>NC_138518.1:2640000-8252500 GCF_000230855.2 Cajanus cajan
AGAAGTACCTTTCCTTTCCCAAGCACTAGAGTGGTACTAGAGTCACCAAGGTACACATGTTCTTCTCCATTTTCCACAGAAGTGTAGGAGTTAAACGCATTTTTGTTAGCAAAGATATGTCTGGCAACTCCAAAATCAACTATCTACTTGCTCACATTGATCACAACATTAACTTGAGAAACAACTGCAATAATAATATCATCCTCTTCAACTAGGTTATCCTTAGGCTTAGGAGGATTGTTGTTTCTCATCATTTTATATTTGCATTGAGATGCATAATGTCCTAGCTTTCAACAAACATAACAATTTCCTTTTTTCTTAAAAGAGGGATTAGATACAATATTTTATGGGACATTATTATGAAATTTTGTTTTTCTATTGTGATCAGATTTGTTATCATGCCTATTTTGAGTTGGTTTATCTTCCACCATATTTGTTTTTGTAGATAGTCTTCAATCTTGCAACAACACATTCCTTCCTATTAGTATCTCCTATGATGATATGAGTGATCAGGTCCAATAGTGACATTTACTTGTGTTTGTGCTTTAGTTGTCGTTTATAGTTCGCCCAAGATTCAGGCAACTTTTTAATCAATAGTTCATATACAAACTCATCAGGCAATGTAATATTTTTAGCCTTTAAATCATTGAATAGTTTATGGTACTCGTTGATTTGAACTTTGATGTCTTTGTATTCAATCATTGTCCAAAGGTGGTAGTTTCCAATAATGAACTGTTGCCTTACCATGTCCTCGACAATATATTTGAGGATGAGAGATTCCCAAATATCATTGCTTTCGTTGTAGGAACAATACACATTGAACAAATCATTAGACAATGCACTTAGTAAAATGCAACAACATACCTTATTAGCTTGATTCTAATCTTCAATCTGTTTGGTTGTTGTCTCAGAATCTAGTTTTGAAGCGATAAGGGCAAACACAACTCCATACATGTAGAGTAATGTATGAACACATTCCTACCAACAATGGAAGTTCTTACCAACATATGTCAGAGTAGCATGAGTAGGTGTTGTGCATGGGTCGAGAATCATGTTGTCAACCATGATAAGTCCTTTAGATTGTAGTAAAAATAGTTGACAAATAAATTTCTTGAAGTGTGCTGAGCACTGTCTTAAATGACTAATCCGTAATATTTATGTAAGTCTCTCAAGATACAATTGAAACATCTCATAATAGAATTGAGGCCACAAAATTAGCAAGAAGAAAATTTAGAATATAGAATAGGAAAAAAAAATCAAAGTTCCTATTTTACTATGCTTCAGCTATAATTTTTAACGTAATATTAATAGTGATATTAATTTACATCACTTTGTCAATGCATATAGCTTAAGCTTACATTACTGTTTTATTGTAAAATGTGTGCTCATTGTTTATGATAAAATCTTGCTTGTAGAGAATCAAAGTTCCTATTTTAGCTTTGATTTGGTTCCGGTTCACTTGCATTTGTGAATAGTCAAAAATTAGTCTCATAAATTTTGGTATAACTTTCGAATCTTCGGTCTGAAGTTTTCTTTATATGCATAACCAACTTTTACAAATAATATTTTTTTGAACTTGTTTCTAAAGTATAGTGAAGGCATATTTTTTTACTGAACTTAATAACGTTTCTTTCACTACAAATTATGATAGAATCGTGTACCAATTTAAAACGGCAAATAGCTTCAATTCAAGCTCAGTTATTGCAAACCAATTCACTACAGTTCCTTTCATCATCAAAGTCACCCTTTTTTTTCTCTCTTGGTGAAAATCATTCAAGTCAATTTGGTGACACTTGACAGAGATGCAAAGGCAGTAAAATAACAACGCAGTAAGTTGAAGCCATAACATGTGTATCGTACCAATATATTTTTAAGCATTGGCTCCTTCTAGTGTAGCTAGTTAAATAAGATTTTGTTGTTATTATTAGTTCATTCTGGTGTACAAGCATTGGAATCACTTTCATGAATGGATACAATGCTGACACACTTATAATTTATATGCATCATTATTTCACAGGTCTTTACAAAATATGCAAGTTTGATTACGAAAAGGAATATGAAATTCTACAATGAACCTAAATAATCTAAAAATACAAAGAAGTTTGAGCCTGAATATTATTATTTTAAAATCATCAGAATACAACACAAACTAACATGATATCGGTGGCAAGACACACAGTGAAGTTACTTCTGAACCACAGCAAATAACAAGAGGCTTGCCAGGCTATACGGATAAGAACTCAAACGAACTGTCATTTAGGTATTTCGATGTTCTCATAAACCTATGAATACAAAGTATGGACTTAAAATTGATTAAATGTGAAATGCTACAACAATCAGCATTTCTTACTTTTCCCATAAATGATGGGTACTCATGAGAAAAGCTATTTACACAATCAGTCCCAGCACAACTGTTAAATGTGTCTGCGTCAGAGTTTTGGAAAACTAAAAAGGGAAAAAAAATGTAAGAGCCTACGGTAGAAATCATTACTCATATGCAGTTATATTAACAGTTATGCAATAGTGTAAGTATCATTACAGGATGTCATATAGAACCAGAGACAACTGCCAGAAGAAAATCTGACAGCAAAAAAGGAGTTATGGACACAACAATCAAACATCTTACTCTATAACAACAAAATAGAACCATTCAGAATCGGATATTGGATGCTGAACTACTTCAGTCTGAAAAACTGAGCATATGACGGTTCATATGAACTTGGAAGAGGTCCAACACACCAGCAAGCACTCCTCAGACTGGTATCTAACTCTGTCCAAAAAAGAAAAATTGTTTTCACACATTACTAGATATGAAAGTGAAGTAATCAGCTATAATTGAATCTATATATTCTAATCATAAATGATGAGCATGCATATCAAGGTAAATAAGTTTAAGCTACACCACATTGCCAAAGGTAGCAAAAAGCATTGTAAACAGTATCACTGTCCACCATTTATAGATAAAAAAAATATTAATTAAAACATGATACAAATCCCCCACCCCCTCTTATAATTAATTGACCTAAAGGGTGGCTTGCATTTCCAAATCCCAAAAGGTTAAATTAAACAAAAAACTCACAGTTATGCTAAATGTTAATGAAGATATAAGGACTCAATAACAGAGATCACCAGAAAAACTGAATGCCGCTAAAAAAGAGGAGAATTCAATGACCTCAATTAATGGAAGATAAGAAACCCTACCATTTATAAAAAAAAAAACAAATTTAAACCATTATCAGAATCAAAGAACAGATCAATAGTGGACACTTTTATAAATTAGAATTAGTCAATTAGATAATCAGAACTGTCAACTGATGATCCATGAGTCAAGAATGCAAATAACTGCACTATTTACAAACATTGCACATGGATGCAAACTGCAAACTTTGAATTTGTAGAAGGTTATGATGTCTATAATCATTAAAGAAATAAAACACATCGTTAAAATGTTTTCCAGGAATGAGATTTCAATATAATCAACAATTAAACCTATATTGACCACCCTAACAGACTCCCATAAACTAACTTTTACGTAAAGGTTAGGAAGTTAAATTTAACATTAAAAAAATCTCAATTCATCTTGTTTTTCTCTTCAAGTCTTGAAAAGAAATTTATCGGAACATAACCTATAAACGGAAATAAAATATATAAGCACTTGTGAAAGAGGAAAATTGAGATAAATAAATTAATTTCAGCCTATATACCAAACTCAATTCATTTTCTTTTTATCGGTAAGCAAAATACAATAATGATAATAAAGATCAACTTAAGTCAATTAAAAAAAGAAAAGATAAAATTTATCCATTTTCTGACAAAACTTAAAAAGAAAGAAAATAAATTAAAAAGGTAAAACAATCTTATAACTTGTTTCTTTCTTGCAAGTTAGGAATCAAATATAAGTTAGAATACATAAAACGCACCGTTGAATCAAACAAACCACCAAGAAAACAAGAAACTAAAATTTAGGGTAAAAAAAAAGGACTCAGGAGTGTACATTATCTCCAAGCACAAATGAGATACATAAATTAATTTTAGCTTGTATTAAACTCAAATCATTTTTCTTTTTATCAGTAAGATTACAATACTGACCACAGAGATTGAACTTAAAAAAATATAATTTGTCCAACAAAACCTAAAAAAAAAAAAAGAAAATAAATTAAAAAGGTAAAACAATCAAGTTTGTCACATAAATTAAAAAAAAAAAAAAAAAAAAAAGAACAAATTTATACAATTCTCACTCTCTCATCTAACTTCTTCATAAATAAAGTATAAGTTTTTTATTTCTTGCAAGTTAGGAATCAATTAAATCGATTCATTAAATCAAACAAACAAGAAACTAAAATTTAGGGTAAAAAAAAAAAAAGGACTCAGGAGTGTACATTATCTCCAAGCACAAATGAGAATACTTCCCGAACAGGAGAGTATTGAACGAGCGCAATATCCACAGCGTAACCGGAAACCGGCAACTTGAGTTCCCTCAAGAGAGTGAAAGCCTCAGACAACCTCTGCTTGGGGACGTGACGCGCCACGGGGCAATTCGGAATCCAAGAATCCAAGGCATAGTCATCACCGATTTCGAGGCCTTCTTTTCTGATAGCGTCACAGAGCTGTGACTGAAGGTGGAGGAGGGCGAGGGTGGGAGTGGGGGCGAGGAAGAAGAGGTTGTCGGCGTCGTTGGGGAAGGTGGCGAGGGATGAGAAGGAGAGAGGGAGAGGGTCGTGCTTGGAGGCGAAGGTTCTGAGGAGAGGTTCCAATTTGGAAGGTTCTAGAAAGGGGGCGGAGAATAGGGTTATGTGAGGCCGTGACTCCATTTCGATTAGGTGTGTGCTGATTTGTCTCCGCGCGAGAACATTCCACGCTTTCAGAACCTGATTCTCAAGCGCTGGGTCTAGGTATAGTTCGATTGCGAATCCTTGCGACATTGCCAGATCTGCTTCAGGATTGGAACAAAAGAAGAGAATGAAAAGTTGAAGAAGAGAGTGTCTGTGTGGTGGTTTGGTGGAAAATTTATTAGTCTCACTGCTTCGAAGGTTTGCTCAAAATTTTGGGCTTTCTAAATGTTGGAAGATTAAAATTATAGAATTAAGAATTAGTTGATTAAAATTACATATTACTTATGTAATATTAGAAGAATAATAATGATTTCAATTTTACCAAATTATTTGTGTTATTCCTTCTTAATATCTTTTACTTAATATATTTTGATGTCTTCTTTACTATTGGAAGTAAATATATGTATTTAATTGACACATTATTTAATACGTCATTAAATATCATTTATTTATTAATATTTTAATTAAGTTTTTATGATTTATTAATATTTCTTTTAATTTTTACCTTTATATTTTATTTAAAGTTTTTTCTCCTCTTTTTCAATCTAAGTAACTTTTTTTCACAGAAGAATTTTTAAAATATATGAAATTGAAATGATTTTTAAAATTAATTTTTTTTGATTAAGATATTAATCAAAATTTAATATCTTAATCAAAATTTAATTTTAAAAATCATTTCAATTTCATATATTTTAAATATATATATATATATATATATATATATTAATAATTAGATTTGGTGTCATATATAAATATGTTTAAATATTTTTATTTTCTAGTATTCTTTTTTTTTTTACTTTTTAATTATCTTTATTATTATAATAAAAATTTATTAATATATATATATATATATATATATATATGTCTGTGTGATTTTTTTATTATGTTTATTTTATAATATTATACTATTTAAGATTATTAATATATTATTATCATTGTAATAATCTTTATTTCTTAAAATTATAGTATCAGTCAACTACTAGTTTATTTATTGTTAACTAATAATATTTATATTTAATATTAATATTATTTGTTTACTTTAAATTAAGTTTAAAATTATAATATATTATTATTTTCTAAAAAAACATTAATCAACATTTTATTATCATTTCAAATATATTCACGTTATTTTAAATATTTATTATAATATTAATTTAATATTTTTAAGAAATATTAACAATTTTTTATCATGGATAATTTGAGTTTTAAAATTAAAATCATGATTTTTTGTGTAAAAATAAATTATTTTAATTTAAATTAAAAATTAATTTTTTGAAATTTGATTTTCACATTTTATAAATTTAACGTATTTTAATTTAAATAATTTAATGTATATCTTATCAATTTAAAACATGTTAATAAACTTGATATCTAGATTTAAATAATTTTCTTTATATTTTACTTATCAATTTAAAGCATCTAACATATTTCAGTAATATTTTAAAATTTTATTTTATAATACTATTTTATTATTGTAGAAATAAATTATTATAATGTGTGAAGTTTTTAATTTTTAATTTTACTTTACAATGTATTTTTTCTATTATTTTAGGTGTTTTAAGAAAAATATTTATTTCTTAATTACAGTAAAACAATATTATAACTAATATTTAAGTTATGATAAAAATTATTAAAACAATAATAAATTAATGACTAATATTTATAAAAACATAATTTTATAAATTATAATTTTCAACCAAATAAAAAATATTAATAATTTATAAAGAATAAAGAAATAATATTATACCAATTCTATAATTTCTGTTGAAATTAAAATCAGTATCCATACTCATATAGGAAAAAGCTTGATAGGACTAGGACTAGGAGTATGGCTACTCCTAATTGGAGACTTCTTTTTCCTCATGCTATTGTTGAGATTCTCCCAAGCAACAACTCTGATCATATAACCCTCTTCTTATTAGTTGTTACAAGCTTAAATCTAAGAAGATTTATTCCTTTCATTTTCAAGCTGCCTTACTATCTCACCCAGAATATTCTAATGTGGTGGGTATACTTCTTGGTCAACTGCAAATGGAAATGTAATCTAGAAATTTGGTCTTTTGACAGAAGCTTCCAAACAATTCAATGTTGATGTGTTTGATAACATTTTAAAATGAAATCGAAGATTGGAGACTCGTATTAAGGGTGTTTATTTACAATTAGATGCCCATCCTCTAATCTGGTTATTCTTGAGAAGGAGCTGCATAGAGAATATGATCGTATTCTTTGGTAAGAGATGTTGTGGTATCAAAAGTCAAGAGAAAGATGGGTGAAATTTGGCAATAGAAACACTAAGTTTTTTCACACTCAAACTATCATCAGGAGGCGGAGAAACATAATTACGGGGCTTATGATTGATGGAACTTGGTGCTCGAATGATGAGGTCTTGGAAAGAGAAGCCAATAAGTTCTTCAAGGACCTTTTCCAGAATAGAGCTCCTTGTGATCCTTGTAGTCTTCTTTTGGATTGTATCCCTTCTATTAGTCCTCAGTTATATGAATCTCTTGTGCATCCTGTGTCTATTGATGAGGTTAAAAATGCTATGCTTTCTATGGGACCTTGTAAAGCCCCTAGGCCAGAGGGCTTTCAGCCCATTTTTTATCACTCCTTATGGGAATTGGTTGGTCATGATGTGTGGGAATTAGTGGCTTAATCCTTTGCAACATGAAACATTCTTCCCTCCTTAGTAGAGACAATTCTGGTTCCTATCCCTGAAGTAGATAGCCCGACTAGCTTGCGAGATTTCAGACCATTAGTTTGTGCAATGTGTTAATTAAAACTATTTCAAAGGTTTTGGTTCAGCGTATACGACCTCATCTCAACTCTCTCATTGGGCCATTGCAGAGTAGCTTCATTGCAAGAAGAGGAACAAGTGATAATGCTCCTATTGCACAAGATTTTGTTCACTTCATGCATAAAAAACAAGGTAAGGGTGGCCATTTTCCTTTTAAAATTGATTTTGAAAAAACATACGATAGGGTGGATTGGAACTTTCTTCGGTTAACTATTCATAAATTTGGGTTCCTTTCCTACTATTGTAAAGTTTATTATTAGTTGTAAATCTTCGACTTCAATTGCTTTAAGGTGGAATAATGAGGTTTTGGAAAGTTTCTTACCTCACAGGGGACTCCACCAAGGAGATTCTATGTCCCCTTATCTTTTTGTTTTATATAAGGAGAAATTGGCTATTCTTATCCAACAAAAAGTACAAGCTAAGTTATGGCAGCCAATTAAAATCTCTAAAAATGCCCCCCTAATTTCATCTATTTTTTTGCGGTGGATTGTCTCTTGTTTACTAGTACTAAAGCTTCCCAAGTGAGACTTATTCAAAATGTGCTTGATTCCTTCTATAAAGTGTCAGGACTAAAAGTTAGCATACACAAATCTGGGTTTTTGGCTTCAAGGAATGTGCCTTAAAGGAAGATCTCTAAATTTAAGAATATCTTGGGTTTTGAACATACCAAGAAAATAAATAGGTTTTTGGGGTTCCCTTTGCTCACCAGAAAGGTTAAAAAGTCAGACTTGTCTTTTGTTGTTGATAAGATTCAAAGCAAGCTGGCTAGACGGAAATCAAGGCTTCTTGGAAGGGCTGGTCGTGTAACACTTGCTAAAGTTGTTCTTGCTTCAGTTCCAATTTATGTAATGCAGAACTTGTGGTTTCCCCAATGAGTGTGTGTGTGACTCTCTTTATGCAATCATTAGGAAATTCATTTGGGGAAGTTCAAGGTGCCACCGGATAAAGTGGAACACTATTACTTTGCCAAGATCTAAAGGAGCGTTGGGCATTTGCAACTCTCGAGATGCTAACACTTCTTTGTTAGGGAAGCATATTTGGAGCTTGATCAATGAACCACATAAATTATGGGTCCAACTTCTTGTTGTTAAGTATCTTAAAGGCAGTTCGATTTTGTGGTAGCAAAAGTATACAGGCTCTTCATATACCTGGTATTCAATTAACCGAGCTACTGAAAATCTTCATAAGAGCTTTTGGTTTTGGCAGGAGACATTTCCATTTGGCATGATGAATTTCTTGCGGATGATCCTTTTTCTCAACAAGTAGACTTCGTGAATATTCAAGATATTCAATTCCAAGTGTGTGATATCTGGCGGCATGGTGCTTGGCAATTTCAGAATTTAGCTACATTACTTCCCGATTGGATCAAACAAAAAATTAATCGTATGGTCTTGGATGACTCTTGCCAAGATTGTATTATTTTGGGCCATGCTCCGACGGGTTATTTACTGCTACAGCCTCTTCCGTTGGTTCACCAATGCTCGCCTTTCTGGTGACACCTCAGCAAGGATTGGATCCTAGGTTTGGTCTCTATCTCTTTCCAAATACTTTAAATTTTTTTATGGATAACAAACCATATTATTTACCCACTAGCCTCGTTTTGTATTAAAGACATATTGCTACCAATGCTTCTTATCCTAGGTGCAATTTTCATCAACAGTCAATTATACACTTACTCAAGGACTGTCCGAAAGCCACTTCTATTTGCAATATGTTGGTATGATGTTTCACATGGATATGTAGTCACTATGGATTTCATAGCTTGGTTGCATCAACATGTTGAGGCTTCTAAAAGAGTTCTTTTTGTAGTAAGTTGTTGGTGGTTATAGAGGTCAAGGAATCATGTAGTTTTTAATGAATTTGAGTGGATTGTTTGCTATATTGTTCTATCCATTCAAAATATGCATTTTGTCATCATACATTCTTTGGTCAAACCAATTGTGAGATGCATAGAAATTTTATTTCATTCACTACTAGATTTTAATTTTTTAGCAACATTTTTTTTCTTGCATTTGTTAAAATGTTATTATATATATATTAAATAAATAGGTTATTTTATAACATTTTTTTGAAAAATGTCATTATAAATAGAGTAACATTTTTTTATTTCAATATTATTCTTTCCAATTGTTTTCAAAATCAAAGTTCGATATCGAGTAAAAAAATGTCACATAAATTATTTTGTAACATTTTTTTTTGAAAAATGTTATTATAATTGTTTCTAAAATCAAAGTCTCATATCGAGTAAAAAAATATATTTCTCTCATCTCTAATTGTTAGCCATAATTAAAGTCTCACATCAAATAAATAAATGACTCATAAAGAGTATATATAATCATATAGTTATACTTAGAATAAATAAACTTTGATATTTTATATATAATAAATGATGACTAACTAAGAATGTCTTCTTCTAAAAAAATAAAAATAAAAAATATCTTTAATCTTCTCTTAAAGAACTCCTACGTCTTTAAAAGACATAAAAATATAATAATTGACATAATATTTAAATTAAAAATGTTATTAAAAGTCTTTAACAACATAGACTATATATAATATTTAATAATATGTTGCTAAAACAAATTAGTAACATTTATACACAATTAAGTAATATTTTTCAAATGTTACTAAAATTTATTTGTGTTGTAGTGATTGCCAGTCTCTTATTGGAAACACTATTAAATTTAATATTGATGGTAGTTCTCAAGGGAATCCGGGTAACTCAGGACTTGGAATTTGTTTCATGATACTTCTAGTACATGGCTTTCTGGTTATTTGGTTCGTGTGGATTCTCCTCTAGTTTAAATGTAGAATTATTTGTTATTTTTCATGGTTTGCATCTGACATGGGCTAATGAATATTATTCTCTTATATGTGAATTGGATTCAAAACTTGCTATTCATCTCATCAATAGTGAGATTGTCCCAACGAATCTGTATGCTCCTCTTATTTATAGAATTCGCTCTCTTTTGTCTCGTGCATGGAATGTACGATACCTTCATTGATCATGCTTATAGGAAAGCAAATGTCTGTGCAGATTAGTTATCAAAGCAAGGTGCAGTTTCAACCTTGTGAAGTTAACACATTGTCTATCTTCTCTTAAACTGTTGCTAGTAGTAGATGTTGCAGGAACTCAATTTATTAACGTAGCTTAGTTACTTTATTTGTGTCTTTTGTATTTATTTCCGAAGCATAAAAAAAATATTCATATAAGTACGAGTACAAAGTCTAAATATTAATATATTTATTCCATGTTGTTTAATTAAAATAATTTTAAAATTTTGTATTATGATTAATATTTAAAATAAAAAATGGTTATTTAAAAATAGTTAGTTGTGATTTTTTTTTTAATTTTTGTACATATTCAAAAAGGAAAAAAAAAACATTTGAATAAATAAAATTAAAGATAAAAATTAAAAGAGTAATTAATAAGGTTGTAAAGTGTAAATTACAGTATAAAAAAATTAATGATATTTAATGACGTGTTAATTAAATACACGTATTTACATACTATTAGACAATAATAAAAAGAACATCAAAACATATTTTTGTATAACATGCACCAAAGTAATAGTCCTTTCAAATTCGCTCTATAATATACTAGTTTAGATAAAACTAAGTTGAAAAAAAAAGTATTGAAATCTATTTACATTGACCAATTAGAATTGTCATCCAACATCTATAGTTGTGACAAATGATCCAATATATTCATATATTATTATAAATCTTGAATAATAGTCAAGAAGGCTTTTTATATTTCATATTTTTTTATAAAAATAAAGATAAAAAAATATGTAATTTAATTCTTTAGAACAAATTTATTTGGTCATATATAATAATAAACCTAAAATGAAAATAAATGTATCTAGACATAATTTATTTTGAGATGAGCAATATATACACGTGCATGTTGAGTCCATGGAAATAGTTTGATTAAGATATTATGTCAAATTCCACTAAACATACAAATGGAACTAAAACATATATTACGTAATATTGTATGTTTTTATTAATTATTATTATTTTCTTTCAATAATTATGTGTTGTAGTTCGTGAGGAGTGTTGTTGAGAGGCTCTAGAGGTTAAGAAATTCCCTAAGAGTTTTTAGGTGGATCTAAGGCTTTTTTTTGGACAGAGGTCCAGTTTAACTCTAAGAGAAATATCAAGGTTTGTTTTTGCTGCATGTTGGTGTGAATTGGTGATTTTGGTTAAGTTAATGTTGCTTGTTGCTCTTGTGGTAGGATTCAAGTTGTTAATGATGTATATGTTTGATTTGTTGTAATGCATGTTGAGTTCTTGATTTTCATGTTAAGGCAGGGCCAATTTATGAGTATGTTAAGTGCATAACTCTTCATTGCACTAAGCACACCTTCAAGGCATTATGTGTGACTTAAATTAGGAGTCTCTATCTTACTCTTGTCTAGTACAGGATTGGTGACACAGAGCCTGAGGAGAGGGAATTACCTCTAACTAAACCACTTCGGGCGTGCTTTGAATGACGTCAAGCATAAAGTGAAAGAATTGCCTCTAGTTGGATTGACATCGAGCGTCAATGGGGTGGCAATAGGCATGAGGAGAGAGACTCGTCTTTACCTAAAATGGGACCAAGCATGCCAGACATGAGGGCCTAGAAGCCCCCTACCTCATCCACATTGAGTGCATGTTAAATGGTGTCAAGCATAGGCCAAGGTCACACCCTCCTTGTAGCATCACTTACCCAAGGGTCGTGCCATCCCTAGTCATTAGTACTGTGAGGAACCACAATCATAATCATATTCACATTTATCACAACATCTCATCTTATAGCTCAATTCCATATCACATACACACAACAGATAAGTCCAACAAAATAATAGTTTCCATACCTCTCAAGCAATTCACATCTAGATCATCAATTTTTATCATATAATATAACAATAACATTTATAAATTAATATAATACTCAACCGAATACCTATTTAGTAGAATCTTAACTTAAACATAAAACCCCCAATTTTTTCAAAACTTAATTCACAGACATTTTTCTACAATTTCGTTCTCTCTCCTAGATCATCATTTTTACAAATTAAATATATATTTCTAATCCTTACTACATGTAAAATCTAATGGGATCATCAATTCCTCAAACAGAAATAATTATAAAATTACCCATAATCCTAAGGGACTCTTCCTCTACCCAATTCTCTCATGTAACTCTACATACAAATAATTTCCTTTTCCCCGTATCTCGATAAGTAGTAGCTGAAACTAAAACAGAGATCTCATTGGTCTCCTCCTCTGAGTGCCCCTCGGTTTTCAGAGAGTGTAGAAGGAAAAGAAGAGAATGTAGAAGAAAAAAGTCAGAACTAAAAGAAGTTAGAACTGAAAAGTGTATTTTTGAGAGTGCCAAAGCGCTCTATTTATAGGCATCAGGAGTGGCAAGAACGGCCCGTTTCAAATCCGAAACGGCCCGTTCTAGACTCTTCATCATGCGTAAAATTTCACATCCAGAACGGCCAGTTGTCAAACCAGAACGACTCGTTCTGGGGTTGCATTTAACCCACAATGTCCATAATTGGAACGGTCCGTTCTTAAACCAGAACGACCCGTTCCCAACTAGGGTTACAAGCCTTTTTGGTAATTTGAAACGTCCCGTTCCAATATGGGAATGCCTCGTTCCCAACTAAGATTTGTAGGCAATTTTAGTATTTTGGAACGACCCGTTCCAGTTTGAGAACGACCCATTCTGAGATACTAAATCACCCTCGTTTTAGTAGTTTGGAACGACCCGTTCCAATTTGAGAACGGCCCGTTCTAGGCTATTAAATCACCTCTATTAGGCTTTGGGCCATCGTACAATCTGTGAAAATTGGGTTGTTACATTGATGATCACCTACAACATAAGAAAAACATACAAAGAATAACACGTGAGTGAGAAACATCTCACTCGGGTTTAGGTGCAGAGACACATGTCGAATAGCAAACAAACACAACAATCATTGTACAAGGTACAAGTACAATCCATACATAGTCAATTATCTCACACACAATCACTCATCATGCTAGGATGCCATGGACTTGACTCGACTCTTAATGCATGCATCTGACGCCATACGGAAGTTGCAAATTTCTCATCATTGGCATGCTGCTACAACAACATACCTAGGGGCACGTTTATTCATAAATACATTACTAGTGATCTAAGGTACACTTAGAATAGCTCAATACATCACTAGCATGCAGCCTAAGCGGCACACTAGAGTCATATATGCACATGATGCATGTCACACATTCACTATTTCATTGAGTCAATATTTCACTCATCATATCTCATATCACTTGTCACATTTCTCATAATCATCTCATAGGTTCACGCACATAAGTATCCACATCGTCAAAATTTCCATAAAAACACATAATAGAAAATGAATCAATAACTAGGCAATGTGAATTCAATTCGCACCTTCAAACACACTACAAAACATGTAAACATCAATACAGGTTACGCCCGGTTCGCCCCAACTCAAACCTAAAATTCCCGACTTCGCAAATCACACGATTATTCAAATAAAAACAGATATTCATGCAATCCAATCGGTACAATTAGTTCCAATAATTTCTAGATCACGAATTCATACTCAATTTTACATAAAATATCTTAAATATCAACTCAAGATCATGTTCCTAATTTTACCTCATAGGATTTCACATAGGAACTCACAGAGCACTCTAATTCATATCAAAACTTATATATTTTTTAAATTAAATGCATTTTCACATTCAACAAATATCAAGGAACACAATAGAAAACTCAAACATGAAAACAGAAAACATTCAGAAAGTGTCTATTCTTAAAAACATGCATTAGGCAAGGGATTGAGGACTAACTCTACTATCAAACTTATCCAATTTCAAAATTAAATACACATGCATTCTCAGCATTCATCAAGGAACATAACAGAAGCATCAAACATTCAAACAGAAAACTTTCACAATTTGCTTGTTCTTATAAGCATGTATCAGGCAAGGGATTGGGGTCAATTTCGCTATCGAACATATCCAATTTCAAAATTAAACACACATTCATGCTCAATATTCATCAAGGAACACAATAGAAACATCAAACATTCAAACAAAAAACTTTCACAATTTGCCATGTTCCTATAGGCATGCATTAGGCAAGAGATTGGAGGCCAATCCAACTACCCAACATATATTCTCACACTCCCAGGTGAGGTCTATCACTCTCCCCCCTCCCCCTTATCTTGATGAGTAGAAGATGAAGCACGAGTGGTTCCTGGTGACCTCTTTCTCATGGTTCTCTTGAGTCTTCAAAGTACAACGCGTATGAGAAAGTGAGAAGCATGAAAATACAACCTCCTTTCTTAAAAATAGTAAAAATAAATAATAATAATAATAATAATAATAATATTTAGCAAAAGGCCACTACCCCTCATTACCTTCTCATAAAATAATTAAACATATTTCCACCTTTTAATAAATAACATAAACATAATTTTTTATAAAAAAATATTTTCATAAAAATAGACTAATAGCAAATAATTCAAATATCAATTAAAAATTATTTTTTATATTAAAATAGAGCTCATATAAAATAGATAAATAATATAAATATATTTCTGCCTTTTAGTAAAAATATCATACGTTTTATATAAAAATAGAACTCATATCTACTAGTTAAATAATATTAAAAATTCTTTTAATATACACATTAAAATATTAAAATAATTACAAACATATTATTAATAATAAAAAAATTCATAAAAGTTACCTATATATCACTAATCAAAATAATCATTATAAATCATGTCTCATAAATAAAATAGAATTCATATAATTAATTAATTAATTTCAAAACTCTAAAATAATTATACTAAATATCAAAATAATTTCAAAAATATTATTTATATAAAGTATGAAAAATCAGGATATTACAAAATTTATTGAAAATTATCAATTCAGAAGAAAAAGTTATTAAATAAGATTCAAAATTCACATAATTTTTTGACCTTTAATAAATAAAAATGTACTCAAAATAATATATCGGAAGGATTTCTCATCACAGAATCCATAAATCATCCATAACTCACAAGTGCAAAAAAGATATTTTACGTCTATTATTTTCATATTTTTACGTCAGAAAAACGTCTGACGTAAATACGGAAGACATAAATCTACATCGGGTTTAAAAACTGACGTAATATTATGTCGGTTGTTTTCGAGTCCCGACATAAAAAAGTTGAAAAACCAAGTCCAGAACGGCTCGTTCTGCTTGCACTCGTTGTGTGTTAATTGTGCATCTGGAACGGGCCGTTCTGGTTTGAGAACGGGACGTTCCAAATGAAAAATTAACACATGACATATGCAAGCAAAACAGGCCGTTCTAGTTAGAGAACGAGCCGTTCCAAATACAAAATTAACACATGACATACGTATATTTTCATTTAAAAAATATACCTACGAAATAACCATAAATTCTCCAAAATAACACACACAAACAATGTTTAAGTTCAAAAATATCCTCCAATCCAATCTATTTGCACTAACCTTGAATCCCAACACCTTCGAGTATCCTTAACCGCTAACTTAAGCAAGACGCGCACCAAAACTTTAATACAATCAGATAAAATGATCTGCAATGATGAATGGACGTGGACGTCGCCACCACCGTTGCCGCCGTTCAACGTCACCGAAAACACCCAGCATGCATAGAAACTCGTCGTCGGAGGTCGCCTGAACGTTCTTCAAAAAACCCTAGAGTGCGCGCGAAGAAATGAATAAGGGGAAGGGGATATAACAAGGTTTTTACGTCAGACATTACGAGGTCCGACGTAAATTTTTAAATCTACATCGGACTATATAGAGGACCGACGTAGCTTTTAAATTTTACGTCAGACTTAGTAGTGTCTGACGTAAAAAATTTGGTTTAAATTTTAAAAATGTCACCGCATTATTTTTACGTCAAATTTTTCATTTTTCAACGACAAAATTGTGACGTAAATAACAGATTTGGTACTAGCAACTACAATTGCAACTTGTGCCTCAAATTTCAAAACATGTGATATAATGAAGGCAACACTGTTATTATGTACCAAGGAAAAGAATGTATACTCTGCTACCTTTGTGTTTCTAACTACACATAAAATTAAGTATGACCCTAATGAATCATGTATATATGTAAATGATGTTTAGTTTGATCCTAGCTAGCTAAGTTGAAACCCCAACATGATGATGCTTTTTGATGACAGCAAGCAGCAACTCACTCCACATATCAACAGGCCCAGGCATGCACCAGTGAGTGCAATCATTGTAACCCCTCATCCACTTGTTCCCCCAATGCTCCCCAGGGTGCGCATCAGGCCTCATCAGCATAGCCCTAGCCACATCCACCACCTCAAACCTATGCCCTAGCCCTCCCTCCAAGCCCTCTCTCCTTGCCTTCTCAAACTCCTCCATCTGCACATTCCTCACTTCCCAATCAAACTTCCCAAAGTCCACCTCCCCCTCACTCACAGGACCTGTCCTATTGCAGTACCCTCCAGTGTTCCAAAAACCATTCTCAAAGTGTGCTGGTGCAAAAGTCCTCATCACTGTCACCACCTTGGCACATTCTTTGCATGCATTGATGTGCTTGAAGGCTGTTCTGAAGGCTGCTCTTATTGTGAAGTCGGGGTTGTAGTGTGTGAGGTTTTGCTGGTCGCAGTAGACGCAGCCTAAGAGGCTCTGGGCTTGGTAGAGGTGCATGACTCGGAAGAACCAGTGGCCGTCGGAGATTATGGCGTAGTCTAGGTGGGGGAGTTGTGTGGCCCAATCTTCGTCAACCTTGTCCAGCTGCATGTCGAAAACGCTGAAGTTTGTGCCATTTACCATTCTCTCTGTGCCTACTATCAGGAACCTGCTCCACAGCATCGTCAGGGTGAAGTCGTGCATGGGAAAATACCACTTCCGGAACCTGTCTTCTGAGTCCTTGTAAAGGTCCTTTGGACTCTCTTCCTGCAAAGTTTCAAACAAACAAGTATTTACCAACTCTGTAAATACATGAAAAATCTATTGCAGGGTAACCAAATCCCCTTGAGCTAATAGACAAGTGGATAAAGGAATACATATGATAAGTATATGATGTAACAAGGAAAAGAAGAATAATGTTATCGAGATATTTATACTGTGGTAGATAATAGACTTGTTGGATATTTATATTATTTCTACTTTTTTATCTGAGTAGTTCAGTGTTTTGCAAGTTGGTTTTATATATATCCGATTCTCTTCACTCTTATATGTGATTGTTATTATATTATTGAAATATGCTAAACCCTTTCTCATCTCCCTTTGCACTCTCTTCTTTCATCTTCTTTTTTCTTTTATGTTTGTATTATTCACATGGTATTAGAGTTGGTTGGATTCTATCCATAACTTTTGCATATCTATTTATCACTAACAGTAAAGAGAATGAGATATAAGATCAACATGTAAAAGAAAAAAATAGAAATAACATAAATGTTGAACAAAGCTATTATCTACCAAGTTATTGAGATGTTTATACCATGCAAGTTTTCAAAAAAAAAAAAAAAAACTCTAGATAGGTAGATGTATAAAAGCTTTTATTAACGTTTAAGCTTATTATGCGAGTTCATTACAAAATGGCTGGCATCCACCCTTGAAGATACTCAGAACAAGATTAAAAAAAAAAAAAAGATAAATAATTTATATAATTAATATATAATGTAATTAATAAAAATGAGAAATGTCAATTATGTATTTATAATGTAATAAAAATGAAAATTCTAGTCTTCCATTGTTCCTTTCTTAGTTTATTTCTTCCAAAATTATCATTTCCATGTCGCGAGAGGAAAATATAAGAAAGCAATAAGAGGGACAAGAACCCGTGTATTTTCAACTATTGGTGTCATGCTAATGATGTTGACATGACATTATGGTATTCCACGAACCAAATCAGATCCCAATCACGAAGTGCTGGGACAGATTCTTTGACTTAATCAAATTAAATATAGCAATAATAGTAGGAAAATAATAATTTTACAGAGGTATATGTTTTTTAATGTGTAAATCATCTCTTGATGATATTATTATATATAAACTTGCATACAGCCCTCTTTATTCACTAAAAAGTTATAATAATAAACTTGCATATAGATTTGAAGATATAAAACAAATTGGACAAGAAAAAGGATATAATTTTTTGTGCATAGAAAGTTGCCAATAAAAAAAATTCTAATTAACATAATTAAATACTAGTTTCTCTAACAGCACAGTTACTAGTTTCTCTAACATGAAGACATTCTAATTGACCCAACCCAACCATCGGTTTTGATGAAAAACAGAGACTATTTAGTATTTACACGAGTGAGTACGTAGCTTAGCTCTTACACTTTTCTACTGTCAAATTCCTCTGTCCTTGTCTCTGAACGAGGGGAGTATATTTCGGAGTTTGAACTTGCATTGCATGTCCCATAACTTTATTCCCCAAGTTGTCTAAAATATCTAAATGGGACTTTCTAAAGTCAATGTATTGATAACAAGCAGTTGTATGTCTTTCTTTTATTATTTCTGTGTATTAAATTAAAACAAATAACAAAAACACGTAATACTTATAGTTAAAATAATATTTGCTAAGAAGTTTGTAAAGGCAGTGGTTAAGGAATTTAATAAATGATTAAATAATTAAAAGTAATTATTATTTTAAGAATTCAAAATATATTGAATACTTCATTTTAAAATATTTAAGAATTTATTACTAGATCATAAATAGAAAAAAAGTTTAAATAGTTGAGAAAAATATTAAAAAGAATTGTTGAGGATTAGAATTATTCTAATATATCCGATGATTGTTCTAAAAAGGGGTTGTAGCCAATTAAACATAATCAGCAGCTATTTTTGAGAAATAATCAACCCTTTAAAAGTTGTACACAAATCATTCCCACCACCAAACAAAGAAATAAAATTGACATCCACTAAATATAATTAATAAACAATAATCTCTGGCTGAGCTTTGCCTTTAGCTGTGTTCTGTTTTACCTTGTATCCCACTTTACTATCTTCACACATTGCTTGTTAATTCTTACGCAACGTCGTTAGATGAGTATTAATTTTAGAGTATTAGACAGAACTAGCAGATAAAGTAATTTCAAATTAAAAATTTATTTAGAAGATAAAAAGTTAATTGAAAAACGACATTACTAGTTGAAATTGGAAGTTGACAAGCCAAGATAATTAATTGATTTAAAAGTGTGTGGTTAAACAAACTCAGAAACTGAAAAATAAGTGTAAAATGATGTAAAAGAACTTAAATGAAGGAACTGTGTAAGATAATGATATTAAAAATGAAAAGAAAAAAAAAGAGTTTTAAGCTCAAATGCTACATGATGTGTTAAATAAAAAACTATTGAAATGATATAAAGTACTAAAGTAAGCTTCTTTACTAAATAAATCTAATTGAAAAAACTTTTAAACTAGTGAAAATGACTTAAAACTTCTTAAGCACACTTTTTTTTCCTCTCTTTTACTTTCTTTTTTTTGTTAATACCCAACACTTCCTAGGCCAAAGTTTGAAATAGTCACTTGTCAAAAAGCACTATCTAACTATTATCACGGCAGAAAAAAATAACCTCTCAATTACATTAGTCAAACACAAAAGAGAAGAAGAAAAAATTGTGTGGTGAGAGACATTTATACGTGTGGTGTCACATTCAAGTATATTTTTGCTTTCTCTGCCTTTCCCTTGTTCCTTTGATTTCGTTTACAAGAATCACATTCCCCTTTTTATGCAAGCAAAGAATTCCAACTCCACCAAAGCCAAAATTGTGTCACTTGAGTGTGCAACTTGTAAAAGAACGATATACTTGACAATAATTGAGTATCAAACACGGGAAAAATTTTAGCTCTTAATTACTAAAGTGACAATTTTTTTTTTTTATCATGAGAACAAAATTCGAATCTAAAATCTTACACATGCTAATCCAATCTCCCATCATTAGACCACTAGAGTTACAAATGTTTTGGTATTGTTATTTATGCAATAGTTAAATGAGTTTTAACATGCCAAAAGAAAGAGAGAGAAAAAATTATATTGTAATTACTATAAGAGAGATATTCGATAGCAATACCAAAACTATTAAATTTCCGAAAGTAACAACATAGAATTTCAGTAATTACTATTAGGTACTAACCTGTGACAAGAGACAGATGAGGGAATCAAAATGGTTCCTGGCCACAGAGTCACCAATGAAAGCCATTTTCTTGCCACGAACCATGTGGAGGAAAGTTTTGGGGTCGAACCTAGGAAGCTCACATTGCTCTGGCTTCCATTTCCATTTCAGAAAATCACTGTCCTCTCTCCCATGCTTGAAACAGTTTTTGCTTTCAGGGATTGTGGTGCAGCTTGAATTGGTGTAATAGGATGATGACCCTTCCAAATCCGGTACCCAATGACCCTTAGAAAGGTCACATGTTTTCTGTTCTGCCCCATAAAAAATATAAACACAAATTTATGAAAGGGAAATTGAAAACCGGAAAATCAAATTACCACGCATAAAGGGTAATCATAATCACAATCAAGATTTTAAATTGTGATTACGATCTGAATTTCGTACAATTCTTGATATAGTGGGAAAATTGAAGACCGATACGAAAACCTTAATAACATTGCGGCCGAAATTGTAATCACGGATTTTATTTTTCTAAAACCTTGATCATGGTCATGGATGTGATAAATTTGAAACATACCATTTGGTGGTTTGGATGATGGAACATTTGTTGTGGTAGCATGTTCTTGTTGTTGTTGTTGCTTTTGAGAGGGTTTTTCAAACATGTCATGGCCATGATGGGGTGTGAGGGTCAAGGGGTTTGGAGCATAGAGGAAGAACAAACTGAAAACGGATGCCATTAAGAGAGATATCAAGACAAAAGGGACCCCCTTCCCTATGGTCAGCCATCTCTCCCTTTTGTTATGATTATGATGGTACTGCTTGTCCTGAAACATCGTACTGGATGTCTTCATGTTCCTCTCTAACACCCCTCTGACACTTTGAGAGAAAGAGAGAGAGAGAGAGAGTGTGAGAAAAGTGGGGCTTTGTTCAATGTGAGAGAACCATGAGAATCCAAAATCATAATAGAAAATTTGGTGTCAATATGTTCATGAATTTGTAACTGCCATTCTGAAACTTTGGGGATATCTTGAAATGGAAATAATACTCTCATCAATAATCAATAATCTTATTCTATACCATTTCTACGCGTTGCTGATTTGGAAAAACCAAGATTGAAAACATAGGCAAAAATTGTTTTCCTTGATCTATTTTCTAGCAAGAAATGCTCGTTTTCTTGTTTAATTATTTTTTTTCTACCAAATTTGGTACTAAAGAGTTTATATTAAATATTATTTAATTATAAATTATCTTTATGATAAAAAATTTTTTTGACATTCATAATAATTAATTATTATTTTTTCGTATCAATAACGTGATTACTAAAAAAAATTAATTTTAAAATCATATTCAGAAAGATTTTTAATTAGTCAATTAGGCAAGAATATCTAAAAAAAAATATGTATAAACGATGGAATAATATCTTAATATGTTGAAAGTCATTAATGACTTAAAAAAAATATTATTTTTGTTTCTTTAACTTTTAGCCCGGATTTGGTATAGTATCAACAAGGATATAACACCTTATATGTGGGGTAAAAAAAATATTTTCTGACTACTAATTTTATCATAAATTTTTTAGAAATCATTAAATTATATGCAAGACAATTCTTGGCAAGCCTGAAAAAGAGATGATCCAGATGATTATTGTTTTGTTGGTATTTGAGAAATATTATTGTTTGTGGAAAGCAGAATACTTGTGAAAGAGAAAGGCAAAAGAGTGGAAGTACTTGTACACATGAGAATGAATATGACACATGTCAAGGTACAATTAAGCATTGCATGTGATATTGTTGGGGTGGACCAGTCCCATATATACCCTAATTTCACGGCACAAACCCTGCACTTTTGGTACTGTGTTGGTGGTGAATGAATATGGTCATGGATGGTTCTATAACTGTAATTAAGAGTGTAAGGCTTAAGACTACTTCTCTAACTCCACTTTCTCACATGCCATGTGACAAAGGGTGGATCAGAAGATCAACCAGCAATCTAAAGCTTTATGCTTTGACCCTTTTTTTTGTGCTACATGTTTGGTTAAAATTCAATGAAATTTTTTTTTTTTTTTACATTGAATTTGTATGATTTATTTTAAGAATAAGAGGAAAGATAATGAAATTTAGGGTAAAAGGTTTGATGTAATAAAAGAGACAGAAAGAAAAATAATATGAAAAAATAGTTTATATATAAATAGCGTAAAGATATTTTATGTTATCCTTAAATTTACTTTTAGTTTCTTAAATTTATAAAATTTATAATAAATTTATTTTATTTCTCAACTTTAATATTGATATTTTAGTTAATATAATTTTAAAATAAAATATTATTTTATTCTATCAAGATCACCTATACATGAACAAATTTAATTAGTTGTGGATCATTAGTTGAGTTAAATTTAAATATAGGTAAATTATTATTTATTTTTTTTTTTGCAGATTCACCAAGAACAATTTAGTAAAGAGGTTGAAATTAGATTTTTTTTCATATTAAATGAACTAAGAGGATCAATTTTAAATTTTAGAGATCAAAAATAAATTACTTTATAATAAAGAAAATAAAAACATACTTAAATTTTTTTTTTATTATTCAATTACAAATTAACATGTATGTATCATAGATTTTTTAATTTTTACAATAATTATTTTAAAATTCATACCTACCATAATTTTAATTAAATAATAGTGTAAAAAGTATACATTAACATTATATAAAAATTAAATTTAAATAATATTATAATATCAAATAATATAGAAAATTATAAATTTAAATAAAAACATATTAATAATATAAAAATTTTAATATTATTATTCAATTAATAGTTATGTATAAAAATTTATCAAATTTTAAATATATTTGAAATAATTTTAATTTATTGAGCATGTAAAAAAATCACATTAATAATTTATCTTATCTTAGTTATAATAAATAAACAACTTCGTCATAAATTCTGCATACAATAATTTTTTTCATATTATCTGCAGGCAATCATTTATCTTTATAATATTATTTTTTTCATGAGATTTTTCAAAAGAATGACTAATATTTTATCATAATGATATTTAATAATTAAAATTAAAACTGGAATTATTAAATGCCATTACACTTTCAATTTGTTACAATTATTTTTTTTTTTGGAAATCTCATGAGAAAATTAAAATAATATTATGAAGACAAATTATTGCATTTAAATAACATGAAAAATGAAAAATTATTGTAAAGAGAATTTATGATGAAGTTATTTGCTTTATTATAAGTAATATCTCCCATAAAAAAAATAGTTCACAAATAGAGAATTGTAACAGAATTTTTTTTAAGTGATATATAAATAAATAAATTATGCTGAATTTTCTTTCTCAAAATTAACATAAAGAATATTTGATGTATAAAAAATTATAATGAAAATTAACTTAAAAAAATTAATTATAGAAAATTAAAATTGTAACAATATAAATAATATTGTAAAAAATACCATAACAAAATATTAATATTATTATTCATGGATTGTTTTAACATAAATATAAATTAAAAAAAATGAACAACTTCTAAAGTATTATATATGTTTTTTAAAAGGAATATCTTGAAACATTATTTCTCTCGAGATTTCTCAAAAAAAAACATTAATTATAAAAATTGAAATTTCAACGACATAATAAAATAAAATAATAATTATTAATTATAGATAGTTTTAAAATAAATATAAACATCATTTAAAAGAACAATTTCTTGAAGTTAGCAAAAAACCACGTAGAAGGGAGTTGAATATGTGTAAGTGTGAGCAAAGAAATTTTAAAAACGTTTTCGCAAGGGACTCCTTCTTCATCCAGTAAAAATGTTATTTTAAGTTCTTAAAAGAACTTTGCAGGATTTGCTCAACAAGGAATTTTTCGTTTGAAAGTTTATCGTCTACACACGAAAAGTATTTCTTAAACGAAAATTGTTTCTTAGGATGATAAATTAAAAAGGTGTAGTTTTCGTCTGAAGATAATTATAGTAAAGGATAAGTTATGGACGAAGTTCTCAATGTGATTTAACAGTTAAGGGAAATTGCGTCTGAAATATAAATAAGCAGTGCAAGAATTTTATACTGGTTCTCTCAGACTGAGCTACGTCTTGTCTCCTTCAATTGAAGAGTTCCACTAGAGATATTCAATGAAGTACAAGTATTGTTTGATCAGCCTCTTCAGACTCATAGTGAGTATTCTCGACCACTCTTGGTCCCGAGTATTATCAACCACTCTTGGTTCGTCAACTTCACCCGTCGACGCTAGTATTCTTAAACCACTTCTAGTTCCCCGAGAATTATCAACCACAACTGGTTCGTCAACTTCACTCGTCGACGCTAGTATTCTTTATTCAGCCACTTTTGGCTCTCAGTGAGTATTATCGACCACCTCTTGGCCCGCTAACTTCACTCGTCAGCGTTAGTATTCTTTGTTCAGCCACTTCTGGCTCCTAGTGAGTATTATCAACCACCTCCTGGCCCGCTAACTTCACTTGTCAGCGCTAGTATTCTTTGTTCAACCACTTTTGGCTCTCAGTGATTATTATCGACTACCTCCTAGCCCGCTAACTTCACACGTCAACGCTAGTATTCTTTGTTCAGCCACTTCTGGCTCGTAGTGAGTATTCTTTGACAAGTCTCTCCAGGCTTTACAAGTATTTTTTCCCTAGCCTCTTCAAGCTTTACAAATGTATGATAGATGATTTTGGTTTGAGTGTTTGGTTTACTCTCACAGAGAGGATACAGATGTTTGTACACTCACACAACCTTAGTTTTACAAAGATTGAGTGTGTGGTTTACTCTCACAAAGAGGATACAAAAATGACTACACTCACTAAGGTTCATGTTCCTAAGTTACACTCAGAACTCCTTAGTCTACAAAGATAAATACATCATTGTAGATTTGACTCTATAAGCTCTGTCTCTGGTTTCGTTATTTCATGGGCTTGATATCACTCTTTTTCAACGCCAAAGCCAACCTTTCAAGGTTTGAAGTCGTGATATATATAGTCTTGTAAAATTTGCCCGTTGTAAGTGTCCGTTGAAGCAGATATAGTCATTCATGACTAGTTCGATCTTTCATTTAATGCACAAGATCTTTGCATTAAATGTTGCTTCCTGTTTATAGACGTTGGGTGAAGTCTTCTACGTTTGTTAGTAGTAGTGTCTGACTTTAGTTGAGACCTAGGAACTTTTTGTCTTTTTCTGGTCATCGTAGCTGTAGAGCGTTGTCCTTATCTAAAAAAGTAATGTACTTTTTATGACACATGCATGTTTTTACTTTTGGTGTGCTTTCCTTTTTCTTCTTCTCTTCCTTTAATCACGCAATCATGTTGAAAGCTTTTATATGATCGTAGACGATGCCTGATTTGTCCTTTGAGACTTGATTCTTCAAATCCTTGTATGGCAGTCTTCGTCTACGTCTAATAGTCCATGTGCATCTCACGTCTTGATCTTCATCTGAGCATTTGTCATTAATGCTTTGACTTTCTTTGGTCTGGTCAGTCATTGTAGATGGACAGACTTTGTTTCCGTCGGGAATACTTTTTAGTCTGTGTTGTCCTTCATCTGATATGTTGTTGACTTTCTTTTGATCTTTGACCAGCCTTCATCTGAGTTTTTGTATTGTGCTCTAGGTTGTTCTTGACACACCTTCGTCTGATATTTGATTCATTATCATCTAGCGCACATTTCATATTCCATCTATCATTTGTTTCGTTTATCATTTGTCTTTGTTTCGTCTGATCCTTAAAGCTTTCGTCTTGTTCTTGATTTAGTCTTGTTTGATGCTAGTTTTGGCCTTTCATTTGATACTTCAAGACTTCGACTGGTGGTACGCTTCGTCTTATATTTTCCATCATATGATACTTGGTTGACCTACGACTGGTAGTATGATTTGTCTTGTATGTGTTGAGTTTTCGTCTATCTTTTGATCGTCTGATGTTTTGTATAGACTTCATCCGGTGCTTAACCCACTTTTGTCTGGTTCCTTATTTGGCCTTGTTTGATACTTAAGTTGGCTTTTTGTTTGACTTTGGATGTATCGTCTGAAGCTTGATCATTCTCCTTCTTGTGCTAGACCATTCGTTTGAAGCATAAAAACAACTTCAAATAAAATCATATTATAATATCAAATAATATAGAAAATTATAAATTTAAATAAAAACATATTAATAATATAAATATTTTAACATTATTATTCAATTATAAATAGTTATGTATAAAATTTATCAAATTTTAAATATATCTAAAATAATTTTAATTTATTGAGCATGTAAAAAAATCACATTAATAATTTATCTTATCTAAATTATAATAAATAAACAACTTTGTCATAAATTCTTCATACAATAATTTTTTTCATATTATCTGCATGCAATAATTTATCTTTATAATATTATTTTTTTCATGATATTTTTAAAAGGAATGACTATTATTTTATCATAATGGCATTTAATAATTAAAATTAAAACTGTAATTGTTAAATGCCATTACACTTTCAATTTGTTACAATTAATTTTTTTTTTTTGGGAAATCTCATGAGAAAAATAATTTTATGAAGAGAAATTGTTGCATGTAAATAATATGAAAAAATGAAAAATTATTGTAAAGAGAATTTATGATGAAGTTAAAAATATCTTCCATAAAAAAAATAGTTCACAAATAGGGAATTGTAACTGAAATTTATTTATTTTTTGTTATGTGATATATAAATAAATAAATTATGCTGAATTTTCTTTCTCAAAATTAACATAAATAATATTTCATATATAAAAAAATTATAATGAAAATTAACTTAAAAAAATTAATTATAGAAAATTAAAATTGTAACAATATAAATAATATTGTAAAAAATACCATAACAAAATATTAATATTATTATTCATGGATTGTTTTAACATAAATATAAATTAAAAATAAATGAACAACTTCTAAAGTATTATATATGTTTTTCAAAAAGAATATCTTGAAACATTATTTCTCTCGAGATTTCTCAACAAAAAAATTAATTATAAAAAAATTGAAATTTCAACAACATAATAAAATAAAATAAAAATTATTAATTATAGATAGTTTTAAATAAATATAAACAACATTTAAAGGAACAACTTCTCAAGTAATATTTCTCTCTAGCAAACAATTTTTCTAAAGTATTATTTCCCTATGAGTTTTATAATAAATAAATAAATATTAGTTATAATAAAATATTAATTATATTAATTATTAATTATGAATAGTTTTACAATAAATATATATATATAAAATATACTGGAATTTGTAACCACTCTACAGTTAAGGAAGCTATGCAGTTAAGGATGTGCAAAGTAGTCAAATCCATCCATAACCAAACCAAAAATCGATCCATACATATATATAAAATGAATAACAACACCGAATTAAACTAGTTTAAAATAATAATCCATATTTAAAAAAAAAATTGAAGCGATTTACTTTATAAAAAAATAAATAAGTTAATCGATTCATTTTCATAAAATGGATCAATTCGGTTTAAATATTTTAAAAGTTCAATTCATAAATACTCTTAAATATAACAACCGACGGTTTTTCATCTAGATCATGAGGATTTTCCAAAGAGTTGAGAGGATAGGTTTCATTAAAAAAAAATTAAATGAGTTAAGAGGAAAGTCAATGAACTAATAATTTTATTAAATATATAAAATTCTATTAAAATAAGATTTAAATATTAAATATGATTATGTGTTATATTTATTTTTTAATTATTTAATTTATTGTCTATGTTATTCTTATTTATTTATTTACCATTTATTGATTTATATTTATTGTTTTTGTTGTGTTTAAACAACAAAAAAAAGGTTAGTCTAAATTTATTTATTATAAAACTGAGTTTTATTTATAAATAACTAAAATAGCAAAGACAAAAAATATATTTATTTAATTCCATATTTTACTTGTTTGTATAGTGTAAATGCAAAACATAATATTAAAAGATAATACTAATTAGTATTTTAGTATGTGTATTATCCAGCCAAATTTTTATGATATATTACTAAAATTTATAATAAATTATGTAAATTAATATTATATTTAAATATATAAATTATATTGTATTTAAAATTTATATAAATAAATATTTTTAAACATATAAATTATATTTTAATTTGCGATTAACAATTTATATTATTGTACAAAATTATATTTAATTATTTATAATTTATTTTAAAAATATTAAATTTTAATTACAAATACATTTAATAAAAACTAACTAAAATAAATAAGAAGTTAAGAAAATTTTTAAAATTTATCTTATTGGAAAAAAAAATTGAAAGCTTCCCATTAAAGATAAATTCATAAAAATATTTTCACGCTACATAGTTATTCTTAATTACATATTGTGAGTGAAGTGATATATATATATATATATATATATATATATATATATATATATATATATGTGTGGATATCCTTATATTTTAAGTTGATAATAAAAATCATAATTAAAATAATAAATATTTTAAAAATACTAATAATAAAAATGTAGACTTAGTTATTATTAATAATAAATAGTGATATTAATGATATTAATAATAATAATAATAGTAGTATTTATGATAATAACAATAATGATAGGGTGTTAGAGCAACTTCAATGAGAGTTGATTGTTCCATGAAACAACTCAAGCTCCGGTTTATTGCTATTGGACGACTCTAACGTGGCAACATGACTTGCTTGAAGAAGAGAGAGTTGTTTCCTCAAGCAACCGTTCCTTACCAGATTTCAAGCAGATCTTATTGAACATATTTAAGAACGTTTTGAAAATAATAATGATGAAAATTAATTTCGTATAATGTTTATGTATTTACTATTGCTTTATTTTATTTTTAATATCTACTTATTGTGCATTTTTTTCTTGTAATTTATTTTCTTTCATTGTAGTATAATTATCCTTTTTAATAAAAATTTAAATTTGGTTCATAAATGATTAGAAAAAAAATTCTAAAAGTTGAATTTCTTAAAGTTTCTTACAATTGGAGTAAATTTGTGTTTGAGTTGCTTAATACTGACATGGTACACTGAAGACCATTTTTTTCATTTTTTAATGCATGAAGCAACTCAAATGAGTTGCTTCCATTGGAAATGCTCTTAGTGATAATAACAAAGATAAATACTTTTAAATTATGATAGTATTAATATTATTATCTTTCTATGTTTTAAAAAAAATTATTATATTATATCATTATATTATATAAATAATTTTATTACCTTACTATTTTTTATAAATAAAATATATCATATAAAAATACAAAAATAGTACAATAAGTTTATAATATTTATTTATATTTCAATTAGAGACCACGCAGAAAAATCTCAAACAGTAAAAAATGAGATTCTCTAATTTGTGATTATATATAAAGTAGAGATTGAAATTTGGTCTCTTATTACATTTAATTTAGGTACAATAATAAGCAGTCTCTGTAATTATGTTATTTGTGACTGAAAATTAAGGTGACAACGGAGCGGTTCGGGTACGGATTTTATGATATTTATTCCCGTCCCCGCGAGTTAAATTCATTTCATTTTCGTACTCGTATCCGTAAACGAAAGACGCCTAGTGGTTAGCCAACATTCTTTTGAGTTTGGGTTTTAAATTGTAAAGTAAAGAGTATCGTTTTCCTTTCTCACTTATTGGACACTGACATCATAGAGTGTCAGAAGTCAAAAGCCACCTTGCTGTGAGTATGGTACGAGGCAGCATTTAATTTCGACCTTATATCTCATAGACATTCAATTACAAATTAATAAGTCATGAGATATAATATTATGTATTCCTATCCCTCCCACCTCCGTACCCTCTATAATTATTTTACGCCAATAAATAATACTACCTTCATACTAAAATATTTTTATAAATTTGATGGAATACATTAGCTATAAATTCTTTAACATATATGTATGTAATTGGTTAGGAGAATAAATAATAGGCTTAATTATACTTTTGGTTCTCCTAATTTAGTGTAAGAGTAATTTTGATCCTCATAATTTGAATTGCTTAATTTTGGTTCATAAATTTAAATAATGGACAATTTTAGTCCCACAAAAAATTTACCGTCCAAAATTTAACAGACGTTAATGATACGGATTTTATGCTAAATAAACATTAATTATATATTATTTAATTTTTACATGTCAAATGATTTAATATTCAAATTTTAAATTCATTTATTTTATATTTCTCTTTCTTATACGTGTTAATGTTGCAACTGAAACGACCCGTTCTCCAAGCAGAACGGCCCGTTTTGATCCATCGTCATGTGTGTATTTTTACATCCAGAACGACCCATTCTAAAAGGAGAACAGGCCGTTCTGCAAGTGCTGCAAGGAGAACGGGTCATTCTGAAAGGAGAACAGGTCATTCTAGATCCAGTTTTACATCATGCTCAGATTCAAAATGCAAAAAAAAAAAAAAATAACAGCTTATTATTCGATTCCCCGGGAACCGAATTCTGAACGTGAACAGTGAAAGGTGTTACTTTGATAAATAAATTGGTATAGGTGCTTTTTTGGTAAATTTTTTTAAAAAAAAATTCTAATTTAGTGAAAAATTCTCACTGCGATTGATATCAATACCCTTTTCATTTTGTTTCTAATATTATTTGAATTTAAATTTTGAATATTAAATAATTTGACATGTAAGAAATAAATGATATATAATTAATGTTTATTTAGCATAAAATTCACATTATTAACATCTGTTAAATTTTGGATGGTAAATTGTTTGTGGGACTAAAATTGCCCATTATTTAAATTTATGGACCAAAGTTAAACTATTCAAATTATAAGGACCAAAATTACTCCGGCATTTTAGGAAGACCAAAAGTGCAATTAAGCCTAAATAATATTAATTATGAAAGAGAAGTAGTACAGAGAATACATTTTATTTGGTTAAGAGATAGATGTGTGTATTAATTAAGAGAGAAAAGTAATATATTTCGAATAGTTTTAAAAATAAAATCATATTTTATTTTCTTTATATTAAATTTTAAAAATAAAAAAAATGAGTAAAAAACATTTTCATGTGGAAACATATTATATATATATATATATATATATACTGTTTTTATTCTTTGTTCTCTATTATAATAAAAAAAATTATATTTTTAAATATAAATAAATATTAACTATTCTTGTCTCATTTAATAATATTCTTCCTAAAATACCCCTTCTTTAATGCATGACATTTTGAGTTACACTACTTCTTTTAACATTTATAACAAGAACAATTTAGAAAAAAAAAATATTATGTAATTAGTAAAATTTATTATAAATAACTAATTTCTTTAATATGTGTAAAATCAATTTTTTCCTAATAATAAGAGTGATGAATAAGAGAACATTGTAAAATAAATATAATTTTTCAAAACAGGAAAAAAAATCATAAAATTTTGATGCTACTATAATATAATATACAGAAACGAACATAATTCTTGAATTAAACGACACAATAGATGTTTAAAAATAAATGCAAATCATTATAAATAAAATTAAATGGTACAATTTGTCTAATATTGTGATATTTTCTTCTATATTTAGCATATCTACTAGCTTACCGAACATATTTATTAGTTTAAATTTTACCCTATGAATTAGGTTAGAAAGTAAAAGAGTATACCATATTTCTTTCTTTATACCCTCCCCCACAGCACACTGTTCTCCTTAATTTTCTATCATTGTTACTTCTACCACCCTCATTACTACCATAATCACTTTCTCTCCTGTTTTCTTATCATCCAAAGTTATGAACCTCTCTTACTAGTAAATATCTCATTGATATTGGGATAGTTACAAAACAAAATTGATGTTATTAACTCTCGGGTTTTTTAGTAGTTGTTTAAAGGTTTTATAAGCAAACTAATGAATACAATAAATTATTTTATTCTCTATAAAATGATTATGGAGCTTGTATTATATCTTTTTCATATTTATTCCACAATTAATGCATACCAATTATCATATGTGAACGTGTAAATTAATTTAAAATTAAATAGAAAGTAAAGTTTAATATTGTTTTAAACTTTTAAAGCATCAAATAAATAAAAACAAACCTTAAAAAAATTGACAATTAAAAAGAAACAAAAAGAAAAACTACTTCGATCATAATAAATTAAAATAAGTCTTATAAAAAAAATTGTTCCTTACCATCAAGTAAACTCTCAAAATGTACTTACAGACGATACATCTAATATTGTACGGTTCTACATTAAATAGTATAATTAAGTTGCTTGCCCTTCGCTTTTACGATTTGTTATATTAGACAAGGTAAGATGCCGCACGCCTCATCATCAACTGGTAAATAATTGATAGCGCAGAAATAAAACCATCAAATAAAGCCCCACCATCAGAACAACTCAAGTTATGTACTTAAGCCGATGGAAAAGCTATTTCCAAGTTCTGAAATGCCAATGCTCATCTCAAGCATCTTATCTTGTAAGTGATTTGTAGTGATTTTCAGAGAACACAATTGCTGAGCAAACAGACTGTAGGAAAGAATAGGAAAAAAAATCAACATCAAAGTAAACACAAGTACTATTTTATCTTTTACATTTTGATATAACTAGAAGCGTGCCACAATTAGGCATATTGTTCGTGTTTTCAACTGTCCAGGAACAACTGTATTCTTAACATCTCCAACTCGTGAAAATAATCACAAACTAAAAGTTTGATATTTCCTTTCAACGAATTTAACACTTGGCTAAAGAGAAACTCTTGTTTCGAAGGAGCATGAATCATGTCATTTTGTAGGCATGGTGACCAAGTACAATTCATTTTTTCAAGGAAATAACGTCAATCTATTCTAATGAACGTTACCGAATCACGAAAGTATGCTGTAGCTAGAAACACGAAGGCACCGTATAACAGGAAGAATTCAAAAACCAAAAGGAAAACGGCAAGTGCAGGGAGATAACAAAAAGAGAGAAGTGACACATTGGCCATGGTGGCTAACCTGTGCATATATCAATAACCAGAATGTGATAAGTGACAAAATTCGAAAGTCAAGACTACAGCAATAACTATATATGTAACAAAAGTTGGAAAAAAAAATGATTTAAAGAAGACAAACTGGCCTCAAGCCTATAGCCAGTTCATACATCCAATCCTCTCCTTCCAAATGCTCGAGAATGGATTGGGCTCGGTGCTGTTGCAGAACAGTCACAGTCAAACACTTGATGCCAATTTCTCTGATTCTAGGCGGCATTATCACACCTGCTGTTTCGGTTAGATATCTACACAGGAAAAAACTTATCTGCAAGCGACAATCTGGGAGCAGCAGATTCATACAAAACAACTGCATCAGAGGCTCTGATCGCTTTATCAAGTCAGAAATGAAGAGGCACATCAGCAGCAAGGGTAGCATCTCTGCTCATTGTCCATGGCTCAACACTCAAATATCATCCTCAATCTTTTGGACATTCCATAGTAGCTGCGTCAGAACAGTTACAGCTTCAATACATTTCAAGTCCTAAACACTAAATTGAATAAGGAAAATGCATCACAGAAATATACAACCAATAAAACCAAAATTGACCCAATACAGACATAAATTCATATATAGAGAACTGTTTTTTTAACAAAAATAGAAGTCAGAGTAAAAAGAAGTTTCCAATATAAAAGATGATATCAGATTTAAAATGTTTAGTACATAGCAAACTATGACGCAACAGAACTACTTGGGCTCACTTACAACATGAAATAACACAATGGCTCACCTCTTAAATATTTGCATTGAAGAGCCATGATCCTATTGCCATGAAGGTTGCTTGTAACTTAATCTCTCAGTTCCATCCCATCCACCATCAGGTTCCTTTCTTTTCAATGCACCTGCCATTGGAAACATCTTCAAGTGGTCCTCCATCGAGGCCTGTGAATTGGGAACAGACATTTGCCTCAACCCTGAAGGCAGTCTATCATCTCTTCGTTCCGTATCGATACCACCAGGGCCTGAATTAAGATCCAGACTTTGACTTCCCCATTTTCTGCTGTCAGGAATCACATTACTTGTACCACCAGGGAGGCTCATAACATATGGACGGGGATACGAGGATGAAACAACACCACCAGGCCCAACTGGCTGCGAGGGCATGGTAGGAAAGCATAGCCCACCCACAGTTGAGGAATCCATAAAAGCTGTTGAACAACCAGAAAAGGAGTTTGAAGATAATGGAAAGTTGGTTTCAAATGGAAATCCTGGATATGGAAAAGGTGTAGTAGGTGCATAAGCAACAGCTGGAGAGGATGAAAGCACTGGTCCCCTGTAGATTTCAGGACCAAAAGAAGTGCTACCTGTGGGACCCATTATCCGTTGTGCCCCAGCACCAGCTACATAACTCTGCTCCCCTCTACCAGACAGAAGAGGCGGGACAGTAATTGCAGAATAAGAATTGCCTGGAGGAAACCATGGAGAATAATTCCCAAATTCAGCGTTAGTAGTTCTCGTGCAATGAACAGCAGATGGGAATGGTATAGTACTTTTCATCTGCTGACTACGTGCTGGGACTTCACTGCCAACTTCATCAAGACCTGGCCCGTTATTTAAATCAAAGTCTCTTGAGACACTTCCACCATTAGATAACCCACTGGAAAGTGAAGGCTTACTTGGTAAAGGAATATCCATTTTGCTTATAGAGAAAGTACCAATTTCAGGAGTCTCATCAACCCTGTTCAAATCAAGATCAAGACCAACGGCGCTACGATCAAGTGGTCCAGATTCTAATGAACCACGTGAACCATCATCTTCGAAACTCCTTTCATCAGCCACATTTAAGTCAAAATCTAAGGGAGGGCGACCCTGTTTGATAGAAGTGACATCAACGGAAGGAATATCATTAGTAGATGGTGTCTCAGAATTTTTCCTAGGCTCAGCAGGCCGGAATGCACTTGTAGCAGCAGACCCTTTCCATCCAAGTTCCCCCTTAATCCGCAATGGGTTTTCAGGTGGAACAACTGGCCCTTTGGCAGCAGATGCCACTGTAATTGAAGAATGGAAGGCCCCAGAGATGGACGAAATGGGAAAAGGCAATGGGCAAGGAAGATGAACTGCAGATGATGTGATTGGATCTTCCTGTCTAGCAATCTCCCCTTGGCTTAGATCATCTACAGGATAGCCTTCATTCAAATCAAAGTCCAACTTAACAGCAGCATCAGACCCAGCAGCAGAACGTGGATGCTTCTCTCCTGCAACCTCAGATTGATTTGCATCCAGCTTATGCTCACATGCCTTGGACACTTCATTCTCTTTTCTAGGCATTGTTGATAAATTTGGGTGAACTGTTGAGCCAGAACACTGACCATTGGCCTCTTCTCTGTCCATAGTATCTTCAGCACATTCATTAACATCATCTGAAACGGATGAATCCTGCTCCATTCGTCTTTCATCAGGCTCAATCACAACTGACTTCATGTCATCAGCATTTTCATCCCTGGGTACCATTAAAGCATTACCAGAAGCAGGTGACTCCTTTTTAAAATATGTAGACTCATAGTTTTCTGCAACTGGAGAAGCTTTTTGCACTAGCATACCTGTACCTGTTGCCATTTCTTCACTAATAGGGTCCTCATTATCAACACATGCGGATAACTCAGGATGTTTTTCACCTAATTCATCTTTAGCCTCAGAACTAGCAACATCTTTTGAAACCAACATTTTCTCGTTCTCGATGATTTCCTCATTCAAGTGACCAACTTTCTGATCATTTAAAGAGGAAGACCTTGACTTCAATTTAGAGTCTGAACATCCAGAATCTGCATTAGTCTCATTTTTAGCTAGCAACATAGTTTCAGAAGTATCCTCCTTAGTTTCTGGCCGTATGCATGGACCTTCAGCATTTTGTAACAAATCTGTTGGGGAGATAATTATCTGAGTTCTACCATCACCAGTTTTTTCTGCACAACTGGGTGAAATGGTTTCACCATCCCCTGAAATACCATGTGAGACTGCAGTAGCAGGATGCCTCAAATCATTTTTGATCTGTAATGAATCAACTGTATTCAAAAGATGCTCTCCAGTAAGTCCACCATCCAATTGTCCAAGAGCGCGCACAGCTGCTTCACCAGAATGTTTTAACTTGGAATCATTGTCAGAGCTCAATTCATCAATAGCAGGAGACTTTCTCTCAGGGGATGCCAAAGGTGAGGCATTTTCAGATCTGGATATTTCCCCTGCAGCCACAGTAGCTAGTAGGTTCATCCCATCATCTCCAAGGGACACAGATGCACTTGCTTCAGAAATTTTCACACAGCTTTCAACTAATGCATTCATGGGACTTAAAGAAGCATCATAAGTCTGCCCTGATCTGGAAACAAACCCAGATGGCAAACTAGGTTTCGACGTTTCAGCTACTTTATCACCATCTTCATTTGCCCTGCATCGCTCCTCAACCGTTGGAGATCCCTTACTTTCGTCAGCACCAATCAGAGCTTCATTAGCATCAGATGCATCATTCATCATATTTGACACATGGGCCAGCAAACAGTCAGTTTTAGTTTTCACTCTTCTGTCCAGATTATCATTCCTGTCTGCAGGAGACAAAGCTTTGCTGCATGTGATAGCTGGTTCTTCAAAAGAGCCGCTGCTAGCTCCCCTTGAAGGACTGCGACCAGTGTTTGGCAACCTGAGAATCAACCGCTGATTATTCCCTTGATCAGTAGGGGGCTGGTCAGCAGATTTTTCATGGGACACTAGAGTTGGTGAAACTTTTTCAGATGGTGAATTTCTAGATGAACTTTTAGCAGAGCTGTGCTCCTTCTGCACTACTGCAACACCAGTCCCATGTAGACCATTGCTTGCCTTCCGAGTTCGAGATGAACCACCAGGAATTTTGGTCACACTTGTTGACACTGCAGTTGAGCTCTTCGCATCTTCCCTGCAAGAACCAATAGTTTTAGCATGTTCACTAGAACAAGATATACTGTTATTCTGAGATTGGCTAGAACTGCTGCTTTTCTCCTCCTTTATAGGTGTAAGTGGTAGATCTGACGTTGGGGCCCCAACCAAGACTTTACTGTTTTGATCTTTTGAGTTACTGCCTGCTGAGGCAATCATTGTTTTAGTAGAGGTAGAAGATGAAGAGGACTTGGACAATGCTTCTCCAGCACTTAACTTAGATTGGGAATTTTTAGATATTACGGGTTGAAATGCTGAGTTCTTCACAACATTATCAGATGATGATCCTCTATCAGATGATGATCCTCCTGTTTTCCTATTTCCAACATGAGGAGACTCCGAATTTGCCGGCTTTGCTGGCCAAGAAACAGTGCGGTTTGAACCAGACTTAGAATCATTCATATTCATTTCAGCTTCCACACGTCTCTTCCATGTGTCTACTAAACTCCTAGCTTTCCTCTGAATTTCAGAATTTTTGTGGACACGCAATTGATTGACAGACTTCCCCACATTACAGGTTTGTAATGCATGAAGGTTCACAGGAAGCTTATCCAATGCACGAAGTAAAGCTAACAAAAATTCTTCAGCAGACTTATCACTTTCTTTAGGCATATTTCCATCACCAATTTTGCCCTTATGGGCCTCCTGCAGCCATTCATCCAACACAGGCAAACCCCTAAGCTGTACAAACCAGGAAAGACAGTCATACCGGTCTGTAAGTGCAATTACATCAACAAGCATTATCCGCCCAGCCAAATCTATTTTTTTATCAGCACTATCAGGTTGCATAAGATGTACCAGTCTTTGAACTCCCTCAAAGTTCACAAGCCCACCTTTATCAGTAATTTTAGCAATCTCAGACTTTAACATGCTCTCCGGTCTAAATTGACCAGAATCTCCATCCTCTATCTTAAATAACCGTTCTTTTTTAGATGAATCAGAACCTTGATCACCCCGCTCTCGCTTTTTCCCCTTACCCTGTGCACCAAAGGAAGAACTATTTTGAATGTTGTCAGAACCAGATTTCAATGACTGTGTTGATGTTGGACCATTCAAGGGTTTTGGAGAACGGCCTCCTGACTGCACAGCCCCATGCATCTCTAGTTTTGTCTTGTCTAATAGCTGGTTAACTTCTTCCTGTCGTTCCTGAATTCATCAGCAGATCAGAAATGTATAAATAAAATCATTACACACAATTATTTTACAGACAGAGGTGGACAGAGAGAGAGAGATAAGAAAACTAACATTAAGGTAGTCCTTATCAGTTAGCCACCATAAACAATTGTTCTCAATGTCGTAAACTCGTCTACAGACAAATGCGGATATCCCTGAAGGAAGTTCAACACCTTTACGAAGAAATGCGACTTTACACGGATGGAGTAATGATGCAGCAGGTGTTTCATCCTTATGAAAGGAGTAAAAGACTTCGTTCGGTGCAGCTTCCAGCACAATTCCTTTGGCAAGCTTCAAATCAGCAGGTCGGTAAAGCCAATTCACTTCTAAACTTGGACTTTCTTCTTTATCAAATGTTAATTTGCGAATTATTCCAATAAAAGGAGGGGAGTCCCTGGGTGGCTTGAAAAGTGCACAATCACCAGCACGAATCTTGCGTCCATCCTACAATGATCATGCCCAGTGATAAAATAAGTCTACATATATTCGAGCAAAAGGACAAGTTTAGAAGTAATTAGTGTGTAGATAAAATGACAAAAAAATAAAATAAAATTACGAAGAAAAAAGAAAAGCACTGTAGTAAGCAGAGACAATATCCATAATCCATTTTGACGGGAAAAAACACAATGGTAACAGCAATTAAAAGTATACAACAGAAACCTAAGAGCGGAAAAAAAAAATTAGGCACCGGCGCCGACAGAAACACATCAAGTGAACAATTATGTCGTGAAACAACAACCATCTAACACAACTGACTACCTGCACTGCTTAATAATCCATAATCCATTCAATAACACAGTAGGCCTGTGAAATCTCAATAAGGCAGAAATATTCTCCCGATTTCACCGAAAACCGGAGATAAAAAGTATGAACCCCAGTCAAAAATGTACCAAACAATCAATCCAACCATCAACACACAGTTACAATACAGCTCCAAAAAAATAAATACCCGAATCAACAACCACGAATCCCAAACCAAAGTCAACAAAGAAAACAACAACAGCTTTCCCTCAAACGCTGGCGAGATTTTCGTCATTCAAACAAACACAAACGAAACCGAAACCAGAGTACATCACAAGCACAAACAACCCCAGTAATGCCAACAACCCTAAACACCCTACACGTAAAACAACAAAACGAGTATTCCCCAAAACAAAAACAAAAGCAAAGACCGCATCTCATCTAGATTAAGATCAAAAAAAAAAAAACAGACACCCACAACCGATGACAATAACAACCTTTCTCATCACACCAAAAAAGAATTAGGTCAAAACCAAAAACAAAAAACACAAAAGTGACAAAACAGCAGAGTTTATTTAGAATTAATCGAATCGAAAACGCACGGAATCGAGAAGCGAGAAGAAAAGCGCGTAAGGCGGTTAGATGTGTATATATACTTTGGATATAAATTGAGACGGTGAAGAATCGATGGGTGCTACAGTGGTCGCGTTAGCAGGTACAGGCCACATGTGCCGGTTGTGTTTCCACTCCTCACGACAGGACCCATGCATAATAATCCTCCATCTTCCGAGTCGATCCCAGCTTCGCCCCTGAAAAGAAACATCAATTCGAAATCGAATTCGCACGCCTCGGAGAAACCCTAGATTCGGAGGAACGAAGGGGAAACCCTAGATCAGGCGCTGCGTCGCAGATCTCCTCCTGGAATCCGCCATCGACGAAGGAGTGAGAGGGGTTTTCACTTTTTAGGGCTCACTTGGGTGTGGTTGGCAATTGCGAAGCGGTAGGTTCTTCTCCGCGTTCCAGATCGATCGATCGCTCTGGAAATAGCCAAAATCCAGAGATTTTGTGCGAAGGAACCGCGAGATAGAGAGAGAAAAAGAAGAGAGAGAAGAGAGAAGAAGGGGGCGATGCCCTTGCCTTACGCCCAGATTTTGTTGAGAGCAAATTTTGGGAAATTTTTTCACTCTATCTCATTAGATTAGTGAGAGAGAACAACACAACCAAAGAATAACAATTAAAATTATATTATATTATTATTAATTTCATTATTCATCGCCACGATTCCACCCTAAAACGACGTGGGCCTGCTAAACGACACCGTTTGCTGCTTCCGTTACGGACTCACATGCCTTCTGCCTTCTGCCTTCTGCCTTCTGCGTCTACTTTACTCTCTCTCTCTCCTATGGGACCTCTTTTCATTTTTCTAACATCATCCAATATAATTACCACTTACTATAATTATTACAATTTAATTTCTATGCCTATAAGGTAAACGTAATTTTATCGCTCTATATAATAATTTATGATTAGTTTATTACATGACATTTAATAATTTATAATTTATGTACAATATCTTCTCTAATTATTATTATCATTATTATATTTTTTAATTTTAATATATATATTTTAAAATTTATTTTTTATTTATATTGATAAGTTTCTTTTAATCTTTGTCATTTTTTATTAGAGGCTAATTTAAAATAAATATATTACATGTATTGAAAAATAATAAAATTAAAATGAGATAAAAAAAAATTTACAAGGACTATTACCAAAATTAAATATTATAAGGACTAAACTATAAACAGTAGCGGTGTCAAAAACAGCTTAGTCCAATAGGATAGATTGACAAATTTGTTCAGGTCATGATCACAAAAAATGTGACCCAAATTAAAATAGGGTTAATTTGGCCACGAATTAAGTAGAGTCATTAATTTTTAAACTCAAAACTTTTTATTTTATTTTAGTATTTTTTTAAAATTAAAACAAAATAAAAATAATAATTTAACCTAATAGGATTGACAAACAATCCAGATTGGACATTTAATAATTCTCAAAAATAGTATATTACATCATTAAAAATATAATTAAATTTTATTATTGTTGCTATAATGCTACTACTCAATTATTTAAAATTTGATCATAATCTATCTTATTTACTATCAATATAGTAATACTTTAACTTCTAATCTCAAATAGATATGGAATTATATATGTTTAATATAAAAAATATATCAAAGAATTGAGGATGTTAAGCGTAGATTGGAAGCACTATATTTTTTCCTTGTAAATATATATCATATATTGATGGTGCCTTTTCAGGTGGAAAGACGTGAGAATAGTAGCTGTTTCGTGGATACTTGTGTAATTAAGATTGCAACTACTTATTTGTATGTCTTAGTTTAGTGTGTATGAAGTAGCAAATGACACATCTCCGTTATCATATTGGGAGCTATATACTATTTCTCAATTACCCCTTACCTTTCTTACTTTCGCATTAATTGAATATGCGAGTTTCATGTAGTTTTGTAGGCATACTCCGTGAGCCCAAGTATTCTTTTCATTTGGTGGCGGGCTTGAGGGAGAACATCGGATGGCCCAAATCAAAATCATGAACACATGTTTGGTGTAAAGAATACATGAAATAAAATATTATTCTATCTTATTATTTATTATTTGATACTATAGTTTTACTCTTTCTTTTATTTTATATTGTTAATTTGGTGTATTCTTTTATGATGGGATTATTATTCTATTATATTATAATTATTTATTTAGTATTTGATATGATAATTTTTATTATGATAAGAGAAAAGTAAATATAATTTATTTATAGATGATCGTTGTTTTATACAATGATACAACAATCAAAATGGTCAACAAATAAAGAAATAGAACTGTAATAAATCAAAACAATTAATGTTATTATTCTTTAACCCTAGTAAGTTGTGGCATGGATATCAACCATGTTCAGCTTGGACAGGATGGAATGAAAGAGAGTTAGTAATAACTTTTACATGTATGTTAACTAGTTGATCTAAGGAGCAAATTAATAGTAGATGAACAATACCCTCTTAAACCTTATCCCAAACTAATGATAATCGATCTTGATGTGTTTTGTACAGTCATGCAAAGTTGGATTTTGAGATATTTGGATGGCAGACCTGTTGGCACAATACAAACAAATTGGTTTGGAGACTAGAATGTGAAGATCCTACAATAAGTATATTAGCCATTGAATTTCAAACAGAGTTGCCTAAAGCTCTGTACTAAGCCTTAGATGAAGATCTGAAAATTGTTCCTTGTTTCTTAGATCTCCATGAAATAAGAGCACGGCCAAGGAAAATAGAAAACCCTATGACAAACTTCCTAATGCATCCAAACAAGATGCCCAATCTGAATCACTAAAGGTAGTTGGCTTGAGATTAGAAGAAGCGGGGAAAAATAATCTTTTTTCGTAGTGACCTTTTAACATATTACAAAACCCAAATGGTAGCTTCATGATGAGACTTCATTGGAGTAGAGACATAATGGCTCAATTTATTCACAGCAAAAGTAATGTCTAGTATGGTATTAATGAGGTAAAAGAGACAACCAATTAGTCTTTGATAGGATGCTAAGTCAGAAAAAAAAGATTACCATTATCTTTGACAAGTTTCATGGTATGTAACAAAGGAGTAGTGATAGGTTTGTATCCCACTAAACCACTGTCATCTAACAATTCAAGAGCATATTTTCTTTGATTAAGAACAATTCTAGAGTGTGGTCTAGCAATTTCAAAACCAAGGAAAAAATTTAAGATCTCTAATGTCCTTGATTTAAAACTGCTAGTTGAGGAAGTTCTTAACCTACTATATTTCTTGAGATCATCACATGTTGGGACTACATCATCTATATATACTAGTAAAATAGTGATGTGAAGATCGATGGCCTTGATGAAAAATGAATAGCTTAACTTGGACTATGTGTACCCAAGAGACATCAAGGTTGTGGTTAACTTGGAATTCCAATGTATACTTGCTTGTATAAGGTCATATAATGATTTGATAAGCTTGCATACTTGGTTGGATTTATTTGCGTGGAAACCTTGCGAGATTTGCATGTAGACCTCCTCTTCAAGATCTCCATCGAGAAAAGCATTATTTATATCTAGTTGATGTAAAAGCCAACCCTTGGCAGCAACTAAAGCAAGCACAATCCTAATTGTAGTCAATTTTACAACTAGAAAAAAGGTCTCAAAGTAATCCACATCTTCAATTTGGCTATAACCCTTTGCCACTAACCTAGCTTTATACCTTTCAATTCTCTTATATGGTTTATATTTGATTTTGTAACCCATTTACATCCCATAGTTGCTTTCCAAGAGATAGATCAGTTAGGACCCATGTTTTATTCACTTCAAGGGTTGTTATTTCTTAATCCATGGCATGTTTCTAGCAATCATGTTTGGCAACTTGACAATATTTTGTGGTTCAACATGATTGTAAATGGAAAGTAAAAAAGATTTGTGCCTAGGTGATAGGTAATCATAGGTTAGAAAATTGGAGAGAAGGTAAGAGGTACTTGATGATGAGTTGACATGCAAGTGAGAATTGTCTATGTTGTAATGGTAATCTTTGTTGTAGTTTGGTGGTTTTCTTTGTCTTCTTGAAATTTTGGTTGATGCTTCAATGACTTGAATATCTAGTTGAGGACTAGGCTTAGGAGGTATAAGAGAAAAATCAGTATTGGTTGACTAGGTGGGGAGTCATAAAGAGAAAATATCACAAGTGTCATAACTGGATTTAGGAAAGGGAAAAAATGTTTCATGAAAGACCACATTCTTAGACAAGAATACCTCATGGGAATGCAAATCAAGTAATAAAAGAGACCTTTGATTCCTTCTTTGTTGCCTAAGTAAATGCATTTTCTGGCATAGGGCTAAAATTTTGTTCTATTTGCAGTTATGGTTGAGGCAAAATAAAATGAACCAAAAACTATTAGGTGGGTGAAGTAGAGACTTTGGGCATATAAGAATTGAAAGGGTGAAATATTGTGAAGTTTTTGAAAAGAGTAAAAGGTTGAGAATATGGACAAAATGAGAGATAGCATGGGACCAAAAAGGAAGGGGGAGATTGGCTTGAAAAGGCAAGGATCTAGGTATGTTAAAAATATGATAAAATTTTTTCATCCACTCCATTTTTGTTGTGGAGTCTGTACACATGTGGATTGGTGAGCTAAGCCTTTAGATTGAAAGAAATAATGCATGAGGAATTCCTTACCATTATCAGATTTAATGGTCTTAATTGTTTTGTTAAATTGGGTTTCTATTAAGGAGATGAAATATGTGAGGTGATGTTTAGTTTCAAGTTTGGTCTTCATCAATTTGATTTGAGTAAATTGAGATTTGTCATCAATTATGCTTAGGAAATATTGACCTTAAATGGAGGGGTAGAAAAGGGTCCCTAAATATCTACATGTATAAGATCAAAAATGTTGTTTGATATAGAAAAGCTAAAAGGAAAAGTTTTTTTTTTTTGCTTAGAAAAGTGACAAGCATCACATATTGTTGATTGTAAAGGTGGTACATTTGGAATAACTAGTATTGTGTTTGATCTTTAAACTTTAAGGTCTTGAGTTTGAGTTTTATTTTTTAAGTGAAATTAATTTTTAATATTATTTAAAAATTTAAGAATAAAATCAACTAAAAAATATGTAAATCAAATAAGACTATTACTTTTATATATGTTATAGATTATAGATAAACATTTAACCTGTATAATGCAAATAAAAAGAAATATTATCTAATATATGCTTTTATCAATGACTGCTACAACGAATCAACAATTGATGTGATTTATAAAAAGAAAGTAAAAAGAATTATAGAACTAAAAATATATTAAATTGAAAATTCAAATTACTATGAAGTCCTTGCATAAAATTTTTATATTGACCAATAATATTGTGAAATTTTCATAATCCATAACATCTAAGTTCACAACAACAACTCCATACCTTGTTGTCATGAATCGTTTTCTTTAATATATTTTTTAATATAAGAAAAATACTGACTTATTTTCAAATTTAATCCACTAGTGTTAAAGAAAAAGCTAACGAATAAAAATTAGTAACAACCATGTAATAAAATAATATCTTTAAAAAAAGTTTATCTTCATATTCATCGGACCAAAACAAAATAATAAAATAAAAAAATAAAAAAAAATAAAATTATTCAATTGTAATTTTGGAGACCAAAAGTATATTATTGCAATACTTGAAAATAAAAAACGTAATTAAGACAAAGCTAAAATAATATATATATATATATATATATATATATATATAAGTATTTTTATTTTTTATTTTAACTTTAATTTTTAAAATAATGATAAATATTATTTTTCCACACATAATTTATCTTGTATGAGTACATGAACTAATTATATATAATGTATAATAATAACAATTAATCATTATATATTAAACACAAATAATTATCTTGTACAATAGTATTTTTAGGAATTTTTCTTTGACAGAAATTTTTTTAGCGATTCTTTTATCTTATTTAATTCAATTTTTATTTATTATAGTTATTTATTAAATGAATTTTAATATTTAAAATAAATTAACAATAAATAAATATAATCTTGTGTTACAACATAAATTATTTATCTTAAATCAAAAATATAATTTATATGATTAAAACTATTAATTTATACAAATTTTAAATATAATTTATATATTCAAGCATATTATTTATTTTCATATAATATTTTGTAAATTTTAATTATATATAACTAGGAGTCAAAACACTTCATACCTCTATATTCTATTTAATAAAAATATTTAAAATTATCAATATTTTTTATAATAACTTGTATTGTGCTTGATCTTTAAACTTTAAGGTTTTAGGTTTGAGTCTTATTCTTTAAGGATAATTAATTTTTAATATTATTTTTTATTATTTAAAAATTTAAGAATAAAATAATATAAAAAAAATGTATACATCAAATGAGACTATCACTTTTATATATGTTATAAATTATAGATAAACATTTAATTTGTGTAATACAAATAAAAAAAAATATTATCTAATATATGTTTTTTTATCAATGATTGCTAGGACAAATCAACAATTGATGTGGTTTATAAGTGAGAAACTAAAAAAAAAGTATAGTACTAAAAATACATTAAATATATATTAAATTGAAATTTCAAATTATTATGAAGTCCTTGCATAAAAATTTTATACTCACCTTGTGGAATTTCCATAATCCATAACATCTAAGCTCATAACAATAACTCCATACCTGATTGTCATGAATCATTTTCTCTAATATTTTATTTTTTAATATTAAAAAAATAATTACTGAGTTCTTTTCAAATTTAATCCACTAATGTTAAAAAAAAGTTAATGAATAAAAATAAGTAACAACCATGTAACAAAATAATATTTTTCAAGATTTTCTTTATCTTCATTTTCATCAGACCAAATTAAAATAAAATATTTAAATATATTCATAGTCCTTTAAATTTAGAATAATTTTTTTAGGTCCTTCAAATTTAAAATTGATCATTTTAGTCTTATGACTTAAAAAAAATTGGTTTAGTCTTTCATGACCACTAGTAACACAATTGACAGTGACAATTTGAGATAATTATGCGACATCAAGTGAATTTAATGTAATATTTTCACTAACAAATATATTAATAAATGAATTTTGCACTACAAATTCAATAATAAGTGAATTTTATTATACAAATTTACTAACAACATTTGAGTAGAAAGACCAAAGCAATAATTTTTTTAAAAAAATTATAAGGACTAAAAAAACAAGTTTTAAATTTCTGAGAGAAACAAATTTACCATAATTTTGATATACCAAAAAATATATTTAAGCTAATTAAAAATAACATTTTAAAATCTAAGGGTCCAAAAACAATTAAATGTCTAATCTTCGTGTGTTTAACATTGTCCACAAAAGGTTGACTTAGAAATTATTTTTGTCCCTATATCATAACTCCTAAGAGAAGATTAGAGTTGGATGCTAAGTGTGCATGCCAATACTAAGGGTCATTTAACATGGAAAAGTTACGAAAATTAGTGCTAAATGGGATCTCAAGCACTCTAATCGTGAAAGCTCATGAAAACATGGGTTGCTTTTGTGCTTAAAGCGTTAGGCAAAGGTTTAGTCATGTTGAGTGTGGTGTTGCAAACAGAGGCTTCTGTCAGGTTTTATGATATAATGTCGTGATAGACTATGGCCAAGGCCAAGGAATCCAAGAGGTAATATCCTAAAAGAACCAAGAGGAATGGGATGATCTTCAAGACCTTTTCATATATTTGTACATAGTTTCTTTGTATAGGTTATTTTTGCCTTTGTATTTGTGAGGCACTTTATGTGTTTTTCCTAGTGTTTGTATATTGATTTTTGAGGTAGGTTACTTGGAGAGTTTTACTCCATTTAACCTCCCTAGTTGATACATTCATTTTGTATTTTTTCAGTAGGGAAAAAGGGGTGACAATTAGCAAAGCTAGGGTGTGTGTTTAGAAATTGGACCTGAGTTGGGCCTAGGCAAAATTTTGCATATTAGACTCATTTTGCTCCTAATTTTTCATAGATTTGATTTAGCTAGGTCTCATCATCATATGATGAACCTAACTAAACCAAATCAAGATTTTTCAAATTAAATCAAGGAGCAAAATGACCCAAAGGCCGCCTAGCTCTCCTTCTCCTCCTTGGCCGAATTTTTGAACTAGCACCTCTAGGTTTTGAAGCTTGCCTTGCAAGCTTCTAAACCTAGGAAGGTTAAGACAACCTTACCATGGTTCTTAAGTGAACCATGGTCAAGGTTGGCTTCTCCTACAAGCTACCTAAACCGTGGGAGTTAAAGCTTACCCTACCATGGTTCCTAGTGAACCATGGTTAAGGATAGCTTCTCCTACAAGCTACCTTCCCCTATATATTTGATTTTCCTACACTTGTACTCACTTTTGACAAATTTGAGAAATATATTCTGAATTTCTCTCCCACTCAAGAGTCACAAAAACCGAAGAGAACCCTCACTCTAAGGATTCTCTCAAAGTGCTTCTACTTTTGGCTTGGTTCCTAAAGCTTCCTTCACAAGCTTAAGGAGTGGTCGAACCTCCTTCATAGACTTCACCTCCATTGAAGCTTCTTCAAAGGAGATTTCAGAGATCTTAAAGAGTAAACCTCAAGGCATTTCGGTCCTTAGCATGGAACTCTTGAAGAAACATCAATCTACTTCAACTAGTTCCATCATGTCGGCTCTTGAGCGCTAAGCGCGAGTATTTCAATATGTGAAATCTATTATGCTTATATATAGTTTTTTGAAATATTTGGCTTATACAGGGATCATATTATGATATTGATGATTGTGACTATTAGGAGGATGATAGTGTGCATATCATGAAAAATGAAAATATGTTTTAAAGAAAATAATTACCTAACTTAGAGAAGTAGGTATCTCTTATGTTTTGTTGTTGTGAAATTCATAAGTATTTCTTGTGAACATGCATCATTGCATTATGAAATGTGTTTTTTGAGATTGTGTCATATTACTTGGTTGGTGGAGGTCACATAAGGGTGGTTCCCTAAACCTTGAGAGAGGTTACATTTGGTGGACAAATCCTAATGGGCCATGTTGATTCCATAATTATACATTGAGATGTACTGATGGAAGTTAACTGACCTTGACGAGTCACCAAGGGAGAGCATACTACATTTAGGGTGCGGGAAATAGTCACTTGCATATCTTGGATGATACACATTGCATTTACTCCTAGTTCACTTTTGCAAGTAATTTATTAACTCTTCCATACATAAAGGATACCTTATATACCTCATACAAACACAAGGCCTATTTATTTCATTAAGGTCCAATACTAACATATTAAGCTAATTACAATTAGCTAACACAACACGATGCTCAATTAACACAATTAGGCCCACCCATTAAACACTAATAATTACAATGGGAAATATAAATCAATACAAATCCAACTCTAGCCTAATAAAGGCCCAACAAAAGTAAAAATCCTAATAAGCCAAAATATACAAAGAGTTAACTCAAATTTAACTTGAAGTCTCCTTCCTCTACCTTTGAAGCTTCCTAGTCCCTTTAACATTCTATCAAATAAGCTAAAATTCTATTTACCTTGGTCCTAAAGAATTGCACCAGAGAGATGAAAGTCCCCACTGTTTAAGTATGGACTTAACTAATGTAACGATTCTAACCCTAACAATTATCAAACCACTTAATGAGGTATCATGCACCTATGTGAGGACCTTAGCTAAGAAAGAGTGCATTTTGTGCCTTGAGTATTGTTAATGGATCGAAAAATGACTAATATTTTTAATTTAAAATGATTTTTCCCAAAGGAACTTGTGTAATATATTAACTCAATACACTAACTTGGGCTTAAAAGAATAAAAACTTTGTTTGTTAAAAGTTGGTTAAGCATAAATTAAACTTAAAAGCTATAAAGCGATGCAATTGAATATTAAATTATTTTTAGGCTTTTTATCAAACACTTGGCAACAGATATATGAATATAATCAAATGGAGAAAACCATTGGGATTGGACTTCATTAATTTACCATCACGTATTAGTTTAATAGAGGATTTTCATTTATATTTTACACCATCAGTCAACAATATCATTGAAAATCTCTAAACCTTAATCCCTCAGAGACTTGAAAACCATGTATTTTGCTCAAAACACTAATCCCTTGACTAAAATGACTAAAATACACACATTCAAAACACAAATAATTATAAAATGCCCATTGAATCCATGCTTATCCCTAAACACAAAATTCGGTGAGTATTATGACTCATACAAAATGCAAGAAGCATTTTCTAATACCCACTCAAGTAAAATCATAATCCCAAGATACAAATAATCAAAAGAGCATTAAGAGAAAAACAAAACACCAAATAATGCAATAAAACATATATTAATGAAGCAAAGTTAACACATGAGGTTCATCTAGTTGCATTCAATCCCAATGAGGGAGAAATTAGCCACACATAACCATGAAAAACACAAAAATTAAAGGAGAAATGAAAGAGATGAACAATGGTGGTCTTAGAGCTCTCTAGTCGCCAAAATGTCTAATCTTTGTGTGTCTAATGTGGTCTGCAAAGGTTGACCTAGAAAATTCTCTTCCCCCCTACTTCATAAGTGTTAGGTGCACTTTCGTTTAGTAAAAATGGTCATTTGCTAATTGAGAATTCTAATTTGTGCTAGGACATACATGGTATTTTCACTTAGTGACCCATTTTTGTTAGGGAGTTGAAATACTAGGGAACACTTTAATATATAGTGAGTTAACCATACAAGTGAGCTTGATACCACATCACAACCTTAAGCCTTAAGACATTAGGTAATTGAGTCTTTCTCACTTATATATTACTCAACATGTCAAACTCTAATTAATGTGAGACTCTCATTCACACTTGAACTCCAACATTTTTTTCGCTCAGTGAAAATACCTCAGTAGGTCTTCCATGACTTGACTCTTTGGCACAACTAAAATGGAACTAGGCTCAACTAAGAGGCTCTTTAGGGTCAATGATGTTCCAAATTCTTTCTTCATACAATCCTCTTTTCCTATCTACAAAAGGAGGTTCCAAGGGTACGTAACTAGTCTCAAAACATGATTAACTAAATTCAAACTGTGAATTTATATAAAGTACTCTTAAAATGAGGTAAATACTAAAAATAAGGAAGAATATAGATAATTGCTACAATTTGAGTACTTATAATAGATAATATAAAACAAGAATATAAATAATATAGAATAAAAATATAGATAATCAATGATAAATATTTTACTTTCACATTTTCTTCTTTAGAAAATGTGTACATTATAACTTCAAATATAGAGTACACACATACTTTAATTCTTGAATTTGAAAAATGCTATCATATTAGTTTCTAAAATTAAAAAATTTTAAAATTAGTCCCTAAAAGTACAAATTGACTATCATATTAATTTAGTTTAAAACAAAAAAAAAAAGTGTAACTAAAGTGATAATCTTAACATACATTCATAGACTAAAATAACATAAAGTTGTTAAATGTAAGAACTTATTTGACCTTTTAAACAATAATTTTACAATTTTTTAGTTTTAAAAACTAATATGACAACACTAATATTACAATTTTTTAATTTTTTAATTTTAAAAACTAATATAACAACACTTTTCAAATTTAGTTGTCAAAACGAGTGTTTCTCTTTAAACATATATAACCATATTTTTGTGTATAAATAATACTAGAATATGAAATAAAAAAAAATTGCGATATATATATGAAATTATAAATAGTAGAAACCAGCTATATATAGTTTTTTTTTTTATGTTTTTAATTTGGTAGTAATAAATAATGAATTAAAAATGACATAACTCATGACGGTTCTAAGATTCTTGAGTGTTCCTTGTACACAGCAAGAGCAACAAAATAAGTAAACCTGCATTTCGCTTTTGGCGAAACAAAAAGGCTTGAAGGGGAACAGTGAATTTTTATTTTTTGTATTGTAACTGTGGAAGTGCAGAGAGCAGTTTATGGTTAGGAACATGCCTTTTAACACACAAACCAAAACAACCATATTGTAGTACAATGAAAATCCATTAAATGTCACAACCAGTGGGTCCACCACAACATTTGGAATGCCCTAGCTATATATCATCATGCAGGGTAGTGATAGCGATAACACGCACACGCACAAGGAACATGCACCATGCAGCCAGCTAGGTACCCTCATTTGGTTCAGACTCTGATTTCAATTTTTAAATTCAACCTTGCTCACCGAAAGTTGTTATAACAAGTAGTTGGATGTTTGTATTTTTTACACAGATCATAATCTCATTTCTCACTTCAACATAATGTCGCAGCTAGAAGTATTATTTTTAGATTTAACCTTCATCATAAAAAATTGTTAATACAAGTTTTATAGGACTATGACTAGTTTGATAACAACTTGAAATTGAAGGGTCTAATAGTACTTGTTAGAATTGACTCATATTTAAGAAGGTAGGTTAAAAACCAAATATAATATTATAAAATAATTTGTAAATTAAAAATTATTTTCTAATTATATACATTTTGTTGACTTTTCACAAATTAATGTGGGTCTTCAACACCAACACACCTCTCTCAAGTTGAGAACTGAATATATTGAGCACGAAGTTTTGCACGATTAAATATTTACAGATAATCTAACAAGCTTGACAACAAAAGACAATTGCTAAGATAAACTTTGATTAGGGGGTGGATATGGGTTGAGTTTATCTTTGATCGAACCCGACCTTGTTTTTTGACCAAACCATTTTTCAAAACCCAAAATTGACCCAACTAAAACTCGAAAATATATGAGACATGGTTGGGTCAACCAAAGTTTGATACACTATATTAATTTTAACATTATATTTAATTAGATTGTAAATTAAAATAAGTGTAAAACTTAAATTAAGTTATAATAAATAATTTTATTATAAATATAATATCATATTATAAAAAATATTATTGGCTAAATAAATTTTTATTATATACACAACAATTCAATAAAGCCTATAGTTTTTAAGAGAATGTTGTATAATAAATAAGGTTAAACAATTTGAAATGTAACTCAATATTTCCTTAAAAATGTATCATTTTCAATTTCAAAACTTAAGAAAGTAGTTTGGAATCTAATTCAATCTTACAAAATCAACTTATTAAGTAAAGATTGTTCCTCACTTATATATGTTGATTTTATTGTTAGTTGATGCAGAATCTCCAACTAAACGAATACAAAAAAGTTATACTTATTAATTATATATGAGGAAGGATCCACTTATCAAAGAGTAAGTTTATTTAAACTTATTTCACTCAATAACTAATATTTTAAATCAAATTTTAACGATCCAACCGTTAAATTAAATTTTTTTAATACATAGATCGAGTTAACAAATTTTAAAAAAATTTGAAAACTATTTAATATTTTATTTCTTTAATTCAAATTGACGGATAATTATAAAAATATTTTATACGTTTATTTAAATTAATAAAATAAAATATTAAACAATTTTAAATTTTTTTAAAAATAACTATGCATTAAATTTTTTTAATTTAATAATTAAATTATTAAAATTTGATATAAAACATAAGTTATTAAGTGTAGATTTATTGATAAAAAAAATGAATCCCTCTTTTATTAAAAAAAAAAGTTTTAAAGTTGATTGGAATATTGTAAGAAAAGTATAAGGGGCGAAGAAATGGGGTATTTGATGGGTGAGAGTGTAGCAAGTTTAGAAATAGAATTGAAGATGTTAGAATTCAAGTGTGAAGTGAAGTTCCACATTAGTTAGAGTTTGGCACATTGAGTGGCCTTAGATCCTACTCTTGGATCTCTTGCCAATTCTATTTAGGATCTCACTCTTAGATCCAGCCAATACTCGTTTGAGTCAATCACCAGTCACTTGGTCGAACTATCAGTTCTAATACCAATGTTGGGGAGTTTTTAACACCAGAGAGCACTCCACACAATAGGTAGTGATAAGTCACACAAGTGAGTTTGACATCATAACATATTCTAAAACCTTAAAGTATTAGGTAGGTAAATTTTTCTTACTTATATCTTATTCAACATGCCAAATTCTAACTAATGTGAGACTTCATTTCACACTTGAACTCCAACATAAGAGAAGAGAAGGGAGGGAAGGTTGTCACATGGTTTGTCTTGTGCTTGCGAATTGTGATGTGGTTTGAGGGTTTTGAGAAACGAAACCCCATAAGGAAGAGAAACCGTCCAAGCCCCACGGGTCTTGGATGTTGATTGATTTTCTCCTTCCAAAACTCACTCTGAAAGCAACGTTTGGGACTCCTTTTGATTAACACATTATTATATTTATATTATATTCCTGAAAATGTTTCATGATGCATGCCCACATCCACATGTGATGTGGGTTACCTGTTATGATTGTGACTCGTGTTAATGATACTCCATTCATTTAATATGCACGTCATTCCATTTCATAACCAATATCTTACCATTAATTCTCTTTCAATACTTTATGGATCACATACATTAATCAATAATTTCCTTTTCCTTTTTTATTTTATTTATCGTAGCATCGTTTGATTGGTTTATAAAATTAATAATTTTGATTCTCTAGTTGAATATTTGTTTATTGATCATTAAAATTGTATCATTAATTATGATTTAATATTAAATAATTGATACAATAGTTAATATTTAATAATGTTTAAATTGAAATTCATTTTCATTTTTCAAAAGTGATAAAATAAGATGAATGTAAAAAATTAAAATTACAAATTAACCTAAATATTATTAAATATTAGTAATCATATCACTTATAAATATTAAGTCATAACAAATATTTAAATTTAAATTTAATAATTAAAGGATGATTATATAACAAAAATTAAAGTTACAAATTTTATAAAGAATTAAAATTATAAAAATTAAGACTAAAATCATAAAGGAGAAATTTAATTTTTTTTCTAAAATAAATTGTTTCCGTGTGTTTCTTTTCTTTCTCTTTTCCAAATTTTCCGAGATAACACGATTTTATTTCGATTATGATATTCAACCATATGAAAGATCAAAATCTTTGGGGCCCAGAAAACATTTTTTTTTTAAATTGTGGGGTTGGATTGGAGTCTTCACTCTAAACATATTAATTTCTTTTTTTTAATCTAACCCTGAAAACTTTCATTAAAAAAAATCCTTAAGAAAAGCCAACATTTATATTTATTTATTTTTCTCCCCCAACATGTGTAAGTCGGTTTAAGATGTATCTGAATGGTCATTATCACTAGTCTTTTTCCTTGTATAAAACTTGTGGTATAATGCAACCTTTCGGTCACAATCTGCTAGTACCATATGATGCATCATCGCCAACATTTTCACAATTTCAAAGTCTCATTAGATTAATCCACAATCCCACAAGACAAAGAAAATTGGGGAGAGAGAAAATCCGGCATCATTTTTAAATTATACGTCTCTTTCTATTATTATTATTATTATTTATTTTTGTTTTGTTTTGGAGAAATCATCATTCCCAATACGTATATAGCCACACCAATTCCTTGTATCTATCTTATGCTAAACAAAAACGTGAACATCACAAATTTTATATCCTTCAATTAGTGGTCAAATAATTTACATCAAATTGAGTCATGGCTAATGACTATGTACCAATAGTTGAAACGCATGATCAAGGTAATTAAAAATCAACTTGACCCAAACACAATATGGAAAATCCTTGGTTCGGAATTAGTAAAACGTTTCCTTAGGGATTAAGAGTCAAAGCATCAAAACAAGGACCACAAATCATGCAACAAAATTTCATAGTATTGTTATTACATCTTGCTAACGTCAGTGTAGGAGACACTTTTTTTTTTTTTTTTGTCCTCAACCACTGGATAGGGACTAATTCCACTTTATGTTATTGTAACGGTTATTAATCTAATAGATTTTTTTTTTTAAAAAAAAATGTTTTTAATTTTTTAAACTTAAGATAAATTTATTTTTAGTTTTTTAAATTTAAAATTAATTTTTTTAGTCTTTATAAAATTCAAAAATCTTATTTTAATTTTTATACACAAATTTTACAAATACGAGTAGTATCTTTGTTACTGAAAATATTATATTAAACATAAAAACTGTTTCAATTTATTATTTTTAGATATTTTATTGGTTAAGGGCTTTGAAAATTACAATGATTAAAAAAATAATTTTAAATTTAAGAGATAAATTATCTTAAATTTAAGAAATTAAAAATATTTAATTTTTATTTTTGCCCGGAGAAGATTGAATAAGAAATTTTTAATTAAAAAAATTGTAAGTAGATAGGGTGTAGGGGACATTTTAAGCAGCATTAAATGAATTATTCCATGACTTGTATCAATTGCCAATGTAAGCATGAATTGTATTATATTGAAGAGGTGCTAGTAATTGGTATGTATGAATGTGAAAGTGGTGATTAGGATGAGATGACCTCAGGGTACAAAATTTGAAGTTGGAGGGGTGCGTGTTTTAGTTTACAAAAGAATGAAGGAAAGAGGAGGGTGGTGGAGATTGAAAACGAAAGGTTTTGACCAGTTATGGCAAATGACAAAAAATAATTGTAATAATAAAAAATTGTAGACACGGAACTGCTTTTGATGCCTTGATCATTTACTATATGCATATATTGATGCATGTCACTTTCAACAACTTGTTTTTGGTTTAAGGGATGTTCCTAAAGTCAGTTCTTGCCCCCCTTGAGGAGCGGTGCCTGATGGCTATGGACCTCACTGGTGGGCCACATAAAGAGTTCATTTGCCACTTGTCTCTTTTTGTCAAAGCCCACCGGGCCAGATTGTCTTCTTCTACCCCCTTTTTATTTTATTTTATTTTTACTTTTTCTTACCATTTCCTAAGACTCATGATGCTCATATATCACATATCACACATTGCACAATCATGATAATGTGGTTTTGTCACTTTTTGGAATGTGTCCCCATTCTACAGTGTTTTCATTTAGCATCTTCTGTATTGGATGCTAATTGTGGGGCCCCAAAAGTGAGTAAAGGTTGGAGTGTGACAGAAATCATAACATAACCATAATAATCATAAAATAATGCCCACTTTGCTAGGGAACTTGATGGTGTTGATAAGATAAGATACACGAATGTGTGCCACTGCCACTTTGGCTCAATGATTACCATGAACACATAAGAAGCAGTGAAAAACTTTTCTTTGGGTGAACCCCTTTCAAGGGACTCTTAACATGTAAGGTCAGTGTCATAATCTGTTTTCTTTTATTGTCAAAAGTTATTCATTCCCAGTATTGTTGTGGACTTGTTTAATTTCCTCCTGAATCAGTTTTTGTGATGGTAAAGCAAAATAGAGTTTATTCGCTTTGACATACAGTACTATCAATCAGAGATAAAGGAGCACTCATCAACTGATATTCTGGGTTTGTGAAAGGTATACTGTTATGGACTATGATGTTTCATTTGACAGGTTTGGCTTTGTTGCTCATTGGCTGTTTTAGTACAATTCGTTAAGAGGATCAATTTGAAAGTGATATTCATACACTGGTTTGGTGTTCAGAGTTTTTCTTACTTAAGAGTTATATACTAATTCCGAAGATCTAATTAAAAGTCTGATTCTCTTAACAAATATTTCTTTTCCATACAGATAATCGTATTTATGATGATATGTTTAAGAGATATGATTATCTACCAATTATATCTCGTCATAACTGATTGGGTGTATAAATCATGTTCTTTAAATAGGCAATGTCAGAGGTTTTTTAATACTCCAAAGTCTGCTAGATTGTGTTTTGTTATACCTCTTCATGTCTTCATATTGTTGCTGAGGTTAGGTTTTTGTTGCCATGAATATGTACTTACTGTTGTAATAGGTACGTTAACATGACTTCATATTTATTACTCATTTTATTTGGCAAATCAACCTATCTAAAGTTTAAATTTCTGTAGTCTATATATACTTCCTAATTCACATCTACGTAATTGATTTCGTGGAACGTAGCGCCGGCAATAATTATTACCTTTACCCTAAAGTCCAAGTTCAATTTGTAAATAAAGTCAGCATTCAGCAAAGTTTTATTCAATGTTCACATTACTTTGTCTTTTTTCTATGAAACATTTCAAAATCTCTCCAAACACTATTAGTCTAGTACATAGTTTGCTTGATATATTCTGATGCATTTGAAAGAATGCTACAAAACACAGACCATAGGGTCAATTCAGCAGCCATCAGCATCCTTAGCAGCCCTATTGCTTTGGCTATGTTGCATTTTTTTGTTTAGGCTTTGGTGACTTTGCTTTGATTATTTATGAACCAATAATTTAACTGTTCAAATTTCAAATTTCAGCCGTCTTTATTTCTTTGGCACACCAATGACCATAAATTACCTTTCCTCTAGCTGGTGCCTCCTATCCATAACCTCTCCATTTAATAGGCAAACATGCAGTTCAATATTTCACCTAATGGCTACGGCCTGTTTAATTGTTTAACTCTTATATAAAGTTATGACTTATGAGTAAATAGTCCATACACTATGCACTGATAATGGAAAAGGGTTTTTATATTTTCATCCAATAAAAAATTATCATATGAATATGTTGATTTTTACAATATTTATCTTAAAAATTATATCTATCATAATTTCTAATTGATTAATAGCATAAAACTTGTTACTACATAGAAAACAAACTCTAAAGTTATTCTCCAATTAGTTTGAACTTTGTGTATGGTATGTTTTCATCGTGTGCAACTACCACTGATTTAGTGGTTAGCTTCAGATGAGACCATTCCATGATGGTAAATGCTTTTTCAGGAATCAAGTAACAAGAAGGGCTAATATGAATGACAGGCATTAATATTTTCATCTGTTGTTAATTCTCAGATATCATTGTATAATTGAGAAACAACCAGTGATACACTTATACTTGGTGTAGTGTATTTATATTAAGGAAGAATTGCATTTGCTGCTACTATATACAGGGACAATGATCTACATGCATTTTTTTTGTAGGCACCTTCTCAGAATCACGCAAAAGGTCTGCAAGGATCTCTTTCATTGTTGAGCTGAAAGAAATGTAACTTCCAATGTTTAACAAGTATCACGAGGTGATTGGTCAGATTCAGTTATAGTACTGAATTACTGATCCTGATAAAAAAGGGTGTAATACAGATACAAAGTGATTAACAAAGGAAAATATCGTGCTCGATCAAAATTTCTGCTATCATGTTAATAATGGATACATAATTGTTGGAAAGTGTCATGTTGTATAGAGATGACCATGTTAAGTAACATGTAAGTCACAAAATTGCACGCACTTAGGGTGTGTTTGTTTACGCATTTGGATGCGGTTTACATGTGTTTCAAATGCATAATCAAACACACATTTTAATGCTGTAAAATCTTGGGTTGAATGTGGTGTGGACTATATTTTTGTGGTTCACTTCTTAATTGGAATTCTCCCTGCTTAAAACCTTAATGTCTTATGGTTTCTGTCGAGGCTCAAGGGCATTCATTTGGACTTCAGTGAGATGGGAAGACCATTGACAATGGAACTCATAAATATGAACTGTTGTTATGGTTATGGGTTAAGCACTCAACTATGATTGTTTTTAGGTTTCATGTGTGTGTGATTTTAAAAGTAAAATTAAGGATTCATGTATAGTCGAACCAGATATCATATTTGTTCTGATATGAAAAACTCACCAGAGAAGACCTAACGATTGACCAAAGCATTCAAAGTGACATCACTTATACATCACTTCTTTTTCTTTTGATCTCTCATCACATCACCAATCTTATTTTTTACTACTATTTTTATCCTCCCTATTTCTCTCTTGTAAAAGGAAGTTGTATAAAAGAATTTCTCATTTGCAATCACTGATGCTGGAATGGATGATAACTGATAATAATGCAACTTCCTCTTGAAGTTGGTTGGACAAGCTAATGTAGAAAAGCTTTTAGTTAATCAAAGTCTATGCAAGAGCAGATTTTTCATTGGATAACGCATTATGAATTTCTGTCTGATTAAGCCTTAATCTGTGTTGATATATGAAGTAAATGATAGTTGATTTTATATATGATCTAAGCCTTTGGAACTTGATTATAACCTTTCAGAAAAAAACAAGAGATACTCATGACTAGAGTCGTTGAAACTCCATCCAAATCCAACACAGTTATAAACCAAAAACCACATCAATTTGAATGTTTTACGGAGAAGCTTTAACTTCTTGTTTCTATCAAACGTGTAGAAAGGGTATGAATACATGTTGCAAACTACTTTTCAAGCACACACTACAATCAGTAAAACATTTCATCCGGAATCAAGTGCATTTTTTTTATAGGCGGATTAAGTGCAAGTTTGGTTTCATATCAATTGAGACATGTCTCATTATGTGAATTATAGAAGCTACAAAGAATAGTTTCTCTGTTAGAAATGAATGAAGTCTGTTTTAGATTGAATTCCAAACACTAACTGCATGAATTGAATAACATTGATTCAGATGGTTCATTTGAGATAAATGATTGTTCTAGTGATTTCATAATCATAATTTCTAATCAAACAAAAACAGAACCTAACTAGTTGTGGTGGCAGGTAACCTTATTGCCACGTTTTTCAAATGTCAGTATTGCTAATCACATTACCGACCATAAAGACCAGAAGCAGTGGTTTTGGCAGGAAAAGTCACTTTCAGATAGTGTTAAATCCCAATTTTGATATGCAGAAAAAGACTTCTCAAGGGATGGATAAGTAGCCTTTACCATTTTGTTCCATATAATTCATAAATAAACTTGTTCCCATATTTTGATGGTTTAACTCACTCATTATATAGGATTCACAAGCCATCCACTTTGATAATTCTAATTACAGGTGTAAGTGTAACTATGAAAGCCACCATGTCACAGAAGAGTATATTCAGCTTCTAAATATATGTAAAAAACATTACTAAAATTCATTATTCACTCTGCAAAGCAATGACCCCCTGCAATAGAGTGGAACAAACCAAACAGTCCATGTTCTGTTCAAAATATAATAAATTTGTGCTGACAATGCGTGACATTATCAGTCTCATTCATTAGGTATTTTGAAGAGACGTGCTAGTCATGAAAAGTCTTCATGCTTGTATTGTTTTTGGTAATGGAAAAGTCTACATGGTTGTATCACATTAATTTATAAACATTATTAATATATTCTTACATTTTGTAAGAGATAATTCTGTTCAGGACAAGTAAACGATTATACTTGAGCGGGTAAATAATTAAGATACCAAAACTCTTCCTCTCCTTAGAGATTACTTATACCTTTCAAAAATAAATCATATATAAATATTGCTAAGGATTAAATTTAAAAGGCAAAAAAAATTGAAACAATGTCTTAATCATATTAAAATATCCAATGTAATTTATCTTTACATAAATCGTATCGTTAAACAAAAAAAAAGGCGGCTACTACCTATTCTAAACAAGAAATAATAAATTTTACTATGCTACATCCAACCCTTTTTTCAAATAAATCCCAACCAACTTAAATACAAATTAAACAAAGGAAACAATAAACCTTCAACCCCCCCCCCCCCCCCCTATCTTAACAAGTTTTCATTCTCTGCCAATAGCACCATATCTCAACGAATAGAGTGAATAGAAACAAATTTGGTGCAAATCCAAGTGTTTTATTTCTATTTATTTTTCCTTTGATGTTACACGCACTGGTTGATTGACATGATCAGTGGTAATAATGTGTTGAGCTACTTAGTGAAATATACCCTAAGTATTCCTAATTATAATCTTGCTGTAGCTCGACGAAGAATTAGATTTCGCCATGTCCGGCTTTCATCATTTATCTATATAATTGACTTGTAAATTTGAGAACTGCTGACTTCGATAACCTTTTTACCCCTCAACTACCTATAGTTATACTCATAAATATCCAATTCCATATCAAGTTCCCAGCCATGGAATTATGTTAACAGGATCATGACTTTAATAATAAGTTTTCCAGTTCATCAAAATAGGAGTCAAGATTTCCATGTAAACGGGGATAGACCTAAATATATTACAAGCATCTGAAGTCAATTTGCTTATGTATTATGGTAACACAGGCAAGAACACTTGGTTATGGACTCTTCCGAAGAGCTAAAGCCAAAAGATAGCACAGAGCCGAATCAACAGATGATAATGCAACAATAAGCAATGCAACCAGTACGAGAGTCAGAATCGCAGTCCTCAGCTGCAAAGGATTGATAAAAACATATGTCATCATTCAATACTTTTTTATAAATTAAAAAACTGAAATATAAACATAAGATGGAAGTAGTGGCGAATGACTACGGTGCAACCGTAAATAATGAACCAAATGACATACCGTACTACTAAAGCTTGGCCACTCTATGTACTTCAGCTGGCTAGGTTGCTCAACCAAAAATACAAATAACGATTTTAGCCCCCTGGATAAGAACAGACAGTTATTAGTAAATATGATTCTTTTTTTTTTTTTAAATAAATAAGTAAATCTACAAGTGTTTAATTACACAAAAAAGTATCAGTTCGTACAAGCACCGTATTTCATTATACTAATACAATTTCATGCGAAGTTGATGATTTACAAATACCATAAGGCATCCTTGATCAAAGATAGCAAAAAGGGCTCCTCAGGCAAATCATCATCATAGTTTAGATGATCATTCCTTGCAGCAGAGATCACAAATTTGGTGCAACTATGGTTTACATGTTTTTGTCTTATCTTTGTTCTAGAAATCTGCAAACATGAAGCATGTGTAATCTCAAATGATATATTACCACTAGAAACACATGTAAAGACCCATAAATTGAAGGAGGGAATAGAGTGAAATTAGATGAGAGAAATAAGCATTTGTTACTGTCTGTGGTGTTAGAGAAACATCTCTGTGATAATCAACTCTTGCTGGAAACTTTGATGGCAGAAAAGGAGTACCTAGTTGAACGAAAGCTACAATATATCAAGAAACATAAAGTTAAACAGGGAGTAAAATAAGCATGCCTATGAAGAAACCAATGTAGTCCCAAAAAAACCTGAATAGGTCTGCGGCAACGAGGAAAGAATCACCATTTTGTGACTCTATTTGCCAAATTTACTAAACAATCATGACCGATTCAATGTGCTGAAACCTGCATAACCCAACTTGGTTATTGAAGGTTTATACATCACCAATTCATCTCAAAATCAAAACTTTTTTCCTCATGTTTCTCGCATTATAAGCAAGAACTTTAACAGTTGACAGAAAAGTAGTTATCGTGTACCAAAAATAAATGAATGAACAGTAGACATATATCAAGCAGGTCAGAAAAGAAAAGAAAAGAAAACAAAGAAGGCTTTGATGTCCCCATGTATATCCCCACACTAGATCTGTCCCCATATATAAACCATAAGAAACCAAAACAGTCACCGCAAACATCATCACCCAAGTCATGTCAATTAAACTGAAGGATACAATTAGGTAATGAAGTGATGAACCAAACAATTCTATATCATTTAACAGTTTCAAATAGTAAGCGGTAAAATTATTTGGAATATCCTTCTATTACTAATTCACTTTTTCTCGTCCAATAAAATGAAATCTTTCAGGATAAAAGGAATTAGTAGCATACTATTTTTATATTTTGTATTATTAGGTAAAATTTCATGTTGGCCGCACTAAATTACTTGGACTTACTTTTTAATTAGTAAACATATCATGATAATTTACCTGATAAATAAAATATTAAAGAGTGTCAAAGAATGTGTTATTAACATTTCTCTTGCTCACAATTTGTAGAATTGCACTACACACGGACCTGTCTTTTGTCAAGAGGTTTAGAAAGGAATGAAATGATGAAACTACACATATATTATAGCAATAACAATAAGCAGATATGAGACAAACTACCTAATTTTAATTAACATTCAGCTTAACACATCTGTATTTAATACCTAGTGGTTATTATCTTCCTTGAATAAAGAAAGTTACTTCTTAGGCGGCTTTTGCTTCAAGGATTAAAAGTTGATTCTCAGGAATGTGAACATGGGAATGTAATATTTTCATGTTTGTTACGTGTTTTAAAAAATTATCATGTGGTCATAGCAACTTGGTCCAGTTATACCATCTAATTAGCTGCTATCTTTAACATAAAGGCGGTGACAACCCCTAAATACAAGGTGTGGGAGAAAAAAGATCTGTAGCTTATTGTTCAATGCATCAGCAGTTGAACCCCAAAATTCACAGGTACCCATCAAATTCAGCAACATGAACAATTAACAAAGCTTCCTAAATGGGTTCTCCCCTGGATACCCAAAACAACAGCAACAAATGTGAATGCAGCTCAGAAAAAAAATGCACATGTTATTCGAATTCTGGTTTGGAACGAAGTGTCAAACACTTGAGAATCATCAGCCAACATGGATACTCATAGTCACTACAAGTCTACAATTGTGACCTTTTATCAAGCAAGTTGTGAGCAGAAAGTTGAAGCGAAGATTATCCACAAATCAAGAACTACTGAAAGAATGAATGGTGGCGGAAGATACCTGACGTGGCGGTGAAACTTGTTGAACCGAGGCGACAACTACACTCTTGTTTGAGGGTTTCGTTCCGGTTACCGGTGAGGGGAAGAAAGTGTAATAACTAATAACTCGGAATTTCGAGTTATTTAAAAATTTTATTTGGTAAGTAGTGCTATCAAATAGCCCACCCGGACAATACATGTACGTGGGCTGCTTCGGCCCATTCAGTTTTCTTACATGTTACTTAAATTGTCACCCACTTTAAAATTTACTAATTTTATTTTATTTTATAAATAAAAACAAAATAGTTTCGATAAATTTTTGACACCTTAACCACTTTTTGACCACAAAATTTCCCAAAAACGGACTTTCAAGGATATAGCTCGTATAACATGGGTATATATAATATATTTTAAGTCTCCTAGAATATCTAATATCTAATTTTAGCCTTTAATTTTTGATTTTACGATTTTAATTCTTCAATTTTATGATATTCATAATTTTAATTCAATGTTAAGTATTTATCATTAATTTTAAAATTGTAATATTAATTATTACACATAATGTAGATGATATAATAATTAATTTATACAAAATAAAAAAATAACACATTTGATATTCACATTTTTCTTACCCATTTTAGACTTAATAGTAGCATATATAATCAAATAACCATAGTGACTATAAAAATAAACAATACTTATTAATAAGAATTATTACATTAAAAAATATTTTTCTTCTTCTTTTAATGCAAGTACGAAGTTCTTTTTTTAATTAATATTCAATAATATTTAAATAAAATATTATTACACAATCTTTAATATATTCTTTTCAATATATTTTTTTATTGTTAATTGAAATTTATTGAAAATAATAAAATTTTATTAGATATCTCACCCTTTTATTTTATGACCTTCCTTATTTTAAGAAAGTGTATTAGAAGGAGTCTATTAGAAAATATATTGCTAATTATAACACTTCTTTATCACTTTTATGAAAGAAAAATATTACTAAAATTACAATTTAACTTAAATATTATCAATATTAATTTTCTTATTATTATTTAATGCTAAAATATAGTTAGTGTTACGATTCATAATAGAATGGACATTTATTGTTTGTTTTGCACCGGCTTTTACCTTTTTGTTTGCACCACCTTCTGCCTATTTAGTTAGTTGTATTTTGAAAACAAAATATATTTTGAGTTAAATATTCCCTCAACATTTTTAATGAATCCAACTTTCAGTCTTTATTGTCAACTTTTATTCCTTCATAAATATTATGTCATCTAAATTTTTGAAATTAAGTCTTTGTTTTTGTTAAGTAATGATATGTAGTAATATGTTATTACTAATTAGATTATTAATTGATGTCTACGTGATTATTTAGTAGATACTAAATCATTTAATACATGTAATTTTTTATTTAACAACATTATATGTCTACATGACTATCTAGTACAAATAATTATTAGAGAGTAAATAGAAAAATTACATATATCATATATCATAGTTACAAGAGTATGAATAATTCAATCACTTATTAATATTAGGTGCGGAGCCAAAAAAAAATTGGCTTGAGGGAAGTCAAGATTTTGTTAAATCTTTAACAATTATATGTAAATATCCTAACATCACAAATAATTCATTATTATTTATAATTATTTTTAATCTCTCTTCCTATCACATTATATATATATATATATATATATATATATATATTTTTTTTTTTTTTTCTTTCTCTTTTTCTTTTCTTAAGTGTAAATTGAGATGATAATTTTCATCTATCAACCAATAATTTTTCTTTTATATAAATTTTAGGAAAGACAAAAAAAATATCTTTAAAGTAATTTTAATATATTTTAGAAAAAATGGGAAGACCATGACCCCTCCAAGTCTCTCTCCCTCCACCCTTGATTAATACATTTTATCACTTTAAAAGGGAAACTTAACCATTGAAACTAATTCATGTAACGAAAAATTATAAGTTGGCAAAAAAAAAATCAACTGAAATTAAAATTTGAATTCTTAAAAAGTTGAGGGAATAAAATCTAATTTAATCCAAATATTTATATAAAAAAACAAATGTTCAAATTCTATTTTCAAAAACTATTTTTAGTTAAAAAAAACACAAAAATAAATACTCAAACCAATTTCATGCCATATCACATGCGGCACCAGCACAGGTTTTACTTACATATGTGCTGTTTCATGACATATCCGATGTGCAAACTCTGATATACTTTAAATCTACTGTTTGACTCACGTCGTGCAGTTTGTTCATGTTCAGAATAGAAAATTAAAATGCAGTCAGATGCAAATCGTTATATTAATTATACACTTTGTTGACTTAGATTGATATTGTCTAAGTTAATTTCTGGATTCAAACTGAATCCGAGATTGAATTTATTTCTACAAAATAATATTTCTTGTTCGACTTGCAATTAATCACGTATCCAAATTAATGTTTGCTTATTATGCATATGAAACGGACACCCTGGGCACTGGTGAAGGTATACCACGTTGAAATTAATGTGATGTACAGATACACCATTATTAACAACCGTTGCATATGATGTTTTATGAGGATGAATGAGAATTGATTCCTTAATGTACATAGAATAGGTCAAACAGAATAATTTCTAAATCGTTCGTCGAGTGCAAAAATGTTTTAGACTAACAACCGTAATTACTCTCTGATCTAATAGTTGGAGAATATATATGGCAGGAAGAGAAAAAAAAAAGAATAATTTCTAAATTTGTGAGTGGATGCCTATACATTTGTCTCTTTGACTATGATTCTTGACTTACCCGCCTAAATATGTGACTTTACTTAAGTACCTGTTCCTGGAAATGTTTGGTTTTTCTTCATGTTTGGAATTGGAACTATAGTCAACAAACTAGACTGGCTTTGCCATGATCATCCATGAGGAATAAGTAAAAAAATAAAAAGAATTCAACACTTAATTAAACAATTTTGCAGCATCTAACTATTTATGTTGAACATAAATTTCTTCTCATATTTAAGGTCCCATGTTTGAGTGATATTAATTTTAACCCTTATTGTTGTTCTTTTTTGGACAGCAGAGATAATTATATTACTTAGGTACAAGAAGTACTAAAACTCATCATTTATAATATATCTAACAGACTTATCAAACTACCTCTTCCTTCGTAATTGAGGTTAATAGGTAATTTACATTTAAACCATTGTAAATTACCAATAAACCAAGACTTACAAATTGAGTTGTATGAAGGTTAATTCCCCTACTAGCTTGTAACTATGCCCCGTACTTATCAATATATAGTTGATTTTTGAAGAAAATTTTAGATTAAGACAAAATATGACTTCATATAAGATCAAAGTCAGTCAACTATTAGCATTTTTGAAAGGTTCTAGTGGGATTATGATCACCTATCTCATCTCTAACACAAATGGAAGGATATTGTCTGATATAGAGGATGACCACTAGAAACTAGCTACTATCTAGACTTAGAATATTCGGTGAATGTAACCTTCCTTATTTTGAAACCCTTAACCCATTATATATGTTGGTGTCATATTGAATGTATAAATTTGTTACTTGATGACGATCTCGTAAGATGCACCTTATCTTTATCTCTTATAATGAGCACATGAATCACATTTATGATGATAATCAAGCCTATGTGGAAATCATGACATTTATTACTTAGTGTTAGCTATCCAGCCAACTCAGTTAAAAACCTACTTGTGATCAAATGGTCAGCTTGCTCGATCGACTGGACAGTCAATTGATACACAACCCTTTAAATTCAAGCACTAGAATGCGAAGAGTCTTAAGTTGGTTTGTTCGGTTAACTGGAGAGCAGGACTGTACATAACCCTCTAAACTTGAACACCAGAATGTAAAGAGTTTCAGATCAACTTATTTGATAAGCTGAAAAGTCGGATGATACATATATAAAACATAAGAAAAGTCAAATTCGATCTTAAATCCTAACTAATAAAAGTAAATAAACTTAACTTGTGCCAGCCTTGTGTGACAATATATATATATATATATATATATATATATATGTACTCTTTTGCATGAACACTTTGGACTTCCTTTTGATTTTTAACATTAAAAGAAATCTTAAGTAGCTATTTGAATTAAGAACAGACAACAAGGTGCATGAAGTACCAATAATTTAAAAAACAGTTCTATAGTTTGATTAACTGTATTTGCTTTAACTTCAAGTAAACTTGAAACATTAATCAGCATATTTTCTCTCTCTATTAATACATTCTTGCATTGTAAACCGTAAAAATTAAAATGTTCATGCCTTATGTTTCTTGGCATGCTATAAGGTTGAATGTAACTATGCCAGCAATGAAAATCAAAAGCATTCAGCAAATGCATGGAATGATTATTATAGGCGCACAATAAGGTGTTGGTTTGAGGAATATTGGTAAATGCCATAGAAGATTGGATATCAAAGCAGGCCTGAGAGTCAAATCAAAACAAAATGGTTGAAACTTTGAAGTATAAATAATTTTACAAAAGTTTCTGAATGGGCATTATCAAATCTGTCAGAAAATTAAATCAAGCCGTAATGTTTGACTTGGAATTGGAAATTCCACAATGGCTGCACAGTTTAATTTTTGAATTACTGCCACACAGTAACAAATCCAAATTGAAATTGAGTAGCAATGTTTGACATTAGTAATTGTGGTGCCAATTTGCATACGTTAAGTTTCCTAAATATAATATTTTATTATTTTGTTTACTGTATCATTTGCCTATAAAAGGCCATATGCTGTACGTATTATTATTATGTGTGAGAAAATGAAATAATAGTGAGAGTGTCTCTTCCTTTCTTCTTTTATTTACTATATATTGGTTTGTTATTATGTTTATGTGGTAACAAATTGGTATCAGAGCCAGAGAGTTCGGTGATAGTGTGAGTGAAAAAAAAAAATATATTTGAGTGAGAAACAAGAGGGTTCTTACTTTGTTTAAAAAAAATAGAGTTGTTATATCTTTGAGAGAGAGATATGGCCACCAGTTACAATATTATTTGGTCTGGTCCCAAGTTAGATGGAAAATTAGATTTTAGTTATTGGGAGACTTTGATGGCCACACATTTAAGAGCTCACAACATTTGGAGCTTTGTTGAACCGGGATTAGCAGAAGGAGCTGATGATATTGCTAGAAGAAGAGACCAATGGCGCTGTCACAAATTCACCAAGGAGTAGATTATTCCATTTTTGGCAAAATTGCAAATGCCAAAATTGCCAAAGAAGCGTGGAATATTTTGAAGTTGTCATATAAAGGTGTAGAGAAAGCTCAAATATCCAAGTTGCAATCTTTGCGAAGGGAATATGAAATATATGAAATGTCGAATTCTGAATCCATGGAACAATATTTTTCACGAGTTACAAATCTCGTCAACAAAATGAGAGTATATGGAGAAGATATTCCTGAAAGCAAAGTGGTGGAGAAAATTCTACGCACCATGCCGATGAAGTTTGATCATGTGGTGACTACAATAATTGAGTCCCACGACACAGACATCATGACAGTTGCAGAATTGCAAGGTAGCATTGAAAGTTATGTGAGCAGAATCTTGGAGAAAACTGAAAAAGGAAATGAAGAAGCATTGAAAAGCCAGGTGAATTTTACCAACATAGCAGAACCCAGCCGAAGTGAAGACAGTAGAGGTCGTGAAGGTGGAAATATAAATTTCAGAGGTAGAGGTCGTGGTAGTTTTAGAGGAAGAGGTCGTTGTAATTTTAATTAACAATGGAGAGACAACAATTTCAGGCCATCTAATCAAGGAAGAGGTGGACACAATGTCAGATCTACCAACCGTGGAAGAGGAAGAGGCAACTTCACCAACCAGGAGAGGACAAATTTTAATTGCTACCACTGTGGAAAGTTCGGGCATAAAGCTGCAGATTGTAGACTCAAACAACAAGCAAATATAGCATAAAATCAATATGAGCATACTGGTGAGGGTTCTGATAATCCACAAACCTTACTTCTAGCAACAAATAATTTTTCAGGCGATGAAGCCATTTGGTACCTAGATACTGGCTGCAGCAACCATATGTGTGGGAAAAAGGAGTTATTTTTCTCACTAGATGAAACGGTAAAATCTACTGTGAAATTCAGAAATAACTCTAACATTCCGATTTTGGGAAAATGTCGAGTTGCAATTAGATTGAAAGACGGTTCTCAAAATTTTATCTCTGATGTTTTCTATGCTCCTGGTCTTCATCACAATTTATTAAGTATGGGACAACTATCAGAGAAAGGTTACAACATGAAGATTCATCATGGATACTGCACGTTGATAGACAAAAGTGGAAGATTTATAGCTAAGGTAAAAATGACCCCGAATCGCTTATTTCCTTTGAAGATTTGTCATGAAAAGTTTACTTGTTTGAGTTCTATTATTCCCAATGATGATTGGTTGTGGCATATGTGCTTTGGACACTTTCACTTCTCTGGATTAAATTATTTGTCAAGAAAAGAATATGTTTCTGGCTTGCCTATTGTGAATATTCCTAATGGTGTTTGTGAGACGTGTGAGATTGGAAAGAAGCATAGAGAATCATTCCCAACTGGAGTATCTTGGAGGGCGAAGAAGCTATTAGAGATAGTTCATTTAGATTTATGCATGGTTGAGATACCAACACATAGCGGTAGCAGATATTTCATTACTTTTATTGATGACTTTAGTAGAAAAGCTTGGGTGTATTTTTTGAAACAGAAATCAGAAGCTTGTGATGCCTTTAAGTCATTTAAGGCATTAGTGAAGAAACAAAGTGGCTGCAAGATTAAAGCATTGAGGATAGATAGAGGCCAAGAATACCTTGCCTGTGCAAATTTCTTTGACCACCATGGAATTCAACATCAAATGACAACCAGATACACTCCTCAACAAAATGGAGTAGCAGACAGGAAGAACAGAACAATCATGGATATGGTGAGATGCATGTTAAAGACAAAACAAATGCCTAGAGAATTCTGGGCAGAAGCAGTTTCTACTGCTGTGTATATTTTGAACAGGTGTCCAACAAAGAGTGTTTGTGATAAAACACCAGAAGAAGCTTGGAGTGGAAGGAAGCCCTCAATCCGGCATCTCAGAATTTTTGGGTGTATAGCATATGCTCATGTACCAGATCAACTCAGAAAGAAGCTTGATGACAAAGGAGAGAAGTGCATCTTCATTGGTTTCATCACCAACTCAAAGGTGTATAAGCTTTACAATCCAGTGACAAAGAAGGTAATTATCAGCAGAGATGTGACCTTTGATGAAGAAGGAATGTGGGATTGGTCTTTCAAAACCCAAAAGGAGCCTGTAGTAAATTCAGAAAACTATGAAGAAGAGAATGGAAATATAGATTCAACACCTGATGAGTCAGAAACATCAAGCAGACCACAAAGACAAAGGAGATTACCAGCTAGATTGGAGGATTATGTTGTGGGTAATGATAATGACCCATCTGATGAAGAAATTATCAATTTTTCCTTATTTGCAGATTGTGAGCCTGTAACTTTTGAAGAAGCTTCAAATAATAAACATTGGAGAAAAGCAATGGATGAAGAAATTCATGCCATTGAGAAGAATCAAACATGGGAGCTGACAGACTTACCAGCAGACAAAAGGCCTATTGGAGTAAAGTGGGTGTACAAAACAAAGTACAAGTCCAGTGGAGAAATTAATCGCCTTAAAGCAAGGTTGGTAGCAAAAGGGTACAAACAAAAGCCAGGTATTGATTATTTTGAGGTATTTGCTCCTGTAGCAAGATTAGATACAATTCGTATGCTTATCTCTCTATCAGCTCAAAATAATTGGAAAATTCATCAAATGGATGTTAAATCTGCTTTTCTGAATGGCACTTTGGAAGAAGATGTATATGTTGAGCAGCCTACAGGATATGAAGTTAAAGGAAAAGAAGATAAAGTCTACATATTGAAGAAGGCATTGTATGGTTTGAAGCAGGCACCCAGGGCGTGGTATAAGAAGATTGATTCTTACTTTGTGGATAATGGTTTTCAGAGATGCCCGTTTGAACACACTTTGTATATCAAATCTGTTGATCCTGACAATATTCTTACTGTGTGCCTCTATGTTGATGATCTAATTTTTACTGGCAATAATCCAAAAATGTTTGCAAAATTCAGGGAGGCTATGGTTAAATGTTTTGAGATGACAGATTTGGACCTAATGTCATACTTTCTTGGCATTGAGGTCATTCAGCAGGATGATAGAATTTTCATTTCTCAAAAGAAATTTGCAAGTGATATTTTGAAGAAGTTCATGATGGTGAATTCAAAACCAGTTTCTACACCAGTTGAAGGAAAGTTGAAGCTAACAAGTGACATTGGAGGCAAGAAAGTTAATCCAACTCTCTATAAAAGTTTGATTGGAAGCCTAAGATATTTAACTGCAACCAGGCCAGATATTGTTTATGGAGTTGGACTACTCAGCAGATTCATGGAAAAGCCTCAAGATTCTCATTGGCAGGCAGCTAAAAGAATTCTCAGATACATCAAAGGTACTCTGACAGAAGGAATTTTCTATGATAAAGACATTGATGTGAATCTTGTTGGATATACAGATAGTGATTGGGCAGGAGATATAGAAACAAGGAAAAGCACATCAGGATATGCATTCAATCTTGGAAGTGGTACAATATCATGGTCATTAAAGAAGCAACAAGTGGTGGCGCTTTCAACTGCCGAAGCAGAATATATAGCAGCAGCAAGTTGTGCAACCCAAACTGTATGGCTGAGAAGAATGCTTGAAGTGATGCATCAGAAGCAAAATACTCCCACAGTGATATTTTGTGATAACAAGTCAGCAATTGCATTATGCAAAAATCCAGTATTTCATGGACGGTCCAAGCACATAGATATTCGGTTTCATAAAATCCGAGTACTGGTAGCTGAGAAAGAAGTAGCAATTGAATATTGTCAAACTGAATAACAAGTTGCAGATATTTTCACGAAGCCGTTAAAAGTTAAATTATTCTACAAGTTAAAAAGAATGCTTGGAATGATACAAGCTTGATTTAAGGGAGGCAATCAATTAAAGCATCACCCATAACACTGATACAAATTAAAGGCAATAGCAACCTATGAGTATCACTGATTAATGTCTTGAAATTGCATCATGCACGATCTCATTTTCAACTACATTGTCTCTGCAAAACATTGACAAGCCAATGTGACAAACATAATTCAAGATGGTGTACAATTTTACAAATTCACAAATTTGCTATAAAATTTTAATGGCTTGCACTCTACAAGGGATTTAGCTCCTTTATAACCTAGATGGAACTCTGATCATATGTAACTATACAAATTCATAAATTCCAATTCATTGAATTGACTTTAATCCATCAACAAAAAATGGTTCTTCAGATATGACATTGAATTCCAAAAAACCAAAAAGAAATCATAACCGGTAATTTTAGTGATGTACCGATGCACTACTTAACTAAGTGGTACCTTAGAAGCCACGGTGGCAGCAGTGGCATTGTATAGGAAAACCAAAAAGTGCCATCTGAATGAAATAAATTATGCGATTTCTTAACATTGACATTAACACTGATAATGGCCAGAAACCTAAAGATCTTAATATTATATTACTTTGAGATCGATGGGGTCTGCTAAAATAATAAATCCTAGGTTCAGTGATGCATATTAGCTGTCCCTTAATATTTTTCCACTCTCAGAGCTTAGTTTATCAATCTAATCTCTTGCATCAAGTTTTGTGCCATCATAAATTTGTTTAAGTATAGCTCTAATTTCAGCTAGCAATATTATTTTTTATATATTTGTTCCTGAAAATGAAAGAGCCGTGCTTATCTCCACGGTTACAGTGTAAGATCATTAATTATTGGCTTCCCTCTTTAGGTTAAATCATAATCATTGACTCCCTTAAACATAATATTAATTACTTTTAACATTCATAGGAAAGAATCTAACTATTCCCAGTATACTATAATAATATTTCCGCCATTTTCAACTTTTGGTGTGTCTAATCACATGATAATCACTGATTATGAAGTTGTAACAAAAATTATACTGATTTTGAAGACCACGAAACAGTTATAGCTTTGGCATTAAAGGATACCTTCACTGAATTGCAATTTCAAAGCTTAATAAAGAAAAAGACTTCTCAAAGGGATGAATTACTAGCAAAAATCTCAACCAACATCTCATCAATCAAACATGTCACCCTATACCCTCTCTTGTGGCCTTTTACCATTCTTAAGTAATTTGATGGAGAACAAGTCTTACATTCATAAATTAGTAATTAACAGGCTAAAGAATACATATAAGGGTCTGGGTCATAAGTCTAAGGTCACATTGTTAGAATTAATAATAATTAAAAATAAAAAAGAGTTGTTAGTGTGAGTTAATATATACTATAATGCATTATTATTTTGTAATAACCAAGTAGTCGAGGAGTTATTGTTATTATGTTACTTTAGTGTGCTAATAAAAAATAATATAGTTAATGATTAATAGTTATTCTACTATAATCAGAATACCAATTCATATAACTTCTCCTCAACTTTTTTAGTATCCTTTCTAAAGTATTTACTTACATACATGATGCATTGATCGGATATTCAATTAAATAATAAACCTATTTATTTATAATAAATTTATTAACTTTTATAGTAACTATATTAAAAAACATATCAAAGAAAATTTTATTTATTTATTTATTAACTGTATAAATTAACATTTATTAACGGAGCATGCCTATTATACTTTTAAGTTTAAAGTGACAAGACATTTTTAGACAAAAATCATTTGCTCAAGATAAAAACCCATCAACATATTCATGGTAAGGTTCAATTCAATTGAACTGCTATTGTAGAATTAATGCTGATAATCTTGATAAGGGCCCACAAACAAATTCTAACATAATTCTTAGATAGACACTGCAGAATGCCTCTAGAATTTATTCATGGTAAGGTTCAATTCAATTGAACTGCTAAGAATTCCAATTCTCTGCATTTCTCTGTGTCTTATCATTAGCAACATGCATATTGTGGCACGTGGGGGCTTCACCAAGAATTAATGCTGAAGCTGGTGAAGTATCAGCTCTCTTAGACAACGTGGGGAGGGTGTTGTCTGATGATTAGGGAGCATAGTTTTAAAGTTTAATAGTATGTTGTTAGCTATCTTGCATTTGGCACGTAGCATGTTACCCTTGTCGAAGATATTTTATGCAGCGATGAACTAGAGGTTAATGACACATGTGGGTTATGTTTGAACCAGGAAATGTGGTTCCTTTTTGTGGCTGATTCAACATGTGTCCTAACCATGGATGGGACGGATTGAGTAATTAGGGGTTCAGGATACGTACTCTCATGATTTCAGTTTGCTTAATTATATTTTTAATCTTTTAAATTTAGATTTTCAAAATTTTAAAAATTATTTTTTAGTCTTTAAGATGTTAAGAAATAGTATTTTGATCCTCAAATTTAATTAAAATTTATTTTAATTTTTTAATTTAAAAAATATTATTCTAATCCTTGTGACAACTAATGACATAATTGATTACAACAGTTTGAGATAATTATATAGTATTTATATGTTTAATATGATTTTTTTTACTAACAAAGACACTAGTAAAAAAACTCTTGTACAATAATAATAATATGAATTTTATTTGACTAAAAACATGTGTGGAGAGACTAAAATAATAATTTTCAATATTTTTAAAACTAATAGCACAAATTTTAAATTTAAGAAATTAAAAAATATATTGAGCAACTAAAATAATATTTTTTTTGAAATTATATAAACTAATAAACACATGATTAAAATTTGAGAGATTAAGAAAAAAAAATTATATATATATATATATATTAAATTTGAAAGATTAAAAACATATTTAAGTCATCTCAATTTAACAAAGTTTCATTTAACCATATCACTAAAAAAATGTAAGAATACTAAGAATACACTTTTTAACACACACTATCTAATTAGTTAAAATTTATTTAAAAATATAAAAGTTGGTTAGTCTCATACTCTATTTAATAACTCTCTTAATTTTATAATTTTTAATAAATTTTAATAGATAAAAGAATATATTAAAATAAATATGATATGAAATATGTTGTTAAGACTCTTAAAAATATTTTATCTACTTTTATATATATATATATTATATAAATTTAAACCTCTTATACTATACGTCCATGCCAATCCTAATAATTATAATAAGAGTTAGTTTGTTTTAAAGTCAAATGAAATTTGATTTTATTAATTATAATTAGATTGTATAACTAAATTAATCTTAACCACAATTTTTATATTAAAACATATGCGTGGTAGGAAGAATTCGTGTGTGAATTAATTGCTTATGAACACTATTGAATATTATATAAATATTTAATGTTTTACCATACTAACACAAATTAATTAAATAATGTTTCGATTTTACTTGATATGAATAAATTTAAAATTAATTATTAAGTACAGAATATTATACTCTCAAAAGGAGTACAGAATGTTATCCCCTATATTATTTTAATAAATTGTCAAATTTTTAAGAAAATTATTGTTTATTTATCATTTTCAAAGTTTAAGATAAAATTGAAGTTTAAATATATATTTACTCTCTCTAAAATGTGTAAATTTTGACGTTGGTTCTTATAAAAAAAATATTCATCTAAAATTTAAAATAATTATTTTTAGTGACTAAAAACATCAATTCAAAATTTTAAAAAGATTAAAAAATATAAAAAATTGTAACGTAGTTAGTAGAACGGGACGTTCCAAAAATTGGAACAGGCCGTTCTAAAATACTAAAACAAGGGTGATTTAGTAGTCCGGAACGGGCCGTTCCAAACTACTAAATAGGCCTATAAACGCTAGTTGGGAGCGGGTTGTTCTGGTTTGAGGACGAACCGTTTCAAACATGACCATTATGGGTTAAAATGCAACCTTAGAACGGACCATTCTAGATGTGAATTTTACACATGAAGTTTGAGTCCAGAACGGGCCGTTTCGGATTCGAAACGGGCTGTTCTGGCCACTCCAGACTTCTATAAATAGGCCACATGCATGCAGTTGAGGAGAAGAGAAAAAGGGAATTTAGAGAGAGGTTTTAGAGAGGATCTATGAATTCCTTTCTCTCCCAAATTTCTCTGTATGATTCTTCTTCTCCCCTAGATCGCTAATCTTTTCTGTCTTCTCTTGGAATTCAGGCTAGGAAGCTTATTTTTGGAGGATTGAAGTTCCGGGTTAAGTTTTGGAAGGAAATTCTATTTCTTCTCCGTTCTTGGCTATTATGAGTCAATTTTCAGGTGAGGAAAGCTAGAATGTTTGTCGTTTAGTTGCATGTGAATTTAGTGACTCAATTGATGCATGAAAGTCGAGGATCCATGGCTGGATCGGAGAATTCGCTCATTTTTCAGGATTTTGGAAAAAATGGGGTTTTTTGTGATTTTGATGCATCGGATGGGTGCATGTTGATTTTGAGTTTGTTTTTGTGTTATATGGAGCCTGTGCATTGTGTTTTTGTATTTGCATGTGGTTGGATTTGCTGGTTTGGATGAGTTTTTGAACTCTCTGAATAGGATTAGGTCGGGCGCAGGTTGAGCGTGTCGGGCGTGATTTGGTTGCGCCGAGCGTGAGTGAGTTTGATGTTTTTGGATTGAAATTGATGCTTATGCATGTTTAAAGTTAAAGTTTTAGATCATGTATGTATGATATATGATGTATGGTAAGGTGTGATTCATATGTATGCTTGGTAATGATATATATGAATGTTTAAATATGATATAACATGTGTATATGTTCATATGAAAATGATATTGATCATGATGGTGGGTAGGCCATGTATGATGTATGATGCATTATTGCATGTGATGCCTTATGGCATGAGTCTAGCCTAGAACTTGAGGAGAGGGAAAATATTTTTGAACTAGAAGAGCTCACATAGAGTCTCTTGAGAGTGGTGCTTAGATAGGCCACTGATATATGAGAGTGGTGCTCAGGTAGGCCACTGTGTTGGGTGAGTCTCATCTAAGTCCTTAGCTAGTGTTGGAGCGGAGTATGAGGTCGAGGGTTATTCTCTTAACCAAGTATTGGGGAAGGTGCGTGGATCCTTGCAGATAGTCGGTGGGCGAACTCCACAAGTGACTTGGTAATGCATGTCAAGGTCGTGGTAAGCCTGTACCCAACTGTGTTATACCTAACGATGGATCCGGACTTCCAATTATGTAAGTGACATCATCCGAGTAAATTCGAGTGAGGATTTTTATCCTGTTTAGCTATGACCGAGCGGGCGCATTGGGCGTGAAAACGGTTGAGGTGATTTTGGTAGGATTGGGATGTCACTTACACTGCTCTACTGTTAGGGAGATCTCTTAGGTGTATGCGTGACGATGCATTAGATGATAGATATGCATTTGATATCTGTCATGAGTTGCATGTTATTGCATGATTGTTATGATAATGAAGTGTATGGTGTTTGACTTCATGATTGGTGTGTTGCATGTTATGCATGAGTAGATTTGGATAGAGTATATGGTGTGGCTCGATGAACATGATTGGTATGTTGCATTTTATGCATGAGTAGATTTGGATAGAGTGTATGGTGTGGCTCTATAAACATGATTGGATGAATGTGTAGTATATATTATTGTTCTATACTTGTATGGTTGTTTATTGAACTCTAGCTTACCATTTTGTTTCCATGTGGATGGACTGCGATGATCATACTTTGTATGTGAGCAGATTAGGGCTAGTTTGGAGTTGAGGTCCGCTGCCAAACAAGGAGTTTTGTCCTAGTGTTAGAGTTACCTGTTGGGGTAACTGTTGTTGTACTTGACCGGCACTAAGAAATATTATTTTGGATGACTGTACATATATATAGTGTTATAATTTGTTTTTAGAAAACTTAGTTATTATTATATTTTATATACCCTGTATGTATGAGTTGTCACATTTAATATTCTTTTTAGTCTAGTTATAGTAGTGCGGTTCCACTAAGTGTAGGGACCATATGGCAGGTTGTTACAAAAATTATAAGAGTTAAAATCAAAATTCATTATTTTATATTGACAGGGACATATTTAATTTAAAATTATTATTTTGTTAATTATACTCTTACTTTCTATAAATAAAAAATTATATCCTTATTTTTTACTTAATTTTTATTAATTTACACATATATAACCGGTATGCATTTATTGTGGAGTAGAAATGAAAAAAGGTATAATAAGTGTAATATTGTACATATTTGTTAATTATTGTTGATTTTATCAATAATTATGTTGTGGTGATTTTTGGAGTTAATTATTGAGAAATTCTGAGAATTTAAGAAATCTCATAATTTTTAGGTGTTTAAAGAGTTTCTCTAAGTAAAGATCCAATTTGATCACAAGGAAAAGGTATTAAAGATTTCTTTTAAGATTTGAGCTTCATAAATTCATTTATCAAAGAACCTTAGTGAACTAAAGTAGAAAGAGGAACTCTAAATTTTTGAAACCCATTTTCTTCTTTTTAGCCTCTTGGGAGTCGTAGAAGTTGTTAGTTGAGTAGTTGGTTGATGATTTAATAAAGCTATTGGAGTTTAGAATCTGAGTTGTGAGGAGTTCCTTTGTTAGTTTGGAGTCGTTCCTCCTTCCTTCTTCCTTGTTTCACTTCAATTCTAAGGTAAGGGAAGATAAACTCTTAATTCTTGTTGGATTTTTTTGGTTGTATGTTGGTTGATTGCATAATTTTGTGGATGCATGGTGGAATCATGTGTTGGAATTGAAGTATGTTGAGTTTTGAGGCTTTGGAGCATTTGGGTTGAATGCTAGTGATTTCTTAACCTATTGTTGTTGCATGTTGCTAATTTATTGATAAATAAGTTGTTGATGATGAGTATATGTGAATTATTGCAATGCATGCTTGGTTTCTTCTGAGTTTCAAGTAGATTGAGTAATATATTTTTTGATTTTGTTATGTGCGAAAATCACCATCACTTTGGGTGCACCTTCATGGCGATAGGCATGACTCAAATTAGGAGTTTTGTACTCTAATCATGTCAAGCATAGGATTGGTAATATCGAGCATGAGGAGAAAGAAACGTCTCTAATTTGATCACATCGGATATGATTTAAATGACATTGAACGTGAGGAGAGGGAAATGTCTTTGACTTGTGACGTTAGACCCTAGTGGAGGGAGTCTCAAGCATGATTAGGATAGAGGCTCTTTGTCTAGACGATGTTATACGCTAGTTTAGTGATGTCAAACGTGAGTCCGATAGAGACTCTTTGCCTTAAATAAGGTTGGGCGTGGAGTTTGGTTATATTAGGCATGAAAACAACAAAGGCTCTATATCTCATCCAAGCCGAATGTAAGTTGAGTGGTGTTGAGTATGGGTTGCCTTATGAAAATATGTTGTTTTGTTGATAAAATGGTAAACTTGTGTATGTTAATTAAATCTAATACATGTTTTATGTTGATAGTTTTTTATACATTAATCTAGGATAATATATATTGATGATTAAATTGTTGATAGTTAAATATTGTTGAATGGTGTTAGTTCTATATATATTGATATAGGATAATGTATATAAATGATTAATTGTTGAAATGTTGAAGCGATGGTGCTGAGAATGCTTGAAGCATTAAGATATTAAGGTGTGTTGTTTTGATTGCTCTAGGACTAGAGGAGAGGGTGTTTTAGAAAATCCTTTTTGAGTAGTTGACTATTGAAATAAATACTTGAGTCTCCTCTAATACCTTAGTTGATGTGGTATATGGGTAAGGTTGAGGTATACTAGCTATAAGTGACTAGGGATGTTAATGGGGTGGGTACACGTAGTAGCCCCTTGCTACCCCCTACAAGATAAATATCCTTCCCATATTCGTGTGGGTATGCGCGTATTTTTTCAATATTCACAAGTATTTGTAAATATTTATTTAAAAAATAAATAAATAATTTTTTTAAAATATTTAATAATAATTTCTATTTATTCTAATAATTTCTTTAAAAATAATAGCTTAAAAGTCAAAACTTAAATTATTCAAATACTATATACATTTTTATTAGTCAAGATTCTTCAATTTCAAAGCTAAATTTAATTGTTAAAATACTTCATTCGCATAAGTTTAAACAAATTTAATATATAATTATGTAATTGAATATTAACAGGTTCCCGTGGGTATCCATTTACAATACCCATTTTCTACACATCGTGGATTTTATATGCACATATTCACAAGTACAAAATTTTTTAACATCCCTGTAAGTGATCATATATAGTAGGGGTCAAGTCGAGTTACATTGATTACAAGTGATCAATGTTGATCCGTATATGAGAAAGATTGATGTATACTTGTATAAATTGGTCATTCGAGTAAGATACAAAGTCGGGAGCCAAAATCTCTAATTAAGTATTGGAAAGGTGTAGTATTTAGAGGATAGTTGACGAGCTAATCTTTGTAGGTGACTTAGTTATGTAAGTTAATGTCATAGTAAGTTCACACTTAAGTTATTTTACCTTAACAGAAATATTAGACTTTCTAGTTTCAGTGACAAGATTTTATAAACCATATTGTTATGGATTGGTATCAAAAAATTTGTTATTGATCTAGTAGAAGTAAAAAGACCATGTTGGTTTAGTAGGGTCAAATCACTTAGATTGTTTACCTTCGTTGTAAGAGATCTCTGTAGGAAAATGCATGACAAAACAAGTAGTTGATGTATTATGCATATGATGTGGTTCATATGTTAGGTGGATTTATGTGTTGAATGGCATGGTTATGGTGTAAGTTGAAACAATTAAGTTGTTTATCTTTCAAAGTTGTTTTGATGCCATGTTGAGGTGTTGTTGCTTTGTTTTAAGTCGTGAGGTGTGATGTTGTGTGGTAGTATAGTTGTTTATACTTCTATACTTGATATATGTTTATTCTTCGAATACTAGTTTACCTTGACATGTATTTCCTGATTATTGAACTGTGATGATGATATTTATATGGGAGCAAACTAGGAATAGGCTAAAGGTGATGTTTTGTTATGCATGCTGGTGATGGCTAAACTAATCTTTTAAGACTACTCTAATGTAACTAGTGTAGTTGAGTGTTTGATCAACAACTTAAGATTAATATTTAATATTAAATTTTATACATATTTAAATACTTATATAATCATGATATATTACTTTAATAATTGTTTATATTTCTTTACACTTATATATTATTGAGCTTACATCCATATATATATATATATATATATATATATATATATATATTAATCTTAGGTAGTTAAATATTTTTTACTATTAATAATTAATTCGTTAAGTATAGAAACGAATAAAATTCCTTAAAATTATTTTATAACAGATAAGAAATTTTATTATATTTTTTTAATTGAGTAAAAAGCTTTAAAAAGAGGTTATAAGAGTTAATTAGATTCATTTTAATTATTTCTTTTAACAAAATTCATTTTATCTTTTATATCACTGAGAAAATATATTCATTTTTTATTTAACCAAGATAAGTAAAATATGACTTAAACTAAGGTGAAAATTCTATTATCTTTAATTACCATTGAAACTGAACAAGGCCTGCGCATGCTCAAGTAAGTTTTTTATGTTCAAGATAAAAATATAAGAATTTTAAAATTATATCAATATTTAAGATTTTTTATGAATGATTTTATTTGTAGGTCATATGAATTTTTAAATAAAGAAATCTCAAACACGTTTTTGTGGAAGGATGAGTAGGAAAACAAAGTCTTAAAGTTCGAAAGTGATTGCAAATGACAATGACTCTATGACATATAAAAAAAAAATAAAAAAAAAAGATATTCATATATTGGGTAACATAAACATAAACGATATGAGGATGGAAATCTCAATTGGTTAAAAATTGAACAGAAGATGATAGTGAAGAAAAAGTAATGAATGATTAATGTTTTTCAAAGAGGAAAAATATGTTGACACCTTTGTATATATTATATATTTTATGATAAATTATATTGACACTTTAGATATTTTCATGAGATTGTTAATAATGCAGTCTTACGTTTCTTTTTAATATCGTTTTACAAGGAATTAAGGCTCCGATTAATAATGACAAAAAGATAGAATAAAAAATAAAATTAAAAGTAAAAAAATAGACGGAATAAATAATAATAAAAAATTAATTGAGTGAAATGATAAAATTGGAGTAAAAATGAGATTGAAGAGAAAATTAATAAATGAGTAGCATTTTTCAGAAAGTAAAATTATCTTAACACCTTTATATATTATATGTTATCTAGTGTAAATTACAATGATATTTTTCAAATTTTTATGAAATTTTGAATTATTTGATTAAGATGATGTTTGTGCATGTGTGTGTCACCAATATTTATCTTATTTTCCCTCTTTATTTAACTTATTAATTAATCTAAAACTTAAAAAAAAAATTTCTCATTTATTTGCTAAATCATCTGTAACAAACATAAATTAATAATATGTAACAATAGGTTTATAATTATTAAATATTTAAAAATATTTTTAAAATTATTAAATATTATCTAATATTAATTATTAAAATTATTAAAAAAATGTTTAAAATTGTTTAATATTTATTTTTTATAAAATTAAATCTTTTTATAAATTTAATCTTAAAATCTCAATATATATATATATAAATCAATTTATAAATGGTGAAATTCAAATTATCATATTCAAACTAATAAGAATTTAAAATTTAAAAAAAATTGAATTGACTTATCCAAACAAAATATTTAAATAATGATTAAAATTGAAATTAAAAATAATTCAAATAATAAAAATTTCAAAATTCTTGAATTTCTAAATTTTCTTATCCAAACACACCATAAGGTAGTTAGTATCTCTCATTTTTCAAAGGATCATTCTACCATTGTATTGTTATTAGATGTTCAACTTCAAAAAATCAAACTTTGATATACTAATTTAAATAACAAAGAAACACACAACAAGGATTGAATGTGTGTGAAAAGCTTAAACAATTAAAGGGAATTAGTGTAAGACTAAAAAAAATTTTAAAAAAAGTTATATACCATTATTGGAAAATTGTAATTTAGCGAGAGGCAACATTAATTCCTCTTGCTAATCCCTTACTAACTTGATTAACAAGGGATTAATGAAGGATTTGAGGGGAACTATTAACTCATTAAATCCAAGTAGCTAATTAGCAATGGATATTTTTCCTTGCAAATCTCTTGGTAACCATTTGTTATTCCCTTTCTAACCCTTAATAAAATATTTGTCGCTAATTCCTAGCAAAAAAAATGGCCTAATTATCTCTCACTAATCTGTCCCCATTAGGCATGGCAATGGGGTGGGGCGGGGGCGGGTTTTACGTTCCCCGCCCCCGCCCCCGCAAATTTAAACCGCCCCTGCCCCCGCCCTCGATACCCGCCGGGGATAAAATCTGGGTTCCCATCTCCGCCCCCGGCAGGGTTCGGTTTTCCCCGCCCCGCCCCCCGCCCCCACTCCTATTTTTTTTCTTCTTTTTTCTTTTAAATAAATATGAATAATTTAAAAAAAATAAAAGAAAAGTAAAATAATATAAATTTTTACATATAAATATTTATAATTTTGGTTTATATATATATACAAATAATTTTTTTATTATATTATTAAGCGGGGCGAGGAAGGGTATGGGGGCAGGGGCGGGGTGAGTATTAACATCCCCGCCCCCGATTTTATCAATCGGGAAAAACCTGAACCTGAACCCGAACCTGATAAACACGGGTTTTACCCATCCAAATCGGGGCGGGTTCGAGCAGGTACCCACGGGGGCAGGTTAGATTGTCATGCCTAGTCCCCATTTTCTCACAAACCATTCATCACAAATTCTTCTATGTTCCTTAGCAAGTTTCTTCTCACTAATAAACTATCCCTTGCAAGTATTTGTTGCTAATGTCTCATAGTTTACTCCCAAATTAACTATTGTTCTTTTCTTGTCATTCTCTCGCATATTTTTCGTCGTTATTTTATCGACAATCCCTCACATATTTTTTGTTGCTATTTTATTTCCATTCTTTCGCATATTGTCTATTGTTATTTTGTCATCGCGCCCTTGCAAATTATCCGTCACTATTTCATCATTCTCTCACAATTTATTCGTTGCTATTCTCATGCAATTCCCTCGTAGTACAAGGCATATATTCCTCCATACTTCTTTATTATGTCACTAATTCCATATTAATTGCTCACAAAAAATTATTTTTTAGATCAATTATTTTTTCACAACTTAAAATTATAAAATTATACTTATATAATAAAAAAAAAACAGAGAGAGAGACATGCAACTAATTATATTTAAAAGAAATTCAACAAGTTCTGTAATGCTCCATTTTTTTTTATAAAAAAGTTATTATTAGTATTATTATTATTATATAGTATTGGGTCAATATTATTATTATTTTTTTTTAGGGGAGGGTCAATATTATTTTAATAATTATAGAGGAATATTATTTTATAATATACATGTATTTATTTTAGGGGGAAAAAGAGAAATGGGTTAGAAAAGAAGGAAAATGGGTTAGGTTGACCCAGCCCAATGGATTAATTTTAAGAAAGGGGTCAAATAGAGTTAACCTTATTTGCCTCATTTGCATTCTCAAGGGTTAGGAAAAGAAAAAGAGGAGAAACAAAGAGCTTTGAGGAGGAGTACCCAGGAAGAGATCAAGAACGACTTCCATTACATCAAATAGGACATGTGACATCGGGGCTTAAATAGGATTAGATTGGAATGTTATTTTTATTAAATCATTTTGAAAAAAACTCAGTTTCATTTCCTTGTAATTTCTCTACATGTTATTTGGATTAAGTTTATGAATGTGAACTCTTTACCCTTATGTTGTTGGAGATTTGATCGTTTTATGTTGAAGAATTGTATTTTATTTTATTTATTTTATACAATTACTATATATGTATGTTGGGGTAGAGGGTGTCACATTAAGTGAGTATTCTGATTAACACAACCAGGTACGGGGGAAAGGGGAGATTTATGTGTAGAGTCACATGGGGGATGGGTAGAGAACAATTCCTGTGAAATTTTTAATAATTTTATAATTGTTTCTGTTTGGGAAATTATTGGTATTATGAGATTTTGTATGTGTTTAGGATTATGGATATATGAAGAATTGTTAAAATTGATGTTTTTGGAAAGAGATCGATTCATGGGAAATGTGCCTGTGAGTTAGGGTTCGTAAGGGAATCTAGAACATTGAATTTTGGTTGAATCGTTGAATCATTGAATATATTAAAAGTTTATTATTAATGAAACCTTTGAAATTTGCAATTGTGGAGATGGATTCAAGGGATCGCATGTTAAATTTTCTGAGTTTCAGGTGTGCAGGTCCACTGTCATCAAATGGCTGAGCCGTTTGAAAGGGATGAGCCCTTTGGGGGCCGTGTGACAGGGAAGGATCCCTGGAGACAAAGGGATGAGCCATTGGAAAGGGATAAGCGCTTTTGAAAGGGCTGAGCGCTTTTGAAGGGCTGAGCCCTTTGGGGGCCGCGTGGATGAGGAAAATTCCTGGAGGTAAAGCGCTGAGCGCTTTGGAAGGCGCTGAGAAGTTTGTTTCTTTTAGAATTTGGCTTTGATGTCTTCACAAAAGTTTTAGCCTTGGATGTTAGTTTTCCAATGGCGTTAGAATCACCTAAAAAGGAGGTCTAGAACTCCAGTTATGACTATTTTAGTGAACAGGGGTCAAGCTGTCAGCATTGATTATATCTATTGCGGTTTTTTACATTTTTAGCTAAGTAGATGATTTTGAATGAATTTCATGTCTTCATAAGAAATGTATATGATTCTCTTATGTTTCTTTTGGGATAGGTTTTAGCTTATTTGGATGAGTATAAATCCCTGTGTGTTGTTTTCTTTTATAGTTGTCAAAGGGAGATGTATATATGCCTTTTGATATTCTAAGGTGTTATCATATGAATTGAAAAGTTGTTTAAAGTAGTATGATACTAGCTTGTAGAGTTAGTTCATATATGTATAATAATGAGATGTGGATTCATGGTGAATTGCTTGAGGGGTATGTGAACCATTATTTTGTGTGGACTTATCGATATTGTGTATGTGATGTGGAATTGAGTTATGAACTGTGGTGTGATGTCTTGACACAAATGTATACATTGTATCTACTATTTTAGTATTGAATTGATAGCATGATTTGGCGAATGGTATGTTATGGTTTAATTTTTCAATTAATTATGTTGTGAGTATGTTGACATGAAATGAGATGTTGTGTTGAATGTGAATGTGACATGATTGTGGTTCCTCACACTTATGTCGGCATGGCATGACCTTGGGCAAGAAATGCTACAAGGGTGGCGTGAGCATGGCATAGTGTGGGATGTGTGAGGCAATAAACACGTATGTCGGCATGACACGACCTTGGGCAAGAGATGCTACAGAGGTGACGTGAGCATGACATAGTGTTAATTGCAAAATTTATGATGATTGTGAATGAAATGTGATTGTGGTTCCTCACACTTATGTTAGCGTGGCTCGACCTTAGGCAAGAGATGCTATAGGGGTGGCATGAGCATGGCATAATATGGGATGTGTGAGGCAACTAACACGTATGTCAGCGTGGCACGACCTTGGGCAAGAGATGCTATAAGGGTGGCGTGAGCTTGACATAGTGTTAATTTCAAGATTTGTGATGATTGAATAAAATGTGATTGTGGTTCCTCACACTTATGTCGGCGTGACACGATCTTGGGCAAGAGATGCTAGAGGGGTGGCGTGAGCATGACATAGTGTTAATTGCAAGATTTATGTGTGGCAACTAGCACTTATGTTGGTGTGGCACGACCTTGGGCACGAGATGCAACAGGGGTGGCGTGAGCTTAACATAGTACGAATGATATGATGTGATAGATTGGTGTGATTGAGAATTATGACGTAAGGATGATGCATGATTGATAGAATTATGATATGTAGAGATGGTTGTAAATATTTCATTATGTATTTAGTTATAATGAGATTATATCATGGTTTTTCCTTGTGTGCTTTACGTATAGATGTTTTCTTTTCTTACCGTGCAATTTGTGGATGTTTTAGGTGAGGAAGATCTGGCTATGAGTAGCATCCAGAATGCCAACAGTTGAGTTGTGGGTGTGCTTTGATATTGCGACATCGGGACAGAGAATTTTTAGGACATGAATTTTTATATGTATTTGGAGTTGTACTTATTATTTTGAAAACAATTTGTAACCTCTTAGGTTTTATTTTCTAAGTTTCATTTTCAACTATTTTGGATATTGAAGAACAGTTATGAAAGTTTTATGTGAACCCTTATATATACCAACGTTGAAAATTTTATTTCTATAACTATTTACATTATTATAATATATGTGTTGGGGGTACTAAGGGTATCACAAGTTCAAATCCTAAGTTCAATGAATAAATCTTACATTAAATAAAATATGTATAAATAAAACATAATTTCATAAATTTAAAATATAATTCATTCATAAATAGTAAACTAATCAACATAAACTGATTTTCAAATTAAAGAGTGTAAATTTAATATGCTTTATATTTTATTAAAATTTTATATATAATTTTTTTAAAAAAAAGTTATTAATAGTTATTTTATCTATTTTCTTTCCCCTTTAACTAAGTAAAAAGTAACTGAAAAATAGTGTCAATATAAAAAATAAAATAAATAAAATAAAAAAACTAAAAATTGGTGTCTAATCATTTTCATATTAAAAATGCCTCGACCCGTTGTCTAGTTCTCATTATTATTACTTTGATCTCCCAATATGGATGATGTGAACAGTATAACAGTTCATGCAAAATTAAAAATCGAATTGATGATGTTAACAACACCAGAAGTAAGGCAACATCTAACTAAGAAAACAATAATGGGGCAAAAAAATAATCGACATGAAATAAAGAAAATATTGAAAAAATTTATATAATTTTTATATACTTGCCGTTGCCACCGTCGACATTAATTATATATTTTATGAAAAAAAATGTAATCATATACAAATATACATAATCATTTTAACAACACATACCGAAATCAAAAAAATCCAACGAATGTACATGAGTGAGACTATACAGTTGATAATGATTTAAAAGAATAAATTTTCACTACTTATATTAACAAGATGTATTTATTTTTTGGTAGTTCGTCTCTTAAAATTTTTACAATTAAGTGTATTTGACTTGAAACGATTTAATTAGGGATGAGTGGCCTTCTAGAAAGTAATGTGTGAATGAGAACATAATATGTTGAAAAGTCTTGTGTTGATTTACAAGGATAATCAACGATCTTGTATAAAATTAAATAGCTAGACATCTTAAAAAGAACTACCTATTGACCAACGATGATGAATTGTATGAAGTTGGGCCGCTATGACCTCAATTTTAAAGAGTACCATCTTTTATCTACTATTATATATATATATATATATATAATCATAATCAATTTGTAGTAAACATAACCAAAATTTGTTAGCATGAAATATTTGATATTTATTTTTTAAAAATATTTTATTCTCAACTTAGGTATAGTCGTTATTTAATGTATTACTCATGGTTGTGTTCGGACAAGTCACACTATCACTTTATCTCTAAATAAGTTAAATTAAATGGAAAATGTTATACCTAAGTTATAAAAAAGAAAATTGAAATGAATATAAATATAATGGACGAAACGAATTCATTACTAATATTATTTCTAAAATATTATCGCTATATATTCTTCATTTTCTTAAAAATTGACAACAATAAATAATTCATTAGGGATGATTAATAGTTTAAACTTTACACCTCACGCATCCAAATCTACATATAAATCTTATTGGGGCATAAAAGAAATTGTAGTTCTTTGATGGTAAATTATTTAGTTAGATATAACTTTACAACAAACTAAAAACAAAGCTGAAAATCCAATTCCTATAGATGACACATTTCAGTCTTAATTTCCTTCTTTTTCCTTGGCAAGTCACTATCTTAAATCGTGTCTTCTTATAAGAAAAACATTGACATTTCGAGCATTAAAGACGAAGAAATAGACTTTCTAGCTTTTTCATAGAGATATGCTCCAGAAACAACATTATCACTCATATCTATAATTAATTTATAATTATTTAAAGACAATATATATATTAGTTTTCAAAACATAAAAATAAAACAAAAACTATTATCTCAAATAATTTGATACTTATATCCTTTGATTTCTGAAGGAAAATTTTGCTATCTATATTAGTCTTATTTGACTCAAGTTATAACTATAAAATAATCTTAAAAAAAACTGTGTACATCAAAATTACCTTATTATCTTTATATTCATGTAGAAAAGTTGTCCTATAATTTATTAAATAACTAAAAATATAATTTTTTTTTTTTTATCGTTTTCTTATTTATCTCATCTGTTATGCCTCATGATCTTTTCTGTAGATCAAAGACAAAATAATTATTTTTTCCCATCTCTAACAAATCAATCACAATCTATGTATAAACAACAACGAAAATCGGTGTTCACTATACACTAACCGGGAGTCAACACATAAGTATAGCATAGTAGCACACTACGTGGATCTTGGGAATGTGTTATATATTCACATCATAATTGAAGTTAGATTCACTAGATGATGTGCATGATTAGAAACTACATGATTTTATTCGCAACATGAATCAATTCAACTAAGCAGAAAATATACAATTATTTTATTCCGAGTGAGAATAAAATCAAGAAAATATTAGACGATGGATCATTATGTTATGTGAAGTTAATTAAAATTGAAGTATATATCTAGAGTAGTGTGTGTATGGATGAAAGAGAGGAATTAAATTATGCAGTAGATTGATGTGGACAGCCATAACCAGGGTAGCTCATCACATGGGACTACTTTGTAAGGATTCTACCCTCACATGACTCTGCTCAATTCAACCACCGTTTATGTATGTGCCCATATTCTCTGCTTCTTTTGCATTTCAGTTTTTGTAGGGTTTGCTGGATAAAGCTGTGGTTGCTATGATACAAATCCACCCAACCAAATCAACACTCTAGCCCCAGTTGTATTCTATTTTTATACAATAAAGATATTATTCATTAAAAAATAATGATAAAACTTATATTTCAAATATTTAATATAGTTACGTTTTTAAGATTTAAATTTAAAATTATTGACGTACTAATTGATTTACAAGGTTGGTAATAGTTATGAGTATATCTTATACGTACCGAGGGAAAATTCAAAACATGAAAGTATGTAGTGCCTAGAGCACTCGCTGCTAATAAAGGTTTTGTTCTTCTATGTCTCCTTAAACGATTACGATGGAGTTGTTGCCCACGTAACACCATCAAAAATTCAATTCGGATAAGGAAACCATCATCGTTTTATTTTGGGGTTTCAATTTTGTTCTAGGTATGTTGTTGCGTGTTTTTAGCTATTCATATGGATATGGTTCCCCATTGTTGTTTAGGACATTATGGTATAAAAAGTGATCATACAGTTTACCATTAAGGAGCAACAGAATAAATTTATTTCAACCAAAATGCTCATAAACTCTCAGCCTGTCCCCACGTTTGAAATCTTTGAAACACAACCCAAGGATAATTTTTATGTACCAAAAATATTTAAATTTTCATTATTTTAGTTACTAATTAACTAGCAGGTCACACCTATTGGAACAACATATCAATCAATATCAAATATCTAAATTTATCATTTATCTATAGTATATAATGTCAAGGATTAGATGGTAGTATCAAAAAATTTGTGCACTAAAAATATATTTAAATTAAATTATCTCTATTTTATGTATATATATAGAGAGAGATCCGTTTACTCTAGGAGTAAGTCTATCTAGACTTATTCCGTTCAATAACTCATGTTCTACATCAAATTTCAACGATCCAACCGTTAAATTTAAAATTCTTAATGTATAAATTAAATCTGCAAATTTTTTAAAAAAATTCAAAACTATTTGATACTTCGTTTCATTAATCCAAATCAATGTATAAAATAATTTTATGATTATCCGTCAATTTGAATTAATAAAATAAAATATTAAATAATTTTTAAATTTTTTAAAAATTTACAGATTTGATTTATACATTAAGAACTTTAAATTCAACAGTTGGATCATTGAAATTTGATACAGAACATGAGTTATTGAACGGAATAAGTCTACCTACTCTTGGAATTATTGAACATGAGTTATCAATATATATATATATATATATATATATATATATATATATATATATATATATATTAAGTATATTAAGGATCATAATGATGTCTCCCTAACCTTATTACTTGTGATAAATAAAATCTTTACTGGTGATAATAATTTAAGTGATATAAATCTCTTTTTTTATAGTAACACCACACTAATTATAAAATAATAATGAGAATTGAGAAGTATATGTGTGTGAACTTCTCCTTCATTAACAATTTATAGAACTTCATGAAACCTTCGTGCATATCTGACTCTCCTTCAAGATTCCTTCGTTAACTTCTCTGACATTCACCTCATCCCTTATTCCTTCACTGTTACTATCTCTTTGATTTTATATTACTTTCTTTCTTTTTTTGTGGGTCCTTATCGCTGAATGAGTAGCTATTTCACGCTCGAAACCCCTTCCACACCAATCCTAATTGTTGCGAAATTTTATAATAAATAAAATATGTAAATAAATATTATATTTAAATATATAAATTATATTTAAAATTTATATAAATTGATAGTTTTAATATATAAATTATATTTAAGATTTATGATAAATAATTTATACAATAACACAATATTATTTTATTTATTGATGAATTATTTTATAAATATCAAAATTTAATTCATAAATAATTAAAATAAATAAAAATTGAATTAAATAAAAATAAAAACAAAAAACTTAAAAATCTCATTGTCGAAAAAATATTTAAAAATACTTAAGAAATTTGTGTTTAATATATAGAAGTTGATTAAAATGTATAATATATATATATATATATATATATATATATATATATAAAATTAGGATATTACAATTCTACATGTTGGGTAATTATAGACACGCTATGCATTTTTTTAACAAAATGTTTAAGTTGGAACAAAGTATGACTCCATGTAAGAGTAAAGTTAATCATTAATCTTTATAAATTTTTTTTTACTGAAATTAATATTTCAACATGTGTAATATATAGGTTAAATATTTATTATATGTACTAAATTTTATAATAAATAAAATATAAAAATAAATATTATTTAAATATATAAATTATATTTAAGACTTATAATAAATAATTTATACTATAACAAAATATTATTTTTATTTATTAATAATTTATTTTATAAATATTAAAAGTTAATTCATAAATTATTAAGATAAATAAAAATAGAATTAGATAAAAAGTTTAAAAAAATTTTAAAAACCTCATCGTAAAAAAAACTTAAAAAAACTTAAAAAATTTGTGTTTAATATATAAAAATTGATTAAAATTTATAATAAAGTATATATATATATGCTATGTTTGAATATATAAATTATATTTAAAATTAGTATACATAAACATTTAATTTATTTATTGATAATCTCTTTTAAATTATTCATATTTAATTTATAAATAATTATGATAAATAAAAATTAAATTAGATAAAAAAATTAAAAAAGTTATTGAAAAATATTTCATGCAAAATAATGTCCTACAAATTAGCTGTCCAAAAATAAACCTTATTGACAATGAAAGAAATTTTGGTTGCAATTCTAAAATCATTGATTGGTAGATATGTGAATTGAATAATCATTTTTTTTTGTATTTTCTTCTCTCTCTCTTGTGTTTTGTTCTTATTTTATCTCAATGACAAGTCACTCTTTCTTTTTGAGTATAAGGATACATGTTAAATCTTTCATCAAATTTTTGGAAGAAGTCAAAAGAAAAGGAAGAAAGGGAAAGGGTGGGGCGGGGAGGAGTGAAGTTAATAATATTTTTATTATTTAATTTTTATAACAATATTATTTTATAAATAATATATAATATATATTTATTTAATTTTTAAGAACTTTTTTTTGTAAATATTATTATAAAGGATTATATTAATTTAAGATAATTTTAATTTTAAATTAATATTGTATAATCACAATTATCTTAAATATTTGGTGTTAGCAATGAAATATTTAAAAAAAAATAGTTTAAATTTACAACTACATTAATAGAACTAAATAAGTGTATTAAAACACACTAAAATAATCGTAATAACAAAATTTTGCAACAACCATAAATAAATGATATTAAAGAAAAACACACTACAAAAAAAAACACATTGAAATATAATTGAATATCTTTCACTGGAAGTATGAGTTGTTGATTTAATCTTTCTAGACGGTAAGAATATTTTTTTCTTAGAATGACCTAGATTCTTACATATGGAACATCTTTTTGATTGTCTAGGTTTTGTCATATCCATTTTGATCTGTGTATTCAGGATGAACTTTTTATTTTTGATCTTTTTTGGATTGAGTAATGTTTGTGATTCCTCACAATCTGGCCAATAAGATTTGTTGGGTAGTTTTCCAAATAATTCCTTATACACATTGGAAACATATTCCAATGTATATATTGGATTTATATAAGGTGTGTAATGGTGGTTGCTTACACGTAGCAACAACATGCGAACATAGCATGTTTAAATTTTACAAATTGTCATAGTCACACCACTTTTCATCTAGTCTAACCATGAAAGTTCTAATCAATCGTCCTTCCCTTGGATTAATCGTTTCTTGCACAAGAAAATGTGTATTGTGCCAATTGAACTCAAGGACATGGTGACTGTTTGCCTTTGATTCCGCATCTCTCATGGTCTTATTTATTATTTTTGTATATACTTGCGTGGCTCTTAATTTAGTGTCGACTTTCTTCCCTCTCTATATGAATAATGTATTACATTTTTTGTATGTTGACGCGATAATTGCACATATTGACAAATTTCTGGTTTTTCTAAAAATGGAGTTTATTGCCTTTGTTAGGTTAGTTGTCATGTGTGCCTATTGTTAGCCACCATCCCGTGCAAGAGTCTATTTGTAACGCCTAATTTTATCTAATATTAAACATAATATTATATATATATATATATATATATATATGTTGTTAACACAAGTATATATCATTAATATTATTATACATAAAACAAAGGAGGATTTTTTAAACTTGCTTACATATAGTTATCTTATAATTACATTACAAACTATTCAAAACTATCTACAATAACGTACTTATTTACAAACTATTATTTTTCACACTCCTACTACAATATTTACATGTTAAGTTGATACAAGTTTACTATTGGATTAACGTAATTCGTCGGGGTAGATAAAAGGTGACTACTATTTGGTCATCTATGATAATAGGATTTTGCTGGGTTGGTGAAAATACAAAAGTCGATACTCCTATGCCCTGAAATGTGTTGAGATTTCCGTTGAAGTACTTTTGTTATAATTGAAATTTTCGTTTAATTCTATCAACGGTCTCAAACACGGCAAGTATACCGGCCGTTCAAGTAGTAAAAATATCGTATCCACAGGGATTAGAAGGTAATATAAGCATTTATTGACTATTCGTGACTAAAGAATAATTCCAATTTCATAGTTTGTGCAGTGAATGCAAAGTTGTGACTATTGGAATGAAAGCTGTAAATAAATATTGTTTTGTGAGTGGAAAAGGTAAGGAATGGTATTGTGGTATTGTGAGGTTGTGGGGGTCAGATTTCACCAAACGTAACACTAATGTATCCTTAATCTCTTGTTGAATTCATTGCTTAGTCAACCCATGAGTTTACTCAAACCTAATCCCTTAGAGAAAGAGCCTAGGTGCGGATATTGAATATCAATTCCTTGAGTACCCAATATCTACACCCGCATTACGGGCTAGGGTTTAAGACTACTGATGGGTCAAGCTCTATCCCTAGATACAATCACCACTAGGCATATGTTTCAGAACTAGTTTCACAGGTTATTTTCCAATACCCATGGAACCTTAAATCATGCAAAGGGTGATCAGTCCAAAGCAAGCATTAAGAATAGAAACAAACACAACAAAGAATAAAACAACATATATATATATCATTAAAATCGTAAAGATTACAATAGAGTACGTTGGTTACATCTAACCCCACAAAATGGGTGAAACCACTCACAACAATGAGGGCAAATACAAAATAGAGATGGAAGAGGAAGTGAAGAACCGAAGGAAAGATCCGCACACGGACGATCCCAAGCCCTGGGAATCCCTTCCGCAGCTCCTGGAGGCGCCCAATGTGAGAATGAGGGAAAAACCCTCGAAGTTCTCCTAAAATACGAGCCTGGGAGGTCAGATTAGGGTTTCGCGCCTGGCGCGTAAGTCTCCGCGCCCGGCGCATGTTCTTCTTCTTCAGTCTCTGCCAAGCGTCACGCCCGGCGCAATTCTGAATTACGCCCGGCTCAATTGCTTCCAGATGTGAGATGCTCTGTTTCGCTCAAGCCCGGCGCAGATCATCTTGCGCCCGGCGCAGCCACCCTGCTCTGCTCCTCAGCTTCTTATATTTCCAATCCTAAGAGTCTTCAATCCTCAATTCTCTAGCTCAATACCTACACAAAAAATGAGGTATATTAAGGTATTGAGGTAAATATGGGTTAGTTATATCTGCACACAAAATGAACCAAAAAGAGAACAATTATATTGCAATGGTTCATAGGATGAGTGGAATTTGTCTAATAAGTCTCATCCAAAAAGAGGTAAAATTGAGACTTAACAAAATGTAACGACATTTGCAGTTGCGTCCATGCCCCAACTGATACCTGAAAAAACTACAGTAATAACGGAAGTAAAAGGGTTTGGTACGGTTGGTAGATCTATCTATTCCCCATTATAATTAATTAAATATTCACTACAATAAAATTGATTATTACCGAAAATTATTTAGTGACAATAAATTAATTGCCTTTATTTTATTATTTAATAAAAATATTAATGACTAATATATAATGACCACTAAAAATGTATTTATATCACACCAAAATTTACTATTAGCGACAATTATTTATTTGAAAAAACTTAAGTCCCACATCGACTAGAAATAAGATAATTAAAGAGTATATAAATACATGATAACTCTCCCCTTACAAGTTTATTTTGTAGGGTTAAGTTAAACCTATAACTTAATATTCTAAGTTGGTATCAAAACTTGAGGGGGTGTATTGGGAAAAATCTAAATCCCACATCAAATATTGATAAAATAATTAATTAGGAGATACAACAAATAAAAAATATATAAGTAAAAAATAATCCTCATCTTACAAGTCCCACATTGAGTAGAAAGTAAAAAATGTCACAAAACGTTATACACTTTTTCCGACCATTATAAGGATTTTTACCAGCATTCAGAATAGTTGCCGCTAAATATTTTAGCGACACTGCATACGATGACTATTGTGAAAATCCCGCTAAAAGATTTTGTAGCAATTTTTATTACCAATAAAAATTATATTAAATGTCACTAAAAAATTATTTTGTTGTATAAACAAGAAAAATAAGGAGTGATAACAATTATCTAATAAATATCAATAACTAAACAATATACATAGAAATATTTTTAACCAATACTAAATGTTAATTCTTCTTGATATAATAAAAAATTGAATTATGTTTGTAGTGACTAATCAAGATAAATAAACATTATGATAACAAATAACTAAAGGTTATTTCACCTTAAGTTTTTACTCATATAAATCCCCAAGGTAAACCTCCAACTACAAATTAACTCAAACTTTCATTCTTATGGCCATAGAATAATATTTATCTTTATAAATGCATGAAAAAATAACAACAAGATGAGCTTAGGATATTTTAACAAAGATATAATTAATATAAAAATAATTAAGCTAAATAAGTTTAATATTTTTAATTATTTAAAATTTAATATAATATAGTTTACAAAAATGGAATGTATTAAAGAATATTAATTTATTAAAAGACAGTGATAAACATCGTAAAATAATTAAATAACATAAATTAGTCACACCTCATTAATTATTTAGATAAAAAAATATCATAGATTAAGCAAGTAAGTGAGGTTAGGAACACCTGATCACTAATTAAATATAGACAAACATAAAATAAATATAATCATATATGAAATAAAAATTTAAAAGAGATAAAAGGCTCCTCCCCCATGTTTCTCTTTTTCTTCCATGTTATTTATAGGCCCATCATCATCATGGGTATTATCTCTACTTAGATAGCATTGAATTAAGTTTATCGACTATTATCTAATGCAGAATTAAGATTCATATTTTTTAAAACAAGATTTGTCAATCATGACATGATTCGAACCTATGACCTGCTACTTATGATTCTTATACACCACTAAACAAGCTATTAAACCACTTCATTTTTTATGTATATATTATTATATTATAATATATCTAATTTGTTTCGCATGTAAATATAATAATTAAGTTATTAAAAAAATATTATAAATATTTATAATATAATTGAATATTATACATTTTTTAACTGAAATATAAAATTTTAAGATATCAAAAATAAAATATCAGTATTTATATATTTATTTTAAATATGGTAACTAAAAATTAAAAATCTTATTCTAAAAATAAGATAATGATAATAAAATTGGGAATAAATATTACATAACTCTATTTTAGTTTACTGAAAATTTTGGCAATAAAAATTTTAATATATTGTAATTATATAAAATATTGTATTTATTCTCTATTTGTTTTTAAAATATAATAACTAAAAATTTAGACTACTATTTTAAGAAGAGTATAATAATAATAAAATTGATAATATTGTATCTGAAATTTAAGATATTACACTATTGATCTCTAGGAATAATGTTGAGCCAATCAATTACATGTTCACTTTTTGGTTCAATTCTCAATATATTATAGTAGTAATTAAAACTGGGTTTTGTCATGCCATAAGCTATGAATTTTTTACAACAATAATTCATCAATTAAATATTATTCAAATATAGTAAAATAAATACGAATAAATATTTAATTGGTCCTAAAAGTAAATAAAAAAGTAACTATATACCTATGTTAATGATTAGTTTTTTCCTTTATGCATTCTTAAAATGCCTCATGAAGTTTTGTGCGATGTGCCAAATGCAAAATGCATTTATTGAATTTTTTGATGTCCAATCACTACCTTGTCTTGAGTAGCCATTTTTAATTGACTCGTGCCTATCTGAGATTAGGCAAATATTGTCTTGAGTGCGAACATGTTTTTTGAGATAATGCAAAAATAAATACCATATGTCTCTTGTTTCACCCTCAACAATGACAAAGATAATAAAAAAGATTTTGTTGTTACCATCTTATGTCACGACCATGAGGAGAGTCTCTTTATATTTTTCATACAGGAATGTCCCATCAACTTGAACATGGGGTTGCAATATTTAAAATCATCGATATAAGGTTTAAAAGTCCAAAATACTCGATGGAATTGAACATAATCATGAACCAATTCAACTTGTTGGTTCTATAGTGGTCTTGTCTGCTTCTCACCAACAAATCCATTAAGATATGATTTCATGGCATTTAGCAACCTGAGTAAATCATAGTATGATTGTTCTCAATTCCTATGTAAGTTTTCAATTGCCTTTTGCTTTGTCATCCATGTTTTTCGATAAAAGATAGCATAGCCTTTTTCACTTTTTATGTGGGCTATTAATGTTAGGATCGATATTGATGGGTCATTCTCCACCAATGGAAGAACACTTTTGTTGATCAGACATAGCCAAGGTTGGCATGATCCTGTGTGATAATTAGGGAAGAACAAGAATGTTCATCTGATAGCCTTTGAATCTCCTATTTTTGGCTTTTGTTAATGAAAATCGCTCTATATCTCCAACCACATTGTTTGTGAACACATCTTGCAACAATTAACATTGGAGACGATTTCGCCGTCTTGTAATACAAACCTTTTTTAACATGGTACGTGCTTAAAACATGCTTGACATCTTCCTTTGTCTCGAAAGTGATGCCCTCAAAGAGGGTGTTAAAAGCGTATTAGATGTTAACATGGTTGAATGCATGATTGTATTTAGGGTCAGTGAAATCTGTTTACAGATAAACATTGTGCATGTGTGCAGGAAAATTATATGTGGTTGAAGATGTGCCTACTATTTGAGGTTGTTGGTTGTCATTCATGTTACCATTATCTTCTTCATCTAGTTCGAGTCTTACATCATCTTCATCCTCACTAAAAGAGCCAACTTCTTTCAGAACTTTTATCTTAAGGATACACGTGGCACTAGCTCATTGAGGTTTGAGGAATCATAGTAGTTTTGAAAAGGGGTTTAAAGTAAGTGGGTGAAAAAACTTGTTTGTGCATGAAAATGGTTTTCTAGTGAATGTTCAGAATAATCTACGAAAGGTTGTGACAAGTCTAGTGTATAAAGGTAATAATTTTCTTGGTTATGTAAAGAAGGTACAACATTGGAAGTTAGACCACTATTATTACCTTGTATGATATTTGCAAAGACTTCAACAGAAGTAAGAACTTTATGTCTACGACTGAGTTGAATCATGCCCTACATGTCTTCATTGATAGTAAGTTTCATAGCTCGATAATGAAGCATTCTTCCACCTACCACTTGTGGATACCAAAAGTAAAGGTCATCAATTGAATAATGTAGGTCTAAATTAATTCTTCTTTGGATTTTGTTTTCCAAAGCATCAAATGTGATACATTGATTAGCTGAAGAAAAAAATTGGGTCACAGGATACAAATGTGTCCCCTTCGCTTGTTTTGGTGATCTCACCATTGTAGAAGACTACGACATGGAAACAAGAGGAAAACATTTTCTATAATTAAAAACAAAAGGTATTTAGTAAGTAAAGGTTTGTATATGTGGTATTGTAAAGAATAATACCCTAATTTAAATAAAAGAATTAATAAGCCACATGTTAAATATGTTTCATTGATTTTGAAGAATAAATTTGAACCATTCCTTTTGAAAGACACACGGATGCGTTTATGTAAAGCATTTGATTCCTGATGCACTTACGTAAAGTCAATGACATACTAATGTAAAACAATTGATTCCTAATGTATTGACGTAAAACAATGACACATTTTGATGCCCTAATGTAAAGTCAATGACATTGTGACAAAATATTTGATTCCTAATGCCTTGAGGTAAATTTAATGACACCCTAACGTAAAAAAATTGATTCCTGATGCCTTGAGGTAAAGTTAATAATACCCTGATGCAAAACAATTGATTCTTGACGTATTGACGTAAAACATTTGATCCATGACGCCCTAAGGTAAAGTTAATGACACCTTGACATAAAACAATTGATTCTTGACGCAATGACGTAAATAAAATAATTCTTAACGCACTGATATAAATTCAATGACATCTTAACGTAAAGTTATTGATTCTTAACGTCCTATGGTAAAGTTAAGGACACCCTGACATAAAGCAATTTATTCCTGACGCCTTGAGGTAAAGTTAATGACACCCTGACATGAAATAATTGATTCATGATGCACTAACGTAAAGCTATTGATTCCTAATGCACTAATGTAAAGTTAATTACATCTTAACGTAAAGTAATTGATTCTTGATGTCCTGGGGTAAAGTTAATGACACTCTAACGTAAAGCAATTGATTCTTGAAACTCTGTGATAAAGTTAATGACACCTTGACATAAGCAATTGATTCCTAACGCCTTGAGATAAAGTTAATGACATTCTAACGTAAAATAATTGATTCCTAATGCATTGACGTAAAGTCAATGACACCCTAGCATAAACAATTGAGTTAATTTATTACAATAATATTTTCATGCAATTTTTTACTCTATATATACATTTCATACATTCATTGATTCTACAAATAAAAAAGGTTTATTCTCTTCATCTATTGTATTTCTCAATATCATTGCTTTCACTCTTAAAAATGTCAGCTTCATCTACAACTATGCTATAGAAACAACAACTCCATAGATCAAATGAAGCTCTTGATATGGTAAAGAACAATGACACTTGCTAATATTTAGAAATAATGTTATTCATTACTAACTTTTCAATTCAATTGTAATTGTAGACAAAAAGTGGTTCAATTATTCAATTGTACTATCATTTCATTCCTCCACTGACCCCAAAATTGAAAATTTGTTGGAGGTTGCTTGTGTTAGTGAGGTTGCAAAAATTAGACACATTAAGATCGATGACAATTTGATAACGTCTTTGGTCGAAAGGTGGATAGTAGAGACCCATACTTTCTATCTTCCTATTGGTGAATGCACAATCATTCTGGAAGATGTTGCACTATAATTGGGTTTAAAGGTAGATGGAAAACCAATTAGTGGACCTACTCTATATGACTAGGAAGAAATGTGTTATGAATTTTTAGGGTTTGTACCTCCAAAAAGGGAAAGCTCTAATTGGGTCGATGATAAAACTTAAATGGTTAAGAGATAATATGATTGCACTACCAGATGAATCAACTGAACATCAATTACACCAAAATTATAGGACATATATTTTAGGGTTGATTGGTGGGATACTTATGCTAGACAAATAAGGTAATAGAATTCACTTGATGTATTTACCATTATTGTCTAACTTAGAACATGTAGGACAATATATTTGGGATTTTTCTTGTTTATCACACTTGTATATGGAAATATGTAGGGAAATTTTTCCAACATCGAAGAAAATGGGTGGATGTTCTTTGCTACTGCAATCTTGGGCTTGGTATCACATGCTCTTCATTCAACCAAGATTCGAATGTGAAATTTCATATCCTCTTGCATTGAGGTATAAATTAAAATATATACCACTTTAATACATGAAACAACTACATTCTAGCTAAGGTTTAATCGATGTTCAATTTTTTTTAGATGGACTCAAAGAGGGCTAAGATTTACAGGCACACCCCATGGAGAGTTACTTGGTTATGGATTAAAATTTGATAACATGAATAATGATGAGGTAATACAATGAAAACTTCTCTTATACATACTATATTTTTTCAATTAATTTTTGGTTCAATTTTTTTCTTCTTGTATTTTCAGTTTGATTGGATGCCATATAGAGGATTTGAGTTGATATTACCAAAACATGCTTACAAGGATTCAAGAATATGAACTTCTTGCATTGCCTTAACTTCTTTTACAATTGTAGTCTAGGGTCTCTCCAATACAGTATTGAATATTTGGAATGGTTTCATGCAAATTCAAGGTTACTTTTATTTGGATAATATATATTCCACATCTGTTTGTGGTACATCATCTTCAAGTACACTAGTGCCAACAATTCAACAACATTATCCAACAACATCAAATAACTCAATAACAAGAGATAACGAACCACTTCAAAATGTTGAACAATATCCTCAATCTAGTACAATAAATTCACCGATTTATGTCTAGGATGAACATTTCATGTACACCCCACCATCAACAAGAGCTCCCACGAAGGACTTCATGAGAAACCTATTTGGTGTCGACATCAAGACATCAGAAATCGCATATGCTTATATGCAAACTATGAACTTTCCTTCATTTTCTTCTTTTCACTCTAAGGTTGGTGGAAGTTCTTCAACGAATCCTACTACCGACAATGTTGAAATAGTACATGATGGGGACTAAGTTGAACCAAAATAACAATGAATTGTTTGTCAAAATCCAACAAGAAACAAACAAGCTCCAAGATGTGGAATTGATGGGCACAAACATCATTAGCATAACATAGTGTTATGTAATTTGTGGAGTGTTAATTGACTTACTTCATAGGCTTTTATTATGCCTCTACCAAGATAATTTTTTCCATGTCACAATTATTTTTGGAAGTTTTTATATCAATGAAGCCAACGATAGTACTTTTAGGTCTCAAATATATTTATAACACATTGAAAAATTCATTTGAAAAAAAAAATTAGACTTTTGCACCAACAAACTATGTCAACTGACTCATTTTGTGTGTTTTTGTTATGTCTTTACTAAACTAATTTTTTGCATGTCACAACTATTTTCTATAGTTTTTATGTCAATAAATCTAACAGTACCACTTTCAGGTCTCAAATATATCCGTAGCACGTTGTAAAAGTTATTAAAAAAAACTAGAGTTTCGTACCAATATTCATTGATATAATACAAAATTTAATGTAAATATTTCTTGTTATATAACTTAAATGTTTAACATAAATTAATTTAGTTTAATAAAAAATTTATAATTTTTTTTGGGTAATTTAAAATTATTTATCTATATTTATTAAAGAAAAGTTAAACAATTAAATAAATTAAACATATTTAGAAAATGGTATATTAAATTTATTTAATTATTTTATTTTTATTAATTTATTTTCTTTAAAACAAATAATTTTTAAAAAATTAAACATAAATTAAATATAAAAAAAAAACTAAATTTTAAAAAAGTAACAATCCCAAGTGAGAAATCAATTTTCAGCTAAACTATTTCTCACAAAAGAATAGTATCAATTGTAAAAAAAATTGTACAGGGAAGGCCTTTCGGCCACACCCCTTAGCATAAGAACAGCACGTTTCGACAACCTTGGTGGGCGAATTGCGTTTGGCACCCCTAATTGTTGAATTGCATTCGAAACCCTCGGTGACCGAAAACCCTCAAAATAAAGGACATTAGACCATACGGTTTAATCCCTCGACACAAAGCAATACGTCTCGTTTAACGCTCTTAGAGGTCGTGTGACACCCTTACTACCCCAACATATATATTGTAATAATAAAAACTTATAAATAAATTTTTCAATTTCGGTAAAAGGGTTCACATGACAATCTTAAAAATTATCCTTCAATAACCACAACAAAAAAAAAATGAAACACAAGAATTTTCAAATTATTTTCAAAATAACATTTACAATAAAAACCTATGTTCTAAAAATCCTTTTTGCCCCGATGTCACAATATCAGAGCATCCCGACAATTCAACCGTTGACATTCTAGATACCACTCGTAGCCAGATCTTCCTCACCTAAAATATCCACAAATCGCATGGTAAGAAAAGAAAACATCTATATATATAGCACATAAGAAAACACAATATATTATTTAATATTCGTAAATATTTCAACATATCGTATTTCAATCAATCATGCATTGTCATCACGTCATAATTCTCAATCAAACCAATCATCACAAATCTTGCACTTCACACTATGCCAAGGTCACGCTACCCATTTAACAATCCCGGGCCGTGCTCACCCCTAATATAACACTGTGCCAAGGTCACGTTATCCCTATCCTAGGGTCGTGCTCACCCCTGACATGTTAACCAAGGTCACGATACCCACGTAACAATCCAGAGCCGTGCTCACCCCTGATATAACACTGTGCCAAGGTCACGTTACCCCTAATCTAGGGCCGTGCTCACCCCTAACATATTAACCAAGGTCACGATACTCATGTAACAATCTCGGGCCGTGCTCACCCCTGGTCATAGGTGTGAAGAACCACAACCACATCTCATTCACATTCCACACAACATCTCATAATTCAATTTCATACATATATCAGATATGTCCAAAATAATGGGTTTCACACGTATCAAGTAATTCACATTTAAATCATCAATTTTTATCAAATAATATAATAATGATATTCATAAATTAATATAATAAACAACGGAATTACCAATTTAATATAATTTCAACATAAACAGTAAAACCCCTAATTATTCCAAAACCTAGCTCACAGGCACCTTTCTACAATTTCGTTCTCTCTCCCAGATCATCATTCTTACGATTTAAATATATATTTCTAATCCTCAACACATACGAAATCTAATGGTATAATTAATTCCTCAAACAGAAATAATCCAATTTTTCCAAAACCTAACCTACAGGCACTTTTCTATAATTTCGTTCTCTCTCCTAGAGCATCATTTTTACAAACAAAATATATATTTATTGTCCTAAATATATACAGAATCAAATAATGCCAATAATTCTTCAAACAGAAATATTTCTAAAATTGCTCATAATTCTAAGGGATTCTTCCTCTACCCAATTCCCTCATGTAACTCTATATATAAATAATTCCTTTTTCCCCCGTACCTGGATATGAAGAAGCTGAATCTAGACTAGATCTGGTTGATCTCCCTCGCTGGGTTCCCCTCGGTCTGAAGCAGAAAGTAGAGGAAAGAAGAGAGAGCAGAAGAAAAGAAATCAGAAATGAAAGGTGTGCTTTTTGGGAGTGGAAAACAACTCTAATTATAGGCTTTTTACGCCGGAACGGCCCGTTCCAAATCCGGAACGGCCCGTTCCAAATCCGGAACGGCCCGTTCCGGACCCTTAAAACATGGCCAAAAATCACATCCAGAACGGCCCGTTCCAAAACCAAAACGGCCCGTTCTGGTGTGCATTAATTACCCCCAACGGCCATAATTTTGGGAACGCCCCGTTCCAGGCCCATTCTCATTTAGGGTTAAAGGCATATTTAATAGTCTGGAACGACCCGTTCTACCTTGAGAACGGCCCGTTCTGGGCTATTAACTCACACACAACCTGGTAGTTTGGAACGGCCCGTTCCAATTCCGGAACGGCCCGTTCCGAGATACTAAATCATATACCTTTTGGTAGTTTGGAACGGCCCGTTCCAATTCCGGAACAGCCCGTTCCAAGCTACTAAATCACCCCTATCACCTTTATAAAATTACCAAAATACCCTCAATTAAAATAAATAAATAAAAGTGAAATAAAAACTGGGGTGTTACAGGTCGAGTCATGTTCGGCACCCTTGATGGCCGAGACATATTCGACATCGTAGGTGGCTGAGAACATTCCAAGTGAAGGGAGTAGAAAGTCTCGTTCAACTACCTCGGTAGCCGAAACCTATTCGGCACTCTTAATGCCGAAACCCGTTCGACACCTCCGGTAGCTGACTAGTCAAAGAAGTTAGGCCTCCCATAAGTAACAGTTAGTTATCCTTAATTAGTGGTTATAAGCTAATCAACTAATACAATCAATTACCAGATGTATTACTTAATTTGGTAACCTTGATACAAGGCCCATTAATGTCATTATAAATAGTTCACATCTCGAGGTAAAGTTACTGTTCATTTTTTACTATTGATATTCGTGTTTATCCTGATTTGAGTGTCGGAGTACCTTTTACTCGTACCTCCCCCACTGAAATATTTGTTGAAACTCTCGTACAACCTTCAAACTACGAAAAGATTACTAGTGTGCCTTTCGACATGTATATTTTTTAAGTGAGAAATGAGTTGGTGATAAACTCATTTGTCAACATTTATAATAAATTGATATATTTAAGTAAATAAAATTGGGATAAGTTATTTAGGTAAATAAATAAAAATAATATATTAAAAAAAAGTCACCAACTTTAGTATTGTTCTATCTTACCTAACCAAGCCATTTTGAACGCCGCGTGATAACCTAATCCCACCGACACACTTTTTGATACCAAAATATGCCTCGTTGATGCCTTATGGGGTCTACATTGCATTCTTAAATTACGGAGAGAAAAAAGGGTTCTGTGATGGTTTTATTATAATAGAAAAATTATTAAATTTAAAGTTTTTTAAGCGTAATTTAATCATAAATCATCAAGTTTACCCAAAAAATAAAAAAAAGTTCATCAAGCATGACATGTTTACCGACTTTAATAATAATATAATAATTTTAAATGTCGAGTTTACATTTTCATACATCTATTCTAATTTTTATCATTAAGAGATGGACTCCAGTAATTTAAGCTGGTTTGTACTAAATTAATATAAATAAAAAAAAAGACATTCATTAGACTCATTATAAATTAAATAGGTAAAACTAGATTTTTCTAACTTAATTATAAGTATCAAATTTAAAAACTTAGAATTTATTAAGAATTTATGAATAACTTATTTATACTTATCTTATTTTATAAATGTTTATGAAAATGTTTTAAAAAATTTATAGAATATATTATAATTAGTTAATACGATATTTTGAATTTATTTTAATAAATTGTCTAATATAATTTATTACGTGATCCTATCATCAACATAATTTTTTTTTCATTCTTTCATTTAAAATCAATTTTATTTTATTTTTTCATTCCTCCCTCTAGAGATTTTGTGTTTTTTCTCCAAAATTTTTTTGTTTCCTCTTTATTTATTTTTTCTCTTTTCGTCCAATTTTTTTTTGAATCTCTTTTCCCTAAAATATACATACTCCTATTATTAAAAGTTGTCATAATTTTTTTAAATAAAGCATCTGCTTTATTAGAAATATTTTTGTCAAGGATATGTAACATATTTTTTTTTTTCTATTAAAGATTTCGATTACTATTTTAAGGCTTATTGATTTTACTCAGCCCATAATTTTTATTATAGAAACTAAAATTCAAATACTGAATTCTTTCTATAATCATCGTATAACCTCTATTTTATAATTAACGACTCATAATTTTTAATCATAATTATATATAGTTAATTTTTCATATTTATTATTAATTTTTTTATAAACTAAATATTGATGAATGATGACTAATAATTTTTTTTTATTTTTAATATTATTCTGATATATAATATCAATTTTAAAAATTATTGAATTATTTTTTAAATTTTATTTTATTCTAATCAATATTTAATTTGTGATTGTTTATTGTTAAGAACGACACAACATCTTATAGATACTTAAATATTAATACATCTAAAAACAATTTAAAATAATACAAGTACTTGTAACATATATTAACAATAATTTTAAACAATCATAACATAAATTCTTGTTAGATAATAATAATAAAATATTATTAAATAAAATATTAATTACATTGATTACCTGAAGGAAGTCTTAGTATTTAATTATATTAAATAATGAAAGAAAATATTCTTATCTATTTGAACATAATTGGCTTAAAATTGAAAATACGGGACTGTACTAAGATTCAAAACTAGAAGCATCATGCTGTCTCTAACAGTGCAATTATATGGCATTTTACGTTTGAGTGAAAAGGTCAAACACGTACATATGCCTACTTTGTGACATCTTATTTCGTGGATCCACCTATTTGGCTCTGCTGTCCAAACTTTAATTTGCATGAAAACCCTAAACAAAGTCAATGCCATTTGTCATTTTGGTCACTATAGAAAATATATATGCACCAAAATTAAACAAAGCTGCACCCAAATGAATATATGTATGCATATATATTCTATGAGTAACCTTTCTCTAAAATTTTTGGGTGTGAATAGATCTTATTAAAATACGAGTTGAACACAGGATTTTGTCAACTTGCCCTTGGCTGTTTTGACTGCATATCAAATCAAATTAAACCCTTAAACACGGCATCAATGGTGGCACAAATTTTCCCTGCATTTTCTATTTTGTCATATATGTGGCTGGCTACTATGAGATGATCTGGCTTGACTTTTATGTCTTAGCAACAAAATTTAGATAATTATAGATACATTGCACACAAACTATACGTAGGACATATAATACATGATCATTCAAATATAAACACAAAATAATAAGTAGATAGTCATGTAAAATTCTCTTCATTATAAAATTTTAACAACTGGGATACTACTAAGTTTCTTTTTAACTATCTTTTAAGGTTTTTATATATAAATTAAGAAATAAAATATGTATTTTTTGTTTTGTTTTTTATAAAGTAATTTTGAATTTTTTATTATATTTATTTTATTTTCATATCATAATAAATACAAACTAGTATTTTAGCATGTTCATAAATTAAATATTTATTATATATAACTAAATTTTATAATAAATTAACATAAAAATAAATATTATATTTGAACATATAAACTACATTTAAAACTTATATATATATATATATATTATATTTTTGATTTAAGATAAATAATTTATATTGTAGTATAAAATTATTTTTAATTATTGATAATTTAATTTTATAATATTAAAATTTTAATACGCAAATAAATATGACAAATTTAAATTTGTTAAGAAGTTAAAAGAATTTCTAAAAACGCTCTCCTCTAATAATAACCTTTAAAAATGTTATTGTGTAATCACTACAATAAAATTGTCATATAGTAACACACATCATATAGTATAGTGACTCTATATGTCACTAAAAATTACTTTTACCCACATAATAAATACAATATGTATTGATATATTGTTAAAAATGTAGATATAGGTTATAGTGACACTTTTTATATGTTACTATATGTAACATTTCTTGTAGTAAATATAGTTATTCACATTTAAGGTTGATTAGTTATAAAATTATAAATTAATTAAAATTTAAGTACAAAATAAAAATATAATTGACAAAAAAAAGTAGTTAATGTTGTTTTTAACTTTGAAAAAAAATAAAACTCTACTAAATAATCAATATTCTTTTTTAACACCAAATAATCAATATTAAAAAAGGAATTTTCTTAATCAATTATAGCCCAATTTAATAAATACATTCTTCATAAATTGTTCACTTATTTATTACAAAACAAAATAATTAAGTTGAAATAATATGATACTATCTCCATCCTTATTTATTTTTATCAATAATTTAAGTTTTTTAACATCTTTTAAATTATTTTTTTCTCTTTTTTATTTAATTATTTTTCACTGGATTAATTTATATTAAGAAAGAGAATAATGACAAACAAGACGAAAGATATATCTATGTACTTATTTATCTTATTCAATCCTAATAAGATATAGAGTTTCTATCCAAATAATTTCAAATATTTATTATTTTTTAAAAGAATTTATGATTAAATAAGGATAAAAAATATAATTAATGCAACTAATAATTAAAACAAGATCTTATAAAAAAGACTAGCAAAAAAGTGGGAATGGTTATATATATAAGGTAACTTAAGTGAGAACACTTACTAATATGAAAATAACTAATTACAACCCTTAAATTAAAATAAATAACTTATATTAAAAATTACAAATAAAATCATTACATATTGTCGTCATCATCATTTTTTCTATTATTGTTGTCCTCATTCTCATCATTATAAGTGTCGCCCCCTCCACCTCCATTGAACTACTGCAACATCATTGTCGACGTTGTTGTCACACTAGTGCAAAAATTAATTTTAAAATTGAGGTTTTAAGATTGATTAAGAGGGAACTGATTTTAAAAGTGACATAGTGGTAATTTTATAAATAATGTGATCACTTTTAAGATTGATTATATTTTAACCGATCTTAAAAGGTATGTTTGATAAAACTTTTAAGATCAAGTATAAGAGAATCAATTTTAAAAGTGATATAAGATCAATTCTTTTTATACCACACCTTTTAAGATCGATTATAGAAGAACTTATCGTAAAAATAATTTTAAGATCAGTTAAAATTTAATTGATCTTAAAAGTCCCATAAGTATAATGAAACGCGCTCCCCCTGTATTTTCTCGCGCCTCTATGTTTGTTGTCTCTCTCGATCTCCCTCACTCCCCCTCATCTCATCCAAATCCCAGACCCAATCAATAAAATCAAAAACTTGGTTTCACTAGGTTTCATTCCCAAAGAAGATGGCTCGCAATGAGGAGGATGCATAATCAATGTTGAACCACTTCATAGTGATGAAGGTGGAGGAGAAGAAGTCGATCGGTGGCACTAGCAAATCATGCACGAGATTGGGTGCAAAGTGGTGAAGATCCAAAATGAGGGACTTAAGGAGAATCGCCTTCGCAACCTCAACAACAAGATCAACAAACTCATTAGTAAGAGGTCTCATTAGGAGCATCGCATCCTGAACCTCAGCGAGTCCAACCTCACCAAACACTCATTCAAGATGACCTACCTTGATGACAACATTGTTGACGTCCCCAACCCCGACAACCATGGCCTTGGCTATCACTACTTCGGCACAGCAAAAAAACTCCCTAGTGTCTGCAAGCTCTTCGAGAAGCTCCCAAAGCTTCGTCGTCGTTGCACTCACTATGACATTTAAAAACAGATACTTTTAAGATCAATTATTCCATAATCGATCTTAAAAGTGCACTTTTAAGATCTTTTCTTTTAAGATTGATTATTTAACCGATTTTAAAAGTAAAAATAATTGATCTTATTTCCATTAGTACAATCACCTCTACTACACCGTTGCCACATCACCATCATTGCTGCCACATCACCGCTACACCACCATTATCATCACTACCACGTTATCATCGATGATAACGACGACAATAGTGGCGGCGGTGACAATAGTAGTGGTGATAGTGGAGGTGGTGATAATGTGATGAAGGTGGAAGTAATGGAGATAACAATGATAAAAAAATCAATAATAACAACGGTACATAGTAACTTCATTTATAATTTTTTTAATCTAAACCGCTTATATTAATTTAAGTATTATTATTAATTATTTTCATATTAGCCAGTATTTTTACTTAAGTGATGAGTGAGAGAGAATAATAACTAAAAGTTTTTTTTTTGTTTAAATTTTACATCCATATATTAAATATTTTTTTTTATTCATATACATTAATCTTAAAGACTAAAAATTTCATATAATATTGTAATTTTATAATAATTATATGAAATATTATACTAATAATGATTTTTTTTTATTAATCGTGAAAGTAAATCGTTTTCATTAAAATTGGATGTCCATTAAATGCATTATTAATAGATACCGCACAAAATGTTTGTTTTATATTTATCCTACCTTTATTATATAATAACTATTTATTTGTTATCTTTATTGGTACGTGCAGAAAGAATATTTCATTAACCTTTTCAATGATTTCCACTTATGATTTACGGGTAAAAGTGAGAGAAAAGGTTCATTGAAAAAAAAAAAACAAATAAAAATATTCAAGAGTAAAATTTTTTCAACAAAGTAAAGACTAAATGTAGTTCAGAATGTTCTCTATAACAAAAGGGTGCCATCATATTTATTATATTTAAATAAATAAAAAAACATAAAAAAAACAAAAATAAAAGCCTATATCTATAAATAAAAGGGATATAGTTTTTCTTAGTAATCTTTATCTCTCCTTTCTTACACTATTTTTAATAATTTATAATTTATAAGTTATACTAATATATAAAGAAAATACTTCTTTTAGTAATTACTCTTGTTCTTTTATTATTAAAATAAAATAATGTTTTTTTTACTAACTATCATTCTCTTTTAATAATTATTTATTTATTTTATTATTTAACTAACTTTATTACTTAATAATCTTAATTTTCTTCCTCTAAAAAAAATAATCTTAATTTTCATTTTATTTTAATTTTTAAATAAAATATAGAAGATCGAGTATCTCAACCTCACTATTAATAAAATAAAAAAAATTTAATCCTTCAATTATTTTTTTTTGTCTCAATCTTTTTAAGGCTTCTTTATCCTATCTTTTCACATAAATTTAATAAATATTCTTATTTCTACTCTACTTTTTTATATTCTTTATTTCACTGTTACACATTTTTATTAAATAATTTTTTTATCATATAATTATCCATTATTCATGGTTATACCCATAAACCTGGACCCTACTAGTTCTTTATGCAAATTTTCTTTCTCAAAAATATAATTCACTTAACCAATCACTACTATAAGAAGACATTGAATGTCATCTTTTATTGTTTTTATTTATTTTTTCTTTTATAAAGTAAGAAAAATTACATAGATAATTGTAATCAATATTTTCAAAACCTATTAATCGTAGTTAAATATAATTAAATTGATATTAATAAAATAATAGTAACTATTATTAATAAAATATAATATTATAATTTTTTAACACTGAAAATTAAAATAAATATTACGTATAGATAGTTAACATTTAATATATACGTAAAATTAATTTAAATATAATATAATATTTAAATTAAATTTTTAATAAAATATAACAATGTTCATTAATAATAAGTTTATATTTAAAATAAAATATATATTAATTAATATAATATAAATTATAAAAAATTAAATATTAAAAATTAAAAATTAACATAAATAATTAGATTACAAAACAAAATATTAAAAATAATTTATTCTAATTTATAATTATTTTTATTAAATATGTGTTTTTATTAAAAATATTTTAAACTAATAAATTTTTTAATTGAACTTTTTAATCAATTTTACCAGTTTTTATTGATTTTAAAGTGATTCTAACAATTTTTCACTTATTTATTACAAAATAATTTTCTGAACTAAACAAATCTATTAAAAACCGGTTTTGGATTCAACAGATACGACCCACTGATTCGATGTGATTTTCAAAATCATAGTGATATCTCATTACATAGTTATAATGACGATGAAACTTACATCTGTATGCTTCTAATTATCCAAATTTTCATCGGTAAAAATTAAAGGGCTGGCTAGTTATAATGGAAAAAAGTTATAATGGTTTAATCAAAAGAGGAATAGAATCATCTTTATTAATGAAATAGATTTAGTAATGAATTACTATAAAGTATATACTGTATTATTTAATCATAAATCATTATTACTATTATGCAAGTTATGAGTTATGACGGAGGAAGAGGGAGAGAAAGAGGTGGCGAAGTTTCTGTGCTGATTCGTTTACACGCACACAGTGCATCCAGCAGACAACAAGCATTTCCTTCTGTGGGGTGATCTGCACTATAGCTGTATCTTATTGTCACTCTAAGAGTAAAGTGTCTTGTGTGGCGCAGTACAAACTCTTTATGGTGAGGTTCCTTACGTGTCCACCAACCATTGTTCAACATGCCAGCCTGTTCTTTCACCTTTCCCCAACTTCCCAATGAACCATTCAAAATTAACCAATCAAATGAGACATATCCTAAGAATAAAGACCACTTAGAGTACAACTTATTCTTGCTTTCACCCCATGTAAAAAAAAACATTAGTCTATTTTTAAGCTATGCTTATGTGAAGCAGTATTAATACCTAGCTTAAGCCTGTCAAAGTGTCTCTAAACTCTTAACTCTAAACTTTGCATCTGAATATCTGAGATTTGGTTTGATAAACAACTTGAGAAAAACTTTCATATGGGAATGACCCTTTTTGAGTTTTTTGTTTCTTCTCATCATACATTGATGATGTTGAGGAAAACTATCTGATTAGCTTCAATTTCCATTGGTGAGCACCGACCCTCTTCCCAAAATCTTCTCGTTTTGCTTGTTTTCTTTCCCGAGAATTTGAGTTCCTAGGAAAAAACAAAGAAAAGAGAGAGAAAGAGAGTGATGGCACCAAATTTGGTTGCAGTGACAACTGAGAAGTCTAACAACAACGACTTCACTTTGTTACAAGTTCATGATTCGGATTCTCCCATGTTTTCAGAGAAGCAAAAAGCCACAAGCCCCAAGCAGTTCACTTGGTTTCTTCTCCTTAAACTCCACAGAGTTGTGACATGTTTGTCATGGTTGACCAGTGGTCTCAAAGCCACTTTTGCTTTGGTCAAGAAGCGCGTTTCATTGGCTGACATGAGCGATGAGGGTCCAAAGAGTAGGGGAAGGTTGTACAGGTTCATCAAAATCTTCCTGGCTCTCTCAATTGGAGGCTTGGCCATAGAGATCATTGCTCATTTCAACAAATGGAACTTGCACATGATTCATCCTTGGGAAGTTAAGGGTCTGCTGCAATGGTCCTATGTGGCTTGGCTCTCCTTCAGGGAAGACTATGTTGCTCCTCTGGTCTTGATGGTTTCAAAGTTCTGCATTGTGCTCTTCTTGATTCAGTCCCTGGATCGCCTTGTTCTCTGCCTTGGCTGCTTCTGGATCAAGTACAAGAAGTTGAAGCCAACCATTGAACCAGATGCTTATGATGTTGAGGATCCTTCAAACTTCCCAATGGTCCTTATTCAGATTCCCATGTGCAATGAGAGAGAGGTAACAGAATCAATACTGCAACTTGCTGACTATGAAATATGAATAAGATTATGATTATGATCTTCTTGCAAATTGCTTGTGTTTTGGTTAAATTTCTTAAACTAATGAGGTCCTCACATCTCATAGCCTAATTGAAAATAAGAATTAGTCTCATGAGTGATAATTGGCATATTAATCTAGACATGATTTTCCAATTTTACTTTAGAAGCTAAATTTTTTTTTTATTATGTAATATGATGAAGGTTTATTCACAATCCATTGGTGCTGCTGCTCAACTTGATTGGCCTAAAGACAAAATATTGATTCAAGTGCTAGATGATTCAGATGATGGGAATTTACAGCTGCTGATCAAAGAAGAGGTTGCCTCTTGGAAAGAGAAAGGGGTCAACATTGTGTACAGGCATAGATTGATTAGAACTGGGTATAAAGCTGGGAATCTCAAGTCAGCCATGTCATGTGACTATGTCAAAGACTATGAATTTGTGGCAATATTTGATGCAGATTTCCAGCCAAATCCTGATTTCCTCAAACTAACTATTCCCCATTTCAAGGTAGGTACTAATAGTCTAATACTACAAGGCAAATAAGGACAAAAGATAAGTTTTGTATGTATGGTCTTAACTCTAAACAAATTATAAAAGAATTTGTGACTTGTCTTTACAGGGAAAGCCTGACTTGGGCCTAGTGCAGGCTAGATGGTCCTTTGTGAACAAGGATGAGAATCTACTCACAAGGCTTCAGAACATAAACTTGTGCTTTCACTTTGAGGTGGAGCAACAAGTGAATGGCCATTTCCTGAATTTCTTTGGATTCAATGGAACAGCTGGTGTTTGGAGGATAAAGGCTTTGGAGGAATCAGGAGGGTGGTTGGAGAGGACCACAGTTGAGGACATGGACATAGCTGTCCGAGCTCACTTGAATGGATGGAAGTTTATCTTCCTTAATGATGTCAAAGCTCTATGTGAACTACCAGAGTCTTATGAAGCTTATAAGAAACAACAACATCGTTGGCACTCTGGTCCAATGCAGCTTTTCCGGCTATGTCTTCCTGCTATAATAACTTCCAAGGTCTTATTAGTTTTCACTTCTCTTTCAACTTATATTAAATCTTTATGAGTTTTTATTTTATTTTTTTATGTATGATTAGTGTCAACCTATTAGAAATTATTGTTGATATGATTATTAAAGAAGTTACAAATTTACTATACATCTAATTTGTGATCGGATAATAGTGTAAAAATATTTAAATTGGTAGTACACACTATTTACTCACTCGAGTTTAATTTCTATGCATGGGCAACCAATCATTGATATGACTTATAAGATAGTTTTTGTAAAAGTCTAACAAACTTATCTTACTTGACAATTTGTGATTACATACCCTGTTAATGCAATCTTTATACTATTAAATGTATACAATACAATTTTCTGAATTGTTATTCGGTTTTATTGTATGCAGATATCAGTATGGAAGAAGGCTAATTTGATATTTTTGTTCTTCCTATTGAGGAAACTTATACTTCCTTTCTACTCATTCACCTTGTTCTGCATCATACTACCCTTGACTATGTTCATACCTGAGTCTGAACTACCCCTTTGGGTGATATGTTATGTCCCCATTGTAATGTCTTTCTTGAACATCCTTCCATCCCCAAAATCTGTCCCTTTCCTAGTTCCCTACCTTCTATTTGAGAACACCATGTCAGTCACAAAGTTCAATGCCATGGTCTCAGGACTGTTCCAGCTAGGAAGTGCTTATGAGTGGGTAGTGACAAAGAAGACAGGGAGATCCTCTGAGTCAGATTTGTTAGCCTTGGCTGAGAGAGAGTCAAAGTCTTCAAATGAAGAAAAAATTCACAGGAGGCACTCAGAGTCTGGCTTGGAATTGTTAGGAAAACTTAAGAAATCAGAAGCACCTCCAAAGAAGAAAAGAAACAAGCTCTATAGGAAGGAGCTAGCACTTGCATTTCTTTTGCTCACAGCATCTGCAAGAAGTCTTTTGTCAGCACATGGTGTTCACTTCTATTTTTTGCTCTTCCAAGGATTGTCATTTCTCATAATGGGTTTGGACTTGATTGGTGAGCAAGTGAGCTAAGCTGAAATAAGGATTGGAAAATGGAAATTGTTTTACTTGTTTTTGACACCATTTATTAATACTTGGTTCTGAGTCCAGATTTCAGTTCAAGATACACATATCAGATGGCAAGAAATGAGATATAGAGTAAAGTTGATTGCCCCATCTAAAATATAAAGAATAATAATAAGCATTGAGGATGATAGACAAGAAAGATGTAATTTTTTTATTTATTTCCCCATTTTTTGTGTAGACTTTTGTCAGGGAGTGATGATTTGTTGGCTTTTTGTGGAGTTTCACTTATGTAAAGCTTTAGGATTAAGAAAATATTGGTGAAACATAATTGTATTTAATGTCTTCGAGGATAGCTTGTGAAATGAGTAACATTTTCTGTTTAATTGCGTCTATGTTAATACAAATAAATAATATCATATGACAACCCCCTACTTTATCAGTGGTCTACAAGAAAAGAAAATGTGAGAATAGAATCTCTATAACAAGGGGAAGAATTTGACAATATTTTCTCATAACATATCTTACAATAAAGAAAAAGATAGAAAGAAAAGAGAAAGGAGTGTGAAATAAGATGAGTGATGTCAAGGAAAAACTAAGTGTCACGAAAACATTTAACAAAATTAATATATTTTAATTGCAAATGGTAGCATATCTAAAGAATCATGTCCTTCAAAGTCAGTGTGAATATAGCTCAATCGAGTTTGTAGTCGGATTGAATTCAATGACTTAATTTGTAACAGAAGGAGCTTTAACTTTTTTAAATTAGAATAGCTAAAACATGATAGAAGTACCTACTTGAAACAAATGACTTTTCATAGCTAAACATACTTGAAGTACCTTCTTGTAAATAACATTTCATAGTATTTATTTAGTTTATCATTTGAAATTCATTCAATAAATTTTTACATATTTTAATTAAAAACAAGTTCGTTGAATGTAATTTTTTCCCAAACACAACTATAGGTATTTGGTACTAATATTAACTCAATTCACAAACAAGACGTTCAAAGCTAACATGAAGTGCATTCTTTGAAGTAAATGACATATTTTAGGTATTTGGTAATAATATATTAACGGACATACACGAAATCTTAGTGGAAGGTGATGGTGTCATTTATTCTAAAGAATTCAACCAACCTTAATTAAAATATAATAAGGTGATGTAATTCTAATGACAGTGAAACAAATTCCAATCTTCCTATAATAACTAACTCCTTTACTAAGCTAATTAAAATATAAGGTGATGTGACAATGAAGCAAATTTCAATTTTCCTATAATAATTAATCCCTTTACTTAAAAAGGTCGATGATTCATTTACTTCAGCATTTTTAAAAGATTTTTTTAATTAAAAGATATTTCTAACAAACTTTATAATACTTGTATATTTTTAAATAATATAAAAAATTATCAATACTTTCCTTATATGTCAAAAGTATAACTTTATATTTCTTTCGATTAATATTTAATTAGTATGGTTACTCGTACAATGTGCAGAATATTTGATTTAAAACATAATTTATAACGATAATTAATAAATATAATAAAAAAATAATTATATATTTATTAATTTAATGGGTTTAAGTGTTTTTTTTTAATGATTTTAAGTTATTGTTATTTTTAATTTCGTTGAAATATTTTAAAAAATAGTTTTAATTTACATAATATATATATATATATATATATATATATATATATCAAATTTTTTTCTTTTATTTTATGAAAATAATTTTTATAATGTATAAAGATTAAAATTTTCAAAAATCTAATAATGATTAGTAATTATTAAAATATTTTTATTCTATTTTTTTCTGATATATTTGTTTGATTTTAATTAATTTTCAGTAGCAACTTATTTTATATATAATAGTATTATGTCCTAGAGAAAATTATTGGAGGAAGAAATATTTAGCAAGAAGTTATTTGAGGGAAGAAATATTTAGGAAGTTATTGGAGAAAATTACTAAAGATATTTTTGAGATATAATTAAAATTTAAAAATATGTATTTGTTTTTATCCAATTATTTTATTTTATTTTTGTGGAATCAATATAATAATTTAAAAATGGAAAATAAATAGTGTAAAAAGAAGAAAAATAATTAGTTAATAGTTAATGAGAATATGATTTATTATAACAATATTTTAACATAAATAATTATATAAGTGATATTTATTATATATTTTTGTAATATATATTATTTTAATTCATAAATGATTTTTTTTAAAATATTTTATTAATGTCAATTAATACCATTTTATTTTTATCCATGTTAATCAAATGACAGTAAATTGTTTTCAATTTTACAAAATTAATTATGATTTTGATTTTTTATAATTTATTTAAAATGTTAAAAAATAGTTTTTTTTACCTATATATATTCCCAATTTTTTCCTTTTATTTTATGAAAATAATTTTTATAATCTTTAACAATTAAATTTTGCAAAAATCTAATAATTATTAGTAATTATTAAAAGATTTAATCTTTTTTTATATATATTTGTCTATTTAAATTATTTTTATAACAATTATTTTATATATAGAAGAAAATTATTGGAGGGAAGAAATATTTTGGAAGAAATTATTGGAGGAAAAATATTTAGAAGGAGTTATTGGAGAAAAATTTTGAAGGGAAGAAGTTATTTCCTTTACTTTTATTTTTATGATTAGATATGATAGATAGAAGATAATACTTGATAATTGCTGATCCTCAATTAAATATCATTGCTGGTTTAATAATTAATCAAAATTCAACAATGTCTAGTTTAACCCTTATTTATTTATAAATGACACATTTTAAATATTTAGTAATAATATATTAATGTGCATGCATGAAATCTATTTATTTTACAAAATGAAATCAACCTTAATTTGTACTATATTTATATATAAAAATAATTTTTTATTTTTATGTACATAAATTTTTAGACTATTTTATCTTTATAAATTATAATCATCTTTAACTCACTTCAAATATTGTTCTATTTTAGAAAATGAAATCAACCTTAATTTATATTATACTTATATAAAAATGATTCTTTATTTTCATGTACATAAATTTTAGACTGTTTTATCATTATAAATTATAATCACCTTTAACTCATTTCAAATTTTGTCCTCCACTTTTTATTCTATTATTTCTATATTTTTATTATATTTAGAAATATAGATAAACACGAACTATCTGTTTTACATTCATTAAAAATACAAGGAGATGTGATTCCAATGACAATCAAACAAATTCCAATCTTCCTATAATAATTAACTCCTTTATTAAAAAAAAAGTCGATCATTCATTTACTTGTGTCTTTTTTAAAGATTTTTTTTTTATTTTAATTAACAGATATGTCTAGAAAATTTTATAATACTTGTATATTTTTTTAAATGATATAAAAAGTTATCAACCTTTATAAGCCAAAAGTTTAGCTTTATATTTATTTACATCAATATTTAATAATATAAGATATTGAAAAATATATATTATGTTAAAAAATCGAGTTATCCGATTCTATCATTAGCATATCATTAGGAAGAATAAAATAAAGAAATGTTTTTTCGGTGCAGAACTTTTTTTTTTGGTACGAATGTTTTCATAATTAAACAACATAAACCAAATGGTAGTGTACAAATATTAATTATTCTAGGCCGTAAATGAACATTAAATCCATGACGACAATTTTAGGTTAGAGCCTAGTTTTTAATATTCTTCGATCATTAGTTAAGAGAATAAATTTTTTGAAGTATGGAGATCACTAATTTCCTCATATTCACGACCTAAAAATTAAGAGTCTGAAAAAAAAAGTCTTGAAACGTGAACCGATCCAAATTATAAAATTGATATGTTTTGAGAAATAAAATCGATCAGTTTTGAGAGAAAAAAAGAAACTAGTTCACATCATAAAAAATGATAGTTAACTTTGGTGCAGTTGGTGTAAAAAAAAAGAAAAAATAGTGTAGTTGGGTTTGAATTTTTGAAAAAAATGATCAATAAACAATGCTAGATTGAACCCTTTTGAAGATGATCAAGGAAAACAATTATTTAGTAATTGTGTTAGAACTCGTGCACCTTTGAGAAAGATAAACAATTATCGTATATTTCATCTTCAATCTTTTGAGGTTGGTTAAGACAAACAATTGTTGTCTTATATTTCATCTTTAATAGTTATATATTGATATTAATATTTTTTTATTTTTTCTCGGTATAAATGATGAGAAAAAAATAAATAAATTTAAATATATTTTAATTGTAATATATAATTATTAATAAAGGAAATATATTTTTAAATAACTACTTTGATCTCTATTTTTTTTAAATTTTTTTGTCTATTCGATTATATAGTAACTCCTTATAGATAAAGGATAAAATGGAAAAATATATATAAAAAAATATAATTATTTGTGTCATTATTAGAGGTATGAAAATTCTCAAAGTTTTATAATTTTTTAATATCTCTAAAATTTGAAACTATAATTTTAGTTGTTATTAGATGTGGGCTTGTAACGGGCTTTGCGTTTTCGTTCTTAAACTAAAATGGGCCTACTTGTGCAATTGGGTTTTACGGTGTTTTTGTTCACATTCCCAACAGTACGCTACACAAGACATGACAATACAGTACATGGTTAGTGGTTACTTAGGATGTATTTGCATAAATGTTCATCTAAATATAAACGTACCTTCCTTTGAAAGATACCTCACACTTGCTTTACCTTTTTATGCTTCGAAATTGGTTTTCCGACGTCAATTTCACGAACTTCGACACCTTGCCTTTCGAAACTTAAAAAACCGATTATCCTTTGGTTTCACTGAGAAAGTGATTCTGCAACAACTGGGTATGTTCACTGTGTAATGTTTACTTAGCTTCAAATTCTAAGTTGTTTGTTCACGTGATTTTTTTTTTTTTTTTTTCTCAACTAAGATCATTCCCTTGTGAATGTGACTGCTTGCAGTGTTGCAATGGCTGAGGAAAAAGACGTTTTTTACGTTGTAAGGAAAGGGGATGTTGTTGGCATCTACAAATCTTTCAGTGACATCCAACCTTTATTTGCATCTTCGGTATGTCTTCTTCTAACCTTGTTATGTTCTTCCATGCTGCAAAGTTTTTGTCTTTGGTCTTTTCTGCATTTGGGTAGGGGTGATTTTTCTGATGTTGAGCTTCTAGGCCTTGGTGTGTTTTAAAGTGTGAAAATTAATTCTATAGGACTAAATATGCATTAAACTTCTGGGGTTGATTTCTGGGTTTTTGAAACCATCGTGTTTGCTTTGTTGTTTTTGTTTGCAATAGAAGTTGGTGGGTATTCTCATTTGAGTGTTTGCATATTCCATGCAGGTATCCGGTGAGCCTCTTAGTATTTACAAAGGATATTCTTTACCTCAGAAGACTGAGGAATACCTTGTCTCACATGGACTTAAGGGTGCCCCTTATTCTATTGGTGCTGCTGATGTGCATGAGGGGCTTTTTGGAAGACTTGTTGCTTGTCCTTATCTGGTTCGAGGGACCCCCTTTGTTCTAGTTTATGTTGTTCTCTAATAATACTTGAAAAAAATTCTCATATGGGCAAAGGCCATTTTTTGCGTCTAAAGTCTTGATACTGTTAACTTGAGCTTTATGTTGGAACTTTTGCCTCATTTTATGTTGGATTGTAAATTTGTAATGGGTGTAGGCTCATATGTAATTTTCATAATTTCTGATAAACATGTTGGCGAGCATTTTGCTTGAATTTAGATGATCTTGGTTTTGCGAAATTAATTTTGGTAAACATTGATTTTGAAGTGAAATAATTCATGTTCATTTACTAGACTACTATAACAAATTCAAGTTGGTAGTAAAATTTAGTAAAAAATTTTCAACTCAGAGCAAAAGCTGCATGTGAATTGCTTCTGTTAGAATCATGTTTAAGGTCGTTTTCAGGTTTGAAACATTTTTCCAAACGTGTGGTTGGAATAAACTCATGGTGAGATAAGCCAAACTTCATTGCATTACCAAATATTCAATTAAACTACATTTCTTTTGTGTAGCACTGGAGTCCAAGGTTTTATGCTTAATTCATTTGAGTCTCTTGCAATTAAAAAAAGTCTAACTTCAAGAGGAGATGATATTTCTTGCAGGATCCATATTCTTCTGGAGGAAGAACTTTCGGTGCGAGTTCCTCATCAAGGAACTTGCAAGGAGCCATTCAGTTTGACTCTAGCGTAAGTTATCAATGTTGACATATCCCCGAACAAGAAGTTGCACTTTAATATTACCAAAGAAATGCAATTCATTTAAGTGAAATACACTCTTGGAGCTAGGCTGAAAATGAGTTTAGTCAATTCAAAAATAACTCAGCTTGACTAAAGTCAATATGAATTGTTTGATTCAAACTTGAGTAATGTTTTATTTGAACCAAGCTTTTTTTAACTCAAGCTGGGCTTGATTTAAGTTCGTGAACTTTTTGTTTCATTTCACAGTCTCAAGTTCTTTTTGTGCAAAAAGGGCAGTGAGAAGTGAAATGTAAAAAGATTAAAAAGAAAGGACCTTTACCAAGGTTAACATAACCAATGCTTGCTGTTAGAATAGTGGATTAAGCCTAACTCAACCCTACAAAACCGGCTTGTAAGGTGAGGGTTGCTTTCCACTTATATACTATTCAATTGCCTAATCTCTAGTCGATGTGGGACTTGGGTTTTTCCCAATACACCCCCTCACGTCCAGCACTATTGGGCTTGGTACGTGGATAAATGGTAGGTGGCCCTTTTTAATGATCTAGGATTGGCGAGACTTGGGTTTTTCCCAATACACCCCCTCTTGCCTGTGAGGCAAGCATCAATGGTAGGTGGCCCATTTTTAAAGTGGATCTAAATGGCTCTGATACCATGTTAGAATAGTGGATTAAGCCTAACTCAACCCTACAAAACCGGCTTGTAAGGTGAGGGTTGCTTTCCACTTATATACTATTCAATTGCCTAATCTCTAGTCGATGTGGGACTTGGGTTTTTCCCAATACTTGCAATCTTAAGGATTAGAATGGCAGGTTTACTATAATTTACACAAATATAATCAATTATACTTAATTTTATTTATATAATTAATGATTTGAGTCTCAAATTAATATTAAGTTTGTTTGGTTCATTGTAACGCCTATTTGGACCCCTAATATGACAGTTATTTGTCAGATGTGAAAGTTAAATAACATGTTCCTGAGGTCCATCTGTAGCCATCTTAGCCCCCTATTTTGTGGCAGGACCATTTTAGCTCTTGATAGAATCCAATGAAATTAGTAATGTTAGCACTTAGCACTATAGTCTTAGACTCTTTCTGTTTGGCAGTTGATTGTGTGGCATTTACTATTCTTTTCCCCTTTTTCTTTCTTGTACAGAAGCAGGCTGGATCATCTTTACTTCCAACAAATTCACAAAGGCATCATGCACTAGGTGGATCTCAAGCAGAGTTGTCTACTTGTGTAAGCCGGTTTGATTATGTTTTGCATTGCTAACTGCTAATATCAGCATATACACTCTACATCATAATTGTGTAAGTGCCTGTACCGATTAGTAATTGTATAATATATTTTAAAACTGTCCACCTAATTTACACTGCCCTTGATAATGTGTTATGTAGTTGCTGACTGTCCCAGCTCCTTGTCATTTGCCTGATTTTCCTTGTTTGCATGCGCTTATCTATTATAAATATACCAGTTCTGGCTGTCATAAGATTGAGGTCTACTATAAAGTTTTGTCTGTCTTATTTAACTCCTTTTCAGGCATCCATAGATGATCTATATCTTAAGGGTTGGTGCATGGAAATTTAGTTGATTGTTAATTTATCATTTATGCAACTCTAAAATTTGAAGCATCCTTTCTAGCATTAATGCATGTATGTGTGAAAGTAATGATTATTGTAGCTGAATGCTGGTGGTTGCAACAGCAAGGCATAATAAAGTTGGCTCTTGGAGCCATTGAGTCAATTCAACAGTTAAGGACCTCAGGTAGATTGCTTGATTGACACTCTGGTGTTCTGACTATTATCTTTCTAGGATGACTTGTAATAGGACTCATTTGTTAACTAAGTATTTTGAAAAATCAATGAATTTTACACTTATGAGGACATTTTATCAACTAAAAAGACTTGTTAGACCTTTTATCTTTGAGATGTGGTTGCAGCACATGTACATATGATCAAAGGGCCTTAAATTGAGTGAAAAGTTGCAGGATGTTTGTTTAAAATCAATGCATTTGATCTTCAGATTTGTGGTCCTCTATTTTTGGTTACAGGTTTTATTGCATATGATGCTATGGTAGCCTTTCTGATTGATCTCCTTTTCTCTTCCTAGTTAGAATATTTGCTGTACTTTAATAATACAATGACAACAAAATTTTACATCTCTATATGCAGCTTTCATGTACCCTTCATTTTGATGGTGCTTCCAAAGGAAATCCTGGACCGGCTGGTGCAGGAGCTATACTGCGTGATGGGAGCAAGGTGTCTACTGTCTGCAGCAATTCGTTTTGTTAGTATACTTTTTACAGAATGTAGCTAATTATTAGGTCTCTTCTTAGGTCTATCGGTTGCGTGAAGGAGTGGGCATTCAAACTAATAATGTTGCTGAATATCGAGGTTTAATATTAGGATTGAAACAAGCCCTTGAGAAAGGATATGAGCAAATTCATGTCCAGGGAGACTCCCTGCTTGTCTGCAGTCAGGTTTGTTGTATTTTCTAAGTATGCATTTTTTAAGTACTTTTCAAATTCCCCCTTTTCTGCACTACCTCTTGGTATTTGTTTCCCTACTTAAAAGGCCTCTGGATGGTGATAAAAAGAAAACATACTCTAATTCACTAATTGTTAATAAATTTATTACATGGATAACTTGAAAATTGAAGTAACAACTAATAATATAGTTTTCCTACTTTATAGGCAGCATAAACACCTAACCTCTCCCAAAAGAAAATACAACAGATATTGTTAATTTGAGATTTATGAACAATTACTCTTAATTTTTATACATTTTGTTACTAGTTTACCGTCTTATATAATTGCTTTTGCAACAGATTCAGGGTTTATGGAAAGTCAAAAACCAGAATATGGCTACCTTGTGTAGTGAAGCCAAGGAGCTGAAGGACAAGTTTATGTCATTCAAGATCAATCATGTTCTTAGGGTACCACTTTGTCACTTGCTCCATATTTAATGTTTACATGCAAGTCTGAGAAAATAAACTAACCCTTCCTCCCCTTTTTGTGGTTTGTGGGTGATAAGTGGACTACTCTTGATAAACAATAGATGAAGATTGATAACAATCATTTATGATGTCATATTGTTTCTGATAAGTTCCTGGAAATTTAAGAATACTTTATTGAATAAAAAAAAAGAATTACAGGAAGTGATCTGCTTTCTCTTTCTTTCCAGAGCATAGGCTCCACACAATTTCTCAAAGAATAACTTTTCCTTCCCCTCAAACTTCCCCTGATCCCTTTTTTATATCCCTCCTAGGCGCTAGCTAACTTTCTAGATAATCTTATCCCTTCCTAGATAATACTTACTTTAATTTAAAAAGATAAAACAGAAGATAATTATCAATTTCCTAAATAGATAACAAACAGATAATAAATTGTTAAATCTTATTCCTCCTAGTGTAGACTCTCCAAACCTTGGGCCTGCTATCTTGCCTTACTAATTGGGCTCTATCATTGCCTTCTCCTATGAAATCAGCCTTGTCCTCAAGGCTGAAGGGAGGAAATTGACTGCGTATGACAAACTCGTCTTCCCATGTAGCATCCTCCATAGGCTTGTTCTTCCATTTCACAAGTTGTTGTTGAGTTGTCTCACCCTGTTTGGATGACTTTCTTGTAGCAATGATGCTCTCTGGTTCTATAGACTCTGGTATCTCCAATTCTAGCCCTTGTGGAAGGTTTGGCTCTACAACATAATTGCCAATTGCCTTCTTTAATTGAGATACGTGAAAGACAGGATGTACCCTAGCGGAAGGAGGCAACTTTAGCTTATATGCAACTAGCCCACAACGTTCTAGAACTTGGAAAGGGCCATAGAAGCGGGCAGCAAGCTTCTGATTTACTCTCTTGACTACTGATTGCTGACGATGGGGCCTTAATTTCAAAAATACGCACTCATCTATTTCGAAGGACAAATCTCTTCGCTTTTGGTTAGCATATATCTTCATTTGTTGTTGTGCACGATGCAAGTGATATTTTAATTGTCTTAGAATCTCACCCCTATCTAGCAACTCCCTTGCTACTGCTTCAACTCTAGTTTCTCCTGGAAGGTAGTGAGTCAGACTAGGAGGGTTTCTACCGTACACCACTTCAAAAGGAGTAGACTTTGTGGAAATATGAAAGGTGGTGTTGTACCACAACTCTGCCCAAGATACCCATTGAGACCAGGCCCTTGGTTGCTCTGAAATAAAACATCTTAAATATGTCTCTAGGCAACGATTAACAACTTCTGTTTGACCATCGGTCTCAGGGTGATATGTAGAGCTCATTCTAAGGGTTGTACCTTGAAGTCGAAAGAGTTCTCGCCAAAAATGGCTAATAAATATGGGGTCTCGATCACTAACAATAGAATTAGGGATTCCATGTAGTCTAACAATTTCTCTTGCAAAAACTTCTGCAATTCCCTTAGCTGTATAAGGGTGTTTCAGAGGGAGAAAATGAGCGTACTTTGATAATCGATCAACCACGAAAAGAATGGCTTCAAATCCTCTGGACTTGGGAAGACCAGTGATGAAGTCCATGGAGAGGTCCTCCCATATTTGATTAGGGATGTCTAGTGGCTGCAAAAGACCCCCTGGTGAGAGAGCTGCATATTTCTGTCGTTGACAAACATCACAAGACTGGACATAGTCTTGAACATGCTTCTTCATACCTACCCAATATAGATTTGCTGCCAACCTTCGATATGTTCGCAGAAACCCCGAATGTCCTCCATGTGGTGTGGCATGGAATTCAGCTAGGAGCTGGGGAATCTTAGGAGATTCTGCTGATATCACCAATCTACCTTTGTAGAGGAGGATTCCCTGTTTATACTCAAAACCTGGTCTGGAATTTGAATCCGCTTGCAGGCCAGTAATTACACCTTGGAGGTGGGAGTCCCCTTGTATTTCTTGAGTCAGATTCTGACCATCTAACCACACCGGAAATGAAATTAGGGCGTTGAACTCACAAACATAAGGAATTCTAGATAAGGCATCAGCTGCCTTATTTTCTGGTCCAGGCTTGTAAATAATGTCAAAAGAGTATCCCAATAATTTAGCTATCCAATTTTGCTGGTCAGCAGTCGTTATGTGTTGATGAAGAAGGTGTTTGAGACTCTTTTGGTCAATATATTATAGACTAAGAAATGTCGTCCCAAAGGATAGGGTCTCCAATGTTGAACAGCAACTGCTAGGGCCATTATTTCTTTGTCGTATGCAGCTTTAGATAGGGCTTTTTCGGATAATGCCTTGCTAAAATAGGCAATAGGGCGCTTATGTTGCATAAGTACAGCCCCAATCCCTTTCCCGGATGCATCACATTCAATTTCAAAAAGTTGAGTAAAATCTGGGAGAACCAATACTGGTGTAGAGGTCATTACCTTTTTTAGAGTTTCAAAGGCTACTTGAGCTCCTTGACTCCAATGGAAGTTGTCTTTTTTGGTCAGCTCGGTCAACGGTTTTGCTATCTTACCGTAATCTTTGATGAACTTTCGATAATACCTGGTGAGACCCAAAAAACCTCTCACTCCCTTCACATTCTTTGGAGTTGGCCAATTTAGCACATTGACAATTTTTTCCGGATCCATGGACACCCCTTCCCCTGAGATTTGGTGGCCCAAATAATCTATTGATTTCCTACCAAAACTGCACTTCTTTTCATTTACCACCAGCCTATTAATTTTCAGCAACTGTAACACCTTAGCCAAATGCAATAGATGTGTTTCCCAATTTGGGCTGTAGACCAAAATATCATCGAAAAACACAAGAACAAATTTACGTAAACAAGATCTAAACACATCATTCATTGTGGATTGGAATGTGGCAGGAGCATTCATTAAACCAAACGGCATGACCAAGTACTCATAGTGTGGCCATTATGAGTTCGAAAAGTTGTTTTATGGATATCTTCATTCTTTACTCTAATTTGGTTAAAACTTGATTTGAGGTCAAGTTTAGAGAATACCCAAGCTCCATGCAACTCATCAAGGAGTTCCTCTACCACTGGAATAGGGTATTTGTAAGGAATTGTAACATTATTTAGAGCCCTGTAATCCACACATCCTCCATGAATTGTCCTTTTTCTTTACCAAGATGACTGGGCTAGAGAAAGAACTATTACTGGCCCGAATTAACCCTTTCTGCAGTAACTCTAAAACCTGTCGTTCAATTTCATCCTTGTGGTGATGAGGGTACCTGTAGGGCCTGACGCTTATAGGTCCCTTTCCCGCTTGAAGAACAATTGCATGATCATTGTCTCTATGTGGTGGTAAGCCTTGAGCTTCGGTGAATACAATTGGAAATTGAGCTAATAATTGTTGGATCTTCTCATGTTGTTCTTGCAATAAATCTCCATATTGGACTACTTCTTGATCTTGAACCTGTATATTCCAAAATAACTTGTCAAAGGACAGCCTTTTGCTGGCAATTAAGTTATGTAGGGAAGAAGTGGCTGTTGCCACCTTCGGTTTAACGCCACACAAGGTGATCAGTTCATTCTTGTTGTAGAAAGTCATTGTCATTTGCCCCCAATCTGTTTGCACCAACCCTAATGTTTCCAGCCATTTAATCCCCAAGATTAAATCTAAGCCGCCTAAGTCAAAAACATAGGCAGTCACAGAGGCTTCCATTGGGCCTAAATCAACCTTCAAGTTGCAAGTTCCCTTTGTCAGTAAGCGGTGACCATCACCCAGTCGTATGGCTACACTTGAAGTGTCTTGCACAGGCAGATTCAAAGCCTTCACAACACGTCTTGATACAAAATTATGGCTAGCACCGCTGTCCACTAAAATTAAAATTGGTAATCCATTCAATTGTCCCTTTAGTTTCATGACTTTAAGACTAGAAACTGTTTCTTTAGTGGAATGGAATAAGCTCATAGAGGTGCATTTGACTTCCTCAAGAGTCTCGTCATTGTCACCTTTAGCAGATACGATCTCACCCTCTTCGTTGAAAACCTCGTCTTCTGCAAGCAAAGTGAGTCTGACCTGTTTTTCTGGGCATTGATGCATAGGATGGTACTGCTGACCACACCTAAAACACAGCCCCTTTTTCTTTCTATCAAACAATTCCTGGGCAGATAAATGGCGGATCCCTCTACTCCTCGTATCTCCCGGACGGCTAGTAACAAACCCAGGTCCGTGTGACTTGGGTTCATGCTTCCAATTCTGGGAGTTATTTTGTTGATAAAGGGCACTTTTTTGATTTGAAAGTGCAACACCAGATTTTAGCGAATTTAATCCGTGGCTGACCATAGATTTTCGATTTGAAATATTGCCCTCACTATCAGACTCCCCGTATATTGCACATTCCACATCACGAGCTAGAGAGATAGCCCTATTAATTGTTTCTGGCAGGTAAGTACGTAGCCAACGTCTAATTTCAGGTTTTAACCCATGCATAAAATATCCTATGGCTTGTGGTACAGCTAGGCAGGGGACTTGGGAGGACAAAAACTCAAACTCTTCAATAAATTCTGCCACAGAATGCTCCTGTGTAAGTGCAGCCAGTTGTTCATAAGGATTTCGGGTATTTGTGTCTCCAAAGCGATCAAGCAATGCCTCCCTTAACCTTTCCCAGGAAAGCCCTGGGTCACCCTTCCATAGCAAAGAAAACCAATGGATGACATGCCCTTCCATTGACAATTGGGCAAGAGGAATTTTTGTTTCTGGTGGGGTACCATGCACACGGAAATACATTTCTGCCCGAACAATCCAACCGCGTGGGTCCGTACCATCAAAGGAGGGCAATTCAACCTTCCTTGCTACGAGCCTATGGGAGGAGGAGGAATCTTAGGAGGGTCATTAGCCTTGTGGGAGTGATTATCTCCATCCTGTTTTAACCACTGAGTGATCATGGATCGAAACTCAGCATTTTCACGACGTTCAGTCTCATTCGCATGTGCTTCCTTGATGACAGATTGCTGGAGATCAGCAACCGAGGATTGTAATTCCTGAAGTTGGGCGTCCAAGGTTGTGACTTTGGATTCCAATGCATCGACCTTAGAGACCATGTTGAGAGATCCGGCAGGTCGGACCAATGATAAGTTCCTGGAAATTTAAGAATACTTTATTGAATAAAAAAAAAGAATTACAGGAATTGATCTGCTTTCTCTTTCTTTCCAGAGCATAGGCTCCGCACAATTTCTCAAAGAATAACTTTTCCTTCCCCTCAGACTTCCCCTGATCCTTTTTTTATATCCCTCCTAGCTAACTTTCTAGATAATCTTATCTCTTCCTAGATAATACTTTAATTTAAAAAGATAAAACAGAAGATAATTATCAATTTCCTAAATAGATAACAAACAGATAATAAACTGTTAAATCTTATTCCTCCTAGTGTAGACTCTCCAAACCTTGGGCCTGCTATCTTGCCTTACTAATTGGGCTCTATCAGTTTCCCATTGTTTTTAATTCACATGCCTGCCTCCAAAAGAGGCAATATGATCGTTAATGCCCGGCCAGATTCGATAAATTTTTCAGGGAGAAGTAAATATAAGGGAATGAGGAGATAAAATGAATCAAATTTTTCTCACAAGTTAAAATCCTTAAATTTATGTAATGTTAACGAAAGAGCTTTCACAAAATTGAGGTGCAAGAGTTAGTTTTAACTCATGGGAGAAGTGTTGATTCATTTTACTGTTTTGTTTCTTTTTAATTTTCTTCTCTTATAAGTGTTTTTTGAGATGTTTATCGGAACTGACCCTTAACTGCTTAAATTTTATAAATTATGCATGCTGGTACCAATGTATATGATTTCTAATAGTTTCTGTATGTGTATTATTTGAAGATTGGCATGCAATTCCAACTATATTTTTCCTTTTGTTTGTAGAATACTCCTGCCATGTTTTTTGCCTCACTGTTTCGTAATCTGTTTACAAATTACATGCCTTTTGTTGATGTTCCAGGAATTTAACTCTGAAGCTGATGTTCAAGCAAATCTGGCCATACATCTCAGAGGTTAGAACAAGCCTCTCCTGAGTCCCTATACGATTTAATTGTTATATTTTCATTATAATCACAATAATGCTACATTGACTTCATTCTGTTCTCAAAATTTTTTGTAAAAAAAATAGTATAAACCACTAACCTCTTTGCCTTCCATATATTTTATTTTCGTGTCTGGTTTTTGGAAGGCAAAAAGAAATTTAATTGGTTCCTAAGCTTTTGCAGCTGGTGAAGTTCAAGAAGATTGTCAGTTTCTTTAATGCTCGACTTCAGCATGCTTGTGCCTTGTTTCAGCTGGTGAAAATTTGGTGCATTCTAGCTGTAGATGACTTTTTTTGTATAGGTAGTGGCTAAGGTACTTTTGGAACTTGGGACACTGCATGCCACGGATAAATTAGTGTTGGCAATGTGCTAATGCTATGACATGTAGATGCCTACCATTGATTAGCTTCAAGACTCGTACTTGCTTAGGATAGGATGGTGTTGCCTCAGCTTATGTAATACCATATCGTAAGTAATTATGTATGGCTATGAATCTTTAGTATTTTCTGCTTCTTTCACTTGTTTTAACAAATAACTTGAATAACTCTTGCTGTCTGTAGTACCAACATGAGTGATGTTGCTTAGAGTCACGATAAAATGAAAATTCCTTTCAAATGACATTTTCCTAATATAATATATTCTATAAAGATGACATTTTCCTTTCGTTTTCCTTCCCCCCTTTCCTCTCTTGTAATATTTCCTTTTTCTCCCCCTTTCATCTATTAAAATGTCGCCTTTTTTATTTTATTTTATTCAAACAATGTAAATTATTTGTTTTAGTTTTTTTTAATATTCAAACAAACATAAAAAAAAAATGGATTTAAGCAATAATTTATGATATGTATCATCCAAATGGTTCTCTCTTTTTTCTGTCTTAAGTTCTCTCTCCCAAATTAGATGACACTTGGTAATAAATGGTAATTATAAAGGATCATATTTATTTGAACGTAAACAAAACTATGTCCTTTCCGAATGCGTTCGTTTCTAAGCTTAGTTGAGCTAGCTTAAATTTTGTAATCGGAAGTATGTTCACTAGATCCGATTTGCATTCATCAATAATATCATAAAGGTATGTTTCAAAATTTATGATTTAATTGTTTTTTTTTAATTCTTTATGGTTCTCATTCGATTTGAACTTTGATCATAACTTAATTTTCAGCAGTTGTCTATGTATTATTCATTTATGTTAGATATGTGTATTATTCATTTATGTAAGATTTGATTTCTAAGATTTCTGTTTATTGAAGTTTTGATTTTTTATGAAAGATTTATAGTTTTGTTTATCAAATATTAGTTTCTGATGATCAAATTTTAAATAAATAAAATATATAAACAATACAGAATACGTAAAGACAAAAATTCAAGTGAATAAAAACTTTGGACATTAATTTTTTAAAATAATTATTTAATTAGGTGAGATAGTTGTAATGTTTTTCTAATACTAAAATTTTAAAGATATATTCATTAGTCAAAAGTGTTATTATTTGAATGTTTAAGTTTTAAGTATTTTCCAAGAGCTTAATTTTCATATAATATTAATGTGTATTTTTTTATATTGTTAATCAATTAAAAATCATGATGGGTGTAACTTTTAAGATAGTTAACTATGTGCATTTTTGGAGCCAATTCAACATGAAAAAAAATCATTCAACGCCAAAGTAACAAAATGTTACTTTTTAATTTTCTGTTGCAACGCATGAGATTCCTTTTGCATCGACACAATCGAGTTCCTTAACATGCACAATCAATTAATAAACTTATTACATAGACCAATTTGTTATAGAATGACAATATAAAAAAAATATTATACATTGTTAGTATATAAAAATATTTTATTTTTCTTATTCACATTTAAATTATTATTTCTACAAGAAAATAATCCATTTTAATTATTATAATTCTTTTAAAATCAAACTTTTTTGGGCCTAAAATTACTATTGAGGCCTACATGGTGTAGTTTGTTATATATAATTAAGGTGTGTTAGGGACAACATGGAAATTACCAATTTGTTCATGAGACTATACAATGATGTTTTTTTTCTCTTTTTTTCTTTTCTTTTTCTGGTGTGGATAGATAGATAAGAGCAGCAACTTCTTCTCTTTACTTAAAAGCTCACTGCGTTTGAAAATGGCCACACTATTCTCATCTTTCTCTCTGCACTCTGTTCCTTCTTCTTCTTCTTTTTCTTCTTCATCTTCTTCTCCCTCCTTCGCGTTTTGCAGCTTCCCCTTGCGCTCTCCAACTTCAACTTTGAAGATTAAGAAGCGCGTGGTGAAGGCAGTGGAAGAAGAAACCCAGCAAGAATTCGCCGCTGAGTCTGAACAACCTTCAACCTCCGAAGCGCAACCCGTTGTCGTTCCCATTTCTCCATCTGATACCCTCACCATGTTCTTTCAGGTACATTGCTGCCTCTTACTAGTTTGGACTTTAGAGGGTGCTTCTTGCATTGAAATTTTTTAAGTAAGAATCTTTATAATAGTTTGTAAATAATCAAATTAATCTTGGAGGATATATCACCATCATGTTAGTTCCTCAAAGAAGGAAAGGGTAAATTGTAATTTTGATCTCTATGTAATTCCTAATCCACAATTTTAGTCTACTGTTTTTGTTATGCAATTTTAGTCCTTCATTTTTTTTTTAAATCCACAATTTTGATCCATTTAGTAATGTATCCATACATAATCTTTACGGTGATAGTTGTTATTTCATCTGTCGCAATAGCATGACAGTATGACTACTGAGTTGCCACTTTGTACATGAGCAACTTTTTTGAATTCATTTCAAACAGTTAAGGCATGGAGATTTGATGAATGAACCAATTTTGTGGATTTTTTTTTTTATTTTTTTTTAAATGGAGGGATCAAAATTGCAAAGTAAACATAGGAAGACCAAAATTGGATGAAAAATTAAAGGGAACCAAAATTGCAATTTAGCTCAAATGAAAAATTATCTCTTCAAGTGCTTGATATACGCATTCTGTTGATAAAATTAGTCTGAGAGTTAACAGTGCTAGGGACAATTTTGACAAATAAAGTGAAATATATATGCTAGGGACCTATATTGTAATTCTCATCTTTCAAGGAGTCATAAGATTGACACTGTTTCTCTTAAGTCCTTTGATGGGTTACAGGAGAAGAGTGTTTATAAAATGTTATTGGTCTCAATTCCTATTCAATTTGGATTTTTGGTGGGATGGAACAGACATTATATAATTCAAAAGAGTAAATTGAGGGTTTATTCAATAAACTAACCCCAGTGCCCTCCCATCATGGGTCTATGAGCTATGGTCTAAACTATATCTAATACTATTCAGTGTTGTAGCTGTCTATGCCTAAAACAGATGGAACATTAGATAGCTGGGCTTTGAGTCATTGTTTCTAGACTTGTAATATTGTTTTTTTTCCCTTAAATTATTGTGTAATTGAGTCTTGAGCTATATATACCTTTGTTTTGTAATAGTACCACTTTCATGAGACTAATTGACTACTTTTGCACATTTTAAGGCAGAGGGAACAATGAATGAAACTTCCATTCCAGCTTTGACTAAAGCTTTAGAGGTAACTCAAACTTTCTTGATCTATTTTTCTTATTTTTTGCTCACTCATTTCAATGTTTGATGCAAATACACCTTTGTTTTGGTGTTGTGTCTTCATATTTTCACTCGTGTTATTCTGTTCTGAGCTCCCTGATGAACATACCAGCGAGAATGCTTCTTATGATTTAGGTCCTCATTTTAAAATTATTCTTCTGAAGAGTACTAGTGTGTGTTGGCTAGTTCCCTTTTACTGGATGGATGATGATGTAGGAGGATATGAGTAAGATATCAAATGTTTGTGATGGTTGTTCAGACCCAATCTTGTATATATTGGATTAAATGTAATTTGAGGTAAGACAATTCATACTATATTTGCAAAACCATGGTCAACCTAGTTTTTGAACGGAGCAAGACGATCAAAGCATGGTGATGAAAGAGGGGAAGTCTCATCCCATATTGTTTAGGTGTTACACTTGGAACTCCTATTTATGTTGAAGCATTCGTTTCTTTCCTCTTTATAAGCCTAGGTTGTAGTAGCCTCTCTTCTGCATGATTGGGTATTACTGTACAAATAACATGGTCATTATTGTAATATGTCATGGTAATTTTGGCCTACCAGAAAGTAAACTTTTCTCATTAGAGGTGATGTGAGGGGGAGTATGTTTCTTTGTTTGCTGCCACAAGGCCTACAACAATAGCTTAATCTTGGAATGGGCACGTCTCTTATTTATATGACCTGCATTAAGATTTTACAAATGCTCGCATTTAATTCTATATCTATGAAAGAATTTGTTTGTCACTTGTTTTCTTTCTTTGTTCTTTTGCTTGCCATGTTGTCATTTTCTTTGGGAAATTTTTCTTCTTGTCATTGACACTTGGTTGTCATTGTTTCATTATATATTTTATAGGACACTGAAGGTGTTACTGATTTGAAGGTTCAGCTTGCTGAGGGACTTGCAATTGTAGAGGTATACTTGAAGTACCATTGCAAATTTTAAAAAAAAAGGTTAATTGTTTTAAATGATGCACCATAAACTCTTGATTTTGGATGATTGCCAATATGAATTAAACTATTTTTTGCTTACGGTTGGCACCCTAATGGGATTGAAATCTCCAAGAATGTCTCTTAATAGTTATCTTGTAATTGAATCATTGAAAAGCAGTATAACCCTGATCAATATAAAACTTATAAAATGTAATACCTTTCCAATTTCCATTAAGCTTTTTATACTAGGGATGCGGCTATTTATTCAGTAAACATTATCAAATGAGTTTAATTTTGCTTCAATATCATTAATGACTTTTTATTCAGTTGAAGAAACAGACAACAGTCCAAGCTACAGGAGTGGCTTCTGGTCTGGTAGAAACCATACAAGGTTCAGGCTTCAAATTACAGACACTAAATCTTAGTTTTGAGGATGAAGAAGTTGCAGTTGCCTAGACTAAATGTATTGTTGTAATAACAATAGTTTGAGGGAAGGAAAGAAGAGTTAAAGAAGCTGCACGTTCACGCTTTACAGACTAGAGCCTCCAACACTCATTTTGGTTTGTATAGGGCTAGTGTTTGTTAACTTCTTTTGTATTTTGAGGATGTTGGTTAACTTTCTTCTTCATTATTATTGTTGATGTTGATGTTGTTATTATCACTATTATTATTATTTTTTGATAAAAAGTAAAAGAGTATTTGATGATGAAAGCCTTCAATTGATGCAGATGCGAGAGTAGACCATAGGTGAACGACTACATATAGACCTGTAAGATACAGAAGTTAATTTTGCTAAACATTCTTTGCAAGATGGATGGAAGTATCATATCTGTGATGTATGAAATTCTTTAGATTTCAATGGGAGAATGTGGAGATAAACTTCTTCATAAATATTTTTAGAAGAAAAAAATAAGAAAATATGAAATAAGTTAAAATTAGCTTTTTATAAATTTGTATAAAACCCTAAAGTATCATAAGTTAATTTGTATAAATTTTCTCTAAAATTTTATTTTTAGTTCATGCATAAGTTGGTTTTACTTTATACAAAAGTTTATGCTGATTTTTTTCTTTCTACTTTTTCCTTCTATAAGTGCTTTATGAGAAATTTATATATACATGCCCTAAGTGTAATTCATTGGTCCTACTCATTAATTCATCCACTATAGGTAATGCAACCACAAAATACGTTTATTTCTGCATCATTCCAGGGGATAGATTTCTGGCTCGTTTGTTACAGTTTTTTTTTATATATATATTTTTATAAAAATAATAATTTTTAGAAGTTTTTATTTCAGTTTTTTTTAAAATAAATACAAACTAGAAAGAATTTTAAATTTAATTTAAATTCGAAGCTATTCTGAATAGTTTCTGATAAAAATAATAATAATAAAAAAATTTGAAGTATCTTATTGTGATTAAAAAATATATAAATTTCAATGAAATGATTTCAGATCCCAAATGATGTTTCGATGAAACAACACCTCAATCACACATGCATGTCCAAGGGTCAATACCAAACCTTTATAACGAATATACGAAAATTGAAAATTGAAGCTCCCATGACTAAGATATAAAACTTCCAAAAATTAGAAAAAATAAACGTAAAATAATCATTTAATTTTATAAGTAACACTCTTTTAAGAATTCGCCTCTGTATTAAAAACATAAAAAATAAATAAGCTTTAGTGTTTATACAATTTTATTAGCAGAACCAATGTATATTAATATGTTAGTGGTTGAGTTCGTGTAGAGGCTAAATCTTAAAACATGAATAAAAATTCTTAATTGAGGCCTGAGGGTTACATATGAGGATTCTAAAATAAATAGTCAAATAGATGAAATTTCAAGTTAAAAATTCTCTGCCAACAATATAAATAGTACCTCCTCTTTTCTGTAGAACATTCCTACACAGAAAACCAAAATTATTATAAACATGTTCCGATGCGTTAATGAAATAATGAAAATTGAGGCAAGAGCGACAATAATAAATGCCAAAGGCTTATATATCATGTCTTAACCTATATGTCGAGAATTTTTGAGAGAATACATGGGGCATTCACACACACGCCCATACACGCATACACACATGCACACGCATACATGCATATATATATATATATATATATATAGGGAGCATATCAAGTGAGAGGGAATTTATTGTGAGAGGTGAGAGGGTTGAAATATAACTCTTACATTAATTTCCTCTCACTTGATTAAACTCCAAATTTTCTCTCACTTGATTAATCTAAGGGTTGTATTTCAACCCTCTCACCTCTCACAATAAATTCCCTCTCACTTGATATGCTTCCTCTATATATATATATATATATATATTTAATTTAGTATGCACTTTTTAAAATAATTTTATTTTTCAATTTTTAAATAATAAAAATAATGTTAAAACTAATTATTTTTATAATAAATATTTTTAATTTTTAAATATTTTTATTAAATAAAATATTTGTATGAAATTTCCCACTCTACCGATAATTAATAATAAAAAAAAGAAAACAGACAACAACCAATCAAATGACCAATGAAATGAATAAAATTAATCAAGAGAAGCTATCGTCTTCTCACAAACATTAGTCAAAAATTTCATGTAAAGATTAAAAATTATACCATTTTTTTCACATTGATATGCTCTTGATGCAAATTAAATAAAATAAAATACATACCAAGTTGTTGAGAATAATCTTATTACGAAGATAAAAGCATTTTCAAGTTGCTTTTGCAAATATTCCATTCCCAAAAAGAGAAAATTCAAAATCAATTATTTTCTTTTATTATTTTGGATTGGATACAATTACTATTTTATGATTAACATTTATATAACAGAAACTTTATTATGTAACATTATACTTAGATAAGTTGGATAAGTTGTGAGTGTCTCTCGCAAAATATCTAATTGACCCTGAGAAGAAAGGTATTATAAAGTTTCTTTTGAGTCCACTTTATAAACTCAATTTTTCAAGACCTTAGAGAAAGAAAGTAGACCGAGAAGCTCTAGAACTTTGATACTTCTTTTCTTTCTAGATTCCGTAGAGGTGTGAAAGGTTCTTTTGATTCTTGGAGTGACGATCTAAAGCTATTGGAGCTAAGGATTGGTGTGGGTGCGAAGTTTACTTGGAGTTTCTTCTTCTTTCGTCTCCTTCTTTTATTCATTTAGGTGGCTAGAGTTATGAGGTAAGGAAAGTGAAAACTTGATAGATTGATGGTTCAATGTATGTTAAATGACTTGAATGCATGATTATACGTATGATTCTGAAATGAAATTGATGGCTTGATGAACCTTGGTGTTGTGAGTTCATGGAAGTGGATTTTTGGGTGAATGACCCATTTTTTGGTTGCATGTTGTTATTGGAATTGGGTTGCTTAAGTTATATTTGAATTATACGTTGCATTGCAAGTTTGGTTTGAGTTGTTTTCAGGTGGATTGGGGAAATTTTTGAGGTCCACATTTGCAGACTTTTGATATGATGTAGAGCGGACTAGGCTTGACCACGGGGCTGGTTTGGATGGGTTCAGGTCAAAAATATTCAATCCAGCCCAAACCAACCAGAAAAAATTTAGCCCATTTTTGACTGCTATAGTGTTTTGAGTTTATCACGTTCAGGTTGGTTGGGTCTCGAATCAGTCGGGTCAGTTTAATCAGGTTGGGCCATATTGGAGCCAATATTTTTTTTGTTATTTTTTTTCAAAATTTGGGTTGGACCTACATTTTTTCTCTCTCTTTTATTCTCGGCTATTTAAATCAGTGGAGTTGGGCCTTGTTTTAGGTGGTCATAGGGCTTTTTTAAGGGATTAAAGGCCTTTTCTATAGACTTTAATACTTAATAAATATATTAATGCAACAGAACATACCAGAATCTATTAAAGTACTAACTTCTCGGCAGACTCTAACTTCTTCTTAAAATCAAGCTCTTTCATTCTGCTTGCTACTAGTTTGGCAACCCTTTCTACTTTTACTAAAGCCTGTAAAAGGACTTTTCAGTCTAGGAAGTCTATCAACAAAGAATCAAAGAAAAATAAATGGTGAAGGAAGCAGGGAACCAAAAGAAGCTTTCCAAACCTTTTCTATCATCTCTGTTGAGAAAACACCTCATTTAGTGATTTCTCATTCCATGGTTCCAACAATAGAAGTAATCCTCATAAATAATCTTTCTTCTTTTGATGAATCCATCAAATTCCAAAGTTCAAATAGATTAGCTACAACATCCTTTAGTTGTATTTATAAAAAGAGTATATAAGTATTAGGACAAAGTAAAGGAGGGGAATAAATTACAACAAACAAACTTTAGAAGCAATAAGTTATGGTACAAACAAATCATCTTTTAAATTCTAGCTTTGTTCTCTATTTTTAACTTGACAATGGTCTACTATAGACCTTCCAATGTGTTATTGCTAATATTAGTTGATTTTTCCACCTCAGTCCCATGCAAACTTTGATGTACATCACCCACAGTTTGGCCAAAATCCAACCCAAGCACACTATAGAGAAAATGCACCTCATTCACACATTGCAAGGCCTTTTGAATGCAGTCAAATTGAAACAAAAAAGGATAGAAAAATACAAAAAATGAGTTACAAAAGGGTAGAATTAGAAGATGAACAAAAAAAAGGAAAGAGTAGGCATATTATAAATAAATTATCACAAGCAGACTCTTCATTAAGAAAGAGAAACAATCATTCCAGTTGCTCCAATGTATTTTTTGGTTTGACTACCTCCTAAGTTTTAACTGATAACTCCCTGTCATAAATCAAAAATCCAAAAGTTTACAAGAGAGACTCAAACAAAATACAAAACTAATAATTGAGTGTAAATCTACATGCTCTTACCTTGTCAATTCTGAATACAAAACAATGAATACACAAAGAAGATAAAAGGGTTCTTCAAATCAGCAAGGCAATAAAACAAAAATTAGTACACAAAGATGTAATAGAAAAATACCTTTAAAAAAGACACTTATATACACATCAACAAAATCATATTTATAGAAGTTTGTCGCTACTTTAAAAAACACAATTGAAAAATTATTTAAAAAGTTACTCAAAAAAGATCCAATTTGCAAGTGATCAATAACATTGATAGCAAAATAAGTGTCATAGGGATCATTTATGACAAATTATCCAAAAGGAACAACAATAGTCATGTCTATAACAAATGGCTTCAAAATGGCAAAAAGGTCAATCTGAAAAAAGAAAGAAAAATAAATTAGCAAGAAACATAAAAAGCATAAATTACTAAATAAAATATATAAAATGTTCATTTAAATTACAAATATCTTAAGTATGACTAATCACAACAATGGTTGTGATTGAGATGATGGACCAACTATGACACTCGATCCATCTCTTCCTTGAATTTCACTAGCACTTGCTAAAATTACCTGAAATTCTACAATACATTTAAAAACAAGATAGTGAACTCACGTACAACACAAATATTAAATATTTTTTATAGCAAAAGAATATTGTGATACCTGTAACAATCTTTTCTGAAATTTCAAACTCTTCATTGATATTAAGATCTTTGAACTGGGTTATAATTGACCTCAGCCAATTTTGAGCACAAATTGGTGCCTCTTCCATTTGTGGGTTTAAAGAGCTTCTAAAAGTATCTAAAACTCTACCCTCTATACTAAATGCACTTTCCGAAGCAACTGTGGAAACTGGGGTGGCTAGAACATCTCTAACCATTTTTGATAGTATAGGAAATCTTGAAGAGTTTTGTTTCCACCAAACAAGAATGTCAAATGTATCATCAGCATCTATACAAGTTTCACTTAAATACCTTTCAAGTTCATTTTTTCTATCAATACAATTTTTTTCCCTCAAGTGCTTCTTATAAAAGCATCTTTCCTAGCCAAATATGATGGATTTTCAACAAAGACAGATGTTTCACTATGAGAAACACAAAATGTTGAATCATGAGAGGATTGTGCATATTCATTTTGTTCCTCATAATCTGTCTTATACCAATTATACATGTGGAACAAATTTTCTTTCAAAGAAGTGGACAAATTTTCAGGAAAATTTGCATCATTTGAATTATACCAAATAAATATTATTTTTAATATAAAAATTAGAACTCAAAACATTTTTTAATATATATGTTAACCAGTGTTTTACGTTACACACTAGCAAAATTAGCTCCAAATCAACCAACTATATTTTTAAATATTTACAAATCCTCGTAAATATATATATAAAAAATTCATTCATACACACCCAATAAATACTAACTAAATAACACAAGTGATAAAAGTTACTACTCGTATCATTCCTTGTCATCTCTATCAGTAACTTTTCAAAATTACGATAATATAAAATTAATATATTGATAACATAGGCTTAAAAAAATGCAAATAAACTAACACTTATAAATTATAATCCAGTGAATATAACTTTTGGCACAAATAAGTAAACATAAAACTATCAATATTCTCAAATAAATTATAGAGATATTTTCTAGAGAATAGGTATTAATCATCCACATCCCCAAGTAGTAGGAAGGATAAATACTAACTGATACTACCACTCCATCCAGGCAAATACTTTTGATCTTTTTCTTTCCATTCTTCTTCAGAGCCAACACGTTCATCTACAAAATCACAACCTAAAACCTTCAAGAATGCTAAAATACAAGGACATGGAACTTCGAAATTGAATATCAGATCAATTGTTATCAATTCAGGAAAGTGGTTCAAAACCACTATAACAAGATAACAGATAGTAGGATGACCATAATTACCAAATTTCTTCATATAAAATAAATAATTATTCATAATTAATATTTAAGAGTTATAATTTTAGCAAAACATAAGTTAATATCAATAAGGATCAAATAAAATAAAAGAGAAAACAAAACAAAAACATTTGAAATATGCACACACATATAAAACAGAACATAAGCCCCAATGGATGTGAACAGAACAATGTTCCTGAGTTTCATAGAATGCGGGTTGGCCACAAATGCATCTGAAAGCCTTGGGTTAGATAGAGATTGACCAATAAGAGTATTGCAATAGTTAGCCTTTGAAAGGAAAAGAGATGGAAAATAGGGTCCATACCTGATGAAAGGGGGAGGAAATCCTAACTTTTACCCACCACAAAAAGCAACAATAGACATTGCTCGGCCAACCAAAATGCGAATGTCACCTTTACAAAATAGGGATTCATGAAAGGACTCTTTTATGGTAGCATTGTACTTTAAAAAAGATTATTCATTTACAAAAGGAAATATTAGTGCAAACAAAAATGCCATTTGAACTATTGAAGACTTAATAATGATGCAGGAGAAGAAAAAGACGAACAAACTTGTTCTTCGTGGTGTTAGAAGGAGACAAGCAGATCGTCTTCGTGGCAGTAGATATAGAGAAGCAAACGATTATGCAGTAGTAGACGAAGATGAATGAACTATGCTAGGGTTCATATGACTACTCTCACGGTGCTAGCGACATTAGGGTTTCTAGTTTCTACAACTATAAGAAATAACTCAACATACCTTTTAATTGTTATGTATTGGTGGGGTTTGGATACTAACAGTTTCAAATATTTTAACCCGAACTTGACCAACAAAACCCATTTCAAACCAAATCAACCAACCCGAAATCCTAAAAATTTGAGATTAACCACTCGAAGTAAAAAATTGCACGCGGATAACTTCGATTTCGATCGAATCAAAGAATTATGCTCACGCCTAGAGCGCACCTTTGGCGTGCCAGACACAGTTTCAACTAAAGGTCTCTGTCTCAATCAAGCCAAGCACAAGATCCGAGGTGTTATACATTAAGAGAGAGACTCATCTTGAATTGGGATGTCGTCTGTGAAGTCCCACATCGGTTAGGAAGGAGAACGAAGCATGCCATATATATGGGTGTGGATACCTTCCTTGTGTGGACGCGTTTTGGGGTGGCATGCGTGCCATTGCCAGAAGCAAAACTGTGAGGGCTGCGGCCAAAGCGGACAATATCCACATGCGGGTTGCTGGGGTGTTACATTTGGTATCAGAGCCTGGACCCGGGCCGGTGTGCCAGCGAGGGCGCTGGACTCCCATGAGGGGGGTGGATTGTGAAGTCCCACATCGGTTAGGAAGGAGAACGAAGCATGCCATATATATGGGTGTGGATACCTTCCTTGTGTGGACGCGTTTTGGGGTGGCATGCGTGCCATTGCCAGAAGCAAAACCGTGAGGGCTGCGGCCAAAGCGGACAATATCCACATGCGGGTTGCTGGGGTGTTACATCGTCGAGCTTGAGAATGTGGAAAGTCTTTGACTTGGTAATGTCTAACACGAGTCAAGCAGAGACTATTTACTTGATATAAGGTTGGACGTGGGTTTTTGCTATGCCAAGCTTGAGGTCCCAGGGAATTTCCATCTCGGTCACATCGAGCGTGAGCGAGACAGAGAGCTCCTTGCCTCATTGGCACTAGACACGGGGTATGTTGCACCAAGCATGGGATGCCTAGATGATATGTTGTTGTTTGGTGGTGTTGTATGATGAACATGAATAGATGTTTTAAGTTTTAGTGCATTTTTTTTATAGTGTATGATGCTTGTTTTATTTATGTTGATTGGATATGACATGTGTAGATATTTGTATGGTGAGGGATGATGACGATGAGCATATGCATGTTGTATAATTGTATGATGTTATTGATCTCTACATGCATTGATTGGATGTGATATATATATAGATGATATATGGTGATGTGTGGATGATGGAAATGCAGTATGACATTAAGGTATGTTGGCTAACTTAGGACTTGAAGAGAGGAAATTATATTTCAAAAATTGAAGATCTCACATAGAGAATCTTGGAGTGGTGCTCAAATAAGCCACGATTGGAAAACCCTTCTTCAATGGATGTATTTCTTGGAGTGAGTTTTGAAGTGTGTTGAGTCTACTTTAAGTCCTTAGTTAGTAGTCGAGTAAGGTAGGAGATCGAGGGCTACAACCCTTAACCAAATACCTGGAAAAGTTGCATGGTTCCTTGATGATAATCAGTGAGTGCATTTCATATATGACTTGGTAATGCATGCCAAGGTCGTGGTAAACCTATATCCAATTGTATTATTCCTAACAATGGAATTGGACTTTCCTAGTGTAAGTGACAAGACCCAAGAAATCAAAGGAGGGGTTGATATCTCATTTTGTTGTGATTAAGCTGACACTTTAGGTGCAAAAATAATTGAGTTGGTTTAGTAGGATAGAGTCCCTTAGACTACTCATATTGTTAGGATACCTTCGTAGTTGAATGTGTGACAACGCATCAGTTGAGATGTTTTCATATGATGTATGTTGTGGTGTGTTCATATGTATTGTTGGATGTCTTGTGTGACATAGTTTAGATGAGATACATGTTTGCCTTAGAGTGTTTGGTTTTCATGTATGTTTGCTATGATGTTATATATTATATAATTGTTTTCTATACTTACATATTTTCAAACTCTAACTTATCTTTTTGTTTTCATTATGGTTTGAACTACGATAATCATATATTATATGAGAGCAGGTCAGGGTTAGGCTAAAGAGGCAGTTGTTGTTTGGAGGCTGGCGATACTTTTTGTTGGTGTTGGTGTTATTGTTGTAACTTGTTTAATGGTGTTCAACCAACACTAGGACATGAGATTATTTTTGGGATCATTTTATTTATATTAGTTCAAATGTTTTACTTTTATATTCATGTTATATATATATATATATATATATATATATATATATATATATATATATATATATATATGTGCGTGTGTGTGTGTCTGTGTGTGATTCCACTAGTTGTAGTGATTTCACATAGTGTGATAATATGTCAGATCATTATACATTCTTCATTCTTTAAGAATTTTTGTAAGCAACGAAATTATAACTTTAGTCAACTAATTAAAAAAGAAGAAGATAAAAGAATTTAGTGCATTATTATGTGGGGGAATCAAGCTCATCTCACTCCAACTAATTATTATTTTATCTCTTCTTGTTGGATGAAAAATATCAAAATAAGCATATTTTTTGTTATCGTACCATAATGATCTTTTATCGACCAAGCTGATCGACCATGTAGGATTTTTACATTAGTATTCAAGTATGAAAAACTATGTATTGTATTATCTTTCTATTGATCGAGAGAGTCGACCACACACATTTAAGGAGGTAAAGTAAGTATAGGTAATCCTCGTACTCGAACTAACCCAAACTAATCTAATAAGTTTGGATCAATTTTTTTAAGGGTTCTGATCATACCCAACTCAATCAAAATCCGACCTTATTTACATTGGATAACAAGTTGTGTGTTTTTGACCTATTGTCCAATCCAACTTAGTCATGTAACAATAACAATAAAAATAACAACAATAGTAATAATGTTATTACTAATAATAATCTACAAATGTACGGAAAAAAAAATTGAAATCTACAAGTTAGTGTTAGTGGTGCTCAGTACTTATTCTTTTACAACTCACCAACTCAAATGAGTACTCACTCATTAAAATTAGTGCTTTAAATTTTATTTTGTATTAATATAGTAAATCAATATATTTATTTTGATATTTAGTTTGTATCATTATTTGTTTTATGGTTGATAACATTGCATTTGCATCAAAATATCATATGATTTTAAGCTATTTTGAAATCTTTAAATTTTTACAAAAAAATAATAATTATATATTGACCTGATTGACTCAATCCAATCCAACTCATTTATGATTGGGTTGGATTAGATTTTGCAATAAAAATGAAAAATATGATTCAACCTAACTCGTTAAATTATGATCAAGTTAGGTAATGAATTCATCCAAGTTTAACTCAATCTGACTCACTTACACTATAAGACATACCTATGTGATGATCCACTCAATTGAAGGTCCACTCATTTCCTCCATGAGTAGTGAGGGATAGAGCCTTATGATTTGTGAAAATATACACAATAATAATCATAAATGTCAAAATTTATAGATTTATTAAAGATAATAAAGTATAGAGTATTTTAATCGGACTGTGAGCAAAAAGGAAGAGATTTGTGCTTGGACTACTACATTGATGTATACAAAGAGACTCACAAATCTGAAAGAGAATTACATTACACTTATTGATTACTTTATACTTAAATAATAGTTAAAATTTTCTAGTAGCCCTTCATACCAAAATAGTGAACTTTATCTCATTTCTCTTAGCAGTCTGTTTAACTTTAAGCTAAAGTGCTAATCACATTATTAATTATTATTACCTGATGCAAAGGCATAAACTAAACTATAAATCATTGAGCATGGTTGTCACTTTATATTTTTCATGTGATTTAAGAGCATTTTCATGACTCTTTTTTGGTATATGATACGATACCTCTAGGTCATTGTTGGTCTGAATATATATTTTATCTATGCTGACTGCCACACTTTTTATATGATTTGTGCCAGTGTTTGCCTCACAGACTTCGCAACCACTTGCCGGAATTCCACAATTAATTAGCAGGCTAGTTTTCCTCTAGCATTTGCGACACAGAAGGACTTAGATGAATCCATTAAATATATTATAAATTACATGTAATAATCTTATTTGAGTCTAGTAAAATTAATAATACTGTTCTTCATCTGAATATTTAATGAAATTATATAAATTCAAAATCATTAGTTAATGTGAAATGGACTTACATAAGTTGATCATACACTTAATAATATATAATTTTATTACATTATATATACGTGTTTCCATAAAATGTGATATATAGGAGAATAACATGTCAAAATAGTTTTTGAAGTTATAAGCATTAGTTAATTTTTTTTTGTGGTAAATGTTTAGTCTTTAATATTATTAAAATATTTAATTCTAACTTTCACAAAATATCAATTAATTTAATTTTTGAAATTAAAATTATCAGGAAATTCAATAAGTAACATTAGACAATTAATTAATTTAGTTTTAAAATTGATAAACATTAATTTGGACTTAAATTTGATAATAATCAACTAATTTGGCCCTTAACATTAGAGAATAAATTGATGAATACACACCAAAAGATGCCAAAGTTAAGAATCAAAATGACTATTATATACTTAAAATAAAGAATCAAAATTGATAGATCCTTAATATTAGGATTAAAATGATTAGTAAATTTTGATATTTTTAAAAGTTTTTTTAATTTTATGGAATAGTTTAAACAGAAAACTTTAAGGACTTAAATAACTTGTAATTTTTTCATATGTAATGGTAAAAACAAGATTTAAATTTAAAATCAGATCTATCTACTTAAATTTTCCATCCCTAGTTTGACTATAATAATTAAAATAACTCGTAATTTAAATTCGAACGACCTATATAATAGTTTTTCAAATTTTAGGATCTATGGTGTACTAACCTTTTCTTTTATATAGAATTATGAAAAAGAAGTAGAAAGAAAATTAATTTGGTTTAAACAATTTTCTATGTTTTACTTTACACATATATTAATGGATTGAGATTCCCTACAGTTAGGGAATTTTTGCTTTCATGCATTTAACTAATCACAAACATTGAACGAAGATCTCAAACGGATTCACATTCTAACTTAAAAAACACGAAGTAAAAATAACATTATCATCGTTAAAATGCGTTTGATGAATCGAATACCAAATTGTGTTCAACATGGCCCAAGAGATTGACTTGTAAAACATTGGGGTTAGGCTCCTTTTCAGTCATGTACGTCGACAAACTTTTTACAACATAAAATCTTGTGTCTGCTTTGGAACATGAACCCATGCTTCATGAGACCTTCAGCAAGAGCTGGTGCACACTTTTCATGCATTTTTTTTTAATTTTTATTAAATGTAATTTCTATATATTGTCAATATAATTCTTTTTATATTATTAACATAAAAACATACATTTAGAAACTGCGCGGTTTGGAATCGGAATTTTGGACATTTTTACTTTTTCTCTTGCTTGATTAAAAGGAAAGTTTTAAAATGTTTTTTTTTTTTTTTTTTACTTTTATGTCTTGTTTGGTTTATGAAAGAAAGATAAAAAAAAGAAAGTGAGAAGAGAAAAATGAAATAATTATTTAATTATTTGGTAAGAAAGAAAAAAGAAAGAATGAATGAGAGGAAAGAAAGAAGTATATTTGTAAAAGACATATATGACCCTAATAAAAATAAAATATAATGATTTTATTTGCATGTGATGTAATTGTAAAGAGTATAATAGTAATTTACATTTTTTACTCTCCTTTTCGTTGCTTAATTTCTTTTTCAAAATGGAGAAAATTAATTTGAACGGGGTCCACAATTTTTTTTTCTTCACTGCTCCGAATGAAGGAAGGTATCTTGAAAAATGTGTATTCCTTCTTTCCTTTTTCTCTTCTTTGTTCCTTCACTTGATCCGAACAATGCATTAGAAATTGCACTATTTGGAATCAGATTTCGATCTAGGTTAGCTGATCTCACGATTATTCTTAGACCATGTGCTCAAGACTCAAAGATTATGTTACTCGCTAAGGTATTAGGCTGAGATTTCTCCTAGGTCGATCGCGATCTCTTCTTGACGAATTTTCTTTAGGTTAATCTCAACAAAATAAAGGTTTAATGGATAAGTTTTTGATGGTAAATGATCAACTTTTATAATCTAGTTTTAGGGTTGTAATGAGTCAAGTTACTCTTTTGAGTGTCGTGGAATTGGACAACTAATAAATCTTTTTAGGGTTTTTTTTATTTATAAAAAAACTACAATATAATTTGAATTTAAGATCAAGTGTATGCGACTATAAAATGATGCGAATAACCTTTTTTCTTTCTTGTAGTGATTTTCCTTATTCACTTTCTTTCTACCATACCAAACAACCCGTAAGTTACTTTGGTATCATCAACATTCATAGCTGAAAGATACTTCCCCTACAATGGTGGAACAGAAGTGGTGCGCATTTTTCTGATACTTAAAACTTAATTCTTAAAATAAACAAATATTATTATACAATAAAATCGCTTTAAATTAGACGAATATTTGTTTTGTGAAGCATGTGAATAATAATAATTATTTTTAAAAAATTATGATGAATCCGAGGGGATGATGGCCCAAACCCAAAGGCTTAAAAGTCAGGATTTGGTTGTCCTGTCCCATCATGGAATGGTCTTGCTAGGTTGGCAATGGGGTCTTTCAGGAAGGAGTTACTGAAAAAAGAATATAATATATATATATATATATAAATAATATGGGATATGATATACGGGTTATGCTCTCATGCATAATTCTTGAGATTATTTCCTCAATTAGAATATTTAATTTGGCGTATATTTTGTTGGTTTTAATTTTCCTTTATTGCAGAATATTGCCAAATCATATCAAAGATATGAGGGAGATAATTTAGCCTGTATACTTGTATATAATTACCTATTGATCAATAGAATGGGGGACGATTCTTTTCCATAACTTTGTTATGGTATCAGAGCGTACAAAGTCTCGGTGAGAACGTGTGACAAAACTCTTCTCATGGATAAAGCTGAGATCGAGAAGAAGACCGAATTGGTGAAAAAGATACCTTCACCGTATGATTTGCATGCAAAAGATAATTCAGGAAATTTGAATGGAGGTTTTCGAGCAAATGCAATGCAAGTGAATGGAGAAACCAATGGGACTAATGAAAATGCATTGAGTGGACTAAGATCTGAACAATGGAAAACTCTAAAGGATTTGTTAAACAATCACAAAGGAACCACAAGTGACAAAATGACAGGTAAACATAGTGAGTGGATCATAGACACAGGGGCCTCTAGCCACATGACAGGAAACTTGAGTTTATTATGTGGGCTGAGAGACGTAATTGGGTGTCCAGTGAGACTTCCAGATGGAAAACAACTGATGGCAAACAAAGAAGGGGCAGTGACACTTGATGGAGGATTGAAAGTGGAAAATGTGCTTTATGTGCCAACATTGAGTTGCAACCTGTTGTCTATTTCTCAATTGACAAATGAAACAAATTGTGTTGTCTATTTCACTAACAACTTATGTGTTATGCAGGATTGCACTTCGAAGATGCTGATTGGAGTGGGTGAACAACGAGATGGACTTTACTTCTTTAAAGGAATTCGAAGTGAGAAAGCACACAAAGCTAATGGAACTTGCGAACTTAATCTGTGGCATCAACGCATGGGGCACCCTTCTTTCAAGGTCACTAAATTAGCTTCCAACATGAGGTGTGATAACAGTATTTTAAAGAACAAACCATGTGATGTATGTTTACGGGCTAAGCAAACTAGAGATGTCTTTCCATTAAGTACAAATAATGCTAGTGGTAGTTTTGAATTAATACACTGTGATTTGTGGGGGCCCTATAGAACCCCCTCTTCTTGTGGTGCTTCATATTTTTTGACAATAATGGATGATTTTTCTCGTGCTATTTGGATTTATTTGATTTCTGATAAAAGAGAAGTGTCACGTACATTGCTGAATTTCTTTGCATTAATAGAAAGACAATTTGGCAAACAGATTAAAGTGCTACGTAGCGATAATGGTACTGAATTTACATGTTTGAGAAACTACTTTCATGAACACGGGATAGTATTTCAAACATCTTGTCCAGGAACCCCACAACAAAACGGAAGAGTAGAAAGAAAGCATAGACACATTCTTAATGTTGCTCGTGCTCTACGATTTCAAGGTAATCTCCCTATTTCTTTTTGGGGTGAGTGTGTCTTAACAGCTGGATACTTGATTAATCGTACTCCCACTCCAGTGTTGTCTGGAAAAACACCGTATGAGATGTTGTATGGTCAAGCCCCCATGTATGAGCATTTAAAAGTTTTTGGTTGTTTATGCTATGCACACAACTTGGATAGACATGGTGATAAGTTTGCTAGTCGAAGTCGAAAGTGTATCTTTGTGGGTTACCCCTATGGGAAGAAGGGTTGGAAATTATTTGATTTAGATACTCAATGCTATTTTGTGTCTCGTGATGTTGAGTTCTTTGAAACGGAGTTTCCTTTCACACCTACAGCTGGGGTCAAATATGATTTATCTGTGGATTCGTCGTTAATGAACGATACATTGGATAATGATGATGATAATGATTTGGATAATGACACAAGGATGGGAGAAAATACACTCAATGAGGTAGTTGTAGGTTCTGAAGTGAGGGAGGGAACTGTTGCCTTAGACAGTGAGAGAAGTGATGAGCTCGTAGAAGAAGGAAATAATCCAACTCCTAATGTTGACTCACTAGAGCTTGTTCGTCAAAGCAGTTTGGAGGAACTAGGAAGAGGTCATCGTACCAAATTGCCTTCCGTGAAGCTACGTGAGTATGTAACTCACACCATAAAGAAGTTAAGTCCATCTCCAAGTCAATCCACTTCACAGTATTCTTCAGGTACTCCCTATCCTATATCTCACTATATAAGTTGTGAAAATTTCTCTGAAAAGCATTGCAGGTTTGTTGCTGCTATTACTCTAGCCCGAGAACCCATTCATTATGCTGAAGCAGTGCAAGATGCCAAATGGAGGCTTGCAATGCAGCAAGAACTTCATGCACTAGAAGCCAATGGAACATGGTCTCTAGAAACTCTACCGGATGGGAAGAAACCTCTTGGTTGTAAATGGGTATACAAGATCAAGCATAATTCAGATGGCACGATAGAGCGATACAAGGCGAGACTGGTTATTCTCGGGAATCATCAAAAAGAAGGGGTTGACTATACTGAGACATTTGCCCCTGTTGTCAAAATGGTTACGGTTCGCCTTGTTCTTGCTGTTGCAGCGACAAAGAAGTGGGAATTGCATCAAATGGACGTCCACAATGCTTTCCTTCATGGTGATTTACATGAAGATGTCTACATGAAGCTTCCTCCGGGCTTTCATGCTTCTCAACCGAACCATGTTTGTAAATTGAAAAAGTCTTTATACGGTTTGAAGCAAGCCCCTCGTTGTTGGTTTGCCAAATTATCATCTGCTTTGATAAACTTTGGATTCCGTCAATCAGGTTGTGACCACTCACTTTTTACTCTTCTTGCCCATGGAGTGCAAATGATGGTTCTGGTATATGTAGATGATTTAATCATATGTGGGAACGATTCCGCTGCAATTCAACGCTTTAAAGAATATCTTAGCAAGTGCTTTCACATGAAAGACTTGGGACATTTAAAATATTTTTTGGGAGTAGAAGTTGCAAGGAATTCAAGTGGAATATTTTTGTGTCAACGTAAATATGCATTAGACATCATTCAAGAAGCAGGCCTGCTTGGTGCACAGCCCGTGGCTACACCTCTTGAGCAGAATCATCAACTTGGACTCGCCACTGGACGCTACATTGATCAACCTGACAGGTATCGGCGCCTTGTTGGGCGCCTCATATACTTGTGTTTTACTAGACCGGAATTGTCGTACTGTGTTCATACCTTGTCGCAATTCATGCAACAACCGCGTGAAGAACATTGGAATGCAGCCATTCGAATTGTGAGATACCTCAAAGGAAGTCCTGGGCAAGGAATTCTCCTCAAAAGCACATCTGATTTCCAACTACATGGATGGTGTGATTCTGACTGGGCCGGATGTCCATTAACTCGGCGTTCAACTACTGGGTGGGTTGTGTTCTTGGGTCACTCTCCTATATCTTGGAAAACCAAGAAACAACATACTGTCTCTCGTTCATCTGCTGAAGCAGAATACCGTTCTATGGCTACTACTTGTTGTGAACTTAAGTGGCTCCGGAGCTTACTGGCTGATTTAGGCATTTCTCATAAAGGACCTATGCACCTCCACTGTGATAGTCAGGCTGCTTTGCATATAGCGAAAAATCCAGTTTTCCATGAACGGACAAAACATATTGAAGTGGATTGTCATTTCATTCGTAATGAGATACTTCAAGGCACCATTCAACCATCATATGTTCCGACACAAGAGCAACTTGCCGACATCCTTACAAAAGCCTTGGGACGACATCAATTTCAGACTCTGCTTAACAAGCTGGGCATTCGTAATCCTCATGCTCCACCTTGAGGGAGGGTAATATGGGATATGATATACGGGTTATGCTCTCATGCATAATTCTTGAGATTATTTCCTCAATTAGAATATTTAATTTGGCGTATATTTTGTTGGTTTTAATTTTCCTTTATTGCAGAATATTGCCAAATCATATCAAAGATATGAGGGAGATAATTTAGCCTGTATACTTGTATATAATTACCTATTGATCAATAGAATGGGGGACGATTCTTTTCCATAACTTTGTTAATAAATAATGCTTTCATTTTGTGGACATGTGTTATGTTAATGAATATATATGCAGTACACTGTTAAGAATAATATTTGTTCATCATAACCATGGGAATCCTATGGCAACGTTGTCTATATGCCAAGTAATGTTTGGCAACGAGGCATATTAGGGTTTGGATTGAAGGAAAAAGAAAAGACGTGTGTTGGCCATTTGGTTTTGTTTTACTCATATGCTAACTATAAACGCGTTGAGCTTAATTCATCAAGCACGTTTTGGACAATGGTGCTAAACATAATTTCATATTTTAAATATTAACGAAACACTTAAAATTTTATAAATAAAATGGATTTAGTTTTTAATAAAAATTTAGTAAATCTTGTTTCAAAATAGGACTTTGTTTTTTTAAAAAAATATATAAATCGTGTTTTGTGTGACATGGCTTCTCCTTTCTATTTTTTTTTTATTTTATAAAAAGTTATGACTTGAATGTAAAAAATAAATAACACTAGTCATATTACAAACACGACTTTAACTTTAAAATAAACTAATTAAAAAAAAAAAAACCTTGCGTTTTGAAACACAACTTTCATGTTTAATCCAACTTGATTACATCTAATAAAAAATAATTTTTTTTCTTAAGATGTTCTGGCACAGATTAACTATTAAAAATTGATTATTAGATTTATATAACTAGTGTTATACTGTGAGATACTATCCTCTTTCGCTAAATTGAACACCAGTTGGTTATTAAGGAGAAATTTAATTATTAGTTGGGATTTAATGTTCATGCGCTAACAGTATAAAATATTTTATAAAATTAGTTAACAAAAATAATAGTTTGTATAATTTTTAAACAGTTATTATAAAATTAATAAATTTATTATTTATGATAAATTATGATGATTAATTGAATGTAAAAAAAATACTTTATGTATATAATCATTAAAAAGGAAATGTTGTTCCGATATAATGGAAAGATAGCAGTGCAATTAATAAAGAGGTCCAGCATGCATGATTCTTGTTTTATTGAGGTTGTTGTAATTAATAACTATGCCACTGAGATCTAGTTGAAAATATGATATATATTTATATTATAAGCAACACAGACATGGGTCGATTTCACTGTCAACCCTAAATCTGAAAGCATAGACCATTCTAATTGAAGTTGTTGGACATTGCACATGATATCACATGTTCTACATCAAGTAACACCTTACTCACTCTACAATATCGAGTTACATGTTTCGCAACCACCGTTCTAGTCATACATACATACGAACCTGTTTCTTTCACTCTTATTTCATCAATAATTTTATATAATTAATTAATTACATGACATATCAGAAAGTAGGTATAGTGTATCAATTAAAATACACATACTATACATAAATATCATCACTTCAAATTAATGGTGCAAATATATGACTGTATTGACATATTATGTCTACAATACTTCAAGTTCTAAGTATAAATTACTCTTTATATATATATATATATATATATATATATATATATATATATATATATATATATATATATATATATATATATAATTATGTTATTAATAAGAAATATTTACCAGTATATTTAATGATATCTTTTTTAATAACTTTTTTTATATAAAAAACTTGAATTTGAAATCTTACATTAAAAAAATTGGACCCAATATTACTACTTTCACTATCAATTTATTAATTATTATTTGTATCTATACTTATAATAAAGAAGATATAAAAAAAAAAACAAAAAAATATTTTTTTAGTGTATACAAATTTATAATTATTTTATATATCTTTATAATTTTTATATTATAATATCTAAACTTCATTTCTAAATCACAATAATAATATCTAAAAAGAAATAAAATACTACTAAACCTAAAATAAACTTCATTTCTGTATTCGGTCTTGAAAATACCATCTTTTATGGTTTACAATGTCGGCGTACCATGCTTGTGATGAATTAGTAAATTACAATGCAAAGGTGTTGTACATCTGTAATTATTAATAGCAAGAAAAGGACTTTATTAAGCGAGCCACTCTAACCCGTTTCATAGGTATTTGCCCGAACCCATCCTAATTTGAATAAGGAAAATTCGTATTTATCAAGTTCGGGTTCGAGTTTGCGTTTTTTCCGATTGATAAAATTGGGGATGGAGGGGAGTGGGGATGTTATTACCCACCCCGCCCCCGCCTCCATATTCGCCCCCGCCTCCATATTCGCCCCCGCCCTCATCCCGCTTAATAATATAATTAGAAAGATTATTTATATATATATATAAACCAAAATTATAAATATTTATATGTAAAAATTTATATTATTTTACTTTTTTTTTAATTTTTTTTAAATTATTCATATTTATTTAAAAGAAAAAAAGAAGAAAAAAAAATAATAACGGGGGCGGGGGGAGGGCGGGGAAACCCGAACCCTGCCAGGAACGAAGATGGGGACCCTGATTTTATTGCTGGCAAGTATCAGAGGCCGGCAAGTATCAGAGGCGAGAGCGGGGGCAATTTAAATTTTTGGGGACGGGGGCGAGGGTAGGGAACGTAAAACCCGCCCCCGCCCCGCCTAGATTTTATGTTTACACATAAAACTTATAGTTTTGGTTAAGCTTCATATATTAGTTTTATTTAAAAACTTTTTATTATAAATACCTTTTCATTCTTCTTTAATAAAAGAAAATAAAAAGATTATAAATTAAAACTAACTTATTTATAAATTAAAATAAATTTATGCACAAATTAAACAACTTTTATACTAAAATTAAAATTTAAGTTGTGTATGGTAAATTTGTTATATTTTATAATAATTAATAAAAATCACACCAATAATAATTTTTAAGTAGTTGATAGAATATAAAAAATTATATAACAATACATTAAAAATTAAACTCTTAAAATATTTTAAAGAAACCATAAAAAACAACAATAATATTTCTAAATCAAATGTTAATATAACTTTACCCAATTTCAATATAAAACAGGTTACTCTACTACTTTAAGCGAAAAAATACAACAATTTCTCACTTTATGAGAAGTTAGTATTTTAGCATCCGGATATTTTAGTATGTGTAATATGCATCTTTATTATATATAATTGAAATTTATAATTAATTAAGTATATATATATATATATATATATATTATATTTGAGTATATAAATTATATTTAAAAATAGTATATATATAAATATTTTTAAACATATAAATTATATTTTAAATTTATAATTAATAATTTATATTGTAACAAAATTTTATCTTTACTTTTTGATAATTTATTTAAAATTATTATTTAATTTATAAAAAAATTATGATAATAAAAATTGAACTAAATAAGAAGTTAAAAAAATCTTTACAAACTTTCTCGTTGAAGAAAAACTTTTAAAAATACTCTTATATAAGATAGAAGTTTATGGTTAATATATAGGGATTAATTTTTTTTTTTTTATATCAAGGAGGTGTTGAAGATTTACAATCTAGTAATTATCGACTAATATTATAAAACAATGATATTTGTTATCTATTGTAATGAAGTGATAAGTCAAACACTTTTTACTGAACAATTACTGTGTAACGAAAGATTAAGCAACATACATCAAAATTAGAGTTTATAATACAACTAATAATTAGTATTATATATATATATATATATATGTGTGTGTGTGTGTACAAAATACAATATTAATTGCAAAATAAACCTAAATGTTGGTTAATATTCATACAAAACCCAACTACATAAGAGTAGCTTACAACAACCAAAACTAGCCACTCCCAGCGTGATTATCCTCCAAATGCACAAGACATCTCACTAATCATGTCCTACTCTCATATCAACTATAAGAAAAACACAGGGTAAGCTTGTGAAAAGAATTCAACATAACATCTTATAAACAACATTCTCATAGCATGTTCAACATATAATCAACATCAAACACCTTTCAGTGACTAACATATAATCAACATCACCCTCATATAAGCATGCAACAAATCACATCATAACAACAATTTTAGCATAATAACTTAATCAACTTTAGTGTATTCAACATTTTAACATATACATCACATCTAATGCATCATGCATGTCAACTACGGAGATCTCCTACATTTTAAGGTGAACAGTTTACACTACAAGAATTTCGCGGATTAGCGAGGGAATTTAGCGAAGGATATAAACCCAAGCTATTTGCTCGCTAATTAGCGAGGGACTAGCGAGGGAAACATTTCTTCTCAAATCCCTCGCTAATTAGTGAGCAAATAGCTTAGGTTTATATCCCTCGCTAAATTCCCTCGCTAAATAGGAACATTTTGCGACCAACTTTTATCTCCTCACAAATCCGTCGCTAAAGTTAGTACTTATTTAACGAGGAACTTAGGCCCTCGCAAATCCCTCGCCAAATTATGAGACAAAATAAAAAAATGAATTTTTCATCTAGCGAGGGAGTTTTTGTGTCGCAAATCCCTCGCCAATGAGTTATAAGTATAGCCCTCGCAAATGTCTCACAAAGCCTTCGCAAATTAGTGAGGGAAAATTTTTTTCGCTAATCCCTCGCAAATTTAGAGAACAAGACTCTCTCAAATTGTTATTAACTCCCTCGCAAATTTAGAGAATAAATCCCTTGCAAATTGCTTTATGGTGTGTTTGGATGACGTATTTTACAAATTCAAGAAATTTTAAATTCTTGGTATTTGAATTACTTTGATTTCAATTTCTATCATTCTTAAAATATTTTGTTTGGATAAGTCAATTCAAATTTCTCAAATTTTAAATTATTAGGTTGGATATGATAATTTGATTCCACCATGGTAAAATTGATTTTAAAAATATATTTATATGTTGAGAATTTTTAAATTAAATTTTATAAAAATAAATATTAGCTAATTTTTAAATATTTAATAATTTTAAAAATTAATATTAGATAATATTTAATAATTTTAAAAATATTTTAAAATATTCAATAATTAAAAACATGAAGAGATAAGAGATAAGATAAAATAGGTTAAAACCCTTATTTGGTCTCAGAGATGTTGAGACAAATAATTCAAGCAGTTCAACCATCAACAACACCATCAACCAACCAACATAGGGAGGATCAAGGACGAGATGATGATTTTACTAGCTTAGGTTGATTACTATTTAGGATGACTTGTTATTTGGCTTTTCTTTTTGTAAGACATTGATTAGTTTGGGTTTCTTTAAGATAGTATGCACAAGTTGGATTTTGTAAGACATTTAACAATTTGATTTTGTAAGAGATATTGTTACATGCAACTTTTATTTTAAATCATGTTGAATTGAAAAAATATTATGCAGTTGATTTAGATTTATTTAAAATATCAAATTAAGTGGCATATCTACAGGGATTCATGAGAGAATAATGTATATATATAGATAAATTGGGAAGGTTTCGCGAGATATTAGCGAGGGATTTGCGAGGAAACTCAAAAGATATGTTGTGAAGGTTTCGCAAGGGATTAGCGTGGTATTTGCGAGGGAACTCAATCCATATGCTTTGATGGATTTGCGTGGGATTAGCGAGGGATTTGCGAGGAAACTCAAAAGATATGTTGTGAAGGTTTCGCGAGGGATTAGCGTGGTATTCACGAGGGAACGCAATTGATAAGGTTTGATGGATTTGTGTGGGATTAGCGAGGGATTTGCGAAGGGCACATTTGCGAGGGATTAGCGAGGGATTTGCGAAGGCCATATTTGCGAGGGATTAACGAGGGATTTGCAAAGAACCTCAATTGATATATTACGACAGTGTTGTGAGAAATTAGCGACAATATCGCGAGGGATAATTGCGAGGGAGTAGCGAAGGATTAGCGAGGGAATAATTAAACAATATTTTGCGATGGAGTAGCGACAAAGTAGCGAAGGATATCTTGCGAAGGTTTTGCGACGTGTTAGCGAGGAAATATTAAATGCAATTAGCGAGGGAATTTGGGTTCTACATTTGCGAGGCAATAACGATGAATTAGCAGCACAAATTTGCGACGGACTAGCGAAGCAGTTTGCGAGGGAAAAGCGAGGGAATGTAGCAAGGGAATTGTGAGGGATACGCATCTGTTGCCAATTAGCGACTTGAATTTAGCGAGGGAATAGTCCTTCGTAAATCCCTCGCTAGTCCCTCGCCATTTTGTTTAGCGAGGGATTTGCGAAGGATCGTTCCCTCTCTAATTCGCAATTTTCTTGTAGTGTTAAGTGATTTGACCCTACTGAATTATAGTGGCTGACACTAAGGCCAAAAACAACAGCTAGCACAAGGCTAGAAACAACGGTTAACATAAGCTAAATTGATTTCTCAAGTTTCACCACTTAAACAGAAAAGTATGGTACTATGTTAGGATAGAAGAATTTGGGTATGAGTCTACCATGATATTAGTTTACAACATTAAATCACCTATGGGATTAGCCTACCGACTATCCTCCAAATACAACAACCCTCCAATGCTAGGTTAGAGACTATGTCCTTGACTTGATACTTTACTCGATTGGTCACTTTATACACGTGTGTCTTGACCTTACTCACACATGGATACCATATAGATCCTAGAGGAGACAACTAAAAAATAACACCTATTTAGTGGCCAACTTACCTATTGAAGGGTTTCAACCGAGCTTTTAGAGCACTGTAACATATATTCACACAATGGGATATTATGTTCGAAAACATGTTTAACTCTCCTCTAATATATATGTATCGTAGTTAAGACATGTATCTAACTCACATATCTATAGCTTATCAACTTAAAAGTTTTATCATCTTTCAACATTCAACTTATCATTTTTAATAACTTACAACTCATACAACATTCAACTTTTAACTTTACGACATATTACTTAAACAACGTAAACAAAATACATCTTTGCAACCATTCACAACTTTGATAGAACAACATCAGAAATCAACTTAAGCAACACTTTCAACTTTGCAACATATTCAACTTACTACATATCAACACATATAAAATCTTACAGCATCACTTATACAACTTATTCATCATTCAACAACTATAAAACAACTTTAATAGCCAATTTTTCATCATATAGCTCGCGCCCAATGCCACTCACTAGGCATCTAATGTCGTTGAGGTAAGGAGCTCTCTATCTTGCCCACGCTTGGCGTCACACCACTCGCGTTTGACGTGATTAAGATAGAGAGTGCCCCACACTCCTACACCTGTTGTGGAAACACCCATGTTTGGACCCAATCAGGCAAAGAACTCTCTACCCGAATCACACTCGGTACCACACACTTTAGTGCCCATAATGAGTCCAAGTAAAGATGAGTCTCTCTCTTTAGGCTCTATGTCATTCAACTCAAGCTTGACAAGATTCTAACCCGAGATGAGTCTTTCTCTTCATGTCCGACTAGGCATGACAATCTAACCCGTCCTCATGAGTACCCGCCCGAACCCGCCCCGATTTGGATAGGGAAAACCTGTGTTTATCGGGTTCGGGTTCGGGTTTTCCCCGATTGATAAAATCGGGAGCGGGAGCGAGGACGGGGATGTTAATACCTACCCCGCCCCCGCCCCCGCCCCCTCCCCCGCCCCGCTTAATAATATAATTAAAAAATTATTTTTATATATATATAAACCAAAATTAGAAATATTTATATGTAAAAATTTATATTATTTTTCTTTTCTTTTATTTTTTTAAAATTGTTCATATTTATTTAAAATAAAAAAAGAAAAAAAAATAGGAGCGGGGCGGGGGGCGAGGCGGGGAAACCCGAACCCTGCCGGGGGTGAGGATGGGGACCTAGATTTTACCCCCGGCGAGTATCGGGGGTGGGGGCGAGGGAGGTTTAAATTTGCGGGGGCGGGGGCGGGGAACGTAAAACCCGCCCCCGCCCCGCCCTGCCCCGTTGCCATGCCTACGTCCGACGCCATCGATCTTGCGCCCAACATGATTTTGACAACGAATACCCTTTTGAAGTCTCACTTACTGCCATGAAGGTGTACTCAACAAAATATCAAATTCTACACTTATGTAGAATCTGATTTTGCCCAATCTCTTGAAAATCAACAAATCCCACAACATGCAACACAATAAGCAACATTTTTACAACATAATATTATCATAAAAAAATGCAACAATTAGAAATCAAGAATCAGCTCAATCTCTCCTACTTCTTTTCAAGCCACAAAACCCTTTCAACTTCATCATGTTTATCATTCAATCTTCTTATCAACTCAAAAATCAATTCATATTTAGCATTTCAATCCCACAACGTATTCAAGAATTCAAAATCACAACTTTCCTTACCTCTTGGAGACTCAAGCCCGCAAGAGGAGAATAGAAGGAATTATGTACAATTCCGACTTTCATTTTCACAAGCTTGGATTCCAACCCACAACCAACTAGGACCAATTGTGGAAAAAGGTAGAAAAGGGAAGGTTCAAGTGAGGAAGAAGAAGAAGAAGAAAGAAGGGAGAACGAGGAGAGAATCTCTTTTTAACTTTTTTTCTTCAACTTTAGGAAATTTGAATTATGAGCTTCCTCTTGAAAAATTTTCTTTTATATCTTTCCTGAGTCGACTCTACTTATCTTTGGTCTAACCTTTTTTAGATCAACTTGCTCACAGGATAATCCGGTTCTAGAGTTCTCAACAACAATTATCAAATTAAATAATAAAGTTATAAGATGACAATATTACACCTATCATTAATGAACTAATGAACTTTATTTTATGTAATCAAATTAAATGATTTTATTAAACTACTAAATTAAAATATATAAACTTAAATAAGAACATGTCAATAATAACTTATTAAAAGATAATGAGAATTTTTTTATATTATTTACCATCAAAATTACATCAAAATTAATATTAACAAATAAATTAAAATAATAATAACTAAAATAAATAACATAAGATTTTAAAAGAAAAAAATAGATTAAAGCATAATAGATGTTTTCTTCAAAGAGAAAGAATTGGTTTTTACTGCATTAGTAAATTATTTTATAATGCACTTATTTCTTAAAATATCAATCGTGTATAAGAAAGGATCTCCGAATCAAAGAACTTTATTCTAAAATACATATAATTACACTATAAATAATCTTTAAAAAGAGGAGATAAATGAAGTGTTGCTTATATTTTTTATTTTCCTCCAACACGGATATTTATAAACTAGAGTATGCTCAGTACTAAAATCTTTATTTTTTGCAAAATAATAAAAAAAACTAACGTGCAGAAACTTTTCGAAAACAACATGCAACTGCACCAAATAACTTCGTCAAATAACAAATTAATAGGATTTAATTTTTAAAAGAGTCAATAAAAGTTAATTAAATATTTAATATTAATAAATAAATTAAATAAATAATATTTAATTTAAATTTAAATTATAATGACATTCTTTAACACACACTTTAAATATTATATAGATAAATAATTATTATTAAAAATAATAATTAAGAATTTACAATATTATATTATAATTTTTAAAAATTAAGAAGATAGAATATATATTTTTTACTAATAATTAAAGAGATTAAAATACTTTATACCTTTAATAATTAAATAGTAACTATTCCAAAAAAATATTTATTTTTTATATATAAAAAATATAATAATCTACTAAAAAATAAAAATAAAAAACAATTATATACATATCTCAATATCACTTTTATAATATTTATTGAGAAACTAATAATAAAGTAGCAACATCTTCTGTCAACCCATGTCAACTAGCGTGTCTTCTACTCCACGTTTCGAACTTGTCCGTAACAATAGCATGGACAGAATTTAGATACAATAAATTACTTTCTATTGTATTGTTTTTTTTAATTAAAAATGATAATTTATATAAATAATTTAAATCAAGGAACTAACTATTAAAATAAAGTTAGAGTACGTTTGAAAAATAATTCTTTCTATTTCAACTATTTTTCAATAATCAAAAAATATTTGTATAATAAGTTGTATATTTGGGGTATCTAAATTTATAATTTTTAAGATAAGTTATTTTATAAATTTGAAAATTTTGAAAGTTATTATTTTTAATGATTTTCCTCCTAAAATAATTTATAATATAAAATTAAATTTTATTCTATCTAAATAAAATTAAATATCTTAAAATTATTTTCAACAAATTCATCTAAAAAATAATTTAAATTATAATTAATTATAGAAAAAATATATTCTGTATGTAAAAATGATTTTAATCATAAAAATATTAAAAATCGATATATATTTTTAATTGTCTCTCATTTCTTCTTTATTTTTGAAATGAAATATAATTAATTTTATTCACTAATTTATTTTTTCTTGGTAGCACGTACGATTGCCGAGAGGTTTTCGTTGGTGATAATTGCGATCTCTGCAATAGTTGTTTTCCTCTCAAAGTTGACTTAAAAATAAAAACAAAAGCTGAGAAAAAAAAAAAGGGGTTAAATGATGAGTACGGGGTCGACACTGCAATTTGGGCCCAGTGCCCCTCTTTTTTAAGTCACATCCTGCAACTTATGACCTGTGAGTTGTGACCTCATCTTACTTTATGATTAAATTCTTGTTTACAAATCTTAAACGTAAATTAGAAAAATAATTACTTATTAATTTAATATTTTTTATATAACAAATTATTAAAACGTGAATTATCAATGAAAATTATACATAATAAGTAATTTTGAGGCTAGTTATTTCACTCTTTAAAGTGTCTCTAACGTAGCAAGGAGATTAGGCACTATTATTGACAGTGAATATTTTAAGAACGAACAAAAAAAAATTAAACACATGTTACATTGCTCAAGAGTTATCACCCTTCCTTCAACTGATTTCAATTTCATTCCACGTTTTATTTTAAACATTTTTTTTCCATATAATTTACCGTGTGTGTTCGGTAGTGATGAAAGAAATGGAAAGACGCGAACAAATAAGTGGAAAAAGAATGCTATTGAGAATAATTAGCATATATTTGCATAAATAATATATTAAATAAAGTAAGAAAATAAAATAATATTATAAATTAATTTACATATATTAATTACTTTACACACATGTTATTGACAATTAAATTTATGATTCGAACAATTTTTTAATTAAAAACTTTATATAATCGATCGTATGGTAATAGATTTATAACACTAAACTGTATTGAGAATTTGCGTATGGTGATGGATTTCCGAATTAATCCACATGATTTATTATATTAACAAGATAAATCCTAAAATAATTGAAAGTGTACTATAATAACAATCGAGCCTTTAGGTCATAGAGCATATTTTGGACTATAGGGGTTGACCTAAACATGGTGCTTTTAAATTTGAATTTGTTGTATTAAAATAATGTTTAAGTGCAAATTAAATTTTATTTGTTAATATTAGAACACTACGTAAAATTCATGAAAAAAGTGTACAATAATCAATTAGAATAAAATATTAAATAAGATGGGATAAAATGTTGGTGCTAAGCATTTTTTATAGTTAACTAGTTCTTGTTTTGTACTCTTTCTTTTTTTTTCATAGTTATTTTGTTAAGATTTTTTTTTTTTTCATTGTCACTTTTTTAAAATTAATAATTTATTAATTTTTTTTCATTTTTACTCTTTATAATTAATGTATGTTTACTAAATAATGTGTTTATTCATTTTTTTAATATACTTATTTCTTTTTAATTACTTAAAAAGTATAACAAAAAAATATATAATAAATACTTTGAAAAATTAAAATATTAATTATTATCTTAATTCTTGTTAACTTTAAAGACAATAAAAAAAAAGATGAAGAAGGGAGTACTAAATTGAACTAAATGATGAATTGACTATTTTAATCTCAATTTAAAATTATGTTTAATGAAAAAATGTGTTTCAATATAAAAAGGAAAAAAAAAACTTGTGAATATAATTTTTTTTAAACTCCAACTCAAATTAACTCAACATTACTCCCCTTCAACTTACTCAAACACATTCAAATTACTTAAACTGGTTAGAGTAAAAATCAGGATCAAAATAATAGCATGAGTTTGACTGGTGAGTTTGTCAAACCAAGATTTCGTCAGAACTTATGTCATGACTTTCCAGACTTCTATGCACTGTAGTAATTGGAGTCAAATTCTCAAAGACAGGCCTTGTGTGTTAAGCTTCACAGATTAGTGGCAGCACACACTCTTTGTAAGAACTAGCTAGGCATAAGATAATGCTAGTTTAGCAGACACAATGCTAGAGGCACGTGGGTGGAAGCTGTTTTAGTCAGTTTAACTTAACTAGGTGACAGCTAGGCATTAATTCACCACCCTATTACCAAAGTCCTTTTCTTCTGCCACACTGCTTAACTTTTTCTCACCTTGACCTCTATATAATGCATCAACTACTTGTGTTGCTTCTGTAAGTAACACTAACCAGCTATTCATCACTCTTCCTCCCACTTTCTGGTCCCAGCTCCAGAAATGGCTTCCAATTCCATTCTTCTTCTGGCCATCTTTCTTGTGGTTACCACAAGGGTACACTTTTCTATTTTGCTTTTCACTCACTGGTCATTTTCACATAACAAAGTGCATTTCAAGTTGTTTTCTTGCTTCAAGTATTTCTTACTTTAGTATGAATATTCACCTTGTGCACATATGCAGGTTTTTTCCCATGATGAAGATCTCAAGATAGTGGTATGTACACTTTGATCTCAAGTTGCGCTTCTAATATTTGTCCTGATCTGTATGATTTGTTTACTTTCTTAAATCAAGAGTAGTCTAATCTAGCTAGCTTGTTGCAAAGTTTAAATTTTGTCAAACATTATTGATGATCTTTTTAGCAAGAAAACTAGTTGACAATAACATGTGCCTTTTAATCCTTTCTATATGCTCAATATTAAAATGTTTTATAAAGAAGAAAATTTAAGTATAAAACATTTTTGTAGACACCAACAAGCAAAATGGAGTAGTGCTACTTAAAAATGTAGCACACTATTTTTTAATTTTTTCATGACTTTCACTCCTTTACTAACAAGTACAATCTTTTTGGACACATGGCTACAGATATCTTAAACCAACCAAAGAAAAAACTTGTATTATTTAGTTATACAGTAGATTACATCTTAGTTTTTGTGACACAGACAAGTCCTGCACCTGCACCACCAGTGAAGGCACCAACTCCTGCACCTCCAGTGAAATCACCATCTTATCCTCCAGTGACTACACCAACAACACCCCCTTCTAAGGTGCCTCCTCCTCAATCCCCAGTAGTAAAGCCACCAACACCAACTCCAACACCAGCACCCCCTTCTCAGCCTCCAACTGTGAAGCCACCTACATATCCATCACCCCCAGTTGTGTCCCCTCCTGTTGCTCCATCCCCACCAGCTCCTGTGGTGAAATCAAAGAAGGGTAAGTGATTATGCCACATTTTTTCTTTGCATTGTAGTAGAGGAAGAACAAAAATGTGTAATTAAATGAATAGTCCTTTTTCAACTTAGTAATAATTTTGATTTTTCACAAATGTCATATTTATATTCAAACCTTTTGTTTATTTTTCTCCTTTTCATTTTATCACGTCTATTGTTTTATTTGTTATTATTATCTTTTGGACTTTGAAACAATTTTTTAATCCTGTAATGTGGGGTTTTAATATTGTTAAATGTTTCTCCTGATTTGATTACTGTAGAGTGTTTTTGTTTTGTCAAATTTTCTGCTACTACCGTTTAGTTTTCATTTTTTTATTTTATTTTTAAGTTAATAGATTTTTTTTTTATTTATAATGGTGTTAGAACTTTCTACATACTTATAGATCCAAAGACAGACAAAACTAAGTTTAAAAATATTAAAATGAAAAAATTCATATATTACAGAGAGATCTGAAAATTATTTAACCCTTACTTTTTCTTTTGTCCTTGTTATCCGTCTCCACTTTTTTGTCATTGTTATCCGTTCTATAATCCAATGATGGATGTGAGAGAACCATTGTCTCAATTGTTAGTGTTTAAATTGTTTTAAATTAAGTGTGGATTAGTGAGATCTGATTAATTAATGATACAATGTCTTTTGTTTTTCTACAACTTTTTTGTGGGCAGATTGCATTCCACTATGTGATTACAGGTGCCAATTGCACTCAAGGAAGAGATTGTGCATGAGAGCATGCATGACATGTTGTGACCGATGCAAATGTGTCCCTCCTGGAACTTATGGTAACAGGGAAAAGTGTGGGAAGTGTTACACTGACATGTTGACTCACGGCAACAAATACAAGTGCCCATAGATGCATGCATATCTAGTAGTACCTAAGCTTTTGTTTAAGTAATCAAGTTTGAATGATTATGTGGTTTGAATTGCTAGTGTATTTAATAACCGAGTGATGAGCATTAGTTATATACAAGTCGTCATGTTAATCAAAATAGTCAACACTATTTGTGTTGTCTTTAGGATCGGTGTGGTCCAGGAAGAAATTTATATTCATATGATTAATATAAGGAAGTGTTTGTGCTGTACGAAATTATGAGGACTACAATTTAATTTGAATATGACCCTCGTTAAATTTGATTCCTTTTTGGGCACAGCTTTTTGAGATATTGTTAGGTGGGGGAGATATTCTTGACTTGTCCTTTTGTTGGCATGGATTCAGCCATGGGGTCGCAATATTAAACCATGCCATCTACCACTCTCAGAATGCCTTCATTGAATTGTAATTAGAAAAGCAAAAGTGAATGCCTTGAATTAATGCACTATGTTTCAACGATGGTAACTTGAGCTATAAAAGGAAACAATTTCCATGTGGCATTGGAGCAGTCGTATGTATGAGCAAGTTACCTTGGGAATAATGGTTGCTTAAAAAGAAAAGGTGAACTCATTTGGTGAAATATAAATCAATATGAATGATATAAAATTATAGGGGCGGATAGTTCATAAGTTCTCTCTCTCTCTCTCTTTTTCTAATGAAGTTTTTATACTTGGTATTACCAACAAGAAGAAATGGTAGGTTATGAAAAATGGGGAAATTATATGGTGAATTAAAAAATAATTGATTGAGAATATATAACTGTTAGAAAGTAATTTTTAAAGTTTGTAAGTTGATTTTCAATGGAGATTTCTTCTTTTGGTGCTAAAGTGAGATTTATGTGTACGCATTATTTATTTTTATTTATTTATCATATAAGCATCTCTTTTCAATTTTTAAATGGATCTCACAAAAAATGTTACATTTTTATGTATCATTAATAATTTATTTATAAACTTAATTTTTTATATTAAATTATACATTAAGAGAGTTTTTATTCTACTATTTTGCAAAATATTTTTTTAATGACATAAAATAAAAAATAAATATTTAACTATATTAAAATTTATTTAAAATAATGAAGGCAATTAAAATTATGTTATTACGATAATATAAAAATTAAAAAATTAAAAAAAAAATGCATAATTAAAATAAGGATTGAATTGATTTTGATTTAATTTCATTACGTGAAAACAAATAAAATAATAATAATTGAGAGTTAATAAAAGTAGCTTAAGAAGAGATTATAAGAGACAAAGTGTGAAAGAGAAGAAGAAAATTAGGAAGTTGGTGAGAAAAAAAATACTATGAATCCTATTTATACAGGTATTAATTTATACAAATATTGGTGTTTAAAATTATATTAAAAAAATAATTTTATAACATTAAAATATAATGTTTATTTTCATTGTATAATGTTAGCTTTCTTTAGAAAATTTTATTGTATAACATTTAAAAATATATTATAAATTTAATTTTTTTTAATCAAAAAATATCTTAAATTTCTTAGAATTTTAAGTTTTAATGATATTAAACATATGACAAATATTTATAAGAAGATTTGATTAAGACATTTAGATATTTTGATATTAAGTCTCGTAGACGAAACAATTCACCTGTAAGACATATGTTCTTAACTTATATCATTTATGATGATCGATAACAAAATCATTTTTTTTTCACATGATTCTTCAAAGATCGAAAATATAGTTTATTTGGTACTCACAATTCACTATTAGAGCTAAAGACATGTTTTTTGTATAAAAAAAAATAGCATACCCCACAAAGAACGAAAAATTATAAGAAGTTATTCCGGATTGAACTCAAAATTCTTCTCTTTTGGTATCTAAAAAGTGATAAATATCTTCATTGATTAGATAAGAAATAACAATTTGGTTAAACGCATTAAATACAAACATTTAATACATCAACAAACACTTTTCTCTATATTAAATAAAGATGAAAACAGACGAAACAAGCTTGTGAGACACGCTCAAGGATTTGCAATGATCATTTTCATGAAATACCTACTAAAGAAGCTTGAAGAGTCATAAAGAAGTGAGAGATAGATTTACATGAACATTATTGTACATTTCTTTTGATGAAAAAACCTTGTATTTAACTGGTTGTATCAGGTCTTGATAATAAGATGAAACAATATTGTTAGCTTACCAAACTTTAACTTTTTATTATTGTTTTGAGTCTAGAAAGACTTGACTGTAAAAGAATATTTGGTTGTTAGAGCCCGAAGAGACTTGAATATAAAATAATATTTGATTGTTAAAGTCTTAAGAGACTTGAATGTAAAAGAATACTTAGTTATTTGAAGCTTGAAAAGACTTTGTGCTCAAAGAATACTTAGGTAATTGTTTGAAGAGATAAGTCAAAAAATACTTAGGTTGAACTAGAAATGACTTATGAAAGAATATTTGTATCTTTGTAAAAGATAGTAAAACTTCATTAGATTGATCAAAAATTGGACATAGTCTCAATGGTTGAGACGAACCAGTATAAAAACACCTATATGTTCTTCATACTTTTTCTCTTTGTTTGCTCTTTTACAATCTTGTTACTACTTCACTATTTTAAAAAAGAGTTGAGTTTTTGATAGACATTTTTCAACCTCTTCTAATATCTCTCTTTTCTCCATAATTTTTAATTAAAAAAGTATAGAAGTTCTTGTGCTTATATAAACATAAGATGCTTAACAAAAATTAAGCTCAACATGAGATGCAAGCCAGACAGATCTTCACAGTAACTTTCAGGGTTTAGGATTCCACATTGTGAATGTTCTAAACGGTGATCTAGTTAGTAAAGTCATTTTCCATTAGAAAGGGCGATATAGTTGATAATTATTTAACTTCTTTCGTGTATCATTTTATAAAAATTTGTATGAAGTCATATTTTATCTTAATTTAAAATTTTAATTAAAAAGAGTAATTTTTAGAGTCCATTTGAAATAGTTGTTACTTTACTGACTTTTTATTTATTAAAGATATTAGTTATTTTTGAATGTTTTAATCAAATGAAGTTGTAAAATACTATCAATAAAGTGAGAATACAATATATACTTTGAAACGAATGAGGCCGAAAATGAAAGGACAATCAATGTCCAGTTAGATGGGACCAAAAATTGAAAGAGAAGAAAATGAATAAAAGAGAGAAAAATTTAAGTTTTCATTTTCATTTTCTATGTGACACAATCGAATATTAAATATGAATATTTAATTGAACTTTGATTGGTGATGGGAGAGACCACCATTCCTTTTCCCTGTATTTGATCCTCGTTGGATATTTAATTTTTAAACTTATTCAATTTATTTTCTGACTATAAATATTGTTTTTAATTTGATGCCATTTTACTTGTATAACATTTGGTCTTTTTTGAACGTTCTTGAGTGAAATGGGCTGATTGATGTTTCCAAACAGAATGGATCAAATTATCTAATACGACCAAATTACGATTTTGAAAGGCTCATGAGTAATGACATATACATTTTTTTTTATAATAAGTTCACTTCCTTTTTTTGTTAAAAAAATTATAAAATATTTTAATCTTTTTTATTCTCTAATTTTTTAATTTTACACTTCTAACGTTCAATTTAGTATTTTCTCTTTTTTACGCACTTCCTTCATTCTCCCTTTTAATTTTCACATGCATCTATTTGTTTTTTCCTTGCTCTTCCCTTATTTTAATAGGTCATTTTAATTTTTTTGATTTTCACATTACTCTCTTCTTTGTCTTTTTTTTTTTTTTCTCTAGTTTTCACACACACTCAGATTGTAGAATTGGTGCGCAACGGCGATGTAGACACATGCAACTTTTTCAATAGTATTGAAGGTGCTGAGTCAAACGCGCGTTTTTTCTTCGAACACTTCCTCCCTTTTCACACTTCTTGAAACCTCAACAATAAATTTAGTATGCCAGAAAATACTTTCCAAAGCATTAATTTTAATATTCTAAAATAGTGAAATTAGTTTTTTTTGAAAGTATTTTTTGGAATTGTATTTTTACATACTTTCAAAAATTACTTTCTAGAACATTAAATTTACTGTTTCATAAGGAAATTTTCAAAATTATGTAAAACAACACAGTTCTAAAAAGTGTAATACTTCTCAAATTTGACATCTCAGCAACTATACTAGTTTATGACACTTCACACGGTGACACTTCTCACAACTTTTCTTTGTTCAGAATCCTTATCAGTCAAAACCCTCTATCGGTAACCATTTTTGAGATGTCCATATGCTTTTAGGATTAACGAATGACCTCACAAACCAACATAAGACTTTTCAATGTGTTTTATCCTCATTCATACACTTTTTGGAAAACGTCTCAGAAAGTCACTCATCCCTAAATCGCTCCAAGCCAAACTTGCTTAGTTGTGAAATTCTTATATAATGAGCTACCAAAAAGTAGATGCATCTTGTTAGAATATGTAGTACAAATCATTTCCTTTAAGTCATTCTCAACTATACAATCTCACACGTGCAAATATCTAAATCCTTCTCATTCTAGTGTGTTTGAGTAATTACAAGTCCACCATATTTTGCTTGGTTTGTCCTTGAATCATACCGTACTATGAGAGAAGACCTAGTTTGAAACCCTTTATAACAATCCTTAAATTTGACATCTCAATGACTCAACTCCATGACACTTTACACTTTGACGCTTTACACAACTCCTCCCTGGTCAGAATCCTCCGTGGGTAGCCATTTTAAAGATATTTGTCATATTTTAGGATCAACAAATAACCAAACAAACCAACATAAAACTTTTTCAACATACTTTGTCCTCACTTGCACACTTTCTGGGAAACTTTCTAGAAGATTATCCATCGCTAAATTGTTTTAAGTCAAATACACTTAACTGTGAAATTCTTATGTAATGAGCTACCAAAAAGATGCATCTTGTTGGTATAGGTATTACAAATTATTTCATTTAAGTCATCATCAACTGCATAATCTCACACATGTATAAATCTCTTTTATTTTGGTGTGTCCAAGCTATTATAGAAAGTTTTTTTTGGAACACTAATTTTACTATTTTAGAAAGTATTTTTTGAAAGTGTATTGTTTTACATAATTTTGGAAAGTTTTTTTTCAAAATAGTAAATTTAGTGGTCTAAAATGTACTTTATGAAAGTGTGTAAAAAAATTCTAAAAATACTTTTCAAAACACAAATTTCACTATTTTTGAAAGTATTTTTTTGAAACATTAAAATTAATGTTTTATTTAAGTATTTTTTAGAGCACTAAATTTAATGTTGTACTTTCTAGGGGAGGAAGTACTCGAAGAAAAAACGTTCGTCTAGCTTGACACCTTCAACATTATCAGGGAAGTTGCATGCATCTATAACATTGTTGTACACCAATTCTACGTCTCAAATGTAGCAATCCGCCATGATCCATACACGTAACGAATCAACTACTAGCAGTGAAAACATACACAACTACCTATGGTGAACATACAAACAATTCCTAGGAGGTACATGTAAAAATATAAATATATGCATAAGGATAAACCAACCAAAAGAAATATTCCTCAACTAAACAACCACATATCCTATACATATGTATGTATATATAGTAATCCAAAACAATTGTAATGTAAACCTAGGTTGTCAGTCAGGCAACTCTACAAAACTATAAAAAGGTAACATCAAGTTACATTGCCATCTAACATGACCCTCAACTCGCCAAACTCCTCTAGCCTAATCATGTCCTACTCCTATGTAAACATAATTATCACAGTCCAACCACGAAAAAGAAACCATGGAAAGGTAAGCTAGTATTCAAAAGGATAATCATACAAGTATAAAAGGCAAATATAATTATACTACCAATTAGTAACATGTAAACCATACAACAAAAATCACATCATGTCTTACAACATAACAACATATCAATAACACGTCAACATGACATCAACAACTTTGAAGGATAAACAACTTAATCATTCCAGACTTACACCACAACCATGTCATTCAACAAAAAATTCCACATAGGTGAGTAGTCTAATTGACTTGACCTTATGAAACTAACGTGATCTTTTTACACCTACTATATCAACAACCAATTTGGATACTAATATATAACAACATGGTTTCTTGAATTTCGTCACTTAAACTATGAAGTCTAGTATTTCTGTTAAGACAAAACTACTTGGGTGTGAGCTTACCACGTCATTAGCTTGCATAACTAAGTCCCCTATGGATTTAATTCGCTGACTACCTTTCAAATACTACGCCCTTCTAGTACTCAGTTAGGGACTAAGCCCTCAACCTTGTACCTTACTCGGTTAGTCATTTGTAATCAATATAGCTCGACCTGACCCCTATACTGTGGTCACTTATAACTAATATACTTTGACCTGGTCCACATACCACATCAACTAAAGTCCTAGAGGAGACTTAACTATCCATTTCAAGAGTCAACTACTTAGGAAAAGTTTTTCAACAATTGGGCTCAGAAAGTATCAAACTAATATCCACATAATGAGATATTCAACTTTCAAAAATACCCTCTCCTTTAGTCCTAAGTTGATCAATACAACACATCCTAATGCCTAAACGCCTTAAGCAGTCTTAGCATCATCACCTTTATAGTTCAATAGTTAATCACCACAACATGACTAAATGCTTAAAACATTCTTAGTATTAATGTCTCAACAATTCAACAATTATTTATTTATATGCATTATTTTATATCAATGAATATGGAACCATCAACATTAATCGACATACAACATGTAGATTCACCTAACCTATCCATGTTCAACATTTTCTCAATCAAACAACAAGTCTTCATAAAGCAACTCATGCCCAACACCATCTACCCTACGCTTGACGTCATTGTGATAAAGAACTCTTAGTCTCGCCTACGTTGAGAGCCATTAACTCGCACTCAACATGGAGGAGATTAAAGATCCCTTGGGACAATCACACTTGGCGTGGATAAACCCATGTCGACCCCAATTTAGATAAAGATGATTCTTTCTCCTCGCACTCGATGTCATTCCATTGGCACAAGTTTTCACTCAAGTAGAGAGTTATGTCTTGGTCATGTTGGACGCCATACAACCCATGCTTGGCATGACCAAGTGAGAGGTTTTTCTCTCTCCTCACACTCGATGTCACCAATTTTGCACCCAACACGAGTTAGACAAAAGACCCTTAATTTGAGCCATGCCCAATGCCATGAAGGTGAGTTTGACATGATGATGAGTTCTACACTAAAAAAAATTTCAAATTGGCTCAAACCACCTGAAATTCAAAAAAATTCCAACATGCAACACAATATATCATTCATATACATCATCAATAACTCTTTGATCAACAAATTAACAACATGCAACAATAATCGGTTAAGAAACCACCAACTCACTAATATCCAACCCAACATGCTCCAAAGTATGAAAACTCAACATACCTCAGTTCACAACTTAGGATTTCATCATGCAACCACGAAATCATGCAATAAACCAACATGCAACCGGAAATAATCCAACAAAAATTTAAAAGTATAGTTTCCCTTCCCCTAGATTCGAAGTGAAACAAGGAAGATGAAGAAGAAGGATCTTCGAGAACTCCAAAAGCTTTGCACCAACACAATCACGATGATAATCCTTAGTTACGAACTTCAAATCACCACCCAATTACCCAACTATGATCTTGGCAACGCTAGAAATAAGAAAGAAAGACTTAGAATTCTAGAACTTCTCTCTTTAGTTTATGCCTCGAAGACTATTAAGAATGAATTTATGAAACTCAATTTTTAAAAGAGACTTTATATCTTTCTCCTCAGGGTTAAACTGGACTTTTGCCAAGAAAAATTACAATATGTCTAAAAACTTGTATTTTTTTTTTTTTAATTTTATGTCTCTAACTTTATACCTTAAAAGGTGGAGACATAAAATAAAAAATAAAAATATTAAAGATATTTAAGAATTTATTTTTTTAAAAAAGAAAAAAAAAGTATATTTATTAAAAAAAAGAAAAGAAGAGGTATATGTATATGATGACGAGCCTTTTGAAATGACAACAAAGAAAGAGTTCATAAGATTTTGAAAAGGCCCAGAACTAATACCGAGAAATGGGCCTCCAAACTTGTGTAAGGAGCTTTGTGCCCATCTTTATCTTAATTTGTAATATATATTTTTCACATTAAAATATGTAAATATTATATTAATAAGAATTTAATAAGCATATTGTCAATTTCAGTGGGCCATCTGCAATAATATTAGCAATACAGTTTACATATTTGATTTTGATGTCTTTTACTAGGTGATTTTACTGGAATTTTTCTAAATAAATAATTAGTTTGGATGGAGATAAAGAAAATAAGGAAGATTTTTATTTATTTATTTATTTAAAAAGCTATATTATTTGGTTGAAGAGGAAGCGAAGACAATTTAAGTAACAAATTTTCATTTTTCCCTGTTTCCCCCTGCAACTTTTTTATATTTTATTTTGTTTTCTCTTAACCGAATGAAAAACAAGTAAGAGGAATCACAAAATCATCTGAATAATAAATCTTGTGTAAGAAAACATAAAAAAAAAAAAAAAAAAAACACATAAAGAAATTACATTACTTGTATTTTTCACCCAAACTTAGTTTCCACGAAAACCTCCCACGTCCTTTTAATTAATAACTGTTGGAGGACATTTTCTAGCTACGATCGTCAATTTATTGCAATTACAGTGAAGGTTCATTTTTAATTGGAGTAGGTGGGAACCAGCCACCAGGGATGGAAATGGGTACTAGGATATCCCAACTTGTTCTGTTGGCTAAAAATTTGTTTTGTATTTTATGTCTACTTGCGTGACTACCTATGAAGTGTTTATAAATATTCATAAATATTTGTGATTTTTTTTTAAAATTTTAAAAATATTATAAATAATTTTTAAATTTATATTTTTAAATTTTTGGAAAAAAGATTTAAATGTGAATGGATGAGTTGGCAAGGACAATAGTGTTAAATAAAGTTGACGCGTATGGGTGACATGCAAATTCCCAATTCTTTTCTTTGCAATGCATTCTCCTTTTTCCTATGCCTTTCCTCAGAGTTTCTCAAGTCCATGCCTCAGGCTCAGAGTCTTGGTCTTCCCTTTTAATAAACCCAAACCTCTTCACAACCTTCATCTTCATCCTCACTCTTCAGCTTCCTTACCCTCGCAACCGCCATGACTCTTCCTCAACAGTATGCCACAAATTAAACCTTCCTTTTGCTGGAATTTCATTCGCATAGTAACTCCTTTTCTTTGTTGTGGCTGCAGATTTAGCTCTGGACTCGTGCAAGCGCCGTTTGTTGCAAGCTCTGGCCTTCTTCTCAACACGTGGGGCGTTATCTCTTCTCCTGTCGAAGCCATCGTCGGGAGTCGAGCCTTGTCCTGGAAGCTCTATCAAGAACCGGCTTCGGATTTGACGGTTCTGGCGTTTCAGGTCGAACCGGATTTCCATCTTGAACCGGGTTTGGTTTCTTTTTCTGAGCTCAGGGGGAAAAATTTCCGCCGCTTTGAGTTTCTGTGTAACAAGAAAATTCTGGATTTTAAGGTTAACGCCTCTGCGGTTTCGCTCTTATCTGAAAATATTGAGAGGCTTGATGAGTTGAAATCCCAGGTATTTGCTTACTTCTACTTCTCTACCTTTCATTGTTCTTTGATTTTGATATGAAAAATTGCGAGCTGAAGCGTAGTAGACTCTTTTGGATACTAAATTGCACTTTTGAGTTGACCTGCATGGAAAATTTTGTGCTGCAAATGTGGAGATTTGTATGAGTTTACTAAACTGTTTGTCTGTCCAAAACTATGAACTAGTTAGAAAGACAAAACTTAGATATATTACCATATGCACTATTGTTGCGCATGTCCAATCAAAATTCGAGTTTGGTATGCAATGGATGGTTATATGACAATTCAATTGATGTATGGAGTTTTAGGATTTTAAGGAGTGGTGTTGCATGTGTGAGACATGAGTTTGGTGTATATGTTTGTTTTCTTTATTGTTTTGAAAACTAAAATGAAAATAGAAATCCAACACACTCTTTGTTTCTTTTTTCCAAGGGCATTTATTGTTCTTCCTCTAAGCCCCTATAATCATATTTCTGATGCAGATTAATGACTCTCCCAGATTGATTGTTACTGGTCATGGTCTAGGAGGACCAATTGCATCTCTCTTCACTTTATTGTTGTTAGATAGCCCTGGTTTAGGAAAGAAACACCCTCTCTGCATCACCTTTGGTTCTCCCCTTGTCGGTGACAAAAGTTTTCAAGAAGCCATATCACGTAGTTCTACATGGAGTTCATGCTTTTTACACGTGGTCTCTTACAAAGACCCGCAGCCAAAGAAATTGAAGCCTGGCACCGATGATTACATGCCTTTTGGCACATTTCTCTTCTGTTCTGATACAAATTCTACTTGTTTTGAGAATCCCCTTTCTGTTTTGGAACTTCTTGTGGTCTCAATCGGCCATCAAAATCAAGGATTTCAGCCCATAGATTATGGAAACATTGTGGAAAATCTCTATCGCAAAGCAATTTGCAAGGACTTTACCCCACGGATGCAGGACTTGAATACTTCTAATTCACTGCGTGCAAGTATCTGTTTGCAGTTGTGGGCAGCACTAGGATTATTCGATGTGCAGGTAGCTGAATATCCTTTATTTCTAAAACGCTTGTATTTTAGTAAACCTTATTAGACTTGTTATGTGTAATTAGACTAGTATTTGATGAATCAAATTTTTCCTAATCTATGGTCTAAAATTGATTTGGCAGCAGCAACAACAGCAGAACATTGATAATAATACTTTGGCAACAAAGATGGAAACACTGGATATTAGTCAGTTGCAACATAACATTGATGTGAATACTTTGGTAACAAAGATGCAAAAACTGGAAGAGAAGTTCATTTTCCAGAAGAAGATTAAATTTGATCCATCCAGGAAATTGAATGTAATGAAGAGAGATATGGCCCAACTTGAATGGTACAAGAAGGATTCCAAGAATCGAGATATTGGGTACTATGACAGCTACAAGAGGAGTGTCTCAACAAGTGACCAAGATGCTGTTAAGTTCCAGAAAAACCTCACAAATTACTGGAAAGACATGGTTGAGGAGGCAGAGATGAAACCACAGAGAGAAGGTGCAGCTTTCCGCATACGCTGGCTCTATGCGGGGACTAACTACAGGAGAATGGTTGAACCCCTGGATATTGCTGAATACTACGCGAATGGTGGTAAAGATTATATCACTAACCAAAGATCTAAACATTATAAAGTGTTGGAGGAGTGGGTGAAAGAAGGGAGGAGAAGAGATTCAGGCGATTCAAACAGAACAAACAGAACGAATGTGGAATTAATTTTAACCTTTGATTCTTGCTTTTGGGCACATGTTGAAGAGGCTCTCCTTTTGTGCAAAGAGTTGAAAAGTGTACAATCTAGCCTGAAAGAGAAGGAAGAGGCAACTAGGAAGTTGGTTGATTTCGAGGAGTATGTTTATGGGTTGCTCATGAAATTTGAAGTGTCACCAGAGATTTTCCTGACGGAAAGCAGCTACATGACTTGGTGGAATCAGTATAAGGCAATTAAAGGCATTTCATATAATTCAGCACTTGCAGGCTTCATGAGCAATCCTCGTCATTATGTTCAGTATACTGAGGGAACTTATGTTTTCCCTGAAGTACAGTGAATGCCCCCGTGTGTTTGAGTAGTGTGCAATAATTTGTGGTTTCATCCCACTGCACCCATTTTAATCTTTTTATATTTCTCTGTAGGAATGTATGTTATATCCTCCCTTGCGTTGTAATATTGGAAGCTCTTGCAATTGTCTTTCGTTTGCCAACCTTGCTCGCATTCTTCTTGGAAATTTATTTTGAGTGTAATGGGTGCAGGCTACATAGTATCAACCTAATCTAGAAGACTCTTGAGAAATGGACTTCTCAACAGATATGGGATTTATTAGTTTAATTTTGATACGCTGATTTTACGTTGTGATCATTACACTGTTTACTGATTAGAATCTTTAATATAAATTTTATAATGAGTTAAATAAATATGTATTGTCAGTATAAAACTTTTAAAAAAAGAATATAACTTTTTATACTGTTAGTAAACTAAAAATTATATTTCTGAATAAAAAATTAAAAATTATATTTGGTATAATTTTTCTAAGTAACTATCATATTAACGTGTAAAAAATAAGCGGGCTGATAGTGTACTATGATTAGGCTTTTGTTAGAAACACCACCATTTATTAAGTACATCACCCGTGTCATTTATTTATTTGTTTTTTAAACATTTTTTTTGGAAGAGGGAAAATATATTACCGGAAGCTACTTTTTAAAAGAAAAGAAAATTATATTTTTAGAAAGTACTTTCCTTTTTCAGAAGAGAAATAAGTTTGTTTTTTTTTAAATATTTTTTAAAAGTATACTTTTATTCTTCTTGAAAGAATTTTTCGGAACTATGTTTTAATACCCACTCTTCAATTTGAAGGAAAAAAAATATTTTTTCAAAAAGTATTTTCTGAAAGAAAAAAAATCAGTTTCGTAAGATAAAATATGTATATAATCAAAAGTGTTTCCCCAAAGAGAAATAAATTTATTTTTTCGAAAATTACTTTTTAGAAATATGCTTAGACAGTTCATTCTAAAAGAGTATAAATATATTTTAAAAATACTTTTCGGAAAAATAAAAAAATATTTTTAGAAACTTTTTTTATTGACTTATGACCTATTATGCGTGACATTTATTTATTATTAAGACTAATTTGTATTTTTTTTAATATTTCTAATAAGTAATGAATGTTAATTGTGTACTACCAAAATTTTATATATTTAAATTTTTTAGAAAATTAAATATCTCTTTTTTAACTAATTATATATTTTGTTAAAAATAATAATTAATGTAAGATATATTTTAGATCGAATAATAATCAAATAATTTTCAAGTGACTTACTTTATTCAAGTGTTTACAATGGCCTCAATCATTGAATGACTTCATGCTCATCATTGATCAATAAAATTTGTCCTTCTACATTTTGAAGCACCATGAGCCAGTCTGCATTGTATGTGATAACTGAAACACTGTTCCTTCCTTGTTGGACAAACTCTGTTCTTCTTCATAAATCATGGGATGTTATCAAGTCCTATTATACAGACATCATTTCAAACAGATTTGATTTCATCTACTGCTCTCAGGGAGAAGAATTTCCGTCACTTCGAATTTCTGTACCACGTTTCTCTGTTACCACATTATGAGAACTCGAGGTACTTATATCTCCTCCTTTCCCTTGTCATTATTATTATAAGCCTATGCTCATTTTATTTTGAAAAATCTTCTAATTGCTTCCTTCACCTGTATATAAAATTTTGGACTGATCAAGCTTATTGTACTGTTCTGAATTGAGTTATTTAACTTTGCAAATTAGTCATGATCGATCACCAAAATACCACATTCGTTAGCTTTAAAACTTATTTTAAATGAAGAAATGAAAGAAGGAAAGTGAGTTTTTAATTTAGTTATAACAATGTACCCTTATGTATGGTTTAGTGTTGATAAGATATAAACTTGATTTTGAAATTTATTTGTGAAAATAAAAATTTAATTTTTAGAAACATGTCAAGGTCAAATTTTAGAAGCATATTCTAGAAGAATTTTTTAGAAAATAATTCTTAAATAGCATATAGAATGGTTTAATGTGAGACCCCGTAACTTTTTTCTCCTTTACTCACTCTCAACTCTTTTTCACTCTATTTACATTCTTCCTCTTTGCTTGCTGTCTCAAGGTGGTGCTGCTGAGTAGGTGATTCGGAGCTCTTCTTCTCCTCTCTAGTTGCTCAAGCTTGTTCTTCTCCGTTCGTTCAAACTTTTTCTTCATTCTCTTCCGTTCTTCTCTTCCCGGAGCTCGAATTTCTTCGTACCGAGGTAAGGGAAGCTAGGATTCATGCCGGTTGTGTGAAAATGAGTTTAGTAACTCATGGATGGTTTGATGATTGGATGATTTTCGCTGAGATTGAAGAAAACTCGTTTTCGGGATTTTCGGGGTTGGGTGAAAATTTGGAGATTTTCATTGTTTATGGTTGCATGTGGGTAAAGATGATATTTTTGAGCTGTTTGGTAAAAATGTGATGTTTTGGGCCGATTGCATGTGGATTTTCTGGTTGATTATGCAGGTTTTGAAGAAATTTTTGAAGTTTGAGGGTTGCTACTGAGTATCACGCTGGGCACAATTCTTGGTGCCGAGCGCGTGACCACCAGAGGACTCCATCTGAGCAAGCCCGCCGGGCGCAAGGGTGTCTGCGCCGGGCGAGCTTGAAAATGTGAGCCTCTAGATGGCCCACGCCGGATGTGGTTGGACCGCGCTGGGCGCGATATCAGTAAGTGACATTGATTGTGGATTTCTGGTACTGTGCCGGGCGTGACCTTGTCTCGCCAAGCATGGAGACTCATTGGGAGTCTCTGCCAGTTGTGAAGCTGGGCGCAATTGGTATTGCGCCGGGCGTGAGACCTTGGGGAGGTCTCTGTCTACCCTGCGCCGAGCGCGGGTTTGGCACGCCGGGCTTGTGAGACCTTTTGAGGTCCCTGCCTCCTAGCACGCTGGGCGCAATGGGAATTGTGCCGGGCGTGTTTGAGTCCTGATGCTCTCTGGTTAGGCCACGCCAGGCGCAATCATGAGTGTGCCGAGTGTGGATGTGATGTTTATTATATGCTTTTATATGCTGATAGATGTTGTAAAATGCTGATAAATGTTGATTTATGTTGTGCTGAGCTGTTGTAGGTCGTAAGGCTGAGCTGTTGTAGGAGATCTTCGAGCTGATATGCGTGACGACGCATTGTGTGTTTATTGCTGTTTATTGCTGTTATTGCTGAATGATGTGAGATGTATGTTGTGATATATTATATGTTGATGTTGTTAAGCTGGTTGATATGCTGTTAGCTGTAGCTGATTATAATTCTTGTAATTATACGTGTATATGTTGATTCTTTTCACTAGCTTACCCTTTGTTGTTTCCATTTGGTTTGGACTGCGATGATCATACGTTGTATGAGAGCAGAGTAGGGTTAGATTGGTGTTAAGAGGCAGGTCTGCAGCTGGCGGATGGAGTTATTCTTTTGATGTTTTGTTGTTTTTGGCCACTAGTTTGGCTACTTTTGGCTGTATTTTATACACTGATTTTCTTTAGGCCCCAAATTAGACATATTATATATACTTTATTTGGATATATGTATGTTCTTTTCTGTGTGGTGTTGTGGTGGTTGAGTTGTGTGTGACAGGCAGGCAGGTCGTTACATTTAATATATGTTAATCATTGAAAAAATTCTAAAGAATCATTTGTAATTATCATATTAAAGTTGTTAAGAAATCTTAACCATTAATTATAAAAAGTTATCAATATAAATAGAAGTTATGTCTTAAAGTTTATTTAAAAAAAAATTAGGAAGTTAATTATAAATATAACTTCTCTTCCAAAACTATGTACAGGTCACTTTTAAAATCTTATGGTCGCACCTAACAGGGACGGACCTTGGGGCGAACCTTGGTGACAGGAGCCACGGATCTCCCAAATTTTTCTAATATATATATATATATATATATATATAATATTATATTTGTATGATTATTTTATAAAATGATTAGTGAATGATAATATTTTTTAGATTTTATTATTACATATATTTATTTTGAGTAGAAAAAAATAAAAAAATTTATTATATTTTTAATTAGTAAAACATTTAATTTATATATAAAAAAATTAATTTAATTCTTTTAAATTTTTTATCCAAATTCTACCTCTACACTTAATATCCTTGGCTAAGACAAAAATAACATAAGAGAAATACTGAAGGCGAATTTAGTAATTATTTGAGAGATGAGTATTTGTATGTTTTATTGTTTTTCTTTTAAAAGATCTTGCACGTTTATTTCTACAGGAGATTTATTGAGAATATCAAAATATTTAGGATAAAATTATAGGGATAATGTTCTATTAACCTTATAACAATAATTCACTAATTATGTCTTAAAAGTAGGGTAGATCTTCTGCATTTGTAGGCATGTATTCTTCTTACCATCCAAATCTTATATAAAATTCTAATGCAGATTAATAGTTCTACTCAATTAATTGTCATTGGACTTAGTGATGCATGATGAGTGGCTTCTCTCTTATTTATGATTTACACCTTTATATTTAATAAAGGAATATAAATTTTGAAAATTAAAGAAAACATCTCCTTTATATATTTCATAAGGAATTACAACGGTACTTTTTAAATTAAGTTGTTTTGATATAATTAATTTTTAAAATTAATAAAAATAACTTAAAATATTTTTTTCTTTTCACTTTTACTTTTTTTCCCCTTACAGTAAGTATGCTATTAACAAATAGATAATTTAAGTAATTAATTTATTCATTTTTTTTACTAAATATTAGTTCAAATATTTTAAATCATTTGATAAAAATTAAAATAATTTCGGAAAAAATATAATAAAATTTTATTTGTCAAAAGTGGAACAAAATTTTATAAATTTTTTATTTAATTTATTTCTTAAAATTTACATATAAATATAAAATATCTCAATTTATCATGAATATGCAGACACAGATTTACGTTATTACCAATGGGGGCAGCTGCCCCCATTAAATTTTTTTCATTCTTTTTATTTTATTTTATAAAATACTATTTGTATTATAAAATATATACTAGTAATTATATTTTAATTATCCTATTATATCTAATATAATAAAATATATTATTTTATTAATATTTTATTTTGTTGTTTAATTGTTTTTATTTTGTGACAAAATTATTTCAATATAGGAAAAAATTTACTTACTTCAAGAGTAAGTTTTGATAGATTTACTTTACTCAATAACTAATATTTTATATTAAATTTTTAAAAATTCAACTGTTAAATTAAAATTTTTTAATGCATGTATCAAATTTAAAAATTTTAAAAAAATTTAAAAACTATATGATATTTCGTTAGATAGATTCAAAATAACATATAAAATATATTTTTTATTATCTATAAATTTAAATTAATCAAACTAAGTATCAAATAATTTTTATTTTTATTTTAAATTTTATTTATATATTAAAGTTTTTTAATTGAACGGTTGAATACTTATATAAAATTTGAATTATTAAGTGAAATAATTTTATCAAAATTTACTCTTAGAATAAGTAGGTTCCTCCTCATTTATTATTATTATTATTATTTTTATTATTATTATATATTGTATTTTTTAGCTAAAAGATTTATTACTTCTTTACTCATTAAAGATGTCAAAATTTAGTTTACTAATGTAAGTTGTTTTTCAATTTTTTATTTTATTTTTTTAACTCTTTGATCATGTATATATATATATATATTGTGTGTTGGTAAGAGAGGATCTACATTAAGAGTAATGAGAGTAATTGTCACACAATTTTTTTAAACTTAAATATAATTAAATAAAGAAATTTACTCTTATAAAAAAAATAGCATTGCACTCATAAAACATTTTTATTTTAAATGAGTATAGAAATTTAAAAGACACTAAAAAAAAAATTAATAATTGTATTATTTTTATCCTATTAATTTTTACCATTTAATTCCTCTAATCTTAAATAAGTCATAAAAATGATAAAATAACACTTAAGTATAAACTAAGACAAAAAGAGAAAAAGGAAAAATTACTATTCTATTTATAAGACAAATGTAATTTATAAAAATAAAATATGTTAAAAAATTTACTATAAAAATATAATTTCCAAAAAATTATTATATTTTTAATAAAAATAATATAAAATATTTTATTGTCCACACTTAACAAATTTTTTGAATCCCTCACTGTTAGACATGTCAATCTAACCCATCCCCGTGGGTACCCGTCCGAACTCGCCCCGATTTAGATGGGGAAAACTCGTGTTTATCGGGTTCGGGTTTTTCCCGATTGATAAAATCGGGGGCGGGGGCGAGGGTGGAGATGTTGATACCCACCCCGCCCCCGCCCCTGTCCCTGCCCCGCTTAATAATATATTAAAAATTTATTTATTTATATATATAAACCAAAATTATAAATATTTATATGTAAAAATTTATATTATTTTACTTTTCTTTTATTTTTTTTAAAATTGTTCAAATTTATTTAAAAGAAAAAAAGAAAAAAAAAATAGGAGCGGGAGTGGGGCGGGAAAACCCGAACCCCGTCGGGGGTAGGGATGGAGACCTAGATTTTATTCCCGGCAGAGATCGGGAGCGGGGGCGGGGGCGGGGGCGGAGGACGTAAAACCCGCCCCGCCCGCCCTGCCCTGCCCCGTTCCGTTGCCATGCCTAGTCACTCTGAATATGTGATTTGAATTGCTAGTGTATTTAATATCGAGTGATGAGCAAAACTTATATACAAGTTGTCATGTTAATCAAACTTGTGTTGTCTTTAGGATCGGTGTGGTCCAGGAAGAAGTTTAGATTCATATAATTAATATAAGGAAGTGTTTGTGTTGTACGAAATTATGAGGACTACAATTTAATTTAATTTGAATATGAAATTAAATTAAATATTATTTATAAAAGAGATATTTCATAAACTTTTTCCATCGTATATAAGAAAAAAGATTGAGATTGACTTAATTATTGTCATTGGCGTCAACCATTCAATCTTTTTGCTCATTATTATTCATAAACCCACATATAGTAATTTTTCTCTATACCCATCACCTTCAATTGTCAAGAACTCGCTGCATCACAAGCTTCTACATCCAGTTACCGATCCTTCTAGTTTACGAAGCACTATGAGATCTGAAATGTACAAGTGATCCTTGTTGGGTTTGACTCTTTACCTGAAAATTCAGAAGAAAATAACATGATTTGTTGATTGATTCTCATGTGTGCTTGTGGTTGCAGATTTAGCAGTGGAATCGAGCTTGCAACTTTGGTGACAAGCTCTATTCTTCTTCGCAAATCATGGGATGTTATCTCGAGTGATCACGAAGACATCATTTCATACAAGGGAGAGGGATTGTCATGGAAACTTTATAAAGAATCGCATTCAGATTTGAATATTATAGCATTTGAGGCCACGTTTGACTCTTCAAAACTTTCAGGGGATTTGGTTCCATCTTCGGAGAAATTCCTTCACTTTGACTTCTTGTGTACCGAAATCAATCAAATTTTCTCCATTAACAGAACTGCACTTTCACTCTTCCATAAAAACCATCAGAGGCTTGATCAATTGAAATGTTATGAGGTATATCACCCCCTTTCCCTTTTTCATCATTATTGTAACTTCTAAGCATCTTATGATCCTTGACCTGCAATAATTTTGTATATCCATGCTAATTAATCTAGTGTTGATGGTGTGTGGACTGATTCAAGCTTATTAGTACAATTTTTAATTAAGCTGCTTGACTTTGCAGAGTAGTCATGATCATGATCATCAAAATATTACAATGCTTAGCTTTAAAATTTCTCCTCGAAAAGAAAATTTTTGGGTTTATTATTCATTTGCTCTATGTAATTTTAACTTATAGTCTTATTTATACTTCAAAATCGTTCATTTAGTTTATATACAAGTAGTTGAAGTGTGTCGATGGTGATTTTCCAAAGCCTCACATATGGAAAGTAGTTTAGTGGGTGAATTTAGAAGTGATTTAAAACAAACATTTATTTGTATATTTTAAAGCACTGGCATGTTATGTGTAAAGAAGAATATAGTAATAGAAAACTATGATGTTATATGAAAATGGCAATTCATGCCTGAGGCTATTTCTTTTCCCATCTTCGCATTCAGTACAGAAAAGAACAAATAGCAATAATAAAAAATGGAAATGACAGTGGGACTGTTTTCCAAAAGCAACCAAGTCCAGAGAGAGAAAATCGAATCAATTACCGCCCCTTTCTCTTTCCTCTAACCACCAATTTATACTACTATCAATATTCGAATCCACGTTAGCCTTGAATTAGTGAATTTCACACGTCCTCCTATTTTTTCACCTCATGCTGATCATGTGCCTCACCACTTTCCACCCCCTGCTGCATAATCTCTGCTTGGTTTTCTTCTCTATTTTCACTCATTACATGGCACTTGAACTTTCTTTGCTTCTTCTCTTCACTTATTTTATTTAACGGCTTGTTTTTCCTGCAAAGGAATTCTTTACAACGAGAGTTTTAGATAAGGATTACTGGATTAGTACCTGCGAACATCAGGGTTTAAGGGATAAAATTGAAGGGATAATTTTCTGTTAACCTTATACATTTTTCCCCCTAATATTGTCTTGAAAATAGTATAGATCTTCTGTATGATTTTATCCAATCATAATGCAGATTAATAGTTCAAGTCGATTGATAGTTACTGGACATGGTCTTGGAGGATCAGTTGCTTCTCTCTTCACTATATCACTATTAGATAGCGTTTGGTTAGGAAAGAATCGCCCACTTTGCATCACCTTTGGTTCACCCCTTATTGGTGACAAGAATTTGCAACAAGCTATATCACGTAGTCCTATTTGGAATTCTTGCTTTCTACATGTTGTGTCGGTCAAAGACCCACTTCCAAGGCTCTTCATTGCAAATCATACTTACATGCCCTTTGGAACATTTCTCTTCTGTTCCGATATAAATTCTGTATGTTTTGAGAATCCTGACAATGTTTTGGAACTTCTCATTGCAATGGACTCAACCCGTGATCAGAATCAAGGATTTAAATCTGCTAATTACGGAAATATAGTGAAAAATCTCAATCATAAAACAATTTCCAATGACTTTATTACTGTGGCTGGAAACATGACTCGTCCAGAATCAAATTCAGTACTTGCAAGTAGTATCAGTTTACAGTTGGGGACACTAGGATTGACACCACACATGCAGGTAGGTGAATATCTTCTATTTCTTGAACAATTAGAATTTTCTAATTCTATTTAATTGAGCCCTACTTAGACTCCTAATGTACAATTAGACTAGTATTTGATAGTCATAAAAGAAATGTTTTCCTAACTTGGTTTCTAAAATTGACTTGACACACAGCAGCCACAACAAAACATTGATATCATTACTCTGGAAGGAAAGATGATAAAACTAGAACAAAAATTCATTTATCAGAAGAAGGTGATGTTCAGTCCTTCCAAGAAATTGAATTTAATAAAGAGGGACATGGTCCAACTTGAATGGTACAAGAAGGGCGGAAAAAATCGAGGAATAGGATACTATGACAGCTACAAGAGGAATGTTTCAATATTGGACCATGATGTTGTGAAGTTCATCAAAAATCTAACTTATTACTGGAAAAGTATGGTTGAAGAAGCAAAAATTATGCCTCAGAAAGGAAGTGCAGGTTTTCGTAAAAGCTGGCTCTATGCTGGTACTAGCTACAGGAGAATGGTGGAACCCCTTGTTATTGCTGAATACTATAGTAATGGGGGTAAAGACTATATGACTAAGAATAGGCCTAAGCATTTTGTTCTATTGGAGGAGTGGTTTTGGAATGAGATGACAAGAGCCAGAACAAGGTATGTGGAAGCTATGTTAACACTAGACTTTGGCACACTGATAAACAACATGATCCTTTCCCGCCAACAGACGATGGTTTACGAAGAGATGGAGGACTATTTATTAAGCGATGATGAGAACTACGAAGATATTTCAAAGTATCATTCTTTCTTTTGTGTAGTTGATGACCAGATTCGTCTTTCAAGTAAAGAGTTGAACGTAGTAGAAGAAAATGAAGAGAATGTAAGTAATTCTTACTTTGAGGCACTGGTTGATGAGTGTATCCATTCCCCGCGCAAAGGGTCAGTTATGGAAGGAAATAATATAAAGGGATTTGGATCACGTGTTGACCAGGCTATTCTTTCTCGCCAAGGATCATTTGGTTCCAAAGGAAGAAAGCAAAACGTGGAATCTATTTTAACAACTGATTCTTGCTTTTGGGCTCATGTTGAAGAAGCACTCCTTTTGTGCAAGGAATTAAAGGGTACCGAAGAGAACGAAGAGACAATGCAGAAATTGGTTAAATTTGAGAAGTATGTGTATGAGTTGCTGGAGAACTATGAGGTGTCGCCAGAAATTTTCTTGCAGGAAAGCAGTTATATGCATTGGTGGAAAGAGTATAAGGCAATTAAGGGAAGATCATATGATTCAACACTTGCAAGTTTCATGAATGATGCTAGGAATCGTGAGCGGTATGCTTTGGGAGCGTATGATTTTCATCCTTATGTATGATGTTTTTCAGTTGTGCGATAAATTTTGATTTCATTATAAATTAATTACCGGTGTATTTGGATGTTTTATTATTTATGTTTTGATATAGGATGTGACATTAAGGGATTCAAAATTTATGATTTATGTTTATGTTGTCCTTTTAAATATTAATTTTAAATATTAATGTTAGAACTCATTTATGTTTAGTAGAAACCTTTTTTTAGTTCTTTTAGAACATGACCTTTGATGCTTCTCAAATTTTTTAATTATTATTTATTCATGTTATCTTTTATAAAAAGTTTAACTTAAAGTTTGATTTAGTGTTATAAAATAAAAGTGACCCTCTATCTAAGGAGGCATTTTATGAACTCTTTATATCTTATCATTGGAGTTTTTATTTAAAATTTCTGTAGTTTATTATAAATATGAGCATAGTAGAGGGTATTACACTTGGCAATTGAGCCACAAAGAGCAACTATACTCTTTGAAAACAAAGATAGATATAAAATAGTTCATGGGCATATATTCCAAGTAAGAAGGCACGAAAAACATCAGGAATTTTTAATAGATAACGAAGCAAGGATACTTTTATACATTTGATTCTATTAAGTTTACATTCTTCCTATCAAGATCTCAACCATAGAGAGGGGAAAGACAACATTCCTTTACACATTTACATAAAGCATAAGTTTCTCAAAACACATTAGCTTGTTAGGATACAATCAAAGTCTCATATTGTTTGAACAAGAGGATAAACATAGTTTATATATCCAAAAAAGTCTCCATTGGTGAAAGGCCTTTTGAAAGAAGACCAAAAACAAAATCAAGAAGATTTAAGCCCAAAGTAGACAATATCTTGCCAATATGGAGATATGTGTGTGTGTGTGGAAACCTTGGTGCATAATAGATCTCATGTAAGTGGACATAACTCATCAATTATTTGTTACTTATATACACATGAGTTCAAAAAATGTAAAAGGATGGACATGAGTTTATATATACAAAAAAGTCTTCATTGATAAAAGGTCTTTTAGAAGATAACCAAAACTAAAACACCATGGTTTAGGTCCAAAATGAACGATATTTTACCAATGTGAAAACTTATTTGTGTAGAAACCCAACAAATCTCAAATAATGCCCTTACAATAGATCTCATGTAAGTGGCTCTAGCTCATCAATTATTTATCATCATTGTTAGAAATTTGCTCATAGATAGGTAACTTACCTCTCTTTTTAACAAGATACTCTTCGATTCTTAATATAAACAACAAAAAATTAATATTTGTTAGTCTCAAATAAATGACAAATAAATTTAATCTATTTAATGCTACCATCTTCAAAATTCTCTTTCATTTAGTTGACAATGTATTTTCAATGTTCCGTATTATTCCTAATATCAAGTTTCAAGAAAGGGCAATTTAGGAAATTAGATTATTTTTTAAAATAAGACTAGTTCAATTACTATTAAATGTTATTAATTAACTTTTTTAGTTAGAGTAAATTATTTTTTTGTTGCTTATATTTAGAACTTGATAGTAGGGATGATAAGTAAACTCATATATGTGGATAATGCATGCACCATCTAGACTTTAATGGAGAATACTCGATTTAATTGGGTCTGGATATGGGTATGCATAATATATAATTCATTAAATCGAATATAAGGACGGGGATAGATATATACATATCCATCTCGTAATTGTACTTGCTTTAAATTTATAAATATTTAGTTAATTTTTTTAGAATTTTCTTAAAATTTATGTAATTTCTTACTCTATTTTTAATTTATGTCAAATAAAGTTTAATTAATGTAATTTTGTAATTACTATTTTGTATTAAAATTCTTTTTCTTTTTTTTTTTTTTGCAAAAAAAAAAGAATATTTATTTAATTTTTAGACGGGTATGGAACGGGTACAAGTATACTCAATATCTAACGACTATGTGATGATGGCACAAATTTCATTCAGCCGAATATGGAGACATGAATTGATATAGGATACGAGAACTAGTATAAAGAAATCCATACCCACATCCTCCCATTGTCATCCCTACTTAAGAGAGTATATAATTTAATAAATCTTTACATATAAAAATTAATTACTCATCGATTTGTCTATATATATATATATATATATATATATTATTAAAGATAGAATAATTTTCTTGAAAAAATTTTACTCAAAACTACACCGCACCATACCCAATTATTTTCTAAAATTTATTTGCCTTTTAGAATTCAAACATTTCATATTAGTTATAAGACTAAATTATTAGTCTTTAATAAATTTAATGACGTCGATTAATGACAACATTATTAATAGTTTTTAATGTTAACTATATATTTTTTATTATTTTTATTTGATTTGTTATGAATTTTATAATCAATGATACTAAAAGAATTGATTACAATTAATTATTATCATACTAATTATAATTAATTAGTAGCACCATTAATTGCAACCAACATTTTTAGTATTGTTAAAATAAGTATTCAATGACTAATAAATTGGTAACCAATCCATAAACTTTTCCAACAATGTTTTTTTTCTTAAATGATGACAATTAAGTGCATAATTTTTTCATATATTCTCCATGCAACAATTCTCCATTAAAATGATTAATAAATTGCAAGCATGTAATTAAAACAATGTTACTATTTTTTTATTTATATATCATCTAATAATTAATTAATGTTTCATTTGATTAATATTGCATTAATTTATATTTAAATTTATATCTTTTAATTAAAAATATGAAAAATTAATTTTCACACACAATTAATTTATATTTAATTAATTTTTCTCCAACATTAATGTTATTATTTGTTGTTTTTTCACATGGTTGACTCAACATATTTTTAGGCCTAAAATAAATATTAAAATGCGGTCTTTTAAAAATTAATAATAATATATTTTGATAATAAAAAATAAAAAATATTCTAATAAAAATATTTTTTACTTAAAGTTTATCTTTCAATCTTTTAGAGATGTAAAATTGTTTATTAAATTATTATAATCAAATTTTTTTATCATTTATTTTTTGATAGATATTCAACTAATCCATTTAATTTTTGTTGAGACATTATTGATCTTAAACAATATTTAATTAATTTGTTTTAAAAAATTATTTTAGTCGATGCAATACTTACAGAAAATATTAACATTATTCTATTGTAACGACTTGTCGTGGTCCCTATACTTAGTAGAATCACACTAATAAACTAGTCAACTAAGAAAAGATATTAAAATTGAATAACTTATACATACATGTATATATATAAATAATAATAACTAAGTTTCTATGAACAAAACATAACCCCATATATGTACAGTCATCCCAAAAATAATATCACCCTAGTGTCGATCAAGTACAGACAAAACAGTTACCCAAAATGGTAACTCTAATACGAGGATAAAACTCCACGTCCCGCAGCGGTCACCTCAACTCCAAGCTAGCCCTGATTTGCTCTCATACAATATATGATCATCGTAGTTCATCCACATGGAAACAAAAGGTTAAGCTAGAGTTTAATAAACAACCATACAAGTATAGAACAATAATCTATACTACTCAATCATCCAACTATCAATCCTGAAGTCAAACACTATACACTTCATCATAATAGTAATCATGCAATAAAATGCAACTCATGACAGATATCAATGAATATCAATCATCTAATGTGTCGTCACGCATTCACCTAGGAGATCTCCCTAACAGCAGAGCAGTATAAGTGACATCCCAATCCTACCGAAATTACCCCAATCGCGCCTGCTTGGTCATAGCTAAACAGGATATAAATCCTCACTCGAGTTTTCTCGGATGATGTCACTTACACACTTGGAAGTCTAGTTCCACCGTCAGGTATAGCACAGCTGGATACAGGCTTACCACGACCTTGACATGCATTACGAAGTCACTTGTGGAGTTCGCCCACCGACTATCTACAAGAAACCACGCACCTTCCCCAATACTTGGTTAAGGGAATAGCCCTCGACCTCATACCCCGCTCCAACACTAGCTAAAGACTTGGAGGAGACTCACCCAAACTAGTGGCCTATCTAAGCACCACTCTCACCCAAAACCAATGGCCTATCTAAGCATCTCTCTCAAGAACCTCTATGTGAGCGCTTCTAGTTCAAAAATATTTCCCTCTTCTCAAGTCCTAGGCTAGACACAGCCATAAGGCATCAAATACAATAATGCATCCTACATCATACATGACCAATCCACCATCATGATCAATATCATCCTCATATGAACATACACACATGTCATATCATATTTAAACATTCATATATATCATTACCAAGCATACATATGAATCATACACCACCATGCATTATATATCATACATACATGATCAAATCTTCAACTTTAAACATGCATAAGCATCATTTTCACTAAATACTTCTAAACATACTCACGCCTGGCGTAGCTAGCTCGCGCTCGACCTAACATCAAACCCAAGAGCTCTAAGGGTCATTCACGCGCGGCGCAATCAACTTGTGCCCGGCGTCATTCAAACAGAGACTCACAGGAGTCTCCACGCATGGTGAGCCTACCCTGCGCCCGACGCCAAATCAAACAAACACCTCCAAGGGTCTCCACTCCCGACGCGCTCACTTTGCGCACGACGTTGTATCAAAAAAATACCATTCAAGCTACTGTATGATATCGCGCTCGGCTGAACTCATCCAGAGACTCCCATTTGCAATCGCGCCCGGCGTAATCAAGAAATGGTTACTCTGATGAATGCACGCTCGGCGCCAAGAACATGCACCTGCGCAAATTCATACAGCAACCTCCCAAAACTCAAAAAATTCCTTCAAAACCTGAAAATCAGAAGATTTCCACCACATGCAATATAATACTTAGACTCCATACAACTAGAAAACATTCTCATATTCAACATGCACCCATCTGATGCAACAAAATCACCAAAACTCCCCATTTTTCCCAAAACCCCGAAAAATGATCAATTTCTCCAATCCAACCATGGATTCTCAAAATTCATGCATCAATTGAGTTCCTAAACTCACATGCAACTAAACAACATACATTCTAGCTTCCTTCACCTGAAAAATTGGCTCAAAATAGCCAAGATTTGAGAAGAAGAAGAATCTCCTTCAAAGCTTGTCCCGCCAACTTTAATCTACCAAAAGTAAGCTTCCTAGCCTAAATTCCAATAAAAGTGAGAAGGGATTAGTGATCTAGAGAAGAAGAAGAATCAAACAGAGAAATTTGGGAGAGAAAGGAGCTCACGGACCTAGAGTCCTTCTCTCTAGGTTTATTTGAGAATGAGCTTATGAGCCTCTATTATCAAAGAAAGCCTTATATACTCTTCTCTCTAGCCTTAACTAAACCTCTAAATCAACTTACTACGTTACATTCTATAAACAATATATGCATTAACTAATATTTTCACTTTCATTTTCATTAGCATCTATATTATTAACTTGTTCATTCAATGAATAATCACTTGTATTTTCAACTCCACTTTGTATTTGTTTTGATAAATCTATTTAGGGTCCCCTTTTGTGACTCAATTAAAGCATATATTTTTTTTAGTTTTTAATAACTAGATTCAAATTTTCTAGTTGACATTTTAAAATAAAACAATTAATATTTGACATTGTATTAAAATACATATAAGAAATAAATAATTATAAATCAAGAATACAAAGAAAATGTTAGAATAATAAAGCTTGATTGTCAAATGACTATTTTATACAAAAATTTCTTAAAGGTGTTTTGACAAATGACTCTTTCTACCAATAAGAAATCGTTGATCAACTTTTAAATTTAGTAATTTTGAAACATAAATATGCCATGTCAAATAATTGATTAAAAATAATCACAACATTTTATATTATTAAATATAAAAAATAAAATAACATCAATAATTTTATAAGCAATTTTTTATAAATTACAAAAAATATGAAAGAAATTAAAAACAATTTATCAATATGAAAATATTCTCAAGAAATAGTTTCAAACAACAAGACAACATAATTACAATTTTTTATTTATTTATTTATTTTTTAAATTTATGATATTAAATTTATAAGTTTATAACATAAATAACAAGGGGCAAACCAACTATATCACATTTTATAATCCTCCATCCCTTTTTACTAATTTCAGTAACTTCCAATTTTATGCAACGAGTAACCAAGAAGGTAAGAGCAATTAAAATTGATAGAATCATAAAAATAAGAATAATTAAAATGAAAAAATAAATAAAAAATTGTATAAATATAGTGTTAAAAATAAAATATAAAATTTGATAGAAGAAAAAACTACCAAATTTAGTAGCAGGAATAGTCGAATAAGTGTTAAGAACAATATCACACTATCCCAGTTAGGTGTTTTAACTTTCAAACACTTGGTAAAATAAATAAAATTTTAAAAAAAATTCATCTTAAGAATAATGAGTGTTGCAAATAACCAAACACAAAAAATATAAGAAAGAGTAAAATATGACAATCAATAATAAGAAAAAAAGAAAAAAAAATGTAAATTTGGCTTGAATAATTTTTTATTTCTAAAAATTGATGAATTAATACAAACTCAGACAATTGACAATAAAAAATAAATAAATTTTGAAAGAAAAGAAATGAGACTGATAAGTAATTTGAGAATTGAAAATTTGAGATGCAAGGTATATGTAAATATTATGAGAGGTCTAAAAGAATAAGAAAGAATAATTAGGAAATACAAAATGAATGAAATAATTGTAAATTAAAATTAATATTTAAAAAAGATTGTTACACTTATTACAAAATTAATTAATATATTAATATATTTAAATAATAAAAATCTTAATCATAATTAATGTTATTAAAAGAGAATTGATGACTTATGTATTTATTAAGTTAATGAATAATTTTTTAATTAAAAAAATAATATATAAATTCTAGAATCTTAATTGTTTTAAGGGGTCTAAAATAATGATTTTAATGAGTTGATATTGTAGAAAATCTGTGTTCCTATTTTACGGTTTCGTTTGATGGGGTTGAATTATGAAAGATGGAAATGGGTAATAAGAGCATTATCATATTCATATTGTTCTGCTTAATGCTTAATGCTTAATGCTTATTATTTAGTCCCACTTAGTTAATAATTTGTGCAGTGATTGGCAGCCGTTGATGCGGGCAATCCATTTGGAGCAAGATGCCAGCTCACAGCAGACACCCCATGACACATCCCGTGATCCGTCTCCCACTCCCACACCATCGCGCGTGCCAGCCACTCTCCCATCTTCACCTTCTTCTTATATGTCACTAGTCACTACTCACAACTCACACTTCTCACCTTCGCTCACTCACTCTCTCTTCCTCTTCCACAATGTCACCACTGCTCCTCACGCTGCTCTTCCTCTCCTGCGCCCACGCGCGTCTCACACTCGACTTCTACAAGGACACGTGTCCGCAGTTCAGCCAGATCATCCGGGACACCGTCACCGCCAAGCAGATCGCCAGCCCCACCACCGCCGCCGCCACGCTCCGCCTCTTCCTCCACGACTGCCTCCTCCCCAACGGCTGCGACGCCTCCATCCTCCTCTCCACCACGCGCCTGGGCCCCCCCGCCGAGCGCGACGCCGACATCAACCTCTCCCTCCCCGGCGACGCCTTCGACCTCGTGGTCCGCGCCAAGACCGCCCTCGAGCTGGCCTGCCCCAACACCGTGTCCTGCGCCGACATCCTCTCCGCCGCCACCCGCGACCTCCTCACCATGCTGGGCGGCCCCTTCTACCCCGTGTTCCTCGGGCGGCGCGACGGCCGCTCCTCCCTGGCCTCCTCCGTCCCCCTCCACCTCCCCACCCCCTCCATGCCCATCTCCGAAATCCTCCAAATCTTCACCAGCCGCGGCTTCTCCGTCGAGGAATTCGTGGCCCTCTCCGGGGCCCACACCGTTGGTTTCTCCCACTGCTCCGAGTTCATCTCCAACGTCTCCTCCTCCTCCTCCTACAACCCTCGCTTCGCTCAGGCTCTCCACAATGCTTGCGCCCGTTACCCTTCCGACCCCACCTTATCCGTCTTCAACGATGTCATCACCCCCAACAAGTTCGACAACGTTTACTTCCAGAACCTTCCCAAGGGTTTGGGCGTCTTGAAATCCGACCACGGTTTGTATAGCCACCCCCTTACCCGACCCTTCGTCCAAGCCTTTGCCAAGGACCAAGATGCTTTCTTTAAGGTCTTTGCTACCTCCATGCAGAAGCTTAGTCTCTTGGGTGTGCAGACAGGGAGGAAGGGCCAGATCAGACGCAGGTGTGACCAGATTAATTGACTTTTTTTTTCTTCTTCTTCTTCTTTTTGCTTGTCCGAATTTCATGTGATGAGATGAGATGAGACGTCATTTATTTTTTTTTTTAATTATAATATCATCATCATACCTCTTGTCTAATGGTTTTGAGGTTAATTATACTTGGTTACATATACTACTGTACTGCATTGTGTGAGGTGGTAAATGTGGGCATTCATGGGCATTGATTTATTGCTGTTGGATGGATTTTGGATAATAGATGAATCTCACAAGAGTTTTCGTGCTTATTGTGTAAGATTAATAAAATCTCAGCTTTTGTAAATAAGGGCATTCATTCAGGGTTTGTGTTGTACTGAGTTTTTGTTACAGTACATGATAAAATCTCTTACTTTAAGGTTTTTTAGGATGTTGGAAAGTGCTGTCTGGCGTTGAAATTGGCCGGAGTGTTCAGGCTTTTAAGAATTCTGCACAACTATATTCAGAATTAATGAATTGCAAGTAAACAAATTTTAACTGATTTTCTTTTATTTAATATTATTATTTTAAAATATTTTATTTTTATTAACCTTTTTATTCTTGGGAAAAAGAAACTTATTTTCGACCGAGATTATAATAATTGAGTGTGAATAATTTCAAAGAAAGAGACAAGAGAAAGTGAGGGGGCCAGCAATTTAAAATGCTAGATGTGGTAATAGATTTGGCATTGAAGTACGCATTATCTTGGGAAACATAGTTAGGGCTTGTAATAAACTAATAATTATGTGATTGAGTAATGGGCAGTGTGGCTTAAACAATGAAAACGTAACGAGGGGAGAATTTGGCAAGGCAATATTAAAATGCAAGAGATGCCTTTGGATTTTGAAAAACATTTTGTTTGTAGTGTGGCACCAGTTTTGTCCCTTATGGGGTCTTGCTAACAGCTGGTTTTAAGGACCATGCCATGCATGCACCATGCATGATTGCATGTGCATAGATACATTCATACGCGCATTTTATTATACAGCTGCAGTTGTTGCCGTTTTTAATGCAACAGAGGCGCGCCGCATACTCTACATCTACTATAGCTTCTACATTTTTTCTCTTCTATTGGGGTCATTAATTGAACAAAATGGGAAGACAAGTTATAATGTTGAAGACTCAAGATTTTGTAGCTTATAAAATTTATGTCAAAAATGTAAAAATGAAGTGAAACACCAATCCAGAACCAAACAGACTCTTAGGTAGGAAATTGTGTTTGATTTTCAACTCGTGTTTGATGACTGCAATGTACAAAAAAACTTGTTGGGTTATCAGTAATTTCAGTATTGCGAGTAAGATTAATTTCTGGCTTAATAAATTAATAACGATTTATTGAACAGAAAACTCTATTGCTGCGTATGTAAACCAACAATAGCTAAAATATCATGAATGAGATTAGTGAAGGAGTGCTTTGACTATAGGGTGGTGGTATATTTAGGAGGTGCATGTGCACAAGTTAAAAAATGATGTACTGAAATTCGCGGTGATTGAGGAACTAAGCCTAAACCGACAGAGGTTTTGCGTATGGTCAAATGATGAATGTGGTACCAGGCTGGATAATTCCATAATGTTGTTAAGTGGGACCTGGTATCATGTTTCTTTTGCATACTCCACGGGCTAGGTCGTTATCATTTCTAAGGACGTTAAACATCTTTACTCATTAACATGCCCGAAAAGAAAACTTTATTGCCAAATCCCAAACATCTTTGTGATGGTTTGATTTTAGTACACGCGGTTTGGGTTGGTTCCAGACCAATAAGGTTTGTCTCTCCCCTTTTCAATAAAATAAATTAAAAACAAAATCTCAATGGATTCTAAATGTTAAGATTTTCCTTGTTGAGTATCGCTGAATTTGAGTACAGAATTAGAAATTTAGATAAAATTAGAAATGGAAATGACCCATATAGTAAAAGAATTTTCTTTATCCGAGAGCATCTTAAATTTATTAAAGAAAACAATTTAACGGTTCAACTGTTCTCTTTTTCGATTTGGAGATTCCTTTCCACTGTATCTTTTCTGTTTTTGGAGGGTAGAGTGTGGGGACAAACAAACTATCCCTTCTTTTTTTTTATGAGCCCCAAAACTTTGCTCTTTTATGCAAAGTATATCACTATGTTGTTTTTTATTTAATTCATCGTTTCACTCACCATTTGGGCTCACAATATCTCAAAGCCATTTGGGCTTGAACATGTATTTTAGTCTCTTAATTTTGGCGCTGGCCCAGATCTTGTTCAGCTGCATGATCCCAATGTTGGGCCATTGGGTTACTATGATCATTGATCCCACTCCATATTTATATGCTACTCGATTACTCTATGGGTCCACCCTTAGTTTGTGTGATCTGTTTGCCCAAAAGTGCAAAACATCAGCACGTTAATATTTTGGCTTCAAGTGCATGCCTATGTTCATTTGTTAAGGGTAGTTCAACTGTTAAAATCAAGTCATGCAAAAATTTTCTTTGTAGTTTGGTAAGTTTTTGAGATATAAAGTATAATTAATACTACCTCCATTCTTATATACTCCCTTCATTCATTTTATTTGTTAGTTTTTTAGTAAAATTTTGTTTCTATTTACTTATTATATTCAAATTTCAAAACAACATTAATTGTAATGTTATTAATTCTACTCTTACATCTCATCTAATTTTAATTAATTTACATATGACAACTAATATGTATTTATTATGAAGTAAAAATGAAAGAAGCTACAATAAGAAAATATTAAAATCATTATATGAAAAGTAGAAAAATTTATTACATTTCTTAATTTGTATAAAACAATCTTAAACAGCTATTATAAATGAACAGGGTAATATAAGATTGAATTACCTAATTCATCAAGATTAAGTAATTAACAATAAATTTGTCCTATTTATATATTTTTTTCTCAAACCACTCTTATACTATGCATGTTTCCTAATTAATACTCATATTTTCTAACCAATTAAAATACATGTTGTATCCTATTTATATCTCCTAATTAATACTCAATTTTATCCTAACTAATTAGAGTGCGTCTTTTAAATAGTTTATAATTGATGCATTTTACCAAATTAAAATAACACATTTTAATTAAAAGTATTTTAGTCTAAAAATAATTAATATATGATATAATATGAATTAAATCTTATATAAAGGAATAAATAATTGTTTTAAATTGAGTCTCATAAATAAAAACAATAATAATAATAATAAATGTTACAAAAACATGCTAGAGTAACTTGTTAACCCTCTTCTTAACCTGGTTTGTTAGGAAATAGAAAACTAAGAGGCACGTTTAACAATTTTTTTATAAATAAAAATTACTTAATATAAAATATAATCATATTCCTTATCAAAAGCTATGAGACCTACAGATAAAAACAATATTCCTTAACAAAAGAAAATTACCATATTATGCATAAAACGTTAATTTAAATTAATAGTCATTTATAGTTTATCCCTTTTTCTATAGATCTAAAAAAAATCATATGGAATCAAGTTAGGTATAAATCTAAAGTATGGATTGAAAATGACCTTAAGATAAATTAGGTCTTCCTTACCTGTTTTTCAATGTTACTAATTATTCACATTGTTGACCAAATATAAATTTGGTATCACCAAGTGATCTAAATATTACTTACCTGTTTTTCAATGTAACCAATTCACATTCTGGACAAAATAATGCAATGCAGGAGGAAAAACAAAATCCTTTAGGCCCACAAATTATCGTAAATTCTAACTTTCAAACAGTGCTACAGTCGCAACTAAAAGCGAAAGTTACCTTTAAGTTTGGGTCTGATAACCCTTACTTTTTCATAGTTCCTAGTTTCATTTCATTTCATTCAGTTATGAGAATTTATCGGAAATATTCTTCACTACTATGTAAACAGTTAACTACAAAGAGTATATTGTAAAAGCAATATAATACTACTTTCTTTTATACCAGATTATGCTTGTAGAGAACTCATATAGGAAGTGAAAGAAAATAAAGTGGGAAAGGAATAAGAGTAGAGAAATGTAGCAAGGTTTTGACCAAAAAAGAAAGTGTAGCAAGGAAAGGCAATACAAGGACCAAGCATAATTGTGGGACATGAATCACCTCAAGAATATTATTGCTGGCAATTCTATAGGATTAATTGATTAACTTTTGTCTAGAAAAAAAAATACAAATCAGACAATGATTATTTCACTGAAAATTCCTAAATACCCTTGTTATGGAGGAAACAGAACCATGCAACATTTCCTCGGATGTTACTAGGTTGGTCTTTTAAATAATAATGAGGCCTACACTCGTGATATAACTTTCTTTTGACCATTTGCCACTAAAACCTCTTGAACACTCGCAATGATTTATGCACAACATCCTTTACAGTCTAATTATAAAATTTCAAAAATCTACTTGTAGTTTCTCTATGTAACATTAGTTAAAGCCAATAATATATAATGTCTATGCATGAGGATCAAAGAACCAAATTCTGGTCACATTAAATTAATAATCATCCACGTTGCCTTGCTACACTACTAATCCAGTTGGAACACGTTGAAAATGAAAAGAGTATAAGATGTGAGGTTAAAATATATTCAGATACCACAGTTTTGAGTGCAAAAGGAGAGAAAAGAAAAGGCAAAAACCCAAAAAGGGAACACAACCAGATTGTAGAAGAAGGAATAAAGTGGTAGCATAAGCATATACCTCGACACTCCCTTCGCACTTTCTACTCCAAAAATCATCAACTTTATTATTCTTTCCCTTCAATTATTCAATCAACAACAGCATCACTGTTCTTTATTTCCGTGCTAATAAGACTAATCAACAATTAACCCTTCTCTATTTACATCCCTCTAAACTTAACAAAAAAAAAAGTTAAAATTAAAGTGTTTATTTTATATGGTCGTATTTTCCCAATTTCGCCAACTTTTTTCCCTCCCTATTCATATGAATTTGATCCCATTGTTTTCGTAGTACAATTTTGATTCATCCTTTAACCTAATGTCGCGTGACATTCAATAGTGTCACAATTGCATTTCTATTAAATATTAACGTAAAGTGACAACATAGAACAAAATTTAAATAACATGGTCAAATTTGCAAAAAAAAAAAAAAAAAAAAAAACTGAAGGAACCAAATTCATAGAATTGAAAAAAAAATTAAAGAAAACAAACAATATAATTAAGCCAAAAAATTTACAATGGTAACACAAATTAAATTGAAAAAAACATTATTCCCATTTACCAATTCTCCATCCAACTTCAAAAATCATAAAACAATGGAGTTTCTTTAGTAAAAAAAAGAACAACATAAAAACCAATAGAACCTTAATAACACTCTATTCTAAAAGAAACAAATAATTACATTAAAAATAAAAAACAAATATTCCACTGTACTCAAAACTCGGCCGAGTTAGCACCCGACTCGTCCAAGCCACCACCGAGTCGACCCCGAGTCCGGCGACCCAGCCCCGAGTCAAGCAACTCTTCCCAATCCACATCCTCCTCCTCCACCTCCTTGGCTCTCATCACCTCCAATATCTTCCTCACCTTATGCCTCCCCCTCTCACTCCCCACCTTCTCAAACTTTTGCAACACCTCCACCACTCCCGCCGCTTTCGCCACCGCCTTGAACCGCAAACCACCATGACTCAGCGCGTACATCACCGCCACACAGCTCTCCCGAGTCGACCTGGTCAACTCGGCCCGACTCAGTAACCCGACCAAACACTCCACCACACCCGCATCCAACATCGCGGCCCGCCCGTCCGACCCGGAACCCAAGTTTCCCAAAATTAATAAAACCCGACCCGTCATGTGACCCGCCTTAGCCATTTTCAAAAGAACCGGAACCGAACCGAGCTTAACCATCTTGGACCGGTTACTCTGAACCAAAGACAAATGATAAAGCGCCAAGGCCGAGTCGTGGCGAGTCAACTCGTTGTCGGATCGGAGCATGTGAAGCAACGGCGCCAAACCACCCAAAACCCCAATGGCGGTTTTGTTAGCATCGTCGAGAGATAAACTGAACAAGGCGCCCGCACCGTGCTCCTGCGCCTCAGAGGATCCATTCTTCAAAACCTCGATCAACGGCGGAACCATCCCCGACCGCACGATCTTCACCTTGTTGGTTTTCTCCAGCGAGAGGTTCACCAGCGAGGCGAGAGCGTTCACTTGAACGTTCGCGTGTTTCGATAAAACATGGGAACGCAACGCGGAGAGGACACGTGGCGTGCAAAGTTGGAGTCTTGTTTCTTCTCTCACTCTGGTTAGTTTTCTGAGAGAGAGGAGTGTTTCTTCGACTACGTCGAAATTGGGGTTTTTGAGGCTTGTGGTGATTTCTTCTTCTTCTGGGGTTGTGGCGGGTTCCAGCTCCGATGAAGAAGGGGAGGAGGAGCAGCAGCAACTGGGGCGCGTGGAGAGTTGCAGCGGCGGCGTGGAGGCTGAGGTTGTCGCTATGGATTCCTCGGAGCTCGAGTACAAGTGTGTGGGTCTAATGGGGATTTCGGTTTCGGCGTGGTGGTGTGGGTTTTGGTTAAAAATGGAATCTTTGTCGGAGGGTATGAGGTTTGGGGTGGAGGGGATTAAGGTTTGTACGAGGTTGTTGTTGGGGGGGTGTGGAGGGGGTGTTTGGGTGGTTTGGCACCATTTGAGGATGGCGGATTTGAGGGCGAGGTTGGGAATGAGCGTGGAGAAATCGGGGGTGGTGCCGTCGGGGAGTTGGGGGGTAAAGTTTAGATTTTTACAGGCTTCCACGGCGGCGCGTTCGAAGGAGTGACCGGAGGAGACGATGACGGGGTCGGACATGAGGGAGCGGGAAAGGGGGCAGAGGAACTCTTCTGGTGGGGTTTTGGTTTTGGATTTTGTGTGGAAGAAGATTTTCTTCCATTTCAGCTTGGTGGCTATTGGTTGTGGTTGTGGTGACTCTTTTGGTGTCATTTTGGGTGATGGCCATTTTTTGAGTTGAATCTCCATGGGATGGTGGAGCTCTCTCATAGCTGTGAAAGTGAGAGGGTCAATTGGGGTGTGTCCATAGCATTGTGAATTTTGAGGGGATGGATCATATGATGAAATGGGGTTGGAGGTGGTGGAGACTAGGGAGGGAGGTTTGATTCCCTTGTTGCTTTTGGAAAATCTGCCCAATTGGAAAGTGAAAGTTGAGGGAAGTAGTGAGTGTGAGTGATGATGGATGCTCCTAATAAACGTCTAAACCATTCAATAAAAATGCATTCACCATCCGCATTAGCCTCTACATATAACTATTCATGATTATGAATATTGTTAAGGCTAGTTTATTGATAAGATAAGAACAAAATAAGTTTTAATTTTTTTTTGGTAATATACTAAGTTTTAATTTAATTCTATAGTTTAGTGCACATTATTAGATAATAAACTAATATTATGTTTCATATGTTGAAATCATAAATTTATCTAGAAGTGGGATTGGGTAATATAAGAGTACTGGATTCAAATTCACTTTGTTATTGTAATTTTGATGATTAAAAAAATATAAAAATTATTTTATCTTTAAAATCATATTCTTAAATTTTATATTTTATAAATTTATAATTCTAACTAAATTAATATTTTAATTTATGTAATACACATGTTAAATATTTATATATATATATAATTAAAATTTATAATAAATTATATATAAATAAATATTATATTTGAATGTATAAATTATATTTAAAATTTTTATATATAAATACTTTAAATATATAAATTATATTTTAAATTTATGATAAATAATTTATATTATAGTATAATATTATTTGTATTTATTGATAATTTTAAAAAAATATTAAAATTTAATTAATAAATAATTATGATAAATAAAAATTAAATTAAATAAAAAGTTAAAAAAAATTCTTAAAATCATTCTCATTAAAAAAATTTGTTTAATATATAAAAATTATTTATAAAAAAAATATTTTATTTATTTCATGAAGTTATACAAAATACTTACCTAAATATTTTTAAAAATCATAATTATTACTCAAATATATATATACGTGAAATACACTGATATATATATATATATATATATATATATATATATATATATATATATATATATATATATATATATATATATATATATATAAGGATAATCCTTTTCGTAGCAAGTCTCTATTTTTTTATATATCATATTATACCGTAACAATAATTCATATTTTTTTCTTCATTATTATTTGACATCATTTTACCTGCACATAAAAGGATAAGTTAAATTATATTTTCAGTTATTTATTTATTTTAAAATTTTAATTTAGTCTTATTATTTTTAAAAGTTTGAATTTAATTTTTTAATTTTTAAAAAAATATTTAATATTATCTTTTTATTCAAATTGATATTAACGATATTAATAAAATTAGATAAAATGATTATATTAAATACTTTTAAATTAAAAAATCAAATTAAATATTTCAAAAAATAGTTGGACTAAATTGAATATTTTAAAAATAATAAAATTAAATTGAATTATAAATTTATAACATTTTATTATCTGGATAAATTTGAATATTCTTTTGGTTAAATTATATTTTTTTTCTTCTATTTATATATAAAATTCAATTTGATCTCACTATTTTTAAATATTTCAACTTGATTCTCTAATTTTTTTAAAATGTTCAATATTATTCATTCATCCAAATTGACATTAATAGATTAATAAATTTTAATAGAAAGATAACATTAAACATCATTTAAAAATTAAATTACCAAATTAAATACTTTAAACTATTTAATTTGATTTCATTATTTTTAAAATGTTAAATTTGGTCCTCTAATTTTTAGAAAAATGTTCAATGTGTTCCTTTCACTTAATTTCATTAACATTATTAATGTCAATTTAGAGAAAAGAACAACATTAAACATTTTTTTTAAAATTAAAAGATCAAATTATAACTTTTAAAAATAATGAGACTAAATTGAATCTTAAAAATAAATAGAGGAACTAAAAATATAATTTAATTTATTCTTTTACTTAACAAGATCATGAATAACAAAAAAATTAAGTTCTTAAAATTAAAATAAAATGATTACAAGATAAAAGAGTTATATGATAAAAAATATTAAATAAGTAAAAAAAAAATCAAATTTATCCTGACAAAGAATATCGAATAATTTTTTTAATTTAATCCTTTTATTTATAAATTTTTTAATTTAATCTCGTTCTTTTTAAATAATTTAATTTGATTCTATAATTTTTAAAAGATATTTAATGTTACTCTTCTATTTAATTTTGATAACGTCGCTAGTATCAATTTAAACAAAAAAAATAATATTAAATATTTTAAAAAAATTAGAAAATTAAATTATTTAAAAATACTAAATTGAAATTAAATCTTAAAAATAGATAAAAGAAATAAAAACATAATTTAGCTTACAGTATAATATTTTTGGTAACAAGATTCCAGGTTCTTTTTTGTTGTTGACATTATTATATCCTACCAATAATTCCTATTTTTTCTCCATCATTATTTGACATCATTTTCTCTTTCTTAAATAACTAGAAGTTATTTTTTGCTCTAACTACTCATGTAAATTTGAAGTTATCTCTGTTCTCATTATTCTTTTGATTATTATTCTTCTAATTATTATGTAACTTATATTACATAATAATTATTATCTTTGTTTGTAATAAAAGTGATATGACTTTTCCGTTTAAACAAATTTATATCCAATAACTACTCCTCCATTCACTACCAGGAAAAAAAAAAAAGAAAAATTACTCCTCTATAAATCACTATTTCTATTCTTTCACGTGAGTTTCACTTTACAAATTTTTTACTATCTTCAATTTTTCTTTTGGTTCGTTCCTGGAGGATCCACCACCGATAGCAGTGACTAATCTCCTCGCTACGTTGGAGGCACCTCAAAGGGTGGGATAACTGACCCCAAGATTTAACGCGGCTGCATACACAAGACAGGATTCGATTAATTACTCATTATTTATAATTTTTAACAATAATAAAGGAGATATGAGTTTTTTATATATACATTTTGTTTCTATTATTTTTACCTTTATAACTACTCTTTCATAAATCACTATTTTTATTCTTTTTTTAAATTCCATTTCATAAACCACCTACACCTTTCTATTAAACACTCATCATTTTATAATTTCAATCATCCCTCCCCTCTCCCCCCCCCCCCCTCTCTCTTCTTCTTTTAAAAAATTACAGTGTATTTTTTCCTAATTTTTATAAAAGAGATTATCTTATCTTATCATATCAACGTGATAAAATAAGAAAATTATATTCTTTGTTAATTTTCGACGGAAATTTTTTATGGAAAAGGATAAATTTTTGATAGATTTTATTTTTTTCGACAGATTTTCGATGGATTTAAATCCTTCGAAAAAAGTGACGTCAGAAAAAAAAATCTATCCGAAATAATTTAATCTTCGGAAATTTCCGACTGAAATATCCATCAGAAATTTTTGACGAAAAATTCCGTCAGAAATTTTCGACGAAAAATTTCGTCAAAAATTTTTCAGAAATTATATATATATTTTTTAATTTTAATAAATTTATTAATGTAACAGTCCTCATATTTAGCCTCTCAAGGGTTCTATTTCATGACATTTCACTTTTAGCGTGTTTTATCCTTATTTGCGCAATTTCTGGGAAACTTCCCAGAAGGTCATCCATCCCAATACTACCCCAGGTCAAGTACGCTTAATTGTAAAATTCTGATGAGTAAGCTACCGAAATGTATATGTATGTTGTCGGTATAACTTGTACAAATTAATTTATTTAAGTCATCCTCAAATATACAATCTCATACTTGTACTATATAATAATAATATATAATAATTTTATATTACGAATAATAATAATAATAATAATAATATATTCAATTATTCTTTATTTATATGTACTTACTTTTATAAATAACATCTACTTATTTCTATTTAAAATTATAATTTAAATTATTTAATTTTATAATTTATAATGATAATATAAATTATAAAATTATAAATATTTATTTATTACATACTTATAAATTAAATTTTAACATTTTAAATAAATTATTAATTAATTTAATATATTTATTTACCTTAAATCAAACATATAAAATTCAAAAAATGTATTTATCCTTGTTTTATTTTTTAATTATCAACCATTAATAAAATACTAACTAAAAATCTTATCTAATTATATCATAATATTCTCATATCAAATTTAAAACAAGATATTAGTTATACAAAAATATTGAGATCATATAGTAAATTGTCAATAAGATTTTAGTTAAATAATTTAAAATAATTAATGTTTCAATTATATTGTTAATTAGCAAATAATTTATTCCAAAGCTAATTAATTTTTTATATATTAATTATTAGTAAAATTTAATAATTTTTAATTTAACAATTAATTGGATTGATGAAATTCAACACACACCATGAGTTATTGAGCGGAATAACTTTACCAAGAGTTATTTTGTAAGTTATCTTAAATCAAACATATAAAATTCAAAAAATGTATTTATCCTTATTTTATTTTCTAATTATCAATCATTAACAAAATACTAAATTAAAATCTTATCTAATTATATCATAATATTTTCATATCAAATTTAAAATCAGTTCTTACATTTTCGACAAATATAAATTTTTCAGAAATATTCCATCAATAATATAGCCTTTCCTACAAAAAAAATTTTCATCGAAAATATAAATTTTTCGATAGATTTAATTTTGTTTTATAAGAAATCATCTTCGATTAATATAACATTTTGTATATATGATTTATGAGTAAAGAATTTTCAATTTAACGGTTGGATTTACAAAATTCACATTTAATATAAAGTTATTGAGCGGTGTAATACTTAGTAAAAGTCACATTTAATGTATATATATATGTATATATATATGTATATATATATGTATATATATATATATTACATATATATATGAGAGGGGTTATAATTACAGCGATGTAAATTTTACTAAGTATTACACTGCTCAATAACTTTTTATTAAATGTGAATTTTGTAAATTCAACCGTTAGATTGAAAGTTCATATCTCTTAGATTATATATACAAAATTTTATATTAATCCAAGATAATTTGATACTTCATTTTTATAAAAACAAAATTGATGTAATATATTCATTTCAAAATACACTAAAATATGAACACTTTGATTACCTTCTAGTTGTTGTTCAATTTTAACAAATTTTGATATACACGTATAAAGTGATATGAACTTTTAATTTAATGGTTGGATTTACAAAATTCACATTTAATATAAAGTTATTGAGTGACGTAATACTTAGTAAAAGTTACACCAGTATAATTATAACCTCCTATATTATATATATATATATATGTGTGTGTGTGTGTGTAATTTTAAGCTTATTACTTCTAGAAAATAAAAAATTTATTTTTTTCTTCTAAAATTTAAAACTACTATTTATGTTAAATAAACTAATATATACACTAATTATTTAATAGAAAACTCATGAAACACACACATATGAAAATATTCACACTTGAACTTGCTTACTATAATTTTAAAGACAATATACTAACATCTCTAAGTAGTTTATAAATATTTAAAAATAATTATTTATTTAAAATAATTGTTAAGATCAAAAATATTAATTTTAGAAGGTTTAAATATATTTTAGTCCCTATAAGATGGGTGATTTTGATTTTGGTCTTTGTAAATTTTTTTCTTTATTTTTCATCCTTGTAAGATTTATAAAGATTGTTTCCTACTTGTAAAATGAGTAAAATATTTTTCTTTGATTTTCATCCCTCTAAAATATAAATTCACTATGTTGATTATTTTAAGGTAGATAAATAATATTTATTTTAAAATACTAAAATTTTTTTAGAGGTGTTAGATATCAATACGATAATAGTACGTAATTGTTATAGGTGACACCTAAGATAATTATTTATCTTTTTTTAAAAAATAAAAAGTAGTAAAAAATAATTACATAAAAAATAAGAATTAAAAATAAAAATTCTAATTTTAGAAAATGAAAATAAGAATTAAAAATAAGAAATTTCCAACGAAAATATAATTCTGTCGAAAATTTTTGACGGAAATATTAATCCGTCAGAAATTTTTGACGGAATATTTTCCTTCGAAAATTTTTGACAGATTTCTTTTTCTGTCAGAAATTTCAGACGGATATTTCTGTTGAAAATTTTCGACAGATTTATATTTTCGTCAAAAATTTTTGACAGAAATATAAATTTGTCGGAAATTTTTGACGAAAATATCTGTAAAAAATTTTCCGTTGAAAAATATAAATTTTTTGACGGATTCCGAAATTTTCTGTCGAAAATTTGCGTTTTTCTGTCGAAAATTTGCGTTTTTCTGTGACATATATATCAAATGATTTATTACTATATAACAATTAATTTTCATATTTTGTCTTACTAAATAATGATGAATAATTAGATCTAAGTTTGTTAGTTTCTTTGTTGAATAATTCTAAATTTTTCTATATCATTTTTATGAACATTTATATATATATATATATATATATATATATATATATATATATATTACTATTGATCGAATAAAGAAAGTATTGAAAATTCTAAATCTTCTTCAGAAATTTTGTTACCAAGTAATCTTCAAGTTTGTTCCACGTGATAAGTAATAAATACTATGCTTGTAAAACATTAAGTACGTTTACTTTTTTATTTAATAATTTTCATAAAATTTTAAAATAATAGTAAGGAAATATAATATTATTCAATAAAAGATTACGAGAGAATATAAACATTAATTTTCTCTTTTTATCTCCCCCAAAACAACTAAATTATTTGAATTTTTCTCTCAATTTCATATATGCATTTCTTTTGCCTTTTCAAGTAATTGAATTTGTCTCAATAACTCAGTTTATCAATTCAGTTTCTCAGTTTATCAATTATTCAATATTAGATAAGATGCAATCCAAGTTCCTCGAATTAGAACTCGAGACAAATTTTCTAAAATCGTAAGTTCTTAAGGATTGAAATAGCAATTATTTATAATTGAGCAACCATAAATCAATAATATCCATCTTCATAAACTATTTTAATTTTATTTCTTTTTATAATTTTTAGAAAAAATTATCTGTACTCTACAATTCTGTAAACTAAAACTGTAACTCACTCTATCAAATATCATGACATCAAAATGTCTATAAATTACTAAAAGTGGTGAAGCTTTAAATCTTACTAGAAACAATCAATATAATAAAAATGTTTTATATTTTACTTTTTTAACATACAAGTTTGAACATTAGAGACAAAATGTAAAATTGTAGTTCAACAAATTATTGGTCTGAACGCCGTTAAATTTAATTTCTTTAAATAAAGTTACAAGTTCGAATCTTATATATAGAAAAAAAAATATAATTAGGAAAAAAAGATCCTGATAAAAATGGTCAACTAGATTCTCTGATAACAAAATAAATCGATACTTCATACTAATAATATAATTAGAAGAAAAAAAAGGTAAAAATGTTGGTGTTGATATAATAATATATTAATCTAGTTGAACATTTTGATCTTTATATAACAAGAAAGGATTTGTATGTTCACATTACTCTTTACCATGTGCAGAGTATGTATACATGAACACAAAACAATATGGCTTCCTAACTGGTCCAGCATTTGATGTCAACGTACGTTTAGAGATTATAACAGATGCTTCCAAGCCAATAAAACATAACTCCTTTCAACTTTAAAAGTTATCGCTTACCAGCTTTATTTGGTTAAAACAACTTTGGCCTTTTACACAATTTTGAACAGTCAAAGATATGCTTCCTCGTTTTCTGAGTTACAAAATACAAATGTTAACGAAATTATAACAAATGTGTTTCTAGACTATTAATGGTATCATGATTAATGGCCATGCATTTCTCCATTCTCAGTTGTACCAAACACAAGAGAAGTGGAAAAACATTATATAAAATGATTTTAATTGGAAGAACTCTATTATTTTTTCCTTGTCCAAAGTGGAAGGAGCATTGAATATATTATGGCCATAATAGGTATTACGGTAGTTAAGGAGGAAGCTCTGGCTGAGGCACTTTATGTGAGGACAGTGCCACATATTCCTTTGAGGCAACTCCGCAATCAACATAAAAAGGTAAAATAAAAGGATGTCCTTTTGTCTTCGCTAGACCCCACATGCAAACTTTGCAATTGTAAATTTGTTTTTAACATTTTGTAGATCAAGTAAAACTGAATTTGGTTTCTCTAAGATCTTTCATTCAAGTTTTGCCAATGAAAAAAAAATGGTTCATGTGTCATGTGAATATTCTTGGTCACATTTATTAAGAATAATTAATCATTGAATAAATTAGTAAAAGTTTTGTATCAATAATATAGTTATTGTTTTGATGTGTCAAAAAGTTTTACATCATTCAAAATCAAAGTCAATAGTAATTTATAAAAACTTTCATTTCTTAGTCTACTAAGAAATCTTTTCGTAGATAAAATTATAACAATCCAATGAATATTAATACAAACAATATTTAAGATACAATAACTTTAATTATGTAAACAAATTTGAAATTGAAACATTGACATTAAAAGGATAATTTAGACTACTCTCACTCATTAACCTCAATTAAAGAGTTTTTATACTTATATGTGAAAAAATTTCAAATCATTGGAGAATCAAGATAAAAATAGTTTATAAATATTCTCTTCCTTAATCTATCATAGTGTTATTTTAAAAGATAAAATTGAGACCACTGCTCAAAGAATACCAAAACAAACAATATTTTAAATATATATAGTAACTTTAAAGATATCAGTTAGAACAATTATTATAAAAAAAAAAAACTTTTTTATATATATTGTTGTGGATAAAAACGTCAAATGGTATCTTAGCATGCAATGCTTTGCATGGAGAAGGTTATTTTTCCAACTAAGTGCCACAATTTGATATGATTATTGCAATCTTAATAGCTAAGTCTACGTCGCACTAAGCACCCTGAAATGGACCTTTGTGAGTGTAATTGGCTGGACACATTTGTATGTCTCACTTTATTTGCTAAAAGTGATTGATTCCTTTTGCATTTTCCTGGCCCACCCCACTCACGTTCTCAAACCATATCGTGTTTTTTTCCCTCTTTTTCTTTACATTACGTTATTTGGTACAATTATCGAGTTTCGCATTCTTCCTAAGTGATTTCATAAGTGTGTTCCCAATTCTTAAGCTTCTGTCTTACTTCACATTTACAACCTAGAAGACATTATATGAATATTTTAATTATTTGGTGGATCCACACACCACGTGATGAACCTAACAATGCATATTTCAATTAAAATAAGTCTTTGAGTCCTAGGACGGGAAATTTAACGATGGACAACGATCCTCTCCAATTATAAAGAATTGGAGGGTGTCTAGATGAATAAATCACACCCTTCATTGCATTTTTTTTAATATATTAAAATTATTAAATATTAACATAAAAGGAAAAGGTTAAGATTTGATGGAGAGTTTTTAAAAAATCGGGAAAGGATATTCTAATGTCCATCTTTTATTACTAGTTTCTTATTGAGTGTGTAAACTTTTAGGTGGTGGGATTTTGAATTTTTATTTTCTTTAATTTTGAAAGGTTTAAATATATTTTTGTCCCTTAAATTTAGGATAAATTTATCCTTCAAATTTAAAATTATTATTTTTAATCTATATTATTTTCAAAAATTTTGTTATAATCTATCAAATCTATAATATATCTAAAAATGACAAATTGAAATAGTTATGTAATATTAGTCGAATTTAATATAATATTTTTTTACTAATAGAGACATCAATAAGTAGATTTTATGCAATTGTATTTGATATTAACAAAATTAGTATTTTTTTTAAATTATAAGGATTAAAAAGTCTATTTTAAATTTAAGATATTAAAAATAAATTTATCTCAAATTTAAATGAATAAAAACATATTATATAATCCATTTTGAAATTACTGCACAAAATCTCATTGGTTAAAATTTATTGTTTTATTATAAAATAACATATTTAATCAATTACAAATATTGAGAAATAATTTATTACTCTTACCAATCAAACTACAACTAGTTTATATATATATATATATATATATATATATATATATATCATTTAAATGTTTAATTATTTCAACCTATTTTAAGAAAATATTTTTTTTACAATTGTATGAGTTTTCATTTTTAAAAGTTAGTTATTTTTAAAGCAACGGTGATTTTTTTTATTGTGTGTCTTGTGACTTTTTCTTTCATAAAATAATTCATTTTTTTATTTTTATAAATCTCAAGTTTATTCAATCTAACTTGAATTTAAATTACAACACATTATAACGATCCGTTATGGTCGTTACACTGCACAACACAACAAAACATCTGAAATACATATACTAAAATAAGTATAAAGTAAATATATACATAAATATACACAACTAAGTTGTTTAGCAAGCAACTATGAACAACGATATAAATAATACATAATAATCTACCACAAGGGGTAGTTAACAAAAGAAAACTATCTAGCTCTAGGCGCCACTTGTGGCCTCAACTGCTACCCTCCAGCCTACCCCTACCCTACTCTCATACCACAAATGATCATTGCAATCCAAACCATATGAAAACATGCAAGGGTAAGCTAGGTAAAATAAACAACTCATATATATAATTACAACACATAATACATTAAAATCATCATCATTTTATCCAACACAATCAACAAAGCATCACAATATACATCACATCTCATCTCGTTTCAACAATAATTCAACACCTACAACTTTATCATCACATCAACACATACCACCACAGTTCAACACATCATCTATATGCATCGTCACGCATTTCAACTCGGAGATGTCCTACTACGCAAGATGAGCATTTTAAGAGGCTAGATCCTACCAAGCCGACAACACATATGATCTTTTTGGGCTTGCTAGATCAACAACAAATTGGATATCAATCTACAATACGAAACTCGATTTCTCAGACTTCGCCACTTAAACAAGGAAGTATAGCACTATGTCAGGATAGAATATTTGGGTCTAGGTATACTGTTAGAAAAGAATGGCTCAATCCAAGAGGGGGTGAATTGGATTTAATGACACTTAAAAAATTTACCAGAGTTTAAGGATCTTAATTTCTTTAAAACTTTTCTAAATCAATTTCCAAATGAAGTATATTGAACCTTTTTGATATATGGGAATGACACCTATATGATTTCTTGATTAATACACTAATGAATCAAATTAACATGCAATGCTTATGTTCCAATTAATTTAAACCATATTATTCATTCAAGCATATTAATCATAACCAACCATTTTAACATTCAATTAAAAATTATTCAATATAAAAGATAAGGATGAGAGAAGAATGAAAAATGTTTTATCCTGGTTTAGCCACTCCACATGTGACCTACATCCAGTCTTCAATCATAACCTAATCAAGATTTGTTCCATTATCTTAATGAAGAAGTTTTACAAGCATACCACACATGCACACTCTTCTACACACAAGATAGACCCTTTCTTGCACCCAAGAAAACACTTCTTGTAGAAACCCACTACAAGAATTCCTTACCACTTGAGAAACCTACTCAAGATTTTTACCATAACACACAAAAGATTTAAGGAATGAATTCACCTGAAAACTGAACAAATCAGATTGTGAATTCTTGACTAGTCTTAATTCCTCTTTCCAATAATGTAGTGATGATGATTTTTCTCAAAACATTTCACAAAGTGTTTTACTTCTTGGTTTCACAAAGAAAACTCTTCAATAAGATCACAAAGATCAAAAGTATACTCTCTCTTTTCAATTTTTTCTTCTCCTTAGTTTCTGAATGTGAGAACCCTTTTTATAAAGTTTTTCAGACTCAGATAATCGATTATTTTGTTGTTCAAGATTTCTGGAAATCATTCAAGAACAGAATAATCGATTATTTCACAAGATGATTGATTATTCCAGAGAGCACATTCTAGGATAATCGATTATTTCATAGATAATCGATTATTACAGCAAGGTTTCTCAATCTATTAAAAAACAGAGCAAAAATAATTGATTATAGTTAGTAATAATTGATTATTTTGAGTTAGTTCTCAAAATTCGATTTCACACATTCATAACCTTTCCAAGTTACTTTCAATCATCATCATACTCATTCTTAGACAATTATAATTAAGACTTAACTCATGCACAAAACACAAACATGCATAGAACATAAAATTGACCAACAAAGCAACTCAACACATAAGAACACATAAACTACTCCTATTAAATTTGGTATTCATTCATGATTTTCATATCTTCTCCTTTGTTCATTCATGACCTTTGTTATCATCAAAACCTTCAGAACTTGATTCACCATCCATGAATCTCAACATCTACCACGACATTAGCTAGCTTAACTAAGCTTCCTATCATATTAGCCTATCGACTATCCTCCAAATACTACTACCTTTTGATATTCGGTTATGGACTAAGTTTCTGACTTCGTACTTTACTTGATTTTTGTGCTTGTAATCTGTGTAGCTCGACTTGACCCCTATACTATAGTCGCTTCATACATGTGTGCCTCGACCTTGTCAACACACGGTACCAACTAAGTCCTAGAGGAGAACAACACAACATCCACTTCAAGGGTTAATTTTCCAAGGAGGGTTTTCAACCAATAGGGCTCTCAGAGCACCACAATATACTCAATCTGCACAATGGGATGAATAACTTAAAAAATATCTCCTCTAGTCCTAAGTGGTGAACACATCTCATCAATACAACATAACAACACATTTTTAACAACACAACAACTCAATTAACTCACATTTTTCAACTCATATAACATCACTACACAACTAAATTATAGCATGCTTCTCACATTTCACAACTCAATCATCACTACATACCTCAACATCACACCAACATTCAACACATGAAGCAACTCAACTACACATTCAATCATATAACAACTCAAACATCATATTAGCAACTCATATACAACACAAAACTAAACAGACATTTCTACTACACATAATAGAACCATGTTTGGCATCTCGCCCGGTGTTGGGCTCACATAGAGAGCTCTAAAGCTCTCTCACACTCGGCAAGGGTAAAGTCATGCTCGACGTCTACTGGCAGAGACTCTCCAAGGGAATCTCGCCTAGCGTGGTAAGTACCACGCTCGGCGTAGATCTGGCAAAGACCTACAAGGATAATTACGCCTGGCATGGAGAAAATCCCTCCTAGCAAATTAACCTCAAGGGCACTAAGCAAGGTGTCTCACTCAGTGTTAAGGCTTGACAGAGACTCATGTCCGGCGTGGTAAGTGCCATGCCTGGCGCCATATCAGTAAAGGTCCCAACCCTCCATTTACTAATATCACACCCAACACCACCTCTTCAACGTCCAGCGCCATTCACCTAGAGACCCCCACGCTAAGCGCGACTAACTTTGCGCCCAGCATGAACGTGAAACTTAGGCATCTAATGAATGCCCTCCTGACACAAATTCAATATTTTGGCACCTCAAGTTCAATATTTCAAACCAAAACCTACTATTCTAAGAGAAAACAACACATACAATCCACAAACCTTCCAACACTAACCACATACAACTCAAAAAATTCAAGAAAAATAGCATGCAGCTACAAATCATCTCAAATCATCTCATTCTTCTCAACAACCCAAAACCCCCAACCTTCACCTCAACTCACTCAAATTTAATCCACATACAACCACCAATTTCATGCAACAAACAACTCATTCTTCTTTAAGCATTCATCAACTTCATTCAGAAATAGAATCTAACTTCCCTCACTTCAAAAATTGAAAGAAAATCCGCACTTCGAGCTACTTGAGGAAGAAGAAGAAAAGACAAATCTGTACGACTTTGAAGTTTTGATTCAAGCTTCTCCACTACCTGAATCACAAACAACACAACTTAGAAAGAAATCGAGGAAGAAAAGAGAAGGAGATTGAGGGAAGAGAGCTCATGGACTAGAGTCCTTCTCTATAGAATTCCTCTCTCTATGATCAAGGTTTCACACACATTATATTAAATTAGTCTCTAACAATAAATAAAGTTAATACTAGATTTTAGTGTACACATTTCATTAACCCATTTTTACCCTTTGTTTATCACATGTAACACTATGACTTATTAATAATGGTTGATTTTATTAATTTAATTTTTATTCTAATGTCCATCTTTTATTACTAGTTTCTTATTGAGTGCGTAAACTTTTAGGTGGTGGGTTTTTGAATTTTTATTTTCTTTAATTTTAAAAGGCTTAAACATGTTTTTGTCCATTAAATTTAGGATAAATTTATTTTTTATCCTTCAAATTTAAAATTATTATTTATAATCTATATAATTTTTAAAAATATTATTTTAATCTATCAAATCAATAATATATCTAAAAATGACAGATTGAACCAGTTATGTAGTATTAGTCAGATTTAATATAATGTTTTCACTAATAAAGACATTAATAAAGAGATTTTATGTAACTGTATTTAATAGGTTTCTTAACAAAATTTTAGTATAAAGATTAAAATAAAAATGTATTTTAAATTACAAGGACTAAAAAAACTTATTTTAAATTTAAGAGATTAAAAATAAATTTATCTTAAATTTAAATAAATAAAACATATTTAATCCATTTTAAAATTACTGCACAAAATCTCGTGTTAAAATTTGTTTTTTTTATTATAAAATAGCATAGTTAATTAATTACAAATATTGAAGAATAATTTATTACTCTTACCCATCAAATTGAAACTAGTTTATATATATATATATATATATATATATATATATATATATACCGTATTTAAATGTTTAATTATTTCAATTTATTTTAAGAAAATATTTTTTTTACAGTTGTTTGAGTTTTTCTTTTCAAAAGTTAGTTATTTTTAAATGTTTGAGTTTTTCTTTTCAAAAGTTAGTTATTTTTAAAGCAATGGTGATTTTTTTTATTGTGTGTCGTGTGACTTTTTCTTACATCAAATACTTCATTTTTTTTATAACATGTTACTTACTTTATTATTGCATGTTATTAAAGTTAGTTACATCAAAGTTAGTTACTTTTTGTTATTACATGTTATTAAATCATTAATATGTTTCTAGTAGAGTTAGGTTTTCATGTCTTGTAGTTTCGTTATTTCTTATTTCCTTAATTTTTTTTATTCAAATTGATTGCAAACTTTGGTGAAACATTTAAAACTTTTGAGGTTGCAATAGTATTACATTTGAACTCTCACTTTGAAATTCAAAAAGTTTGAAAATCAAAGGCCTAATAAAAAACGAGTAGTGGTCAAAATTTCATCAATTTTTGGAGTACTTTTGAATTTTCTCTACTTCTAAATTTTAAAGTGTTTTGTTCTTATTTTTGGAGCATTTTGTGATATAGATTCAATACCTAGAACAAAAAGGAAAAAGCCACAAAATGGCTCCAAAATAAAGAAAACAAAAGTGTAAAAAAAAAAAAGAAATTACAAGAAAAAAGAGAAAGTATTTTTATATAAAAAAATTATATGTAGAGCATTTTTCGAAAAACATTGCAAAAATATTTGTCACATTTCATTTCATATAAATTTGCATTTAATTTAGAAGTAAATTTGAGTCCTTCTTACTTTTGTAATCCAAATCTAGAATCAATATAAGGACTACTCCTTTGATGTTCTACCTACTAAATTGTGTTTTAATTTTAGTTTGTCTTTATTCTTGTGATTCTTTGAGTTTGTCACATTTATCATCTATTTGAGTTTAACTATTTTAATTGTGCTTTAATAGTCTATCTTCTAAACTTTCCTCTAGTGTTGCTTTGGTGTGCAAATTTCTTGTGAAGGTAATCAAGGTTCTTATCACAAGGTAGCATCTTGGAATGTTGATTAAAGCTTAGGAGGTTTGACTCCTTAGAAAAAGCTATCTTTTGGAAGAGCTTGAAAACAAAACACCTTGAGAGGAGTGATACACTAGAAACTCTTCTACACTAATGAGTTTGTTCATTATGTAAGAGAAGTTTCGAAGACTTGTTTCTTTGTCTTTTCATTTTTGGATTTGGCAATTTAATTATTATTTTGTAAATATCTTTGCTTGGAATTGGTTTTGAGAGGTTATAAGAACCTACTAAAAATTCCCAAATTGTCAGTAAACTTGTTTAGTAATTTTTGTTAGTGCTTGTGAAAATGTGTTGGAAGACTCACAAAAGTCCACCCAAATTTTTGCATAGGAACATGTCTAGTTTGCATCTTTACTTTCTTTATTGTTTTCTTTAATTCTCATGTTAAATGTTAGAGTGTTTAAGAGGTTCCAAAAATTTCTTACAACACCTTAGGTTGCATTTCGTTTTAGTCTAGGAAAAACCTTTTTCTAACAAACTTGAATTATGCCTAAGAACACTTCACACACTTCTCAAAGTGGTAATGGTTACAACTTACCTCCAAACCTTGAAAAATATTATGAGTAAATTAAAGGTACTTAAGCTTTTGAGAAAGGAAAAAGTGTTAGAAAGAGAAAGAAAAAAATGGAAGAAACGAAAAAACGTGTAGAGCTAGAGCTTAAAGTATTTAAAGAACAAAAAAAAGCTCTTAGAAAAGAAAAACAAGAAAAGACATGGCAGTAGCTCACATAGTAGTGGTTCTTCCAAGAGTCCTAGTTTGAGTCATCATGAGGATAACATTCACATAGATGTCTACTACCATAGTAAGCCTAGAGATCATAGACCTAAGAGTAGAGTAAGAGAACCAAAGGTGGATCTCCCTCATTTTCATGGGAAAATGATGTTGAGGCTTACCTTAAATACAAAATGAAAATGGAACAACTCTTTGTTTGCCACAAAGTGAGTGAAGAGAGAAAGGTTCCACTAGCAACTCTTAGCTTCTAAGGCTATGCTATGTATTGTGTAACATCTCGTATTTTCTATTTATATATATGTTTATTAATTACTCATTATTGTATTTTGTTATTATTGATTGGATTGGTTTTAATAATTATTTTTATATAAATATGTATATATTACAAGGCTTATAATTAAGTGTTTTATATTTTTATTACTATTTAATTGGAAGGGATTTGCAACCTAAGTTATTTGTATAATTACTATTTGGGTAAAAGGCGAGTTAAAGTTTTTAAAGGGAGAGATTATATTAGTTTTTCTCGTGCTTCTTTTTGTTCTTACACTTACACTTTGAAGAAGGAGAATCAAAGTTTGCAGGATATGTATGTTGGATAGTTTCGCTCTGGGCGTGAATAGTCTACTCTAGGTGTGTAATGTATGTTGGGTAGTGAGATTAATCTCCAATCTCTTCTTTCTTGCTTGTATTGTATGAAGGAGGTTTTCCAAATTAATTGTATTTTGTGCTTTTAATCTTCTTTATGATTCCTCATTGTTCTATTTGGTGTTGTTTATTTATTTATGCTTCCAATTTCATGATTGAGTCAGTATCTATATATTATGGATTGCTCGTGGGTTCCCATAAAAACCATAAGGGAATGCGTTTAAGTATTATTGTGTGACTAATTAATAGAAGTATGTAAGTATGTGAAATTCTTACCTTTTAGATATATGATATGATTATCTTTTACCGATTGAGTATGTAAATTGATTGATTGGGGAAAAAAATACGAGAATCACAAGTTTTAGGGTTGTTGTTCACAAAAATAGTGCTAACCGTCCTTTCCAACGTTGAGCATCGTGGTGGTCTTTGTGCCACCTATGCTAAGCGTGCTTGCCATGTTGAGTATGGCTTAGACAAAGAGCAAGAGTTGCTCTCTTGGAGTCTTGGTGTTGGTTAATTTTAAACAAGCACACATTGTGTTCATAGTATAGGACACATTGCTTTTAGTTGTACATATTTTTTTATTAATGAATCTACTTTTCATCTTCGCCTAAAAGGCTTCATTCTAATATAATATGTACATATTTATAGATATATGTTTCCCTTTTTCTTTAATTATGTAAGACTTTGCTTATATCAAGGTATGTAGATACTTTTGATGAATCATATCTAAGTTTTCAGGTGATGACTCAGCTTAAAATGTTAGAAAAAGATTTTTCATGACATGATAGTGATCCTTTTGATAGAGACAAGTTCAATAGTAATGATGATAGTTAGAATTTCAATAGACTTAGGAATTTAGGAGTGGTCATAATTGAGATGAAATATAGACCTTTCTTACATTACACAACTAATTTTTCTTTTTTTTAAAAAAAAAAAATAAATTATCAAAAGAGAAGATTAAAAAATAATAAGTCATACTTGAAAACACAAATTTTGGATAAAATTTATGTTTCTGTTTTCAATTTGCAAATTTATTATTTTAAATTATTTTGACAGCTATTTTTAATTTAATTTTAGAAATTGTAATTAATCTCACATCCTATGTGAAACATCCTATTGTAATTAGTCATACTGATTAATAATACAAATAAAAATTATAATCCGAATAAAATACATACATAAAAGTTAAATTCTTATTCAAACAAGAAAAAAAAAAAACTGACGAGAAAAGAAAAAGAAAAAAAGAATACCGCGTAGCCGTCGTGTTGGAACTACCTTCCGGCCAATTTCACTGGAACTCTGGAACCTTCTTTTGTCTCGCAAAGGCTGACTTATGCCCCAAGACATTACCAAACCTATAAATACACGCCTCTTTTTATTCCTTTTCAATCCATAAATCTTAATTCATTCACCACTTTCGTTCTTTCAACCCCATTCATGGCTTCAGGGGGAACAGAAGCTTTCCCAGATTTGGGTAGACACTGCCAGCATCACGATTGCAACCAGCTTGATTTTCTTCCTTTCACCTGCCACGGTTGCCAACAGGTATTCTAATTCTTCCTTTTTCTTCATCAGAAAGATATTATGTTTGATTTTTTCTAGTTTAATTTCACTTTTTATGTGATCATAAGAATTTTATATTTATGATAAAAAATTTAAAGCATAAATTACTTTTTTCTATCATTGAATCATGAATTACCATGTAGGATAAGATGGTTGTTGCTTTCTTTTCTTGCAAGTTTATCAAAAATGAGAATTTATTGTAAATTACGATGAAATGATTGTAAATAGTCGGGTTTGAATTTTTTTACGTAGCTTTTTTATCCAGTTAAATCTCAATCTTTTGTTAAAATTAATAGAAAGAATTTTTAAATAATAATAAAAAAGAAAATATGGAGTCTTGATGGTAAAACCTATTTTGTGAAAATCTCATATGAGAATCGATTCTCATAAATAATCACACGGGTGCAATGGCAGGTGTTTTGTTTGGAACATAGATCCTACAAGTCCCACGCGTGCCCGAAATCCGACCACAACAGCAGGAAGGTGGTTGTTTGCGAAGCGTGTTCCATGTCCATTGAGACCACCGGCCACGTGGCACAAGACGAGGTGGCAATCTTGGAGAGCCACCTCAAGTCTGGTAACTGCGACCCCACCAAGAAGAAGAAACCCATTTGCCCTGTCAAACGCTGCAAGGGGGTTTTGACGTTTTCCAACACCAGCACATGTAAAACTTGCCACATCAAAGTGTGCCTCAAGCACCGTTTCCCTGCTGATCATGCTTGTAGCAGAGGAGCTTCAGCTTCTTCCTCGTCTTCTGTGGATAATGGTCGGTGGAACAATCGGTTCTTGGCTGCTCTGGCTTCAAGAACTGGACAAGACTGTGCCAACCCTGCTAAATCTCGTTCTACTTCTACTCCTAGCACTCCTTCTGTTAAGGCATATTGAATGATAATTGCTTTGTGTTGTATGTTATGATTCTTGTGTTATTTGATGGCAATGTAACGTTGCTTTTTTAGTGCAATTTGAGCGCTCAAATTGCATCCATAAACTACAATATTGGAATCCTTTGTATTATAATTTGTTTTGATTTAGATCTTATATGTCGTATGGCAAACATTAATGTTTCACACACAAAATAAGGTCATCGATAGAGATCACCTTTGCAATGTACATTCTTGTTGTTAAAGACATACTATAAATATTTCCTTGTCATGCATATTATTGATGGTTGTCAACTTTGTTAATGGTTGTCTTGTTTTCCTGGTCATTTAGTGATAAGAGAATAAGAGAAATGTTAACAACATTCACTCAAACACTGTCTTTATTAATATTTTCTCTACTATTAGTTGAGTTGAAGATCATAGCTGCATAAACAAAGATACAAGGCTAATATTGGAGGTGTATAGACAGGTCTCTAATATTGGCTGGCATTAACAACTAGAACTATTAGTTGCTAATATTTTCGCTAGCATTTCTCTAGGAGTAAAGATACGAAGCTAGTTAAAACATAGCTGCATTTTAGCATCATGAAGAGGTGAATGAGATTTGTAATACATAATACGCTAGAGATGCAATTAGAAAAATTACATCTGATTTTCGGTAAATACAAATATATGACCTACATATTGTTACACCTTTCTTTTCACTTGTCTTTCAAAACATACAGCCTGTAACAACTAACAAGTAACTCAATACACAATAACCTGCGTGTTACATGTTGGCTGTTGATTCTTTAATTTCATCCAAGGTGATAGTCTGCAAAAGGCAAGAAGACGAATTAGTTTAGGAGGAAAAGGAAAATAGTATGATCTAACTAAACTGTGTATGTACTATATGAATTATGAAGGAGCAAAACCATATAGCACTTGCAGCAAAATCAAAGTTTGAACAAATTGAAATAAGGAATTACCTGTTCGTCGCCAGCAAAATCGTTATCAGGAGTGAGAAATAGCATGCAATGGCATTCCTTCCTATCAAATAAAATCACGAGTTGTAAATCAATATCCAGGATGAAAATCAATTACCTGATGTGTAGAAAATCATTGATATTGTTATGTGGGCTCATCCATATTTCTTGACATACAAAACATACACAAAATATACAAGAGCTTTTATAACATAAAAATAAGCCAGTGGGGAGATATCTAGTATAACTCAGAACAGTCAAAGTTACACTGCCTCTGAAAAAATATAAAATAAGAAAGGCACTCAGGTTTCAAACCTGATTACAATGTCCCCACAACAGTTTTTGCTTGACTTTATTACGAGCTGCCTCTTGAACAAGTAGGTATTTACGAGATAAATAAGATCATGTCTATGATGTTCTGTGATACGGTTGTTTTAAGTGTAAATTGTAATTCTCTGAAATATAGAAGGCTAAACAAAAATTTCATATTGGAAAAAAGTCATTAAGGGTCTAGTTTTTTCTATTATGTATACTTCTCTAAAGGGTACTTCAAAACATTATCAAAACATATGCTTGTATTGTAATAAAACTCGGTCATTACAAAAGCAGGAGCTTCAAAGGCATATTTTCTCCAAGTATTAATACCAGATATGCATACCTCTCTCTCATGGGAACACAAGGGCAATTCCAAAATCCTTGGGCAACCTCGGCAGCTTTATCGTCATAATGCCTAAAATACAATGATTTTGGGCTTAGACTTGGAAAGATAGAAGACATGACTACTGATCAAACTATGGAGCCACACAGCCAGAATTATAGTATGAAGACAAATTCTGCTTGACAAGCTAAAAGAACAAGTATCTACCGGCAAGGGCACAGTGGTGCGCCCAATGAATCTTTATGGTCAGCCAATCCCTGTTTCAAAATACATATAATATAAGGAAGAAAGGTTAATTAATTAATCAAGAAAATAACTACATCCAATATTAGTTTATGCATGTATGGACGGACACATGTATGTTCATTTTCCTCTGTCATCTTATGAATTGAAGTATGTGTTATTACTGGAATAATATATACCGCATCAACTCTGTCCGAGAAACTCTTTTCCAGACTACGTGTAACTTCATTCCAACAGGTCAACTTGGTTGTTTAAAATTCCCTTCATTTTCTTAATTTTCATTTTTCAGAAAGCCTTAATGTGACATCTCCACAATCTGGGAAACTCATTTTCAGACTACATATAACTTCATCGCAACATGTCAATCTTGGTTGTTCAAATGCGTTTTTCCTTCATTTTCCTAATTTTCCTTATCCGAAAGCCTTATTTATATGACCACTATCAAAAGGTACCACAATTTTCTCAATTAGTTTTCAACGGTGCAGATTTTAACTTAGAAATGTGATATTATGTACTAACAGTAATGAATCAGGCTAGACAACTTATTTAGCTGTCTATTCCTAATATTCAACATTTCAACCATGGAATCTTCTGAATTTCAATTCCAAATGTATTTTAGTCATTTTCCCATCCAAGGATTCTGCCAACCACATGATCAGTTGGGCAAGGCAACTATAAACATATAAAAGTTGAATTTTCCAAACAAAAAAGATGAAAACAATTCAATCAGATGCATTGAAATTTGATAATATTTTAATGAACTATTGTGAGAAGATGCTTTTTCTGTCTTAGACCCTTAATATTTGGAAATTGAATTTGACTTTGATTAATCTGTGTCGAGTCAGGTGGACCTAATTAAGGGCACAAAGTGTCTATTTTTTCTATTCACAAGACCTGAATTAGAGACCTTATTTAAGAGGAACCAAGCTCCTTGCCACTTGGACCAACAAGGACTAGTTGAGAAGATGCTTTTGGGATTAATAATTTAATAGAAAATATCGAGTTTTAGTAATTAAATGCCAAAAGCCTTCTACATAAAAAGCATGTAGTAACAGAAGTCAGTGTGATTAAATATTGGTTATTGTGCACAATAACGCTATTGCATAGCAGGTTTCACCGGAAACACAATCACGACACAATCATAGCAGGTTGGCCTCTGTATTAAAGTAGAAAAGCAAGAAAAAAGAAATACTCAAAGACAGGGACACAAAGGTCTCAAATGCCAACAGAACTCCTAGCCTCCTCCCAACTCACTCAACAATTGCCTAGTTCCCTTGTTCCCCCCCACAGCCCCACTTCCTGACATTTCCCACACTTTGGTGATGATACCAGAATCATTTCCCCCTCCAATCAACACATGCCAGCTTGCCTGACAGTAAAACCTCAAGAGCCTCCTCTTTCCTTTTCTCTGCTGTACAGAACTTTTCTCCAAGTCCCTCTTTATTTCCCCCTCTCCTCTACATGCAACCCACTAGCCCAGTCTGCTCCTTTGGCCCATTCCTCTCTTTTGTAGATAGCCCATGTTGCTTCTACTTCCTACTGTACGGGGCTAAGGGTGTGTGACTAAGAAAAGAAAAGAAAAGCAAATGCAACTTGTAAACCTAAAAAATATAAAATCACCCTAAAAAATCTTGATCTAAAACAGGCAATCAAGTGCATATAAAAGAAGTAAGCTGAGGTTGGTTTTCTAAAATACAAAATCAACCAATCTCCTTTTCTCTGAACAATTTCTTCTTAATCGAAAAGAAAACATAATTATCTCTGCAATATGCACAAAATTTACTAAGCTAGTAGCTTATCATTTTCCATTAAAAACTTTAAATTAGGTCTAACCATCATTTCAATTCTTGCATAATCTTACAAGACCCCAAAAACCCAATCAGAAACATACTAAAAACGTAATATTTAAGACCAAGCTTCAGTTTTCCAAGCAAGCTAAGATTGACACCTCCCAGCATTTTCATCGTAAGTAATTTAAGTATACATGACCTCTGCATTCCCAAATGTTTTAAATTGGATAGATGGGGAATTGGAGGGGTGGGGACCTTCCTCATGGTAATTGCTTGACAAGAAAACCTAGTATTCATTACCAACTTCTGGTTTCTCTAACAAGTAACATGATGGTCCTCCTGGCCTGATTAGTTATGATGATTAGGTAAGGTGTGGGGGCCTTGATGGCTGGGAGGAGGGAGGATTTTGTTGTAGACAGGGAGGGGAGTATAGGAGAAGAGGGAGGAAATCAGTCATTGAGAACGCAGCATAAGGCTTGAGCAAGGAACTAGCGATTCCTAGATTATTTTCTGTTAATTTTCCTTTTATGTTTTTGATACTTGGATATCACTGTTCATGCTATAGTGAAGGTTATTACACTGGTTTTTCAATTCATTCCTAAGACTGTAAAGCAGTGTTATTACTGTTTGATTGTTTATATCAGAAGCACATAGTATACATCTATATGTACAATGCATTTAATATGTTACTAAAACAGGTATAGATCCCACAAAGAAAGCTTAAATTCAAATAGAGACGAACCCTTTAAAAATTTCTCAGTTATTTTAGTTTACGATAAAATGCAACAATTCCAACAACAACGAACCTCCCTTGACTTTCACTTCTTACAAAACTGAAAACTGCATAACTTCCTGAAATTACAGTACTGACTGCTCCAAGATTCATATCACCAAATAAAATCTAATGTAGCATCAAACAATTAAATTGCTATTTCGCAATGCCCTTACTCAAACTAAAAGGGAAACTACGTATTTGAAAAAATTAAAATTCATTTTAAGAAAATAATTATATGCCATAGATAGAGGACGTACCTTGATAACAACAGAAGTGACTCCCTTGTCAACACAAAAGTATGTTCCTGATTTACGGGCGTATTGCTCTGAGAACTTCCTCATAATTTCAACGGATTTATCCGAAGGTTCCGCTGAAAAAACAAGAAAACTCAATGTTAACAAATCACCCAATTGAAAGCACAACGACTACAAAATTAGGCCAACGAAAACTAACATTCAATAAAAAGAAAATAAAACAAATAAAATATGGTGCATAATTTCCAATTTGAAAACAGAAAAAAAAAAAAAAAAAACTAATTTATTATCTATTCTTATAAACACCTTCAGAGTTTACACATAACACATGCAATGCATGTGGAACTGACAACCTTTTATTCTACCCGTTCCAAGTTCTGTCAAAAACGAAAAAGCTTTCAAATTTGACAAACACGAACCTTGACACCAAAACCCAATTCACGAGTTACAAAATTAATCTTAGTGACACAGGACAAAAAGGGATGAATAAAAAAAAAAAAAAACTCCGAAAATTTCAGGACTTGGTTAGAGAGCATTTGCACAAACACCTTATGAATGTCAGAATGGTGAAAATAGATACAAGAGACAATTTGGGGGAACAGAAGCACCCAATTGTAGCTTTGAAAATCGAATCGAAACCAATTGGGGATCAAGGAAAACGGATAACAACTCTACCTTGGGCTCGGACGACGAAGGGATTGCGGTGGCGGCGGAAAGGGGTTGCGACGGAGGAAACGGCGACGGAGAAGGAGGAAGCTTGGGCGGTCATTGCCGGAGAGTTTGTTCAGCTACAGAAGCGAATGGTTTGTGTGTGGCTCCCAGATTGTGTGAGAAAGAAAGACCGAAACAAACAACACCTGTGTTGTGTGTTCTGCGTTTTACATGTTTTTATCTTTATTATTTTTGACCTTTTTATTTTATGTTTTGGTCCATGCACCCAAGAATATTGATTAATTACGACACACTTTTACAGCTTAATTAATCAACTTGAGTTTCAACTCTTATAAATATTATTGGTATAAAATATTACAACAATAAAAATTGAATTTATTTATTTAATAATAATATTATTATTATTATACCGACTTTACTAATTTTTTATAGTAGTTTTGTATCAAAATTATGTTCCGTGAGATAAATTATTACATAGTTTATAATTACTATAATTTTGATTAATCTTCGAAAATATTATTATAATTGAGGGTTATTAACTTTTTTTTTTATAAATTAAAATCTTATTATATGTCACGTAAAGACATAGACACAACATTATCTAAACCCATGTAATACATATTTGGTTATTTTAAATTTGTTTGAAAGCGAAAAAGGATATAAATTTGGGGTTATCATATATATTATAATGGAATAATAAAAGTTGCAGCAGTGAGTGGAAGCCACTCATTGCAAAAAATATCTAGATGGTTTCTGACTTGACGTTGAAGTTTGTAGTTGCAACCATAATTCTTTGGCTCTCTTCATCTTCTTATCCACACAATCGTCAGCTTCAGGATTTGGGAGGGTTTTAGATGAATCTGAAACCTGAATTGATTTCTTTATTTGAGATGGATGCATGATTAATTTACTCAGGATAATAACATCTGAGTACACGTCTTGTGGCAAACATTAATTGGCTCTAGCTTTGGATCAAACGGCTAAGGGCCAAATTTTTGTTGGGTCCGGTATATTCTACATTTTGGGCCTAATCAATATTTCTATTATAAAATCTACTATGAGGGAATTTCTTCCTATATTATATATTCTCACATAAACTCATTAATATTTTTTAAAAGATTTAAATATGTTCTTAATCCGATAAAAATAGTCTGTTTTAATTTTTTTAAATTTTTATTTTATTTTTTTTAACATTTTGAAACATTAATTTTAGTTCTAATATTTTTAATTTATATAAAATGAATAAATTTTGATATTTGTAAAAACATTTTTTTTTTTATAAAATATAAAATTATTAGTTTTTTATCCTTGAAGATAATTTTAAGGTATATAAATAATAAACTCTAAGAATCTATGAAACTTTTTAGAGGTGTTATACACTAATATAGTATCACTAATAGTTGTGAGTTTCACTTGAGATAATCACTCACTAGTGCAAAAAACACTTTCTATGACGGGGATTTTATGTCGAGTAAAATTCACATGTAATAGAAAGTGATGCAGTGACAAAATTGTAAATGTGACAAATTTTTCTATAATGGATGTTAATCCACACATCATAGAAAGAGTTTTCTATGTTGAGTGGATTAACATCCATCATGGAATCTTTTGGAAATGGTCAACTTTCTAGTTGATCCTCAACCTTTGTGTGATGGGAGTTGACTAACTCAACATAAAAAAGTTATTTCTATGTCAAGTTAGTCAACATTTGTTATCAAATATGTTGGGTCTCAACCTTTCTATGATAGGTATTGTATAATCCAACATGGAAAGACTTTTATTTATAGCCCAAAGTATGAATACACTTTCATGCTCTCATTCTTCTTCTTCTTCTTCTTTCTCTATGATGTTTGTCATTGTTGCATAACAACCTATGACACCATTTTCGATGACTTCAACCACTCCTCGCTATAGCGCCCTTATTCAACTTCATCATTGTTGGTGACTTCAATCACTCTCTGCCACAATGACCTCATTCCAAGATTGTCTTGTCACCAATATTCTTCCATGTGTAATAAAGACATTGGTGTTTATGTTTTATGCAATTAGAACTCTAGTGTTATTCCATGTTATTTGGGTTTATGGTGGATAATACACATTATTCTGATTAGTGGGTTCACTTATTACTTGTTTGTCCATTTAGGGTTTTCTCATTACTTGTTTGATGAAATATGTGTATTGGTTTTGTATGCACATAAAGAACTAATTTGTGACAATGTTAAGCAATTTGAGGATTTGTAGCAACGTGATAATGTGGTGGATGATTTGAACATTAGTTAGATATAAGGTGTGTGTGGTTCCTTTGGGACAATGATAGTTGACAACATTAGTCAATTTAGATAGTTGACAAATTTATATACAATCTTAAGTACGTTGAAACTAAAATTTTAGAAAGTATAACATTAGGCAATTTATATAGAATATTTTTAAATTAATTGAGACTTAAATTAAAGATTAAAAACATATTAGGTACCTATACAATATTGGATATTAATTTAAATATCTTTTAGGTATCCATAATTTTAGACCTTTATTATAATTAGTAAATTTATGTTAGCATAATTAAATAATATACAAATTGTTAGTTACACAATATTAGACAATAAGAATTTAAATTAGAAATATATAAGATTAGTGGTATTAGTCAATTTAGAAGATTTAGATTGAGAATTAAAATTTATAATTAAAATATATTTTATTACACTATAAGTTAGTAATAATTAAATGAATATTTTAATTATTATTAATTTAATTTTTGTGGTCTTGACATACTTAATTACATGTGTATATCATATTATTGATTTTATATATATGGTTTTAACTAAGCATACTTATATGCTTAGTTATCTCAAAGAGTTATGTTATAATTGTTAGGAATATTGATCGATTGTGAGTAAATCATAGTTTTCCATTTAAGATCGAATACAATGGTTACACAAATAATTATAATCATTGTATTAAATATTGAATTGTTCGTTTAGTCAATTTGGAAAGATATATAAATTTTGACAATAAGACTGAAGTCAAGATTGATAATCTAGGTTTTACCTTGGTTAACCTAAATAAGGTAGGTTTTAAAGATAAGTCATTCATCTGACAGATCAAGAAAAATAAGTGTTTTATGTTATTGATTTTGGTAACAAAAATTGGTCATTTGTTCTACAAGGAAAACAAATGCATGGTACTAACAACCATGAAGTTCCAACATTGATATTTATGATACTACTTCCTTCTCCACACGAATGCCTAGGTTGAATGTGGACAATGATGATATACATACTACACGTGATGACCATGATGAAGGATTGTGGGAGAATATTAAACTTAAAATTAGTTATGTGATTAATAAATAGTATTCATATGTATTATATTATTAATTATTATGTGTATAATATTTTTTGTTATTTTAATAATTAACATGATTGATTTTTCTTTTTATGGACCTATGGATGGCACATTTAGGAGATGTAGAGTAGAGTCAACCTACCAAGAGGGTTAGGTAATCGACCACATTGAAATACTTGATTGGTGGCCAAAACAAAGGCAAAAAGAACGTTGACATTAACATGGAGGCAAGGTTTTCTTATAGGTCGACTAAAAAATGATTTTACACTTTTGTAGCCTTGACTTGGAAAAGCAAGACTTTGATTACCTATGACAATTGAGACCATGTTCTAGAGAGTGTGAAGAACAAAATATGGCAAACTATCACAGTATGAAAGCATAAACTTTGTGTATTTAATGATTATTAATTAATTATGGAACATTTACTAACAAAATTGTTGTAGCTCACTTATGACATTCCCAAGGTTGACTAGTTGAGGAATAAGTATATTTCTTATGCGGAGAAGTGTTGAAGGGGTTTTAAGAGTCAACTCAACAGTCACTACATCTTTGGTGAAATAAAAAGAGGACACTTGTGTTTCTTATCAATATCTTGATCAAGAAACCTAACAAATGTTCCATAAGAGCTGACTCACGGAAGATTATTTTAGTAATTAAGTCAACTCACTAGTATAATTATTTATTTACATATATGTATTATTATTACTAATCAACTATGTGTTTCTATTATGTATATAATAGAAAAAGAGGAACCAAGCACAAAATTTACAGGCGCTTAATATCTACATCCATGTATTGTCTCATGAGGGATATGATAAGCTTGAGGTCAATACGATGAAGGAGGCTTCTACTTCTATTGGTGATGGATCAAAGATCAATTAATAGAGTCAACCCATTTGTCATGCCAAATGGAAAGCAACTCAACAGAGGAAATCAAGAGAGTACATGAATATGGCAACTCAAGAAATAGTAAGGAAGATTGTAAGTATCATCTTTTTCATATGTTGGATCTAATCATGGATTACAAACATATTTATTTAAATTATTGTGTTGTATGGCGATTTAAATAGAGGTGACAAAATGGGTCAGTCTGACCTATTTAGGCTCAGCCTACCATCAACCTGTCAAAAATGGGTTGGGCCAAGCTAACTTTCCAAATAAAAACAGTTTGACACCTTGGCCACCCCACCTAAGAGCAGGTTGGCAAGCCAATGAGTCATCCTACATTAAAAAAAAAAAATTTGAAATGAGCCATGAGGAATGGTAAAAGAAGACAAATACTCCATCTCTATTTACTTCTCGACGAGACCAAATCAATTAATCAAACATACAAGCAAAAAAGAAAGTTGTGAGGAAGTGATGGCACCTTGAGATCTTTCAGGTATATATGTAATTAGTTCATTTGCAATTGTTAGGTAGAGATTGAATGTTTCAGATCTAAAAATGTATATTTTATATCTAATTTATTAAGATAAAATACAAGTTATTTGATTCTTATGTGATAGTTTTGAATTACTACTAATTAAGTAAATGCACAATTAAATGATTATTAAATTAATAATTTTGGTTATTAAAATTGTAGTAATTAGCGAAACTGGTTTTTAATCATGAAAAGATGACAAAATGATTCATGAAATTGTAAATAATGAATCAATTTATTAACAAGATTTAACATGATCAGCACATAACTAGGTTCTTTAAGTATGCTAACATAGATTTGATTTCCTAGTTGTGCTTTGATAAAAGACTTTGTTATTAGAAAAGAAAAAACTATTTTGGCGACTGCTTTGCTTTAAAAGAAACTATTTTTTTTGAATGTTCATTGAGAAATATTGTTGGCTCACCGCAAATTATTATTTTTTTAACACTAGTTTACATCCCAAATTATTAACTAATCAAATATTAAGTGATGTTAATTAACATCATTAGAAATTTTATTTTGTCACTCATTTTTCTCCTCTTTTCCTTTATTATGAAAAATTATATAATTTTTCTTAATATTAAATTTTCTTACCATTTTTTATTTTATTTTATCACTATATTGTTAGTGTGATATATTTACTAATCTTGTAGGGAAGTTACTTGATTAGTTATTTCAAATACATAACTTTATTGAAAGACTTTTTTTAATAAGAAACAAACTTATTATTAAGAAATTATAATAGTTTATGCATACCATTCAATTAATTAATTACTCAGCTAAACCTCTTGGTTAAAAATCTAATTTCATTATTTCTCATACTAGTGACATGTTAGTATTTTATTTTATTTTATAGTTTATAAGAGTTCTATCATAATTTCAATCAATCACTATTTTGTTATCACAGTTTCTTCAAATTTCACACACTTTTCAGATTTTTAGTTTCGTGAAAATGGGCTAAAAATAAGAAGAAAGAAGTGAAAATAAGATTAATTGTTTGGTAAAGTAGAAATGGTGAAGATATAAAATAAAAAGGAGTAGATCCCACCATTTTATATTCTCATGTTGAGATAAGTGAAAAGTTTGTTACATTTTGTGGTGATTTTTCCTTTATTGCCACAAACACACATTTATTATTTTTTTATTACTTGTGGAGGTTTGACAATCAAACCGCCACAATAATTTTTTAGGTACTAGAAGTTTTTCCAAAATGCAAAATAGATTAAGAAAATTAGCATAAGTGATTAAAATTTAAAATGAATATTTGACTAAAAACAAGATTTATTAATTTTTGATAGATTCTTTGGTGATCGACCTTCATAAGTGGTCTATTATGCAAAGAAATTATTATCCCTAAGATTAATCTATCATTCACACTTTTATGATACACTCTCCACACCCTATTATTTTTGTCTCATCCTTTTTCTAGCCATCCATCACAACATAATGTCTTAAAGGGCTACCACCCATTATGCACCTTTACGAACCATCGTGCACCATCGCCAAAGGCGATTTCCAATATTAGTGCCACTTTTTTTTCTTTCTTTTTTTCCATCTTCTTCTTCCCCTCATCCTTTTTTCTCTCTCTCTCTTCTTCCATAAGAGCATATATGTTGTGATGGCAGAGGCATAGTTAGGGGACCCACCACTAGGGTCATGGCTAGGACTTAGGAGGATACAAGAGGATTGAGCCAATGTTGAGGATAGTGGGCCCAAGCTACTCTTGAGTCGGACTATTACCTAAAGCCAATGTAGTGTAGGATTTGAGGCCTACTAAGGCTTGTAATTCTTTTGGGTCTTGTATTATGGTCAAGTAGTGTAGAGTTTATTTGGGTCATGTATTTGGGCCATTAGATAGAATGGAGCCTAGCTAGAATGTAGTATTACATTTAAATATGATTTAAGAATCATTTAGAGTGCATTTGATGCACCATGTGATTGGCCAAGGGTTGCGCACATGGCATGCTTCAAATGCAACTCCAAATGTTTCTCAAATCACATTTAAATGAAACCAACACATGTCTAAGATGTAAGAGCACATGGAGGCACGTGAGAAAGCAAAGTTTCAAACCAAATTTGAATTTTGAAATTCAAATTTGGTGCCTAGAGTTTAAGTAAAACATACCATGGTTTAACTTAACTCTAGGTTAACTTAGCTTCTCTTAGATGCTTACTAAACTCTATCTAAGGCTCCTATGCGTGTAAATCTCCCACTTTGGATTATATGTGAGTTTCATTTTTGGAAATTCTTTCTCAAATCTAGAGCCAAGGGAGCTTAAGGAAACTATCCTCTTTAAGCATCTTCAACAAGGAAACCTTCCTTGTGTGCTTTGCTTCTTGTTCTCCCTTTCTTAAGGAAGATTTGTGCATGCCTTCTCTCATGTGTTCACCAATCTTGTGGAGTTTTGGAGCTTGAAAGAACCTCAAGGTGACGTGTGGGCTTTGGAATTCAAGGAGAGTGGATTAGTCTATTGATTTATTTAAGAATTTCATCATGTTGTACGTGACATAACGGTGACACAGATTCAAATAGATAGAGAATGATTACAACTCTTCCTCAACTCAAAGAAGGTGCAAGAGTTTGAATCTCTCACTACAGAGCATGGATTTGCCACAAGGAGCACGAATCTAACACAATGAAGTAGCTACAAAAATAATAGATGCAAATGAAAGTCTAGACATAAAGAAGAAGAAGGGGAAGAAGAAGTGGAAAAAGGAAAAAAAATAGTGGCACAACAAATCTTCACCCTCTATTGTAATGTCGTAGATTGGCATTCTCCTTTATAGCGTCCCGGTTAGAACTCGTTGCGTCTCCTTTGTGACGTCCTAGCCTACACTTACATGTCCTCGCCACTAAGTCATTGCACAAGCTTGCATGACTAAAGTGAAAAACAATAATTCAAAAAGCAAAAAAAGAAATAAAAAAACGAGTAAAAGTGATACAACCGTCAAAAATTGTCTTCGACAATATTAAACGGTGGTGTTAGCACCATTGTATGACATTGGTTACCAAAGAGAAAAAAAGAAATGATAATGATACCATACAGAGAGTATATTGTAACAACATAAATTTTAGATTAATAAAATCATGGTTCATGATGACTACTTGACAGGGTCGGCCTAACATATTTGAGGCCTAAAGCGAGTTTTGAAGTTAGATCTTTTTAAAGATGAGAGAGAGTGACAAGAAAATCAATAGTCGCCCATAAAAAAAGAACTTGCATCAAAAAATTACAATACTAGGATCGAACCCAATCCTTTCAATGTTAAGTTTAGACAATGACTAACAAACCAAAGTTAGTACTGATACAATTAATTCATTAAGTTTTATAAGTAAAAAAATTATTTTGGAGGCTTAAAATTAGAACTTGAACAGCCTTATGCTTGGGTCAACCCTGTCACTTGAACAAGTGGTCCACCTTAGTCTAGGTCTTAATATTATTTTTCTTCTATTTCTCTTGTATATATTTCTTTCTTATTTTTCTTAACCTAAACAAACAATCTTTTTTTTTTTATTCACTTATTTTTCTTTTATTTATTTCTTTTAATTTATTTTCACCCATCTATTTTCACTTATTTATTTTCATTTATTTCTTTTCTCTTTGTGTTAAATCTATAGAGACTCTCATATGCTTAAGCAACATTGGTTTAAAGAATCCAAGAATATCTCTCGGTCCAATCAACGCACACGAGTAACTTATTTAAACAAGTCTATATTAATTCCACCAAAATTTTGAACATATAGATTTAATGTCACTAACTATGAGATCGAGATTAGCGTTGGAGTCCAGCTTTTTGAGAGGAAAAACTGGTGCACACTTTTCCGGAAATTCACGTGCTAATATTTTCTTATTTCTTTTTCGCACCTTTGACATTTCAGTATACTGTATGTTGAATGTTGAATCCTATCATGATAGGTTCGATTTTCAGTAGTATTAGAAACTTCTTCGGTACTAATTTCAATTTGCTGCAGATACCAAATCACTGTAATAATTCACTTTTCGTGTTCCACACGCTCTCTCAATATACTTCAAATTTTTTTCATTTTCTTTTTTCAAATCATGGATAGTCGCTTCGACGTAAAAATCAGAAAGCTTGACTGGAGTGGAGGGTTGAAAAATATTCAAACAGCGAGACATTTCTTTTTTGGAGTAAACAGGGAAATGATTATTGTTTCAAATCTGACAAAATCATCGTGTCTTCTAGCCCTTGGTGTATTTGGATAATTCAAAATATTAGTCGTACAAAAGCTAGTATTCAGATATTATTAATTATTGTCATTTCTTTTTTAAATTTTGTACTCAGTATTTTAACAGAAGGATAAATTATGTAAAATAAAAAAAAAAAAACGAAAGTTAAATACTAATATATTAAAATATAAATATTTATGCATATATAATGAGATCAAATCCTTAACTACATGATTAAGGGATATAATTCTCTGTCCACATGCACCATGCATGTTGATTATTAGCATGTTTTATATATGGCAATTTAATTAGCTTAGCATGTGAATATGCCTTGTTTGTTTATCTGTTTGAACCTCATTCTCTCTTTCCAATCTACTTGCAAATGTGAATTAATCCGTGTCTCATGGGTCATTCAAGCTCAACGGAAGTTAACATGTAATGTAATGAAAAACAAACACCTCAAGTTGTAAATTAGTGAGGGAAGTTATTTTCTTGATGCATCATGGAAAAAGGGTACAATATCTATTGATTGTCAAAAGATTGTCTATAGTAGCACGCGTGTTTTGGTCGCAATTCATGAAGCTGACTTGTGTTACGTTTATTGTCGACCTTCCAGTGTGAAGTGTGATCTACGATGTTTGTGACGGGTGAATATTTAATTATATACGTACGTTATTTTTGTGTAATATTATTAGAGATTTTTTTTTAAAAGAATATATATTATATCATAGTGTCTTCAATTTCTGCGTGAGTGGCCAATATTCGAATCCATATAATATAGAGTTTGTTTGTTTAAACATCTTTTTATCTAAAAACGTTTCTTTTAAACAAAATAAGCACTTTTTTTAAAAAAAAAAAATTTGGATGTATTTTTTGAATTTCTTTTTTATAAAATAAGCAGTTTTTGTTTATTTAAAACACAACTTCTATCTATTTTTTAAAAAAGTTATTTTTTTAAAAAATTATTATTTTAAAAGTAGTTGTTTAAAAACACTTATTTTTAAGTTTTAAAAAAATAGACCCATACTCATACTCCTTATAACCATATTTTTTCATATATTTGTTAGTCGGACAATCGAATTAATAATTAAATTAATTATATAAGTTGGTTCTATTTTTTCTTTTTTATCATATCAAATTTGAACTATCAAATAAATTTGATGTTAATTAGTTGGAATCATGAATTTTTATTTTACAAATTAGATGATTTAATAATCAAATCAATTAAAATTATTATTACTATTTTGTTTTAACTATTATAATTATTATCTTAATATTATTTTATAATATTATGATTTTATTTATAACACAATAATAAAATACTATATCACATTAAAACTCTAACATGGTACTACAATAGTTTTTTTTTTAGAAGTGGTACTACAATAGTTATTTTATAATATATTTAAATATGTTTTTAGTCATTTAAATTTAAGATATAATTATTTTTAGTTTCACAAATTTAAAATAGTTCTTTTAGTCCCTGAAATTTCAAACAAATCTCGTAATGACCCACCAAGTCTCACGCAGTCTATATATAATGTCAAGGAGAAATACATGATAGTATTTTCCCTGACTCTATAGATTGTGTGAAACATGACGAGTTATAAATCTTGTTTTAACTCTTTTACTCAGATTTTTTTAGGAAATATGTTAAATATTGTTGCATAAAATCTATCTACTACTGTTGCTGTTAGTGGAAATATTACATTAAATTTAGTTGATGCTACATATATAATTGTCTAAACCTATCATTTATAAATGTTATTTTTGACCTGATAGACTAAAATAAGATTTTTGAAAATTATAGAAATTAAAAATAATAATTTTTAATTTTGAGAGACCAAAAATAAATTTACCCTAAATTTGAGGGACTAAAAACATATCCAAACCTTAATAATAATATTATTTTATTAGTTATCCAACACTCACTTAATTTTAAATATTAGAATACTTGAATTTCTAATGGTAAAGAGCTATATTAGACTATGTTGAACTATATTTTTAATTTCATATTTTTACATTATTTTTTTTATTTACACTCGAATATTATTTACACCCTTTTAATAATAGGTCTTTATTTAAATCTTGGGATAAAATAATGTATATTTTATATTTTAAAAAATAAATATTTTTTTTTCCAACATAATCAATTAATCTGAATCAAACCAATCCATTGTTGATTGATTTGATATGATTTGGATCTCATGTTTTTTTTTTGGCAAATCTAATCCAAACCATACCAATCAAAAATGGTTTGATTTAGACTTTAGTTTACCCTAAATTTTAACTAATCCACGAACACCCTCTATTTTTTGGTGCTCTAAAATGTTAAAATGGGAATTCAAAAACATATGTTTTTTGTTAGAAAAAAAGTAAAAAATTCTGGATAAGAGATATATTTTTTGTTGTTGAATTCAATTGATGAGATTAAATAAATTAAATTTAAAAAATAAAAATCTGTTTTTTTTTTGTAATTTTTCTTTACACTTTAAATTTCTATATATATATATATATATATATATATATATATATATTCTCTTCTAATAAACTAAAAAAAAAAAAGAGTCTTTACGGCTCAAATTTTAATTTTTCTCTTTATCTCTAATAAGCTAAAGAGAGGATAAGAGTCTATTTTATATATCAATTGTTTAATTAAAAGGCCACGTAAATATTAATAAAATTATTTCTCGCTCAAAAGAATATATTCACTGATTGAGAAAAAAGGTTGACAAATAATGTAACGAATAAAGTTATGAAAAGAAGAAAGAGATTAAAAATAATAAGCCATCAATTTAGTCTTGAATTATCACGTACCCTCTCTTAAATAATTCTTGAAAGTATTAAAATTATATAAATACGTTCTTAATTAAAATTTAACCTTGAATTATCACCGTACTCTCCCTCTTGAAAGTACTAAAATTACATAAATAGTCATTTAAATATTATGTTATATAATTCTTTAAATATTAAAAATTGCTCAAAACTAATCTCTCAATAAAATATATCGATTCAAAAACTAAATTGATAGATGTTCAATACCTTATGAATTACGTATATATTTTCATTAATTTAAGAATTCTACTATTTAAAAAGACCGACACTTCATAGACTAAATTAATACTATTAAAATTTAACACATTATGACATTAAAAAAGTATAACTATGGATATAATATATGTAAATATAAGTTTATTTAATACATAATTATGTATAATTTAAATATTAATTTTGAATGAAAATTTAATAATATATATCATATCACTATAATTTATATTTATACTTTTTAATAATATACTAATATATATTATATTTATAATATAAATAAATATATATTATATCTATAATATAAAGTAAAAATACTTTTTTAATAATAAATATTATATTATTATAAAGTGTGTTACTTTATGATAATTTGTTTAAGTGTAATGATCTACTCACATTAAAACAATATAAGGTTTATGAGTGTAAAAATTAAGATATTAAAAATTCAAGGTTAAAATATTAAATTGTTAATGATTGATTGTATATGGATATATACCCATAAAAAAGTAAAACTATATAGAATTTATTTACAACTGCATCAGAATTAATGATCTGAACGAATTTCAAGACAAGGAAATCATGAGGACCATTTAATTGCTATTATGAAGCATGCAATACTCCAAACATAGATCATTAAATTAAATAGGTATTCTGATACACTAAATATTAATGCAATATTTACTACTATAACATTTTGGGTGTTAGACATAATCTATAAAAGAACAAACAAAAGGTCATCAATCAATAGATCTGCTTATTCTGCGTTATCGATCAGTCACAATAAATTACTATATATCATTCATCTTCAAGTCAATACCTTTTAACCGATATTTTATTTTGCACGCGCAGGTCTAAGTTTTCAGAAAACAAGTCCTTTCAAATTTGATTAATATAGATCAAGTACAAAGAAAACCTAGGGGGAACAGAAAGCAAAATTATACAGAAACACGAAATTATACCTTTTTTGTTACAAATTTTTGTAATCATAATTAGTAACAACTTGTAGAAGAAAAAAAAAACGGGAAGGAAGGAAGAAACGCAATCGTTCGTTGTGAAAATACTCTTGAACGCTTGCAGATGAGTTCAACTTTTTCCAGAACCTCAAGAACGTTTAACAATATTATGTATTCAATATTGTTCTAATATTAATCCAAGTAATATACGTCTTTACAAGTCATAGATGTGATTTTCTAGAGAACTCATCCCAGAAAACTGTAACCAAAGTCACAACATGCATAGATCTAACAGAAAACTCAAAATTTATTTTCTCTTATATGCTCAAAACCTTGATATATAGGATCAATATTCTTAAGAACACTAAACTGTCTAAACACAAGTTCATATTATATAAGATGTTCATAAAAAGAAGGAAAAACAAAATAGTGGGCTAGCTAAAAGCATCGGAGATCAATACTCTCTCATAACACCACACAGTAACGTAAGATAACAAGCTTAAAAACTTTTCACTTTTCAGATACAACACATATAAACCCTAGATAACTAAATACTGAGGAGAAAAATAAAAGAAACCGACATCAAGAAAAACAAAAGGTTTACAAAAAGCTAATAATAACAATAAAGTACTAGAGTAGTCAAATTAACTTGCTGGATGTAGCAAATTAATTAATGATCGGACCACAACGCTTGATTCCCCAGAAAGAGAGATGATGAAAATAATTAAGAGAAAGTACCCTTCTTCGGAGAGAAAATACTAGTTAGGAAGAACCAGCTTTTTTCTTTTTCTTTTTCTTTTTCCTTGAACCAACAAGAATAAGAAGAACAACACATGAAAGTGGTATCGAGATGATGATGATGATGATGTTGTTGTTTATGTGTTTTTGGTGGTGATGGGGTGTGAGGAGAAGTAATGATGGTGGTTTTAGGTTAGTGGGGTGGTTGAGGGCTAAAGGGAAAAGGAAGGTGTGGGCACAATGATGGCGATAGAGAAGATAGCAGAGGGAGAGGGACATGATGATGATTCTGGCGTTGAAACAGAGGCAGAAGAGGTTCAAGGATTTTGTGCACCCTCTCTGACATGGTGGAGAGTGGATCCATTTATGAAACCTATGCTATGCTATGCTGATAAGGTCTACCATCTACAGTAATCTATTCTATTACCGCTGTAAAGTTAATAAAAATAATATAATGTGCCTATTTGTCTCTTTGCTAACGTGACTCTGCTGTGCAGAATTTTACACGCGGGGAATTTTATCTTCTACATAGTGGAAACTGGAAACCCTTCTTTTATCTTTGCATGCACAGAAAAAGGAAGAATGAAATGCCGGAAAGAAATATTTTCTTTTAGATTATAAGTTTTAAATCTTCAAATACGTAAAAACGACTTAACTTTTATAAAAATTCTTTTATAAATCTCAGTCGTGTTGTTAATTTAAACATATACATTATTTTGCAAAATATTTTTTTTCTTGAAAATAATTGAAATGACAGTCTAAATACACCAAAAAATGAGAGAGATCTATATAGATTGTACAAATGTGATAATATGAAGTTGAGCATGATTTTAAAAAAATTAATAAATATTACTTATATTAGTAAGATTTATCTACTTTTTATAATTCATTATTTAAAAATTTTATAGTTAAAAATGTTTAATTTGAAATAATTTAAGGATGAATGATCTTTTAATTAAAAGTATGAATAGAGAAAAATTATGAATTGTCTTGTGTCAGTTTATAAAAATAGTTAATTCTAAAAGTGAATAAACATCTTGGAAAAGGTTGCTCTAGTTATTCAAAGAGTTATAATTCGTAAAAAGTTTTGACTAATGAAATATTCAGTGAAATGTTATTGAATAAAGTATTGTAGATTGCAATCTCTAAGATGAGGGGTGTTACAAATAGTATCAAAACATGTATTCTCTCCTAATATAGTGTGATGATGAATCAAGTGAAAATTGGTGAATTTGTAACATCATGAGCACATTAAAATAAAAAATATTTAGAAGTTATACATGTGTGATACTAGTTAAGGATGACAATACTATGAATCACACTTTTTTTAATGGACTTTCCATGTTAATTCCATACTCGTCATATAGATTCTTAGCGGGCATTATTGTTTCACATCATTTTTTATTCTTAGGATATCATGGTGGGAGTATTTATTTTCATGTTTATTAGAATGGTTGCAAAAAAAAATCTCTAATATCTATTATTGTTCCTAATAATATATACATTCCTAATTTTCAAGGAGTTTCTACTTTCATAATAAGAGGGTGAGAAATTGGAATATAAGAGGGTGAGAAATTGGAATATAAGAGGGTGAGAAAGTGATGTTTCAATGAAAATATAGGAAATTACTTTCTTTGACACCTATAATTTCTATTTTTATTTAATTTTTTTTGAATTAAAAAAAAATATATCCCTAAAAATATTAAAATCTAACCAAACATCTTTTTAATGTATACTTGACAATAACATTCCAACTTAGTATTCATGTGAATCTTATTCTTGAGAATACAAAATTAAACTTCAAAATAAATGCCCCTTATAACTTTCTATGTCACCTAGTGAATCATCATAGAAAGTCTTTTTTTTTTTTTTTAATGTTGATTATAATAATAATCAACACTAAAAGTTCTTCTTCTCAGTTGAGCTCTTCGCCTTCTCAATATTGCTCTTAGAGTGATTGTTCTTTGGCATGACGTCGCTCATCATGACATCCACTCCTATACTTAAAGTTCTTCGATTGAGCCGGTCGCCATCTTGGGTTTATTATGGTGTGGTTCAAGGTTAAATCAAACATAAGCTGATAGACTTATAAAGGCTTAAACAAACCAAAATTTGAGAAATTTAGAAATTTGCACAAATATGAGATTGTGTAATTGGGGAAGACTAAAAGAAATTAATTAATATTACATAGACCAATAAGATAATGTATCTACTTTTCAATAACATCACATAAGAACTCTATAATTATACATGTTTGACTTAGAACAATTTGGGTATAAGTGGTCTTTTGGGAAGTTTTTCAAAATGTATATATAGATAAGGACAAAACACAATTGAAAAGTTTTATGTTGATTTGTGAAAATATAGTTATCGATCCTAGATACAGTTTTGACTAATGATGAGTTATGCAAAGTGCTATTGTATAAAGTATCATGAAGTGCAGTCATTAAAATCTCAAATCTAAAAGATGTTACAACAAGTAGAGATATATAACAAGTTGAGTTAAGCCAAGTAGTTAAAGCTCGAGCTTGCCTTATGAGAAAAAAAATATTAGTTAAGCTTAGCTCATTTATTTAATTGAGTCTTATTAAAAGCTTGAGTTAAACTTGTTTAAAAAAAAGTTAAGCTTGAACTTTGCTTGTTTAGCTCATTTTTAATATAATTATTTTTTATAAAATTTTTCTTAAATTATTTTTTAACTTTATCAATATATATAGTCTTTAATAATTATCTTAATATACTAACTGATTATCTATTAGTAAAGAAATGTGTTTGACATGTGATAGGTGGAATTAAATTATTTTGGACTATTACATTTTCATAATTAAGTAAATAGAAGAAAAAAAAACTCATTGATTATTTCATGAAAGAAATTCAAAATTAATTTAAGATCTTTTTTTTTTTTAAAGAGGCAACAACATTGATCTTATTTTAGAAAGAAAAAAATTGAATTTAATAAAACATAAGTTAAACACAAGGTGTGTCAAAGTTTAGTGCAAAAATACACAAGACTAATAGAATTAAGTCTATACATAATAAATCCACATCATTATAAAAATAAATAAATATATCAACCTATTCATGAATCTTTAATGTTGAACCTTTAAAATTTTGGTGAATCTCATTTAAATAATCAAGTTTAATTTTAAGTTTGAGTTTATTTATTTAATTAAACAAATAAATAAGCTTGAAGGAATAATTGATGTGGCGAAGTTAAATAATTCATGAAAAAATCACTCATTTACACTTCTTGCAAGTCGGAAACAAAGTGGTGCACAGTACCGACACTGTTTCATGAAATGTCAACGATGCCACCGCAGACCTCCACAAAGTGGTGTCGTTTTGGAAGGGGTCGTGAGAGCACATCATATTGAGAACATGGCTCAGTGGAATGGTGCAGTTCAAGTAGTGATCTCATTGCCCACAAATTTAAGGTGTGATTGTGTTGCACTGTTGCTTCCGATGGATTGAATTATTTGAAGAAAACTTTGGTGTGTGAAAGCTAGAATGTGGGAGAGATGAAGGAGGGCAAAACTAGAAAATGGGCAAGAAAAAGAAAATAAATAAGAAAAAAAAAATCAACCAATCAAACAAGAGGTTAATATATCTTAGAACTTCAAATTGCTTTCTCACTATCTTGTTTGTTTCAACATAAACATCAAAAAATTAGCGTAGAGGAAGAAGAAATACTTGAATAGAAATATGTTTAAATGTTGGTTTAAGAAGAGATTGGTTAAAAAAGAAATTTACAAACGTAGAGCTAAATTTCTTCACAAATATGAGAAGAAATAAGGAGAGAGTGAGATTAGTTTTTTATTTACACTTTTGTCCACGAAAGCCAAATCAAAATTTATTGAATAGAGATTATTATTTGATTAGGGGTTGTTTTGTCTTCAAATAAGGAAGAAAGAGTGAGGTTATATTCGTCTTATTCGGAATATGATTGATTGTTCTTTTATTTGAATAAGAAACTTCGAAAAAGTTTTATTCAAATAAATATGTTGGTTATCCGAATAAAAAACAATTTCACTAGATTGTATTTTGATATGTAACAAAAGACTAAAATGGTAAAAAAAAATATTAATTATAATTTTTCTTCATTCATTTAAATCAAATAACTTTATACTATTATTTCTATTCTATTTCTTATATATTTCTCTTAAATCACACAACATTATTTTTACTCACTTATTTTTTTTTCTTCTTTTTTTCATTACTTATTTTTCTACTCACAACCAAAACATAATATACAAGAGATGTTATGTGGTTTTCCGACCCTAATCTTCATGTCAACTCAACTCTTGGTAATTTTTGATCAAATTTAAACTTATCTTTTAAAAAAGAAACCTAAAAATGAATCATCATATTCCACTAATTTTGTCCCTCATATTAATGAGATGTAGATTATTAAGATGCACCCATCACACTACATCGTAGCATATCATCTTCACACATGGTCACCAGTCACCATGTGAAAAACTACTCTCCACCTAAGAGAGAATCTGCCATGGTAGCACCCGTCCAAATATTTTTTATGGACAACCAAATAAGCTTTCTATTTTGTTGACGTTCCATTACACCTGCATGTTCATCACACGAAAAACACATAGCTAGGTTTAGTACACATATATGACGCCTAGTTTTGCTCTTTGTCTGACATGTTTGACTAGAGTTAAAAGTTGAAGCAGTGGAAATGTACTAGTGACAGGAACCACAGTAGTCAAGATTGCGAAATGCGAATAGTACATATGATAAGTGTTTTTTTTTACAATAAAAATGAGATAATTTTGCTATTATTTATTTTTTTTTATTTAGGAAGAGTAATTTTGAACGCGAAGATTTCTTTTCATAGAAGTTTTATAGTGTGTTTGGATGAAGAATTTTACAAATTCAAGGAATTTTAAATTCTTGGTATTTGAATTACTTTGATTTCAATTTCTATCATTCTTAAAATATTTTGTTTGGATGAGTCAATTCAAATTTCTTAAATTTTAAATTGTTAGGTTGAATATGATAATTTTATTCCATCATAGTAAAATTGATTTTAAAAATATATTTATATGTTGAGATTTTTAAATTAAATTTTATAAAAATAAATATTAATCCATTTTTAAATATTTATTAATTTTAAAAATTAATATTAGATAATATTTAATAATTTTAACAATTAATATTAGATAATGTTTAACAATTTTAAAAATATTTTTGAATATCTAATAATTAAAAAAATGAAGAGATAAGATAAAATATATAGAAGAAATAGGAAAAACAAATATGAAGAATTTTAAATTCTCCCATTTTTGGGAGAATTTGAAATTCTACTATTTTAAGGAATTTCACAAATGATTGAATTTCAAATTCTTTGTAAATTCCTCATCCAAACAAAGCATTTCACCCCAAAGAATTTGAAATTCTTCAAATAAATGAATTACCCCATATAAATTTCTCATCCAAACACACCATTAGGTTAAGGCAACGTGAGAGTTAGCTACCGGTTTTTTTTTATTATAATATTTTCAGTAGAATTATGAATCAATTACTTTAATTTTAGTATAAATTCATATAAAAAAATATAAAATGTCAGTTAGATTCAAGATCATAACTAATAAAAATAAAGAGATTTAATCAATTATATCACTACTATAAAAAAAAGCAACCAATTAAAATCGTTACATAAATTCTAAAACATTAATATGAATAAATTCATTTTTTTTAGTGGGATGAAATTTAATTATTTCAAGAGTAACTATGATAAAATATACATTAATTTAAATTTATGTAATTTATATCAAATAATTTTTAAATTTTAAAAAAATTCCAAGTTGAAGTCTAATTAGATAAATTTTTTCTAAAAGCCTTATAAGAGAAAAAAATTAAAATAAAATAAACTTTTCCATATGTAAAGACCAGCCATGGCCGTTTCACTTCACAACACTACACTAATAATGCATATAAATATATACTGAAGACAGTAATATAATATATGTAACAATATCTTCAAAATATATATACACGAATATGTTGCTTGTCTAGCAACTACCTACAAGTACTACACAAAATGTCTACCACAACTGGGAGACTACAAAAATAATATCCAACTCCGAGCATCATCAGCTGCTCTACTGCTCAAGTCTGACCTATCCTTGTTCTACTCCCGTACATAGTATGATCATGACAGTCCAAACCATATAGAAACATGTAAGAGTAAGTTAGTGAAAAGAATCAACATAGATTTTAAATAAGCGACTTTCAATAGAACAACACTATCATCATCCTCAACAGGGTCAACATACAACACATGGCATCACACAACTCAATCACATCTTTGCAACACAACAACATATTTACAACTCAACCAACACAAGATCAACGCGTCAACAACTTATGCATCATCATGCATTTCAACTCGGAGATTTCCTACAACATAGGTGAGCAGTTTAAGTGGCTAGGTCATACCAAACTGACAACATAGAACCTTTTTGGGCTTGCTAGGTAAACAACAAATTTGGATATCAATCCACAACACGATAACGGTTTTTCAGACTTTGCCACTTAAACAAGGAAGTATAGTACTCTATCAGGATAGAACAACTGGGTTTAGGCCTACCACGACATTAGCTAGCTCAATTAACCCACCTATGGGATTAGCCTACCAACTATCCTCCAAATACTACAACCCTCCGATACTCGGTTAGTCTTAGAATAGTAGATTAAGCCTAACTCAACCCTACAAAATCGGCTTGTAAGGTGAGGGTTGCTTTCCACTTATATACTATTTAATTGCCTAATCTCTAGTCGATGTGACACTTGGGTTTTTCCCAATACACCCCCTCACGTCCAGCACTATTGGGCTTGGTACGTAGATAAATGGTAGGTGGCCCTTTTTAATGATCTAGGATTGGCGGGACTTGAATTTTTCTCAATACACCCCCTCGTGCCCATGGCACATGTATCAATGGTGGTTGGCCCATTTAAAGTGAATCTAAATGGCTCTGATACCATCTTAGAATAGTGGATTAAGCCTAACTTAACCCTACAAAACCGACTTGTAAGGTGAGGGTTGCTTTCTACTTATATACTATTTAATTTCCTAATCTCTAGTCAATGTGGGACTTGGGTTTTTCCCAATAGTTAGGAACTAAGTTCCCAACTTCGTACTTTACTCGAATTGGCCGCTTGTAATCGGTATAGCTCGACCTGGCCCCTATACCATGGTCGCTTTGTACACGTGTGCCTCGACCTTGCGCACACACGGGATCAACTAAGTCCTAGAGGAGAACAACACAACGTCCACTCCAAGGGACAACTTCCCAAGGAGGATTTTTCAACAATTTGGACTCTCAGAGCACCACAACTATCTCAGTCCACACAATGGGATGAGCAACTTCAAAACATCTCCTCTAGTTCTAGTGATCAACAACTCATCATCACAATCAACTTTCAACTTAAACAACGTGGTCAACTCACAACTTTAGCAACACAATTCAACAGCACAACGACTTCTCAACATGTTTTAGCAATAAAGCAACTCATTCAAATCATACATACAATATTTCTCACAATTACACAACTATGGTTCAACACACAATTACATCTCTCATCATACCACAACATTCAACATTTTCTTAATCATAAGACCAAACACTTTCACGCCCGGCGCAAGTAAACTCGTGCCCGGCTTGAACCCAACTTGAGAGCTCTAAAACTCTTTCACGCCCGGCATAATACCACCATGCCCGGGCACTTGAAGGTAGAGACTCCCAAGAGTCTCCCATGCCCGGCACGCCCAACTCGCACCCGGTGTAAAATCAGGCAAAGACCTCATAAGGGTCTTGCGCCTGGCGCACTCCTCTACGCCCGGCGTCGCCCCAGGCAGAGACCCCCAAGGAGTCTCTACGCCTGGCGTGCTCAAAGCACACCCGACGCCATATCAGTAACCAAAAATACATGGCAAACATCTGATATCGCACCCGGCGTGATTCTCTCACGCTTGGCGTGAATTCATCCAGAGACTCCTAGTCTCAATCATGCCTGGCGCAACTACCCTCGCGCCCGACGTGAATTGAAACTGAGTGCTTCTAATGAACCCACCCCCGACGCCAAGAACATGCGCCCGATGCAACTTCAAACAGCCAACCCCAAAACTTCAAAATTTCTTCAAATACTCGAAAATCAAAAGATTTTCACCACATGCAATCCAAGAAATGCAACATATAAACTCTATACAACTCAAAAACAGCCTCAAAATCAACATGCAACCACACCATGCATCAAAATCACAAATTTCCCAATTTTTCCGAAACCCCGAAAATGAGAAGTTCTTCAAATCAATCAATGGTTCTCAACATTCTTACTCCAAATGAGTTCCTAAACTCACATACAACTAATAAGTTACACTCTAACTTCTCTCACCTGAAGATTGACACACAACGGCCAAGGAAAAAAGAAGAAGAAGATTTTCCTCCGAGTTCAACCCACGGGCTTCAATTCTCCAAAACAAGCTTCTCCGCCTGAATTTCAAGAAACAAAGAAGGAATTACTGATATAGGAGAGAAGAAGATTCAAATAAAGAAGTTTGGAAAAGAAAGGAGCTCACAGACCAGAGCCCTTCTCTCTAAAACCTCTCTCTAGGTTTCTTTGAGAATGAGCTTATGAAATTATGTTCTCAGAGAAAGTCTTAAATACCCTTCCCTCTATCGTTCACTAACCTTGAACCCACTTATTACGTTACACCATAAGCTTATTTGTTTAAATCCTCTTATTATCTTTTCTAAAATTTAACTTTAACTTATACACAAGTTAATTTTAATTTACGAAAAAATTATTTTAACTTTTGTTTATATTTTTTACTCCTAAAGTATTTTTGAGAAATTTATCAAAACATATTTTTAATCTATTTAATAAATTTTTTTAATTTAACAATTAAATTGTTAAAATTTAATATATATCATGAGTTATTATAAATAAAATAAATTTGTAAAGAATTAATTTACAGTAGCTTGATCCCCATTCATTTTACAATTTTTAAAATCTAAATAATGAAATTATAGATAAAATATTATTTATTAACTTAATATATATATATATATATATATATATATATATATATATATACTATTCTTTTTTCATTTTTCTTCTTACCAAACAACTTAATAAACCATTCAATAATAAATAATTGATTCTTATCAAAGTTAAAATAATATTTTATTAAAAGAAATTACATCTAATGAACTAATGAACACATGATAGTCATTGATTATCATTTTTAAATCATTTTGTGAACCATTTCTATGAGAAAAAAAATTCGTTTTCTACTACAGTATCCATATCCATGCAACACACTTATAAAAATAAAAGTGATATGTCATTTATATGAAATTCTGTTGTCACTTGTCTCTGATCAAAATAAAACAAATTGAGAAAAACAAGTATAACTATGTTATATCATTGACAAACTCAACTAAGTATCATATTTCAATCATGTTGCAGCTAGGGACTTCAAGTTTTGATATTTTCCACTTCCATAAAAATACAATCTAAGCAAGTTAATTAATTTCATTTGTCAACAAAATGAACTTTGTGAATATGAAGTGTTACTTCCAGGATTGTACATGACAAAAAAATGTAATATGACTTAGAAAATTAGATATCCCTTGACAACCAAAAAATTTGAGATATCCAACTAAAACAACATATCTATTATGAAACCCTAAACAGAATTCTAGTTCTTAAACTTTTAATTATCCTTGATTACTTTTATAAAAAAAAATTCACTGTCATTAATTATTCATACTTTTTGTGTTAGATAAAATAAAACATTCAATAAATCAATTAAGTTATAAAAAAAATAACATTAAAATTATTATAATAGATAAATAAACAATTACCACAATAATTTAATTATACTTTGTTATATTAAATTAAGTTATAATAATAGATATATCTACATATTATATATATATATATATATATATATATATATATAAAAGAGGGATCTGTTTACTCTAAGAGTAAGTTTACTTAGACTTACTCCGTTCAATAACTCATATTTTACATCAAATTTCAACGATTCAACCGTTGAATTTAAAGTTCTTAATGCATAGATCAAGTCTACAAATTTTTAAAGAATTTGAAAATCATTTGATACTTTATTTCATTAATTCAAATTGACAGATAATCATAAAATCATTTTATACATTGATTTGAATTAATGAAACGAAATATTAAATGATTTTAAATTTTTTAAAAATTTGCAAATTTAATTTATGCATTAAGAACTTTAAATTTAATGGTTGGATCATTAAAATTTGATATAGAACATGAATTATTGAACGAAGTAAGTTTAGATAGACTTACTCCTAAAATAAACGAATCTCTCTCTATATATATACATATATATATATATATATATATATATATATATATATATATTTACTTTTCTTCTTTCCTAATAAACTACTTAACAAATCATCTCATTTTCTACTATTTCTTTCCTTTCACTTTCTTCTATGTACCAAACATAGGATATGTTTGGTTTGCCATTTGTATACTTAAATGGACCTTCCAAGGATGAAATATCCCATAACATGCCATGTGGGTATTGATCTCATGAACATACTAGTCATGTACATATGAATCTACATGAATTGGAAACGAGTACCTACATCGTGATACGTAATGACAAAAAAATATACTCTTCTTTTAACTATGGTATTAATATAAAGTTTATTCCATACCTAAGACTATAATTCAAATGTTAGTCATTTGGGTTAAGAGACACAAACTACTACTATTTGTGTCAATCAATATTAGTAACAATTTTTTTTTATTGTTGTGAAAATATCTTAACATTATTTATAATTTAATTTATAATACCATGATCATTTATTATTATTATTATTATTATTATTATTATATTATCAATTCAAAATTACCTGAAAAATAATTAAATAAATAAATTCATATTTATCATAAAATTTATACCATTTTAGTAATTACTCGTTTAAAGTACTTTCAATTATTATCATCTAAACAAGTTCCCAATTTGATAAAAATACTTCTAGAATAAAGAAAACCAAACATAAATCAAGTCAAATTAAACTCGCTTTTAAACTAAACTTAAATTTAGAAAGTTTAGTTCAACTCAATTTTGGAACTATAAACCAAACACACAAGGTATTAAAGGACTCGAGCCAAAACGGCTTCAAGAATAATTAAAGCTCTCCCATTCTGTCTATTTCTTGTTCCTTATCCAGTTCCTGTCTGGTGTTCTTCCTCCCGGTACAAATGTACAATATTTATCAGCAGCCCAACTTTCTTTGACTTCGTAGCTCTATCTCCTATAAATCCTAGTGTTGATAAAAAAAATTATGGCAATAAGTTAAAAAAAAATGATCAGTAAAGAGCTGCAATGTTATGTTTGTCACTCCAATCCACATTCAACTCTGATTGCTTCCAAAAGTTCAGGAGAGACACGGAGCTTTGTCTCTCCCTCTTTATCCACTTTATTAACATTTATTGCGGAGCTAGGTTTCTCTTCTTCCCCCCAACCCCTGTAAAGTATGATTTTGTTAAGCTCCTGAGAGACTAGAACCGCACCTGTTGCTTGCTGCAAGAATAATAGGGAAAACAAATTTCAGGGACTTGGAGTGTTTTTTGACCAAGACAAGAAAGAATAATTCAATGAAAAAGAGACGAAAAAAAGGAAAGGAAAATTCAGCAATTCAGCATGAGCACCTCTAGCTTGAGCACCACCTCCTGAACTGAGGTCCCTTTTGCCCTTCCTTTGACATTAACTATGGCAAGAGGGTGCTTCTGGAAGTGAGCTTTGATTACTTTCGCAAGACCAGTTACAATATTGCTCTTTCCTGGAAAGAAATTATGTCCATAAAACAAAAAAGAGACGACACATTCCTTCTAATTAACATAATTTCAGTATACAAAAGAGATATAAAGCAAAGCAGAGAACTGCCGCTCCAGAACCACGTGGAGAAAAAGCAAATACATAATCTAGAATGAAGAGCTTTCAAGCATCTGATATTTATTAATAATTCAAGATTTACGTAATCTAGAATGAACATATAAAAAAGAAAGTTCTCCTTTTAGCTTGCCTTCTTAAAAATAGAAGGCTAGAAGCTCCACCAATTAGCTCTCTGGAAGTTTCTGGTTTTGGTTATTCATTAAGAAAATAAAAGCTACTTTTATTTTCTATAACTTCTTTAACATTGTGTTTCGTCTAACTTCTTTTAAGAGAAGGCCCCCCCAGAGAACTACGCCAAACACTACCTAAGGACCAAAACATAGAATGCTAGTTAGCTATATTTACTGAAACAAGCCAAAAACAATACCTACGGAAAGGACAGGTCGCTTTTTCATCATCAATGCCTGCTTTCGTAGAAGAAGTCTCTCTCTGTTGGAAAGATATACAGATCTAGAAGGAAACTCATTTGAACTCATATCTGTCAATGGAGCCGATAGTTCAGCATCCCTCTTAGATGCTATGATTGATGATTCCATTACCTTGCTATTAGCGAAGCAATGCTCTGTATCAACCACAGAATCACTAACTCCATCCAACTGAAATCCAAGATAATTTTACCAAATCAATATTTAGAAATGAAACAAGAATCCAGAAAATGTCAAAGGAAGCCTTGACATAACCAGATGTTAATCCAGGAGAGAATTGAGGTCAACAGTTCATTTTTCATCAGTCAAAGCCACGTACTTGCCTTTGTTTCTTTAGGAATCAAACCAGACCAGGATTCTGGTTCATCTTGATGAGCTCCACCACCATCAATCGGCTCCACTTGCTGCTCTTGTATTGTTTGTTGATCGTCAACATAAGGTTCTTTAGAATTCCAATTTATGGAATTTCCTGCTTCACCTTGATGAGCTTCACCACTATCGATCAGCTCAACTGGCTGCCCCTGCTGCATTGCTTGTTGATAAACTACAGAAGCTTCTTTGGGAGAGTTCCAATTTATGGAATTTTCTGGTTCACTTTGATGAGCTCCACCACCATCAAGCAGCTCAACTGACTGCTCCTGTATTGCTTGTTGATTGTAAACAGAAGCTTCTTTAGTAGAATTCCAATTTATGGAATTTTCTGGTTCAGCTTGACCATCACTGTGAATCAGCTCAACTGGCTGATCCTGTGTTGCTTGTTGATTGTCAGCAGAAGTCTGCTTCTTGTTTGCCTCCATATCTTTAACCTAATAAGGTGAATATTCTATATTCCTTAATTGAAATCAAAATGTATTTCAGGAACATGAGAAAGAAAACAAGGAGCACTCACCATTTGAAGTTTCAAGTCGTTTATGTTCCTATCTAGCTTCAAAACATGGAGCTTCAATGACTGCAAGAAGTGAGGAGAAAGCAAGAAGGTTGTGATATTTGTGACATATAAGATAAGATTAGCAGTCGATTTCCTTTTCAAATGAATGACAAGGATAAAGAACCATGCCACGTGTAGTGGTTACTTGTCAGGCACCACTAGTAACATAATATTAACTCTATCAGTCTACCAAATAAATATTGAATGTGCTTATTGCTAGATAAGAATTTTTTGTGCACTTTGCAATGTTTTAGAATGTTCAGCTGAGCACTTCCTTAAAAACTGAAGCATTCATAAAACAACAAATGATTTTTTTTAAGCTAGAGTTTGGTGCTTCAAATAAAGTATCTTGTTTACTACATTGAAAAAGCTGTTGAAACATTAAAAACAAAAAACAAGTACTTCTCGGTATTTAAATTCATACATATAATAACTCTAAGAAAAATATCTTCTAAAAAAGATTATATATGAAGATCCTTTTTATTAGAAGTGATGCAAAACTATTCTATAATCGTCATTTTAAACGTGGAATACCAGACAAATAAATGTCTCCTACCATACAATTTCTTTTCTCCTTTTCACAAAGGAAATGTTGAAAACAAATCAGCTGATACTCCTATGCAAATACAATTGAATGATGACACCTTTACCTCACAGCGCTGTGCTTCTTTAAAGCGCTTCAATGCTTGCTTTTTATTTAAAAGTGTCCGAGGCCTCAAACTTGCAGGCCGACTATAATTCTTTCCGCGATACACAATGATTGCATAGCCCTTGTTCACTCTTTCTACTGCAATTAATATTCCACCGCTTTCTGCCTCTAAGGTCTGAGCTATCCGTTGGACATCTTCCAGGCTTAGCTGTTTATTACATATTATCTTCACAAGTTCCCGATACTTCCAATGAAGATGCATATTTTCCACCGTTCCATCAAAAACCCCTCGTCTACCTGAGAAAAGATTTATCAGGAAAAAGTGTTGTCACAAGTCAAGTACTTTAAATAGGATTAAAGATCTCAGGCATTTTATTCCAAATTCAGAACAATCAACTATCTATGATTGTGAATTTCAAACATCATATTCAAGAATCACCTAGTAAAAGGAAGGGATCCATCTTCAAGCCAATCCTCCGCAACATGTATTTCTCTTCTTTAGTAATATTCTCTTTATTGATTTCTTCTTGGGGGCTCTCTGCATTTTCCAGCTCTGCTAGAAGTTTTTCAGCCTTTGCTTTCTCTTCTAGTGCCTGTATGTGAAAGCTACAATACCATCTGTAACTCCAAAATAACATTTGAAAAACAGCAAACTGGAGCTTGTTAATGAAATCATACCATTGACAGTTTGACGCTAGTATTTTTAATAGCTGCCTCAGAATCACACTCTATGGTTCCATCTTTCAGGTCTGGAGTGACTGTAGCTGACAAACTGTTTCCAGTCTTCAGTTTGTACAGTCCGATACTCCTCCGCTGTTCAATTGCTGACGACACTGCAGCTGGCAAGAAGTCCTTTCCTCTATAGAAAACGATGAATTCTTTATCCCGAGCAAGGAGAGTACCTCCAGTCAGATGCTGCAGAGAAATATATCTTTTATTAAACTGAAATTGAGATATAATAGTATCTGTGACAGGAATTGGATTTTTAGGGAGGACCGGTAAAAATCCTTAGTTCTAAACAGGAGCCCCAATGAAGGAATAGAGCTCGGTGCAAAGAACCCGTATTGCGTAGCAGAGAATTAGTTAGAAGAGAGAGAATAATTTTTCAAAAGTGAATCATGTTCTTTCATTCCACTTGGTTGCACATCTAATAATATGCACGGGTATTACACCCTGCCCATACAATCTAGAATCTTCTACCCAGCCACATCAGCTTGTAAAATAGAGAAAAATCGCACAGTAAAAATATAAAAGCCCATAACAGTAAAAAGTAAAAACACCAAGGTATATGAAAAGAGAAAACTCATGACATGTGATTATTGTTAACAGTAATTATCTACTGTAACAATACCCGTCCCTACAAGAACACCCTTGTCCTCAAGGGTGGAAGTTAGAAAATTTCTTGAGAACATCATAGTAAAACTCCCAAGTAGACTGCTCTGCAGGGAAGTTTTTTCCACTTGATCAACCCAATTCATCCATCAAGTCTTCTATCAAGGGAATAGGAAACTTATCTTTGACTGTGTGTTGATTGAGCCTCCTATAGTCAACACATAACCTCCAAGAACCATTTTTCTTCCTCACTAAAACAACTGGAGATGCGAATGGGTTATTACTATGCTGAATAAGACCTTGCTGCAACATTTCTTCAACAATATTATCCACAATGTCCTGTTGCAAAGATTCGACTGAAGTATGCAATTGACAAGAAGGCATCTCCAAATGCTGATTGGGTGGTTCCATATACAAGAAACACATTTGTGCCCCATGTTGAATGGCTTGAGAGAGAGATTTGTTATTAATGAGTTTAACTTTGGAAGGCTTAGCCCCCCTAAGTAAGACCTTCCTTCCTTTGATCAAAAATTCCATTTGAAGCTTGGTGAAGTCCAACAGTATCGGGCCCAAAGATTTCAACCATGGTATTCCCAAAATTAAATCACAACAACCCAAGGGGAGCACAATCACATCTGCAGTGAAAGAAATTTGTTGTAGTTGCCAATTAAACCCCTTACATAGATAGGGAGCTTCCAATCTGGTGCCTCCCCCAGCTGTGACCGTCATTGGAGTGATTTTCTCCAGCTTACAACCCAGTCTCTTGGCCACTTCCAAGTCCAAGAAGTTATGTGTACTTCCACTGTCAAGTAAAATCTGCAGCAATTTTTTGTCATGCATACCAGTGACCCTCATAGTCTGATAACCTGGAATTCATGTCATAACATTCAAAGATAACTGGGGAGTTTCAGTAGCTATACCCTCACTACTAATTATTCCAACATCCTCCTCTTTTTCAGTTGCATTATCAACATCCTGGTCCTCCTCATCCAACTCCATCACCAAGAGTTGTGATCTTTTATGTTTCAGTTGGTGTCCCGGTGTGAATAATTCATCACAAAACATACAAAGGCCTTTAGCCCTTCTTTCAGCCATTTCTGCAGCACTAAAGGTTCTAGGAATTTTGTTAAACACTGGTTTTTGGTTCTGGTTCGGTGTGGCATAGGTATTGGTCAGAAGAGGTTTAGGATTCAAATTTGCAGGTCTAACAATGGAGTAATCCGTTCTATTGTTAACCTTGCTCACGGAAACCCTGGAAGCTTCATACAATTTGGCAAGATTAGCGGCATGGGCAATTGAATTGGGATTGAACATGCGCACATGCATTTGTGTACTATGTTCTAAACCAGTTAAGAAAATACTCAGAAAGTGTTCAGGCAGCAAAGATACCTGAGTCAAAGCCAACTCAAATTCATCAACATAATCTTGAATTGTCCCAGATTGTTTCACTTGAATCAATGAAGAAAGTGGGTCGTCATAGATCTCTCCAAATCGCATGGTTACATCTGTTACATATTGCTGCCATGGTGGGTATATATCAAACTTATTCCTCATGTAATTCAAGTGCCACTGAAGGGCGATTCCATCTAAATGGATGGATGCTAGGCGAACTTTGGATTCTGCAGGAGTACCATCCAACATGAAGAATTGGTCACATTTATACAACCACTCTTTCATCCTTTTTCCGTCGAACCTCGGAAATTCAACCTTTGATATTCTCGTGGAGTATGAGTGGTGACTCGATTTAATATTTTCAGAAAAGGAGTTGTTGTTTTTGATGATCGAAGAAGCTTCATTTTGATTCTGTGATGCTTGCGTACACAAGAGACTCCTAATTTCCTCCATGCTCACACTCATTTGTTCCAGCCGAGCATTGATTTCTGCATGCTTGTCATCGACTTTCTTCTCAAGGTCGGCAATGGCAATTTGGTTGCGGGTGGCAGCGGCCATTTTCAAAATACCAGGTCGAAGCTTTGATACCAATTGTGACAGGAATTGGATTTTTAGGGAGAACCGGTAAAAATCCTTAGTTCTAAACAGGAGCCCCAATGAAGGAATAGAGCTCGGTGCAAAGAACCCGTATTGCGTAGCAGAGAATTAGTTAGAAGAGAGAGAATAATTTTTCAAAAGTGAATCATATTCTTTCATTCCACTTGGTTGCACATCTAATAATATGCACGGGTATTACACCCTGCCCATACAATCTAGAATCTTCTACCCAGCCACATCAGCTTGTAAAATAGAGAAAAATCGCACAGTAAAAATATAAAAGCCCATAACAGTAAAAAGTAAAAACACCAAGGTATATGAAAAGAGAAAACTCATGACATGTGATTATTGTTAACAGTAATTATCTACTGTAACAGTATCATACATATTTTTTGCTTTTAAAACACGATTGTGTTTTAGTTTTGTTCTTTAAAACAACTATCACTCACAACTATTATATTTACCAAAAAAAATTATATATGAGATCTGTCCAATATTGCTACAACCAGGGTTTAACTAGCTCCCCAAACAGTTGTGCCAGATCAGTAATGCAATTAATATAAAACTGTTAGCAAATCTTTAGTTCTTCTATTCGTCTCTTGGGACAAAACAAGAGAAAATAAGATAAAGTACAAAGCCAACTATGTAATTTTTAAAAAAGATTTCGGGGCCACCATTCCTGTCCTCAAGATAGTGATCAAAAGTGATGGGAATTTTATCATTAAATTCAATTTACTTATTTTAGTTAAACCAAATTAAAGAAACATCTTAAGACTCAATTTAATTGTCATAATAGCATCATTTGGCAGTTAATCAGTTAACATCATATCTTGACCTCATTAATTTACTACCATTTTCTAAATAAGCATTGCCTGGGTGATCCCGGATCAGTCAATATTTCAACACCACTGTACCCACATTATGAAATCTATTATGTACATAATTTATCCAAACAAATCAGCAGAAGCGAGATGAAGGCAATGTGATGGAACCCAAAGCCATCAAGATGAATTGCTGGACCAACCCAATAAAAGCCTAACCCAAGAGTATAAAGAGTTGACACTAGAACGAGAGGGACACATGGCAAGAATGGGGAGGAGCATTCTGTTATGCAAGAGGTTGTTACTGGGGAGAACAATAATTATAAGAAATAAAATGAAAATAAACGGGTTAGAAAGGAATTCAGCCATCTGGCTAGGAATCTCATAGCACATTGGTCAGGGAACTGAGGGGGTATTACTCTTTTTGTCTCTCTATTCTGTTACTGCATTTTCTGGTTAGTGTTGCAGTCGCTGAGCATGTGAGTTGATCTCTGTTTTGAGTTGTTGCTGCTTGATGGTGTTCTGTGCATGGTGTTGGGATACCTAAATTCTAATCATTAATTACATTTTGACAGATGAGTAGTATTACAATGATATCTCTTGATCTTTTGATAATTCGAGTTAGATTCACATTCCTAAACCAGGACACTCTGACGGTCTGACCATAACGTGCTAGATGTTTTCCACCAAAATATGACTAATAATCTCAATAATAAGGAAGAAAGTCTACAGGGAAAAGAGAAAGTGAATAACACATTTCTTTTTTAAAACAAATTAGCAGACATTGTCTAATTGTTATTTGGAACTTGCAAGATATAACAACAGGGATTATGAATTTCTTTTGAGGCACTAGCCAATTTTACCTACAGGGTGATCGGAAACATCCAAGAATAAATTGATATAATGCAAACATATCTAGCATCCAGTTTTGCCACTTATGTTTGAGTGTGAGAAAAGTAGAAAACTTGTTAGTTAAGGACAGTAGTTAAGGTCCTGCACTTCAGCTACCAGCATGAACATAAGGATGACAACAAATATGTAAACTTGCAAATCATCTTCTCGAGTAATTTACAAAATGATATTCATGAATGATAGTAGTTGACAGCAGAAGTGCCATTCACAAGCAATCATACACTTCCATTTACCATAATATTTAAACCATAAGTGCTAAATTTCATAAAATTTGATAATCATCAGAAAAAACAATAACTGACCTTTATCTCTTCAGCCATCTCCTCACCGTTAGTATTCTGCACACCTCTCTTTATAGCAATCTTAACAATCTCACATCTTTCCCAAAGCTTAATAATTGCAGCAGCCAATCCGTGAAGTTTCCTGTTTCTACCTGAGAAACAAAAGAACAAGAAATACAATTACATCTAATTTTGGTCAGATAAGAAAAAGTAGGAAAAACTCACCTAAAGCAAAATGACATGGTAAATGTTTGCCAAGTCTCCTCATTGCGGTCATTTCATCATCTGTTAATTTAGGCTTCACACCATATGGAAGAAGGCGAAAAGGCTTCCTATATCCAGGAATAACTGCTGGAAGAAGATCAGCATCAACAGGCAGAGGGTCATATCCCCACCAATCAGTGAATCGTGGCCCGATCCCTGTTAACAAGCAGTCTGCATCTTTTGCAAGCTCTGCCTCACCCGGCAGTTGAAATCGTAATTTATTGGGACTGCCAACACCTTGTATTAAAGCTGGTTTTGCTGTTTTGACATTTGAACTTTTCCCAGCATATGTCACTGAATTCTTTTCAGAGGAGTGGCTCTCTCGGTTATCACAATTTTGATCATCCTCATCAGTTTGTTGCAAAGCACCACCAGTGTTGTCATCTTGCAAAACTTTATCAGATAGAAAGTAAGGGTACTTATAATCAGTCCCTCGGTATAATATTATCTTACTTCCAGATCTCCAAACAACAAGGCCTCCAGTTTTTCTCTGACAATGACAAAGAAATAATCTACAATCAGATAATTACACAAGGGGCAATGAAATCATATTGGATAAATTGAAAGGGTAAAATGCAGATACCCACTCCAGCAATAGGTTTATTGAAGAAAACCTCCTGTAGTTGTTGTAAACCTAGGTATTGTTCAGTTTATTTTCTATTTTTACTTTCATTTCATATGTTTTCAATAGTCATTACAAATATGCCACATATTTTTCACTTTTATCTCCTGATTTCAAGAATTTGCAAAGGAAACAGCATGAGCAAAAACAAAAAAATGTTGTTTTTCACATTTTAACAATATCTTGAAAACACAACACACAGAAAATAGAATGACATTATTTTAATCTCATAAATAAAATCAAAACAACTGATACCGGAAAAAAATATCATCTTAGGAATTCAGCTCTGAACTTATCAAAACATGCAAAGTAGTGCCAATTTAATTCCTCACGTACTGGCAAATAACTCACTTAATCAAATTTTGGAGTATGGTTGAAGCGAGCTTTTTAGTATGTTGCACAGGTATGAATTGGGTACAGTATGATTACGTTATTGATTTCTTTTAAAGTTTTTGTTGATCACTTAGGCTCCTTAGATATCCATACTGATTCAACATAACTATATCATCAATTTTGAAGTATCTATGCATTAATTGTTGCATTTTAGCCCATGAAAAACGGAAATTATAAGCAGATTGGAATGCAAATAGCAACAGTTGGGTTTCCACCCCCTTTGCTCTCCTCGTATGGAGCTAGCTATTGACTTGAGATACAATGTCAAGTACAAATTTTACACTTTCATCCAATTACTAATCTTTGTAGATTGACATTTAGGCTTTTGTTTGAATAAACTTTCAACAAGTACTTATAGGAAAGGAAATAAGTTGGCAAAATGAATTAAACTTCTCTTAGTTAAAAATTAGTTTATACATAAGTTAAAATCAGCTTTTGGAGAAGTTAAATGAGATGGTTTCTATAAAAAGTTGAAAATGCATAAGTTGATTTTAATTTATGGCAGAAACTTAAGACCTTATTTAGATACATTTCTCCATAAACACTTATAGGATAAGAAAATAAGAAGTTAAAATAAATTGAGTTTTTCTCATAAGCTAAAATCAATTTATGTACTTATCTATAGTTGTCTAACTTCTCAAAAAGCTAAAGAGCATAAGGATCTGTTTAGATAAATTTCTTCTAAAAGACTTCTATGAGAAAAAAATAAGGGAAAATAAAATAAGTTTCTCCAAAAGCTAATTTATATAAGCTCTTTCCTATCAGCATCTCTAAAATCTTAATTTTCACTTATACATAAGCTAGTTTTAACTTATGAAGAAGCTAATTTGAATTTTCCTTCCTATTTTTTTCTCCTAAAAGTGTTTCCAGAAAAAATTATCCAAACCTGCCCCAAGTTGTTTTTAGCTTACTGGAGAAGTTTAATCCATTTAACATTCTTATCTTCTTCTGAATCCTATCCATATATAAGTGTTCATAAACAGAACTTGATTACTTTTACCTCCTTATTTTCTTCTTATAAGCACTTACATTCAAACAGGGGTTAAAACAATTATTTTCAAAAGTCAATAACGGCTATCCATGACAGTGTAAAAGGTGCATTCTAATTAAATTATAGCTAGTGTGATTCTAACTGAGTGACATGTCCGGGTGTTCCAATTCCACACCCTGTAACCAGTGTGCTATTTCCATAGAGCAATAATAACTGATTGATTTTGTTCCCACCGTCTGTTTACATCGATGGTGTCACCACATCCGATTGTTTGCAGGCAAAACTGTGACAGTCCAATGAACGGACAATACTTCGAATGGGACGATCCTAACAATAAGAATGTTTGGATATCTGTTTAAAACCAAGTTGAAAAATCACATATTCCAATGTAAAAAAAAAAAAAGAAGCAAAAAGTATCAAGTGTAGTTTTTTTAAGCTAAGTTTTGTTGAACTCAACTATTTCCAAATACACACAATCTCAGTAGACTTAAGTTGGTAACAAATTTTGAAGCAATGGCAATGACAGTGGGGTATTGTTTTCTTACCTCCAACAAGTCATGAGTCCTTTTCATGTTGAACCTAGAGAGATCCTCGCACACGACCCTCACCACCTCGGAACTCCTCCACCGTTCGTGAATCCCATTCACGATCCCTTCCGTGATGCCCGCCTTCCCCACCCTCAGCTTCTGCTTCATCCCCAGCCCCGCCGTCGTCAGCCGCCGAATCTCCGCATTCGACAGGCTGAGCTCCGCCAGCGTCGGCACCCGCTCCTCCCTCCTCTCCTGCTTCGCCCAGCTCGGGTCGATCGTGTGCCCCACGCGCCGATTCGGGAGGTGCTGCGGCAGAGGCACGAAGATCTCGCCGGCGCCGGAGGAGGAAGAGGGAGCGGCGGTGGAGGTGGAGGTGGAGGTGGAGGTGGTGGCGGGGGATTCGTCGGTGATTCCGAGGGTGCGGAGCTTGTCGGCGATTCTCTGAATGGCGGAGTCGGGGAGGGTTTCAGTGTCGGAGCAGCGAATGAGGAATTTGGATTTGGTTTTGGGGATTTGAAAAGGGAAAAGGGAGAATGAAGAAGAAGAAGGAGGAGGAGGAGGAAAGGTGGGGAAGTAGTGGAAGTGAGTTGCAGGAAGCAACATTTCATCAGTAGTGAGTTAGTTACTCCATGGACATGGATAACGAACGAGACTCAGACTATACACACAACTTGCAACGTACACAAATAAAATAATCCAGGGAGGGATATTTTTATTTTTTTATCGAGTAAATAACTATTTGGTCCCTCACTTTTATTTAGGACATTGTCAAAGTGGTTTCTAATATATATATATATATATAAAGTAAATATTTTTTTTTAACTTTTATTATTATCCCTCACTTCATAATGTGTAGGATTCTCTCCTCCTGGCCCTTCTTCTTCTTCAGTTAAATAAATAACTAAATAATATTAATAATAATAATAATAAAAACAAATTATGAAAGATAAGAATAAAATAGAGATAATAAAAAGGGATTTCAATATTCTAAAATGAAGAATGTATAGAATTTTCTCGTAAGAGCTAAACCCAATAGAAAGAGGTAGAGAATTTTTGTTGTAGTGTTGTAAATGATTTAGATCTCTTTATAAAATTATCATATTAATTGATATTAAAAATATAACAAATAAATATCTTATTTTTCATTTAGTTAGTTATTGTAGTCTATACGATAATAAATTATAAAATTTATCATAATGTCAAAAAGTAAAATGACAATGAGTTTCTCTATTTTTACCCATTAATTTAACATAATAAAAAAGCAAAACAAACCTAGTTCAAGATTGAGCAAAAATCAATGTTAAAAATTAGTCTTTTAAATATTTATTGAAAATATTTTTGAAATAAATAAATATGAAATATTCATGCATTGTGAATATTATGATAGACTAAAAAATACTTGGAGTTTTAACTCAATTTATTAAACATGACATATAAATGTTGCAAATCCTTTAATGTTCAGTTAAATTATCATTGATAAAAAAAAAAAAGATAGACTAACAGTTAGTCATCTTTATTACCTTTATTAAATTAAACAATTAGAAAGATAGAATTTTTTTTTATTCTTAAGAAAAATATCACATTTTAGAGGATATTAGAGTACAAGGAAAAGAGAAGTAAAAAAATGTAGAGAGAAAAAGTCATAGACAAATATATATTTTTAATAATATTTTTTCTTAATTTAAATAACTTAAAAATTCTCATTTTCTTTTCTTTTATATTTATTTTTCTCCTCCTCCTTTTTAATTTGATTATTTAATCTTCATTTATTTTATTATTAATAGAAATTTTTAACATATTGTACCATCATTAGCATGTTTAGGAATGTGTTTAAAAAAAGTAACCGAAAATTTTTACTTTCCAAAGTAAAAAAATAAGAAACAAGGAGAGACTTATTTTAGATTGAACGAAGGTTCAGAGGATTTTAACGTCAAAACAACAAGACTACATCTCATTGAAAAACAAAAAAACCTACCATAGATGTAGTTATTTTTTTACTTTACAATTTTTCTTTTAGTTTCAAAAACATCATTTTTTATAAAAACCAATTCCTTTAGTTTTTTCATTTTTAAACAAAAAAAAGATAGTGTTCTTTCAATATCAACAAATATAAATAAAAAAATAAAAGACAGTCGGAAGCAAGGATTATATATATATATATATATATATATATATATATATATATATATATATAAATACAAAATATTAAATAATAGTAAAAAATAATTCAAACAGAAGAAAACATATTTTATATTTCCAAAACTGTTTTACTATCATCACTAAATTTGAAAGAATTTTTCCTTCATTTTTATTGCATAATTTAAATATAAGATTTTTTACTTTTGTTTCCAGATTATTTACTTTTATTATGATAGAACACAAAATATAAACATTATATATTTTTTAATATGCTAAACATATAAGATGATTTTTTTTATATTATTTATTTTTGTCCAATTTTTGAAATTTACTTTATTGTATTTGAACTTTTATATTTAAATAAAGATGAAATATGAAATCAAAATAGAAAAAGAAAAGGAGACCTAATGGAGTGGGAGTGGCACACAAAGCACCCACTGAAGTTCCCTGGAGCTTCAAATTTGTATAGTGTATAAATATAGACTTGAAAATATAGAAATATCGGACATGGATGTAATACAGTTCCAAAATTCCAATCAATGAAGACAACTTTATTCTTTTTTCCATTCTTTCCTATCCATCTGTGTATAACACAATTTTTCTCTTCTGTTTTCTTCTATTAAATAAATCACTATCTGCTCAAATATGATTCAAGCATATCGAACAAGACCCTGTGTGTCAAGTAACTGGGAGACATTACGAGACATCTAAGTCAGTCCCAGAGAAAAAACTGTTCGACAGAAAAATAAACACTAGGCACTTGAGCAGTGAACGATGGCTTCAAAATTAGTATAGGCTCTTCTCTATAGTATTTCTTCTTTTCCAGTCATGTTTGGTGTTCTTGTTCCCTCTAAAATTTTTCAATATTCTCGTATCACCCCAAATTTCTTCTCCCTGACTTCACAGGGCTAAAGGTGGATCTGGAATCTCTCCTTAAAAAAAGATTTGACCTTGTGCCTGTCCTACTTATTCTTCTTTTCCCTGTCCTACTTATTCTTCTTTTACCTGTCCTACTTATTCTTCTTTTCCTGAACCTGACCCTGTCTGTAAGAGCGACACCGGGCTTTGTCTCTTCCTCATTACTCACTCTATTAACATGTATTGCAGGGCGAGGTTTCTCTGCTGGCCAACCCCTGTAAAGTATGACTTTGCTAGGTTCCCGAGAGACTAGAAGGGCGCCAGTTTCTTGCTGCAAGAATAACAGGGAAAAGATAAATTACATATGTAGGGAATTTTTGCTGCCCAAGAAAATAAAGAAAGATTCAACGACGAAGAGACGAGGAAAAGGGGAGGGCTTTTCAGCATGTGCACCTCTAGTTTGAACACCAACTCCTGAACTGAGGTCCCTTTTGCCCTTCCTTTGACATTAACTATAGCAAGTGGGTGCCTTTCGAAGTGAGCTTTAATTGTTTGCACAACACCAGACACAATATTGCTCTTTCCTGAGAAGAAAGTATGGGCATAGAAAAGAGAGACATGATAATACTCCTCCCAATAGCATAATTTCAGGGAAACACGAAAGAAAGACAACACAAGACAAAACAAGAAACAGCTGTGAGAGCCATCTGGAGAAAAAGTAATTAATCCGTCGTTCAGAATAAAAAATTATGAAGATGTTGACATCTATGAAATATTTATCCCCCAGCCCCCACAAGAAGTGAGATAAGAAAAGGTAACAGTTTGTGTCATTTCTTTATTTTAACAAAGGCCAAATCCTAGAGTGCTAGTCCCCCCCACCCACAAGAACAGTGAACAATCAATATTGGCATGAGGCAAATAAATCTGAGGACAATACCTATGGCAAGGACAGGTTCCTTTATCAACTTTAAGGCCTGCTTCCGTAGTAGAAGTCTCTCTTTGGTGGAAAGATGAACAGATTTAGAAGGCAAACTCACATTAACCACTGGAACTGATGATTCAGGATCAACTTTTTTGGACAATGAGATTGGTGATTCCATTGCCTTGCTATTAAAGATACAATGCTCAGTATCAGTCACAGAATCACTCACTCCACCCAACTGAAATCCACATTATTTTACCAAATCAATATTTAAAAATGAAATAAGAAGCCAAGAACAAGTCAAACTGACATAACCAAATGATAATCCAGGAGAGAATTGTGGTCAACAGTTCAATTTTTATCAATCAAAGCCATGTGCTTACCTGTGTTTCTTTAGGAATCAAACTAGGCCAGGGTACCGGTTCATCTTGATGAGCTCCACCACCATCAATCAGCTCAACTGGACACCCCTGTATTGCTTGTTGATTGTCCATGGTAGCTTCTCCAGAAGAATTCCAACATATGGAATTTTCTGGTTCACCTTGATGAGCTCCATCGTTATTGATCAACTCAACTGGCTGCTCCTGTATTGCTTGTAAATTTTCAACAGAAGCTTCTTTAGAAGAATTCCAATTTATGGAATTTTCTGGTTCACCTTGATGAGCTCCACCGCTATCAATCAACTTAACTGGCTGCTCCTGTATTCCTTGTTTATTCTCAACAGAAGCTTCTCTGGGAGAATTCCAATTTATGGAATTTTTCAGTTCACCTTGCTGAGGTCCGCCACTATCAATCAGCTCAACTGGCTGCTCCCATATTGGTTGTTGATCATCAACAGAAGCTTCTTTAGCAGAATTCCAATTTATAGAATCTGAACAGGCTTCATATTTGTCTGTAGCCTTGAATCATGCCACAAACTATTTCAGATATTATTTAGGGAACTGTACCAGTAACAACATTGGACTTATAATTCTTACTGAATTTCTGCTCTGATTCTTTCATTCAAAAGGGAAAATTAAAAAATGAAAATGATACAATTAAAAAGAAATATCATTGAAACATTCATTGTTCACAGATAAGACATTCACATATCCACAACATAAATAGATACAAATATTATATACTTTGAATGAGTTCTTGTTTGATATTTTAGATTAAAAGAAAAATCGAGAGAAAGGAATAGGAAAGATAAGTCAAAGAGAAATTGAGTAGAAAAGATATATTATTTAGATGAGTAAAAATAAGAAGGAAAGAAGCTGAGAAATTTTTCTCTGCTTGTTTGAATGAGTGGATGAAAATAATTAAATATATTATATAAAAAAGATATTTAAACTAATTAAAAAGATTAAGGATAACTAAAAAAATTTGTTTTTTACTATATATATTTTTTTCATTACATAAAATTATTTGTTGTTATGAAAAAAATATGAATTTAAAAAAAAAGTATAAAAAAAAAAGCAAATGTAATAAACATTTCCCTCCTATTTCATGTCAACTTATGGGAGGAAATACACTTTTATGTGGAGTGGAACCCACATAAAAACTTTGTTTCTATTTCTCCTCTCAAACAAACAGTGGAAATATGGTATTTCCATCCTATCTCTCTCATCTACATATCCTTCCTCTATTTCCACCGAAACAAACATATAGTAAAAGAAAAGGCACAGAAATTTGAGTTCAGCTGTTAACCCTAAACATTTATAATGGATCATATGGTCTGGCCTGATGCAACCAAAATGCTAATATAATATTTGTAATATGGAAAGGAGATTAGAGTTAAAGAAGTAGCATGAGATAGTTTACCATGTCAAATTTCAATGCTTCAGCTATCTGCTTGCTGTTAGCCTCCTTATCTTCAACCTAGTCAGGTGAATAATCCATATTGCATAATTGAAATCAAGGGGAAATATATTTCAGCAACATAATAATAAAAATGAAGACCACTCACCATTTGAAGTTTCAATTCTTTTATTTTCTTATCTAATGTCGAAATACGAAGCTTCAACGACTGCAGGAAATGAGTAAAAAGGAATAAGGAGGTGGTATGTATTTCATGTAAGATTTGCAGTCAATCCTTTTTCAAACAAATAAATAGTGAGGATGACACTCCATGCCACGATGTAGTGATCACCTCTTAGATACCACTGGTAACAGAATTAACTCCAATCTACCAAATAAATGTTGCATGTAATGTGCTTTTCCAAGATAAAAACAAGTTCTTTTAGATACTTTGTTATATTTAAGTGTGTTCATATAAAAAGAAAAACTGAAGCACTAAAAACAAATTAAAGAATAGTTTTCTTTTTTTCAGATAGGCTTTTGTGCTTCTAATGAAAACAATTTTACCTCACGGCGCTGTGCCTCTATAGAACGCTTCAATGCTTGCTTTTTATTTAAAAGCGTTTGAGGCCTCAAACAAGCAGGGCAACTATAATTCTTTCCACGATACACAATGATTGCAAAGCCCTTTCTCACTCTCTCTACTGCTACTAATATTCCACCGCTTTCTGCCTCTAAGGTCAGAGCTATCTGATACACATCTTCCAGGCTTCCATTACATATTATCTTCACAAGTTCCCGGTACTTCCAATGTAGATGCATATTTTCCACCGTTCCATCAAAAACCCCTCTTCTACCTGAGAATAAAGAGAGGACTTATAAGGAAAAAGGTAGAGTTGTCAAGTATTTTAAATAGCTTTAAAGATCTCATTCACTTCATTTCAAATTTAGAATAATCAGCTATTTATGATTGTGAAATTCAAAAATCATCATCAAGAATCACCTAGTAACAGGAAGGGCTTCATTGTCAAGCCAATCCTTCGCAACATACATTTCTCTTCTTTTGTAATACCCTCTTTATCTATTTCTTGTTCTTGGGGGATCTCTACCAGCTCTGCTAGAAGACTTTCAGCCTTTTCTTTCTTTTCTAATGCCTGTATTCAAACCTATACCATCTGTAACTCAAAAAAAAAAAATGTAACAGAAAATTGAAGCTTTTAATGAAATCATACCATTGACAATTTGATGCTAGTTCTTTTAATAGCTGCTTCAGCCTTAGTCAACATTTGTCGTTTAGTGTCCTTATGGAAGTTCATACCCTTTACTTCAGAATCACACTCTACGGTTCCATCTTTCTGGTCTGGAGTGACTGTAACTGACGAACTGTTTCGAGCCTTTAGTTTGCACATTACAATATTCTTCTGCTGTTTAATGGCTGAAGACACTGCTTCTGGCAAGTAGTCCTTTCCTCTATAGAAAACAATGAATTCTCTATCCCGAGAAAGGAGAATTCCCCCAGTCAGATACTGCAGAGAAGTAGATATTTTATTAAGCTGAAATTGCGATATAATGGTATAATATGTATCATTTTGGTTTTAAAGCAAGATTGTGTTGTATCTAAGTTCTTTCAAATCAACTATCTCAACTAGTTTACTATTGTTACAAAACTAATGCTTAACTAGTTCCCCCGAAAGTTGTGCCAGGTCAGTAATGCAATTAAAATTAAAACTGATAATGGATCTTTGTGTTATTTTATTCATCTCTTGAGAAGGAAAAAGAAAAAAAATAAAAAGCCAACCCTATCAGTTTTAAATTTCATTAAATATTGAAAATTACCAGCTGAAACAACAACTGACCTTTAACTCACTAGCCATTATCTTACTGCTAGTATTCTGCACACCTCTCTTTACAGCAATCTTGACAATCTCACATCTTTCCCAAAGCTTAATAATTGCAGCAGCCAGTCCTTGAAGTTTCCTGTTTCTACCTGTGAGCAAAAGAACAAGAAAAGTGATTAAACCATATTTTGTTCAGGTAAGAAAAGTAGGTCAAATTTACCTAATGCAAAATGACAGGGTAAAGGTCTGCCAAGTCTCTTCAATGTGGTCATTTCTTCAGCTGTTAGTTTAGGCTCCACACCATATGGAAGAAGGCGAAAAGGTTTCCTATATCCAGGAATAACAGTGGGTAGAAGATCAGCATCGATAGGCAGAGGGTCACATCCCCACCAATCAGTAAATCGTGGCCCAAGCCCTGTTAGCAAGCAGTCTGTATCTTCTGCAAGCTCTGCCTCATCAGGCAATTGAAACCGTACTATATTGGGAGTACCTAAACCTAATATCAGAGCTGGTTTTGCTGTTTCAACATTTGAACTCTGCACCGCACATGGTGCTGAATTTATGTCAAATAAGTGGCTCTCACTTTTGTCACAATATTTATCATCATCTTCAACATGTTGCAAAGCATCACTAGTGTTTTCTTGTCTCAAAACCGTATCTGGTAGAAAGTAAGGATACTTATAATCAATCCCTCTGTACAATATTATCTTACAACCAGATCTCCAAACAACAAGGCCTCCAGTTTTTCTCTGACAATTGATTAAAAAAAAACTACAATCAAATAATGTATACATGGGGCACCAAAATCATACTGTAGGGGAGAAAAATGCTTTATTGGGGAAAGGGGGGGGGACTTAATTTCCACTTTGCCACCTGACTCAATTATTGGCTGGCGCACCGGCAGAAAACTCACAACACTTACTGTTTAACAATATTAACGGTTGCATTGCTGAGTTTTGAACCACATGGAATTTTTCTATATTTACTTATGACCACTTATACTTTAACAACTTGAGAGCTGCACTCTTGAGTTTTGAATCAACCACATGGCATTTTTCTATATACCATCTTAGAAAGTGAGTTTGAACTTAACTGAATCTTATAAAATCGACTTGTAAAATGAAGATTGTTCCCCACTTATACACACTCTTATAGCTTTATCTCTAGGTGGTCTAATAGCATATGACAAAATAGGTCCAACAACAATCGCTAACTAGGCTCTGATACTATCTCAAGAAAGTGAGTTAGAGTCTAAATCAACTTTACAAAACTGGCTTATAAGATAAAGATTACACCGCATTTATATACAATAATGGCCATATCTCTAAACAACGATGTGGGATCTCCGACACCTATGGTCAAAGAGGATTTCTTACATTTTTACCTAGAAGAAAAACTAAAAACCCGCATTGGGATTGACAATTATGAATCTCATTCTCACGGTACTAAATTTCTGTTTGGATAAATGTCTCCATAAACAATAATTATAAGATAAGAAAATAAGAAGGTAAAATGAATTGAACATTCCTCATAAATTAAATCAACTTATGCCCCTTAGCTTTCAAAGAAGTTGACCAGAGCCCTTCTATTAAAGTTAAGTGCATATTAGAAGAAGCTCAAATTATTTCTCCTTCTTATTTTGTGCTCCAAAAGTTAAAACCAACTTATGCATTTTAGCTTTTGAAGAAGTTAGACAACAAGAGAGTTTCTAGAAAAGTTAAGTGCATAAATTAATTTTCACATATGGTTAACATATGGAAGAAACTCTATTCATTTTTTCCTCCTAATTTTCTGCTATCAACTTCTCATAAGTTTGAGTTGAATGGGTATACACCAGACAGTGTAAAGTACTCTTACATTATTAACCAATTGCAATTCATCATTGGTATGAAATTTTAGTTATTTGTTGTAAAAGTCAATAAATCCACTATATGCAATGGTTTGTGATTAGATGACAACTACAACTACATAGTCTATTTTGGGAAAACTTCTCTAGAAACACTTTTAGGAGAGAAATCAGAAAGGAAAAATGAAATAAGTTTCTCATTTAGCTAAATTAACTTATGCATTAGTAAATTTGTAAAAGTTCTCCCCTATTGCTTGTATACTCACTTATTCTCTAAGTTTTTAAGACGAAGTTTGACTTATGAGGAAGTTTATTCAACCGTAGCCTAACTGAATTTCATGTACATAAGTATTCATGGAAGCCAAAAATAAGTGCGTATACGAACAGAATTCTGATGCATCAGTGGTAATGCGGTTCACTCACCTCCAACAACTCATGAGTCCTTCTCAAGTCAATCCTCGAAAATTCCTCACAAACGATCCTCACCACCTCGGAACGCTGCCAGCAGTCGTGAATCACGTTCACTATCCGCTCCGTGACGCCAGCCTTCGCCAGCCTCACCTTCCGCTTCGCCGCGAACCCTAGCGTCGTGAGCCGCCGGATCTCGGAGTCCGGGAGGCTCAGCTCCGCCAGCGTCGGCACTGGTTCCTTCCTCCTCCTCAGCTCCTCTCTCCGCACCTTCTTCTGCCTCGCCACCTCGCTCTCGCTCAGCGCCGCGATGCCGGTCCCCGGGACCGGGACCGGGTTCAGCGGCGTGCTCCAGCTCGGCTCGAACGAGTGGCTCACGCGCCGCTTCGGGAGTTCGTGCGGAAACGGCACGAGGATTTCGCCGCCGGAGGAGGAGGGAGGCGGTTCGGTGATGCCGAGACTGCGGAGCTTCTCGGCGATTTGTTGAATTGCGGAGGAGCGGCGGGTTCGGGTTTGGGCTTGGTTTCGGGTATGAGTGTTGGAAGTGGAGCAACGAATGATGAATTTGGTTTTAGTTTTGGGGAATTGAAGAGGGACAAAGTGCAACGAAGAAGAAGAAGAAGGAAAGGCGTGGAAGAAGTGGAAATGAGTTGCGGGAAGCAACATCTCAGTAGTAAGTTAGTTACTTCATGGATGACGAGACTATACAAAATACAACTACAAAGTTTGCACAGTTTATTTAAATAAAACAGTAAAAGGTTTTTTCCACCATTAATTTTCATTTTGTTAGTAATTTTTTTTCCACAAATTTCATTTGAGCAGAGAAATAAGTTTTTATTTTTTCTAAATCACAATATTAAGAGTTAATGCCAAAAATCTCGTATTTAAAGATATAAAAATATATTTAAACTTAAATAAAAATACAGCAAAATATTTTTGAAGATTTTGCGGATTTTCTTTTTATAGACCTATATATATGATACTATTTTCTTTCTTTTAATAAAATAAAAGACATCAACATGATATGAAATATTTGGGCCTAATACAACATAGTCCAATCCTTCTAGCTCCGCATCATATGGAATATTTGGGCCTAAGCTTACAGATGAGACAGGCTAGTAGAAGAGGGGGTGAAATTGAAAATTGGCAAGGATTAAAGCTTTTATGAATAGGGGTACTATTATTTATTTATTTATGATGAAAACCTTATACGAAACACTTAAAATTTCGTCCATTTATTTTTATAAATAAATAGGAGATATACAACGATACTTCAAAAGAGTTTTACGTCATTAACAATGTATTATTATGTACGATAATATTATTAATTTTCATAATAATTATTTTTAAAATCAATTAAATTTTTCATTCAAACATGAGATCATTAAAGTTCTTATTTTCAGTCTCTTAAAAAAATTAAGGCTTCATAATTTATATATTAACTTTTAATTAAAAAATTATTCATTAATTTAATAAATAAATATATCCCCTTATAATTGGTCTAATGATAAATACATTGCCACTATTTCTCTTTTAAAGACATTAATTATCATTAAAAATTTACTATTTAAATATATCAATTACTTTTATAATCAATCCAACAATCTTTTGTTTAATATTAATTCTAATTAAAAATTAGTTTAAACCTTTTGTATTCCTTAATTATTTTCTCTTATTCTTTTAGACTTCTCATAACATTCACATGTATCTTGCATCTCAAATTCTCAATCACCAAATTATTCATGAGTCCCATCTCTTCTCTTTCATAATTGACACCTTCACAATTCAAATATTTTGTCATCAATTACCTGAGTTTGTATTAGTTCATTATATTTTAGAAGGCAAAAATTATCCAACCCAATGTTACATATTTTTTTCGTTTTCTTCTTATTATTGATTATCATCCTTCACTCTTTCTTATTTTTTTGGTGTTTAATTCTTTACAACACTCACGGTCATTGTGAGACCCGTAGCTGGTATACACCTCCTTCCCTCCTAACTCTCACTCATTTTCCCTTTTCACTCTCTTGCTCACTCCTACCCTTTTGATCTTTCTTTGGCTGTACAAGGTGATCGTGTGGAGTAATCGATTTTTAGCTGTTGTGTTGTGGATCTCTTATTCCTCCTTTCTCATTTCGTTCAAGCTTCCTTCAATCTTCTTCTTCATCCTCTCTATCCCGAAGCTCGGATCTTTGGCCCGAGGTAAGGGAAGCTAGTAATTTTCTTTCTTTTGTCGCTGTTTTTGGATGTGGATGAGTTCTAGAAACTCATTAGATGCTTATTGATGGCTGATTCGTGGCTGTGTTGAAAGAGAACTTGTTTTTGGGGGTTTCGGGGTTTTTGAGAAAATCTGTGGAAATCCTTGATTTGTTGTTGCATGTTGAAAAAGGTAGTATTTTTGGGCTCTTGGATGGAAATGTGATAATTTGAACCGATTGCATGTGGAGTTTTGCTGATTTTCTGCAGATTCTTGAAGAGTTTTCGAAAATATGAGGTTTGCTGCTGAACTCGCGCTGGGCGTAGTTCTTCGCGCCGGGCGCATGGCCATCTGAAGGCAGCACTTAGGCAAGCTAGCCGGGCGCAAAGATGTGTGCGCCGGGCGGGCTTAAAAGTGTTAGCCTCTGGATGGCCCACGCCGGGCGAGGGTTGAACCGCGCTGGGCGCGATGTTAGTCGTGACTTGTTTTGGGCTTCTAGCATGGCGCTGAGCGCGATTTTGGCTACGCTGGGCGCGGGGACTCCTTGGAGTCTTTGCCATGGGAGGCGTCGGGCGCAATTCAAATTGCGCTGGGCGCGAGACCAAGGGAGGTCTCTGACTTCCCCGCGCTGGGCGCGGGTTTGGGCACGCCGAGCGTGTGAGACTTCTTGAAGTCTCTGCCTGGCATGCGCTAGGCACAATTGGTTATTGCGCCAGGCGCATGAGAGCCTTGGGCTCTCTGGTTGAGTCCCGTCAGGCGCGGGCATGCTTGCGCTGGGCGCGCTGGTCCCCTGGTGCCCTCAAATTGCACTGCGCTGGGCGCAACCACGAGTGCGCCGGGCGCGGAGGTGAGATTTTAATATTTGATGGTTAATGATTATTTGATGATAAGTTGATTTGAAATAGATGAATATGATGTGGTGACTAGTAGATAATGATGTTGATGAGGTTGGGCTGTATTAGATGAATATTGTTGTAAGATGTGTTGATGTGTTGTAAAATGATGTGTTGTGCTGTGTTGTATGTTGGCTGAGTTGTTGTAGGCCGAAAGGCTGAGTTGTTGTAGGCCGAAAGGCTAAGTTGTTGTAGGCCGAAAGACTGAGTTGTTGTAGGAGATCTTCGAGTTGATATGCGTGACGACGCATTGTATGCTTATGGATGAATTATGCTGTAAGGATTGACGGGATGCATATTGATGAAGTGTTTATAAATTGTAGTTGTTCTTATTTCTTAAATCTTCCTATATGTGGTTTCTTTTTATGCTAGCTTACCGTTTTGTTGTTTTCCATGTAGTTGGACTGCAATGATCATACTATGTATGGGAGCAGAGCAGGGATAGGTGGTGTATCTGTAGCTAACAAGTGGAGCTGACTCTTTTTGATGCTTTGTTTGTTTGTTTCACTTGGCATAGTGGCTTTTGATGTAATCCTTGTATTGCACGCCCTAACTCTAGTCGGACTCGGGACAATTGTATATATTTATATTCTAGATCCTATATCTATATACCTGTTCTAATCTGTCTAGTGTTTCCGGTGTGTTATAGTTGTGAGTGTAGTGGCCAGCCGGGTCGTTACACTTTAGTGGTATCAGAGCAGGTCGAGTCTAGTGGACACTCTTTGGGGGTGGTCCCTTTAGGCTTTTGTTGTGTTAACTCTGGGTTGTGCTATCTTGTTGTGTTGTTTGCTGTGTGGATTGATGTGATGAATTGTTGTGTTGTTAATTGTTGATTTGTTGAGTGGTAGTATACTGAAGATGTTGTTATTTTTGTAGACGATGACTAGAACCAACGAACAAATAGCCCGTGCCATAGAGATGATGGCTATGACTATGCAACAGCAAAATGCTTATTTTGCTCGGATGGAAGCTGAGAGAGCTGCAGCTGGTGCAGCAAGGCCCATTGGGTCACAGGAAAGCCGGGACTTAGCTGAGTTCCAGAAATGTCATCCTCCACAGTTTGCGGGAGATGCAGATCCAGAGGCAGCTGACCGCTGGATATGTGAGTTGGAGAAGATTTTTGCCGTTCTGGGATGTACTTCAGAGAAGAGGTTGGCATATGTTGTGTATATGCTTGTGGGAGAGGCCGAACATTGGTGGAGGGACACTTATCAAATGCTTGTGGCGAGAGGAATTACAGTTGACTGGGAGTGCTTTAGGACAGTGTTCATGGAAAAATATTTCCCGGAGAGCGTGAGGCACGCCAAGGAGGTGGAGTTCATGCGGTTACACCAGGGAGGGCTATCCGTATCAGAGTATGCGATGAGGTTCGAGCATTTGGCTCGTTTTTATTCACAGGTTATTTCTGAGGCCTGGAAGTGTAGAAAGTTTGCTGAGGGTATGAAGTATGAGTTGAAGAAGGTGGTGGTGCCTATGGCCATCACCGAGTTTCCTGCCTTAGTAGAGAAGGCGAAGATTGTGGAGAGGTTGGAAGGGGGTAACCGTGTGATCATAGCTACTGGGGGACCAGCTGGGTCCAAGAGGGGAGGTGGAGCTCAGAGGAAGCCGTATGATAGGCCCTAGTCATAGTAAAGGGGTCCTGTCATCAGGCAACCTTCTGGTGCTGCTAGTGGAGGAGGACAGGGTAGAGGTGCTGCCCTTAGGTGTTATAGGTGTGGTGGATCCCATTTGATCAGGGATTGTCCACACACTGAGAGTAGATGTTTCAGATGTCAGCAGATGGGCCACGTGTCTTTCAACTGTCCCACCAGGAATAGACCGGAGAGGAGTACTCAGAGGAGTGATGTGCAGAGAGCTGATACTCAGAGGAGTAGTGTGCAGAGGACCGAGACTCAGAGGGGTGACAGACCCACTACAACTGGTAGGGTGTTCGCTTTGACGGGTGCTGAGGCTTCGACTTCTTCTAACCTAGTGAAGGGGAAGGGCAAGGCTGCTGGTAAGGATGTGATGCTTTTGTTTGACTCTCGGGCTTCCCATTCATTTATTTCCTATGCTTGTGTTGCTATGCTGGGTGTGCCTGTGTGTGACTTGGGGTTGAGATTGTTAGTGTCGACGCCCACTTCTGCTTCAGTAGTTGCTTCTGAGATGTGTGCTAACTGCCCTATTGTTGTGAATGGGAAGAAGTACAAGGTAAACTTGATTTGTTTGCCTTTGGTTGATATTGACATAATCTTAGGGATGGATTGGTTATCTTCCAATCGTATCCTTATAGATTGTGCCAATAGGCGGTTGATTTTTCCACAGGAAAAGGATGAGTTGTTGATTTCAGCTGGCCAAGCTGAATCAATGCTGAGGGATGGAGCGGGGTACTGCCTTCTACTTGCTATGATGAGTATGGAGACTGAGAGGGACATTTCTGAGATAGATGTGGTGAGAGACTTTGCTGAGGTATTTCCTGATAAGGTGCCTAGGTTGCCTCCTTTTAGGGAGATGGAGTTTAGCATTGAACTGGTTCCAGGTGCGGGGCCAGTGTCGGTGGCTCCCTATAGGATGGCTCCTGCCGAGCTAGTTGAGTTGAAAGGCCAGCTGGAAGACCTATTGGAGAAGCAGTTGGTGCAGCCGAGTGTTTCGTCGTGGGGTGCTCTTGTGTTGTTGGTGAAGAAGAAGGATGGGGGTAGTCGTCTTTGTGTGGATTACCGGCAGTTGAACAAGTTGACCATCAAGACTAAATATCCTCTTCCCCGGATAGATGACTTGATGGATCAGCTGAGGGGAGCATCGGTGTTTTCTAAGATCGATTTGAGGTCGGGCTACCACCAGATTAGGGTGAAGGAGGGTGACATACCGAAGACTGCTTTCAGGACTAGGTATGGTCACTATGAGTATGTCGTGATGCCGTTTGGTGTGACCAACGCCCCTGCAGTGTTCATGGATTACATGAACAGGATCTTCCAGCCGTTCTTGGATAAATTCGTGGTAGTGTTCATTGATGATATTTTGATTTATTCAAGAACCCGGGAAGAGCATGGAGAGAATTTGAGGGTGGTGTTGGAAATTTTGAAAGCGAAGCAGCTGTATGCTAAGCTTTCAAAATGTGAGTTCTGGTTGGATGAAGTAAAGTTCTTGGGCCACGTGATATCAGCTGAGGGGATTGTTGTTGATCCGGCTAAGGTGGAGTCGGTGTTGCAGTGGGAGCGTCCTAGGACTGTCATTGACATTCAGAGTTTTGTGGGTTTGGCGGGTTACTATCGGCGGTTCATTGAGGGATTCTCCAAGATAGTAGCGCCTCTAACCCAACTAACGAGGAAGGAGCAGCCGTTCATTTGGACTAATGCCTGTGAGTAGAGTTTTGAGGAGTTGAAGAGGAGGTTGACTACTTCTCCTGTGTTGGTGTTGCCGGATTCTGGTGAGCCCTTTGATGTGTATTACGATGCTTCTCACCAGGGTCTTGGGTGTGTGCTGATGCAACACGGGAAAGTGGTGGCCTATGCTTCGAGGCAACTGAAGAACCATGAGAGGAATTATCCCACTCATGACTTGGAGTTGGCGGCTGTGGTTTTTGCCTTGAAGATATGGCGACACTATTTGTATGGTGCTCGGTTCAGCGTCTTTAGTGATCATAAGAGTTTGAAGTATCTGTTTGATCAGAAGGAGCTGAACATGAGGTAGAGACGGTGGATGGAGTTTTTGAAGGACTATGACTTCCAGTTGATGTATCACCCTGGTAAGGCCAATGTTGTGGCGGACGTGCTGAGTAGGCAATCCATCCACATGTCGAGTATGATGGTGAGGGAGTTGGAACTGATTGAGAAATTCAGAGATTTGAACCTCGGTGTGGAGTTAGCTTAGGATCACATTAATTGTGGGACGGTCACGATAACTAATGAGTTCTTGAGGCAGGTTGGACTTAGGCAGTTGCAAGATGCTGAGATGGTGAAGCTTCTTGGTTTGCTGGGTACCGAGAAGGCTGTTGGCTTCGAACTGGGAGAAGATGGAATCTTGAGGTTCAAGGGCAGAGTCTGCCTACCTCAGGATGTTGAGCTGAAGAAAGTTGTGTTGGAGAAAGGCCACAAGAGTAGACTTAGCATACATCCGGGTATGACTAAGATGTACCAGGACCTCAGGAAGACTTTCTGGTGGCCTAGCATGAAGAGAGAGATCGCTGATTATGTGGCGGCCTGTCTGACTTGTTAGAAGGCTAAGGTGGAGCATCAGAAGCCGAGTGGGTTGATGCAGCAGATGAAGATTCCGGAATGGAAGTGGGATAGCATTACTATGGATTTCATTGTTGGGTTGCCTAGGTCAGCTAGGAATAATGATGCTATCTGGGTGATTGTAGATCGGTTGACCAAGTGTGCGCATTTCTTGCCTGTCAACATTAAGTGGTCCTTGGAGAAGCTGACACAGTTGTATGTGAGAGAGATAATGCGGCTGCATGGGGTGCCTTCCAGTATTATTTCCGACCGAGATCCGAGGTTCACTTCCAGATTTTGGCAGAGTCTACACCAAGCCTTAGGCACGAAGTTGAAGCTGAGTTTTGCTTATCATCCACAGACGGATGGTCAGTCAGAAAGGACAATCCAGTCCTTAGAAGATCTGCTTAGGGCTTGTGTGTTAGACCACTTGGGTAGTTGGGAGGAGGTCCTATCGTTGGTTGAGTTCACCTACAACAACAGTTTTCATGCAAGCATTGGGATGGCACCATTTGAAGCGTTGTATGGCAGGAGATGTAGGACTCCTCTGTGCTGGTATCAGGATGGTGAGTCAGTGGTGGTAGGTCCGGAGCTAATCCTACAGACCACTGAGAAAGTGAAGACGATTCAGGAAAGGATGAAGACTGCTCAGAGTAGGCAGAAGTCGTATGCTGATAAGAGGCGGAAGCCTTTAGAGTTTGCCGAATGGGAGCATGTGTTTCTGAAGGTGACTCTGACTTCTGGTGTGGGTAGAGCACTGAAGGCAAGGAAGTTGACACCGAGGTTCGTGGGTCCCTATCAAATCATGCAGCGTGTGGGTCCGGTTGCTTATCGGTTGGCTTTGCCACCGTCTCTTTCAAACCTACACGATGTGTTTTATGTATCCCAGCTGAGGAAGTATGTTCATGACCCGAGTCATGTGGTGGAGCTGGACGATGTACAAGTGAAGGAGAACCTGACATTTGAGAAGTTGCTAGTAGCTGTGGTTGATCATAAGCTGAAGGAGCTAAGGGGCAAATCCATTGCTCTGGTGAAAGTATTGTGGGATGCAGCTACTGGTGAGGCTACTTGAGAGGTGGAGCAGCAGTGCAGGGAGCGGTATTCGTTTCTATTCCCAAGTAAGTATTTTCGGGGACGAAAACTTTTGTTGTTGGGGAGGTTGTGAGACCCGTAGCTGGTATACACCTCCTTCCCTCCTAACTCTCACTCATTTTCCTTTTTCACTCTCTTGCTCACTCCTTCCCTTTTGATCTTTCTTTGGCTGTACAAGGTGATCGTGCGGAGTAATCGATTTTTAGCTGTTATGTTGCGGATCTCTTATTCCTCCTTTCTCATTTCGTTCAAGCTTCCTTCAATCTTCTTCTTCATCCTCTCTATCCAGAAGCTCGGATCTTTGGCCCGAGGTAAGGGAAGCTAGTAATTTTCTTTCTTTTGTCGCTGTTTTTGGCTGTGGATGAGTTCTAGAAACTCATTAGATGTTTATTGATGGCTAATTCGTGGCTGTGTTGAAAGAGAACTTGTTTTTGGGGGTTTCGGGGTTTTTGAGAAAATTTGGGGAAATCCTTGATTTGTTGTTGCATGTTGAAAAAGGTAGTATTTTTGGGCTCTTAGATGGAAATGTGATAATTTGAACTGATTGCATGTGGAGTTTTGCTGATTTTCTGCAGATTCTTGAAGAGTTTTCGAAAATATGAGGCTTGTTGCTGAACTCGCGCTGGGCGCAGTTCTTCGCGCCGGGCGCGTGGCCATCTGAAGGCAACACTTAGGCAAGCTAGTCGGGCGCAAAGATGTGTGCGCCGGGCGGGCTTGAAAGTGTTAGCCTCTGGATGGCCCACGCCGGGCGAGGGTTGAACCGCGCTGGGCGCGATGTCAGTCGTGACTTGTTTTGGGCTTCTAGCATGGCGCTTAGCGTGATTTTGGCTGCGCTGGGCGCGGGGACTCCTTGGAGTCTCTGCCATGGGAGGCGCCAGGCGCAATTCAAATTGCGTTGGGCGCGAGACCAAGGGAGGTCTCTGCCTTCCCCACGCTGGGCGCGGGTTTGGGCACGCCGGGCGTGTGAGACTTCTTGAAGTCTCTGCCTGGCAAGCGCTAGGCGCAATTGGTTATTGCGCCAGGCGCATGAGAGCCTTGGGCTCTCTGGTTGAGTCCCGCCGAGCGCGGGCATGCTTGCGCTGGGCGCGAAGGTGAGATTTTAATATTTGATGGTTAATGATTATTTGATGATAAGTTGATTTGAAATAGATGAATATGATGTGGTGACTAGTAGATAATGATGTTGATGAGGTTGGGCTGTATTAGATGAATATTGTTGTAAGATGTGTTGATGTGTTGTAAAATGATGTGTTGTGCTGTGTTGTATGTTGGCTGAGTTGTTGTAGGCCGAAAAGCTGAGTTGTTGTAGGCCGAAAGGCTGAGTTGTTGTAGGCCGAAAAGGCTGAGTTGTTGTAGGAGATCTCCGAGTTGATATGCGTGACGACGCATTGTATGCTTATGGATGAATTATGCTGTAAGGATTGACGGGATGCATATTGATGAAGTGTTTATAAATTGTAGTTGTTCTTATTACTTAAATCTTCCTATATGTGGTTTCTTTTTATGCTAGCTTACCCTTTTGTTGTTTTCCATGTGGTTGGACTGCAATGATCATACTATGTATGGGAGCAAAGCAGGGATAGGTAGTGTATCTATAGCTGACAAGTGGAGCTGACTCTTTTTTATGCTTTGTTTGTTTGTGTCACTTGGCATAGTGGCTTTTGATGTAATCCTTGTATTGCACGCCCTAACTCTAGTCGGACTCGGGACAATTGTATATATTTATATTCTAGATCCTATATCTATATACCTGTTCTAATCTGTCTAGTATTTCCGGTGTGTTATGGTTGTGAGTGTAGTGGCCAGTCGGGTCGTTACAGTCATTGAAATGAGATTTTCTTAAAAATTTTCTTAGTTTGCAATGCTTGAAAGTTGAAATACCTGATTATGATAGTGTGATATTATTGTTCTTAACATTTACTTAACTATTCGTGTTACTCTAAATTTGGTAGGTTTTTTTTTCTATCACTTTTTGTTGTTATTTTTTAACACTATAATTATACAATTTTTGATTTTTTTTTTATTTTAACTGTTCTTATTTTTATGATTCTATTCATTTTAATTGCTCTTACTTTCACAGTTACTCATTATGTAACACCCCGATTTTCAAAGATTATATGAAGGCTCAAAGTCTAAATTAGGGTGATTTAGTAGCCCAAAACAAGTCATTCCCAAATTGGAGTGGGCCATTTCAAACTACTAAAATGGCCTATAAACTCGAGATTGGAACGGGTCGTTCCAACACAAGCTATTATGAGTAAATTTTAGACCTAGAACGGGCCGTTCTACTTTGGGAACTGGCCGTTCCAAATATGGTCGTTGAGTGTTAAAATGCAAACTCAAAACGGGTCGTTCTGGTTTTAGAACGGGCTGTTCCAGATGCCAAGTTTATACATGATGAAAGGATACAGAACGAGTCATTCTGGATCTGAAACGGGCCGTTCTGACCACTCCTGAAATCTATAAATAGAGCACTGACACTATTTCTCGACACACTCTAAAGATCAAAGAGAACCAAGAGAAGGAGATCAACCAAATTCTGCTCTAGCTTTGTCTTCTTCTTATCCAGGTAAGGGGGAGTGAGAAACCTCGCTCGGGAGTGTGAGAATAATTGTTGGGTAGTAGGATTGACCCCCAATTCCTTGCCTAATGCATGCTTCTAGGAATAGGCAAAATATGAATATTTTATGTTTTGCTTTTTGAATGTCTCGTTGCATTCCTTGTGTGATGTTGAGTGTAAAGATGTGTTTAATTTCAAAAATAGATAAGTTTTTATATGAATTAGAGTGCTCTGTGGGTTCCTGAGAAAACCCTATGAGAAACAGGCAAAATGTAAATATTTTCTGTTTTGCTTTCTAATTCTTCTGTTGTATTCCTTGTTGAATGAGATGTATGAATATGTGATTAATTTTGAAAATACACAAGTTTTGATATGAGTTAGAGTGCTCTGTGGGTTTTTGTGGGAAATCCTATGAAGTAAAATTAGGAATATGATCTTTGGATGATTTTGAGACAATATATGTAAAATTGATGATAGCTTCATGTTTTGGATAATTACTTGGTGATGGAACTACTTGGAGAAGATTGTTGTTCTTCCAAGTTCTCCATGCTTAGGACCGTGAACTCTTGAGGTAGAACTCCTTTGAGGTGGCGGAATCACCTTGGAGGATTCTCCAATGGTGGAGAAGCAATGGAATTGGCTCGGTTACTTCCTAGCTTGTGAAGGAAGCTTGAGGAACCAAGGCAAAGGTTGAGAACCTTTGGTGAGAACCTTAGAGAGAAAGTTCTCTTCGGTTTTAGGAGAGACTTTTGGGAGATAAATCTGAAGTTTTATTTCTCAAATGTTCAAAAGTGATTACAAGTGAAGAGAAAACGAATTTATAGGGAGAAGTAGCTTCTAGGAGAAGCTAACCTTAACCATGGTTCACTAGGAACCATGGTAAGGTGTAGCTAACCATCCATGGTTTCTAAAACTTGTAGGAGAAGCTAACCTTGACCATGGTTCACTTAAGAACCATGGTAAGGTCAGTCTAACCTACCAAGGTTTAGAAACTTGGAGGAGAAGCTTCAAAAACCAAGAAGAGTAGCATAGAAATTTCGGCCAAAGAGAAACAAGTGAGCTAGGCGGCCAAGGCTCCATTTCCTCCTTTGAATTATTTCAAAAATTGTTGATTTGGTTTAGTTAGGTTCATCAAATGATGATGAGACCTAGCTAAATCAAATCTATGAAAAATTAGGAGTAAAATGAGTCTAATATGCAAAATTTTGCCTAGGCCCAACTCAGGCCCAATTTCTAAACACATTCCCTAGCTTTGCTAAATGTCACCCCCTTTCCCTACTGAAAAAATGGAAAATGAATGTATCAACAAAGGAGGTTAAATGGAGTTAAACTCTCCAAGTAACCCACCCTAAAATCAATATACAATCATTAATTAAAAGCAAGTAAAGTGCCTCACAAAATACAAAGGCAAAATTAGACCTATACAAAGGAACTATGTACAAAATATATGAAAATGGTCTTTAAGATCATCTCATTCCTCTTGGTTCTTTTAAGATATCACCTCTTGGATTCCTTGGCCTTGGCCATAGTCTATCACTTGGTATGATTTTTGTATATGACTACGTGAAGTTTCTTGCATGAGACTATGTGAGAATGTGAAAGGTGAATGTATGATCTATGATATGATATTGTGAAATAATGTGACATGAGATATGATGAGACGTGATAAGTGAAATGTTGAGTCAATGAAATAGTGGATGCATGTATGATATGCATCATGTGCATCTATGATCTATTCTAAGTGTGCCGCTTAGGCCGCATACTGATGATGTAACAAGCTAACAAGGTGTACCTTAGAGTCACTGGTGATGTAACAAGCTAACAAGGTGTGACCCTAAGGTGTACCTTAGGGTCACCAGTGATGTAACAAGCTAACAAGGTGTACCTTAGGTTCACCGGTGATGTAACAAGCTAACAAGGTGTACCTTGGGTCACCAATGATGAAATGATGAGAAATGTGATTATGAGACACGTGATTGGCGCCACATGCATTTATGAGTCGAGTCCATGAAATCATTGCATGATAAATGAGTGTACATGTGATATTGACTATGTATGTGTTTTGTTTATGTGTGATTGGTGCTTGTAACTTGTAATATGTTTGTTGTATGTGTGTGTGCTATCTAACCTTTATTTCTGCACCTGAACCTGAGTGAGATGTTTCTCACTCCCTTGTTGTTATTTGTGTGTTTTAAATTGTATTGCAGGTGATCATCAGCGTGAGGATGTTGGTGATGAGGCTTAGGCTTCAGTTGAACATGCTCTGATAGGATATGTGACATTGGGACATAGCTAGGCTTAGTTTAGGATTTCATTATTGTATTTGTCTTAGAAAGACTCATGTTTCTTTTTGCTATAAATTTCACATTTGACCATGATTTAAGTTTACGAATGTGAATTCTTTACTTTTATGTTAATAGAACTATTGTTTTAATTCTAAAGATTTTATTTAACCCAAGAATATGTTTTATAATTTTCTTATATGTATGTTGGGGTAGAGGGTGTCACATGATACAACTCGAAAGGATTTTCTTAATAATATTATAAATGAAATGAATATTATTGGACTTGATATTTGAAACTTAAGAAGACAAGGTTATGATAATGGATCAAATATGAAAGGAAAACATCAAGGTGTGCAAAAAAGAATTTTAGACATTAATCCTAGATAATTTTATACTCCATGTGGTTGTCATAGTCTAAATTTGGTACTTTGTGATAAGGTTAATTCTTATCCTAAAGCTACTTCAATTTTTTGGAGTACTATATATATATATATATATATATATATATATATATATATATATATATATATATATATATATATATATATATATATATATATATATATATATATATATATATATATATATATATATACCTTATTTTCGTCTTCAATTAAAAGATGAAAAATTCTACAAGATCATATCCCTAGTTTGACTCCTAAATCATTGTCATAAACATGTTGGGAAAATCGTATTGAAAGTGTAAAAGATTTAAGATTTCAAACTTTACAAATAAGATATGCTTTATTCAAATTAAGTGAAACTAATGATAATCCTAAAATAAAAAAGTGAAGTTGATTATTTAGCAACCTATGAGCTTGAAAATTTTGAATTTTTGTTAGGCATGATTATTTGACATGACATATTATTTGTAGTATAGTAATAAAAAGTTACAATCAAAAGATATGAGTATTGATGTTGTTATAGAACAATTAAAAGGTCTTATTTCTATTTTTGAAAAATATATGGAAGACAAGTTTGAAACTGGTGTAATTTTTGTCAAAAAAATTGTTATTGAAATAAATATAGAACCTAAGTTTCATGAAAGACGTATTATTTGTAAAAAAAAAAAAGTAATATGATAAGATTGTTGATAATAAAGCTATAAAATCTTTGAAATAATCATTTAAATTGATTTTTTCATATATATAATTGATTAAGTAATTGTGCATTACAAAGTAGATTTGAATACTTTAAAATTTTTAGTTTTCTATTTAACATTGAGAAATTAAAGTCACTAGACAATAAAAATTTAAAAGAATATTACCTTAATATTGAGTGATCATTAAAACATAATAATCACTCATATATTGATAAATTATATTCATTTACATAACTTAAACTTGTAAGAGGAGTTATACAAAGCAAAAAAATAATACACCAATTAACATACTTAATTATTTAAAAAGAATTAATTTTTTCTCCAAATACATATATTGCTTTTAGAATAATGTTAACAAAGAAATTTTTTAAAATTAAAATTAGCTAAATTTTATTTAAGATCAACAATGTGTCATATAGATTAAATGAATTAGCTTTAATATTAATAAATAAATAAAAATAATAAAATTGATTATAATAATTTAATATGCAACTTTGCATCTATAAAAACTCGAAAACTAAACTTTCAATAAAAAAAATATTTTTATTGAAATATTTTTATTTTTATTTTTATTTTTATCAAAATATATTATCATTAATTTTAAAAAGACTTCACTTTAAGATTTGTTTAGACTTAAAAATATGTTAGGCCAATATATTTATTAGTTATTAATATAAAATATTTTATAAAATCACAAAAAAAGTGATGTTGTAAAAGCTGTACAATTTTTGTTTTATATATATCATTACTCATAATTTATTCTTTACACTCTTTATTATTAGCTGAAATTTATAAAAAAAAATTATCAAATTTATGAGTATTACATACTATTTAATTTTTTGTTTCTCTTTAAATTTAGTGATAATTTTTTTTAAAATTTGTAATTTTTAACTAATAAAAGAGAATATATAAATGAGAGAGTGTTAGAGAGTGTCAGTACTAATTTTTAATTTAAAAAAATAGCCAAAAGTAATTCCAAGTTCCAACCAAATCCTCAAAAGAACAAATAGTTACAAATAAATAAGGAGTTTTGGTATCATCCAAGTAAAACACAAACAATTTGTTGATTTCTTTTTTAATTTCTGATTATGAACTATATAAATTCTTCATCCAAACACATTATAAAGATAATCCAAACACATTATAAAGATAATTTAGAAGTACAATTATCTAGAGTCTCCTAATTGGGAGGGGCCAAATTTTGTTAGTCTCGCATCTGTTTTAAGAAAAAAAAAATGGAAAATACTTGTTTTATATTTTTACGTATCTTAACACCTTGAATTCATTTTATATTTTTGAACGTTTTTAAAATAAAGGATTTCATATTTATGCTTTAACCGTCACTCAAATTTTTTTTTTTGAAGAAATATTTATTTTTATTTATGAAAAGAACATCTTTCAAGTTTTATCATTAGAACTATCTTTCAGTTTTATATTAAATAACGACTCTGAAAAGAAAATGAAATTAAAAAGTCCACACTCAATAATAAGTTATTACATTTACCCTCTAAGTTTGATATATATATATATATATATATATATATATATATATATATATATATATATATATATATATATATATATATATATATATAAATACTGCACTTAATGAAATTTGTAATTAATACTTTAAAAAGGAATTATTTTAATTTAAAAAAAAAAATAAACTACACTACAATTATACTTCTTTTCTCTAAAATTATATTATGCCTTTAATATATAAAAAGTATAATTCTCTTAATAAAATTATATGTCTATTTTTTATTAAATATATTTTAATTTTATACTTATATTTAAGGAGTCATACTTTATTATTTTAGCTAGGGTATTTACAGAATGTCAGAATCAAACCTGCTCGTGCTTATTAATTATAAGATACAATTAATATTGTGTGAGATTAATTTTCTATGCTTCAACCAAATAGAATAATTAGAAATTTGGGTGATGACCACTTCCAAATATTTAATCTATTAAAGCAAGACTAAGATATAAAGAGTAGACATTCACCATAGGTAAATTAATTAAGGATATTTTTAAAACATTTCGAATACGTACGTTGGTTCCATATTCTATAGTTGTTTGTGCAAGTCGTGCTGAGAGTGATGCCATGAGCTTGAGACAGTGGAGGAATAAGGTGGCCTATTCATCATTAGTTTCCTCGGAGACCTAATCCCCACCGGTCATGGTGGCACTGCCACTACTATGGTGAAAATTCCACTCTTGGTCTTCCTTTGTGGTAGGCCATATTCTATTGCATTATAGATATTAATCTTGTTTTGCAAAACTGTATTTATTGCTGATTCGAAAATTTTTTCTTACATCACAAAGATAGAACAAGACATTGCCCATTTAATAGATCGTCACTAAATGTGTGAATGAATAGCCTCTAATCTAACCATTATAAGTTGTAACTACGTAAGTACAGTAATTAATATAGGTGATCATCATAATCCTATAGACTAATTAATATTGGTGATCCTGGACGAAGAATAGTGAGTCTCAGCCATCAGGTCTCAAGTGGAGTGAGCTATTGGATAATCTTATTTGATTAAAGCTATTGGATATTTGGATCAGTAGATGGGTAATAAATCACATGTTGAAAACTTTATTTATTATATATATAAAATAAATAATTTAAGATTTCTATATACATATTAAATACAATAATCAATGTATCATTTTTTTGAATAATCTTATTAAAATAATCCTTTCTTTCAATAAATGCATTCCTTTTAATTGTGTTGATTAAATAATTTATGATTGGATAAATTAAAAAATATTAATTAATATTATATTAAAATTAAGAATATTATTTATTTTGAATATTTATCAAATGATAAAATTATAGTTATTGTGGGACAGAAGAAATAAAATTTTAAATAAATAAAAAAATTTATGAATACATATAATTGGTTGGTATACATATAATTCGTCATATAACTAATATGTTATTACTTTGAGTGAAATTGAACTCAAATTTCTTGAACAAAAACTTAAATTGATCATATATTGTGAATAAAAAAAATGTGATCGAGAGATAAAATTCATTATATTACCAATCAAATTCTCCAAAAATAACAATATATGATTAGGCTATATTCACCAAAGCTAGGTAGTAAATATATGTTGCACCAACATAGTTAATTTTTTTTTTTTTGTGAATATCCATATACGTGAATCGTGTTTAATATGATAAAACATCAATGATTCTTTTTAACACCATATCAATAATTTTTAAATCATATAAAATTTATATAAATTGAATCTTCTTAGTCAAAATGTCCAGCCAGCTTCACAACATGTTTGGTGTTGTGTATAAATTTATTTTTTGTGCTTTTTTATGATGCAAAATTATCTATTAAATTATCATAATTAATTTTATTTAATATATCTTTTTCAATAGATAATAAGGTTAATCTGTTTAATCTTTGTTGAGATATTATTAATTTTAAATAAGTATTTATTAATTTAAGTTTTGAAAAATTTCTTTCAATTGAAGCAAATGATATTAAAATCGTTAACATTATTCTATATATTATATATGCATTAAAAAAGAATTTATTCTTTTTATATAATTAAGAATGGTTTATCATTTTCCAATCTTATAATTATCTTTAATATATTTAATTCTGAAAATAAATTTAAGCCATGAAGATCTAACAAATTATCATGTTTCAAAGATTTTTTAAAGTTTAGGCATTTTTTTTCAAAAGTACACAATTTAGTGACTCTAATTTTTTAATACTAAATAAAAAACTAAAAATATTTTCATATATTTTAAATTGTTAAAATTTACTTTAGAGTATGGTAATCGCTTTATCTACAATATACAAAAAAATGAATTAATTATAAATGATTCTTGAAGTGATTTTACAATTTCATTCTCAATACTTTTATCAAATTGTTTCTTTCTACGATTAATATTTTTTTTACAAAACTTAAGCTCTAGATTTATTTCAAAAGTAATTTCTTGAGCAGAAATTAATACATTTTCAAATTCATTTTTCTATACGTTTCAAAAAATAAAAAAAGACCTTTTAATTGTTTAATGGCCTCATCAATGCATATATCTTTTGATTGTAATTTTTTACTAATCGAGTTACCTACAAATAATATGTCATATCAAATAGAAAGAGTTAGGAAATTAAAGAGTTTTAGGATTTTCTTACCTATTAAAATAACTATTCAATATCTTTTTTTAAAAAAAATAAAAGATATTATTATTGATTAGGAGAAATTTCAAAATTATTATTCATTAAATAATATTTATAGTACCAATATAAATTTAACAGTCAGTAAGGGTATTTAAATTTTTAATTAAAATTTATTTTAGGTATAATTTTAAAATTAAATATTTTTAATTTTATAATAGTATTTTAATGTTAAAAAAAATTGGGAACCTAAAATCCTTACTTTACCTGCTTTGACCTTGAGCCATCCCTGTCACTAAATGTGTGAATGAATAGCCTCTAACCTTTATAAGTTGTAACTACGTAAATACATTAATTAATACAATTTCTTAAAATATTAGATAAGACTAATTAATATCGGTGATCATCATCCAGTAGACTAATTAATATTGGTGATCCTGGACAGAGAATAGTGAGTCTCAGCCGTCAGGTTTCAAGTGGAGTGAGCTATTGGATACCCTTTTGATTAAAGCTATTGGATATTTGGATCAGTACATGCGGTAATAAATCACATGTTGAAAACTTTATTTATTATATATAAAAATAATAATTTAAGATTTCTATATACATATTAAACACAATAATCAATGTATCATTTTTTGAATAATTTTATTAAAATATTTTTCTCTTTTAATAAATTTATTACTTTTAATTGTGATGATTAAATAATTTATAATTAGATAAATTAGAAAAATAATAATTAATATTATATTAAAAAGTAAAAATATTATTTATTTTGAATATTTTTCAAATGATAAAACTGTAGTCATTATGGAATAGAAGGAATAAAATTTTAAATAAAAAAAATTATGAATACATATAATAAGTTGATATACATATAATTGGTCATATAACTAACATGTTATTACTTTGAATGAAATTGAACTCAATGTTTTTTTAACAAACTTAAATTGATTATGTATTAATTGTGAATAAGAAAAATGTGATTGAAATTCATTATATTACCATACCAATTAAATTCTCCAAAAATAACAATATATATATATATATGATTAGCCTTCACCAAAGCTAGGTTGTAAGTATATGTTGTACCAACATAGTTAAATTGTTTTTTTTTTGTCAATATCCATATATGTGTTTAATATGATAAAACATCAATGATTTTTTTTACACCATATAATAATTTTTAAATCATATAAAATTTATATAAATTGAATGTTCTTAGTCAAAATGTCCAGCCAGCTTCACAACACGTTTGGTATTGTGTATAAATAGCCATGCATTCATGCAATTCAAAACCTGCCAAACCATTACAAAACTAGAAACAACCCTAGTATACCACTTTCTCAAGTATGGCTCTTAATCTTCCAAAAATTTCAATCTTGGTTCTTTCACTCTTTGTCGTGAATCCATTTCTCTTATTAGTTGAGCCAAGAGCCTCAGAAGCCTCCACTCACCCATTCACCAAAACCCTCCAAACCCTCGAGGGCGTCCACAAGGGCCAAAAGATGAAAGGCGTGGCGGAACTCAAAACCTACCTCCGAAAATTCGGCTACCTTAAAAACGACAAAAATAATTCTTCAAACGACCACTTCGACGAAAACGTCGAGTCTGCCCTCAAAAACTACCAAACCTACCACAACCTACGCATCAGTGGCGAGGTGAACGCTGAAACAATAGAGAGAATGAGCCTCCCACGTTGTGGAGTGCCTGATATTATTACCCACGGTAACCCTAACGGGTTGGTGATTCTTGCAAACTATAGCTTCTTCCCGGGTTCACCAAAATGGGGAGACTCCAAAAGGGCACTGACCTATGCATTCGTGTCAAGCGCTGGCGTGTCGTTGAGCATGGACGATGTGAGGTTAGCAGTGAATAGGGCCTTCAAAAGTTGGTCACAAGTCACGGACTTCACGTTTACCGAACGTGGGAGTGAGGATGACCAAGTTGACATAGTCGTAGGGTTCCACAGTGGGGACCACGGTGATGGGTACCCGTTTGATGGGCCGGGCCAGGTGCTGGCCCACACTTTTGCGCCGCAAGACGGGAGGTTGCACTATGACGCGGATGAGCAGTGGACCACGAGCCCGGCGGGCCAGAGTGGTGGGCTGGAGGGGAATAGTTGGCGGGTGAGGAGAAGGAGAGTGCGCCCTAGAAAGCCCACGAGCATCGATTTGGAAACCGTGGCTTTGCATGAAATTGGGCACGTTATAGGGCTTGGTCATAGTAGTGTTTCGGGCTCGGTTATGTTTCCCACTTATGCAGGGGTGAGGAGGGATCTAACCCAAGATGATGTGGATGGGATAAAAGCTCTATATGAATCATCGAATTAGAACTTGGGAAAATGTTCCACTTGAGTTGTGTGAAATAGTGGTCACTTGATGGTGTGTTGCATGTATACAAAATAGCCATGAACTAAATAAGTCACCTCGTAAAGTTGTGAATTGTGATAACATATTAATATCCTTATGATAATGATAAGATAATGTAATATAAGATGAACCACTGATTCAGTTTCATAATGAAGTTGATGTAATATGCCATGTATCCTAATTAAATTTAAATTTTGTTATTATTATCTTAGAAAGTTAATTATGTGTTTAATTCAATCTTATAATATAAAATTAATTTGTAAAGTGAGAATTACTTCTCACTTATACTAGATTATTTTAATTTTATCTTTAGTTAATATAAGATTTTTAAATACAATTTTTTCATGTTAAAGATTGAACATCTTGAAAAATTTGCAGGATTGAACATCTGTAGATCTGATAATAAGAGTCTTGATAAGTTTACCAACAATCTTCAAAATAAGCTTTGATATCATCTTAAAAAAGTAAGTTTAAAATCTAATTCAATCTTATAAAACTAATTTACTATAATGACCTTATTTTTAATCGATATGAAATCTTCAACTTATTATTATAATTTTTATAGATAAAAAAATATATTGTAATAAGTTGGTTAAAGCACAATATAATAATTTTTTTTTTTATAATTTCCACTCAAGTGATTAATGACATATTCGTCCGCATCATTTTGTACCTAATATATATAATGTAATTTTGTTCTTTAATTTTTTTGTACAACGTTTTTAAATGGCCCGAGAAATAAAAAAAAAGTTAAAGGGCTTATTTGAAAATAGGTGTTTGAGATTTATTTGTGAACATTTTAAGATACGCAATGAATTATTTATTAAATTTATTTAATATTTATCAAATTAATATTAAATTTAATTAATATCTATCAAATTAATAAGAAAGTTAATTTATGTTGGGGAATTTATATTATTTTAAGTCAATTCTTCTGCATCGACCTAATTGAAAATGTAAGCTCGTTCATGAATGTTATCGATGTAATATGCCAATATGAACTTGGCCATGTAAATCATTAGTAACATTGGTATATATAATACGTCGATCATAAGATTTAGTTAAGAAGATAGTTTGGTTATACAACAATCACAGTATATGATTATCTTATAAGAAATGGACATCCAATTACTGTTAAGGAGAGAGGTGCTATAATATAATATAATATGAGAATATATTACAAAGACATTAGACTAACTTGATCGTTAGAGTCCTTTTGTTAAGTACTTCCCCAGCTCGGAGTCGAGAGAGTAGACTATATCTTTTGACGTCGGATTATGAGAAGAAAGAGGAATATAAGTGGACTACCTCAATAACCAAGCTATTCTCGATAAGAACATCTATTATTTTTCGTTTCAAAAGCTTGTGTAAAAATGATATGAATTATTGACAACTGTTATCACCAAATTCAAGAAATGCACTAATGATCGCATGATGATATGCTTATTGCTCCAATGTCAACAAAAGTGGGGGTACTTCTAATGACACTTCGATGTTTAAGTTAGAAGAAAGTTTATGTCAAATGAATTAAGGTTAGAGTGATACCTTATGTCCATATATAAATTGTTCATCTTATCTTTAGGTTCAAAGATAATGTTGCATGATTTTATGAGATGATTTCATATTGTATCTTTGTGATTTTAGTAGATGGAGATATTGTTTCTAATGTGTTTCTCTTTAACGCATTCCAAAATTCTTGGAAATATGGTACGCAGATTACACATTAACTATCGTTATGACAAGCTGACAAAGATGTTTGTTAGGACCAAGTTCGGGATGAGCTCGAATCGACCTTAGCTAAGCATTGTACAACAACTTTTTATAAATAAAATAAATAATAAAAAATAAAATACTAATGATAATTAGTATTTCAGAGAGTTTTATCTATTCCAATATTTATAAATATTGAATAATAGATATTATGATCAATAAAAACTTAATATTTAGAATTTATAATAATTCACACATCTTATTTAATTATATTTGCAAAATTTTATTGGTAGAAAATTAATTATCTAACCATGAATCAATAATAATTAAATAATATTATTTAAATTTTAATATACAATATAAACAAAATTTTTAAAAAATAACATAACATTGCATAACTTCTTAATATTAAAAACTAAACTATACTTAGACCCACAACTCATGATTATGATATTTCAAATTAAACATGAACTCACATCAAATATTTAATAACAAATAATAATATGTATTAGAAACTAAAATACTAAAAATATATATAATTATTCATCACCATATTCAAAATAGGAAAAGAATTTTGTCCACCTATACTTCAATATAAAGATTTCACGGTGATAATTAGCAAAGCTACTAGGAAAAACTTGTGGGTGATACCAAAGCAAAGAAAACGGTGTGATCATCATAGATATATGATTTAGTATTTTTTTTAACATAGTTTATTTTATTTTATATTAAAATTTTAATTTTGAATAAGTTAAGAGATTTAAGTGAATATTACATGTCAACTAATATGTTGATCATTATAAATAAATGTATAAGCGGATAATAACTCACTTGTAAATATGACTTATCCAAATCAATCCAATTATATTTTTGTAGGTTGGGTCAAGTAACTTTTTTGTTAATCGATTATAATTGGATTGGATAATGGGGTATTGAGTTTGCTATCCAATGAACCCAAAAAATAAATTAGTAAATCAAATAAAAAATGCTACAAACAATACAATACCTAATACACTTTAGATGAACTTATATTGAGTTTTATAATTGGAGTCAATGTATAAAAAAGAAATGACTATAATTGAAGATTAAGCATGGAGCAAAAAGAACAATTTAATTCCAGTTGTCATGCAATTCAAAATTATTACATTAGTGACATAATATTTGTTTGTTTAGGATATTTGTGATTTTTTATTATGATTTTTGTAATGTTGTTTGCATTTTGAATCATATATTGAAATTTGAATTAAGTATTTTTTTTATTTCTTAAAATATACTTAATTTTAATTATTTGACTCGATGACTTGACTTGAACCAAATTCTATTATAATTGGGTTGGGTCATTTTTTTTATTTAAAAAAGGCTCTCACATATTTGACCTAACACAACGTGATTAAGTTTAATTGAGTTGGATAGAAAAATAGATTAAACTTGACTTGACTCGATCTATTTACACCCCTAATTATGAAGGTGTTTAAAATCATGCAATTAAGACCGACACTTACATACGAAAGAAATACTATAAAATTATAATAAAATTATATAATAATTAGTGTTGTCAAACAGATCAATCTTACAGTGTCTTTAAGGTAGTCTAACTTGGATTGAATTATATCTAGGATAGTATTTTTTGGCCTAGTGTGACCAATGTCAAGCCACTAGGCTATCAAGATAATTTTTCCTTAAATAGAAATTAATAAAAATTAGAAAAATGATTTATATCCAAAATTAAAAAAACTTTTTTAAATAAAAAACAAATAAAATGTTTAGTGAAATAAATTGTCCTTAAACTATTAATAATTATTTAGAGATAATTTAGTCTCAACACAATTGTAAAATACAAATTAATATAAAAGAATTGATCATAGTCTCATTGCATTGATATATCTAACCTTAATAGATTAATATGTGGTAACACATAAAGGCGATAAATGCAACTATTCACAACACAAATATTTAAGTTTTCAAACTTCAACATATTCATAGATTCAAATGTTGAAATCCAACACAAATAAACAAAAAATTTCCAAAATTTTATAAACTAAACAATTCAACAATATTTTAACTACAATTAAATCAACAACCCTAAAACGCAACAATCTAAGTTGGGTTATTTTCCTGATCATTTTGTTTTCAAAACTTATATCGCCTCAACTACAATTAAATCACCTTAGTTTAACCTAATTATTATTTTTAAATTTTTTTTTATCAGGTTAGTCCAACTCAAGGTCATTTGGCTCATTGGACTAAGTGGCCCAAGTCAAAATGATCTACTGCTATTTAGCAGGGGGCAAATCTAGGTTGGTAGAAGTGGAGGCAAATGGCCTCACTAAATTTTTTATGTCAATTATTATCTCAATATATATTATAATAAAATCTATTATTTATTATGTTAAAAATTAAGTATTTCAATTGCTTTTTATGTTTTATGTTGTAAAAAAAAATTAAAATCAATATATTATTTTTGAAATATATTTTTCTTTTAAAAAAATATATCTAAGTGTAGCTTGATAACTTAATTTTTCTCAAAAATAAATGGATATGGATGTGAGTTATCAAATGTATGTGAGGTTTATTAAAATACATCTTCTTCTTTTTTAAAAGGAGTATATTAGAAAGTTATAATTGTAATATTTTTTAAAATGTACCTAAATGTAATTTGTTACCTTACTCCATTTTTTATTTTTAAAAAATAGTTGTGAATTAAAAAAAAATTATATGTGTGTGCGTGGTGTGTCATGTTAATTATAATTAAGTAAACTTAGTCTTGATGGTTTATTCAAGTTCATATTATACTTTTTTATTTTATATAAAAAAGACAATTTTAATGTCAGAAATGAATGGTTAAATGACTGTTTTGCTACTTATATAAAGAAAAATAATTTTGAAGCTGTTAAAAATGAAAAAAATTATTCATTATTTTTAAAATATAAAATCTCGTAAAAACAATTAAAATATATATTTTTATTTCAAAAAATATAAAATTATATGTTTATTATTACAAATTATATATAAATATTATTCTCATTACTTAATCTTGATCAAATTTTTTATGATCTAACCATACTATATTTACCAACTGATTGAATCAACTTTAACATTAATAATATCTACATATACATCTATACATATTTAATAATTCGTGCCTATAATAAAGTGATATATATAATGTTTTTTGCGTACACATCTTTTTTTATTCTAATTTATTTTTCTAATCATTCCTTAAATTATTCTACAAATTATTTACATCCTTCGATTAATTATCCACTGGTATATATTGCTCTTTTTTTTTTTTGCTTTAATTTCTTTTTAAAACAAAGTGGCGCGAAATGCCTCTTCATTTTTTTATTTTTACTAATAATTTTAAAAAGAATATTTCTTTTTAACATACACTATTTTACTCTTATAAACTACTTTTTAGCCATTTTTTCTCCTTTTTTAAATTTCAATATAAATTTCACTCTTGTAACTTTTCACACTTTCTAAATAACTCTCCAAATAATCGCCCATTCCATCAAAATTAATTGCCAAACTTTTTTTTTCTTTTAACAGAAGAAAAGTTTTTCCACAACTCGTTTATATAATGCTTTTCTATTCTATTGTTATATTACTTTACTTCACATTAAATTTTCTTCTTTTTATATCTCTTATGTATAAAAAAATTATGTAAAAGTCTTGTATACATAAATTTTTAAAGTTTAAATATGATAAAAAATTTAAAATCAATACACACTTTTTTAACTCATAAAGATATAAATTTTAAATTTAATTCTTATTATTTTCATTGCCTGCATGGTAGAATAAATATGTAAGAATATCATTAATTTTCTTTATTTTAACACAATTATCTGTATGCGTGATAAAGTTAAAGCAACGATTTAGGGGAATAAAATTCATTGATTTTAGTTATTATTTTTTTTCAATTTAAACAAAATTTTATAACATAAAAAATAATATTGGCAATAAATAATTTTATGTTAATAAAAATAATCTATTGAAATGTTTAAAACTTTGAGCTGAATTTTTTAATTAGTATGAAAATTATACGATTTGTTGTTTTTTCATTCTATTTTTATTCATTAAAACGAAAATATTATCTTATTTTTACTGTTCCACAAAGTGTAAACGTCACACGCAATACTGACTCCAGTGTTTGTCTTGTTCTCATCACGTGGAGGCCACCTTATCCTTGTTGACCAAGTATCATTGGCCACCAATGGACTTAAATAAACATCAATGTCGTTTCCTGGTTGCCTTAGACCAGAAATCATCATAGATAGCATTAAATATTTGCGTTTCATGCACAACTACGGAGGTAAATTGTAAATTGTCAACAAAACAGGCTATGAACTATGCTTAGTACTTAAGTTACCAAACGGATTCATTCCATCCGTAGCTAGTCCAAGCCTCACATTTCTTGGCTCCTTGCCAAAATTTGGAAACATAGAATCAATTTTTTTCCATTGCAAACAATCTGCTGGATGCCTAAGACTTCCATCACACTTCCTTTCATCTTCATGCCATCTCATTAGCTTTGCGTCATCCGCATTAGCAAACAAACGTTTTAATCTCGGAACAATTGGCAAATACCATAAAACCTTCGCTGGAGGACCCTTAGTGCTCACATCATAATTAGAATCATCTTGTTTCTTTATATATCGTGACAACCCACATCTTGGACATTGATGCAACCCTTCAAACTCACCATGATATAACATAAAATCATTTGGGCACACATGTATCTTCTTATACTCCAAACCCATAGGACACAACACCTTTTTTGCCTCGTAGTTACGATTAGGCAATGTGTTACCCTCTTGAAGCATTTCTTTTAGTAGCTCTAACAATTCTGTGAAGCTTTTATCACTCCATCCATTTCTTGCCTTCAAATTGAACAATCTTAATATTGCTGAAAGTCTTGTGAATTTTTTACAGTTTGGATACAACGACTTCTCCAAATCGTTGCACATAGTTTCATACATATGTGCATGCTTGAATGATTCTGGACCAACATCACGAAGCATCTCCTCTAACCGATCATCCATATCTATCTCTTGTGTAAATGTTTGAGTTTGAGTTTCGACTGATTCACTTTGAATGTCAACATTTTCACCATGCCATATCCAACGTGTATAATTGTTAAGAAATCCATCACACAAAAGATGTTCTCTTATAACATCAAGTTCTAGGTGAGTCGCATTACAACAATTAACACAAGGACAAAAAAACCTTCCATTCATATCATCATTAGCATTTCGTATTACATATTCAATAAAATATTCTACTCCAGTCTCATACTCATCACTTATACGTGATGCATGTATCCAACTTCGATTCAATAACCAACTTTTATCCATAACTTCTGTTCTTCATAAAAAAAAAAAATAGACCATGAACATTAATCTCACTATTTTAATCATTTGTATTAAATTTCAAAAGGGAAACTAAGGTTCACTCAATATGTGCATAAATATAACATCATACTAATTTATAAAAATCAAATAAACCACCTAATTTTTCTAAACACTAAATTACTAGGTAGACATTAATTATATAACAAATTATTAATAAAATACAAATATATAAACACATACATACAAGGGGTCCAATTTAGAAAAAAGCCTAAAACTGCTTCAATGTCTGGAACGGCCCTTGAACGGCCCCAGAACGGGCTGTTCTGCAAGCAGAACGACCTGTACTGCTTGCAGTACGGGCCATTCTGCAAGCAGTATAGGTCGTTCTGGGGCCGTTCCAGACTCAAAGTTCGCCCAAAAACAACGAAATAAGACGCATGAAACGAAAATGTTACCTCAATGTTGTATTCGTCCCAGAAAATGAGAAGCTACACACTTCAGATGAGAGTCCCAGAGAGTAAAGAGGAAGAATATATGATATTGAAGCAAAATAGTAGAGAATGGAGCAATAGGAGCAGAGATAGTGTAATTAATTCTCTGATACTACTTTTAAAATTGGTTGTTCAATAACTGATTTTAAAAGTGATACTTTTAAAATCGGCTGTTTAGAGCCGATTTTAAAAGTGAGACTTTTAAAATCGGCTGTTCAAGAGCCGATTTTAAAAGTAGCGTCAGAGACTTTTAAAATCGGTCATAACGTAGCCGATTTTAAAAGTAATGACATTATTTACAAAATTGCCACCGCATCACTTTTAAAATCGGCTACCTGATGACCGATTTTAAATCTCCGATTTTAAAATCCATTTTTGTACTAGTGTATTCATAGATTCAAATGTTGAAATCCAACACAAATAAACAAAAATTTTCCAAAATTTTATAAACTAAAAAATTCAACAATATTAATGAAATCAACAACCCTAAAACGTCAACAATCTAAGTTGGGTTATTTTCTTGATCATTTTGTTTTCAAAACTTATATCGCCTCAACTACAATTAAATCATCTCAATTAAACCTAATTATTATTTTTTAAAATTTTTTTTGATCAGGTTAGTCCAACTTAAGGTCATTTGGCTCATCGGACTAAGTGGCCCAAGTCAAAATGATCTACTGCTATTTAGCAGGGGCAAATCCAGGTTGATAGAAGTGGAGGCAAATGCCCTCACTAAGTTTTTTATGTCAATTATTATCTCAATATATATTATAATAAAATCTATTATTTATTATGTTAAAAATTAAGTATTTCATTGCTTTTTATGTTTTATGTTGCAAAAAAATTTAAAATTAATATATTATTTTTGAAATATATTTTTCTTTTAAAAAAATTACATCTAAATGTAGTTTGATAACTTAATTTTTCTTAAAAATAAATGGATGTGAGTTATCAAATGTATGTGAGGTTTATTAAAATACATCTTCTTTTTTAAAAGGAGTATATTAAAAAGTTATAATTGTAATATTTTTTAAAATGTACCTAAATATAATTTGTTACCTTACTCCTTTTTTTATTTTTAAAAAATAGTTGTGAATTAAAAAAATTATATATGTGTGCATGGTGTGTCATGTTAATTATAATTAAGTAAATTTAGTCTTGACGGTTTATTCAAGTTCATATTATATTTCTTTTTATAAAAAAAAAAGAAGACAATTTTAATGTTAGAAATGAATTGTTAAATGACTGTTTTGTTACTTATATAAAGAAAAATAATTTTGAAGATGTTAAAAATAAAAAAAAATTATTCATTATTTTTAAAATATAAAATCTCGTAAAGACAATTAAAATATATATTTTTATTTAAAAAAATATAAAATTATATATTTATTATTACAAATTATATATAAATATTATTCTCACTACTTAAAATTCTGAATCTGTGCCTACTACTTGATCAAATTTTTTATGATCTAACCTTACTATATTTACCAACTGATTGAATCAACTTTAACATTAATAATCTCTACATATACATCTATACATATTTAATAATTCGTGCCTATAATAAAGTGATATATATAATTTTTTTGCGTACACATCTTTTTTTATTCTAATTTATTTTTCTAATCATTCCTTAAATTATTCTACAAATTATTTACATCCTTCGATTAATTATCCACTGGTATATATTGCTCTTTTTTTTTTTGCTTTAATTTCTTTTTAAAACAAAGTGGCGCGAAATGCCTCTTCATTTTTTTATTTTTACTAATAATTTTAAAAAGAATATTTCTTTTTAACATACACTATTTTACTCTTATAAACTACTTTTTAGCCATTTTTTCTCCTTTTTTAAATTTCAATATAAATTTCACTCTTGTAACTTTTCACACTTTCTAAATAACTCTCCAAATAATCGCCCATTCCATCAAAATTAATTGCCAAACTTTTTTTTTCTTTTAACAGAAGAAAAGTTTTTCCTCAACTCGTTTATATAATGCTTTTCTATTCTATTGTTATATTACTTTACTTCACATTAAATTTTCTTCTTTTTATATCTCTTATGTATAAAAAAATTATGTAAAAGTCTTGTATACATAAATTTTTAAAGTTTAATTATGATAAAAAATTTAAAATCAATACACACTTTTTTAACTCATAAAGATATAAATTTTAAATTTAATTCTTATTATTTTCATTGCCTGCATGGTAGAATAAATATGTAAGAATATAATTAATTTTCTTTATTTTAACACAATTATCTGTATGCGTGATAAAGTTAAAGCAACGATTTAGGGGAATAGAATTCATTGATTTTAGTTATTATTTTTTTTCAATTTAAACAAAATTTTATAACATAAAAAATAATATTGGCAATAAATAATTTTATGTTAATAAAAATAATCTATTGAAATGTTTAAAACTTTGAGCTGAATTTTTTAATTAGTATGAAAATTATACGATTTGTTGTTTTTTCGTTCTATTTTTATTCATTAAAATGAAAATATTATCTTATTTTTACTGTTCCACAAAGTGTAAACGTCACACGCAATACTGACTCCAGTGTGTTTGTCTTGTTCTCATCACGTGGAGGCCACCTTATCCTTGCTGATCAAGTATCCTTGGCCACCAAGGTTCTGATCTTGACTGTTCATAATACAATACTTGGCTGAAGTTAAAAAAAAAATAAAAAAAATAAAAAAAACTAAAAAAACTAAAAAATTCTAAAAGCGAGTATCCCAAAAGTATTAATAAGAAAATTATATATATATATATATACTAATTCATTTAATTTTTAAAAAGTAAGATAATTTTGATATTTGAATTTAATATTTCTTCATTATTATTTCTTTTATACAAAATTAAATTCATATTCGGTCATATATTAATTATTTTTAAATTAATATAATTTTAATTAAGATGTAATGATGTAATCTCTTAATTTAGTAAAATATATTAATTATAAAATTTTAAAAAAATATACATTCGAATTGATTAAAAGACATGGATATTAATTAAAAAAATAGTATAGGCGTAATTTTTGAAAATATATAAAAAATTAAATTTATGGTTATCAATTAAAATTAATTACTTTGTTTATCTTAACAAATTAAGTAATATAATTTTAGTAAATAATTCTACTTTTTGGTTTATCCATTCTTCTGTATTACGATCTTTGCTTTTTATAATACATTATTAACGGTTCCAAAAGAGTGAGTAGCCAAGTTTGAAAAAGAAAAGAAATCAAATCGCAGTCAACGTCTTTGTCTCAAATATGTAGAGCAGTAGAAGCATCTTATCCTTGCAGATCAAGTTACAATATTGGCAATTTTAAAATTATAATAGAACTGTATACACAGGCAAAACGATGCCATAATTCTTAATTCTGTCTATTTATCTTAACAAGTGAAAATGAGACACTCCTCATAAAATATTATTAAAAAGTAAATGAAAGATAAAAAAATAAAAAATTTGTGTAGTTAACTTTAAAACATTTAAATAATTAAATAAAATTAATTAAAGTGTAATAATAATTAAAAAATTAGTTAAAAAATAAAAAGTAAAAAATAATAAAAAAAGAATATCTCTTTTATTAATAAAATCATAGAATTATAAGTTATTGATATACACACAAAACCATTATTTTGAATTCTCTGATGATTCCAAGTACAATTTTGATGAATGGTCTAAAAAATGGCGTCATATTGGTCAAACCAATCGGCCATGACCCTATCCTAGATACATCAGATACCTATAAATGAAGAAAGGAGAAGGGTTTCAAATTGCAATTGCAGTGTATTGCAAAATAGCTAGCAAAAATGGACTTTCTCCTAAATTGCCTAAACCTAAACACTACCACTAGTGCCATTGCATTCCTTTCTCTAATCTTGTTATTTTTGTTTGTATGGAAAAAATCTAAAGGTAAAGAAGCTCCACTAGTTGCAGGTGCATGGCCAATACTAGGTCACCTCAAATTGTTGAATAGTTCACAAACACCCCATAAAACGTTGGGTGATTTGGCTGATAAGTATGGACCCTTATTCACCATCAAGCTCGGTGTCAAACCCGCTTTGGTTCTCAGCAACTGGGAAATGGCGAAGGAATTGTTCACCAAAAACGACCTTGCCGTTTCCTCTCGCCCTAAACTCGTTGCCGTTGAACTCATGTCGTACAACCAAGCATTTGTTGGTTTGGCACCGTACGGGACATATTGGCGCGAGTTACGTAAAATAGTTACGTTCGAGTTTCTCTCCAATCGCCGAATCGAGCAACTGAGCCACGTTCGTGTCTCCGAGGTTCAAACCTCGATCAAGGAGCTTTACGATGTTTGGTGCAGAGAAAAGAACGAGGGTAACTACGTGTCGGTGGAAATGAAACAATGGTTGTCACATTTGACTTTCAACATGGTTGTGCGAATGGTGGTTGGGAAGAGGTATTTCGGGGTAACCCATGTGGAAGGGAAAGAGAAAGCGCAAAGGTTTATGGAGAATATAGGGGAGTTCATGCGGTTGATGGGGACTTTCACGGTGGCTGATGGGGTTCCTTGTTTGAGAGGGTTGGATTTGGGGGGTTATGAGAAGGCCATGAAAGCAAACGCTAAGGAAATTGACAAGTTGTTGAGTGAGTGGTTGGTGGAACACCAAGAAAAGAAGGCTTTGGGTGAAAAGGATGAAAGAGAACGTGACTTCATGGACGTCATGATTTCTAAGATTAATGGTGCACAGATTGAGGGGTTTGATGCTGATACCATATGCAAAGCCACATCCTTGGTAAGCACTACTATATCTTTACCATTATGCTTATTTTGGTGTAGATAATTTTTCTTTTAATACAATTTTATGTTTATAACTTTTATATATATCTCATTTTATTTTTAATAACTACTCAAAAAATTGTTCAAATTGCTGATTATTAATCATCAATTTTAATTAATATTATTTTTACATGTTTTAAAAATATGCAGAAGTACAAAGTGTTTTTTATTTTACTTTTTTTATACTAGTAATAATACGGTGTGAATTCTGAAAGAGTTAGTGAAATTTCATTTTTATGACATTCAAACCTGTAAAACAGGGATTAACATGGGGACTGGTTGAATTTATTTTGGACTTCTAGTATTTTCTTCTTCTTCTTCTTTTTATTTTGTATAATACAATCTTCTAGCTTTATATTTATAGCATTAATTAATATGTTATATAATTTAACTTTCATTTAAAGTATTTAATTTTAATATTAGCTATATAACATTTTTAAAATATAAAAAATTAAGATAAACATTACCTAAGAATCTCGTGTGGTGGCCAATATAGTGGCTTTTGTGAACTATAAGAAGAAAGTTGGAAGTTGACAATGAATACTTTTATATAAAAGCAGGTATAAATATAAAATTGGTACATGTAACTAGTTTCTTAGTTACGTATGTATTTTTTATATTTAATAATTAAATACTAATTATATGTCGAGAATACTAGGTAAAATTAGGACATAAAGGAAATTTTATCATGATAAAGATTGAATATAATATATAATTTTCCATTTTATTTATTTTTCTTAGATAATTAAACTACTCTTCTGATAAAGTTAGAACTTATTATTTACAGGAGTTGATTTTGGGCGGAACTGATACAACTGCTGTTGTTCTTACATGGGCATTTTGTTTGCTATTGCGAAATCCTCATGTATTGAAAAAGGCTAAAGAAGAAATTGATATTCAAATTGGCATAGATGGATTTATAAAAGAGTCAGATATGAGTAAACTGGTGTATCTTCAAGCTATAGTTAAAGAGACACTAAGATTGTATCCACCCGCACCTTTTTCATCACCTCGTGAATTTATAGAGAATTGTATTTTAGGTGGCTATCACATCAAAAAGGGAACTCGCCTAATGCCAAACTTGTGGAAGATTCATAGAGACCCTAGTGTCTGGTCGGATCCATTGGAATTCAAACCAGAAAGATTTCTTACTACTCATAAAGATGTTGATGTTAGGGGTCACAATTATGAGTTTTTACCGTTTGGAAGCGGAAGAAGGATCTGTGCTGGAATGTCCCTTGGCTTAAACATGGCTCATTTCGCTCTGGCTAATTTCTTGCACTCCTTTGACATTTTGAATCCATCAACTGAATCTCCTGATATGACTGAAATCTTTGGATTCACGAATACTAAAGCCACTCCACTTGAGATTTTGGTTAAGCCACGTCTCACTCCCAACTATTATGAAACTTTATAATCCTTATGTTAGTCGTGTGGTCTGTGTGTGATTCATATTGTTTGATACTTTGATGTCAAATAATGTGATGCTTTGTGGTCAATTGTATGTTAAATCGTGTCTTCCTTTGAAAATGTTATGTAACCATGTGATAGTTTTGTTCCTTGCAAAAGCTCGCTAGATGTATCATCGTCATTTAATTGTCATGAAACAAATAATATGATCTTGCTACGAGTTTATTTGTGTTAGTGTATTAATTTGCTTGTAATAGATTAAGAATATTACAGAAAAAAGGACTTGAGCATTATTCCCGTTTTTTTAGGGTGTTTTGAATTATGTGAATGGAATGATATGAGTAGGAATGTAAGTAAGTTGAGATTGATCCGTAAATCTAACTAACTCGATCCATCTCAAAGTTACACATTCACGTTAAGAGTGTTTTCCCTTCACGTGCATGACATTTTTAATAAAAAAAAAAATCTAAAGAGTTTACAAGACTACTCTACTCAGTATTCATCCGACTCATCTAAACCCATTATTTAGTTTTTTTTTTTTATAAATAAGATAAATCTCAGAGAATAATTTTTTAATGAAAATTGTTGCTTCTTATTTTTCTAGCCGTGTTTCACAACGCTTTTTCAATAATTTATAATTGAATGTGGTTTATTTTAATTGTATCATGTAGTTATGTTAAATAAAACATTAATTATATACTTACATATTTATTTTGCTTTGCACTTAAATTAATACGTATTAAATTAAAAAAAAATAACTTTAAGGTATGTTTGGATGAGGAATTTTAATGGAGTAATTCATTTGTTTGAAGAATTTTAAATTCTTTGAGGTGAAATACTTTGTATGGATGGAGAATTTACAAAAAAATTTGAAATCTAAACATTTGTGAAAATCTTTGAAATAGTAGAATTTCAAATTCTCCCAAAAAGGTAAGAATTTGAAATTCCTCATATTTTTTCCCCTTATTTCACTTATATATTTTATCTTATATCTTCATATTTTTAATTATTGAATATTTAAAAATACTTTAAAAAATATTAAATATTATCTAATATTAATTTTAAAATTATTAAATATTTAAAATTATTAAATATTTTTATAAAATTTTATTTAAAAATCTCAACATATAAATATATTTTTAAAATCAATTTTATCATGATAGAATCAAATTATCATATCCAAATTAACAATTTAAAATTTTAAAAAAATTGAATTGACTTATCCAAACAAAATATTTTAAGAATGATAGAAATTGAAATCAAAGTAATTCAAATACCAAGAATTTCAAATTCCTTGAATTTGTAAAATTTCTCATTCAAACACACCATTAGGGAACTAAAGAATTTTTTATTAATTGTAAAACATTGTCATAAAATTTAAAAATTTATTTATATATATATTTTCAAGGAACAATAAGAGAGAAAAAACAAAAAAAAAAGTAAATTAAGTAATATAGCGAAACAATAAAAGATTATATAAATTATTATATAACTTTATCATGAGATTATATTATTTCTTTATATTTCTTTATATAGTATGTTAGTATACGTATCACTATTTGCATGATGAATTATCATCATCAATGTCTTCCATCACTGCACAAAAATTACTTTTAATGATAATTATTATACTTTTAGGGTAATTATTTTAATTTTTAATGACAATATAAATAGTTTCTAAACTATTTATCATCAATTAAATTATAGCTAATGTATCCAAAGTCAATAAAAATATTACCGATAATTATAACGAATAATAAAAGTTTGTTTATGATAACTAAAAATAAAGGGTGTTTAACTATTCACTTAAATTATATATACTAATAACTATTTAAATCACCACTAAAAGTGTGTTTAACAAATTTATATATTTTTTCAACAGCTACATTACATGATGAATATATCCCTTTTTAGAGCACACAACTAGAAATGTGCTGGTTTCCTGCTAGTTTCCTACGAAAAATTGTTAGCAGAAATTTTTTTTGTGAATTTGCTGCCATCATGTTAATGATAGGATTATTCTCCGTGAGCGAGTAATTTTGTATACTTTTTGAGGATTTTATTGCGAATCTAGATTGACAGAAAATATTTAACATTATTTTAATAAACCGCAGAAAAATGTCGCAAGCATTTTTTTAATAATTTTTTTTATACATTTAATTGAGGACTTTTTTTTTTGTGAATTTATATCCCCAGGAAATATTTCTCGTGAATTTAATTCCGTAAGAAAATCTACAAGTAATTCCTTCGTAATCCATATCAGTACTAAAGAAACCTTCCTCTACTTAATTTGTTGATAAAACTAGAAAAACATTGAATGCAGCGGTTATACTTCTCGTGGTTAGAAAGCAACACTAACTTCTTCAGACTATGCTTCTGTGTAATGTTGCTGTCATATAGGAAATTAATTGTACAAATTTTGATTATTGCAATGCTAGCTCTTTTTCGTATAGATTTCTATTGCTTAGTTAGAGTAACATGCGTGCCATTGTTGGAGGAGAGGTTATAATAACTGATTATTGGATTAATTTATGCTTCATGCAAGGCTTTTACAAGGCATCACTTTGGAATGATGATTTATCTGAAACTATAGTTTGTGCTTAAATTGAAACAATGCTTAATTGCTTATATCAAAATAATGGATTTGGCATTTTAGAATAACTTGTCGAAAATGGTCACGATGATTGGATTTGCTCTAACAGATGAGTATGCTTTTTGGTTTGCTCAGTAACTGTATCTGTATGTATTGATCGTGTATACTCTTAAGGGAGCTTCCTATTTTCTTGAGCTTCATTATCTGTCTTTTAAAGCCTCTATCTTGGCCAGCTCAACAAGTGCTTGCTCTTCATTGGTTTCCTTAATCTCCTTTTTAAGCACATCTATAGTTGTTAATTAAACATGAAAACATCAGAGTTTGATGCTTGAATTTCTTTCTCTTCCATCAAAGAAGCCACATCAAGATATTAACAAATACTAACACATCACAGAAATTAACAACAGCTTTAACTGAAATTTAAACGTGTGAATATGCAAATTTAATTACAGGTGTCTACTCTGACCATTATTAATTTAGATTTGGTAAGCTTTTTCCAAATTTATTTAATTTAATTATTTGCTAAGATATTTGTTTCAGGTGCAATATAGTTAATATTTTAATTTACAAAACTAATTAACTTTAAGATTGCAAAGCCCTAAGTTCATTCTTATTATTTACATTTTCTAATTTTATTAGTTCATCAAGATTGCAGAGGAAGCAGAATAAAGTTCTTTTCATTGGCAAATGAATTAAAGCAGGTATTACAATCAACTCTTTTCAACAAAATAACACGCCAATATTGAATATCTTCAGATTAGATTTTCACGAGTTGATCAAAATTTCACAGGTACCATGATGATGTTTCCATCATTATTATTTCACTAGTACAAAAATGGGTTATTACGTCACTCATTTTATGTTAGAAAAGTGAAACCCTGACGTTATAAAAACGCGGTGGCAGTTTCGTAAATATTGACTGACTAATTTACGTCGGATCCCCCAATGTCCGACGTAAATTAGTCACTATAGTAGCAACGTTCTTTTCACTTCCCGCGCGCGTCCCTTTGTTTTCTTTCATTCTTCTCTCAATCTTCTTCTCTCAATCTGTAAGTGTCTAAGTTCGTGTGTTTGCACATTCAAGACTAAGCCATTATTTTGGACTTATCTGATATGTGTATGGAATTGAACTACGAGATGTTGTGTGGAATGTGAATGAGATGTGGTTGTGGTTCTTCATACTTATGACCAGGGGTGAGCACGACCCGAGATTGTTACATGAGTATCGTGACCTTGGTTAACATGTCAGGGGTGAGCACGACCCTAGGTTAGGGGTAACGTGACCTTGGCACAGTGTTATATCAAGGGTGAGCACGGCTCTGGATTGTTACCTGGGTATCGTGACCTTGGTTAACATGTCAGGGGTGAGCACGACCCTAGGATAGGGATAACGTGACCTTGGCACAGTGTTATATCAGGGGTGAGCACGGCCCGAGATTGTTAAATGGGTAGCGTGACCTTGGCATAGTGTGAAGTGCAAGATTTGTGATGATTGGTGTGATTGAGAATTATGACGTGATGACAATGCATGATTGATTGAAATACGATATGTTGAAATATTTATGAATATTAAATTATAATGAGATAATATATTGTGTTTTCTTATGTGCTATATATATAGATGTTTTCTTTTCTCACCGTGCGATTTGTGGATATTTTAGGTGAGGAAGATCTGGCTACGAGTGGTATCTAGAATGCCAACGGTTGAATTGTCGGGATGCTCTGATATTGTGACATCGGGCAAAGGATTTTTTAGAACATAGATTTTTATTGTAAATGTTATTTTTTGAAAATAATTTGAAAACTCTTGCGTTTCATTTTTGTTATTGTGGTTATTGAAGGATAATTTTTAAGATTCTCATGTGAACCCTTTTATCGAAATAAAAAAAATATATTTATAAGTTTTTATTATTACAATATATATGTTGGGGTAGTAAGGGTGTCACATTTAGTGGTATCAGAGAAGGTTGATCCAATCGGCCGTGAGTTGTGAGTCTACTATGCTTGTTTGGTAGATAATTGATGGAATGATTTGATTGTAGAATTTGTTGATATGTTAGTACTATGATTGATTAAGTTGGTTGTTTACTTATAGTATAATTGGTAACTTTTCTGGTGATCAGAAAAGTAATGGCAGGAGGTAGGAACGATCGTGCAATCGTTGATGCTCTTCAAGCGATGGCTCAGGCTCTGGGTAATATGAACCAACAACCAGAGGTAGATGGGCTGGAGAGATTCCAGCGAAATAATCTACCAAGCTTCCGTGGGGGTTATAATCCTGATGGAGCTGCTGACTGGATTTTTGAAGTTGAAAAGATATTCCAAGCTATGGGATGTCCTTTGATACAGAAGGTGACTTTGGCTGCCTTCATGCTTTCTGGTGAGGCTGGCATCTGGTGGCAAGGTACTTTACAAAGAATGATAGCTGCAGGTACCCAAGTGAATTGGGAGAATTTCAAGCAGCTATTCTTGGAGAAATACTTTCCCCGAGATGTAAGACATAAGAAATAGGTGGAATTCCTTGAATTGAAGCAAGGAGATGATTCTGTGGCTGAGTATGTGACTAAGTTTGAAGACTTGGTCAGATTTTGTCCCATGTATGATGGTGTGGGCAATGAGAAGGACAAATGTGTGAAGTTTGTGAGTGGTCTTCGCCCTGAGATTAAACAAGTTTTTAATTATCAAGGGATCACTCACTATCACGAATTGGTAAACAAGTGCCGAGTATATGATGACGATAACCGTGCTAGGGTAACTCATTATAAGAGTGGAGGAACCATGAGGAATAATAAGTTTGGGTCATCTAGTAAGGGTAAACCTTACACCAAGTTTTCCGGGAATTCGAGTTCTAAGGTGAATAATCAAGGTTCTATGCAACAAAGAAGCCAAGTTCCCACGGCTAGCCAAACTTCTAGAGGAGGAAGTGTGGGTTCTGTTTCACACAACAACTGCTACAATTGTGGGAAGCCAGGTCATAGGGCATATGAATGTTCGTTGCCTAGAGAAATAATGTGCTTCAAATGTCAAGAGAAGGGACACAAAGCTCGTGATTGCCCCAAGAACAAGACAATAGAGGTTGGGGGGAGTGCTAGCAAACCTCGAGCGACAGGAAGGGTGTTTGCCTTGAGTGGTGCTGAAGCTTCACAATCCAAAGACTTAATCCAGGGTATATGTTTCATCAATGGAACTCCTCTAATTGTTTTGTATGACTCTGGTGCGACTCACTCTTTTATATCACATGCGTGTGTGTCCAAATTAAAATTACCTGTTTCTTCCTTGTCTTTTGAATTAATAGTAGAGACACCAACTAGTGACTCAATGTCTACTTCTGATGTCTGTTTAAAGTGTCCTTTGATTATTAATGGTAGAGATTTTATAGTTGACTTAATTTGTTTGCCTCTAAGTCAGCTAGATGTTATTCTGGGTATGGACTGGTTATCTTCCAATCATGTCCTTTTGAATTGTGCTGATAAATCTATTGTCTTTGGTGAGCCTGTTGAAAAAGTGAGTAAGGATTATTTGACTGCCAACCAAGTTAAGGTATCTTTACAAGAGGATGCTCAAGTGTACATGTTGTTAGCATCTTTGAATTCTGAGAGTAATATTTTGGTGAATGAACTGCCTGTTGTATGTGACTTTTCGGATGTCTTCTCTGATGATATGTCTAGCTTACCACCTAGAAGAGAAGTAGAATTTTCCATAGACTTAGTACTAGGAACAGGACCTATTTCTAATGCACCTTATAGAATGTCACCCGTAGAGTTAGTGGAGCTTAAGAAACAAATAGAAGACTTGTTGGAGAAGGGGTTTGTGAGGCCTAGTGTATCACCTTGGGGAGCACCCGTACTATTAGTTAAGAAGAAGGATGGTAACATGAGATTGTGTGTAGATTATCGCCAGTTGAACAAGGTAACCATTAAGAATAAATATCCATTGCCTAAGATAGATGATCTTATGGACCAGTTGGTGGGTGCTTGTGTATTTAGTAAAATTGATCTTAGATCGGGGTACCATCAGATTAGAGTTAAGGATGAGGATGTACCTAAGACAACATTTAGGACTCGTTATGGACACTATGAGTATCTAGTAATGTCTTTTGGTGTAACAAATGCTTCTGCAATTTTTATGGATTACATGAACCGAATTTTTCATCCGTACTTGGATAAATTTGTAGTTGTCTTCATAGTTGACATACTAGTTTATTCCAAGACTAAAGAGGAACATGAGGAACAATTAAAGGTAGTTCTTCAAACCCTCAGGGAGAGACAACTTTATGCCAAGTTGTCTAAGTGTGACTTTTGGCTAGAGGAAGTGAGTTTCTTAGGACATGTGATTTCAAGTGGGGGTATAGCAGTATATCCATCTAAAATTGAGGCGGTACTTAAGTGGGAGACACCTAAGTCAGTTAGTGAGATTAGGAGCTTCCTTGGATTGGCTGGATACTATAGAAGGTTCATAGAGGGATTCTCTAAGTTAGCATTACCCTTGACAAATTTAACTAGGAAAGGAGTTGTGTTTGTATGGGATAGTAAATGTGAGAATAGTTTCCGAACTCTTAAGGAGAAGTTGACTAGTGCACCTATTTTAGTGTTGCCTGACCTTAGTAAGACTTTTGTGGTTTATTGTGACGCTTCTAAGATGGGTTTGGGTGGAGTGTTAATGCAAGAGGGAAAGGTCGTATCGTATGCATCTAGGCAATTGAAAATACATGAGAAGAATTACCCCACCCATGATCTTGAATTAGCAGCTGTGGTATTCACACTTAAGATTTGGAGACATTATTTGTATGGTTCAAAATTTGAGGTGTTTAGTGATCATAAGAGTCTTAGATATTTATTTGACCAAAAGGAATTAAATATGAGGCAAAGCAGATGGTTAGAGTTCCTTAAGGATTATGATTTTGATCTTAGTTATCATCCGGGCAAAGCCAATGTGGTGGCTGATGCTTTAAGTAGGAAATCTTTGCATTTGTCTTCTCTTATGATTAGGGAGATGGACCTTTTGGCTCAATTTAGAGACTTGAGTTTGACTTGTGAGGTGACCCCTAGTAGTGTGAGACTAGGTATGACTTGGGTGACTAGTGAGTTGTTGAAGGAAATTGGAGAAACACAGTTAGTGGATTCATTTCTAGTGGCTAGACGTGATGCTATAGGACAAGGTGTTGGAGGAGAATTTACCTTGGGTGTAGATGGAGTGTTAAGATTTAAAGATCGAGTGTGCGTGCCTAGTGACCCTACACTTAGACGTTTGATCCTAGAGGAAGGTCATAGGAGCAAGCTTAGTTTTCACCCAGGGGCAACTAAGATGTATCAAGACCTTAGAAAGATATTTTGGTGGCCTAGGATGAAGAAAGATATAACTGAATTTGTGAGTGCCTGTTTAGTGTGTCAGAAGGCTAAGATAGAACATCAGAAACCTTCAAGACTACTTCAGCCTTTGAGTATACCCGAGTGGAAGTGGGATAACATTTCTATGGATTTTGTAGTTGCTTTGCCTAGGACTAGGAGAGGGCATGATTCCATTTGGGTTATAGTTGATAGGTTGACTAAGAGTGCACATTTCTTACCTATTAACATTAGGTATTCTCTAGAGAGATTGGCTGGACTGTATATTGATGAGATTGTGAGATTGCATGGGATACCATCTAGCATAGTTTCAGACAGAGACCCTAGATTCACCTCTAGGTTTTGGGAGAGTCTACAACGAGCTTTGGGGACCCAACTTAGACTTAGTTCAGCTTACCACCCTCAAACTGATGGTCAGACTGAGAGGACTATTCAATCTTTAGAGGATTTGCTTAGAGCCTGTGTGTTGGACCAAGGGGGTAGTTGGGATAGTCTTTTACCTTTGATAGAGTTTACCTATAATAATATTTACCACTCTAGTATAGGTATGGCACCTTTTGAAGCCCTGTATGGTAGGAGATGTAGGACCCCTTTGTGTTGGTGCGAGCCTGGTGATAATGTTATCTTAGGACCTGAGATTATGCAACAAACCACTGATAAGGTTAGATTGATACAAGAGAGGATGAGGACAACTCAGAGTAGACAGAAAAGTTATGCTGACAGGAGAAGGAAGGATTTGGAATTTCAAGAAGGTGACCATGTGTTCTTGAAAGTCACTCCGTGGACTGGGGTTGGCAGGGCATTGAAATCCAGAAAACTTACTCCTCGATTTATTGGTCCTTTCCAAATTCCTAAAAGAGTCGGTAGTGTTGCCTACTAAATTGCTTTGCCTCCTAATCTGTCAAATCTCCATGATGTGTTCCACATTTCCCAACTTCGGAAATACATCTATGATCCTTCGCATGTGATTGAGTCGGATCATCTTGAGGTTAAGGAGAACCTAACTGTGGAAGCTACCCCGATGAGAGTCGAGGATCGAATGGTGAAGCAACTTAGGGGAAAGGAAATTCCTTTGGTAAAAGTTATTTGGGGAGGAGCTACACCTGAAAGTGCTACTTGGGAGCTAGAGGAGAAGATGAAAGCGTCGTATCCGTTTTTATTTGCTTCAGGTAATTTCGAGGACGAAATTTCTTAAAGGAGGGGAGAATTGTAACACCCCATTTTTCTTATTTCAATTTTATTTTATTTTAATTGAGGGTATTTTGGTAATTTTATAAAGGAGATAGGGGTGATTTAGTAGCTTGGAACGGGCTGTTCCGGAATTGGAACGGGCCGTTCCAAACTACCAAAAGGTATGTGATTTAGTAACTTGGAACGGGCTGTTCCGGAATTGGAACGGGTCGTTCCAAACTACCAAATTGTATGTGAGTTAATAGCCCAGAACAGGCCATTCTCAAGATGAAACGGGCCGTTCCGGACTATTAAATATGCCATTAACCCTAAATGGGAACGGGCTTGGAACGGGACGTTCCCAAAATTATGGCCGTTGGGTGTAATTAATGCACACCAGAACGGGCCGTTCTGGTTTTGGAATGGGCCGTTCTAGATGTGATTTTTAGCCATGGTTTAAGGGTCCGGAACGGGCCGTTCCGGATTTGGAACGGGCCGTTCTGGCGTAAAAAGCCTATAAATAGAGCTGTTTGCCACTCCCAAAAAGCACACCTCTCATTTCTGATTTCTTTTCTTCTGGTCTCTCTCTTCTTTCCTCTACTTTCTGCTTCAGACCGAGGGGAACCCAACGAGGGAGATCAACTAGATCTAGTGTAGATTCAGCTTCTACATATCTAGATTCAGCTTCTTCATATCCAGGTACGGGGGAAAAGGGAAATTATTTATATATAGAGTTACATGAGAGAATTGGGTAGAGGAAAAACCCCTTAGGATTATGAGTAATTTTAGAATTATTTCAGTTTGAAGAATTATTGACATTATTTGATTCTGTATATATTTAGGACAACAAATATATGATTTGTTTGTAAAAATGATGCTCTAGGAGAGAGAACGAAATTATAGAAAAGTGCCTGTAGGTTAGGTTTTGAAAAAATTGGATTATTTCTGTTTGAGGAATTAATTATACCATTAGATTCCGTATGTGTTGAGGATTAGAAATATGTATTTAAATTGAAAGAATGATGATCCGGGAGAGAGAATGAAATTGTAGAAAAGTGCTTGTGAGCTAGGTTTTGGAACAATTGGGGGGTTTTACTGTTATGCTGAAATTACATTAAATTGCTAATTCTATTTATTATTATATTAATTTATGAATATCATTGTTATATTATTTGATAAAAATTGTTGATTTAAACGTGAATTGCTTGATATGTATGAAACCCATTATTTTGGACTTATCTGATATGTGTATGGAATTAAACTATGAGATGTTGTGTGGAATGTGAATGAGATGTGGTTGTGGTTCTTCACACCTATGACCAGGGGTGAGCACGGCCCGAGATTGTTACATGAGTATCGTGACCTTGGTTAACATGTTAGGGGTGAGCACGACCTTAGGTTAAGGGTAACGTGACCTTGGCACAGTGTTATATCAAGGGTGAGCACGGCTCTGGATTGTTACGTGGGTATCGTGACCTTGGTTAACATGTCAGGGGTGAGCACGACCCTAGGATAGGGATAACGTAACCTTGGCACATTGTTATATCAGGGGTGAGCACGACCCGAGATTGTTAAATGGGTAGCGTGACCTTGGCATAATGTGAAGTGCAAGATTTGTGATGATTGGTGTGATTGAGAATTATGACGTGATGACAATGCATGATTGATTGAAATACGATATGTTGAAATATTTATGAATATTAAATTATAATGAGATAATATATTGTGTTTTCTTATGTGCTATATATATAGATGTTTTCTTTTCTCACCGTGCGATTTGTGGATATTTTAGGTGAGGAAGATCTGGCTACGAGTGGTATCTAGAATGCCAACGGTTGAATTGTCGGGATGCTCTGATATTGTGACATCGGGGCAAAGGATTTTTTAGAACATATGTTTTTATTGTAAATGTTATTTTTGAAAATAATTTGAAAACTCTTGCGTTTCATTTTTGTTATTGTGGTTATTGAAGGATAATTTTTAAGATTCTCATGTGAACCCTTTTACCGAAATAAAAAAATTTATTTATAAGTTTTTATTATTACAATATATATGTTGGGGTAGTAAGGGTGTCACAACTGAAGGAAAAGGAGCTCGAATGGTGGAACATCCATCTATATTTATTTAATTATTTTTATGATTATATTACACAAGAAATATAAGGAGTGAGAACAATTTTCAAATAAATATTTATAATCACATAATATGCATAGCAATAATTAATAAAAAAAATATATTAATGATGATTAACATTAAAATTTGAATTATACTTGTAATGACTAGTCAGGATAAATGAGCATCATCATAATATCAATCAATAAAAGGATATTTCACCTTAACCAACAATAGGATATTTCACTTTCATTTCTTACTCATTTAAATCCCCAAGGTAAAACCTCCAGCTACAAATAATTCAAATTTTATCTTCTATGGCCATAGAACAATATTTATCTTCATAAATACGTAAAAGAAATTAACAAAAAGACGAGTCCAAGAATTCACAATTATATCATAGTTGATTATAAACATATTTACAATAAATATAGTTACGTAAAAAGAATACATTAAGAGTACCAATGATATAAATAAATATGACAATCATTATAAAATAATTAAATAATATAAAATATAAACACCTTAATAATTAATATGGATAAAAATAATTATAAGTTAAGCAAATAAATGAGGTTAGGGACACCTCACTAGATAAATGTACAAAGAAAATAACATAAATAAATAAACATAGTAGTAGATAAAATTTTAAAGAAACAAAGTTCTCCTCCCCCTTACCTTGAAATGTAGGTTTATCGAAATGTAGTTGTGTAAATTTTATTTTCTCACTCCGCTACTTCCTCTTTTTCTTCCTTCTCTCTTTCTCTCTTCTCTCTTTTTTTCTTTCTACTCCGTCAGTTTTGTATCTGAGTTTTGTGTGTCTCAAAATTACCACAACTGATGCCTATTTATAGCATACAAAGTAATGATTACATATTTATAATGTAATGGTAAAATTAATATAAATTCGTTCAGTTACACCTCCATTTGTACCTTTAGTTACTTAGAGATAATATTGAAATTGATTTGATTTCACGAGATAAGATTCTGAGCTGCGTTGCTTATCCCTGCGTTGCTTATCCGTGCATTTATTGCACCACATTTTTTTTTTGAAAATTATTAGAAATTCCGGAAAATGAAAAAAATTTGTAATATTTTATGTATTTATATATAATAATCCAAATGTTCATTAAATATATATATATATATAATTTATAATTAGAGTATTATTCTAAAATAACATAATTTGTTGAATTAAATATTGTTTATTTCCATTTTAATTTCTGAAAATTTTGACAATAAAATTTTAATGTATTATAAATATCAAACTTATTTTCTATTTGTTCTTAAAATATAAAAAATTGATTACTATTTTAAGAATAATATAAAAATATTATATTTAAATTTTAGGATGTTACACTTCCCTTCATAACAGAGGTCTATTTCCTTGTTTGTATGCCCCCGGACGAAATTGGGTGTCTATAGGGTTGGGTCATTTTTTTTTTAAAAAAGCTCACATATTTGACCTAACACAACGTGATTAAGTTTAACTGAGTTGGATAAAAAATTAGATTAAAATTGACTTGACTCGATCTATTTACACCGCTAATTATGAAGGTGTTTAAAATCATGTAATTAAGACCGACACTTACATACGAAAGAAATACTATAACATTATAATAAAATTATATAATAATTAGAGTTGTCAAACAGATCAATCTTATAGTGTCTTTAAGGTAGTCTAACTTGGATTGAATTATATCTAGGATAGTATTTTTTGGCCTAGTGTGACCAATGTCAAGCCACTAGGCTATCAAGATAATTTGTCCTTAAATAGAAATTAATAAAAATTAGAAAAATGATTTATATCCAAAATTAAAAAATCTATTTTTAAATAAAAAACAAATAAAATGTTTAGTGAAATAAATTGTCCTTAAACTATTAATAATTATTTAGAGATAATTTAGTCTCAACACAATTGTAAATACAAATTAATATAAAAGAACTGATCATAGTCTCATTGCATTGATATATCTAACCTTAATAGATTAATATGTGGTAACACATAAAGGTGACAAATGCAACTATCCACAACACAAATATTTAAGTTTTCAAACTTCAACATATCACAAGTGGAAAAAACACTTTTAAAATCGGTCGTTTTTGACTTTTAAAATCGGTTCTATGATCGATTTTAAAAGAGCCGATTTTGAAAACTAGCACTTTTAAAATCGATCGTTGACCGATTTTAAAAGTCCCACTTTTAAAATCGGTCATGCCATGACCGATTTTAAAAGTTGTTAATTTTTTTTAAATATTTGACTTATTTTAGGAGGATCCCTGAACAAAACCTGCAAATTAATAAAATACTAGACAATTCATATATTTTTAATATACCAAATTACATACAAATAGCAAGAGTTGGTAAATGTCAACCATATATGTAATCAAAGTAACTTACAAATTATGTACATCCTAAACTACAAAATGAGTAAAACTATAATCATAACTCGTAGCTAGCCAATGTTTCAATGAAAAATGTAGTCCATTGCTCCCTAATGGTGTTTATATCTTCTAGCGACAATGGTGATCGATCTATAAATATCTATTAAGAAAATTTAGAACAATTAGAAGTAACTCTTAAAACATGATAAAATGCAAACTTAAAATAAAAAATTTTAAAATTCTAAAACGTACTTCAGTCCACCCATATACTATTTGTGAATCAACAATAGTATGCATTGCCTTCATTACATAGTATCCGCACTCATAGTTTCCTTTTTGCTTATGAGACTACAAAAAGAATATAAAAACCAATTTTAGTAGTAATGGTAATTCAAAAGAAAATACCTTAGAAAAAATATCATTACTAAAATAACTTACTTTAAGAGAGACCCAAAGCATTTTTTTCTTCAACTTTGAACCTTTAAGCATATGGTATCCTTCCATAGCCCTAATGATAAAAGGACATCATTATTATATTTTAAAATAAAATGTAATGATAAATAAAATAAAGTAGTTTTTTTAAAACAACTTACTTATCTAATAATTGTTTAAAATCTACAGGAGGAGGTTTGTGCATCGAACAAATGCATACAGATATATTGTCCATAGGACAAATAATCAGAAGTTGCCAATGAGCACTGCATTGAGAAACTATCAGTAATAGAAAATACATTTTTTAACAATTTATAATCAATTATATACAAATATACTTAGAAAAGTAAGGAACTAAGTAAACTTTTTTATTTGATTCAGACATCCAATTTTGGATGTAAGCTTGAATTTCTTCTGTCTTGTTCCCAATTTTTTGGATTAACTCGGGTTCCAAAAATCCATAAATGTGATCATTCCCTTTATCCACACCCAATTTATGGATAAATCTACAAGGTTAGAAATAAAGTTAGAAAAAGAAACAAAACATAATTAAAATTAATTCAAATACTTACAATAACCACAATTGCAAAATTGATATGTTCAGCATGCAGTGCCCGTTTGTAATCTCTGATATGTCGCTCTGGCTTATATACAAGGGGTCATTACTACAAAAGCCAAACACTTCAGGAACCCAAGGGACCTGTTTGGGTCGATTGTCATCTTCCATATCTGCAACCAATCTCCATAGCTTTTTCATCGGAGTTAGATTTCTAGAATGGTTAAGCATAGCCTTTGGTGGGGCAACAACATCCTATTAAATAAAGTACACAAATAATGTTATACTACATTATAATAAAATAACACCAAGTTAAAATTAAATAGTTAAATAACTTACCTCCGTAGATATCACTTTTACCAACTTATAAGGCCATTGAAGGAAGGTATTTAGGGCTTGTTCCATCGTCTGAACCTCTTGTGTGGGCACAGGAACTCTAGCCTTTGGGTTTCTAACATCCAACATTGAAACCCTTACCATATCATTTCCCATGGTCTGATGGTGCACAACAGACCCCAACACGTGAATCCTCCCTATGCCCACAAGATCGAGTGATCCATCAATGAATAACTCACACTTATTAGATGTACCATGGTCAGTGGCAGAAGTAGAGGGATTTGTAGTTGCACATGAACCTTTTGTACTCACATGTGCAACAATTGGTTCAATTGGTGGAGTTTTCTGTTGAAATTGTTGGCTAAGTGACTGCATATACTCTTGCAGTTGCCTTTGCATGTCATATTTTAATTGCCTATTCTCATCTTGTCATTGTCTTTGCATCTCCTCTTTCAATTGGCTTAATTTATCCTCATAAGTTGCTACAACCTGAGAGACCTTCAATTCCAGCAACTGGTCCACCGACCCAGATCAATGTGAAGATGACTGTGGTCCAAAGTAAGTTTGCAAGGTATGACCTCTACCTGCTGCCCGAACTTGACCTGTGTGCTCGGGCTTCCCAATGGCAACAATGAGTATATTCTGTCGTCCATGGGAAACAAAAGATCCCTCTTTCGCCTGCTGATCTAATATATCCTACAATATATGACACATAAACAATTTAACAAATTCTTATCGATCAATATGTTAATTAGCATCATATGAACAGTAAAATTATACTTACTATCTTGCTAACAATCTCCTTTGCTGCCTCAGTTGTAAACTCGCCATTTTTTTTATGCGGGCAACCTTCCATAATTCATGGCGTTCAGGTGGAGATGGAGGATCACTAACTATACTGTCATCTTGTCTAGTCTGGCGCTTCATAGCTTTCTCCTTCATGATCTTCTTCTTAAGCCATTCATAACCTCCACGAGAAATCACAACATAGGTTTCATTCTTTGCCTGAGTCTCTTGTGCCTTCTTTCTTTTCTCCTACAAAAGTATCATATAATGAAATTAAGGGTAAAATATAATATTCACAACTACACAAATGGTAATGCATATAATCCTAACTTACCAAAAACTCCACACTCATTCTAGACTCTATAAATGTGTTCCACGTCTCTTGGTCTATAGTGGGATTTTTATCACCAGGAAATTGTCCTTTCTTTTCACAAAAAATATACTTGTTTGTGAGGGTGGTCTTATATTGCCTCCACCTCTTAACCACAATGGAGAGGGTCTTCCTTCTCATCCTCTCTATGTTGGGAATGTCCCAAGTTTCCTACATTTAAATTAACAACGAGTTAATACATATTGATACCCTAATTAAATTTAATAATGAAAATGAGTATAAACAAAATTTACCAAAACATCTGTCCAAATATGGTTTTTGACAACCTCCTCTACCTCATCCCAACTGGGCAATAAAATAGAAACCTTGGTTCTAGCATGAACCCCCATCATACTCATAAATTGAGCAGCTGAATCCCCCGTAGGTTGCCCAGTGATCTCATCTATATCAACATGTATCCTCTCTCCATTGAGGCATTTGGCTGCAACATTTTTCATTCTAGTGGGACCTCTGACATTCTTCTTGGTTGTAGATTGTGTAGAGGATGTAGACTGTGTAAAGCCTGAAGTAGAGTCTTGAGGTTCATCCATATTTACCTATTAACACAAAAATAAATTGTAAGTCATTAGTATAAATTGAATTGATAACATGTAGTATAAAAATAGAAGTTAATAAAAATACAAAATTATAATAACCTATTTCGGAAATATCATCAAGTTGGAATGTTTTCCCATATTCCTTCTTGATGATCATCACGAGTGGCATGTATGTCGTCCACATCATCATTTTCATTAAAAGTTGGCAGACATGTTGAGAAGGAAGGAGTATCCATAATATCAATTGAATCCCCAAATTCGTCACCGATATTGTTACTCCTACCTTGCAAAATAACTGACCACCTATTATTAGGTGGATCAGTGACATAAAATACTTGCTTTACTTGAATAGCCATGATGAAAGGCTCTTCTTTATGACCAACTTTATTAAGGTCCACCAAGGTAAATCCAAATTCATCAATTTTGACACCACTATTACTATCAACCCATTTGCATTTAAATACAGGTACTCGGAATGGACCGTAATCGACCTCCCATATGTCTTCAATAACTCCGAAATAGCACATGGACGCTTTGATAGGGTTCTTATCATTTTTGGTTGAGAAATGCATAGATTGAGCAACTATCATAATCCCACTATTTTGCATGGTACTTTTGTCATCTTGTGCCTTTGTATAAAATGAGTAATTGTTAATGTCATATCCACAAAAAGTAAACATATCATAGTTAGGTCCTTGAGCTAGGCGTTGTAAAGTTTCAGAAACATTTAAATCTGTCCCAACATTCTTTTTGAACCACTCGGTGAAAGTCTTGTTATGCTCATTCAACACCCATTTTTCAGGCATTCGAGGGTTGTTTGTCTTCACTAAGTCTTTATGGGCATTTAAATAAGGAAGAACCTCATCGGTGTTGTTCAATATATACAAATGTGCTTGAAGCACTTCTTCTCGTGGAATGCTCTTCAATTTTGTGCTTATCGTACCCTTCCCAGCAATTCGTTCCTCATGACGAGTCTTAGGAATGCCTATTGATTCAGCTTGGGACATGTATTCAGAACAAAACTCAATTGCTTCCTCTGCAATATACCTTTCTACAATGGATGCTTCTGGACGATGTTGGTTCTTCACATACCCTTTTAATATCTTCATGTATCACTCAATTGGGTACATCCATCTCAAAAAGACAGGACCACACAACCTAACCACTCTGACCAAGTGGATGATTAAGTGAACCATAATGTCAAAAAATGAAGGAGGAAAATACATCTCCAATTGACACAATATTAGAACAACTTCATTTTCCAACTCATCTAACTTATGTGGATCAATTACTTTGCTGCATATGCCATTGAAAAACAAGCAAAGCCTAGTTATGACTTGTCTCACATTTTTAGGTAAAACGTCACGTATCGCGACAGGAAGAAGTTGTTGCATTAGTACATGACAATCATGAGACTTCAAGCCAACTAATTTCAAACCTTTCATTGATACTAGACTTTTTACATTAGAAGAGTAACCATGCGGCACTTTGACACCATGTAAGCACTCACAAAAACTTGTTTTCTCCTTTTTTGACAATGTGTGACATGCTAGGTTCGCTTACCCTTAGGTTGTGGATACAATTGTTGTCGTATTCCCATGAGTTGCAAATCTAGACGAGAGTTGAGTCCATCTTTTGTCTTTCCTTGAATAATGAGAAGTGTGCCAATTACACTATCACATACATTTTTCTCAACATGCATGACATCAATGCAATGTCTAACATCAAGAACTTTCCAGTATGGAAGATCAAATAATATCGACCTCTTCTTCCATATGCTTCTTTCTTTCGGTTGTTTTCCCTTCTTTCCAAGTGTCATATTTAAATTCTTCACCCGTTCATAAACTTGCTCACCAGTTAATGCAGTAGGAGCACTGTCATATTCTTGAAATCCATTAAAAGCTTTTTTTAACCTTCGATATGGATGATTAGGTTTAAGAAATCTTCGATGGCCAAGGTAAACTGTCTTTTTCCAATTAAGTAGTTGATGGTAACAAGTGTCCTCTTCACATATAGGGCAAGCTTTATGCCCCTTAACACTGTAGCCGCACAAGTTTCCATATGTTGGAAAGTCATTGATTGTGCAGAACAACATGGCATGCAACCTGAACAATTCACCTGAATACCCGTCAAACACATCAATTCCCTCTTCCCACAACATCTTTAAGTCTTCCACCAATGGACTTAAATAAACATCAATGTCGTTTCCTGGTTGCCTTGGACCAGAAATCATCATAGATAGCATTAAATATTTGCGTTTCATGCACAACTACGGAGGTAAATTGTAAATTGTCAACAAAACAGGCTATGAACTATGCTTAGTACTTAAGTTACCAAACGGATTCATTCCATCCGTAGCTAGTCCAAGCCTCACATTTCTTGGCTCCTTGCCAAAATTTGGAAACATAGAATCAATTTTTTTCCATTGCAAACAATCTGCTGGATGCCTAAGACTTCCATCACACTTCCTTTCATCTTCATGCCATCTCATTAGCTTTGCGTCATCCGCATTAGCAAACAAACGTTTTAATCTCGGAACAATTGGCAAATACCATAAAACCTTCGCTGGAGGACCCTTAGTGCTCACATCATAATCAGAATCATCTTATTTCTTTTTATATCGTGACAACCCACATCTTGGACATTGATGCAACCCTTCAAACTCACCATGATATAACATAAAATCATTTGGGCACACATGTATCTTCTTATACTCCAAACCCATAGGACACAACACCTTTTTTGCCTCGTAGTTACGATTAGGCAATGTGTTACCCTCTTGAAGCATTTCTTTTAGTAGCTCTAACAATTCTGTGAAGCTTTTATCACTCCATCCATTTCTTGCCTTCAAGTTGAACAATCTTAATATTGCTGAAAGTCTAGTGAATTTTTTACAGTTTGGATACAACGACTTCTCCAAATCGTTGCACATAGTTTCATACATATGTGCATGCTTGAATGATTCTGGACCAACATCACGAAGCATCTCCTCTAACCGATCATCCATATCTATCTCTTGTGTAAATGTTTGAGTTTGAGTTTCGACTGATTCACTTTGAATGTCAACATTTTCACCATGCCATATCCAACGTGTATAATTGTTAAGAAATCCATCACACAAAAGATGTTCTCTTATAACATCAAGTTCTAGGCGAGCCGCATTACAACAATTAACACAAGGACAAAAAAACCTTCCATTCATATCATCATTAGCATTTCGTATTACATATTCAATAAAATATTCTACTCCAGTCTCATACTCATCACTTATACGTGATGCATGTATCCAACTTCGATTCAATAACCAACTTTTATCCATAACTTCTGTTCTTCATAAAAAAAAAAACATAGACCATGAACGTTAATCTCACTATTTTAATCATTTGTATTAAATTTCAAAAGGGAAACTAAGGTTCACTCAATATGTGCATAAATATAACATCATACTAATTTATAAAAATCAAATAAACCACCTAATTTTTCTAAACACTAAATTACTAGGTAGACATTAATTATATAACAAATTATTAATAAAATACAAATATATAACACATACATACAAGGGGTCCAATTTAGAAAAAATCCTAAAACTGCTTCAGTGTCTGGAACGGCCCCAGAACGGGCTGTTCTGCAAGCAGAACGACCCGTACTGCAAGCAGAATGGCCCGTACTGCAAGCAGAACGGCCCGTTCTGCAAGCAGTACAGGCTGTTCTGCTTGCAGAACGGGTCGTTCTGCTTGTAGAACGGGTCGTTCTGCTTGCAGTACGGGCCATTCTGCAAGCAGTACAGGTTGTTCTGGGGCCGTTCCAGACTCAAAGTTCGCCCAAAAACAACGAAATAAGACGCATGAAACGAAAATGTTACCTCAATGTTGTATTCGTCCCAGAAAATGAGAAGCTACACACTTCAGATGAGAGTCCCAGAGAGTAAAGAGGAAGAATATATGATATTGAAGCAAAATAGTAGAGAATGGAGCAATAGGAGCAGAGATAGTGTAATTAATTCTCTGATACTACTTTTAAAATTGGCTGTTCAATAACTGATTTTAAAAGTGATACTTTTAAAATCGGCTATTTAGAGCCGATTTTAAAAGTGAGACTTTTAAAATCGGCTGTTCAAGAGCCGATTTTAAAAGTAGCGTCAGAGACTTTTAAAATCGGTCATAACGTAGCCGATTTTAAAAGTAATGACATTATTTACAAAATTGCCACCGCATCACTTTTAAAATCGGCTACCTGATGACCGATTTTAAATCTCCGATTTTAAAAGCCATTTTTGTACTAGTGTATTCATAGATTCAAATGTTGAAATCCAACACAAATAAACAAAAATTTTCCAAAATTTTATAAACTAAAAAATTCAACAATATTAATGAAATCAACAACCCTAAAACGTCAACAATCTAAGTTGGGTTATTTTCTTGATCATTTTGTTTTCAAAACTTATATCGCCTCAACTACAATTAAATCATCTCAATTAAACCTAATTATTATTTTTTTAAATTTTTTTTGATCAGGTTAGTCCAACTTAAGGTCATTTGGCTCATCGGACTAAGTGGCCCAAGTCAAAATGATCTACTGCTATTTAGCAGGGGCAAATCCAGGTTGATAGAAGTGGAGGCAAATGCCCTCACTAAGTTTTTTATGTCAATTATTATCTCAATATATATTATAATAAAATCTATTATTTATTATGTTAAAAATTAAGTATTTCATTGCTTTTTATGTTTTATGTTGCAAAAAAATTTAAAATTAATATATTATTTTTGAAATATATTTTTCTTTTAAAAAAATTACATCTAAATGTAGTTTGATAACTTAATTTTTCTTAAAAATAAATGGATGTGAGTTATCAAATGTATGTGAGGTTTATTAAAATACATCTTCTTTTTTAAAAGGAGTATATTAAAAAGTTATAATTGTAATATTTTTTAAAATGTACCTAAATATAATTTGTTACCTTACTCCTTTTTTTATTTTTAAAAAATAGTTGTGAATTAAAAAAATTATATATGTGTGCATGGTGTGTCATGTTAATTATAATTAAGTAAATTTAGTCTTGACGGTTTATTCAAGTTCATATTATATTTCTTTTTATAAAAAAAAAAAGAAGACAATTTTAATGTTAGAAATGAATTGTTAAATGACTGTTTTGTTACTTATATAAAGAAAAATAATTTTGAAGATGTTAAAAATAAAAAAAAATTATTCATTATTTTTAAAATATAAAATCTCGTAAAGACAATTAAAATATATATTTTTATTTAAAAAAATATAAAATTATATATTTATTATTACAAATTATATATAAATATTATTCTCACTACTTAAAATTCTGAATCTGTGCCTACTACTTGATCAAATTTTTTATGATCTAACCTTACTATATTTACCAACTGATTGAATCAACTTTAACATTAATAATCTCTACATATACATCTATACATATTTAATAATTCGTGCCTATAATAAAGTGATATATATAATTTTTTTGCGTACACATCTTTTTTTATTCTAATTTATTTTTCTAATCATTCCTTAAATTATTCTACAAATTATTTACATCCTTCGATTAATTATCCACTGGTATATATTGCTCTTTTTTTTTTTGCTTTAATTTCTTTTTAAAACAAAGTGGCGCGAAATGCCTCTTCATTTTTTTATTTTTACTAATAATTTTAAAAAGAATATTTCTTTTTAACATACACTATTTTACTCTTATAAACTACTTTTTAGCCATTTTTTCTCCTTTTTTAAATTTCAATATAAATTTCACTCTTGTAACTTTTCACACTTTCTAAATAACTCTCCAAATAATCGCCCATTCCATCAAAATTAATTGCCAAACTTTTTTTTTCTTTTAACAGAAGAAAAGTTTTTCCTCAACTCGTTTATATAATGCTTTTCTATTCTATTGTTATATTACTTTACTTCACATTAAATTTTCTTCTTTTTATATCTCTTATGTATAAAAAAATTATGTAAAAGTCTTGTATACATAAATTTTTAAAGTTTAATTATGATAAAAAATTTAAAATCAATACACACTTTTTTAACTCATAAAGATATAAATTTTAAATTTAATTCTTATTATTTTCATTGCCTGCATGGTAGAATAAATATGTAAGAATATAATTAATTTTCTTTATTTTAACACAATTATCTGTATGCGTGATAAAGTTAAAGCAACGATTTAGGGGAATAGAATTCATTGATTTTAGTTATTATTTTTTTTCAATTTAAACAAAATTTTATAACATAAAAAATAATATTGGCAATAAATAATTTTATGTTAATAAAAATAATCTATTGAAATGTTTAAAACTTTGAGCTGAATTTTTTAATTAGTATGAAAATTATACGATTTGTTGTTTTTTCGTTCTATTTTTATTCATTAAAATGAAAATATTATCTTATTTTTACTGTTCCACAAAGTGTAAACGTCACACGCAATACTGACTCCAGTGTGTTTGTCTTGTTCTCATCACGTGGAGGCCACCTTATCCTTGCTGATCAAGTATCCTTGGCCACCAAGGTTCTGATCTTGACTGTTCATAATACAATACTTGGCTGAAGTTAAAAAAAAAATAAAAAAAATAAAAAAAACTAAAAAAACTAAAAAATTCTAAAAGCGAGTATCCCAAAAGTATTAATAAGAAAATTATATATATATATATATACTAATTCATTTAATTTTTAAAAAGTAAGATAATTTTGATATTTGAATTTAATATTTCTTCATTATTATTTCTTTTATACAAAATTAAATTCATATTCGGTCATATATTAATTATTTTTAAATTAATATAATTTTAATTAAGATGTAATGATGTAATCTCTTAATTTAGTAAAATATATTAATTATAAAATTTTAAAAAAATATACATTCGAATTGATTAAAAGACATGGATATTAATTAAAAAAATAGTATAGGCGTAATTTTTGAAAATATATAAAAAATTAAATTTATGGTTATCAATTAAAATTAATTACTTTGTTTATCTTAACAAATTAAGTAATATAATTTTAGTAAATAATTCTACTTTTTGGTTTATCCATTCTTCTGTATTACGATCTTTGCTTTTTATAATACATTATTAACGGTTCCAAAAGAGTGAGTAGCCAAGTTTGAAAAAGAAAAGAAATCAAATCGCAGTCAACGTCTTTGTCTCAAATATGTAGAGCAGTAGAAGCATCTTATCCTTGCAGATCAAGTTACAATATTGGCAATTTTAAAATTATAATAGAACTGTATACACAGGCAAAACGATGCCATAATTCTTAATTCTGTCTATTTATCTTAACAAGTGAAAATGAGACACTCCTCATAAAATATTATTAAAAAGTAAATGAAAGATAAAAAAATAAAAAATTTGTGTAGTTAACTTTAAAACATTTAAATAATTAAATAAAATTAATTAAAGTGTAATAATAATTAAAAAATTAGTTAAAAAATAAAAAGTAAAAAATAATAAAAAAAGAATATCTCTTTTATTAATAAAATCATAGAATTATAAGTTATTGATATACACACAAAACCATTATTTTGAATTCTCTGATGATTCCAAGTACAATTTTGATGAATGGTCTAAAAAATGGCGTCATATTGGTCAAACCAATCGGCCATGACCCTATCCTAGATACATCAGATACCTATAAATGAAGAAAGGAGAAGGGTTTCAAATTGCAATTGCAGTGTATTGCAAAATAGCTAGCAAAAATGGACTTTCTCCTAAATTGCCTAAACCTAAACACTACCACTAGTGCCATTGCATTCCTTTCTCTAATCTTGTTATTTTTGTTTGTATGGAAAAAATCTAAAGGTAAAGAAGCTCCACTAGTTGCAGGTGCATGGCCAATACTAGGTCACCTCAAATTGTTGAATAGTTCACAAACACCCCATAAAACGTTGGGTGATTTGGCTGATAAGTATGGACCCTTATTCACCATCAAGCTCGGTGTCAAACCCGCTTTGGTTCTCAGCAACTGGGAAATGGCGAAGGAATTGTTCACCAAAAACGACCTTGCCGTTTCCTCTCGCCCTAAACTCGTTGCCGTTGAACTCATGTCGTACAACCAAGCATTTGTTGGTTTGGCACCGTACGGGACATATTGGCGCGAGTTACGTAAAATAGTTACGTTCGAGTTTCTCTCCAATCGCCGAATCGAGCAACTGAGCCACGTTCGTGTCTCCGAGGTTCAAACCTCGATCAAGGAGCTTTACGATGTTTGGTGCAGAGAAAAGAACGAGGGTAACTACGTGTCGGTGGAAATGAAACAATGGTTGTCACATTTGACTTTCAACATGGTTGTGCGAATGGTGGTTGGGAAGAGGTATTTCGGGGTAACCCATGTGGAAGGGAAAGAGAAAGCGCAAAGGTTTATGGAGAATATAGGGGAGTTCATGCGGTTGATGGGGACTTTCACGGTGGCTGATGGGGTTCCTTGTTTGAGAGGGTTGGATTTGGGGGGTTATGAGAAGGCCATGAAAGCAAACGCTAAGGAAATTGACAAGTTGTTGAGTGAGTGGTTGGTGGAACACCAAGAAAAGAAGGCTTTGGGTGAAAAGGATGAAAGAGAACGTGACTTCATGGACGTCATGATTTCTAAGATTAATGGTGCACAGATTGAGGGGTTTGATGCTGATACCATATGCAAAGCCACATCCTTGGTAAGCACTACTATATCTTTACCATTATGCTTATTTTGGTGTAGATAATTTTTCTTTTAATACAATTTTATGTTTATAACTTTTATATATATCTCATTTTATTTTTAATAACTACTCAAAAAATTGTTCAAATTGCTGATTATTAATCATCAATTTTAATTAATATTATTTTTACATGTTTTAAAAATATGCAGAAGTACAAAGTGTTTTTTATTTTACTTTTTTTATACTAGTAATAATACGGTGTGAATTCTGAAAGAGTTAGTGAAATTTCATTTTTATGACATTCAAACCTGTAAAACAGGGATTAACATGGGGACTGGTTGAATTTATTTTGGACTTCTAGTATTTTCTTCTTCTTCTTCTTTTTATTTTGTATAATACAATCTTCTAGCTTTATATTTATAGCATTAATTAATATGTTATATAATTTAACTTTCATTTAAAGTATTTAATTTTAATATTAGCTATATAACATTTTTAAAATATAAAAAATTAAGATAAACATTACCTAAGAATCTCGTGTGGTGGCCAATATAGTGGCTTTTGTGAACTATAAGAAGAAAGTTGGAAGTTGACAATGAATACTTTTATATAAAAGCAGGTATAAATATAAAATTGGTACATGTAACTAGTTTCTTAGTTACGTATGTATTTTTTATATTTAATAATTAAATACTAATGATATGTCGAGAATACTAGGTAAAATTAGGACATAAAGGAAATTTTATCATGATAAAGATTGAATATAATATATAATTTTCCATTTTATTTATTTTTCTTAGATAATTAAACTACTCTTCTGATAAAGTTAGAACTTATTATTTACAGGAGTTGATTTTGGGCGGAACTGATACAACTGCTGTTGTTCTTACATGGGCATTTTGTTTGCTATTGCGAAATCCTCATGTATTGAAAAAGGCTAAAGAAGAAATTGATATTCAAATTGGCATAGATGGATTTATAAAAGAGTCAGATATGAGTAAACTGGTGTATCTTCAAGCTATAGTTAAAGAGACACTAAGATTGTATCCACCCGCACCTTTTTCATCACCTCGTGAATTTATAGAGAATTGTATTTTAGGTGGCTATCACATCAAAAAGGGAACTCGCCTAATGCCAAACTTGTGGAAGATTCATAGAGACCCTAGTGTCTGGTCGGATCCATTGGAATTCAAACCAGAAAGATTTCTTACTACTCATAAAGATGTTGATGTTAGGGGTCACAATTATGAGTTTTTACCGTTTGGAAGCGGAAGAAGGATCTGTGCTGGAATGTCCCTTGGCTTAAACATGGCTCATTTCGCTCTGGCTAATTTCTTGCACTCCTTTGACATTTTGAATCCATCAACTGAATCTCCTGATATGACTGAAATCTTTGGATTCACGAATACTAAAGCCACTCCACTTGAGATTTTGGTTAAGCCACGTCTCACTCCCAACTATTATGAAACTTTATAATCCTTATGTTAGTCGTGTGGTCTGTGTGTGATTCATATTGTTTGATACTTTGATGTCAAATAATGTGATGCTTTGTGGTCAATTGTATGTTAAATCGTGTCTTCCTTTGAAAATGTTATGTAACCATGTGATAGTTTTGTTCCTTGCAAAAGCTCGCTAGATGTATCATCGTCATTTAATTGTCATGAAACAAATAATATGATCTTGCTACGAGTTTATTTGTGTTAGTGTATTAATTTGCTTGTAATAGATTAAGAATATTACAGAAAAAAGGACTTGAGCATTATTCCCGTTTTTTTAGGGTGTTTTGAATTATGTGAATGGAATGATATGAGTAGGAATGTAAGTAAGTTGAGATTGATCCGTAAATCTAACTAACTCGATCCATCTCAAAGTTACACATTCACGTTAAGAGTGTTTTCCCTTCACGTGCATGACATTTTTAATAAAAAAAAAAATCTAAAGAGTTTACAAGACTACTCTACTCAGTATTCATCCGACTCATCTAAACCCATTATTTAGTTTTTTTTTTTATAAATAAGATAAATCCCAGAGAATAATTTTTTAATGAAAATTGTTGCTTCTTATTTTTCTAGCCGTGTTTCACAACGCTTTTTCAATAATTTATAATTGAATGTGGTTTATTTTAATTGTATCATGTAGTTATGTTAAATAAAACATTAATTATATACTTACATATTTATTTTGCTTTGCACTTAAATTAATACGTATTAAATTAAAAAAAAATAACTTTAAGGTATGTTTGGATGAGGAATTTTAATGGAGTAATTCATTTGTTTGAAGAATTTTAAATTCTTTGAGGTGAAATACTTTGTATGGATGGAGAATTTACAAAAAAATTTGAAATCTAAACATTTGTGAAAATCTTTGAAATAGTAGAATTTCAAATTCTCCCAAAAAGGTAAGAATTTGAAATTCCTCATATTTTTTCCCCTTATTTCACTTATATATTTTATCTTATATCTTCATATTTTTAATTATTGAATATTTAAAAATACTTTAAAAAATATTAAATATTATCTAATATTAATTTTAAAATTATTAAATATTTAAAATTATTAAATATTTTTATAAAATTTTATTTAAAAATCTCAACATATAAATATATTTTTAAAATCAATTTTATCATGATAGAATCAAATTATCATATCCAAATTAACAATTTAAAATTTTAAAAAAATTGAATTGACTTATCCAAACAAAATATTTTAAGAATGATAGAAATTGAAATCAAAGTAATTCAAATACCAAGAATTTCAAATTCCTTGAATTTGTAAAATTTCTCATTCAAACACACCATTAGGGAACTAAAGAATTTTTTATTAATTGTAAAACATTGTCATAAAATTTAAAAATTTATTTATATATATATTTTCAAGGAACAATAAGAGAGAAAAAACAAAAAAAAAAGTAAATTAAGTAATATAGCGAAACAATAAAAGATTATATAAATTATTATATAACTTTATCATGAGATTATATTATTTCTTTATATTTCTTTATATAGTATGTTAGTATACGTATCACTATTTGCATGATGAATTATCATCATCAATGTCTTCCATCACTGCACAAAAATTACTTTTAATGATAATTATTATACTTTTAGGGTAATTATTTTAATTTTTAATGACAATATAAATAGTTTCTAAACTATTTATCATCAATTAAATTATAGCTAATGTATCCAAAGTCAATAAAAATATTACCGATAATTATAACGAATAATAAAAGTTTGTTTATGATAACTAAAAATAAAGGGTGTTTAACTATTCACTTAAATTATATATACTAATAACTATTTAAATCACCACTAAAAGTGTGTTTAACAAATTTATATATTTTTTCAACAGCTACATTACATGATGAATATATCCCTTTTTAGAGCACACAACTAGAAATGTGCTGGTTTCCTGCTAGTTTCCTACGAAAAATTGTTAGCAGAAATTTTTTTTGTGAATTTGCTGCCATCATGTTAATGATAGGATTATTCTCCGTGAGCGAGTAATTTTGTATACTTTTTGAGGATTTTATTGCGAATCTAGATTGACAGAAAATATTTAACATTATTTTAATAAACCGCAGAAAAATGTCGCAAGCATTTTTTTAATAATTTTTTTTATACATTTAATTGAGGACTTTTTTTTTTGTGAATTTATATCCCCAGGAAATATTTCTCGTGAATTTAATTCCGTAAGAAAATCTACAAGTAATTCCTTCGTAATCCATATCAGTACTAAAGAAACCTTCCTCTACTTAATTTGTTGATAAAACTAGAAAAACATTGAATGCAGCGGTTATACTTCTCGTGGTTAGAAAGCAACACTAACTTCTTCAGACTATGCTTCTGTGTAATGTTGCTGTCATATAGGAAATTAATTGTACAAATTTTGATTATTGCAATGCTAGCCCTTTTTCGTATAGATTTCTATTGCTTAGTTAGAGTAACATGCGTGCCATTGTTGGAGGAGAGGTTATAATAACTGATTATTGGATTAATTTATGCTTCATGCAAGGCTTTTACAAGGCATCACTTTGGAATGATGATTTATCTGAAACTATAGTTTGTGCTTAAATTGAAACAATGCTTAATTGCTTATATCAAAATAATGGATTTGGCATTTTAGAATAACTTGTCGAAAATGGTCACGATGATTGGATTTGCTCTAACAGATGAGTATGCTTTTTGGTTTGCTCAGTAACTGTATCTGTATGTATTGATCGTGTATACTCTTAAGGGAGCTTCCTATTTTCTTGAGCTTCATTATCTGTCTTTTAAAGCCTCTATCTTGGCCAGCTCAACAAGTGCTTGCTCTTCATTGGTTTCCTTAATCTCCTTTTTAAGCACATCTATAGTTGTTAATTAAACATGAAAACATCAGAGTTTGATGCTTGAATTTCTTTCTCTTCCATCAAAGAAGCCACATCAAGATATTAACAAATACTAACACATCACAGAAATTAACAACAGCTTTAACTGAAATTTAAACGTGTGAATATGCAAATTTAATTACAGGTGTCTACTCTGACCATTATTAATTTAGATTTGGTAAGCTTTTTCCAAATTTATTTAATTTAATTATTTGCTAAGATATTTGTTTCAGGTGCAATATAGTTAATATTTTAATTTACAAAACTAATTAACTTTAAGATTGCAAAGCCCTAAGTTCATTCTTATTATTTACATTTTCTAATTTTATTAGTTCATCAAGATTGCAGAGGAAGCAGAATAAAGTTCTTTTCATTGGCAAATGAATTAAAGCAGGTATTACAATCAACTCTTTTCAACAAAATAACACGCCAATATTGAATATCTTCAGATTAGATTTTCACGAGTTGATCAAAATTTCACAGGTACCATGATGATGTTTCCATCATTATTATTTCACTAGTACAAAAATGGGTTATTACGTCACTCATTTTATGTTAGAAAAGTGAAACCCTGACGTTATAAAAACGCGGTGGCAGTTTCGTAAATATTGACTGACTAATTTACGTCGGATCCCCCAATGTCCGACGTAAATTAGTCACTATAGTAGCAACGTTCTTTTCACTTCCCGCGCGCGTCCCTTTGTTTTCTTTCATTCTTCTCTCAATCTTCTTCTCTCAATCTGTAAGTGTCTAAGTTCGTGTGTTTGCACATTCAAGACTAAGCCATTATTTTGGACTTATCTGATATGTGTATGGAATTGAACTATGAGATGTTGTGTGGAATGTGAATGAGATGTGGTTGTGGTTCTTCATACCTATGACCAGGGGTGGGCACGACCCGAGATTGTTACATGAGTATCGTGACCTTGGTTAACATGTCAGGGGTGAGCACGACCCTAGGTTAGGGGTAACGTGACCTTGGCACAGTGTTATATCAAGGGTGAGCACGGCTCTGGATTGTTACCTGGGTATCGTGACCTTGGTTAACATGTCAGGGGTGAGCACGACCCTAGGATAGGGATAACGTGACCTTGGCACAGTGTTATATCAGGGGTGAGCACGGCCCGAGATTGTTAAATGGGTAGCGTGACCTTGGCATAGTGTGAAGTGCAAGATTTGTGATGATTGGTGTGATTGAGAATTATGACGTGATGACAATGCATGATTGATTGAAATACGATATGTTGAAATATTTATGAATATTAAATTATAATGAGATAATATATTGTGTTTTCTTATGTGCTATATATATAGATGTTTTCTTTTCTCACCGTGCGATTTGTGGATATTTTAGGTGAGGAAGATCTGGCTACGAGTGGTATCTAGAATGCCAACGGTTGAATTGTCGGGATGCTCTGATATTGTGACATCGGGCAAAGGATTTTTTAGAACATAGGTTTTTATTGTAAATGTTATTTTTTGAAAATAATTTGAAAACTCTTGCGTTTCATTTTTGTTATTGTGGTTATTGAAGGATAATTTTTAAGATTCTCATGTGAACCCTTTTATCGAAATAAAAAAAATATATTTATAAGTTTTTATTATTACAATATATATGTTGGGGTAGTAAGGGTGTCACATTTAGTGGTATCAGAGAAGGTTGATCCAATCGGCCGTGAGTTGTGAGTCTACTATGCTTGTTTGGTAGATAATTGATGGAATGATTTGATTGTAGAATTTGTTGATATGTTAGTACTATGATTGATTAAGTTGGTTGTTTACTTATAGTATAATTGGTAACTTTTCTGGTGATCAGAAAAGTAATGGCAGGAGGTAGGAACGATCGTGCAATCGTTGATGCTCTTCAAGCGATGGCTCAGGCTCTGGGTAATATGAACCAACAACCAGAGGTAGATGGGCTGGAGAGATTCCAGCGAAATAATCTACCAAGCTTCCGTGGGGGTTATAATCCTGATGGAGCTGCTGACTGGATTTTTGAAGTTGAAAAGATATTCCAAACTATGGGATGTCCTTTGATACAGAAGGTGACTTTGGCTGCCTTCATGCTTTCTGGTGAGGCTGGCATCTGGTGGCAAGGTACTTTACAAAGAATGATAGCTGCAGGTACCCAAGTGAATTGGGAGAATTTCAAGCAGCTATTCTTGGAGAAATACTTTCCCCGAGATGTAAGACATAAGAAATAGGTGGAATTCCTTGAATTGAAGCAAGGAGATGATTCTGTGGCTGAGTATGTGACTAAGTTTGAAGACTTGGTCAGATTTTGTCCCATGTATGATGGTGTGGGCAATGAGAAGGACAAATGTGTGAAGTTTGTGAGTGGTCTTCGCCCTGAGATTAAACAAGTTTTTAATTATCAAGGGATCACTCACTATCACGAATTGGTAAACAAGTGCCGAGTATATGATGACGATAACCGTGCTAGGGTAACTCATTATAAGAGTGGAGGAACCATGAGGAATAATAAGTTTGGGTCATCTAGTAAGGGTAAACCTTACACCAAGTTTTCCGGGAATTCGAGTTCTAAGGTGAATAATCAAGGTTCTATGCAACAAAGAAGCCAAGTTCCCACGGCTAGCCAAACTTCTAGAGGAGGAAGTGTGGGTTCTGTTTCACACAACAACTGCTACAATTGTGGGAAGCCAGGTCATAGGGCATATGAATGTTCGTTGCCTAGAGAAATAATGTGCTTCAAATGTCAAGAGAAGGGACACAAAGCTCGTGATTGCCCCAAGAACAAGACAATAGAGGTTGGGGGGAGTGCTAGCAAACCTCGAGCGACAGGAAGGGTGTTTGCCTTGAGTGGTGCTGAAGCTTCACAATCCAAAGACTTAATCCAGGGTATATGTTTCATCAATGGAACTCCTCTAATTGTTTTGTATGACTCTGGTGCGACTCACTCTTTTATATCACATGCGTGTGTGTCCAAATTAAAATTACCTGTTTCTTCCTTGTCTTTTGAATTAATAGTAGAGACACCAACTAGTGACTCAATGTCTACTTCTGATGTCTGTTTAAAGTGTCCTTTGATTATTAATGGTAGAGATTTTATAGTTGACTTAATTTGTTTGCCTCTAAGTCAGCTAGATGTTATTCTGGGTATGGACTGGTTATCTTCCAATCATGTCTTTTTGAATTGTGCTGATAAATCTATTGTCTTTGGTGAGCCTGTTGAAAAAGTGAGTAAGGATTATTTGACTGCCAACCAAGTTAAGGTATCTTTACAAGAGGATGCTCAAGTGTACATGTTGTTAGCATCTTTGAATTCTGAGAGTAATATTTTGGTGAATGAACTGCCTGTTGTATGTGACTTTTCGGATGTCTTCTCTGATGATATGTCTAGCTTACCACCTAGAAGAGAAGTAGAATTTTCCATAGACTTAGTACTAGGAACAGGACCTATTTCTAATGCACCTTATAGAATGTCACCCGTAGAGTTAGTGGAGCTTAAGAAACAAATAGAAGACTTGTTGGAGAAGGGGTTTGTGAGGCCTAGTGTATCACCTTGGGGAGCACCCGTACTATTAGTTAAGAAGAAGGATGGTAACATGAGATTGTGTGTAGATTATCGCCAGTTGAACAAGGTAACCATTAAGAATAAATATCCATTGCCTAAGATAGATGATCTTATGGACCAGTTGGTGGGTGCTTGTGTATTTAGTAAAATTGATCTTAGATCGGGGTACCATCAGATTAGAGTTAAGGATGAGGATGTACCTAAGACAACATTTAGGACTCGTTATGGACACTATGAGTATCTAGTAATGTCTTTTGGTGTAACAAATGCTTCTGCAATTTTTATGGATTACATGAACCGAATTTTTCATCCGTACTTGGATAAATTTGTAGTTGTCTTCATAGTTGACATACTAGTTTATTCCAAGACTAAAGAGGAACATGAGGAACACTTAAAGGTAGTTCTTCAAACCCTCAGGGAGAGACAACTTTATGCCAAGTTGTCTAAGTGTGACTTTTGGCTAGAGGAAGTGAGTTTCTTAGGACATGTGATTTCAAGTGGGGGTATAGCAGTATATCCATCTAAAATTGAGGCGGTACTTAAGTGGGAGACACCTAAGTCAGTTAGTGAGATTAGGAGCTTCCTTGGATTGGCTGGATACTATAGAAGGTTCATAGAGGGATTCTCTAAGTTAGCATTACCCTTGACAAATTTAACTAGGAAAGGAGTTGTGTTTGTATGGGATAGTAAATGTGAGAATAGTTTCCGAACTCTTAAGGAGAAGTTGACTAGTGCACCTATTTTAGTGTTGCCTGACCTTAGTAAGACTTTTGTGGTTTATTGTGACGCTTCTAAGATGGGTTTGGGTGGAGTGTTAATGCAAGAGGGAAAGGTCGTATCGTATGCATCTAGGCAATTGAAAATACATGAGAAGAATTACCCCACCCATGATCTTGAATTAGCAGCTGTGGTATTCACACTTAAGATTTGGAGACATTATTTGTATGGTTCAAAATTTGAGGTGTTTAGTGATCATAAGAGTCTTAGATATTTATTTGACCAAAAGGAATTAAATATGAGGCAAAGCAGATGGTTAGAGTTCCTTAAGGATTATGATTTTGATCTTAGTTATCATCCGGGCAAAGCCAATGTGGTGGCTGATGCTTTAAGTAGGAAATCTTTGCATTTGTCTTCTCTTATGATTAGGGAGATGGACCTTTTGGCTCAATTTAGAGACTTGAGTTTGACTTGTGAGGTGACCCCTAGTAGTGTGAGACTAGGTATGACTTGGGTGACTAGTGAGTTGTTGAAGGAAATTGGAGAAACACAGTTAGTGGATTCATTTCTAGTGGCTAGACGTGATGCTATAGGACAAGGTGTTGGAGGAGAATTTACCTTGGGTGTAGATGGAGTGTTAAGATTTAAAGATCGAGTGTGCGTGCCTAGTGACCCTACACTTAGACGTTTGATCCTAGAGGAAGGTCATAGGAGCAAGCTTAGTTTTCACCCAGGGGCAACTAAGATGTATCAAGACCTTAGAAAGATATTTTGGTGGCCTAGGATGAAGAAAGATATAACTGAATTTGTGAGTGCCTGTTTAGTGTGTCAGAAGGCTAAGATAGAACATCAGAAACCTTCAAGACTACTTCAGCCTTTGAGTATACCCGAGTGGAAGTGGGATAACATTTCTATGGATTTTGTAGTTGCTTTGCCTAGGACTAGGAGAGGGCATGATTCCATTTGGGTTATAGTTGATAGGTTGACTAAGAGTGCACATTTCTTACCTATTAACATTAGGTATTCTCTAGAGAGATTGGCTGGACTGTATATTGATGAGATTGTGAGATTGCATGGGATACCATCTAGCATAGTTTCAGACAGAGACCCTAGATTCACCTCTAGGTTTTGGGAGAGTCTACAACGAGCTTTGGGGACCCAACTTAGACTTAGTTCAGCTTACCACCCTCAAACTGATGGTCAGACTGAGAGGACTATTCAATCTTTAGAGGATTTGCTTAGAGCCTGTGTGTTGGACCAAGGGGGTAGTTGGGATAGTCTTTTACCTTTGATAGAGTTTACCTATAATAATATTTACCACTCTAGTATAGGTATGGCACCTTTTGAAGCCCTGTATGGTAGGAGATGTAGGACCCCTTTGTGTTGGTGCGAGCCTGGTGATAATGTTATCTTAGGACCTGAGATTATGCAACAAACCACTGATAAGGTTAGATTGATACAAGAGAGGATGAGGACAACTCAGAGTAGACAGAAAAGTTATGCTGACAGGAGAAGGAAGGATTTGGAATTTCAAGAAGGTGACCATGTGTTCTTGAAAGTCACTCCGTGGACTGGGGTTGGCAGGGCATTGAAATCCAGAAAACTTACTCCTCGATTTATTGGTCCTTTCCAAATTCCTAAAAGAGTCGGTAGTGTTGCCTACTAAATTGCTTTGCCTCCTAATCTGTCAAATCTCCATGATGTGTTCCACATTTCCCAACTTCGGAAATACATCTATGATCCTTCGCATGTGATTGAGTCGGATCATCTTGAGGTTAAGGAGAACCTAACTGTGGAAGCTACCCCGATGAGAGTCGAGGATCGAATGGTGAAGCAACTTAGGGGAAAGGAAATTCCTTTGGTAAAAGTTATTTGGGGAGGAGCTACACCTGAAAGTGCTACTTGGGAGCTAGAGGAGAAGATGAAAGCGTCGTATCCGTTTTTATTTGCTTCAGGTAATTTCGAGGACGAAATTTCTTAAAGGAGGGGAGAATTGTAACACCCCATTTTTCTTATTTCAATTTTATTTTATTTTAATTGAGGGTATTTTGGTAATTTTATAAAGGAGATAGGGGTGATTTAGTAGCTTGGAACGGGCTGTTCCGGAATTGGAACGGGCCGTTCCAAACTACCAAAAGGTATGTGATTTAGTAACTTGGAACGGGCTGTTCCGGAATTGGAACGGGTCGTTCCAAACTACCAAATTGTATGTGAGTTAATAGCCCAGAACAGGCCATTCTCAAGATGAAACGGGCCGTTCCGGACTATTAAATATGCCATTAACCCTAAATGGGAACGGGCTTGGAACGGGACGTTCCCAAAATTATGGCCGTTGGGTGTAATTAATGCACACCAGAACGGGCCGTTCTGGTTTTGGAATGGGCCGTTCTAGATGTGATTTTTAGCCATGGTTTAAGGGTCCGGAACGGGCCGTTCCGGATTTGGAACGGGCCGTTCTGGCGTAAAAAGCCTATAAATAGAGCTGTTTGCCACTCCCAAAAAGCACACCTCTCATTTCTGATTTCTTTTCTTCTGGTCTCTCTCTTCTTTCCTCTACTTTCTGCTTCAGACCGAGGGGAACCCAACGAGGGAGATCAACTAGATCTAGTGTAGATTCAGCTTCTACATATCTAGATTCAGCTTCTTCATATCCAGGTACGGGGGAAAAGGGAAATTATTTATATATAGAGTTACATGAGAGAATTGGGTAGAGGAAAAACCCCTTAGGATTATGAGTAATTTTAGAATTATTTCTGTTTGAAGAATTATTGACATTATTTGATTCTGTATATATTTAGGACAACAAATATATGATTTGTTTGTAAAAATGATGCTCTAGGAGAGAGAACGAAATTATAGAAAAGTGCCTGTAGGTTAGGTTTTGAAAAAATTGGATTATTTCTGTTTGAGGAATTAATTATACCATTAGATTCCGTATGTGTTGAGGATTAGAAATATGTATTTAAATTGAAAGAATGATGATCCGGGAGAGAGAATGAAATTGTAGAAAAGTGCTTGTGAGCTAGGTTTTGGAACAATTGGGGGGTTTTACTGTTATGCTGAAATTACATTAAATTGCTAATTCTATTTATTATTATATTAATTTATGAATATCATTGTTATATTATTTGATAAAAATTGTTGATTTAAACGTGAATTGCTTGATATGTATGAAACCCATTATTTTGGACTTATCTGATATGTGTATGGAATTAAACTATGAGATGTTGTGTGGAATGTGAATGAGATGTGGTTGTGGTTCTTCACACCTATGACCAGGGGTGAGCACGGCCCGAGATTGTTACATGAGTATCGTGACCTTGGTTAACATGTTAGGGGTGAGCACGACCTTAGGTTAGGGGTAACGTGACCTTGGCACAGTGTTATATCAAGGGTGAGCACGGCTCTGGATTGTTACGTGGGTATCGTGACCTTGGTTAACATGTCAGGGGTGAGCACGACCCTAGGATAGGGATAACGTAACCTTGGCACATTGTTATATCAGGGGTGAGCACGACCCGAGATTGTTAAATGGGTAGCGTGACCTTGGCATAATGTGAAGTGCAAGATTTGTGATGATTGGTGTGATTGAGAATTATGACGTGATGACAATGCATGATTGATTGAAATACGATATGTTGAAATATTTATGAATATTAAATTATAATGAGATAATATATTGTGTTTTCTTATGTGCTATATATATAGATGTTTTCTTTTCTCACCGTGCGATTTGTGGATATTTTAGGTGAGGAAGATCTGGCTACGAGTGGTATCTAGAATGCCAACGGTTGAATTGTCGGGATGCTCTGATATTGTGACATCGGGGCAAAGGATTTTTTAGAACATATGTTTTTATTGTAAATGTTATTTTTGAAAATAATTTGAAAACTCTTGCGTTTCATTTTTGTTATTGTGGTTATTGAAGGATAATTTTTAAGATTCTCATGTGAACCCTTTTACCGAAATAAAAAAATTTATTTATAAGTTTTTATTATTACAATATATATGTTGGGGTAGTAAGGGTGTCACAACTGAAGGAAAAGGAGCTCGAATGGTGGAACATCCATCTATATTTATTTAATTATTTTTATGATTATATTACACAAGAAATATAAGGAGTGAGAACAATTTTCAAATAAATATTTATAATCACATAATATGCATAGCAATAATTAATAAAAAAAATATATTAATGATGATTAACATTAAAATTTGAATTATAATTGTAATGACTAGTCAGGATAAATGAGCATCATCATAATATCAATCAATAAAAGGATATTTCACCTTAACCAACAATAGGATATTTCACTTTCATTTCTTACTCATTTAAATCCCCAAGGTAAAACCTCCAGCTACAAATAATTCAAATTTTATCTTCTATGACCATAGAACAATATTTATCTTCATAAATACGTAAAAGAAATTAACAAAAAGACGAGTCCAAGAATTCACAATTATATCATAGTTGATTATAAACATATTTACAATAAATATAGTTACGTAAAAAGAATACATTAAGAGTACCAATGATATAAATAAATATGACAATCATTATAAAATAATTAAATAATATAAAATATAAACACCTTAATAATTAATATGGATAAAAATAATTATAAGTTAAGCAAATAAATGAGGTTAGGGACACCTCACTAGATAAATGTACAAAGAAAATAACATAAATAAATAAACATAGTAGTAGATAAAATTTTAAAGAAACAAAGTTCTCCTCCCCCTTACCTTGAAATGTAGGTTTATCGAAATGTAGTTGTGTAAATTTTATTTTCTCACTCCGCTACTTCCTCTTTTTCTTCCTTCTCTCTTTCTCTCTTCTCTCTTTTTTTCTTTCTACTCCGTCAGTTTTGTATCTGAGTTTTGTGTGTCTCAAAATTACCACAACTGATGCCTATTTATAGCATACAAAGTAATGATTACATATTTATAATGTAATGGTAAAATTAATATAAATTCGTTCAGTTACACCTCCATTTGTACCTTTAGTTACTTAGAGATAATATTGAAATTGATTTGATTTCACGAGATAAGATTCTGAGCTGCGTTGCTTATCCCTGCGTTGCTTATCCGTGCATTTATTGCACCACATTTTTTTTTTGAAAATCATTAGAAATTCCGGAAAATGAAAAAAATTTGTAATATTTTATGTATTTATATATAATAATCCAAATGTTCATTAAATATATATATATATATATATATATATATATAATTTATAATTAGAGTATTATTCTAAAATAACATAATTTGTTGAATTAAATATTGTTTATTTCCATTTTAATTTCTGAAAATTTTGACAATAAAATTTTAATGTATTATAAATATCAAACTTATTTTCTATTTGTTCTTAAAATATAAAAAATTGATTACTATTTTAAGAATAATATAAAAATATTATATTTAAATTTTAGGATGTTACACTTCCCTTCATAACAGAGGTCTATTTCCTTGTTTGTATGCCCCCGGACGAAATTGGGTGTCTATAGGGTTGGGTCATTTTTTTTTTAAAAAAGCTCACATATTTGACCTAACACAACGTGATTAAGTTTAACTGAGTTGGATAAAAAATTAGATTAAAATTGACTTGACTCGATCTATTTACACCGCTAATTATGAAGGTGTTTAAAATCATGTAATTAAGACCGACACTTACATACGAAAGAAATACTATAACATTATAATAAAATTATATAATAATTAGAGTTGTCAAACAGATCAATCTTATAGTGTCTTTAAGGTAGTCTAACTTGGATTGAATTATATCTAGGATAGTATTTTTTGGCCTAGTGTGACCAATGTCAAGCCACTAGGCTATCAAGATAATTTGTCCTTAAATAGAAATTAATAAAAATTAGAAAAATGATTTATATCCAAAATTAAAAAATCTATTTTTAAATAAAAAACAAATAAAATGTTTAGTGAAATAAATTGTCCTTAAACTATTAATAATTATTTAGAGATAATTTAGTCTCAACACAATTGTAAATACAAATTAATATAAAAGAACTGATCATAGTCTCATTGCATTGATATATCTAACCTTAATAGATTAATATGTGGTAACACATAAAGGTGACAAATGCAACTATCCACAACACAAATATTTAAGTTTTCAAACTTCAACATATCACAAGTGGAAAAAACACTTTTAAAATCGGTCGTTTTTGACTTTTAAAATCGGTTCTATGATCGATTTTAAAAGAGCCGATTTTGAAAACTAGCACTTTTAAAATCGATCGTTGACCGATTTTAAAAGTCCCACTTTTAAAATCGGTCATGCCATGACCGATTTTAAAAGTTGTTAATTTTTTTTAAATATTTGACTTATTTTAGGAGGATCCCTGAACAAAACCTGCAAATTAATAAAATACTAGACAATTCATATATTTTTAATATACCAAATTACATACAAATAGCAAGAGTTGGTAAATGTCAACCATATATGTAATCAAAGTAACTTACAAATTATGTACATCCTAAACTACAAAATGAGTAAAACTATAATCATAACTCGTAGCTAGCCAATGTTTCAATGAAAAATGTAGTCCATTGCTCCCTAATGGTGTTTATATCTTCTAGCGACAATGGTGATCGATCTATAAATATCTATTAAGAAAATTTAGAACAATTAGAAGTAACTCTTAAAACATGATAAAATGCAAACTTAAAATAAAAAATTTTAAAATTCTAAAACGTACTTCAGTCCACCCATATACTATTTGTGAATCAACAATAGTATGCATTGCCTTCATTACATAGTATCCGCACTCATAGTTTCCTTTTTGCTTATGAGACTACAAAAAGAATATAAAAACCAATTTTAGTAGTAATGGTAATTCAAAAGAAAATACCTTAGAAAAAATATCATTACTAAAATAACTTACTTTAAGAGAGACCCAAAGCATTTTTTTCTTCAACTTTGAACCTTTAAGCATATGGTATCCTTCCATAGCCCTAATGATAAAAGGACATCATTATTATATTTTAAAATAAAATGTAATGATAAATAAAATAAAGTAGTTTTTTTAAAACAACTTACTTATCTAATAATTGTTTAAAATCTACAGGAGGAGGTTTGTGCATCGAACAAATGCATACAGATATATTGTCCATAGGACAAATAATCAGAAGTTGCCAATGAGCACTGCATTGAGAAACTATCAGTAATAGAAAATACATTTTTTAACAATTTATAATCAATTATATACAAATATACTTAGAAAAGTAAGGAACTAAGTAAACTTTTTTATTTGATTCAGACATCCAATTTTGGATGTAAGCTTGAATTTCTTCTGTCTTGTTCCCAATTTTTTGGATTAACTCGGGTTCCAAAAATCCATAAATGTGATCATTCCCTTTATCCACACCCAATTTATGGATAAATCTACAAGGTTAGAAATAAAGTTAGAAAAAAGAAACAAAACATAATTAAAATTAATTCAAATACTTACAATAACCACAATTGCAAAATTGATATGTTCAGCATGCAGTGCCCGTTTGTAATCTCTGATATGTCGCTCTGGCTTATATACAAGGGGTCATTACTACAAAAGCCAAACACTTCAGGAACCCAAGGGACCTGTTTGGGTCGATTGTCATCTTCCATATCTGCAACCAATCTCCATAGCTTTTTCATCGGAGTTAGATTTCTAGAATGGTTAAGCATAGCCTTTGGTGGGGCAACAACATCCTATTAAATAAAGTACACAAATAATGTTATACTACATTATAATAAAATAACACCAAGTTAAAATTAAATAGTTAAATAACTTACCTCCGTAGATATCACTTTTACCAACTTATAAGGCCATTGAAGGAAGGTATTTAGGGCTTGTTCCATCGTCTGAACCTCTTGTGTGGGCACAGGAACTCTAGCCTTTGGGTTTCTAACATCCAACATTGAAACCCTTACCATATCATTTCCCATGGTCTGATGGTGCACAACAGACCCCAACACGTGAATCCTCCCTATGCCCACAAGATCGAGTGATCCATCAATGAATAACTCACACTTATTAGATGTACCATGGTCAGTGGCAGAAGTAGAGGGATTTGTAGTTGCACATGAACCTTTTGTACTCACATGTGCAACAATTGGTTCAATTGGTGGAGTTTTCTGTTGAAATTGTTGGCTAAGTGACTGCATATACTCTTGCAGTTGCCTTTGCATGTCATATTTTAATTGCCTATTCTCATCTTGTCATTGTCTTTGCATCTCCTCTTTCAATTGGCTTAATTTATCCTCATAAGTTGCTACAACCTGAGAGACCTTCAATTCCAGCAATTGGTCCACCGACCCAGATCAATGTGAAGATGACTGTGGTCCAAAGTAAGTTTGCAAGGTATGACCTCTACCTGCTGCCCGAACTTGACCTGTGTGCTCGGGCTTCCCAATGGCAACAATGAGTATATTCTGTCGTCCATGGGAAACAAAAGATCCCTCTTTCGCCTGCTGATCTAATATATCCTACAATATATGACACATAAACAATTTAACAAATTCTTATCGATCAATATGTTAATTAGCATCATATGAACAGTAAAATTATACTTACTATCTTGCTAACAATCTCCTTTGCTGCCTCAGTTGTAAACTCGCCATTTTTTTTATGCGGGCAACCTTCCATAATTCATGGCGTTCAGGTGGAGATGGAGGATCACTAACTATACTGTCATCTTGTCTAGTCTGGCGCTTCATAGCTTTCTCCTTCATGATCTTCTTCTTAAGCCATTCATAACCTCCACGAGAAATCACAACATAGGTTTCATTCTTTGCCTGAGTCTCTTGTGCCTTCTTTCTTTTCTCCTACAAAAGTATCATATAATGAAATTAAGGGTAAAATATAATATTCACAACTACACAAATGGTAATGCATATAATCCTAACTTACCAAAAACTCCACACTCATTCTAGACTCTATAAATGTGTTCCACGTCTCTTGGTCTATAGTGGGATTTTTATCACCAGGAAATTGTCCTTTCTTTTCACAAAAAATATACTTGTTTGTGAGGGTGGTCTTATATTGCCTCCACCTCTTAACCACAATGGAGAGGGTCTTCCTTCTCATCCTCTCTATGTTGGGAATGTCCCAAGTTTCCTACATTTAAATTAACAACGAGTTAATACATATTGATACCCTAATTAAATTTAATAATGAAAATGAGTATAAACAAAATTTACCAAAACATCTGTCCAAATATGGTTTTTGACAACCTCCTCTACCTCATCCCAACTGGGCAATAAAATAGAAACCTTGGTTCTAGCATGAACCCCCATCATACTCATAAATTGAGCAGCTGAATCCCCCGTAGGTTGCCCAGTGATCTCATCTATATCAACATGTATCCTCTCTCCATTGAGGCATTTGGCTGCAACATTTTTCATTCTAGTGGGACCTCTGACATTCTTCTTGGTTGTAGATTGTGTAGAGGATGTAGACTGTGTAAAGCCTGAAGTAGAGTCTTGAGGTTCATCCATATTTACCTATTAACACAAAAATAAATTGTAAGTCATTAGTATAAATTGAATTGATAACATGTAGTATAAAAATAGAAGTTAATAAAAATACAAAATTATAATAACCTATTTCGGAAATATCATCAAGTTGGAATGTTTTCCCATATTCCTTCTTGATGATCATCACGAGTGGCATGTATGTCGTCCACATCATCATTTTCATTAAAAGTTGGCAGACATGTTGAGAAGGAAGGAGTATCCATAATATCAATTGAATCCCCAAATTCGTCACCGATATTGTTACTCCTACCTTGCAAAATAACTGACCACCTATTATTAGGTGGATCAGTGACATAAAATACTTGCTTTACTTGAATAGCCATGATGAAAGGCTCTTCTTTATGACCAACTTTATTAAGGTCCACCAAGGTAAATCCAAATTCATCAATTTTGACACCACTATTACTATCAACCCATTTGCATTTAAATACAGGTACTCGGAATGGACCGTAATCGACCTCCCATATGTCTTCAATAACTCCGAAATAGCACATGGACGCTTTGATAGGGTTCTTATCATTTTTGGTTGAGAAATGCATAGATTGAGCAACTATCATAATCCCACTATTTTGCATGGTACTTTTGTCATCTTGTGCCTTTGTATAAAATGAGTAATTGTTAATGTCATATCCACAAAAAGTAAACATATCATAGTTAGGTCCTTGAGCTAGGCGTTGTAAAGTTTCAGAAACATTTAAATCTGTCCCAACATTCTTTTTGAACCACTCGGTGAAAGTCTTGTTATGCTCATTCAACACCCATTTTTCAGGCATTCGAGGGTTGTTTGTCTTCACTAAGTCTTTATGGGCATTTAAATAAGGAAGAACCTCATCGGTGTTGTTCAATATATACAAATGTGCTTGAAGCACTTCTTCTCGTGGAATGCTCTTCAATTTTGTGCTTATCGTACCCTTCCTAGCAATTCGTTCCTCATGACGAGTCTTAGGAATGCCTATTGATTCAGCTTGGGACATGTATTCAGAACAAAACTCAATTGCTTCCTCTGCAATATACCTTTCTACAATGGATGCTTCTGGACGATGTTGGTTCTTCACATACCCTTTTAATATCTTCATGTATCACTCAATTGGGTACATCCATCTCAAAAAGACAGGACCACACAACCTAACCACTCTGACCAAGTGGATGATTAAGTGAACCATAATGTCAAAAAATGAAGGAGGAAAATACATCTCCAATTGACACAATATTAGAACAACTTCATTTTCCAACTCATCTAACTTATGTGGATCAATTACTTTGCTGCATATGCCATTGAAAAACAAGCAAAGCCTAGTTATGACTTGTCTCACATTTTTAGGTAAAACGTCACGTATCGCGACAGGAAGAAGTTGTTGCATTAGTACATGACAATCATGAGACTTCAAGCCAACTAATTTCAAACCTTTCATTGATACTAGACTTTTTACATTAGAAGAGTAACCATGCGGCACTTTGACACCATGTAAGCACTCACAAAAACTTGTTTTCTCCTTTTTTGACAATGTGTGACATGCTAGGTTCGCTTACCCTTAGGTTGTGGATACAATTGTTGTCGTATTCCCATGAGTTGCAAATCTAGACGAGAGTTGAGTCCATCTTTTGTCTTTCCTTGAATAATGAGAAGTGTGCCAATTACACTATCACATACATTTTTCTCAACATGCATGACATCAATGCAATGTCTAACATCAAGAACTTTCCAGTATGGAAGATCAAATAATATCGACCTCTTCTTCCATATGCTTCTTTCTTTCGGTTGTTTTCCCTTCTTTCCAAGTGTCATATTTAAATTCTTCACCCGTTCATAAACTTGCTCACCAGTTAATGCAGTAGGAGCACTGTCATATTCTTGAAATCCATTAAAAGCTTTTTTTAACCTTCGATATGGATGATTAGGTTTAAGAAATCTTCGATGGCCAAGGTAAACTGTCTTTTTCCAATTAAGTAGTTGATGGTAACAAGTGTCCTCTTCACATATAGGGCAAGCTTTATGCCCCTTAACACTGTAGCCGCACAAGTTTCCATATGTTGGAAAGTCATTGATTGTGCAGAACAACATGGCATGCAACCTGAACAATTCACCTGAATACCCGTCAAACACATCAATTCCCTCTTCCCACAACATCTTTAAGTCTTCCACCAATGGACTTAAATAAACATCAATGTCGTTTCCTGGTTGCCTTGGACCAGAAATCATCATAGATAGCATTAAATATTTGCGTTTCATGCACAACTACGGAGGTAAATTGTAAATTGTCAACAAAACAGGCTATGAACTATGCTTAGTACTTAAGTTACCAAACGGATTCATTCCATCCGTAGCTAGTCCAAGCCTCACATTTCTTGGCTCCTTGCCAAAATTTGGAAACATAGAATCAATTTTTTTCCATTGCAAACAATCTGCTGGATGCCTAAGACTTCCATCACACTTCCTTTCATCTTCATGCCATCTCATTAGCTTTGCGTCATCCGCATTAGCAAACAAACGTTTTAATCTCGGAACAATTGGCAAATACCATAAAACCTTCGCTGGAGGACCCTTAGTGCTCACATCATAATCAGAATCATCTTATTTCTTTTTATATCGTGACAACCCACATCTTGGACATTGATGCAACCCTTCAAACTCACCATGATATAACATAAAATCATTTGGGCACACATGTATCTTCTTATACTCCAAACCCATAGGACACAACACCTTTTTTGCCTCGTAGTTACGATTAGGCAATGTGTTACCCTCTTGAAGCATTTCTTTTAGTAGCTCTAACAATTCTGTGAAGCTTTTATCACTCCATCCATTTCTTGCCTTCAAGTTGAACAATCTTAATATTGCTGAAAGTCTAGTGAATTTTTTACAGTTTGGATACAACGACTTCTCCAAATCGTTGCACATAGTTTCATACATATGTGCATGCTTGAATGATTCTGGACCAACATCACGAAGCATCTCCTCTAACCGATCATCCATATCTATCTCTTGTGTAAATGTTTGAGTTTGAGTTTCGACTGATTCACTTTGAATGTCAACATTTTCACCATGCCATATCCAACGTGTATAATTGTTAAGAAATCCATCACACAAAAGATGTTCTCTTATAACATCAAGTTCTAGGCGAGTCGCATTACAACAATTAACACAAGGACAAAAAAACCTTCCATTCATATCATCATTAGCATTTCGTATTACATATTCAATAAAATATTCTACTCCAGTCTCATACTCATCACTTATACGTGATGCATGTATCCAACTTCGATTCAATAACCAACTTTTATCCATAACTTCTGTTCTTCATAAAAAAAAAAACATAGACCATGAACGTTAATCTCACTATTTTAATCATTTGTATTAAATTTCAAAAGGGAAACTAAGGTTCACTCAATATGTGCATAAATATAACATCATACTAATTTATAAAAATCAAATAAACCACCTAATTTTTCTAAACACTAAATTACTAGGTAGACATTAATTATATAACAAATTATTAATAAAATACAAATATATAACACATACATACAAGGGGTCCAATTTAGAAAAAATCCTAAAACTGCTTCAGTGTCTGGAACGGCCCCAGAACGGGCTGTTCTGCAAGCAGAACGACCCGTACTGCAAGCAGAATGGCCCGTACTGCAAGCAGAACGGCTCGTTCTGTTGAAGATTGAAGAATCTACATCTGGAAGATGTTCCCTAGAAGTTTTAGTTTTGATGTTTTGTTCTTGTTGTTTTTTATTTTAAGCCTATGTCAAAAGGATAATGTATTGATTGTTTAAAAGATTAGGCTTGTATGTGTTTGTTTGTTATGTGTTAAAAATTAGTAATTAACATGAAGGTGAAAATATCATAATACTCATTTTTCTTATTTCATTCATTGTTGAGAACATGAAGTATTAATTTACTGAGTGTTTGAGACTTTAAATGAAAACTTGAAAACATCAGAAATTTTCTGAGTTAAGGAATAGATTACCTGAACTGGTAATAGATTACCTGACTCATGTTGAAAAATTTGATTGATACTGGAATAATCGATTACCATGTATGGTAATAGATTACCAAACTGATTCTGATGATTTCAAGAGGAAAAAGGATCGTGTTAATCGATTACCTCTCTAAAGTAATCGATTACCTCTGTTCCAAATGTGAGTTTTGTGTTATTTTGGCATCGTGTTAATCGATTACTGTTTTAAGTAATAGATTAAAACAGTTGCTGAAACAATTAGTTCAGTTATTCTAACTCGTGGTAATAGATTACCATCACAGGTAATAGATTATCTCTGTTATGAATATAACTGAAATAACTGTTTTCTTGCACCTGAAAATTGTCTTTAAATAAGATTAAAACTGAAGTTTTTAAAAACACAGAAAAGATAGAAAATATAGAAAAGAAAAAAGAGAATAAAGATTTTCTGAAAAGAAGGAAAGAACATATCTGCTGAAAATCAACTTTTGGAAAAAGAAGTGTGCAAGATCAATTCAAGAAGATGAAGTTCATTTAGAAAATTCATTCTAAACTGGTTTACTTTGTTGAAGATCATATCTACACGAACAGGTGTATTCGTTTCTGATCTTTTCATTGTTTGAATGGTTTTAACTCTTGAGATTAGAGAATCTCTGGAAGAGTTGTGTAAAGAGAAATCTTGAGATAGGTTTTTCTCAAGTAGGATATTGTGGGATCAATATTCTTGGGTTATTTGTTTCTTGTGGAGTCAAGAAATGGTTTGTTAATCTTGTAGGTGTCAAGATTTGCTTGTTAAATTCATTGATTGGATATTGCTTGTGCAGGGTGCATGTAAAGAATATCAATAGTGGATTTGACTGGATTTAGAGGTGTATCTAAATCTGAAACTGGATGTAGGCCTTTGGATGGCTGAACCAGTATATATCTTGGTGCATGATTTTCTTAACCTTACACTCTTTACATTCTGTATAAGTTTCTTGATTAATGTTGTATGAAGAAAAACATTATCTGCAGAAACTGAACTTTAAAGATTCTTGGTAATTGATAAAATCAATCTTTACGTATCTTGTATTGATTCTGGTATTCAAATCTTGTTGGATAAGCTGTGCATTTATAACTCTGAATTACTTTTTATGTTTAAAGGTTTGTTTTAAATCAAGATTTGTTTGGTAAAGTTTTAGAAAGCAAACAAGGAAGGAAAATAACATAGAATCTATTCAACCCCCCCTTCTAGATTCTAACCGTAGGGACCAACAATTGGTATCTAGAGCTGTATCTTGTAAAATATTCAAGACTAGATCCTAGAAAGGTTAGATGGCTGGTAATCAATTACCGTTTGCTGAAGGTGCTTCTATAAACAGACCTCCATTGTTTTGTGGAGATAACTATCCCTTTTGGAAAGTTAGAATGAAAATTTTCATGGAATCTGTTCATAGAAATATTTGGCAGGCTGTAATCACAGATTACAAAGTACCCACTAAGATAGAGGGAGGAAAAGAAATTGAGAAACCATATGATAGCTGGGATCAAAGTGAAATTAGAAGAGCAGAGAATGATGCAAAAGCTTTAAATATCATACATTCTGCACTAAATTCTGATGAATTTTTTAGAATTTCAGCTTGTTCTACAGCAAAGGAAGCTTGGGATTTAATCCAAGTAACACATGAAGGAACTCCAGAAGTGAGAAGGGCTAGAAAGAACACACTCATTCAGGAATATGAAACCTTCAGAATGAATCAAGGTGAAACTGTCATGGATATGCAAAAGAGGTTCATTCACATAATAAATCACCTAAAAGGATTAGGGAAAGACTTCGTGGAAGAAGAAGTAAATGTCAAAATCCTGAAGTCACTAAACAGAAGATGGCAACCAACTGTCACAGCAATTACAGAGTCAAAGAACTTAGCTCAGATGACAAGTGCTGAGTTATTTGGAAAGCTAAGAGAATATGAGATGGATCTGTCAAGGATTGCTGATGAAGAACAAAAAGATAAAAAGGCAAAAGGTCTGGCCTTAAAGGTAAAAGAATCCTCAAGTGATGAAGAGGATAGCAGCAATGAAAGTTCTGAACAAGAAGAATTAAATCTGATGGTGAAGAAATTTAGGAAGTTCATGAGAAGGAAGAACAACAATAAGAGATTCTCCAGTCAGAAGAAATCCTTCAAGAAGAATGAAAACTCATCTCCAAAGTTCAAATGCTTTGAATGTGGAAAAGCTGGACACATGAGAGCTGACTGTCCAAGCCTGAAAAAGAATGAGGAGACGAAACAAAAGTTCAGATCAAAGAAAAAGAAAGCATACATAGCATGGGAAGAGAATGCCTCAACAACTTCAAGTGATAGTGATGAGGATCAGGAAGCAAATCTCTGTCTCATGACCAAACATAATTCAGATTATGAGGTATATGATTCTGACTCATCTATTGACTCGTATGATGAATTGCAAAATGCATTTGCTGAACTGTATGCTGAAGCAAGGAAATTAGAAAAATCAAACAATGTTTACAAAAAGAAAATGACACACATGAGAGATAAAATTTCTGATTTAGAGAATGATAACAGGAAACTACTTTCAGATATCTCTAAACTAAAGTCACCATGTGAGAACTGTGAAACATTGTATGCTGCATTAAAAGCAAAGGATAAAGAAAAACAGAATGTTAATGTTATGAAATCCATTAATTCCCACTCATGTAACTATTGTATGAAATCTGGTCATAACTATTACAGATGCATGATAAGGAAATTTGGCATTCCCAGTGGAAAATATAAATGGATTAAGAAATTAGATTATGTACTCACTGATTCTCCAGGACCCAAGATCCATTGGGTACCAAAATCAAATTGAATAACTTGTGTTGCAGGTGTGCTTGAGAGCAAAGCAATCAATGTGGTACTTAGACAGCGGCTGCTCAAGACACATGACAGGAGATAAAAGCAAATTTATCTCATTACAGGAAAAAGAAGGAGGATCTGTAACATATGGAGATAACAACAAAGGCAGAATACTAGGCTCAGGCAGTGTTGGTAACAATTCCAATACTCTCATTGAAAATGTCCTGTATGTAGAAGGTCTCAAATATAACCTGCTTAGTATTAGCCAGCTTTGTGACAAAAATTACAATATCTCTTTCAATAATGAATGCTGTATGGTTTGTGATAAGGAATCAAATGAAGTCCTGCTTATAGGAAAAAGAGTCAATAACATATACATATTAGACTTAGAGCATTCATCATCCAATTCTTGTCTCACATCACATGATAATGTAACATGGTTATGGCATAGACGCATTGCACATATAAATGCAGATCAGTTAAATAGACTTGCATCTAAAGATCTTGTTAGTGGTCTTCCAAAGATCAAGTTCTCTAATCAAGGACTTTGTGATGCATGTCAAAAGGGAAAGCAGACTAGAGCTTCTTTTAAATCAAAGAAAGTTATGTCAACCTCTAGACCGCTGGAACTTTTGCACATGGATCTCTTTGGACCATCAAGAACCAAAAGTCTAGGTGGAAACACTTATGCTTTAGTTCTCATTGATGACTACTCCAGATTCACATGGGTTGCATTTATATCCCATAAAGACAATGCTTTTAAAGCCTTTAGAATCATTTCAAAAAGAATTCAGAATGAAAAGGATTTGAAAATTAAATCTTTGCGAAGTGATCATGGTGGTGAATTTCAAAATGAATCTTTTCAAACTTTTTGTGAAGAAAATGGTATTAATCACAATTTTTCTGTCCCTAGAACTCCTCAACAAAATGGAGTTGTAGAGAGGAAAAATAGATCTCTAATAGAGCTAGCAAGAGCCATGTTAAATGAAAATGGTTTACCAAAATACTTTTGGGCTGATGCAGTAAGCACTGCATGCTATGTTCTAAATAGAATCTTGATTAGACCTATTTTAAAGAAAACACCATATGAGCTTTACAAAGGAAGAAAGCCTGACATTTCACATTTTAAAGTGTTTGGCTGTAAGTGTTTTGTTCTGAATAATGGAAAAGACACTCTTGGAAAATTTGATGCTAAGGCTGATGAAGGAGTTTTTATTGGATATTCTGCAATTAGCAAAGCATATAGAGTCTTTAACAAAAGTACCTTATCTGTTGAAGAATCTATACATGTTACTTTTGATGAAACTAACATCCTTGAAAAAGGAAAATCTCTTAATGATGAAGATGAGATAGGTGACAATATTACACAAGAAGAAGAAAAACTGGAACAACAGCAGAAAACACCATCTGAAGACACATCACTACCCAAAGAATGGAGGAAACCCAAAGATCTATCTCTGGACAACATTCTTGGAGATATAAATAAGGGAGTTTCTACTAGACACTCTTTTAATCTTCTAAGTGATGATATGGCATTTGTTTCTCAAATTGAACCATTATGTGTGGAACATGCATTAAAAGATGAATTCTGGATAATGGCCATGCATGATGAACTGAATCAATTCAAAAGAAATGATGTTTGGATTTTAGTTCCTTTCAATAAGGATATGAATGTCATTGGTACAAAATGGGTTTTCAAAAACAAACTAAATGAAGAAGGTGTTATAGTTAAAAATAAAGCTAGATTAGTAGCCAAAGGATACAATCAACAAGAAGGTATAGACTTTGGTGAAACATATGCTCCAGTTGCTAGATTAGAAGCTGTTAGGCTTTTACTTGCATTTGCTTGTGTGTTTGATTTCAAACTATATCAAATGGATGTGAAAAGTGCATTTTTAAATGGTTTTATTGATGAAGAAGTTTATGTAGCTCAACCACCTGGTTTTGTTGACTGCAAATTACCTAAGCATGTTTACAAGCTCAAGAAAGCTTTGTATGGACTGAAACAAGCTCCAAGGAAATGGTATGAAAGGCTGAGTAAGTTTCTACTAACTCATGACTTTCAAAGAGGTAATGTTGATAAAACTCTTTTCATAAAGAGAAAATCAAAAGATATTATGCTGATTCAGATTTATGTTGATGATATAATATTTGGATCTACTAACCAATCTCTTTGTAAAGAATTTGTTTCCAATATGCAGAAGGAGTTTGATATGTCTATGATGGGAGAATTAAGCTTCTTCCTAGGACTACAAGTCAAACAAATGGAAAATGGAATTTTTCTACATCAAACTAAGTATAGCAAAGAACTGTTAAAGAAATTTGATATGGAGAATTGTAAGATGTCAAATACTCCTATGTCTACTAATTGTTATCTAGATAGTGATATTGCAGGAAAAGATGTTGAAGAATCAATGTATAGAGGGATCATTGGATCTCTTCTGTATCTAACAGCTAGCAGACCTGACATCATGTACAGTGTATGTGTATGTGCTAGATTCCAATCAAAACCAAAGGAATCACATCTGAAGGCTGTAAAGAAAATACTGAAGTATTTGAAAGGCACAATCAATGTTGGATTGTGGTATCCTAAAGGTACTTCTCCATCTTTAACTGGTTACTCTGACTCCGATTTTGCTGGTTGTAAATTGGATAGGAAAAGTACAAGTGGAACGTGCCACACGTTTGGAGAATGTCTCATATCGTGGCAGAGCAAGAAACAAGCTTGTGTAGCACTCTCAACTGCTGAAGCTGAGTATATAGCTGCTGGAAGCTGCTGTGCTCAGTCAATTTGGTTTAAACATCAACTTCAAGACTTTGGTTTGAAGATTGATCACATACCACTGAAGTGTGACAACACAAGTGCAATTAACATTTCAAGGAATCCTATTCTACACTCAAGAACTAAGCACATTGAAGTTAGACATCACTTTATCAGAGATCATGTAGAGAAAGGAGACTGTGACATCAAATTCATAATGTCAGAAGATCAACTTGCTGACATCTTTACAAAGCCTCTACCAAAGGAAAGATTTTTCAAGCTAAGAACCAATCTTGGTATCATTAGTGAGTCCAATCTATCCTAAATCTCATTATTAAAGTATGATTGTGTGAATATGCATGAAATTGCTAAGCACTTATAGGTTTAAACTTGATGTATGTGCATTCATAATAGGAAATCACACAAAACACAGTATGCCTTGTATCTGCACACATTTCTCTGTGATAATCGATTACCTAGCGGGTTAATCGATTACCATTGGAAGAAATGAAGAAATTGCTGAAAAATCAACAGCAGTAATCGATTACCAATTTTCAGTAATCGACTACCTCTGCTACTTTGATGCAATTTCTGCTGCATACCCACTGTGATAATCGATTACCACGCGGGTTAATCGATTACCACTCACTCACTTGCATAATTACCCTGTTTCAGTTGCGAGATAATCGATTACCAACTAAGTTAATCGATTACCTGACGCGAACCCCTGTTTTTTTTTAGTATTCAAAAACCCTCTTTAAATCTGTTTCAAATTCAAATTAATCCAAAACTCTCTCCATTTTTGCTTCAAACTAAAACGAACGAAACCCCTGGTTCCCTTTTCTATCTCAAAATCTATTTCAAAACCTAACCCTAAGCCCCATTCATGGAAAGTCTTGGCAAAGGAAAGCGTGTAAAGCACATAGCCAACAGAGATTACCCTCGTCCTACTACTCAAGGTCAAGGTACATCTAAAAAGAAGAAACAAGACTCCTCTCGTCCAGAACCTGAAGAAGAATATTCTCATTCGTGGTTCACAAGGAAGTCTCAAGAGGAAACTTTCAATGAGTCTTTTGCTTGCAAAGACATTGTGGCTCCAAAGGTACTCTACTCGTCTTGGCTTATAGAGCAAGGTTTTACATTTCCTACTCTGTTATCTTGTCAAGGAGTTAGCAAATTTGTTGGGTTAAGTGGACTGTACTACCCTGATCTTGTTAGGGTCTTTTACTCAAATTTGGGAAGAGATGAAAATGGTGTTTTGGTTTCAGAAGTTAAAGGAATAAAAGTTACTCTATCTGCTGATGTATTTTTGAAGATTGGTGGATTAACTAGAAATGGTATTAAACCTACCTTCAATGAATTGAAGATGAAAAATTTCTCAATAGGTAAAGATACATTTTTTATGAGTATGCTGAGGGATGTTTCGGCCTGGGAGGCTGATAAAGAATACAAAAGAAAAGAAAAGAGGAAAATTACATATAATGCTGGAGGTCTACGAGTGGAAGATAGACTCCTACATTATGTAATTGTTTGGATTCTGGCAGCAAGGGGGAGCAATCACGCACAAATCAGTGAAGAAGATATGGCACTGCTCGCGGCTTTTAAGAACAACATTCAAGTTGATTGGGTATTTGTGGTAGAAGACATAATGCTAAAGACAAGGAGGTTAATGGACTGCAAGTGTCCATATGCTGTGTTCATAAGCAAGGTATTGGCGTTCTATAAAGTTCCCTTGACTGGTGAAGCAAGAGAGGTCACCAGAGATGTTCATGATATCAAGGATAGAGCTCTGAAAATGATGAAGCTAGTGAAAACAGATGCTGGTTGGATAGCAAAGGAAGATGTTCCTACTGCTGAGACTGCAGAGCCGTCTCAACCTGAAGTTCAAATTGAAGAAGAGGAAGCAGCTGAAGAGCCCAAGCCTCTTTCTACTTTTGAGCTATCTGTTCTGGCAAAGCTAGATGACATCAGAGAAACTCAGAGAAGAGATTATCAAGAGCTGAAGGCTTGTTTTGAATCTATATCTGAACGACTGGATGCGATGAACATACCCTACCCTGAAGAACTTTAGTTATGCATTACATTTTAGGCACTGCATTTTAATTTGTTCTGCATAAATACTTTGATTTATATTTCAGACTTAAAGTTTGTAATAGTTGTAGTATTTGTATGCTTCTGAACATTTTTAATGCTTATATGATGAAAGTCTTATTAAGTGCTTGTTGTTTTTGTTGCATAAGTATCATGTTATTTCTCTGTTTACTCTGTTTTTTTTTTGTTTGGTTAAGCCAAACAGGGGGAGAAATTCATGAGAAACTGATTAAATGTTTATATGGTTGTTTATGTATTGTATAAGAAAGAAATGGAAATAGAACTGCATAATGCTTTGTATGGAAGTTTTTGTTCTAGACATATGCAGGTTCAAATTCAAGTTCAAATTTCAAACAAACAAGTGAAACAAAACAACATGATGATCGTGAAAGTCAACATGAAGAGTTTGGCTCATCAAAACCAAAAAGGGGGAGATTGTTGAAGATTGAAGAATCTACATCTGGAAGATGTTCCCTAGAAGTTTTAGTTTTGATGTTTTGTTCTTGTTGTTTTTTATTTTAAGCCTATGTCAAAAGGATAATGTATTGATTGTTTAAAAGATTAGGCTTGTATGTGTTTGTTTGTTATGTGTTAAAAATTAGTAATTAACATGAAGGTGAAAATATCATAATACTCATTTTTCTTATTTCATTCATTGTTGAGAACATGAAGTATTAATTTACTGAGTGTTTGAGACTTTAAATGAAAACTTGAAAACATCAGAAATTTTCTGAGTTAAGGAATAGATTACCTGAACTGGTAATAGATTACCTGACTCATGTTGAAAAATTTGATTGATACTGGAATAATCGATTACCATGTATGGTAATAGATTACCAAACTGATTCTGATGATTTCAAGAGGAAAAAGGATCGTGTTAATCGATTACCTCTCTAAAGTAATCGATTACCTCTGTTCCAAATGTGAGTTTTGTGTTATTTTGGCATCGTGTTAATCGATTACTGTTTTAAGTAATAGATTAAAACAGTTGCTGAAACAATTAGTTCAGTTATTCTAACTCGTGGTAATAGATTACCATCACAGGTAATAGATTATCTCTGTTATGAATATAACTGAAATAACTGTTTTCTTGCACCTGAAAATTGTCTTTAAATAAGATTAAAACTGAAGTTTTTAAAAACACAGAAAAGATAGAAAATATAGAAAAGAAAAAAGAGAATAAAGATTTTCTGAAAAGAAGGAAAGAACATATCTGCTGAAAATCAACTTTTGGAAAAAGAAGTGTGCAAGATCAATTCAAGAAGATGAAGTTCATTTAGAAAATTCATTCTAAACTGGTTTACTTTGTTGAAGATCATATCTACACGAACAGGTGTATTCGTTTCTGATCTTTTCATTGTTTGAATGGTTTTAACTCTTGAGATTAGAGAATCTCTGGAAGAGTTGTGTAAAGAGAAATCTTGAGATAGGTTTTTCTCAAGTAGGATATTGTGGGATCAATATTCTTGGGTTATTTGTTTCTTGTGGAGTCAAGAAATGGTTTGTTAATCTTGTAGGTGTCAAGATTTGCTTGTTAAATTCATTGATTGGATATTGCTTGTGCAGGGTGCATGTAAAGAATATCAATAGTGGATTTGACTGGATTTAGAGGTGTATCTAAATCTGAAACTGGATGTAGGCCTTTGGATGGCTGAACCAGTATATATCTTGGTGCATGATTTTCTTAACCTTACACTCTTTACATTCTGTATAAGTTTCTTGATTAATGTTGTATGAAGAAAAACATTATCTGCAGAAACTGAACTTTAAAGATTCTTGGTAATTGATAAAATCAATCTTTACGTATCTTGTATTGATTCTGGTATTCAAATCTTGTTGGATAAGCTGTGCATTTATAACTCTGAATTACTTTTTATGTTTAAAGGTTTGTTTTAAATCAAGATTTGTTTGGTAAAGTTTTAGAAAGCAAACAAGGAAGGAAAATAACATAGAATCTATTCAACCCCCCCTTCTAGATTCTAACCGTAGGGACCAACACGTTCTGCAAGCAGTACAGGCTGTTCTGCTTGCAGAACGGGTCGTTCTGCTTGTAGAACGGGTCGTTCTGCTTGCAGTACGGGCCATTCTGCAAGCAGTACAGGTTGTTCTGGGGCCGTTCCAGACTCAAAGTTCGCCCAAAAACAACGAAATAAGACGCATGAAACGAAAATGTTACCTCAATGTTGTATTCGTCCCAGAAAATGAGAAGCTACACACTTCAGATGAGAGTCCCAGAGAGTAAAGAGGAAGAATATATGATATTGAAGCAAAATAGTAGAGAATGGAGCAATAGGAGCAGAGATAGTGTAATTAATTCTCTGATACTACTTTTAAAATTGGCTGTTCAATAACTGATTTTAAAAGTGATACTTTTAAAATCGGCTATTTAGAGCCGATTTTAAAAGTGAGACTTTTAAAATCGGCTGTTCAAGAGCCGATTTTAAAAGTAGCGTCAGAGACTTTTAAAATCGGTCATAACGTAGCCGATTTTAAAAGTAATGACATTATTTACAAAATTGCCACCGCATCACTTTTAAAATCGGCTACCTGATGACCGATTTTAAATCTCCGATTTTAAAAGCCATTTTTGTACTAGTGTATTCATAGATTCAAATGTTGAAATCCAACACAAATAAACAAAAATTTTCCAAAATTTTATAAACTAAAAAATTCAACAATATTAATGAAATCAACAACCCTAAAACGTCAACAATCTAAGTTGGGTTATTTTCTTGATCATTTTGTTTTCAAAACTTATATCGCCTCAACTACAATTAAATCATCTCAATTAAACCTAATTATTATTTTTTTAAATTTTTTTTGATCAGGTTAGTCCAACTTAAGGTCATTTGGCTCATCGGACTAAGTGGCCCAAGTCAAAATGATCTACTGCTATTTAGCAGGGGCAAATCCAGGTTGATAGAAGTGGAGGCAAATGCCCTCACTAAGTTTTTTATGTCAATTATTATCTCAATATATATTATAATAAAATCTATTATTTATTATGTTAAAAATTAAGTATTTCATTGCTTTTTATGTTTTATGTTGCAAAAAAATTTAAAATTAATATATTATTTTTGAAATATATTTTTCTTTTAAAAAAATTACATCTAAATGTAGTTTGATAACTTAATTTTTCTTAAAAATAAATGGATGTGAGTTATCAAATGTATGTGAGGTTTATTAAAATACATCTTCTTTTTTAAAAGGAGTATATTAAAAAGTTATAATTGTAATATTTTTTAAAATGTACCTAAATATAATTTGTTACCTTACTCCTTTTTTTATTTTTAAAAAATAGTTGTGAATTAAAAAAATTATATATGTGTGCATGGTGTGTCATGTTAATTATAATTAAGTAAATTTAGTCTTGACGGTTTATTCAAGTTCATATTATATTTCTTTTTATAAAAAAAAAAAGAAGACAATTTTAATGTTAGAAATGAATTGTTAAATGACTGTTTTGTTACTTATATAAAGAAAAATAATTTTGAAGATGTTAAAAATAAAAAAAATTATTCATTATTTTTAAAATATAAAATCTCGTAAAGACAATTAAAATATATATTTTTATTTAAAAAAATATAAAATTATATATTTATTATTACAAATTATATATAAATATTATTCTCACTACTTAAAATTCTGAATCTGTGCCTACTACTTGATCAAATTTTTTATGATCTAACCTTACTATATTTACCAACTGATTGAATCAACTTTAACATTAATAATCTCTACATATACATCTATACATATTTAATAATTCGTGCCTATAATAAAGTGATATATATAATTTTTTTGCGTACACATCTTTTTTTATTCTAATTTATTTTTCTAATCATTCCTTAAATTATTCTACAAATTATTTACATCCTTCGATTAATTATCCACTGGTATATATTGCTCTTTTTTTTTTTGCTTTAATTTCTTTTTAAAACAAAGTGGCGCGAAATGCCTCTTCATTTTTTTATTTTTACTAATAATTTTAAAAAGAATATTTCTTTTTAACATACACTATTTTACTCTTATAAACTACTTTTTAGCCATTTTTTCTCCTTTTTTAAATTTCAATATAAATTTCACTCTTGTAACTTTTCACACTTTCTAAATAACTCTCCAAATAATCGCCCATTCCATCAAAATTAATTGCCAAACTTTTTTTTTCTTTTAACAGAAGAAAAGTTTTTCCTCAACTCGTTTATATAATGCTTTTCTATTCTATTGTTATATTACTTTACTTCACATTAAATTTTCTTCTTTTTATATCTCTTATGTATAAAAAAATTATGTAAAAGTCTTGTATACATAAATTTTTAAAGTTTAATTATGATAAAAAATTTAAAATCAATACACACTTTTTTAACTCATAAAGATATAAATTTTAAATTTAATTCTTATTATTTTCATTGCCTGCATGGTAGAATAAATATGTAAGAATATAATTAATTTTCTTTATTTTAACACAATTATCTGTATGCGTGATAAAGTTAAAGCAACGATTTAGGGGAATAGAATTCATTGATTTTAGTTATTATTTTTTTTCAATTTAAACAAAATTTTATAACATAAAAAATAATATTGGCAATAAATAATTTTATGTTAATAAAAATAATCTATTGAAATGTTTAAAACTTTGAGCTGAATTTTTTAATTAGTATGAAAATTATACGATTTGTTGTTTTTTCGTTCTATTTTTATTCATTAAAATGAAAATATTATCTTATTTTTACTGTTCCACAAAGTGTAAACGTCACACGCAATACTGACTCCAGTGTGTTTGTCTTGTTCTCATCACGTGGAGGCCACCTTATCCTTGCTGATCAAGTATCCTTGGCCACCAAGGTTCTGATCTTGACTGTTCATAATACAATACTTGGCTGAAGTTAAAAAAAAAATAAAAAAAATAAAAAAAACTAAAAAAACTAAAAAATTCTAAAAGCGAGTATCCCAAAAGTATTAATAAGAAAATTATATATATATATATATACTAATTCATTTAATTTTTAAAAAGTAAGATAATTTTGATATTTGAATTTAATATTTCTTCATTATTATTTCTTTTATACAAAATTAAATTCATATTCGGTCATATATTAATTATTTTTAAATTAATATAATTTTAATTAAGATGTAATGATGTAATCTCTTAATTTAGTAAAATATATTAATTATAAAATTTTAAAAAAATATACATTCGAATTGATTAAAAGACATGGATATTAATTAAAAAAATAGTATAGGCGTAATTTTTGAAAATATATAAAAAATTAAATTTATGGTTATCAATTAAAATTAATTACTTTGTTTATCTTAACAAATTAAGTAATATAATTTTAGTAAATAATTCTACTTTTTGGTTTATCCATTCTTCTGTATTACGATCTTTGCTTTTTATAATACATTATTAACGGTTCCAAAAGAGTGAGTAGCCAAGTTTGAAAAAGAAAAGAAATCAAATCGCAGTCAACGTCTTTGTCTCAAATATGTAGAGCAGTAGAAGCATCTTATCCTTGCAGATCAAGTTACAATATTGGCAATTTTAAAATTATAATAGAACTGTATACACAGGCAAAACGATGCCATAATTCTTAATTCTGTCTATTTATCTTAACAAGTGAAAATGAGACACTCCTCATAAAATATTATTAAAAAGTAAATGAAAGATAAAAAAATAAAAAATTTGTGTAGTTAACTTTAAAACATTTAAATAATTAAATAAAATTAATTAAAGTGTAATAATAATTAAAAAATTAGTTAAAAAATAAAAAGTAAAAAATAATAAAAAAAGAATATCTCTTTTATTAATAAAATCATAGAATTATAAGTTATTGATATACACACAAAACCATTATTTTGAATTCTCTGATGATTCCAAGTACAATTTTGATGAATGGTCTAAAAAATGGCGTCATATTGGTCAAACCAATCGGCCATGACCCTATCCTAGATACATCAGATACCTATAAATGAAGAAAGGAGAAGGGTTTCAAATTGCAATTGCAGTGTATTGCAAAATAGCTAGCAAAAATGGACTTTCTCCTAAATTGCCTAAACCTAAACACTACCACTAGTGCCATTGCATTCCTTTCTCTAATCTTGTTATTTTTGTTTGTATGGAAAAAATCTAAAGGTAAAGAAGCTCCACTAGTTGCAGGTGCATGGCCAATACTAGGTCACCTCAAATTGTTGAATAGTTCACAAACACCCCATAAAACGTTGGGTGATTTGGCTGATAAGTATGGACCCTTATTCACCATCAAGCTCGGTGTCAAACCCGCTTTGGTTCTCAGCAACTGGGAAATGGCGAAGGAATTGTTCACCAAAAACGACCTTGCCGTTTCCTCTCGCCCTAAACTCGTTGCCGTTGAACTCATGTCGTACAACCAAGCATTTGTTGGTTTGGCACCGTACGGGACATATTGGCGCGAGTTACGTAAAATAGTTACGTTCGAGTTTCTCTCCAATCGCCGAATCGAGCAACTGAGCCACGTTCGTGTCTCCGAGGTTCAAACCTCGATCAAGGAGCTTTACGATGTTTGGTGCAGAGAAAAGAACGAGGGTAACTACGTGTCGGTGGAAATGAAACAATGGTTGTCACATTTGACTTTCAACATGGTTGTGCGAATGGTGGTTGGGAAGAGGTATTTCGGGGTAACCCATGTGGAAGGGAAAGAGAAAGCGCAAAGGTTTATGGAGAATATAGGGGAGTTCATGCGGTTGATGGGGACTTTCACGGTGGCTGATGGGGTTCCTTGTTTGAGAGGGTTGGATTTGGGGGGTTATGAGAAGGCCATGAAAGCAAACGCTAAGGAAATTGACAAGTTGTTGAGTGAGTGGTTGGTGGAACACCAAGAAAAGAAGGCTTTGGGTGAAAAGGATGAAAGAGAACGTGACTTCATGGACGTCATGATTTCTAAGATTAATGGTGCACAGATTGAGGGGTTTGATGCTGATACCATATGCAAAGCCACATCCTTGGTAAGCACTACTATATCTTTACCATTATGCTTATTTTGGTGTAGATAATTTTTCTTTTAATACAATTTTATGTTTATAACTTTTATATATATCTCATTTTATTTTTAATAACTACTCAAAAAATTGTTCAAATTGCTGATTATTAATCATCAATTTTAATTAATATTATTTTTACATGTTTTAAAAATATGCAGAAGTACAAAGTGTTTTTTATTTTACTTTTTTTATACTAGTAATAATACGGTGTGAATTCTGAAAGAGTTAGTGAAATTTCATTTTTATGACATTCAAACCTGTAAAACAGGGATTAACATGGGGACTGGTTGAATTTATTTTGGACTTCTAGTATTTTCTTCTTCTTCTTCTTTTTATTTTGTATAATACAATCTTCTAGCTTTATATTTATAGCATTAATTAATATGTTATATAATTTAAGTTTCATTTAAAGTATTTAATTTTAATATTAGCTATATAACATTTTTAAAATATAAAAAATTAAGATAAACATTACCTAAGAATCTCGTGTGGTGGCCAATATAGTGGCTTTTGTGAACTATAAGAAGAAAGTTGGAAGTTGACAATGAATACTTTTATATAAAAGCAGGTATAAATATAAAATTGGTACATGTAACTAGTTTCTTAGTTACGTATGTATTTTTTATATTTAATAATTAAATACTAATTATATGTCGAGAATACTAGGTAAAATTAGGACATAAAGGAAATTTTATCATGATAAAGATTGAATATAATATATAATTTTCCATTTTATTTATTTTTCTTAGATAATTAAACTACTCTTCTGATAAAGTTAGAACTTATTATTTACAGGAGTTGATTTTGGGCGGAACTGATACAACTGCTGTTGTTCTTACATGGGCATTTTGTTTGCTATTGCGAAATCCTCATGTATTGAAAAAGGCTAAAGAAGAAATTGATATTCAAATTGGCATAGATGGATTTATAAAAGAGTCAGATATGAGTAAACTGGTGTATCTTCAAGCTATAGTTAAAGAGACACTAAGATTGTATCCACCCGCACCTTTTTCATCACCTCGTGAATTTATAGAGAATTGTATTTTAGGTGGCTATCACATCAAAAAGGGAACTCGCCTAATGCCAAACTTGTGGAAGATTCATAGAGACCCTAGTGTCTGGTCGGATCCATTGGAATTCAAACCAGAAAGATTTCTTACTACTCATAAAGATGTTGATGTTAGGGGTCACAATTATGAGTTTTTACCGTTTGGAAGCGGAAGAAGGATCTGTGCTGGAATGTCCCTTGGCTTAAACATGGCTCATTTCGCTCTGGCTAATTTCTTGCACTCCTTTGACATTTTGAATCCATCAACTGAATCTCCTGATATGACTGAAATCTTTGGATTCACGAATACTAAAGCCACTCCACTTGAGATTTTGGTTAAGCCACGTCTCACTCCCAACTATTATGAAACTTTATAATCCTTATGTTAGTCGTGTGGTCTGTGTGTGATTCATATTGTTTGATACTTTGATGTCAAATAATGTGATGCTTTGTGGTCAATTGTATGTTAAATCGTGTCTTCCTTTGAAAATGTTATGTAACCATGTGATAGTTTTGTTCCTTGCAAAAGCTCGCTAGATGTATCATCGTCATTTAATTGTCATGAAACAAATAATATGATCTTGCTACGAGTTTATTTGTGTTAGTGTATTAATTTGCTTGTAATAGATTAAGAATATTACAGAAAAAAGGACTTGAGCATTATTCCCGTTTTTTTAGGGTGTTTTGAATTATGTGAATGGAATGATATGAGTAGGAATGTAAGTAAGTTGAGATTGATCCGTAAATCTAACTAACTCGATCCATCTCAAAGTTACACATTCACGTTAAGAGTGTTTTCCCTTCACGTGCATGACATTTTTAATAAAAAAAAAATCTAAAGAGTTTACAAGACTACTCTACTCAGTATTCATCCGACTCATCTAAACCCATTATTTAGTTTTTTTTTTATAAATAAGATAAATCCCAGAGAATAATTTTTTAATGAAAATTGTTGCTTCTTATTTTTCTAGCCGTGTTTCACAACGCTTTTTCAATAATTTATAATTGAATGTGGTTTATTTTAATTGTATCATGTAGTTATGTTAAATAAAACATTAATTATATACTTACATATTTATTTTGCTTTGCACTTAAATTAATACGTATTAAATTAAAAAAAAATAACTTTAAGGTATGTTTGGATGAGGAATTTTAATGGAGTAATTCATTTGTTTGAAGAATTTTAAATTCTTTGAGGTGAAATACTTTGTATGGATGGAGAATTTACAAAAAAATTTGAAATCTAAATATTTGTGAAAATCTTTGAAATAGTAGAATTTCAAATTCTCCCAAAAAGGTAAGAATTTGAAATTCCTCATATTTTTTCCCCTTATTTCACTTATATATTTTATCTTATATCTTCATATTTTTAATTATTGAATATTTAAAAATACTTTAAAAAATATTAAATATTATCTAATATTAATTTTAAAATTATTAAATATTTAAAATTATTAAATATTTTTATAAAATTTTATTTAAAAATCTCAACATATAAATATATTTTTAAAATCAATTTTATCATGATAGAATCAAATTATCATATCCAAATTAACAATTTAAAATTTTAAAAAAATTGAATTGACTTATCCAAACAAAATATTTTAAGAATGATAGAAATTGAAATCAAAGTAATTCAAATACCAAGAATTTCAAATTCCTTGAATTTGTAAAATTTCTCATTCAAACACACCATTAGGGAACTAAAGAATTTTTTATTAATTGTAAAACATTGTCATAAAATTTAAAAATTTATTTATATATATATTTTCAAGGAACAATAAGAGAGAAAAAACAAAAAAAAAAGTAAATTAAGTAATATAGCGAAACAATAAAAGATTATATAAATTATTATATAACTTTATCATGAGATTATATTATTTCTTTATATTTCTTTATATAGTATGTTAGTATACGTATCACTATTTGCATGATGAATTATCATCATCAATGTCTTCCATCACTGCACAAAAATTACTTTTAATGATAATTATTATACTTTTAGGGTAATTATTTTAATTTTTAATGACAATATAAATAGTTTCTAAACTATTTATCATCAATTAAATTATAGCTAATGTATCCAAAGTCAATAAAAATATTACCGATAATTATAACGAATAATAAAAGTTTGTTTATGATAACTAAAAATAAAGGGTGTTTAACTATTCACTTAAATTATATATACTAATAACTATTTAAATCACCACTAAAAGTGTGTTTAACAAATTTATATATTTTTTCAACAGCTACATTACATGATGAATATATCCCTTTTTAGAGCACACAACTAGAAATGTGCTGGTTTCCTGCTAGTTTCCTACGAAAAATTGTTAGCAGAAATTTTTTTTGTGAATTTGCTGCCATCATGTTAATGATAGGATTATTCTCCGTGAGCGAGTAATTTTGTATACTTTTTGAGGATTTTATTGCGAATCTAGATTGACAGAAAATATTTAACATTATTTTAATAAACCGCAGAAAAATGTCGCAAGCATTTTTTTAATAATTTTTTTTATACATTTAATTGAGGACTTTTTTTTTTGTGAATTTATATCCCCAGGAAATATTTCTCGTGAATTTAATTCCGTAAGAAAATCTACAAGTAATTCCTTCGTAATCCATATCAGTACTAAAGAAACCTTCCTCTACTTAATTTGTTGATAAAACTAGAAAAACATTGAATGCAGCGGTTATACTTCTCGTGGTTAGAAAGCAACACTAACTTCTTCAGACTATGCTTCTGTGTAATGTTGCTGTCATATAGGAAATTAATTGTACAAATTTTGATTATTGCAATGCTAGCTCTTTTTCGTATAGATTTCTATTGCTTAGTTAGAGTAACATGCGTGCCATTGTTGGAGGAGAGGTTATAATAACTGATTATTGGATTAATTTATGCTTCATGCAAGGCTTTTACAAGGCATCACTTTGGAATGATGATTTATCTGAAACTATAGTTTGTGCTTAAATTGAAACAATGCTTAATTGCTTATATCAAAATAATGGATTTGGCATTTTAGAATAACTTGTCGAAAATGGTCACGATGATTGGATTTGCTCTAACAGATGAGTATGCTTTTTGGTTTGCTCAGTAACTGTATCTGTATGTATTGATCGTGTATACTCTTAAGGGAGCTTCCTATTTTCTTGAGCTTCATTATCTGTCTTTTAAAGCCTCTATCTTGGCCAGCTCAACAAGTGCTTGCTCTTCATTGGTTTCCTTAATCTCCTTTTTAAGCACATCTATAGTTGTTAATTAAACATGAAAACATCAGAGTTTGATGCTTGAATTTCTTTCTCTTCCATCAAAGAAGCCACATCAAGATATTAACAAATACTAACACATCATAGAAATTAACAACAGCTTTAACTGAAATTTAAACGTGTGAATATGCAAATTTAATTACAGGTGTCTACTCTGACCATTATTAATTTAGATTTGGTAAGCTTTTTCCAAATTTATTTAATTTAATTATTTGCTAAGATATTTGTTTCAGGTGCAATATAGTTAATATTTTAATTTACAAAACTAATTAACTTTAAGATTGCAAAGCCCTAAGTTCATTCTTATTATTTACATTTTCTAATTTTATTAGTTCATCAAGATTGCAGAGGAAGCAGAATAAAGTTCTTTTCATTGGCAAATGAATTAAAGCAGGTATTACAATCAACTCTTTTCAACAAAATAACACGCCAATATTGAATATCTTCAGATTAGATTTTCACGAGTTGATCAAAATTTCACAGGTACCATGATGATGTTTCCATCATTATTATTTCACTAGTACAAAAATGGGTTATTACGTCACTCATTTTATGTTAGAAAAGTGAAACCCTGACGTTATAAAAACGCGGTGGCAGTTTCGTAAATATTGACTGACTAATTTACGTCGGATCCCCCAATGTCCGACGTAAATTAGTCACTATAGTAGCAACGTTCTTTTCACTTCCCGCGCGCGTCCCTTTGTTTTCTTTCATTCTTCTCTCAATCTTCTTCTCTCAATCTGTAAGTGTCTAAGTTCGTGTGTTTGCACATTCAAGACTAAGCCATTATTTTGGACTTATCTGATATGTGTATGGAATTGAACTATGAGATGTTGTGTGGAATGTGAATGAGATGTGGTTGTGGTTCTTCATACCTATGACCAGGGGTGAGCATGACCCGAGATTGTTACATGAGTATCGTGACCTTGGTTAACATGTCAGGGGTGAGCACGACCCTAGGTTAGGGGTAACGTGACCTTGGCACAGTGTTATATCAAGGGTGAGCACGGCTCTGGATTGTTACCTGGGTATCGTGACCTTGGTTAACATGTCAGGGGTGAGCACGACCCTAGGATAGGGATAACGTGACCTTGGCACAGTGTTATATCAGGGGTGAGCACGGCCCGAGATTGTTAAATGGGTAGCGTGACCTTGGCATAGTGTGAAGTGCAAGATTTGTGATGATTGGTGTGATTGAGAATTATGACGTGATGACAATGCATGATTGATTGAAATACGATATGTTGAAATATTTATGAATATTAAATTATAATGAGATAATATATTGTGTTTTCTTATGTGCTATATATATAGATGTTTTCTTTTCTCACCGTGCGATTTGTGGATATTTTAGGTGAGGAAGATCTGGCTACGAGTGGTATCTAGAATGCCAACGGTTGAATTGTCGGGATGCTCTGATATTGTGACATCGGGCAAAGGATTTTTTAGAACATAGGTTTTTATTGTAAATGTTATTTTTTGAAAATAATTTGAAAACTCTTGCGTTTCATTTTTGTTATTGTGGTTATTGAAGGATAATTTTTAAGATTCTCATGTGAACCCTTTTATCGAAATAAAAAAAATATATTTATAAGTTTTTATTATTACAATATATATGTTGGGGTAGTAAGGGTGTCACATTTAGTGGTATCAGAGAAGGTTGATCCAATCGGCCGTGAGTTGTGAGTCTACTATGCTTGTTTGGTAGATAATTGATGGAATGATTTGATTGTAGAATTTGTTGATATGTTAGTACTATGATTGATTAAGTTGGTTGTTTACTTATAGTATAATTGGTAACTTTTCTGGTGATCAGAAAAGTAATGGCAGGAGGTAGGAACGATCGTGCAATCGTTGATGCTCTTCAAGCGATGGCTCAGGCTCTGGGTAATATGAACCAACAACCAGAGGTAGATGGGCTGGAGAGATTCCAGCGAAATAATCTACCAAGCTTCCGTGGGGGTTATAATCCTGATGGAGCTGCTGACTGGATTTTTGAAGTTGAAAAGATATTCCAAGCTATGGGATGTCCTTTGATACAGAAGGTGACTTTGGCTGCCTTCATGCTTTCTGGTGAGGCTGGCATCTGGTGGCAAGGTACTTTACAAAGAATGATAGCTGCAGGTACCCAAGTGAATTGGGAGAATTTCAAGCAGCTATTCTTGGAGAAATACTTTCCCCGAGATGTAAGACATAAGAAATAGGTGGAATTCCTTGAATTGAAGCAAGGAGATGATTCTGTGGCTGAGTATGTGACTAAGTTTGAAGACTTGGTCAGATTTTGTCCCATGTATGATGGTGTGGGCAATGAGAAGGACAAATGTGTGAAGTTTGTGAGTGGTCTTCGCCCTGAGATTAAACAAGTTTTTAATTATCAAGGGATCACTCACTATCACAAATTGGTAAACAAGTGCCGAGTATATGATGACGATAACCGTGCTAGGGTAACTCATTATAAGAGTGGAGGAACCATGAGGAATAATAAGTTTGGGTCATCTAGTAAGGGTAAACCTTACACCAAGTTTTCCGGGAATTCGAGTTCTAAGGTGAATAATCAAGGTTCTATGCAACAAAGAAGCCAAGTTCCCACGGCTAGCCAAACTTCTAGAGAAGGAAGTGTGGGTTCTGTTTCACACAACAACTGCTACAATTGTGGGAAGCCAGGTCATAGGGCATATGAATGTTCGTTGCCTAGAGAAATAATGTGCTTCAAATGTCAAGAGAAGGGACACAAAGCTCGTGATTGCCCCAAGAACAAGACAATAGAGGTTGGGGGGAGTGCTAGCAAACCTCGAGCGACAGGAAGGGTGTTTGCCTTGAGTGGTGCTGAAGCTTCACAATCCAAAGACTTAATCCAGGGTATATGTTTCATCAATGGAACTCCTCTAATTGTTTTGTATGACTCTGGTGCGACTCACTCTTTTATATCACATGCGTGTGTGTCCAAATTAAAATTACCTGTTTCTTCCTTGTCTTTTGAATTAATAGTAGAGACACCAACTAGTGACTCAATGTCTACTTCTGATGTCTGTTTAAAGTGTCCTTTGATTATTAATGGTAGAGATTTTATAGTTGACTTAATTTGTTTGCCTCTAAGTCAGCTAGATGTTATTCTGGGTATGGACTGGTTATCTTCCAATCATGTCCTTTTGAATTGTGCTGATAAATCTATTGTCTTTGGTGAGCCTGTTGAAAAAGTGAGTAAGGATTATTTGACTGCCAACCAAGTTAAGGTATCTTTACAAGAGGATGCTCAAGTGTACATGTTGTTAGCATCTTTGAATTCTGAGAGTAATATTTTGGTGAATGAACTGCCTGTTGTATGTGACTTTTCGGATGTCTTCTCTGATGATATGTCTAGCTTACCACCTAGAAGAGAAGTAGAATTTTCCATAGACTTAGTACTAGGAACAGGACCTATTTCTAATGCACCTTATAGAATGTCACCCGTAGAGTTAGTGGAGCTTAAGAAACAAATAGAAGACTTGTTGGAGAAGGGGTTTGTGAGGCCTAGTGTATCACCTTGGGGAGCACCCGTACTATTAGTTAAGAAGAAGGATGGTAACATGAGATTGTGTGTAGATTATCGCCAGTTGAACAAGGTAACCATTAAGAATAAATATCCATTGCCTAAGATAGATGATCTTATGGACCAGTTGGTGGGTGCTTGTGTATTTAGTAAAATTGATCTTAGATCGGGGTACCATCAGATTAGAGTTAAGGATGAGGATGTACCTAAGACAACATTTAGGACTCGTTATGGACACTATGAGTATCTAGTAATGCCTTTTGGTGTAACAAATGCTTTTGCAATTTTTATGGATTACATGAACCGAATTTTTCATCCGTACTTGGATAAATTTGTAGTTGTCTTCATAGTTGACATACTAGTTTATTCCAAGACTAAAGAGGAACATGAGGAACACTTAAAGGTAGTTCTTCAAACCCTCAGGGAGAGACAACTTTATGCCAAGTTGTCTAAGTGTGACTTTTGGCTAGAGGAAGTGAGTTTCTTAGGACATGTGATTTCAAGTGGGGGTATAGCAGTATATCCATCTAAAATTGAGGCGGTACTTAAGTGGGAGACACCTAAGTCAGTTAGTGAGATTAGGAGCTTCCTTGGATTGGCTGGATACTATAGAAGGTTCATAGAGGGATTCTCTAAGTTAGCATTACCCTTGACAAATTTAACTAGGAAAGGAGTTATGTTTGTATGGGATAGTAAATGTGAGAATAGTTTCCGAACTCTTAAGGAGAAGTTGACTAGTGCACCTATTTTAGTGTTGCCTGACCTTAGTAAGACTTTTGTGGTTTATTGTGACGCTTCTAAGATGGGTTTGGGTGGAGTGTTAATGCAAGAGGGAAAGGTCGTATCGTATGCATCTAGGCAATTGAAAATACATGAGAAGAATTACCCCACCCATGATCTTGAATTAGCAGCTGTGGTATTCACACTTAAGATTTGGAGACATTATTTGTATGGTTCAAAATTTGAGGTGTTTAGTGATCATAAGAGTCTTAGATATTTATTTGACCAAAAGGAATTAAATATGAGGCAAAGCAGATGGTTAGAGTTCCTTAAGGATTATGATTTTGATCTTAGTTATCATCCGGGCAAAGCCAATGTGGTGGCTGATGCTTTAAGTAGGAAATCTTTGCATTTGTCTTCTCTTATGATTAGGGAGATGGACCTTTTGGCTCAATTTAGAGACTTGAGTTTGACTTGTGAGGTGACCCCTAGTAGTGTGAGACTAGGTATGACTTGGGTGACTAGTGAGTTGTTGAAGGAAATTGGAGAAACACAGTTAGTGGATTCATTTCTAGTGGCTAGACGTGATGCTATAGGACAAGGTGTTGGAGGAGAATTTACCTTGGGTGTAGATGGAGTGTTAAGATTTAAAGATCGAGTGTGCGTGCCTAGTGACCCTACACTTAGACGTTTGATCCTAGAGGAAGGTCATAGGAGCAAGCTTAGTTTTCACCCAGGGGCAACTAAGATGTATCAAGACCTTAGAAAGATATTTTGGTGGCCTAGGATGAAGAAAGATATAACTGAATTTGTGAGTGCCTGTTTAGTGTGTCAGAAGGCTAAGATAGAACATCAGAAACCTTCAAGACTACTTCAGCCTTTGAGTATACCCGAGTGGAAGTGGGATAACATTTCTATGGATTTTGTAGTTGCTTTGCCTAGGACTAGGAGAGGGCATGATTCCATTTGGGTTATAGTTGATAGGTTGACTAAGAGTGCACATTTCTTACCTATTAACATTAGGTATTCTCTAGAGAGATTGGCTGGACTGTATATTGATGAGATTGTGAGATTGCATGGGATACCATCTAGCATAGTTTCAGACAGAGACCCTAGATTCACCTCTAGGTTTTGGGAGAGTCTACAACGAGCTTTGGGGACCCAACTTAGACTTAGTTCAGCTTACCACCCTCAAACTGATGGTCAGACTGAGAGGACTATTCAATCTTTAGAGGATTTGCTTAGAGCCTGTGTGTTGGACCAAGGGGGTAGTTGGGATAGTCTTTTACCTTTGATAGAGTTTACCTATAATAATATTTACCACTCTAGTATAGGTATGGCACCTTTTGAAGCCCTGTATGGTAGGAGATGTAGGACCCCTTTGTGTTGGTGCGAGCCTGGTGATAATGTTATCTTAGGACCTGAGATTATGCAACAAACCACTGATAAGGTTAGATTGATACAAGAGAGGATGAGGACAACTCAGAGTAGACAGAAAAGTTATGCTGACAGGAGAAGGAAGGATTTGGAATTTCAAGAAGGTGACCATGTGTTCTTGAAAGTCACTCCGTGGACTGGGGTTGGCAGGGCATTGAAATCCAGAAAACTTACTCCTCGATTTATTGGTCCTTTCCAAATTCCTAAAAGAGTCGGTAGTGTTGCCTACTAAATTGCTTTGCCTCCTAATCTGTCAAATCTCCATGATGTGTTCCACATTTCCCAACTTCAGAAATACATCTATGATCCTTCGCATGTGATTGAGTCGGATCATCTTGAGGTTAAGGAGAACCTAACTGTGGAAGCTACCCCGATGAGAGTCGAGGATCGAATGGTGAAGCAACTTAGGGGAAAGGAAATTCCTTTGGTAAAAGTTATTTGGGGAGGAGCTACACCTGAAAGTGCTACTTGGGAGCTAGAGGAGAAGATGAAAGCGTCGTATCCGTTTTTATTTGCTTCAGGTAATTTCGAGGACGAAATTTCTTAAAGGAGGGGAGAATTGTAACACCCCATTTTTCTTATTTCAATTTTATTTTATTTTAATTAAGGGTATTTTGGTAATTTTATAAAGGAGATAGGGGTGATTTAGTAGCTTGGAACGGGCTGTTCCGGAATTGGAACGGGCCGTTCCAAACTACCAAAAGGTATGTGATTTAGTAACTTGGAACGGGCTGTTCCGGAATTGGAACGGGTCGTTCCAAACTACCAAATTGTATGTGAGTTAATAGCCCAGAACAGGCCATTCTCAAGATGAAACGGGCCGTTCCGGACTATTAAATATGCCATTAACCCTAAATGGGAACGGGCTTGGAACGGGACGTTCCCAAAATTATGGCCGTTGGGTGTAATTAATGCACACCAGAACGGGCCGTTCTGGTTTTGGAATGGGCCGTTCTAGATGTGATTTTTAGCCATGGTTTAAGGGTCTGGAACGGGCCGTTCCGGATTTGGAACGGGCCGTTCTGGTGTAAAAAGCCTATAAATAGAGCTGTTTGCCACTCCCAAAAAGCACACCTCTCATTTCTGATTTCTTTTCTTCTGGTCTCTCTCTTCTTTCCTCTACTTTCTGCTTCAGACCGAGGGGAACCCAACGAGGGAGATCAACTAGATCTAGTGTAGATTCAGCTTCTACATATCTAGATTCAGCTTCTTCATATCCAGGTACGGGGGAAAAGGGAAATTATTTATATATAGAGTTACATGAGAGAATTGGGTAGAGGAAAAACCCCTTAGGATTATGAGTAATTTTAGAATTATTTCTGTTTGAAGAATTATTGACATTATTTGATTCTGTATATATTTAGGACAACAAATATATGATTTGTTTGTAAAAATGATGCTCTAGGAGAGAGAACGAAATTATAGAAAAGTGCCTGTAGGTTAGGTTTTGAAAAAATTGGATTATTTCTGTTTGAGGAATTAATTATACCATTAGATTCCGTATGTGTTGAGGATTAGAAATATGTATTTAAATTGAAAGAATGATGATCCGGGAGAGAGAATGAAATTGTAGAAAAGTGCTTGTGAGCTAGGTTTTGGAACAATTGGGGGTTTTTACTGTTATGCTGAAATTACATTAAATTGCTAATTCTATTTATTATTATATTAATTTATGAATATCATTGTTATATTATTTGATAAAAATTGTTGATTTAAACGTGAATTGCTTGATATGTATGAAACCCATTATTTTGGACTTATCTGATATGTGTATGGAATTAAACTATGAGATGTTGTGTGGAATGTGAATGAGATGTGGTTGTGGTTCTTCACACCTATGACCAGGGGTGAGCACGGCCCGAGATTGTTACATGAGTATCGTGACCTTGGTTAACATGTTAGGGGTGAGCACGACCTTAGGTTAGGGGTAACGTGACCTTGGCACAGTGTTATATCAAGGGTGAGCACGGCTCTGGATTGTTACGTGGGTATCGTGACCTTGGTTAACATGTCAGAGGTGAGCACGACCCTAGGATAGGGATAACGTAACCTTGGCACATTGTTATATCAGGGGTGAGCACGACCCGAGATTGCTAAATGGGTAGCGTGACCTTGGCATAATGTGAAGTGCAAGATTTGTGATGATTGGTGTGATTGAGAATTATGACGTGATGACAATGCATGATTGATTGAAATACGATATGTTGAAATATTTATGAATATTAAATTATAATGAGATAATATATTGTGTTTTCTTATGTGCTATATATATAGATGTTTTCTTTTCTCACCGTGCGATTTGTGGATATTTTAGGTGAGGAAGATCTGGCTACGAGTGGTATCTAGAATGCCAACGGTTGAATTGTCGGGATGCTCTGATATTGTGACATCGGGGCAAAGGATTTTTTAGAACATATGTTTTTATTGTAAATGTTATTTTTGAAAATAATTTGAAAACTCTTGCGTTTCATTTTTGTTATTGTGGTTATTGAAGGATAATTTTTAAGATTCTCATGTGAACCCTTTTACCGAAATAAAAAAATTTATTTATAAGTTTTTATTATTACAATATATATGTTGGGGTAGTAAGGGTGTCACAGCTGAAGGAAAAGGAGCTCGAATGGTGGAACATCCATCTATATTTATTTAATTATTTTTATGATTATATTACACAAGAAATATAAGGAGTGAGAACAATTTTCAAATAAATATTTATAATCACATAATATGCATAGCAATAATTAATAAAAAAAATATATTAATGATGATTAACATTAAAATTTGAATTATACTTGTAATGACTAGTCAGGATAAATGAGCATCATCATAATATCAATCAATAAAAGGATATTTCACCTTAACCAACAATAGGATATTTCACTTTCATTTCTTACTCATTTAAATCCCCAAGGTAAAACCTCCAGCTACAAATAATTCAAATTTTATCTTCTATGGCCATAGAACAATATTTATCTTCATAAATACGTAAAAGAAATTAACAAAAAGACGAGTCCAAGAATTCACAATTATATCATAGTTGATTATAAACATATTTACAATAAATATAGTTACGTAAAAAGAATACATTAAGAGTACCAATGATATAAATAAATATGACAATCATTATAAAATAATTAAGTAATATAAAATATAAACACCTTAATAATTAATATGGATAAAAATAATTATAAGTTAAGCAAATAAATGAGGTTAGGGACACCTCACTAGATAAATGTACAAAGAAAATAACATAAATAAATAAACATAGTAGTAGATAAAATTTTAAAGAAACAAAGTTCTCCTCCCCCTTACCTTGAAATGTAGGTTTATCGAAATGTAGTTGTGTAAATTTTATTTTCTCACTCCGCTACTTCCTCTTTTTCTTCCTTCTCTCTTTCTCTCTTCTCTCTTTTTTTCTTTCTACTCCGTCAGTTTTGTATCTGAGTTTTGTGTGTCTCAAAATTACCACAACTGATGCCTATTTATAGCATACAAAGTAATGATTACATATTTATAATGTAATGGTAAAATTAATATAAATTCGTTCAGTTACACCTCCATTTGTACCTTTAGTTACTTAGAGATAATATTGAAATTGATTTGATTTCACGAGATAAGATTCTGAGCTGCGTTGCTTATCCCTGCGTTGCTTATCCGTGCATTTATTGCACCACATTTTTTTTTTGAAAATCATTAGAAATTCCGGAAAATGAAAAAAATTTGTAATATTTTATGTATTTATATATAATAATCCAAATGTTCATTAAATATATATATATATATATAATTTATAATTAGAGTATTATTCTAAAATAACATAATTTGTTGAATTAAATATTGTTTATTTCCATTTTAATTTCTGAAAATTTTGACAATAAAATTTTAATGTATTATAAATATCAAACTTATTTTCTATTTGTTCTTAAAATATAAAAAATTGATTACTATTTTAAGAATAATATAAAAATATTATATTTAAATTTTAGGATGTTACACTTCCCTTCATAACAGAGGTCTATTTCCTTGTTTGTATGCCCCCGGACGAAATTGGGTGTCTATAGGGTTGGGTCATTTTTTTTTTAAAAAAGCTCACATATTTGACCTAACACAACGTGATTAAGTTTAACTGAGTTGGATAAAAAATTAGATTAAAATTGACTTGACTCGATCTATTTACACCGCTAATTATGAAGGTGTTTAAAATCATGTAATTAAGACCGACACTTACATACGAAAGAAATACTATAACATTATAATAAAATTATATAATAATTAGAGTCGTCAAACAGATCAATCTTATAGTGTCTTTAAGGTAGTCTAACTTGGATTGAATTATATCTAGGATAGTATTTTTTGGCCTAGTGTGACCAATGTCAAGCCACTAGGCTATCAAGATAATTTGTCCTTAAATAGAAATTAATAAAAATTAGAAAAATGATTTATATCCAAAATTAAAAAATCTATTTTTAAATAAAAAACAAATAAAATGTTTAGTGAAATAAATTGTCCTTAAACTATTAATAATTATTTAGAGATAATTTAGTCTCAACACAATTGTAAATACAAATTAATATAAAAGAACTGATCATAGTCTCATTGCATTGATATATCTAACCTTAATAGATTAATATGTGGTAACACATAAAGGTGACAAATGCAACTATCCACAACACAAATATTTAAGTTTTCAAACTTCAACATATCACAAGTGGAAAAAACACTTTTAAAATCGGTCGTTTTTGACTTTTAAAATCGGTTCTATGATCGATTTTAAAAGAGCCGATTTTGAAAACTAGCACTTTTAAAATCGATCGTTGACCGATTTTAAAAGTCCCACTTTTAAAATCGGTCATGCCATGACCGATTTTAAAAGTTGTTAATTTTTTTTAAATATTTGACTTATTTTAGGAGGATCCCTGAACAAAACCTGCAAATTAATAAAATACTAGACAATTCATATATTTTTAATATACCAAATTACATACAAATAGCAAGAGTTGGTAAATGTCAACCATATATGTAATCAAAGTAACTTACAAATTATGTACATCCTAAACTACAAAATGAGTAAAACTATAATCATAACTCGTAGCTAGCCAATGTTTCAATGAAAAATGTAGTCCATTGCTCCCTAATGGTGTTTATATCTTCTAGCGACAATGGTGATCGATCTATAAATATCTATTAAGAAAATTTAGAACAATTAGAAGTAACTCTTAAAACATGATAAAATGCAAACTTAAAATAAAAAATTTTAAAATTCTAAAACGTACTTCAGTCCACCCATATACTATTTGTGAATCAACAATAGTATGCATTGCCTTCATTACATAGTATCCGCACTCATAGTTTCCTTTTTGCTTATGAGACTACAAAAAGAATATAAAAACCAATTTTAGTAGTAATGGTAATTCAAAAGAAAATACCTTAGAAAAAATATCATTACTAAAATAACTTACTTTAAGAGAGACCCAAAGCATTTTTTTCTTCAACTTTGAACCTTTAAGCATATGGTATCCTTCCATAGCCCTAATGATAAAAGGACATCATTATTATATTTTAAAATAAAATGTAATGATAAATAAAATAAAGTAGTTTTTTTAAAACAACTTACTTATCTAATAATTGTTTAAAATCTACAGGAGGAGGTTTGTGCATCGAACAAATGCATACAGATATATTGTCCATAGGACAAATAATCAGAAGTTGCCAATGAGCACTGCATTGAGAAACTATCAGTAATAGAAAATACATTTTTTAACAATTTATAATCAATTATATACAAATATACTTAGAAAAGTAAGGAACTAAGTAAACTTTTTTATTTGATTCAGACATCCAATTTTGGATGTAAGCTTGAATTTCTTCTGTCTTGTTCCCAATTTTTTGGATTAACTCGGGTTCCAAAAATCCATAAATGTGATCATTCCCTTTATCCACACCCAATTTATGGATAAATCTACAAGGTTAGAAATAAAGTTAGAAAAAAGAAACAAAACATAATTAAAATTAATTCAAATACTTACAATAACCACAATTGCAAAATTGATATGTTCAGCATGCAGTGCCCGTTTGTAATCTCTGATATGTCGCTCTGGCTTATATACAAGGGGTCATTACTACAAAAGCCAAACACTTCAGGAACCCAAGGGACCTGTTTGGGTCGATTGTCATCTTCCATATCTGCAACCAATCTCCATAGCTTTTTCATCGGAGTTAGATTTCTAGAATGGTTAAGCATAGCCTTTGGTGGGGCAACAACATCCTATTAAATAAAGTACACAAATAATGTTATACTACATTATAATAAAATAACACCAAGTTAAAATTAAATAGTTAAATAACTTACCTCCGTAGATATCACTTTTACCAACTTATAAGGCCATTGAAGGAAGGTATTTAGGGCTTGTTCCATCGTCTGAACCTCTTGTGTGGGCACAGGAACTCTAGCCTTTGGGTTTCTAACATCCAACATTGAAACCCTTACCATATCATTTCCCATGGTCTGATGGTGCACAACAGACCCCAACACGTGAATCCTCCCTATGCCCACAAGATCGAGTGATCCATCAATGAATAACTCACACTTATTAGATGTACCATGGTCAGTGGCAGAAGTAGAGGGATTTGTAGTTGCACATGAACCTTTTGTACTCACATGTGCAACAATTGGTTCAATTGGTGGAGTTTTCTGTTGAAATTGTTGGCTAAGTGACTGCATATACTCTTGCAGTTGCCTTTGCATGTCATATTTTAATTGCCTATTCTCATCTTGTCATTGTCTTTGCATCTCCTCTTTCAATTGGCTTAATTTATCCTCATAAGTTGCTACAACCTGAGAGACCTTCAATTCCAGCAATTGGTCCACCGACCCAGATCAATGTGAAGATGACTGTGGTCCAAAGTAAGTTTGCAAGGTATGACCTCTACCTGCTGCCCGAACTTGACCTGTGTGCTCGGGCTTCCCAATGGCAACAATGAGTATATTCTGTCGTCCATGGGAAACAAAAGATCCCTCTTTCGCCTGCTGATCTAATATATCCTACAATATATGACACATAAACAATTTAACAAATTCTTATCGATCAATATGTTAATTAGCATCATATGAACAGTAAAATTATACTTACTATCTTGCTAACAATCTCCTTTGCTGCCTCAGTTGTAAACTCGCCATTTTTTTTATGCGGGCAACCTTCCATAATTCATGGCGTTCAGGTGGAGATGGAGGATCACTAACTATACTGTCATCTTGTCTAGTCTGGCGCTTCATAGCTTTCTCCTTCATGATCTTCTTCTTAAGCCATTCATAACCTCCACGAGAAATCACAACATAGGTTTCATTCTTTGCCTGAGTCTCTTGTGCCTTCTTTCTTTTCTCCTACAAAAGTATCATATAATGAAATTAAGGGTAAAATATAATATTCACAACTACACAAATGGTAATGCATATAATCCTAACTTACCAAAAACTCCACACTCATTCTAGACTCTATAAATGTGTTCCACGTCTCTTGGTCTATAGTGGGATTTTTATCACCAGGAAATTGTCCTTTCTTTTCACAAAAAATATACTTGTTTGTGAGGGTGGTCTTATATTGCCTCCACCTCTTAACCACAATGGAGAGGGTCTTCCTTCTCATCCTCTCTATGTTGGGAATGTCCCAAGTTTCCTACATTTAAATTAACAACGAGTTAATACATATTGATACCCTAATTAAATTTAATAATGAAAATGAGTATAAACAAAATTTACCAAAACATCTGTCCAAATATGGTTTTTGACAACCTCCTCTACCTCATCCCAACTGGGCAATAAAATAGAAACCTTGGTTCTAGCATGAACCCCCATCATACTCATAAATTGAGCAGCTGAATCCCCCGTAGGTTGCCCAGTGATCTCATCTATATCAACATGTATCCTCTCTCCATTGAGGCATTTGGCTGCAACATTTTTCATTCTAGTGGGACCTCTGACATTCTTCTTGGTTGTAGATTGTGTAGAGGATGTAGACTGTGTAAAGCCTGAAGTAGAGTCTTGAGGTTCATCCATATTTACCTATTAACACAAAAATAAATTGTAAGTCATTAGTATAAATTGAATTGATAACATGTAGTATAAAAATAGAAGTTAATAAAAATACAAAATTATAATAACCTATTTCGGAAATATCATCAAGTTGGAATGTTTTCCCATATTCCTTCTTGATGATCATCACGAGTGGCATGTATGTCGTCCACATCATCATTTTCATTAAAAGTTGGCAGACATGTTGAGAAGGAAGGAGTATCCATAATATCAATTGAATCCCCAAATTCGTCACCGATATTGTTACTCCTACCTTGCAAAATAACTGACCACCTATTATTAGGTGGATCAGTGACATAAAATACTTGCTTTACTTGAATAGCCATGATGAAAGGCTCTTCTTTATGACCAACTTTATTAAGGTCCACCAAGGTAAATCCAAATTCATCAATTTTGACACCACTATTACTATCAACCCATTTGCATTTAAATACAGGTACTCGGAATGGACCGTAATCGACCTCCCATATGTCTTCAATAACTCCGAAATAGCACATGGACGCTTTGATAGGGTTCTTATCATTTTTGGTTGAGAAATGCATAGATTGAGCAACTATCATAATCCCACTATTTTGCATGGTACTTTTGTCATCTTGTGCCTTTGTATAAAATGAGTAATTGTTAATGTCATATCCACAAAAAGTAAACATATCATAGTTAGGTCCTTGAGCTAGGCGTTGTAAAGTTTCAGAAACATTTAAATCTGTCCCAACATTCTTTTTGAACCACTCGGTGAAAGTCTTGTTATGCTCATTCAACACCCATTTTTCAGGCATTCGAGGGTTGTTTGTCTTCACTAAGTCTTTATGGGCATTTAAATAAGGAAGAACCTCATCGGTGTTGTTCAATATATACAAATGTGCTTGAAGCACTTCTTCTCGTGGAATGCTCTTCAATTTTGTGCTTATCGTACCCTTCCCAGCAATTCGTTCCTCATGACGAGTCTTAGGAATGCCTATTGATTCAGCTTGGGACATGTATTCAGAACAAAACTCAATTGCTTCCTCTGCAATATACCTTTCTACAATGGATGCTTCTGGACGATGTTGGTTCTTCACATACCCTTTTAATATCTTCATGTATCACTCAATTGGGTACATCCATCTCAAAAAGACAGGACCACACAACCTAACCACTCTGACCAAGTGGATGATTAAGTGAACCATAATGTCAAAAAATGAAGGAGGAAAATACATCTCCAATTGACACAATATTAGAACAACTTCATTTTCCAACTCATCTAACTTATGTGGATCAATTACTTTGCTGCATATGCCATTGAAAAACAAGCAAAGCCTAGTTATGACTTGTCTCACATTTTTAGGTAAAACGTCACGTATCGCGACAGGAAGAAGTTGTTGCATTAGTACATGACAATCATGAGACTTCAAGCCAACTAATTTCAAACCTTTCATTGATACTAGACTTTTTACATTAGAAGAGTAACCATGCGGCACTTTGACACCATGTAAGCACTCACAAAAACTTGTTTTCTCCTTTTTTGACAATGTGTGACATGCTAGGTTCGCTTACCCTTAGGTTGTGGATACAATTGTTGTCGTATTCCCATGAGTTGCAAATCTAGACGAGAGTTGAGTCCATCTTTTGTCTTTCCTTGAATAATGAGAAGTGTGCCAATTACACTATCACATACATTTTTCTCAACATGCATGACATCAATGCAATGTCTAACATCAAGAACTTTCCAGTATGGAAGATCAAATAATATCGACCTCTTCTTCCATATGCTTCTTTCTTTCAGTTGTTTTCCCTTCTTTCCAAGTGTCATATTTAAATTCTTCACCCGTTCATAAACTTGCTCACCAGTTAATGCAGTAGGAGCACTGTCATATTCTTGAAATCCATTAAAAGCTTTTTTTAACCTTCGATATGGATGATTAGGTTTAAGAAATCTTCGATGGCCAAGGTAAACTGTCTTTTTCCAATTAAGTAGTTGATGGTAACAAGTGTCCTCTTCACATATAGGGCAAGCTTTATGCCCCTTAACACTGTAGCCGCACAAGTTTCCATATGTTGGAAAGTCATTGATTGTGCAGAACAACATGGCATGCAACCTGAACAATTCACCTGAATACCCGTCAAACACATCAATTCCCTCTTCCCACAACATCTTTAAGTCTTCCACCAATGGACTTAAATAAACATCAATGTCGTTTCCTGGTTGCCTTGGACCAGAAATCATCATAGATAGCATTAAATATTTGCGTTTCATGCACAACTACGGAGGTAAATTGTAAATTGTCAACAAAACAGGCTATGAACTATGCTTAGTACTTAAGTTACCAAACGGATTCATTCCATCCGTAGCTAGTCCAAGCCTCACATTTCTTGGCTCCTTGCCAAAATTTGGAAACATAGAATCAATTTTTTTCCATTGCAAACAATCTGCTGGATGCCTAAGACTTCCATCACACTTCCTTTCATCTCCATGCCATCTCATTAGCTTTGCGTCATCCGCATTAGCAAACAAACGTTTTAATCTCGGAACAATTGGCAAATACCATAAAACCTTCGCTGGATGACCCTTAGTGCTCACATCATAATCAGAATCATCTTATTTCTTTTTATATCGTGACAACCCACATCTTGGACATTGATGCAACCCTTCAAACTCACCATGATATAACATAAAATCATTTGGGCACACATGTATCTTCTTATACTCCAAACCCATAGGACACAACACCTTTTTTGCCTCGTAGTTACGATTAGGCAATGTGTTACCCTCTTGAAGCATTTCTTTTAGTAGCTCTAACAATTCTGTGAAGCTTTTATCACTCCATCCATTTCTTGCCTTCAAGTTGAACAATCTTAATATTGCTGAAAGTCTAGTGAATTTTTTACAGTTTGGATACAACGACTTCTCCAAATCGTTGCACATAGTTTCATACATATGTGCATGCTTGAATGATTCTGGACCAACATCACGAAGCATCTCCTCTAACCGATCATCCATATCTATCTCTTGTGTAAATGTTTGAGTTTGAGTTTCGACTGATTCACTTTGAATGTCAACATTTTCACCATGCCATATCCAACGTGTATAATTGTTAAGAAATCCATCACACAAAAGATGTTCTCTTATAACATCAAGTTCTAGGCGAGTCGCATTACAACAATTAACACAAGGACAAAAAAACCTTCCATTCATATCATCATTAGCATTTCGTATTACATATTCAATAAAATACTCTACTCCAGTCTCATACTCATCACTTATACGTGATGCATGTATCCAACTTCGATTCAATAACCAACTTTTATCCATAACTTCTGTTCTTCATAAAAAAAAAAACATAGACCATGAACGTTAATCTCACTATTTTAATCATTTGTATTAAATTTCAAAAGGGAAACTAAGGTTCACTCAATATGTGCATAAATATAACATCATACTAATTTATAAAAATCAAATAAACCACCTAATTTTTCTAAACACTAAATTACTAGGTAGACATTAATTATATAACAAATTATTAATAAAATACAAATATATAACACATACATACAAGGGGTCCAATTTAGAAAAAATCCTAAAACTGCTTCAGTGTCTGGAACGGCCCCAGAACGGGCTGTTCTGCAAGCAGAACGACCCGTACTGCAAGCAGAATGGCCCGTACTGCAAGCAGAACGGCCCGTTCTGCAAGCAGTACAGGCTGTTCTGCTTGCAGAACGGGTCGTTCTGCTTGTAGAACGGGTCGTTCTGCTTGCAGTACGGGCCATTCTGCAAGCAGTACAGGTTGTTCTGGGGCCGTTCCAGACTCAAAGTTCGCCCAAAAACAACGAAATAAGACGCATGAAACGAAAATGTTACCTCAATGTTGTATTCGTCCCAGAAAATGAGAAGCTACACACTTCAGATGAGAGTCCCAGAGAGTAAAGAGGAAGAATATATGATATTGAAGCAAAATAGTAGAGAATGGAGCAATAGGAGCAGAGATAGTGTAATTAATTCTCTGATACTACTTTTAAAATTGGCTGTTCAATAACTGATTTTAAAAGTGATACTTTTAAAATCGGCTATTTAGAGCCGATTTTAAAAGTGATACTTTTAAAATCGGCTATTTAGAGCCGATTTTAAAAGTGAGACTTTTAAAATCGGCTGTTCAAGAGCCGATTTTAAAAGTAGCGTCAGAGACTTTTAAAATCGGTCATAACGTAGCCGATTTTAAAAGTAATGACATTATTTACAAAATTGCCACCGCATCACTTTTAAAATCGGCTACCTGATGACCGATTTTAAATCTCCGATTTTAAAAGCCATTTTTGTACTAGTGTATTCATAGATTCAAATGTTGAAATCCAACACAAATAAACAAAAATTTTCCAAAATTTTATAAACTAAAAAATTCAACAATATTAATGAAATCAACAACCCTAAAACGTCAACAATCTAAGTTGGGTTATTTTCTTGATCATTTTGTTTTCAAAACTTATATCGCCTCAACTACAATTAAATCATCTCAATTAAACCTAATTATTATTTTTTTAAATTTTTTTTGATCAGGTTAGTCCAACTTAAGGTCATTTGGCTCATCGGACTAAGTGGCCCAAGTCAAAATGATCTACTGCTATTTAGCAGGGGCAAATCCAGGTTGATAGAAGTGGAGGCAAATGCCCTCACTAAGTTTTTTATGTCAATTATTATCTCAATATATATTATAATAAAATCTATTATTTATTATGTTAAAAATTAAGTATTTCATTGCTTTTTATGTTTTATGTTGCAAAAAAATTTAAAATTAATATATTATTTTTGAAATATATTTTTCTTTTAAAAAAATTACATCTAAATGTAGTTTGATAACTTAATTTTTCTTAAAAATAAATGGATGTGAGTTATCAAATGTATGTGAGGTTTATTAAAATACATCTTCTTTTTTAAAAGGAGTATATTAAAAAGTTATAATTGTAATATTTTTTAAAATGTACCTAAATATAATTTGTTACCTTACTCCTTTTTTTATTTTTAAAAAATAGTTGTGAATTAAAAAAATTATATATGTGTGCATGGTGTGTCATGTTAATTATAATTAAGTAAATTTAGTCTTGACGGTTTATTCAAGTTCATATTATATTTCTTTTTATAAAAAAAAAAAGAAGACAATTTTAATGTTAGAAATGAATTGTTAAATGACTGTTTTGTTACTTATATAAAGAAAAATAATTTTGAAGATGTTAAAAATAAAAAAAATTATTCATTATTTTTAAAATATAAAATCTCGTAAAGACAATTAAAATATATATTTTTATTTAAAAAAATATAAAATTATATATTTATTATTACAAATTATATATAAATATTATTCTCACTACTTAAAATTCTGAATCTGTGCCTACTACTTGATCAAATTTTTTATGATCTAACCTTACTATATTTACCAACTGATTGAATCAACTTTAACATTAATAATCTCTACATATACATCTATACATATTTAATAATTCGTGCCTATAATAAAGTGATATATATAATTTTTTTGCGTACACATCTTTTTTTATTCTAATTTATTTTTCTAATCATTCCTTAAATTATTCTACAAATTATTTACATCCTTCGATTAATTATCCACTGGTATATATTGCTCTTTTTTTTTTTGCTTTAATTTCTTTTTAAAACAAAGTGGCGCGAAATGCCTCTTCATTTTTTTATTTTTACTAATAATTTTAAAAAGAATATTTCTTTTTAACATACACTATTTTACTCTTATAAACTACTTTTTAGCCATTTTTTCTCCTTTTTTAAATTTCAATATAAATTTCACTCTTGTAACTTTTCACACTTTCTAAATAACTCTCCAAATAATCGCCCATTCCATCAAAATTAATTGCCAAACTTTTTTTTTCTTTTAACAGAAGAAAAGTTTTTCCTCAACTCGTTTATATAATGCTTTTCTATTCTATTGTTATATTACTTTACTTCACATTAAATTTTCTTCTTTTTATATCTCTTATGTATAAAAAAATTATGTAAAAGTCTTGTATACATAAATTTTTAAAGTTTAATTATGATAAAAAATTTAAAATCAATACACACTTTTTTAACTCATAAAGATATAAATTTTAAATTTAATTCTTATTATTTTCATTGCCTGCATGGTAGAATAAATATGTAAGAATATCATTAATTTTCTTTATTTTAACACAATTATCTGTATGCGTGATAAAGTTAAAGCAACGATTTAGGAGAATAGAATTCATTGATTTTAGTTATTATTTTTTTTCAATTTAAACAAAATTTTATAACATAAAAAATAATATTGGCAATAAATAATTTTATGTTAATAAAAATAATCTATTGAAATGTTTAAAACTTTGAGCTGAATTTTTTAATTAGTATGAAAATTATACGATTTGTTGTTTTTTCGTTCTATTTTTATTCATTAAAATGAAAATATTATCTTATTTTTACTGTTCCACAAAGTGTAAACGTCACACGCAATACTGACTCCAGTGTGTTTGTCTTGTTCTCATCACGTGGAGGCCACCTTATCCTTGCTGATCAAGTATCCTTGGCCACCAAGGTTCTGATCTTGACTGTTCATAATACAATACTTGGCTGAAGTTAAAAAAAAAATAAAAAAAATAAAAAAAACTAAAAAAACTAAAAAATTCTAAAAGCGAGTATCCCAAAAGTATTAATAAGAAAATTATATATATATATATATACTAATTCATTTAATTTTTAAAAAGTAAGATAATTTTGATATTTGAATTTAATATTTCTTCATTATTATTTCTTTTATACAAAATTAAATTCATATTCGGTCATATATTAATTATTTTTAAATTAATATAATTTTAATTAAGATGTAATGATGTAATCTCTTAATTTAGTAAAATATATTAATTATAAAATTTTAAAAAAATATACATTCGAATTGATTAAAAGACATGGATATTAATTAAAAAAATAGTATAGGCGTAATTTTTGAAAATATATAAAAAATTAAATTTATGGTTATCAATTAAAATTAATTACTTTGTTTATCTTAACAAATTAAGTAATATAATTTTAGTAAATAATTCTACTTTTTGGTTTATCCATTCTTCTGTATTACGATCTTTGCTTTTTATAATACATTATTAACGGTTCCAAAAGAGTGAGTAGCCAAGTTTGAAAAAGAAAAGAAATCAAATCGCAGTCAACGTCTTTGTCTCAAATATGTAGAGCAGTAGAAGCATCTTATCCTTGCAGATCAAGTTACAATATTGGCAATTTTAAAATTATAATAGAACTGTATACACAGGCAAAACGATGCCATAATTCTTAATTCTGTCTATTTATCTTAACAAGTGAAAATGAGACACTCCTCATAAAATATTATTAAAAAGTAAATGAAAGATAAAAAAATAAAAAATTTGTGTAGTTAACTTTAAAACATTTAAATAATTAAATAAAATTAATTAAAGTGTAATAATAATTAAAAAATTAGTTAAAAAATAAAAAGTAAAAAATAATAAAAAAAGAATATCTCTTTTATTAATAAAATCATAGAATTATAAGTTATTGATATACACACAAAACCATTATTTTGAATTCTCTGATGATTCCAAGTACAATTTTGATGAATGGTCTAAAAAATGGCGTCATATTGGTCAAACCAATCGGCCATGACCCTATCCTAGATACATCAGATACCTATAAATGAAGAAAGGAGAAGGGTTTCAAATTGCAATTGCAGTGTATTGCAAAATAGCTAGCAAAAATGGACTTTCTCCTAAATTGCCTAAACCTAAACACTACCACTAGTGCCATTGCATTCCTTTCTCTAATCTTGTTATTTTTGTTTGTATGGAAAAAATCTAAAGGTAAAGAAGCTCCACTAGTTGCAGGTGCATGGCCAATACTAGGTCACCTCAAATTGTTGAATAGTTCACAAACACCCCATAAAACGTTGGGTGATTTGGCTGATAAGTATGGACCCTTATTCACCATCAAGCTCGGTGTCAAACCCGCTTTGGTTCTCAGCAACTGGGAAATGGCGAAGGAATTGTTCACCAAAAACGACCTTGCCGTTTCCTCTCGCCCTAAACTCGTTGCCGTTGAACTCATGTCGTACAACCAAGCATTTGTTGGTTTGGCACCGTACGGGACATATTGGCGCGAGTTACGTAAAATAGTTACGTTCGAGTTTCTCTCCAATCGCCGAATCGAGCAACTGAGCCACGTTCGTGTCTCCGAGGTTCAAACCTCGATCAAGGAGCTTTACGATGTTTGGTGCAGAGAAAAGAACGAGGGTAACTACGTGTCGGTGGAAATGAAACAATGGTTGTCACATTTGACTTTCAACATGGTTGTGCGAATGGTGGTTGGGAAGAGGTATTTCGGGGTAACCCATGTGGAAGGGAAAGAGAAAGCGCAAAGGTTTATGGAGAATATAGGGGAGTTCATGCGGTTGATGGGGACTTTCACGGTGGCTGATGGGGTTCCTTGTTTGAGAGGGTTGGATTTGGGGGGTTATGAGAAGGCCATGAAAGCAAACGCTAAGGAAATTGACAAGTTGTTGAGTGAGTGGTTGGTGGAACACCAAGAAAAGAAGGCTTTGGGTGAAAAGGATGAAAGAGAACGTGACTTCATGGACGTCATGATTTCTAAGATTAATGGTGCACAGATTGAGGGGTTTGATGCTGATACCATATGCAAAGCCACATCCTTGGTAAGCACTACTATATCTTTACCATTATGCTTATTTTGGTGTAGATAATTTTTCTTTTAATACAATTTTATGTTTATAACTTTTATATATATCTCATTTTATTTTTAATAACTACTCAAAAAATTGTTCAAATTGCTGATTATTAATCATCAATTTTAATTAATATTATTTTTACATGTTTTAAAAATATGCAGAAGTACAAAGTGTTTTTTATTTTACTTTTTTTATACTAGTAATAATACGGTGTGAATTCTGAAAGAGTTAGTGAAATTTCATTTTTATGACATTCAAACCTGTAAAACAGGGATTAACATGGGGACTGGTTGAATTTATTTTGGACTTCTAGTATTTTCTTCTTCTTCTTCTTTTTATTTTGTATAATACAATCTTCTAGCTTTATATTTATAGCATTAATTAATATGTTATATAATTTAAGTTTCATTTAAAGTATTTAATTTTAATATTAGCTATATAACATTTTTAAAATATAAAAAATTAAGATAAACATTACCTAAGAATCTCGTGTGGTGGCCAATATAGTGGCTTTTGTGAACTATAAGAAGAAAGTTGGAAGTTGACAATGAATACTTTTATATAAAAGCAGGTATAAATATAAAATTGGTACATGTAACTAGTTTCTTAGTTACGTATGTATTTTTTATATTTAATAATTAAATACTAATTATATGTCGAGAATACTAGGTAAAATTAGGACATAAAGGAAATTTTATCATGATAAAGATTGAATATAATATATAATTTTCCATTTTATTTATTTTTCTTAGATAATTAAACTACTCTTCTGATAAAGTTAGAACTTATTATTTACAGGAGTTGATTTTGGGCGGAACTGATACAACTGCTGTTGTTCTTACATGGGCATTTTGTTTGCTATTGCGAAATCCTCATGTATTGAAAAAGGCTAAAGAAGAAATTGATATTCAAATTGGCATAGATGGATTTATAAAAGAGTCAGATATGAGTAAACTGGTGTATCTTCAAGCTATAGTTAAAGAGACACTAAGATTGTATCCACCCGCACCTTTTTCATCACCTCGTGAATTTATAGAGAATTGTATTTTAGGTGGCTATCACATCAAAAAGGGAACTCGCCTAATGCCAAACTTGTGGAAGATTCATAGAGACCCTAGTGTCTGGTCGGATCCATTGGAATTCAAACCAGAAAGATTTCTTACTACTCATAAAGATGTTGATGTTAGGGGTCACAATTATGAGTTTTTACCGTTTGGAAGCGGAAGAAGGATCTGTGCTGGAATGTCCCTTGGCTTAAACATGGCTCATTTCGCTCTGGCTAATTTCTTGCACTCCTTTGACATTTTGAATCCATCAACTGAATCTCCTGATATGACTGAAATCTTTGGATTCACGAATACTAAAGCCACTCCACTTGAGATTTTGGTTAAGCCACGTCTCACTCCCAACTATTATGAAACTTTATAATCCTTATGTTAGTCGTGTGGTCTGTGTGTGATTCATATTGTTTGATACTTTGATGTCAAATAATGTGATGCTTTGTGGTCAATTGTATGTTAAATCGTGTCTTCCTTTGAAAATGTTATGTAACCATGTGATAGTTTTGTTCCTTGCAAAAGCTCGCTAGATGTATCATCGTCATTTAATTGTCATGAAACAAATAATATGATCTTGCTACGAGTTTATTTGTGTTAGTGTATTAATTTGCTTGTAATAGATTAAGAATATTACAGAAAAAAGGACTTGAGCATTATTCCCGTTTTTTTAGGGTGTTTTGAATTATGTGAATGGAATGATATGAGTAGGAATGTAAGTAAGTTGAGATTGATCCGTAAATCTAACTAACTCGATCCATCTCAAAGTTACACATTCACGTTAAGAGTGTTTTCCCTTCACGTGCATGACATTTTTAATAAAAAAAAAAATCTAAAGAGTTTACAAGACTACTCTACTCAGTATTCATCCGACTCATCTAAACCCATTATTTAGTTTTTTTTTTATAAATAAGATAAATCCCAGAGAATAATTTTTTAATGAAAATTGTTGCTTCTTATTTTTCTAGCCGTGTTTCACAACGCTTTTTCAATAATTTATAATTGAATGTGGTTTATTTTAATTGTATCATGTAGTTATGTTAAATAAAACATTAATTATATACTTACATATTTATTTTGCTTTGCACTTAAATTAATACGTATTAAATTAAAAAAAAATAACTTTAAGGTATGTTTGGATGAGGAATTTTAATGGAGTAATTCATTTGTTTGAAGAATTTTAAATTCTTTGAGGTGAAATACTTTGTATGGATGGAGAATTTACAAAAAAATTTGAAATCTAAATATTTGTGAAAATCTTTGAAATAGTAGAATTTCAAATTCTCCCAAAAAGGTAAGAATTTGAAATTCCTCATATTTTTTCCCCTTATTTCACTTATATATTTTATCTTATATCTTCATATTTTTAATTATTGAATATTTAAAAATACTTTAAAAAATATTAAATATTATCTAATATTAATTTTAAAATTATTAAATATTTAAAATTATTAAATATTTTTATAAAATTTTATTTAAAAATCTCAACATATAAATATATTTTTAAAATCAATTTTATCATGATAGAATCAAATTATCATATCCAAATTAACAATTTAAAATTTTAAAAAAATTGAATTGACTTATCCAAACAAAATATTTTAAGAATGATAGAAATTGAAATCAAAGTAATTCAAATACCAAGAATTTCAAATTCCTTGAATTTGTAAAATTTCTCATTCAAACACACCATTAGGGAACTAAAGAATTTTTTATTAATTGTAAAACATTGTCATAAAATTTAAAAATTTATTTATATATATATTTTCAAGGAACAATAAGAGAGAAAAAACAAAAAAAAAAGTAAATTAAGTAATATAGCGAAACAATAAAAGATTATATAAATTATTATATAACTTTATCATGAGATTATATTATTTCTTTATATTTCTTTATATAGTATGTTAGTATACGTATCACTATTTGCATGATGAATTATCATCATCAATGTCTTCCATCACTGCACAAAAATTACTTTTAATGATAATTATTATACTTTTAGGGTAATTATTTTAATTTTTAATGACAATATAAATAGTTTCTAAACTATTTATCATCAATTAAATTATAGCTAATGTATCCAAAGTCAATAAAAATATTACCGATAATTATAACGAATAATAAAAGTTTGTTTATGATAACTAAAAATAAAGGGTGTTTAACTATTCACTTAAATTATATATACTAATAACTATTTAAATCACCACTAAAAGTGTGTTTAACAAATTTATATATTTTTTCAACAGCTACATTACATGATGAATATATCCCTTTTTAGAGCACACAACTAGAAATGTGCTGGTTTCCTGCTAGTTTCCTACGAAAAATTGTTAGCAGAAATTTTTTTTGTGAATTTGCTGCCATCATGTTAATGATAGGATTATTCTCCGTGAGCGAGTAATTTTGTATACTTTTTGAGGATTTTATTGCGAATCTAGATTGACAGAAAATATTTAACATTATTTTAATAAACCGCAGAAAAATGTCGCAAGCATTTTTTTAATAATTTTTTTTATACATTTAATTGAGGACTTTTTTTTTTGTGAATTTATATCCCCAGGAAATATTTCTCGTGAATTTAATTCCGTAAGAAAATCTACAAGTAATTCCTTCGTAATCCATATCAGTACTAAAGAAACCTTCCTCTACTTAATTTGTTGATAAAACTAGAAAAACATTGAATGCAGCGGTTATACTTCTCGTGGTTAGAAAGCAACACTAACTTCTTCAGACTATGCTTCTGTGTAATGTTGCTGTCATATAGGAAATTAATTGTACAAATTTTGATTATTGCAATGCTAGCTCTTTTTCGTATAGATTTCTATTGCTTAGTTAGAGTAACATGCGTGCCATTGTTGGAGGAGAGGTTATAATAACTGATTATTGGATTAATTTATGCTTCATGCAAGGCTTTTACAAGGCATCACTTTGGAATGATGATTTATCTGAAACTATAGTTTGTGCTTAAATTGAAACAATGCTTAATTGCTTATATCAAAATAATGGATTTGGCATTTTAGAATAACTTGTCGAAAATGGTCACGATGATTGGATTTGCTCTAACAGATGAGTATGCTTTTTGGTTTGCTCAGTAACTGTATCTGTATGTATTGATCGTGTATACTCTTAAGGGAGCTTCCTATTTTCTTGAGCTTCATTATCTGTCTTTTAAAGCCTCTATCTTGGCCAGCTCAACAAGTGCTTGCTCTTCATTGGTTTCCTTAATCTCCTTTTTAAGCACATCTATAGTTGTTAATTAAACATGAAAACATCAGAGTTTGATGCTTGAATTTCTTTCTCTTCCATCAAAGAAGCCACATCAAGATATTAACAAATACTAACACATCATAGAAATTAACAACAGCTTTAACTGAAATTTAAACGTGTGAATATGCAAATTTAATTACAGGTGTCTACTCTGACCATTATTAATTTAGATTTGGTAAGCTTTTTCCAAATTTATTTAATTTAATTATTTGCTAAGATATTTGTTTCAGGTGCAATATAGTTAATATTTTAATTTACAAAACTAATTAACTTTAAGATTGCAAAGCCCTAAGTTCATTCTTATTATTTACATTTTCTAATTTTATTAGTTCATCAAGATTGCAGAGGAAGCAGAATAAAGTTCTTTTCATTGGCAAATGAATTAAAGCAGGTATTACAATCAACTCTTTTCAACAAAATAACACGCCAATATTGAATATCTTCAGATTAGATTTTCACGAGTTGATCAAAATTTCACAGGTACCATGATGATGTTTCCATCATTATTATTTCACTAGTACAAAAATGGGTTATTACGTCACTCATTTTATGTTAGAAAAGTGAAACCCTGACGTTATAAAAACGCGGTGGCAGTTTCGTAAATATTGACTGACTAATTTACGTCGGATCCCCCAATGTCCGACGTAAATTAGTCACTATAGTAGCAACGTTCTTTTCACTTCCCGCGCGCGTCCCTTTGTTTTCTTTCATTCTTCTCTCAATCTTCTTCTCTCAATCTGTAAGTGTCTAAGTTCGTGTGTTTGCACATTCAAGACTAAGCCATTATTTTGGACTTATCTGATATGTGTATGGAATTGAACTATGAGATGTTGTGTGGAATGTGAATGAGATGTGGTTGTGGTTCTTCATACCTATGACCAGGGGTGAGCATGACCCGAGATTGTTACATGAGTATCGTGACCTTGGTTAACATGTCAGGGGTGAGCACGACCCTAGGTTAGGGGTAACGTGACCTTGGCACAGTGTTATATCAAGGGTGAGCACGGCTCTGGATTGTTACCTGGGTATCGTGACCTTGGTTAACATGTCAGGGGTGAGCACGACCCTAGGATAGGGATAACGTGACCTTGGCACAGTGTTATATCAGGGGTGAGCACGGCCCGAGATTGTTAAATGGGTAGCGTGACCTTGGCATAGTGTGAAGTGCAAGATTTGTGATGATTGGTGTGATTGAGAATTATGACGTGATGACAATGCATGATTGATTGAAATACGATATGTTGAAATATTTATGAATATTAAATTATAATGAGATAATATATTGTGTTTTCTTATGTGCTATATATATAGATGTTTTCTTTTCTCACCGTGCGATTTGTGGATATTTTAGGTGAGGAAGATCTGGCTACGAGTGGTATCTAGAATGCCAACGGTTGAATTGTCGGGATGCTCTGATATTGTGACATCGGGCAAAGGATTTTTTAGAACATAGGTTTTTATTGTAAATGTTATTTTTTGAAAATAATTTGAAAACTCTTGCGTTTCATTTTTGTTATTGTGGTTATTGAAGGATAATTTTTAAGATTCTCATGTGAACCCTTTTATCGAAATAAAAAAAATATATTTATAAGTTTTTATTATTACAATATATATGTTGGGGTAGTAAGGGTGTCACATTTAGTGGTATCAGAGAAGGTTGATCCAATCGGCCGTGAGTTGTGAGTCTACTATGCTTGTTTGGTAGATAATTGATGGAATGATTTGATTGTAGAATTTGTTGATATGTTAGTACTATGATTGATTAAGTTGGTTGTTTACTTATAGTATAATTGGTAACTTTTCTGGTGATCAGAAAAGTAATGGCAGGAGGTAGGAACGATCGTGCAATCGTTGATGCTCTTCAAGCGATGGCTCAGGCTCTGGGTAATATGAACCAACAACCAGAGGTAGATGGGCTGGAGAGATTCCAGCGAAATAATCTACCAAGCTTCCGTGGGGGTTATAATCCTGATGGAGCTGCTGACTGGATTTTTGAAGTTGAAAAGATATTCCAAGCTATGGGATGTCCTTTGATACAGAAGGTGACTTTGGCTGCCTTCATGCTTTCTGGTGAGGCTGGCATCTGGTGGCAAGGTACTTTACAAAGAATGATAGCTGCAGGTACCCAAGTGAATTGGGAGAATTTCAAGCAGCTATTCTTGGAGAAATACTTTCCCCGAGATGTAAGACATAAGAAATAGGTGGAATTCCTTGAATTGAAGCAAGGAGATGATTCTGTGGCTGAGTATGTGACTAAGTTTGAAGACTTGGTCAGATTTTGTCCCATGTATGATGGTGTGGGCAATGAGAAGGACAAATGTGTGAAGTTTGTGAGTGGTCTTCGCCCTGAGATTAAACAAGTTTTTAATTATCAAGGGATCACTCACTATCACAAATTGGTAAACAAGTGCCGAGTATATGATGACGATAACCGTGCTAGGGTAACTCATTATAAGAGTGGAGGAACCATGAGGAATAATAAGTTTGGGTCATCTAGTAAGGGTAAACCTTACACCAAGTTTTCCGGGAATTCGAGTTCTAAGGTGAATAATCAAGGTTCTATGCAACAAAGAAGCCAAGTTCCCACGGCTAGCCAAACTTCTAGAGGAGGAAGTGTGGGTTCTGTTTCACACAACAACTGCTACAATTGTGGGAAGCCAGGTCATAGGGCATATGAATGTTCGTTGCCTAGAGAAATAATGTGCTTCAAATGTCAAGAGAAGGGACACAAAGCTCGTGATTGCCCCAAGAACAAGACAATAGAGGTTGGGGGGAGTGCTAGCAAACCTCGAGCGACAGGAAGGGTGTTTGCCTTGAGTGGTGCTGAAGCTTCACAATCCAAAGACTTAATCCAGGGTATATGTTTCATCAATGGAACTCCTCTAATTGTTTTGTATGACTCTGGTGCGACTCACTCTTTTATATCACATGCGTGTGTGTCCAAATTAAAATTACCTGTTTCTTCCTTGTCTTTTGAATTAATAGTAGAGACACCAACTAGTGACTCAATGTCTACTTCTGATGTCTGTTTAAAGTGTCCTTTGATTATTAATGGTAGAGATTTTATAGTTGACTTAATTTGTTTGCCTCTAAGTCAGCTAGATGTTATTCTGGGTATGGACTGGTTATCTTCCAATCATGTCCTTTTGAATTGTGCTGATAAATCTATTGTCTTTGGTGAGCCTGTTGAAAAAGTGAGTAAGGATTATTTGACTGCCAACCAAGTTAAGGTATCTTTACAAGAGGATGCTCAAGTGTACATGTTGTTAGCATCTTTGAATTCTGAGAGTAATATTTTGGTGAATGAACTGCCTGTTGTATGTGACTTTTCGGATGTCTTCTCTGATGATATGTCTAGCTTACCACCTAGAAGAGAAGTAGAATTTTCCATAGACTTAGTACTAGGAACAGGACCTATTTCTAATGCACCTTATAGAATGTCACCCGTAGAGTTAGTGGAGCTTAAGAAACAAATAGAAGACTTGTTGGAGAAGGGGTTTGTGAGGCCTAGTGTATCACCTTGGGGAGCACCCGTACTATTAGTTAAGAAGAAGGATGGTAACATGAGATTGTGTGTAGATTATCGCCAGTTGAACAAGGTAACCATTAAGAATAAATATCCATTGCCTAAGATAGATGATCTTATGGACCAGTTGGTGGGTGCTTGTGTATTTAGTAAAATTGATCTTAGATCGGGGTACCATCAGATTAGAGTTAAGGATGAGGATGTACCTAAGACAACATTTAGGACTCGTTATGGACACTATGAGTATCTAGTAATGCCTTTTGGTGTAACAAATGCTTTTGCAATTTTTATGGATTACATGAACCGAATTTTTCATCCGTACTTGGATAAATTTGTAGTTGTCTTCATAGTTGACATACTAGTTTATTCCAAGACTAAAGAGGAACATGAGGAACACTTAAAGGTAGTTCTTCAAACCCTCAGGGAGAGACAACTTTATGCCAAGTTGTCTAAGTGTGACTTTTGGCTAGAGGAAGTGAGTTTCTTAGGACATGTGATTTCAAGTGGGGGTATAGCAGTATATCCATCTAAAATTGAGGCGGTACTTAAGTGGGAGACACCTAAGTCAGTTAGTGAGATTAGGAGCTTCCTTGGATTGGCTGGATACTATAGAAGGTTCATAGAGGGATTCTCTAAGTTAGCATTACCCTTGACAAATTTAACTAGGAAAGGAGTTATGTTTGTATGGGATAGTAAATGTGAGAATAGTTTCCGAACTCTTAAGGAGAAGTTGACTAGTGCACCTATTTTAGTGTTGCCTGACCTTAGTAAGACTTTTGTGGTTTATTGTGACGCTTCTAAGATGGGTTTGGGTGGAGTGTTAATGCAAGAGGGAAAGGTCGTATCGTATGCATCTAGGCAATTGAAAATACATGAGAAGAATTACCCCACCCATGATCTTGAATTAGCAGCTGTGGTATTCACACTTAAGATTTGGAGACATTATTTGTATGGTTCAAAATTTGAGGTGTTTAGTGATCATAAGAGTCTTAGATATTTATTTGACCAAAAGGAATTAAATATGAGGCAAAGCAGATGGTTAGAGTTCCTTAAGGATTATGATTTTGATCTTAGTTATCATCCGGGCAAAGCCAATGTGGTGGCTGATGCTTTAAGTAGGAAATCTTTGCATTTGTCTTCTCTTATGATTAGGGAGATGGACCTTTTGGCTCAATTTAGAGACTTGAGTTTGACTTGTGAGGTGACCCCTAGTAGTGTGAGACTAGGTATGACTTGGGTGACTAGTGAGTTGTTGAAGGAAATTGGAGAAACACAGTTAGTGGATTCATTTCTAGTGGCTAGACGTGATGCTATAGGACAAGGTGTTGGAGGAGAATTTACCTTGGGTGTAGATGGAGTGTTAAGATTTAAAGATCGAGTGTGCGTGCCTAGTGACCCTACACTTAGACGTTTGATCCTAGAGGAAGGTCATAGGAGCAAGCTTAGTTTTCACCCAGGGGCAACTAAGATGTATCAAGACCTTAGAAAGATATTTTGGTGGCCTAGGATGAAGAAAGATATAACTGAATTTGTGAGTGCCTGTTTAGTGTGTCAGAAGGCTAAGATAGAACATCAGAAACCTTCAAGACTACTTCAGCCTTTGAGTATACCCGAGTGGAAGTGGGATAACATTTCTATGGATTTTGTAGTTGCTTTGCCTAGGACTAGGAGAGGGCATGATTCCATTTGGGTTATAGTTGATAGGTTGACTAAGAGTGCACATTTCTTACCTATTAACATTAGGTATTCTCTAGAGAGATTGGCTGGACTGTATATTGATGAGATTGTGAGATTGCATGGGATACCATCTAGCATAGTTTCAGACAGAGACCCTAGATTCACCTCTAGGTTTTGGGAGAGTCTACAACGAGCTTTGGGGACCCAACTTAGACTTAGTTCAGCTTACCACCCTCAAACTGATGGTCAGACTGAGAGGACTATTCAATCTTTAGAGGATTTGCTTAGAGCCTGTGTGTTGGACCAAGGGGGTAGTTGGGATAGTCTTTTACCTTTGATAGAGTTTACCTATAATAATATTTACCACTCTAGTATAGGTATGGCACCTTTTGAAGCCCTGTATGGTAGGAGATGTAGGACCCCTTTGTGTTGGTGCGAGCCTGGTGATAATGTTATCTTAGGACCTGAGATTATGCAACAAACCACTGATAAGGTTAGATTGATACAAGAGAGGATGAGGACAACTCAGAGTAGACAGAAAAGTTATGCTGACAGGAGAAGGAAGGATTTGGAATTTCAAGAAGGTGACCATGTGTTCTTGAAAGTCACTCCGTGGACTGGGGTTGGCAGGGCATTGAAATCCAGAAAACTTACTCCTCGATTTATTGGTCCTTTCCAAATTCCTAAAAGAGTCGGTAGTGTTGCCTACTAAATTGCTTTGCCTCCTAATCTGTCAAATCTCCATGATGTGTTCCACATTTCCCAACTTCAGAAATACATCTATGATCCTTCGCATGTGATTGAGTCGGATCATCTTGAGGTTAAGGAGAACCTAACTGTGGAAGCTACCCCGATGAGAGTCGAGGATCGAATGGTGAAGCAACTTAGGGGAAAGGAAATTCCTTTGGTAAAAGTTATTTGGGGAGGAGCTACACCTGAAAGTGCTACTTGGGAGCTAGAGGAGAAGATGAAAGCGTCGTATCCGTTTTTATTTGCTTCAGGTAATTTCGAGGACGAAATTTCTTAAAGGAGGGGAGAATTGTAACACCCCATTTTTCTTATTTCAATTTTATTTTATTTTAATTAAGGGTATTTTGGTAATTTTATAAAGGAGATAGGGGTGATTTAGTAGCTTGGAACGGGCTGTTCCGGAATTGGAACGGGCCGTTCCAAACTACCAAAAGGTATGTGATTTAGTAACTTGGAACGGGCTGTTCCGGAATTGGAACGGGTCGTTCCAAACTACCAAATTGTATGTGAGTTAATAGCCCAGAACAGGCCATTCTCAAGATGAAACGGGCCGTTCCGGACTATTAAATATGCCATTAACCCTAAATGGGAACGGGCTTGGAACGGGACGTTCCCAAAATTATGGCCGTTGGGTGTAATTAATGCACACCAGAACGGGCCGTTCTGGTTTTGGAATGGGCCGTTCTAGATGTGATTTTTAGCCATGGTTTAAGGGTCTGGAACGGGCCGTTCCGGATTTGGAACGGGCCGTTCTGGTGTAAAAAGCCTATAAATAGAGCTGTTTGCCACTCCCAAAAAGCACACCTCTCATTTCTGATTTCTTTTCTTCTGGTCTCTCTCTTCTTTCCTCTACTTTCTGCTTCAGACCGAGGGGAACCCAACGAGGGAGATCAACTAGATCTAGTGTAGATTCAGCTTCTACATATCTAGATTCAGCTTCTTCATATCCAGGTACGGGGGAAAAGGGAAATTATTTATATATAGAGTTACATGAGAGAATTGGGTAGAGGAAAAACCCCTTAGGATTATGAGTAATTTTAGAATTATTTCTGTTTGAAGAATTATTGACATTATTTGATTCTGTATATATTTAGGACAACAAATATATGATTTGTTTGTAAAAATGATGCTCTAGGAGAGAGAACGAAATTATAGAAAAGTGCCTGTAGGTTAGGTTTTGAAAAAATTGGATTATTTCTGTTTGAGGAATTAATTATACCATTAGATTCCGTATGTGTTGAGGATTAGAAATATGTATTTAAATTGAAAGAATGATGATCCGGGAGAGAGAATGAAATTGTAGAAAAGTGCTTGTGAGCTAGGTTTTGGAACAATTGGGGGTTTTTACTGTTATGCTGAAATTACATTAAATTGCTAATTCTATTTATTATTATATTAATTTATGAATATCATTGTTATATTATTTGATAAAAATTGTTGATTTAAACGTGAATTGCTTGATATGTATGAAACCCATTATTTTGGACTTATCTGATATGTGTATGGAATTAAACTATGAGATGTTGTGTGGAATGTGAATGAGATGTGGTTGTGGTTCTTCACACCTATGACCAGGGGTGAGCACGGCCCGAGATTGTTACATGAGTATCGTGACCTTGGTTAACATGTTAGGGGTGAGCACGACCTTAGGTTAGGGGTAACGTGACCTTGGCACAGTGTTATATCAAGGGTGAGCACGGCTCTGGATTGTTACGTGGGTATCGTGACCTTGGTTAACATGTCAGAGGTGAGCACGACCCTAGGATAGGGATAACGTAACCTTGGCACATTGTTATATCAGGGGTGAGCACGACCCGAGATTGCTAAATGGGTAGCGTGACCTTGGCATAATGTGAAGTGCAAGATTTGTGATGATTGGTGTGATTGAGAATTATGACGTGATGACAATGCATGATTGATTGAAATACGATATGTTGAAATATTTATGAATATTAAATTATAATGAGATAATATATTGTGTTTTCTTATGTGCTATATATATAGATGTTTTCTTTTCTCACCGTGCGATTTGTGGATATTTTAGGTGAGGAAGATCTGGCTACGAGTGGTATCTAGAATGCCAACGGTTGAATTGTCGGGATGCTCTGATATTGTGACATCGGGGCAAAGGATTTTTTAGAACATATGTTTTTATTGTAAATGTTATTTTTGAAAATAATTTGAAAACTCTTGCGTTTCATTTTTGTTATTGTGGTTATTGAAGGATAATTTTTAAGATTCTCATGTGAACCCTTTTACCGAAATAAAAAAATTTATTTATAAGTTTTTATTATTACAATATATATGTTGGGGTAGTAAGGGTGTCACAGCTGAAGGAAAAGGAGCTCGAATGGTGGAACATCCATCTATATTTATTTAATTATTTTTATGATTATATTACACAAGAAATATAAGGAGTGAGAACAATTTTCAAATAAATATTTATAATCACATAATATGCATAGCAATAATTAATAAAAAAAATATATTAATGATGATTAACATTAAAATTTGAATTATACTTGTAATGACTAGTCAGGATAAATGAGCATCATCATAATATCAATCAATAAAAGGATATTTCACCTTAACCAACAATAGGATATTTCACTTTCATTTCTTACTCATTTAAATCCCCAAGGTAAAACCTCCAGCTACAAATAATTCAAATTTTATCTTCTATGGCCATAGAACAATATTTATCTTCATAAATACGTAAAAGAAATTAACAAAAAGACGAGTCCAAGAATTCACAATTATATCATAGTTGATTATAAACATATTTACAATAAATATAGTTACGTAAAAAGAATACATTAAGAGTACCAATGATATAAATAAATATGACAATCATTATAAAATAATTAAGTAATATAAAATATAAACACCTTAATAATTAATATGGATAAAAATAATTATAAGTTAAGCAAATAAATGAGGTTAGGGACACCTCACTAGATAAATGTACAAAGAAAATAACATAAATAAATAAACATAGTAGTAGATAAAATTTTAAAGAAACAAAGTTCTCCTCCCCCTTACCTTGAAATGTAGGTTTATCGAAATGTAGTTGTGTAAATTTTATTTTCTCACTCCGCTACTTCCTCTTTTTCTTCCTTCTCTCTTTCTCTCTTCTCTCTTTTTTTCTTTCTACTCCGTCAGTTTTGTATCTGAGTTTTGTGTGTCTCAAAATTACCACAACTGATGCCTATTTATAGCATACAAAGTAATGATTACATATTTATAATGTAATGGTAAAATTAATATAAATTCGTTCAGTTACACCTCCATTTGTACCTTTAGTTACTTAGAGATAATATTGAAATTGATTTGATTTCACGAGATAAGATTCTGAGCTGCGTTGCTTATCCCTGCGTTGCTTATCCGTGCATTTATTGCACCACATTTTTTTTTTGAAAATCATTAGAAATTCCGGAAAATGAAAAAAATTTGTAATATTTTATGTATTTATATATAATAATCCAAATGTTCATTAAATATATATATATATATATAATTTATAATTAGAGTATTATTCTAAAATAACATAATTTGTTGAATTAAATATTGTTTATTTCCATTTTAATTTCTGAAAATTTTGACAATAAAATTTTAATGTATTATAAATATCAAACTTATTTTCTATTTGTTCTTAAAATATAAAAAATTGATTACTATTTTAAGAATAATATAAAAATATTATATTTAAATTTTAGGATGTTACACTTCCCTTCATAACAGAGGTCTATTTCCTTGTTTGTATGCCCCCGGACGAAATTGGGTGTCTATAGGGTTGGGTCATTTTTTTTTTAAAAAAGCTCACATATTTGACCTAACACAACGTGATTAAGTTTAACTGAGTTGGATAAAAAATTAGATTAAAATTGACTTGACTCGATCTATTTACACCGCTAATTATGAAGGTGTTTAAAATCATGTAATTAAGACCGACACTTACATACGAAAGAAATACTATAACATTATAATAAAATTATATAATAATTAGAGTCGTCAAACAGATCAATCTTATAGTGTCTTTAAGGTAGTCTAACTTGGATTGAATTATATCTAGGATAGTATTTTTTGGCCTAGTGTGACCAATGTCAAGCCACTAGGCTATCAAGATAATTTGTCCTTAAATAGAAATTAATAAAAATTAGAAAAATGATTTATATCCAAAATTAAAAAATCTATTTTTAAATAAAAAACAAATAAAATGTTTAGTGAAATAAATTGTCCTTAAACTATTAATAATTATTTAGAGATAATTTAGTCTCAACACAATTGTAAATACAAATTAATATAAAAGAACTGATCATAGTCTCATTGCATTGATATATCTAACCTTAATAGATTAATATGTGGTAACACATAAAGGTGACAAATGCAACTATCCACAACACAAATATTTAAGTTTTCAAACTTCAACATATCACAAGTGGAAAAAACACTTTTAAAATCGGTCGTTTTTGACTTTTAAAATCGGTTCTATGATCGATTTTAAAAGAGCCGATTTTGAAAACTAGCACTTTTAAAATCGATCGTTGACCGATTTTAAAAGTCCCACTTTTAAAATCGGTCATGCCATGACCGATTTTAAAAGTTGTTAATTTTTTTTAAATATTTGACTTATTTTAGGAGGATCCCTGAACAAAACCTGCAAATTAATAAAATACTAGACAATTCATATATTTTTAATATACCAAATTACATACAAATAGCAAGAGTTGGTAAATGTCAACCATATATGTAATCAAAGTAACTTACAAATTATGTACATCCTAAACTACAAAATGAGTAAAACTATAATCATAACTCGTAGCTAGCCAATGTTTCAATGAAAAATGTAGTCCATTGCTCCCTAATGGTGTTTATATCTTCTAGCGACAATGGTGATCGATCTATAAATATCTATTAAGAAAATTTAGAACAATTAGAAGTAACTCTTAAAACATGATAAAATGCAAACTTAAAATAAAAAATTTTAAAATTCTAAAACGTACTTCAGTCCACCCATATACTATTTGTGAATCAACAATAGTATGCATTGCCTTCATTACATAGTATCCGCACTCATAGTTTCCTTTTTGCTTATGAGACTACAAAAAGAATATAAAAACCAATTTTAGTAGTAATGGTAATTCAAAAGAAAATACCTTAGAAAAAATATCATTACTAAAATAACTTACTTTAAGAGAGACCCAAAGCATTTTTTTCTTCAACTTTGAACCTTTAAGCATATGGTATCCTTCCATAGCCCTAATGATAAAAGGACATCATTATTATATTTTAAAATAAAATGTAATGATAAATAAAATAAAGTAGTTTTTTTAAAACAACTTACTTATCTAATAATTGTTTAAAATCTACAGGAGGAGGTTTGTGCATCGAACAAATGCATACAGATATATTGTCCATAGGACAAATAATCAGAAGTTGCCAATGAGCACTGCATTGAGAAACTATCAGTAATAGAAAATACATTTTTTAACAATTTATAATCAATTATATACAAATATACTTAGAAAAGTAAGGAACTAAGTAAACTTTTTTATTTGATTCAGACATCCAATTTTGGATGTAAGCTTGAATTTCTTCTGTCTTGTTCCCAATTTTTTGGATTAACTCGGGTTCCAAAAATCCATAAATGTGATCATTCCCTTTATCCACACCCAATTTATGGATAAATCTACAAGGTTAGAAATAAAGTTAGAAAAAAGAAACAAAACATAATTAAAATTAATTCAAATACTTACAATAACCACAATTGCAAAATTGATATGTTCAGCATGCAGTGCCCGTTTGTAATCTCTGATATGTCGCTCTGGCTTATATACAAGGGGTCATTACTACAAAAGCCAAACACTTCAGGAACCCAAGGGACCTGTTTGGGTCGATTGTCATCTTCCATATCTGCAACCAATCTCCATAGCTTTTTCATCGGAGTTAGATTTCTAGAATGGTTAAGCATAGCCTTTGGTGGGGCAACAACATCCTATTAAATAAAGTACACAAATAATGTTATACTACATTATAATAAAATAACACCAAGTTAAAATTAAATAGTTAAATAACTTACCTCCGTAGATATCACTTTTACCAACTTATAAGGCCATTGAAGGAAGGTATTTAGGGCTTGTTCCATCGTCTGAACCTCTTGTGTGGGCACAGGAACTCTAGCCTTTGGGTTTCTAACATCCAACATTGAAACCCTTACCATATCATTTCCCATGGTCTGATGGTGCACAACAGACCCCAACACGTGAATCCTCCCTATGCCCACAAGATCGAGTGATCCATCAATGAATAACTCACACTTATTAGATGTACCATGGTCAGTGGCAGAAGTAGAGGGATTTGTAGTTGCACATGAACCTTTTGTACTCACATGTGCAACAATTGGTTCAATTGGTGGAGTTTTCTGTTGAAATTGTTGGCTAAGTGACTGCATATACTCTTGCAGTTGCCTTTGCATGTCATATTTTAATTGCCTATTCTCATCTTGTCATTGTCTTTGCATCTCCTCTTTCAATTGGCTTAATTTATCCTCATAAGTTGCTACAACCTGAGAGACCTTCAATTCCAGCAATTGGTCCACCGACCCAGATCAATGTGAAGATGACTGTGGTCCAAAGTAAGTTTGCAAGGTATGACCTCTACCTGCTGCCCGAACTTGACCTGTGTGCTCGGGCTTCCCAATGGCAACAATGAGTATATTCTGTCGTCCATGGGAAACAAAAGATCCCTCTTTCGCCTGCTGATCTAATATATCCTACAATATATGACACATAAACAATTTAACAAATTCTTATCGATCAATATGTTAATTAGCATCATATGAACAGTAAAATTATACTTACTATCTTGCTAACAATCTCCTTTGCTGCCTCAGTTGTAAACTCGCCATTTTTTTTATGCGGGCAACCTTCCATAATTCATGGCGTTCAGGTGGAGATGGAGGATCACTAACTATACTGTCATCTTGTCTAGTCTGGCGCTTCATAGCTTTCTCCTTCATGATCTTCTTCTTAAGCCATTCATAACCTCCACGAGAAATCACAACATAGGTTTCATTCTTTGCCTGAGTCTCTTGTGCCTTCTTTCTTTTCTCCTACAAAAGTATCATATAATGAAATTAAGGGTAAAATATAATATTCACAACTACACAAATGGTAATGCATATAATCCTAACTTACCAAAAACTCCACACTCATTCTAGACTCTATAAATGTGTTCCACGTCTCTTGGTCTATAGTGGGATTTTTATCACCAGGAAATTGTCCTTTCTTTTCACAAAAAATATACTTGTTTGTGAGGGTGGTCTTATATTGCCTCCACCTCTTAACCACAATGGAGAGGGTCTTCCTTCTCATCCTCTCTATGTTGGGAATGTCCCAAGTTTCCTACATTTAAATTAACAACGAGTTAATACATATTGATACCCTAATTAAATTTAATAATGAAAATGAGTATAAACAAAATTTACCAAAACATCTGTCCAAATATGGTTTTTGACAACCTCCTCTACCTCATCCCAACTGGGCAATAAAATAGAAACCTTGGTTCTAGCATGAACCCCCATCATACTCATAAATTGAGCAGCTGAATCCCCCGTAGGTTGCCCAGTGATCTCATCTATATCAACATGTATCCTCTCTCCATTGAGGCATTTGGCTGCAACATTTTTCATTCTAGTGGGACCTCTGACATTCTTCTTGGTTGTAGATTGTGTAGAGGATGTAGACTGTGTAAAGCCTGAAGTAGAGTCTTGAGGTTCATCCATATTTACCTATTAACACAAAAATAAATTGTAAGTCATTAGTATAAATTGAATTGATAACATGTAGTATAAAAATAGAAGTTAATAAAAATACAAAATTATAATAACCTATTTCGGAAATATCATCAAGTTGGAATGTTTTCCCATATTCCTTCTTGATGATCATCACGAGTGGCATGTATGTCGTCCACATCATCATTTTCATTAAAAGTTGGCAGACATGTTGAGAAGGAAGGAGTATCCATAATATCAATTGAATCCCCAAATTCGTCACCGATATTGTTACTCCTACCTTGCAAAATAACTGACCACCTATTATTAGGTGGATCAGTGACATAAAATACTTGCTTTACTTGAATAGCCATGATGAAAGGCTCTTCTTTATGACCAACTTTATTAAGGTCCACCAAGGTAAATCCAAATTCATCAATTTTGACACCACTATTACTATCAACCCATTTGCATTTAAATACAGGTACTCGGAATGGACCGTAATCGACCTCCCATATGTCTTCAATAACTCCGAAATAGCACATGGACGCTTTGATAGGGTTCTTATCATTTTTGGTTGAGAAATGCATAGATTGAGCAACTATCATAATCCCACTATTTTGCATGGTACTTTTGTCATCTTGTGCCTTTGTATAAAATGAGTAATTGTTAATGTCATATCCACAAAAAGTAAACATATCATAGTTAGGTCCTTGAGCTAGGCGTTGTAAAGTTTCAGAAACATTTAAATCTGTCCCAACATTCTTTTTGAACCACTCGGTGAAAGTCTTGTTATGCTCATTCAACACCCATTTTTCAGGCATTCGAGGGTTGTTTGTCTTCACTAAGTCTTTATGGGCATTTAAATAAGGAAGAACCTCATCGGTGTTGTTCAATATATACAAATGTGCTTGAAGCACTTCTTCTCGTGGAATGCTCTTCAATTTTGTGCTTATCGTACCCTTCCCAGCAATTCGTTCCTCATGACGAGTCTTAGGAATGCCTATTGATTCAGCTTGGGACATGTATTCAGAACAAAACTCAATTGCTTCCTCTGCAATATACCTTTCTACAATGGATGCTTCTGGACGATGTTGGTTCTTCACATACCCTTTTAATATCTTCATGTATCACTCAATTGGGTACATCCATCTCAAAAAGACAGGACCACACAACCTAACCACTCTGACCAAGTGGATGATTAAGTGAACCATAATGTCAAAAAATGAAGGAGGAAAATACATCTCCAATTGACACAATATTAGAACAACTTCATTTTCCAACTCATCTAACTTATGTGGATCAATTACTTTGCTGCATATGCCATTGAAAAACAAGCAAAGCCTAGTTATGACTTGTCTCACATTTTTAGGTAAAACGTCACGTATCGCGACAGGAAGAAGTTGTTGCATTAGTACATGACAATCATGAGACTTCAAGCCAACTAATTTCAAACCTTTCATTGATACTAGACTTTTTACATTAGAAGAGTAACCATGCGGCACTTTGACACCATGTAAGCACTCACAAAAACTTGTTTTCTCCTTTTTTGACAATGTGTGACATGCTAGGTTCGCTTACCCTTAGGTTGTGGATACAATTGTTGTCGTATTCCCATGAGTTGCAAATCTAGACGAGAGTTGAGTCCATCTTTTGTCTTTCCTTGAATAATGAGAAGTGTGCCAATTACACTATCACATACATTTTTCTCAACATGCATGACATCAATGCAATGTCTAACATCAAGAACTTTCCAGTATGGAAGATCAAATAATATCGACCTCTTCTTCCATATGCTTCTTTCTTTCGGTTGTTTTCCCTTCTTTCCAAGTGTCATATTTAAATTCTTCACCCGTTCATAAACTTGCTCACCAGTTAATGCAGTAGGAGCACTGTCATATTCTTGAAATCCATTAAAAGCTTTTTTTAACCTTCGATATGGATGATTAGGTTTAAGAAATCTTCGATGGCCAAGGTAAACTGTCTTTTTCCAATTAAGTAGTTGATGGTAACAAGTGTCCTCTTCACATATAGGGCAAGCTTTATGCCCCTTAACACTGTAGCCGCACAAGTTTCCATATGTTGGAAAGTCATTGATTGTGCAGAACAACATGGCATGCAACCTGAACAATTCACCTGAATACCCGTCAAACACATCAATTCCCTCTTCCCACAACATCTTTAAGTCTTCCACCAATGGACTTAAATAAACATCAATGTCGTTTCCTGGTTGCCTTGGACCAGAAATCATCATAGATAGCATTAAATATTTGCGTTTCATGCACAACTACGGAGGTAAATTGTAAATTGTCAACAAAACAGGCTATGAACTATGCTTAGTACTTAAGTTACCAAACGGATTCATTCCATCCGTAGCTAGTCCAAGCCTCACATTTCTTGGCTCCTTGCCAAAATTTGGAAACATAGAATCAATTTTTTTCCATTGCAAACAATCTGCTGGATGCCTAAGACTTCCATCACACTTCCTTTCATCTCCATGCCATCTCATTAGCTTTGCGTCATCCGCATTAGCAAACAAACGTTTTAATCTCGGAACAATTGGCAAATACCATAAAACCTTCGCTGGATGACCCTTAGTGCTCACATCATAATCAGAATCATCTTATTTCTTTTTATATCGTGACAACCCACATCTTGGACATTGATGCAACCCTTCAAACTCACCATGATATAACATAAAATCATTTGGGCACACATGTATCTTCTTATACTCCAAACCCATAGGACACAACACCTTTTTTGCCTCGTAGTTACGATTAGGCAATGTGTTACCCTCTTGAAGCATTTCTTTTAGTAGCTCTAACAATTCTGTGAAGCTTTTATCACTCCATCCATTTCTTGCCTTCAAGTTGAACAATCTTAATATTGCTGAAAGTCTAGTGAATTTTTTACAGTTTGGATACAACGACTTCTCCAAATCGTTGCACATAGTTTCATACATATGTGCATGCTTGAATGATTCTGGACCAACATCACGAAGCATCTCCTCTAACCGATCATCCATATCTATCTCTTGTGTAAATGTTTGAGTTTGAGTTTCGACTGATTCACTTTGAATGTCAACATTTTCACCATGCCATATCCAACGTGTATAATTGTTAAGAAATCCATCACACAAAAGATGTTCTCTTATAACATCAAGTTCTAGGCGAGTCGCATTACAACAATTAACACAAGGACAAAAAAACCTTCCATTCATATCATCATTAGCATTTCGTATTACATATTCAATAAAATACTCTACTCCAGTCTCATACTCATCACTTATACGTGATGCATGTATCCAACTTCGATTCAATAACCAACTTTTATCCATAACTTCTGTTCTTCATAAAAAAAAAAACATAGACCATGAACGTTAATCTCACTATTTTAATCATTTGTATTAAATTTCAAAAGGGAAACTAAGGTTCACTCAATATGTGCATAAATATAACATCATACTAATTTATAAAAATCAAATAAACCACCTAATTTTTCTAAACACTAAATTACTAGGTAGACATTAATTATATAACAAATTATTAATAAAATACAAATATATAACACATACATACAAGGGGTCCAATTTAGAAAAAATCCTAAAACTGCTTCAGTGTCTGGAACGGCCCCAGAACGGGCTGTTCTGCAAGCAGAACGACCCGTACTGCAAGCAGAATGGCCCGTACTGCAAGCAGAACGGCCCGTTCTGCAAGCAGTACAGGCTGTTCTGCTTGCAGAACGGGTCGTTCTGCTTGTAGAACGGGTCGTTCTGCTTGCAGTACGGGCCATTCTGCAAGCAGTACAGGTTGTTCTGGGGCCGTTCCAGACTCAAAGTTCGCCCAAAAACAACGAAATAAGACGCATGAAACGAAAATGTTACCTCAATGTTGTATTCGTCCCAGAAAATGAGAAGCTACACACTTCAGATGAGAGTCCCAGAGAGTAAAGAGGAAGAATATATGATATTGAAGCAAAATAGTAGAGAATGGAGCAATAGGAGCAGAGATAGTGTAATTAATTCTCTGATACTACTTTTAAAATTGGCTGTTCAATAACTGATTTTAAAAGTGATACTTTTAAAATCGGCTATTTAGAGCCGATTTTAAAAGTGAGACTTTTAAAATCGGCTGTTCAAGAGCCGATTTTAAAAGTAGCGTCAGAGACTTTTAAAATCGGTCATAACGTAGCCGATTTTAAAAGTAATGACATTATTTACAAAATTGCCACCGCATCACTTTTAAAATCGGCTACCTGATGACCGATTTTAAATCTCCGATTTTAAAAGCCATTTTTGTACTAGTGTATTCATAGATTCAAATGTTGAAATCCAACACAAATAAACAAAAATTTTCCAAAATTTTATAAACTAAAAAATTCAACAATATTAATGAAATCAACAACCCTAAAACGTCAACAATCTAAGTTGGGTTATTTTCTTGATCATTTTGTTTTCAAAACTTATATCGCCTCAACTACAATTAAATCATCTCAATTAAACCTAATTATTATTTTTTTAAATTTTTTTTGATCAGGTTAGTCCAACTTAAGGTCATTTGGCTCATCGGACTAAGTGGCCCAAGTCAAAATGATCTACTGCTATTTAGCAGGGGCAAATCCAGGTTGATAGAAGTGGAGGCAAATGCCCTCACTAAGTTTTTTATGTCAATTATTATCTCAATATATATTATAATAAAATCTATTATTTATTATGTTAAAAATTAAGTATTTCATTGCTTTTTATGTTTTATGTTGCAAAAAAATTTAAAATTAATATATTATTTTTGAAATATATTTTTCTTTTAAAAAAATTACATCTAAATGTAGTTTGATAACTTAATTTTTCTTAAAAATAAATGGATGTGAGTTATCAAATGTATGTGAGGTTTATTAAAATACATCTTCTTTTTTAAAAGGAGTATATTAAAAAGTTATAATTGTAATATTTTTTAAAATGTACCTAAATATAATTTGTTACCTTACTCCTTTTTTTATTTTTAAAAAATAGTTGTGAATTAAAAAAATTATATATGTGTGCATGGTGTGTCATGTTAATTATAATTAAGTAAATTTAGTCTTGACGGTTTATTCAAGTTCATATTATATTTCTTTTTATAAAAAAAAAAAGAAGACAATTTTAATGTTAGAAATGAATTGTTAAATGACTGTTTTGTTACTTATATAAAGAAAAATAATTTTGAAGATGTTAAAAATAAAAAAAAATTATTCATTATTTTTAAAATATAAAATCTCGTAAAGACAATTAAAATATATATTTTTATTTAAAAAAATATAAAATTATATATTTATTATTACAAATTATATATAAATATTATTCTCACTACTTAAAATTCTGAATCTGTGCCTACTACTTGATCAAATTTTTTATGATCTAACCTTACTATATTTACCAACTGATTGAATCAACTTTAACATTAATAATCTCTACATATACATCTATACATATTTAATAATTCGTGCCTATAATAAAGTGATATATATAATTTTTTTGCGTACACATCTTTTTTTATTCTAATTTATTTTTCTAATCATTCCTTAAATTATTCTACAAATTATTTACATCCTTCGATTAATTATCCACTGGTATATATTGCTCTTTTTTTTTTTGCTTTAATTTCTTTTTAAAACAAAGTGGCGCGAAATGCCTCTTCATTTTTTTATTTTTACTAATAATTTTAAAAAGAATATTTCTTTTTAACATACACTATTTTACTCTTATAAACTACTTTTTAGCCATTTTTTCTCCTTTTTTAAATTTCAATATAAATTTCACTCTTGTAACTTTTCACACTTTCTAAATAACTCTCCAAATAATCGCCCATTCCATCAAAATTAATTGCCAAACTTTTTTTTTCTTTTAACAGAAGAAAAGTTTTTCCTCAACTCGTTTATATAATGCTTTTCTATTCTATTGTTATATTACTTTACTTCACATTAAATTTTCTTCTTTTTATATCTCTTATGTATAAAAAAATTATGTAAAAGTCTTGTATACATAAATTTTTAAAGTTTAATTATGATAAAAAATTTAAAATCAATACACACTTTTTTAACTCATAAAGATATAAATTTTAAATTTAATTCTTATTATTTTCATTGCCTGCATGGTAGAATAAATATGTAAGAATATCATTAATTTTCTTTATTTTAACACAATTATCTGTATGCGTGATAAAGTTAAAGCAACGATTTAGGAGAATAGAATTCATTGATTTTAGTTATTATTTTTTTTCAATTTAAACAAAATTTTATAACATAAAAAATAATATTGGCAATAAATAATTTTATGTTAATAAAAATAATCTATTGAAATGTTTAAAACTTTGAGCTGAATTTTTTAATTAGTATGAAAATTATACGATTTGTTGTTTTTTCGTTCTATTTTTATTCATTAAAATGAAAATATTATCTTATTTTTACTGTTCCACAAAGTGTAAACGTCACACGCAATACTGACTCCAGTGTGTTTGTCTTGTTCTCATCACGTGGAGGCCACCTTATCCTTGCTGATCAAGTATCCTTGGCCACCAAGGTTCTGATCTTGACTGTTCATAATACAATACTTGGCTGAAGTTAAAAAAAAATAAAAAAAATAAAAAAAACTAAAAAAACTAAAAAATTCTAAAAGCGAGTATCCCAAAAGTATTAATAAGAAAATTATATATATATATATATATACTAATTCATTTAATTTTTAAAAAGTAAGATAATTTTGATATTTGAATTTAATATTTCTTCATTATTATTTCTTTTATACAAAATTAAATTCATATTCGGTCATATATTAATTATTTTTAAATTAATATAATTTTAATTAAGATGTAATGATGTAATCTCTTAATTTAGTAAAATATATTAATTATAAAATTTTAAAAAAATATACATTCGAATTGATTAAAAGACATGGATATTAATTAAAAAAATAGTATAGGCGTAATTTTTGAAAATATATAAAAAATTAAATTTATGGTTATCAATTAAAATTAATTACTTTGTTTATCTTAACAAATTAAGTAATATAATTTTAGTAAATAATTCTACTTTTTGGTTTATCCATTCTTCTGTATTACGATCTTTGCTTTTTATAATACATTATTAACGGTTCCAAAAGAGTGAGTAGCCAAGTTTGAAAAAGAAAAGAAATCAAATCGCAGTCAACGTCTTTGTCTCAAATATGTAGAGCAGTAGAAGCATCTTATCCTTGCAGATCAAGTTACAATATTGGCAATTTTAAAATTATAATAGAACTGTATACACAGGCAAAACGATGCCATAATTCTTAATTCTGTCTATTTATCTTAACAAGTGAAAATGAGACACTCCTCATAAAATATTATTAAAAAGTAAATGAAAGATAAAAAAATAAAAAATTTGTGTAGTTAACTTTAAAACATTTAAATAATTAAATAAAATTAATTAAAGTGTAATAATAATTAAAAAATTAGTTAAAAAATAAAAAGTAAAAAATAATAAAAAAAGAATATCTCTTTTATTAATAAAATCATAGAATTATAAGTTATTGATATACACACAAAACCATTATTTTGAATTCTCTGATGATTCCAAGTACAATTTTGATGAATGGTCTAAAAAATGGCGTCATATTGGTCAAACCAATCGGCCATGACCCTATCCTAGATACATCAGATACCTATAAATGAAGAAAGGAGAAGGGTTTCAAATTGCAATTGCAGTGTATTGCAAAATAGCTAGCAAAAATGGACTTTCTCCTAAATTGCCTAAACCTAAACACTACCACTAGTGCCATTGCATTCCTTTCTCTAATCTTGTTATTTTTGTTTGTATGGAAAAAATCTAAAGGTAAAGAAGCTCCACTAGTTGCAGGTGCATGGCCAATACTAGGTCACCTCAAATTGTTGAATAGTTCACAAACACCCCATAAAACGTTGGGTGATTTGGCTGATAAGTATGGACCCTTATTCACCATCAAGCTCGGTGTCAAACCCGCTTTGGTTCTCAGCAACTGGGAAATGGCGAAGGAATTGTTCACCAAAAACGACCTTGCCGTTTCCTCTCGCCCTAAACTCGTTGCCGTTGAACTCATGTCGTACAACCAAGCATTTGTTGGTTTGGCACCGTACGGGACATATTGGCGCGAGTTACGTAAAATAGTTACGTTCGAGTTTCTCTCCAATCGCCGAATCGAGCAACTGAGCCACGTTCGTGTCTCCGAGGTTCAAACCTCGATCAAGGAGCTTTACGATGTTTGGTGCAGAGAAAAGAACGAGGGTAACTACGTGTCGGTGGAAATGAAACAATGGTTGTCACATTTGACTTTCAACATGGTTGTGCGAATGGTGGTTGGGAAGAGGTATTTCGGGGTAACCCATGTGGAAGGGAAAGAGAAAGCGCAAAGGTTTATGGAGAATATAGGGGAGTTCATGCGGTTGATGGGGACTTTCACGGTGGCTGATGGGGTTCCTTGTTTGAGAGGGTTGGATTTGGGGGGTTATGAGAAGGCCATGAAAGCAAACGCTAAGGAAATTGACAAGTTGTTGAGTGAGTGGTTGGTGGAACACCAAGAAAAGAAGGCTTTGGGTGAAAAGGATGAAAGAGAACGTGACTTCATGGACGTCATGATTTCTAAGATTAATGGTGCACAGATTGAGGGGTTTGATGCTGATACCATATGCAAAGCCACATCCTTGGTAAGCACTACTATATCTTTACCATTATGCTTATTTTGGTGTAGATAAATTTTCTTTTAATACAATTTTATGTTTATAACTTTTATATATATCTCATTTTATTTTTAATAACTACTCAAAAAATTGTTCAAATTGCTGATTATTAATCATCAATTTTAATTAATATTATTTTTACATGTTTTAAAAATATGCAGAAGTACAAAGTGTTTTTTATTTTACTTTTTTTATACTAGTAATAATACGGTGTGAATTCTGAAAGAGTTAGTGAAATTTCATTTTTATGACATTCAAACCTGTAAAACAGGGATTAACATGGGGACTGGTTGAATTTATTTTGGACTTCTAGTATTTTCTTCTTCTTCTTCTTTTTATTTTGTATAATACAATCTTCTAGCTTTATATTTATAGCATTAATTAATATGTTATATAATTTAACTTTCATTTAAAGTATTTAATTTTAATATTAGCTATATAACATTTTTAAAATATAAAAAATTAAGATAAACATTACCTAAGAATCTCGTGTGGTGGCCAATATAGTGGCTTTTGTGAACTATAAGAAGAAAGTTGGAAGTTGACAATGAATACTTTTATATAAAAGCAGGTATAAATATAAAATTGGTACATGTAACTAGTTTCTTAGTTACGTATGTATTTTTTATATTTAATAATTAAATACTAATTATATGTCGAGAATACTAGGTAAAATTAGGACATAAAGGAAATTTTATCATGATAAAGATTGAATATAATATATAATTTTCCATTTTATTTATTTTTCTTAGATAATTAAACTACTCTTCTGATAAAGTTAGAACTTATTATTTACAGGAGTTGATTTTGGGCGGAACTGATACAACTGCTGTTGTTCTTACATGGGCATTTTGTTTGCTATTGCGAAATCCTCATGTATTGAAAAAGGCTAAAGAAGAAATTGATATTCAAATTGGCATAGATGGATTTATAAAAGAGTCAGATATGAGTAAACTGGTGTATCTTCAAGCTATAGTTAAAGAGACACTAAGATTGTATCCACCCGCACCTTTTTCATCACCTCGTGAATTTATAGAGAATTGTATTTTAGGTGGCTATCACATCAAAAAGGGAACTCGCCTAATGCCAAACTTGTGGAAGATTCATAGAGACCCTAGTGTCTGGTCGGATCCATTGGAATTCAAACCAGAAAGATTTCTTACTACTCATAAAGATGTTGATGTTAGGGGTCACAATTATGAGTTTTTACCGTTTGGAAGCGGAAGAAGGATCTGTGCTGGAATGTCCCTTGGCTTAAACATGGCTCATTTCGCTCTGGCTAATTTCTTGCACTCCTTTGACATTTTGAATCCATCAACTGAATCTCTTGATATGACTGAAATCTTTGGATTCACGAATACTAAAGCCACTCCACTTGAGATTTTGGTTAAGCCACGTCTCACTCCCAACTATTATGAAACTTTATAATCCTTATGTTAGTCGTGTGGTCTGTGTGTGATTCATATTGTTTGATACTTTGATGTCAAATAATGTGATGCTTTGTGGTCAATTGTATGTTAAATCGTGTCTTCCTTTGAAAATGTTATGTAACCATGTGATAGTTTTGTTCCTTGCAAAAGCTCGCTAGATGTATCATCGTCATTTAATTGTCATGAAACAAATAATATGATCTTGCTACGAGTTTATTTGTGTTAGTGTATTAATTTGCTTGTAATAGATTAAGAATATTATAGAAAAAAGGACTTGAGCATTATTCCCGTTTTTTTAGGGTGTTTTGAATTATGTGAATGGAATGATATGAGTAGGAATGTAAGTAAGTTGAGATTGATCCGCAAATCTAACTAACTCGATCCATCTCAAAGTTACACATTCACGTTAAGAGTGTTTTCCCTTCACGTGCATGACATTTTTAAAAAAAAAAAAAAATCTAAAGAGTTTACAAGACTACTCTACTCAGTATTCATCCGACTCATCTAAACCCATTATTTAGTTTTTTTTTTTATAAATAAGATAAATCCTAGAGAATAATTTTTTAATGAAAATTGTTGCTTCTTATTTTTCTAGCCGTGTTTCACAACGCTTTTTCAATAATTTATAATTGAATGTGGTTTATTTTAATTGTATCATGTAGTTATGTTAAATAAAACATTAATTATATACTTACATATTTATTTTGCTTTGCACTTAAATTAATACGTATTAAATTAAAAAAAAAATAACTTTAAGGTATGTTTGGATGAGGAATTTTAATGGAGTAATTCATTTGTTTGAAGAATTTTAAATTCTTTGAGGTGAAATACTTTGTATGGATGGAGAATTTACAAAAAAATTTGAAATCTAAACATTTGTGAAAATCTTTGAAATAGTAGAATTTCAAATTCTCCCAAAAAGGTAAGAATTTGAAATTCCTCATATTTTTTCCCCTTATTTCACTTATATATTTTATCTTATATCTTCATATTTTTAATTATTGAATATTTAAAAATACTTTAAAAAATATTAAATATTATCTAATATTAATTTTAAAATTATTAAATATTTAAAATTATTAAATATTTTTATAAAATTTTATTTAAAAATCTCAACATATAAATATATTTTTAAAATCAATTTTATCATGATAGAATCAAATTATCATATCCAAATTAACAATTTAAAATTTTAAAAAAATTGAATTGACTTATCCAAACAAAATATTTTAAGAATGATAGAAATTGAAATCAAAGTAATTCAAATACCAAGAATTTCAAATTCCTTGAATTTGTAAAATTTCTCATTCAAACACACCATTAGGGAACTAAAGAATTTTTTATTAATTGTAAAACATTGTCATAAAATTTAAAAATTTATTTATATATATATTTTCAAGGAACAATAAGAGAGAAAAAACAAAAAAAAAAGTAAATTAAGTAATATAGCGAAACAATAAAAGATTATATAAATTATTATATAACTTTATCATGAGATTATATTATTTCTTTATATTTCTTTATATAGTATGTTAGTATACGTATCACTATTTGCATGATGAATTATCATCATCAATGTCTTCCATCACTGCACAAAAATTACTTTTAATGATAATTATTATACTTTTAGGGTAATTATTTTAATTTTTAATGACAATATAAATAGTTTCTAAACTATTTATCATCAATTAAATTATAGCTAATGTATCCAAAGTCAATAAAAATATTACCGATAATTATAACGAATAATAAAAGTTTGTTTATGATAACTAAAAATAAAGGGTGTTTAACTATTCACTTAAATTATATATACTAATAACTATTTAAATCACCACTAAAAGTGTGTTTAACAAATTTATATATTTTTTCAACAGCTACATTACATGATGAATATATCCCTTTTTAGAGCACACAACTAGAAATGTGCTGGTTTCCTGCTAGTTTCCTACGAAAAATTGTTAGCAGAAATTTTTTTTGTGAATTTGCTGCCATCATGTTAATGATAGGATTATTCTCCGTGAGCGAGTAATTTTGTATACTTTTTGAGGATTTTATTGCGAATCTAGATTGACAGAAAATATTTAACATTATTTTAATAAACCGCAGAAAAATGTCGCAAGCATTTTTTTAATAATTTTTTTTATACATTTAATTGAGGACTTTTTTTTTTGTGAATTTATATCCCCAGGAAATATTTCTCGTGAATTTAATTCCGTAAGAAAATCTACAAGTAATTCCTTCGTAATCCATATCAGTACTAAAGAAACCTTCCTCTACTTAATTTGTTGATAAAACTAGAAAAACATTGAATGCAGCGGTTATACTTCTCGTGGTTAGAAAGCAACACTAACTTCTTCAGACTATGCTTCTGTGTAATGTTGCTGTCATATAGGAAATTAATTGTACAAATTTTGATTATTGCAATGCTAGCTCTTTTTCGTATAGATTTCTATTGCTTAGTTAGAGTAACATGCGTGCCATTGTTGGAGGAGAGGTTATAATAACTGATTATTGGATTAATTTATGCTTCATGCAAGGCTTTTACAAGGCATCACTTTGGAATGATGATTTATCTGAAACTATAGTTTGTGCTTAAATTGAAACAATGCTTAATTGCTTATATCAAAATAATGGATTTGGCATTTTAGAATAACTTGTCGAAAATGGTCACGATGATTGGATTTGCTCTAACAGATGAGTATGCTTTTTGGTTTGCTCAGTAACTGTATCTGTATGTATTGATCGTGTATACTCTTAAGGGAGCTTCCTATTTTCTTGAGCTTCATTATCTGTCTTTTAAAGCCTCTATCTTGGCCAGCTCAACAAGTGCTTGCTCTTCATTGGTTTCCTTAATCTCCTTTTTAAGCACATCTATAGTTGTTAATTAAACATGAAAACATCAGAGTTTGATGCTTGAATTTCTTTCTCTTCCATCAAAGAAGCCACATCAAGATATTAACAAATACTAACACATCATAGAAATTAACAACAGCTTTAACTGAAATTTAAACGTGTGAATATGCAAATTTAATTACAGGTGTCTACTCTGACCATTATTAATTTAGATTTGGTAAGCTTTTTCCAAATTTATTTAATTTAATTATTTGCTAAGATATTTGTTTCAGGTGCAATATAGTTAATATTTTAATTTACAAAACTAATTAACTTTAAGATTGCAAAGCCCTAAGTTCATTCTTATTATTTACATTTTCTAATTTTATTAGTTCATCAAGATTGCAGAGGAAGCAGAATAAAGTTCTTTTCATTGGCAAATGAATTAAAGCAGGTATTACAATCAACTCTTTTCAACAAAATAACACGCCAATATTGAATATCTTCATATTAGATTTTCACGAGTTGATCAAAATTTCACAGGTACCATGATGATGTTTCCATCATTATTATTTCACTAGTACAAAAATGGGTTATTACGTCACTCATTTTACGTTAGAAAAGTGAAACCCTGACGTTATAAAAACGCGGTGGCAGTTTAGTAAATATTGACTGACTAATTTACGTCGGATCCCCCAATGTCCGACGTAAATTAGTCACTATAGTAGCAACGTTCTTTTCACTTCCCGCGCGCGTCCCTTCGTTTTCTTTCATTCTTCTCTCAATCTTCTTCTCTCAATCTGTAAGTGTCTAAGTTCGTGTGTTTGCACATTCCAGACTAAGCCTAAGATTATGCACATTTGACAAGTGAGGTAACTTTCTTAAACGAATTAATTTCTAAATTTTCTGTTAATGTTCATCTGGAACGGCCCGTTCTGCAACTAGAACGACCCGTTCTGCTTGATTTATTTGTTTGTTTATTGTTGATCTGGAATGGGCCGTCCCGAAACCAGAACGGCCCATTCCAGATAAACAATTAACAAAGAATTATGTAGCTGGAACGGGCCGTTCTGACTTTAGAACGGGCCGTTCCAGATGCATAAATCTTTGTTTATTTTGAATCTGGAACGACCCGTTCTGGTTTCAAAACGGGCCGTTCCAGATGCATTAAAGAGGGACTTTTTAATGCATTGACCTTTAGTTTATCATCGTATTAGTAGAAATATTTATGGATTTTATCCGAAATTACTATCGATTTTTTAGGGTTATAGTTTAGGTTAGAAAAATTATGAATAACTGAGTCAATAGTTAATTTGTGTTAATATATAGATAATGAATCGAAGTTGGATGAATGCAAGTCGCATTAGTCAAGAGTACAAAAATGAAGTTGAAGAGTTCTTGCAGTTTGCAAGAGAAAATGGGAAACCCATAAAAGGGGCATATTATTGTCTATGTGTTCGTTGTTTGAATCAGATACGTCAAGAAGTTGGGGAAATACGTGATCACCTGTTTATATATGGTATTGTGAAGAGTTATACAGTATGGACATGGCACGGAGAAATATTAGACATTCCAACGGTGTCAACAACTGAAAATTTTGAAGGGATGGACGATAATTTAGAAGAGATGATACGTGATGTTGGTGAAGGAAATTTTGAAAGAGCACATGTGTATGATACCTTAAAGTCTGATTTTGAGCAACCATTGTACCCAAGATGCAGTATGTTTACAAGATTATCAGCAACTTTAAGATTGTTTAGTTTAAAAGCAAGAAATAGCTGGACTGATAAAAGTTTCACAGAATTGTTGGAGTTGTTGAAGGAGATGCTTCCAGAAGATAACACGTTACCTAATCGCAACTATGAAGCAAAAAAGATACCATGTCCAATGGGTTTGGAGTATAAGAAGATACACGCATGCCCTAATGATTGCGTATTGTATACAAATGATTTTGCTACACTGAAAGTATGTCCGACATGTGGATTGTCGTGGTTCAAAAAGAAAACTGATGGAAGTAGTGGTGAGGAAGAAATAGAGGGTCCCCCTACTAAGGTGTTATGGTATTTGCCAATAATACCTAGGTTTAAAAGATTGTTTGCCATTAAAGAGGATGCAAAAAACCTCACATGGCATGAAAATGGTAGAAAATGTGACAATTTTCTTCGACATCCAGCTGATTCTCTGCAATGGAAGAGGATTGATGAAACATTTCCAGAATTTGGTGCAGAGTCAAGAAACTTGAGAATTGGTCTAGCTACAGATGGCATGAATCCTTATGGGAACTTAAGTAGTAAACACAGTTCATGGCCAGTTTTGTTGGTCATTTACAATTTGCCTCCTTGGCTATGCATGAAGAGAAAATATATTATGTTATCTATGATGATATCAGGACCCCGACAACCAGGAAATGACATAGATGTGTATCTTAGTCCATTGATTGATGACATGAAAATGTTGTGGGAGACAGGAGTGGAGGTCTTTGATGCATATCGTGAAGAAAAATTCACTTTGCGTGCAATGTTATTTTGCACAATAAATGATTTTCCAGCATATGGTAACTTGAGTGGGTATAGTGTGAAGGGTCATTATGCATGTCCTATATATGAAGAAAACACAAGTTATACCCAATTGAAACATGGGCAAAAGACTGCGTACACTAGGCATCGTAAGTTTCTTGTTCGTAGTCATCCATACCGTAGATTGAAGAAAGCATTCAATGGATGTCAGGAGGATGAAATTGCCTCGACACCGCGCAATGGTGAAGAAGTGTATCAGCGGGTGAAGAACATTAACATTGTGTTCGGAAAAACGTATAAAAGAAGTCATCTGAGAGAAATATCTGGAAGAAACGATCAATATTCTTTAATCTTCCTTATTGGTGCAAGCTAGATGTTAGACACTGTATATATGTGATGCATGTGGAGAAAAATGTTTGTGATAGTGTAATTGGGACATTGCTAAACATCAAAGGAAAGACTAAAGATGGTGTGAAAGCACGACAAGATTTGGTGGATATGGGTATACGTTTTGAGTTACATCCTCAATCTATTGGAAGACGCACTTACTTGCCTCCAGCTTGTCATACTCTATCAAAGAAAGAAAAAAAAGCTTTTGTGAGTGCTTACGGAGTGTGAAAGTTCCACAAGGGTACTCCTCAAATGTTAAGATTCTGGTGTCTATGCAAGATTTGAAGTTGATTGGTTTAAAGTCTCACGATTGTCATGTGTTAATGCAACAACTTTTGCCTGTGGCTATTCGTAACATTTTACCATCTTCTGTTAGAGTTTCTATTACTCGATTGTGTTTATTCTTCAATGCCATTTGCAACAAAGTAATTGACCCTGTAAAGTTAGATGAGTTAGAAAATGAAGCAATCACAATCTTGTGTCAATTGGAAATGTATTTTCCACCTTCATTTTTTGATATCATGGTGCATTTGATAGTTCATTTGGTTAGGGAGATTCGATTGTGTGGCCCGATTTATCTTAGATGGATGTACCCTGTTGAGAGATACATGAAGATCTTAAAAGGTTATGTCAAGAATCAATACCGCCCAGAAGCCTCTATTGTAGAGAGGTACATTGCAGAAGAAGCCATTAAGTTTTGTTCAGGGTACATGTCGAAATCAGAACCAATAGGAATTCCTAAGACTCGACATGATGGGAAACAATTTGGTAAGGGTATACTCGAAGTTTAAAGATTAGAACTGTGAGTCGAACAAAAGTTGACCAAGCACATTTGTACATATTGAACAACACTGATGAAGTAATTCCTTACATATCTGAACACATAGATGAAATCAAGATAGCACATCCCCGAATGAATGAGAAATGGGTATTGAATGAACATAACAAGAGTTTCTTAGCTTGGTTTAAGAAAAAGGTTTACGGTGAGGTTAATGCTTCTAATACACTTTTGAGACTCGCTCGTGGGCCTAACAATGATGTGATTACATTTGGTGGGTATGACATTAACAAATATTGTTTCTATACAAAGATAGAAGATGACAAAAGTAGAGTACAAAACAGTGGGGTTACAATTCAGGCTGAGGCTGTGCACTTTGCTAGTTCTAAAGATAAAAATCCCATTACAGCATCTATGAGTTATTTCGGAGTCATACAAGACATATGGGAAATTGATTATGTTACGTTTAGAGTGCCTGTGTTCAAGTGTAAATGGGTTGACGGGTGTGTGGACAGATGATTTAGGATTTACTTTGGTTGATTTGAACAAGGTCGGTTATAAGGATGAACATTTTATTATGGCATATCAAGCAAGACAAATTTTTTATGTCAAGAATCCATGTAATGAGAAATGGTCAGTGGTCCTCGAAGGAAGAACCATGCATGGAACTCACGAAGATGAGTCTCTAGATATGCATGAGACACCGTCTTTCTCAAGAAGATCATTTGGTCCTATTGCAGACAATGAAGTGGACGAAATACATGCTATTCGAAGTGATCATGATGAAGGAATATGAGAAAATATTCCAACCTAATATGTTTGTGTTTGTGTATTATTTATTTTTTTATTATTTATTTTGTTGCTATATTGTTATGGATGAATGCAATCTACGTCATGTGTGGCACATATTTTCATGCATTGTCATAAACTTTTCTGAACGTTATGTATGTAACAAATTTTTCATTCGTAAAAGACACTTCACATATTTGATTTTAATTTTAAAGGCATTAGCTTTATATTTCAGGATTATGGAGGATTCGGGATCTGGCAGTGGAAGGAGGGAAGGTAGATCTGTCACCCGATTGTCTGGGTTGACAGCTGGACGCATAGCCAAGGAGAGGACACCGGTTGAGGTGGATCCTCGTTCTGGCAAGGCGTCAGGCCTAAATGTTGCAAAGTTTAAGAGCTATTTGGGAGTCCTAGCTCGACGCCATGTTTCTATTATCATTCCATCATGGGATGACGTTCAGGAGGCTGACAAGAACCTCATGTGGCAGGATATTCAGGTATATACTTTCACATCCTTTCAATATTATATAACTTAAATACATTATTTATTATTTGTTGTTATTTTCATAGCAAAATTTTGACATTCCCAACACTGAGGTCATGAGGAGGAAGATGTTATCTGCCCTTGCCACTAGGTGGAGAGACTTCAAGACTTTCTTGACACGGGAGTATGTATTTGGAGAGCAACAAAATGAGACTCCCTGTCTAAAGTACCAGATCACTGATGAGGAGTGGATGTAATTTTGTGCCACTCGATTGGACCCTTCTTGGTAGGTTAGTTATTGACAACTCTTACATTGACACAAATACTTAAGGTATATTTTAATTAATCTCATTTTCTTTTTGGTATTATTGTAGGCCAAAAGAATAGCTGCCCAAGAACGACAGAGCAAGAATGATGCACCTCATCTATTGTCAAGAGGGGGATATGAAAGAAAAAAAAAAGAAATGAAGAAGGCAAGGGCAGAGGCAGCAGGGGTTGAGTCTGCTGACCGTGTGGAGTCACCTCCCCGCCATGAGATGTGGATAGCAGCCCGGACAAAATCAGATGGGCAAATGACTTCTGAGTCTGCAAGGGTCGTTGCTGATAAAATAGTAAGTAAAAATATACAAACTAAGACTCTTCATTTCAAATCATTTAATTCATAAGTGTAGTTTAGGGTATACTTATTGTTAATATGTTGCAGGAGGGTTTAGTTGAGCAGACCACCCAGGGCTCATTTGTTTCCCATGGTCGGGATGATATCCTCACAACGGCCATAGGAAGGCCAGAGCACGCAGGCCGTGTGCGTGGTGTTGGTGGTTCTTGGAGCCACCAAGATTTCTTTGGTGCACGATCATTGAGGAGCACTGTTGACTCTTGTAGTCAAGAGGCGATGCAGAGAATGGAGATGCAGTTTGAAGGCAAATTGAAGAACATTCGAGAAGAGTTTGTGATGGCAAACTCTAGGAGAAGTGATATCTTGCCTTCCTAAGCATGATTCCATCAGTTTGAACAGAAGTTTGAACTTTTGGCTCGTTCTCAGCAACAGACTGTAGTTGCTCATGATGGTGTTTGACTCAGCACTAAAGGGAGTTGTGTTGTTCCAGATCCCTCAGCAGAACAGACTCACACTGATGTACCAAACCAGTGTGAGTTATATGTTGAGGATGACCCCCTACGGTTAGTGGCTATTGGCCGAGTATTTGAGGGTGGCTCAACCATCCATGGTGTCCCTCTACAGCCAAACTGGACACGGGTTGTGGTTGACCAAGTTCAAGATGATGCTACTCCAGTGCCTTTGCCCAATACAGAGGTTCAACTAGTGGGGCAGGCAACCGACACATTCTTAGCTTGACCAAAACGTTTGGTTATGCCGCTTTCAGCACGGGCAAAAGTAATTCTACTATTGCTCTTTTATATTATTATAATTCTATTATTGTTTAACTAATTTTGATTATTTCTTTAGGATTTTATCAATCGTGGTAAGGAGGTCATGAGAGAACCTCATGTTGATCATGCTAATATCGCAGAAGCTGAGGATGATCCCATATCTACGCTTCTAACCATATTACCACGATTAAGGAAGAGACCAATTCAATTGCAGTGGGACATTAAAGTTTTTGAAGTTGATAGCTCTGATGTTCCACTGTACATATCTCTGCCTGATGCATTAGAGATTGTTAGGGGAAACTCCATGTTAAATATATCTATCATACAACTGTGGGCCATGTAAGTCATATTTTCTTTTATGAGTCTAAATTTTCAATAATTACATTTCACTTATAATAATTATTTGTGTTAGGTACATGGACAAATTGAGTGTGGAGCAAGCACAAGCACAAGTATATGGATTTATTGAGCCTCAATCCATTCAAAAATCAAGAAACACTCAGGTCCACATCCAACAATATATGCAAACATGGATAAGTGAATCAGGAAGAGATATATACATGGATTCATACATTGACGGGTTAGTTTTTTAATTGGTTTTTTAATCATAGTAATTTTATAACTAATTTGTTTGTCATACAATGTAGGTCCCATTGGCAGTTAATGGTAATCATTCCTAAGGAATACACCGTGGTGTGATTTTGTTCACTACATCGAAAACGAAGACACGAAATTAAATGTCAATTACAAGGGTAACTAAAATTTTTCATTATGTTTTAAAACTGTAATTATATATATTGGCTAACATCTTATTTTATTTCACTTAATTAGAATCGTGTCTGGAGCTAATATTTTAAGTGGAAGAAGCAGATCAGCAAAGACATTACACTTCATATATCCTAAGGTTAGCAAATTAATTAATACAGGCAATAATATTTAAATTTATTGACTTTGGAAATAATAGTTATTTGTTTCTCATTTTAGTGTAATAAGCAACAAGACTCGTTTGAATGTGGCTATTACATCATGTATTGGATGAGAGCCATAGTTTCTACGGGTATTACTGATTCTTGAGCGCAGGTAATTCATATCAAAATTTATTTAAGTATATTTACCTTTAGGATAATTAACATTGCATATTAATGACACTTAAGTTAATGTTTCAGGTCTTTCAAGATCCATCTCCATTGCCCGAAGATGAGATCATGATGGAAGCACTTGGTGAAGATTGATGTTCATCCAAGCTTCCATGCAAGGACCGAAAATGCTCCATGAGGTTATCATGTTTTGACCTTGGAATTCTCCTTTCAAGAAGCTTCAATGGAGGAGAAGCACCTTTGAGGATGTTCGGTCACCTCTTGAAGAAGTGAGGAAACTTGAGGAACCAAGCTTCTAGGAGAAGGATCCTTGAGAGAAAACTAGGAACTAGTTCTCACGAAATTGACTCTTGAAAATGAGAGAGAAATCTGATTTCTAATTCTCATAAATGTCCAAAAGTGAATACAAGAGAGGGTTTTACAAATATATAGGGGAGGTAGCTTCTAGGAGAAGCTAACCTTAACCATGGTTCACTAGGAACCATGGTAAGGTGTAGCTAACCATCCATGGTTTCTAAAACTAGTAGGAGAAGCTATCCTTGACCATGGTTCACTTAAGAACCATGGTAAGGTCAGCCTAACTTACAACGGTTTAGAAACTTGGAGGAGAAGCTTTCAAAAACTAGAAGGAAAACTAGTAATTTTCGGCCATGAACAAGAGAGAATGCTAGGCGGCCTTGGCTCCAAATTGCTCCAAGATTTATTTCAAAAATATTTGATTTGGTTTAGTTAGGTTCATCATATGATGATGAGACCTAGCTAAATCAAATCTATGAAAAATTAGGAGCAAAATGAGTCCAATATGCAAAATTTTGCCTAGGCCCAGTTCTGGCCCAATTACTAGTCACACCCTCAAGTATTGCTAAATGTCACCCCCTTTTCTCTACTGAAAAAATACAAAATGAATGTATCAACTAGGGAGGTTAAATGGAGTTAAACTCTCCAAGTAGCCTACCTTAAAATCAATATACAAACACTAGAAAAAGCAAGTAAAGTGCCTCACAAATACAAAGACAAAAATAACCTATACAAAAGAGCTACTATATGTACAAACATAAGAAAAAGGTCTTTAAGATCATCTCATTCCTCTTGGTTCTTTTAGTATATCACCTCTTGGATTCCTTGGCCTTGGCCATAGTCTATCATCTCCTCCCTCTTGAAAAGGATTTGACCTCAAATCTCGAGGGTCCTCATGATTATTGGCCATACCTACAAAAATATAATAAAATTCATCAGAGGTGATATTTTCATCAAATAAGTGTGAAAGGTATATCCTAGAAGGAATCCTTTCATGGAACCTAAAGAAATCTATGATGCTAGACCTACTAATATAATCAATAGGATCCTCTCCTAAACATAGACTAGGTATTTTACTAAATCCTAAAAATGTGCTAATACTAAAACTATAGCACACTAAAGACTTAATCCTAAAAACTAAAACATCTTGCCTAAAGTACCCTATGTGGTAACCTAGGCATTTCCTAGAAAATAAGGAAAATACTACTAAGAAATTTGCTAAACAGTTTTGGATTATATTATTTGTTGGATAGTTATGAAAAGAATTTGTCACAAGGAACCTTGAAGGTTCATATGTTATATCCAACAAATAATATATTCCATAAATTGGGTGCATTATTGACACAACTAAGGTAGGAAGACTATCTACCTTGGGCACCACCAAGGAAGTAGCATGAGAAGTGGAACTAAATGAAGTCCACTTCTCCTTCACCAATTCTTGAAGTTGAGACTCTTTTTCTTTAAAAATAATGGATTTATGAATCTCCTCTTCAAGACTAGTGGTAGAATGAGGGCAAGAGTTAAGATCTTTATGAATACAGAAAATTTTTTTCATAGGAGTTTTAGTACTAAAACAATTCTCTTTAGTCACAAATCCTTTAGAGAATATTTCTTCCTCTTTACTCTTCCCTGCACAAAGTTCTTTATTTTTTTCTATTTCTTCTTTTCTTTTGATTTTCATTTTTCTTCTTCTTTTGTGTTTTCTCATGTTTTCTTTCAATTTTTCTTCTTCTTGTTTAAGAATTCTCAACTTCTCATCTAGGATAGCAAGTTTGGCCTCTCTTTCAATTTTCTCCTTCTCTTTTTGAAAGGCCTCTTGCTTCTTCCATAGTTTAAGTGATTTTAGCTCTTTTGTTAAGTAAGAAATGCTTTTAGGAGAGCTATCACTTCCACTATAGTTGGATTGTTGAGACATTTTAAACAACAAGATTTTTCTCTTCACACAAAAATAGATTTTAAGAAAATAATATTTTTGGAAGTGCTAGACTTGGCACTTGGAGGTCTAAGAGTACAAATTGAACTTTGGAGGGAGGTGAGCTACTATCGAGCCACTTAATAACCAAGCCTCTTCAAGTAAAAATCTCTAAACCCCTTTGTACTTTGCCTTGCACAAAATGTTTTCACAAAGTTCTTTTCAAAAGAAAAATAACAAGCAAGTGCCTAATGTGTACAATTAAGCAATGCAATCAAAACTTGAACACATAAATTGCATGAAAACTTAAAGACAAGAAAATATAAACTAGACGTGGAAAGCAATTAAACCTAGGTGAGAGCTTGAAAGGCACCAAAGACCTTCAAGGACCCTCTCACAAGTACTAAACGAAATTACTATGAGATCACTTAAGGAGAGATGGAGATACACCAAAGGCACTCCAAGACACTCCTTAATAAAGGCCCTGTACAAAAATTTGGAAATTAAAAGATTACAAAGATGAAATGTAAATTTTACACCAAATGAAGTGCAAATTCACATTCAAATGAAATGCAAATTTACACCAAATTAAATGTAAATTCACTTAAAGAAAATTTAGTGGCTGCACCAAGAATTTTAGAAACAAAAATCAGCCACTAATTTAGTGAAAACTTTAGTGACAGATTTGGTATTGAAATTTTTGAAGAAAAATTTCCGTCACTAAATTTGTTACTAAATTCTTCACAAAATTTTCACAAAAATTTTGCTCCTTCTTTCTCCAATTCAGCCACCTAGCTTGCAGCCTCTCAATGTGTTTCACTCCTCTTTAGAAGCAACCTTGATGGTGGTTACTCCTAGGTGTATGAATTTCCAAGAAACCAATCCAATGAGAAACATGCTCCTAGGTCACCACCAAAGTCCTTCAATATTGGCTAACCTTGAGCTTGGCCTTCAACACCTTCCAAGAGGAACTCAACACACCTTAAGATGCTGGAATATTAGTTCAAAAATTGAAAAGGAACAATTAGGAACAACTACACCAATTGGTGGAAGAAAATGAGACAAGACTAGAAAGAACTCCACAAAAATGACAAGCAACAATTAAGGCTAATTTGGAAAGCTAGCTCACAAAAGATATCCTATCAAAGGCACTAGAATGGATTACAAAACAAAAGCTAAGATTAGAAACAAAAATAAGACACAAACTATTTGGCTGGACCGAAAAATATGTAAGCAAACACACACCAAAAACCGAGAGCTAGTAAACTAGTTTTTCACTCCTTTTGGCTTCTTCTTTTGCTATTTTCTTTCTTTTCTTTTGGCAATATATTTTTCACTTCTTTTTCATTTAACAACCAGGAGTTTTAATGCCTTTTTAACATATATGAAACTCGGTTTTGATGAATTAAAACTGCTGCAAAAATGTTTCACACAAAACAAGAGGTTTTCACATGCATCATTAAACTAGTGCTTCACAATTTTGTGCTATTTTTATGTCAAATTTTTAAGCACTTTTTCTTTTGCTTTTCTAATGCTTTTCACACACTTAAACCTCTGTTTTGCCTCTGTTTTAATGAGTACAAAAATTATAAAAGTTTCAGCCACACCAAAGAATTGAAGAGAACCTAATAGGAGAGTGTATGAAGCATTTTCTTGACAAACTTTTAACAAGACATAAAGGAAACCTAACTCTAAGAAATTTGCTAGAACTAATAGCAAATCATGAACTCAAATATGTAAATCAAAAGCACATATAGGTAAGGTTCAGATTTAATAAGAAAATACACAAAAATTTCGGACACACAAAAAAATGTTAGGTCAACAAGCTAGTCTAGGAATTTTCAACATGAAAAGGACTACACATGATTTCTATGACAAAACAAGTGATTCAAAAACAAAATCTATGCTCAATGAATGTTTTCCAATCACGGACACATGTTATAGAATGGAGAAGACTCAAGCAAATACAAAAACGCACAAGAACAAGAGAACCTAAAGCACAACACAAGTGATTCACGGATTAGGAAATAAGCAAGAACATGAATCAGCTTACTTCTTATGTGACATATAGGATCTATCAAAAAAATTTAGAAAATTTAGATCCATGCAGAAAACACATATTTAGACATAGGAGAAGGAAGATACAACACGGATTCATACAAAAAAAAATTAGAACACCAAACCTCAAGAGCACTAGGCTCTAGATACCAAAACTGATGGAAGCACTTGGTGAAGATTGATGTTCATCCAAGCTTCCATGCAAGGACCGAAAATGCTCCATGAGGTTATCACGTTTTGACCTTGGAATTCTCCTTTGAAGAAGCTTCAATGGAGGAGAAGCACCTTTGAGGATGTTCGGTCACCTCTTGAAGAAGTGAGGAAACTTGAGGAACCAAGCTTCTAGGAGAAGGATCCTTGAGAGAAAACTAGGAACTAGTTCTCACGAAATTGACTCTTGAAAATGAGAGAGAAATCTGATTTCTAATTCTCATAAATGTCCAAAAGTGAATACAAGAGAGGGTTTTACAAATATATAGGGGAGGTAGCTTCTAGGAGAAGCTAACCTTAACCATGGTTCACTAGGAACCATGGTAAGGTGTAGCTAACCATCCATGGTTTCTAAAACTTGTAGGAGAAGCTATCCTTGACCATGGTTCACTTAAGAACCATGGTAAGGTCAGACTAACTTACAATGGTTTAGAAACTTGGAGGAGAAGCTTTCAAAAACTAGAAGGAAAACTAGTAATTTTCGGCCATGAACAAGAGAGAATGCTAGGCGGCCTTGGCTCCAAATTGCTCCAAGATTTATTTCAAAAATATTTGATTTGGTTTAGTTAGGTTCATCATATGATGATGATACCTAGCTAAATCAAATCTATGAAAAATTAGGAGCAAAATGAGTCCAATATGCCAAATTTTGCCTAGGCCCAGTTCTGGCCCAATTACGAGTCACACCCTCAAGTATTGTTAAATGTCACCCCCTTTTCTCTACTGAAAAAATACAAAATGAATGTATCAACTAGGGAGGTTAAATGGAGTTAAACTCTCCAAGTAGCCTACCTTAAAATCAATATACAAACACTAGAAAAAGCAAGTAAAGTGCCTCACAAATACAAAGGCAAAAATAACCTATACAAAAGAGCTACTATATGTACAAACATAAGAAAAAGGTCTTTAAGATCATCCCATTCCTCTTGGTTCTTTTAGTATATCACCTCTTGGATTCCTTGGCCTTGGCCATAGTCTATCATCTCCTCCCTCTTGAAAAGGATTTGACCTCAAATCTCGAGGGTCCTCATGATTATTGGCCATACCTACAAATATATAATAAAATTCATAAGAGGTGATATTTTCATCAAATAAGTGTGAAAGGTATATCCTAGAAGGAATCCTTTCATGGAACCTAAAGAAATCTATTATGCTAGACCTACTAATATAATGAATAGGATCCTCTCCTAAACATAGACTAGGTATTTTACTAAATTCTAAAAATGTGCTAATACTAAAACTATAGCACACTAAAGACTTAATCCTAAAAATTAAAACATCTTGCCTAAAGTACCCTATGTGGTAACCTAGGCATTTCCTAGAAAATAAGGAAAATACTACTAAGAAATTTCCTAAACAATTTTGGATTATATTATTTGTTGGATAGTTATGAAAAGAATTTGTCACAAGGAACCTTGAAGGTTCATATGTTATATCCAACAAATAATATATTCCATAAATTGGGTGCATTATTGACACAACTAAGGTAGGAAGACTATCTACCTTGGGCACCACCAAGGAAGTAGCATGAGAAGTGGAACTAAGTGAAGTCCACTTCTCCTTCACCAATTCTTGAAGTTGAGACTCTTTTTCTTTAAAAATAATGGATTTATGAATCTCCTCTTCAAGACTAGTGGTAGAATGAGGGCAAGAGTTAAGATCTATATGAATAAAGAGAATTTTTTTCATAGGAGTTTTAGTACTAAAACAATTCTCTTTAGTCACAAATCCTTTAGAGAATATTTCTTCCTCTTTACTCTTCCCTGCACAAAGTTCTTTATTTTTTTCTATTTCTTCTTTTCTTTTGATTTTCATTTTTCTTCTTCTTTTGTGTTTTCTCATGTCTTCTTTGAATTTTTCTTCTTCTTGTTTAAGAATTCTCAACTTCTCATCTAGGATAGCAAGTTTGGCCTCTCTTTCAATTTTCTCCTTCTCTTTTTGAAAGGCCTCTTGCTTCTTCCATAGTTTAAGTGATTTTAGCTCTTTTGTTAAGTAAGAAATGCTTTTAGGAGAGCTATCACTTCCACTATAGTTGGATTGTTGAGACATTTTAAACAACAAGATTTTTCTCTTCACACAAAAATAGATTTTAAGAAAATAATATTTTTGGAAGTGCTAGACTTGGCAGTTGGAGGTCTAAGAGTACAAATTGAACTTTGGAGGGAGGTGAGCTACTATCGAGCCACTTAATAACCAAGCCTCTTCAAGTAAAAATCTCTAAACCCCTTTGTACTTTGCCTTGCACAAAATGTTTTCACAAAGTTCTTTTCAAAAGAAAAATAACAAGCAAGTGCCTAATGTGTACAATTAAGCAATGCAATCAAAACTTGAACACATAAATTGCATGAAAACTTAAAGACAATAAAATATAAACTAGACGTGGAAAGCAATTAAACCTAGGTGAGAGCTTGAAAGGCACCAAAGACCTTCAAGGACCCTCTCACAAGTACTAAACGAAATTACTATGAGATCACTTAAGGAGAGATGGAGATACACCAAAGGCACTCCAAGACACTCCTTAATAAAGGCCCTGTACAAAAATTTGGAAATTAAAAGATTACAAAGATGAAATGTAAATTTTACACCAAATGAAGTGCAAATTCACATTCAAATGAAATGCAAATTTACACCAAATGAAATGTAAATTCACTTAAAGAAAATTTAGTGGCTGCACCAAGAATTTTAGAAACAAAAATCAGCCACTAATTTAGTGACAACTTTAGTGACGGATTTGGTATTGAAATTTTTGAAGAAAAATTTCTGTCACTAAATTTGTTACTAAATTCTTCACAAAATTTTCACAAAAATTTTGCTCCTTCTTTCTCCAATTCAGCCACCTAGCTTGCAGCCTCTCAATGTGTTTCACTCCTCTTTAGAAGCAACCTTGATGGTGGTTACTCCTAGGTGTATGAATTTCCAAGAAACCAATCCAATGAGAAACAAGCTCCTAGGTCACCACCAAAGTCCTTCAATATTGGCTAACCTTGAGCTTGGCCTTCAACACCTTCCAAGAGGCACTCAACACACCTTAAGATGCTGGAATATTAGTTCAAAAATTGAAAAGGAACAATTAGGAACAGCTACACCAATTGGTGGAAGAAAATGAGACAAGACTAGAAAGAACTCCACAAAAATGACAAGCAACAATTAAGGCTAATTTGGAAAGCTAGCTCACAAAAGATATCCTATCAAAGGCACTAGAATGGATTACAAAACAAAAGATAAGATTAGAAACAAAAATAAGACACAAACTATTTGGCTGGACCGAAAAATATGTAAGCAAACACACACCAAAAACCGAGAGCTAGTAAACTAGTTTTTCACTCCTTTTGGCTTCTTCTTTTGCTATTTTCTTTCTTTTCTTTTGGCAATATATTTTTCACTTATTTTTCATTTAACAACCAGGAGTTTTAATGCCTTTTTAACATATATGAAACTCGGTTTTGATGAATTAAAACTGTTGCAAAAATATTTCACACAAAACAAGAGGTTTTCACATGCATCATTAAACTAGTGCTTCACAATTTTGTGCTATTTTTATGTCAAATTTTTAAGCACTTTTTCTTTTGCTTTTCTAATGCTTTTCACACACTTAAACCTCTGTTTTGCCTCTGTTTTAATGAGTACAAAAATTATAAAAGTTTCAGCCACACCAAAGAATTGAAGAGAACCTAATAGGAGAGTGTTTGAAGCATTTTCTTGACAAACTTTTAACAAGACATAAAGGAAACCTAACTCTAAGAAATTTGCTAGAACTAATAGCAAATCATGAACTCAAATATGTAAATCAAAAGCACATATAGGTAAGGTTCAGATTTAATAAGAAAATACACAAAAATTTCGGACACACAAAAAAATGTTAGGTCAACAAGCTAGTCTAGGAATTTTCAACATGAAAAGGACTACACATGACTTCTATGACAAAACAAGTGATTCAAAAACAAAATCTATGCTCAATGAATGTTGTCCAATCACGGACACATGTTATAGAATGGAGAAGACTCAAGAAAATACAAAAACGCACAAGAACAAGAGAACCTAAAGAACAACACAAGTGATTCACGGATTAGGAAACAAGCAAGAACATGAATCAACTTACTTCTTAAGTGACATATAGGATCTATCAAAAAAATTTAGAAAATTTAGATCCATGCAGCAAACACATATTTAGACATAGGAGAAGGAAGATACAACACGGATTCATACAAAAAAAATATTAGAACACCAAACCTCAAGAGCACTAGGCTCTAGATACCAAAACTGATGGAAGCACTTGGTGAAGATTGATGTTCATCCAAGCTTCCATGCAAGGACCGAAAATACTCCATGAGGTTATCACGTTTTGACCTTGGAATTCTCCTTTGAAGAAGCTTCAATGGAGGAGAAGCACCTTTGAGGATGTTTGGTCACCTCTTGAAGAAGTGAGGAATCTTGAGGAACCAAGCTTCTAGGAGAAGGATCCTTGAGAGAAAACTAGGAACTAGTTCTCACGAAATTGACTCTTGAAAATGAGAGAGAAATCTGATTTCTAATTCTCATAAATGTCCAAAAGTGAATACAAGAGAGGGTTTTACAAATATATAGGGGAGGTAGCTTCTAGGAGAAGCTAACCTTAACCATGGTTCACTAGGAACCATGGTAAGGTGTAGCTAACCATCCATGGTTTCTAAAACTTGTAGGAGAAGCTATCCTTGACCATGGTTCACTTAAGAACCATGGTAAGGTCAGCCTAACTTACAATGGTTTAGAAACTTGGAGGAGAAGCTTTCAAAAACTAGAAGGAAAACTAGTAATTTTCGGCCATGAACAAGAGAGAATGCTAGGCAGCCTTGGCTCCAAATTGCTCCAAGATTTATTTCAAAAATATTTGACTTGGTTTAGTTAGGTTCATCATATGATGATGAGACCTAGCTAAATCAAATCTATGAAAAATTAGGAGCAAAATGAGTCCAATATGCAAAATTTTGCCTAGGCCCAGTTCTGGCCCAATTACTACTCACACCCTCAAGTATTGCTAAATGTCACCCCCTTTTCTCTACTGAAAAAATACAAAATGAATGTATCAACTAGGGAGGTTAAATGGAGTTAAACTCTCCAAGTAGCCTACCTTAAAATCAATATACAAACACTAGAAAAAGCAAGTAAAGTGCCTCACAAATACAAAGGCAAAAATAACCTATACAAAAGAGCTACTATATGTACAAACATAAGAAAAAGGTCTTTAAGATCATCTCATTCCTCTTGGTTCTTTTAGTATATCACCTCTTGGATTCCTTGGCCTTGGCCATAGTCTATCAGATCATCAAGATAAGAGAACATTGGGCAACTTTTTTTCTTCAAAGTATACATTAGTTAGATTTCTAAGTTTAGTTAGTTAGATATTATGTTTCTAGTTTGATAGCATTGACAAACATATGTTTTATAGCTTTTTTTAGGATAATAGGATTTACATTGTCATAATTTATGCTTTTTAAGATTTATATATTATTTTCTTTGTCATTCAATTTTGAAATATAATTTAAATTTCTATTTTGGACTGCCTGATTTAGGTTTTATATTCTGGACTGCCTGGTTTGTTTTATATTCTCGATTATATATATGCAGGTTTTGGGTATATTAAAAAACAATCAAAATATTAAAAAAAAAAGAACGCAATAATTTACGTCAGACTAGACCATGTCCGACGTAAATTATTGCGTCATTTTTTAGCCCCTTTTTACGTCGGGCACTAGGAATATCTGACGTAAATTTACGTCGTCTTTGACAGGCGACGTAAATTTACGTCTCCCGTATTAACGTCGGAGCCTTTTCCGACGTAAAAGGCTCAAAATCTCTGACGTGAAAGACCCTTTTTGTACTAATGTTTCTTTGACAGAAGGATGTGGAGATCATGTGTATAAATAAGTATGAAAAATATATATTATATAAATATAATTAAAATAATAACCCCGTATACAAGGTACTGAACTCGTAAGCTGACGTGACATCTTCTAAATAGTCTTTAAATGGGTTGTAGTTGCGAGAGAAGCAAAATTGGAATGTGCATTTATGATTATTTTGCAAGTCAGTCGATATTGCAGTACACTAAAATTAATTTTTTTGTGGTAATTAATTTATTATTTAACGATCATATAAATAATTATTATTTTTTTAACCAGCAATGGAGACTTTATATTGGCTTTCTCAGGTTTGATTGGAAACTGTTCAGTGCTACAAGCTGAATTATGGGCCATTTTTCATGGTTTGAGACTGATAAAGGATAAATTTCTCTCATATCATATAATCATAGAGTCTGACTCAGTACTAGCTACTGAATTCTTGAACAAAGGTTGTCCCAGATTTCATCTGTGTTACTCCCTTATCAACCAAATTGTTAGGATGGCAGGAGGGTTTTACGAAGTAACACTACAAGAAAAATCAAGATTATCTACGGAAAAATCCGTAGATAAACATAAAAATCCGTAGATAAATGTCAATTATCTACGGATTATCTACGGAAAAAAATCCGTAGATAAAATGGTCGTAGATAACGTTATCTACGGAATTTTCCGTAGATAACGTTATCTACGGAACATTATCTACGGAATTTTCCGTAGATAATGTTATCTACGGATTTTTCCGTAGATAATGTTATCTACGGAATTTTCCGTAGATAACCTGTTTTAGGAAATTTTTATTTAATTTTAATAAATTTATTAAAGTAATAACCCTCATATTTGGCCTCTCAAGGATGCTATTTCATTACACTTCACTTTTTAACATGTTTTGTCCTTATTGCACATTTTCTGGGAAACTTCCCAGAAGGTCACCCATCCCTATACTACTCCAGGTCAAGCACGCTTAACTGTGGAGTTCTTATGAGATAGGCTACAGAAGAGCTAATGCATGTTATCAGTATAAGTAGTGCAAATTAATTCATTTAAGTACAATCTCATACTTATACTATTTTTGGATCCCTCTCATTTTGGTATGTTCAGACCGCTATAAAAATATAAAAATATATAATAATTATATTACCAATAATAATAATAATAATATTATATTTAATTAATATTTATTTATAAATATACTTACTTGTATAATTAACAATTTACTTATTTCTATTTAAAAATAATATTATGATACAATTTAAATTAATTATTATAAATTTAAAAGTTTAAATAATAATTTATATATTTTAAAATTATAATCTTAAATTTTCAATCATTAATAAAATACTAATTTAAAATCTTATCTAATTATATCCTAATATTTTCATATCAAATTTAAAACCATATATTAGTATGTTATTTTTTTTATCATCAATTAATTTAAAATATTATAATGAATTAAATAAAATTTTAAAATATATTTTAATCATAAATAATTTTAAAATGTATTTTAATCAAAAATATATTTTTTGGTCAATACGATAACTAAAAGTATTATGATAAATAATTAAATTAAAAAAATTAAATCTTATAATGATTATTTTTTTAATGATGCTAAATTAAATATTCTAATTATTTTACAATAAATTAAAATGAAAAGATAATAAAATATGTTAATTGATGTTTCAAATATGTAACCTAAGAAATTTATTTACGGGTGAATTTATCTACGAAAATTTCCGTAGATAACTTATCTACGGAATAATCCGTCTGTAGATAACTTATCTACAGAAAAATCCATAGATAAATTATCTATGGAAATTTCCATAGATAACTTATCTACAGAAATTTCTGTAGATAACTTATCTAATAACAATTTTAAAAATATTTATTTTAAAATATTATAATGAATTAACTAAATTTTAAAATATATTTTAATCAAAAATATATTTTTTGGTCGATACAGTGACTAAAAGTATTATAATAAATAATTAAATTTTAAAAAAATTAAATCTTATAATGATTATTTTTTTAATGATGCTAAATTAAATATTTTAATTATTTTACAATAAATTAAAATGAAACGATAATAAAATATGTTAATTGATATTTCAAATAAAATGTTTTACCTACGAAATTTATCTATGGGTGAAGTTATCTACGGAAATTTTCGTAGATAAGTTATCTACGGAAATTTTCGTAGATAAGTTATCTACGGAAATTTCTGTAGATAACTTATCTACGGAAATTTCCGTAGATAACTTATCTACGGAAAAATCCATAGATAAGTTATCTACGGAAAAATCCGTAGATAAGTTACCTACGGAAAAATCCGTAGATAAGTTACCTACGGATTTTTCCATAGATAACTTATCTAATAACAATTTTAAAAATATTTATTTTAAAATATTATAATGAATTAACTAAATTTTAAAATATATTTTAACCAAAAATATATTTTTTGGTCGATACGGTGACTAAAAGTATTATAATAAATAATTAAATTTTAAAAAAATTAAATCTTATAATAATTATTTTTTTAATGATGCTAAATTAAATATTTTAATTATTTTACAATAAATTAAAATGAAACAATAATAAAATATGTTAATTGATATTTCAAATAAAATGTTTTACCTACGAAATTTATCTATGGGTGAAGTTATCTACGGAAATTTTCATAGATAAGTTATCTGTAGATAACTTATCTACGGAAATTTCCGTAGATAACTTATCTACGGAAAAATCCGTAGATAAGTTACCTACGGAAAAATCCGTAGATAAGTTACCTACGGAAAAATTCGTAGATAAGTTACCTACGGATTTTTCCATAGATAACTTATCTAATAACAATTTTAAAAATATTTATTTTAAAATATTATAATGAATTAACTAAATTTTAAAATATATTTTAACCAAAAATATATTTTTTGGTCGATACAGTGACTAAAAGTATTATAATAAATAATTAAATTTTAAAAAAATTAAATCTTATAATGATTATTTTTTTAATAATGCTAAATTAAATATTTTAATTATTTTACAATAAATTAAAATGAAACGATAATAAAATATGTTAATTGATATTTCAAATAAAATGTTTTACCTACGAAATTTATCTATGGATGAAGTTATCTACGGAAATTTCCATAGATAACTTATCTAATAACAATTTTAAAAATATTTATTTTAAAATATTATAATAAATTATCTAAATTTTAAAATATATTTTTTGGTCGATACTGTGACTAAAAGTATTATAATAAATAATTAAATTTTAAAAAAATTAAATCTTATAATGATTATTTTTTTAATGATGCTAAATTAAATATTTTAATTATTTTACAATAAATTAAAATGAAACGATAATAAAAAATGTTAATTGATATTTCAAATAAAATGTTTTACCTATGAAATTTATCTATGGGTGAAGTTATCTACGGAAATTTTCGTAGATAAATTATCTATGGAAAAATCCGTAGATAAGTTATCTACGGAAATTTCCGTAGATAACTAAATATTATCTACGGAAATAATTCCGTAGGTAATATTCCGTAGATAACTAAAAATTATCTACGGAAAAAATTCCGTAGATAATATTCCGTAGATAACTAAACATTATCTACGGAAAAAATTCCGTAGATAATATTCCGTAGATAATAATCATTTTTCTTGTAGTGTAAAGTGTGTTCATATCTTTCGAGAAGCCAACCAAGTAGCGGACATATTTGCTAAATTAGGACTCTCTTTCATAGAGGGATTTCAATGTTTTAACACGCCTCCAAATTGGTCAAATTTTTTGGTTATTAGCAGATAAGTCTGCTGTTTGTTTCCCCCGTGGCTTTTAGTGTTTTTTTGGGCTTCTAAGCCCCTTTGTCAATAAAAAAAATAATATTATTACTAGCATATTTATATAAAATGTTGGTAAAGATCTACTAAATTGTCGAAAAAATTTATTTTTTTAGTGGCAATTTTAGTAGTCATTTTAAAGGCTATTAAAAGTTATTTTTTTTCAATTATTTCCTTTACTTTAAATAATTTATTCCTATAATTTCATTTTCTAAATTCATAACTTATATACTTTTTTTATCTTTACTCGATGTTGTAAGATAAGAGTTGTCTTTTATTTATATATTTTTTAATTTATTTTTTAATTGTCTTGTCTCTTAAGAAATGTGAGATTTATAAGGTGAAAGTTGCTCTCTAATTGTTTTATAACACTATTGAATTTGGTAATAATGGGTGATTTGATACCAATTTAGAATAGTAAATTAGGAGTCAACCCTATAAAACGAACTGTAAGGTGATAGTTATTACTCACTTATATACTATTTAATTATTTTATCTTTAATCGATGTGGAAACACTAGTGGAAAAAAGGCTTTTAAAATCGGTTATTTTGGACTTTTAAAATCGGTTAACGAACCAATCTTAAAAGAGCCGATTTTGAAAAGGTAGACTTTTAAGATCGGTTATCAACCGATTTTAAAAGTAGACTTTTAAGATCGGTTATTTTACAACCGATCTTAAAAGTCTTGACTTTTTAAATCGGTTATAAAACAACCGATCTTAAAAGTCTACTTTTAAAATCGGTTGTTACAGAACCGATTTTAAAAGTCAAGACTTTTAAGATCGGTTATGAGACAACCGATTTTAAAAGTGTTGACTTTTAAGATCGGTTACAATCTTAACCGATCTTAAAAGTAAAGACTTTTAAAATCGGTTATGTAACAACCGATTTTAAAAGTATACTTTTAAAATCGGTTATGGCATAACCGATCTTAAAAGTAGTGATTTTTTTTTGTATGTTTGACTTGTTTTGAGAGCACCTCAGAACAAAAATCCTGCAGAAAAACCAGACAGTTCAAAATATATTCTCAATGAAGAAGCACAAATCGCATACAATTGACAAGATGATAAATGTTAATCATATATATAATTGAATAGTTTTAAATACATCTAATACATAAATAGACTACATTGCTCAATGAAATGTAAGTTCTAACTAGTTAAAGTAATACTATAAAACATAAGCCCAAACTAGTTAAAGTAATGGTCAATAAAAAATGTGGCCCATTGCTCCCTAATGATGTTTATGTCTTCTAGCGGTAATGGTGATCGATCTATAAATATCTGTTAAGAAAAATTAAAATAATTAGTAATAATTCATAAAATATATAGAATGAGAACTTAAAACAAAAACTTTCAAAATTGTAAAACTTACTTCAGTCCACCCAGATACTATTTGTGAATCGACAATAGTATGCATTGTCTTCATTACCTTGGAATTTTTCATGTCATTTTCTTTCTGTTGTTTAAAAATATATAATTCTGATATAAGTTCTCCTCAATACTTGTTAAAGATTTTCTTATTCTTAGAAACTGAGTCATGAATATTGTTTCTTTAACAATTAGTAGTTACTAGTTATTTCATTTTAATAATGGGTAATGTCAGCCAAATTCAATCAATTTTGAAGTTTACGACCACTTTAGTAATTTAATAATTATTACATATGTGGAATAGATATTAAAATTTATGTACAGGTGACAGTTAGCATTAACTTATGAATTAAACTAAATGAATAAAACAAAATGTGTTGCTTACTTAAAGAAAGATCAGAAAAAGGGTTTATGCTTAGTTGAGTTCTTTTGATGCCAGAACTAGCTACTACAACTGGAACAATCCATGGAGAGGTTCCAACTTCCAACGGTCGCTCTGGCAGCAGCTCGCTACTATTGCAGCCACTTTTAGTGAGTTGCTGCTATGTGTCCAACAGTTTTAGGTTTTTGTTGGGGATCTAGCGGTTCCTAATAGCTAGTTGTCAACATGTAATTTTTTTATTTAGACTAGGATGTTGCGTGTCATGTCATGTAAGACTTGCCCATCTTAGTGATGAGTTCAGGACTCACCCATGTGGAATTCAGTCATAGTCTTTTAAAAAAATAAAATTAACATGATATGCAACTCGCTAGTCAAACTAACGAATTGATCCAGTCAAAACAGCCTTGTTTATGAGAGATATATTTGTTGGACAGTAACACTGATAAGGACAATTACATTGGACCACAAGGTCCGTGAACAGGGTAGAGGAAGACAGAAACACAGAAAGGACAGATCAATCTACTCCCATCACAAAATTATTACACAACTTATTCTATGTTTCTCTCTTCTCTTCCTATTTTTCTTCTTATTGATGAAACTAAAAAGTAATGTGAGTGTTAAGTAGGAGTAACGTTACTGTTTCTAAGGAGGTTGACAGTTTTCTGGATATGCTTCTAAAACATGAACAGTAATCGAATCTTTAGTTATTTTTAGGTGCTAGATTCTCAGAGACATCAAATTATCAAAAACATCAACGAGCATTTCTAAATTATTGATTTTTGAGTGGAATACCTTAGTCTTAAACGCAACCTGCAGTACTTTAAAATGCTAAATTCAGCATTTCTAAATTATTGGACTTGATAAATGTTCAGGATATGATTAACAACCACTATATAAAAGTGTTACCAACTTTTAAAGAGATTCTATTATCTTTCACTCGCCTTATGTTTGGCAATCTCTCATCTTCAAATAGAAACACATACAGAACAAAGATCAATTTTAAATTAAAATAATTAAGCAGTAGAAATCATAATAGGTAAGAATCTCACCAGAATCTATGTCAACTCCAAGAATGCTCTGGCAGCAAAACTTCTGTGTTGTGGGGGTTAGAAAAGAGACAACACCTAGGTCAGCGTGATTCAAACTTTACATTTAGAATTGAAATTGTAATTGTTCAAATCAGCTGGAGGGAGAACTAGGATGGGCCTGCAAGAAATTATAAATTTATAGAATAAATTGTATGTTAAAATAGCAAAGGTTTTTAACCAGTTTACTGACTTTCCCTCTCGATTTGTGCTATGTTTGGTTCTCCTCAAAATGATTGGCTTTAAAATTGATTGAACTAACTTCAGCCCTCTTTCATCACCGCCCTCAAATGGTTTCTGAATAAGTTTGTTCCACCTGAATCATATAAAACAAATCTTCACAGTCCAGTACTCCATCCACATACACAAAAAGAGTAAACAATCAAAGTAATAAACAGAATCACAGTTACTTAAAATAAAATGTCTACCCACAACAAATATTTTGCATTAGATGACTACGCTAAACATTCATGACATCCAACTTGGTTTCATACTCCAATTATGTTGCACAGATTTTGACTAGTATATTAATTAATTAAGGATGGTAGTATTTTTTGGACTTTAACTTGTTTAACTAATAACTAGTTGCTGAATATTGTGCTGAATAAAAAATGGAACACTTAGTTTCAACCAAAATAAGAACTCCAAACAAAATAAGAACAATACGAGACTGGACAACTACACATCCAAACAAAATAAGAACCACAAATTCAGTACAGCACAAAAATCAAAAGCTACTTTAATTTCTCTGTTGAATGCCATCATTGGATCAAAATAGAATAATTTTTTGGTTGAGCGATTCAAGTTAGTAGCATAATACCTTCATCTCACTAGTCCTACTGTAGGACAAACAAATTCTATTTCATACAAGATACATTCTGAAACAGGCATTTATATACTGTATGTTAACCCTCTACATTAACCACTAAACATTCTCACAATTTCAGCAGATTCAAGAGGGATTAGAATTGCAGACAACATTATAATTATTTATGCAGAACAATATTTTTTAAAGCAATACATAAAGTAAAAACAGGTATGCATCATTGTATCAACATATATTCATTCATCACAAAAATCAGAAGAGAATAGCTCTTACTGTAATCTCTGTGCCAAACCACTACTTTTAGCTGGAAACTGAAAAGATATGAACCAATTATATCACAAAATTTCAACTCAATCTCACTTTTCCGGTTGGCCACTCTTCTCCACTATCCAAGATTAACATCACTTCAAAGCAAACCCTCTCCAAAGCCCAATCCCCTCGCTGTTCTGCAACCACTTCCAGGGGGAGATTCAATGGTTACGACTTGAGCGACAATGGCGTCACGAGAGACGTCCGCGAAAAAACCCTAACGGAGAACAAAAAAGTGAAGATTGAAACACATACCTCTTGGCGAAGACGAGAGACGTGAAGACTGAAGCACGACAAAGCACGACAAAGCTAAGACGTGAAAACGCTAATGGTGAGCCTGAAAGCACAACAAAGCTGAGACGTGAAAACTGAAGCACGAGAGAGAAGTTGAAAAAGTGGTGAACCTTTAAGATCGTTAGTAAAAGAACCGATTTTGAATATACATACAAAATCGGTTCTCATAAGACCGATTTTAAAAATAGAAACATTGCATACTTTTTTAAATCGGTTATTCTAAAACCGATTTTGTATATCATATATAAAATCAGTTCTAAAACAACCGATCTAAAAAGTAGTAACAAAATGGACCTTTTAAAATCGGTTAGATAATAACCGATTTTAAAATACCCTTTAAAATCGGTTAAAAATGAACCGATTTTAAAAGTTGTGATTTTAATTACAAAAATGCCACCGTCCCTCTTTTAAAATCGGTTCTCCTTTAACCGATTTTAAAACCCCGATCTTAAAAGCTATTTTTGCACTAGTGAACTTAAGTTTTTTCTAATAAATAATTGTCGCTAATAATAAGTTTTAATATAATATAAATATATTTTTAGTGGCTATTATATATTAGCCATTAATATTTTTATATATGACGGCAATTAAATTATTATTATTAAATAATTATCGTTAATAATAAATTTTGTTGTAGTGTTGCTAGACGATCTTCCATGTCTCAGAATGGAGTGATGCAGATTGCTAAAGATCCAGCGAAAAAATATCAAAAGAAAAGAAACATCTTGTCCATTAGTTAATTATATATTAGATATGAATACTTTGATGACAAAATTAAATTGCGCAATGGCACTCATAATTCTTAATATATGTAAATAAACATGTTACTTTTTCTTGAGTATTTTTTTCTTTTTGCAATTTGACTCGACAATTGATTTTAGAGATGAATTTTTAAATTTAAGTTTGATGAAAGAATAGATTACTAAAATCTTCCTCAATAAAAAGGGCTATGAATCTCTTTCTACCTTTATCAAGCCTTTCACATGAGGTTCTTAAAGAATTGAATAATGTATAAATTATAGTATTATTATATAATAAAATATTATATATACTATTATGTGTTGTTAGTTATATATAAAAATATATCAATGCATGTATAATTATAATATAGATTATAATAATTATATAATAGTATAATTTATAATTTAATTAAAATTTTATATATTACAAATAAATTAAAATGAATTTATATGAATATTTGAAAATTCTAAACTTATTTAAAATAACTAGAGGTGTATGTGTGCACATTCGTGTGTGTGTTTGTATATATATATATATACATATATATTGTTAGAAAATATTATAAGAAAATGAAAGAAAAATAGTATTTTATTTGAATATATTATTAGCCACTACTCTAAAAACAAATTTTGGTGGACTTCTAGTACAATTTAAAATTGAATTTTTTCCTAGTGTGTACACAACATTGTGTCTGAACGTGTACACTTGATGTCAAACTACATTAGAGTCTCATGAATAATGCTTTGAACAACAAAGACTAGGATAGGTAATACTAATTAATTTTTTAAAATCATCCTCAAGTATAAAGTCTTTAAATCTCTCTTATTCTAATGTGTTCAAGATGTTACAAGAGCAACAAAAGAGACATGAGTTTATAAACATATAAATGTCTTCATTGGTATGAGGTCTCTTAAGTGATCATTGAAAGTAAATTCATAAGGATTTAAGTTCAGTGTAAACAATATCATACTAATATAAAAATACATACGTGTAAATTCATGATGTATAACAATTGTTGATTTTAAGGTGGCTAAACATTTTAGAAAGGACTACTTAAGAAAAGTTTGCATCGATAAAAAGTTTTAACAAATAAAGAGTTAGGTGTAATGTCATTGTGTGATGCATCATATAATGCAACTATTAAGATGTGAAATCTAAGAGTCATTATGTATAATATTAAAGGTAATCATATCCACCAATTGTTCAAGTGCTTCATCCAGGAAGAATTCTTTGTATCCAACTTATCAATGCAATTTGAATTAGCAACATTGAGATTATCAACATGTTCTTGCAATATGTCGTCTTGTTACCTAATACTCTCACACTTCAGTCGGTAAATGTTTCATTCTCATATTCTTAGCAAATAAACTATTTAGTTTATGCAAATTCTAGCATTCAATATTTTAGTTTGACATTGATATCGTTGTATAACCAATCCTAATTAAATTGGTGTTTTGCGATTGTAGTGAAAAATATAATTTTTTTATCATTTAAGAACTAATGTGATGAATCTTATGTTTTCAACCATTAAAATAACTTCTTATGAATTACAACCAAAATATCAATATATGAATAAAATAAGAAAAATTAAAGTCAGTTAATCATCAAATTATAAATTTAGGTGAAATTTAAACATAATTTTGACTTTATTAGAAAAAAATACTATTATGACCGAATAATCACATTCAAGAGATAGTGCAAATCAATCTCCTTATTCCTGATAATAAAAATGAAAGCAAGAAAATACATAGTTTTGAAATACTTCACACAAGACAAACACGAACGTTTACCCAAAATAGACTACATAAATACATGTACCAAGTTCACACAGCTAACTAACATATAAGAATTACAAACTTTCATAACAACTAGGAGATAATCGTGGCTTAATAAGAACCTGAAGTGGGGTGGCTTTACCATTGGCTATTCCAAAGGTTTCAGTCATATCAATAGGTTCGGTTGACGAATTTAAGATCTCAAAGGAATGCAAAAGACTTGCAAGAGTAAAATGAACAGTATGAAGGCCAAAGGATATTCCAGGACAAATCCTCCTACCACTTCCAAACGGTAATAGCTCAAAATGATGACCCTTCACATCAATATCTTTATGAGTAGTAAAAAATCTTTCTGGTCTAAACTCTAATGGATCTGACCACACATTAAAATCTGTGTGAATTTTCCAAAGATTTGTAATTAGACGAGTTCCTTTCTTGATATTGTATCCACTTAAAATGCAATCATCTGTGAATTCACGAGGCGTTGAGAGGGGAACAGGAGGGTATAATCTCAAAGTTTCTTTGACTATGGCATGAAGATATGTTAACTTACTTACATCAGACTCACGTATGCATCTTTGTTTTCCAACTTGAATATCAAGTTCTGCTTTAACTTTTTCTAATACAAGAGGATTTCTCAGTATCAAACTTATTGCCCATGTCAGAGTGCTACTGCTTGTATCAGTTGCTCCCAAAATTACTGTCTACAAATCAAATATGTGATCCAAAACCTTTTATAAGGAGAGTTTCTAAATCAATAAATAAAGAAAATTGATATGATTTTTGCTTGTTTAAGAATTTGTTATTTCGAATACTTTGAATCTTTTTACATGAATATGAAAAGACTTTAGCATGTTATTACGATTTTGGAATGATACCATTATACTTGGATTTATATATTTTTCATATATATTATTGAAAAGATAGAAATATCATATTTAATGAGAAAAGATTTAGCAATTAATTTTATTATTCATTATATGAATAATTAAATATTAAAATATAATGTAGTCGTATCTTAAAAGAAAATTTTGATTTTTTCCTTTAAATTTTAATTTTGAGTTAATGTTATCCATTTGATATAGTGACCAAGACCTAATTTTAAATACTTTTTGATTAATTAAATATACGAAACATGTTCCATTATATTCATGAAAATTATAAAACTCAATTTATTCTTGAAAAAAAAAATTCAAAGTGAATCTCAAACAACTGATTTTTTTTTTTTAAAATGTAATATATATATATATATATATATATATAATAATAATAATAATGATTAATTGTGCCTTAATGGTAGATTTAAATTATTAGTATTAACTATGTCGATTATTATATGCAAATTATATTTTTTTAATCATTTATAAGACAAAATTAAGAATATTTTTATAAGTGATTAAATTGGATGGACGCGAGGTATAAAATACACAAATGTAAGGTAATCACTCCTATATCATTTATCACTTTTATCATTTTCTTTCTATTTACTGATATTTTTCTTTAATTTTATCTCTTTCATTTCCACAGTCTACACCCCTATACGTTTATCACAGTTGATGACTATATTGAAGATTTAGTTATGTCGAAAAAAAGAAAAATAAAAGACAACGGTGCTAACAATCTTGACGACTACATGAAGAGTATAGGTCCCGTATACATTACCTCTACGGTGGATTTGATGATGGTATCGGCATCGATCCCCTCAATTGTTTTTCCATCAAGCAAGGAAATCATCACATCCATGAAGTCTTGAACGTTCTCACCCAAAGCCCTCTTTTTTCGATGCTCCTCTAACCACTCACTTAACATACTATCCAATTCCTTGCCAATTTCTTTCATGGCCTTCTCATGGCCACCAAAATCAAACCATCTTAAATAAGGAATAGCATCTCCCACTGTGAACACGCCAAACAGACGCAAGAACTCCTTCATAGCTTTTACACATCTCTGTGCCTTCTCATCATCCACACTTGCAGCACCAAAGTATCGCTTTCCAACGGTCATTTGAAAAATAATGTTGAATGTCAAATGAGAAAACCATTGCTTCAGCTCCACCAATGCATAACCAGACTCGCTCTTTGTGCTACTCCAAACATCAAGGAGCTCTTTAATCGAATTTCGAATTTCTGTCACACGAATATGTTGTAGTTGCTCTACTCGACGAGTGGAAAGAATTTCTGATGTTATAATCTTTCGTAACTCCCGCCAATAAGGACCATAGGGTGCTACGGCAAACATGGCTTGGTTGTAGCCTAAGTGCTCAACGGCAACAAGCTTAGGGCGAGAGGAAACGACGGCGTCGTTTTTGGTGAAGCATTCCTTAGCCACTTCCCAATTGCTTATTATTAAAGCCTCTTTGACACCAAGCTTGATAGTGAATATGGGTCCATACTTGTCAGCTAAAGCACCCAAGGTTCTATGTGGTGATTGTGAGCCACTCAACAACGGGAGGTGGCCAAGTATTGGCCATGCCCCTGCAACCGTGGGAGCCTCTTTATTATGACCAAATTTGAAGGGATGATACAAAAACAAATAGAAAAGGAAGAGGAACAGAGAAAGAAGTCCAATGGCAGTTGCATTTAGGTAATTTAGAACAAAATCCATTTTAGCCAAGTTGTACTTTGAAGTTATACAAACAAAACCCTAAACCCTTAAATAGATCCTCCGTTTATATGAATATGCTTGTGATATAATCAATTTTGTATATTAAACACCAAATTTTATACGAGAGTGATTTTAGAGGGTTTTTTTTTTTCCAATAATTTTTATATGAGAGGATTTTAGAGGATTTTATTCGCCACTTCCGATCATGGAAACATTGTGTTATTTTTAATATACAACAATGCTGGCGACAGAACAGCATTATTATTTTTCCTGTACAAGAGATATGAGTTTAGTATCTACAATGAAAGAATAAGTTAATTAGGTAGTGTTTGTTTTCGCTGATTTACTGTTCACGAGCAACGAAAGGCGAAGAAAGTGGCCGTTTGTTTCTGCTGATTTGCGAGGATAGAAAGGCGAAGAAAAGCGGGAGAAGTCTCGTTGCCATCGTCGTGCTATTGCGAAGAAAAGAGATGAAAGTCGCGTAAGATTTGAGAAAACCCGATAATACCCTGTCCAAAAGCTGAAAAGAGGTAAAAAACTAAAGCGAAAATATGTCAGCATAATCGATTATGCATGACACATATATAATCGATTATGGCAGCCCATAATCGATTGTGGGACATACATAATCGATTATGGTAGCACATAATCGATTATGGGCCAGCATAATCGATTATGCATGGCACATAATCGATTATGTGACATATTTTCGCTTCCAATCATGCCCAGAACGGGCCGTTCCAAAATTGGAACGGCCCGTCCAAATTACCAAAACAAGAGTAATTTAGTAGCCTGGAACGGGCTGTTCCGAAACTGGAACGGACCGTTCCAAACTAGTAAATTGGCTTAAAAATTCTAGTTGAGAACGGACCGTTCCAAATTGACATAAAATGCAAACCCCAAATTTGTAATGTTAAAAATTTCTTCATTTTTTAATTGGTAAAAATTAACTTGTACAATTAATAAATATATATTCATCTCATTCTAATTTATGTCAATGATTTATTAATTTTTTTAATTTATTAATTAACTTTCAAAAATTTTATTGTACATTTTTTTATATTAAGAAAATTCTATTATTTAAATATTGACATTAAAAAGTGGAAATATAAAAAAAATAAAGTAATACATGTTTATAAAATTAAAATAATAACACTTTCATAAACATTAATAAAATAATGTTAGAAAATATAATTATCATAATATATTTTGTTATTATTATTTATTATTATAAATATTATTATTATTATCATTATTATTAATATTATTATTATTTATTATAATTAGTATCATTATTATTTATTATGATTCTTATTATTTTTCTAATATTTATTATTATTATTATCATTATTTATTATTATTTTTAATAAATTATACCTATTAATATAATTTTATTATAATTATTATTATTTACAATAAATAACATTTTACTCATTTTTAATCCAAGGGTAAAAGTGTAAATTACATATTCATCTATTAAATTTTTAATTTTTATCTATCATTAAATTTAAAGCAAATATTTAAATTAAATTATTTTTAAATTAAGATTTTATATTTATTTTTTTAGTTAAAATTTTTATATTTTCTTTTAATTATAATAATTATAAATTTTTTTTAACCTAAGGGCAAAATAGTAATCTTACAAAATCATCAATTAAAAAATTTATTTTTATCTATCACATCAATCAATTCACTTACAAACTTTCACAAACTTTCTTTACACTTTCCACTCACTTTCTCTTAATCCAAACAATCACACTTTTCACTCACTTTACCTTCAAATCCCTCCTTGTCCATTTCCCTTTTTTCATCGTCAAATCCAAACAAAGCCTTAATTTTCCCTAATTATCAATTATAGTGACGTCAGTGGAATAATTTTTGACATCAGTCAATCTTATTTGATGGACAATATATTTATAAAAAAAAAAGATTCTTTTGTCACCTAACAATAATTGAGCAGTAGACTGTAGTTGTATATATTATTTACAATTTAGTCTTGTATTTTAATTTGCTAGATGTATCTTATATGTAGCAAATGGACAAAATACTCCAATGATCACAGCTGTTAAACACCGAACTTTTTTTTTTATGACCCTTAAATAGATCCTCCGCTTATAGGAATATTTATGTTTGTGATATAATCAATTTTGTATATCAAACACCAAATTTTATAAGAGTGATGTTTTAGAGGATTTTTTTTAAAGTAAGTTTGTAGACTTTTTTTTTTAATTTATATTTTTTAATTTTTTATATAATTCAATTTTTATTTATTATAAGTATTTGTGAAATAAATTTTAATATTTTAAAATAAATTATCAATAATAAAAATAATATTATAAATTTAATTATATATATAATTAATAAATATTTAACATATGTATTATACATACTAATATACTAGTTATAATTATAATTTTAAATAATTTTCTATATATGTGATTAGATAAAGATGATAAGTTTATAAAAACGAATTTATTAAGTTTTCCGGATGGAAGTTATTTAATTTTCTAATAAATTATTTATTTTTGTCTCCATGCTATCAGTTTTAACTTTAAAGGAACTGATGTTAACAAATTGAATTATAAATATGGATAGATAAACTAGACGGTGTTTATTTTCCTTCAAATACAAGATGAAAATATCATCAAATTAATTTCTCAAGTTCATAAAATAATATTGCTGCTTAATAAAAAAAAATTGTATATTTTAATTTTAAATATGTTTTTAATCTCTATAAAATTAACAAGTCTTGATTTTAGTCTCTGTAAAAATTTTCCTTTGTTTTCCATCCTTATAAAATTAAAATTATTGTTTTTAGTTTTATTTTTATATGATTATATTTTAACCAATTTTTATTTATTAACAAATTAAGTAATCATCTTAAGTTTCAACTACAATTATTACGTATATCATATCGATATTTAGCACTTCAAAAAAATTTATAAATCCTTAAAATAAATGTTATTTATTTACCTTAAAATGATCATTAGGGACTAAAAATAATTGATTTAGATATTAGACGGATGGAAACCAAATAAAAATATTTTATATGATTAAAATCAAAATTTAATCATTTTATAATAACAAAAATCAATGTTTATAAAGTTTAGAAGGATGAAAAAAAAATAGTAGAACTAAAATCAAAATCATCAATTTATTAGGGATTAAAACCATAATTAAACATATATTTTATATATAAATTATTAAGAGTGAGTAAGATCCAATTCATTTGTTGACCTAATTAATTTATTATTGATTTGAATGATCTAAATTTTAATATTAAATTTAATATCATTTGTAATGCACGTTCATATTATATTTTGAATTATTCTAATTTATTTTATATTTTTTAAAGAATAATTTTTTTAGAACATTATGCATTAATAATAATATATTATTTTAGTAGAAAATATGTAATGTAATATTATATTTATAATATTATTATTTATCATAAAATTAATATTATATAAAATATATCTCAATTTAAATTTTATATTTGAATATTTTATAATTTAATCATATATAATATTAATATTAATATATTACTAAAAACATAAATTAATCTAATTTCTTCATATTTATTTTGGAGTCAATAAGATTAAATTTAAACATAAATAAATAATTTAATCAAATTTTCAGTTCAACTATAAACAATTAATAATAAACCTATCCCAACCAGTACTTTATTCACCACTCCGATCATGGAAACTGTTTATTTTTAATATACAACAATGCTGGCGAAAGAACAGCATTATTATTTTTCCTGTACAACAGACATGAGTTGACAATACAATTAAAGGATAAGTTAATGTTAGTTTTCCCTAATTTTCAATTATAGTGACGTAAGTCGAATATTTTTTTGACATCACAGTAAATCATATTTGATGGACAATATATTTATAAAAAAAAAAAAAAATCTTTTGTCACCTAACAATAATTGAGCAGTAGATCGTAGTTGTGTTTATTATTTACAATTTAGTCTTGTATTTTAATTTTATAGATGTATCTTGTATTGTAGTAAATTATTTTAGAAGGCACATAATACTATAAAAGTGTCATTTTTTTAAATGAATTTTCTTATAAAAAAATATTCGTAGAAATTTTTTACGAATTTTCTTGCAAAAAAATATTTACATAAATATTTTTGCGAATTTTCCTGTAAAAAAAATATTCGCATAAATTTTTTGCAAATTTATTTGCGAAAAATAATTTACAGATATTTCTTACAAATTTTGCTACAATTTTAATAATCATTGAATTTTTTTTCAATGGTAAAAATTTGCAGAAAATATTGTAAGAATTTTATTTTGTTTCTTGTAGATTTTCTTGCAAAAATAAATTCGCAAGTAATGTTTAATAAATGGTAGGAAAATTTTGCAGGTAACTTTTTCTACGGATTTTCCTGCAAATTTTAGTCCGCAAGAAAAATAAAAAATATATTTAAATTTATAAATTTAATATTTTAAAAAAACTTCAAGTCCCACATCGATTGAAAATAAAACAATTAAAGAGTGTATAAGTTGGGGCAATACTTACCTTACAAGTTAATTTGTATGGTTGAGTGTTAGATTTATAATCTACAATTTTAGAATTTAAAAGATTATGTATCACATGTTGGAGGCATGGAAACAAATACTTCGGATGAATTCATTGTGAGCATTTGAAAGTTAAAAAATTATTAATAGAATTTATAGGAATTTCTTTAATTTTTTCATAAAAAATATTCCTGCAAATTTTGCTGTGAAATATTTTTTGTAGGAAACTTTCCTGCAATTTTTTTTTGCAAGAAACTTTCCTGCGAATTTTTTTCGCAAGAAATTTCGCAGGAAAATTTCCTGCAAATTTTAAAAGTCGCAAAAATATATTATTCACGAAGGTATTACTTGCACATAAAATTTCGCAGAAAATTTGCAGGAACGATTCTTGCAAATTCTTATGAAAAATTCATAGGAAAAGTTGTGACACCCTTACTACCCCAACACATGTATTGTAATAATGAAAACTTAACAAAAACAATTTTCAGTTTCGGTAAAAGGGTTCACATGAGAATCTTCAAAATTATTCTTCAACAACCACGACAATAAAAATGAAACGTGAGAGTTTACAAATGATTTTCAAAAATAATATTTACAATTCTAATTCCATATAACAATCTATGTCCTAAAGAAAATCCTCTGCCCCGATGTCACAATACTAGAGCATACCCACAACTCAACCGTTAGCATTCTAGATGCCACTCGTAGCCGGATCTTCCTCACCTAAAATATCCACAAATCGCACGGTGAGAAAAGAAAACATCTATATATATAACACATAAGAAAACACAACATATTATCTCATTATAACTTAATATTCATAAATATTTCAACATATCGTATTTCAATCAATCATGCATCGTCATCACATCATAATTCTCAATCACACCAATCATCACAAATCTTGCACTTCACACTATGTCAAGGTCACGCTACCCATTTAACAATCTCAGGCCGTGCTCACCCCTGATATAACACTGTGCCAAGGTCACGTTATCCCTATTCCAGGTCCGTGCTCACCCTTGACATGTTAACCAAGATACCCACGTAACAATCCAGAGCCGTGCTCACCCCTGATATAACCCTGTGCTAAGGTCACGTTATCCCTATTCCAGGACCGTGCTCACCCTTGACATGTTAACCAAGGTCACGATACCCACGTAACAATCCAGAGTCGTGCTCACCCTTGATATAACACTGTGCCAAGGTCACGTTACCCCTAATCTAGGGTCGTGCTCACCCCTGACATGTTAACCAAGGTTACGATACTCATGTAACAATCCAGAGCCGTGCTCACCCTTGATATAACACTGTGCCAAGGTCACGTTACCCCTAACCTAGGGCCGTGCTCACCCCTAACATGTTAACCAAGGTCACGATACTCATGTAACAATCTCGGGCCGTGCTCACCCCTGGTCATAGGTGTGAAGAACCACAATCACATCTCATTCACATCCACATTCACATTCACATCCACATCCACATCCACATCCACATCCACATCTCAATTCCACAATACACACAAAATCCACACAAAATGGTGTTTCACATACCCCTCAAGTAATTCATCATCTAGATCATCAAATAATATAACAATAACATTCATAAACTAATATAAAAAATAACAGAATTATCAATTTAATATAATTTTAACGTAAACAGTAAAATCCCCAATTGTTCCAAAACCTAACTCACAAGCACTTTTCTATAATTTCGTTCTCCCTCTCAGATCATCATTCTTACAAATTATTAGCATATCTATAATCCTCAACACATACAGAATCTAATGGGATCCTCAATTTCTCAAACAGAAATCATCCAATTTTTCACAACCTAACTTACAGGCACTTTTCTATAATTTCGTTTTCTCTCCCAGAGCATCATTTTTACAAGTTAAACATATATTCATAATCCTAAATATATATAGAATCACATAAGATAATTAATTCTCTAAACAGAAATAATTATAAAATTATTCATAACCCTAAGGGCTCTTCCTCTACCCAATTCCCTCATGTAACTCTACATATAAATAATCTCCTTTTCCCCCGTACCTGAATAAATAGGAACTCGGGCAGAACCTCCTCATCTTTTTCCTTAAACAAGGATCGGAACTAAAACTGGGGCAGAACCTCATTCTCTGAGTTCCTCTTGGTCTTCAGAGAGAAGAAGAGGAACGAAAGAGAGAACAGAAGAGAAGAGAGAGTGAGAATGAGAGGTGTGTAGAAATGAGAGGATTTGAGGCCTATTTATAGGATTTTTCGCCCACCTACCACTACGGCCCGTTCCAAAATCGGAACGGCCCGTTCTGGGCCCTTCAAACCTACGTAAATTTTTCAACTGGAACGGCCCGTTCCCAAACCAGAACGGCCCGTTCTCAACCCCAGCAGAACGGCCCGTTTTGCTTCCAGAACGGCCCGTTCTCCAAACCAGAACGGCCCGTTCTCCCATCAGACGACTCGTTCTGCTTCTACAATTTTGGCCATACTCACTATTCCAGAACGGCCCGTTTCAAAATTGAAACGACCCATTCTGGGCCACGAATTGGGCCAAAGGCCCACAAAAAATGGGTTGTTACAAAAGTCGCATGTAATAAGAAAAATTCTAGTAGTGCCAAAAGTCCAGTATGAGTGATTTAGTAGCCTAGAACGGGCCGTTTGTAACATCCCAAATTTTCTACTAATACTACAAATAATTATTATTTATTTTTGTATTTATGAAGATTATTTCCTTATAATTATTTTGATTAATTAGATGAGTTTGATTGAATTTTTAAAGGTTTTTATTAATAATCATTTATGAAAATTATTTTGTATAATATTATTAATAATGATATTTTGTTATAATTATTATTTAAAGAAAATCATGTTTTAAATTGTATTGATATGTTATTTTAATTTGATATATATATATATAAGTATTTATTTATTTATTATTTAAAAAATTCTGGATTTTGATGGTCCCGGAACGGGCCGTTCCACTTTGGGAACGGCCCGTTCCAATTCGAGCAAACATAGGAAAAATTTCAACCCAGAACGGGCCGTTCCAATTTGGGAACGGGCCGTTCCGGATGAGGTTTTAGAGAACAAGTATTGACCCCAGAACGGGCCGTTCTGGTTTTGGAACGGGCCGTTCTGGGAGAAGTTTTTGCACATGTTTTATTTGTCCAAAACGGGCCGTTCCGGATTCGGAACAGGCCGTTCTGGCCACGACCTGATGCTTATAAATAGAACGTTTTTCACTCTCTAAAACTCATTTTTTCATTTTCTAATCTTCTTCCTCCTTTCTCTCTGAAGACGAAGGGGAACCTAGAGGGGGCGACCAACAAGATTCGGCTCCTGCTTATCGAGGTAAGGGGGGAGTGAGAAACCTCGCTCTGGGTGTGGGATTGTATGTTCATGTATGATGTATGATGAGTTTCCTATATGCAATTAATTGTATGATTTGAGATCTCTATGGGTTCCTATGGGAAACCCTATGAGAAAGAGACAAAATACAAATATTTTCTATTTTAATTTCTGATTCTTCTATTGTACTCCTTATTGAATGAGATGTATGAATATGTGATTAATTTTGAAAATAGAAAAGTTTTGATATGAATTAGAGTGCTCTGTGGGTTTCTACGGGAAACCCTATGAGAAAACAGGCAAAATATAAATGTTTTCTGTTTTACCTTCTGAGTTTTCTGTTGTGTTTCTTGATATTTGTTCAGCGTAAATATGTGTCTAATTTATTAAATAAACAAGTTTTGATATGAATTAGAGTGTTCTGTGGGTTCCTGTGGGAACCCTATGAGAAACAGGCATCTAATAGTTTCTGTTTTACCTTCTGATTGTTCTGTTGTATTCATTGTTGTATGAGATGTATGAATATATGTTTACTTTTGCAAATAGATGAGTTTTGATATGAATAAAAGTGCTCTGTGAAAATTGTGAATATGATGTAATAATGCGAATTTGATGATGAAATGTAATGATGAGATGTGATGATGAAATATAATGAGGAGATGTGATGATGAGATATGTTGAGACATGATAATGTGATATGGGAATGAGACATGAAAATGTGATATGTGTTAATGCATAGAGTCTTGTTTGACATGCATCATTTGCATAAATGTTTTAAGGGTACGATATGGAATACACTGCCAGAGAAGGCCCCCTAGTGTAAAAGCTTTGGGGATTAGTCCTTGGGGATAGCTCGGTTTGGAAGTCCCAGTCTCGCCCATTGTGTGCATGGGATGTATCTTGCGCGGCTTAGCTATCCCGACGAGACTCTGGTAGTATATCCTTATAGTGAGAGTGCGCAGAGGGTGTGACCCGGCATGTACTCCTAGACTACTCTTCGTGTATTGCTAGCGGCAATATGCCATGTGATGTTTTACTGGCGCCACATGCATGATAATGTGAAGTCTGTGTCCATGCATGTGCATCCTTATTATTAAATGATGATAAATTACTATTTGTATGACTTGGATGATTGAATAAACTATTGTTGTTGATTGATCTATGAGGTAACTGTATTGTTTGTATTTGGCTATCTGGTGTGCGTTCCTACACCGTGAGCCAGAGTGAGATATGTTTCTCACTCCCTTCTTTTGTGTTGTTTCTCTTGTTTGATATATAGGAGACATTAGCAGCATGAGGCTGAGGATGTGGATGATGGAGCTTAAGCTTCTATGTGGGATTTTGCTCTGATAGGACATGTGACATCGGGACATAGATAGAATTAGAACATGACATTGTTTACGATTTATTAAAGTATATATTTTGAAAAATTCAATTTTTATTCTTTGTAATTTTATTTTCTATTTAGATTAAGGACATGAATGTGAATTCTCTACTCACATGATTATTGGAATTTTCGTTTCAATTTTAAATATATTTTTTTATCCAATAAGATATTTCTTTTTTATTATTGTATATATATATATGTTGGGGTAGAGGGTGTCACACCGTTCCCAAACTACTAAATTGACCTATAAATCGTAGTTGAGAACGGGTCGTTCCAAACCGCAGAATAGGTCGTTCTGGATGGAGCACGAGCCATTATGGATGGAGAATAGGTCGTTCTAAATGAATCCTAGAATGAGCCGTTCTGCATGTTATTTTTGCACATGATGAAAGGATGTAGAACGGTCCGTTTCGGATTCGAAATAGGCCGTTCTGGCCACTCCTGAACTTCTATAAATAGGACTTGTGGGGAGTTGAGGAGAATGAGAGGTTTTAGAGAGAAGTTATAGAGAGAAAGACTCTCACTACAAGAAAAATGCTAATTTTTGACGGATTTTCTTTTTAAATCCGTCGGGAAAAAAAATCCGTCAAAAATAATTTAATCCGTCGAAAATTTCTGACGAAAAATTTCCAACAGAATTTTCCGAAAAAATTTTCCGTAATTATATATATTTTTTAATTTAAAAAGTTTATTAATGTAACAACCCTCATATTTGGCCTCTCAAGGGTTCTATTTCACGACATTTCACTTTTTAGTGTGTTTTATCCTTACTTGCACAATTTCTGGGAAACTTCCCAGAAAGTCACCCATCCCTATACTACTCCAGGTCAAGCATGCTTAACTGTGAAATTCTGATGACTAAGCTATTGAAATGTATATGTATGTTGTCAGTATAACTTGTACAAATTAATTCATTTAAGTCATCCTCAAATATACAATCTCATACTTGTACTATAATAATAATATATAATAATTTTATATTACGAATAATAATAATAATAATAATAATAATAATATATTCAATTATTCTTTATTTATATGTACTTACTTTTATAATTAACATCTACTTATTTCTATTTAAAATTATAATTTAAATTATTTAATTTTATAATTTATAATGATAATATAAATTATAAAATTATAAATATTTATTTATTACATACTTATAAATTAAATTTTAACATTTTAAATAAATTATTAATTAATTTAATATATTTATTTACCTTAAATCAAACATATAAAATTTTAAAAAAAATATTTATCCTTGTTTTATTTTCTAATTATCAACCATTAATAAAATATTAACTTAAAATCTTATCTAATTGTATCATAATATTCTCATATCAAATTTAAAACTAGATATTAATTATACAAAAATTTTCAGATCATATAGTAAATTGTCAATAAGATTTTAGTTAAATAATTTATAATAATTAATGTTTCAATTATATTGTTAATTAGCAAATAATTTATTCTAAAGCTAATTAATTTTTTTATATTAATTATTAGTAAAATTTAATAACTTTTAATTTAACAATTAATTGGATCGATGAAATTTAACACACATCATGAGTTATTGAGCGGAATAACTTTACCAAGAGTTATTTTGTAAGTTATCTTAAATAAAACATATAAAATTCAAAAAATGTATTTATTCTTGTTTTATTTTCTAATTATCAACCATTAATAAACTACTAACTTAAAATCTTATCTAATTATATCATAATATTTTCATATCAAATTTAAAACCAGTTCTTAGATTTTCGACAAATATAAATTTGTCGGAAATATTCCATCAATAATATAGCTTTTCCTACAAAAAAAAAATCATCGAAAATATAAATTTTCTAACAGATTTAATTTTGTTTTATAAGAAATCATCTTCGATGAATATAACATTTTGTATATATGATTTAAGAATAAAGAATTTTAGAGGTGTTAAATATCAATATGATAATAGTACGTAATTGTTGTAGATGACACCTAATATAATTATTTATCTTTTTTTAAAAAATAAAAAGTAGTTAAAAATGATTTCATAAAAAATAAGAATTAAAAATAAAAATTCCAATTTTAGAAAATGAAAAACAATTTTTTTAACAGAAACTAAAATCAAAACTTATTAATTTTATAAGGATTAAAGACATATTTAAGTCATTTTAAAAAGATAAAATTAAAGATAAACTTATTAATTTCTTGTAGTATCTAGGTCTATGAGTTCCTTTCTCTCTCTAATTTCTCTATATGATTCTTCTTCTCCTCTAGATCACTAATGTCTTCTGTCTTCTCTTAAATTTCAAACTAGAAAGCTTATTTTTGGAGGATTGAAGTTCAAGAGTCAAGCTTTGGAGGATATTTCTTCTTCTTCTTCTTCTTCTTCTCAGATTCTTGGCTTTTTTAGAGCCAATCTTCAGGTGAGGGAAGCTAGAATGTAGGTTGTTTAATTTCAAGAGAGTTAGGAACTCCATTGATGTATGAGTTTTGAGAAGTGGTTGAATTAAAGAAATTCCTCATTTTTGTCATTTTTGGGGAAAATGGGTTTTTTTTGATGATTTTAATGTGTTGATTCGTTGCTTGTTGAATCTGAGTTCATTTTTTAGTTGTATGAAGCTTATATGTTGCGTAATTGATGGAATTAAGTTGTTTACATGTTGTTAAAATTATTAAAGTTGTATAGTTGTATAGTTAAATAAAAAGTTGTCAAGCTTATGTAATGTCTATTGTTGAAAGTTGCTTTTAAATAATTGTAAGTTGCTTATTGTTGTAAGATGCCGATTGTTGTATTGTTGTAAGTTACCTATTATTGTAAGATGCCTATTGTTGTATTGTTGTAAGTTGCTTATTGTTATAAGATGCCTATTGTTGTATTGTTGTAAGTTGTCTGTTGTTGTATTGTTGTAAGTTGCCTATTGTTGTATTGTTGTAAAGTTGATTATTGTTGTAAGATGCCTATTGTTGCATTATTGTAAAGTTGAAAAGTTGGGGATGTAACACCCCAGCAACCCGCATGTGGATATTGTCCGCTTTGGCCGCAGCCCTCACGGTTTTGCTTCTGGCAATGGCACTCATGCCACCCCAAAACGCGTCCACACAAGGAAGGTATCCACACCCATATATATGGCATGCTTCGTTCTCCTTCCTAACCGATGTGGGACTTCACAGGGGACATATGGTGAAGATATATGTCCTATGTTGAGATACATAGTACTAAGGTGATAAGTTGAAAGTTATTTTAAAGTTGAATCCCTTAGTACTGTGTGGACGATGTGGAAGTAGTCGATCCATGTCATGGTTGAATGACCAAATTGAGTAAGGTATCTAGTTAGAGATGTAGTCTTTGACTAGGTACTAGAGGGTGCGTGGTACTTGGAGGGCAGTGGGTGGACTAACCCCATATGTGAATTGGTTATGCAGACCAAGGCTGTGGTAGGTTCATACCCAAACCCTTCTGCCCTGATAGTAGTACTGGACCTCCGAGTCTAAGTGACACACTTGAGCAACCGCCTATTTTTATCTATACCTGGTTCTCTTCGGAGTTCCAGTCCTATACCTGACCTGGTTAAGATAGGTCAAATGTTGGATTTGGTAGGGTTTATGCCACCTAGACTTCTCAACCTCAGTTGTTGGAGATCTCCTAATTGTATATGCGTGACGAAGCATTAAATTTTAAGTTGTATATTATTGTTGTTATTGTATTAAAGTTGCTTCTAAGTTGTATGAATGAGTTGGGTTTTTATGTTGAACTGTGTGGTTGTGTTGTGATGATGATTGGATGAATGAGTAGTATAGTATTTTCCTATACTTGTATGGTTGTTTATTGAACTCTAGCTTACCCTTCTATTTCCACGTGGATGGGTTGTTATGATCATACTATGTATGGGAGCAGATCAGGGCTAGGTTGGAGCTGTTGGTTGCGTCCGCTGCTAGAAGTGGAATTTTTGGTTCCTAGTGTCAAAGTTACCACCTTGGATAACAGTTGTTGTGCTTGACCGACACTAGGAGATATTAGTTTTGGATAACTGTATAAATACCTTATATTTAAAAACTCAATTATTCTTATATATTTTTCATGTTTTTGTATTTATGAGTTAACCAATTTTATTATTTATCTTAGTTCACTATTAATAGTGCAATTTCACTAAGTGTAAAGACCACGACGGTTCGTTACTTATCTTATCTGTAGCATATGGACAAAATACTCCAATGATCACAACCGTTAAACACTGAACTCTTTTTTTTTTTTTAAGAAAAAAAAATGATTTTGTTTATTTTCATAAAGTTTATTAAAAAAATACAATATTTTAATTTGAAATCATCTTCTGTCTTCAATGTACATAATTAGTTTTTCAAAAAATGAACCCGTTTAATTTTCTATCTTTAATATATAATAATCAGTAGCTATGACTATATATGAAAAAAAAATTTAATACAAGTTGCAATAAAATTTATAGGAATTTTCCTTCAAACTTATTTTCACAATAAAATTTGCAAAAGTTTCCTACAACTTTGGATTCACAGACACATATATAGAAGTTTTTTCGCTGTTTTTTATTTGTAAGAAAATTTACAGATATTTTTTACATATTTTTGTTCACAAGAAAATCGACAAAAAAAATATTTTTAAGTAGTGTCTAAGTAAAAACTATTTTCTTCTTAAATATATACAGTAATTTTTTAAAGATATAATTGGATAAATTTTTCAAAAATATTTCAGAAAAAAGATAAATAAATATTTTCATAAACCGAAATTCGTATGCATAAATTAAAATTAAGTTTGTGAATAAGTTAAGAAGTCATCATTTTGTTTAAATTTTTAATAAAACATACAGATTTTTATACTTTTTTTTATCAGTTTGTCTAAACTATTATTTTCTTTAAAATAAAATTAGTTTTTCCTTCAATCAATCTCTTTATATTAAATGCAAAGAATTATCTTATATAAGAATTGTAACATCTTTTATCTCACATTCTTATATTTATAGTTAGGGGTGGAAATAAAATACGGCATGTTAAGATAAACTTTGAATATATATGTCAAATTCTATAAAAATAAAGTTAAGTTTAGCTTATTATTTATTATGTTTTTTTTTTTTTTTATAAATAGAGTCTGATCTTTTTGAAGTATAAATAACTTATATATTAACTTATTTAAAAATTTATTTTACATTAATAATATGAAATAGACCAATAATAAGATAACAGTTATATTTTTAAATACATGTACAATTTTTGTTTAATTTGTGAGATAATACCTTTTTAATTTACATGATAAAAAATAATTTATCCTATTATTATTAAAATTTAAAAAGAGCAATTTTTTATAGTGAAATCAATACATTTTTGTTAATTGTAACGATATGCTAGTAATCTAGCTTTATTTCTTATCAATTTACTTTGCATGTCTAACTTTTTTCTGAACACCCGTCTAATTCTAATCACACTTTGGTGTTTTGTCTTTGGCACTAGAGTCGAGATGAAGTTCCTTTCAAATTAATGTAGCTCCTCCTCTTTCATAACAATTATCCGGTCATTGTCTCCTGCTACATTATTTGTTCCTTGCTATGACTCGCTAGATGTATCATCGCTTCATTTAATTGTCATGAAACAAATAATGTGGTCTTGGTACGAGTTTATTTGTATTAGTGTATTAATTTTTTTGTAATAGAGAAAGAATATTACAGAAAAAAGTACTTGAGCATTATTCCCATTTTTTGAGGATGTTTTGAATTATGTGAATGGAATGATTGATGAGTAGGAATGTAAGTAAGTTGACATATTGATCTGCAAATCCATGTAACTCGATCCAACTCAAAGTTACACATTCACGTGTCATTTTTTGAGTGTCTCCCCTTCATGTGCATGTAATTTTTTTAAATCTAAAGTTTACAAGACTACTCTACTCAGTATTCTTCCAACTCATCTAGACCCATTATTTAGTTTTTTTTTTTAAATAAGATAAATCCTAGAGAATAATTTTTTAATGAAAATCGTTGCTTCTTATTTTTCTAGCCGTGTTTCACAACACTTTTTCAATAATTTATAATTGAAAGTGGTTTATTTTAATTGTATCATGTAATTATGTTAAATAAAACATTAATTATATACTTACATATTTATTTTGCTTTGCACTTAAATTAATATGTATTAAATTAAAAAATGTATTTATTTATATAATATAATAAAAAAATTAATTTACATATATTATTTGAAGATTACCACCCTATTTCATCATAACTTGTGTGTGAGTGTATGTTAATGTATATGGATGTACATGAGTTGTCCCTTTAAAAGAAAATAATTTATCTATTCTCTCTTTGTATCATTGCATATGTATCCGGCCAGTACCATAATATCAACTCTAGTACAATGAGTTTTTTTTAGTTTGTAAATTATTATTATAATTATTTTAGTTTATTAAAATATGTGTCAATTATTAAGAATATACCAAATTAAATATAGAAAATATTTAAAATATTTTTTTTATATAATTATCTTTTTTCATTATAGATTTATAAGATTATAACCTATACATGAGTGTATGCTAACATACATGACTGTGTATGAATTGTCCTTCTAACAAAAAATGACTCACTTTTTCCTTTTATGTGACATTGTATATATTTCAAAATTTAAATTTTAATAATATTGAGTAAACTATATTTTATATACAAATTAAAAAATAACTCATAATAATATATTTAAAAATAAAATTATTGACTTTTTAAAAATTAAATTTATTAATCTAATTAACCTAAAAAGATATAGCGCTAAATCCATACACTTCCCTTTAGAGTTTTTTTTTGAGATAATATACTTTTTAATTAATATCATTAGATGACTAGAATTGTGAAATCATCTTAGAATGTGCGGTCAGTTTATAAAGAAAAATTTTAATTGGATTAATATATACCTTTACTAAAATGAGGAAAAAAGTGAACTTAGTGAGGGTAGGATGAACTCTAGCTCCCTAGAACATGTGATGTAGAAACTGGAAAGTATATAATATTGTACTATACACCCTTACTACCCCAACACATATATAATATAATTTAATTAAGAAGAATAAACTTTCAAAGGGTTCATAAAATGGTTCACATAAAACTTCAAAACTGATATTTCTTCAATATAAGAAAATGACTGAAAAATAAAATTTGAAAGGTAAAATTTTAAAATTTACAATTTTAAAATCATTTATTACAATACCAAATCCACATAAATATTCTGTCCTAGAAATCCTCTGCCCCGATGTCACACTATCAGAGCATTCCCATAATTTAACTGTTGGCATTCTAGATGCCACTCGTAGCCGGATCTTCTTCACCTAAAATATTCACAGTTTATACGGTGAGAATATAAAATATCTATATGCAAAGTACATACAAACACATCACAATATAATATCATCATAATTCATTATTTAATAATATATATATATATATATATATATATATATATATATATATATATCAATCATTCATCATCTTCACATCTCAATTCACATTTAACATATCTCATTTCACATACATATCTCAATCCATCATAATCCATACCAATTATACAATTTACAACATCATTTCCATATTCATAATTCATGTCAATCTTACAATTAACAATATCATTTCTACATCCATAATTCACATCAATCTTACAATTAACAATATGTCAAGACCTCGCCACATCTGACACAAGTGATACAGGTTAATTGCCTCACTCAACCCACACCATACCAGGGTTCTTATCATCCCTGATCATCTAGGAGTACGCTCGTCCCTGAAGCATCACCTACCCAGGGTTCGTATCATCCCTGATCATTCAGGAGTACGCTCGTCCCTGAAGCATGAATGTGAGGAACCACAATCACATTACAATCCATACAATCTCTTGCAATTAACCCTATGTCAGGGCTACCATTCGACACAAGTGGTGTGTATTAACTGTCTTACTCATCCCACACCATACTAGGGTCACACCCTCCCTGTAGCACCACTTACCCAAGGGTCGTGCCATCCCTAGTCACTAGTGTGAGGAAACACATCACAATCACAACCTTAATCATGTCCATACAACATCTCATCTCATATCACGATTTCATATCACATACACAATTTCATATCACATACTCAACAGATAAGTCTAATAAAATAAGGGTTTACACATCCTCACGCAATTCACCATGAATACTCATTATAACAATAATATAAAACTCAGTTAATTCCCCAGTTTAATACAATATTAAATCAATAGAATTATCAATTTACTATAACATTCATAAATGTAATAATAATCAATAAAATTAGCAATTTAATATAATTTTAATACAAACGATAAAATCTCCAATTATTCCAAAACCCAACTCACAGACACTTTTCTACAATTTCGTTCTCCTTCTTAGATCATCATTCTTACAAATTAAATATGTATTTCTAATCCTCAACACATACAGAATCTACTAGGATAATCAATTTCTCAAACATAAATATTCTAATTTTCCCCAAAACCTAGCTTACAAGCACTTTTCTACAATTTCGCTCTCTCTCCTAGAGCATCATTTTTACAAATAAATCATATATTCATAATCCTAAATTCATATAGAATCACTTAAAACCAAGAATTCTCCAAACAGAAATAATTATAAAATTAGGGTTCTTCCTCTACTCAATTCCCTCATGTAACTCTACATATAAATAATTCCTTTTTTTCCCCCGTACCTGGATAAATAGGAACTCGGGCAGAACCTCCTCCTCTTTTTCCTTAAACAAGGATCGGAACTAAAACTGGAGCAGAACCTCATCCTCTGAGTTCCTCTTGGTCTTTAGAGAGAAGAAGAGGAACGAAAGAGAGAACAGAAGAGAAGAGAGAGTGAGAATGAGAGGTGTGTAGAATTGAGAGGATTTGAGGCCTATTTATAGGATTTTTCGCCCACCTACCACTACGGCCCGTTCTGGGCCCTTCAAGCCTACGTAAATTTTTCAACTGGAATGGCCTGTTCGCAAACCAGAACGACCCGCGTTCTCAAACCCAGCAGAACGGCCCGTTCTGCTTCCAGAACGGCCCGTTCTCCAAACCAGAACGGCCCGTTCTCCAAACCAGAACGGCCCGTTCTCCCATCAGAACGGCCCGTTCTGCTTCTACAGTTTTGGCCATACTCACTATTCCAGAACGGCCCATTTCAAAATTGAAACGGCCCGTTCTGGGCCACGAATTGGGCCTTTGGCCCACGAAAAATGGGCTGTTACAATACTCCCCTCCTTTAAGAAATTTCGTCCCCGAAATTTTTGTAATGATAGACTTCTCTCTTCTTACTTTCTAATCTTTATGCAACCTCACTACCTTACTGATATACAACTCTATCAATTTTATCAAAGGATTTCTAAGGGTAAGACATGTAAACTTGGCAAGTCTATCCACTGAAACACAAATAAAATCAATCTCTTAAGGTCTATCCACTCACCATCTCACTTCCAAAATGGAACGTCTAAGTGCTACAAAATTCTTAAAGATTTCTAGTATGCTAACCACACGTATACAATTGCTTTACTCCTCTCTTCATCTTAGGTCACTACACTTCCGCTGCGCTACTCTGATACATCGTAGTAGCTCTTAAATGAATGCTAAGAGTACTCTTACGTTCTTTTTCTAAGATCATCTTTTTTTTTTTTTTTTTTTTTTTTAATTCAAGGTTACTAAGCACCCAAATTTGCTCTTGCACTTCAAAACAATGTCGATTTCTATTCAAAAAAATGGTTATCTATACTTCTACCAATCTTCTCCATTTGATTTCCTAAGAAAGGATCTGACTCCTAGGCTTCTCTAATCTCATCCGTTTAATTCACTAGTCACTTTCAACATAATTAATTCAATGCTCCCAAGGATAATCTCATACACCAAGCATAAGTCTTTAAATTCTTCAATCAAATCTAATCCTTAAATCATCAAGAATGATATATTAGAGGTTATCATAATCAAGGCATCTGCCACAATATTAGTTTTACTTCTATGATCATTTCTAAAGATCAAGTACCTAAGCGTAAGTACACTCGGTATTCATATCAGATCTCTAATTTCACCACTCCATCTACACCTAAGTCATACTCTTATTCATCTCCTTATCCCATAGCCTCATATCTTGGCACCAAAATTATGCTTCTCTAATTTCCTTCAACAATTCATTCGTTACTCAAGTCATACTTAGTCTCACACTACTAAGGGTAACCTTATAAGCCAAACTTAAGTCTCTAATTTGAGCCAAAAAGATTCATCTCTCTAATCATAAGGGAAGATAAATATAAAGGTTTCCTACACAAACATCGATCACCACAATGGCTTTAGTCAAATAATAAATAAGATCAAAATCTTATTCCTTAAGAAATTCCAACTATTTCTTCTGTCACGTAATTAACTCCTTCAGTCAACAGATAATTAAGGCTCTAACGATCAATAAATATCTCAAGCTTAGAATCATATACGTAGTATCTGCAAATCTTAGTATAAATATTAAAGCTGCTAACTCAAGGTCATGGATAAGAAAATCCCTCTCATGAATCATAACCTACTACCTTTCCTTCTTGCCACAACACTCCTCCCAAACCTATCTTTAGAATCATAACTATATATCACAAAATTCTTATTAAAATCTAGTAGTATTAACACTAGTCAATCTTTCCTAAAGAGTTTGAAAACTACCTTCGCATTTGTTATCCCATACAAAGGCAACTCTTTTCCTAGTCAATCCAGTCAAAGGAATACTTTGGGTAGTTAAAAATAAACATAGGTCTAGGAATTCCTGATATAGATTAACCTTTCGAACTACTGCTGATTACAGGGGTAGGCAAGAGACAACCTGGTGGACTGAAACATCTTAATAACCAGAGGAAAGAATGCAAAAGTGATTCCCGTAGTGAGGGCAGTTTAAACCATGAACAACTATCTTAAAAATTTTACTCAATAAATTTCTTATAAACTATCCCAATAAAACTCCTAATTTTACTAGTTGACTGAGATATCTCTCACTTAAGCACAACTTCTACCTTAGGTAGATTTACGTTATACCTCCGCCAGAAATTACATGGCCTAGAACACTCACCTCATACAATCAAAATTCATACTTAGATAATCTAGCCTAAATCTATCTTGAATATATCTTCACACTTAACTCTAATATGATGATATCAATCCTAAGGTCAAAACCTCTTATTAACACACAAACATCCACTAATTGATCGATAATATCCTCATACATGCATATCAGATCATATTAGAATACCTCTTTCACATATATCATCCCTAAGCATGCAAGAATTGATCATCGTTTACACCATATTGCATGTACATGAATCATCTTTATCACATAACATCATATCATTTTAATTAACCTTTCAATGACAAAACCTCAAAACATCACCAAATCTATTTTTATCCTTGCTATGCCTAACATCTCAAAACATCATGACAGCATATATCTACCTGACACACAGAGTTACACCCATCCAAATGATCTTAAACCTATCTCAAACGAAAGCTAGGTGAATAAGCTACAACTCTTATGAAGACATAAGATTCCAAAAAAATCACCTTCTTAGCTAAAAATTCAAAAATTACTTCAAGTATATTCAGCTCTTACAACTAAACTTCTGATCACCAAAACCGTCATAACTAAAGTTATAAACCTCCGTTTTATCTTATTCCAGTTCCATCGGAAAGATAATATCCAAAGCCACAACTTTCATGAAGATCACAAAATCTGATTCTGTCAATATGATACTCATACTGGCACAACGAAATCTCAACGAAAAATATTCCCCATATCATACAGCAATAGTGTACTAACATTTCATACAATACCTCAACCATTCCAAAATCACTTCTTTCCACCTTAAACTCATATTCCAGCTTTCCATTACAATCCAAAACAGTTCACATATTCAGTGTAAAGGACTTAGAGAATAAAATTCACATGTTACCTAAACCATAAAAGGTTAACATGCAATAGTACCAACACTCAAAGAAATTACCAACGTTCCAATCTCTCATCAAAATATCAAAACTCTAATTCTCAGATACAATCTCCTTGGATTCAATTGCAATCACTATAGATTCTAGAAATTCCAATAACCGTAAACTTTCGACAAATTAATGTCTCACTCAAATCCAAGATTCCAATTTTCTAGTTGATTAGCAAGGCTTCGTCCACTACTACTGGCACGTATGCTCGCAATACGAGCGACACTACTCAACCACTACCTCTCTCGTAAGAAAGGAGTATCAAAACAATTAAGCAATCATGAATAGCATCAACTAAGCAATATCATGTCTTTCAACTAAATTATAAAAAGCAATACACAACTAAGCACAAGACTAACGTCATCAGGGAAACGTCATCATTATCCTTCTCAAAACATTGTTAGAGTACACACAATTAAATAGCAACCAACAAAATCAATCATCATACTAGCACATCAATAAATTTCATATTCAATTCATTCTATCATCCATCTACCAAACAAGCATAGTAGACTCATAACTCACGGTCGATTGGATCGACCTGCTCTGATACCACTAAATGTGACACCCTTACTACCCCAACACATATATAATATAATTTAATTAAGAAGAATAAACTTTCAAAGGGTTCGTAAAAGGGTTCACATAAAACTACAAAACTGTTCTTTCTTCAATATAAGAAAATGACTGAAAAATAAAAATTGAAAGGTAAAATTTTAGAATTTACAATTTTAAAATCATTTATTACAATACCAAATCCACATAAATATTCTGTCCTAGAAATCCTCTGCCCCGATGTCACACTATCAGAGCATTCCCATAATTTAACTGTTGGCATTCTAGATGCCACTCGTAGCGGGATCTTCTTCACCTAAAATATCCACACTTTATACGGTGAGAATAGAAAATATCTATATGCAAAGTACATACAAACACATCACAATATAATCTCATCATAATTCATTATTTAATAATATATATATATATATATATATATATATATATATATATATCAATCATTCATCATCTTCACATCTCAATTCACATACATATCTCAATCCATCATAATCCATACCAATTATACAATTTACAACATCATTTCCATATTCATAATTCATGTCAATCTTACAATTAACAATATCATTTCCACATCCATAATTCACACCAATCTTACAATTAACAATATGCCAAGACCTCGCCACATCTGACACAAGTGATACGGGTTAATTGCCTCACACAACCCACACCATACCAGGGTTCTTATCATCCCTGATCATCTAGGAGTACGCTCGTCCCTGAAGCATCACCTACCTAGGGTTCGTATCATCCCTGATCATTCAGGAGTACGCTCGTCCCTGAAGCATGAATGTGAGGAACCACAATCACATTACAATCCATACAATCTCTTGCAATTAACCCTATGTCAGGGCTGCCATAATCGACATAAGTGGTGTGTGTTAACTGTCTTACTCATCCCACACCATACTAGGGTCATGCCCTCCCTGTAGCACCATTTACCTAAGGGTCGTGCCATCCCTAGTCACTAGTGTGAGGAAACACATCACAATCACAACCTTAATCATGTCCATACAACATCTCATCTCATATCACGATTTCATATCACATACACAATTTCATATCACATACTCAACAGATAAGTCTAATAAAATAAGGGTTTACACATCCTCACGCAATTCACCATGAATACTCATTATAACAATAATATAAAACTCAGTTAATTCCCCAGTTTAATACAATATTAAATCAATAGAATTATCAATTTACTATAACATTCATAAATGTAATAATAATCAATAAAATTAGCAATTTAATATAATTTTAATACAAACGATAAAATCTCCAATTATTCCAAAACCCAACTTACAAGCATTTTTCTACAATTTCGTTCTCCTTCTTAGATCATCATTCTTACAAATTAAATATGTATTTCTAATCCTCAACACATACAGAATCTACTAGGATAATCAATTTCTCAAACAGAAATATTCTAATTTTCTCCAAAACCTAGCTTACAAGCACTTTTCTACAATTTCGCTCTCTCTCCCAGAGCATCATTTTTACAAATAAATCATATATTCATAATCCTAAATTCATATAGACTCACTTAAAACCAAGAATTCTCCAAACAGAAATAATTATAAAATTAGGGTTCTTCCTCTACTCAATTCCCTCATGTAACTCTACATAAAAATAATTCCTTTTTTTCCCCCGTACCTGGATAAATAGGAACTCGGGCAGAACCTCCTCCTCTTTTTCCTTAAACAAGGATCGGAACTAAAACTGGAGCAGAACCTCATCCTCTGAGTTCCTCTTGGTCTTTAGAGAGAAGAAGAGGAACGAAAGAGAGAACAGAAGAGAAGAGAGAGTGAGAATGAGAGGTGTGTAGAATTGAGAGGATTTGAGGCCTATTTATAGGATTTTTCGCCCACCTACCACTACGGCCCGTTCCAAAATCAGAACGGCCCATTCTGGGCCCTTCAAGCCTACGTAAATTTTTGAACTGGAACGGCCCGTTCCCAAACCAGAACGGCCCGTTCTCAAACCCAGCAGAACGGCCCGTTCTGCTTCCAGAACGGCCCGTTCTGCTTCCAGAACGGCCCGTTCTCCAAACCAGAACGGCCCGTTCTCCCATCAGAACGGCCCGTTCTCCCATCAGAACGGCTCGTTCTGCTTCTACAGTTTTGGCCATACTCACTATTCCAGAACGGCCCGTTTCAAAATTGAAACGGCCCGTTCTGGGCCATGAATTGGGCCTTTGGCCCACGAAAAATGGGCTGTTACAATGGCTAGTTGTATAGTATAATCAAGCAAAGATTTAGGTAGTGGTGATGCTTCCTACTGTAGGAAAAAAAGGAGAGGGTTAGTTCTTGCGAATATTTAGAGGTTAGAATTGCTTAATATTGTGAGAACAAACATTGTACTCACTCTATATAGTTTCATTCAATCTTCCCATTAAAATTTCAAAAGATCATTGAAATAACTGTTATATGTTGGTGAGAACAATTGTCTTGTATGATTATATTTCTTTATTTTATTTGGAGTGAATTTTTTTTTTTTTTTTTAAGAAATAGACAACTACGAGAACTAATGGTAACAATCCTATTGTACATGAGTACGATGATATAAGTGTGAACATATTCTACAATATAGCTTATGCTAATTGTAAAGGTAATTATTTACAACTTTGTCACACATTTTTTTTTCTATATCCATACGGACCAATACCTAGATAAAATTGTTTTATATATTGTTTTAAAATACTTCTTTTATGTTCTCTCATTGAAAGATTTCACACTGAAATGTCACTACGTTATTGTTATTGGTCTCTTGCTCGCATCCTTCTTGTGTTGTGCTAATATTATAGGTATTCTTTTTTATCTTCCTCACCCCTATTAGTGTTTGTATTGATATTAGATAAGTCTATCTATTGGTTCAAAAGCACACTTTTAATGGCTAAAAAAATTTGATTTTAGGGGATGTCATAAGCAATCTTGTTTGTACTATTAGCTCACAATTCCTTCATAACAGTTAGCAAGCCATGGAGAGATTATTACTTTACACAAGAGGAGATATAATAATACATTATATCATGATTTAGTTTAAATAAATTAAAGATTGTAATGAAATATTTAGTATGTCACAAAAATAGATAAAATATTTAAAAAAAAAATAAATTTTAAAACAAAACTAAACATTAACACACAAATTATTGCATCGATCTAAAAAATAATGTAAGGATGGTCCACGGCCATCAATCACATCACTTAAGATAAAGTCGATTTGAAAATCGATAAACTCCCTTTTCCACTAGTGCACTTAACCATCGTAATGTAGTTTCTAACTATTATTTCATGAAGTAAAAAATATACAGTTGAAACACACATAAAGTCGATTTGAAAATCAAAATTCCCTTTTCCACTGGTGCACTTAACCATCAATATGTAGTTTCTAACTATTATTTCATGAAGTAAAAAATATACAGTTGAAACACACGGTGCAATTCAATGCTATATAAAAGAAACAATCTCAAAGTGCACAAAACAATATTATGTCTAGGTCAAAGAAAATAAACAACAATAATAATAATAATAATAATAATAATAATAATAATAATAATAATAATAATAATAATAATAATAATAATAATAATAATAATAATGTAAATTAATAATTGAATCTAAAAAATATCAAGAGAAAATTACACAACGTAACTCAGCCAATAAATAAAAATATAAATTGTAACCGATTTTAAAACTATACAAACAAAAAACAAATTAATAAAGACATTTAAAATTATAATAAAATTTTCCAACACTTCTCATCCAGTTTTAATCACTAGCTTTGATTCGTTCAAAATGTTCCTCAATGTCTACATATTGTTATATACCCAATTCTCACGAGTGGGCGGATGAATGTTTCAGACTCGTATTATCAGCAATACTCAAAGAGTGCTCTTTGTTAAAAGATGTAGTCAGTCAGTGATATTATGAGCGAAGAGATATGAGTTTTAGGAAATAGAAAAATCTAGAATTCACAGAAAATAACATAAATTCAAATATGACAAAAGGCACACACCCACCATAAAAATCCCAAAATTCCTTTCATCTTCTGCCACGCATAACTTCCACGTAAGTTTTGGTGGATGAGTACTACAACATATCTTACTATTTTCATTCCCTTTATTCTCAACTTCTTGGCCCATTTGCTGATGCATGCTGAATTATCTTATCCAAACATCCCTTTGAAATAAGCTTCTCTGCCACTCAACCTCCATCAGCAGCACACACCATGCATACATGCACCGACACAACACAATTCGCAATACAATTATACAAACCTCCTTATGAACCACCAAATAAAATAGAATTTATATTGACACATGTTTCCCCCTACTACACGTTAGTCTATGCAGATGTTAGCTTTTGCGTCACTTTAATTAGCTTTTGCAACATCAACTTATGGCCGACAGCAAAAACATAATTTATTGTCGTGATCATTTTCAATATAAATGGATTTCTTTTTATCATTTAAGAACTAAAATTATCAATCTTATGTTTTCCAGAATTAAAAAGAACTTTTTATTAATTAAAGCCAATCAAAATACCAATAAAATAACAAAAATTAAAGTTAGTCAATCATAGAATCAGAAATTTGGGTGGAACTCAAAATATAATTTTCGCCTTAGAAAAATCACTATTACGACCGCGTAACCACGTTAAACAAAAAATACTTAAAACCAACCTTTTATTTCATGTGAATTAAAATGAAAGAAACATAATACATAGTTTTGAAACATTTTACAAGACAAAGCTGCAGGTTTAACCAAAATAAATTACATATAGTTTTACAACCAAAATACATGCACCAAGTTCATACCATTATTTAACACATAAAGATCACAAGCTCTCCTAATTATCAATTAGGAGACAGTCGTGGTTTAATAAGAATCTTAAGTGGAGTGGCTTTATTGTAGGTTATTCCAAGGGTTTCAGTCATATCAATAGGTTCGGTTGGTGATTCTAAGATCTCAAAGGAATGCAAAAGAATCGCAAGACTGAAATGAACAATTTGAAGGCCAAAGGTTATTCCAGGACAAATTCTCCTACCACTTCCGAATGGTAATAGCTCAAAATGATGACCCTTCATATCAATATCTTTATAAGTAGTAAGAAACCTTTCTGGTTTGAACTCTAATGGATCTGACCAAACATTAAGATCCGTGTTGATTTTCCAAAGATTTGTAATCAGACGAGTTCCCTTTTTAACATTGAAACCACTTAAAGTGCAATCTTCTGTGATTTCACGAGGTGTTGAGAGAGGAGCAGGAGGATACAATCTTAAAGTTTCTTTGACTGTGGCTTGAAAGTACGTTAACTTATTTAAATCAGACTCACATATGCATCTCTTTTTTCCAACTTGAATGTCAAGTTCTGCCATAATTTTTTCTAATATAGGAGGATTTTTCAATATCAAACATATTGCCCATATAAGAACAGTACTAATTGTATCCGTTCCTGCCGATATTATTGCCTACAAATCAAATATGTAATCCAAAAGCTTGTATAAGTGGCAATTTGTAAATAAATAAATAAAGCAAATGGATATGATATTTGCATGTTTAGGAATTTGTTGTTTCAAATACTCTCAGTCTTTGTACATGAATGTGGAAAGATATTGGCATGTTATTCCGATTTTGGAATTTTACTTTTACAATTAAATTTATATGTTTTTCATATATATATATATATGCTTTTCGTGTATCTCTACTCTCTTTCCAAAATATAGAAATGAAGTGTCATTTTATTATTATTGATGTAGTTAACGAGTATAATATGGTTTTGATTGTAATATGACAATATGACTCAAATGATTTTAAAGATTTTAATAAATGATTAAATTCTAGTTGGTAACATTATGTTATATTCTGCAATTAACAAAAAATTAGTAATGATTAATATTAGTAATTCAAAAAAATTATTTAATAGTCAAAGCTTGCAACGGTTTTAATTGTTATTATTAGTAACAAGCAATTTATTAAGGATGGATTAACTTGTTAATTGTGTTATGTTACTAACAATTAATTATGTTATATTGAAATTCATTAAGATTATCTAAGGGTATTTAATTTTTTAAGAAATTTAATTTTTTTATTTTTCTTAATATGCTTATAATTTTAATTAATTATTGATTAGTTATAGTTAGGAGTGGAAATAAGTCATGTCTTAAACATGAGATCATGGTCTGATCTCTTTAAAGTCAAGTCTAGCTTGACCTGATCTATTTAATAAAAATGTCACATTTAGACTTTTAAAAAAAGTTCATTTATATAAAAAGACTAGGCTTAGACTTATAAAAAGGTCTATTAGGCTTAATAGGTTTGCTTATTTATTTATATAATATATAAAAAACTAATATGTATATTATTAAAAATGTAACTAAACAAATAATTTATAAAACAAAAATAAATCATCGAAATTTAAAATATTTTTTGATACAAATTTTTTTTCATTATAAGTTTATAAACTTATAACCTATGCATGAGTGTACATCAACATACATGGTTATGTATGAATTAACCTTTCAGCAGAAAATGATTCATTTTTTCTTACATATTTATTTTAAAATTTAAATTTTAGTAATATTGAGTAAACTATATTTAGAAATAAATTTATTCATTTTTTAACAATTAAGTTTATTGGTCTAATTAATATTAATAATTTAAATAAGCTTTTAAATAGGTTAATGGGTCAAGTTAGACCCAACTTATATATTCAAAGTCTAGCCTGACCTGACTTATTTCCATTCTTAGCCATAGTATATTTAGTTAATTGAAATTATATATTTTGTTGCTTAAATCACATAAAGAATTAGACATAATATTGTAATTGATTATACCAAAATATAATTAGTTTTCTCACATAAATTATTGTTATGCCTATAATCAATTAGGATAAATATCAAATTATATTTCTTAATTTACCCATAGAAATTAAGAAAATGAACATAATTTGATAGTTTTGTCATAAGTTATGTAATGAATCTAATTGAGTAAAGCTTTAGCCTATAGGCAAATTTTATGTCCTTAAATTCATATATTTATATATAATTTACATCAATCTCATATTATATATGAATAATGAGTGCTTATGTTTAAACTTTGGAATTATGAAATATGTAACACCCCGAATTTGCTACTTGATTATTAATTATTTTTATATAGTTATTTTTGTTAATTAAAGGGGTTTTATAGAGGTTTGTATTAATTTAAAATTATTTAAGAAAATTTTTATAAAAATTCTATTTTTTTTACCCTGGAACGGACTGTTCCAAAAAGTGGAACGGGTCGTTCCAAACGAAGAAAATAAGTTATTTTTGTAGCAGCAGAACGGGTCGTTCCAAAAGTGGAACGGGCCGTTCCAAAGAAGAAAAAATGCCACTGTGGGTTTTTCCAGAACGGGCCGTTCCCAAAGGGAAACCGGCCGTTCCGAAATTCTAAAATTGCCTAAAGACCTTAGTTGGGAATGGCCCGTTCCAACTATGGTCAATCAGTGTTAACGTGAACTTCAGAACGGGCAGTTCTACTTTTTGAAATGGGTTGTTCTGCTTTTTGAAACGGGCCATTCCGAATTCAATACGGGTCGTTCCGGGTACACCAGGTTGCCTATAAATAGGGGCAGGGGGGTGAAAATTTTATAACTGAGGGAGAAGTGAAAATCTTAGAGAGAGAAAAAGAGAGAAAGAGAGAGAGAGAGAGAAAGAGAAAGAGAAAGAAAGAGAGGGAAAGAAAGAGGAAATCCAGAGGAGGAGGCCCTGCCCAATTTTCAACTCCGCTTATCCAGGTAAGGGGGGAATGAGAAACCTCGCTCAGGGGTGTGGGGATAATTGTTGGATAGTTTGTTTGTCGGATTGGCCCCCAATCCCTTGCCGTTGTTCTGTTTGGTTTACTTTATTCCTTGTTACTTTGTTCTTGTTACTTTGTTCTTGTTACTTTTACTTTGTTCTTGTTACTCTGTTCCTTGTTATTTTGTTCCTTGTTACTTTGTTCCTTGTTACTTTGTTCCTTGTTACTTTGTTCCTTGTTACTTTGTTCCTTGAAAGTAATAAATGAATATGGAATTAATGCTAAAAATAAATAAGTTTTAATATGAACAAGACTGTTCTTTATGAATTCCTGTGCGGACCTTATGAGGAGTATTTATGACATGACCATGTGAAATATGGACAAATGACATGAGACCTAAGAATGGACTATTGAGACAAGATATGATTATGAGAACATGAAAAATGATGACATGATATACATAATGAAATTCTGTAATAAATTAAATATTGAGTCAATGAAATAATGACTTTATGACATGCATCATATGCATATATGACTCCAGGTGTGCCGCTGTGGCCGCATACCAGTGATGTAACTTGCTAACAATGTGTACCTTAGGGTCACCGACAGTTGTGATATGCTAACCAGGTGTACTTTAGGGTCACCGACAGTTGTGATATGCTAACAAGGTGTACCTTAGGGTCATCGACAGTTGTAACTAGGTGTGTCTTATGGTCACCAGTGATGAATTGTGAAACTTCCTTATGGCGCCACATGCATGCATTTGAGTCGAGTTCATGACAGCATAGCATGATAAATGAGTATATATGTGATATTGATTATTTATGTGTATTGTGTACATGTGACTTATATATGTTGTGCGTGTGTGTGCTATCTAACTTTTATTTCTTCACCTGAAACTAAGTGAGATGTTTCTCACTCCCTTGTTGTTTTTGTATATGTTTAAATTATGTTGCAGGTGAACAACATCATGAGGATGTTGGTGATGAGGTTTAAGGCTTCAGTTGGGCATGCTCTGATAGGATGTGACATCGGGCATACCTAGGCTTGTTTTTGGGATGTTATTATTTTAAAAGCTTTAATTTTCTCTTCTTTGTAATTTTGAACGTTCTTGAGAAAAGACTAAAATATGCACCTTTGTCATATTATTTTTATTATAAGATTTGAAAGTTCAGATTAGTTTCTAACTAGGAGGCACTGCCACCTTTGCTGGAATTAATCTATATTTTTCTTTTACATGATCTCTTGAATTTTGATACTTACATGATGATTTTCTATGATTTATGAGTTACGAATGTGAATCTTCTACCTTATGATATGAGACAATTATTTTATTCATGAAAAATGTTATCAAACCATGAAAGGTTTTATTTACTCCAAAGAGAAAAAAAAATTTGTTTATATTTATTGTGTATTAATATTGGGGTAGAGGGTGTCACATTTAGTGGTATCAGAGCAGGTCGATCCAATCGACCAAGAGTTATGAGTTTACTATGCTTATTTGTTTGATGAATGATGGACTGAATTGATTGTGGAACTTGTTAGTATGCTAGTGTGATGGTTGATTATGTTTATTAATTGTATTATTTTCTTAGACAATGGCTGGTAGAAATGATCGTGCGATTGCTGATGCTCTTCAAGCATTAGCACAAGCTATGAATAATAACAATAGGGCTGAGGTCGCTCCTAACTAGTTGGAGCAATTTCAACGAAATCACCCACCTACCTTTAAAGGAGGATATGACCCAAATGCTGCTATGAATTGGCTAATGGAAATTGAGAAGATCTTCAATGTCATGAATTGTCCCCTCACTCAGAAGGTGAAGTTGGCCACCTTCATGTTGACTGCTGATGCTCACTTTTGGTGGGAAGGAGCACTTCGGAGGATGATTGATGGAGGGGTGCACTTGAATTGGGACAACTTCAAGAAGGCTTTTCTTGAGAAGTATTTCCCGGATGATGTGAGGAGTAAAAAAGAAATGGAATTTCTTGAGCTGAATCAAGGGAACAACACAGTGGCAGAATATGCTGCCAAATTTGATGCTTTGGTTCGTTATTATACACACTACCATGGTGAGGGTGGTGAAATGGCTAAATGCATAAAATTTGTAAATGGTCTGAGTCCTAAAGTGAAAACTGCAATTAACTATCATGAGATATATCACTTTCCCACTCTGGTCAATAAGTGCAATATTTATGATCATGACAATCGTGCTCATGCTTCTTTCTATAAAGGAGTTGGAGGTCCTATCCGTACTGTGAGTTCTAGTACTTCGGGTAGGAGTAAGCCTTACTCCGCTCCTAATAGATTTCAAGGGAGTAAAGCTATTGCTAATAAAAGCAAGTCATTTACTAGAGGATCCACTGTTAGTGCTACTGGAAGTGTTGGAGGATCTATGTCCACTCCTTCAGGAAGATGTGGAAAGTGTGGACGTATTGGTCATAATCAGTCTGAGTGTAGTGACAAGGAGGTTACTTGCTTCAATTGCAGGGGCAAGGGTCACATCAGCACCCACTGTCCTGAACCACCAAGAACACGTGTTATTAGATTGGATTCGCAAACTGAGCGTCCAAAAACTGTAGGGAGAGTATTTGCTCTTAGTGGTGCTGAAGCTTCTCGGTCAGAAAATTTGATACAAGGTACTTGTTTCATAGCTGAGACTCCTTTTGTTGTACTATTTGATTCTGGTGCAACTCATTCCTTTATTTCTGTCTCTTGTGTCCAAAAATTGAATTTGCTTGTGTCTTTGTTAGATTTTGATTTAGTTGTTGAAACCCCTACTAATGGTCCTGTGACTACATCCCTAGTGTGTTTGAAATGTCCTTTGACAGTTTCTGATAAGCAGTTTCTAGTTGACTTAATTTGTTTGCCTCTTAGTCAATTAGATGTAATTCTTGGCATGGATTGGTTATCTTCTCACCATGTCCTTTTAAACTGCTTTGATATTTCCTTTGGTGAATGTAAGAGTACGAAATTTCTTAGTGCCGCTGACATTAAAACTTGTTTAAAAGAAAATGAAAGAGTGTACATGATCTTAGCTTCCGTAACACTTGAGACTGATAGTAAGCTAGATGAGATTCCCTTAGTGAGAGAATTTCCATAAGTATTTCCTAAGGATGTGTCTAGTTTACCACCTGAGAGAGAGATTGAGTTTAGCATAGACTTAGTACCAGGTACCTCACCCATATCTATAGCACCATATAGGATGTCCCCTACGGAGTTAGTTGAGCTTAAGAAACAAATAGAGGAACTGCAAGAGAAACAATTCATTAGGCCTAGTGTTTCGCTTTGGGGAGCGCCTGTTTTATTAGTTAAGAAGAAAGATGGGAGCATGAGGTTGTGCGTAGACTATAGGCAACTGAATAAAGTGACCATTAAGAATAAGTATCCTTTGCCTAGGATAGATGACCTTATGGATCAACTAGTTGGAGCTTGTGTGTTCAGTAAGATAGATTTAAGGTCAGGATACCATCAGATTAGAGTGAGAGCTGAGGATGTTCCTAAGACTGCTTTTATAACTTGCTATGGGCACTATGAGTATTTAATTATGCCTTTTGGTGTGACTAATGCACCTGGTGTTTTTATGGACTACGTGAATAGGATCTTTCACCCTTACTTGGATAGATTTGTAGTGGTCTTCATAGATGATATCCTAGTGTATTCCAAGACTAGGGAGGAACATGTTGACCACCTTAGGATCGTTCTTCAAACCCTTAAGGAGAAGCAGTTGTATGCAAAATTGTCAAAATGTGAATTTTGGTTGGATAGTGTGAACTTTCTAGGACATGTGATATCCAAGGGTGGAATAGTTGTAGATCCTGCTAAGGTAGAAGCTGTGTTAGAGTGGAGTACACTTAAATCAGTATTTGAGATTAGGAGTTTCCTAGGACTAGCCGGTTATTACAGAAGGTTCATAGAGAATTTCTCTAGGCTAGCTCTTCCTTTGACTAAGCTGACGAAGAAGGATCAACCTTTTGTGTGGGATTCTAGGTGTGATGAGAGTTTTCAAGAGCTTAAGAGGAGATTAACTAGTGCCCCTGTGTTAGTGTTATCTGATCCTAGTAAGACTTTTGAGGTATTTTCTGATGCTTCTAAAATGGGTTTAGGAGGAGTGCTTATGCAGGAGGGTAAGGTAGTAGCCTATGCTTCTAGACAACTTAAAATTCATGAGCAAAACTATCCTACCCATGACCTTGAGTTAGCTGCAATAGTATTTGTGCTTAAGTTGTGGAGACATTACTTGTTTGGGTCTAGGTTTGAGGTTTTTAGTGACCATAAAAGCCTTAAGTACTTGTTTGACCAAAAGGAATTGAATATGAGGCAGAGGAGATGGTTAGAGTTCCTTAAAGATTATGAGTTTCAATTGAATTATCACCCTGGCAAAGCTAATGTTGTAGCTGATGCTTTGAGTAGAAAATCTTTGAAAGTGTCTTCTTTGATAATTAGGGAATTGCAAATGATTGAGGAGTTTAGGGATATGAGCTTAGGGTGTGAGTTGACCTCTAAAAGTATTAAGTTGGGAACTTTGAGAGTGACTAATAGCTTGATAGATGAGATTAGAGAAGGTCAGAAGACAGATCCTTTCTTATTGAGTCAAGTAGAGAAATTGAATCAAGGTGTGGAGAGTGAGTTTAGATTTGGAGTGGATGGAGTTTTGAGATTTAAGGATAGGTGGTGCATTCCTAGTGTGCCAGAGCTTAAGAGAGCAATCCTAGAAGAAGGTCATAGGAGTAGCCTTAATATCCATCCAGGAGCCACTAAGATGTACCAAGACCTTAAGAAGATGTTTTGGTGGCCTAAGATGAAGAGGGAAGTGGAGGAATTTGTGTATGCTTGCTTAGTATGTCAGAAAACTAAGGTAGAACACCAAAAACCTTCAGGTCTGATGCAACCTTTAGATGTGCCTGTGTGGAAATGGGATAGCATCTCTATGGATTTTGTAGTTGGGTTACCTAGAACTGTGAAGAACTTGGATGCTATATGGGTCATTGTGGATAGATTGACTAAGTCTGCCCATTTTATTCCCATTAATATTAGGTACCCTTTGGAGAGGTTAACCAAGTTGTACATCAGTGAGATCGTGAGATTGCATGGAGTTCCTACTAGTATAGTGTTTGATAGAGATCCTAGGTTCACCTCTAGATTTTTGGGGAGTTTGCATAAGGCTTTAGGCACTAAGCTTAGATTGAGTTCAGCCTACCATCCCCAAACAGATGGTCAAACTGAGAGGACCATACAGTCTTTGGAAGACTTGTTGAGGGCTTGCATCTTAGAACATGGGGGTAGTTGGGACAGTTTCCTACCTTTGATAGAGTTTACCTACAATAATAGCTACCATTCTAGTATTGGGATGGCACCCTATGAGGCTTTGTATGGTAGGAGATGTAGAACACCTTTATGTTGGGTAGAACCTAGAGAGAATGCTATGTTAGGACCCGAGATAGTTCAACAAACTACTGAACAGGTTAAGATGATCCAAGAAAGGATGAGAGCAACCCAGAGTAGACAAAAGAGTTATAATGACAAAAGGAGAAAAGATCTTGAGTTTAAAGAAGGTGATCATGTATTCCTTAAAGTCACTCCTTGGACAGGAGTAGGCAGAGTACTGAAATCCCGTAAGCTTACTCCACGTTTCATTGGTCCTTATCAAATTCTTAAAAGGATCAGTGAAGTAGCCTATCAAATTGCCTTGCCTCCATCTCTTTCAAATCTCCATAGTGTCTTTCATGTTTCCCAACTCAGAAAGTATGTCTATGATCCTTCCCATATCATTGAGTCTGACAACATTCAGTTGAAGGATAATCTTACCTATGAAACAGTTCCTTTAAGGATTGATGACACGAGGGTGAAACAACTGAGAGGAAAGGAAATCCCTTTGGTTAAGGTCGTTTGGGGAGGAAATTTTGAAGAAAGTGCTACATGGGAATTAGAAAGCAAGATGCGAGAAGCTTATCCATTTCTGTTTTCAGGTAAATTTCGGGGACGAAATTTCTAAAAGGAGGGGAGAATTGTAACACCCCGAATTTGCTACTTGATTATTAATTATTTTTATATAGTTATTTTTGTTAATTAAAGGGGTTTTATAGAGGTTTGTATTAATTTAAAATTATTTACGAAATTTTTTATAAAAATTCTATTTTTTTTACCCTGGAACGGGCTGTTCCAAAAAGTGGAACGGGTCGTTCCAAACGAAGAAAATAAGTTATTTTTGAAGTAGCAGAACGGGCCGTTCCAAAAGAGGAACGGGCCGTTCCAAAGAAAAAAAAATGCCTCTGGGGGTTTTTCCAGAACGGACCGTTCCCAAAGGGAAACGGGCTGTTCCCAAATTCTAAAATTGCCTAAAGACCTTAGTTGGGAACGTGCCGTTCTACTTTTTGAAATGGGCCGTTCCGATTTTGGAACGGGTCGTTCCAGTTGTACATTTTGCACAGATTCGAAGGATCCGGAACGGGCCGTTCTGAATTCAATACGGGTCGTTCCGGGTACACCAGGTTGCCTATAAATAGGGGCAGGGGGGTGAAAATTTTATAACTGAGGGAGAAGTGAAAATCTTAGAGAGAGAAAGAGAGAGAAAGAGAGAGAGAGAGAGAGAGAAAGAGAAAGAGATAGAAAGAGAGGGAAAGAAAGAGGAGGAGGCCCTGCCCAATTTTCAACTCCGCTTATCCAGGTAAGGGGGGAATGAGAAACCTCGCTCAGGGGTGTGGGGATAATTGTTGGATAGTTTGTTTGTCGGATTGGCCCCCAATCCTTTGCCGTTGTTCTGTTTGGTTTACTTTATTCCTTGTTACTTTGTTCTTGTTACTTTGTTCTTGTTATTTTGTTCTTGTTACTTTGTTCTTGTTATTTTGTTCTTGTTACTTTTACTTTGTTCTTGTTACTCTGTTCCTTGTTATTTTGTTCCTTGTTACTCTGTTCCTTGTTATTTTGTTCCTTGTTACTTTGTTCCTTGTTACTTTGTTCCTTGTTACTTTGTTCCTTGTTACTTTGTTCCTTGTTACTTTGTTCCTTGAAAGTAATAAATGAATATGGAATTAATGCTAAAAATAAATAAGTTTTAATATGAACAAGACTGTTCTTTATGAATTCCTGTGCGGACCTTATGAGGAGTATTTATGACATGACCATGTGAAATATGGACAAATGACATGAGACCTAAGAATGGACTATTGAGACAAGATATGATTATGAGAACATGAAAAATGATGACATGATATACTTAATGAAATTCTGTAATAAGTTAAATATTGAGTCAATGAAATAATGACTGTATGACATGCATCATATGCATATGACTCCAGGTGTGCCGCTGAGGCCGCATACCAGTGATGTAACTTGCTAACAAGGTGTACCTTAGGGTCACCGACAGTTGTGATATGCTAACAAGGTGTACCTTAGGGTCATCGACAGTTGTAACCAGGTGTGCCTTATGGTCACCAGTGATGAATTGTGAAACTTCCTTATGGCGCCACATGCATGCATTTGAGTCGAGTTCATGACAGCATAGCATGATAAATAAGTATATATGTGATATTGATTATTTATGTGTATTGTGTACATGTGACTTATATATGTTGTGCGTGTGTGTGCTATCTAACTTTTATTTCTTCACCTGAAACTGAGTGAGGTTTCTCACTCCCTTGTTGTTTTTGTATATGTTTAAATTATGTTGCAGGTGAAAAACATCATGAGGATGTTGGTGATGAGGCTTAAGGCTTCAGTTGGGCATGCTCTGATAGGATGTGACATCGGGCATAGCTAGGCTTGTTTTTGGGATGTTATTATTTTAAAAGCTTTAATTTTCTCTTCTTTGTAATTTTGAACGTTCTTGAGAAAAGACTAAAATATGCACCTTTGTCATATTATTTTTATTATAAGATTTGAAAGTTCAGATTAGTTCCTAACTAGGAAGCACTGCCACCTTTGCTGGAATTAATCTATATTTTTCTTTTACATGATCTCTTGAATTTTGATACTTACATGGTGATTTTCTATGATTTATGAGTTACGAATGTGAATCTTCTACCTTATGATATGAGACAATTATTTTATTCATGAAAAATGTTATCAATCCATGAAAGGTTTTATTTACTCCAAAGAGAAAAAAAAATTGTTTATATTTATTGTGTATTAATATTGGGGTAGAGGGTGTCAGAAAATATGCAAATGTTTCTTATGTAAATTATGATAAAGAATTAATTCATGAACTAATATATGAATTACATGTTTGGAAGTATCCATAACATCTTAGACAATGTAATGAAAATTTTATTTCACAAGGAAGAAATAATTAATTAAAGTTAATTATGGGCTAAATGTCATGATAGGATCGGTATTTCTATAACCATAGGCATAATCTATTTTATTGTTATATTTATTGTCCATGTAAAAGTGTGTAAATTCTATTCTTGTTTGCATAAAAAATTTTGAATTTATTAATTTATGAATTATCATAGCATTCATATTTTATTATGAAAGGGTATATATTTTATCACCCTATACAAACATTTCAAAAGCTAGTGGAAGTAAAAAATTTCAAATAAGTGAAAGTAAATTCTCAACAAATGAAATTTGATCAAGAAAATAAGTGAGAGTATATAATACTCTTGAATATCACTTTAAAAAAGATATTTGTTGGATGGTATGAAATTATATTATACACATAATGGTTTTTGTCTTAAAATTGTCAATTTTATTGAAAACCAATTAAAAACTTTTGGCTAAGCATTCTTTTTGAAGAATATTAAAGGTGAAATTCAAGATAAAAAAAAATTGACATAAAGTAGAAGAACTCTCTCTATATTTCTAAATACCTAAATATTTTATTACATATTTAGAAGTTCAATAGTGATAACTACATAAGATACATTTCCGTTATTATAAGTTATAAATTAACATTTTATTTTTCTTTCAAGGTAATCATTAATCTATAATTTTCTATTATTATTATTATTATTATTATTATTATTATTATTATTATTATTATTATTATTATTATTATTATTATTATTATTATTATTATTATTATTATTATTATTATTATTATTATTATTATTATTATTATTATTATTATTATTATTATTATTATTATTATTATTCATTGTCTTTTACTCTATATATCTCCCACTTTTTCACGCACTACAACGTTTTTCACGATTCATGTTTATATCGAAGATTTACTAAAGTTCAAATTAAAGTCGTTAAATTTATGAGATTTTTTTATTTAAATTTTTTATTAAACTTTAGATTGGATATTTGAAAAGTAATTCATTTATTCTAATTAAGTCTAAATTAATATAATTAATTCATTTAATAATTCATTATTTATATTAAATTTCAATAATTTAACAAATGATTAAGAATTTTAACGAGTAAATAAAGTTTACAATTTTTTTTATAAAATTTTAAAATTATTTAATATTTTATAAATTAATTCAAATAAATATATAATACATTTTTGTAAATAATTAATGGATTGAATTTATGTAACAAAGTTTTAAATAATTTTTAAATTTTGTTAGAATTTGTAAATTTGATCTATTAATTAAAATTCTTTATTTAATCGTTGGAATAGATTATAAATCATTAACTTAAGTAATTATACAAAAAATTATTCTTAAAATAAATGAATCCTTCATTATTTATCATTGTTTTACATATCTTTTTTTACGATTACTTCATCTAATACCAATGAATAGGATTATTAGTAAATAAAATTTATTAAAAATTTTCAATTGATATAAATCTATATATAGATATCCTCTTTTATAAGTTTTAATGAGAATTTTTCATCTTTAATTTTAATTTCCATGCAACGTTCAATTTTTCTATATTTTTACAAAATATTTCCGACAAAAGTCACTAGTGCACACAATCTTGAAAACTACATGAATATAGGTCTCGTGTGTATATATATATATATCTATACCTGGACAGTGGATTTGATGATGGTATCGCCGTCAATCCCATCAAGTGTTTTCCCATCAAGCAAGGAAATCATCACATCCATGAAGTCTTGAACGTTCTCACCCAAAGCCCATTTTTGTCGATGCTCCTCTAACCACTCACTTAATATACCATCAAATTCCTTGCCAATTTCTTTCATGGCCTTTTCATGGCCACCAAAATCAAACCGTCTCAAATAAGGAATAGCATCTGCCACTGTGAACACACCAAACAGACGCATGAGCTCTTTTACAGCTTTTACACATCTCTGTGCCTTCTCATCATCCACACTTGCAGCACCAAAATATCGCTTTCCAACGGTCATTTGAAAAACAATGTTGAATATCAAATGAGAAAACCATTGCTTCAGCTCCACCAGGGCATAACCAGACTCGATCTTTGTGCTACTCCAAACATCAAGGAGCTCCTTAATCGAATTTCGAATTTCTGTCACATGAACATGTTGTAGTTGCTCTACTCGGCGATTGGAGAGGATCTCTGATGTTATAATCTTTCGTATTTCGCGCCAATAAGGACCATAGGGTGCTACGGCAAACATGGCTTGGTTGTAGCCCAAGTGTTCAAAGACAACAAGCTTGGGACGAGAAGAAACGACAAGGTCATTCGTGGTAAAGCATTCCTTAGCCACTTCCCAGTTGTTGATTACCAAAGTCTCTTTGGCACCAAGTTTGATAGTGAATATGGGACCATACTTGTCAGCTAAAGCACCCAAGGTTCTATGTGGTGATTGTGCACCACTCAACAACGGGAGGTGGCCAAGTATTGGCCATGCACCTGCAACCATGGGAGCCTCTTTATTATGACCAAATTTGAAGGGATGATACAAAAACAAATAGAAGAGGAAGAGGAATAGAGAAAGAAGTCCAATGGCAGTTGCATTTAGGTAATTTAGAACAATATCCATTTTAGCCAAGTTGTACTTTGAAGTTGCTGATTATTACCCTTAAATAGATCCTCCGTTTATACGAATATTTATGTTTGTGATATAATCAATTTTGTATATGAAACACCAAATTTTATATGAGAGTGATTTTGTGACACCCTTCTACCCCATAATAAATAAGTAACAACAATAAGAATAATTCAATAAATATAACATCAAGAAGGGTCCACATATTTTTATAAAAACTCATAGGTTCACAAGTCTTGAGATAAATAGAAATAATAATAATAATAATAATAATAATAATAACGTTTTACTCTTAAAAGAAAATTATCAAGGTCTCTCTAAAAAAAGAAAGGAATCCAAAATTTACAAATATAAAGTGAATATAAAACTCTTAAAAATAAGTCTCCTCAAACGACAAATAACAATTCATAACTAAAACTTCCTAAATCTATGCCCCAATGTCACATTCTATCAGAGCAGAACCCTTTCCCTTTAGAACTCAACACTATGAGTGCCTTCATCTTCACCTAAAAGAAAACCACATAAAAACAGGACGGTGAGAGATAGATAACATCATATATGAACATAGAGCTACCCAATTCCCACCCCACACCGTGCACCAAAATATCATCATTAAATATAAACAACAAATACATCTCATATAATTACCAAACATCATTTTTTTCAATCATACAAACTTTCATACACATGCTCACTATATGCTCATGCACATCTCCTCTCCTAAGAGTCTCAACTTGGCACTCCGCACAATGGGCGTACCTCGTCAATTCCCTTAGTTGTTGCCAATGCGGGCATACCGTTCTCACACCCTCCCAGGGCCGGTATGTTGCACGGTTAAACACCCAGCGGCCCGTGCAAAGGCAATCCACCCACCGTTAAACCCTCTGTGGCCGGTGAGCTGCGCAGTTAGACACTCAACGGCCCACGCATGGAATGCCTCCCGTCATGGTCCCCCCTGTCTCAACCCCTCTCGGGGCCCAGGGTCCAATGCAATATAGCCACGTCTGGCTTCTCAAGCACCACATGCAACTCATAAGTCTCATGCAACTCATGCATCCCACGTAACTCATAATTAATGCATCTCAATTATATAACATCATCACATGTCAATAACAATCCATGCAATATCATCCTCACATGCTAGGCACCTATCATTAAGTTATCAACATCATAGATCACAAATTTCACATAATTCTTCACACACATCATAATATCTATGACATTCAGTTAATAATTTAACCATAACTCGAGATATACATATCCTTTCTAAGTGATCCCAACTCCATTAGAATCCTAACATCAATATCTACAACTTTCATGAAGAACACAAATCCTAATAAAGTCGTTTAGGTTACCATTCAGGGCTCACAAAAAATGATGTTGTGGTTCGCACACAGATTGGAAGGCTCAAATTGCAACTCACATAACTTGATCAAATCTTAATATTTTTACACGATTCTTGTGTCTAAATTGTAGCCCCAGATGTCTAGTTTCTAAAAAAACAAACGGAACTCGATTTGGATAACTACACAGAAAGATATCGCAAAATTACAAACGTATGTCGGGGTCCCAGAGCCCAAACCTGGCGCTGAGCGCCAAAATCACTGGAAGTCTGGCGCTGGGCGCCGAAAACTGGCGCTGAGCGCCCAAATCTCTGCCCAGACTCCCCTCTGTGAAATTAAACCTGCGTTTTACGAGTTCCAATATGGTTTTTACCAATTTTCACCACTTCTACACCCCGTTGGTTCAGTTTAACTCCATTTATATTCTTCATACGTTCCAAATCAATCCATATACATCTTAAGCCTCAAAAATTGGTTTCCATTGGTTTTACAAAAAAAAAATCTAAACTCTTCTTAACACATAAAATTCAAGTCATCAAATTTAAGGATAAAGAATTAACAAGAAAGCCCCAATGGAATTCAAAGACAATTCAAGAAATAAGTTCTTCCAAATGAATTAAGAATTTAGAACATCGATTGCACAGATAATCATTCAGAATTGTAAATAGAGTTCCTAGAGGGACTTAGGGATTGCCCTCACTACCCGAGCACCCCTATATTCACATATGAAGAAACTCATCTCCCCCGTACCTTAAGGGTGATGAACGAAGGCCAACAGAAGAACGACGGAGCAATCTGAACACTTTACGCCTTCCTTCAAGAATTTTCTCCTCTCCCCTCTTCCTTCAAGCGTCTGACGTTAAAAATGAATATTAGGTAACTGACTACCCCCAAAACCCCTCTAATAATTCCGACTGGGCCAGGCCCATACTCACCCGCCCATCCCCCTCTATTTAATTAAAATGGTAAATAAATAAATAAAAAAAATAGAACAGTTTCAACTTCTATAATTATTTAAAATACTAATTTATTTTCTGCTCTCTAGAATATAAATATAAATAACTACTAGACTCAAGTTTCTCTCGTAAATATAATTATTATTATTTAGAATCTACTGCAATTTTATAAAATTACTAAATAAAATGATATAAATTATTTTCATAAAAATAGTAATTAATTAAAATTTAATTAATTTAAAATTTAGGATGTTACAGATTTTAGAGGATTTTTTTTTTTCAATAAGTTTCTAGAATTTTTTAAGTTTTTATATAATTTAATTTTTATTTATTATAAATATTTGTGAAATAAATTTTAATATTTTAAAATAAATTATCAATAATAAAAGTAATATTATAAAATTAATTATATATAATAAATATTTAACATATGTATTATACATACTAATATACTGGTTATAATTATAATTTTAAATAATTTTCTATATATGTGATTAGATGAAGATGATAAGTTTATAAAAACGAATTTATTAAGTTTTCCGGATGGAAGTTATTTAATATTTTAATTTTCTAATAAGTATTTATTTTTGTCTCCATTCTATCTGTTTTAACTTTAAAGGAACTGATGTTAATAAATTAAATTATAAATATGGATAGATAAACTAGACGGTGTTTATTTTCCTTCAAATACAAGATGAAAATATCATCAAATTAATTTCTCAAGTTCTTAAAATAATATTTCTGCTTAATAAAAAATAAAAAATATTATATATTTTAAGTTTAAATATGTTTTTAATCTCTATAAAATTAACAAGTCTTGATTTTATCCCTGTAAAATTTTTCCTTTGTTTTCCATCCTTATAAAACTAAAATTATTGTTTTTAGTCCTTATTTTTATGTAATTATATTTTAACTACTTCTTATTTATTAAAAAGTTAAGTAATTATCTTAAGCTTTATCTACAACTATTATTGATATCATATTGATATTTAACACCTTCAAAAAATTTATAAGTTCTTAAAATAAATTTTATTTATCCACCTTAAAATAATCATTATGAACTAAAAAAAATTGATTTAGATATTATAGGGATGGAAACCAAAGAAAAATATTTTATAGGATCAAAATCAAAATTTAATCATTTTACAATAACCAAAATTAATGTTTATAAATTTTAGAAAGATGAAAAATAAAGAAAAATTTTAGCAAAATCAAAATCAAAATCATCAATTTTATAGGAAACAAAATCATATTTAAACATATATTTTAAATATAAATTATTAAGAGTGACTAAGATCGAATTCATTTGCTACATATTTAAACATATATTTTGAATGATCTAAATTTTAATATTAAATTTAATGTCATTTGTAATACACGTTCATATTATATTTTGAATTATTCTAATTTATTTTATATTTTTAAAGAATAATTTTTTTAGAACAATTATGCATTAATCATAATATATTATTTTAGTAGAAAATATGTAATATAATATTATATTTATAATAGCATCATTTATCATAAAATTAATATTATATAAAATATATCTCAATTTAAATTTTATATTTGAATTTTTTATAATTTAACCATATATAATATTGATATTAATATATTACTAAAAAACATAAATTAATCTAATTTCTTCATATTTATTTTGGAGTCAAAAAGATTAAATATAAATATAATAAATAATTTAATCAAAGTTTCAGTTCAACTATAAACAATTAATAATAAACCTATCCCAACCAGTACTTTATTCACCACTCCAATCATGGAAACTGTGTATTTTTAATATACAACAATGCTGGCGGAAGAACAGCATTATTATTTTTCCTGTACAACAGACATGAGTTCACTATACAATTAAAGGATAAGTTAACAAGGATATATTCTCAAAAAAATCAATCGAAATATCTTTCAAATCTTTTAAATTTCATATTTTTTTAATAAATTCACTATAAAATAATTATTTAATTTAATATTTTATAGTTTAAATTAACTTTTTAAGCATTTAGAACAATTTTCGAAAACATCTAAAATTTTTCATTTTTAATATACAGCAGTGCTGGCGAAAGAACAGCACTATTATTTTTCCTGTACAACAGACATGAGTTGACTATAAAATTAAAGGATAAGTTAATGACTTAATGTTAGTTTTACTTAATTGTCAACTATAGTGACGTAAGTCGAATATTTTTTTACATTAGTAAAACTTATTTGATTGACAATATATTTATAAAAAAAAAATTCTTTTGTCACCTAACAATAATTGAGCAGTAGACCGTAGTTTTGTTTATTATTTACAATTTAGTCTTCTATTTTAATTTTCTAGATGTATCTTATATGTAGCAAATGGACAAAATACTCCAATGATCACAGCTGTTAAACACTGAACTTTTTTTTTTTTATAGAAAAAAATGTTTTTGTTTATTTTCATAAAGTTTATTAAAAAATATACAATATTTTAATTTGAAATCATCTTCTGTCATCAATTCATAATTAGTTTTTCAAAAAATAAACCCGTTTAATTTTCTATCTTTAATATATAATAATCAGTAGCTATGACTATATATGAAAGAAATTTTTAATACAAGTTGCAATAAAATTTATAGGAATTTCCTTCAAATTTATTTACACAAAAAATTTTTTTTGCAATAATTTCCTACAACTTTGGATTCACAGAAACATATATAGAACTTTTTTCGCTGTTTTTTATTTGTAGGAAAATTTTCAGATATTTTCTACATATTTTTGCTCACAAGAAAATCGACAAGAAAAAACATATTTTTAAGTAGTATTTAAGTAAAAACTATTTTCTGTTTAAATTTACACAGTAATTTTTTAAAGATATAATTGGATAAATTTTTCAAAAATATTTCAGAAAAAAGATAAATAAATATTTTCATAAACTAAAATTGGTAAGCATAAATTAAAAATAAGTTTGTGAATAAGTTAAGAAGTCCCTTTGTTTAAATTTTTAATAAAACATACATATTTTTATACTTTTTTTATTAGTTTGTTTAAGCTATTACTTTTTAAATAAAACTAGTTTTTTCTTGAATCAATTTTTTTATATTAAATGTGAAGGATTATCTTATACAGTGATATCTTTATAGTCGGGGATAGGAATAAAGCAAGTCATGTCGGGCCAAATTTTGAATATATATATATATATATATATCATATTTTATAAAAATAAAGTTAAAGTCTAACCTATTATTTATTATATTTTTTTTATAAGTATATATAGTTTGATCTTTTTGAAGCCTAGAATGACTTATTAACCCATTTAAAAGTTTATTTTATATTAACAATTTTAAATAAATTGATAAATTTAATTTTAAATAAGTTAACAATTATATTTTTAAATATGTGAAAGTCTTTGTTTAATTTACAAGACAAGACTTTTTTTAATTTTGTGACACCATCTACCTCAACACAAATATACAATAAATAACACATACTATTATGAATAAATGAAAACCTTCATAGTTAAAATAGTTGTTTCAAATAACAAGGAGTAAAAGGTTCATATCCATAATTCATTAGCCAAATCTCAAATGCTGAATTACAAAGAATTAAAATCAAGTTTTCCAAAACGAACAAAGGACAATGATTTGCTAAAACTAATCCTAACTAAGCTTCGATGTCACATGTCCTATCAGAGCACACCTAATAATAAGGTCTAAGCCTTATCACCAATGTGACACCTTTACTACCCCAACACATATATTGTAATAATGTAAATAAACTAAAGAAATAAAATTTTCAACATTAGTTTAGGGTTCCACATAAAAACCTTCATAAATGTTCTTCAATATCCAAAATAATCAAAAATAAAACTTGAAAAATAAAACATAAGAGTTTACAAATTATTTTCAAAAGAATAAGTATAACTCTAAATACATATAAAAATCCATGTCTGAAAAATCCTCTACCTGAATGCCACAATATCAGAGCACACTGACAACTCAATTGTTGGAATTCTGGATGTCACTCATAGTTGAATCTTCTTCACCTAAAACATCCACAAATTGTACGATGAGAAAAAAATACCTATATGTAAAGCACATACAGACAGACCACAATGTAATCTCATCATAACTCATTACATAATGAAATATTTACAACCATTTCTACATATCATAATTCTATCAATCATGCATCATCTTTACATCACAATTCTCAATCACACCAATTCACTACATCATATAATTTGTACTATGTTAAGCTCACGCCACCCCTATAGCATCTCGTGCCCAAAGTTGTGCCATGTTAACATAAGTACTAATTATCACACACAAATCTTGCAATTAACACTATGCCATGCTCACGCCACCCTTATAGCATCGCTTGCCCAAGGTCATGTCACGTTGACATACGTGTTAATTGCCTCACTCGTCCCATACTATGCCATGCTCATGTCACCCTTGTAGCTTCTCATGTCCAAGATCGTGCCACGTTGACATAAGTATGAGGATATCCACAATCACATCACATGCAATTCATACCAACATACTAACATCATAATTAAATCATCAATTAAACCCTAACACCTTAAAACATCAAAACAACATACGTCTCCCTTTGACAACTATCAATGAAAACAACACACACAGAGTTATACTCATCCAAATAAGCTCAAACCTATCTCAAAACAAATATAAGAGGATCATCTAAAACTCTTATGAAGACATAAAATTCTTAAAAAAATCATCTATTGAGCTAAAAATTTCAAAATCTGAAACATATATATTCCACGTTGACAGCTTAATTGTTGTTCACTAAAATAGCCATATTTAGAGTTCTAAACATCCTTTTTGAGTGATTCCATAGGCATTAGAAATCTAACAACACAAAACTTAATATTTCGTGCACTGGAATGGAGATTCAACTTATAAGTCGCGTAACTCAATCAATTCTTAACATTTTTACATGATTCTAGAGTCTAAATTATAGTCCAACGTGTTTACCTTCTAACCCAACAAAAAAAAAATTGTTTTGGTTAATCACACAAAAAGATATTACAAAAATACTAAGGTACATCCACAAGTAAAATCTCCTAATTACTCATCAATTCATATAATTAAGGGTGTTCATCAATCTACAAGAACCCTAATTTAAAAAGCACACCCCAATAAATTCAATCATCATCTAAATCATCAATTTTACCAAATAACATCACAACCAAATTTATAAATCAATATGAAACCCGATTGAATAATCAATTTTATAGAATCTTAACTCAAATAGTAAAACCCCTAATTTTTCCAAAACCTAACTCACAGACACTTTTCTACAATTTTGTTCTCTCTCCCGGATCATCATTTTTACAAATTATTTGCATATTCATAATCCTCAATACATGCAACATTTAATGGGATCATCAATTCCTCAAAAAAATAATAATTATAAAATTACCTAAAATCCTATAGGGATTCCTCTTCTATCCAATTCCCTCATGTAACTTTACATATAAATAATCTCTTTTCCCCCGTACCTGATGGTGTGAATATAATAGTTTTGGTTAAATCCGAGGCCGTTCCTGATTTTTCCTTCTCAGAGCTTCTGTGTTTCCTCTTTTCTCCTCTTACTCCTTTAGAATATCCAAAAATGAGAACTGATGGGATTAGTCCGCTAATCCTTCCTTTTCATTCCTTCAGGTCGGGTCAACCTAACCTAACTCAATTTCGACCTATTTCTCCTTCCTTTCCAAAATAATTATTAAATAATAATACTAATAATATAAAATATATTTCTCTTCAATAAAAATAATAATTATTATTTCTCTACATCCCCAAAATATAATAAAACTATAATTTTATAAATAATATTATTTTCTGGAAAAAAAATAGGGTGTTACAGCCAACATCCTCATGTTGATGATGACCTGCAACACAATAAGGCACATAGAGAAAATAGGAAAGTGAGAAACATCTCACTCAGGTTAAGGTGTAAAAATAACAATCAGTCAACACACACAAATCATAACAAACACAGTCATAGCTACGCATTAATCAGGTGCAAATTCAAGTTACACATATAACAATAATATATACATAGTCATTCATCATGCCCTAATGTCATGGACTCGACTAAAAAATGCATGCATATGGCGCTAGTTCACATATCACATATCACCACTACAAAAAATATGCAATTTAGCGACCACCCAAATCGGTCGGTATTTACCTTAGCGACCGAATTTAATCAGTCGCTAAAACCCTGGTCGCTAAGCTATTTAGCGATGGAAAAATTTTCAGTCGCTAATTCAGTCGCAAAATGGTTGCAATGATTTTGGTCGCTGAAGTGTATGAGACCAAATTAGTGACTGAATAAATTAGTCGCTAAATATTTATTTTTTATTTTATTAAATTTTATAGACGTCGCAAATTTGGTTGCTACGAACCACTCATATTTGGCCTCTTAAGGATTTTATTTCATAATAATTAACTTTTTAGCATGTTTTGTCCTTAATTACACAATTTTTGAAAGCTTTTCAGAAGATCACCCATCCCTATATTACTCTAAGTCAAGCACGCTTAACTGTGACGTTCTGATGATATAAGCTATCGAAAAGCAGATGCATGTTGTTAGTATAAGTAGTACAAATTAATTCATTTAAGTCATCCTCAACTATCCAATCTCATACTTATATTATCTTTGGATCCTTATCAATATTAGTGTATCCGGACTGTTATAAATATATAATAATATATATAATAATTATATTATATTTAATTAATCTTTATTTATATATATACTTACTTTTATAATTAACAATCTACTTATTTCTATTTAAAATTAATTTTATGATACAATTTAAATTATTTATTATTGTTCTTACCGGAAATCTGCTATAGAGCTGATCCGCCAGGTAAGATCGGTGAGCCTCCTTCACGGGTACGCTGGTGCTCCAAGATGGGGGTGGTACCTGCAAAAGAGACTCCGATGCTAAAGTTAGTGTTTGTGGGAGTATGAATCTCGTATATGTAATGCACGTACCTTAGTGTGAATTAGGGTTGTTTTGGGCCTTGGGCCTGAGATAAGATATGATAGGATTAAATGATGGACCCCGTCTAAAGCGAGATCGCTCGAGATCGGTTACGATCTGCTTAAATGTCGAGCTGACGTCGTGTAGCGCGTGCCCGACCTCATTTTGTGCAGTGATGCCGAGCTCGGAGCTCGGCTTCGCGGTACGGACAATACACTAGCCCCCCGAACTCCGAAGTCCGTTAGGTTGAGGAGTTAAGACCGAGCTCGCTGGGGGGGAGTGACCTTTCGCGTACTTCTTCCTGTTGAGATGCCATGTGTCACGACTATTCATTTCCCAGAAACGTGCAAGTGGCGCGTTATGGGAAATGACGGTTATGCAATGATGGACTTGCAATTAATTGTGTTGTCAGGCGTGCCCCCTGACCGACACGTGGCGTGGCGGTTTTGAAATGTGGGAAAAAGCCCTTCTCTTTTTCTCTCCCGCGTCTCTTCCCGTACGCTTCACTCTCTTCTACTCTTTAGCTTCTTGGGTACGATAGTCTTCTGTGCTTTCTTGTTACTATCTTTCTTGCTTTCGGTCGCCTTTCGTCTTCGTTTTCACAGTCTTTCTTCGAGTTTTCTTGATGACTGGTGGTCGTGGCGTTGGTTCTTCTGCGCTTGCCAGGGGCAAGGCGCGCGGCAACGCGGTGGCTACCGGGAGGGGTGCCGCCGAGAGGAGAGAGTTACCCCCGCCTAAGGACCTGGAGCCGGGTGTTCCTGGTTACGACTGGGTCAAGCGCGAGGTGGGGGTCGTCCAAAGTGTGTTCAGGTCGCGCCTGGGTGTCGATGCGGTTTGGGAGACGCACCAGATTTGTGACCCCACCATTTCTCGGACGATTCGGCTCGAGCCTTGTCCGGCTGGTGAGGGTGTGTTCATGGGGAAGCTGACCGATCCCCCCACTTTTATGTTTATCAGAGTTTCTTCAGGGACCTGGGCGTCTGTCTTCCTTTTACTTAGTTTGAGTGTGACTTCTTGAACTATATCAGCGCGGCCCCTTGTCAGCTGCACCCCAATAGCTGGGGCTTTTTGAGGGCGTTTCAGGTCCTGTGCGTGGTCTTAGGGCTGGAGTTGTCCCTTCGCGTTTTCCTTCATTTCTACCAGCTGAAGCTGGGCGTTCCACCGTATGACATTCTGATGGAACTAGGTGAGGAGAATGATGATCCTTCACTTGATTCCATGCAAGGACCGAATGCAACTTGAGGTTAATCCCTTGGATGAATCTTGAATCTCCATGAAAGAGGCTTCCATGAAGGAGAAGTCATGATAGGTGGTTCGGCCACTTCTAGTTAGGGTAGAAGATTGAGGAACCAAAACAAAGGTTGAAGAACCTTTGAGGGAAACCTAGAGTGGAGGTGCTCACGGTTTTGGTGACTCTTGTTTGAGAGAGAAAATTCAGAGTTTATTTCTCAAATATGACAAAAGTGAGTACAAGTGTAGGAAAATCAAATATATAGGGAATAGTAGCTTGTAGGAGAAGTTATCCCTAACCATGGTTCATTAAGAACCATGGTAGGATTAACTTAAACTCCTACGGTTTAGCTAGCTTCTAGGAGAAGCTAAACCTTGACCATGGTTCTTTTAGGAACCAAGGTAAGGTTAAGCTAACCTTGCTTGAGTTTAGAAGCTTGCAAGACAAGCTTCAAACTCAAGCAAGAATGCTTGAAAAATTCGGCCAAGGAGAAGGAAGTAAGCTAGGCGGCCCATGGTTCAAATTACTCCTTGATTTAATTTGAAATTCTTTGATTTGGTTTAGTTAGGTTCATCATATGATGATGAAACCTAGCTAAATCAAATCTATGAAAAATTAGGAGCAAAATGAGTCCAATATGTAAAATTTTGCCTAGGCCCAACTCTGGCCCAATTTCTAAGCACACTCCCTAACTTTGCTAAATGTCACCCCCTTTTTCCTACTGAAAAAAAAAGAATGAGTGTGTCAACTAGGGAGGTTAAATGGAGTTAAACTCTCCAAGTAACCTACCTCAAAATCAATATACAAACACTAGAAAAAGCTAGTAAAGTGCCTCACAAATACAAAGGCAAAAATAACCTATACACAAGACTATGTATAAACTGTACAATATAAACAAGTAGAACTAAGGCCTTCTCTTCATGATAGAGCATTCCAAGTGAAGATTATCTTGGGCCTGACAAGCCCATTAGTCTTCTCTAGATCCAGCTCTTCCTGTATCCTCCTAGCCATAGCTCTGGTCACTGGGCCCTTGGCCCATGGTCTATCATCCCCTCCTTCTTGAGAAAGATTTGTCCTCAAATCTGTAGGTTCATCTTCTTCACCATAGCCTGTAAAAGGAATAAGATCACTCACATTAAAAGTGTTACTCACTCCATAATCACTGGGAAGATCTAACCTATAAGCATTATCATTTATTCTTTGGAGGACTTGGAAGGGACCATCTCCTCTTGGGTTGAGTTTAGACTTCCTTTGAGAAGGAAATCTTTCCTTTCTCAAATGAAGCCAAACCCAATCCCCTTCCTAAAAGATGAGGGCTTTCTTTCCCTTGCTTCTATCTAAAGCAGTTCTCTCATTTTGTTGTTGTATTTGAGTTTTAACCTTCTCATGCAATTTCTTAACAAATTCAGCCCTCGATACCCCTTCTTTATGAAAATAATGAGAAGAATCTGGTAGGGGTATTAGGTCTAAAGGAGTACGAGGGTTAAAACCATATACAACCTCAAAAGGTGAGATTTTGGTAGTCTTATGGACTACCCTGTTGTAAGCAAATTCAATGTGGGGCAAGTACTCATCCCAAGATTTATGGTTACCCTTAAGGACTGCCCTTAATATTGTAGATAGGGATCTATTAACTACTTCCGTTTGCCCATCAGTTTGTGGGTGACAAGTAGTAGAGAAAAGTAATTTAGTTCCTAGCCTACTCCAAAGAGTTTTCCAGAAATGACTAAGGAATTTAGTATCCCTATCTGAGACAATAGTTTTGGGTAGACCATGAAGTCTAACCACTTCCTTGAAGAAGAGTCTTGCTATGTTGCTTGCATCATCTATTTTGTGGCAGGGTATAAAGTGGGCCATTTTACTAAATCTGTCCACTACCACAAAAATAGAATCCATGCCTCTCTGGGTCTTGGGCAAGCCCAAAATAAAATCCATACTAATATCAACCCATGGAGAGTTAGCAACAGGTAAGGGTGTATAGATGCCATGAGGCATTACTTTAGACTTTGCTTGTAAACAAGCTATACATCTAGAGCAAAACCTCTCAACATCCCTTCTCATATGGGGCCAAAAGAATTTTTCTTTTAAAAAGCTTAGAGTCTTTTCAACTCCAAAGTGCCCCATGAGACCACCCTCATGACTTTCTTGAATAAGGAGTTTTCTTATAGATCCTTGGGGTATACAAATTCTTCCCTCTTTATACAAGTACCCCTCAGAAATATAGAAACCTCCTTGAGGCTTTGCTAAGCATTGGGTATAGTTTTCTTTGAATTCGAGATCATTAGTATACAATTCCTTAATGTGATTAAATCCCAAGATTTGAGATCCAAGAGAGACTAACAAAGTATGTCTCCTAGAAAGGGCATCAGCCACAACATTATTTTTTCCTTTCTTGTATTTAATCACATATGGAAATTGTTCTAAGAACTCTACCCACTTAGCATGCCTTTTGTTTAGTTTGCCTTGACCCCTCAGATACTTAAGTGACTCATGGTCACTATGAATGACAAATTCTTTGGGAATAAGGTAGTGTTCCCAAGTTTGAAGGGCCCTAACCAAAGCATAAAGCTCCTTGTCATAAGTAGGGTAGTTAAGAGAGGCACCTTTGAGTTTTTCACTGAAATATGCAATAGGGTGCCCACCCTGTAACAAAACCGCACCTATGCCAACTCCAGAAGCATCACATTCTAACTCAAAAGTTTTTGAAAAATCTGGTAGAGCTAGAAGTGGTGCATGAGTAAGCTTATGCTTTAAAGTTATGAAGGCATTTTCTTGTTTCTCTCCCCATATAAATTCCACATTTTCTTGACTAAATCATTTAATGGGGAGGCAAGTGTGGAGAAATTAGGAACAAACCTCCTATAGAAGCTTGCCAAACCATGGAAGCTCCTAATATCTCCAACACTTTTAGGAGTGGGCCATTCTTGGATGGCCTTGATTTTCTCGGGGTCCACATGAACCCCTTTTTTACTAATTATAAACCCTAGAAAAACTACACTATCTACACAAAAGGTACATTTTTCTAAATTTCCAAAAAGTTGATTTTTCCTAAGAATATCAAAAACTTGCCTTAAGTGTCCTATATGATCACTTAGACTCCTACTGTATATGAGAATATCATCAAAATAAACTACTACAAATCTACCTATACAATCCCTAAGGACATGATTCATGAGACGCATGAATGTACTAGGAGCATTGGTGAGCCCAAAAGGCATCACTAACCATTCATATAATCCAAACTTGGTCTTGAAAGCGGTTTTCCATTCATCTCCTTCTTTGATTCTAATTTGATTGTATCCGCTTTTAAGATCAACTTTAGAAAATATGATGGCTCCATGAAGCTCATCTAACATGTCATCAAGCCTAGGGATGGGGTGTCTATATTTCATAGTGATGTTGTTGATGGCTCTACTATCACAACACATTCTCCACTTGCCATCTTTTTTTGGAACCAACAACACTGGAACAGCACAAGGACTTAAGCTCTTTCGAACCCAGCCCTTCTCCAACAAATCTTGGACCTGAGACTCAATTTCTTTAGTTTCTTGGGGGTTGGTCCTATAGGCAGGCCTATTAGGTAGGCTAGCTCCAGGCACCAAATCAATTTGATGTTCTATTCCTCTAGAAGGAGGAAGGCCCATTGGACCCTCGGGAGGAAATAGATCATCAAATTCTTTTAAAAGTGTTTTTACCCCCTTAGGTAAAGTCTCATGTCCACTAGATGTGGCAGTGCAAGAAAGAGTTCCTTTACAGAGAAGGAAATAAGAGGGTTGTTGGATCAAGAGGGTTTGTTTGGAAATTTTATTCTCTTGATTAACGACCTCTAGGGAGGGAACTCCTTTCTCCCTAGATTCCTCTCTATCCTTAAGTTTCACAAACTTTTTTTTTTTTCTCTTTTTTCTTCTTTTTTTTATAAATCTCTTTTCACTATCTCTTTTGAGTTTCATTTGTGCTTGATCCTCAGCCACCTGTTGAGGAGAAAGAGGATGAAGCACAAACTTTCTTTCCTTATGAGTAAAGGTAATCTCGTTAGTAAGGCCATTGTGCATGGTTTTCTTATCAAATTGCCATGGCCTTCCTAATAAGATGTGACAAGCTTCCATTGGTACTACATCACATAGCACCTCATCTTCATAGTTCCCAATGGAAATTTTGACCTTTACTTGTTGGTCAACTGCTAAATCACCATCCTCATTAATCCAATGGAGTTGATAAGGTTTAGGATGGGAATTAGTAGTTAAACCCAACTTCTCAACCAGCCTAGTGCTACAACAATTACACCATGAGCCACTATCAACAATGAGAGAACATGCACTGTTTGAAACTTTGCATCTAGTATGAAATATGTTCTCTCTTTGTGATAGAGTATCACTAGGTTGGTTGTTGAGGAGTCTCCTAATCATTAAGAGCTCCCCTTCATAAGGAAAAGTAGACTCTACACCTTTCTCTTGATCACTTGCTTCTTCCTCACTATTACTAGAAGAAGTAGTAGCCTCATCTTGGCTACTATAAATGTCATGCCCCCTCATGATCATTACCTTCTTTGTGGGGCATTGGGAGGCAATGTGGCCTCTCCCTAAACATTTAAAGCACTTAATATCACTAGTCCTAGAACTAGTGTGTGTAGTGTCCTTTCCCTTTCCCTTATCTTTTTCTGTGGCTAGATTTTTGGAGGGTTCAAAAGATTTCTTCTTTTCAAAAGTTTTTCCCTCCTTCTTGGAATCTTTCTTTAGAAATGAAGAGTTGGAGCTATTTTTGTAAGATTTCCTCATTCTTTGTTGTTCTACCCTTACACAAAGTTGGACCAAGTCATTTAGGTCCCTGTAGGGTAGTAGCTCCACTTGGTCTCTTATTTCTAAATTAAGACCACTCAAAAATCTAGCTACAGTAGTAGCTTCCTCTTCCCTAATACAAGCCCTCATCATTAATAGCTCCATTTGTTGCCTGTACTGTTCTACAGACATGTCTCTTTGTTGGAGCCTTTGGAGCTTATTCATAAGCTCCCTCCCATAGTAGGTGGGAATGTGCCTCCTCCTCATTGCACTTTTAAGATCATTCCAATATTGAATTGGAGGATCATTGTGGAGGCGTCTCTCTCTCTCTAGGGCTGTCCACCAATACATGGCATGCCCTTGGAAGCTAAGGGCAGCCAAAGGTACTTTCCTCTCTTCACTTACCCTATGGCAAGCAAAGAGTTGCTCAACCTTCATTTCCCAATCTAAATAAGACTCCACATCATCTTTGCCAAAGAATTGTGGGAGATCAACCTTGACTTCCCTTGGCCTAGTAATTCTCCTAGGAGTATGTTGGTAGTGATCCCCTTGATTCATGCTTTCATTAGGGGATGTGTATTGGGAATGTGAGCTCCTACTCTTTTTCTTATGTTTCTTCATATCTTCTTTCAATTTTTCCTCCTCTTGTCTTAAAATTCTCAACTCTTCCTCAAGATAAGCAAGTTGTCCTTCTCTTTCAATTCTTTCCTTCTCTCTTTGAATGGACTCTTGCTTTTTCCATAGTTTAAGTGATTTGAGCTCTTTAGTAATGTAAGAAAGACTTTTTGGAGAGCCATCACTTTCACTAGGGGAGGAATCTTGAGACATTTTAATTCAAGAGATATTTTTCACACAAAAATAGTTTTTATGAAAATAAGGTTTTGGAGTGCTTTAGACTTGGCACTTAGAGGTCTAAGAGTACAAATTGAACTTTGGAGGGAGGTGAGCTACTAAAGAGCCACTTAATAACCAAGCCTCTTCAAGTAAAAATCTCTAAACCCCCTTGTACTTTTGTCTTGCACAAAACAATTTTCACAAAAACTTTTCTAAAGAAAATAACAAGCAAGTGCCTATGTGTACAATTTATAAGATGCTTGAAAACATAAAGAGCAAGAAAACTTAAATTGCTTGAAAACTTAAATGACTGAAAACATAAATTGCTTAAAACATAAATTGCTTGAAAACTTAAACTAGACGTTGAAAGCAATTAAACCTAAGTGAGAGCTTGAAAGGCACCAAAGACCTTCAAGGACCACTCTCACAAGTACTACACGTGATTAGCTATCAAAAGTTCTTAAGGAGAGATGGAGATACACCAAAGGCACTCCAAGACACTCCTTAATAAAGGCCTTGTACAAAAATTTAGAAAACAAAAATTACAAGGTAAATGAAATTCAAATTTGCTTCAAATGAAATGTAAATTTACACTCCAAATGAAATGTAAATTCACTCTCAAATGAATTTAGTGGCTGCACCTAATTTCAAGGAAAACAAATTAGCCACTAATTTAGAACAAATTTAGAGACGGATTTTGTAATGAAAAACTAGGTTTTAGAAACCAAAATTTCCGTCACTAAATTTAGTTCTAAATTTTCACAAAAAATTTCACAATTGGTTTAGTTTCTTGTTGCTCCAAATCAGCCACCAACTGCAGCCTCACAAGGTGTTTCACTCCTCTCTTTAGAAGCAACTTTGATGATAGTCACTTCTAGGTGTTTCCAAGAGCCTAGCCACCAAGAGAAAACAAACTCCCTAAGCAACCACCAAAGCCTTCAAGTGGATGTCCTTTGCCTTGGCCTCCTACACCTTTCAAGAAGCACTCAACCACCTTCAAGACTGAATATTAGTGCTAAAATTGAAAATGAACAATTTAAAATGGCTACACCAAGTGGTAGAAGAAAATGAGACAAAACTAGAAAGAATTCCACAAATTGACAAGCAAAAAATTAAGGCAAATTTGGAAGCTAGTACACACAAGAGTAACCTAGGAAAGGCACTAGAATGGATTACAAAATTAAAAGCTAAGATTATGAACAAAAACAAGACACAATATGTGGCTGGACCAACACAAAAATGTCACACAAAATAGATCAAAACCGAGAGCAATATTTTCTCAAATTTTCACTCCTTTGGCTTTTCTTTTGCTATTTTCTTTCTTTTTCTTTTGCAAATTATTTTTCACTTATTTTTCTTTGTATGTTCAGGAGTTTCAATGCCTTTTAAGCACTTATATGTCTCGGTTTCAATATAGAAAAAACTGCAGCAAAATTATGACACAAAACAAGAGGTGTTCACAAGTATGTTTTCACTAGTGCTTCACTATTTTGTAGTATTTTTTTAGGTCAAATTTTTAAGCACTTTGTTTCTTTGTTTTTCTCAAGCAATTAGGACACTCACACCTCTGTTTTGGTTCTGTTTTAAGGTCCAAAAAATTTCAATAAGTTTCAGCCACAACACAAGACACAAGGAAACCTAATAGGAGAGTGTTTAACAATTTAATTTGACAAAACTTTTAATATGACATAATAGAAACCTAACTCTAGGAAATTTGCTAGAACTAATAGCAAATTAAGAACTCAAATATGTAAAGCAAAAACACATATAGGAAGGTTCAGATTTAATAAGAAAATACACAACAAATTTCGGACTCAAGAACACAAAACAAAAATTAGGTTAAAACAAGCTAGTCTAGGATTCAATGACATTCAAAGGACTACACATGACTCTAGACAAAACATATGATTCAAAAACAAAAACATACACTAAGTATTGTCAATGTCCAATCACGGACTCATGCTTATAGGAATAGAGAGACTCAAGCAAAAATAAAAGCACAAGCACATGAACCTAAAGCACAAACCGAAAATGATTCAAAAGAATAGGAACAAGCAAACATGAATCATTTACTTCAAACTTGACATATAGGATCCATCAAAAATTTTATTAAAACTAGATCCATGCAGCAAACACAATTATAGACAAAATAAGGAAGGAACAACACGGATTCTATGAAGAAAAAATTTAGAAAACATAACCTCAAGAGTACTAGGCTCTAGATACCAAAAATGATGGAACTAGGTGAGGAGAATGATGATCCTTCACTTGATTCCATGCAAGGACCGAATGCAACTTGAGGTTAATCCCTTGGATGAATCTTGAATCTCCATGAAAGAGGCTTCCATGAAGGAGAAGTCATGATAGGTGGTTCGGCCACTTCTAGTTAGGGTAGAAGATTGAGGAACCAAAACAAAGGTTGAAGAACCTTTGAGGGAAACCTAGAGTGGAGGTGCTCACGGTTTTGGTGACTCTTGTTTGAGAGAGAAAATTCAGAGTTTATTTCTCAAATATGACAAAAGTGAGTACAAGTGTAGGAAAATCAAATATATAGGGAATAGTAGCTTGTAGGAGAAGTTATCCCTAACCATGGTTCATTAAGAACCATGGTAGGATTAACTTAAACTCCTACGGTTTAGCTATCTTCTAGGAGAAGCTAAACCTTGACCATGGTTCTTTTAGGAACCAAGGTAAGGTTAAGCTAACCTTGCTTGAGTTTAGAAGCTTGCAAGACAAGCTTCAAACTCAAGCAAGAATGCTTGAAAAATTCGGCCAAGGAGAAGGAAGTAAGCTAGGCGGCCCATGGTTCAAATTACTCCTTGATTTAATTTGAAATTCTTTGATTTGGTTTAGTTAGGTTCATCATATGATGATGAAACCTAGCTAAATCAAATCTATGAAAAATTAGGAGCAAAATGAGTCCAATATGTAAAATTTTGCCTAGGCCCAACTCTGGCCCAATTTCTAAGCACACTCCCTAACTTTGCTAAATGTCACCCCCTTTTTCCTACTGAAAAAAAAAGAATGAGTGTGTCAACTAGGGAGGTTAAATGGAGTTAAACTCTCCAAGTAACCTACCTCAAAATCAATATACAAACACTAGAAAAAGCTAGTAAAGTGCCTCACAAATACAAAGGCAAAAATAACCTATACACAAGACTATGTATAAACTGTACAATATAAACAAGTAGAACTAAGGCCTTCTCTTCATGATAGAGCATTCCAAGTGAAGATTATCTTGGGCCTGACAAGCCCATTAGTCTTCTCTAGATCCAGCTCTTCCTGTATCCTCCTAGCCATAGCTCTGGTCACTGGGCCCTTGGCCCATGGTCTATCACATTCTTTCTTTGAACGGGAGTAAAGAAGGGGGTTTATTCACTCTTTACTCCCAATCTTATAAGAATTTCAAGTCTGAGTTTTTCCGGGTAGTCCTCGTGGACGTCGACCCTTTGGAGGATGGGGATTTCTACTTTGGTGGACTGCCAAAGTTCCCCTTTTACTGGTGCCCTAATCCGTCGAGGTTTCACGGGGTGAACCCTTTGGAGTTGACGGCTTCGGAGGCTACTGTCGTTGAGAGTCTCTTGGCTTTGCCTCGCCTGTTGGATTGCAAGACGATCTTGTCGCTTGCGAACTCGGCACACCGGGAGAGGGTCCTGGAGGGTGAGTATTTTGTATCTTGGTATTTTATTGAGGTTTGTGTAATCTTTCTTTTGCTGGCGTGCCTTATTGTCTGTTTGTAGGCCTTATAGGAAAAGACTTGTGGCTCAAGCTGAAGCCCTGCTTCAACGTGATCGAGCTCTGAGTTTCTGAGCCTCCAGAGGATGAGGTTTCCCCCCTAAAAATCAACCGAAAACGGAGGAGGGGCGGGGGGGGGGGAGATCGGGGGGACTTCCGCCCCTCGTGAGGTAGGGGAGGTTGCCTCCCAGGTTGTTGAGGCTGGGGTGGTGGACCCTGCTGGGAGCCCGCAGTCGGAGGGTGTCGATCGTGTGGCTATCAAAGAGGTGGCGCCGGCTGCTGAGCCAGTCGTTCAACCCGGTGAGGTGCCGGTTCAAGCTATTAGGCGGGTTGCCGTGGTGAGTGCCTTGCCTGATTATTCCTTCTTCTGTCCTGTATGCTCTTTTTCAGTTTCCTGAGTTGGGGTTGTCTGCTACAGGTGGGGGCTATTGCCGAGGTGGCTACCCAGGCTGCCGGTGAGGTCGCTCCAACCTCCGAGACAGTAGCTCCGGTCGCTGAGCGGGTCGCCCAAGCTGCCGAGGTAAGCAGCGTGTACTTGTGATCCTTTGATGCACCGTATTCCTCAATTCTTTTCTACTTGTGAGGTTTATGTGTCTTTTCCTTTTTCTTTTGCAGGCGAGCGAGGTTGCCGAGGTTCTGGAGATTCCAAGGTCGGTGACGACAAGGGTCGATGTTTCTGGTGCAGGGCCGGAGGCTTCTGCCTCTGCTTCGGCCGATATTCGCGGAAAAGGGCCTAGCTCCGGGGTCTCGACTTCTGCTCCGGGGGCGAAGGGACCTCCCAAGCGCCTGTATCTTGCGTACCGCTACGCGCGGGAGGGCGCGCCGATGCGGTTGGAACATTTGAGCACGTCGGAGGAGATCGATTCTCTGTGGAGTGTCGTAGTGACGCCGGAGAAGTTTTTCCCCAAGGGGTCACTGAGTGCGGCTGATCAGGCAATGATTGAGTCGGCCGGGCCGATGGGGGGCCTTGAAGCGGCTCAGATTTTCCTGCAAAGGGGCACGACCATTGTGGATCACTGGAAACACAAGTGGTCCAAGCAGCAGGAGGATGTGGGGAAGATGAAGGGTCAAGTTCAGCCCCTGAGGGAAGAAAATAAGGTTTTGAAGGAGGAGAACGGGGTTCTGGCTGCCGCTCTTGGTGAAGCAAAGTTGCAGGGGGCCGAGTTCCAAGCGACAAGGGGGGACCTCGCCAAGGTTCAAGAGTCACTGGAGGCTACCCTGCACTCCAATGAAGGTTATGAGGGCCAGGTTCGCTCCTTGGAAGATGAAGTAGCGATTTTGAAGGGTGAGCTAGTGTCGGTGACCGAGGAGCGTCTTCGCGACGAGGTTATCATTAGTAGTAAGGAAGAGGAGATAGCCGCTCAGAGGATAGGTCTTTCGGCGTTGGAGGTCGAGAGGGCGGCACTGAAAAGGAGGCTTGAGGAGGTTGAGCGTTCCCTCGTAGTGGAGCATAAGAGGGGTTTCCTCAAGGCTGCTCGCCAGGCTAGACTCCTTGCGCCAGGGTTCGGTTTTTCCAGCATGCATGTGGAAAAAGTTGTTCGTTTTGGGAAGTTGGTGAGGGAGGACGACGTCGAGGATAGCTCTGGTGAGGACGCCTCTGCGTAGGCCAATTTTGATTGCGTTTGTCTGCTTTACTTTTCTTGTATTTGAATTCATGTACTGAACATGGTTTTGGTATTTTTATTTGATTTGGGCTGTTTTCGCGTTTTAAGACATATGTTCGATGTCTGTTGCCTGGTTTTGGACATGGCGGTACTTTGTTTTGAGTCGCTCGTGCTGAGGTTCGGAATCGACCTCTGTTTTATTAAGTAACACGTTGCGAAGGTTCGAACTCGACCTTAGTTTTTTGCTAAGTAACACGTTGGGAAGGTTCGTACTCGACCTTAGTTTTTTGTTAAGTAACACGTTGGGAGGTTCGTACTCGACCTTAGTTTTTTGTGAAGTAACACGTTGGGAAGGTTCGTACTCGGCCTTAGTTTTTCGTTAAATAACCTTTGTGAAGGTTCGGACTCGACCTCAGCCACGCCGGGGTTCGATTTCGACCTCGGGCTTTTCGTTGAGTAACCTTTGTGAAGGTTCGGACTCGACCTTAATCATATCGAGGTTCGAACTCGACCTCAGTCACGCCGAGGTTCGGTTTCGACCTGGGGTTTTTCGTTAAGTAACCTTTGTGAAGGTTCAAACTCGACCTTAATCATATCGAGGTTCGAACTCGACGTCAGTCACGCCGAGGTTTGATTTCGACCTGGGGCTTTTCGTTAAGTAACCTTTGTGAAGGGTCGGACTCGACCTTAATCATATTGAGGTTCGAACTCGACCTCAATCACGCCGAGGTTCGATTTCGACCTCGAGTTTGAGTAAAACGTAAAACAATGTGAAGTTTGAGAGATATAAGTAGAACATAATGAGTTCTTTTCATTGATTGCGTAAATGTGCCTCGTTAAAAACCCTCTCAGCCAAAACCCATCTTTGTGTTTTTTGGGACAAGAGACTGAGGTGGGGAAAAGAGTGCACAGCTTATTCATACAAAGTTTAACTGAAATAGAACTTGAGATGCGTAGCATTCCAAGTTCGCGGTATAGGTTTCCCGCTGAGTTCTTCCAGTCTGTATGCTCCATTTTCCAAGTCTTCTGTAACTCGGAAGGGGCCACCCCAAGTGGGTGCGAGTTTCCCATATGATGTGTCCTTTCTTGCTTTGCCTAATAATCGCCAAACCAAGTCACCTGCTCGGAAAGAGCGAGGTTTTACTCGGGTATTGTATCTGCGGGATGCTCGGAGCTTGCAGGCTTCTTCGTGGATTCGGGCTTCGTCTCGAAGTTCGTCCACTAGGTCGAGGTCGGCTGCCAGTTCTTGGGCATTCTGTTCGCCGCTGAAGACTTGGCGTCTGTGGGATGCTTTGCCGATTTCTACCGGGATCATCGCGTCGGCTCCGTAGGTCAGCTTGTAAGGTGTCTCTTGCGTGGTCGACTGGGGGGTGCAATGATACGCCTAGAGGATGCTGGGGAGTTCATCGGGCCACTGCCCTTTGGCGTTTCCTAGTCGCTTTTTGAGTTCCCGGAGGATGACCTTGTTGGCAGCTTCGGCTTGGCCATTGGTCTGGGGATGTTCCATTGAGGTTGAAAGGTGTTTGATTCCGAGCTCGCGGAGGAAGTCCTCGAATTCCTATGCGATGAACTGTCGACCATTGTTAGTAACGAGGGCGTGAGGGATTCCGAACCTGTAGATGATATTCTTCCAGGTGAACTTCTGCACGTTCTCGGTGGTAATTTTGGCGAGTGGGCATGCTTCGATCCATTTGGTGAAGTAGTCGACCGCTACCACGAGGAATTTTAGTTGGCCTTTCGCAGGGGGGAATGGCCTGACGATGTCCATTCCCCACTAGGAGAAAGGCCACGCCGACATCATGCGGTGGAGAGTTTTGGGCGATTGTCGGTGTGCGTTGCCGAATTGCTGGCATTCTTTGCATTTTTGGATGTGGTTTTGGCAATCCGACTTCAGAGTGGGCCAGTAGTACCCAGCTCGGAGTACTCTGGTTGCCATCGAACGTGCCCCGGAGTGCATGCCGCATATCCCCTGGTGGATTTCCTTGATGACATAGGCTGCTTGAGACGCAGTCAGGCATTTGAGCAGTAGGGAGGAAACGCCACGCTTGAATAACTCATCCCCGATGATGACGAACTTGGCCGACCTCATCCTTATCTTCCGAGCTTCGTCTTTATTTTCGGGCAGGACTCCTTCTTTCAAGTAGCCCCAGATGTCTATTATCCAGCCCAGGTCTTCATTGTCACTGACGTTGACGACCTTGTCGTCCAAGCTGGGTGAGTGCAAGGTTTCCTGGATGATGGTTCGGTGCTGCCCGGGTCTTTTGGTGCTGGTGGGCTTGGATAGGAGGTCAGCTCGGGTGTTTTGCTCTCGTGGTACATGTTTTATGGTGAATTCGTCAAAGGATGAGATCTGGTGGGACGCAGTGTGAAAGTATCGCTGCAGCAGAGTGTCCTTTTCCTGGTATGTCCCACTGAGCTGCTCCACCATGAGTTTCGAGTCGCTGTTGCAACTCACTCTTCGAGCTCCGAGGTCGCGGGCTAGCCTCAGTCCTGCGAGAAGTGCTTCGTACTCTGCCTGGTTATTGGTCACCTTGAAGCCAAACTTAAGGGATTGCTCCAAGGAGACTTGGTTTGGTCCCTCCAGAATGATGCCTGCCCCGCGGCCTTTGGAGTTGGAGGAACCGTCAACATGCAAAGTCCACACCTGGGGCTCCTCGACCGTAGCTGGTGTGAGCTCGGCTACGAAGTCGGCTAGGCATTGGGCCTTTAGGGGTCCGTGACCTTCGTACTGGATCCCGAACTCGGATAGTTCCACCGACCAGGCGATCATGTGTCCGGCGAGCTCAGGTTTTTGCAGGATTTGCTTGATGGGGTAGTCAGTTTTGACTATCACCTGGTGGCTCTAGAAGTAGGGTCTAAGCCGTCGGGCCGCGGTGACAAGCGCCAACGCCAGCTTCTCGATCATTTGGTACCTCCTCTCCGCATCTTGGAGGACTCTGCTAATGAAGTAAATAGGTGTCTGTACCTTCTGGTGCTCTTGCACGATAACTGCGCTAATGGCGTTTTCCGCTACGGCCAAGTAAAGGAGGAGGTCGGTGTTGTTATCCGGCCTCTGTAGGATTGGTGGGGTTGTGAGGAAGGTTTTGAAACTTTGGAAAGCTTCTTCGCACCGATCTGCCCACTGGAAATCCTTTGGTTTTTTTAGCAGAGTGAAGATTGGTCCCGCCTTCTCTGCGAGCTTGGGAATGAAGCGGGACAGCGAGACTAACCGTCTAGCTAGGCGTTGGACCTCCTTCACCGTTTGTGGGCTTTGCATCTGGATGATGGCTTTGCACTTCTCGGGATTGGCCTCAATTCCTCTGCTGGTAATCATGAAGCCAAGGAACTTGCCCTCTTGGACACCGAAGACACATTTCTCCGGGTTGAGGCGCATGTTATGCTTCCTGACCTGGGCGAATACTTCGGCGAGGTCAGCGGCGTGGTCTATCGCCGAGGTGGTTTTGATTACCATGTCGTCGACATAGACTTCCATGTTTCTTCCGATCTGTTGATGGAAGACCTTATCCATCAACCGTTGGTAGGTTGCCCCTGCGTTCTTGAGGCCGAAGGGCATCACTCGGTAGCAGTAGTTGGCATGGTCAGTGATGAAGGACATGGCACTTCGTCAGGTGGGTACATCATTATCTGGTTGTACCCAGAGTAGGCGTCGAGGAAGCTGAGGAGGGCGTGTCCGGAGGCTCCGTCGACTAACCTGTCAATGTTCGGCAGAGGGTATGAGTCCTTGGGGCATGCTTTGTTTAGGTCGGTATAGTCGACGCACATACGCCACTTCCCCGAGTTCTTTTTTACTAAGACGGCGTTTGCCAGCCATGTGGTGTATCTAACTTCACGAATGAAGCCGACGTTGAGCAATTTCTGTGTTTCGGTGACGATGGCCTCTCGTCTTTCGCTGCCGACTTTCCTCTTCCTCTAGGCGACTGGTTTCGCCTCCTTGTGTATTGCTAGCCTGTGACAGATGAACTCGGCGTCTATGCCGGGCATGTCAGCGCTGGACCAAGAGAAGAGGTCGGCGTTCTTGAGGATTTCTGCCTCGAGTTGCTGTCGCAGTTCCGGAGTTAACTGCCTACTGATCTTCGTGGTTTGTCCGGGGAGTTTCCCGATTTAGAGGTCATCGAGCTCATCAACGGGGCTAGGCCGTTCGTCTTGGACGTCAGATCTTGGATCGAGGTCGGTGATTTCTTCGTGGCTGGCGCGAGCCACGGTGGTAAGGTCGTTCAAGCACTGCTCATCCAGTGAGGCGATTTTCAGGCTTTCCGCGTAGCATTGCCGTGCCATCTGCTGGTTTGCTTTGATGGAGATAATCTTCCCGTCGTGCCCTGGGAATTTCATGGTGAGGTGCGGGGTGGACACCACCGCCCCGAGTCGATTCAAGGTTGGCCTGTCGATGATGACGTTATAGGAGGTGTCAGCTTCCACGAGTAGGTATCGAACCATGACCCGTCTTGAATCTGGAGGTGCTCCGAAAGTTGTCAGTAGGTCCACGTATCCCCGAGTGCGAATTCTTTTCCCTGCAAAACCGACTAGGGGTTCTGTGTGAGGTTGTATGAGAGAGTGGAGGACATATAACCTGAGGAATGTTGGCCAATATAGGATGTCAGCCAAACTCCCTTGGTCGACCAGGGTCTTGTGAACCTCCCAATTGGCTAATGCCACGGTTATGACCATGGGATCGTCATGGTTGGGATTGACCCCGGCGTAGTCGTCGTCGGTGAAAATGATCACCGGCGAGCTCCGGTGCGAAGCATAGGTGGTGAGGTGTACGTGGTTGACGTTGCGCAGGTATTTTTTCCGGGCCGAACTGCTGGCGCCTCCCCCAACGAAGCCACCTGCAATTGTGTTGATTACTCCCCGTAAGGGAGCTGGCCCCGCCGCCTAGCATACGTCAGCTCGCGTTGCTTCGCCGGGGTTGAATTGAGGGCCGGGAGGAGGGTCAGGGTGTCGTTGCTGGGGTGGAGCACGAATCCTCTTGTTTTCCGCGGGCAGAGCCGCTAGGTCAACCTCTTTAACGGTTCGTATTGCGGCCAGGTCGATTTCGTGCTTGGCACGCACGTTCTGTGGATCGGTGTCGTGCTGTTGCCGTATCTGCTTGACTTGGTCGACCAGCCTCCTCAAGGTCGCAGCGTCGCTATCCATGGTAATTGAGTGATCTGCGTTGTCTGTCGCACGTCTACTATGGCTTCTGGTGAAAACCATACAGGTCGCCGATAAGAGCTGTCCGGCCCCACGGTGGGCGCCAAATGTTCTTACCAGAATTCTGCTGTAGAGCTGATCTGCCAGGTAAGATCGGTGAGCCTCCTTCACGGGTACGCTGGTGCTCCAAGATGGGGGTGGTACCTGCAAAAGAGACTCCGATGCTAAAGTTAGTGTTTGTGGGAGTATGAATCTCGTATATGTAATGCACGTACCTTAGTGTGAATTAGGGTTGTTTTGGGCCTTGGGCCTGAGATAAGATATGGTAGGATTAAATGATGGACCCCGTCTGAAGCGAGATCGCTCGAGATCGGTTATGATCTGCTTAAATGCTGAGTTGACGTCGCGTAGCGCGTGCCCGACCTCATTTTGTGTAGTGATGCCGAGCTCGGAGCTCGGCTTCGCGGTACGGACAGTACAATTATAAATTTAAAAGTTTAAGTAATAATTTATATATTTTAAAATTAGAAGGGTTATAATAACACTGGTATAACTTTTACTAAGTATTACACCGCTCAATAACTTTATATTAAATGTGAATTTTGTAAATCCAACTGTTAGATTGAAAGTTCATATCACTTTATATGTTTATATCAATTTTTGTTAAAATTGAATAACTTAAAAGTAATCAAAGTGCTCATATTTTATTTGAAATGTATATATTACGTCAATTTTGTTTTACAAGAATGAAGTATCAAATCATCTTGAATTCATATAAAATTTTGTATATATGATCTAAGAGTAAAAAACTTTCAATCTAACGGTTGAATTCATAAAATTCATATGTTATTGAGCGATGTAAGACTTAGTAAAAGTTATACCGATGTTATTATATCCCTTCTCTTTTAAAATATTATTTTTATAAATTAAATTTTAACATTTTAAATAAATTATTAATTAACTTGATATATTTATTCATCTTAAATCTAAGATATAAAATTCAAAAAATGTATTTATCCTTGTTTTATTTTCTAATTATCAACCATTAATAAAATATTAATTTAAAATCTTAAATAGTTATATCATAATTTTTTCATATCAAGTTTAAAATCAGATATTAGTTACACGAAATTATTAAAATCATATAGTAAATTATTAATAAGATTCTAGTTAAATAATTTAAAATAATTTAAAATAAAAAATTTTATCATACAACAATAAAGAAATATTAATAGTTAAGAAAATACATTTGTACTCTTCCTATTAGAAAAAGAGACGATGTTATAATTCTTTTTTTCCTTAAGATATCACATCTCTTCTATCAATAAAATTTAAATATAAAAATTTATTTAAAAATAAAGTTATCATAAGTTAGAAATATATATTATAAATATTGATCAAAATAAATAAGAAATTTTAAAAAATTCATATACTCTAATTAAAAAAATGCATAAAAATCCAATCATAAAAAAACTAAATACTTTTTCACATAAATAACTATTGGTATTAATTATGTAGGAGTGCATATAAATATTTTTTTATTATAAATTAATTTCTTGCACTTACAAAAAAATAAAATGGGTTTGATACTCAATAACAATATTATCATCACTTTTAAGCAATTTATAAATTTTTTAAAGTTTTATTTAGTGACCGAATAGAATTTCGTCGCTAATTTTAACTAATATTTAGCGACCGAATATAATTCCGTTGCTAATTTTAATTAATATTTAGCGACCGAATATAATTTCATCGCTAATTGTAACTAATATTTAGCGATCGAATTTAATTCTATCGTTAAAAAAATCAAAATTTCTGATTTAGCAACTGAATTCAATTTCGTCGCTAATTTTAACTAATATTTAGCGACCGAATTTAATTTTGTCGCTAAAAAATTAAAATTTCTTATTTAGAATTCGATCGCTAACTATTAGTTAAATTTAGCGACCGAATTCAATTCGGTCGCTAAATTTAACTAGTATTTAGCGACCGAATTTAATTTCGTCGCTAAATTTAACTAATATTTAGCAACCGAATTCAATTTCGACGCTAAAAAAATCAAAATTTCTAATTTAGCGACCGAATTCAATTCCGTTGCTAATTTTAACTAATATTTAGCGACCAAATATAATTCAGTCGCTAAAAAAATCAAAATTTTTGATTTAGCGACCGAATTCAATTTGGTCGCTAAGTAGTAGTTAAATTTAGCGACTGAATTGAATTCCGTCGCTAATTTTAACTAATATTTAGCGACCGAATTTAATTTTTTTCGCTAATTTTAACTAAAATTTAGCGCCCGAATAGAATTCTATCGCTAAAAAATCAAAAATTTTGATTTAGCGACCAAATTTAATTCTGTCGCTAAAAAAAAACAAAATTTCTTATTTAGCGACCGAAATAGAGACTGATTTTCTAGCGATGACTTATTTTGGTTGCTAAATCAGTCGCTATTTTGATTATTCATAATCGGTCGCTAAATCAGTCACTAAATAGAGACTGATAAATTTCGGTCGCTATTTTGCAATTTTCTAGTAGTGCACTGATGTGCTACCAAAATAACACACCTAAGGTAGTCTAGGAGTACATGTAGGGAGCTACCCGTACACTCTCAACTAGAAAGATGTGTTGCTAGGGTCTGGTTGGGATAGTGAAGCTGCGCAAGTTACATCTCATGCTCACAAATGAGCGGAATCGAGACATACAAACCACAATATCCCCTAGGACTCCTCCAAGCTGTTACACAAGGAGGGCGTTCCCTAACGGTGTACTCCACATCATACCCCATCACATAGATGCACTTGATGCATGACACACATTTACACATTCATTGACTCATCATTTCATTTATCACAAATTCCCATGTTTCATGTCACCCGATCATTTTTCACATCTTCACATCATATTCACATGGTTTCATACAAGGAACTTCTCATGGTCATATACATCAAATTAACACATAAACCATACTAGGAAAATAGTCAACATCATACATATTCAATTCATAATTCATCATACACACAACACATAAGGTATTAGGTCGAGTCGCGCTTGGCGCGTCCCAGTTCCCGCCCAGTGCACTAACGCACCTGGCGTATTCCAACCACACCCGACGACTTAATTATCGCACCAAAAGCGGATCCCCATTCTTTGCACGTCTGACGACTTAAATGCCACACAAAAAGCTAAGGTTTTTCATCCGACGCAATCCTCCATGCACCCAATGTGAACCCTCCAAGGGACCTATGCCTAACGAGGCTCACCATGCACCCAACGTGGAAGTACCTGGAGACTTAGTCCCTAAATCAAGAATGTACGCTTGGTGTCCCGACACGAGCCTACATATTTCCACTTTGTGAAAACACACATTTTTCACAATTAGACAAGTATTCACATAAATCAATCAGTCAAAACACTTCATATGATACCCGGAACACGAATCCATACTCAATTTTACATAAGAATACCTCAAATTTCATCCAAGATCATGTTCCTAATTTCACCTCATAGGATTTCCCAAAGAGCACTGTAACTCATATAAAAACTTATCTATTTTCAAAATTAGACACATATTCACACTCAGCAATCATCAAGGAACATAATAAAAAACTCAAACATCAAAATAGAAAACATTTAGGAATTGCATGTTCCTAAGACATTAAGCAAAGGATTGAGGGTCAATCCTGCTATCCAACAGTTATTTCCACAACCCCAAGTGAGGTTTCTCACTCCCCCATTACCTTGATGAGAAAAAGATTAAGCGACAACAATCTTTGGTTGGTCTCCTTTTCCTGGTTCTCCTTGGTCTTCAAAGAGCATAGAAAGGGAATGAATAGAGTTAAGAATAAAAAACGTAGAAACGGACTCCTAACCCTCCATTTTTACTTAAAATTAATAATAATAATAATAATAATAATAAAATTTACAAATAATCGCAATGTCCTTCATTCCCTTCTTATAAAACAATTAAAATAATTAAACATATTGCATTCTCTTCAATACCCTTATTAGTTATGTAACACCCCAGTTTTCAAAAAGGTTATTATTATTATTATTTTTATATTGTTATTAGTATTATTATTATATGATATTTGGTCATAATTATTTTAATAATTATAGAGGAATATTATTTTGTACGTTTTAAATAATTATTGTTTTGGACAATTATTTTGTACGTATTAAATAAGTATTAGCATTTTTAAATAAATATTTATATGTTTTAAGAGAAGGTTGATTTTATATGATATTTTGTTATTGAAATTATATTATTATATTTTGGGTCAGAAATATATTATTATTATAGAGGAAAAATATTTTATAATATACATGTATTTATTTTATTTAATTATTTTGAGGAAAAAGAGAAGTGGGTTAGAAGAGAAGGAAAATGGGTTGGGTTGACCGAGTCCAATGAATTAATTTTAAGAAAAGAGTCAGGTAACGTTAACCCTATCTGCCTCATTTGCATTCTAAAAGGTTAGGGAAAAAAAGAGGAGAAACAATGAGCTCTAAGGAAGAGTACTCAAGAACAATATTAGATCACACCAAGACCATTCGTCTTCTGCTCATCTAGGTAAGGAGGGAGTGAAAAACCTTACTCTGGGTGTGGGAATGTATGTTGGGTAGTGGGATTGACCTCCAATCCTGTGTTTGTTGTATGCTCATGTATGAAGAATTTTCCCCAATTGTATCTGTTTCATCTATTGTTCCTCTTGTATGTAATTAATTGTATAAATTTCTTGAATGAATGACTAATTTCAGTTTTAAAATTGTAATTGTATGATTTGAGATTTATGTGAGTTCCTACGGGAAACCCTATGGGAAAACGTGCAAAATATGAATGTTTTCTGTTTTGCCTTCTGATTGCTTTGTTGTGTTCCTTGTTGGATGTGATGCATGAGTATATGGTTAATTTTGAAAATGAATATGTTTTTATATGAATTAGAGTGCTCTGTGGGTTCTTACGGAAACCCTATGTGAAAACAGAAAAAATATGAATGTTTTTTGTTTTATCCCCTGAGTTTTGTGTTGTGTTTTTTGATGTTTGCGGAGTGTAAATATGTGTTTCATTTTGCAAATAAATGAGTTTTGATATGAATTAAAGTGTTCTGTGAAAATTGTGAATATGATGTGATAATATGATAATATGATATGGTGATGTGATGTGATGATGTGATATGATGATGTGACATGATGATGTGATATGATAATGAGACATGATAATGTGATATGGTGATGTGATATGATGATGTGTTATGATGATGAGACATGATGATGAGACATGATGATGAGACATGATAATATGATATGGGAATGAAATATGAAAATGTGATATGAGAAAAGCATGGAGTCTTGATTGACATGCATCATGTGCATAAATGTTTTTAAGGGTACGATATGGAATACACCGCCAAAGAAGGCCCCCTAGTGTAAAAGCTTTGGGGATTAGTCCTTGGGGATAGCTCGGTTTGTAAGTCTCAATCTCGCCCATTGTGTGCATGGGATGTATCTTGTACGGCTTAGCTATCCCGACGAGACTTTGGTAGTATGTCCTTTTAGTGAGAGTGTACAGAGGGTGTGACCCGGCATGTACTCCTAGACTACTCTTCGTGTATTGCTAGCGGCAATATGCCATGTGATATGTTACTGGCGCCACATGCATGATAAAATGTAGTCCGTGTCCATACATGTGCATTTTAATGTTATATGAAAAATTGATGTCTTGGATGAGTGAGATGCGATGATTTTATTAATTTATCTATGTTATACCTATTTTTTTTTGTTTTGGCTATCCGACGTATATTTCTACACTATAAGCTAGAGTGAGATGTTTCTCACTCCCTTTTCTTGTGTTATTGTTTATCAGCATAAGACTGAGGATGTTGGTGATGAAGCTTAGGCTTCTATGTTGGGATTTGCTCTTATAGGACATGTGACATCGGGGCATAGATAGAATTAGATTAGAATGTTTTTATTAAATTATTTAGGAAGACCTTATATTATTTCTATGTAATTTTCGCTGATTAAGCTACTACTTAAGTTATGGATGTGATACCCTCTATTTAAACATGTTTGGCATTTCAATTATGAAAAAAAATATTCAATTTTTGTATTTGTGTTATGGTATGTGGGGTAGAGGGTGTCACATTAAGTGGTATCAGAGCAGGTCGATCCAATCTGCCGTGAGTTATGTACTTATCATGATTCTGTTGTGTAATCTAACAATGTTTTGTTTGTTGTATACTTTGATGATGCTTTGCTTTGATAATGATGATGATGATGTTCTCCTTGTGCTGATATTGTAGAGTTTTATACTGTTAGATTATAGTGTAATTAGAGGAACGATAGATAGTGTTAGCTAATATTATTATGACTACTCTTCTTCATTCTTATGAGTGCTGAATTGTTTGATACTTCTTGCTTACGTAAGAAGTAGTGGTTGGGTGGTATCGCTTGTGTTGCAAGCATATGTGCGAGTAGTAGTAGACGAGATATTGTGCTAATCAACTAGATACTATTGGAACCTTGGATGTGGGTGAGACATTGATTTGTCAAGTTTATTAAGAGTTTACGGTTGATGGAGTCTCTAAAATCTATAGTTGTAGCGATTGAATCTTAAGAGGTTATATGTTGAGAATTGGAGTTGAGTGTTCTTAATGAAAAGTTGAAATGTCAGTGATTCCCTTGAGTGTTGGTGCTGGCATGTTAACCGTTTATGGTTTAGGTAGCATGTGAGTTTTATTTTCTAAGTCTGTTGTGTTAAATATGTGAGTTGTTTTGGTTTAGGATTGTAGTAGGAAGCTTGAATATGAATTTGAGGTGTGAGTTTGGAAGGGTTGAGGTATTTTTGTGACCTTAGATATATTGATATACTATTGCTGTTAGGCGTAGAGGATATTTTCACTGCAGTTTTGTTGTGCCAGTATATGAGTACAATATTGACAGATTTAGATTTTATGATCTTCACAAAAGTTGTAGCCTTGGACGTTATCTTTCCAATGGAACTGGAATCAGGTAAAACGGAGGTCTAGAACTCCAGTTATAGCTACTTTGGTGATCAAAGGTCTATCTGTAAGCGCTGAATATATCTGCTGCGGTTTTTGAAATTTTTAGCTAAGAAGATGATCTTTTAGAATCTTATGTCTTCATAGGAGTTGTAGCTTATTCTCTTAGCTTTCTTTTGAGATAGGTTTGAGATCATTTGGATGAGTATAACTCTATAGGTATCATTTTCTTTGATCGTTGTTGAAGGGATATGTATGGTGTCATGATATTTTTGAATCATTAGGCAATGCAAGGATAAAAATTGATTTTTGTCATGATTCTGAGATGTCATGTGGATTGAGAGGTTGTTTAAGGTTGTATGATGTTATGTGGTAAAGTTGGTTCATGTACATGCTATATGGAGTAAATGGTGATTGATTCGTACATGCTTAGGAATGATATATATCGAATGTTTGAAATAGGTATTCTAATATGATTTGTATATGGAGTAATTAGTGGCTGTTTGTGTGTTTAGTAAGGTTGACCTCAAGGTGTGATATCATCAAATTGGAGTTGAGAGTGAGGATTTATCCAAGACAACTTTAGGCTAAGTTATATAAGTATGATTTTTGGTTGTATGAAGTGAGTTTTCTAGGTCTTTTAAATTTTATTAGAGGTATAATGTAGATCTATCTAAGGTAGAAGTTGTACTTCAGTGGGAGATACCAAAGTTAGTTAGTGAGGTTAAGAGTTTTCTTAGATTAACTTATTATTATAGGAGAGTTATTGAGGAAATTCCTAAGATAACATTACCTTAGACTAGATTGACGAGGAAGAGGAGTTGCCTTTATGTGGGATGGAAAGTATGAGAGTAGCTTCCAAACTCTTAAGGAAAGGTTGGCTAGTGCTAATATTACTGGATTTTAGTAAGCCTTTTATGGTATACAGTAGTGCTTCTAAGATAGGTTTGGGCGGAGTGTTGATGCAAGAAGGAATGCTAGTAGCTTATGCTTCTAGGAATTTGAGAAATCATGAAAGGAATTACCTTACCCATGACTTTAAGTTAGCGGTTGTAATATTTATACTAAGATTTGGAGACACTACCTATATGATTCTAAGCTTGAGGTATTTAGTGATCGTCAGGGACTTAAATATCTTTTGATAAAGGGAGATAGTTGGAATTTCTTAAGGACTAAGATTTTAATCTTAGTTGTTATCTAGGTAAAGCCAATGTGGTGATCGATGCTTTGAGTAGGGAACCTTTATATTTGCCTTTCTTTATGATTAGAGAGATGGATCTTTTAGTTCAAATTAGGGATTTAAGCGTGACTTATGAGGTTACCCTTAGTAATGTGAGACTAGGTATGACTCGAGTAACTAGTGGATTGTTAAAGGAAAATTGGAGGAACATAATTTCTTGATTCATTTTGGTGATAAGATATGAGGCTATAGGACAAGATAATGGATAAGTGTTTACCTTGGACATAGATGAAGTGGTAAGACTTTGAGATCGAGTATGTGTACCTAGTGAACTTATGCTTAGGTGGTTGATCTTTAGAGAGGGTCATAGAAGAAAAGCTAATATTATGGCAGATGCCTTGAGTAGGATGACCATTCACCTACCATCTTTGATGATTTAAGGGTTGGATTTGATTGAAGAACTTAGAGTTTTAAGCGTGATGTGTGAGCTCACCCTTAGGAGCATTGAATTTAGTATGTTGAAAGTGACTAATGAATTAATGGACGAGATTAGAGAAGCCTAAGAGTTAGATCCTTTCTTAGTGAACCAAGTGGAGAGGATTGGTAGGGGTATAAATAGCCCTACGAGTGGAAGTTGATGGTGTTTTGGGGTTCAATGATAGGATCTATGGCCTAGTAATCTTGAATTTAGGAAGATGATCTTAGAGGGAGGACATAAGAGTACTCTTAGCATCCATTTAGGAGCTACTAAGATGTATCAGAGTGGCGTAGTGAAAACGTGGTGGCCTAAGGTGAAGAGAGGAGTAGAGGAAGTTTGTTTACTCATGTTTAGTATGGTATAAGTCTAAGATAGAACATCAGAAGCCTTTTAGGACTTTTGTAGCCTTTAGATGTCCCTATTTGGAGGTGAGATAACACTACAAGAAAATTTGCTATTACAGACGGCCAGAATCCGTGGGAAATGCCAAAAATTCGTGGGTAATAGTTCATTTTCGACGGATTACCGACGGACACTAATCCGTCGGTAAATTGCTCGTCTGAAATATTTACCGACGGATTTTTATCCGTGGGTAACTTTTCGACGGATTTTCCCACGGATTTATCCGTGGGTAAATTACCCACGGATTTACCCACGGATATATCCGTGGGAAATTTTCCACGGATTTATCCGTGGGAAATTACCCAATAATTTTTTTTAATTTTAATAAATTTATTAATGTAACAACCCTCATATTTGGCCTCTCAAGGATTCTATTTCACGATATTTCATTGTTTAGCATGTTTTATCCTTATTTGTGCAATTTCTGGGAAATTTCCCAGAAGGTCACCCATCCCTGTACTACTCTAGGTCAAACACGCTTAACTGTGAAGTTCTGATGAGTAGGCTACCGAAATGAATATATATGTTGTCAGTATAACTTGTACAAATTAATTCATTTAAGTCATCTTCAAATATACAATCTCATATTTGTATTGTAATAATAATATATAATAATTTTATATTACAAATAATAATAATTAATAATAATAATATATTTAATTATTAATTATTTATATGTACTTACTTTTATAATTAACATCTACTTATTTTTATTTAAAATTATAATTTAAATTATTTAATTTAATAATTTATAATGATAATATAATTTATAAAATTATAAATATTTATTTATTACATACTTATAAATTAAATTTTAATATTTTAAATAAATTATTAATTAATTTAATATATTTATTTACCTTTAATCAAACATATAAAAATTCAAAAAATGTATTTATCCTTGTTTTTTTTTCTAATTATCAATTATTAATAAAATACTAATTTAAAATCTTATCTAATTATATATAATATTCTCATATCAAATTTAAAATCAGATATTAGTTATACAAAAATATTAAGATCATATAATAAATTGTCAATAAGATTTTACTTAAATAATTTAAAATAATTAATGTTTCAATTATATTATTAATTAGTAAATAATTTATTCAAAAAATAATTAATTTTTTATATTAATTATTAGTAAAGTTTAATATCTTTTAATTTAACAATTAATTGGATCGATAAAATTCAACACACGCCATGAGTTATTGAGCGGAATAACTTTACCAAGAGTTATTTTGTAAGTTATCTTTAATCAAACATATAAAATTCAAAAAATGTATTTATCCTTGTTTTATTTTTTAATTATCAACCATTAATAAAATACTAACTTAAAATTTTATCTAATAATATCATAATATTTTCATATCAAATTTAAAACTAGTTCTTATATTTTCGACAAATATAAATTTGTCTGAAATATTTCATCTATTATATAGCTTTTCTTACAAAAATTTTCTCATCGAAAATTAAATTTTTCGACAGATTTAATTTTTTTTTATAAGAAATCATCTTCGATTAATATAACATTTTGTATATATGATTTAAGAGTAAAAGATTTTTAATTTAACGGTTGAATTTAAAAAATTCACATTTGGTATAAAGTTATACGTAATCTTGTAACTGATTTTGTCTAAAAAGTAATAGATAATCATACCCTTAACTGATTTTTATTTTATATATTCTAATTTTATTTGTAATAATATGATTATATATTTAAATAGTTTAATTTTAATAATTTTTTAAGTATATTTTTGTCATTTCACTTAAAATATTTGAATTTCTATATTTTAATTTGAATTATTTTTTAAGTATATTTTTGTCTTTTTGTCTTAAATTTTTGAATTTCTATATTGTAATTTTAATAATTTTTTATTTCTATTATTTATTAATTCTTTTCTTTTTTAATGTTTTATAACATTATTAAAATTTTATAATTTTAATCTCTATAATTTTATCTTACTCTTTATTTTATAAATATAATTTGGATTATTCATTTTATAATTAAATTAAGTTTTTTAACATTTTTTATGAGTTTACATTCTAAGAATGTATTGAAACCCCTCAATCTTTAATTCTACTGATCGTACTATATGTTATTTTTAAATTTGAACTCCTAAACTTTATTTGTTATGCATGACATTTTATTTTGTATAAATGAACTTGTTTTGATTTACATAATTATGATTGATTTAATATCTTTAAATAGGATAATTATTTAATACAATTTTGAATTTAAAAAAAAATAATTTTTCACAGAATTTCCCACGGATTTCCCACGGATTTATCCGTGGGTAATTTGCCTAGGAAGTTTAGGAAGAATCTTGAGTATAATGAAGGAGTCATAGTTGAACCTCTTCATTTCAGAAATTCGAGGACGAATTTCCTAAAAGGGGGGAAGTATTGTAACACCCCAGTTTTCAAAAAGGTTATTATTATTATTATTATTATTATTATTATTATTGTTGTTATTATTATTATTATTATTATATGGTATTTGGTCAAAATTATTTTAATAATTATAAAGGAATATTATTTTGTACGTTTTAAATAATTATTGTTTTGGACAATTATTTTGTACGTATTAAATCAGTATTAGCATTTTTAAATAAATATTTATATGTTTTAAGAGAAGGTTGATTTTATATAATATTTTGTTATTGAAATTATATTATTATATTTTGGGTCAGAAATATATTATTATTATAGAGGAAAAATATTTTATAATATACATGTATTTATTTTATTTAATTATTTTGAGGAAAAAGAGAAGTGGGTTAGAAGAGAAGGAAAATGGGTTGGGTTGACCGAGTCCACTGGATTAACCCTATCTGCCTCATTTGCGTTCTGAAGGATTAGGAAAAAAAAAGAGGAGAAACAAAGAGTTCTAAGGAAGAGTACTCAAGAACGATCTTAGATCACACCAAGACCATTCGTCTTCTGCTCATCCAGGTAAGGAGGGAGTGAGAAACCTTACTCTAGGTGTGGAATGTATGTTGGGTAGTGGGATTAGCCTCCAATCCTGTGTTTGTTGTATGCTCATGTATGAGAGGTTTTTCCCAATTGTATCTGTTTCATCTATTGTTCCTCTTGTATGTAATTAATTGTATAAATTTCTTGAATGAATGATTAATTTCAGTTTTAAAATTGTAATTGTATGATTTGATATTTCTGTGAGTTCCTATGGAAACCCTATGAGAAAACAGGCAAAATATGAATGTTTTCTGTTTTGCCTTCTGATTTCTTTGTTGTGTTCCTTGTTGGATGTGATGCATGAGTATGTGGTTAATTTTGAAAATGAATATGTTTTTATATGAATTAGAGTGTTCTGTGGGTTCTTACGGAAACCCTGTGAGAAAACAGGCAAAATATGAATGTTTTTTGTTTTATCCCCTGAGTTTTGAGTTGTATTTTTTGATGTTTGCGGAGTGTAAATATGTGTTTCATTTTGCAAATAGATGAGTTTTGATATGAATTAAAGTGTTCTGTAAAAATTGTGAATATGATGCGATAATATGATAATATGATAATATGATAATGTGATACGGTGATGTGATGTGATGATGTGATATGATGATGTGACATAATGATGTGATATGATAATGAGACATGATAATGTGATATGGTGATGTGATATAATAATGTGTTATGATGATGAGACATGATGATGAGACATGATAATATGATATGGGAATGAGATATGAAAATGTGATATGAGAAAAACATGGAGTCTTGATTGACATGCATCATGTGCATAAATATTTTTAAGGGTACGATATGGAATACATCGCCAGAGAAAGCTCCCTAGTGTAAATGCTTTGGAGATTAGTCCTTAGAGATAGCTGGGTTTATAAGTCTCAGTCTCACCCATTGTGTGCATGGGATGTATCTTGCGCGGCTTAGCTAGCTTTGGAGATTAGTCCTTAGAGATAGCTCGGTTTATAAGTCTCAGTCTCACCCATTGTGTGCATGGGATGTATCTTGCGCGGCTTAGCTATCCTGACGAGACTCTGGTAGTATGTCCTTCTAGTGAGAGTGCGCAGATGATGTAACATCAGGGCATTAGTTTAGAATTTCATGTTTTTGTAATGACTTTATTTAGTTAATGATTTTAGTATTTCTTGGTTTTAATTTATGTTTTAGATGTGATACCTCTATCTGAAGAACCTTGTAAACAATTTTCTTTTTAGTAAAATTTATTTCATTGTTACGAAAAAGTTAACCCGTTCGTACAAGGCCCAAGAAATTCCTATATCAAACGCCCCTTCTTCAGAAGCTGACACCTGACAGCTTGGTGAAGTCGGAACTCCCCCAATATCAGGAGTAACTTCCCTCTCCGGGTTCGAACTCGAGACACCGGGTTCGTAAACAAGGCTCTGATACCATTGTTACGAAAAAGTTAACCCGTTCGTACAAGGCCCAAGAAATTCCTATATCAAACGCCCCTTCTTTAGAAGCTGACACCTGACAGCTTGGTGAAGTCGGAACTCCCCCAATATCAGGAGTAACTTTAAACTTTTTTATTAAATATATTAGCACGTGGAGTATCTTACTATACAAATTTTAGCTTTCAATCTTTTAATTTCTGCCGCTTTAGTCTTATAGCATCAATTTACCGTAGTGATCCTTGTAAATAAAAATATTTTTTTAACATTTAAAAACTAATATTTTTTTTTTTGATTTAATGTGGCTGCATACACAAGGTAGGATTCAAACCCCTGACCTTGCTTAAGCATGGATCAACCCCTACCGCTGAACAACACACTTAAGGTTATTAAAAAACTAATATAATAAATCTTATGTTTTCAAGAATTAAAATAACCTTTCTATAATTACAACCAAAATATTAATATCAATAAAAAAAATAAAGTTAGTAAATCATCAAATCATAAATTTGGGTTAAATTCAAACATATAATTTTGACCTTAGCAGGAATATTGCTTTTACCAAATAATCACGTTCAACAAAAATATTTCTATATATATATATATATATATATGTATAATACTATTAACCATATAATTAAATAAATAAATTTGTAATACAAAATTTAAATTATCAATATTTTTTAGATTTTTACTACACTTAAACGTTTTACATTCTTTACTCGTCTAAATCAAGATATGGAAAATAAAATTCTAATAGCTTCAACTTCGCCTACTTTTATTCATTTATGTTTATGGTTAATTATTTAGAATACTTCACATGTGTTATAAGAAACATTTAGAAAGTTCTTTTTTAATAAGAATATCCTTTTCATTACGGTCCATGCTTGAGTGTTTTTTTAGTATAGATGAATATATATAAGTTTTCCCTCAATTAGTTTTTTATTTTTATTTTAAACTCTAAATTTTAATAATAATATAATAAACTATTTTTTATCGTACAAATTGAAAAATTCTTATCATGCAAATTAAACAAAGACTTGCAGATGTATTTAAAATTAAATTTATTGCATATTTAACATTGTTAATAGAAAATAAACTAATTATAAAATAGACTTTTAAAGATGTTAATAGATCATTCTAGATTTTAAAAATGGTAGACCAAACCTATTAAAAGAGTCTATAATAGATAATAGGTCAGAATTAAATTTTAATTTTATAGAATAAACTTGACCTATATATTCAAAATCTGATTTGAATTATTCCCACCCCTAACTATATATATGAACATGTGAGATAGAAGGTGTGTCACAACTCTAGCACAAGATAGTTACTCGCATTTAATATATAGGGATTGATTTTGGGAAAAACTAGTTTTATTTTAAAAAATAACAGTTTGGACAAATAGAGAAAAATGTATAAAAATATGTATGTTTTATTAAAAAAAATTAAACAAAATGACTTCTTAACTTATTGACAAACTTATTTTAATTTATGCACACCAATTTTAGTTTATGAAAATATTTATTTATCTTTTTTTCTGAAATAGTTGTAAAAAATTTATCCAATTATATCTTTTAAAAAAATACTATATAAGTTTAGGCAGAAAATAGTTTTACAAATATGTTTTTTTTTGCCGATTTTCTTGTGAACAAAAAAATGCAGGAAATATCTGCAAATTTTCCTACAACTAAAAAACTGCTAAAAAAAAACATTTCTATACATGTTTATGTGAATCAAAAGTTGAAAGAAATATTCGTAAATTTTTTTTGTGAAAATAAATTTGAAGGAAATTCCTACAATGTTTTTTTGCTACTTGTATTAAAATTTTCTTTAATATATGTACCGGAGGGACCTTATCGGTCACGTGAACCAACACGTACCGTTCCGTCAGACATCCATGCGAACTGAACCATACCTTAAACCCTGACGCTAGAATCGGCTCGGCCTAGAGCCGAAGGCCGAGAAGAGGCTGCTAGCAGTATCGGCTCGGCTTAAGGTCGATACGAACGGCACCATGATGCATCTTTGTACACTACGTATCGGCTCGCCCAAGCGTCGACCAAGTAAGATAACCGATTAGGCATTTGTCGGCCCGGTCTACAGTCGAGGACGTGCAACTTCCCAAGCCTTAGCCTGCCAGCTCGGTGATGTGCCGAATGGTTAAACGGATTATAGTACAAATCACAGTTAACAAGGATAAGCGCATGATTAAGACATGATTAGCTGATTAGCATTGTATTACCTAATTTGGTAAGTGTCAGAAAAGGCCCACCACGGTCAGGCCCATGTCAGATATTATAAATAGGTCGCACGTAACGAGGTACGTCACTGTTCATTCTTACCCTAGAAAATCGTGCTTGTCATGACTTGAGCGTCGGAGTGCCTTTTGCAGGTATCTCCCCCCCTCTGAAGTGTCCACCAGAAGTATCCGTTCGGCCCTTCCCCACAGAATATTACGAGTGTACCCTCAGACAGGTACATTTTGGCGCCCACCTTGGGGCCGAACCGATAGCTGTGAAAGACTTTTGAGGAATCGTTATGGCAAAGACAAGAAGAGCTAACGTTGAAGACCACCAGTCTGAAGATGAGCACCGGTCCGGGGCGGACAATGCCGAGACAGTAGAGGAGACAAACTTGACTGATATGGTACGCCAAATGAAGGAAGAAATGGCCGCCATGAAACAGCAGCGGGAAAGAGATGCTGCCGAGATGGCTGCGTTGCGAGCAGAGAATGCTGCCCTCAAAAACCAGTACCGGGATCCCACATGGAAACCCTCTAAGACAACCCACACTCAGGGGTCGTTCCACTCACACGACCATCACACCTCTATCCCTCATACTTCTGCCCCAACCATCCATGCTTCGGTCAGCCGGCCGATACAACCGATGCCGGCCAGAACACACCGACACCCATTTACCCCAAACATCATGCAGTCTGCACTTCTTGACCATTGGAAGTCCTTGCCACTAGACAAGTATGATGGTACCACCGACCTAGATGAGCACGTCGATGTGTTCTTAACTCAAGTTACTCTAAGCACTACTGATGACGCCGCCTTGTGCCGAATCTTCCCAACATCATTAAAAGGGCGAGCACTGAGTTGGTTTACTCGGCTTCCTGCTAATTCGGTTGACTCGTTCAACACATTAGCCTCCCAGTTCACCATTCAGTTCGCTACAAGCCGGCCCCACCAGTTGACCTCTTTGGCACTAGTTAGCATCCATCAGGAGAAAAAGGAGTCCCTTCGGGCGTTCATGAGCCGATTCAACAAGGCGGCGCTTGAAATCCGAGACCTGAACCCTGCTGTAGCTCTGCACCACCTTACCACCGCCTTGAAACCAGGGCCTTTCGCCAACAACATTTGTAAGAAACCCCCTACTGACATGGATGACTTGCGTCGGCGAGCCGACAAATACATGCAGATGGAAGAATTGGCTGAGTTCCGGAACCAAGCCCAAGCGGAGGTGTCGGCAAAACTTGACAAGCCGGCCGAGACTAATTTCCAGAGTCGTCCGAAAGAGCTGATTCCTCGCGAGAAGCCTCCTCGCGGGCCGAGATACTCACAATATACGCCACTCAATACAAGCAGATCGGCCGTCCTAGAGCAAGCACTTGCCTCAGAGGTGCTAGCAGTCCCAAAATGAGCTTCGACCCCTCCCAGGGCTGATACAATAAAGTCTTGCAGGTACCATCGTAATCGGGGTATTCCATAGATGAATGCACGACTTTGAAAGACAAAATTGAAGACTTAATCAAGCAGGGACAACTGCAAGGCTTCATAGACTGTCCGACCTCATCCCAACACGCCGACCGGTCTCGGCGGCATGATCAACCCGAGTAGAGGAGAACGGGAACACACTCATACAGGGAACGTAGTCGGTCGAGAGATAGGCGAGAGGAAGAGCCTTCGGCGCAACCTCGGCGAGCCATCAACACCATAGCCGGTGGATTCGCTGGCGGGGGCTCATCCTCATCGGCCCAACGAAGACACCTGCGAGCTGTTCGGCACGTGCATGCAGTGGAAACAGCTCGTCGTCGCCTTCCCACCATCACTTTCACCGAGGTCGACTTCAAAGGCATCGACCCGGACCAAGATGATCAAATGGTAATCATTGTTGAAATTCACAACTGTATTGTACGTAAAACATTGGTTGATCAGGGAAGTTCAGCTGACATCCTGTATTGGAACACGTTCAAGCAGTTGGGTATTCCAGAATCTGAGCTAGTTCCTTATGATGAACCTCTGGTTGGGTTCTCAGGCGAACGAGTCAAGACAAAGGGATATATCAAGCTGTCAACCCGGTTTGGGTTTAAAGGAGCCGAATATCGTGACATCTCGGTCAAATATGTGGTAGTACATGCCAGCACATCTTATAATATTCTGCTCGGCCGGCCATCCCTGAATCGGCTTGGGGCGGTTGTGTCCACCCCTCATTTAGCCATGAAGTTCCCGGCCGAGTCAGGACGAGTCATCACGGTCCATGCTGATCAGAAGACTGCGCGAGAGTGCTACTTTGCCAGCTTGCGATTACCGAGAGTGAAGGACGAAGCGCCTAAGGAGCCGAGAGGCATTCACTCGGTGTCACAGCAATCGGCCATGGACCTCGACCCCCGGATCGATCAAGAAGAGAGGGTAGAACCTATTGAAGACAAGCAATCGATTCAAGTTGGAGCCTCGGACTCCCAACTTACTTACCTAGGGACCGTCCTCTCTGAACAAGAAAAGAGTGCTATCGGACAAGTAATTCTTGACAACAAAGACATGTTTGCATGACATCCCTCTGACATGCCTGACATTGACCCAGATTTCCTTTGCCACAAGCTTTCAATCAGTAAAGAGGCAAAGCCGATTGCCCAGCGGCGTTGGAAGGCCGGAGAAGAGAGGAAAACACCAATCGAAGTTGAAGTATCCAAACTGCTAGATGCTCGGTTCATCCGAGAAGTGCACTATACGACATGGCTGGCCAACGTTGTCATGGTCCGGAAACCGAGTGGAAAGTGGCATATGTGTACCGATTACACAAACTTAAACAAAGCTTGCCCGAAAGATGCCTACCCATTGCTGAATATTGACTGACTCGTTGATGGAGCATCGAGTCACAAATTCTTGTCTTTCTTGGATGCATACTCGGGGTACAACCAGATCCGTATGCACCCCCATGATGAAGAAAAGACGGCATTCATTATTGAAACGGCCAACTACTGCTATCGGGTCATGCCGTTCGGGTTGAAAAACGTCGGAGTCACGTATCAGCGTTTGATGAATAAAATTTTTCATGACCAGATTGGTCGAAGTGTGGAAGTGTATGTTGACGACATGGTCGTAAAATCAAGCGACATGTCCACGCATGTACGTGACCTGGCTGATGTCTTCCAAGCGCTTCGGCAACATCAGATGAGGCTTAATCCCGAAAAATGCGTGTTCGAGGTCTCAGGTGGAAAATTTTTGGGGTTCATGTTGTCCAACCGAGGCATTGAAGCAAACCCCGACAAATGCCAAGCCATTTTGGATATGAAAAGCTCGGGCACTCTTAAGGAAGTCCAAAAGTTAGCGGGCCGGCTCACCTCGCTCTCCCGGTTCCTCCCTCGTCTGGCCGAAGTAGCCCAGCCTATCCTACTTCTACTCAAGAAAACTGAGCGGTTTCGCTGGACCCGGGAATGTGAAGAATCGTTCCAACAGTTCAAGAAACGCCTTAGCACGCCTCTTGTACTCTCCAAGCCGATCGGTGACCTCGATGTGGTTGTTTACCTGGCCGTTTCAAGCTATTCTGTGAGTGCCGTCCTGGTACAAGAAAACCAAGGTCATCAGCAACCTGTGTATTTTATCAGCCGAACGCTGCAAGACGCCGAGGGACGCTATCAGCTGTTAGAAAAGGTGGCCTTAGGGCTCATCTATGTCGCCCGACGATTAAGACAGTACTTCCAAAGCCACAGGATAGTAGTCCGAACCGAGTGCCCGGTTGCAAAGGTCCTCCGGAAACCAGAAATTGCCGGCCGGATGATGGCATGGTCGGTCGTGCTCTCAGAATTTGACATATCTTTCGAGCCAAGAGGGCCGATCAAGTCGCAACATTTGGCTGATTTCGTTAACGAGCTTACTCCTCCGGGATGGTTTGAAGACGAGCCGTGGACCATGCATGTTGATGGATCCTCTAATGCCCAAGGCAGTGGCGCCGGTGTAATTCTTGCTAGCTCCTCAGGTATCACCGTCGAACAATCCCTTAGGTTCGGCTTCCGTGCATCCAACAATCAGGCAAAGTACGAAGCCTTGATAGCCGGAATGAGACTAGCAACCGAGATGGGCGTCAAGAAAATCATATGCTGGACTGACTCTAAAATCATGGCCGAACAGGTCAACGATAAGTTTCAGGTCAAGGACTCTAATTTGTTGCAATACTATCACCTCTTCGAAAAGCTCAAGGACGATTTCACCGAGGTACAGATACGACACGTCTTGTGTAGCAACAATGAACGAGCCGATCAGCTAGCTCGGCTCGCCAGCAGCCGAAAGCCAGGACAGTTGCGAACAACCATTCACCTTGAGATTCCTTCCCCAAGTGTGACGGTTGAGTGTATGGCAACCGGTACTGAGGCGCTGACCTGGATGATAGCCATCTGGAACTTTATTGTCCGAGGGGAGTTGCCAACCGACCCGATGGAACCGTCCTTCAGGCGACAACATTTCCATGAGGAGTCTAATGACAGCTCACTTCGAGCCGAACTCGATGTTCTCGATGAAGTACGAGAGAGGACACAGGTAGTGGCCGAAGCATGCAAACAACACATGACCCGACGCTTTAATTCCAACCTAAAGCCGAGGAAATTTCATGAAGGCGATCTTGTATGGAGAGCAACCGGTTCGGCAAGGCGCAACTCTTCTGAGGGAAAGCTCGCAGCCAATTGGGACGGCCCGTTCCGGATACGGCATGCCCTCCACAATGGAGCTTACAAGTTAGAAGAAATGTCCGGCAAGGTCATCCCTCGGACATGGAATTCTACTCATTTGAAGACCTATTACAGTTAGAAATTAACTCATGTACATCTGAAAATGTATAATTATGCACTCTTTTCCTTGAACCGGTCTTTTTTCCTCTTAAAAAATTATGAAAATAGGTTTTGGCCGGCAAGGTTTTTAACGAGGCATCCATTCAATCAATAACAAGATAGTTCAACTATCTATGACTTGTTGTACATTGTTGCGATTTTATTTCATATTACAAGTCTTCCCTCCCGAGATGTCTCTCGGCCAAGGATGTGGCTTTAATTATCTTACAAGTCTTCCCTCCCGAGATCTCTCTCGGCCAAGGACGTGGCTTTAATTATTTTACAAGTCTTCCCTCCCGAGATCTCTTTCGGCCAAGGACGTGGCTTTAATTATTTTACAAGTCTTCCTTCCCGAGATCTCTCTCGGCCAAGGACGTGGCTTTAATTATTTTACAAGTCTTCCCTCCCGAGATCTCTCTCGGCCAAGGACGTGGCTTTAATTATTTTACAAGTCTTCCCTCCGGAAATCTCTTTCGGCCAAGGACGTGGCTTTAATTATTTTACAAGTCTTCCCTCCCGAGATCTCTCTCGGTCAAGGATGTGGCTTATGTTATTAAGTCTCCCCTCCCGAGATCTCTCTCGGCCAAGGATACGGCTTCCATCAATTCTTACGAGTTTTCATCACGAAAAAAGTAAATATTACACCAATACATAATAGCAAGGAAAAACAATTCATTCAACAAGGCACTATCGGCCTAGAACAGTACATTCAAAAAGGGCACTATTGGCCCATCCATACAAAGAACAATAAAACACTCAAGACCCCACCTCCGGTTCCCCCTGAACCGGACCATCCTCAGGCGCACCCTCTTCATACGCCGTCACCTCCTCATTCGGCCCAGCTTGCCGTGCCAGGGCTTCCTTGTCGGCCTGTCGGTCTGGTGGGATGGAGGTTAGGTCCACCAACTTCCCCTGGAAGAAGTCCTTGGTCATATCTAGGTGAAAGTCGGGGGGGAAGTCACCGAAGAAGCATGCTTGCCGAGCCGCCTGAGCAAAGCCAGCCTGATGTTGAGTGAGGACCTTGCTGCGCGCTTTCTCTTTATAAGCCCCGAAAGTAACCTTCTCAACATCCAACTCCTTACCCAGAGCCGCAACCTTTTCGGTCTCGCTCTTCAAGGCGAGCTCAAGACGTTGAACCTTAAGAGCTAGGTCGTCAGCAGTTCGCCCTCGGCGATCCATCTGGGCCTGATATTTGCTGTTGGCCGTTTGGGCGTTAGTGAGTGCCGCCAACGTCTCTTGGAAAGACTTCTCCTGCTCAACCAACTGACGATGAAGTCCGTCGGCCTCGCCGTTCGGCTCCATCACAATACTCTGTGCCAAGGCCACAGCACGGACTTGGAACTCACACAAAAAGCTCCACTTCTGAACCGAGGTCATGCGACTCAGCACCCCTTGACCCGCTTCGGAGGTCAAGTCTTGGCTCAGGAAATCCTGAGCGTTAACATTAATAGGCAAAAAACTTGGTCCGACCAAGCCTTCTGGAACAGTTAGACCAGCCACACGGCGCTGCTTAGCCCGACGGCTCTCTTCCTTGGCCCCTCGGATCAGGCCTTCTTTTTTCAGGCTGGGGCCGAGTGGGCTTCCTCGGTTTGACCGTTGGTCCCGCCCCACCACCTTGGGCAGTTGGTTGATTCCCGCGCACGCCGGCCGGGGTCTTGTTCCCAGTGGTCGTCGCCGCTTGGTTCCGGATCAATGTACGGATGTCTAGATCGTCCTCTCCATGATCCTCCATGATACCTGCACATCATTACTCAAAATCAATGATAACGCAAGAATTTAAACAAGTAAGAAAGGTACTATACCAATCAATTCTTCCACTACGTCGGCTAATTCGTACAATCGGACCAGAGGACGGCACGACAAAGGCCGGAGCAACTTCTCTAAAAAAATTAGACTTGATCTCTCCTCCGGGGACATTCGAGATTTGGACACCGTGTCGTACTTCCTCGGCTTTCGAGTCCAGTACAACGGAAACAGTGATCTCCCTTCGGCATCGAAGAAATATTTATTCCCTGGCTCCGGCCGAATCATCACCTTCATAAATCTTACTTTGAAATTCTTATAGGAAGTGGTGAAAGGCTGTAACAGGCAATCACTGTGCCGAACCAGTGACAACCACTTAATCTTCTTCGTAGACCGAGACGAATAGAAGTGCAGGAACAGGTGCGGAGTGGGCTGGATGCCGAGAGCCAAGCACAACTGCCTAAACCCTTGCATCGCCGCCCAAGTGTTGGGATGAAGCTGACTCGGTGCCATGTTTAGAAGTCGTAGTATACTGACAAAATAATCATTAAAAGGGAGGGTTATCTTCAAATCCCGGAACATGTAATCATACACATAAAAGAACTGGTATTTGCATGACCCTTGGTTCAAATACACGAAATCCGGATTCGGCCCTCCATTGCCTCGGCACGGTTGAAAAAAGATGGCAGAGGGTTCCTCTTCCTCGGGAAAGGTCAAGAATTTCACTGCTGAAACGAAACGAATAAGAGAGTTCTTGTCGGTATACCGGGAATACACGCTGCCAACCTCCCCCTGCACCCACGAGTACCCAGGAGTCGATATGGGAGCAAAACTCCTAGACGATCCACCACCTCGGCTCGGATGATCATCAGAAGCTATCGCCGATGAAGAATGACTCCCACTTCGCGACCGTTCGGACCCGGAAACGGACTCTATACGATCCTCCCCATTGGAAGCCGAGGCCGATGCGACGTCTCGGTCCGGCGTTGCCCTCAATCCAAAATTGCTTGTGTCCCCGGAGGAGTCAACATGAACAACATTTAAATTTTCCATTGCGTACCTGATTGTTGAACTTGACCAATCTTTGTTGAAGAATACTCGAACACCGCAACTCAGCTGATCTCGGCTCGGAGCAAGCGATAAATGTGTATCTTTGGGGACCCTCCCCACACGCCTATTTATAGGCATTCCTTGCAAGTATATCAAGAGTCACGTCCCTCCACACACCGTTGGATCACTTAGATCCAAAGGTTCACGATGCGTAACCCTTCGCATGCGTCATTAATACTCGACGGTTATAACCCTTGGTATTCCGACAACGGTTACAACTCTTCGCCTTCCATTAGCAGTCATAACTCCTCACATGCGTTAATGCCCAACGGTTACAACCCTTCGCCTCCCATCAGCCGTTGTAACCCTTGGCCTTCCCTCGCAAAAGGTAACAATCAAAGTACCACATTCACCCTTTGCGTCGTTTCACTCCTAAAGGCTGGGGGGCTTGTGTACCGGAGGGCCCTTATCGGTCACGTGAACCAACACGTACCGTTCCGTCAGACACCCATGCGAACTGAACCATACCTTAAACCCTGACACTAGAATCGACTCGGCCTAGAGCTGAAGGCCGAGAAGAGTCTGCTAGCAGTATCGGCTCGGCTTAAGGCTGATACGAACGACACCATGATGCATCTTCGTACACTACGTATCGGCTCGGCCAAGCGCCGACCAAGTAAGATAACCGATTAGGCATTTGTCGGCCCAGTCTACAGCCGAGGACGTGCAACTTCCCAAGCCTTAGCCTGTCGGCTTGGCGATGTGCCGAATGGTTAAACAGATTATAGTACAAATCACAGTTAACAAGGATAAGCGCATGATTAAGACATGATTAGCTAATTAGCATTGTATTACCTAATTTGGTAAGTGTCAGAAAAGGCCCACCACGGTCAGGCCCATGTCAGATATTATAAATAGGTCGCACGTAACGAGGTACGTCACTGTTCATTTTTACCCTAGAAAATCGTGTTTGTCCTGACTTGAGCGTCGGAGTGCCTTTTGCAGGTACCTCCCCCCCTCTGAAGTGTCCACCAGAAGTATCTGTTCGGCCCTTCCCCACAGAAGATTACGAGTGTACCCTCAGACAGGTACAATATATAATCATAGCTACTGATTATATATTAAAGAAAGAAAATTAAACGCATTCATTTTTGTTTTGAAAAACTAATTATGCATTGAAGACAGAAGATGATTTCAAATTAAAATATTGTATGGTTTTTTTAATAAATTTTATGAAAATAAACTAGAAAAGAAATTCAGTGTTTAACCGCTGTGATCATTGCAGTATTTTGTCCATTTACTACAGATAAGATACATCTAGAAAATTAAAATACAAGACTAAATTGTAAATAATAAACACAACTACGATCTACATTCTTTTGCTCAATTATTGTTGGGTGACTGAAGATTTTATTTTATTTTATTTTTATTTTATAAATGTATATATTGTCCATCAAATAAGATTTACTAATGTCAAAAAATATCCGGCCTACGTCAATGTAATTGACATTTAATGAAAACTAACATTAATGAACTTATCACTTTATTTCATAGTCAACTCATATCTGTTATTCGGGAAAAAAGTAATAGTGCTGTTCTTTCGCCAGCATTGTCGTATATTATAAATACACAAAGTTTCCATTATAGGAAATAGTGAATAAAATGGTAGTTGGGATAGGTTTATTGGTAATTGTTTATAGTCGTATCGGAAATTTCACTAAATTATTTATTTAAAGTTAAATTTAATCTTATTGGCCCTGGAATATACAAGAAGAATTAGATTAATTTGTTTTTCTTTTACAGTAGTATATTAATATTAATATTATATGTAATTAAATTATAAAATATTCGAATATAAAATTTAAATGAAAATAAACACATTATTAGACAATTAAATAACTTCCATCTGTATAACTTAATAAATTCGTTTTTATAAAGTTATCATCTTTATTTCTGGCATATGATAGAAAACTATTTAAAATTATAATTATAATTACACTACAAAAAAGTCGGAGTTTGTTAGCGTTCGTTTTCTAGCGGTTTTAGAAAAAGTCCTATTTTTGTGGCAGTTATATTAACCGCCAAAAATTACTGCATTTTTTTGCGCTTTTAAACACCAGAATTTAATTATCTTTTATGGCACCTAATCCACATTCGAGTAACATCTTTCCATTCCACTAACTTAATTGCTCAACACATTTATTTTATTTTATAAAATGAAAAAATCAATATAAAAATTATAAATCTTATGTATTTAACGTAACATAATATTATTATTATATTTAGAATTCGATTCTCACATTCAAACTCAGTATCCCAATGGTGTAACGCCGTCGACTTATTGGGAAAAAGGAGGAAAATCACTTTTCTCTCTTGTTTTGGAGAAATAAGTGGCTCACGAGGAATGGAAAGAAACATCTTATATTTGATCTCGAAGTCCTCATATGGCGCTTCTTCTTCAAATCCTGGATAAAAGTTAGAGAAAGAGAGAGGCAGAAAATGGATGCAATGGATTATGTGTTTGATCTGTTTAGAGAATTTGAAAAAGGCAATTTGATAATTGGGAAACGCTACCACAAATCCGATTGTAAAGGTGAAACCCTAATCCCAAATTTTCATCGATTCGAATTTTTGTGTGGTGGATTTGTTTGCTTTTTAGCTACCAATTTGTGATTTACAAATTTGTTTGCTTTTTTAGATTCAAATCTTCAGATATTTCCTCCATTTGTACCATAGCGCAAGATTTTCGCTGCTTCCGACCCTCTTCGCGCGTTGATGGTACGCATCTTAATCTTAATATCCCTCCATTTTACTTTTTTAATTAAGTTCTTGAAAAGAGTTTGCAGTGGAGTGAGTTTACTAATTTGCTTATCTAGATTTTAAATTTGTTGTTTTGGTGTTTTTCTATGAAATTGATTTCATTTTTAAATTTGATGCAGGGTGTTGATCCTAGTATTAGAGTTAAAGTTTGGCCATTCCTACTTGGAGTTTGGGGCTGGATTGTAGTGTATGATAACTTGTCAAAACAGCTTTGGGATATTATGAAACAGAACTAGAATGCCACTCAAATGTGTTGAAATGGCGATAGAGCATGCCCAAAATTTGCATTAGGCATTTCTGTTTGGTGTTATAAACATGCAGTGTGTAGTACTTTTAGTGCTAATACTTTATTTAAATCTTAATGTACATATAAATATATTTTCAATGGTTGCTATTAGTAATCCTACATTGGTTAAGAAATCTAAGTTCTACATTGAATTAATTCACACATGATGTTTGCTGCATTTTATACTATATTTAATAAAAAAGAAAACATAGAATTTGCTACTTTTTTTTTATAATTGTAAACCCATGAATCCTTGTTCCCAATTAAATTTCTGCATGATTTCAAACTATATATTTTGCTGCAGAGTGTCTTGCTGGGCATTCTTCAAGGGGACAGTTTGGACACTCTCGTGTATGGCTCTCTTGACAATGGAAAAAAAATTGTGTGGAATGAAGATTTTCATTCAAAGGTAAAACATCTTCTGAACTTTTAATTTTAGTGAAGGGATAAAAAAAAATTGGATTTGTTGTTTGTCTCTTTCTGCTGACTTTTTGGCTGATTTTTGACTTTTTAGCTGATTTTCTAGTCATTGATTCTATGCTGATTTTCTTTGGCTGACTTTTTCTCTGAAACCTCTTTTTAGCCATAGTTCAGACATCCATTTTCCATTTCTTTACACTTCTTTTGTTGTTCATTTTCCTTTTGCTCATAGTATTTCTTTAAATAACATTTCCTTGTATGGATTGTGTTAGTATTGCAGTTTTTACGTCAAAAAGCTACTTCCATGAAGCAAGACTACACAAAAATGACAACTACTGTAAGTAGATGGTCTTTTACTCGGACATTTATTTTACTGCCAATTTTGCAAAAGTATCTGTTTTTGTAACCAAACTTTTCATGTGAAAGTAATAGCAGTGAATCCACTGATGTCCTGTTGTTTCCTTTTATTTCTTTGAAATTATAATACACTAAATTTTCCAAGTAGTTTTGCTGCTATACTTTACGGTCAGAGGTAATTTTAAAGTTGGATGTTTGTTTGATAGATGCTATAAAACTACAGCTTGAATAAATTGTGTTGAAAAAATTTGAAAAGCACTTTATAAAGTTTTTATATAATTGGGAAAATTAAAATAGATTTGTAAAGACTTTATAATATATTGCTTTCCATGACATCCAGACACAGACAGTTTCCGAGTTGAAGGACTTTGTGAAAAAGCTGAACTCATTGCCAGAGATGACTGTAAGAACATTTTTGTTGTAATTTTGATACTTCATTGAGACATTTACAAGATTCTCTTAATGAGTATCAAATCATAATATGTTTTAAATTATTTCCCCAGAGGCACATTAATCTTGCTCAGCATCTATCAGCATTCACATCAAAGCCTTCATTTCTAGGGCAGCTTGACATGGAACATACAATTGTGGAGGCCCAAAGTTATGACATGTGAGTTTATTTTGAATGCAGACTGTTTAGTATACTTGATGGTATTATATTTTAAATTAATATAATTTCTCCATGTATATGAATTGAGTAGGTTGTGATATCCTGTATTTTGGAGGTGGCTAATGCTAAGGTTTATGACGGGTTAATTTGTTCTAGCTAGAGCCACTTGCTTTTGACTTGGTGGCCTCAAAATTTTGTTGGGGGTAATTATAAAACATAAATTTCATACGATCATTTGCAACAAGTACCGTTTATTGACTTGTATTTAATTGCCCAAGATAAGAACTAGTAGTTTAGTACCGCTGTTTGGAACATATAGCTTTATAGATTCTTCTACTTGAAAACTTAATGTTTCTGTTTGAGGTATATATTTTGTTAATTAAGACTTAAATTTGAATGATATTTTGCTAATAATAATTTGTTAATTAAGACTTAAAATTGAATGATATTTTGTTTGTTTCACAATCTTGTATGCTTTCATTAGATTTTCTATTTCTATGACATCTCTATTTATTTCTAAATTATTATGCTTTTAATAATCAAGTGATAGGTTATCATCCTAGACTTTTCTAAGTGATAAAGTGATCCAATACTAAGCTTCTAAGTTTGGTTTTGAAAACTTATTTAAGAGTGGTATTTTATAATGTAAAGATTTATGGATGGAGTTTGACTTGCAATGGAGTGAATGTTCTAAAGATTTTTTTAGGAAGAAGCTATTTTGACCTGTAACCTTTTGGCATGATAAATCAGATCTACTGTCTTGTTTTTTTTACTTCTATGTGTTGTCTAGGTTATATTAACTCTTTCTTTGACAAACATGTTATATTTTATATTTGTAATTTTTTTATGTAATTTTGCAGTTACCTTCCTGGACCAGATGATATGCTAGTTTTGGACATAGCTTATACAATCTATAAAAAAGTCTGCCCGGGAACTCATTACGCGTTTGCAGAAGATTGATGGTGACAATTATCCTGAAGTGTGTTATCTTGTTCCCTGTATAATTATTTGCTATTTTCTTTCGGAATGCTGATTTCACCGGTTTTTGGAATGGGTGATAAATTTGATCGGTCTTGTCAAGTACTTTATTAGGCCAATAAATAGCTCCCAAATGCAATTTTTTGACGATTTAAAAGTGTAAGAAAGTGTAAAAAAAAAAAAAAAAAATTTTCTGGCGGTTTAAAATCGCCATAAATGTTGAATCAAGCAAAATTTAGATGAATTTTGTGGCGGTTTAAACCGCCAGAAAATGTAAAACAAGTCAAACAAAAATGTATTTTATGGCGGTCTCACACCGCCACAGAGGGATCGAATTTTCTGGCACAAAACCAGCGTATACAAAATATCCGCCGGAAATCACACATTTTTTTGTAGTGTTAGTATATTAAAATATTTATTATATATAATTAAAATTTATAATAATATTTTTATTTATTGATAATTCATTTTTAAATATTAAGATTTATTTCATAAATACTTAACGTAAATAAAAATTAAATTATATAAGAAATTTAAAAAAATTTAGAAACTTATTGAAAAAAAAAATTTCTAAAAGTATTCTCATACAGAATTTCGTGCTTAACATATAGAGTTGATTATATCATGTCATCTTCACCCTTACACATCATCACTTGACTTTTGCTTCCCTGTAACAACGCATGATCTATATAAGGATAATAATCAGCATCTTCAAAGTACAACTTGGCTAAAATGGATTTTGTTCTAAATTACCTAAATGCAACTGCCATTGGACTTCTTTCTCTAATTCTCTTTTGTTTGTTTTTGTATCGTCCCTTCAAATTTGGTCATAATAAAGAGGCTCCCATGGTTGCAGGTGCATGGCCAATACTTGGCCACCTCCCGTTGTTGAGTGGTTCTCAAAGACCACATAGAACTTTGGGTGCTTTGGCTGACAAGTACGGGCCCGTATTCACTATCAAGCTTGGTGTCAAAGAGGCTTTGGTAATCAACAACTGGGAAGTGGCTAAGGAATGCTTTACCACAAATGACATTGTTGTTTCCTCTCGCCCTAAGCTTGTTGCCGTTGAGCACTTAGGCTACAACCAAGCTTTGTTACCCGTAGCACCCTATGGTCCTTATTGGCGTGAGCTACGAAAGATTACAACATCAGAGATTCTTTCCAATCGCCGAATAGAGGAACTACAACCTGTTCGTGTGACAGAAGTTCAAACTTCGATTAAGGAGCTCTTCAATGTCTGGAGTAGAACAAAGAACGAATCTGGTTATGCGTTGGTGGATCTGAAGCAATGGTTTTCTCATTTGACATTCAACATTATTTTTCAGATGGTCATTGGAAAGCGATACTTTAGTGTTGCAACTGAGGATGATGAGAAGGCACAAAGATTTGTAAAAGCCGCGAAGGAGTTCATCCGTCTGTTTGGCGTGTTCACAGTGGGAGATGCTATTCCTTATTTGAGATGGTTTGATTTTGGTGGCCATGAGAAGGCCATGAAAGAAACTGGCAAGGAATTTGATAGTATATTAAGTGAGTGGTTAGAGGAGCATCGACAAAATAGGGCTTTGGGTGAGAATATTCAAGACTTCATGGATGTGATGATTTCCTTGGTTGATGGAAAAACAATTGAAGGGATAGATGCCGATACCATCATCAAATCCACCGTAGAGGTAATGTATGCGGGACCCTATACTCTTCATGTAGTCGTCAATATTGTTAGCAACGTTGTCTTTTATTTTTCTTTTTTTGGACATAACTAGAAAGAAATAAAAAGAAAATTATTAGTAAATAGAAAGAAAATGACAAAAGTGATAAATGATATAGGAGTGATTACCATACATATGTGAATTATATACCTCGCGTCCATCCAAGTTAATCACTTATAAAATTTTTCTTAATTTTGTCTTATAAATGATTAAAAATAAATGCACCATTAAGGCACAATTAATCATTATATATATATATATATATATATATATATATATATATATATATATATATATATTACATTTTTAAAAAAAAAATTCAGTTCTTTTAGATTCACTTTAATTTTTCTTTCTCAAACATTAATTGAGTTTCATAATTTTCATGTATGTGGATTTAATGAAACATTTTCTTTTAAGATATGACTAAATTATATTTTAATATTTAATTATTCATATAATAAATAATAAAACTAATATCTAACTTGTTTCTCATTAAAATATGATATTTCTATCTTTTCAATAGAGTAGAGGATACATGTACACTTGAAAAATATAAATCCAGGTACAATGGTATCATTTCAAAATCATAACAACATACCAAAGTGTTTTCACATTCATGTACAATGATTCAAAGTATTCGAAACAACAAATTGTTAAACAAGCAAATATCATACCATTTTCTTTATTTATTGATTTAGAAACTCTCACTTATAAAAGGTTTTGGATCACATATTTGATTTGTAGACGATAATTTTGGGCGGAACTGACACGAGCAGTAGCACTCTTACATGGGCAATAAGTTTGGTATTGAGAAATCCTCTTGAATTAGAAAAAGTTAAAGAAGAACTTGACATTCAAGTTGGAAAACAAAGATGTGTATGTGAGTATGATGTAAGTAAGTTAACGTATCTTCAGGCCATAGTCAAAGAAACTTTGAGATTATACCCTCCTGTTCCCCTCTCTGCTCCTCGTGAATTCACAGATGATTGCATTTTAAGAGGATACAATATCAAGAAAGGAACCCGTCTAATTACGAATCTTTGGAAAATTCACACAGATTGTAATGTTTGGTCAGATCCATTAGAGTTTAAACCGGAAAGGTTTCTTACAACTCATAAAGATATTGATATCAGGGGTCATCATTTTGAGCTATTACCATTCGGAAGTGGTAGAAGGGTTTGTCCTGGAATATCCTTTGGCCTTCAAACTATTCATTTTACTCTTGCAAGTCTTTTGCATTCCTTTGAGATCTTAAATTCATCAACTGAACCAATTGATATGACTGAACTCTTCGGAGTAACCAATGATAAAGCCACTCCACTTAAGATTCTTATTAAACCACGATTATCTCCTAGTTCTTCTGAAAGCTTGTAATCCTTATGTGTTAGTTAGCGGTGTGAACTTGGTGCATGTATTTTGATTGTTAAACTATATATGTAGTCTATTTTGGGTAAATGGGCGTGTTTGTCTTGTAAAGTATTTCAAAACTATGTATTTGTTGTTTTCATTTTAATTATCATAAAGGAGGAGATTAGTTTGAAGTATTTCTTGAATATGTGATTATTCGGTCATAATAGTATTTTTTCTATGGTCAAAATTATATGTTTGAATTTCTCCTAAATTAATGATTCGATGATTAACTAACTTTAATTTTTCATATTTTATTGATATATTAATATTTTGGTAGTAATTTATAAGATGTTATTTTAATTGTTGAAAACATACGATTCATCGTATTAGTTCTTAAATGATAAAAAAAAATTACATTTTTCACTACAATCACAAAACAACAATTTAGGGTTGGTTATACACCAATGTCAATGACAAACTAAAATATTGAAAGCTAAAATTTGAATAAACTAAATAGTTGGTGGACATATATGTTTCTATTGAGTATGACTAAGAATATGAGATTGAAACATTGGTTGATGTATGAGAGTATTAGGTAACATTGCAAGAACATGTTGATAATGTCAATGTTGCTAATTCAAATTGCATTGATAAGTAAGAATTTTTCATTGATGAAGCACTTGAACTCTTGGTGGTTTCCTTTGAATCTCCTGTTCAAACTCCACTTTTGCTTTGTATATTACAAACCCATAAGATTTCACTTGATTAGTCCCTAAATCAGATTGTACTAGGGGATAAGATCATCTCTAACATCACACATAATCTCTTAGATTTGACATATTAATAGTTTCCTTATACGACACTTTAAACTATGACACTCCACATGATAACAATTCACTCAACTCTTTATTTGTTAGAAATTTTTATCGATGTAAACTCTTCTTGGTTAGTCTTTTTTAATATGTCTAGCCACCTTAGAATCAATAATTGTTATACATCAGGAATTAACACACATGTTTCTCTATATTGGTATGATATGGTCTATATTATATCTAAATCTTCATAGATTTACTTTTGGTCATCACTCAAGACACCTCATACTACTATAGACATTTATGTGCTTATAAACCCATGTCTCTTTTGTTGTTCTTGTAACATCTTAAACTTACTAGAATAAGAGAGATTTAGAGACATTATAGTTGAGGATGACTAAAATTAAGAAATTAATTAGTACTTATACTAACAAGATGTATCTACTTTATAGTAACTCATCAGTTAAGAACTCCACAGTTAAGTAAGTTTAACTTGGAGCAATTTAGTTATGGTGACCTTTTGGAAAGTTTCTTAGAAAGTATGTGAGTGAAAATACATTGTAAAGTCTTGTGTTAGTTTGTGAAGATAGTTATTGATCCTAAAGGCACCAATCATCTTGAAAAGGATACCCATGAAGGGTTATGATCAATGAGAACTTGTGTGAAGTATTACCGTATGAAGCATTGCAGAGTGTAGCAATTGAGATGCCATATCTAATACGGATTACAATTCTAACGATGTGGGACTTTGTTTATAGCTTTAACAATTGTCATTCTTAACTATATAATCTTTAGATCTCTTTCACCTTATATTTCAAAGATGTTATGAATGTCACTGTGTGAACCATTGAGAAGTTGAAATTGAGGGGCGTTACACCTAATAACACTCTAAGTCAACTCTAACATTCAAATCTATGACGAATCTCTCATTAAGATGCAATTCGTTTGTGAGACAAATAATGGTATAAGAAGATAACTTCATTAAGACGATCCTATTAGTAAGTAAGATGAACTTTCATACATAAAAAGATATATGCATTAAAATCTCGATCATGTAAAATCTCTAAACATGAAACTGACTACATTTGGATATTTTCTTAATAGATCAAATTTAAAAATACATCATTGATACCAACATTCTACAAAAAGGAAAAGAAAGACATATTTTATGTTAGAAAAGGACAAATAGATCTTTACAAACATGGTAAGTTGTAATCAAAAGTTGTTTCATCACTACAACATACAAATACACACATATAGCTACTCGGTGCCAAAAGGTGATAAGTAACTTCTTTCACAAAATAAGAAGTGACAATTAGGTGAAAACATTTAATGAAAGCATTATTACACCACACTTCACTCCTCAAGAAGCCAAACGTGAAGATAGGTGAAGCAAGTCACGAGAGAGAAGCTCAAAAAGTTGCAACAATTATCTTCATTAAAGTCATATAAAAGGATGTTTGAAGTTTAGAAAGAAGAAAGATTAATCATTGTAAAAGCTACATTCTTTCTTTCTATAAAAAGTCTTTGTATGTAATTTGTTGTATCATGTCTTGAAAGGAAGACAAAACAAATTTATAAACCTCAATAATATTATTAGGTTTGAGCCTATAGAGACTTGATTATAAAAGAATACTTGTTATTTGAGCATGGAGAGGTTTGACTGTAAAAAAATACTCAATGTTGAAGTATCAAGAGCATTGTGTAAAATGAATACTTGGGTTGATTGCTTGAGGAGGTAATTCAAAAAATACTTAAGGTTGAGAGAAAAGTGACTTGGTAAAGAATACTTGTATCTTTGATAAGATAGTGGAACTTGGTTTGGTTGGATAAAAAACTATATGTATTCTTAGTAGTTGAGATGAACCGATATCAATCTTCAAGTTCAATCTTTGCTTCATCTTCCCTTTCATATTTGTTATGTCACTACTTCGTTGCTCTACAAATAGTGGGAGTTTTGAGTACATTAGTGCAAAAATTGGATTTAAAATCAGAGTTTTAAGATCGGTTACAAGGTAACCGATCTTAAAAGTGACGCGATGACAATTTTGTAAATAAACTGAACACTTTTAAGATCGGTTCAAATTTAACCGATCTTAAAAGTTGTATCATACATAACTTTTAAGATCGATTATTTTATGACCGATCTTAAAAATGCTACTTTTAAAATCCGTTATTTCAAAATCAGTTAAATTTCGTTTTCCCTCCATTCGTTTTTTAAATCTCTCTCTCGGGCCGTTCTGAGTTTTGTTCTTCAATTCGTGCTTTTCACAATCTGGAACGGCCCGTTCTAGTTTGATTTTTTTTCTTGATCAGCACTTTTAAGATCGGTTATAAAACAACCGATCTTAAAAGTTTACTTTTAAAATCGGTTATTTAACCGATTTTAAAAGTTAGACTTTTAAAATCGGTTACAAAACCGATTTTAAAAGCCTTTTTTCCACTAGTGGTAACACTATTCAACCTCCTTTCTAGTATTTCTTTTTTCTCCATATGAATGATTTGAGGTACCTATATTATTGTTTAGAAAAGAGAAATCATGGAGAGAGCAATTATGAATAAGTTATGATGTAAGTTAATTACTAACAACTTGGGGTATTTTGATGATAGCAATTTGGATACCAAAGTCTATGGTTGTGGGTACTAACAAGAAAGAAACCCAAAAAAATTGGGCATCAAAGTCTTAGATAATTTCTGTAGCAGATACCCTTAGTGGGAAAAAGGAAGGATTCACGCTAGTACCTGAATAGTGGCTACTCATGACACATGACAGGAGAAAGGTCTATATTCCTAGACTTTCAACCTCATGAAGGGTTTGTCTCATTTAGAGGTAATGGAAAATGAGGAATCGAAGTATAAGTAACATAGATAAAAATTCCATACCTACTATTCATAATGTTTTATATGTTGAAGGTTTAAAGTACAATCTGCTTAGCATAAGTTAATTTTGTGATACTAGATATACTATGATATTTGAAAAAGATACATGCATAGTCAAGAAAGATGATGAGTCTGTACTTTTTATTACCTACAAGAAGAATAATATCTGAGATTAATCTAGAAAATTATGGAAAATAGAATGTAACATATTTGGTCTACAAAGAAGATGAAAGATGGATTTGATAAAAATAAGCTTAGGCATGTTAATCTAAAACATATTTCAAAATTGAGCAAATAAAAACTTAGTAAAAAGATTGTCTGAGATTTCATGGCGAACTCATTTTTTCTATGAAGTCTGTTAGAAGAAAAAAAAATAAAACTTCTTTTAAATTCAAAAAAATTATTTCCACTTGTAGACCTCTAGAGTTGTTACATATGGATTTGTTCAATCTAATTAGAACTTTAAGTCTAGGTGGTAAGAAGTATAGACTAGTTATTGTTGATGACTATTTTAGATATATATGGGTATACTTACTAGTCCACAAACATGAGTCTTTCAAAATCTTTGAAATATTTTAAAAGAGTTTCAAAATGAAAAAGAATTTTGCATATCTACCATCAAAAATGACCACAGAACCAAAATTGAAAATACTTATTTAAAAATGTTTTGTCAAAAAAATGGTATCTTTCATAACTTCTCTTCACCGAGACCATCTCAGCAAAATGAGGTAGTTGAAAGAAAGAATTAAACTTTACAAAAAATGGCTAGAACTCTTCTTTGCGAAAATTCTTTGGCAAAATACTTTTGGAACCATTTGCACTTAGTTTTTGAGTGATATTGAAGTTGGATGAGATTTCTCTCTCAATGGCTTTATATACACCGGTTTTCGTCTAGGATTTTCCTACAAGGATTGGGAGACTTATGAAACAAGAGAAGCAACCTCTAAGGTCTAGGGAAGGTACGAAAGCGGGCCAAGATGGAGCACGAGAAGTTCGGGAAGCATTTCTACACAAAAAAGAGTCAAAACCTTAATCCTAGGTCTAAAATAGTTGTTTCTAGAGGTGGAACGGTTGTTTCCCCTTTGTAACACACATTGCTCTACACAGTAATTCCATTTGACCTGATGATGTGTAAAATTAAGGCGCAAAATAGTCGGTCCAGTGTTGGGAACAACCATTCCTTTTACTTGGATGCCTATAAAAGCATGCTAAGGGCTCGTACTTCCACACACTTGATTCCTTCCCCCTCCCTGAGAATTTTGAGTGATAGTAAGATTCTTGTAGAGTGAAGAGGCTACCAAAAAGCACCCCTATGTTGATTTACAAGAAGAGTTATAAAAAGCACCCCTACCAAAAAGCTTTCTTCTCTTTTACTTACTACTTTTCTTTGTATGCATAGATTAGGCACCATGTAGATAATAAAAGTGATGCATATGTTACAAACTTGGATAATGTAGAGCTAAACTATTGTATGTTTAATAAAATAAAAGGGGTGGAAATTTAATTACACCATTATTATACTAAATTTGTCATAGGGTACAAAATTTGGGTGTTATAAGATATCTAATACCTTCTCTACACATAACCGACTCTGAACCTGTCTCTGGCTATGAAGGCCAAAGTTGACTTTTTGGAACAAAAAATTTTTTTTTTCAACATTTTGTTAAAATGTTGGCGGTGGCTCCTTCGAACTCTTTTCAAAACCATTAGACGAAGGATTAGTCTAGTATTCGAGCAATCCAAAGTTGATGAGATTTTCAAACAAAGGTCCAAACCATTTGTTGGTAAGGTCAAAATGTTTTGGGTTCCAACAAATGGCAACTCCACTATGGAATCTAAAATACGATTAGACCCATTCAATGAAAAAATTTAGCAAAATAAAGAGTAATCAAATTTTTACCCCTTTTACATTATCTGTAAGTATCTATTTTTTTTTGTATGGCTTTAATAACTGCATGTTTGCTTTCATTTCCGCACTTGATTGAAAATAATTGTAAACGACTGTTGCACACAACAGTTCCCTCTATACTCGAGGGAAAAAGTGTGAATAGACTATAGGGAGTAGTTGACGTACAACCGACCATAGAATGAGTCTTAGCCACCCACAGGTCGTTGTCAAAAATCATGCTCAAGGTGATAACTTGTTGCTCTAACAAGATACTTGGATGGAGTAACAACGTCTATCCCTTGACGGTGACAAAAATATTGGATCCCTATAATGGGGGCACCTTGGGGCCTTAACACCAGTGAGAACAGTTAGAACCACCAAAGAATATGGACCTTTCTCAAGAGGGACCTCAACCCATGGAAATGAACGTGACTGTTTATGAGTGTATGGTGATTAAGCATGTGTGTGTGTATTTGTTTTTTTGTATTGTTTGTTTTCAATAGGAGTGGATTGGAACTTTAAGTAAACAATAGTTAACTAGATTCTAAAAATGACCAAATTAATACCCTTCTTGTGCACACTTAGGTCGGCATTTCATTAGCATCATATAGGTAGTTTTCTATTTTTAGAAAAACCAAGAAAATAAGGAAAAATTCCAGTTGAATAAGGTAGCCTTTATCATGCATCATTTCCCTTTTAGATAATGAAAACATGATAAAGTTTAGGCAAATAAACACAGTGGCACACAATTTCTATGCTAGCCCATTGATTTCTATTCATTTTTATTTTCATTAGATATGGAAGGTATAAGTAGCAACACACATGGGAAATTGAAAAAGGTGAACGTTTTCAGCCACCCAATGCTAAGGATTGACAATATATGTGCATTAATGCCTAGAGAGCAGGTTCGTTTAGATTTTCAAAAATGTTGTGGAAGGGTTCTCGATCTACTAGGAATAATTGTCGACCTTGCCTTTGTTAGAGTCTAGGTACACTTTAAGAAGCTGAAACTACACTACTTTGAGTTTCCACGCCTTGACTTAGTGCCCACTCTTGAGGAATACGATATGATGATTAGATGGCCTAAGTCAGTCGGGATCTATACTATTAAGGAGGATCATATTTCTGTAGAGAGATTGGGTAAGCTGGTCAAATTGCCCTCCCATTTGTTTGCTTTGGAAGGCAATGGGAAATAAGAGGTTGGAAGCTTGCCCTAATCGTGTTTGGGACTACTTTGTTTCCTTTTCATTTTGGGGCAGTTAACCACACTGCGATGGACGTTTCTTTGCTTGGGACGTGCACTTGAAGAGTCTCGTGCCTACGATTCTTGTCGACACCCTGATTTATGTCAACATCTACAATTAGAAATCAAGGAAGCTTATGAGATGTTGTTGCTCACTATTGTATGTGTGGCCATACACTCACTTCTTCGCCGAGGGTCATATAGGAGCACTGTCTGACCCATTGAGAAGCTTCTCCAAAATACTCACACTAAGGAGATATGTCATGGAGTGGAAGAATGAGTTAGAGAGCCGTATTGAGGGTTCCATTGCTTGAATACATCCCCGATTTCGCTCGGGAAATGTGTTAATCCGATGCAGTGATTTTCCAAGCATTCTTTTGATGGGTCTAAGAGGATGCGTAGCCTATTACTCGACATTAGCATTGAGGCAACTTAGGAGGACTACATTAGAAGGGCTTGAGACAAGCCAGTCTATTTTGAAGATGATGAGCTAGGAAAGTCGAGGGTAGCTTTTTCCAATGATTACAATCAATGGAGAAGTAAGAGAGGGGAAGCTAGTATGTCAAACCAATCCCTTCAGTTGAAAGTAGTCAACAACAGCAAGTCAATGTCTTGCCAAGAAGGTGGAGATTTTAGAGGCTCAAGTAAAAGCCTTAGAGGAGCCAGTTGAAGAATTTAACCTCACCATTGACGGTTTACAAAGGCAATGCAATAGGAAAGATATGGAGATCAAACGCCTGAAAGATAAGTGAGCTGACAAACATGAAGAGACCACTCGTGCAATAAAGCTACAAAAAACTGATTCAAGTGGTCAACTTCAAAAGGCTACATCAAGGATAGCACAACTCGAGGATGAAATCAAAGCACAGGCACAATTGATGAACCAAATGCAAGAGGACCTGTCTAAGACTCAATTTTAGGCTCAAAATGGTGGGAAGTTTCGCGACAACAAACCACTACCCTCTCAAATCTACAACAAAAGGAGAAAAGAGGGTATGAGCAGTTCAAAGTGCTCACTCATTAGAGGGATCAAGTTTTAGAGGAAGTTCAGGAGTTGCGAGTAATGACTAGTTATCATCAAGAAAAGGCTAAAGAGACAGAATCAGTATGTGATACATGAGTAAAGTTGTCCACTTGCAGGTAGAAGTAACGATAAGACATGTTGTGAAGGCTAAGGATGAGTCACAACGACGTCAGCCAACCATCAGCTTTTTTAGACTTTTGTGATATTGTTAAAATGTATTAAAGAACATTGTATGAGAACGATCACCAAACAAAAAAATCAATGAAAATGATATTTTTTAAATTTTCAATTGTCCTCGCATTCTGCATTATATACATTTAGAACATTATTCCTTCCTTATAAATGAATAAATAAAGAATAAAAAGAAAAGTCTAACCTATGCATGTTAATCATATATTGAAGCCACTAGTAATTGACTATGAATCCAATACGCAAAATTGGGAGGCGCTTAAAGTAAAACCAGTCATGATACAAGTTGATAAGGGGAAAAATATGCTCAAGCAAATAACGATCAGAACATCGATTCCCTTTCCATATGCAAGTAATAAAGTCGTGTCATGGATCTATGATGTGCAAGTTGAAGATATATCAAACATCACTGAGATAGAAGGAATGACTAGAAGCAGACAGATCTACACTCTTAACGAGTTACAAGCTAAAGTCTCCAAAGAAAAAAAAAAGAAAAAAGAAAAGAATCTGATGAGGAGGATGAGCTCCTCAAGTACATAAGGCAGAGTGAATACTCCATTATAGATCAGCTGAACCATACCCCCAGCAAAGATCATGTTGCTTATTGATCATGAGCTCAGAGCCTCACAGATAGGCTCTGTTAAAAGTATGAAACAAGGCTTATGTCACACACAACATCTCTCAAGACAAGTTTGAAGGAATCGTAAGCCACATCACAACGAACGATCACCTAATCTTCACGGATGACGAGATTCTGAGTGGTGGAGCTAACCACAACAAACCTTTACGTATTTCTATAAAGTGCAAAGAGTTTCTCACTACCAAAGTCTTGGTGGACAATGGATCTTCCTTGAATGTGCTCCCCAAGAACACACTTGACAAATTGTCAGTCAAGGAAGTCCCAATACGACAAAGTCATATAATCGTCTGAGCTTTTGACGGATCTAGAAAAGATGTAATGGGAGAAGTCACCATACTAATCTAGATTGGACCCAATACCTTCAATGTTGAGTTCCAAGTGATGGACATCGCTCGTGCTTACAATTGCCTCCTAGGAAGACCTTAGATCCACCAAGCTAGAGTTGTACCCTTAACACTCCACCAAAAAGTCAAGTTCGTGGTAGATGATAAGTTGATAGTAGTGCAAGCAGAAAAAGACCTGCTTATCAGGAAACCACTGACCATCCCATATGTGGATGCGGTGGAGGAAGCCTTGGAAACCATTTTTCAAGCATTAGAGATCGCCCACATTGAAAAATTCTCAAGCAATGGAAGCTTATTAGCACAAATGCTACTCAAGAAGGGTTACTAGCTAGGACAAGGGCTTGGTAAGGACGCTAAAGGGATAATTGAGCTTCCAAATTTTCAAGAAACCCAGGGCGACAAGGCTTGGGGTATGGGCTAGCCACATTTTCAAGGGAGAAGAAGTCGAGAGATCTCCCTTTGCACAAAATTTTTTGAAGCATTGACATTCAGACACATGAAAGACCAACTCTGGTGGTCAGGTGGACCAAACCTCTCTAAGGGGTATATTCTCTTTTCTTCTTTATTTACGAATCACGAACTTGATGCGTGTCCGGACCCTCGAGCTATACTAAATGGGAGCGTGTAAATCAAAGATTATATTTTAATGTTATACATCTTTCTATTTCATTTTTTTCTTCCTCTAATATTTTAATCTATGCCTTATTAATAAACCCTGAATGAGAAAATATATTTGAAGTAGGGCATCATCGAAAATAATAGCTTAAAATGCATTAAAATCAAAGAAAAATAGTAATACATAAAAATCAATCAAATAAACTCAGCTTGGCTTGTGGATACAAATCCAAATCAAGATAATGAAGTAAATGCAAGGGACATTTTCCTTTTAATGAAAAAATGGTTATCATTTCATAAATGCTACAAAATAATGAAAGCCCGGCAAAAAACTGACTAAGGGGGTTGCGAAAAATTAGGGTAGGACCCACTAAGCAACCCACAAAGGAGGGAAACCTAGGCAAAAGTTAGGTTTCAATGTAAAAGTCTGCTAGGAATCCCATAAAGGGGGTGACCCAGGCAAAAGTTAGGACATAGAAAGCAGCATCCTGAGCTAAAAATCGAAAGGCGATTTAGGAAGATCACTTAACCAAAAAGCAATCCCAAGTCATCGCTTGAATTTCAAAAAAATAATAAGCTAACATGGAAAATTGTTTCCCCATTTCGAATGTGCTCGTTCATTAGCCTAAAAACCAACCCACATTTGCCAACCATGCTTCTAATTTTTTTTTTTGAAAACCCTTATGAACAAACCTCTTGAAAAGACAAGATATATATCCCTTTTCTTTTTCTTCTCTTGACCTACATGGTATGACGATAATATTGAGAAATACACGGAGTATGTACAGTGAATACATAGAGGGGGGTTGGGGTGTCCTAGAATAATGTCTAAGAACACTTGATCTAAGAAACTGACCGATCATATTCGGTATAGGCAAGGAATAGACAAGCTAAACAAACCTTAGGTTCAAGGAGGAATATCCGATAGGAATGGATCTGGCATGATTAAGGATAAGAATCATGAAACTAATCTGCATTTTAAGTTTAGCATAAGAACATTAATCCATTACATGCATATGGCACAAGGGTACACAAAAGGGTCAGAATTTAAAAAAATAAAAAAACGCTAGAGGCCTAGATTGGCCCTTCTTGGAGGCAAAACGACCATTCCCAAGGACGTTGGTCGGAACGACCGTTCCTCGTCCTTTTTAGGGCCTATATAAGGGGTTCTCCCCTTCACTTCCAATCCACCCCAGTTTTCCACACCATCTACTTTCTTCATTACTTTCTTTGCATAATTCTCAACATCTAGCGATCACGATGAGTCAAGAAGAGTCCTCCCACAAGAAAACGAGCAAGCATCCTTGGGTCTCTCTCCCCCACTATTCCAATAGTCATGAGCAAGGAAGTCTGTTGATGACACCAGTATTTGGAGTCCTTCATAATTAGTTTGACGAGGATGCTCCAACAAAGCATGCTAAAGGAAGTAGGACTTTGGGATAGGGTCAGGGATCTCCTGGCTGGTATCAGTTGGGAGTTCATACTACACATCTTTGAGCCAACATTTTGCAAGGCTACCATGGAGTTCTTAGTGTCTTCGACTCAGTACACCATGAAGTCCCAACAGGGCATAGATATCCCTATGGTATCCTTCTGGATGAACATGGTCTATAAGTCTATGGATTTGGAGGACTTTAATTGGTTTTTTGGTTTTGTACCATTGGAGCACTTCGATAATAGAGAGTATATACGAAAAAAATAGTATTTAACAAGGGTTAATTTTGAATTTAACTAGGGTTATAACCCCTGCTAAATGCATTTCCAGGGGTTGTACAAATCCCCGGTAAAATCATCTGTAAGGAACGTGTTAGCGAGGGTTTTTACCAACCCCTGAAAATTGCAAATTTTCTGGCAGTTTTTAACCCCCAGTAATTAACAAAGGTTTCTAACCCCAACCATGTAGTCATGGTTTCTAAACCCCAATAATTAACAAGGGTTTCTAACCCCAGGAATGTGTTGGGAGTTATACAACCCCTATTAATACAATCTAAATTTCTCCTAGATTATTTACTTTTCGATAATACGTATTTTTTAAAAGAATATTTTCTTATACCTGCACATTTAATATTATGCTAGATATTTTTTATATAATAAATTTTTTGTTATATAATTATATAAAATGAATCAAGTAATAAAGATGCAAAATACAAAATATAGAACTAACACAAACTTATATTAGTTTGATTGCAAAACACAAAGTACATACATAACAAGCACAATGTATGAAACTTGTATTGTGTGATTAATCCTACAAAGTAGTAAATATAAAAACCTACGATATGTTCCTCAAAACAAACTAGTACAATATGTTGTATCAAATTTCCAAAAATAAAAGAAAATCATCTACAACTTAGATAGTATACTCATCATCAACGATCAAATATGTTCATCTCCATGTTGAGAATTTGTTTCATTAGTTGGTACACTTCCTTGATCAGAAACCTGAAATATAAATGTAAATCATTAAAACTTAGAAAATTATATAATGAAAAATATTTAAAAAAAAAGTTATTTCACTTTTAAAAATTACTGGTGAAGGATGAAACATTGCCAAATTTGGGGGCATTTGACCTTGATAATTTTGCACAAAAAAGTTAAACATTGCCTCAAATTTTTTATTTTGTTCATCCAATTGTGATTTAAAGGCAGTGACCTGTTTTAAAAAAATTAACTTAGTCAAACCAATATAATAAAAAATAAAAATACATTACCACTAATTTTGTCCCATTCACAAGGAATTAATTCAGTCCCAAAAAAATTTAATAGTAATGAGAGAAAAAGAAACACTTATTAACCTCATTTTGTAATTGTCTATAAGAAGAAGATGAAGCCATCCCATTATGAGAATGCCTAGTGTATCGAAACAAGCGAGATGGGCAAGGTCCCCAATCCCATCTTTCGAACACATCCACAATGTTCTTGACTTCCTAAAGCATGTGTTAGGGAATCTTGAGTTGATATGTCTTGTGAAAATGATGGTGCATTTGATTCATATACTTTAATTTTTTTCCTACAATATAAGTAACCATATAAATTGACATATACTTGTTTGAGCAATATAATATTTACCAAAACTACACTTACACTAATTTCCCTTGCTTCACCATTTATACAAATTCTCCATTAGCATGTTTATGTGTTGTTATCCATACTTCTCCCCTACTAACTTTACGACCACACTCTTGTTCCTATAAAATGTAACAAACTTACATTATTATATACACTAGAAGAAAAAGTATAATTTTATTATTGAAAGTTTTAAGTTACCATCTCGTGTCTCTTTCTTACAATGCTCTTGGATCCACCGGTGTGAGGAAATGTTTGCCTCTTTCTATTATCCTTATTTTTTTAGGAAATTTCCTATTCACAATAAAAGAAAATTAACAAATCCATGTGCATAAAATATTAAGGCTGAGCAAAAAATACGCATGCAAATTCTGATAAGGAATCACATAATTTCATTTGTTAAAAAATATTTTATCCTAGTTGTAAATTGTGTTAATGACTGTACATAGAGAGAAGAAAAATGATTGTGCTTCTGTGGGGCAAAAAATATTAAAACTACAAACAGGAACGGACAAAACCATTACCTTGGTATAACTCAATGAAAGGTAGCACAAATCTTAACCAATCAAATGAACTCTAATTTTCTAAGCCAGATGCACTTTCCAATAACAGTCATAATTAACTCAATAAATAAAATTTGATTTACAGAACATATAAAATAATAAAGAATGCATCAAGTACCTCCTCCACGTTACAGTCTTTCCTGTGATTTCAGATGAAAATTTTGGTGCAACGACAATTGTAATTCTAATACTTGAAGTAGTTATATAGGACAGGTAGAAAAGAACAAATCAAAAACACCTTCCCATGATTTTTATTAATGACTCCTTGTGAATTCGCAACTTAATACATAGATAGAAATAATATAAATTGCAAAAATCAATGTGATTTAACAAAGAAGGAAACTAGATAAATGCAATTACACAGATAAACAAGAAAAATCAATTAACTACTTGAGGCCACACTTTCTTATGAGGTAAGCAATTTAGCATTTTAGATTACAGAGAGAAAAAGGACTTTCCTTGGAAAATAAGGTTTATATCATATATAAAATGTAACCATTTCATTATCTTAAACCCTAAACCCTAAATCTGAAAAAGTTGAAACGTAGATACACATACATGAAGGATTGAATAATGGACAAAATCAAGTCAACACCATCGAAGCAACATTCACTTTCCATTAAATTCCAATGCTCAACAAGTTCATCGTAACAAACATCCCCCATTGAAAGAAAAAAAATTCCTATTGTATTGAAAAGGAAAAATAGTCTTGAATACCTCTTGGCTTACTGTTGCTCCTACCTTTTTCGTTCTAAATATAACCTTCACTCCCTGATTCAAAATTCAAAAACACATTTCAGTTATAGATAAAAAAAAGGCTCAATAATCAATATGATGAAGGAATGGTCTCTGAAAACCTAGATAGATTAGGCGATGCGACCTTCCCTTCGACGGAAAGGAGGAAATCAGAACTCCGAGGAGGAAATGGTCTCTAAAAAAAAGGGACATGCTTTGAGTAGCAGGGGATTGTGTGGCCTTGAAAAAAAGGGACGTGCTTTGAAAAATGGTCTCTGAACAATGGAGCATTGTACGGCCTGAAGGCTGGGTTGTGCAACTCGAATAGAGAAGTTGTAAAGCACGCACAGAGAGGGAAAAATTAAACAAGGGTTAAGGCCGAGTTAGGGAAAAAAAATGAGTGTGTATTGATAAAAAAAATGAGGGGAAATGAAAAATAATTAAAAATAAAAGGTGGGAATCAAATTCTTTTAATGAATATATTAAATTAAATATAAAAAAATATCTAAATTTTATAGAGGTTTATAATAAACCCATCGATTTACTTATAATTTCATTATAAACAGTTGAAACTTAACTAAGGTTAATCCTTGATAATTTCATACATTTCTAGAACCCCAGCTAAATAACCCCTGTTAAATCCTAGTTTTTTTTTGTAGTCAGGAGGCTATTTAGGCCAAGCCACCCGGGACATCTATTAACGCCCTGTGGTAGGAGCTGATTGGGGAGGCCACCATGTCGAGGACAGCAAAGGCTTCAAGGCTTAAAGATCCAACTATGAGAGTCGTCCATAAGCTTATGATTGGCTCTATCCATAGACGCTGGGAGAGTAGTGGGTTAGTCATCCATATGGATTTTTTCCCCCTCTACTACATGACTCAAGGTTTAAGGTGCAACATTGGTTCGTTCTTTCTACAGAACGTGCGTGAATTTGGAATTCGAGAAGGCAACATCATTCGCACAAGATACATTGTGGTAAGGTCTCTGCTCACCCGACTGGCAAAGAACTTTAGGATCAGTACGTAGGGACGACGATGACCTTGGACCACCTTCGTGCCCTATCGACATCGCCACTTTGAGGATCATGGGGATCATCTAGAGTACGATAGATAGTTACACCCTCGTACGTACAAGGGTTTACTCTAGATTATTTTGATGACCTATTCGGGGATGATCCAGGGCAACAATCAGAGCAGCCCCAACACCGTACCATAGTCGAAGAGGGAGTAAAGAGCATCCACAAGCAGTGGGAGCAGTGGCAGGTAGCCACCAATGCTTGCCTTGACTAGATGAGTTGAGGCATCAACCAATGGCATGAGCATGCAGATTGCCAATTCACTAACATGGATTATCAGTTTGATCATTAGGAAACAAAGATACGTCAGCAAAATGAGCACATGATGGGTTGGCTCCAACGTCGCTTTCCCGACCCCCTAATGAGGATTAGGATTTATCTACTTGTATTTGTATTTTGCATTATAATCAAAACTTTTTCAAATTAATGAAATTGCAATTTCTCACATCTTGCCTTTGTTTCTTTTCACTTTAAGTGCAAGAAAAAGCTGAAAATAGGATAGATAAAAGAAAAAGGCAAAAGAAAAGTACAAATAAGAAAAATGTTAAGCTTCTTTATGTAGAAAAAATTGAAGCTTAAGAAAAATAAACTTTAGAAATCCTCAGAGGTCTCAATAACAAGAACATGCAAACAAGGGGCAAGGATTACCATAAGCGAAAATCCCTAGTCAAGTTAGACTGAATACCTGGTAACCAAGACCCACACAAGTAAATGTGGCTAATGAGTAGCTTACCCCCGACGGAGGGAACCAAACCTAGAGAGGCTTTAGTAAAGGAATACTCAGGTTACAAAACTGCACAATCCTAGTGGATGATCGCCTATAGAAAGGCAAAACAATCAAAGCTAGAAGCATCGTCTACATCTCCTCCTGATTCCCTAGTAGAGAAAATAGGACAACACAATTATGATCACCCTACTAAGAGGATGATCTTTTGCCCGTTAGCACATGGAAACTATTCATAGACTACCCACGTCTTCATCATACATCCCCACCTAAAAGAAGAGGCTATCAGATTATGGAAATCACCTTAGGCCTAGAAAGACTATGCAAAGAATACTCACTTTAGGCCTGGAGAGGCTATGCAAAGAATGCTCACCCTAGGCCTGGAGAGGCTGTGCAAAGAATACTCACCTTAGGCTTGGAGAGGCTGTGTAAAGAATACTCACCTTAGACCTGGAGAAGATGTGCAAAGAATACTCATCTTAGGCTTGGAGAGGTTATGCAAAGAATACTCACCTCACTACAAGAATTTATGTTTTTAACTAGGATTGTTATAACCCTTGAAAATGTAAACATTTATGAGAGTTTTAATAACCCTAGTTAAATTATAAGGGTTTGATTTCAAATCCCGGGAAAGTGCCAAGTGTTTTTCAAAAATCCTTGGTAACATTATTTTAATTAATTAAAATTTTATTTTTTTTATTTCTCTCCGATTATTTCTTTTCCCTCTAATACAGAGACAATGTTTTAGTTTTATTTTTCTTTTTCACAAGCACAAATTAAAATTGTAATTAAATCCAACAAAAAATATAAAAGCACATTAAGAGTTTTGATAAGGAATTTGAGTTTGGTGAAGGCCTTAACTTCAGACGTCTTGAACCTCTCCTTGAGGCGCTTCTTGGTTTCCTTGTGAGAGGTGACCTTCTTATCCTTTCAAAAGTAATGTGCCTATAGCGCGTAGCATTTTTGAGAGCAACATCAAGCATGTAGCGCGTAGCGTCTTGAACCTTTCCATCCGTGCCGGTGGCTTTCAGATATCTTGAAGGTAATTTTATTGGTTTGGGCTTTGATTGTGTTATGGTGGATTTTGTGGTTGGTGATGACTTTTGGAACGGTTTCATGAGATTAGAATCATGGAAATTGTAAAGTCAGGGGTGGGTTTATATATCCTTGTCTAGATTTGATCCTCGATGAATCTTTGTTTTTCTGTTTTGCAATGGAAGAGTTTGTTGAATGTTCTGCCATCCTGTGTTTTTGGTCATCTTTTGCTTAATATTGTTTTGTCTGTAGCTCATCATGGATTGTGTTGTAATTTTTAATAAATTTTAGCCAATAGTAAAGGAAGTGTTAGAGAATATCGCTAGCGTTATCTTATTTTTAAACGGGAACAATGGCCACAATAGTTTAATGTAGGGAATTTTAGGGAGCCTCGTCAAAGTGAAGAATCAATCTATGATTTTATAAATTTCTATTTTACAGTGCCACTATAGTTTCGTTATTCGTACTTTTAATGGTTTTAAGATTTTTGTGAGTTTGGAGTGATGAAATTGTGGTGAGTATTCTATACTTTGGGGTTTTGACAAATTTTATGTTTAGGGCTTAGCACAACCCCTATTCTTTTAATCGGGCTTGGGACTGGCTATGAGGCCACAAATGGAGTTATATTGTTGTGTGTGATCCATATAATTCATCTCACCTAGTAGGATAAAGGCATAAAACTACTATTTATGATGTACTGATACGATACGCATATCGGATATGACACGTATCCGATACGGCGATATGATTATTTAAAATATATAGGATACAATACTTGTAAGATACGTGTCATTATATATATATCAATATTCATAAATATAATAATTATGTACTTGTAATTTTGATCAAAATTCATAAACATTAAATATATAATTATTATTTTGCAAATCTAAATTAAAAATATACTTATTGTACATTACTAAAAATAAATAAATTATAAATTATTTCATCATAAATTACTTTTTATTATTTACAAATAGAAATAATATTACCAATTTCATTTCTTTCTTAAAATTACCTATATAGAAAACAATTTTCATTTACATTTCATCAAGGACTAATATTTTTATGTTTCTATATTAAACATGTTTATATATCTTATTTAACTGTAATGAATATTTCATTATTTTTCAAAAATTTAAATACTTTATCGATACGTATCACCAATAAGTATCGCTGAAGTATCTAAGTATCAGAATTGAATAAAATTTTCATAATATTTTTAAAGGCTAGGATACTTCATTGACACGTATCGGTGAAGTATCCAAGAGTATTGTGTCGGATACGTATCGGATACGAATACATGAAACAAATTGAAGTATCGATATTCATAGACTACTATTGATATTGTTCGAGTGATGAAATCGACTTGGACCTTTTTTTACCCCTTTTTAATCATATTGTGTGTTTGGGGAATATACTATGCCTAGTGATATTCTAAAGCAGTGACCATATTCTTGTTTTTTGTTACAGAAATATTACTAATTTTTCTTGTAATTCTTACTCTTTATATACTCTGAATTTGTGTTCAGGGCTTTGAAGGGAATTGGGGATGTGTTTCCCAATAGTGAACTGAAAAAATGGATAGGTTATGTGGTTGTACTCGAATATGAGATAGAATTGTTGCTGTGGTGCCACCAAAGCCTGTGTCACCATCAGCTATGATTGGCCTCAAGTAGTTAACATAAAGGGTCCTTGCCCTTTCTTCCCTGCTCATGCTCATTCTCTCCTCTTTTTGTTTCCTGCTGTCATGGTATTGTTGAGCAAAGAAGAAGTGCTCAACCTTGTTGGGGACAGTGTCATAAGGATAATCAGCAAGGTCAGGGGCAGGCTCATTGGTGGTGGTGTGAGTGGCTGAAGACTACCACCCTGAGACATAGATTGTGTCCAAGTGCTTGGCCATTTGGGTCACCTGAACAGGATCTAGAGCACCAAAAGTCCTTCCGTCTGTGCCATTGGCTTGGTGGTTCTTCAGAATGCACCAAAGCTTTTTAGATGCATTTGCTTAATTGGCCATGCTGACGATAAATTATATATTAGCGGCTTTAGCTAGCATACTTAATTAGACTCTTTCTATAAAGTAAACAAATTGATACACAAAAAAAATGTTGTATTAGAATCATGCCTTTTGGGTTGAGATTGAGTACCTTGACTTGAGTGCAGGAAAAAAAATATTCACAGGAACTTTCAACAAATATGTAATTGATATATATTAACTTGGAATCAGAATATTTATTTTAATAATTATCATAAACATACAAGGTTTGATGTCTCCTGGGTTTGCAGTTTGGGAAGAGATGGGGAAAACGTCGGATGTTCATGGCCACAAACAATTATTACATGGTTAATTCTTCAATTTTCACTTTCTAGTTTGTGAGGAATCATTAACTTGAGAATGGTGACAGACACAAAGCAATAAGCAATATGCAATGCTTGGTGCTTTTAGGATCAATTTTTATTGGTTATTAAAATAATATTTTATTAACAAAAATCATATTTTGTAAGGGTAGATTACTATTTAATTAGTTGCCAACTTTAAACACCGTGTAAATGATCTCCATCACAAAATAATAGTGTTAATACCTATGACTTGGAGTGGTGTTTTTCTTCGGGTGCGTTTGTGGATTTTGTACAAGTAGGTTTGTGAATTAAAAGATGATCGGCAATTATCCTTGAGTTGTCTATTATAGTTGTAGGGCCAATGTATTTGCATGTGAGTCTTTGCTTGCCAGTCCTGCTTCACTGCTGTGAGTGATATAGGTTACAACTGTTGTGGAAATGGCTCAAACACTGGCCATGGTCCTATGATTTAGTAACCACAACTAGCAATAATCCTTTATAATTATAATTCATATGCCACTAAAGAATATGGCTGCAACCTTCATCAGTGAAACAGGTTCAATTAGAAAGTAATAAGACTTTTTACTTTGTAATGTCACCAATGTAATTTTTTTTTTTTTTAAATGTGAGTTTTGCTAGAATCCGTTTAAGATAAAAATAATCAACCACACATGGTAACCCTGGAATCAAGTTTTATAGTTTGTTTCTTGGATAGAAAGCTCCATATCGTTATAATATTGAAAAATCTCATTTGTTCAAAATTTTTCAGAATTAAATGTTTGGATGAGCTTTTCTGCACAAACTTAAGGGTAAATGCAGCAAAGATTTCCAGGGTAGAATGTTGACGTTTTATACAAAGAATGTCTTCACTCATAGGAAAGTGGCAAATATATACAAAATTTATCCTGTTTGATAAAGATTAAAGATAAAATTATCTCCCAAAAATTTACTAAAAATGCTAATTTATGAATAAGCGAATAATTTGACCACTTTACACCCACGGTATTTGAGTACAAAGTTAATATATAAAAAAACTCATAGTAACTAACGGTAAATATTTAATTAAGAATAAAATATCAACTCTATTAGCATCATTTAATTTTCCAATATCCTGAATAATGATCACAATTGTGATAAAGTCCTATGGAGATCCCAAAATATTATAATTATGGCAAAAACAGTAAAAGTCCTACAAAATCTTAGCTAGCATTCATTGTTATAATTTCCAGGTTGTACTTATTATATTAACTAATTTTTAGGTTGTATTTAGGATGAACAAAATAAAAAATTTGAGACTTTTTTTCTTAACGTAAAATTATCAAGGTCAATTATCTTCTAACTTAGCAATGTTTCATTTTTTACCGATAATTTTTAAAAGTGAAATAATTTTTTTAATATATTTCATTATAATTTTCTGTTTTAAATTATGATTTACATTTATATTTTCAGGTTTCTGATAAAGGAAACGTACCAACTAATGAAACAAATTCTCAACATGGAGATGAGCATATTTAATAGTTGATGATGAGCATACTAACTTGCAGATAATTTTTTTTTTGGAAATTTGATAGAACATATTGTACTAGTTTGTTTTAAGGAACATATTGTAGGTTTTTATACTTACTATATATTTTGTAGGATTAATCACACAATACAAGTTTCATATATTGTGCTTGTTATGTATGTACTTTGTGTTTTGCAGTCAAACTAATATAAATTTGTGTTAGTTCTATACTTTGTATTTTGCATCTTTACTTGATTTATTTTATATAATTATATATAACAAAAAGGTCATTATGTAAAGAATATCTAGTATAATATTAAATGTGCAGGAATAAGAAAAATATCCTTTTAAAAAATAGGTATTCTCGAAAAGTAGATAACTTAGGGAAAATTTAGATTGTATTAATAGGAGTTGTATAACCCTCAACACATTCATGGGGTTATATAACCCTCGCTAATCTACAGGGGTTATAAATACATGTTATTTAACGGGGCTTATAAGCACACATTACTTAATGGAGGTTACGTAACTCTAGTTAATTATTAAGGGTTAAAAATTGCAATTAAATAGCTAGGGTTAGAAATCCTTGTCAATTACTGGGATTTAGAAACCACAACTATATAGTTAGGGTTAGAAACCTTTGTTAATTACTAAGGGTTAAAAACCTCAACTACTTAGTTAGGGTTTAAAATCGCCAGGAAATTTCCAATTTCTAGGGATTACTAAAACACCCCGCTAATGCGTTCCCTACGGATGATTTACTAGGGGTTTGTGCAACCCTTGAAAATGCGTTTAGCGGGGCTTATAACTCTGGTTAAATTCAAATTTAACCTCCATTAAATCCTATTTTTTTGTAGTGCCTTAAACTTTGAGAGGCTAGCAAATAATACTCGTCAAGCTTGGAGAAGCTAAAAAAAGATGAACTCACTCCCTAGCAAGTTTGGAAAATCTCAATGTAAATGAACTTAAGATCTCAGCGAATCTCGCCGAGCATTAGCACCTACATGGCCTAGAGAAGCGGCAAGGGATACTCGCCCCCCACTCATCCCCATGAAGATGGGAAGTTGAAGATTCGGACAAAACGTCTATGTCTTTACTTGTCTTTGGAAGACATAACCATAGTGTCTTGCTACCTAAAGGACAAGTAAGAAATGGTAGTTGTAGACACCGATTTTCATATGGGCTTTTCCTACAAGGATTGGGAGACTTTTTAAACAAGAGAAGCAACTCCTGAGGTCCAGGGAAGGTACGGAAGTGGGCCAAGATGGAGCAGGGGAAGTTTGAGAAGCATTTATGCACAAAAAAGTGTAAAAATCCTAATCCTAGGTTCAAAATGGTCGTTTCTAGAGGTGGAACAACCATTTCCCCTTTGTAACACACATGGCTCTACACGGCCATTCCATTTGACCTAATCATGTGTAAAGTTGCGGTGCGAAATAACCGTTTCAGTGTTGGGAATGACCATTCCTGTTCCCTAGATGCCTATAAAAGTGTGCCAAGGGATCATACTTCCACACACTTGATTCCTTCCCCCTCCCTAAGAATTCTGAGTGATACTGAGATTCTTGTAGAGTAAAGAGGCTGCCAAAAAGCACCCTTGTGTTGTTTTACAAGAAGAGTTATAAAAAGCTTGCTTCGAAGGTTCTCAATTCTTCTATTTTACTTACTTCTTTGTTTACCACTTTTCTTTGTATGCCTAAAATAGGCACCATGTAGATAATAAAAGTGATGCATATGTTGTAGACTAGGATAATGTAAGCTAAACTATTGTATGTTTAATAAAATAAAAGGGGTGGAAATTTATTTACGCTGTTATTGTGCTAAATTTGTCATATGGTACCAAATTTAGGTGTTGTAGGATGCTTAATACCTTCTCTACACGTAACTGACCCCCAAACCTGACTCTAGCTATGAAGGCCAAAGTCAACTTTTTTGAAAATATTTTCTTTTTTTGACATTTTGTGTAAAATGTCAGTGGCAACTTCTTCGAACTCTTTTCAAAACCATCAGACAGAGGATTATTTTGATATTCGGGCAATCTAAAGCTGATGAGATTTTTAAACAAAGGTTCAAACCATCTATTGGTAAGGTCAAAATTTTTCGGGTTTCGACAGGTTTAAATATCTCTGACTTTGTTTCCAATTCTCATATCCTCTTCCTAAGAATGTGGTGAGATTTGAAGTGGGTTTATCTTCTTCCTTGAAGTGGCACCACTTGAAAAGAGTTCTTTACTTTTAAAGGTGAGTCAGGAGTTCTTCATCTCCATTGGAGAGCTCTTTGAAGCTTAAGAAGTGTTAAGAAGACAAATTTCTAGTAATAAGATTGAAGGAGAAGCTACATCAATCTAGTTCCTCCTTGAGGTTTCCATCATTTGGTATCAAGAGCTAGGTCTTCTTGGTAAACACTTTCCTCAAGCTTCCTTTCAATTTTTGTTTGGTTAATTCATCTTGTTTAGTGTTTTGATTTAGTCATTTTATTGTGTTTGTATGGATTAGAATTGTTCTTGTGTCACATATATAGATTTATAGAACAATTCATCTTGTCTTACACGTTTTCTTATTCATTCTTTAGTCTATATGGATCAATCTTCTTTTGTGATTTTAGGTTAAATCTTGTTCTTGCATTTTGATGTTTTAGGTTTTTCTTATATCTTGTTTGAAACTCCAAAATATTTGGTAAAAAAAAAAACTCTGAAGAAAAAAAGTAGTTGTATGCATTTTTCCTTTCTTAATCTCCTAAGTTTTGTCTTAGAAGTTTTGTGTAATTGCTTTACTTGTTATTACTTCTCTAGTGTACCTTTTTTTTCTTTTGAGATATAAAAACAACATTCTTTGTTCAGTTTTGGTTATATTGTTGGATTCACATATTAATATTCTTAGAAGGGCTTATTGAATGATTCCTATGCATGTTACTAGATCTAGCATGCTCTAGTGTCATATTTTGTGAACTTCACTTGCTAACTCTTACTTAGAAATTCAAGGCCAAAAATTCCTTGAGTTTTTTGTGCTTTATTTGAGATATATAATCAGTTTAAGAAGTGTAAAAAAAATCAAAGAAAGTGTACAAAAAAGATAGCAAACTAAAAGCCAAACTAGATACTAGTAACCTAGAAACTTATCTAGTACATTTACACTTCCTATAACTCTATTCCACCACTTGTAAACCTTTTTAATTCATTGTTAGACCCTTATTTAGTGCTCATATTCAGTGTATAAAAACAAAAGATCCAAGAAGGAAACTAAAAGAAAAAGAAACAAAAGCAAAAGCTAAAAAAACAAAACTACAAGAAATGTTACATATAGTGACATACAAAATGTGTCACTATAGATATAATATATGTAGGTATATATCTATTTGACATATAGTTACATATAATTTTAGTGTTGATTTTGAATGAGATTTAACAACATATTTTGTGTGTCACTATAGCCTACACCCACACTTTTGAACAATATACCAACATATATTATATTTATTATGTAGGTAAAAGTATTTTTTAGTGACACGTATTGTGTCACTATAAGGCGTGTGTCACTATATGACAATTTTCTTGTAGTGATAAAACAGAAAGTTTAGAGCATTTGACCTTGTGATTTTTTGTGTATTTTTCCTTTGGATTACTCTCTGTTAAGTGGCTGGAGACACATTAAAATCTCTCAAAATTTTAGCAAAAATTTATTTTTTTTCATTTTGTAATCCATTCTAGAACCAATCCTAAGTTACTCCTTTGAAACCTAACTTAAAATTTGTGCTTTATTTTCTTGATTTGTGTCTTCTTACACTCTTTGACTTTGTCACATACATTCTTTCTTGAGTTTATCCTCTTTTAATTGTGTTTTTCAGTCTTGATTTTATTGGCTTTCACTCTCTCTTGTTGGTTGTTAACTCTTGGTGGTTATAGGTTCACTTTCAAGTACACTTGAAAAGAAGTTGATAATTAAGGCATATTGGAACCACCTCAAAGGGGATTGCAACTTTTGGGAGATTGATGTACCTATAATCTTGAGTGAAACACTTTGATGAGGCTAACTTGTGTGTTCATTGTAGTAAAAATTTGAAGAGAAACTACCAAAGGATTTAGAGACAGAATTTTTACATTGCAACCCTATCCGTCACAAAATCCGTCTCCAAATTTTTTAGTAAATTCGTTTCTAATTGTTTGAATTGTATTTCATTTATTTTCCTTGTGGATTAATTTATTTTTATTTCTTTGTTTTCTTAAGCTTGTACTTTACCTTTGAGAGTATTTTGGGAAGCCTTTAGTGTTACCTTTCCTAAGTATGATTAGTGAAACTTAATAATCGTTACTACTTGTGGAAGAGTCCTAAAGGGCACCAACTGTCACTTAGGTTTCCACTAGGGAGACACCTAGTTTACTTGCTATTAGAAATGTTTAGTACTTGAGAAAGTATTCTAACGAGCTCTAAGTGTCACTTAGACTTCCACCCAAGGGACTTTTAAAAGTCTAAATTTGACCTTTTTATTAACCAGGTTAGACTAGGTCAAGCTTTAAAGAGATCAGGTTATAGACCTCTATTTAAGGCTTGACCTATTTCATCCCTAATTAGTGGTTTATTCGCACACACACACTAATAAAAGTCTTTTGTAAAAATCTTTATCACTTCAATCTTTTCTTCTATTTGCAAATTTTGTGAAAAAAATTTTCAAGCAAAGATGAGTGATCATTTTCATCTTAGTAGTGTGCATGGTCAAAACTCCCATTGTAACACCCTACTTTTCAAAGATAATAATATTTTTATATTATTATATTTTGGTCAGAAATATTTTTATTATTATAGGGAGGAAAAGTATTTTATATTATATATTTATTTATTAATTTATTTATTTATTTTTGAGAAAAGAGAAACGAGTCGAGAAGAGAAGGAAAATGGGTTGGGTTGACTTGACCTAGTGGATTATTTTAAGAAAGGGGTCAGATAAAGTTAACCCTATCTGTCTCATTTTTCATTTTGAAAGGTTAGGAAAGAAGGATAAGAGAAGAAGAGAGCTCTAAGGAGGAGTGCTCAGGGGCAATCTCAAAATGCATCAAAATTCTTCCTATTAACACAACAAGGTACAAGGGAAAAGGAAGTGTTTCATATGTATGGTAGCAGGAGGGAATGGGTAGAAGGAGAAGTCTATGAAATTCTTAGGATTTTCTAATTCATTTATGTTTATGAGTTTGATAATTTAATTAATTTCTGTGTAAATGTATGGTTATAATTTATGTTGATGAAAAATAATGTTCTGTTTGATAATTTAATTCTCTTGAAATGCCTCTTGGGTTAGGGTTTATGAGGGATTGGAATTTTGTTGATTGGTATGTTGTTTTGTACGTGAAATCGATGATTCAATCGAGTTTATATTGATTTATAAATGTGGTTGTTATATTGTTTGGTAAAGTTGATGATCTAGATGATAATTGAATTCATTGGAATGTGCTCTATAAGTTAGGATTCTTGTAGATTGATGAACACCCTTAATTATATGACTTAATGAGTAACTGGGAGATTTTACTTATGAATATGTACCTTAGTATTTTTGTAATATCTTTGTGTGATTAGCCAAATCAAAATCCATTTTTTAGGTTAGAAAGAAGACACTTGGTGCTATAATTTAGACCCTATAATCATGTAAAATTGTTAAGAATTGATTGAGTTATGCGAGTTATAAATTCAGTCTCCATTCTAGTGCATGAAATATTAACTTTTGTGTTGTCATCCATTAGAGGTGACCTTAAAGACATTTTTAGGCTTCATATTCTTCACAAAAGTTTTATCCTTGGGTGTTATCTTTCCAATAGCGTTGGAATCACTCAATATGGATGTGTATAATTCATGTTATGGTCAATATAGTGAGTAGAGGTTAAGTTGCCAGGATTTACGATGCTTAGTGAGAATATTCTATTTCAGTTTGTGTTTTTGATGTTTTGGGACCCCTTTTTGGCATGTTTGTGATACTTTATGATTTCTTAGTGATTCTTTATAATACTTATGATATGATTGAATGAGTTTGATGTGGGATTGTGAAATATGGTATTATATTAATGAATGTTGATGATGGTTGTGAATTGTATGATGTCCAGTAATGACTATTGTATGAATATATATATATATATATATATATATATATATATATATATATATATATATATATAAATGGTGTGTATTTGGGTAAGTATATTTGAGTATGAATGGTTTGTATTTGGATGAGTGATATATAAATGTGGTTGTATGCGAATGGTTAATAAATGTGTGTTAGCATGAATGAAGATGAGGAATGGATTTGGTGGTATGAATTGACCATTGATAGACGCATATATATTACCCTGACCTATGTGGTGATTAACAGGGATGTAATATATATATATATATATATATATATATATATATATATGTGTGTGTGTGTGTGTGTGTGTGTATAGTCACCTTGGCTTGTGTGGTGATTAACAAGGCAGTGCATTACCTTGACTTGTGTAGTGATTAATAAGGAATGCATGTAATACTTATATATCCACTAGTTATGTGGTGTTTAATAGTGGGGAAGTGTGTGGTGGTACCTGATGAGATTGATATGGTTTGCCCATTGTATGGCGCTCCGAGTCAATGCTTCTTAGGAGGTTGTAGTTAGGGGTGGGAATGGATCGGTTTTTTTAAAAATCGATCCAAACCAATCCGATCCATTTTTAAATGGATTAGTTTAGTGGATTTCGATCTGATCCAGTTTCCTAATCCAATTTTAAACCAAACCTAATTAATGAATCAGTTTCAAACTGATTTTTATCCAAAATTTATGGATTAATCCATTTTCAAAATGGATGCGATAAAAATCAGTTTAAAATCGATTTTTTAAACCAGATTTTTAACCAAATCTTTTTTAACCAGTTTATAAACCAATTTTTTGAACCAGATTTTGTAACGAAGTTTTTTAACCCACTTTTTAAATTTGTTTTTTTAATCATATTTTTTTACCGATATTTTTAAACCTAGATTTTAAAACTTTTTTAACCCAGTTTTGTTAAATTAGATTTTCTTACTAGCTTTTTAAATCAAAATTTTCAAGCAAATTTTCTAAAATCAGGTTTTTTAAGCCAATAATTCTTGTTTGCATCATACATGTGATGTCCATCCATATAAGTAAAAGGAATAAACCATAACAAGAAAAAATAAAGACATCCATGGAAACAACTCACATCACCGGTTAAGAATTGCAATATATATCTCAATTCTTAAAAGACACATGAAAATAAAGACATCCATGGGATGTCACTTATACTGCTCTGTTGTTAGGGAGATCTCCTAGGTGTATGTGTGACGACACATTAGATGATTGATATGCATTGATATCTTTCATGAGATGCATTTATTGCATGATTGTTAATATGGTGAAGTGTGTGGTGTTTGGCTTCATGATTGGTGGATTATATTTTATGCATGAGTAGTATTGGATAGAGTGTATGGTGTGACTCTATGAATATGATTGATAGTTGGATGATTGTGTAGTATAGATTATTGTTTTGTACTTGTATGATTGATTTTTTAACTCTAGCTTACCCTTCTGTTTCCATGTGGTGGGACTGCAATGATCATACTTGGTATGGGAGCAGGTTAGGGATAGTTGCGAGTTGAGGTAACCGCTGCGAGACGGGGAGTTTGATCTTCTTGTTAGAGTTACCATTTTGGGTAACGATTTTATTTGTGCTTGACCAGCACTAGTGAATATTATTTTTGGGATGATAGTACATATATGGTGTTCTATTTTGTATACAGAAACTTAGTTATTTTTATTCTTACCTATCCCTATATGTATGAGTTATTCATCTTAATATTTCTCTTAGTTTGCTAGTAGTAGTGCAATTCCACTAAGTGTATAGACCATAGCGGGTCGTTACAGATTAGATTAATTGTAATACCCTATTTTATAAAATAATAATAATAATAATAATAATAATAATATATTTTTATATTTATATAATAGTTCGGATACACTGAAATGAGAAGGATCTAGAGATTGTACAAATATGAGAGTGTATAGTTGAGGATTGCTTAAAGGGCTAACCACGGAGGGTTCTAACCAACGAGAAATGTATGAGTTGTTATCGTGTGAAGTATCGTGGAATAGAGTCGTTGAGAGTTCAAGGTGTTACATTAAAAAATTTATTAAAATTAAACAGAAATTTTCCAACAGGTATGTGTCGGAATCACATAAAAATTTCCAAACAATACCATAAAAATTTCTGATGGAATATTTGTTGGTAATTTCTGAAAGATATATCTGTCAGTAATTAACGACACATATTTACCACAGAATCATCCGTTGGAAATTTTCAACAGATTAAATTGTTTTCAACTGATTTTTTTTTCGATGTCCCTTTTTCCGAGGGATTTGTATCTGCGGAAAATTCTCTCTTTTGATGAATATTCCTTTTTATCGATGGATTATGCCCATCAAAAATTTATGTGTTTCTTATAATGTGGACAACTATAAACGAGTATTAATCTTGGGACCATCGTACATGAGCTTTATTAATTAACACCATGTGTATTTAGATCTATATAACTCTATGTTTATTGCATTAAGTGCATAAGTTCTGAAGGTAAGTTCTCTACCTAAAGAGACATTTTGTAAATACTCTTTTCATCTTACAATTAAAAATTTTATTCAAATTTTCTATTGTTTACTAAAAATACGAGAATGTGAGATACTGGGGTACTACAATTCTGGAACAAGATAATCATTCCTATTTAACATATAAGATTTGATTTAGAAGAAAACTAGTTTTAGTTTAAAAAAACAATAGTTTAGAAAAACAAATAAAAAAGAAAAAAGAAGTTGCATTTTTTTATTAAAAAAATTTAAACAAACGGACTTCTTAACTTTTTCACAAACTTATTTTTAATTTAAGAGTATATAAGTGAATGATAACTCTCACCTTATAAGTTTATTTTCTAAGGTTGAGTTAGACTTAAAACTTATTATTTTATATAAGTTGGTATCAGGTTACTTACCATTACCAAACTCAATAGTCCTAAACTTGAGGAGGTGTATTGAGAAAAACTCAAATCTCACATTGGTTATAGATAAAATAATTAATTAGGAGATAAGATAAGTAGAGGACGAGCCTCATTTTACAAGTGAGATAAAGTAATTAAAGAGTATTTGTACTCATCTTGTAAGTCTCACATCAATTAGAAATAAGGTAATTAAAAAATATTTTGAATTATTTCTTAAAATTTTAGTGGCAATAGAAAAAAAATATTAAATTCTAGTAAAAAATGTCACAAAAACTTAGACACTTTTGTCAATCATTATAAGGATTTTTACTAACATGCAGAATAATTATCCATAAATATTTTAGATATATTGCTTAAAGATTTTATAACAATTTTTATTATCACTAAAAATCATATTAAATATTACTAAAATTTCATTTTGTCTACAGATCAGATACATCTAGAAGATTAATAATATATACAAGAATAAATTGTAAATAATGAACGCAACTACGATCTACTCTTCAATTATTATTGAGTAACTTAAGATTTTATTTTTTTAAATTATATTGTCCGTCAAATAAGATTTATTGGGTGCCTTAAGATTTTATTTTTTTTAAAAGTCCTTCAAATAAGATTCAGTGATATCAAAAAACAAAAAAATCTGAACTACTTCATAAAACTGACATTTTCTGGACACGGACATTAAAAGATAATAGTGCTGTTCATCCCCGACATTGTTGTATATTAAAAATACACAAAAGTTTCAATGATCTGAAGTGGTGAATAAAGCACTGGTTGAAATAGGTATATTGTTAATTGTTTATAGTCGTACCGGAAATTTGACTAAATTATTTATTTAAATTAAATTTAATCATATCGACTCTAGAATATATATATATATATAGTTAGATTAATTTGAATTTTTTTTTATAATAATATATTAATATTAATGTTGTATATAAAATCAAATGCATTAGAATATAAAATTAAAATTGATATATATTTTTAATATTAATTTTACGATAAATACTATCATTAGAAATATAATATTGTAAAACAATATATTACTAATATTTTAACCAATATAATACATAATAAAAGGTATTTATTATTATAATAAAAGGTATTGGACTTTTTGGTGTATATAATTTTTGTCCAATTTTATCTTAATAATTAATTATTTTTAAATCATATTTTTTTTATTCTTTTATGTAAATTTCACTCCAAAGTCGTCTATATTTTAAATAATCTCTTACTATTACATAAGATTTATTATTTATTATTTTTAAAAATAATTTGTAACACTCAAATTTTTTAAAAATTATTAAGAAGATATTTTAATTAAATAAATAAGTTTTATGATTATATTAAAGATTTCTTTTAAATGATTATGATTATTTTTGTTAATTAAAGAAAGATTTGTGAAATTATTTGTTATTATTAGAGATATAATTATATTTTATTTAACATATTTTGATTAGATATTATGACTTTGATTATTTTAGAGTTTTATAGATAAAAAAAATTTAAGATAAGAAAAATAAAGATTTCAAAATAATATTATTCGAAGATATTATTTTGTGTAATTGAAGAAAAATAAAGATTTCAAAAAATTTTATTTGAAGAGATATTATTATGTATTTATATATAAGATTTTGAATTGATTAATTGGGCTAGTATTATATTCTGAGTGATATTTCAAAATAATAGTAATAATTATTTACTTATTTTTAAAATAGTGAGAAGTGATTAATTAGGGTAACAATATATTTTGAGAGATATTTTAAGATAATAGTTTATTTATCTATTATTTCAAAAGATATATTCTTGATTTGATTGTTTTTAATAATTACAAAAGATAATTAATTGAGCTTTTGTAGCCGAAGACAACCTCGAAGATCTACATCTGGAGTTTGGTGATCATTGAGGTAAGATGAGTAGTATCGCTCTACGTGTAATATATATATGTTAGGTGGTGGAATTGACCCAAATTTCTTCTTTGTTGTTTGTATTGTATGAAGGTGTTTTTCCAAATTGATTGCATTATGTATTTTTTTCTCTTCTATATGATTCTTTGTTGTTCTATTTGATATTGTGTAGTTGTATGTGCCTCCAGTTACATTATTGAATCTGTAATTGTGAAGTTTAGATTGTGTAACACCCCATTTTTCAAAAAAGGTTATTATTATTATTATTGTTATATGGTATTTGGCCATAATTATTTTTATAATTATAGAGGAATATTATTTTGTACGTTTTAATTAATTGTTGTTTTGGATAATTATTTTATACGTATTAAATAAGTATTTTTATTAGCATTTTAAATAATTATTTATATACTTTGGATAATTTGGGAGTTGATAAATTATATATTTTATTATAAAATCTAAAAGGTTGATTTTATATGATATTTTAATATTGAAATTATATTATTATATTTTTTGTCAGAAAAATATTTTATATAATATACGTATTTATTTTATTTAATTATTTTGAGGAAAAACAGAAGCGGGTCGCAAGAGAAGGAAGATGGGTTGGGTTGATTCAGCCCAATGAATTATTTTAAGATAGGGATCAGACAGAGTTAACCATATTTGCCTCATTTGCGACCTGAAAGATTAGAAAAGAAATAGAAGAGAAATAGTGAGCTTTAAGGAAGAATGCTCAGGAACAATATCAAATTACATCAAGAGTATTTTGATTAACGTAACGAGGTACAGGAGAAAAGAGATTATTTGTATGCAAAGTTACATGATGAAATTGGGTAGAGGAGGAATCTCATAAGATTATGAGTAATTTTATAATTATTTCTGTTTGAGGAATTGATGATCCCATTAAATTTTACATGCATTGAGGATTAGGAATATGCAAACAATTTGTAAAAATGATGATTTGGGAGAGAGAATGAAATTGTAGAAAAGTGTCTATGAGTTAAGTTTTGGAAAAATTGGGAATTTTACTATTTGAGTTAAGATTCTATGAATTTGATGATTCAATAAGGTTTTATATTGATTTATAAATGTGATTGTTATATTATTTCGTAAAATTAATGATCTAGATGATAATTGGATTTATTGGGATGTGTTATGTAAGTTAGGGTTCTTGTAGATTGATGAACACCCTTAATTATATGAATTAATGAATATTTAGGAGATTTTTCCTTGTGGACGTACCTTAGTATATTTGTGGTATGTTTCTGTGTTATTAACCAAATCAATTTTTTATTTTTGGGTTAGAAAGTAGACACTTGGGGCTATAATTTAGACTCTAGAATCGTATAAAAATGTTAAGAATTGTTGGAGTTATACAAGTTATAAGTTCAGTCTCCATTCCAGTGCACAAAAAATTAAGTTTCATGTTTTCAGCCATGCGAGGTGACCTTAAAGATACTTTTAGGCTTCATTTTTTGCACAAAGGTTGTATATTTCGGTGTTATATTTTTAATGGCTTTGGAATCACTCAAAAAGGTTGTCTAGAACTCTAGATATGGTTGTTTTAATGAACAGGGGTCAAGCTGTCAGCGTTGATTATATCTGTTGCGGTTTTTGACATTTTTAGCTAAGTAGATGAATTTTTTAGAATTTCATGTCTTCATAAGAGTTGTAGATGATCCCCTTATATTTCTTTTGAGATAGATTTGATCTTATTTGGATGAGTATAACTCTCTGTGTGTTATTTTCTTTGACAGTTGTCAAAAGGAGACGTATGTTATTTTGATGTTCTAAGGTGTTATCATGTGAATTGAAAAATTGTTTAAAGTAGTATGATACTAGGTCGTAGAGTTAGTTCATATATATATATATAATGATGAGATGTGGATTCATGGTGAATTGCTTGAGGGGGTATGTGAACCATTATTTTGTGTGCACTTATCTATATTATGTATGTGATGTGAAATTGAGTTATGAACTGTGGTGTGATGTCTTGGCACAAATGTATACATATTGTATCTACCGTTTTAGTATTGAATTGATAGCATGATGTGGCGAATGGTATATTATGGCTTAATTTTTCAATTAATTATGATGTGAGTATGTTGGCATGAAATGAGATGTTGTGTTGAATGTGAATATGATATGATTGTGTTTCCTCACACTTATGTCTGTGTGGCATAACCTTGGACAAGAAATGCTACAGGGGTGGCGTGAGCATGACATAGTGTGGGATGTGTGAAACAATTAACACGTATGTCAACGTGGCATGACCTTGAGCAATAGATGCTACAAGGGTAGCGTGAGCATGGCATAGTGTTAATTGCAAGATTTGTGATGATTGTGAACGAAATGTGATTGTGGTTCCTCACATTTATGTTGGCGTGGCACGACCTTTGACAAGAGATGTTATAGGGGTGGCGTGAGCATGGCATAGTGTGGGATGTGTTAGGAAATTAACACGTATGTCGGCATGGCACGACCTTGGGCAAGAGATGCTACAAGGGTAGTGTGTGCATGACATAGTGTTAATTGAAAGATTTGTGATGATTGTGAACGTAATGTGATTGTTATTCCTCACACTTATGTTAGCGTGGCACGACCTTGGGAAAGAGATACTACAGGGGTGACGTGAGCATGACATAGTGTGGGATGTGTGAGACAAATATCACGTATGTCGGCGTGGCATGACCTTGGGCAAGAGATGTTACAAGGGTGGCATGAGCATGGCATAATGTTAGTTGCAATATTTGTGTGTAGCAATTAGTATGAATTGAATGTGATGTGGTTGTGGATACCCTCACACTTATGTCAACGTGGCATGACCCTGAGCATAAGAAGCTACAAGGGTGGAGTGAGCATGGCATAATGTGGGACGTGTAAGGCAATTAACACATATGTCGGCGTGGCACGACCTTAGGCAAGAGATGCTACAGGGATGGTGTGACACCCTCTACCCTACATACCATAACACAAATAATAAAATTTTAATAACACAATCTTTCATAATTGAAATACCAAACGTGTTTAGATAGATAGTACCACATCCATGACTTAAACAAATGACTTAATCAGCGGAAATTACAATGATATAATACTAAGGTTTTCAAAATAATAAGAACAACATCCTAATCTAATCCTATCTATGCCCCGATGTCACATGTCCTATCAGAGCAAAGCCCAACATTGAAGCCTAAGCTTCATCACCAACATCCTCAACCTCATGTTGATAATCACCTATATAACAATCAAGGAAAACAACATAAAAGAAAAAGGAGTGAGAAACATCTCACTCTGGCTCACGGTGTAAGAATACACACCGGATAGCCAAATACAAACAAGACATGTATATGTACAAAGCATAAATAGATTAACAACAATATCACATTCCACTCCTCAAAGGCATAAAAATTACTTTAACATATAACATTAAAATGCATATATTATCATGCATGTGGCGCCAGTAACACATATCACATGGCGCATTGCCACTAGCAATACACGAGAGTAGTCTAGGAGTACATGTTGGGTCACACCCTCTGCGCACTCTCACTAGAAGGACATACTACCAGGTGTCGCAACCCGAAAATTTTCGATCTCGCGACTAATGGTTTAGACATCCTTTTAAAAGTCTCATTAATTAAAGAATGCCCGGACACCAGACTAATCCTTAATTAATGGTTTTGAAAAATGAGTTCATGGAGTCGCCACCAATGTTTTACTCAAAATATTGGAAAAAAGAAGAGGTTTTTAAAAGTCCAATAATGGCCTTGATAACTAGAATTGGGTTCGAGGGTCGGTTACGTGTAGGGAAGGTATTAAGCACCCCTACAGCGCCCTAAATCGGTACCCTATGATGAGGTTAACGTAATAAGAAATAATAAATTAAATATTAGATCCCCTTTTTATTAATAATTATTTACATGCTTAAAGATTAAATTATACAATTAATTCTAAAATAACTACATGATTATTTTTGTTTAAACAATATTTATTATAGAGAAGAAATAAATAAAAAAGGAGAAAGAGATTAACTGAAATACCTCTTGAACGAGCTCTATTAATCTTCAAAGATGGAGATTTGGGTGCTTTTTGGCAACCCTTCACACTACAATGCCTCACAAAAATCTCAAGAAATGCAAAAAGAGAGTGGAAGAGAGAAAAAGAGAGAAATTTCGAGCTATAGGAAGTCTGGACGAAATTTCGGGGTCTGGAGAAATGAGCCCCAGCTGTCTATTTATAGACTTCGGGAAGGGGGTCCAGAATGGCCTGTTCCAAAATCGGAACGGCCATTCTGGATATGGCCGTTGTGCCTTAATTTGGACCCTGGAACGGCCCGTTTTGAAACCAGAACGGCCCGTTCCGGGGAACCAGAACGGCCCATTCTGGTTTCAGAACGGCTTGTTCTGGGGTACAAGTTTAGCCCACTTTTAAGAGACTGGAACGGCCTATTCTAACGGGAACGGCCCATTCTAGTTTACAAATTATAGGCTTTTTAGGAGCCTTGGAACCGCCCGTTCCAATTCGAGAACGGCCTGTTCCAGCCTTGGGAACGACCCGTTCTGATTTTGGAACAGCTCGTTCCGGGCCACTAAAAATGGCTAGTTTGGGCTTTTGGGCCCCTAACGTCCTATCTTGTTGTTTTGTGCCTCCCGGATGAAATTGGGTGTCTACAGCTGCCCCTCTTTACTTGTCCTTTGGAATAACTATGCGTTGCTTTTTCGAAGGCAAGTAAAGACGTAGACATTTCGTCCGGGTCTTCTCTTTGTCTCTTTGTGTGATGCTTCTACGTTGCTTCTCTTGGATAGATGTATTTGCTCGTATCATTACCCTTTAGAGCATTTGGATACTCTTGGGTAACAAGGCTGACAAACTGTACACCTGATCTTCAGTCTTCGAGTAGAAGCTCCATTGTTTCTCTTGTGATAGTGAGGTGAAAATTCAAATCTTCACTCTTGTTTTGACAATAGATACCTTCACGTTGTTTCCTTCGGGTAGACGGTGTTCCCTATATCCTTGTCTCATGGAGCAACTGAGTGTTGGATTGTATGCTCTATTAGGTGTCACGGATGGTGAACCGAAACATCTAGGCTTCAAGATCCATGTGAATGCCCCATGTCGCTTCCTGTGTCCTGAATCTTCTCCTTTGCTTCAGCAGTGTAGATGCCCCCACACCATTTATTTCGGGTAGATGGTGTTTGCCCGTATCCTTGTCCCTAAGAGCAACTGAGTGTTGGTTTATATGCTCCGTCAGGTGATAAGGATGGTAAATCGAAACATCTAGGCTTCTGGTCTTGATGTAGATGCTTCCTACTACTTCTGTCTGTCTCATGGTAGTGTGTTTCTTTATTTGTAGCTTGTTAAAGAGGGAGTATGTTCTAAGCTCAGCCTCTCCAGGCTGGACTGATATTTAGGGCTTCAGCCAGCCCACTACTAGTTTTGGGGATCTAGCAACCCTTTCGCTAAGGTCAGGTAACCCACTTTGTACTAGTTTTGGGGATTTAGCAACCCTTTCACTAAGGTCAGGTAACCCACTTTGTTCTAGTTTTGGGGATCTAGCAACCCTTTCGCTAAGGTCAGGTAACCCACTTTGTACTAGTTTTGGGGATCTAGCAACCCTTTCACTAAGGTCAGGTAACCCACTTTGTTCTAGTTTTGGGGATCTAGCAACCCTTTCGCTAAGGTCAGGTAACCCACTTTCTACTAGTTTTGGGGATCTAGCAACCCTTTCACTAAGGTCAGGTAACCCAATTTGTACTAGTTTTGGGGATCTAGCAACCCTTTTCACTAAGGTCAGGTAACCCACTTTGTACTAATTTTGGGGATCTAGCAACCCTTTCACTAAGGTCAGGTAACCCACTTTGTTCTAGTTTTGGGGATCTAGCAACCCTTTCGCTAAGGTCAGGTAACCCACTTTGTACTAGTTTTGGGGATCTAGCAACCCTTTCGCTAAGGTCAGGTAACCCAATTTTTACTAGTTTTGGGGATCTAGCAACCCTTTTCACTAAGGTCAGGTAACCCATTTTGTTCTTGTACTTGATGTCTTCTCAATGGTGTTGTGCGATGAAAGACTGCCCGTAGGTGGATGGGCAGGAGAGTTTTGATGTGCCCCTGTGTTGGTGGGCAGAGAAGTGGATGGTTGGCAGGGATTCCCGTGTTGCCCCTGTCACTTGAGTATTGTGATGCCTCTCTAGGCGCCTTCTTATGGTGGTTTTTTTTCATTTCTTTGTTTAGCTTCGACTTTTTCAAATTTGAAGCTTGCCTTTTTTTCTGCTATTTTTTCTTTTTTAAATGCTTCGGCTTTTTCAATATGTACGAAGCTTGCCTTTTTTGTCTTATGGCTGGTCGTTGTAAGGGATTGACCGTGTCTGATCTTTGTTGTGAATGAAGATTGAGAGGGGGAGTTATGCTCCGTCACACGTGGCTCCCATCTTGATTGCTTTCTTTAGAGATTTTATTCATGATGCATGCATGGATTAAAACATTTGCAGCCTACTGCCCTTTTGGATAATTCCCTTTTTATTTCAAGTGCGCGCTTTTCTATATGTCATACATATGCATTTAATCTTTTTAGAAATCTATTGATATCAAGTGGCTTCTCTTTACCCTTTTTTTTTTTTTTTTACTGAAGATTCGCACACAACTTTTGTTTGCTTTAGAGGCCCGTATAGGATTATCTCATCTATTTAACTGCTTTTTTTTTTTTTGGTTGTTTTGATTTTTCTCTTTTATATCAAAACACATCATTTAAAGATAAAGGTTGGAAGAACTGAGAAAAATGGTATTTTATTGCCAATTAGAAAATTTTAAGGAGGGTTACAAGAGAAGGTTTTGAAACACTAACTGAGGTTGGCCGGTGTCTGGGCTTGAGTGATCATGACTTTAAGAAACGAAGCTTGGCATCCTCCTAGTCGTCTGATCAGTACCGCTTCAAGTAATTTCTTGACTTCTGTAGAAGGTGATAGGGCTTCTAGGTCGTCCGTTTGTCTTGCTTTAATGCTTTTTTTTTTTTTTTTTTTTGCGTTTAGGCATAGAACTTCTTAACGGCATTAGATTTTACTGGGTAAGCGAGTTCTTCACCATCCATGTTGGTGAGGATCAATGCTCCTCTAGAAAAGGCTCGCTTAACCACGTATGGACCTTCATAGTTTGGTGCCCATTTCCCTATCTTATCTTTCTATGCTGGTAGAAGTTTCCTTAGTACTAGATCCCCCTCTTCAAATGGTCGTGGTTAGACTCTCTTGTCGAAGGCTCTCTTGATTCTCCTTTGATATGTTTGCCCGTGACAAATGGCGTCTAACCTTTTCTCTTCTATGAGATTTATTTGGTCAAATCTGGTTCGAACCCATTCAGTTTCTGGGAGCTTTGCCTCCATGAGTAATCTCAAAGAAGGAATTTCCACTTCAACAGGTAAGACTGCCTCCATCCCGTATACTAAGGAAAAAGGGGTGGCGCCCGTCGATGTGCGAACAGATGTTCTGTACCCATGCAGTGCGTAAGGTAGCATCTCATGCCAATCTTTATATGTAACGACCATTTTTTGAATGATCTTCTTGATATTCTTGTTGGCTGCCTCGACTGCCCCATTCATTTTTGGCCTATAAGGAGAGGAGTTATGATGTTGAATCTTGAAAGAGTCACATAATTCAGTCATCATCTTGTTGTTGAGGTTGGACCCATTATCTGTTATAATTTTGTCAGGTATTCCATAACGACATATTATGTTTTTTCTGACAAAATTGACTACCACCTTACGGGTTACATGTGCGTATGACGTGGCTTCAACCCATTTGGTGAAGTAATCAATAGCCACAAGAATGAATCTATGTCCATTTGAGGCCTTGGGTTCAATGGGTCCAATGACGTTCATGCCCCACATCGCGAAAGGCCAGGGTGAGGCCATTACATTGAGCTCGCTTGGTGGGACTTGGATATTATTAGGGTATATCTGGCATTTGTGGCATTTCCTAGCATACAAGATGCAATCCTTCTCCATAGTGGACCAAAAGTATCCTGCCCTCATGATTTTTCTGGCCATGACCTGTCCAACTATATGGGTACCGAAGGTTCCTTCGTGGACTTCTTTCATTAACAATCGAGACTCCTCCTGACCAATACATCTCAATAGGATGGAATCAAAACTCTTCTTGTACAGGATGTTCTCATGTAGTACGAATCCAATAGCCTTTCATCTGATTGTTTTCTTGTCATTGTCAGATGCCCCGACTGGGTATTTCCCTTCTTTGATGTATTGATGGATGTCAAAATACCAAGGATGGCCATCTTCCTTCTCCTCTAGTGTGCAACAATGAGCTTGTGTCTCATGTCGTCTGATTCTGATGACTGGTATTTCACATCCCTCTTTTATAGCAAACATGGATGATAGTGTGGCCAGCGCATCTACTAATTGATTCCCTTCTCTCGGGGTATGCTCAAAGTTGATGGATTCAAATTGACACATCAAATCCTGAATGTATGCTCGATAGGGGATTAATTTGTAATCCTTCGTTTCCCATTCATCTCGTAGCTGGTATATCACCAAGGCTGAGTCGCCGTAGACTTCTAGCTTGGTGATTTCGTTATCAAGCGCAGCCAGTAGACCCAGTATACAAGCTTCGTATTCAGCCATGTTGTTGGTGCATTCAAAGTCCAACCTTGCCGTCACCGGGATATGTTTTCCTTGGGACGATATCAGTAGGGCTCCTATTCCGTGCCCCATTATATTGGAGGCCCCGTTGAAGAACATAGACCAGGAATCATTTTGACTTTGCTTTTTTGACTCATCCTTCAAAGTCAATATTTCTTCATCGGGGAATTCCTCTTTGACCATGTATTCGTCCTTTATTGGTCCATCTGCTAAATGATCAGCCAAGACACTACCTTTAATCGCCTTTTGCGAGACATATACAATATTATATTCTGATAGCAAAACTTGCCATTTGGCAATTCTCCCAACCAGAATAGACTTTTCAAGTAAGTACTTGATAGGATCCATCTTGGATATTAACTGGGTGGTATGTCTCAGCATGTACTGTCTTAGCCGCTTGGTGGCCCACACCAAGGCGCAACACGTTTTCTCTAAAGGAGAATACCGAGCTTCGTAATCACTAAACTTCTTGCTCAAGTAATAGATAGCTCTTTCTTGATTACCCGTCTCGTTTAACTGTCCCAGCATACATCCCATGGAATCTTCTAAGACCGTGAGGTATAGGATGAGAGGATTTCCTTCAATGGGAGGCATCAATATTGGTGGATTGATGAGACATTGCTTAATCTTATCGAAAGCAATCTGGCATTCCTCATTCCATTCCATGGGTTGATTCTTTCGGAGTAGCTTAAAGATGGGAGCACATGTATCAGTCAGCTAAGATATGAAACGAGCTATATAATTCACCCTACCAAGAAATCCCCTGACCTCTTTTTCTGTCCTAGGGGGCGACATTTCTATTATGGCTCTGGCTTTGTCTGGATCCACTTCTATCCCCTTTTCATTGACAATGAACCCAAGGAGTTTTCCTGATCAGACTCCGAAAGTGCACTTAGTAGGATTTAGCTTTAATTTGTACTTACGAAGCCGATTGAACAGTTTTCTTAGGTGGATAAGATGATCATTTTCATCTTTCGACTTAGCAATCATGTCATCTACATACACCTCTACCTCCTTGTGCATCATGTCATGGAACAGGGTTACCATTGCTCTCTGATAGGTTGCCCCTGCGTTTCTCAAACCGAAAGGCATCACCCAGTAACAGAAGGTGCCCCAAGGAGTGATGAAAGAAGTCTTCTCTTGATCTTTGATGGCCATCTTGATCTGGTTATATCCCGAATATCTGTCCATAAATGAGAAAATAGTGTTCGTAGATGTGTTGTCTACGAGCATGTCAATGTGTGGTAGTGGAAAGTCGTCTTTGGGACTGGCTCGATTTAGATCTCGATAATCCACACAAACTCGCACCTTCCCGTTCTTCTTTAGTACAGGCACTATGTTCGCAAGCCATTCAGGATACCGAGATACAACCAAAAACCCAGCATCCAGTTGTTTTTGAACTTCTTCCTTTATCTTGAGGGACCACTCAAGTTTAATCCTTCTAAGTTTTTGCTTGACTGGAGGAATCCCATTTTTTATGGGCAATTTGTGTTCAACGATTTCGCGGTCTAATCCTGGCATGTCATGATAAGACCAAGCGAAGACATCGACATATTCCTTCAAGAGGTCGATCAATTGATTCCTGACCACCTTTTCCATCCTCGTGCCGATTGATATTTCCTTTCTATCCTTTTCTTGCCCTAGATTAATCTGCTCAACTTCTTCTTGATAGGGTTGGATTATACGATTCTCTTGGTCCATCAACCTTTGCATTTCGGGGGATAGATTCTCCTCAAGCTCAAGCGATACATCACACGAGTTTAGATTTTGCTCAACTTCGTTTCCTTCGGCCATGTTCACTAGGTTCTATATTTAGGTTTATAATTTTAATGCATGGATGGTGAAAAGAAGAAAATATAGAGAGAAAATAGGATAGACACAACTTCTAAATGACGTATTTTATTATAAAAGAAATAAATTCATTATAGCCCTTTATTGTGGAAAACCCACAACCTTGGGCAGAGTTGTGGGTTAAAACAGCAGTGAAATAATAAAATTCATGATGACAGAAAACATGAACCCCTAATGGACATCCCTATTCAGGCGGTCTTCCAACAGCACCGTTTCACGACATTTAATCTTCATGCTTGGGGAGCGGTTGCTTGTCGATACTGGGCGTGTCCGTGTCAAATTTTAACCACCCAGCGTCAATTAGGCCTTGGACTCGAAGCTTCAAGGCCTTGCATCGCTCCACAAAATGTCCTGGGGAGCCCGAGTGATAATCGCAACGCTCCTCGGGGTTGTACCATGGAGGGAAAGGGGGGCTGAACTGCTTCGACGGCGGGACTCGTACCAACATGGAAGCCTCTAAGAGTTGAGGTAACAGCGCCGCATAGGTGGTAGGAATTTTGTCCACCGGCTTCTCTTTCCACAACTCGGTCTGTGTCGCACCTCTACTCCTTGGAGGGGTGGTGGCTATGGTGACTGCATTGACCCCATCCTCCTTCTTCTTTCCATAGGACTTCTTGTAGTCGTAACTCCCTAGAGCCTTTCCTATTTTACCGCTCTTCAAACCCTGCTCCACCCTTTCGCCTATGGTGACTATGTCAGCAAAAAGGGTCGAGGTGTTCCCTATCATCTTATCATAATAGGGGCCAGTTAAAGAGTTAAGGAACAAGGTCACCATCTCCTTATCAGAAAGCGGGGGCTCTACTTGTGCGGCTAGCTCCCTCCACCTCTGTGCATAAGCTTTGAAAGGTTCATCCCCCTTCTTGCTTAACCCTTGCAAATCAGACCTGTCGGGGACGAGATCAATATTGTACTTGTATCGTTGCAAGATAGCGTTAGCAAGTTTCTTCCATGTCTGGATTCTTCCTCCCTCCAGCTGCATGTACCAATTGAGGGCCACATCCGATAAACTCTCCTGAAAGCAGTGTATCAAGAGCTTCTCGTTGTCCACATGGGCAGCCATCTTTCGGTAGTACACCTTTAGATGCATTTTGGGGCAGCTGGATCCCGTATCCTTTTGGAAGTCAGGACTTTTGAACTTGGGCGGGAATTGGATATCATGTACCAAGCACATTTCAGTGGCCTCCTGGATGTCAAAGCTATGACCTTCCACCGCTCTTAACCTTTCTTCCAAAGCATTTAGGTGATCCTTAGACGCGTCTCCTGCGTGACTAGCGCTGTAGTCATCATGTTGGAGCTTGCTCATGGTTTCGCACATTCGAGCCATTTGCTCCTTAAGCTGCTTAAGCTCTTCATTTAGTTCGCGGTTCCTTTCCATTAGTGCCTCCATAGCTTGTCTTTTTTGGATCCTTGTGAGTACGGAGTGTTGAGAAGCCACCTTCGAGGGATAACAATGGATTTCTATTATGCTTGTTTATAGATCTATTGAAGGAGATTCTTGACAGGATGACGCTTGCCCTTATAAAGGTAGGTGTCCCTTTTCGTAATATCTTACGATATGACAAAGGTTACACCGATCTTTAAAAGGTCGGTCATCATCGGTGCCCCTTTTCGTAATATTTTATGATATGACAAAGGTTGCACTGATTTTTGTCGAATACTCCTACCAGTTCTAATATATGTATAGCATATAAGCGCTTCACTATATTTTTTGTGTATATTTTTAGACAAAAGAAAGGGATTATGACAAAAGGCAGGCAAACTTTTTTTTTGTTACAAACAATTATGCAACAGTCATATGCTCAAACAATCGAACATCCATGAGCGGTATAAATCCATGATCTGTGGTCCCTGTAAGAAAAGTGCATTGTATAGGACAGTTCTAATCTCACTGGTCTTAAGGCCCCCAAGGTGCCCCCATTATAGGGATCCAGTATCTCTGTCGCCGTCAACTGGCAAACTCTAAGGTCTGTCGCAGTATTTCGGGCTAGAGTAACCGGTTATCACCTTGAGTGTGATTTCCAACAAGGCTCGCAGGCTCCAAGTGTAACACCCCAGCAACCCGCATGTGGATATTGTCCGCTTTGGCCGCAGCCCTCACGGTTTTGCTTCTGGCAATGGCACTCATGCCACCCCAAAACGTGTCCACACAAGGAAGGTATCCACACCCATATATATGGCATGCTTCGTTCTCCTTCCTAACCGATGTGGGACTTCACAATCCACCCCCCTCATGGGAGTCCAGCGCCCTCGCTGGCACACCGGCCCGGGTCCAGGCTCTGATACCACTAAATGTGACACCCTTCTACCCCATAATAAATAAGTAACCACAATAAGAATAATTCAATAAATATAACATCAAGAAGGGTCCACATATTTTTATAAAAACTCATAGGTTCACAAGTCTTGAAATAAATAGAAATAGTAATAATAATAATAATAATAAAGTTTTACTCTTAAAAGAAAATTATCAAGGTCTCTCAAAAAAAAAAGAGAAAGGAATCCAAAATTTACAAATATAAGGTGAATATAAAACTCTTAAAAATAAGTCTCCTCAAACGACAAATAACCATTCATAACTAAAACATCCTAAATTCATGCCCCAATGTCACATCCTATCAGAGCAGAACCCTTTCCCTTTAGAACTCAACACTATGAGTGCCTTCATCTTCACCTAAAAGAAAACCACATAAAAACAAGACGGTGAGAGATAGATAACATCATATATGAACATAGAGCTACCCAATTCCCACCCCACACCGTGCACCAAAATATCATCATTAAATATAAACAACAAATACATCTCATATAATTACCAAACATCATTTTTTTCAATCATACAAACTTTCATACACATGCTCACTATATGCTCATGCACATCTCCTCTCCTAAGAGTCTCAACTTGGCACTCCGCACAATGGGCGTACCTCGTCAATTCCCTTAGTTGTTACCAATGCGGGCATACCGTTCTCACACCCTCCCAGGGCCGGTATGTTGCACGGTTAAACACCCAGCGGCCCGTGCAAAGGCAATCCACCGACCGTTAAACCTTCTGTAGCCGGTGAGCTGCGCAGTTAAACACCCAACGGCCCACGCATGGAATGCCTCCCGTCATGGTCCCCCCTGTCTCAACCCCTCTCTGGGCCCAGGGTCCAATGCAATATAGCCACGTCTGGCTTCTCAAGCACCACATGCAACTCATAAGTCTCATGCAACTCATGCATCCCACGTAACTCATAATTAATGCATCTCAATTATATAATATCATCACATGTCAATAACAATCCATGCAATATCATCCTCACATGCTAGGCACCTATCATTAAGTTATCAACATCATAGATCACAAATTTCACATAATTCTTCACACACATCACAATATCTATGACATTCAGTTAATAATTTAACCATAACTCGAGATATACATATCCTTTCTAAGTGATCCCAACTCCATTAGAATCCTAACATCAATATCTACAACTTTCATGAAGAACACAAATCCTAATAAAGTCGTTTAGGTTACCATTAAGGGCTCACAAAAAATGATGTTGTGGTTCGCACACAGATTGGAAAGCTCAAATTTCAACTCCCATAAATTGATCAAATCTTAATATTTTTACACGATTCGTGTGTCTAAATTGTAGCCCCAGATGTCGAGTTTCTAACAAAACAAACGGCACTCGATTTGGATAACTACACAGAAAGATATCGCAAAATTACAAACGTATGTCGGGGTCCCGGCGCCCAAACCTAGCGCTGAGCGCCAAAATCACTGGAAGTCTGGCGCTGGGCGCCGAAAACTGGCGCTGAGCGCCCAAATCTCTGCCCAGACTCCCCTCTGTGAAATTAAACCTGCGTTTTACGAGTTCCAACATGGTTTTTACCAATTTTCACTACTTCTACACCCCGTTGGTTCAGTTTAACTCCATTTATATTCTTCATACGTTCCAAATCAATCCATACACATCTCAAGCCTAAAAAATTGGTTTCCATTGGTTTTACAAAAAAAAATCTATACTCTTCTTAACACATAAAATTCAAGTCATCAAATTTAAGGATAAAGAATTAACAAGAAAGCCCCAATGGAATTCAAAGACAATTCAAGGAATAAGTTCTTCCAAATGAATTAAGAATTTAGAACATCGATTGCACAGATAATCATTCAGAATTTTAAATAGAGTTCCTAGAGGGACTTAGGGATTGCCCTCACTACCCGAGCACCCCTATATTCACATATGAAGAAACCCATCTCCCCCGTACCTTAAGGATGAGCAAAAGACGAATGCTCTTGGTGTGATCTAAGATTGTTCCTGAGTACTCTTCCTTAGAGCTCTTTGTTTCTCCTCCTTTTTTTTTTTCCTAACCCTTCAGAACGTAAATGAGGCAGATAGGGTTAACACCACCTGACTCCTTTCTTAAAATTAATCCATTGGGCTGGGTCAACCCAACCCATTTTCCTTCTCTTCTAACCCACTTCTCTTTTTCCTCAAAATAATTAAATAAAATAAATATATGTATATTATAAAATATTTTTCCTCTATAATAATAATATATTTCTGACCCAAAATATAATAATATAATTTCAATAACAAAATATCATATAAAATCAACCTTCTCTTAAAACATATACATATTTATTTAAAAATGCTAATAAAAATACTTATTTAATACGTACAAAATAATTGTCCAAAATAATAATTATTTAAAACGTACAAAATAATATTCCTCTATAATTATTAAAATGATTATGACCAAATACCATCTAATAATAATAATAATAATAATAACCTTTTTGAAAATTGGGGTGTTACAATACTCCCCCCCTTTTAAGAAATTTGTCCTCGAATTTCTGAAATGAAGAGGTTCGACTATGACTCCTTCATTAAACTCAAGATTCTTCCTAAACTTCCTAGGCAAATCCACAACAAAGTCTAGACGCATTATCTCACCTCCAAACAGGGACATCTAAAGGCTACAAAAGTCCTAAAAGGCTTATGATGTTCTGTCTTAGACTTATATCATACTAAACATGAGTACACAAACTTCCTCTCCTCCTCTCTTCACCTTAGGCCACCACGCTTCCGCTGTGCCACTCTATACATGTTAATAGCTCCTAAATGGATGCTAAGAGTACTCTTTTGTCCTTCCTCTAAGATCATCTCTTAATTCGGGATTACTAGGCACCCAAATTTTGTTCTTGCACCTCAAAACAACGTCGATTCCTACTCAGAAAAGGTTACCTATACTCCTATCAATCTTCTTCACTTGGTTCACTAAGAAAGGATCTGACTCCTGGGCTTTTTCTAATCTCATCCATTAATTCACTAGTCACTTTCGACATACTCAATTCAATGCTTCTAAGGGTAAGCTCACACATCAAGCTTAAGTTTGTAAACTCTTCAATCAAATCCAACCTTAAATCATCAAAGACGATAGATGAAAGATCATCCTACTCAAGGTATCTGCCATAATATTAGCTTTTTCTTTTATGACCCTTTCTAAAGATCAACCACCTAAGCATAAGTGCACTAGGTACACATACTAGATCTCAAAGTCTTACCACTTCATCTATACCCGAGATAAACACTTATCGATTATCTTGTTCTATAGTCTCATATCTTATCACTAAAATGAATCAACAAATTATGTTCCTCCAATTTTCCTTTAACAATCGACTAGTTATTCGAGTCATACCTAGTTTCACACTACTAAGGATAACGAAGCATGCCATATATATGGGTGTGAATACCTTCCTTGTGTGGACGCGTTTTGGGGTGGCATGAGTGTCATTGCCAGAAGCAAAACCGTGAGGGCTGCGGCCAAAGAGGACAATATCCACATGCGGGTTGCTGGGGTGTTACATTTGGTATCAGAGCCTGGACCCGGGCCGGTGTGCCAGCGAGGGCGCTGGACTCCCATGAGGGGGGTGGATTGTGAAGTCCCACATCGGTTAGGAAGGAGAACGAAGCATGCCATATATATGAGTGTGGATACCTTCCTTGTGTGGACGCGTTTTGGGGTGGCATGAGTGCCATTGCCAGAAGAAAAACCGTGAGGGCTGCGGCCAAAGCGGACAATATCCACATGCGGGTTGCTGGGGTGTTACACCAAGGCCAAACTTGGGCCGGTCGTACGTCAACCACTCCCTATGTTTATTATCCTCATGCCCCCGGGTGTAGGGGGAACTGTTGTGTGCAAAGGATTGTGTACAATTTTTATTTCAAACAAATGCTGAATTTAAACAGGCAAACAAATATTAAAGCCAAACAAATAAAGCAAACAAAATAAAGGGGAAAATATTTAAATTATTATTTTTATTTTGTTAACTTCATCAATTAAATGGGCCTGACCCTCTTAAAACTTCCCCAGTGGAGTCGCCATCTATCGCAACCCAAAAATTTCCGATCTCGCGACTAATGGTTTAGAAATCCTTTTAAAAGTCTCATTAATTAAAGAATGCCCGGACACCAGACTAATCCTTAACTAATGATTTTGAAAAATGAGTTCATGGAGTCGCCACCAATGTTTTACTCAAAACATTGGAAAAAAGAAGAGGTTTTTAAAAGTCCAATAATGGCCTTGATAACCAGAATTGGGTTCGGCGGTCGGTTATGTGTAGGGAAGGTATTAAGCACCCCTACACCGCCCTAAATCGGTACCCTATGATGAGGTTAACGTAATAAGAAATAATAAATTAAATATTAGATCCCCTTTTTATTAATAATTATTTACATGCTTAAAGATTAAATTATACAATTAATTCTAAAATAACTACATGATTATTTTTGTTTAAACAATATTTATTATAGAGAAGAAATAAATAAAAAAGGAGAAAAAGATTAACTGAAATACCTCTTGAACGAGCTCTATTAATCTTCAAAGATGGAGATTTGGGTGCTTTTTGGCAACCCTTCACACTACAATGCCTCACAAAAATCTCAAGAAATGCAAAAAGAGAGGGGAAGAGAGAAAAAGAGAGAAATTTCGAGCTATAGGAAGTCTAGACAAAATTTTGGGGTCTGGAGAAATGAGCCCCAGCTGTCTATTTATAGACTTCGGGAAGGGGATCCAGAACGGCCCGTTCTAAAATCGGAACGGCCGTTCTGGATATGGCCGTTGTGCCTTAATTTGGACCCTGGAATGGCCCGTTTTGAAACCAGAACGGCTCGTTCCGGGGAACCAGAACGGCTCGTTCTGGTTTCAGAACGGCTCATTCTGGGGTACAAGTTTAGCCCACTTTTAGGAGACTGGAATGGCCCATTCCAATGGGAACGGCCCATTCCAGTTTACAAATTATAGGCTTTTTAGGAGCCTTGGAACGGCCCGTTCCAATTCGAGAACGGCCCATTCCAGCCTTGGGAACGGTCCGTTCTGATTTTGGAACGGCCCGTTCCAGGCCACTAAAAATGGCTAATTTGGGCTTTTGGGCCCCTAACGTCCTATCTTGTTGTTTTGTGCCTCCCAGACGAAATTGGGTGTCTACACCAGGGTCTAGTCGGGATAACTAAGTTGCCCAAGATACATCCCATGCACACAATGGACGAGACTGAGACTTTCAAACTGAGCTATCCCCAAGGACTAATCCCCAAGCTTTTACACAAAGGGGGTCTTCCCTGGTGGTGCATTCCATATCGTACCCTTAAAATATTTATGAAAATGATGCATGTAAATCAAGACTTTATGCATTCTCATATCACATTATCATGTCTCATTATCATATAACATTATCATGTCTCATTATCATATCACATCGTCATGTCTCATTATCATATCACATCATCATGTCTCATTATCATATAACATCGTCATGTTTCATTATCATATATCACATCGTCATGTCTCATTATCATATAACATTATCACATATCCACATATCTTATGTCTCATATTCATTTTTCACATTATTTCATCATATTCACATAGTCTCCATAGAGCACTTTCATTCATATCAAAACTTGTCTGTTTGCGAAATTAAACACATTTGTACATCTCATTCAACAAGAAATACAATAGAATAATCAGAAATCAAAACAGAAAATATTCATATTTTGTCTGTTTCTCATAGGGTTCTCTCAAGAACCTACAGAGCACTCTAATTCACACAATAAACATTTAAAATAATATAATTTACTCATATAATTTCCTCTTCAAACAATCTCCTCTTAAAATCACCAATGCATTCACTTAGGGTTTCCCATAGGAACACCAAAGTCTGCAATTATAATCCAAACACAAACACTACTCATACATACATACTAATTACATCAATTAGAACATTCAGGGAGAAATAGGGATGAAACAGATACAATTGGAAAAAGAACCCCTCATACATGAGCATACAAAAAACATAGGATTGGGGGCCAATCCCACTACCCAACATATATTCCCACACCTAGAGCGAGGTTTCTCACTCTCCCCTTACCTGGATAAGTAAAAGACAAGGCTAGAGCAGAATCTGGTTGATTCCTTTCTCTTTGTTCTCCTTGGTCTTCAGAGAGTGTGTCTAGAAGCAATACTAGAGTCTGCTATTTATAGATGTCAAAAGTGGCCAGAACGACCCGTTTCAAATTCGGAACGGCCCATTCTGGATCCTTTCATCATGTGTTAAATTCACATCTGGAACGGCCCGTTCTTAAATCAAAATGGTCTGTTTTGGAGTTGAGTTTTAACACATAACGACCATGTTTGAAACGACCCGTTCTTAAACTAGAACGACCCGTTCCCAACTATGGTTATAGGCCTTTTTAGTAGTTTGGAACAACCCGTTTCATTTTGGGAATGGCTCGTTCTAGGCTACCAAAAATAGGTCTTTTTAGTAATTTGGAACGACCCATTCCAATTTGGGAACGACCCGTTCTGGGCTACTAAATCACCCTTATTGAGCTTTGAGCCTTCGTATAATTTGTGAAAATCAGGATGTTACAGGTGGCGTGAGCATGGCATAGTGTTAATTACAAGATTTTTGTGTGGCAATTAGTACTTACGTTGGCGTGGCACGACGCACGAGATGCTACAAGGGTGGAGTGAGCTTAGCATAGTACAAATTATTTGATGTGATGGATTGGTGTGATTGAGAATTATGATATAAAGATGATGCATGATTGATATAATTATGATATATAGAAATGGTTGTAAATATTTCATTATGTAATGAGTTAGGATGAGACTATATTGTGGTGTGTTTGTATGTGCTTTACATATAGATGTTTTTTTTCTCATCATACAATTTGTGGATGTTTTAGGAGAGGAAGATCTGGCTATGAGTGGCATCTAGAATGCCAACAGTTGAATTATGGGTGTGCTATGATATTGTGACATAAGATCCTCAATCCTCATTCGCCTACTCAGAGGCACTCCTTCAAAAGGAGAAAACCAAAAATATCAACAATCATTCCCCGAGCGGAATCCGGCACTCAGCCGAACACCAAACATCAAGACAATCTGCCTAACAGAAGAGGCTAATCAAGATCAACACGACAGAATCCCTCAGCGGATGACAGCCTACGCAGAGGCAACAAAACCAGAAAATCAAAAGAGTCACCCGAATAAGGATAACCAGGATACTCCACCAACGTCGAAAGGACGTCAGCCAATCATACGGCATCGCTCACCTCAAAAGGAGCATCTTTGTGTCTACATCCCCAAGGAATCAGAATTTCCCCAGTGGGCACCAACTACGCAATGGAAAGTTGGGACACAAGAACCTATGAGTAACTGCACATCCCCTAGACGGATCCCTGCGTTATCCAGCCCTCAGCGGCATCAAAATCAAAAACAACCGTCAAAGCAGCATCGTGGACTGTGGAGACAAAATCATCACAGAACCCTGGAGAGGGAAAACTCACGCTACCGAAGTGACCAGAAGCACGGAGGTATGCAACCCTGGGGAGGGCAAACCGCAGACCCTGGAGACGGCAAACTCAAGCTGCCGAGGTCGTCAGAAACAACCGAGGTATGCACTAGCCTGGAGAGGCGGTACTCAGCTACCGACGTCGTCAGAAACACGGAGGTATGCAGCTGCCAACGTCGTCAGAAACACGGAGGCATGCAACCCTGGGGAGGGCAAACCGCAGACCCTGGAGAGGGCAAACTCATGCTACCGAGGTTGTCAGAAACACCAAGGTATGCACGAGCCTGGAGAGGCGATGACTAATACTCAGCTACCCCGTCGTCAGAAACAACGGAGGTATGCAACTGTCAAGGTTGTCAGAAACACCGAGACAGAGCCTGGAGAGGCGGTACTCAGCTACCCCGTCGTCAGAAACAACGGAGGTATGCAACTGCCAATATCGTCAGAAACACAGAGGCAGAGCCTGGAGATGCGGTACTCAGCCACCAACGTCGTCAGAAACACGGAGGTGTGCAACTGCTAACGTCTTCAGAAACACGGAGGCAGAGCCTGGAGAGGCGGTACTCAGCTACCGAAGTGACCAGAAACACCGAGGTATGCACGAGCCTGGAGAGGCGACGACTAATACTTACCCTGGGGAGGGCAAACCGCAGACCCTGGAGAGGGCAAACTCACGCTACCGAAGTGACCAGAAGCGCGGAGGTATGCAACCCTGGAGAGGCTACTCAACGATTTTCCCGCCTGAAGACACTACAAGTCGGAAGGAGGGCTTACTCCCCGAACAATTGGGTCAACTCCTTTACTTGTCAACCGGTACACCAGAAAAGCCGTTCGACTAAGTAAAGGGGGGGCAGCTGTAGACCCCTAAAATTGTCCGGGTCGGAAATAAGACTCGAAGACTCTCGAAGACCGAAGGAAAGTCAGCTGGAAGGACTCCTGGAAGACCCTGGGATGACTCTTTGTAGGTCTAGAAGTCTTAGAGTAGCTTAAAATAGGGATGTGTGAGGATTGGAGCTCAGTACACCCTCCTGGAGGTTCAGTACGGTCGTACTGAGCATTTTGAACTTCAATACGGCCACACTGAACTCAATACGGCCGTATTGAAGTTCAAAACACTTCAATACGGCCGTACCCAATTCAATACGGCCGTACTGTAGTTCAAAAATTCAGTACGGGCCGTATTGACCTCCCAGGCCGTACTGCGCCTCCCTCCTGTATATAGGACGTCATTTGGACGTCATTCCACACTTTTCCAAGCATTTTTGGACCCCCTGGCTGAGTATTCTTAGGTTTTTGAGCTATTCTCTGCCCTAGAAACCTCTCTGAAAGCCAATCCGACGAAGTTCTTGAATCACGAGCCATTTGCTTGAGATTCGAACGAGTCGAAGGGAAATCTCTTTGATTTCCATAGTAAAAATTTTATTTTAGGGAAGGAGCGAGCGAGCGTGTAGAGGGAAGGAACGCCAAAAAGCTTCCTAATTCTTCTTGATTATATAAAAGCCCGCTGCGGAGGTTTCTTTCCAAATCCCTTCTTTTATCGCTTTCTTTTATCGTTTTTGATTGTCGCATTTCACGTTTAATGCTTTCATCATGTAGATAATTTATCGTTAATCGTTCAAATAAATAGGGGTAGTTTAATAATTTTAAGCTATTATTCATGAAATAATCCGTCATAGGGAACCCGAAAGGGGCGTTGTGGGGTGCTAACACCTTCCCCGCACGTAAACGACTCCCTTACCCAACTCTGGTTGTAATGGCCGAAGTTGATTTATGAAAATCAATAGCCTTAACTCTTTTTCCAATGTTTTGAGTAAAACATTGGTGGCGACTCCAAGAACCCCCTTTTGCGAAAACCATTAATCCATGGAGGGTCCTGCTTGGGATTAACATGGATTGATGAGATTCATTTAATAAAATTGTTAGTTCGACGAGGTCTCAGTTTGAGAATAAGTCGTTCTAACAATCCATCATTTTTCAAAACTAATAAGAGCCCAACCATCGTCGCGAATGCCGACGTCCGTTTCGGGCGGGTGGCGACAGTGGTGTGTTTGTATGTGCTTTACATATAGATGTTTTTTTTCTCATCATACAATTTGTGGATGTTTTAGAAGAGGAAGATCTGGCTATGAGTGGCATCTAGAATGCCAACAGTTGAATTATGGGTGTGCTATGATATTGTGACATCGAGGTAGAGGATTTCTAGGACATGGATTGTTATATGCATTTGGAGTTATACTTATTCTTTTGAAAACAATTTGTAAACTCTTATGTTTTATTTTCCAAGTTTTATTTTCAATTATTTTGGATATTGAAGAACATTTATGAAGGTTTTTATGTGAACCCTTTTATCAATGTTAAAAAATTTATTTTCTTAGTTTATTTACATTATTACAATATATGTGTCGGGGTAGTAAGGGTGTCACAAATTGTACATGCCCATGAAAATCCTAAATGATTATTATGTACGTAAATAGTTAATAGTAGTATGCATGTAATTAGAATGTGAAACTGGTGTTGGATTTGAGTAATTGATGATATAATAGAGTAGTATTAAGCTTTAATTGTGATTTTTACCGATTGAATTGAGAGAAGAGAGTTTGGATGTGAGTTGTATTAGATTCTAAAATTTATATTATGAATATACCTTGGTATTTATATGATTTCTATGCGTGTGATAAATGAAATTGAATTCCAATTGTTGGGTTAAATAATAAACATTTAGAACTATAATTTAGAATTAAGAATCACATAAAATTTTAAGGAATGATTGAGTTATGTGAGCTAAAAGATAAACCTCATATTCTATGTGTGAAATGTAATATATGTACGTTGTAAGCCTTTCGAGTAGACTTAAAAAGTAGATCAAGGTGATAACATATAATTAGACAATCCCATTATGATTTTGTCTTGAGGTGTGTTGGATGATGTTGTGAAATTGTCATGTTTAAACTGCAAACATGTGTAATCATGCTACTAATTAATATTGATAACTAGTTGTGATATGTGAGTGTACTAGTGCTATATATGATTACGAGCTATGTATGAGTTGTAGTGGCATGATCCCTTATGCCATTGGTTGTTAATAATTAATTGATATAGTTGAATTGTTAATTATATTGAGATCAGTTTAAAGTGAAATGATGTGATAATGTGATATGATAAGACATGTGATATGTGAATTAGTGAGATCATATGAGTTGCTATATATAGAGTTTGTTTAACATGCATCATGTGTATAAAAGTGTTTTTAAGGGTATGATATATATGGAATACACCGCCAAGGAAGGTCCCTTGTGTGAAAACTTGGGAACCAACCTTAGGAATAACTCAATTTGGAAGTCTCACCTCATTTCCTTATGCGCATGGGATATATCATGTGCGGCTTAGCTATTCTAACCAAACCCTACTAGTATATCTTCCTAGTGAAAGTGCATTGAGGGTGTGACCCAACATGTACTCCTAGGCTACTTTATGTGTATTGTTAGCGGCAATACACAAGTGTGATATATGATATTTTTATTAATGTCACATGCATCCTAACATGTAATCTGTGCGTGTCCATTACATAATGCATCTTAATATTGTGTCATTTAGTCGTTGCATTATGAATGAATGAAATATGTTATATGATCAATATGCTTATGTTATGTTGATATAAGTCTTATTTGTATTTAGATGTCCAATTACATCTCATGCTATGAGACAGAATGCGACACTTCTCACTTCCCTTATTTATTGTTGCCCTTCTTTCATGTTATTGTAGGTGATCTTCAACATGATGTTGAAGATGTTGGTGGCGAGACTTAGTCCTCATAAAAGGGTTATGCTTTGATAAAATGTGACATCAGGACTTGGTAACAATTTTTTTTTTTCATATGTTTTGAGATAATTATTAATTTTCATGTAATAGATTTCATTAGGATTTAAATTGACTTTTCTTTAAGTTAAAATTTGATACCTTTTATGTTGAACATTATATATTTTGTTCTTACCGGAAATCTGCTGTAGAGCTGATCTTCCAGGTAAGATCGGTGAGCCTCCTTCACTGGTACATCGACGCTCCAAGATGGGGGTGGTACCTGCAAAAGAGACTCCGATGCCAAAGTTAGTCTTTGTGTGAGTATTAGTCTCGTATATGTAATGCACGTACCTTGGTGTGATTTAGGGTTGCTTTGGGCCTTGGGCCTGAGATGAGATGTAATATGATTAGATAACGGACCTCGTCTGGGGCGAGATCCTCGAGGATCAGTTATGATTCACTTAAATGCCGAGCTGATGCCATGCGGTGCGCGTCTGAGGTCGCCTTGCATTGTGGTGCCGAGCTCGGAGCTCGGCTTTGCAATATTGATAGTACACTAGCCCCCCGAGCTCCGAAGACCGTAGGTCGAGGAGTTAAGACCGAGCTCGCTGGGGGGAGGTGACCTTTCGCGTACGTTTGCTCGTGTTGGTGTCATGTGTCGCGACTGTTCATTTCCCAGAAACGTGCAAGTGGCGCGTTAAGGGAAATGACGGTTATGTAATGATGGTCTTGCAATTAATTGTGTTGTCAGGCGTGCCCTTAGGTTGGCACGTGGCACAGCCGTTTTGAATTTTGGGAGAAAACTTTCGTTTCTCTCACTCGCGCCTCTTCACTTCTCACTTTGCTCTCTTTTTGCTCTTTCAGTTTCTTGTGCACGCTGTTTCTCTCACTTTTCTGCTCATCTTCCGTCTCCGTTTTCTCCGTTTCCGCCGTCGTTTCTGGTAACCCGGTCAGTGTTAGGGTTGTTCTCTGAGGGAGAGTACCAGGTACTTCCTTTCTATAGTCTTCTTTTTCCTTCTTCCCCAATCTTCTTCAAGTCTTTCTTGTTTTTTCCATGGCTGGGGGGAGTAGTGCCGGTTCTTCTGCGCCTTCTCGGGGCAAGGCGTGTGGTAAGGCGGTGGCTACCGGGAGAGCCGCCGCCGAGAAGAGGGATCCGCCTCCGCCCCAGGGCCCGGAGCCAGGCATTCCTGGCTACGACTGGGTCAAGTGTGAGATGGCGGGGGTCCAGAGCGTCTTTCGGACCTTTCTTGAGGTTAATAGGATCTCCAGGTCGTGTAAGGTTTGCGACCCGTCTATTTCCTGAATGATCCGGCTTGAACCCTGTCAGGCCGGTGAGGGCGTGTACATGGGGAGGTCTTCCGACCCTCCCCATTTCTATATGTACCATTGTTTTTTTAGGAATTTAGGTGTTTGTCTTCCCTTCACTCAATTTGAGTGTGATTTTTTGAACCATGTCAACTCGGTTCCTTGCCAGTTGCACCCCAATAGTTGGGGTTTTTTGAGGGCTTTTCAAGTCCTGTGTACAGTTTTGGGGGTAGAGGTGTCTCTTCCCGTTTTTCTTCATTTTTATCAACTGAAGTTAGGCGTTCCGCCTTACGGCATACTATCTTTGAGCGGGAGTAGGGATGGGGGTTTGTTTACTCTCTACTCCCAGTCATATAAAAATTTCAAGCAAGAGTTTTTCCGGGTCGCTCTTGTAAACGTCGACCCCTTGGAGGATGGGGCTTTTTATTTCGGCGGGCTGCCGAAATTTCCCTTCTACTGGTGCCCCCGACCGTCTAGGTTTCATGGGGTAGGCCAGGTGAAACTGACGGCCTCGGAGGTGGCCGCCATCGACAACCTCGCTGCACTTCCTCGCCCGCTGGATTGCAAGCTCGTTCTGTCGCTTGTGAACTCGGCATACAGGGAGAGGGGCTTGGAGAGTGAGTATTTTGTTTTTTGGTGGCTTGGGGTTTGTGTAGCTTTCTATTGCTGATGTGCTTTGCTCCTTATCTGTAGGTATCATGGGGAAGAATTTGTGGCGTGAGCTCAAGCATCGCTACAACGTCACCGAGCTGGAGGTCCCCGAGCCTCAAGAGGAGGATGTTCCTTCTCTGAAGGTCAGTTGGAAGAGGAAGAGGGTAGTGAAGGAGGTCGGGGGGACCTCTGCCCCTCTGGACGCCGAGGAGGTGACCTCCAAGGCTGCTGATGCTGATGCGGTGGACCTTACCGAGAGTCCACCGCCCAAGGGGGCTCCTCAGGTGGCTTTTGAGGAGGTGGTGCAGGCTGCCGAGGTGGCGATTCCGGCCACCGAGCAGGTTGCTCATGCTGCCGAGGTGGTGAGTATCTTGTTGCTTTTTCTTTTTTAATGTCATCTATTGTGTTTTTCTGTGTTCTGACCTAGGGCCGTCTTCCGCAGGCGGGAGATGCCGCCGAGGCAGCGACACAGGCTGCTGGGCAGGTCGCCCAGGCTGCTGAGGTGGCGGTTCCTCCCACCAAGCAAGTTATTCCTGCTGTTGAGGTAAGTAGTGTTCCCTGATTTTCGTGGTTTCCTGTATGTCAGCTTATGTGTTTTTGACATGGGGCTGATTCTCGCAGGCGAGGTCGGAGGTTCCTATTGCAGACCTTCCAGATGTCGAGTAGGGGACGCCGACTTCTGCCTCTGTTGAGGCTTGTGGGAGGGGTCCGAGTCGTGAGGTTCCTCCGTCCACCGCCGCAACTTTGGCGCTGCCGTCTGGCTCGTCACAGGGGGCTTCCCAGAGCCGATACCTAGCCCATCGCTTCAGGAAGGGTCTTGCGAAGGTGCGGCTGGACCACGTGAGCGCCTCGGCGGACATGGACTCGCTGTGGAGCGCGGGGGTGACCGCTGAGAAGTTCTTCCCTCAGGGTTCATTGAGCTACGAGGACCAGGGGTTGATAGACGAGGTCGGCCCCGAGGATAGTTTCGACGCTGCCCAGGTCCTTCTGTAGAGGGCTATGGGCATCCTGGGCCACTAGAAGCCTTGGTGGGCCAAGCAGCAGGAGGACCTGGCCAAGCAGCAAGAGGACCTGGCCAAGATGAGGGGCCGACTTCAACCCTAGAAGGATGCGAATAAGATCCTGAGGGAGGAGAACAAGGCTCTTAGTGCTGCCCTTGGTGAGGTGAAGCGGCAGGAGGCCGAGCTTCGATCTGCGCGGGGGCGACCTTGCAAGGGTGCAGAAGTCTCTTGAGATCGCCTTGCGATCCAACGAGGCTTATGCTTCCCAGGTGGGGGAGCTGCAGGAGCTCGTCGCCTTCTCTCGGGGTCGCGCCCGCTCTTTTGAGGATGAGGTGACGTCTTCTCGTGGCCAAGCGCGGGCTCTGGAGGATGTTTTGACCTCTCTCAAAGGAGAGTTGGCGGCGGCGGCTGAGGAGCGCCTCCGTAGCGAGGTCATTCTAGGTGGCTGGGAGGACGAGATTGCCACCTTGAGGGCGGAGCTTGCGGAGCTGGCGGTGGGGAAGGCGGCCGTGGAAGGGAGGCTTGCGGAGGTTGAACGCTCCGTTGTGATGGAGCACAAGAGGGGCTTCCAAAAGGTTGCTCGTCAGGCATGGCTCTTGCTCCCCAGGTTCGACTTTTGCTCCATGCATGTGGAGAAGGTTGTTCGCTTTGGGAGGCTGGTTAAGGAGGACGATGTCGATGACAGTTCAAGTGAGAATGCCTCAGCCTAGGCTAGTTAATGTTTTTTGTGTTTTATTTTTTTGTTTTGTTGGATTCATGTATCGAACTCCTTAAACATGGTTTTGTATATACATATTTTCGTTGTTTGCCTACGTTTGCTCTTGATTTTTGTTGTTTGCGCATTTTGAGGCACACGTTTGATATCTGTTGTAAGCTTTTGTATGCTGTGATGCCTTTGTCTTGTGCTGGCCATGTCAAGGTTCGAACTCGCCCTTGGTTTTTCGTTAAGTGAGTGTTTCCGTGAAGGTTTGAATTTGACCTTGATTTATTAGCGCCGAGGTTCTAAGTCGACCTCAAATTGATGTATTAGGGTTCGTACTCGACCTCGTTTTGGAGTGAAACGAATTTTGCCGAGGTTGGTACTCGACCTCGTTTTGGAGTGAAACGAATTTTGCCAAGGTTCGTACTCGACCTTGTTTTGGAGTGAAACGAATTTTGCCGAGGTTCGTACTCAACCTCGTTTTGGAGTAAAACGAATTTTGCCGAGGTTCGTACTCGACCTCGTTTTGGAGTGAAACGAATTTTGCCGAGGTTCGTATCGACCTCGTTTTGGAGTAATACGTGTTTCATGAGGTTCGAACTCGACCTCGGATAAGAGTGCTAAGGTTCGTGCTCGACCTTATAATTTTAACGAGGTTCGGACTCGACCTCGGTTTGGAGTATTAAGGTTTGTACTCGACCTTAGTAAGGGTGAAAGAGATTGGTTCGATTTTGTTTTTTATAAAAACAATAAATAAGAAAATGGATTCAGCAAAATGAGTAATTTTATTTATCGTTTTTGTGTGCCTCGTTAAAAACCCTCTCAATCAAAGACTGAGGCGGGAAAAGAGTACACAATTTTATCCGTACAGAAAGGAGAAATGGAACCTAATGAGCTATGGTGGGGGGACCCCCCTTGCTCTGGATGAGGAGATCTTCAGACTTTCGGCGTAACACTGCCGAGCTGTCTTCTGATTTGCCTTGACGGAGATGGTCTTGCCGTCATTCCCTGGGAACTTCATGGTGAGGTGTGGGGTGGACACCACCGCTCCGAGCTGATTCAAGGTTGGCCTCCCGATGATGATGTTATAGGAGGTGTTGGCCTCCACGAGAAGGTATCGAACCATGATTCTCCTTGTATCCGGGGGTACCCCGAAGGTTGTCAGTAGGTCTACGTACCCGCGAGTGTGAACTTGCTCTCCTGCGAAGCCGACTAAGGGCTCCGTGTGCGGCTGGATGAGAGAATGGGGGACGTCTAGCCGAAGGAACGTTGGCCAGTACAAGACGTCGGCCAAACTTCCTTGGTCAATGAGTGTCTTCTGTACCTCCCAGTTGGTGACCTCTACCATGATAACCATGGGATCATCTTGGTTAGGGCTGACACCCGCGTAGTCCTCGTCAGAGAAGGAGATCGGCAGTGAGCTTTGGTGCGAGGCCGAGGTGGTAGAGTGGATGCAGTTGACGTTCCGCAGGTGCCTTTTTCGGGCCGAGCTGCTGGCGCCTCCCCCAACGAAACCACCTGCAATTGTGTTAATCAATCCCCGTAAGGGGGCTGTCCCTGTCTCTTGGCTTACCTCGGCCTGCACTACGCTGCCAGCATTTTGTTGGGAGCCAGAGGGTTGGTCCGTGCGAGTTCCCGAGCCTCGCCCTCTGCCACGTCCCCGACCACCATAGCCTCCTCGGTGACCCTGCTGTCGCTGGATGTACTGGCCGAGGTGGCCTACCTGGATGAGCTCTTCGATGCGGTCCCAGAGCGTGCGGCACTCCTCCGTGGTGTGACCGTGGTTCATGTGGTACCGACAGTGCTTGGACTTGTCGGTGCTGTTGGGAGTGTGACCTGGTGGTGGAAGGGCGAGTAAGTTGTTGTTGCTGGCTTCTTCCAAGATGTGGACTCTGGGTGCGTTCAGGGGAGTGTAGAAGTCGTATCTCCCCCCTCGGTTTGCCTTAGCCGACCTCTTGAACTGGCTGTCATTGTTGACTTTGACCTTGTCGTTGTGCCCTTGCTCTGGCTTTGCTGGTCCTTTTCCGCGAACCTGGTCACGAAAGGCGGAGTGTTCTTTCATCTGGATGTAACCTGCGGCGCGGGCGCGGAGCTCATCCATGTCGCGGGGGGACTCACGACACAGGCTGTCGACAAATGGCCCGGGTTTGAGTGCCATGAGCATGGCATGTAGGGCGACCTCGGGATTCAGGTTTCTGATCTTGATCGAGGTGGCAGCGAACCGTTCCATGAATGCCCGGAGTGGTTCGTCGTCGTTTTGCCTGAGACTGGCCAAGGCGGCTGAAGTGACGTGATGAGGTCAGCTCGTCGCATATTGCGCGGTGAATCTCCTGACTAGGGTACCGAAGCTGTCGATGGACTCGGGGGGCAGTTGGGTGTACCAGTTGAGCGCGGCCCCCTTGAGTGAGGTCGGAAACACCCTACACAAAATAGCATCATTGTTGGTGTAGAGATTTACCTGTGTTGTGTACAGGTCGATGTGCTCATCCGGGTCCGTCGTGCCATCGTAGCGGTCAAGGTGGAGAGGCTTCCACCCGTGAGGGAGTGGTGTCTCCATAATGCCATCCACAAAAGGGTGGCGGCGGAAGGTTGCCTGATCCCCCGCGGCATAAGTAGGGGCCTTGCTGATTTCATGAGCTGACTTGTGCGTCGGTGCGTGAGACCGATGCGTTACAGGTCGTTGAGTTGGTGTCTTGGTTGTCGTCCGAGGTTGAGAGACTGAGTGCTCTTCTTCCTCATTGTGGTTGCCCGTATGAGGAGGATGATCGGAGTGGTGTCGAGGGAGTTGAGCGCGGATTCGCTCGTTCTCGGCGCGTAGCACCGCCAGGTCGGCTTCGTTAGTGGCATGCATTGCCGCTAGGTCAGTGTCGTGCTTGGCACGCATGTTTTGTAGGTCGGCGGCGTGTTATTGCCGCATCTGTTCGACCTAATCGATCAGTCTCCTCAACGCTGCTTCACTATCCATGGTAGTTGAGTGGTTTGTGTCGTCCGTCGTGCGTCTTCTATGGCTTCTGGTGAAAACCATAGGCGTGGCCGATAAGAGCTATCTTGATCGGCCCCACGGTGTGCGCCAAATGTTCTTACCGAAAATCTGCTATAGAGCTGATCTTCCAGGTAAGATCGGTGAGCCTCCTTCACTGGTACGTCGACGCTCCAAGATGGGGATGGTACCTGCAAAAGAGACTCCGATGCCAAAGTTAGTCTTTGTGTGAGTATTAGTCTCGTACATGTAATGCACGTACCTTGGTGTGATTTAGGGTTGCTTTGGGCCTTGGGCTTGAGATGAGATGTAATATGATTGGATAACGGACCTCGTCTGGGGTGAGATCCTCGAGGATCAGTTATGATTCACTTAAATGCCGAGCTGATGCCACGCGGTGTGCGTTTGAGGTCGGCTTGCGTTGTGGTGCCGAGCTCGGAGCTCGACTTTGCAATACGGATAGTACACTGATAGCGGACATACGGTAGGAACATTGGCTCTAGAACAGGGCCCAGGCCACTCTTGCCCCTTAGCATCGACTGGGAGGCTTGTTCCGGTATTGCCTAAAAGTCCCACATCTTATAAACATCCTTCCTCTTTAATCCACCGAGGCGCCTTTTCAAGGACAAAACCGTGACGGCCCAACGAGCGCCAAAGCGGACAATACCTCAGATGCGGTGACCCTAATGATGACAGCGGACTTACGATAGGAACATATTTATTTATGATAAAGTTTTCTATTCAATTTTATTTATTGATATATTATGTTATGTGTAATAGAGAATGTCACATAATTCACATAAATACAAAATATATTTTATACACTAATTAATAATTATTCTGAAAACATATAGAACAAATTAAAATAATTCAAAACAAATTAAATCTGTCCTACAAATTACATTAAATTTAATATTAAAATTTTAACCGTCCAAATCAACAATATATCGATTAGGTAAGTAAATGAATCGGGTCTTGCGCACTCTTCATAATTTGTATATAAAATGTACAATATTGTATTTTTTACACCAAATATACAGTATTTTTTCATTTTTTATCGAACAAGAATATTATTTCAAGATCTTGAGAAATTAATTTGATGATATTTTCATCTCGTTTTTGAAGGAAAATAAATACTGCTGGTTAATTTACCTACCCATATTTATAATTCAATTTTATTAACATCAGTTCTTTAAAAGTTAAAACTGATACTAGGGAGATAAAAGTAAACACATCATTAGAATATTAGTTTTTTAACTTGTGTAATGCTTATTATATATAATTAGAATTTAAAATAAGTTATATAAATAAGTATTATATTTTAATATATAAATTATATTTAAAATTTATAAAAAATAGATAAATTTAAACACAAATTATATTTTAGAATTATGATAAATAATTAATATTGTAACACAATTATTTTTGTTGATTGATAATTTATTTTAAAATATTAATATTTAATTTATAAATAATTGTGATAAATAAAAATTGAATTAGATAAAAGTATAATACTTACAAATTATCTTGTTGAAAAAAATTTACCTAAAAACACTCTTATTGAAAATATGAGTTTGTATTTAATATATAAAAATTGATTAAATAATTTCCATTTGTATATATATAAAAAAAAAATTTGTCTCCATCTGGATAACTTAATAAATGCCTTTTTATAAACTTTTCATCTATATCGCATCACATGTAATAAAAAACCATATATAATTATAATTATATCACACATATTGAGATTTATAATTAAAATTATAATTACATCACACACTCATCTTAATAGAAAGCTCTTCACTCTTATCGTCATCACTTGACTTTTGCTTCTCTTTGTAGTAATGGATGATCTATTTAAGGATAATAATTAGCATTATTACTTCAAAGTACAACCTTAATTGACTAAAATGGATTTTGTTCTAAATTACCTAAATGCAACTGTCATTGCACCATGTTACACGCTCGTGCAATCAAAGCTAAAAAAAGGTTTTATACAGAACAGTAAATGGCACAGACGGACACTTACTTTCATGCCCCGTGCAAATGTATGAAATGATGAAATTAACATTTTATGACTACATAAAAATTATAGCATTTGATGTTGGCTTTTTTAATGGTGTTGAATTATCTAAAAAGGAGATTTAAAACTTAAATTATAATTAAATTAGTAAGGAAAGATGAAACTATCAGTTTTTCATTGAAACGTGATTTTGCACTTTTTTAAAATAGTAGGTTGTAAAATTAATTCTTGCACTTAACATAGAAGTTATTAATAAATGTCTTATTTTTCGAACAAAATTGATATCAATTTAATATCATAAATATAACTTTGAATATTATGTTGAAACCTCACAATGTGGTAGAAGCTTAAGATTAGAGGAGACTGTGAGTTGTTTTATCGTTTAAATGCTTAATCTTTAAAATAATTTGAAAAAGTATATCAATAATTAAGAAAAAGAAACTTTAAGAGGAGGTATTAATTTGTGAAAGAGTTATGAATGGGTTCTGATAAAAATATAAAATTATGTTTATAAGACATTGTGTTTGTAGTATGAGATCTTTATATGTGATGGGAGATTGTAATGTGTGATATGAGAATAAAATGATGATAATGTGTATATATAGATTGATGAGACGATGATGTGTATGCAGGACATTGACATGAAGATGATGTGGACATAGAGTGTTGTATGTGAAACATGCATCATGAACAAGAGCATTCACTCTCGGATCATGAATATTCGCCTTTAGGTCATAATTAATCGCCTTCAAACCATAAGTAATTGCCTTGAAACCATGAGTATTTACCTCCGAGCCATGAGCAGCCTTTGATCAACAAGTTATGAGATCTTTGGCACCAATGCATGTAGATATGGATTAGTCCATGTCCACTACATTAAGTGTATGAGTTGTGAATGTGTGTGCTTGTGTTAATAAATTAAATTGAATTGCTATTAATTGAAACCATATTGTTCTATTTATATTTTAATACTCATGTCACATATACATATGTTTATGTTAAAGATTGATGTGGTGGCTACCCAATTATATCTCATACTAGTAGCTAGAGTGAAACATTTCTTACTCCCTTTTATTATTGTCATTGTGTTCCTATGTGTACTTAAATTTGTAGATAAAGATATCATGATAATATTGGTGTCAAGTCAGGAGTCTTTTAATATACTATGAGTCGAACTCTGATAGAATGTGGCATAAAATATTTTTAGATTAGAATCTGTAACGACCCAGCTGGTCACTACACACTGCACAGCACACTAGAAACACCACACAGACCAGGAACAAGTGTATAAATATAGAGTCTAGAATATATACATATACATGATCCAAATCTGGATAGAGTTAAAGTGTAAAAAGTACATCCAGCATCGCTATACAAGATAGCTAAAACAGCAAAAGATCAAAAGAAATAAGCCCTATCAGCCATCCGTAGTCCTGCCACTAGCCACCCACCTATCCCTGCTCTACTCTCATACATAGTATGATCATTGCAGTCCAAACACCATGGAAACAACAAAAGGTAAGCTAGTGAAAACAAATCATCATACATATATAGCAATATGAATGGAAAACAACTACAGCTATCAGCACATCACTCAGCTTATACTACACCACAACATTCAGCATTATCAGCACCGCAAGGCGACAATTTCAACACTGAATAACAACAATTTCAGTACCACTCAAGTGGCTATAACATCACCGCATAGCGGCAATAACAGCACCGACTTAGCGGCTATAATAGTACAACAATAGTGGCTAATAACAGCACCGACATAGCGGCAAGAACAGCACCACAATAGTGGCCATACACAACATACATCTCAACATTATACAGCACAACCTAACAGCCCACAGCACAGCACAGCCAATCAGCATACAACACGGCTAAGTAGTATTCAACACAACTTACTACTCACAACTCAGCTCATCATTCTAGAGCACAGCAATATTATAAATCAGCATTTAAAATCATCAATAACAGCCCAGCTCAGCACAGCAATATACATCTATTACAACTTAACATCGATTTTCAACATTTACATCTAGTCAGCATAACATATTCAACAATTATAGCCCAACTCAGCATAAAACAACATTTATCAGCAAATTTCAGCATATAACTCCACATCCTCACGCGCGCCCGGCGCACTCCTGGTCGCGCCCGGTGTGGCACAACCAGAGAGCACCAGGGGCCAGCGCGCCCAGCGCAAGCCTGCCCGCGCCTAGCGTGCCTCAGCCAGAGAGCCCAAGGCTCTCATGCGCCTGGCACAATTTAGATTGCGCCCAGCGCATGTCCAGGCAAAGACTCCATGGAGTCTCACGCGCTCAGCGTGCCCATACTCGCGCCCGACGCGGGGAAGGCAGAGACCCCCCAAGGTCTTGCGCCCAGCGCAATTCAAATTGCGCCCAGCGCCCCTCTGGCAAAGACCCCCAAAGGGCCTCCGTGCCCAGCGAGTCCACATGCGCGCCCAACGCGGCACTAGAAACCCTAAAAACATGTCACCACTGATATCGCGCCCGACGCGATCCCCATCACGCCTGGCATGGGCCATCCAGAGGCTCTCCTTCTCAAGCTTGCCCAGCACACACCTCTTTGCGCCCGGCGGGCTTGCCTAAAAGGAGTCTCCAAGTGGTCTCGCACCCGGCACGAAGAATCACAACCAAGAATCATCAATCATCAACCAGCAATTTGAGTTTCTAGAACTCGTTTTCAGCCAAAACGCCGCAAAACTAATTTCCCTTACCTCGGTTCGACGGCTCCGAGCTTCGGGAAGAAGAGAATGATGAAGAAGAAGAAGAAACTTGAGGAGAACTCCGCACGGCTCAGCTCCACCTTACACTAGGTATCAACACCTTGAATCCAAGCAAAGAGAGAAAGATCAACCATATGAAGATTTTAGAGGGGAGAAGAGAGTTTGAGCGAGTGGGGAGGGAGTTGGAAAGAAAGAAAAAGGGGTCTCACAACCTCCCCAACAACAAGAGTTTTCGTCCCTGAAAACAGACTTACTTGGGAATAGAAACGGATACCGTTCCCTGCACTGCTGCTCCACCTCCCAAGTAGCCTCACCAGTAGCTACATCCCACAACACCTTCACCAGAGCAATAGACTTGCCCCTCAGCTCCTTCAGCTTATGATCAACCACAGCTACTGGCAACTTCTCAAAAGTCAGATTCTCCTTCACTTGCACATCGTCCAGCTCCACCACATGACTCGGGTCATGAACATATTTCCTCAGCTGGGATACGTGAAATACATCGTGTAGGTTTGAAAGAGACGGTGGCAAAGCCAACCGATAAGCAACCGGACCTACACGCTGTATGATCTGATAGGGACCCACAAACCTCGGTGTCAACTTCCTTGCCTTCAGTGCTCTACCCACACCAGAAGTCGGAGTCACCTTCAGAAACACATGCTCCCCTTCAGCAAACTCCAAAGGCTTGCACCTTTTATCAGCATACGACTTTTGCCTACTCTGAGCAGTCTTTATCCTCTCCTGAATCATTTTCACCTTCTCAGTAGTTTGCAAGATCAGCTCCAGTCCCACAACCACTGACTCACCATCCTGATACCAGCATAGAGGAGTCCTACATCTCTTGCCATACAAGGCTTCAAACGGCGCCATTCCAATACTAGTATGAAAGCTATTATTGTAAGTGAACTCAACCAGCGGTAGGACCTCCTCCCAGCTACCCAAGTGGTCTAACACACAAGCCCTCAGCAAATCCTCCAAGGACTGGATTGTCCTCTCTGACTGACCATCCGTCTGCGGATGATAAGCAGAACTCAGCTTCAGCTTCGTGCCTAGGGCTTGATGTAGACTCTACCAAAATTTGGAAGTGAACCTCGGATCTCAGTCGAAAATAATACTGGAAGGCACCCCGTGCAACCGTACTATCTCCCTCACATACAACTGTGTCAGCTTCTCCAAGGACCACTTGATGTTGACAAGCAAGAAATGCGCACACTTGGTCAACCGATCAACAATCACCCAGATAACATCACTATTCCTAGTTGACCTAGGCAACCCGACAACAAAGTCCATAGTGATACTATCCCATTTCCACTCCGGAATTTCCATCTGCTGCATCAACCCACTCGGCTTCTGATGCTCAACCTTCGCCTTCTAACAGGTCAGACAGGCCACCACATATTCAGCTATATTTCTCTTCATACCAGACCACCAGAAAGTCTTCTAGAGGTCCTGGTACATCTTAGTCATACCCGGATGTATGCTAAGTATGCTCTTGTGGCCTTCTTCCAATACAGCTCTCTTCAGCTCAGCATCTTGAGGTAGGCAAATTCTGCCCTTGAACCTCAAGATTCCATCTTCTCCCAGCTCAAAACCAACAGCCTTCTCGGTACCCAGCAAACCAAGAAGTTTCACTAGCTCAACGTCTTGTAACTGCTTGAGTCCAACCTGCCTCAAGAACTCATTAGTTATGGAAATCATCCCACAACTAATGTGATCCTGAGCTAACTCCACACAGAGATTCAGATCTCTAAACTCCTCAACCAGCTCCAGCTCCCTCACCATCATACTAGACATGTGGATGGATTTCCTACTCAGCGCATCCGCCACAGCATTGGCCTTACCAGGATGATACATCAACTTGAAATCATAATCCTTCAGAAACTCCATCCACCGCCTCTGCCTCATGTTCAGCTCCTTTTGATCAAACAAGTACTTCAGACTCTTGTGATCACCAAAGACATTGAACCGAGCACCATACAAGTAATGCCTCCATATTTTCAAGGCAAACACCACAGCTACTAACTCCAAGTCATGAGTGGGATAATTCCTCTCATGGTTCTTCAGTTGCCTTGAAGCATATGCCACCACTTTCCTGTTTTGCATCAGCACACACCTCAAACCCTGGTGAGAAGCATCGTAATACACATCAAAGGGTTTACCAGAATCTGGCAACACCAGCACAGGAGAAGTAGTCAACCTCCTCTTCAGCTCATCAAAGCTCCGCTCACAGGCATCTGTCTAAATGAACGGCTGCTCCTTCCTCGTCAACTGGGTCAAAGGCGCCACTATCTTGGAGAATCCCTCAATAAACCTCCTATAGTAACCCGCCAAGCCCACAAAACTCCGAATATCAGTGATAGTTCTTGGACGCTCCCACTACAACACTGACTCCACCTTAGCCGGATCAACAGCAATCCCCTCAGCTGAGATCACATGTCCCAAGAACTTCACCTCACTCAACCAGAACTCACATTTTGAAAGCTTAGCGTACAGCTGCTTCGCTTTCAAAATCTCCAGCACCACCCTCAAGTGCTCTCCATGCTCTTCCCGGGTCCTTGAATAAATCAAGATGTTATCGATGAACACCACCACGAATTTATCCAAAAACGGCCGGAAGATCCTGTTCAATCCATGAACACAGCAGGGGTGTTGGTCACACCGAACGACATCACAACATACTCATAGTGACCATACCTAGTCCTGAAAGTAGTCTTTGGTATGTCACCCTTCTTCACCCTAATCTGGTGATAACCTGACCTCAAGTCAATCTTCGAGAAAATGGATGCTCCCCTCAGTTGATCCATCAAGTCATCTATCCGAGGAAATGGATATTTGTTCTTAATGGTCAACTTGTTCAACTGCCGGTAATCCACACAAAGTCGACTACCTCCATCCTTCTTCTTTACCAACAACACAGGAGCACCCCACGGCGATACACTCGGTCGCACCAACTGCTTCTCCAGCAGGTCCTCCAACTGACCCTTCAACTCAACCAGCTCAGCAGGAGCCATCCTATAGGGAGTCACCGACACTGGCCCCGCACCTGGAACCAAATCAATGCTAAACTCTGTCTCCCTAACAGGAGGCAACACAAGCACCTCATCCGGGAACACCTCAACAAAATCCTGCACCACATCAATCTCAGCAATGACCCTCTCGGTCTCAACACTCATAGCAGCAAGCAAAAGACAGCACTCTGCTCCATCTCTCAACAATGATTCAGCTTGGCCAGCTGAAATCAACAGCTCCTCCTCCACCTGAGGAAAGATCAACCGTCTATTGGCACAATCTATAAGGATGCGATTGGCAGACAACCAATCCATCCCTAAGATTATGTCGATATCCACCAAAGGCAAACAAATCAAGTTCATCTTATACTTCTTCTCATTCACAACAATCGGACAGCCAGCACACAGCTTAGAAGCAACTACCGAAGCAGAAGTGGGCGTCGACACTAACAGTCTCAACCACAAATCACACACAGGCACATCCAGCATAGCAGCACAAGCATATGATATAAATGAATGAGAAGCACCAGAATCAAAAAGGATCATCACATCCTTACCAGCAGCTTTACCCTTCCCCTTCACAAGATCTGAGGAAGTAGAAGCTTCAGCTCTAGTCAAGGCAAATACTCTACCAGCTGTAGTGGGTCTGTCACCCCTCTGAGCATCGCCTCTCTGGGTACCACTCCTCTGAGCATCACCCCTCTCTGGTCTACCTCTAGTAGGACAGTTGGCCGACTCATGACCCATCTGATGGCACTTGAAGCACCGGCTCTCCGTGTGTGGACAATCCCTGACAAAATGGGGCCCAACACACCTATAACATCTCATAGTGGCACCTCCACCCTGCCTACCTCCACCAGCAACACCAGAAGGTTGCCTAATGACAGGACCTCCTTGTTGTGATTGAGGCCTATCATATGGCTTCCTCTGATTCCCTCCTTTCTTGGACCCAGCTGGTCCCTCAACAGTCTTCACAGCACGGTTACCACCTTCCAACCGCTCCACAACCTTCTCCTTCTCCACTAAGGCCGGAAACTCAGTGATGGCCATAGGCACCATCACCCTCTTCAGATCATATTTCAGACCCTCAGCAAAATTTTTGCATTTCCAAGCCTCAGCTATACCTTGCGAATAAAAACGAGTCAGGTGCTCAAATTTCATCGCATACTCGAAAACAGTCATCCCTCCTTGGTGTAACCACATAAACTCAGCCTCCTTGGCGTGCCTCACGCTCTCAGGGAAGTACTTCTCCAGGAACATCCTCCTGAAGCACTCCCAGTCAACAACCACCCCTCTGGCAGTCAGCATATGATGGGTACCTCTCCACCAATGCTCAGCCTCCCCAACCAGCATGTATACAGCATATGCCAGCCTCCTCTCTTGTAAACAACCCAGCACTATAAAAATCTTCTCTAGCTCCCAAATCCAATGGTCAGCTACCTTTGGATCTGCATCTCCCCTGAACTGTGGAGGATGACACTTCCGGAACTCAGCAAGATCCCGGCTCTCCTGTGACCCCGTGGGCCATGCTGCACCAACTGCAGCTCTCTCAGCCTCTGCTCTAGCAAAATAAGCATTTTGCTGTTGCATAGCCATAGCCATCATCTCCATGGCACGGGTTATCTGCTCGTTGGTTCTAGTCATTATCTACAAAAGTAACAGCATCTTTAGTATACAATAACTAAACCAAACAACAATCAACAACACAACAAATCATCACAGCAATTAGCACAGCAAACAACACATCAAGGCAACACAACACAGAGCTTAGCACAACAAAAGCCTAAAGGAACCACCCCCACAGAGTGTCCACTAGACTCGAACTACTCTAATACCACTAAAGTGTAACGACCCAACTGGTCACTACACATTGCACAGCACACTAGAAACACCACACAGACCAGGAACAAGTGTATACATATAGGGTCTAGAATATATACATATACATGATCCAAATCTGGATAGAGTTAAACTGTAAAAAGTACATCCAACATCGCTATACAAGATAACTAAAACAACAAAAGATCAAAAGAAATCAACCCTATCAGCCATCCGCAGTCCTGCCACTAGCCACCCACCTATCCCTGCTCTACTCTCATACATAGTATGATCATTGCAGTCCAAACACCATGGAAACAACAAAGGGTAAGCTAGTGAAAACAAATCATCATACATATATAGCAATATGAATGGAAAACAATTACAACTATCAGCACATCACTCAACTTATACTACACCACAGCATTCAGCATTATCAGCACCGCAAGGCGGCAATTTCAGCACTGCATAGCAGCAATTTCAGCACCACTCAAGTGGCTATAACAGCGCATAGCGGCAATAACAGCACCGACTTAGCGACTATAACAGCACCACAATAGTGGCTAATAACAACACCGACATAGCGGCAAGAACAGCACCACAATAGTGGCCATACACAGCATACAGCTCAGCATTATACAGCACAACCTAACAGCCCACAACACAGCCCAACAAATCAGCATACAACACGGCTAAGTAGTATTCAACACAGCTTACTACTCACAACTCAGCTCATCATTCTAGAGCATAGCAATATTATAAATCAGCATTTAAAATCATCAATAACAGCCCAGCTCAGCACAACAATATACATCTATTACAGCTTAACATCGATTTTCAGCATTTACATCTAGTCAGCACAACATATTCATCAATTACAGCCCAACTCAGCATAAAACAACATTTATCAGCAAATTTCAGCATATAACTCCATATCCTCATGCACGCCCGGCACACTCCTAGTCGCTCCCGGCGTGGCACAACTAGAGAGCACTAGGGGCCAGCGCGCCCGGCGCAAGCGTGCCCGCGCCCGGCGTGCCTCAGCCAGAGAGCCCAAGGCTCTCATGCGCTTGGCGCAATTTAGATTGCGCCCAGCGCATGTCCAGGCAGAGACTCTATGGAGTCTCACGCGCCCAGCGTGCCCATACCCGTGCCCAGCGCGGGGAAGGCAGAGACCTCCCAAGGTCTCGCGCCCAGTGCAACTCAAATTGCGCCCGGCGCCCCTCTGGCAGAGACCCTTAAGGGGCCTCCACGCCCAACGAGTCCACACGCGCGCCTAGTGCGGCACCAGAAACCCCAAAAACATGTCACCACTGATAATGCGCCCGGCGCGGTCCCCATCACGCCCGGCGTGGGCCATCCAGAGGCTCTCCTTCTCTAGCTCGCCCGGCGCACACCTCTTTGCGCCCGGCGGGCTTGCCTAAAAGGAGTCTCCAGGTGGTCTCGCACCCGGCGCGAAGAATTGCGCCCAATGCGAAGCTCAATTACAGCACCCCTAGTTCGAAGATTTCACCAAAACCTGCACCAAATCAACTCCCCAAGCACATGCAAACCAGCCAAAATACCACATTTTCATCAGAGTTCAAAAATACTATCTTTTCACCCATGCATGCCACAATCAAGAAAAACCCAAATTTCTCAAGAACCCCAAAAACCCCCAAAGTTCATTTTCAACAATCACAACCAAGAATCATCAATCATCAACCAGCAATTTGAGTTTCTAGAACTCGTTTTCAGCCAAAACGCCGCAAAACTAACTTCCCTTACCTCGGTTCGACGGCTCTGAGCTTCGGGAAGAAGAGAATGATGAAGAAGAAGAAGAAGAAGAAGAAACTTGAGGAGAACTCCGCACGGCTCAGCTCCACCCTACACTAGGTATCAACACCTTGAATCCAAGCAAAGAGAGAAAGATCAGCCAAATAAAGATTTTAGAGGGGAGAAGAGAGTTTGAGTGAGTGGGGAGAGAGTTGGAAAGAAAGAAAAGGGGTCTCACATAATCTTTATTTCTTATATTCTTTTATTATGTTTATGGATCATATAATTACTTTTGGAGCACTATAGTAATTTCTTATTAACAATGGAATTATTTTGTTACATAAATCACTATACTAGTTTCTTAATAGCAATGGAGTTATTTGTTATAGTATGTATTTTTTTTTATTTAAGTATTTGTTTTTAAATTTGAACAAATATGACTTTCTTTAAACAGATTTCTTTTTATGCTAAAGTTTCTTCATATCAATTAAATATTTTTTTTTTAAATTATTTATAAGTTTTGATTTATGGGATAAAGGGTGTAACTCCTCATAGAATTCTGTGTCTCTCAATTCTATGTCTTAGGTCGTGTGGACACTTGTTACTTTTATGTTTGAGGTCGTTGTACGCTAAATTCGATGTTTTAGGTCTTTGTGCCTATCCTTGGTTTTATGTCCCAGATCACCGCATCTGTCAATTATATGTCTCAAGTCCCCCTACCAATTCTATTCTGGTCCACAAGTCTGCCGTTTCTATATATGTTTTAAGCCTCACTTGCCTTTGTATTTATGCTTTTATGATTCGGATTCTCATGCTCATTGTTTCTATGTCTTCGAGTATATCCATGTCCACTATCTGCATATCTTTCTCTTTGAAAACTTCCGTTAATCATATTATCTAATAAAAGCTAAATAAAAAGAGATAAATGTGAACGCTAAATTTCATAAGGAAAATTATCAAAATTGAAAGAAGAAAAACAAAGAGTTTTTCATTTCTTTTAAATGTTATAATGAAAAAAATTATAAATAAAATGTTTTGATATGTTTTTAATCCCTATAAAAATTGATGATTAAGATTTTGATCCCTCTAAAAAAATTTCTTTATTTTTCATTCTTCTAAAATTTATAAACATTATTTTTATCCTTATAAAATAATAAAATTTTGATTTTGATCCTTATAAAATATTTTTTTTTTAATTTTCATCCCTCTAAAATTTAAATCAACTATTTTTAAATTTTAATGGTTATTTTAAGATAGATAATTAATATTTATTTTAAAAATTTATAAATTTGTTTAAATGTATTAAATATCGATATAATATAGTAATGTTTGTAAATAACACTTAAGATTATTACTTAAACTTTTAATAAATAAAAAATAATTAAAAATGATGACATAAAAATAAGAAATAAAAATAATAGTTTTAATTTTATAAGAATAAAAAATAAAAGAAAAATTTTATAAAGATTAAAATCAAAACTTCTTAATTTTATAGGAACTAAAAATATATTTAAGTCTAAATAAAATGAAATACAAAATCAAAATATATAAAAGTACAAATAATAATAATAATAATAAAAATAAAAATAATAACCTTTTTATGCATAATCATTTCAAAATAAGCAATAAGTTACCTCCACCGAGCGATCCGGTCTCTTGAACACGTTCAACTTTGAATGTCTAAAAGACTAATAACTACTAAACCAACAATTTTAAATTTTCATTAACGTATGTATTACTTAATATTTATAATATATCTTTAATTAAAAATTATATATTTAATTATACATAAATAATATTATCCTGTCAAAATCGATAAATATTTCCACTAATATCAATCTATAAAAAAATCACATTATTCAACTCAGTGACTCACAAATTTAACCAAAGATCTATGCAGTAAGATTACCGACAAAAAATAAAAAATAAATTAGTGCCGTTTAGAAGAAATTAGATTGTTTTTGAAAATAGATTTCTTTTTGAAAAAAAAAAAGTAGTGCTTAACTGTGGTCGATCATTTGAGTATTTTGTCCATTTGTTACAAATCAGATACATCTAGAATAATAATATACAGGACTAAATTCAATTGGAAATAATTTTATCTTAACGCAACTGCTGTCTACGTCCTCATTCTTGGGTGACTGAAGAATTTTTTTTAAAAATATATTGCCCATCAAATAAGATTTAGTAAAGACAAAAAATCTAACTTGCCTTAATAAAACTGACATTTTATTGCATAGCCAACTCATTTCTATCGTTCGGGAAAAAAAAAAATTAAATAGTGCTGTTCATTCGCAGTCATTGTTGTATAAATCACTGGTTTAAATTTATATTTAATTTAGAAAATTGTGCTGTTCATTCCATGATCGGAAGGGATAAATAAAGCACTGGTTGGGATAGGTTTACTGTTAATTGTTTCTATTCTACTAGAAATTTGACTAAATTATTTATTTAAATTAAATTTAATACTATTGACTCAAAAACACGTGAGATAAAATTATATTAACTTGATTTTTTTATTGTAGAATATTAATATTAATATTACATGTTATTAAAAAAATCTTGGGACTAGTTATCTACTCTTTGAGGTGCATCCAAGGAGATTAGTCACTGCTATCAGTGGTAGATACTCCGACGATGAACAAAAAAAATTATAAAATATTAAAATATAAAATTTAAATTGAAATATATTTTATAATATTAATCTTACGATATTATATATCGTTAGAAATATAATATCATATTATATTAAGTGTTATCTATAAAATAATGTGTTATTATTAATGCATAATTGTTTTCTAAAAACATTCTTCAAAATAAATTGATTAGTTCTGTATTTGAATAGGATTTCGCTTACTCTTAATAATTGGTATGTGAAATGTACAATATTTGTTATTTTTTTTTATTAAAAAACAATATAATTTAAACAACTTGAGAAAATAATAATAATTTGATGATATTTCATCTCGTATTTGAGAATTTTTTACGGAAATAGAATTTTTTAAAAAAAAATTACAAAAAATGCACCTATTATACTTTATTTACACATCTAGCACCATTTACTGTTCATATTCAAGGAACCGAATTATGAGCTTCAAAATTTTATTTTTTTTGTGATCAGAATTCGGTTATCAGGGAACTGAATTCTGAGTAGTTTTTAATCTTTTTTGTTTTTGTTTTTTTGGTTTGTGGTTGAGAGTGCGCGAATCTTGGAATTGGAACGGCGCCCCATTCTGGAATTAGAATGACCCGTTCCGCTTGCACACGTAGAATGTTAATTTTGAAAATGGAACGGCCGCAGAACGGGCCGTTCTCAAGTTACGCATAACTTGAGAATGGCCCGTTCTGCGGCCTTCCATTTTCAAAGTCAACATTCTATGTGTGCAAGTGGAACGGGCCGTTCTGCTTTCAGAACGGACCGTTCTAGTTCCAAGACTCGCACAAACTGTTCCACCAACCAAAAAAAAATTAAAAACTATTCAGAATTCAGTTTCTCGGGAACTGAATTCTGATCACAAAAAAAAATTGATACTCAGAATTTAGTTCCCCGTGAACTGAATTCTAAATATAAACAGTGAATGGTGCTATATGTGTAAATAAAGTGTAACAGGTACGTTTTTAGTAAAAAAAATTTCAAAAAATTTTACTTCCGTAAAAAAATTCCGTATTTGAAGGAAAATATACACCGACTAGTTTACCTAACCATATTTATAATTCAATTTTACTAACATCTGTATCTTAAACTTAAAACTGATGATAGGATATAAAAATAAACACATCTATTAATAATATAAACGAAGAAATTATGCGACAGATTTATTTCCGTTAAAATTCTCAATTTTAAAACTTTCTTCAATAAAATTAGATATAAAATATAATTATTTAAATAATTTTTTTATATCAATATTAATAACTATTACATTTTGCACATATTAAACTAAATATTTTTACACATATTATACCAAATATTAATTTTGATATTAAGTTTATATAATTGCAATATCTTTTAAAATTATATAAAATATAAACAGAAATTTATTTTACTAGATAAAAATTAATTTATTATTGACAAAAAAATATAATATATATATATATATATATATATATATAAATATATAAAAGAAATAACTTATTCCCTATAATTCTCTCATAAATATTTATATATATAACTATTATTATAAAATAAACTTTTACATGAATAAATAATATGTTATGAATATATGGAACAACTTCTACGATATATTTTTTCCGTCAAAACTTTTTTATATATAAATGTTATAATAAAAATATCTGAAAATATAAAACCTATAAGCAAATAAACCAAGCAAATTAATTAAATATATTATTTAATAGCTATTAAATTTAATATTCAAATAAATTCATACTAATAATTATAATTACACTGGTAACTGATACATTTAAGTTTCATTAATTAATAGTTATTCATACCGATAATATTAATTACTAATAATACTATATTTAAAATTTAAGTAAAAGTTCTGTAAAAAAATTTAAATAAAAATAAAATTATTGATAAAATTATATCAATAAGTCACTTAATTATAATGTAAATATATTAAAAACCTATACTAATTAATATATAAAAAAATTAATATAATCGAAAAATATTTTATTTGTTATTATAAAGTTCTATAATGTAATATGATCACTAATCATTATTTAATTTTCATTTCAATATTTATATTGATTACTAATTATATTTTTTCAATTATAATTATCGTTAATTCTAAATTTATACTTTTCTTTCTATATTCCATAATATAATTGTAAAATATGACTTAGAGGGAGAACCTCTTCTTTCTTTTCCTTTCTCTTCTCCCTTTCATTTTTCACTTAAGTCTTCCTTTCTTACCATTTTCACCGCTAATCACTAGGAGAGGTGAGGAAGTCCAAGCTCCAGGGTTGAGAGCTTTCACTAGTGGAAAATTAGTATATTACGTCACCTCTTTAACGTCGAAAATACGAAAATCTGACGTAAAAAAGACACGGTGGCATTTTTGTAATTTTTGCAAACTTTTTTACGTCGGACCTGGTATGGTCTAACGTAAAAAGTCAAATCTACGTCGAATGTATGTTGTGTCCAACGTAGATTTGACATTTTACGTCGGACCCTACCAGGTCCGACGTAAAAAAAGGACGCGAAATTAAATAAGAGAGTGGGAGGCACACCGCGCGCATTCACTCTTCATCACTTTTCGTTTTTTTCTCTGTAAACCCTCTCCCTCTCCTTTATTACTGAATCTTTTTTTTTTGTCTTTTGCAGAGGGGTGAACTCTTTGTTACTTATTTGCACACTGTTGCAGCTCATCAGGTATGAATCAAGGTTTCGTTAACACTTTTTTGCTTCGCATTGTTATTGTGGCTATCTGTTCTATCTGATTTTTTGGTTGTTCTATTTGTATAGGTGTTGAGATTTCCGTTGAAATACTTTTGTTATAATTATAAATTCGTTTAATTCTATCAACGGTCTCAAACACGGCAAGTATACCGGCCGTTCAAGTAGTAAAAATATCGTATCCACAGGGATTAGAAGGTAAAATAAGCATTTATTGACTATTCGTGACTAAAGAATAATTCCAATTTGTAGTTTGTCATGTATATGAATTGAAGAGCATGACTACTGGAATGAAAGCAATAAAAATATTTGATTGTGAGTGGAAAATGATAGAAATGGTATTATGGTATTGTGATGTTGTGGGGGTTAGATTTCACCGAACGTTACGCTACTGAATCCTTAATCTCTTGTTACATACATTGCTTAGTCAACCCATAAGTTTACTCAAACCTAATCCCTTAGAGAAAGAGCCTAGGTGCGGACATTGAATATCAATCCCTTGAGTACCCAATATCTACACCCGCATTACGGGCTAGGGTTTAAGACTACTAATGGGTCAAGCTCTATCCCTAGATACAATCTCCACTAGGCATATGTTCCAAAACTAGTTTCAATGGTATTTTCCAATACTCAATGGAACCTTAAATCATGCAAAGGGTGATCAATCCAAAGCAAGCATTAAGCATAGAAACGTACACAACAAAGAATGAAACAACATGTATATATATCATTAAAAACGTAAGGATTACAATAGAATTCGTTGGTTACATCTAACCCCACAAAAATGGGTGAAACCACTCAACAAAGAGGGTAAATACAAAATAGAGATGAAAGGAGAAGTGAAGAACCGAAGGAGAGACCCACACACGAACGGCTCCAAGCTCCGAGAATCCCTTCCACAGCTCCTAAAACTCGCCCAATGCGTGAATTAGGGTTTCTCCCCCGAAAATGGCTTCAAATACGAGCTTGGGAGATCAGATTAGGGTTACGCACCCGGCGCGTAAGTCTTTGTGCCCGGCGCATGGTCTTCCAGTGGGTCAGGTATTCTCTGCCTTAGAACACGCCCGGCGCAATTCCTTTTGCGCCCGGCGCGCATATTGCATGCAAAGACGAGGCACTCTGTTCTTCTCAAGCCCGGCGCGGGTAATGTTGTGCCCGGTGCAATGTCTTCCAGAGAAGAGATACTCTGTTTCTCTCACCCGGCGCGGGTCATCTTGCGCCCGGCGCATAACCTCTTCTCTGCTCCTTAGCCTCTTAGATTTCCAATCCAAGGGATCTTCAACTTTCCACTCTTCACTCAATACCTGCACAAAAATGAGGTGGATTAGGGTATTGTTAGATGAATCTGGGTTAGTTATATCTGCACACAAAATGAACCAAAAAGAGAACAATTACATTGCAATGGTTCAGAGGATGAGAGGAATTTGTTCAATAAGTCTCATCCAAAAAGAGATAAAATTGAGACTTAACAACTCCCCCAAACTTAGAACCTTGCTTGTCCTCAAGCAATAGGTAAAAAATCTAGCAGATAACAAGCAATGCATGTGTGTCCAATTCTAGATCATAGTTCACTTATATTTTCTTTTCGCAAGCATGAACCTAAGATGGATCTTCAGTCACAATTATTGCAATAGAACATGACAAAGTGCAAACAAAGGTTTCAAAAGAGATCAAAGAGCTGAGAAGAGTAATGACTATCTGTGTATACATCCTCACTAGGAAAGTGTTTCTCTCTATGCACACTAGTGTATCAGGGTGAGTGTTTCTCTCTAGTCTACTACTCACGCCACATAATTCAACTTTGCTCTTCGTTTCCAAATGAAACCAGTGGTAACACAAATGCAGGCACTTATCACAAGGTCTTTATTAGGGCAAATCTGGGTTAAGCAGTAGCAATCTCATGGTATCTCATGGTTTTTCAAGGATTGAAGGTGCTATAGCTTAAGAGAGCAATTAAGATTTTACAATGATGTCCCTCTCCATACCCCAATACAGCAATTCAGCACATGCCCTTAACCGGATCCAAGCCATTAGCCTTTATGAGATGCATATTTACATTTTTGCATCTTAATATTTTTGCTTTTGTTTTGCACTTTTTTTTTTATTTTATATTATTTTGAATGGCTGACCACATACTTTCTTCTTCCCAAAATTCCTCATTCTTCAACTCCCCCAAACTTATTTGATGTCATCAATTTGCTCTCTTAACCAAAGCGAAGGTTATGGTTAATTTTTCATGGTTTGGGACAAGTGGAAGGTGTGTTGTTTAGGTTTAGGAAGGTATGAGTCAAGTGAAAAGTGGAAATAGCTTTTTGGCTTAGAAGGTTAACAAAATAAGGAAAATATGAATGTCTTGATCATATAAGTACACAACATAAGCAAACCACCAGGGAAACTCAAGCAAAGTCTATCATGCAACTTAAGCGTAGTTCACTCATCAGTGTTTAGGCTCAAACCTCACTCGGCTATGCACCCACAAACTATCAAACTCAGCTCAGTTCTATGATCAACATTGAAACCCGTATGCAACTAATCATGGACTAAAGCTCTAACATGACTTGAAAATGTCTAGGGTACACGCACCATAAACATCAAGCAAACCACAATCCAGAATCAACCACAAGCAAAGCAAGTATCAACAAGATTAAAAACCATGCTAAAGCAGAATATTCACAAAAAGAACCAACAAAGTAATCACCAAAAAGAACTAGATATAAAAATAGTTAAATACTGAAAATAAAAGACAGAAAAAATAAATTGCAATAGACAAAGGTAAATTAAGGTAGACTCCATCTGCTTCCATCTATGGGGTCTGGTCATCATCATCTCCAAGAGCTGCTCCACCATTATCAACTCCATCAGCATCAGCAGCTCCACTCCCCCAAACTTAGGAGCCTGGTCCCCAGGCCAACCAGTATATACCTGAAAGTCCTAGTAACCAAGAGTGGTTGCGGAGTATAAGCATGAAAAAGAATGGTGAGCACCAAAAATGTATACACAGTGATGACCAAGCAACTATAACACAATGGAGAATGTCCTTAGACCAAAATTAAGCACAACATGCATGCACACGGAAATAGACTATAACAATGCAACATAAAGCACACAAACATACAACACACAACAGAACATAAAGAAACATGATCGAAAATAGATAAATATTGGGTTTCAGGGATGTGGTGCACCGGGCGCAGAACAGGCGCGCCGGGCTTCGTATCAGTAAAATTCCTGAGGTTCCAAAATCTGATATCGCGCCGGGCGTGGGTTAAGAGCGCCCGGCGTGGTGGTTCCAGAGACCAAAAATCGAATGCTAGGCCGGGCGCAAAAGAGTTACGCCCGGCGTGTAGCCACTTACATGGTCAATTTGCCTAAGTTTTCTTAAAGAGAAGGCCTTATTTCCACCCAGAAACATAATTACCTCATCCTCACACTCCCAACAAGATGTACCCTATATTTAACCACTCAAACATGATTTTAACAATTAACACATAACAAAAAACAACATATACCACAAAACAACATATAACATAAAACACAACACATAAAACAAAACAACACATATAACACAGAACAACATGCAATACAAAATCTAAAACACAGTTCAGATCTCTGGGTTGCCTCCCAGGAAGCGCTTGTTTACTGTCCCGAGCCTGACTGTGACCAACTTGAAGTACTCTGATTCTCCTTCTCCTCCTGTTGCTCTTGTTCCCCTTTGCCCCGTGTGCAACCTCATGATTGCTCAACAACGACTCAGAAGGATTTGTCAATCTAATTTGAACAGTACCTTGCATACAAGAGAAAGCTGAAGACTAGAGTATACAGGTTAGCTCCAACAATTCATTGCTAACATAAAAATAAAAATAACAACAAAAGAATAAGTCACAAATAGCAACAAATACTAAATTGCCTTGCTAATCCCCGGCAACGGCGCCAAAAACTTGTTGAGATTTCCGTTGAAACACTTTTGTTATAATTATAAATTCGTTTAATTCTATCAACGGTCTCAAACACGGCAAGTATACCGGCCGTTCAAGTAGTAAAAATATCATATCCACAGGGATTAGAAGGTAAAATAAGCATTTATTGACTATTCGTGACTAAAGAATAATTCCAATTTGTAGTTTGTCATGTATATGAATTGAAGAGCATGACTACTGGAATGAAAGCAATAAAAATATTTGATTGTGAGTGGAAAAGGATAGAAATGGTATTGTGGTATTGTGATGTTGTGGGGGTTAGATTTCACCGAACGTTACGCTACTGAATCCTTAATCTCTTGTTACATACATTGCTTAGTCAACCCATAAGTTTACTCAAACCTAATCCCTTAGAGAAAGAGCCTAGGTGCGGACATTGAATATCAATCCCTTGAGTACCCAATATCTACACCCGCATTACGGGCTAGGGTTTAAGACTACTAATGGGTCAAGCTCTATCCCTAGATACAATCTCCACTAGGCATATGTTCCAAAACTAGTTTCAATGGTATTTTCCAATACTCAATGGAACCTTAAATCATGCAAAGGGTGATCAATCCAAAGCAAGCATTAAGCATAGAAACGTACACAACAAAGAATGAAACAACATGTATATATATAATTAAAAACGTAAGGATTACAATAGAATTCGTTGGTTACATCTAACCCCACAAAAATGGGTGAAACCACTCAACAAAGAGGGTAAATACAAAATAGAGATGAAAGGAGAAGTGAAGAACCGAAGGAGAGACCCACACACGAACGGCTCCAAGCTCCGGGAATCCCTTCCACAGCTCCTAAAACTCGCCCAATGTGTGAATGAGGGTTTCTCCCCCGAAAATGGCTTCAAATACGAGCTTGGGAGATCAGATTAGGGTTACGCGCCCGGCGCGTAAGTCTCTGCGCCCGGCGCATGGTCTTCTAGTGGGTCAGGTATTCTCTGCCTCAGAACACGCCCGGCGTAATTCCTTTTGCGCCCGGCGCGCATATTGCATGCAAAGACGAGGCACTCTGTTCTTCTCAAGCCCGGCGCGGGTAATGTTGCGCCCGGCGCAATGTCTTCCAAAGAAGAGATACTTTGTTTCTCTCACCCGGCACGGGTCATCTTGCGCCCGGCGCATAACCTCTTCTCTGCTCCTTAGCCTCTTAGATTTCCAATCCAAGGGATCTTCAACTTTCCACTCTTCACTCAATACCTGCACAAAAATGAGGTGGATTAGGGTATTGTTAGATGAATCTGGGTTAGTTATATCTGCACACAAAATGAACCAAAAAGAGAACAATTACATTGCAATGGTTCAGAGGATGAGAGGAATTTGTTCAATAAGTCTCATCCAAAAAGAGGTAAAATTGAGACTTAACAATAGGTCGTTAGCCTTTTCTTTTGGGTTGTTATACGAAGCAGAACGACCTATTCTACTTGCAGAACAAGCCATTCTCCAAGTAGAACGGCCCGTTCTCCAAGCAGAATGACCCATTCTCCTTGTAGAACGGGCCATTTTGAATGGAGAACGGGCCGTTCTGCTTGCATTTTTATGTCTTTTTTTTAATTTTTTTTACTACTTTTTTACGTCACCTTTTTGTAATGTCCGACGTAAATTTACGTCGATTTTACAAGATCGACATAAATTTACGTCTCCCACATTTATGTCGGTATTTTTTCTGACGTATAAAGTTCAAAATATCCGATGTAGAATACCTCTTTTGTACTAGTGTTTGAGAAGTGGTGTGCAAGGGTTGGACTCCCCCTGAAAACATACATGATGAAAATGTTGGAGCATTCACAAAACAAGTATTAGTGCTTGAAAGATTTCGTTATCAAGCATTCGAAACATAATGTTAGAGCGAAAAACAAGTTAAAAAATCAGAATATTCGAGCTTAAAATGATTATCATTGAACAAAGTATCAAAGTTGATTAAAATAAAAGTAGAGCAGAATCCACAAAAGAAAATAATTGAAATTAAAAAAATAAAAATATAAACTATTTTTCACTCCCCTTTTGGCACTAGCAAAAGCTAGGCCAACAAGAAGTCCATGCTAGATCAAACTTCGTCTACATTGGAGCTCAAATCAACTTTGAGGTGAGATAACAACTTGTTGAACTTTGTCTCAAGTTTTGCCTATCTATTCAACGAGTAGTGTAGAGCCCTATAGAGTCTAGTGATGACCCAATCTCGGTTCTCTTGAGTAGCTAGGGGAGGAAGTGTTTGAGAAGGTGGTGGTGCAACAGACGGTCCTAGAGACTCAATGACAAGTAACCTGAACACCTTTCTGTACAAAAAAATTTATATTCCCCATCAAGAAATATATGTAAAGTAAAGTTGTAAAGGGAAGGATAATGTGATACAAGTATTGTCTGACAGAAAGAGTGATAGAAGGGGATGGATCAGTTTGGTAGGGTGGAGGATAAACCATATAGCATCGTTCTCTAGAAGAAGGTATCCATTCAAGTTTGTTGAGCTCCTAGGAGGTATGATGTCTAGTGTATCAAGCATATCTCCTGTCAGCATCATACTGAGGCATCTTTTCCTTCCCTTTGTGGATTGAATGAAAAATAGGCTTGGAGACAATGTCTTCAATGTAGAACTTAGTCCAAGGATGATTCATCCAGGGTCTATAAGGCTCACCAAGCATGGAAGGGAGATTCATAGAGGTGCCTTCAAGGCTTAACTCAATAGCAACTTGAGAGTTCAGCAAATTCTACATCTGAGCTTGTTGTTGCTGAATAATATGCATGGTCTACCTATCTAGCCAGGGAGGATGTTGCAAGTTGATCTCCTTCCTAACCACCTACCTTATTGTAAGAGGATTGATGTTGATGTCAAGGACCTCTGTGAGACGCATTTGCCCAAATCCTATGAAGGCGAGGAACTCATTATGTTTGGTGGAGTCACAAATAGGAGGGACCCAGTCATCATCAAAAGATAGCTTATCTTCTAGTTTTTCCATCTCCCAGTCCATCTCAAAGTTTATACTACCATTTTCAAAATCATTAGATTGTGGTACAAATGATGAAAAATTTTCAAGGGCTCGCATATCTAGTTTCACCATAGAGCAATCAACATTTAAAGGTATTGTATTAAATATTACCTTTATTAACAAACTATCTACGATCCTACTCTGTGGAGGCTCTACCAAATTTTGAAATTGGGGAGTAGACTAAGATGGTGCCGGACAAGATGGATCAATACTCATGGCCTCAACTTTAGTCTTATGGGCCAGAGTAAGATCATCCCCATGAGTATTTGTATGGGGTTCCTTCTAACCTTGTGGCTTTGGTGTCTCCTGCACCAATGTGGCTTTCTGCTTAGCTAAAACTTAAACCTATGGCTCCTTTTAAGCTAGAGTTTGGAGTTGAGGTTCCTCTTGAGCCAGAGTTTGTGATGGAGCCAGTGATAGACTAATGGTAGCCTTACGTTGTTGGGCCTCAAGAGTAGTAAGAGTAGCATCTGTTAAGGCTTGTTGCTTGGCCTCCTTAGCAGATTATACCTTCAGACATTTGATTGCTGGCTCTTCCTTTGAGTCCTTTGAATTAGGCCTTGGCCTTGCATAAGGCGTCGCTTGCAGCTAGGCTGAGAGGTTAAGCTTAAGCTTAAGGTTTTGGTTGTGATTAAGGTTGAGGTGGAAGAGTTGGTTTGGATGGTGGTTTTTGTTGAGTGGTTAGGGTAGAAGGTTTGGTGGATTAAGGTTTGGTGGTTGGTGGAGGATTGGGTAAGATTTCAACATTTAAGGTTGAGCGTGTGCATTTAAGACGATGAATGAGTGGTGCATTATTTGAGTCAAACGAAGTCTCATAAACATGGATTTTGAGGGCTTTGGGAACAGTGGCTAATGGCTTTGGTTGAGAGGGTTGTTTAGGTGGCTAGGTTGAGGTGTTGTGGGTTATGCGAGAACTTGGAGCAGCTTGCTTCAAAGGGGTCGGCTAGTCCCGTTTTCCTACTTCACTTTCAAAACATCCATCTTGACGGCCTTAAATAGATGGGCAATGCCCATTCGTATAAGGGTCGTCACAAAGACTTACCCTCCATTATAACCATCTTCTAACCCTGAGATATATATTTTAGCCCTCTAAATAATCTTTGTGAATAGAATCCCAAAAAGGAATGGGTGCTCTTGCCACGCTGTGCAAGGCTGGACCTCCAATGATGGTAAACCAACTCCAAGAGGTTTATCTTCACATTGAGAGTGAGAATATAAAGATAGAACCTATCTAGATTGTAACACCCTAGATTTCATAATTTATAATAATAATATTTTAGAAATTATTTTAATATTTTAAATGTATTTATTAAAGGATTTTGATATTATTTAACTACTTATATGAGCACTATTTTATTATAAAGCATGATTTTTAACTAGTATTTTGCTTATTTAATATAAAACATATTTTTATGAAAATGTATTTTATTTAGAGTTAAGCATGTTATTTTGTATTAAAAAGAGAACACTACAAGAAAACGGTGAATAAGCTGCGGAAAATAAGCTTCGATTAATAGCTGACGCAAATAGTGTTAGAAAAGCCGATGTTATTTTAAGATGTAGCGTCGACTTTTTCAACACTAAATTTAAATTAAGTTTAGTGTCGGAAAAGCCGACGCTGTTATTTAAATATAACGTCAGCTTTTCTGACACTAATTTAATTTAAATTTAAATTAAATTAGTGTCAGAAAAGTCGGCGCTATTCTTTAAATATAGTGTCAGCTTTTTCGACACTAAACTTAATTTAAATTTAGTGTCAAAAAAGTCGATGCTACATCTTAAAATAGTGTCGGCTTTTCTGACAGTATACGTGTTTTGAGAGAGATAAAGATAATTTTTTCAATGTTATATATGCATAATGTGTTCTGGTACACTTGGTTATCAAGTTCACTTCAAGGTTCATGGATCAAGTCTCGAGAATGTTAAAAATACGAGCAAATGTTAAAAATACGAACGAATAAATGATAAGCTGGAAAAAAAAGATAAAAAATTAATAAAATAAATTTTGTGTAAACATAGTGTCGGCTTAACTGACAATAAAATATTAAAATAAATAAATTTTTTAGTGACGGCTTAGCTGGCACAAAAAAAATTGTGTCAACTTATTCAGCGTCAGTCAAAAATCGACGAATAATCGACAATATTACGTCAGTTTTATGATTTAGATTCGGCTATTGGCCGGCTCTAAATCCGAATATTCTTGTAGTGGAAAGTGTATTTTTATTATTTTAATTATTTTATGAGAAGGGAAGGAGGGACATAGTGGTTTTTCGCTAAATATTATAATAATAATTATTATTATTTTTAATTATTTTTATTATTTTAAGAAAGGGGGTTATCAGGAGAGCAAACCAGTTTCACGCATCTCACTTCTTTCTTCTTTTCCTTTTTATGCTTCTGAAGAACAAGAGCTTCAAGAAGAGGACCAACCTAATTTCACTCGCGCTTCGTCTTTTACTCATCAAGGTAAGGGAAAGTGAGAGACCTTACTCGGGGGTGTGGGAATAATTGTTGGGTAGTCGGATTGGCCCTCAACCCAATCCCTTGCTTGATGTATGCTTATAGGAACAGACACTTTATGAAAGTTTTCTGTTTTACTTTCTGATTGTTTTGTTGCTTTCCTTGTGTGATTCTAAGTGTGGATATGTGTTCCATTTTAATAACTGATATGTTTGGTAGAAGGATTGACTTCAATCCCTTGCTTGAGGCATGCTCTTAGAAACAAACACTTTTTAAATGTTTTCTATTTTCGTGTTTTAGTTTTCTGTTGTGTTCACTGATGATTACTGAGAATGAATATATGTTTAATTTTGAGTTTGGATATGTTTTAATATGGATTAGAGTACTATATGGGTTCCTACGGTTAACCTTATGAGAAACAGACAAATTTCAAATATTTTCTATTTTGGCTTCTGAGTTTTCTGTTGTGTTCCTTGATTTTTGCTGAGTGTGAATATGTGTATAATTTCAAAAATAGACAAATTTTGATATGAATTAGAATGCTGTGTGGGTTCTTGTGGGAAACCCTATGAAGTGAAATTAGGGATATGATCTTTGAATGAATTTTAAGGCATTATATGTAAAATTGATCATGGATTCGTGTTTTGGATAATATTTGAAGTGTTTTGACTGATTGAGATATCATATTAACTGGTTGGTTGTAGAAAATGCATCAAATCATGAAGTTGAGTCTATGACCTTTATGTTTCGTATGTTATGAATTGTGAATTGAATGCGTATGATGTTGGATAATTTCTTGGTATGGTTTATGTGCTATTATAATGTATATGACTATGAGAAGTTCCTTGTATGAGAATATGTGAATATGACATGAAAATGTGAAAAATGAATATGTGATTAATTTGTGACATGATATTAGGAGATAATATGATGTGATAAGTGAAATGTTGAGTCAATGAAATAATGAATGTGTGACATGCATCATGTGCATATATGACTCCAGGTGTGCTGCTTAGGCCGCATGCCAGTGATGTATTGAGCTATTCTAGGTGTATCTTGGGTTACTAGTGATGTATTGAGCTATTCCAAATGTGTCGCTTAGGCCGCATGCCAATGATGTATTGAGCTATTTCAAGTTACCTTGGGTCACCAGTGATGTATTGAGCTATTCCAGGTGTGCTGCTTAGGCCGCATGCCAGTGATGTATTGAGCTATTTCAGGTGTACCTTGGGTCACTAATGATGTATTGAGCTATTCCAGGTGTGTCGCTTAGGCCGCATGCCAGAGATGTATTGAGTTATTCTAGGTGTACCTTTGGTCACCAGTGATGTAATTATGAATGAACGTGCCCCCAGGTATGTTGCTATAGCAGCATATTAGTGATGAGAAATGTGTAACTTTCGTATGGCGCCACATGCATGCATTTATGAGTCAAGTCCATGACATTATTTCTTGATAAGTGAATGTGTATGTAATCTAATGTATCTATAACTTGAGAGTTATGATTGGTTATGTGTAACTTGTGTGGTATTTGTTATGATTGTATGTGTGTTTCCTAACATTTATTTCTACATCTAAACTAGAGTGAGATGTTTCTCACTCTCTTGTTGCTCTATGTGTATTTTTATTGTATTGTAGGTGATCATCAAGATAAGGATGTTGGTGATGAGGTTTAAGTCTCATTGTGGGTTGTGCTTTGATAGGACATGTGACATCGGGACTTAGGATTAGCATAGGACTTTCATTACTGTTATTGTGTTTTGGAAAGACTAATGTTTTATTTTGTCATCATTTATGCATTGGACTACAATTTGTGAAATATGAATGTAAACTCTCTATCTATGTGTTTTAGAATCTTCTTTCAATTAAGAAAGTTTTATTTACTCAAGAAATGTATTTTATAATTATTTTGTAATATGTACATGGGGTAGAGGGTGTAACATAGATTAGTGACATGGTCTCTAGAGCTTGTTCAGGGAAGGAAGGTGTTGAAGAGATGGTTGTGGAACGTTCTACACAAAAGGGTGAGATTGGCATCCTGGAGGAACTTCTTTAACTCAATCCTATCAGACGAACGAGGACCGTTGCTGTAGATGAGAGCATCTATAATGGATTGGGTAACCACGATTTCCCAATCACAAGAGTAAACTTCTCCTTCTTCCTTGTACTATGAGATTATGGCTACAATCATATGAGAAATATGAATGGTGATGTTCTCCATTATGCCCGTGATTGAGAGGGTCTCTTGGATAGCTATTTCCCAAAATTTGGCATAGGGGGTGGGCAACCAGTCACACTTGAGTTCAGCGAAATTCGTCCACGTAGCATTATATAGATACATCTTTATAGGATATCTTTCATCCTACATCTTCTGCACAATAATTTTCTTTCCATGTAGAAATACATTCCCATGGTACTCCTCCATGGGCACCTTCTAACCAATAGGGGCAATACTTAGGGCCACTTTTCACTTAGGGTTTTGAGAGAGAAAAAGATTTTTTGCGAGTAAGAATATGAATAGTGATAAGTGCTAACAAGACGTGCTTTTGTCATCTCCACTTTTCTATGCATTTCTTTTCTCATTGATTAATGTGCTAATGATTCCTTGTAATTAATGATTTGTAATACGCATGTTACATCTGTAAATCACCTAATCTACTGGTTTACTTAATTCATCTTTTGATAACCTTACGAACGGATGCATAGGAATAGGCATATGCTTATATTCATCCATTCTAAACTTCTTAAGAAGTTTTTTGGTGTATGCCTTTATCTATCTGCTTGATCTGTCTTACTTGCACCCTTTATTTTTCTTTTGCCACTTTCAAAAACACAGACCGTTAATGTGGTTGGAGGTCTAGGAACATAGACTTTTCTCCTGCCATGTGTCATGAGCAACCATTGTTTAGGCACCAACTTGAATCATTTTCCTTTTTCCCTCCAAGAAGATTTGTAATGGGAATAATTTATGATTTTGGTACCGAGATCTTTTTTGGGTCCTCTTATGCTAGTCCCACTAGCCTTAATTTGTTCCTTCCTTTGCCTAGAGGTTTTATTCTTTTTCAAATATCATAGAAGGTAGACATAGGACTATTTGAACATGTCTTTGAATTAGACTCAAAACCAAGACCACTTTTGTCATACGATAGTCTTTTGTATCTTAAAAGCATGTTTAATGTAGAAGATCCATCTACAAATTTCGTTAAGTCTTCTTGAGTTGTAGGTTTTCAGGTTTTAAATTTTTTACCTCAGCTGGAACATAACCAATGATCTTGTTTTTAGGATCATTTACTTTTGTCTCAGATATCATTAGATTTTTCTTGAGTTCAACATTGTTTTTCTAGAAGTTTTTATTTTTCTTTAAGTTTCTTGTACTCAAGAGAGATCATATAAGAGTTGGCAAGTAAAGTGTCATAAGATATTTCTTTTCCCTCAGAGTCAAATGAATAAGAATTGGATTGAGAGCTTATCTTAGTATCTGTCTTAGCGTCTGCCATTATATAGATGTTTACCTTTTCTTCATCTAATCTACTGTTGTCAAGATCTTCCTAGGTGGCCATCAAACTCCTTTTGCTCTTCTTTTTTCTTGACCATCTTTTCTTGAGAGAGGGACAATCTGTCTTTATATTTCCAGGTTTGCTACATTAATTGCAGATGATGTCCTTATTCTCAAAGGATCCAGGCTTTTTGGATCTCTATTTCTTTATGTGAAAGATCCTCATCCTTCCTTTCTTTTTCAGGATGTTCTTAAACTTCTTAGACATGAGAGAAATCTCATCATCTAAAAAGTCTTCAAAACCTTTGTCTAAGCTGGACTTAGACTCAACGTTTAGTGCTTTTCCCTTTTCTCTCTTCTTTCTGGATTCACCACCTTTCAAAGCAATGGTGTCAATTGTTCTAGGGTGTTTTTTTTTGTTTAAGTGAACCTTATGAACTAGAAGAGCTATAAGAAGTTTATTAAAAGTGAGAACTTTAAGATCTTGCACTTTAGCAACGATAGTGGCCTTTGGCTCCCATATCTTGGGTAGATTTTCCAAGATCTTCATATTATTCTAAGCTCTTGAAAACTTAGTTCCCAAGGATTTCAACCCATTAAGAATTGTTTGGAAGCGTACAAACATCTCATCAATGGTTTCACTCTCCTTCATAGAGAATAACTCATAGTGCCTCTAAAGTGTGGCAACTCGCCTAAGCCTGACATCTTCATTACCCTCATGAGTTACCTTGATGACATCCTACATCTCCTTTGGTGTTGAGCAGTTGTAGAACTTGTTATACTCAGTTCTAGATAAGAAGCAAGCAAGTATATATCTTGCTTTAGTATTGAATTATAAGGTATTGTAATCTTCTTGAGTATAGTGGCTTTAAGGCTTCATGATTGCTACATCTCCTTGCGTGATGATTCTCTAGAGTTGGTACTGGGTAGATTTGATGAACATCTTTATTTTGTCCTTCCATTATAAATAGTCTTCTCCATTGAAGGTGAGAGGCTTTATGAGAGAAGCTCCTTCTAGTAAGTATTATCCTTCATTGCTTCCTATGGTGGACCTTTTCCTTTAGCACTGTTAGACGCTCAATCCCGTCGAAGGCTATGCTTTGATACCAAATTATGGAAAAAAGACACACTAAAAGGGGGTTGAATAATGTGCATAAAAAATTCACACATTTGTGCAACGAAGCGAATAAGAACGTATCAAACGAAGCACTAGAGAAAAGTAAGATGAGCACTAGAGGTTTTTATACTAGTTCGTCTTAACCACCGAGACTATGCCTAGCTCTTAATCCATCCAGATTGAGTTCCACTAACTTTCACAAAGTTACAAGCACTTTTTTTCTAAGCTACTTCTGGCTCAATCCTAAGTAGTCTTTGACTTGCCTCTTCAAGCAACTACCCAAATATTCTTTGAACAACTAGCCTCTTCAAGCTTAGCACCAAGTATTCTTTCAATCAAGCCTCTCCAGGCTCAACACTAAGTATTCTTTCAACCAAGACTCTCTAGGCTCAACACTAAGTATTCTTTCAATCAAGCCTCTCTAGGCTCAACACTAATTATTTTTTTTAACCAAGCCTCTCTATGCTCAACACTAAGCATTCTTTCAACCAAGCAGGCTCAACCCTTACAACAGGGTAATTGATGATTACAAAATTGTTTTGTCTCTTCTAAATGTGATGTTATTAACAATGAAAGCACAAGTAATCTACAATGTACAAGATTTAAAATAGAATGATTCTTTGTAGTTTTTCAACTTTGTGTATTTATGTATGTATCTCTATAAAAAATTTCTCAATGTGCATTAATTCTATCTTTTCTATTCTATATGTGTCACTCTTATCTTTTTAGTTGTTTGTGTTGAGATTCATAGTGGTTGAATCAACTCACATTTGGAGAATCTGGAGAATGAAGGTTTTGATGATAACAAGTATGGATCAAAGCTGACCAAGGACATCAACAAGTCAAAAACAAAGTCAAGAAGAAAATGTGGCTATTATGTTGTGTAATAGGAGTAGCTCATAAATTGTATTGTTTTGTTGAGCTTATTTTTCATGTGTGTGCTTTGTGCATGAGCTAATCTTTATCTAATCTGATTAAGAGTGAGTATGATGATCAGTTAGAAACTTGAGAAGTTATTTTGAGACATAAAACAAAGTTTTTGAAAACTGACTCAAAATAATCGATTATCATTAAATATAATTGATTATTCCAACAATGGGTAAAAAGGATGCCTTGCTGCAATAATCGATTATTTGTGAAATAATCGATTATCCCAGGAATCATTCTCTAGAATAATCGATTATCCCAGGAATCATTCTCTAGAATAATCAATTATCCTGCAAAATAATCGATTAATCTGTTCTTGGTTTTCCAGAAATCATGAGGAACAAAATAATTGATTATTCATTAAAATAATCAATTATCTGGTTCTGAAAAACTTGTAAATAGTTTGCAAATTTTGAAACTTTAGAACAAGATAGAATAGAGAATCAAAAAGAGAAAAAACGTGATTATGAAGTCTTTGTGACCTTCTTGGAGTGTTTTCTTTGTGAAACCAAGAAGTAAAACGTTTTTGTGAAATGCTTTGAGAAAAGATCATCATCATCATCATCACATTCTTGAAAAGAGAAAGATTAAGATTTGCTTCTAAATTCCAGGTGAATTCGTTCCTTAATTCTTTGTGAATAATTGTAAATCTTGAGTAGGTTTCTCAAGTGGTAAGGAATTCTTGTAGTGGGTTTCTACAAGGGGTGCTTTCTTGGGGTCAAGAAAGTGATTATCTTGAATGTAGGAGTGTATGCATGCCTGATATGCTTGTAAAACTTCTTCATTAAGATAGTGGAACAAATCTTGATCAGATTATGATTGAGGACTGGATGTAGGTCACGTGTGAAGTGGCTGAACCAGGATAAAAGACTTGTGCAATCTTCTCTTACCCTTATCCTTTACATTGAGTATTCTTGATTAACATGTTTTTATGAACAAAATTGTTTTAAACTGAATCAAAGTATTGCATATTGATTGCTCTTAACTTTGAAAATTATTAAAGATTAATCAAGAAAGCATATAGGATTCATTTTTCATTAACAAGTCTTTAAGGAATTTCTTTGAAAATTCATAATAGAAAATTTTGAATTGAAATAAAGATCCTAAGAACTCTGAAAATTTTTAAAGTGTCATAGAATCCAATTCACCCCCCTCTTGGATTGAGCCATTCTTTTCTAACAATTGGTATCTAGAGCAAGGTTCTTGAGTGTTATTCAAGATTTCAAAAATGGCCAATAGCAACCTACCTTATGGTGAGGGTGTGTCTATTCATAGACCTTCTGTTTTCAATGGTGAAAACTATGTCTACTGAAAAATTAGGATGAGAATTTTCATTGAAGCAATTGACATTGCTGTATGGGATGCAATTGAAAATGGACCCTATATCCCTATGGCCAAAGATGATGATGGGAAGAGAGAAAAACATTAGAGTGAGTGGAGTGATGATGAGAGAAAAAGAGCCCAATATGACTATAGAGCAAAGAACATCATTACATCTGCATTGTCTATTGATGAATTTTTTAGAATTTCTCAATGCAAATCTGCTAAAGAAATGTGGGACACTTTGCAAGTCACTCATGAAGGAACAAGTGATGTAAAGAGATCAAGAAAGCATACTCTCATAAGAGAATATGAATTATTGAGAATGAACAATGGTGAATCAATTTCTGATTTTCAAAAGAGATTTACACACTTGATAAATCACCTTGTTGATCTTGGCAGGAAATTTGAAGATGAAGAATTAAATTTGAAAGCGCTGCAATGCTTGGACAGATCATGGAAAGCAAAGGTGACTTCCATAGAAGAATCAAAGGACTTGACTTCATTGACCCTTGCTACTCTCTTTGGAAAGCTGAGAGAGCATGAGCAAAAACTGCATATATTTGAGGAAAATGAACAGCAAGACAAGAAGGGCAAGGGAGTGTCACTAAGAGCCTTGAAATCAGTAAAAGGCAAAGAGGTGTGTGAAGAATCAAGCTCTAAAGATTCTGAAACAGAGAACTTTAACTTGTTGGTGAAGAAGTTCAAAAAATTCCTAAGGAAGAAGAGAAATTCCCCCTACAAGTTCAATAAGAAGACTAACAAGAAAGAGGAAGCAAGTACATCCTCCTATAATTGCTTTGAGTGTGGGAAACCGGGACACATAAAAGCTGAATGTCCAAACCTCTTAAAGAAACAACAAGAGGAAAAGTAAGTGAAGAAAAATGACAAAGGAAAGAGAGCCTACATTGCTTGGGAAGATAATGACTCAAGCACAACAAGTGATGAATCTGAATTTGAAGAAAACAATTTGTGTTTGATGGTTGGAGCTGACCAAGACACAATAGTAAGTGATTCTGACCTTGAATCTAATCCAGACTATGATCAACTTCAAGAAGCCTTCATTCAAATTCACAAAGAGGCTATGAAATTAGATGCTTTAAATTCAAAGCTTAAAAACAAGCTGTCATGGTATGAAAATGCTTTAATTAAGGTTGAACAAGAGCTTGAGGATTTGAAAAATGAGTATGAAAATCTTCAAACTATTTTGAACTTTAATGAAGCTCATTGTGAAGCCTCCCCTTCTTCAAAAAGGTGTTTGTGAAAATTGCAAGACTTTGGAAAAAGAAAATGTTGATTTGAAAATCACTCTTGCAAAGTTCACAAATGGAAATGAAAATATGAATATCATTTTGGGAAGACAAAGAAATACTTTTCATAGAAGTGGACTAGGTTTTAATCAAAGCATGAACATACCATTAAAATCAAAGAAAGGAGTTTTTGAGAAAAACCAAGTTTTCAGAAAATACAAAGGCAATTTCATTAGACAAACAACTTGTTATTATTGTTGTAAGAAAGGTCATACAATAAGGAATTGCTACTCTAGGAAATATGGAGTTCCAAGTGGAGAAATGGTGTGGATTAAAAAGAGCCAAAGGCTGAGAACTAACCATCAAGGACCCTTCACATGGTACTTAAATCAATTTTTTGATCTTTGTTGTAGGAATGCTTGAGAGCCAAAAGCTTATTATGGTATCTTGATAGTGGCTGCTGAAGGCATATGACTGGAGATCCTTCAAAATTCTCAAGTCTGAAATTGAAGAATGAAGGGTATGTTACTTATGGTGACAACAACAAAGGGAGAATTCTTGGTCATGGTAATATTGGTAACTCCTCCTCCCTAACATTGATTGAGAATGTATTGCTTGTTGAAGGGCTGAAACATAATTTGTTGAGTATAAGTCAACTTAGTGATAAAGTTTTTAAAATTGAATTTGATAATACTTGTTGCTTAATCTATGATAAAAAGACAAAAGAAATTAGATTCATTGGAAAAAGAATTGACAACATATACATGCTTGACTTAGAACACTCAATAGCAATTTCCAACACTAAGTGCTTAATAACTAAAGAAGACAATATTTGGCTTTGGCATAGGAGAGCTGCACATATTCACATGGATCACTTAAACAAACTTAGTAGAAAGGAGTTAGTGATAGGATTACCTAAACTCAAGTTTAGCAAGGACAAACTATGTGATGCTTGTCAAAAAGGCAAGCAAGTGAAGGCTAGCTTTAAAAGCAAAAATCAGATTTCAACTACTAGACCTTTACAATTAATTCACATGGATTTGTTTGGACCTTCAAGAACCATGAGTCTAGGTGGGAACTACTATGGGTTAGTTATTGTAGATGACTATTCAAGATTCACATGGGTTATGTTTCTTGCAAACAAAAATGAAGCTTTTCATGGTTTTAAGAAATTTGCCAAGCTTGTTTAAAATGAAAAGAACTCAAACATCACCTCTATTAGAAGTGACCATGGAGGTGAATTCCAAAATCTTTTGTTCCAAAATTTCTGTGAGGAGCATGGTATTAATCATAATTTTTTAGCATCTAGGACACCTCAACAAAATGGGGTTGTTGAGAGGAAGAATAGGTCTCTTGAGGAATTAGCTAGGACTATGTTGAATGAGACCAAATTAGCAAAATATTTTTGGGCTGATGCTATTAACACAACTTGTCATGTGTTAAACAAACTTCTGATCCAGCCCATACTAAAGAAAACACCCTATGAAATTTATAATGGGAGGAAGCCTAATATTTCATACTTTAGAGTATTTGGGTGTAAGTGTTTTGTGCTGAACAAATGGCAAAGAGCAACTTGGAAAATTTGACACAAAAGCTGATGAGGAAATCTTCTTAGGATATTCTACAAATAGCAAAGCCTATAGAATATATAACAAGAGAACTCTAATTATTGAAGAATCAGTTCATGTTGTATTTGATGAGACTAACAAACAAGAGACAGAACAAACTGAAATAGAAGACTTGACTGATTTGCTTGATCAACCTCTATTAGAAAGTGAACCAAATGAAAAACCTAAAGAGAGTGAATCAAATGAAACCATTGAGGATACAAGTGAACAATTGCCTAAGGAATGAAAACTTCTAGGGACTTATCAATGGAAAATATAATTGGAAACATTGGTAAGGGAGTGTCAACTAGAAGAGCCATCAAGAATATTTGTAATGCTATGGCTTTTGTGTCACAAGTTGAACCTAAGACTATAGATGAAGCACTACAAGATGAACATTGGTTAATGGCTATGCAAGAGGAACTAAATCAATTTGAAAGAAATGAAGTATGGGATTTAGTACCATTACCAACTGATTATCCAATTATAGGAACCAAGTAGGTTTTTAGAAATAAGCTTGATGAATTTGGAATTATTATAAGAAATAAGGCAAGGTTAGTGGCTAAGGGGTATAATCAAGAAGAGGGAATTGATTATGATGAGACTTTTGCCCCTGTAGCAAGGTTAGAAGCCATTAGATTACTTCTTTCTTATTCTTCTATAATGAACTTCAAGCTTTATCAAATGGATGTGAAAAGTGCTTTTCTTAATGGGTTGATACAAGAAGAAGTGTATGTGGAGCAACCACCAGGTTTTGTTGATTTTAAGTATCCTAATCATGTACAAACTTAAAAAGACACTCTATGGCTTGAAACAAGCTCCAAGATCATGGTATGACAGGCTGAGCAAATTTTTGATTGAAAATGACTATGTAAGAGGGAAAGTAGATAATACATTGTTTGTGAAGAAGTTTAAAAATGATACAATGTATGTTCAAATCTATGTGGATAACATTATTTTTGGATCCACTAATGTCTCTCTATGCAAAGAATTTGCTAAGACCATGCAAGGAGAATTTGAAATGTCAATGATGGGGGAGCTTACATTCTTCTTGGGGTTGGAAATCAAACAAATGAGTAATGGAATCTTCATAAGTCAAAGCAAGTATTGCAATGAACTATTGAAGAAGTTTGGTATGGAAGGGTGTAAGGAGGGTGCAACACCAATATCAAACACATGCAATCTTAACTTGGATGAGAAAGGCATAGCTGTTGATAACTCAAAGTATAGAGGTATCATTGGATCACTTTTATATTTGACAGCTAGTAGGCTTGATATAATGTTTGCTGTGTGCTTGTGTGCAAGATATTTCAGGCAAATCCAAAAGAATCTCACATGAAATCTGTAAAGAGAATTCTTAAATATCTAAAAGGAACAACTAATGTAGGTTTGTGGTATCCAAAGGGAGTCTCACTAAGTCTGATAGGCTACTCAGATTCAGACTATGCTGAGTGTAGACTTGATAGAAAAAGCACAAGTGGTACTTGTCACCTACTAGGAAGTGCACTAGTCTCATGGCATAGTAAAAAGCAAGCTTGTGTTGCTTTAAGTACAGCTAAGGCTGAATACATAGCTGCAGGGAGTTGTTGTGCTCAAATTCTCTGGATGAAACAACAACTAAGAGATTATGGAACTGGGCTGAGTAAAATTCCTTTGAGATGTGATAATACAAGTGCAATAAATCTAACTAGAAATCTAATTTTGCACTCTAGTACAAAACATATAGAGATAAGACACAACTTTTTAAGAGATCATGTTTAGAAAAATGATTGTGTTGTAGAGTTTGTTGAAACTAGTAAGCAATTGGCTGACATATTTACAAAACCTCTACCAAGAGAAAGATTCAATCAATTGAGAATTGAGCTAGGAATAATCAATGAGTCTTGTTTGATTTGATTGTAAATTTGTACTTGGGATTGATTGTTTGATTGAAAATTGGTTGATGTATGTGTAAAACATTGATGTATGATGCATAAAAGAGAGAAGTTTAAGAGTTGAAATAGATTAGGAATGTTTTAAAAAGTTAGAAATAAGAGAAACAAAACTTCTCTGGAATAATCGATTATTTTAAAATTTAATCGATTATTGTAAGTGAGCCTATAAGAATAATCGATTATTTGGGCAATAATCGATTATCTGGGAGAAGAGGAATTCTAGAAGTCTCTGAAATAATCGATTATTTGGGCAATAATCGATTATCCGGGAAGCTAGAATACAAAGAGTCTATGGAATAATCGATTATTTGGGAAATAATCGATTATCTGGGCAAGTTAAAGAAAATGACCCTCTAGAAGGGTTTTTCAAAGGATTTTACTTATACAAATAATCGATTATTTGTATGGATAATCGATTATTTGAGCGACCCTTGGTTTTCCAGAAGGTTATTGAACAGTTTTATTCGCGCCAACCTTTAACCTCCCACAACTCTTCATTTGTGGAACCTCTCCTCTACCCAAAACCGGTGCTAGGGCTTTTATAACTTCCAAATCCTCTCATTTTCTAAATACTCACATTCCGTCAACTCTCAAACCCTAACCCATTCATTTTCTTCATCTCCTTCATCTTCTTCATCTCCACCAAAGAACTAATCTTTAACCCAACAATGGCTTCATCCTCCAAAAGGCCAAAGAAGCTAGAAGTGAGGGGGAGAAAACATCCTCTACCCACGGAGAAAATCATTTCAAAATGGTTTGCTGATGAGAAAACCTAGGAGTACTATTTTGAATGGTATGCGGGTAGAAGAATCATCCCTCCCAAGACCTTGAAGCTGGAATGGTTCAAGAACGAAGGGTTTAGCTTTCCACTTCTTCTGGAGCACCAGGAACTTAGGAAGTTCTTGGAACTAGAAGGACCCTATTACCCTGAGCTTATAAGGCTGTTCTTATGCTTTGCCTCAAGCAATGAAGGGATAATGCAATCGGTGGTGAAGGGCAAGCTCATAAAGCTTAATGGTCCAACTTTGAAGGAAGTTGTTGGGCTGAGCGAAGACGGGAGTACAAAGCCCCAACCCTTTAACTTTGGAGATTTTGAGGAGCTGACAACTTTTAAGGACTGTCAAAGGAACCCGGAGACCACCAACTATACAAAATTTTTGGCCGGAGGTATGAAGAAAAATTCAAGATTAATTTCTTTTATTATAGCCTGGATGATTAAGCCTCGATTACATAATCATGCTCAAATGTCAAGGGATGACATTTTGATGAAGCATGTAATCAAGAAAAAGATTAAAATTGATTGGGTGTCTGTGGTGAACGACTGTATGTGGAAGGCTAGGAGGAAAGAAGATGGTCCAATACCATATGCATTATTACTGTCTAAAATTTTTGAGAAAGCAGGTGTGGATTTGAAAGGGGAGAAAAAGATAATTCTCCATGCCTCTAATAAGATTGAAAAATCTTCCTTGCATCATATGGGGATGGTGAAACAGGAAGATAAATGGATATTCAAGGGAGATGTCCCTCCGACTCCTGAACCTGCAACTGATGAAGATGGCGTTCCATCTCATGATGAAGATCAGCCACCACAGGCCGAAATTGAACCTGACAGAGAACAAGAAGCGGAGCCTAAAGCATTCTCTCCATTTGAGAAAATTATGATTAATAAGCTTGATGCAGTCATGGAGATGTCTAGGAGGCACGAGTCAATTTATTCGGGTATTCTTGATCGATTTGATAACCTTGATCATGATATTAGCCGAATTAAAGCTTAACTTGGGATGCTGGAAGACTCGGAGTGATTCAGTGCTTTAATGTTTTGTTTTGAAATTAGGAAGTTTAGTTTTAGAATTTCTGTTTTTCAATTGGGTTGTAATTTCGTTTAATTTCTGAACAATTATCTTGGCTTATTTTGTTGAACACTTTATATTTTGATACAATGTGAAAGTTTATTGTTGTTATATTGTGTTTAGAATGAGTTGATAATTCTATTTTGGATTATTGATTCTGCGATGTTCTGTTTTTGAACATTGATATGTGGTAATTGATGTTTGTTGGCATATGTGTTAATGGTTTTAGACTTTGAAATATGATATTGTACTAAATATTGTGATTTTGGCTGAAAATTTGATATGTTTTGTTGATGATATAATGCTTATAGTTTAGATATTGTGATTCAAGATTACAAAATTTTGGTATTAATTGATTGGAAAATGCTTATAGTTTAGTTCTGTGGCATTGATCATGAGAAAATGAGTATTGTGCAGAAGTTCATACATGAGTACTCTGGACATATATATTGGTTTGTTTTTGATGATGTCCAAAGGGGGAGAAAGGTTTTTGAGCTTGTTTTGCAGGATTTAAGATGTGGAAATATGGTTTGCAAAAAAAAATGGCAAATGGCTTGTATGGTTTGTCATCATCAAAAAGGGGGAGATTGTTGAGATTCATAGTGGTTGAATCAACTCACATCTGGAGAATCTAGAGAATGAAGGTTTTGATGATAACAAGTATGGATCAAAGCTGACCAAGGACATCAACAAGTCAAAAACAAAGTCAAGAAGAAAATGTAGCTATTATGTTGTGTAATAGGAGTAGCTCATAAATTGTATTGTTTTGTTGACCTTATTTTTCATGTGTGTGCTTTGTGCATGAGCTAATCTTTATCTAATCTGATTAAGAGTGAGTATGATGATGAGTTAGAAACTTCATAAGTTATTTTGAGACATAAAACAATTTTTGAAAACTAACTCAAAATAATCGATTATCATTAAATATAATCGATTATTCCAGCAACAGGTAAAAAGGATGCCTTGCTGCAATAATCGATTATTTGTGAAATAATCAATTATCCCAGGAATCACTCTCTGGAATAATCAATTATCCTGCAAAATAATTGATTAATTTGTTCTTGGCTGATTTCCAGAAATCATGAAGAACAAAATAATCGATTATTCATTAAAATAATCGATTATCTGGTTTTGAAAAACTTATAAATAGTTTGCAAATTTTGAAACTTTAGAACAAGATAGAATAGAGAATCAAAAAGAGAAAAAAACGTGATTGTGAAGTCTTTCTGACCTTCTTGGAGTGTTTTCTTTGTGAAACCAAGAAGTAAAACGTTTTTGTGAAATGCTTTGAGAAAAGATCATCATCATCATCACATTCTTGAAAAGAGAAAGATTAAGATTTGCTTTTGAATTCCAGGTGAATTTGTTCCTTAATTCTTTGTGAATAATTGTAAATCTTGAGTAGGTTTCTCAAGTGGTAAGGAATTCTTGTAGTGGGTTTCTACAAGGGGTGCTTTCTTGGGGTCAAGAAAGTGATTATCTTGAATGTAGGAGTGTATGCATGCATGATATGCTTGTAAAACTTCTTCATTAAGATAGTGGAACAAATCTTGATCAGGTTATGATTGAGGACTGGATGTAGGTCACATGTGGAGTGGCTGAACCAAGATAAAAGACTTGTGCAATCTTCTCTTACCCTTATCCTTTACTTTGAGTATTCTTGATTAACATGTTTGTATGAACAAAATTGTTTTAAACTGAATCAAAGTATTGCATATTGATTGCTCTTAACTTTGAAAATTATTAAAGATTAATCAAGAAAGCATATAGGATTCATTTTTCATTAACAAGTCTTTAAGGAACTTCTTTGAAAATTCATAATAAAAAAGTTTGAATTGAAATAAAGATCCTAAGAATTCTAAAATTTTTTAAAGTGTCATAAAATCCAATTCACCCCCTCTTGAATTAAGTCATTCTTTTCTAACAGTTTGAAGGCTTGATCCTTTTATAGTAGCTTTAGAGAAGATGTATGGCAACTTTGAGTTGAACTTTCAATTTGTTTCATGAGTTGCTTTAACACACCATATACTTCTTACCGCGCATCTCCAACAAACAACCAACACGTATCTCAAAAGCAATCATAGAAGCAAAAGTAGAAGCAAACATAAGTAATTCCAACCCCAAAGTACACACATGCAACCTCACAGGAAAAACATAGGAAGAAGTGGAAGTTTCAGCTCTGTTCAAGGCAAACAGCCTACCAGTTGTAGTAGGTCTCTCCACTCTCTATGCACCCTTAGGCTGCCTAGCCCTTGCTAAATAATCTCTCGACACATGACTCATCTGACCATATTTGAAATACTTGCTCTCAATATATAGACAATTTCTAATGAAATGAGCTTTTCCACATCTATAATATCTGAGAGTGACAACTCCACCCTAAGCTCCACCTCTAGCTATGTCAGTAGGCTTGCTTGTGATAGGACACCCTTGTTGTGATGGGGACCTATCATAAGGCTTCCTCTGACCTCCACCCTCCTTGGACCCAACTGGTACTTTTGAAATTTTTACTACTCGAGTACCACCTTCCAATCTCTCAACAACTTTAGCCTTCTCCACCAAGGTCAAAAACTTAGTGATAGCCATAGGCATTACTACCTTCTTCAACTCATACTTTAGACCCTCAACAAACTTCTTGCACTTCCAAACTTCAGAGATAACTTATGAGTAAAAACGAGCTAAGTGCTTGAACCTCATCACATAATTTGCAACAGATAAACTCCCCTAGTGTAATCTCATGAATTTTGCCTCCTTGGTGTGTTTCACACTCTCCGAAAATACTTCTCAAGAAACACTCTCTTGAAGCATTTTTTCAATCAACAACAACTCTAGAAACCAACATCTACTAAGTACCCCTCTACTAGTACTCCGCCTCTCATGTTAGCATATAAATGGCATAAGCCAACTTCCTCTCTTGAGAGCATCCCAACACAGTAAATATTTTCTCCATCTTATAGATCCAATGGTCAGCTTTCAAAACTTAGCTATGTCCCTCTCTCGAGACCCAACTACTATTGTTGTCTCAGTTGTAGCTCTCTATCTTTCCACTTAAGAAAAGTAGGAATTCTGCTGTTGCATAGCCATGACCATCATCTCCGTGGTACGATCTATCTACTTGTTAGATCTAGACACTTTCTACACAAAGCAACAACTCATTTATCAACACAACACAATAACTACTCATCATTCGTCAAACAACTAATCAACATTACTCAACATAATTCAACACAACACAGAGTAATACACAACAGAAACCTAATGAGATCACCCCCATAGAGTTCCCAAAAGACTCAACCAACTCTGATATCATAAAAGTGTAACGACTTAACTTAGTCTCTACACTGTACGACATAGCGACTAACAACGGAAAACATCTAACTTAAGACTATAGTTATACAAATACCAAAATATGTATTATATTGCAAATATATAAGAAAAATCCACTAATTATTTAGGTGCAATATAAATACAGTAATCCAATAGTGTAACCTATACATTCTATGTTTTGGTAAAGCAAGTACTATTTCTTTACAAAACTACCACTATAGGGTAGTAAACAAAATTTCTCTAGCTCCAATGCCACTAGGTAGCCTCCACAATAACTTTCCAACCCTATCCTTACCTTTCTCCCATACTACGTATGATCATTGCAGTCCACACCACATGGAAACATGCAAGGGTAAGCTAGAGTAAAAAGGAATAACATATATGCATACATATATGTATACCAAACAGAAACATCATATCTTAATTCATCTTCAACAAAACAACAATAGGGCATCAAAGTATACAACACGGATCAACATAAAAACCTTATTTCAATATAGCAACACATTTTATCACAGGTCAACACAACATATGAACAACACAAATAACTCAATACATCATATGCTCAACACAACAACAAATGCACTGCCATGCATTTTAACTAGGAGATCTCCTACAGCATAGGGTGAGTAGTTTAAGTGGCTTGACCCTACCAAATTGACAACACAAGATGTTCCTTTGGGCTTGCTAGATCAACAAAAAATTGGATAAAAATCCATAGCATAATAACTCAATTTCTCGAATGTTTCCACTTAAACAAGGAAGTATAGTACTAATATCAAGATAGAATAGTTGGTGATCTTACCACGACATTAGTTAGCTTAACCAAGCCTTTTATGGGATTGACCCACTGACTACCCTCCAAATACTACAACCTTCTAATACTCTGTTAGGAACTAAGTTTCTAACTCCGTACTTTACTCGGCTGGTCACTTGTAATCAGTATAGTCTGGCCTATCCCCTATACTATGGTCACTTCATATATGTGTACCTCGACCTTGCCAACACACGATACCAACAAAGCCCTATAAGAGAAACAACACATCATCCACTTCAATGGTTAGCTTCCCAAGAAAGATTTTTCAACAAATTGGGCTCTTAAAATATCACATCACACTATCCACACAATTGGATAAACAACTTTCAAAAACATTCCCTCTTGTTCAAGTGGTCAACACAACTTATTTATAACATTATAATCAACATGCATCTCGATAACACATCATTTTTTCAACATAACTACACTATCAACACATAACTTAATCAACACACAACGTACAACTCACAACTAACTCATCATATAACAACTCAAACTAGCAAGAAGTCAACACTTCATCAACCTTAGCATTATGTTTTACATGAATATATGAGATTTTGTCTTTTAGTATGTTTAATTAGTTTATTATTATAAATTGTTTAATGAATATATTGTTAATTTCATATTCATTAACAGGTATAAATTTATAATCTAAAAAGAATTTAAAAACACTGGTTAACATTAGCGACCGAAATAGTGACCGAAATAGCGACCAAATTGATTGGTAGCTAGTTCAAGTTTTTTGCAACCGATATGATTTGTAGCTATTTCAAGTTTTTTGCGACCGAAATAGCGACCGAACTAATTCGTAGCTATTGCAAATTTTTTGCGACCGAAATAGCGACCGAATTTATTCATAGCTATTGTAACTTTTTTGCGACCGAAATAGCGACTGAATTGATTCATAGTGATTTCTAGTTTTTGCGACTGAAATAGCAACCAAATTTATCCATAGCTATTTCAGTTTTTTTGCGACCAATTTAGAGAGCGATTTAAAAAATATTTTTAAATAAATAAAAAAATTTGGCCACTGAAATTGCAACCAAATAATTTGGTCACAAAATTGGTCTGAAGAAGCTATGCAACCAAAACTGTAGCGACGACTTAGGAAGTTCTAGCGACAGATTTATTCGGTCGCTAACTTGCGACGAAAATATTTTTGGTTGCTATTATAAATAGCGACCAGGGTTTTAGCGACGAATTTTTTTTGTCTCTAATTCGGTCGCTGATTGTATTAGCAACGAAAATTACCTAAATAGTGACGGATTTTGGTGGTCGCTAAAACTTGATTTTTTTGTAGTTAATATATCAATTAAATATTAGCAATTAGTGGCATAAGGGATAATCACATCACTACAACTCATGCATAGCTCACAAGCATATCAATAGCACACTCACATACTACATTTTCATATTTTAATCTTCTATGATATCACATGGTCCAAACACCTTAGATAGAGCTATATATATGCTATTAAGATAATATTAATTTTATTAGAAAGCTAAGAAAATTATCTCCAACATTCTATGTTGACCTTAAGAGATAAATATTCATTTACTATTTTAAATAACTAAAAAGCTGCAATATTTCAACCTAAATCTGACAGCCTGACCTTTGCTTACTAATTTGATCATAACTTGAGTTCTAAACCTCCTTTTTATGCGATTCTAATGACATTTAAAAGCTAACATCCAATTCTACAACTTTCATGACGATAACAAAACCTAGTTCTGCCATTTAAGTATACTAGAAAACTTACAATGTACGCACATTATATTTCGCAGACAGAATATGAGGTTCATCTTTTAACTCACATAAGTCGGTCATTACTTAACATTTTTTATGTGATTCTTATGTCTAAGTTGTAGCCTTAAATGTCTACTTTCTAACCCAATAATTAGAACTCAAGTTCATTAATCACACGTAGAGAAATCAAATAAATACCAAGGTATGTTCATACTAGAATTTTTAGAATCTGATGCAACTTACTCTTAAGCTCTATTCTCTTATCCAATTGGTAAGAACTCTCTATAGATTACGTTACACTTATATAAAAGACACAATTTACATATATAACTACATACCTAATCATTCTCCTCATACAATTATCAATGCATTCCCTTAGAGTTTCCCAAGAAATTGATAGAGATCTCAAATCATACAATAACAATTTCAAAACATGAAATCAATCATCCATTCAGGTAATTCATACCATTAATTACATACAAGAAGAATAAAAAAAAAAAAGAAATATACACAATTGAGGAAAACACATCATGCATGAGCATACAACAAACACAGTATTGGAGTTTAATCCCATTACCCAACATACATACCCACAACTAGAGCTTGGTTTCCCACTCCCTCTTACTTGGATAAGCTATAGATGACGGATACACGACACTGAGATGATTTCCTTACTGCTTTTGGTCTTCGGTGTATGTGAAAATGGCATAAAAAGGATTTGATGAGAAAACTCCTCTTTTTGAAAAAACCTAATCTCCTTTTAATCCTTTAGATTAAAACATACTAACCATAGTTATCTCGAAGATCCCTTCCCTTTTTAATAAAATATTATACTATTCGTTAATAAAATACCATATAATTATATATTCTAAAATATATTACTTAATTAAAACAAATATTTAACAATCCTTATTAATAAAATAAAAAAATATCAAAATTGTTAATAAAATATTTATATTATGTTTTATGAAAAACAGAATATTACATTACATGAAAAAGAACTTTTGAATATGTTATAAAAATAAAAGGTATTATTTTTTTAATGCGATGATGAGATAATTAATTAAAATGATTTAAATGTGTAATTATTTAATTTTCAATATAATTATTATTTTATAAGTATGTATATCATTTACTTCAACTTTAATCTATTAAAATAATTTTATCAAAATTTCATACTATACAGCTTACCAAAATAATTTTTACATTGTACGAGTCTCTATCTAGGTATTAGTAAATTAAATAACTTCCGTATGTATAATATAATAAATGCCTTTTTGATTTATCGCTTGACATATGATAGAAAACTAAATTATAATTATATCACAAACATATATATACGTCCTTTTCACCCTTATAATTCATCACTTTACTTTTGCTTCGTTTTGTATCAATGGATGATCTATTTAAGGATAATAATCATCATTAGTACTTCAAAGTGCAACCTTAACTTGCTAAAATGGATATTGTTCTAAATTACCTAAATGCAACTGCCATTGGACTTCTTTCTCTATTCCTCTTCCTCTTCTATTTGTTTTTGTATCATCCCTTCACATTTGGTCATAATAAAGAGGCTCCCATGGTTGCAGGTGCATGGCCAATACTTGGCCACCTCCCGTTGTTGAGTGGCTCACAATCACCACATAGAACCTTGGGTGCTTTAGCTGACAAGTATGGTCCCATATTCACTATCAAACTTGGTGCCAAAGAGACTTTGGTAATCAACAACTGGGAAGTGGCTAAGGAATGCTTTACCACGAATGACCTTGTCGTTTCTTCTCGTCCCAAGCTTGTTGTCATTGAACACTTGGGCTACAACCAAGCCATGTTTGCCGTAGCACCCTATGGTCCTTATTGGCGCGAAATACGAAAGATTATAACATCAGAGATCCTCTCCAATCGCCGAGTAGAGCAACTACAACATGTTCGTGTGACAGAAATTCGAAATTCGATTAAGGAGCTCCTTGATGTTTGGAGTAGCACAAAGAGCGAGTCTGGTTATGCATTGGTGGAGCTGAAGCAATGGTTTTCTCATTTGACATTCAACATTATTTTTCAAACGACCGTTGGAAAGCGATATTTTGGTGCTGCAAGTGTGGATGATGAGAAGGCACAGAGATGTGTAAAAGCTGTAAAAGAGCTCTTGCGTCTGTTTGGCGTGTTTACAGTGGGAGATGCTATTCCTTATTTGAGATGGTTTGATTTTGGTGGCCATGAAAAGGCCATGAAAGAAATTGGCAAGGAATTTGATGGTATATTAAGTGAGTGGTTAGAGGAGCATCGACAAAAAAGGGCTTTGGGTGAGAACGTTCAAGACTTCATGGATGTGATGATTTCCTTGCTTGATGGGAAGATAATTGATGGGATTGACGGCGATACCATGATCAAATCCACTGTCCAGGTATATATACACACACGAGACCTATACTCATGTAGTTTTCAAGATTGTGTGCACCGTACCAGTGACTTTTGTCGGAAATATTTTGTGAAGATATAGAAAAATTGAACGTTGCGTGGAAATTAAAATTGAAGATGAAAAATTGTAAATAAAATTTATAAAAGAAGATACTTATACATAGGTTTATGGTCAATTAAACCTTTTAACAAATTTTATCTACTCACAATCCTATTTATTGATACTAGATGAAGTAATCAAAAACAAGATATAAAAGATAAGGCTAAGACAATGATAAATAAAGACAGACTTATTTATTTCAAGAGTAAACTTTATACAATTATTCAATTCAATAACTCAATCTATTCCAACAGTTGAATAAAGAATTTTAATTAATGGATCAAATTTACAAGTTTTTACAAAGTTTAAAAACTATTTACAACTTTGTTACACAAATTCAATTCAACAATTATTTACAAAAATATATTATATGTTTATTTGAATTAATATATCAAAATATCAAACGAATTTTAAATTTTATAAAAAAAAATTATAGACTTAATTTATTCATTAAAATTCTTAATTCATCTATTAAATTATTAAAATTTAATATAAATAATAAATTATTAAATTAATTAATTATATTCAAATTTATTTAAATGGATTACTTTTCAAATATCCAATCTAAAGTTTAATAAAAATTTAAACAAAAGAATCTCATAAATATAACAACTTTAATTTGAACTTAAGTAAATAATCTTCTATATAACCGTGAATCTTGAAAAACGTTGTAGTGTGTGAAAAAGTGGGAGATAGAGTGAAAGACAATGAATAAAAAAATATATAATAATAATAATTATAAAATAATAAAAATAAAATAAATTGTAGAGTAATGATTATCGTGAAAGAAAAATAAAATCTTAATGTATAACTTATAAAAATGAAAAATAAAACTTTTGATGCAAAACCAGCATAGAATTTACACACTTTATACATGAACAATAAATATAACAATAAAATAGATTATGGATATGGTTATAGAAATATCTATCATGACATTTAACTCATAACTTTAATTAATTTTTCTTCCTTGCAAAATAACACTTTTGTTATATTGTTTAAGATGTTATGGATACTCCCAAACATGTAATTCATATATTAGTTCATGAACCAATTCTTTATCATAATTTACATATGAAACATTTGCATATTTCATAATTCCAAAGTTTAAAATAATTACTCATTATTCATAATATGAGATTGATGTAAATTATATATAAATTATGAATTTAATGACATAAAACTTGCCTATGGACTAAAGCTTTACTCTATTAGATTTATTACATAACCTTATGAAAAAGTTATCAAATTATGTTCATTTTCTTAGTTCCTATGTGTAAATTAAGAAATATAATTTGATATTTATCCTAATTGATTATAGGCATAACAATAATTCATCTGAGAAAACTTATTATATTTTGGTATAATAAATTACAATATTATGTCTAATTCTTTATGTGATTTAAGCAAAAAAAATATATAATTTCAATTAATTAAAGATACTATGATTAAGGATAGGAATAAACCAAGTCAGGCTAGACTTTGAATATATAGGCTGAGTTTGTTTTACAAAATTAAAGCCTAAGTCAAACCTATTATCTATAATAAGCTTTTTTTATTATAGACATAACATGACCTTTTTAAAAGCCTAAACTGACCTATTATCCTATTGAAATTATTAATATTAATTACACTAATAAACTTAATTGTTAAAAAATGAAGAAATTTATTTTTAAAATATAGTTTACTCAATATTATTAAATTTTAAATATTTAAAAAAATATAGAAGAAAAATTGAATCATATTTTACTGAAGGATCAATTCATGCGTAGTCATGTATATTGATATACACTCATGCATAGGTCATATGTTTATAAACTTATAATGAAAAAATAATAATTATATAAAAAGTATTTTAAATTTTGATAATTTATTATTATTTTATAAATTTATTTTTAGTTATACTTTTAATAATATATATACACTAGTTTTTTGTTATATTATATAAATAAATAAGCTGACTTGTCAAACCTAACAAATTTTTCTATAAACCTAAGCCTAGTATTTTTATATAAATGAACTTTGTTTAAAAGTGTAAACTTGACATTTTTATTAAATAAGTCAGGTCAAGTTAAACTTGACTTTAAAAAGACCAGATCATATCTCCTATTTAAGGCTTGACCTATTTCTAGTCCTAACTATAGTTAATCAATAATTAATTAAAATTATAAGAAAGACAAATAAAAAAATTAAAGTTCTCAAAAAATTAGAAACTACTATAATTTTATAAACTTTATATTTCTTACAATCAAGAAGATTTGAGACACATTATTAGATAATAAAACATGCATCAACTAAATTAACATATACTCTTAGATAATTTTAATGAATTTCAATGTAACACAATTAATTACTAGCAACACAATTAACAATTTAATCCATCCTTAATAAGTTGCTTGTTACTAATAATAACAATTAAGACTGTTATAAGCTCTGTCTATTAAATAACTTTTTTAATTACTAATATTATTTATCATTAATATTTTTTAATTGCAGAACATAACATAATGCTACATACATAAAATAAGAGAATTTAATTATTTATTGAAATCTTTAAAATCATTATAACAATAATGTCATATTACGATCAAAACCATATTATTACATCAATAACAATAAAATGACATTTCATTTCTATCTTTTCGAGAGAGAGTAGAGATACACGAAAAGCATATATATGAAAAATATATAAATATAATTGTAAAAGTAAAATTCCAAAATCGGAATAAGACGCCAAAATCTTTTCACATTCATGTACAAAGATTGAGAGTATTTGAAACAACAAATTCCTAAACATGCAAATATCATATGCATTTGCTTTATTTATTTATTTACAAATTGCCACTTATACAAGCTTTTGGATTACATATTTGATTTGTAGGCAATAATATCGGCAGGAACGGATACAATTAGTACTGTTCTTATATGGGCAATATGTTTGATATTGAAAAATCCTCCTATATTAGAAAAAATTATGGCAGAACTTGACATTCAAGTTGGAAAAAAGAGATGCATATGTGAGTCTGATTTAAATAAGTTAACATACTTTCAAGCCACAGTCAAAGAAACTTTAAGATTGTATCCTCCTGCTCCTCTCTCAACACCTCGTGAAATCACAGAAGATTGCACTTTAAGTGGTTTCAATGTTAAAAAGGGAACTCGTCTGATTACAAATCTTTGGAAAATCAACACGGATCTTAATGTTTGGTCAGATCCATTAGAGTTCAAACCAGAAAGGTTTCTTACTACTTATAAAGATATTGATATGAAGGGTCATCATTTTGAGCTATTACCATTCGGAAGTGGTAGGAGAATTTGTCCTGGAATAACCTTTGGCCTTCAAATTGTTCATTTCAGTCTTGCGATTCTTTTGCATTCCTTTGAGATCTTAGAATCACCAACCGAACCTATTGATATGACTGAAACCCTTGGAATAACCTACAATAAAGCCACTCCACTTAAGATTCTTATTAAACCACGACTGTCTCCTAATTGATAATTAGGAGAGCTTGTGATCTTTATGTGTTAAATAATGGTATGAACTTGGTGCATGTATTTTGGTTGTAAAACTATATGTAATTTATTTTGGTTAAACCTGCAGCTTTGTCTTGTAAAATGTTTCAAAACTATGTATTATGTTTCTTTCATTTTAATTCACATGAAATAAAAGGTTGGTTTTAAGTATTTTTTGTTTAACGTGGTTACGCGGTCGTAATAGTGATTTTTCTAAGGCGAAAATTATATTTTGAGTTCCACCCAAATTTCTGATTCTATGATTGACTAACTTTAATTTTTGTTATTTTATTGGTATTTTGATTGGCTTTAATTAATAAAAAGTTCTTTTTAATTCTGGAAAACATAAGATTGATAATTTTAGTTCTTAAATGATAAAAAGAAATCCATTTATATTGAAAATGATCACGACAATAAATTATGTTTTTGCTGTCGGCCATAAGTTGATGTTGCAAAAGCTAATTAAAGTGACGCAAAAGCTAACATCTGCATAGACTAACGTGTAGTAGGGGGAAACATGTGTCAATATAAATTCTATTTTATTTGGTGGTTCATAAGGAGGTTTGTATAATTGTATTGCGAATTGTGTTGTGTCGGTGCATGTATGCATGGTGTGTGCTGCTGATGGAGGTTGAGTGGCAGAGAAGCTTATTTCAAAGGGATGTTTGGATAAGATAATTCAGCATGCATCAGCAAATGGGCCAAGAAGTTGAGAATAAAGGGAATGAAAATAGTAAGATATGTTGTAGTACTCATCCACCAAAACTTACGTGGAAGTTATGCGTGGCAGAAGATGAAAGGAATTTTGGGATTTTTATGGTGGGTGTGTGCCTTTTGTCATATTTGAATTTATGTTATTTTCTGTGAATTCTAGATTTTTCTATTTCCTAAAACTCATATCTCTTCGCTCATAATATCACTGACTGACTACATCTTTTAACAAAGAGCACTCTTTGAGTATTGCTGATAATACGAGTCTGAAACATTCATCCGCCCACTCGTGAGAATTGGGTATATAACAATATGTAGACATTGAGGAACATTTTGAACGAATCAAAGCTAGTGATTAAAACTGGATGAGAAGTGTTGGAAAATTTTATTATAATTTTAAATGTCTTTATTAATTTGTTTTTTGTTTGTATAGTTTTAAAATCGGTTACAATTTATATTTTTATTTATTGGCTGAGTTACGCTTTGTAATTTTCTCTTGATATTTTTGGGGATTCAGTTATTAATTTACATTATTATTATTATTATTATTATTATTATTATTATTATTATTATTATTATTATTATTATTATTATTATTATTATTATTATTGTTATTATACCGGAAGGTTCTTATCGACCACGTGAATTGACATGTGATATCCTATCAGCCACCGAGACGGCTCTCAGACACGGCTATGGCCGTAATAACAAACTTACAAGGCCATCAATAGCTCGGCTAGGGCAGTGTTATCAGTTAACCTTCTTAACAGCGTCTCGGCCTGGCAAAGGGTCGAGACCGACGGGTAACCCCAGTCACACCTCTCGGCATGGTCAGTGGCCGGTAAGACCAAACATCAGGACAACATAATTTGGCTCTACTCCTCAGCAGCTCCTCGGCCCGACAAAAGACTGAGAACGAAGGGCAACCCCAACCCTTTATCTCTCGGTTCGGCCAACGGCCGACAGAGCCAGGCAGCGATTAAGACGATGATCATGATTAACAAGGGCAAACGCGCGATTAAGGCATAATCAGCCGATTAGCACCGTATTACCTAATTTGGTAAGTGTCAGAAGAGGTCCACCATGTTCAGGGCCCATGACAAGTAGTATAAATAGGTCACATAAAACGAGGTATGCACTGTTCATTTATTACTCTCAAGAATCGTGCTTGTCCTGACTTGAGCGTCGTAGTGCCTTTTGTAGGTACCTCCCCCTCTGAAGCATCTGCCCGAAACTCTCGTTCGGCCCTCCAGTTACCAGAAAATTATTATTATTATTATTATTATTATTATTATTATTATTATTATTATTATTATTATTATTATTGTTGTTGTTGTTGTTGTTGTTGTTTTTGTTGTTATTGTTATTATTATTATTATTATTATTTATTTTATTTGACCTAGACATAATATTGTTTTGTGCACTTTGAGATTGTTTCTTTTATGTAGCATTGCGGTGTGTGTTTCAACTCTATATTTTTGACATCATGAAATAATAGTTAGAAACTACACTACGACGATGATTAAGATGCACCAGTGAAAAAGGGAGTTTTAACGTCTGTTATTTAGGATTTTTTAAATTGATCTTTATCTTAAGTGACGTGATTGATGGTTGTTGTTACATTGTTTTTTTAGATCAATGCAATAATTTTTGTGTTAATGTTATTTTTTTTAATCGACGTAAAATGTATTTTCATTTTAAGTTTTAAATTTTGAGAACATTTTAAGTTGGTAAAAGTTAGAGCGACTTAAAATTTAGTTTTTTTTTAAATATTTTATCTATTTTTGTGACATATACTAGATATTTCACTACAATCTCTAATTTATTTAAACTAGATCATGATATAATGTATTATTATATCTCCTCTGGTATAAAGCAATAATTTCTCCATGGCTTGCTAGATGCTATGAAGGAATTGTGAGCTAATAGTACAAACAAAATTGCTTTCGATGTCTCCTAAAATCAAATATTTTTGAGCTATTTTGTGACACCCTTACTACCCCAACATATATATTGTAAGAATAAAAACTTATAAATAAATTTTTCAATTTTGGTAAAAGGGTTCACATGAGAATCTTCAAAATTATTCTTCAATAACCACAATAATAAAAATGAAGCGCAGGAGTTTACAAATTATTTTAAAAATAATAATTACAATTCCAAAACCATATAAAAATCTATGTCCTAAAAATCCTTTGCCCCGATGTCACAATATCAGAGCATACCCACACTTCTACTGTTGGTATTCTAGATGCCACTCGAAGCCGGATCTTTCTCACCTAAAACATCCACAAATCGTACGGTGAGAAAAGAAAACATCTATATATATAGCACATAAGAAAACACAACATATTAACTTAATATTCATAAATATTTTAACATAACGTAATTCAATCAACCATGCCTCGTCATCACGTCATCATTCTTAATCACACTAATTTGCACTTTACACTATGCCAAGGTCACGCTACCCATTTAACAATCTCAGGCCGTGCTCACCCCTGATATAACACTGTGCCAAGGTCACGTTATCCCTATCCCAGGGTCGTGCTCACACTTGACATGTTAACCAAGGTCACGATACCCACGTAACAATCCAGAGTCGTGCTCACCCCTGATATAACACTGTGCCAAGGTCACGTTACCCCTAACCTAGGGTCGTGCTCACCCCTGACATGTTAACCAAGGTCACGATACTCATGTAACAATCTCGGATCGTGCTCACCCCTAGTCATAGGTGTGAAGAACCACAACCACTTCTCAATCACATTCCACACAACATCTCATAATTTAGTTTCATACACATATCAAATAAGTCCAAAATAATGGGTTTCATACATATCAAGCAATTCACATTTAAATCATCAATTTTAATCAAATAATATAATAATGATATTCATAAATTAATATAATAATCAATAGAATTAGCAATTTAATATAATTTCAGCATAAACAGTAAAACCCCCAATTGTTCCAAAACCTAGCTCATAGGCATTTTTCTACAATTTCGTTATTCTCTCTCCCAGATCATCATTCTTACAATTTAAATATATATTTCTAATCCTCAACACATACGGAATCTAATGGTATAATTAATTCCTCAAACAGAAATAATCCAATTTTTCCAAAACCTAACCTATAGGCACATTTCTATAATTTCGTTCTCTCTCCTAGAGCATCATTTTTACAAACAAACCATATATTTGTTGTCCTAAATATATACAGAATCAAATAATGCCAATAATTCTTCAAACAGAAATAATTCTAAAATTACTCATAATCCTAAGGGGTTCTTCCTCTACTCAATTCCCTCATGTAACTCTATATATAAATAATTCCCTTTTCCCCCGTACCTGGATATGAAGAAGCTGAATCTAGATATGTAGAAGCTGAATCTACACTAGATCTGGTTGATCTCCCTCGCTGGGTTCCCCTCGGTCTGAAGCAGAAAGTAGAGGAAAGAAGAGAGAGAGCAGAAGGAAAGAAATCAGAAATGAGAGGTGTGCCTTTTTGGGAGTGGCAAACAGCTCTATATATAGGCATTCTGTGCCGGAATGGCCCGTTCCAAATTCGGAACGGCCCGTTCCGGACCCTTAAACCATGGCTAAAAATCACATCCAGAACGGCCCGTTCCAAAACCAGAACGGCCCGTTCTGGTGTGCATTAATTACACCCAACGACCATAATTTGGGAACGCCCCATTCCAAGCCCGTTCCCATTTAGGGTTAATGGAATATTTAATAGTTCGGAACAGCCCGTTCCATCTTGAGAACAGCCCGTTCTGGGCTATTACCTCACATACAATTTGGTAGTTTGGAACGGCCCGTTCCAATTCCGGAACAGCCCGTTCCAAGCTACTGAATCACCCCTATCACCTTTATAAAATTACCAAAATACCCTCAATTTAAATAAATAAATAAAAAGTGAAATAAAAACTAGGGTGTTACAATTCTCCCCTCCTTTAAGAAATTTCGTCCTCGAAATTACCTGAAGCAAATAAAAATAGATATGAAGCTTTCATCTTCTCCTCTAACTCCCAAGTAGCACTTTCAGGTGTAGCTCCCCCCCAAATAACTTTCACCAAAGGAAATTCCTTACCCCTAAGTTGCTTCACCATTCGATCCTCGACTCTCACCGGGGTAGCTTCCACAGTTAGGTTCTCCTTAACCTCAAGATGATCCGACTTAATCACATGCGAAGGATCATGGATGTATTTCCGAAGTTGGGAAATGTGGAAAACATCATGGAGATTTAACAGATTAGGAGGCAAAGCAATTTGGTAGGCAACACTACCGACTCGTTTTAGAATTTGGAAAGGACCAATAAATCGAGGAGTAAGTTTTCTGGATTTCAATGCCCTGCCAACCCCAGTCCACGGATTGACTTTCAAGAACACATGGTCACCTTCTTGAAATTCCAAGTCCTTCCTTCTCCTGTCAGCATAAATTTTCTGTCTACTCTGAGCTGTTCTCATTCTCTCTTGTATCAATCTAACCTTATTAGTGGTTTGTTGCACAATCTCAGGTCCTAAAAGACTATCCCAACTACCCCCTTGGTCCAACACACAGGCTCTAAGCAAATCCTCTAAAGATTGAATAATCCTCTCAGTCTGACCATCGGTTTGAGGCTGGTAAGCTGAACTAAGTCTAAGTTGGGTCCCCAAAGCTTGTTGTAGGCTCTCCCAAAACCTAGAGGTGAATCTAGGGTCTTTGTCTGACACTATACTAGATGGTATCCCATGCAATCTCACAATCTCATCAATATACAGTCCAGCCATTCTCTCTAGAGAGTACCTAATGTTAATAGGTAAGAAATGTGCACTCTTAGTCAACCTATCAACTATAACCCAAATGGAATCATGCCCTCTCCTAGTCCTAGGCAAAGCAACTACAAAATCCATAGAAATGTTATCCCACTTCCACTCGGGTATACTCAAAGGCTGAAGTAGTCCTGAAGGTTTCTGATGTTCTATCTTAGCCTTCTGACACACTAAACAGGCACTCACAAATTCAGCTATATCTTTCTTCATCCTAGGCCACCAAAATATCTTCCTAAGGTCTTGATACATCTTAGTTGCTCCTGGGTGAAAACTAAGCTTGCTCCTATGACCTTCCTCTAGGATCAAACGTCTAAGTGTAGGGTCACTAGGCACGCACACTCGGTCTTTAAATCTTAAGACTCCATCTACACCCAAGGTAAATTCTCCTCCAACACCTTGTCCTATAGTATCACGTCTAGCCACTAGAAATGAATCCACTAACTGCGCTTCTCCAATTTCCCTCAACAACTCACTAGTCACCCGAGTCATACCTAGTCTCACACTACTAGGGGTCACCTCATAAGTCAAACTCAAGTCTCTAAATTGAGCCAAAAGGTCCATCTCCCTAATCATAAGAGAAGACAAATGCAAAGATTTCCTACTTAAAGCATCAGCCACCACATTGGCTTTACCCGGATGATAACTAAGATTAAAATCATAATCCTTAAGGAACTCTAACCATCTCCTTTGCCTCATATTTAATTTCTTTTGGTCAAATAAATACCTAAGACTTTTATGATCACTAAACACCTCAAATTTTGAACCATACAAATAATGTCTCCAAATCTTAAGTGTGAATACCACAACTGCTAATTCAAGATCATGGGTGGGGTAATTCTTCTCATGTATTTTCAATTGCCTAGATGCATAAGATACGACTTTTCCCTCCTGCATTAACACTCCACCAAAACCCATCTTAGAAGCGTCACAATAAACCACAAAAGTCTTACTAAGGTCAGGCAACACTAAAACAGGTGCACTAGTCAACTTCTCCTTAAGGGCTCGGAAACTATTCTCACATTTACTATCCCATACAAACACAACTCCTTTCCTAGTTAAACTTGTCAAGGGTAATGCTAACTTAGAGAATCCCTCTATGAACCTTCTATAGTATCCAGTCAATCCAAGGAAGCTCCTAATCTCACTAACTGACTTAGGTGTCTCCCACTTAAGTACCGCCTCAACTTTAGATGGATCTACTGCTATACCCCCACTTGAAATCACATGTCCTAAGAAACTCACTTCCTCTAGCCAAAAGTCACACTTAGACAACTTGGCATAAATTTGTCTCTCTCTGAGAGTTTGAAGTACTACCTTTAAGTGTTCCTCTTTAGTCTTGGAATAAACTAGTATGTCATCTATGAAGACAACTACAAATTTATCCAAGTACAGATGAAAATTTCGGTTCATGTAATCCATAAAAATTGCAGGAGCATTTGTTACACCAAAAGACATTACTAGATACTCATAGTGTCCATAACGAGTCCTAAATGCTGTCTTAGGTACATCCTCATCCTTAACTCTAATCTGATGGTACCCCGATCTAAGATCAATTTTACTAAATACACAAGCACCCACCAACTGGTCCATAAGATCATCCATCCTAGGCAATGGATATTTATTCTTAATGGTCACCTTGTTCAACTGGCGATAATCTACACACAATCTCATACTACCATCCTTCTTCTTAACTAATAGTACGGGTGCTCCCCAAGGTGATACACTAGGCCTCACAAACCCCTTCTCCAACAAGTCTTCTATTTGTTTCTTAAGCTCCACTAACTCTACAGGTGACATCCTATAAGGTGCAATAGAAATAGGTCCTGTTTCTGGTACTAAGTCTATGGAAAATTCTACTTCTCTTCTAGGTGGTAAGCTAGACATATCATCAGAGAAGACATCCGAAAATTCACATACAACAGGCAGTTCATTCACTAAAATATTACTCTCAGAATTCAAAGAAGCAAACAACATGTACACTTGAGCATCCTCTTGTAAAGATACCTTAACTTGGTTGGCAGTCAAATAATCCTTACTCACTTTTTCAACAGGCTCACCAAAGACAATAGATTTATCAGCACAATTCAAAAGGACATGATTGGAAGATAACCAGTCCATACCCAGAATAACATCTAGCTGACTTAGAGGCAAACAAATTAAGTCAACTATAAAATCTCTACCATCAATAATCAAAGGACACTTTAAACAGACATCAGAAGTAGACACTGAACCACTAGTTGGTGTCTCTACTATTAATTCAAAAGACAAGGAAGAAACAAGTAATTTTAATTTGGACACACACGCATGTGATATAAAAGAGTGAGTCACACTAGAGTCATACAAAACAATTAGAGGAGTTCCATTGATGAAACACATACCCTGGATTAAGTCTTTGGATTGTGAAGCTTCAGCACCACTCAAGGCAAACACCCTTCCTGTCGCTCGAGGTTTGCTAGCACTCCCTCCAACCTCTGTTGTCTTGTTCTTGGGGAAATCACGAGCTCTGTGTCCCTTCTCTTGACATTTGAAGCACATTATTTCTCTAGGCAACGGAAATTCATATGCCCTATGACCTGGCTTCCCACAATTGTAGCAGTTGTTGTGTGAAACAGAACCCACACTTCCTCCTCTAGAAGTTTGGCTAGCCGTGGGAACTTGGCTTCTTTGTTGCACAGAACCTTGATTATTCACCTTAGAACTTGAGTCCCCAGCAGACTTGGTGTAAGGTTTACTCTTATTAGATGAACCAAACTTATTATTCCTCATGGGTCATCCACTCTTATAATGAGTTACCCTAGCACGGTTGTCCTCATCATATACTCGGCACTTGTTTACCAATTCATGATAGTGAGTGATCCCTTGATAATTGAAAACTTGTTTAATCTCAGGGCGAAGACCATTCACAAACTTCACACATTTGTCCTCCTCATTGCCCACACCATCATACATGGGACAAAATCTGACCAAGTCTTCAAACTTAGTCACATACTCAGCCACAAAATCATCTCCTTGCTTCAATTCAAGGAATTCTAACTGTTTCTTATGTCTCACATCTCGGGGAAAGTATTTCTCCAAGAATAGCCGCTTGAAATTCTCCCAGTTCACTTGGGTACTTGCAGCTATCATTCTTTGTAAAGTACCTTGCCACCAGATGCCAGCCTCACCAGAAAGCATGAAGGCAGCCAAAGTCACCTTCTGTATCAAAGGACATCCCATAGCTTGGAATATCTTTTCAACTTCAAAAATCCAGTCAGCAGCTCCATCAGGATTATAACCCCCATGGAAGCTTGGTGGATTATTTCGCTGGAATCTCTCCAGCCAATCTACCTCTAGTTGTTGGTTCATATTACCCAGAGCCTAAGCCATCGCTTGGAGAGCATCAGCGATTGCACGATCATTCCTACCTCCTCCCATTACTTTTCTGATCACCAAAAAAGTTACCAATTATACTATAAGTAAACAACTAACTTAATCAATCATAGTACTAACATATCAACAAATTCCACAATCAATTCATTCCATCAATTATCTACCAAACAAGCATAGTAAACTCATAACTCACGGCCGATTGGATCGACCTGCTCTGATAACACTAAATGTGACACCCTTACTACCCCAACATATATATTGTAAGAATAAAAACTTATAAATAAAATTTTCAATTTCGGTAAAAGGGTTCACATGAGAATCTTCAAAATTATTCTTCAATAACCACAATAATAAAAATGAAGTGCAGGAGTTTACAAATTATTTTAAAAATAATAATTACAATTCCAAAACCATATAAAAATCTATGTCCTAAAAATCCTCTGTCCCGATGTCACAATATCAGAGCATACCCACACTTCCACTGTTGGCATTCTAGATGCCACTTGAACCGAATCTTTCTCACCTAAAACATCCACAAATCATACGGTGAGAAAAGAAAACATCTATATATATAGCACATAAGAAAACACAACATATTAACTTAATATTCATAAATATTTCAACATAATGTAATTCAATCAACCATGCCTCGTCATCACGTCATCATTTTCAATCACACTAATTTTCACTTCACACTATGCCAAGGTCACGCTACCCATTTAACAATCTCAGGCCTTGCTCACCCCTGATATAACACTGTGCCAAGGTCACGTTATCCCTATCCCAGGGTCGTGCTCACCCTTGACATGTTAACCAAGGTCACGATACCCACGTAACAATCCAGAGCCGTGCTCACCCCTGATATAACACTGTGCCAAGGTCACGTTACCCCTAACCTAGGGCCGTGCTCACCCCTGACATGTTAACCAAGGTCACGATACTCATGTAACAATCTCGGGCCGTGCTCACCCCTGGTCATAAGTGTGAAGAACCACAACCACTTCTCAATCACATTCCACACAACATCTCATAGTTCAATTTCATACACATGTCAAATAAGTCCAAAATAATGGGTTTCATACATATCAAGCAATTCACATTTAAATCATCAATTTTTATCAAATAATATAACAATGATATTCATAAATTAATATAATAATCAATAGAATTAGCAATTTAATATAATTTTAGCATAAACAGTAAAACCCCCAATTGTTCCAAAACCTAGCTCACATACACTTTTATACAATTTATTCTCTCTCCCAGATCATCATTCTTACAATTCAAATATATATTTCTAATCCTCAACACATACGGAATCTAATGGTATAATTAATTCCTCAAACAGAAATAATCCAATTTTTCCAAAACCTAACCTACAGGCACTTTTCTATAATTTCGTTCTCTCTCCTAGAGCATCATTTTTACAAACAAACCATATATTTGTGGTCCTAAATATATACAGAATCAAATAATGCCAATAATTCTTCAAACATAAATAATTCTAAAATTACTCATAATCCTAAGGGGTTCTTCCTCTACCCAATTCCCTCATGTAACTCTATATATAAATAATTCCCTTTTCCCCCGTACCTGGATATGAAGAAGCTGAATCTAGATATGTAGAAGTTGAATCTACACTAGATCTGGTTGATCTCCCAAGCTAGGTTCCCCTCGGTCTGAAGCAGAAAGTAGAGGAAAGAAAAGAGAGAGCAAAAGAAAAGAAATCAGAAATGAGAGGTGTGCCTTTTTGGGAGTGGCAAATAGCTCTATATATAGGCATTATGTACCGGAACGGCCCGTTCCAAATCCGGAAGGGCCCGTTCCGGACCCTTAAACCATGGCTAAAAATCACATCCAGAATGTCCCGTTCCAAAACCAGAACGGGCCATTCTGGTGTGCATTAATTACACCCAACGGTCATAATTTTGGGAACGCCCCGTTCCAAGCCCGTTCCCATTTAGGGTTAATGGCATATTTAATAGTCTGGAACGGCCCGTTCTATCTTGAGAACGACCCGTTCTATCTTGAGAACGGCCCGTTCTGGGCTATTATCTCACATACAATTTGGTAGTTTGGAACAACCCGTTCCAAGCTACTGAATCACCCCTATCACCTTTATAAAATTACCAAAATACCCTCAATTAAAATAAATAAATAAAAAGTGAAATAAAAACTGGGGTGTTACATATTCAAAGTGTGATAATACTTAGAAAAGGCCTTTTGGCCTGAATAAATAAATAAAAATTAAATATTTTCATAAATAAATTGTTTAAAAAATAATTTACCGAAATAAATTATCTTGTTCACGTGGACATTTACAAGTAAAATGTCAATAGGAATGACGACTTTATTTTACAAGGAAAACGTCAGTACAATTAACGTTTTTAGTTGAAGGAAAATTTGTTCAGAAAACGTCAATTCTATTGACATTTTTAGTTGTACCAAAAAATTATACTGAGTTATTTTTGCCACCTCAAAAGCCAAAAAACGTCGAAAGTCAGAAAACGTCACATAGAGTGACGAGTAGTGTTAACACAGAAAATGTCACATAGTATGACAAATTCTAAAGAATCCTGGAACAACAAAATGTCACATGCAGTGATGTCTTCCACATAGAAAACGTCACATGGTGATGCCTTCATTGCATCCCCTATAACCATTGTTTTAAAAATCAGATCGGACCGGCCAGTCGGATCGATTGAATCCAGAATTGATGGTCCAGTTGATCTGAATCTTAAGTTGGATTGGTTATTCATTTGACCCGTTTCAAATCAGAGTGAATCAATCAATTTTTCAGTTCAACTAGTGAACCGGTAGGTCAAATCGGTTCAACCACAAATTTTTTTTAAGGGACAACAAACAACAAAAATAATAATGGGAATTGAATCCTATTAATGAAAGAGAAAAAGTCTTATTAAATATAACAATGACTACTTGTTATAATGTATTTGTTTGTAATATATGCAACTTAAATAACTTTTATAGTATATTATCAATTTTAAATTATATATTTAATAATATAATATTTATGTAGATATTACATATATTATTTTTTGATATCAATTGCAAGTATATTATATATGTTCATATTATTTATATTTTTAATTTGTATTAATATACAGTTTAACATCTAATTTTTTATGTATTTCTTTATACAAAATAAAAATATAGATGATTTCAAATAAGATGGAAATTCAAATTTAAAATAGGATATGAATTTATTGAAATTTATAAGTATAAATTATATTTAACATGAATTTTTTTCAAAAAAATTAATAAAAATGACTCATGTGATTTAATTAGTGACCCACCAGTTCAACCTTTAACCCACTGACCCAATATCCTAACCGGTTTAATGACCAGTCCGGTTTTTAAAAATATAGATATAATCATTCTCATAATCTCAAATTTACTTAAGAATAAAGAGAATTGCTATAATTTTATTTTTACTTTATAATTATTTCTAATTCTTATTAAATATTATGATTTTTTTTATCCATCGCTTATGTATTCATTCACGTTAAAACTATGCATCTAAGTTACTAAGTTAAAGGCATACATAGTGCCCAAACCTGAATGCTTAAAAGAATATGAACTAAGAAATATAAGAGATAAATAAATCAATTAACCCACAAAGTAAACAAAAAAGATAAAAAGATAAGGTAATGTGATAGTAGCATAATTGGAACCTAAACTTGACAGAGGAAAACATCCAATTTATTATCTAATTCAACATAAACTAACAAAATTTATGCATAGTAAATTTTCACACAAAAATTATCCACAAAATTCATGCATAAAAAGGAATAAGCTTGCAATAGGAAACACACGTAATAACAGGCCCCCTGTAGCTCAATCAGTGTAACATCCCGAATTTTCTACTAGTATAATAGTTAATTATTGTTTATTTTTATATTTATAGAGGTTATTTTCTTACATATATTTTAATGGGTTTTATAGAATGTTTTAAAGGTTTTTAATATTTATGAGTATTTTAATAATAAATATTTATAAAAATTATTTTTGATAATATTTTGAATTTTTTAGTAGCCTAGAACGGGTCGTTCCCAATATGGAACGAGCCGTTCCAAACTACTAAAATGGCCTTTAAACCATAGACAGAAACGGGTCGTTTCAACACATGATTTTATGAGTAATATGCGATTTCAGAACGGGCCGCTCCACTTTAGGAACGCACTACTAGAATTTCTCTTATTACATGCGACTTTTCTTGCGAATTTTCATAAAAATTCGTAGGAAACATTGTTCCTGCAAATTTTCCTGTGAAATTTTATCTTCAGATAATATCTTCGTGGATAATATTTTTTTGCGAATTTTAAAATTCGCAGGAAATTTTCCTGCGAAAAAAATTCGCAGGAGATTTTCCTACAAAAAAAAATTCGCAGGAAAGTTTCCTACGAATTTTTTTGCAAGAAATTTTGCAGGAATATTTTTTACGAAAAAAATTAAAGAAATTACTATAAATTCTATCAATAATTTTTCAACTTTCAAATCCTCACAATGAATTCATCCGAAGCATTTGTTTCCATGCCTCCAACATGTGATACATAATCTTTTAAATTTTAAGTTGGTAGATTATAAGCCTAACACTCAACCATATAAATCAACTTGTAAGGTAAGCGTTGTCCCAACTTATATACTCTTTAATTGCTTTATTTTCAATCGATGTGGGACTTGAAGTTTTTTTAAAATATTAAACTTATAAATTTAAATATATTTTTTTAATTTTTTCTGCAGATTAAAATTTGTAGGAAAATCCACAGGAAAAGTTACCTGCAAATTTTTTTTACAATTTAGTAAACATTACTTGCGAATTTATTTTTGCAAGAAAATCTGCAAGAAATAAAATAAAATTCTTACAATATTTTTTGCAAATTTTTACCATGGAAAAAAATTTCTATGATTATTAAAATTGTAGCAAAATTTGTAAGAAATATCTGTAAATTATTTTTCGCAAATAAATTTGCAAAAAATTTCTGCGAATATTTTTTTGCAAGAAAATTCACAAAAAACTTCTACGAATATTTTTTTGCAGGAAAATTTGCAAGAAAATGACACTTTTCTACTAGTGACGGGCCGTTCCACTTTAGGAACAGGTCGTTCTAGATGTGAAATTTACGTATGAAGCGTGAGTCCAGAACGAGCCGTTCTGGATTTGAAATGGGCCGTTCTGGCCTCATCTGATGCCTATAAATAGAACGTTCTAGCACTCCAAAAACACATTTTTTTTTTTCACTTCTGACCTCTTTTCTTCTACACTTTTTGAAGACCAAGGGGAACCCAGACGAGGAGACTAACAACATCTAGTTTTAGTTTCAGCTCCTGCTTATCGAGGTAAGGCGGGAGTGAGAAACCTTGCTTTAGGTGTAGGAATGTATGTTGGGTAGTGGGATTAGCTCCAGATCCAATGTTTGTTGTTTGTTGTATGCTCATGTATGTGGAATTTTTCCTAATTATATATGTTTCTTCTGTTTCTTTTCCTATATTTAAATATAAATGTATAATTTTAAGATCTCTATGGTTTCCTATGGGAAACCCTAAGAGAATGCATTTGTAATTGAAACTGGAAAAATATGAATGTTTTCTGTTTTTCTTTTTTATTGTTCTGTTGTATTCCTTGTTGTATGAGATGTATGAATTTGTGTTTAATTTCACAAATAAACAAGTTTTGATATGAATTAGAGTGCTCTGTGGGAACCTTATAAGAAACAGACAAATTTTAAATGTTTTTTGTTTTACCTTTTGAGTTTTCTGTTGTGTTCCTTAATGTTTACGGAGTGTAAATATGTGTTTAATTTTACAAATAGATGAGTTTTAATATGAATTAAAGTGCTCTGTGATAATTGTGAATATGATGTGATAATGTGATATGACAATGAGATGTGTTAATGTGATATGACAATGAGATGTGTTAATGTGATATGACAATGAGATGTGTTAATGTGATATGACAATGAGACATGAAAATGTGATATGAGAAAAGCATGGAGTCTTGACATGCATCATGTGCATAAATGTTTTTAAGGGCACGATATGGAATACACCGCCAGAGAAGGCCCCCTAGTGTAAAAGCTTTGGGGATTAGTCCTTGGGGATAACTCAATTTGTAAGTCCCAGTCTCGCCCATTGTGTGCATGAGATGTATCTTGCGCGACTTAGCTATCCCGACGAGACTCTAGTAGTACGTATGTCCTTCTAGTGAGAGTGCGTAGAGGGTGTGACCCGACATGTACTCCTAGACTACTCTTCGTGTATTGCTAGTGGCAATATATGCCATGTGATATGTTACTAGCGCCACATGCATGATAATATGTAGTCCGTGTCCATACTTATGCATTTTTAATGTTATATGATAAAGTGATGGTTTATGTCTTGGATGAGTGAGATGTGATGTTATTATTAATTTATCTATTTTATACATGTTTTGTTTGTGTTTGGCTATCCGGCGTATATTTCTATACTGTGAGATAGAGTGAGATGTTTCTCACTCCTTTTTCTCGTGTTATTTTTCTTTGACTGTTATACAGGTGATCATCAGCGTGAGGCTGAGGATGTTGCTGATGAAGCTTAGGCTTCTATGTTGGGCTTTGCTCTGATAGGACATGTGACATCAGGGCATAGATAGGATTAGTTTAAGATGTTCTTATTAAATTATTTTGAAAAACTCAGTTTTATTTCTTTGTAATTTTACCGACATGTTATTTGGATTAAGTTTATGAATGTGAGCTCTTTACTCTTACGTGGTTGGAAATTTGGTTTTTAATGATGAAAAAAATATATTTTTTTTATAATTACTGTATATGTATGTTGGGATAGAGGTTGTCACAATCAGTAAGGAAGAAAACGCGTAGCTGGGTCAACAATGCAAAAAACTTTAGGAATCATGACATTTTCGGTACAATTGAAAACGTCAATAGTACTAATGTTTTCTGAACAAATTTTCCTACAACTAAAAACGTAAACTGTACTAACGTTTTCCTTGTAAAGTAAAGTCATCACTCTTGTTGACGTTTTGCCTATAAATGTCCACGTCGCCAAAACAATTTATTTCAGTAAATTATTTTTTAAACAATTTATTTATGAAAATATTTTTTTTATTTACTCAAGCCAAAGGGCCCTTAAAATAACTTTTGCTACTTCTAAATCATTTACTATAAAAAAAACACTTATTATCGAAAAACTTTTTTCTACAGATAAAAATCCATCTGAAAAATTTCATCCATCTGAAAAATGACATTATCGATGGATTTTTTTGACGAATATGTTTCCATCTGAAACATAAACAATTCTGACAGATATTACTCACAAATTTTTTCCGTTTAAAATTTCATAAGGATATTACCCATGGATTTTTTTCATGGGAAAATTTATGATGTTTCGGACAGATATTTTCCACGGATTATCTGTCTAAAACATTGTTCGTCAAAATTGTAAAAAAGTTCATTGATAACTTTAAAAAATATAATGATAAAAGATTAACAAATTAAATTCTTAAATACTTAACTAATTTTATCATGCTAATTAATTTTCCATACCAACTATTATATATATATACACTACAATAAATGTTACATGTAGTGACATACAAAAAGTGTCACTATAAGTATAATATATGTAGGTATATATCTATTTGACATATAGTTACACACAATTTTAATATTCATTTTGAATGAGATTTAAGAACATATTTTGTGTGTCACTATAACTTATACCCACACTTTTTAACAATATACTAACATATGTTATATTTATTGTGTAGGTAAAAGTTGTTTTTAGTGACACTTATTGTATCACTCACTACAAAAAAATGTGTGATTTGTGACGGTTATTTTGACAGTTTCTAGTGGTTAAAAACTGCCATAAATGGTATTACCAGTGTCATTATAACAACTGCTGGATCCACAGTCGCCAAAAATGATTTGTGTTGTATATTTTTTAATCACTTTGTAGCGGTTTTGAACCGCCACAAAATGCTCTAACGGTTTAAAATCGTCACAAAATTCATCTAAAATTTTCTTGATTTAACATTTCTGGCGGTTTTAAACCGCCACAAAATTTCTTTTTTAATTGAATGAACTCTCTAGCACCTTTTAGGCAATTTGGGTTTGTCTCAGTTCATTAGATCAGTTTCTATAAATTTATCTTCAAATACATGATCCTATTTTATACCTAAGCAACAATATCAAAATAAAAGCACAAGCACAAGTTCACTAGAGAAGCATAAACAAATAGGCATATACCTGTATACCAGGTCCAGTTGTTGTGTCCTGTAGAAGAGTTTGAAAATAGTCATTTTCATGGGGCATTGACCCATTCAATTCATTCTTACATAAGCTATCAGTAGAGTAATGAACTAATGACAGCAAGAAATTAAAAATAAGAATTTAAAATAAGAAATTTCTGACGGATTTATATTTTCGTCAGAAATTTCTGACGGAAACATAAATCAGTTAAAAATTTCTGATGGAATATTCCATCGGAAATTTCTGACAGATTTAATTTTCTGTCAAAAATTTCTGACAAAATCTGTCAGAAATTTCCGATAGAAATAAAAATCTGTCAAAAATTTTCGATGAAAATATCTGTCAAAAATTTTCCGTCATAAAATATAAATTTTCCGACGAATCCATATCCGTCAAAAATTTGCGTTTTTCTTGTAGTGTGCCATAAAAGATAAGATAATATAATGAGATTAATCTCTAACTTAATAAATTAAAAAAAATATTGTTATAATGCAATACATATTATGGATGGAACTTTGAAGAATTCATAAGATCAAAGGGAAAACATTTTTATTTATTTATTTTGGTCTTGAAATATATAATTTGATGTTCCATTCTAAACTCAAAAAAAATTATCAAGTTTTATTTAATTAAAGGTTCCCTCATTTTCGTGCCGATAATGTAATTTTTTAATTGTTCTTATTTTCATATCCACTCACAAGTTTCATAATCAAATCGACAATATAAAAAAAGAAACAATTAGAATAACACAACACAACAAAAAGTAGCATGATGACAAGGAAGATCAATGATGCATGTGTATGTGCATGCTTTATTAACTTGTCCAATCACATAGTTTTTGAACATTTAAAAGTCAAAATCATGTATAATTATTTTTATTTGTTTCTTTTCTAATTAAAGTTCCATACATGATTCATCCAAGTGCATAAATCAACATTTTATTTTTCTTTAATTCTAATATTAATAGTCATAGTAATTACATAATTATATAATTGTAAGCATGCTTCATCCAAAGTTTAAAGTATTTAAATATTTTTCTATATTTAACTACTTACCGAAAAGGTTTGTACTCGAAAAAACATAGCTGTCAATTTTTCTTCAACTTGCTTTTCTAGTTTTTCTTCAAATTGCTTTTCCATTTTGGCTTAAAGTTCCTTTTAACTTTCTTGAAAATGTCTAGCCATATCTTCCCTCATTTGACGTTCATCTTGAAGTTGAGACTCAACGTCTTTCAATTTCATTTCCATGTCTTGTCTCTTTTCACGTTCTTTAACTAATTCTTGATGTAATCCATCAATACTTTTTCCCTTTGTCGGTCTAATACAAGATCCAAGACCACGGCAATATCCAGATCTCTCTCCAACAACTGATTGGAATGCTGTATTAACTATGAGATCTTTATCAGTCTCTTCATTTGTTTCTTGCAACATCTTCATGGACATTTCTTGAACTTTCATCTATTAAAAAAAGTGAAATAAGATATAATTCATAATTAAAAATATCAAATGAAATATAATTATTATAAGATAAAATAATTTATTACATCAACTTCCCTGGAAGCCTCATTTATCCATTCTCCATTATTGCTCATATGAGTCATTCGCCACAACTCTAGAAAATTAGGCTCCTTTTTAGTTTTAGGATCTCTCTGAAAACAATTTTTCATAATCACAAATCAACATATACACAAATTAGTAACAAAAATAATTCTTAATCAATTATATATATATATATATATATATATATATATATATATATTATTTTACCGCATCATAACTAACAGCTTGAAATGACTTTCTTCCACTTCTATGATTCATGACTTATTTTGCTTTATTTATTTTATTTCTTGCACTAATGTCCTAAAATGATACAAATAGAAATATAGTTGTAAATTTTAATATTTTGAACAAATTTATTTAGAATTTTATAAATTTAACTGAAACATACCTTAAACTTGGGGCTTCAAAATTAATTTACCAGGTATTCCCATTCTTCGTCACTTACTTCTTCGGGTTTATTCTCCAAAGCTTCCTCATTTGTTTCATATTTTAAAAACTGATCATGAAGTCTTTTCCTATGAGTTCTATATAATCGTTTTGCAGTACAAATAATAACTTCTCTATTATGTTCTATTATTTCAACGTCAAAACTATTCTGTAATTATCAAATTATAGTAAAAATCATTAAATAGTTTACAAAAATATTCTACGAGCATAAAAATTTAAACAATATGAGCAAAACAAATTACCAAAACTTTTGATACTATTTTATCTATTGTTGAGTTTGGAATTTCCTCCACTTATAGTGACATTGAAAGGAGCATTCTTTTGTACAATAATAGAGATTTCAGTGACAAAATTTGCAGCTCCTGATCTAATAGCTACCATCTTATCTACTGGAATAACAACATGCAATTTACCAGTAGAGCTCTTCTTTTTCTTTTTTGCAACACTTAAACCCATGGTTCTTCCTCTTCTAGTTTTTTTTTGTATTTATACATTCTATCGGATCTTATATTGAAAAAAAAAAAACATGGAGAGTATAAAATGAAATTTTAAAACAGAAGTACATATTTTTATTTATAGATTTTTTTTAAAAAATAAATATTAACAAAAAATGAAAACTTAAAAGAAAAAAAGGAAATCAATTTATGAATACCTTCCTCTTGATTTGCATTTGAAGAATTTTGATCCCTTGTATTTAAATCATTATTTGACGGTGCTATACCTATAAATACAAGAAATATAAATTATACAATATTAAAGACACTTTATTGTGTAGGAGAAAAAGAGAGAACCATGAGTACTTACCGATTTTTTTCTCTTTCTTGCTCTTGCCTTGTCTAATATTAGAGGAAATTGTTAAGAATTTTCAGTTTAAACAATGAGGTACTTAGAAGAGGGTACTTTCTACGGTGGACATATGAAGCAAATGGTTCAACCGTGGACTATGCAAAAATAATAATATTTTATTTTAATTAAAAAAATATAAAAGTAAATTTTTTATTTATAAACTAGTGGGGCCGAGGCACTTCGTGCCTCTATATGTGTATTATCATAAAATTTAAAATAACTCATATATGGAATGAATTCATTTGTTGGCATATAATTATATAAATAATTTTACACAATATGATGTTTTATTATGATAAAATTTTCTTAATAGGAATACCAAATAAAGATTCCACTTCAGGACGATTTTTATGTTCCTTGCACTTTATGATAGAAATTAAATGTCATTCTGCTATTACTTTTAGTTAACATTAACATAACTAAAACATATATCAGAATTAATAAATAATTAAATTGAATAATGTCATACTTTTCAATAATAAATTTCAATTCTTTATATAATACATCATCCATAATTTATTTGACTTTAAAAAGCTACAAAAATAAATAATACAATGTCATGTATCAATATGAGATATTTAAAATTTCATGTAATTTATCTTATTTTATGAAAGAAATAACCATAACCTAAAAAATAGAGATATTTTATTTTGCATGAAAGTTGTCAATATAATAGGTATTACTCAATCTTGCATTTTCAAGTGTCTTAATATTGAAAAAAATATGAGTTAGAATTGATTTAAATGAAGAAATGTTAAAATTATATTTTTATATCTATTAAATTGACACATAAAAAATATTTTCACAACCATATTATTATATTACCTTTCTAATTTTTTAGATAACAATTATTTTTTCACCATTTTCCAAATTTTAGTTAATACAACAAAGTTAAACACTACAAAATAAATATGTGATATTAAAAAGATAACTTTTGAAACTAACATAATTTCATGGAAAAAAAATGATTAAAGTTGAGAAACATATTTAATTTAGTAAACCCAATTTTATTGAAAAAAATAGAATAAATTTAAGATACACATTTAAGTTCAATCAAACATAGTGATATATTATTTGGGTAACATAAATCAAATTTTATGTTTCATGGTTGAATTGTAACATTTTTTAATATATAATATCTACTGAAATTATATTAGATATTTATAAATATATTTAAGTTTTTAAATATATTAAAATAATAAGTTTTCAAATAAAATTTTATAATATTAAATCTATAACTTAGAAAATAAAAATCAAAATAAGAAACAAACATATTTTAAATATGGACATTTAAAAAATTGATTAAACATAAAATGAAAGAAAAATACATTTAAATTTACTATTGACTAAACTTGAAATGAATTCAATGCAAAGGATGTCCTCCAAATATAGTTAAATTTATTTATGTCTTTGTAAATTTTAAAACTTTTAAATCGAATAATTTGTAGACATGTTACATGTCATTTTTGTGTAACTAATAGCATTGATGCGATGTCATCATTGAGAAAAGAAAAACAAAATTACACTCCTTTTATTCTAATTTTTAGCATATCTAATTGTAGCTGATGTAAAAAAAAATAGAACATACTTTTTGTTTGATGGACTTGTGAGTCTTAAGTCATTTCTTCATCCTCATGTAAGTCATGATCATCAAGGGTGTACTAATCGTTATAACCACAATCATGCTTCTTAATGGTGTCTTTATTAGGGTCAGAGTATTATTCTTCTACACCATGTGTCACTATATCCAACATTAAAGAAGATGACTTAAAATATAATACAACTTGCTTGCAAATGTAATTCATACCAGGATAGAGTGGGGGTGAGTTTGGAATAAAGCGGAAGTTGAGAATTGATTGGGATGAGAAAAATGTAGAGAGGGAGAATGGAAAAAAATTGTACAAAGGAGGTAGAGAAAATTTCTAAGAGCGAGAAGATAAAAATGGATAAAATTATAGAAATATTGTGTAGTTATTATTTTAAAAAAAAGTAATCATCAATAAGGGTAAAATCTTAAGTTATATAAGTTATAGATAGAAGTTATAAGAGAATACTAACCTAGAAACTATGAATGGGAAAGCATAAGATCAAAGGTACTAATGGCCTTCATCGATCAAAACACAATATGGAAGACATTGATGTATATCATTGGCAATGAGTCATGGAACCAGGATTCAAGCGGGTAAGTCAATTTCAACAACGTGTTTTGACTTTTTTTAGGACAAAAAATAAATTTTATTTCTTGCTTGAAAGTATAGGGAGTGATGTTGTCAGAAGAATCATGTGCAACCCAGATAGATACGATAATTGTGTGATTTGGTGATAGCGTTGAATGAAAATTTTGGTGAGAGAAAAAAAACACTATCTTACAAAACGTTGGATTGAGACTTATAATAGAGTGATAATGAATTTGGTTTATAATTTTTTTGAAAATAACATACTTAACGACGACTGTTTATGTAATTATTTTGAAAGAAAGTAACCACCGTATGGTTATTATTTTGAAAGAAAGTAACCACCTTACGGTTATTATTTTGAAAGAAAGTAACCATCAACATCAATAATAATAAGGGGTAAAATTGGATAAAAAAAAGTGGAGACCAAATATTTATATTTTAAAATATTATTTTTTGTAATTTTGAAACTATTAAAAATTAAATAAAATTCAAAATTATGCATATTTTAAATTCAAATTTTTAATAAAATATGATTATATATTTAAAATTTTAAATCTATCAAGATAATAAGTTTAAAAATGAATTTTTATAATTTAAAAGGAAAAAAAATGAATTTGGAAAATAGAGATATCTTAAATTTGAATTTTTAAAAAGTTGAATAAATTTAAATTTACTGTAAAAATAATGCAAAAAAATGATGGTAAAAAATGACTAAATTTACATAATTTAATGTAGAATTTTTTTAATGAGCGTGAGAAAATAGAATTGAGAAAAGAGAATCAACCTAAAAAAACATGGCTGAGGAATCTGAGCGAAAGAGAGAAAGTCTCAATCCTTAGACGCAATTGCGAAACTGTCAATCCTTGAAATCCTTCCCATGTTGCTAGCCTATCTATTCGTTCTCATTCTACGTCAAAACCAAAGAACAATGATGGTCGTAATGTATACAATTGGTGAAATGTTTATTGTGGGAAATTTAAGTGGATTGAAAAATGAAAAAAAAAGTAGAAAATTTGAAGGAAATGGGCCTAAGGGGATTGAAGGGAAAACAGAGAGACAAAGACGATAACAGGATATGATAGAGAGAATAAAAAGAAGAAGAAAAGTGTGAGGGGTTTGTTGTGAGAAGAAAATAATGAAATAAAGTGGCTGATGGGGGAGGAAAAATTTCCTTTCCCTCGAATCTTGACTGCCATGAGAAAGGATGTACCATGAAATGGAGGATATATTATGCAGGGATATGAAGTCACTTTAACAAAAAAGAGAGGAAGCAAGAAAGAGAGCAATGTGAAAGTGCGAACAATGAGTGCAATTACTTAAATAATATGTGGTTAAAAGAAATAAAAGTGAGTAGTTACTTAAATAAAATGACATAATTACTTGTATTAATTATTTAATATGTAATATTATTAAGGATAAAAAGGTCATAGTAAAAGTGGAGACCAAATGGTAGTTACAAACGTTTGTATCCCCTTTATATAATGTTATAGATTATGAAATGACATATGAATCTTTATAACATTTGGGTAAATGAGTGCACTGTTTGGCATGACCACAGACCTCGACCCCAGCTTCAACACCATAGTGACGTTGCCTCTGCCAAAAAAGCAAGTCCCAAAACCCCAATCATCACGTTTTTCTCCATAAACAATATTACTCAGGTTGTTGACTATATATTTCCAAAAATTAAACTGGAACAAGACTTCCAATAATGATCACAACCACTATAATAGCTAAAGCAACCCAAACTCACATGGTGATACACCTCCACATGTATATAATAAGTACATGAAATAAGTACAACTCCATATACAAATAAAATCTATGTCCTAGAAATCCTCTGTCCCGATGTCACAATATTAGAGTATACCCATAATTCAACTGTTGGCATTCTAGATGCCACTCATAGCCAGATCTTCCTCACCTAAAACATCCATAAATTGTACGGTGAGAAAAGAAAACATCTATATGTAAAGAACACAAGGAAAAACACAACATAATCTTATCATAACTCATCAATTAATGAAATCTTTACAAGCATATCCATACATTATAATTCTATCAATCATGCATCATATTCACATCCCAATTTCACAATCACACCAATCTATCACAAATCTTGCAATTAATACTATGTCAATGGTCACGCCACCTCAAGGTCGTGACACTCTAGACATAAGTGATACTTATTAATTGCCTCACTCATCCCACACTGTGTCAGGGGCACGCCATCCCTATAGCATCACTTACCCAGGGTCGTCTCATCCTTGGTCATATGTGTGAGGAACCACAATCACATCACAATCACAATCATCACAAATCTTATAATTAACATTATGCTAAGGCCACACCACAACTGACATAAGTGATACGGGTTAATTGCCTCACTCATCCCACACCAAGGGGACACCGTCCTTGTAGCATCACTTACCCAAGGGTCGTCTCATCCCTAGTCATATGTGTGAGGAACCACAATCACATTCCCAATCCACACAAATCTTACAATTAACCCTATGTCAAGGCCACGCCACATCTAACATAAGTGATACGTGTTAATTGCCTCACTCATCTTACACTATGCCAGGGGCACGCCATCCCTGTAGCATCACTTACCCAAGGGTTGTCTCATCCCTAGTCATTAGTGTGAGGAACCACAATCACATCATATTCATATTCAATACAACATCCCATCTCATAACATACAGATAAGTCCACACAATACAATGATTCACATACCCCTCAAGCAATTCATCATGAATACACATCTATAAGAATAATATAACAATAATATTTATAAATTAATATCAAACCCAATTAATTCACCAATTTAATACAATATTAAATCAAATAGTAAAACCCCCAATTTTTCCAAAACTTAACTCACAGACACTTTTCTACAATTTCGTTTTCTCTCCTAGATCATCATTTTCACAAATTAAATATATATTTTTAATCCTCAATACATACAGAATCTAATGGGATCATCAATTCCTCAAACAGAAACAATTATAAAATTACCCATAATTCTAAGGGACTCTTTCTGTACCCAATTCCCTCATGTAACTCTACACACAAATAATTCCATTTTCCCCCGTACCTTGATAAGCAGTAGCTGAAACTAGAGCAAAATTTGGTTGGTCTCCTCTTCTGGGTTCCCCTCAGTCTTCAGAGAATGTAGAAGGAAAAGAATTCAAAATTCAAAGAAGTCAGAACGGAAAGGTATGCTTTTTGAGAGTGCCAGAGCGCTCTATTTATAGGCATCAAGAGTGGCCGGAACGACCCGTTTCAAATCCGGAAAGGCCCGTTCTGGACTCTTTGTCATGTGTAAAATTTCACATCCAAAACAACCCGTTCTCAAACCATAATGGCCTGTTCTAGGGTTGCATTTAACCCATAATGGCCATATTTGGAACGACCCGTTCTTAAACCAGAACGGCCCGTTCCCAACTAGGGTTACAAGCTTTTTTGGTAATTTGGAACGTCCCGTTCCCAACTAAGATTTGTAGGCACTCTTATTATTTTGGAATGGCCCATTCTGAGATACTAACTCACCCTCGTTTTAGTAGTTTGGAATGGCCTGTTCCAATTTGGGAACGACCCGTTCTGGGCTACTAAATCACCCCTATTAGGCTTTAGGCCCTCGTACAATCTATGAAAATTGGGTTGTAACAGCCCATTTTTCATGGGCCAAAGGCCCAATTCGTGGCCCAGAACGGGCCGTTTCAATTTTGAAACGGGCCGTTCTGGAATAGTGAGTATGACCAAAATTGTAGAAGCAGAACGGGCCGTTCTGATGGGAGAACGGGCCGTTTTGGTTTGGAGAACGGGCCGTTCTGGAAGCAAAACGGGCCGTTCTGTTGGGTTTGGGAACGGGCCGTTCCAGTTGAAAAATTTACGTAGGTTTGAAGGGCCCAAAACGGGCCGTTCCGATTTTGGAACGGGCCGTAGTGGTAGGTGGGCGAAAAATCCTATAAATAGGCCTCAAATCCTCTCATTTCTACACACCTCTCATTCTCACTCTCTCTTCTCTTCTGTTCTCTCTTTCGTTCCTCTTCTTCTCTCTGAAGACCAAGAGGAACTCAGAGGATGAGGTTCTACTCCAGTTTTAGTTTCGATCCTTGTTTAAGGAAAAAGAGGAGGAGGTTCTACCCGAGTTCCTATTTATCCAGGTACGGGGGAGATGGGTTTCTTCATATGTGAATATAGGGGTGCTCGGGTAGTGAGGGCAATCCCTAAGTCCCTCTAGGAACTCTATTTACAATTCTGAATGATTATCTGTGCAATCGATGTTCTAAATTCTTAATTCATTTGGAAGAACTTATTTCTTGAATTGTCTTTGAATTCCATTGGGGCTTTCTTGTTAATTCTTTATCCTTAAATTTGATGACTTGAATTTTATGTGTTAAGAAGAGTTTAGATTTTTTTTTGTAAAACCAATGGAAACCAATTTTTGAGGCTTGAGATGTGTATGGATTGATTTGGAACGTATGAAGAATATAAATGGAGTTAAACTGAACCAACGGGGTGTAGAAGTGGTGAAAATTGGTAAAAACCATGTTGGAACTCGTAAAATACAGGTTTAATTTCACAGAGGGGAGTCTGGGCAGAGATTTGGGCGCTCAGCGCCAGTTTTCGGTGCCCAGCGCCAGACTTCCAGCGATTTTGGCGCTCAGCTCCAGGTTTGGGCGTCGGGACCCCCACATACGTTTGTAATTTTGCGATATCTTTCTGTGTAGTTATCAAAATCGAGTGCCGTTTGTTTTTTTAGAAACGAGACATCTGGGGCTACAATTTAGACACAAGAATCGTCTAAAAAATTAAGATTTGATCAAGTTATGTGAGTTTCAATTTGAGCCTTCCAATCTGTGTGCGAACCACAACATCATTTTTTGTGAGCCCTGAATGGTAACCTAAACGACTTTATTAGGATTTGTGTTCTTCATGAAAGTTGTAGATATTGATGTTAGGATTCTAATGGAGTTGGGATCACTTAGAAAGGATATGTATATCTCGAGTTATGGTTAAATTATTAACTGAATGTCATAGATATTATGATGTGTGTGAAGAATTATGTGAAATTTGTGATCTATGATGTTGATAACTTAATGATAGGTGCCTAGCATGTGAAGATGATATTGCATGGATTGTTATTGACATGTGATGATATTATATAATTGAGATGCATTAATTATGAGTTACGTGGGATGCATGAGTTGCATGAGACTTATGAGTTGCATGTGGTGCTTGAGAAGCCAGACGTGGCTATATTGCATTGGACCCTGGGCCCAGAGAGGGGATGAGACAGGGGGGACCATGACGGGAGGCATTCCATGCGTGGGCCGTTGGGTGTTTAACTGCGCAGCTCACCGGCCACAGAGGGTTTAACGGTGGGTGGATTGCCTTTGCACGGGCCGCTGGATGTTTAACCGTGCAACATACCGGCCCTGGGAGGGTGTGAGAACGGTATGCCCGCATTGACAACAACTAAGGGAATTGACGAGGTACGCCCATTGTGAGGAGTGCCAAGTTGAGACTCTTAGGAGAGGAGATGTGCATGAGCATATAGTGAGCATGTGTATGAAAGTTTGTATGATTGAAAAAATGATGTTTGGTAATTATATGAGATGTATTTGTTGTTTATATTTAATGATGATATTTTGGTGCACGGTGTGGGGTGGGAATTGGGTAGCTCTATGTTCATATATGATGTTATCTATCTCTCACCGTCCTATTTTTATGTGGTTTTCTTTTAGGTGAAGATGAAGGCACTCATAGTGTTGAGTTCTAAAGGGAAAGGGTTCTGCTCTGATAGGATGTGACATTGGGGCATGAATTTAGGATGTTTTAGTTATGAATTGTTATTTGTCGTTTGAGGAGACTTATTTTTAAGAATTTTATATTCACCTTATATTTGTAAATTTTAGATTCCTTTCTTTTTTTTATAGAGACCTTGATAATTTTCTTTTAAGAGTAAAACTTTATTATTATTATTATTATTATTATTTCTATTTATTTCAAGACTTGTGAACCTATGAGTTTTTATAAAAATATGTGGACCCTTCTTGATGTTATATTTATTGAATTATTCTTATTGTGGTTACTTATTTATTATGGGGTAGAAGGGTGTCACATTTAGTGGTATCAGAGCAGGTCGATCCAATCGGCCGTGAGTTATGAGTCTACTATGCTTATTTGGTAGATGAATGATGGAATACGTTTTGCTTTATGATAAGGATAATGATGATGATGATGATGTTTCCCTTGTGTTGTTAGTGTTGTGCTTACACTTATATTGTTTTCTCAGAATTTGGCTGAAAGACATGATATAGCTTAGTTGATGCTATTCATGATTGCTTATTTGTTTTGATACTTCTTGCTTACGTAAGAAGTAGTGGTTGAGTGGTATCGCTCGTAATGCGAGCATATGTGCCAGTAGTAGTGGATGAAGCCTTGCTAATCAACTAGAAATTATTGGGACCTTAGATTTGGGTGAGACATTGATTTGTCGAGAGTTTACGGTTAACGGAGTTTCTGGAATCTATAGTTGTACCGATTGAATCCAAGGAGGTTGTATATGAGAATTGGAGTTTTGATATCCTTGATGAGAGATTGAGATGTTGGTAATTCCCTTGAGTGTTGGTGTTGACATGTTTACCGTTTATGGTCTAGGTAGCATGTGAGTTTTATTTTCAAAGTCTGTTGTGCTAAATATGTGAGTTGTTTTGGTTTAGGATTGTAGTGGGAAGCTTGAATATAAAGTTGAGGTATGAGTTTGGAAGGATTGATGTATTTTTGTGGCCTTAGATATATTGATATACTATTGCTTTTTGGTGTAGAGGATATTTTCGCTGAATTTTGTTGTGCCATTATGACTACCATATTGACAGATTTAGATTTTATGGTCTTCACAAAAGTTGTAGCCTTGGACGTTATATTTCCAATGGAACTGGAATCAGGTAAAACGGAGGTCTAGAACTCCAGTTATAGCTACTTTGGTGATCAAAGGTCTAGTTGTAAGCGCTGAATATATCTGCTACGCTTTTTGAAATTTTTAGCTATGAAGATGATCTTTTTAGAATCTTATGTCTTCATAGGAGTTGTAGCTTATTCTCTTAGCTTTCTTTTGAGATAGGTTTGAGACCATTTGGATGAGTATAACTCTCTAGGTATCATTTTCTTTGATCATTGTTGAAGGGATATGTATGGTGTCATGATATTTTTGAATCGTTAGACAATGCAAGGATAAAAATATGATTTTTGTCATGATTCGGAGATGTTAGGTGGATCGAGAGGTTGTTTAAGATTGTATGATGTTATGTGGTAAAGTTGGTTCATGTACATGCTATATGGAGTAAATGGTGATTGATTCGTACATGCTTAGGAATGATATATATCGATTGTTTGAAGTAGATATTCTAATATGATTTGATATGCATGTATGTTGATATGAGGATAGATGACCTTATGGATCAATTAGCAGGTGTTCAGTAAGGTTGACCATAAGGTGTGCTATCATCAATTGGAATTGAGAGTGAGGATTTATCCAAGATAGCTTTAGGCTAAGTTATCTAAGTATGAATTTTGGTTGTATAAGAAGAGTTTTCTAGGTCCTGTAATTTTAGTGGAGGTATAATATAGATCTATCTAAGGTAGAAGTTGTGCTTAAGTGGGAGATACCAAAGTCAGTTAGTGAGGTTAAGATTTTTCTTAGATAAGCTTATTATTATAGGAGAGTTATTGAGGAAATTCCTAATATAACATTACCTTAGACTAGATTGACGAGGAAGAAGAGTTGCCTTTGTGTGGGATGGCAAGCATGAGAGTAGCTTCCAAACTCTTAATAAAAGGTTGGCTAGAGCTAATATTACTGGATTTTCGTAAGCATTTTATGGTATATAGTAGTGCTTCTAAGATAGGTTTGGACAGAGTGTTGATGCAAGAAGGAACAATAGTAGCTTATGCTTCTAGGAAATTGAGAATTCATGAGAGGAATTACCTTACCCATAACCTTGAGTTAGCAATTTTGGAGACACTACCTATATGATTCTAAGCTTGAGGTATTTAGTGATCATAAGAACCTTAAATATCTTTTGACCAAAGGAGTTGAATATGAGATAAAAGAGATAGTTGGGATTTCTTAAGGAATAAGATTTTGATCTTATTTGTTATCCAGGCAAAGCCATTTTGGTGACCGATGCTTTGAGTATGAGACCTTTATATTTGTCTTCCCTTATGATTAGAGAGATGAATCTTTTTGGCTCAAATTAGAGATTTAAGTTTGGCTTATAAGGTTACCCTTAGTAGTGTGAGACTAAGTATGACTTGAGTAACGAATGGATTGTTGAAGGAAATTGGAGAAGCATTATTAGTTGATTCATTTTGGTGACAAGATATGATGCTATAGGATAAGGTGATGGATAAGAGTTTAACTTGGGTGTAGATGGAGTAGTAAAATTAGAGATCTGATATGTATACCTAGTAAACTTACGCTTAGGTGCTTGATCTTTAGAGATGAACATAGAAGTAAAACCAATATTATGGCAGATGCCTTGATTATGATGACCTCTGATATATTATTTTTGATGATTTAAGGGTTGGATTTGATTGAAGAATTTAGAGACTTATGCTTGGTGTGTGAGATTATCCTTAGGATCATTGAATTGATTATGTTGAAAGTGACTAGTGAATTAATAAATGAGATTAGAGAAGCCTAGGAGTCAGATCCTTTCTTAGGGAACCAAGTGGAGAAAATTGGTAGAAGTATAGATAACCATTTCGGAGTAGAAATCGACATTGTTTTGAGGTGCAAGAACGAATTTGGGTGCCTAGTAATCCTGAATTAAGAGATGATCTTAGAGGAAGGACATAAGAGTATTCTTAACATTCGTTTAGGAGTTACTGAGATGTGTCGGGACCTTAGAGTGATGTATCAGAGTGGTGTAATAGAAGCATGGTGGCCTAAGATAAAGAGAGGAGTAGAGGAATCTGTATACTCGTGTTTAGTATGCTGGAAGTCTTTAGGAATTTTTGTAGCACTTAGACGCTCCATTTTGGAAGTGAGATGGTGAGTGGATAGACCTTAGTGGTAGGTTTGTCTAAGACGCTTAAGAGATTGATTTTATTTGTGTTTCAGTGGATAGACTCGCCAAGTTTATATGTCTTACCCTTAGAAATCCTTTGATAAAATTGATAGAGTTGTATATCAGTAAGGTAGTGAGGTTGCATAAGGATTAGAAAGTAAGAAGAGAGAAGTCTACCATTACAAAAATTTCGGGGACGAAATTTCTTAAAGGAGGGGAGTATTGTAACAGCCCATTTTTCATGGGCCAAAGGCCCAATTCGTGGCCCAGAACGGGCCGTTTCAATTTTGAAACGGGCCGTTCTGGAATAGTGAGTATGGCCAAAATTGTAGAAGCAAAACGGGCCGTTCTGATGGGAGAACGAGTCGTTTTGGTTTTGAGAACGGGCCGTTCTGGAAGCAAAACAGGTCGTTCTGTTGGGTTTGGGAAGGGGCCGTTCTGGTTTGGGAACGGGCCGTTCCAGTTGAAAAATTTACGTAGGTTTGAAGGGCCCAGAACGGGCCGTTCCGATTTTGGAACGGGCCGTAGTGGTAGGTGGGCGAAAAATCCTATAAATAGGCCTCAAATCCTCTCATTTCTACACACCTCTCATTCTCACTCTCTCTTCTCTTCTGTTCTCTCTTTCGTTCCTCTTCTTCTCTCTGAAGGCCAAGAGGAACTCAGAGGATGAGGTTCTACTCCAGTTTTAGTTCCGATCCTTGTTTAAGGAAAAAGAGGAGGAGGTTCTACCCGAGTTCCTATTTATCCAGGTACGGGGGAGATGGGTTTCTTCATATGTGAATATAGGGGTGCTCGAGTAGTGAGGGCAATCCCTAAGTCCCTCTAGGAACTCTATTTACAATTCTGAATGATTATCTGTGCAATCGATGTTCTAAATTCTTAATTCATTTTGAAGAACTTATTTCTTGAATTGTCTTTGAATTCCATTGGGGCTTTCTTGTTAATTCTTTATCCTTAAATTTGATGACTTGAATTTTATGTGTTAAGAAGAGTTTAGATTTTTTTTGTAAAACCAATGGAAACCAATTTTTGAGGCTTGAGATGTGTATGAATTGATTTGGAACGTATGAAGAATATAAATGGAGTTAAACTGAACCAACGGGGTGTAGAAGTGGTGAAAATTGGTAAAAACCATGTTGGAACTCGTAAAACGCAGGTTTAATTTCACAGAGGGGAGTCTGGGCAGAGATTTGGGCGCTCAGCGCCAGTTTTCGGCGCCCAGCGCCAGACTTCCAGCGATTTTGGCGCTCAGCGCTAGGTTTGGGCGTCGGGACCCCGACATACGTTTGTAATTTTGCAATATCTTTCTATGTAGTTATCCAAATCGAGTTCCGTTTGTTTTGTTAGAAACTAGACATCTTGGGCTACAATTTAGACACAATAATAGTGTAAAAATATTAAGCTTTGATCAAGTTATGTGAGTTTCAATTTGAGCCTTCCAATCTGTGTGCGAACCACAACATCATTTTTTGTGAGCCCTGAATGGTAACCTAAACGACTTTATTAGGATTTGTGTTCTTCATGAAAGTTGTATATATTGATGTTAGGATTCTAATGGAGTTGGGATCACTTAGAAAGGATATGTATATCTCGAGTTATGGTTAAATTATTAACTGAATGTCATAGATATTGTGATGTGTGTGAAGAATTATGTGAAATTTGTGATCTATGATGTTGATAACTTAATGATAGGTGCCTAGCATGTGAGGATGATATTGCATGGATTGTTATTGACATGTGATGATATTATATAATTGAGATGCATTAATTATGAGTTACGTGGGATGCATGAGTTGCATGAGACTTATGAGTTGCATGTGGTGCTTGAGAAGCCAGACGTGGCTATATTGCATTGGACCCTGGGCCCAGAGAGGGGTTGAGACAGGGGGGACCATGACGGGAGGCATTCCATGCGTGGGCCGTTGGGTGTTTAACTGCGCAGCTCACCGGCCACAGAGGGTTTAACGGTGGGTGGATTGCCTTTGCGCGGGCCGCTGGGTGTTTAACCGTGCAACATACCGGACCTGGGAGGGTGTGAGAACGGTATGCCCGCATTGGCAACAACTAAGGGAATTGACGAGGTACGCCCATTGTGAGTGTAGACCCCTAAAATTGTCCGGGTCGGAAATAAAGCTTGAAGACTCTTGAAGACTGAAGGAAGATCAGCCAGAAGGACTTCCAGAAGGCCCAAGGAGGGTTCTCTATAGGTCTAGAGGTCTTAGGATAGCTAAAATAAGAAAAGTGGGAGGAATGAAGCTCAATACGGCCTCCCAGAGGTTCAGTACGGCCGTATTGAGCATTTCGAACTACAATACGGCCGCAGCGAACTCAGTACGCCCGTATTGAAGTCTTTGAACTTCAATACGGCCGTACTGAATTCAATACGGCCGTATTGAAGTTCAAAACTTCAATACGGGCCGTATTGGACCCAGGGGCCGTATTGCGCCTCATCCCTATAAATATGGCGTCATTTCAACGTCATTCTACACTTTTTCACACAGTTTTGACTCTCTCCTTGAGTGTTCTGGGGTGTTTGAGCAGTGTTCTGCCCTAGAAATCGCTCTGAGAGTCAATCCGACGAAGTTCTTGAGCCACGAGCCATTTGCTTGAGGCTCGAACCTAGTCGAAGGGAAATCCTCCGGATTTCCATAGTTAAAATTTTCTAGGAGGGAGCGAGCGGGCTTGTAGAGCGAGGGAACGCCAAAAAGCTTCCCAGTTTTACTTGAATATAAAAGCACGCTTCAAAGGTTTCCTCTTAAGTCCTTCCTTTTACTGCTTTCTGTGTGTATATTTAACTGTCATCATGTAGATAGTTAAGTTATAATTGTTTAGAATAAATAGGGGTAATTTAGTAATTTCGCACTATTATTTTTAGAAATAATCTGTCATAGGGAACCCGAAAGGGGCGCTGTGGGGTGCTAACACCTTCCCCACGCGTAACCGACTCCCTTACCCGACTCTGGTTGTAATGGCTGAAGTCGATTTTTGAATCGATTGCCTTAAACTTCTTTTTCCAATGTTTTGAGTAAAACATTGGTGGCGAATCCATGAACCCTTCCTTTTTATGAAAACCGCTAATCCATGGAGGGTCCCGCTTGGGATTAACATGGATTGGTGAGCCTTTTAATAAAATTGCTCGTTTGACGAGGTCTCAGTTTGAGAATAAGTCATTCTAGCAATCCATATTTTTAAACAAATAAACGAGTCCAACCATCCTTCGCGAATGCCGAAAGCCCGTTTCGGGCCGGTGGCGACAGATGGCGACTTTGCTGGGGAAGCCTCGAGAGTCAGTCCCATTTAGTGACAGATTATTTTTAACAAATAATAGTTAAAATTACTTCATTACCCCTTGTTTGTATGATAACATGCTTTATTTATATGGCTTTAATAACTGTTGTATTTTTAAATTTACGCAATTGTTTGAAATACAAACTGCACACAAACCTTTGCACACAACAGTTCCCTCTATACCCGGGGGCATGAGTGATAAGCCATAGGGAGTGGATGTTAGTACGGCCGGTTGTCGAATGGGTCTATAGGTGCCCGTAGACCGTTGTCGGAAAGCATCACTCAAGGTGATAACCATGAACTCGAGTCCGACAGTGCGTTGGAACTTTCCATCGACTTACGACGAGAGGAATTGGGTCCCTATAATGGGGGCACCTTGGGGGCCTCAGACCGGTGAGAACAGTTAGAACCACCTTGAATATGCACTTTTCTGCAGGATACCCCTACCTCGTGATTCGCTCGTGACTGTTCGTGGATGAGTGAATTGTTTGTGCATTGATTATGTGACATTGTATGAGCATACATTGCATTTCTTTAAACATACAACATTCCTATTCTTTTAAAATAAGAATAAATGGGAATAAGAATCTTCCATTACATGGTGTTAACATCTACCTTCATCACATTCATGTAGGTAGTTTCCCTTTTCACCCAAAAAAATACAAAAAGAAAAATACCCAAAGAAAAAAAGAAAAAAGGGTTATTTATCCAAACCAAGCAATATCATGCATCATCTTAGGAATATCCCGAAAACATGATAATGCTTAGTTCAATAAACACAACGCATGCATATTCAACCTCATCATCTCATATCATGCATATAGATCATGGAGAGATCTAGGAGTCATTCATTTCATACATCTCTCCTAGTAATCCATTAATAAACATTAATAAAAAGAAAGAATTAATCGATGCGTATGTTCAAAGAATGGATCGCACGCCGTTCGTTATCAAGTGTAAGCCAACAACCGCGCCAAGCGAGCACACGTCAACTCCGTTGTTGGTAATCAAGACAAACAAAGGGGAAGGTCCAACACCATTAAGGATCACAGTTCCAAGGCCTTTCCCTTACGAATCAAATAAGGCTGTGTCGTGGATATACGACATCCACTCTTCTGCCGACAGCGATATCTCCAACATCGCTGGACTTGGGGGCATGACTAGGAGTGGCAGCATCTACACTCCCGAAGATCTTCATGATAAAGCTCCCAAGAATAAAGGAAAAGAAAAGAAGAAAACCGAGGAGAATAAAGAATCCGAGGGGGAGACTGATGAGCTGTTAAAGTATATTCGACAAAGCGAGTATTCCATCGTGGATCAACTTCATAGGACGCCCGCAAAGATTACCCTATTGTCGTTGATCCTAAGCTCCGAACCTCATCGACAGGCTCTGTTGAAAGTCTTGAACGAGGCATATGTGTCGCACACAATCTCCCAAGACAAGTTTGAGGGGATTGTTAGTCACATCACGGCTAATGATCACCTCATCTTCACCGATGAAGAAATCCCCGCCGAGGGATCAAACCACAACAAGCCCTTGCACATCTCTGTAAAGTGCAAGGAGTATCACATCAGTCTTGGTGGATAATGGATCTTCCTTGAACGTGATGCCAAAAAGAACGCTTGATCAAGTGGCAATCAAGGGACTCCAAATGCGCCCGAGTAACATGATCGTTCGAGCTTTCGACGGCTCTAAAAGAGAAGTGGTGGGAGAAGTCAATCTTCCAATCCAAATTGGACCCACCGTCTTTAATGTCGAATTCCAAGTGATGGACATTACTCCCGCATACAGTTGTCTCCTCGGCCGACCTTGGATTCATGATGCGAAAGCTGTACCCTCTACGCTCCACCAGAAAGTCAAGTTCATAGTGGGTGACAAACTGGTGACCGTGCAAGCTGAAGATGACATACTCATCAGCAAGCCATCCAACATACCTTATGTGGATGCAGCAGAGGAAGCTTTGGAAACCGCCTTCCAAGCATTGGAAATCGCCAATGTTGAGACATTTCCCCGAGAAATGAAGAAGGTAGCTCATATGCTCACAAAGAACGGATACTTGCCAGGACAAGGATTAGGCAAGGACTCCCAAGGAATCCCGGAGCTACCCATTATCAAGGACAATCCGGGGAAACAAGGGTTAGGATACAACCCTGTTAAAGATCAAAGAACGAAGAGGAATCAAGATCCTTCTCGACGTTCTTTAAGCCAGATCTTTAGGAAGGCTGGTTCACAAACGTCAAGGCCAGCTGTCGTCATCAAGTGTCATTTTCCTTCTAATAGGGATGTGTAAATTCAGTGACTATTAGAGATCACTCCTCGGGGACAGCTCGACCCCCGAGCCTCGATAGGGCACATGTTTCCGCTGCGATTATAATAAAATCATTCTTCATTATTTCTTATTGCTTCTTTTCTTGCTTGCAATAAAATTCTAAACCGCATTATGTAACCCTGTTTGAATAAACATAAATGAGGTTAAAATCATCTTAATAATCAATAAACCCGCATCATTTTTATGTGGAAGTGTGTGACAACTTGGAGCACCTTTCCTTGGCCTCAATAAGTGCCGTCATGGATAAAAAGAAATCCATTCAGGACAAAAATCCTAAAAAACAAAAAGCTCGGCAGGAAACCCAAAAAGGGGACTGCGCAAAAATAAGAGCAAAAGACCCGCTAGGAATCCCACAAAAGGGTGACCTAGGCAAAAATTAGGGTTACAAAATAATGAACAAAAACAAAAGCCCGCTAAAACTCCACAAATGGGTGTTTTAGGAAAAAGTTAGGGCCGTCAAAAAAGAAAAAAAAAAATAAATCCATGATGGTACCATCAATTGAATTCAACAAGGGGCTCAAGAAAAGCTATCCAAGTTGTCAAAGCACAATCATTAATAACAAAGATGTGCTTAACTTCATAAGTGTTTAATCGAACAAACCTAAACACAATAAGCCTACCTTGGCCAGCCATTCTTACAAAAACAATTTTTCAAAAATAAAATAATCCCCTCTAAAACACAAACTTTTGAAAATATATCCTTTCCTTCTTTTCTCTCTTGTCCCAACGATTTTTGAATAATCTAGTGGAAACATGGAGATATAGTGGTCAATAGGAGGGTTGACATGTCTTCTAAAGGAAGGGGAGGATCACTGGGTTGATGACGCCCATCTCAATATAATACGCAGCATTCCTCGGTTACAGAAATCGGCAGCGCACAGCCCGTCTAGAGGAATGGCAAAAATCCAAACAGAAAAAATGCATCGGTTAATTCTTTTGAAAAATGAATCAAATAGAATTAGGTGCATCATACATGCATACAGATGATAGGTGTACTGGAAGATCACTTATTCTCTGTTTACAGAAAAAGCCAAAATCAACAAAAAATACAGCAAAAGCTGAAATCAACAAAAAAAGGCAAAAACACAGAAAAAGCCAAAATCAACAAAAAGGCAAAATACAGAAAATCCAACAAATTATACAAAGTAATTGAGCCTGGAGAGGCTTGCTGAAATAATACTCCCACAGAATAATTAAGCCTGGAGAGGCTTGCTGAAATAATACTCCCACAGAATAACTGAGCCTGGAGAGGCTTGCCGAAATAATACTCTCAGAATAACTGAGCCTGGAGAGGCTCGCCGAAACAATACTCTCTGACCATACAGAATAACTGAGCCTGGAGAGGCTTGCCAAAATAATACTCTCACAAAATAATTGAGCCTGGAGAGGCTTGCTAAAATAATACTCCCACAGAATAATTAAGCCTGGAGAGGCTTGCCGAAATAATACTCTCCAAAAGACGCCTCAGCTCGCATTCTCGGGCTGAACAAAAAACCAATTCATCATACAGACTAATTGAGCCTGGAGAGGCTCGCAGAAATAATACTCCCAAGAGAAACCTCAGCTTAAGCTCATGGAACAAATCCCCAGCGAGAGCTATCAAAGCAAGATCGTCAAAATCCCCAATGGAAGCGCGATCATCCAAGCAAAATATTCAGTCAAAGGACTTGAAACTTCCTCAGTGGAAGATAGCTCTCTGACTCAAGCGCTGAGTGAGGCTAAGCCTGCAGAGGCTTCCTAAATAATACTCTGGGATATATAAACTTTAAATCCCCATTCGCCTACTCAGAGGCACCCTTTCAAAAAGAGAAAAAATCAAAAACATCAATAACCATTCCCCAAGCGGAATCCGGCACTCAGCCGAACATTGAACATCAAGATCATTCGCCTACTCAGAGGCACTCCTTTAAAAAAGAGAAAAATCAAAAAGATCAATAACCATTCCCCAAGCGAAATCCGGCACTAAGCCGAACACCGAACATCAAGATAATTCGCCTACTCAGAGGCACTCCTTCAAAAAGAGAAAATCCAAAAAAGATCAATAATCATTCCCCAAGTGGAATCCGGCTCTCATCCCAAACATCAAGCGTCAAGATGATCTGCCTAACAGAAGAGGCTAATCACAACAAAACGACAAAATCCCCCAGCGGATGATAGCCTACACAGAGGCAACAAAATTGAAAAATCAAAAGAGTCACCCGAATAAGGACAACCGGGATACTCCACTTACGTCAAAAGGACGTCAGCCAAACATAAGGCATCGCTCAATTCAAGAAGAGCACCCGTGTCTGCACCCCAAGGAGTCAAAAATTCCCCATGGGTACCAACTATGTAAATGCAAGTTGGGGCACAAGAACCTATGAATGACTGCACATCCCCTAGACGGATCCCTGCGTTATCCAGCCCTCAGTGGCACAAAATCAGAAAAACCATCGAAGCAGCATAGTGGACTGTGGAGACAAAAAAAATCATATCAGATCCCTGGAGAGGGTAAACTCGCATTGCCGAAGTGATCAGAAGACACGGACGCAGACCCTGGAAAGGGAAAACTCAATTGCCTAGGTCGTCAGAGACAACCGAAGCAAAGTCTGGAGAGACAGTACTCAAAGTCTGGAGAGACGGTACTCAAAGTCTGGAGAGACGGTACTCAAAGTCTGGAGAGACGGTACTCAAAGTCTGGAGAGACGGTACTCAAGGTCTGGAGAGACGGTACTCAAAGTCTGGAGAGACGGTACTCAAAGTCTGGAGAGACGGTACTCAAAGTCTGGAGAGACGGTACTCAAAGTCTGGAGAGACGGTACTCAAAGTCTGGAGAGACGGTACTCAAAGTCTGGAGAGACGGTACTCAAAGTCTGGAGAGACGGTACTCAAAGTCTGGAGAGACGGTACTCAGAGTCTGGAGAGACGATACTCAGAGTCTGGAGAGACGGTACTCAGAGTCTGGAGAGACGGTACTCGAAGTCTGGAGAGACGGTACTCGAAGTCTGGAGAGACGGTACTCGAAGTCTGGAGAGACGGTACTCAAAGTCTGGAGAGACGGTACTCAAAGTCTAGAGAGACGGTACTCGAAGTCTGGAGAGACGGTACTCGAAGTCTGGAGAGACGGTACTCGAAGTCTGGAGAGACGGTACTCAAAGTCTGGAGAGACGGTACTCAAAGTCTGGAGAGACGGTACTCAAAGTCTGGAGAGACGGTACTCAAAGTCTGGAGAGACGGTACTCAAAGTCTGGAGAGACGGTACTCAAAGTCTGGAGAGACGGTACTCAAGGTCTGGAGAGACGGTACTCAAAGTCTGGAGAGACGGTACTCAAAGTCTGGAGAGACGGTACTCAAGGTCTGGAGAGACGGTACTCAAGTTCTGGAGAGACAGTACTCAACCATCAGCATCGTCAGAGGCACGTTGGTGTTCAACTTCCGGCTCGGGCGTCGAGTGAAGTTGACCCTGGAGAGGGTAAACTTAGCTACCGAGGTTGTCAGAAGCGCTAAGGTATGCAACAACCTGGAGAGGCTACTCAACAATTTTCCACCGGAAGACGCTACAAGTCAGAAGGTTGGCACATCACCCGGACAATTGGGTCAACTCCTTTACTTGTCAGCCGGTACACCAAAAGGCCGTCCGACTAAGTAAAGGGGGGGCAGCTGTAGACCCCTAAAATTGTCCGGGTCGGAAATAAAGCTTGAAGACTCTTGAAGACTGAAGGAAGATCAGCCAGAAGGACTTCCAGAAGGCCCAAGGAGGGTTCTCTATAGGTCTAGAGGTCTTAGGATAGCTAAAATAAGAAAAGTGGGAGGAATGAAGCTCAATACGGCCTCCCAGAGGTTCAGTACGGCCGTATTGAGCATTTCGAACTACAATACGGCCGCAGCGAACTCAGTACGCCCGTATTGAAGTCTTTGAACTTCAATACGGCCGTACTGAATTCAATACGGCCGTATTGAAGTTCAAAACTTCAATACGGGCCGTATTGGACCCAGGGGCCGTATTGCGCCTCATCCCTATAAATATGGCGTCATTTCAACGTCATTCTACACTTTTTCACACAGTTTTGACTCTCTCCTTGAGTGTTCTGGGGTGTTTGAGCAGTGTTCTGCCCTAGAAATCGCTCTGAGAGTCAATCCGACGAAGTTCTTGAGCCACGAGCCATTTGCTTGAGGCTCGAACCTAGTCGAAGGGAAATCCTCCGGATTTCCATAGTTAAAATTTTCTAGGAGGGAGCGAGCGGGCTTGTAAAGCGAGGGAACGCCAAAAAGCTTCCCAGTTTTACTTGAATATAAAAGCACGCTTCAAAGGTTTCCTCTTAAGTCCTTCCTTTTACTGCTTTCTGTGTGTATATTTAACTGTCATCATGTAGATAGTTAAGTTATAATTGTTTAGAATAAATAGGGGTAATTTAGTAATTTCGCACTATTATTTTTAGAAATAATCTGTCATAGGGAACCCGAAAGGGGCGCTGTGGGGTGCTAACACCTTCCCCACGCGTAACCGACTCCCTTACCCGACTCTGGTTGTAATGGCTGAAGTCGATTTTTGAATCGATTGCCTTAAACTTCTTTTTCCAATGTTTTGAGTAAAACATTGGTGGCGACTCCATGAACCCTTCCTTTTTATGAAAACCGCTAATCCATGGAGGGTCCCGCTTGGGATTAACATGGATTGGTGAGCCTTTTAATAAAATTGCTCGTTTGACGAGGTCTCAGTTTGAGAATAAGTCATTCTAGCAATCCATATTTTTAAACAAATAAACGAGTCCAACCATCCTTCGCGAATGCCGAAAGCCCGTTTCGGGCCGGTGGCGACAGTGAGGAGTGCCAAGTTGAGACTCTTAGGAGAGGAGATGTGCATGAGCATATAGTGAGCATGTGTATGAAAGTTTGTATGATTGAAAAAATGATGTTTGGTAATTATATGAGATGTATTTGTTGTTTATATTTAATGATGATATTTTGGTGCACGGTGTGGGGTGGGAATTGGGTAGCTCTATGTTCATATATGATGTTATCTATCTCTCACCGTCCTGTTTTTATGTGGTTTTCTTTTAGGTGAAGATGAAGGCACTCATAGTGTTGAGTTCTAAAGGGAAAGGGTTCTGCTCTGATAGGATGTGACATTGGGGCATGAATTTAGGATGTTTTAGTTATGAATTGTTATTTGTCGTTTGAGGAGACTTATTTTTAAGAGTTTTATATTCACCTTATATTTGTAAATTTTGGATTCCTTTCTTTTTTTTTAGAGAGACCTTGATAATTTTCTTTTAAGAGTAAAACTTTATTATTATTATTATTATTATTATTTCTATTTATTTCAAGACTTGTGAACCTATGAGTTTTTATAAAAATATGTGGACCCTTCTTGATGTTATATTTATTGAATTATTCTTATTGTGGTTACTTATTTATTATGGGGTAGAAGGGTGTCACATGGGTTGTTACATTGAAAGCGACTAGTGAATTAATGGATGAAATTAGAGAAGCCTAGGAGTTAGATCTTTTCTTAGTGAACCAAGTGGAGAGGATTGGTAGGGGTATAAATAGCCCTTACGAGTAGAGGTTGATGGTGTTTTAGGGGTTCGAGGATAGAATCTATGTGCCTAGTAATCCCGAATTAAGGAAGATGATCTTAAAGGAAGGACATAAAAGTACTCTTAACATTCATTTTAGGAGCTACTAAAATGTATCAGAGTGGTGCATCGGAAGCGTGGAGGTTTAAGGTGAAGAAAGATGTAGAGTAATTTGTGTACTCGTGTTTAGTATGCTAGAAGTCTTTAGGAGTTTTGCAGCCTTTAGACGTCCCATTTTGGAAGTGAGATGGTGTGTAGATAAACCTTGATTGTAGGTTTGCCTATAGATGCTTAAGAAATTCAATTCTATTTGGGTTATAGTGGATAGACTCACCAAGTTTACCCTTATTGATAATAGATATTCCTTAGAGAAATTGATAGATTCGTACATTAATAAGGTAGTGAGGTTGCATGGGAGTTAGAAAGCAAGATGCGAGGAGTCCTATTTTCAGGAAAATTTTGGGGACGAAATTTCATAAAGGGGGGGAGAATTGTAACACCTCAATTTTCACAGATTAGACGAAGGCCCAAAGCCCAATAAGGGTGATTTAGTAGCCTAGAACGGGCCGTTCCAAACTACTAAAAAGACCTAATTTTGGTAGCCCAGAACGAGGCGTTCCCAAACTGGAAGGGGTCGTTCCAAACCACCAAAATGGCCTATAACCCTAGTTGGAAACGGGCCATTCCAAAGAGGAGAATGGGTCGTTCAAAAGATGAGAACGGGCCGTTCCAAATATGGTCATTGTGGGTTAAATTGCAACCCCAGAACGGGTCGTTCTGATTTGAGAATGGGTCGTTCTAGATGTGAGATTTTCACAAGATAAGTGAGTCTAGAACGGGCCGTTCTGAAATCGAAACAAGTCGTTCCGATGACTCCTGATGCCTATAAAGAGAGTGTTTTGGCACTTCCAAAAGACACTTTTGACTTCTGACTTCTTTCTTCTACATCTCTTCTTTTCTTCTACACTCTCTAAAGACCGAGGGGAACCTAGAGGAGGAGACCAACCAGATCTTGCTCTAGTTTCAGCTATTGCTTATCAAGGTACGGGGGAAAAGGGGATTATTTGTATGCAAAGTTACATGAGGGAATTGGGTAGAAGAGAAAGCTCGTAGGATTATGAGTAATTTTATAATTATTTTTGTTTGGAGAATTGTTGGTATTATGAGATTCTGTATGTGTTTAGGATTATGAATATGTGATTAATTTGGAAAAAATTGGATGTTTTACTATTTGATTTAATATTCTATTAAATTGATGAATTAATTGGGTTTTATATTAATTTATAAATGTTATTATTATATTATATGATAACAATTGATGATCTAGATGTGGATTTATGGTGAATTTCTTTAGAGATATGTGAATCATTGTTTTGTGTGGACTTATCTATATTGTGTATGTGATGTAGAATTGACTTATGGACTGTGGTGTGATGTCTTAGCACAAATGTGTACATATTGTATCTATCGTTTTAGTATTGAATTGATAGCATGATGTGGCGAATGGTATGTTATGGCTTAATTGTCCAATTAATTATGATGTGAGATGTTGTATTGAATGTGAATGTGATATGATTGTGGTGCCTCACACTAACGACTAGGGATGGCACGACCCTTTGGTAAGTGATGCTACAAGGACGGCGTGACCTTGACATGGTGTGGGATGAGTGAGGCAATTAACACGTATCACTTATGTCAGATGTGGTGTGGCCTTGACATAGGGTTAATTGTAAGATTTGTGTGGATTATGAATGTGATTGTGGTTCCTCACACTAATGACTAGGGATGGCATGAACCTTGGGTAAGTGATGCTACAAGGACGGCGTGACCTTGGCATAGTGTGGGATGAGTGAGGCAATTAACCCGTATCACTTATCTCAGTTGTGGCGTGGCCTTGGCATAGTATTAATTGTAAGATTTGTATGGATTATGAATGTGAAAATGATAGTGTTAATTGCAAGATTTGTGATGGATTGGTGTGATTGCGAATTATGACGTGAAGATGAAGTATGATTGATAGAGTTATGATATATAGAAATGTTTATAAATATTTCATTATGATGAGTTATGATGAGATTACATTGTGGTATGTTTGTATGTGCTTTACATACAGATGTATTCTTTTCTCACCGTATAATTTGTGGATGCTTTAGGTGAAGAAGATCCGGCTATGAGCGACATCTAGAATCCCAATAATTGAATTATGGATATGCTCTGATATTGTGATATCGAGGCAGAGGATTTCTAGGATATAAATTTTTATATGTATTTGGAGTTGTACTTTTTATTTAGAAAATAATTTGTAAACTCTTAAGTTTTACTTTATAATCTTTATTTTTTAATTATTTTTGATATTGAAGAATAATTATGAAGATTTTATGTGAACTCTTTTACCAACGTTGAAAAATTTATTCGTTAGTTTTAATTACATTATTACAATATATGTGTTGAGTTAGTAAGGATGTCACACTTTTCCTATATTTAAATATAAATGTATAATTTTGAGATCTCTATAGGTTCCTATGGGAAACCCTAAGGAAATGCATTTGTAATTGTAAGAGGCAATTATATGAGTAAGATGTTTATTGTATGAATTAAAGTGCTCTGTGGGTACTTGAGAGAACCCTATGAGAAACAGACAAAATATGAATATTTTCTGTTTTGCTTTTTTATTGTTGTCTTGTATTCCTTGTTGTATGAGATGTATGAATATGTGTTTAATTTCGCAAATAGATGAGTTTTGATATGAATTAAAGTGCTCTGTGAAAATTGTGAATATGATGTGATAATGTGATATGACAATGAGATGTGATAATGTTATATGAGAATGACACTAGTACAAAAGAAGTGTATTATGTCGGATATTTTGAGCTTTTTACGTCAGCAAACATACCGACGTAAAAGCGGGAGACGTAAATTTTACGTCGGACCTGCAAAACCGACGTAAATTTATGTCAGACATTACGAAATCCGACGTAAAAAAAGTAGTAAAAAAACAAAAAAAAAAACATAAGAATGCAAGCAGAACGGCCCGTTCTCCAAGCAGAACAGGTCGTTCTGCTTGGAGAACAGGCCGTTCTGCTTCCAGAACAAGCCATTCTGCTTCGTAGAACAACCCAAAAGAAAACGTCCACTACCTATACAAATAGAACAACCAAAAAATCGAATAAAATAGATAGCCAGAGTAGCAATGCGAAGTAGAAAAGTGCTAACGAAACCTTGATTCATACCTGAGGAGCAACAACAATGTGCGAATGAGTAACAAAGAGTTCATCTCTCTGCAAAAGACAAAAAAATGATTCAGTAACAAAGGAGAGGGAGAGGGTTTACAGAGAAAAAAATGAAAAGTGATGAAGAGTGAATGCACGCGGTGTGCCTCGCGCTCTCTTATTCAAATTTGCGTCATTTTTTACGTCAGACCTGGTAGGGTCCGACGTAAAATGTCAAATCTACGTCGGACACAACATACCTCCGACGTAGATTTGACTTTTTACGTAAGACCCTACCAGGTCTGACGTAAAAAAGTTCGCGAAAATTACAAAAATGCCACTGCGTTTTTTTTATGTCAGATTTTCGTATTTCCGACGTAAAAGGGGTGACGTAATATGCTGATTTTCCACTAGTGTGAGACATGAAAATGTGATATGAGAAAAGCATTGAGTCTTGATTGACATGCATCATGTGCATAAATATTTTTAAGGGTACGATATGGAATACACTGCCAGGGAAGGCCCCATAGTGTAAAAGCTTTGGGGATTGGTCCTTGGGGATAACTCGGTTTGTAAGTCCCAATCTCGCCCATTATGTGCATGGGATGTATCTTGCGCGGCTTAGCTATCTCGATGAGACCCTAATAGTATGTCCTTCTAGTGAGAGTACGTAGAGGGTGTGACTCAGCATGTACTCCTAGACTACTCTTCGTGTATTGCTAGCGACAATATGTCATGTGATATGTTACTGGCGCCACATGCATGATAAAATGTAGTCCGTATCCATACATGTGCATTTTACTGTTATATGAAAAATTGATATGTCTTGGATGAGTGAGATGTGATATTGTTATTAATTTATCTATGCTATACATATTTTGTTTGTGTTTGGCTATTTGGTGTATATTCCTACACTGTGAGCCAGAGTGAGATGTTTCTCGCTCCTTTTTCTTTGTGTTGCTTTCCTTTGACTGTTATACAGGTGATCATCAGCATGAGGCTGGGGATGTTGGTGATGAAGCTTAAGCTTCTATGTTGGATTTTGCTCTGATAGGACATGCGACATTGGGGCGTAAATAAAATTAGATTAGGATGTTGTTCTTATTAAATTATTTTGAAAAACTCAGTTTTATTTCTTTGTAATTTTATTGACATATTATTTGGATTAAGTTTATGAATGTGAACTCTTTACCCTTATGTGGTTAGAGATTTTTTTTTATGAAGAATTTTATTGAATTTTTTTTTTAATTACGATATATGTATGTTGGGGTAGAGGGTATCACAGAAACAAATGTTTCGGATGAATTCATTGTGAGCATTTGAAAGTTGAACAATTTTTGATAGAATTTATAGTAATTTATTTATTTATTTTCGTAAAAAATATTCCTGCAGAATTTTTTGCAAAAAAAATCGGAGGAAACTTTCCCGCGAATATTTTTCGCAAGAAAATTTCTTCGAATTTTAAAATTCGGAAAAATATATTATCTACGAAAGTATAGATTTTAATTTTAATTTGCCTATAGATGCTTAAGAAATTCAATTCTATTTGGGTTATAGTGGATAGACTCACCAAGTTTACCCTTATTGATAATAGATATTCCTTAGAGAAATTGATAGATTCGTACATTAATAAGGTAGTGAGGTTGCATGGGAGTTAGAAAGCAAGATGCGAGGAGTCCTATTTTCAGGAAAATTTTGGGGACGAAATTTCATAAAGGGGGGGGGGAGAATTGTAACACCTCAATTTTCACAGATTAGACGAAGGCCCAAAGCCCAATAAGGGTGATTTAGTAGCCTAGAACGGGCCGTTCCAAACTACTAAAAAGACCTAATTTTGGTAGCCCAGAACGAGGCGTTCCCAAACTGGAAGGGGTCGTTCCAAACCACCAAAATGGCCTATAACCCTAGTTGGGAACGGGCCATTCCAAAGAGGAGAATGGGTCGTTCAAAAGATGAGAACGGGCCGTTCCAAATATGGTCATTGTGGGTTAAATTGCAACCCCAGAACGGGTCGTTCTGATTTGAGAATGGGTCGTTCTAGATGTGAGATTTTCACAAGATAAGTGAGTCTAGAACGGGCCGTTCTGAAATCGAAACAAGTCGTTCCGATGACTCCTGATGCCTATAAAGAGAGTGTTTTGGCACTTCCAAAAGACACTTTTGACTTCTGACTTCTTTCTTCTACATCTCTTCTTTTCTTCTACACTCTCTAAAGACCGAGGGGAACCTAGAGGAGGAGACCAACCAGATCTTGCTCTAGTTTCAGCTATTGCTTATCAAGGTACGGGGGAAAAGGGGATTATTTGTATGCAAAGTTACATGAGGGAATTGGGTAGAAGAGAAAGCTCGTAGGATTATGAGTAATTTTATAATTATTTTTGTTTGGAGAATTGTTGGTATTATGAGATTCTGTATGTGTTTAGGATTATGAATATGTGATTAATTTGGAAAAAATTGGATGTTTTACTATTTGATTTAATATTCTATTAAATTGATGAATTAATTGGGTTTTATATTAATTTATAAATGTTATTATTATATTATATGATAACAATTGATGATCTAGATGTGGATTTATGGTGAATTTCTTTAGAGATATGTGAATCATTGTTTTGTGTGGACTTATCTATATTGTGTATGTGATGTAGAATTGACTTATGGACTGTGGTGTGATGTCTTAGCACAAATGTGTACATATTGTATCTATCGTTTTAGTATTGAATTGATAGCATGATGTGGCGAATGGTATGTTATGGCTTAATTGTCCAATTAATTATGATGTGAGATGTTGTATTGAATGTGAATGTGATATGATTGTGGTGCCTCACACTAACGACTAGGGATGGCACGACCCTTTGGTAAGTGATGCTACAAGGACGGCGTGACCTTGACATGGTGTGGGATGAGTGAGGCAATTAACACGTATCACTTATGTCAGATGTGGTGTGGCCTTGACATAGGGTTAATTGTAAGATTTGTGTGGATTATGAATGTGATTGTGGTTCCTCACACTAATGACTAGGGATGGCATGAACCTTGGGTAAGTGATGCTACAAGGACGGCGTGACCTTGGCATAGTGTGGGATGAGTGAGGCAATTAACCCGTATCACTTATCTCAGTTGTGGCGTGGCCTTGGCATAGTATTAATTGTAAGATTTGTATGGATTATGAATGTGAAAATGATAGTGTTAATTGCAAGATTTGTGATGGATTGGTGTGATTGCGAATTATGACGTGAAGATGAAGTATGATTGATAGAGTTATGATATATAGAAATGTTTATAAATATTTCATTATGTAATGAGTTATGATGAGATTACATTGTGGTATGTTTGTATGTGCTTTACATACAGATGTATTCTTTTCTCACCGTATAATTTGTGGATGCTTTAGGTGAAGAAGATCCGGCTATGAGCGACATCTAGAATCCCAATAATTGAATTATGGATATGCTCTGATATTGTGATATCGAGGCAGAGGATTTCTAGGATATAAATTTTTATATGTATTTGGAGTTGTACTTTTTATTTAGAAAATAATTTGTAAACTCTTAAGTTTTACTTTATAATCTTTATTTTTTAATTATTTTTGATATTGAAGAATAATTATGAAGATTTTATGTGAACTCTTTTACCAACGTTGAAAAATTTATTCGTTAGTTTTAATTACATTATTACAATATATGTGTTGAGTTAGTAAGGATGTCACACTTTTCCTATATTTAAATATAAATGTATAATTTTGAGATCTCTATAGGTTCCTATGGGAAACCCTAAGGAAATGCATTTGTAATTGTAAGAGGCAATTATATGAGTAAGATGTTTATTGTATGAATTAAAGTGCTCTGTGGGTACTTGAGAGAACCCTATGAGAAACAGACAAAATATGAATATTTTCTGTTTTGCTTTTTTATTGTTGTCTTGTATTCCTTGTTGTATGAGATGTATGAATATGTGTTTAATTTCGCAAATAGATGAGTTTTGATATGAATTAAAGTGCTCTGTGAAAATTGTGAATATGATGTGATAATGTGATATGACAATGAGATGTGATAATGTTATATGAGAATGACACTAGTACAAAAGAAGTGTATTATGTCGGATATTTTGAGCTTTTTACGTCAGCAAACATACCGACGTAAAAGCGGGAGACGTAAATTTTACGTCGGACCTGCAAAACCGACGTAAATTTATGTCAGACATTACGAAATCCGACGTAAAAAAAGTAGTAAAAAAACAAAAAAAAAACATAAGAATGCAAGCAGAACGGCCCGTTCTCCAAGCAGAACGGCCCGTTCTCCAAGCAGAACAGGTCGTTCTGCTTGGAGAACAGGCCGTTCTGCTTCCAGAACAAGCCATTCTGCTTCGTAGAACAACCCAAAAGAAAACGTCCACTACCTATACAAATAGAACAACCAAAAAATCGAATAAAATAGATAGCCAGAGTAGCAATGCGAAGTAGAAAAGTGCTAACGAAACCTTGATTCATACCTGAGGAGCAACAACAATGTGCGAATGAGTAACAAAGAGTTCATCTCTCTGCAAAAGACAAAAAAATGATTCAGTAACAAAGGAGAGGGAGAGGGTTTACAGAGAAAAAAATGAAAAGTGATGAAGAGTGAATGCACGCGGTGTGCCTCGCGCTCTCTTATTCAAATTTGCGTCATTTTTTACGTCAGACCTGGTAGGGTCCGACGTAAAATGTCAAATCTACGTCGGACACAACATACCTCCGACGTAGATTTGACTTTTTACGTAAGACCCTACCAGGTCTGACGTAAAAAAGTTCGCGAAAATTACAAAAATGCCACTGCGTTTTTTTTATGTCAGATTTTCGTATTTCTGACGTAAAAGGGGTGACGTAATATGCTGATTTTCCACTAGTGTGAGACATGAAAATGTGATATGAGAAAAGCATTGAGTCTTGATTGACATGCATCATGTGCATAAATATTTTTAAGGGTACGATATGGAATACACTGCCAGGGAAGGCCCCATAGTGTAAAAGCTTTGGGGATTGGTCCTTGGGGATAACTCGGTTTGTAAGTCCCAATCTCGCCCATTATGTGCATGGGATGTATCTTGCGCGGCTTAGCTATCTCGATGAGACCCTAATAGTATGTCCTTCTAGTGAGAGTACGTAGAGGGTGTGACTCAGCATGTACTCCTAGACTACTCTTCGTGTATTGCTAGCGACAATATGTCATGTGATATGTTACTGGCGCCACATGCATGATAAAATGTAGTCCGTATCCATACATGTGCATTTTACTGTTATATGAAAAATTGATATGTCTTGGATGAGTGAGATGTGATATTGTTATTAATTTATCTATGCTATACATATTTTGTTTGTGTTTGGCTATTTGGTGTATATTCCTACACTGTGAGCCAGAGTGAGATGTTTCTCGCTCCTTTTTCTTTGTGTTGCTTTCCTTTGACTGTTATACAGGTGATCATCAGCATGAGGCTGGGGATGTTGGTGATGAAGCTTAAGCTTCTATGTTGGATTTTGCTCTGATAGGACATGCGACATTGGGGCGTAAATAAAATTAGATTAGGATGTTGTTCTTATTAAATTATTTTGAAAAACTCAGTTTTATTTCTTTGTAATTTTATTGACATATTATTTGGATTAAGTTTATGAATGTGAACTCTTTACCCTTATGTGGTTAGAGATTTTTTTTTATGAAGAATTTTATTGAATTTTTTTTTAATTACGATATATGTATGTTGGGGTAGAGGGTATCACAGAAACAAATGTTTCGGATGAATTCATTGTGAGCATTTGAAAGTTGAACAATTTTTGATAGAATTTATAGTAATTTATTTATTTATTTTCGTAAAAAATATTCCTGCAGAATTTTTTGCAAAAAAATTCGGAGGAAACTTTCCCGCGAATATTTTTCGCAAGAAAATTTCTTCGAATTTTAAAATTCGGAAAAATATATTATCTACGAAAGTATTACTTGCAGATAAAATTTCGCAGAAAAATTTATAGGAACAACGTTTCCTGCAAAAAAATCGCAAAAAAAGTCGCATGTAATAAAAGAAATTATAGTAGTGACTAGTTTACCAATCTATATTCATAATTCAATTTTATTAACTTCAGTTCCTTAAAACTGATATTAGGTAGATTAAAAAATATTAGAAAAGTAAATAAGCACCATATATGTAACTTCACAAATGCTTTTTGGACAAATTTGTCATCTTTATGTCATATAACTTATGATAGAAAAACTTTATAATTTTATATACGTGCTATTCACCCTAGCCATTCATCACTAACGTTTTCTTTATCTTTCTCTGTGTAGCAACGAATGATCTGCTTAAAGACCAAAAATCTGCACTACTTCTGCAGTATTACTGAACAATACAAGCTAAAATGGATTTTGTTCTAAATTACCTAAACACCACCGCTATTGGAGTTCTTTCTCTAATCCTCTACTGTTTGTTTTTGTATTATCCCTTCAAATTTGGTCACAACAAAGAGGCTCCCACAGTTGCAGGTGCATGGCCAATACTTGGTCATCTCCCACTGTTGAGTGGCTCACAAACACCACATAGAACTTTGGGTGCTTTAGCTGACAAGTATGGACCCATATTCAACATCAAGCTTGGTACCAAAAAGGCTTTGGTGATTAGCAACTGGGAAATAGCTAAGGAATGCTTCACCACAAACGACATGGTCGTTTCCTCTCGCCCCAAGCTCGTTGCCATTGAACACATGGGCTACAACGCCATGTTTGGCTTTGCATCCTATGGTCCTTATTGGCGTGAGCTAAGAAAGATTACAACGTTAGAGATACTTTCTGTTCGCCGAGTGGAGCAACTACAGCATATTCGTGTTTCAGAAGTTCAAAATTCGATTAAGGAGCTCTTTAATGTTTGGTGTAGCAAAAAGAATGAGTCTGGCTATGCGTTGGTGAACCTGAAGCACTGGTTTTCTCACTTGTCATTTAACATGGTTCTTCGAATGGTCGTTGGAAAGAGATTATTCAGTGATACAACTATGGATGATGAGAAGTCTCAGAGATGTATAAAAGCTGTGTTGGAGTTCATGCGTCTGGTAGGAGTATTCACTGTATCCCTTATTTGAGATGGTTTGATTTTGGTGGCCAAGAGAGGAATATGAAAGAAATTGGCAAGGAATTGGATAGTATGTTAAGTGAGTGGTTAGAAGAGCATCGGCAAAGCAAGGCTTTGGGTGAGAACGTTGATCGAACTCGACTTCATGGATGTGATGATTTCCATACTTGATGGAAAGACAATTGATAGGGTCGATGCTGATACCATGATCAAATCCACTGTACTGGTATGTATGTTCATTCATGTAGTTGTAATTAGATTGTTAGCACCTAGTAACCTTAATTTGGAGTTAACAAAATCTTCAATATTAACCATTGATGTTGTTAACTTAAACATGAAAATCAAGGTCCAATATTCCCATTTTTCGTTGGTGATAAGTGTCCAATTTTTCTATTTTAAACTTAAATTTAAAAACACAACTTGTTTGGCTAAAATATGTTGAAATAATTCTTGAAATGAATTTTAAAACTGCAGTGACTCACTCTTGGTCAGAAACAGGGAAAACAAGTTATTTTATTCTAATTTGAAGTTTTAGAAGTTGTCTGGTTCATTTTGATATTTTTCATCTGTTGCCTATTTTTCTGTATCTTGTCTAGTCTGTTTCAAAAGTGGAAAAATAGATCAGGTTGTACAACCTTTGCCGAACTTGCTCCATAAGGTTGAGTTCCAAATTTCGATCATGAATTAAATTCAAGTCATTTTAACCCGATCCATTTATGATTTAGTTTGAGCTCGGCAACAAAAAGTTCACAAAAATTGGACTTTTACCCAAATTAAATGTAGCTTCTGTTTCCCAACCAATGTTGCTCACGAGGGACCCCATACCCCACCCAAACTTGCTCACTAAAATGTTGTGTTTAATTTGGGTTTTAATTTGGATTTAAGCCTCTGTTTGGAATGCATAAAAAAACAGAGGAAAAGGAAATAATAGAAGGATTGCGCATATATCAAAATTCTTTATCTCATTTGGTATAAAGGAAAAAAAAGAAGGAAAAGAAAAATTTGGTACATCGTGTACCAAAATCTTTTCTTTCTAATGCATGATATTTCTCGCTCAAATAGAAAAGAGACATGAAAAGCACATACAAAAGTAAAATATATAAATCTTAGTGTGATAACAATCCAAATGTCATAGTTACAAGTTAAAATCTTTTCAAATTCAAGTACAAAGATTCAAACGATGTGAAACTACAACAAAATCTCAAACATGCAAATATCATATTCTTTTCCTTTGTTTCTTGATTTAAGCATCCATTTAAACACCTTAAATATTCTTGTTTTGATTTACAGACAGTAATAGCAGGGGGAGTTGACACAACTGATACTGCATTGATATGGGCAATATGTTTGATTTTGAGAAATCCTTTTGTATTGAAAAAAGCTAAAGCAGAACTTGACATCCAAGTTGGAAAAGAGAGACATATAAATGAGTCAGATATAAGTAAGTTAATATACCTTCAAGCTGTAGTCAAAGAAACTTTAAGATTGTATCCTCCAGGTCCTCTCTCAGCACCTCGTGAATTCATAGAGGATTGCACTTTAGGTAACTACAAAGTCAAAAAGGGAACTCGTCTAATTACAAATATTTGGAAGACCCACACAGATCTTAATGTTTGGCTAGATCCATTGGATTTCAAGCCAGAAAGATTTCTTACCACTCACAAAGATGTTGACATTAGAGGACATCACAATTTTGAGCTATTACCATTTGGAAGTGGGAGAAGAATTTGTGCAGGAATATACTTTGGCCTTCAAATGGTTCATTTAACTCTGGCTAGCTTCCTGCATTCCTTTGAAATCTTAACTCCGTCAACTGAACCTCTTGATATGACTGAAACATTTGGATTAACCAACACTAAAGCCACTCCACTTGAGGTTCTTATTAAACCACGTTTATCTCCTGGTTGTTATGAAAGCATGTGATCATTGTATTAGCTATGTGATCTTAGTATATTGTTGATTATTTAAGTATATGTAACCTATTTTGGTTAATCCAATTTTTCTTATAAACTATTTCGAAACTATGTATATATATTAGCTCTTTCCTTTTAACCATCTAGAACATCTGTTCTGCTTTATTTTTCGATAATTAGCTCCTATAATTTCTTATATATATTTACCTCTTAAAAGATTTCTTATACAAAATTTTCTTATAAATATTATCTTATACATATTTAGCTCCTTAACTTTATGAAAATAGCTTTGTGAATATGGTGTATAGACCTTCTAGTGGTAATGAGAATAAGTATAATTATTTCTTATTTTTACTTCTTTTGATATTGATTCAGAGATCATTTTTATTATTTAAGAATTGTTCGGTCATAATAGAATTTGGATTAAGATTGAATTTTTACAATTCAACCAAAATCATATTTGTATGATTATTTTTTGGATGGAAAATGTGTTCTGCAACAAAATAACATCGATCCAAAGTGATAGAGGAGTGAAAACCACCTGTAAACACTTCAATGCTCAAGTTAGTAAGAGTTTGAGTAGAATAACTATATGAGTATGAAAAGTGTAACCATATGAGTAACGTGAGTCCTTATTTTATACCTAGCTACCAGAGAGAGAAAATTGTTATTATGCACAAATATTTTGTTATATACATGGCGCATTACATCACATGTGGTGCAGAAAAGCAACTATTTAATTTGAATATTGAGAGAAAAAAGAACTCTCAACAAGTAAATATCGAGAATTATTCTCAGTAAATGTCAGAAAGGAAAATACATGTTTATATACAAGAAAGATGAGTTAATAACTAACAAAAAGAAAACACCAATAAACCATATTTTAACTCACTAATTAACCAATTGAAACCTATATACACTGAAGCAAAGCTATATTGTATTTGACATGCCCCCAAAAGCTAGAATGTGTATATCCATTATCCCAAGCATGGAAAAACATGTCTGAAATGGATTGGGTGCACATGGCTTAATTTATAAATTTAAATGTCTAAAACTTTGGACTTAAATTGGATTGAGAGTAAGTGAAGGACACCATTTGGAACCCTCACAATATGGTAATTGATCTAGATGTGTTTCATTCTTTTATGAAACATAGTGTTAACTACAACATACAAGGAAAATTAGTTATCATAATATATCACTACTAGACTAGAACAAAGTACATGTGTAAATCATGAAAACACAATCTATTTAGCCTTTCAAGCTTCATGGACAAGTGCTTGATATTTCGCTTCAGAGGATGATCAGGAAACGATTGTTACACCTTAAACCCTAAAAATAGAATCCAATAATATAATGGACCAACAAGGGCATATACTCCAATATAAGTTAGTGAGCCTGTTTAGAAAAAAGTCTATAGTAGAAGAAAAGAACAACCTTTTACCAAATGTTCCTTTATGTATTTTAGAATCCAAAAAGAAGTTTGTTGTGTAATAATTGAAGCTTGACGAAATTGATTGAGACAGTGAGATATCATGCCAATTGTGAGTAAGGTAAAGTGTATCACTTTATTACATTTGACTTTTTAATTTTAATCCATGGACATGGTACATGCATTATCCAAAAACTGAGAATCAAGGACTAATATGCACTTATAGAATATGGTTTCCTCTATTCAAACTTTATTGTAACATAAATGAAAATCGAACCTAGGAGTACCTAACCCCATGTTAACTAGTTTAATTTAAGTTATTCTATTCTATATTTAATAAAACTAGTGAATTTTGTTTTCCATAAATAACTTGCTACAAAAAAATATATATATAAAGATAAGTTTGCTTTAGCCTTTTCATTAATTAAAAGAATTTAACACATCAATAATCATCTTGAAACAAAAATACAAATAACGAAACTAGTACATGATATGTAGGGTTCCCACATAAAAGGATCGCTATTAACCCTATAGAGTAGTCTCCTAAACTCCTATAATAAGTTCTTTCCTTCATTGTCGTAGCATAGGCATCTCGTAGCATAGGCAACCAAGTCATCAAATAGGCATAGACTCCACTATATTGGCCTAATTCCATCTTCGAATAATGAACGATATACAAAAAAATGGAAAACATATGGAGTAAGGTATTTGTACTTTGATCCTTATCTCTTTAGGACGAGTTGATAACTTTTCTCACTCTAGCACACAACAACACACAGAAACATATAGGAGAAAACTTGAGAGTTAAACTATGTTACCAAGACTTTAATGTCAACCTCAACAAGGTTCCTCAAAACAACCCCAACTAAGTACTCAAGACTGCTCCCCCCCCCCCCTCCTCCCTTCACAACCACAACTACCCCATCTAGGTTCAAGGCTCAACCCCTCCCCCTAATCTCAAATTTTTCGTATGGATCCACACTCACTATTGGCCAGCTTTCGACCACCAACAAAACCTTTGGGAAGTTGTTAGAATCCAAAAAATTCCTATTTAGCTCAGATGATTTTAACCTCCATTTTGAAAATCTAATCAATTAAGAAATGTCTGAAGACTAGATTAATCCCTAATTAATAGTTTTAAAAGAGTTTGAAGGAGTCGCCACCGATGTTTTACTTAAAACATCAAAAAAAGAAAAGGTTTTCAAAATTGCAATAATGATCTTTATAGCTAGAATTGAGTTTAAGGGTCGGTTACGAGTAGGCAAAGTATTAAGCAGTCTACAACACCCTAATTCGGTATCCTACGACGGTTTTAGCATAATAATAAATAATAATTCTAATGTTTACCCCTTTTATTAAATATTATTTGCATTACAATCAATAACGGATCCAGAAATTTTAAGTAGTGGGAATAATATTTACATACAAATTTATGATAATAAATATATAATTTTATATTTTTAGAATAAAAATATATATTTTAATTATTCTCTATTAGATTTCATATTCTAAAAATATTGAATAGTTTTTTTCATTTTCAACATCTTCAAAAGTATTTTTTTTATATAAGTAACAAAACAATTATTTAACCATTCATTTTTCACATTAAAATTTTGTTTTTTTTAAAAAGTATAATATGAACTTGGATAAACCCTAAACAGTTATAACTTGTTAATATACTCTTTTTAAAAGAGAAGATGTATTTTAACAAACCTCATATACATTTGATAACTTACATCCATTTATTTTTAAGAAAAATTAAGTTAGCAAGTTACACTCAGATGTATTTTTTTTAAAAGAAAAATATATTTCAAAAATAAATATTTAAAAAAAACATTTTACAACATAAAACACAAAAAACAATAGAATACTTAATTTTTAACATGATAAATAATATATTTTATTATAACATATATTCAGAAAATAATTGATATAAAAAATAGGAGTTTAAACCCCAAATATTTGAAAAGATTTTGATCTACATGGTGATTAGATATTCATGGCAATAATATATGAATAAAACAATTTAAATGAATAGAGGAAAGAGAAATAATTAATAAAAATACCTTTGAAGCGAGCTTTTATAGAATATCCTTCCAATGTTGGATTATAGGCGTGTTTTTGCAGCCTTTCGCATTACAATTACCTCACAAAACTTAAGAAATACAAGAAGAATATGAGAGAGAGAATTTTGAGCTATCAAGACTTTTAATAAACAATTTTTCCAATCCGTATTTTTGGTTTCAGAGCACTGTGCACAAGGTGATGGAAATCTAATCCCCAAGGATCCCTTTGGAAGAGGTAAGACCAAAAAGGATGAAGGTTGATCCATATATAGGAGGGCTAACACTTGAAGATCATTGTGCCTTTAGGGTATGTTACTTGGAGACTTTTGCTCCATTTAAACTTGTATTAATTAAGGGTCATTGATTTTCATATTTTTAGTAGTAGAAGTGGGGTGACAAATAGTAAGGTGTGTAGGTGTAACTAGTAATTGGGACCAGAGGTGGGTCTAGGCTAAATTTTATATATTGGGCTTGTTTTCCTCCATTTTTTTCCAAGGAATTGATTTAGCTAGGTCTCACCATCATTTAGTGAACCTAACTAAACCAATTCCAAGATTTTTGGATTGGACTTAGTGAAGGAAAAAACCCCTGGCCACCTAGCTCATCTCCTTGCCCAAAATTGCTTGGCTTCTTCTACACACTTGGATAGCTTGTGCTACAAGCTTCTAACTTAGCTTGCTCCCCAAGCTTCTTCCTCCATTGGAAGCTTTGGGGAAGCTTAAGGAGAACCAAGGATCCAAAGGTCTTGGGAGAAGCTTGAAGAGGAATCAACATCAATCTAGTTCCAAAACAAGTTTCCATCACAAGGCTTACATTTATAGTCACGAAAATCCACTAGAACGGGCTGTTTTGATATCAAAATAGGCCATTTTGGAGGATTTTGTTATAGTAAAAATTCAAATTTGGAACAGCCCGTTCTGAAATCAGAACGGTCCATTTTGAATTTGAATGTACATGTAACAAACTAGGTCAAAATGGGGTGTTCTGACCTAGGATTTCTAGTCATTTTTGGTAGTTCAGAACAGCTCGTTCTTGTTCCAGAATAGCTTATTCTAGGCTACGAAAACTACCACTCATGCCTTTTTGATGCTTTAGGGTATTCTAGGTTTATTTCCACATCAGTTTGGACTTTTTAGGTCCTATATGTACTAGTCTACTTAGTCTTCTTCTTGATATAAGCGTCTTGGACGAAATTAGGTGTCTACAGAAGTGACGAAAAATGCATCTCTGATCCAAAACCATGATACCTTGACACCAAAATCAGAAGTTAAACATCATACAAATGTTCATACTAATAACATATTCATGTTATGCATAACCACAATGAGATACTACCACAAGAGATGCATCCTCCACTCATCATAGATTATTAAGCAATCAAGATTATATGTGAGTTAGCATTGTTTATCTCGACACATATTGAGATCCTATCCATTTTGTGACTCCCACACTCACATCGTAATCCCTTAGACCTTATTAGGTTCACACTTTAATCTTTGGCATACCAAATCATAACTTCTCACATCTTTACCTAACCAACTTTCAAGTCATTTAGAGCATTAAGGTACAAGATTTCAAATATAAATTCCACAAGATCCATGTACTAAGGATCTTTCTCATTCTTAATATGTCAGTTTGTAAGTGTTAAGATCATACATACATACATATATATATATACATATATATATATATATATATATATATATATTCAACATGCCAAATTATATAATCTCATTGTATAACATTCATGAACTATTTCATCATAAATAATTAACACTACTAGAAAGTGATTGTTCAACATCGTCAATTCTACATCGGTTTAGGTACAAACGATGTAAAAATTGTGACACCCTCTACCCCATTATTAATATACAACAAATGTAACAATAAAATATTTCTTTTCTTCTTTTTGGGTAAATAAAATCTTTCATAGTTGACAAATATTTCAAATATAACAAGGTAGAAGATTCACATTCGTAACTCATAAATCATAACTCCAGTGTAAAAATTATAAAAGAAAAGAAGTTAAGATTTTCAATACAATTTAGTGTAAAACAAGAAATCATATATATACAAATAATAATAAAGGAAATATAAATTAACTCCAGTAAAGGTGGCAGTGCCTCCTAGTTAGGAATCAATTTATATTTTCCAAATCATGTAATAAAATATAACAAGGATATTCATTCTGGTCTTTTATCAAGAACGTTCAAATTACAATTCTTAACATACAATTTCCTTGAATTATAAACTTTATCTACGATATCTCTTCGTTAGAAATTACAAAGAAGAGAAACTAAAGTTATTAAAACAATAACATATTAAACTAAAAATAACTATGCCCCGATGTCACATCCTATCAGAGCATGCCCAATTGAAGCCTTTAAGCCTCATCACCAACATCCTCATGATGCTGATCACCTGCAACATAATTTAAACATATACAAAAGCAACAAGGGAGTGAGAAACATCTCACTCAGTTTCAGGTGCAGAAATAAAGGCTAGATAGCACCCACACACACAACAAATATAAGTCACTTATAAACAATACACATACATCATCAATATCACATATATATTCATTTATCATGCAATGATGTCATGATCTTGACTTATAAATGCATGCATGTGGCGCCATAAGGAAGTTTCACATATCATCACTGGTGACCCTAAGGCACACCTGGTTACATCACTGGTGACCCAAAGGTACACCTGGTTACATCACTGGTGACCCAAAGGTACACCTGGTTACATCACTGGTGACCCAAAGGTACACCTGGTTACATCACTGGTGACCCAAAGGTACACCTGGTTACATCACTGGTGACCCAAAGGTACACCTGGTTATATCACTGGTATGTGGCCTCAGTGGCACACCTGGAATAAGATATGCATATGATGCATGTCATACATTCATTATTTCATGAACTCAACATTTAACTTATTACAGAATTTCAGTTAGTACATCATGTCCTCATTTGTCATAGTCTCATAATCATAGTTTGTCTCAATAGTCAATTCTTAGGTCTCATGTCATTTGTCCATATTTCACATGGTCATGTCATCAATACTCCTCATAAGGTCCGCATAGGTACTCACAGAGATTCAGAGAGCATTCTTATTCATATTAAAACTCATGTATTATTAACATTAATTTCATATTCATTTATTACTTCAACAAAGAAAAAGGTAGAGTAAATAGAAAATCAGACAGAACAACGGCACTTTCAACAAAAACAAAGTAGAATAAATAGAAAATCGGACAGAACAACGGCACCTTCAACAAAGAACAAAGTAAAGTAAATAGAAAATCAAACAGAACAACGGCATCTTCAACAAAGAACAAAATAGAGTAAATAGAAAATCAGACAGAACAACGGCAAGGGATTGGGGGCCAATCCGACAAACAACTATCCAACAATTATCCCCACACCCCTGAGCGAGGTTCTCACTCCCCCCTTACCTGGATAAGCGGAGCTGGAACTTAGGCAGAGCCTCCTCCTCTAGATTCCCTCTTCCTTTCTCTCTCTCTTTCTTTCTCTTTCTTTCTCTCTCTCTCTCTCTCTCTCTCTCTTGTCTTTCTCTCTCTAAAATTTCACTTTCTTCCTCTGTATAAAAATTTTCACCCCCTGCCCCTATTTATAGGCAAACTGATGTACCCGGAACGGCTCGTATTGAATTCGGAACGGCCCGTTCCGGATCCTTCGAATTTGTGCAAATTTCTCAACTGGAACGGCCCGTTCCAAAATCGGAACGGCTCGTTCCCAAAAAGCAGAACGGCCCGTTCTAAAACCAGAACGGCCCGTTCTTAATCTCAGCAGAACGGCTCGTTCTCCCTCCGGAACGGTCCGTTCTCAATACCAGAACGGCCCGTTCCAGGCCCGTTCTGGGACTACCAAAATTTCACATTTTCAACATTTGGAACGGCCCGTTCCGGAACCCAAAATACCCCTATAACTTTATTAAAATTACGAAAATGCCATTAAAATAATAATAATAAAAATTTGGGTGTTACAATTCTCCCCTCCTTTTAGAAATTTCGTCCTCGAAATTTACCTGAAAACAGAAATGGATAAGCTTCTCGCATCTTGCTTTCTAATTCCCATGTAGCACTTTCTTCAATATTTCCTCCCCAAACGACCTTAACCAAAGGGATTTCCTTTCCTCTTAGTTGTTTCACTCTCGTGTCATCAATCCTTAAAGGAACCGTTTCATAAGTAAGATTATCCTTCAACTGAATGTTGCCAGACTCAATGATATGGGAAGGATCATGGACATACTTTCTGAGTTGGGAAACATGAAAGACACTATGGAGATTTGAAAGAGATGGAGGCAAAGCAATTTGATAGGCCACTTCACCGATTCTTTTAAGAATTTGATAAGGACCAATGAAACGTGGAGTAAGCTTACGGGATTTCAGTGCTCTGCCTACTCCTGTCCAGGGAGTGACTTTAAGGAATACATGATCACCTTCTTTAAACTTAAGGTCTTTTCTCCTCTTGTCATTATAACTCTTTTGCCTACTCTGGGTTGCTCTCATCTTCTCTTGGATCATCTTAACCTGTTCAGTAGTTTGTTGAACTATCTCAGGTCCTAACATGACATTCTCTCCAGGTTCTGTCCAACATAAAGGTGTTCTACATCTCCTACCATACAGAGCCTCATATGGTGCCATCCCAATACTAGAATGGTAGCTATTATTGTAGGTAAATTCTATCAAAGGTAGGAAACTATCCCAACTACCCTCATGTTCCAAGATGCAAGTCCTCAACAAGTCTTCCAAAGATTGTATGGTTCTCTCAGTTTGGCCATCTGTTTGAGGATGGTAGGCTGAACTCAATCTAAGCTTAGTGCCTAAAGCCTTATGCAAACTCTCCCAAAATCTAGAGGTGAACCTAGGATCTCTATCAGACACAATACTAGTAGGAACTCCATGCAACCTCACGATCTCACTGATGTACAACTTGGTTAACCTCTCCAAAGAGTACCTAATATTAATGGGAATAAAATGGGCAGACTTAGTCAATCTATCCACAATGACCCATATAGCATCCAAGTTCTTCACAGTCTTAGGTAACCTAACTACAAAATCCATAGAGATGCTATCCCACTTCCACACAGACACATCTAAAGGTTGCATCAAACCTGAAGGTTTTTGGTGTTCTACCTTAGCTTTCTGACATACTAAGCAAGCATACACAAATTCCTCCACTTCCTTCTTCATCTTAGGCCACCAAAACATTTTCTTAAGGTCTTGGTACATCTTAGTGGCTCCTGGATGGATACTAAGGATACTCTTATGACCTTCTTCTAGGATTGCTCTCTTAAGTTCTGACACATTAGGAATACACAACCTATCCTTAAGTTTCAAAACTCCATCCACTCCAACTTTAAACTCACTAATCACACCTTGATTCAATTTCTCTACCTGTCTCAATAAGAAAGGATCTACCTTCTGACCTTCTCTAATCTCATCTATCAAGCTATTAGTCACTCTCAAAGCTCCCAACTTAATACTCTTAGAGGTCAACTCACACCCTAAGCTCATATCCCTAAACTCCTCAATCATTTGCATTTCCCTAATCATCAAGGAAGACATCCTCAAAGATTTTCTACTCAAAGCGTCAGCTACAACATTAGCCTTGCCAGGGTGATAATTCAATTGAAAGTCATAATCCTTAAGAAACTCTAACCATCTCCTCTGCCTCATATTCAATTCCTTTTGGTCAAACAAGTACTTAAGGCTTTTATGGTCACTAAAAACCTCAAATCTAGACCCAAACAAGTAATGTCTCCACAACTTGAGCACAAAAACTATTGCAGCTAACTCAAGGTCATGGGTAGGATAGTTTTGCTCATGAATTTTAAGTTGTCTTGAAGCATAGGCTACTACCTTACCCTCTTGCATAAGCACTCCTCCTAAACCCAATTTAGAAGCATCACAAAATACCTCAAAAGTCTTACTAGGATCAGGTAATACTAACACAGGAGCACTAGTTAACCTCCTCTTAAGTTCTTGAAAACTTTCCTCACACTTAGAATCCCACACAAAAGGTTGGTCTTTCTTCGTCAGCTTAGTCAAAGGAAGAGCTAGCCTAGAGAAATTCTCTATGAACCTTCTGTAATAACCAGCTAGTCCTAGGAAACTCCTAATCTCAAATACTGATTTAGGTGTTCTCCACTCTAACACAGCTTCTACCTTAGCAGGATCTACAGCTATTCCACCCTTGGATATCACATGTCCTAGAAAGTTCACAATATCCAACCAAAATTCACATTTTGACAATTTAGCATACAACTGTTTCTCTTTAAGGGTTTGAAGAACGATCCTAAGGTGCTCAACATGCTCTTCCCTAGTCTTGGAATACACTAAGATATCATCTATGAAGACCACTACAAATCTATCCAAGTAAGGGTGAAAGATCCTATTCATGTAGTCCATAAAAACACCAGGTGCATTAGTCACACCAAAAGGCATAACTAAATACTCATAATGTCCATAGCGGGTTCTAAAGGCATTCTTAGGAACATCCTCAGTTCTCACTCTAATCTGATGGTATCCTGACCTTAAATCTATCTTACTGAACACACAAGCTCCAACTAGTTGATCCATAAGGTCATCTATCCTAGGCAAAGGATACTTATTCTTAATGGTCACTTTATTCAGTTGCCTATAGTCTACGCACAACCTCATGCTCCCATCTTTCTTCTTAACCAATAAAACAGGCGCTCCCCAAGGCGAAACACTAGGCCTAATGAATTGTTTTCCTTGTAATTCCTCTATTTGTTTCTTAAGCTCAACTAACTCTTTAGGGGACATCCTATAGGGTGCTATAGATATAGGTGGGGTACCTGGTACTAAGTCTATGCTAAACTCAATCTCTCTCTCAGGTGGTAAACTAGACACATCCTTAGGAAATACTTCTGGAAATTCTCTCACTAAGGGAATCTCATCTAGCTTACTATCAGTCTCAAGTGTTAAAGAAGCTAAGATCATGTACACTCTTTCATTGTCTTTTAAACAAGTTTTAATGTCAGCAGCACTAAGAAATTTCGTACTCTTACATTCACCAAAGGAAATAGATTTCTCAAAGCAGTTTAAAAGGACATGGTGAGAAGATAACCAATCCATACCAAGAATTACATCTAATTGACTAAGAGGCAAACAAATTAAGTCAACTAGAAACTGCTTATCAGAAACTGTCAAAGGACATTTCAAACACACTAGGGATGTAGTCACAGGACCATTAGTAGGGGTTTCAACAACTAGATCAAAATCTAACAAAGACACAGGCAAATTCAATTTTTGGACACAAGAGACAGAAATAAAGGAATGAGTTGCACCAGAATCAAATAGTACAACAAAAAGAGTCTCAGCTATGAAACAAGTACCTTGTATCAAATTTTCTGACCGAGAAGCTTCAGTACCACTAAGAGCAAATACTCTCCCTACAGTCTTTGGACGCTCAATTTGCGAACCCGATCCAATAACACGTGGTCTTTGTGATTCAGGACATTGGGTACTGATGTGACCTTTACCATTGCAGTTGAAGCAGGTAACTTCCCTGTCACGACACTCAGACTGATTATGACCAACAAGTCCACACTTCCAGCATCTTACTGAAGGAGTGGACACAGACCCTCCAACACTTCCAGTAGCACTAACAGTGGATCCTCTAGTAAGCAACTTGCTTTTATTAGCAGCAGCTTTACTCCCTTGAAATCTATTAGAAGCGGAGTAAGGCTTGCTCCTACCCGAAGTACTAGAACTCACAGCACGGATAGGACCTCCAACTCCTTTATAAAAAGCAGCACGAGCACGGTTGTCATGATCATAAATGCTGCACTTATTGACCAGAGTGGGAAAGTGATATATCTCCTGATAGTTAATTGCAGTTTTTACTTCCGGACGCAGACCATTTACAAATTTTATGCATTTAGCTCTTTCACCACCCTCACCATGGTAGTGTGTGCAATAACGAACCAAAGCATCAAATTTGGCAGCATACACAGCCACTGTGTCGTTCCCTTGATTCAGCTCAAGGAATTCCATTTCTTTCCGACTTCTCACATCATCCGGGAAATACTTCTCAAGAAAGACCTTCTTGAAGTTGTCCCAATTCAAGTGCACCCCTCCATCAATCATCCTCCGAAGTGCTCCTTCCCACCAAAAGTGAGCATCAGCAGTCAACATGAATGTGGCCAACTTCACCTTCTGAGCGATGGGACAATCCATAACATTGAAAATTTTCTCTATTTCTGTTAGCCAATTCATAGCAGCATCTGGGTCATATCCTCCTTTAAAGGTAGGTGGGTGATTTCGTTGAAATTGCTCCAACCAGTTAGGAGTAACTTCAGTCCTATTATTATTATTCATAGCTTGTGCTAATGCTTGAAGAGCATCGGCAATCGCACGATCATTTCTACCAGCCATAGTCTAAGAAAATAATACAATCAATAAACATAATCAATTAGCATACCAACAAGTTTAACAATCAGTTTAGTCCATCATTCATGTACCAAATAAACATAGTAAATCAAATAAGCATAGTAAACTCATAACTCACGGTCGATTAGATCGACCTGCTCTGATACCACTAAATGTGACACCCTCTACCCCATTATTAATATACAACAAATGTAACAATAAAATATTTCTTTTCTTCTTTTTGGGTAAATAAAATCTTTCATAGTTGACAAATATTTCAAATATAACAAGGTAGAAGATTCACATTCGTAACTCATAAATCATAACTCCAGTGTAAAAATTATAAAAGAAAAGAAGTTAAGATTTTCAATACAATTTAGTGTAAAACAAGAAATCATATATATACAAATAATAATAAAGGAAATATAAATTAACTCCAGTAAAGGTGGCAGTGCCTCCTAGTTAGGAATCAATTTATATTTTCCAAATCATGTAATAAAATATAACAAGGATATTCATTCTGGTCTTTTATCAAGAACGTTCAAATTACAATTCTTAACATACAATTTCCTTGAATTATAAACTTTATCTACGATATCTCTTCGTTAGAAATTACAAAGAAGAGAAACTAAAGTTATTAAAACAATAACATATTAAACTAAAAATAACTATGCCCCGATGTCACATCCTATCAGAGCATGCCCAATTGAAGCCTTTAAGCCTCATCACCAACATCCTCATGATGCTGATCACCTGCAACATAATTTAAACATATACAAAAGCAACAAGGGAGTGAGAAACATCTCACTCAGTTTCAGGTGCAGAAATAAAGGCTAGATAGCACCCACACACACAACAAATATAAGTCACTTATAAACAATACACATACATCATCAATATCACATATATATTCATTTATCATGCAATGATGTCATGATCTTGACTTATAAATGCATGCATGTGGCGCCATAAGGAAGTTTCACATATCATCACTGGTGACCCTAAGGCACACCTGGTTACATCACTGGTGACCCAAAGGTACACCTGGTTACATCACTGGTGACCCAAAGGTACACCTGGTTACATCACTGGTGACCCAAAGGTACACCTGGTTACATCACTGGTATGCGGCCTCAGTGGCACACCTGGAATAAGATATGCATATGATGCATGTCATACATTCATTATTTCATGAACTCAACATTTAACTTATTACAGAATTTCAGTTAGTACATCATGTCCTCATTTGTCATAGTCTCATAATCATAGTTTGTCTCAATAGTCAATTCTTAGGTCTCATGTCATTTGTCCATATTTCACATGGTCATGTCATCAATACTCCTCATAAGGTCCGCATAGGTACTCACAGAGATTCAGAGAGCATTCTTATTCATATTAAAACTCATGTATTATTAACATTAATTTCATATTCATTTATTACTTCAACAAAGAAAAAGGTAGAGTAAATAGAAAATCAGACAGAACAACGGCACTTTCAACAAAAACAAAGTAGAATAAATAGAAAATCGGACAGAACAACGACACCTTCAACAAAGAACAAAGTAAAGTAAATAGAAAATCAAACAGAACAACGGCATCTTCAACAAAGAACAAAATAGAGTAAATAGAAAATCAGACAGAACAACGGCAAGGGATTGGGGGCCAATCCGACAAACAACTATCCAACAATTATCCCCACACCCCTGAGCGAGGTTCTCACTCCCCCCTTACCTGGATAAGCGGAGCTGGAACTTAGGCAGAGCCTCCTCCTCTAGATTCCCTCTTCCTTTCTCTCTCTCTTTCTTTCTCTTTCTTTCTCTCTCTCTCTCTCTCTCTCTCTTCTCTTTCTCTCTCTAAAATTTCACTTTCTTCCTCTGTATAAAAATTTTCACCCCCTGCCCCTATTTATAGGCAAACTGATGTACCCGGAACGGCTCGTATTGAATTCGGAACGGCCCGTTCCGGATCCTTCGAATTTGTGCAAATTTCTCATCTGGAACGGCCCGTTCCAAAACCGGAACGGCCCGTTCCAAAATCGGAACGGCCCGTTCCCAAAAAGCAGAACGGCCCGTTCTAAAACCAGAACGGCCCGTTCTTAATCTCAGCAGAACGGCTCGTTCTCCCTCCGGAACGGTCCGTTCTCAATACCAGAACGGCCCGTTCCAGGCCCGTTCTGGGACTACCAAAATTTCACATTTTCAACATTTGGAACGGCCCGTTCCACTTTTGGAACGGCCCGTTCCGGAACCCAAAATACCCCTATAACTTTATTAAAATTACGAAAATGCCATTAAAATAATAATAATAAAAATTTGGGTGTTACAATTCTCCCCTCCTTTTAGAAATTTCGTCCTCGAAATTTACCTGAAAACAGAAATGGATAAGCTTCTCGCATCTTGCTTTCTAATTCCCATGTAGCACTTTCTTCAATATTTCCTCCCCAAACGACCTTAACCAAAGGGATTTCCTTTCCTCTTAGTTGTTTCACTCTCGTGTCATCAACCCTTAAAGGAACCGTTTCATAAGTAAGATTATCCTTCAACTGAATGTTGTCAGACTCAATGATATGGGAAGGATCATGGACATACTTTCTGAGTTGGGAAACATGAAAGACACTATGGAGATTTGAAAGAGATGGAGGAAAAGCAATTTGATAGGCCACTTCACCGATTCTTTTAAGAATTTGATAAGGACCAATGAAACGTGGAGTAAGCTTACGGGATTTCAGTGCTCTGCCTACTCCTGTCCAGGGAGTGACTTTAAGGAATACATGATCACCTTCTTTAAACTTAAGGTCTTTTCTCCTCTTGTCATTATAACTCTTTTGCCTACTCTGGGTTGCTCTCATCTTCTCTTGGATCATCTTAACCTGTTCAGTAGTTTGTTGAACTATCTCAGGTCCTAACATGACATTCTCTCCAGGTTCTGTCCAACATAAAGGTGTTCTACATCTCCTACCATACAGAGCCTCATATGGTGCCATCCCAATACTAGAATGGTAGCTATTATTGTAGGTAAATTCTATCAAAGGTAGGAAACTATCCCAACTACCCTCATGTTCCAAGATGCAAGTCCTCAACAAGTCTTCCAAAGATTGTATGGTTCTCTCAGTTTGGCCATCTGTTTGAGGATGGTAGGCTGAACTCAATCTAAGCTTAGTGCCTAAAGCCTTATGCAAACTCTCCCAAAATCTAGAGGTGAACCTAGGATCTCTATCAGACACAATACTAGTAGGAACTCCATGCAACCTCACGATCTCACTGATGTACAACTTGGTTAACCTCTCCAAAGAGTACCTAATATTAATGGGAATAAAATGGGCAGACTTAGTCAATCTATCCACAATGACCCATATAGCATCCAAGTTCTTCACAGTCTTAGGTAACCCAACTACAAAATCCATAGAGATGCTATCCCACTTCCACACAGACACATCTAAAGGTTGCATCAAACCTGAAGGTTTTTGGTGTTCTACCTTAGCTTTCTGACATACTAAGCAAGCATACACAAATTCCTCCACTTCCTTCTTCATCTTAGGCCACCAAAACATTTTCTTAAGGTCTTGGTACATCTTAGTGGCTCCTGGATGGATACTAAGGATACTCTTATGACCTTCTTCTAGGATTGCTCTCTTAAGTTCTGACACATTAGGAATACACAACCTATCCTTAAGTTTCAAAACTCCATCCACTCCAACTTTAAACTCACTAATCACACCTTGATTCAATTTCTCTACCTGTCTCAATAAGAAAGGATCTACCTTCTGACCTTCTCTAATCTCATCTATCAAGCTATTAGTCACTCTCAAAGCTCCCAACTTAATACTCTTAGAGGTCAACTCACACCCTAAGCTCATATCCCTAAACTCCTCAATCATTTGCATTTCCCTAATCATCAAGGAAGACATCCTCAAAGATTTTCTACTCAAAGCGTCAGCTACAACATTAGCCTTGCCAGGGTGATAATTCAATTGAAAGTCATAATCCTTAAGAAACTCTAACCATCTCCTCTGCCTCATATTCAATTCCTTTTGGTCAAACAAGTACTTAAGGCTTTTATGGTCACTAAAAACCTCAAATCTAGACCCAAACAAGTAATGTCTCCACAACTTGAGCACAAAAACTATTGCAGCTAACTCAAGGTCATGGGTAGGATAGTTTTGCTCATGAATTTTAAGTTGTCTTGAAGCATAGGCTACTACCTTACCCTCTTGCATAAGCACTCCTCCTAAACCCAATTTAGAAGCATCACAAAATACCTCAAAAGTCTTACTAGGATCAGGTAATACTAACACAGGAGCACTAGTTAACCTCCTCTTAAGTTCTTGAAAACTTTCCTCACACTTAGAATCCCACACAAAAGGTTGGTCTTTCTTCGTCAGCTTAGTCAAAGGAAGAGCTAGCCTAGAGAAATTCTCTATGAACCTTCTGTAATAACCAGCTAGTCCTAGGAAACTCCTAATCTCAAATACTGATTTAGGTGTTCTCCACTCTAACACAGCTTCTACCTTAGCAGGATCTACAGCTATTCCACCCTTGGATATCACATGTCCTAGAAAGTTCACACTATCCAACCAAAATTCACATTTTGACAATTTAGCATACAACTGTTTCTCCTTAAGGGTTTGAAGAACGATCCTAAGGTGCTCAACATGCTCTTCCCTAGTCTTGGAATACACTAAGATATCATCTATGAAGACCACTACAAATCTATCCAAGTAAGGGTGAAAGATCCTATTCATGTAGTCCATAAAAACACCAGGTGCATTAGTCACACCAAAAGGCATAACTAAATACTCATAATGTCCATAGCGGGTTCTAAAGGCAGTCTTAGGAACATCCTCAGTTCTCACTCTAATCTGATGGTATCCTGACCTTAAATCTATCTTACTGAACACACAAGCTCCAACTAGTTGATCCATAAGGTCATCTATCCTAGGCAAAGGATACTTATTCTTAATGGTCACTTTATTCAGTTGCCTATAGTCTACGCACAACCTCATGCTCCCATCTTTCTTCTTAACCAATAAAACAGGCGCTCCCCAAGGCGAAACACTAGGCCTAATGAATTGTTTTCCTTGTAATTCCTCTATTTGTTTCTTAAGCTCAACTAACTCTTTAGGGGACATCCTATAGGGTGCTATAGATATAGGTGGGGTACCTGGTACTAAGTCTATGCTAAACTCAATCTCTCTCTCAGGTGGTAAACTAGACACATCCTTAGGAAATACTTCTGGAAATTCTCTCACTAAGGGAATCTCATCTAGCTTACTATCAGTCTCAAGTGTTAAAGAAGCTAAGATCATGTACACTCTTTCATTGTCTTTTAAACAAGTTTTAATGTCAGCAGCACTAAGAAATTTCGTACTCTTACATTCACCAAAGGAAATAGATTTCTCAAAGCAGTTTAAAAGGACATGGTGAGAAGATAACCAATCCATACCAAGAATTACATCTAATTGACTAAGAGGCAAACAAATTAAGTCAACTAGAAACTGCTTATCAGAAACTGTCAAAGGACATTTCAAACACACTAGGGATGTAGTCACAGGACCATTAGTAGGGGTTTCAACAACTAGATCAAAATCTAACAAAGACACAGGCAAATTCAATTTTTGGACACAAGAGACAGAAATAAAGGAATGAGTTGCACCAGAATCAAATAGTACAACAAAAGGAGTCTCAGCTATGAAACAAGTACCTTGTATCAAATTTTCTGACCGAGAAGCTTCAGTACCACTAAGAGCAAATACTCTCCCTACAGTCTTTGGACGCTCAATTTGCGAACCCGATCCAATAACACGTGGTCTTTGTGATTCAGGACATTGGGTACTGATGTGACCTTTACCATTGCAGTTGAAGCAGGTAACTTCCCTGTCACGACACTCAGACTGATTATGACCAACAAGTCCACACTTCCAGCATCTTACTGAAGGAGTGGACACAGACCCTCCAACACTTCCAGTAGCACTAACAGTGGATCCTCTAGTAAGCAACTTGCTTTTATTAGCAGCAGCTTTACTCCCTTGAAATCTATTAGAAGCGGAGTAAGGCTTGCTCCTACCCGAAGTACTAGAACTCACAGCACGGATAGGACCTCCAACTCCTTTATAAAAAGCAGCACGAGCACGGTTGTCATGATCATAAATGCTGCACTTATTGACCAGAGTGGGAAAGTGATATATCTCCTGATAGTTAATTGCAGTTTTTACTTCCGGACGCAGACCATTTACAAATTTTATGCATTTAGCTCTTTCACCACCCTCACCATGGTAGTGTGTGCAATAACGAACCAAAGCATCAAATTTGGAAGCATACACAGCCACTGTGTCGTTCCCTTGATTCAGCTCAAGGAATTCCATTTCTTTCCGACTTCTCACATCATCCGGGAAATACTTCTCAAGAAAGACCTTCTTGAAGTTGTCCCAATTCAAGTGCACCCCTCCATCAATCATCCTCCGAAGTGCTCCTTCCCACCAAAAGTGAGCATCAGCAGTTAACATGAATGTGGCCAACTTCACCTTCTGAGCGATGGGACAATCCATAACATTGAAAATTTTCTCTATTTCTGTTAGCCAATTCATAGCAGCATCTGGGTCATATCCTCCTTTAAAGGTAGGTGGGTGATTTCGTTGAAATTGCTCCAACCAGTTAGGAGTAACTTCAGTCCTATTATTATTATTCATAGCTTGTGCTAATGCTTGAAGAGCATCGGCAATCGCACGATCATTTCTACCAGCCATAGTCTAAGAAAATAATACAATCAATAAACATAATCAATTAGCATACCAACAAGTTTAACAATCAGTTTAGTCCATCATTCATGTACCAAATAAACATAGTAAATCAAATAAGCATAGTAAACTCATAACTCACGGTCGATTAGATCGACCTGCTCTGATACCACTAAATGTGACACCCTCTACCCCATTATTAATATACAACAAATGTAACAATAAAATATTTCTTTTCTTCTTTTTGGGTAAATAAAATCTTTCATAGTTGACAAATATTTCAAATATAACAAGGTAGAAGATTCACATTCGTAACTCATAAATCATAACTCCAGTGTAAAAATTATAAAAGAAAAGAAGTTAAGATTTTCAATACAATTTAGTGTAAAACAAGAAATCATATATATACAAATAATAATAAAGGAAATATAAATTAACTCCAGTAAAGGTGGCAGTGCCTCCTAGTTAGGAATCAATTTATATTTTCCAAATCATGTAATAAAATATAACAAGGATATTCATTCTGGTCTTTTATCAAGAACGTTCAAATTACAATTCTTAACATACAATTTCCTTGAATTATAAACTTTATCTACGATATCTCTTCGTTAGAAATTACAAAGAAGAGAAACTAAAGTTATTAAAACAATAACATATTAAACTAAAAATAACTATGCCCCGATGTCACATCCTATCAGAGCATGCCCAATTGAAGCCTTTAAGCCTCATCACCAACATCCTCATGATGCTGATCACCTGCAACATAATTTAAACATATACAAAAGCAACAAGGGAGTGAGAAACATCTCACTCAGTTTCAGGTGCAGAAATAAAGGCTAGATAGCACCCACACACACAACAAATATAAGTCACTTATAAACAATACACATACATCATCAATATCACATATATATTCATTTATCATGCAATGATGTCATGATCTTGACTTATAAATGCATGCATGTGGCGCCATAAGGAAGTTTCACATATCATCACTGGTGACCCTAAGGCACACCTGGTTACATCACTGGTGACCCAAAGGTACACCTGGTTACATCACTGGTGACCCAAAGGTACACCTGGTTACATCACTGGTGACCCAAAGGTACACCTGGTTACATCACTGGTATGCGGCCTCAGTGGCACACCTGGAATAAGATATGCATATGATGCATGTCATACATTCATTATTTCATGAACTCAACATTTAACTTATTACAGAATTTCAGTTAGTACATCATGTCCTCATTTGTCATAGTCTCATAATCATAGTTTGTCTCAATAGTCAATTCTTAGGTCTCATGTCATTTGTCCATATTTCACATGGTCATGTCATCAATACTCCTCATAAGGTCCGCATAGGTACTCACAGAGATTCAGAGAGCATTCTTATTCATATTAAAACTCATGTATTATTAACATTAATTTCATATTCATTTATTACTTCAACAAAGAAAAAGGTAGAGTAAATAGAAAATCAGACAGAACAACGGCACTTTCAACAAAAACAAAGTAGAATAAATAGAAAATCGGACAGAACAACGACACCTTCAACAAAGAACAAAGTAAAGTAAATAGAAAATCAAACAGAACAACGGCATCTTCAACAAAGAACAAAATAGAGTAAATAGAAAATCAGACAGAACAACGGCAAGGGATTGGGGGCCAATCTGACAAACAACTATCCAACAATTATCCCCACACCCCTGAGCGAGGTTCTCACTCCCCCCTTACCTGGATAAGCGGAGCTGGAACTTAGGCAGAGCCTCCTCCTCTAGATTCCCTCTTCCTTTCTCTCTCTCTTTCTTTCTCTTTCTTTCTCTCTCTCTCTCTCTCTCTCTCTCTCTCTTCTCTTTCTCTCTCTAAAATTTCACTTTCTTCCTCTGTATAAAAATTTTCACCCCCTGCCCCTATTTATAGGCAAACTGATGTACCCGGAACGGCCCGTATTGAATTCGGAACGGCCCGTTCCGGATCCTTCGAATTTGTGCAAATTTCTCAACTAGAACGGCCCGTTCCAAAATCGGAACGGCCCGTTCCCAAAAAGCAGAATGGCCCGTTCTAAAACCAGAATGGCCCGTTCTTAATCTCAGCAGAACGGCTCGTTCTCCCTCCGGAACGGTCCGTTCTCAATACCAGAACGGCCCGTTCCAGGCCCGTTCTGGGACTACCAAAATTTCACATTTTCAACATTTGGAACGGCCCGTTCCACTTTTGGAACGGCCCGTTCCGGAACCCAAAATACCCCTATAACTTTATTAAAATTACGAAAATTCCATTAAAATAATAATAATAAAAATTTGGGTGTTACAAAAATCAAATATAGTGCCATTTTTGTAAATAAGAGTATAATGTAAAGCATATTTACATCGGTTATGGCTGAGACCGATGTAAATATTGAGTGTTTTACATCGTTTTTGGTGGGACCGATGTCGTTTTGAATGTGAGGTGGAAATTTTGTGAATAATTGCAAATACATCTACATCGGTTCACCTAGTAATCGATGTAGTATTGAGACACATATCTTGGCTCGCGTTGGAGCCCTTTCTCCACAAAGAACATTTTGTTCAGTTTTGGTTAAACCTAGCATTATGGTGAAGCCTCCGTCGCGCACACCCACTGTAGCACCGAAACCCTAGTGGAGAACTCCGGCTCCAGCGAGCCGCCACCACTACTCAAATGACGGACAGCGTGCCCAGCGATCTTCCCCTCTCTTATCATCTGGAGGATGACGTCGGCAGCCTTGCGCACAGCGACCTGGCCCACCATGCCCTTCGAGACGGCACATGGGGAGAGGGAGGAGTCCAACCCCAGGCTGCCACTACTAGAAAATTGCAAAATAGCGACCGAAATTAGCGACCAAAATTTATCAGTCGCTATTTAGCGACCGATTATGAAAAATCAAAATAGCGACCGATTTAGCGACCAAAAAAAGTCGTCGCTAGAAAATCGGTCGCTATTTCGGTCGTTAAATAAGAAATTTTGATTTTTTAGCGACAGAATTAAATTCGACCGCTATTTCAGTCGCTAAATTATAAATTTTGATTTTTTTAGCGACGAAATTAAATTCGGTCTATATTTCGGTCGCTAAATTATAAATTTTGATTTTTTTAGCTACAAAATTTAATTCGGTCGCTAAATAGTAGTTAAAATTAGCGACGGAATTGAATTCGGTCGGTAAATAGTGCTTAAATTTAGCGACGGAATTAATTTCGGTCGCTAAATTATAAATTTTGATTTTTTTTAGCGATGAAATTTAATTCAGTCGCTAAATAGTAGTTAAAATTAGTGACGGAATTGAATTATGTCGCTAAATAGTAGTTAAATTTAGCAATGGAATTGAATTCGGTTGCTATTTCGGTCGCTAAATTATAAATTGATTTTTTTAGCTACGGAATTTAATTTGTTCGCTAAATAGTAATTAAAATTAGCGACGAAATTGAATTCGGTTGCTAAATCTTAGTTAAAATTAGCGATGGAATTAAATTCGGTTGCTAAATAGTAGTTAAATTTAGCGACCAAATTTAATTCGGTCGCTAAATTAGAAATTTTGAGTTTTTTAGCGACGGAATTAAATTCGGTCGCTAACTATTAGTTAAAATTAGTGACAGAATTGAATTCGGTCTCTAAATCAGAAATTTTGATTTTTTTAGCGACAGAATTAAATTGATCGCTAAATATTAGTTACAATTAGCAATGTAATTCTATTTGGTCGCTAAATATTAGTTAAAATTAGCAACGAAATTCTATTCGGTCGCTAAATATTAGTTAAAATTAGCGACGAAATTCTATTCGGTCACTAAGTAAAACTTAAAAAAAATTATAAATTGCTTAAAAGTAATGATAATATTGTTGTTGAGTATCAATCTCATTTTCTTCTTTTTGTAAGAGCAAGACATTAATTTATATTAAAAAATTATTTATATGCACTCCTACATAATTAATACCAATAGTTATTTATGTGAAAAAATATTTAGAGGTTTTTTTTTACGATTAGATTTTTAGGTAGTTTTTTAATTAGAGTATATGAATTTTAAAATTTCTTATTTATTTTGATCCATATTTATAATATATATTTCTAACTTATGATAACTTTATTTTTAAATAAATTTTTATATTTAAATTTTAAATTATTATTTTATTAATGGTTGATAATTATAAAATAAAACAAGGATAAATACATTTTTTTAATTTTATATCTTAGATTTAAGATGAATAAATATATTAAGTTACTTAATAATTTATTTAAAATGTTAAAATTTAATTTATAAAAATAATATTTTAAAAGAGAAGGGTTATAATAACATCGGTGTAACTTTTACTAAGTATTATATCATTTAATAACTTTATATTAAATGTGAATTTTATAAATTCAACCGTTAGATTGAAAGTTTTTTACTCGTAGATCATATATACAGAATCTTATATGAATTCAAGATGATTTGATACTTCATTCTTGTAAAACAAAATTGACGTAATATATACATTTCAAATAAAATATGAGCACTTTGATTACTTTTAAGTTGTTGTTTAATTTTAACAAAAATTGACATAAACATATAAAGTGATATGAACTTTCAATCTATCGGTTGGATTTACAAAATTCACATTTAATATAAATTTATTGAGCGGTGTAATACTTAGTAAAAATTATATCAGTGTTATTATAACTCTTCTCATTTTAAAATATATAAATTATTACTTAAACTTTTAAATTTATAATAAATAATTTAAATTGTATCATAAAATTAATTTTAAATAGAAACAAGTAGATTGTTAATTATAAAAGTAAGTATATATATAAATAAAGATTAATTAAATATAATATAAATATTATTATTAGTAATATAATTATTATATATATTATTATATATTTATAACGGTCCGGATATACCAAAATGATAAGGATCCAAAAATAATATAAGTATGAGATTGGATAGTTGAGGATGACTTAAATAAATTAATTTGTACTACTTATACTAATAACATATACTTATCCTTTTAATATCTTCATGTATCTCTCAACAGGGTACATCCATCTAAGATAAACCAGACCACATAACCAAATCTCCCTAACCAAATGAACTATCAAATGCACCATGATATCAAAAAATGAAGGTGGAAACTACATTTCCAATTGACACAAGATTGTGATTGCTTCATTTCTAACTCATCTAATTTTAGAGGGTCAATTACTTTCTTGCAAATGGCATTGAAGAATAAACACAATCGAGTAATAGAAACTCTAACAGAAGATGGTAAAATGTTATGAATAGCCATAGGTAAAAGTTGTTGCATTAAGACATGACAATCGTGAGACTTTAAACTAATTAACTTCAAATCTTGCATAGACGTACACCAGACTCTTAACATTTGAGGAGTACCCTTGTGGAACTTTGACACTACGTAAGCACTCACAAAATCTTTTCTTTTCTTTTTTTGATAGAGTATGACAAGCTGGAGGCAAGTAAGTGCGTTTTCCAATAGATTGAGGATGTAACTCAGAACGTATACCCATGTCCACCAAATCTTGTCGTGCTTTCACTCCATCTTTTGTCTTTCCTTTTATGTTTAGCAATGTCCCAATTACACTATCGCAAACATTTTTCTCCACATGCATCACATTTATAAAGTGTCTAACATCTAGTTTGCACCAATAAGGAAGATTAAAAAATATGGATCGTTTCTTCTAGATATTTTTTTTCAGTTGACTTGTTTTGCGTCTTTCTGAACACAATGTTAATGTTCTTCACCCGCTCATATACTTGTTCACCATTACGCAGTGTCAAGGTAATTTCATCCTCCTGACTTCCATTGAATGTTTTCTTCAATCTACAGTATGGATGACTACGAACTAGAAACTTGTGATGCCTAGTGTATGCGGTCTTTTGCCCATGCACTAGTGGAGAAAACACTTTTAAGATCGATCATTTTTTAGTTTTAAGATCGGTTTCTTGATCGATCTTAAAAGAGTTGATCTTAAAAGTTGAACTTTTTAAGATCGGTCGTTAGACGATCTTAAAAGTTTTTTAAGATCGGTCACGCCAATAGGCGATCTTAAAAGCTGGACTTTTAAGATCGGTCATGCTAATAACTGATCTTAAAAACTGAACTTTTAAGATCGGTCATAGTAATAATAGATCTTAAAAGCATGACTTTTAAGATCGGTCATGATAATAGCCAATCTTAAAAGTCCAACTTTTAAGATCGGTCATTGTAATAGCCGATCTTAAAAGCTGGATTTTTAAGATCAGCTATTACCACCGATCTTAAAAGTTGTGAATTTTTTTAAAATGGTTAGTTTGTTTTTAGAAGGTTCCTGAACAAAATCTGCAAATTAATACCAGGCAATTGATATAGTTTCAATGGTCCACAATACATACAAAATACAAGAGAACTTTTTGGAAATGTATTCAATACAATAATGTATGCATAATAAGTACATAATAAGTATTGCATAAAGAATAAGTCCTAACTAGTTAGTGTTTTAATGAAAAATGTAGCTCATTGCTCCCTAATGATGTTGATGTCTTCTGATGACAATGGTGATTGATCTATAAATATCTACAAAAAAATTTTAGAACAATTATAAGTATTCATAAAACATGACAAGATGAAAATTTAAAATAAAAACTTTCAAAATTGTAAAACTTACTTCAGTCCACCCAGATACTATTTGTGAATTAACAATAGTATGCATTGCCTTCATTACATAGTACCCGCACTCATAATTTCTTATTTGTTTATGAGACTAAAAAAATAATATAATAATTAATTTCAATAATAATGATAATTCAAAACAAAATACCTTAAAAAATATCATTATTAGAATAAAATTACTTACTTTAACAAATAACCACTGCATTTTTTTCTTGGACATTGAACCCCTAAGTATATGATATCTTTCCATGGTCCTATAATAAAATGATATTATTATTATAGTTTAAAATAAAATGTAATGATAATCAATAAATCAAAGTACGTAGTTTTCTCTAAACAACTTACTTATCTAATAACTGTTTGAAGTCTGCAGGAGGAGGTTTATACATTGAACAAAAGCATAAAGATTTATTCTCCATAGGACAGATAACTATAAGTTGGCAATGAACACTGTATTGGGAAACAATTAGTAATAGAGAATACATTTTTAAAAATTTTATAATCAATTATATACAAATAGACTTACTTATAAAAGTAAGGGGTCAGGTAAACATTTTTATTTAAGTCAAACATCCAATTCTGGATGTAAGCTTGTATTTCGTATGCCTTGTTCCCACTCTTTTGGATTGATTCGGGTTCCAAAAATCCATAAATGTTATCATTCCCTTTATCCACACTCAACTTATGGATAAATCTACAAGGTTAGAAACAAACTTAGATAAAAGCAGCAAAACAGAATTAAAACTAATTCAAATACTTACAATATTCACAACTGTAAAATTGATATGTTCAACATACAATGCCAATGTGTAATCTCTGATATGTCACTCTATATAAGGGTACTTTACTAGGTATGCCAAACACTTTACGAGGCCACTGAAGGAAGGTATTTAGGGCATGTCCTATGGTTTAGACCTCTTCTGTGGGCACAAGAACTCTAGCCTTTGGGTGTCTAACATGCAACACTAAAATCCTAACCATATCATCTCCCATGGTTTGATGGTGCACAATGGACCCCAAGATGTGAATCCTCCCTATGCCCACAGGATCCAGTAATCCATCAACTAATAACTCACATTGATTAGATGTATCAAGGTTAATGGTAGTAGTAGAGGGATTAATAGCTGCACATGATCCCTTTGTACTCATATGTTCAACAACCGGTTCTGTCACAAGAGTATTCTGTTGAAACTGTTGGCTAAATGATTGCATATACTCTTGTAGCTGGCTTTGCATGTCCTCTTTCATTTGCCTTTGCATGTCCTCTTTCAAAGTTTCTACAACCTGAGACACCTTTAATTCCACCAATTGATCCACTAAGGTAGATGAGTGTGAAGTTGATTGTCATCCAGAGTAAGTTTGCAAGTTATGACCTTTACCAGCTGCTCAAACTTGACCTATGTGCTCAGGCTTCCTAATGGCAACAACAAGTATATCTTGTCATCCATGGGAAACAAAAGATCTTTTTTTGGCCTGTTGTTCCAATATCTCCTATAACATAAGACACATAAATAATTTAATAAACCTTTATCAATCTTACTATCATACTTACCATCTTGCTATCATATGAACAAAAAAAATATACTTACTGTCTTGCTAACAATCTCCTTTGCTGCCTCAGTTGTAAAATTGCCCTTTTTTTTATGCAGGTGAACTTCCATAATTCATGACGTGTGGGTGTTGACGGAGGATCACTAACAAAAATGTCATCTTGGGTAGCTTGATGCTTCATAGCTTTCTCCTTCATGATCTTCTTCTTAAGTAATTGATAACCCCCACGAGACGTAATAACAGATGTTTCATTCTTTGCCTGAGCCTCTTGTGCCTTCTTTCTTTTCTTCTATAAAAGTATCATATAATGAGATTAAGGGCAAAAAGTAATATTCACAATTACAAAAATGACAATGCATATAATTCTAACTTACCATAAACTCATCACTCATTCTAGACTTTATAAATGCATCCCACGTCTCTTGATCTATAGTGGGGTTTTCATTATCGGGAAATTCTCCTTTCTTTCCCCCAAAAATATACTTGCTTGTGAGGGTGGTCTTATATGCCCTCCACCTCTCAACCACAATAGAGAGAATCTTCCTTCTCATCCTCTCTGTGTTGGGAGTGTCCCAAGTTTCCTACATTTGCGATAATAATGCGTTAATACATGTTGATATTCTAATCATGTTTAAAAATATGAAAATGTTGTGTGTAAATAAAACTTTACCATAATATCAACCAAATATGATTTTTGACAACCTCTTCTACATCATCCCAACTAGGGATTAAAATAGAAATCTTGGTTCTAACATGGTACTCATAAATTGGGCAGTTGAATCCCCTATAGGTTGCCCAATGATCTCATCTATATCAACATGTATCCTTTCTCCCTTGAGACATAATTGATTGCAACATGTTTCATTTTAGTGGGACCTCTGACATTCTTCTTAGCTGTAGACTGTGTAGAGGATGTAGACTGTGCAGAGCCTGAAAGAAAGTCTTGTTGTTCATCCATATCTACCTATTAACACAAAAATAAATTATAATTCATTAGTATAAATTGAATTGATGACAAATAGTACTTAAATAAATTATAATAACGTACTTTAGAAATATTATCAAGTTGGAATGTTCTCTCGTATTCCTTCCCGATCCACATCATCATCTTCATTGAAAGTTGGTGCCACGTGTATTGAGAAGGAAGGAGTATCCATAATATCAGCCAAATCTCCAAATTCGTCACATACATTGTTATTTTTACCTTGTAGAACAACTAAATACTTATTATTAGATGGATCAGTGACATAGAATACTTGTTTTACTTGGATAGCCATGATGAAAGGCTCTTCCTTATGACCAACTTTATTAAGGTCTACCAAGGTAAATCCAAATTCATCAATTTTGACACCACTATTACTATCAACCCACTTGCACTTAAATACAGGTACTCGGAATGGACCGTAATCGACCTCCCATATGTCTTCAATAACCCCAAAATAGGACATCGATACTATGATAGGGTTCTTATCATTTTTGGTTGAGAAATGCATAGACTGAACAACTATCATAATCCCACTATTTTGCATGGTACTTTTGTCATCTTGTGCCTTTATATAAAATGAGTAATTGTTAATGTCATATCCACAAAAATTAAACACATCAAAGTTAGGCCCTTGAGCTAAACATTGTAAAGTTTCAGAAACATTTAAATTTGTCCCAACATTCTTTTTGAACCACTTGGCAAAAGTCTTATTATGGTCGTTCAACACCCATTTTTAGGCATTCGAGGGTTATTTCTCTTCACCAAGTCTTTGTGGGCATTCAAATAAGGAAGAACCTCATCTGTGTTGTTCCACTACAAGAAAAATGCTGATTTCTGACAGAAATTTCCGACGAAAATAGGCAAATTTCTGACGGATTTTTCTTTTTCCGACGGATTTCCGACAGATTTCAATCCGTCAGAAAAAGTGGCGTCAGAAATAATTTTCTGACAGAATTTTCCGACAGAAAATTCCATCGGAAAATTCCGTCAGAAATTTCTGACAGAAATATCCGTCGAAAAATTCTGTCAGAAATTTTTGACGGAAAATTCTGTCAGAAATTGCTGTCAAAATTTCTGACGGAAAAATCTGTCAGAAATTATAATTTTTTTTTTAATTTTAATAAATTTATTAATGTAACAACTCTCATATTTGGCCTCTGAAGGGTTCTATTCCACAATATTTCACTGTTTAGCATGTTTTATCCTTACTTGTGCAATTTCTGGGAGACTTCTTAGAAGGTCACCCATCCCAATACTACTCCAGGTCAAGCACACTTAACTGTGAAGTTCTGATGAGTAAGCTACCGAAATGTCTATGTATGTTGTCAGTATAACTTGTACAAATTAATTCATTTAAGTCATCCTCAATTATACAATCTTATATTTATACTATAATAATAATATATAATAATTTTATATTACGAATAATAATAATAATAATAATAATAATAATAATAATAATATATTTAATTATTTTTTATTTATATGTACTTACTTTTATAATTAACATCTACTTATTTTTATTTAAAATTATAATTTAAATTATTTAATTTTATAATTTATAATGATAATATAATTTATAAAATTATAAATATTTATTTATTACATACTTATAAATTAAATTTTAATATTTTTAATAAATTATTAATTAATTTAACATATTTATTTACCTTAAATCAAACATATAAAATTCAAAAAATGTATTTATCCTTATTTTTTTTCTAATTATCAACTATTAATAAAATACTAACTTAAAATCTTATCTAATTATATATAATATTTTCATATAAAATTTAAAACCAGATATTAGTTATACAAAAATACTAAGATCATATAGTAAATTGTCAATAAGATTTTAGTTAAATAATTTAAAATAATTAATGTTTCAATTATATTGTTAATTAGAAAATAATTTATTCCAAAACAAATTAATTTTTTTTATATTAATTATTAGTAAAATTTAATAACTTTTAATTTAACAATTAATTGGATCGATGAAATTCAACACACACCATGAGTTATTGAGCGGAATAACTTTACCAAGAGTTATTTTGTAAGTTATCTTAAATCAAACATATAAAATTCAAAAAATGTATTTATCCATGTTTTATTTTTTAATTATCAACCATTAATAAAATACTAACTTAAAATATTATCTAATTATATCATAATATTTTCATATCAAATTTAAAACCAGTTCTTACATTTTCGACAAATATAAATTTGTTTGAAATATTCTATCAATAATATAGTTTTTCCTACAAAAATTTTCTCATCGAAAATATAAATTTTTTGACAGATTTAATTTTGTTTTATAAAAAATCATCTTCGATTAACATAACATTTTGTATATATGATTTAAGAGTAAAAGATTTTCAATTTAACAGTTGAATTTACAAAATTCACATTTAATATAAAGTTATTGAGCGGTGTAATATTTAGTAAAATTTATACCATTGTAATTATATATGTATATATATATATATATATATATATATATATATGTGTGTGTGTGTGTGTGTGTGTGTGTGTGTGTGTGCGTGTGTGCGTGTGTGTGACTTTTACAAACACACGCACACACACACACACACACACACACACATATATATATATATATATATTAAATGTGACTTTTACAAAGTATTACACCGCTCAATAACTTTATATTAAATGTGAATTTGATAAATCCAACTGTTAGATTGAAAGTTCATATCTCTTATAGATTATACATACAAAACTTTATATTAATCCAAGATGATTTGATACTTCATTCTTATAAAACAAAATTGATGTAATATATTCATTTCAAAATACACTAAAATATGAACTCTTGGATTATCTTCCAGTTGTTGTTTAATTTTAACAAAATTTGATATACACGTATAAAGTGATATGAACTTTCAATTTAACGGTTGGATTTATAAAATTTACATTTAATATAAAGTTATAGAGCGGCATAATACTTAGTAAAAGTTACACCGGTATAATTATAACCCCCTATATATATATATATATATATATATATATATATATATATATATATACATACATATATATACATGGACAGCTGCACGTTTGGAATAGTGAGGCACTTGCCCTCACTACTATTTGACATATACATAATTTTTTATCTAAAAAAGTAATATATTTTAAAAAAAATAAAATTATATTCTAATAATAGATTCAAAAAAAAATGTTTATTTATTTGATATCTGTCAAATTTTTGAAGGAAATTAATTCTCATGTGATAAAAAAAATATCTTAGTAATGAATTAATTTTTTTAAAAAAATTAATTATAATATATATATATATATATATATATATATATCTTAATATTCACATATATAATGTAATATATTAAAACAAATAATTTTTTGATAAAGTAAAATTTGTAACATGCATGTTTCTCTTTTGTGTTTTTTATTTATTATATACGTCGATTGAAAAAATCAAAATAGTAAAATTGTATACATTGATTAAAAAAATCAAAATAAGAAAAATCATAAGATTTATATTCTATTTAGAATTGTTATTATAAGATATATTTTAAAATAAATTATCATCTAAAAATATATATTAGATATTAAAAACATATTTATATCATAAATAAATTAAACTTTATTTTTATAAATTTAACATATTTATTTTTATATTTTTAATAGTGTTAAATTATTATAAAATAAGTCTTTATGATTGTAGTTCTACCCAAACATTTAAAAATTGTTTATGATAGATAAATAAGTCATACTTAAAATATATATTTTTAAAGAAAATTAGGTTCAAACCAAGTAAATTATAATAAAATATAGTATGACCTAATTTATTTTCAACTTTAATACTAATCGTAGATATAAAAAACTTGTAATAAATAATTATAATATATATTTATACCTTTAAAAGATATATAAAATTTTTAATACTACAAATATATATAAGAAATTAAAAATAAGAAATTAAAAAAAGAAATTAAAAATAATAATTAAAAATAATAATTAAAATAAGATTTCCGACGGAATATTTCGTCGAAAATTTCCGACGGAATAATTCTGTCGGAAATTTTTGAGGGAAACGTCAGAAATTTTCCATTAGAAATTTCTGACGGAATTGTTTTTCCATCGGAAAGTTTCTGTCGAAAATTTCCGACAAATTTATATTTCCGTCAGAAATTTCTGATGGAAAATTGCTGATGAAAAATTCCGTCAGAAATTTCCGACGAAAATATAAATCCGTCAGAAATTTTCAACGGATCCATATCCGTCGGAAATTTACATTTTTCTTGTAGTGTTCAAAATATATAAATGTGCTTGAAGAACTTCTTCTCGTGACATGCTCTTTAGTTTTGTGCCTATTCTACCCTTCCCAGCAATTCGTCCCTCATGACGAGTCTTAGGAATGCCTATTGATTCAGCTTGGGCCATGTATTCAGTACAAAACTCAATAGCTTCCTATGTACTATACCTTTTTATAATGGATGCTTCCGGACGGTGTTGGTTCTTCACATACCCTTTCAATATCTTCATGTATCGCTTAATTGGGTATATATCCACCTCAAAAATATAGGACCACACAACCACTACAAGGAAAATGATGAATTGTGACGAACAAATTGCGACGGTTATCCTGAAACCGTCGTCGCTTTGATATTGCGACCCTTCATACGACAAATTCTACCAACCTTCGCAAAATTTTTCAAAATTGCGACGGTTTCTACCAAAACTGTCACAAAATTTTCTAACATTGCGACGGTTGGGAGAAACCGTCGCATAATTTTCCAACATTGCGACAGTTCCTCCTAACCATCACAATTTATAAGACAAAAATTGAAATATAAATTCACACAAAGTCATGCACACTCCAAAATTATATAATTATACTTTCAATAAAAAATAAAAAATAAAATAATAATGACATGTAATTACATTTAGAAATGTTAAAAAGGAAAACATATTTTAATATACTATATTAATTTTATTTCTCTATCTTTTAAATTATTTTAGAATAAAAAAGTTTTATGTTAATCCTAGGAAGCTAAAAATTAAAAAAATATATATATATATGTTACATTTTTTTTATGTGTTAGTGAAATTAATAATACATCTTAATTGTGGATTAAATCGATAATATTGAAAAAATAATAAATCATTTATGAAATTTATTATTTTAATAGTTAATTAAATATGAGATATTTGATAAATTAATTATCTTTTCACAAATAATAACTTAAAAATTACTTTTAGGTTTGAATATAATACACACACACATACAAATATATATAACCCCTATTTAATTAGAATTTAAAAGTTATTTTTGGTACAAACTAAATATTATTTTGTTCAAAAATTACGGTGAAATTTGATAAAGTTTAGGATTAAAAATACATTTAATAGTATATTAGACCAAAAGTAATATTTTTCTTTTGGAAGTATTATATTATCTTAATAAACTTATATTTTATTAACAATTTTATATATATTTTGTTTAATATAAGATACACAATTATCATCAAAAAAGTTATATATATATATAGAGAGAGAGAGAAGGAGAAATCAAATGACTCACAAAGTAACTCTTAATAAAGTTACACCACTCAATAACTCATGGTATAAGTTAAATTTTAACGATCTAATTATTAAATTAAAAGTTTTTAAATTTTAATAATAATTAATATAGAAAAAATTGATTAGAAAATAGAACAAGGATAAATACATTTTTTTAATTTTATATCTTAGATTTAAGATGAATAAATAAATTAAGTTAATTAATAATTTATTTAAAATGTTAAAATTTAATTTATAAAAATAATATTTTAAAAGAGAAAGGTTATAATAACACCAGTGTAACTTTTACTTATGCCGCTCAATAACTTTATATTAAATGTGAATTTTATAAATTCAATCGTTAGATTGAAAGTTTTTTACTCTTAAATCATATATACAAAATTTTATATTAATTCAAGATGATTTGATACTTCATTCTTGTAAAAAAAATGACGTAATATATATATTTCACAATATATTAAAATATGAACACTTTGATTACCTTCAAGTTGTTCAATTTTAACAAATTTTGATATAAACATATAAAGTGATATGAACTTTCAATCCAACGGTTGAATTTACAAAATTCACATTTAATATAAGATTATTAAGCGGTGTAATACTTAGTAAAAGTTATACTAGTGTTATTATAACCTTTCTCATTTTAAAATATATAAATTATTATTTAAACTTTTAAATTTATAGTAAATAATTTAAATTATATCATAATATTAATTTTAAATAGAAATAAGTAGATTGTTAATTATAAAAGTAAGTATATATATAAATAAAGATTAATTAAATATAATATAATTATTATTAGTAATATAATTATTATATATTTATAAGGATTCGGACACACCGGAATGAGAGAGATTCAAAGATAGTATAAGTATGAGATTGTATAGTTGAGAATGACTTAAATAAAATAATTTGTACTACTTATATTGACAACATGTATATGCTTTTCTGTAGCTTATCTCATCAGAACTCCACAGAACTCCACAGTTAAGTGTGCTTGACTTGGAGTAATACAGGGATGGGTGACCTTCTAGGAAGTTTTCCAGAAACTGTGTAAGTAAGGACAAAACATGCTACAAAGTGAAGTATTGTGAAATAGAATCCTTGAGAAGAATAACAACCGAATTTGAGACATCTAAAAAATTTAATAAAATAAAAATAAATATTTAGCGACTGATTTAGAGGCAATTGGTGAGACGGGTGGTATAAGGGTGACAATTCCAATTTTGGTGAGACGGGTGCTGTAAGGGTGAGAATTCCAATTTTGCAACGGTTACTACTACTACTACTACTACTACTACTACTACTACTACTACTACTACTACTACTACTACTACTACTACTACTACTACTACTACTACTACTACTACTACTACTACTACTACTACTACTACTACTACTACTACTACTACTACTACTACTACTACTACTACTACTACTACTACTACTACTACTACTACTACTACTACTACTACTACTACTACTACTACTACTACTACTACTACTACTACTACTACTACTACTACTACTACTACTACTACTACTACTACTACTACTACTACTACTACTACTACTACTACTACTACTACTACTACTACTACTACTACTACTACTACTACTACTACTACTACTACTACTACTACTACTACTACTACTACTACTACTACTACTACTACTACTACTACTACTACTACTACTACTACTACTACTACTACTACTACTACTACTACTACTACTACTACTACTACTACTACTACTACTACTACTACTACTACTACTACTACTACTACTACTACTACTACTACTACTACTACTACTACTACTACTACTACTACTACTACTACTACTACTACTACTACTACTACTACTACTACTACTACTACTACTACTACTACTACTACTACTACTACTACTACTACTACTACTACTACTACTACTACTACTACTACTACTACTACTACTACTACTACTACTACTACTACTACTACTACTACTACTACTACTACTACTACTACTACTACTACTACTACTACTACTACTACTACTACTACTACTACTACTACTACTACTACTACTACTACTACTACTACTACTACTACTACTACTACTACTACTACTACTACTACTACTACTACTACTACTACTACTACTACTACTACTACTACTACTACTACTACTACTACTACTACTACTACTACTACTACTACTACTACTACTACTACTACTACTACTACTACTACTACTACTACTACTACTACTACTACTACTACTACTACTACTACTACTACTACTACTACTACTACTACTACTACTACTACTACTACTACTACTACTACTACTACTACTACTACTACTACTACTACTACTACTACTACTACTACTACTACTACTAAATAAATAAATAATCAATCGTCACATTAGCACATCAATAAGCTTCACACTCAATGCATTCCATCATTCATCTATCGAACAAGCCTAGTAGACTCACAACTCACGGCCGACTGGATCGACCTGCTCTGATACCACTAAATGTGACACCCTTACTACCCCAACACATATATTGTAATAATGAAAACTTAACAAAAACAATTTTCAATTTCGGTAAAAGGGTTCATATGAGAATCTTCAAAATTGTTCTTCAATAACCACAACAATAAAAATGAAACGTGAGAGTTTACAAATGATTTTCAAAAATAATATTTACAATTCTAATTTCATATAACAATCTATGTCCTAAACAAAATCCTCTGCCCCGATGTCACAATATCAGAGCATAACCACAACTCAACCGTTAGCATTCTAGATGTCACTCGTAGCCGGATCTTCCTCACCTAAAATATCCACAAATCGCACGGTGAGAAAAGAAAACATCTATATATATAGCACATAAGAAAACACAATATATTATCTCATTATAATTTAATATTCATAAATATTTCAACATATCGTATTTCAATCAATCATACATCGTCATCACGTCATAATTCTCAATCACACCAATCATCACAAATCTTGCACTTCACACTATGCCAAGGTCACGCTACCCATTTAACAATCTCAGGCCGTGCTCACCCCTGATATAACACTGTGCCAAGGTCACGTTATCCCTATCACAGGGCCGTGCTCACCCTTGACATGTTAACCAAGGTCACGATACCCACGTAACAATCCAGAGCCGTGCTCACCCCTGATATAACACTGTGCCAAGGTCACGTTATCCCTATTCCAGGGCCGTGCTCACCCCTGACATGTTAACCAAGGTCACGATACTCATGTAACAATCCAGAGCCGTGCTCGCCCCTGATATAACACTGTGCCAAGGTCACGTCCCTGATATAACACTGTGCCAAGGTCACGTTATCCCTAACCTAGGGTCGTGCTCACCCCTGACATGTTAACCAAGGTCACAATACTCATGTAACAATCTCGGGCCGTGCTCACCCCTGGTCATAGGTGTGAAGAACATAGGTGTGAAGAACCACAATCACATCTCATTCACATTCACATTCACATCCACATCCACATCTCAATTCCACAATACACACACAATCCACACAAAATGGTGATTCACATACCCCTCAAGTAATTCATCATCTAGATCATCAAATAATATAACAATAACATTCATAAACTAATATAACAAACAACAGAATTATCAATTTAATATAATTTTAACGTAAACAGTAAAATCCCCAATTGTTCCAAAACCTAACTCACAGGCACTTTTCTACAATTTCGTTCTCCCTCTCAGATCATCATTCTTACAAATTATTAGCATATCTATAATCCTCAACACATACAGAATCTAATGGGATCCTCAATTTTTCAAACAAAAATCATCCAATTTTTCACAACCTAACTTACAGGCACTTTTCTATAATTTCGTTCTCTCTCCCAGAGCATCATTTTTACAAGTTAAACATATATTCGTAATCCTAAATATATATAGAATCACATAAGATAATTAATTCTCCAAACAGAAATAATTATAAAATTATTCATAACCCTAAGGGCTCTTCCTCTACCCAATTCCCTCATGTAACTCTACATATAAATAATCTCCTTTTCCCCCGTACCTGGATAAATAGGAACTCGGGCAGAACCTCCTCCTCTTTTTCCTTAAACAAGGATCGAAACTAAATCTGGGACAGAACCTCATCCTCTGAGTTCCTCTTGGTCTTCAGAGAGAAGAAGAGGAACGAAAGAGAGAACAGAAGAGAAGAGAGAGTGAGAATGAGAGGTGTGTAGAAATGAGAGGATTTGAGGCCTATTTATAGGATTTTTTGCCCACCTACCACTACGGCCTGTTCCAAAATCGGAACGGCCCGTTCTGGGCCCTTCAAACCTACGCAAATTTTTGAACTGGAACGGCCCGTTCCAAAACCAAAACGGCCCGTTCCCAATCCCAGCAGAACGGCCCGTTCTCACTCCGGAACGACCCGTTCTCCAAACCAGAACGGCCCGTTCTTCCTCTGGAACGGCCCGTACTCCAAACTGGAACGACCCGTTCTCCCTCCAGAACGGCCCGTTCTGATTCTCAAATTTTGGGCCTTTAACTTATTCCAGAACGGCCCGTTTCACTTTTGAAACGGCCCGTTCTGGGCAACAAATTGGGCCTACGGCCCATTGAAAATTGGGCTGTTACAGGAGGAGGTTGCTCCTCTTGAAACCTGCCGAAAAAGAAAGAGGGGAGAGAAAGAGGTCGGGGGGACCTCTGCCCCTCAAGATGCTGTAGAGGTGACTTCAAAGGCTACTGATGTCGATGCGGTCGATCTGACAGGAAGTTCTCCTCCCGAGGGATCATCCCGAGCTACCGTGGAGGAGGTTGCTCGGGAGGTGCAGGTTTGTGTCTTTCCTCTTGCCGTTTTTATTCTACATTGTGTGGTTTTCTTGCTTTATAACTTAGGGAATTTTTTGTGTTTTGTAGGCGGAGCCTACGAAGTCTGCCGCCAAGGTCCGAGTGGAACCGAGCTCGGAAGCACCAGGGCTGAACGCCCCCGCTGTTGCGCAGGCGGTGCCTACTTCGTCTCCCGTCGAGGTTCGGGAAGGGGAGCCGAGCTCTGAAGCTCCGTCGTTGACTCCTGCAACTACTACGCCGCCTCCTCCTCCTCCAGTAGGGGCTCCTAAAGGGAAGTTTATCGCCCAACGCTTCGACAAGGAGCGCCCTTTGACAAGGCTGGACCACGTGAGCACATCATCAGATGTGGACTCATTGTGGAGTTTGAAGGTGACTGTTGAGACCTTCTACTCGAAGGGCTTGCTCCGTTCGGCCGATAAGGCAATGATTGAAAAGGTCAGGCCGATAGAGAGCCTCGACTCTGTGGAGGTCTTCATGCAGCGGTCGCTTGCCATTGTGGACCACTGGAAGCACAAGTGGTCGAAGCTCCAGGGGGACCTCGAGAAAGCGAAAGGCCGGGTCCAACCTTTAGAGGAGGAGAATAAGGCCTTAGGAGCCGCTCTCGGCGAGGCCAAGAGGCAGAATGAGGCCGAGCCTCAAGCGACAAGGAGGGATCTTGCAAGGGTTCATAAATCTTTGGAGATCGCCTTGAGGGCTAATGAAGTCTACGCCGCTCAAGTTGGCGAGCTTCAGGAGCTCGCCACTTTCTCTCGAAATTGAGTGCGTTCTCTTGATGACGAGGTCTCGGCGTTGAAGGCCGAGCTGGGGGAAGCCGCTGAGAGGCGTATCTGTGACGAGGTGCTTCTTAGTGGCAAGGGAGAGGAGGTCATCGCTCTGAGGGCGGACCTTGACAAACTAGTCGCGGCTAAGGCAGAGTTGGAGAGGAAGCTTGTTGAGACCGAGAGAGCTGTCCTGCTGGACCATAAGAGGGGATTTGTCAAGGCAGCTCGTCAGGCGAGGTTGCTGGCTCCTGGGGTTGACCTCTCACCCATGCATGTGGAGAAAGAGGTGCGAGCAGGGCGGCTGGTGAAGGAAGACGACCTCCCTGACAGCTCGAGCAAGATTGCCTCTGTCTAGGCCGCTGGTTTCTGTAATAACAGTTTATTTCGTTCATTTTTCTTTCCTTTTGGATTCATGTTTTGAACTCATAAACTTGTTGTGTATATATTATTTTTCTGAGTTTTCATCTTGCGCTTTTGATGGTTCTATTTTGACCTTTGGTTTTGCGCTCATGTTTTAGGCTTAGTTTTTGCCCATTTTTTTTGTATGAAAACACGTTCAGAATTCGTTTTGTATTTTGTGCTTTGGGGCTCAAACTTTGCTTAAGATAAAATAATTCGTACCAAGGTTCGAACTCGACCTCGGCTTAAGATGGAATAATTCGTACCAAGGTTTGAACTCGACCTCGGCTTAAGATAAAATAATTTGTACCAAGGTTCGAATTCGACCTTGGCTTAGGATAAAATAATTCGTACTGAGGTTCGAACTCGACCTCAGCTTAATGTACAATAATTCGTACCAAGGTTCGCACTCGACCTTGGCTTAAGATAGAATAATTCGCACTGAGGTTCAAACTCGACCTTGGCTTAAGATTTCGTAACAAGGTTCGAACTCGACCTCAGCGTAGGATAAGAGATTTCGTACCAAGGTTCGAACTCGACCTCGACTTTAAGATTTCGTACCAAGGTTTGAACTCAACCTTGACTTAAGATAAAGCATTTTATAATAAAACAATGTAAATTTAAGAACCCTCTCAACCAAAACCCATTTTTTTTTTGGGACAAAAGACTGAGTCGGGAAAATAGTGCACAGCTTATTCGTACAATTTCAACTGAAGTAGAACTTGAGATGCGTGGCATTCCAAGTTCTCGGGATGGCTTTGCCATTGAGCTCTTCCAGTCAGTATGCCCCATTTTCTATGTTTTCTATGACTCGGAATGGGCCATCCCAGTTAGGCGCGAGCTTCCCTTCTGACGAATCTCTGCGAGCGTCTCCTAGTAGTCGCCACACCAAGTCGCCAACCCTGAAGGAGCGAGGTCGGACTCATGTGTTTTACCTTTTGGAGGCTCGAAGCTTGCAGACCTCTTCATGAATCTGAGCTTCTTCTCTGAGCTCGTTAATCAGGTCAAGGTTGACTGCTATCTCCTGAGCATTTTGCTCACTGTTGAAAACTTGACGTCGATGAGACATCTCTCCAACTTCTACAAGGATCATGGCATTGGCTCCATAGGTTAGCCTGTAAGGTATTTCCTACGTCGTTGATTGGGGTGTGCAATGGTACGCCCAGAGGATGCTGGGGAGCTCGTCAACCCATTATCCTTTGGCGCTTCCTAGCCGCTTCTTGAGCTCTAGGAATATCACTTTGTTTGCGGCTTTGACTTGGCCATTGGTTTGGGGATGCTCTACCGAAGTCAGGAGGTGTTTGACTCCGAGCTCATGGAGGAAGTCCTCGAAGCTCTGTGCGATGAAATGCCTGCCGTTATCGGTAACAAGGGAATATGGAATGCCAAACCTGCATACGATGCTCTTCCAGGTGAACTTCTGTACGTTCTCGGTGGTGATCTTGGCGAGTGGGCATGCCTCGATCCACTTGGTGAAGTAGTCGATTGCCATTATGAGGAATTTTAGCTGACCCTTCGCGGGGGGAAATGGACCGAGGATGTCCATCCCCCACTGGGAAAAAGGCCACGACGACATCATTTGGTGGAGGGCTTCGGGCGATTGCCGATGTGCATTGCCAAACTATTGGCATTCCTTGCATCTTTGTATGTAGGCTTGGCAGTCCGACTTCAATGTGGGTCAGTAATACCAACTCGGAGTACCCTGGTCGCCATCGAGCGTGCTCCGGAGTGCATACCACATATCCCTCGATGGATCTCCTCGATGACATAAGTGGCTTGAGGCTCTGTTAAGCATTTGAGCAATGGGGTGGAGATGCCGCGTTTGAACAGTTCATCTCCGACAATGACGAACTTAGCTGACCTTACCCTAATCTTCCGAGCTTCACCTTTATCCTCGGGTAGAATTCCCTCCTTTAGGTAGTTCCAAATACCTGTCATCCATTCCTGATCCTCACTGTCACTGGTGTTGACGACCTTATCATCTAGGTTGGGCGAGTTCAAAGTCTCCTGTATGATGGTTCGATGCTGTCCGGGGCATTTTGTGCTGGCCAGTTTGGACAAGAGGTCGGCTCTGGCATTCTGCTCGCAGGGCACATGGGGGATTGTGAACTCATCGAAGGAGGAGTTTAGGTGGGAGGCTACATGAAAGTACCTCTCCAGTAGGGTATCCTTGGTCTGGTATGCCCCACTAAGCTGCTCCACCATGACCTTTCAGTCGTTGTTGCAACTTACTCTCCACGCTCCGAGGTCGTGAGCCAACCTTAGCCCTACTAGAAGCGCTTCATATTCTGCTTGGTTGTTGGTCACTTTGAAGCCAAACTTGAAAGATTGCTTTAAAGTGACCTCATTTGGCCCTTCCAAAATAATACCTGCACCACCACCCTTGGAGTTGGAGGACCCATCAACATGTAAAGTCCATACCTGTCGTTCGTCAGCCGAGGTTGGAGTCAGTTCGACCACAAAATATTGAGTTTTCAAGGGGCCGCGACTTTCGTATTTGATGCCTAACTCGGACAGCTCTACTGACCATGCTATCATCTGTCTGGCGAGCTCTAGCTTTCTCAGGATTCGCTTGATCGGGTAGTCAATTTCTACGACCACCTGGTGACTTTGAAAGTAGGGTCGGAGGTGCCAAGCTGCGGTGACAAGTGCTAGTGCAAGCTTCTCAATCATCTGATACTATTTTTCCGTGTCTTGAAAGACTCGGCTGATGAAGTAGATCGGCGTTTGCACCTTCTGGTGCTCTTGCACTATGACTGCGCTGATTGCGCCTTCTGCCACGGCCAGGTAGAGGACGAGGTCGGCGCGGTGATCCGGCCTTTGGAGGATTGGTGGAGTCGTGAGGAAGACCTTGAAGCTCTTAAAAGCCTCTTCGCACTGGTCCGTCCACTCGAAGTTCTTCGGCTTTCACAGCAGGGTGAAGATGGGCCCTGCTTTCTCCGCCAACCTGGGGATAAAACGGGAAAGGGAAACCAACCTTCCTGTCAGGCGTTGGACGTCTTTCACAGTCTGAGAGCTCTGCATCTGGATAATGGCTTTGCATTTCTCCGGGTTGGCTTTGATGCCCCTGCTAGTGATCATGAAACCAAGGAATTTACCTCCCTGGATGTGGAAGACACACTTCTCTGGGTTGAGGCGCATGTTGTGGTCTCTAATCTGGCTAAACACCTCGGCTAGGTTGGTAGCATGACCTTCGGCTGAAGTGGTTTTGACCACCATGTCGTCAACGTAGACCTCCATATTCCGCCCAATCTGTTGGTGGAAAACTTTATCCATCAGTCGGTTGTAAGTGGCTCCTATGTTTTTGAGACCGAATGGCATCACTCGGTAGCAAAAGTTGGCGTGGTCAGTGATGAACGACGTGTGCACCTCGTCTGGTGGGTACATCATGATCTGGTTGTACCTGGAGTAAGCATCCAGGAAGTTGAGTAGGGCGTGCCCGGATGCTCCGTCAACCAGTCTGTCAATGCTTGGTAAGGGGTATGAGTCCTTGGGACATGCTTTATTCAGGTCGGTGTAATCGACGCACATGCGCCACTTCCCCGAGCTCTTCTTCACCAGTACCACGTTTGCCAGCCACGTGGTGTATCTGACTTCGCGAATGAAGCCCACATTCAGTAGCTTTTGTGTCTTGGTGATGATGGCTTCTCGTCTTTCACCACCGGCCTTCCGCTTCCTCTGGGCCACTAGTTTTGCCTCCTTGTAGATTGCCAACCTGTGATAGATAAAGTTAGCATCTATACCTGGCATGTCGGTGTTGGACCATGCAAAGAGGTCAGCGTTCTTGGAGATTTCGACTTCAAGTTGCCGCCGTAACTCCGGGTTTAGTTGCCTGCTTATTTTTGTAAACTATCCAGGGAATTTACCGACTTGGAGGTCATCAAGCTCGTCGATGGGACTTGGTCGTTCGTCACGGGATTCTGACCTTGGATCCAGGTCAGTGATATCAACCTGGGCTATGTGAGCTACGGTAGGGGGGTCACTTTTGTGACGCTCCTTGGATGGCGAGACCTTAAAGCTCTCAGTGTAGCATTGCCGAGCTGTTTTCTAGTTTGCTTTCACGGAGATGATCTTGCCACTACTCCCTGGGAATTTCATCGTCAGGTGCGGGGTAGACACCACAGCTCTGAGTTGATTCAACGTCGGTCTTCCGATGATTATGTTGTAGGATGTGTTGGCCTCGACGAAGAGGTAGCAGACCATGATCCTCTTGAGGAACGTCGGCTAGAATAGGACATCAGTCGAGCTTCCTTGGTCGATCAGCGTCTTGTGGACCTCCCAATTGGCGACCTCCACGACAATGACCATTGGATCAACCTGGTTTGGACAGACGCCAGTGTAGTCATCATCGGTGAAGGTGATTGGTGGTGTGGTGTGGTGCGGGGCTGAGGTAGCGGAGTGAACATTGTTGATGCTGCGCAAGTGACTTTTTCGTGCCGAGCTGCTAGAGCCTCCCCCTGCGAAACCACCTGCAATTATGTTGATAACTCCTCGCAAGGGAGCTGACCCTATTTCCTGGCTTACCTCAGCCTGCACCGCGCCACCAGCATTTTGTTGAGATCCAGAGGGTTGGTCTATACGAGTGTTGGAACCGTGACCTCGCCCTCATCCTCGTCCGTTGTAACCTCCTTGGTGACCTTGTTGCCGTTGGACGTATTGTCCGAGGTATCCCCCCTGGATGAGCTCCTTTATGCGATCTCTGAGTGTGCGACACTCCTCGGTTGTGTGACCATAGTTTCTATGGTACTGGCAATGCTTGGATTTGTCTGCACTATTGGGACTGTGTCCAGGTGGCGGCAGAGTGAGCAGATTGTTGTTGCTGGCCTCCTCCAGGATGTGTACTCGGGGCGCATTCAAGGGGGTATATAAGTCGTACCTCCCCCGTTTGTTTGCCCTAGCAGCCTTCTTAAACTGACTGTCATTGGTGACCTTCATCTTATCTTTGTGACCGTGGTCCAGCTTTGCCTGTGATTTTTCGCGAACCTGGTCACGAAAAGTAGAGAGCTCTTCCATCTGAATGTACCCTACAGCTCAGGCGCGGAGTTTGTCCATATCGAGGGGGGATCGTCGACACAGGCTATCGACGAAAGGTCCCGGCTTGAGCGCCATGAGCATGGCGTGTAGGGCGACCTCGGGGTTCAAGTTTTGGATTTTGACCGAGATGCCGGCGAAGCGCTCCATAAATGTCCTCAGTGGTTCGTCGTCGCCCTGTCTGATGCTAGCCAAGGCGGCTGATGTGACATGGTGAGGTCAGCTCGTCGCATACTGCGTCGTGAATCGCCTTATCAAGGTGTCAAAGTTGTCGATTGACCCCACCGGCAATTGTGTGTACCATGCCAATGCAGCTCCCTTGAGCGAGGTCGGGAAAACCCTACACAGAATAGCATCCTCATTAGTTTATAGGTTTACCTGTGTAATATAGAGATCGATGTGCTCGTCTGGATCAGTAGTGCCATCGTAGCGGTCGATGCTGAGAGGCTTCCATCCGAAAGGGAGGGGCGTCTCCATAATGCCGTCAACAAAGGGGTGGCGGCGGATGCTCGCCCTATGTCCTGGATCTTGGGCGGGCGCGTTGCTGATTTCATGGGCCAACCTGTTCGTTGGTGCGTGTGACCGATGTGTGGCAGGCCTGTAGGTCGGTGCCCTGGTCGGTGGTTGAGAAACCGAGTGCCCCTCTTCCTCGTGTTGATTACTCGGTTGAGGGGGTTGATCAGAAGGACGCCGAGGAAGTTGAGCGCGGATGCGCTCGTTCTCAGTGCGTAGCGTTGCTAGGTCAGTTTCGTTCTCAGCACGCAGCGTCGCTAGATCGGTTTCGTGCTTGGCACGAATGTTTTGTAGGTCGACGGCGTGTTGCTGCCGCATTTGTTCGACTTGTTTGATCAGTCTCCTCAGTGCTGCTTCGCTGTCCATTCTTGTTGTGCGATTTGAGTCGTCCGTTGCTCGTCTACTATGGCTTCGGGTGAAAACCATAAGCGTGGCCAATAAGAGCTATCTTGATCGGCCCCACGGTGGGTGCCAAATGTTCTTACCGGAGATCAGTCGTAGGGACGATCTTCTGGGCAAGATTGGTGAGCCTCCTTCGCTAGGTACGATTGTTATTCCAAGTTGGGGTGGTACCTGCAAAAGAGACTCTGATGCTAAAGTTAGTGTTTGTGGATGTATGTGTCTCGTATAAGTAATGCACGTACCTCTGTGAATTAGGGTTTCATTGGGCCTTGGGCCTTAGATCGGTTATGACCTATTTAGATAACGGACCTCGTCTTGGCCGATGTTGCCTAGTGCGTATCCGAGGTCGATTTGCGCTGTGATGCCGAGCTAGAGCTTGGCTTCGCGGTACGGATAGTACAGTAATCATAGATATAAAAACTTGTAAAAAATAATTATGATATATATTTATACTTTTAAAAATTATATATATAATTTTTAATATTACAAATATATAATTAAATATTATTACTCCCACTATTTAAAATTTTTGGATCTGTCACTGTTTACAAGTAATGAGTTTATTATATGGTAGAGAACAAAGCATCCAAGTAATATTTTTCTACGAGGCTAGCAGGTCAGACTTAATAGCATTACTCTAATTTATGTTTTGCCACAACGTCGAAGGTGATTGGTTCGGACTTAGGATAATGCAAGGTAAAAGGAAAAATGTCTATGTAAAGGTAGAGAGTGAATACACATTTGATGTTGAAGATGATTGAGCATCTATTGTAGTGAGTATGAAAGAATGGTAATCCTTAAAGTTTGATAGATTCCCAAACCGTTAATTAATTAATATTAAAGTTTTGGTCTATGTATATTTTGGTGCTAAATTTTAAAATACTTATCTTTTGTATTAAATACAAATTTAAAATTTACTATTTTAACGTATTTTGTAAACTAATTTTAAATAATCATAAAGTAAGAAAATTCAATTTATATTCAATAAAAATAATTCATGTCTATTTTAGTATATATATATATATATATATATATATATATATATATATGTATGTATAAAATTTACAATAACTACTTTTTATTAATTTAATAATATATTTTTTAATGTATAAATTCATATGAAATGTCATATTGATTGAATAATTATAATATATATTACAATAAAATATTGTCATTCAAAATTGAAAAGGCTTAGAAATGGAATTATTTCGTCTATGATATTTGAGAAATCTTAAAAATTAAAAATGATCAAGCAGAGACGGATTTTATTAAAATGTACCATAGATGTATTAAAGATATAAAAGATTAAAAAAATGAAAATATTCTTGTCTATAATTTTAATAAATTCATATAATAAATAAAATATATTAGTTTTTTTAAAAATAAAATTGAGTGTTTACACGTGCTTCTTTTGGAGCAGTTTGTGTATTTACTATATAATTATACATCTAGAAAACTAATATGCAAGACTATTGTTCATTGAATCAACCACATTATACTTAATTTTCAAATTTTAAAGTCTCAAGTTGAAGTTTTAAGTTTATAAAAATAGTCAAATTAGCTAAGAAATTGAATACAAGTGATTAATATGTTGAACTCATGATCAAATCATTCATATTATATGCGAGTTCAATCCTTAGGAAAATAATTTTTTGTTAGACTTTATTTACCTCTCGATCAAATTAGATTAATCTAAGACAAAAGTTAAAAACACCGATAAAAAATAAGAAAAAATGTAAGACTAAGACTTTGTTCAATTAAACTTTTCTATAAATGTGTTTAAGAATGAAAATAAAATAAAATTAAAATGACAAAAATATGGTTGATTGACCATTGAAGGGCAGTTTGAGAAACTAATTACTTAAATGGGTCTGTTTTGAAACTATTTACGCCTTTGGGGTACTTTACTACAGTGTCGCTATGGCCCATAGCGACACCAGTGCCACGTGTCCTTTTTTTAATTTTTAGAAGTCATGAACGTCATATTGTGAAAGTCGTTATAGCCGGTAGTGCCTCCTACAAAGTCGTTATAGCCTATAACGACAAAAAATGGCTTTAAAGAAGTCGTTGTAGGCTATAGCTCCACCAGTTAAATATTTTTTTAAAAATAATTTACTTAAAATTTTCGTATATAATATTTTTGAACAAATGTAATTAATTATAAATTTTTTGTATAGTGTATAAATATAATTTAAAAATAAATAAATATTTTTAGCAACACATATTATTTATATAAATAGAAATAGCATTAAAAAAATACAAAAAGGGAGATCGCTAAAATATAGAAAATTAATTGAAGGAAAATATATAAAATATAAAAGAATAAATTATATGTAGGAAAAAAATGAAAATAAAACAAGAAAAATAGAAGTATAAAAATAAATTTTTAATTAAAAATGATACAATAAATGTAAAAAAAGTAAAAAAATAAATAAAGAAAAACATAGTCGCTATGGCCTGTAGTGCCACAACGTCGCTACAGGCCATAGCCACTCTAGTATACTATAAAAAAAACAAATTTTAAAAAATATAAAATATAAATAAATAAATAAACTGAAGGTAAAAAATTCTTAAAATAATGCAAAAGAGAAATCATAAAATTGTAAGCGAAAAATATTTGCAAGAAAATATTGTAAAATAAATATGAATTAAAATAAATTAAAAAAAAGTTATGTCGCTATGGCGCTATACAAGGTCGCTACAGGCCATAGCGACTCTGGTATTAAAAAAAACAAATTTTAAAAAATATAAATAAATAAATAAATTTAAGTTAAAATATATTAAAATAACGTAGAAGAAAAATCATAAAATTGTAAAAAAAAAAAATTTGCAAGAAAAAATTGTAAAATAAATATGGATTAAAATAAATAAATAAATAAATGAAAAAAAGCAACATCACTATAGCCTATAGCGCCACAAGGTCGCTATAGGCTATAGCGACACCTTATTTTCCCAGGTGAAATTAATGCAAGTGTGCCACGTGTTGCACTTATTGCGGATGCAACCAATAAGAGGGCGCCACGTGTCATTGTTACTGTACCTGTCTAAGGGCACACTCGTAATCTTCTAATAAGTGGAGGGCCGAACGAGAGCTTCAGGTGGATGCTTCAGAGGGGGGGGAGGTACCTGCAAAAGGCACTCTGACGCTCAAGTCAGGACAAGCACAATTCTCAAGAGTAATAAATGAACAGTGACATACCTCGTTTCGTGTGACCTATTTATACTACCTGTCATGGGCCCTGAACATGGTGGGCCTTTTCTGACACTTACCAAATTAGGTAATACGGTGCTAATCGGCTGATTATGCCTTAATCGCACGTTTTCCCTTGTTAATCATGATCATCGTCCTAACTGTTCTGGCTTTGTCGGTCCTTAGCCGAGCCGATAGGAAAAAGGTTGACAACCTCTTCGTTCTCGACCTTTGGTCGATCCGATACGAAAAGGTTTGGGTTGTCCCTAGTTTTCGGCCCTCTTCGTTCGATAGGACCACGTGTCGGTCCACGTGACTGATAGGATCCTTCCAGTACACAAGCCCCCCAGCCTTGAGGAGTGAAATGACGCAAAGGGTAGACGTGGCGCTTCAGTTGTGGCGGTTAGGTTAAAATGTGAAGAGTTGTAACCGTTGATTTCGTAACCGCTGGGTATTAATTATGGGAACGTGAAGGGTTACAACTGTTGGGCTTGTAACCGTTGGGCACTAATGATGGGGGATGTGAAGGGTTGTCGTTTGTGGATCATTGGATCAGGTTGATCCAATGGTTCATAGGGGTGTGACGTTTGGTGTTCATCTTGAGAAAACGTTATAAATAGGCGTGGTGGGGACCAACCTTGTGTGTTTACATATTCACTTGCTCCGAGCCAACGCGAAGATCAAGCTTGACCACTCTAGCTACTGACCGAGGCCAACTCAACTTCGAGGTACGTTTCCATGGCCGACATTGAAAGGGGTGTGGATGATAGGGTTTCACAAGTTAGCTCCTCTGGGGGTGTCGGGACTGGATCTGCCGATACCAGCTCGCGTGAGTCTTTAGATCAACCTGAGGTTTCTGCTTCGGCGTCGAACAATTCGGTTAGCCTTGAAATCATTGAGGGGTTTGAGCAGACAGGAATTGGGGGAGAAGCTTCTTCGCTTGCAATATCCGAAGGCCGGCCAAGCACTCGCAAAGTTGGCTCGGCCTCTCGGCGCTTCCTCCCCATACAAGTCCCTGGCTACAAATGGGTGCATGGAGAGGTGGGGAGCATGTTCTCGCGTTATACCGACAAGAGTTCTATCGTGCTGCTATTCGACGCTGACAATTTCGTTACGCTTCCGGATGATGAGGAGCCATCGGCTTTCTTCTTCCAATCGTGCCGGAATGATGGGGGCAGATTCCGATTTTGTCTTTTTGGGCCGAGAGAAGTGTGAATACCATTTTTTCTTTGTGTACGACTACCTGTTCCGGGACTTGGGAGTGACTCTCCCGTTCGACAAGTTTTTTGTTGGCGTGCTTCGACTTCTGAATGTAGCCCCGACACAGCTTCATCTCAATAGTTGACAACTGTGTATAGCGCTTTGCATCAAGCCAACTCCCAACCTTTTCCTATATTACTATGCTTCTCGTCCAACGAGGAAGGCCAAATGGCTTTCCTTATTTCGGGGGGCCAACTGTTTGCTTTAGCCGTTTACTACATCCAACAAGAGGTTTAAAGTAGGATTTTTCAAGGTTATGATCTGGCCTAGCACCGGCAACAAATACTTTTTCGATGCCGAGGGGAGAGCTCTATTCCCTTTGTATTGGACTCGGACGCCGAAGAAGTATGACGTGGTGTCCAAGTCTCGATGTCTTCAAAGGAGCAAGCCGACTTGAATATCCTGGAGAAACTGCCTCGGCCCTTGCCGTGCCGAGAGCTAGTTTGGCTAATGAAATCATCGCAACCAATTGACAATTTAATTGGTATAGCATCTGTCTTATGTTTAAATTCATGCGTTGTCATTGATTTTGACTAATGTTGTGCAAGTATCATGACGAGCTGCGGGAGCGATGACCTGGATATTCGCAACTTGATTCGAGGCCGTGCTACTACACCTGTGCCGACTGGGCAGGAGAAGAATCGGGCCCCGGCTCACACAACGACCCAACCTATTGCACAGTTGAAGAGGAAAGGTCTTCAAGATCCGAATAGGCCGAAGGTTACGAAGAGGAAGCCCGACGAGGCAAGGGCCAAGGACGAGTCTCGGCGATAAAGGCTACCTGTTCTCGCGGCTCCCCAAGGGTTGGTGAGTCCGAGCTTCCTGGCCTCTCATGTCAGTGCTTAGGATTTTCTGAGCCAAGACTTGACCTCGGAGGACGAGCAAGCAATTCTTAGCCGAATGAGCTCTTCCCACAAGTGGAGCTTCTTCTACGAATTCCAAGTTCGCGCGTTGGCCTTGGCTCAAAGCATTGTGATGGAGCTGAGTGTTGAGGCTACGGAGCTTCGCCAAAAGCTTTCTAACTCGAAAAGGGCCATGCAAGAAGCTTTAGCTACTTTGTCCGATGCACAGGCGAACAACAAGAAGTATGAGGCCGAGATGGACCGCCAGGGTCGTGTGAACGATGACCTAACATTGAAGGTGCAACGGCTAGAGAATTCTTTGAAAGCTGAGGCCGAACGGGCGACTCGACTGGCCGGCGAGCTTGAGGCCGAGAAGAAGGCGTACGGCTCGTACCGAGAGAGGGCTAAAAGTAAGGTTCTCTCTCAACACGAGGCCGGCTTTACGCAAGCGGCACGCCAGGCCCGGTACTTTGGAAGCTTCCCTCCTGACTTCCAATTTGACATGTCAAGGGACTTCTTTCGGGGGAATATGTCAACCTGACTCAAATTCCCCCGAATGAACAGCCTGATGCTGAAGCACCCGTTCCTCACCAGGCCAGACCGATTGGTGAAGAGGAAACGATGTACGAGGAGGAAGTCCCGGCCCAAGGGAAGCCCGAGTCTTAGGGCATTGTTATTATTTCCTTTCGTTGTTCTTGCAAGTGGGGGCCAATAGAGTCCCTTTTTAATGAAATTTCTTTGTAATTTTGGGCCGATAGAGCCCCCTTTTTTCTTCTTTAATGAAATTTTGCTTTGTTGTTCTTGTCAAGTATTTGTTAAGTAACGTACCCGGATAAAATTGTAAACATTAATGTAATAAAAGAATTAAGCCGTGCCGTTGACCGAAAGGATTCTCGGGAGGGAAGACTTAAAATTTATCGTAAGTCACATCCTTGGCCGAGAGGATTCTCGGGAGGGAAGACTTGTAGATAATTTTTAACGTAAGCCGCATCCTTGGCCGAGAGGAATCTCGGGAGGGAAGACTTAAAATTTATCGTAAGCCACATCCTTGGCCGAGAAGATTCTCGAGAGGGAAGACTTGGAATTTTTTGTAAGCCACATCCTTGGCCGAGAGGACTCTCGGGAGGGAAAACTTGTAAATAATTTTTAACGTAAGCCGCATCCTTGGCCGAGAGGAATCTCGGGAGGGAAGACTTAAAATTTATCATAAGCCACATCCTTGGCCGAGAGGATTCTCGGGAGGGAAGACTTGGAATTTTTTGTAAGCCACATCCTTGGCCGAGAGGACTCTCGAGAAGGAAGACTTGTAAATAATTTTTAACGTAAGCCTCATCCTTGGCCGAGAGGAATCTCGGGAGGGAAGACTTGGAATTTTTTGTAAGCCACATCCTTGGCTGAGAGGAGTCTCGGGAGGGAAGACTTGTAAATAATTTTTAATGTAAGCCGCATCCTTGGCTGAGAGGACTCTCGGGAGGGAAGACTTAAAATTTATCGTAAGCCACATCCTTGACCGAGAGGAATCTCAGGAGGGAAGACTTGTGAATAATCTTTAACTTAAGCCGCATTCTTGGCCGAGAGGATTCTCGGGAGGGAAGACTTAAAATTTATCGTAAGCCACATCCTTGGCCGAGAGGAATCTCGGGAGGGAAGACTTGTAAAAATTAAAAATGAACCATAATGTGTGAACTGCATTTTCATTGATGGGTTGATGCCTCGTTAAAAACCTTGCCGGCCAAAAACCCCTTTTCACGATTTTATAAGGGGGAAAAAGACCGGTTCAAGGAAAAGAGTGCATCTTAATACATTTACATGTGCAAATACAAGAGTCAAACCCTAACTATAATATATCTTTAAGTGGGTGGAATTCCATGTTCTCGGGATAACCCTGCTGGACAGTTCCTCGAGCTTATATGCACCGTTGTGAAGAACGTGTCGTACCCAGAACGGGCCGCCCCAGTTTGCCGATAACTTTTCTTCGGAAGGGTTTCTTCTGGCCGAACATGTCTCCCTCCAAACGAGATCTCCTTATTAGAAAGCTCTAGGCTGCAAGTTGGAATTGAATCGTCGGTGCATTCGTTGTTTGCATGCTTCGGCTACCACTAGTGCCTTGTCTCGCAACTCGTCCACTACATCTTGCTCCGCACGGAGGGAGTTGTCATTAGATTCTTCGTGGAAATCGGTCCGTCGAAATGAAGGTTCACCCACTTCTACCAGTATCATCACGTCCGAGCCGTAAGCTAGTCAAAAGGGGGTCTCCTTTGTACTCGATTGGGGCGTGCACTTATATGCCCACAAGACTTCTGGTAATTCATCGGCCCAGGCTCCTGTGTTCATGCCCAGCCATTTCTTCAATTCCGTGATGATGACCTTGCTGGCTGCTTCGGCCTGACCGTTGGACTATGGGTGTTCTACGGACGTGAATCGGTGCCGAATGCCAAGGTTCTTAAGGAAGGTGTTGAATTTTTTGTCCGTGAATTGTAGTCCATTGTCCGAGATGATAGCATAGCGAATGTCGAAACGGGTGACTATGTTCTTCCAAACGAATTTCTGAACGTTGGCGACCGTGATGGTGGCAAGGGGCTCGGCCTCGATCCATTTGGTGAAGTAGTCGACGACCACGACGAGGAATTTACATTGGCCCTTAGCTAACGGAAATGGGCCAAGTATGTTGATGCCCCACAAAGCAAACGGCCAAGAGGAACTGATACCGTGCAACTGTTCGGCCAAGGTGTGTATAAGGTTACCATGTTGCTGGCACTGTACGCATTTTTTCATATAGTCAGGACAGTCAGATTTTAGGGTTGGCTAATAGTAGCCGGCCCTAAGTACCTTGGTGGCGAGTGTCCTTCCTCTAGAGTGGGATCCGCAAATGCCTTCGTGAATCTCTCGGATGACGTAGTCGGCCTGTTGTTGGTCGAGACATTTTAATAAGGGGGTGGAGAATCCCCTTCTGTATAGTTCCCCGTTCACGACAAAGTATCGGGCAGCTTGCGTCCTCACCTTCTTGGACTCGATCGGATCAGCCGGTTCTGAGCCATTAACAATGAGCTTTAAAATGTCAAACATCCATGATTTTGGTGGTTCCTCGATCGTCATGCATTCTTGCATCACACTTGGAGCGGGGAGCTCTAAGTGGATGGTGGTTCGTAGCTGACCGGGTTTTCTATTACTTGCCAATCATGCCAACTGGTCGGCTCGTTCGTTATTGCTGCATGGTGTATGGCGAACTTGAAAGTTGTTGTTGACTTGCTCGGTGACTACTTTGGAGTCAGTCCAGCATATCAACTTCTTCACCCCCACTTCGGCCGCTAGCCTCAATCCCGCAAGCAACGCTCGTACTCAGCCTGGTTGTTAGATGCCCGAAAGCCAAAACGTAACGATTGCTCTAAGGTAATTCTGGATGGGCTCTCCAAGATGATGCCGACACCGCTACCTTGGCGGTTAGAGGCTCCTTCTACATGTAAGATCCATGTGTCGTCCTCGAATTTACCAGTCGGGGATAGTTTGTTCACGAAATCAGCTAGATGTTGTGATTTGATTGGGCCTCGGGGCTCGAAACGAATGTCGAATTCAGACAACTCAATCGACCATGCCATCATGCGGCCGGCCAATTCTGGCTTCCTCAAAACTTTGGCGATTGGGCAATCGGTTCGGACCACCACCTTGTGACTCTGAAAGTATTGCCAAAGTCGTCGTGTCGTGTACATTAATGCCAAGGCCACCTTTTTCCAAGAGTTGGTATCGGCGTTCGACATCTTGTAACACTCGGCTGATGAAATATATGGGTTGTTGTTGGCCATCCTTTTCTTGTACCATGACGGCGCTTATGGCATCATTTGAAACCGCCAAGTAAATGATCATATTTGTTTCAAGAATCGGTTTGGATAGAACTGGAGGGGTGCCGAGATGCTCTTTGAAGTGCTGGAATGCAGCTTCACAACTATTTATCCACTGAAATCGGTCCGCCTTCTTTAGTAAAGCACTTATCGGCTTAGCCATTTCGGCCATGCATGGCAAGAAACGCGACAGTGACGTAAGGCATCCGACCAGTCTCTATACCTTTTTGAGATTTGTCAGGCTTCTCATGTCTAGGATGGCTCGGCACTTGTCTGTATTCGCCTCTGTGCCTCGGTTGGAAAGGATAAAGCCTAAAAACTTACCACTTGACACACCAAATACGTATTTATCGGGATTTAGCCGCATTTGATGTTGTCGTAGTGCTTGGAATATCTCAGCCAAATCGGTTGTGTGAGCGCAAAGGCTATCCGACTTCACCACCATATCTTCCACATATATTTCCATGCTTTTCCCTATTTATTTATGGAAGATCTTTTCCATCAGCCTTTGATAGGTTGCTCCGGCATTTTTCAGTCCGAAGGGCATTACTTTGTAGTAGTAGTTGGCTGATTCCGTGATGAATGCTGTCTTTTCTTCGTCGAAGGGGTGCATTCGGATCTGGTTGTACCCGGAATAAGCGTCGAGAAAAGTCAAGATTTTGTGACCGGCCGCTCCATCAACCAAACGGTCGATATTCGGCAAGGGGTAGGCATCCTTAGGACATGCCTTGTTCAGATCTGTGTAATCTGTACACATTCTCCACTTGCCATTCGGTTTTTTTACCATGACGACATTGGCTAACCAAGTTTTATATTGAACCTCCCGAATGAACTCGACGTCCAAAAGTTTGGAGACTTCTTCTTCGATGACCTTTTTCCTTTCGTCGCCAGTTTTTCTTTTGCGTTGGGAGACCGGCTTCGCCTCTCGGCAAACGGAAAGTTTGTGGCATAAGAAGTTTGGGTCGATTCCTGGCATGTCAGACGGGCGCCAAGCAAAGAGATCTTTATTTTGTAAATGACTTGTCCGAGCATCTGCCTTTCCTGTTCAAACAGATTGGTTCCCAAATAAGTGACTTGCGACTCTGTCGTCCCTACACGAAGTGGTTGCTTTTCGTCGATAGGTTCAACTCTTTCGTCATGTTCCAATCGAGGGTCGAAGTCTACTGTTTGGCCGTTAGGATCTTGTTCCACGGCGTGCACCCGCTTGCACTTTCTCGGTTCCGTCTCCTCCAGGCGGGGCAATCGGAGACTGGCAAAGTAACATTCCCTTGCTACTTTTTGGTCGGCATGCACCGTGATGATTCGGCCTGATTCGGCTGGGAACTTCATTGCCAAGTGAGGGGTTAAAGCAATTGCTCCTAGCTTATTCAAGGATGGCCTCCCCAACAGTATATTGTATGACGTGTTGGCGTGTACCACCACATACTTTACCGAAATGTCCTGGTATTCGGCTCCGTCGAAACCAAATTGGGTAGACAACTTGATGTACCCTTTAGTGTTGACACGCTCTCCTGAGAAACCAACTAACGGCTCATTGTATGGGACCAACTCGGCCTCAAGGATGCCAAGTTGCTTGAACGTGTTCCAGTATAGAATATCGGCCGAACTTCCTTGATCCACCAACATTTTACGGACGATGCAATTTTGGATCTCGACGCTGATAACCATCGAGTCATCTTGATCTGGGTCGATACCCTTGAAGTCGGATTCGGCGAAGGTTATCGCCGGCATTCTCTGGTGGGGGACCTTTTCAACGGTATGCACAGCTCGGATGGCCCTCAGGTGTTTTTTTGGGATGAGGTGGTTGCTGTTAGAAAAGAATGGCACAATTCAAGAGGGGGGGTGAATTGAATTCAATGACCCTTTAAAAATTATCAGAGTACTTGGATCTTTATTTCAAATAAAACTTTTCTAAGTCAGAATTTTCAAATGAAGCACTTCTCAAGACTTGTTATGATAATATGAATGCAATACACTAACTTGATTACAACATTATGAGGTTCACTAATAATGATCAATTACAGATTTAAACCATCAAGAATTACATACACTTGCTAATCAAATTTTATCTTCCTTAAAGCTCAACCAAGAAATTGCAAAACAAGAGATAAGGTTGAAGAAGATTGCACAAGTCTTTTATACTGGTTCAGCCACTCCACATGTGACCTACATCCAGTCCTTAATCACCACCTGATTAAGATTTTTCCACTATCTTTAAGCAAGAAGGTTTACAAGCAAACACACATGCATATACTTCACTACTAAAAGATAATCACTTTCTTGACCCCAAGAAAGCACCCCTTGTAGATCCCACTACAAGAACCTTAATCACTTGAGAAACTCTTCTCAAGATTTTCCACAAAGATTCACAAAGAAACAAACATGAAACGAATTCACCTGGAATTCTTGAACAATTCTTTGTCTTTCTCTTTCAAGGATATGATGATGATGATGATTTTCACAAGAACTTTCACAAATGTTTTTCTTCTTGGATTTTCACAAAGAAACCTCTCCAAGATGTCACACAGACTCTCTAAACGTTTTTAGAAGTTGATTATCAGTTCTCACTCGAAGTTATGAAGTTTCAAAATAGTTCAAGTCTATTTATAAAAGTTCAAACCCAGATAATCGATTATTTTAAAGAATAATCGATTATTTTGTTCTTCAGATTTCTGGAAATCAACCAAGAACAATTTAATCGATTATTTAGCTGGATAATCGATTATTCCAGAGAGTTGTTCCAGGAATAATCGATTATTTTTGCAGATAATCGATTATTACAGCAAGGCATTCCACTTAGCCCATTTGCTGAAATAATCGATTATATTTAACAATAATCGATTATTTTGAGTCAGTTCTTAAAACTTCATTTTAAGACTCAAAATAATTTTCCAATGTTCTCAACTCATCATCATCTACTCCCTACTTGATTTTAGACAAGTTTTGCTCAATGCACACAGCACACATACAAGTATACACAAATATAAAAATTCATCTCCTAAGTTCTATTACATAGCCATTCTCCAACACATTTTTCTTGGCTCTTCCTTGACTTTGTTTTTGTGTCCAATGTTGTTGTTGTACACTTGTGATCTCCAATTTGTTCCTCTCATGTTGTGATCATCAAAACTCTTAAAGCTTCCAATTCTCCTAAGCTCAACAGTTGCGCCACCACCTGCAAATCCACCAGCGATGGTGTTGATGATTCGACGGGGTTGGGTTGCTGGCTCGTCCTCTCTTTGACCTCTCGATCAGCTACGTTCCTTGTACAGGCATCTTTCTGTTCGTTCTCGATCGGTCCGATCACGGTTGTGAGAACGGTCGGTGTGCCGAGACGAGTTGGGCCGATCCACATAACTTTGGAGTTGTCCCTGTTGGATCAGGTCTTCGATCTTGTCTTTCGACGCGGAACATTCTTCAGTTGAATGTCCACGATTACGATGATACCTGCACGACTTGGTTGTGTCGGCCCGAGGAGGGCTTGAAGCTCTCTTAGGAACTTCCAAGACTTCTGACGCAAGTGCTTGGTCAAGGATGGCTGCTTGGCTGGCATTGAGCGGAGTGTAATGGGAATGTCTTGGCCCTCGTGTTGGTCTTTCACGAGGGACCAATTCCTTCGGGCGACTCCGATATGGAGTTTCAACCGGTTTGTCGACCTTAGTAGCGATCTCGGACCAAGCCTGGTTACGAAACTCGGCCAACTCTTCCATCTGCATGTACTTGTCGGCTCGTCGCCAGAGGTCGTCCATGTCGGTGGGTGGCTTCTTGCATATGTTGTTGGCGAAAGGTCTCGGTTTCAGCGTTGTGGTGAGGTGGTGAAGGGAGGTTAGCTGGTGGGGCAGGCTCATGGCAAATTGGATAGTGAATTGGGATGCCAAGGTACTGAACGAGTCGATCGAGTTGGCCGGGAGTCGTGTGAACCAGCTTAGTGCTCGCCCTTTCAATGATGTTGGGAAGATTCGGCATAAAGCAGCGTCGTCAGTTGTGCTGAGAGTGATTTGAGCCAGAAAAACGTCTACATGCTCGTCTGGATCGGTCGTCCTGTCGTATTTGTCCAATGGGAGGGACTTCTAGTGGTCAAGGAGGGAAGTTTGCATGATGTTTGGTGTGAATGGGTGTCGATGTGCTTCGGTCGGTGTGGTGTAGATAGGTCGGGTAGGGATTTGTGCAGTTGAAGCATGATTGCCTGGGGCGATGATAGAGGTATGAGGGAGAGAGGTGTGGTGTCCGAGTGAGTGGAATGACCCCTAGGTATGCATTCGGGTCAGCTCGGAGGGCTTTCACGTGGGGTCTTGGTTCTTCAGAGCAGCATTCTCTTCCCTCAAGGTGGCCATTTCCTGCACATCTCTCTCTCTCTGTTGTTTCATGGCAGCCATCTCTTCCTTCAACTGTCGTACCATCTCCAACAGGTTCGTCTCATCAACCACCTCGACGTGGTCCTCATCTGATCGGTGTTCTTCGGTGTTCGTCTTCCTTGTCTTTGCCATAGTACTAACACAATGTCTTCTCAAAGCTTTCGGTTCGGTCCTACGGTGGGCGCCAAAATGTACCTATCTGAGGGCACACTCGTAATCTTCTGGTAAGTGGAGGGTCGAACGAGAGCTTCAGGTGGATGCTTCAGAGGGGGAGAGGTACTTGCAAAAGGCACTTCGACGCTCAAGTCAAGACAAGCACGATTCTCAAGAGTAATAAATGAACAGTGACATACCTTGTTTCACGTGATCTATTTATACTACCTGTCATGGGCCCTGAACGTGGTGGGCCTTTTCTAACACTTACCAAATTAGGTAATACGGTGCTAATCGGCTAATTATGCCTTAATCGCATGTTTTCCCTTGTTAATCATGATCATCGTCCTAATTGTTCTAGCTCTGTCAGTCCTTAGCCGAGCCAATAGGAAAAGGTTGAGACAACCTATTCGTTCTCTGCCTTTGGCCGAGCCGATAGGAAAAAGGTTGACAACCTCTTCGTTCTCGACCTTTGGCCGATCCGATAGGAAAAGGTTTGGGTTGTCCCTAGTTTTCGACCCTCTGTCGAGCCGAGATTGTGTTTGAGAACTGTGTCAATATCTGATAAGACATCTTGTGTCGGTCCACGTGGCCGATAAGATCCTTGTGTCGGTGTTCGATAGGACCACGTGTCAGTTCACGTGGCCGATAGAACCCTTCTGGTAGATATAAATTAATTTTGATTTATAAAATATATAATTTATATTTTCCATAAATATACTTGAATAAAATTTTATCCACACACATCCCAATCATAAATAATCTTATCTAATCGCGTCTACGATCTACATAGTGTGTGTTTGCTTTTCATTCTGAAACGCAATTCAGTCGTCTCTCTCCACGTTTGCATCCGAATTTAAGTAGAAGTAGGTATTTGTTGCTTCAAGTTGAACGTGAAAAATCACGTTACAACGCGGATGCAAACACACGAATAGTCAATTATCATCGGCTTGCGAAGATATTTTTTGGACATGTTCCATCAGATATGTCATTTCAGTCGAACTCATGGGGCCAAAGATAGCGATGCATATTTGTAAGTAGAAACATCCTACACGTTCCAAAATATGTTAGAAACATTTTCCGAAATTTAAATTATAAAATATTAAATTAAATAATTATTTTATAATAAATTTATTAATAAATTTGAATATTTTATATATTCGAACACTAATTATTCGTAATTTTTGTTCGACCGATGAAACAATTCTCAGGTCGGTATCAATATATAAGATATGTATAAAAGTAATTGCTCGATTTGATGCATATAATTTTTTTTCATAATTTTATTTTTAAAGTTTATTCTCATGTTTACATTAATTTTATCTTTTAATTTTTATGGTTAAAAATAATATTTTTAATTCTTACACAAATATACTTTTCGATTTTAGTCATTTTAATTATCTTATTTTTTAAGATTGTTTGTGTTGTGCTTATTTAGTCATAAAATCTATTAATTTCACACTTTTTGATTTAATTTTTTTAATTATCTTATTTTTAAGATTGTATATGTTGTGCTTATATAACCATGAAATCTATTAATTTTTTTTAGGTGTAAATTGTTCCTTTAATTTTGTTAACTTTATACGGTCTTCTCATTGTCACAAACTCACAATATTCATTTATGTATGACCACTTTTTGAGTTACTGTTATTTGAGAGATAAATTTTGAATCTATATCAGCTAGCTGGAAAAAGGGCTGTCCCAATGTGACTTGCCATCCTTGATGGGACAACCGTTTTTAAAGTTTGGATATTGTGTTAACTAGCAAGTATCAATATTTTCACAAACATTTAACATTTTCATTGTCCTGTCCGCTAATGGTTAAAAATTTAATTTGATTCTTTATAATATATATTTTTTTAATTTAGTTTTATTTTAATTTTTTATTTTAATTTATTTTTTAATAATTTAAATTATTGTAATATCGGATTTTCGTCTAAATTATTTAAATGAAGTTAATTATTGGTCACGTGAATGTCACGTAGATACATAAATGGATGCCAAATTTTTTTAATGCATCTGGAACTAGAAAGGCCCGTTCTGAAACCAGAACGGGTCATTCTGGTTCCAGAATGTCCAACACAAATGGTCAATGATTATAGTCAGTAACGGATCTAGAAATTTTAGATCGTGGGGCCAATACTTATTCATATATTTGTAATATTAAAAATTTTAAATATAATTTTTAAAAGTATAAATATATATTATAGTTATCTTTTACAAGTTTTATATCTACAATTACGATTAAGGATGAAAATAAACTACAATTAAAAATATATGTTATAAATATGATATATTTATCTGTCATGAACATTTTTTAAAATGTTTGGTTAGAACTACAATCTTAAAAACCTACTTAATAATAATTTAACACTAATAAAAATATAAAAATAAATATGTTAAATTTTATAAAAATCAAGTTTAATTTGTTTATGATATAAACATGTTTTTAATATGTGATATAAATTTTTAGATGATAATTTATTTTAAAACATATTTTATAATAAATATTATAAATAAAACATAAATCTTCCAATCTTTCCTATTTTGATTTTTTTTTAAATCAATGCATACAATCTTATAATTTTTACAATTTTGATTTTTTATCAATATATACAATAAATTGAAAGCACAAAAGGTAAATATGCATGCTGTAAATTTTATTTTATCAAAAATTAATATATTACATTATATATGTGATTTTTAACACACACACACACACAAAAGATTGAAAACAAACCATTTACTCATACAAAATTTTTTTTATCTAAAAACTAATATATTAATAAACTAATTTTTTTAAAAAAAATTAGTTCGTTATTAAAGAGTATTTTTTTATTACATATGAGAATTAATCTCATTCAAAAGTTTGACAAATATCAGATAAATAAATAACTCCTCGAAATTTATATTTTATACATACAATATTTAAAATACATCTGGAACCAGAATGACCCGTTTTGGAACCAGAACGATCTGTTTTGGAACCAAAATGGCCTGTTCTACTTGCACTCGTTGTCTGTTAAATGATGCATCTAGAACGAGCCGTTCCAGATGCAACATTTACACATCACGAGTGCAAGTAGAACAGGGCGTTCTGGTTCCAAAACGGGTCATTCTGGTTCCACCTTTGTATCTACGTGGCATCCACGTGGTGTTTGTACTAAAAGTTTCGATGATTGGTATGTGAAGTGAAAAGTATTTGTTATTTTTTTTCTGAAACAACAACATTTTTATAAGAACTTCAGAAATTTGATAATAAATTCATCCTCGTATTGGAGGGAACATAAACACTAGTTTACCATATATTTATAATTGGCTAAAAACCTATTTTAGTCGCTTATAATAATTATTTGTTTCAATTTAGTCCCACTTTTATTTTTGGCCTCAATTTGGTGCCTAATAAATTAATTGGTTGCAATGTCAGACTTCCATCCAAATTATTTAGACGGAGTTAACTGTTGACCACGTGGATGTCATGTGGAAGCTACGTAGATGCCACGTGGAAGCCGCGTACATGCCACGTGGATGTCAATTTTTGTCATGCATCTGGAACCAGAACGGCTCGTTTTGAAACCGGAACGGCCCGTTCCGGTTGTATTCATGGTGTGTAAATTTTGCATTTGGAACGACCCGTTCCAGATGCATTATTTAACACAACGCGTGCAACAGAAAGGGCCATTTTGCGACCCGAACGGGCCGTTCCAGCCAACCAACATAGTGCACCTGTGTGGTTCAAAAATCGAAAGCAAACCATTTACACATACACAATTTTTTTTATCTAAAAAATAATATATTTTAAAAAATAAAAATTATATTCTAATATATATATATATATATATATATATATATATATATATATTTAAATTGTCGTATGTATAAAATATAAATTTCGAGGAGTTATTCATTTATATGATATTTGTCAAACTTTTATACTTTTTATTTATTGTTTATGTTGATAAAAAAAATTAAAATTGTAAAAATGCTTAAATATGTTTTTAGTCCCTCAAATTTAAGATAAATTTATTTTTGGTCCCTCAAATTTAAAACTGTTATTTTTAGTCCCTGTAATTTTCAAAAATCTTGTTTTAGTCCCTTAGGTCACCAATAACATATTTGAAAGTGACTAATTAAGACAGTTATGCAATATCAACTAGATTTAATGTGATATTTTCACTAATAGGGACACCAATAGGTAGATTTTATGCAATAATGTTTGATAAATTTCTTAACAAAATTGGAATATAACGACTAAATTAAGATTTTTTGAAATTACAGGGACTAAAAAAAAACAATCTTAAATTTGAGGGACCAAAAATAGATTACCCTAAATTTGAGGGACTAAAAACATATTTAAGCCTTGTAAAAATTTATATCACATATTAAAAACATCTTTATATGATAAATAAATTAAACTTAATTTTTATAAGATTTAACATATTTATTTTTATATTTTTATTAATGTTAAATTATTATTAAGTAGGTTTTTAAGATTGTTATGCAACCAAACATTTTAAAAAATGTCTATGACAGATAAATATATAATATTTATAACATGTATTTTTAACAAAAATTAGGTTTAAATCTGTTAAAGAATAATATAACATAATCTGACCTAGTTTATTTTCATCCTTAATCATAATTATAGATATAAAAACTTGTAAAAAATAACTATAATATATATTTATACTTTAAAAAATTATATATAAAATTTTTAATATTACAAATGTATGAATAAGTATTGTCATCACGATCTAAAATTTATGGATATAATCATTAACTATATGCGTGACATTCTGGAACCAGAACGGCCCGTTCTGAAACCAGAACGACACATTCTGGTTTCACTCCTGGTGTGTTAATTTTGCATCCGAAACGGGTCGTTCTGGATGCAAAATTAACGCACCAGGAGTGAAACCAGAACGGGTCATTCCGGTTTCAAAACGGGCCGTTCTGGTTACAGATGCATGGCAAAAATTTGACATCCACGTGGCATCTATGTAGCTTCCACGTGGCATCCACGTGGCCAATAATTAACTCCGTCTAAATAATTTGGACGAAAGTCCGACATTGTAACCAATTAATTTATTAGGGACCAAATTAAAATAAAAAATAAATATAGGACTAAATTAAAACAAATAATTATTATAAGAGATCAAAATAAGTTTTTAGCCTTTATAATTCAATTAACATCTTCGGTCCTTAATACTGATACTAGGGAGATAAAAATGAAAACATTCTTCGGAAAGTAAATGCTTTTTATATTGAACTTTCATCTTTGTCTCCTAACAAATAATATAATAATAAAAAAAATTATTTAAAATTATAATTATATCACCAAACACTAATGTGCCTCCTCTTCACCCTTATCTGGGTAGCAACGAATGATCTATTTAAGGATGACAATCAGCAGTACCACTACACATCTCTATAGGCCTTACAATTACTACATTACAACCTTCACTGGCTAAAATGGATTTTGTTCTAAATTACCTAAATGCCACTACCATTGGACTTCTTTCTCTAATCCTTTTCTGTTTGATTGTGTCTCGTCTCTTCAAATTTGGTCATAGTAAAGAGGCTCCCACAGTTGCAGGTGCATGGCCAATACTTGGTCATCTTCCACTATTGAGTGGTTCACAAACACCACATAGAACTTTGGGTGCTTTGGCTGATGAGTATGGACCTATATTCACCCTCAAGTTTGGTACCAAAAAGGCTTTGGTAATTAGCAACTGGGAGATGGCTAAGGAATGTTTTACCACAAACGACATGGTCGTTTCCTCTCGCCCTAAACTTGTTGCCTTTGAACTCATGGGTTACAACCATGCCATATTAGGCTTTGCACCCTATGGTCCTTATTGGCGCGAGTTACGAAAGATTACAACGTTAGAGATCCTTTCCCCTCGTCGAGTGGAGCAACTACAGCATGTTCGTGTCTCGGAAGTTCAAAATTCTATCAAAGATCTCTTCAATGTTTGGTCTAGCACAAAGAATGATGCTGGCTATGCGTTGGTAGAGCTGAAGCAATGGTTTTCTCACTTGTTATTCAACATGGTTCTTCAAATGGTCGTTGGGAAGCGATATTTCAGTGCTAAAATTGTGGATGATGAGAAGGCACAAAGATGTGTAAAGGCTGTGAAGGAGTTTGTGCGTTTGCTAGGGGTATTCACAGCGGGAGATGCTATTCCTTATTTGAGATGCTTTGATTTTGGTGGTCATGAGAAGGCCATGAAAGAAACAGCCAAGGAATTTGATAGTATTTTAAATGAGTGGTTAGAGGAGCACCGACAAAATAGGAAATTGGGTAAAAATGTTGATCAAGTTCAAGACTTCATGGACGTGATGATTTCCTTGCTTGATGGAAAGACAATTGCTGGGGTTGATGCTGATACCATGATCAAATCCACTGTAATGGTATGTTTATATGTTCATGCATGTGTCGTTTAGATTGTTAATTAACACTAGTAACTTGAATTCGGAGTTAACAAAATCTTCAATTTTAACCACCACGGATGTTGTAAACTTGAACATGAACGTGAAGGTCACATTTTAGTTAGCGATAAGTTTTCAATTTTCGTTTTTAAAGTTAGTTAATTTAAAATCAAATTCGTTTGGCTAAAACTTGTTTCGTCTTTGCCAAAAGAGTCAAAATAGATTAGGTTTTCCAACCTTACCCGTGTCACAAGTGAAAATAGCATAGGGGCAATTCAGGAAATGGATGTGAAGGAGAATATTTCTGTTAGGAAGAATGGAGAGTCAAATGATCCGATGATTGTGGGCAATTGAAAAAGTACAAGGACGAGGAGGGTCAATTCATGCATGAGTAATTATGTGTGAGGTGGCAATAAGTCATAGGGTATCGAAGGAAAGGAGAAGTGGGAAATGGTTGTATTCTGCTTCTTCTCTCTATTGGCTTTATAATGAATTTCGCTACATAGTATTTTCCTTTCTCTTGTGGAGAAATACTCACAGAATAAATATTACATATCGAGGTTTATCCATATTTCTGTGTCATTGTTATTATTTCAATTGTTAATTGATCTGCTTTCATTACATTGGTGCTCTTGTGTTCTCAACTCATTCTTAAGCATAGCTGAAAACACCCGGTTGAAGGAGTTGTCCTCAGATGTCAAGCAAATTTTGGAGTTGTTGGATTCTCGACATAAAGAGTATTATACTCGTTTTGAGAGTCTGGAAGTTGGAGTTACTTTGTTGCATGTAGCAGCGGCGTCATCACCAACGTCCGCTACAAAGTTCGATGCAACCGTTTCAGGTTCGTAATGTCAAACTTGATTTTCCACGTTTCAATGGTTCGAACGTACTGGAATGGATCTTTAAGGTAGAATAATTTTTCATGTTATACAATACTCCGGTGGCGCAATGCCTCACCATTGTTATAGTTCATATGGAAGAAGATGTGATTCCTTGGTTCCAACTGATGGCTAAGAATCATCCATGTCAATCTTGGATTGGTTTCACTTGGGCCCTGGAATTGGAATTTGGTCCATCTCCTTATGAGTGCCCTCGTTCTACCCTTTTTAAACTGATGCAAACGAGGTCGGTGCATGATTATTATCGCGAATTTACAGCTTTAGCTAATCCTGTTCAGGGTATTACTGTCGATGCCTTACTTGATTGTTTCCTAAGTGGCCTCAAGAGTGACATTCAAAGAGATGTTATTACTCAAACTCCAACCTCCTTGTTACGTGCTGTTTAATTGGCTAAACTTTTCAAAGAGAAATACCTGCCTAAACAGCAAACCACCTTAGCCCACTCTTACCCAAAATATCAACCCTCATCCCTAGCCCAAACAACTAGGTCCACGAGCCTACCACCCTTGTTACCCACCCCAAACACAACTGGAACCTGACCCACATGATGAGGCTAATATCAACCTGATGCAATCACTAGAGTAGGAACCTCATTTTTATTTTAATGCTCTCAAAGGAGCTTTCGACACTGGTACTATGCGATTTTAGGGTACTATCAATGGGGTGACAGTTCAAGTACTACTTGACAGTGGTAGTTCGAAAAATTTCTTGTAACCACGCCTTGCACATTGCTTGAAATTGGCCATTGAACCAACTACGAGCTTTCAGGTCTTAGTCGATAGGGTAGGGTGCGGGATGTTGAAATACAGATCCAAGGGCATTCCTTAAAATTACCTGTTTACTTACTACCAAGCTCAGGTGTAGATTTGGTCTTAGGGGCAGCTTGGTTAGCTACTTTGGGTGCGCATATTTCATACTACAGTGCTTTGAAATTGCAGTTCTTTGTGGACGGGAATTTTATTACCCTTCATGGTGATAAACCACAACTTCCAACTCTAGCGCAATACAATCATCTTCGTAGGATGCAAAGAACTCATGCCATCTTTGAACTATTTACACTGCAATTTCAATAACCAGATTGTGATGCTGATCACTGTTAGCAATTACCTAAGCACTTGGAATCGGAATTAACACTTCTTTTGCGTACCTATCATAATGTGTTTGTCGTTCCTACTGGTCTTCCTCTCAGTAGATCACACGATCATAGTATTCCTTTGATTAAAGGAGTTGATCCTATTAAGGTTAGACCTTATACATATCCCCATAGTCAAAAAGAACAAATTGAGAAGATGGTTAGAGATATGTTACAAGAAGGAACTATAGTGTTGAGTACTAGCCCATTCTCTTCCCCAATTGTTTTGGTTAAGAAGAAAAGATGGCACTTGGAGATTTTGTACAGATTATCGAGCTTTAAATGCCATAACTATCAAAGATAGTTTTCCCATTCCCACTGTAGATGAGTTAATTGATGAGTTATTTGGATCCCGGTATTTTTCCAAGCTTGATCTCATGTCTGGCTATCATCAGATCTTGTTAAAAGAGGAAGATCGGTTTAAGACAGCATTTAAACACATCATGGGCATTATGAATGGCTTGTCATGCCATTTGGATTAACGAATGCTCCAGCTACATTCCAATGTCTAATGAATGACATCTTTCAAGAGATGTTGCAAAAATCTGTTCTTTTTTTTTATGATATATTAGTGTACAGTCCAACTTGGTATGCTCATTTACACCATTTAGAAGTTGTCTTGCAATTACTTAGACAACATAAATTGTTTGCCAAGTTATTTAAGTGTTCATTTAGTCTTACTCAAGTGGAATACTTAGGACACATGGTTTCTAGGCAAGGAGTAGTAGTGGAAGCTTCCAAGGTACAAGTTGTGTTAGCTTGGCCTTTTCCTACTAACCTCAAGCAATTACGGGGACTTCTGGGCCTAATCGGTTATTATAGGAAGTTTATCAAAGGTTATGCCTCTATTGCAGCCCCTTTGACGAATTTGCTCAAGAAAGATAGTTTTAATTGGGATGTTGTTACTACGAGCGCTTTTGAAACGCTCAAATTTGCTTTAGCCCAAGCTCCAGTTCTCACTATTTTAGATTTTCCTAAGGCTTTTGTTTTGGAAACAGATGCGTCATGAACTGGTGTAAGGGCAGTGCTTAGTCAAAACAGTCATCCAGTTGCTTTCTTTTCCAAGAAATTAACTCCTAGACTTTAGAAACAGTCAGCTTATACACAGAAACTATATGCCATCACTGAAGCGATAGCAAAATTCAGACATTATCTCTTGGGTCACCACTTCGTAATTAAGACAGATCAGATGAGTCTAAAGAGTCTTACACAACAATCCTCACAAACGCCAGAACAACAGACTTGGTTGCATAACTTGTTAGGCTATGACTTTAAAATCGAGTACAAACCGAGGAAGGACAATATGGTCGCCGATGCTTTATCCAGATCATTTTTTATGGCATGGTCCTTGCCACACATGACAATTCTGCCCGTTTTGCGTGTTGCAATTACTGAAAACACGGATTTGAATAACATACATGAGTTATGTCGTAGAGGCACCCCTCCTCATCCCAATTACTCCACACATGATGAATTGTTATACTGGAATGGTAGGTTGGTTATTCCTAAGAATCATGACTTGGTTTAGAAAATATTACATGAATTCCACTCTTCTTCACTCGGCGGACATTCAGGGGTTACAAGAATCGTGTCTCGGATTGCTGCCCAATTTCATTGGCAGGGTATGCATAAAGACTTAGCTGATTTTGTTAAAAACTGTCTCATTTGTCAACAGGCTAAATCTTCCAATACACTACCTTCTGGGTTGTTGCATCCTCTTCTAATTCCAGCACAAATATAGGATGATATCACGATGGATTTTATCACAGTACTACCCAATGCTAATGGTTTTATAGTGATCATGGTAGTGGTAGATTGCCTTTCTAAGTATGTCCATTTTGGTCCTTTAAAGGCAAACTACACCAGTGCACAAGTGGCTAATTTGTTCATGAAGACTGTGGTGAAATTGCATGGATTTCCCAAGTCTATTGTCTCTGATCGAGATAAGGTTTTTATGAGTCAATTTTGGAAATAACTTTTCAAGATGAGTGGTACTTCATTGGCTATGAGTAGTGCATACCATCCACAATCTGATGGCCAATCAGAAGCTGTCAATCATTGTTTGCAAATGTATTTACGCTATTTTACTTATGATAATCCCCAGTTGTGGCTAAAAATGTTACCTTGGGCAGAATTTTGGTATAATACATCGTACCATCTCAATATTGGTATGATGCCTTTCAAGGTAGTTTATGGACGAGATCCTCCTAGGATTGACAAGTATTTTACGAATGCCCAGGACCCTCCAACGTTGCAACAATTGTTGCAGCAACGTGATGCTGTTTTGCTTCAGTTAAAGGGAAATTCGTACAAGGCTCAACAGTATATGAAGCGACACAGGCGGATAAACGGCGACGTCATGTGGAATTCAAGGTTGGAGATATGGTGTTGGTTAAGCTCTACCCTTATCGACAACATTCAGTTGCTTTGAGAAAAAATCAGAAATTGGACATGCGATACTTTGATCCTTTTCCTGTTATCCAATGTATTGGTCCGGTTGCTTACAAGCTGTTGCTGCCCTCAACCGCTCACATTCACTCTGTTTTTCATGTGTCATGGTTGAAACCATGTCGCGGGGTTCATCAACAATCCTATATTCCACTTCCTATGATTATAAATGAAATTCGCCCTATATTGCAGCCACAAGAGATTTTACAATCTAGAGTTCTTCTCCAGGGAGACCAACATATTCCTCAAGTTCTGGTACATTGGGCAAGCATTAATGCTGACCAGGCTACTTGGGAAGACCTTACCTATGTGCAACAAGCTTATCCTAACTTCAACCTTGAGGGCAAAGTTTGTTTTAATGGGGGAGGTAATGTCACAAGTGGAAATAACATAGGGGCAATTCAGGAAATGGATGCGAAGGAGAATATTTCTGTTAGGAAGAATGAAGAGGTGTCAAATGACCTGATGATTGTGGGAAATCGACAAAATGAAAGGATGAGGAGGGTCAATTCACGCATGAGGGATTATGTGTGAGGTGGCAATAAGTCATAGGGTATCGAAGGAAATGGGGAGTGGGAAATGGTTGTATTCTGCTTCTTCTCTCTATTGGCTCTGTAATGAATTTTGTTGCATAGTATTTTCCTTTCTCTTGTGTAGATATATTCACGGACAAAATAATATGTATCGAGGTTTATCCATATTTCTGTGTCATTGTTATTATTTCAATGGTTAATTGATCTGCTTTCATTACAACCTGCTCAATGAAATACAACGTATGAGTTTCACTTTTTTTTAACATAAAATAAATTGGTCTTTTTAGTCCAATCTAATTATGATTGAATTTAGATTTAACTTTCAAAATGTTCATGCAAATTGAACTTTCACGAGAGTTAAGACTTAATTTAGAAGTCCAAATACAATATAAGAGTCTATTTTTGTCCTGACCAAACTTGCTCACTAAAATATTAAGTTTGGGCTTGAAATTTTAATCATAATCAAATTTAGATCATTTTAGTCTACCGTGATGATTTTTTTTATCCAAGTTTAACCTAAAAAAATGTTGTAAAATAGAACTTTTATGAAGGTAGCTTTGTATTTCAAGCATGAATTAAATTTAGTTCAATTTGAGCATGACCTAACATACTAAATTAGTCCATAGAAAATCCCATATCGACAAACAATTTGTCTAGGTAATTTTAGATCCTTAGTATATGGATTTTGTGACACCATTTATCTTGCATACCATAATACATATAAAATAAAGAAACTGAATAACAAGTCTTTTATACATAAAGCGTGTTCAACATAGAAGGTATCACATTCTAACTTAAAATTACAACAACAAAAATCCAACTGAAATTACAAAGAAAGTAACGATTGTTTTAAAACATAACAACAAAAAGAAAACTTCTAACTAAGCTCCGATGTCACATTCTATCAAAGCATACACCCAAATGCAATGGACTAGGCCTCATCACCAATATCTTCAACGTCAATGCACTTTCACTAGGAGGATATATTACCATAGTTTAGTCAAGACAATAAAGCCATGCAAGCTTTACTCCAAGCGCGCACAATGGGTGGAATCAGGATTTCACAAGCCCCACTATCCTCAAGGAATGATCCCCAAGCTTTTACATAAGGGGTCTTCCTTGACGATGTAGTCCATATTGTACCGTTCAGAAACATTTATGTAATGATGCATGTCAAACAAGACTCTATGCAATGATACATTTCAATATCATGTGATATCATACATCACTATTCTCATACCATATAGTCATCAACTGTTCTCAATATAACAATTAACAATTCAACTATATCAATTAAATATTAGAAGTCAATGGCATAAGGGATCACATCACTACAACTCATACATCACAAGAGAGACACAACACAAGCCTACACCATGAGATATGTTGTGCTCGACACTGGACCACCAGAGAGCCTAGTTGCTCTCGAGTTCAATGACGCCCAACGTGACTAGGATCACGCTCAGAGAAAGTACTACATAGAAGCCCTTGAGGCTTCTAGGCTCAGTTAGGACCACCTCATGCCTGACATGAGTGACCCCAAGAGCAATCTTTGCTCTCGAACTCAACAACACTTGACAAGCCCAACATGGCACCCTACGTCATGAAAGAATTCCCAAATTCTATAGAAAACACGAATTTCAAATTAGAAGCACCAATCACCAAAAATTACAATTCAATTGGTAAAAATGTTCTAATAAGCATGTTAAACATTCCAAGAGGCACAATTGACACATACCATTGATCTCCAGGAGGATTTACCTTGAACTCTAGTTCTCCCAAGTCTGAAGCGTGCAACTTTACATGAAAAAAGCATAAAAAGAAACTTATCAGAAGACCTCTCTTTCTAAGAAACATAACCCCTCCTTAATCCATCAGTTAAAACAATTAACCCAAGTTACAAATTCCTTCCCTCAAAATAATTAAACAAATAAATCTTTTAGCTACGAAACCTTATAATAATATACTCTTAAGCATATAGAAATAATAAAAATAATTATCAAAACCAATCCAAATATCTATAATAAAATACAATAATTAATAATTAATAAAAAATATATATAATTTTAATAGAAAAATTAGGGTGTTACAGGATTTTTTACCTGACCAACATTGAAATTATGAATTGACCCTAGTTAAACTCATCTAGGTGAAATGTAGGGTTTGAGTATGAAATTCTAAGTACTAATTAAATCTTAACATTTTAGCTCATTCTAGTCATGATTGCATATGTTCTAATATGCCTAAAAAATATCACATTTAGAAATCAAGACTAAAGGTAGTTTATAAACATCATTTTTTCTTAACTTACCATGACGCCTTTTCTTCTAGCACCAATATTCCAACCATAAGTTTGTTGATATCGTTAGGATCACCGAATTTAAGGTATTGACTATTTTTACACTTGTTTAGTCATCATAGTTTTTATCCTTTAAAAGGTGTCTTTGATGCTATAAGGAGGACTTAAGTCACTCTTGATCCTTAACATTAATTAGGGACTTATTCCGGTATGCTTAAAAAGTCTCACATATCAATTAGAAATTGAGGTTAAGAGAAGTTTATAAATGCCCTCTCTCTTTAACTTACTAATGCGCCTTTTTAAGGATAAAACTATAAAACCCCCAACAAGCACTAAAACAAACAATACCTCAAACACAATGACTTTAACAATGTTAGTAGACTTATGGTTGGAACAATACCTAATATATAATTAATCAACAAAAATTCATTAAAAAAAACTTACATATTTTCTTTTTTAATTGTATTCAACTCTCACTTCACATCTTTTAATTACAACCCCATCTCACAAGTTTCATATTTTTTACTGAACATTTTAAAGAAAAAATATATATAATATTGGCAAGTTAAAATTGAAAAAAAAAATTGAAACCACAAACTTAAATGAAACTAAAAACTTGATTTTGTTTTTAAAATTTAAACATGCAATTATCAATCTATCATATCCATTTGCTTTGTTTCTTGATTTACAAAAGCAGAGTTTTTGTTATATTTAAACATGCACCCCTTTATATATATTCTTCTTATGAATTACATATTTGATTTACAGACAGTAATAGCAGGAGCAGCAGACACAAGCAGTACTGCTCTAACATGGGCCATATGTTTGATTTTGAGAAATCCTTTTGCATTGGAAAAAGTTATAGCAGAATTAGACATCCAAATTGGAAAAGAGAGATGCATAAGTGAGTCTGATATAAGTAAGTTAACATATGTCCAGGCTATAGTGAAAGAAGCATTAAGATTGTACCCTCCAGGTCCTCTCTCGGGACCCCGTGAGTTCACTGAGAATTGCACTTTAAGTGGCTACAATATAAAAAAAGGAACACGACTAATTACAAATCTTTGGAAGATCCACACAGATCCTAATGTTTGGTCAGATCCATTAAAGTTTGAACCAGAAAGGTTTCTTACGATTCACAAAGATATTGACATTAGAGGTCAACATTTTGAGCTATTACCATTTGGAAGTGGTAGAAGAATTTGTCCAGGAATATCTTTTGGCCTTCAAATGGTCCATTTAACTCTGGCTAGATTTTTGCATTCCTTTGAAATCTTAAATCCGTCAACTGAACCTCTTGATATGACTGAAACCTTTGGATTAATCAACACTAAGGCCACTCCACTTGAGATTCTTATTAAACCACGTTTATCTCCCAGTTGTTATGAAAACATATGACCCCTGTATTTGCTACATGATCTTAGTAGATTGTGGGTGTTATATATGTAACCTATTTTGGTTATCCTAGTTTTATCTCATAAACTGTTTCTAAACTCTCTCTCTCTATATATATAGTCTCTTTTCTTTCAACCATCTAGAATATGTTTCGTAGAATTTTCTGCACATATTTAGCTCTTAAAATATCTCTTATAAAAAAAATTAGCTTCTCATATTTAGCTCTAAACGTAATGAAAACAGCTTTGTAAATATGGTGTATATAAATCTTCTGGTGATAAGGAGAATAATTACACTATCGCTTTTAATATATTGATTCAAAGATTTTTTTATATTTAAAAATTGTTCGATCATAGTAGAATTTGAATTACGGTTGAACTTTTATAATTCAACCCAGATTTATGTTTTTATATTTCTTTTGCTTCTTATATTTTATTATTGGTAATTGATATTTTGAACTATAATCAACATGAGTAAAATAGTATTTCAATTACTTAACTTTTAAGGATGATCATATTCTTTCTTAATGAAAAAAAAAATTAAAGAATAAAAAGTTGATTAATTTAACACTTTTTTATGACAACTTTGTCTCATAAAAAGACCATCATTACAAGGAGAAGAAAAACATTTTTGAGAGTGAAAATTTAGTTGCTAAAGTTAGAAAATTGGTAGCAAAGTTATGAGTGTAGACCCCTAAAATTGTCCGGGTCGGAAATAAGACTCGAAGACTCTCAAAGATCAAAGGAAAGTCAGCCAGAAGGACTCCCAGAAGACCATAGGATGACTATCTGTAGGTTTAGAGGTCTTAGAGTAGCCAAAAATAAGAAAGTGGGAGGTTTGGAGCTCAATACGGCCTCCTTGGAGTTCAGTACGGCCGTACTGCACATTTTGTACTACAATACGGCCGTACTGAAACCAATACGGCCGTATTGAAGTTTCTGTATTTCAATACGGCCGTACTGAATTCAATACGGCCGTATTGAAGTACAAAAACTCAATACGGGCCGTATTGAACCCAGGGGCCGTACTGCGCCTCATCCCTATAAATAGGACGTCATTTGGACGTCATTCCACACTTTTTCCAGCTATTCTGGACCCCCTGGCTGAGTATTCTTGGGTTTTTGAGCAGTGCTCTGCCCTAGAAATCTCTCTGAAAGCCAATCCGACGAAGTTCTTGAATCATAAGCCATTTGCTTGAGATTCGAACGAGTCGAAGGGAAATCTATTTGATTTCCATAGTAAAAATTATTTTTTAGGAAGGAGCGAGCAAGCTTGTAGAGGGAGGGAGTGCCAAAAAGCCTCCTAAACTTCATTGATATATAAAAAGCACGCTTCAAGAGGTTTCTTCTCTAAAAATCCCTTCTTTTACCGCTTTCTGATTGTTGCATATTTAAATTCGTCATCATGTAGATATTTAATATATAATCGCTTATAATAAATAGGGGTAATTTAGTAATTTTACACTATTATTAATGAAATAATCTGTCATAGGGAACCCGAAAGGGGCGTTGTGGGGTGCTAACACCTTCCCCGCACGTAACCGACTCCCTTACCCAACTCTGGTTGTAATGGCCTAAGTTGACTTGCGAAATCAATTGCCTTAACTCTTTTTCCAATGTTTTGAGTAAAACATTGGTGGCGACTCCAAGAACCCTACTTTTCGAAAACCACTAATCCATGGAGGGTCCCGCTTGGGATTAACATGGATTGGTGAACCATTTTAATAAAATTGTTAGTTCGACAAGGTCTCAGTTTGAGAATAAGTCGTTCTAGCGATCCATCATTTTTTTCAAAATCAATAAGAGTTCGACCATCGTCGCGAATGCCAAGGTCCGTTTCGGCGGGTGGCGACAGATGGCGACTCCATTGGGGAATCCTCGAGAGTCAGTCCCATTTAGTGATGGATTATTTCTAAAATAGTAGTTTAAAATTACTTTATTACCCCTCGCTTGTATGATAATATGTTTTATCTATATGGCTTTTAATAACTGTTGTATGTTTAAATTTTCGCAATTGTTTGAAATAAAAACTGCACACAAACCTTTGCACACAACAGTTCCCTCTATACCCGGGGGCATGAGTGGTAATCCATAGGGAGTGGATGTTAGTACGGCCGGTTGTCGAATGGGTCTATAGGTGCCCGCAGACCGTTGTCGGAAAACATCACTCAAGGTGATAACCATGAACTCAAGTCCGACAGTGCGTTGGAACTTTCCATCGACTTACGACGAGAGGAATTGGATCCCTATAATGGGGGCACCTTGGGGGCCTCAGACCAGTGAGAACAGTTAGAACCACCTTGAATATGCACTTTTCTGCAGGATACCCCTACCTCGTGATTCGCTCGTGACTGTTCGTGGATGAGTGAATTGTTTGTGTATAGGTTTATGTGATATTGTTTGTGCATTAATAATAAACCTCGTGATAAGGTCTAAGAATAATCCTCATGCATGAAAATACCATGACATGAGAGGAAAGACAATGTGTGAAAATATAATAAAAGTACGGAGCATGTGCATCATTACCAATAAGACATCATGCATCCTCATAAACCATGCATTTTAGGTTCACCAATACCCCTTGACATGAGTGAAAGAGACCCACGACTATTGAGTTTCTCCGTTGGGGAGAGGTCATAAGTCAAGGAGGGTGGTAAAACTTCGTCTTTAAAAGGCAGCACCTTAAAGATAGAGGGATACCAAGCTCATGTCAAGTGTGTATTCACTCCATAAATAAAATTAGATTAAGCATTCATTTTAGAAAGTGGCTGGTCATCTCTCTGTCCTCACGCGCGCGCAGAAAATCAAGAAGATGGACGTGTTGGAGGAACAAAATAAGAAGCTTACAGCCGAGCTCTCACAGCTCAAGGAGCAAATGGCGCAAATAATGGAACTCATGCGTCACCACAACATACACGGGGCTGAGCATAGTGACCATGAGTCCCATCATGTTGGAGGAAAAGTGGAACAAGAGCTGAAAAGTGGGAAGCTAGCTAAACCTTCCCAATCATTTAAAGCTAAGAAGACCTTTGGGAAGAAGAAGGAGAGAGGAGTCAGCGCCATAACCATTTCCTCGTCTTCCTCCACTTCGAAGTCAGGAAAGTCGCAATACAACTCTGTGAAGAAGTTTGATAAACTTCCGACCACATATAGCGACCTCCTGCCGAAGCTAGTGGAAGCACGTCTTCTAGCTTACGTTCCACCAAAGAAGATCGATCCACCTCATCCCGATTGGTACAAACCGCAAGACAAATGTCTATACCATTCGGGGGTACCGGGGCATTCAACGGAGAACTGTAGAGCTCTCAAATATAAGGTCCAAGACCTTATCGATGCCGGGTGGATCACTTTTGATTCAACAGCGCCCGACGTGAGCAAGAATTTTCGGCCAAAGCAGGAGTAGAGAGAAGAGCAAGCCACAATAGGGCCCCTCCATATTCTTCTTTTAGGGACTCATGATCAGTACCCGAGATCATGAGAACCTTTTCATGTAAATAAGGGTTTTTATACAGTTTTAATACATATCAATAAAGAGGCATTTTTCACATATCATTCTCTCTTTTGTTCTTTTCTCTCTTTCCTCATTAACATTAATAATTCTAAACCCAAACAGAACCAATGAAATAATTATGTCTGTAATTGTTCGCTCTAACCGGGATCCGAAAGTTGAGGATGAATGGGTTGAGTTGGAGAGTGATGAGGAGGCCATCTCTCCGGATCTGCAAAGACTGCTAGAACGAGAAGCTCGCCTACTCCAACCATATCAAGAGAAATTGGAGACTGTGAATTTGGGGGCCAGGCCGAGAAATAAAAAAAGGTCAACATCGGGACCCATATCAGTGATGAAATAAGGACACATGTTTCCGCTATGATTATAATAAAATCATTCTTTCTCATTGCTTCTTTTCTTGCTTATAATAAAATTCTAAACCACATTATTTTTAACCCTGTTTGAATAAACATGAATGAGGTTAAAATCATCTTAATAATAATAAACCCGCATCATTTTTATGCGGAAGTGTGTGTGACAACTTGGAGCACCTTCCCTTGGCCTTGACAAGTGCCATCATGGGTAAAAAGAAATCTTTTAAAATAAAAGAAGCTCGGCGGGAACCCAAAAAGGGGGCTGCGCAAAAATAAGAGCAAAAGACCCGCTAGGAATCCCACAAAAGGGTGACCTAGGCAAAAGTTAGGGTTGCAAAAATGAATAAAAACAAAAGTCCGCTAAAACGCCACAAAAGGGTGTTTTAGGCAAAAATAAGGACAATCAAAAAACAAAAGAAATCCATGATGGTACCATGAACCGAATTCAAAAAGAAAGGTTCAAGAGAAGCTATCCAAGTTGTCAAAATCACAACGTCAATAAACAAGATTTTATTAACTTCATAAGTGTTTAATCAAACAAGCCTAAACACATAAGCCTACCTTGGCCAACCATTCTTACAAAAACCATTTTTGAAAAATAAATCCCCTCTAAAACACAAACTTCAGAACAAAATATCTTTCCTTTCTTTTCTCTCTTGTCCCAAACGATTTTAGAATAATCTGGTGGAAGCATGGAGAAATAAATCATCACTGAAAATGGATCTAATCTGAATAATAAAATGGTGGAAGAACTGTGCCAAGAATTCAAGATCCAACACCGCAACTCTTCCCCATATCGGCCGAAGATGAATGGGGCAGTCGAGGCAACCAATAAGAACATAAAAAAAAAAAATATAGTGCAAAAGATGGTTGTCTCATTTAAAGACTGGCACGAGATGTTACCCTTCGCTCCTCATGGCTATAGGACTTCAGTACGTACATTTACAGGAGCTACTCCATCTCCCTCGTCTATGGGATGGAGGCAGTTCTACCCGTCGAAGTCGAAATACCTTCTTTAAGGGTAATCATGGAAGCAAAACTTTCCGAGGCAGAGTGGGTTCAGAGCCGATACGACCAGTTGAATCTCATCGAAGAGAAACGGCTGAACGCCATATGCCATGGTCAAGCCTATTAGAGGAAGATCAAAAAGGCTTTTGACAAGAAAGTCCACCCTCAAGTCTACCACAAGGGAGAGCTGGTAATGAAGAAGCTGTTACCAGCTCAAAAGGACAAAATCGGAAAGTGGGCCCCGAATTACGAAGGACCATACGTGGTGAAGCGAGCCTTCTCAGGAGGAGCATTGATCCTCACAGACATGGATGGAGAAGAACCTCGATACCCAGTCAACGCTGACGTGGTAAAGAAGTGCTATGCTTGAAGACGTTGCTTGCATAAGCCCGCTAGGATGAAAACCCGAAAAAGGGCATCCTAGGCAAAAGTTAGGGCAAAACAAAAAGCCTGCCAGTACAAGGGTACTAGGCAAAACAAAGGCAAAATTATCCCCGCTAGGATATGTCCTAGGCAAAAGTTAGGGGCAAAAGAATAAGATGTAAAAGCAAAGCAAGCAACGGTCACTTGAATCGAAAACCGAAAGGCGGTTCAAGTGATTATCTTCTAGAAGCAAGCGTTTTGCAGCGTCTACACTCCTGGCTCAGGCATCTCACCCGAAGCAATTAGGGGAACATAAGAGCAACAATTACAGATATAATTGTTAAGCCTGATGTATATAGCCTACCCTGGCCAGCCATTCTTCAGAAATTCCTTTTGTATATCTTTCTGTAAAAACATTTGTGAATATCAATAAAATATCTATTCATTTCTCTTCTCTCTTGACCATGTGATTATGCCTCTAAATTGGTGTTTCTTAAAAATTGTATGAAATTCCTTTAATAATCGGTCAATAAAGAAAGTTGGAGGGGTTCCTATAAAATCCGTAATCTCCTGCGAAAAAGGCTCACAAAAATCTTCCCTCACGTCGACGACAGAAATTCCTCCAAGAAAAGGAGGATAGGGAGAGCCATTCATTTTTCTAAAAACATTAACAAAATAATTAAACTTGCATTTTATGCATCACACACACATTAGTTGCACATTCAAAGACCTTATCATGAGGCAATCGCATAAAATAGAAAAATAGAAAAATTGTTTGTGTATGACAGCAGTCAACAGAAAAAGCCAAAATCAACGAAAAAAGGCAAAAATACAGAAAAAGTCAAAATTCGACAAAAAAGGCAAAGATTTCGCATCCCACAGAATAATTGAGCCTGGAGAGGCTTGCCGAAATAATACTCCCTCATCACACAAAATAATTGAGCCTGGAGAGGCTTGCCGAAATAATACTCTCTCAGAATAACCAAGCCTGGAGAGGCTTGCCGAAATAATACTCATACAAAATAACTGAGCCTGGAGAGGCTCGTCGAAATAATACTCTCCAAAATAATTGAGCCTGGAGAGGCTCGCCGAAATAATACTCCCCAGAGATATCTCAGCTTCCACTCACGGGCCAAATTCCCCAGTGAAAGCTATCAAAGCAAGATCAGTAAGATCCCCCAATGGAAGCAATGATCATCCAAACGAAATATCCGAGTCAAAGGACTTTGACTTCCTCAGCGGAAGATAGCTTTCCAACTCGAGCGACGAGTGAAGCTAAGCCTGAAGAGGCTTTCTAAATAATACTCTGGGATACATAAAGTCCTCAAATCCCCATTCGCCTACTCAGAGGCATTCTTTCAGAGAAAATCCAAAAAAAAAAAAAAAAAAAAAAAAAAAGATCAATACCCATTCCCCAAGCGGAATTTGGTATTCAACCACATACTGAACATCAAAGAAGATCTGCCTAACAGAAGAGGCTAATCAAAATCAATGACAAAATCCCCCAGTGGATAACAGCCTACACAGAGGCAACAAAATTGAAAAAAATCAAAAGAGTCACCCGAATAAGGATAACCGGGATACTCCACCACCGTCGAAAGGACGTCAGCCAATCATAAGGCATCGCTCACCTCAGGAAGAGCATCTTTGTGTCTGCATCCCCACGGAATCAGAATTTCCCAGTGGGCACCAACTACGCAATGGAAAGTTGGGACACAAGAACCTATGAGTAACTGCACATCCCCTAGACGGATCCCTGCGTTATCCAGCCCACAGCGGCATCAAAATCAAAAACAACCGTCGAAGCAGCATTGTGGACTGTGGAGACAAACTTATCTCAAAACCCTGGAGAGGGCAAACTCAGCTGCCCATGTTGAGAGGCAAAACCCTGGAGAGGGCAAGACTCACGCTAGCCTGGAGAGGCGACGACTAATACTCACCCTGGAGAGGGCAAGACTCACGCTAGCCTGGAGAGGCGACGACTAATACTCACCCTGGAGAGGGCAAGACTCACGCTAGCCTGGAGAGGCGACGACTAATACTCACCCTGGAGAGGGCAAGACTCACGCTAGCCTGGAGAGGCGACGACTAATACTCACCCTGGAGAGGGCAAGACTCACGCTAGCCTGGAGAGGCGACGACTAATACTCACCCTGGAGAGGGCAAGACTCACGCTAGCCTGGAGAGGCGACGACTAATACTCACCCTGGAGAGGGCAAGACTCACGCTAGCCTGGAGAGGCGACGACTAATACTCACCCTGGAGAGGGCAAGACTCACGCTAGCCTGGAGAGGCGACGACTAATACTCACCCTGGAGAGGGCAAGACTCACGCTAGCCTGGAGAGGCGACGACTAATACTCACCCTGGAGAGGGCAAGACTCACGCTAGTCTGGAGAGGCGACGACTAATACTCAACCTGGAGAGGCTACTCAACAATTTTCCACCGGAAGACACTACAAGTCAGAAGGATGGCCTATTCCCCGGACAGTTGGGTCAACTCCTTTACTTGTCAACCGGTACACCAAAAAACCGTTTGACTAAGTAAAGGGGGGGCAGCTGTAGACCCCTAAAATTGTCCGGGTCGGAAATAAGACTCGAAGACTCTCAAAGATCAAAGGAAAGTCAGCCAGAAGGACTCCCAGAAGACCATAGGATGACTATCTGTAGGTTTAGAGGTCTTAGAGTAGCCAAAAATAAGAAAGTGGGAGGTTTGGAGCTCAATACGGCCTCCTTGGAGTTCAGTACGGCCGTACTGCACATTTTGTACTACAATACGGCCGTACTGAAACCAATACGGCCGTATTGAAGTTTCTGTATTTCAATACGGCCGTACTGAATTCAATACGGCCGTATTGAAGTACAAAAACTCAATACGGGCCGTATTGAACCCAGGGGCCGTACTGCGCCTCATCCCTATAAATAGGACGTCATTTGGACGTCATTCCACACTTTTTCCAGCTATTCTGGACCCCCTGGCTGAGTATTCTTGGGTTTTTGAGCAGTGCTCTGCCCTAGAAATCTCTCTGAAAGCCAATCCGACGAAGTTCTTGAATCATAAGCCATTTGCTTGAGATTCGAACGAGTCGAAGGGAAATCTATTTGATTTCCATAGTAAAAATTATTTTTTAGGAAGGAGCGAGCAAGCTTGTAGAGGGAGGGAGTGCCAAAAAGCCTCCTAAACTTCATTGATATATAAAAAGCACGCTTCAAGAGGTTTCTTCTCTAAAAATCCCTTCTTTTACCGCTTTCTGATTGTTGCATATTTAAATTCGTCATCATGTAGATATTTAATATATAATCGCTTATAATAAATAGGGGTAATTTAGTAATTTTACACTATTATTAATGAAATAATCTGTCATAGGGAACCCGAAAGGGGCGTTGTGGGGTGCTAACACCTTCCCCGCACGTAACCGACTCCCTTACCCAACTCTGGTTGTAATGGCCTAAGTTGATTTGCGAAATCAATTGCCTTAACTCTTTTTCCAATGTTTTGAGTAAAACATTGGTGGCGACTCCAAGAACCCTACTTTTCGAAAACCACTAATCCATGGAGGGTCCCGCTTGGGATTAACATGGATTGGTGAACCATTTTAATAAAATTGTTAGTTCGACAAGGTCTCAGTTTGAGAATAAGTCGTTCTAGCGATCCATCATTTTTTTCAAAATCAATAAGAGTCCGACCATCGTCGCGAATGCCAAGGTCCGTTTCGGCGGGTGGCGACAATGAGCATTTTGGAGATTGGTTTCAATAAGTAATTTGTTGGAATCTAATTTTAGAAATTGATTTAAAAACTGGCTTTGCTACAATTTTAAAAACAATTTTACAGACCGATTTATAATTATCAACTCGTTTTATAATCATAAATTTATCAGCCCGTTTCTAACTAATTTAATAATTACCCATTTAACAACTCATCTTATAGGAACTTATTTAGTAATCAATTTTAGGATCGATATGTTTGAACTAATTTAGTGTGATCACTTTTGGCAATCAAAAAATCGGTCTCTAAATCATGAATCTCTAATAGTTCATCACTCATTTGTGCCTCCAATTTTTTTTTTTTTTTTTTTTTTTACATTTAAATTAATGGATTCAACATATAACACATTTGATATGCTGAGATCACTAAAAAAAATTAAGTTCTACTAGAAACATAAATAATTGAACAATGTTATTACATACTTTTCAATATGCAAAATCTTATCAAACTCAACATAAAATATAACTTTATATTTAAAGCAAGTATTAATTCATATAAAAATAGAGATTGACTAACTGCTTCAAACATAAATAAATAGGTTCATAAAAATAGGAACAAAAAAGTTGCAAAACATAATTATATCACATACAAATAAATTGGAGAACTCTTCACTGATGGAAGCAATATAGTTTCCACTTTTTGTCCAAACAAATGGAGAGAACATCCCTACGTATCCATGATTCACAATGTACATACATTGCTATTAGTGAAATTAGTTTAATGTATGTAATGGACGAAAAAGGAAAGGTACAACAATGTTTTCTTATTCAAGTCCCTAATGTTAAATGCTACACTAAATTGTTTTACATACATAGGTTTAATAAATATAAGACATGTAAGGATTTAAAATCATTTTATAGAATGCAATTTAATTTCAAATTTGAAGGCTTTGATGCAAAAATCAAGATTTCACTGTGAGAATAGCTAACTATGTGTCGCATTAACTGTCTAAATCTCGCTGAAAAATGAAAAGCATGTGATCGTTGCGATATTTTCAATTATATTGTTCATCTGTTAGGAATTATATCTCACGTACACAAGGACAAAATTGAGACTTTTCAAACCAAGTTATCTTCAAGATTGATTTCCAAGTTTTTATACAAGGAATTTTCCCTGACTTATGAAGGGTTCCCTTAGTTCTAGAGTAGTCCTTGAGTGAAAAACGTCTTCAAATTCATAAGGTTGAAAAACTTTATTTTTGAGTTTCACCTTTTGGAGAGTATCTTTATGCCTTTAACTATATATTATCACAAATTTGTTGTGATATGCTCCACCAACGATTTTGATGACCACCATGACCAAGGCGCACTCTCTTCTTCGTCAAGCAACCAACATATTACATGAGCAAAAGCGTCGTGCCATCGTTCAAGTTTGAATTGATATTAATATGTTATTAATTAACACACGTTATTTTTTTATGATATAAGCAAACTTAACATTGTTTTAATTGATCTAATACATTTTTTCTTTAGGGTCTTGCCTAGGAATTTGGAGGCATACGATAATTTAAAAAAACTGTTCTAGAAATTAATTATAATATGATTGTTTTATATTGAAAAAATTGTTGTTCAATTAAAGTCTTAACAATATAAATTTATTGATATTATATATTAAAAAAACATTAAATATAAGAATGTTTTGATACAATAAACTTGAAATAAAAATATTTAATTTTATATCTCCTTTCTACTCGGATGCCTCTATAAAGTAAATGGTAGTCGTGACTTCATATCTAAGGTGGAGATCAAACTTTGGTCCTTGATTGAGGATCACAAGTGCCTAATTGATTGCGCTAGTAACTTTTGGTTATTGCTATATATCTTGGGATGGAAATCACTTGTCTAACATTTCGTGCATGCCAAATCTCGTCATCTCGTATGCACATTTTATAAACTAGATTTGCTTACAATTAGCCAATTACAAAAGGTAGGTTTAAGAGACAAATCACAAGTAGGTGATACATATCGTGGATGACCACGAGCAAGTTATTCATCCTTATCACATTCATTACAACATTCATCATCACCTTCCAATAACTTCATCACATCAATTCAATAATATCTCAATACACAATCAATTCTGCACACAACTCATAGTATCTCATACTCATAATAAACATACAAAATTCATATTACCATATAAATAAGAATTTTCACAGAATTCACAAACATTCATAGATTCATAATCACAACACATAATGCACAATTAATCGTTCATTCAACTCATTCATAGTATCTCATGATCATAAGAAAAGTATAAAATATATATTCAATAAACATTATTACAACATCAAATCATCAAGATCCATCCAATTAAATTCAAAATCCCTAATTAATATATGAATAACCCTACTCTTTAAAAATGCACAAACTCATCATACAAATAAATTAATCAGAACGTGATATATCAAACTCATAAACAAAATATCAACAGATTCATATTTGTATTCATACACACAATACAACTAAAACATACAACCTACGAGGCTCATGAATCGTCCTTCTACCCTTATCCTTTATATATGCTTTAAGGATTCGATAATCTTACTCTCCCTTTACCTGGAATAATGATCATGTGGAACAACGTGTTCTTTATAGCTCCAACACTAATTTGTGCCTCCTCCAATAATCTGCTCTAAGTTCCTTCTTGTGAGTACTTTACATTTTTAAGAAGATGCATAATAACTTAATCTCTTCTATTTTATTTCATTTTAATAAGCCTTCAGATTAGCCTAGAATCCAATCCAATACTCTTTAATGTATCACTCCCCATATTATTTTATTTAAGTAATTAAAAATTAATATTATTTACAATCTAAACTTAATTAATTAATTAGTCAAGCCTATAATATAATTTTTATATCAAAGGTAATTTATTTTATTATGAAAAAACATCGGGGTGTTACATGACTTGTTTTGATAATTAGCTTACATAAACACCTTTATTAGGAGAGAAAAATAGAAAGAATTTTTTTTAAAAATAAATTCTCCACAAGTTTAAATTAGATTATGCAAGAGTTAATAAAAATAAGATTTTGAAGAAGCTAATAGGATAGAGCCTCTACAAATTAACTTATATATTCACAAGCTAATTTTAACTTAAGAACAAACTCATTTCATTTTCTCTACCTATTTTTATGTCCTATAAATGTTTATGGAGATGTTTACCCAAACAAGCCCTACATATATGGTTGACATTTACCTTACACATTTCATTTGTATGTAATTTGATTCATTGAGAAGTAACATAGAAAATACATATTTTTTGGTCCACTGAAGGCTCATCACTTGACTAAATTTTGTATATGAACTTGCTGATATTGTTTGATTTACAAGTTTTATTTTAGGAAAATCCTAAAACAAGCTTGCTATATAAATTTCTTGTAACTTTTAAGATCGGTTATATCATAATTGATTTTAAAATAAGTTATACAATTTATAATAGGTTATTGCATAACCAATTTTAAAAGTTAAAACTTTAAAATCGACTACTTTAAAATTAGTCAAATAATCAAATTAAAAAATAAAAAATATTTGATTCTAAATGTGTTTTTCCCAATGTGCCTTAAACGTGGGAGTGGTGGTTTCCACCCTCTATTGCTTGGATATTGCTTTGCTAGAGAAGTAATTTGTGATAACCTTCAATTTTTCCATCCAAACAATAATCATACAAACATTATTTGAGTTGAATTGAAAAATTCAATCTTAATCCAAATTCTTTTACGAACGATCAATCAAATAAAAAAAAATCCCTAAATCAATATTTAAAGAACTTACTAAGATGTGCAACAGTGTACTTATTCTCATTATCACAAGAAGGTTTCTATACACCATATTTACCAAGCTATTTTCATAAAGCTGAAGAGATATAAATGAGATAATTTATAAGTTAATTTTGTACAAGAGATTTTTTTAAGAGCTAAATATGCATACGGAATTCTAGGATTTAATTAACCGAACAAAGGAAATGAAATATTCTGGATGGGTAAAAGGAAGGAGACAATACATATACATAGTTTCAAAATAGTTTGAGGTAAAACTAAGTTAACCAAAATAGATCGAATATACTTCAATAATCAACAATATAATAAGATCATAAAGCTAACACAAGGATCACTTGCTTTCGTAACAACTAGGAGATAAACGTGGCTTAATAAAAATCTCAAGTGGAGTGGCTTTAGTGTTGGTTAGTCCAAAGGTTTCAGTCATATCAATAGGTTCAGTTGTCGGATTTATTATTTCAAAGGAATGCAAAAAACTAGCCAAAGTTAAATGAACCATTTGAAGGCCAAGGGATATTCCCGGACAAATTCTTCTACCACTTCCAAATGGTAATAGCTCAAAATGATGACCTCTAATGTCAATATCTTGGTGAGTACTGGTAAGGAATCTTTCTGGCTTGAACTCCAATGGGTCTTTCCAAACACTAATATCTGTGTGCATCTTCCAAAGATTTGTAATTAGGCGAGTTCCTTTTTTGACATTGTAACCATGTAAAGTGCAATTAATCTTCTATGAACTCACGAGGTGCCGAGAGAGGACCTGGGGGGTACAATCTTAAAGTTTCTTTGACTATAGTTTGAAGATATATTAATTTACTTATATCAGATTCATGGATACATCTTTCTTTTCCAACTTGGATATCAAGTTCGGCTTTAACTTTTTTCAATACTAAAGGATTTCTCAATATCAAACATATTGCCCATGTTAGAATAGCATTGCTTGTGTCAGTACCTCCAGTAATTACTGCCTGTAAATCAAATACATAATTCAAAAAAATATAAAGAATATAAATATAATATAAATATATGTGTGTGAAAATATCAATTATTGAAAAGAATAAGTTTAGATAGACTTATTCTTAAAATAAACGAATATTTTCTCATTTATATATATATATATATATATATATATATATATATATAAAAAGTGGGTTTCTAAATACAACTCATAGACTTTTTCTTAAATAAAGAAACTAAGCAAATAGATATGATATTTGCATGTTTAAGATTTTGTCGTAGTTTCACATGGTGTTTTAAATCTAAAGTACCCTTTAGGGTGGTTTATAGATTTTAATTTTATTTAAAAAAAAATAGTTTCAGATTTAGGTTTGTAGTTTTAGTTTTTTTTTTTTCTATTTTAACTTTGTTAATATTATAATTTTTCTTTATAATGCTCACTAAAGAATGTGAGACCCATCGCATAAGGTTGTGATGAGAAGATCTAAAGTGAGAATAGAACAAAATAAAAAAGAAAATATTTAAGTTTTCTACAGGTTTTCTGGATTGGATCATGACCAGAATGAGTTAAAATAGTCACATTTAATTTCACTTAAAATTTAAAACTCAAGTCTTATATTTCACATTAATAAGTATATTTCACATGATCAAATTGGATCAAAAAATCTGATTTAATTCATGCTCAAATTCTAAACTCAAGCCCAGCATAAATTTGATTAATTAGTACGGCATTTTTGTATGTAATTAAGTTTAGATCAGACAATCATCATATATATCAGACTAAATCAATCCAAATTTAAATCATTATTAAAATATCAAACCCATATTACTTAGTTTATCCGATCTATTTTGTCACTTTTTGCAAAGACTAAACAAGAGACTGAAAAATAAAAAGACGAGAGAGGTGAAGAAAGATAGAGGAAAGTATTAAAATGAACTAGAGAACTTCTAAAGCTTAAAATCAGAATTTAAAATCATTTTTCCCTCAACCGGCATAAGTAAGTATTACCGTAGCATAAGTAAGTATTACCGTAGTCTTAAAATTCTTATAAAATTATTTCAACATCTTTTTGCCAAACAAGTTCTGTTTTTATAATTTAAAGTTTAAAAAGGAAAGTTTGGAAACTTGTCACCAATGGAAATGAGACCTTCACTAATTTTCATGTTGTCAATGGTTAAAATCTAACATTTTGTTAACTCCAAATTGAAGTAACTGGTGCTAACAATCTAAACGAACTACACGTATGAACATATACATACCAGTACAGTGGATTTAATCATGGTATCGGCATCAGTCCCATCAATTGTTTTCCCATCAAGCATGGAAATCATCACATCCATGAAGTCTTGAACGTTCTCACCCAAAGTCCTTTTTTGTCTGATGCTCCTCTAACCACTCACTTAATGTACTATCAAATTCCTTGCCAGTTTCTTTCATGGCCTTCTTATGGCCACCAAAGTCAAACCATCTCAAATAAGGAATAGCATCTCCCACTGTGAACACCCCAAACAGACGAAAGAATTCCTCCACAGCTTTTACAGATCTCTGTGCTTTCTCATCATCCACAGTTGCAGCACTAAAATATCGCTTCCCAATGACCATTTGAAAAATAATGTTGAATGTAAAATGAGAAAACCATTGCTTCAGTTCCACCAACGCATAACCAGACTCGTTCTTTGTGCTACGCCAAATATTAAGGAGCTCCTTAATTGAATTTTGAACTTCTGTCACACGAACATGTTGTAATTGCTCTACTCGACGAGTGGAAAGAATTTCTGATGTTATTATCTTTCGTAACTCGCGCCAATAAGGACCGTAGGGTGCTACGGCTAACATGGCTTGGTTGTAGCCTAAGTGCTCAACGGCAACAAGCTTAGGGCGAGAGGAACCGACCGTGTCGTTTGTGGTGAAGCATTCCTTAGCCATTTCCCAATTGCTTATTATTAAAGCGTCTTTGACACCAAGCTTGATAGTGAATATGGGTCCATACTTGTCAGCTAAAGCACCCAAGGTTCTATGTGCTGATTGTGAACCACTCAACAACGGGAGGTGGCCTAGTATTGGCCATGCACCTGCAATCATGGGAGCCTCTTTATCATGAACAAATTTGAAGGGATGATACAAAAACAAATAGAAGAGGAATAGAGAAAGCAGTCCAATGACAGTTGCATTTAGGTAATTTAGAACAAAATCCATTTTAGCAAGTTAAGGTTGTACTTTGAAGTAATAATGCTGATTATTATCTTTAAATAGATCATCCTTTGATACACAGGGAAGCAAAAGTCAAGTGATGAATGTGTAAGGGTGAAGAGGAAGTTTTATTTTATTTTATTTTTTTCTGTAGATGCAGCTAACACGAAATTAAAGGATAAGTTAATTAATATTGTACAGAAAAATATCAGTTTTATTGACGTAGGTTAGATTTTTTGAAATTGCTAAAATCTTATTTGAAGGCGAATATATTTTATACATGCCTTGCATATTATATAATCTTCTAGATGTATCTCTGGAGCGAATGGACAAAATACTCCAATAAAATCACATGTAAACTCTCAAAAAAAAATTTAAAAAAATTATTTCCTTTATTTTTAGTAAAACTACTAAAATTATTAAATAAAAAAAAACAATATTTTAATTATTAATCATTTATCTTTAGCACATAATTAGTTCTTAGAAACATGACACTACAACACAAATAATTTTTAGTAACATTTAAAAAAATGTTACTTAATTATGTATAAATGTTACTAATTTGTTTTAGCAACATATATATTATCAAATGTTGTATATAGTACATGTTGCTAAAAAATTTTAATAACATTTTTATATAATTAGGCAATATTTTTCAAATGTTAGCAAAGTAGTATTTTTGTAACATTTTTTTAATGATGTTGCCAATATTTTGTTAATTTTATAAAATGATAATTAACTTTAATTTAGATATATTACTATCAATTATTATACCTCTTAAACTCCTAAGAGTTCTTTTTTTTTTTTGGTGTTGAAACTCCTGAGAGTTCTTTGAGAGAAGATTAAAGACACTCTTAATTAGTTACCACTAATTATATATAAAATATTAAATTTTATTTATCTTAAGTATAACTATATGGTTATATATATTCTTTATGAGTCATTAATATATTTGATGTGAGACTTTAATTATGGATAAATATAAGAGATAAGAGAAATATACTTTTTTTTACTCGATATGGGACTTTGATTTTATAAGCAATTATCGTAACATTTTTCATAAAAAATGTTGCAAAATAATCTATGTGAAATTTTTTTACTTGATATGAGACTTTGATTTTGAAAATAATTAGAAAGAATAATATTGAAATAAAAATATTACTCTATCTATAATGACATTTTTTAAAAAGTGTTGCAAAATAACCTATTTATTTAATATATAGTAACATTTTAATAAATGTAAACAAGAAAATGTTGCTAAAGAACTAAAATCTAGTAGTATGAACGCGTATCATTTTATATCTTTAATATGTAATTGCAGTAAAAAAAGTATTTAATATATAATTAGTTGCTACTATTTAAGTAAAACTTTTAGTTGTTTAAAATTATATCGTAATTTTTAACAACATATTTGAATAAACTACTCTAGATTTATTTATAGAAGAAAAGATTTTCTATAAATTAAAACTAATGAATGCATAAGTGGAAAATATATTTTTAGAGAAGCTAATGGATCCATTTGTTAATATATTTGTTTAAAAAACACATTTTAAATAAAATTAATAGTTATTTATTAATTTTTTAATGTGTTTGTCTAAACATTTTTTTTTATAAATAGTCTTCTGTTTTTTGATAAATAAAAAACAGTTTATACTTTTTTTATATAAAAAAAATAACTTTCTACTTTTTTAAGAAATAATTGACTCCTATCTACTAGTTAAAAACTTAGATTTGTGTAGATAAAATTTTTTAGAAGTACTTCTATAAAAGAAAAATCAAAATAAGTTTATTTATAAGCTAAAATTCATTTCATACATGAGTTAAAAATTAAGATTTTAGATAAGTTAATAAGAGAGAACTTTTACAAATTAGCTCATACATAAATTAATTTTAAATTATAATTCTTTTTTTATTCTGATTTATTTTCTAAAAATGCTTCTAGAAAAGTTTACACAAACAACTCTTTATTTTTTTAAAAAATAAATTAATTTTAGCTTATAAAAAATTATTTTCTTGTTTATTTAAATTTAATTTTTAGAAGTGTTTCTAGAGAAGTTTACATAAACACTTTTTTATATATGTTAAACAAACTAGTTAAACATGAGAAAGTTGTTACAAGGAGGTGACATTCTCTCTGAACCGTATAAGGTTAGGGAGTTCCCTTCTAAATACCTTGGATTGTCAATTGAAGCAAATCTCAAGAGGTTGGCTACTTGGACACTGGTGGTGTCAAACATCATGAGGAAATTGCAATCATGGTCAAGTAGGTTGTCGTCATTTAGAAGGCTTATAGTGCCTTTGGGGTGTATTTTGACAAACATACCAATATTCTATTTGCCTTTTTTCAAAGCACTGGTGGGGGTTATTACAATGATCAAATGATTACTAAAAATGTTTTTATGGGGAGGTAATGAAGAGGTTCAAAAGGTGCATTGGGGTGGCTTGGGACAAAATGAGTATCAAGAAAGGGAGAAAGGGTGTCAGACGTAAAAAATCTCAAATTGCTTAATATAATTTTACTAGTAAATGGAGGTGGTGCATGCTAGTAGATCAATGCAAGACGGGTTGTGGTGCAAGGTTCTGATTGGTTTGTATGGAGATGAGAATAATAAACTAAGCAGATCAAGGAATGACTTTTTTTATGGAAGGACATGTGTGAGGTGGAAGAGTGTGGCCACGAGAGGAGGAACTAGTTTCAAGAGGTTGTGGTAAGAAAATTTCTTTTGGTCAGAGTGTTAGGTGGGGAAGGACAAGCTTAAGTATTCTTTTCAAATATTGTTTTATTTGTCTGAACAAGAAGAGGCAAGGGTGTATGAGATGGGGAGTTGGGTTGATGGATCATGGGTTTGAGAGTGGAAGTGAAGGAGCGCGTCTTTTAATGGGAAATGAAGTTGGTAGATGTTCTAAAAAGGGTGATGGATTCATGTATTTTAAGAGTGGATAAGAATGAGAGGTGATATTGGACAATGAATGATATGGTATTTTATTAGTTTGATGGGAATACAAGTTCCTGGTGTGTTATGCTTGGGAAGAAGTGTCAAATGAGAAGTAAATTTGGTTAAAATATGGAATAAAGTAAAGCCTTTAAAGGTTACAATTTTTACATGGAGATTGTTACAAAATAAATTACGTACGGAAGTCAATTTATACCATAGGGATACTTTAACTAAAGAGAACATGTGGGGTGTGAGGTGTAATAATGAAATAAAATCAACTAATAATTTGTTCCATGAATGTTCATGGTTCTCAAAAGTTTGGCAAATTTATCTAGATTGGATGGATTGTGTATTTGTTTTTCATAAAAAGGTTCAAAAGTTTGGCAAATTTATTTACCTTGCAAACAAACATGAATGCATAGACTCTACAATCAACGGCATTGCAACACAACATATGCAATGAAAATTTGGTGAATACTTGCCAAATTGCAACCTTGGACTTCTCTTCAACACACGAAGTCCTTCTTGGATCTCATCATTTTCAGTCATAGCTTGGACTTGACATCTCATCAACATCACCTCAAACATCATGTTGTCATCAACACCATCTCATACACATATCATCACTATGCATCCTCATTATTCATTCATCACATATTATAATATTCATCATTATAACATCTCTATTGTAACATCCTCATCATTGAACCTTAAACATCATCACACATCATAACATTATACGTTATGCATTACCATTACACATACCCTCATCATTATCAATTGTTATTATCTCACATATCATCATTCACCAACATCTCAAATGTAGTACACAACATTCTCAATTCAAACATCAACATTTCACATCATATCACATATAACTATCTCATATCACATATAGGCACTTAAAAAATAAAACAACTTACCATTACAACTCACACATTATCTCTTCTTATCTTATCTTAATTATTTTCTATGACATCGTGTGGTCTAAACACAATATCTAAAGTTGAACCTATGATATTTAGTTGATCTTAATTTTGCTAGAAAGGCAAGATAATTATATAGAACTTTTATGTTGATATTAAAAGTTGATTTTACCATCTATTATTTTTAAAAATTACAAAAATGCGTTATTTAAGCTCAACTCTAATACTTTATTGTCGCTCACTAATTTTCCCTATACCATTGGAAAGATAATATTCATGACTACAACTCTTATGAATACCATAAAACTTCATGGTGATAAACCACAACTTTTGATTCCAACTCAATACAATCATCCGCGTAGAATGCAAAGAACTTAATTCCAATTTGTTTTCCTACTAGTAGATCAACTGATCATTGTATTCCTTTGATTAAAAAAGCAGACCATGTTAAGGTTACACTTATAGGTACCCTCCTAGTCAAAATGAACAAATTGAGAAGATGGTCAAAGATATGTCTTGGTTAAGAAAAAAGGTGGTACTTAGAGGTTTTATACCGATTATAGAGACTGAAATGCCAAAATTATCAAGGATAGTTTTCTCATTCCCAATATCGATGAGTTAATTGATGAGTTATTTGGGGCTCAATATTTTTCCAAGCTTGATCTCAAGTTTGGCTATCATTAGATCTCATTAAAAAAAATAAAGACACTACAAAAAAAACATTTATTACTGACGGATTTTTTCGATGGATATGTGTTCTTTTGAAAAATAATTGATTCCGACGGATATTACCCACAAATTTTTTCTGTATAAAATTTCATATGGATATTACCCACGGATTTTTTCCGTGAGAAAATTATGATGTTTCAGACAAATATTTCCCACGGATTATCTGTCTAAAATATTGTTCATAAAAAATGGAAAAAAAATTTCGTCGAAAACTTTAAAAAATTTAATGATAAAAGATTAACAAATTAAATTCTTAAATACTTAACGAATTTTCTCATGCTAATTAATTTACCAAATCAACTATTATATATAAAAAAAATTTATAATTAAATGATAGTATAAAATAATAATTTACTATCAATATATTTTAATATTATATAGTTAATTTTATTTATATTGAGAAATACATAATTAGTGAAATGATATATTGATGCATGATAGTCTAAAATTAAAAGATAATTTCTTAACATTTATAATAATTTTATCAATTTTGAATTATATTGTTTTTAATAAAACAAGATTATTATTTAATACAATTTTAAAATTAATTTTTAAAAAAATTATCAACAATATCCACGAAATTACCGATGTTATTACAGACGATGTATCGGTGGGTAATTATTTTTTATTAATAATTTATTTTAAAAATAATAAAATTAATTCATAAGTAATTATAATAAATAAAAATTAAATTAGATAATTACACACGGATTTATCCGTGGATTACCGACAGATAAATCCGTGGATAATTACTTTTTATTAATAATTTATTTTAAAAATAATAAAATTAATTTATAAGTAATTATGATAAATAAAAATTAAATTAGATATTTACTCACAAATTTATCCGTGGGTAATTACCGACGAATAAATTTGTGGGTAATTACCGACGGATAAATCTGTGGGTAATTACCCACGGATAAATCAATGAGTAATTATTTTTTATTAATAATTTAATTTAAAAATAATAAAATTAATTTATAAGTAATTATGATAAATAAAAATTAAATTAGATAATTACCCAAGAAATTACCCACGGATAAATTTGTGGGTAATTATTTTTTATTAATAATTTATTTTAAAAATAATAAAATTAATTTATAAGTAATTATGATAAATAAAAATTAAATTAGATAATTACTCCAGGAATTAACCACGGATGTATCCGTGAATAATTATTTTTTATTAATAATTTATGTTAAAATAATAAAATTAATTTATAAGTAATTATCATAAATAAAAATTAAATTAGATAATTACCCATGAAATACCCACGGATGTGTCCGTGGGTAATTATTTTTTATTAATAATTTATATTAAAAATAATAAAATTAATTTATAAGTAATAATGATAAATAAAAATTAAATTAGATAAAAAAAATTAAATATATATAAAATTCTTATAGTTAAAGAAAAGTCTCTAAAAACACTATGATACAAGAAAGACATTTGTGCTTTATATATAGAAGTTAATTATTCTTGGATTAGTTACTAATTTTCATTTAATATATATTTATACATATTTTAAATATGATTTATTTTTTAACTATAATATTTATTTTTTTATATAATTTATTATAAATTTTAATTATAATAAATAAAAATGTCACTTGTGAAATACACAAACTAAAATATTAATATTTTTTAATTTAGATGAAAATTATAGTATTATATTATATTATAATTTGTGAAATATACTAGAATGAGAGGGATCCAAATATTGTACAAGTATGAGATTATATAGTTGAAGATGACTTAAAAGAATTAATTTGTACTATTTATACCAAAGAGATGCATCTACTCTTTGGTAGCTTATTCCTTAAGAACTTCATAGTTAAGCATACTTGACATGGGTAATTTAGGAATGGGTGACCTTCTGGGAAGTTTTCCAGAAAAATGTGCAAGTGACAACAAGGCATGCCGAAAAGTCTTGTGTTAATTCGTGGGGTTTGTGGGGTCAATCTTTGATCCTAAGAGCATACGAATATCTCAAAAAGGGTTACCCATGGAGAGCTCCAATTGGTGAAGGGTTCTGACCAACGAGGAGTTAGGTGTAGTGTCATGGAATGGAGTTGCTGAAAGGTCAGATATGAGAGGTGGTTGTACTAAATAAGGATGTTATTTAATATAATTTCAAAATAATTTTTTAAAAATATTATCAACAATACCCACGGATAGAATTCGTGGGTAATTCCGTCGGAAAGTTACCCACGAATTATAATCCGTCGGTAAATGTTTTAGACGAGCAATTTTTTGACGGATTATTGTCCGTCTATAATCCGTCAGAAATGGAGTGTTACCCACGGATTTTTTGGATTACCCACGAATTTTGGTCGTCTGTAATTTCAAAATTTCTTGTAGTGAGACTATTAATGGACAATATTTAGAACACAGCATGGGCACTATGAATGGCTTGTTATGTGACACCCTCTACCCCGCATATCATAATACAAATAATAAAATTTAAATAACACAGCCTTTCATTTTTTTTAAATATCAAATGTGTTCAGATAGAGTGTACCACATCCATAACTTAACAAAATCAGCGAAAATTACAAAGAAATAAAACTAAAGTTTCCAAAATAATTTAATAAAAATATCTTAATCTAATCCTATCTACGCCCGATGTCACATGTCCTATCAGAGCAAATCCCAATATAGAAGCCTAAGCTTCATCACCAACCTCTTCAGCCTCATGCTAATAATCACCTATAAGACAGTCAAGGAAAAACAACACAAGAAAAGGGAGTGAGAAACATCTCACTCTGGCTCACAGTGTAGGAATATACACCGGATAGCCAAACAAAAACAAAACATATATAACACAGATAAATTAATAATAATATCACATCTCACTCATTCAAGACATAAAAATATCAATTTATCATATAACATTAAAATGCACATGGATGGACACGAACTACATTTTATCATGCATGTGGCGCCAATAAAACATCACATGACATATTGCCGCTAGCAATACACGAAGAGTAGTCTAGGAGTACATGTCGGGTCACACCCTCTGCGCAATCTCACTAGAAGGACATACTACCAAAGTCTCGTCAAGATAGCTAAGTCGCGCAAGATACATCCCATGCACACAATGGGCGAGACTGGGACTTCCAAACCGAGTTATCCCCAAGGACTAGTCCCCAAAACTTTCACACTAGGGGGCCTTCTCTGGCGGTGTATTCCATATTGTACCCTTAAAAACATTTATGCACATGATGCATGTCAATCAAGACTCTAGCATTCTCATATCATATTATTATCATCACATCTCATCATCACATTTCATCCTCATATTCCATCATCATATTCACATTATCACATTATCACATTATATTCACAATTCTCACAGAGCACTTTAATCTATATTAAAACTCATCTATTTGTGAAATTAAACACATATTTACACTCTGCAAACATTAAGGAACACAACAAAGCAATCAGAAGGCAAAACAGAAAACATTCATATTTTACCCGTTTTCTCATAGGGTTTCTTGTAGGAACCCACAGAGCACTCTAATTCATATAAAAACATATTCATTTTCAAAATTAATCACATACTCATGCATTACATCCAACAAGGAACACAACAAAGCAATCAGAAGGCAAAATAAAAAACATTCATATTTTGCCCGTTTTCTCATAGGGTTTTCCGTAGGGACCCACAGAAATCTCAAATCATACAATTATAATTTTAAAACTAAAACTAATCATTCATTCAAGCAATTTATACAATTAATTACATACAAGAGGAACAATAGATGAAACAGATACAATTGGAGAAAAACCCTCATACATGAGCATACAACAAATACAACAAACACAGGATTGAGGGCCAATCCCACTACCCAACATATATTTCCACAACTAAAGCGAGGTTTCTCACTCCCCCTTACCTGGATGAGCAGACACTATTAGAAAAGTGTCATTTTTTTGTAAATTTTCCTGCAAAAAAATATTCCTAGAAAGTTTTTGCAAAATTTCCTGCAAAAAAATATTCGCAGAAATTTTTTACGAATTTTTCTACAAAAAAATATTCACAGAAATTTTTTGCCAATTTTCCTGCAAAAAATAATTTACAGATATTTCTTACAAATTTTGCTACAATTTTAATAATCATGGGAAAAAAAATTTCATGGTAAAAATTTGCAGAAAATATTGTAAGAATTTTATTTTGTTTCTTGCAGATTTTCTTGCAAAAATAAATTCGCAAGTAATGTTTACTAAATGGTAGAAAAATTTTGCAGGTAATTTTTCTTGCGGAAAATTTGCAGGAAAAAAAAAAATATTTAAATTCATAAGTTTAATATTTTAAAAAATCTCTAAGTCCCACATCGATTGAAAATAAAACAATTAAAGAGTATATAAGTTGGGGCAACACTTACCTTACAAGTTGAATTGTATGGTTGAGTGTTAGACTAAAAATCTACAATCTTAGAATTTAAAAGATTATGTATAAGGCATGAAAATAAAAGATTATGAATTCTTAAAATATATAATTTATAGTATTTTTTTTAAATTTTTTCGTAAAAAATATTCCTGCAGAATTTCTTGCAAAAAAATTTGTAGGAAAGTTTCCTGCGAATTTTTTTTGCAGGAAAATTTCCTGCAAAATTTTTTTTGCAATAAACTTTCCTGCGAATTTTTTTCGCAAGAAATTTCGCAGAAAATTTTCCTGCGAATTTTAAAATTGGCAAAAATATATTATCCACGAAGGTATTACCTGCAAATAAAATTTCGCAGAAAAATTTGTAGGAACAACGTTTCCTGCAAATTTTTATGAAAAATTCGTAGGAAAAGTCGCATGTAATAAGAGAAATTCTAGTAGTGAGAAGACGAATGGTGGTGTGATCTAAGATCGTTCTTTAGTACTCTTCCTTAGAGCTCTTTGTTTCTCTTCTTTTTTTCCCTAACCCTCCAGAACGCAAATGAGACAGATAGGGTTAATGCTACCTGACTCATTTCTTAAAATTAATCCATTGGGTTGGGTCAACCCAACCCATTTTCCTTCTCTCCTAACCCACTTCTCTTTTTCCTCAAAATAATTAAATAAAATAAATACATGTATATTATAAAATATTTTTTCTCTATAATAATAATAATATATTTCTGACCCAAAATATAATAATATAATTTCAATAACAAAATATCATATAAAATCAACCTTCTCTTAAAACATATAAATATGTATTTAAAAATGCTAATAAAAATACTTATTTAATACGTACAAAATAATTGTCCAAAACAATAATTATTTAAAACGTACAAAATAATATTTCTCTATAATTATTAAAATAATTATGACCAAATACCATATAATAATAATAATAATAACCTTTTCAAAAACTGGGGTGTTACATGTTATGCCATTTGGGTTAACAAATGCTTCAGCTATATTCCAATGCTTAATGAATGAAGTCCTTCAAGATATGTTACGAAAATCTTTTCTGGTTTTTTTTTTTATGACATATTGGTGTATAGTCCAACTTGGTCCTCCCATTTACAACACTTAGAAGCTACCTTGGAATTACTAAGGAAGCATAAATTATTTACCAAGTTATCTAAGTGTTCATTTAGTCTTACTTAGGTGGGATACTTAGGTCACATGGTTCTAGTCATAGAGAGGTCATGTATACTTCAAAGGTACAAGTTGTGTTAGCTTGGCCTCTTCCTACTAACATGTTTAGGGTTTAGGGTTTAGGGTTTAGGGTTTATGGTTTATGGTTTATGGTTTATGGTTTAGGATATAGTGTTTAGGGTTTATGGTTTAGGATTTAGGGGTTTAGGGTTTATTAGCGAGCAATCAAGGTTATTGAAGTGTAGTACTAGCATTGTTTATCTGGAAAGTATCGATCACATAATAGCTACCTCCTATTGCTACCATTGTATATATTTGCCATTCTGGTAAGACAATGACTTCCTTTGTAACTCTCTTGAATAAGATTATCCTACCCCCTTGTTGCCAATCCTTTTTGCATTTTTATAATATATTGAAAGGAAATGCGTGTTACATCTAAAAAAGAAAATTCAAAGCATTACAAATCATTATTTCATGAGTTTTAAAAGACACAGTATGCTTGATAATTTCTTGATAAATGTTACAAAGCACAACCAACAAGATAACGTTGTTTTAACTCATAAGTGCTTGCAACAGCTTGAGGGTAACCCAAGGGAATAACCAACTGTCATTCAAGTCAAAGAGCGTTCAAAGATCTCACTCATCCATGATCCTTGGCTGTGTGTCACGATGAGGAATTTCTGACTTTAAAAAAAAAGGCAAAAGCAAAAAGGAAAGGAAAAGAAATAAAAGTTTAAGTCTTGAAAGTTGTGTCTCATAACATTTTACATCATATAACCATTGCATCACATTTCATTTGCATCTCTTGCTTCCTAAAACTTATGACGTAGAGTTTTTAGGCTAAGCACTTGCTTCACATATGACTTTCTATTTAACTAGTACTTACCTAGCATAAGTTATAATTTCTTTTGTATAAGCCCATTATCTACATGGTGTGACCCATCGACTAACTCAGCACTAGCATTTAGTCGATGCAATATCAACATTCAATCAATCCAGCACCAACATTTGATTGAATTGGCACCAATATTTGGTCGATATAGCACAAACATTCGACCACTCCAACATTAACATTCAGTTTATCAAGCATGAGCATCCGGTCGATCCAGCACAAGCATTTGACTACTCTAGCATTAGCATTCAGTTCATCAAGCACAAGCTTTCGATCGATACAGCACAAGCATTCGACCACTCTAGCATTAACATTCAGTTCATCAAGCAAGAGCATCCGGTCGATCCAACACAAGCATTCGACTACTCCAACATTAGCATTCAATTCATCAAGCACGAGCTTTCGGTTGATCCAGCACAAGCATTCGACCACTCTAGCATTAACACTCAGTTCATCAAGCACGGGCATCCGGTCGATCCAGCACAAGCATTCGACTACTCCAGCATTAACATTCAGTTCATCAAGCACGAGCTTTCAATCGATACAGCACAAACATTCGACCACTCTAGCATTAACATTTAGTTCATCAAGCACGAGCATCCGGTTGATCCAACACAAGCATTCGACCACTCCAGCATTAGCATTCAGTTCATCAACATTCAATCAATCCAGCACCAGCATTTGATTGAATTGGCACCAACATTCGGTCGATACAGCACAACAATTTGACCACTCCAGCATTAGCATTTAGTTCATCAACATTCAATTACTCCAGCACCAGCATTTGATTGAATTGGCACCAACATTTGGTTGATCCAGCACAAGCATTCGACCACCACAGAACAAGCATTCAACATTAGCATTCGGTTGATCCAGCACAAGCATTCGAACACTCCATTACAAGTATTCAACACTAGCATTCAGTTGATCTAGTACTAGCACTTGACGATCCCAGCACAACATTCTAGCATTTGACTGTTCAAGCAAAAGATTTGAATCTTTCTAGTACCAACATCAAAAATAGGAGCTACGTCTTGGGTAGCTGGATAAAATTAACTCACATCTTTATTCATTTCTTATCACAAATAATCTAAATTGCCTTATTTAGATTATTTAATAAGAAATAAATAAAGAGGGGCAACTGCGAATAACCAATTTTATCCAGATCCACAAAAGTAATGAAATGGATGTCTACTGTGAATAACCAATTTTATCCATATCCCAAAGTAGGGAGTCAATACCATATGACAACAAGGAAACTTGAGGCCCAAACAAGTGGTTTTTAGGAGCCTAGAACGGACCGTTCCAAGTTACTACAAAGACCTAAAACCCTAATTGAGAATGGGTCGTTCCAAAACTGGAATGGGTCGTTCTAAGTTACTACAAAAGAACTAAAACCTTAATTGAAAACGGGCAGTTTCCAAAATGAAACGGGCCGTTCCAAGTTACTACAAATACCTAAAACCCTAATTGAGAACGGGTCGTTCTAAAATTGGAACGGGCCGTTCTAAGTTACTACAAAAGAACTAAAACCCTAATTGAAAATAGGCAATTTCCAAAATGGAACGAGCCGTTCCAAAATTGGAACGGGCCATTCAAAAATTGGAACGGGCCGTTCCAAGTCACTACAAGGACCTAAATCCTTGATCTGGAACAGGGCGTTCCGAATTTTAAAATGGGCTCTTTTAGAGCTCGGAATTTCTCTCTCTTTCTCTCTCCTTGTATTTCTTGAGATCTGTGAGACATCTGTGTAGTGTGAAAGGTAGACAAAAAACATCTCATCTTTCAAGATTCAACGGTATCATTCTTTTCTTGACTCTATTTTTTTAATTGTATGTACTTAGTGAATACGATTTGTTGTCTTTAAAATAATTGTTTAAAAAGTATTTGATATACAACAAATAATAATGTTAATTGAATAACATTTTTATCTTTAACATTATTTGGTTCTAGGGGTTTAATGACTAGTCATTTGCTAGCTTAAACTCTTCTGTACAATTTTTTTTAAAGAATAAAGATATGTTGCAACCAACAACGTTAATTAAGTAGCACTTCTATTTTTAACGTGATTGGAAGGACTTATTGGTTAGCCATTTGCTAACTTGAATCCTTATGCAAAATCTATTTCTTTAGATAAAAAAATATAAACATAATTGTGCTTCATGTATACTTATTTTTATGGTTAATGATATTAATTGAGTAGCACACTTCTACCCTTTAATATCATGTAAATCATAAAAGCTAATAGAATAATTATTCGTTGTCCTAAGCTTTAAGAAAATTTAATATCAACAAATAAAAATCAATAACATTGATTGAATAGCAATTCTATCTTTCATGTTATTGGAAGGATTTATTGATTAGCCATTTGCTAGCCCAAATCCTTATAATTTTCTAATAGAAATACAAAGAAGCATTTCTCACATTTTAAAAAAAATATATACATATATACATTTCTGAGGAGTAAATTAAATATTTATAAATTTATATAATTTTATGCAATTAATTAAAGGTACTATTTTTACAGGCGTCGTGGAGTGTTAATACCTTCCCTACACGTAATTTGTAACGACCCGGCTGGTCACTACACACACACCACTGCACACCCTAAAGTGTAACGACCCGGCTGGTCACTACACACACCACTGTACACCGGAAACGCCAGACAAAAGGACAAGTATATAAATATAGGGTCTAGAATATAAATATATACAAAGTCTCTATCCGACTAGAGTTAGAGTGTACAACACAAAGTACAACCAATGCTACTATCCCAAGTAGCTACATAACAAATTAGTCACAAAAATGATCAGCTCTACTGGTCCGCCGAAGACTCATCCTTAGATGCCCACCTATCCCTGCTCTGCTCCCATACATAGTATGATCATCGCAGTCCAACATCATGGAGACAACAAAAGGGTAAGCTAGTGTAATTAAAATTCAACATACAAATATATATATATATATATATATATATATATATATATATATATATATATATATATATATCAATATAAATAAACAACAGATACAATTATCAGCAAACTTATACAGCTTATACCACTCAACAATATCAGCACCGCAATGCGGCAATATCAGCACTGCCTTAGCGGTTAGAATCAGCACCACATATGTGGCTAACAACAGCACCGACTTAGCGGCTATAATATCCCCCAACTCAGCACAACCCAGCACAGCACAGCACAACACTTCAACACATCAATCAACTTAACAAAATTCATTTAAAGTACCACATTATTTAGCCATAACAGCACACATCTTCAGCATACAACTCATCGATCTTACAGCATAATCAGAAATCAGCACACAATGCGTCGTCACGCATATCAACTCGGAGATCTCTTATAGCAACTCAGCCATTATGGCTTACAACAACTCAGCCATTATGGCCTACAACAACTCAGCCATTTTGGCCTACAACAACTCAGCCATTATGGCCTACAGCAACTCAACCATTATGGCCTACAACAACTCAGCCATTTTGGCCTACAGCAACTCAGCCATTATGGCCTACAGCAACTCAGCCATTATGGCCTACAGCAACTCATATCAACATTCAACACAACACAACGTTTGCAACTCAACATATCAACTTGCAACACAACACAACTGTACAACTCAACATCAACTTTCAACACAACTCAACTGTACAACTCAACATGTCAACTTGCAGCACAACACAAATATACAACTCAACATCAATCAACCAACATCATCCATTAGTCATCACATTATATTCGTCTACAACTCAACTAAGCATAAAACAACATTAACCAACATATATAAATTTCTCATCTCCGCGCCCGGCGCACTCATGGTCGCGCCCAGCGCGGTACAACCAGAGAGCACCAGGGGCTAGCGCACCCAGCGCAGGTATGCCTGCGCCTGGCGGGGCTCAGCCAGAGAGCCCAAGGCTCACACGCGCCCAGCGCATGCCAGGCAGAGACTCCCAGGAGACTCCCAGGAGCATAAAATAGCATGATCAACAATTTCACAACGTACGACATGTTCAACACATACTACGACCCAATCCTCTTATTTACAACTCATCTATCTTGTCAAATTACCCACCCAAACAACACCAATCAACCTAAGCACCTAAAACAACTTTAAACTTAACCAAATCACTAAATGGAAAATGGCAACCTTCACAGAAAATAGCACATCATGAGTTATATTACTCCTACCATGCTCATCCTTATCTCATATGAAAGATAATCAAATTTCCTACAACTCTCATGAATACACCAAGTCTTAATTCATTCATCTACCTTGTTAAATATTCTAAAAACCGCAACAACTATAGGTAAAGCTGGCAGCCTGACCCCTCTTCACTAAAACGGCCATATCTGGAGTTCTAAAACTCCTTTTTGAGTGATTCCAGTGCCATTGGAAAGCTGACATCCAAGGCTACAACTTTTATGAAGACTATAAAGTCAAATTCTGAAACAAAAATTCGCGCACAGCGCGTTAAGTGCGCGCCCGGCGCAATTCTCAACCAGAGACCTGTAAATTCTATTGCGCCCAGCGCTGTCCTCATCGCGCCCAGCGCGATTCACCCAGAAACTTCCCATTTCAAGTCGCGCCCAGCGCGAAGAACTGCGCCCGACGCAAATTCAAACGGGGACCCTTACCTGCTACGAAAATTTCACCAAAACCTGCGAAAAATACCAGGAAAACAACATGCAAACCATCCAAAAGCTTCCTCTTTCATCAAACATCAACAAAAACGTTCCGTTTTCGACATGCAATCACAAAATCATCAAAACCCCAAAAATTTATCCAAACTCCGAAACCCCCACCAAAACCCATTTTCAGCAATCTCAACCCGACATCCCGCAAGCATCAAATAGCAAAGGAGTTTCGGGACTCATTCACAGCCAAAATACACAAAGTAACTAGCTTCCCTTACCTCGGCGCGAGAATCTGAGCTCCGGGAAGAAAACGAGCTTGAACGGAGAAGAAAAGGGGAAGTAGGAGAAGCTTGAGGAAGCTCCGCACGGCTCAGCAAGAAACCCAGCACCACTACTCAGCTCCTAAGACTCACCACAACCACTCATGATCAGAGAAAGGAAAATGGGGAAGAAGAGAGTGAAAATGAGGAGTGAGTAAGAGAAGTGAGTGAAAGAGAGTGGGGGAGAGAAAAATAAGGGAGGGGGGTCTCACATAATTGACTCCCGAACCCAATTTTGATTTTGAAAGATTATTTTTAAAGGGTTTTCCAATATTTTTCCCTTAAAATAAAATATTGGTGGCGGCTCCATTGAAAAAATAATGTTATCGTCATCCCGTTGTGATCCTAGTTACGATAGTACAGGTATGACACCCTTCAAGGTAGTTTATGGCAAAGATCCTCCTCAAATTGACAAATATATTACGAATTCCAATGATCACCGATTGTTGTAGGAGTTGTTACAGTAGTGTGATGTTGGTTTTCATTAGTTAAAGGAAAATCTACATAAGGTGCAACAATATATGATGAAACAAGGTGATAAGAAGAGATGTCATGTAGAATTCAAAGTTGGTGATATGGTGTTGGTTAAGCTCTAAACTTATCAACAAAATTTGATTCCATTGAGAAAAAACCAAAACCTAGCCATAAGATATTTTTGGTCCTTTTCTTATTATCCAATTTGTGGCACGGGTTCGTTACATACAAGCTATTGTTGCCCTCAACAACTAGAATTCATTCAATTTTTCATGTGTCATAGTTGAAGTCGTGCCAAGGCGTTCATTAACAATCATATGTTTCACTTCCTCTGATTACTAATGGCAATGGTCCTATATTACAGCCACAACAAATTTCGCAATCTAGAATTGTTCTTAGAGGAGACAAAAATATTCCTCAAGTTTTGGTACAATGGGAAGGCATTGGTGCAAAACATGCTTCTTGGTAAGAACTTTCATGTATGCAACAAGCTTATCATGACTTCAACATTGAGGGCAAGGTTGATGTTAATGGGAGAGGTAATGTCAAAAGTGGAAATAGCAAAAGGTCTATTTAGGAATAGTAGTTGAAGAGAATAATTTTGTTAGGGAGAATGGACAGTTGTCAAGGGATTATATGTGAGATGGCAATTAATTATATAGTACATGAGCAAAGGATAGAGAGAGGGGAGGGGGATTATGATGCCTTTTTGTTTCCTTTTTGAGTATCTTTGTAGTTTCTATCTTTGCATAAGAACCTCCTCCTCTATCTCCTCCTCCTACTACTACTACTCCTACTTCTCTTGCTCCTCCTCCTCCTTCTCCTTCCCCTTCTTTTACATCAATTTTTAATAATTCAACCGTTAAATTAAAATTTCTTAATGTGTAAATCAAGTCTATATTTTTGTAAAATTTTGAAAAGTTTGTCTTAAAAAACTGTCTTAGGCCTCAAATTTTCTAGACATAGCTTTGTTGGTGTCGACGCCACCATTACCGTAATTGTCATCATTAATAACATTGCTGCCACCGTCACTATTATCATTGCTATCATGTGATGGTAATGACAATGTTGGTGGTGATACCAAACACACTTATTCTTTAATTGTTTTAGTGTTTAAAAACTCTAAGGCACATGGATTGATTTGTTCATGCAAAAGTGTGCTGGTAGTGAAACAATTACACTTATTCTTTATATTATCTATAGTATTCAACATGATTATTCCTTCCGTGCATGTTTTACATAACAGTGTCCCCTCTACTATTATTCAATAATTTGTAGACATATGTATTTAATTGATACATTATTGAATGTTATTTATTTGTTAATATTGCAATTAAGTCCTTACAACATACAATATTAATAACTCTTTTCATTTTTATCTTTGCATTTTCTTTCTTATTCTTCTTTTTGAATTCGAATAATTTTTTTAGTTTTTTTACAGCTGAATTTTTTTATGTAACTATTTATTTTTTTAATTTTAAAATTTTAATTAAATAATCAGTAAAATCATTTTAATTTCTTAAATTTTAACAGAAATATATAGAATAAATATATAAAAACATATTAAGAACTATACTTAGTATGAGTATAATTTTCTATTTTTTTTATAATGTTACTTTCTACTATTTTTTACAACTTACTTTATATATCTTAAATTATTAATATATTATAATTATAGTAATATTTTTATTTTTAATTTCTAGTATTGATCTACTGTTAAATTTTTATTTGAATTATATATATAGTCACAACTGAATATTTTAAAATAATTTTTAAATGATTAAGATATTAATCAAAATAAAATTTTCTAAAATTATTTCAATTTCATATATTATAACTAAATAATGTATTTATATAATCAAAATAAGGTTGAAGCCAATAAATACTTCTACCAATATCACGGTACCAAAAATAAAAATAAAAAAAATTATTTTATATATTATAATTTAAAATATCTTAATAAACTTCACATCTTAATTTAAATATTTTTTTATATTTTATTATCAATTTAAAATCTCTTAACATACTTAAGTAATATTTTAAAATTTTATTTTTATAATATTATTTCATTATTCTTGAAACAAATTATTATAATGTATGAACATCTTATTGTTTATTTTACTTTACAATAATGTCTTTCTATTATTTTAGATGCATGTTTTACTATTATATTTGAACTGTAGTAACAATTTATTTTTAATTTTTATTTATTTTATTAAAGTTCTAATATTATTTTTATATTTTATTAGTTTTTTTTATTCACTACAAGAAAAATGTAAATTATCGATGAATATTTTTTTACAGATACAAATCTGTTGGAAAATTTATATTTCCAATAGATTTTAATATTACCGACGGAAAAAAATTTGTCGGAAAATTTATATTTTTTGACATTACTGATGGATAAATTGCAAAGACTATAAAACTTTCAGAAAATTTATATTTCTGACGGATAATTTTTTACGAATACAAATCTGTTAGAAAATTTATATTTTTGATGGACATATCTGTTGGTAATTTCTGAAAGATATAAATCTGTCAAAAAATTTATATTTTCGATGAAAAAAATCGTAGGAAAAGTTATATTACTGATGAAATATTTCTGATAAATTTATCTTTGTCAAAAATGTAAGAATTTTTTACGAAAATTAACAATCATATATTAAAAAAGATCAATAAAATTTTAAATATATATATATATATATATATATATATATATATATATAAAGAGAGACAGAGAGAGAGAGAGAAGGAGAGATAGAGGAGGAAGAGAAATTAAATGACTCACAAAGTAACTCTTGATAAAGTTACTCCGCTAATAACTCATAAAGTATGTTGAATTTCATTGATCTAACGGTTAAATTAAAAGTTATTAAATTTTACTAATAATTAATATAGAAAAAATTGATTAGCTTTGGAATAAATTATTTGCTAACAATATAGTTGAAAATTAATTATTTTAAATTATTTAACTATAATTTTATTGACAATATACTATATGATTTTAATATTTTTGTATAACTAATATCTGGTTTTAAATTTGATATGAAAATATTATGATATATTAGATAAGATTTTAAATTAATATTTTATTAATGGTTGGTAATTAGAAAATAAAATAAGGATAAATACATTTTTTGAATTTTATATCTTAGATTTAAGATAAATAAATATATTAAGTTAATTAATAATTTAGTTAAAATGTTAAAATTTAATTTATAAGTATGTAATAAATAAATATTTATAATTTTATAAATTATATTTTTTTATTATAAATTATAAAAATAATATTTTAAAATATATAAATTATTATTTAAACTTTTAAATTTATAATAAATAATTTAAATTGTACCATAATATTAATTTTAAATATAAATAAGTAGATTGTTAATTATAAAAGTAAGTATATATACAAATAAAGATTAATTAAATATAATACAATTATTATTATTGATAATATAATTATTATATATATTATTCTCTTTTTATAGCAGTTATGACGCACCAGAATGAGAGGGATCCAGAGATAGTACAAGTACGATATTGTATAGTTGAGGATGACTTAAATGAATTAATTTGTACTACCTATACTAACAACATGCATTTACTTTTCGATAGTTTATCTCATCAGAACTCTACCAACAAAAAATTTTGACGAATATATCCGTCAGAAATTTCTGACAAATTAAATTGTTTCCGATAGATTTTTTTTTCTGATGGATTTGCATCCGTCGAAAATTCTCTATTTCTGACGAATATTCCTTTTTACCAACAGATTATATCCATCAAAAAATTGTGTTTTTCTTATAGTGATTTGTAATGACCCATCATGATCCTTACACTCAGAGGTATCGTACTAATTATACTAATCAACTAAAAGGAACTATTAAACTGAATAACATCATATATACATGTATATAAGAGTAGTAATAAAAGCACATCTCTATGTACAAAAATGAAATACTATGCATATACATTCATCCAAAATAACAATATTCTTCTAGTGCCGGTCAAGCACAACCAAACAGTTACCCAAGACAATAACTCTAACACTAGGATAAAACTCCACATCCCATAGTGGTCACAATAACTAGCTCCCACCTAACCTTAACTTGCTCTCACACATAGTATGATCATCATAGTCTATCCACATGAAAGCAGAAGGGTAAGCTAGAGTTCAATAAACAATCATGCAAGCATAAGAATAAACTTCTATGCTACACCATCATCAAATCACCAATCATTCTATAGAGTCACACCATATACTCTATTATACATTAATCATGCAGTAAATGCAACTCATGATAACAATAGAAAACCAAGGTATAAAATCCCCCCAGGTGTTTATCAGATAGTTTCACTTACACACTTGGTAGTCTAGTTTCACCGTTTAGAATAGTATAGTTGGGTACAGGCTTACCACGATCTTAGCATGCATTACCAAGTCACTTATGGATTTCACCCACCGCCTATCTGCTAAGAACCACACAACCTTTCCCAATACTTGGTTAAGGGAATAACCCTCAACCTCATACCTCGATCCAACACTAGCTAAAGACTTAAAGGAGACTCACCCAAACTAGTAGTATGTCCAAGCACCACTCTCACCCAAAACCAGTGGCCTATTCAAGCACCACTCTCATTCATGATAGTCGCCTATCCAAGCACCACTCTCAAGAGACTCTATATGAGCTCTTCTAATTTAAAAACATTTTTCTCACTCCTCAAGTCCTAAGCTAGACACATGCCATAAGGCACCACATGCAAACAATGCATTATACATCATACATGGTTAATCCACCATCATGATCAAATTCATTCTCACATGAACATACGTATATAATAAATCACGTTTAAACATTCATATTTATATCTCCAACCAATCATCAATTTACATTATATATCATACATACATGAACCAACATCAAACACCGATACATGCCAAAGCATCACAACTCAACCACAACACCAAATTGTAACTCACACCTAGCACAACCCAACTTACGCCTAACCCAATAGAGTTAGAGACTCCTAGGGGCTTTCACGCCCGACGTAGTCATCCCCACACCCAGGGCCACCAAGTCAGAGATTTCCAGGGCATCCACGCCCGACGTAGTTGTCCCTGCGCCTAATGCCACCAAGTCAAAGATTTCTAGACGCATCCACACCCGGCGCAACCAGCCATGCGCCTGACGCCATATTAGTAAAAGTCCATACAAGCCACTATCTAATATCACACCCAACATGGTCTTCTTCACACTCGGTGCCATTCATCCAAAGGCCCCCATTTCAAATCATGCTTGACGAGACTAAGCTCGTGCCCAACATGACTGTGAAATGGTTACTGCTGATGAATGCCCACTCGACGCCATGAAAGCGCACCTGGCGCGAATTCAAAAACCAGCTAGCAAGTTCAAAATTTTCCAACAACACCTGCAATTTCAGACAAACCAACAACATGCAAACCATGAAATTCAACAACCAAACTCTATGGAATCCAAAACCATCCTTAGATCCCCCATGAACTCATCCAATGCATCAAAATCACCCAAAAACCCCAAAAATGGCCTAAAACCCTGAAGGTGAGAAAAACCCCTCAAATTAACAGTTCAATCCCCAATCTCATGCATCAATTGAGTTTCTAAACTTACATGCAACCAACCAACAATATCATAGCTTCCCTCAGCGGAAAGTTGGCTTAGAACAACCAAGAAGAGGAAGAAGGAGAAGAAAATCACAACACCTTGCCCACCAACTTCAATTGCCCAAATTCAAGCTTCCTAACCTAAATTCCAAAAAAGATAGAAGAGATTAGTGATCTAGAAGAGAAGAGAAATCAAATAAAAAAATTTGGGAGAAAAAAGAACTCACAGACCTAGAGTTCTTCTCTCTAAAACTTCTTTCTAGATTTCTTTGAGAATGAGTTTATGAGACTTTGTTCTCAAAGAAAACCTTATATATTCTTCTCTCTGGTGTTACAATATTCATTGGTTTTATACTATTAAATTATTAGTTTTTGAAATGAATATATATATATATATATATATATATATATATATATATTATGTTATAAATGCTAACCAACAATTTAATTAATATTTCAAAAATATTTATGAAATTTTAAATATATATTATAATATTATATTCTAATGTTAAGAGATAATTATTTAATACATAAATATAAATATGATAGATAAATTGCAAATCTAGCAATTTTATTATATAATCGAATTTTTATAAAAAATTGGTTATTTTTTTCTTGAATTTATAATATATATATATATATATATATATTAAAGAAAAAATGGTTATTTCTCAATGACAGTAAAATAAAATTATAACTAATGTTTAAGATATGGTAGATATTATTAAAATAATAATAAAATCATGATTAATATTTATAAGGAAATAATTATATAAATTATAATTTTCAGCCAAATATAAAAATTAGTATAATAATGAATATAAATTTATTAATAATTTATTAAAATAAAATATTAATATTATACCGATCCTGTATAACTTCAAGAAAAATAAAAGCGTTACTACAATGATAATATATTAATAATATGAATAAGATTAAACTCTAATAGTTAATTAATACTACAAGTTTAAAAATTAAAAAACAAATTAATAAAATGATAATATATTAATAATTTAAAATAGTGAAATGTAATATTATAAAATAAATATAATAAAAAATTCTAATATGTACGAGTACCAAATCTATCTATTAATATATTTATTCTGTATTGTTTAATCACAATACAATAAATTAAAATAGTTTTAGAAAATTATATTTTGATTAATATTATAAATATAAAAAAAGAAATAGTCATTTAAAATAGTTAGACATGAAAAAAAAATTAATTTCTTACGAATTGATGAAAGGAAAAATAACATTTGAATAAAAAATAAATAAAAATTAATAGATTATAAAGACTTAATTACAATATTAATAAATTAATTATTATATTATTAAACAATAGTAGTATTGTGACGACCTGTCATGGTCGTCACACTATGAGCAACACTACACACTACTGAAATGTATATACTAAAATAGTATAATAAAATATTTACAACACAAGTTGTTAATCAAGCAACCAACGACAACCAATTATATACAACAAAATATGCTACTATAAGGTAGCCTACAAAAAAAATCTATCTCCAGGCACCTCCTGTGGCCTCTAGCAGCTATCTCCAGTCTGTCCCTGCCCTGCTCCCATACAACGTATGATCATCGCAGTCCAAACCATATGGAAACATGCAAGGGTAAGCTAAAGACAATAAACAACTCATAATAATTTAATATGCAACATAACAACTATATAATCATCTTCGCATTCGACACATGAGCCAAACAACATATATACTATACATCTTAACATCATTTCAACTTACAACATAACAACACTATCATCATCCTCAACAAGTTCGACATACAACACAATTCACAACTTAACAACACAACAACAAATATACAACTCATATCAACAACAAATCAACTCATCAACAACTTATGCGTCGTCACGCATTTCAACTCGGAGATCTTCAACAACTGAGGTTGAGCAGTCTAGGTGGCATAAACCCTACCGAATCCAACATTTGACCTATCTCAACCAGGTCAGATATAGAACAACGTTAGGAACTCCGAAGAGAACCAGGTATAGACAACAATAGGTGATTTCTTAGGTGTGCAACTTAGACTCAGAGGTCTAGTACTACTGTCAGGACAGAAGGGTTTGGGTATGAGCTTACCACGGCCTTGACTAGCATCACCAATCCACATATGGAGTTAGCCCACCCACTGTCCTCCAAGTACAACGCACCCTCCAATACCTAGTCAAAGACTACATATCTAACTAGATACCTTACTCAAATTGGTCATTCAACCATGACATGGATCGACTATTTCCATGTCGTCCACACAGTACTAAGGGATTCAACTTTAAGATAACTTTCAACTTATCACCTTAGTACTATGTATCTCAACATAGGACATATATCTTCACCATATGTCCCTAACTTTCCAACTTTACAACAATAGACATCTGGTCGCTTGTAATCGGTATAGCTCGGCCTGGCCCCTATACCGTGGTCGCTTTATACACGTGTGCCTCGACCTTGCCCACACACGGGATCAACTAAGTCCTAGAGGAGAACAACACAACGTCCACTCCAAGGGACAACTTCCCAAGGAGGGTTTTCAACAAATTGGGCTCTCAGAGCACCACAACTATCTCAATCCGCACAATGGGATGAGCAACTTCGAAAACATCTCCTCTAGTCCTAGTGATCAACAACTTATCAACACAGCTTAATCAACTTAATAACTTAAACAACATACAACTTTTCAACTCATCATCTCAATCAACATTCAACTTGAACACATAGTTTATCAGCACAACAACTCATCACAAATTGTTTAACCACACATTTTAACAACACAACATCGATCTCATTTCAACTTTAAACAACACAATAAACTCAACAACTTATTAGCTCAACTCATAATTTACAACTCAATCATCATATAATAATATATTTTCAACACATGGCACAACATACAACTTTATAGCAACATACAACTCTATACTCAACATGCATCTCTTCATTTCACTTTCTACTCATCATACATCTCAATGTAATTATACCACTTCTTATTCAATTATACATCTATGCAACTTTAATAATTTTAACAACATGCAAACAACTAGATTAAACAACTATAGTCATTACAATATCAACTTAATGCAACTTAAAAACTTTATAAACAACTTCAACAATATACAACATATTTAAAATTCATCCATCACTACAAAAAAATAGGTAATTACTGGCGGTTTTTTTTACGGTTTCTAAAAACCGCCAAAAAATGTTACATTTGTGGTAAGGATGGTAAGCGCTACAAATTATTGACACTTTCTGGCAGTTTTAAACCGCAAGAATGATAATGTTACAAGTGTTGGCAGTTTCTAGCGGTTTTAAACCGCCAGAACGTTAAATAATTTTTTTTATTAAAATTAAACTTAAAAAAAACATTTTTAAAACGAAGTCCGAAAATCTAACGATAAGTACGCATGGGTATTTTGGGAAAAGATGAAAATGGAGGCAAATTGCTTAAATAGTTAATTTTTTGGCGATTTCAAACCGCCACAATATTTAAGCACCTCATTTTTAACGTTGCCAACTTTTTGACATGTGACCAGCTCAATTAAAATATTTTTTTTAAAGAATAAAATAAAAAAAATTTACAATTTTAGTTCAAAATAATCAACCTAAACGACTGCAATATTACTGTTCAAGCTCCTTTTGTTTGCTCTTTCATCTCTATCATTACTGTTCGTGAGGAACTTATCTTTTCTACTCAATTAATCCATTCATGGTGAGTTTTTGATCATCCAAGTGCATTAAAATCTGTTCTTTTTTCTTCGACTCATACTCACAATTTGCCATTCTCTAATGAGAATCAAAACCTAGGTTACGAAACCTGCACGCGGGAAATGTATGCATTCAATTGATCTTAGGGTAGGATTTCATATACAATTTGTTTCTGTCTAAGTCAATTTGTTTCTGTCTAAGCTATCATTTCCTATTCTCCTAAATTTTGCAGATGGTTGTGTTGTCCTTGTAGCTTTGAATCGGACAGCAAAATTTGCTAGGAGAGTTTCAATTTCAAATCCTGTCGGGGATTCATTTGGTATTGCACTCACGTTTCTCTTTCTCTATTTTCGTCGTAAATTATGGTTTTACATTTCTAGAGGGGTGGTTTTTATGCATAAGTCAATTATGGGTTCCTAACTGATAAATAGAAGAAATGAATTGAATAGATAGATATTGTTGTGGGGGGGTGATTTACTTTGCATGCCTAGAAAAAAAAATGCGAGATTCACTGATGTCTAGGTGGATTTTATCTTGACTTAGTCAGCAAATTAGGCTGTTGTAGACTTGAGACTGTAGTGAGTCATCTTTTAGCCCACATAATGTTTCTACGATTGTGTGTTCATCTTGTGTTTCCCCTCTTGCTTTGTAACTAGTAAAATGCAAAAGTTTTTAAGTTTTTCAAAATCTTGGATCCTGATTTGCAATCTGGATGGTATTTACAGATTAAAATACATAGGAGCTGTTCAGTGGCTGTCGGTCAGATCGGTTGAACGGTGATTATATTCAAGCCCAGTCTCTCCAAATTGAAGGTAGAAGAAAAGAAGAAACAAGCTCGTAACCTTATTCTGAAAAAACAACTAAAACCAAGACTTATCAGAAAATAAAAATCTGAGAAAGGAAGAATGCACCAACGTTGAGGAAAAAGGATATTTCTTTCTCACTGCAATATTACAGAAAAGGTGTCCTATATATACAAGACTTGCCTAACTGAATTCGTTAAAGGAATACAGCTGTACAAGGGAATCTCAGTAAAGGAAGATTACAAAAGATAGCAAAATCAAATAACAGAAAAGGTAGAAAATGTTGCAACGGATTGATGATTAGGATTCTAACAACATCATCATTTTTCTTTCATACCCCCCCGCAAGCTGGGAGGCAAATATTTTTTAGACCCAGCTTGTGACAAATAGATTGAAAAGAATGTGGACTCAAGGCTTTCGTGTATATGTCTGCTAATTGTTCAGATGATGAAATTGGAAGCAAGTGAATCAAGCCTTTCTTAAGTTTCTCTCTGACAATGTGACAGTCCATTTCTATGTGTTTTGTACGTTCATGGAAGACTGGGTTGGCTGCAATATGTCGGGCAGAATTATTATCGCAATACAGAAGAGCTGGTTGCTCAAATTGGACCTTGAAATCTTGTAAGAGATAAGTTAACCACTGAACCTCACAAGTGACACTGGCCATAGCTCTATATTCAGCTTCACAAGAACTTCTAGATATAGTATTTTGTTTTTTTGATTTCCAGGAAATGAGAGAGTTGCCAAGGTAAACACTAAAACCAGTCACTGATTGTCTTGATTCTTCACATGTTCCCTAGTCACTATCACAGTAAGCCTTGAGTTGAGGAATTGAATTGCTTGGGAAGAACAAACCAAGGCTTGGTGCCCCTTTTATATATCTTAAAATTCTGATTGCAGCATTGTAATGAGTCACTGATGGCTTGGAAAGGAATTGGGACAATTGCTGTACAAAAAATGCTATGTCTGGCCAAGTGTTAACGAGATACATCAATCTCCCTATCAATCTCCTATATGCAAGAACATCTGAAAAATCTTCATTTTTCATGGATGAGAGTTTTTTGACATTGTCAATTGGTGTCGTTACTGGTTTGCATGCTAAAAGTCCTGCTTCTGACAATAATTCTATAGCATACTTCCTTTGATTTACCAATATCCCTTGCTTGTTTCTGTCCACTTCTAATCCGAGAAAGTATCTCAAGTTTCCCAAATCTTTAATTTTAAAAACACTGTCTAGAGCATGCTTGATACAATTAATCTCTTCTCTGTCATTCCCAGCGACAATAATGTCATCTACATAGACCAAAATGGCTGTCAAAGAGCCTTCAGAGCAATTAATGAATAACGAGTAATCATTTTGAGACTGAGTGTAACTAGTAGAGAGAAGGAAAGAAGACAAACGAGCAAACCATTCCCTTCCAGCTTGCTTGAGTCCATATAGAGCCCTTTTTAATTTGCATACTTGTCCAGGCTAATAGAGTGTAATCCCGGAGGAGCAACCATATAAACATTTTCCTTTAACTCCCCATGTAAAAACGCATTATTAATGTCCAGTTGTTGTAGCTCCCAACTGAAGATAGAAGCTAGAGACAACAATAATCTTATTGTGGTCATCTTTGCTACTGGAGAAAAAGTATCCAGATAATCTATCCCCTCTATTTGAGTATATCCTTTTGCCACCAGCCTTGCTTTATACCTCTCAATAGTCCCATCAGCTTTGTATTTTATTTTGAACACCCATTTGCATCCTATAGAAACTTTGTCCTTAGGCAGATATGTAGTACTCCAAGTTTGATTTGCTTCCAAAGCAGTTATCTCGGACTGTATAGCCTTCTTCCAGCAGTCATGCTTTATTGCCTCTAAGTAGGAACTCGGTTCAATTTGTGAGGATAATGACATGACAAAAGAAGAGTAGTTAGTGGACAGATTATTATAACACATGACAGAAGAAAGAGGATATTTAATATGAGGAGAATTATTAGCAAAACTAAGATTACAATGATAATCCTTTAGATAACTAGGGGGCACTTTATTCTGTTACTTCTACGGTTGGATTGGATGTCAATTTGGTCTATGTGATCATGGATTTCTTGTGAAGTTTCTGTATCAACAGAGTGGTTGTTGTCTTGTGTGGAAGGTGGTGGTGTATCCAAATGAGAAGGACCAGGTGTGGTTAAAAGGTCAAGATCATAATTGAAGGTGTTTTCCTCATGAGTGTTAGAACTGTCAGTTTTGTTCCTATTGTCTTGATCCTTTTCTTGATAAGGGAAAATATGTTCATGAAATATGACATCTCTAGAAATAAAGAGTTCTCTAGTCTGAATGTTTAATAGAATATAACCCTTTGTTCCAACTTTAAAACCAAGAAAAACACATTTGGATCAAGTTTCTTTCTATTTATCGAAGAGGTGCTGGCAAAACACAATGATCCAAAAACTCTTAATTGTGAAAAATTTGGTTGAGCTTTGAAAAGGATTTGATGTGGAGATGAGTAGTTTAGTACTGGTGTGGGAAGCATGTTTATGATGTGTGCAGCATGTAACACAGCATATGACCAATAAATCTTTGGTAAACTAGATTGTAACATGAGAGCTCTTGTTACATTCAACAAGTGGCCATGTTTCCTTTCTACTATGTTATTTTGTTGAGGGGTATTAACACAAGAAGTTTGGTGCAATATCCCTTTGTTGGCATAAAATTCAGTCATAAAAAACTCAGTCCCATTATCACTCTTAATGATTTTTATGTTGGTTTCAAACTGTGTTTTTATCAAATTAACAAAATTCTGGATTATTTTTGTTGTTTCTGATTTTTGTTTTAAGGGAAAAACCCAAGTGTACCTAGAATGATCATCTACAATGGTTAAGAAGTACTTATGACCATGAATGGATGATATGGAGTATGGCCCCCAAAGATCAACGTGTATAAGATGAAAACATTTGACAGATTTGGAAATACTAATAGGGAAAGCAAGCCTTTTTTGTTTTGCATAATGACAAATATCACTAACATAGGATTTGTCATACTTAACAAAGGGAAAATTTGTTTTGATTACATCAACACATTTATTTGAAGTATGTCCTAAACGGAAGTGCCAAAGAGTCTCAAGATCAGTAGAAACAAAATTAACAGCTTTCACAACATGAGTAGATGGCTTGATGTATTGAGAGTTTTGGTAAGAGGGCACCCTAAATATATAAAGGCTATCATGCATCTTAGCTGAACCAATCATCTTCAATGAAATCTTGTCCTGAATATGACAATGAGTAGAATCAAAGGTGAGGATGCAAGACAAATAATCAATTAATTTTGCTACTGACAAGAGATTAAAAGAGAAGGAAGGAATGTAGAGAACATTGTGTATGACATGATTCTTGCTCAGGAAAACACTACCAGAATAATTGTCTATCACTTTATTTCCATTTGGTAGCCTAACATGTATAGGTTTGATTTTGTGAAATGAAGTAAAATTAGAAAGAGATGAGCATATATGATCTGTAGCTCCACTATCAAGTATCCATGAACTAAAAGATGGAGACGGATTATTACCACTACATGAAGACTCATTGTGATCAGTGGATGTTGAAGGAATAACAGAAACCTGATTTGAAACACTATTCCTGACTTGCGACTGCTGTAAGAGGGTTAATAGTCCTTGATACTACTCTGCTGTGAAACCAAACTGTTGTGACTGCATATCTGCCTTTGGTCCTGCAACATCCTGTTCATCATCATCAGGATTATCAACTTGGGATACAACATTAGCAAGACTCAGATCATGGTTCTGGTTCTTGAACTTGAAATGTGGTGGAAATCCATGTTTTCTATAGCATGTGTCAATTGTATGCCCGACTTTGCCACAATGACTACAAACTTTCGTGTTATTCCCTCGACCATAACTGCCTTTGTTTTGAGTTATGTTACCCTTTCCAGAAGCACCAAAAGCAACCACTACAAGAAAAATGCTAAATAGCGACCGAAATTAGCGACCGAAATTTTTCGGTCGCTATTTTGCGACCGAATTAGCGACCGAAATTTTTTGGTCGCTATTTTGCGACCGAATTAGCGACTGATTAAAATAGCGACCGATTTAGCGACCGAAAATTTTCGGTCGCTATTTTGCGACTGAATTAGCGACGGATTTGGGTGGTAGCGAGAAAATCGGTTGCTAAATCGGTCGCTATTTAATTGTGTTTTATGAAAGCATGATCTGCGACGGAATTAGCGATCGATTTTGAATAAATATCAAAAAAAATTGCGACCGATTTTATTTCGGTCGCTAATCCTAAACTTTTGAATATTTTAGCGACTGAATTAAAATCAGTAGCTAAAACTTTTTTTTTTTTTTTTATCATTCAAATGTCAATTGATGTGGCAATTTTTATTAAAATGTCAAAGCTAGGATTCGAACTATGGACATGGAGATTATGGGCCACGCATGGTACCGCTGTGCCACTTTAATTTCTTTGTAAAATATTAAAAGTAATATATATACATAATATAATATCTTTTCTAAACTTTGAAAAATCCTCAACATTATATTAGATATCTTTTAATTTAATATTAAATATCTTTTAATTATAAAATATAATAAATGAAATCTAAAATCTGTAATAATTTATTTGATACAAATATTTAATATGAAATTATTTATTATAAATTTAGTTATGATTTTTATAATCTTTTAATTTAATACTGGATTTCTTTTGATTATAATATTTTAATATATTTTATTTGAAATATCAATTAAAATATTTTATTACCTTTTCATTTTAATTTATTGTAAAAGAATAAGAATATTTAATTTAGCAGTAATAAAATATAACTATTATAAGATTTAATTTGTTTAATTTTATTATTTATTATAATATTTTTAGTCGCTATATTGATAAAAAAAATATTTTTAATTAAAATATATTTTAAAATTTTAATTAATTTATTTCATTCACTCTCTTTATTAAAAAGTGATAAAATATAATTTATATTCAATTAATTTAATAAAATAAAAAATTAAAAATATGTATTTAAAATCTATAACAATTTCTTAAATACAAATATTTAAAATTTTAAAATAAATGTTTATTTATTTATTTATTTTAAATAAATTAAGCACAAATTAAATGTTGTGATTTTTTTTAGAGTATTCATCCTTAAAGTTGCAAGCTCAGTTACTTGCTGTAGAGAAGGAGAAACATAAATATTAAATAATTCATCTTTTGAGAACCATGAAGGATCTCAGATCAAAGTTAGAGCAAGTGAGTATAGCTGATTTGTTTTTAAATTTTTATTGAAATAAATGATCAAAATATATTGCCTCTTTTAATGTGTTGCTTCAAGTCAAAATTAGCCAATCTGATTACAAAATAAATTAAAGGCAAAAAAATCACGTAACAATTCATATCATAATCAAATTTGATTATAAAAGAAAAATGAAAGATCATATCTGGTTCCGTGAAACATCAGTGTTTTAGCGACCGAAATAGCGACCGATTTTATTCGTAGCTACATCAGTGTTTTAGGAGTATTTTTTTTTTCAACAGGGAAAAATTTATAAGAAATCTTTTAACTTCCTATTTAATTTGATTTCTACTTGTCATAATTATTTATGAACTAGATTTTAATATTTTAAAATAAATTATCATCAAATGAAAATAATTTTATACCAACTTGATTTCTTTGGGAAAGTAATATATATATATATATATATATATATATATATATATAAAATACAGAAGCTTATAATTTTTATTATCTTATAATTTAATATTGGATTTCTTTTGATTATAAAACATAGTAAATAAAATCTAAAATCTGTATTAGTTTCTTTGATAAAAATATTTAATTAATTTTAATATATAATAAATTTAATATCAAAATATTTATCTGGATTTGAATTATAATTATTATAATCTATTTGATTTAATATTAGATATCTTTTGATTATAAAATATAATAAATAAAATCTAAAATCTGTAGCAATATCTTTATACAAATATTTAATATCAAAATATTTATTATAATTTTAATTATGATTTTTATAATCTTTGGATTTAATACTGGATTTCTTTTGATTATAATATTTTAATGTGTTTTATTTGAAATACCAGTTAAAATATTTTATTATCTTTTTATTTTAATTTATTATAAAATAATTAGAATATTTAATTTAGTATTATTAAAAAATAATCATTATAAGATTTAATTTATTTAATTTCATTATTTATTATAATACTTTTAGTCATTGTATTGATAAAATTTTTTTTAATTAAAATATATTTAAAAATTTATTTAATTTATTATCATTCACTTACTTTATTAAAAAGTGATAAAATATAATTTATTTTCAATTAATTTAATAAAATAAAAACTTTAAAATATATATTTAAAATCTGTAACAATTTCTTAAATATAGATATTGAATTAATTTTAATATATACTAAATTTAATATTAGAAAATTTATTATGATTTTAGTTATATTTTTTTATTATCTTTTAATTTAATATTGAATTTTTTTATATTATAAAATATAGTAAATAAAATATAAAATCTGTATCAGTTTCTTGGATAAAAATATTTAATTAATTTTAATATATAATAAATTTAATATCAAATTATTTATTATGATTTGAGTTATAATTATTATAATCTTTTGAATTAATATTAGATATCTTTTGATTATAAAACATAATAAATAAAATTTAAAATCTGTAATAATTTCTTTAATACAAATATTTAATATCAGAATATTTATTATAATTTTAGTTATGATTTTTATACTCTTTTGATTTAATACTATATTTCTTTTAATTATAATATTTTAATGTATTTAATACTTTTGATTTCTTTTGATTTGAATTATAATTTTTATAATATTTTAATTTATTATAATTAATTAATTTCCATTTTCTTATTTTTTAGGTTAGTAGTAAGTAGTTTTGCCAGGAGAAAAGCAAAAAAGAAGGGGGAAAGAGTGAGTGAGTGAGCTAGTATTCCTTTTCCCTCCAATTCTAGGGTTTTTCTCACCGCTAGGGTTCCCAATTCTCTGGTCCCCCCTCCCCCATCCATGGCCACCGAAATCCTAGAAGACTCCAAGCCTCCGCTCCACGAAGCCAAATCGCCACCGGCCTCCAAGATTCCGGAGAAGGATGCTTCCGCGGAGGCCGCTAAATCCGAGGACAATCAAGCGCCCTGTTCCGCCGTCGCCCTGTTTCGCCGTCGCCCCCATCAAGCGCCGCTCCCCCTCTTCCTCCGCCCAGCCCAGCGCCAAGAAGCTCTTCTGCGACCAAGAGGACCTCTCCCTCCACGGCTTCTCCGCCGTCCACGTCCCCCTCAACCTCCACTCCCTCCTCACCAAGGGCCGTTCCTCCCCCGTCCTCCGCCGCTGCGTCTCCGACCCCTGCTGCCCGCCCAGACCCTCCGCCCTCCCGCCCCTCCCGCCCACCTTCCGGAGGAGCGTGTCCGACCTCTCTCCCTTGCCTCTGCCTTGTATCAACTGCGAAGAAAATACTGCACCCGACTCCCTGGTATGGACGGTTCTTGAAAAAGTTTTGATCTTTCTTGGATTTGGAATCGTGGGTTTTGTTTCTTTTTTGATGGGTGTGTGTGTGCAGAGGCTGAGAAGGATGAAAGATTTGCTTATTGGTCAAAGGTTTGCTTATTATGAAAAGTGGTTCACTACTTCTACAGGGATACTGCTAAAGATCCTACTTATTGGTCAAAGGTTTGCTTGTATAATATGGCCAAATTGGCAAAGGAAGCTTCAACTGTGTGGCGTGTCCTTGAACCACTTTTCATAATTTTGATATTGATAACCACTGGTCTTCTGAAAAGGGAGTTGCTTCTTGTGTTTTGATTTATTTGCAATCCCTTCTAGCAGAATCAGGTAGCCTTGTAAAAAATTCACTATTATAAATTTTCTTTAAGTATGCAGTTTTATCTAATTTTCTATATAATTAATTGATTATCACTTTTTGAACACCAGGAGATAACTCCCATCTTCTACTATCCATTTTGGTCAAGCACTTGGATCACAAGAATGTTGCCAAGCAGCCTATCCGTCAGATTGATATTATTAACACCACCACGCAGCTTGCACAAAATGTGAAGCAGCATACTTCAGTTGCAATCGTTGGTGCAATATCTGACCTCATTAAGCATTTAAGGAGATGCCTCCAAAATTTAACTGAAGCATCCAGCATTGGAAATGATGCAGATAGGTTGAATTCTGAACTTCAGTCTGCCTTAGAAATATGTATATTACAACTTTAAAGCAAGGTATTTGTGCTAACATCATGTCTCACTTTTTTGTTTGGCTTTCAAACTTTATATTATGCGACACTTGATATCATTCTGAGGCCTCAGGTTTGATTTTTGAATAAAGTTTCTTAGATTCATCATAATTTATAGATCCAATTTGTTATCTATTATGTTTTTTTACCAGATGTTAGCTAGTGTTTATAATAATACTCAGGAAACCAATACACAACCATAGAGCATAACTACCAAAACAGAGGAAGGCAATGCAGAAAAAATGCTTAAGGTACTTTTGCTTCAATTTTGATGAAAAATATGTACTTTTAAATTTGGTTCCTTTGACTGATCATATACTTTTTACTATACATCGGCAAATGTTGATAATAAAGTTCTGGAAACCAATATAAAACCGCAGTCCGTGGCTACTGTAAAGGAAGATGAAGCTGACAAAATGCAGAAGGTACTTTTGCTTCAATTTTGATTATAAATATGCACTTTTATGAATTTGGTTACTTTGACTGATTATTATATATTATTTTACTAGGTGTCAGCAATTGTTGATGATAAAGTTTTGGAAACCAATATAAAACCAATATAAAGTTTTGCACTTAAAACCTTTTGTTTTAAATATAAATCGGATTTTCTTTTTATAGCTGAATCGTTAATTTCAATTTCTAAAATTAATGAGCTTGAAAAGGTAATCCACAAAACACACATTTGTCCTTTTTTATTCTTTTTTACCTTAGTTGTGAGCCTTTTTTTTGCCAATAATTAGTATAGTATAGTATAACACTATAGCTTTTGTTTACTGGTTGTTTTGGTTTAAGTACTCCACAAGTAAAAACTTGTAAAAATGGTTAATTTTATTTTATATAATTAATTATTAATATAAACCTTTCCTTGCAGGTGGTAGCCATCAGTTTGTAACCATTAAAAACTTTCCACGGAAAGAAAATAACTTACAAGAAAAGGTGAAATAACTTTTGTTTTCATTTTATTGTTAAGTCACCTTTATCCAACTCTTTTGTTTTTTAAAAAATTTCAGAAACACCTAAACCATACTATACAGCCATATCAATGAAATTATTTTTGACTACCTTTCTTCATTTTTCATTTAGTTAATAATCCATTAATAATAAATTAAAAATTTTGTTTAGCAATGTTTTTGTTGATGTGAACAGGTGGGTATAAATAAATTCCTTTTACTATTTATTTACCCTTGCACTGCCATCATGAACAGGTACAGAGCAACTTGTAAGAATGTCACATGAGTTCTCAAGTTAAGCAAAAAAACCAGCAGAGCATAGAATATGTGCCCTCTTGCATCTTGAATTTCACCCTTAATTTCATTGTTATGCTTTCTTGAGGATATAAATTGAAGAATATAATTCAATTCCTTGATTTCTTAGTTATAAGTGAGATTTATTTTTGTTGTTGTTTTTGTTAAATTCTTGGTCTAATTTTATGGACAAACATTGGTATGTGTTAAGAGTTGTGTGATTGATACCTTTACTACTATGTTTTTGGGTTACAGATAACACTTTATATGGAGGTGCATATTATGGCTCTCACGTGATGCAGTACGGTGATGTAGGGTTCCACAATGATATTCTTTTCCTATATATGGCTACATCTTATTTTGTATTGTTATTGAAACTTGAGAGGTTGCTAGTAAACCTTTTTTCCCCTTGAATGTTTGGCCCTGAATGTTAAAACTATAAGAAAATAAAGCTTGTAATTTGATGGCGCATTTTATTTTGATTGACAATATTTGTCCATTATATATACAAAAAAAAAAAAAATCCAAAAACAAGCATATTTTTTTTATAAAAAAAATGCAATCTACATCGGTTTTCCAGAACCGATGTAAAAATATATACACTTTTTACGTCGCTCTATTCTACATCAGTTTTAGAACCAACGTAAATGACTTTAAAGAACCGATGTAAAATATGCTTCTTGTAGTAGTGTCATATTCGTTAACAGGTATAAATTTATAATTAAAAAAGAATTTAAAAATACTGGTATATTTTAGTGACTGAATTAGCGATCGAAATTATTTGTAGCTAATTCAAGTTATTAGCGACTGAAATAGTGACCAAAATAATTGGTTTTCAAATTTTTAGCGACCGAAATAGCGACCGATTTTATCCGAATCTATTTTAGATTTTTAGCGACCGAAATAGCGACCGATTTTATTCGTATCTATTTCAGTTTTTTTAGTGACCGAAATAGCGACCGATTTTATCCGTATCTATTTTAGTTTTTTAGCGACCGATTTAGCGACTGATTTATAAAATATTTTTATTAAATAAATATAAAAATTAGCGACGGAAATTGTTACCAAAAAATTCGGTCGCAAAATTGGTCTCAGAAGTTAGGAGACCAAAATTTTAGCGACGGATTTTTATTGGCTAGCGACTGATTTTTCGGTCGCTAAATTGCGACGGAAAAAATTTCGGTCGCTATTTCAAATAGCGACCAGGGTTTTAGCGACGGATTTTTTCGGTCGCTATTTCGGTCGCTGAATGAAATAGCGACTGAATTTACCTAAATAGCGACCGATTTTGGTGGTCGCTAAAACTTGATTTTTTTGTAGTGAACACCTTGACCATTGTTGTTTCTGAAATTTCCTCCTCTCCCAGCAACAACCAAGGCCTTTGATTCACCAAAAACTTGTCTCTCTTCCTGAACAATAAGAGAAAAAACACGATTGAGAGGTGGAAGAGGGTCCATGAGAGGAATCTGAGTCTTCACAGTAGAATAATTGTCACTTAATCCCCTAAGGAACTTAATGACTTGATCCTGAGATTTGTATTTTCCAATGCTAATTGAAGCAGCACAAGTGCATTTAATGGCACATGTGCAAGGTGACAAAGGGCGAAAAACATCCAGCTCATCCCAGAGAATTTTTAGTTCAGTGAAATAATCAGTCACAGCTAATTCTCCTTGCTTGAAAGTGGAAATCAAGTCTTGCAAATCTGCAATCCTGAGCATATCTCCTTGAGAGAACCTCTCTTTGAGATCATTCCATATTGCAAAGGCAGTATCCATCCATATGACACTCTGATACACTACAAGGAAAATGATAAATTGCGATAGACAAATTGCGATGGTTATCTAGAAACTGTCGTCGCTTTGATATTGTGACCCTTCATACGACAGTTTTTCAAAACCGTCGCAAAATTGTTCAACATTGCGACGGTTTATCGTAAACCGTCGCAAAATTTGTAGAACATTGCGACGGTTTATATAAACCGTCGCAAAATTTGTTTAACATTGTGACGATTTATCAAAAGTCGTCGCAAAATTATTCAACATTGCGACGGTTTATCGTAAACCGTCGCAAAATTTGTTGAACATTGCGACAGTTTATCATAAACCATCGCAAAATTTGTTGAAGATTGCAACAGTTAATCATAAACTGTCACAAATTTTTTTTAACATTGCGACAGTTAGTTATAAACCGTCGCAAAATTTTCAGCATTGCGACGGTTTACGATAAACCGTCGCAATCTACAAGACAATTTTTTTTATTAAAATTAAATTTTTTTTAAGTATTATGTATATTATCTTAATAAACTTATATTTTATTAACAATTTTATATATACTTCCTTTAACATGAGGTACACGATTTTTTTTTCTTTATATAATTTCAAAATCATGACTAGAATATAAATTTATCTTTCAACAAACTTATGAATTTATCTTGTATGTAAGATGTGTTAGAGTATATAAATAAATATAATTATCATTTTATAACTTAATTTTTGAGTTATCAGATCACATATTATTGAATAATTTACAATGTTAAATTTTATAAATTTTATTTTAAATTCCATCTTTATAACACTATTAAAAATATAAAAATAAATATGTTAAATTTTATAAAAATCCAGTTTAATTTATTTATGATATAAATATGTTTTTAATATCTAATATATATTTTTAGATGATAATTTATTTTAAAATATATCTTATAATAACAATTCTCAATGGAACATAAATCTTCAGATTTTTCTTATTTTGATTTTTTAATTAATATATACAATTTTACTATTTTGATTTTTTCAATCAACGTATACAATAAATAAAAAACACAAAAGATAAACATGCATGGACAAATTTTATTTTATCAAAAAATTATTTATTTTAATATATTACATTATATATGTGAATATTAAGACATATATATATATATATATATATATATATATATATATCAATATATATATTATAATTAAACTTTTTTAAAAATTAATTCATTATTAAGAAAAAAATTTTATCACCTGAGAATTAATTTCTTTCAAAAATTTGACAGATATCAAATAAATAAATATTTTTTTCAGAATCTATATTTTATTTTATTAAATATAATTTTTATTTTTTAAAATATATTATTTTTTAGATAAAAAATTATGTATATGTCAAATAGTAGTGGGGCAAGTGCCCCACTATTCAAACGTGCATCCGACCCTGTATATATATATATATATATATATATATATATATATATATATATATATATATATATATATATATATATATATATATAATATAGGGGGTTATAATTATACCGGTGTAACTTTCACTAAGTATTATGACGCTCAATAACTTTATATTAAATGTGAATTTTGTAAATCCAATCGTTAAATTGAAAGTTCATATCACTTTATAAGTGTATATCAAATTTTGTTAAAATTGAACAACTAGAAGGTAATCAAAGTGTTTATATTTTAGTGTATTTTGAAATGAATATATTACATCAATTTTGTTTTATAAAAATAAAGTATCAAATCATCTTGGATTAATATAAAGTTTTGTATATATAATCTATGAGAGATATGAACTTTCAATCTAACAGTTGGATATACCAAATTTACATTTAATATAAAGTTATTGAGCGGTGTAATACTTAGTAAAATTTACACCGATGTAATTATAAACCCTCATATATATATATATATATATATATATATATATATATATATATATATATATATATATATATATAGAGGAGGGTTCAAACGACACCGGTGTAACTTTTGCTAAGTGTTACACTGCTCAATAACTTTATATTAAATGTGAATTTTGAAAATCCAACCGTTAGATTGAAAGTTTATGTCTCTTAGATCATATATGTCAAATTTTGTTAAAATTGAACAACAACTTGAAGGTAATCAAAGTGTTCATATTTTAGTATATTTTAAAATGTATATATTACGTCAATTTTATTTTATGAGAATGAAGTATCAAATCATCTTAGATTAATATAAAATTTGATATATATGATCTAAGAGATATGAACTTTCAATCTAACGGTTGGATTTTCAAAATTCACATTTAATATAAAGTTATTGAGCGGTGCAACACTTAGTAAAAGTTACACCGGTGTCGTTTGAACCCTCCTCATATATATATATATATATATATATATATATATATATATATATGAGGGGGGTTATAATTACATCGGTGTAAATTTTACTAAGTGTTACACCGCTCAATAACTTTATATTAAATGTGAATTTTGTAAATTCAACCGTTAAATTGAAAATCTTTTACTCTTAAATCATATATACAAAATGTTATATTAATCGAAGATGATTTCTTATAAAATTAAATCCAATCTGTCGAAAAATTTATATTTTCGATGAGAAATTTTTTGTAGGAAAAACTATATTATTGATGGAATATTTCAGAAAAATTTATATTTGTCGAAAATGTAAGAATTGGTTTTAAATTTGATATGAAAATAATTATGATATAATTAGATAAGATTTTAAGTTAATATTTTATTAATGGTTGATAATTAAAAAATAAAACAAGGATAAATACATTTTTTGAATATTATATGTTTGATTTAAGATAACTTACAAAATAACTCTTGGTAAAGTTATTCCGCTCAATAAATCATGGTGTGTGTTGAATTTCATCGATCCAATTAATTGTTAATTTAAAAGTTATTAAATTTTACTAATAATTAATATAAAAAATTTAATTAGTTTTGGAATAAATTATTTGCTAAATAACAATATAATTGAAACATTAATTATTTTAAATTATTTAACTAAAATCTTATTGACAATTTACTATATGATCTTAATATTTTTGTATAACTAATATCTACTTTTAAATTTGATATGAGAATATTATATATAATTAGATAAGATTTTAAGTTAGTATTTTATTAATAGTTGATAATTAGAAAATAAAACAAGGATAAATACATTTTTTTGAATTTTATATGTTTGATTTAAGGTAAATAAATATATTAAATTAATTAATAATTATTTAAAATATTAAAATTTAATTTATAAGTATGTAATAAATAAATATTTATAATTTTATAAATTATATTATCATTATAAATTATAAAATTAAATAATTTAAGTTATAATTTTAAATAGAAATAAGTAGATGTTAATTATAAAAGTAAGTACATATAAATAAAGAATAACTAAATATATTATTATTATTATTATTACTATTATTATTATTATTATTATTCATTATATAAAATTATTATATATTATTATTATAGTAAAAATATGTGATTGTATATTTGAGGTTAACTTAAATGAATTAATTTGTATAAGTTATACTGACAACATACATATACATTTCGGTAGCCTACTCATCATAACTTCACAGTTAAGCGTGCTTGACCTGGAGTAGTACAGGGATGGGTGACCTTCTGGGAAGTTTTCCAGAAATTGCACAAGTAAGGATAAAACACGCTAAATATTGAAATATTGTGAAATAGAACCCTTGAGAGGCCAAATATGAGGATTGTTACATTAATAAATTTATTAAAATTAAAAAAAAATTATAATTTTCGATAAGTAAAAAAAGATTCGTAATATTAATTTAGAGACAGTTGGTGCGACAGTTGATGAAAGGGTCGCAATATTAATATAGAGGCAATTAGTGCAACAGTTGATGAAAGGGTCGCAATGTTAATATAGAGGCAGTTGGTGCGACAGTTGATGAAAGGGTCGCAATTCCAAGTTTGCGACGGTTTGTGCAACGGTTCTGATAATCGTCGCAAAATTGCCTGGTGACGGACAATTCTGCGACGGTTTGATGTTGTCTTTGCGGCAGTTCTAACCGTCGCAATGTAGGCCATATAACCGTCGCAAAATCGTCATTTTCTTGTAGTGATAGATGGTGGGTGAAAGAGATTTGTGAAGCCAGGAAACAACCATCATGTTATTCCTTTCCCAAGCTGAGTAGAGAGCATTTGTACGGGCTGGAGCTTGAATACTTCCATCGATAAAACCAATTTTGTTCTTAGATATAAGGCTCATTCGAACCGAACGGGACCATTGGTGATAGTTTTGCCCTTCAAGGATATTGGGGGTAATGGTGAGACTTGGGGTTTCTGAGGGATGTAGGTAGTATGGAGAAGATGCATCTTGAGCAGGGTCAGTCATTGCTCAATGTAGCAACCAGAGCTCTGAATTTCAGAGCTCTGATACCATATCAGAAAATAAAAATCTGAGAAAGGAAGAATGCACCAACCTTGAGGAAAAATGATATTTCTTTCTCACTGCAATATTACAGAAAAGGTGTCCTTATATATACAAGACTTGCCTAACTGAATTTGTTAAAGGAATACAACTGTACAAGGGAATCTCAGAAAAGGAAGATTACAAAAGATAGCAAAATCAAATAACAGAAAAGGTAAAAAATGCTGCAACGGATTGATGATTAGGATTCTAACAGCATCATCATTTTTCTTTCATAAGACTGGTAAACAAGGTAAAGGTTGTGCATTTATGTTGTGCATAAGCTATCCTGCTCTATTGCTACTTTTCCCTAATGCTCTCGTGAAACTGCAGAGTAAGGAACAAGTACCCAAATTATCGCGGCCTGGTTCATCATGGAAAGGAAGAAATCGTAGGTCATAAACTTCTTGTAATAGTGTCGAGTTTTGTCCTGGTGCTTGGTCTGAGCGAGCTTGAGGCTTTCCTTGTATAAAAGAAAGTTCAGTTAAATTAAAGCTCATTTTGGATCAAAGAACGCTTGCATACGGTGATAGGATGTGTTTGTGACCACAGCCGGAGAATGCTACAGATCATTAACCAAGTTTGGTTAGGATTGTGGAAAGACAAAATCAGTAGATTCTATTATGATAAACATATTGTATTGGCAAATATTATAATCCCTTGATTAATGAACCACATTTGCTTGCAAAATTATTCTTTTGGTCGAAACAACAGAATTAACATCTCTCTCGGGGTACTAGAGACTTCTCCTTCTTGATTAGCATGCTAAAATAATTTAATTGCATTCTTGTTCAGCTTACAAGCATTCTGAACAACATTAAAATACACGAGAAAAGATCGAGACTGGCTGCAACTTAGTTGCAGTGCATTGTCTTGCAATGCAAAAGTAATGTAATGTGTGTTGAATAGAAATGTATGCCTATTTTATAATTCTAATTTGCGAGCAAAAGACAATATTCTTCTATAAAGAAAACAAAACAAAGGTCACTAACTAATTTGTCCTTAGCTTTTCCTTTTGGTTGATGTTATAGATGTACCGTTTTGGATGTACTTCATTTTTCTTTGTTTTATTCATCTTCCTTTATTAAAAAAAATATTATTAAATGTTACATTAAACTTCCTTTTCAAAAGTTGAACTTATAGCTTGCTTATTTCACTTCCTATGTTATCTCTCCAGGGAGACTTCGCCTCATCAAGAGTGGAGAGAGCATTGATCAAACTTCCTTGGATGAATTGCGTAAGTTCCTTTAACTATGATTGCAAATAATGACATATTTTAGCAGTGGTTTGTTTCCACTTTCCACACGTTTCGAAGTTAATTGTGGAGCATAGCCTTACTTAAGATCGAAGTTTGTTCATGAACTAGTATTATGCCTGACAATAATAAATATGTGCTGGCAGGAGAAGGGTTGTTTTAGAAGGAATCTGACCATCTAAAGGAAGCATCTTTTTTCTGTAAGAATCTTAGACTTGATGCGAAATAGCATTTATAATGAACACTATGATGAATACTTTGGTTGTTTGATTTTATTTTTCATATGCATTTGGGGAATGGACAAACGAAGATGAATCTCATGACATAGAATAAGATTGAGTGTATTGTATATACTTCCAACATATTATAACAAGTTTTGATGAGTATTGTACCAAAATCTGTTATGATGTGAAGGACCAGATCAGAATGAGTCATGTCCATACCTGATGACTTATAGAATCCTTTCATCTATTGGAGTTGGAGCTTTTGCTGAGCATGGTCCTTTCAGACCAAGTGACAACAATGTTCTTTAGAAAAATGATTATAGTTGGAACAAAGGTGAACCTTAAACCCAAGACTTCATAACTCCAATGGTTTATTTTTGTTGGAGATCAAAATATCAAATATGGTCTTAAGATAAATTGCTTACTTATTTCATCCTTACCACAGAGGCAAATGTACTATACTTGGAGTCACCAGCTGGTGTTGGATTCTCTTTCTCGAGCAATAAATCATTTTATGCCTTAGTTACAGATGAAATTATAGGTTCTTTTTCACTTCATTTTTTCCAGTGGCCTTTAAATAGTAACAGAAGAATCACAGTCTAATAAATGCTTATGATTTTATCCACCTCTTGTCTTCATGGTCTTATCCTTGTACAGCTAGGGATAATCTTGTTTTCCTAGAGCGCTGGTTCGTTAAATTCCCTGAGTACTCAAATAACGAATTCTTCATTACAGGGGAGAGCTATAGAGGTAAGAATCTAATAATATTGTTGGAATTCAAAAAGAATTAGAAGGCTTAAACTCATATATTTTATTCATACTTGTAACCTTTTAAATACATAATTGAAAGTTGATACAAATTCTGCTTATAAACATAAAATTAAATGACAAATATAAATACTCATAAAAGTGTAACAATACCTATAATTCCTATAATTAAAAAATCATAACCGTAGGAATTCTAATAATGCTCCATTAATATAAAATAAACTCAAATAATAGATGCTGATTCAGATTCTCAACACTCTTCCTTGAATCAGTAGCTATTAACTCGAAGTTTCCCTCTCAAGTTCTCAAACTTTCCTTTTGGAAGTGCCTTTGTGAAGATGTCTGCCAATTGATCTTCTGTTATTCAATCTAACTCTTCCTGTATTTGAATACCATTTATTGGAATTTGTCATATCAAATACATCTTGCTTAAAAGTGTGACCAAATCTTTCATGCCAAACATTACTCTTATCAATTTTAGCAATAAAATCATGATCTTCAATCAAATCAAATTTCAAATAAAAACCGTTTTTGGTCATCTCAATCTTTGCAATCTCTAAACCATGTTCATCCATGATAAAATAATAATTCTCTTTAAAAGAGACTCCATAACCATTCCTTAGCATTTGTGGAACACTAAGAACATTTTGATCCAATTTTGGAATGTAGAGAACATCTTTAACAATTATCATACCTTTCTTGGTTGCAATAGAAATTGTACCTTTTCCATTGGCTTGTACAATTTCACCATTTCCCATCTTGACTTTTGGCTTAATTGATTTGTCAATGGAGGTAAAAAATGATAAATATTTAGTCATGTGACTAGTGCAACCACTGTCAAGGAGCCAAGTATTCAATTCATGTGAATTGAATTCTTGAGATGCCATAAATAAATACTCATCTTCATCATCATTTTTTTCTTCAACCACATTTGCCTGTTTTTCTAGTTGTTGTTCAGACTGATTCTTCTTTAATCTGCAATACTTTTCACTATGACCATTTTTATTGCAAAAATTACAGTGAAAAAGTGGTTTATCTTTAAACCAACAATCTTCTTTAGAATGGTTGGTTCTTTGACAATGAAAACAAGGCAAAAAATTTCCTTTTCTCGAAGAACCTTCATCTTTTCCTTTGTTCTTATTGAAAGTTCGTGACTTTCCAAAATTCCTTCCATTGTGCTTTGCTCGAAAGGCACCTTCAACAGCTTCATCACTTCTAATGGAGACTCTTTGCTCTTGTGCGTGAAGTTTGCTGGTCAATTCAGTAATTGTGAGAGTTTGCAAATCACAAGACTCTTCAATTGCAGAAATCTTGGCTTCAAATCTTTCAGGCACCGAAACCATGATTTTCTCGACAACCTTTTGATATATAAATGATGTTTCACCAAGAAGTCGCATTTGGTTCACAATATCCATTAATCTGCCAGAATAATCTTTGACAGATTCATTATCCTTCATCTTCATCAATTCAAATTCTCTCTTCAATGTGAGAAGTCTAACAGATTTGACTCTGCTACTGCCTTCAAATTCATCTTGAATCTTGTCCCATACCTGTTTAGGTGTTTCCAAATCCATGATTTTAGTAAAAATATGATCTGCAAGTCCTGCATGTAGACAAGTGATGGCTTTATCTTTCTTCAGCTTCTCCTCCTCATAAGCTTTGATTTGTGCAATGGTTGGATTTTCTCTCAATGGTGGTGGATCAGCTTCAGAAATTACAACATTCCATAAGCCTTGAGATCTTAAAACAAATTTCATCTTGACAGCCCAAATATGATAATTTTCACCATTAAACATTGGAATTGCAGGTGAATTGGTGGAAGTAGACATCTTTGCACCAAAAATTGTTTAAACAATAAATCACTTAATTTTGTGTTTGCACTCAACCTCAATGTGTTTAGCGCTTAATAAACTTTTCCTCACAGCCCGTAAGAAGCAAGCTCTGATACCACTTGTTGGAATTCAAAAAGAATTAGAAGGCTTAAACTCATATATTTTATTCATACTTGTAACCTTTTAAATATATAATTGAAAGTTGATACAAATTCTGCTCATAAACATAAAATTAAATGACAAATATAAATACTCATAAAAGTGTAACAGCACCTATAATTCCTATAATTAAAAAATCATAACCGTAGGAATTCTAATAATGCTCCATTAATATGAAATAAACTCAAATAATAGATGCTGATTCAGATTCTCAACAAATATATTCACTTTGAAACTGCAGTAAGTTAATGCACATTTATAACTTGTTTGCAGGTCACTATGTTCCACAACTTGCACAACTTATTGTTGAAACCAAGACCAAGTTCAATTTCAAGGGCATAGCAGTGAGTAGAGAAGGGAAAATCTGAATAATTTAAATATAAGAAACCATTTGATTTGTTTGAAAAACATAACTGGTTGATATTTGCAGATAGGGAATCCTCTTCTGGAGTTTAATATTGATTTCAACTCCAGATCTGAGTTTTTTTGGTCTCATGGACTGATATCAGATTCAACATACGAACTCTTAACTACAGTCTGCAACTATTCCTCAATTAGGAGACTAATTCAAAATGGGAATCTTAGTGGCATTTGTGCAAGAGTGAATAAGCTATTGTATAATGAGGTTAGCAATTATATAGATGAATATGATGTCACTCTCGATGTGTGTTTGTCATCAGTAAATCAACAGGCTTATGTGCTGAATCAACTGGTGAGCTTCTTCTACTGTCTGCTTAAGAACCATCTTAATTCTTTTAATATTTGTTTTGCTTAATTGCTTCATCTCTGATTCAGCAAGAGACACAGAAGATAGATGTGTGTGTTGGTGATAAAGTGACCACATACTTAAACAGGAAAGAGGTCCAAGAAGCACTGCATGCTAGTCTTGTTGGAGTAGCCAAATGGTCAACTTGCAGCGGGTGAGATTTATTAATTCAGAGATGTCAGATATTATTTTTGTAACGTAAGCGCCTTTCCATAACATTTATTTTCTTTAATTTTCCTAAATATGGTAAATAATTTACATGAGCATTGAGCAACACAATAAAGTTAATTTAAACCTAAGATATTAAGCTTATTTTAGGGTCCTTTGCCCAGAATTGCTCAATCTAATTTCCCTGTTCAAGCACAATTGCTTACCTTTTTTTTCTGAGACTTACATCTTCTGCTAACAATTTTTTTTTTTTTATGTAACAGAGTTTTGCATTATGACTGTCAGAATTTAGAAATACCAACAATACCTATTCTAGGGTCGCTTGTTAAATCTGGCATCAGGGTTCTAGTATACAGGTAACTGAATTGTTTAATCACAGACATATAGCCGTGAGAGAATAGCATTTTGAAGCAATCAAAGTCTTTTTTCTATGCAGCGGAGATCAAGATTCAGTAATTCCATTGATAGGTTCGCGATCTCCAGTGAATGGATTAGCCAAGGAAATTGGACTGAATACAACAGTGGCTTATAGAGCCTGGTTTGAGGAAAAACAGGTTAATACTTGGAATGCAATATTTCCTTGAAAATTTCAAGACATCTAAGCACTCCCATTTAACTCTTCCTTGGTTTTTTGGTATATGTATTTCAGGTAGCAGGATGGACACAAGTATATGGGGACATCTTATCGTATGCCACTATAAGAGGAGCATCTCATGAAGCTCCCAATTATATTACAGTGAAGATTTTTAACACTTGGAATTAATTATATTAGTTGTAGTTTAGTGTATTAGTTGCAGTTTTTTGGTTTGTAAGAGCAGTGAAAACGTCTTCTTCAAGTTAGTTTGTCCTGCTTCAAGTTTCTTTTGGCCTCAATCCTCAAACCACTTGAAGGAAGGACATATTCCTAATGAGTTAGAGGTTAATTTTTGGTAGTGGTAATAATAATGTAGCGGTAAGTGTTTTATATTTTGCACTAAATTAAATTATATTAATACTTAATTGAAGTTTAATATTTTATATATATTTTATTAATAAGGATAACATTAAACAATTTGTATTTTATAGGATGAAGGGAGTGGACATGACATGCCAACACCACAAGGAGGATCTTCATTAGATAGTAATGTTCATGGAGTTTGACATTATTATTGTTTTTTTTAGACATGATGAACTCGTGAATTTGAACCTATGTTTTTATATTTGAAGCAAGATTAATTTTGGGACAATTTACATATTTTACTTTTGAGCATTGATCATGAATTTGATTTTGAGTTACTTAATATGTTTGATATGTTTTAAAATTGATGGATGTTAATGTCTTAATAATAAAAAATATGTCATGCTAGACCTATGGCTAGATGTTGTCTTGATTTTTTTTTATAATGTTAAAAGTTGTTAATTTAATGTATCTTTATGTAATTATATTTGAACAAGAAACATACAAAATACATAAATATTATTATAATTATAGGTATAATTTATTAAAATAAGTGATCCTACAATTTGACAAGTAAAATTTTTATTTATAAGTTACTTGAATTAAATAACAATATAATATAGTCATTATTAATTTTTAATGATTAATATAGTTAGTGATAATTTTAAATAATAATTTGATAAATGTCTAAAATATACAGAATATTATTTGTCAATTTATAATAAAAATGCGCTTTTAAAATAATTCCAAATATATTTTAAAAATAAAAAATTACCGTAAAATAAAGTGTATTTTTGATGGTTTAAAATTGTTAGAAAATGCGAGAAATGGCAATCTAAAACCACCAGAAAATCTAAACAACCAAAAATAATAATAATTTTGTGGAGGTTTAAAAATCCTCAGAAATCTTGAATTGGGTAGAATTAAAATGAATTTTGTGGCGGTTTAAAACTGCCAGAAAATGATGAACAAGTCAAACATAGCTGCAATTTTGTGGCGGTTTTGGACTGCCAGAAAATGTCAAACAAGTCAAACCAAAATGCATTTTGTGGCGGTTTCAAACCGCCAGAAAGAGATTGAATTTTCTGGCGTACAAAACCAGCGTTTACAAAATATCCGCCACAAACAGTTTTTGGCGACCGTAGATCCGGCAGTTATTAATGACGCTGGTAATTCAATTTGTGGCGGTTTTTAACCGCCAGAAACTACCAAAATTACCGCCACAAATCACACATTTTTTTTGTAGTGCATCATGTCAACTTACACAATATAAACAACATAAAGCTTCCCTAACCCTCCTGAAATTAAACAACCTATATTCTAGCTTCCCTCACCTGAAGATTGGCTCAAAATAGCCAATAACTGAGAAGAAGTAGAATTTCCTTCCGAAGCTCAACCCGGAACTTCAATCATTCCAAAGCAAGCTTCCTAAACTAAATTTCAAAAAAAGACAGAAGGCATTAGTGATCTAGAGGAGAAAAGGAATCATACAGAGAAATTTGAGAGAGAAAGGAGCTCACAGACCTAGAGTTCTTCTCTCTAAAACTTCTCTCTAAAAACCTCATTTCCTCCTCAACCACACAACCCCTATTTATAGAAGTTCAGGAGTGGCTAGAATGGCCTGTTCCGAATCCGGAATGACCCGTTCTGCACCCCTTCACCAGGTGCAAAAATCACATGCAGAATGGCCCGTTCTGAAACCAGAATGGCCCATTCTGGGATTCATCCAGAACGGCCCGTTCTCCATCCAAAACGGCCCGTACTCCCTCTAGAACACCCTGTACTCCATCCAAAACGGCCCGTACTCCATCCAGAACGGTCCGTTCTCAACTATATTTTATAGGTCAATTCAGTGATTTGGAACGGTCCGTTCTGGGCTACTGAATCACTCATACTGGGCTTTTGGGCCTTCTAAAACAACTTGCTACGTTACAATACCTCCAACAAATAGGAATTTTCGTCCCCGAAAAAAGACTTACTTGGAAATAAATAAGGATACTGCTCTCTGCACAGTTGCTCAATCTCCCAAGTAGTCTCACCAGTAATTGCATCCCACAAGATCTTCACCAATCCAGTGGACTTGCCCCTCAACTCCTTCAACTTATAATCAATCACAACTACCGGTCTCTTCTCATAAGTCAAGTTCTCCTTGACCTAAATCTCACCCATCTCAACTACATGACTCAGGTCATGGACATACTTCCTCAATTGTGAAACGTGAAACACATGTTCCCCCAAAACAACTCCAAAGGCTTTCGCCTTTTATCAGCATATGACTTCTGTCTACTCTAGGCAATCTTCATACTTTCTTGAATCAACTTTACTTTCTCAGTAGTCTGTAGGACTAACTTCGGCCCCACAACTGCTGATTCACTATCTTGGTACCAACATAGAGGAGTCCTACACCTCTTACCATATAGGGCTTCAAACGGTGCAATCTCAATACTAGCATGTAGGGATGACAAATATACCCGTACCCGCAGGTAATACCCGAACCCGTCCCGACTTTGACGGGAAATACCCGGTTTGACCGGGTATGGGTACGGGTATGGGTAAAACCCGATATATTAAATCGGGTACGGGTATAGGTACGGATATGTACTTACCCGCCCGTACCCGTACCCGTACCCGTCCCCGTTCCCATTTTTAATTTAATACCCACTTTCAATTTAATTATATTAAAGAATTTTAATATTTTTTTATGTGAGATTATTTATTATAATATGAGATAGAGAAATAACCTAATTATAATTATAATATAATTAAAAAAATAATTTAAAAATATTATATTTAAAAATAAAAATAAAAAATAAAAATTTTGACGGGTACGGGTATACCCGATACCCGACGGAAACGGGGATGGGGATGAAAATCACATACCCGACGGGTACGGGTACGGGGACGGGGATGAGTTTGGCTCGCGGGGACGGGGACGGGTATCATGAAACCCGTACCCGCCCCGCCCCGTTGCCATCCCTACTAGCATGAAAGTTATTGTTATACATGAACTCTACTAGTAATAAGACTTCCTCCCAACTCTCTAAGTGGTCTAACACACAAGCTCTCAGCAAAACCTCCAAGGACTGAATTGTCCTCTTTGATTGACCATCCGTCTGTGGATGATAAGCAGAACTCAACCTTAACCTCGTGCCTAAGGCTTGGTGTAGACACTGCCAAAAATATGGAAGTGAACCTCGAATCGCTATCTGAAATAATACTGGAAGTCACCTCGTGCAACCGTACCATTTCCTTCAAATACAACTATGTCAACTTCTTCGAGGATCACTTGATATTGACAGACAATAAATGTGCACACTTGGTCAATCTGTCAACCACAACTCAAATAGAATCACTATTCCTAGTCGACTTAGGCAATCCATCAATGAAATCCATAGTGATACTATCCAACTTCCATTACAGGATCTCCATCATCTACAATTAAACCACCAGACTTCTGGTGCCCAACCTTAGCCTTCTGATAGGTCAGACAGGCCGCCATATATTCAACAATGTCTCTCTACACTCAGAATCTTGAGGTAGGCAAATTTACCCTTAAACCTCAAATCCCATCTTCACTCATCTCAAAGCCAACTGCTTTCTCTATATCCAACAAATTAAGAACCTTCACAACTTCCGAATCTTACAACTACTTCATACCAACTTGCTAGAAGAACTCACTAGCAATGGTAATATGCCACAGCTAATGTGGTCTTGAGCCAACTTCACATACAGATTCAAATATCTGAATTTCTCAACTAGTTCCAACTCTTTTACCATCAGACTAGACATGTGGATAGACTTCCTACTCAAAGCGTCTGCCACTACATTGGCCTTCCTAGGGTGATACATCAGCTGGAATTCATAGTCTTTTAAAATATTCCATCCACCGTCTCTGTCTCATGTTCAACTCCTTTTGATCAAGCAAATACTTCAGACTCTTGCAATCACCAAAGACGTTGAACCCTGCACTATAAAATAGTGCATCCATACCTTTAAGGCAAAACAACTACTGCCAACTCTAAGTCATAAGTAGGGTAATTCCTATCATAATTCTTCAATTGCCTTAAAACATATGCAACTACTCTCCTATTCTACATCAACACACACCCCAACCCTAGGTGAGAAACATCACAACACACCTCAAATAGCTCATTAGGATTAGGCAATACCAACATAGGAGAAGTAGTCAATCTTTCTCTTCAACTCTTCCACCTGACATTTTAATTCAACCAACTCTGTTGGGGCCATCCTATAGGGAGCAACCAACACTGGCCCTACACTAGGGACCATATCAATGTTATCTCAATCTCCCTAGTAGGAGGTAACCCAGACACCTCATCCAAAAACACCTTTAGAAAGTCCCTCACAACTCCTACCTATTGATCACCTTCTCAGTTTCCACACTCACAACAGCAAATAGAATACAACACTTTGTTTCATCTCTCAACATCACTTCAGCTTGGCTGGCTGAAATCAACAATTCATCCTCCCCCTAAGGGAAAAACCAGCTCCATATTAGCACAATCTATAAGAATGTGATTGGCAGATAACCAATTCATTCCTAAGATTATGTTAATATCCACTAAAGGCAAACAGATCAAGTTCACCTTATACATCCTATCACACATCTCCAAGGGACAACCAACACACGTCTTAGAGGAAATAATAGAAACAGAAGCGTGCGTAGACACAAGCAATCTCAACCCCAAATTACGTACAGGCAAACCCAACTTTTCATCACATACATATAAAATAAATGAATGGGAGGCCCTATGTCAAATAACATCATCACATCCTTACTAGTAGCTTTACCCTTCCCCTTCACTAGATCAGATGAAGTGGAAGCTTCGACTCCGGTCAAGGCAAACACCCTCCCAGCTACAGTAGATCTATCACCCCTCGGGGCACTCCTAGTCTGTCTGGTAACATCTGAGAGTAGCAGCTCCACTCTAACCCCACTCCTAGCTATGTCAATAGGTTTCCTTGTAACAGGACCCCTTTGTTGTGATTGGGGCTTATCATAAGGCTTCCTCTGAGAACCATCACCACTCTTGGACCCAGCTGGCCCACCAACAATCTTCGTCAGCTTGCTGACGCTCTCTAGCAGCTCTACAACCTTCGTCTTCTCTACCAAGGTTGGAAACTCCGTGATGGCCATAGGCACCACCACTCTCCTCAAATCATACTTCAAGCCTTCATCAAACTTCCTACACTTCCAAGCCTCAGAGGTGGCTTGGGTGTAGAAGTGTGCCAAGTGATCGAATCTCATGGCGTACTCGGTCACCGACATTCCCCCCCCATTGTAATCTCATAAACTCTGCCTCCCGAGCATGCCTAACACTCTCTGGGAAGTACTTCTCAAGGAAGGACCCCTTGAAGCACACTCAGTCCACAACCACTCCACGGTCAATTTAGTATCTAACTAGTACCTCTCCAACAATACTCTACCTCCCCTATCAACATATACACTGCCTAGTTGAGCTTTCGCTCCTCTGAACAACCTAGAACTAAAAATATCATCTCCAACTCGCAAATCTAGTGGTCAGCCACCTCCAGATCTGCATCACCTCTGAACTAAGGAGGACTACACTTCTTGAACTCAGCCAAAACTCGGCTCTCCTGTGGCCCAACTAGTCTTGCGACACTAGTCGCAGCTCTCTCAACATCCATCCTAACAAAGTAGGCATTCTGCTATTACATAGCCATAGCCATCATCTCCATGGCATGGGCTATCTGCTCATGCTCTAAGCATCTTCTACAAAATGAACAACTCATTCAACACACTACATCTCAACTACTCAACACAAATCAGCACAACATCCAACACAACACAGAGTTCAACATAACAAAAGCCTAAAAGGACCACCCCCACAGAGTGTCCACTAGACTTGAACTGCTCTGATACCATAAAAGTGTAACGACCCGTCATGGCCGTCACACTACGAACAACAATACATACTACTGAAATATATATACTAAAATAGTATAATAAAATATTTACAACACATGGAACAACATACAACTTTATAGCAATATACAACTCTATACTCAACATGCATCTCTTCATTTCACTTTCTACTCATCATACATCTCAATGTAATTATACCACTTCTTATTCAATTATACATCTATGCAACTTTAATAATTTTAACAACATGCAAACAACTTAATTAAACAACTATAGTCATTACAATATCAACTTAATGCAACTTAACAACTTTATAAACAACTTCAGCAATATACAACATATTTAAAATTCATCCATCATGTCAACTTACACAATATAAATAGTATAAAGCTTCCCTAACCCTCCTGAAATTAAACAACCTATATTCTAGCTTCCCTCACCTGAAGATTGACTCAAAATAGTCAATAACTGAGAAGAAGTAGAATTTCCTTTCGAAGCTCAACCCGAAACTTCAATCCTTCCAAAGCAAGCTTCCTAAACTGAATTTCAAGAAAAAATAGAAGGCATTAGTGATCTAGAGGAGAAAAGGAATCATACAGAGAAATTTGATAGAGAAAGGAGCTCACAGACCGAGAGTCCTTCTCTCTAAAACTTCTCTCTAAAAACCTCATTTTCTCCTCAACCACACAACTCCTATTTATAGAAGTTCATGAGTGGCTAGAACGGCTTGTTCCGAATCCGGAACGGGCCGTTCTGGGATTCATCCAAAACGGCCCGTTCTCCATCCAGAACGGCCCGTACTCCCTCTAGAATGCCCCGTACTCCATCCAGAACGACCCGTACTCCATCCAGAACGACCTGTTCTCAACTACATTTTATAGGTCAATTCAGTGGTTTGGAACGGCCCATTCCAGTTTGGGAACGACTCATTCTAAGCTACTGAATCACCCATACTAGGCTTTTGAGCCTTCTAAAATAACTTGCTACGTTACAAGTATGAGTGCATCAAAATATTATTTATAAAATGCAACAAAGTAATAGTAATTCAACGTACATATCAAAAATATATACAACACAAATCTTAAAAAAAAAAAAAGTTGCATTAATTAAAAAATTCATGTCCAAGAATTAAATTTTAATAAAAAAATATTCAAAGTAAAATCTAGCTTTAGTGCTTCCTTCCCTTCATAAAAATCTCGGAGGTGGCTGTACGAAGCATAGGAAGCAACCACCAATAGCAGCTCTCCACACACAGAGGCACGTGCACGTCGTAATCCGAGCGACACCTCACAGCTCATCACGCGATCAAGAGGCGGACACGTGTCACGGCCACGACGGCACTGTCGGTTGCAAGCCGTTGAAGCATGAGTTTATGAACACAACAACAACCTCGTTCCGTTCCTCACAACGCAACCGTCCCTCGTTGAGTTGTCCCTCCCTTTTGCCGAGGAACCAACAACCTCACCCTCTTCACAGTTAGTAGTTCCCATTTCTTATCTAATTCTTTCTTCTTTATTAAATGCCGCCACTCTCATTCATTCTCAATTCACATTCTTTCTATTCGTTTAAAAGGGTTTCAGAAATCACACTTTTTTTCTTTCAATTATAGCGTTTCCGCGGCGAAAGATGGAGGAGATGAACATTTCTCGGCGAGTGGAGTGGTGGCAGAGCATGATGTACCCCGTTCGAAGGGCTTGGCTCGGCGTCGCCACGCGCCTTGGAGTTCGCAAAAATGGTAAGCTAAACTATAGTCCTCTCGTTATCTCCAATTATTTTATGGGAAGTGTTGTTAGGGTTTTTGAATGTGTTTATGCAACTTGCAGCAACCAGAATCTCTCTGACCCTGTTGATTAATAATTGAGTAAAATGTGTTTTGGCTGTGTCTTTGGAGGTCAAAATTGGTGGATTTTATACTTTAAGCTTCGTAAAGATGAACGAAATTTACTAATTTTTTTATATTAATTTACCCAAGTGTACTTCCTCTTAGATAAAATTCAATGATGAAAATAATTGTTTTTTAAAGTTTAAATATTAGGACCAATTTTAACTCGTAGCTAAGACACATTTTATCCTTAATAATCTTGGTGGTGTTTCAATAATCGAGATTGTTTATGCCGAAGATTTTGATTAAGCATTTTTATATGGTTTAGTTTTAAGATTGGGGAAACAGGGTTGGAGTGAAATTAATTAGCAACTTTTTAGAAAATGGTTCACTACTGCAATTTAGGCCACAATGTTAAGCATTTTGGGGGTCTTCACGGTTACATAGGCCGGATTGATTGAGTTTCCCCAATGTAAAAAGATTGGGATAAAATTGTGACTGCAATATAAAATCTTGTTGATTAGAGTTCACAAACTATTACACGTACAATTGAGGAGTGATAGCAATACCCTGACACACTCCTTTTAATACATTTTTTCTAGATTAAAATTTATTAAAACCTACAAAATCATTAAAAAAATTCCTTGAATAAGGCATGAAATTAAAAAAAGAATGTTATTTCTAATAAATTTCAAGCAATGGTAGGAAAAAAATTTTGGTGGTTGTTTAACTTAACTTTTGCTGTAATAGAGTGGCTCAGTATGTGGTTAAAAAGAGTGAGTTAGAGTTCCGAGCAGTTTTCTTAGAAAGTTACTTAAACCAGTGTTTGGGAAATTTGCAGGGTTACTGGATCTACGACAAGACGTGAGGGCATGCGAATATGAGGACATTCAAGTGATGTGGGAGATGCTAAATAGAAGCGAATCAGAGTTTGGTCATTCTTCTGTAAAAGGCAACAAGAAGAGGCATTGCCGGAAGTTGCTGAGGTGGGCAAGGTGTGCTCCATACATGTACGGTGACTGAGCATGCTGTTGTGACATGTGAGTGTTTCTCTTCGCAGAAAATTCCAACCTATGACGTGTTGCTGTGGCTTATGCTTCAATATGGAATAAAGGGTTCTGAGGGGTTAGTGTAGAACACGGTTCTCCTCTCCTCTTAATCAACCAACTCAACCATCTGTAGATATATATATATAAATATCAACCGCATCATCCACCAAGTCGATGTAATGTCAACATTGTATGTGTAGTTTGTGTTGTGTTTCATCATCATCTTGGTATGTTCGGACGTTCATGTATTGCTTTTAGAGATCCATGAATCGTGTCTCAAGCTTTCAGGCTTCAGCTTAGTTTTGTATCAGAAACTATCTGCATTCAGCAGAAGGTATATATATAAATGTGTAACTATTATAAATATTCGGAATCTCAGGCCTAAATATACTTCAATATGCATATTATATGTTTCATTTTTTTTTAATTAAAGGTTTAGGTGAGATGGGTTTAAGATACTCCATTAATCCAAAAGTGTTAATTCAAGTGTTTCGACACATGTCCTCCTTAATAAAAAAATCAGAATTTGATTATTGACTTGAGTATAAAATCGTGACAGAGGATATCACTTTACTTCTATAGCAGTCAATTCATTATGTAGAAGATATACTTTATAAACCAAACCAAAAATACTCCACAAAATCTACATGAAGAGTGAGATTTGAACTCAAGTTCAAAATACGAATGAGATGTGGGTCATGTCTTTAATTAGCAACTGGACCTACTTTGATGATATATACTGATTGGGAAAATCCTCTGTTTAAAAAAAAAGAAGAAAAGAAATAATAAAAATTATATATTAATAAGTAGTTAAATAAAGAAAAGAGGACAGTTTGTAAAGTAATTTAAGTAGTAGTTAGAAGGGTGAAGATGTGTACATGAAGAAAGCTATAAAGAAAGCTATAATTTAGACTCGTATATTAAAATAATATTTTATTTTTATTACACTTTTTTTTTTTACTGTTTTATTTTTAAATTTTGAAGTACTTTTTTTTTGTAGACAGATTTATTATCGTAACTTTGAATTATATCACTTTTATTTAAATTTGACTACGATTATGTTTTTCAATGAATTTTGTAAGAGATTAAATACAAGTTATAATTTGATAATAATGACAAGATAATATAAATGTCAATTATATTAAGAAAAATAAAATAACAAAATGGATAAATATGATTATATTTTACGTGATATAAAATGTCTTAATCAAATCTTAATTTTCTAAAACATGTCATATTCACAAATCATATCACACTGAATGTTCGTGTCTATGTCCGCGCGACGTAATCTGGAATGCTTTTAGGTGTTTTTTTCCCCCCAAATCTTTCTGTCCAGTTTAACTTTGCTAATTGTTTCATACCGTGAACAATTAATTGCTGAAGAGGTAGTAATATTGGTTCATCTCATTTTGCAGTAAACTGGGTTGAAAATAGAGGAGTGAGATAAAAAAAATTAATAAAAGTGACATTGATGCAATGAAAATAAACTAACATAAGATAAAAAAAAAGTGCATATATAATGAATATATTTTCGAGTTACATTACATTCAAATCTCTTCTTCGATAATACTTTATAAAGAGGGGGAATTATCACTATTTAAATTAGCGTAAAAAAATACTTTATACTTTTATGTATTTCCTTAAAAAATAAAATACATGATAAGGTAAGAAATTATAAGAAGTTAGAAAAATAAACTTACAATGTGTAAAAGAGAAAGAGTGTTTTAAAACTTATATGGACAAAATAATCCAAAAAAGTATACATATAAAAAAAAAAAAGACAAATCTTCTTTATTAATAATATAGATATAGATATGCTCTATGACAAATTGCAGTTTTAGGACGATATATAGAATATTAAATATTTAGATCATTTTTAATACCAAAAGGAGATTATATGGAAAGTCTTCGGTTGGCTCGATCACCATGATAATTGAACAAAGCCACATAAGAAATACCCATTAACTATATCTTTAGTCACTTTGGTATCTTAGATATTCAGGACCTATTCATTACCTAATAGATCCTAAGCTTACCTCGTAGTTCCTGTATAGCTGAATGCCAACTTAGCCTAATCAAGGTGATCTTAGCACACTTGGTTGTCGAAATAGCTAGGATAGTCGAAATAGTGATTTTCATATGCTAAATACCTATTTGGCCTAGTTGCGAAGGACTTGACACCCTCAAGAGTCGAAGTAGTCGAAAGGGCCAAGGTAGATATATCTTTGAATCATCATAGTGTGGATTAAATAACTAGTGAAGACAATAAACAAGGTTAGAAAATTAATCTATCATTAGTAAATGTAACCTATTCGTAATTAGGAATCAAGACTCATCAAATTCAAACTCATTATGACTAGTATGAATAGTTACATAAATCAATATAAAATTATATATTGTTCATTTATTGTTAATCTAGATATTTCTATCGTACATTGACTTGAGCATCATAGTGTTTATTGTAGATATCTCATCCTTGAATTGATCGACAATATCCAAGCAACAAACACCATAATTCAAGATGATTACTACAAGAAGGAACATAGTTGTTGAAGATTTCCTTGCCGATGACGGTCATGTAGAAGTGGTCAACAAGACAAATCTATTGGAGGTTATCTGCCAATTGAGAGAGGAAATGACAATCATACACCAACAATTCCAAAAAGATGTCAAGTAGTTATTAATAGCGTTGTCGAGTCATCATTATTAAAAGTAAACTAGATTTTTTCTAAAAATTTGCAATACAAAAAACAACTTAGGTCATTCTTCATGAAGACACAAGCACATTAAATTTGTATTTTATCATGCAATTAGGAAGTAAATTTTTAATATTTGAACAATATTCAATCAACAAACAAAGAATTAGGAATTAAAAATTCAATCAGAGAAGTATCAATTCAAGGTTTTAATATGTACAATAAAATTTTCATAGTTCGACATTAAATCCAAATTCTCAATCAGCCTAATTCAACATGAACTTAGTAAAAAAAATGTAGATCTAAATTTAGATTTATATATGAATTTCATAAAAACATGAAACGCAATCGCGATCTCGCAATGTTAATAAAGTTCAAGAACGATGAACGGTTGAATTAGACTATTTAAGTTATTTTAGGTCTAAATCTAAATCTAAATTTAGATATATAATTAATCTTCAATCTCTATTTTAGATCCAAAGAGAAATTCAAAATCATGAAATATGAAAGAAAAACCTATAACAGAAAATAAGAGAAACAAAGAATTAATTTGTTCAATAAAAAGATCAACAATTCAAATTTTATCGTAATTCATGAAACCTTAAATTGAATGAATGAATTAGCAACACATCTTCATTAAGATGTTGTAGTTCCTTCATGCAGAAAAATGTAAAGAGAAAATTTTAAGAGAGAAAAAGAAAAGAGAGTGAAGAGAGGATTAAGAGAAACTTGTAGAAGAAACAACCTAAAATTTGAAAAATGGGTGTAAAGTGCCAAGTGTACATGTGTTACACTTATTTATAAACTACACTAATAGGCCTAATTTGAGTAATTAAAGGTCCATCCCACTAAATTAACTAATTACATTATTATACAAATCTTAACATTAAAATTGAAAAGGAAAAAGAAAATACTGTGCAGGCCACAACTTTGAAACACATTTTTAGGTCACTTAACATTTGAACTGGCCTTTTCTCCAATAGAGAAGTTGTAGAACTGTCTCTTATCTTTCTAGGGACAAAGAACACCCAAATCTAATGTCGAAAGCTCTAGATATGGCCAACACAAAAAATAATGTCAAAATAGGAAAAATTATGAAAAATAACTAGTACTTACAACTAAGACCAAAATGAACCACTAAAACAAATCAAAGTTAATATATCACAATATGGTACTAATAAAAGTCAAATAAACCAAAAATAATGCATAGAAAGATATACAAAAATTGGCCTATCAGTTGTCAACATTACGACAAGAGAACGATCACCCCAGGAGCCAACACCCATCTTGGAGGTCATCCCATTAGACGCAAATACAACGCGAGGTGTCATCTCTCCCTTATTAGGGAAATTATGATTCTTTGACCTACCTCTCCTCGACCACACTAATTCGCATTGATCTTGACCAAAGCAATACATTCCAACAAGACCTCATTGACACCCTTTTGTTCTCAACATTATGTAAACACGGCTTCATGACAATTGGAAATCCATCCCCCTTGATAGATACGACATCTCAAACCGTAACAATCACATAGATGTTTTCCTTACCAAAGTCACTCTATGTATGACCAATAATGCAACATTGTGTCACATTTTCCTTACCTCTCTAAAAGGAAGGACATTAAGTTGGTTTGCTCATCTTCCACCCAATTTGGTCAAATCTTTCAACACCTTTGCCTCTCATTTAATGATCCAATTCACTACCAACACACCTATCAATTAACCTTGTTAGCATTAGTCAATACTCGACAAGATAAAAGAGAATTTCTACAAGGTTTCATGCATGGACAAATTCGGCAAAGTTTCCTTGAATTTAAAGATCTCAACGTAGTTATTGCTTTACACCATCTGACACTACTGAGATATGAACCCTTTGTTAATAATCTTGTTAGAAGTTTGGATTTTTCTAGATACTTTAAGAAAATATTAAATATTTATGTCTGTTTTATTTCTATCTTAGTTGCTACTGAGGTGGTTAGGTGTGGATAAGTGTTAATCCTTATTTCAAGGGATTTTTTTGTTGCTTGGTCAAATGTTTAGGTAAATAGGAGTGTTTGTCCTTATTTTGTGGAGATTTACTACAGCGTATGTATTGCATATCAGAAGCCCCCTTGACATATATTGGTGTAATGTAACTTTACGAAAGTAGAGTGAAAAGAGTAATGAAATGTTGTGACCACTTTTCTTCCTTTCTTTGAAACACCAAAAAAACAGAAACTTTACTTCTCTGTTCCAGTTTTTCTATTCTGGTTTTTTAACATGGTATCAAGAGCTCCATTGATCTTTTAGGGTCTGTGAGGGAGAAAGAAAAAAATCTGAAAAACAGAGGGCCTGTGAGTGAGAGAAAACCAGCAAGAAGACCTGTATCAGAAAACCCACCAAAACCAGAATGGCTTCCAGTAGCAGCTCTTTACCTCCACCTCCAGTTTTTGCTGGAGAAAATTATGATTTGTGGGCTGCAAAGATGAGAACTTATCTTAGAGCTCAAAGTTTGTGGGAAGTGGTGGAAAATGGAAGCAACCCAGCTCCTTTACCAGACAACCCAACAATGGCTCAGGTAAGATTTCACAGTGATGAAGTGGCTAAAGAAGGCAGAGCGCTTGCCATCATACAAGTGGCTGTTCATGACGATGTTTTTATCAAGATTTTGAATCTTGATACAGCAAAAGAGGCTTGGGACAAACTCAAGGAGGAGTTCCAAGGCAGTGAAAGAACAAGGAGGATGAAGGTGCTGAATCTGAGAAGAGAATTTGAAGCAATCAAAATGAAGGAGTCTGAAACAGTGAAGGAGTTTTCTGATAGGCTCTCTAAGGTGGTTACACAAATCAGATTGCTAGGTGAAGAACTTAGTGATCAAAGAGTTGTGGAGAAAGTCTTGGTTTGTCTTCCTGAGAGGTTTGAATCAAAAATCTCCTCTCTTGAAGAAAACAAGGATTTTTCTCAAATATCACTTGCAGAGCTTGTGAATTCTTTGCAAGCTACTGAACAGAGAAGGTCTTTAAGAATGGAAGAAAATGTTAAAGGTGCTTTTGTGGCTAACACCAAAGGCAAAGCTCAAGGCAGCAATAGCTTTGGTAAAAAGCCATTTGATGGAAAGAAAGGCAAAGGGAAAAAGGAAGAAGAAAGAAACAAAGGAGGAGCTTGGAAGGAAAAGTATCCACCTTGCTCTTATTGTAAGAAGAAAAATCATACAGAAAATTTTTGTTGGTTCAGACCTGGAGTCAAATGTAGGGCTTGCAACCAACTTGACCATGTGGAGAAGGTTTGCAAAAACAAAGCAAAGCTCCAAGGACAGCAAGCTCAAGTTGTTGAGCATCAAGAACAAATTGAGGAGCAGTTATTTGTTGCTTCTTGTTATTCTGCAAGCAATAACAAAGAAGCTTGGCTCATAGACAGTGGATGCACAAATCATATGACTCATGATGCTAGCATTTTCAAGGAACTTGATCAGTCCTACCTTTCCAAAGTCACCATTGGCAATGGAGAATGTGTTGATGTCAAAGGCATAGGAGTTGTTACTGTTGAAACTCCCTCAGGTACTAAGTATATTTCTGATGTTTTGTTTGTACCAGAGATAAATCTAAACCTTTTAAGTGTGGGGCAAATGCTTGAAAAGAATTATGCTTTGCATTTTGAAGATATGAAGTGCACAATAATTGATCCTTCTGGATGTGAATTAATGACTATTAGAATGAGAGATAAAAGTTTTCCAATAGAATGGAAACAAACAGCCATGCATGCTTTTCCAAGTGCAGTAGATGATTCTTTCTTATGGCATAAAAGACTTGGACATTTTAGCTACTCTACTTTAAAGCGTATGAGTTCAAATGACTTAGTTAAAAATCTGCCTGCAATCCAAGATAATGCTAATTTGTGTGATGTATGCCAATATGGAAAGCAAAGGAAACTACCATTTCCAAAAGAAGCTAGCTGGAGAGCCACTGAAAAATTACAACTTGTTCATACTGATGTGTGTGGTCCAATGAGCACAACATCTTTAAATGGCAGCAAGTATTTTCTATTGTTTATAGATGACTTTACAAGAATGAGTTGGGTGTTTTTCTTAAAGAGAAAGTCAGATGTATTTGTCAATTTTCAGAAGTTCAAGTTTATGGTTGAAAATGAGACTGGATTTCAAGTTAAAAGACTAAGATCCGATAATGGAACTGAATACACAGCAGGAGAGTTCAAAAAATACTGTGAGCAGGCTGGTATTCAGCATCAATTAACTGTTCCTTACACTCCTCAACAAAATGGAGTGAGTGAAAGGAAGAACAGAACAGTTATGGAAATGGCAAGGTGTTTGCTCTTTGAAAAGGGCATTCCTAAAACCTTTTGGGCTGAGGCTGTTAATACTTCAGTATACTTACTGAATTTGTTGCCCACTAAAGCCTTGAAGGGTAAAACACCATTTGAGGCATGGCATGGAAGAACGCCTTCAATAGAGAATCTTAAAGTTTTTGGTTGTGTGTGTTATGCTCTTGTTCCAGAAGTGAAAAGAGATAAATTAGATCAGAAATCTGAAGTTGGTGTTTTCTTGGGGTACAGCAGTAACTCTAAAGGTTATAGAATCTATAATCCAGCAACTAAGAAGATTCTTGTCAGCAAAAATGTCAAGTTTGATGAGCTATCTAGATGGAATTGGGAGAAATCCAAAGCAGAAGCCTCAAGCAAAAGGCAACTTGAAGTTGACAATCTCCAAGAACAAAATTCAGAAAGTGAAGAAGAAAATTTGAATGATGATGCTGATTTTCCAGTTAGAGGCACAAGAGATCTAGCTGAAATTTACGAAAGGTGTAATGTTGCAGCACTGGAACCAAAAGAATATGTTGAAGCTGCTGAACTTGAAGGTTGGAGAGTTGCAATGCAGGAGGAGATGAATATGATAGAGAAAAATAATACCTGGCAGCTTGTGGACAGGCCAATTAATCAAAAGGTAATTGGTCTTAAGTGGGTTTATAGAACCAAACTTAATTATGATGGTTCTGTAAACAAACTTAAGGCTAGATTGGTTGTTAAAGGCTATCATCAACAATATGGAGTTGATTTTTTAGATACATTTGCTCCTGTGGCAAGACATGATACAATCAGAATGCTAGTGGCATTGGCAGCAAAATTTGGTTGGAAGATCTATCATTTTGATGTGAAGTCAGCCTTTTTAAATGGTTTTCTTGAAGAAGACATCTATGTTGATCAACCTGAAGGTTTTCAAGTTAAGGGAAGTGAAAATAAAGTCTACAAACTCCATAAAGCTCTTTATGGGTTGAAACAGGCACCAAGGGCTTGGTATACCAGAATTGATAATTACCTTTTGCAAAAAGGCTTTGAAAGAAGTGAAAATGAAGCTACTCTGTACATAAAAAGGTCCAAGAATGAAGTGCAGCTCATTATATCATTATATGTTGATGATATGCTGGTCATAGGGAGTGATTTTGATTCCCTTAGACAATTCAAGCATGATATGGAGAATGAATTTGAAATGTCAGATTTGGGATAAATGAATTATTTTCTTGGAATGGAGATATACCAATGTGATGCAGGAATCTTCATTTCCCAAAGAAAATATGTCTTGGAGATATTGAAAAAGTTTCATATGGAGAAATGTAAACTAGTGGACACTCCCCTTGTTGTAAATGAGAAGCTATCACTTAATGATGCTAATGCTAAAGTTGATGCTTCTTTATATAGAAGCTTAATTGGAAGTTTGTTGTATCTCTCAGCCACCAGACCTGATATAATGTTTGCTGCTAGTTTGCTGTCCAGGTTTATGCATTCCCCTAGTCAAGGTCATTATGGTGCAGCAAAACGAGTTTTGAGGTATTTAAGGGGTACAACTGATTATGGTTTGTGGTTTCTACAAAATGAGAGTGGAGAGCTTCAAGGGTATGTTGATAGTGACTGGGCAGGTAGTATAGATGATTCCAAGAGCACCTCAGGCTATGTTTTCTCATTCGGGAGTGGTGTCTTCACATGGAATTCAAAGAAACAAGAAGTAGTGGCCCAATCCTCTGCTGAAGCTGAGTATATTTCAGCTGCAGTAGCTGCAAATCATGCTATTTGGCTTAGAAAAATTTTGTATGATGTGAAGCAACATCAAAATGAAGCTACTATCATATGGGTCGATAATAAATCAGCCATTGCAATTGCAAAAAATCCTGTCCAGTATGGTAGAACCAAACACATCAAAGTGAAATATCATGCCATCAGAGAAGCAGAGAAATCAAAGGAAGTCAGCTTGAAGCATTGCAGCTCTGAGAATCAGATTGCAGACATCATGACCAAAGCTCTCTCTAAGAGCAAATTTGAAATGCTGAGATCTAAGCTTGGAGTATCCAAGAAAAATCTCAAGGAGGAGTGTTAGAAGTTTGGATTTTTCTAGATACTTTAAGAAAATATTAAATATTTATGTCTGTTTTATTTCTATCTTAGTTGCTACTGAGGTGGTTAGGTGTAGATAAGTGTTAATCCTTATTTCAAGGGATTTTTTTGTTGCTTGGTCAAATGTTTAGGTAAATATGAGTGTTTGTCCTTATTTTGTGGAGATTTACTGCAGCGTATGTACTGCATATCAGAAGCCCCCTTGACATATATTGGTGTAATGTAACTTTACGAAAGTAGAGTGAAAAGAGTAATGAAATGTTGTGACAACTTTTCTTCCTTTCTTTGAAACACCAAAAAAACAGAAACTTTACTTCTCTGTTCCAGTTTTTCTGTTCTGGTTTTTTAACAAATCTCTAGAAGAAGTCGTCTCTCAACATTGATGACATTCATCAACTCTTAAACAAATACATGCAAATGGAGTTGTCAAATTTTTGTAATCAAGCATGGGCTAAAACGTCTATGAATAAGAACGAAAAAAATGTAGATAACCCCTTTAAAAATCAGGGTAAAAAGTTAGTGTTGCATGAACGACCCACGAGAGGTCTGAGATACTCATAGTATACATTACTCAACGCGAGTAGAGCCAAAGTACTCGAGCAAGTTCTTTCAATAAAAATACTTTTTAGTGCCCAAGTGCACTAACACCCCAAGGCCAATCCATCAAAATCTTGTCAGTATCAATGAAACAAGGGACACTCAACTGAAAAATGCACAACCTTGAAGGATAAGATTGGAGATTTGATTAAGCAAAGGCAATTGTGAGACTTCGTCAACTGACCTTCATCAACTTGAGATAATCATTGGCCTCGAATTTGAGATTGAGACAACAAAAGGAAGGCATATAATAGAGTTCCAAGACACAGAAGCTGGTTGAGAGAGAGAAAGGTTGACAAACTTATAGAACAACCTCAAAGGATACCCAACACAATAGATGGAGGCTTTATAGGAGAAGGTTCAACTTCCTTGGCCCGAAAGAGCCATTTGAGGGTCGTTTAGACAATACTTGCTGTTGAGAATCACATTGCTTGAAGAATGTCAATGATAACATTCATTAAAGCTGATTTCAAGGGAATTGACCTTGTACAAGATGATCTCATCAGTTGGGAATATTGAAGAAGGAATTGATGTGTTATAGTGAACCCTTGTCTATTTCTCCGATGAAAGAGTGAACGCATATAAATGTATTACCTTATTCACTTGTTTCTATTGGTGAAAAAGAATATAGAGATGTACAAGTCAAATACATAGTGGTACATGAGAACACGTCCTACAACATACTCCTTGGCTAACCATCCCTTAACACTCTCGATCCAATAGTGTCAATGTTGCATCTGGCAATGATGTTTCCTTCCGAGTTTGGTAGGATCCTCATATATCATGCCGACCAAAAAGTAGCTAAAGATTGTTACTTTGTGAGCTTGCACGTAATACCTTTGAGGGAGGAAATGTCGAAGGGAATCAATATGAAAACTCCTTCCGATCCCGACCTTCCAGTGATATTAGAGTTTGACCCATGTTTGGAGCAAGATGACTAGGTCGTACCTATTAAAGAAATTTGATCATTTTAGATCGGGAAGAATGAAGGACAAGTCACTTATCTTGAAACATCCCTCTCTAACCCAAATTGCCTAAATTTAGAGGCAATTATCAACAAGAATAAATATTTGTTTGAAAAGGTATTGTCTGGTATGTTAGACATTGAGCGTTATACTAACTTTTACAAATATCATATCCCTCGAATTCATCAACAATAGTGAAGGGTGGAGATCATAGATGTCAAAAACCTAGTAGTGTATCACCATATCAATACAATTTTATTTGCTTTTATTTTTATCAGTAATGAAAAATATTACAAAATCAAAATTTGAACAAAAGATTTTGTATATATTGTTTCAACCTTTCCATCATTTGACCAATCCTAATAGTTTAGATAATTTTATCCATAAGCACCTTTAAGAAATAAATAAAAAGAAATTATAAGTTAATATTAGCTTAAGTTAACAAAGGTTATTTTATATGTTATTTTTCTCCTATAATTTTGTTCACAAAATACTTATCTAAAGAAAATTATAAGGCTTAAATATATTTTTTAGTTATTCAAATTTAGGATAAATTTGTTTTTCCTCCCTCAAATTTAAAATCATTGTTTTAAGTCTATATAATTTTTAAGAATCTTGTTTTAATCTCTCAGGTCACCGATAACATGTCTAAAAGTGACAAATTCAGATAGTAACACATCATTAGTTAGGTTTAATGTGATATTTTCACTAACTGTAATACTAGTAAGTAAATTTTATATGACAATATTTGATATATTTCCTAATAAAATTTGAATATAAAAATTAAAATAAGTTTTGTTTAAATTACAGAAACTAAAAAAACTAATTTTAAATTTAAAAAACTAAAGATAAATTTATTTTAAATTTAAAAAACTAAAAACATATTTAATTCAAAACATAATTTGTAAAACAATCAAGTTTGACTTCATTTGGAGAAGATACATTATGTTTGAATGTTGAACAATTGAGATTTAAATTTCTTGTTGCCGGGACTAAAGTAGCTTTAGTGTTGGCAAGGTTGGCTCTCGCTATTAATTATTTTTAACTTTTCTTTTTGTCAAAGAGATTTTTCTTTTGATCCCTTTGAAATTACTTTTTCTAATTGTTTTGTACACACTTGCCATCAGGCTCGTGACACGAATATGTATATGACTTTTCTTTGGTACGGACACAATTATGTTACATTACTTTAGCCAACCGCATAAAATAATTTGAATGCTTAGGATGCGAAAATTTGAGAGGGAATCAAATTATCACCATAATGAATACAAACTTATTGAGGGAATAAAACTCATCCTAAAAGGATAAATTTCTACACACATACAAAAATATATTAACTAATGTAATAAAGCGATGACATGGTTGGAATTTTTGACATTTTTTTTACATTGTTCAAAAGAATTCAATGTAAAATATATTTTCATTTACACTTGTTATAGGTTTAAGTTAACTAGCATAAAAAAACAGAGACACGTTTACATCGATTTAATATGTATTTTTTAACTTATTCTAAACTTTATTTGATTTTAGTGCGCTCTCATTTCTTTTTCCTCACTGACTGTGAAAAATAAATTGTTATAGTAGATGCATATCCTACGTGTTTCAACCTCAAGCTTGTGGTTCAGCGGTAAGGGTTGATCCACGCTTAAGCAAGGTCAGGGGTTCGAATCCTGCCTTGTGTATGCAGCCGCGTTAAATCCAGGAACGAACAAAAAAAAAACTATCCTACGTGTTTCAAATGTGTAAATAAGATACACCACTTTTCTTACAATTGATAGTTGAAAGAAAAGGGTAACATTTATTAATGGTGAAAATTTGTTTCAAGAATTGAAAAGTATTTTTTATACTCAAAAGAATGACTCTCTGGTGACTCTCGCTAACATAAAATTTTTATTATGGAACTTAAAATCAAAATAAATTGTGATTTATTTTTTTTACCAAACTAACAATATTGCATTTTCAACTTTAGGATACAAGATAAGTTAATGGGATAAACATGCATTTTAGTCCATAAAAGTATAAAGCATTGTGATTTTAATCTTTGAAATTGAGAAAATTAAAGAAAAATCTCTAGATGTGCAATTCATCAAACACGTTAAACAAAGACTCGAGAAAAAAAAAAAACTTAAGCAAGGTTATCAACAACAAATAATGTCCTATGGCAGTGAACCGAAAATCCACAAAAAAAAAAAAAGACACACAGATGACATGGTCGCTTACAAAAGAAACCATGGCAAAAGAGAGAGAAGAAAAATGTGTATTACAAAAACTAGAAAAAAGAATGACAACAAAAATAATTTTAAAACAACATAATCATAGACAAAAATCTCAAGAAAAATGTCATCAAAGTGTCATGATCTCATCACATAAAGCCATAACAATAACAATTCATAAAAAAACTAATAAAAAATATGAAAGACAATCAATAAATTAAAGTAAAGTTTCAAGATAACTGTTAAATTATCAAAACAATGAAACAGTAAACACTCCACATGACATGGGTAAAATTGGGTTTTTACATGAATCACTGAATATGCCAACTCAGCAGGTGCAACCAACCGTATCATCTCTTCATTTTGCAGAATCTTCTCCCACCTCCAATTCTAACAAACTCAACAGATCAGAGGCGGATAATGGCACAATGGAGCATCACCTAGACTAATTTTTCTGCACCTTTTTTTTTCTGTTATAAGTATAGAAAGTTTTAATCATTGTAATCAGCTTTTTTATACATCAATGAAATTATCTCTTCTCTTCTTCCTTTTTCTAGTGTTTTATAATTCTTAAGATGGTATCACAGAGCGTCTAAGCTCTCTGCCTGTGCAACTCTGATGGCCCGAGGTGGTGGTTCTGGTTCCAATACTGGTGGTGGTCAAATAGATCCATCACAAGATCCTTCTAGTCCGTATTATATTCATCCAGGAGATGGTCCTTCTTCTGTAGTTGTCACTCCCATGCTGAATGGTTCAAATTACCATGCGTGGGCTCGATCCATGAGACGTGCTTTGGGTGCCAAAAATAAGTTTGAGTTTGTTGATGGGAGTATACCAATTCCCAGTACCTTTGATCCAAGTTATAAAAGTTAGAATCGTTGTAACATGATTATCCATTCATGGATTGTAAATTCAGTGGTTGAGTCCATTGGCCAGAGCATCATATTTTTGGAAAATGCTGTTGATGTGTGGAATGATTTGAAGGAAAGATTTTCCCAGGGAGACCTCATCAGAATATCTGAGCTTCAACAAGAAATCTATGGTCTAAAACAAGGTTCTCTCTCTGTCACAGAATTCTATTCTGAGTTAAAAATACTTTGGGAAGAACTTGAAACTTATATGCCTATTCCCAGTTGTGCTTGCCCAGTTAAATGCACTTGTGCTGCTATGAGAAATGCTAGACAGTTCCATACTCTTAATCATGTTATACGATTTTTGACTGGTTTGAATGAGAATTTTTCAGTAGTAAAGTCACAGATTCTATTGATGGACCCACTTCCTAGCATGAACCGAATTTTTTCTATGGTGATTCAACATGAAAGACAAGGAAATTTCATCTTCAATGATGAGTCAAAGGCTCTTATAAATGCTGTTGATTATAAAAGGTCACAAGGAAGAGGGAAAGGCTTTGCACAAAATTCTGGACCAAAGAAAATATGTACCTACTGTGGGAAGACAGGGCACACAGTGGAGACTTGCTATAGGAAACATGGATTTACTCCTCACTTTCAGAAAGGAAATTCCTCAGTGATGAACAATGCTTGCAGTGAGACTACAGATTTAAAGGAAGATCTGTCAACAAATGGAGATATTTCCATTACATCACCTACATTCACTCATGAGCAATATGAGAAGTTACTCAGTTTAATTCAAGCTTCTGGTATTAACCAACATTCTGCTTCCTTAGCTAACCAGGTTAGCACATTTCAGCCTGGTCATTCACCAGGTGAAACTCAAAAATAAGGTACAATTAATATTTCTTCTTCCTTCAACAGTTTCTCTCTTGGTTCTTGGATCATTGATTCAGGAGCTAGTGATCATATCTGTGCATCTTTAAAAACCTTTCAGACCTTCAATGAAATTAAACCAATAAGCATAAGGTTACCTAATGGCCAATTCTCAATTACAAAACATGCTGGTACTGTTGTATTCTCTCCTGATTTCTTCATCACAGATGTTTTGTATGTACCAAATTTTTCGTTTAACTTGATCTCAGTATCAAAATTAATTTCCACCTTGAATTGTGTTGTTTCTTTTAATGACTCTCTTTGTGTTATTCAGGACCAGCAATCCCAGAGGATGATTGGTTCTGCTGAAAGGTTTGAAGGGCTATACCACTTAGTTGCTAATGACAAGTAAGTCTCTTGTTCAAATATCCATGCAGCTGATACTCAAACTTTACCTGAAGATGCCTTATGGCATTTTAGATTAGGACACCTGTCAATTTCAAAGATGATTTCTATGAATTCAGAATTTCCTTTTATTGTTGTTGATCCAAAGGCAGTTTGTGATGTATGTCATTATGCAAGACACAATAAATTACTATATAAAACTAGTTTAAACAAAGTTGTTTTACCTTATGAGTTACTTCATTTTGACATTTGGGGACCTTTATCCATACATTCTATACATGGTCATTCTTATTTCTTGACTGCTGTTGATGATTTTAGCCGTTTTACATGGATTATTTTGTTGAAATCCAAAGGAGAAGTAAGAAATCATGTACAGAATTTCATCAAATTGATTGAAAAACAATATAATGCAAAAATAAAGATTATTAGGAGTGATAATGGTCCTGAATTTGCTATGCCTCAATTTTATGCTTCAAAAGGAATACTACATCAAACTACTTATGTGGAATCCCGCAACAAAATGGTAGGGTTGAAAGGAAGCATCAACATGTTCTCAATGTAGGAAGAGCACTTCTTTTTCAATCAAAATTACCAAAACAGTTTTGGTCCTATGTTATTCTCTATGTTACATACATAATAAATAGAGTGCCTAGTACTCTTCTTAAAAACAAGTCACCCTACTTCTTATTGCACAAGAACACACCTAACCTACATGATTTAAAGGTCTTTGGCTCCTTGTGCTATGCATCCACACTTCAGGCACATAGAACAAAACTTGCACCTAGAGCTACGAAATGCATCTTTCTTGGTTTTAAACATGGTGTCAAGGGGGCTGTCCTATTGGATCTCAGCAATAGGGAAATTTTTATTTCTAGAAATGTAACCCATCATGAACATATACTGCCATATAAGTCTTCTTCACCTTTGTCTACTTGGTCTTATCATTCATCACCATCCTACCACCAACAAATTGATGCTCCACAATTCATGCCTCAGTCTGAACCTACTAACATTCCTGTAACAGATTCTGCAACACCTGTTGACACTCATACAGAGCCTGCAAAACATGTCCCAGTCCCAAATTCTTCTATCAGATCAGACATAACTGCCGAAACTCCAAGAAAATCAAATAGGCAAAAGCCTTCAACAAAGCATCTCAGTGAATATGTGTGTAGCCTTTCAAGCACTTCAAAGGAAACAATTACCTTAGGTACTTCCTACCCCATTTCATCTTTCCATTCCTTCTTAAATTTGTCATCTTCGCATCATGCTTATTCATTCTCCATCACACACTCTCATGAGCCACACACATATCTAGAGGCTAGTAAGTATGAATGTTGGAATAATGCCATGAAGTCAGAATTAGATGCTCTTGAGAGGAATGGTACATGGATAATAGTTGATCGTCCAGAAAATGTGAATCCAATTGGAAGCAAATGGGTCTACAAAGTGAAATACAAAGCAAATGGATCTATAGAGAGATATAAGGCTAGTTGGTGGCCAAGGGTTATAATCAAGTGGAAGGTCTTGATTTTTTTGACACCTTCTCACTAGTGGCTGTAGACCCCTAAAATTGTCCGGGTCGGAAATAAGACTCGAAGACTCTCAAAGATCGAAGGGAAGTCAGCCAGAAGGACTCCTAGAAGACCATAGGATGACTATCTGTAGGTTTAGAGGTCTTAGAGTAGCTAAAAATAAGGAAGTGGGAAAATTGGAGCTCAATACGGCCTCCTTGGAGTTCAGTACGGCCGTACTGCACATTTTGAACTACAATACGGCCGTACTGAAACCAATACGGCCATATTGAAGTTTTTGAACTTCAATACGGCCGTACTGAATTCAATACGGCCGTATTGAAGTTCAAAAACTCAATACGGGCCGTATTGACTCCAGAGGCCGTACTACGCCTCATCCCTATATATAGGACGTCATTTGGACGTCATTCCACACTTTTTTTGACACTTCCCACAGTGTTTTGACTCTCTCCTTGAGTGTTCTGGGGTTTTTGAGCAGTGTTCTGCCCTAGAAATCGCTCTAAGAGTCAATCCGACAAAGTTCTTGAGTCACGAGCCATTTGCTTGAGTCTCGAACCGAGTCGAAGGGAAATCCTTTGGATTTCCATAGTCAAAAATTATTTTTAGGAAGGAGCGAGCGAGCTTGTAGAGGGAGGGAGCGCCAAAAAGCCTCCTAAACTTCATTGAAATATATAAAAGCACGCTTCAAAGGTTTCTTTCTTAAAATCCCTTCTTTTACTGCTTTCTGATTGTTGCATATTTAAAATTGTCATCATGTAGATATTTAATTTATAATCGCTTATAATAAATAGGGGTAATTTAGTAATTTTACACTGTTATTTATAAAATAATCCGTCATAGGGAACCCTAATGGGGCGTTGTGGGGTGCTAACACCTTCCCCGCACGTAACCGACTCCCTTACCCAACTCTGGTTGTAATGGCCAAGGTTGATTTATAAAAATCAATTGCCTTAAATCTTTTTCCAATGTTTTGAGTAAAACATTGGTGGCGACTCCAAGAACCCTACCTTTTGCGAAAACCACTAATCCATGGAGGGTCCCGCTTGGGGTTAACATGGATTGGTGAACCATTTTAATAAAATTGTTAGTTCGACAAGGTCTCAGTTTGAGAATAAGTCGTTCTAACAATCCACCACTTTTCGAACTATTAAAAAGAGTCCAACCATCGTCGCGAATGCCAAGGTCCGTTTCGGCGGGTGGCGACAGATGGCGACTTCACTGGGGAAGCCTCGAGAGTCAGTCCCATTTAGTGATGGATTCTTTTCAAAATAATAGTTTAAAATTACTTCATTACCCCTTACTTGTATGACAACATGCTTTATCTATTTGGCTTTAATAACTGTTGTATGTTGAAATTCTCGCAATTGTTTGAAATACAAACTGCACACGAACCTTTGCACACAACAGTTCCCTCTATACCCGGGGGCATGAGTGGCAAGCCATAGGGAGTGGATGTTAGTACGGCCGGTTGTTGAATGGGTCTATAGGTGCCCGTAGACCGTTGTCGGAAAACATCACTCAAGGTGATAACCATGAACTCAAGTCCGACAGTGCGTTGGAACTTTCCATCGGCTTACGACGAGAGGAATTGGGTCCCTATAATGGGGGCACCTTGGGGGCCTCAGACCGGTGAGAACAGTTAGAACCTCCTTGAATATGCACTTTTCTGCAGGATACCCCTACCTCGTGATTCACTCGTGACTGATCGTGGATGAGTGAATTGTTTGTGTATAGGTTTATGTGATATTGTTTGTGCATCAATAATAAACCTCATGATAAGGTCTAAGAATAATCCCCATGCATGAAAAATGTCATGACATGAGAGGAAAGACCATGTGTGAAAATATAATAAAAGAGAGGAGCATGTGCATCATTACCAATAAGACATCACGCATCCTCATAACCATGCATTTTAGGTTCACCAATACCCCTTGACATGAGTAAAAAAGACCCATAATTATTGAGATTCTCCGTTGGGGAGAGATCATAAGTCAATGAGGGTGGTAAAACTCCGTTTTAAAAAGGCAGCGCCTTAAAAATGGAGGGTTATCAAGCTCATGTCAAGAGTGTATTCATTTCATAAATAAACTAATTAAGCATTCATTTTAGAAAGTGGCTGGTCATCTCTCTGTCCTCACACGCGCGCAGAAAATCAAGAAGATGGAAGCGCTGGAGGAACAAAATAAGAAGCTTACAGCCGAGCTCTCGCAGCTCAAAGAACAAATGGCGCAAATGATGGAACTCATGCGTCACCACAATGTGCATGGATCTCATCACAGTGACCATGGGTCCCATCATGAGGAGGAGGAGGAGCATGAGGAAGAACCTCCACGAGCTGTACCCCTTGGGGCGGGGATCATGATTAAAGAGCCCGAAATTTCAAAGGAGCAATTCCATGCTCTCGAAGATCGGCTGAGAGCTATGGAGGGGCATGATTTCGATATCAAAGATGCCGCTGACATGTGCTTGGTGAGGGACATCCAACTCCCTCCCAAATTTAAAGTGCCAGATTTCCCAAAATATGTGGGATCGACTTGCCCCAAAAGTCATCTCACTATGTATTGTCGAAAGATGGCTGCATATGCCAATAATGAAAAGCTCTTAATCCATTGCTTCCAAGAAATCTTGGTTGACACAGCACTCAATTGGTATATGCAGCTGGACGGGAATCAAGTGTGTACATGGAGGCAGTTGGCCGACGCCTTTCTCAAGCGCTATAAGTATAACATCGACCTAACACCCGATAGGTCCGATCTTCAAGCCTTGAGCAAGACAAATGATGAATCTTTCAAGGCGTACGCCCAACGGTGGAGGGAGTTGGCGGCACAAATAGAGCCCTCGCTGTCGGATAAAGAGACGGTGTCCTTGTTCATAAACTCGTTGACCGGTCCCTATTATGACAAAATGATAGGGAACACGACAACACTCTTCTCGGATATCATCACCATTGGAGAAAGGGTGGAACAAGGACTGAAAAGTGGGAAGCTAGCTAAGCCTTCCCAATCATTCGAAGCTAAGAAGACCTTCGGGAAGAAGAAGGAGGGAGGAGTCAACGCCATAACCATTTCCTCATCTTCTTCCACTTCGAAGTCAGGAAAGTCGCAAAACAACCCTGTGAAGAAGTTTGATAAACTTCCGACCACATACAGCGACCTCCTGCCGAAGCTAGTAGAAGCTCATCTTCTAGCTTATATTCCACCAAGGAAGATGGATCCACCTTACCCCGAGTGGTACAAACCACAAGATAAATGTCTATACCACTCGGGGGCACCAGGGCATTCAACGGAGAACTGTAAAGCTCTCAAATATAAGGTCCAGGACCTTATTGATGCTGGGTGGGTCACCTTCGATTCGACAGCGCCCGACGTGAACAAGAATCCTCTGCCAAAGCAGGAGTAGAGAGAAGGGCAAGCCACGATAGGGCCCCTCCATATTTTTCTTTTCTTTTAGGGACTCATGATCAGTACCCGAGATCATGAGAACCTATTCATGTAAATAAGGGTCTTTGTACAATTTTTAATACATATCAATAAAGAGGCATTTTTTTTCACATTATTCTCTCATTTGTTCTTTTCTCTCTTTCTCTCATTAATATTAATAATTCTAAACCATAAACAGAACCAATAAAACAATTATGTCTGTGATTGTTCGCTCCGACCGGGATCCGAAAGTTGAGGATGAATGGGTTGAGTTGGACAGTGATGAGGAGACCATCTCTCCGGACCTGCAAAGACTGCTAGATCAAGAAACTCGTCTACTCCAACCGCATCAAGAGAAATTGGAGACCGTGAATTTGGGGCAAGGCCAAGAGAAAAAAGAGATCAACATTGGGACCCATATCAGTGATGAAATAAGGGCGCAATTGATCCAATTGTTAAGGGAATACAAGGATGTATTTGCATGGTCGTACCATGATATGCCCGGTTTGGACTCTAATATCGTCGAGCACAAATTACCACTGAAAGAAGGGTTTCGACCCGTCAAACAAAAGCTCCGACGAGTCAAGCCCGAATGGTCTTTAAAGATCAAAGAGGAGGTAGAAAAGCAATTAGACGCGGGATTCTTGGTTGTATCTCAATATCCCGAATGGCTGGCTAACATTGTGCCAGTCATTAAAAAGAATGGAAAGGTTAGAGTCTGTGTTGACTACAGGGATCTGAATCGTGCCAGTCCAAAGGACGATTTTCCCTTACCACATATCGATACATTGGTGGATCATACAGCCACAAACACACTCTATTCCTTCATGGATGGGTACTCTGGGTACAACCAAATCAAAATGAATGTGGAAGACCGCGAGAAAACTTCCTTCATTACACCCTGGGGCACTTTCTGTTACAGGGTGATGCCTTTTGGACTCAAAAATGCGGGTGCCACCTACCAACGAGCGATGGTGACATTATTCCACGATATGATCCACAAAGAAATTGAAGTATACGTGGACGACATGATCGCAAAGTCGAAAAACGAGATGGACCATATCCAATATTTGAGAAAATTATTCAACCGGCTTCGCAAGTATCAGCTTAAGCTAAATCCGGCTAAGTGTACTTTCGGAGTTCGGTCGGGTAAGCTTCTCGGGTTCATCGTCAGTGAAAAAGGCATAGAGGTGGACCCCGATAAAGTAAAGGCAATAATGGAGATGCCTCCTCCTAAAACTGAGAAAGAAATAAGAGGATTCCTCGGCAGGGTGAACTACGTCGCAAGGTTCATCGCACAGTTGACTGACACGTGCAAACCAATATTCAGGCTGTTGCGCAAAAATCATTCCGAATCATGGGATGAGAGTTGTCAACGAGCTTTTGATAAGGTCAAACAGTGCCTGGCCAATCCACCAGTATTGGTGCCACCTGTCGAGGGAAGGCCATTAATCCTCTATCTAACCGTGCTTGATGAGTCCATGGGAGTTGTGCTAGGGCAACAGGATGAAACTGGAAAGAAAGAACGAGCCATCTACTACTTGAGCAAGAAATTTCTCGATTATGAAACCTGCTACACGCCATTAGAAAAGACGTGCTGTGCGTTAGCGTGGGCAACACAACGACTCAGGCAGTATATGATAAGGCACACTACTTGGTTGGTTTCCAAAATGGATCCAATTAAGTACGTGTTCGACAAACCAATAATCACTGGGAAGATTGCCCGATGGCAAGTACAGTTATCAGAATTTGACATCATACATGTCACACAAAAGGCCATCAAAGGCAGTACCCTAGCTGATTACCTAGCACATGGGCCGACCAACGACTACCAATCCCTTCAGGATGATTTCCCCGATGAGCATATAATGCATCTACAACATGAAAAGCCTAAAGATGATGCATGGACCATGTATTTTGATGGAGCCTCCAACATGCTTGGACAAGGGATCGGCATAGTGCTAACCTCTCCACAAGGAAAACACATTCCCATAACAGCAAGACTCAACTTCGATTGTACAAACAATATGGCTGAATACGAAGCTTGCGCGTTGGGAATCCAAGCAGCCATCAACAATGGTATCCTAAAACTCAGAGTGTTTGGTGATTCGGCCCTAGTCATCTACCAACTACGAGGTGATTGGGAAGTCCGAAATCCTAAACTGATACCATATGTTGAGCACATCAAAGATCTGACACAACTCTTCCAAAGTGTCGTCTTTGAATACATTCCAAGGGAGGAAAATCAGTTTGCTGACGCTCTTGCTACGCTCTCGTCAATGTTCGCTTTGGATAGTGAGCATGAAATGCCCATCATCAATATCCGGCGGCATGATAAGCAAGCGTTTTGCCTTCTGATAGATGAAGCTGTTGATGATCATCCATGGTTCCATGACATCAAACAATATTTGACAAAAGGGGAATATCCTAATACAGCCAATGATAATGACAAGAAGCATATCCGTAGAAGGGCCATGGGATTTCTGCTAGTCGGCGAAACCCTCTACAAGAAAAATTATGACTCGGTCTTGTTGAGATGTGTGGACCAAGTCGAAGCTCAAAACATGATCAGAGAAGTACATGAGGGGGTTTTCGGTACCCATATCCCCGGGCCTGCAATGGCTAAAAAGATCCTTAGGACGGGATACTATTGGTCGACCATGGAAAAGGATTGTTACCAATACGTGCGAAAATGCCATAAATGTCAAGCATACGCCGACAACATTCATGTTCCACCAACCCCACTTAACGTATTGGCTTCGCCTTGGCCATTCTCGATGTGGGGCATGGATGTTATTGGACCCATTAAGCCAAAAGCATCCAATGGACACAGATTCATCCTTGTGGCCATTGACTATTTCACCAAATGGGTAGAAGCGGCATCGTATGCTCATGTGACCCGAAAGGCGGTAACATCCTTCATTAAGAAGAATATGATATGCAGATACGGTATTCCCGATAAAATCATCACTGATAATGGATCCAATTTGAATAACAAAATGGTGGAAGAACTGTGCCAAGAATTCAAGATCCAACACCACAACTCTTCCCCATATCGGCCAAAGATGAATGGGGCAGTCGAGGCAGCCAACAAGAACATCAAGAAAATTGTGCAAAAGATGGTTGTCTCATTTAAAGACTGGCACGAGATGTTACCCTTCGCTCTCCATGGTTATAGGACTTCCGTACGTACATCTACAGGAGCTACTCCATTCTCCCTCGTCTATGGGATGGAGGCAGTGCTACCCGTCGAAGTCGAGATACCTTCTCTAAGGGTAATCATGGAAGCAAAACTTTTCGAGGCAGAATGGATTCAAAGCCGGTATGACCAATTGAATCTCATTGAAGAAAAACGGCTGAACGCCATATGCCATGGTCAAGCCTATCAGAGGAAGATAAAAAAGGCTTTTGACAAGAAAATCCACCCTCAAGTCTACCATGAGGGAGAGCTGGTAATGAAGAAGTTGCTACCAGCTCAAAAGAACAAAATCGGAAAGTGGGCCCCAAATTACGAAGGACCATACGTAGTGAAGCGAGCCTTCTCAGGAGGAGCGTTGATCCTCACGGACATGGATGGAGAAGAACTTCGATACCCAGTCAACGCTGACGTGGTAAAGAAGTATTATGCTTGAAGACGTTGCTTGCATAAGCCCGCTAGGATGAAAACCCGAAAAGGGTGTCCTAGGCAAAAGTTAGGGCAAAAATAAAAGCCCGCTAGTACAAGGGTACTAAGCAAAATAAAGGCAAATTTATCCCCGTTAGGATACGTTCTAGGCAAAAATTAGGGGCAAAAGAATAAGACACAAAAACAAAGCAAGCAACGATCACTTGAATTGAAAACCGAAAGGCGATTCATGTGATTATCTTCTAGGAGCAAGCGTCTTGCAGTGTCTACACTCCTGGCTCAGGCATATCACCCGAAGCGATTAGGGGAACGTAAGGACAACAATTACAGATATAATTGTTAAACCTAATGTATATAGCCTACCTTGGCCAGCCATTCTTCAGAAATTCCTTTTGTATATCTTTCTGTAAAAACATTTGTGAATATCAATAAAATATCTATTCATTTCTCTTCTCTCTTGACCATGTGATTATGCCTCTAAATTGGTGTTTCTTAAAAATTGTATGAAATTCCTTTAATAATCGGTCAACAAAGAAAGTTGGAGGGGTTCCTATAAAATCCGTAATCTCCTGCGAAAAAGGCTCACAAAAAAATCTTCCCTCACGTCGACGACAGGAATTCCTCCAAGAAAAGGAGGATAGGGAGAGCCATTCATTTTTCTAAAAACATTAACAAAATAATTAAACTTGCATTTTTGTGCATCACACACACATTAGTTGCACATTCAAAGACCTTATCATGAGGCAATCGCATAAAATAGAAAAATAGAAAAATTGCTTGTGTATGACAGCAGTCAACAGAAAAAGCCAAAAAACGACAAAAAAGGCAAAAATTCAGAAAATCAACCGCATTGTACAGAATAACTGAGCCTGGAGAGGCTTGCCGAAATAATACTCTCTCATCATACAGAATAACTAAGCCTGGAGAGGCTCGCCGAAATAATACTCTCTCATCATAACCGAGCCTGGAGAGGCTTGCCGAAATAATACTCTCCAAAATAACTGAGCCTGGAGAGGCTCGCCGAAATAATACTCTCTCATCATAACCGAGCCTGGAGAGGCTTGCCGAAATAATACTCTCCAAAATAACTGAGCCTGGAGAGGCTCGCCGAAATAATACTCTCTCATCATAACCGAGCCTGGAGAGGCTTGCCGAAATAATACTCTCTCATCATACAGAATAACTGAGCCTGGAGAGGCTTGCCGAAATAATACTCCCCAAGAGACATCTCAACTTGCACTCTTGGGCTGAACAGAAAATCCCAAAATCATACAAAATAACTGAGCCTGGAGAGGCTCGCCGAAATAATACTCCCCAGAAATATCTCAGCTTCCACGCTCGGACTAAATTCCCCAGTGAAAGCTATCAAAGCAAGATCAGCAAGATTCCCCAAGGGAGGCTTGATCATCCAAACAGAATATCTAAGTCAAAGGACTTTGACTTCCTCAGTGAAAGATAGCTTTCCAACTCAAGCGATGAGTGAAGCTAAGCCTGAAGAGGCTTTCTAAATAATACTCTGGGATACATAAGATTCTTAAAACCCCAGTCGCCTACTCAGAGGCATCCCTACAAAAAGCAAAAATCCAAAAGATCAATAATCATTCCCCAAGCGGAATCCGGCTTTCAGCCAATCACTGAACATCAAGATGATACGCCTAACAGAAGAGGCTAATCAAAATCATACGACAGAATTCCCCAGCGGATGACAGCCTACGCAGAGGCAACAAAACCAAAAAAATCAAAAGAGTCACCCGAATAAGGATAACCGGGATACTCCACCAACGTCGAAAGGACGTCAGCCAATCATAAGGCATCGCTCACCTCAGGAAGAGCATCTTTGTGTCTGCATCCCCACGGAATCAGAAATTCCCCAGTGGGCACCAACTACGCAATGGAAAGTTGGGGCACAAGAACCTATGAGTAACTGCACATCCCCTAGACGGATCCCTGCGTTATCCAGCCCTCAGCGACATCAAAATCAAAAATAACCGTCGAAGCAGCATCGTGGACTGTGGAGACAAAATCATCACAATAGAATCCCCCAGCGGATAACAGCCTACGCAGAGGCAATAAAACCAGAAAATCAAAAAGAGTAACCCGAATAAGGATAACCGGGATACTCCACTACCGTCGAAAGGACGTAAGCCAATCATAAGGCATCGCTCATCTCAGAAAGAGCATCTTTGTGTCTACACCCCAAAGAATCAGAAATTCCCCAACGGGCACCAACTACGCAATGGAAAGTTGGGACACAAGAACCTATGAGTAACTGCACATCCCATAGACGGATCCCTGCGTTATCCAGCCCTCCGCGGCATCAAAATCGAAAACAAACCGTCGAAGCAGCATCGTGGACTGTGGAGACAAAACCATCACTAATCCCTGGAGAGGGCAAACTCACATTGCCAACGTCGTCAAGAACACGGAGGCAGACCCTGGGGAGGGCAAACCGTAGACCCTGGAGAGGGCAAACTCAACTGCCTAGGTTGTCAGAAACACCGAAGCAGAGCCTGGAGAGGCGGTACTCACGTTACCAAAGTGTTCAGAAACACGGAGGTATGCAACTTCCAGCTCGGGCGGCGAGCGAAGTTAAGCCTGGAGAGGCGGTACTCACGTTACCGAAGTGTTCAGAAACACGGAGGTATGCAACTTCCAGCTCGGGCGGCGAGCGAAGTTGAGCCTGGAGAGGCGGTACTCACGCTACCGAAGTGATCAGAAACACGGAGGTATGCAGCTTCCAGCTCGGGCGGCGAGCGAAGCTAAGCCTGGAGAGGCGGTACTCACGCTACCCCGAGGTTGTCAAGAACACGGAGGTATGCAACTGCCAGTGAGGTTGTCAAGAACACGCTGGTATAGCCTGGAGAGGCGGTACTCACACTACCGAAGTGTTCAGAAACACGGAGGTATGCAACTTCCAGCTCAGGCGGCGAGCGAAGTTAAGCCTGGAGAGGCGGTACTCACGCTACTGAGGTTGTCAGAAACACCAAGGTAGAGCCTAGAGAGGCGGTACTCACGCTACCGAAGTGATCAGAAACACGGAGGTATGCAGCTTCCAGCTCGGGCGGCGAGCGAAGCTAAGCCTGGAGAGGCGGTACTCACGCTACTGAGGTTGTCAGAAACACCAAGGTAGAGCCTGGAGAGGCGGTACTCACGTTACCGAAGTGTTCAGAAGCACGGAGGTATACAACTTCCAGCTCGGGCGGCGAGCGAAGTTGAGCCTGGAGAGGCGGTACTCACGCTACCGAAGTGATCAGAAACACGGAGGTATGCAGCTTCCAGCTCGGGCGTCGAGTGAAGCTAAGCCTGGAGAGGCGGTACTCAGCCACCAACGTCGTCAAAAACAACGGAGGTGTGTAACTGCTAACGTCGTCAGAAGCAACGGAAGCAGAGCCTGGAGAGGCGGTACTCAACCTGGAGAGGCTACTCAACAATTTTCCACCGGAAGACACTACAAGTCAGAAGGATGGCTTATTCCCCGGACAATTGGGTCAACTCCTTTACTTGTCAACCGGTACACTAAAAGGTCGTTTGACTAAGTAAAGGGGGGGCAGCTGTAGACCCCTAAAATTGTCCGGGTCGGAAATAAGACTCGAAGACTCTCAAAGATCGAAGGGAAGTCAGCCAGAAGGACTCCTAGAAGACCATAGGATGACTATCTGTAGGTTTAGAGGTCTTAGAGTAGCTAAAAATAAGGAAGTGGGAAAATTGGAGCTCAATACGGCCTCCTTGGAGTTCAGTACGGCCGTACTGCACATTTTGAACTACAATACGGCCGTACTGAAACCAATACGGCCGTATTGAAGTTTTTGAACTTCAATACGGCCGTACTGAATTCAATACGGCCGTATTGAAGTTCAAAAACTCAATACGGGCCGTATTGACTCCAGAGGCCGTACTGCGCCTCATCCCTATATATAGGACGTCATTTGGACGTCATTCCACACTTTTTTTGACACTTCCCACAGTGTTTTGACTCTCTCCTTGAGTGTTCTGGGGTTTTTGAGCAATGTTCTGCCCTAGAAATCGCTCTAAGAGTCAATCCGACAAAGTTCTTGAGTCACGAGCAGTCTCGAACCGAGTCGAAGGGAAATCCTTTGGATTTCCATAGTCAAAAATTATTTTTAGGAAGGAGCGAGCGAGCTTGTAGAGGGAGGGAGCGCCAAAAAGCCTCCTAAACTTCATTGAAATATATAAAAGCACGCTTCAAAGGTTTCTTTCTTAAAATCCCTTCTTTTACTGCTTTCTGATTGTTGCATATTTAAAATTGTCATCATGTAGATATTTAATTTATAATCGCTTATAATAAATAGGGGTAATTTAGTAATTTTACACTGTTATTTATAAAATAATCCGTCATAGGGAACCCTAATGGGGCGTTGTGGGGTGCTAACACCTTCCCCGCACGTAACCGACTCCCTTACCCAACTCTGGTTGTAATGGCCAAGGTTGATTTATAAAAATCAATTGCCTTAAATCTTTTTCCAATGTTTTGAGTAAAACATTGGTGGCGACTCCAAGAACCCTACCTTTTGCGAAAACCACTAATCCATGGAGGGTCCCACTTGGGGTTAACATGGATTGGTGAACCATTTTAATAAAATTGTTAGTTCGACAAGGTCTCAGTTTGAGAATAAGTCGTTCTAACAATCCACCACTTTTCGAACTATTAAAAAGAGTCCAACCATCGTCGCGAATGCCAAGGTCCGTTTCGGCGGGTGGCGACAGTGGCTAAACTCACCACAGTGAGAATTTTGTTAGCTTTGGCTTCTACTTACAACTGGCATTTACATCAATTGGATGTTAACAATGCCTTCCTACATGGGGATTTGGATGAAGATGTTTACATGACTATTCCACAAGGTGTCCAATGCTCAAAACCCAATCAAGTTTGCAAGTTACTTAAGTCCTTATATGGTCTTAAGCAAGCCAGCAGAAAATAGTATGAGAAACTCACTTCATTGCTGCTCAGCCAAGGATACCAGCAATCTAATGCATATCATTCATTGTTCACATTCAAAAATGGAAAAACCTTCACAGCTCTTCTCATTTATGTGGATGATGTAGTCCTTGCAGGCAACTGTCTTGCTGAATTCACCAGAATAAAGGGTATTCTTGACTCCAACTTCAAAATCAAAGACTTAGGCCCATTGAAATACTTCCTTGGATTAGAGGTAGCACATTCCAAGCTGGGAATATCAATCTGTCAGAGGAAATATTGTTTAGATCTTCTTCATGAATCTGATCTACTTGGATCAAAGCCTGCCAAAACTCCACTTGATCATTCAATCAAGCTATATCAAGATGCAGGGAAGCCATATGAAGATGTAGCAACTTATAGAAGATTGATTGGGAAGCTCCTTTACTTAAACACCACAAGACCAGACATCACATTTGCCACTCAGCAACTTAGCCAATTTCTAAATAAGCCAACATTGACACACTACCAAGCTGCTTGCAGAATAGTGAGATATCTTAAAAATAGCCCAGGTAGAGGTTTATTCTTTCCAAGAAATTCAGAAATTCAACTGCTGGGATTCTCTGATGCAGATTGGGCTGGCTGTCTTGACTCTAGAAAATCCATTTCAGGATATTGCTTCTTTTTGGGTTCATCTTTAATTTCTTGGAAAGCAAAGAAACAACAAACAGTTTCAAGGTCTTCCTCTGAAGCTGAGTACAGGGCACTTTCTACTGCTGCCTGTGAATTACAGTGGTTGCTATTTCTTTTACATGACTTACACATCACTTGTTCACTACAAGAAATGTGATTTTTTGTGACTAACAATAGTGATGAAAGTAAAACTTGTCACTAATAATATATTATTAGTGACTAAATTTTATTTTGTCACTAGTGTTATTTACAATAGTGACAAAAAAAATAAGTTGTCACTATAATATTATTAATAGTGACTTAAATATTTTTGTCACAAAAATTTGACACTAATATCTATAAATTTTGTTTTCTTAACTTAAAATCGTCACTAATACAAATTTTATTATATATATAAATGTTTTTGTCACAAAAAGTTAACTTTGTCACAAATATTTTAATTCATGAGTGATTATTATAAAAATTATGACTTATTTTTAATTACAAGTGACAAATTATTCATCATAAAAAATATGAAGTGTTTCTATGAATATTTATTGTTATTGTATTAGCAAGTTATAAAAATCAAATTAAAGTAGTTAGTTGTATAATATACTCATTTAGTGGCCAATTAACCTTCTAGCCCTCAAAAATTAACTCAACTAATACGTTCTAGAGCACCAGTCCTCTATTGTGATAATCAAAGTGCCTTACACATAGCTGCCAACCCAGTTTTTCATGAAAGGACAAAGCACTTAGAGATTGATTGTCATTTTGTTCAAACCAAGCTTCAAGAAGGAGTCATGTGTTTACTACCAATTTCTTCCAAAGAACAATTAGCTGATTTTTTTACAAAAGCATTACCTCCTCCGATTTTCACTCCATTCATTTCCAAGCTAGGCATGATTGACATTTACCATGCTCCAGCTTGTGGGGGGATGTTAAATTATTAAAACAATGAAACAGTAAACACTCCACATGACATGGGTAAAATTGGGTTTTCACATGAGTCACTGAATATGCCAACTCAGCAGGTGCAACCAACTGTATCATCTCTTCATTTTGCAGAATCTTCTCCCACCTCCAATTCTAACAAACTCAACAGATCAGAGGCGGATAATGGCACAATGGAGCATCACCTAGACTAATTTTTCTGCACCTTTTTTTTTTATGTTATAAGTATAGAAAGTTTTAATCATTGTAATCAGCTTTTTCATACATCAATGAAATTATCTCTTCTCTTCTTCCTTTTCTAGTGTTTTATAATTCTTAAGAATAACAAGATAAAATAACACTTGTTATTAATCTAACCATCCTACTAATCCCCATTCCCTTCTTCTTCTCCAATATTATTTTTCTTCTCGTCATACAAAATAATATATCTCATTTTGAATTGTTGAAATTAATAACAAACATTCGGCGATTTGTTCATGGATCCTTTTTCCTTTGTTCCTATTTTGCTCAAAGAGTTGAAGGGAGATAATCATCAAGATATTCGCAAGAGTCAACTTGATCCTTCTCAATAGGGTACAAATATCTAAATTTCATATTTTTAAATACTTTTTCATACATATTGCCACGCTCGAACGAAACTCATTCTTACCCCAAGCTTTTAATAATACGGTCGTGATCTGTCATGTGATTCTTTCCAATATAGAAAGAAAAAGAAACGAACAAGTAAAAATACACAAATACTAATATATATCTATTATATATATATATATATATATATATATATATATATAAATACTAGGAAAAAGACTTTCTACATATACATATATCGTCGAAAACAACAATTTTTATTAGTTATAACAAAAAAAGAAACTTCGTAGAAGTTAAACAAAATATGACTCTAAATATTTGTCATGAATGTCTTACAAATATTAATTATTCAATTTCAACTTTTTCTTTCCTTGTTGGAAAAGCTCATCCTTTGCCTCTTTTAGAAGCTTTTTGGGATGATGTGCCTTTCTCAATTTGTAGATTGCTGCCTTTTGTTATGCCTAACATGTATTTTTAGCTCTCCAACCTTTGAAGTCCTATAAACATTTTCTCAAGTGGATCACCCCCCCTCAAAAACTCTTTTATCTTAAGCTTCATCATCATCTCCATTCATCTCTCCAACTAGTCGCTCATTACAATCATCAATATTATTGAGGCTATAGTTATTTGGATCTGTTGTGCCCAAAGTGTGTGGGTATCCTCCAAAGTCCCACATCATGAAGTTTGAAGAAGGGAGTGGTAGACTACTACTATAAATAAGAGGTGATAGTTAGTGTCTACTCACCACAACAACATAGGTTCCAATGGGTGTATTGGGGACTTGGGTAGTTGTGTGTCATGAGAGGGTTTCCAAGTTTTGCCAGAAAACTTGTGTATGAAGGTTTCCAAGTTTTTCCAGAAAATTTGTGATGAGAGGGTTTGCAATTTTGTCCTTGTAAAAATTGTAAGTGGAGAGAAATAAAATGAGTTTGTTTTTGTTTCTCTATTTTTGTGTGTATGCTTCCGCTGTCCCTGTTTGAAGGCTTCTTTTCCCAACGCACAGTGGTATCAGAGCCGATGGTTTGATCGGGTGACTGGCTCGATGGTGGAGCAGTGTACCAGGGAGGAAGAGAAGCAGTGTACCGAGGAGGTCATATGAAGAGAGGGTTTCCAAGTTTCGCCAGAAAACTTGTGGGAAGGGGTTTTCAAGTTTCACCCATAAAACTTGTGAAGAGATGGGTTTCCAAGTTTCGCCAGAAAACTAAACTTGTGGGAAGGGGTTTTCAAGTTTCACCCATAAAACTTGTGAAGGGAGGGTTTCTAAGTTTCGTCAGAAAACTTGTGGGAAAGGGTTTTCAAGTTTTGCCAGAAAAACTTGTGAAGAGAGGGTTTCCAAGTTTTGCCAGAAAAACTTGTGAGAATGGGTTTCCAAGTTTCGCCAGAAAACTTGTGGGAAGGGGTTTTCAAGTTTCACCCAGAAAACTTGTGAAGAGAAGAGGTTTTCAAGTTTCCCCAGAAAAACTTGTGGGAAAGGGTTTTCAATTTTCGCCAGGAAAACTTGTGAAGGAGGGTTTCCAAGCTTTGCCAGAAAACTTGTGAATGATGATGGGTTAATGTGAGACTTTGGATGAAGGGAGGAATGTTGTGCCCAAAGTGTGTGGGTATCCTCCAAAGTCCCACATTGGGTAGTTTTGAAGGGAGGAATGTTGTGCCCAAAGTGTGTGGGTATCCTCCAAAGTCCCACATCATGAAGTTTGAAGAAGGGAGTGGTAGACTACTACTATAAATAAGAGGTGATAGTTAGTGTCTACTCACCACAACAACATAGGTTCCAATGGGTGTATTGGGGACTTGGGTAGTTGTGTGTCATGAGAGGATTTCCAATGTGGGACTAATTTGGCCACATCAAAAAAAACTTATTCGATGTGGGACTAAATTTGCCACACCATATTCAACAAATCTCCACCTTGGAAAATTTCATATTTTCAAATCTCTCATCTTTGATAGTGTCTACCAATGCAGTCTTCAAATTTTGATATGGCCAAATTAGTCCCACATTGGATAGGTTTGGGAATGTGTAGTGCCTTAGGTTCTATATATAGAAACCCTTCCCTTCACTTTGAGATCATCCCAACTACAAGTTCATTTGTAACTTCTAAGGCTTGTAGTTTTCTCTTCTCTCTCTATTGTAATATTTCTTAGTGAAATATATTTGGTAGTGTCCGAGGAAGTAGGCATAATTGACTGAACCTCGTTAAATTCTTGGTGTTCTTTCTTTCTTGTTTTGCTTTTGGTTTAAAATTTGCTAGACGTTTCCGCAACAGGATCAACATATCCTTAAGGTTGTATCTTAACTTGAGTGCTTGATTAAACTTGACATAAATCAAGTAATGCAATTTTTTAATCTCAATTCCCTCTCTTTGTATGAATTTGTAACATTAAGAAAACTAATTAAGGAATAATTATAAGAAGAATTTGAAATTGATTATTTATACTTAAAAGTAAAATGATTACTTGTTTACAGATGCATCAATTATGTTCACAACTAAATGCACTATGAGTCAAGATTAAGATCTTTATAGCTAGTTTTTTCAATTTGGAGTTGATGAACTATATACGGGCCAAATTGAGCTAAAAAGTCAAAGAAAATGTGTTAAACCCTTAAGTAAATAATTAATTTAAAAAATAGGTGTTTAAAAGTTGTATAAGCATTGTTTCTCACCTGGTGAAATCATTTTTCTTATTAATACAACAATATATCAGTACCAAACTTTCCACCCATTAGTCCATTCGAAAATCATTCGAGTCATACAAGCTTACACTAGCGGTTAGTGACACATTTGATCTAATAAAATGCTCGAATCGGCTATCCATCCAATTTCTTGTTGGACCAGTTGAACTGGTCAGTTCTATTCAATTTTTAAAACTATGCTCTTGATAATGGAGTTTGAGGATGCATAACTTTGATTTTGGGTGTTTGACATTGTCTTATAAATGAAAAAACAATTGGAAATAACATTATGTATTTAATAAAGAAAAAAAAAAAAAAAAAAAAGAACACTGAGCTCATGAATTAACTGGTACGGGATTTTTTTAACTTAACCAATAATTCTAATAAGTTTGATCATATGTATTAAAAATAGATAATATATATATGACAAAATATCTATTTTTTTACTTTTTATATCACATCATATCTGTGTTTTTCTTGTCTTTTACTTCATTTTCTTGAAATTTCAAAATTTCATTAGGCTGATATCATGCATGTTAATTTATCTGATAATTACTCTTTTGAGATATTCTTATGAACAAAAACTTGAATCATTTTTGTTTTCAAATATGATGAGAAATTATTTTTTTTATTAACATATTTGAACATCTCAATCCATCATCTGTGTTTTATTAGTTTGTGAAAGGCTTCTTTAGAATGAAAGTAATTTTTTTACTTCATTTAACCACCAAGTTAATTTTATGCTCAGGTACCAAAGATTTTTAAAATTTAAATAAAAAATAAAAAATTAAATTAAAAACATTGGTTTACATTTATATTATTAATGATTAATATTTTATTATTTTAAATATAAATAAATTAAATGTGAAACTTTTAAAATTAATTAAGAAATTATAAACATGAATTATTTAAATTGAGGTACTTATTATTTATTATAATGACTCAGTTTCAATTTTAAAAAATTATGATCGATTAATTTACGATAATCTTAAAAAACAATTTATTTTAAAACTAAAATACCAATAATTTAATATAGTATAATAAGATTTAGAATTCAAATTTAATTAATAATATTTGAAAGGAATAAAAATTAGAATTAAAATGTAAAACTAAGTGCCCAGCGTAAAAGAAGACACGTGACTTATAGAGAAATAAAATATACTTCTTAAATGCATTCTTGTTTGAGATTGAAAATTCAAATTTATAATATTATAGAAGAGCATTTGAAATGATTCTAATATATAAAACATCAAAACTATTGACTAATACATATTTCTTTATTTATTTTAGAGAGAAGAGATCACTCTATTTATTTTTTCCTTTCGAAACAAAGAGTCAGTTCCCCACCTTTGCGCGTGATCAGTTTACTTTCTTCTTTGAAGATAATGTTCAGATCATGTCTGAAACACTTCAAATATTTCTTCATGTGCACTTGTTTGAGTTGTTGACACCTCTTTCAAACATGTCCCGTTACTGCTTCATGTGCACATGGTTGAGTTGTTGTAAACCGATATTTATTAAACAATATCGTCCTTCGCTAATCTTAACAGCAGTCATTTGTCTGTCCGTACAAAAGGTTTTAGCTTGAACCTTGTGGAATCATAAGTAGTTAAATAAATTGTAGTTTGATCTGAATATGTCTGGATATTATTTTCCTTATATGCTGACGATACAAATAAATCTGAACCTTTGAAACGCGTTATATATTATTCTAAAAGATTTTTCTATATAATAATTGATCGGTTAGATTAGATTGAATTAAATTTTTAACATTAAAATTCATAATCCAACCCAAATTAATTAATGTTAAACATGTTGCATAATAACATATTAATTTACGACTATTTTATCGTGTTTAATGTTAAGTTTTTCACATAAGTTCATTTTTTTTATTAAGTGTGCAATAAACAAGGAAAATATTTGAATAGACATGCACTTAAGGAATAAAATGGAGCAATTCTAAACTTTAAAGTATGTCATGCACAGTCGTACTTATTTATGCCCAGTCATGCTTCAATTGGAAGCACACTCAAACGCACGTCCATGTTACGAAGCACAATCATGCTTGCCAACATGCACAACTGTGTTCCTGTTAGCACAAAATGAGGTAATTTGGGAATGCTCGAAATCTCAAGGCTCTCAAAATTGCAGGCGATCAGAAAAGGCTTCACAACCTCGCAGCCTCTCGAAGTACAGGAAGAATCAGGAGACACTCGAGTATATCTTTCATGAATCACTCGAAATCCCAAGGACCTGGACATTCATGAGTATACTTCATAACCTCTTCAAATGAAGAACTTAGGGCAGACACGATTAAGAGAGGTCGAAGTAAATCGAAGGGATTAGTATCAGACTGCAAAGCGATTTGGGGGTTATAAGCGGTTCCAGAAGTTATTAAAAGACGTTCATGAAGTGACCCACGATTTGGAGGTTTAGAACGATTACGCATTCAAGGCATGTTAGAGATAGTTAATATGATCCCTTAAATGTCTATAAATTGACGAGCCATGCTCGTAAAAGGGGGTCAGAAATCGCATTAGTCACAAAACCTCACAAGCACTCCTCGCCTGCGCATATGGCTCACTTGTACGAGACGGCTGAGTAGGATTTCTTGACCACCCTTTCTTTTTCCTTTTTAGCGTAGCGTAGCATAGTTTAGTGTAGTGTAGTCTTCTGAATACTCATTATTATCCTTATGCATTGTAATTCTGTTATCATCAAATGAAGGATATGATTTCTGTAGTCAATATACATGTTTATTCGGTTCATATCAACGTTCACATGCATGAAATTGATTGTATGTTAAGCATAGATATTCTGTTATGCTAAATAAAGTTTAATTGCACCCTAATTGATTAACTCCACATGCTGTATGTATGATTCACCCATGAAAAACTGTCAAAGCTTATCATGTCACACACGCCTAAATTGAAATCGTGCTAGTTCAAATAAAAAGAACCTACAAACGAAAATCACCACAAACAGCACCCCTTAAAGCACCCCTGAACAACAAGCATGACCGTGCTATGAAGCATGGTCATGTTTGCCCACAAGCACATTCGTGCTTCCTATTTTAACGAAGCATGCCTAGACTATTGAGCCCGACCATGCTTGATGAGATGTACGACCATACTTATAAGTTCGCCTTAATTTTTTTACTGTAAAAAGGGATTTAAGACTATGTTATAATCATTCAACTTTTAGTTATATATTTTTTTTCTCTTATTATATGATTGTGATGTAATTGTTCTTCATGAACCCCTATGATGAATTCAAAAAACTCCTTTTTGATAATTGTCGTATTCTTTTAGTATTTTTAATTTGTATCCCTAGTTAATTCAAAGTGTATGATCAAACTCTTCTAATAAACAGACCTCTAAAATAATTGAATTTTGAAAATTTGCATGATCAAACTATTTTTTGAATTCAAAATTGAATTAATTTATTAATTTTCTTATGTGTTTTTATGTTTTGGTTTACGAATAAATTTCTTACGATCAATTTGGGTTTTCTTAAAACAACGATTGTTGGTTTCTTGGAACCAAAGGGTTATCAACAATTTCATAAGTAAATTGACCATAATGTTTTATAATTCATGAAATTCATCTTGGGGGATCAGGAACAATAAGTCAAAGCCCTATAATTTTTAATCCTTGAATTTCAATCCTTCTATTTTTTGTTTTAATTGTTATCTTCTTATCTTCTTTGAAATCAATTTTCTACCCCTTTAAACTGTTAAAAACCACAATTATATATGTTGATAATTGTTTGATCATAGCCCTCTTGGTTTGATATTTGGACTAAGTCCATCATTACAATTATAGTATGGTACGCTTATCTTTAAGTGCATTTTAGATGTAACAATTAGATTCACATTCTTTTTAATTAGATCTAAGCCAATGATTTGAACCAGTCCAAATATTTTGATTGGGTCAATTTAGATTTATCGATTCTTTGGATTGATCCAGATCCTTGGTTGCCCCTATTTAAAGCACATCAATCTCGTAGGTTCAAATGAAAGTTTGAATTCACATAGTTAAAATAATATAGAAAGTATAATAGATTATGTGATTTAGGGTTATTTACTTATACACACATATATATATATATATATATATATATATATATATATATATATATATGAGGATGGATCACTTACTCCAAAATCAATTTTTGGTAGACTTACTTCACTCAATAAAGACTTATGTTCTAATTTCAACGATCGAATAGTTGAATTACAAGTTCTTAATGCATATATCAAGTCTACAATATGGTAGAGGATACCACATAACAAATTCTCCAATTAAACTTTCAAAAATAACACAAAATTAAATAACTCAACATCTTGTACTAGAAGTAAATGACAATTAATAAATAGATAAATCATAAAACTATGTCGTGAAGTCACATATTATATCATACACACAAGGACTTAGCCTCATCACTACTAGCATCAATATCTTAATGAGTCTCACCTGCATAACATACATGAAAACAAGGGGATTAAGAAACATCTCACTCTCACTCAAGGCAAAAAATAAGCTCGGATAGCCAAACACACAAAACATAACAAATACATCATTATAATGCATACACATACAATGAAATCTTCTTAGTAAGGTATTAATAAATCATTCACAACTAAATTTTGTTCATCCTAAACATTCAATAAACAATGCATTAACACACGATATGCAAATGACTTACATCACTAGTGCAAAAGAGGTATTTTACGTATGTTATTTTGAGGTTTTTACGTCAGAAAAAAGTCTGACGTGAATGCGGGAGACGTAAATTTACGTCGGGTTTAAAAGCCAACGTAATATTACGTCAGAGATTTTTAAACACCGACGTAAAAAAGTTGTAATAGCAAGAACAAAGTGTCGCCCCCGACTTCGTCACCTTGCTCTTCAGAAACTCCTCCACGGCCTCCACCACCACCCTTGACGGGTCCACCGCCTCCGCCTTCGCCACCGCTATCTCCACTCGTAGCGATGCCGACTCCTTTCGCTTCGAGACCACAAATTGCAGTAGCGCTGCCGCGTCCATCTTCTGCGAGAGGGACTTGAGAGAGGCTGAGAGGTCGAGGTCTGGCGGCGCGATGGAGCGGAGCTCGGCGAGCGCGGCCTCTTTTTGGTCCTCGATATGGGCGGCGGCTGCGGACTCGCACTTCTAGATGGAGGCTTCGCGATGGTGGAGGGATTCTAGGGTTTCCTTGGAGCGGGATTCGAGGGCTTGGAGCTTGGAATCGAGGAATTAGGATTTCACGGTGAGAGAGTTTTGGTGGGAGGAGAAGTGCTTGGAAAGGGTGGTGAAGAGATTGGTGCATTTGGAAAGGATGGTTTTCTTTGCTTCTAGTTCGTCGAAGAATTGGTGGACCCTGTCGGAGGGTGCCGCCATTGGAGGGTGTTTTCACTATCTTCTCAAACTAAAACCCTAATTAACCATTCAGACTCAGAGGAAGAACAACATTTCGCTATCTTCTTGTATAAACGCTTTGTTCGTGTGTATTTGCTTTGATTATGACTCGTGTCTCTAGAATAAGGATGATAATGATAAAACTTATTCATATAAAAAGGTTTTTACGTCAGACTACATAGGGATCCGACGTAAAATTTGAAATCTACGTCGGCTGTGTCTTTTGTCTAATGTAGATTTCAAATTTTACGTCGGACTACATAGGGTCCGATGTAAAATAGTTTGACTTATTTTCAAAAATGTCACCGCGTCTTTTTTATGTCACGTATTTGTATGTCAGACGACAAAGAGGTGACGTAAAAGACTAATTTTCCATTAGTGCGTGGACTATGATTTGCATACATGTGATGCCAACTACAAAATATATACAATGTATATATGTATCAATTTCTCGATTTGCTGATTTATGCACAAAAGACTCAATGCTATATCATATTTTTTATGTACATACTCAACAATTTTCCATTTAAAATGATTTTTCAATATCAATTTATTTGTCATACTCATTCGTCATAACATAATAATCTCGTACTTTAACATAATTGTACTATCCGTACTGCGTAACCGAGCTCCGAGCTCGGCACCATAACGCAAGCCGACCTCGGACACGCACCGCGTGACATCAGCTCGGTATTTAAGCGAATCATAACTGATCCCCGAGGATCTCGCTCCAGATGAGATCCGTTATCTAATCACATCATGTCTTATCTTAGGCTCAAGGCCCAACGTAACCCTAACTCACACTAAGGTACGTCCATTACTTATACGAGACTCATACTCATACAAACCCTAACTTTAGCATCGGAGTCTCTTTTGCAGGTACCACCCCCATCTTGGAACACCAGCGTACCCGTGAAGGAGGCTCACCGATCTTACCTGGCAGATCAGCTCTACAGCAGATTTCCGGTAAGAACATTTGGCGCCCACCGTGGGGCCGATCAAGACAGCTCTTATCGGCCACCTGTATGGTTTTCACCAGAAGCCATAGTAGACGCACAACAGACGACGCAAACAACTCAACCACCATGGATAACGAAGCAGCGTTGAGGAGACTAATCAATCAGGTCGAACAGATGCGGCAGCAACATGCCGCCGACCTACAAAACATGCGTGCCAAGCACGACACTGACCTAGCGGCAATGCTACCACTAATGAGGCCGACCTGGCGGCGCTACACGCTGAGAACGAGCGAATCCGCGCTCAACTCCCTCGACACCACCCCGATCATCCTCCTCATACGAGCAACCATAATGGAGAGGAGGAGCACTCAGTCTCTCAATCCCGGACTGCGATTAGGGCACCGACTTCGCGACCCGCCACGCACCGATCTCATGCATCGATGCACAAGTCAGGCCCAGACGCCAGCAGAGCACCCACTCATGCCACAGAAAGCCAAGAAACCTTCCGCCGACATCCTTTCGTGGACGGCATCATGGAGACCCCACTCCCTCGTGGATGGAAACCTCTCCATCTCGATCGCTATGACGGCACGACGGACCCCAATGAGCACATTGACCTGTATACAACCCAGGTAAACCTCTACACTAACAGTGACGCTATCCTGTGTAGGGTTTTTCCGACCTCGCTCAAAGGAGCCGCACTCCACTGGTACACCTAGCTACCCGTCGGGTCCATCGACAGTTTCAGCACCCTGGTCCGGCGATTCATGGCGCAATACGCCACAAACCGACCTTATCACACAACCTCGACCGCTTTGGCCAACCTCAGGCAGAATGACGATGAACCTCTACGAACCTTCATGGAACGCTTCTCCAACATCTCGGTGCGGATCCGGAACTTGAACCCTGAGGTCGCCATGCACTCCATGCTCATGGCCCTAAAAGCCGGCCCCTTCGTCGACAGTCTATGCCGAGCCCCCCCCCCCCCCCCCGTGATATGGACGAGCTCCGCGCTCGCGCAGCCGGGTACATCTAGATGGAAGAACACTCCGCTTTCCGCGACCAGGTTCGCGGAAAAGGTCCAGCAAAGTCAAAATAAGGGCATAAGGACAAAATAAAAGTCAACAACGACAACCAGTTCAAGAAGTCAACTAGGGCAAACAGAGGAGGGAGATACGACTTCTACACTCCCCTAAACGCACCTAGAGTCCACATCCTGGAGGAAGCCAGCAATAGCAACCTGCTCGCCCTTCCACCACCAAGCCACACTCCCAACAGCGCCGACAAGTCCAAGCACTGCCGATACCACAAGAACCATGGTCACACCACGGAGGAGTGTCGCACACTCAGGGATCGTATCGAAGAACTCATTCAGGCAGGCCACCTCGGCCAGTACGTCCAGCGACAGCAGGGTAACCGAGGCGGCTACGGCGGTCGGGGACGAGGCAGAGGCCGTGGATCGGGAGCTCGTACTGACCCACACCCGGGTTCCCAACAAAATACTAATGGCGCAGTACAAGTCGAGATAAGCCAAGAGACAGAGTCGGCCCCCTTACGGGGAGTAATCAACACAATTACGGGTGGCTTTGCGGGGGGAGGCGCCAGCAGCTCGGCTCGAAGAAGACACCTGCGAAGCATCAACTGCGTCCACTCTACCACCTCGGCCCCGCACAAAAGCTCACCGCCGATCTCTTTTTATGACGAGGACTACGCTGGCGTCAGCCCTAACCAAGATGACCCCATGGTCATCGTCGTAGAAATAGTCAACTGGGAGGTGCAGAAAGCACTCATCGACCAGGGGAGCTCGGCCAACGTCCTGTACTGGCCGACATTCCTAAAACTAGACGTCCCCCACTCTCTCACACAACCTCACACTGAGCCCCTAGTCGGCTTCACAGGAGAGCGAGTTCACAATCGAGGGTACGTAGACTTACTGACAACTTTCGGAACACCACCGGATACAAGGCGGGTCATGGTCTGATACCTCCTCGTGGAAGCCAACACTTCCTATAACATTATCATCGGAAGGCCCACCTTAAACCAACTCGGAGCGGTAGTGTCAACCCCACACCTCACCATGAAGTTCCCGGGCAAGGACGGTAAAATCATCTCCGTCAAGGCTAATCAGAAAACGGCTCGGCAATGCTATGCCGAGAGTCTAAAGGTCTCCTCATCCAGCAAGCAAAGCAAGGGGGATCCCCTCACCGCAGCTTCTTAAGTTTCATTTCTTTTTTCAGTATGAACACAGTTGTGCACTCTTTTCCCGCCCCAGTCTTTGACTACGAGGGTTTTTAACGAGGCACACAGGCATAATAAATAAAATTACTCATTTTGCTCAATCCATACTCTTATCTTTTTGCTCATATAAAGGACGAAAATGAACCTTAAACGCACAAATGCAAGTTCCGAGGTCGAATACGAACCTCAATACTCTCGTTAAAGGTCGAGTTCGAACCTTAATTAAATAGTCCATCGAAAATCTAAGGTCGAATTCGAACCTCGGTTTATTAAGGTCAAAATTGAACCCTCACGAAGCTCTAAGGTCGAATTCGAACCACATAAGCCGAGGTCGAATACGAACCTCGGCACTCTCGTTAACGGTCGAGTTCGAACCTTAATCAAATCGTTTCCCTCAAAATCAAGGTCGAGCACGAACCTTAGAACTCTCACCCGGGGTCGAGTACGAACCTCGGAAAAAATTGTTTTACTCCAAAACGAGGTCGAGTACGAACCTTAAAACTCTCACCCGGGGTCGAGTACGAACCTCGGAAAAATTCGTTTTACTCCAAAACGAGGTCGAGTACGAACCTTAAAACTCTCACCCGGGGTCGAGTACGAACCTCAGAAAAATTCGTTTTACTCCAAAATGAGGTCAAGTACGAACCTTAAAACTCTCATCCGGGGTCGAGTACGGACCTCAGAAAAATTCATTTTACTCCAAAACGGGGTCGAGTTTGAACCTTAATTAAATAGTCCATCTAAAATCTAAGGTCGAATTCGAACCTTGGTTTATTAAGGTCAAGTCTGAACCGTCACGAAAATCCAAGGTCGAATTCGAACCTCGGTTTATTAAGGTCAAGTCTGAACCCTCACGAAAATCCAAGGTCAGATTCGAACCTCGGTTTATTAAGGTCAAGTCTGAACCCTCACGAAAATCCACGGTCAAATTCGAACCTCGGTTTATTAAGGTCAAGTCTGAACCCTCACGAAAATCCAAGGTCAAATTCGAACCTCGGTTTATTAAGGTCAAGTTTGAACTCTCACGAAGCTCTAAGGTCGAATTCATAAGCCGAGGTCGAATACGAACCTCGGCACTCTCGTTAACGGTCGAGTTCGAACCTTAATCAAATTGTTTCCCTCAAAATCAAGGTCGAGTACGAACCTTAGAACTCTCACCCGGGGTCGAGTACGAACCTCGGAAAAATTCAAACCTCTCAACAGATTCCTTTACAAAAAACCGAGGTCGAGGTTTCACCCCGGCGTGACCAGCTCGGATCTATAAAAACACAAAACAGACACCGAACGTATACCTCAAAACGCGCACAAAGCAAAAACCAAGCACAAACACATAAAAGCAAAGAAATATATATATATATATATATATACGCACATATCAGCAAAGTTCCCAAAGTTCAACACTTGAATTCAAAACAGAAAATTCAACTAGGCTATTACAAAATTGGCCTACGCAGAGGCGTTCTCACTAGAACTGTCATCGACATCGTCCTCCTTAACCAGCCTCCCAAAGCGGACAACCTTCTCCACATGCATGGAGGAAAAGTCGAACCCGGGAGCAAGGAGCCGTGCCTGACGAGCGGCCTTGTGGAAGCCCCTCCGGTGCTCCATCACAATGGAGCATTCAACCTCCGCAAGCCTCCCTTCCATGGCCGCCAGCTCCGCAAGCTCCGCTTTCAGGGTGGCAATCTCGTCTTCCCGGCCACCAAGAATGACCTTGCTATGAAGGCGCTCTTCAGCCGCCGCCGCCAACTCTCCTTTAAGAGAGGTCACAACATCCTCCAGAGCCCGCACTTGGCCACGGGAAGACGTCACTTCATCCTTCAAAGAGCGGGCGCGACCCCGAGATAAGGCGACAAGCTCCTGCAGCTCCCCCACCTGCTGCTTTGCCTCACCAAGGGCAGTACTAAGAGCCTTGTTCTCCTCCCTCAGGATCTTATTTGCATCCTTCCAGGGTTGAAGTCGACCCCTCAGCTTGGCCAGCTCCTCTTGCTGCTTGGCCAGGTCCTCCTGCTGCTTAGCCCACCTAGGCTTCCAGTGGCCCAGGATGCCCATAGCCCTCTGCAGAAGGACCTGGGCAGCGTTGAAACTATCCTCGGGGCCGGCCTCGTCTATCAACCCCTGGTCCTCGGAGCTCAACGAGTCTTGAGGGAAGAACTTCTCGATGGTCATCCCCGCGCTCCACAATGAGCCCATGTCGGCCGAGGTGCTCACGTGGTCCAGCCGCACTTTTGAAAGGCCCTTCCTGAAGCGATGGGTTAGGTATCGGCTCCGGGAAACCCCCTGTGATGTGCCAGACGGCGGCGCCGAAGCTACAGCGGTGGGCGGGGGAACCTCACGGCTCGGACCCCCTTCACGAGCCTCAATAGAGGCTGATGCCGGTGTCCCCTGCTCGGTATCTGGAAGGTCCGCAATAGGAACCTCCTACCTTGCCTGCGAAAACCAGCCCCATGTCAAAAAATAAAAGAATTTGGCATACGGAAAACCATGAAAGTTAAGGAACACTACTTACCTCAGCAGTAGGAACAACTTGCTCGGTGGCCAAAACCGCCACCTCGGCAGCCTGGGCGACCCGCCCAACAGCCTGTGTCGCCCCCTCGACAGCATTTCCTGCCTGCGAAAGACGGCCCTAGGTCAAAACACAAAAAAACACAATAAACGACACTAAAAAAGCAACAGTAACAGGGCTCTCACCACCTTGGCAGCCTAGGCGACCTGCTCAGTGGCTGGAATCGCCACCTTGGCAGCCCGAACCACCTCCTCAAAAGCCACCTGAGGGGCCTCCTTGGGCGGTGGACTCTCAGTAAGGTCCACCGCACTCGCATCAGCAGCCGTGGAGGTCACCTCCTCGGCGTCCGCAGGGGCAGAGGTCCCCCCGACCTCCTTCGCTCCCCTTTTCCTCTTTCGGCTGACCTTTAGAGGGGGAACATCCTCCTCTTGAGGCTCGGGGACCTCGAGTTCTGTGACATCGTAGTGATGTTTGAGCTCGCGCCACAAATTCTTCCCCATGATACCTATAGACAAGAAGCAAAACACATCAGCAAAAGAAAGCTACACAAACCCCAAGCCACCAAAAAACACAATACTCACTCTCCAAACCCCTCTCCCTGTATGCCGAGTTCGCAAGCGACAGAACGAGCTTACAATCCAGCGGGCGAGGAAGTGCAGCGAGGTTGTCGATAGCGGCCACCTCCGAGGCCGTCAGTTTCACCTGGCCTACCCCATGAAACCCAGACGGTTTGGGGCACCAGTAGAAAGGGAATTTCGGCAACCCGCCGAAATAAAACGCCCCATCCTCCAAAGGGTCAACATTCACAAGAGCAACCCGGAAAAACTCTTGCTTGAAATTTTTATATGACTGGGAGTAGAGGGTAAAAAAAACCCCATCCCTACTCCCATTCAAAGACAGAATGCCATATGGCGGAACGCCTAACTTCAACTGATAAAAATGAAGAAAGACGGGAAGGGACACCTCTATCCCTAAAACTGTACACAGGACTTGAAAAGCCCTCAAGAAACCCCAACTATTGGGATGCAACTGGCAAGGAGCCGCGTTGACATGGTCCAAGAAATCACACTCAAACTGAGTGAAAGGAAGACAGACACCTAAATCCTTAAAGAAACAATAGTACATATAGAAATGGGGAGAATCGGTAGACTTCCCCATGTACACACCCTCACCAGCCTGATAGGGTTCAAGCCGGATCATTCGGGAGATAGCAGGGTCGCAAACCCTGCCTGACCTGGCGATCCTATTGACCTCAAGAAAGGTCTGAAAGACACTTTGGATGCCCCCCACCTCGCACTTGACCCAGTCATAGCCAGGAATGCTCGGCTCCGGGCCCCGGGGCGAATCCCTCTTTTCGGCGGCGGCTTTCCCGGTAGCCACTGCCTTACCACGCGCCTTGCCCCGAGAAGGCGCAGAAGAACCGACACTACCTCCCCCAGCCATGAAAAAGACAAGAAAGACTTGAAGAAGGTTGGGGAAGAAGGAAAAAGAAGACTGTAGAAAGGAAGTACCTGGTACTCTCCCTCAGAAATTAACCCTAATAGTGACTGGGTTACCGGAAACGACGGTGGAAACGGAGAAAACGGAGACGGAAGACGAGCAGAAAAATGAGAGGAACAGCGTACGCAAGAAGCTGAAAAAGCGAAAAGTGAGCAAAGTGAGAAGCGAAGAGGCGCGTATGAGAGAAAAAAAAGTTTTCCCCCAAAATTCAAAGCGGCCATGCCACGTGTCAACCTAAGGGCACGCCTGACAACGCAATTAATCGCAAATTCATCATTTCATAATCGTCATTTCCCATGACACGCCACTTGCACGTTTCCGAGAAATGAACATTCGCGACACGTGTCACCACAACGAGCAAACGCGCGCGAGAGGTCACCTCCTCCGTCAGAGCTCGGGGGGCTAGTGTACTATCCGAACCTTGATATGCCAAGGTCAAGTCCGAATCTTGAGACTACATTTTCTTAACCAAGGTCGAGTTCGAACCTTGTTATGCCAAGGTCGAGTCCGAACCTTAAGACTACATTTCCTTAACCAAGGTCGAGTTCGAACCTTGTTATGCCAAGGTCGAGTCTGAACCTTGAGACTACATTTCCTTAACCAAGGTCGAGTTCGAACCTTGTTATGCCAAGGTCGAGTCCGAACCTTGAGACTACATTTCCTTAACCAAGGTCGAGTTCGAACCTTGTTATGCCAAGGTCGAGTCCGAACCTTGAGATCATATTTTCTTAACCAAGGTCAAGCTCGACCCTTGAAGATCACATCTACTTAACAAGGTCAAATTTGAACCTTCAAACAACAAATTTGGGAGCTCCTCAGAAGCCCCTTCGCTCTTACATCACTCGGTGCTTGGGGGGCAAGTGTACTGGCCAGCCAAGTTGCCGACTTGTCCTTCACCAATCTATTGACTCAATCAAAGGTTTACCAACCTGACCAAGCAGTAAACTCATCATTGCCGAGTTCCTCAGCTCGGCCATAAAATATGGGCATCGGAATACGACATCGGCCCAAAGAGGCCACGTCATCAAACAGATAAAAATACAATTTTGTTACCACGCCACCTGCACGTTCTCGAGAACGAGGCGACAGTTGCAACACATGGCATCTTGACAGGCAAGCATGCGCGAAAGATCACTGCTCCCTGACGAGCTCGGTCTTAACTCTTCGACCTACAGTCTTCGGAGCTCGGGGGGCTAGTGTACTATCCGTACTACGTAACCGAGCTCCGAGCTCGGCACCATAACGCAAGCTGACCTCGGACACGCACCGCGTGACATCAGCTCGGTATTTAAGCGAATCAAAACTGATCCCCGAGGATCTCGCTCCAGATGAGATCTGTTATCTAATCACATCATGTCTTATCTTAGGCCCAAGGCCCAACGCAACCCTAACTCACACTAAGGTACGTGCATTACTTATACGAGACTCATACTCATACAAACCCTAACTTTAGCATCGGAGTCTCTTTTGCAGGTACCACCCCCATCTTGGAACACCAGCGTACCCGTGAAGGAGGTTCACCGATCTTACCTAGAAGATCAGCTCTACAGCAGATTTCCAGTAAGAACAATAATAATAAGACATCCAAGCACTACAACAACAACCATTCAAGTCACTCATCATTAACTTACTACAAGAAGAAACATCTTTTGCGGAATGGCACCTGACAGTAGCCTTTTCGCACCCAACGTAAAGTGCCCAAAGAACACACACAAGCACTGAGAGGAAGACTCATGCCCAACGTGACTCATCTCGCACACGACCGGATTACCATAAGGAGCTCCCTGGAGCTCACACACTCGGCGAGGAATAACCCATGTCCAATGTGAGTAGCACAAAGAGCAAACTTTGTTCTTGGCTACAATAATGACGCCCGACAAGACCTAAATGGCACCTAGCATCGCATCAGAAAACATAAACAGTATAATGCAAATTTTACCACTCATGCACCAAATCCAATTTACTATTCCAATTGATAAAGCACTACCAAAGTGTCATGTTGCACAATCAAAAGGCACGAATTTCGTAGAATTGCATACTTTTACACTGTAAAAAATTGATTTAGAAAGGAAATTATATATTTACTATTATTTTCAAATTTGTATGAAAGGTAATTGTTACAAGGTTTTTCTCATATTTAAGTTATTTTTATGATTTATTTTATTTTTAAATTAAAAAAATACACAGATATATTTCAGGTGTCTTTTATGTTAGTAATTATAATAGGAATACTCTATTTTGATTTCCCTTTTGTTAAAAACTTTTTTCATATTTTTTATTTTTTTTATTTAAATTATGTTTTTTCTATCCGTAGAGTTAACTGCACACTTTGATTTCTTATTTAGTCTGCATCTTTTAACTCTTTTGTTTTACTTAAAAAAAAAAAAGAATAGAGAGAGGGGCATTGAAATGGAGTGATTATATACTATTTAATTGTCTAATCTTTAATCGATGTGGAATTTTAGTCTAACATTATTGGGTGTGCTCTTTTTTAATGATCTAAGATAGGTGGTTAGTTTTTAAAGATTTAGGATAACTCTGAAACCATCTTAACATAATGAATTTGAGCATAATTCAACCCTATCAAACCAACTTGTCAGGTAAGGGTTGTTATCTACTTATATACTATATAATTAGTTAATCTTTAGTCGATATGAGACTTCGATTTTTTCCAATAATAAGGAATAACTTTTCACTTAATTTCCCTTAACACGTCATTTTGAGTTCAAAATCCTTGTTTACTACGTATAATACTCCAATAATATATCTTTTTCACCTAATGGTGGAGTTAGAGGTTTCCTTAAACCTGAATTATGGACCATCCCTATAGCAAGTGATTAATGAGAGAAAGAGCCATTTAAAATGCGCATGGAAAGCCATCGATTTGCTTCTTCAGAGTAAAGCACCCCATCCCAGCTAATGTACTTTGATGGATGCTTACATTTGTAGTATTCTTCTTTTCCATTTTTAATTTTCTTTTTTCCACAATCAACATGCACTACTAGAAAATTGCAAAATAGCGACTGAAATTAGCGACCGAAACTTATCAGTCGCTATTTAGCGACTGATTTAGCGACCGATTATGAATAATCAAAATAGCGACCAAAATAAGTCGTCGCTAGAAAATCGGTCGCTATTTTTGTCGCTAAATAAGAAATTTGATTTTTTAGCGACGGAATTAAATTCGGTCGCTATTTCGGTCGTTAAATTATAAATTTTGATTTTTTTTATGATGAAATTAAATTTAGTCGCTATTTCGGTTGCTAAATTATAAATTTTGATTTTTTTTATGATGAAATTAAATTTAGTCGCTATTTCGGTTGCTAAATTATAAATTTTGATTTTTTTAGCGATGGAATTTCATTCGGTCGCTAAATATTAGTTAAAATTTGTGACGGAATTGAACTCGGTCGCTAAATAGTAGTTAAATTTAGTGACAGAATTGAATTCAGTCGCTATTTCGATCGCTAAATTATAAATTTTGATTTTTTTAGCGACGAAATTTAATTCGGTCGCTATTTCGGTCGTTAAATTATAAATTTTTATTTTTTTAACGCTAAATTAGTTAAAATTAGCGATGGAATTGAATTCGGTCGCTAAATAATAGTTAAAATTAGCGACAGAATTGAATTCGGTCGCTAAATATTAGTTAAAATTAGCGACGAAATTGAATTTGGTCGCTAAATATTAGTTAAAATTAGCGACGGAATTGAATTCGGTCGCTAAATATAACTAATATTTAGCGACGGAATTAAATTCGGTCGCTAAATAAGAAATTTTGAGTTTTTTTAGCAACGGAATTAAATTCAGTCGCTAAATATTATTAAAATTAGTGACGGAATTGAATTCGGTCTCTAAATCAGAAATTTTGATTTTTTAGCGACAGAATAAAATTCGATCGCTAAATATTAGTTACAATTAGCAATGTAATTCTATTCGGTCGCTAAATATTAGTTAAAATTAGCAACGAAATTCTATTCGGTCGCTAAATATTAGTTAAAATTAGCGACGAAATTATATTCGGTCACTAAGTAAAACTTAAAAAAATTTATAAATTGCTTAAAAGTGATGATAATGTTGTTGTTGATGATCAATCCCATTTTCTTTTTTTTGTAAGAGCAAACATTAATTTATAATAAAAAATATATATTTATATGCACTCCTACATAATTAATACCAATAGTTATTTATGTGAAAAAATATTTAGAGGTTTTTTTTTACGATCGGATTTTTAGGCAGTTTTTTAATTAGAGTATATGAATTTTAAAATTTCTTATTTATTTTGATCCATATTTATAATATATATTTCTAACTTATGATAACTTTATTTTTAAATATATTTTTATATTTAAATTTTAAATTAGTATTTTATTAATGGTTGATAATTAGAAAATAAAACAAGGATAAATACATTTTTTGAATTTTATATCTTAGATTTAAGATGAATAAATATATTAAGTTAATTAATAATTTATTTAAAATGTTAAAATTTAATTTATAAAAATAATATTTTAAAAGAGAAGGGTTATAATAACATCGGTGTAACTTTTACTAAGTATTACATCGCTCAATAACTTTATATTAAATGTGAATTTTATAAATTCAACCGTTAGATTGAAAGTTTTTTACTCTTAGATCATATATACAGAATCTTATATGAATTCAAGATGATTTGATACTTCATTCTTGTAAAACAAAATTGACGTAATATATACATTTCAAATAAAATATGAGCACTTTGATTACTTTTAAGTTATTTTTCAATTTTAACAAAAATTGATATAAACATATAAAGTGATATGAACTTTCAATCTTAATCGGTTGGATTTACAAAATTCACATTTAATATAAATTTACTAAGCGGTGTAATACTTAGTAAAAGTTATACTAGTGTTATTATAACCCTTCTCATTTTAAAATATATAAATTATTACTTAAACTTTTAAATTTATAATAAATAAATTAAATTGTATCATAAAATTAATTTTAAATAGAAATAAGTAGATTGTTAATTATAAAAGTAAGTATATATATAAATAAAGATTAATTAAATATAATATAATTATTATTATTAGTAATATAATTATTATATATATTATTATATATTTATAACGGTCTAGATATACCAAAATGATAAGTATCCAAAAATAATCTAATATGAGATTGGATAGTTGAGAATGACTTAAATGAGTTAATTTGTACTACTTATACTAATATAGAGATGAGTGACCTTCTGGAAAGTTTCCAAAGATTGTGTAATTAAGGACAAAACATGCTATAAACTTAAGTATTGTGAAATAAAATCCTTAAGAGGCCAAATATGAGTGGTTCGTAGCGACCAAATTTGCGACATCTATAAAATTTAATAATAAAAAATAAATATTTAGCGACCGATTTATTCGGTCACTAATTTGGTCTCATACACTTCAGCGACCAAAATCATTTCAACCATTTAGCGACCGAAAATTTTTCCGTCACTAAATAGTTTAGCGACCAGGGTTTTAGCGACTGATTAAATTCGGTCGCTAAAGTAAATAGCGACCGATTTTTGCAATTTAACGACCAATTTTTGCAATTTAACGACCAATTTTAGTGATCGCTAAATTGCATAATTTTTTGTAGTGATGGATAACACTGGCTGTGCCACAACACAATTTCTTTGAATTAACAAAACCTGCCAAGCATATATATAATTCAAGTCATAAGGGTAATAAACTATGACATTAATGGTCAGGCACTATTAAGTCCAACTTTTACATCGTCCAGTGATAAATCAAAAAAAAAAATTTATAATAAATTTTAAGATAATTATTATAAAAATTATTTTGTATATATAACAATTTATGATTAAATAACTGTAAATTATTAAAATCAGCTTAGTAGTTAGAAATTAATTAAGGATTAAGGTATATATAATTACTTGGATTTGATTTTCATTGTCATTATTGTAATTATTTCTACTGATAATATTATTTTATATTTTTGGTTCATGACTTTTTTTTCATAAACTAATAATATTTGCTCTTTCTACATGTCATTCAATGCAAATGTCTAATATCTTTTAGTAGCTCCCATATAAGGGTAATACAATTTTAATTAGAATTTAAATGTGAAATGTATTTTTAGAAATTATAATTTTATTTTAAGTTTTAAAAAATTTTGTGTGAAACATTGATCATTACCATGAATAATTTAAATAACATATGAATCCTGTACGAAGAAATATAATTAAGGAAAAAATAATGTTTCAGATCCCTTTGAAGAGTTTTAAATTCAGTTTTAGTCTCTTAAATTTTCTTGAAATGTTTTAGTCTCTTTAATTTAAATATATACTATTTTTGGTCCTCAAAAGGGTTTGTATGGAGTTTAAGAATTGTTATGTATCTAAACTACTTTGAGAATCAAAAGTTGTGCATTTTTAAATTAGACAAACTAAAACAAAAAAAAAATTAAATAATTTTATTTGCTCTTTATTACCATGAATAATTTAAGTAACATATAAATCCTGTACGAAATAATATAATTAAGGAAAAAATATGTTTTAGTCTCTTGAATTTTTTTTAACTATTTTAGTCTCTTTAATTTAAAAATATGTCACTTTTAGCTCTCAAAATGGTTTATATGGGACTTTAAAATTGTTATAAAGTACTAGTTAAACTACTTTGAAAACTAAAAGTTGTGCATTTTTAAATTAGATGGAATAAAATAAAACAAAACAAAAATTGTAGGATTAAAATTGAATTTGAGAAATTTTAGAGAAAAAAAAATATTTTACTATAAAATAAAAATTAAAATCATGACCTTGATTCCTTGCATTTTTTATTAGTTCATATTTGGCTGAGTAGACATCAACATAGGTGAACTTGGCATTAGGTAACTTTTTAATTAGCTTCCTTTAGCTGCCTGTTGAACTCTTTAGCAATCTCATTCTCTGTTTTTCTACATCCAGTGGAATCCAAGTCTTCAGGTTTGGGTTTATTCTCAACACTTGTTCGTGGCAAACATCCAATTGGGCCAGTATTATGTATCCAAAAGAATCTAGCCCCTTCTTTGTAAAGTTGCTAAAGCAAAACCCACAAGAATTAGATGAAAAGGGTGTATTTAGTGTAAGCAAAAATTGAAGCTAGAATTGCTAAATGTGACTTATGTAGGATGTAAATTCTTCATATATTCCCTTCCACATTTTCAATGTTTTTATATCATTAGTTGTAATAAATCAAGAAACAATTCTTTCTTTTTTTTTGGCAGCCACACATTTACGTTATCATAAATAAATTGATGTAACTAAGTGTGTATTTATATTGGCATTTGCAAAGCACCAAACAAAAGTTCACACGTCCTAAAGCTCTAAACATATATAGAAGTATAATGGACTGAAAAAAAACATGGGTGCCGATCAACTCAACGTTTTCTCAAACACACTTAAATGAAGATCAATATGTTCAAATCTTATATGCACAAGTCTGATTTGTTGAGATAAAATATGAATCGTTGGATTTCCATCCAACTGTTAAAATTGATCGATCAAAATAAAATACGAGGAAGACAAACTAGGGTTTTTACTTGCAACTTTAGAGAATTGACTCAACATATCAGGAATTGTTGATCTGACTAATTATGGATCTGAGCTCATGAAACCAAAGCTTAGATCATTCTGACCAATAGCTATGGTGTATATATAGTATAGGGCATTGGAAAAATCCATGGACTTGGGTAGCTTGCTTTTGAAATGTGCATCTACTCCTGTAATACAAAATATATCATATACAATTTTTTTTTGAAAAAAAAATATCAGATACAATTAGACATTATTGTTTGTGAATTTCCCATCTACCAGTACTTATTAAATAATTATCGTAAATCGAGTTTAACCCACTGGTAAAGGATTTAAGTTGATTTAAGTTATGTAGAAGATCCTAAATTTCAAAATTTCAAACTTTATTGTTGTTATTCTACACTTAAAAATTGTAAAATTTAATTCAAGTGGTTCACTAAATCGGAAACTCAACTGACCATAACATATAAGTAGTAATAAACATCTTTATCATTCTATTATCTCTTAAAAAGTTTAATTTCTAAGAACTTATATAGTATAGGTGTAAAAAAAAAGAACTTGGTATAAAAAAAATTATATTACTTGTCATCAAAAATCTTAGTGCTTGATGAAGTATTTGCTCTTTTTTTTTTTATTATTCATAGTAATTACTAGTACAAAAATTTAATTCAAACTTAAGATTTTGTATATAATATTTTAATCATTAATCACAAAGCCGACTCTAGTCGTTCATGAATAAGGTTGGTACTAAAACTCAAAAAAAAAAAAATGCTTGAGAATATTAAAAACATAGGAAATACAGCATAACATTAAAGTATGGAAATTGGAATTGACCCCAAATTAGTCCATCATGCATGTAGTAAGCATCGGTGTCATTGTTTTTCTAGTCTTTCAATTTATTCCAGAGTATACGAAAATTTATTTATTTTAGTCTATTTTATTTCATTTTTCACTAATATTAGGAATTAAAGTGAATGATTTATTTTGTGAAAACATAAACTAAAATAAATGAGGGTTAATTTAAATTTACTCTTGAACAACATGAGTAGAGGAACATATCATCACTAACTGTTGTTGATTATAGAGAGCAATTGTTCTGGACTTAACTGTATGAATTGAGATATTTGAAGCCCAAAAGAAGATTGGACTGAAATTGGTTTGTCGTATGGATGAACCTCCCGCAGCAAAGTTTGCCCCATAATTAAAATTTTAACTAATGGAGTCCAAATATGCAGTCAAGTATGGCAGCTTCAACTCTTCAGCTAAATAACAAGAATGAGATACATTAATGGAGAACCAAACCTTTGTTACACAATTAATCACGTCGTAGATCAACCAAAGAATTGTGAAAATGTGACATGGAATGAATTTCATTGAATGATAATGTAAAGGCTTTTACCATTGTGATTTAATCATGGGTTGTCGTGTATGTTAAATTTTTAAGTTTTGTAATAATTATTTTAATGTATAAATGCATTTTCAGTCCCTTGAGTATTATGATTGAACCATTTTGATCTCTTACATTCAATTGTGCTAATTTGATCCTTCAAAATTTCTCCTATTTACAATCAAATCATTTGATCCTAATATTTAAGTCATTAATTTACTTAATACAACATAGATTTTTTTTTTTTTTTGGTTTTCATTTTTATCATAAAAATATAATTTATCCATGAGCATCACCAACACAGTTAATATAATTAAAGTATATTTTTAGGTCATTTAGTTCAAATTATATATATATATATATATATATGTGTGTGTGTGTGTGGAGAGGTGTGTATTTTTGTTGGAGTTATTTTTTATGGTATTTGTTTGAGAGGATATTTTATGAGGGTTATTTTTATAAGGTTATTACACAAGCATACTTCATAATGATGAGATATTATCCGTTTTGAGTCTAAGCTCGTTTTACTTTTGATCATTACCCAAAAGACCTCTCAATTGTTTTTAAGTTTTGTAATAATTATTTTAATGTATAAATGCATTTTCAGTCCCTTGAGTATTATGATTGAACGATTTTGATCTCTTACATTCAATTGTGCTAATTTGATCCTTCAAAATTTCTCCTATTTACAATCAAATCATTTGATCCTAATATTTAAGTCATTAATTTACTTAATACAACAGAGATTTTTTTTTTTTTTCATTTTTATCATAAAAATATAATTTATCCATGAGCATCACCAACACAGTTAATATATATATATATATACGTGTGTGTATGTGTGTATTTTTGTTGGGGTTATTTTTTATGGTATTTGTTTGAGAGGATATTTTATAAGTGTTGTTTTTATAAAGTTATTACACAAGCATACTCCATAATGATGAGATATTATTTGCTTTGGGCCTAAGCTCGTTTTAGCTTTGGTCATTATCCAAAAGGTCTCTCAATCATTGAAGTATATTTGTATTATATAAGTTTTTAGTTTTTGTCTTATTTTATCGATGTGGGACTTGTTTGTATCCCAACAATTTTAGCTTATACATTATATTTTTTTACTACTATATGATGCCCAATTTGTCAAGAGCTAATTTCCTTGAATATTGAACGAAATTAGGATGAAAAAAGCTAATTATAAATGGTAAAAACTTAAGGATTCTGATTAGGCCAACTAAAACTTGAAATACTAAAATCATAATTGTGATCTTGTTGGAAGGATCGAAATTGCATAACCTTGTTTAAAAAGATGATTTTTAATGCTTGAATGTTGAAATTTCATATATTTATAAAATATAAAATTAAACTCCACATGGTATAGAATATTTATAAAATATAAAATTAAACTCGACATGGTATAGAATATTTGGTTTGGTTCTTACTTATGAAATCTATGATGAGACGACCATCACAATTCCTTGTAGCTAGGGAGATTATTTCCAGGAAAGCTTTGGCCATTGGGAGGATAAACCATTGTAAATGCTGCGGAAAAGGTTCCTGTGTCTGAATTTGAGTCCCCAGAGTTGTATATTGCAGAGTATTCTTTGGAATAATGCAAAACATCTTCTTTCGCTCTCTTAAAATCCATGGTGGGTGACACACCCAATAAATACCTATAATTTATATGTAGACCGTTTCTCTTTCTTTTGTTCTTAGATGTTTCAAATTCATAAAATGTATATGTTACATTTGTTGCTATTTATTTTTTAACCGTAAACGTACTCATATTTGATGCTTAAGGGCTGCACTCTACGCTATTCACTCAATTCCATGATAGTTAGATTTTTAGGAAAGCGGGTTAAGAGCCTAAGCTTATAAAATCAATTTGGTTTATAAGGTAATTATATTACTCCCGACTTGTATACATTATTATAATCTTATTTTTAGATAATGTGAAATCTTTAACATACATTCTCATTAACATAATTAATAATCACTAGAATATAAACCTATTACTAAAATATAAACTTTAATATATTCTCATATCATCTTAAAAAGTGGATTAAGAGTTTAATTCAACTTTACAAAATTGACGACTTATAAAATGAAAATTATTCTTAACTTATATACATTGTTATGACTTTATTTATAAATAATGTGAGATCTCTAACACAAATTCTTTCATCACTCAAAACTATTTGTAGATAATCTTTATTGAAATATTTTATCACTTTTGATTTTAGGAAAAAATGAATATCCTTGAACCTATAAAAAAAAAATTATGCGTTTTGTCTTCATTCACTAAAAATCTTTTCAAAAGATCATTTATGTTAAATTACTTCAACATGATTAATTATAAAGCTCTTAAATGATGAATTACTGAAATATCTTGTTTGCACATGTAGTACTAATTAATTTTTCTAAGCAATCTTCAATGGTAAAGTCTTTAATTGTTTTATTCTTTTCTTTTTGTGGTATATTTAACTTTGAATTGTGACCTTAAGGTACGTAACTATTGTCATAATGGCTTCCATGTCCTTGACTTTCAAACAAATATTGTCAAATTATCAAAGTGTGTGAGTTTTATGCTCACTAGAGGCAAAAAAAATTTGTAACTTTATATATTATTATTTAAAAATGAAATTATTTTTTTTAAGGAAGATGAAAAAGTATTTGTAAACGATTTAAAATATAATAGTAGACTTAAAATATAATAATAGATGAATTGTGAGAGAGAATTAGAAAAGGTTTGTATAAATTGGAGTTGAAATTGTCTAAAATAAAAATGGATATCAAAAGAGATATCCCTTTCATTATTAGTTTAGATTATAGGTGGAACTCAGTCAAATATCATTTAAAAATGATTCTCAAGATGATTAATGAATAATTTTAGAGATTTACTATAAATTTTATGGTGAAGATTGAAGAAGATATTTCTTTTGATTTATAAGAATTAGAATTTGGTACCACAAATTTACTACGCTCACGTATTATTCAATTAATTATTGAACTAGGTCTCATTAATTGGTAGAGAACATATATAATTATGTTCTTCAAATTTAATATCATTTTATATTTTCATAAAATGTATGATATTTTATCGTTTATTTGTTCTGTAAAACATAAAAATCTTTTACAAATAATATATGATAAGATTAACTTTCTTGCAGATTTTTTTCTATATAATATTTAAGTACAAAATCTTATTTATCAGTTAGGTGGAAACAATTTCTTATCGATTAATCCAAATAAGTATTAAAGATAAAATGCTTGTAAGATTTACTAAAAATTAATTATTATGTTAAAATAAAAATAAAACACTACTTTTTTTTTTTGTGAAGAGAATAAAAACACTACTTAATATATTCTGATTGAAGTAGTTAAAATATTCGATAAAATACATTACATGTTATTGTCCCTAATGCCTCTGACACATTCCTTAGTGAAATCTTATTATATATAAATAATAAATTATTATTGCATGAAAGGAGTCCACCAAGGACATGACCAAGGGCAATCATAGGACCTTAAAGATAAGGAACATTCTTTGGGTTGGTGAGGCTCAATTCAAACATTGACCGACAAAATTCAGAAAAATGTTAACTTTGGAGATTATGGACATTGGACAATCCACATTAGGACATTGTGGACCCCACCCACTTATTCTTTTTATAATAAAAATATATATTCCAACTTCCAAGCATATCCACTCTGCAGTCGAATCAATCATGCTGGAACTCCAAATCCCCCTCCCATTAGTCAGTATATATTTTCTGGCCAGAAGTCTTCAATTATATTAAAAAAAACTTTTATTTATCATAATTACAATGACGATAATCAAAATTGTAAGAATGACATTAAGATTCAAATTTATGATTATGTGTATATTATTCCAATTCTTATTATTAAATTGAGTCCAATGACTTTTACCTAGCTAGATTTGATGCTTAATGATATACTTTTTTTTTCATTGGCTTAATTTTAGGGTCTTCTAGTGAATTATATAAAAAGTTTGATTCCAACATGCATGTTATATTTTATATGACATTTCAACATCAAAATTATGTTTATTTTATAAATATGAATAAATTTCAACAATACCTATCTTATTTAATGTTTATAATGAATATTGTATGTTATCATGAGAGTTTATAGCTATTAAGAGAAGATTATGAAAAGGTTTGTGTCAAATTAGAATTGATTTTTAGTATCACCAAATTACTTATTTTCTAGGAAATCGGTTCGGTTAAATTAGGTATAAATTCATATTTTAGAGTTTATTTTAACAATTATTATTAGATTCATCCGACTATTTGTTATTGAAATGTTATTAAACAAGTTATAGGTGTACAATTATACAAACTTCACATTTGAGATGTTACCAAAATAGAATATATAATTGATAAAAATTGTAGTGTTAATTAAAAGGCTTATTTTGAAAATCTCTCATCCACTAGTTATATATATGGTCCAAATAATTAGACACAAATCTCATATTTTATGATAAATATCTTTAGTCTTCTTGTTAATTAGCCTATTAATCTAAGTTGTCTATGCATTTAATCTTCTCTTTAATTAGCCTATTGATTTAGCTACCTATATATCTTCATTGTCCTTGAACTCACATGGAGATAAAATATCTATCTCAAAGACGAAGTTGTCACAAATTTTTAACTTTAAATAAGTCTTTTTTATATATGTAAAAAATATAATAGCGAATAATAACAATATAATTTGAACTTAAGACTTGTTAAAACTAAGTATATGTTTTTTGAAGAGATAGTCAATTCAACACATCTAATTCTCCTAAGATATTGATGTGCTTGATTGAGTGAAAATGAAAAGGTAAATATATATGTATATTTTTTTATTTTACAAACTATATGTATCATTACAAGATACCATTTTGTTCTAGTTAAATAAGACTATTAGAGACGATAAACTTTCTTTAATTAAGTATTTAATGCAACTTTATATTCAACATTTGAATTTAACACCAATAGTTAAATTCAAATAATACTATCAAATTCCATGTATTTAGTGGTAAAAAAATGTATATAAAATTAACATGCAAAATATTTAGTCTGTCAAAATATATTGTCAGTTCTTTTTAGTTTTTACCTTCTTCACTTTTAGTTTTTCATTCTTAATCTCAAGAGAAACACACACACATCATACAATTACTGTTATTCAATATCATGTCAAGAAGTTCAACAAACTCTAGCCCAAAAGGAAAGGGGAGATAACTCTTTAAAACTAAAGAGGAAGAAAAAACAACCTCAGTATTCACTATCTGGATCACTCTTCCTAAGGTAATATTTACACAAGAGTACATACAACAGCAAGCTCAATCCACTTAACCATGCCAGAAGCCAATAGTAACTGTCCAAGCGTGCTTCAACCATGTCATCACAGAACCAGCTTGGTATTCCCTTTGAACCTGTGTACACTTCAACCAGTGTAATCAAAAGTGCACTAACAAAGCTTCCAACCCCAAAAACACTTGTGTACAATGCAATTCCCATTGTCCTCATGGTCCTTGGAACTTCACCATAAAAAAACTCTTGCATGCCAACAACAGTGAAAATGTCTGAGATGCCAAGAAGAATGTACTGTGGTAGCAGCCAGAAAATGCTTAGAGGCACTGTTTCTGCATGTGACCCTTCACTCCTCATCTGTCTTCCAATCTCAAGCCTTCTCATTTCAACCAGTGCTGCAATGACCATTGCTATGATTGAGAGAACCATTCCAATTCCCATCCTTTGCATCACACTTATGCCCTTGTCCTGGCGAGTGATCACCTGAGTAATTGGTATGAATATTTTGTCATAGAGTGGCATCAGTAGTATTATAGAGAGTGTTATAGCACTTTGGAGTGTGGCTGGTGGGATCTTGAAGTCTGCTCCAATGTTCCTCTTCATTGTCATGCCTTGTTTTGTGAAGAATGTGGCAGGCTGTTGGAAAATCACTGCAAACATGAGAAGCATTGTCCATATGGGTAAGAGCCTCAGCATAACCTTGGCATTTTCTAGCAGATACATGCCACTTTTGGGATCGTTGCTCAACTCCTTGAGGCTTTCCAAGTTTTCGGGACAAAGGGGTTTCTCTTGAAGCCTGACACGAGAAATAAATATTCAGTTGTAAGCACTTTGCTTAAGAAATAGTAGTAAATATAGGCTTAATTGTGCTTTTATTCCTCTAAATTTGATCTTGGTCCCCCCTCCCTTTTTTTTGGGTGAATATGGTTTTCATAATGTTTTAATTGTACAATTTTAGTTTAATTATCTACTTAAGTTACCATTGGTAAGAGAAAGAAAAATGTTGGATCCTCTGAATAAATATTCCAAAAATTATTTTGAATTATTAAAAAATTATTTTAAAAATAAAATGTTAAATTAAATATTTATTTTATAATAAATTTATTAAAAGAAATTAATATTTTAATCTTTCAGAGACTATTTCGAAATTTATTTCAGAGGATACAGCAATTCTCTAAAAAAATCTTGACACAACAGTGCAAGAAATGTTATGTCAATATGAATATGCTGATGAGACATTGCAGAAAAGTGTCACATCAACATTTTGGTTAAATATTGAATGTTAAGTTAATAGATGAATCAAAATTGAACCATTAAAATAGTTGGAGGACCATCTTTATGAGAACAAAAAGTTATGGAGACTAAAATTAAATTTCTATGATAATAAGAGACTATAAGTACAATTAAGTCAAAATCTAAAATTTTTTAATGTGAAACTGGAACTTACTCTAGCTCCGCCCCTTCAGACTTGTCATTTGGTAGGGTAATTTCACAATGGAAGCATCTCAATGCAGAAGCTTTTATGGCTTGAAATATGTTCATGAGGGGCTTTTTAGCTTGATAGAGATCATTTTGTTTATATGAATATATAGGGCTTCCACCAGAGAAAATCAAAATAGACAGAATCATTGAAACAGCAGGGATGGCAAAACCTAGTACCCATCCAAAGGTATCTTGTATGTAGGACATGACTGTAACACCCAAAAGGCTTCCACTACACACACCAAAATACCACCACTGGAAGAATAGGGTCTTTTTTTTGTTACATTTATCATCTTTGCTACAAGGCAATTCTTCCTCCTCACCAAGTTGATCTGCTCCAAAGGCTTGCAGAGAAGGGTTGTATCCACCTTGTCCTAATGAAATTAAATAGAGAGACAGAGAGAGAAATGAAGAAGACATTGTTCTGTTTCTGTGATGCCATGACCTTGCTAGTGCCGTTGTTGTCAATGCTGCAAGTCCCTAAGAAGAGAACACAAAAGAAAATATTGTTAACTTTTGAAGAAAACATTGAAAATTTAAATAGGCCAACAGAAGCATCAACAGAGCGCATTGTGCATTGACATAACAAAATATAACAATTAACAAGACCTTATACTAATAATATGAAAAATTGTTCACTAAGAACTTCATGGATGTAATTCTACTAACAACCATATGTATAGTAAGAAACCAACAGCTTCAAAATCACTGTAATTTGCTTTTATTTATGCTTTCTGCTGAATAAATTTCCTTATCGACTTGAATTCATGACATCAAAATCGATTCTCTATGACATTATAATTGTTAAATAACTTTAGGTCATTTCACCGAGGGATTTTTTCAATAATGATCCCCTTTTAGCATGTGCTTCCATAGTGCTTAATTTAATAACTTAAAAAGGATTAGTGGTGTGCTTTTCTCTAAAGTTAATTAAAGTAAGACATGAGTTTTTATAATAATACAAGCATAGTTGCCTTCTGTTAAATTTGTTGACAACTTCACTTGAATTACTTCCACATATCATTGATTGCTACTATATCAAAGTAAGGATAAGACAAAATCTAAAATACTCCCTCCATTTTTTATTTGACCACTTTTGAAAGAAAAGAATAATTCTATTTATGTATTCTTTTAAAATTTCAAGACAATAATAATTACTATTTTTTTAATTATGCCCACCAGTCATAAATGAGAGAGAGACGTATTAGTATAGGTAATATTAGGAAGTTAAAAATAATTTTATTATAAATGATGATGATAATATTCCTATTCCATAACCTGTTTGATATCATCCCGGGTCAACAACAGATAAGAAGAAGAAAAAAACAAGGAGGGTAGTTTAAAACAAATAATTATTTCAATTATTGAAATGTCCTCCTGAGTCAATATAGAAGAGATAAACAATGATAATCTTCTAAATAATAACACCAGTTTTTTTTTAGTTACTACAGGGAAGGTAACATGAATATTATTTATTTACCACCTATGGAAGCAGTCAAAATAAGATTCTGCACGTGTACCAATTTTTAGTAACTATAGCGTAGATGACATGAATAACATTATCTAGCACAAGTGGAAGGAGAGGATTTGTAGACTCAAAGTCTCAAACATATCAACTTCAGTGCCAAAGATAGCTTGTTGAAACATGCAGGGCTGTAAAGGATTGTTCAAGCCAAGGCATGTACAACTAAGATGCGCTTGGAATATTCCATTAGACATTTTTTTCAGTGTTAGATAGTTTCTGTCGAGTGAATTTTGTTCTACTGTTGTAGAACCAAAAACTAGGAAGAAAAGAATCTTGCTTCAATGAGTATAGATTACAAGGAAAAACACTGATATTATTCAAGAATATAATAAAGTAACACATGTTCTTCCCTGCCAGTTAAACTCTTTCCATCAGCTTTCTTTTTTAATCAAAGTTTGCTTAGATATTGTATAGAATATGGCTTCAAAGATGTGGCACTATTACACTAAGGTTGAGACAAGGTGAAATGTTCATTAATTTTTCCTGAATGTTCCAAAACATTAATAACTGCATTTTTTTTTCTCTGGCTGCTGGAACTATCCAATTGGTCCACAAAACTCTAGAATTCATTAGTCTCATATATCCTTAAATAAGAAGATTGGTTATGACTCAGACTCCAACAAACTTAATGGATATCCTAATAATATGTTATGCACAAAGTAGGTCTGTCAAATTACCAGCCACATACATGCATGTGTCAATAAAGTTAAAGGAAAAAGAACTGAAAGAGGTATAATGAAGCTCCAATAGTAACTAATTTGTAAACAGAATTTCAAATGGTGAGGGAGTTAATTTTCTAAAAACATGTGAAAGGGTGAAAGTAAATTTGTGGGGGGTGACTCACCACAAAATAGAGGAAAGATGAGACCATTATGGTAGAATATTTGTGCCAATATGCATCAGCAATGGGTGCCACGAGCAATGGCATTATGGAAGTAAATCCAACCCAGCTGTTAACCATCTTTGCTGCAGATGAGTTGCTCAACTTCACAACATCAGTTAGGTAAGTCACCAAATTGGATGCTACCCCCTTGAATGCAAACCTCTCCATTCCTGCAATGGCTGTCAAAGTGCACAACAAACAGTGATCAAAGTTAGTTTTAATCCCAAAAATGTCATAACAGAAAATTAAAAAGGCGTGATCACTAGAATTATACTATTTGTTAGATTCTTGACTCTGGCTCTTCTCTGAGATTTTAGAAGATGCTAGAATAGGACAGTTTTTAATGGATTTTTTCCCTTTTCACATACTCTCAAGTTTTTTTCTTTTTTTCTATTTTTTTTTTGGTGAATCTAGTATCTAGCTGAGTTAAATACTGATCTCTCGAATTACTAAGATCCATTTAAGGATTGAAATCTCTGGAAAGATGTTATTATCAAAAGATGCTTAGTAGGAAACATTTACTTAGAACTATAAAGACAAAATCATTAACGAAATTAGGATACTTCCCTCTTCTCATTCAAACATGGTTCTCTACAACAACTACTATGCTTCATGTTAAGCAAATTAAAGTGCAACATGGTTGAAAAACACAAAAGCAGACACAAACATGTTTTTACCTATGAGGAGAATGCATGACTTGTTGAGCCTCTGTGGTCTCTGTCCACCAGCCATGAAAAAGAGACACCAAATAATGCACCTACAAAAAGAAGCAACCACACCAACCAACCAACCAACCCAACCCAGCACTCTAATGTTCACTTCACCAAAATGAGCCTAAGAGGACAACATGAACAGTACTACAAACCAAAGTGGGTTGTGCTTCCTCATGATCATGTTTTGGCCTTTTCAGTCACAAATCACTGTGCACTCAACTCAAATAGCAGCACCACCTTAAACTTCTTTGGAGATTGTATTATACACACATATATATAGAGAAATGTCTTTAGCTCATTATAATGGGACACGAGAACTTTCACTTTGAAGCATGACACACCAAAAAGCACGTCACTTGAGAAAACGTTACCTGATTTGCTGGTAGCTGTTTTATATTACCCGTCACTTGATATAAGTGCAAAGCTATTAGAACGCACTTTCAGTTTTGAGAATGGCGTTATGATTGCGTTAAAGGGATCAGAGCCAATCGTGCATAGCATCAGGTTGTTTCTATTACACACACACTCCCCTCTTCTTTGACACGTGACCGTTGCATGCTTAACACGTCCAAAACCATTCTCCCTGCTCCACGTAACCAAAACCAAACCAAGGATATTAGTATTTTATTGCAAAGTAGTATCTGTTGTAAGTGTTGACATCATGTTGCTATAATCCAAGTGACTGGAGTATTCCACGTGTAAATAAATTTAACAATCATATATTTCTTTGCTCTTACTTTTTATATATATCCTTCGATATGTTTGTTTAAATTTAAAATTAAGTGTTTTTAAATAAATATTTTAAAAAAATTAATATTATTTTTAAAAGGTAGATAAGAGTTGTTTTTTTTTTTAAAAATAAAATAGAAAACTACTTATTTAAAAAATAATAATAATAAAAAGTTTAAACGAGCACATCAAAAAATGAAAAAAAAAGTACTTATTTTACTAAAAAGAAGTGTTCTTAAAGGAAAAAGAGTTTAAACAAACAAACCCTATGTCTCTTTTTACTTTGTTTAAAATTGTTACTAAATATCCACCGTATAAAGCAAGTCATCATTTTTACTGTATCGATTTGTGTTGGTGATGTAACAGTGAATCTCGGTTAAAGATGGTAAATACATATAAAGTGAATATTTATCTTAAAATATTATTTGTTTTATACTCAAAACTAAGATTTGAGGTAATGAGACACAAGTCATTTTTACTGTATCAATTAGTGTTGGTGATGTACAATAAATAGTGCTAGCAAAATATTTTTTAATATTTTAAATTACATTATTTTATTAATAAAAAATTATTAAAAATAATATATTTAAAATATGAAACTCGTTTTATGATTTTTAATAAAATTTAACTACTAAAAAAAGAATGTATTTTAAAGAGTGTCATTGAATAAATTTAAAAAGAGTATGTCATGAGCGTAAATATTTCTCATTACGTTGTTTATCTCTTTTATAATTTTCTCTTTGTTATCTTTTTTATACTTTTGTCATCTTTCCAATAATATGCATACTTTTATTTTTCAGGTTTTCTTACAACTTACGAGTTGTATGCAGAATTTATATAATATGAAATAAGGTAGTCCTTTCGAGTTTAATGGAAAAATAAATCTTATATATTTATAGGCAAGGAAACAATCAAGTTATCGTCTTATCGATAATAGATTTAACTTATTTTAAAAATATAAGACAACACTTGCTTAATATGGATTTTCTCTTAATTTTGATCTGGTTTAACTTTTTTGAGTATTGGTGTAAAGCCTAGTATATAATTGACAGATTGGCTTATCAACATCGAAAATTTTTTAAATGTAATTTTTATTAAATATTCTATTTTAAAATAAAAAGTATTACCATTTTAAGAAAATTTGGTAAGATTATACTGGAACATGTCAAGTATTCATATTATTATAGATAAATTATTTTTATTTGTATAATTAAGCCTTCTCATTATGATGATTAGCTTTCATGTAATTAACTTTACAAACTTATGAATCTCTTGTTTAAAAGTTGGATCAATTATCCTACCATAAAAATTGAAATAATCTAAAAATAAGCTAATTAAAATAATTGACGAATTAATATATACTCATACATGTTTGACTTTATTTGGGTTTAGTCATTTTAAGAGTTAAAATGAATATAGAGATGTTAAAAATTGTCCAGCAAGTTGACCAAGCTTAAAAAAAAATAAAAAATAAAGTGGCCCTAAAAGAATTAAGCCAATAGTTTTCAAGTCTAAAATCTATTGATTTATTTGGCATGATATTTTTTTTATTTGCATTTGTAAAATTTAAATAAAATTAAAAATAAAATAAAATAGATCAATTCAGTCTGATTAAAAACAAGTTGAATTAAAAAATAAATAATTCATAAAAGATTTAAATAAAACCAAATTAGTCCACTTAAAAGTATTAGCCTACAAGACCGATCCAGTACACTCCATTTTAATAGTTGGAAAAATGAAAGTCTCCTATATTAATTATATATGTACTTGTTTCCCCATTTATGTATTTATTTATTTTACTAGTTATTTCCAAACTTGAATAACTGATAGATGACTATCAACTTAGATATGAATATATGTAAAATTATACGTAAATAACATCATTAGCTTAAAGGAAAGAAACAGTAAAAGAAGCCCAACCTAACCATCATGATAAACTTTCACCGGCAAAATCTTTATAAGGGTTACAATACACAAATCCTAGGATTTCAATTTTCTATGTTTCAATTTCAGGCAGAATCTTCAAACGGATTGTTAGGTGACCAATTGGAAATTTTGGAAGGTTACTCCTTCTCTGTGCATAGAATATCTTACTGGCCAAACCTCTTTAAGGTTTGGAAAAGAATGAAACACACATGCATGACACACAACATTGGATTTTTGTTCAGCTTTTAACACCTAACCTAAATGTTTGGCCTTACCCATTCTCCATATCTACGCCAATTACATCACTTGTATACATATACAAGGAATATATAATGTGAGACAAATGGTAATGTATGATAAGAATATATTCCGTGTAAAAATGCATGTCCTACTCCATCATCATCAAGCTTATAAAAATAAAATAAAAATAAAAATAAATCATAAATGACGTGCCTACCTTTTTGTGCTATCATGATGCCCTTTATCTTTTTTATTTCCATATTTATGACCTCAGTAAATTGCCTTTCCAGTCTAACCATTAATTCTTTTTTCATATGATAAGTATACAAAAGGTTGAAAGTTGACTAGCGATTGGAAGTGTACTCCATTGTTAACTAAACTAAGTTAATTTTAGTTAACTAATATTTTTATATATAATTTCACAGAAAAAATTTATTTACACTTATAATTTTATGAATTAACCTTGTGTATCATTGTTCTTATGATAAGAAAATTATTGTATGATCCGGAATCACATGGTATTAATCAATCTTTATATTTTTTTTTTATGATTATATTATTGGTATGTAGAATTAATTTATTAACCTTTTTGGTAACTAATTTGTATTATGTCAGTTGAACAACTTTAATGAAATCTTTTTTTTTTCAATTATGTTTCTTTTATCCATAAAATTCAAACATGAAATTTTATTTAGAGGGATAAGTTTAACAAATACAACAAAAACATGTAAAATAGAGCAAGCAGACAACAAAAACAAACACAATTTCCACGAGTTAGCAAATACAGCATGAACAGATAGAAAGACTATATGGAGGGTAAATAAACAGGAGCTGGTGATGAGTTCACGACTCACAAGTATAAATATTTTTGGATATTTTCTTTCTGTAAACACTAAAAAAATATCCTATATATATATATATATATATATATGGAAAACTAGCCATTGAACAGACAGAAGATAACATTGATCTCCATGCATGCATCTCTCTTCCTGTCTTTAACGTTGGTGCTTGAGTGAGATGGATACCACTTTGTTTAATTATGATACGAAACTGTAGTGGGGATTAGGCACACACGGTGGGGTGGCAGAATAAGTGTATATTAAAGGTTCCAGATACAGATGCAAGTAATGAGACCATAAAATCTTCGGTTCAAGCCTTGTTTGGGAATTTTTGGAGAAAAAGGATGGGGATTGCATTTTTTTTAAATTAAAAGTTATAATATATAAATAAATGAAAGATTGAGGTGTTTATATAATTTAAAGTTTAATAGACATTTATTATTAGGATAAAAAGTTATATTATTAAGTAATTAAAAATCATTTTTATAGTTTGACTTTTAAGATAATTATTATAAAAATGGAGTGATTTACCACAATTTGTAACTCAATGAGAATATAAGTTGTTTGGTTACTGTGATTTCAAAAAGATAAAAGTAAGTGAGAAAAACAATAAAAGTATTTTATTGTTTAGGAAAAAGATAAGTAAAAGAAGGAGAAGAGTTTGGTGGGATTTACGTTAAAAAAAAAAAAACAAATCACTACTCGTGTGATGAGATTTTGTGGAAGAAAGGAGAAAAAGGGTCCACTAAAAAGTAATAATAACATGTATATTTTTTTATTTAAATTATACAATTATGCCATAGAGGTAAATATGATTTTGTATCATCACAACTTACTTTTTTTTTATTTTATTATCTTTCTTTATTTCTCTTAATTTAAACAACTAAAAAAATTATTTATCCTATTTATTTTCTCTTATCTTTTACTTTCTTCTATTCCACTTCTTTCTCGTTAAAATCTTTGGTTATTGAAAGCATAAAAGCTTTTTTTCAAAGTAAACTACCTTTACACAGTAAATGCGCATATTATTTGCTTAGAAAATAATTATTAAAACTATAAATTTTTGGACTTCTCCCTTTCTCCTTTCAAAACTATCAAAGACGGCCAGAATGAATTTTTCATAAAAGGTAAATGACGTCTCTGTTTGCAGAATCATTAATCTTCACAAGTTTATAGACATTACTTATTGGCCGTGAACCATGACCTTCCAGTCACAGAAAAGCTTGCTAAGCCAAAGTCAGAAAAATTCAATGAATTGTATAATAGACTCGCACTTTTTGAACTGAAATTAAATTTTGGATTATTCTACAATCACCGAGAAAAATTACTTATGGGATTCTTATACTTAAAAATTAGTTTTCATACGTTTTCACCATTGGAGTCACATAAAATCGAAGTTAGGTATAAAATAATTCTTTTACAAAATCTGATCTTAACATATTAAAATATGATTTCTTGTGAGACCTATTAAAAAATATAAATATGTGAGATAAGTTACGAAACCCATTTTAAATTCTTAAAGAATTATATCATAGAAGTGAAAAGTTGCTAAAAAAATTTAAAATTGATATGACATAGTTGAACTAAAAAAAACTAGTTAAATAAGTAACATTGAAGATGTTCTAAGGGTATTAGTGCCATCTGGAGTTTTTATTAATAACACCTAAGAGACGTTAGATCATGTTAGAATTACTCCTTGCTAAATGTCTATTGAAATGGACAAAGTTATATTAACAAATAAGGGTATGTTTGGTAAATACTTTTGTGAGAGAAAAATAAAGAAATAAAATAAACTTATTCATAAACTAAATTAACTTATGTATAATGTAATTTATAAAAAAAATTAATAATTTCTCTAAAATCTTATTTTAAACCTATGTTTAAGTTATTTTTAATTTATTAGGAAATTTATTTCAACTTTTCTTTCTATTTTTTTTCTTAAAAATATTTTTGATGATGTTTATCCGAACATGTCTCAAGTGTAAACTGTTTTTTTTTTTTTTTATATAATTTTCTTTTGAAGTCAAATTTGACTGTGGAAGCATGGTGAGTGCTACTATTGTTATTACTTTATGCTGAAATTCCTTAGTTGACACCTAGGCAAGGAACACAATGTTGGCATGAGTGCGCTTACGCACTATAATTGTTCAAACCTGTGCCTTTTTTCCTTTCAGCAAATTTAGGGTAAAAAAACAATGCCATTAATTTATTTTTCTTTGCCAATAATATAACTCACATTCGTTACCATACACAACACTTCATAGATAGGCAAGTCTTAATAATTTGTTCATATATAACATTAAGGTTGCAAATTCTAAGCATTATACCAAAGCATATGCTTCTGCAACTATCCGAATCAAGCCACCACTAATCCTTTTGCTTCTAAGCTATCAACACTACACACTTTTTAGAATTTTTTTATTGAGAAATTTATCTCAAGTTTATCTACATATTATGTATGTCTTTTGTTTTGTAATTCTGTGGCAATAACATATTCTACAGTATCTTTCAATCTTTCATGTCACCCTAGGTCCTGCCTCAACTCAATAGCATGAAATGTGCAACTAGTTAACATATTACGCAACTAGTCCATTAATTGTTTTCTTTTCTCATAAAGCAAAAGGTGTTCCAAAAACAAAAGAAAAAGCTGCATAGTCCAAAGAATTTTCCAAGTATGCTGTGTACACAAGCAAATGCTTTATTTATTTCCCTGGTAGATCTAATCTCTTGATGCAGTGTTATCCACAGAGAAAAACATTCAGAAAAAGGAAACACACATTGTTTACTTGTCATTATTGGATATTATTTGAACATTATAAACACTATTTCGTGGAAGAATGAAATTACTTAGGCAATTATGATAGTCATGGACAATCTCTTATATGTTATATCTCTTGGAGGTATAACATCGACCAGTAATATGATCAAAATATATTAAGTAATAAGCAATCTTTATTTTAAATGTCATAATTTATTTTAGAAATTTTATTAGATTATTTGTTAGTAGATTTATTCGCAGATGTCAAATACTATAAAAATTTTACGTTTAAGATATCTATCTAATCCTCATGTATATTAAAAATCTCACATTGATTAATGATATAAACAAAATAATGGATAAAAATAAGAACAATTCTCTTTACAAACTTGTTTTATAAAGTTGAGCTAAATATGTAATAAGTGACAAATTGACAATGGCTTATAAGTTATATTCATGCACAAAGAGTAATGAGAGCAATGCCATGCTTTTTTTTCCTGGCAAAGCAGACCAGGATGCATGGAGAAAGCAAGTAATGGAAAGGCTTTTAGGACAGAAAGTGATGCCCCAAAGAGATTTTTCATGAAATAATTGTGAAGGGTGTTATCATGATATGTTCAAAAAGGGATTCTAGCTAGACCTACTTTAATCATCATCAAAAGGGACAATGAGGAGGTCTTCAATTTGGCAATTTGTTCCAAATTAGGCTATTTTTGATAGGAACAAAAGGGGTATCAGAATCTACAAGTTGATTCCACTTTGTGTGAGTGATCCCAGCATTGAACACTAAAGTTTTGGCCTAGATGTCTCAGTGTTTCATCTTTCAATAATCTACATCACTGTCCTTCCATAAATCTTTGATAAAAAGGCACCCTATTAACTTTCTACTTTTCAAATTATTACACACTTTGTCGTTTACAATAGTGCCTGTTAATCACACTAATTTAATTATGACAAGGTTAGATGGTCGACTTAAACATTATACATATGTAATTGTGAAATCATTACCTAATGTAATTAAAAAGGGTATCAACTAACAACATTGATGAGTGTTATATATGAGTTACAATAAAGAGAATGTTGTTACCTCTAGAGTTCTTGGAAGAATGATGATATCATTTTGAGTCACCAAAATACATGTTGAGAAATCATGAAGATCCATGCAACCTCAGAGCAGGTCTTTGGTTTATGGCACAACAAAGATTTCAGGCTCATCAAATTTGTCGTATTCAACACAACTTTGTTGGAATCGATCATCCTAAAGTATCTCCATGGAATGCTGAAGTTCGTTGGAATTGTTCAAGTTCAGAGATCTGTTTTAACCCTTTTATAACTTAAATTTTCCTTAATTAACGGTGTACCACACTAGAACAATTCGACAGAAATTGAACATATGATATGTATATAGAAGGCATCATATTATATTTTTGTTGTATAAGAAAGGAATAAAGTTTTCTAATATCCCCTTCTAAATTTAAATGTTAGAAATTTAAAATATTATATCCGTAAAAATGTCGTTTGGTTAATGGTAATGCAAATTTTACCCGTGAATTTGGTTTTTTGTCATGCGTGATTGTGTATATAAAAAAATTTATTCAAAGAAGTAAAACCTACTTCACTTAATCTGTGTTAAATAACATGATAGGTTGGTATAGTAATTAGATATCTTGAATTTACATGTTGTGAGAATAATCAATTGTTTATCTAACAAGAAATTTTGTGTTCAATTGGACAGTTTTAGACCAGCGGCAGTCACAGTATAAGAAACCTTATGACCACATTTTGCAGGAAATGATTTTGGTATAGAAACGGTTTATTTTTCCTTTTCTTGAAAACCTGGTGAACCGTTTACCATTTTAGTTTTGAAAGGTATAAAATATCATATAAATAGTGTTACTACTAATGCTTTTATAATCTTAATTAGGTAATTTACGAATAAAAAGAATCTTAATTAGTAAATTTAATAGTCGCTACACTTTGGCGTAGCAGAGTAGCCGGGGATGCTTGGAAGACGAAATTCTCTTGGCCTGAACATTCATTATTAATTCAACCAAAGGAGCTAATTTAATATAATTAATAAAAAATGTAATACATTTGTAGGTCAACTAATTTTTTTATTTACTTTTGTAGAAGTTTTAACTAGATCCTAATCTAAAGAATTATAATTTGATCGGAGTTAGTAAAGCTATTCACAAAATTTTAACTTTTATAACGGTTTAGAACCACCACGAATTAATCAAAAGGATTTAATTAAAATATAAATTACAATTTTTTAAAATAATTTAAAGATTTAATCAAAAAATTTAAGAGATAATTGATGTTTTAAACTGAAAAAAATGTTGGAGTATTAATATACTTAAATAATCTATACTATTAATACCCTTTTAAAAATTATAATTTTTTAAAAAATTTCACTTTTTTTTTTCTAATCAAAAGAGATTTATTAAAAAGGAGTACAAGGGGTACTCTAACCCATATACAAATATAATAGGCCAAAGAATACTTGTAGCAACTAAAAAATACGGTGCCTATTTTACAGCCACAGTAACAAAAGATACGACACCTAATAAGCAATTACTAAGTGATTTACCACAGATTTCACACAAGGACAGTGTTTGAGATACCCTTGATGATGACAGTATGTGATCTCTCACAAGTATAATATTGCTAGTAGCTTAGGCACAATCAGTTAAAGAATTTCACCCTACGTACTCATATGCTCAGAAATCGAGTATATGTCCAAAAAATTTAGACAGGCAGCAGGGGAACCAACCCAAGATGAATAGGAGTACCGGAAAGAAAGTTCTTTAGCCTTATAACCACTTATATTTTTAATAACTATCAACTATTATATAATTTTTAGTATTTATTATTTTTAAAAATAATTCACAAAGATATGAAGTATCTTTGTACATTAGTACATGACAATGTCCTTTTTCATTTAAATTTGGTTGAAGATCGTCATTAATTGACATGACCAGATAATTATGGAAAAATGTTGAAAATTCACAAACTAAAATAGTAAAATCAACGCACTACTAGAATTTTTCTTATTACATGCGACATTTTTTTCTTAGTAAAATGTTGTTCCTATAAATTTTTCTGCAAAATTTTATCTGCAGGTAATAACCTTCGTGAATAATATATTTTTGTGAATTTTAAAATTTGCAGGAAATTTTTCTACGAAATTTCTTGCGAAAAAAATTCGCAGGAAAGTTACCTGCAAATAAAAATTCGCAGGAAAATTCTCAGGGAAGTTTCGTGCAAATTTTTTCGCAAGAAATTCTGCAGGAATATTTTTTACGAAAAAAATTAAAGAAATTACTATAAATTCTATCAATAATTCTTCAACTTTCAAATGCTCACAATGAATTCATCCAAACCATTTGTTTCCATGTAGGGATGACAAAAATACCCGCACCCGTGGGTATCTGCAGGTAAAATTCGCTACGGATAATAAATGGATAGGCTAATTAGGTACCCGCAGATAATGAAGACGGATAAATTTTTACCCGTTTATAAACGGGGCGGGGGCGGGTATGTTGATATCCATACCCGCGGGTACCCGTTTAATAATATTTCTTAAATATCCTAATTATCCCTATACCACATAATCCTAAAACTACACTCTCTCATCTTTTTTTCTTAGAAAAGTGATGTTGATGAAGTTACCAACATGTGTTAAGCATGTTGTAGAGTTATGTTGGATGTAATATGATTAATTTTCTAGCTTTGATCGGACCAATAAAATTTATGTATTTTAAGTTGTTTACTTTCGTTTGGAATTATGAGATTGAATTATTGTAGCTTTGTGATGAGACTTTAACTTGTGAGATTGATGTATTTTAAGTTATTGATTATCTTGCATTTTTATTATTATTTCAACAAAATTAACGTTAAATACAAGTTCAAAATTAACATTGAATTTTTATTTTTAATATTTCAATGACATTAAATATAAACTTAAAATTATTTGTAATATAATTTTTTTAATTTCTTAAAAAAATTATAAATATTCATGGATATCCACGTGTATTCAAGAAATTCATGGATACCCGCTTAATGGATACCCGTGTGGATATGGGATGGGTATGAGGCCAATTTTCATCTAGCGAGGCGGGGGCGAATTTACTATTACCCGCCCCATGGGGCCCCATTGCCATCCCTATTTTCATGCCTCCAACATGTAATACATAATCTTTTAAATTTTAAGATTGTAGATTATAAGTCTAACACTCAACCATACAAATCAACTTGTAAGGTAAGTGTTGTCCCAACTTATATACTCTTTATTTGTTTTATTTTTAATCGATGTGGGACTTGAATTTTTTTTTAAAATATTAAACTTATAAATTTAAATATTTTTTTTTATTTTTCCTGCGGATTAAAATTTGCAGGAAAATTCGCAAGAGAAGTTACCTGCAAATTTTTTCTATCATTTAGTAACATTACTTGCGAATTTATTTTTGCAAGAAACAAAATAAAATTCTTACAACATTTTTTGCAAATATTTACCATGGAAAAAAATTTCTATGAATATTAAAATTGTAGCAAAATTTGCAAAAATTTATTGTAAATAATTTTTCGTAAAAAAATTTGTAAAAAATATCTGTAAATTATTTTTTACAAATAAATTTATAAAAAAAATTTGCAAAATTATTATTGCAAAAAAATTCACAAAAAAATAACACTTTTCTAGTAGTGACATAAACAAGTTAAGGATGAAGGATATGGAAAGCTAGCTACTTAGCTTACGTCATACTTACATGATTTCTACTCTTAAAATGGTGATGTGTAGTAAGAAGAATAAAAAAAATTACATTATCTATATATCACACATCACATATCAGTAATGCGTTTGAAATTATTAAAAAAAAAAAAACTTTTTCAAAAGAAACCTTTAAGAAATTGTCAAAAATATTTTCTTTAAAATACTTAATTGATCTAGACATTGAGTTCTCACTCTTTTAATTTATTCGAAAGATCCACAGGAAATAGACATCTTCATTTACAATCTAATAAATCCTCTTCACTTGGTACTTGTTTGAAATGGTTATTAGTTGTAAGTTTTAAAAATTTATATATATATATATATATATATATATATATATATATATATATTAAAATTGTTTTTAATTTAGTTCCAATTTTATCATTTTTAATCCAAAATTTTAAGTTCAAAGCATAGCAACCAACCATTCATTCCCCATTTTCTTATTTGAACTATTTTAGTGACAACAATGGATGATTAATAATATTAAGAGTAGATATGGGTATATAAGTTGCCCCCACTTTACATAGGCTTGCAATTTAAATGACCCACTCGCATAGGCATGAATTTTAAATGATAATTTTTTTTAAGCCTTCATCTGCATTGTGTGACCTTGGCTAACGAGTATGTTTATTCCCTGCAAGACTAAAAATAAAAAATTAAAAAAAAAAATGAACCAAACAAGATCACTGACCAAATTAAAACTGTCCAAATTCATATCTCACTCATTCATTCAATTTAAACTTTTGTACTAAACAAATTAAATTGTAAAATAATATCCTTATTCCACTAAAATTAAGTAATCTCAAAGTGTCACACTTAATCATATTCTTTCAAAGTTATCACCAAGGCAATGTTATGTTATATGCAAATTCATAAACTAACGTTACTAACCTACAAAACTTGAGTGTGTTGGAAAATATAATATGCCACTCATACCTTATGAATATTTATGTTTGATTTCATAATCTATTATTATAGTTAATTACTTGATAATGAAAAGATGTTAAATAATAATAAATATTAACAGTAATAAAGGTTATAATAAATATATTAATTATGTTCTTCGGTTTTTATTATAAGATATAATTTAAAAGAAAAATGATAGTTTTTTAAAGGTATTTTATAATTTTAATAAAACATTAATCTTATTTTATTTTTTTATCTCCATTAAAGAATGTGAAAATATGTGTTTCTTATTGTTAAATAATAAGAAGAAAATTTGATATATAAATATTTTTTCTTACCTTTTAAACTTTTTAGTTTATAAGCTTTGATATGGAGTAATATCATAATCTCTCTCATAAAAGTTTAATAATAAATAAGAAAAGTAAAATTGATATATCATAATTTTATTTTATAAAATTAATAAAATTAACTAATGTAACTATTTATATTAATATGTGTAATTCAATTAAAAGTGTTAATAAAGATCGAGAAATATAATTCTTAATGAAAGAATGATAAAAGGTCATTATAGAATATGTAGTAAGAAGGAGGATGGGTCCCTTGCCTTGTGTAGGTTAAGGATAGGAAAACTCTCTTTTCTCTAAATATTGAGTTATTTTGTGAGGCATTCAGCATATTGCATATGAGAAATTCTTTAGAATAGAGCTTCATAGCAATGAAAAAACTTTTTTCTCTAAATATTCAGTTATTTTGTGAGGTATTCAGCATGTTGCACATGAGAATTCTTTATAATAGAGCTTCATAGCAATGATTATAGGAGTTGTGTTTCCATTTTCTAAATAACTTATTCTTATTTTATTATAAGTTATAGAGGATTGAAATCGCTTATTGAATTTAATTTAGTGTTTTAAAATATTTTTATGTTAGTTGTTGTTTTAACTATCATAAAAGAAAATTATGTCAATTAAAATAACACTTCATAGGTGAAAGTTACGATCTATAAATATATATTAGTTTTTTTTTATTAAAATAATAATAAGAATTGGTATTAAATATATTAAGTGATCAAAATATTTTAGTATTTGTGAAAATTTATTTTTAAATTGTCCTAAACAAACATAATATTACATATTTTTAAGAGTGTTCATTGATTTGGATCAATCTTACAAAGTGGACAATTTGAACCAAATCAATTAAATTGGTTCAATTTTTTTTTTCGTCCAACACAAATTAAACTAATTTAACCGGATGGTAATCAATTCAAGTATCAAATTGACACATTTAAAAGCGGAATCAACTCAAATCAATCTATTCATTTATTATTATTTTTATTTACCTAACAATTAATATATATATATATATATATATGTGTGTCGTTTTGATTATTTTGAAGACATTTTTATGTTTATATATTTTTTTCACTTTTTCTCAAATACTTAAAGAAATTAATAAAAACTATATTACAATATATTGAATGTCATATTCACACACCACAATATATTTGAAATCCTTAAATAAATTAAGAAAAAAAATCAAGAAAACTATATTACAAATTTATCAATTTAGTTAATATTAAGAAATTTATTTACTTTGAGAGAAAAAAAAATTATTTTAAATTTTTTTTAAATTCATTAAATATCTTATAACTCAAAGCTAACCATCCCATCAGATTGATTCAGTTCGAATCAAGAAATTTTTTTTATAAAATTTGAATTAATTAAATTTAATTAAAACAAATTAGATTTTTACTAAACTTCAAACCAACGATGCAAAAACATCCCTAATATTTTAAGTTAGTTTAATTTGAATTTCATAATTCTTTCATATCGAACTTGTGAGACCCCTTCTCTCATCTCTCCCTTTCAACTCTCACTCATTCCCTTCACTCTCTCATTTCTCAACTCTCACTCTTTCTCTCTCAAATTCCCACTTGCTGATCCTTCTTGGTGATCTTAGGTGTTGATTCTTAGTGTTGGGTCTAGCTGAGCCGTGCGGAGTTCTCTTCAAGCTTCTTCTTCTTCATTGTCTTCTTCTTCTTCCCGGAGCTCGGAATTCTTCACCAAGGTAAGGGAAGCTAGGTTTTGCTAATTTTTGGTTGTAAATGAGTTCTAAAAGCTCATTAGATGCTTGATGATGGATGATTTTTGGCTGAGATTGAAGAAAATTCGTTTTCGGGTTTTCAGGGTTTTGGGTGAAATTTGGGATTTTCATTGTTTATGGTTGCATGTGGGTAAAGTTGGGCTTTTTGGGTGATTTGATGAAAATGTGATGTTTTGGGCCGATTATTGCATGTGGATTTTCTGGCTGTTCATGCAGGTTTTTGGAGAAATTTTTGAACTTGGTGGGTTGCTGCTGAGTATCACGCCGGGCACAGTTCTTGGCGCCGGGCGCGTGACCACTAGAGGGCTCCATTGGGCAAGCCCGCCGGGCGCAATGGTGTATGCGCCGGGCGAGCTTAAGAGTGTGAGCCTCTGGATGGCCCACGTCGGGCGTGGTTGGACCGCGCTGGGCGCGATATCAGTGAGTATAACAAAGGGTTTTTGGGTTTCTGGTGTGGCGCCGAGCGTGACCTTGTCTCTCCCGGCATGGAGACTCCTTGGGAGTCTCTGCTAGAGGTGGCGCCGGGCGCAATTGATATTGCACCGGGTGTGAGACTTTGGGGAACTCTCTGCTTAACTTGCGCCGAGCGCGGGTTAGCACGTCGGGTGTGTGAGACCTTATGAGATTTTTGCCTCCTAGCACGCCGGGCGTAATGGGAATTGCGTCGGGTGCGCTGAGCCCTGATGCTCTCTGGTTGTGCCATGCCGGGCGCGACCATGAGCGCGCCGGGCGCAGAGATGATATTTGATGTTAAGCTGATATGTGTTGAATTATGCTGAAATTTGCTGATAGATGTTGTTATATGCTGAGCTGAGCTGAAAATGTTAAATATTGTTGTGCTGACTAGTTGATGTATATTGTTGTGCTGTAAGTTGTTTCGCTGTGATGTATGATGATATTGTTGTGCTGTGTTGTGCTGCATGCTGATATAAACTGTTGTAGGCCGTAAGGCTGAGCTGTTGTAGGTCGTAAGGCTGAGCTGTTGATCACTAAGACTAGAGGAGATGTTTTCAAAATTTCCTCATCCCATTGTGTGGATTGAGCGGCTGTGGTGCTCTTAGAGCCCGATTTGTGGAAAACCCTCCCTGGAAAACTGACCCTTGGAGTGGTAACTTGTTGTTCTCCTCTAAGTTCTTAGTGGTCCCGTGTGTGGGCAAGGTCAAGGCACACGTGTACAAAGCAACCACGGTATAGGGGTCAGGTCGAGTTATACCGCTTACAAGCGACCAAATCTAGTTGATATGCGTGACGACGCATTTGTGTGTTTATTGTTGTTTATGCTGTAGATGTGCTGAGTTGTATGCTGATGATGTGCTGATAGCTGTAGCTGTTTACAATTCATGTATCTTTATATATGTATGTTGATTTCTTTCACTAGCTTACCCTTTGTTGTTTCCATGTGATTTGGACTGCAATGATCATACTATGTATGGGAGCAGAGCAGGGTTAGGTTGGTGTTCGGAGGTGGGTCTACAGCTGGCAGATGGCGTTTGATTATTTTGTTGTTTTTAGCTACTTAGTGTAGCATTGTTGGATGTATTTTGTATATTTTGATTTTTAGCCCCAGATTGGACCTTGTGTATATATTATATTTGTTTATATATATATATATACTTGCTCTTTTTGTGTGGTGTTGTGGTGTGTTGTGCTGTGTGTAGTGACCAGTCGGGTCGTTACACTTTAGTGGTATTAGAGCAGTTTGAGTCTAGTGGACACTCAGTGGGGGTGGTCCCTTTAGGCTTTTGTTGTGCTAAACTTTGTGCTGTGTTGATTTCCTTGTTATTTTCTGTGTTGTTGATTGTGGTTTGGTTTAGTTATTGTGTACTGAAGATGTTGTTGCTTTTGTAGACAATGACTAGAACCAATGAGCAGATAGCCCGTGCCATGGAGATGATGGCTATGGCTATGGCTATGCAGCAGCAAAATGCTTATTTTGCTAGGATGGATGTTGATAGAGTTGCAGCTAGTGCAGCAAGGCCCGCGGGGTCACAAGAGAGCCGGGATCCAGTTGAGTTCCGGAAATGCCATCCTCCACAGTTCAAGGGAGATGCAGACCCAGAGGTAGCTGACCACTAGATCTGTGAGCTGGAGAAGATCTTCACTGTGTTGGGATGTTCTCAAGAGAGGAGGCTGGCATATGCTGTATACATGCTGGTTGGGGAGGCTGAGCATTGGTGGAGAGGTACCCATCACATGCTGACTACTAGAGGAGTGGTTGTTGACTGGGAGTGCTTTAGGAGAGTGTTCTTGGAGAAGTACTTCCTGGAGAGCATGAGGCATGCCAAGGAGGCTGAGTTCATGCGATTGCACCAGGGTGGGCTGTTTGTAGCGGAGTATGCAATGAGATTCGAGCACCTGGCTCGTTTCTATTCGCAAGCTATTTCTGAGGCTTGGAAATGTAGGAAATTTGCTGAGGGTTTGAAACAAGAGCTGAAGAGGGTGGTGGTGCCTATGGCCATCATTGAGTTTCCGGCCTTGGTGGAGAAGGCGAAAGTTGTTGAGCGGTTAGAAAGTGGCAACCGTGTGACTAGGACTGCTGAGGGACCAGCTGGGTCCAAGAGAGGAGGAAATTAGAGGAAGCCATATGATAGGCCCCAACCACAACAGGGGGGTCTTGTCATAAGGCAACCTTCTAATGCTGCTAGAGGAGGGAGACAGGGTGAAGGTGCCACTCTCATATGTTACAGGTATGTTGGACCCCATTTTGTCAGGGATTGTCCACACACGGAGAGCCGGTGTTTCAGGTGCCATCAAATGGGTCATGAGTCGACCAACTGTCCCGCCAGAAACAGACCGGAGAGTGGTGCTCAGAGGGGCGATGCTCAGAGGGGTGATAAACCCACTACTACTGGTAGAGTATTCGCCTTGACTAGGGCTGAGGCTTCGACTTCTTCTGATCTTGTGAAGGGGAAGGGCAAAGCTGCTGGTAAGGATGTGATGTTTTTGTTTGATTCTGGAGCTTCACACTCCTTTATTTCCTATGCTTGTGCTGCTGTGCTAGGTGTGCCGGTGTGTGATTTGGGGCTGAGACTGCTAGTGTCGACGCCCGCTTCTACTTTGGTAGTTGCTTCTGAGCTGTGTGATGGTTGTTCGATTGTTGTGGATGAGAAGCGGTATAAGGTGAGCTTGATCTGTTTACCTTTGGTGGATATTGACATAATCTTAGGGATGGATTGGTTGTCTGCCAATCGCATCCTTATAGATTGTGCCAATAGGAGGCTGATCATTCCTCAGGTGGAGGAGGAGCTGTTGATTTCAGTTGTTCAAGCTGAATCATTGTTGAGAGATGGGGCAGAGTACTGTCTTCTGCTTGCTTCCATGAGTGTGGAGACTGAGTGGGTCATTATTGAGATTGATGTGATGAGGGATTTTGCTGAGGTGTTCCTTGATGAGGTGCTTGGGTTGCCTCCTATTAGGGAGATGGAGTTTAGCATTGACTTGGTTCCAGGTGCGGGGCCAGTGTCGGTGGCTCCCTATAGGATGGCCCCTACTGAGTTAGTTGAGTTGAAAGGTCAGTTGGAGGACCTGTTGGAGAAGCAGTTGGTGCGGCCGAGTGTATCGCCGTGGGGTGTTCCCGTGTTGTTAGTGAAGAAGAAGGATGGGGTAGTCGACTGTGTGTTGATTACCGGCAGTTGAACAAGTTGACCATTAAGAAAAAATATCCACTTCCTCGGATAGATGACTTGATGGATCAACTGAGGGGAGCATCCGTTTTCTCGAAGATTGACTTGAGGTCAGGTTATCACCAAATCAGGATGAAGGAGGGTGACATACCGAAGACTGCTTTTAGAACTAGGTATGGTCACTACGAGTATGTTATGATGCCGTTTGGTGTGACCAACGCCCCGGCAGTGTTCATGGATTACATGAACAGGATCTTCCGGCCCTTCTTGGATAAATTTGTGGTGGTGTTCATTGATGACATCCTGATTTATTCAAGGACCCCGGAGGAGCATGAAGAGCACTTGAGGCTGGTGCTGGAGATTTTGAAGGCGAAGCAGCTATTCGCTAAGCTTTCAAAATGTGAGTTCTGGATGGATGAGGTGATGTTCTTGGGGCATGTGATCTCAGCTGACGGGATTGCTGTTGATCCGGCCAAGGTGGAGTCGGTATTGCAGTCGGAGCGTCCAAGAACTGTCACCGATATTTGAAGTTTTGTGGGTCTAGCAAGTTACTATCGAAGGTTCATTGAGGGATTCTCCAAGATAGTAGCGCCTCTAACCCAGTTGACAAGGAATGAGCAGTCGTTCATTTGTACTGATGCTTGTGAGCGGAGTTTTGAGGAGCTGAAGAGGAGGTTGACTACTTCTCCTGTGCTGGTGTTACCCAACTCTAGTGAACCTTTTGATGTGTATTGTGATGCTTCTCACTAGGGTCTGGGGTGTGTGCTGATGCAAAACGTGAAAGTGGTGGCATATGCTTCAAGGCAACTGAAGAACCATGAGAGGAATTATCCCACTCATGACTTGGAGTTAGCAACAATGGTGTTTGCCTTGAAGATATGGAGGCATTATCTGTATGGTGCTCGGTTCAGCGTCTTCAGTGATCACAAGAGTCTGAAGTACCTGTTTGATTAGAAGGAGATGAACATGAGGCAGAGGCGGTGGATGGAGTTTTTGAAGGATTATGACTTCTAGTTGATGTATCATCCTGGGAAGGCTAGTGTTCTGGCGGATGCGCTAAGTAGGAAATCCATCCACATGTCTAGTATGATGGTAAGAGAGATGGAGCTGGTTGAGGAGTTCAGAGATCTAAACCTATGTGTGGAGTTAGCTCAGGATCACATTAGTTGTGGGATGATTACCATAACTAGTGAGTTCTTGAGGTAGGTTGGACAAAAGTAGTTGCAAGATGTTGAGCTGGTGAAACTTCTTGGTTTGCTGGGTACCGAGAAGGTTGTTGGTTTTGAGCTGGGCGAAGATGGAATCTTGAGGTTTAAGGGCAGGATTTTCCTACCTCATGATGCTGAGTTAAAGAAAGCTGTGTTGGAGGAAGGCCACAAGAGCAGACTTAGCATACATCCTGGTATGACTAAGATGTACCAAGACCTCAGGAAGACTTTCTGGTGGTCTGGTATGAAGAGGGAGATAGCTGAATATGTGGCGGGCTGTCTGACGTGTTAGAAGGCGAAGGTCGAGCATCAGAAGCCAAGTGGTTTGATGCAGCAGATGGAGATTCCGAAATGGAAGTGGGATAGTATCATTGTGGACTTCATTGTGGGGTTGCCTAAGTCGGCTAGAAATAGTGATGCTATCTGGGTGATAGTTGATCGGTTGACCAAGTGTGCACATTTCTTGCCTGTCAACATCAAGTGGTCCTTGGAGAAGCTGACGCAGTTGTATGTGAGGAAAATAGTACGGTTGCACGGGGTGCCTTCCAGTATTATTTTAGACAGAGATCCGAGGTTCACTTCTATATTTTGGCAAAGTCTACATCAAGCCTTAGGCACGAAGCTGAAACTGAGTTCTGCTTATCATCCGCAGATGGATGGTCAGTCAGAGAGGACAATCTAGTCCTTGGAGGATCTGTTGAGGGCTTGTGTGTTAGACCACTTGGGAAGTTGGGAGGATGTCCTACCACTAGTTGAGTTCACGTACAATAATAGCTTTCATGCTAGTATTGGGATGGCACCGTTTGAAGCCTTGTATGGTAGGAGATGTAGGACTCCTCTGTGCTGGTATCAAGATGGTGAGTCAGTGGTGGTGGGACTGGAGCTAATCCTACAGACTACTGAGAAGGTGAAGCTGATTCAGGAAAGGATGAAGACTGCTCAGAGTAGGAAGAAATCTTATGCTGATAAAAGGCGAAAGCCTTTGGAGTTTTCTGAAGGGGAGCATGTGTTTCTGAAGGTGACCCCAACCTCTAGTGTGGGTAGAGCGCTGAAGGCAAGGAAGTTGACACCGAGGTTTGTTGGTCCCTATCAGATCATACAGCGTGTGGGTCCGGTTGGTTATCGATTGGCTTTGCCACCGTCTCTTTGAAACCTACACGATGTATTTCATGTATCCCAGCTGAGGAAGTATGTTCATGACCCTGGTCATGTGGTTGAGCTGGATGATGTACGGGTGAAGGAGAATCTAACGTTTGAGAAGTTGTCGGTAGCTGTAGTGGATCATAAGCTGAAGGAACTGAGGGGCAAGTCCATTGCTCTGGTGAAGGTGTTGTGCGATGCAGCTACTGGTGAGACTACTTGGGAAGTGGAGCAGCAGTGTAGGGAGCGGTATCCGTTTCTTTTCCCAAGTAAGTCTGTTTGGGGACGAAAATTCCTGTTGTTGGGGAGGTTGTGAGACCCCTTCTCTCATCTCTCCCTTTCAACTCTCACTCATTCCCTTCACTCTCTCATTTCTCAACTCTCACTCTTTCTCTCTCAAATTCCCACTTGCTGATCCTTCTTGTGATCTTTGGTGTTGATTCTTAGTGTTGGGTCTAGCTGAGCCATGCGAAGTTCTCTTCAAGCTTCTTCTTCTTCTTCATTGTCTTCTTCTTCTTCCCGGAGCTCGGAATTTTTCACCGAGGTAAGGGAAGCTAGGTTTTGTTGATTTTTGGTTGTAAATGAGTTCTAAAAGCTCATTAGATTCTTGATGATGGATGATTGTTGGCTGAGATTGATGAAAATTCATTTTCGGGTTTTCGGGGTTTTGGGTGAAATTTGGGTTTTTCATTGTTTATGGTTGCATGTGGGTAAAGTTGGGCTTTTTGGGTGATTTGATGAAAATGTGATGTTTTGGGCCGATTGCATGTGGATTTTCTGGTTGTTCATGCAGGTTTTTGGAGAAATTTTCAAACTTGGTGGGTTGCTGCTGAGTATCACGCTGGGCGCAATTCTTGGCGCTGGGCATGTGACCACTAGAGGGCTCCATTGGGCAAGCCCGCCTAGCGCAATGGTGTATGCGCCGGGCGAGCTTGAGAGTGTGAGCCTCTGGATGGCCCACGCTGGGCGTAGTTGGAGCTCGTTGGGCGCGATATCAGTGAGTAACAAAGGGTTTTTGGGTTTCTAGTGTGGCGTCGGGCGTGACCTTGTCTCGTTGGGCGTGGAGACTCCTTGGGAGTCTCTGCCAGAGGTGGCGCCAGGCGCAATTGATATTGCGCCAGGCGTGAGACTTTGGGAAAGTCTCTGCTTAACTTGCGCCGAGCGCGGGTTAGCACGTCAGGCGTGTGAGACCTTCTGAGGTCTCTGCCTCCTAGCACGTCGGGCGCAATGGGAATTGCACCGGGCGCGCTGAGCCCTGATGCTCTCTGGTTGTGCCACGCCGAGCGCGACCATGAGCGCACCGGGCGCAGAGATGATATTTGATGTTAAGTTGATATGTGTTGAATTATGCTGAAATTTGCTGATAGATGTTGTTATATGCTGAGCTGAGCTGAAAATGTTAAATATTGCTGTGCTGACTAGTTGATGTATATTGTTGTGCTGTAAGTTGTTTAGCTGTACTGTATGATGATATTGTTGTGCTGTGTTTTGCTGCATGCTGATATAAACTGTTGTTGGTCGTAAGGCTAAGCTGTTGTAGGCCGTAAGGCTGAGTTGTTGTAGGCCGTAAGGCTGAGCTGTTGATCACTAAGACTAGAGGAGATGTTTTCAAAATTTCCTCATCCCATTGTGTGGATTGAGCGGCTGTGGTGCTCTTAGAGCCCGATTTGTGGAAAACCCTCCCTGGAAAGCTGACCCTTGGAGTGGTAACTTGCTGTTCTCCTCTAAGTTCTTAGTGGTCCCGTGTGTGGGCAAGGTCGAGGCACACGTATACAAAGCGACCACGGTATAGGGGCCAGGTCGAGCTATACCGCTTACAAGCGACCAAATCTAGCTGATATGCGTGACGACGCATTTGTGTGTTTATTGTTGTTTATGCTATAGATGTGCTGAGTTGTATGCTAATGGTGTGCTAATAGCTGTAGCTGTTTACCATTCATGTATCTTTATATATGCATGTTGATTTCTTTCACTAGCTTACCCTTTGTTGTTTTCATGTGGTTTGGAGTGCAATGATCATACTATGTATGGGAGCAGTGCAGGGTTAGGTTGGTATCTGGAGGTGGGTCTGCAGCTGGCAGATGGCGTTTGGTTATTTTGTTGTTTTTAGCTACTTAGTGTAGCATTGCTGGATGTATTTTGTATATTTTGATTTTTAGCCCTAGATTGGACCTTGTGTATGTATTATATTTGTTTATATATATATACTTGTTCTTTCTGTGTGGTGCTGTGGTGTGTTGTGCTGTGTGTAGTGACCAGTCAGATTGTTACAGAACTATCCTTACTTATTTTATTAGTTTGGGATAACTTTTAACACAAAAATCGAATCAACCGGCAACGGAACACCGCTAGTTACATATATCTAAGGCCTTAGTTGGAATGGATTTCCACAGGACACCATCATCTGGTTACGTAGCCGAGGTAGCCATGTGAATTCTCACACGTTACCATTGTTTAGTTATACATTGTCTGGTTAATTACATTGTTCAGTTGAGAGAGCCAAGTGGATTTCCGCAGGCTACCATTCTATAATTATACATGTCAAGGGTTACCTCAGTGAATCAGGATATTCACCACCATCTACCCATCACTTTGGTATTCACTTGCCCAAATACACTCGAGTCTTATTTTACTTTTGAATAATCATAATATTAATATAAAATATTTATAATTTAAAATAGTGATTAATTTTTAACACAAATATATTTAAAGTAGGTATTCTTCTTTTAATATAATCTACTTCTTGCGTGTTCGCTCACATATTAAAGATGTGATTTTCCACGCTTAAATCAAAGTTATATGTAGTGGCTTCTCCATCTTAAACATGACGTAGCGTATTGATGTACATCTAAACACATGTTTTATACTTATAATTAAGATTTGAATCATAAATATCTTACTTAAAGAATACAAGTCATTATTATCACTTATGTTAATCAATTTTGGTTGAATATACCATAATATTACTCTATCATTAATTTCTTAAAAACAAAAATATAAATAAAATAGACGATGCAATAAAAAAGGATGAAAAAAATAATTTCAAAATAGTATTATAAAAATATATTATGTTCCTGTGTTAGGATACACACTCCAATTATCCTTGTTGTAGCGGGTCTGGTCCTGGGTCTCGGTCTTCTCGTTCCTATCCGGGTAGTCCGATGTGAGGGGGGTGTGCCTGCAAAGACACACCAACGCTCAAGTAAGTGCTCGGCGTAATAAATGCGGTAGTTGAAAGTTAGTTACGTACCTCGCTGGGGTCCTATTTATAGTGATTCTTATTGGGCCGCGATTAAGGACTGGGCCCCGGGAAATTAGGGGGCTAATCCGGTGCATTACATAAATTAACCTCTCCATAATTATCCTGGCGTAAATCCGTGACTTGGTCGAGCACACCGACACGTTCCGTTCAGATTGTGAGTGGTCGGTGGGCTCGGGTATTCGACCTGGTCGTCCACGAACTCGGGTATTCGGCCTAGTCGGCCACGAACTCAGGTATTCGGCCTAGTCGGCCATGAACTCGGGTATTCGGCCTAGTCGGCCACGAACTCGGGTATTCGGCCTAGTCAACCACCATACGGTATACAACCCCCGCAGCGTCGAGGATGGGAAAGACGAAGACGTTTTAATTGTATAGGGTTGTGGTTCTCGGCGTGGAGTGGCAGATGTTGCTTCCGACCGCTAGTAGTAGTGTGCATGTTCCTAGTGTAGTCGGTTTTGCTAACCTCGGTGGTCGTGGCCGGTTCAAATTTCCTTGTGCCAAACGTCCTCCCTAATTGCTAAACATGTTATGATGAGGTCGGTTGTCTCCGAGGAGAGGTTGCAGGGGCGGCTTAAGGAGGCTGAGGTGACGTTGAAGGAGGCATTGACTGCCAATGCAAAGGTCACCGAGTCGGCCGAAGAACTGAAGAGGGCAGCCGATGCCCATAGGAGAGAGGTCGACGACTTGAAGTTGACGGTCCAGAAAATGAAAGAAAATGAAAGCCGAGGCCACCGCTGCAGCTGCCGAGATTGCTCGGCTAAATGAGGCCGCTACCAAGTTCAAAGCCGAGGCCACCGAGAAAATTCTCGACCAGCACGATGCCGGCTTCCAACATGCTATGCGACAGGCCTTCTACTTTTGTGAGGTCCCGGCTGACTTCAATTTTGATGTTAGTCGGGGTTTCTACGGTGGAAGAGGCCCCACCGGCAAGCCGATCATTGATGTGGTCGGCGATGGGAATCCGGAGGACTCGGCCGCAGTGTAAGAGGTTGACTCTCGTGGTAGTAGGTTAGGGTTAGGATTTTTTGCTTGCTTATAATCAGGCCATTAGTGCCTTTTGTGATCGGCCATTGGCGTCGTGGACAAAGATGATTTTTTGTGTAAGTAGTCGTACTGATTGGCCATACTTTAATGGAATATTTTACTTTCCAATTTTTTGTCATATTCATTAACGCCTAGTAATATAAACACAACCGAATGGTATGCTCGGCCGAAGGGGGGTTAAATTCATGTTTGTCGCGGATTAACGCTTGGTGTGAGTTCGACTCAGGAGTGCTCCGCCTAGGCGTGCTCGGCCTCGAAATGCTAGAGTACGTGCGAGTGCTCGGCTTGAGAGTGTTCGGCCGAAGTGTGCTCGGCCTCGGAGTCAGATCATGCGATTTGATACGCGGAAGTGTATTTAATCCGCGAGAGTGCTCGTCTTGAGAGTGTTCGGCCGAAGCGTGCTCGGCCTCGGAGTCGGATCACGTGATTTGATACGCGGTGTATTTAATCCGCGATAGTGCTCGGCTTGAGCATGTTCGGCCTAAGCGTGGTCGGCCTCGGAATGTTGGGTCACGCGATTTGATGCACGAAGTGTGTTGGAGCACGCGAGAGTGCTCGGCTTGAGAGTGTTCAGCCGAAGCATGCTCGGCCTCGGAGTCGGATCATGCGATTTGATACGCGAAGTGTATTTGATCCGCGAGAGTGCTCGTCTTGAGAGTGTTCGGCCGAAGCGTGCTCGACTTCGGAGTCGGATCATGCGATTTGATACGCGAAGTGTATTTGATCTACGAGAGTGCTCGGCTTGAGAGTGCTCGGCCGAAGCGTGCTCAGCCTCGGAGTCGAATCACGCGATTTGATACGCGAAGTGTATTTGATCCGCGAGAGTGCTCGGCTTGAGCGTGTTCGGCCTAAGTGTGGTCGGCCCCGGAATGTTGGGTCACGCGATTTGATGCGCGAAGTGTGTTGGAGCATGCGAGAGTGCTCGGGTTGAGAGTGTTCGGCCGAAGCGTGCTCAGCCTCAGAGTTGGGTCACGTGATTTGATGCGCGAAGTGTGTTGGAGCACGTGAGAGTGCTCGTCTTGAGAGTGTTCGGCCGAAGCGTGCTCGACCTCGGAGTCGGATCATGCGATTTGATATTCGAAGTGTATTTGATCCGCGAGAGTTCTCGGCTCGAGCGTGTTCGGCTGAAGCGTGGTCGGCCCCAGAATGGTGGGTCACGTGATTTGATGCGCGAAGTGTGTTGGAGCACGCGAGAGTGCTCGGCTTGAGAGTGTTCGGCCGAAGCGTGCTCGGCCTCGGATTCGGATCATGCAATTTGATACGTGAAGTGTATTTGATCCGTGAGAGTGCTCGTCTTGAGAGTGTTCGGCCGAAGCGTGCTCGGCCTCGGAGTCAGATCATGCGATTTGATACACGAAGTGTATTTGATCCGCGAGAGTGCTCGTCTTGAGAGTGTTCGGCCGAAGCGTGCTCGGCCTCAGAGTTGGATCATGCAATTTGATACGCGAAGTGTAATTGATCCACGAGAGTGCTCGTCTTGAGAGTGTTCGGCCGAAGCGTGCTCGGCCACGGAGTCGGATCACGTGATTTGATACGCGAAGTGTATTTGATCCGCGAGAGTGCTCGTCTTGAGAGTGTTCGGCCGAAGCGTGCTCGGCCTCGGAGTCGGATCACGCGATTTGATACGCGGTGTATTTAATCCGCGATAGTGCTCGGCTTGAGCATGTTCGGCCTAAGCGTGGTCGGCCCCGGAATGTTGGGTCACGCGATTTGATGCACGAAGTGTGTTGGAGCACGCGAGAGTGCTCGGCTTGAGAGTGTTCAGCCGAAGCATTCTCGGCCTCGGAGTCGGATCATACGATTTGATACGCGAAGTGTATTTGATCCGCGAGAGTGCTCGTCTTGAGAGTGTTCGGCCGAAGCGTGCTCGACTTCGGAGTCGGATCATGCGATTTGATACGCGAAGTGTATTTGATCTACGAGAGTGCTTGACTTGAGAGTGCTCGGCCGAAGCGTGCTCGGCCTCGGAGTCGAATCACGCGATTTGATACGCGAAGTGTATTTGATCCGCGAGAGTGCTCGGCTTGATCGTGTTCGGCCTAAGTGTGGTCGGCCCCAGAATGTTGGGTCACGCGATTTGATGCGCGAAGTGTGTTGGAGCATGCGAGAGTGCTCGGGTTTAGAGTGTTCGGCCGAAGCGTGCTCGGCCTCAGAGTTGGGTCACGTGATTTGATGCGCGAAGTGTGTTGGAGCACGTGAGAGTGCTCGTCTTGAGAGTGTTCGACCGAAGCGTGCTCGACCTCGGAGTCGGATCATGCGATTTGATACGCGAAGTGTATTGGATCCGCGAGAGTGCTCGGCTCGAGCATGTTCGGCCGAAGCGTGGTCGGCCCCAGAATGTTGGGTCACGTGATTTGATGCGCGAAGTGTGTTGGAGCACGCGAGAGTGCTCGGCTTGAAAGTGTTCGGCCGAAGCATGCTCGGCCTCGAAGTCGGATCATGCGATTTGATACGCGAAGTGTATTTGGTCCGTGAGAGTGCTCGTCTTGAGAGTGTTCGGCCGAAGCGTGCTCGGCCTCGGAGTCGGATCATGCGATTTGATACACGAAGAGTATTTGATCCGCGAGAGTGCTCGTCTTGAGAGTGTTCGGCCGAAGCGTGCTCGGCCTCAGAGTCGGATCATGCAATTTGATACGCGAAGTGTATTTGATCCACGAGAGTGCTCGGCTTGAGAGTGTTCGGCCGAAGCGTGCTCGGCCTCGGAGTCGAATCACGCGATTTGATATGCGGTGTATTTAATCCGCGAGAGTGCTCGGCTTGAGTGTGTTCGGCCTAAGTGTGGTCGGCCCCGGAATGTTGGGTCACACGATTTGATGCGCGAAGTGTGTTGGAGCACGCGAGAGTGCTCGGGTTGAGAGTGTCTCGGAGTTGGGTCATGTGATTTGATGCGCGAAGTGTGTTGGAGCACGCGAGAGTGCTCGTCTTGAGAGTGTTCGGCCGAAGCGTGCTCGTCCTCGGAGTCAGATCATGCGATTTGATACGTGAAGTGTATTTGATCCGCGAGAGTGCTCGGCTCAAGCGTGTTCGGCTCAAGCGTGGTCGACCCCAGAATGTTGGGTCACGTGATTTGATGCGCGAAGTGTGTTGGAGCACGCGAGAGTGCTCGGCTTGAGAGTGTTCGACCGAAGCGTGCTCGGCCTCGGAGTCGGATCATGCGATTTGATACGCGAAGTGTATTTGATCCGCGAGAGTGCTCGTCTTGAGAGTGTTCGGCCGAAGCGTGCTCGGCCACGGAGTCGGATCATGTGATTTGATACGCGAAGTGTATTTGATCCGCGAGAGTGTTCGTCTTGAGAGTGTTCGGCCGAAGCGTGCTCGACCTCGGAGTCGGATCATGCTATTTGATACGTGATGTATTTGATCCGCGAGAGTTGATAGACTATGGCCAAGGCCAAGGAATCCAAGAGGTGATATACTAAAAGAACCAAGAGGAATGGGATGATCTTAAAGACCTTTTTCTTATGTTTGTACATATAGTAGCTCTTTCGTATAGGTTATTTTTGCCTTTGTATTTGTGGGGCACTTTACTTGCTTTTTCTAGTGTTTGTATATTGATTTTAAGGTAGGCTACTTGGAGAGTTTAACTCCATTTAACCTCCCTAGTTGATACATTCATTTTGTATTTTTTCAGTAGAGAAAAAGGGGTGACATTTAGCAATGCTTGAGGGTGTGACTAGTAATTGGGCCAGAACTGGGCCTAGGCAAAATTTTGCATATTAGACTCATTTTTCTCCTAATTTTTCATAGAATTGATTTAGCTAGGTCTCATCATCATATGATGAACCTAACTAAACCAAATCAAAGAATTTCAAAATAAATCATGGAGCATTTTGGAGTCTTGGCCGCCTAGCTCTCACTTGTGTTCTTGGCCAAATTCTAGCTTCTGCTACAAGCTTTGAAGCTTGCCTTCCAAGCTTCTAAACCTTAGTAGGTTTGGCTGACCTTACCATGGTTCTTAAGTGAACCATGGTCAAGGTTAGCTTCTCCTACAAGTTTTAGAAACCATGGATGGTTAGCTACATCTTACCATGGTTCCTAGTGAACCATGGTTAAGGTTAGCTTACACTAGAAGCTACCTCTCCCTATATATTTGTTTTCTCTACTCTTGTAATCACTTTTGGACATTTATGAGAATTAGAAATCAGATTTCTCTCTCATTTTCAAGAGTCAATTTCGTGAGAAACCTCCTCCTAGGTTCTCTCTCAAGGTTCCTTCTCCTAGAAGCTTGGTTTCTCAAGCTTCTTCACTTCTTCAAGAGGTAACCGAACCTCCTCAAGGTGTTTCTCCTCCATTGAAGCTTCTTCAAAGGAAAATTCCAAGGTCAAAACGTGATAACCTCATGGAGCATTTTCGGTCCTTGCATGGAAGCTTGGATGAACAACAATCTTCACCAAGTAGTTCCATCAAGAGTGCTCGGCTTGAGCGTGTTCAGCCGAAGCGTGCTCGGCCTCGGAGTCGGATCATGCGATTTGATATGCGATGTATTTGATCCGCGAGAGTGCTCGGCTTGAGCGTGTTCGGCCGAAGCATGCTCGGCCTCGGAGTCGGATCATGCAATTTGATATGCGATGTATTTGATCCGCGAGAGTGCTTGGCTTGAGCGTGCTCGGCCTCGGAGTCGGATCATGCGATTTGATGCGCGAAGTGTGTTGGAGCACGCGAGAGTGCTCGTCTTGAGAGTGTTCGGCCGAAGCGTGCTCGGCCTCGGCGCGTGTCGTAGTGCTCGGCCTAGGTACATCCTTAGCCGAGGAGGGTACTCGGGAGGGAAACCTGTCGGGCTCGAGCGCACTTTTTGAGTGATCGGCCGAGTATTGCTCGACATCGGCATATGTGCGTAATGCTCGGCCTAGGTACATCCTTAGCCGAGGAGGGTACTCGGAAGGGAAACCTGTCGGGCTCGAGCGCACTTTTTGAGTGATCGACCGAGGATTGCTTGGCGTCGGCGTATGTGCGTAATGCTCGGCCTAGGTACATCCTTAGCCGAGGAGGTTACTCGGGAGGGAAACCTGTCGAGCTCGAGCGCAGTTTTTGAGTGAGTGATCAGCCGAGGATTGCTCGGCGTCGGTGTGTGCGTTATTCGAGATTGGACCTGCATGACCGCGACCTAAACGTATATATATATATATATATATATATATATATATATTAAAATAAGGAACGACATGACAAATATTTAAAAATGTCTTGTATACATTGTGTAACGTGGTCCTCTCGGGGGATGAGCATTTGAGGGCTCGGCATTCGCCTTTCTCATCGGGTCTCGACCCGGTTCTTTTCGTCCATATCCCTCCTCGGCTCTGGCCTGATTTCTAGTCACCGCCAATTCTTCCATTTGCATGTACTTCTCGGCTCGGCGTCGGAGATCGTTCATATCACCGGACGGTTTCTTACACAAGCTATTCACAAATGGCCCCGGCCTGAGGGCAGTGCTCAGCCGATCCATTACCATGGCTGGGTTAAGGTCGCCGATCTCCATGGCGATCTTGTTGAATCGGTCCATGAAGCTTCTCAAACTTTCCTTCTTCTCCTGACGAACCCCCGCCAATGCTAGTGAGGTCGTCTTGTACGGTTTGCTCATCGCGAACTGAAGAGAGAATTGGGACGACAGCTCGCTAAACGAGTCAATGGAAGCGCTCGGCAATCGCGTGAACCAGCTCAGAGCCCTCCCTTTCAACGATGTGGGGAATATCCGGCACAAGGCCGAGTCATCTTGAGTAGAGAGGGTCGCTTGTGTCAGGAAAACGTTCAAGTGCTCCTCGGGGTCGGTGGACCCGTCATAGTTCTCGATCGGCATGCTCTTCCAATGGTCTAACAGGGTTGCCTCCATTATCCTTCGGGAGAAGGGGTGTCTCAACCAGTGGGTGGTGGTGTCGATCATGCCACCAATCAAAGAAGTAACCGGTGTTCGGGTTACATGGTCGGTGGGGGCATGATAGGCCGACTCCTCTGGGAGTGTGGGAGTTGACGGCACGTAGGTTTGGTTCAGACTTCAGAGCTCGGCGTTTTGTCGGTGCAGTTCGGCCAACTCCCTGGCATCGGCTTCTCTCTGTCTTCAGAAGGCTGCCATTTCCTCACGCAATGCGCGCAAGTCATCATGGAGGTCGGGCTGGGCTCCGTCGGCGTTTGGCCGGACCTCTTGTATCACAGGCTCCGGTTGTGTCTGAGGCATTCCGTATAGGTATCGTTTTTGGCCGGTCATGACGGGATTGTTCTCGAGGTTGGGGATCGGTTGAGTCGATGTCGATGGTCCTTTGCGTGTTACTACCATATCTCGGTCTCAGTTGTAGAGTTAAAAGGGGCTGAAAACGTCTCTTCGGCCCCACGGTGGGCGCCAAATGTTCCTGTGTTAGGATACACACTCCAATTATCCTTGTTGTAGCAGGTCTGATCCTGGGTCTCGATCTTCTCGTTCCTATCTGGGTAGTCCGATGTGAGGGGGGGTGTGCCTGCAAAGACACTCTAACGCTCAAGTAAGTGCTCGGCGTAATAAATGCGATAGTTGAAAGTTAGTTACGTACCTCGCTGGGGTCCTATTTATAGTGATTCTTATTGGGCCGCGATTAAGGACTGGGCCCCGGGAAATTAGGGGGCTAATCCGGTGCATTACATAAATTAACCTCTCCATAATTATCCTGGCGTAAATCCGTGACTTGGCCGAGCACACCGACACGTTTCGTTCAGATTGTGAGTGGTCGGTGGGCTCAGGTATTCGACCTGGTCGTCCACGAACTCGGGTATTCGGCCTAGTCGGCCACGAACTCAAGTATTCGGCCTAGTCGGCCATGAACTCGGGTATTCGGCCTAGTCAGCCACGAACTCGGGTATTCGGCCTAGTCAACCACCATACGGTATATATTATAAGAGTAAAATAACTTTTATTTATTAGAGAAAAACTTGTCGAGCTGCTCCATGAAAAAACAAAGTGTAAAAATCTGTCTCCACAAATCGCCGCCCTAAGCATGTGGGAGCAGAGAAGATTTTTGCTTCCCTCGATTACAAATCAACATCATTTACTTTATTTCCATTACTTTTCAAAGTCTACAAACACCTTCACTTTCGTAAAGTGCTTCTACCATAGGACGATATTAATGAATCTTTCATCTTGTCATAGATCATAGGTAATGTGTAATTTTATTGCTCAATTTTGACTTTTGGACTAAATCCATCCATTAACATCCTTATGTGCTCAATTAGTATAAGTGTTTACTTATTTTGAAATTTTAATTGGAATTTAAGTTATGTAAGTCAACTCTCATTTTACTTAGTTGTGTGTGTACGTTTATGAAGTTAAATAATAGTCATAAAGATATCCACGCATGGAACTAAAAGGAAAAGTCTAAAGTTGAGGAAATGTTGATACAAGGATGCCAAAGACCAAATAAGGTATACTTAAGTAAACAAATTAATTTCCACGAATGTAAACAATTTAATTAAAAGCTTATTAAATAAGCCTTAGGTAAACGCTTATGAATAAGTTGACTTATATTACATCATCAATAAAGAAGATAGGTTCATCAGTGCAAAAATATATTCCCTCCATTTCTACATATTAAAAAATAAATAATGAGAGTGTTATTTTAATTTTAATTATAAGAAATATGAATCTATTTTTAAATATATTAATTAGTAATAATCTTTTATATCTTTAATTTATTATGTGTTTATTAATAATTTTTCTACTCATTTTTTTTTCATAAAAGTGAATGTATTTATTGAGTAACTAACACTATAAGTCATATTTATTGGTTGAAATAAAAAAATATTCCATAATTTTTGAATAATGTCATTAAATATAAATACAATCTATACTATTTAATTTTATGGATATTTTTTGAATAAATTTCAAATTATGATATTATTTATTATAACTAACTAATTAATTTAACTATTTTCATTGTACTTAATAGAATAGGTATTTGTTTTTCATATTTTTCATATATAAGAATGAAGGTAGTATTTTGTAACATTTTTACTTTAGTTACGTAATAACTAATTAATGTAGAAAGTAATGTGATAATATTTTTGTAATTTAAAGTAATCAATGTAAAAAAAATAAATAAATAAATAAACTTTTATAGCAATTCCAAAATAATTGGTGCAAAAAAGTTCTTTCTACATTGGTTTAATTAGAATGATGTAAAGAAAAAAAAAGATTTTACATCAGTTCAAATTAGAATTGATGTAATGTGTCTTTTAAAATTTTCATCATGCTTCATTTTTGCATCCATGCTCTTGAAACCTTCACATATGCTTCCTCATAAAGCCTTTTTTCATCATTGTTGTCGTGATTTCAATGTCAACAATGTCCTATTGTGACTTGACATTGATGTCCCTTCTTGGTGAATTTAACATTGTCATTGACAATATTATCGATGCAAACCTTCATTAAGGATTTTCCCATAGAGCAACACGATAGTGGATTCTCTCTAAGACATGAATCCACTCAAAGTCCCTTTGCTTAAGGGTTTTGGAGCAATGATAGAATATGACGATGACATAAACATGAAGGAGAGACTGGTGTAATATTGTACATTCTTACTAGTTGTTATTGATTTATTAATTATTGTGTTGTGGTGGTTTAGGTAGTCTTAAGGGTTTCTCTAGCTAGAGATCCAGTTTGATCATAAGGAAAAGGTATACAAGGTTTCTTTTGAGAATTGAACTTCATAAGTTCATTTCTTAGAGAACCTTAGAGAGATAGTAGTGAGAAGAGCTTTGGATTTCTAAAATCTTTTTCCTCTTTCTTAGCCTCCCAAGAGTTGTAAAAGCTCTTAATTGAGTGGCTAGCTAGTGATTCAAGGCCATTGGAGCTCAGAATCAGTCTTGTATTGGTCGTCGTGTGGAGTTCTCAAAGCTCATTCATCTTCTTCCTCTTTTCTCTTGGATTTGGAGACTTAAGGGTAATGGAAGCTAGACTTGTTTTTTTGGGGAATTGGTGGAAAAATGTTGTTTGATTCGTTGAAATGGTGATTGGATGGTTGAATCTTGAAGGGAAATGAGTGTGCGTTGAGTTGGGTGTTATTAATGCATGTGGATGTGAATTGGTGATTTTGGTTAAGTCATTATTGCATGTTTTTTTTACGGATAGAAATGATTTGTGTTTCTTCTACTACTGCATGTGGGATTGTTTGAGTTTCAGGTGTGGAGAGCCAAATTCATGAATTTGCTAAGTGCTTAATTCACATCACATAAGACGCGCCTTCATGACATCAAGAATGACTCATGTTATAGGTTCTTTGCCTTACTTACATCAGGCACAAGATCAGTGGCATTAAGCATGGTTTGAATGACGTCAGGCGTAAGGAGAGTGAAACATCTCTACCTTGGTCATGATAAGCCTAAGGTTGAGTGGTTCCTAGCTTAGCCAGGCCAAAGCACTCTCTACTTAAACAACGTCGAGCATTAGTGTGGTGACAGGTGTGAGTCAAGTAAAGACTTTTTGCCTAAAATGAGGTCGAACATAGGTTTTGGCCACACCAGACGTGGGAAGTTTGGCATGGAGTGTGGGCAAGTTAGAGACCCTTTGCCTCATTTCACGCTGAGTGCAGGAAGAGTGATGCTAGACATAAACTAACTTATAAAGATATGTTGTTTGTGTTGCTAAAAGTTGAATATGTATAAGTTTGTGGAATCTATGACATGTTATATGATGATTAAGTTTTGTTTTATATCATATGTTGATACATGAGGTTAAGTTTTTATACCTTGGTGTGCCTTAATCTATAAAGTTGATTAAATAGTTGAAAGTTGAGTTGAGTTGTATGTTGTTCAATTAGGTAGCTATGTTGAGAATGCATTGGCATTAAAGTTGTACTATGTTGATCGACTTAAGGCTAGAGGAGAAGTTATTTTTAAATTTGCATATCTCATTGTGAGGATATTGTGTTATGGTGCGCCGAGAGTTTTGTTTGTTGAAAACCCTTCTTGGAAAGTTGACCTTAGAAGTGAATAGTTGAATCTCCTCTAAGACCTTTGTTAATACAACATATGGGTCAAGTCAAGGTATACCAACTATAAGCGACCATTGTTGATCTGTATGTGGGCAAGGTCGAGGCATACAAATATAAAGCAACCAAATTAGAGTAAAGTACAAGGTCGAGGGCCAAAATCTCTACTTTAAGTACTGGAAGGACATAATATTTGGAGGGTAGTTAATGGGCTAATCCCATAGGTAGTTTAATTATACTAACTAATGTCGTTATAAGCACCCAAGTTGTTCTACCCTAACAAGAATACTAGGCTTCCTAATTTAAGTGGTGAAATTCGAGAAACCTTATTATGTTATGGATTTTTATCAAAATTGGTTATTGATCTAGTTGGATTGAAAAGATTGGGTTATTGATTTGATAGGGTCAAGTCACTTAAATTGTTCACCTATATTGTACAATATCCCTTAGTTGAAATGAGTGATGACACATATAGTTGACATGTTGTACATATGATGTGTTGATTGAGTTGTGTTATTTATATGTTATGTTGAATTGTGATGAGTCGTATAGAGGTGTTGTTGTTGTGTTGTTCAAGTTGAAGAACATTGTTGTATTGTGTTGAAAAGCTGTAAGTTGATACTATGTTGAATTAAGTCAAGTTATTTATGTTGATTTCTTTGAATTCTTACTTACCCTTGCGTATTTTCATGTGGTGGACTGTGATGATCATATTTGGTATGGAAATATAGCAAGGATAAGTTATCTGATAGAGCCCTTTGGAAACTAGGTTGGTTGGCAGTGCTGATTTTTGGGCTACCTCAAAGTAGGTAGCCTAGTAGTTGTTAGTTATTATTTGACTGGTAACTAAGATTTCTTTTCATATTGTAGCCAAGTTTAATGTATATGTATATGTGTATATATACATATACACACTTATTATATGATTCAGTAGTTGATAAACTTTTATTGTATATAATATGACATGTATATCTAGACTTCGTAAGTATGTGAATCCTAGATAATTTAGTTGTGTATTTTTTCTTTACTAGTAGTGAACCATTAAAGGTAAGAATTTGACAGGTTGTTATAACTAGAGTAGGAAGAATTTGGGGAAGGAAACTCTAGCAGTGACATAAAGGAATGAAACAAAAGGAATGAAACAAAGTCGTTGTGGTTAGGCCAAATCAAAGTTTAATAAAAAACAATGTCTTGTTGTAGTAGTTTGAGCATTGTTAAATATCTTAGCTACACTAGTGGTTAAATTATTTTCACATGCATTATATGTTATTTTCGTAAGTTGTCCTTTAAAATTGTTTCACTAGGAGTGTTAGCAACTTTAAAAACATTTTCTAATATTTTTGATTGTTGGTTAAAAAGTATAAATTATAAATGAAGCTCATTAAATAAGAATTAAGATTTATAAATTTTAGTAATTTTTTATAATTTAATTAATAATAAGAATATATTAAAAATATATTATCTTGATATGTATTAAAAATATATCAAATATTAGTAAATGATTAAAATAATCTAACTCAATTAATCAAATAGAGTGTGTAACTATTGTAAACTTTCTTAATATTTGTGTTCATTTCGCCCCTCCCCCCAACACACACATATATATATATAAGGAATGATCTGTTTACTCTAGTAGTAAGTCTACTTAGACTTACTCCGTTTAAAATTCATATTCTACATAAAAATTTAACAATCCAACTATTAAATTTAAAGTTCCTAATGCATAAATTAAGTCTACAATTTATTAAAAAACTTGAAAATTGTTTGATACTTCTTTTTATTAATTTTGTTTGACAAATAATCATAAAATTATTTTATACGTTGATTTGAGTTAATGAAACAAAGTATCAAATAGTTTTCAAATTTTTTAAAAATTTGTAAATTTAATCTATGCATTAAGAACTTTAAATTGAATGGTTGAATCGTTAAAATATGATGTAAAACATGAATTATTAAACGGAGTAACTCTAAGTAAACTTACTCCTAAAATAAATAGATCTTTATATATATATATATATATATATATATATATATATATATATATATATATGGATTAGGGAGCATATCAAGTGAGAGGGAATTTATTATGAGAGATAAGAGAGTTAAAATATAACCCTTAGATTAATTTCTTCTCACTTGATTAAATCCCAAATTTTCTCTCACTTGATTAATCTAAGGATTTTAACCTTCTCATCTCTCATAATAAATTCTCTCTCACTTGATATGCTCCCTATATATATATATATATACACACACGCATGTAGACATGCTCTTATATGGTAGAAGTTTAAGCACTTGAGCACTAGACACACGTGAAACTACTGCTCTTTTAACTTGTAGAGTCTAGGCACTAGAGTATAAATATTAAGGTGTTGGCTCATTAGTTGACTACATTACAAATAAGGTCAAAGGATAGCTAAATCTATTTTTTAAGGTTTTTGTGCCCGTTAAACATGAGTTAAAATAATTAATATTTAAAAAAAATATATTAAAAATAATGTTAAAGTTACATGGAAGAGTAAGTTGGTGTATTTTTTCAATAATTTTTTTTTTATTCATTAGTTATCACTTTTTTTAAGTGCATATATTTATTAAAACTAGTTTATAAACTAGCTGAAAATTTAAAAATTAGTTGAAGCTTATAAGTGATATGTTGAGAGTTGAAAAACTAGAACTTGTAAGTTAATTGATTACATTGAAAGTATTTGACATATTAGTTGATAAAGTAGTTGATAAGTGTAAAATGACATATTTAGTTATTTGAGATAAAAAGAAATTTTAAATAAATTAATGTAGATAAAAATAAAAATAAAATAAAAAGTATCTTATAATCTAACTTATTTAAAAATAAGTTACTAACTTGTGAAAATCATTTAGAAGCAACATGTGAACTAGACAGAGCCAACTTTAAGGGAAGACCAGGAGGGATGATCGCTCTAAACTCATAATTGAAAGGGACTCAAAAATAATTTAAATAAATTTATTATGAATAAAAAATCATTTTTTGTAGTGCTTCAATTTTAACTTATCAAAACAAAGTTAACGAAATTTCAATTTATACCAAAAGCTCAAACACCTGTTCACACATAATATTTTTTATCTACATTTATTTAATTAATTATGAAAGAAGGAAATATAAATTAAATATGTTTCTAGTTCTCACAGTATAATTATTTTATGATTTTAGTTCTTATAGTTTTTTGAGTCTATTTCGGTCTTTACAAAATATTATTTTTCAATTTTAGTCATTGATGTTACTTTTCAAGTTTATAAAATGTAAGGTTTTGATAAGGTTCTTATAATATCTTATTTTATCATTTTAACTATTGATTTTTTCAAATAGATATTTTGTCACATCATCAATATATAGCGTCAAAAATTAAAACTATAAAATAAAATTTTAAAGAGACCAAATAAAAAAAATTATAAAGACTAAAATCATAAAATTTGGCCTTTGTCTATTAGTTGGCCTAGACCCATAAATTGTTAGGACTAGAACTAAAATTAAACCAGTTTATTTTGGTTAAAGTAGTTTATAAATTCATTTTTGTCTTGTTAAACACATTCTTAATATTCTTCTTCTATTATATAATAATAACTATTATATTTGTGACACCCATCTACCCCCAAGAATGATATCAATTTAAACTCGTAAAAATTCAAATACATCTTCATAGAAATCATAAATAGAATAAATTAGTTCATTGGAAAATAAATAAACAGAGTAGTAGTAAATGAATTATAATTCAAAAATACTAAAATGACAAATAAGTAATATAATTCCTAAACTACTTTAAATCCTCGGTGTCACATTAATATCAGAGTTCCACACACACCTAGACCACTCCTTGTTCCTCCCACGATTGAGATCCTCGTTTGCAAAACATACAAAAGACATACCAATAACAAATAGGGAGTGAGAATAATCTCTCTCTATAGGGAATGGGCCGCACCCTCGACATCTCATCCCTTCACAATAAACAAATATAATAACAATTAATACTTTGAAATATGATAACAACAACTCATACTTCAAACTATAGTAATCATGATTCATACTTCAAACTATAATAATCATAATTCACACTTTAACTTCAATTATAGATAATATCAATTTCATCCATCAACACACATAGAGAAATGCAATGCGATGTGCACCTACATCCAAGGACGGATCCATTAATATGACAGTGGGGGCAGTTGCCCCCACTCAAATTTTACACTTATATATACATATATATATATATATATATATATATATATTTATTACAAAAAAATTATTAAGTAATGATACACATCTTATAGAGATATAATACTTGTTATTAAAAACTATTTTTACATATACTATAAATACAATATATGTTGATATATTATTAAAAAAAGTGTAAATATAGACTATAATGACACTTTTTGTATGTGATTACATATAACATTTTTTGCAATGATTATTTTTATATCTAATATGTTAAAATATATTAATATTTCATTTATATATTATACTATCGTGTAATTTCTTTCACTTTATGACAAAATTGTCTTAATTTTTTTATTATTATAATATACTTTATTTTTTAACTGAAAGATTTATTACTTCTTTATTCATTAAAGATGTCATAATTTAGTTTACAACTATAGGTTATTTTTCAATTTTTATTTTAGTTTTTAACCCTTTTGATCTTGTATATGTACATTATGTGTTGGTAGGAGAGGATCCAGATTAAGAGAAATGAGAGTAATTGTCACACAAAGTTTTTATTTTTTTTAACATATTGAATAAAAATAAATAAATTTACTCTTATAAAAAAATAGGCGTTGTTCCCATAAAATATTTTTGTTTTAAATGAACATAAAAATTTAGAAATACAAAAGAAAACAAATAGTAATTATATTATCTTTATCTTAATAATTTATACTATTTTGTTCCTCTAAAATTAAATAAGTCACTAAAAATTACAACATCACACTTAAATATAATATAAGATAGAAAAAGAAAAAGGAGAAAATGTCACTCTATTTATGAGAAAATTTTAATTTATAAAAAAATTGGTATATTAAATTTTTTATCACAAAAGTATACTTTTTAAAATTTATTATATTATTAATAAAAAAATATTATAAAATATTTAATTGTCCCCACTTAACAATTTTTCTAGATCTGTCACTATCTACATCTAAATGTATGGAGTGTCCGACCATCATCATCAAGAATATACAGTTGGTACCTAAGTCTTAAGTTAACCTTAGGCTACCTACACAGAAGTGTGTCCACCAGAACACCAACAGTTCCCACCAGAACCACAAAAGCAGGTTCCCACCAAAATCACAGAATTATGCAAATATGATGCATGTCACAACCATGCATATATATATAACTTCATCGTGATCATCATATAACCTATCATTCATAAACATCTATACTCATTCACATCAATTATCATCCATCAATGCTTTTATATAAATACATCGTGATCATCATATCATTCATCATTCATAAACATTTATACTCATTCACATCAATTATCATCCATCAATGCTTTTATATAAATACATCATGTTCATCATATCATCCATCATTCATAAACATTTATACTCATTCACATAAATGCATATATACATATTCATAATTGTTAACATCATCATATCATTATTTAAAACATCATAAAAGAGTCTCCTGGTAATCTATGTCGGGCTTGGAAACCCACGTCCGGCTTTAAGCCAAGACAAAGAGCATTCTGGTCAACTCATGCCCAACTTAATTATGCCTGACTTAAAAATAACAAGCTCGGCTTAATTCAAGCCCGACTTAAAAAATAACAAGCCCAGCTTATGTAACGACCCGCCGTGGTCCCTACACTTAGTGAAATCGCACTATTCATAGTAAACTAAGATGAATAATAAAATTGGATAAATATAAAAATACGAAAAAGAGAATCATTTATTATTTTAAATATACAGTACTTATACAATTATCCAAATCTTACATCTCCTAGTGTCGGTCAAACATAACAACTATTATTCAAAATGGTAACTCTGATTCTAGAAACCAAAACAAAATTCCACTTCTAGCAGCGGACGCAGCCAACAGCTCCAACCTAGCCCTAATCTGCTCTCACACACAGTATGATCATGGCAATCCATCCACATGGAAACAGAAGGGTAAGCTAGAGTTCAATAAACAATCATACAAGTATAAGATAATACTATACTACTCGGACATCCAATCATCATCACAACGCAACCACACAGTTCAACATAAAAACTCAACTCATTCATACAACTTAGAAGAAACTTTAATACAACCACAACAACATACAACTTAAAATTTAATGCGTCGTCACACATATACAACTAGGAGATCTCCAACAACTAAGGTTGAGTAGTCTAGGTTGCATAAACCCTACCAAATCCAACGTTTGACCTATCTTAACCAGGTCAGGTATAGAACATCGTTAGGAACTCCGAAGAGAACCAGGTATAGACAACAATAGGCAATTTTTCAACTGTGCCACTTAGACTTGGAGGTCTAGTACTACTGTCAGGACAAAAGGGTTTGGGTACGAGCCTACCACGGCCTTGGTTAGCATCACCAATCAACATATGGAGTTAGCCCACTCACTGTCCTCCAAGTACCATGCACCCTCCAGTACCTAGTCAAAGACTACATCTCTAACTAGATACCTTACTAAAATTGGTCATTCAACCATGACATGGATCGACTACTTCCACATCACCCACACAGTACTAAGGGATTCAACTTTAAAACAACTTTCAACTTATCACCTTAGTACTATGTATCTTAACATAGGACATATATCCTCACCATATGTCCCCAACTTTTCAACTTTAAAATAATGCAACAATAGGCATCTTACAACAATAGGCAATTTACAACAATACAACAATAGACATCTTACAACAATAGGCAACTTACAGCAACACAACAATAGACATCTTACACCAATAGGCAACTTACAGCAATACAACAATAAACATCTTATATACCAGCTTGACAACTTTCTATTCAACTATACCACTATACAACTTTAATAATTTTAACAACATGTGAACAACTTAAATCCATCAATTACGCAACATATAAGCTTCATACAGTTCAAAAATGAACTCAGATTCAACAAACAACAAATCAACTCATTAAAATCCTCAAAAACCCCATTTTTCCAAAAACCCTAAAAATGAGGAATTTCTTTAATTCAACCACTTCTCAAAATCATACATCAATGGAGTTTCCAATTCTCTTGAAATTAAACAACTTACATTCTAGCTTCCCTCACCTGAAAGTTGGCTCTGAAAAGCCAAGAATTGAGAAGAAGGAGAAGAAGAAGAAATATCTGAGCTCGACTCTTGAACTTTAATCCTCCAAAAGTAAGCTTTCTTGTCTGAAATTCAAGGGAAGACAGAAGAATTAGTGACCTAGAGGAGAAGAAGAATTATACAAAGAAAGTTGAGAGAGAAACGAGCTCACAGACCCAGAGTCTTTCTCTCTAGAACCTCTCTCTAAAACCTCGCCTCCTCAACTGCACATAGGTCCTATTTATAAAAATTCAAGAGTGGCCAGAACGGCCCGTTTCAAATCCGGAATGGCCCGTTCTGAATTCAAACGTCATGTGTAAAATTTACATCCAGAACGGCTCGTTCTCAAACCAGAACGGCCCGTTCTAGGGTTGCATTTTTACCCATAATAGCCAATTTGGAACGGTCCATTCTCAACTAGGGTTTTTAAGCCAATTTAGTAGTTTGGAATGGCCCGTTCCAGTTTGGGAACAGCCTGTTCTGGGCTACTAAATTACCCTTGTTTTAGTAGTTTGGAACGACCCATTCTAATTTTGGAACGGCCCTTTCTGGGCTACTAACTACGTTACAGCTTAATTACGTCCGGCTTAAAAATAACAAGCCTCTCTTTAAGTCGAGACAAAAGCGCCAGATTCCTCTTGCACTTGGCGTGGACATTTTCCCACCCAGCGCCAGCACGTCTGGGCAAGGCCTTCATACACATGAAGGCATGCCCGACTTTGAGCACTAACCCAGCGTCGCGTGCAATCCAACACCCAATCAGCAACATCAAAATTGCTAGATCTTGAAATAAACATTTCCCCAACCAATCATACAAATTATAATTTTCTAGAACTCATTTTACATCTAGAAATTCACCAATTTTATCATTTACAACTTTCACCCCTTAAATTCAACAAATCTCTCTCCTTAGGGTTCTGACTCCTTTCTACAGAGCACTCAATTAATTACTCTAAAAATATGTGATCATCAAATAAATTACTGTTGAGCTTAGGAGAGCTGAAGACTTAAAGAGTTTTGATGATCACAACAAGTGTACAACAAAAACTTCGAACACAAAAACAAAGTCAAAGAAGAGTCAAGGAAATGCTTTGAAATGTAATAGAACTTAGGAAATAAATTGTTGTGAATGAATTTTTGTATTGTGTGTGCTAAGTGTGCTTTGTGCATAAGCAAAACTTATCTGAATCAAGTAGAGAGTATATGATGATGAGTTAAAAACATTGGAAAGTTATTTTGAGTCTTAAAATGAAGTTTTAAGAACTAACTCAAAATAATCGATTATTGTTAAATATAATTATTTCAGCAAATAGGCTAAGTGGAATGCCTTGCTGTAATAATCGATTATTTGCCAAAATAATCAATTATTTCAGGAACAACTCTCTGGAATAATCGATTATCCAGCTAAATAATCGATTATATTGTTCTTGGTTGATTTCCAGAAAATCTGAAGAACAAAATAATCGATTATTCTTTAAAATAATCAATTATCTGTGTCTGAAACTTTTATAAATAGTTTGAACTTTGAGAAACTTCAGACATGAGTTAGAACTGATAATCAATTTGTGAAAAACGTTTTTGTGAGTCTTTGTGTCATCTTGGAGAGTTTTCTTTGTGAAATCCAAGAGTGAAAACGTTTGTGAAAAGCTTTGGTAGAAGATCATCATCATCATATTCTTGAAAAAGGAAGATAAGGATTTGTTCAAGAATTCCAGGTGAATTCGTTCCTTTTATTCTTTGTGAATCTTTGTGAAAAATCTTGAGAAGGGTTTCTCAAGTAATAAGGTTTCTTGTAGTGGGTTCTACAAGGGGTGCTTTCTTGGGGTCAAGAAAGTGATTATCTTTTTGTGTTGAAGTATATGCATGTGTGTGTGCTTGTAAACCTTCTTGCTTAAAGATAGTGGAACAAATCTTAATCAGGTGGTGATTAAGGACTGGATGTAGGTCACATGTGGAGTGGCTGAACCAGTATAAAAGACTTGTGCAATCTTCTTCAACCTTATCTTTTACTTTATGTAATTTCTTGGGTGAACTTTAAAGAAGATAAAACTTGATTAATAAGTGTATGTGAATCTTGATGGTTTAAATCTGTAATTGAACATTATTGTTGAACCTCATTATGTTGTAATCAAGTGAGCACATTGCATTCATATTTTCATAACAAGTCTTTTAGGAGGGCTTCATTTGGAAATTCTGTCATAGAAAAGTTTTGATTGAAATTAAGATCCAAAATACTCTGATAAATTTTTAAAGGGTCATTGAATCCAATTCACCCCCCCTCTTGGATTGTGCCATTCTTTTCTATCAATTGGTATCTAGAGCAAGGTTCTTGAGAGTTATTCAAGATTTCAAAAATGGCCAACAACAACTTACCCTATGGTGAGGGTGTGTCTATTCATAGACCTCCTGTTTTCAATGGTGAAAACTATGTCTATTGGAAAATTAGGATGAGAATTTTCATTGAAGCTATTGATATTGCTGTATGGGATGCTATAGAAAACGGACCCTATATTCCTATGAAAAAGATGATGATGGTGAGCTTAAGGAAAAACATTGGAGTGAGTGGAGTGATGAGGAAAAGAAAAGAGCCCAACATGATAAAAGAGCCAAAAACATCATAACATCTGCATTGCCTATTGATGAATTTTTCAGAATTTCACAATGCTTATCTGCTAAAGAAATGTGGGATACTTTGCAAGTCACTCATGAAGGAACAAGTGATGTAAAGAGATCAAGAAAGCATATTCTCATAAGAGAATATGAGCTGTTTAGAATGCAAAATGGTGAATCTATTTCTGATTTTCAAAAGAGATTTACACACTTGATAAATCACCTTGTTGACCTTGGCAGAAAATTTGAGAAGGAAGAGCTGAATTTAAAAGTGCTGCAATGCTTGGACAGATCATGGCAAGCAAAGGTGACAGCCATTGAAGAATCAAAGGATTTGACCTCCTTGACATTAGCCACTCTCTTTGGGAAGTTGAGGGAGCATGAGCAAAAGCTGCACATATTTGATGAACATGAGCAGCAAGATAAGAAAGGTAAAGGAGTGTCATTGAAAGCCTTAAAATCTGCCAAAGGAAAGGAGGTGTGTGAAGAAACAAGCTCCGATGATTCCGAAACCGAAAATTTCAATTTGTTGGTGAAGAAGTTCAGAAAGTTCATTAGAAGAAAGAAAAATTCCCCCTACAAATTCAACAAAAAATCAAACAAGAAAGAGGAAGCAAGCACATCCTCCTTCAATTGCTTTGAATATGGAAAACCGGGACACATGAAAGCTGAGTGTCCAAATCTCTTGAAGAAGCAACAAGAGGAGAAGAAGTCTAAGAAAAATTCAAAAGGAAAGAGAGCCTATATTGCTTGGGAAGACAACGACTCAAGCACAACAAGTGAAGAATCTGAATGTGAGGAGAACAATTTGTGTTTGATGGCTGGAACTGCACAAGACACAATTGAATGCTTGAGGGCCAAAAATCTACTTTGGTATCTTGATAGTGGCTGCTCAAGGCATATGACTGGGGATCCTTCAAAATTCACAAATCTGAAATTGAAGAATGAAGGGTATGTTACCTATGGTGACAATAATAAGGGAAAAATTCTTGGTCATGGCAATGTTGGTAATTCCTCCTCTCAAACATTGATTGAAAATGTTTTGCTTGTTGATGGCTTGAAACATAATTTGCTGAGTATAAGTCAACTAAGTGATAAAGGCTTTAAAATTGAATTTGATGATACATGCTGCTTGATATGTGATAAAAAAGAGTAAAGAAATCAGATTCATTGGTAAAAGAATAGACAATATATATATGCTTGACTTAGAACATTCCATAACAATGTCAAATACTAAGTGTCTAATAACTCAAAAAGAAAATATATGGCTTTGGCATAGGAGAGCTGCACACATTCATATGGATCACCTAAATAAGTTGTGTAGGAAAGAATTAGTGGTTGGTCTACCTAAACTCAAGTTTGGAAAAGACAAACTATGTGATGCTTGTCAAAAGGGCAAGCAAGTGAAGGCTAGCTTTAAAAGCAAAAATCAGATTTCCACATCTAGACCTTTGCAATTAATTCACATGGATTTGTTTGGTCCTTCAAGAACCATGAGCTTAGGCGGAAACTACTATGGCTTAGTAATTGTTGATGACTATCCTAGATACACATGGGTTATGTTTCTTGCAAACAAAAATGATGTTTTTAATGCCTTTAGAAAATTTGCCAAACTTGTTCAAAATGAGAAGTGTTCAAACATCACCTCTATAAGAAGTGACCATGGAGGTGAGTTTCAAAACATGTTGTTTCAAAAATTCTGTGAGGAACATGGTATAAACCATAATTTCTCAGCACCTAGGACACCTCAACAAAATGGGGTTGTTGAGAGAAAGAATAGGTCCTTAGAAGAACTTGCTAGAACAATGTTGAATGAAACAAACTTGCCAAAATATTTTTGGGCTAATGTGACACCCTCTACCCCAACATACATATACAGTAATTATAAAAAATATAAAAATTTTCATCATTAAAAATCAAATTTCCAGCCACGTAAGGGTAAAGAGTTCACATTCATAAACTTAATCCAAATAACATGCTGGTAAAATTACAAAGAAATAAAATTGAATTTTCCAAAATACTTTAATAAGAACATCTTTAAACTAATTCTATCTATGTTCCGATGTCACATGTCCTATCAGAGCAAAACCCAACATAGAAGCCTAAGCTTCATCACCAACATTCTCAGCCTCACGCTGATGATCACCTGTATATCAAACAAGAGAAACAACACAAAAGAAGGGAGTGAGAAACATCTCACTCTGGCTCACAGTGTAGGAACGCACACCGGATAGCCAAACACAAACAATACAGTTACCTCATAGATCAATCAACAACAATAGTTTATTCAATCATCCAAGTCATACAAATAGTAATTTATCATCATTTAATAATAAGGATGCACATGCATGGACACGGACTTCACATTATCATGCATGTGGCGCCAGTAAAACATCACATGGCATATTGCCGCTAGCAATACACGAAGAGTAGTCTAGGAGTACATGTCGGGTCACACCCTCTGCGCACTCTCACTAGAAGGATATACTACCAGAGTCTCGTCGGGATAGCTAAGCCGCGCAAGATACATCCCATGCACACAATGGGCGAGACTGGGACTTCCAAACCGAGCTATCCCCAAGGACTAATCCCCAAAGCTTTTACACTAGGGGGCCTTCTCTGGCGGTGTATTCCATATCGTACCCTTAAAACACTTATGCAAATGATGCATGTCAATCAAGACTATATGCATTCTCATATCACATTATCATTTCCCATGGTCATATCACATCATCACATTATCTCATCATATTTCATTATCACATTTCATATCTCATGTCTCAATCACATTTCACATTATCACATTATCTCATCATATTCACCAAGCCTTCACAGAGCACTTTAATTTATATTAAAACCCATTTATTTATAAAATTAAATACATATTTTTACATCTCATCAAACAAGGAATATAACAGAAAAATCAGAAATCAAAACAGAAAATATTTCATATTTTTCCTATTTCTCATATGGTTTCCCGCAGGAACCCACATAGCACTCTAGATCATATTAAAACATATTTATTTTCAAAATTAACCATATACTCATGCATCACATCCAACAAGGAAAACAACAAAGTAATCAGAAGGCAAAATAGAAAACATTCATATTTTGCCCGTTTTCTCATAGGGTTTCCTATAGGAACCCATAGAGATCTCAAGTCATACAATTAATTGCATATAAGAAAAATAATAAGCAAAACAGATACAATTGGGAGAAACCCCTCATACATGAGCATACATAAAAATACAGCAAACACAGGATTGAGGGCCAATCCCACTACCCAGCATACAATCCCACACCCAGAGCGAGGTTTCTCACTCCCCCCTTACCTGGATGAGCAGAAGACAAAGGTGTGATCTAAAGTCGTTCCTGAGTACTCTTCCTTAGAACTCTTTGTTTCTCCTTTTTTTTTTCTAACCCTTCAGAACGCAAATGAGGTAGATAGGGTTAACGCTACCTAACTCCTTAAAATTAATCCATTGGGCTGGGTCAACCCAACCCATTTTCCTTCTCTTCTAACCCACTTCTCTTTTTCCTCAAAATAATTAAATAAAATAAATACATGTATATTATAAAATATTTTTCCTCTATAATAATAATATATTCCTGACCCAAAATATAATAATATAATTTCAATAACAAAATATCATATAAAATCAACCTTCTCTTAAAACATATAAATATTTATTTAAATATGCTAATAAAAAATACTTATTTAATACGTACAAAATAATTGTCCAAAACAATAATTATTTAAAACGTACAAAATAATTGTCCAAAACAATAATTATTTAAAACGTACAAAATAATATTCTTCTATAATTATTAAAATAATTATGACCAAATACCATATAATAATAATTATTATTATTATAATAATAATAATAACTTTATTAAAAACTGGGGTGTTACAATTCTCCCCTCCTTTTAAAAATTTCGTCCTCAAAATTACCTGAAGTAAATAAAAATGGATATGTCTCCTGCATTAGACTTTCTAATGTTCCACCTTAGGCTTTTGGAATACTACACACGAGTCCACAACTTCCTCTACTCCTCTCTTCACCTTAGACCACCACGCTTCCGCTACGTCACTCTCATACATCCTCCTAAGGTCCTAATCCATCTAATAGCTCCTAATTGAATACTAAGAGTACTCTTATTGCCTTTTTCTAAGATCATCTTCCTTAATTCGGGATTATTAGACACATAGATTCTATCCTGAAACCACAAAACACCATCAACTTCCACTAGAAAAGGGCTATCTATACCCTTACCAATCCTCTCCACTTGGTTCACTAAGAAAAGATCTAACTCTTAGGCTTCTCTAATCTCATCCATTAATTCACTAGTCACCTTCGACATACTCGATTCAATGCTTCTAAGGGTAAGCTCACAAATCAAGCTTAAATCTCTAAACTCTTCAATCAAATTTAACCTTTAAATCATCAAAATGATAGATGAAAGATCATCCTACTCAAGACATCTATCACCATATTGCCTTTACCTAGATAGCAACTGAGATTAAAATCCTAGTCCTTAAGAAATTCCAACTATCTCTTTTGGTCAAAAGATATTTAAGACTCTAACAATCACTAAATACCTCAAGCTTAGAATCATATAGGTAGTGTCTCCAAATCTTAATGTAATATCATAACCACTAACTCATAGATAAGGTAGTTCCTCTCATGAATTTTCAATTGCCTAGAAACATAAGCTACTACCTTTCCTTCTTGCATCAACAATGCATCCAAATTCATCTTATAAGTACTACTATATACCACAAAAGGCTTACTAAAATCTAATAATATTAACACTAGTCAATCTTGCCTTAAGAGTTGGAACTACTCTCATACTTACTATCCCACATAAATAGAATACTCCTCCTAGTGAATGTAGTTAAGGGCAATGCTATCTTAGAAATTCCTTCAATAAATCTCCAATAATAATAAGCTAACCTCATAAAACTCTTATCTTCACTAACTGGCTTAGATATCTCTCCACTTAAACACAACTTCTACCTGAGACAGATTCATGTTTACCTCAACTGGAATTTACAGGAACTAGAAAACTTATCTCATACAATAAAAAAATAATAATAAAATAAAATAAAATAAGATAAAATAAAATAGTAATACTTAGATAACTTAACATACAACCGTCTTGAATATATCTCCACCCTCAACTACAATATAATCATATCACACCCTAATATCAATCTCACTAACCACACGACATTCACCAATTGATCCCTAAGATCATCTATCCACATATCAACATACATGCATATTAAATCATATTAGAATACCTACTTTAAACCTTCAAATATACCATCCATAAGCATGTACATGAACAACCCTTACCACATAGCATCATACAATCTTAAACAACCTCTCAATCCACATGAAAACACCTCAAAACATCTTAACAAAATCAATTCTTATCCTTGCATTGCCTACTAACCCAAAAACATTATTACAGCCTACTTCTCCTTTCAACAACTATCAAAGAAAATAACACACAGAGAGTTCTACTCATCCAAATGATCTCAAACCTATCTCAAACGAAAGCTAAGAGAATAAGCTACAACTCATATGAAGACATAATATTCTAAAAAGATCATCTTCTTAGCTAAAAATCTCAAAAACCGCAGCAGATATACTCAGCGCTTACAGCTAGACCTTTGATCACCAAAGTAGCTATAACTAGAGTTCTAGACCTCCGTTTTACCTGATTTCAGTTCCATTGGAAAGATAACGTCCAAGGCTACAACTTTTGTGAAGACCATAAAATCTAAATCTGTCAATATGGTACTCATACTGGAACAACAAGACTGCAGCGAAAATATCCTCTACACCAAACAGCAATAGTATATCAATATATCTAAGCCCACTAAAATACCTCAACCCTTCCAAACTCACACCTCAACTTCATATTCAGGCTTTCCACTACAATCCTAAACCAAAACAACTCACATATTCAGTATAAAAGGCTTAGAAAATAAAATTCACATGCTACCTAAACCATAAAAGGTCAACATGCAACCATCAAACTCTATAAATCATCAACACTTCAATCACTCCTTAAGAATACCAAAACTCCAATTCTCAACATACATCATCCTTAGATTCAATCGCTACAACTATAGCTTTAAAAAATTCCACCAATCGTAAACTCTTAATACAATAAAAACAATCAATGTCTTACCCAAGTCTAAGGCCTCAATAGTTCCTATAATATTAGCACAATATCTCGTCTACCACACTACTCGCACATATGCTTGCAACACAAGCGATATCACTCAACCACTACTTCTTCCGTAAGCAAGAAATATCAAACAAATAAGCAATCATAAGAATGAAGAAGAGCGGTCATAATGGTATTAGCTAACACTATCATGACTATCATTCCTCTAATTACAAAATAACTTAACAAGAAGAACATCATCATCATCAAAGCAAAACATCATCAAACTACACAACAAATAAGACACAATCAGAGTACACAACAGAATCACGATAAGTACATAATTCACGGCCGATTGGATCGACCTGCTCTGATACCACTTAATGTGACACCCTCTACCCCAACATACATATACAGTAATTATAAAAAATATAAAAAATTTCATCATTAAAAATCAAATTTCCAGCCACGTAAGGGTAAAGAGTTCACATTCATAAACTTAATCCAAATAACAATGCCGGTAAAATTACAAAGAAATAAAATTGAATTTTCCAAAATACTTTAATAAGAACATCTTTAAACTAATTCTATCTATGTCCCGATGTCACATGTCCTATCAGAGCAAAACCCAACATAGAAGCCTAAGCTTCATCACCAACATCCTCGGCCTCACGCTGTATATCAAACAAGAGAAACAACACAAAAGAAGGGAGTGAGAAACATCTCACTCTGGCTCACGGTGTAGGAACGCACACCGGATAGCCAAACACAAACAATACAATTACCTCATAGATCAATCAACAACAATAGTTTATTCAATCATCCAAGTCATACAAATAGTAATTTATCATCATTTAATAATAAGGATGCACATGCATGGACACGGACTTCACATTATCATGCATGTGGCGCCAGTAAAACATCACATGGCATATTGCCGCTAGCAATACACGAAGAGTAGTCTAGGAGTACATGCCGGGTCACACCCTCTGCGCACTCTCACTAGAAGGATATACTACCAGAGTCTCGTCGGGATAGCTAAGCCGCGCAAGATACATCTCATGCACACAATGGGCGAGACTGGGACTTCCAAACCGAGCTATCCCCAAGGACTAATCCCCAAAGCTTTTACACTAGGGGGCCTTCTCTGGCGGTGTATTCCATATCGTACCCTTAAAACACTTATGCAAATGATGCATGTCAATCAAGACTATATGCATTCTCATATCACATTATCATTTCCCATGGTCATATCACATCATCACATTATCTCATCATATTTCATTATCACATTTCATATCTCATGTCTCAATCACATTTCACATTATCACATTATCTCATCATATTCACCAAGCCTTCACAGAGCACTTTAATTTATATCAAAACTCATTTATTTATAAAATTAAATACATATTTTTACATCTCACCAAACAAGGAATATAACAGAAAAATCAGAAATCAAAACAGAAAATATTTCATATTTTGCCTATTTCTCATAGGGTTTCCCGCAAGAACTCACAGAGCACTCTAGATCATATTAAAACATATTTATTTTCAAAATTAACCATATACTCATGCATCACATCCAACAAGGAACACAACAAAGTAATCAGAAGGCAAAATAGAAAACATTCATATTTTGCCCGTTTTCTCATAGGGTTTCCCATAGGAACCCATAGAGATCTCAAGTCATACAATTAATTGCATATAAGAAAAATAATAAGCAAAATAGATACAATTGGGAGAAACCCCTCATACATGAGCATACATAAAAATACAGAAAACACAGGATTGGGGGCCAATCCCACTACCCAGCATACAATCCCACACCCAGAGCGAGGTTTCTCACTCCCCCCTTACCTGGATGAGCAGAAGACAAAGGTGTGATCTAAAGTCGTTCCTGAGTACTCTTCCTTAGAACTCTTTGTTTCTCCTTTTTTTTTTCTAACTCCTTAAAATTAATCCATTGGGCTGGGTCAACCCAACCCATTTTCCTTCTCTTCTAACCCACTTCTCTTTTTCCTCAAAATAATTAAATAAAATAAATACATGTATATTATAAAATATTTTTCCTCTATAATAATAATATATTCCTGACCCAAAATATAATAATATAATTTCAATAACAAAATATCATATAAAATCAACCTTCTCTTAAAACATATAAATATTTATTTAAATATGCTAATAAAAAATACTTATTTAATACGTACAAAATAATTGTCCAAAACAATAATTATTTAAAACGTACAAAATAATTGTCCAAAACAATAATTATTTAAAACGTACAAAATAATATTCTTCTATAATTATTAAAATAATTATGACCAAATACCATATAATAATAATTATTATTATTATAATAATAATAATAACTTTATTGAAAACTGGGGTGTTACAGTTAACACTGCTTGTCATGTGTTAAACAAAGTTCTGATTCAGCCCATATTAAAGAAAACACCCTATGAAATCTGTAAAGGAAAGAAGCCTAACATTTCCTATTTTAGAGTGTTTGGATGTAAGTGCTATGTGCTGAACAATGGAAAAGAGCAACTTGGGAAGTTTGATGCAAAGGCTGATGAAGCAATATTTTTAGGATACTCTACAAATAGTAAGGCTTATAGAATTTATAATAAGAGAACTCTTGTTGTAGAAGAATCTGTCCATGTGGTATTTGATGATTCAAATAAGCAAGAGACTAGGCAAACTGAAATTGAAGATTTAAATGAGGTTCTTGATCAATCCCTATTGGAGAATGAACCTAATGAAGCGCCTAAGGAGAGTGTATCACTTGAGAAAGCAAAGGAAACATGTGAACAATTGCCTAAGGAATGGAAAACCACAAGAGACTTATCAATGGACAACATAATTGGAAGCATTGGTAAGGGTGTTTCAACTAGGAGTGCAATTAAAAATATTTGCAACACCATGGCATTTGTGTCACAAGTTGAACCTAAGAACATTGATGAAGCACTTAAAGATGAGCATTGGTTAATGGCCATGCAAGAGGAACTAAATCAGTTTGAAAGAAATGAAGTGTGGGATTTAGTGCCATTACCAAAAGACTATCCAATTATTGGAACCAAGTGGGTTTTCAAAAATAAGCTTGATGAATCTGGAATAATTCTAAGAAACAAGGCAAGACTAGTGGCCAAGGGGTACAATCAAGAAGAAGGAATTGATTATGATGAGACTTTTGCCCCTGTAGCAAGGATTGAAGCCATTAGACTACTTCTTGCTTATTCCTCTCTAAAGAATTTCAAGCTTTATCAAATGGACGTAAAAAGTGCTTTCCTTAATGGGCTGATACAAGAAGAAGTGTATGTGGAACAGCCACCTGGCTTTGTGGATTTCAAGAATCCTAATCATGTGTACAAGCTCAAAAAGGCACTATATGGCTTGAAGCAAGCTCCTAGATCTTGGTATGACAGGCTGAGCAAATTTCTGATTGAGAATGATTATGAAAGAGGAAAAGTGGATAATACATTGTTTGTCAAGAAGTTTGGAAAAGACACAATGTATGTACAAATATATGTGGATGATATTGTGTTTGGATCTACAAATACCTCTCTTTGTAAAGAATTTGCTAAAACCATGCAGGGAGAATTTGAAATGTCAATGATGGGAGAGCTAACTTTCTTTTTGGGATTACAAATTAAACAAATGCAAGGTGGAATTTTCATAAGTCAAAGCAAGTATTGCAATGAACTGTTGAAAAAGTTTGGTATGGAAGGGTGTAAGGAGGCTGCCACACCAATATCAAACAATTGCAATCTTGACTTAGATGAGAAAGGGATTGCTATTGATAACTCAAAATATAGAGGCATCATAGGATCACTCTTGTACTTGACAGCAAGTAGGCCTGATATAATGTTTGTTGTGTGCCTATGTGCAAGATTCCAAGCTAATCCTAAAGAATCTCATATGAAAAGTGTGAAGAGAATCCTTAAGTATTTGAAAGGTACAACTAATGTTGGTTTGTGGTATCCAAAGGGAGTCTCACTAAGTCTGATTGGCTACTCAGATTCAGACTATGCTGGGTGTAGACTAGATAGAAAGAGCACAAGTGGAACTTGTCACTTGCTAGGTAGTGCACTTGTTTCATGGCATAGCAAAAAGCAAGCTTGTGTTGCTTTGAGTACAGCTGAGGCTGAATATATAGCTGCTGGAAGTTGTTGTGCTCAAATTCTTTGGATGAAACAATAGTTAAGAGACTATGGAGTTGAGTTGAACAAAATTCCTTTGAGGTGTGACAATACTAGTGCAATAAATCTGACCAAGAATCCAATTTTGCATTCAAGGACTAAACATATTGAGATAAGACACCACTTTTTGAGAGATCGTGTTCAAAGGAATGATTGTGTTGTAGAGTTTGTGGAAACAAGCAAGCAATTAGCTGATATTTTTTCAAAACCTCTACCAAGGGAAATATTCAACCAATTGAGAATTGAGTTAGGGATAATCAATGAGTCAAGTTTGAATTGATTATGCTGAGAGAATGGAAGTAAAATATGTGTGGAAGAATGAATTTAAAAGTGACAAAAAGACTTGGTGAAATTTGAGAAGTTAAAATTTTAGAGAAGCAAAATTTCTCTGGAATAATCGATTATCTTAAGATATAATCGATTATCTTAAGTAATTCATGGAAATAATCGATTATCTTGGGTAATAATCGATTATCTGGAACATGAAGAATTTTAAGAGTCTCTGAAATAATCGATTATTTGGGTAATAATCGATTATCTGGTAAGAAGGAACTCAAGAGTCACTGTAATAATCGATTATCTTGGGAAATAATCGATTATTTGAGTAGTGGAATCTAAAAAGCCACTGGAATAATCGATTATTCTGTAAATATTCGATTATCTGGGATGAATAAGGAAAAACAACCTTCTGTAATAATCGATTATCCTTAAAATAATCAATTATTCATATCAGATTTGGTTTTTAGGTGATTTTTCTGATGCAAATAATCGATTATTTGCATAAATAATCGATTATCTGGGCTTTTTTTAAATTTCCTAAAACGGTTATCTACGCGCCAACCCTTAAAACTACTCATTACCCTTATACCCAGAACGTGCTAGGGCATCAAAACACTACTCATAACCTCTCATTCTCTCATTCTCTCATTTTCTCCAAAATCCTAACCCTCTCAAATCCTCCCAAATCTCTCATCTTCTTCACTTTTCTCAAGACCCATCCATGGCTTCTTCATCTAAAAGGCCAAGGAAGCTTGAAGTGAGGGGGAGCAAGCGTCCTCTTCCCTCTGGGCAGCTGATTACAAAGTGGTTTGCGGATGAGAAAGCTCAAGAATACTACTTTGAGTGGTACGTCAGTCGGAGAATCATTCCTCCGAAGACCTTGAAGCTTGATTGGTTCAAGAACGAGGGGTTTAGCTTTCCAACCCTTCTAGAGCACCAGGAACTGAAGGCATTCTTGGAAATGGATGGTCCCTATTATCCTGAGTTAATCAGGTTATTTCTCTGCTTTGCCTCAACTAACGAAGGAGTTATGCAATCTGTGGTGAAGGGCAAACTGATTAAGTTGGACGGACCAACTCTGAAGGCGGCTGCGGGTCTGAGCGGGACTGGAGCAGAGAAACCCCAGCCATTCAATTTTGGAGATTTTGAAGAACTGACCACATTTCGGGACTGTCAAAGGGTTCCGTCAAACACCAACTATGAGAAATTCTTGGCGGGAGGTATGAAAAAGAACTCTCGCTTAATTTCCTTTATAATTGCCTGGATGCTGAAATCGAGGTTGCACAACCATGCTCAAATGTCACGGGACGATATTTTGCTTATGCATGTCATTAAGAAGAAAATTAAAATCGATTGGGTATCGGTTGTGAATGACTGCATATGGAAAGCAAGGAGAAAGGAAGACAGTCCAATTCCATATGCTCTTTTGCTATCCAAAATTTTTTAAAATGCTGGTGTTGATCTGACAGGTGAAAGAAAGATTGTGTTGCATGCTTCAAATAAGATTAAGAAGTCTTCTTTGCATCATATGGGGATGCTGGAGCAAGAAGACAAGTGGGTTTTTAAAGGAGATGTACCTCCTACACCGGAGCTGGCAACAGATGAAGACGGTGTTCCTTCTCATGATGAGGATCAACCACCACAGGTGGAAGCTGAGCCTAGGGAAGGTGAACCGGAACTGAAGCCGTTCTCACAGTTTGAGCAAATCATGATCAACAAAATGGATGCAATGATGGAAATGTCACGGAGGCATGAATCCTTGTTTTCTGGAATTCTTGACAGATTTGTGACTTGGATCATGAAGTTAGACTGATCAAGACCCAGCTTGGTATTCCGGACGATGAGGATTGATTTCTGTTTTGTTTCTTTGATTAGTTTTAATTAGGATTTTTAATTCTGTTTTGGAACAATTTAGTTCAATATGGTTGTAATAGTTTAAGTTTCTGAACAATTTTAATGCTTTGTGGTATTGAAAAATTTGAATTCTGATGAAATTTGGATTTTATTTTGCTGATTTGGATGTGTTCATATTCTGTTTTTGCTTGACTGATGCAAAATGCTCTGTTTTTGTGAGCATATTTGTTGGTTAGCGTGGTTATTTTTGGTTCTAGTTGGCATACTCTGTTTTTGATATGGTGGACATATTTGCTTGGTTTAATTTGGTCTGAATTGTGGTTGTATAATGCACAAATGACTTGGTTTGACTTGCTGAACCAATGCTTATATTTGTTAAACTTGGCTTACTTTGTTTTTGATAATGCCAAAGGGGGAGAAATGGTATGGTGTGTGTTTATGGTATGTGTTTAGTTGTTGTTTTTGCAGGTATTGTGCTTGTGTGTGTGTATTGTGCAGGTTTCAATTAGGCACAATGACTAAGGAGTTTCAAACACAGTTTCAAACATAATTGCATTGAGTCAAAAGAAGTGAATCATGCGTTGTCATCATCAAAAAGGGGGAGATTGTTGAGCTTAGGAGAGCTGAAGACTTAAAGAGTTTTGATGATCACAACAAGTGTACAACAACAACTTGGAACACAAAAACAAAGTCAAAGAAGAGTCAAGGAAATGCTTTGAAATGGAGCTATGTAATAGAACTTAGGAAATAAATTATTGTGAATGAATTTTTGTATTGTGTGTGCTAAGTGTGCTTTGTGCATAAGCAAAACTTATCTGAATCAAGTAGAGAGTATATGATGATGAGTTAAAAACATTGGAAAGTTATTTTGAGTCTTAAAATGAAGTTTTAAGAACTAACTCAAAATAATCGATTATTGTTAAATATAATCGATTATTTCAGCAAATAGGCTAAGTGGAATGCCTTGCTGTAATAATCGATTATTTGCCAAAATAATCGATTATTTCAGGAACAACTCTCTGGAATAATCGATTATCCAGCTAAATAATCGATTATATTGTTCTTGGTTGATTTCCAGAAAATCTAAAGAACAAAATAATCGATTATTCTTTAAAATAATCGATTATCTGTGTCTGAAACTTTTATAAATAGTTTGAACTTTGAGAAACTTCATAAATGAGTTAGAACTGATAATCAATTTGTGAAAAACGTTTTTGTGAGTCTTTGTGACATCTTGGAGAGTTTTCTTTGTGAAATCCAAGAGTGAAAACGTTTGTGAAAAGCTTTGGTAGAAGATCATCATCATCATATTCTTGAAAAAGGAAGATAAGGATTTGTTCAAGAATTCCAGGTGAATTCGTTCCTTTTATTCTTTGTGAATCTTTGTGAAAAATCTTGAGAAGGGTTTCTCAAGTAATAAGGTTTCTTGTAGTGGGTTCTACAAGGGGTGCTTTCTTGGGGTCAAGAAAGTGATTATCTTTTTGTGTTGAAGTATATGCATGTGTGTGTGCTTGTAAACCTTCTTGCTTAAAGATAGTGGAACAAATCTTAATCAGGTGGTGATTAAGGACTGGATGTAGGTCACATGTGGAGTGGCTGAACCAGTATAAAAGACTTGTGCAATCTTTTTCAACCTTATCTTTTACTTTGTGTAATTTCTTGGGTGAACTTTAAAGAAGATAAAACTTGATTAACAAGTGTATGTGAATCTTGATGGTTTAAATCTGTAATTGAACATTATTGTTGAACCTCATTATGATGTAATCAAGTGAGCACATTGCATTCATATTTTCATAACAAGTCTTTAGGAGGGCTTCATTTGGAAATTCTGTCATAGAAAAGTTTTGATTGAAATTAAGATCCAAAATACTCTGATAAATTTTTAAAGGGTCATTGAATCCAATTCACCCCCCTCTTGGATTGTGCCATTCTTTTCTATCAATTACATATTCATAATCTACTCAATAAATCACATCAAACACACATAACATCTCATCAAATAGGAAACTTATGGGATTGGAGCCAATCCCTCTACCCTTCATGCATACACCCAATCCCCATAAATGAGTGTTCTCACTCTCCCCTTACTTGGAGTGATGCAACGCATGCAATCTAAAGCTATATCTTCTCTCTGATGATTCCTTTTCGTTGCTCTCCAAATGCATTCTCTTCAAAGCACCCAAACTTCAGAGAACTTGAGGAGGATTTGATCAAAAAACTATTCTTTTAAAAACCTTAATCTTCCCTTAACCCTCCTTTAGTTAAAACATTTAACCACAGTTACAAATTATCTTCCTTTTTTAATAAATATTATAATAACCTTTAATAAAATCTCTATATATTATATTCTAAAATATATTAACTAATTAAAACAAATATTTAACAACACTTATTAATAAAATAAAATATTAAAATTATTAATAAAATACTTATATTCAATTTGATGAAAGATAGGGTGTTACAATGTCATGTAAAATAAAATTAAATGTCATTTTAGCTCTCTAATATAAAAGTAATTACATTTTTCATTGATATTCCTGATATTATTTTTTAAAATATTATTATGCTACATTATCTTCTAAATAAATTACTAAAAAGATTAGTTTTGTAAATTTGACATGCTTTTTTATTTATTAATTAATTTTTCATGTTTAAAAAAGAGTAAGCATCTCCAAGTAAGATTTTATTAAGGGAGCCTTGTATAGTCCAATTTCTCTCACATTCTATGATTGCATTTTTCTTTTTGTTGCTTTGATTCTTTGTCATCTTGCTATGTTTAACTATATTCTTATGTTGAGATGCCGGCTAAATTTTCTATTCCATATTAAAATTTTGTACATAAATCTTATTTAGACATGATAATTAAATTTAAACTTATACATATTCTTTCAATTTTAATTTGATTTTGACGGGAAGAAAACTGTTTTGACTTTTGATTAAGTTTTTTTTTTTTTTCAACTTGTAAGTGAGGAGATAAACAAGTTTAGGGATGCAATACCTTGTCTTTGAGGGGGGAAAAGCTAGTTATTAACTGCCTACTCCACCCTTAATAATAATTAAATAATAAAATTAAAACCAAATATTATACTAAGATTATAATTCAATTTTAAATTTCTTATTTTCGAGACTCTCGTTGTTCGTTGGCAAATTTGTGAACTCAATGTGCTTTTGTTCCTCGTTCTGTTGGGAGTTGAGGAATAAACAAGGCTATTAGAGATGACACGGCATATAGTAGTTATAATAGTTTAAAGGCCCAAGACTAAAGCAACTTAATGGGCTAAAAATGATGAATTCATGGCTTATGCCGGACCAAAAAAGTTATATTATTAGACCCATTTAATTCCCACCTTATATATATATATATATATAGAAGGGATCATTTTACTCCAAGAGTAAGTTTATCTAAACTTATTCCGTTCAATAACTCATGTTCTACATCAAATTTTAACGATCCAATCGTTCAATTTAAAGTTCTTAATGTATAGATCAAATTTGCAAAATTTTTAGAAAATTTGAAAATTATTTAATATTTCGTTTCATTAATTCGAATCAATGTATAAAATAATTTTATAATTATCCGTCAATTTGAATTAATGAAATGAAGTATCAAATAATTTTCAAATTTTCTAAAAATTTGCAGATTTGATCTATGCATTAAGAATTTTAAATTGAACGGATAGATCGTTGAAATTTGATGTAGAACATGAGTTATTGAACGAAGTAAGTTTAGGTAGACTTACTCTTGGAGTAAAAGGATCCCTCCTCATATATATATATATATAGATAGACACACATGAAGAGATCTGTTTACCCCAAGAGTAATTTTAGGTGATTTATTTTGTTTAATAATTCATGTTCTACATCAAATTTTAATGATCCAACCGTTGAATTTGAAGTTCTTAATGCATAGATTAAATCTACAAATTTTAAAAAAAATTGAAAATCATTTGATACATCATTTCATTAATTCAAATTGACTAATTTCATAGGAGGCTTAGTTAAGTTAATTAATGTCATGGTAAACCTATACCTAACTGTTCTACCCTGACAGTAATATTAAACTTCCTTGTTTAAGTGGTGACATCCAAGAAATCAAGTTAATGTGTTGTGAATTGATATCCAATTTGTTGTTGATCTAACACGTCAACAAGATTACCTTGTGTTGTTGGTTTAATAGGGTCAAGCCCCTTAAATTATTCACCCTATGATATGGAAGATCTCCTAGTTAAAATATGTTATGACACATTATAGTTGTTGTATTGTATTAATCTATAATAAAACATGTTGATGTGTTGGATTATGCGATGATGATGTGTTGCATTATGTAACGACCCGCCTTGGCCGTCACACTACGGAATAACACAACACCCTACTAAAAATTATATACTAAAATAGTATACTATCGATCAACATAAGTAAAACTACAACCATCCTATAATAGTGGCTCAACAGGCCATAAAATATATACAAATGTCTACAAATAAACTCTACCACTAGGGGTAGTCAACAAAATATAACTCTCCAGCTCCTGCCACCAAGTGATCTTAATCAGCTAATAACACCAGTTTATCCCTGCCATGCTCCCATAAATCGTATGATCATTGCAGTCTAAACAACATGGAAACATGCAAGGGTAAGCTAGTGAAAATAAATAACTCATATATAATAGTCACCATATTCAACACAACAACAAGTAACACATGTATTGCATACCTCTCAACAACACATGTATTCAAAAGCAACTTACAACACTGGTAATCTAACAACGCTATCATCATTATCACACTTGTTCAACATATAACACACAACACATAAACAATGTCAACATACAATAAACAACAATATAATTCAACTTTCAACTTGTAACTTGAAGCAACACAACACATACAATAATAAATATACAACATCGTATAATAGCAACAACATTTTCAACACATCGTACTTTACTCAAATTGGCCGCTTATAATCGGTATAGCTCGGCCTGACCCCTATACCGTGGTCACTTCATTCACGTGTGCCTCGACCTTGCCCACACATGGAACCAACTAAGTCCTAGAGGAGAACAACACATCATCCACTCCAAGGGACAACTTTCCAAGGAGGGTTTTTCAATAAACTAGGCTTTTAGAGCATCACAACTATCTCAATCCGCATAATGGGATGAACAACTTTGAAAACTTCTCCTCTTGTCCTAGTGATCAACAACTCATCATCACAGCACAACCACACAATTTTTATCCCAATAGTTCAACTATCAACTCATTCATACAACATTATATGCAAACACATTGACCAATGCGTCGTCACGCATTCACCGACGGAGATCTCCTAACAACAAGAGTAGTCTAAGTGATTTCTACCCTACCGAACCAACCCAATCATTTTCACGCCCGAAACGCTGGTTTAATCACAGCAAAATGGGATACCAATCCCTCTTCTAGTCTCTCAGGTCTCATCACCTACACTAGGAAAGTTTGGTTCCACCATCAAGAGTAGTACAACTGGGTATAGGCTTACCACGATCTTGGCATGCATTATCAAGTCACATATGGAATTCGCCCACTGATTATCCACAAGGAACCACGAAACCTTTCCAGGTACTTGGTTAAGGGTTGTAGTCCTCGACCTCCTACCTTACTCAACCACTAACTAAGGATTTGGAGGAGACTCAACACACCTCAAAACCTACTCCAAGAGATACACCTACTCAAGGAGGGTTTTTCAAACAAGGCCTACTTGAGCACCACTCCAAGATACCCTATGCGGGACCTTCAATTTTCAAAATATTTTTCTCTCCTCAAATCCTAAGTTAGCCATCATGTTATAATGCCACATTGCATTCTTAGCATTCACACCTCATCAAACATCTACTATATACATTACATTCAGTCAATGCATATAGAGATTAACAACATCAATCATGTACAGCATACCAATGCTTAACATCTCAACCAATAACGACATACCAACGCTTAACATCTCAACCAATAATAACATACCAATGCTTAACATCTCAACCAATAATAACATATCAATGCTTAACATCTCAACCAATAATAACATATCAATGCTTAACATCTCTACCAATAATAGCATACCAATGCTTAACATCTCAACTAATAATAACATACCAATGCTTAACAATTTATACAATGATAGCATATCAATGCTCCACAATTAATTCAACATAGCATATCAATCATATAAATCAATGCTCATCACCATTTCAAGTACACAAGGATAGCATTCTAATGCTTATTATCATTCCAAGCATACAAAGATAGCATATCAATGCTCAGTATCATCATCTTGTAACACAAAACATGCAATAGACACAAGCATTATATTCATGTTCACCAATTTCACCTATCACACAACATGTATCACATGCAATTTATCAAAATCACATATTTCTACAATAACAAACTTCACATAAAACAACTCATAGGGAGTTCTACTACTCCAACCACTCTCATCCTTATCTCATCTGAAGATAAGAATATTTCCTACAACTCTCATGAAGACACCAAGTCCTAATTCTGTAACGACCCGCCATGGTCTCTACACTTAGTGGAATCGCACTACTGTTAATGAAATTAAGAGAAATATTAAGCTGGATAACTCATACATACATGCACAAATAAAAATGAAAATAATTAAGTTTCTGGTCATAAAATAAAACTTCATATATGTACAGTCATCCCAAAAATAATATTCTCTAGTGTCGGTCAAGCACAGACAAAACTGCTATCCAAAATGATAACTCTAACATGAGGATCAAAACTCCCCGTCTCGCAGCGGACACCTCAACTCCAAGCTAGTCCTGACCTGCTCCCATACCAAGTATGATCATCGCAGTTCCATCACATGGAAACAGAAGGGTAAGCTAGAGTTTAAAAATCAATCATACAAGTACAGACAATAGTCTATACCACTTAATCACCCAACTATCAATCATGTTCATAAAGTCACACCATACTTTATCCAATACTACTCATGTATAACATACAATCCATCAATCATGAAGCTAAACACCACATACTTCATCATATTAACAATCATGTAATAAATGTATCTCATGACAGATATTAATGCATATCAATCATCAACACAAACAACCATACAGCTCAACATGAAAACCCAACTCATTCATACAACTTAGAAACAACTTTAATACAACAAAAACAACAACAATATACAACTTAATATTTAATGCGTCGTCACGCATGTACAACTGGGAGATCTCCAACAACTGGGGTTGAGCAGTCTATGTGGCATAAACCCTACCGAATCTAGCGTTTGACCTATCTCAACCAGGTCAGGTATAGAACAGCGTTAGGAATTCTAAAGAGAACCAGGTATAGACAACAATAGTTGATTGCTCAGGTGTTCCACTTAGACTCGGAGGTCCAGTACTACTATCAGGACAGAAGGGTTTGGGTATGAGAGCTTACCACGACCTTGGCTAGCCTCACCAATCCACATGTGGAGTTAGCCCACCCACTGTCCTCCAAGTACCACGCACCCTCTAGTACCTAGTCAAAGACTACATCTCTAACTAGATACCTTACTCAAATTGGTCATTCAACCATGACATGGATCGACTATTTCCATGTCGCCCACACAGTACTAAGGGATTCAACTTTAAAACAACTTTCAACTTATCACCTTAGTACTATGTATCTCAACATAGGACATATATCATCACCATATGTCCCCAACTTTTCAACTTTACAACAATAGACACCATAACAACTTTACAACAATAAACATCTGGTCGCTTGTAATCGATATAGCTTGGCTTGGCCCCTATACCGTGGTCGCTTTGTACACGTGTGCCTCGACCTTGCCCACACACGAGATCAACTAAGTCCTAGAGGAGAACAACACAACGTCCAATTCAAGGGACAACTTCCCAAGGAGGGTTTTTCAACAAATTAGGCTCTCAGAGCACCACAACTATCTCAATCCACATAATGGGATGAGCAACTTCGAAAACACTCCCCCTAGTCCTAGTGATCAACAACTGATCATCACAGCTTAATCAGCTTAATAACTTAAACAACATACAACTTTTCAGCAATAGACATCTTAACAACTTTACAATAATAGACATCTTAACAACAATAGACAACTTACAACAATAGACAACTTACAACAATACAACAATAGGCATTATATACCAGCTTGACAACTTCTTATTCAATCATACAACTATGCAACTTTAATAATTTTAACAACATGTAAACAACTTAATTAAACAACTATAGTCATTACAATATCAACTTAATGCAACTTAACAACTTTATAAACAACTTCAGCAATATACAACATATTTAAAATTCATCTATCATGTCAACTTACACATAAACAACATAAATCAACTTAAGCACCCAACAACTCAACTATTTCAACAAAAGAACACCATGCATAAAGCTTCCCTAACTCTTCTGAAATTAAACAACCTACACTCTAGCTTCTCTCACCTGAAGATTGGCTCAAAATGGCCAATAACTGAGAAGAAGTAGAATTCCCTTTCGAAGCTCAACCCAGAACTTCAATCCTCCCAAAGCAAGCTTCCTAATCTGAATTTCAAGAAAAGACAGAAGGCATTAGTGATCTAGAGGAGAAAAGGAATCATACAGAGAAATTTGGGAGAGAAAGGAGCTCATAGACCCAGAGTCCTTCTCTCTAAAACTTCTCTCTAAAAACCTCATTTTCTCCTCAACCACCCAACCCCTATTTATAGAAGTTCAGGAGTGGCCAGAACGACCTGTTTCGAATCCGGAACGGCCCGTTCTGCACCCCCTCAACACATACAAAAATCACATGCAGAATGGCCCGTTCTGAAACCATAACGGCCCATTCTGGGATTCATCCAGAACGGCCCGTTCTCCATCCAGAACGGCCCGTACTCCCTCCGGAATGGCCCGTTTTGGGGTTTGGAACGGCCCATTCTCCCTCCAGAATGGCCCATTCTCAACTACGTTTTATAGGTCAATTCAGTAATTTGGAACGGCCCGTTCCAGTCTACTGAATCACCCATACTGGGCTTTTGGGTCTTCTAAAATAACCTACTTCGTTACAAATTCCATAATCTATCTTGTAAAAAAAATTTAAAAACCGCAACAACTACAACCAATGCTGACAACTTAACCCTTGTTCACTAAAACAGCCATATCTGAAGTTATACTACTCCTATCATGCTCATCCTTATCTCATATGAAAAGATAAGAAGATTTCTTACAACTCTTTTGAAGACATCTGGTTCTAATTCTATCATCTACTTTATTAAAAATTTTAAAAATTGCAACAGCTACAACTAATGCTGACAACTTAACCCCTATTTACTAAAATAGTCATATCTGGAGTTCCAGACCTCCTTTTTGGGTGATTCTGGTGCATTGGAAAGCTAACATCCAAGGCTACAACTTTCACGAAGACCCTAAGACCAAATTCGGTCATCTAGTCCCAGTACTTCCGCGCTCAATTCAGCGCTCCAGATTAAACGTTCTACCCTCCCATGGCTTCCCATATGTTTTTCACCTAAAATCCATCAAAACTTACAACCCAAAGGGACCCAACACTTGCACTTGCAAGAAAACAGTCATACCATCAACATGCAACTCATAAAACATCATAAAACCCCACATGCAACAAGAAATCCGACCCAATCCATCACATTCTTCAAACAACTCAAAACCCCTCTTTTTAACTCCACACACCAATTTAATCAACATGCAACCAGCAATTTGTTGTACAATATTTTGCCACAAAATGAACAAATTTTCAGCTTCCCTTAACTCGGAGGGAGAAAAATTCCGGTTCTGAGCTCCTAGGGAAGAGAAGAAGAAGAAGAGAAATGAAATTGCTTCGATGAGGAAGACTAGCCTTACTACTTTCCTTGATTCTCAATAGCTCCACCTTCCAAATCAAACACCAACACTTAAGTTTCATCCATTAAAGGAATGAAAAGAGAGTAATGGAAGGAAGAAAGGGAAAAATGAGAAAGAGATGGTTTGTGAGTGCGGAAGGGGTGTGGGTATTACACATTATAATAGAAATAGAAGAAGTGTGTCTTGGTGAAGAGATTCAATTTTGGAAATTTGAGTTTGGAGAGCATGAAAGTTAAGGTCCATGAATGAGAATAGTATTTGACTGCCACATCCTTAAAAACAAAGTAGGAAAGCAATACATACGAAGCAAATCCAACCCAAGGCATAACAATTGACGTCGAGACATCTTCTTCCCAAATAGAGTCACCACATATGTATTAATAAAGATAAATAAAAAAAAATAGTTTGAGCTAATTTGTTATTGTCTCTATGAATTAAAAAAAAATATATAGTTACCACACATATGAAAACATTTTTAGAAATCTTTTTAAGTATGTTTTTAATGATTGAGTTTGAGATAATCTTGAAAACGCTTTCCGTTAAAAATAATAATTAAAACACTCTCATTAAATAATGATGTTTAAAGTTAAAAAAAATTATTATATATATACCCTAGTATTTTATACAGGCTTAATATTTATTATATATAAATAAAATTAAAAATAAATTATACATAAAGAAAATAAATAAATACTATATATTTTAATGTATAAATTATATTAGAAATTTATATAAATAAATTTTTTTGAATATATAAATTATATTTTATATTTGTAAAAAAATAATTTATATTGTGATATAAAATTATTTTTAATTATTTAAAAATTATTAAATTTAATTTAGAAACATATATACAGTAGATATAGATTGAAATAAATAAAAAGTTAAAAAATGTCTAAAAACTCTTTTTTCATATAGACATATAGAAGTTCCTAAAAATGTTATAGTGCAAGATAATTGTTCCCATTTAAGATATAGGTACAAATAGAGGATAAAGAACATGAAAAAAGTGATTATAAAGTTAATAATGTATAATAATTTGATTGGGTTTGAATTTGATTGTACAAATATGAAATTCAATCTAATAAAAAAAAAGAGTAAATTACATTAATACTTTTAAAATTTCTCAAGAATACAGGTTGGACAGTTCCAAGAATAAGACTATTAAAACTTAAATTTTAGGGCTACCAAATAAAAATTATTTACTTTAAGTTTTGTAAAACAAAAAAGCTACATGTATTAGTCAAATGACCAAATATATAACTCTTTTATTTTAAATATAAAAGCCTCTCAAATTTTGTTTTAGCTCTATATCATTGTTGGGATAAGTCTAAATGCAGGTAAATTTCATATTTATTTTCACTCATATACTAACTTTTCTTAATTGTTTTAAAAAAAATATGACGGATGCCCTTTAAATATTACTTAAACATTGCACCATGTCTTCTTATAAAAATACAACTGTAAACTAAGAAAAAAAAATAGAAAAATTATATGCAATCTCATGAAATCCTGAGATGTTACTATAAACTTTAACAAAGTGAAAAAAAATTATGTCTAATCTCACGAAATTTCAGGTAATGTAATTTATTCGTACAAAAAAAATTTCTTTAATTTTCAATATTGTTTTGATTTGTGATTTTTCTATTATCATTTTTTTAAGATGACATTAGATTCAATTGGCTGGTAAACAGTTAACAGTACACTATCCTCATCCATTTTTTCCCACATGATAACAAAATTTTAATTTTTTTTCTTAAAAAGGAAAGTTTTGTGCCTATCATGACTTATATCCATTTTTTTTTTCGGGAATCTTTTCTTTATAGAACAATATATTGATGAAAACAATATTTTTTAAGGAGACATCATCTTCTTCGATTTTCATGAGGATGAGAATATTTATTTTTATGTTTAATAGAATATAATAAGTTGAATATTTTTCATTCTCGAGATATTACATTTCTATAACTAAGAGAATTTTATTTCCATAATAAAAGAGTGAAAAGAAGATAATTTTTAGAAAATATAAGAAGTTTCACTTGTAATTTTTATTTATTATTTACTAAAATTTATTCTTGTATACTAGACCTAAATGATTGTTTTGTGTAAGAGTATTTTTAAGAAATTTTTATTTGATGAGAGTGTTTTTAAAGATTTTTTAATATTTTTTTATTTTTTATTTATCATATTTGCTTATGAATAAAATTTTAATATTTTAAAAATAAATTATCAATAATCAAAAATAATTTTGTGTCACAATATAAATTATTTATCATAAATATAAAATATGATGTATTTGTTTTAAAATATCTATTTACATAAATTTTAAATATAATTTATATATTCAAATATAATATTTAATTATATATAATTTATTAGAAATTTTAGTTATACAAGCGAAAAAATTGTTCATGCCTCTTTCATTTGAAAAAAAAAACTAAGAAATGAGTAATTATTTCAAATATGTGTCTATCTCATTTAGAAAAAATATATATTAGAGTGGTATAGCTATTTGAAAGGCTAATTTGTAATTAGAAATGAAAGAATAATTTTAAGGATAAAATTGAAAATAAATTGTGTAAACAAAAAAAGGTCTTATTATAACTAAGTAATATTTTTAGCTATATATAATAAATATTTAACTATTAAAATACATGTATTAATATACTAGTTATTTAAATTTTAAAAGATATTCTTAAAATATTAATATAAAATTAAACACTTTTTTAAAAATATTTTTAAAGTAACATTCCTACTTATAATGTTTATGAGAAGCGTATTCTTGAAAATATAAAATGATACTCGGAGACAAACTATTTATCTATGGATAGATATTTTAGTATATTTTTTTTTAAAATAAAAAAATTATAAAAATAATCATAATAAAAATTAAATCTAAATTCTCATATTTTTAACTACTCCAACTCCAACCAATAAATTAAATCTACCGGTTATGACAGATATTTTAGTATAAACATAACCGATTAGAAGGATAAGTCATAAATAAATAATTAGTTTTTGTAATTTAAATTTCAAAATTTTCTTAAGATGTTTGTTTTGTCGCCATCCAAAGGAGGCTTTTTGACCTCAGTGAATTAAAAAAAATAAAAATACACGAAATAAATTAAAAAAAAACTATTTACTGAAATAGGTGATTTTGGACACGGGGGCGCATACGTGGCAGTGAAAACGTCTGGGGGTGGGCGTTTTTTAGAAAACTCCTCCCCCCCAGGCACCTTGTATGTTGACGTGGCTGGGGAGTGCACAAAGAGCCTCCCCCCAGGCGTTTTGTACACGTGGAAATCATGAACTGAAAGCGCTGGGGGGCATGCATTTTGTACACGTGGCAACTCGGAGCTGAAGGCGCGTCCCCCCCAGGCGCTTTCCATGCAAACGTGGCTTGTTTAGAAAGAGCCTCCCCCCTGGGCTCTTTCTATTTTTGGCAAGTTTGAAAAGAAAGAGCCTGTGGGTAGGCATTTTTGAGATCAGGGATCTGCATGTTAATGGCAGCAGCAACAGCCACAACAAATGGCCAATATAAGGGATCTGCATGTTAATTATTCACAATTAATGTTTATCAAATGAACTTCCACTCCTTGTTGATCGCTCTTTAAAATTAAACAACTTACCCGGTATACTATCATAGAAAGTATTATCCACTTTCTCCGGAAACTTCCGTAGAAATGCTGCTTGACCTATGTATGCAACCACTATTGCAGGACACGTAATGCAAGAAAAGCTAATCTGCAACGCATATTATAATATGATGATGTTGATCAATAATTTTAAGTGCAACTAAACAACCAATAGCGCAGCTCGAAACAGTTTCTATGCATGAATTGACCACAAGTTCTTCATGGAACGGTCGCATATTATACTAACCAATCTTATGCACAAATTCTTCACCATATATATGCCCTAAACTGAAAGTATATACTGCGTTATACAGGGATAAATTAAATTTGTTCACTTACTTGAATGGCTCGTACATTAAAGTGACCCAAGTCAGCAAACATGGCCTCCGATCCTAAGATTAAATATATCTTACTTAGAATTAAAGGTTGATACAATTTAATTAAGAATAGACGTACGTTACGTTAGTCACCTGTTATGCACAAAAAGAATCCTCCAAGCAATATCCATCCGTCCTTGCCGTTCCGTTTGAAGTAATCATATATGTATTTTGGATTAAAAGCACGTAATACTCCAATGTCATATTTGAATAAATTGTAAAGGCCAATTCCACCGATGAATAAAAACCACAACAAAATGATTGGAGCGAATGTGAATCCCACTTTATAAGTACCGAATCGTTGCATACAAAATAGGACTACCAAGATTGCTATAGTGATCCCCACAACAGCTCCTGAAAAAAAAAAAAACATATGTCGACTTTTAACAATTTTTATTACTCTTGAGATTAGGGGGTGCGGGGGGAATAATACATTTATTTATTTAGGTACCTTGACCCAACGATGTACTGATCTCACTCACCGCAGAAAGGACTGCACATGCATTCAACAATATAATAATGTCAGGCCACCTTTCAAATTCACGTGGTATATGGTCAAAATTTTTGTTTTACATCATTTTTTTAATATAGATTAAATTTCTTCTAGTTGATGAGAAAAATGATGAAGCAAATATTATAAATAGAAACACGCAATTAATTGGTACTATAACCTGAAATTGATGGAGTAAGAATCCCATCTCCTATGACCATGGAAGTTTCCATTACAGCTAGAAAGAGACCCCACAAGCTCTTTCTTTTCAAACTTGCCAAAAATAGAAAGAGCCCAGGGAGAAGGCTCTTTCTAAACGAGCCACGTTTGCATGGAAAGCGCCTGGGGGGAGGCGCCTTCAGCTCCCAGGTCCCACGTGTACAAAACGCCTGCCCCCCAGCACTTTCAGTTCATGATTTTCCACGTGTACAAAATGCCTGGGGGAGGCTCTTTGTGCACTCCCCAGCCACGTCAGCATACAAGGCGCCTGGGGGGAGGAGTTTTCTAAAAAACACCCACCCCAGGCGTTTTCACTGCCACGTATGCGCCCCCGTGTCCAAAATCACCTATTTCAGTAAATAGTTTTTTTTTTAATTTATTTCGTGTATTTTTATTTTTTTTTAATTCACTGAGGTCAAAAAGCCTCCAAAGGAACACCGAAACGTTAACTAAAAAAACAATTTCGATTGTATTCATTGATGGTACTGCTGGCATATACTACTACCATGGTCCATGGATCTGATCTGACTGTTAGTCCAAACTGTGGAAAACTGTAAAGTTAGAGTCACAAACACAACACATAACGCACAAAAAGATACGCAAAAGCCAGTAACGTTGTTCTTGGTTGGATCCAACACTTTCACCTGAATTGTGTCTCACATCCCATAATTCAATCTAGCACTGTCCTCCACTCTCACAAGTTCGTTTTTTGAGCTTAAAGATCTGTGCTTTGGTTATGGAGAACTCAGAGAAGGTGGTGGCTGTGATCATGGTGGGTGGACCCACTAAAGGTATTTGAAATCTTTGCTTGTTTTCTGATCAAAGTTTGAGTCTTTTTCCCGATTGGGAAATTGGGGTTGTCTTGTTTTTCATATGGCTTTGTTCAATTGTGTGTGCAGGGACCAGATTTCGGCCTCTTTCCTTCAATACTCCGAAACCCCTTTTCCCTGTGGCTGGCCAGCCAATGGTTCACCATCCTATTTCTGCTTGTAAAAGGGTTTGCTTCTTTGTCTCCTCAATTACCCTTCTCACTGTATCTGATCAAATTGAGAACAAAAAAAAAAAAGGAACTTCGATTTCAATGTTGACTTGCATACTTTCATGTGTGTGTATATATATATATATATGGTCTCCATTAGTCTAAACTCTAAAATTCAAACTTGATCAAATTGAGAAAAAAATAAAATAAATAAATAACTAGAAGGAACTTCAATTTCAATGTTGACTTATATAGGTTTGTGTGTGTGTGAACAAATATGGTCTCCATTAGTCTAAAATTCAAATTGAAGCTCAGCTTGAAAACTGATGAAAAGGAGAGGACAGGGGATATGTGACTTAAAAGGAATGGAGTGTTTTAACTTACTAGTTTTGTCCTCTACAGATACCCAATTTGGCTCAAATATATCTTATTGGATTCTATGAGGAGCGAGAATTTGCTCTATATGTCTCTTCAATCTCAAATGAGCTGAAATTACCAGTAAGGTGACTAGTGCATTAGTTTGCTGCTTTAATAAGAGAAAGTATGTTTTTATGCTCCGTTAATTGCTGGACCTGACCATGTTGTGTTACTAAAATCAATCTAGATATTTGAAGGAGGATAAACCGCATGGTTCAGCGGGTGGTCTTTACTACTACAGAGATATTATAATGGAAGATAGCCCGGTTAGAAACACTGCTCGTATCATTGTTTTTACCATATGATGTTATATTGTGGATTAACTTTGGGATGATGAATGTACAAACAAATTCTAACATATTGGCTACGTTTTGATTGCAGTCACATATCTTTCTGTTAAATTGTGATGTTTGCTGCAGTTTTCCACTACCATCGATGCTTGGTAAGTGTTTTGCTGTTAAATTGTGGTAGTTATTCAGAAGTATGGAAGTGACACTACTGAACTATTTCTTGTTTCCTTTTGCAGATGCGCATAAAAGATATGGTGGGATGGGGACAATGTTAGTAATCAAGGTTGGTGCATAAGAAAATGTGTGTATATATAAGGGGTAGCACTTATTGTAGAAAAAATGGTGAAATCTCACCTTAGGTGTTATAAACATCTGTGGTGAAGACCTATTGAAGTTCCATTGAGAAGTGTTGATTGGACTAGAGGTCTACGGTTTTTCTACAGACATGACCCGCAATAGAATATCATGGCATTTTTTGATCCATATACCCAACTCCACCTAGTGGGAAAAAGGCTTGATTATTGTTGTATCCATGTGCATTTAATAACATAAATATGATACATATCTGTTTAGATCATTGTTGGGTTTTGTTGCAAAACCACTCTTTCATTCTCCTTCTTGGTTGTGGATATCTTGTGTAGGTTTCAGCTGAATCTGCTAGCCAATTCGGTGAGTTGGTTGCTGATCCAACCACTAATGAGTTGCTGCATTATACCGAGAAACCTGAAACATTTGTGAGTATTTATTTTGGTTTGTCTCTCTTCATTCTTTTTACCAAGTAAAAAAAGCACAATCCGATGAAGGATATTGATTGGTAAAAGCTATTTGTATTGCTTCTGATTATGCCTAAACAAAATTAAACGTTGTATAATATGCAGGTCAGTGATTTGATAAATTGCGGTGTCTACATTTTCACCCCTGATATTTTTACTGCCATCCATGATGTATATACTAATCGAGAAGGCAGAGGTTGGTCTCTTTCAATCACACATAAAAAGGTTTCAAACATAAAAGGCTTTTGTTACATAAATTGATTTATAAGTGCCAAGTGCTGGGTGGAAAGGTACCATGTGTCGGATACTCTTTTCATTGTAAGAACTAAATTGATGTGTTTTGAAAGTTTTGTGCGATTAAGGACTATATATATATATATATATATATATATATATATATATATATATATAATTATACATACAAGGACTAAATTAAAATTGCATGACACATATATGGACCAATAACAAAAATGGATTAAAAAAATATACTTAAACAAAAAACTTGTAACTACCAAGTCAACAACTATTAGCCACAACAGCAAGAGTAGAATGGCGTTATGACTGATCCAAATTTCAGGAACTATTTTTAAAATTTTTGCACTTGTGGGAACTTAATGAAAATTCTTTTACCCATAAGAACCAAGTTAAAATTGAGTGACATATAAGGATCAAGTTCATATTTTAACCTATTGTATTTTGTCCTTTATTATCTTTCTTATAGCTTATCACTTAAAAGAAAGTTTGGGATGCTTCATATTTTAATATGACAAAAAGGTTTTCTGCATGCTAAAGTAGTCAAATTATTGTTACTCTGATACATTATATTTGCTGAAGTTCATGTCTGAGAACTTGAAAATCTGGAAGCCTGTTTTCCACTATGTAAGCTTGGTTTACTTTGTTTACTTTTTGCATTAAAGCCGCACCATTGGAAATTTACTTGCTTTTATTGACACCTTGCAGCTAATTTACGTCGTTACTCCAGCTTTGAAGCACTCCAATCTGCTACAAGGTTGATTAAATACCACTTTTATTTAAAATAAAAAATAAAAATAAAAAATAAAAAAAACGAAGAAGAAGAAGAATTCAAGACTATTTTTAATGGCATGCATGGATATTGGTTCAGTTGTGAGTCTAATGTGAAAGTCTCTACACTTGAGTCTTGACTACAATTTTCTCTTTTAGAGATGATTAAAATTTAGGACAAAAGATACATTATCATATGTACTTTTGGTGCTATTCTTCAATTACAGTTGAAATTTTACCTCAATAATATGCATTTAAATTTAACACACACATCAATAATAAGCATTTATACATATTATGAGGTAAAATATCAATTCTGATTGGAGGACAATACCAACATAAGTATTATACTTAAGTTTTGTCCTAAAATTAATCTATCTATTCCTTATTGCTTTTGATTCCTCAACTAATCTACTTCGACAAATATCTACTCATATTGAGACAAATATACTGTTGTTTCCAAACTATTCATCCTTTTCGTTGCGCATATTTTCCCCCTTTGAAAACTGTAATATCTTCAAAAGCTCATGGAGACATTTTCCCTTCAGGACTATTCATGTAGATTTTGTAAGACTGGATCAAGATATATTATCTCCTCTTGCTGGAAAGAAGCAGCTTTATACATATGAGACAATGGATTTCTGGGAGCAAATTAAAACTCCAGGGTAGGGTTGCAGAGTATCTTAAAACTGCCTTAAACTTTAATATTGATCCAGGTTTTACTTATAGTATTCACTTTACATGAACAGAATGTCATTGAAATGCTCAGAACTGTATCTTGCTCAATTCCGGCATACTTCACCCTATCTTTTGGCCAGTGGAGATGGTAAAAAGAATGCTACAATTGTTGGTGATGTGTATATTCACCCATCAGCAAAAGTTCATCCGTCCGCGAAGGTAGTTGCATTGCCTTGCAAGATTGTAAATGCTATGCTTTTTTAGAGAAAAATTAGTTTAGCAGTAATACATTGATGCTTTTTCTGCTGTAAACTACTAGAGACTAAAAGTTAATTACCTACTGAAGTGCTGAGGACATAGATTACATAGATCTGTTCTTAAAAGGAAAAAAACTTTATTAGAATTTGACAATTTGTACAAAATTACCAAATACTTGTTTTATGGGTGCATTGATTCCATTATACAAATTTAGGAATTTATTTGTTAGAGAAGACTGTTTCATGGATAAATGATTATTGAAAGATTTTTATTCAGACTTTCAATTCACTGATTGAATGAACAGTGTATATTGCATAATTGCAATTATAAAAATGTTGTCTGTAAGTAAAATGAAAGCAAAATTGAGGAGAAAACCAAAATTTCTGTTTATATGGACCTGAGTAACTTGCATGAAAAATAAAATAAGTTTTTATTTTCTTTCTTGAACAGATTGGTCCCAATGTTTCTATCTCAGCAAATGTTCGTGTAGGTGCTGGCGTCAGGTTAAGCGGCTGTATCATCTTGGATGATGTTGAAATTATGGTAAAGGAACTGGAATCCTAGGCTTGTAATATTTACAATGTATAAACTAATATGTTTGTTCTTCTGCTGACAGGAAAATGCTGTAGTCAAAAACTCAATTGTTGGATGGAAGTCATCTCTTGGAAGATGGTCGCTTGTGCAGGCAAGTTCAGTAAAACTACAAATGCTAGAACGAATTTGACTTCTTTAAAGTGAGAAGATGCACCTTAAGATAAATTACACTCACAATTATTAATTAGAAAATCAATGGTTAAGAATTGTGACAAGATAAAATACATGTATATCAAAATCTAATGTTAATTACAATTTCAACCGATGAATTTTTAATTGGTAGTTATTATTGCTCTTTAATTATCTTCTAAAGTACATTCCTCTCATTATAGAAGAAGAGCTAAACCCCTAAAGAACATAAAGCAAAAATATACTAGAGGAACTTGAAACCAAAGGAAATGTTTCAACCATCAACATGTCAGAGACATTTGGAATTTTAATTGGCAATGGAAAACTTGTTCAATTCATCCTGTAATTGTAACCACTCAAGCTTACTGTGGTTGACTAATAGTGAATTGAATGGTTCAGGCTGAAGGTGACTACAACGCAAGGCTTGGCACAACCATTCTAGGTACATGAATATAGTTGTTTACCTGCTTCTGGTGGTATTTTCCAATCAAAATTAGAGTTTTACTTCAGAAATTTATGTTAACATTTAATACAAACTTTTATTACATAGATTACTGAGATGAAACTTTTATTTTGATTGAAAATAACACCATAACTACTTAACAGGTTATATCCAAGATTTGTCCTTTGTTTATTTCACATCAGTGGCATTTATCAGTAGTGACCCCTTTTCCTTTTTTCCCTTTGTTATAATGATCATTTAGGTGAAGCTGTAACGGTTGAAGATGAAGTAGTAGTGACCAGCTGCATTGTTCTTCCCAACAAGACCCTTAATGTCGGTGTGCAAGAAGAAATCATTTTATAATCTGTTTGACTTGAGTTTAACCGTTACTAATAAAAAAAAGAGGGTTGAATCATATCTGTTATCCAATTTGTTTGATCTAGGATGATAAAGTTTAGTTTAGATACCTCCTCATACAAGAATGCCTGGGATTTTTGGCTTATACTATATATAGATATATTTTTCTCTTTCCAATTTTGTTTGATGTACACAAAGGAACCTGAGTTTAAATCACACTTCAGACAACCTTGTACGTGCTGGTAACAAAATAATATCTTGAATAGCTGTTTTTTTTCTTCTTATTATTATTGTTTATGTGAAAGCAAGGCCTACATTATTGCATCAAAACATCCCCAAAATTAGACTGAAGCAAACAGGTTGACTGATTTGACCATGAACCTAACCACTTGATATTGGCTAATACCTAAGGCAACTTATCAATTGTAAGTGTAACCATATGAAAAGCAATCACAAAACTCATAATAGTTACACATCAAGCATGAGAATTGAGAAATAATGGCTTTTGTCTTATTTTTTACCCAAACATACTATAAAACAAAACTCATCTCTACTTGGACATGAAGATTGAAAAGAAAAAAGCCCTGACTAATCTAATGAAAGGAAACTAATCATGAGATTTTCCTATCTCAACCCCCAATCATGAGTGTGACCTACTTGTTCATTACTAAGACCAAAGATTCTCACATCATTTTCACACACCTCACAAAGTTACGATTTTTTTACAAAGCTGGCTTCATGCAGCTTTTAATCTACCTAAGAATCCTTCACTGTTCAAGTGGGAAGTCGGAGTTGGATAATCCAAATTCAAACATGAAATTTAAAATTTTAAAATAAAAAATTATATTTTAAATTTTAAATATTTATTTTAGTATTTTGAATGATAAGATTTAAAGAAAATTATGTTGTTATTTTATTAGAGATAAGAGTAATACACTTATATGTTAAAGTATACAATTTTATTATTTAATTAAATATCATTAAATAAATTATACTTCTTTTTTATAAATGTAAGTATTCTACTACCGCTCGGTTCTTCCCTTTATATGTTAAGTTGTGGATTTTTTTTTATATAAAGTTGCATAAGCAAAGTAAAATTTACCCAACTACATTACAATGTATCTACCTAAATAAACGGAAATAAATTTAGCTTTTTCGACCTGAATTCACACCTTTTTTTATAATATTTTTTTACCAAATCTGTTTAAAATTCTGTTGTTTAACCAAATAAAAAATTAGCGCTTTTTTAATAATAGTTATGATTATTAAATAAATAAATAATGAAATTTTATTATTTATTTAAGTCATAGTGAATTTCAATTTTAAAAGAAATATAATTTAAATGCAAATTACTACCAATTTGGATCGCTATCTAGGCTTCTCTCTATCTAATGGGAGACCACAACATAGGGACTTTCTTCATATTCTTTAGAAAATAAATTGGTGTTTGACTGCTTGGAAGTTGAAGCTTCTTAACGGAGCTGGGAAGTTGTGCTTAATTAAGTCAATAGTATCTTCTTTACCAGTTTACTCTATGCAGGTTAACTAGCTTCCTAGAAGCATATGTCCTAACTTGGAAAAGTCAATGAGAAGATTTCTTTGGGCGAGCAAGGATAAAGATCATTTCCAAGCCTTAGTTGGCTGGATTTGGTGATGACTGACAAAGGCGTTGGTGGGCTAGGCATCAAGGATCTACGTCTTATGAATTCAACCCTCCTGGGGAAACTAATCTGGTCCATGCTGCATGATCATGATAAACCATGGGTCTAGGTTTTCTCTAGTAAGTATTTAAAAGGGAATTATGTTTTGAATGCTAAAGCTCCGTCCTCCTCTTCACCTGCTTGGCGTAGCATTCTGCTTGCACTCCAAGAGCTCAGAGATGGTTTTTTTACCAAAGCTAAATGATGGTCATTCCTCTCTGTGGTATAAGGATTGGACGGGTCTGGGATGTCTTTGCAACTTGGTGGATTATGTACATATTAGTGATACTCAGATTAAGGTGCTTGATGTTTACACGGCTGATGGTTGGAACCTTAATTGCTTACATACTCAATTACCTTCTCAGCTTTTAGATCAACTCTCCTCATTCTTGGGTCCCTCTAATATTTTAGCTCAAGACTGTTTTGTGTGGTCTGCTAGCACCTCTGGTGTGTATTCCACACGATTTGCTTATGCTTGGCTGAAGGGGATTGCTAACGACGCGATATAGTGGAGGAAAGTTTGGAAGTCTAAATTTTTTAAGAAAATAAAATTTTTGTTGTGGCCGTTGCTTCACCAAGCTCTTCTAACTAACGCTTTTAGGGACCGTTGTAACCTTCAAGACTCTCCATGTTGTTCAAGGTGTTCTGGTAACATTGAGACTATTCTTCATTGCATTCGTGACTATCCCCACTCTAAAGAGCTTTGGACTAGATTAGGTTTGACTCATATTAATGATTTTCGTATTCTTGGTCCTGTGGCATGGTTTTTTCAACAACTTTCAGTAGAGGATAACGAACTCAAAATGTTAACCATTTGGTGGGCTTGGCACTGGCGCAATAACATGATTTTGGATTCTTCTTGTTGGTCGGTGAATTATGTAGTCAAGTGTATCTATTTGGATGCTTTGAATCTTCATTTGTCACTCTCTTCAGATTTACAACTCACAACTAGCCTACTTCCTCTTGACTCGTCTATTGTTCGCTTAAATGTTGATGGTTGTTGGTTCTTTGATCATTCTCGTTTAGGCTTTGGTGGTCTGATTCGTGATGTATCTGACTGTTGGTTAGCTGGTTTCTTCGGCAATTGTCCACTTGGTGATCCTTGTTTAGCTGAGCTATTGGCTGTTCTGGAAGGTCTCAAGATCGCACGGCATATGGGCTTTAAAATTATCCAATGTATGATTGACTCCATAGATATCGTGCAGTCTCTTCTTCATAGAGATAGAGCTTACCTACACTCTTATGCTTCTTACCTCCTTGATATTTTCTCCTTGGTAGATAAACCTTGGTCTGTGAATTTTCTTTGAATTGATAGAGGCCGCAATTGCAATGCAGATGCCTTGGCAAAGCTGGGGGCCTTGTCCTCCTCTATTTTTGAGTATTGGATGAGCCCTCCTCCATCTGTACTCAAGTGGCTTCTATTAGATGTTGTTTCTTAGTTTTTTTTTTGTCTTCTTATTGTCTTTTGTTCCCCTCACAAAAAAAATAAATTAAATGTTGTAGGAGGTCAATTTTGTAATTTAACAAATGAAAGAGGTTAGTATAATATTTACATTTCTAAAAAAAATGAGAGTGTAATTTATGTTAATTACATTAAGTTAAATAGACAAAATTTATCTAATCTTTATTATGATCCAGAGTTTATAAGAAATTATTGGTCTTTTTTTATGAAGCACTTTACAATTTTTAGGGTTTAAGATTTAGGCTTACAATTTTGTTAAAACATTAATTTTATTTTTTATGTTTTACCTCTATTAAATATTGTGAAAGTGTGTGTTTTTCTCTCACCTTTTAGACTCTTTAATTGTTATTTATCATTTTTATTGATATTAGTGCATAAACATTTATATGAAGTATTATCTTTACCATTCTCATGAAAATTTAATGACGAGTACGAAGAGTAAAATTGATAAATTATGAATTTATTTTATAAATCCAATCAAATTAAATAACAACTACTTATATTAGTCTTCTAATAAAATTAGAAAGAGTATATTTTAACATGTAAGTGTAATATTCTTATCTCTTATGAGATAATAATGTTATTTACCTTAAATTTTATAATTAAAATACTAAAAATAAATATTTAGAATTAAAATATAATTTTAAAAAAAATTAAAATCAAAATAAATAAAAATTAAAAAAGTTTCCTGTTTAGAATTCGGGTTGGGGACTCCAAATTCTACAAAGAATTTAAAGAAGTTGGATTAAAATTTAGTGGAGTGTATTGGATTAGGATTTTAAAGGACTTTTTTAGTTAAAAAAAATTCCTGTGGATTTTAAAAGACTTTGCAGGACTTTCATGACTTTTAAGACTTTGTAGGATTCTATAAGACTTTAAATCAGGATTTTAATGAATTTTACGAGACTTTGTAGATTTTGTAGAATTTTCATGGATTTTTGACATATGATAAAATTTCAAAAAAAAAATTCATACATTCAAATTTAAAAAGAGTCAAAGACAAAAATAATAAATAAAAACAACAATGCTAGATAAATAATAATGTTAATAATTATCCATAATATCATATCTTCTTAAATAACATTCACCCACATATCCATAGTTATACTAGTCCTCCAAGCATTAGCATCTTCTCGCTCTTGCTCCTGAGTTTGAATAATAAGCTCAAAAGTATGATCTTCATTAACCGGTAATGTTGACGATGAAAGATCAAATACCTTGGTCATTATTAAAAACATGTAAAAATGAAAATAAAGAAACATAAGATAATTTTTTTTATATAAAAAAAGCAGTATATTCGATACTGAGACAATATTTAGATATATAATTTTTTTTATATAAACGGAAATATTTAGATACAGAGAAAATATTTATATATATATATATTAGTATTTTAGTTATATATTATATGATAATTTATTAACAATATTTATAAATGTAAATTATTCTAACAAATATTTAACAATATTTCCTTTTTTTTAAAATAAGTTAATGGAGGCATAAATCCTAAACCCTAAAAAATTAGATACTGCAATGTCTTATGTTAATTTTCTTTTTTTTAAATATAAAAAAATCCTAATTTCACAATATAAAAATTAAAAAAAATTCATAGTTAAAAAAAATTGTTGAGTCATAAAAGAATGAGGGATAAGAGTAACAAACTCAAGAGAAGGAGAGAGATCATAGTTTTTATGCTGAAAGGGTTTTTCCTTCAACTAAGATTATTTTCATCTCATTCTACTCACAGAAACCCTAACTCAAAGTTATCTTATATATATATATATATATATATATATATATATATATATATATATTGTAGAAATCATGATATCAATTTCATCTTTCACTTTTTCCTTTTTCTTGACGTGTGTTATAAAAAAAATTTCACTTAAAAGTTGAAATTTCAAGCATTTTTTTGTGTTATATAAAGGTAAAAAAAAGTAAACTAATAGAATAAAATAAAGCAGGTCAATTAAAGAGAACGAAGAGAAAAATAGAGTAAGTCAATTACACTGTCATTTACATATCGGAGTTTCACAAAATAGGGGTATAAAATGGAAACAATACTATAGTATTATATATGAGCAATGAACAGTAGTGCAGTATTATTAGCAGAGAGAAAATGGAGAAGACAGAAACAGAGAAAAAAAAAGATGAAAAATTAACTTGAAAATTCTTGAAGCACTTGAAAATTCACTTCAAACAATCCAAAATTTGATGGGTTTGAATGGGATTGTTTTATGAATTTGGTATTTATAGATAGTACTAAAAAGTCCTTCAAAATTCCTCTAATATAACAAGCCTTTAAAATCCTTATATTTTTGAATACCAATGGATTGTTTTTAAGTTGTAAAAAATCTTAAATGAATACCAATAGATTTTAATATACTCTTTAAAAAAATCTTGAAAATCCAGATTGAATACCATTGAATTGTTTTTAAGTGAAATAAAATCCTAATTGAATACCAACAAATTTTTTTACTCAAAAGAAATCTTTTAAAATTATATAAAATCCTAAACCAATACACCTCCCTAATTGTAAGTTTGGATTTTTCAACCTCAAATTTACACTTGAACGGTAAAAGATGATTACTTTTGTACTTCTTTCCTTTATAAGAAAAAAAATCACACACTTTTTATTCTTAAATGTGAGAAAATTTAACTACTTTGTATCATTTAAAATATCTCTTATTTAATGTATAATCTTTGAGTTACACTATTTCTTTTGATATTTATAATAGAATATTTAGGAAAAATCTAATAGTAATAAAACTTAATATAAATAACTTTTTTAATATACATAAAATTAATTATTTGTATTTATCATAGAGAAAAAGATGAAGTATATAATTTGATGGGAGGATCACTTACATGGATTAAATGTTGCATGAGGACAGTTTTGTAAAAATATCCAAAGTTACAAACCCATCAACTTCATTTTATGCATGTTTGGACCTGTGTCTCCTATCACTTGATGCACGATTGACCATCAACTTTTACGTTGTTTTTTTATTTTTATTTTTATTTTTAAGGTAAACTTATACGTTTTTATTTTTTGTGGTTTTGACGTAAAAATGAAAACATACTTGACTTAAAAATGCGGAAGCAAACACACTTTCTCAACCTTGGTGTCAATTTTCTCGTATGTCATGAAAATAATAGTTTTTCTTTTACTGAAATTAATTGTTTCATAATTTTGTTTATAAACACTATTCAAAACTCTTGTGATATAACAAAATGAAATTAACTGTCATTATTGTAAAAAATAATAAATAAATTATATAAAAAAATTTAAAGAATTATAATGACAACAATAAAATAAGTTATACTATTTTTTTTAATAGAATTATAATGACAACAATGTAATTCGAATCTAAAATTCTGTTCTTATTACTCTAACTTTCATCATTAAGCCGTAGAGTAGTAGGAAGTAGCTCAGAAATCTATCGTGTTAAATTGTGGGCAACTTTTCAGCTTCAATACTTTCTTTGAAAAAATAAAAAACCATTCTTGCTTCCTTCCCAAGTGTATGATTTTTATTGGATTGCTCAATGGCTGCTTTGGATGAGTGAATAATACATAACTAATTAGGCTGAGATATATCGACAAGCAATGAATCCATAATACTTGGGAGAAATACAAATTATGGTCATCACATGGAACCAATAATAGATATACAACCAATGTCATAGAAGTACCGAGTAACCAAAAGTGAAAAATTATATTTTTAATGCAATGTAATATTCAACAAAAACTTCCTATTATTGATTCCAAAACCAGATAACAAGACCTAACATATTTTCCCAATAGACATTTAAAACCTGTTCCTTAATGTCAGCTTTTGGCTAATTTATTTTGAAAATTGTGAAGAATAACAAGTATTGTTTTTTCGAAGTGTTGAGCTCACGTTCAAATAAGAATACACTCTCCCCTGCATAGAGGTAATAAATCTGTACATGAATATAGTCTCTAAGAGACATGTTATACAATAGCAAGTGGACAAAGCAAAACTCATCTTTAAGTCGGTGAAAAAGTAAACAAATGCTACAGCAAAGCACAAAAACAGACAAGGGGCCGCAGATGCTATAGTCTCATACATGTCTTCATAACAGCAATCTACAAAAGTCCACTGTCAAGCTTTCCACAACTAAAGTTACTCCTCTTCGCTTGGACCTTTCTTCACATTGCACCGCCGAGAAAGCAGTCCAAGAATAATCCATCCCTAACATCAATGGAGCAGTTAAAATTTTCATAACAATTCATCTTTAAATCAGTCCAAGAATTCCGTGGTTCAGCTTAAATAAGCAGAAGCAACTTAGTAATGAGTGCTCTATTGGGGCCTCATTTCCAACTTGTAAGCTTGTATTTCCATAGGAGATATGGCTACATGCCCCTCTTGTGCAAGATCTCCAAACTGCTCTGAGAATCCCATTACTTCAGGGTCTTCATGCATGAGATTCAAGGAGGTTGCTTTAGCCGTCAAGACTGTAAGTTCCCGGAACATGCTGAACAGATTCACAGTGTCATCTGCCAGATTAGTGCAGTGTGATCTTCCCTTCCGGCAGTACGAAGAATCCCAATGTCGCCTGTGCAAAATTAGAGCAAATCTAGGACCCTCAGGTGGTTGCTGCAAAAATTTTAAAGGCCTGGGAACCTTAAAGTTCACTATGTGCAAATCGCATGGCAAGGGAGCGGCAAGAGGAGAAAAGGATCTAGGCGGTGGCTTCACAGACATATCCTGCAATTTCTTGGAAATGAATGCATGTAACGGATAGTTCAAGTGAGAACCAACACGGTGGGATAAAAGAGAAGGGCTGTAAGGGAAAGGAGTGGAAACCAAATTTGATGTAGCAGAAATATTGGCTTCCAAAGTTAGGTGAAAGACAACGTTCATTACACGGTTATCCATCACTCCTTGACCTAGACCACGACCATCATCTGTTACCAACCGGCGGTCAAGCATTATCTCTAGCCATCCATTTTTAAGGCTTGCAACACCTAACGATTGCCGGGAATGGACAGAAAACCGTCGACCATTTAATCCTTGTATGAATGCAAGAGAGGGCATGGGATAGTAATTGCCTTGTAGAGGAATCTTATCATAAGTTTCTCTTCGGCTCATTTGAAATCCATTTAAATCTGAATAAAAGATCTTCTTGTTATGAATATCTGTTTTATATCTAACTATCAATTCCCTATCATTGAAATCTTGGCCAACAAGCTCAACATGATATTCCTTTTCAACAACAAACCCTTGCACTGTACTCTCTCCACTATATATACGGGTGCTATGAGAAACAGGGCCTTTCTCCCAGGCTGTCCTTGGATAAGAGTATACCTCCTGCATCAAAGGACCCTCTGAAACTAGCAATTGCCCACCTTCTTCAATAATGGGCTGGGCCTCACCATTGGGCTTAAACAAGTATGCCCCACCAGAACTAGAATACATACCAATTTCCTCATTTACAATATTTGGGGAACTATTTTTTAAGTGTATCTTCTGCAACAAACCATACTTCAAATCAAAGGTTAGTTTTTGATGCTGATTCTCAATTTCAGCCACATCAGCCTCTATTTTCACACAAGAATATGGTGCAGGACAGGCAACCGAACTAGATTTAGAGAAAATTTTCAGCTTTGCAGGCCTGGCCTTTTCACACTCGCCAAAACCATTGGAAATATAATATGTTTCCAATCCCATTGCAGGAACAGAAACTTCCCAGTAAAGTCGATGCTTCCCAGTAAAGATCTTGCTATTATGATACTGCAACTCGGGCAAAATTTGGCTCTGAACACAACTCCAGTTAGAGTCAACAACAGTAACATCAGGACTGTCAACAACAACCATCACAACTTCTTCTCTGGTTTGCTCCAAAGGATTAAAAAAGATCACTGATTGGTAAGAACCCTCATGAATATTAATCACTTTATGCAATGGTTGAGCATCATATTTAGACCTTACTATTGCTGGCTCAAACTGGGAAGGACTGTGGTCTAATTTATCATAGCGGATTCCAAGAAGTGCCTCAACTGCCTTGGACATAAAAATCTGCAAGTCCAGTAACGAAGTATGCATTCGCATTCCATAGTCCATGACCACATGATCTTTTGCAGTACCAGTTACCCCATCATGATGCTGAAAGAGAGCTAAGTTCCTTCTAGCAGCTGTCAACTTATAGGAAAACCCCATTGCAAACTTTTCACAATGTGCTCTCCGACAGCAGCCAAGTATTAGAGCTACCATCATTTCAGTGGCACGAAGTGTTTGTTCTAGTACCCTATCAACAGCCTTGAAGAAGGGTCGTGAAACATAATAACCACTCCAGTAGTCTTGTTGCCGATCAGCATAAGTAAAAAAGTCACCAGATAGAGAAGGAAAACCTTCAACTAGACCAGATCCTATTTCACCAGGAGATGAGTAATTTATTCTCTCTGCTTCCTCACGCAGGGTTACAAAGTAGTCTTCCAAAGTACCAAACTTGGCCTCTGCATTCAAACTGGGGTTTGAATTGATATAATCAAACAGCATTTGGTAATTTCTAAATTGGGCTTCTGCTTCTTCAACATTAATATAGCGAAAATCATCTCCAAGAGGAACAAGAAGAGTATTGGTTCTGTACAAAGTTGACTTTTTCCTGTATTGATCCAGTAATTTAAGTGCTCTTTCCTGAACATTCTCCTGAGTGGTCTCCACAGGATATTGCCCCCACGGGCATTGTTCATAAACAAAACCATGCATGCGTGCAAAGTCAAACTGACAGCAAATTGCAGGCTCTGGGCCACATGTATGAGGTATATCATATGAATAAAAGGGCATCATATGGACAAATATATCAGTGGTTTCCTCTGCATCCCAGCTTTGACGCCAAATGTATTCTAACTTTTTATGCCATGCAAGTTCCTTCTTCAGCTCATAATGGGTCCTCTGGATAAGCATGTTGTCGAAACCCATACGACGCAAAAGATATGCCATGGTAGATGAGTAACCAAATGGATCTATTGCCCAAGAATTTTTCGGAACAAATCCAATGGTGTCACTCAACCACATATTTCCTTCTGCTATCTGTTTCATAATTGTCCAGAGATTAAGCACCATCACAAAATAATATACAGTTCTCCAGAGCAAAAAGATCAGTCTGATATGAACATAAAATCACGAAACATGGACAGGGTGAAACATGGTAACATAATTTTCTTTTCTAATGAATAAGTACCAAGTGCACTACTGCATACCAAACTTGACAATGTAGTCCATTAGTATAGTAATGAGTTCAGTTGTATTAAGAAAAGTATGCTCTCTGAAAGTTTACAAGATCAATATACACAGTACCCTTGGCTTTATGTGTTGTTAAAACTTATATGGCATTGCTGTTTGCAATAAAGTGATGCCTGATATACCAATTATAATAATAAACTAATTTCATAAATTACATCTAGGACAGATTATTGCAACAAAAAATTTACATGTTTATCTATTAAAAAAAATCTAAAGCATAGTTTTTCATCAATCTACTTATAACACAATAAGACCTGATTATGTTATAAATTGAGCAAAATAATGGTTTTAAATTTTAATCATCACCAGTATTATTAGAGATACATGAATAACAGGATAAAATGCATCCCAACTTTAAAATAATAAACCATAAAACACGTATATCATTGGTACGTAGCATGCCCCAGTACTTATAACACATTACAGATCACTACTTTACATTCATATATTGATCCACTTTACAGTAATTTTTCTGAATAGTTAACAAAGCATGGAAGGAATCACATTCATAAGTGAGCCAGCCAAATACCATGCATAGTGATACAATAAAATAGGAAAGCCTAAACACAATTGGACTGTCCTCACGTTTCTTAAATAGTGATCAACTAAAAAAATTGTAGCAAAACAGCCAATAAATAAATAATGAGAAATGCTAGCAAGACACTCTCTAATATTATTTTAAACACACTACATTATTGGCTGGAAGTTATTAGAAATCATAAATTTTGGTGAGTCTCACTTCTCATTTAATGAGTCTTGTGATTTTGTAGTTTTTGATATTTATCAGTTAATAGTAGTGTGTGCTAAAAAGAGTGTTAGAGGGATTGTTGTTAGCACTCCACATAAATAACATGTGCAATTGCAGAAATAGACAAAGCTTTCAACATACCTGTTCAATTATGGCATAATAATGGGAATTGGCCTGCACGAATGAGAAAACAATTAAAAGTCAAGTTTCCAAAAACAAAGAGGCCACTGATAATCAACTTTATTTACAGGAAAGCTCTGATGAGATTCTTATATTCCGTAGACATGTACATTACTAGAGCATGAACTTCATTGATAGGAGAGGAAACAAGAAGTCCCTTAAATTCAAAAAAAAACTTGAGCAACAAAATAAGCATGAAGAAAAGCATCACAAAACCTACCTTCCACAAGTTCTCGTGTCACAATTACTTCAATAGGAATGAAGTATTGATGTATACAAAATTACAAATGCTATTTGTTGTAAATAAGATAAGGGCCAAAAGGTCATCAGCACATTACCTCATCATTCATCACCCAGCCACCTCCAACAATTTCTAACTGCCCATTTTTTACCAAATTGCTGAAGGATTCTTTCATCTCATCTGATGTGTCCCTCCACCATCTCTCTAAGTATGACATCTCCTCCCATATGAACTTCCGGCGAGAATCCTACATAGAACAGTCACCCAGTCAACATCATAGCCCAAGTTTCTCTCAAACCCATGATTAAAACAAAGAGTTGCCTATGGAACTGACAAGCTTATTAGCTCCATTTCACTGGGGCTTTTTAATCTCTTACACTATACAACCAAACATGTAAATCTAATGAAATTAAGAAAACTATAATCACTTTTAAGGTCTACCAAATTTGTTATCGCCTGTGCCACCCAGTGAATGATCTGCTGCTTCAAAGAAGCAAGTTGACTACCTCGGCCCAACAACAGAAATTTACTCAACCACTCCATTTCAGCGGGGCTTTTGTTAACTAACTCACTCCTATTCTCTAATCTAACATTTAAACAACATTAATATTTAATTTTAAGGTATATTAATTTTGTCATCACAAGCAGCATTTGCAGCTTAATATACCTAGTTAACTAGTTCAAACATTCAACCCAGAAAAAATTGTACTTCTACCATTTAACCTTTCCCGGATTTCACTCACAACACAAGTCACAAAGTTAACTTTGCACACACTTCACATCACTTCTCACAAAGTTAACCAACTGTCATTACCTACAATTTCATGAAGTAATAAACAAGCAAAAATATAAGAGTTCAAAGTTTTTACTGGACCAATAAAAAAATCATCCTCAGGATAACTTTTAAGACATTTATTATAAAAAGTAAATAGAACATACAGCAACAGTGTATAAGGTTCTTATACTGTCATCCAATCAGAAATTGTCAATTATGGCAATTTTGTTGATTTTTTCAATAATTACCAAGAGACTCATTCCTTGTATCATTTTTTATTAGTTAACAGTATAAAAACCTTGTTATACTCTTAGTACATAGAAATTACATTATATTACAAAAGTCAAAAATCTTATAGACATAATCCTCAATGACATGACATGACAGTGTAAAAGACCTACACATGGTTAGTGGATACAATACTTATTCAAAAAAGAAACTCCAAAACCCATTAGAATTTAAAGTAAATAAAGCACCATCTTAGAATGTGAGTTTCACTTAACTCACAAAACTGGCTTATATAAGCTGAGGATTGTTCCCAATTATATAGTCTTTGGCCATACCACTAGACAATGAGGAATATGCAACATACCCAACAACCCCACGCAAACTGGACATCTCGTATGTAAAGTTTGCATGACTAGACATCTACAAGTGGTCTGATAATATCTGTCTAATACCATGTGAGCGGATAAGCTCTAATACCATGTTAAGAAAGTGAAATGGACTTAAACTAACAATATTGGCTTGTAAGATGAGAGTTGCGACATTTACATTATCATTTAATCATAGAGTAACTATAATTTTGGGTCCGGTAGGCCTATAAACTTCGATACCATGTCAAGGAAGTAAATTGGCCTTAACCTTGCCACTTTTACATGGTCATTCAATCCCAAAGTAAGCATAAATTTGTTAACATTTACAATAACTACCTTGGAGCAGATCATACTAACTAATCATGCATAGGAATAAGAGTATTAAAAGTAAGGATGATATGTGAATTGACCTTAACCTTGCCACTTTTACATGGTCATTCAATCCCAAAGTAAGTATAAATTTGTTAACATTTAAAATAACTACCTTGGAGCAGATCATACAAACTAATCATGCATAGGAATAAAAGTATTAAAAGCAAGGATGATATGTGAACTGACCTTGCTAAGTGTTTGAACAATGGTATCAAGTATATGTCTGGATTGCCTATCATAGTACTCCTCGACGGTGAGCTTCCAGCCAGGGTCATTGTGGGAGTGGGGCACCACAAACACCTTCAGCTTCTCGTTGTCCCACTCGCTCCCCCTGTAGGTGACACTCCAGCCCTGCTTCCACGCGCCGCCGTCCACGTCCAAAAACTCAATCTTGTCGTAGAGGGCCTTGGTGGTGACGTCGACGGCGGCGGCGAGGAGGTGGGTGCGGTTGGCGGCGTCGGGGCGGCGGAGGAGGGGCTTGCGGGCGCGTGAGTAGCGCGTGCGGAAGTGCGTGGTGATGGGCTTGGGGACGCCGAAGCGGAGGAGGATGAGGAGGAAGAGGGAGAGGCAGAGGAAGAGGCCGATGATGAAGAAGTTGCCGGAGATGAAGTCTCTCAGCCACGCGCGCTTTCGCCCCTTCCGTTGCTGTGCCTTCGATCTGGGGTTGGAGGAGGACGAGGGGAGAATCGATGGTGATGATGATGACGATGATGATGATGATGATAACGATGATGACCATGTGTTTGTGCCGCGCCGGGAGGAGAAGGCCATGTTTGGTTGTGTTGGTGGATCTTAGGGTTGTGGCATTTGGTCGTTTTGTTTGTTCAAGACTTCGGAATTGTCAATGTTGCAATGGCAATGTTGTCATTGTTGGAGAGTGGTGCCTCTTTGCAGAGACTTTGGGAAACTACTTCCTACTTACTGCTACACTCCACCCTAGATGCATAACCTTTTTGTCACTAAATGTTTTTTATTTGGTCTAAAGAGGTTCAGATTTATAAAATAAAATTAATATTAAAAGCATGTACAGGATTCGAGTTTAATTCAGTACAAAAATGTTTTGTACATTTTAAAAGACTTTTACATGAATGTAATGATTTTTAGGATTTTATTAAAAAAAATGTAAGAATGTAATAACATTAAAAATAAATTATAATCAAATTTTTTGTAATTATAAATTTATATCCTTTTTTATTAATCTATTATTATAAATGAATACATGTGATTTACTTTATTCTAAAAAAATAGTTAGACTTTCACTTTCATCATGACACATACTCAATGTTCTACTGCTTTTTCTAAAATACTCAATGTCTTACTGTTATCTCTTTAGAAAGTACATTTCACATATTATATTCATAAATAATTAAAAAAAATTCTCTTAAATCGTATTTAAATGAAAAAGTGTAAAAGTTGAGATGATTAAAATTTTTAGTTTCATGATATATATACACTATCTTTTTTTTTTTTTTTTATAAGTACACCTCCTTTTTAAAAAAAATAATTAAAATTTTAAAATATTTTTATTTTTTATTTTTTGTATTTTGTATTTTGTATTTTGTATTTTTTAATTTTTAATTTTACACCTATAATATTTAATTTAATATTTTTTTTCACACATATTTTTTTCTTTTTTAATTTTTACATGCACTTGCTTATCTTTCATTCACCTCACCTATTTTGGTATTATGTAAAAATTAAAAAAAATTAAAAATAAAAGTGTATAAAAAATAATAAAAAAATAAAAGTTAAAGATATAAAATTAAAAAATTAAAAAAACTATAATATTTTATAATTTTTAAAAAAATAAATAAAGGAAGTGTACTTATAAAAAAAAGAAGGTGTATATATCATGAGCCAAATTTTTATTATCAATTTAAAGACTCTCAAGACTTTTATCCTACTAAGCCCAAGACAATAGAAAAGAAAGACCCAAAATAAAAGTGGCCCAAATAACTAATTTTGAGGCATTGGCCCACAGATGACTACCCTTCAATTTACTTCTTTTCTAAATTAGTAAATTTCAACTCTGTACTATCCATACTTGCTGCATGCACCATATCAGTTTAACCCTTTAAATTCTGAATTTGTATATTACTCAGATTACCATTTTTTTTCTTCTACTTTTTTTTTTTTTGAAATTCGATAAAAATTTATACTTTTTTTTATTAGGTAAACTCATAAAAATAAAATAACACTTTTAACCGTAATTTCATGTCTAGGACAAACATAAATGACTACTAACGCAATTATTGTTGGACCCACGTTAAAATGAAATGAAAATCATTTCTTCTTTTAACTTTTTTTTATATTTTATTTTGACGTTAAATTGGTTGCACCGTCCATATGTAGCTTTTTAGGAAGTGATGAAGCCATGGGTTGAATCCTTGTATTTAAGTATAGTTTTGAAGCTTGCTTTAATTGGTCTATGTCACGAAATTCCCTGCATGATCAACAAGATACAGATTTTTATTCACTTGTGATTCATATGAGGCAGAAAAAGTAGAACTTTCAATTAAAGAGCTAATGTTTCAAAGCTAAATCTTGATTTTTATTTTTTTAATGTTTTGTATTTCTCATATGACATATTGAATGAATTTGATGTCCAATTTGGCATTATCAGCTCATTGACCACAAATAAACTTTCATTTCGCACCTGTTATAATCAGATTAATATCCTATTATACTAATTAATTTAATCATTATGAATTCTACGATGGAGAAACAAAATATAATGTCCACCAGCGTGTCCATGAAGATATTTTGTGGAATCTATTTATTTCTTTATAATTCTTATAATTATATTATAATCTAATTCAATTAAAATTATAAAATTAGTTTTTATTATCAAATTTGTAATATTGCTGCATGAATATCCATAAATAAAAACAGAAGAACATCATTGTAAAGATAGCTAATTTCAAGGGCTCCCATGTCTTTTAGCAACCTAAGAAATACATTAAATTCACCATGAAAAGTTTAAATCTATGTAATCAACAACATATTCATTGAGAAATTAGAAATTAAACGCTGTAAGGATGAAATCAACATTAGAAGAACAGAAGTCATATTATGAACCGCATGTAATATAAATACTCACGTGATTTATGTTAGATCTTTTTTTATATGTAATTATGTATTATTGGAGAAAAATAAAATAAAGCATTAAAAAAACATCATTGTTAATGCAGGCTTTATTGATTTTTATGAATTTCTTTAAGGATATTATTGTATTATTTAAATTTAAATATATTTTTAATTTTTTATATTTAAATTTGATTTTTTTGTCATATAATTTTAAAAATATTTATTTTTATCTCTCGGATCATTAATAACATCATTTACAACTATAAATTGAAATGTATAATATTAGTTGAGTTGAGTTTAGTGTAATATTTTTAATAATAAATTTTGTAAGTTAAATTTAAAAATATATAAGTCTATTTTGTTTATATTTCACTAACAAGTTAAATAGAGAAACAAAAATATTTTTAAAAAAATTATATAGGTTAAAAGAAAATTTTAAATTTAAAAAAACACATTTATCTTAACTAAGGACAAAAATATATTATTGGTTAATTTAAAAATATTTGAATCATGTATATTAGAACGAGCGTTAGCATGTAATCACCCATCTTATCATCATCATGGGGCATCTATTGAAGATGAAAGCTATGTAAGTGTGCACTAAATTATCAACGGACAATGGTAACACATGAACTCAATAAACTTTTTGTCCCATCATATTAATTATATTTTATTAGAAAAGCTAAAACTAAGTATATGGGACGATTCACAGATTAAATATTAATTCTTAAAAAATATGTAGATAAAAATGTAATATTTTCATATTTATTATGAGTTTTAAAAAATTATTTTAAAGTATTGTTTATTATCAAAAATATCTTCTTATTAAATTTCTTATTTTTTTTATTTTTGAGTTTAGGGTGTGAGAATGTGATATTCTTATGAAAGTATTGAAATTATATCTTAATACATTTATAACTTTTTTAATTATTTTTTATTTAAATCATTTTAAATTCTACAAAATATTTTAAAGAATATCAAAATATAACTAAACACGTTTTATAAAGATACTTGAAGGTAACATTTTTTTATTGAAATATTTCTAGAAATGTATTTTAAAAATGTAATATGATACCCCAAAAGTTTTGACCAAAACAAACGTTCTTTAAAACGTGACTTTCTAGTGTGGATAGATGCAGAACCGTGAAAAATATGATAAAACATAAAAATGAAAGAAATATTGATGATGCGACAGAAGTAAGATTATGATGAGGAAAGAATGCAGATTATGATGCAGGTACTAGCTATAATACGAAGAGATAATGTTGTTTAATTATCACTTTCAAATAATGGGATAAGTTTTATAAGTTTTTACTTAAAAATATCAGAAAAGGAGGTTCATCAGTTCAATACTTATCCACTTGATCCATGGATATTCATTAATTCATTGTTTACAAATGAGTTTTAATATATTAAATGTCAGTCTTAATTTTTAAAATTAATATTTCTCTCAAAATTATATATATATATATATATATATGAAAAATTCTAATAATATTAATTATTTAGCATATACTATTATGACGTGATTGATAAAATAATCACAACACATATGTCCATATAATCAAAATATAAGTCTGAAGCTTGTGTCTAAAGAGGACATCTATTAAAAAATGTTATCTCTTTGAATAAATATTAATATTTTTAGAGATTGATATATATAGAATTTTTTAATAGAAAGAAATTATTAAATTTTAAAAGAATGTAATACACTCATTATTATAGAAAAAGTCTCACTTGAGTAGAAAGTGAAATAGCTTTATTGTTAGAACTCCTCTTATTTTTATTTCAAACAATTCATAATTTATCATATTTTATGTTTTATATTTTTTAAAATTATTATTACTTAGTTTTAGTTAATTTCAATCGATTTTGTAACGATTTGCCACGGCTACCACATTGCGCATCACACAACTAACTACGCATATACATATATTGAAACAGTAATATAATATAAACACATCTACATCTCATAAATATTTACAACTATGTTGCTGGTCTAGCAACTATATACAAATATATAGATAAATATCTACCAACAACCGGTAGTCTACAAAATAAAAACCAATTCCAAGCACCACTTGTGGCTCCATTGCTATTCTCCAGCCTATCCCTGCCCTGCTCTCATTCAACGTATGATCATAGCAATCCAAATCATGTGGAAACATGTAAGGGTAAGCTAGGTAAAATAAACAACTAATATAATTAATTATGCAACACATCAACACATAAATTCATTTTCACATTCAACACCAACAACAAACAATGCATATACTACACATCTTAACATCACTTCAACATTACAATACGAATCAACATTGTATCAACACATATGCGTCGTCACGCATTTCAACTCAAAGATCTCCAACAACACATGGTGAGCATTCTAAGTGGCTAGGCCCTACCAAACCGACAACACAGAACCTTTTTGGGCTTGCTAGGTAAACAACAAATTTATGTAACAATCCACAACACGATAACGATTTGTCAGACTTTACCACTTAAACAATGAAGTATAGTACTATATCAGGATAGGACAGCTGGGTTTAGGCCTACCACGACATTAGCTAGTTCAACTAAGCCACTTATGGGATTAGCCTACTGACTATCCTCCAAATACTACAACCCTCTGATACTCGGTTAGGAATTAAGTTCCCGACTTCGTACTTTACTCGAATTGGCCGCTTGTAATCGGTATAGCTCAACTTGGCCCCAATACCGTGGTCATTTTATACACGTGTGCCTCAACCTTGCCCACACACGGGATCAACTAAGTTCTAGAGGAGAACAACACAACATCCACTCCAAAGGACAACTTCCTGAGAAGGGTTTTTCAACAAATTGGGCTCTTAGAGCACTACAACTATCTCAATCCACAATGGGATGAGCAACTTCGAAAACATCTTCCCTAGTCTTATAGTGATCAACAACTTATCATCACAGCTCAATCAACACACAACTCAACAGCACAGTTCAGCTCCACAACTCAAAATAAAAACAACAACTCATTATATTTTTAGCACAACAACTCAATCAACACACAACTTTTCAACTCATATCCTCTTTCCTCAGCTACTCAACTTCACAATTAGTTTACAACACTATGCTCAACATGCATCTCAACGTCTCACAACTCAATCATCATTATTTAAATGTGACTTTCTACTCATCATACTTCTCAATGTAACTATACAATTCCATAACACAATTATCAACATATAACCCATCAACATACAACACCTAAAGTTCCTTATCATACAATATTTCTACACTTATTCATCATCATTTAACAATAATACAACTCAACCAACAAGCTTTAGACATATAAGTCATTCACCAAGAAAACAACCAACTCATTCAGAAAAGAAATTTATCAAACTGAGTTCCCACGCTCAGCCTCAGCCTTCCAGAGGCACAACTCAGCTCCCACGTTAAGCCTAGAATCCCACGCTCAGCATGAACCTTCCAGAAACACAACTCACTCCCACACTAAACCCTGGATCCCACGCTTAGCCTCAGAGTTCCAGCAGCATTCGCAAATTGTCACGCTAAGCGTGAAAACTCACGCTTACCGTCCCAAATGCAGAAAATTCATACCAGTTTATGAACAGTTCAAATCTTCCAACTCTCTCAATCTGTGAATGGATCAAGGCATGCAAACCAAAATACTTCAAGAATTGACATCATACAACACAGAAAATCCAAGAATAACCACATGCATCCACAAAACTCAAGAAGATCATCAAATTTCAATCTTGCCTCAAGAACAACAAAATCCCCAATTTCTACTCAAAACCCCTTCGAATCCATTCCACATTTTGCAGATTTCACAAATCTACCAACAATAATCTTCAATTCGTTTAATAGCACCACACTTTTAAACCCAAAACCCCAAAACTCCAAGCTTCCCTTACCTTGGAATGGAGCAAACGATGAAATCCCGCACAACTTTGAGTTTGAAGGAGATGAAGAATGGTTGATGGACAGCCTTGGTGCTCACCACCTCAGCCTTGGAGAAAAGAAATCAGAAATCAAGGTTTAGAGACTTGAGAGAAAAATGAAAGTGAAGGATGTTTAGGGTTCTTACAGATTTGATTGTTTTTTTCAAAAGTTTTCTCACCCATATATTTTTTAGTTTTTACATTTTACAAATTTAAATTTTAAAATGTATATTAAATTAAAAATTGATTTACATAATTATTTGTATTTTTTTATTAAGTATTTAAAAAATTTATTCATATATAAATTTTTTAAAAAATGTTCCTGTACAAAAAACAAATCCATTTGTATTATGATGACATCAATTATACCATTATTTAAAATTAGTAATTTTTTATATTTTTCGTTTTCTTTTAGTTTTACTTAAATTTTTAAAAAATATTTTGATTTAATTTTCAAGTTAATTAAAAGAGTTATAAATTTGGTAATTAACTATACCACTTGCTATGCTTGAAAAGGAAGTGGTAAGAAAAAAACACACTTTCTGCATCTTATTTTAAAAAACAAAAAAAAATAAGAGATAAATCGTTGTGAATAGTTATTTAAAAAGAACTTAAAAAATTATTATTTTTGTTTTTTAACATTTAAGAAATGTAATAATCCACTATAAAATAGAAAAAAGAACCATTACAAATTTCGTATTATTTTTACAATATATATATATATATATATCACCTGTTATAGTGTGAATGACTAATATTGAAAATTTAAAAATATGTAAATATTCATTTTCAATTAAAAAAAATAAAAAATATTGAATAACTACTAATCAACTTTAACATTTACATATATGTTTTGAAATTGATTTGTATTATTAAGGAAATTTAGTTCTTGAGTAAAGTGTGTGAGTACTATAAATTCCCTTAATATTTGTGTTCAATTTTCATAAATAAATAGAAAAAATTGACTTGTATGAGACAGAAATAAACTTTTGGCAAACTATCATGTATCCAACCAAGCACAACTTTTTGCTGAAACCGTTGTGTAAGTAAGTAAAATAAGTGACTGTAGCAAACCCTAGCACTGCTTGAAAAATTAAGTTTAATTTGGAGTGGGAAATTATGGGGACTAGTAGGGTCATAATAAGGAGGGAATGTTGAGAGAAGAAGAGTGAAAAACTAAAATCATGTTATTTGTGGTGTTAAGAGTAGGGCATGATGAAGGGTAGGTTGTCTCAGCAATCTAAGCCACACCATCAGATTTTGAATATGGTCCACTTTCAAGTGCTTAGTGAGTTCCATTGGTGTTTCGAATTGAAAAAGGACCTACTTTAGATGCATACATCTTTGTTTCCTTTTATTGTCATTTTCATGTCCTATATACTTTCTCTTTCCTTGAGTGATTCCATCCTTGAATTTTGAGATTCCTAATTTATCATCCTAAACTTGTATATATCTTGCTTTATCTTTAGTTTCGTGGGTTATCACACTTATCCTTTTCTTTTGTTGTTATTTTTTCCGGAAAAAAACTTGGTGTTTAATTTTTATTCTGGCTCCCAAAATTGATGTTAAAAGTGTAATACTGACACTTTCTACCTAAGTCGCTTGACACAGTATTTGTAAGATTTGTCTTAAAATACAAGAGATAAGTGGATCTTATACTTTCAAATTCAATTTTTTGTTTATGTTAAAATAATATATAATTAATAAAAATTATATTCCACAAATATATATTATTTCTTAATTTCTATGAACAAAAAAAAGATATTTTCTCTATACATATATATAAGCAAAATATGTTTAATTTTTTTAACTCAAATATAAGAAAATTTTAATTAAATTAATTTTATTTAATATGTTTAATTTTTTTAATTCAAATATAAGAAAATTTTAATTAAATTAATTTTATTTAATATTTTTAATTTAAAAATATCCATAAAACAATAAATAAGAACATTATTTACTATAAAAATAATTAAAAATATTTTAGTAAATATAATATATATTCTGTACGAAATCATCAAAATTAAATTACATTTCTAAGTCAGTGTGATATTGATTTTTTTTATTAATATATAAGTCTAGAGAAAATATTTATTTAGCAAGTTTTAAGATTATGCCGCGATACATCCATCATTAGGGATAATAATTAAAATTCATTTTATATGGAAGGTTTTTAAATATCCTTTTTCCTCTTTAAGACTGAGAAATTAGTTAACAGATAGGACAAAATAAATACTAAGAAAACATCAAGAATTTAAAAATAAGAAAACATTTATAAAAACTTAAATAATATTTAGAGAAACTTAAGGTATATTTAAGTAAAAAAAAAATACTTAGAATAATAACATTAATAAAGAGAAGCATATTTTGAGTCTTTGAGCAATGCCACATTATTTTGCATAATTTATGTATTTTGTATGTAGTTGGGTTTGGTGATGCTGAAGTTTGAGGGTGGGAACGCAGGAAAGAGCAACGTCTACAGATTCTCCTTCACAAATTCAAAGGGGAATCTGTAATTCACTTCAACGTCAAGGCCACATTATTTTATATATGAAAAGGATTCATATTCATGGATAGTACCAGATTATTATTATTTTTTAAATATAAAGATACTAAATTTTTATCTCAACAAAATCCTTTATACATCTAATCAAACTCTTATTAATATATATATATATATATATATATAAAAAGATTTTATGTTATAGATTAATTTTTTTTATTAATATGTTCAATAAATCCAGCTATTTATCTGATAAATGTGTTTTGAATATTTGCTTAACCCATTCTTTTCTGAAAAATTATTTTGTGCAGCAAATTTATGTAAATTTTTTTATAAACATGAGAATGAAAAAAATGAAAAATATAAAAGTAAAAAGGTATAAAATAATAATTAAATATATTGTTAATTCACTTTTTTCATATATTATCATTTAATTATAAATTATTGTATATATTTAATATAAATGTTAATTAGTTAACATTGTATTAAAATTAAAATTATATTAATAATATAATATAACTTTTCTTTTCTTGTTTTATAAATTTCAAATAGGTTAGATTTTGTTAGGCCTGAGTTTGACCTTGGTTAAAATACACAAATCAAATGATCAATTTACTTGTTATAAATCCTTTTTAAATACTTGACCCAACCTAAATAAAAGTCTAGACCTAGAAACCTATTTAATAGTGTATTTTATAATAAATAGTATTTACACACTCTAATATATATATATATATATATATATATATATATATATATATATATATATATATATATTGGTAATGGGAGGAAACAAAAACACAACAAATGAAAAATAAAACACACTCTAATGTTTGTTATATATAACTAAAATTACATAAACAAATAAAAACTATATTTTAAAATTGTATAAATAAGTATTTTTAAATATATAAATTATGTTTTAAATTTATGATAAATAATTTATATTATAATATAATATTATTTTGATTACTAATAATTTATTTAAAAATATTAAAATTTATTTTTTAAATAAATATTATAAATAAATTTTGGAATCGATATGAAGTTAAAAAAAATCATAAAAATCTTCTGAACAAAAAAGAACTCCTAAAAATGTTTTTCTTAAAGAATTTGTTTTTTTTAAAATACTCTTGTTCAAGATAGTTATTCATGTTTAATATATAGAAATAAATTTAACATAAAATAAAAGTGAAAAATAAATATATTAAATTTTATAAAAATCCACTCTAACTTATTTATAATATAAACATAGTTTTAAAGTTTAACATGACATTTACAGTAATAATTTATTTAAAATATATTTTATAATAAAATCTCTAAATAAAACACAAATTTATCTTTCAATAAGTTTTGTATTAATTTCATTTTTTTAATGAGTCAACACACTTAATATTTAAAAATAAATAAATATATGATTTTAACAAAATATAAAATATTTGATATAATGACACTTATAAATATTTATCTATATTTACTTAAATAGGCCAGCTTTAAGTTTAATAAACTTTTTAAATGATATAGAATACCTGAATTTTTTAATTAAATAAACTTTAACTAATAAAAAGAATCTTTACTTAACCTATTTTTTTTTTATAAAAGCTTAAAACAGGTTTAGATATAAGTCTAAAAAATCTTTTAAAAGTTTCTCTAGTTAAAAATAATTTTTATTTTTAATAAAAGAAATTAAAAAACTCTTATAAATTGTATTGAAACAAACAAATTATTAGTTTGATGGTGATACATAACTTAGCCTATAAACTCTCTCAATTAGTGTGATCTATTTCCATTGTTGTATGTTACCAAGCTACTCGAATAAAAACCAACCAAACCAGACCAGACCAGACCACTTACCATAAGTGATGGACCACAAAATAAACCAAACCAGACCACTTACCACTGATGATTGATGATTGATCACAAAAAAACAAAGTTAGAACCAGAGAGACAAATATAGATGACAAAACGAATTCAAACTATGACTCGGCTGTTTAATTAACATCTGAAATAAAAAATAAAAAACGATTTTGATAGGATCATATATATATATATATATATATATATATATGCTTAAATATAATAAATTTATTTTTATTCTTCAAATTTAAAATTATTATTTTTAGTTTTTGTAATTTCAAAAAAATCTTATTTTAGTTCTTATATTTAAATTTTATTAAAATTTTATTAAATATTATCGTATAAAATTTACTTATTGGTATTTTTGTTAGTGAAAATATTACATTAAATTCAATTGATTACATAATCGTCTTAATTTATCACTTTTAAATATATTATTGATAATCTGAGAGACTAAAACAAGATTTTTAAAAATTACAAAAATTAAAAATAATAATTTTCAATTTGAGGGGTCAAAAATAAATTTATCTTAAACTTAAGGGATTAAAAACATAATATATATATATATATATATATATATATATATATATATATATATATATATATATATATATATATGATGCATGGGGTGTGTTAAGTCATAATATTAATCCAACTCCGGTACAGATTAATTAATATGCAACCATTTTAATTTAATTAATTTTCGTATTTGTGCAACGCACGTGATGAAAATATAGAGTTTATCAATAAGTGATACAAATTAATATCTCAAATCTCTCCCACTAAACTGCCTTGACTCTTGATATAAAGAGTTTATTTTTGTGGTATATATATAATAATAAATTAATAATAATAATAATAATCTTAAATCTCTCACCATTAAACTGTATTAATAGTAAAATAATTTTGAATTTGAAAGTTGCATTAAATACTTAAAAAAATTATCACTCTAGTAATTTTATTGTACCTGTCTGAGGGCACACTCCTTTTCTTCTGGGTGAAAGGGGACCGAATAAGAGCTCCAACGATATCTCCAAGGGATGGGGGAGGTACCTGCAAAGGGTACTCCGACGCTCAAGTCAGTATATGCACGAATATCTAGGGTAAAAATGAACAGTGACATACCTTGTTATGTGTGACCTATTTATAGCATCTGACATGGGCCTGAGCGTGATGGGCCCTCTCAGATATTTACCAAATTAGGTAATACGGTACTAATTGGTCGTTAGGCTTTAATCATGTACTTACCTTTCTTGATTGTGATTACCGTTATGACTTGTTTAACCCTTTGGCAAGAGGCCGAGCCGGATACTAGTCGGAACGGCAAATGACCGAGCCGTCTAGTTTGTATACGGCAGCTTGTATACTTCCGGTTTGACCTATGTCGGAACGGTACTTGACCGAGCTGACTCGATGAGTGATGATGGTCCATATTGGCATTAACCAGACTGATGTCGGTTCTCGGCCTCATGCCGAGCCGACGTTGATGGTGATGCTTGTACGTGGCTATGCATAAGTGTCTGACGAAATGGCACGTGTTGGCCCACGTGACCGATACGGTCTCTCCGGTACAAAATGTACCTGTCTGAGGGCACACTCCTTTTCTTCTAGGTGAAAGGGGACCGAATAAGAGCTCCAACGATATCTCCAAGGGATGGGGGAGGTACCTGCAAAGGGTACTCCGACGCTCAAGTCAGTATATGCACGAATATCTAGGGTAAAAATGAACAGTGACATACCTTGTTATGTGTGACCTATTTATAGCATCTGACATGGGCCTGAGCGTGATGGGCCCTCTCAGATATTTACCAAATTAGGTAATACGGTACTAATTGGTCGTTAGGCTTTAATCATGTACTTACCTTTCTTGATTGTGATTACCGTTATGACTTGTTTAACCCTTTGGCAAGAGGCCGAGCCGGATACTAGTCGGAACGGCAAATGACCGAGCCGTCTAGTTTGTATACGGCAGCTTGTATACTTCCGGTTTGACCTATGTCGGAACGGTACTTGACCGAGCTGACTCGATGAGTGATGATGGTCCATATTGGCATTAACCAGACTGATGTCGGTTCTCGGCCTCATGCCGAGCCGACGTTGATGGTGATGCTTGTACGTGGCTATGCATAAGTGTCTGACGAAATGGCACGTGTTGGCCCACGTGACCGATACGGTCTCTCCGGTACACAAGCCCCCCAGCCTTTGAGGGGCGAAGCGACGCGAAAGGTTAAGGAAATAAAAACAGGATTTTTCAGTCGGTGTCTTGAAGAAGAAGCTAAGGGTTACAACTGATGGTGGGATATGAAGGGTTGTAACCGTTGGGCATTTGATGGCGTACGCGAGAAGTTATGGTGGGAAGCGAAGGGATATAACCGTTGGTCATTAATGACGCATGCAAAGTTGCGGCGGGAGGCGAAGGGTTGTGTCCGTTGGGCACTAGTGACGCATGCGAAGGGTCGCATATCCTGAACCGTTGGATCTAGATGATCCAACGGTATGCACGAGGGGGTGTCGCTTCAGGTAATCATGAGAGACGCCTATAAATAAGTGTAAGGAGGTGAGGGCTCTTTCGTGTAAATTCATTAGCTGCTCCGAGCCGAAGTTGTTTGGAAGCGTTTTGAGTATTATCAACGATAGGTCAAGCTCAACCATCAGGTACGTAATGGCTAATTTGGGTGTTGTTAACATTGACTCTTCTGGGGACGAAGGGGAATCTAGGTTAAGGGCAACGCCGAACCAGGATGCATCATCGGCTTCGGCATCTAATGGGGACAATTCCGTGGAGTCGGCTTCTGGGTCCGGTCACTCTCAAAGTGGGAGTGATTCGGCATCAGCTGTAGGTTCCGATGAGCAACCTAGTCGGGGTGGAGAATCATCAAGAGTGTTCCCTCCCATACCAACTCCGGGATATTCATGGGTGCACGGTGAGGTTGGTAGTGTATACTCTCGGTATACAAGTAAGAAATCTCTTGTGGATTTTGTATCGGCCGTGAAGTTTTTGGACTTTCCTGAAGATGAGGAGCCTTCTGCCATTTTCTTTCAGCCGTGCCGAGGCGACGGGGTGTCAAATCCGGACTTTGTTTATTTGAGTCAGGGGACTTCTAAATACCCTTTTTTCTATGTGTATGATTATATGTTCCGGGACTTGAAGATATCTCTCCCGTTTGACAATTACTTCATGGGTATACTTCGGCTTTTGAATGTGGCGCCGAGTCAACTTCACCCGAACACCTGGGCCGCTATGCAAGGGTTCAGGCATTTGTGTCTGGGTCTCGGTCTCTCTCCTACTCCACATCTATTTTTGCATTTCTATACTTCTCGGCCGACGAGGAAGGCCAAGTGGCTGTCTTTGATTCGCCACAGTGACTGTCTGCTACAACCTTTCACCACCTCCTACAAAAAATTTAAAGTGGGATTTATGAAGGTGATGATTCGGCCGGAACCAGGGAAAAAGTATTTCTTTGACGCTGAGGGAAATCCACTATTTCCCTTCTACTGGACCCGGAAGCCTCGCAAGTATGACACGGTTTCCAAGTCACGCTTGTCCCCAGAGGAGAGAGGAACTCTTGATTTTTTAGAAAAGTTGCCTCGGCCCTTACCATGCCGTCCTCTTGTCCGATTGTTTGATTCGGCCGATGTGGTCGAAGAATTAATCGGTATGGTATTTTTCCTACTTGTTTGAATTCAAGTGTTATCATTGATTTTGACTAATGATGTGCAGGTATAATGGCGGCTCATGATGATTTGGATATCCGCAACTTGCTTCGGAACCAACTAGCATCGAATACCGTGAATAGGCCTGCGCCCGCCGCGCGCATGAATCAACCAGCTGGTCAAGGTAGCGGGGTCGGACCCACGTCTCGGCCGAAGAAGACCACCCGGCCCCAATCTGAAAAAAGAAGGCCTGACTCTAGGGCCGAGGAAGAGAGTCGCCGGGCGAAACAGCGCCGAGTGGCCAGCCCCCTTGTTCCCGAAAGCTTGTCGGCGCCAAGTTTCTTGGCTGGCAATGTTAACGCTCAGGATTTCCTGAGTCAAGACCTGACCTCCGAGGTAGGCCAGGGGCTGCTGAGCCGAATGAGTTCGGCGCAGAAATGGAGCTTCTTTTGTGAGTTCCAAGTGCGCGCTGTGGCCATGGCACAGAGTATTGTCATGCAGCCGAACGGTGAGGCTGACGAGTTGCGCAAACAGCTAGCTGATCAGGAGAAGTCTCTTCAAGAGACACTGGCTGCTTTGACCGACGCTCAGACGGCTAGTGGCAAGTACCAGGCCGAGATAGATCGCCGAGGAAGAACCGCTGATGACTTGGCCCTAAAGGTACAGCGTCTCGAACTTGCTCTGAAGGGTGAGACTGATAAGGTGACAATTCTGAGCAAGGAGCTGGATGCTGAAAAGGCTGCCTTTCGTGCTTATCAGGAAAAGGCGCGCGCCAAGGTTCTTAGTCAGCATCAGGCCGGTTTTGCTCAAGCTGCTCGGCAGGCTTGCTACTTCGGCGACTTTCCTCCTGACTTCCACCTGGACATGACAAAAGATTTTTTCCAAGGGAAGTTGGTGGATATGACCTCCATTCCTCCTGATCAGGAAGCCGACGATGAGGCTCCGGCACGGCCAGCTGGGCCGAACGAAGGGGAGACTCTAAATGAGGAGGCTGCGCCTGAGGATGGTCCAGTTCAGGGGGAGCCAGAAGTAGTGTCTTAGATGTTTTTTGTCTTGAAATTTATTTTGTAATGCTGGGCCGATAGCGCCCCCCCCCCCTTGCATGTATTTCCAGGCCGATTAGGGCCTTTTGAATGAAATTTAAATTCTCGCAATTTTTTGGGTAATTTCTAAGTTAAATCCGTAACCGAGAGACTTCTCGCGAAGGAAGACGTAATTATTTATTTAAGCCACGTCCTTGGCCGAGAGACTTCTCGGGAGGGAAGACTTGTAATTAAATTTAAGTCGCGTCCTTGGCCGAGAGACTTCTCGGGAGGGAAGACTTGTAGTTAAATTTAAGCCACATCCTTGGCCGAGAGACTTCTCGGGAGGGAAGACTTGTAATTGAATTTAAGCCACGTCCTTGGCCGAGAGACTTCTCGGGAGGGAAGACTTGTAGTTAAATTTAAGCCGCGTCCTTGGCCGAGAGACTTCTCGGGAGGGAAGACTTGTAGTTAAATTTAAGCCACGTCCTTGGCCGAGAGACTTCTCGGGAGGGAAGACTTGTAGTTAAATTTAAGTCACATCCTTGGCCGAGAGACTTCTCGGGAGGGAAGACTTGTAATTGAATTTAAGCCACGTCCTTGGCCGAGAGACTTCTCGGGAGGGAAGACTTGTAGTTAAATTTAAGCCGCGTCCTTGGCCGAGAGACTTCTCGGGAGGGAAGACTTGTAGTTAAATTTAAGCCACATCCTTGGCCGAGAGACTTCTCGGGAGGGAAGACTTGTAATTGAATTTAAGCCACGTCCTTGGCCGAGAGACTTCTCGGGAGGGAAGACTTGAAGAAATAAGTGGAGATAATTAAGTGGAAGATGTATTTTCATTGATAAGAAGGTGCCTCGTTAAAAACCTTGCTAATCAAAAACCTCTTTTCACATTTTTACAAGAGGGAAAAAGATCAGTCAAGGAAAAGAGTGCACCGCGATACAATTGCATAGTTCAAGTATTACAAATTCGAATTTAACTGTAGTATGTCTTTAGGTGGGTAGAATTCCAGGTTCTTGGAATAACCTTGCCGGACAGCTCCTCTAGCTTGTAGGCCCCATTGTGGAGTGCATGTCGTATCCGGAATGGTCCATCCCAATTGGCAGAGAGCTTTCCTTCAGAAGAGTTACGCCTGGCTGCCCCCGTTGCACGCCACACAAGGTCGCCCTCGTGAAAAGTTCTTGGCTTTAGATTGGAATTAAAGCGCCGAGTCATTCGCTGTTTGCATGCCTCGGCCACCACCTGTGCCTTGTCCCGCACTTCCTCGAGGACATCGAGTTCGGCTCGGAGTGCATCGTCGTTAGATTCCTCCTGAAAGCTTTGTCGCCGGAAAGATGGTTCTCCAACTTCAACCGGGATCATCGCATCAGTGCCGTATGTGAGGCGGAAGGGTGTTTCTCTATTAGTGGATTGTGGTGTACACCGGTACGCCCAGAGAACCTATGGCAATTCATCGGCCCACACTCCTTTTGCCGAGCCGAGTCTTCTTTTTAATTCAGTCAAGATAACCTTAATGGCTGCTTCGGCTTGGCCGTTTGACTGAGGGTGCTCCACCGATGTGAATCTGTGCCGAATGCCAAGGTTTGCGAGGAATGAGTTGAACTTTTTGTCTGTAAATTGTAAGCCGTTATCGGAGATGATGGCATATGGGATGCCAAAACGGGTGATGATGTTCTTCCATACAAATTTTTGGACGTTAGCAGCGGAGATGCAGGCGAGCGGCTCGGCCTCAATCCACTTTGTGAAGTAATCTACTGCCACGAGGAGGAACTTCACCTGTCCCTTTGCCACGGGGAACGGGCCAAGTACGTCAATGCCCCATAAGGCAAACGGCCATGGAGAGCTGATGCTGTGCAGCTCGGCGGCGGAGGCATGGATGAGGTTTCCATGTCGCTGACATTGTATGCAACGCTTGACAAACTCAGCGCAATCCCCCTTCAGAGTTGGCCAATAATAACCGGCTCGTGACACTTTTGCAGCTAGGGTACGGCCTCCGGAATGGGACCCACAGATACCTTCATGAACTTCTCGCATCACATAATCCGCCTGCGAGTTATCAATGCATTTGAGCAACGGTGTGGAGAATCCTCGCCTGTAGAGGTCGTTAGCCACTACGGAGTACCGAGCGGCCTGAGTGCGAAGCTTTTTTGCCTCCTTCGGATCGGTGGGCAACTCTTGTTGGAGGATGTAGTTCCGAATAGGAGTCATCCAGTTCGGTGTGTCAGCATCGGCCGCCATGCATTCAATCGCCACACTTGGGGTAGGGATTTCCAGGTGGATGGTTGTTCTCAGCTGTCCTGGTTTTCGACTACTGGCAAGCCGAGCCAACTGGTCGGCTCGTTCGTTGGTGCTCCTGGGAACGTGTCGGATTTGTACGTCAATGAACTCCTCTTTGAGCTTCTGGAAGAGGTGGTAATACTGCAACAAATTAGCATCCTTAACTTGAAAATTGTCGTTGACTTGTTCGGCCACGATCTTTGAATCGGTACAGCATACGACCTTTGTCACACCCATCTCAGCTGCTAGTCTCATACCGGCCAGCAGTGCTTCGTATTCGGCTTGGTTATTAGACGCCCGAAAACCGAACCGGAGTGACTGTTCGACCGTGATGCCCGAAGGGCTGGCTTAAATTATTCCCGCCCCGCTTCCCTGCGCACTGGATGAGCCGTCGACATGCATTGTCCACGGTTCGTCGTGAAAACTACCTGCTGGGGTAAGCTCATTGACGAAGTCGGCCAAATGCTGTGATTTGATGGGTCCTCTCGGCTCGAACGATATGTCAAACTCTGAGAGTTCGACCGACCAGGCCATCATCCTGCCAGCGACTTCCGGTTTACGAAGAACTTTCGCAATCGGGCAGTCGGTTCGGACAACCACCCTATGACTCTGGAAGTATTGCCTGAGCCTGCGAGCCGTGTAGACGAGCGCTAGAGCTACCTTTTCGATTAACTGGTAACGCTTCTCGGCTTCTTGCAGTGTTCGACTGGTGAAGTATATCGGCCTTTGATCCCTCTGTTCCTGTATTAAGACAGCGCTGACCGAATGTCCCGACACGGCAAGGTAAATGACCATGTCGGAGCCGGCAGTAGGTTTAGACAGTATGGGAGGTGAACTAAGTCGATGCTTAAACTGTTGGAATGCTTCTTCACATTCATGAGTCCATGTAAACTGCTTTGCTTTCTTCAGCAGGGCGAGGATAGGTTGAGATATCTCGGCAAGCCGGGGAAGGAACCGTGAAAGCGAAGTCAGCCGTCCTGCCAACTTTTGTACGTCTTTGAGAGTGGTGGGACTCTTCATCTCCAGTATGGCTTGGCACTTGTCTGGGTTTGCCTCAATGCCCCGGCTAGACAACATGAATCCCAAGAATTTTCCACCTGATACCCCGAACACACATTTTTCGGGGTTCAGCCTCATTTGGTGTTGTCTGAGTGCTTGGAATACCTCGGCCAGGTGGCGTACATGGGCAGAAACTTCATCAGATTTGACGACCATGTCATCAACATAAACTTCGAGGCACTGACCAATCTGACTCTGGAAAATTTTATTCATCAGGCGCTGGTATGTGGCACCGGCGTTCTTCAGACCGAACGACATTACACGGTAGCAATAGTTGGCCGTCTCGGTGATGAATGCTGTTTTGTCTTCATCGTGAGGGTGCATGCGAATTTGGTTATACCCCGAATACGCGTCTAAGAAGGAAAGGAAACGGTGGCCAGACGCCCCATCTACGAGACGATCAATATTGGGCAACGGGTAGGCGTCTTTCGGGCAAGCTTTATTCAAGTTCGTGTAATCGGTACACATACGCCATTTCCCATTCGGCTTTCGGACCATGACCACATTAGCCAGCCACGTCGTGTAGTGGATCTCCCGTATAAACTGTGCTTCTAATAATTTGGCTACCTCAGCATCGATTGCCGCCTTCTTCTCCTCTCCGGTCTTCCGACGCCGCTGGGCGATCGGCCTTGCCTCCCTACTAATTGAGAGCTTATGGCACAAAAACTCTGGATCGATACCCGGCATATCGGAGGGGTGCCATGCAAATAGATCTCGGTTATCAAGTATTACCTGTCTGATGGCTGCTTTCTCTTTTTCCGTCAGAACAGTTCCCAAATAAGTCAGTTGGGTATCAAGGGTTCCAACTTGGAGTGGTTGCCTTTCTTCTATAGGCTCGACCCTTTCGTCGTGCCCGATTCGGGGGTCGAGGTCTATGGAGGACTGTTGGGTTACCGAGTGGACTTTTTGTGGCTCTTTGATCGTTTCGTCTTGCACTTTCGGTAGCCGCAAGCTGGCAAAGTAGCATTCGCGTGCGGTTGTTTGATCGGCGTGTACCGTGATAACTCGTCCTGACTGTGCCGGAAACTTCATAGCTAAATGAGGAGTAGACACGATTGCTCCGAGCCGATTCAGGGATGGCCGACCGAGCAGAATGTTATAGGAGGTGCTCGCATGAACAACCACGTATTTAACCGAGATGTCTCGGTATTCCGCCCCTTCGAACCCAAATCGTGTTGATAACTTGATATATCCTTTTGTTTTGACTCGTTCACCAGAGAATCCCACCAAAGGTTCATCGTAAGGGACCAGTTCGGACTCTGGAATTCCCAACTGCTTGAACGTATTCCAGTATAGTATGTCCGCTGAACTTCCTTGGTCAACCAATGTCTTACGGACGATGCAATTGTGAATTTCAACGCTGATCACCATCGGATCGTCCTGATCTGGGTCGATTCCCTTGAAGTCGGCCTCGGTGAAGGTAATGGTTGGCAAACGGCAACGATTTGTTTCCACGGCATGCACGTGTCGGACAGCTCGCAGGTGTCTTCGTTGTGCCGACGAAGATGAGCCCCCGCCAGCAAATCCGCCAGCAATGGTGTTAATAACTCGCCGTGGCTGTGTTGCTTGCTGTTCTTCATGCCTATCCCGTGACCGACTGCGCTCTCTATACGAGCGCGTTTCTGCTCTGCGGTGTTCGGAATGGTCACGTCTCTGTGATTGTTCGCCGTGTCGGGGCCGGTCGGGACGGTTCACAAAACCTTGCAACTGTCCTTGTTTGATCAAATCTTCAATTTTGTCTTTCAAGGCTGAACATTCGTCAGTTGAATGCCCACGATTGCGGTGAAATCTGCAGGATTTGGTTGTATCGGCTCGGGGAGGGGTCGATGCTCTCTTCGGGATAGTCAGCACTTCTGAAGCCAATGCTTGTTCTAGTACTGTTGACCGGCTGGTGTTCAGTGGTGTGTACTGTGTATACTTCGGACCACGGGGTGGCCGCTCGCGGGGTACGAGTTCTTTTGGACGACCGCGAAAGTTGTTTTCTATTGGCTTTTCTGTCTTGCTCACCACTTCTGCTCTGGCCTGGTTGCGAAACTCGGCTAGTTCTTCCATCTGCATATACTTGTCGGCCCTGCGCCGAAGGTCATCCATGCCTGCCGGTGGCTTTTTACAAATACTGTTGGCGAAGGGACCCGGCTTCAACGCGGTGGTTAGATGGTGTAAGGCGACGGCTGGGTTGAGGTCCCTGATCTCTAATGCCGCTTTATTGAATCGGCTCATGAACGCCCGGAGAGACTCCTTTTTCTCCTGGCGGATGCTAACTAGTGATAGAGAAGTCAACTGGTGTGGTCGGCTTGTAGCGAACTGGATGGTAAACTGAGAGGCTAAGGTGCCGAATGAGTCGATCGAATTGGCCGGGAGCCGAGTGAACCAGCTCAACGCTCGCCCTTTTAGCGACGTCGGGAAGATTCGGCACAGGGCGACGTCGTCGGTGGTGCTTAATGTGACCTGAGTCAAGAACACGTCAACGTGTTCATCAGGATCGGTGGTTCCATCGTACTTGTCGAGAGACAAGGACTTCCAATTGTCAAGGAGGACGGACTGCATGATATTGGGTGTAAAGGGATGTCGGTGTGATCCTGCCGGCATGGGCTGTATCGGTCGACTGGCCGAGGCGTGGGCGGCAGGGGCAACAGAAGTATAAGGGACTGAGGTGTGCTGGCCATGCGAATGGAACGACCCTTGAGTGTGGGTTGTCTCGGAGGGCTTCCATGTAGGATCGTGGTACTGGTTCTTGAGGGCGGTATTTTCCGCCCGTAGCGCAGCCATTTCGGCCGCATCTTTCTCCCGCTGTTGCTTCATAGCGGCCATCTCCTCCTTCATCTGTCGCATCATACTGTTCAAGTTTGTCTCTTCCGTCGTCTCGGCCCCTGACTGATGCTCGTCCTCGGACTGGTGTTCTTCAACGTTATTCTTTCTCGTCTTCACCATTCTTTCGATAATAATCTCGGACCAGCTCTCGGTTCGGCCCCACGGTGGGCGCCAAAATGTACCTGTCTGAGGGCACACTCCTTTTCTTCTGGGTGAAAGGGGACCGAATAAGAGCTCCAACGATATCTCCAAGGGATGGGGGAGGTACCTGCAAAGGGTACTCCGACGCTCAAGTCAGTATATGCACGAATATCTAGGGTAAAAATGAACAGTGACATACCTTGTTATGTGTGACCTATTTATAGCATCTGACATGGGCCTGAGCGTGATGGGCCCTCTCAGATATTTACCAAATTAGGTAATACGGTACTAATTGGTCGTTAGGCTTTAATCATGTACTTACCTTTCTTGATTGTGATTACCGTTATGACTTGTTTAACCCTTTGGCAAGAGGCCGAGCCGGATACTAGTCGGAACGGCAAATGACCGAGCCGTCTAGTTTGTATACGGCAGCTTGTATACTTCCGGTTTGACCTATGTCGGAACGGTACTTGACCGAGCTGACTCGATGAGTGATGATGGTCCATATTGGCATTAACCAGACTGATGTCGGTTCTCGGCCTCATGCCGAGCCGACGTTGATGGTGATGCTTGTACGTGGCTATGCATAAGTGTCTGACGAAATGGCACGTGTTGGCCCACGTGACCGATACGGTCTCTCCGGTACATTTATATTTAGCTTCAGCATATAACTATCTCTTATAAAAAGATCTCTTAATGGGATTAGTTATTGTATTTGATGGGAAATTCTTAGTTAAGAAAATATTTGTGCTCATGTAGGGAAAAGAACTCATATTAATCCGCTTAACATCTGGCTGACAATACAAAATATACTTTTAGAAACATAGGGGAAAAGTTACTTAATTAGCTTGTAAGAATTAGAAATTTAGGAAAAAGAAAATTAATCTTAAAACATAAATTAGTTGATCGGAATTGTAAGAAATACAAATATTTAATTATAATTATTTTATTAAATTGCTTAGTTGATTATAAATTTGACATGATTTATTTTTTCATTTCAATTAAAAATTATATGAAAACCGAATATTTGAGTTTTAATATTTTGATCTAATTAGTATTTTGAGTACGCAACAAGAAAATAGGAAGAAAAATATTTTCTGTATTTCATTATCATTAATTTGTTAACACTATATATGTTATATATACATATAAGTTTGTTATGGAAACAAATAATTGACCTACTAAGTAACTAAGATTCTAACCCTTGGTTACATCTATGATTAAAATAAATCTATCATATATATGCTAAGATCCCCCCTCAAGCTAGGAATGGATATTAGACATGCCTAGCTTGGACCGTAAAATCTGGAAAGCACTAGGTAACAAAGCTTTAGTATAGATGTCAACCAGTTGGTTTGCATAAGTAATAGGAAGTAATTTCAGAAGTCCAGCTTGCACCTTCTCACGAACTATGTGACAGTCAATTTCTATATGTTTTGTTCACTCATGAAAAACAGGATTTGTAGCAATGTGAAGTGTTGATTTATTATCACAATACAACACAGCAGGATGGTGAAAAAATAGTGGAAATTCTGCAAGCAATGATGTAAGCCATTGCAATTCACAAGTGGCACTGGCAAGTGCCCTATACTCAGCTTCAAAAGAGCTTGTGGAGACAATAGCTTGCTTCTTAGACTTCTAAGAGATCGATGTTAAACCCAAATAAATGGAGAAACCAGTGATAGATCTTCTAGTGTCAATGCACCCCACCTAATCAGAATCACTGAATCCCTTTAGATGAATTGAACCAGTAACAAGGAAGAAGATGCCTACACCAGGAGAACCTTTTATGTATCTTAGAATTCTGTTAGCAGCTTGTTGATGTGAAGAAATAGGTTAAGCCACAAATTGATTCAAGTTTTAAACAACAAAAGTAATGTCAGGTCTTGTGTTGGTTAAGTAAATCAATCTGCCAACCAACCTTTTATAAGAAGTAGCATCTTCAGCTGAAAGATGGGAACCAGAGTTTTGATGAAGTCTTGTTGTGTAATCAGAGGGAATGGATATTGGTTTAGATCCAAGCATGCCAATATCAGTTAGAATGTCTAAGGCATATTTATGTTGACAAAGATTAATTCTAGTGGCAGTTTGAGCAACTTCAAAACCCAAAAAAAAACTTCAAATCACCAAGTTCTTTAATTTTGAACAATACGTCAAGAAGATTTGTGATGTGGTGAATCTCATTTAAATCATTGCTTGATAGCACTATGTCATCCACATAAACAAGTAAGGTTGTGATGGAATCAAATTGATGTTTGAGAAATAAAGGGTAATCAGAAGCACATTGTTTGTATCCATGGAAAGTTAAAAAATGCAATAACCTTGCATATCATTGTTTGCTAGTCTATTTTAAACCATACAAAGACCTTTGAAGTTTGCATACTTTCCTTGATTGAATCGAATGCATACCTTGGGGAATAGTCATGTAAATTTCTTCATTTAAATCACCATGCAAAAATGCATTGTTTACATGTAGTTGCTTTAAGTGCCACTTATTAATGGCAGTTAAAGCTAATAACAGTCTAATTGTAGTCAACTTAGCCACTGGGGAAAAAGTGTCAAGATAATCTTGGCCTTCCACCTGAGTGTAGCCCTTGGCTACTAATCTTGCTTTATACCTTTCTATAGAGCCATCTGATCGATGCTTGATTTTATATATCCATTTACAACCAATTGCAACCTTATGTGGAGGAAGTTCAGTAAGAGTCCAAGTGTTGTTGGATTCTGGTGCTTTAATTTCAAAATTCATAGCTTCAACCTAATTGGGTTCTTTAGAGGCCTCGACATACGACTTAGGTTCAACTTGTTGAGTTACAGCTAAAATGACATTATGATATGAAGATGATAGTTTATTATAGGAGAGAACAAGACTTAAAGGATAGAGAATACCTTTGGAGTGATTGGCAACAATTGATGGTGAATATGTAACATGGAAGTCTTTATATTTGTCTGGCCTATGAATTTGTCTTTTTGATCTTCTAGGTGCCTGAGATGAATATGCAAGGACAACAGGGTCTAAATTATGATCAGTAACATGATCTGGTAATTCAATATCATCAAGGAAAGGGGTTGTAGGGACAGGTAAAACAATAAGAGGATCAAGTTGATTCTGAGCATTAAACGAAAAATAGTCTTCATAAAAAATTACATGTCTAGAAATATTGATAGCCTGAGTTTTAAGATCAAAAGTCACATACCCTTTTGTATGCAGTTTAAAGCCTAGAAAAATAGAGGTAATAAAGCTAGGATCTAGCTTATTTTTGTTTGTAGATAATGTGTTAGGAAAACAAAGACAACTAAAGACTCTCAGAGTGTTATTGTCGTAAGGTTGTCCATAAAGCATTTCTTAAGGAGTTTTGTTATTAAGAAATGGAGTTGGCATACAATTTATGAGTGTAGCTGAGTGATTCAAGGCATAAAACCAAATTACAGGAGGCAAATTAGATTGAAAAAGTAAGGATTTAGTGACATTGAGTAAATGGTGTTTTCTTTCGACAATTCCATATTGTTATGGAGTTTCAATACATTAGGTTTAGTGTATAATACCAAAATCAACATAAAATTGTTTCATGATGAATTCTGATCCATTGTCTAGCCGAATCATTTTAACTTTGGTGGTAAATTGTCTTTCAACAAAAGTGACAAAAGACTTTAAGTGAATTTGTGCTTCAACTTTAGATTTCATGAGAAATATTTAAACATATCGAGAATAATCATCCACTGTGGTAAGAAAATATTTATCACCAGTCAATGAAGTAATGTGATAAGAACCCCAAATAACATGTATGAGAGAGAAAAAAGAAAGAGATTGAGAATCACTGTTGGGAAATGGAATTTTTCTTTGCTTAACATGTTGACAAGTTTGACATACAAATTGTTTATCAATTGAAAGTAAAGGGTATGTTTTCTTCAGCAATTGTAACCTTTTAAAAGAAGGATGTCCTAATCGAAAAGGCCAAAGATCTATAGCTACTTTATTTCATGAAAAAATTGAATTGTTATGAAAAACAGAACTGGATGGAGATTTATGGTGTGACTAGGTAGGAACAATGGTGAGCTTATAAAGACCTCCCACAAATTCTACTGTACTAATCCTCTATAAGGTTTGCATATCTTGAATAAAAAAATCATTGCCCACAAAATTTAGCTTACAAGGCAAGGAAATTGGCATTTTAGATATGGAAATCTTGTTAATTAAATTGAAAAGTGAGTATGTAAAGAACATCCTCAAGATAGAATGAATTAGAAAATTTAACAATTTCAGCATGTGTTGCCGTGATTGTATGACCAGTAGGAAGTTTAACAATAACATGATTTATCTTTCTATAGGAAGAATACAGATTGATAGAAGAAGTAACATGATTTGTAGCACCTAAGTCCAGAATCCAAGCATTGTTGCACACCTTGTTTACATTATAAGTAATTGATAACATATTACCTATAGGTGCATATTTAGGAATAGTGATGGTCCCAATATGATTTACATGTGAGTCACCCTGAAGAGAGGTTCCTTGTTGTTGTAGTAATTCCATTAAGTCTTTATATTATTTAGAAGTCAGTCGAACATCTATATCTTGAGCATCTTCATTTTGTGTTGCTTTAGTATTACTATTTTTTGCCCTCAAAACATTGGCATTGTTTATTGATGAACCATTTGATTTGTGATATTTGTGCCCAGGTGGATATCCATGCTTCTTATGACACTCATCCACAGTGTGATTAGTGAAACCACAATGAGTACAAACCTTAGTGCCTTTACCATTTGAATTTCCTCGACCAAACCCTCCTGAGCCAGCTCTGCTTCCTTTAGAAGAAAAATTCAGAGGAAAACCATTTTTCCTATAACATTTGTCAGTAGTATGGCCATCTTTACCACAAAAATTGCAAGAAAGTTGGGAATTTGATGAATTAGTGTTTATTGCATTAATTATACTAGTATTTCCCAATAGATCATTATTGGTTATTTGTCTTTCTTGTTGAACAACATAAGAAAAGACTTTATCAATTCTAGGCAATGGTTCCATCATTAGAATATTGGACCTAACAATGTTGAATTGATCGTTCAGTCCCCTAAGACATTGCATAACTCGATCCTGTTTCTTTCTCTCTAAGACAGTGGTGAGTGCATTACATGAACACTTTGGATCACACACACACACATAGTATCGGGTCTATAGCTTTCCAATTCATCCCAAATTATGCGTAATCTAGTAAAATAATCAGTTATGGATCTATCACCTTGCCTGATGGAAGTTATTTCTTGTTGTAAATTTGAAATTCTCAAAAGATCTCCTTGGGAATATCGTGACTCTAAATCTTTCCAGATTTCTTGTGCATTATCCATCCATAATATGCTTTGTCTTATCAGAGGAGAAACAGAATGAACTAACCATGAAACCACCATGTTATTGCACCTCTTCCAAACTGTATATTGTGAGTCTGTTGACACAAGTATTTGAATCGAGCTGTCAATGAATTCAAATTTGTTCTTCGCACTCAAAGCTGTAAGCATAGAACAACTCCACGAGTTGTAATTGGATGAATAAAGAATCAAAGAAACCAAAGCTGTTGCTAGATTTTCTCCAAGATGGAGATAATAGGGACTATGTATATTCAGAGATGAATCTTCTTGTCTGTTCATATTATGAGAGACGAAAGAAATAGAAATAACGATCAAAAGATAAAAGGAGAATGATTTTAGGGTATTAACATGCGCAACAAAGCTCTTCAAAAGAAGAGCTTTGATACCATCATATAATTGGTATCAACCATGAAAGGTGAAAAGAAAAACCAGAAAGGAGGAAGAACACAGAAAAAAAATAGGAGGAAAAATATTTTCTTTATTTCATTATCATTAATTTGTTAACACTATATCTGTTATATATACATATAAGTTTGTTATGGAAACAAACAATTGACCCACTAACTAACTAAGATTCTAACCCCTGGTCACACCTATGATTAAAATAAATCTATCATATATATGCTAAGATGAGTTTGAATATAAATGGAGAAAGAATTTTATTATCAACAACAATAATAATATTGATTCGAATATAATGTGACATGATGAGTTGTTTTGTGTGAGTTATATGTTGATGTTGGTAGTATAGTTATACCTTATTTCTATACTTGTTATGTTATTTTTTTGTAAGTTTATCCTTACATGTTTCTTTATGGTTGGATTACGATGATCATACTTTTTACAAGAGTAGAGTAAGGATAAGTTGGAGAATAAATTCTTTGGGGAGTCATGTTGAGGATGATAATGTTATTTTGAGCTACCCTTGGTATAACATTTCTTTTATAATTTTTGTTTGATTGACTATTTACGTTTACACTATTAATATTGACTATCTACGTTTACACTATTAATATTAAACTACTGTATATATATACAATAATATATATAGTTATTATCTCTTAGTGGGATTATAATTATAACTATAATTGAAGATTTAGGATTTATAATTTATCTATATATATCGCTTGAATAAAAAGAAATGCTCTTAAAATGTAATATTATTTCTCTAATTCTGTATTTGATTAAGTCAAAATAGGGAAAATAGTTAAATAAAAAAATTAAATGAGAAATAAAAAAATAGATATGTTCAGTAAAGGAAATAAGAGAAAAATAAAAGATCAGTGAGAATATTGTCTATGAATTCATGAATACAAATTAATTATTGAGTTTCACCGGATCAATCATATTCATATTCGTGGCAAAAAAAAAAAAAAAGTATATTGAATTATTTATTGTTTTTATATAATTAATTAAACCAAAACCTAAATCAATTAAGTTTGAAAATAACGGATTACAAACCAGTTTTAATACTTTATATATATTTCATTTATCACTTTCCTATTTGTTTTTATATTTCTCTTAAATCAGACATATCTAATCTCCGTCTCGTTATTTGTTTTTTTCCTATTTTTAGTTATACCAAACACGCTCTAAAAGAGCACACGAGTGGAGGACCACGCAACTCGCACGAGCAAAGCATCCGGTTCAGTGCTACCGCGGTTGTACCCAGTGCTTCAATTATTCCATTTTAGCTCTTCAAATTTAAATGAATAATTTATACTAATTTATATTTGTAAAATTGTTAATTTATCTATAAATATATTATAAATTTAAAATTGTTAAAATTTTAATGAAAAAAATTAAAATTATTTATAATATTTGAGATATTAAAATTTTTCAATTAAAATTTTAAAAAGTAAAATCACACAATTATAATACTTAAATATTAAGAATATAATTAAACAATTTATTTAATTTAGTCCCTCTATTATTTAAAAGTTAAATTTTGCTTCTTAATGTTTCTCGAAGAGTTCTTTAATGGTTTTTTGGTCCACAGGCAGTTCTTTAATGTTTCAAGACAATACAATAAAGTATTTCCCGTTTAAGCTTCTCTAGCAGAGAGAAAAATATGAAAATGTTTAAATATAAACTCAGAAATATATTTGAAAGTTTTTTTTCTTCTTCTGAAAAATACATTTTATTTTGAGTAGAAAAGTTTCTGTACAAATAACAATGTTTTTTTTTTCTTTCAAAATTAACGCTATCAATCTCAATTAGATAGAAGAAGAAAATTATTTAGCTTTAAAAATAAAAAGAGTAAATAAAATATTTAAATAATAAAAAGAGGAATTTTAGAATAATTGCACAAGTATAAAAGAGAAAATAGAGGAGGATTGGGTGCGTGAGTGAAATGTAAACAAAAAACGCAGCGTTGGAAGCGAAAAGGAGATAGATAGAGAGAGATATCAGATAGATACCTTTGGGTTGGGGTTGAGCTTCAGCCACAGTTTTCATGGCACTCTCGTTTCGACCTGTCATCCACCCACGCGTCACCGGCGGCTCACTCTCCCACTTCCTCCCTCCCAAGCCTCCCCCCGCCGTCCTCCTCCTCACGCGCCGCCGCCTCCGCCTCCTGGCCTCCTGCTTCCCCGACGACGCCGTCTCCACGCGCAACCCCTCCTTCGACCGCGGCTTCTCCGTCATCGCCGCCATGCTCCGCCGCATCGAGCCCCTCGACAACTCCGCCATCTCGAAGGGCGTCTCCCCCTCCGCCCGCGACTCCATGAAGCAGACCATCTCCACCATGCTCGGCCTCCTCCCCTCCGACCACTTCTCCGTCACCGTCTCCGTCTCCAAACGCCCCCTCCACCGCCTCCTCTTCTCCTCCATCATCACCGGGTACCTATTTCCTATTCGATTCTATTCTATTTGGATCATCACAATTTTGCAATCACCGCAATTATGCATCATTATGACTTCTTTTTTTTTTTTTTTTGGTTAGGTACACTCTATGGAATGCGGAGTACAGGATGTCTCTGACGAGGAATCTGGATATATCGGATTCTGGGGATGAAGGGTCAGATTGTGAAACGCGTTTGGAGTTTTTGAAGGTGAAGGATGGAGCGCAAGATGAGGGTTGTGAGAAAATTGAGGTTGTTAATGATTTGGAAAGTAGCAGTAGCAGTTCTAGCATCAAAGAGTTTGCAGATTTGCCTCCTCAAGCTTTGAGTTACATTCAGCAGTTGCAGTCTCAGTTGATAAGTGTCACGGAGGTAACCCTTCCTTTTCTTTTTCTTTAGATTAATTTTGTTAACACAATGATTCTGGAATTGCTGCATTTAGAAGGGTGGTGTGAGAGAGGTGCCTTAGGTTGGATTTTGAGTTTTTGTATGGGAGATTTGTAAAAAGAAAAGGGCCTCATCTTAATGGGGGTTTTATACTTGGTGCTTGTAAAATGTCTGCTTCTTATGTTTGTGTATGGTAAATACTAAATAGGGATGAGAATTGGTTGAGTCGGACTTTGAATATAAAGGGCGAATATATTTTATGAAATTAAAGCTAAGTCTAGTCTATTATCTATCATATGCCTTTTCATAGGTTTCACCTGAATTTTTTAAAATAGTTTACTTCATTATTATTAAAATTTAGATTTTAAAAGAAAAATAAGAAACTAATACAAGAGGAACAACTCATGCATATCCATAACGTAAACTCACACATAGACGATGATGAAAACATTCTAAATAACTCCTTGATCCCATTTGAAATATTTTAAATAACCAACCATGAAGATCAAGAAAAAGAACAAGCAAAGATGCAATTGTTAAAATTTTTATTTTCGATTTCTTATTTTTGTACAAAAATGGAATATGTAAAACGTTAAGTATAATGGAAATGTCAAAAATATTGATAATTTGATTTTTTGTATTATAAATTTATTTATTTAATTATATTATTAATAATGTAATATGTATATTAATTTTTTTATCATATTATATAAATAAATAGGTTGACTTATCATGTCTAATAGGCTTTGTTATAAGTTTAGCCTAGTTTTTTTTTTAAATAAATATGTTGTTTTAAAAATCTAAACCGAATCTTTTTATTAAATAGATCAGACTATAGACCTCTATTTAATATCTATCCTATGGTAAGTTAGATGGAATTGGTGTATTGGAATTTTGAACAAGGATCTCATTTTAATGGGTGAATTGTTATTGGAGCATGTAAAATGTTTGCTTGTTATGTTCTTGCCAAGTATACATGACTCAATATGGATTTTTCTGATAGTCATGTGTGTTTAACTTCTACTGCAATTCATATGTGTTTAACTTCTACTGCAACAGAACTGTGATTTTTTCTCCCAAGGGTAGTTTTGGATTGAGGATTCTGGAGGGGAGGAAAGGAAGGGAAGGTAAAGATAATTTTCAATTTAAGTTGGGAAAATTATAAAAAATGAATAGTGGGTGATAGTTTCTCATTTTTTAAAATTTCTCAAATAAGAGGAATTCTTACTTAAAATGAAGATGCTACTCCTTCCTTTACTTCCAGTCCAAACTCTTCCATCCAAGCATGCCCAAACTTAAAGTATAAATAGTGATATACTGAGATTGCTTCAACTTCCCAGAAATTTATTAATGGAAACAACACAAAGGAAATTTCTTTCAGCAAGAATGAAAAGGAATTCCTTCTCTTCCTCTCCAAACTCCTCCAACCAAGCTTGCCCAAATTTAAAGTATAAATAGTGAGATACTGAGATTTGCTTCAACTACCTAGAAAGTTATTAATGGAAACAGCAAAAAGGAAATTTCTTGCAGGAGGAATGAAAAGCAATGCGCCAATGCCTGTTTAAACTTTTGTCTTCTTAAGGCTTAATGCCATGTAATTAACGCTCCTTTCGATGGGCATAATGTGATTAACATTGTAAGGAGTCACCACTCCACTGGTGTAGTCTAAAGATTGACCTTACTTTCACCCTTGTAGTCTGTGCTCCAAAAGAAGTGATTTTATTACTCATCTGGGATTATTTAAGAGGCAAGCTCAAAGAATGAAAGATTATGTAAAAATGTTGCCTTTTGTTTTCAGGAGCTGAATGCCCAGAAGCAGGAAATGATGCGATTAGAGTATGACAAGGGAAATTGGAACAATTTGTTGGAATATCTTAGGTCTCTTGATCCTGAGATGGTAATGCCTCACTGCACATATTTAATTTGCATTCTATTGCAATTGAAAGTCTTTTCTTCCTCTTCCTTGCTCATTTCCATTAATGTGGGTACTGTCTCTTGTCTTACTTTATGAATATTTTTGACAGGTGACTGAACTTTCTCGGCCTTCGTCAGTAGAAGTGGAGGATATAATTCACCAACTCGTTCAAAACGTATTGAAAAGATTCTTTGCGGATGATGCTACCTCTAATTTCATGGAACAATCAGTAGAAGGAAACGTAGACAATAGTGATGAGTTTAGTAATACAGTAGCCACTTCACGTGATTACCTAGCAAAGCTACTTTTCTGGTCAGCACATGTCTTTCTCATTGCACTTCTAAAATGTTTGCTTAGATCCCAGTGATTTCATATTCTAAAATTAATTATATACATTAATGTTTTTCAAAACTCGACTAATCACTGAACAGTGTAGGCAACTAGTTCATGTTTCAGACAGGAGTCAAACCGGTAATAATTAAATATATGTTTTAATAATAAAATAATATAAAATAATAGCATAAGATATTACATGTCCTTCAAGATAAAAGAATTCATAATAATAGTTAAATAATAACAATCCATGTGTAAACAAAAAAATCATTTAGAAAAACTGGTTCAAACCTGTTTCTTTTCTTCACTGATTTATTGGGTTATTTGAACCGATGACTGAACCAGTGCCTAGTTGAACTGGCCGGTTTAGTCTGGTTTTATAACATTTTGTAAGCACATAAAGACATATTTTCTTCACTCTGCCTAATCAGTGGAGCCTAGTATTTCTTGTGTCTAATCACCTTGAGGTTTTCTTTCTGTTGGCAGGTGTATGTTATTGGGCCACCACTTAAGAGGGTTGGAAAATAGATTGCATCTGAGCTGTGTTGTTGGACTGTTGTAGACTTGTAGAGAAGGTGATAGCCATGTATATTCTTTTCTTCCTCTTCTTCTTTTCATCCCTTCCCCTTCCCATAAAAAAATTTCTATTCAACGAAAAAACTGAGTGTGAAGTAATCACTTGCCCTCCTTGCTTCTTGCTTATGCTTGCATCAATAATGTGGTTTCGGATAAAGATAACATCACGTCTTATATTTGAAACAAAATTGAAGGTAAATATAGGCCGTAACAAATCAAGTGGGAGGAACTAGTCTCCACCATTTATACTGTGTTTGGGAATTCTACTCAACCGAAACTAGTTGAGTTGAACTAAACTGCTTTTTTTTTTTCGTCTAAACATATTGTTTTTGTTGAATGTGACTTTCAACTGGTATCCAAACATGTATATAATTTTTTATGGATTATTAATTTTAGGTTAAGCAAACCAATCTCAGCCATTCTCATAAAAGAGTGTGTGTGTGTTTGAATTATAGTTAGAAAGTTAAATTGAGTTGAGTTTAAATTTTCAAATAAAAGTAACATTTTTTTTAGCTTTTGTTTAACTAAAGTTAGCTTGTAATTTACACTCACACTCAACTTAAAGGGAAAAAAAAATTGTCAAATATATAAGTACTGTGTTTGAGACCAACTAACTGAAATTAGAAATTTCAAATGGATAATCAAACATAGCTTGATCGGGCAAAATTAGCTTCTCATCTTTCACATGACATTACGTGAATAAGAGGGCAACCCTTGTTATCATGACAACTACATGTAACATTGCATCACTGAATACTCCCTAGTCACACAACAAAGTCATTATCGTGGCAACCCCTGATATATTCACATAATAACCACTAACCAATAATAAAACATGGAAAAGAGTAGATGACTTACTTATCAAATACTAATTAGGTGTTTCAATTTATTTATCTTTCTTAAAGTTTACAATAACATTTTTTTCTCCAAGTTTTCCTTTCTTCACCTAATTCATAAATATTTTAAATCGCTTTTTATCTTAAAATTTGTTTAATAGGTTTTTTTTAAAAGATTTAATTATATTCAATATTAGTTATCTTGTGCTATGAAAAAGTATATTTATAAAATAAAAACTAATATGTAAAATTAATTTATATAAACTATTTTAATGATAATAAAAAAAAATATTATCTCATTTAGCCTCTCTATATAAACTAAAATAATTATTTTTAGTGAGTGTTTCTAGGATTATTGTTTAATGAGAGTGATTTTAGTTGTCTTTTTAAAACAAGTGTTTGAAAGAGTTTTTTTTTTATTATTTTAAAATCTTTATTGAAAACCTGATGGGACACTTTTAGTGGGATCTTTTCATTCAATCATGTTTTTCTATATAAAAAAATTTGAATATAAAACTTTAAGATCGAGTTCAATACCACTCAAAATAATGATTTGTTGATAATATTTTACTTTTTTAATCATATTTTTCATTTTTAATTTTAATTAGTTTTCAATGTTTTTAAAAATTATTAATAGTTAAAAATAATTTTTTATTAAAAATATAGAATATAATTTATATGATAAAAATATTTATTTATTAATTTTTATAGTTACAATATGATTTATATATTTAAAATTTATTATCTATTATAGATTTGAATTATATAAGTATGAGCATTGTAAAGATTAAAATGATTATAACATAGATTCATTATGATTAAATTATTTGGTTAAATCATTAAATGTTAAAAGAATTTTGATTTTATATAATATGATATGATAATCAATTTATTAACATTATGAATTTTTTTAGTAGTTGTGATATTTTGTTTTTCTTTATCATGATTTTATAATAATTAATCCTAAATATATAATAATAATAATAATAATAATAATAATAATAATAATAATAATAATGAATTGCTATATTACACTTTTTTTAATCTAACTGAACTTAAGATTCTGGACATGCTTCTCTAAATTTCTATTACTAGATTGATTTTAATAGTTGAATCGTTATATTTGAGTACTAATGATGACAATTGAACTTAGGGTCATGTTTTATGTTTATTATTATTATTATTACTATATAATCTTTTATAATAAATATATGACAACAAACACTGCATTAATCACTGAAAATTTTATTTTATTTCATAAAATATATAAATATAATAAAATAATTTGAAAAAAAAATATTTTTATTAAAATAATTAAATTAACATAATTAAGACTATTTTATAATAATATATTTTAAGTTATTTTGAATTAATTAGAATAATTAAAATCATATATATATATATATATATATATTTATATTTTTTTTTTCTTTTAACCACGCCTTGCATGCTCCGTTCTTTGGTGGTTTTGAGCTTTGACCGTATTGTTAGTTTTTTTTTTTTTTTTTGAAATATTTACCATTAATGATGAAAATCAAAATTAAATTATAGGTAAGTCAATATTTTCTTGCCTATTATTTCTTTCTTTTTATACTTATTCTCTTATTAAATATTTTATTTCTCTTTTTATTTTTCTGCAGCCACACTTTACATACCATTGTCTTACTTTTGTCCAACCATATTTTCATGACAAAAAAGAAGCATTTTTATATAATGAACAAAGATAAAACTTTAGCAAGAAAAAATAGATAATTATTATGGCTAAATCATTTATTTACTATTTTTTAAAATGGTATTATATATACCAATTCATTATTTCTCTATGTAGAGTTTTAATATCAGTTACTTTTTTTAATATATTTTTTGTTGATTTATTATACAATAAATTTTAATTTAATATTGACATTTTTTGAAATGCAGGTATTGGAATCTTTGGACATTTGAAGATACACGATTTATTTGTTTCTCTTTATTATTATTATTATTATTATTATTTTATTTTCTTTGTATGCTTTTCATTCATTTTGTTTTTGAGTCATGAATTATGACATGACTTTCAAGTAATGGATGTTGTCTTACAAGAATAATAAGTGGTGCAAGATCAAGGTGAACCTTCTATTTATATGTATAAGATCAAATATTTTATCACCTATTAATTATTTAATGAAGCATAATTTAATACTTTATATATCATTTAACCCCATTGGGTTAATTTTATAAAGTATCTTGTCCTTTGAAAATGAATTAATAATAATTTTGTATTAAAAACATATTTAATCACGGTAAAATGTATTAACAATGTGTTTAAATAATATTTTCCATCTTAATTTCTTAACAAATAAGCTTACCTAGAAAGAATAAGAATAACTAGTCGTCTTTGAAGTGGAAACTCGCCATTCTGAGAAGGTTGTTATAGCTTGACATCACCCTTTCCACTTAGCTGAATTTTTTTTTAGTTTTGTCATCTTTTGTTTTCTTGTAATAATGTACTAATGTTTCCAAACCAATGCATATTGAGAAATCTCGAATTTTATCGACACTAGAATTTGGATAAACATTTTAGATTATAGACCATTTTATTTTCATATTATTTTTTTTGTATATTTTTAGTTCTAAACTGATTGAACTTTGGAACTTATTTGTCCTGATCGAAATTCATCTTAGTTATACTTCGGTATGCTAACTTCACAGATGCACACAAAATTGATATTTTCCAAATTTAGCACGTGATGTGTATTTTCTTTAGCTTTTGTTTTGCTTAGCCAGCTAGACATTGGTCCAATATTCTAATTTTTCACATGCTATACTTGATTGTAGGAACATAATGTTGTTTAATCATAATTGTTCTTGCAACATTTTTATCTTCATGTTGGCTTCCCCTCCCTCTTCTCTTTTCTCTATGACTTACAGCTAAGTAATACAATTTCAGTGGCTGTGTTATGAGACTTCACAATGACTAATAAAATGACTAAAATATAATATATAAGAGAAAACAATCTTTACTTAAAAAATGAGTTTTATAAGATTGAATTGGATAAAAATTCACATTCTTAATGCAATAATATTTTTTCTTTAATAGTAAATGGTAAACACATGTCTGATTGTCTGATTGTCATACATATCTTTATTCTCAAAAATCAAAGTTTACAAGAGAAACACTGTAAATATCTTTATTCGCAAAATTAAAGTTTAACAGAGAACCACAGTGATAATAACTAGTCCAAAAGTTGATCATTAACTTGGTTTAAAATTCCCGAAAAATTAATTTTTTTATGATTACCTGGCAACAATCCAGCATAAAGGGGGTCATTTAGAGCAGATTGAATGGACAATAAAGATAGAACAACTGTCTGGTTGGGACATCTCATCTTTAGAGATAAAAGGGGTGTGAACTTTTTGTACTTTTGTATGCCTACGTACTTTATTTAAAATATCTGTAATTGTTTGGGCAAATGGGATGAAATTGTTGGAACCAATGTTCCTTTTCAAGGGTAATATCAAAAAAATAATCATGAACATTGATTAACTGATACAAGATTGTTCTAATATAACCAAAGTGGAGAGGAAAGTTTTGCTACTCATAGTAGTCATATTTGGCATTCGGATGAAGAACTTTATTGTCCATAGAAATCATACATGGCACTTGTATGAAGAAATTTATTGTTTATAGTAGTCATATCCAGTTCAAACATGATTCTGTGAAAAAGTATGCTAGATGTGCATAATTGAGTGAAAATTTGAATCAGATCGTTGAAATCAGATCGTTGAAATCAGATCGTATTTTCTAGGAGTCCAAAGAGTTGGTTTACTTTTGGGGTTGATTTAATTTTTGACATGTTTTGTTTGCTCTGCTATTCCTTTTCATTCAATAAATATCTTTACAGGGATAACACATGAAAACATAACTCATATCTTATTCAATTGCGTATCATCGTGTTCCTCATGATGTTCTCTCTTACTAAACTATTGAATATGTATCAACAAACATTACAAAATCTTTTGAGTGTTCTGTCTATACACAAAAAATATTCAGAACAAAAGAATCGGAATGAACCAATATATAAAATTTTATCCTAAAATGATGAATGTGTAGTGCCAATAGCAATTCTCTTGTGGTGATGGGGTATGTAGAGATCATAAGGTGCCCAAAGAAAGTCCACTGAACAAGGCCTCTTGGCATCAAGCCTATCCCATGGTTTCCCTTTGCCACTCCAATGCAACAAACTAACAGGACCAGGATGCAAAGTCCTGCAACTATTTCTAACATTATCCCCACCTAATCCATGTTGGTTCCATCTATGTTCAATGGCCTCAACATCACCACCAAAAACCAACAAAAAAGGAGGGAGTGATCCTAATGTATAGATCCTTCTCTCCTTCTGAATCTCCATCCACTTCTCAATCCTCCTTGTGTAGTCACCCTCCCTCCACCTCACCAAGTCCATTACCATCACCCCAGTGTTGAAGTAACAAGGCCTTTTCCCTGCAAAGACCTCAGAAAATTCTTCACTTGACCAAAACTCATAGGAGAAATATCTGGTGAAGTTTGCATGACAATACTCGGGAGCACCAATGACTCTTGACCCTGTCAAAGAAACCTTCCACAGCTCTTGAACATCATCAACAACTATGACATCAGAGTCCAAGTATATAACCCTCTCAATGCAGTGATCAAGCAAATCAGCCAGATAAGTTCTTGCATAGTTGAGGGGGTTGTCAAGTGCTTCCCTAATTGAAGGAGATATGAGGTTTTCAACTAGACTCTCTTTGAACTCATGAACTTTGAATCTCATGGAAGGAAATGAGGAATGAAGAATCCTGACAAACTCATCCCTGCTCTCCAATCTTGCATCTGATGCAATGAAGTGAAAGAAGAGATTCTGAGGGCATGAAGTGTGTTTCACCACAGAGTGCACTGCAGCAATGGACCCTCTTAGGTACTGCCAATCAATGGTCAAGGCAATATGCACAAGTGAAGGGTCACAGACCATTTTCACATTGTTTGTGTCAACTAGACTGCACTTTCGTTGGTTTCTGTATTCTGGGGCCTCTCTGAATTGCACAAAGGGATCAACTTGAACCTCACTTTCATCATAACCTTTCTCTGTGGCAATAGATCGAATACCATTGGCTCCAGAGAGAAGCAACACAAACCCAAACACAAAGAGAATTGATTTTGATATTGATCTACAAAGAAACATGACTACCCTTTTTTCTTTAGACCACAAGAAGGTGAATTGAGAGAACAAAGTGAATGAAGAAAAGAGAATTGGATTGGACATGGTACGAGAAAAGTGGGAATAGAAAAGGAAGACATGAGTTAAAACGCGTTTGTTATGATGTCATGTGACCAAATGAATAGGGGGTTACTTCTAGGAACCTTCTTATGTTATGTGTTACTTGTGTGTGTTTTGAATTGTTCTTTGGTTGAAAAGGTGAAGAAACATATTCGTTTAACCTCGGATGCTAAATAAAAACGATTCCACTTTCGGTTCTGTTAACTCAATAGTACATTGAAGACCACGTGCTTTGAATCCACACGCTTTTTTATTTATTCAATACGTATCTCATCTCATTAAATAATAAATAGTCATGGCTGGCTACAACTGCAACAAACCAACGCGTCTTAGTTTAACATTATTATTATTTTTATTATAATCGGTGAGATCGAAATATTCCCTATTACTGTGTGATTAAAAGTGTTTAAAACTTACTAATACTTCAAAAAAAAAAAGTTATATATACAAAAATAAAGAATCACTTTTATATGAGTATTGATAATAATTTGATTCCTCATCTCCATTGCTTTCTTATTTTCTTCTGTGATGAATACATCAATTTCATATCATATTAATTAGTATTTTTGCTAATGAATAGACTACTTAGTATCAATACTATAATTATTAAGAAAATTCAGATCAAGTTTTAACAACTAAAAATGTATAGTAAAAAGAAAAAAAAAATATAAGCAATTCTTTAAAATAAAGTTATATTTAAATTTTTAAGTCTTCAAATTTTGAAAAATCTAAAGAAGCCAAAATCTTGCCTTACACGAATATTTGTGTTTTTGAATTGACTTTTATTTTTCTTTTAATGCGTAGCATTGTGCATGCCTTCAAAATTGAAGTATTATAATGGAAAGAAACCTGTTTTATATTATACTTCTAGAATTTAAGTAAAATTCTGTGGCAGAAAAAAGCGTCTAAAGTCAAAGTATTTACAGTCAACAACGATGTACAAACCTTATTGTATGCATGTCGTGACTGTCTTATGCAGATTTTGGTGTGCTGTTTGCATGTATTCTGTTAAATATTAAAAAATATTTCACTATATATTAATTCATCCAATCACTTACAAGGTAATTGATATCAATTTGAATTTTTTTTTAAAATCTTTTACTAATGACAATAATTACAAATATTATTAATAATATTCTATCTTTATACAGTTTGAAATATTAATATAGTTCAATACTTTTAATATGGCATTAACTTTTTTAGTGTTTATTTTGATACCTTCAATCTAGGAAAAATAAATCAGCACCACTAATATCGAATTAAAGTTCATTAAAACTTAAATTTGTTTCATGAGTAATATAAAATAATATAATATTTTTTCCCTTTCATGCTCTTTTAAAAATTTCAAGCATTGATTTTTAAATAAAAAAGCCAAAAGTCAAAGTATTAAAAAATTAAAATAAAATTGAAAAGTGTTTTCTTATTTAACTTTTTTTTCCCCAAAGAAGATATGAATAAAAGGAAAAAATTGATTTAATATGCATGCGCAATATTCAAAACCATTTTTACAATAACCAAAAGAATTAATATTCATATGAATGTGTGAGGTCATCACTAATATTTTTATCAAAATATTTTTTTTATGGATCATACTATATTTATAAAATTTAATCTCGATATAAATTTCAATGTCATTTTTTTATTTGATTTCAAAGCAAATGTAAAATTATTTTTCTTATAATTTATAAAATGAGTAATAAAAATTATTAAATAACCTACAACAATATATATATATACATATTTTTGAATTACATAATTTTACTAATAAACTAACTCCACACAATATAATAAATTAAAATTTATCATCTAATAATTTTAAAAATATTAAAAAAAATTAAGAGCTTAAATGGGGTTGGCAGGGAAACTGCCTCATTGGTCTTATGCATAGAGGATGAAAAATACTGTTTTATTCTTAAACTAATATGTTTGACAATTGGGGTAGAAGCATGAGAATTTCCGTCTCAAATTATGGTACTAGAAGATAGGAAAACTTCCTTTAAAAAAAAAAAAAAAGAGATAGGAAAATAAAAAGCATAATTTGTAAATTATAATTCATGCATGCGTTACATGTTTTAATTTTTGATATATGAAATATGCGATTTAATATATTGATGTAAGAATAGACTAATTTGTGTTCAACCCAAATGATGTTGTTCTTATAAAATATTTGATATCACTATAATTATGTCTCTTGGACGCAAAATACGTATAATATTTTAGATCGGGAAAAGTGTTAAGAGAGTCAGTACAATTAAGATTTATTTATATATAGTATTTTAGTAACTAAAATTTATAATAAATTATATATATATATATATATATAAATATTGTTTAAATATATAAATTATATTTAAAGAATTTATAAATAAATATTTTTAAACATATAAATTATATTTAAAATTTTGATAAATAATTTATATTACAAAATAATATTATTTTTATTTATTGATATTTATTTTAAAATATTAAAATTTAATTAATAAATAATCATGATAAGTAAAAAAAAATTAATTAGATAAGAAATTAAAAATTTTCAAAAAACTCAAAAAAACTTCATGTAAAATAAAAGTTCATATTTAATACATAAATAATAATAATAATAATATAAAATTTAAAGTATGGATTGTTTGAACCTTGTGGTGTTGACCCATATTTTAGTTGTTCAGTTATCGGTGTAAACTTTAATTATTTTCATGTAGCCAATTTATTATTATTATTATTATTTTAATGAACTGTCTTCATTTTTTTTCGAAGGGTTATGAACTGTCTTCATAAAAACTATTTTATTTAATCTATCTTTTTCATGTCTTTTGAGTAATCGACATAAATGTGAATTAGAACTTATTAATTTCACTTTAAGTGCATTTATGCACTATATTAAATTTGATTAAGAAGTTTGAATCAACATCATTTTCACTATAATAAATTTGATTAAGAAGTTTGAATGAACATTATTTTCACATTATTTTGTTTATGATTAATGTAGTGTTAGTAATAAAAGTTAAAAATAGTATGTCAAACATTATTATCATTATTATAATTTTTTTTCATAAACAAATACATGATATAAAAATTACATTCTTTCATCAAACATATTTCCAAAATAAAATTAGTGAAATATGTCAAATATGTTCTATTTGGAGAAATAAAAAAAATATATATTTTTATTGAAAGTAAATAATTAAAATAATTAAATCCTTTCAAACATCGTAATAATACTTGCAAAAGTTGATCTCTTGCAAAATTCAATCATAAGAAAGTAATGAGATTTCTAGATATCTATAAATAAAATAAAAAAAAAGTGACTTTTGTTCCTCAAAGTCAGTCGTTCATGTTGAGAACCATACTCAATTCTTTACGTATCTTTGACCAATACCTCAATTTTTCTCATAAGGTAAGGTAAATGCTTCAGCTTTTAATACAAGTAAGGTTAAATTACTCTTTTCATACTTCATACTTCATTGAATTTAATTTACTCTCTCTATTATTGAAAATTTTAATTTGATTTCTTAATTCAAAAATGATAGAATATAATTTTTTGTCAAATTGAAATTAATAACGTTAACTATTTATATACCTGACACATAAAAAATACATTATTATTATTATTATCTATACAAAACTTAAATGTTGTTAGTTTCGATTTGAACAAAAAGAATCACATGGCATTATTTAAAAAAAAAATTAAGGAATTAAATTAGACCTTTAATTACAGAGATTAAATTAAATAAATTAAAAAATTAAAGTTATTTTTAGTTCCTCTAAAAAAATTTAAATTTATTTTTGGTCCTCAATTTTTTTTTTGTATTAAATTAGTCTCTCTAAAATTATAACATAAAGATTGATCCTTTCTTATAACTTCATTAATGACATTATCTTATGTGGCAAACGAAAATACACATGGTAAACAAAAAGTTTAGTTGTCCCTATAAAAAAATTTAAATTCACTTCTGGTCTTCCAATTTTTTCTTTTAGTATTAAATTAGTTCTTGTAAAAATAAAACAAGTTGAGTTTATTAGTCTTTTGAGAGGTGTTAATTTCATTTTATTTAGGTTGACAGTTTATAATTAAATTATTATTTTTTGTTTTATTGACTGTTATAATGATTGTATATTCATGAGTCATTATTATGGTAGAAATCATCTATTAACTAACGAAATATATGTTTGATTATGTTTACTAATGGAGTATATATTTGGTAATGCCTACTATTAGTGGAAATATTACTTTTGAAGGTATATTAATCTACTGTCCAATCTTTTAAGAAAAAATTTGAACAAAAGAAATTAGCATCTCTTAAAGGCTAGATTTAGCGTAATTATTTTACTTTTACAATAGCTAATTTAATACAATTTTTTTTGAAAGATTAAAAGTGAATTTACATAAAAAAAAAAAAAAAAAAAATTCGTTTATCACGTGTATGTTCATTTGTCATGCAGGAGCTAACGGAATTTTAATAAAAAAATCTGTCCTTAACATGTTGTAATTTTATACAGACTAATTTAATAAAAAAAATTTAAAAACCCTAAATTTCAAAATTTTTAGAGAAATTAAAAGTAATTTTTATCCCTAAATTAAAAGAAAAAAAATTAATTTAGTTGATATGCAAATTATATAATGAGATCTAGACATAAATATTTTTCTTTTCACATAAATCAAGATCGATTTTTTTTAGGACATACTTAAAGAATAAGAATATGATTTAACGAGGCCTAGTTTTTGTTACGAGTAGCCCCTGGCACAGCTATACTTGCGATCTGTGTATTTTTAATTGACTTTTTTTTGTATGCATAACACTATGCATGGCTTCAATTTTTAAGTATTATAATAAAATATCACCCTCGTTAGTCGTTAGTCTCTCTCAATGGCTCTATCCAATACAACAAAACGTGTTTTTTATATTAAACTAAAAGAATTTAAGTAAAATTCTATGGCACAAAAACGGTGTCTGAAGTCAAAGTATATTACAGTCAACGATGTACAAACCTTATTGTATGCATATCCTGAATATCTAATGTAGATATCAGTGTGCTCCTTTCTTATGGTTTTGTCAAAAATAAAATTAAAAAATCTTTGTTTCCCTCTTAAAGTATGAACCTCATTATAGAGTATGAAAATACAGTTTTATTTTTAAACGAACATGTCTTCCATAAACAGGAGGTTTACCTCAATTAATTGAAGTGAAAAGTGCATGAGTTATTATATATCCTTGTGACCAGAGGGACTCAATAATGATGAGTTAAAATAGTATGCATGTAATTTTAAGTACATGTTATTGTGTAATTCTTATGAACAAAAACAAATTGTAATTGAATTTAATTTCTATAAATAAGAAAAAAAAATTACTCCTTTACATTTCTGATATAAAAAAATCATATATTTTTTAAAATGTAAATAAATCTCAACTAATTTAATTATATTATTTCTAAAATATTCATTCATGATATCAAGTTTTAATGAAGGATAATTTAAAAAAATAGATTATTTTTTTAAATAGAATTAGTAAAATTAAATGATGTTAAATAATTTTTATAGTCAGCCTGAATTAATTAATTTTTTTTCTTCTTATATTTGATCCTAGAAGGAGTAATAATAACATGTTTGACAAAATTATAAGGTGAGTTTGAAATTTTCATCACAGACTAATATATATAACTAAAGTCAAGATTTTTTGACATTATGTATAAATATAAAATTTACACTAAATCTTATACTTTTAATAATTTTTTGTATAATGCAAAATTAATTAACCCAATTGTTAAATTATGTGATATTGATGAAACTAATGGAGGAGATGATTGTAATTTCTCTTCAACTAGCTTCAATGATACTCCCTATCCTCATTCATGATACTCAAGTTTCAAGAAACTCAACAAAAATGAAGGAAAGGTCGGAGATGAGGTGTGCCTTCAAGTGAAGATAAGTAAGAAGGTGAAAAATTTGTCACAAGAAAAAATTCCTTGATAAAAGTTCAAAAGGAGAATTTTTTTTTTCAAGAGAACTAGAACTTTTGAGAGAGAAATCTGAATTTTATTTCTCAAATGCTTAAAAAATGTTCGATCATATCGAGGGAACAAATATGTATAAGGTTTGGTAGCATGTGATGCAAGTTAAGTTAACATAGGCTACATGTAATTTAAGTTAGGTTAGCTTGTACTCAAGACTACCAACCTTACAATTTAAATTTTGAATTTTCCTTCTAAAAATATAATTATCCTAAATCTAGCTAGAAGAATCAGTAGAAGTCCATACCTCAATTTTTAGTTACACCTTCCTTAAAATATTTATATATATATATATATATATATATATCCCTAAAAATAAAAATTACAAAGAAATAAGTTCTTACATTACTTGACCTAAAAATATACAAGGTAAAAAATAAGAAAATATTTGCAAAGAAAAATATACACAAAGAAGAAATGAACTAAGTTATTAACCTATAGCTCAAAAGGGGTTTAGCCTTTTACCTTTATTATAAGTCTGTTCCCTTTGCATCATCATTGACATTGTCATTGTAATAAGACCCTTGAAAAAGAATATCTCATTAGATATTATAGTCAAGATCATGTATATCAAATTTTACATGATTTAAACTTTTTTAGATGTTATTCAAAAATGAATATTTATACATATTTTAAATATCATATTATATGTTAAAATAAGGTAATGTGATGAACTACTAAATAATTTTGTAATCATGTAAAATTTGATATACATGATCTTAAGTATAATATTACATAATTTAATAATTAAATTGGTTAAATTTTCATTATATAAAAAATTGTTGAAAGTATAAGATTTAATGTAAATTTTTAGACTTACACGTAGTATCAATGAATTTGACTTATATTATTCTATTACCAAAATATGAAAGTATTAATTTTATATATATAAAAAATTAACTTTACACACAATTCTTTAGAAAAATCGAGGGAAGGGTCTTGCCTTGCTTCCCGTATAATTAGGTTTAGAAACTTGTTACTTTTTAACGCGTTGGGTCAATATCTAACTCCACCCATGGCAAAGACTAACAAAACACCCTTTCTCCAATTAAACAAAACTTTGGTCCCACTATAGATTGCCCTATCAACATTGTTTGGCCACAAAAACGTTGTTGCTATTTGCTAATGTTACTTTCAAATAGAACATCAAATGTCCACCAATAAAATTTAGCAATTAAAATAGCCATGAGATCAGCGATTGTTAGGAATATAATATGCACTTACTAAGTCAATGTATTCTTACTTGAGTATTCCATTACTTCGCTGATAAGAAATTTCATCAAGAAAAAAATCATGGCATGGTGGAAAGATGGACACAAATGGTCAATTGAAAGCAATAAATTGCATATTAGTTTCGTTTCAATGGGGGAAAAAATGCAATGTAAAAACAACGACCAAAAAATGTGTTTTGCCACAAGCAAAAGCTCTAGTGATTCTTTGTGATAAACTGGGACAAGACCATTGATTCCAAAGTGAAAAATGAAAATGTTGATTTCAACCGGCTATAGAAAGTTTGACAGTATCACAAATATTTATATATTCCTCAAATTGACCAAAATATACTTAGTGTTAAGAGCTAGTTATCAAGACTAATATCCTACCAATTATTCTCTCATTATTATGATGTAATTTCTTGTTTTATATTGTAATCTTTTTCCTTTAAATCATATTGATTGCCTCACACAAATTGTGGTGAGATTTATCACATCTTACATGGTATCAGGTTACGGTTCCAAACCCTAGCCTCCAAACCCTTGTGCCGTCATCGGCCTTGTTTGCGTACGTCTTTTCTCTCCTCCCCTCTGCCACCACGGTCGTGCATTCTCCCCCAACCGTGCGATCGTCCAATTCTGCTTGCGGTCCTCTCTCATGGATGACGATACCACTCCTCCGTCTCTGCCGTTTGCTACCTTAGTTCACATGATCACCATTCGGCTTAACTATAAGAATTTTCTTCTCTAGCGTAAACAGGTTACTTCTCTTCTTCAAAATCAGAATTTGTTTCACATTGTTGATGGTTCTGTTGAACCATCGTTGCAGATCCTCGATTCTGTTCCAAATCCTCGATTCGCTCAATGGCAAGCTCAAGATCGAAATGTCACCAGTCTCCTACTTTCCTCCTTGACTGAGGAGGCCCTCTCTGAGACACTCAGTGCTGACACTGCTCGGGATATTTGGAATGCTCTGCATACTGCCTATGCTTCACGCAGCAAGGCTCGTGAACTGCGCCTCTATGACGAGCTTCAACTCATGCGTCGTGGTTCCATCTCTATGACAGAATATGGAAAGAAATTTCGCACTATTTGTGATCAATTAGCTGCTATTGGTGCTCCTATTGCTAATGATAACAAAGTACACTGGTTCCTTCGTGGTCTTGGTCCCTCCTATGCAAATTTTTCAACAGGTCAGCTTGATCAGGTACCTTTGCCTCGATTTACTGATATTCTTTGTAAGGTCGAAAGCCATGCTATTTTTCAAGCATCTCGTGAGGAACCAACGCCCTCTCAGCCAGCTGCCTTCTATGCGAACAATCAACCTCGCTCATCTGGCAATCATTCATCTCGTAGTGGTAACCGTGGACATTCCAATGATGGTTCTAATGGTGGTAACCGTGGCAATTCTAATGGTGGTTCTCGTCAACGTCGCAACAACTCTGGTCGTCGCAACTCTTATGTCCCTCGATGTCAGATTTGTTGTGAACAGGGTCATTATGCTAACAAATGTCCGGTTCCCTGGGATCGGTCTTCTGAGTCTGCTAATTTGGCTCAGGCATTTGCTGGCAGTTGCTCGTTGGACACCTCAAACAAGTCAGATTCGTATATGGACACCGGTGCCACATCTCACATGACACCTTCTTCGTCTCAGTTGACTGATTCCCAAAATTATAATGGTACTGATCGTGTTTTTGTGGGTAATGGGACCTCTTTAAATATTACTCATGTTGGTTCTCGTTCTTTATCACATACTGTTCCTTTGTTAGATGTTTTGGTTGTGCCTCATCTAACTAAAAATCTTGTATCTGTTAGCAAACTGACTCGTGATAATCATGCTAAAGCCATTTTTGTGGATGACTCCTTTGTTATTCAGAATCGAAAGACAGGCAGAGTTCTGGCAAGGGGACGATGTGATCAAGGACTCTATGTGATGGATCAAGGACCACAAGCGTTGCTTACTACTAGTTCTTCACTGCCTCGTGCCTCTTTTGAACTTTGGCACTCTCGTTTGGGACATGTTAATTTTGATGTTATTAATAAGTTGAATCAGCAAGGTTATTTAAATGTTTCGTCTATTTTGCCTAAGCCAATCTGTTGCACTACTTGTCAGATGGCTAAGAGTAAACGTTTGGTTTTTTATGACAATAATAAAAGGGTTTCTGCCGTTCTTGATCTTATTCATTGTGATTTATGGGGACCATCTCCAGTTGCTTCTATTGTTGGATATTCTTACTTTGTTATTTTTGTGGATGATTTCTCTCGCTTTACCCGGTTTTATCCATTACGACATAAATCAGATTTTTATGATGTGCTTGTTCAGTTCAAAGTCTTTGTGGAAAACTAATTTTCTCGATTTATTAAAGTTTTCCAAAGTGACAATGGCACCGAGTTCACGAATAACAAAGTACAAGATTTATTTGCTTCTTTTGGTGTGCTTCATCGGTTCTCATGCCCGCATAATCAAGCATAGAATGGTCGGGTTGAACGGAAACATAGACATGTTTTTGAGATTGGTCTTGCAATGTTGTATCAGTCACATGTTCCTACTAGTTATTGGGTTGATTCTTTTAGTTCTGCGGTATATATTATTAATCGTGTTCCCTCTCAGGTGTTATCCGACCAGATTCCATTCACACTTCTATTTCAAGTTGCGCCTATATATGCTAATTTTCATCCTTTTGGTTGTCGTGTGTTTCCATGCTTGCGCCCATACATGAAAAATAAATTTAGTCCTCGGAGTTCTCCTTGCATATTTTTGGGTTATAGTAGTCATCACAAAGGATTCAAATGCTTAGATTTGACCACTTCTAGAATTTATGTGTCTCGCCATGCTCAATTTGATGAAATTTGCTTCCCTTTTGCAGGTTCTCCTTCTTCTAGCATCGATCTTATGGTTTCTTCATTTTATGAACCAATCACAGGCTTTAAGTCTTCTTCGATGTCTGCTTCCTCTATTCTTCCGACGAGACCACCACCAGTTACTACTTTGTCTTGTCCATCATGTGTTTCCTTGGATGTTGCTCTGGCTCCCCATCCTGCTCCACCTATTGTACCTGCTTCATCGGAACCTGTCTCTCCTCCACGGACTCCATCCCCAACATCGGCCTCTCATATAGTGTTGCCTGCTTCTTCTGATGCTTCTATTCAACCAGCCCCGACTGCTGTTCGTATGCAGACTAGATCACAGAATGGCATTTTTTGGCCTAATCTGCGTTATGCCCTCGCTCATCACCAGCCTACTGCTTTTCTCACTGCTTTGCATGTTGCTGCTGATCCCAAGGGTTTTAAATCCGCCATGAAGCATCCTCAATGGTTGGCAGCAATGGAGGATGAGCTCTCTCCTCTTGATAACAATCATACTTGGACCTTACTCCCTCGTCCATCTGCTCCTAATATTGTTGGTAGTAAATGGGTATTTCGTACCAAACACAAAAGTGACGGCACTATTGAGCGCTTAAAAGCGCGTTTGGTGGCTCAAGGTTTCACGCAAATTCCAGGTTTTGATTACTCACTCACTTTCAGTCCGGTTGTCAAGGCTACTACTATTCGTCTTATTTTATCACTTGCCGTGCTTAATGGCTGGCCACTTCATCAGTTGGATGTAAAAAATGCTTTTCTTCATGGCCACCTCACTGAAACTGTCTATATGGAACAACCTCCTGGCTTTGTTGATCCTCATTTTCCGACTCATGTCTGCCGGTTGAACAAGGCTCTCTATGGGCTCAAACAGGTGCCCCGTGCTTGGTTTCAACGTTTGAGCTCTTTTCTAATGCGCTCTGGTTTTATTTGCAACAAGGCTGATCCATCCTTGTTCTTCTTCTATCGTGGGCGCATCACTCTCTACCTCTTGGTTTATGTGGATGACATTATTCTTACTGGAAGTGATCCCCCCTTTCTCACTCAATTTATTGCTCGTCTTAATGCTGAGTTTGCAATTAAATATATAGGAAAGCTTGGCTACTTCCTTGGTCTTGAGATCACTTATACTGCCGATGGTTTGTTCTTGGGACAAGCCAAATATGCTCATGATCTGCTTTCCCGAGCTATGATGCTTGAGGCCAAACCTGTCTCGAACCCATTGGCTGCCGGTTTTCATCTTGTCAGTGATGGAGCGGCTTACTCTGATCCAACTCAGTACCGCTCTTTGGTTGGGGCCTTACAATACTTAACCATTACTCGCCCTGATTTATCATATGCAGTCAACACGGTAAGTCAATTTCTCCAGGCTCCTACTATTGATCATTTTCAAGCTGTCAAACGTATTCTCCGTTATGTTTTTGGTACACAACACTTTGGACTTATGTTTTGCAGCTCACCTTCTCCCGCGGTTCTTGGTTATAGTGATGCTGATTGGGCTCGCTGCACAGACACTCGTCGATCTACCTATGGCTATGCTATCTTTCTTGGTGACAATTGCAGAAAATAAGAGACGAGTAATACTAAAAATTGTGTGAACGTAGCAACTCACTGTACTTTCATTGAATAAGAGATGGCCTTTAAATAGTCATTGTACAACGTACCGAATTATCAAAAACGATAACAAAATATCTTATCAAAACAGATCTTATCAAAACAGATCTTATCAAAAAACTATCTTATCTAAAATGAAACAAACAAAACAGATAAACTAACTCGGATATCTCTAAAATTTAAGATTATCCAACAAAACTCCCCCATAAGCTTAAATTTCTCCTTCTTCTTTCATTCCGAGTAACTTCCTTAACTCCTGAAATGTTGTTGCAGGCAATGGTTTTGTGAAAATATCAGCTACTTGCTCTTTACTTCCTACGTGTTCGAGCTCCACGCTTCCTTCTTTCACCTTCTCCCTGATGAAATGAAATCGGACGTTGATGTGCTTACTTCTTTCGTGATTGATTGGATTTTTGGCTAACTCGATTGCCTACCTGTTATCTACTCGGATCAATACTTTCTCAGCTTTCATAATCTCCAGTTTGCTTAGCAAGTTTCTAAGCCAAACTGCATGTTGGACACTCCAAGATGCTGCTACATACTCGGCTTCACACGTTGATAGAGCTACGATTGGTTGTTTCTTTGATAGCCAAGTGAAAGCCGTGTTTCCCATGAAGAATACGTACCCAGCTGTGCTTTTCCGATCATCCACATCTCCACACCAATCACTGTCCGAGTATCCAATAAGTCGGTAGTTGTCCGACTTAGTGAAACACAGTCCAAGTGACATCGTCCCTTTCACATACCTTAGTATCCTCTTTAATGCTTTCCAATGAGAATACCTCGGATCCTCCATAAAGCGGCTTGCAATTCCCAAACTTAGCATCAGGTCGGGCCTTGTACTTGTCAAATACCTTAGACTTCCGATTAGGCTTCGGTACCTGCTTGCATCAACTCTTTCTGTTTCTCCATTTTTAGATAACTTCGTTCCAGGTTCCATGGGAGTAGAAACTGGATTGCAATTCAGCATCTTTGCCTTGCTCAAAATCTCCTCGGCATACCTCTTCTGGGACACAAAAATACCTGTTGTGTTTTGCTCCACCTCTAAACCCAGAAAATACTTCATGATGCCCAAGTCGGTCATCTCAAACTCCCTCTTCATTACTTCTTTAAACTCCTCAACTAGCTCAGCTTTGCTTCCCATGAATATCAAGTCACCCACGTATAGAGCAACGAACAATATATCTCCTTTGCACTTCTTTAAATAGAGAGCATGCTCATACGGACATTGTTCGTAACCATTTCTCTTGAAGTAGGTGTCTATTCTCTCATTCCATACTCGAGGAGCTTGCTTCAAACCATACAACGCCTTCTTGAGCTTCAACACCTTCTTCTCTTCACCTCTCCTCATGTACCTTAGAGGTTGCTCCACATAAACTTCTTCCTCCAACATCCCATTCAAGAATGCTGACTTCACATCCATTTGTTGTATCTTCCATCCATGCTGAGCTGCTAGGGACAATAGTAATCGGATCGTTTCCATCCTTGTTACGGGTGCAAAGACCTCATCATAGTCAATGCCTTTATGCTGTCCATAACCCTTCGCCACAAGACGAGCTTTTTAACGCTCCACTTCACCATTTGTATTTGTCTTCCTTTTGTATACCCACTTCAAACCAATTGGTCGAGCTCCGGTGGGTAAATCTGTCAGCTTCCACATCTCACTCTTCTCAATTGATCTGATCTCCTCATCCATTGCTTTCTTCCATCTCTCATCAAGTACGGCCTCTTCAAATTTTATATCTTCTGTTCCTGTCAATAGACATACTACATGTAGCTCGTTAGTGGAGTTGTAGATGTCTTGCAAGCTCCGAGTTCTAAGCTGCTCAGGTTCATCATCTTCCTCGGAATGCTCATTGGTCCTATCCGAGCTTCTCCCTATTATCTCCGAGCTCTCCCTCTCAGAGTTTGAGCTCCCCGAAGTCTTTTCAGAGTTACTCCAGCTCCACTCACTTTCCTCATCTACTTGGACATCTTGACTTACCAGAATTTTGCCTGTAACAGGGTTGTACAATTTGTAGGCTTTTGCCTTTTCATCATACCCGATCAAAATATACTTCTTGCTCCTATCATCAAGCTTCGTTCTGAGCTGAGCTGGAACATGACCGTAAACAAGGCTTCCGAAGATCTTGAAGTGATGTATACTCGGTTTTTGTCCACTCCATGCTTCTTGAGGTTTCACATCATCCAATTTTGAATGTGGGCACCTGTTCTATATATATATAGCACACTGCACTGCCTCTGTCCAAAACTTATCAGGCATATTCTTCCCTTTAAGCATAACTCGGACCATATCAAGAATAGTCCGATTCTTTCTTTCAGCTACTCCATTTTGTTGTGGTGAATATGGAGCTGTGAAAAAACGTTTTATACCTTGCTCTTCACAGTATTCCATAAACTCTGCCGATGTGAATTCTCCACCTCTGTCCGACCTCAAAGCTTTAATTTGCTTGTTAGTCTCTTTCTCCACCATGACTTTAAACCTTTTAAAAGCTTCAAATGCCTTTGATTTTTCTTGCAAAAAATATACCCAGGTCTTTCGAGAGAAATCATCTATGAAAGAGATGAAATATTTCTTACCACTGAAGGATGCAGGAGAGATCGGTCCACACAAGTCAGTGTGTATCAGGCCAAGTTGCTCCTTTGCTTTGTACTCGGACAAGCTCGAAAAACTTGTTCTTGAATGCTTTCCGTACACACGCTTCACAAAACTTCTTGTCAAACTCAACACCACGTAGTCCGAGCACCAACTCCTTCCTTGATAGCTCGGCCAGGCCTCCAAAGTTTAAATGCCCAAAACGAAAAATGCCATCGTGGCTTCATCCTTCACGTCCAGCTTCAAGCACTTATTTTGAAGGATGTTCAGCTCCAGTTTATACATCCGATTCTTTTTCATCTCTACTCGGGCTACTAAACGATCATGCTTGTCCTTCAAATAAAGTACTCGATCCTTCATCAGAACTGAGTTGCCTTTCTCCATCATCTGCCCCATGCTTAAGATGTTGCTCTTAAGTTTGGGAACGTAGTAGACATTCCTTATTTCTCCAACTCGTCCATCCTTCTGCATATGCTTGATGGTTCCATGCCCTTTTACCGCCACCTTGGAATCATCCCCAAATGACACGAATCCAGCCTTCACCTTGATGAGTTAGTTGAAGAAACTTTCTTCTCCACACATATGATTGCTCGCTCCAGTGTCCAAATACCAGATCGAGTTGTTTAAGCAACCTGAATCAAGCTCGGCCTCTGACTTCTCATCTGAGCTTGGAAGCTCAACTGCTGATCTCTCCACGTAACTCAAGTTTAGCTCAACCTCGGAGGCACAACTCGGACGTAGCTTAGTCTCCGAGCTCTGCGTCATCATCAAAATTCTTGCTTCCTCGTCCTCTTCTTCTATGAGAAGATTCTTCTCTTTCTTTTCACTTCGGCTTTTAACTCGGCAATACTTTGTTATGTGACCGTATTTGCCACAGTTGTAGCAATTTGCCGATCTGCATTCCTTTGCGTAGTGGCCGTGTTTGCCACACTTATAACATTCCACCTCCAACCTTGGCTGACTTTCTTGGCTACGATCACCTCGTTTTTGTCCACCTCTATGATCACCTCTTCCTCTACCTCGTCCTTGATCACCTCCATGATCACCTCGTCCTTTACCTTTTGAACTTCGACCCTGAGTGTTCCGAGTTCCATTCAAATCAAGTTGCGCCTGTAATGCTTGATCAATAATATCTTTCATCTTCCTCCTCCTTTTTTCGTGGGCTTCGAGTGACCTAGCGAGCTCTTCCACTGAGAGAATTGACAAGTCCTTTGACTCCTCAATTACGCATGCAATACTCTCGAAATCATCTGTTAGTGATCTCAAGATTTTCTCCACAATTCTACTTGCTGGCATTGGCTCTCCATTCCTTCCGAGTTGGTTAGCCAACTTCTCCACCCGAGTTATGTACTCGGATACTCGTTCCTTATCCTCCATCTTCAAACACTCAAACTCTCCTCGAAGAGTTTGAAGTCGAATCTGTCTAACACGGTGGTTACCTCTGTGCGCAACCTCCAAGATCTTCCATGCTTCCTTTGAAGACGCAACGTTTGCAATCTTCTCGAAACCTGATTCATCCACGGCATTGTACAGAAAATACAAAATCGATTTGTCCTTTACTCGTGTCTTTTCCAATGTGGCAATCTGAGCCACAGATTGGTCTCCGTCCTCCTCGGGTTCTTGGAACCCCTTCTCCACTATGTCCCATAGACTTTGGGAACCCAACAGGGTCTTCATCTGTAAACACCAATTATCATAATTAGTTTTCTTTGACAATTTTGGTACGGTCATTCCATTAACAACCTTCGCCATTACTCTCTCCTTTTTTTTTCAAAACACACAGGCGCACACTGCTTTCCTCTCACACTCGACACTCAGAGCATAAAGCTCTGATACCAATTTGTAGAAAATAAGAGACGAGTAATACTAAAAATTGTGTGAACGTAGCAACTCACTGTACTTTCATTGAATAAGAGATGGCCTTTAGATAGTCATTGTACAACGTACCGAATTATCAAAAACGATAACAAAATATCTTATCAAAACAGATCTTATCAAAAAACTATCTTATCTAAAATGAAACAAACAAAACAGATAAACTAACTCGGATATCTCTAAAATTTAAGATTATCCAACAACAATCTCTTGTCTTGGAGTGCCAAGAAACAACCTACTGTTGCCCGCTCTAGTTGTGAATCTGAGTACCGGGCCATGGCCAACACAGCTTCTGAACTTGTTTGGTTGCTCAATCTCCTTCATGAACTTCGTGTTGGGTTGTCTGCGACTCCTCTCCTTCTCAGTGATAATCAAAGTGCATTGTTTATGGCTCAGAATCCTGTTGCTCATAATCATGCTAAGCATATTGATTTGGATTGTCACTTCATCCGTGAGTTGGTTGCCTCTGGTCGCTTGGCTGTTCGCCATGTTCCTACTTCTCTACAACTTGCTGATATTTTTACAAAGGTGTTGCCTCGTCCGTTGTTTGAATTGTTTCGATCCAAGCTTCGTGTTGGACTCAATCCAACGCTTAGCTTGACGGGGGGTGTTAAGAGCTAGTTATCAGGACTAATATCCTACCAATTATTCTCTCATTATTATGATGTAATTTCCTGTTTTACATTGTAATCTTTTTCCTTTAAATCATATTGATTGCCTCACACAAATTGTGGTGAGATTTATCACATCTTATACTTAGTGTTGCACAACTAGTTGAAAAGGGTTTTTAAGTTATATTTAAAGATAAATAATGCTTATCAAAGATGATAATTGCATATATGTATTTAAATTGAAGATCACAACCACTATATGCAATGTTGAATTATGGAACAAGAGGATAGGCACACTACCATCATAATGGATTTCTGTAAATGCAGAAACATGCTTTGGTGGAAGGAGTGCCATTGTTGAAGACAAGTTAGCTGAACTTGTGGTTTGCCAACATGACAAGCAAGTTAGAGAAACATTCGCTAAAACATTTTGAGTCATACACAAGTTGCATCTAGTACACATAGATGTTGTTGACCTTAGAGAATATTACCTTTAACAAATACTACCTCTAATCTTTCTTATAAGCAATAAGTTATAATGTATTTTACTTATTTCTCAATCATCTATTAATCAAAGTTAATTCATTATCAGACTTAATATATTAGATTCCAACCAATCACAAGACTAAAGTAGCATCAAATGTTGATCACTGACATGAAAGAAGTGGATAAATGTAAAAACATAAAATTATACAAAATCTTAACCAAGGGATGGAATGGAGTTTCAAGTGCCAGTTTCCGCTTCAAACCACTAGACAACACTTAAACTATGCTAATAACAGGAGATTAATGTTGATGAATGCATGAAGTCAAATGTAATGAGCATCAGATATGGTTGGTTACATATATGTTGATACAGAAGTCCTTTTAAAGTGTCCCTGCTTCCACATCAACCACAAATAATTAACACATTCAGACTCGACAAATTGATAGATGCAGCTGGGCACCATTTTACTCAATAAATATCATAATTCTCCTTAAATTGAGGAATGAAGTATAGAAACAACCATGAGTCACAGAACATAAGTATTGAATTTGAGCACAGAGCATACTATACAACACTACAACCAAATAAAAAAGAATCATTCAAGCATTCAGTTCCTGCATTAACATATGACAAATAACCATGGTAATGCAAATCAAACTTATCAAAGATCTATTTTGTTCATCAGCTTGGTTTAAACCTCTACATATTCACTAAACTCATTCTTTGGATGATCTTATGAATTAAGTGATAGGAGAAAGAAAACATTTGCATGATATTTTCCAGAAAGAAAATTTGTCTTCCAAGAGCAAGCACCCTGTACTCATACTGCATGGAGTGATGTGGAAAGCTTTGGCTCCTAAAATGAATCCAACATTGCCATCTACATGATCATATAGTTTTCTGCAGCCTGGACATCACCCATCTGCCTGGAGGATCTTTTTGTGATAAAAAAGGCAGAGATGAAATCCACATGAACAAGGAAGAAAGCTCGAGTCTGTCACGTCTAAATCCTCATAACAGATGGGACATTGAGGAGGTAGAGACATTATTGTTTTCCATGCATAAGGTACAACTTTGTGGTTACCATGCCAATTTGAATTTAACAGAGAATGGCGTTGCTTTGAGAGGTTAGGCAAGCACTGAGGACGGAGAGCATCGTCAGGTCTCCACGCTCTCCTCTTTTCCTTTCATTTTCCTTGTATGATGATGATCGTCTATTCTCCTCACTGGCAACGTGCTTAGATGACAAACAATGATCAACCCTTGCATTTGAGTCAACATCCCATCCTTTTTGGACAAAAACAAAACAACATAACCAACAATGAACAAATAAATAATAAATAAAAAAATAGTAACTTAAAGGATTTTGAAACAATTCATAATTAATATTTATACCATGTTTGAAGTTAAAATATAATACTATGAACACCGGTAAGATATTTTCTGTTTTGAACCTAAGTCTTCACGGTTTTACTTTTGGACATCACTGAAAAAGTCTCTTAATCAATGAAGACAACTGTGTATATATAAATCCATGTCCGTCCTTTTATTTGAATGATATGAGACTTTGCATCCCAGTAAAATATACAAAACTGGAGTCAGCAATAAAACATGACCAAATGATGCTTCAAACATGTCAGATCAGAAGCATTGGCCCTGCCAAACTAATCATGCCAAGCTATGAAAATCTTTAGTTTGAAGACTTCAATTTGAAAATTCATACATAGAAGATTTTATGCAAGTGGGATTACATATAATAAATAATAAATTTTTGGGTAGATAGTGAAAGAAAGTTGTTAGAAATGCAATGTAAAATCATCCATGTATGATGTATCTTCACCTAACAACTTAAGCTACATGGTATCCGGGCACCTTAATGACCAAGTGATTCATGATAACATTATAAATGGATTGGGTCAAATTCAAACCTAAAAGCTAACTCATGCAAAAAGGGTTGCCTTAGTCTTCAAAGGAATACTTTAGTCATATTCTTAACCAATGCAAAACATCTTAAGACACCACCACATACTCAAAACTAGACATCTAGAGCATGATGTTTGCAAGATTTGGACTGACCTAGCTAAACCCCAAAACCTAGCTTACGTGTAAGGGTTGCCAGAGTCTTATAAAAAGTACTTTGGTAATATTTTTAACAACATAGGACATTATCATAGAAGCAAATAACTAACATTTTAAAACATAACACAGCAGCAGCAACAACAACAAAGAGACAAAGGATGTCATTTGTAGAGAATTCACAAATAAAAAGGTAACTCCAAATTGAATCTTTCTCTATATAAATTATTAAGACATTAAGCACTCACGGTTGGGTCTGAAAAAAGGAGATAAATAATTAAATAAGTAAACTATAGGGTAAATTTAATGTCACTGATGGATTAAATGAACAAAATAAGTAAACTATAGGGTAAATTCAGTGTTAAGCTTGATTTGCTTCAGTTTCGCCGACCCATTTGTCTGAACAGTGGCCAATAAAAAAAATTTCTTAATTACTTGAATTAGAGCGATATATTTTTTATACAGGATTACATTTTATTATCGTTAGAATTGACATTGTTTAACAAACTTAGTTTTTATCTAGTTCTAACAATGTACACTTTGTTTTGTATCCAACATTTTTTTATATTTTACATGTTTTATATTCTTTTTGGTAAAGATAGGAAATATTACAAAGATAGTCGTAATGAGGATTGAACCTAGGTTCTTATGTTTCTAACTACTCCAATTTCTCCCTACTCAATCACTAGGCTAACCCTAGTGGTTCACATGTTTTATATTCTAAAATACTCAATCAAGACATAATATAGTGTTTGGAATATTTAATTCGGACGCAATATATTGCGTTTCAGAACATCAAATTTAAGCGCAATATATTGTGAATGAAATACCCGATTTGAAATATATAAAATGGGTGTTAAAAACAACCATTTAAGAGTCGTTTGGTTACTTAAAAAAATTGGGTGCATGGAAGAAAATGGCGGGTGTAGAGAGCAATTCCTGCCTAAGTTAGTTGAATTGGATCCATTTTTTCATGGCTGATGATATATACACCTCCATTTTTTTATACATACACCCCCTTTTTAAAAAAAAAATATTAAATTCCTAAATTATCCTTAATATTATTTAAAATAAAAAAAAATTATCCTGGAAATTTTTTTTTTCGGAGGTGTATTTGTACATAATTATGGAAAGTTCTTTCCGGAATACTAAAATTACTATTCCGGAAATAACTTTCCGTCGGAATAATTCTGGAAAGTACTTTCCGTAGCACTAAAATTACTATTGCGAAAAGTTCTTTCCGGAATTATGGTAACAAATACACACACTGTTAATATTCCGGAAAGAATTTTTTGCAATAGTAATTCTAGTGTTACGTTTTCCATAATTATTTTGACGGAAAGTTATTTCCGGAATAGTAATTTTAGTATTCTGGAAAGTACTTCCCGTAATTATTCTGACGGAAAGTTCTTTTCGGAAGGCTCGTGATATATACACCTCCTGTTTTTTTTTTATAGGTACACCTTCTTTATTTTTTTAAAAAAATTATAAAATATTATATATATATGTATATTTTTAATTTTATACCTTTAACTTTCAATTTTCTATTTTTTTCTTTTTTTTCACACACTTTTTTTTTCTCTTTCAATTTTTACATGCTACCAAAATAGGTGAGGTGAAGAAAAGATAACGAGGTGCATGTAAAAATTGAAAAAAGAAAAAAGGAAGAAAAAAGAAAGATCTGTAAAAAAAAGTACTAAATTAAATGTTGGGAATGTAAAAAAAAAAAAGTAAAAAATTAAGAATATTTTAAAATTTTAATTATTTTTTTTGAAAAGGAGGTATACTTATAGGAAAAAGGAGGTGTATATATCATCAACCTTTAAAAAACACTTTCCAGAATAATTTTTTTTATTCCAAATAATATTAAAGATAATTTAGAAATTTAATACTTTTTTAAAAAAAAAGGGAGTGTATATATAAAAAAATGGAGGTGTATATATCATCAACCTTTTTTCATTGGATTGAAACCCCAATCCAATCTCTTTTTTTATTAAGCTGGCTGAAAAAAAAAACTTGATAAAGGACCCAAATTAGATAAATCCAATTTTGGTTATTTCCCATTTGACAATTCTTTATAGTATGATGGTCTTTAGGTTCCCATTTTTCTTTGCCAGTCAAATCAACACGACAAATGAATAAGGCATAAACCAATTAAACTGGTTTAAGTATTGATTTAACGTTAAATATTTCAATCTTAATGAATCGTAGTTAAATTAAAAATAATAATGATAATGATAATAATAATAATATTAATATTAAAAGTATAATATCATAATTTTATAATATAAAAATTAAAAATAAAATATCAATTTTATACATTCTTAATATTTAAAGCATATACGATGTTGAAATTAAATATATTATAATAATTTAATCTAAGTTTTAGTAATGCATATTAACATGTATTAATAAAAACAAATTTATATTTAGAATAGTATAGAAAATGACACATTTTAGAATAATTTTATTTTTTAAGAAAATTAAAATGTTTTTTTTTAAAATTAGTTAACCTTTTTTTTTTACACTAAATTAGTTAATCTGTTGAAAACTAGTTTTGACCAATTTTTTTATTTTTTGACCTATGTTTTACTAGATTGTGGTTCATTTGTTCTCGTTCATTGACTGATTCACCGATTTTCAGTTTTATTTGATTTTAACAACATATAAAGGTGGCCAACCAAGTTATCCAACAAAGATCAATCAGCAAAGTTAGACAATATTTTACACTAAAAATAGCATAATTATATTATATATATATATATATATATATATATATATATATATATATATATTATATAAATTTAACCCTTCTTCCCACGGGAGTCATTAAACGATTTCGTTTTATATAATTGAAAGGACCTTTTTAGACATTTTATAAATCAATTTTTAATTTCATAGGACTAAATTTAAATTAAAGGAAAATATTGCCTTTCTACCCATTTGATAAACTATAAATCAATTCCTCTCAGCACGTACATTCCAATGGATTTCTTTTTATAACCATACTATTGGTCCAAAATGCCCATATAACTGTACACTTTTACTTCTAATTTTTCGTACACAATTGATTCTTTTTTTAAACACGCATTTCTATCATATTCCGGTATTCAAAATTAATTTTATAAAAAAAATGGTTTATTAAATTATATAAGATACTTGATCAATGACCCTACCCCACTTTTAGGTAGTTAACTCGGATATTTCACTCTCAAATCACCGAACTAAGGCTATATTCCTAATTAAAGCTAAATGTTAATTTAATTACGTAAAAACCTGTTCAGTAAAAGTAAAAAACTAAAGGAATATGTGTAGACCACCTTTGTTTAGTCTTCAACAATGGAGAATTGATGGAGAAACAATGGTCAAAATATTAAGGAAAAACAGGCTTGAATCCAACAGTAAGAACAGCGAAAAGAAAATTGAGAAGAACAATATAAAGGGCCATGCAAGATTGGAAAGGGAGGAAGCAACTGTATTGCAACTAATAATGAACAAAGATCAATTTGGTAAACAATATTCTACAAGTATATAATGAAACAAACTATTTACAAAAGGAGTGGCACCACGCATGAGACCTCAAACATATTACACACTCCCATCTATATTCCCCTCCTCCACTTTCATGTGAAAATTCAAGTACTATGACAACAAATAAAATTGTGAACCCAAAGGATTCCTAGGTTGCTTCACCAAGACTCTTTATAAACATAAAAAGTATGTATGTGAGTCTCCTCAGCTGTTTTAATAGGATGTTAGACAACAATTCTGCATGAAGATACAAATTATGAGCATGCTAACAATTTGCGGAATCTTTCCTCTCTGTCCCTTCGAAACCGGGAGGTCGTGGTCCCTGATGATGTTCGTCTCTTCTTCCTCGGTCGGAAGAAAAAATCTTGTGTGTCAAGAACATAAGAAATCTGCAGAAGAAACTCGCGAATAAGAAAAACAAAGCATTGTTCTAAACCATTGGTTTTAGAGAAATAACAAAGCAGAAGATTAAATAGCCTTGTCAATATATGGTGCTTTGAATGCCACCTTAGACAGTCAACATTCTCAAATCCACACTATTGGTTTTATAATTGTATTGCAACACAACCACACTGCAACCCCAACTACAATTTACAACCTTGGTGGAAGAGAAGATGAACATAAAGAAGAAAAGATTATGTTTATAATAAAGCAGTAAACTGCAAAAATGGTAAACCGATGGAAAGGCGTCATACCTTGGATGAGTTGCAAGCTATCTTACATTCCAGTCCATTGATTACTTTAACACCTTCCATTGCAGAGCATATTGCAGAAAGCTCATCTAAGTGTCCATATTGGCGTTTGTTTCTGCTTACATCATATAAAAAGCAAAAAATTCTGTTACCTAGATGAAAAGGATGGGAATTGGGAAATATATCCATGTTGCTAAAAGTATGCAATAGAATCCACAACCAAAATGTTTCAACTCCCAAATAAAGAATTAATCTGTGATCCGAAAAAGATTTATTTTAAGAAACAAAAGAATATAATGATATTTGAATCTTGAACTAATCATGCTTGCATCACAAAGTAGCTGCTACCCCCAAATACTAAACCAGAAATTGTAATCTTGCAGAAACTGTACCTATGCAGTATAATGCCATGGGGTTCTTTTTTGCATGGAAAGACAGACAGAAAATCATTGTGCAGATAAAACGAGAAATTCGGATCAATAGATACGGCAAGCAACTCAGGCTTTTCATTCATGTTGTCCATGAGCTGGATGGATAGTCGAGAGGGGGTAGACAACTGCAATAAGATAACAAAGTAAAATAATATTAGCCACAAGAACTCATGCTCCTGTTCACAAATATGACTTTTTTTTCCTCTGGTTTTAGACTAGGGCACAAAGGAATTACACATTGCAATCGATATATATTATCCTCATGAAGAATGACATGAGCATTTGCATGATATACAGAATCATTTAACTTCCCAGGCTTCCGAGACTTTTCATATTCATACAATTGGAGAAGCTTATTGTCTACCTCATCAGTTGCAACAGTTTGAAGCTGAAGAAAAGGTGAATTAGAACCTTTGAAGGAAATAAAGTCATAAGTTAAAAATAAGACGGATAAAATAGCAACATACCTGTCTGATTAATTTGTATATTAACTTGTCCAAGGTGAATAACACATATGATTGGTTGCCAATAATTGCACGGCATTCATCTTCAAACTTTGCATTTTCAGCAGATCCATCGAGCAAGTTGTACAATGCATTCATAAATCTAAAAAAAGTATGGGCATCAATCCCTGACGTGTAATGAAGTCATATTTTTTTGGAGGTGGGGTGCTTGGGATAAGTTGTGAAAATGTACCTTGAATAAGGATCTGGTGAATTAGCATCCTTTGCTTTCCATTTCATTTCTGTATTCATTGAATTTGTTTTTGCTGATAAGATCCTCTCATAAAGAGTCTGCCAAGTTCAAACAGAGTTTATGACATCCACTGAGTAAGAAATTTCAATATAAAACACCAAGAAATAACATTATACTTACCTGATGAAGTCTAAAAAGCACATAGAAATCATCATTTCCATAGAACACCCTAGAATCTTTCATATCTTCAACAAATGAAACTGCTGATACACGCTTTGTGAGAGGTTTCACAGATGAAAGGAACCTCTCTGACAATGGCAAAGATGTGCCATCTCCTCCAGCTTGTGCATCACAGATCCCCTCAGCTTCACCTTCACTCTCAGCCTTACCATCAACATCATCATGTTCTATATCTTCCTCCTCTTCATGATCTTCCCGGAAGCATTCATCACCAGCAGATTCACTGCCTGAGACATCTTCACCAGCTTCAGAAACATTTTCACTGTCCTCATCATCAGCATCTGCATCATTGTCTCCTCCAGCCTCAGGACAACATTCATCTTCTCCATTTCTAGATTGATATTTCCTTCTTTCAATGTTGTGTTTTGACTTGGCTGTTGACTGCACATTTGAATCTCCATAGGCAACACAGTTATTATCCTCCGAGTCACCATTTGGTGATAACTCACCCTCTTCCTTTTCAATTTTGCAAGGCCCAGCAGATTCATCATGAGTTTTAACTTTACTGCTTTCACTTAGAACACCATTGGCCACTGGTACTGGTGTTGCCATGTCACTTCCCTGAAACACAGATAAGCAGAGAGACATGCCAATATCAATTGGAGAATAATAAAATAAATTTCCATTGGTTTCATCAGAGAATACAGAAAGGAAAAAGAATGACAAAGCAAATAGATCAAAGTTGATTAAATGCTTTTGTTAAAATGAGTAAGTTAAATCTGCCACAATTGAGAACTCATACCTCCACCAATGGTACATTAACACCCTGAGACTTGGCTACAGAGTCATCAACATCAGTAGGTCGTGATGGAGTATGGGAACGACCTAGAAATATAACAAAAAAGTATAAAAAAAATAATAAAAAAACTTAGGATTCTGACAAGAATAACATTAACTATAACAGAAATACAAATGAATTGAATTGACTGCATCGATTTCACATCCATGTACACAGACCTGGAGACGCATCTAAGTTGGTTCTGTTCAGGCTGTTTTCTCCTCTAATTGGAACTGATATGCTGTTTTTAGCTCCCTGTTCATCAGAGGTAAATTGTTTGCTAAATCCAGAGGCTTTATCGTTGCATTCTACATTTTTCTGTCCTTTATCCATTAATGGATCATCTCTACAAACAAGTTCAACAGATCCATTTTCTTTATCACTGGCTGCTGCACTAGTCCGGTGAACATTCTTCACTTCAGTTACTCTACCATCAGCTTCATTCTTATCAGATTTTGGCAGCCTTGAATTTATTGAAAGAGAATCTCCACGAGGGCTTCCATCACCCCTTGTATTTGGTGCAACAAAACCGCGAACATTATGGCCATTTTTTCTGTCCTCCACCCTTTCTGTCCCATGAGATTGGGAAGGAACACCAAGCATTGGCTCCAAGAAGGTACTCCAGAGCCTCATAATTTTATTTAACAACTCTTTACTTGAGAATAACTCCTCACATGAATAACGAACAAGTTTATACAGGTCTTCGTGAATCCCAGCGTCAGGATATTCAAATTCCAGATGTGGAATTAGAGGCTGTTTATTTCCAGCAGCAATAGACTGAATAATATCATCCTCTTTCTGTTGCTTCTCTTTAATTTCTTTAATCTCAGCAACCAAAGCTGTAAAATATCAAATATAGAATCTTAGAACAGACTACAAGGATGATGATACTGAAACATGCAACAATGTGTAATACTACTCACAATAAGGTTTTCTAAGATTGTTACTAGTAAATTTTTGTAGGTGGCAAGGCAATACCCCGCTAAGATTTATTTATTGTTGCATCTCTCCTTTATTAAACAAACAGCAATGAGATTGAGATCCACAATAACAATCAAAACAACTGCTTGATATATTGAGAGGTAATTTGGAAGTTTTTCAAGAAGTATGGTTTCAGTATAATACAGGTAAGTCTCTACTCTCTATATATCCGTATCCTACTTTCCCTGACCCCCTCAATGAGTGTTCACAATTTTTCAAACAGTTTCAAAGAACTTTAGCAGAAGGCAGTAAGGATATCTCGTTCTCTAATTTTCTGAAGAACACTTGGGTAAGACTGAGAAAAAGTTGAAGAGTAGATGGCATTACAGTCAATCTTCAGTAACATTTTTACTGCAAGACCATCCTAAAAATCTCAGAATATTATGGCTGACATAATAAAGAAAAGAGGAGAGGAGGCTCCTGTTCAATGACCTTGTTAGTATGTATTTCACTTCCAACACAAGCAGTTTAGTCATGCTTATGCCATAGCTAGCATCAAAATATTTATCATTTATATCCAGCAGCCAGCGTCACAATATCGTAATGAAGGCAATCAGGAATTATAAGCACTTTTTGTCACAATATCATATTGTTGTAGTAGCTTTGTAGCCACAGAACCAACCATCATATAGTTTCAATGCTTGAGGAACTATAATGAAAAAATAGCCTATGGACTCATGAAACTTTTAATTTCAAAGTATAATACTTCTATGTTTCTACCCTCACTTATTGATGCATGTTCATTTCAGCTCATGGCATGTCAAAACAATCAAATCAACATGAAATATAAACATTAAGAAAAGCAAATAAACTCACATTTTGTGCTCAAGTTCTTTGAATCTTGTTGTTTGAAATAGAAGCTACGATGATCAAGTGATTTGTAGTGATTTTTAGCATAAATTTCAGCCCATACTTTATTGAAATCTGAACGACACCTACTCCACTCCTCTTGCTTTTGCTTCAGACGGGTCATGATTACAGGAAGGGCATGGGATGGGTTTTTACGCAATATGTCTATAACGTCAAGACCATGATCACCATATAGACGTTCAATGCACCTTAAATTTAGAACTGCAATACATAACCTCAGATAAAATCAATTCACAAAGCTCTAATAGTTGAAAAACAGTAATTATGCACATTAACATTCTAGATTGATATTTTTTATACATACCAGTAAAGTGATCTTCAACACGGTTTAGAGTCTCCACACTGATTTTATTTTCATTGATATTATTATACAATTCCTCTGCACGTTTAGCAGCCGAACTCACAGACTCTAATAACATGTCCAGCTCATATCTACATTACAAATAAAAATATCATCTACATACGAAACTTTTAATCTTTTACAAAATAATGACTCCAATATGAACATTGCAACAAAGAGGAAGGAGAGATAATGGCAACAAACGTCAGATCCACGAAAAAAAAAAAAAAAAAGGAATTAACCAAAGTAAGAGGTAAACAGAAAAAAATTCAGCACAAGTTTTACCTGTCATCTTCACATCTGAACAAGCTTTCCTCATACTGATTTCTACGCATATGTTTGAAAGAGTAATCCTCACTTCCTGAAGTCACAGATACCCAGTGGTCATTCAATACTTGAGCACCAAGCTCAGATCTCTGACTGGCTGTAGGAATTGGATACTGCAAAAAATGAGGGGGAAAACTGAGTTACACAAGAATATAATACATTATTGACCAAGCCAACAAAAAAAGGAATCAAATAGATGTTATATACATCTGCAGGCAGAAGCCGGTAGCTGGGAGTACAACGTTTACAGTCACTAAGGTCAAGTTCTTGAATGGATTTTCCCATGTATTTCTCCCTGTATCTTTCCTTCTCTTTACCTCCATCTATATCACGCTTGTGCTCTTTGTCTTTGTCCTCCAACTTTGATGATCTTGATAAATGAGCATCAGTAGATAATGGCTCTGAAATCAACATTTTTGCAACATCAAAATTGAGCATTGATATATGAGTAAGAAATAAAATACCCTATAATACTCGGCATAATTCAAAAGCATTATCTCTGAATGATTTCTTAAAAGAAGATAATGGTAATTCAGTCTACAAACCAGAGAGCCCTCCTCCCCAAGATAAGAAGAAATGAAAATAAATGCAAAATTATGGGGAGGACAAGTTATATATTGTATATTAACGTACTTTTACTCATGACACCAGCAAGGAATCCATCTGCAAAAACAAATATGCAAAATAAGATCTCAAGGATTGAGACAATACAATAATAATATTATGGAGAAGAAAAAGAAAATGAAAGTTGAAAAAAAAAAATACCAATATTTTCACAACGCTCCAAGAAATCATTGAATTCATCCATAAGATCTGAATGCTTTCCAAGTAAATCAGTTACCTGAAATGTAAATTTTGAAATGATATACATTATGACCAGATCTCCTCATGTTAAAGTTAAGCGAACATAAACTAAGGAGGAGAGAGAGAGAGAGAGAGAGAGAACAGGGGAGAATACAGAGAGAGAATTTTGAGAGAAGAAATACTAAAATGCTGTCTGTATTGTGCTTCTTATACAAATGCATTGATTCTGTATTCTGAATGCAATTTAAAATAAATAGTAAAACCATCAAATGAATCAGTTCAGTTGTATGTTGCAACAGAATATTTAGGCCACTGACAGAACAGTATACTAATCAGTTATCTGTTAATTTAACTTTATAAAACTCCTTGAGAAATAATATAAGTAACGTAACTAAATAATTCAATGTCAGCAAGAATATCCAAAATGAAGTATCCGTGTAAAAGCGGACAGATGTCTTCTCACATGACTTTTAAGTATGTGACTCACAGAAAGCAAGCACATACCAAATTTTGCAAATCATTCCTCTTAATTATTCCATTGCTGAAAATATGAAGGCACTTCAAGAATGTTTGGTAATCATCAGAACTGCTCAACTTCTCCTTAACTTTCTCACAGAAACTGAATGCTTGACTATACATGCCTGGCATGAATAAAGAAAATAAAAATAAATAATTAATCAAAAAGGTTAGGAAATTATACAGGCCAATATGATCATCCAGTTGTTTTCCTCCCCATTATTTTATTTAAAAATGAAGAGAAGATAAACTTGTAACCAAGAAAGAAACTATCAGGACATATAAATGCTAATAAAGGAACTATAAGAACTCCAAACAACTGGTGATGACTCCATTTAATCATCCATATGAATTTTTAAACTTTCAAGTGTGTGTTAGGTTTAGCTTGTTTTGAAGAGCTAATCACTTATTTTTGTTCACTTGCTGCAAGAACTTCTGACAAAGAAGCAGTTATTTCTCCGAATTTAAGGGTTTCAAAAGATGAACTAAATATTATAATACAACATTCTCCACATTGGTCAACTCTATAATCTAAATATTTTTTAATAATGCTTACAGCTGAACCAAATATCAACAACTGCACTGGTTTACTCTGTATTACAGTTTGAGTGTTGGACATCAGAGAAAAGTCATTGTAGTTTCCTATCATCTTTGTTTTTTAAGTGTGCTTCAATAGTGCCAATTATTGCACTATTTAAATAGATAAAAATATGCAGCATATTGAAAAAAATATAGCTTCCTGGAAAATTAAAATAACTGTTGAGTCTAAAATGCAAGAAATACAAATCATGTGTTAAAGAAATGCATTTTTCCAAAGCATAACATTATGGCTTACTCTTTAAGGTATCTTTGTCATCATAAGAAGTAAAGTCAGAAGCCATTCCAAAACCTTCAGCCTTCTTGACAGACTTCTTTTTGTCAGGAAAGCGTTGCAAGTTCAAATCCCTGCTGTTATCAAGATCATGTTCTCTCTCATCCTGATCACGCATTCTCCTATCCCTACTTTCACGCTTCCTCTGCTCCTTGTGTATGTTCAACATTGTTTTGTCATCATCCAGCTCAGGGCGTTCAGCACTCATATCACGGTCACGATCATGAGAAGGAAGCCGGTCTCGTCGGTATCGTTGCTGTAAAAAGAAGTTCGTAACCCAATTATTTAAGAGACAAGTTTAAAAGATTCATATAACATGGGAGAGGAACAATCTTATTGCCTTGTCGGCTGGCATTTGCCGTATCATTGGAGCCATAGAACTCCGCTCATTGAAGCGCTGCAATGAATTCCGACTATATGGAGCATGCTGTGTGGAAGGTGCAGCAGAAGTATCTGGTAAGAATCTAGTGAACTCCTCGAGCAAATCTCGATGGTCCTTGAAAAGAGTAGCAACCTAGATTTTTTTTTTTAAAAAAAAGAGTAAATATTCAACCAAAAATCATTATAGTGAACAAGACATAGATCATCAAAAAGTGACCCAAAAAAGGACAAAGCATATCACCTCACTATAAACCTCCCCAATGTCCTTATGCTCTTTGCGATACATATTTAAAATGTCCAAGAATGATTTGTAAACATGCTCATCACTTTGGAATCGTTTCTGTAGAGGCAAAAACCTATCAATTAGGGCTGGGAATCATCAAAAAACATGTCACCACCTGAAAAACTCATTCACCTTTATCTTATTCACAAAACTGATTGCTTCTTCAAATTCAACCGTTTTCTTTGGAGGAGCCTCATCCTCATCAAGAGTTATCTCATAACCCTTTGGTAGAAAAGTGTTAAATCCAAAAATCAAATTGTTGTGACCTTTGAATAACTCCTTCACCCTTGCTATGACACCAGCAGTGTCAGTCCTGGAAAGAACCAAAAGAAACATCAAGACAAATTGATTCTTAATGTAAAAAATCATCACATAGTATAAAGAGGTAGGGGAGGTAAGAATCTATCTACCGTTGAGCCTTGAAATCTTTCATGACCTCAAGGAACATGTCATACTTCTCTCTTTGGTCCTGAAACATGTCTTTGACTTCCTTCAAATAGGATAAGGCATCATTGGTAGTCAGTTTCTGGGATGTAGTTGCTCCCCCACCAACACTTCCTCCATTGCCACCTCCGCCTCCTCCTCCACCACCACCTCCTCCTCCACTTCCAGGAACTTGGTTTTGTCCATAGCTTCATAAACAGAATGCAAAAACACTTAATTTTAGATACCCAGAACATTAACAATCATAGCATGTTAATCTCTACAAGATATCAAATATCCCACTTATTCAACGCCCAATCTATCCAAAATTTATAACATCCCCATTCCTCATATTGAAAGAATAGAGTCCACATATATCCATCTTCTAAGTTAATCAAAGAGGTAATTTAAAGCACTATTCGCATTACTTACCTAGTAACTAAGATTCACACAAAACTTGAACAAATCAAACCATTTCATAACTAACACATCCTTTCTTTTTAACCCATGGGCCCACTAAATAACCCATTTCAAAGTCAATTCAAGTTAAATTAACACAAACCCTAGGTAGACTCGGCAACAATTCAACACCACAAGTGAAAACACACAGCCAATTCAAATTAAATTAAACATAACCCTAAGTAAGTTAACCAACAATTCAACACCACAAGTGGAAACCCACGTGATTATCAAATTGCTTTAGCCATACCCTAACTAACAAATCAATTTCTTTTAACCCATGATCCCATCATATAATCAATTTCACACTCAATTTAAGTGAAATTAAACACAACCCTAAGTAAACTCAACAACAATTCAACCCCACAAGTGAAAACTCAAACTTAACAACAGACCCGTGTTCCCATTCACGTATCAAAAAATAGGGCAAAATATCAATTGCAGAGAGAGAAAATGAACGCAAAATTGGCACAAACATAAAACATATAGGTCAAAAAATTCAAAAAGGAAAACAAGAATCATACGAATCAGCACGTGATGAAGCAAAGGGGCGTTTGAATTGAGGGGCAGAGGCAGAGTACATATCATCCCTTGCCCTCTTCATCTCTGCAAAACCAAAAACCAATCAAATTCAAACAACAACAACAACATGGGAAAAACATGGTACGAGGAAAACAAACATTGAATTGAGCAAAAACGAAAAAGACCCACAAAGTGAAAAGGGAAAAAATTGTAACCTTACGTGTTTTCCAGATTTTTTCCTAAGAAATCTGCTGGAAAACAAGTTGCTTAGATCTCCAAGCAAAAAGAGAAAAACAGTGTTGTGTTGGGTTTGATCAGACAAAGAAACGAAAAATAGGTTTGTGTTTGTGTTGTGCTGTTGTTATGTGTGTGAGTCCTCTTTCCTACGTTGTTAAGTTACAACGAGAAATTGAGACAAACTCAGTGAGATTTGGGCAGAGAGAATTTGAGGATGAAGAGAAAGAGAAGCGGTGCTCTGAAAACCAAAAACTCAAAATTTGGAATCAGAAGCAAAAAATTTTATAACATTTCGAATGTGAGAAAATTAAAATGACGATTTATGTTAAGACCGAGGTAACAAGCCAAGTATGCGTGTTTTATGTGTTGCAAATGTAAGGAGGGTTCGTTTGTTGTTAACTTTTTTATTTTTTTCTTTATTTTAGGACGGATCTTTAACCTAAATACTTGATCCATGGGTGATTTATTGCTGCTAAGCCCATGGTTTCTTCTTTACCTTTTTGTTTCTCAATTCCTTTCAATTTCACTTTTTTTTTTTTTTTTGCGTAGTAATTGAGCAATGCATTGAAATTTCATTTTTGTAATTGTAAATTTTCAATAACTAAATCAAAATTATTTTAGAGTGTATTTGGATGAAAAATTTAAATATAATAATTTAATTATTTGAAGAATTTCAAATTCTTTAAGGTGAAATATTTTATTTGGATACAGAATTTATAAAGAATTTAAAATTTAAATATTTGCGAAATTCCTTGAAATAGTATAATTTTAAATTCTCCCAAAAAAATAAGAATTTGAAATTTCTTATATTTTTTTCTTATTTTACTTATATATTTTATCTTATCTCTTCTCTTCATATTTTTAATTATTGAATATTCAAAAATAATTTTTTAAATTATTAAATATTATTTAATATTAATTTTTAAAATTATTAAATATTTAAAAATTGACTAATATTTATTTTTATAAAATTTTATTTAAAAATCTTAATATACAAATATATTTTTAAAATAAATTTAGCATGATATAATCAAATTATCATATCCAAACTAATAATTTAAAATTTAAGAAATTCTAATTGACTTATCCAAAAAAAATATTTTAAAAATGATAGAAATTGAAATCAAAGTAATTCAAATATCAAGAATTTCAAATTCTTTGAATTTATAAAATTCATCATCCAAACACATCATTAATTTATTTATAAAATATCGTCTATAATTATTATAATCTTTTTAAACAAAATTTCAACTTATTTTATAGATGAAAATAACGTAATAAAAAAATATTAAAAATAGTTAGTCAAACTTTTTAATAAAAATTAATTATCAATCATTTGATAAATATTCTATATTAATAATATTATCATAAAAAAATCATAATTATTTATTTTAGGTTTGAATAGTAAAATGTTTGGTTTTAGACGTGGAATTTGAGTCTGAAAAAATAGTATTGAAATAGTTTTATCACCTTAAACTCGCCTAACTCAATTAAAAATATGTTGATAATTTAAATAAAAGATTAAAGTTAGATAATTTAAAAAATTAAATGATTTTTTTAAAAATTGTATGAATAAATTTATTTATAATATTTTTTATTACAATTTAATTAGATAATATTGAAAATGTATGTAAGTGTTTTTTTATATTGTCAAAATTATATGAATTATTATATATGATAAAATTGTTAATTTTTTTAATAATTTCTTTAAAAGTCATTGAAAAGTAAACTATAATTAATTAATTAATAATATAAATTAAATTTTATATATTAAATACAAAATTTTATCTTATACAATGTTTTTAGGAAAATTTCTTTAGTGAGAGAATTTCTAAAAAAAATTTAACTTCTTATCTTATTTAATTTTTATTTATCATAATTATTTATAAATTAAATATTAATATTTTAAAATAAATTATATATAAATAAAAATATTTTTTTATTACGATACAAATTATTTATGATAAATCTAAAAATATAATTTATATGTTTAAAAATATTTATGTATACTAGTTTTAAATATAATTTATATATTTAAATATAATATTTATTTATATATAATTTATTATAAATTTTAATTATATATAATAATCATATATGTGCATTGTACAGAGTAAAATATTAGTGTATATTAATAATATATTAAAAATAAACTCTTTTACAAATTAAATAATTTTTATAAATTTAGTTACCAATTTAAAATTTTAAAATTAGATAAATTTGATTATATAAAATTAATTAATTTTAAACCAAAATAAATAAAACAATGTAGAAAGAATTATACCGTTATGTAATCACAAACTATATTTATAACATATAATAAAAAAAATTGTCTCATTTAGTATATATATTTTTAGATGTTCTTATTCTTAAATTTTTAAATATAAAAAATTAATTATTTTTACAAAACTCAAAGTCAAAATCTTTAAGTTTGAAAATCAAACACAACATTAATTGACAATAAATATTTATAATTTTTTGAACACTTTTAAACATAGATAATAATATAAAGTGTTTCAATTCCACTAATGTATTATAAATTTATTAATTTTTATAATAATTATCTTACAATTTATATTAAATAATATTATTTGATTAATTAATTAAAAAATAAAATTTTATGTTAATAATGCATGTATAAACTAAATTAAATATGTATTTAAATTAATTTTAACCACAGATATTACATCTAACGTGTGTGAATGCACAAGGACACTTAAAATGCGTTTAATGTTGTATTTCCACAAATTCTCAAACACTTAAACATAAAATAATAATTAATTATTTTTTATAAACATATGTTAACCTTTCGATTACTTCCAAAACCAGAGCATGTTACATAGCGTTTTGGTAGTTTCCTTCTCTCTCTTATCTTCTTTTTCAAATTTGCTTTCTACTGAGTCTGGGCCCATGGTTTTCTCATCACTCTTCCAGTGTTTTTTCTTTTTGGATTCTTAAATTTATAATAGTATTCAAATTTAATGATAATAAAAAAAAATAGCACATAAATTAAAAAATAATAATTAATTTATACTAATATATAAAAAGACACCTTTTTTAATAACTACTTTAATTTCTATATTTAATTGATCATTATATTCTTTAAACTTAAAAAATATAAAAAATAATATTTTTTAATTAAATTTAAGAATTTAAAATTAATAGACTAATTATAATATTAATTAGACTAACATATTTTTATTACTTAATTTTTATTCTTATTTTATTATTAATAGAAATACGAACTATCTCAATCCTACTAGTTAAAAAAAAGGAGAATTTTTCTTTGTTTCTGACAAACTAAATATATTTTTATGTGAGATAACCTTACTTAAATTTTGTGTGATTATTTATGTAAAAAAAAATATGTAAGATTACAAATAAAATTTTAACATAATTAAATGTTTAGAACTTAAATTCAAACTACTACTTATCTGAAATAAATTAATTTAAATTATTATATACATTAGCGTATGTATTGGATAACAGTTATTTTGTTTTGGTCTTTAACCTATTAAATAAAAAAAAAACAGATTTAAATCATTTCTTAAATAACTTATATCCTTATTTAACTTATTAAATAAAAAAAATAAATTTAAAATTTAAAAATACTCTATTTATTTGAAAAGATTAAACGTAGGTCTATAAAAAATATATTAAGTATCATAAGTGAATTTATTTATTCATATAATACAATTAAAAATTAATATATATATATATATATATTATTAATATAATTAAATAAATAAATAAATAAATTTATAATAAAAAAATCAATTTATCGATTAAACATGTTATATTTCTTGGTTGTATGAAATCAATAAATTAAAAAAAAATTCTAATAGTTGCATTTTTCCGCCTACTATATTATGTCATTTCATACTCAATTAAGTATTTTCATCTTTCTTTTGTGACTTCGACTTCAATATTTAATTTTTTATTTATTTTGTAACTTTATAATTTTGCCTTTATATTTAAAAGTCATCACCTGACTCATATAAAAGTGTGCATGAATGTGTATGAATTATCTGTCTAAGGATAAATGATTATTTCTTTTCCCTCTGTATGGCATTGCACATATAAGTATAACATCACCTCTTTTACAATGAGTATTGTTTTTTAGTTTTTTAACATAATTATTTTAGTTTATTAAAATAAGGGTTGATTATTTAAAATAGTCAAATGGAATATAAGAAATATTTAGAAGTTTTTTTTAGATAAAATTATTCTCTTTTATCATAGTATGTGAATGTACGTTAGTATATATTAGTGTGTATGAACTATCCTTCTAACAAAAATTAATTTTTTTTTTCTTTGTGATATTGTATATGTACCTGATATCACTTCATATACAATATGTATTTTTCATGAATAATATATAATTATGAATTCATTATTTTTTTTATTTTAGTTTTGAAAATTCTTATGTCAATTTTATATTTTTCTTTTAAAATTTAAATTTTGATAATAATATGGAATAAATTATTGTTTTATCACTCGAATTAAAATAAAATTTGCAAATGTATTTAAAAATATATTTGTTAACTTATTATGTAAAATTAATTTTATTGGCTTATTTAAGATCATTAATGTAAAATAGATTAATGAACTTTTAAAAATGTCATATCACGTATAAAAAATATAATATGTCATACTTAAGCTTTTAAATTTATATAATAGACTTGACTTAGAGAGATTAAAGTAACCTTTTATAAATTAGTTTTGTAAAATTAAATTAAATTTTTTAATTTATTTTCTTAAAATAGTATTATAGTTTATCCTAATAATTATCCGTGAATTTATCAGATCACCTTCCATCAAGTTGTTATTGGACTGTCCACACATGTTTAGTTATATAAATTTCACGTTAAAGATATTTAATTAATTAAAAAAATAATTAATGAATGTTAGTATCAACGAGTGAGGGATCATGTTAACAAATATTAGTTAGAGAATAATTAATGAAAATGAATCAGAATATTATTATACAAATGCATTGGGCATCCACTGTGTTCTGCACTATGATTCATAAGGAAATGAATTAGAAAACTAATCAATATAAACAAAAAATACTTAGTCCTTGATAACTCTATAAATACATACCAATGGGCAATAAAGCATTAATAGATTACATGTATAACCAATGACCTGATATGCAGCAAAAAGGTATAATCAGATCAATCACTTTATAATATGTGGCCAAAAAAGCATTAGCCAAGAGTGTTAGCAAATTGGACTAAACCAAAAAAGGAGACTTATTAGCAGGGTTTGCATCAGCCATGACTTCAGATGATGTCTTTGCTTGTTCTGATGCTGTTTATTCTCTTCCGTGTATTGAGTGATACAAGTTTAGAACAATTTCGAGAGTTTTTTTTTTTTTTTTTATTGAAAAAACTTCTTTATTTTCAACAGAAAAATTCTTAAAATCTCTTCCAATCTTGTAGCAAAATAGGCTTGTATACTTTTTGTGTACAATCTCTTTGACAAGCATTCTCTTGTTTGATTCAGACTTGACCCATGAGTTTTAGGTTGCTGACTTGGTGCGAGAAGTCCATTTGAAACATATTCACTTCAGTTTCTTGTTAGATACCTGTGTGCTCTAGACAAGTCCTCTTATTATGGTTGAATTTGTTTACAATTAGCACACCTCATAGTTGCAGTCCTTGTACCACTGCCAGCAACAACTTCAGAACAAGTAAGTAATGTAATGTATTAGTTAAAATTTACAAATAATAAAAGCCTCTTAAAATTACACAATATTACTCATTATGCATTTATTGATTTTTTTTTCATAATTTTTTTTCTCACTTAATTTTTTAAAAATAATTTTATACTAAGATATTATATATTTATTTAAAAAAATGCAACTCATATGGGAAGGTTAATTTTTTTTCTTCAAATCTTAGTTTTAACTTATGCATAAATTAACTTTAATTTATAGAAAAAATTATTTATTTTTTCTCTTAAAAGTATTTTTGGAAAAATTTATCCACATATACTAATAAATCATTTTTAACTTCATGGTTAATCATATCTTCAAGTCTAGATTGATTGTCTAACAATTAATAATAATCTTGACCGATTGATAGTAGAGGATATTTATATATAAATAGAAAAACCGTTTAATATTATTATTGATTAATTATATTTTAAATGTTGTTATACCATAATATTCGAATTGAAACTTTTTAAAAAACAAATTAAGTTTATTTTAATGAATAATGTTATTCAAAATATAAGTAGACGTCTATTGCTCATTTGCTTGTTAATGAATCAACAAATGTTAAATTTATGTGAAATTCAATATAGAAGAAAAAGATAATATTAAATAATTTAATAGTTGAATTTGTTAATAATATATTTTTCGTTACTAAAATTATTAATATATATAACTTAAATAAACAAAAATATATATAATTACAATATTTTAGGGTTAAAATTACTCAATTAATTACTAAAATTACATGATTACATTACTTTAAAACTAAAATACATATAATTAAAAATTAAAAAATCAAAATTACGTAATTATAATACTTAAAAGAATTAAAATTGAGACTAAAATCACACTAGTAGTACTATAATTAATCAATCTCATTATAAGTTTTACATATGATAGAACTAGTCACATGTTGAATTTCATCCATGCGAAGCTGTTAATTTTTCACTCTTTGTAAGATCAACCTATTCAGATTTTGCACCACACTGTCACTTCCACAATAATTTACCCTCCTTTTTCTTACTAATATCCCAAACTTCCGTAGTTTTCTTTGCTTGAGATGAAATTTTGAATTTTCTTGGGAAAAGTGCAAGATATCTTTGGTATATATATATTTTTTTTCATTAAAAGAAATAGTTAAACCAAACATATTTTAAGATTTTTAAAGAAATAATACAGAAGTAACCTTTTATAAAAAAAATAATAATTGAAGTAACTTTCCTTCCTTTACTCCTCTTGAACAAATGATATTTGAAGTAACTTTTTAATTTGGAAATTTTTTAAGCTTTTAATTGTTTTTATAATTTTTTTTTGTTAATAAACTAAACTAATGACTAATCTTGAATGTGTTTCTGGGCTTCGTATATCATGTATCTTTCAGACACCTAATCTCGTATTGAGATCTATTAGGCATCTTTTTATTTTTTATTTTTCTAACAAAGTCTATTAGGTATCCTTTAAGAAAGAAAAAGGTTGTGCTGAATAAGATATTATTGAATCTGTTTCTGGGCTTGATTACTGTCAAGTGGGCACCAATGCAATTGGACCCATCTGAACTTGAAAGAAATAAAAAGGTTCATGATATATACACCTCCTTTTTTCTATAAGTATACCTCCTTTAAAAAAATAATTAAAATTTTTAAATTTTCTTAATTTTTTGTTTTAAATTTTTTAATTTTACATCCACAACATTTTAGTACTTTTCTTTCACATATCTTTCTTTCTTTTTCAATTTTTACATGCACCCCCTTATTTTTCCTTCACCCCACCTATTTTGGTAGTATTTGAAAATTGAAAGAGAAAAAAAAAAGTGTGTGAATAAGAAGAAGAAAGTAGTAAATTGAAAGTTGAAAGTGTAAAATTAATTTTCTTTTAAAAAATTATAATATTTTATAATTTTTTTTAAAAGAAGGAGGTGTACTTATGAAAAAAAGGAGGTGTATATATAATGAGCCAAATAAAAATGGTGGTGTTTTGGGTTTAAGGGCCCATTTATCCTTTAAAAGGCATTTTGCATCAGGTGGTGCATCCTTTTAATTTTAGAGTTTTGAATATTATTTAATTAGTGATATGAACTCTAGTTTAATTATATGACATGATTTGTAATTATATTTTATTTAATTAGTGGAGCAGGAGTTATTTTTATGAAATGTATTTTATTATTAATAATTATGTTTAAATTATCTTATAAAAGGGAGAATATATGTTTAATATTATTATTATTATTATTATTATTATTATTTTATGGAAGGGAAGGAAGGACGTAGTAATCTTTTGCAAATTATTAATATTATTATTATTTTATTAATTTGAGAAAAGGGAGGTTATTAGAAGTTATCTGAGTCATTCCATGCATTTACTTCTTCCCACTCATTTTCTTTCTACGTTTCTAAAGGCCAAGGAGAACCTGAAGGAGAGAACCAACCCCGATTCTGTAACACCCCAATTTTCAAAAAGGTTATTATTATTATTATTATTATTATTATTATTATTATTATTAGATGGTATTTGGTCATAATTATTTTAATAATTATAGAGGAATATTATTTTGTACGTTTTAAATAATTATTATTTTGGACAATTATTTTGTACGTATTAAATAAGTATTTTTATTAGCATTTTTAAATAAATATTTATATATTTTAAGAGAAGGTTGATTTTATATGATATTTTGTTATTGAAATTATATTATTATATTTAGGGTCAGAAATATATTATTATTATAGAGAAAAAAATATTTTATAATATACATGTATTTATTTTATTTAATTATTTTGAGGAAAATTAGAAGTGGGTTAGAAGAGAAGGAAAATGGGTTGGGTTGACCCAGTCCAATGGATTAATTTTAAGAAAGGAGTCAGGTGGTGTTAACCCTATCTGCCTCATTTGCGTTCTGAAGGGTTAGGGAAAAAAGAGGAGAAAATTCTTGAAGGAAGGCGTAAAGTGTTCAGATTGCTCCGTCGTTCTTCTGTTGGCCTTCGTTCATCATCCTTAAGGTACGGGGGGATGAATTTCTTCATATGTGAATATAGGGGTGTTCGGGTAGTGAGGGCAATCCCTAAGTCCCTCTAGGAACTCTATTTAAAATTCTGAACGATTATCTGTGCAATCGATGTTCTAAATTCTTAATTCATTTGGAAGAACTTATTTCTTGAATTGTCTTTGAATTCCATTGGGGCTTTCTTGTTAATTCTTTATCCTTAAATTTGATGACTTGAATTTTATGTGTTAAGAAGAGTTTAGATTTTTTTTTGTAAAACCAATGGAAACCAATTTTTGAGGCTTGAGATGTGTATGGATTGATTTGGAACGTATGAAGAATATAAATGGAGTTAAACTGAACCAACGAGGTGTAGAAGTAGTGAAAATTGGTAAAAACCTTGTTGGAACTCGTAAAACGCAGGTTTAATTGCACAGAGGGGAGTCTGGGCAGAGATTTGGGCGCTCAGCGCCAGTTTTGGGCGTCGGGCGTCGGGACCCCGACATACGTTTGTAATTTTGCGATATCTTTCTGTGTAGTTATCCAAATCGAGTGTCGTTTGTTTTGTTAGAAACTAGACATCTGGGGCTACCATTTAGACACAAGAATCGTGTAAAAATATTAATATTTGATCAAGTTATGTGAGTTTCAATTTGAGCCTTCCAATCTGTGTGCGAACCACAACATCAATTTTTGTGAGCCCTGAATGGTAACCTAAACGACTTTATTAGGATTTGTGTTCTTCATGAAAGTTGTAGATATTGATGTTAGGATTCTAATGGAGTTGGGATCACTTAGAAAGGATATGTATATCTCGAGTTATGGTAAAATTATTAACTGAATGTCATAAATATTGTGATGTGTGTGAAGAATTATGTGAAATTTGTGATCTATGATGTTGATAACTTAATGATAGGTACCTAGCATGTGAGGATGATATTGCATGGATTGTTATTGACATGTGATGATGTTATATAATGGAGATGCATTAATTATGAGTTACGTGGGATGCATGAGTTGCATGAGACTTATGAGTTGCATGTGGTGCTTGAGAAGCCAGACGTGGCTATATTGCATTGGACCCTGGGCCCAGAGAGGGGTTGAGACAGGGGGGACCATAACGGGAGGCATTCCATGCGTGGGCCGTTGGGTGTTTAACTGCGCAGCTCACTGGCCACAGAGGGTTTAACGGTGGGTGGATTGCCTTTGCACGGGCCGCTGGGTGTTTAACCGTGCAACATACCGGCCCTGGGAGGGTGTGAGAACGGTATGCCCGCATTGGCAACAACTAAGGGAATTGACGAGGTACGCCCATTGTGCGGAGTGCCAAGTTGAGACTCTTAGGAGAGGAGATGTGTATGAGCATATAGTGAGCATGTGTATGAAAGCTTGTATGATTGAAAAAAAAATGATGTTTGGTAATTATATGAGATGTATTTGTTGTTTATATTTAATGATGATATTTTGGTGCACGGTGTGGGGTGGGAATTGGGTAGCTCTATGTTCATATATGATGTTATCTATCTCTCACCGTCCTGTTTTTATGTGGTTTTCTTTTAGGTGAAGATGAAGGCACTCATAATGTTGAGTTCTAAAGGGAAAGGGTTATGCTCTGATATTGTGACATCGGGGCAGAGGACTTTTAGGAAAGAATTTTTATATGGATTTGGAATTGTAAATATCATTTTGAAAATAATTTGTAAACTTTTGTGTTTCATTTTCTAAATCTTTAATATTCAAGGTTATTAAAGAACGATTTTTGAAGTTTATGTGAACCCTTTTACCAAATTTTAAAGTTTATTTTTCTTAATTTAATTACATTATTATGATGTATGTGTTGGGGTAGTAAGGGTGTCACAGATTCCGCTCGTGCTTCATCTTCTATTCATCAAGGTAAGGGGGAGTGAGAAACCTCGCTCGAGGATGTGTAACACCCCAGTTTTTATTTCACTTTTTATTTATTTATTTTAATTGAGGGTATTTTGGTAATTTTATAAAGGTGATAGGGGTGATTCAATAGCTTGGAACGGGCTGTTCCGGAATTGGAACGGGCCGTTCCAAACTACCAAATTGTATGTGAGGTAATAGCCCAGAACAGGCCGTTCTCAATAGAGCTGTCAAAGTGGGCTCCAGCCCGTGGGTCAACCTAGCCCACCTTGAAAATGGGCCGAGCCGGGCCAAAAAAATGAAAAAATTTATGATGGGTCAAAAAATGTGACCCGGCCCACCCGGGTTGAACCCGTGGTGGGCCGGGTGGCCCACCTGACCCACTTACTAACTCATCCCCTAAACCCACTAACAACCCACTAACAACTCACTTAACTGTTTATTACTATATATGCATTATTTTAATAAGATATCATTTTTTTTATAGATAAAGATAAAATCAATTTAAATAATATGAGATTACTATAAATTTATCTATCCAAACCTCTAATAAAATTTAATATTGATGAATAATCACTCTCATGAAAGATTTTTTATTTTTTTTGTTTTAATTTTTTAAAGTTTCACACTTATTAATTTAATTTTAATGTTGTATCCATGATACTTAGTTTAATAATTTTTACTTTAGACTAAATATTATTTTATATTGAAATTTATTTTACATTATAATTTTTTTAAAAAAATCAGGTGGGTTGGTGGGCGGCCCGTTTAGCCCACCAACCCGTGGTGGGCCGGGCGAGGCTAGAAAAGTTTACATAATAAATTTGGTGGGTCGGGCCGGGTTGGCCCACTTAGAAAGTGGGTTGAGGTGGGCCGGGTCAAACGGGCCAGGCTGGCCCGTTTTGACAGCTCTAGTTCTCAAGATGGAACGGGCCGTTCCGGACTATTAAATATGCCATTAACCCTAAATGGGAACGGGCTTGGAACGGGGCGTTCCCAAAATTATGGACGTTGGGTGTAATTAATGCACACTAGAACGGGCCGTTCTGGTTTTAGAACGGGCTGTTCTGGATGTGATTTTTAGCCATGGTTTAAGGGTCCGGAATGGGTCGTTCCGGATTTGGAACGGGTCGTTCCGGCGCAGAATGCCTATAAATAGAGCTGTTTGCCACTCCCAAAAAGCACACCTCTCATTTCTGATTTCTTTTCTTCTGCTCTCTCTCTTCTTTCCTCTACTTTCTGCTTCAGACCGAGGGGAACCCAGCGAGGGAGATCAACCAGATCTAGTGTAGATTCAACTTCTACATATCTAGATTCAACTTCTTCGTATCCAGGTACGGGGGAAAAGGGAATTATTTATATGTAGAGTTACATGAGGAAATTGGGTAGAGGAAGAACCCTAATTTTATAATTATTTCTGTTTGAAGAATTATTGGTCTTATTTGATTATGTATATATTTAGGAACATGGATATATGATTAATTGGTAAAAATGATGCTCTGGGAGAGAAAACGAAATTATAGAAAAGTGCCTGTAAGTTAGGTTGTGAAAAGTTGGATGATTTCTGTTTGAGGAATGGATGATCCCATTAGATTCTGTATGTGATGAGGATTATAAATATGCCAATAATTTGTAAGAATGATGATTTGGGAGAGAGAACGAAATTATAGAAAAGTGCCTGTAAGCTAAGTTTTGGAAAAATTAGAATATTCCTGTTTGAGAAATTAATGATCCCATTAGATTCTATATGTGTTGAGGATTAGAAATACATATTTAATTTGTAAGAATGATGACCTGAGAGGAAGAACGAAACTGTAGAAAAGTGCTTGTGAGTTAGGTTTTGGAATAATTGGAAATTTTATCGTTTATGTTAAGATTGTATTAAAATTGATTATTATATTAATTTATGAATATTATTGCTATATTACTTGATAAAAATTGATGACATAGATGTGAATTGCTTGAGATGTGCGTATGGAATTGAATTATGAGATGTTGTGTGGAATGTGAATGAGATGTGATTGTGGTTCTTCACACCTATGACCAGGGGTGAGCACGGCGCGAGATTGTTACGTGAGTATCGTGACCTTGGTTAACATGTCAGGGGTGAGCACGGCCCTAGGTTAGGGGTAACGTGACCTTGGCACAGTGTTATATCAGGGGTTAGCACGGCTCTGGATTGTTACGTGGGTATCGTGACCTTGGTTAACATGTCAGGGGTGAGCAGGGCCCTGGGATAGGGTTAACGTGACCTTGGCACAGTGTTATATCAGGGGTGAGCACGGCCTGAGATTGTTAAATGGGTATCGTGACCTTGGTTAACATGTCAGGGGTGAGCACGGCCCTGGGATACGGATAACGTGACCTTGGCACAGTGTTATATCAGGGGTGAGCACGGCCTGAGATTGTTAAATGGGTAGCGTGACCTTGGCATAGTGTGAAGTGCAAGATTTGTGATGATTTGGGTGATTGAGAATTATGACGTGATGACGATGCATGATTGATTGAAATACGATATGTTGAAATATTTATGAATATTAAGTTATAATGAGATAATATGTTGTGTTTTCTTATGCGCTATATATATAGATATTTTCTTTTCTCACCGTGCGATTTGTGGATATTTTAGGTGAGGAAGATCCGGCTACGAGTGGCATCTAGAATGCCAATGGTTGAGTTGTGGGTATGCTCTGATATTGTGACATCGGGGCAGAGGATTTTCTTTAGGACATAGATTTTTATATGGAATTGGAATTGTAAATATTATTTTTGAAAACAATTTGTAAACTCTTGCGTTTCATTTTTATTATTGTGATTATTGAAGAATAATTTTGAAGATTCTCATGTGAACCCTTTTTTACCGAAATTGAAAAAAAAATTATTATTTTTTCATTATTACAATATATGTGTTGGAGTAGTAAGGGTGTCACATTTAGTGGTATCAGAGCAGGTCGATCCAATCAGCCGTGAGTTATGAGTCTACTATGCTTGTTTAGTAGATAATTGATGGAATGAATTGATTGTGGAATTTGTTGATATGTTAGTACTATGATTGATTAAGTTGGTTGTTTACTTATAGTATAATTGGTAACTTTTCTGGTGATCAGAAAAGTAATGGCAGGAGGTAGGAACGATCGTGCAATCACTGATGCTCTTCAAGCGATGGCTCAGGCTCTAGGTAATATGAACCAACAACCAGAGGTAGATTGGCTGGAGAGATTCCAGCGAAATAATCCACCAAGCTTCCGTGGGGGTTATAATCCTGATGGAGCTGCTGACTGGATTTTTGAAGTTGAAAAGATATTCCAAGCTATGGGATGTCCTTTGATATAGAAGGTGACTTTGGCTGCCTTCATGCTTTCTGGTGAGGCTGGCATCTAGTGGCAAGGTACTTTACAAAGAATGATAGTTGCAGGTACCCAAGTGAACTGGGAGAATTTCAAGCGGCTATTCTTGGAGAAATACTTTCCCCGAGATGTGAGACATAAGAAACAGGTGGAATTCCTTGAATTGAAGCAAGGAGATGATTTTGTGGCTGAGTATGTGACTAAGTTTGAAGACTTGGTCAGATTTTGTCCCATGTATGATGGTGTGGGCAATGAGGAGGACAAATGTGTGAAGTTTGTGAGTGGTCTTCGCCCTGAGATTAAACAAGTTTTCAATTATCAAGGGATCACTCACTATCATGAATTGGTAAACAAGTGCCGAGTATATGATGAGGACAACCGTGCTAGGGTAACTCATTATAAGAGTGGAGGACCCATGAGGAATAATAAGTTTGGTTCATCTAATAAGAGTAAACTTTACACCAAGTTTGCTGGGGACTCAAGTTCTAAGGTGAATAATCAAGGTTCTGTGCAACAAAGAAGCCAAGTTCCCACGGCTAGCCAAACTTCTAGAGGAGGAAGTGTGGGTTCTGTTTCACACAACAACTGCTACAATTGTGGGAAGCCAGGTCATAGGGCATATGAATGTCCGTTGCCTAGAGAAATAACGTGCTTCAAATGTCAAGAGAAGGGACACAGAGCTCGTGATTGCCACAAGAACAAGACAACAGAGGTTGGAGGGAGTGCTAGCAAACCTCGAGCGACAGGAAGGGTGTTTGCCTTGAGTGGTGCTGAAGCTTCACAATCCAAAGACTTAATCCAGGATATGTGTTTCATCAATGGAACTCCTCTAATTGTTTTGTATGACTCTGGTGCGACTCACTCTTTTATATCACATGCGTGTGTGTCCAAATTAAAATTACCTATTTCTTCCTTGTCTTTTGAATTAATAGTAGAGACACCAACTAGTGGTTCAGTGTCTACTTCTGATGTCTGTTTAAAGTGTCCTTTGATTATTGATGGTAGAGATTTTATAGTTTACTTAATTTGTTTGCCTCTAAGTCAGCTAGATTTTATTCTGGGTATGGACTGGTTATCTTCCAATATTGTCCTTTTGAATTGTGCTGATAAATCTATTGTCTTCGGTGAGCCTGTTGAAAAAGTGAGTAAGGATTATTTGACTGCCAACCAAGTTAAGGTATCTTTACAAGAGGATGCTCAATTGTACATGTTGTTATCTTCTTTGAATTCTGAGAGTAATATTTTGGTGAATGAACTGCCTGTTGTATATGACTTTTCGGATGTCTTCTCTGATGATATGTCTAGCTTACCACCTAGAAGAGAAGTAGAATTTTCCATAGACTTAGTACTAGGAACATGACCTATTTCTATTGCACCTTATAGGATGTCACCCGTAGAGTTAGTGGAGCTTAAGAAACAAATAGAAGACTTGTTGGAGAAGGGGTTTGTGAGGCCTAGTGTATCACCTTGGGGAGCACCCGTACTATTAGTTAAGAAGAAGGATGGTAGTATGAGATTGTGTGTAGATTATCGCTAGTTGAACAAGGTGACCATTAAGAATAAATATCCATTGCCTAGGATAGATGATCTTATGGACCAGTTGGTGGGTGCTTGTGTATTTAGTAAAATTGATCTTAGATCGGGGTACCATCAGATTAGAGTTAAGGATGAGGATGTACCTAAGACAACATTTAGGACTCGTTATGGACACTATGAGTATCTAGTAATGCCTTTTGGTGTAACAAATGCTCCTGCAATTTTTATGGATTACATGAACCGAATTTTTCATCCGTACTTGGATAAATTTGTAGTTGTCTTCATAGATGACATACTAGTTTATTCCAAGACTAAAGAGGAACATGAGGAACACTTAAAGGTAGTACTTCAAACTCTCAGAGAGAGACAACTTTATGCCAAGTTGTCTAAGTGTGACTTTTGGCTAGAGGAAGTGAGTTTCTTAGGACATGTGATTTCAAGTGGGGGTATAACAGTAGATCCATCTAAAGTTGAAGCGGTACTTAAGTGGGAGACACCTAAGTCAGTTAGTGAGATTAGGAGCTTCCTTGGATTGGCTAGATACTATAGAAGGTTCATAGAGGGATTCTCTAAGTTAGCATTACCCTTGACAAGTTTAACTAGGAAAGGAGTTGTGTTTGTATGGGATAGTAAATGTGAGAATAGTTTCCGAGCCCTTAAGGAGAAGTTGACTAGTGCACCTGTTTTAGTGTTGCCTGACCTTAGTAAGACTTTTGTGGTTTATTGTGACGCTTCTAAGATGGGTTTGGGTGGAGTGTTAATGCAGGAGGGAAAAGTCGTATCTTATGCATCTAGGCAATTGAAAGTACATGAGAAGAATTACCCCACCCATGATCTTGAATTAGCAGCTGTGGTATTCACACGTAAGATTTGGAGACATTATTTGTATGGTTCAAAATTTGAGGTGTTTAGTGATCATAAGAGTCTTAGATATTTATTTGACCAAAAGGAATTAAATATGAGGCAAAGGAGATGGTTAGAGTTCCTTAAGGATTATGATTTTGATCTTAGTTATCATCCGGGAAAAGCCAATATGGTGGCTGATTCTTTAAGTAGGAAATCTTTGCATTTGTCTTCTCTTATGATTAGGGAGATGGACCTTTTGGCTCAATTTAGAGACTTGAGTTTGACTTGTGAGGTGACCCCTAGTAGTGTGAGACTAGGTATGACTCGGGTGACTAGTGAGTTGTTGAAGGAAATTGGAGAAGCACAATTAGTGGATTCATTTCTAGTGGCTAGGCGTGAAGCTATAGGACAAGGTATTGGAGGAGAATTTACCTTGAGTGTAGATGGAGTGTTAAGATTTAAAGACCGAGTGTGCGTGCCTAGTGACCCTACACTTAGACGTTTGATCCTAGAGGAAGGTCATAGGAGCAAGCTTAGTTTTCACCCAGGGGCAAATAAGATGTATCAAGACCTTAGAAAGATATTTTGGTGGCCTAAGATGAAGAAAGATATAGCTGAATTTGTGAGTGCCTGTTTAGTGTGTCAGAAGGCTAAGATAGAACATCAGAAACCTTCAAGACTACTTCAGCCTTTGAGTATACCCGAGTGGAAGTGGGATAGCATTTCTATGGATTTTGTAGTTGCTTTGCCTAGGACTAGGAGAGGGCATGATTCCATTTGGGTTATAGTTGATAGGTTGACTAAGAGTGCACATTTCTTATCTATTAACATTAGGTACTCTCTAGAGAGATTGGTTGGACTGTATATTGATGAGATTGTGAGATTGCATGGGATACCATCTAGTATAGTGTCAGACAGAGACCCTAGATTCACCTCTAGGTTTTGGGAGAGCCTACAACAAGCTTTGGGGACCCAACTTAGACTTAGTTCAGCTTACCACCCTCAAACTAATGGTCAGACTGAGATGACTATTCAATCTTTAGAGGATTTGCTTAGAGCCTGTGTACTGGACCAAGGGGGTAGTTGGGATAGTCTTTTACCTTTGATAGAGTTTACCTATAATAATAGTTACCACTCTAGTATAGGTATGACACTTTATGAAGCCTTGTATGGTAGGAGATGTATGACTCCTTTGTGTTGGTGCGAGCCTGGTGATAATGTTATTTTAGGACCTGAGATTGTGCAACAAACCACTGATAAGGTTAGATTGATACAAGAGAGAATGAGAACAACTCAGAGTAGACAGAAAAGTTATGCTGACAGGAGAAGGAAGGACTTGGAATTTCAAGAAGGTGACCATGTATTCTTGAAAGTCACTCCGTGGACTAGGGTTGGCAGGGCATTGAAATCCAGAAAACTTACTCCTCGATTTATTGGTCCTTTCCAAATTCTAAAACGAGTCGGTAGTGTTGCCTACCAAATTGTTTTTCCTCCTAATCTGTCAAATCTCCATGATGTTCTCCACATTTCCCAACTTCGGAAATACATCCATGATCCTTCGCATGTGATTGAGTCGGATCATCTTGAGGTTAAGGAGAACCTAACTGTGGAAGCTACCCCGGTGAGAGTCGAGGATCGAATGGTGAAGCAACTTAGGGGTAAGGAAATTTCTTTGGTGAAAGTTATTTGGGGAGGAGCTACACTTGAAAGTGCTACTTGGGAGTTAGAGGAGAAGATGAAAGCTTCATATCCATTTTTATTTGCTTCAAGTAATTTCGAGGACGAAATTTCTTAAAGGAGGGGAGAATTGTAACACCCCAGTTTTTATTTCACTTTTTATTTATTTATTTTAATTGAGGGTATTTTGGTAATTTTATAAAGGTGATAGGGGTGATTCAGTAGCTTGGAACGGGCTGTTCCGGAATTGGAACGGGCCGTTCCAAACTACCAAAAGGTATGTGATTTAGTAGCTTGGAACGGGCTGTTCCAGAATTGGAACGGGCCGTTCCAAACTACCAAATTGTATGTGAGGTAATAGCCCAGAACGGGACGTTCTCAAGATGGAACGGGCCGTTTCGGACTATTAAATATGCCATTAACCCTAAATGGGAACGGGCTTGGAACGGGGCGTTCCCAAAATTATGGTCGTTGGGTGTAATTAATGCACACTAGAACGGGCCGTTCTGGATGTGATTTTTAGCCATGGTTTAAGGGTCCGGAACGGCCCGTTCCGGATTTGGAACGGGCCGTTCCGGATTTGGAACAGGCCGTTCCGGCGCAGAATGCCTATATATAGAGCTGTTTGCCACTCCCAAAAAACACACCTCTCATTTCTGATTTCTTTTCTTTTGCTCTCTCTCTTCTTTCCTCTACTTTCTGCTTCAGACCGAGGGGAACCCAGCGAGGGAGATCAACCAGATCTAGTGTAGATTCAACTTCTACATATCTAGATTCAGCTTCTTCGTATCCAGGTACGGGGGAAAAGGGAATTATTTATATGTAGTTACATGAGGAAATTGGGTAGAGGAAGAACCCTAATTTTATAATTATTTCTATTTGAAGAATTATTGGTCTTATTTGATTATGTATGTATTTAGGAACATGGATATATGATTAATTGGTAAAAATGATGCTCTGGGAGAGAAAACGAAATTATAGAAAAGTGCCTGTAAGTTAGGTTGTGAAAAGTTGGATGATTTCTGTTTGAGGAATGGATGATCCCATTAGATTCTGTATGTGATGAGGATTATAAATATGCCAATAATTTGTAAGAATGATGATCTGAGAGAGAGAACGAAATTATAGAAAAGTGCCTGTAAGCTAAGTTTTGGGAAAATTAGAATATTCCTGTTTGAGAAATTAATGATCCCATTAGATTCTGTATGTGTTGCGGATTAGAAATACATATTTAATTTGTAAGAATGATGACCTGAGAGGAAGAACGAAACTGTAGAAAAGTGTCTGTGAGTTAGGTTTTGGAATAATTGGGAATTTTATCGTTTATGTTAAGATTGTATTAAAATTGATTATTATCTTAATTTATGAATATTATTGCTATATTACTTGATAAAAATTGATGACATAGATGTAAATTGCTTGAGATGTGCGTATGGAATTGAATTATGAGATGTTGTGTGGAATGTGAATGAGATGTGATTGTGGTTCTTCACACCTATGACCAGGGGTGAGCACGGCGCGAGATTGTTACGTGAGTATCGTGACCTTGGTTAACATGTCAGGGGTGAGCACGACCCTAGGTTAGGGGTAACGTGACCTTGGCACAGTGTTATATCAGGGGTGAACATGGCTCTGGATTGTTACGTGGGTATCGTGACCTTGGTTAACATGTCAGGGGTGAGCACGACCCTAGTATAGGGATAACATGACCTTGGCACAGTGTTATATCAGCGGTGAGCATGGCCTGAGATTGTTAAATGGGTATCGTGACCTTGGTTAACATGTCAGGGGTGAGCACGGCCCTGGGATACGGATAACGTGACCTTGGCACAATGTTATATCAGGGGTGAGCACGACCTGAGATTGTTAAATGGGTAGCGTGACCTTGGCATAGTGTGAAGTGCAAGATTTGTGATGATTTGGGTGATTGAGAATTATGACGTGATGACGATGCATGATTGATTGAAATATGATATGTTGAAATATTTATGAATATTAAGTTATAATGAGATAATATGTTGTGTTTTCTTATGTGCTATATATATAGATATTTTCTTTTCTCACCGTGCGATTTGTGGATATTTTAGGTGAGGAAGATCCGGCTACGAGTGGCATCTAGAATGCCAACGGTTGAGTTGTGGGTATGCTCTGATATTGTGACATCGGGGCAGAGGATTTTCTTTAGGACATAGATTTTTATATGGAATTGGAATTGTAAATATTATTTTTGAAAACAATTTGTAAACTCTTGCGTTTCATTTTTATTATTGTGATTATTGAAGAATAATTTTGAAGATTCTCATGTGAACCCTTTTTATCGAAATTGAAAAAAAAAATTATTATTAAGTTTTCATTATTACAATATATGTGTTTGGGTAGTAAGGGTGTCACAGGATGTGGGAATAATTGTTGGGTAGCATGACCCTGATCCCTTGCCTGATGCATGCTTTAGGAACAAGCAAATTGTAAAAGTTTTATGTTTTAATATCTGAGTTTTCTGTTGGGTTTCTAATTGGATGTGATGCGTGAATATGTGTTTAATTTCGAAATTAGATAAGTTTTGATATGAATTAAAATGTTCTGTGGGTTCCTATGGGAAACCCTATGAGAAACAATTAGGGTATGATCTTTTGACAAGATTTGAGGTAGTTTATATAAAATTGAGTATGAATTTATGTTCTAGGTGTTATTTGGAGGATTTTTACTAGTTTCTTTATATGATTACATGTTTGTTGTGAAAAAATCGTCTAATTGCGAAGTGTAGGTTCGCACTAAGGGCGCTGGGCGCAGTTCTTCGCGTCGGGCACAAATTAATAGTTCCCAGGAAAATTGAGTCGGGCTTAGGAAAGTTGCGCTGGGCACAGGAAAGTCACGCCGAACTCGTGTGAAGCTACGCCGGGTATAATTCTCTGTTTTAGGCACGACATTAAATTCGCTGGGCGCACTTAGGACGTGTCGGGCGTAATGCTTCGCTTTTGGTGCGACATCTAATGCCCCGGGCGTGAGTTGGGGCGCGCTGAGCGTGACCCCTGTGATGTTTTATATGTTTTATGTCTTGTTTGAAGGTGCAAATTGTGTGGAAATTACCTTAGTACTGTGTTAGCGTATGTGATGTGTTTTTTGAGCATGATAAGGATATGAATCTTCAAATGATGATCTTATGAGCATGATTATGAGAAATCTGAAATGTGAAATGTGAACAAGTGACATGAGACATGAAATTTCTTGACAAATAAAATGTTGAGTCCATGAGTTTGTGAATGTGTGACATACATCATATGCATTTATGTGACGGGGTACGATATGGAATACATCGTTAGGGAAGACCTTCCAAGTGTAAAATATCTTGGAGGAGTCTTAGGGGATAATGCGGTTTGGAAGGCCCAATTCTGCCCGTTTGTGTGCATGGGACGTATCTTGTGTGACTTCACTATCCCGACGAGACCCTAGCAGTACATCTTGAGAGTGCACGGTTGAGCCGACATGTACTCCTAAACTACTCCAGGTATGTTGCTTCGGCAGCATACCACGTGATATGTGATTATGAGACACGTGACTAGCGCCACATGCATGCATTTATGAGTCGAGTCCATGACATCATTGCATGATGAATGATTGTGTATGTATTAATGTTGTATGTATAATTTGAATTTGCACCTGATTAATGTGTAGCTATGGATGTGCTTGTTATGATTTGTGTGTGTGTTACCTAACTGTTATTTTTACACCTGAAATCGAGTGAGATGTTTCTCACTCCCCTATTTGCTCTATGTGTATTTTTATTGTGTTGCAGGTAATCATCAGTATGAGGATATTGGTGATGAGGCTTAGGTTTCAATTGGGAGTGCTCTGATATGATATGTGACATCGAAGTATGGTTAGGACTAGTTTAGGACTTTAGTTTCTTTCTTTGTTTGAAAAAACCTTTAACTTTATTTCTTTTGTAATTTCTACAAGTGAACTATGATTATGTATGTGAATGTGAATCTTTTACCTATTTGCTAATTGAGAAAGTTTTTATTCATTCTAATTTTATCTTACAATTATTGTGTATTATGTCGGAGTATAGGGTGTTACACTTTACTCGTCTTGAACAAATGATATTTGAAGTAACTTTTTAATTTGGAAATTTTTAAGCTTTTAATTTTGTTTTTATAATTTCTTTTTGTGAATAAACTAAACGAATGACTAATCTTGAATGTGTTTCTGGGCTTCATATATCATGTATCCTTTAGACACCTAATATCGTATTGAGATCTATTAGGCATATTTTTTTTTAACAAGATCTATTAGGCATCCTTTAAGAAAGAAAAGGCTGTGCTGAATAAGATATTATTGAATCTGTTTCTGGCCTTGATTACTGTCAAGTGGGTCATCAATGCAATTGGGCCCATCTGAACTTGAAAGAAATAAAAATGGTGGTGTTTTGGGTTTAAGGGCCCATTTATCCTTTAAAAGGCATTTTGCATCAGGTGGTGCATGCTTTCTAAGAAAAACACATACCACCCTAGAAGAAGCAGTGCTCTCGAAGAAGAAAAAAGAAATGGCAAAAAAATTGGTCTTAACCAAAAAATGATAATCCTAGCAGGGTTTGCATTAGTAATGGCTTCAGATGATGTCTTTATTTAGAGACTTTTTGGTACAAATTTAATTTTTTTTTTGAGATTTTTAATTAATTAATTATTTATATTTTTATAAAGAAACTTTAAAAAACGTCAGCTAAATAATTTATGATATTTTAATTCTTTTCAATACATATGCATGCTTCTGTTTAAGATGTTTTTTTTTGACAAGTATTCTCTTAAGTTTTAGGTTGTTGACTTGGTGTGAGAAGTCCATTTAAAACATTTTCACTTCCCTTGTTAGATACTTCTATTTACTGGATATTGGCACTATTTAAAAAGTCCTCACTCCGTTTTTGACCCATCAAAATAAGTTGTATATCTAAATAGAAGATTTGATTAAAAAAATATTCGACTTTGTCTACTAGTTAGTTGGTTAACTAGCAATTTTTTTTAAAAAAATATTTTATTTGAATTAATTTTATTTCTAATAAGTATGAAATGATAAATCTCTATTAAAAATTAAATATATTAACTTAAGCTATGTACACTAATTTATTTAAGAAAAAATAACAAAATTGAAAAAAAAACTAAATATTGCTTACTACATGTTTTAGTAAATGTATTAAAAAATCTCACATTGTCTACAATAAATTTATGCTTCTCCTCCTTCTCATATATAAAAAGGAGACCCAAATCTTAAAAATCACAAAAACTCTACCAAGCAGATATTTAAATCCAAATAAATTTAAATAAGTCTAGTAGAAAACATTAGACCTATAGTAATATTGTCTACAATATGTTTTAGTGAACATAATTTTTTTAATGGCCTACTATAAACATGCATAATGCCTATATTAATATATATAAATAAAGTAATATCCAAATAAATACAATTTTTAACATTCACCCACCATGATAATATTGATTGGGTTTTATTTATGTTGAAAACAACTCTTGTGTTGAATAATTGTGGTTACAAGACAACTTGAATATGACTAAAACATGACTGATACCACCAATAAAATCACAAACCAAAATTCATGATAAAGATAAACAATTTAAAGTTTTATTTATCAATGAACACATAACTAACAATCTCATTAGCATGATCATAACATAAGTTTGAAATACATGTATACATCATAACATAATTCATGTGATCTTTTCATGCTATTGTGTATGGATCCTACATTATGTCTCCCTAATAAAACACAACTAATCTCATCAAGGAGATTATATGTATCTCCTCCTAATATAGAGTGTTGTGATGACTATGATCTAATAAGCCCTCCTAGGCTACTCGACATTTGAATAAATGTTGATAGTTGACAATTGAGTTTATTGACACTACATGCATGTAGTTTAAGAGAGTCTTGTCCATTGCATTGTTATAACATAATCATTCTATATATCTTGGGTGATTGTAAACTATGAATGTGATAAATACCAAAATGTATGGCATACTTATTGTTGTATCTTGACATTAGTTATGAATGTATATAAGTTATTTTGTTGTGTGTGACTACCTAGCCATAAATTGCAAACCTTTTTATTGTAGTACTCTAATTGCACTCTCAGTTGATTGATAAACAACTTGTTTTTGAACAATTGGAACTTGCACAATAAGATGCTCTCTACTAGAACTTGCTCATCATTAATAGAGATTTCAAAATCAACCATATCATTTTCTAAAAATTTGGCAGTGATTGCCTTAATAAATTTTACTCCATAAGCGGGACAGTTGAATTTGTAACCTTTAACATTGATGAAATAATCAATAAAATAACATCTAATGGTTTTAGAACTTAATTTTGATGCCATGGGGTCATAAATTTTAACTTCAGTAACACAACCCCATACACAAAAAATGGTTATGGTTAAGTTTCCACACTTTAAAAAGCTCAAATGATGCTTTGGGCACCAATTTAGAAGGTACTTTTTTAGGATATACATGGTTGTTTTAAGTGTTTTTGCTCCAAAGAGAATTAGGTAACATAATTTGACTCACCATAGACCTTAACTTATCCATTAAAGTGAGGTTTCTCCTCTCAGCCACCCCATTTTAATTATTCAGGAGTTCTTGGTATTGTAAATTGTGAAAATGTTTCACATTCCTCAAGATATTTAGCAAAATGTCCCTTTAATTGGGACAGTCTCACCATGCCTATCATAAAACTCACTATCTTGATTTGACCTTACAATTTTTATTCTTTTATCGCATTGATTTTCTAACTTAGTCTTAAAAGTTTACTTTTTTTTCGATGACAAAGATTATTCATTTATTTGGTAGACATAACTAAAACAAGGAAAATTCATCAATAAAAGTTATAAAATAATTGTTCCTACATAATGTTGGTTTTAAATGCCCACAAATGACTATGAAAATTATATCTAAAAGATCTTTATTATGTGTAAAATCTTTACTATTTATCTCGGTTAATTCTCCTCTTATGCAATCTACCCATTCTTCAAGATCTGTAGAATCTAGAAGAGGTAAGATCTCATCTTTTGATTAGGATTTAAGGTTTTCTTTAATTAAGAAAAATAATTTTCTTTAATTAAGGATTTTTCGGTTCCAACCATTTTAACATGCAAAAAATTAAAAATATTTGAATCAAGATTCAAATAGTATAAACCCTCACATTTGATCATTTTTCCAACAAAATTGAAAGATAAAAAATAAACTCCTTTATTAATGTTAAAAGCAAATCCACAATCTTCAAGTTTACACAAAGAAAGTGAAGGAAATGTGAAGTTTTGTTTAAGGAAATCAGTAGCTAAGATTCACATAGGTTCATTGCATATTGATATGTTACACAATGAGTTGAAAATTCATTTTAACATGAACCTTTGAATGTAGTACGTCAAAAAAGAAACCCAACAACTTTCAATCCATTTATGAAAACAACATAAAACCATACAAAAAATTGTTGGATAACTATACAAACTTTTTATTATTTTTTTTGCCCCTTTTAACTCTAGGTCATGGGCCATCACCCTTCTAGATAGCCTTTTTAATGATAACTTTCTATCTTCTACAACCTTTTCAAGAACATCATCACAAGGTGGAGATGTAATAAATTCCCTAAGCCAAAAATTGTCTATCTTGATCAACTGTTATCTCATAACCCTTTGGTAGGAAAGTGTTAAATCCCAAAATCAAATTGTTATGCCCTTTGAATAACCCCTTCACCCTTTCTATAACACCATTAGTGTCAATCCTGAAAAAAAAAAATGTATTAAGACAAATTGATTCTTTATGTACAAGTTTGACACTCACTTCTCAAAATCACCACTTAATGTAAAAAGAGAGAAAGTAAAACTCTACCTTCGAGCCTTGAAATCTTTCATGATGCCAAGGAACATTTCATACTTTTCTTCTTGGTCTTGAAAGATGTCTTTGACTTCCTTCAAATATAATAAAGCATCTTTGATAGTCAATTTCTTGGAAATAGTTGTTCTGCCACCAGCACCAATTCCATTGCTTCATATACAAAATACAAACACACATTTGAATACCTTGAATATTAATAATCATAACATGTTAGCTAATCTCTAAATAATATCAAATGTTCCTCTAGTTCAATTAATCAATGGCCAAACTTCCTAAAATTTAAAATATCCTTATTCCTCATGTGGAAACAATAAAGCCCACACATATCATGAAGTGCTTCCATCTATCAATATATTCTAAGAGAATCAATGAAGTAATTTACATCACTACTCATATTACTTGGTTGGTATGATTCACACATACAACTTAAACAAATCAAATTATTTTCGACATAGCCTAGCTACCATATCCATTTCTTTTAACCCATAATCCCACAAAATAACCCATTTCAAAGTCAATATTGGTTAAATTGAACATAACTATACAAAAATCAACACCGCGTGTGAAAACACACACTTATCATTAGACCCATGTTCCATTTAAACAATACAAAGTAGCCAAAACTAGCAGTTTCACATACCTATGTTCCATTCAAACAATACAGAGAAGGGAAAACTAGCAATTTGACGAAAAAAAGAAACTTGGAAAATAAGATTAAAATTTTATGTGAAGATCAAGCGAATGAGAAAAAAATAAAATGTGTGTACTTTATATATATTGCTAGAAATGTGAATGAGTCTAGAATCACTTGATCCATGAACTTGAATTACTACTATATATCAATCCTGGCCCATAGTTTGTTCTTTCCTAAATGGTAAGTGATATACTTTTTTTCTAATTAAGATTATTCAATATACATTAGCTTATTTGGCGTAAATAGTAGTCATTAAGCATTGTTCTTTAGATTCATAGATGAATCTGTAACTAATTAATTCATTGCAAGTTTAATGAGATTTATTTAATTTTAAATGATTCTATAAGATTAGAAAATATAAGTTAATATATACCAAAAATAAAAATAAAAATTAGTTTTGGTGTGATAAAGCATTAAACTATTTCTATAAAAAGTACAATTTTTTTGGGTTTATACCACATGTATTCTTTCCTAGAGGCAATTTTACTATATGTGACAAGGTTCTCTCTCTAAATATTTGATATAGTTAGAGCTTGAGAAACTGGTTAAGTCATGCTAGTTGTTTCACACGCTTGGTGGTATGGAAAATAAAAAAAAAAGTTAATATATTCCAAAAATATATAAATTAATTTTGGTAAGATAAAACTTGTTCCTATGAAAAAAATATAAGATTTACTAATAATATTATACATTTTTAGCTAAAAAATAAATTTTATATTTAGGATATGCACTCATATATCATGAATAAAGTTGATCAAAATATATTTTATAATATTTATAGATTGGGTTAAAGTTGAATTTTTAGCTTGATTTGTGAATCATTTGAATAATTTGACCTAATTTTGAAATGTATGTGTACAGGATCTTAAAATGATAAACTTACAAGAAAAACACAAAAAGGTGAAAAGTGTGCCCATTGAAGAAGCACAATTGTGCTGAACTAAGCATGACTGTTAAAAGAGCAAAGCAACATGATTGTTTAGAACTAAGGACAAATGTGCTCAAAATCATAGTTACATATTTAAGAGAAAAGCACGACCGTGTTTAGATGAACTCAAACTTGCAATACCCCAATTTTTAGAAGATAAAATTAAATACATAATTTAATTAGTTAAAAGTTTTAGAAAATTAATGAAGTGATTATTTGAGTTTTTACTTAAAAACTATTATATGGTGAAAATATTTTATAGACGGAGTTAGTTTTTGATAATTGCCAAATATGCATACAATTTTTTATTCAATTTAAGCAATTATTAATATATCTTATGCTTCTAAATCTTGTTTTTGGTCACAAAACACTTAGGCAAAAATTAGTTTTATTTTAAGATTGAATTGTTTAAATATTAGATATTTTAATATTTTTCTTTGTTGAGATATAACACAAGGAAAAACTAATTTGGAAGTTATAAGTCTCAAAGGAAAATCATCGCTTAAAAGACCAACTGAACACCCTCTAATAAGTAAGCATATCTAACCTAAAAGTCCATTAGATAATATTATAAAATAGGGTCTCTAAAAGGTCTCTATATGACTACTTTCTATGAGCATAATTTTAGAGAGATAAGAGAAAGATCATGTTAGGTCGTTCTTGTCATCACGGATCGCTCAAAGTTCCCTCTTCTATTGTGTAATTCTTAGTCATGAGTGATTAAGTTGTACCTGTGTAATCTTCCCTGTTCTCATTCAATACATTATTTTTATTCAGTTAATCATTTTTATACTTTATACTTAATGCTTGCATGATTTTATAATTTTAACTAAAGTTGGGAAACCCTTTTAAAATTACGATCTAGGTAAAATACTGATAATACTTATTCCTAGGAATAAGGATAAGCCTTATTAGTCAATTTTTAGGCCCCTAACCTTAACGTAGGTTGCTTTTTAATTCTTGTAATTTCAATTATTTTCCCATTTTGTAGACATGTTAACAATGTGATTCCTACTTGAAAGAGTTTGGTTTTATTTATAAGACATGATGTTATTTAGTTATATTTTATTTATATGTTATGATATGTAGGGTAGAAAGTGTCATAACTATAATTAAATTAAGCAAATATAACTCAACACTACGAGCAAAATGATTTTAATGAGGGTTATTATTATTATTTTTTTACTTTATCGAGGGTTAAACCTTGTAAAATGCATTACCTACGATCACTATTTCCACTGAGAAAGCATTCACGCCTAACATGTTACCGTTAGTTTTCAACAACCTTTGAAAACATAAAAACTACCAACAGTTTCAAATCCCAAGTAATTACTTGTGGTTTTGAAACCCTTGAAAATTAAGAAGGATTTCAAGTATTTTATAGGGGTTTAATAACCCCATTACTATCATACACATTTCTTGTGATTACAAACCTTCGTTAATGCTATATTTTATTTTTAAAAAAATTGAAATGTTTGGAGTATACCCAATATTTTTGTTTGACATTTGGTATAAAAGTTGTTACAAATCATGTGTGCCCAATTATGTGTTAAAATATTCCTATATGAGCGATCTATGTTTTATTTAAATATAAATAAAAGGTAAAAATAAATCAAAACTCCTCTTTTAAAAACTAAATAATTTCATTTGACAATATTCATAAATTTTATGCACAAAAGTAAATTTGATATACAAAGTAAATCTTCAGTAGATATTTTTGTTCCTAATTCTTCATCTCTGTTAAAGTTGTGATCTTAGTTGTTGGCTCATTTTGTCCCATTGAAATTTCCTTTATTTCTTTGAAATAAAATTAAAATTAGTTTACTGAATTAAAATCAAATTACAAAACATGCACTAAAAATAAAGATATAATTAAATTACCAAATATGCACTAAAAAATTAAAATCATATTACCAAACATGCACTAAAAAAAGAAGATAGAATCAACAAAGTTCTCCTTCTTTTTTTTTTTTTTCCTTTTACACATAATTTCCAAATGTTACTAAATAATAATAAGGTAATGTGACTTCCAAGTTCCAAATAATACACACACACACACACTTTATATTTGATAAACACTCTTCCTTCTTCTTGCTTTCTAAAATACGTTATGCTATCAAAATCCTATAGAGAGGATCTTGAAGTTGAAGGAGAGTATCACACCATTGGACCCTTGCTTTCGATAGAACTTTTTGAAAGTAAGGGAAAAGTGAACCTATCTCGCTCATGAATGTGGGGTAATTTGTAGGTAGGAAATTATACCTCAACCGCTTTGTATTTGTGTGAATCTTGAAGTGGTTATCAATACACTAAAAATGTGATGTGAGATTGCTTCTAGTGTAAGTTTTTGTTGGCTTGATTGATATTATTAAATTGATGATGTTCTATGACTTTGGTAAATAATTGAGATTTTGGGGGTTTTGGTTTAACCCTAGATGACAAAATTGGGGTTATATGTGAGAACCCTTAGGAATCCTAAAATCAAATATAACAGATTATTAATAAAATTAATTGAATAATTGAGTTAGGGATGAGTTAGAATTGCTAATTTAGATTTTAATTCATGTGGGCTTGAGAAACATTGGAAGAGGGTGTGGTTTGTAATTTCTATAGATGTCACGAAATTGTCATCTCTTGGGAACCTTATGATTCTTTCTCTCAATGGCATTGTGCATGGCTATTCCAATGAGTCACTAAAGTTTTTGGCGCCTAATGTGACTATTCTCGTTAGGTTCCATTTAACATTTATGTTTATGAAGGTTGAATGCTAGGCGTGGCCTCAACCATGTTAGATGCAAGAGCCTAGAGACACTAGTGGGAAAAAGGATTTTAAATCGACTATTTTGGACTAAGGAATCGATTGTATAATCGATTTTGTTCTTGCCAATGTTGTAAGGATGGACTTTTGAAATTAGTTTTTGAATGATTTAAAAAGTAGCATACAAAATTAGTTATTGAACAACTAATTTTGTATGTGTAGACCTCCCAAGCTGAAGTGCACTACCATGAGTTTATGAAGTAGTGTAAAGAGAGCCAACCAATCTGGTTCTAATGGATTTTACTTATGTTTTATGTTTGTTACTATCACTCTCTACGTCTCACACATAAAAATGCTAAGTTCCGTATGATTCCAAGCATTGAACCTAAACACCATTGTTTCTACACAAAGCACGCTTTTGCCACCAACATTGTCTTACACCATACGTTTTCCTTGACAAAACATCATTCCCTTCCCCAACCCTTGTGCTCCCTATTTGTCCAACCTTTGCATTACACCTCCATCATTGGATCTCCATCGCTTCAATATTGGAACCTCACCAACCACCAACACCATCATGTGCGAACCACCAAAAGAAACAAAACAAAGAGAAAGTTCAAACATAGTCAAAACCAAAACCCAACACACACATGAAGAGCTTGAACCCCCTAGCACACACATAAAGGGCCAAAGAATGAAGGACGAAGAACCCATCACCAAAGACATGATGATTTCCATGATGGGGATGAGGGACTTGAAGGGTTGTTGTTGCTACTATTATGCGTTCTCTAATAGTATAGTTGGTGAGTAAAGACTAGGGCGTGGGAGATGAGGTGCTTTGCTCAAGATTCCTTAATCAAGGCTAACCAGTTCTTATTTGATTCAAGGTGTTGACCTTTTTAATCTTGAGTGCCAAAGGGAGAGTGTGTCTGTAGAGTCTCGAAAAAATTATGGAGTCCAAAAGATGAGTTATAATTTGATCAACCTTATTTATTTATGGTAGTCGGCATGAGCTTGTCTAGAAATGTCATGCTTACATCCGAAACACAAAGCACATATGTTATTAGTTCTAAATTGTTGTGTTGCCTTTATTCTTCTAGCCACAACCATGTCTAGATCAACACAAATTATGCTTCTTTAATGAATACACTTTCTTTTGCCATTTTATTTTTATTTTTTCATGTAATTTCAACATTTTAAGGTTCTCTACATATGCATTTCAAAATTAGGTGAAATTGCTCAAATAATTCACAAATCAACCTAAAATTCAACTCAAACCGAATTTGCAAATACGATAAAAAAATGGTTGATCAATTATATTCATGACATATGAATGCATGTTCTAAATATAAAATTTATTTAATTTTAAAAAAAATGCATAATACATCATTTTTTAATAGAAACAAGCTTTATCTAAAAAAGTTAATATATATTTGGAATATATTAAATTTTACTTTTTATACCACTAAGTGTTTAGATCAACTGACGTAAGGTTGTTTTGACTTTATCATTCATGCGCTTTAACAAACACGTAACCAATGTAATAGGCTAAACTAAATAGCATATATAGTTTTGACTTGAGGGCATTTTAACGTCTAACCAACTAATAATGTCTTAAACATTTAAACAAAAATAAGACTATAGCTCACATTTACTCGTACATGCACACATTCACACTTAATTAAATTCACTTACCCCACACTAAAATTGCATTCACTCTTCTCACACATGTTCACCTGGTATACACCAAAATAGCCAACTAAATGTCCCTAACAACTAATATTATTTGGAGGCATTTTACCCAACACTTAATAATAGGGATGACAAAATATAGGGTTTGGATAGGCCATATAATACCCTTTCCAATACTCGATCCCATATTTGTGCAAGTAACGATTTTGATCCCTATTTTTGTTCTAGCTATGCACCTAGATGCCTATGTTAACACGTGCAACTTGAACTTTACTTACATATGATATTAATAATAATAAATTAAAAAAAAATAACTAAAACTATTACTAATATTAAAAATTTATTCTTAAATAATCCAACCATAATCTTGAAAGCAAACACACATAATATTAAAAACAAACAAATATAACATTGGTTTGTTTAAATCCAAGTCAAAAATAAACATTACAAAAAAAATCATACAACTATTAAACTTAATGTTTTAATTTTTAACAAAAACTAACTTGGACGTTATGTGGTGACAATATTATCCAACACTTAACAAAAATGAATACATTGATAATTTTATCTTGGATACCATTGAATTCTTCAAGACATTTCCGTATTTGGTGTTAATTTTTCATATTATGGGTCTAAATGATGGATACACATTGTATCATTCAATTGTTCCCATAGGTGAGCTTTCTCTAACAAAGTTAACCTCATTGCCTTTAATTTATCATTTCAATACTAATTTATAAACCTTACTCAGAGACTAAAAAAGGTTAATGTAGTAGCATACAAAGTATGTAAATACACGCAAACACATGCACACAATTAAGTGCGTGCACAAATACACACATATAAAAATAAGTTGAAATTCACTACTAATAGGAATGTAGAGAGGAAGAGAAAAAAAAAGACAAAATAAAATAAATCATTCACCAAAGAACAATTGAAAGAGGGTCTAACTTTAGATTTAGCATATGTGATATATTTCTTTATCCCAATAAACTCATCTTTTGCATTATGTTCAGTGTCATCATGTAAGTATTCCCTGTATCATATATCGATTGAAATTACATTACCAAAGCCTTATTTTTTCATTTCATATTTTTCATTTTCTCATAATAGTTTCATTGACCATTTTGTTGTTATCTTTTTCCTATTTTAGCATATCAATTTGTTAAAAAATTTGCCTTGAAACAAGTATATATTCCAATCTAATACGAAGCCACTTAATGCTCACTTTCATATTTTTTCATTTCATTTGTAAGGTAGTCATGTTATGTGACTTATTTTTTGGAATTTGATGGAGAACTTTGTCTCGCAATTCTTAGATGATGTCACATTTGGCCACCAAAATCATTAATTGATTGGAATTTTATCGTGGATACCATATAATTCTTCAAAATATATACATTCTTGGTGAGAATTTTTCTTAGTATGGGCATGAATGATGACTTTACTTTGTATCCTTTATTTGTGCATTGTAGGTGAGCTTTGTCCAACAAAGTTAATCCATAATCTCCAATTTGTCTTTTCAATGGTAAATTATAAACCACATATAAACTTACAAAGCTTAATGTTATGATACAAACTTACTAAGGAGAATATGGATAAATGGTAGAAAATGATAAAATTAAAATAAATCATCCACCAATTAGTAATTTAAAAAGGTCTAATTTTGGATTTAAAAAATGTGATACATTTCTTTATTCTAATGGATCGTCTTTTGTTGCATTTATTTTTCTCCTTGCAAGTAGTCTCTCTGTAATACATTGATTGTAATTGCATTACCTATGCCTTATTTTCCAATTCAATTATTTTGTTTTTATTTTGATAGTTTTAATGACCTTTTTGCAAGTGTAGTCAGGGAATCTCTGTCTTGCAATTCTGAGATAATGTCACATATGGTTACCAAAACCATTGATTGAAATTTCATCATAGATACCATAGAATTTTTCAAAACATCTTCACTCTTGGTGAGAATTTGTCTTAAAATGGACATGAATGATGACTTTATTTTGTATCCTTCAATTGTGTCCATAGGCGATCTTTGTACTACAAAGTTAACTCATCATCTTCAATTTGTCATTTCATTGATAAATTATTAATCACAAAGAGACATACAAAGCTTAATACAATGGGATACGAAGTAGACACATAAATCAAGATAAAGATGAAATTCACCACTAAAAAGAATGCATAATACGGGTTCAAAATGGCAACACTAAAGGGAAACCACTCAATGGTTTGTATGTTCTAATTTTTATCTCATTTGAAACAATAATCATATTATGCAACTTATCTACAGTGATTTGATAGAGACGTTTGTCTTGCAATTATGAGATGATGTCACATATGGTCTTAAAAATCATTGATTGAAATTTCATTATGTATATCATAGTATTCTTCGAGACATTTTTTTATATTTGGTTAGAATTTTTCATAACATGGGTCTACATGATGGTTTCACCTTATATCTTTCAATTGTACCCATAGGTGAGCTATGTCCAACAAAGTTAACCTTATCACATTCAATTTACTATTTCAATGGTAAATTGTAAACCACACATGTACCTGCAAAGCTTAATAGTGGCATATGTAATACACATTTATGTATCGGAATGAAGTTATAATTTACTATTAAGGAGAATGCAGAGAGAATGAGAAAAAATGGAAAAACTAAAATAAACCAACCATCAAAGAGCATTAAAAGAGTGTCTAACATTTGATTTAACATATGTGGTACATTCCTTTATCCTAAAGGACTCATCCATTACTTTGTCCATTATCCACTTTCAAGTAGTCCCTCTATCACACGTAGATTGGAATTGCACTACCAATGCCTTCTTTCTATTTCATAAATTTTATTTTTCAATTGATAGTTTCAATGACATTTTTATTGATGTCTTTTATTATCTTTTAGCATGCCAAATTGTTTAAGAATATGTCTTGCCTCAAGTATCTCTTCTAATCTAATGTAAAGTTTCTCAATGTTCACGTTCATATTTTTAATCTCATTTGCAAAAAAAGTCAATTGCAACTTATTTTCCATGGTTTGATGGAGACCAATGTCTTACAATTTTTAGATGATGTCACACATGGTTTCTAAAACCATTTATCAAAATTTCATCTTGGATACCATTGAATTCTTCAAGACATCTTCATGTTTGGTGAGAATTTTTCATAATATGGGTCTAAATGATGGCTACACATTGTATCCTTCAATTGTGCTCATAGGTAAGCTTTCGATAACTAAGTTAACCTCATCACCTTTAATTTTCATTTCAATGGTAAATTATAAATTGTATTGAGAGAAAATCAAATGTTAATATAATGACATACAAAGTACATATACATACATGAAGACAAAATAGAAATTCACTACTAAGGGGAGTGTAGAAAGGGGGAGAAAAAAAAAAGCAAAAGTAAAATAAATTGTACACTAGAGTAATTAAAAACATGTTTAACTTAAGATTTAACATATGTGATACATTCCTTTATCTTAATGACTCATCTTTTGTTATGTCCATTGTCTCCTTGAGTGTATTCTGTCTATCACACACTAAATGTAATTGCAGTGCCAGTGCCTTCTTTTCTACTTCACATTTTCCATTTATTATTATTATTATTATTATTATTATTATTATTATTATTATTATTATTATTATTTTCAGTATGCCAAACTATATAAGAATCTACTTTTCCTCAACTATTTCTTCCAATATGATATGAGGCCACTTAATGCACAGTTTCATATTTTCTATATGATTTGCAAGAGTAGTGATGTTATGCAACCTATATTTTGTTATTTGATGGAGACCCTTGTCTTGCAATTATGAGATAATGTCACATATTGATGAGGACATGACCAAGGACAAGGAGCATGGAGCACTTGAAGGGTTTGGAGGACCTATGACAAGGGCGAGGACGAGGAAAGTCAAGGAAGCTCTACAACAAGTGTTGAAAGCCACTATTAGATTAGGACCATGTCTTGAAGATGCAAACCATAAATTGTAAAATTACATCATGATTGAAGGAGATGATGCATGACTTTAATTAAAGAGCACATGTCATAAATTCAACTTAAGGATGAGAGCTTACTTGCTGAATGGGACAACTAGAGTGTTTTAATTATTTTTGGCTGAGTTTTAAACATAAATTGGGCTGTTACATTGTGCTAAAATATAGGGCCAGATTGCTTAAAGTTTGCAAGCTGAACATTATTATTTTGGGGGCAGTTACACTTTTACAATTATTGGTTTTAATTTGGTTATTATTAGGATATTTACCTTGTAATAATTATGAATGCCAAGGGACATGAGAATAACACATGTGGCTAAATGTATCAGCCTATATATTGTGTGCATAGGTTTCAAGAGATGGGAGATATCAATTGGTGAAAAAATAGCCACTACTAGAATTTCTCTTATTACATGCAACTTTTATGAAAAATTCGCAAGAAACGTTGTTCTTACAAATTTTTCTGCAAAATTTTATTTTCAGGTAATACCTTCGTGGATAATATATTTTTGCGAATTTTAAAATTCGTAGGAAATTTTCTTGCAAAAAAAATTTGCAGGAAAGTTTCTTGCAAAAAAAAATTTGCAGGAAAGTTTCCTGCAAAAAAAAATTCGCAGAAAAGTTTCCTGCGAATTTTTTTGCAAGAAATTCTACAAGAATATTTTTTACGAAAAAAATTAAAAAAATTACTATAAATTCTATCAATAATTCTTCAACTTTCAAATGCTCACAATGAATTCATCTGAAACATTGTTTCCATGCCTCCAACATGTGATACATAATCTTTTAAATTCTAAGATTGTAGATTATAAGCCTAACACTCAACCATACAATCAACTTATAAGGTAAGTGTTACCCCCAACTTATATACTCTTTAATTATTTTATTTTCAATCGATGTGTGACTTGAAGTTTTTTTAAAATATTAAACTTATAAATTTAAATATATATTTTTTATATTTCCTGCGGATTAAAATTTGCAGGAAAATTTGCAGAAAAGTTACTTGCAAATTTTTTTCTACCATTTAGTAAACATTACTTGCGAATTTATTTTTACAAGAAAATCTGCAAGAAACAAAATAAAATTCTTACAATATTTTCTGCAAATTTTTACCATGGAAAAAAATTTCTATGATTATTAAAATTGTAGCAAAATTTACAAAAATTTCTTGTAAATTATTTTTCGTAAAAAAATTATAAGAAATATCTGTAAATTATTTTTCGCAAATAAATTTGTAAAAAAAATTTACGAAATTATTATTGCAAAAAAATTGGCAAAAAATTTCTACGAATATTTTTTTGTAAGAAAATTTGCAGGAAAATGACACTTTTCTAGTAGTGAGCTCTTGTGAGTTCATTTCTCCCGGGTGTTTATCCTACCAAGAATTGAGTTTTATCAAAGGTCTTTCATCCCTTTGTGTGTATAACTCAAGGCTTATCTTCTTTCCTTGGAAGTGTGATGCCTCTGCCATTTCCTTTCCGTTTACTGTCTTTTTCCATGCACGCATATTTCTGTCCAATTCTCCATGTATGAACGTTGATTTGGGATTAAAATTCTGCACCTAATTGACCTCTTGTTTCACACCAAAATTGTTACCTATCATTCTCTCTAATTATCTTCTAAATTTTGCTCACTTTCCATTTGATAAATTGTGTCTTCTTTGTTTAATTTTTGTTCAAGACAACAACTATCAAGAGGATTCATATCACATATGGTCATTGAAATCATTAATTGGAATTTCATTATGGATATCATAGAATTCTTCAAGACATTTTCATGTTTGGTGATAATTTTTCTAAATATGGATTTGAATGATGACTTCATTTTGTATTCTTTAATTATTCCCAAAAGTGAGTTTTCTCCAACAAAGTTAACCCATCAACTTCAATTTTTGATTTCACTGGTAAATTATAAACCACATAGAAACTTGCAAAGATTAACATAGTGGCATACGAAGTACACATATACTAATCATGACAAAGTTGAAATTCACTACTAAGGAGAATGAAAAATGAAGGAGAAAAAATGGTAAAAATAAAACATACCATTGACTAAAGGGCAATTAAAAGAGGGTATATCTTTAGATTTAGCATAAGTGATACATTCTTTTACCTAATGAACTCATTCTTTGCTTTGTCCAATGCTTGTAGGTAGTTTATCTATTACACAATGATTGAAAATGTATTGCCAGTGCCTTTTTTACCACTTCATATTTTCCATTTTTCTCATAATGACCTTTTTGTTGCTATTTTATTTTTCACTTTCAACATGCTAGACTGTTTAAGAATTTGCCTTGTCTAATGTATCTCTTCAAATCTAATGTGAAGTTACTCAATGCTTACTTTCATATTTTTCATCTCATTTGCAAGATTGGTTATGTTATGTAGCTTATCTTTTGTGATTTGATGAGGAATCTTGTCTTGAAATTATGAGATGATGTTACATACAATCCCCAAAATCATTGGTCGATTAATTCTTATGTTGAAAGGCACTATGTCCGTCAAAGCTTCAAAAAAGTATAAGTACCCATTAAAAAGAAATATTCTAACTATAAATTTTAACTTGAGACATTTATTCATAACATATATTTTAATTAAATTTCATCACTAACATGTCATTCCACGTTGTAATTAGAATTTCTTCACCAATCACATAAAAATTTAAATTTATGTATATCATCATTATCTAAAAAGTATATTTTATAGTTCATAAATTTATTTATTAATATTTCTATTATTGAATTTAATTAGCCTTTTTAAAAAATAATCAATGGGATCCCTTTATTTTTTAATTATTCTTTTTAATAATCTGTTACATTCAATCCAAATTATAAAACTAATTTAATCTAAGAAAAAATGAAATAAACTTGGATTGAGTTTTTATTTTAACATTTTGGAATTTTTATTAAGCAATATTAAAAAAATTCTACAAAATGTACAAATTTAAATAAAGAAAAATACAATGTGTAGAACTATAGTAATTTTGTGAAATATATTAAAATTTAAGTTCCAAATCTAAATTATTTATTATTTATATTAATGTTTATATCTAGTATTTAAATAATAAAAAAATTATACGTTATCGGTCTTTTGCATTTTGGAATTTTTTTAATAAACTAATTTATTGGAATTCTTCAAACTAGACAAATTAAAATGTAGAAAAATATAAAGATCTAATGAAGTATAAAAATATAGTACCAAATTAATTCTTTCAAATATTTGAAAATTTAAATCCCATTCCAAATAAATTATTTATTATTTCTCATAAGTGTTGATACCCAATCTTTAAGTAATAAAATAAAAAAAAACCTAAACATTACTATCTTTCTTTAAATAATAAAACTTCATTGGAATTAATTAAAATGGGAAAAATCAAATGTAAGAAAATATAAAAAGTCCAAATTCAACAATATTGAATACCAAATAAATTCTTTCAAATATATCAAAATTTAAATTTCAAAACCATATTATTAATTATTTTACAAAAATATTCATTCCAATATTTAAATAATAAAAATAAAAGAGAAATTACTATCAATAAGATTCCTATATATCTATCAAATTATTTTTTTTATTTAACGATTATAAAAGTCAAATCTAAGTATACATGAACAATAATTCATATTTACTAAGCATGAACAATAATTCATATTTACTAAGCTCAATAATTTGATAAAACACTTTCCATGTTTGCTCCAACTTTCCTCTCTACACCATTTCTCCTTTGTTATATACATTCTCTCTTCAATCTTCATACATGTCTATTATATACTAATATAGTGTTTTCATTAACCGTCAATGACAATGATGGTACTAAGGTAATTACCGAGTCTCAAACACCTGCTCGACCATCATCTAATGTTGCGTGCACCGGTTAATATGTGCTCAACAAACTTCTAACTAGGGAAAAATGTGCTACTTAGGTGAATCATATAATATTCAATTTCACTTATGTACCTTTATATGTCGTTGTTTATTTCTCCTGTTATCAAATAATTATGTGCATTAATTCAGTAGTGCAAAAAAATACTTACAATTGGTTAAGAGAACCAATTTTAAAAGTGATACAGTGACATTTTTATAAATAATGCCACTATTTTTAAGATCGATTAAATTTAACCGATTTTAAAAGTACTTTCAAAATCGACTAACTTATGACCGATCTTTAAAGTTGTTAGTAGTGCCAGTTTTAAAATTGGTTCTTAAAGAACCGATTTTGTATGTAACTTATAAAATTGGTTCCAAAGAGAATCGATTTTGTATACTAGATACAAAATCGGTTCTTTAAGGATCGATTTTAAATGTTCAATAGTAATTTGGAGGAGAACCCTGCTGCTTTCTTATTTGTGTTATTTGCTAAATTGATAGTGTTCTCACTTTTCTCTTGCATGCCCCCACCTTGCTTCACGATACTTCCTCTTCTCCGTCATCACCGTTCACCCAATTATGCACGTTGTTGTTGCTGGCCACTGTGCTTTGTTGCTTTTGTCTTCGTTGTGCCCTCTCTTAAAGTGCCCAGCCAATGTCGTGTAATTGGTTGTTGTTGTTCGTCATCCCAACTTTCTACTTCCCAACTCTTATCATAACCTTCAAATCATAGGCTCCTGTAGACTGTAGAGGCTTTTTGTTTCTCAACTCTTGTCAAACTCTTTGGGTATGGAATCCTTCTATAAGTGTTCACAAAAGGTATTTTCCTCACCTATTGAATCAAATATGAATGCCATGTTTTTCACGTTGTTCTATGGTTTTGGGTATGACCCATCAAAAGATGATTATTTGGTTGTTAAAGCCTCCTACAACCCATTCTTGTGATGTAATGTGACCTGGGTGCAGTTTTTCTCGCTCAGAGATAACACGTGGCGCGATATTGAGGCTTCCCATTTGTCTTATTATTTACTCTCCTCATGGTGTTTTAGTAATGGGTTGTTTTTGAACAGTGCTATTCATTAGTTGGGGTTTCCTAATGGTTTATCAATGTATGATGTTGTTGCCTTTGATGTAACAATATTGTTCCTTCTCTTAATGGTGTATCACTACAAGAAAATTGCATATTAGTGAGGGACAATTCCCTTGCTATTTCTTCTCTAATCCCTTGCTAATCAAATTTGCGACAGGATAGTGAAGGAATAGTGAGGGAACCTTCCCTCGCTAAATACAGGTAGCTAATTAGAGAAGGATTGTATTTGATGGAAAATCTAGGAGAATGATGAAAGTTTTCCCCTTAGACTTACTCCAAGCTCCTTGGATCTTCCTTAAATGATTGTTGGACGTGAAAAGATATGGATGAAGGATGAATGAGATGGAGTTGCTGGACGTAGAAACACCTTAGCCAAAGGAGCAAAGGGTTGCTCACAAAGGTGCCAATCCTAGAAGTTATGTGAAGAACCCTAGAACTAGGCGTGAATTTATGATTTCATGTGGGAGAGAATTATGCAAAGTGAAAAATGATATGTATAGAATACTCAAAGTGACTACAAATGAGTGGGAAGGGAGGCTTATATTGAGTTTAGAAGTGGTGCCACTCAAAGGAACATTTTGGCATCAAAATTTGGATTCAAATTTGAAATTTGAATTTAATTTTCGTCCAAGTGAGATCTGGTCATGTGCAGTCACATTTGTTTGTTAATTAGGTCTAATTTAGAGTTCATTTGAGTTTCATTTGGTGGCCACCATGTGCGGCCCCCTTGGCTAATCCACATGTGCTCCAAATGTAACCTAAATGAACCTAAATTTGACTTAATTAACTAATTACTTTAATTAAGCCTTAATCCTATGCTAATGGCCAAATACAATGGCAAAGCTATCCTAAATGTTCTCACCTGAGATCGGCTTGAGGGGCGATCACTTCGGTGAGATTGATGAGCCTCTTCTCTTAGGTACGTAGGTTGTGCCGAGATAGGGGTGGTACATGCAAAAGAAACTCCGATGCTAAAGTTAGTCTTTGTGGATGTGTGAGTCTCATATATATAATACACGTACCTTGGTGTGAATTAGGATTTTCTCCCTAGGCGAGAACAGAGTTGATTTGGGCCTATGGTTGGTTGTGGCCCAATGGACTGTGGGCTTGTGTGTTAGCCGATGTCATATTGTGCCTGGATACCGAACTCGGTCTCGATGTACGAGGTGGATAGTACACTAAACAATAAGAAATAATAAAAGAAGCAAAATGAGTCTAATATTAGGTACCAAAATACCCAAGGTCCATTAAGCCAAAAAATAGGCCCAATAAGCCTAAGGCCCAAAAACCCTAATCTATGTGGCCCAAAATACAAGACCAAAATGTATGAAACCTATACTAATTTAATATTCACAAATAGTGTATCCCAGAGTATGACCCATGTGAAGAGTATCTTGGGCCCATCGACCAAAATGTATGAAACCTATACTAATTTAATATTCACAAATAGTGTATCCCAGAGTATGACCCATGTGAAGAGTATCTTGGGCCCACCAACCCCACTAGGCCCACCGAGCTCTAAACTACTCAAGTCTTCATGTATCCTCCTGGTTATGGCTCTGGTGGTTGGACCTTTGGTCTAAGCTACTCCATCAGTATCCCTTGCTTATCTGTAGCAAATAGTGTTGCCAAACCCTCACTAAGTTCCTCATTAATTGTATTAAGGATGCTTAATGTGCCCAACGCTAATTAGCAGCCAAGCTTTCTTGCTATTCCTTTGCTAATGGCTCACAAAATATCTCTCTCTAATTTGTAGTTATTCACTCGCTACTTTTTCCCTCGCAAAGCACACCCTATTCCCTTGCTACATGTGACACTCTCTACCCACTTACATAATACACAATAATTGTAAGATAAAATTAGAATGAATAAAAACTTTCTCAATTAGATAAGTCTTAATTAACAAAGAGGTAAAGGATTCACATTTGCATACATAATCATAATTCACTTCTGGAAATTACAAAAGAAATAAAATTAAAGGTTTTCCAAACAAAAGAAAGAAACTAAAGTCCTAAACTAATCCTAACTATGCCCCAATGTCACATATCCTATAAGAGCACGCCCAACTAAAGCCTAAGCCTCATCACCAACATTCTCATGTTGATGATCATCTGTAACACAATTTAAACACATACAAAGAATAACAAGGGAGTGAGAAACATCTCACTCAGGTTTAGGTGCAGAAATAAAGGTTAGACAACACACACATAATAAACATAATACAAGTCACAAGCACTAATCATATATACACAGTACACATACACAATCAATGTCACATGCACACTCATTTATCATGCAATGATATCAGGGAATCGACTCATAAATGCATGCATGTGGTGTCAATCACATATCACTGGTGTGTTGCCTAAACAACACACCTAAGGTAGGCTAGAAGTACATGTAGGGAGCTTTCCATACACTCTCAACTAGAAGAATGTACTGCTAGGGTCTGGTCGAGATAACGAAGCTATGCAAGTTACGTCTTGTGCTCACAAACAGGAAGAATTGAGACATCCAAACCACACTATCCCCTAGGACTCCCCCAAGCTATTACACAAGGAGAGACTTCCCTAACGGTGTACTCCATATCGTACCCGACACATAGATGCATATGATGCATGCCACACACATTCACACTTCATGGACTCATCACTTTACTTATCATATCAGATCAGATCTCATGTCACTTGTTCATATTTCACATTTCTCATACTCATAGTCACAAGGTCACATATAAGAGATTCTCATCCTCATCATGCTCATAGGAAACACGTCACTTGCATTAACATAATAATAAGGAAGTTCTCACACCATTAGCACCTTCAAACATGGCTTAAAACTTATCTATTTTTGAAATTAAACACATATTCACACTCAACAAATATCAAGGGACACAATAGAAAACTGAAACATTAAAATAGAAAATATTCATATTTTTCCTGTTTCTCATAGGGTTTCTTGTAGGAACCTATAGAGTACTCTAATCCCTATAAAAACATATTCAAACTCAAAATTAAATATACATTCATGCTCAGTAATCATCAAGGAACACAACAAAAAGATCAGAAGTTAAAACAGAAAACATTCAAAATTTGCCCTTTTCTCATAAGGTTTTTCAAAGGAACCTATAAAGCACTCTAATTCATATCAAAACATATCCAAACTCAAAATTAAACATACATTCATGCTCAGTAATTATCAAGGAACACAACAGAAAACTCAGAAGCCAAAATAAAAAAACATTCAAAATTTGTCTATTCTCGTAGGGTTTCTTGTAGGAACTCATAAAGTACTCTAATCCATATCAAAACTTATCTATTCTCGAAATTGAACGTATATTTACACTCAGAAGCACACAAGGAACGCAATAGAACATTCAAAAAGAAAAACAGGAAACTTTCATAAAGTGGCTATTCCTATCAGGCAAGAGATTGAGGGTCAATCCTACTACCCAACAGTTATTCTCAGACCTCAAAGTGAGGTTTCTCACTCCCCCTTACCTGAATGAGCAGAAGATGAAGTATGTGTGGTTCCTCGGTGATCTCCTCCTCCTGGTTCTTTTGAGTCTTCAGAGCGCATAGAAAAGAAATGAGAGACTAGTCACGAGAAATAAGAAGTGTGAAAGTAACTCCTGACAACTCCTTTCACTAGTGGAAAAAACACTTTTAAAATCAGTCATTTTTGACTTTTAAAATTGGTCCTCTGACCGATTTTAAAAGAGCTAATTTTAAAAAATGGGACTTTTAACATCGGTCGCTGATCGATGTTAAAAATGGGACTTTTAAAATCGGTCAACAGTGACCGATGTTAAAAGTGGTTAATTTTTTTTAAAATATTTGACTTATTTTAGGAGAATCCCTGAACAAAACCTGCAAATTAATAAAATACCAGACAATTCATATGTTTTTAATATATCAAATTACATACAAATGACAAGAGTTGGTAAATGTCAACTGTGAGGCCCCATACTCTTTTGTTTTCTCCTCCGAACCCTCACTCACTTTCTTTGTCTATCCACTCAAAACTCTCTTCTCCTCAATCTTCTTTGGCTGATCATTTTCACTTGGAATCAAGGTGCTGATACCAGTGCTGGACTCAGCTGAGCCGTACAAAGTTTTCTTCAAGCTCATTCCTTTTCTTCTTCATCATTCTCTTCCTCCCGAAGCTCGGAACCGTTGAACCGAGGTAAGGGAAGTTAGCTTTCTTGCTGTGTTTTGGTTGAAATGGGGTTGAGAACTCATTGAGTTGTTAAGAGTGTTGGATTTGTTGGCTGATTTGGGTGTATCATGGAGTTTTTGGGGTTGTTGGGAGTTATGGGGGAAATTGGGGATTTTCTCATTCTGTTGTTGCATGTGTAAAAAGGTAGCATTTTTGGACTATTGGATGGAAATGTGATAATTTGAACCGATTCCATGTGGAGTTTTGCTGATTTTTTTGCAGATTCTTGAAGAGTTTTCGAAAATATGAGGTTTGCTGCTGAACTCGCGCTGGGCGTAGTTCTTCGCGCCGGGCGCGTGGCCATCTGAAGGCAGCATTTAGGCAAGTTCGCCGGGCGCAAAGATGTGTGCGCCGGGCGTGCTTGAAAATGTTAGCCTCTGGATGGCCCACGTCGGGCGAGGGTTGAATCGCGTTGGGCGCGATGTCAGTCGTGACTTGTTTTTGGCTTCTGGTATGGCGCTAAGCGCGATTTTGGCCATGCTAGGCGCGACACTACTAGGAAAATACTGTTTTACATTACTATATTAACATCGATTGCCCAAAAAACGATGTAAAAAATATATGCAGTGACAAACTTGTAATTAAGTGAAAAATATAATCAAATTTACATCAGTTCTTCCTAAAACCAATGTAAAAATGAAATATTCTACATTGGGTTTCCTTTTAACTGATGTAGAAGTGATGAGCAATAATGCCTTCAGCGCCTCTCAACATTCTTCCCTTTCTCTCGTCTTCAACCAAACCCGTCTTTTCCCTAACCCTCGACCCTCCCTTCTCCAACCTTCCGTGATTTCGTCAAATCAATGGCCAAAGACACCGATTCCGACGAGTTCGTCTTGCTCTCTAGGGTTCGCTGCGGCCTCAAGCGTGAGTTCGCCTTCATCATGAAGGCCCAGTCCGAGATCCGCACCGCCTCCTTTGGCCGGACGCGGGCCAGCAAGAACAGTCCCGACCCGCCGCTCCAGCCCGCCTCGGCTCGCAAGCACTCCAGGAAGGCCGAGGAGCCCAAACCCCCCGAGGACTTGGTTTTCCAGCAACAAAGTGCCGCCGCCGGTGGTGTGGGTGGTGGTGGAGATGAACGACAACAAAGTCCCGTTCGCGACATCTCCCTCAAGCTCCAGGAGGAGGAATATGCTAGGTTGCACAATTCTCAGCACTTGAATATTCATATAGCTTCATATTCTGATCGTGTTGAGTAGTTTTTCCCTTCCATTTTTTTCCCTCTTTGACTTCTCTTCACCTTAATACTCCTGATTTTCGCCCTAATTGGAACCTTCCTAAATCACTGCACTTATCAGCATTAAAATCTTTGTTTCTTCAAAATGTGTGTTTTGTTACAAGTGATGGCAATGACTTTGCTGAGCCCTTCTCAACATGTGTTTTGTTGAATACTTTGGTCCTTGGAAATTTTTGTTTGGCTAAGGATGTTAAAGTCTTACGCATATCTAATCCTAACATTTCTAGTTTGAGCTTGCATACTTGGAAGGAAGTGGATTCTTACCATATTCAGCTGTCTGCTCCAAAACTTAGTTTTCTTAGTATCATTGACGTTGATTTTTCCTCTTCTCACCAACTCTCCTCCACATGCAATCTTACATTCCTTGAAGAAGTACATATTGACACGTATTCTGATATTTATTCTCCAATCATCCTAAACTGGTTGCAACTATTTTCTAATGTAAATAAAATGACAACCTCGATGGCTACCTTTAAGTCTATTTCAGATGTAAGTTCATTTTCATTTGATTTTTGTATTGTTTCTATAATATTTGCATGTTTACTTCAGAATATTGCCTGTTAGTTTTTTCATATATATCTAAAGATTCACTAAAATATGTTTCCACTTCTTTCTGATATAGTAGGTTCTATCAAATTCTAGTTTAGTGGAAATTCAATTCCCTAACCTTGTTAGATTAAAGCCGGTTAAAGAGACAGTGGATGAATGTTTCTCTGTATCTGCTGAGGATGTAAGGGTGGTTAACCAGTTTTTACAGAAGTTTCCATCAACCACATTTGATTTGATAAGGTGTTATATGAAATCTGTTCTTGTGCATTTTGTACATGTGATGATTATTTTACCATATGTTTTCAGTGTTTACTTCATTATATGATTAACTTCTTTGCTTGTGATCTCTTAATTTTATGATGATCATTAATCTTAATTATTTATTATTTCTTTGAAGAACATATGAAACCCTTATTTTGAAGAAAAGGAACATTCATCAAGTTGGAGGTGAAATTGATGCAGGGTGACAGAGATAGTAATATGGACGAGGACAGTATCAGGGGTAGATGTCATTGTTTTGTTTAGCATAATGATCTCTTTTTACGAATTTAACTTTATCTAATTTTTGTTTCCTCGTTTTTCAGAAGCCTTTTAGAGAATTGTTAATTACCTACCCAAAAAAAAAACAAAAAGACTATCTCGGTGATAACTTAATTTTTGTTTTTTTTTTGTTTTTTCCCCTTTGTTGTTGTTTATTCGGCTTTAGGTGGATGATAGTTTTTAATGTCAATGAATTATAACTTTATCATGTTATTATATTGTTTTGTTCAAACATATCTTTTTATTAATTAGTTATGATGCATTGTAATATTTTATTTCATTTGTGTATATAATTTTAATTTGTCATGATTATAACTGAAATTGGGATTGCAAATGGAAGAGAGTAAGGGTGGAGATAGTTATCAAAAGCTAATTAATTTAACGTGGTTGTCTATCTTTATTAAGACACTACTATGATTGTTGGAAAAATTCTAATGACAATGTAGAACTAAGTGTTATCAGCAAGAGAAATTGGTTAACTTTACTGTGGTTATGTGATATCATCAGCACAACAGTTTTTGTCCATTGGAATGCAGCTGAAAACAAAACTCTCTTCATTTTGTAACACCTTGGCCTTCTTTCACATTTGAAAACTTCTCTCATTTTCTTTATTTTATTAATGGTATAAAGTGCTGAACATTTAATTATTTTCATATCCTGCAGATGTGGTCCAAAGTGTGTCTCAGGGTGTTAGAGAGGTTTGTGTCTAGTACTGTAAATCTTGCAACATGATATAGAGTCTGTTTGGGTAAACTTCTTTAAAGGAACTTCTAGGAGTGAAAAATGAGAAGGAAAAATGAAACAAGTTTCTCCATTAACTAAAATATGCTCAATTATAATTTGATTTGTAGAAGTTCTCTCCAATTAGATTCTCCAAAATCTTATTTTTTACTTACACTTACACATAAGTTACTTTTAGCTTATAGAGAAACTTATTTCAATTTTTTTTCTTATTTCTTCCTCCTAGAAGTGCTTATAGTGAAGTTTATCCAAACAGGCCCATATTCTAGTTTTATGTTTTGAAATCTTGATACAACTGTTGTTTATCTCTATTTTGACTTAATGCACCATGTGAAAATGCAGAACATGCTACTTTGCTCAGATTTTAATGATCATTTAGAGCAATCAGGTGATTATTAGTTTCCTACCTTCTATTTGCATTATAATCTGTCATAAGCTTTGTTATGTTTATAGAGAGGATATAGCTTTTAACTTTAGAAAGATTAGATTAATCTTGATTTATTTTTTATCAAAGCTTCATTCTGCTATCTCTAGCTGTGTTCTAATTAATGAATTGTGTTCTAGGAGAAAGAATAAATTTCCAATACCGAGAAGAAATCTTTCTACTTACAGAAGCAAGTTTTCTGTGCATTGCATGGGTATTTTTAAATAAAAATAAATTAAAGAGAATAGAGTATGTCTTTATTATTAATAGTGAATAATTTATTATATTTAATAGTGAAAATTAAAGAGATATGATTTTATAATTAAGGAAACTATGGAAAAATTATTAAAATCAAGGCACAATCTATATTGATATGGTGAGTTAAAATTTAAAATTTAAAATTAAATTCAAAATAGGATTAACTTAGATTAAAATAATGTTAAAATTAGTTTATTTTAAAAAATAAAGACATCTTCAATTCAATATTATACATATTGAATGATCAGATGCTATATGCTGGTATAGAAGCTTCCTGAACACAAGTCAAAAAGTTTGGTTCCCAATTCCCATTGAACGTTCTTTTTGAGCTTGGTTTGAATACTGACGAAAGCACCTATTGTGCTTGGTGGGAACCATGTGGTCAAGGGGAGTTAATAAGGATTTGCTTAAACTACTGCTAAGGGAAAATTTGCTTCTAGGAAAGAACAGTGTTGGTTACTTGATTAGATTTTAATTTTCAGGCATCTGGCTTGCAATTGCTCAATTTTGAGTCGAGTGAAAAAATTCTGACTTAGTGGAATTGTTTGTCCCAGTTTCATTACCAAATTTAAAAAAAAAAAAAAAGTAATCTACATCGGTTCTCGGTAAAACCGATGTAAATTTAAGCATAAATTTACATCAGTTCTTCAGAGAACCGATGTAGATTTATTCTTAAATCTACATCGGTTGTCAAGAGAACCGATGTAAATTTATGCTTAAATCTACATCGGTTTTTCAGAACCGATGTAAAAATGTATACATTTTTTACATCGCTCTATTCTACATCGGTTTTAGAACCGATGTAGATGACTTTAGAGAACCGATGTAAAATATGCATCTTGTAGTAGTGCGGGGACTCCTTGGAGTCTCTACCATGGGAGGCGCCGGGCGCAATTAAAATTGCGATGGGCGCGAGACCAAGGGAGGTCTCTGCCTTCCCCACGCTGAGCGCGGGGTTGGGCACGCCGGGCGTGTGAGACTCCTTGAAGTCTCTGCCTGGCATGCGCTAGGCGCAATTGGTTATTGCGCCAGGCGCGTGAGAGCCTTGGGCTCTCTGGTTGGGTCCCGCCGGGCGCGGGCATGCTTATGCTGGGCGCGCTGGTCCCTTGGTGCTCTCGGGTTGCACTACGCTGGGCGCAACCATGAGTGCGCCGGGCGCGGAGATGAGATTTTAATATTTACTGGTTAATGTTATTTTATGATAAGTTGAGTTGAAATAGATGAATATGATGTGGTGACTAGTAGATAATGATGTTGATGATGTTGGGCTGTATCAGATGAATATTGTTGTAAGATGCGTTGATGTGTTGTAAGATGATGTGTTGTACTGTGTTGTCTGTTGGCTGAGTTGCTGTAGGCCGTGATGGCTGAGTTGTTGTAGGCCGAAAGGCTGAGTTGTTGTAGGCCAAAAGGCTGAGTTGTTGTAGGCCGTAAGACTGAGTTGTTGTAGGAGATCTCCGAGTTGATATGCGTGACGACGCATTGTATGCTTATGGATGATTTTGCTGTAAGAATTGACGGGATGCATTTTGATGAAGTGTTGATAATTGTAGTTGTTATTATTACTTAAATCTTCCTATATGTGGTTTCTTTTTATGCTAGTTTACCCTTTTGTTGTTTCCATGTGATTGGACTGCAATGATCATACTATGTATGGGAACAGAGCAGGGATAGGTGGTGTATCTGTAGCTGGCAGGTGGAGCTGACTCCTTTTGATGCTTTGTTTGTTTCAGCCACTTGGCATAGTGGCTTTGGATGTATTTTTGTGTTGTACACCCTAACTCTAGTCGGATTGGGACCTTTGTATATATTTATATTCTAGATCCTATATTTATATATTCGTCCTGTTCTGTCTAGTGTTTCCGGTGCGCTGTGGTCGTGAGTGTAGTGGCCAGCCGGGTCGTTACATCAACCATATATGTAATCAAAGTAACTTTTATTTTTTCATTTTTAATTAAATATTTTTTCAGAAATACTAAGTGCCTAAAGAAATAAATCATCAAGGGAATAATATTCCTAAGAATAATACTTCACAGAACGTGATTCCTGGGAATAATTTTATGCCTTGAAACAAATGTGACCTAAAATCTGAACTTAGGTTGGATATGTGAGTTGGAGAAGATTTTTGTCGTTCTGGGATGTTCTCCAGAGAAGAGGTTGGCATATGCTGTGTATATGCTTGTAGGAGAGGCCGAACATTGGTGGAGGGGCACTTATCAGATGCTTGTGGCGAGAGGAGTTACAGTTGACTGGGAGTGCTTTAGGACAATGTTCATGGAAAAATATTTCCCGGAGAGCGTGAGGCACGCCAAGGAGGCGGAGTTTGTGACACCCTTACTACCCCAATACATATATAAATATAATCATATAAATAAACTAAAGAATAAAATTTTTAACGTTGGTAAAAGGGTTCACATAAAACCTTCATATTCATTTATCAATAACCAACATAATAATTGAAAATAAAACTTGAAAGTTTACAAATTGTTTTCAAAATCAGATTTACAATTCCAAATCCATATAAAATCTATGTCCTAAAAATCCTCTGTCCCGATGTCACAATATCAGAGCATACCCACAATTTAACTGTTGGCATTCTAGATGTCACTCGTAACCGGATCTTACTCACCTAAAACATCCACAATTTATACGGTGAGAAAAGAAAATATCTACATGCAAAGTACATACAACCACATCATAATGAAATCATAATTCATATATATACAAGTATGTATCATAATTTATCAATCCATCACAATCCACACAATTTTACGATTAACAATATCATTTCCACATCCATAATTCAAGCCAATCTTACAATTAACACTATGCTAAGACCTCGCCACATCTGACACAAGTGATACGGGTTAATTGCCTCACTCAACCCACACCATACTAGGGTTCGTATCATCCCTGATCATCCAGGAGTACGCTCGTCCCTGAAGCATCACCTACCTAGGGTTCGTATCATCCCTGATCATTCAGGAGTACGCTCGTCCCTGAAGCATGAGTGTGAGGAACCACAATCACATTACAATCCATACAGTCTCTTGCAATTAACCCTATGCCAGGGCTGCCATAATCGACATAAGTGATGTGTGTTAACTGTCTTACTCATCCCACACCATGCTAGGGTCACGCACTCCCTGTAGCACCACTTACCCAGGGGCCGTGCCATCCCTAGTCATTAGTGTGAGGAAACACATCGCAATCACATTCTTAATCATGTCCATACAACATCTCATCTCATATCACGATTTCATATCACATACACAATTCCATATCACATACTCAACAGATAAGTCTAACAAAATAAGGGTTTACACATCCCTCAAGCAATTCACATCTAGATCATCAATTCTTATTAAATAATATAACAATAACATTCATAAATTAATATAATAAACAATAGAATTATCAATTTAATATAATTTTAACATAAATAGTAAAATCCCCAATTGTCCCAAAACCTAGCTCACAGGCACTTTTCTACAATTTCGTTCTCTTTCCCAGATCATCATTCTTACAAATTATTAGCATATTTATAATCCTCAACACATACAAAATCTAATGAGATCCTCAATTCCTCAAACAGAAATCATCCAATTTTCACAACCTAACTTACAGACACTTTTCTATAATTTTGTTCTCTCTCCCAGAGCATCATTTTTACAAATTAAACATATATTCGTAGTCCTAAATATATATAGAATCACATAAGACAATTAATTCTCCAAACAGAAATAATTATAAAATTATTCATAACCCTAAGGGCTCTTCCTCTACCCAATTCTCTCATGTAACCCTACATATAAATAATCTTCTTTTCTCCCGTACCTGGATAAATAGGAACTAGGGCATAACCTCCTCCTTTCTTTCCTTAAACAAGGACCGGGGCTAAAACTGGGGCAGAACCTCATCCTCTGAGTTCCTCTTGGTCTTTAGAGAGAAGAAGAGGAAAGAAGAGCATAAGAGAGAAGGAAGAGAAGGTGTGTCAAAATGAGAGAAATGAGGGCCTATTTATAAGAATTCTGGCTCACTTACCGGAACGACCTGTACTGAAAGCGGAACGGCCCGTTCCAGAACCTTCAAGTATACACAAAATTTTCCACTGGAATGGCCCGTTCCAACTAAAATATTTTAAGCATTTTTCTTATTCCGGAACGGCCCGTTTCACTTTGGGAACGGCCCGTTCTGGAACAACCCAAATAGGCAAATTTTCTACTTTGGAACGGCCCGTTCTGCTACTTAAAAATGGGTTCATTTTCATCATTTGGAACGGCCCGTTCCACTTTTGGAACGACACGTTCTGGGCAATCAAACATAGGTATATTTAGTCATTTGGAACGACCCGTTCCAATTTTGGAATGGCCCGTTCCGGGCTACTGATCCACCTTAATTGGGCCCTTGGCCCAGTGAAAATTGGGCTGTTACAGAGTTCATGCGGTTACACTAGGGAGGGCTATCTGTATCGGAGTATGCGATGAGGTTCGAGCATTTGGCTCGTTTTTATTCACAGGCTATTTCTGAGGCCTGGAAGTGTAGAAAGTTTGCTGAGGGTCTAAAGTATGAGTTGAAGAAGGTGGTGGTGCCTATGGCCATCACTGCCTTAGTAGAGAAGGCAAAGATTGTGGAGAGGTTGGAAGGGGGTAACCGTGTGATCAGAGCTACTGAGGGATCAGCTGGGTCCAAGAGGGGAGGTGGAAGTTAGAGGAAGCCGTATGATAGGCCCCAGCCACAACAAGGGGGTCCTGTCATCAGGCAGCCTGCTGAGACTACCAGAGGAGGAGGACAGGGTGGAGGTGCTGCCCTTAGGTGTTACAGGTGTGGTGGATCCCATTTGATCAGGGATTGTCCACACACTGAGAGCAGGTGTTTCAGATGTCAGCAGATGGGCCTTGTGTCTTTCAACTGTCCCACTAGGAGTAGACCGGAGAGGAGTACTCAGAGGAGTGATGCGCAGAGAGCTGATACTCAGAGGAGTAGTGTGCAAAGGATGAGACTCAGAGGGGTGACAGACCCACTACAGCTGGTAGGGTGTTCGCTTTGATGGGTGCTGAGGCTTCGACTTCTTCTGACTTGGTGAAGGGGAAGGGCAAGGCTACTGGTAAGGATGTGATGCTTTTGTTTGATTCTGGGGCTTCCCATTCTTTTATTTCCTATGCTTGTGTTGTTGTGTTGGGTGTGCCTGTGTGTGACTTGGGGTTGAGACTGCTAGTGTCGACGCCCGCATCTGCTTCAGTAGTTGCTTCTGAGCTGTGTGCTAACTGCCCTATTGTTATGAATGGGAAGAAGTACAAGGTAAAACTTGATTTGTTTGCCTTTGGTTGATATTGACATAATCTTAGGGATGGATTGGTTATCTGCCAATCGTATCCTTATAGATTGTGCCAATAGGCGGTTGATCTTTCCACAGGAAGAGGATGAGTTGTTGGTTTCAGCTGGACAAGCTGAATCAATGCTGAGGGATGGAGCGGAGTGCTGCCTTCTACTTGCTATGATGAGCGTGGAGATTGAGAAGGTCATTTCTGAGATAGATGTGGTGAGAGTCTTTGCTGAGGTGTTTCCTGATGAGGTGCCTGAGTTGCCTCCTGTCAGGGAGATGGAGTTTAGCATTGATCTGGTTCCAGGTGCGGGGCCAGTGTCAGTGGCTCCCTATAGGATGGCTCCTGCTGAGTTAGTTGAGTTGAAGGGTTAGTTGGAGGACCTATTGGAGAAGCAGTTGGTGCGACCGAGCGTTTCGCCGTGGGGTGCTCCTGTGTTGTTGGTGAAAAAGAAGGATGAAAGTAGTCGACTTTCTGTAGATTACCGGCAGTTGAATAAGTTGACCATTAAGAACAAATATCCACTGCCACAGATAGATGACTTGATGGATCAGCTGAGGGGAGCATCGGTGTTTTCTAAGATCGATCTGAGGTCGGGCTATCACCAGATTAGGGTGAAGGAGGGTGACATACCGAAGACTGCTTTCAGGACTAGGTATGATCACTATGAGTATGTCGTGATGCCGTTTGGTGTGACCAATGCCCCTGTAGTGTTCATGGATTACATGAACAGGATCTTCCGGCCATTCTTGGATAAATTCGTGGTGGTATTCATTGATGATATCTTGATTTATTCAAGAACCCGGGAAGAGCATGGAGAGCACTTGAGGCTGGTGCTGGAGATTTTGAAGGCGAAACAACTGTATGCTAAGCTCTCAAAATGTGAGTTCTGGTTGGATGAAGTGAAGTTCTTGGGTCACGTGATTTCAGCTGAGGGGATTGCTGTTGATCTGGCTAAGGTGGAGTCGGTGTTACAGTGGGGGCGTCCGAGGACTGTCACTGACATTCGGAGCTTTGTGGGTTTGGTGGGTTATTATCGACGGTTCATTGAGGGATTCTCCAAGATAGTAGCGCCTCTAACCCAGCTGACAAGAAAGGAGCAGTCGTTCATTTGGACAGAAGCCTGTGAGCGGAGTTTTGAGGAGTTGAAGAGGAGGTTGACTACTTCTCCTATGTTGGTGTTGCCGGATTCTGGTGAGCCCTTTGATGTGTATTGTGATGCTTCTCACCAGGGTCTTGGGTGTGTGTTGATGCAACACGGGAAAGTGGTGGCCTATATGCTTCAAGGCAACTGAAGAATCATGAGAGGAATTATCCCACTCATGACTTGGAGTTGGCAGCTGTTGTTTTTGCCTTGAAGATATGGCGACACTATTTGTATGGTGCTCGGTTCAGCGTCTTTAGTGATCATAAGAGTCTGAAGTATCTGTTTGATCAGAAGGAGTTGAACATGAGGCAGAGACGGTGGATGGAGTTTTTGAAGGACTATGAATTCCAGTTGATGTATCATCCTGGTAAGGCCAATGTTGTGGCGGACGCGCAAAGTAGGAAATCCATCCACATGTCGAGTATGATGGTGAGGGAGTTGGAACTGATTGAGAAATTCAGAGACTTGAACCTCGGTGTGGAGTTAGCTCAGGATCACATTAGTTGTGGGACGGTCACCATAACTAATGAGTTGTTGAGGTAGGTTGGACTTAGGCAGTTGCAAGATGTTGAGATGGTGAAGCTTCTTGGTTTGCTGGGTACCGAGAAGGTTGTTGGCTTTGAATTGGGAGAAGATGGAATCTTGAGGTTCAAGGGCAGAGTTTGCCTACCTCAGGATGCTGAGCTGAAGAAAGCTGTGTTGGAGGAAAGCCACAAGAGTAGACTTAGCATACATCCGGGTATGACTAAGATGTACCAAGACCTCAGGAAGACTTTCTGGTGGCCTGGCATGAAGAGGGAGATCGCTGAGTATGTGGCGGCCTATCTGACTTGTCAGAAGGCGAAGGTGGAGCATCAGAAGCCGAGTGGGTTGATGCAGCAGATAGAGATTCCGGAGTGGAAGTGGGATAGCATTACTATGGATTTCATTGTTGGGTTGCCAAGGTCAGCTAGGAATAGTGATGCTATCTGGGTGATTGTAGACCGGTTGACCAAGTGCGCACATTTCTTACCCGTCAACATCAAGTGGTCCTTGGAAAAACTGACATAGTTGTATGTGAGGGAGATAGTACGGTTGCATGGGGTGCCTTCTAGTATTATTTCTGACCGAGATCCGAGGTTCGCTTCCAAATTTTGGCAGAGTCTACACCAAGCCTTAGGCACGAAGTTGAAGCTGAGTTCTGCTTATCATCCACAGACGGATGGTCAGTCAGAGAGGACAATCCAGTCCTTAGAAGATCTGCTTAGGGCTTGTGTGTTAGACCACTTGGGTAGTTGGGAGGAGGTTCTACCGTTGGTTGAGTTCACCTACAACAACAGTTTTCATGCTAGCATTGGGATGGCACCATTTGAAGCGTTGTATGGCAGAAAATGTAGGACTCCTCTGTGCTGGTATCAGGATGGTGAGTCAGTGGTGGTAGGTTCGGAGCTAATCTTACAGACCACGGAGAAAGTGAAGATGATTCAGGAAAAGATGAAGACTGCTCAGAGTAGGCAGAAGTCATATGCTAACAAGAGGCGGAAGCCTTTGGAGTTTGCCGAAGGGGAGCATGTGTTTCTGAAGGTGACTCCGACTTCTGGTGTGGGTAGAGCACTGAAGGCAAGGAAGTTGACACCGAGGTTCGTGGGTCCCTATCAGATCATGCAGCGTGTGGGCCCGGTTGCTTATCGGTTGGCCTTGCCACCGTCTCTTTCAAACCTGCACGATGTGTTTCATGTCTCCCAGCTAAGGAAGTACGTTCATGACCCGAGTCATGTGGTGGAGCTAGATGATGTGCAGGTGAAGGAGAACCTGACTTTTGAGAAGTTGCCGGTAGCTGTAACTGATTGAAAACTAAAGGAGCTGAGGGGCAAGTCTATTGCTCTGGTAAAAGTATTGTGGGATGCAGCTACTGGTGAGGCTACTTAGGAGGTGGAGCAGCAGTTCAGGGAGCGTTACCCGTCTCTTTTCCCAAGTAAGTCTATTTTCGGGGACGAAAACTTTTGTTGTTGGGGAGGTTGTGAGGCCCCATACTCTTTTTTTTTCTCCTCCGAACCCTCACTCACTTTCTTTGTCTATCCACTCAAAACTCTCTTCTCCTCAATCTTCTTTGGCTGATCATTTTCACTTGGAATCAAGGTGCTGATACCAGTGCTGGACTCAGCTGAGTCGTACGAAGTTCTCTTCAAGCTCATTCCTCTTCTTCTTCATCATTCTCTTCCTCCCGAAGCTCGAAACCATTGAACCGAGGTAAGGGAAGTTAGCTTTCTTGCTGTATTTTGGTTGAAATGGGGTTGAGAACTCATTGAGTTGTTAAGAGTGTTGGATTTGTTGGCTGATTTGGGTGTATCATGGAGCTTTTGGGGTTGTTGGGAGTTATGGGGGAAATTGGGGATTTTCTCATTCTGTTGTTGCATGTGTAAGAAGGTAGCATTTTTGGACTATTGGATGGAAATGTGATAATTTGAACCGATTGCATGTGGAGTTTTGCTGATTTTTTTGCAGATTCTTGAAGAGTTTTCGAAAATATGAGGTTTGCTGCTGAACTCCTGCTGGGCGCAATTCTTCGCGCCGGGCGCGTGGCCATCTGAAGGCAACATTTAGGCAAGTTCGCCGGGCGCAAAGATGTGTGCGCCGGGCGTGCTTGAAAATGTTAGCCTCTGGATGGCCCAGGCCGGACGAGGGTTGAACCGCACTGGGCGCGATGACAGTCGTGACTTGTTTTTGGGCTTCTGGTATGGCGCTAAGCGCGATTTTGGCCACGCTGGGCGCGGAGACTCCTTGGAGTCTCTGCCATGGGAGGCGCCGGGCGCAATTCAAATTGCGCTTGGCGCGAGACCAAGGGAGGTCTCTGCCTTCCCCACGCTGGGCGCGGGGTTGGGCACGTCGGGCGTGTGAGACTCCTTGAAGTCTCTGCCTGGCATGCGCTAGGCGCAATTGGTTATTGTGCCAGGCGCGTGAGAGCCTTGGGCTCTTTGGTTGAGTCCCGCCGGGCGCGGGCATGCTTACGCTGGGCGCGCTGGTCCCCTGGTGCTCTCGGGTTGCACTGCGCTGGGCGCAACCACGAGTGCGCCGGGCGCGGAGATGAGATTTTAATATTTACTGGTTAATGTTATTTTATGATAAGTTGAGTTGAAATAGATGAATATGATGTGGTGACTAGTAGATAATGATGTTGATGATGTTGGACTGTATCAGATGAAATATTGTTGTAAGATGCGTTGATGTGTTGTAAGATGATGTGTTGTACTATGTTGTCTGTTGGCTGAGTTGTTGTAGGCCGTGATGGCCGAGTTGTTGTAGGCCGAAAGGCTGAGTTGTTGTAGGCCGTAAGGCTGAGTTGTTATAGGAGATCTCCGAGTTGATATGCGTGACGACGCATTGTATGCTTATGGATGATTTTGCTGTAAGAATTGACGGGATGCATTTTGATGAAGTGTTGATAATTGTAGTTGTTATTATTACTTAAATCTTCCTATATGTGGTTTCTTTTTATGCTAGCTTACCCTTTTGTTGTTTCCATGTGATTGGACTGCAATGATCATACTATGTATGGGAGCAGAGCAGGGATAGGTGGTGTATTTGTAGCTGGCAGGTGGAGTTGACTCCTTTTGATGCTTTGTTTGTTTCAGCCACTTGGCATAGTGGCTTTGGATGTATTTTTGTGTTGTACACCCTAACTCTAGTCGGATTGGGACCTTTGTATATATTTATATTCTAGATCCTATATTTATATACTCGTTCTGTTCTGTCTAGTGTTTCCGGTGCGCTGTGGTCGTGAGTGTAGTGCCAGCCGGGTCGTTACATCAACCATATATGTAATCAAAGTAACTTTTATTTTTTCATTTTTAATTAAATATTTTTTCTGAAATACTAAGTGCCTAAAGAAATAAATCATCAAGGGAATAATATTCCTAAGCATAATACTTCACAGAACGTGATTCCTGGGAATAATTTTATGCCTTGAAAGAAATGTGACCTAAAATATGAACTTAGGCTGGAACCATGCCCAAACTCAAACCACATATCTGTTATTGAAGCAAAAATTGATGCACAGAACTTTCTGAGTGGAAATCATACAAGCAAAGTACAACATTGTTTTGACAGAGCCCAACATTATGCTACTATAACACATTTTTCAATTCAGGAAAGAGATGATTAATGTGACTGATATCAATAAATAGAAGCAACTATTTTGAAGAATTCAAAGCATGTTAGACAAGGTTATGTTTAGGAGTCACAAGCTAAAAGTAGCGTAGAGAAATGAACCTGTCTCGAAATGCAATTGCCCTTTCCAAAAGAGATGATTGTATCTCTCCTGGATATCACCACACTTCCACTAGCCACATCACGAGGACCAATTTCAATTCTAAGAGGAACTCCTTGAAATATGATGTAAAATATAATCAGAAACTCAAATAAACATTATTTGGTCGCAGAAATTGAATTTCCATTCATGTTTAACACCAAACCTTCATTTCCCAGAAATTGAATTTCCATCCAGGAGTTCTTTGATCCGAGTCATCAAGTTTAACTTTAATCCCAGATCTTTGAAGAGCATCTTTTACAGATGATGCTGCATTTAGAACTGCCCCCTTTTCATCATCCTTCTTCCAAATAGGTACAATTACCACCTAAACCTGTACCACCTAAACCAGGCAACCCGCATGATTTTGTCAAAAATGAAAAACTAATAATTTATTTAAATAGCAATATAAAAAGTAAATGCATGAAACATTATCCTATATCTGCATGTAGGAGTTTGAACTTTGGAGTATATTATGCCTAAAACTGCTTGCAGTGCCTAAAACTTTAGTCTGGAACGGCCCCAGAACGGCCCTAGAACGGCCCGTTCTACAAGCAGAACGACCTGTACTACTTGTAGTGCGGCCTGTTCGGCTTGCAGAATGGGCCGTTCTAGGGCTGTTTCAGACTCAAAATTTGCCCGACAACAATGAAATAAGAGACATGAGACGAGAATGTTACCTTGATGTTGTATTCTTCCGAGAAAATGAGAAGCTACACACTTCAAATGAGAGCCCGAAAGAGTAAAGAGAAGAATATATGAACTATTGAGGATAAAGAGTAGAGAATGGAGCTAGGGGGAGAATGGGAGCGGAGATAGTATAGATTAAGTCTCTGATGCTACTTTAAAAATCGGCTGTTCAATAAGCGATTTTAAAAGTGATACTTTTAAAATCGGTTGTTCAAGAGCCGATTTTAAAAGTAGCGTCAGAGACTTTTAAAATCGGTCATAACGTAGCCGATTTTAAAAGTAATGCCATTATTTACAAAATTGCCACCGCGTCACTTTTAAAATCGGCTACCTTATGACCGATTTTAAAACCTCGATTTTAAAAGTCAATTTTGTACTAGTGTTTCTTAAAAATAATAAAAATAAATAATAATAATAATAATAATAATAATATTTAAGAAAAGACCACTACATCCCTCCTTCCCTTCTCATAAAATAATTAAACATATTTTCTCTTTTTAATAAATAACATAAACATAATTCTTGATAAAACATATTTTTCATAAAAATAGTCTTATAGAAAATAATCCAAATATTAATTAAAAATCATTTTTATAATAAAATAGAGTTCACATAAAATAGATAAATAATATAAAATATATTTTTCCCTTCTAGTAAAATAACATACGTTTATATAAAAATAAAACTCATATCTACTAACTAAATAATATTAAAAATTCTTCTAATAAATATATTAAAATATTAAAATAAATATAAACATATTATTAATAAAATATGTGACATCCTTTAACCCAACATTAATACACAATAAACGTAAATAATAATATTTTTTTTCTTTTTGAGTAAATAAAATCTTTCATAGTTGATAACATTTTTCATGGATAAAAAAAATGTCTCAAATATCATAAGATAAAAGGTTCACATTCGTAACTCATAAACCATAAAAAGTTAACATGTAAGTATCAAAACTCAAGAAATCATAAAAAAAACTAAAAAAGGAAATATAGATTAATTCTAGTAAAGGTGGCAGTGCCTCCTAGTTAGGAATTAATTTATAACTTCCAAATCATGTAATAAAAATATAACAAAGATGCACACTTTGGCCTTTCATCAAGAACATTCAAAATTACAATTCTCAACATACACTCTCCTTGGATTCGATTGCTGCAACTATAGACTTCATCTACGTTATACCTTCGCTAGAAATTACAAAGGAAAAGAAACTAAGGTTTTTAAAACAATAACATCCTAAACTAAGCCTAGTTATGCCTCGATGTCACATATCCTATCAGAGCATGCCCAACTGAAACCTTAAGTCTCATCACCAACATCCTCATGATGATGATCACATGTAACATAATTTAAACATGTACAAGAATAACAAGGGAGTGAGAAACATCTTACTCTAATTCAGATGTAGAAATAAATGTTAAGCAACGCACACAAAGTCATAACAAATACCACACAAGTTACAAATCACCAATCATAACTCTTAAGTTATAAATACATTAGAATACATATACATTCACTTATCATGCAACAATGCCATGGACTTGACTCATAAATGCATGCATGTGGTGCCATACGAAAGTTCACATTTCTCATCACTGGTATGTTGCACAACAACATACCTGGGCACGTTCATTCATGAATACATCACTGGTGACCAAAGGTACACCTAAAATATCTCAGTACATCACTAGTATGCGGTCTAAGCGGAACACCTGGAATAAATCATTTCATCACATCATTTCATCACTGGTGACCCAAGGTACACCTAGAATACATCATTTCATCACTGGTATGCAGCCTAAGCGGCACACCTAGAATAAGTCATTTCATCACATAGCTTGTTACATCACTGGTATGCAGCATAAGCGGCACACCTGGAAGTCATTTCATCACATAGCTTGTTACATCACTGGTATGCGGCATAAGCAGCACACCTGGAATAAGTCATTACATCACATAGCTTATTACATCACTGGTATGCATCATAAGCAGCACACTTGAAATAAGTCATTTCATCACATAGCTTGCTACATCATTGGTATGCGGCATAAGCGGCACACCTAGAGTTATATATGTATATGATGCATGTCATACATTTACTATTTCATTGACTCAACATTTCACTTTTATTTATTACCTCATGTCATTATTTTTCATATTCTCATAGTCATAGCTTATCTCAATAGCCCATTCTCATGTCTCATGTCATTTGTTCATATTTCACATAGTCATGTAATAATTGTTCCTCATAGGGTTCGTACAGGAATTCATAGAGCATTTTACTTCATATTAAAATTTATCTATTTTCAAAATAACCACATATTCATTCATCATCTCCAACAAGGAACACAACAGATTAATTAGAAAGTAAAACAGAGCACATTCATGTTCCTAGAAACATACATCAGGCAAGGGATTAGGGGCCAATCCGACTACCCAACAATTATTCCTACATCCCCGAGCGAGGTTTCTCACTCCCCCTTTACCTTGATAAGCAGGAGCTGAAACTAGAGCAGAATCTTGCTAATCTCTTCCTCTGGATTCCCCTTGGTCTTTATAAGGTTTAGAAGAAGAAGTCAGAAGTGAATAGTATGATTTGAAATCAAGCTTGAGCCTCCTATTTATAGGCATTAGGGGTGGCCGAAACGGCCCGTTCTCATCAAAACTAGAACAACCCGTTCTGGACCCATCCGTTATATGCAAAATTTACAATTAGAACGACCCGTTCTCAAAATCAGAACGACCCGTTCTAGGGTTGATTTTAACACACATTGACCATAATTGGAACGGCCCATTGCTAACTTAGGATTTTAGGCCATTTTATTATTTTGGAACCCCGTTCCACTTTTTGGAACGCCCGTTCTGCTTATGGGAACGGCCTGTTCCGCTTTTTGGAACAACCTGTTCTGGGCCTAAAAAATAATAGAATTTCATATAAAAATTAATTTTTCATAAATATTTAAATTATTAAAAAAAATCTCTAAAATGTTCTATAAAATCCCCAATAAAATAAGCTCCATAAATATAAAATAATAATAATTAACTATGTAGAAAATTCAGGATGTTACAAAATACATTTCATAAAAGTTACCTATATATCACTAATCAAAATAATCATTATAAATCATGTCTCATAAATAAAATAAAGCTCATATAATTAATTAAATAATATTAAAACTCTAAAATAACTATATTAAATATCAAAATAATTTCAAAATTTATTTATATAAAGTATGAAAAATTGGGGTGTTACACTACAATCCCTAACTATTCTCTCGTAGTTCCCTCATTGAATATCCCTCGCAAACCCTTCTCTATTTCCTCGCTACATTTTTCTAGCAATTTTCTCGCTATGTTTATGTAGTTGTTTTGTCGCTATTCCTTCACTATGGGTCCCTAGTTATTCCCTCGCTATATTTCCCTAGCTATTCTCTTTCCATTCCCTCGCTAAATATCCCTCGCAAATCCTTCTTTATTCCTTCACTACATGTCTCTAGCTATTCTATTGTGATTTCGTCACTAACATTCCTTGCTATTTGGTCCTTCACAAGATCTCTCTCTCTATTTCCTAGCAAATCCCTTATTGTTATGTTTCGGTTATCATCGCTAATTATTCGCTATTTTGTCGCAATTTTAGTTTTATATTTAAATATTCTACTTTACCTGCATTTTTCATACGAAAACTTTTAGTTGTGATATTAAAATTGTAGTACTTGTATTTTTCATATCAAACATATTTTGAGTCATCAACTTGCATCGAATAAAATAAAAATACTAAATATTAAGTAAAACAATTCTAAATTACCAACATAAGAAAAATACTCAATACCAACTAACATAATAAAACTCTTTTAGTGAGTTAACAATGCTAATGTAAATAAAAAAGACTAGAATTCAACATTTTCATTCTTGATTCTTCCTAAGTTTTTTGATTGGTGCTGGTGATGGTATCTTTAAGGCAGGTAATATCTCTTTCCTTAAATACTAAATTTATGTGTGCATTTGTTCCTGCACCTGCTGTTGTAAAAGTGGTTGCATTTTTGCTTGTGCCTTCATTTGTGCCTACATATCTACTTGTGCCTTTAATTGTGCTTGTGCCTCCATCTGTGCTTGTAGTTGTGTCTGCAACTTCATTTGGGATTGTGTTTGTAGATTCAATTGTGACTGCATCTGCTATTGCATTTGAGACATTTGTGTAGCTAATGTAGTGATGTCTTCTCCAACTATAGCGATGTTTTGATGCATCTTCCCCATACTTTTTTGCCATAGCATTTTCATATGATTCCTACAAAAAAAAATAATGTATCAAGATATATAGTAATAGATAAATAATGTTTAATTTTTACATTAAAAATATATACACACTCTTACAATGAAATTTTTCATTTTGTTAGAGACATATTCTCCATTTTTTCTTTTATGAACTTTGTTGTACAATTTATCATAAGAAATAGGACGTTTATACTCTATTTCATGTGGAATAATATTTAATTTTAAATAAATACATAAAATACATTTAATTAATATACCACAATTAATGAAAACATAATAGTATAAAATTAATACTTATGATATAAATTTTTTTTATCAAATACAATTAGTCAAGTATACTACAAAGAACTTGAAGTGATTAGCAAAATTTCAGAGGGACGATGAAATTTAATTAGTTCGAGCGATGTATATGTTAAATAAGTTGTTGACTATAACAAGTTGGTGGAGCAGTTTAAATGTTAGGACGTGTCGTATGGATTTGACATAGAGATCGTGGAATACCCTCTTTCTAATGGTGAAGTCTGTGATAGACCACTAATGCAACTGGTGCACCATGCACCACTTTTATTTACCATTAGATGCATCCAACTTACTAGCATATTATACACCCTATCACACAGGATCAAAGTTTCCAAATTTTTGACTGAAATAATTTTTTTAAAAAAAATTACCCAAAAAGTAAATGTTCCAATGTACTGACACAACTGCTATTCACGTTCGGAATGGGCCGTTCTGAAACTAGAACGGCCCATTCCAGATGAAACAATAATAGATGACGAATGGATCAGAACGGGCCGTTCCAGATGAAAAAAAAACACATGACGAATGGATCAGAACGGTTCGTCAAAAATTAGAACGACCCGTTCCGAAATCTGAACGGTCCGTTCCAGATTCAAAAACAACACATGACCAGTTAAACCAGAACGGGCGTTCTGAATCCGGAACGGGCCGTTCTAACTACATATTTGCCATAAAAACTTTTTTAAGCAAAATAATATATTTTTTTCATTCTACTAAATTACATTTAAAATTTAAGTATAGTTTTTTAATTGATAATGTTTTTCTATTAGAATTAGAGGTTTACATTAATTATATGCGTAAATTTCTAATTCTAATTAGAAAATAACACCAAACAAAATTTTCTATTATAAATATAATTTTATCTCATTTAAATTATTGCAAAAATTTGTTAGCTTTTTTTTTACATCTCGACATTTCCCTCTTAAAAAAATGATGTTAACAAATATTTTTAAATTTGATTTACATTAGTTTAATTGCTTTTCAGGTGCATAGACTTTCGTCGTTTTGTTGCCAATGCCACAAACATTAGACGTTGATTAAATGTCACCTAGTGTGAGAAGAGATACTCATTTTCTGTTTGGACTTGCATTGGGTGCTAATGTATGTGGCGTTAAACATAAGTTAGATAAAGGCCCTCTGCCTAATTAGGGTCGGGCGTGAGTTTTTTCATACCAGACACGAGAGAATAGGAGACTCTTTGCCTCAATCACATTAGGTGCGGGTAGTTTGGTTCTAAGTGTGAGTGAGATATGAAGCCCCTTCCTCAATGACATCAAACATCCTATGAATGAAGCCTAAAACTAGGCCTAATAAGCTTAAAACCCAAAAAGTCTTTTACTGAGGCGCATAATACAAGACCAAACAATATAAACTCCTATACTACCAAATATATGAGAAAGGTGGTCATCCATGTAAAGCCTAACTAAAGAGAACCCTAGGCCCACCAAACCCATTGGGCTCACTAAGCTTAGAAGCAGTCAAAAGCCCAAAGGCCCATGAAGCCAAAAACTAGGCCCAATAAGCTTAAACCCAAAAAGTCTTATACTAAGGCCCATAATACAAGACCAAACAATATAAACTCATATACTACCAAATATATGAGAAAGGTGGTCATCCATGTAAAGCCCAAGTAAAGAGAACCTTAGGCCCACCAAACCCATTGGACTCACTAAGCTCATAAGCAATCAAAAGCCCAAAGGCCCATGAAGCCCAAAACTAGGCCCAATAAGCTTAAAACCCAAAAAGTCTTATACTAAGACCCATAATACAAGACCAAACAATATAAACTCTTATACTACCAAATATATGAGAAAGGTGGTCATCCATGTAAAGCCCAAGTAAAGAGAATCCTCGGCCCACTAAACTCATTGGGCTTAAGCCCAAAGGCCCATGAAGCCCAAAACTAGGCCCAATAAGCTTAAAACCAAAAAAGTCTTATACTAAGGCCCATAATATAAGACCAAACAATATAAACTCTTATACTACCAGATATATGAGAAAGGTGGTCATCCATGTAAAACCCAAGTAAAGAGAACCCTAGGCCCACCAAACCCATTGGGCTCACTAAGCTCAGAAGCAGTCAAAAGCCCAAAGGCCCATGAAGCCTAAAACTAGGGCCAATAAGCTTAAAACCCAAAAAGTCTTATACTAAGACCCATAATACAAGACCAAACAATATAAACTCCTATACTACCAAATATATGAGAAAGGTGGTCATCTATGTAAAGCCCAAGTAAGAGAACCCTAGGCCCACCAAACCCATTGGGCTCACTAAGCTTAGAAGCAATCAAAAGCTCAAAGGCCCATGAAGCCCAAAACTAGGCCCAATAAGCTTAAAACCCAAAAAGTCTTATACTAAGACCCATAATACAAGACCAAACAATATAAACTCCTATACTACCAAATATATGAGAAAGGTGGTCATCCATGTAAAGCCCAAGTAAAGAGAACCCTAGGCCCACCAAACCCATTGGACTCACTAAGCTCTGAAGCAGTAAAAAGCCCAAAGGCCCAACACTACAAGAAAATTCCAAATTAGAGAGGGAAAGATCCCTCGCAAATCCCTCGCTAAACAGAATAGCGAGGGATTTGCGAGGGATCATTCCCTCGCTAAATTCAAGTCGCTAATTAGCGACGGATGCATATCCCTCGCTACATTCCTTTGCTTTTCCCTCGCAACCAGCTTCGCTAGTCCGTCGCAAATTTGTGCCGCTAATTCTTCGCTACCGCCTCGCAAATGTAGAACCTAAATTCCCTCGCTAATTGTATTTAATATTCTGTCGCTACTTTGTCGCTACTCCGTCGCAATTATCCCTCGCGATATTGTCGCTAATTCCTCGCAACTCTGTAGCAATATATCAATTGAAGTCCTTCGCAAATCCCTCGCTAAACCCTCGCAAATATGTCCTTCGCAAATCCCTCGCTAAACCCTCACAAATATGTCCTTTGCAAATCCCTCGCTAAACCCTCACAAATATGTCCTTCGCAAATCCCTCGCTAATCCCACGCAAATCTATTAGAGCATATGAATTGAGTTCCCTCGCGAATACCACGCTAATCCCTCGCGAAACCTTCACAACATATCTTTTGAGTTTCCTCGCGAATCCTTCGCTAATATCTCGCGAAACCTTCCTAAATTATATATATACATTATTCTCTCATGAATCCCTGTAAATATGCCACTTAATTTGATATTTTAAATAAATCTAAATCAACTACATAATTTTTTTTTCAATTCGACATGATTTAAAATAAAAGTTGCATTTAACAATATCTCTTACAAAACCAAATTGTTAAATGTCTTACAAAATCCAACTTGTGCATACTATCTTAAAGAAACCTAAACTAATTAATGTCTTACAAAAAGAAAAGCCAAATAACGAGTCATCCTAAATAGTAATCAACCTAAGCTAGTAAAATCATCATCTCGTCCTTGATCCTCCCTATGTTGGTTGGTTGATGGTGTTGTTGATGATTGAACTACTTGAATTATTTACCTCATCATCTTTGGTAATTGTGTTTGCAAAAAAGAGGCCAATGCATTATTTATAACTGCAGTGACCCGTTCTTCTGTCATAGGCGTAAGATTTGTAAAGGCACCTGCAACCTCTGGAGATGAAGCTTGGGTAGAGCTACTAGTTCCAAGATCCAAGCTATGTCCCATGCCATGCACTCTTTTCTTCTTGTTTTCACCTGCAGCTTTTAACCAAAGATCAGAATCAATTACAGGATGAGAAGAAGTGTCTTCTCCATATTTTTTGTGTCATTGATTCTTCATATGTTTCCTACAAATAATAATAAATAAAAAAAAGTGAAATAGTAAGAGGTTAAAAAAGTACATAATCAATCTTAAAATATAAAATAACATACAATAAATTTCTTTGCCCTAGTTGAGACAAATTCACCATCATTTTTTTTGTGAACTTTGTTATACACTTCACGATAAGAAACAGGACGATTCTCTTGTGCCTCCTGTAAAAAAATTACAGTACAAATTGTAAGTAATGAAATTTACCAAAGAAACTCATTAATTTTCAAAACCTTCAACTTAAAGTATATAGTATATAGTGTATTTTACTATATAAGGAATATGAACAAATAAATAAATTAAAGCAAGCTAGGTTATAATAATTTTTGTCCACGCAGGTTTTCAATCTTCAATTTAACTTTCATCTCTACCTAGCAAATCCTTAAATTTGAAAAAAAAAACAAAACAAAAAGAATGAACACCGAAATCATTGGCTATCATGTAATGCTACTGTGAGAATACATATCAGAAATATTCATAAAACATTAGCTAAATTTTCAGCTACATAGTAAAACTTAAAGTACTTACCAACCCTGTCCAAATGGTGGCAATGGTATTTCCCAGTTCTTCCCGCGTAATACCGCACTAGTAAATCTAAACAACCAATGTCAGTCATCATAGGTGATATGAATATTTCTTGGGTAAGCATTATAAATTTAAACTTGAATCACGAAACAGTACATCCAGTTTATAATTTCAGTTACGTATGTGCAATGCCATTCATCTAAAACACTATCTAAAATTTTGACAAGAAAAAAAATAAGAGACTTAAAATAATAAAATATTAGATTGATGTGATAAGTAACAATCACTTATATAATACTAACTCATCTATCATATTTATTGCAATTTTGGGAGAGTATTATTTGGAGGAAATAATCTTTTTCTTTTTTCAAATGCTCTCTCAATCACTGCAAAAAAAAAATTGCATTTAGCGACCACCAAAATTGGTCGCTAAATTGCTAAAATCGGTCGTTATTTGCCTTAGCGACCGAATTAGCGACCGAATTTAAGTAGTCGCAAAAACCCTAGTCGCAAAGCTATATAGCGACCAAAAAAATTTCGGTGGCTGTTTAGCGACCGAAAATTTCGGTCGCAAAATGGTTTCAATGATTTTGGTCGCTGATGTGTATGTGGACTAAATTAGTGACCGAATAAATCAGTCGCTAAATCGGTCGCTAAAGATTTATTTTTTATTTTATTAAATTTTATAGACGTTGCAAATTCGGTCGGTACGAAATACTCATATTTGGCCTCTCAAGGATTCTATTTCACAATACTTCACTTTTCAGCATGTTTTGTCCTTAATTACACAATTTTTGAGAAACTTCCCAGAAGGTCACGCATCCCTATATTACTCCAAGTCAAGCACGTTTAACTGTGAAGTTCTTATGAGATAAGCTACAGAAAGACATATGCATATTGTCAGTATAGGTAGTGCAAATTAATTCATTTAAGTCATCCTCAAATATACAATCTCATACTTATACTATCTTTGGATTCATCTCATTTCGGTGTATCCGAACCCTTATAAAAATATATTTAATAATTATATTACCAATAATAATAATTAAATTATATTTAATTAATCTTTATTTATATACTTACTTTTATAATTAACAATCTACTTATTTCTATTTAAAATTAATATTATGATACAATTTAAATTATCTATTATAAATTTAAAAATTTAAATAATAATTTTTATATTTTAAAATGAGAAGGGTTATGATAACACTGGTATAACTTTTACTAAGTATTATATTGTTCAATAACTTTATATTAAATATGAATTTTGTAAATCCAACCGTTAAATTGAAAGTTCATATCACTTTATATGTTTATATCAAGTTTTGTTAAAATTGAACAACAACTTGACGGTAATCAAAGTGTTCATATTTTAATATATTTCGAAATGTATATGTTACGCCAATTTTATTTTACAAGAATGAAGTATCAAATCATCTTGAATTCATATAAAATTTTGTATATATGATCTAAGAGTAAAAAACTTTCAATCTAACGATTGAATTTATAAAATTTACATTTAATATAAAGTTATTGAGTGATGTAATACTTAGTAAAAGTTACACCTGTGTTATTATAACACTTCTCTTTTAAAATATTATTTTTATAAATTAAATTTTAACATTTTAAATAAATTATTAATTAACTTAATTTATTCATCTTAAATCTAAGATATAAAATTCAAAAAATGTATTTATCCTTGTTTTATTTTTTAATTATCAACCATTAATAAAATACTAATTTAAAATCTTATCAAGTTATATCATAATATTTTCATATCAAGTTTAAAACCAAATATTAGTTATAAAATATGTTAATTTATGTTGTAATTTTATTTCAACATGAAACTTTAAAATAAATGTGTGAATAAAAAAAACTCCGTTAAAACAGTCACGTATTCTATTTGATAGAGAAAAAAGCAATGAAACACATTGTGATGTATTAAAAACTGATCAAAAAGAACCAGCGGGTGGTTTGCCCAATTACTAAAAAATATTTCATTTTATAATTGTTTCACAAATTCTTACTAAGTTTTGTATAAGTCAATTGCTTTTAAACAATGAAACTAGCACGATTATATTAATTGAATTGAATGATTAAGCCTAACTTTTAAAATAACAATTGAAATAAAATAAGATTCATGAAAATAATTTCAAAATATATTAGGTAAATAATTTTTATATATAATAAAATTAAAGACAAGGATTAAAATAATCAATGGAGTTAATGTAATATTCATTTATAAATATTTAAATAAATTATAAGTAGTAAGGTATTATTTAATTTATGTTTAAAATAAAATATTTTATAATATCTAAATGAATTGAATTTTAAGATAAACTATTATATACATATTTAATTAATATAATTTTAAAATATATATGTATAATTAGATATATTTTAAATAAATATTTTTATATTAAAAATTAATTTATCATTAAACAAAATAAAAATATTTCATAATATGGTTGTTGTTGAATCAGTTTTCCATGGTAGGATCATATTCATATATAATAATAGAATCATGTCTCCTCAAAGAAGCGATATCTACTCCAAAGTAGTACGAGCATAATCGAAGATAGATGGTATAACATATTTTAACTAATTGATCTCATATGTTATTGGTGTATATATTTATATATATAATTTATTTTATAATTTTTTATTTATTAAACTAATGGAACATTAATTATATTTTATCAATTTTAGATTTGTTTGATAAATTTTTATTAATCCATATATAAGCCAATTATTTTTAATTTAATGGAACTAACGTGTTTATATCAATTGAACTAGATGTTTAAGTCAATTTTGAAAATAATAATGAAAATAAAATAAGATTTATGAAAAGAAGTTTATTTATCTTAACAAAATTAGAAAGCACAATAAATTATGTATTTTTATATTATCTAATAATGTAATAAAATATTAAGCATGGTAAAAGAGAAATAAATTTCTCAGGAGAAAAATAAATAAATTTTCTAGATAAATTATTATTTAAATTAGTCTAATTTTTTTAAAAAAAGATTCAATTAAAAAGATTATTATTTAATTTTCTTTTATAGCATTATGTTTCTCATTTTTTAATGCATCATGATATATTAATTATCTATCTTAAATTACATAATTTGTATTATTTAAAAAAAATTAATTTTATTAGGAGGGTACTAAATTTTATTTCTTATCATTAATATTTTTATCATTATAAAAATAATATTATATATTTTTATATTTTCTTTCATTTAAAAGAAATATATTTCTAAATTTTTTAAAAAATTTACATTTAGCGACCGATTTTAATTTGGTTACTAAAATTATTATAAATAATATTTTTTTTTTATTTTTTAGCGACCGATTTTAATTTGATCGCTAAAATTATTATTAATAAATTTTTTTTATTTTTTTAGCGACCGATTTTAATTTGGTCGCTAAAATTATTGTAAATAATAATTTTTTATTTTTTTAGCGATCGATTTTAATTTGGTCGCTAAAATTATTATAAATAATAATATTTTTTTTTATTTTTTAGCAACCGATTTTAATTTGGTCGCTAAAATTATTATGAATAAGAATATTTTATTTTTTTAGCGACCGATTTTAATTTGGTCACTAAATTTATTATAAATAATAATTTTTTTTTATTTTTTTAGCGACCGAAACCATTCCGTCGCTATTTTAATCAACAATTATTATTTTAGCGACCGATTTTTGCTACTAAAAAATTCGGTCGCTAAATAAAATTTGCAACTAAATCAAATTCGGTCGTTAATTATGTCGCTATTAGTGACGGAAAAAAATTGGTCACTAATTTCGGTGGCTAAATTGACTTTTTTTTTTTGTAGTGAATAAGCTATCAGAAACATGATTATTCCTCTAAAATAAAATAAACCAACATGCATTCGTACTACTGATTAGGCAAGTATTAGTAAAGTATCAACTTTGAATAATTAGATTTGAAAACAACAAAGAAATGCAATGAAATCCAGAAACAAATGAAAAATAATCAAATATACTGTTAGAATAATTTAAAATATCTTAAATAATTTTTTAGGAATAGTTTCCACACTTTCTTATTATCTCAAGATTTGCTTCCTTAAGGGTTAGCGCTTTATGTTTGTTGAACATAATGTAAAGCACCATACCTTATCATATCAAGTCCATATCAATTCAGTATCTTTATCAGCCAGTAGAATTTCTACGTTCCTTCTATGTTTATCAGCCTGCATTTTCATTAATAGTAAAATACACTATATACTAACAGTGTATATACTAACAGAGAAATACCAAGAAATAAGGATGAACACAGAGGTTTAATGTAAACAATCATTGACTGAAAAAAATACCAAGGCAAAAGAGAAGCAAATTCACTGTATCTAAAATTTGTGCAAACAGAATATAAGAAGAGTGGCTGTAGTGTCTAACTGACTATTTAGAGAACCCACAAACAAATCCAGGCAAAGAGAAACAATAAACATGGTGATTTTGTGACGTGAATAACGAAAATGAAAACAGAGAGCCAGAAATTGCCAATTGCATCATTTATATCTGGCAATGGTAGTTTATCCCTCCAACCCTTGAACCCCCACCCCCACCCCCAATTTTATTTTATTTTATTATAAATTTATTCTACCACTAGGGTACGAATCAAATGATCAAAGTCTCCAGCGGGCGTAAATCCACAACAACAAAAAACATTGTTCAGAGAAAAAGCTTTGATGTTCTAAGATTTCACAAGCACAACATACCCTAACCAAAATTACATTCACCTCCAAAACCCTTAATGACAAAGACCAATAGTAACACGATGATAAACCCTAACCAAAATCATAGTCTATAAGATGATGAAAATGTAACTGCATGTCTCAAAAATGAAAAAGATATGCAGAATCATAAAAGTAAAACCCGGAGGTCAGTATTTTGCTGCATGTACCTTAATAATAGGAGTGGGGGAAGTTTACGCAGGGACGTGATGAGTAGGTTTTTATGTGATTGAGGGAGGCGGTCGACCTTTCACCTTTCGCGTCTCTTGTTCGGCAACAAGGAGGAAGAGTGGAGAAGTGGGCACGGCACCTTTCACCTTTCTACTTTCACCTTTGAAAAAGCAATTTCACTCTTAGAATTTAAGAGAGAAACTAAAAATAAGGCGCTAACAACTATTTTTTCCTTTATTTTATATAAGTATAAAAAATATTAGTTAATATAATTTTTTAAGCAGATTATATTATTAAATATAAATATTTTAAACTTTTTATTTGATAAATTTAAATAACTTTTATCTTTATAAATGAATTTAATTTAAACTATAATTAAAAATAACAATAAGCTAAATAGAAATAATACTGATAAAAATATACAAAAAGATATATTATTATAATTTTAATATGATATTATTTTAAATTCCAAAATAATATTAAAAAATAAATATAAGAAAAAAATTATACATAGTAATAAGTTGTTGTTTTAGTTTTAAAAATAATAAAATACTGGTATTTGGAAAAAATTTAAAATACATTAAAAATGAAGTGAAATATTTACTCTATGCAATTAGTTTTGTTTTAAATCTCATGTATTTATTACTTTTACCTCTTATAATATTAATATTGCTTTTATTTTGAATACTTTTAAATAAAAAATTAAATTAAGTTGATTAAAATTTTTACAATTCAAACTACTGAAACGAATATTACTTAATATTATACGTGTTTTATATTTTTTTTTCAGAGGAAAGGTAAGTGTATTTTTTCTTCACACAATGATGCAATATTTATGAGTTATAGAAAATGCATTAGTAGTAAAATAAATACTTTAAAAAGTAGTATTTCTTTTAACAACATTATAATAGAATTTTTATTTAAAATTTATTTATATATGATATAAATGTACTAAAATTACAATTGTATAAAAATATAATAATATTTGGAACAAAAAACTTATAAAAACAAAATTATTATAGCATACTGATGTGGCAAGAGAGAAGAAAGTAAAGTTATGCTTATTGAAAAGAGATACACACACACACACACATATATATATATATAGAGAGAGTTATAGAGAGAAGGTAAATTAAATTAAATTTATTAAAAAAGATAGAGTAAAAAAAAATATGTTGAGCAAAAACGTTTTTGAAAAAATCGTGATACGTGTTTAGAAAAAAAAAACTTCCTTTATATATAATATGATAATTAACAAATATCTTGATAAAATTGATTAATATATCTATATAATTTATGTGACACCCTTACTACCCCAACACATATATAAATATAATCATATAAATAAACTAAAGAATAAAATTTTTAACGTTGGTAAAAGGGTTCACATAAAACTTTCATATTCATTTATCAATAACCAACATAATAATTGAAAATAAAACTTGAAAGTTTACAAATTGTTTTCAAAATCATATTTACAATTCCAAATCCATATAAAATCTATGTCCTAAAAATCCTCTGCCCCGATGTCACAATATCAGAGCATACCCACAATTCAACTGTTGGCATTCTAGATGTCACTCGTAACCGAATCTTCCTCACCTAAAACATCCACAATTTATACGGTGAGAAAAGAAAATATCTACATGCAAAGTACATACAACCACATCATAATGAAATCATAATTCATATATATACAAGCATGTATCACAATTTATCAATCCATCACAATCCACACAATTTTACGATTAACAATATCATTTCCACATCCATAATTCAAGCCAATCTTACAATTAACACTATGTCAAGACCTCGCCACATCTGACACAAGTGATACGGGTTAATTGCCTCACTCAACCCACACCATACTAGGGTTCGTATCATCCCTGATCATCTAGGACTACGCTCGTCCCTGAAGCATCACCTACCCAGGGTTCGTATCATCCCTGATCATTTAGGAGTACGCTCGTCCCTGAAGCATGAGTGTGAGGAACCACAATTACAATCTATACAGTCTCTTGCAATTAACCCTATGCCAGGGCTGCCATAATCGACATAAGTGGTGTGTGTTAACTGTCTTACTCATCTCACACCATGCTAGGGTCACGCCCTCCCTGTAGCACCACTTACTCAGGGGTCGTGCCATCCCTAGTCATTAATGTGAGGAAACATATCGCAATCACATTCTTAATCATGTCCATACAACATCTCATCTCATATCACGATTTCATATCACATACACAATTCCATATCACATACTCAACAAATAAGTTTAACAAAATAAGGGTTTACACATCCCTCAAGCAATTCACATCTAGATCATCAATTCTTATTAAATAATATAATAATAACATTCATAAATTAATATAATAAACAATAGAATTATCAATTTAATATAATTTTAACATAAATAGTAAAATCTCCAATTGTCCCAAAACCTAGCTCACAGACACTTTTCTACAATTTCGTTCTCTTTCCCAGATCACCATTCTTACAAATTATTAGCATATTTATAATCCTCAACACATACAGAATCTAATGAGATCCTCAATTCCTCAAATAGAAATCATCCAATTTTCACAACCTAACTTACAGGTACTTTTCTATAATTTCGTTCTCTCTCCCAGAGCATCATTTTTACAAATTAATCATATATCCATATTCCAAAATAAATACAGAATCAAATAAGACCAATAATTCTTCAAACATAAATAATTATAAAATTACTCATAATCCTAAGAGATTCTTCCTCTACCCAATTCCCTCATGCAACTCTACATATAAATAATTCCCTTTTCCCCCGTACCTGGATAAATAGGAACTAGGGCATAACCTCCTCCTTTCTTTCCTTAAACAAGGACCGAGACTAAAACTGGGGCAGAACCTCATCCTCTGAGTTTCTCTTGGTCTTTAGAGAGAAGAAGAGGAAAAAAGAGCATAAGAGAGAAGGAAGAAAAGGTGTGTGAAAATGAGAGAAATGAGGGTCTATTTATAGGAATTCTGGCTCACCTACCGGAACGGCCTGTACTGAAAGCGGAACGGCCCATTCCGGAACCTTCAAGTATACACAAAATTTTCCACTGGAACGGCCCGTTACAACTAAAATATTTTAAGTATTTTTCTTATTCTGGAACGGCCCGTTTCACTTTGGGAACGGCCCGTTCTGGAACAACCCAAATAGGCAAATTTTCTACTTTGGAACGACCCGTTATGCTACTTAAAAATGGGTTCATTTTCATCATTTGGAACGGCCTGTTCCACTTTTGGAACGGCCCGTTCTGGGCAATCAAACATAGGTATATTTAGTCATTTGGAACGGCCCGTTCCAATTTTGGAACAGCCCGTTCCGGGCTACTGATCCACCCTAATTGGGCCCTTGGCCCAGTGAAAATTGGGCTTTACAATTTATGCTTACTTTAATTTTTCAAGTATTATATATGAAATATAAGCTAAATATTTATTTAGAGTTTTTTAATGTTGATCCTTCCAATTTTTTAAAATTATTTTTAATCCTTATAGGATTATCCTTTCTCAATTTCAATCTTTATAATATTTTTTTTGAAAGTTTAGTCAATATAAGTTTATATTTTTTCTTTCTAATTTTTAGTTGTTAGTACGAAGTTACATGAACTAAAGTAAAAGAAAATTATAATATATATTTAATGAACTAAAATTTGAAAAATGCATATTTATAAGGATAAAAATTTAAAGAACTAAAATTGAGAAAACATGAACTTACAAAGACTAAATTCATATATAAATCAAAATAAACAAAAATATTTTAATTATCATAATTAAGAAAACAAAACATATACGGACTAAATTCATATTGTAAACATATAAATTATATTTAAAATTTATGATGATATAAATATATATATATATATATATATATATATATATATATATATATATGTGTGTGTGTGTGTGTGTGTGTGTGTGTGTGTGTGTTTTAAAAAATATATATGAGTGAAAATTCAGTTACTTCAAAAGTAACTCTTAAGAGTTATTTAATGAATGTAATTATGTTATATATTGAATTTCTTATTCAATAAATTAAGTCTAAAAATTTGTATACTTTATCTTTTAATCAATAGTTTTATTTAATAGATAATGTTAGATAATATTTAATAATTTTTAAAATTAATATTAGATAATATTTAATAATTTTAAAAATATTTTTAAATATTCAATAATTAAAAAAAATGAAGAGATAACAAATAAGATAAAATATATATAAGTAAAATAAAAAGAAAAAAATATGAGAAATTTCAAATTCTTACTTTTTTGGGAGAATTTGAAATTATATTATTTCAAGAAATTTTACAAATACTTTAATTTCAAATTCTACTAGCAACGAAATCTCTTATTTGCGAGGGATTAGCGAAAAACCTTTTCCCTCACTAATTTGCGACGAATTTGCTAGGCATTTGCGAGGGCTATACTTATAACTCATTAGCGAGGGATTTGCGACAAGAAAACTCCCTCGCTAAATGAAAAATTCGTTTTTATATTTTGGCTCATAATTTTGCGAGGGATTTGCGAGGGCCTATGTTCCTCGCTAATTAAATAAGCACTAGCTTTAGCAACGGATTTGCGAGGAGATGAAGGTTGGTCGCAAAATGATCCTATTTAGCGAGGGATATAAATCCAAGCTATTTCCTCGCTAATTAGCGAGGGATTAGAGAGGAACTGTATTCCTCGCTAGTCCCTCGCTAATTAGTGAGGAAATAGCTTGGATTTATATCCCTCGCTAAATTCCCTCGCTAATCCGCGAAATTCTTGTAGTGCAATAAGCTTAAAACCCAAAAAGTTGAAATGTGTTTATATATATATATATATTCATAAAAGTTGAAAAGATTATATCCAATTCCAAACAAGGAGTGATTTAGTTATTCATTTCCATGGTAGCCTTCAAGAAAAAGATGGAAAGAGGAAGAAAATATACTAATGATTTGATATTAAGCTCCAAAATGAGTGTCAAAAACAAAGTTTATCATGCCCAATATATTTGAGAAATAACTTACTAATCAAGATGTATCTACTTGTCAATGCTTCATCAATTAAGAAATACACAGTTAAATGTGTTTAGGGTTTATGTTGATTTGTGATAATAGTCGTAGCACAGATAGAAAATAGATGGAATTGGACATGTACCATTCCATGTATTCATTTGTGTGAAACAATGGACCTTGCATTGGATGACCTATCAATGTGTGCTCACGTCTGTTGTTCCATATGTTGACCTATCTGGCCAGAACGGCTCGTTCCAAAATCAGAACAGCCCATTCTGGTTCAACTGGTCATGTGCTTTTTTTGAATCTGGAACGGCCCCCATATTCAAAAATAACACATGACCAGTTGAACCAGAACGAGCCGTCCTGATTTCGGAACGGGCCGTTCTGATCCATTCGTCATGTGTTATTTTTTCATCTGGAATGGCCCGTTCTGATCCATTCTTCACATGTTATTGTTTCATTTGGAACGGGCCGTTCTGATTTCAGAACGTCCCATTCCGAACGTGAATAATAGTTGTGTCAGTACATTGGAACATGTGCTTTTTGGGTAATTTTTTAAAAAAAAATTATTTCAATAAAAAATTCAGAAACTTTGATCTTGTGTGATAGGTGTAACACCCCAATTTTCAAAAAGGTTATTATTATTATTATTATTATTATTAGATGGTATTTGGTCATAATTATTTTAATAATTATAGAGGAATATTATTTTGTACGTTTTAAATAATTATTATTTTGGACAATTATTTTGTACGTATTAAATAAGTATTTTTATTAGCATTTTTAAATAAATATTTATATGTTTTAAGAGAAGGTTGATTTTATATGATATTTTGTTATTGAAATTATATTATTATATTTAGGGTCAGAAATATATTATTATTATAGAGAAAAAATATTTTATAATATACATGTATTTATTTTATTTAATTATTTTGAGGAAAATTAGAAGTGGGTTAGAAGAGAAGGAAAATGGGTTGGGTTGACCCAGTCCAATGGATTAATTTTAAGAAAGGAGTCAGGTGGTGTTAACCCTATCTGCCTCATTTGCGTTCTGAAGGGTTAGGGAAAAAAAGAGGAGAAACAAAGAGCTCTAAGGAAGAGTACTCAGGAACGATCTTAGATCACACCAAGACCATTCATCTTCTGCTCATCCAGGTACGGGGGGATGGGTTTCTTCATATGTGAATATAGGGGTGTTCGGGTAGTGAGGGCAATCCCTAAGTCCCTCTAGGAACTCTATTTAAAATTCTGAACGATTATCTGTGCAATCGATGTTCTAAATTCTTAATTCATTTGGAAGAACTTATTTCTTGAATTGTCTTCGAATTCCATTGGGGCTTTCTTGTTAATTCTTTATCCTTAAATTTGATGACTTGAATTTTATGTGTTAAGAAGAGTTTAGATTTTTTTTGTAAAACCAATGGAAACCAATTTTTGAGGCTTGAGATGTGTATGGATTGATTTGGAACGTATGAAGAATATAAATGGAGTTAAACTGAACCAACGGGGTGTAGAAGTAGTGAAAATTGGTAAAAAACCTTGTTGGAACTCGTAAAACGCAGGTTTAATTGCACAGAGGGGAGTCTGGGCAGAGATTTGGGCGCTCAGCGCCAGTTTTGGGCGCTCAGCGCCAGTTTTGGGCGTCGGGCATCGGGACCCCGACATACGTTTGTAATTTTGCGATATCTTTCTGTGTAGTTATCCAAATCGAGTGCCGTTTGTTTTGTTAGAAACTAGACATCTGGGGCTACCATTTAGACACAAGAATCGTGTAAAAATATTAATATTTGATCAAGTTATGTGAGTTGCAATTTGAGCCTTCCAATCTGTGTGCGAACCACAACATCAATTTTTGTGAGCCCTGAATGGTAACCTAAACGACTTTATTAGGATTTGTGTTCTTCATGAAAGTTGTAGATATTGATGTTAGGATTCTAATGGAGTTGGGATCACTTAGAAAGGATATGTATATCTCGAGTTATGGTTAAATTATTAACTGAATGTCATAGATATTGTGATGTGTGTGAAGAATTATGTGAAATTTGTGATCTATGATGTTGATAACTTAATGATAGGTACCTAGCATGTGAGGATGATATTGCATGGATTGTTATTGACATGTGATGATGTTATATAATGGAGATGCATTAATTATGAGTTACGTGGGATGCATGAGTTGCATGAGACTTATGAGTTGCATGTGGTGCTTGAGAAGCCAGACGTGGCTATATTGCATTGGACCCTGGGCCCAGAGAGGGGTTGAGACAGGGGGGGACCATGACGGGAGGCATTCCATGCTTGGGCCGTTGGGTGTTTAACTGCGCAGCTCACTGGCCATAGAGGGTTTAACGGTGGGTGGATTGCCTTTGCACGGGCCGCTGGATGTTTAACCGTGCAACATACCGGCCCTGGGAGGGTGTGAGAACGGTATGCCCGCATTGCCAACAACTAAGGGAATTGACGAGGTACGCCCATTGTGCGGAGTGCCAAGTTGAGACTCTTAGGAGAGGAGATGTGTATGAGCATATAGTGAGCATGTGTATGAAAGCTTGTATGATTGAAAAAAAATGATGTTTGGTAATTATATGAGATGTATTTGTTGTTTATAGTTAATGATGATATTTTGGTGCACGGTGTGGGGTGGGAATTGGGTAGCTCTATGTTCATATATGATGTTATCTATCTCTCACCGTCCTGTTTTTATGTGGTTTTCTTTTAGGTGAAGATGAAGGCACTCATAGTGTTGAGTTCTAAAGGAAAAAGGTTCTACTCCGATAGGATGTGACATTGGGGCATGAATTTAGGATGCTTTAGTTATGAATTGTTATTTGTCGTTTGAGGAGACTTATTTTTAGGAGTTTTATATTCACCTTATATTTGTAAATTCCGGATCCCTTTCATTTTTCTTTAGAGACCTTGATAATTTTCTTTTAAGAGTAAAACTTTATTATTATTATTATTATTATTTCTATTTATTTCAAGACTTGTGAACCTATGAGTTTTTATTAAAATATGTGGACCCTTCTTGATGTTATATTTATTGAATTATTCTTATTGTTGTTACTTATCTATTATGGGGTAGAAGGGTGTCACAATAGGGTGTATGATAGGTAATAGGATTAGATGCATCCAATGGTGAATAAAAGTGGTGCATCCATACACCACTTGTATAAGTGATCTTTCAGAGAATTTACCCTTTCTAATATATATATATATATATATATATATATATATATATATATATATATAGGGACGAATCTACATACAATTAAGTGGGGGTACTTGTCCCCACTACCATTTTACACATACACAATTTTTTTTATTCAAAAAATAATATATTTTAAAAATGAAAGTTATATTCTAATAATATATATATACACACACACACACACACACACACACACACATATATATATATATATATATATATATATATATATTTAAATAATCATATGTATAAAATATAAATTCAGAGAAAATGTTTATTTATTTGATATTTGTCAAACTTTCGAATGAGATTAGTTCTCATATATGATAAAATAAAATTTGTAGCATGCATGTTTACCTTTTGTGCTTTCTGTTTATTGTATATATTGATAAAAAATAAAAATAGTAATAATTGTAAGATTGTATACGTTGATTTTAAAAACATCAAAATAGGAAAGATTGAAAGATTTATGTTTTATTTATAATTTTTATTATAAAATATGTTTTAAAATAAATTATCATCTAAAAATTTATACCACATATTAAAAACATGTTTATATCATAAATAAATTAAACTTGATTTTATAAAATTTAACATATTTATTTTGATGTTTTTATTAATGTTAAATTATTATAAAGTGGTCTTTAAGATTGTAGTTCTAACCAAACATTTAAAAAATGTCTATGACAGATAAATATGTCATATTTAGTACATGTATTTTTAAAGAAAGTTGGATTCAAACCTTTTAAATTATAATATAACATAGTCTGTTCTAGTTTATTTTCATCCTTAATCGTAATTGTAGATATAAAAACTTGTAAAAAATAATTATAATATATATTTATACTTTTAAAAGTTATATGTAAAATTTTTAATATTACAAATATATGAATAAGTATTACCCCCACTATCTAAATTTTTTGGATCCATCACTATATATATATATATATATATATATATATATATATATATATATAGAGAGAGAGAGAGAGAGAGAGAGAGAGAGAGGAGGGTTATAATAACACTGATTTAATTTTTACTAACTATTACACTGTTCAATAACTTTATATTAAATGTGAATTTTATAAATTTAACCATTAGATTGAAAGATCATATCACTTTATATGTTTATATCAAATTTTATTAGAATTGAACAACAACTTGAAGGTAATCAAATTGTTCATATTTTAATATATTTTGAAATGTATATTGTTCCTGCGTGGGAACACTCCTCTCGTCGTTCTTCCTTCCTGATCTCCTAAGTCTTTAGTCCCGACCGAACACTGTCTTCAAAGGGTGTGGAGGGTACCTGCAAAGGCACTCCAACGATCAAGTAAGTATTCAGTATGGAGCAATAAATGCCTTTATGTTGAATAGTAACGTACCTCATTTATGTCACATCACCTGTGTATTTATAGAGACACAATTGGGCCTGGTGGGCCTTCAGTCTTGGGAGATGGGTAACACCTGAATTAACCTTAATCTCTTCCTAATCAGGCATGGTAATTACTGTATAATAAGTGTCTAATTTTGTCACGTGTTGTTCTAACTGGTCTTTGTTGAAGTCCTCGGCCAGGTACAAGGCCGAGAGGGTATTCGGCCTATCCTAAGGCCGAGGAGGTGTTCGGCCTATCCTAAGGCCGAGGGGGTGTTCGGCCTATCCTAAGGCCGAGTGGGTGTGGTAGTGTGTATACGGCTGGTCCTTGTCGAAGTCCTCAGCCCGGTACGAAGCCGACAAGGTTTTCGGCCCACCCTAAGGCCGAGGAGGCTTTCGGTTTAAGTCAATGCCGAGGGTTTTGCTCCATGCTCTTCTGAGTTGGTCTTTGTTGAAGTCCTCGGCTAGGTACAAGGCCGAGAGGGTGTTCGGCCTACCCTGAGGCCGAGGAGGTGTTCGGACTATCCTAAGCCCGAGGGGGTGTAGTAGTGTGCTACACCGGTTCGGGTCCCCCTTTCGGCCTACTATCTGACCGAAGGGGTACCCACTTGTGAATAGCGTCTTTGTCGGTTCGGGCACCCCTATCGACTTATTGCTTGATCGAAGAGGTGCCTCCTAGTACATATATATTACATCAATTTTGTTTTATAAGAATGAAGTATCAAATCATTTTAGATTAATATAAAACTTTGTATATATGATTTAAGAGTAAAAAAATTTCAATCTAACGGTTGGATTTACAAATTTCACATTTAATATAAAGTTATTGAACAGTGTAATACTTAGTAAAAGTTACACCGATGTTATTATAACCCTCCTCACACACACACACACACACCCACACACACACACACACATATATGACTTCTTTCTTGTCCAAAACACTACATTCAATTTTATGCGTTATTTGAATTTCTTTTACTTTGAACACTAAAGTAATGATGTATGTTCTTAATAACAGTTTTGTACTGGGGGACTCTTTACATAGTTTCATTAGTGATGATTTTATCTATGATAGGAGGAATTTAAGTAATTTTAAGTAAGGATGTATGTTATTACTCACAAATTTTATGTGTCAATCTTGTTGGGATATCTACTCTTATAGTGATGTTGCATATTTGGTTTAAAATGTATGTAGTTGTGTCTCAAGTTGGGCACACCCTTTGTTTGTAGTGGAATTCGTCTATGAGTTCTTTTTATTTGAACTAGCACGAAATCGTTTCAATTTAGGTATTTTATAGTAAACTTTCTTAAGAACAGAAAGATTATCAAACAGAGTGATTAATAAGAATTTGTTTCCAGATTTTCATAAATAATTATCAAACAACAATTTTCATGCATATAAACACTCAAATGAACGGAATGAACAATACATATATTGGCAATACAAATCATTGTCCAATTTACACAATTATCAAGTTATAAAATGATGATTTTAAGAACGACAAACTATGAACTATGAAATTAAACTAAACTACACTAATTCTATGAAAAGAAATCAAAACGTGGCCAAGAAACCATACCCAACAGCAATCCCATGCACGGAAGCCATATACGCAGGCAGAAAGTGCTTACAAAAGTGCAAGTATGAAATTTCTGACCCCTCTGAAGTGACAGACTCTTCATATTTATAGAATTAATCGAGAGTGGTTAATTTCCATCATGGGTATGTAACTGCTGCCCACTATACTAATTATGCGGCTTAAAGGTAACTTCTCCCAACCGTTCCATTCAAGTTTTTATTTTTTAACTTGATCTTCGATAACTGCTTTGGTGCACTTATTTAACTGCCTAAAACCTCCGGTAACCACCTCTTGCATTTTTTCGAGTCATTTTCGAGCATGCATGCTTATAGTTTTTGATGTTCGATTTGTCTAGTAAGTACCTTGTCAATCAACTTCTTCGAGTGGCCCTTACATCCATACTAAAAAAGAGGATATTAAAATTGTTGGATTAACAAAATATTTGATCCAAATTTGTTTACTTTTTGTTTTCTACTACAACACACGTTTTTTACATCGGTTCCGTGAAGTCATCTATATCGGTTCTAAAACCAATGTAGAATAGAGCGACATAAAAAAATATATAGATTTTTACATCAGTTCTCAGAACTGATGTAGATTAGAACATAAATCTACATTGGCTCTGCTAAAAATCGATGTAGATTTATGTCTTAATTTACATCGATTTTAGGTGAATCGATGTAGATTTATCTCCCCTTCTACATTCCTAATCTCATTGTTCCCACATAGGACTTCCTTTTCAAGTGGATGGAGGGCATGTGTTTTTTAAAATTGAACATTTTGCAAGCCAAAACAACATTCAATCCAAATATGTATAAACATCTTATTCAAGGAAAGATAAATTAAATAGTACTTCTAATTTCCAATAAAACACTACCAACAAGAGAATGCATGGAACTAAATAAAAGCTGCACAAAACAGAGACGAATGCTTCTTTTGTTTATTTTCTTGCCACTCTTTGATATCAACATCTATCCTTGGCTTCACGTTTGTATTGAATCCCAGATACGATTCATATCCAACACATGATTGGAGGGCCTGTGAAAACCAATAACATCAAACACACACACCCGGTTTCAATTAATACAAATAGTTACAATTATAGTGAATCATAGTGAATTAATACAAATAGTTACAATTTTGTGACAAGTTAGGCAATTCACATATCACCTAGTAGATCAACTTTTTCCCCTATACAACAAACCACATAATAAAAATTCCTTAAAACAACCTAGTTTATGTAAATATATCATGTAGTACCAATTATACGAGTTTGTACAAGTTCCATGTATCTATCTTTAGACCACTGTTAAGAAAATTAAACCCACAATGATGCAGTAGCAGACGTGAAGCCAGTTCACTCCCCATTCAATGATTTAGCCTTCACAATGATACTACACATTCCATAAACGATGTGATTTCTCTATACAACCACTTTCATCTGGAATTTCTAGACCACATACCCCTTATCCAAGCATCACCTATTTCCTTAAACAAACAAGTCAAATCAACTACCAAAAACATAAAAAATCCTCACCTCAAAAGCATTTTCTCCAGGCACTCCATCTTCTGCTTGCAGTTTACTGGATTCCGGATTGACCACATCCCACAAGAAACCATTGTCATGTCCAATAGAAATCTTGTCAAATTCCCTGTCAATAGCTCTACATTGAGGCTCCACATGTGCCACATACTTATCTATAATTCCATACAACAAAAAATGCATTCGGTGTTTAATATAGTTCCAATAAAGGGCCAAAATTTTGGATTTATAACAATGAATTAACCTGAATAACCTTTGTTAACCAACGATATCACGCCTCGCACGTCACCGGAGTTGCCCACCCTAAAGATCCCGCCGTTGCCGGAGAGGTCAGCGAGCACAGCGTCGCAGCTGGCCATGGCGTCGAGGTTGTACCCGATGGAGGGCCCGCACTTCTTGAGCACCACTGCCTTGTCCTCGACGCCGATGAAGGTGGCATGGTCGTACTTGATGAAGCAGCCGTCGAGCTACACGACACCGCTGTAGGTCTGGCGGCAGATGTCGTCGGCGCGCGACGCAGGTGGCGCAGTCCGACATGGCAAGGTCACTGCGGCACTAGTAGAGGTCGTACAACGCGTCCTCAAAGCGAGAAGAGAGAGTTATTCACAGAGAGAGGGCTCTTGCGCAAGTTTAGGGTTTTGTTCTCGATACTACATCGGTTATTAGGTGAACCGATGTAGATCTATTTATAATTATTTACAAAATTGCCACCGCGCATTTAATACTACATCGGTCCCACTAAAAACGATGTAGAACACTCAATATTTACATCGGTCCCAGCCATAACCAATGTAAATATACTTTATATTATATACTTATTTACAAAAATGTCACCGCATTTGATTTCTACATCGATTTTACCTAAATCGATGTAGAATTGACGATATTAAATAGTAACTTTCTAGTAGTGGTTGGATAAATTAGTTGAAATAATTTAGATATAATAAAATAGATGATGGATTATAAAAAAGAACAATTTGATTGCATGGATTTTTTCTCTCGAAAGGTTGACGAAATTCACTTATACACATTATTAATTAATAAATTAATGAGTTTTCAAATATCTTGGTATTATATTGACATTAGAATATACAGAAATTTAAAATTTTCATGTAGTTAGTGTTCAAATTAACTATAACATGAAATGTAAGGTACATTGAATATAAATATAACCACAAATTATGTATAATTTTAGGAATTTGTTTACTCAATATAATTATATAATTATATATACATTTAAGCATGAATGAGATGAAGTTTATGAATATAATTGCATTTAAAACAATAGAGCATCGCTTAAAAATGTTTCATTTGCCAAACATAGTTTCAAGGGCAAACTCAACATTTTTATTTTGAAGATTACATACATTTTAAGTCAAATAAAATTAATTATCATATAACTTATGCATATAATATGAGAAATTTAAGAAGTTGGGGGAGACAAAGACTGTTATAGGCATTGCTTAGCTTACTTTTCACCAGTTACCACAACAACCTCGTCATTCTTCTTTGTAGCTATCTCCTATGAAGCCCAAAATAAAGGTTTAATGTATCTGGCAGCTTGGTTTTTGGTTAGCTTATTTTGAGCCATTTGAATACAAATTTAAAAAAGTTTTTAAAAAATTTTCTACCGAAAATAAAGATTCTTTTTCTTTCTAATAGAACAGTTTTCGGAAGCACGTACTCCTATCTTATAACTAAATAGACCCTTCATGTATAGAGTTAACCTTCATGTTTGGTTGGTCTTCTTTGTAGATTCACCAAAGAGTAATAAGCTCCACTTGGCCCCTCAGCCAACAAAGACGAGTGGGTTCCTTTCTCCACAACCTTTCCCTTATCCAACACAGCGATTTGATCACAGTTTTGTATTGTGCTCAACCTGTGAGCCACCACCACACTTGTTCTCCCCACCATCACCCTTTCTAGGGCATCTTGCACCAGTTTCTCTGATTGGCTATCTAGGGCACTGGTGGCTTCATCCAACAACAACACCTCAGGGTTCTTCAATATGGCTCTAGCTATTGCAATTCTTTGCTTTTGACCCCCAGAGAGTTGCACTCCTCTATCACCACACCATGTGTCATAACCATCCTTCAGGCTTGCGATGAAATCATGAGCATTGGCTGCCCTTGCTGCTTCCATGATCTCACTTTCATCAATCTTGTTAGGTCCCCCATATGCAATGTTTTCCCTTATGCTCCCACCAAACAGTGTTGGTTCTTGGCTCACAAGAGCAATGTGCTTCCTTAGTGACCTAAGGTGGTATGATTTTATGTCCCTACCATCTATGGTCACAGTCCCTTTCAAAGGGTCATAGAATCTCTCAATTAGGCCGATTATTGTTGACTTTCCAGACCCACTTTGCCCTACCAAAGCTGTGGATTTCCCTGCATCAATTTTGATTGAGAAGCCTTCGAAGATCATCACATTGGGCCTAGCTGGGTATGCAAAATGAACATCATGAAGCTCTATCTTTCCTGTTAATTTCTCAGGCTTGAGCCCATCTAGGTCATCAGGCTCAATTTTTGTGTACCTGTCCAAGATTGCAAAAACTGAGCCCACAGCATCAGCACCTTTGGCTAAGTCATTGGTCATGCTTCCAGCATCTGCAATCACCCTTCCTGTGCTCACCAAGATCATGAAGGTCTCAAACAATGCTTTGGCATTGATGTAGCCATGAAACACAAGCTTTCCACCATACCAAAAGTCCAAAGCCCAAGTGCAAAATGTGAGGCTTTGGGAACATGCAAGGCCTACACCTGCGAACCATGACTGTCGAATGCTTTCACGACTTGGGCCTTCTTGGGCTTTTTCGAGCATTTTGAGGATCCTGTCCTGAGAAGAAAAGGCTGTGATTGTTCTAAGGTTGGAAACAGCTTCGGCAGCTATCTTGCTGCATTCATCTTGGGCCTTGATGGCCTTGCTTGACATGCTCTTGAGAAGGACACGCCTTGTGTAGAAGCAAGCAATGATAATGGGCTGAACTGCTATCATAACAATGGCCAACCTCCATGCAATGATTAGGCCCATAGTAAAAGCTATTACCACTGCAGAAATAGTTTGCACCACTAGAGCCATTCTGTCTCCAACTAAAGACCTCACCTGTACCAAGCATGAAATACCATAGGTGAATACAAAGTTATTGAAAGATAATTACCAAGAATTAAGTCATGACAATAACAATGCAAAAGGTAAAGTTTTAATCATGCAATAAATATTTAGAATCTCTTATACAAACTAGCTAGGAACACTTTTGAGAATTTTTTTATTGGATACAAAGAATATTTTAAAGTAGATAAACTCTCAAAAAAACACTCCTACTTGTATCTAAATAGACTCTTAGATTATTAAAAAGTTGACCTAATGAATATCAACAGCATAATAATGATCCAAAAAAGAAGGAAAACTTGTAAACTATGATCAAAACCTAATGAATATCAACAGCATAATAATGATCCAAAAAAGAAGGAAAACTTGTAAACTATGATCAAAAGGGAAATGGTCATTAATTTGTACAAATTTACTTGCATGAAAATTGTGTACTACTGAGATGGCATGGTTTAATGTATCAGATTAATTATGTGTTTGTTCTTTATATACTAGCTACAAAATAAAAATGCATGACGTGCAATAAAGCATATGTATTTGGGCAAAAATAACAAGAAAAGCATACCACATTGGCTTCTTTGGCAAGTCTAGAGCAAACAGCACCAGTGGAATTTTCATCCTGATCAAACCATCCAACTTCAAAAGTGAGTATCTTAGAAAGCATTCGTTCTCTGACCCTCTTAGTCAAGTACTCTCCCATGTAAGCAAAATTATAGTGTTGGAGAATATTAACCACCAAGGAAAACACAGCCAACCCTAGGAAGCAAAGTGAATAGATCATGGTTTTCCTCTTTATCTCATCATGGTCTTGGAGAAAGTAAACAGATATCACCGACCCCATCGCAAATGCATACACAGGCTGAATTGCACCAAACAACACAGCATTCAAACATCCTAAACACGCTTGCTTCCACTCGGGAATGTTCAATGCTAGCAACCTTCGAAACGAGGGAAGTGGAAGCTTCATATCTTCCACAACAACCTCTTCAACAACATCATCGCCAGCACCGCCAACTCGAGAGATCGAGTTTGCGGAGCTGGAACGACTCACAAGGGAGAGTCTACGACTGCTTGAGTTGTGAATGTCTTTGTTTGATATAGATGATGAAGGAAGAGGAGGAGGAGGAAGGTGGAAATGGGTTTCTTCTTTTTCGTTTTTCGCTTGTTGGAGACGAACTAGTGAAGTGTAGAGACCATTGTCATTTTCGATTAGTTCATGGTGTGACCCCATCTCCATGATCTTCCCATTTTGCACCACAGCGATCACATCTGCGTTTCTTATGGTGGATAATCGATGAGCGATGATTATGGTGGTGCGTCCCACTGCTGCTTTGTCCAATGCTTCTTGCACTACTCGTTCAGATTCAGAATCTAGGGCACTTGTAGCTTCGTCCAACAAGAGAATTCGTGGCTTTTTAATTATTGCTCTTGCTATAGCAATTCTTTGCTTTTGTCCCCCTGACATTTGAATTCCCCTCTCTCCAACCTGTAGACATAAAATATCTTCTTGTAAATAGTTTAGTTTTGATACATTGTAAAGGGTTTTGTACCTTACACAAGTAAAAAATAGGGTTAAACAAGCCCATCACAAAATGAAATTAAGAAATTGTACTAATCATCCTAGAGTATGAAAATTGTACCAATCATTTTTATCTGGGATAAAATTAGACAAACCTACATTGTAATTGTAAAAAAAGTTTATATTATCAACATTACTACTTTTAAAGTAATTATCATAAAATTCATTTATAATATGACAATCCAAGACTTACATTATTACTCTGTTACTGTTTTTTACTCTCATATCAATTCAAAACTTTGATTCTTACTGTTTCAATATTTTAGTTCTTTTAGAAGTCTAATATAATTTTATGTAATTTTTTTTTTCAATTTACATTTTTATGTACAGTTGAATAATTAAGATTAGTTTAAATGAGACATTAATAATATTTTTCAGTAGAGAAATAATAAATGGAAGCAATTTAGCCTAAATATGTATAAATTTAATTTTTTTAATCTGTGTGCAAAAAGTTAAAATATCTAAAGAATTGAAATGGTAGAATGAGTAATTAAATCCATAAACGTATATTAATTTTAAATTAAAGTAAACTTAATTGGATTCTATTTACGGAGTCAATTATCATGACACAACAACAGGATTTTAAAACAAATGACTAATTCGAAGTGACAAGGGAAATATTCTTGTTTAATGTATTAAACTTGGGTATGCTAGCTTCGCTAATAAACTATTGACACCTGTACAGGTATTATCTTGACTAGTATATAATAATTATCATAATACGTTCGATGCACTGTACTTGGCAACACTTTTTTTTTTTTTTTTTTTTAAAGATTCGGAAGTATGTGAGAGAGGCTATGTATCAAGTGATTATTAGAAAATGTGGTCTCGTACTATCATAGGCGTGAAATAAACTTATTAATCAATTGCATAAAGTCGATCGTGACAGGGAAAGTGTGAAAAGGGTGCAAGTAATTGTTTATCTATTTTGGGATAGTCAATGATAATGATTGATGTCTCTGTATATTTCTCCCAAGTCTTTCAAGCAGATTATCTATGCTATACATGACATTATTAAAATTCTCCAAATAAAATTAACTGGACATGTGTTAGTGTTTGCTGAAACTTTCCCACCTAATAATTAATTAAAAAATTTAGCCAAGAAGCATAATTAATTAATTCTGAATTTGAAAACCACGTAAAAGCTGGTATCATTCACCAAAATAGCACATAAGTTTGTTCACTAATCGATTAAATCAATGGTGGAGCGGGTTTAGTTTCTTAAATAATGGTGTTATAATGGGAACACGTGAATAGATATTGTTTCTTCGACACCTAACATATTATTTGCCAATAGTTTGAGAGAGATAAAAACATAACTATGATATAAGTGATGTGGTGTATGACATGGTGTGAAAAGATGTAGAGAAAAATAATGAATGTTAATATTGGGTATTTAAAAAATAGTTTTTAACAATTATTATTTTACTTATATCTTTTCAACTACGTGAATAAGGTTCTTCATCGTTTATTACGTGTAAGATTTACATAGCTTATTTGTTTCTTTATTATTATTTATATGAAGAAGTAATTTTTTTTTTCACAAAGTGAATCTATATGGCCTATAAGATAAAATAGTCCTTCTAATTACAAATTTATATCCAAATTAATAGTCGAACCCTATTTCTTAATTAGTTAAAAAACACTTACACGAGTGTTTTTTTACATAAAAAAAATGTGTTGAACTATCTAAATTAACGAATTTTGATAGAGTAAACACTAAATAGCTTTCAAACGTGAATAATGATTTTTCTCATTTAATTAATTAGTGCTAATAACTTCCGGGCAAGAACTACTTAGCTAGAGTCATGACATAACCTTTTTTTATGAATAAATAATTTTGAATTTTTAGCACATAAAATATTAATATTTTTTGTGTACAAGTTTAACTATAAAGATATCTATATGTCTATATGATATATATACAGAGTGTACGCCGTCGTGTCTATTTTAACATTATTTTTTAAAATATTGGTTTTCAAATATATTTTTTTTTTATCGTCATGAGTTGTTCTAAGATGTTTTGAATACATGCTATTAGGTAATGGTTTGATAAAAAAAATTAAGGTCAACATGCCGGCCATATATACGGAATCTGATCTTAAAAACCATTTGATGGTAAGCCATTTGGAGGAAGTTGATGTGCTTTACGTACGTGGACCACCAAATTACTATATGGTGTTTTGTTTTACCATGGTACAAAATTATTAGGATGAACACGAGTCACTTGGATGAAGGACATCATGAAATCAAAGAATCATTCATGTCACTCCATAATATATCGCTATCAAATATTACCAAATGGTTGAGTAAATCATCCATTTAGTCTTTTAAAGTATATATTTTTCTAATAGTTCTTAAATTATTGAAATTATATAAATAGTTTTTAAAGTATTAAAAGTTATGTTATATAATCTCTCAACTATTAAATTCTTTTTCAGATTAATCCTTCAATATTAGTAAAAATATATTAATCAAAAGAGACTAACCAGATGAAATTCAGTAATTTGTAAACTAATTATTATATAATTTTATTAATTTGAAGACTATTAAGAAGAATACAATAGCTTATGATTAAATTGATGGTTTATTTGTGAAAAATATAATAATAAAATATTATATTTTACACAATTAAAAAAATTCTCCTCTTCAACACTTTAACCTCATGTCCTACAAAATCTTAATTATTTTAATTTTTAAATGATTTTTTAACTCAAATTTCTTGCAAACATCCAATTATTAGTTTGAGTATAACAAATTACACTAAATGAATCTAAAAATTAAGCTAAATTATGTTTTTAGTCTTTTTAATTATTTTTAGGATTTAATTTAGTTATATTATTTTTAAAAGATTTAATTTAATTTTTTAATTTTAAAAAAAATATTTAATATTATCTTTTCGTTCAAATTGATGTTAACGATTTTAATAAAATTAAATAAAAGAATAATATTAATTTTTTTTTAAAAAATCAAAAGACCAAATTAAACATTTAAAAAATAGTCAGATAAAATTGAACATTTTAAAAGTAGTAGGACCAAATTAAAAAAAAATTATCTAATATATTTTGGTCTAGATAAATTTAAATTTTCTTTAATTATCTTAACAAGATTATAAATGAATACTTTACGTTAAGAAAAAATGATAAAAAATAAAGGATTTATCTAATAAAAAAATTATTATAAATAGGTAAAAAAATTCAAATTTATCTATAAAAAAAAAGGTTGTTCAATTTAATTAGTCCATCTTTATAACATGTTCATTATTTTTAAATAATTCAATTTGATCATCTAATTTTTAAATGATATTATCCTTTCATCAATTTCAAACAAATGAATAACAATGAATTTTTTTTAAAATTTAAAAGATCAAATTAAATCCTTTAAAAATAATAAAATTAAATTAAATCTTATAAAATAACGACAAGTATAATTTAACTTAAATCTTATTATTTTTCCTCTATTTTTTTATCCAAACAAGCAAGGGTAAATCTTCCATGTTGTGTGACACATATAGCATGCTAACACATATTCATTTGAGAAATGAGAAGTAATTAATTAGTAAGTAGACTGACCTGAGTATGATACCCTTGTGGCAACTGTGAGATGAAATTATGAGCATTGGAAGCCTTGGCAGCCTGGAGAACCTCTTCCTGAGTGGCATCCTCTCTTCCAAAGAGCACATTCTCCATAATGCTGGTTGCAAACAGTGCAGGCTCTTGGCTCACCAACCCCATCTGAGACCTCAACCACTTGAGTTGCAACCTATGAATGGCCACACCATCCACACGTATCTCTCCCTCAATTGGGTCATAAAACCTTTGCAAAAGTGACACCACAGTGGATTTTCCTGAGCCACTCCCTCCAACCAGTGCCACTGTTTTCCCTGCTGGAACCCTTAGGCTGAAATCGTTCAGAATAACACTCTCTGGCCTTGATGGGTACGCAAAGTTTACGTGCTCGAACTCCACTTCCCCTGAAACGTTCTCCAGAATCTCACCACCCATGTTCGCCGAATCAATCTTTGGAACCCTTTTTATCACCTCCATTATGCGTTCTCCTGCAGTGCTTGCTTCTGAGAAGTACTTCACGTTCGATAACCCAGAACCTAATGCTCTGTGTCACAAACAAAATACTTGCTATAAACTCTCACTTTGATCTTCCAATTATGATGATCATCATAGGATTTTCAATGATTGCAGGACTTTCAATTTAGCCGAAATTTATTCATAAATTTTACTGCATTTCATTTAATGAGTTTATTTTTTAATTTTGTAAAAAAGAGTAATTAATATTTGTGATTTTTAACTATTAATAAAGAATATTAGAGTAAGTGTTATTGACATTGATTAGAATTTTCATCACAAATGTTACGTGTAATGCTTTAGATATTTTTAAAATTATTAATGAACTGAAATTAAAATTTTACTTAGATATTTTCTATGATATAAATTAAGATTAATAATAAAAAAAGCACATTGATTATTAGTGAGGTGAACTCTTAATTTTAATTAAAAAATAACGTTGAAAGTTGAAACTACTAGAAATTGTTGTATAATAAAAAGATATCTGTTGTCTATAAAGCTTTGGTTAATCTCCATGCGACAAGTAGTCGAGTATTTCAGTTTATAAGAGTTAATAAAACTTGAACATGTGTCACATTGAAAAGTATGAGTATAATATTTAAGAGCTTCTCTATTAAAAAAAAAGTTTATTTTTTTATTTTTTTATTTTGTGCAGAAAACTTTTAAAACACTTTGATATCCGTGTATTTAACAATTTCTTGAAATTGGTTAAATGAATTAAATGGAATGATGAGATAAAGGTTAGGTGTAATTACAATCCACCAAGAGCTATGGCTGCTCCAACTGCAAACACAGTCCCACCTTTAGCCCCATGGTACATGACCAATCTGCTACCATAGTAGGACATGAAAGCCCATATAGCAAAGACAACACCATTGCTTCCAATGGCCAAGCCTTTTGCTAAGCCTTGTCTCAGACCCAACTCAACAGAGCCTTTAAGAGCATCAGAGAAAGCATCTATGGTCTTGCTTTCCCCAACAAAGGAATAAACGGTTCTGATGGAAGATATTGCTTGTTCTGCTATGGTGCCAGCCTTGTTGTACTCTTCTCTTATCTTGCTGGCCAACCCCATTAGTGTCCTCCCGTACATAAAACCAGGGATCACAAGTAGAGCCACAAAAGGGAACCCCACAATGGCCAATCTCCATAATAGTGCAAAAGCCACTATGTAGCTCCCAACAAACATAGAGGCATTCATCAAAAAATTCGGAACCTGGTTTTTAAATTGGAAAAGCAATTGTTAATGTCACAAATGCAATCAAAAAATAAAAAATTACTAATATTTTAACCCAAAATTCTTAACTCAGTCCTTGTGTGTATTTAATAAGTGAATAATTAGATACAGTTTAGTTTCTCAGGTATTATCTGTACTGTTATCCAATTCTTTTGATGCAAATTTTTATTTTGATGTAAATTATCGAAGTGCAACTTTTTATTTATTTATAGAAAAATAGTACAACTTGCACTTAAAAAGGTTATATATAAGTTTTATATTGATGCAATATAAAACAGTTTTATACAATTAATTAATTATAATTTAACATAAATAAAAAATTCATACTTTTATAATGATTCTTTTAAATATCTTATAAATCATGATTTCTGATTGACTGTGTAAAACTTACATTATTAGTATAACATCATTAAATTCCACACATTATATTTTAATAAATCATGTATCATTCGAGGAATTTATGACAAGAAGTGAAAAACTTGATTTAATATCAAAATTGAAATAGCTTTAATTTAGAAAAAAGCACGTTATTATGAGTTTTGGTTTTTTGCACACCTTTTCACTAAGAACATCTTGAATTACGAGGCTGTCATTGGAGACACTGGTGATGACCTCAGATGTGCTTGTGACATGCAAGTCAAAGTATGCTACTTCTTGCCTTAGCACTGCTTTTAGATACTTGACTCTCATTCTTGCAGCTTGTCTTTCACCAGTTCTTGTCCAACAATAACCCTCTAAAATCCCCCAAAGTTAAAATAGTACAATGTTAATACTTTTATATCATGCAAAAGAAAGATAAGTCAGTCAAAGTCAAAAATCAAAATCATAGCAAAATAGACACACTCACCTAAGAAACAAGCAACAAAAGACCCACCGGCCAGGTATAACAACACCACAGCATTCTGCATAACAAAATAATAAATCTAAATTAAATAATTTTAAGCTAGAGAGAGAGGAATGGAAAAGAGAGAGAGAGAGAGAGAGAGCCTATTTTCTTTGTGTTGAACTAGAGAGAGGGGGAAAGAAAAAAGAGTTAACGAAAACTGAGATTCAGGTCCTTACTACTTAGGTGTTGTTTATGTTGTTCACAGATAAAAATTGAAGTTTCACTTCTATAATCACGTTATCATTTAATGCAAATCTTTATCATACAGATGATTAAAGATTCCAAATCAAATTCTGATTTTGATAAAATAACACAAACACCTCCCATTTAAATTACTTATGAACACAAACACTATTTATAGTACTTATGAAGCATGACTCTGATACGGACATCAGGCACGATATAGACATAGATAAAACGTTATGCAGATGTATCTATGCTTTATAGTAAAGTACTGTATTTAAGTTTTAACTAAAAATAAAACAAAACCTTGTTGACGCTGTGGATGATAGTGCTGCCTTTGTCGCTAGAAAAATCACCAATATTGTTCATAATATGGCTGGTGACAAACAACACCAAAGGGGTGCCTATGCCATCACCAATGGCCCCAATCAGACCCAAAATCATGAGACACCAGTCTAGGCCATCGGCATGCATGAAAATGGACCTAAAAGAGCCATTCTTCCTAGCCATGGGAACAGAACTGTTGTGATCATCACCACCACCCATTTGGCACCCTTTAATTAATAATTAGTTTCCTCAGAAACAACCAACAGCAGTAAGATTCTCTGACCACTAGTGAGTGTGTGTGTGAGGCTTCTTCTTCCGTTATGTTCGTAAGACCCTCTCAGTGGCCTTATTATTCAATATATTGCAACGTTATGATGGATTTTATAGGAAGGAGAGAGTGGCGTGGGGTTGGGAGTGTGGAGTGGTGGGGGCCAAAAGCAACTAAAAAAAAAGAAAGGTCAGGGTTGTGTGATTCTTGGTAACATGTGGGGAGGCTTATTACAGAGTGTTTGCAAATTAATTATAATGCGAAACCACATGTTTGACTTATAATAATGCAGCCCCAAAAGCGTCATTAATGACGTTTCGTAGCAACACAGCATAATCCAATTCCGAACCCAGAGAACAGTTTTTCAAAGAGACATTATGTTTATATGTTCATTTTTTATATATAAATAATATCGTGAGATAAGAATATAAGCGAGAAATTAACGTACCTCTTTCTAAATTTAATATAAATAAATATTTACTCCATTTGTTTAAAATTTGAAAATAAGTTTTTTTTTTAAACAAGTGCTTTTTAAAAAATAATTCTTTAAAAAATAGATAGAAGTTGTTTATAGAAAAAACAAAGAAATTGTTTATTTTAAGAATATAAATTTAAACAAACACATAAAAAATAGAGAGTACTTATTTTAGTTAAAAAAGAATTTTTATAAGAAAGCAAATTTAAATAAATAGACTCAACTCGTGATTCAAAATATAAGTGATTTTATCATTATTAATGAAATTATCATTAAATTACTCTTTATTTAAGTTTGGTTTTACTTACAAAGATCTTTTATTCTCGTGATAGCAATTAAATGGCTCTCAAAATGGAGAAAAATGGATCAAATAAGTCATTAGTCAACTGAAACTACATTTGAATCTCTTAGGCCAGTTTAGTTCAAAAGAGAAAAGGTGGGGAATTTTAATAGAGGAGAGGAGAGAAGTAGTTACAAATTTGGTTTGGTTGAGAAGAGGAGAGAGGAGGAAAGGAAAGGGGAATTTTTATTAGAAATTTTGTATGGTTGAGAAGAAGAGAGGACATATAATTCTTTTCTTGTTTAGTTTTTAAAGGGAGAAAAGAAATTTAAAAATCAATTTATTTTTATATTTTTATAATTTTAAATTAAATAATATAAGTAGGAATATTTTGGATATTATAATAAAAATATTTAAAAATTACTCATCTCTCCTCCCTTCCCTTCCAAATCCCTCTAATATTATATTGGACGAGAACTAAAATTAGATGAAGAGTTTTGCTTCCCTTTCTTCCTAAAATTTGAACAAAACAAGAAAGAAATTTAAAAATTTCTCCTCTCCCTTCCATTCCCCTCCAACCAAACACAATGTTAAACAAAGATTTTGAGTTCAAATTTTATAAATGAAACAAAAAATGTGATTAAGAGAAAAGATTCTATTTAAGGTAGTCAATTTAGTTTCTTGACAAATAGCAAATATTAATAAAGTTGATAGATATTTTACACCAATAATATAATAAAAAAATAAAGAAAAAGAGTATTTTACTTAAAAACAAGTTTCAATAGAATTAAATCTTTCAATAATTAGTTGGAAGGGCATTATAGAAAATAAAATTTATTTTCTTACTGAGATTAAAAATATTAAATGAGGCTAACTAATATTTTTAATTAGCATAAATTATTTATATTTATGCTTATTTTAGAGGTTGGAGGGAAAAAATAAATAATAGGTACAATAGAAAAAGTTAAAGAAAAAATTAAATTATAAAAATTATTATAAGATTAATATAATTTTTAGAAATTAATAATCCCAAAAATGCCAAAAACAAACAGAAAATGGAATAATGATATATTTATATTTATACTGGCATAATTAATTAATTTTTGATAGTTGGTATAAAATTATGGAAAATCTTAAGTTAATTGAAATATAAAAATTTAGAAAGTACTACATTAAGAAATTTATACAATATACTTTTAAATTAATTGAGATATAAATTAAAAATTAAAAAACATGTTTGGTACCTATATATACAATATTGGACATTAATTTAAATATTTTTTAGGTACCCATACTTTTAGACCTTTATGATAATTAATTAGTAAATTTATGTTAAATTCTAACTATGATTTATTTATATTTTATATTCACTAGATTATAGTGTTCACGTTAATTGAATAATTATGAGTGACTATTACATGATGAAACACATGTTCACCATCATTATTGACAAATTTGGGAGTCATAAATAGAGGTACTACATTTGTAAATCAAATTAATTACTTTAATTGATTATCCAACATTTTATCGATTGACTAATGTTTAACTTATCTCTATTTTGAATTAATCGTAGTTATTCAAAAATCAAACTCCATTTTTCCATGAAGACATCTACAAAAGATGAGTATTTTCCTTTCTTAAGTCAATTTGAGGATTGATTTATGTTTTTGTATACTGTTTTAGTTTTCCTTTTGTATATTGGCTAGTTTACTTTAGATTAATTGTTATTTGACAACATTGATACACTGTTATAGTAATTGTTCATTGTTATTAATTAATGTCAGTTATTGTTAACTTTAACTTTATTATTAACTTTCTTAGTTTTCTATGCACTTTAATTTGTATATTATTTCAATTTAAATGATAAATATTATATTTTATATATGTTTATATTGAACTGAATAACAATATGTTGTTTTAAATTGTTTGAAATGTATTTTTATCATACAAGTTTTGAAAAATTTTAAAAATGAACAGGCTATTAAAAAAATGCACGTTATATATAATGAGTGCGACTATAGGTATCATAGAATATGCACCTTCTATTATAAGTGTGGTTACACCCATCATAGAATATGGCTCTCAATATAATTAAATTATCACATTTTGTATTCATATTATGACGGATGTTGATCACTTAACATAGAAAGAGAACTTACTATTCACATGTTAATTCATCATAAAATATGTGAACATTTTATACCGTTGAGATTTATATAGCATCCAAAGCCAACATAAAATATATAAAATAATCGAAATAAAATGCTCCAAACGCATGAATGATATGCACTAACAAAAGGTGGGAAAGTTTTGTTCCACTTATTCATAAATTAGTGTTTCTGCCTTATATTTTCTTTTTATCTTTTTCTGATTTTCTCATCATGTTATATCTATCATTTTCTCATCCATAGTTTTCCATGTTTCTCTTTATCTGTGTTCTCCATTCACCTCAATCCTTAATCCACGCCCAAAACGGATACGTTTAACTTTTCTTTCCAAAATACATTTTTCTCTACCACTAAATATGGAAACCTTGTATTCCCATTTTAGATATATAAACATATTTTTTTTCAACCAAACCAACAGCACCTCAAAATAGAAAACCTATTACATAGGTAAACTTTTTCTATAAACACGGTCGGCCAATACACACCTTAATGCTATTAAATTTTAAACTGTCGATCAAGTGTCTTATAAAGTGTATAATGTAAAAGCTGACCCGAATATATATATATATATATATATATATATATATATATATATATATATATATATATATATATATATATATATACTCTATGTTTTTACGTTTAACTTTGATGTATTATTAATGCAGAAAGTTTTATACTATAATTAATAAGTAATTATTATTGTTATGAATTTTAAGATAGTTAATTATAAAAGTTAATATACTTATTATAGGTAATATAAATGGTGACTGGATAATCATATAAAATTTCTTTATATTATGGATGTATACATTGTTCACTTTATTTTTTAACATATTAATTCTTTTATAAATAAAAAAGTAAGTGATAAATTATTTTTAAAGATTAATAAAGTAAGTATAACTTTTTGCTTATACCATGGTACATTATTAAAGCTGACTCAACAAATTTTTTAGGGGGTGGGTGGTTTTTCTTGAATTTGATACATAGCAAGTTCTCAGTTAAGTTCCATCACCCCAAAGGTAGTACAGAGTGCCTTTCTAGCTACTTGCAGTGGAAGTGTGGAACTCTCTGTGATGCAAATTTAGGAAAGGATATCATGGCTTGTTTCAAACGTTATTGATGGTTAATTATGAATGTCATTAATTATAGTTGTCATGGAATAATGTACACTTAATCACAAGTAGTGCTCAATGAAGAAACTACAAAGATCCACTGGATCAGTAGGGAATATCTTTGTCTTGATTTTCTCTCCTTGTGCACTCATGCAATGGTGGCTTTTGCATCAAAAGCTAGGGTGTGTAAGGGAATCTTGCGATAGAGAATAACCTATCTGGATGTAATCAGTTGCTTTAAATTTTCATCATTTCCATATCACTAACTTTATTCTATTTTTGACAAAAGCGTATCATTTTATCGATGGAAGATCCGTATAATATATATATTTTTTAAATACATGGAATTTAATCGGGATAAAATTTAGACTTAGTATTTCAAGGATTTCTATTAGTGCTTTCTGAGTCAAAATTAAATTTTTCAATAGTGCAAAACAATGATACAACAACAGAATTTAATGTCGTCTACTATCCACCCAACATAATAAGTGAGGTGGTAGCAAAATGGTAATATTAGACAATTTTTTATGTCGATTATTTAATCGATATGGAAAAGACTTTCTCTATCAAATGTTAAATTATTTGACATAAATGTCCTTTTTATGTTGGTTAAATGTGTCGACATAAAAAACCTTTCAATAAGCACGAACAAATCATGTCATAGTATTCTCATTTTCATTCTCTCATTTCTCCTACCTTTCTAATCCTTTCAGCGATGACACAAAACCTCTCGCTCGCCTCCTTGCACCCTTTGGTGACAACCTTTGTGATGCTTAATTGGGGGTTCTATGGTGCATATAATTTGGGGTTGGTTTGGAGTTGGATAGATGATTTGGGTTTTTTTGGAAGGGTTTTGGGGAAGAAGTGTGACATACTTTATTCTATATGCACTATAACAAAATTTAGTATTACCAACAATTATTTAATGACAATAAATTAATTACTTCTATTTTATTATTTAATAAAAATATTAATGACTATTATATAATAGTCACTAAAAAGGTATTTACATCACATCAAAATTTACTATTAACTACAATTATTTGTTAGAAAAAACTTAAGTCCCACATCGACTAGAAATAAAATAATTAAAGAATATATAAGTGAGTGATAACTCTCACCTTACAAGTATGTTTTATAAGGTTGAGTTAGGCCTATAACTATCTATTCTAAGTTGGTATTTAAGAGATAAGATGATTAAAAAAATTAAAGAATATATACTTAGAAGATGACCTTCATCTTTTAAGTCTCACATCAATTATAAATAAGGTAACTAAAGAGTATTTGTACTCATTTTACAAGTCCTACATCAATTTGAAATAAGATAATTAAATAATATTATAAATCTTTTCTTAAACTTTTAGCGGCAATTTTAAATGCCAGTAACAAATGACACAAAAAGTTATACACTTTTCCCGACCATTATGAGGGTCTTTACCAACATATAGAATAATTGTCGGTAAATGTTTTAATGACACTGCATACAATGGCTAATGTGTGAAATGTCGGTAAAAGATTTTGTAGCAATTTTTATTGCCACTAAAAATTATATTAAATGCCACTAAAAGTCCATTTTATTGTAGTGATGTTAAAATAAGTGTATAATTTGAAATTGAAGAACAAGATTTCTAAAAGAAAAGTTAATTAATTGAATAAAAATAATTCTCCAAGAGGGATATCAAATAACAACTAGAACAAATGTTACTCCAGCATGAGTGTCTAATAAAGATAAATGACACCAAATGAAGTATAACATCATGTCCTAAACATAATTAAATAGCAAAAACTCAAATTCTAATTATGTTCTAATGTCACATCTATTAGAGAATAAAACCCAACACAAGGTCTAGGTCTCGTCTCCAACATTATCAACGTCACTTGGAGCAACATGCATGCACACAAAAATACAATAAAGAAAATAGGAGTGAGAAATATCTCATTTAGGCTCAAGGTGTAGAACATAATTGGATAGTCAAACACACATAAAAAATATATAGCAACAAGAAGTTGTATCAATAGCATGATAAAGCAATAAAAACACATAACATTAACAAATATAGCATTGCATGTTCAGCCATGGAGTCAGAATATGCTTCATCACACAATTACTCATTTCACACTTAATACAATAGGCACAGACTTCAAGAACGGGTTAGATTGGATTGAGTAAATTAGATCAAACATAATTAAATTATTTATTTATTATTAAAATTTAAATATTTCATAATCGAAGTAAATCATTTAATATCTTGTCACAAATGCAATGTTATCAACTCAAAGTAAATAATAATACAAATTAAATTAATTGATTTGCTACATTATTATCAACTCAAACAATTAATATTAATACAAAATAAGATTTAAAATAATTAAATATGTTATATTGATACAATGCAATCAACCCAAAAACACAAAACTTGTTACTGATCAAGAGTTACAAAATGTTTTGTCTTGAGCATGTGATCATCTAAACACTAACTTGTTATTATATATTTTTATTATATATGATTGAGTAAAGTTGGATTATGGATAAAAAAAATGTTAGCCGACCTGTATAGTGCTGATTTTGACTGGGTTAGGTTGGGTTTGATCTAAATACTAAAAAAAATTCTATTCAAACTTACTTGGTTGATATAGGTTAGTTTGAGTTTGTGAGTTACCCATACCTGTTTACACCCTAGTCGGATCACACCCTCATTATACTCTACACTAGGGGAGATACACCAAGATGCATCAAGACAACGATGTCATGCAAGTTTCATCCCATGCACATAAATGGACAAAATTAGGGCTCCCGAATTCATTTGTTCCCAAGGTCATAAAAATCTCCAAGCTTTTACACAAAGAGGACCTTCCCTAACATTGTATTTCATATCGTATCCATTAAAATTAACACTTATGCATATAATGCATGTTACGCAAGACTTGATGTAATTATCACGTTATCACATTATGGCAATATCATAAGTACATAATGTACACACATTACTCATATCACTACTAGGCCAACATGCCTAAACTTTGTCCATGCTACGCCTTAGCTTAGACATAACATAATGTGACCATCACATGGTCCACACACAAACACAACACATTATATTCCATAAGTGTCACATGTTCATAATTCAAACACACAATGTCCATAATAGCACCCGATAATATCTCATGATAGAATATTATGAAATCATCTAATCATATATTAATACCTCAACCATAGTCATTAGTATATTAACATCAAACTAATAATTTAAATTAATAACTTAATTAGTCTCATTGATGTCACACATTAATTCCATAGGCATCACTATCACCAAAACACCTTAAGTCATTAGCAATGAACTTAGGTCATCACTTAATCACAATTGTTCTCCTTTATAATTTCTCTTTCCTAAACATTGATGTAGCTAGATACCTCAACTCATTCATAAGATTATGCACTTAGGGTAAAGTCATTCACCATTACCACTCACAACTATAATTCCATAACTTAATCTTGTATGACCTTATGTGGTACAAACATGATATATATATATATATATATATATATGTTATCTTAATTTTTTTAAAAAGCTAAGACAATTATCAATAACTTCTATATTGATTTCAAGAGCTAATTATGTCATATATTATTTTTAAAATTTACAAAATTGCAGTTTTTAAGCATAAATTTGACAGCTTGACCTATGTTCACTATTTTTATCATAACTTGAGTTTTAGACCTCTGTTTTGAATGTTTCAATGACATTGGAAAGATAGAATCCATGATTACATTCATATGAAGATCATAAAACTTAATTATGACATTATCAAGCCTAATGTGGAATTTTTTATGCTCGATGTCGAGAAGACAAAATCCTTATTGCAACATTTGCACCCAACATGAAGGTCACGTCTAGTGCGAAAACCACATAGGAACATTGTCAAATGGTTCTCAATGAGGCTTATTTGATGCTCGATTCCTTAAGAATAGGGAACACTATGTATAACCATGCCAAGTGCCATAAATTTGCACCTAGTGTGACACCAATTCATGAAAACCTTGTAAAATGTGCAAAAAGTCGCACATTATGAAACCAAAACCCCAAAACTTCAAACAAATCAGTAAAAATCATGATTAAAAACTAATAATACTCTATTATACCACCAATTACTCAAATCAAACATCAATTTCATTTACTCATGCAATTAACATCAAATTTTATTTTACTCTAATCAAGGGTTTTCTAGAGGAACTATAAGCACTCACTAATCCTGAAATAATTCAAATTACACAAAATTAATTGCATAAATATATATATATATATATATTTATATATATCTTCACAAATAAGACACATAAGAAGAGCTTGAAACACAAATTTATAGTTTATAAATCTGAATTGAGATGTCTTTCTCACAACATATGTACATGAACAAATAAGAAATTGATGGTCAATCTCACTATCCAACATATATTCTATACACAAAGTGAGACTACATACTCATCCCTTTACCTTGATGAGTTCTAGATGTAGGGTATGGATATTCAATGTGATCTTTAATAATGTCTGGTCACTAGTGGAAAAATGAGTTTTTAAAATTGAGGTTTTAAGAACGGTTAAATGAGCACCGATCTAAAAAGTTATGTAGTGGCATTTTTGTAAATATAAACAACATTTTTAATATTAGTTAACTTATAATCGATATTAAAAGCCCTTTTAAAATCGGTTATTAAATAACCGATCTTAAAAGATATGTCTAAGAGCACTTTTTAAGATTGGTTACTAAATAATCGATCTTGTATGGGATCTACAAGATTGGTTATAAGTTACCCGATCTTAAATGGTGTGTCTGGGAGCTCCTTAAGATCGGTTATTAAATAATCGATCTTGTAGACCCTATACAAGTCGATTATTTAGTAATCAATCTTAAAAGGTGCTCTCAGAAACACCTTTTAAGATCAGTTATTAAATAATCGATCTTATAAATCCCATACAAGATTAGTTCTTGAAATAACCAATCTTAAAACTCAAATATAGGAGCTTATGTCTCCTATATTTGATTATAATGCATATGTAATGACATGGACTACATATTATCATGCATGTGGTGCTAGTAAAGCATCACACTTGTGCATTATTGCTAGCAATATACTATAGTAGTTTAGGAGTATATGCTAAGTCACACCCTCTCACTAAAAGGACTTACTACCAGGGTCTAGTCGAGATATATCCCATACTCACGAGGGCAAGACTAGGATTTCCAAACAGAGTTATTCCCAAGGTTAGCTCCCAAGCTTTTACACAAGAGACCTTTTCTGATGGTGTATTTTGCATCGTGCCCTAACAAAAACATTTTTATGTATATGATGAATGACAAACAGACTCTATGTATTACATTTGTATGATTTCATAATCTCACATTTTACACATTCAACATGTCTCATTACTCATCACTTGCCTTCATATATTTATTAATGAAGATCAATTCACATCTACATCAACATAACATTACAAGAGTTACAACATAGCAGGGTTAAACAATAGAACAATATAAGAATCATAGGCAGAATGATGCCCAACGACACACTTCCTATGCCCGATGCAATACCTTTAGAGGACCATATTGGTCTTTGTCTAGATCATGCCCAGCGTGACTGAGTCTATGCCAATGAGAACACCACTGAGAGCTTTCTAGAGTGCCCACACCTATTGTGAGTCAACTCACACTTAACAGAAGCATCATCATAAAACCCTGAGGCTTTCGCACCTAGCGAGGGTCATCCCACACCCGATGTGATAGACACCAAGAGCAAAGTTTACTCTCAAACTCGACAACACCTAACACGTCCCAAGTGGCACTTGACGACGTATCAAAAATAACACGCAACAGAAACACAAAATTTGCGAGTCACACTTCAAATTAATTACCCAAAAACATACAATTGAATCAGTAAAAGCATTCTATAACAAGCAATAAACATTTCATATCATTCAATTTACACATACAACCACTATCCTTTCACTATCATCACAACAAGTTCTCTTAAGGTTTACCATGGGAACCCACAAGAACCTCAAATCATACAATTACCATAAAGAAAATAAAATTAATCATACATTAATTTAAACAATTCATATCATTAATCACGTTCAAGAAGAACAAGAAGTAAAATAGACACATTTGGAGAAGACCCCTCATACATGAACACACAACATACATAGAATTGGGGGTCAATCCCACTACAACATACGTACCCACACCCAAAGTGAGGTTTCTCGCTTTCCCTTACTTGGATAAACTCTAGATGATGGGACAACTTCGGGATGATTTCCTTCTTGCTTCTATTCTCTGAGTTCTGAAACACGTACGTAAAAATAAAGGTGTAAAAATATTTGATCAGAAAACTTCTCTTTTTAAAACCCTAACCTCCCTTTGACCCTCTAGTTAAAACATACTAACTACGATTACAAATTCTTTTCTTTTTTAATAAAATATTATACTATCCTTTTAATAAAATATCATATAATCCATTCTAAAATATGTTATATAATTAGATAAATATTAAATAGATCCTATTAATAAGATAAAATACCAAAATTACTAATCTGACACCCTTACTACCCCAACACATATATTGTAATAATAAAAACTGACAAATAAATTTTTCAATTTCGGTAAAAAGGGTTCACATAAAAATCTTCAAAATTATTCTTCAACAACCACAATAATAATATAAAAAAATGAAACGCAAGAGTTTACAAATTGTTTTCAAAAATAACGTTTACAATTCCAAATCTATATAAAACCTATGTTCTAAATTCCTCTGCCCCGATGTCACAATATCAGAGCATCCCCACAATTCAACTGTTGGCATTCTAGATGTCACTCGAAGCCGGATCTTCCTCACCTAAAACATCCACAATTTATACGGTGAGAAAAGAAAATATCTATATGCAAAGCACATACAAACACACCACAATTGTAATCTCATCATAACTCGTTGCTTAATAAAATAATTACAAGCGTTCATATATATATTATAATTTATCAATCATTCATCATCTTCACATCTCAATTCACAACTACATCAATCCATCACAATCCACATAAATCTTACAATTAACACTATGTCAAGACCACGCCACAACTGACACAAGTGATACGGGTTAACTGCCTCACTCATCCCACACCATGCCAGGGGCACGCTCGTCCCTGAAGCATCACCTACCCAGGGTTCGTCTCATCCCTGGTCATTAGTGTGAGGAACCACAAGTACATTACAATCCACACAATCTCTTGCAATTAACCCTATGCCAGGGCTGCCATATGTGACATAAGTGATGCGTGTTAATTGCCTCACTCATCCTACACTATGCCAAGGGCACGCTCGTCCTTGAAGCATCACTACTCAAGGTTCGTCTCATCCCTGGTCATTAGTGTGAGGTTCCACAATCACAATCATAATCATATCCACACAACATCTCATTTCATCTCAATTCCATATTACATGCACAACATATAAGTCTAACAAAATAAGGGTTTACACACCATTCGAACAATTCACATCTAGATCATCAATTCTTATCAAATAATATACCAATAACATTCATAAATTAATATTATAAATAATGGAATTATCAATTTAATAAAACTTTAACATAAACAATAAAACCCCCAATTCTTTCAAAACCTAACTCACGGGCACTTTTCTACAGTTTCGTTCTCCCTCTCAGATCATCATTCTTATAAATTAAATATATATTTCTAATCCTCAACACATACAGAATCTAATGGTATCATTAATTCCTCAAACAGAAATATTTCAATTTTTCCAAAACCTAGCCTACAGGCACTTTTCTATAATTTCGTTCTCTCTCCTAGAGCATCATTTTTACAAACAAAATATATATTTATTGTCCTAAATATATACAGAATCAAATAATGCCAATAATTCTTCAAACAGAAATATTTCTAAAATTGCTCATATTTCTAAGGGGTTCTTCCTCTACCCAATTCCCTCATGTAACTCTATATATAAATAATTTCCTTTTCCCCCGTACCTGGATATGAAGAAGCTGAATCTAGACTAGATCTGGTTGATCTCCCTCGCTGGGTTCCCCCCGGTCTGAAGCAAAAAGTAGAGGAAAGAAGAGAGAGCAGAAGAAAAGAATTCAGAATCAAAATGAGAGGTGTGCTTTTTGGGAGTGACAAACAACTCTATTTATAGGCTTTTTACGCCGGAACGGCCCGTTCCAAATACGGAACAGCCCGTTCCGGACCTTTAAAACATGGCTAAAAATCACATCCAGAACGGCCCGTTCCAAAACCAGAACGGCCCGTTCTGGTTTACCCACAACGGTCACGCCCCGTTCCAAGCCCGTTCTCAATTAGGGTTAATGGCATATTTAATAGTCCGGAACGACCCGTTCCATCTTGAGAACGGCCCGTTTTGGGATATTAACTCACACACAACTTGGTAGTTTGGAACGGCCCGTTCCAATTCCGGAACGGCCCGTTCCGAGCTACTAAATCACATGCTTTTTGGTAGTTTGGAACGGCCCGTTCCAATTCCGGAACAGCCCGTTCCAAGCTACTAAATCACCCCTATCACCTTTATAAAATCACCAAAATACCCTTAAAAAAATAAAATTGAAATAGAAAAATGGGGTGTTACAACTAATAAAATACTTATAATATATTAAAAAACAGAGTGTTACAATTTTTAAATAAAATACAAATTGCGTCTATTTTATGTTAGTATATATAGTTTTTATGATTTTTTTTATTGAGAAATATTTATAAAATAATTACAATTTATATTTTATATTAAACATATAGAACCTATTAAAATGTGAATATAAAGTAAAACTTAATTAGATGTTTTATGGAATAAAAATTGCAATAAAATTCTATCTTTTTTTTTTCTTTATGTGAAAATAAACTATCGTTTTTCCTTTCCTTTAGTTTTTTTTTTTAAAACAAACCTTGCCTTTTTGTACCTACCAACTTTCGTTTCTAATGGAAGAAAACATAATGAGAACTACATAGCAGTTTACAATTACAAACGCATTGACATGGTGCATATATAGTATATTAAAATTAATAATTAAAAAGTAATTTGTATTCGCGAAATGTAATTTTTATTAATTAAATATTATTTTAAATTATAAATACACATGTCTTTTAATTATAAATTATCATAATTGAAACCTTTATAATAATTACTTTAAAAAATATATATTTCTGATAATTTTTAATTAATTAAAACTTTTACATAAAAAAATGTATCAAAATTAAACTCATATAACTTAAACAATATAAAATATATAATCTGTTGACCTAAGCAACGCCGGAAATTGTTTTGCTACAAATACTTAAAAGCGAATTTCATCATGACGTATTTGCATACGAAATATGATAGGATATACTACATACCTCAGTAAAAAAGAAAGGATATACTATATACCATGCACACGTAACGGCACACGTGTCCATTCATAAGTCGAAGCTAAAATCAGCCATTAATTATATATTTATTTTATAATGATATAAAATATATCACTATAAATACAACATATATAAATATAAATTTATTTAATATAAAATTATATACAATTTTAATATTAATTTTAAATGAGATTCAACATATATTTTATGTCATTATAATTTGTATATATTTTTATAATAATATATTTATAATATAAATAAAAATAATTTATAATAATAATAACTATATTACTTTAGGAGATGTATGATCACATGATAATTTTATTTTTTAAGTGAATGTATATGTTTATTTTTTGAAATAAGAATCTGTTATTACTTCGTACGCATGCTCAGTTCAAAATATATTTTTCTACGTTACATGATGTACATTGTTTTGCTACAAGTATTTAAAAATGATTTTATTCAAGCTTGACGTATTTGCATACTACATGAGGAGATACGACTGATATAATTAGTATTATTGAATTTAATAAAATAACTAATGCTATTACTGATTAGTATGATTGAACGTTAAATAGTGATCAAATGAAATTAGACTAGTTTATATGTTCCTAAATCTTATTTTTTAATTATTCTTTCATTCACTAGTGTAAAAGAGACTTTTTACGTCAGCTATTTTAAGGTTTTTATACCAGAAAAACTTCCGACGTAAAAGTGGGAGACGAAAATTTACGTCAGCATTTAAGACCGACGTAAATTTACGTCGGAGATTTTTGACCACCGACGTAAAAAAGTTGCAAAACCAAAAAAAAAATTACGCTAGAACGGGCCGTTCTGCAAGGAAAACGGCCCGTGCTACAAGGAGAACGCCTCGTTCTCCTTGTAAAATAGGCCGTTCTCCTTGCAGAACGAGCCGTTCTCTTTGCAGAACGGCCCGTTCTCCTCGTAAAACGGGCTATTCTCCTTGCAGGACGGCCCGTTCTCCTGAGAGTCGTGTCCCTAACTTGAACTGGTAGTCCATATTCAAGATCCAAAAGGCCTTGTACAAATTTTGCATTCCTTGTCATACTCTACTCCTGTCTGCAGCCAAAGATAAACATTATGATACCATGCAATCTGGTGAATAAAGAAAATAGAAAAGCGAAAAGAGCGAAGAAGATAAGAAAGGAACCTTCGAACGTAGGAAAGGAACGAAGAACGAGAAGGAAATTGGAGTGCTCCCAACCAATGGCGCGCGAAGCGTGTGCGAAACAATGCATTTTTGAATGGAGAGGCGCTACGCAACTTAACTATGCATTTATAAAAAACTATTTTACATCGGAGAACAAAGGGTCTGAAGTAAATTCAATAATCTATGTCGGTTGTAGCCGAGGTCCGACGTAGATTGTTAAATTTACGTCGGACCCTTTGTTGTCCGACGTAAAAAAGTTTGCATTATTTTCAAAAATGCCACCGCGTCATTTTTACGTCAAATATTTTTTGGTCCGACATGAAAACACAGACGTAAAAAGCCTCTTTTGCACTAGTGATTGATTCCATCAATATTTTATTTCTAATCATTAATGATCTAATATATATTTATATCTAATACAAGTATTTAATTTTTTGAATTCTAACAAATTTTATTCAACAATAAAACATTATTAAATTTAATTTCAATTATGTTAATTTATATTTTTGAAGCATATTTTTATAGTCCCGATTGAATCACTTTATCTACTTTTTCATATCTTCATATCCTTCACTAAAATATCTTTAAGGGAGTGTTTGATACAAAACAAAATTCTTCATTCTTGAGAATTATGACTTATCAGAATTATAAATATTGAGAATCATGATATATAGGAATCGTGAAAGTATAAAGCCCCTCGCCCAACACGACCTCGTCCACCGCCGCTCCTCCCTCCCTCTCTCCCTTCAGTACTTCTCCACCTTCCTCCTCACCATGCGCCGCGAGTGGTCCGGCATCGACGCCCTCCGCCTCGAAAAATTTTATCTCCTCCTCCGCACCTTCCTCGCTACATTCTTCTCCCTCCTCAAAACTCACTCCTGGGACTATCAAGCAGAACAACCCGTTCTCTATGCAGAACGGGCCGTTGTCCAAGCAGAACGACCCGTTCTGCTTGCACTCATTTTTATTATTTTTTTTTTAAAAATTTTTTTATGACTTTTTACGTCGGACCTTGGCATGTCCGACGTAAATTTACATCGGTTTTCTCAATCGACGTAAATTTACGTCTCCCGCATTAACGTCGGACTTTTTCCTGACATAAAAAACTTTAAATAACTGACATAAGTTACCTCTTTTGTACTAGTACCTCTAGAATAATTTCATAAAAACCTATGCAAAAATCATTTCTAGAAAAAATGTTACTTAGATTTTTTTTAAAAATAACAAATCAAATGCAGAAAACTAGTATTCCTGACATAAAATTTCTAGCAAACTAAAAACATTCTATTTAGAAAATGTCCTTTTAGCATGTAAATAAGAATAATAAAGATTTCAATAAATAAGATTCACCATAATAATTGTTATGGTTGTAGTAAGGGTAACACATGAAATAAAAGCACAAATCCAACATAAGTGCTAAAAGATTTACTTTTTTATAATGTTGATTAATTTGTTGGTAATAAAAGATATACTTTACTTTAGTTTTGCATAAATATATTATACGTGACTATAATTGGTGAGTACCTGTATCTCATATAAGATATAAACTATACAACAAAGATTAATTGTATATAAATCACAATAGCTAAAAGTATTTTCATACAAATATTAAAAAATCACATAAAAACATATTAAGGTTAAGAAGTAATACTAATATCATATAAAAGTTTTTTACATGAAAATATATTAATATTTAAATCATTAAAGTAAAAACAAATTTAAAATAACCTACAATAAAAATATACCATACAAAAATGATCATTTTTCATCAAAGCATATTAAAATATTAAAAAATAGGTACTATAATATTTAAATTTTAGAGTGAGAAAAAAAATATTTTACATAAAAAGTATTATATAAATTATTGTGGTAGAAATTATAGCTTGTTTAAATAATTTTTTAATGTAATTTTTTATTTTAAACCTTTTATATTTATTTTTAAAATTTGAAGTTTTAACATTTTAAAAATATAACTAAAATGTAATGACTCTTTGGAAATAAATAATGATATTATAATATTATTGAAAAATAATTACTCAACTATGATTATTATATATTTTTCAATTAAGATAATTAAAAAATCAACTCATAAATATACATAAAAATAAGAATGTTTTAAATAAAGTAAATTAATAAAGTATAGATTTTTCATAAGCAAATTTTGTATTTTTTTTAAATATCAATTTTCATTGTCCATTTATAACTTTGTAATTATATTTTAAATATACTATTTTTAAGTTTTGGTGCTTGTAAGATTATTTTTTTTTTGTCCTTTTTATTTTATTTTAGTCTATAATTAATATATATATATATATAATTTATTTTAGTCCCTATAATAGTAGAGAGTAAAAGCAAATTATTCACATTACAAGAGGAGGGGTTTAGATCATCTTGACCTAGATGCAATGCTAGAAGTGCCACTGCAACGTTGAGTATTATGTTCCATACTTGATTTAGCCATTATTGAGTGTTGCTGTCTAAATTTGGTAACAATGTTGTTTTCTTATAAAATCTCCTAAAACAATTTTTTTTAAATTTTTTCTTGATTTAATAATGCTTTTAGCTCTTTTAAATTTGAGGTATTTTTTTAAAATTTTAAATTTATGTTTTTAGTCCTTAAAATATAAAAAATTATCATTTTGACCCCTCACATCTTTAATTTATCTTTTTGGTCCTCCAAATTTAGAATATGTATTTTTAAACCCCAAAATATATATAAAAAATTATTATTTTAGTTTCTCTATTTAAATGTCATTAATTAATCTATTACATAATTCTTTTACTAGTGTCATTATCAGTGAAAGCATCATAGTAGACAAATTAATACTATAAAATTGTCTTAATTTATCACTGTCAATTAAGTTATTATCAATACTACAAAATTTTCTTAATCTACAAAACTGTCAATCATGTTATTATTAGTATCATTGCCGATCAAAGCATTATATTAGACCGACCAATATTACAAAACTAAATTTTTTATTGTCAATTATGCTATCAGTGTGAAGGCTAAAATAATATTTTTGAAATTATAGGGACTAAAATGATAAATTTTAAATTTGAGAAACTAAAATAATAATTTTTATATTTTGAGGATGTACTAAAAACACGCGTTATAAGTTTGAAGGATAAAAAAATATTTAGGAACTAAAAAATATTCTTTTTTTTTTTTGAAATTACAAGAACTAAAAACAAATTTTAAATTTGGGAGATAAAAAAATAATTACCCTAAATTTAGTGTAACCTTGTACATTTTTGTCAATTATTGTATTTTATCAATAATTGTGAGTTACATTGATTATGTGGTGTGTGTTGTTTTTGGAGTAGTTGTTGAGCAACTCTGAGAGTTGAGGAACTCCTAAAAAGTTTTGGATTGGAGAGAGTTTTTCTGGATAGATGTATAGTTTGACCTTGAGGGGAGAATATATAATGTTTCTTTTGACAATTGAGCTGTGTAAGTTCATTCTCAATATTCCTAGTGAGATAAACTAAAGAGAAGGACTATGGAGCTCCAATCTTCCTTTCTTTTTTCTAGATTCCCCAAAGGCTTAAGAGATTCTTGTTGATCTTTGGAGTAGTGATTTGAAGTGTAGGAGGTTAAGAATTAAGGTTGTGTTGGTGTAGAGCTTCAATGTTGACTTGGAGATTCATTTTCTTCCTTCTTCCTCTTCTTCTCGGTTTGAATATTTTCAGAGGTAATGGAAACTATAACTCACTCCATTGTTAATATATGTTGTATATGTTGTTAGAAATCCTTTAAATTTGTGGCTGTTTTGATTGTTAATATTGGAATTGTTGAGTTTTGATGATTTTGAAGTATGTTGAGATGAATTTGTTGGTTTTTGATCAAGTTGTGATTGTAGGTTGACAATTTGGTTGGATTCATGTTGTTTATGATGCTTATGTATGGTTTAGTACATTGTATGTTACCATTCTTCTAGATTTTAGGTGATTTGGGACAATTCATGAGTTTGCTATGTGAAGAACTCATTGTTGCACCAAACATGTCTTCTAGGCATCGTGCGTGGCTTCAACTAGAGGCTTTTGTCTTGCTCACGTTAGACGTAGGATTGGTGCCATCAAGTGTGAGGAGAAAGAATCATCTTGAGTTGAATCATGACAGGTGAGGTTTGAATGACACCGGGTGCGAGGTGAGAGAATTTCCTCGGGTTGGGTTGACACCATGCGCCAAAAAGGAGTGGCATCAGATGTGAGGAGAGAAAACTTCTTCGGGTTAGTTTAGGGCCAGGTGTGGGACTTTGCTGGCTAGACTTGGGGGTCCAAGGGTCTCTACATAATCCACACTAGGCTTGGGTTGTATAGTGTCGAGTGTGGATGAGGTAGAGAGATCCTTGCCTCAATGGTGTTGAGCACAAGATGTGGGGTGCTGGGTGTGATTTACTTTGAAAATTCTTGTTATATGATTGATTAAATGGTGAACATGAATATGTTAAGTGAATCTATTACATGTTATATGTTGATTGGTGATAATTGTTTCATGTATGTTGATCAGGGATAACATATATAAATGGTTATATGATTGAATTGTTGAGATGAATTGGTATGCTATAAACTAATTTCTATTGATAGTTCTATATACATTGACCCGAGGTAATGCATATAGATATATGTTGTTGAGATGTGATGTTGAGAATGTTATAGACATTTAGGCATGATTTGTTAACATGTTAAGGTGTTGTTGTTGAGAGTGCTATAAACATTTAGGCATGTTGATTGACTTAAGACTAAATTATAGGATGTTTTGCGAAAGTTGGATATCTCATTGCGAGGATATTTGTGCGGTACTTTAGGAGGGTAGTTGTTGAAAAATCCTTCTTGAGTAGGTGTTAAACTCTTGGAGTGGATTGGTGAGTCTTTTGTAGAGCCTTAGTCAATGTTTGAGTAAGGTATGAAATCAATAGCTAACATCCTTAACTAATTACTAGAGAGGTGTGTGATACCATCAGGGTAGTTAATTGGGCTATACTCCATAGGAGACTTGGTTAATGCATGTCAATGTCGTGGTAAGTTTGCACCTAAGCTATGTTATACCTGATGGTGGTATAGGACTTTTCTAGTTTAAATGGCAACATTCGAGAATCATGTGTATGGATTGTTATCCCAATTTAACTATCGATTTAGCAAGTTTGTAGGGTTTAAAAATTATCAATTGGTTTGGTAGGGTAAAGTCACTTAGACCACTCATATGTTGTAGAAAATCTCCATAGGTGAATGCATGACAATGCATTTGTTAATTAAGGTGTATGCATATGATGTGGTGTGATTTCATTTTGTTCATATGCTTGTTGATTTCATGAATTGAATGGCATTGTTGTGTTGAAATATGATATTGACATATGTTGTTGAACTGGTTACTCTTGTAAAACGTTGAATGTCATGTCTACTAGGTGATTGGGTGTGGTGCTAAGTTGTAGATCATGTTGTATTATGTTGGATGGTTTACATGCTAATGTTTTGGTTAGCATAATTGTATTTCTTTTATACTCCTTATATGTCGATTCATTTCAAATCTAGCTTATCACTAGTACAAAATATGGAATTTACGTTAGTGTATTCTCATCGAACATACAAAAACCAAACGTAAAAAAATGCGGTGGCATTTTTTAAATTAAACCATTTTTTTTACATCGGACAACACGGGATCCGACATAAAATTTGAAATTAATGTCAGACTCTAGCTAAACCCGACATAGATTTCAAATTTTATGTTGGACCTCGTGTAGTCCAACGTAAAAACCTTATTATTATATCCCCTCCCTTGCCTTCATTTCTTTGCGTGCATGAGGGTTTTATGTTCATTACATTCAGGCGATTATTCTGACAAAGCATTTCTACATAACCTGGGTGTTTTCGATCACGGTGAATGGCGACGATGGTGGTGGCGACATCCATTCGTCATTCCAAATCATTTTATCCGATTGGATTGAAGCTTTTGGACGCACGTTTTTCTAAGGTTAGCGTGTAAGGGTATTCGAAGCTTTTGGAGGATTTGAGAGGTTAGTGCTCACATTATTTGTGCGTGTTGTTCTAGATTCACATTATGTTATTGGAATTAAAATCGCATTTGCAAATTGTTGTTACTATCTTTTTTACTTTATTCGTTGTTTTATTAATGACATTTTTATCTTTTTAGGATTATGGCAGATTCGGGGTATGGCAATGTCAGGAGGGAAGGTAGATTTGTCACCTGATTGTCTGGGTTGACAGCGGGACGAATTGTTGCGAAGAGGACACAGGTTGAGGTGGATCCTCATTCTAGCAAGGCGTCAGGCCCAAATGTTGAAAAAGTTTAGGAGCTATTTGGGAGTCATAGCTCGATGATATGTTTCTATTATCATTCCATTGTGGGATGACGTTGAGGAGGCTGACAAGAACCTCATGTGGCAGGATATTCAGGTATATACTTGCACATTCCTTCAATATTATATAATTTAATTACGTTATTTAACATTTGTTGTTATTTTGACAGCAAAATTTTGAGATTCCCAACACTGAGGTGATGAGGAAGAAGATTTTATCTGCCCTTGGCACCAGATGGAGGGACTTCAAGACTTTCTTGACAGGGAGTATGTATTTGAAAAGCAACAAGATGAGACTCCCTGTCTAAAGTACCATATTAGTGACGAGGAGTGGATGCAATTTCGTGCTAGTCAATTAGACCCTTCTCGGAAGGTTAGTTATTGATAATTCTTGCATTAACACATAGTACTTATGGTATATTGTAATATCATTTTCTTATTTGCATTATTGTAGGCGAAAAGACTAGCTGTCCAATAACGGCAGAAGCTGAATGATGCACCCTATCTATTGTTACGAGGGGGATATGAATTGAAAATGAAGAAACTCATGAAGGCTAGGGCGGAGGCATCGGGTTGAGTCTGCTGACCTTATGGATCCACCTCCCCACTATGAGATGTGGATAGTAGCTCGAACAAAATCAGATGGGCAAATGACTTCTCAGTCTGCAAGGGTCATTATTGATAAAATAGTAAGCAAAAATATACATATTAACACTCTTAATTTCAACTCATTCAATTCATAAGTGATGTAGTTTAGGGTATACTTACTTATTGTTAATATGTTGTAAGATGATTTAGTTGAGCAGGACACCTAGGGCTCATTTATTCCCCATGGTCGGGATGATATACTCACAACGACCATAGGAAAACTAGAGCACCCAGGGCGTGTGCATTGTATTGGTGGTTCTTGGAGTCTTCGAGATTACTTTGGTGCACCACCAACGAGGATCAATGTCGACTCTTGCAGTCAGGAGGCCTTACAGAAAACAGAGATGCAATTTCAGGAAAAATTGAAATTCTAACTCATTCTCAGCAATAGACTGTAGTTGCTGATGATGTTGTTCGAGTGAGCATCAAAGGGAGTTGTGCGGCTGTAGATCCCTCAGGGGAACATACTCACACTGATGTACCAAACTAGTGTGAGTTATATGTTGAGGATGATCCCCCACGTATAGTGGCTATTGGTCGAGTATTTGAGGGTGGATCAACCATCCATGGTATCCCTCTACAGCTAGACTGGACGCGGGTTGTGGTTGACTATGTTCAAGATGCTACTACTGCAATGCCTATGCCCAATACAGAGGTTCAACTAGTGGAGCAGACAAGCAGCACATTCTTGGCTTGGCCAAGACGTTTGGTGATGCCACTTTCAGCACGGACAAAGGTAATTCTATTATTGCTCTTTTGTATTCTTATAATTCTATTATTGTTTAACTAACTATTATCATTTTTTAGGATTTTATCAATCGGGGTAAGTTGGTAATAAGAGAACTTGTTATTGATGATGCTGATATCACAGAAACTGAGGATGATCCCATATTTAGGCTTTTAACCATATTACCACGATTGAAAAAGAAATCGATTCAGATATAGTGGGACAAGAGAATTTTTGGAGTTGAAATTTCTAATGTTCCACTATACATTTCCCTGCCCAATGCATTAGAGATTGTTGGGGGAAACTCCATGTTAAATATTTCTATCATACAACTGTGAGTCATGTAAATGATATTTTCATTTATGAGTCTGAAATTACAATAATTACATTGAACTTATAATTAATTATGTTAGGTACATGGAAAAATTGAGTGTGGAGCAAGCACAATCAAAAGTATATGGATTTCTTGAGCCTCAATCCATCCAAAAATTAGGGAACATGAAGGTCCAAATCCAGTAATACATGCAAACATGGATGAGTGACTCAGAAAAACATATATACATGGCTCCATATATTCAAGGGTTAGTTTTTTAATTTGTTTTTTAATCATGGTAATTTTATAACTAATTTTTCCATCATACAATGTAGGTCCCATTGACAGTTAACTGTAATCATTCCTAAGGATTACACCGTGGTGTGGTTTTGTTCACTACATCGAAAACCAAGCCACTAAATGAAAAGCCTATTACAAGGGTAACTATAATTTTTCATTATGTTTTAAAAGTGTAAGTATATATATTGGCTAACATTTGTCTTTATTTCAATTAATTAGAATCGTGTCTGGAACTAATATTTTAAGTGGAAGAGCTAGATCAAAGACATTGCACTTCATATACCCTAAGGTTAGCAAATTATTTAATAGAGACAATAATATTTGAATTTATCAACTTTCAAAATAATATTGTTATTTGTTTCTCATTTTAGTGTAATAGGCAAACAAACTCGTTTGAATGTGGCTATTACATCATGTATTGGATGAGAGTCGTAGTTTCTATGGGTATTACTGATTCTTGGGTGGAGGTAATTCATTTCAACATTTATTTAAGTATATTTACTTTTATGAGAATTAACATTGCATGTTAACGATAATTAAATTAATGTTATTGCATGTTAACAACAGTTAAATTAATGTAATTCACAAAGATAAGAGAGCAATGGACAACTTGTTTTTCTTCCTCAAAGTATATAATAGTTAGATTTCTAAGTTTAGTTAGTTATGTTCATAGTTTGATAGCAATGACCAACTTATGTTTTGTAGCTTTTTTAGGATAATTGGATTTACATTGTCTTAATTTATGTTTTTTGATATTTATACGTTATTTTCTTTTTGTAATTAAATTTTGAAATATAAGTTATATTTGAATTTGTAGTCTAGACTCTATGCAAGTTTTGGGTGTATGAAAAAATAAAGCAAATTTTTTTTAAAAAAAAGCACAAAATTACGTTGGACTATACATAGTCTGACGTAAATTTGTGCGTTATTTTTTTTTCTTTGTATGGCAACCATTTTACGTCGGATGTGGAGGAAGTCCGACGTAATATTATGTCGGCTAAATCACTCGACGTAAATTTACGTCTCCAGCATTGACGTTGTTTGTGGTGGAATTCATTTGAGTCCTTTTTATTTGAACTAGCACGAGATTGTTTCAATTTAGGTATTTTACGGCTAAATTTCTTAAAGAATGGAGATAGATGAGACAGATTGACTAATAAGCATTTGTTTCCAGATTTTCGTGAACAATTACGAAACAGTAATTTTCATGCATGTAGACACTAAAATAGACACAATGGACAACATATATATTTGCAATACAAATCATCGTCCAATTCGCATAATGAGCAAGTTACAATTACAATATTAAAGTTCAACAACCTATAACTACAGGATTAAAAGAAACTACACTAATCCTAGAAAAAGAAAAGAAATGTGGTCAAGAATTTTCCATACCCAACGATTCCATGCACGAAAGCCATATGCGCAGGCGGTGGAGTGCTCGTGAATGCAAGTATGAGTTTTTCCGACCTCTTTTGAGGGGGTATGATTTCCATATTTATAGATTTTACTCGAGAGCGGTTAATCCTGTGTAAATGCGTCGTGGGTGTGTAACCGCTGACCACTATGCTGATTTCGTGGAATCCATGTAACTTCTCATAACTGTTCCCTCCACGTTCTTTATTTCTTCAACCAAGTTTTTTGGTAACTACCTTAGTGTAACTGCTTAACTGCTCAAAGAACCCTCCACCTCTTACATTTTTTGACCAATCCTCGAGTACGCACATTTATGGCTTCTAATACTTTCTTGGTAGATACCTATTTGTTTGTCTTTCTTTCGAGCAACTTCAAAAGCATAGCTTTCGAGTGATATAGCTTTCGAGTGACCCTAACAACGTCAGACTTATTTACGATGTAAAAATTTCAAAATAACAGACATAAAATACTTTTTTGTAGTAATGTATCTTTGCATGTTTCTTGGTGGTTGGACTGCAATAATCATGTTTTCATGGAAGTAAGATAGTGATAAATTGGATGTGAATGTTTCTCGGACCATGCTATTGGTGAGTAGTTTGATGTTATTTTTGGAGTGGTTGTTAGTAGTTGCGTGACCAGCAACCTAGGGTTTATATTTTCATAGCTAGATTACTTTATATATACTTACACACATAATATATATATATATATATATATATATATATATATATTAACATTCATAATTAATACTCATGTATCTTTTAACAAATTAGTGTACATATCTTATATTATTTATCTTTCCTAAAAACTCACCTTTCATCTAACCAATTAAAGTGTATATTCTTTAAAAAAAATTATAATTAATGCATTTTACAAAATTAAGAGAATACTTTTTACTTAAGGATATCTGAGTCTAAAAATAATTAATATATAAAATAATATAAATTGGATCTTATATAAGAGAACAAACAATTATTCTAAGTTTAATTTTATAAATAGAAATAAACGTAGTAAATGGCAACCAAATTAATTTCAATCACTAAAGTTAGTAAATTTTATGACTAGTGACCACAATTGATTTTTTTATATGCTCCTTCTGTTCTTTAATAAGTGTCATCATATGTTAATTTACAGATCAAGAAAATCTAATAAATAGATGAAAAATAATTATAATGTTAAAAAATATTCTTATGATTAAATTTCTTTATTAAAAATAATACAACACAATAAACAGGCTTATTATAAAAATGAGGGAAATATATTTAATAAATATTATGAAAAATATAAATAAAAAATAAATATTTAATATTATATTAAGATACACTTATTTTTTCTAAAAACACACTTATTATAAAAATGAGGGAGTCTTATTTATGTATATGATTACATATTGTTTTACTAAATAATATCTTTTTCCTTTGACTCATTGAGTCGAAATCCTGACTCGAATCCTCCGCGAGATTTTCCAAAGTAGTCAATTAAAGTACGATTTTCTGTTTCTTTCCTATTGAAATATTACAACTATTCCAAATCAAGAGCATTCGGGATTTTAAAAATAGAGGTATGATGCACATGTTAAGTTCACACTAAGTTCCATATTAAAAAACCTTAAGAGCCCGAAATTTCATGTTCACAACTAATGCCTCGATAGTGATGAATGATTATTATACAATAATTAAGATACTTGGTTGCACAATATCGATTAAATAACAGATTACAAACTAGAATACTACTATAAAATACTAGTATGAATTTGAGGTAGAGTACAAATTGAACGCAAAAAAAAAAAGTTTTTCTTTCCTTTTTTTAGTATAGATTGACTAACTAAATTTATGCTAATCATGTCTAAAACACATTGCCATCTTTGAATGTGATGTTTTTTTAGAGTAAAACAACACCACCAACAAGAAGATTTGAGATTAGTAAAAGTTGTCTGTCTTTTGACAGATATATTAATTTATGGTAAAGAAATATTTTCTTGTTGAACGACGGTTTCTTATAAAAGTTTTATTAGTATATTATATAGAGAAAATATAACTTAACAAATAAGGCACATGAGCCGTATGCAAGTATTCTTCATATCGTCCATATGTTAAATATACCAACAATTGTACAAGTTAAAATATAAGTTAAAAATATGTCTAAATCTTTTTATAACAGTTAGGTATTTTGAGTAGCTGCTTGAAAAACGTTTTAATACTTTTCTTAACAGTTAAAATGAGTATTTTATGAAAAAATAACAAAAGTTATATTCTTAATTTTTTAAAAGAAAAAATTATCAAAACACACCTTTTGTTGTTTTTTTGTACTTATATTTGAGCTGGATAACATGACAATAATTTTTAAGATTCACCATAATTAACTTCAAAATTTGTATGGAATAAATAATAAGTCATTGATTTGAATGGTGTTAAAAATTTTTCAATCTTTCTTGAATTTGAAAATTTGTGTATATATAAAAAATTATGGATAGAGATCTCACTAATATAACTAATTAGTGGATCAAGTTTTTATATAAAGATTATTTATTAATAAATTTGATGGATATTTTGTATTAATAATATTATTAATATTCTTTACCTTGTCGTATGCAACAGGTTGTGAAGGTAAATTTATAAAATGCTACCACAGTACGTAATAGAAGAATTAGAGGTTCATTTTTTTCAGCAATGTAAATGATGACGAAGGGGATAGTTTTCAGGGCCACCTTGTTCTGATATAATCATATAATACTGATAAGCATCTGTCATGTTGTTTTTGGAAGCTTCAATGTTTCTGCTATATAAATATGCAGTGGTAATCTGAACGCGTTCCACATATATGCTGCTTCTTCATGCATCATGATTGTAGTGTTGTGGGGGTCATAAGGCTATTTTAATATCTTTTGCTTTCTTTTTTCCTGATGGTTGTTGGGTTGGATATTCTGTTTCACATCTTTTTGTAACATGATCACTATGATATTCTCTGTTTCTCATTTTTTTTTATAATATTACTATCCTGTGGCTGTGGATGAACTTAGTAATAATATAATTATGTTGTCTATAGAAAGAAAACATACAATTTTTTATTAGCATTTGCAACTTGAACCATTAACATGGTTATTCAATTATTTAATAACAAAATCTTAGATATGTTTTTAGTTGTTACTCTAATTTATTTTTAGTCTTTTAAATTTAAAACTAATTTTTTAATTTTATAATTTAAAAAGAAAATTATTTTAGTCTATCGATTTAAATATTGATAGTAAATCATCTATACCAAACAAAATTTATTTATTATTAATTAAAATGTCTCACAAAATTTATGAATTAATATCTTTAGTGAAAACATCATATGAAATTTTGCCCTTGTGACTCAATGTATATTATTGTTAGTTTTGAGAGATTAAGATAATTTTTTTTAAAAGAATTATATAATTTAAAATATTAATTTTAAATTTAAAATATAAAACAAATTTGTCCAAGGGATAAAGAGATATTTAAGTAAAAAATAAAATAGCGAGGAATACTCTCAAATGGTAGTGATGATTTGACTAGAAATTAGAAAAGAAAGGCAATTATATTACTTTGGATTTCTTTATCCTACTTTGGCAATCACTTGTGTCCCCCTTACATGTATTGATGTGTGGGAACCGATAACAATATGTGAAAAGTGAAAGACAGATAAATATGATAGATGAATGAAATCATTGAGTTGCCGTGCTGCTAAAAAGATTCATTTGATTTGTGATGCTAATTGAGAATCGAGTTACAAAATGTGATTGTGACTAGACAAAGCACATTTATAGGTACGAACACAACACACAATGGACACTTCTCCAAAGTGTTTTAAGATATGAAATCACTACCATATGATAATCTCCTTTATTCCCAGGAATTGTATCACCTAGGATCTGTTTACGGTAGAATTCGTTTACGAGTCCTTTTTATTCGAACTAGCACATAATTGTTTCAATTTAGGTATTTTACAATATTTTTTTAATTAAGAATTTTGAAATAGACGAGACAGAACTAATTACCAAAAGTTGGTTTCCAGATTTTCATGAATAATGATTAGATAATAATTGGCATGTATGTAAATACTTAAGCGAACAGAATGAATGATGCATACATTGGCAATACAAATCATCGTCCAATTTGCATAATGATCAAGTTACAATGTTAAGACTAAACAACCTACAACTACGGAATTAAAAGAAACAACACTAATCTAGAAAAAGAAAGAAATTGTGGCCAAGAAATGGTCATACCCAGCATTTCCAGACACAGGAGCCATATGCACAGGCAGTGAGTGCTTGTAAGAGTGCAAGTATGAAATTTCCAACCCCTTTTGAGAGGTATGATTCCCATATTATAGATTTTACTTGAGAGCGGTTAATCTTGTATCGATGAGTCGTGGGTGGTAACCGCTGACCACTATGCTGATTTCATGGAATACATGTAACTTCTCATAACTGTCTCCTCCACGTTCTTTGTTTCTTCGACCAAGTCTTGGTAGCTACCTTAGTGTAACTGCTTAATCTGCTCAGAGAACCTTCCACCTCTTACGATTTTTGACCAATTCTCAAGTTTGCACATTTAGGGCTTCTAATACTTTCTTGGAAGGTACCTATTTATTTGTCTTTCTTTCGAGTAGCTTCAAAGGTGTAGTTTTCGAGTGATATAGCTTTCGAGTAGTCCTAACAAATTCCCCCCTAGGAATTTAGTTTCAATGAACACACTGGGGTGAAGGAGAATTGAATTCCTATCGAGAATTCTCTTCAACTCTTTCTTGAATTTTCTTGTTTGATGATAATTAGTAACTTGTACTCCTTCGATGAAAACCTACTTCGGATCACCAATTTAATGCACTTGCCGTTTGATTTGACCTTGGTTGCTCCTCTGAATATTTTGACGGTGCATGCTTGCGTTTCCCCAAAAGTTTGTCCGTTGAAAAAATGTTTTGGCGGCTGTTTTTGAATTGTTTGAATTAATTTGATTTAATACGTGGATCCGCTTTTTTTACCCTCAGGCCCAATTATCTTGCTTTTAAGGTCTTTTACCCTAAAGTAAAAATTACTTTCACCACTTCCTTCCTTCGTGGACAAGTTTCCCTCTCTACCTTCTCTGGTTTCTTGCTTCTTCTCCGGTCTTGCATTCTTCTTCTTTGTTCTTGCAAAACTTCTTGCCTTTCATCACCATGGCTTCCTCCGCTGCATCAACCTCTGCAATCACCTCCGCTCTTTCTCCTACAAAAGCCTCTGCATCGTCTACCCAAACTACTCCTTTGCTGATGGCCAATGCCACGGTTTGCACCGTGAAAGATGGAGATGAGACCTTCGTCCCTACTCCGGGCATGGAAGAGGCAAGTCTCAAGATTTTCCAGTCCCAGGTACTTCTCCCTTTCTCCCTTGAGGATGGCACTGTTCATGCTTTCTTAGGTCCGTTTATGGGTCAAAATAAGAAAAAATTTGGTAATACCTTGTTTCTTGAAGATTCTTCTACCTTCCCTTTCATTCATTCTGCCGAGATAGACTTGTCTCTGTTTGGAGATACCACTAAGATTTTTAGGGCATTCCCCCCCACTAAAGATAGGCACTCACAATGGTTGGCACGCGTGGAAGGTGCAATGAGTTCTATGTGGGTAGAAACTGGCATATTTGAATTTATCCAACTCGCTAAGTTTAACCTACATCTTTTCGACCCCCAAATGCTTCTTTCTACGATCTTTTTCTAGAATAGAGAAACTCGAGCTTTCGAGTTTCCATGTGGTTTTGTGTGTCCTACCTTGCTAGATATTGCTGCTATTACTGGCTTGGAACCTATCGGGGATAGGTTCTACCCAGATGCTTTTGAGGAGGAAATTTCGATTAAGGAAACCTCTATATCTTGGGATAAGAAAACTTATTTGGCTTTTATTAATGCTCATATGGGAAAACCAGATACTCCCATTTCGACCTCAGAGCATATTGCTTTCTTGATGTATTGGTTATCCGCTTGTGTTTTCTGCACCCCCTCTCTCCAAGTCCCTAAATACTATTATATCTTGGCTCAAGCCCTGCATCTAAAAAAGAAAATCTGTTTGAGCAAGCATTTGTTGGCCTCTCTGTATACCTGTCTCGATGAAGCCTCGGAGAGCCTCTTTCGTGAATCTAGTCCTCGTAATCTCTCCTGACCACTATGGTTACTACAACTATGGCTCAATGCAATTTTAGAGAAAAAGCTTTTACTTACTTCATCTTTTACTCCGGTATGTGAACTCGAAGGGGCCTGTTTGACCACTCTTAGCCCTCAAAAGCGTTCGATCAACAATTTCGCAAAATACATTGACACTATTCTCAGTTTCATCGAATTCAGTGAAGACTTGGCCCCTTTTATACGTACTACTTTGATGGGCCCACCTTGGCTTCGACAAAATAACCAAGTTGGACATATGTCTCCGGATTCTCTCGAGATGTGGTTTGGGTTCCTATCTTGGGATGTAATAATATCCAGAATGCGACAAAAAGATGTTAGAATTTACCCTTACCAACCTCAAATTTTTTGTCGACAATTTGGTCTTTGCCAGATGATTCCTCTTCCTCTTCGATGTAAGGAAAGCATCGACGCTGATATTTGTGTCGAGAAAGGGGATTATCAGGAAGTGTTGGATTTCATTTTATGTCCTGAAAAAGAACTTAGGCTCACACTTTGCACTTTGTCTCCTTCCTTCTTAGTGTCGAAGTGTTTTCTTAGATGGTGGTGTGAATACTATGTAGATAAACTTCTCAACTTTGATTATTTTTTGAAGAAGCTGATTAACTCTCCTCTTTCTTCGCAGGGTCCGAAATTTTCAGGTACTTATAAGAACCAAATTATTATTTATCAATTCGAGCAATTTTTTAAAGTTTGTTATCGACCTGACAACATTGGTCGAACCATCTTTGATGCATCCGTCTCTTTATCGAAAATGGTACAAAGGAACATCCGCTTAAAAAAGGTTATTAATCCTCGAGGAAAAACTGATTTCAAAAAAGTTTGCCCTAAAAATATTCCTTGTCTTCCAAGTGCTCGTTTTGGTTTGGTTAAATATTTATCTCGCCCTCCCTGGGTGAAGACACTCGACCCATTTTACCTTGAGCGCAAAGAAATTCCTGTAAAGGATCGAGTTACTTATGCGAGATGTTCCGTGTACGATTTTCCTCGAAGGAGATGGTGGCCATTGTGTTGGGTCGATAATTGCAATCCCCCTCCTGGTAATTGTCTTTAACAAGAATATTGTGCAATTCCCTCTTGTATTTATCTCATCCTTGCTTTGTATTGTGTAGCTGCTATCCCTTAGCGTGTCCCTCAACATGCTGAAAAAACTCCTAACTGGGAAAGTGATGATGATGATGACAACTTCATTGAAGACTCGAAAAAGAAAGACCATTTCTGACAAAGTTTCCTTACGTTCTAAGGTACAACTCTTTTCTTTTCAAATTAATCTTTCGATTAGATTAACTTAATAATATTAGTCTTTCTAAGTATTTTTCTATTTCCAGAGCCTCGAGACCTCGAAAAAGAAAAAAGCAGACTCGAAAAGTGCCAAGACTGTGAGTGATTCATGTTTGTCTTTTATATTTTCTCTTTTCTCATTTTTCTTGCTTCTTCAGATTTCGACCACAAAAAAGCTGGATAAAGGAAAGGGGAAACTACAGATTCCTCTTCCCAAGAAAACTTAGAAGCCCCCTGTCAAGAAATTCCTTAAGGATGCTATGAAATTTGTTCCTAAGGTATTTAGCTTTTAACTCGACTTCCAACTTCCATATTTCTTCGATTTCTCTAAAAATTTTCTTTAATTACAAAATGTCGAGATAATCCAACTCGATTCTTCTCGAGAAATGTCTAAGGATATTCCTCCTCCTACTGGGGAATCACAACAGGTTCGAGTTTCACTGATCTTTACTTTTCTATACTTCTTCCTTGTTTTTAACTTCATCATTTTGCAGTTGGCTACTCCTCAATTGAACATCGTCGAGATGGCCTCGACAGAAATTCCTCCCCAAAGTAATGAAGGCAAGGTTCCCTTGTCGAAGCCTCTAGTGAACACGGAAACTCCTCACCAGTCCTCACAAGATGAAGCTCCTTCTTTCGAGCTTAAGCCTTCCATTAGTCCAAATCGTGGTATATTTCTTCTTTTATTAATTTCTATCATTTGTTGTAAAGAACTATGTCTTTCTTTCTTACTTTCTTTTCTCTATGCAGATTCAACTGATTCTCCAAAACCTTTTACTCCTTCTCCTTCGACCTAAGGCGGTGTTGAATCTTCAGTGCCACCACTTTCTTCGATCCCCTCTACTAATTTGGACTTAATTAGTTTTTTCAATGAAGATGATGAGGTTGACAATATTTTTGACGTTCTAGAAAATTGGACAAGTGGTCCTTCTGTCTCGGAGAAGATTCCCAAACCTGTTTCTGAGTCGACTATTACTTTTCAACCTCTGGTCGAATCATTCCGGTCAAAGACCTATGTGGATGACCTCGATCAAGCATTCCTCATTCCGGAATTCAAAATCAAGGTTGAGCAAATGGTAGATGATTTGCTAGCCTACCCAGACCTTCCTCCTACAATTCACCTCGAACTCCAATAATTTATCAAACCCTTCACTCTTACTTGGGATCTCCGGTCCAAATGGTCGAACACATTTCAAGAGGTGGCCTAAATTGAAGTTGAGAGTGAGGATGATCGTGCCAAACTCGAAAATCTTCGACAAGAGTTGCTCTCCATCAGGAAATCTATGAAGAGATGATTCCTGCTTTGAAGAAATTGCAACAGGAGGAAGGAGATGTCGAAAAGTCTATTGAGGCTTTACAGCATGAGTTGAATAACCTCCGCTCGAAACAAGTTGCTTTAAAAGCTCAAAGTCAAGAGGTTATTCAGCATCAAAAAAGTCTCAAGGAGGAAGGTAAGGTGATATCTTCGAGACTTGCGAAGACCCTGGAACAGAAGAAACACCTGGAGACTCAGTGTGCTTCTCGAAGGCAAAGCTTGGATGAAGCTTATCAGGCTTATAGAAGTTTTAAATCCAAGTTTTGTAATATTGATTGATTTGAGAACATGTCAATTTGTTGTTATTTTTTATATTCGTTTCAAAACTCTGACCTTTTATGGAAGCATTTTAAGTATTTCCCATTAATCACTTTGCTTGCTGCATTCGAATTTATTTCTTTAATCACGTACGCATTTTTTGAGTATAATTGATCGATTACAAAAGGACCTTCCCAACTATAAGACCACTTGCCTAAGTGTTGAGACTTTTGATCCATGAGAAGAATTACTTTTAACACTAAGTCTCCAACCTGAAAACTGTGCGCTTTGACTCTTATTATATGTTTTCTCGATTCTTTCCTTTTATTGAACAAGATTTTGCAATGCTATCAACCTTTCTTCCTCTAAAGACAACAACTCATCATACATTAGATTCCAATAATCTTCGATAGGCAAATCATTCTGTTTCTGTATGTGAATTGATTGTAAATTAATGTCTATAGGAAGAATAGCCTCATGCCCATACATTAATTTGTATAGGGTAGTTTTTGTGGCATCTCTTGGCGAATTTCTATAAGCCCACAACACTTGGACAAGTGTTTCGTGCCAACTTCGAGGCTTGCTTGAGATATGTTTCTTAATCAAACTGATAAGTATTTTATTAGCAGCCTCTACTTGTCCATTTGCTTGTGCATAATACGATGTCGAAGTTGCTAACTTAATCCCTCTCGATTGAGCATATTGAGCAACTTTTCGACCAGTAAAAATCGTGCCTTGATCAGTAGTAATTTTTTGAGGGATCTCATACCTTGTTATGATATGATCTTCAACAAAATCAATTATGTCTTTTTGTTCAACTTCTTTCAAAGGAATTGCCTCAACCCATTTTGTAAAATAATCTATAGCAACTAATATATACTTGTGATTTTTCGAGGAGGGTAGATGAATTTTCCCTATTATGTCAATTGCCCAACCTCGAAATGGCCAAGGTTTAATAATCGAATGTAGTTCACTTGCTGGTACCTTTTGTATTGGTCCATGTTTTTGACATTCCTCGTAGCTTCTCGCGAATTCGATGCAATCCTTAATCATGGTTGGCCAATAGAACCTTTTTCTTGACAAGGACCACTTTTTTACCTGCTTGATGTACTCCACAGATACTTTCATGTACTTCTGTCATAGCTATATAACTTTCATGATTCCCGAGGCACTTAAATAGAATCCCATCGAAACCCTTCTTGTATAATTTTTTATTTAACATGACGTAACTAAGGGCTTGGAGTTTGATTTTTCTTTCGACTTTCAAATTTGGTATTTGAAGGTACTCGACTAATTCTTTCCTCTAGTCTTAATGGCTCGGTGTACTAACATTTAGGCTTTCCAAATTACATATTAGTTCATTCTTTGTATGAATCAAAGATTCGAGACACATCCCTTACTCATTTTATACCCTGATGCGAGTTTAGCCAATTCATTTGCAATTGTGTTCGTATTTCGAGAAATATGTTCTAACTCAACTTCATCGAACGTGTTTAATAACTTAATGGCTCGACTCTTGCATTCGACCAGTTTTTCATTTGAACATTTGTTCTCTTGCGTTAATTGTTTAATGACAAGTTGCGAGTCTCCTCAAACTACTACATTCCTAGCACCTAACTCTTTGAGGATCTCGAGTCCAGTAATGAGCGCTTGATATTCAGTTTCATTATTCAAGTATCTTTTGTTTGTTTTCAATGATAATTTGGTCGGAATTCCGTCAGGGGAAATGATTAACAAACTTATCCCAGTTCCTAACTCGTGTTTCGAGCCATCAAAAAATAACTCCCAAGGTTTGGTTGTTAAGTAATTGATTTCTTCAGTTATTTTCAATTGATCCACGAGAAAATCCGCAATTATTTGTCCCTTTGTGGATTTCAAAGGAACGAAAATAGTGAATATTCAGTTAACGCAAGTGCCCATTTGCCAATTCGAGAATGTAACACAGGTTTACACAACATGTACTTAATAACATTACTTCGACAGAAAACCAAAACATTAAAGGGTCTAAGATAATACTTCAACTTTGTACAAGCAAAATAAAGACTTAAACATAATTTCTCTAAAGGAGTATATCTATTTTCAGCTCCCACTAACATTCTACTTAGATAATAAATGACTCTTTCGATGCCATTATCATCATCTTGCGCCAGCATGCCCGTAATAGTCGAATCGTTAGCTGAAATATACAACTTTAATTGTCTTCCTTTAGAGGGTGGTGAAAGTATTGGAGGATGAGCCAAATAAGCTTTGATTTCCTCGAATGCTTTCTAGTGCTCTTCTTCCCATCGAAATTCCTCCTCCTTTTTCAAACGTAATAATGGAGAAAACACATTATTTTTGCCAGATAAATTCGATATGAATCTTCTAAGAAAATTTACTTTACCTAGGAGAGATTGAAGTTCTTTCTTGTTCGATGGAGGTCTAGTTTCCATGATAGCCTTAGTCTTGTTCTTATCCACTTCGATCCCTTTTTGGTGTATGATAAATCCCAGAAACTCTCCTGCTGTAACACCAAAAGCACATTTTAGTGGATTCATTTTTAGACCATGTTTCCTCATTCTCTCGAAAGATGATTTTAGATGGCATAAGTGTTCCTCTCTTCGTTTCGACCCAACAATTATATCATCAATATACACTTGTACAAAGTTACCAATTAAATCATGGAATATTAAATTCATTGCCCTTTGATATGTGGCACCTGCATTCTTTAATCCAAATGGCATCATCACCCATTCATACACGCCTAATGCTCCTGGACATCGAAAAGCAGTTTTCGATACATCATTAGCTGCAATATAAATTTGGTTATATCCAGAATAACCATCAAGTAAGCTTATAATTTCGTTACCTGCAGCGGTATCTATCATCGTCTTAGCGATAGGCATAGGATATTCATCCTTGGGGGTAGCTATGTTAAGGTCTCGAAAGTCAATACATACCCTGAGTTTCCCATTTTTCTTGATAACGGGCACAATATTCGACACCCATTCAACATACCTTGAGGTCTTGATGAACTTGGCCTTCAACAACCTCTCGATTTCCTCTTTTATCTTATCAATTACTGCTAGAGCAAATCTTCGAGGATTTTGCTTAACCGGCTTCTTCCCAGGAATTTTTGGTAGTCTATGCTCTACTAATCCTCGATCCAGACCAGACATTTCATCATAATCCCAAGCGAAGCAATCTTTATATTCATGTAGCACTCCAATCACTTCTTCCCTCAGCTTTCCTTACAAGAGTTTGCTGATATAAGTAATCTTCTTGTTTTCGACAGTTCCCAAATTAACTTCTTCGAGTGGATCTTGGGATTCCAACTTGTGTTCCTTATTGGTTAACCTTTCGAAAACCAATGGTGAATCGTCGAAAATACAATCTAACTTTGTTTCTGACTTTTTCCCTATATCAACTCTCACATCTTCAACCTCCTTGTTTGCTTGATCATTGTTTGTTTTTTCTTTTCCTTCTTCTTCGGCCATGGTGGCTGGCTCGTCTTTTTCTGTTTTTCCAGTATTTTCATGATTTATGGCCTTCTCGACCGTTTGTTTGGCCATATAGGCCGAAATTCTAGCTAAATAGCTCGAATACAGGTCTTGGTGTTTCATTCATGCTCTTGAGCCGATTCTATCTCGGCTTGAATCACAAATCTTCTCTTTACATCTCAATAGAACAATTTCTTGATACCTTCCTCTTCATCCATCATACTAGCATTATGAGCATCGAAAGGCTTGGTTTTAGCAAAAGTAGTTAATTGCTGGTCAGCAAAATACATGCCTACTTCATATTCTTTCTGATCAGCATCGAGTACTTCCAATCCTTCATCGTCATTCCAGAAAAAGATCTTCTGGTGAACAGTCGAAGGAACAACTCACACTCCATGAATCCATTCACGGCCCAATAAGACATTGAAATTCACCTTCGATGGAGTTACAATGAACATGGTTGTTCGTTTCACACTTCCTATTTGCACATCGAGCAGAATCATTCCCTCAGGTTGAGATGAATTACCTGCGTAATCTGATATGAGTATATTATGAGGTTTTAGATCAGCCATGGTCTTTCCAAACCTCTTCAGCATAGTTTTCGGGAGTATGTTTATGGTTGCTCCTCCATCCACCAGAACATTGTTCACCTCATGTCCCTCTATCATCAAGGTTAATAAAAGAGGCTTAAGATGGGCCTTCATATCCTCAATAGGAGAGTTGAAACCAGCTGAGTTAAATTTCAGGATAACTCGAGAAATCTGGTTAACCCACACAATTTTCGACTCATAACTAGGATCAGAGAAAAATTCCTCTCGATAAATATCCTCTTGCTCATTAACGGATTCCATGGCCCCAGCATACTTAGAAGGCAAGATTGACACTATACAACAAATGTCTTCTAGAGAATCATCGAACCCACTCTCAAAACAATCCGTAATTAAATCTTCATCATCTTCCATGAACTTCTGAGACGACTCACCCTTTTGTGGCACTGGGATCGAAAAACGGTTTCCTCTAAAACCCTCGAATGTAGCTTTCCTCATTCTCTGTTGTCTCCTCCACTGAGTCTTAGTCAGATTGTTAAAAGGTTTTCTAAAACCACGCCCATAGCTTCCATACGTGCTCGAGAACTTCCCAGGAACTCCAGACATATTCGAGAATTTTCCGGGGACTCCTTGGAATGTAGGCCTAGCATAATTCATGACTTGTTTTTCTCGACTCATTCCAACCATTTGCCTTGGTGGAACATTCCACTTTCCCACTGGGACATTAGCATTTGGCACAAAAGTATTGCCAAATTTCGATGAGTTATGCATCTCCATCTTTCCCATTGGAGCATTATACTGAGGTATATGTACCTGCCTCATTGTCAACCCAATGTTCAACCTAGTGTTAGGTTTGGCCTTTTCTCGAAGTTTCTTAGCTTTGTAGCTTTTCATGACCTCTGATTCCTCGAAGGCCTTAGCAGCAGCCTTGTCAAATACAGCACTGCATCGAGGACACAACATGAATTCCCTATTAGCATCCTTTTTCTTAGATAGGAACTCGACCAAACTATCTCCCTCCTTTGGATAGATAGGCTCTTCCTCTTTGGCAAAATCATCCAACAACTCCTCAAGTTTTTCATTAGAGATAGGCCAGTATCCACTTTCATATCCTTTTCCTTGAAATCTAGACGACCCTCAGTGATCGCTTTCTCGATCATATCCTTGAAACACACACAATTATTAGTCCAATGACCATACATATTATGATACTTACAAAATTTCTTCCATTTTCTTTGTTCGAATGGAGGAATTTTATGGTTATCTGGGAGTGTAATCTGTTTATCTTTTAACAAAATATCAAATATTTTATCAGCCTTAGTCACATCGAAACTATATCGCCTAGTTGTACTCCCTTCTATATTATCTCTTGGTTTCAACATTTGGCATTGATAAGTTGGGTCAGGACGTAACTCAGCTATGTTAACCTCGAAATCCTCACTCGAACCCTCACAATTAACATCATCACCTATCTCTGAGTTTTCTAAATAAGCTACCTTTTCTTTTCGAACAAATCTATCAAATTTCTTTAATCTTTCTTTTTCTAACTTAATTTGCTCGATCCTCCTTACTTTCTCTACTATTCGGGCCATATCCCTTAATTGTTCATTGACTAATTTTTTACGTCTCGAGAAATCTAACCCTGTTGCAGCAATTTTGACTAATATGTGTTCAGGTATGTTAGTATAACATCAAGATTTTAACTACCTAAACCTATTCAGATAGTCGTCTAACGTTTCATGATTTTGTCTCTTAACATTCATTAAATCGACTATACTAACTTTTGTCTCTCCTCGAAAGAAATGTTCATGAAAGTTACCTTCTAATTGAGCCCAGGTGTTTATCGAATTAGGAGGTAATGTTGTGAACCATGTGAAAGCATGTTTAGTCAGTGAACTCAGAAAATACTTCATTTTTAAATATTCATTGTTCGCTAAATCCCCTCATTCGACTAAATACCTAGCTATATATTCGAAAGTAGATTCATTAAGTTCTCCCTCAAATTTCAAAAATTTCAGGACTTTTGCCCCCTAGGCAATTCTACCTGAATCACATATTCTGGAAAAGTAGATAGAAAATAGGGACGCTCATTTCGACCTATCTCGAAACCATGCCTGTTTAATACCCTTTCTACAATTTGATCTAGATTTTCATTAAGGTTCCTATTTGGCCATCCTAAGTTCTGGGGAAAAACTACATTCCCACCTTGATTTTCCATATCGTTCAAATTCGCACTCATGGCTCTAGAAGGTGGACTATCTCCCAATTTATCTCCTATTTTAGTTATCAACTCATACAAAGGGGTCATTATATTATGCATCTGGGTTGACATCAAATTAACCATGTCATGATTACTATGGCCCATCTGTTGTCGAAGGGCCATCATGGCTTGATTACTAATACCTGTGGGGACATAACTACTCTGTCGAACCAAAGATCCTTCGTGACTTGTCCCTACATGTTGATACGGGTCTTGCATAACAAAACCTAGTCCATTTGGTCCTGGATTATATCCTTGTGGGGATACTTGCATTTGTGAATTTGGTCCCAAATAGGGCACTGGCATTTCGACATGTACAGGTTGAGTAGTTCGCCAATTTGGTGGCATACCCCATGGATATTCTCTAGTGGCATTCGCAAAATCTTGGGATACATTTGTTTGCCTAGCCACATTTTTGAGCACAATAGGGGGTGATGTTGCCCCCTTGTTACAGTAGTTACATTATCTGGGTTTGGATTTACGTGCTCCACATCTACTTGAGTGTCATTGTTCATTTCTCTCCTATTATTAGACGTAGACATGGTTCTTCCACTCCTAAGTCTCATAAAACATGCTAAATACCTAAAACTAGTTCAATTATGTTTTCAATTTAAACGCGTCCCACCGGGCGTGCCAATTTGTTTACGGTGGAATTCGTTTACGAGTCCTTTTTATTCGAACTAGCACAGAATCGTTTCAATTTAGGTATTTTACAATGTTTGTTTAATTAAGAATTTTGAAATAGATGAGACAGAACTAATTACCAAAAGTTGGTTTCCAAATTTTCATGAATAATGATTAGACCATAATTGGCATGTATGTAAATACTTAAGCGAACAGAATGAATGATACATACATTGGCAATACAAATCATCGTCCAATTTGCATAATGATCAAGTTACAATGTTAAGACTAAACAACCTACAACTACGGAATTAAAAGAAACAACACTAATCTAGAAAAAGAAAGAAATTGTGGCCAAGAAATGGTCATACCCAACATTTCCAGACACAGGAGCCATATGCGCAGGCAGTGAGTGCTTGTAAGAGTGCAAGTATAAAATTTTCGACCCCTTTTGAGGGGTATGATTCCCATATTTATAGATTTTACTTGAGAGCGGTTAATCTTGTATCGATGAGTCGTGGGTGTGTAACCGTTGACCACTACGTTGATTTCATGGAATACATGTAACTTCTCATAACTATCTCCTCCACGTTCTTTGTTTCTTCGACCAAGTCTTGGGAACTACCTTAGTGTAACTACTTAATCTGCTCAGAGAACCTTTCACCTCTTACGTTTTTCGACCAATTCTCGAGTTTTCACATTTAGTGTAACACCCCAGCAACCCGCATGTGGATATTGTCCGCTTTGGCCGCAGCCCTCACGGTTTTCTTTTTGGCAATGGCACGCATGTGTTACATTTAGGGCTTCTAATACTTTCTTGGTAGGTACCTATTTATTTGTCTTTTTTTCGAGTAGGTTCAAAGGTGTAATTTTCGAGTGATATAACTTTCGAGTAGCCCCAACATGATCATAATCATTGCATGGCTTAGTGAGTTAAGGAAACTATTATATGTCGATCGGAGGGGATATTTTGTATTATGATTTCATTCTATAATTTTGGTATTGATATATACCACAAGAGACTTTTCTTTTTCTTTTTTTTTTTAGGTTTCTCACATATATTTCTTTTTTTCGTAAAACAATTATGTTTGAAATACATGCGGGTATCGAATAAAAGCACATCTGTTAACAGAAATTCCAAACCGTAATTTAATATGTAGTGAGGAGCTTATCTCTTTTGCTAATGCAACTTCTAAGAGATATTTTAATACACAAAAAGTATGTTATATTTGATTGAAAATTTAAAAATATTTTTTTTTTAAACTTTGTAACTACTAACAAAATAAAGAAAGAAGAGGAATAGAGAGATCGACCCTGGACAAAAATATTAAATAATATACATAATCTTTTTATCATAAAAAAAATTCCAAATGTTACAATATTAAAGCCCCTTGACTGTCAGAATAATTTATGTGTTTTTTACTCATTAATTTTTTTAAAATGTAATAATTATAATTTGATTCTTAACAAAAAAAACTAGATTCGACCTTCAACTTATATATATAGTTATATTTGAAAATAACACTTTACTCTTAGAATGAGTAAATATACATCTGATCTTAAAAAAATAGGTTTAGTTTTTATTATTATTATAATTTCATAAACTTTATTTTTAAGTTCTTATAATTAAAAAATCCTATTTTAATCTTATACATAATATTTTTTTAGTCTCAATAACCGCAAACTTTTTTTAATTTCTATAGTTGCATAAACTTTTTATTTTTTTAGTTTTTATAAAAGAAAATGACAGATACTAAAAAGAAAGAAAAAGTTATGTATTGGAATTAAAATAAAAATGTTTTAATTATGAAAATTAAAAGTTAAAATTTATCAAAGAGAACATAAGTAATTTAAAATAAAATGTTGGTTCATCCATGCCTATTAGGTTATATATTTAGAAGAAAGTTGGCACAAAAAATTAGCTATCATTGTAATAATAACAAAAATAAACTATAAATATATATTATGTAACAACTCAATATGTCACTATAATTAATACAACAATGTCACTACATAACATAAATATTGATTGTAATAAATTATTTTAAGATTTTCATGTAATAGTTACCTGATCATTCATAGATTATTGACATGTATAGGGGTAAAAAACATAAATAGTTCTTGGGTAGATGATTGAAAACAGAAATCCTCTTATAGGATTACATATATATCTTGTACATATATACAATCTACATAAATTATACTATAGTATACAAAATAGCCATAATCGATGTTGAAGTGTCTATACAAAAATCATGCTACATCATAATAACATCACCAAAAACATGATCATTACCAACATGTCTAACATCCCTCAGATTTGATGCCTTAGTAGCTCTACTCCATGACACTTTACACAGTGACACTTCACACAACTTCTCGTTGGTCAGAACCCTTCACCGATTAGAAACCTTCGTGGGTAGCCTTATCTGAGATGTTCGTCCGCTTTCAGGATCAACAATTGACCCCACACACCAACATAAGACTTTTTAATGTTCTTTGTCCTCACCGCACACTTTCTGTGAAATTTTTCAGAAGATCACTAATCCCTAAATTACTCCAAGTCAAGTATATTTAACTATGGAGTTCTTATGGGATAAGCTACCGAAAAGTAAATGCATCTTGTTAGTAAAGGTAGTACAAATTAATTTCTTTAAGTCATTCTTAACTATACAATCTCATACTTGTACAATCTTTAGATCCTTCTCATTCTGGTGTGTCTGAGTTGTTAAAATATAACCCTCCATCAGCCAACCAAGTTATCCTACTAACACTACAAGAAAAATGTAAATTTTCGACGGATATGGATCTGTCAGAAATTTTTGACGGAATTTTCCGATGGATATTTCTGTCGGAAATTTCTGAAGGATTTATATTTCCGTCAGAAATTTCTGACGGAATTTTTTGTCATAAATTTCTAACAGAAATATAAATCCGTCGAAAATTTCCGATAGAAACTTTCCGACAGAAAATTCTGTCAGAAATTTTCAACGAAAAAATAAATGTCGAAAATTTTCGATGGATTTATATTTCTGTCAGAAATTTCCGACGGATTTATAATTCCGTCAGAAATTTCTTATTTTTAATTATTATTTTTAATTCTTATTTTTAATTCTTATTTTTAATTTCTTATTTTAATTTCTTATTTTTAATTTATTATTTTTAATTTCTTATATATATTTGTAGTATTAAAAATTTTATATATCTTTTAAAGGTATAAATATATATTATAATTATTTATTACAAGTTTTTTATATCTACGATTAGTATTAAAGATGAAAATAAATTATGTCACACTATATTTTATTATAATTTAGTTGGTTTGAACCTAATTTTCTTTAAAAATATATATTTTAAGTATGACTTATTTATCTATCATAGACAATTTTTAAATGTTTGGGTAGAACTACAATCATAAAGACTTATTTTATAATAATTTAACACTATTAAAAATATAAAAATAAATATGTTAAATTTTATAAAAATAAAGTTTAATTTATTTATGATATAAATATGTTTTTAATATCTAATATATATTTTTAGATGATAATTTATTTTAAAATATATCTTATAATAACAATTATAAATGGAACATAAATCTTCTGATTTTTCTTATTTTTATTTTTTTAATCAATGTATATAATTATACTATTTTGATTTTTTCAATCAACGAATACAATAAATAAAAAACACAAAAGATAAACATGCATGCTACAAATTTTATTTTATCAAAAAATTATTTATTTTAATATATTATATTATATATGTGAATATTAAGACATATATATATATATATACATATATATATTATAATTAAACTTTTTTAAAAAATTAATTCATTATTAAGAAAATTTTTTTATCACATGAGAATTAATTTCTTTCAAAAATTTGACAGATTTCAAATAAATAAACATTTTTTCTGAATTTATATATTTATTTTATTAGAATATAATTTTGATTTTGTAAAATATATTATTTTTTTAGATAAAAAATTATGTATATGTCAAATAGTAGTGGGGCAAGTGCTCCACTATTCCAAACGTGCCCTGTATATATATGTATGTATATATATATATATATATATATATATATATATATATATATATAATATAGGGGGTTATAATTATACCGATGTAACTTTTACTAAGTATTATGCCGCTCTATAACTTTATATTAAATGTGAATTTTGTAAATCCAACCGTTAAATTGAAAGTTCATATCACTTTATACGTGTATATCAAATTTTGTTAAAATTGAACAACAACTAGAAGATAATCCAAGTGTTCGTATTTTAGTGTATTTTGAAATGAATATATTACATCAATTTTGTTTTATAAAAATGAAGTATCAAATCATCTTGGATTAATATAAAGTTTTGTATATATAATCTATAAGAGATATGAACTTTCAATCTAACAGTTGGATTTACCAAATTCACATTTAATATAAAGTTATTGAACGGTGTAATACTTTGTAAAAGTCACATTTAATATATATATATATATATATATATATATATATATATATATATATATATATATATACATACACACACACACACATATATATATATATGAGGGTGGTTATAATTACAATGGTATTAATTTTACTAAGTGTTACACCGCTCAATAACTTTATATTAAATGTGAATTTTGTAAATTCAACCGTTAAATTGAAAATCTTTTACTCTTAAATCATATATACAAAATGTTATATTAATCGAAGATGATTTCTTATAAAACAAAATTAAATCTGTCGAAAAATTTATATTTTCGATGAGAAAATTTTTGTAGGAAAAGTTATATTATTGATAGAATATTTCAGACAAATTTATATTTGTCGAAAATGTAAGAACTGGTTTTAAATTTGATATGAAAATATTATGATATAATTAGATAAGATTTTAAGTTAGTATTTTATTAATGGTTGATAATTAAAAAATAAAACATGGATAAATACATTTTTTGAATTTTATATGTTTGATTTAAGATAACTTACAAAATAACTCTTGGTAAAGTTATTCCGCTCAATAACTCATGGTGTGTGTTGAATTTCATCGATCCAATTAATTGTTAAATTAAAAGTTATTAAATTTTACTAATAATTAATATAAAAAAATTAATTAGTTTTGGAATAAATTATTTGCTAGTTAACAATACAATTGAAACATTAATTATTTTAAATTATTTAACTAAAATCTTATTGACAATTTACTATATGATCTTAATATTTTTGTATAACTAATATCTGGTTTTAAATTTGATATGAAAATATTATATATAATTAGATAAGATTTTAAGTTAATACTTTATTAATAGTTGATAATTAGAAAAGAAAATAAGGATAAATACATTTTTTGAATTTTATATGTTTGAATTAAGGTAATTAATAAATATATTAAATTAATTAATAATTTATTTAAAATATTAAAATTTAATTTATAAGTATGTAATAAATAAATATTTATAATTTTATAAATTATAAAATTAAATAATTTAAATTATTATTTTAAATAAAAATAAATAGATGTTAATTATAAAAATAAGTACATATAAATAAAGAATAATTAAATATATTATTATTATTATTATTATTATTATTCGTAATATAAAATTATTATATATTATTATTATAGTACAAATATGAGATTGTATATTTGAGGATGACTTAAATGAATTAATTTGTACAAGTTATACTAACAACATACATATACATTTCGGTAGCTTACTCATCAGAACTTCACAGTTAAGCGTGTTTGATCTGGAGTAGTACTAGGATAGGTGACCTTCTGGGAAATTTCCCCGAAATTGCACAAGTAAGGATAAAACACGCTAAACAGTGAAATATTGTGAAATAGAACCCTTGAGAGACCAAATATGAAGGTTGTTACATTAATAAATTTATTAAAATTAAAAAAAATTATAATTTTTGACGGAAAATTATGTCGAAAAATTCCATCAAAAATTTCAATAGAAATTTTCAACGGATTTTCCGTCAGAAATTTCGATAGAAATTGTCGACAGAATTTTTTCGTCGAAAATTTTTGACGGATATTGCCGTCAGAAATTTCTGGCGGAATTTTTCAACAGAAATTTCCAACAGAATTTTCCGACGGAAAAATCCATCGGAAAAATTATTTCTGACGGATTTTTTTTCAACGCCACTTTTTCCGACGGATTGAAATCCGTCGGAAAAAGAAAAATCCGTCAGAAATTTACCTATTTCCGTCAGAAATCAGCATTTTTCTTGTAGTGTAATCCTGTCATACTCTCATACTAAGTGTGATCATTACAGTTCTAACCACAAGAAAAAGAAAAAGAAAAAGGATAATCTTGTGAAAGAATCAATCTAAATAGTTCAACAAAAGAACTCTAGTAAAATCTTTAACTAAAATCATTCACCAATGATTTAAAGAAAACAACTTAGTAAACTTAACTAGCAATTGATCATCATATAAAAAAATAATTATAGATGATAAACAACTTTTGAACACATCTTAACACCTTCACAACTTCAAACATAGCAGAGTAGTGCCACTAACTAACAATTGAGTAATTATAAACAACCAATAATAATTGCTAAACAACTTAATAATGGATGTGTCATCACACATAATAACTAATGGAAATCTCCTATAACAACAGTGAGTAGTATAAGGTTCTTGACCTTACTAAATCACAACAGTTGGTATAATTAAAACTAGAAAAAATGGCTAACACGATGGCTAGATTAATTTCTCAAGTTTTGCCACTTAAACTAGGAAAGTTTGGTACTATTGTTAGGGTTGAACAACTTAGGTTTAAGTTTACCATGACCTTATTCAATTTGGTTACTTTATACACATATAGCTCGACTTGTCTCCCATACGGTTCAACATAAATCCTAGAGGAGATATTGTAAAAACATATTTCCATTCAGAAGCCAACTTACTCATTGAAGGGTTTTCAACTTTGACCTCTCTAAGTGCCACAACTAATATCCACCCAATGGGATATGAAAATTTTCAAAAACAACTTTTCTCTCCTTTAGTTTTTGTGTCTAAATGGAGTCATGTATAACAACACCACATGTTTAAACAACTTAATCAACTTAAATAATCAATTATGAACTTAACACCTTACTATACATTATCCTAAATCAATGAATAATGAATCATAATCATACAACATTATATAGCAAGTATGAAAGCATTACACTATACGATCTTTAAGACTTAACCAAAAGTCAACAAGTTTCATCAAACAAACCACACTGGCACCATTCTCTGGGCCCTCAGCACTATTGAGGCAAAGAGTCTCTAACTCATCCATGCTCGATGTCAATCCACCTATTCGAAGTGTGGATGAGATAGAAAGCCTTTATGTCAATCATGTTTGGTGTGGTTAAATCCATGTTTGACCTCATTTAGGCATAAAGTCTCTTCCTGATTCACGCTTAGTGTCACTTAACTTGTGCATGACGTTATTTAGGTAGAGAGCTGCCATTTTGGTCATGCCCAACGTCTCTCCACCAACATCCGACATTGTCAAGTTAGAGAGCTCCTCAAGTACTCACATGCGATGCCTCTCATTATCATGCCTGACGTGACTAAGTCAAAGAGCTCCTCACTAACCCATGTCTAATGCTACCAATCCCGCACCCTATGTGATCAAGCCAGAAAGCCCTAACTCGAGCCACGCTAGACACTATTAAGGCGTGCTTGACATGATGATAATCTCCGCAAATAGCAAAATCATCAAATGGATCAAATATGCAAATCAATCTAGCCCAAACAACATGAAATCCAACATATAACATATATGAACCATAAACTCCAAACCAACTCAAAACAATACATGCAACCATCAAAATTCAAGATAATCAAAGTCACTTAAGAACACCTTCAAGAGCATGTACCCAACAACATTTAAATTCATAATTTTCACCAATTCAATCATGCAATTACAGATCTGGGCAGTAGAACAACAAAGTATTCATCATGTGACACCTTTCTACTCTGAATAATTAAGTAAGAGGATTTAAAAAATTAAGAAAATAAATTAAAATCCTTTCATATAAAAAATATTTTCTAATATTCATTATTCAATAAAAAAGATTCACAATCTATTTCAATAACTTTATTAAACCATGTAGTAAATAACATATAAAATTAAAATAAGACACAAATCATCCTATTTAACAAAATCTCAACAACTTAAACAAAAAAAGTCATATTCTAAATAAAATCCATTAAAATACTAAACTAATATTTTCTTTGATGTCACACTAATTAGAGCAGCAAGACTTACATCTCTCCCTCATCAAACACATCTTCTTGTACTTGTATTAGTCTTACAAGTGTTTTTTAGCCCAAGGAAAAATATAGGGTGTGAGAATACATCTCATCCATACACAACATATATAAGGTACAAAGATAGAAATGTAACACCCCAGTTTTCAAAAAGGTTATTATTATTATTATTATTATTATTATTATTATATATGGTATTTGGTCATAATTATTTTAATAATTATAGAGAAATATTATTTTGTACATTTTAAATAATTATTGTTTTGGACAATTATTTTGTACGTATTAAATAAGTATTTTTATTAGCATTTTTAAATAAATATTTATATGTTTTAAGAGAAGGTTGATTTTATATGATATTTTGTTATTAAAATTATATTATTATATTTTGGGTCAGAAATATATTATTATTATAGAGGAAAAATATTTTATAATATACATGTATTTTTTTTATTTAATTATTTTGAGGAAAAAGAGAAGTGGGTCGAAGAGAAAGAAAATGGGTTGGGTTGACCCAGCCCAATGGATTAACCCTATCTGTCTCATTTGCATTCTGAAGGGTTAGAAAAAAAAAAGAGGAGAAACAAAGAGCTCTAAGGAAAAGTACTCAGGAACAATCTTAGATCACACCAAGACCATTCGTGTTCTGCTCATCCAGGTAAAGGGGAGTGAGAAACCTTACTCTGGGTGTGGGAATGTATGTTGGGTAGTGGGATTGGCCTCCAATCCTATGTTTGTTGTATGCTCATGTATGAGGGGTTTTCACCAATTGTATCTGTTTCATCTATTGTTCCTCTTGTATGTAATTAATTGTATAAATTTCTTGAATGAATGATTAATTTCAGTTTTACAATTGTAATTGTATGATTTGAGATTTCTATGGGTTCCTACTGGAAACCCTCTGAGAAAACGGGTAAAATATGAATATTTTCTGTTTTTCCTTCTGATTGCTTTGTTGTGTTTCTTGTTGAATGTGATGCATGAGTATGTGGTTAATTTTGAAAATGAATATATTTTTATATGAATTAGAGTGCTCTGTGAGTTCCTACGGGAAACCTATGGGAAAACGGGAAAAATATAAATGTTTTCTATTTTTCTTTCTGATTGCTTTGTTGTGTTCCTTGTTGGATGTGATGCATAAGTACGTGGTTAATTTTGAAAATGAATATGTTTTTATATGAATTAAAGTGCTCTGTGAAAATTGTGAATATGATGCGATAATATAATGTGATATGGTGATGTGATATGGTGATGTGATATGATGATGTGACATGATGATGCGATATGATAATGAGATATGATAATGTGATATGGTGATGTGATATGGTGATGTGATATGATGATGTGTTATGATGATGAGACATGATAATATGATATGAGAATGAGATATGAAAATGTGATATGAGAAAAGCATGGAGTCTTGATTGACATGCATCATGTGCATAAATTTTTTTAAGGGTATGATATGGAATACACCGCCAGAGAAGGCCTCCTAGTGTAAAAACTTTGGGGATTAGTCCTTGGGGATAGCTTGGTTTGTAAGTCCTAGTCTCGCCCATTGTGTGCATGTGATGTATCTTGCGCGGCTTAGCTATCCCGATGAGACTCTGGTAGTATGCCCTTCTAGTGAGAGTGCGCAGAGGGTGTGACCCAGCATGTACTCCTAGACTTCGTGTATTGCTAGCGACAATATGCCTTGCGATATGTTACTGGCGCCACATGCATGATAAAATGTAGTTCGTGTCCATCCATGTGCATTTTAATGTTATATGATAAATTGATATTTTTATGTCTTGAATGAGTGAGATGTGATATATATTATTATTAATTTATCTGTGTTATATATGTTTTGTTTGTGTTTGGGTATCCAATGTATATTCCTACACTATGAGCTAGAGTGAGATGTTTCTCACTCCCTTTTCTTGTGTTGTTTTTCCTTGACTGTCTTACAGGTTATTATCAGCATAAGGCTGAAGATGTTGGTAATGAAGCTTAGGCTTCTATATTTGGATTTGTTCTGATAGGACATGTGACATCGGGCGTAGATAGGATTAGATTAAGATATTTTTATTAAATTATTTTGGAAACTTTAGTTTTATTTCTTTGTAATTTTGCTGATTTTGTCAAGTTATGGATGTGGTACTCTTTATCTGAACACGTTTGATATTTTAATTATGAAATGTTATGTTATTCAAATTTTATTATTATGTGTTATGGTATGCGGGGTAGAGGGTGTCACAAGAAACATACACAACTATAACATTAATCACATCTCACACACATATAAGCATCCTTCCACATAGCTACTATAATCATCTCCATGCATTCATTCATCATTCGCACCCATCAAGTCATACAATATATCTCAATCATAATTAAGATTGGCATAAGGCATGTTCCCAACTCTATATGAATATGGTACCAATCTCTTCCTCATCATCAAGAATATAGAATAATCTAGGAGTAAAGGAATGAGACCACCCCATCGAATAGTGTAGGGACCACCCATTAATAGTGACCTTCTGATATCTCACCTGCTTAGACTCACACTATCCCACGAAACAAAACATGAATGCATGAACTCAATACACACATCACAACCATACAATATGCATAACTCATCTCTGTAAGTGTTAATTTGCAACACAGACTTATTTATTTCATCTCATCAAAGTACTAATCATAATATGCATGATGACGTCCTAATAATTCATCCTTATCATATCCATCACAATACACATACATCATCACACTTCAACCATTCAACGCATCAATTTAGTAATATTCCATAAAAACTCGTCATACAACGTCATTGTATTAGCCTATCAAACTTCATCACATAATCCATCATAATCATTCAATGGTATTTCAATATAACTTTCTATACATCATCATATATATTAGTACAACAAATTTCATAATTTTACACATCATTACCCATTACTATAGATATTTATATATTATTACAATATTCATTACTTCTCAAGATAGATTCTTCAAACAACATCAATAGTACATATACAATTTCCACGAAATTATTCATTAATTACTTCTCTTAATTCTTAGTCTTAATACCTCCTCTAGACTCATTATCTTTTAAAATGTAAAAAATAATTATTTAAAGAAAAGGTGTAATGCCCGACAAGGTCTAACTCCTGCCTAATGCGGAAAGGTTTGAGGCCTCTCTGCCAAACCCACACCCAATGTGGCATTACCCACACTCAACATGCCGAGGTATGAGACCTCTCTATCTCAGTATCGCCCGACATGGACTAAGTCATGCTCGATGTCACTTTTTCAAAAAATCAACATTAAATGGTGTTGGGCGCAACACCTCACACCTAATGTTAAGAGGTCTAGGACCTCTCTGCAACCTCGCGCCTAGTGTAATCCTCCTCACGCCTGGCATGGTCGCCAAATTTACTCCTCGAAGACTTACAATTTGCACGATTTCTATCTTGAATTTTTCTTACAAACACATCAATTATTTCAATTCATCATAATATAAGAGGATAAAGCATCAATTCATTTATAAGTAGTCACATAGATCAAATTCAACAACTTACGAGGCTCAAGGACTGTTCCTCTACCTATCCCTCAAATATGCCCAATGAATTCAATGACCTCACTGCCTATACCTAGTGTGACGATCTTCCTATGTGATCTCCTTTAGGTTTCCTCTTGTGAGTGATTTACGTTTTAGAAGAAACGTGCAATAACCTAATTCATTCTCGTTTTCTTCTTTTTAATTAGCCTCTAGATTCACTACAAAAAAATATGCAATTTAGCGACCACCAAAATCGATCGCTAAATTGCTAAAATCGGTCGTTATTTACCTTAGCGACCAAATTTAATCGATCGCTAAAACCCTAGTCGCTAAGCTGTTTAGTGACGAAAAAATTTTTAGTCGCAAAAATGGTTGCAATGATTTTCGTCGTTGAAGTGTATGGGACCAAATTAGTGACCGAATAAATCGGTCACTAAATATTTATTTTTTATTTTATTAAATTTTATAGATTCGCAAATTTGGTTACTACAAACCACTCATATTTGGCCTCTTAAGGATTTGATTTCACAATACTTAACTTTTTAGCATGTTTTGTCCTTAATTACATAATTTCTGGAAACTTCCCAAAAGGTCACCCATCGCTATATTAATTCATGTCAAGCACGCTTAACTATGAAGTTTTGATGAGATAAACTACCGAAAAGCAGATGCATGTTATTAGTATAAATAGTACAAATTAATTCATTTAAGTCATCCTCAACTATCCAATCTCATACTTATACTATCTTTGGATCCTTATCATTTTGGTGTATCCGGACCGTTATAAATATATAATAATATATATAATAATTATATTAATAATAATAATTATTATATTATATTTAATTAATCTTTATTTATATATATACTTACTTTTATAATTAACAATCTACTTATTTCTATTTAAAATTAATTTTATGATACAATTTAAATTATTTATTATAAATTTAAAAGTTTAAGTAATAATTTATATTCTAAAATGAGAAGGGTTATAATAACACTGGTATAACTTTTACTAAGTATTACACCGCTCAATAACTTTATATTAAATGTGAATTTTGTAAATTCAACCGTTAGATTGAAAGTTCATATCACTTTATATGTTTATATCAAGTTTTGTTAAAATTGATCAACAACTTGAAAGTAATCAAAGTGCTCATATTTTATTTGAAATGTATATATTACGTCAATTTTGTTTTACAAGAATAAAGTATCAAATCATCTTGAATTCATATAAAATTTTGTACATATGATCTAAGAATAAAAAACTTTCAATCTAACAGTTGAATTTATAAAATTCACATTGAATATAAAGTTATTGAGCGATGTAATACTTAGTAAAAGTTACACCGATGTTATTATAACCCTTAATTATCTTTTAAAATATTATTTTTATAAATTAAATTTTAACATTTTAAATAAATTATTAATTAACTTAATATATTTATTCATCTTAAATCTAAGATATAAAATTCAAAAAATGTATCCTTGTTTTATTTTCTAATTATCAACCATTAATAAAATACTAATTTAAAATCTTATCTAGTTATATTATAATATTTTCATATCAAGTATAAAATCAGATATTAGTTATACAAAAATATCAAAATCATATAGTAAATTATTAATAAGATTCTAGTTAAATAATTTAAAATAATTTAAAATAATCAATTTTATAACACAACAATAAATAAATACTAATAATTAAGAAAATACATTTGTACTCTTCCTATTAGAAAGAGATTCCTATTAGAAAGAGAGAGGATGTTATAATTCTTTTTTTCCCTTAAGATATCACATCTCTTCTATCAATAAAATTTAAATATAAAAATTTATTTAAAAATAAATTTATCACAAGTTAGAAATATATATTATAAATATGGATCAAAATAAATAAAAATTTTAAAAAATTCATATACTCTAATTAAAAAATGCCTAAAAATCCAATCGTAAAAAAAATCCTCTAAATATTTTTTTACATAAATAACTATTGGTATGAATTATGTAGGAGTGCATATAAAATTCTTTTTTATTATGAATTAATGTCTTGCTCTTACAAAAAAAGAAAATGGGATTGATACTCAACAACAATATTATCATCACTTTTAAGCAATTTATAATTTTTTTAAGTTTTATTTAGTGACCGAATAGAATTTCATCGCTAATTTTAACTAATATTTAGCGACCAAATTAAATTCCGTCGCTAATTTTAACTAATCTTTAGCGACCAAATTAAATTTTGTCACTAATTTTAACTAATATTTAGCGACCAAATTCAATTTCGTCGCTATTTTTAACTAATATTTAGCGACCAAATAAAATTATGTCGCTAATTTATCAAATATTTAGCAACTGAAATGAATTTTGTCACTAAAAAATCAAAATTTATTGTTTAGCGACCGAATTCTTTTCCATCGCTAAAAAATTAAAATTTCTTATTTAGCGACCAAATTCAATTCCGTCGCTTAGAGACTGAATTCAATTCCGTCGCTAATTTTAACTAATATTTAGCGACTGAATTCAATTTTATCTCTAATTTTAACTAATATTTAGCGATCGAATTTAATTCGGTCGTAACATTTTTTACAAGTTAGTAGCTAGTGACTGAAATAACAACCGATTTTCTAGCGACAACTTATTTTGGTCGCTAAATTAGTTGCTATTTTGATTATTCAGAGTCAGTCGCTAAATCAGTCGCTAAATAGTGACTGATAAATTTCAGTCGCTAATTTCGATCGTTATTTTGCAATTTTCTAGTAGTCATTAGACTTAGAGTCTAACTCAAAATCTTCTAATTTATGTCTCATTTTATTTTAGTTACAAAATATTTCTCTTATAATATTCTAATTATTATAATTTATTTATTTATTTATTTTAAAAAAAGGGATGTTACACATCAAACAACATTTAATTGAAAAAACTTCCTTTACCTCTAGTAGCTTTATCTAAGAAGAGACGAGGAAGAATAATGCAAACTACGCATGGTTCCGACTTGAAATTCCTAACTTTAGGAGCTTGAATCTCCAATTCAGCCACCTTGAATCAATTGTAGGAAAGGAGTAGAAGAGATCAATGAAAACATGGATAGAAGAAATCTTTTGTCACAAAGACTCTAACTTCTCTATACTTTTTCTTAAAATATAAATTTATGAAATTCACATTTTAAGAAAAACTGTGTATATCTTTCCTTAAACTAAACCAACTTAATTCTAATTTAGACTACCTTAGAAAAGACTTAACTCTCAGGAACCTACTTACCTTTAGAACTCTAAAACAACAAAATAACAATAAAACAATAATTAATTATATAATTCACATACAATTAAAATATCTAAAATATACAGTATTACGTACTATAATAAAAACTTTAATAATATTACTTATTTGTTTTCATTAATTATTTTCTACTTTATCCTGGTTGTTACATCTGAATACCAAATCATTACCGGATTGATTAACCCCAGCTCCTATCTCCCGTACTAAAATAAATCGTGTTTGAAGTGGTGTTGCAAGTTATCAAAGCTTTATTATTAGTTGATAAAGGAGATTTTTGTGTCGTAAAAAGTGCATTTTGATAAAGAATTGAGACCCCACCAACAAGATGCTCCACATTCTAATGTGCTGTGACTGTGAGGTAGTTGGATATCTCGGATTTAGAATGTGTTTGCAACTCAAAGTTAATGCCAATTTTTTTCTTGGCTATTTTTACGTTTGTGCACTGAAAAACAGAAAGAAAGATGAATGTATTGGACAAATGTGTAGAAATTTCTATTTCCATGGATTCAAATGGTATCCAAACACATTGTAAAGTAAAATGATGAATGTATTGGACAAATGTGTAGAATAAGGCAAAACAAATAGAATAGTTTTATACTTGAATTAAATATGAAAGAGTAAATTTTCTTTTAATTTAATTTAAAAATAATACTGAAACTTTAACTCATCACTAAAATTTATAAAAATTAATAAACTGTGAAGAAGGTAATACGTGTATAGTAATACATTAAAAAAAAGTGAATTTTTATTAGATGTTTTTATAAAAATATGATATATTAACAACATACATAAACTTATATTAAGTGTATATATAAGAATCTTAATTTGTTAAATAAATCCATTCTGAGAACCATTGCTCCATTAATTTTCTTCAAGAGGAAAAGATTTTCAGTTAAAAAATTTGACTAATTACTTGTTGTAAAGTATTTATAGAGACTTTTTCATCCACATCTATCTATTTATTTATCACTCTTTTTCTCTCTCTCTCTCTTTCTATATATATATAGATATATATATATATATGCACCTATAGCTAGGATCCACATTGATACTAGATGTATGTTTAAAAATTTATACTAAATCTTATATCTTCAATAACCTTTTTTTGTACAATATATACAAATTTAACCGATTCAATCATTAAACTGTGATATTATACTTAAGATCATTTATATTAAATTTCACATGATTTAAATTTTACTAAATATGTTATCCAAAAGTGAATATTTACACATATTTTAAATATCATATTATATATCAAAATAAAACAATGTAATGAACTACTAAATAATTTTATAATCATGTGAAATTATATATATATATATATATATATATATATATGATTTTGAGTATAATATTATATAACTTAATGCTTAAATTGGTTAAATTTACATTATACAAGTTGTTGAATGTGTATAAGATTTGGTATAAGTTTTTATACTTACACTTAACATCAACAAATTTGATCACACACACGACTCAAGTGAGAACACTCACTAGTGCAAAAATTGGATTTAAAATCAGAGTTTTAAGATCGGTTACAAGGTGACTGATCTTAAAAGTGACGTAGTGACAATTTTGTAAATAATGTAAACACTTTTAAGATCGATTAAATTTTAACCGATCTTAAAAGTACTTTGAAGATTGGTTACAAAAGAACCAATCTTAAAAGTTGTATCCGACGTAACTTTTAAGATCGTTCATAAAATAACCGATCTTAAAAGTACTTTTAAGATCGGTTATTTTATGACCGATTTTAAAAGTGCTACTTTTAAAATCGGTTATTTAAGAACCGATTTTGTATACTACATACGAAATCGGTTCTTAAATAACCGATTTTAAAAGTATCGTCAGAAACCTTTTATCTTTCCCTATATTCTCATTCTCTTTGATCTTTCCCTCTATTTATTTTTTTTTACTCTCTCGCCCTCTCATCTAAAGTCTCCAGCTTCTCATTCTCAAGGTAACATTCTCATGCTCTTCTCGTGCCTCTGGTTTATTTTGCAAGGAGAAAGGCCCGTTCTGCAAGGAGAACGGCCCGTGCTCCTTGTAGCACGACCCGTTCTTCAAGGAGAACGGGCCATTCTGGATTGATTTGAACTCATGACAAACTATTCTGGAGCGGCCCGTTCTAAACAAAATTTTTAGGTCATTTTAACAACCTGGAACAGCCCATTCCAGTTTTGGAACGGCCCGTTCCAGTTTTAATTTTTACAAAGCCAAGACTTTTAAGATCGGTTATAAAACAACCGATCTTAAAAGTTAACTTTTAAAATCGGTTAAATAACTTATTTTAAAAGTTTAACTTTTAAAATCAGTTCTTCTAAAATCGGTTAGAGAACTGATTTTAAAAGTTAAAAATAACCGATTTTAAAAGCTTTTTTTCCACTAATGACTTATTTATTATATAAGAACATGAGAACAACTAATAAAAATCATTGGAGTAAAATTGTTTTAGTATGTCTTAAAAGTCTTACATTGTTTAGAAATTGAGACTAAGAGTAGTTTATAAAGATCATCCCTACTTAACATATTGAGACACCTTTTGAAGGATAGAATCGTGATAACCCAAAGAGTGTCCAAATGGACAATACCTCTAACGTAGTGATTTTAACAATACTAATAGACAAAAGTAAACAGTTTAATTAGATTAAAGTATTACAAATAATGTTGTCACATACTGTCTCCATCGTGATTGCTTTTATTATTATTGTTGTCAACATAACTATCACCACCATCATTGTCACCACTACCACTGTTGCTTTTACCACCAACCTTGATGGTATAACGACCTGTCATGGTCCCTACACTTAGTGGAATTACACTAACTAAACTATTTAACGAAGAGAAACTATTAAACTGGATAACAAAATATATACAGGTATGCAAAAGTAATAATAAAACCATACCACTATATGAAAAATGGAATACTATGTATATACAATCATCCAAAATAGCAATATTTTCCCAGTGTCAGTCAAGCACATCATACTAGTTACTTGAGACGGTAACCCTGACACTAGGACAAAATGCTAGCCTCCAATAGCGATCATAGCAACTAACTCCAACCTAACCCTGACCTGCTCCCATTGACAGTATGATCATCACAGTTCATCCACCTGGAAACAGAAGGATAGTTTAGAATTCAATAAACAACCATACCAGCATAATGATCAACGTCTATGCTACACAATCAACAAATCACCAATAATTTTCATAGAGTCAATCATACAATAATCATGCAATAAAGTAACATATGAAAGATATCGATGCATATCAATCACTTAATGCGTCATCATGTATTCACCTAGGAGATCTCTCTACAACAAAACAATATAAGTGACATTTCATCTACCAAAACCACCCCAACTAATTTCATGCCCAATGCGCCCGCTCGGTCACAACAAACTAGGATATCAAATCCTCACTCGGGTTTACTCGGATGATGTCACTTATACACTTGGAAGTCTGGTTTCACTGTCTAGAACAATACAGTTGGGTATGGGCTTACCACAACCTAGGCATGCATTACCAAGTCACTTATGGATTTTGCCCATCGCCTATCTGCTAAGAACTGTGCAACCTTCCTCGATACTTGGTTAAGGGAATAACCCTCGACATACCCAGCTCCAAAACTAGCTAGCTAAGGATTTAGAGGAGACTAACCTAAACCAGTGGCCTATCCAAGCACCATTCTCAAGAACTTTATGTGAGCTCTTCTAGTTTGAAAACATTTTCCTTCTTCTCAAGTCCTAGGCTAGACACATGCCATAAGGCATCACGTGCAATTATGTATCATACATCATACATGGTCAATCCACCATCATGATTAATATCATCCTTATAATATATATATATATATATATATATATATATATATATATATATCGAGTCATGCTTAAACATTCACATATATCATTCCCAAGCATACACTAGTGGAAAATCAGTCTTTTATGTTAGCGTTTTCTTGTCGGTCATAAAAATATCTAACGTAAAAAATGTGCGGTGGCATTTTTGAAATTAATTCAAACTTTTTTACGTCGAACCAAAGGGTGTCTGACGTAAAAATTAAAATCTACATCGGATATGGTGTATAGCCCGAAGTAGATTTCAAGTTTTACGTCAGACTCCTTTTAACTCGACGTAAAGGAGTTGTTTTATTCCCCTCAACACTTTTGTCTTCTTCATGCGCGCAAGTGTTTTTTACATTGTTTTCCTCTCCAGCAATTTCCAGCGACGATGGTATGAGATCTTTGGCGTTTTCCGAACATAGTGAGAAACGATGACAACACTAGCATACCCATTTTTGATTCTGAACCTATTTCTCCAATTGGGTTGAAGCATTTAGGCATTTTCATTGATTGAGGTTAGTGCTTTCATGCATGTGTTGATCTTTCTGTGTAAAAAAGTTAGTTTATTCCTGCATGCGAGTGTTTTGACACTGTTTTCCTCTCCAGCGATTTCCGATGACAACAATGTGAGACCTTTGGGCATTTTCCGTTCACGATGCGCGGTGGCAAGACCCATTTTTTATTCTAGACCTATCTCTCCGATTGGATTAAAGCATTTGAGTATTTTTTGGACGTGTTCACGGATTTAGGTTATTTTTTTTTATTTATCTGTCAACCATTTTATGCCGAACATGGAGGATGTCCAACGTAATTTTACGTCGACTAAAACACCCGATGTAAATTTACGTCTCCCGCATTGACGTCAGAATTTTTTTCGACGTAAAAATTCCAAAATAACAGACATAAAATGTCTTTTTTGTACTAGTGATACATATGAACCAAGCATCAATTCACATCATATATCACACATTTATGATCCAATATCAAACACCAATACTAGCCAAAACATTTCAGCTCAGCCACATCACTATAAATTGTGACTCGTGCTTGGTGCAACCCATCTCGCGCTTAGCCTAGCAGAGTTAGAGGCTCCCAAGGACTTCCACACTCGGCATAGTCATCTCCATGCATGCTTAGTTCCCCCCAAGTTAGAAACTTCCAGGGCATCCACACCTGGAAGTAACCAACCATGTTCTCAATGCCAAATCAGTAAAAATCCACATGAACCACTATCTGATATCGCGCCTAGCGTGACCTGCCTCATGTCCGGCAAAATTCTTCCAAAGGCTCCCTATTCCAAATCACGCTCGGCACGATTGTGAAATGACTACCTCTGATGAATGTCTGCCTGACACGAATTCATACAACAACAACATAACATCATAAATTCAAGCACAACCTACAAATCTCAATAAATCAAACACATGCAATCCATTCATTTAATGCACCAAAAATGAAAAAATCCCATTTTTAGCCCGGAACCGCTAAAACCCTTAGTTTAGTCAAAAATCCCTTAGTCAATGCACTAATTGAGTTTCTAAATTCACATACAACCAATCTATAACTATTCTAGCTTCCTTAACATGAAACTGGCTCAAAATCAGCCAAGAAATGAAAAGAAGAAGAAGAAGAAGAAAACTCCAAGCGGTCGATCCACAAACTTCAATCCGTCAAAAACAAGTTTCCTAGCCTAAATCCAAAGAAGGAATAGAAGAGATTAATATTCTATAGAAAGGAATTAGACAGAGAAATCTGGGAGAGAAAGGAACTCACAATCTTAGAGTCCTTCTCTCTAAAACTTTTCTCTAGAAATCTTTGAAATAAGCTTATGAGTTTTCGTTCTCAAAGAAAACCTTACATACCTTTCCTTCTTAAAATAACTAAATCCTAAACAATTTATCTTACTCTGCACAGTGTTACAGGTGGCAATGGTAATTGCAATGACAATGGAAACAGTGACAATATATGAAAAATTTACTTATAATTTTTTAAGATATTTATTTTAATTAAAAATAATTATTTGTTATTCTCATGTTCTTATATATGCAGATACTCTCACTCGAGACATCCTATCTATCTATAATTGTATCTTTGGTGTCATTGATTACACAAATCTATTCACAGAACATAAATTACACAGCACAAGAAAATTTGGGTTGGCATACGTATGGGTTCTCAAATCTCCAAAAGATATATCAAAAGGATTACAACCCATTAGGAGGTGGGACATGAAAGCATGGTCCATACCCATTACTTTCCCCCTCAGAATAAGGTCAAATGTATGAGAGGATCTTCAAAATTAGATGAACTATTTTTTTACCAGGTAAGGTACACCTGCTTTAATTTGTTGTTTTTATTCTCAACTGTGGGTGGTGGTGATGGAATGATAGTCCCATAGTGGGGATTTTGTAGGTGGGGTGGATCTTCTTGCTGCTTTGCTTTTCAAAAAGATCTTCTCATATTTTAGAGGGATATATAGAACTGTTTGTCTGGATTTGATTTATACATATGCTCGTGAATGGAGCTTTAATATTATATAAAAAATTCTTAATTAATTACTAATATTTTAAACACGTTTATAATAATTACTAATATATATTATTTACCAAAAAAAAAATCATTGCTAATCAATTTTGATAAACTTATTAGCTAGCTAGTATTTGTAAGAAACTAAAATAGATTAAACATTTTTCATGAATAAAAAATAATTTATTTACTTTCATTATTTTTTCAAATTCTACCATTTGTTATCTTTTAGCGTAGAGAAACCAACTTTAATAGCATAATTTTATAATTAAAAAGTTCTCATTAATTTGCTGGGTCTGTTATTGCAACTATTTTTATTTTGTTTTTTGGGGTAAAAGAACCACTTCTTTTAAAAAAATATTTTAAAATTGTTTTTTTAAACATTTGTTTCAAAATTTCAAAATAATTAGAGATCGAAAGAATCAAAAAAGTAATTAAAAGCAGAAAATATTCAAAATAATCTCTCATAAAATCACACCTATTTAAAAATAAGAAGTTTTTATAATTTTATATAAACATATATTAACTTCTGTTTTGTTTCTAAATCTCTATAAAAGATTAAACAAACATCCATTGCATTTTCGAGTGAAAATATAAGAGATAAAGAGAAAAAATAAAATGAAGAGAGATAAAGTGATAAAAATGATTTATGATACGTCAAGAAATATAAAAAGACTAACTAAGGTGGATTCAGTTGATAAAAAACATATTTATAAAAGGACTAACTAATGTGAAAATCTTGTTGTTAGGTAATTTATAAATATCATTATAAGTATTTTTTGAACTTAGAGGTGTGTTAATGTTTGGTGAACTTCTACGATCCAATTCACATTACAACAAAATTGTCATATAGTGACACACACCTATAATGACACGATATATATCACTAAAAATTACTTTTACCCACATAATAACTATAATATATGTTGGTATATTATTAAAAAGTGTGAGTATAGACTATAGTGACACACAAAATATGTTGTTAAATCTCATTCAAAATCAACACTAAAATTATATGTAACTATATATCAAATAGACATATACCTACATATATTGTACTTATAGTGACATTTTTTGTATGTCACTGTATGTAACATTTCTTGTAGTGTCTCTTAATTTTTTTTAAAAAATTTAATATTAAATAAAAATTTAGAGGTGTGAAAAATAGATGGAGTGAAAATAGGTTGTTAGAGACAATTTGAACACACACTTGCCCTTTTGCAAAGGAAATTGGCCTTAAACCATGATGGATGTAGATAATGATAACTTATATAATTGAGGTGACATGCATTAATTCAATTATAGCAGTAAAGAGTAAGAGTCCATGTATTAACACCTAAGAATTCCCCATATATTTGAGACATGATTCTCAATTCCAAGAGTCTAGTCTTGTCCCTTTCTTTGTGACTTAAAGAGGGAGGCCCTTCCAGTCTGTTCCCCATAAGCACTTGAGGCCATTTGATGTTGAATTGAGTTGAATCCATACATATTTAGCTGTTCTCCTAAGAGCACTAACACAACACCCAAATAGAAACCCTCCTAGTGTTCGACATTTATCAAAGTGACCCACACCCACAATAACCTATGCTAAGCAACTGCTCTGTAACACCCATTTCTCTTCTGTTTCCACATCATGCATAGTTAGCTGCTTTTCTTATTGCATCAATATTTAAAAAAAAAAACATAAAAAAAAAATTAGGTGAGTCCAGTCCCAAAAGTTTAACATAGTTAAAACAGCCTTTAAGGTTAAAAAATACTTATAAAAGTATTTACAAATTGTTCATCAATAAAAGTCATACATTGATAGTGAAAATCAAACTCGGATATTGTACTGTAGAATATGACTATCATTCTCTTTTAGGTCATTGCAGCTAGCTGTCATGTACTGTGCGCGTGACAATCATGAAAGGCTTCTCTTCATCCTATACACTAAATGGGGTGCCACTGATGCATGCCTGTCAAAAATTGGAATAGATAGTATCCTCAAAATGGACTCGATCTTTCAAACCTTCCATTATAATGAGAACAATATTTTATAAATATTAAAACTATATATTTAAATTATACAATCATGTATGAATGATGATCGATATTAAAATTAGTTAATGGTCTTGTCATTATTTAAAAACATGCGCGCATTTGTCTTTTAATACTAACTACTTAAATATGGTTCAATGATTTTTTTTTTTTATATTTTTCATTTTCATAATAATAAAGTTCTCTCGCTTTCTCTCTCTATATATACACATATATTCTCATTTCTCATATAATTAGAATTTTTGAGTTGAGACGTTCTATACATTTCTCACAATAATCAAGACTTGATAATTTTCTCATATACAAATATGCAATATATATATCAATATTAATTAAATTTTTATGTGTATTATTAAAGTAAAATTTCAATTTTCAACGGAAAACAATACAACTAGTATCTATAGTTAAGAATATCGATAAAAAATAAAACTAAATTGAACTGGTGCATAATTGATTTATAAGTTGTCATAAATATTCGAACTCAATAACGTTTATAAAAAAGATGAATTAAATGAGCTATTTGAGAACTGAATTGAACTAAATTAAACTAAAATTAAAAACTAGCCTATTTTTATAAGTGAGTAAAAGTATTCCTACTTTTATTTTTTCTGAATTTTTTCATTGGAAAGAAAAAAGATAGTTCAATTCTATTAAAAATACAGTTTCTTTCAAATCTGTTAAAACAGTTCACTAACTAATAAAATAATTTAGTTTATTTTGTCTGAACTATTTTTCAGTTCAGTTTAGTTCAAATGAATTAATTTTTCTCTGTTGTTTAGTTGTTGTTGTTGTTTTTTTAATTTTTTTATCAACAAAAAAATAACTTTATATTCATAGGTACTCATGAGGGACCATACACCTATTTACAAGAAAATAGATTATATAAATAACATGCTACATCATCTCTAGTTAGAGGTAATTTGCATTTGAATAATCATAACTATAAATTATAATCCAACCATAGTTTACAACTATATATGGATCCAATGAATATTATTATTTTTTTCGTTATTTAATCAAAACACAATTCTAATTACTCATCAATATTAGAAGATTTGCATTCGTTTAAAATAACAAGCCTCTGTATTTCCTTTATTTTAGTTAAAACAAAAAAATATTCAATTTTTTGCAAATTAAATATATTTTGGTATTAGTAATAAATGATAAAAATAGGAAAAAACTATTTGAATTAAAAATCTGATATATATATATATACACACATATATATATACATATATATATATATATATATATATATATATTATAGGTTTAAAATTTAATAAGAAAATATTTAAAATTATAAAATTTATAGTTAAAAAAAGTTTTGTAGCACAAAAGTTGAAATCTTTGTAGAAACATATATGTGTACAAACAACTCTGGCGTTCTTAAATAATAAAAGCAGAAATTCAAATATATTTTATCATATTTATATTTTAATAGTAATTATTAATATTTAAGGTAATTTTTTAATATTTATTAGTCATGGTTGATAAGCTCTATCATGGTTTAAAAATTATTCCTAATAAAATATTATAAATCAAAATATAAAAAATAGTAATTAAAAATTAAAAATATAGTAATTAAAAATATCTTTTGTAACATCTTATTTTTCAGAAAATAATATTATTTATAAAATTATATTTTTATTATATTTTTGGAGATGTAGATATATAATAATTATTATTTTTATTGAAAATAAATATATTTTATATTATTATTATTATTTATTACATAATTGTTTTGGAAAGGAATGAGAAAAGGTCCGAAATTGAGTTGGGTTGGGTTGGGTTGACCCGGCCCGAGAGATTGAAAATGAAAGGTTAGTAGATTAACCCTCATCAGTTTTCATTTTGGCAATTTTGGAAGGAGTAAGAGAAGGGAGAGGAGAAACAAAGAGCTCTAAGGAAGAGTACACAGGAATGATCTCAGATCATACTAACACTATTCGAATTTGCATCATCAGGTACGAGGGAAAATGGTAGATTTGTGTGTAAAGTCACATGAGGCAATGAGTGGAGAAGTGTTCACTTGGAATTTTTAATAATTTTATAATTGTTTTTGTTTGGAGAATTGTTGGTATTATTAGATCCTGTATGTGTTTATATATATGAAGAATTGTTAAAATTGATCTTTTGGGAGAGAGATTGAATCATTGAAAATGTGTTTGTGAGTTAGGGTTCCTAAGGGAAGATAAAACATTGGATTTTGGTTGAATCATTGAACTATTGAATGAATTAAAAGTTTATTATTGATACACTCTTTGAAATCTGCAGTTGTGAGAATGGATTCTAGGGATCGCATGTTGAATTTTCTACTTCTGGTGTGGAGGCCTGCTGTCATCAAACAACTGAGCCATTTGAAAGGGCTGAGCCCTTTAGGAGCCATGTGACAGGGAAGGATCCTTAGAGGCAAAGGGTTGAGCCATTGGAAAGGTTGAGCGCTTTCAAAAGGGTTGAGTGCTTTTGAAGGGCTGAGCCCTTCGAGGGTCGCATGCTAGAAGAGAATTCTTGGAAGTAAAGTGCCGAGCACTTTGGAAGGCGCTAAGCGGTTTGGTTCTTTCTTATTTAGGCTTTTTTGTCTTCATAAAAGTTGTAGCCTTGGATGTTAGCTTTCCAATAGCTTTGGAATTACCTAAAAACAAGCTCTAGAACTCTAGTCATGGTTTTTTTAGTGAATATGAGTCAAGTTGTCAACATGAACTATATTTGTTGTAATTTTTGAAGTTTTTAGTTAAGTAGATGATTTTTTTTTATAATTTCATATACTCATAAGAGTTATAGATTATCCTCTTATATTTCTTTTGAGATGAGTTTGAGCTTATTTGGATGAGTATAACTCTTTATGTATTGTTTTTTTTTTTGACAATTGTCAAAGAGAGACGTATGTTGTTTTGATATTCTAAGGTGTTATCATGTGAATTGAATAAATATTTAAAATAGTATGATACTAGGTTGTGGAGTTGATTCATATGCATGCTTGGTAATGATATTGTAACATCCCGAATTTTCTACTAGTATAATGGTTAATTATTATTTATTTTTACATTTATGGAGATTATTTTCTTATAGTTATTTTAATGGGTTTTATAGGATGTTTTAAAGGTTTTTAATAATTATTAGTATTTTAATAATAAATATTTATGAAAATTATTTTTGGATAATATTTTTTATTTTCAGTAGCCCAAAATGGGTCGTTCTCAAACTGGAACGGGCTGTTCCAGACTACGTACTAAAATGTCCTATAAAGACTAGATTGGAACGGGCCGTTCCAACACATGATTCTATGAGTAAAATGTGAAGCCAGAACGGGCCGTTCCGATTTGGGAACAGGTCGTTCTAGATATGGCCGATGTAGGTAAAAGGTGATTTCAGAATGGGTCGTTCTAGATTTGGAACAGGCCGTTCTGAATGTGAAATTTACGCATGATGAACGACTCCAGAACGAGCCGTTCTAGATTTGAAACATGTCGTTCTGGCGACTCCTGATGCCTATAAATAGCACACTCTGACACTCCCAAAAGGACATTTTTTTCACTTCTAATATCTTTTTCTTCTACACTCTCTGAAGACCAAGGGGAACCCAGAGAAGGAGACTAGCAAGATCCTATTTTAGTTTCAGCTCCTGCTTATCGAAGTAAGGGGGAGTGAGAAACCTTGCTCTGGGTGTGTGAATGTATGTTGGGTAGTGGGATTGGCCCCCAATCCTATGTTTGTTGTATGCTTATTTATGAGGGGTTTTTCCCAATTATATATGTTTCTTCTATTTTCTCGTTTTATATGTAAATAAATGTATGATTTGAAATCTCTATGGGTTCCTATGGGAAACCCTAAGGGAATGCATTGGTAATTGTAAGAGGAGATTATTTGAAGAGGTAATTGTATGAGTAAATTGTATTGTTTTAAATGTTTATTGTATGAATTAAAGTGTTTTGTGAGTTCCTGTGGGAACCCTATGAGAAACAGACATATTTCTAATATTTTCTATTTTATCTTCTGATTGTTCTGATGTATTCCTTGTTGAATGAGATGTACGAATATGTGTTTTCTTTCGCAAATAGATAAGTTTTGATATGAATTAAAGTGCTCTGTAGAGACTATGTGAATATGGTGAGATATGATGATGAGATATGATGATGTGATATGATGATGTGATATGATGATGAGACATGATGATGAGACATGACGATGTGATATGATAATGAGACATAACGATTTGATATGATAATGAGACATGATAATGTGATATGAGAATGCATAGATTCTTGATTGACATGCATCATTTGCATAAATGTTTTTAAGGGTACGATATGGAATACACCGCCAGGGAAGGCCCCTTAGTGTAAAAGCTTTGGGGATTAGTCCTTGGAGATAGTTCAGTTTGTAAGTCCCAGTCTCGCCCATTGTGTGCATGGGATGTATCTTGCACGGCTTAGCGATCCCGACGAGACCCTGGTAGTATGTCCTTCTAGTGAGAGTGCGGAGAGGGTGTGACCCGGCATATACTCCTAGACTACTCTTCATGTATTGCTAGCGGCAATATGCCATGTGATATGTTACTGGCGCCACATGCATGATAATATGTAGTCCGTGTCCATACATATGCATTCTTAATGTTATATGATAAATTGATGTTTTTATGTCTTGGATGAGTGAGATGTGATATTATTATTAATCTATCTATGCTATACATGTCCTGTTTGTGTTTGACTATCTGGTGTATATTCCTACGCTGTGAGCCAGGGTGAGATGTTTCTCACTCCCTTTTCTTTTGTGTTGCTTTCCTTTAACTATTATACAGGTGATCATCAGCGTGAGGCTGAGGATATTGGTGATGAAGCTTAGGCTTCTATGTTGGGCTTTGCTTTGATAGGACATGTGACATCAAAGCGTAGATAAGATTAGATTAAAATGTTGTTTTTTTTGTATTAAATTGTTTTGGAAACCTTAGCATCATTTCTTTGTAATTTCTGTTGATTGAGTTATTTGTTTAAGTTATTAATGTGGTACTCTCTATCTAAACACGTTTGGTATTTCAATTATGAAAAATTATGTTATTCAAAATTTGTTACCTATGTATTATGGTATGCAGGGTAGAGTGTCACAATATTGATGTGTATAAGGATGTAGTGCAAGTTTTGTGAATGACTTATTATTTTGAGTGGAAATGTTGATTGTGTGTGATTGTGGATATCCTCACACTTATGTCGATGTGGCACGACCTTCGACATGAGAAGTTATAGGGGTGGCGTGAGCATGACATAGTGTGGGACGTGTGAGGCAATTAATACGTATGTCGGCGTAACACGACCTTGGACAAAAGATGCTACAGTGGTGGCGTGAACATGACATAGTGTTAATTGCAAGATTTGTGATGATTGTGAATGAAATGTAGTGTTGGATATCCTCACACATATGTCGACGTGGCACGACCTTGGGCATGAGGTGCTATAGGGGTGGTGTGAGCATGACATAGTGTGCGACGTGTGAGGCAATTAACACGTATGTCGGCGTGGCACGATCTTGGGTAAGAAATGCTACAAGGGTGGCGTGAACATGACATAGTATTAATTGCAAGATTTGTGTGTGGAAATTAGTACTTCTCACCGTACAATTTGTGGTTGTTTTAGGTGAGAAAGATCCGACTGTGAGTGACATCTAGAATGCCAATAGTTGAGTTGTGGGTGTGCTATGATATTGTGACATCAAGGTAGAGGATTTCTAGGACATGAATTTTTATATGTATTTGGAGTAATACTTATTCTTTTGAAAACAATTTGTAAACTTTCAAGTTTTATTTTTCAAGTTTTATTTTCAGTTATTTTGAATATTGAAAAACATTTATGAAGGTTTTATATGTACCATTTTACCAATGTTGAAAAAATTTTCTTTATTTATTTAAATTATTACAATATATATGTTGGGATAGTAAGGGTGTCACATCTTTTATAGTTAGATAACTAATAAAGTTGGTTGAATATAAAAAATTATAGAACACTTCTTATAATAATAATGATAATAATAATAATAATAATTATTATTATTATTATTATTATGCATATATAGTTATGAAAATAGATAACATAAAATAAAATCATTCTTAAAATATAATTTAAATTTTTATTTTAAAATAAGATTAAATTTAGTTTAACATTTATTTTTGTTAATTTTACACCGTGTTTTACTTACATGATATTTGGTTTGAGGGGGGAAACAAATGGAGGGAAAAGGGTGTGGAGGAATTTTAAAAATAAAAAATAAATCTTATTTAGTTCAACTTTTAAGAGGAGAGAGAAAAGTTAAGCAAATCCCCTCTTGATCCAATTTTAATTACTTCTTTCCAATTAGAGCTGTCAAAACGGGCTACTCGGCCCAGTCCGGCCTAGCTCACCACAGGTTGGCTATTTGGTGAGCCAACCCAACCCGGCTCATTTATCAGTGAGCTCAAAAAAATCGAGCCCGGCCTAGCCCACCACGGGTTGGTGGGTTAAACGGGTTGGCTCACCTTAAAAAAAATAATTTTTTTCATTTTTTTTTCTTAATATACAACTAAAGTCCAAAAATTTAAACTTATTTTAAAAATCTGAGATTCTTAATTAAGACATCCTTAAATGAATTATTCATCCCAAACATTAAATGATAATTTTAAATACAATCAAATCAAATCTAAATAATATCTCAAATAGATAAATATAATCCAAAATTATCTTAAACTTCAAATACAATCCAAAATCACAAAAATTACAAATCACAATCCAACATTAAATTATTATTGTCTCATGTTGGACTGCACCATGACCCAATAATTATTGTATTTTTTCAAAAAAAAAATTAATCACGAGTTGGTGGGCCAGCCCGGCTCACCACGGGTTCAACCCGGGTGAGCCGGGTTGGTGGTGAGCCGGGTTCAAATTTAACCCGTATTAAAATTTTCAAATTTTTTTTAACCCAACTCGGCTCGAACCCGTGGTGAGCCGGGTTGGCTTGCCGGGCCAAGCCCATTTTGACAGCTCTATTTCCAATATTGTAGAGATTTGAATGGAAGATGAGAAATTTTATAATATTAATATAATATTTAATATATCCTTACTTATGTTAGTAAACTTAAAATTACAAGAATACAAAAGTAGATTGGTTTTTAAAACATCCCTTCCTCTTCTCGAGAATCAAATAAGAAAAAAAGTTACTTTCCTTTTTCTCAACCAAATAAAACTTTTAACTCCTCTCTTTCTCTCTTAATTTCTACTCCTTTAAATCAAATAGACTCTTAAATAAAATGGAAATAATGAGTATGTATATAAAGAATAGATAAAGTATAACCGTTTTTGTAGTTTAAATATGTTACATGTACATGCTTATCAAAAAAAAATATATATGTTACATATACAAATTATTTTGTTATTTTACTATATATTTTAGTATTCTATTTTAGAAGATGTGTTCTTGTGTTTGAAAGAGCAAAATATTGGAAAATTCTTACAAGAAGAGAAAAAGTTTTGATAAGACTTTTTTTTCTTTTTTTTACTTTTCGTATATATTTTTATGTGTATTTTATTTTAGTTCGACGTAATTCTTTAAAATTGGTCGAAGTTATGGGTTTAATTGGCCCATTTTAGGTGCTGGTGTTGTCTTGTGTGTGTGTGTTTGAAATGGGCTCTAGCTAGCTCAACTGAATCTTAAAGAAGCAAAAGAAACAAAGGAAAATGAGTCTAGAATTGCTTAATGTGACTTAATTATGCGCAAAAATAAAGTAAGATAAGATTGAATATTTAAAATTTGTGCAAAAACAAAATAAATTATTTACTATACAGAAAAGAAATGTGATAGAAAAAAGTTTGATCAGATGGAAAGAAAAGTAAAGTTGGATGGTTGCCAAGTTTTGATACTGATATAATAGAAGAAAAAAAAAATAACTCTGATATACATATAATATATAGTTACATGCAAGAATTGATTATTTGAAAATATTAAAAACCAACATAATAAAATATAAAATATAAAAGTTTATAAAATGTGTGTTGTAAAATAAGAATAACACGATTATATATACTTATAAGGAAGATATAATTAATTAATTAATATAAAAAGAGAAAGAGGATTATGCGCTTGCAGTGTAAAACTGTTTTACATATTATTTAATCACAAATCATATAAGTTTATTGATTTTTATAATAATATGATTAATGATTTTTATTTAGTGATAGTATAAAAACTTTTACCCTCAAAATATATTACCATTAAATCCATATAAAAAAATTTAGTTCATTCTTAGAGTGTAAATTGATATATTTATATTATAAAATTGAGAAAAAAATTATAAGACATTGGTTTTTTTCTTTTTATATAATATTTAGTTATATTCGACAAATGAAATTAAAACAAAATAATTGTACATAAAGACTGGATCAAGTCTAACAAATTTTTCATGAACCCAAAAACCAAATTAAACCTTAAATCCTAAATCCTAAACAACTACTACTACAATAAAATTAAGAAGAGATAAAGATATTTCTCTAAACTCCTTAACTCATGTTGAGATCAAGTTGTTAATTAAGAATCAATCCCTATTCCGTACCTTGTAAAAAATATAAAACTCATCATATTTGACCTCTCAATTATAATATTTCACACAGTGATACTTCATACAATTTCTTATTGGTGGTCACACACCGACACTTTACACAACTCCTCACATAGTGAAGTATCACTATTACAAGCACACTAACTTTCTCTTGGTTCATCCCAAACCACACTGTATTGGGAGAAAGAATCTGGTTTGATATCATTTGTAACACCTCTTAGATTATGATGTTTCAACAATCCATTTCACAGCTCTTCACATAGTGATACTTTATACAATTCCTTAATTGATGAACTAACGAAAAGAAGATGCATCTTGTTGGTATAGTACAAATTAATTCATTTAAGTCAAATTCAACTATACAATTGCATACTTGTACAATTTCTGGATCTCTTTCATTTTTATGTGTTCGGGTTGTTACACAAAATGCAAGAGAGTTAAAAGATAATAGGATGGGATCTTCCCTCCACAAATCTTCAAGAGAGTAAGATTAGTTGCCTCAAAATTTGGATGAGTTAAGATGAACGATTTAATTTAAGATATTCAAAATCAGGTAATGAAATAAATTTCTAGTCTTAAATCAGGTAAAATATTATTCAAAATCATGTAAAATTAAAAATAATCTTTATTTTTAAAAAATCAAATTGATAAAAATTTAAGAGATAAAAGAATAAAATACATATTTTAAAAGATAAAAAACTAAAATAAATTTAATAAATAAGATAAAAAAAATTTAAAAATATAAAACTATAAAGATTAATATTTATATGTTTGTTTTAGTTTTTATCTCTGATTAACTTAGATACTAAGTTTTATTTTTTGTTTACAGGGGTCGGTTTCGTAACTTGAATATAACATAAAGTCATAATTAATTTTTTTATTACTATTATAGTTTGTACTATTATAAATTTAGATAACACTTCAACAATTTTCAATTTTAATAAATAACATGTATAGTTAATTTATTAATTATATTAATATTCTATTAATTTTTTTTAAATAATTTTTAGTGTTCATTTGATGGTCCTATTTATCTCTATAAGTTACTTGTAAGTAATTAAATAAATATTTAAAGAATCCCAAAAAATATAAAAAATTCTTATAAATAGAAAAATCATATTCTAAACACAATCTCATATTTTAAAAATAATTTAAATATTCTCATTAATTGAATTATTTTTCCTTTTCCTTTCTTTTATTTATGCAAATTAACTTTTATTTTGTGTTTCCAAAACTAATTTAGAATTTGTTGAATTTACTCCTTTGAAGTGAAGGGTGTACTTTAAAGGATAAAGTACAATAATAATTGTTGATTAAAAAATTAACTATAGAGAATTATAATAAAATACATATATAATAAAATTTAAAATTATTTATTATTAATTTTTAATTAATAATAATTATTATAATTTATTTTCTGAAGTGAAATCTCTCTTTAGAGGAGTTAAATCTAAATCTTGTTATATTTTTGGATATTATTTGAAATTATAGTTTAAATCGAATTTCTAAGAGTTTCTAATTAAATTAATATCTAAATGTTATCACAAATTAAGTTCAAACAATAAACAACATACATGTATAAATTAGAGGATGTTATATAATCTTCCAATAAATATAAGCTGAATTAACTTAAAATATAATGAATTTAATCATCAAGATATTAAAGATTAATTCAATTAGATAAGTATTTCTCTTGGAAATGAAAAGTAGCTTAGACTAATTCACCTTGAAAGAGTTTGAAGTGATGATCACTCATTGGTGATGTAACAGTCTGATTTTCACAGATTGTGCGAAGGCCTAAAAGCCCAATATAGGTGATTTAGTAGCCTAGAACATGTCGTTCCCAAACTGGAACGGGTCGTTTCCAAACTGGAACGGGTCGTTCCCAAACTGGAACGGGCCGTTCCAAACTACTAAAAAGACTTATTTTTGGTAACTCAGAACGGGCCGTTCCCAAATTGGAATGGGCCGTTCCAAACCACCAGAATTGCCTATAACTCTAGTTGGGAACGAACCATTCTAAACATGACCGTTATGGGTTAAAATGCAACCCTAGAACGGGTCATTCTAGTTTGAGAACGGGCCGTTCTAGATGTGAAATTTTACACATGTCGTCAGAGTCTAGAACGAGCCGTTCCGGCGACGCTTGATGCCTAGCACTCTGGCACTCCCAAAAAACACACCTTTCAGTTCTGACTTCTTTCAGTTCTGACTTCTTTTCCTTCTACATTCTCTGAAGACTAAGGGGAACCTAGAGGAGGAGATCAACCAGATCCTGCTCTGTTTTCAGGTGAATTTTGGGGAAGAAATTTCTAAAAGGAGGGGAGAATTGTAGCAGCCCAATTTTCACATATTGTGCGAAGGCCCAAAAGCCCAATATAGGTGATTTAGTAGCCCAGAACGGTTTATTCCCAAACTAGAACGGATCGTTCCAAACTACTAAAAAGACCTATTTTTGGTAGCCGGGCCGTTCCCAAATTGGAAGGGGTCGTTCCAAACCACCAAAATGGCCTATAACCCTAGTTAGGAACGAGACATTTCAAACATGGCCATTATGGGTTAAAATGCAATCCTAGAACGAGTCGTTCTGGTTTGAGAACGGGTCGTTCTGGATGTGAAATTTTACACTGCCGTCAGAGTCCAGAATAGGTCATTCCGGATTTGAAACGGGTCGTTCCAGCGATGCCTGATGCCTATAAATAGAGTGTTTTGGCACTTCTAAAAAGCACACCTTTTAGTTCTGACTTCTTTCAGTTCTGGCTTCTTTTCCTTCTACATTCTCTAAAGACCGAGGGGAACTTAGAGAAGGAGATTAACTAAATCCTGCTCTAGTTTCAACTACTGCTTATCGAGGTACGGGGGGTAAAATGGAATTATTTATATGTACGGTTACATGATGGAATTGGGTAGAGGAGGAATCCCATAGGATTATGGGTAATTTTATAATTATTTCTGTTTGAGAAATTGATGATCCCGTTAGACTTTACATGTATTGAGAATTAGGAATATGCCAATAATATGTAAAAATGATGATTTGAGAAAGAGAACAAAATTGTAGAAAAATGCCTGTGAGTTAGGTTTTGGAAAAATTAAGGGTTTTACTATTTGAGTTAAAATTCTACTAAATTGATGATTTCATCGAGTTTTATATTAATTTATAAATGTGATTGTTATATTATTTGGTAAAATTGATGATCTAGATATGGAATGTGGTGTGATGCCTTCGTATATACATTCACTACAAGAATTTCGCGGATTAGCGAGGGAATTTAGCGAGGGATATAAATCCAAGCTATTTCCTCGCTAATTAGCGAGGGATTAGAGAGGAATACAGTTCCTCTCTAATCCCTCGCTAATTAGCGAGGAAATAGCTTGGATTTATATCCCTCGCTAAATTCCCTCGCTAAATAGGATCAATTTGCGAGGCGACAGCGAAGAATTAGCGGCACAAATTTGCGACGGACTAGCGAAGCTGGTGGCGAGGGAAAAGCGAAGGAATGTAGCGAGGGAATTGCGAGGGATATGCATCCGTCGCTAATTAGCGACTTGAATTTAGCGAGGGAATGATCCCTCGCAAATCCCTCGCTAGTCCCTCGCCATTCTGTTTAGCGAGGGATTTGCGAGGGATCTTTCCCTCTCTAATTCACAATTTTCTTGTAGTGATTATATCTACTGTCTTATTATTGAATTGATAACATGATGTGAGTATGTTGACATGAAATGAGATGTGTGGAATGTGAATGAGATGTGATTGTGGATCCTCATACTGATGACCAGGGGTGAGCACGACCCTAGGCTGCTAAAAGGGTAGCGTGACCTTGGCACAGTGTTATGTTAGGGGTGAGCACGACCCTAGGCTGCTAAAAGGGTAGCGTGACCTTGACATAGTGTTATGTCAGGGGTGAGCACGACCCTAGGCTGCTAAAAGGGTAGCGTGACCTTGGCACATTGTTATGTTAGGGGTGAGCACAACCCTAGGCTACTACAAGCATAGTGTGACCTTGACATAGTGTTAATTATAAGATTTGTGTGGATTATGAATGTGAAAGTGATAGTGTTAATTGCAAGATTTGTGATGGATTGGTGTGATTGTGAAATTATAATGTGAAGTTGATGCATAATTGATAGAATTAGGACATATAGAGATGGTAGTAAATATTTCATTAAGTGATAAGTTATGATGAGATAGTGTTGTGTTTTCCTTTATGTACTTTACATATAGATGTTTTCTTCTCTCACCGTACAATTTGTGGATGTTTTAGGTGAGGAAGATCTGGCTTTGAGTGACATCTAGAATGCCAACAGTTGAATTATGAGTATGCTCTGATATTGTGACATCGGGGCATAAGATTTCTAGGACATGGATTTTTATATGAATTTGGAATTGTATTTATTATTTTGAAAACAATTTGTAAACTCTTAAGTTTTACTTTCCAAGTTTTATTTTCAATTATTTTGGATATTGAAGAACAATTATGAAGGTTTTAATGTGAACCCTTTTACCAACGTTGAAAATTTTATTCTTTAGCTTATTTACATTGTTACAATATATATATGTGTTGGGGTAGTAAGGGTGTCACAGGTGACAACTAAAAAAGCCTTTGTTCAGAGTTCATACACTTCCCTCCAACTGCGTCACTCAGATTGTAGAAGCAAAGATTGGAAGGCACAAGAGTGACTCCTGAGAGGGGAAAATAGTGGTAGCGTAGGAGGAAGAGAAACTCACACATATGATACAATACAACTCACTCGTGTGAAGATCTAGAACCTCTCTAATCCCTACAATCTATTTTGTTAATCACCTTCAATCATTGTCACAAAACTTCCCACATAAAAATCACTTATGTGAATTGTTAATGCAATAAACTGATAACAAATTAAAATAGGTTGACATTTTTAGTTGGGGGGAGAAAACGGGCAAAGACACTACTAGAAAAATGTCATTTTCATGCGAATTTTCTTTCAAAAAAATATTCGTAGAAATTTTTTGCGAATTTTCTTTCAATCATAATTTCACAAATTTTTTTACGAATTTATTTGTGAAAAATAATTTACAGATATTTCTTACAATTTTTTTATAAAAAATAATCTACAAGAAATTTTTGCAAATTTTGCTAAAATTTCAATGATCATAGAAATTTTTTTCATGGTAAAAATTTGCAGAAAATATTGTAAGGATTTTATTTTATTTCTTGTAGATTTTCTTATAAAAATAAATTTGCAAGTAATGTTTACTAAATGGTATAAAAATTTCACAGGTAACTTTTCTTGTAGATTTTCCTACCAATTTTAATCCTCAGGTAACTTTTCCTTCGAATTTTCATGCCAATTTTAATCCGCAGGAAAATTTAAAAAAATAAATTTATAAGTTTAATATTTAAAAAAAAACTTCAAGTCCCACATCGATTGGAAATAAAACAATTAAAGAGTATATAAGCTAGGGTAACACTTACCTTACAAGTTGATTTGTATGGTTAAGTGTTAGACTTTTAATCTACAATCTTAGAGTTTAAAAGATTATGTATCACATATTCAAGGTGTGGAAAGAAATGTTTCAGATGAATTCATTGTAAGCATTTGAAATTTGAAGAATTATTGATAGAATTTGTAGTAATTTTTTTTAATTTTTTTCGTAAAAAATATTTCTGCAGAATTTCTTGTGAAAAAATTCGTGAGAAACTTTCTTGCGAATTTTTTTTTGCAGGAAAATTTCCTGTGAATTTTTTTGCAAGAAATTTTGTAGGAAAATTTCTTGCAAATTTTAAAATTCACAAAAACATATTATCCATGAAAGTATTACCTGTAGATAAAATTTTCCAAATTCGTAGAAAAATACAAAAAAAAGTCAATTTAGCCACTGAAATTAGCGACCGATTTTTTTTCGTCGCTAATAGCGACATAATTAGCAACCGAATTTGATTTGGTTGCAAATTTTATTTAGCGACCGAATTTTTTAGTGGCAAAAATCGGTCGCTAAGATAATAATTGTTGATTAAAATAGCGACGGAACGGTTTCGGTCGCTAAAAAAATAAAAAAGTTATTATTTATAATAATTTTAGCGACTAATTTAAAATCGGTCGCTAAAAAAATTAAAAAAATTATTATTTATAATAATTTTAGCGACCAAATTAAAATCGGTCGCTAAAAAAATAAAAAAAAATTATTATTTATAATAATTTTAGCGACTAAATTAAAATCGGTCGCTAAAAAAATAAAATATTATTATTTATAATAATTTTAGTGACCAAATTAAAATCGGTCGCTAAATAAATAAAAATATTATTATAATAATTTTAGCGACCAAATTAAAATCGGTCGCTAAAAAAATTAAAAAAAATATTATTTATAATAATTTTAGTGACCAAATTAAAATCGGTCGCTAAAAAAATTAAAACTATTATTATTTATAATAATTTTAGCGACCAAATTAAAATCGGTCGCTAAAAAAATAAAAAAATAGTACTATTTTTAATAATTTTAGCGAACAAATTAAAATCGGTCGCTAAAAAAGTAAAAATATTATTATTTATAATATTTTTAGCGACTAAATTAAAATCGGTCGCTAAATATAAATTTTTAAAAAATTTAGAAATATATTTCTTTTAAATGAAAGCAAATATAAAAATATATTATATTATTTTTATAATGATAAAAATATTAATGATAAGAAATAAAAATCAAAACAATCCCAATAAAAATAATTTTTTTTAAAATAATAGAAATTATATAATTTAAAATAGATAATTAATATATCATGATGTATTAAAAAATGAGAAACATAATGCTATAAAAGAAAATTAAATAATAATCTTTGTAGTTGAATATTTTTTAAAAAAAATTAGACTAATTTAAATAATAGTTTATCTAGAATATTTATTTATTTTTCTCTTGAAAAATTTATTTCTCTTTTACCATGCTTAATATTTTATTACATTATTAGATAATATGAAAATACATAATTTATTGTGCTTTCCAATTTTGTTAAGATAAATAAACTTCTTTTCATAAATCTTATTTTATTTTTATTATTATTTTCAAAATTGACTTAAACATCTAGTTCAATTGATATAAACACGTTAGTTCTATTAAATTAAAAATAATTAGCTTATATAAAGATTAATAAAAATTTATCAAACAAATCTAAAATTGATAAAATATAATTAATGTTCCATTAGTTTAATAAATAAAAATTATAAAATAAATTATATATATAAATATATACACCAATAACACATGAGATCAATTACTTAAAATACGTTATACCATCTATCTTCGATTATGCTCGTACTACTTTGGGGTAGATATCGCTTCTTTGAGGAGACATGATTCTATTATTATATATGAATATGATCCTACCATGGGAAACTAATTCAACAACAACCATATTTTAAAATATCTTTATTTTGTTTAATGATAAATTAATTTTTAATATAAAAATATTTATTTAAAATATATCTAATTATACATATATATTTTAAAGTTATATTAATTAAATATGTATATAATAGTTTATCTTAAAAATCAATTCATTTAGATATTATAAAATAATTTATTTTAAACATCAATTAAATAATACCTTGCTACTTATAATTTATTTAAATATTTATAAATGAATAGTACATTAATTCCATTGATTATTTTAATCCTTGTCTTTAATTTTATTATATATAAAAATTATTTACCTAATATATTTTGAAATTATTTTCATGAATCTTATTTTATTTCAATTGTTATTTTAAAAGTTAGGCTTAATCATTCAATTCAATTGATATAATTGTGCTAGTTTCATTGTTTAAAAGCAATTGACTTATGCAAAAATTACTAAGAATTTGTAAAACAATTATAAAATGAAATATTTTTTAGTAATTTAAAAAAATTATTATCCTTTGATTTTAATTTACTCATAGATGTTCATAGTATTTAAGTTATGATATATACACCTCCTTTTTATTACAATTACACCTGCTTTGTTTAAAAAGGCTAAAATTGCTGACAGTAGAGCTTGAATCCACACACATACTTATGTGGAGAAAATCTTAAGTCTTCCCTGTTAACTAATTGGGAAAACCACCCGCTGGTTCTTTTTTATCAGTTTTTAATACATCACAATACGTTTCCTTGCTTTTTTCTCTATCAAATAGAATACGTGACTGTTTTAACGGAGTTTTTTTTATTCGCACATTTATTTTAAAGTTTCATGTTGAAATAAAATTTCAACACAAATTAACATATTTTATAACTAATATCTAGTTTTAAACTTGATATGAAAATATTATGATATAACTTGATAAGATTTTAAATTAGTATTTTATTAATGGTTGATAATTAGAAAATAAAACAAGGATAAATACATTTTTTGAATTTTATATCTTAGATTTAAGATGAATAAATATATTAAGTTAATTAATAATTTATTTAAAATGTTAAAATTTAATTTATAAAAATAATATTTTAAAAGAGAAGTGTTATAATAACACAGGTGTAACTTTTACTAAGTATTACATCGCTCAATAACTTTATATTAAATGTGAATTTTGTAACACCCCAATTTTCAAAAAGGTTATTATTATTATTATTATTATTATGATTAGATGGTATTTGGTCATAATTATTTTAATAATTATAGAGGAATATTATTTTGTACGTTTTAAATAATTATTATTTTGGACAATTATTTTGTACGTATTAAATAAGTATTTTTATTAGCATTTTTAAATAAATATTTATATGTTTTAAGAGAAGGTTGATTTTATATGATATTTTGTTATTGAAATTATATTATTATATTTAGGGTCAGAAATATATTATTATTATAGAGAAAAAATATTTTATAATATACATGTATTTATTTTATTTAATTATTTTGAGGAAAATTAGAAGTGGGTTAGAAGAGAAGGAAAATGGGTTGGGTTGACCCAGTCCAATGGATTAATTTTAAGAAAGGAGTCAGGTGGTGTTAACCCTATCTGCCTCATTTGCGTTATGAAGGGTTAGGGAAAAAAAAGAGGAGAAACAAAGAGCTCTAAGGAAGAGTACTCAGGAACGATCTTAGATCACACCAAGACCATTCATCTTCTGCTCATTCAGGTACGGGGGGATGGGTTTCTTCATATGTGAATATAGGGGTGTTCGGGGAGTGAGGGCAATCCCTAAGTCCCTTTAGGAACTCTATTTAAAATTCTGAACGATTATCTGTGCAATCGATGTTCTAAATTCTTAATTCATTTGGAAGAACTTATTTCTTGAATTGTCTTTGAATTCCATTGGGGCTTTCTTGTTAATTCTTTATCCTTAAATTTGATGACTTGAATTTTATGTGTTAAGAAGAGTTTAGATTTTTTTTTTTGTAAAACCAATGGAAACCAATTTTTGAGGCTTGAGATGTGTATGAATTGATTTAGAACGTATGAAGAATATAAATGGAGTTAAACTGAACCAACGGGGTGTAGAAGTAGTGAAAATTGGTAAAAACCTGGTTGGAACTCGTAAAACGCAGGTTTAATTTCACAGAGGGGAGTCTGGGCAGAGATTTGGGCGCTCAGAGCCAGTTTTGGGCGTCGGGCATCGGGACCCCGACATACGTTTGTAATTTTGCGATATCTTTCTGTGTAGTTATCCAAATCGAGTTCCGTTTGTTTTGTTAGAAACTAGACATCTGGGGCTACCATTTAGACACAAGAATCGTGTAAAAATATTAATATTTGATCAAGTTATGTGAGTTGCAATTTGAGCCTTCCAATCTGTGTGCGAACCACAACATCAATTTTTGTGAGCCCTGAATGGTAACCTAAACGACTTTATTAGGATTTGTGTTCTTCATGAAAGTTGTAGATATTGATGTTAGGATTCTAATGGAGTTTGGATCACTTAGAAAGGATATGTATATCTCGAGTTATGGTTAAATTATTAACTGAATGTCATAGATATTGTGATGTGTGTGAAGAATTATGTGAAATTTGTGGTCTATGATGTTGATAACTTAATGATAGGTACCTAGCATGTGAGGATGATATTGCATGGATTGTTATTGACATGTGATGATGTTATATAATGGAGATGCATTAATTATGAGTTACGTGGGATGCATGAGTTGCATGAGACTTATGAGTTGCATGTGGTGCTTGAGAAGCCAGACGTGGCTATATTGCATTGGACCCTGGGCCCAGAGAGGGGTTGAGACAGGGGGGACCATGACGGGAGGCATTCCATGCGTGGGCCGTTGGGTGTTTAACTGCGCAGCTCACTGGCCATAGAGGGTTTAACGGTGGGTGGATTGCCTTTGCACGGGCCGCTGGGTGTTTAATCGTGCAACATACCGGCCCTGGGAGGGTGTGAGAACGGTATGCCCGCATTGGCAACAACTAAGGGAATTGACGAGGTACGCCCATTGTGCGGAGTGCCAAGTTGAGACTCTTAGGAGAAGAGATGTGTATGAGCATATAGTGAGCATGTGTGTGAAAGCTTGTATGATTGAAAAAAAATGATGTTTGGTAATTATATGAGATGTATTTGTTGTTTATAGTTAATGATGATATTTTGGTGCACGGTGTGGGGTGGGAATTAGGTAGCTCTATGTTCATATATGATGTTATCTATCTCTCACCGTCCTGTTTTTATGTGGTTTTCTTTTAGGTGAAGATGAAGTCACTCATAGTGTTGAGTTCTAAAGGGAAAGGGTTCTGCTCTGATAGGATGTGACATTGGGGCATGAATTTAGGATGCTTTAGTTATGAATTGTTATTTGTCGTTTGAGGAGACTTATTTTTAGGAGTTTTATATTCACCTTATATTTGTAAATTCTGGATCCCTTTCATTTTTCTTTAGAGACCTTGATAATTTTCTTTTAAGAGTAAAACTTTATTATTATTATTATTATTATTTCTATTTATTTCAAGACTTGTGAACCTATGAGTTTTTATTAAAATATGTGGACCCTTCTTGATGTTATATTTATTGAATTATTCTTATTGTTGTTACTTATCTATTATGGGGTAGAAGGGTGTCACAAATTTTATAAATTCAACCGTTAGATTGAAAGTTTTTTACTTTTAGATCATATATACAAAATTTTATATGAATTCAAGATGATTTGATACTTCATTATTGTAAAATAAAATTGACGTAAAATATACATTTCAAAATATATTAAAATATGAGCACTTTGATTACCTTCAACTTGTTGTTCAATTTTAACAAAACTTGATATAAACATATAAATTGATATGAACTTTCAATCTAACGGTTGGATTTACAAAATTCACATTTAATATAAAGTTATTGAACAATGTAATTAATACTTAGCAAAAGTTATACTAGTGTTATTATAACTCTTCTCATTTTAAAATACAAAAATTATTATTTAAATTTTAAAATTTATAATAGATAATTTAAATTATATCATAATATTAATTTTAAATAGAAATAAGTAGATTGTTAATTATAAAAGTAAGTATATATAAATAAAGATTAATTAAATATAATATAATTATTATTATTGATAATATAATTATATTTTTATAACGGTTCGGATACACCGAAATGAAAGGGATCCAAAGATAGTATAAGTATGAGATTGTATATTTGAGGATGGCTTAAATGAATTAATTTGTACTACCTATACTGACAATATACATATGCCTTTCTGTAGCTTATCTTATAAGAACTCCACAGTTAAGCATGCTTGACTTGGAGTAATATAGGGATGGGTGACCTTCTGGGAAGTTTCCCAAAAATTATGTAATTAAGGACAAAATATGTTGAAAAGTGAAGTATTGTGAAATAGAATCCTTGAGAGGCCAAATATGAATATTTCGTAGCGACCGAATTTGCAACGTCTATAAAATTTAATAAAATAAAAAATAAATCTTTAGCGATCGATTTAGCGACCGATTTATTCGGTCACTAATTTGGTCCCCATACACATCAGCGACCAAAATCATTGCAACCATTTTGCGACCGAAATTTTCGGTCGCTAAACAGCAACCAGACTTTTTGATCGCTAAACCAAAATTTTCGGTCGCTAAATAGCGACCGAAATTTTTTTGGTCGCTATATAGCTTTGCGACTAGGGTTTTTGCGACTACTTAAATTCGGTCGCTAAAGCAAATAGCGACCGATTTTAGCAATTTAGCGACCGATTTTGGTGGTCGCTAAATGCAATTTTTTTTGTAGTGATATATAATAAAAGAAATTTTAGTAGCTAGAAAACAAAAACATTAGCCAAACTTTGGTTATTTTGGGAATAGTGTTTCTAGATCAAATCCTTATTGAGTAGTAATATAAAAGTTCATTTATATAAGGTGATTTATTTTAGAAAAAGTCGAATATAGGATGGGCATTGCTTCTACGACAATGATGTCGACCCCCAACCTACGTCCTTGGCTTTGGCATATTTTCAGTCATGAAAAGCGAACTTTGATCCTATCTACACTTTGGTGCAATTGGAAATGGCGAAATACCCAGGTAATCGCCAACACCTCCTGGAGTGTCACGTATGTTTGTCAACTAATCCGACGACAGAAGCTTGAGTGTCATCTTTATTGCTCAAGAACACCTCAGGAGCAAGATGGTCACTGGGCCCCTCCTGACCAGGGAGACGTGAAACTGAATGTGGATGGCTCTTGCTCTAGCCATAAGTCGATGGGTGGCGGAGGTGTTCTCCGGGGTGGCCGTGGAGATTGGCAATTTGGATTCTCCACATGCTATGGCCAAGGCAGTCCTCTTCTCGCAGAAATTCTGGCAATAACGGATGGACTGATGCATGCTTGGAGGTTGGGGTATAGAAATATAGCCTGTGAAACTGACTGTATGGAAGCAGTAGATGCAATCAATATATCTGATATGAGGGAGCTGTCACTGCATGTGCATAAGGATAAGCTTTTGCAAATACATAATATTTTAAGGAAGAACTGGAGAGTGAAGATCGTGCATATCCCTCAAGAGTGGAACACAGTGGCGGATTGCCTGGCTCATGAGGGGGCCAATGGTTTGATTAAAGAGTTCATTACCCCTCCACCCCTAGCCCTTGAAGCTTTCCTTCAAGATCTAGCGAATATAGGCTAGTTAGTTTCATACTGTTCTTGTTTTCTTCTTCCTTTCTCTACCAAAAAAAAAAAGCAACATTTATATATAAGGTCAACTAAGAGAGAAAATAAAAGCTCATTAATTTATAAAACAACCTTGCTTAATATTCTATTTTGAACTAACTTTAACTTAAATACTAATCAAATAAGGACTAGTTTTTCAAAATATTAAGGAGAAAACATAAAATATCAAAACCAAATATACCAAGTTAATTATCCGATTTTTAATTTGAGTTCAAAAAACACCTAATAAAATTGAATGATATTATGTATATCAATAACTATACAGCAATAACCATATTTTATTTCCAGGGCAATATTCAGATTTTTTCTGTTTCAAACATATTTTCTATTTGAAATATAAGAATCAATGTGTTCAATACCTATTTATGATTGATAAGAGACTGACATGATGGAGGTCTAGAGAATATACACTGGGCTAGAGCAGTTGCAAGGGAACTTGCTCTTTGTTCTTCATCAACCAAATTTTGTGTAGTATGGCAGTGAAAAATTCAACAGAATCAGGATGAACTCTATTATGTGTAGCAACAACTTGGTTAATTAGCAAATAACTCCAAAATTTGTTCCATGGTTGGTGGACTAAAACTCAAATTTGCACCCTACATCACCCTCAAGGTATCTAATTGTCCTTCTCTAGCTACTTGAGTGTACACCAGAATGGCTGTACCTTCTTTTGCTTCACGCCCAGTGTAACCAGCTACTATGGTGTACGTGTAAAGTAAATTTTACTTTACATGATTTGCACTCATTTTAAGGTATTTGTCGCCCATTTCTAGAAAATTTCACCATATCTAAAATATATATAATAAATTATTATTCGACTAAATTATACTTTTGATGTTTTATTTTATTTTAAAAAAAAATTATTTTTTATCTTTAAAAAACTTAAGTTTGATCTTTTATCATTTGAATGTGTCAATTTGGTTCATTTAAAATAGTGATTATTTTTAATTTTGTGACACAATTTTAAATGTTTTTTTTATTTTAATTCAAGACATGTAAAACTTGTTTTATTAATTACTTTCATGTGAATTATTGAACATGTGACCAATAAATGTTTAAACAAAAAAATATTATAAACATAATAAAAATTATGTGAAAATGAATTCAACGAATAACTGAAAAACTAAAACAATCTAATATCATTTTTTATTTTTGGTGGAAATTATTTTTCATGCGATTCTTACTATATGTTTAGTCCTTGTTTGATTTAGATATCATTTGGATTCAATGGTTTTCATGCAAGTGAATGTAATGAGACAATTGTCATGTTGAATAAGTTAACAATGATTCAAAATTATGTCACAAAATTAAAAATTATTATTATTTTATAATGATTAAATTGACCTATCTTTAAAAAATACAAGATCAAATGTTAAAAGGTAAAAAATAAAAATGAATCTTAAAAATAAGATAAAAGACTAAAAATATAATTAATCTTTTTTTTTCTTTCCAAAATAGTCATTGTAATATAATTTTGAGTCACAATAGCACTTATCAAAAGAAAAATAATGATAGAAACTAGATTGATTTTTTTTTTGTTCATTATTAACAAGTATTTTTCGTTGAATACAGGAACAATTTTCTTGAAAGTTTGACAAATATCACATAGATGAGTATCCCCTTTTAGATTAAGTTTCTATTTTTGCAAGAATTGAGATTCAATTTCTAATCACTTTATTAAGCAACATGAGTCTCTCACTATTCGTATTAATCCAAATTTTTATCAAATCAAAAATCCAATATTAAAAGGACTAAATCTAACATTGTTTTTTATAAGAATTAAAAGTAAAACAAATTTGTAATTTATAGGGAGCAAAATATTAATTAAGCAAAAAAATAAAAGCATGAACAATGTAAGGAACATATATACATATGATATAAAACATGTCATATATATATCTTTATTTTTTTATGGTAGAAAGGGAACATATAACTTACAACTCTAAAACAAGTAAAGTACCAAAACAACTTTTGTGTAGATCATATATATCCTTATTCTTCCCACAAAATCAAAATGAGGTCGAATAAGATCTCAAATTGACAAATTAAGCTACTTGGCTTGATTTGTTGCAATTAGTTGGTGGAGTATTTTGTATCAGTAATACTAGCTGTTGTTGTCTCACTTCTTTGAAGACTTACCAAAGAGTAGTAAACTCCACTTGGTCCTTTTACTAACAAAGACAAATGGGTCCCTTCTTCTACCACCCTTCCTTTATCTAACACAACAATCCGATCACAATTTTTTATAGTGCTCAGTCTATGAGCCACCACCACACTCGTCCTTCCTACCATAACTCTCTCTAGAGCATCTTGAACCACTTTCTCTGATTGACTATCAAGTGCACTAGTAGCCTCATCCAAAAGCAACACTTTTGGATTCTTAAGCACAGCTCTAGCTATTGCAATCCTCTGTTTTTGGCCCCCAGATAATTGTACTCCTCTATCTCCACACCATGTCTCATAACCATCCTTCATACTTGCAATAAAGTCATGAGCATTAGCTACCCTTGCTGCTTCAATGATCTCAACTTCATTAGTCTTATCAAATGCTCCATATGCTATGTTTTCTCTTATGGTCCCATTAAAAAGGGCTGGCTCTTGGCTCACAAGTGCAATGTAATTCCTTAGTGACCTAAGGTGATATGACCTTATGTCTCTACCATCAATGGTCACTATCCCTTTAAGTGGATCATAAAATCTCTCTATTAAGCCCATTATAGTAGATTTGCCAGATCCACTTTGCCCTACCATTGCTGTTGATTTGCCTGCATCAATTTTAATTGAGAAAGCTTGGAAGATCATCATATTGGATCTTGATGGGTATGCAAAATAGACATCTTGGAGTTCTATGTGGCCTTTTAACTGTTTGGGTTGGTATGCATTGGTTTCATCAGGCTTGATTTTTGTGTTTCTATCTAAGATTGAAAAGACTAAGCCAACAGCATCTACTCCTTTTGCAAGGTCACTAGTGAGGCTACTAGCATCGGCAATGACCCTACTTGTGTTAACCAATATTAAACAAGTTTGAAACATTGCTTTAGAAGTAATGTAGCCATATGAAACAAGCTTTCCACCATACCAATATTCCAAAGCCCTAGTGTAAGTTGTGAGGCTTCGGGCACATGCAAGCCCTATGCCTGCAAACCAAGATTGTCGAATGCTTTCACGGCTTGGGCCTTCTTGGGCTTTTTCAAGCATTTTTATGACTCGATCTTGTGAGGAAAAGGCAGTGATGGTTCGAAGGTTGGAAATAGCTTCGACAGCTATTTTGCTACTTTCATCCAAGGCTTTGATGGTCTTTCTAGACATACGCTTGAGGAGTACACGTCTTGTGTAGAAGCAAGCAATATTAATAGGTTGAACTGCTATCAACATGATGGCTAATCTCCATGCAATGATCAGGCCCATTGTGCATGCCATTACCACAGCAGAGATAGTTTGCACCAATAGTGCCATTCTATCTCCCACTAAAGACCTCACCTGAATGTTGTAGAATATCATAAGCAAGGACAAAGTTACATAATGGGAGACAAAATTGAATCACAACACATCTGTCAAGTTATAATTTGCATTAATGGTCAACATGTTTTATAAGCAATCAACATATTACATGAATACTCAATATGTCACATAGGATGAATTAACAACATCAAATAGACAATTAATTACAAAGTGATAAAATGTGCAAAATCTTAAAATTTAGATGACAAAATGTACGATTTTAATAGTTGGTGGCAAAATTCATGAAATATAAAAGATGGATGATAAAAAGTGTAATTAAGCTTAACTTTAAATATGTAAAATTTCAATACAAATTAAATGTTTTAGTTGTAAAATTTCAATACTAATTACATGCTTTAGTTGTATTTTTGTAAGTCTCGCAATAATTATTTCTTCTTTATAATGAATAAAACATGAAAAAAGCAATATGCAACATTGCATGAAATGTTTAGACCAAAATAACAAGAACTTACTGTATTGGCTTCTTTAGTTAGTCTAGAGCAAACAACACCAGTGGAATTTTCATCCCGATCGAACCATCCAACTTCGAAATTGAGTATCTTGGAAAACATTCTCTCTTTAATCCTTTTGGTCAAGTACTCTCCCATATAAGCAAAACTATAATGTTGGATGATGTTAACAACCAATGAAAACACTGCCAATCCCACAAAAAGTAGAGAATAAATTATAGTTTTCCTTTTAATCTCATCATGATTTGTAAGGAAAAAAAATGATATCATGGAGCCCGTTGCAAATGCGTACAACGGCTCAATTGCACCAAATAACACTGCATTCGAACACCCCAAACATGCTTGTTTCCACTCTGGGAGATTGAAGGCCAACAATCTCCAAAATGAAGGAGATGTGAGCCTTTTATGATCATGATCTCTAACCTTTTCAGCATCATCTCCAATGCCAAGGGAAGATCGAGACACTGAATTTGCACAAATAGAATGACTTGCAACATGACTATTTGTCTTTTGAGTGTCCCCATTTGATGTAATAGGTTGAAAGAGTGTGTCATTTTTTGATTTCTCAACTTGTTGGAAATGAACAAGAGATGTGTAAAACCCATTGTCATTTTGTATGAGCTCATCATGAGAACCCATCTCAATGATCTTCCCATTTTGTAAAGCAACGATAACATATGCATCCCTTATGGTGGATAAGCGATGAGCTATGATAATAGTGGTTCGACCTGCTGAAACTTTATCAGGAGCTTCTTGAACTTTGCGCTCAGATTCAGAGTCTAGTGCACTTGTTGCTTCATCAAGAAGAAGGATTTGTGGATGTTTTATTATTGCTCGCGCAATAGCAATCCTTTGCTTTTGTCCACCTGATAGTTGAACTCCTTTCTCTCCAACCTACACAGGAAATAAATTTGTACCAAGTCATAATAAATGTTGAGTCTCTATCTAGTTCATTAGCATATATTAGAACCAAAAGATTTTATATTATTAGTAACTATTTTAAGGAAGGAATTTATATATAGATATTATATTTGGGTGAAGGATAATTTATATTTAGTTAGATATTGAGGTTGACATAACAAGCATGTAGTAGGAAAGGTTTGGCTGAAGGGTTTTTGTAGGGTTAGATATGAAATACTACATCATTCCATTGTGGCTGTTATGACAATTGGGCTAAGTGAATGGTGCAAATTAAAGTTGTTTCTAACTCTAGGCTTATATTGCATCATCATGAGGTGGAAGACACTCAATGAAGAAACTCCATGGATTTGTTAAAGAGAATGTTTATCCTTCGTTTGGTCCATACTCAACAAATAAAAATGACTGAAAATGCTTATAAAAAATATTTTGAATGAAAATGATTGAACAAACTTTTATATTCTTATATTTACTCACTTATGAATAATTTTTGAATATATAAATTTATTCTTTTTAAAAAAAAGGTGAAAACATAAAATATGTATACAAAGCTTTAATTTTTTATTAGCAAATAAGCATGTGTAAGTATATAAATTTTTACACCATGAGCTACGAAATCAATGCACTAGCTATGCCTAATAAACTCTTAATACAATAGAACTATATATATAGGAAAAACAATGCACTAACCTGGGTGTTGTATCCTTGTGGCAATTGTAAAATGAAATCATGAGCATTTGCAGCTTTAGCAGCCTCAACAATTTCTTCATCAGTGGCACTCTCTCTTCCAAATAGTATATTTTCCTTAATGCTTGTTGCAAATAGAGTAGGCTCTTGGCTCACCAAACCCATCTGAGACCTCAACCAATTGAGTTGAAACTTCTGAATGGCCACACCATCAACACGTATCTCTCCTTCAATTGGGTCATAAAACCTTTGCAAAAGTGACACCGTAGTGGATTTTCCTGAGCCACTTCCTCCAACCAAAGCTATTGTTTTCCCTGCTGGAATCTTTAGACAAAAATCATTCAGAATAACATTGTCTGGCCTTGATGGATACACAAATTTGACATGGTCAAATTCTACTTCTCCTGAAACCTGCTCTAGAATCTCCCCACCCATATTTTCAGAATCAATCTTTGGCACTCTTTTTACCATTACCATTATGCGTTCCCCAGCAGCACATGCTTCTGTAAAGTACTTGAAATCAGATAAACAACAACCTAATGCCCTACACACAAAAAAAAAACAGAAAGAAGAGTGTGATTAATATATAAATTCACACAACTTAATCTAACAATTTATGAATTTTTTTTAGTTGAACTGAATGGTGTGCGATAAAAGGCAAGTTTAAATTACCTTCCACCAACACACATGACTGCTCCAACCGCAAATACTGTCCCTCCTTTAGCACCATGATACATGACCAATCTACTCCCATAATAGCACATGAAAGACCATATAGCAAACACAATACCATTGCATCCAATGGCTAAGCCTTTAGCTAAGCCTTGTCTCAACCCTAATTTCACAGACCCTTGAAGAGCATCAGAGAAAGCTTCTATGGTCTTACTTTCCCCCACAAAGGAATAAACGGTTCTTATGGAAGATATTGCTTGTTCTGCTATTGTACCAGCTTTGTTACACTCTTCTCTGATCTTTCTAGCCAAACCCATCATGGTCTTCCCATAAATTAAACCAGGGATCAGAAGAAGCACCACAAAGGGAAACCCCACAATGGCCAATCTCCACAACATAGTAAAAGCCACTATGTAGCTCCCAACAAACCTAGAGAAGTTCATCAAGAAATTTGGAACCTAGTTTCCAGTTGGAATAAACTGTTATCGTCTCAAATGTAATTAAAAACTGAGATAATATTAAAAAATTGTGATTTTTTTTCTTATACCTTTTCACTAATAACATCTTGAATTACGAGGCTGTCACTAGAGACACAGGTAATGACCTCGGACGTGTTTGTGACATGCAAATCAAAGTATGCTACGTCTTGTCTCAACACTGCCCGTAAATACTTGACTCTCATTCTTGTAGCTTGTCTTTCACCTGTTCTTGTCCAGCAATAACCCTCTGTAATTCCCAAGGACAAGGTGAGAGAGCACCTCTAATTCCTAGACTACTAAAAAGTGTCATTTTCTTGCAATTTTTTCTGCAAAAAAATATTTGCAGAAATTTTTTACAAATTTTCTTGCAATAATAATTTTATAATTTTTTTTACGAATTTATTTGTAAAAAATAATTTACAAATATTTTTTACAAATTTTTTTATGAAAAATAATCTACAAATTTTTTTTGCAAATTTTGCTACAATTTTAATGATCATAGAAATTTTGTTCTATGATAAATTTTTTTTGAAAATATTGTAAAAATTTTATTTTATTTCTTGTAGATTTTCTTGCAAAAATAAATTTAATGTTTACTAAATGGTAGAAAAATTTTGCAGGTAACTTTTCTTGCGGATTTTCCTGCCAATTTTAATTCGCGGGAAAAATTAAAAAAAAAATATTTAAATTTATAAGTTTAATATTTTAAAAAAACTTCAAGTCCCACATCAATTGAAAATAAAACAATCAAAGAGTATATAAGTTGGGACAACACTCACTACTAGAATTTCTCTTATTACATGTGACTTTTCCATAAAAATTTGCAGGAAACGTTGATCCTACAAATTTTTCTGCAAAATTTTATCTGCAAGTAATACCTTTGTGGATAATATATTTTTATAAATTTTAAAATTCGCAGGAAAGTTTCCTGCAAAAAAAAAATTCGCAGGAAACTTTCCTGCGAATTTTTTTGCAAGAAATTCTACAAAAATATATTTTACGAAAAAAAATTAAAGAAATTATTATAAATTCTATCAATAATTCTTTAGCTTTCAAATGCTCATAATGAATTCATCCGAAGCATTTGTTTCAATGCCTCCAACATGTGATACATAATCTTTTAAATTCTAAGATTGTAAATTATAAGCCTAACACTCAACCATACAAACTAACTTGTAAGGTAAGTGTTTCCCCAACTTATATACTCTTAAATTGTTTTATTTTCAATCGATGTGAGACTTGAAGTATTTTTATAATATTAAACTTATAAATTTAATTTTTTTTTATTTTTCCTGCAAATTAAAATTTGCAGGAAAATTTGCAGGAAAAGCTACTTGCAAAATTTTTATATCATTTAGTAAACATTACTTGCGAATTTATTTTTTGTAAAAAAATCTGCAAGAAACAAAATAAAATTCTTACAATATTTTCTGCAAATTTTTACAATGAATTTTTTTTTTTATAATTATTAAAATTGTAGCAAAATTTGTAAGAAATATTTGTAAATTATTTTTCGCAAATAAATTCGAAAAAAATTTATGTGAATATTATTTTGCAGAAAAATTTGCAGGAAAATGACACTTTTCTAGTAGTGACCTACCTTATAAGTTGATTAGTATGGTTGAGTGTTAGGTTTATAATTTACAATCTTAGAATTTAAAAGATTATGTATCACATGTTGGAGGCATGGAAACAAATGCTTCAAATGAATTCATTGTGTAGAATTTCTTGCAAACAAATTCGCAGGAAACTTTCCCGCGAATCTTTTTATTGCAGAAAAATTTCCTGCGATTTTTTTTTGCAGGAAAATTTCTTGCGAATTTTAAAATTCGCAAAAATATATTATCCACGAAGGTATTACATGCAAATAAAAATTTTGCAGAAAAATTTGTAGGAACAATGTTTTTTGCGATTTTTTATGAAAAATTCACAGGAAAAGTTGCATGTAATAAGAGAAATTCTAGTAATGCAAGACTTTTTCAATTAAATTACATTTTTTTTAAAATTAGTTAATTAATTTAGTTAAGAGTATTACATTTATCAATAATTTAAATCATTTTTTCAAAATTACTTTTTAACATCTCTTAAATTAACATTTTTCTCTTTTTATTTAATCATTTTTTACATAATAATTAATTAATATTTAGAAAAGGGAGATATGTATGTATCTATTTATCTTCTATATTTCTAATAAAAAAATTATTTAATTAATTTTAAACATTTATTATCTTTTGTCTAAAAAAAATTGTTAATTAAATTAAGATATTCTAGAGAAAATAGAAGAGGGTCTTATAATAAGAAACAAACAAAAAAGTAAAAATGATCTTATATATAAAAAAAGAGATAGTATAACTTTTTTTTTATATGAATGAAAAAATAACATGAATTTAAATTAACTTAATTTAAAGAAATTAATTTGAATACATTGATAAATAGTTTTATTTTATTTTATTTCCATATACTTTCTCTCATATTTATTAACTTATGTAATACTACTGGACCCTTAAATAAGAAACAAATAAGTATGCTTGCTTTTCCATTTAATTATAAGAAATATAGACATTTTTTATGAGTAATAATACATGGATAAAAAATTTGTACAAAAATAATAAAAGGTTATAAAATTTTTACAAAAATAATGAGGTACGCATAGTCTTATTATTTTTTCAAATATTTTTATTAATTCTCATTGTTTATTTTAATCTCTCATCTTTAATATATTTATTGTTTTAAGTTTTATTGTTTATGTAGGACATAGCTAGTAAAGTTCAAAAATTTCTCTCTAGACCTCCAAAAAGTCTAAAATATTAATGTATCTCATCTAATATAAAGTCGACCTAGATAAATGGCTCAAGATATTTTTGTAAAAAAAATAATATATACGAAAACATTTTAGATCGAGCCCTATGTAAGGATTAAGTTAAACTTCTATTTTGGTTCTTATAAAAGAAGTATAAGTTACACTAAATGATATTACGTTATTCATTAAATATTTACTAGTGTCATTAACTATCACCTAAACCTTTTTAGTTATATGAGTGTTTTTGGAATAAAATTTATATTTATGATATTATTAATTAAAATTAACTAATTTAATTATTTTTTATTAATTTTGATAAATTAGTTGTGAATAAATGTTGGTAACACAATTTTATAAGATGCTATTTTCAACATACTCTTTATTAATAGTTGAAATCAATTAAAAATTACTATATTATGCATGTCTCACTTTATATTTTATGAGTCACATTCTTGATTTAGTAATTTTGAATAAATTTTAACGAAATATTATGCATGTCTCACTTTATATCTTATAGTCACATTCTTGATTTACTAATTTTTAATAAATTTTAATTAATGATAAAAAAAATTTTAAAGCATGTTACTAACATTTGTCTAAGTTATATGTTTTTTATACTCCTATAAACAATCCAAAGTAGTAATTACATAAAGTGTTAGAGAATAGAGAGTGCATGTTAGGATTAATTATCTTGCTTTAAAAAAAAAAGTGTTAGAACCATACTTTATTTCTTTTTTTTTAAAACATTTTTTTATTATTTATAATTTATTTAAAACTTCAAAATTATGGGAGTGGTATATTAAACGAGTAGTCAGAATTGTGCAATTCTGTGGTTTCAAAAACTTCTTTTTGCAAATAAGAAAATAAATTCTTTCATGGACAACCACGTGCTCACACCCTGACTGGTCTGTCTCATGTAGTAAAAAAAAATTGAATTTATGAGAAATAATTAGTATAACACTTAATCACATATTATATCATGTGGAGATTAACTAAAATTATAATAATCTTATACTATACAATAATTTCTCAATTAGGAGATATACTCTCTCAATATAAGAAAAAACAAAATTATACGTGTGTTGACTTTAAATATAAACAAATTTAATTAATGTCTTTAAAACATCTTTATTTAGTTGAAGTTTTATTTTCAATTTTCTTTTATATCAAGTTTCAATAATAAAGGCACTTCAAAGAAAAAAAATCATTTTTAAATGAAATAAAACTACAACTTAAATGATGTTACCCAACATTTTAATTAGTATAAATCAATTCTTTTCTTAAAAACGAAACCGAAAACAATAGTTTGTTACTAACATTTATCTTTGATTAAAATCACATATATCTAATAAAATAAATTCTAATTGATTTATAGTTCGAATATCTTTATGCTAACAAATATATTATTTTAAGAACATATGTTACTTGCAGTCCTTTCTATAAGAATTTATTTATTTATTGAATAATAACAATAAATATTCGTTAATTTCATTAATATTTTCATAAGTTTTATTATATTTTTAAAATATTTGTTGAATTAAATAGTTGAAGCAGTAATTAATGAACACCACTAATTTAAGGAAATATTTTTTTATCAAATAGAGTGTGACTTATATCGTTAATAAGTCAATGTATGGATCCACTTGTGCAAGAGACTTATTAATAAAGTTTATAATAAATTAAATGTACAAAAGTATATTTTATACATCTAAAAATAATCTATATTTTTATAATTAAGACAAAAAAAACATATTTAATTATATAAAGCAGTAAACAATTATAATTTCTTAACCAAAAAAAATTAAACTATTATTTCCCTGTAATTAATCTTTTCTAAAAATGCAAAATCCGAGATTAGAATCAGAAGCAAAATTGAAACTCACCGAGGAAGGAAGCAAAAAAGGACATACAAGCCAAGTATGACAAGGCCAATGAAAACTGCATCACATTTACAAAGCTAAACCCAATAAGCCACTGTGCATGTTTGTTGAGCTAAATATAGATAAAATCATAGACAAAAAGAAAGAGATAATAAACTTACCTTATTAACGTTGTGGATAAAAGTAGTTGGTGACATTTTAGAAACATCACCAATATTGTTCATGATTCCGCCAGTGCAGTACAAGGAAACAGGAGTGGTGAATCCATCACCAATGGCTCCAAACAAACCCAAAACCATGAGAAACCAATCTACGCCATCTGCATGCATGAAAATGGATCCAATATTAGACCCATTTTTCTTCTTCTTCTTCGTATCAACACTAGTATGGTTCTGATGATCCACACTCATTTTGCACGATTCACATTCTTCACTATCTCACCCCCAAACAAGCATTTATATATATTGAAAGTGGAGTACCAACTAATGTGGGAATCTAATGGCCAGAGGGTCGTATCAGATTAATTTTAAGTGCAGTAATCAAAACACGTGAGAAATTAAAGTGAACTGAATCAAATTAAGATATATCAATTATGCTCGTAGCAGTGGATTAGATAATTATTTTGTTTGAAAGATTTGTGAATTCTCTCTATTTTATTTAATTTACCATTTATAACGGGTCATGAAGTTGCTATGTCTGTAGTTTTCAAATTACTTGGAGTTAAGTTGGTAATTCGTCAATAAATCATCTAGAACCAAGATTTTTGTAATGAAATTGTTTTATTAAAGGTAAGCACTCACTAAATATCAATTACTCCCCCGTGTTTTATAATAAGTGACATATTTATAAAAAGAAAAAAATTAAATTTAAAAACAATTTTTATTTTTGTTTTTCGATAAAATATTTATTCTTTTTTCATTTGCAACAGTAATAATATTGTTTTTAAGATATAATATATTTTCTACTAAATAAAATGAATAATAAAAAGTTTATTAAATTATTATTAACTTTTATTTATTTATTAGTTTTTCTTGAACTATCTAAAAATCTTAAGTAACACTTATCATAGGATGAAAAGAGTGTACAATTTTAAATTTTTTTTATTGTACAATAGAATTATATGTCAAATATTTATAATTAATAAGGAATCACTAAAGTCCGTTTAGTAGTGAAAAATCGGAATAGTTTACATGAGATTTTAAATTTGAACCTAGTGCCGTTGTTATAATTTTGATGAATAAAAAATATGGTAATTAATTACAACTATTAACATTGATGTTGTGAAACTCCCTATCCATACAATTATAACATATTTTTATAATTATCAATTGAAATTTTTGAATAATTTGACTAAAGAAAATTCCTTGGATATAAGTTTCACATTATAACCAAACTAAATAATAACAAAATTGTTTTCAAAAGGTAAGAGAAATAAGAGAATGAAATACATTGTCAATTCTACTAACAAAGCAAATCCTAATTCAGCAATCAACTCGATTAAATATTTCTATTTACCGCCTTGATGTCACATTCTATCAAAACATTTTCATAACAAGGTTTATGTCTCATCTCTAACCTCGTTATTTTCATAATAGTTTTTACCTGTAATCAAACACCAAACGAGAAAAAAAAAACAGAGAAGTGAAAATCATCACTCTAACTACCAATGCAATTTACGGATGGATAGCCGCACACAAAATAGAATAATAGGTATACAATTACAAATAATAACAATGATATCTACCATGTTCAATAGCACATATTTTAGTATATGTCACATTCATAGTTCATAATCAACCAAAATACAATTATCATGCTATGTCAATGAATAGACAATTAATGACACTCCTAATTTATATACATGTGACACTAATAAAATCAATTAACTATCAATTGTTACCCGAACATTGAGTAGCCTAGGAAAATATGTCAGATCATAGTCATCACAACAGTGTACACTAGGAAGAGATACATCAAGGCATGTTAGGATAGCGATGTTGGCTAAATTTCACCCCATGCACACAACGGGTGGAATTGGGGCTCCTAATTGTGGCTATCCCCAAGGCTATGAACTCTCAAGATTTTACATAAGGGAGACTTTCCTTGACAACGTATTCCACATCATAACTATTCAAAAATCCACTGAAGCATATGATGCATGTCATATAAGACTTATGCAATTTATGTTCATTATACTTCATCAATTGATCAAACTCGTTATATATATATATATATATATATATATATATATATATATATATATATATATATATATATATATAAGAAAGATTCATTTATTTTAAGAGTAAATCTACCAAAACTTACTTCGTTTAATAACTTATGTTCTACATCAAATTTCAATTATCTAACCGTTGAATTTAAAGTTCTTAATGCATAGATTAAGTTTGCAAATTTTTATAAAATTTGAAAATCATTTGATACTTCGTTTAATTGATTCAAATCGACGGATAATCATAAAAGCACTTTATACATTGATTTGAATTAATAAAATAAAGTATCAAATAATTTAAAAAAAAATTAAAAATTTATAAACTTGATCTATGCAATAAGAACTTTAAATTCAATGGTTGAATCGTTGAAATTTGATGTAAAACATAAATTATTGAACGGAGTAAGTCCAAGTAGACTTATTCCTAAAATAAATGAATCATTCCTCAAACACACACACACATATAAATATATGTGTATATATATATATATATATTCAACAATTGTCTCATATACTCTATTCTCAACATTGCACTTAGACACTAGTTAGGCTTAACTTGCCTAGACTTTTACACTGTTAAGTTACACTTAGACTTCCATTCACATAATCATCACATGTTTAGCATTATCAGTATTAGTCATACACTAGATTTTCACGCCAACGTATATTCATTTATTAATCATTTTCTTCATTCATTATACATTAAACAATTATCATACAACAGATGCATAGGAATAGAGTGACGCTAGGTGAGGAACACCTTACACTCAACACAATCCAAACAAAGAACACATTTTCCTCACTAGACCTAGTGCAACCCTCTTATGTCTGGTGAATTTACAATAGGGAGCCCTTGAACCTCCCATGCCCAACATGATCTCTCTCATGTCCAACATCAACACCATAGAGAAAACTTAGTGGCTCTCCCACTCAACATGAACCTTCTCATGCCCAACATGAATGTCATAGAGAGCAACCCATGCTTTGTGTCATGCTTGCATCCAATGGCCACATATGGCACTCAGCACTACATTAGTTTAGAAGCTTTTGTAGAATTTGCAATTTCACTCAAAACAATTAACATACAAATCAACAAATTCCAATCAATAAAACTCCTTAACATGCACGAGTACACAATGATAAACCAAATAAAGAACAAACTTTCCTGGTTGGAATAGTTGTGCCAGCATAACCCTCTTGTAATAGAAAGCCCCTAGAGCCCCATGCTAAATGTGATCTCTCTCACACATGGCGTCAATACCATAGAGAACACTTTGTGGCTTTCACGCCCAATGTGACCCTTCTCACGCCTAACATGAATGTCATAAAGAGCAACCCATGCTCTCTATCATGCTTGTGCTTGGTGATCACATATGGCGCTCAACGTCGTGTCAGTTTAGATGCTTTTATAGAATTTGTGCATTTCACTCAAAATAATTAATATCCAAATCAACAAAATCCAATCAATAAAACTCCATAACACGCACGATTACACAATGATAAAACCAAACAAAGAACACATTTTCCTTACTTGAAAGGTCGCGCCCAGCAAAACCCTCCTACACCCAAGGAATTTACAATAGGGAGCCCTGGAGCTCCCACACTCGAAGTGATTTGTCACACACCCAACATTTACACCATAAAGAACACTTTATGGCTCTCACATCCAATGTGAACTTTCTCATGCACGACATGAACATCATAAAGAGTAACACATCCTCTTTGTTATGCTTGCAACCGATGACCACATATGTCATGTCAATTCAAATGCTTTTGCAAAAATTTGCAATTTTTCTCAAAACAATAAACATCCAAATCAACAAACTGTAATCAATAAAACTCCACAATACATAAGATTACAGATTGACAAACCAAAAAAAGAACATATTTTCCTCACTAGAAAGGTCACGTCCAACACAACCATCCTGCACCTGACAAATTTACAATAGGGAGCCCTTAGAGCTCCCACGCTCGACATGATCTCTCTCATGCCCGACGTCAACACCGTAGAGACCACTCTATGGCTCTCATGCCCAACATGAATTTTCTCACACCCAACATGAACATCACATAGAGTAACCCATGCTTTCTGTTACACCACATATGGTGCATCAATTTAAATGCTTCTACAGAATTTGGGATTTCGCTCAAAACAATTAACATGTGTAACAACTCGATTTTCACAGATTGTACGAGGGCCCAAAGCCCAATAGGGGTGATTTAGTAGCCTAGAACAGGCCGTTCCCAAATTGGAACGGGCCGTTCCAAACTACTAAAACAAGGGTGATTTATATCTTAGAATGGGTCGTTCCCAGATTGGAACGGGCCGTTCCAAAATAATAAAAGTGCCTACAAATCTTAGTTGGGAACGAGCTGTTCTAGTTTAAGAACGGGCCATTCCAAATATGGTTGTTGTGGGTTAAATGCAACCCCAGAACGGACTGTTCTGGTTTGAGAACGGGTCGTTCTGGATGTGAAATTTTACGCATGACGAAGAGTCCAGAACAAGCCGTTTCGAATTTGAAACGGGCCGTTCCGGCCACTCCTGATGCCTATAAATAGAGCGGTCTAACACTCCCAAAATCACACCTTTTAGTTTTGACTTCTTTCAGTTCTGACTTCTTTCTTCTACATTCTCTTCTTTTCCTTCTACACTCTCTGAAGACCGAGGGTCACTTAGAAGAGGAGACCAAGGAGATCTCTGTTTTAATTTCAGCTACTACTTATCGAGGTACATAGGAAAATAGGATTATTTGTATGCAGAGTTACATGAGGGAATTGGGTAGAGGAAGAGTCCCTTAAGATTATGAGTAATTTTATAATTATTTCTGTTTGAGGAATTGATGATCTCATTAGATGATGATTTGGGAGAGGGAACAAAATTATAGAAAAGTTCCTATAAGTTAGGTTTTGGAAAAATTGGATTATTTCTGTTTGAGGAATTGATGATATCCCATTAGATTATGTATGTGTTGAGGATTAGAAATATATATTTAATTTGTAAGAATGAAGATCTGGGAGAGAGAACGAAATTGTAGAAAAGGGCCTGTGAGTTAGGTTTTTGGAAAATTTGAGGGTTTTATTATTTGAGTTAAGATTCTACTAAATTGATTATTCAATCTGGTTTTATATTAAATTATTAATATTATTGTTACATTATTTGGTAAAATTGATGATCTAGACATGGAATGTGGTGTTCTGCCTTCGTAAAAATATATACATTATATCTATTATTTTAATATTGAATTGATAACATGATGTGAGTATGTTGACATGAAATTAGATGTTGATGTGATATGATTGTGGTTCCTCACACTAATGACCAGGGATGAGACAACTCCTGGGTAAGTGATGCTACAGGGAGGGCATGCCCCTGGCATGGTGTGGGATGAGTGAGGCAATTAACACGTATCACTTATGTCAGATGTGGCGTGGCCTTGGCATAGGGTTAATTGTAAGATTTGTGTGAATTGTGATGCGATTTTGGTTCCTCAGACTAATGACCAGGGATGAGACGGCCCCTGGGTAAGTGATGCTACAGGGAGGGCGTGCCCTTGGCATGGTGTGGGATGAGCGAGGCAATTAACCCGTATCACTTATGTCAGTTGTGGCGTGGCCTTGACATAGCGTTAATTGTAAGATTTGTGTGAATTGTGATGGATTGATGTAATTGTGAATTGAGATGCGAAGATGATGAATGATTGACAAATTATGATATATATAAATGCTGGTCAATATTTCATTAAGTAATGAGTTATGATGGGATTATGTTGTGTTTTTCCTTGTGTGCTTTCCATATAGATGTTTTCTTTTCTCACCGTACAACTTGTGGATGTTTTAGGTGAGGAAGATCCAGCTATGAGTGGCATCTAGAATGCCAACAGTTGAATTATGGGTATGCTCTGATATTGTGACATCGGGGCAGAGGATTTCTAGGACATTGATTTTATTTGTATATGGAGTTGTGCTTATTATTTGAAAACATTTTGTAACCTCTTAAGTTTTACTTTCCAAGTTTTATTTTCAATTATTTTGGTTATTGAAGAACAATTATGAAGGTTTTGTATGAACCCTTTTACCAATGTTGAAAATTTTATTCTTTAGTTTATTTATATTATTACAATATATATGTGTTGGGGTAGTAAGGGTGTCACAACATGCATATCAACAAATTTCAATCAATAAAACTCCATAACATGCATGATTACACATTGATAAACCATCCATTAACATCATCATATTCATTATTCATGCTATTTCAATTTATTCAATCCTTAAGGTTTCCGTGGGAACCCATAGACAATCATAGATTCACATTCATATGTAATACTAAGGATTAAAAGCATGACTATGCATTTATAATACTAAGAGCACATGATAATGTTTACAATACTAATTTACAAATCAAATTATGGTTTGGGTTTCCCCTTCATACTTTATATACACAAAATAAGATTCGAGGTCAATCTCGTTACCCAATAGAAAACCCACATGCTAGAGTGAGGTTCTCACTCCCCTGTTACCTCAATGAATATCAAATGTTTGGTGTGGATCTCTGACATCATCTCCAGTTCTCCCTTCTATTCAGATTACATGCAAAAGCATGAGTTAGTAATTTGTGAGAAGCAACCTTAGTCTCACTATTCTATTAAAAAAGAGTACTTTAAAACCCTAACCTTCATGCAACCCATCAATAAAATAATATTAACCATAGTTAATTATTTTTAATTAGATAATAAAACATACTAATTAGTTAATTTTAAAATATTCATTTTTAGATAAGAGAATAAAAGATTTTCATACTCACCACCTAAATTTTATTTATTTTGATTAGATAATTATTTTTAAAATTATTAATTTATTCTAAAAAAGTTGGGATGTTATAAACATAGTAATGATGTAGGAAGAATATGCATGAGCATTAGGTACTTTAATATCAATGTTATGCAACAAATACTAAAGAAAAAAAAGGTTAAAACATCAATGTTTAGCATTGCAATGTTGATCGAGACATAGACAACATGCATGAGTTTCTTCTTTGCTACAATATGCATGCTTCGGGAAAGGGAAGATTCTCACTTCTTCCCTTTAAAAAAAAATGGTGATTTTGAGGGAGAGACTCACAAAGGACGTGAGTAGTGTTTCAGAAGAAGAAAAAGAAATAAGAGATGAGAAAGAAAAGAAAAGAAGAAAAGAGTAGAGAAAGAGGAGGAGAAAAGAGAACAAGAGGTAAGTTTAAAATTTTTTACTTTTTTAATTTTTAAAAATTATTATAGTATTTTTCGTCTTTATGTTTATTTTATGTTTTAAAAAAATAGTGAGAAATTTTTTTATGATTAAAATTTAGTAGATGTCAAAATAATTTTCATTTTAGGGTTTAGGGTGAAATAATAAAATTTAAATTTCATACTTTCCTATTGACCACCAATTAATTTTAGGATTAGTTGAGCGGTGGAGACCTGAAACATACATTTTCCACATGACATTTGGAGAGTGTACAATTACATTAGAAGATGTTTCAATTTTACTTGGTCTTAAGGTACATGGAGACCCAATTACAGGTTATTCTACATATAGATGGGTTTCACTTGTTGAAGATTTGTTTGGAATTACACCACCACCAATTGTAATTAAAGGTGGAAGGCTAACGATGAGTTGGGTTGATCAATACTTTTTTATATTTCAATGCATGTGCATAGCGTGCAACAAATGAAGCGATATGCCCGAGCTTATATTTTGCAGTTTCTTGAGGGTATGTTTTTCTCTTACAAGTCTTCAACTCTAGTACTTATGCGATATTTGTTCATGTTAACATATTTAGACCAATGTGGCCAACTTAGTTGGGGATCAGCCTTGCTTGCTCATTTGTGTAGAGAACTATGCCTTGCCACTAATTATGACAATAAAGAAATTAGTGAGGCATGTGTTTTACTATAGTTGTGAGCATGGTACTGGATTCCATTTTTTGCACCCCTGTCTGCACCACTAAATATTTTTGGCATTCCTTTAGGTGTAAGGTAATATTTTAAATTAAATTGCATTATTAAATATTAAATTTAGAATTATTAAATTAAATTACATTATTAAATATTAGATTTCATATTTTCAAGTGGAATAGTGTCTTGTAGGTGACGCAAAGAACTCTTGTTCAGATTCGCGATGCATTAGATAAGATGAAGAATAAAAACGTACGTTGAGAGTTTTTATTGATTACAATTTTAAAGTGAATACCTTGAAATTAGCATTAATTTGTGACTTTTTTTATTTTTTTTCTGTGCAATTTGTTTGGTAGCCATATCTTCAATATTTTCATTCTCTACCATTATATTGTGTAGAGAACACAAATATTTGGAGGGTGGTAGTGTTATTAATAGACTTTCATATAATTGAGTATCACCATGTTGACCGTGTGATGCACCAGTTTGACATGGTACAATACATTCCTCGTCCTCCACGTCAACCAAATAATTTGCACGATCTAACTTTACGTGGCAAAGATGATATTGATTGGCGAGTTCAGCACGCTATCTTTGTACACGAGTGGGAAACAATGTTAGATTGTGTTTGGACAAAAGAAGCTTGAACTACTACATGTTTAAGTGGTAGTTTAGAGTACATGGTGTGGTATAAAAGGCACACCAGATGTTGGATTGGGCGCATTACTGCAAAACAAGGTTATGTGGTAAGTCATATATAATAATAAATGCTTTATAATTAATTGTTTTGGTTGTTTATATTTGTGATTTATATTAAGTTGAACATGTAAAATTAACAATATTTTTATTTACAGGAGGACACTATTGAGGAAATGTATCATAAGGCCAAATCTTGCTAACTACTTCGTGGTATACAGTGAATTCTAATGACTTTAATATCCCTCTACAAGTGCTCCACCACCAGGCGTGTAGATCACCAACCTGTAGATATATATGTGTAATCACATGACCCCCTATAGGTAGTTATTAGGCTTATCCAATGACACCATCCGGGGGTTATAGTTAGTATGTATATACTTCAAGTGATACTAGTAAACAAAGTCTTACTTCTGCTGCTTATGTTTCATCTCTATGTGATACATATTTACCACCTTTATTTGGTACATATGTTCCTTCTCCACCAACATACACTCCAAATGCTCATATAAGCAACATGATGACTCTGTCAGCACCTTATTATCCATTTAGATATGGCGAAGATGATATGTAGGGTACTTTGAAGGACCTTCTTTTGGACAACCTACTTCTGTTGGATAACCTAGTTTTGGACAACCTACTTTTGGACAATATTGTTTAAGGTATAGCCTAAACCAAGCCTTTGCAGGTGAGCAATCGACACACGCTATAAAAGAAGTAGAAGAGGAGGACCCTATAAGAAGGAACCTAGATCGGGGTGCTACCTAGGCATTGTGGTCGTCAATATATTTTATTACCTTATGATCCGACAGATCCACGATGGAGGCCTAGTAGATAATTCATTTGTATTTGCTTTATTTTTGTTGTTTTTTGAGTACATTCAATTATATAATGAATTATAATTTTTAATTCATGTTATTCATTATTGTCATTTGAATTCTTCAACTATTTGTTGTATTGTCTTTAATAGTCATAAACCAATAATTTAAAATAATTCATACCATTGATTAATTAAATATATTATATATAATTTTTAAATATTATTAATTAATAAATTTATGAATATATTGTTTTTACTAACATCGTCATATGCTTCTTAAAATCAATAATGAAATTCATTAGTAAAATATATAAAACTTACACACATGACTGAATATTACATGTTAAACTTCATATACACATTAATGATTCAGGTCATCAATGATATTTGATGCTAGTTGCAGATAGTTTATTCTATCATGACCTTCAACCCTACAATGTCCACAGCGTTGTCTTGGTTGTGACTTTGTCCAATCTATTTTATTTCTTATACAGGTTGATTTTGTACGGCCTTTAGCACGCAACATACTTTGGTCAAGGACAATATATGCGAGGTCCGTTGGTAGGACGAATGTTGTCATCACTACCAAGTGGGTACCATTGGCCAAAATATGCCTCTTTAATATATGCATTTGAATAGGCAACATCAAGATAGTTCAAGGGATCTACGTGAATATAAGCACATGCAGCAATGACATGTGAACATGGATATCTGTAAGCTTGGAAAACACCACATTGAAATTTTCGTTCATTAAGAAGTATTGTCCAAGTATTACCACCTCTTTCTGTAACTGGATTGAAAGCTTCTTCCACTTCAAATCTGGTCGCCTCATAGTCATATCTTCGAACGAAATGAAATGTTGTCTCCTCTTGGTTGTTCTGCATAGCATCCATTAACTTTTGACAATATCATTGACCAACCACAAGCTTTGCATTTGCTTGACCTAACCTTTGCACAAAATACTAAATTAACCTAGCATATGTACACTTTACAAGAGTTGTTATTAGTAGGTTACAAACACCCTTTAAGATCTTATTGATAGCCTCACACAAGTTTGGAGTCATGTGATCGTATTTGTGACCTTTGTCATCATGGGTGACGCTCCATTTTTCTAATGAAATCCTAGCAATTCATCACGAATTTCTGGGCTTATCCCATGAAATTGTTCAAGCCTCCTAACAAAGTTATTTTTGCAAGTTGTGTAGTCTTTCCAAATTTTACCACAAATATCAACATTAGGTAATAGCATAACAAATTATGTAGTATGAAAAACATAGAATAAAAGAAGAAAATAGTATTATACCCATGTGAATCAGCTCTTCTTTGAGTTTGATATTTTTAAATTAGTGGTTGAAATTGCTTGCAATGTGATGAATATAATAGACATGATAGCCATAAGGTGGTTGCCAACCATTATTTTGATTTGCCACAACTAATTTGATGTTTTGGTGTCGATCAAATATTAAACAAATGTCTTGCTTTGTAGTTACATATCAACGAATGTTTGACAAGAACCATGACCAAACACATAATATTTCACCTTTAACTATAGCAAAAACAATTGGTAAAATGTGACCATTGCCATCTTATGTTGTAGCGATTAGCAGAGTACTGCGATATTTCCCATATAAAAATGTTCCATCAATTTGTATGATGAGTTTTGTGTATAAGCAGACCCAGGACAACATTCTAGCATCCTATCCAACCACCTTGGAAAAGGGTCATATAAATCTTCTCAATCACCAAAAACTCTTGAAATGGCTTTTTGTTTTGCTTTCCAATCCTTTTTGTACGAAACCTTATAATTAAATTATCCACTTAATTATTCTTTCTTGAATTAATGAAATTGACACGAAAACATCTTCCTTAATCATTTCTGAAATGAAATGTTAAGCATACTACTAATAGTTATTATGAAAATAACCTTTATTTTTAAATATTTGAAGAGTATGTATAGATAAAGTTACCTAATATACAAGAGCAAATGAATTCGGAGTCCAATTTGTTGTGATCTTGAGACAACATTGCATTAATGCATGTGCGTCAATCACCCCATTTCTTTATGACCCACTTGTTATTTTACTTAGTGTACATAATAGCTCTTAGTTTCCAAGGGCAACCTTCATTACTACTAGGGCATCATACCGACAAAACCTTTAACCCAGACTCAACAACTACAAATGTCTAGTGAGCATTCATAGAGTAGTGTTTAACAACCATTTGAACATTAGCTTTAGTATGAAAACATAGCCCAACATATAACTCATCCCCAATGCGCCAAGAATTGGGAACATCTAACCCACCATATACCACATCTCTTGATCTAGATGGGACCAATAGATGTAACTATAATGTGGAGTATTGCTAAAAGATGGAGGTTGTGATAGACATACACGGTGACAAGATGCACAATATCAATAATAAATATTACTAAATTAAAATGGCAGTACAAAAAAATTTGTAATTACTTGATTCGTTCATTCTAGGAGGCTCAACTTTAAATGATGATTACACGTTTATCATTACTATCAATGTTACCTTCATCTGATGAGCTATCATCTGCAATTTCATCATCTTGTTCAACATTGCTATCATCATCATCACTTAAGTTTGTTGCAAAATCAACCTTTGAATCATGATGATTTATTGGTGGCGAAATTATTTGCTCAAACTAATGGTGACTACTTATTACATTTAAATATGCTAAAATTGGAGGTTGATGCACTTCTTCTGTTGTAGTTAAATCTTGTAAAGAAAAAGAAGATGTGCCAACAATATCAACATCAATATATAATTCTACCATAGTCATATAACTTTGGTGTTTAAAACTATCAAGCATACATGCAATATCTTCATCATCTGCAATTTCTTCAACTAGATAAAAAATGGGATTCAGAGATTGTAAACATCTACAAGTGATGCTAGAAATAATTTGGTTACGACACAATTTCAACTTAGCATGAATTTTTTTCTTTAAAGATTCAAAATCCTATCCACGATTTACATAAATTGTTTTCTTGTCACCTATAAAAATGCAACCTTGATCATTGTTAATTTTACTACCATTATAATACAGTAAGCAAATGAAAGACATTTTGAAAATGAAAGTAGAAATATACAAAATCAAGAGATAGAGATATGAGAATGAAGAGAAGAGTTGTGGAATGAAAATATGAATTGAAGAGTTATGGAATGCAGAATGAAGAGAATAGTTCCTTCATCTATATATAATAAAACTTCTACTGAGAAGCTTTACGGGCAGTCAAGGATAATGAATTTACCTTCACGCGTACCCAGAGAAATGATGAGACTTTACCTTCACGCAGATGGGACTTCACATTCATGGGCCTATAGTTTTCTACTACAAGGAGCACTGAGCACTGAGGACTAGGAGACACGGAAGCAAAACGTCAACCAACATGAAGTTGTCTATTACATGCAAAACGCCAACCTTGGTGACATTTTTCGTTCATGTTTCCATGTGCACCAAGCGTCAAGCATAATGACGATTCTCGTTGATCCCTGCATGTGCACAAAACGTCATAGTGGTTGACGTTTTTAGTTCATTTTTGCATGCACAAACCATGCAGAATAAGTCACAATGGACCATGCAGAAAATGTCACAATAATTGATGTTTTTTGTTTCCTCTCTCCTACGTGCATGCATTTTCAGAAATCTTCACTGAAGCTAACATTTTCTTCCTCACTTCAAATCTGACGTGGCAAAAACTATTTAGTTTGGTAAATAATTTTTTTAATAATTTATTTTAGTAATATTTTTTAATTTATTATGGCAATGATATCACAGATGAGGATATAAAAGAGACATGAAAAGTTAAGAGATTATAATTTAGAGTAATTTTAAAAAAATAAATTTGAGAAAAATTGAATTAATATCCCTATTACGTTAACATAATGAAAAAGACAATGATAAAAAAAAATTAACAACAAAGACTAAAAAATTAAAAAATTATAAATATAAAGATTAAAAAAAATCTATTTTAAATTATAATAATTAATAGTAATTGAAAATGATAAATATAGAGATAAAAAAAATAAACTATTAAATAAAATATAAAGTAATTAAAATTATACAGAATAAAAATATGTTTTTAAAAAAAATATCGGTAACTACACAAGGTTATGCTCGTGATAACGTGTAATGGCAATCCTCGATAATAACTGATCGGGTTAATCTCACGGTGTAAACTACCAAGTTATCCAATCTCGGTAATGAATTCACAGTATTTATGATAAATATAATAAAAACTGTTTTATATATTATATACATTAAACATGGATAATAAATATGTACTGTAAAATAGTATATTATATAAAATAATAAAATCACTAGTTAATTTGGGTCTTTTATATCGGTTTGTGAGCCAATGAAGATATTGTTGACGTAAAAACCTGGTTACTTCTATGTCAATTATTTCATTCCTACAAAAATATTATTTTACGTTAGTTTTTTAACAACCACTGTAGAAAAAGGTGGCGGTATTTTTGTAACTATGACTAATTTTTTTACGTTGATTATTTTACAGCACATGGATTTACACAATGTGTCAAATGTACACTAAGTACTTAACCGGTGTATAAATGTGAGAGACATAAATTCTTACTTAAACTTAAAAATTTGTAAATAAATGTATATTTTACATTTATCTACAGATGATTTAATTGTTCATTACGTAAATTATATAGCATCAATTTTGTAGATTTTACCTACGAAAATAATTATAATTACAAAAATTTGAATTTTACTTGATATTTATAGGTAGAAGTAGTTTTTGACTTTAACTACAATCATCATGTTTCATTGTTTTGTAAGAACAAAACATTTATATGTCACTTTTTTTTATAGTGCACCACACCTCATGCCCTTCTTCTTTCATCATTGCTCAGGGCCTCTGTCGCCCATATTATAAGGTTAATTGGTTTAATTAAGTTAATTTAATTAAACTTAGTCTATACTATAAGTTTAATGAGAGGAAGTTATTTATATTTAGTTTGGTTGATTTATTTTATTAAATAATTTATGTTTTATAATAAATTTTAAAAATATAATCGTTAAATTAAAAGTTTTTAATATATAGATAAATTATATTATTTTATAAAAATATTTGAAAATTATTTGATATTTTATTTTATTAATTGAAATTAATGAATAAAAAAAATATTTTATATGTTAATTTTAATTTATATAATAAAATATTATATGATTTTTAAAATTTTTAAACTTTACATATTAAATTTATTTTAATTTTGTAGATGGTTTTTTGAAATATGAGGTAAAATATAAATTATTGAATGGAGTAATTTTATCAAAACTTACTTGTAGAATAAGTAAATCCCTCTTCAAATTAATTAATTATAAGTATAAATTTGGTATAAGTTTAATTATTTAGGTATAAATACAATATAATTTATACCAAATTAATTAAACTTATAGTATTGGATAACTTTAAATAATTTAATTTAATTTATATTAAAAAAATAAAAATATATTAATAATCTATTATATTTTGTCTAAAAAAACTTATTTCGCTTTTTAGATGAAAAAAAAATTAGCTATACTTTAAAATATAAAATAAATTATATCTATTATATTAATTTAATGTTTTCTTCTTAATGGTAGATCTACTTTTAGGTATGTCAGAAATATTTTATTATTAATATTCTTTTCTATGCATCATTTACTAGTGGGCCATTATCTTAATTTCTTCCCATTCTTCATTATAATCACTACAATACATAGTTTTTAGCAATATTTGAAAAATATTACTTAATTATGTATAAATGTTATTAATTTGTTTTAGCAACATATTATCAAATGTTGTGTATAGTCTATGTTGCTAAAGACTTTTAATAACATTTTTATAATTAGGTAACATTTGAAAAATGTTGCCAAAGTAGTATTTTTGTAACATTTTAATGATGTTGCTAAGATTTTGTTAATTTTATAAAACGATAATTAATTTTAATTAAGATATCACTATCAATTATTATATATTTATATGCCTCCTAAACTCCTAGGACTTCATTAAGAGAAGATTAAAGACATGCTTAATTGTTTTTTAGGGGAAAACATTCTTAGTTAGTTACCACTAATAATATATAAAATATCAAATTTCATTTATCTTAAGTATAACTATGTGATTATATATACTTTTTATGAGTCATTAATCTATTCGATGTGAAATTTTAATTATGGGTAACAATTAGAGATAAGAGAAATATACTTTTTTTTACCCAATGTGAGACTTTGATTTTAGAAACAATTATAGTAACATTTTTTTAAAAAAATTTTGCAAAATAACCTATATGAAATTTTTTTACTCGATATGGGACTTTGATTTTGAAAACAATTAGAAAAAATAATATTGAAATAAAAAATGTTACTCTATCTATAATGACATTTTTTAAAAAAGTGTTGCAAAATAACCTATTTATTTAAGAGTTAATCACCTATACACTGTCAGTGTAAAGTTTTTTTACACTGACAACCAATTATATCTTTTAATTGTGTCATGTCACTATTAAAAGAAAATGTGTTTATAATGACATGGAACAATTAAAAGATATAATTGGTTGCCAATGTAAAAAAACTTTACACTGGCAGTATATAGGTGATTAACTCTTTATTTAATATATAGTAACATTTTCATAAATGTAAATAAGAAAATGTTGCTAAAGAATTAAAATCTAGTAGTGGATTTTGTTCAAACATTTTTCTCGTATTCTATATGCATTAGTTATACATGTGATTTTCAACACTTAAGTCTCAAATACATTTTATATTAAAAAAAAATATACAAGCCAGCCTATCGTGCTTCTTGTAACACCTTAAAAATTCAATACTAAAAATTAAATAAAAAAAATATTATTTTTTTAATAATTACTTATTTTACATGTCATAATTCATTTTATAAAAAATGTGAAGTGATAATAAATAAATAATTTTAAAACAAAACAAAATTAAAAAAAAATACTTGTACTAAATTAGGTAATATTAGTAGTTATTACTTATTATTAGTAAAAAGTTATGAAAAATAATTAGTGTTTGGCCTAGACCCATAAAAAATATTAATAAAGAGAATAACACATTAAGTGATCAATGAAGTAAATTAATTAATAAAGTTAAGTTACACTAGTGCAAAAAAGGGTATTTACGTCACCCAATTTACGTCGCAAACCACAAACACCGACGTTGTAAAAACGCGGTGGCAGTTTCGTAAATAAGTGGAGACAATTTACGTCGGACCTCTCGTAGACCGACGTAAATTAGGTAATTTACGTCGGGTACCTCTATCCTGACGTAAATTTACGTCGGGTACCTCTATCCCGACGTAAATTTACGTCGATTCCTTTTAGTCCGACGTAAATTTACGTCGGTCCCACCCACGTCCGACGTAAATTTACGTCAGAGTCCACCAAGACCGACGTAAATTTACGTCGGCGAAGCCTTATCCGACGTAATAGTTCTCCTATATTGCCCCCAAAGTCCCATTTTCATTCCCGCGCTCACAGTTTATACGAAATCCTCTGAATTACTTGAGTCTCCCACTGCGTTTACGGCTACATTCAACGTATCCAAGTTTGTAAGTGTCAGCACGTTGGTCGTTTGAGGTTAGTTTGTTGTCCCCGTAATTTATTTGTTTTTTTTTTGCTATTTGTTCCTCTGGAACGGCCCGTTCTGCAAGGAGAACGGGCCGTTCTCCTTGCAGAACGGGCCGTGCTCCTTGCAGAACGGGCCGTTCTCCTTGCAGAACGGGCCGTTCTCCTTGCAGAACGGACCGTTCTGCAAGCAGTACGGGTCGTTCTGCATGGAGAACGGCCCGTTCTGCTGGAATTTTTTTTGTTGTAATTTGTTGATCTGGAACGTCCGTTCTAGTTTCAGTACGGGCCGTTCCAGATGCATTAAAGAAGAGACTTTTTTAGGCATTGACCTTTAGTTTACCATCGATTTTTTAGGGTTGTAGTTTAGGTTAAAAAAATTATGAATAACTGAGTCAATAGTTAATTTGTGTTAATATATAGATAATGAATCGAAGTTGGATGAATGCAAGTCGCATTAGTCAAGAGTACAGAAATGGAGTTGAAGAGTTCTTACAATTTGCAAGAGAAAATGGGAAACCCATCAAAGGGGCATATTATTGTCCATGTGTTCGATGTTTGAATCAGATACGTCAAGAAGTTGGAGAAATACGTGATCACCTGTTTATATATGGTATTGTGAAGAGTTATACAGTATGGACATGGCACGGAGAAATATTAGACATTCCAACAGTGTCAACAACTGAAAATTTTGAAGGGATGAACGATAACTTAGAAGAGATGATACGTGATGTTGGTGAAGAAAATTTTGAAAGAGCACATGTGTATGATACCTTAAAGTCTGATTTTGAGCAACCATTATACCCAGGATGCAGTATGTTTACAAGATTATCAGCAACTTTAAAATTGTTTAGTTTAAAAGCAAGAAATGGTTGGACTGATAAAAGTTTCACAGAATTGTTGGAGTTATTGAAGGAGATGCTTCCAGAAGATAACACGTTACCTAATCGCAACTATGAGGCAAAAAAGATACTATGTCCAATGGGTTTGGAGTATAAGAAGATACACGCGTGCCCTAATGATTGCATATTATATACAAATGATTTTGCTACACTGAAAGTGTGTCCCACATGTGGATTGTCGCGGTTCAAAAAGAAAACTGATGGAAGTAATGGTGAGGAAGAAATAGAGGGTCCCCCTGCTAAGGTCTTATGGTATTTGCCAATAATACCTAGGTTTAAAAGATTGTTTGCCATTAAAGAAGATGCAAAAAACCTCACATGGCATGAAAATGGTAGAAAATGTGACAACTTTCTTCGACATCCAGCTGATTCTCCGTAATGGAAGAGGATTGATGAAACATTTCCAGAATTTGGTGCAGAGTCAAGAAACTTGAGAATTGGTTTAGCTACAGATGGCATGAATCCTTATGGGAACTTAAGTAGTAAACACAGTTCATGGCCAGTTTTGTTGGTCATTTATAATTTGCCTCCTTGGCTATGCATGAAGAGAAAATATATTATGTTGTCTATGATGATATCAGGTCCCCGACAACCAGGAAATGACATAGATGTGTATCTTAGTCCATTGATTGATGACTTGAAAATGTTATGGGACACAGGAGTGGAGGTGTTTGATGCATATCGTGAAGAAAAATTTACCATGCGTGCAATGTTATTTTGCACAATAAATGATTTTCCAGCATATGGTAACCTGAGTGGGTATAGTGTGAAGGGTCATTATGCATGTCCTATATGTGAAGAAAACACAAGTTATACCCAATTGAAACATGGGCAAAAGACTGCGTACACTAGGCATCGTAAGTTTCTTGTTCGTAGTCATCCATACCGTAGATTGAAGAAAGCATTCAATGGAAGTCAAGAGGATGAAATTGCCTCGACACCGCGCAATGGTGAAGAAGTATATCAACGGGTGAAGAACATTAACATTGTGTTCGGAAAGACGCAAAAGAAGTCAACTGAGAGAAATATCTGGAAGAAACGATCAATATTCTTTAATCTTCCTTACTGGTGCAAGTTAGATGTTAGACACTGCATAGATGTGATGCATGTGGAGAAAAATGTTTGTGATAGTGTAATTGGGACATTGCTAAACATCAAAGGAAAGACTAAAGATGGAGTGAAAGCACGACAAGATTTGGTAGACATGGGTATACGTTATGAGTTGCATCCTCAGTCTATTGGAAGACGCACTTACTTGCCTCCAGCTTGTCATACTCTATCAAAGAAAGAAAAAAAAAGCTTTTGTGAGTGCTTAAGCAGTGTGAAAGTTCCACAAGGGTACTCCTCAAATGTTAAGAGTCTGGTGTCTATGCAAGATTTGAAGTTGATTGGTTTAAAGTCTCACGATTGTCATGTGTTAATGCAACAACTTTTGCCTGTGGCTATTCGTAACATTTTACCATCTTCTATTAGAGTTGCTATTACTCGATTGTGTTTATTCTTCAATGCCATTTGCAACAAAGTAATTGACCCTATAAAGTTAGATGAGTTAGAAAATGAAGCAATCACAATCTTGTGTCAATTGGAAATGTATTTTCCACCTTCATTTTTTGATATCATGGTGCATTTGATAGTTCATTTGGTTAGGGAGATTCGATTGTGTGGCCCGGTTTATCTTAGATGGATGTACCCTGTTGAGAGATATATGAAGATCTTAAAAGGATATGTCAAGAATCAATACCGCCCAGAAGCCTCTATTGTGGAGAGGTACATTGCAGAAGAAGCCATTGAGTTTTGTTCAGGGTACATGTCGAAATCAGAACCAATAGGAATTCCCAAGACTCGACATGATGGGAAACAATTTGGTAAGGGTAGTCGAAGTTTAAAGATTAGAACTGTGAGTCGAACAGAAGTTGACCAAGCACATTTGTACATATTGAACAACACTGATGAAGTAATTCCTTACATATCAGAACACATAGATGAAATCAAGATAGCACACCCTCGGATGACTGAGAAATGGGTATTGAATGAACATAACAAGAGTTTTTTAGCTTGGTTTAAGAAAAAGGTTTATGGTGAGGTTAATGCTTCTGATACACTTTTGAGACTCGCGCGTGGGCCTAACAATGATGTCATTACATTTGGTGGGTATGACATTAACAAATATTGTTTCTATACAAAAACAGAAGATGACAAAAGTAGAGTACAAAATAGTGGGGTTACAATTCAGGCTGAGGCTGTGCACTTTGCTAGTTCAAAAGATAAAAATCCCATTACAGCATCCATGAGTTATTTCGGAGTCATAGAAGACATATGGGAAATTGATTATGTTACGTTTAGAGTGCCTGTGTTCAAGTGTAAATGGGTTGATGGCAATACAGGTGTGCGGACAGATGATTTAGGGTTTACTTTGGTTGATTTGAATAAGGTCGGCTATAAGGATGAACCTTTTATTATGGCATATCAAGCAAGACAAATTTTTTATGTAAAGGATCCATGTAATGAGAAATGGTCAGTGGTCCTCGAAGGAAGAACCATGCATGGAACTCACGAAGATGAGTCTCTAGATATGCATGAGACACCGTCTTTTTCAAGCAGATCATTTGGTCCTATTGCGGACAATGAAGTGGACGAAATACATGCTATTCGAAGTGATCATGATGAAGGAATATGGGAAAACATTCCAACCTAATAGGTTTCTGTTTATGTATTATTTGTTTTTTTATTAGTTATTTTGTTGCTATATTGTTATTATCTTTTTTACTTTATTTGTCTATTCAATTAATTCATTGTTTTAATAATGACAGTTTAATTTTTTCAGGATTATGGAGGATTCTGGGTCTGGCAGTGGAAGGAGGGAAGGTAGATCTGTCACTCGATTGTCTGGGTTGACAGCTGGGCGCATTGCCAAGGAGAGGACACCGGTTGAGGTGGATCCTCGTTCTGGCAAGGCATCAGGCCCAAATGCTGCCAAGTTTAAGAGCTATTTGGGAGTCCTAGCTCGACGACATGTTTCTATTATCATTCCATCATGGGATGACGTTCAGGAGGTTGACAAGAACCTCATGTGGCAGGATATTCAGGTATATACTTTCACATCCTTTCAATATTATATAACTTAAATACATTATTTATTATTTGTTGTTCTTTTCATAGCAAAATTTTGACATTCCCAACACTGAGGGCATGAGGAGGAAGATGTTATCTGCCCTTGCCAGCAGGTGGAGAGACTTCAAGACTTTCTTGACACGGGAGTATGTATTTGGAGAGCGCCAAAATGAGACTCCCTGTCTAAAGTACCAGATCACTGATGAGGAGTGGATGCAATTTTGTGCCACTCGATTGGACCCTTCGTGGCAGGTTAGTTATTGATAACTTTTACATTGACACAAATACTTAAGGTATATTTTAATTTATCTCATTTTTTTTTTGTATTATTGCAGGCTAAAAGAATAGCTGCCCAAGAACGACAAGCCAAGAATGATGCACCCCATCTATTGTCAAGAGGGGGATATGAAAGAAAAAAAAAGCAAATGAAGAAGGCTAGGGCACAGGCAGCAGGGGTTGAGGATGCTGACCGTGTGGAGTCACCTCCCCGCCATGAGATGTGGATAGCAGCCCGGACAAAACCAGATGGGCAAATGACTTCTGAGTCTGCAAGGGTCGTTGCTAATAAAATAGTAAGTAAAAATATACAAATTAAGACTCTTCATTTCAACTCATTTAATTCATAAGATTTTTTAATCTTCCTTATTGTTGCAGGAGGATTTAGTTGAGCAGAGCACCCAGGGCTCATTTGTTTCCGATGGTCGGAATGATATCCTCACAACGGCCATAGGAAAGCCAGAGCACGGAGGTCGTGTGCGTGGTGTTGGTGGTTCTTGGAGCCACCGAGATTTCTTTGGTGGCCGATCATCGAGGAGCACTGTCGACTCTTGTAGTCAAGAGGTTATACAAAAATTGGAGCAGAGATTGGAGATGCAGTTTCAAGAGAAACTGAAGAATATTGAAAAACAGTTTGAAGAGAAGTTTGAACTTTTGGCTCGTTCTCAGCAACAGACTGCAGTTGCTCATGATGGTGTTCGAGTCAGCACTAAAGGGAGTTGTGCTGCTCCAAATTCCTCAGGGGAACATGCTCACACTGATGTACCAAACCAGTGCGAGTTATATGTTGAGGATGACCCCCCACGGTTAGTGGCTATTGGCCGAGTATTTGAGGGTGGCTCAACCATCCATGGTGTCCCTCTACAGCCAGACTGGACACGGGTTGTGGTTGACCAAGTTCAAGATGCTGCTGCTCCAGTGCCTTTGCCCAATACAGAGGTTCAACTAGTGGGGCAGGCAACCGGCACATTCTTAGCTTGGCCAAAATGTTTGGTCATGCCGCTTTCAGCACGGGCAAAGGTAATTATATTATTGCTCTTTTAGATTCTTATAATTCTATTATTGTTTAACTAATTTTGATTATTTCTTTAGGATTTTATCGATCGTGGTAAGGAGGTCATGAGAGAACCTCATGTTCATGATGCTAATATCGCAGAAGCTGAGGATGATCCCATATCTAAGCTTCTAATCAAATTACCACGATTAAAGAAGCAACCAATTCAATTGCAGTGGGACATTAGAGTTTTTGGAGTTGATAGCTCTGATGTTCCACTATACATATCTCTGCCTGATGCATTAGAGATTGTTGGGGGAAACTCCATGTTAAATATATCTGTCATACAGTTGTGGGCCATGTAAGTCATATTTTCTTTTATGAGTCTAAATTTACAATAATTACATTTAACTTATAATAATTATTTGTGTTAGGTACATGGACAAATTGAGTGTGGAGCAAGCACAAGCAGAAGTATATGGATTTATTGAGCCTCAATCCATCCAAAAATCAGGAAACACTCAGGTCCAGATCCAACAATATATGCAAACATGGATGAGTGACTCAAGAAGACATATATACATGGCTCCATACATTGACGGGTTAGTTTTTTAATTGATTTTTTAATCATGGTAATTTTTTAACTGATTTGTTTGTCATACAATGTAGGTCTCATTGGCAGTTAATGGTAATCATTCCTAAGGAATATACCGTGGTGTGGTTTTGTTCACTTCATCGAAAACCAAGCCAGGAAATTAAAAGCCAATTACATGGGTAACTAAATTTTTTCATTATGTTTTAACACTGTAATTATATATATTGGCTAACATTTATTTTTATTTCAATTAATTAGAATCGTGTCTGGAGCTAATATATTAAGTGGAAGAGCCAGATCATCAAAGTCATTGCATTTCATATACCCTAAGGTTAGCAAATTAATTCATACAGTCAATAATATTTAAATTTATTGACTTTGGAATTAATAGTTATTTGTTTCTCATTTTAGTGTAATAAGCAACAAGACTCGTTTGAATGTGGCTATTACATCATGTATTGGATGAAAGCCATAGTTTCTGCGGGTATTATTGATTCTTGGGCGCAGGTAATTCATATCAAAATTTATTTAACTATATTTACCTTTAGAATAATTAACATTGCATATTAATGACACTTAAATTACCCTTTCAGGTCTTTCAAGATCCATCTCCATTGCCCGAAGATGAGATTCTCAAGATAAGAGAACAATGGGCAACTTTTTTTCTAAGTTTAGTTAGTTAGATATTATGTTTATAGTTTGATAGTTAGTTATTTAGATAGCATTAACAAACATGTTTTATAGCTTTTTTAGGATAATAGGATTTACATTGTCATAATTTATGTTTTTTAAGATTTATATATTATTTTCTTTTTGTCATTCAATTTTGAAATACAATTTGAATTTCTATTCTAGACTGCCTGGTTTAGATTTGGTATTCTGGATTATATTTATATGCAGGTGTTGGGTATATCAATTTACAAACGTTTTTAAAAAAAAACTGCCACAATTTACGTCGGACATGGCGTTGTCCGACGTAAATTTACGTCGGGCCTTGCAATGACCGACGTAAATTTACGTCGGACAAGGCCACGTCCGACGTAAATTTGTGGCATGATTTTGCCCCTTTTTACGTCGGTCTGGAAAATTTCCCGACGTAAATTTACGTCGTCTTCCAGTGGCGACGTAAATTTACGACTCCCGTATTAACGTCGGACCCTTTTCCGACGTAAAAGGGTCAAAATACACGACGTAAAACACCCTTTGTGTACTAGTGTTATAAAGTATCCAATTAACTAGTTTATATTACTTTATTTTTTTTAAAAAAATAATATAACATAAAACCTAGGTAAGTGACTAATAGATAGATTAAATGGTGATTAAACTATATTTAACCAAAATAAATGAGAATATGTGGTTCTCACTCAAATCCTAACCTAGGCCCACTGTATAACTCAACAAAGACTCCCACCATCCTCTTCATTTTGTGTGACCAACTTGTGGAGGGAAGAAATAGTTTTCAAAAATTATTTTGTTGGTTTTCTTTGTAAGTTGTTCTCCTACATCTATCCCTATTATTTTCTTCTTCATTTCAATCTCTAATTACTTTTCCTCTTCTCCATTCTCCATAGAAACACTTTGGAGCTTGTTAGGAGACTTTGTTCTTGATAACCACACTTGAAACTCTTACTTAAAGAGGGAAGGGAGGGGGTTAGACTCATTTTCTGGGTTTATTTTGTTGTTTGAATGGTTCCCTTAGTCCCTTGTTACATTTATTTGTATTTTTGAGTTGTATGGTGTTGTTTTTGTATGTTTTGTTTAGAAGATATGGTTGTTGCCTAACACCATTTGTAGTGACTAAAATTGTTTTAAAACTTCAAAATGGTGTAATGCATGAAAAATGGTAGTGGAGTGATACTACATTTTAATTCTTTAGCAATATTTTCTTTATTACATTTGTTAAAATGTTACTATATACTAAATAAGTAGGTTATTTTACAATGTTTTTTTGAAAAATGTTACTATAGATAGAGTAACATTTTTTATTTTAATATTATTCTTTTCAAAATCAAAGTCTCATATCAAGTAAAAATAAATATCACATAGGATATTTTGCAACATTTTTATGAAAAATGTCATTATAAATAAGTAACATTTTTTTATCTCAACATTATTCTTTCTAATTGCTTCTAAAATCAAAGTCTCACATCTAGTAAAAAAAAATATAATTTCTCTCATCTCTAATTATTACCATTAATTAAAATCTCACATTGAATAAATGAATGACTCATAAAGAATATATATAATCATATAATTATGCTTAAGATAAATGAACTTTGATATTTGGTATATAGTTAGTGGCGCCTAATTAAGAAAATCTCCAACCTTCTCTTAGAAAACTCCTAAGATTTTAGGAGGTATAAAAATATAATAATTGATAGTATTAGCTAAATTAAAACTAATTATCATTTTATAAAGTTAACAAAAACTTAGCAACATCATTATTAAAATGTTACAAATATATCACTTTGATAACATTTGAAAAATGTTGCATAATTGTGTAAAACTGTTATTAAAAGTCTTTAGCAACATGGACTATATACAACATTTGATAATATATGTTGCAAAAACAAATTAGCGACATTTATACACAATTAAGTAACATTTTTCAAATGTTGCTAAAAACTCTTTATGTTGTAGTGACTATTTATTGAGACTTGTTTGCTCATGAAAATGACTTCTAAATCGATGTTTGTATAATATGATTTATATACTTGGAAATTTATCAAAATTATGCAAAAAAGTTCACCCTCATTTTAGTGTGAAGAATGAGCATATTATGTATGAAAATGATAGGTATAGGTTTTGATATCTTTTGGTAATTTATTTAACTAGTTTGATTTGTTATCATAATTAGAAGTATAAAAAACTTGTAAAAAAAAACTAGTTGACTATCCTACATTCTAAAACAAGGGAAAAATATGTTTTAAAGCTCACAAAAGTGTCCAAAATTTCCAAGAATATGTATCTAAGATGTAGTATAGATAACACAAAAACTTTGAGATGATTTAGTACTCAGAATAATGAGTTATGACCCTTGAAAATTAACTATAAACACCTTGAACCAAAATGACATTTTATACCATAAATTTTATCTAAAAACTATGTTAAAGGATAATGAGTCGAAGAACAAAGCCACAAAATTATTTCATTAAAGTATATCCAATTTAAGAAGTCTTAGGTGTAACGTAGTTAATAGACTGGAACGGGGCGTTCCTAGATTGGAACGAGGCGTTCCCAGATTGGAACGGGCCGTTCCAAACTACTAAAACAAGGGTGATTTAATTAGTACCCCAGAACGGCCCGTTCCCAGATTGGAACAGGTCGTTCCAAACTACTAAATAGGCCTATGAATCTTGGACTGGAACAGGCCGTTCCAAGGTAGTCATTGTGAGTTAAATTCAACTCCAGAACGGGTCATTCCGGTTTTAGAATGGGCTTTTTTGCATGTGAATTTTACACATGATGAAGGAGCCTAGAACGGGCCGTTCTAGATTCGAAACGCGTCGTTCTGGTTGTTTCAGATTTCTATAAATAGAGGTTGTGGGAAGTTGAAGAAAATGGAGGTTTTTAGAGAGAAGTTTTAGAGAAAAAGACTCTGGACTAGGAAGCTTGCTTTGGGTGGATTGAAGTTTCGGGTTGAGCTTCGGAAAGGGAATTCCGCTTCTTCTCAGTTCTTGGCTATTCTAAGCCAATCTTCAGGTAAGGGAAGCTAGATTGTAAAGTTGTTGGTTGTATGTGAGTTGGGAACTCATTTGGGTACTTAGGTTGATTAGTATGAGTTGTGTTATGTGATGAAAATATTGTGTGTTGCTAATATATGATTAAATATTTATTAATGATGTTGTTGGTGATGCTTTCATGATGAAAATGGAATGTAAATGAAATGCATGTTGTAGTTAAGTTGTGAATTGTTTACAAATTGTGTGTTGATCTATGATATTGTTGAAGCTAGTTAAAATTAAGTTGATAAAGTTGCTATATGTTATGTGTGGACATGTATATGTTGTGAAGTGCATGATGATAATATTGTTAAGTTGTTAGACAAGAGTTGTATGTTGCTATAAAGTTGTATGTTGTGTCATGTGTTGAAAAAATATTATTTTATAATGATTGAGTTGATTATGCTATTTAAAGTTAAAATGAGATGTTGTGTTGTTAAAATGTGTTGTTAAATAACGTTGATGAGTTGTTGTGCTGATATACCATGTTGTTTAAGTTGAAAGTTGATTAAGATGATGAGTTGAAAAGTTATACGTTGTTTAAGTTGTTGAGTTGACGTGTGCTGTCGAGTTGTAAGTTGATTAAGCTGTGATGATAAGTTGTTGATCACTAGGACTAGAGGAGATATTTTTGAAGTTGCTCATCCCATTGTGCGGATTGAGATAGTTGTGGTGCTCTAAGAGCCCAATTTGTTGAAAATCCTCCTTGGGAAGTTGTCCCTTGGAGTGGACGTTGCGTTGTTCTCCTCTACGACTTAGTTGATCCCGTGTGTGGGCAAGGTCGAGGCACACGTGTATAAAGCGACCATGGTATAGGGGTCAGGCCGAGCTATACCGATTACAAGCGGCCAGATGTTTATTGTTGTAAAGTTGATATGGTGTCTATTATTGTAAAGTTAGAAAGTTGGGGACATATGGTGAAGATATATGTCCTATGTTGAGATACATATTACTAAGGTGATAAGTTGAAAGTTGTTTTAAAGTTGAATCCCTTAGTACTGTGTGGGCGACATGGAAATAGTCGATCCATGTAATGGTTTAATGACCAATTTGAGTAAGGTATCTAATTAGAGATGTAGTATTGGACTAGGTACTAGAGGGTGCATGGTACTTGGAGGACAGTGGGTGGTCTAACTCCATATGTGGATTGGTGATGCTAGCCAAGGCCGTGGTAGGCTCATACCCAAACCTTTCTATCCTAACAGTAGTACTGGACATTCGTGTCTAAGTGGCACACCTGAGAAATTGCCTATTCTTGTCTATACCTGGTTCTCTTCGGAGTTCCTAACGTTGTTCTATACCTGACCTGGTTGAGATCGATAGGTCAAACTTTGGATTCAATAGGGTTTATGCAACCTAGACTGCTCAACCTCAGTTGTTGGAGATCTCCGAGTTGAAATGCGTGACGACGCATAAGTTATTGATGAGTTGATTTGTTGTTGATATAAGTTGTATATTTGTTGTTGTGTTGTTAAGTTGTGATTGTGTTGTATGTTGACCTTGTTGAGGATGATGATAGTGATTTTATGTTGTAAGTTGAAATGATGTTAAGATGTATAGTATATATGTTGTTTGTCTCATGTGTCGAATGCGACGATGATTATATAGTTGTTATGTTGCATATTAAATTATTATGAGTTGTTTATTGTCTCTAGCTTACCCTTTCATGTTTCCATGTGGTTTGGACTGCGATGATCATACGTTGTATGGGAGCAGGGCAGTGATAGACTGGAGATAGCTGCTAGAGGCCATAGGAGGTTCCTGGAGATGGATTTTTTTTGTAGGCTACCTTATAGTAGCATATTTTGTTGTACATAATTGGTTGTCGTTGGTTGCTTGATTAACAACTTGTGTTGTAAATATTTTATTATACTATTTTGGTATATATATTTCAATAGTGTGTAGTGATGTTCGTAGTGTGACGGCCATGGCGGGTCGTTACACTTTTATGGTATCAGAGCAGTTCGAGTCTAGTGGACACTCTCTGGGGGTGGTTCCTTTAGGCTTTTGTTGTGTTGAACTCTGTGTTGTGTTGGATGTTATGCTGATTTGTGTTGATTAGTTGAGATGTAGTGTATTGAATGAGTTGTTCATTTTGTAGAAGATGCTTAGAACATGAGCAGATAGCCCATGCCATGGAGATGATGGCTATGGCTATGCAACAGTAGAATGCCTACTTTGATAGGATGGATGCTGAGAGAGCTGCGACTAGTTCCGCAAGACCAGTTGGGTCATAGGAGAGTCGGGTTTTGGCTGAGTTCAGGAAGTGTAGTCCTTCTTAGTTCAGAGGTGATGCAGATCCAGAGGTGGCTGACCACTGGATTTACGAGTTGGAGAAGATATTTTTAGTTCTAGGTTTTTCAGAGGAGCAAAAGCTCAAGTATGCAATGTATATGTCGATAGGGGAGGCAGAGTATTGTTGGAGAGGTACTAGTCAGATGCTGAATTGACCATGGAGTGGTTGTGGACTGGGTGTGCTTCAAGAGGGCCTTCCTTGAGAAGTACTTCCCAGAGAGTGTTAGGCATGCTCGGGAGGCAGAGTTTATGAGATTACAGCAGGGGGGAATGTCAGTGACCGAGTACGCCATGAGATTCGAGCACTTGGCACACTTCTACACCCAAGCCACCTCTGAGGCTTGGAAGTGTAGGAAGTTTGCTGAAGGCTTGAAGTATGATTTGAGGAGAGTGGTGGTGCCTATGGCCATCACGAAGTTTACAGCCTTGGTAGAGAAGGCGAAGGTTGTAGAGCGGTTAGAGAGTGTCGACAAGCCAGCGAAGATTGTTGGTGGGCCAGCTGGGTCCAAGAGTGGTGGTGGTTCTCAGAGGAAGCCTTATGATAGGCCCTAATCATTATAAGGGAGTCTTGTCACAAGGAAACCTATTGACACAGCTAGGAGTGAGGGTTAGAGTGGAGCTGCTACTCTCAGATGTTACAGATGTGGTGGACCTCACTTCATTCATGATTGCCCTCATACCGAGCACAAGTGCTTTAGGTGTGGCCAGATGGGTCACATGTCGACTAGTTGTCCTATAGGTGCCAGACAGACCAGGAGTGCCCCGAGGGGTGATAGATCTATTCTAGCTGGGAGGGTGTTTTCCTGTATGTAATTTGGGGTTGAGATTGCTTGTGTCTGCGCACGCTTCTGTTTCTATTGTTTCCTCTAAGATGTGTGTTGGTTATCCCTTGGAGGTGTGTGATAGGAAGTATAAGGTGAACTTGATCTGTTTGCCTTTAGTGGATATTGACATAATCTTAGGCATGGATTGGTCATCTGCCAATCACATTCTTATAGATTGTGCCAATAGGGAGTTAATTTTTCCCTTAGGGGGAGGATGAATTGTTGATTTCAACCAGCCAAGCTGAAGTGATGTTGAGAGATGGAGCAGAGTGTTGTATTTTATTTGCTACTGTGAGTGTGGAAACTGAGAAGGTGATCAATAGGTAGGAGTTGTGAGAGAATTTCTGAAGGTGTTTTTGGATGAGATGTTTGGGTTACCTCTTACTAGGGAGATTGAGTTTAGCATTGATCTGGTCCTTGGTGTAGGGCTAGTGTTGGTTGCTCCCTATAGGATGGCCCCAACAGAGTTAGTTGAATTGAAGTGTCAGGTGGAAGAGTTGAAAAGAAAGATCGACTACTTCTCCTATGTTGGTGTTGCCTAATCCTAATGAGCCATTTGAGGTGTGTTGTGATGTTTCTCACCTAAGGTTGGGGTGTGTGTTGATGTAGAATAGGAGAGTATTTGTATATGCTTTAAGGCAATTGAAGAATCATGAGAGGAATTACACTACTCATGACTTAGAGTTGGCAATAGTTATTTTTTCCTTAAAGGTATGGATGCACTATTTTCATAGTGCGGGATTTAGCATCTTTGGTGATTACAAGAGTTGAAGTACTTGCTTAATCAGAAGGAGTTGAACATGAGATAGAGACAGTGGATGGAATATTTTAAAAGATTATGAATTTCAGTTGATGTATCACCCTAGGAAGGCCAATGTAGTGGCAGACGCTTTGAGTAGGAAGTCCATCCACATGTCTAGTTTGATGGTGAAGGAGTTGGAGCTGGTTGAGAAATTCAGAGATTTGAATCTGTATGTGGAGTTGGCTCAAGACTACATTAGTTGTGGCATGATTACCATTGCTAGTGAGTTCTTGTAGCAAGTTGGCATGAAGTAGTTGTAAGATTTGAAAGTTGTGAAGGTTCTTAATTTGTTGGATATAGAGAAAGCAGTTGGCTTTGAGATGGGTGAAGATGGGATTTGAGGTTTAAGGGCAGAATTTGCCTACCTCAAGATTCTAAGTATAGAGAGACATTGTTGAATATATGGTGGCCCTTCTGACCTGTCAGAAGGCTAAGGTTGGGCACCAGAAGTCTGGTGGTTTAATTGTAGATGATGGAGATCCTGTAGTGGAAGTTGGATAGTATCACTATGGATTTCATTGATGGATTGCCTAAGTCGACTAGGAATAGTGATGCTATTTGAGTTGTGGTTGACAGATTGACCAAGTGTGCACATTTCTTGCCTGTCAATATCAAGTGATCCTTGGAGAAGTTGACATAGTTGTATGTGAAGGAAATATTACGGTTGCACGAGGTGCCTTCCAGTATTACTTCAGATAGGGATCTGAGGTTCACTTCCAGATTTTTGGCAGAGTCTACACCAAGCCTTAGGCACGAGGTTGAGGTTGAGTTTTGCTTATCATCCACAAATGGATGGTCAGTCAGAGAGGATAATTCAGTCTTTGGAGGTTTTGCTAAGAGCTTGTGTGCTAGACCACTTGGAGAATTGGGAGGAAGTCTTACTACTGGTAGAGTTCATGTATAACAATAGCTTTCATGCTAGTATCGGGATGACATCGTTTGAAGTCCTGTATGGTAAGAGGTGTATGACTCCTCTGTTTTGGTACCAAGATAGTGAATCAGTGGTTGTGAGGCCGGAGTTAGTCCTACAGACTACTGAAAAAGTAAAGTTGATTCAAGAGAGTATGAAGACTACCCAGAGTAGACAAAAGTCATATGCTGATAAAAGGCGAAAGCCTTTGGAGTTGCTGAGGGGGAACATGTGTTTCACGTTTCACAGTTGAGGAAGTATGTCCATGACCCGAGTCATGTAGTTGAGATGGGTGAGATTCAGGTCAAGGAGAACCTGACTTATGAGAAGAGACCGATAGTTGTGATTGATTACAAGTTGAAGGAGTTGAGGGGCAAGTCCACTGGATTGGTGAAGATCTTGTGGGATGCAACTACTGGTGAGATTACTTAGGAGATTGAGCAACTGTGTAGAGAGCAGTATCCTTCTTTATTTCCAAGTAAGTCTATTTTCGGGGACAAAAATTGCTATTTGTTGAGGGGTATTATAACGTAGTTAGTAGACTGGAATGGGGCGTTCCCAGATTGGAACGGGCCGTTCCAAACTACTAAAACAAGGGTGATTTAGTATCCTAGAACAAACTACTAAAACAAGGGTGATTTAGTATCCTAGAACGGGTCATTCGTAGACTAGAACGGGCCGTTCCAAACTACTAAATAGGCCTATGAATCTTGGACTGGAACGGGCCGTTCCAAGGTGGTCATTGTGAGTTAAATTCAACTCCAGAATGGGTCGTTCCAGTTTTATAACGGGTCGTTCTAGATGTGCCAGAACAGGCCGTTCCAATTTCAGAACGGGCTGTTCTACATGTGAATTTTACACATGATGAAGGAGCCTAGAACGGGCCGTTCCAGATTCAAAACGGGTCGTTCTGGCCGTTTCAAATTTCTATAAATAGAGGTTGTGGGCAGTTGAGGAAAATGGAGGTTTTTAGAGAGAAGTTTTAGAGAGAAGGACTCTGGACTAGGAAGCTTGCTTTGGGTGGATTGAAGTTCCGGGTTGAGCTTCAAAAAGGGAATTCCGCTTTTTCTTAGTTCTTGGCTATTCTGAGCCAATCTTCAGGTAAGAGAAGCTAGATTGTAAAGTTGTTGGTTGTATGTGAGTTGGGAACTCATTTGGGTACTTAGGTTGATTAGTATGAGTTGTGTTATGTGATGAAAATATTGTGTGTTGCTAATATATGATTAAATATTTATTAATGATGTTGTTGGTGATGCTTTCATGATGAAAATGGAATGTAAATGAGATGCATGTTGTAGTTAAGTTGTGAATTTTTTACAAGTTGTGTGTTGATCTATGATATTGTTGAAGCTAGTTGAAATTAAGTTGATAAAGTTGCTATATGTTATGTGTGGACATGTATATGTTGTGAAGTGCATGATGATAATATTGTTAAGTTGTTAGACAAGAGTTGTATGTTTCTATAAAGTTGTATGTTGTGTCATGTGTTGAAAAATATTATTTTATGATGATTGAGTTGATTGTTCTGTTTAAAGTTAAAATGAGATGTTGTGTTGTTAAATACCGTTGATGAGTTGTTGTGCTGATATACCATGTTGTTTAAGTTGAAAGTTGATTAAGATGATGAGTTGAAAAGTTATACGTTGTTTAAGTTGTTGAGTTGAGGTGTGCTGTCGAGTTGTAAGTTGATTAAGATGTGATGATAAGTTGTTGATCACTAGGACTAAAGGAGATATTTTCGAAGTTGTTCATCCCATTGTGCGGATTGAGATAGTTGTGGTGCTCTAAGAGCCCAATTTGTTGAAAACCCTCCTTGGGAAGTTGTCCCTTGGAGTGGACGTTGTGTTGTTCTCCTCTAGGACTTAGTTGATCCCGTGTGTGGGCAAGGTCGAGGCATACATGTATAAAGCAACCACGATATAGGGGCCAGGCCGAGCTATACCGATTACAAGTGGCCATATGTTTATTGTTGTAAAGTTGTTATGGTGTCTATTGTTGTAAAGTTGGAAAGTTGGGGACATATGGTGAAGATATATGTCCTATGTTGAGATACATAGTACTAAGGTGATAAGTTGAAAGTTGTTTTAGAGTTGAATCCCTTAGTACTGTGTGGGCGACATGGAAATAGTTGATCCATGTCATGGTTGAATGACCAATTTGAGTAAGGCATTTAGTTAGAGATGTAGTCTTTGACTAGGTACTGGAGGGTGCGTGGTACTTGGAGGACAGTGGGTGGGCTAACTCCATATGTGGATTGGTGATGCTAGTCAAGGCCGTGGTAGGCTCATACCTAAACCCTTCTATCCTGACAGTAGTACTGGACCTCCGAGTCTAAGTGGCACACTTGAAAAATTGCCTATTGTTGTCTATACCTGGTTTTCTTCAGAGTTTCTAACGTTGTTCTATACCTGACTTGGTTGAGATAGGTCAAACGTTGGATTCGGTAGGGTTTATGCCACCTAGACTGCTCAACCCCAGTTGTTGGTGATCTCCGAGTTTAAATGCGTGACGACACATAAGTTGTTGATGAGTTGATTTGTTGTTGATATAAGTTGTATATTTTTTGTTGTGTTGTTGAGTTGTGATTGTGTTGTATGTTGACCTTGTTGAGAATGATGATAGTGTTGTTATGTTGTAAGTTGAAATGATGTTAAGATGTATAGTATATATGTTGTTTGTCTCATGTGTCAAATGCGAAGATGATTATATAGTTGTTATGTTGCATATTAAATTATTATGAGTTGTTTATTGTCTCTAGCTTACCCTTGCATGTTTTCATGTGGTTTGGACTGCGATGATCATACATTGTATGGGAGCAGGGCAGGGATAGACTGGAGATAGCTGCTAGAGGCCATAAGAGGTGCCTGGAGATGGATTTTTTTTGTAGGCTACCTTATAGTAGCATATTTTGTTGTACATAATTGGTTGTCGTTGGTTGCTTGATTAGCAACTTGTGTTGTAAATATTTTATTATACTATTTTAGTATATATATTTCAGTAGCGTGTAGTGTTGTTCGTAGTGTGACGGCCATGGCGGGTCGTTACATTAGGGATGAATTAGGCGACTAAAAAAACTAAGAACTCATGAGTTAGCTAGAATAGTCTTTGTTGGCTAATGTGCATGAAATAATTGATAGTTTATTAGTTGAAGTAAAACTAAATTTCATATATAATATCAAAATAAATTAATTGAGAGGATGAGTGTAAGTTATTAAAATTAAACTAGGACATTATTCCTTTTACATGATTTTAAGTCTCAAGAAAAGTGAACTGATTTTTAAGTTAAATATTTAACCATCTTTAATTATTTAAATTCTTGTATATGTAATGTTGATGTGGTTGATTAAAAAGAAAGCATACTTATATGAAATGAAATTTGTTGGTGACAATTGTGTATGATGGGAAGATGATCCCTTTTTTATTATTATTATTATATAGTCATTAATGGACTATGGACTGGTTTGAGATATTTAAATGGTTTTAAGATATCTCATAGAGTTAAAATATGAATATGACATGTGAAATGAAATGAGTTTCAAGATGATGTGAGTTATTGATGATATCTATGAGCCTTGCATAAACTATTTAAAATTATCTTACATTCTATGTTTTCAAGTTTTACACTTTCAAATACAAATTAGAGGTTACATAACTAATTTTACCATTTCCTTTTAAAAAAAAGTCATTAAGGTTTTTATTAGACTTGTTACTTCCGAAATCTAATTAACTAAATTATTCTCAAAGATTAAAATTAGAAGTTATATAGTGACTAAGATCATTATACCTCCTTAGAGCCAATTGTAACATCCAGATTTTTTTTCATAATAAAATAAATTACCTTTTATAGAAAAATTATATTACAAGCTAAATTAATTAATTGAGTTTTTAAAGTAAATAATTTTTTTATAAATTAAATAAAATCATAAGGGGAGTGCTAGATTAGAGAGTGTTGGGTTGGACTCTAGACCCAACCCAAAGGCTTATTAAAATAAAATAAAATAGAGGAGATTATTTTTTTATGCCCCTTTAAAAAAAACTTAGAGCACTCGCAATAGGGAACTTAGAGGAGACACGAATTAGTGGTTGGAGCTATAGGGAGTCTGTTGTTTTGCAGGATTGTTACTCTAAGAAGGGAGAGTGAGATTGTCAATTTCTTTAGGCATATATATGAGGGATAATGGTAGAGGGGTGATCCCTAAGTCTCAAATGTTGTTGAATTTAATCTATGTGAATGCTTATGAACAAATTAGTCATTGATTTCCTTTATATTATATGGATTCGAGTGTTGGTTGATGTTGGATTGAATTATATGTATGAATTGATGTATTTGTAGGTTAGAGTATATTGTGTATGAACTCGAGAATTTTGATGAATTGGATAAGTAATATGATTTGATAGTATATTTTTGTTATTTGAGTGTGGATAAATTAATTGACCAATTATATGATGAATCGAAGCAATTGATGTGTATGCATGAATTTGAGGGGGAGGAATTGTGTGAATTATGGGTTTGCACAGTGCATATTTTGCGACTACACCTGGTGTGAAGATGGTCACATAAGGCATGACGTTGCCAAAGAGGTCCCAAACCTCTCGACGTTGGACATGAGTGTTGTCTTTGACACCATTTGATGTTGATTTTTACAAGCATGATGACACCGGGTGGCGTAGACCACATCAGGTAAGATGAGTGATCCTATGCTAGGCGTGAATTTGGCAGAGCCCCTAACCCCTCCGCATTGGGCACGAATCGAATCTTTTCAGGTGTCACACCTCTTTTTCTTTTAAAATGTTTTACCTTACGAATTAATTAATAAAAGGAAGAATTAAGATTGAATACTGATAAAAGTAATTAGTGAATAATGATATGGAAATGGATGTAATTTCCTATGCTATACCTATGATGATATATGAAAAAATTATGTTGAGATACCATTGAATGGTTATGATTGATTTTGTGATGATGTATATTATGAGAATGTTGATGATAAGATATGATGAATAAATCCAATGCTGCAGACTGACACTCAAGGAGTTGAGTATGCATACTATGTTATTGTATTGAGTGTATTGAATCCATGTATTCATACTTTGTTTCATGAGATAATGTGAGTCTATGTAGGTGAGATATCATAGGTCATCTACCTATGCCTTATGAGGTGTTATGGTGGGGAAACCTCTAATGGGAATGAGAGACTACTATGACCAAAAGTAATACTTTGATAGGACCCTAATTGACATCCCTTAGTTAAGGTGTTTTAGGGGAATTAATCATTGTTGAGGGGTGGTCCTTACACTATTTGATGGAGTGATCTCATTCCATTAGTTCTAGGCTATTTTGTATTCTCGATAATGAAGAGAAGATTGATACTACATGCATATAGAGTTAGGAGCATGCATTGTATGAGTCTTACATTATGATTATGTTATATTGAATGATTGGATGATAAAGAATGGTGGATGAAGGTATATTAATTGTCATTATTGATACTAGTAGGGAAAAAGGCACTTTATGCCTTAAAATTTTAAAATAAAAATAAAATAAAATAAATAATGGAATAAATGGTTGTGGATGGTTATTCAAAAAGAATATGAGAAGTTATTATTTTCTTAATATTTAAGGAATATAATAGTCCACTAAAAAGTGAAGATCAAAAGAAGTTGCATATATTGGTATCTCTTTTATAATATATATAGATAAATGAGTATTTTTATGATTATTGATATAAGTAAGAATGTTTATGAGTATATGAGATGTTATTGGGGGAGAAACATTAAAAGGGGTTATGCTCTAATAGTATGACATTGAGATAGAATTTTAATTTCAATAGCTGTTGGACTATTAAATTTCTCTTTAATTATATTTATTGTTAAATATTATTAATTAGGAGGGTGTGTCTTATTGTGATTCAAATAATATTTTATATGTTTTTCTTCGTTTAAGAAAGTGATGGATAAATTTTTGTGAACCATTTTACTAATTATTGATGAGGAAAGTTTTATGTTATTATTTTTATTGTATCTTTGGAATATATATATATATATATATATATATATATATATATATATATATATATATATATGAGGAGAGTTCAAACAACACTGGTGTAACTTTTACTAAGTGTTACACCGTTCAATAACTTTAAATTAAATGTGAATTTTGTAAATCCAACCGTTAGATTGAAAGTTCTTTACTCTTAGATCATATATACAAAATTTTATATTAATACAAGATGATTTGATACTTCATTCTTATAAAATAAAATTGACGTAATATATTTATTTCAAAATATACTAAAATATGAACACTTTGATTACCCTCAAGTTGTTGTTCAATTTTAACAAAATATGATATACACATATAAAGTGATATGAATTTTCAATCTAACGGTTAGATTTACAAAATTCACATTTAATTTAAAGTTATTGAGCGGTGTAACACTTAGTAAAAATTACACCGGTGTCGTTTGAACTCTCCTATATATATATATATATATATATTAAAATTCTTCTTGAAGTTATCCCAGTTGACGAGTGTGTCTTCGATCATCGTTCTCTACAAGGAACCTTCCCACTAGAAATACGCATCACCAATCAATATAAAAGTAATTAGATTCACCTTCTAGGTATTATGATACTCCATAGCTTTTAAGATCTTATCCATATTAGTTAGCCAAATCATAGTAGCTTTAGGTTCATATCCTTCCTTAAATAAAGGTAGATGATGATGTTGAAACCTCTCCAACCAACTAGGAGTAGCACCAATTCTATCAACTTCATCGCTTGCACTAATGCTTGAAGAGCATCAACAACAATCTAGTCATTCCTACCAATCATAATACTCAATACGCACACAAAAAAAAGACCAAATTAACTATCATATACTCACAAGATATATCAAGAACATTATTAAAAAACACCCAAAACACGCAACATGACACATAACACACACATCTAGTTTGAATCAAACAGGCTCTGATACCACTAAATGTGACACACTCTATCCCATATATGACAATGAGCATAATAAAAAAAAGGCATTAATCGCAAGTTGAATCATACATAAATAACTAATTAAATAATACCAAGTCTGGAAAAGGATACTACATAACTAACTCAACATGTCAATATGCTAGTTATAACCTCAAACTAAAAACATAACAAAATAAATCTAACATTATGTTCTAGGAAACAACTGAACAATTCAAATAACAAATCCTAACCACGCTCTAATTCACATATCCTATTAAAGCACTCTCACTCAAGGACTGTGCCTCATCACCAATATCATCAACATCTTGATGAGTCTCACCTACAACAATATACATACAAAAGAAAACACAATAAACGAGGAGTAAGAAATATCTCACTCTGCCTCACCACATAGAATAAAGCTAAATAGCCAAACACACACGACCAAAATATCATCACCATATGTACAAGCAATTAAAGTAATATTAACATGATACAATTAGATTCAACCATGATTCACCACATCATTCATCAATTTCAACATAACTCATCACACAATACACATTCACACATGTAATACAATAGACATGGATTACGATTTGTGTATGCATATGATGCTAGTCCAATATATATATATATATATATATATATATATATATATATATATATATCAATTTGTTAATTTGTGTGCATATGATGCATGACACACAAAACTCAATACAATATCATGTTATCACTATGCATATTCACAACGATTGGTTAATCACAATAATTTGCCAACATATTCCATTTACAACATTCATTCATCATAACATCACAAATTAATACTCAATCATATCCTTCAATTAGCACAAGAATCATCCAAATCATTCACCATTAACTACAACAAAGACAAAAGGTATCAAGCATAGAACAAGGTCTGACGACAACCATTACACACTCGACGTGGTGAATCCAAAGAGTACACATAGCTCTTGGGAAAACTCACACCTGACGAGATAGCCACAGGGAGCTCCCTTGAGCTCCCACACCCGAAGAGGACTAACACATGCCCAATGTGAGTGGCATGGAAATTTGCTCTTTACCAGAACGGTGCCTGACAAGCCCAAGATGAAGCCCAACAGCATATCAAGAGTTAAAAGTGTAACGACCCGCCATGGTTTCTACACTTTAGTGGAATCGCACTACTACTAGTGAACTAAGAGAAATATTAACATTGGACAACTCATACATACAGGTATAGGTAAGAATAAAATAATTAAGTTCTATGTACCAAAAATATAACATCATATATGTACAGTCATCCAAAATAACATCACCCTAGTGTCGGTCAAGCACAACCAACAGCTACCTAAGAAGGTAGCTCTGACACTAGGACAAAACTCCTCAACACGCAGCGGTCACCTCAACTCCAAGCTAGCCCTGACCTGCTCCCATACCAAGTATGATCATTGCAGTTCAACCACATGGAAACAGAAGGGTAAGCTAGAGTTAAAAAATCAAGCATATAAGTACAAAACAATAATCTATACTACACAATCATCCAACTATCAATCATGTTCATAGAGTCACACCATACACTCTATCCAATACTACTAATGAAAAAAAATACAACCCACCAATCATGAAGCCAAACACCACACTCCATCATATTAACAATCATGCAATAAATGCATCTCATGAAAGATAACAATGCATATCAATCATCTAATGTGTCGTCACGCATACACCTAGGAGATCTCCCTAACAATAAAGCAGTATAAGTGACATTTCATCCTACCGAAATCACCCCAATCGTTTTCACGCCCAATGCGTCCGCTCGGTCACAACTAAACAGGATATAATCCTCACTCGGGTTTACTCGAATGATGTCACTTACACAATTAGAAGTTCGGATCCACCGTCAGGTATGGCACAGCTGGGTACAGGCTTACCACGACCTTGGCATGCATTACCAAGTCAATTGTGGAATTTGCCCACTGACTATCCGCAAGGATCCACGCACCTTCCCGAGTACTTGGTTAAGGGAATAACCCTCGACCTCATACCCCGCTCCAACACTAGCTAAGGACTTAAAGGAGACTCACCCAACCCAGTGGCCTACCTGATCAGCACCAATCTCCCAAATCTAGTGGCCTACCTGAGCACCACTCTCATATATCAGTGGCCTATCCAAGCACCACTCTCAAGAGACTCTACGTGAGCTCTTCCAGTTCGAAAATATTTTTCCTCTCAAGTCCTAGGCTAGACTCATTCCATAAGGTATCACATGCAATTATGCATCACACATCATACATGGTCTGCCCACCATCATGATCAACAATCATACACATGTCATAAGACATCACATGCAATAATACATCATACATCATACATGGTCTACCCACCATCATGATCAACAATCATACACATGCCATAAGGCATCACATGCAATAATGCATCATACATCATACATGGTCTGCCCACCATTATGATCAATAATCATACACATGCCATAAGGCATCACATGCAATAATGCATCATACATCATACATGGTCTGCCCACCATTATGATCAATAATCATACTCATATGAACATATACTCATGCAATATCATATTTAAACATTCATATATATCATTACCAAGCATACATATGAATCACACTTCACCATACATCATATATCATACATACATGATCTAAAACTTCAACTTTAAACATGCATAAGCATCAATTTCAATCCAAAAACATCAAATCCACTCACGCCCGGCGCAACCAAATCACACCCGGCCTAACATCCAACCCAAGAGCCCTAAGTTCTTCAATGTCTGACGCGCTCGACCTGCGCCCGACCTAATCCCAAAGAGTTCAAAAACTCTCATCCAAACCAACAAATCCAGCCACATGAAAACACAAAAACACAATGCATAGGCTCCATACAACACAAAAACAAACTCAAAATGAACATGCACCCATCCGATGCATCAAAATCACCAAAAACCTCATTTTTCCCAAAATCCTAAAAAATGAGCGAATTCTCCGATCCAACCATGGATCTTCGACTTTCATGCATCAATTGAGTTTCTAAACTTACATGCAACCTAAACAACAAACATTCTAGCTTCCCTTACCTGAAGATTGGCTCAAAATAGCCAATAATTGAGAAGAAGTAGAATTCCTTTTCGAAGCTCAACCCGGAACTTCAATCCTCTCAAAGCAAGCTTCCTAGTCTGAATTTCAAGAAAAGATAGAAGACATTAGTGATCTAGAGGAGAAAAAGAATCATACAGAGAAATTTGGGAGAGAAAGGAGCTCACAGACCTAGAGTGTCTCTCTCTAAAACTTATTTCTAAAAACTTCACTTTCTCCTCAACCACACAACCCCTATTTATAGAAGTTCTGTGACACCCTTCTACCCCATAATAAATAAGTAACAACAATAAGAATAATTCAATAAATATAACATCAAGAAGGGTCCACATATTTTAATAAAAACTCATAGGTTCACAAGTCTTGAAATAAATAGAAATAATAATAATAATAATAATAAAGTTTTACTCTTAAAAGAAAATTATCAAGGTCTCTAAAGAAAAATGAAAGGAATCCAGAATTTACAAATATAAGGTGAATATAAAACTCTTAAAAATAAGTCTCCTCAAACGACAAATAACAATTCATAACTAAAGCATCCTAAATTCGTGCCCCAATGTCACATCCTATCAGAGCAGAACCCTTTCCCTTTAGAACTCAACACTATGAGTGCCTTCATCTTCACCTAAAAGAAAACCACATAAAAACAGGACGGTGAGAGATAGATAACATCATATATGAACATAGAGCTACCCAATTCCCACCCCACACCGTGCACCAAAATATCATCATTAAATATAAACAACAAATACATCTCATATAATTACCAAACATCATTTTTTTTTCAATCATACAAGCTTTCATACACATGCTCACTATATGCTCATACACATCTCCTCTCCTAAGAGTCTCAACTTGGCACTCCGCACAATGGGCGTACCTCGTCAATTCCCTTAGTTGTTGCCAATGCGGGCATACCGTTCTTACACCCTCCCAGGGCCGGTATGTTGCACGGTTAAACACCCAGCGGCCCGTGCAAAGGCAATCCACCCACCGTTAAACCCTCTGTGGCCAGTGAGCTGCGCAGTTAAACACCCAACGGCCCACGCATGGAATGCCTCCCGTCATGGTCCCCCCTGTCTCAACCCCTCTCTGGGCCCAGGGTCCAATGCAATATAGCCACGTCTGGCTTCTCAAGCACCACATGCAACGCATAAGTCTCATGCAACTCATGCATCCCACGTAACTCATAATTAATGCATCTCCATTATATAACATCATCACATGTCAATAACAATCCATGCAATATCATGCTCACATGCTAGGTACCTATCATTAAGTTATCAACATCATAGATCACAAATTTCACATAATTCTTCACACACATCACAATATCTATGACATTCAGTTAATAATTTAACCATAACTCGAGATATACATATCCTTTCTAAGTGATCCCAACTCCATTAGAATCCTAACATCAATATCTACAACTTTCATGAAGAACACAAATCCTAATAAAGTCGTTTAGGTTACCATTCAGGGATCACAAAAATTGATGTTGTGGTTCGCACACAGATTGGAAGGCTCAAATTGCAACTCACATAACTTGATCAAATATTAATATTTTTACACGATTCTTGTGTCTAAATGGTATCCCTAGATGTCTAGTTTCTAACAAAACAAACGGCACTCGATTTGGATAACTACACAGAAAGATATCGCAAAATTACAAACGTATGTCGGGGTCCCGACGCCCGACGCCCAAAACTGGCGCTGAGCGCCCAAATCTCTGCCCAGACTCCCCTCTGTGCAATTAAACCTGCGTTTTACGAGTTCCAACAAGGTTTTTACCAATTTTCACTACTTCTACACCCCGTTGGTTCAGTTTAACTCCATTTATATTCTTCATACGTTCCAAATCAATCCATACACATCTCAAGCCTCAAAAATTGGTTTCCATTGGTTTTACAAAAACAAATCTAAACTCTTCTTAACACATAAAATTCAAGTCATCAAATTTAAGGATAAAGAATTAACAAGAAAGCCCAATGGAATTCAAAGACAATTCAAGAAATAAGTTCTTCCAAATGAATTAAGAATTTAGAACATCGATTGCACAGATAATCGTTCAGAATTTTAAATAGAGTTCCTAAAGGGACTTAGGGATTGCCCTCACTACCCGAACGCCCCTATATTCACATATGAAGAAACCCATCTCCCCCGTACCTGGATGAGCAGAAGATGAATGGTCTTGGTGTGATCTAAGATCGTTCCTGAGTACTCTTCCTTAGAGCTCTTTGTTTCTCCTCTTTTTTTTCCCTAACCCTTCAGAACGCAAATGAGGCAGATAAGGTTAACACCACCTGACTCCTTTCTTAAAATTAATCCATTGGACTGGGTCAACCCAACCCATTTTCCTTCTCTTCTAACCGACTTCTAATTTTCCTCAAAATAATTAAATAAAATAAATACATGTATATTATAAAATATTTTTTCTCTATAATAATAATATATTTCTGACCCTAAATATAATAATATAATTTCAATAACAAAATATCATATAAAATCAACCTTCTCTTAAAACATATAAATATTTATTTAAAAATGCTAATAAAAATACTTATTTAATACGTACAAAATAATTGTCCAAAATAATAATTATTTAAAACGTACAAAATAATATTCCTCTATAATTATTAAAATAATTATGACCAAATACCATCTAATAATAATAATAATAATAATAATAACCTTTCTGAAAATTGGGGTGTTACAAGTTCAGTAGTGGCCAGAACGACCTGTTTCAAATCTGGAACGGCTCGTTCTGCACCCCGTCATCATGTGCAAAAATCACATGCAGAACGGCCTATTCTGAAACCAGAATAGCCTATTCTGGGATTCATCCAAAACGGCCCGTTTTAGGGTTTGGAACGGCCCATTCTCAACTACGATTTATAGGTCAATTTAGTAGTTTGGAACGACCCGTTCCAATTTGGAAACGACCCATTCTGGGCTCCTAAATCACCCATACTAGGCTTTTGGGCCTTCTGAAATAACTTACTACGTTACACAAAAATCTACAAAAATGTGAATTCCATAACACATGTTCAAGATATCAATTCACAAACCCAATCGATGAAGCATTTCAAAAGGTCAAAATACACTTCTTAAAGGCAGGAATTGATGAAATTGAAACCTTAAAAGGATATAATTCTAGTGTAAGTTTAAGTTTCTAAGTAATTTAATATTATCCAATCAAATCTCTAACACATATATTTTCCTAGATCAAAATTGATTGAGTATTGCACACGTCTTTGTGAATTCGATAGTTGAACTTAGATTCAATTTACTATACTTGCAAAATTTGATATGGTTGCCAAAATAGTAGCACCCTCTACTTGTATATTTTCACTCTTCATTTTTCTTCTTCACTCAAAGCTAACATTGGCACCTAATCCCACAACTCGGTTACACTGAGGTACACCAAGAAAAACACATCGAAATCCATGAAATAAAGACACTTAGATCTTAAACCTTAAACCAAAGCTTTTGCCACCTAGCCTCCCACGTGGTATTTCAAACTATCCAAACAACTTTTCCTTCCAAGGAACCTCGATCTATATAAAGTTTCTTAGGTAATTTCTAATTCATTCTCACACTTCTTACTCATATGCTGACTTTAATTAGGATCTAAACACATGCATAGACAATCATCATCACATAGATTTACCGAAGACCAATTTTTGCATTCATCACCTCATGACAACATTGTCGTTCTTGTTAGGATACAAACAAGTCTCACATCAATAAAATAAGAGAAGAAATAACAACTTATAAAACACAAGCATACTCCAATGATTGAGAGGCCTTTTGGGTATTGACCAAAAGAAAAAACGTGAGTGCTTAGGCTCAAAGTGGACAATATCTGATCATTGTGAAATTGCGTAAAAAAAAGCTCTTATAAAATATCCCCTCAAACAAATACCATAAAATAACCCATTAGTTGTATCATAGCTACAAGATTGGATTCGGTGACAACCCTCATAACCCCTCATAACTCATAACTGATAATGTGATATATAAATACATATTTCGTTGCATAAAAGGTTAGGTTAGGCCTAAAACAGATAATATCTCATTATTGTGGAGTTGTGTAAAAAAAATATCTCTTATAAAATATCTTCTCAGACAAATATCATAAAATAACCCATCACTTGTTTATGAGAGAATGAGAAAGAGGAGAAAAAATGAATGTATATTATTTCACCATAAATAATACAAGAATATGCCAAATTTATAGTTTAACCTAAAAGAAATTACCATAAATACAAGATAATTACAAAATATTCTCATTGAGATGATTGAACTAGTTTGTGAAAATCACCAATTTCATGCCAACAATATTTTGATTGAGCTAATTACAAGCTAATTTCCTACTAACTAACGAAATCCATGATTTTCGTTAAACATTCAGCTGTTGGAAACATTGAAACATTATAATTACAAGTTTTACATTTCAACGGGTAACAAAAGACATTATCCCATATTCTGATTTTCACAATGCAATTTAATTTGATTTTTTCCTTAAAAGTTATCGAATTAAATAAGGAAAGTAAGTGTAGTTTCTGTTTGATGACTTTGATTGATTTGAATAAATTATAAAATCTAAATCAAATCAAATAAATATTTAATAATTTAATTTTTTTATATATATTTTACGATTTTTAAAATTTATTATTTATAAATCAACTAAAAATATGTAATATTATATTATTTGTTTAAGATTGCATGTCAAAAATAAAACTAAAAATATACAAATAAAAAGATAATTTAATGTATTTAATACCAATTTTTATTTTATTATTTTAGTAAAATAATTTCTTTAATACAATATTAATTATTATATTAAATACTTTTTTCATATATATATATATATATATATATATATATATATATGATATTTGATTTGATTTGACATAATTTCATATTTCAATTAAAAATTGAACCAAATTGTATGATTCCAAAATTTTAAAAATCAAATAAACCGTTAAGTTACAATTTTCATTAGTTTTTAATTTTTTAAATGTTAATTTATGATTTTTCATACAACAAAATTGATTATTACCAGCAATTATTTAGTGGCAATAAATTAATTATCTTTATTTTATTATTTAATATAAATATTAATGACTAATATATAATGGCCACTAAAAATGTATTTATATCATACCAAAATTTATTATTAGCGACAATTATTTATTTGGAAAAACTTAAGTCTCACATCGACTAGAAATAAGATAATTAAAAAGTATATAAATAAATAATAACTCTCACCTTACAAGTTTGTTTTGTAAGGTTAAGTTAGACCTATAACTTACTATTCTAAGTTGGTATCAGATTACTCACCATTACCAAACTCAATAGTCCCTAAACTTGAGGGGTTGTATTGAGAAAAATCTAAATCTCACATCGACTATTGATAAAATAATTAATTAGGAGATAAGACAATTAAAATATATATAAATAAAAGACAACCCTCATCTTACAAGTTTCACATCGAGTAGAAATTAAAAAAAATGTCACTAAAAGTTATACATTTTTTCTTACTATTATAAGGATTTTTATCAGCATTCAGAATAATGGCCGCTAAATATTTTAGCGACACAACATGCAATGGCTATTGTAGAAATGTAACTAAAAGATTTTGTAACAATTTTTATTACCACTAAAACCATATTAAATTTCACTAAAAATTTATTTTGTTGTAGTGATTAGTTTTCTATTTTTTAAATCAGTATGTGATTTTTCATTTGAATTAGTATAATTTTAAACACCATAAGATATATAGCAAACTAGCCAGCAAAATTAGAGATTTGGAGCATGATTGATTTCTTCTATTCTTTGATTGATCAATAGAGTTCATAAAGTGTACGGCCGGTTTTTTAATGTTTTTACAATATTTCATAAATTAATTTCTGAAATAATCCAAACTTTGAGCGTGTTGATCCTTCTAGGTGAAATTCATAACATTATGATTGAAGCTTGGAAAGTGCGTGTCACACGTTTTTTGAAGAACCACGTGATTGATGGTCATGGTTGATATGGAAAGACAAAGTGCGTTTACACGTCTTACTCTTACAAGACTATTCAGCCAAACATGATGGTTGCTATGGAAATTAATTTGGCTTTCCACTTCCATGAATTTTAACTATGTATGTTTTTAGTTTGATTGGATGCAACCATCTTTTTTAATGTGCAAAAGAGAAAGATATTCGACATTCTTCTTTGAAGATAACAATATACTATTTTTCAAACTTATAATCTCTAATTCAATATAACACCAACTTTTTTTTAAAAAAAAATGAAACAATAATGTATCTTAATTCAAATATACTAAAAAATAATAAAATAAATATATTAAGTATATTATAAAATTCATAATCTTTAATTTTGAATAGTATAATATATAAATCATGAGACAATTTTTTATTTAAAGTAAATTTTGAATAGTATATTGTATTATTACGTACTATCCTATTTCTTGTCACAATCATCATTCTCAACCACAATTATTATCTTATATTCTATCAAAATTGTTAATCTTATCACACCAAATTTAACTTAATTATTAATATTATTATTATTGTCAATATCATTATAATTATTATTATTATTATCATATTATTATCATTAATATGATGATTATCATTAATTTTTGGGAGATGTTACTATTAGATTAGTTTGTAATGGATGGTTTTTTTTATTTTTTATTATCAAACAATAAGTCACAAGCAGCACTACAATAAAATGGACTTTTAGTGGCATTTAATATGATTTTTAGTGGCAATAAAAATTGCTACAAAATTTTTTACCGGTATTTTACACATTAGTCATTGTATGCAGTGTCGCTAAAATATTTACCAGAAATTATTCTATATGTTGGTAAAGACCCTCATAATGGTCGGGAAAAGTGTATAATTTTTTATGTCATTTGTTACTGGCATTTAAAATTGTCGCTAAAAGTTTAAGAAAAGATTTATAATATTATTTAATTATTTTATTTCTAATCGATGTAGGACTTGTAAGATGAGTACAAATACTCTTTAGTTACCTTATTTCTAATTGATGTGGGACTTAAAAGATGAAGGTTATCTTCTAAGTATATATTCTTTAATTTTTTTAATTATCTTATCTCCTAAATACTAACTTAGAATAGTAAGTTATAGGCCTAACTCAACCTTATAAAACATACTTGTAAGGTGAAAGTTATCATTCACTTATATACTTTTTAATTATTTTATTTCTAGTCGATGTGGGACTTAAGTTTTTTCTAACAAATAATTGTCGCTAATAATAAATTTTGATGTGATAGAAATACCTTTTTAGTAGCTATTATATAATAGTTATTAATATTTTTATTAAATAATAAAATAGAGACAATTAATTTATTACCATTAAATAATTGTCGGTAATATTAAATTTTGTTGTAGTAGACAATCCGTTGTTGGTTTAATTGATCTTAGCGTGTTCGTCATTTGGTATTGGGTGTCTGAAAAATTTTCTTTCTCCGCATCACAAATAGTGTCCTTGCTGCCAATTGTTGGACAAACTAAAGAGTTCTTGAGCAAATTTTTGCTCTAAGAAGGAATGAAGGAGCAGGATATACAATACTATGGATTATTTGTTCAATCTGTCGGAGGGGATATTGTACTTTATTTTAAATTTGTATGTTAATTTGTAAACGTTTCCCAATCCTAATACATCTTGTATTTGGATTTTTTATAGTATATAATGATTATATTTAGATAAAAAAAACACAACCATCATTATTCCACTAAGATAATTAATAAAAAAATTATTAAGATAATTAATATTGAAAATATATTATATATAATAAATTAAAATTATTTTATGTATTCTCTATTATTCACTAAATTATTGAGTAAAAAGTTGTCTTATAATTTGAATTATTCATTTTATATTATATCTTAACGTGTATTAAACACATTACATGTATTTCCTATATTGATTTGATAAAGTACATCACAGAACATTTTTCATTAACTAGTGAAAATACAAATTTTAAAACAAAATTTTACATCAGATATATATGTGACAACAATATAAACAAAAACACAATGACAGCTTTGTAATTAATTTTCTTAGAAAGTTTATACTTAACTCAATCTTATTATAAAATCAACTTATAGGATGAGAGTTATTTTCTATTTAGATATTTTTTAATTGTCTTATTTCTAATTCAAGTAAGACTTGAATATTTTCTAATACACTCCTCACGTCTAATATTATTGGACTTGGTACATGAATAAATAGTGAGTAATTCTTTTTAATGATCTAGAATATAGGCGGGATTTGGATTTTTCTTATTATATCCCCTCATACCCAATACTACTAAACTTGGTGCGTGTATCATCAACCGGTGTAGATAGTTATGATACCATCTTAGATAAATGGTTAATAACCTAACTTAATCTTAAAAAATCGACTTAACTGCAAGATGAAAATTATTCTCCACTTATATACTCTTTAATTGTCTTATCTCTAATCGATGTGAGATTTAAATTTTTTTCTAATACATCCTCACATGTTCATCACTATTAGTTTGACACATGATTAAATGGTGGATGACCCTTTCTAATGATCTAAGATAGACGAGACTTTGATTTTTCCAATACACCCCCTCATATCTAATTCTATTGGACTTGGTTCGTATATCAAATGGTGAGTGACTTTTTTAGAGTGAATTTAAATAACTTTGTTATCATCTTAGATAATGAATTTAAACCTAACTCAATCGTATATCGATTTGTAAGATAAAAATTATCAACTACTTATATATTTTTTTAATTGTCTTATCTCGATATAATACTTAAACTTTTTCCAATGAATTTAAACTTAATAACATCGATTATTTATAACCAACAATATTATTTGATTTGCAACACTGTATTTATTTCCCAAAGTTTTTTCATTTGGGATTAATTATTTATATGTTTATATAATTCACTATTTAATGATTAAAAAAATTTACATTTGATATAAAGTTATTGAACGGTATAATACTTAATAAAAGTTATGTAGCTTTTACTAAGTATTATAACTTTATATCAAATGTGAATTTTGTAAATCCAACTGTTAAATTGAAAATTCTTTACTCTTAAATCATATATACAAAATTTTATATTAATCCAAGATGATTTAATATTTCATTCTTATAAAACAAAATTGACGTAATATATACATTTTAAAATGTACTAAAAATATGAACACTTTGATTACCTTCAAGTTGTTGTTTAATTTCAACAAAATTTGATATAAACATATAAAATGATATAATCTTTCAATCTAACGGTTGAATTTACAAAATTCACATTTAATATAAAGTTATTGAACGGTGTAATACTTAATAAAAGTTACACCGGTATTATTATAACCATCCTCATATATATATATATATATATACTAATAATGCATCATGCTATAAATTATGTGTCGCATAATCTTATTCTATCATGCAATAATCACGTACTAAATATATTATGCATCACTCTAATATTATCCAAAAGCCAGACTCATTTTTTCTTTTTATAAACAAAAATAGATGTATCAAGAAAAATATCAAAGCATAAAAAAATGAAAACCAAATTATTCCGTTTCTTCTTATCATATCGCCCTTTCATGTGTTTCAATAAATTTCTTTTTCCAAATTCACGAAGGTATTCATATGCTTTCTTCAACCTCGGACTGAGAAATTCTACATATGCTTCCACTATCTCCAATTTGCTAACACTATGTCATCCACCATATCATTGTGCGTGTACTTTGAATAATGGACACATCTTTGCTTCCACTAGTTCTAGCATTACATCTTCAATTCCACATTAAAGTGGATATATACGTCTTTGCTATCTCCAATTATATAGACTCACCACTTCACTTTTATTGCCTTTTTAACCCACCATGCCTTTCACATAAAGGTGGATTAAGAAGGCACGACCACCTTCATTTGAAAAACCCTTTATATGTGTGTTAGGTATTGTACTATTCGTACTGCAAGGCCAGGCTCCCAGCTCGGCATCGCAGCGCATGACGACCTCGGATACGCGCTACGTGACGTCAGCTCGTCACTTAACCAGATCATAACTGATCTGAGGAAATCTCGGTCCAGATGAGATCCGCTATCTAATTAGATCACAACTTATCTCAGGCCCAAGGCCTAATGCAACCCTAATTCATACTAAGGTACGTGCATTACTTATACGAGACATACACCCACAAACACTAACTTTAGCATCGGAGTCTCTTTTGCAGGTACCACCCCCATCTTGGAACATCAAGCGTACCAGCGAAGGAGGCTCACCAATCTTACTCGGCGGATCACCTCTACGGCAAATCTCCGGTAAGAACATTTGGCGCCCATCGTGGGGCCGATCAAGACAGCTCTTATCGGCCACGCTTATGGTATTCACCAGAAGCCATAGCAGACGCGCAACAGACGACGCAGATCACTCAACTACCATGGACAACGAAGCCACATTGAGGAGACTGATCGACCAGGTCGAACAGATGCGGCAGCAACACGACGCTGATCTGCGAAACATGCGTGCCCAGCACGAAACTGACCTAGCGACGATGCAGACCGCTAATGAAGCTGATCTAGCGGCGCTACGCGCTGAAAACGAGCGGATTCGCGCCCAGCTCCCTCGACGCCCCTCTGATCATCCTCGTGAGGCGAGCAACCTCCACGAGGAAGAAGGACACTCGGTCTCTCAGCCCCGAACTGTGACTAGGGCACCGACTCCACGACCTGCCGCGCATCGGTCTCATGTTCCGACAAACAAGTCGGCCCATGAAGTCAGCAAAGCCCCAACTCATGTCACAGGGGGTCAGGCAACCTTCCGCCGTCATCCCTTTGTGGACGGCATCATGGAGACACCACTCCCTCAAGGGTGGAAGCCTCTCCACCTCGATCGCTATGATGGCACGATGGACCCCGATGAGCACATCGACCTGTATACGACACAGGTGAACCTCTACACTAACAATGATGCTATTTTATGTAGGGTTTTTTCGACCTCACTGAAGGGGGTCGCGCTCAACTGGTACACTCAGCTTCCCGCTGAGTCAATCGATAGCTTCAGTACTCTGGTCAGGCGATTCACGGCGCAGTATGCAACGAGCCGGCCTCACTACATCACCTCAGCCACCCTGGCCAGTCTCAAACAGAACGACGACAAACCACTCCGAGCATTCATAGAGCGATTTGCCACAACCTTGGTCAAGATCAAAAATCTGAATCCCGAGGTCACCCTGCATGCCATGCTCATGGCACTCAAGCCCGGGCCATTCGTCGACAGCCTATGTCGTGAGGCTCCTCGCGACATGGACAAGCTCTGCGCCCGAGCTGCGGGCTACATCCAGATGGAGGAACACTCCGCATTCCGTGATCAGGTTCGTGGAAAAGGACCAATGAAGCCAGAACAGGGTCACAAGGACAAGGTCAAAGTCAATAATGACAGCCAGTTCAAGAAGTCGGCTAGGGCGAACAGAGGGGGGAGATATGACTTCTACACTCCCCTGAACACGCCCCGAGTACATATCTTGGAAGAGGCTAGTAACAGCAACCTGCTTACCCTGCCACCGCCAGGTCACACCCCCAACAGTGCCGACAAATCCAAACATTGTCGGTACCATAGGAACCACGGTCACACCACTGAGGAGTGCCGCACATTCCGAGACCGTATTGAAGAGCTCATCCAGGCAGGCCACCTCGGCCAATATGTCCAGCGATAGCAAGGTCACCGAGGAGGCTATGGTGGACGAGGGCGAGGCAGAGGTCGCGTTTCAAGAGCTCGCACGGACCAACCCTCTAGCTCTCAGAAAAATGTCGGCGGAGCAGTGCAAGCCGAGGTAAGCCAAGAAACAGGATCAGCTCCCCTATGGGGAGTAATCAATACAATTACAGGTGGTTTCGCAGGGGGAGGTGCCACCAGCTCAGCCCGGAAGAGACACCTGCGCAATATCAACAGTGTTCATTCCGCTACCTCGGCTTCTCACCAAAGTTCACCGCCAATCACCTTCACCGACAGCGACTATGTCGGCGTCAGTCCCAACCAGGATGATCCCATGGTCATAGCCGTGGAGGTAGCCAATTGGGAGGTGCACAAGACACTGATAGACCAGGGGAGCTCGACAAATGTCTTGTATTAGCCGACCTTCCTCAGGTTAGATATCCCCCACTCTCTCATCCAACCTCACACAGAGCCCCCAGTCGGTTTTGCAGGAGAGCGAGTACACACTCGGGGATACGTGGACCTGCTGACCACCTTCGGAACCTCTCCGTACACAAGGAGAATTATGGTCCGATATCTCCTGGTGGAAGCCAACACCTCCTACAACATCATCATTGGGAGGTCGACGTTGAATCAGCTTGGAGCAGTAGTGTCCACTCCACACCTCACCATGAAGTTCCCAGGAAACGACGGTAAGATCATCTCCGTCAAAGCAAATTAGAAGACAGCTCGGTAGTGCTACGCCGAGAGTCTGAAGATATCCTCGACCGGCGAGCAAAGCAAGAAGGATCCCCCCACCGTGGCTCACATCACCCACGCGGAAATCCCCGATCTCGATCCGAGATCCGACTCCCATGATGAGAGGCCAAGCCCCAATGACGAGCTTGATGACCTCAAAATCAGAAAACTCCCCGGGCAGTGCACAAAAATCAGCAGGCAGTTGAGCCCGAATTTGCGGCAACAGCTCGAAGCGGAGATTCTCCAGAATGCTGACCTCTTTGCCTGGTCCAGCGCTGACATGCCAGGTATAGACGCTGACTTCATCTGTCACAGGTTAGCGATACACAAGGAGGCAAGACCAGTTGCCCAGAGGAAAAGAAAGGTCGGGGGCGAAAGGCGGGAGGCCATCATCACCGAAACTCAGAAATTGCTGAACGCTAGCTTCGTCCGTGAGGTCAGATACACCACATGGTTGGCGAATGTGGTCCTGGTGAAGAAGAGCTCGGGGAAGTGGCGCATGTGCGTCGACTATACCGACTTGAACAAAGCATGCCCAAGGACTCGTACCCCTTGCCGAGCATTGACAGACTGGTCGACGGGGCGTCAGGACACGCCCTCCTCAGTTTCCTCGATGCCTACTCCAGGTACAACCAGATAATGATGTACCCGCCCGACGAGGTGCATACGTCCTTCATCACCGACCACGCTAACTACTGCTACCGGGTAATGCCCTTCAGTCTCAAAAATGCAGGGGCAACTTACCAACAGCTGATGGACAAGGTCTTCCATCGGCAGATCAGGCGGAACATGGAAGTCTACGTCGACGACATGGTAGTCAAGACCACCTCGGCCCCAGACCATGCTTCCGACCTCGCCGAGGTGTTCGCCCATATCAGGAGGCACAACATGCTCCTCAACCCGGAGAAGTGCATTTTCGGAGTCCAAGGAGGCAAGTTCCTCGATTTCATGATTACCAGCAGAGGAATTGAGGCCAATCCCGAGAAGTGTAAAGCAATCATCCAGATGCAGAGTCCACAAACGGTGAAAGAGGTCCAACGCCTAGCCGGACGGTTAGTCTCACTATCCCGTTTCATCCCCAGACTCGCTGAAAAGGCAAGGCCGATCTTCACCCTGCTACGGAAGCCAAAAGACTTTCAATGGACGGATCAGTGCGAAGAGGCTTTCCGAAGCTTCAAAACCTTTCTCACAACTCCGCCGATCTTGTAGAGGCTGGAGCACAAAACTGACCTCCTCCTCTACCTAACCGTAGCAGAAAGCCCCATCAGCGCAGTTATAGTGCAAGAGCATCAAAAAGTGCAGATGCCGATCTACTTCATCAGTCGAGTCCTTCAAGACGCGGAGAAGCGGTACCAAATGATCGAGAAGCTGGCGCTGGCACTCGTCACCGCAGCTCGGCGTCTCCGACCATACTTCCAGAGTCACCAGGTGGTAGTCAAAACCGACTACCCCATTAAGCAAATTCTGCGAAAGCCCGAGCTCACCGGACGGATGATTGCATGGTCGGTAGAATTGTCTGAGTTCGGCATCTAGTACGAAAGTCGCGGACCCCTGAAAGCCCAATGCCTGGCCGACTTCGTAGTCGAGCTCACGCCTACTACTGCCGAGGAACCCCAGGTATGGACTTTACATGTTGACGAGTCCTCCAACTCTAAAGGTAGTGGTGCAGGTATCATATTGGAAGGGCCGAACCAAGTCATTGTGGAGCAATCCCTCAAGTTTAGCTTTCAAGGTGACCAACAACCAGGAGGAGTATGAGGCGCTCCTCGCAGGACTGCGGCTAGCCCGCGACCTCGGAGCTCGAAAAGTGAGTTGCAACAGCGACTCGAAGCTCATGGTAGAGCAACTCAGTGGGACGTACCAGGCAAAGGACACTCTTCTTCAGCGGTACTTCCATGTCGCCTCCCACCAGATCTCTTCCTTTGACGAGTTCACCATACAACATGTGCCTCGAGAATAGAACACCCGAGCTGACCTCCTATCAAAGCTCGCCAGCACCAAAAGGCCTGGACAGCACCGAACCATCATCCAGGAGACCTTGTGATAGACCATGGGCCAAGGGCCCAGTGACCAGAGCTATGGCTAGGAGGATACAAGAAGAGCTGGATCTTGAGAAGACCAATGGGCTTGTTAGGCCTAAGATAATCTTCACTTGGAATGCTCTATCATGAAGAGAAGGCCTAGTTCTATTTGTTCATTTTGTACAGTTTATACATAGTCTATTGTATAGGTTATTTTTTTGCCTTTGTATTTGTAAGGCACTTTATTTGCTTTTTCCTATTGTTTGTATATTGATTTTGAGGTAGGTTTCTTGGAGAGTTTAACTCCATTTAACCTCCCTAGTTGATACAGTCATTTTGTATTTTTTCAGTAGGGAAAAGGGGGTTGCATTTAGCAAAGCTTGGGGTGTGACTAGTAATTGGGCCAGAACTGGGCCTAGGCTAAATTTTTGATATTGGACTCATTTTACTCCTAATTTTTCATAGATTTGATTTAGTTAGGTCTCATCATCATATGATGAACCTAACTAAACCAAATCAAGATTTTCCAAATTAATTCAAGGAGCAAATTGAGTGCAAATCCGCCTAGCTTCCTTAAGTCTCTTTGGCCGAATTTCTTAGTTGTTCTTCTTGAGTTTTGAAGCTTGCTTTGCAAGCTTCTCAACTCAAGTAAGGTAAGCTTACCTTACCATGGTTCCTAAGTGAACCATGGTCAAGGATAGCTTACCTTGCAAGCTTGCTAAACCGTAGGGAGTTAAGTAAACCTTACCATGGTTCCTAGTGAACCATGGTTAAGGTTAGCTTCTCCTAGAAGCCACCTCTTCTCTATATATTTGTAAATACTCCTTTTGTAGACACTTTTGACATAAATGAGAATCAATCTTCAGATTTTTCTCTCAACTCAAGAGTCCAAAACCGTGAAGAATTTCTACTCTAAGAAATTCTCCAAAGTTCTTCAAACCTAAGCCTAGGTTCTTCAAGCTTCTCCATCCAAGAGAAGTAACCGAACCTCTAGCAAGACTTCTTCTCCATTGGAGTTGTTTCATGGAGCTTCAAAGAGTCCTTGAAGGTTTATCTCAAGAGCATATTCGGTCCTAAGCATGGAGCTATTGAAGAAATCTCAATCTACTTCAACTAGTTCCATCATTTTTGGTATCAGAGCCTAGTGCTCTTGAGGTTTTTGTTTCTAACTTTTTGTTCTTGAATCCGTGTTGTATCTTCCTCCTTTTACATGTCTTGTTGTGTTTTCTGTATGGATCTAGGTTTTCTAAAATGTTTGATGGATCCTTATGTCACATATGAAATGATTGATTCATGATTTTTGCTTGTTCCTAATTCCTTGAATCAATTCGGTTTGTGCTTTAGGTTCATGTGCTTGTGCTTTTAATTTTTGTTTGAGTCTTCTCCATTCATTCACATGTGTCCGTGATTGGACAACATGCATTGAGTATAGATTTTGTTTCTTAATCAATTGTTTTGTCTAGAGTCATGTGTAGTCCTTTGAATGTCATTGATTCCTAGACTAGCTTGTTTTGACCTAGTTTTTGTGTTGTATTGATTGAGTCCGAAATTTTTGTGTATTTTTCTTATTAAATCTGAACCTACTTAAATGTGCTTTTGATTTACATGTTTGAGTTCTTAATTTGCTATTAGTTCTAGCAAATTTCCTAGAGTTAGGTTTCTATTATGTCTTGTTACAAGTTTGTCAAAAAAATTCTTAAACACTAATTCCTATTAGGTTTCCTTGAGTATTGTGTTGTGGCTGAAACTTTGTGCAATTTTTCTAGCCTTAAAACAGAACCAAAACAGAGGTGTGTGTGCCTTATATGCATGAGAAAAACAAAGGAATGAGTGCTTAAAAATTTGACCTAAAATACTACAAAATTGTGAAGCACTAGAAAAGAAACATGCATGTAAACACCTTTGTTTTGTGTAAAATTTTTGCTGCAGTTTTGCTATATTGAAACCGAGACCTATAAATGTTTAAAAGGCATTGAAACTCCTGAACATCATAAGAAAAACAAGTGAAAAATATTTTGCTAAAAAGAAAAGAAAGAAATAGCAAAAGAAAAGCCAAAGGAGTGAAAATTTGAGAAAATATTGCTCTCGGTTTTGATCTATTTTTGTGTGACATTTTTGTGTTGGTCCAGCCACATATTGTGTCTTGTTTTTGTTCATAATCTTAGCTTTTAATTTGGTAATCCATTCTAGTGCCTTTCCTAGGTTACTCTTGTGTGTACTAGCTTCCAAATTTGCCTTAATTTTTGCTTGTCAATTTGTGGAATTCTTTCTAGTTTTGTCTCATTTTCTTCTACCACTTGGTGTAGCCATTCTAAATTGTTCATTTTCAGTTTTAGCACTAATATTCAGTCTTGAAGGTGGTTGAGTGCTTCTTAAAAGGTGTAGGAGGCCAAGGCAAAGGACATCCACTTGAAGGCTTTGGTGGTTGCTTAGGGAGTTTGTTCTCTCTTGGTGGCTAGGCTCTTGGAAACACCTAGAAGTGACTAACATCAAAGTTGCTTCTAAAGAGAGGAGTGAAACACCTTGTGAGGCTGCAGTTGGTGGCTGATTTGGAGCAACAAGAAACTAAACCAATTGTGAAAATTTTTGTGAAAATTTAGAACTAAATTTAGTGACGGAAATTTTGGTTTCTAAAACCTAGTTTTTTTTTTCATTACATAATCCGTCTCTAAATTTGTTCTAAATTAGTGGCTAATTTGTTTTCCTTGAAATTTGGTGCAGCCACTAAATTCATTTGAGAGTGAATTTACATTTCATTTGGAGTGTAAATTTACATTTCATTTGAAGCAAATTTGAATTTCATTTACCTTGTAATTTTTGTTTTCTAAATTTTTGTACAAGGCCTTTACTAAGGAGTGTCTTGGAGTGCCTTTGGTGTATCTCCATCTCTCCTTAAGAACTTTTATAGTAATCCACGTGTAGTACTTGTGAGAGTGGTCCTTGAAGGTCTTTGGTGCCTTTCAAGCTCTCACTTAGGTTTACTTGCTTTCAACGTCTAGTTTATGTTTTCTTGTCTTTAAGTTTTCAAGCAATTTATGTTTTAAGCAATTTATGTTTTCAGTCATTTAAGTTTTCAAGCAATTTAAGTTTTCTTGCTCTTTATGTTTTCAAGCATTTTATAAATTGTACACATAGGCACTTGCTTGTTATTTTCTTTAGAAAAGTTCTTTGTGAAAATTGTTTTGTGCAAGACAAAAGTACAAGGGGGTTTAGAGATTTTTACTTGAAGAGGCTTGGTTATTAAGTGGCTCTTTAGTAGCTCACCTCCCTCCAAAGTTCAATTTGTACTCTTAGACCTCTAAGTGCCAAGTCTAAAGCACTCCAAAACCTTATTTTCATAAAAACTATTTTTGTGTGAAAAATATCTCTTGAATTAAAATGTCTCAAAATTCCTCCCATAGTGAAAGTGATGGCTCTCCAAAAAGTCTTTCTTACATTACTAAAGAGCTCAAATCACTTAAACTATGGAAAAAGCAAGAGTCCATTCAAAGAGAGAAGGAAAAAATTGAAAGAGAAGGACAACTTGCTTATCTTGAGGAAGAGTTGAGAATTTTAAGACAAGAGGAGGAAAAATTGAAAGAAGATATGAAGAAACATAAGAAAAAGAGTAGGAGCTCACATTCCCAATACACATCCCCTAATGAAAGCATGAATCAAGGGGATCACTACCAACATACTCCTAGGAGAATTACTAGGCCAAGGGAAGTCAAGGTTGACCTCCCACAATTCTTTGGCAAAGATGATGTGGAGTCTTATTTAGATTGGGAAATGAAGGTTGAGCAACTCTTTGCTTGCCATAGGGTAAGTGAAGAGAGGAAAGTACCTTTGGCTGCCCTTAGCTTCCAAGGGCATGCCATGTATTGGTGGACAGCCCTAGAGAGAGAGAGACGCCTCCACAATGATCCTCCAATTCAATATTGGAATGATCTTAAAAGTGCAATGAGGAGGAGGCACATTCCCACCTACTATGGGAGGGAGCTTATGAATAAGCTCCAAAGGCTTCAACAAAGAGACATGTCTGTAGAACAGTACAGGCAACAAATGGAGCTTTTAATGATGAGGGCATGCATTAGGGAAGAGGAAGCTACAACTGTAGCTAGATTCTTGAGTGGTCTTAATTTAGAAATAAGAGACCAAGTGGAGCTACTACCCTACAGGGACCTAAATGACTTGGTCCAACTTTGTGTCCGGGTAGAACAACAAAGAATGAGAAAATCTTACAAAAATAGCTCCAACTCTTCATTTCTAAAGAAAGATTCCAAGAAGGAGGGAAAAACTTTTGAAAAAAAGAAATCTTTTGAACCCTCCAAAAATCTAGCCACAGAAAAAGATAAGGGAAAGGGAAAGGACACTACACACACTAGTTCTAGGACTAGTGATATTAAGTGCTTTAAATGTTTAGGGAGAGGCCACATTGCCTCCCAATGCCCCACAAAGAAGGTAATGATCATGAGGGGGCATGACATTTATAGTAGCCAAGATGAGGCTACTACTTCTTCTAGTAATAGTGAGGAAGAAGCTAGTGATCAAGAGGAAGGTGTAGAGTCAACTTTTCCTTATGAAGGGGAGCTCTTAATGATTAGGAGACTCCTCAACAACCAACCTAGTAATACTCTATCACAAAGAGAGAACATTTTTCATACTAGATGCAAAGTTTCAAACAATGCATGTTCTCTCATTGTTGATAGTGGATCATGGTGCAATTGTTGTAGCACTAGGCTGGTTGAGAAGTTGGGTTTAACTACTAGTCCCCATCCTAAACCTTATCAACTCCATTGGATTAATGAGGATGGTGATCTAGCAGTTGACCAACAAGTAAAGGTCAAGCTTTCTATTGGGAACTATGAAGAAGAGGTGCTATGTGATATAGTACCAATGGAAGCTTGTCATATCTTATTAGGAAGACCATGGCAATTTGATAAGAAAACCATGCACAATGGTCTTACTAACGAGATTACCTTTACACATAAAGAAAAGAAATTTGTGCTTCATCCTCTTACTCCTCAACAGGTGGCTGAGGATCAAGCACAAATGAAACTCAAAAGAGATAGAGAAAAAAGATTTAAAAAAAAAGAAGAAAAAAGAGAAAAAAAAAAAAAGTCCGTGAAAACTAAGGATAAAGAGGAATCTAGGGAGAAAGGAGTTCCCTCCCTAGAGGTTGTTACTCAAGAGAATGCAATTTCCAAACAAACCCTCTTGATTCAACAACCCTCTTATATCCTTCTCTGTAAAGGAACTCTATCTTGCACTGCCACATCTAGTGGACATGAGACTTTACCTAAAGGGATAAAAACACTTTTAAAAGAATTTGATGATCTATTTCCTCCCGAAGGTCCAATGGGCCTTCCTCCTTCTAGAGGAATAGAACATCAAATTGATTTGGTGCCTGGGGCTAGCTTACCTAATAGGCCTGCCTATAGGACCAACCCCCAAGAAACTAAAGAAATAGAGTCTCAGGTCCAAGATTTGTTGGAGAAGGGCTGGGTTCGAAAGAGCTTAAGTCCTTGTGCTGTTCCAGTGTTGTTGGTTCCAAAAAAAGATGGCAAGTGGAGAATGTGTTGTGATAGTAGAGCCATCAACAACATCACTGTGAAATATAGACATCCCATCCCTAGGCTTGATGACATGTTAGATGAGCTTCATGGAGCCATCATATTTTCTAAAGTTGACCTTAAGAGCGGATACAATCAAATTAGAATCAAAGAAGGAGATGAATGGAAAACCGCTTTCAAGACCAAGTTTGGATTATATGAGTGGTTAGTAATGCCCTTTGGGCTCACCAATGCTCCTAGCACATTCATGCGTCTCATGAATCATGTCCTTAGGGATTGTATAGGAAGATTTGTTGTAGTTTATTTTGATGACATTCTCATATATAGTAGAAGCCTAAGTGATCACATAGGACACTTAAGGCAAGTTTTTGATATTCTTAGGAAAAATCAACTTTTTGGAAATTTAGAAAAATGTACTTTTTGTGTAGATAGTGTTGTTTTCTTAGGTTTTATAATTAGTAAAAAAGGGGTTCATGTGGACCCCGAGAAAATCAAGGCCATACAAGAATGGCCCACTCCTAAAAGTGTTGGAGATATTAGGAGCTTCCATGGTTTGGCAAGCTTCTATAGGAGGTTTGTTCCTAACTTCTCCACACTTGCCTCCCCATTAAATGATTTAGTCAAGAAAAATGTGGAATTTATATGGGGAGAGAAACAAGAAAATGCCTTTACTACCTTAAAGCATAAGCTTACCCATGCACCACTTCTAGCTCTACCAGATTTTTCAAAAACTTTTGAGTTAGAATGTGATGCCTCTGGAGTTGGCATAGGGGCGGTTTTGTTACAGGGTGGGCACCCTATTGCATATTTCAGTGAAAAACTCAAAGGTGCCTCCCTTAACTATCCTACCTATGACAAGGAGCTCTATGCTTTGGTTAGGGCCCTTCAGACTTGGGAACATTACCTTATTCCCAAAGAGTTTGTCATTCATAGTGACCATGAGTCACTTAAATATTTGAGGGGTCAAGGCAAATTAAACAAAAGGCATGCTAAGTGGGTAGAGTTCTTAGAACAATTCCCATATGTGATTAAATACAAGAAAGGGAAAAATAATGTTGTGGCTGATGCCCTTTCTAGGAGACATACTTTGTTAGTCTCTCTTGGATCTCAAATCTTGGGATTTAATCACATTAAGGAATTGTATACTAATGATCTCGAATTCAAAGAAAATTATAACCAATGTTTAGCAAAGCCTCAAGGAGGTTTTTATATTTCTGAGGGGTACTTATATAAAGAAGGAAGAATTTGTATACCCCAAGGATCCATAAGAAAACTCCTTGTTCAAGAAAGTCATGAGGGTGGTCTCATGGGGCACTTTGGAGTTGTCAAGACTCTAAGCTTCTTAAAAGAAAAATTCTTTTGGCCCCATATGAGAAGGGATGTTGAGAGGTTTTGCTCTAGATGTATAGCTTGTTTACAAGCAAAGTCTAAAGCAATGCCTCATGGCATTTATACACCTTTACCTGTTGCTAAATCTCCATGGGTTGATATTAGTATGGATTTTATTTTGGGCTTGCCCAAGACCCAGAGAGGCATGGATTCTATTTTTGTGGTAGTGGACAGATTCAGTAAAATGGCCCACTTTATACCCTGCCACAAAATAGATGATGCAAGCAACATAGCAAGACTCTTCTTCAAGGAAGTGGTTAGACTTCATGGTCTTCCCCAAACCATTGTTTCAGATAGGGATACTAAGTTCCTTAGCCATTTCTGGAAAACTCTTTGGAGTAGGCTAGGAACTAAATTACTTTTCTCTACTACTTGTCACCCACAGACTGATGGGCAAACAGAAGTAGTTAATAGATCCCTATCTACAATGTTAAGGGCAGTCCTTAAGGGTAACCATAAGTCTTGGGATGAGTACTTGCCCCACATTGAATTTGCTTATAACAGGGTAGTCCATAAGACTACCAAAATCTCACCTTTTGAGGTTGTGTATGGTTTTAACCCTCTCTCTCCTTTAGACCTAATACCCCTACCGGATTCTTCTCATTATTTTCATAAAGAAGGGGTATCTAGGGCTGAATTTATTAAGAAACTGCATGAGAAGGTTAAAACTCAGATACAACAACAAAATGAGAGAATTGCTTTAGAAAGAAGCAAAGGAAAGAAAACCCTCATCTTTGAGGAAGGGGATTGGGTTTGGCTTCACTTGAGAAAGGAAAGGTTTCCTTCTCAAAGAAAGTCAAAACTCAACCCAAGAGGAGATGGTCCCTTCCAAGTCCTCCAAAGAATTAATGATAATGCTTACAGGTTAGATCTTCCCAGTGATTATGGAGTAAGTAACACTTTTAATGTAAGTGATCTTATTCCCTTTACAGGTTATGATGAGGAAGAAGAACCTACAGATTTGAGGACAAATCCTTCTCAAGAAGGAGGGGATGATAGACCATGGGCCAAGGGCCCAGTGACCAGAGCTATGGCTAGGAGGATACAAGAAGAGCTGGATCTTGAGAAGACCAATGGGCTTGTTAGGCCTAAGATAATCTTCACTTGGAATGCTCTATCATGAAGAGAAGGCCTAGTTCTATTTGTTCATTTTGTACAGTTTATACATAGTCTATTGTATAGGTTATTTTTTTGCCTTTGTATTTGTAAGGCACTTTATTTGCTTTTTCCTATTGTTTGTATATTGATTTTGAGGTAGGTTTCTTGGAGAGTTTAACTCCATTTAACCTCCCTAGTTGATACAGTCATTTTGTATTTTTTCAGTAGGGAAAAGGGGGTTGCATTTAGCAAAGCTTGGGGTGTGACTAGTAATTGGGCCAGAACTGGGCCTAGGCTAAATTTTTGATATTGGACTCATTTTACTCCTAATTTTTCATAGATTTGATTTAGTTAGGTCTCATCATCATATGATGAACCTAACTAAACCAAATCAAGATTTTCCAAATTAATTCAAGGAGCAAATTGAGTGCAAATCCGCCTAGCTTCCTTAAGTCTCTTTGGCCGAATTTCTTAGTTGTTCTTCTTGAGTTTTGAAGCTTGCTTTGCAAGCTTCTCAACTCAAGTAAGGTAAGCTTACCTTACCATGGTTCCTAAGTGAACCATGGTCAAGGATAGCTTACCTTGCAAGCTTGCTAAACCGTAGGGAGTTAAGTAAACCTTACCATGGTTCCTAGTGAACCATGGTTAAGGTTAGCTTCTCCTAGAAGCCACCTCTTCTCTATATATTTGTAAATACTCCTTTTGTAGACACTTTTGACATAAATGAGAATCAATCTTCAGATTTTTCTCTCAACTCAAGAGTCCAAAACCGTGAAGAATTTCTACTCTAAGAAATTCTCCAAAGTTCTTCAAACCTAAGCCTAGGTTCTTCAAGCTTCTCCATCCAAGAGAAGTAACCGAACCTCTAGCAAGACTTCTTCTCCATTGGAGTTGTTTCATGGAGCTTCAAAGAGTCCTTGAAGGTTTATCTCAAGAGCATATTCGGTCCTAAGCATGGAGCTATTGAAGAAATCTCAATCTACTTCAACTAGTTCCATCACCTTGCACACACCCAGTTTGGACGACAAAATCGTTAATGTCAGCGACAACGGAGACCTAGGGTGGATGACAGGCATCTGGAGTTACTTGAAAGAAGGGACCTTGCCCGAAGACAAGGATGAAGCTCGAAAAATGAGGATGAGATTGGCAAAATTCGCCATTGTCGGAGATGAGCTATTCAAACGTGGCGTCTCTACCCCATTGCTCAAGTGCTTAACGGCGCCCCAGGCAGCCTACGTTGTCGAGGAAATTCACCGGGGCATATGTGGCATGCACTCTGAAGTACGCTCAATGGCGTCCAGAGTACTCCGAGTTGGGTACTACTGGCCCACTCTGAAGTCGGATTGCCAAGACTACATACAAAAATGCAAAGAGTTCCAACAGTTCGGCAACACACACCGGCAACCGCCCGAAGCTCTCCACCATATGATGTCGGCATGGCCTTTCTCCCAGTGGGGGATGGACATCCTCGGGCCATTCCCCCCTGCGAAAGGTCAGCTGAAGTTCCTCCTGGTGGCGATCGATTACTTCACCAAGTGGATCGAGGCATGTCCACTCGCCAAAATCACCACTGAGAACGTGCAAAAATTCACCTGGAGGAATATCATTTGCAGGTTCGGAATCCCTCACACCCTTGTTACTGACAACGGCCGACAGTTCATCGCACAGGGATTCGAGGATTTCCTCCGCGAACTCGGTATCAAACATATTCCAACCTCGGTGGAACACCCCCAAACCAATGGCCAAGCCGAAGCAGCCAACAAGGTCATCCTCCAGGAACTCAAGAAGTGGCTGGGGAACGCCAAAGGACAGTGGCCCGACGAACTTCCCAGCATCCTCTGGGCATATCATTGCACTCCCCAGTCAACCATGCAAGAAATGCCTTACAGGCTAACTTACGGAACTGACGCAATGATCCTAGTGGAAGTCGGAGAGACATCCCACCGACGTCAAGTTTTCAATAGCGAGCAGAATGCTCAAGAGTTGGCAGCCGACCTCGACTTGGTTGATGAGCTTAGAGATGAAGCTCAAACCCACGAAGAAGCCTGCAAGCTCCGAGCCTCCCGAAGATACAACACCCGAGTAAGACCTCGCTCTTTCCGAGTTGGTGACTTGGTGTGGCGATTGCTAGGCGAAGCACGGAAGGACACATCAGATGGAAAGCTTGCACCCACTTGGGGTGGCCCCTTCGGAGTTATAGAAGACTTGGAAAATGGAGCGTATAGACTGGAAGAACTCAGCGGAAAACCTATACCGCGAACTCGGAATGCTACGCATCTCAAGTTTTATTTCAGTTAAACTTTGTACGAATGAGCTGTGCACTCTTTTCTCGCCTCAGTCTTTTGTCCCAAAAAACAGAAAAATGGGTTTTGGCTGAGAGGGTTTTTAACGAGGCGCATATTTTCATCAATAAAGTAACTCATTCTCTCCTATTCACATTCTTTTATCTTCATTATTTTACCACAAAATGCTCTATGCTTAACGTGCTTATCCAAGGTCGAATTCGAACCTTGGTAAAATACATTCTACTATAAATTCGAGGTCGAGTACGAACCTTAAAACGCTAAAATCCGAGGTCGAATTCGAACCTTGATGAAACACGTTCTACGCTAAAATTTGAGGTCGAGTACGAACCTTAACACGTTTATTTTAGGTCGAGTACGAACCTTAACACGTCTATCTGAGGTCGAGTCTGAACTTCGGTATGATTAAGGTCGAGTTCGAACCCTCACAAAAAATTACTCAATGAAAATCTGAGGTCGAGTCCGAACCTCGGTACGATTAAGGTCGAGTTCGAACCTTCACAAAAAATTACTCAATGAAAATCTGAGGTCGAGTCCGAACCTCGGTACGATTAAGGTCGAGTTCGATCCTTCACAAAAAATTACTCAATGAAAATCTGAGGTCGAGTCCGAACCTCAGTATGATTGAGGTCGAGTTCGAACCTTCACAAAAAATTCCTTAACGAGTATCTGAGGCCGATTTCGGACCTCGGCATGATCGACTCAAAGAAAAGTATCACCAAGCATAAAATCATACAACAGACATTGAACACATGTCTCAAAACGCGCAAACAAGAAACGATCAAGCCTGAACACAAAAAGCAGAAACAAGCGCAATGGCAAATAGGCAAAAAAATACACATATATACAACAACGTTTCTAAAAGTTCCACACTTGAATTCAACAAGAAAAGTAAAGCAGGAAAAAATTAAACTAGGCTATTACAAATATTTAGCCTACACAGAGGCATTCTCGCTAGAGCTATCCTCACATCATCCTCCTTGACCAGCTTCCCGAAGCGGATTACCTTCTCCACATGCATGGCGGAGAAGTCGAATCCGGGCGCAAGGAGCCTGGCTTGGCGAGCAGCCTTCAGGAAATCCCTCTTATGCTCCACCACAAAGGAACGCTCAACCTCCTCAAGTCTCCTCTCCAGCGCCGCCTTCTCTACCTCCAGCTTCGAAAGGTCTACTTTCTGGGCAGCAATCTCCTCTTCCCTGCTACCAAGAACGACCTCATCACGGAGACGCTCCTCAGTCGCCATCACCAGCTCGCTCTTCAGAAACGTCACTTCATCTTCCAAAGAGCGAACCTGGCCTCGGGAAGACGTCACCTCGTCTTCCAAAGATCGCACCCGACCTCGGGACGAGGCAACGAGCCCCTGCAGCTCACTCACCTAGGAAGCATAATTCTCATTGGAGCACAAGGCGATCTCCAGCGACTTCTGAACCCTGGCGAGATCGCCTTTCGTTGCCTGAAGCTCGGCCCCCTGCATCTTCGCCTCGCCAAGAGCAGCACTCAAGACCTGGTTCTCCGCCTTCAGAGCCTTGTTCTCCTCCCTCAAAGGCTGGATCCGGCTCCTCAATCTAACTAGATCCTCCTGCTGTTTGGACTACCTATGCTTCCAGTGGTCCACAATCGCCATGGTCCTCTGCAGAAGGACCTGGGCCGCGTCAAAACCTTCCACAGGCCCAGCCTCTTCGATCATCCCTTGATCTTTCGAGCTCACCGAACCCTTGGGAAAGAACTTCTCGGCGATCACCCCCGCGCTCCACAACGAATCCATGTCAGCTGAGGCGCTAACATGATCCAACCTCACGTCCGAGCGGTCTTGCCCGAAGCGGTGAGCAATGTATCGGCTTTGGGAAGCCCCCTGGGATGGACCAGAGGAAGGTGCAGACATGACAGGCGTCGTCGCCGGGATCTCAGAGCTCAGTCCCTCGCCACGAGCCTCAGCAGAAGTGGAAGCAGGCGCCCCCTGCTCAGCAATAGGAGGGTCCACTTCAAGCACTTCCAACCTCGGAGTCTCCAAGACCTCGGCGGCCTTGCTCGCCTGCAAAAGTATACATTCCTTTTAAGACAAAACTCAAATAGAGAAACAAGACATAGGGGGAAGATACACTACTCACCTCCTCAACGGGGGCGACTTGCTCAGCAACTTGAGTCGCCACCTCGGCGGCACTCCCCGCCTACAAGAAACCAAAAATTCCTTCAAGGGCGGAAAAGCAACATCAAAGATAGAAGAAAAATCAAATAAGCAAGATACTCATCACAGTAGTCTCGACGACTCACTCAGCAGCTCGGACGGACACCCCGACAGGTTGAGCAGTAGGCTCGGCAGTCGCCGCCACCTCCTCGGTAGCCACCCTAACAGCCTCGTCGGGCGGCGGACTCCCAGTCAGATCCACCGCGTCAGCATCAGCGGCCTTGGAAGTAACCTCCTCTATTTCGCGAGGAGCAGAGGTCCCCCCGACCTCTTTCCTACCCCTCTTTCTTTTTCGGTTGACCTTCAGGGGGGAAACACTCTCCTCTTGAGGTTCGGGGACCTCGAGCTCGGTAACGTTGTAGCGATGCTTCAGCTCACGCCACAAGTTCTTCCCCATGATGCCTACAGACAGGAAATAAAACACATCAGCAAAGAAAAATTATACAAACTCCAACAAGCTACCGAAAGACAAAATACTCACTCTCTAGGCCCCTCTCCCTGTGCGCTGAGTTCGCAAGCGACAGGACAAGCTTGCAATCCAGCGGACGAAGAAGCGCAGAAAGATTCTCAATGGCGGCCGCCTCTGAAGCCGTCAATTGCGAGTGGTCCACCCCGTGAAACCTAGACGGTTTGGGGCACCAATAGAAAGGGAACTTCGGCAACCCGCCGAAGTAGAAACCCCCATCCTCTAAAGGGTCGACATCCACAAGGGCAACCCAAAAAAAATCTTGCTTAAAATTTTTATATGATTGGGCGTAAAGGGTAAATAAACCCCCATCTCTACTCCCACTCAGCGACAACACGCCGTAAGGCGGAACACCTATTTTCAACTGGTAGAAATGAAGAAAAACGCGAAGGGACACCTCTATCCCTAGGACTGTACACAAAACTTGAAACGCCCTCAAAAAACCCCAGCTATTGGGGTGCAGCTGGCAAGGAGCCGCGTTGATGTAATTCAAAAAATCACACTCAAACTGAGTAAAAGGAAGACAGACGCCCAGGTCCCTGAAGAGACACTGGTAGACATAGAAATGGGGAGGGTCAGTAGACCTCCCCATGTACACACCCTCACTGGCCGGACAGGGTTCGTGCCGGATCATCCGGGAAATGGAAGGGTCACAAATTCGGTGCGTTCTCCAAACTGCGTTGACCTCCAGAAACGACCTGAACACACTTTGGACCCCCCCCATATTGTGCTTGACCCAGTCGTAACTAGGGATGCCTGGCTCCAGGTCCTTGGGCGGAGGCGGGTCCCTCTTCTCGGCAATGGCTTTCCCGGCAGCTACCGCCTTGCCGCGCGTCTTGCCCCTGGAAGGCGCAAAAGAACCAGCACCATTTCCACCAGCCATTAAAGAAACAGAAAGACTCGAAGAAGGTTGGGAAAGAAGGAGAAAAAGAAAATTGTAGAAAGGAAGTACCTGGTACTCTTCTTCAGAAAACAACCCTAACAATGACGGGGTTACCGGAAACGACAGCGGAAACGGAGAAAATGGAGACGGAGGACAAACGGAAACAAGAGAAACAACGTGCACAAGAAGCTGAGAGAGCGAAAAAAAGAGTAAAGTGAAAGGGGAAGAGGCGCGAGGGAGAGAAAAGGGTTTCTCCCAAATTCAAAACGGTCACGCCACGTGTCAGCCAAGGGACGCGTCTGATGACACATTAATTGAGAACAATTATGACAAAGGCAAACCATCATTACATAACCATCACTCCCATTAACGCGCCACTTGCACGTTCTCGGGAGATGACCAGTTATGACAAATGGCATCTCAACAAGCACGCGTACGCGAGGGGTCACAGCCACTTGACGAGCTCGGTCTTAACTCCTTGACCCACGGTCTTTGGAGCTCGGGGGGCTAGTGTACTATCCGTACTGCAAGGCTGAGCTCCCAGCTCGGCATCGCAGCGCATGACGACCTCGGATATGAGCTACGTGACGTCAGCTCGTCACTTAACCAGATCATAACTGATCTAAGGAGATCTCGGTCCAGACGAGATCCGCTATCTAATTAGATCACAACTGATCTCAGGCCCAAGGCCCAACGCAACCCTAATCTATACTAAGGTACGTGCATTACTTATACGAGACATACACCCACAAACACTAACTTTAGCATCGGAGTCTCTTTTGCAGGTACCACCCCCATCTTGGAACATCAAGCGTACCAGCGAAGGAGAGTACTTGGAATCTATACATGTTCAGCATCACTTGGATTTCTACTTAGAAAGTGACCAATGGTAATTTACTTAATTAGATACACAACACTAATATAAATAAGTAGATTATTGTGTAATTATTCAGTATTTTTATATTTTAATCAATTACGTAATGAGTTACTTTTATGATTCTTTGATTTTACTTAGTCCCTTAGACAACAAAGAGGAATGAGTACATTCTCCTACAAATTCTCCATTTATCCAACACAACACTTTGATTAGAATTCCTTTTGGTACTCAATCTATAAGTCACCACCGTAAGAGTCGAACAAGATAATATATATATATATATATATATATATATATATATATATATATATTATAACATCATTTTTAATGGTTAAAAAATATTACCTCACTAGTACATAATACACATTTTACGTCGGTCATTTTAGGGGTTTTTACGTCAGAAAAACATCCGACGTAGAAGCGGGAGACGTAAATTTACGCCAGGGCACGAAAACCGACATAAATTTACGTCAGACATGCCTAGGTCCGACGTAAAAAGGTTATAAAAATTTTAAAAAAAAAAAATTTGAGTGCAAGGAGAACGGCCCGTTCTGATTGGAGAACGGCCAATTCTGATTGGAGAACGGCCAGTTCTACTTGCAGAACGGGCCATTTTCCATGGAGAACGGGGCATTCTGCAAGCAGAACTGGCCGTTCTCCAGTCAGAACGGGCCGTTCTCCAAGTAGAATGGCCCGTTCTGCTTGATAGACCCAGGACTGCGCCTCCAAACCCAGACTTGGTCACTTCTCCAGCTTCAAAAACATGCGCGAAATGCAACAGAAACATTATTACGAAAAAAAACATCTCAGAAAACACAAACTTGATAGAAGATACTACCTCATAGAAGAAAAACGCAACTCTCCGAAGAAGAAAAACGCAACCCTCCGAAGAAGAAAAAACGCAACCCTCCGAAGAAGAAAAACATCATCACGCGAAGAAAAATAGCCACGATTTGAGGAGGAGGCGGAGGGATGAGGAAGAAAAACAGATAGAAGAAAGTGGACGATTTGAGGAGGAGACGGGAGAAGGAAGCCATGAAATTTTTGAACTAGCTAGTGCGCGCAAGACACCTTCTTTTAAGCATCCTGTGGGTTATTTACGTCGGCCCTGTTTGGGTCCGACGTAAATTTTAACATCTACGTCGGACACAATGAATAGCTGACATAGATGTTAAAATTTACGTCGGACCCTTAGAGGTCCGACGTAAATAATTTAAGAAAATTACCAAACGTGCCACCGCGCTTTTATTACGTCGGTTTTTTGTATATCCGACGTAAAATGGGTGATGTAGTATCCTATTTTTCCACTAGTGCCTGCAACTAATTAAAATCAAAAGAAGATCAACTAATAATCTCAAATTGACAAATTAAATAACTTGACTTGATTTGGATTAGTTAGTTAGTATTCATTATCATTAGCACTTGTGGTTGTTTCATTTCTTTGAAGACTCACCAAAGAGCAATAAATTCCACTCAATCCCTTAGCTAACAAAGAGGAACAAGTCCATTCTTCTACAACCCTCCCTTTATCCAACGCAACAATTCGATCCCAATTTCTTATAATGCTTATCCTATGAGCCACCACCATGTGTGAGTGTGTCTATGTGTACGTAGGTGAGAGTGTGTGCATGTTCATGTGTTCGTGGTCGGAGGGAGCACAAGATATATCTTTTTAACTTCCTTTTCGATAGTAAAAAAAAGCAAAAATATAACTTGACTCAAAACCAAAACAAGATCAATTAATAATCTCAAATTGTCAAATTAAATAACTTGGCTTGATTAGGATTAGTTAGTATTCGATATCAGTTGCACTAGTGGTTGTTGTTGCATTTCTTTGAAGACTGACCAAAGAATAGTAATTTCCACTTGGTCCCTTAGCCAACAAAGAGGAATGAGTCCCTTCTTCTACAACCCTTCCTTTATCCAATACAACAATTCGATTACAATTCCTTATGGTGCTCAACCTATGAGCCACAACCACACTGGTCCTTCCTACCATTACTTTCTCCAAAGCATCTTGAACTACATTCTCGGATTGACTATCAAGTGCACTGGTGGCCTCATCCAAAAGTAACACTTTTGGGTTCTTCAACACAGCCCTGGCTATTGCAATCCTTTGCTTTTGGCCCCCAGATAACTGCACTCCTCTATCTCCACACCATGTGTCATAACCATCCTTCATGCTTGCAATAAAGTCATGAGCATTAGCTATCTTTGCTGCTTCAATGATCTCAACTTCATTAGTCTTATCAAATGCTCCATATGCAATGTTTTCCCTTATGGTCCCATTAAAAAGTGTTGGCTCTTGGCTCACAAGTGCAATGTAGTTCCTTAGTGACTTAAGGTTATATGACTTTATGTCTCTACCATCCATAGTCACTATCCCTTTAAGTGGGTCATAAAATCTCTCTATTAAGCCCATTATAGTTGATTTTCCAGACCCACTTCCCCCTACCAACGCTGTGGATTTGCCTGCATCAATTTTGATGGAGAAGTCTTGGAAGATCATCACATTGGGTCTTGATGGGTATGCAAAGTAAACATTTTGGAGTTCTATATGGCCTATTAACTTTTGGGGCTTGTATGCACTCATTTCATCAGCCTCTATTTTTGTGTTTCTATCTAAGATTGTGAAAACTAGGCCAATGGCATTTGCTCCTTTAGCAAGGTCACTAGTGAGACTACTAGCATCTGCTATCATCCTACCAGTATTTGCCATTATTAAATTGGTCTCAAAGAATGCTTTTGAAGTAATGTGGCCATGGTAAACAAGATTTCCGCCATACCAATATTCTAGAGCCCGACTGAAAGTTGTAAGGCTTCGGGCACATCCAAGCCCAATGCCAGCAAACCATGACTGTCGAATGCTTTCATGGCTTGGGCCCTCTTGGGCTTTTTGTAGCATTTTTATGACTCGGTCTTGTGAGGAAAAGGAAGTGATGGTTCGAAGGTTGGAAATAGCTTCAACTGCTATTTTGCTACTTTCATCTTGGGCTTTGATGGCCTTTTTAGACATGCCCTTTAGGATTACAATTCTTGTGTAGAAACTTGCAATGGATATAGGTTGAACAATTATCAATACAATGGCAAATCTCCATGCAATGATTAGGCTCACAGTGCATGCTATTACCACGGCGGAGGTAGTTTGTAGCAACAAAGACATTCTATCTCCCACTAAAGACCTCACCTGTAAATTATAAAATGCCATAATTAGCATAGAAGTTTCAAAATTAGAACTAAAAGATGAATCACAATCACAATTGACAATAAAGTACTGAAAGCAAAACTAACAAGGGATAAGACCCAACAAAAATGTCAATCACAATAACATAAAATAAAAGTTATAAAAATATGCTTGAATATATGGTTTTAGTTTCTTAAATTTAAGATAAATATATTTTTAGTCTCTCAAATTTAAAACTGATGTTTTTAAATTTTATAATCTTAAAAAATCTTGTTAACTCAAGGTCATTAGTAACACAAATAATATTGATAAATTAAAATAGTTATGTAATATCAAATGAATTTAATGAGATTTTTTCATTGACAAACAAGGAAACTAGCAAGTAAATTTTGTGCAAAAAATAGTAATAAATGGATTTTAATTGATAGACTTATTTTTTAGTAAAGATAGGAAAGTTATAAAAATATGCTTGAATATATTGTTTTAGTTTCTTAAATTTAAGATAAATATATTTTTAGTCCCTCAAATTTAAAATTGATCTTTTTAAATTTTATAATCTTAAAAAATCTTGTTTACTCAAGGTCATTAGTAACACAAATAACATTGATAAATTAAAACAGTTATGTAATATCAAATGAATTTAATGAGATTTTTTCATTAACAAACAAGGAAACTAGCAAGTAAATTTTGTGCAAAAAATAGTAATAAATGAATTTTAATTGATAGACTTATTTTTTAGTAAAGATAGGAAAGATTACAAAGATGGTCACAATGATGATTGAATCTAGGTCCTCATGCTTCTAACTACCCCAACCCCTCCCTACCCAACCACTAGGCTAACCCTAGTGGTCAATTGATAAACTTATTTGAGTAAGTGAACTAAAATAACATTTCTTTAAAATTATATAGACTAAAAAACTCACTTTTAAATTGGGAAAATTGCCCTGACCTTCTTTGAGATATTTTTAAATGACATACACCTTCCCTCTAATTTTTAAGTGAATACTAACCTCCCTTATTTATTTATTTAAGCTATACATATAACCCCTTATATAAGATAATACCATTTGCGTACTATTAAATGAGAACAAATTATTAAGGTAAGTGTCAACAATTGAATGAGACTTAATCTCTTACTAAATTTTAACTCCAAAATGATATCCTAAATATCATGTGTTGTGATTTAAAAAATATACCTTCAAAAAACAATTTTAAAAAATGGACCAAAAAAATATTATTTTTAAAACTAAAGAACAATGAAAATTTTCATAAAAAAGACACAACATTATGCATGACTCAATATAAAGAGTTAATCATCTTTACATTTCCAGTATAAAGTTTTTTATACTGGCAACCAATCATATCGTTTAAAGTTACTTGTTTTATTATTATTATTTTATTAAATATGCAACTGACATGTCACTATTAAAATATATGATTGATTGTTAGTGTAAAAAAACTTTACACTGACAGTGTATAGGTGATTAACTCTAATATAAATTGACTTTTATTTTTTTTCTCTTTTTCATACTTTAACTAATAAAGTTATTTTAAGGAAGGTAAATGATTTTAAAAACTAAAGGGGAGGTGATTGCAATTTTCCGTTTTAAATTTAAGGAGTGAAAAACAAATACACCTCATATTTAAAAGACTAAAAACATGTTTAAGTTTATAAAAATATCACTTTGTTTATAGAGTTTGACTAATATGTAAAATAAAAAGGGGGAAAAAAGGATAAACAAGGGGAAAAAATCTTCTCGAGATATAACATCAATTGATTTTAAGTTTTTATAAACATCACATTTTGTAATTGTAGTTTTCTAAATCCTACTATAATTATTTCATTTTCGTCATTGATAAAAAAGAGTGAAATAATATGCAACATTGCATGGTATGTTTAGATGAAAACAAGAACTTACTATATTAGCTTCTGTAGATAGTCTGGAGCAAACAACACCTGTGGAATTTTCATCTTGATCGAACCATGCAACTTCAAAACTGAGTATCTTGGCAAGCATTCTCTCTTTGACCCTTTTGGTCAAGTATTCTCCCATGTAAGCCAAATTGTAATGTTGGACGATATTAACAACCAATTGAAACACAGTCAACCCCGCAAAAAATATGCAATAGGTTGCAATTTTCCTTTTAATCTCATCATGATCCGTGAGGAAAAAAATTGATATCATGGACCCCATTGCAAATGCATACATTGGCTCAATTGCTCCAAAAAAAACTGCACTCAAACACCCCAAACAAGCTTGTTTCCACTCAGGGAGATTCAAGGCTAACAATTTCCAAAACGAAGGAGATGTGTGTTTTTTATCATCACTAACTTTTTCAACACTATCACCATCAACAAGAGAAGATTGACCCGTTGATTTTGAAGAAATGGAATGACTTAGAATATGTTGACTTTTGTTTTGCATGTCTTCAATATTTGATGTAGGAGGGTGAGAAGGTAGTGTGTCACTTTTGGATTTCTCAACTTGTTGAAAATGAACAAGAGATTTGTAAAACCCATTTTCGTTTTGCATGAGCTCATCGTGAGAACCCATCTCCATGATGCTCCCATTCACCATCACAACAATGGCATGTGCATCTCTTATGGTGGATAAGCGATGTGCTATAGTAATGGTGGTTCGATCCACAACAATTTTATCAAGAGCTTGTTGCACTTTTCGTTCGGATTCAGAGTCTAATGCACTTGTTGCTTCATCTAAAAGAAGGATATGAGGTTTTTTTATTATTGCTCGTGCAATAGCGATCCTCTGCTTTTGTCCCCCTGACATTTGAATTCCTTTCTCTCCAACCTACATAACAAATATTTATTGCAAATAAATTTAAATGAAAAAGTTTAAGAATAGTGACAAACTACTAAACACTTAATTTTATACCAGCTTATAGTAATGTTGATTCTCTATGTTATTTAACAAAGAAATTCTTAAACTCACTCACCTGGGTATCATATCCTTGTGGCAACTGGGAAATGAAATCATGAGCATTGGCTGCTTTGGCAGCCTCAACAATTTCTTCCTCAGTGGCATCCTCTCTCCCAAAAAGTATGTTCTCCTTAATGCTAGTTGCAAACAGAGTAGGCTCTTGGCTCACCAAACCCATCAAAGACCTCAACCACTTGAGTTGCAACCTATGAATGGCCACACCATCGACACATATCTCTCCCTCAATTGGGTCATAAAACCTTTGCAGAAGTGTCACCACAGTGGATTTTCCTGAGCCACTCCCTCCAACCAATGCCACTGTTTCCCCTGCTGGAATCCTTAGGCTGAAATCATTCAGAATAACACTCTCTGGCCTTGATGGGTACACAAATTTAACATGCTTAAATTCCACTTCCCCTAAAACCTTGTCTAGAATCTCACCACCCATGTTTTCAGAATCAATCTTCGGAACTCTCTTTATCATTTCCATGATGCGTTCCCCAGCAGCACATGCTTCTGTGAAGTACTTCAAATCAGATAAACTAGAACCTAATGCCCTGCAATGCACACAAAAAATAAATTGTGATAAAACATTTCACAGTCTTACAAATTAGGATTTGCCTCATTTTAAAGAATAATGCAAGTAGTCTATCGCTGATGAAAGAAATATTATTACGTGCATAACAAGTTATGAACGTGTTAGAATATCAACTATTAAATTGTTTTCATCAACGGTCAAGATTACTTACTTTATTCTTGTTACATGTTTGCATAAAAATTTAGAAGAATTTTTTAGAACTTCTTCATTGAAATTAAAGAGCTTTTTCCAGTAAAAAAGTTACTTTTTTAGAAGAACTTCTGCTTATATTTATACAAACTTGTTGTTTATGATGGCTTTTGAGAAGTGAAATCTTATGAATTATGAAACTTTTGGGCTGAAATGAATGCAATGAGATAAAGGTAGGTATAATTACGATCCACCAATACATATGGATGATCCAACTGCAAACACAGTTCCTCCTTTAGCACCATGGTACATGACCAATCTGCTTCCATAATAGCACATGAAAGCCCATATAGAAAACACCACACCATTGCATCCAATGGCCAAACCTTTGGTTAAGCCTTGTCTTAGCCCTAACTTGACAGACCCTTGTAGAGCATCAGAGAAAGCCTCTATGGTCTTATTTTCCCCCACAAAGGAATAAACGGTTCTTATGGAAGATATTGCTTGTTCTGCTATTGTACCAGCTTTGTTACTCTCTTCTCTGATCTTTCTAGCCAACCCCATCATTGTCTTCCCATAAATTAAACCAGGGATCAGAAGAAGCACCACAAAGGGAAACCCCACAATGGCCAATCTCCAGAACAAAGCAAAAGCCACTAGGTAGCTCCCAACAAACCTAAAGAAGTTCATCAAGAAATTTGGAACCTAGTTTCCAAAATGGAACAAATTGTTAAAGTCACAATTGTAATAAAAAATCACAAATTGAAAAGGCTTATACACAAAACATGGTAATGAATTACGATTGCTGTTGAAATTGGGATTGTGTCATGATCCTTGACATTGCTGCAAATTATGGGAGAATACGACTGATGTAGCACAATGACAGTTGCATACAACAATTTAAAACCATGATACAAAATAAAAATAAAAATTGATTTTTTTTCTTATACCTTTTCACTAAGAACATCTTGAATTATGAGGCTGTCACTAGAGACACAGGTGATGACCTCAGACGTGTTTGTGACATGCAAATCAAAGTATGCTACATCTTGTCTCAACACTGCTTTTAAATACTTAACTCTCATTCTTGTAGCTTGTCTTTCACCTGTTCTTGTCCAACAGTAACCCTCTATAGTTCCCCAAAGTGAAGGAGAGAGAGCACAACATTAGTACCATGTTCCATACAAATGAAAGAAAAATTGGGTGTTTAGATTAACTTATTTAAAAAATAATATATTTTTATACCACCACTCAATCATACATTTTTAAAACATACATATTTAGATTAATTTATTTTAATATAATTAGAAACCTTGTTAGAAATCCTACTTCGAATATAATATATAAAAATTAGTTATGTAAAATTGAATTAGACTTAAACTCACATTCATTTTATCAAAGTTTATTTTAACGATTAATAATGAGCCTACCTACCACTCATTATCATATTAGTACTCAATGTGATGGGGTGCGCCTCAATGTTAATGGGGTATGATGAAGATTTTATGTTAACTAATATGATCAAGATAATGTACATGTGAATAACAACTAAGTTTACTTGTTTAATAAAATTTTGCATAAAAATAGTACCTATAGTGTCTAAAGAGCATTTGTTTCACCGAAAAATGTTATATTCTTGAAATTTCGAGATAAAAATAGTATCTATAGTATCTAAAGAGCATTTGTTTCATCAAAAGATGTTATATTCTTGAAATTTTGAGAATCATATTCCTACAAATAATATAACCCAAAATTCTATTTGTGTGAATATAAGAAAGGTGTTTTGTTTATTTTAATATTTTTAAAAATATTCTCTAAAATTTATTTATTTTTAATTTTGAATAAAAATAGAATTTACAAGAGTTATACGAAATAACTTCTAATATTCCCTTGAAAATATCACATACACACTCTTTTGGCATCGGAATAAAACTCTTTTCCTCGTGCGAATATAATTCACATAACTTTTCTAAATTAGAAATGTTGTTACATGACGTTCAAACAACGTGAAAATAAATATTTCAACCATCACATTTCCAAGATTAGAACTGAAACTAACACTTCTTGAGTAATTTTTCTTCAACATAAACAATTTATTTACCTAAAATTAAAATGATACAAAAATCGAAACTCACCAAGGAAGGAAGCAAAAAAGGCCGCACTAGCCAAGTAGGACAATATCACTGAATACTGCATCAAATTGATCATAAAGCTAAACCCAATAAGCCACACACTGCATGAGTTGAGGTAGCTAGAGAGAGAAAATATGTAACCTTATTAACGTTGTGGATGAAAGTAGTTGGTGTCTTTTTGGAAGCATCACCAATGTTGTTCATGATTCCACTCAAGATGTACATGGTGATAGGGGTGGTGAAGCCATCACCAATGGCACCAAACGTACCCAAAACCATGTAAAACCAATCCAATGTATCAGCATGCATGAAAATTGATCGAAAAGACCCATTTTTCTTCTCCGCACGCATTTTGCACCTTGATCCCTTCACCCAACCAGCACTTATATAGAAGGTGCTTTGGGTGGATGATCGATGTGGGAGTCTAATGGACACAGGGCATATCAAATTTTAAATGCCGTATCATGTACGAGAAAAAGTGACCTAAAGCAAAACTTTTGTAAATGTGTGCATATTTTAGTGAGATACGTCACCTATTGTGAAAGCTGTAGATAAGATTTTTTTCGTGTAAAAGATTTGTAACTGTTATTGCTGTTGAGATATTTATATTTATATTTTAAAAAAATAGGTGATTTGTTTTTTTATTATTGAAAATGGTAAATTGGAGATGACACTCTAATCTATGGTTCATGGACATAGCATGAGACTCTCGTATCTCTGCGTCCGATATTTTTTAATGTGGACACACTGTGGACACCTCAGATACTTTAACGGAATGAGTCCATACAAATCGAACACATCTCCATCTCGTACACCTATAAACCTAATGTGTTTCCATCACGAACATTTGCAAATGAATATGTCTTCATCTCAATGCACAATATCCAATATGTGGATTCAAGATTTTTTTAAAAAAATAAATCTTGATAAAAAAAAATAAAGAAGGAAAGATTTGAGATGTTTTTGAAAGAATAAGAAGAAGAAGAAGTCTCAATAAGAATAGAAACAAAATAAAAAAAAGGGAGAATTTAAGATTTTAAAAAAAATCTCGATAAAAATAGAAAAAAAGAATAGATGATTTGAGATTTTTTTTATAAAAAAAAAAAAAAAAGACTTGATAAAAACATAAACAAAAGGAAGAGAATCGTTCCTATCTCTCCTTACTTAACCTTTGCATAATAGAAAAGAAAAAAAATCTTAATAAAAATAGAAAAACGAAAGGAGGATTTGAGATTTTTTTAAAAATTGTTGTAGAATATAATGTCTCTTAATAACTTATTTTTTAGACTTAATAAGTTATTGTCATTTTAATATATAATTTTTTGACATGCTATTTGTATTATATATATATATATATATATATATATATATATATATATATATCGTATCCACGTGTCTTATATTTTTTGATTTTGTCGTATCCCCATGTCAATGTCCGTGTGGTGCCCTTGTGTCGTGTCTCAATCCGTGCTACATAGACTCCTCTGATGACTATTAGGCACAGAGTTAATGTCATGTTGGAAATTCTCATGCCAAATATTATTGTCCAGTTAATAGTTAGTTGAAGTTTAATAGTATTTAATTTAACTCAAAACTTTATTTGTTAAAACTATAAATATTTTTGAAAATATTTATAAATATTATATGTGAATTAAAGACTTTTACTAATTAAGATGACAAAATAAAGGTAATGTGAAATAAAATGAGTTTGTAAAAAAACCCTACATAAAAATATTCTTGTAAAACAATGTTTATTAAGAAGGTTAATTTTGAAATAACATACCTGATTTGGAAAGTTAAGTGCATGTTTGGTTTGAGGAAATTAATATATTTTCATTTTCTGTTGTCATTTTTAAAAATGATTTTCATTTTTAAAATTCTAACGCTTAGAATATTATTTGTTTTGACTTCTCATTTCTATTTTCTAAAAAATAAGACATTGAAAATAAGTTTGGTTTAACAATTTTGTTGATAAGAATATATTTTCTTTTTTTATTAAGGAACATGTTACGTTTGATAAAAATAAGTTTTCAACTTGCACATAAAGAGATGAAGTGTTTTTTTTTTTTATACATCAAAATGGTAGAGAAAGAATAGTACCCCCATGAGTATTAGGTACTAACTATTGGCATGTTAAGGATCCTCTGACCAAACATTATTGTCCACTTTACTTATTGAACTAAAGGTTAACTAAAGTCTACCAGAGAACTTAGTTTCTACCTCTAGTGTCAAGAAATTTCCTTAATGAAGTATGTCTACCAAGTGATTTTCTCTCTCTATATATATATATAATATGAGTGGATAGACCTTAATTGTAGGTTTGTCTGAGATACTTAAGAGATCGATTCTATTTGTGTTTTAGTGGATAGACTCGCCAAGTTTACTTGTTTTACCTTTAGATATCCTTTGGTGAAATTGATAGAGTTGTACATCAATAAGGTAGTGAGGTTGCATAAGGATTAGAAAGTAAGAAGAGAGAAGTCTACCATTACAAAAATTTCGGGGACGAAATTTCTTAAAGGAGGGGAGTATTGTAACACCCCAATTTTCAAAAAGGTTATTATTATTATTATTAGATGGTATTTGGTCATAATTATTTTAATAATTATAGAGGAATATTATTTTGTACGTTTTAAATAATTATTATTTTGGACAATTATTTTGTACGTATTAAATCAGTATTTTTATTAGTATTTTTAAATAAATATTTATATGTTTTAAGAGAAGGTTGATTTTATATGATATTTTGTTATTGAAATTATATTATTATATTTAGGGTCAGAAATATATTATTATTATAGAGAAAAAATATTTTATAATATACATGTATTTATTTTATTTAATTATTTTGAGGAAAATTAGAAGTGGGTTAGAAGAGAAGGAAAATGGGTTGGGTTGACCCAGTCCAATGGATTAATTTTAAGAAAGGAGTCAGGTGGTGTTAACCCTATCTGCCTCATTTGCGTTCTGAAGGGTTAGGGAAAAAAAGAGGAGAAACAAAGAGCTCTAAGGAAGAGTACTCAGGAACGATCTTAGATCACACCAAGACCATTCATCTTCTGCTCATCCAGGTACGGGGGAGATGGGTTTCTTCATATGTGATTATAGGGGTGTTCGGGTAGTGAGGGCAATCCCTAAGTCCCTCTAGGAACTCTATTTAAAATTCTGAACGATTATCTGTGCGATCGATGTTCTAAATTCTTAATTCATTTGGAAGAACTTATTTCTTGAATTGTCTTTGAATTCCATTGGGGCTTTCTTGTTAATTCTTTATCCTTAAATTTGATGACTTGAATTTTATGTGTTAAGAAGAGTTTAGATTTTTTTTTGTAAAACCAATGGAAACCAATTTTTTAGGTGTGTATGGATTGATTTGGAACGTATGAAGAATATAAATGGAGTTAAACTGAACCAACGGGGTGTAGAAGTAGTGAAAATTGGTAAAAACCTTGTTGAAACTCGTAAAACGCAGGTTTAATTTCACAGAGGGGAGTCTGGGCAGAGATTTGGGCGCTCAGCGCCAGTTTTGGGCGTCGGGCGTCGGGACCCCGACATACGTTTGTAATTTTGCGATATCTTTCTGTGTAGTTATCCAAATCGAGTGCCGTTTGTTTTGTTAGAAACTAGACATCTGGGGCTACCATTTAGACACAAGAATCGTGTAAAAATATTAATATTTGATCAAGTTATGTGAGTTGCAATTTGAGCCTTCCAATCTGTGTGCGAACCACAACATCAATTTTTGTGAGCCATGAATGGTAACCTAAACGACTTTATTAGGATTTGTGTTCTTCATGAAAGTTGTAGATATTGATGTTAGAATTCTAATGGAGTTGGGATCACTTATAAAGGATATGTATATCTCGAGTTATGGTTAAATTATTAACTGAATGTCATAGATATTGTGATGTGTGTGAAGAATTATGTGAAATTTGTGGTCTATTATGTTGATAACTTAATGATAGGTACCTAGCATGTGAGGATGATATTGCATGGATTGTTATTGACATGTGATGATGTTATATAATGGAGATGCATAATTATGAGTTACGTGGGATGCATGAGTTGTATGAGACTTATGAGTTGCATGTGGTGCTTGAGAAGCCAGACGTGGCTATATTGCATTGGACCCTAGGCCCAGAGAGGGGTTGAGACAGGGGGGACCATGACGGGAGGCATTCCATGCGTGGGCCGTTGGGTGTTTAACTGCGCAGCTCACTGGCCACAGAGGGTTTAACGGTGGGTGGATTGCCTTTGCACGGGCCGCTGGGTGTTTAACCGTGCAACATACCGGCCCTGGGAGGGTGTGAGAACGGTATGCCCGCATTGGCAACAACTAAGGGAATTGACGAGGTACGCCCATTGTGCGGAGTGCCAAGTTGAGACTCTTAGGAGAGGAGATGTGTATGAGCATATAGTGAGCATGTGTATGAAAGCTTGTATGATTGAAAGAAAATGATGTTTGGTAATTATACGAGATGTATTTGTTGTTTATAGTTAATGATGATATTTTGGTGCACGGTGTGGGGTGGGAATTGGGTAGCTCTATGTTCATATATGATGTTATCTATCTCTCACCGTCCTGTTTTTATGTGGTTTTCTTTTAGGTGAAGATGAAGGCACTCATAGTGTTGAGTTCTAAAGGGAAAGGGTTCTGCTCTGATAGGATGTGACATTGGGGCATGAATTTAGGATGCTTTAGTTATGAATTGTTATTTGTCGTTTGAGGAGACTTATTTTTAGGAGTTTTATATTCACCTTATATTTGTAAATTCTGGATCCCTTTCATTTTTCTTTAGAGACCTTGATAATTTTCTTTTAAGAGTAAAACTTTATTATTATTATTATTATTATTTCTATTTATTTCAAGACTTGTGAACCTATGAGTTTTTATTAAAATATGTGGACCCTTCTTGATGTTATATTTATTGAATTATTCTTATTGTTGTTACTTATCTATTATGGGGTAGAAGGGTGTCACATTTAGTGGTATCAGAGCCGGGACCCGGGCCGGTGTGCCAGCGAGGGCGCTGGACTCCCTTGAGGGGGGGTGGATTGTGAAGTCCCACATCGGTTAGGAAGGAGAACGAAGCATGCCATATATATGGGTGTGGATACCTTCCTTGTGTGGACGCGTTTTGGGGGTGGCATGCGTGCCATTGCCAGAAGCAAAACCGTGAGGGCTGCGGCCAAAGCGGACAATATCCACATGCGGGTTGCTGGGCTGTTGCATTTGGTATCAGAGCCTGGACCCAGGCCGGTGTGCCAGCGAGGGCGCTGGACTCCCTTGAGGGGGGTGGATTGTGAAGTCCCACATCGGTTAGGAAGGAGAACGAAGCATGCCATATATATGGGTGTGGATACCTTCCTTGTGTGGACGCGTTTTGGGGTGGCATGCGTGCCATTACCAGAAGCAAAACCATGAGGGCTGCGGCCAAAGCGGACAATATCCACATGCGGGTTGCTGGGCTGTTACACTATACACTACCAGTGTAAAGTTTTTTTACACTGGTAACCAATTAGATCTTTTAATTGTGTCATGTCACTATAAACACATTTACTTTTAACAATGACATGACACAATTAAAAGATCTAATTGGTTGCCGGTGTAAAAAAAACTTTACACCGGTAGTGTATAGGTGATTAACTCATATAATATTACGTTCTTCTACTTATATTTGCTTCTTAAATACTAACAATAACAATGAGGTCCTATCATAAACTTTTTTAAGCACACCTAAAGTGTTGATTAAGCAAGACTAGTAAATTCTCTAGAGTTTAACCCACTTAAACGTGTTTGGTACTTCACGTACAAATAATGGAGTCATTCCTTCCCTAACTTGGAGACAGAAGGGTTTGAGAACCTCAGTTCTTATCATTGTAGGTAGCAGAATGTGTTTTACTAGTGTTACATGCATGTATACTAGTGAATTTGTAACGTGCATAAGATGAAACTTAACATTGTGTTTTGTAAAGAGGAAAGAAATGAAGATAAAAATGATAGAAGAGAAGTGTAAGGAAGTGTAGCAAAATAGAGTAGACATATAAGTTGTTTGGTACGTGGAGAATAGAAGATAAATGAAGTAGAATTTTATTATTTTTATAGATAATTTTAAAAGTGTAACGTACATTTATTTTATAACAGTTAATTAAATATTAAATTGAAAATAAATTGTGGACATAAAAAAGTGGTATCATTTTTATTACTAGTATATAAGATCAAAAGAATACATCTCCAAATTTACAAAGACCTAAATACAACAACAACAAAAAAGACTTTCGAGAGACTAAAATGATCAATTTTAATTTTTTTTTTATAGAAATCAAATATATATTTTAATCTTTTATGAATATTGTTATTTTAAATGACAAATGGATAGATGGATAACTTGAAACACTAAAAAATTTGTATGTAATGGCATTAACCTTAAAAACTTATATGCGATGTATGGGCAAACCTCTCAAGATACAATAGAGTCGTCTTACTAATTTGAGGAGCAAAACTGATAAGGAATTAAATTTAGTAGAGAACCAAGAAAAGAGAAGATCGAAAACCTCCATTTATAAAGCCGTGCGAAGCCGTAAACAAATCAAAAATTAAGGAAAATTCCAGCTTAAAATAGTCATACTTCGCATAAGGTTACCTCAATATCCCATTTTCACACAGGCAAGGAAAAATTAACAAATTTGCACTACGTCAAACTTATGATACTCATTCTCATAAACGTGAACCCAACACCCGTTACTTGCCTCTTTAAAAATGTATGGGACATTTTGATATATGAAAACAATCTTACAACGAGTAAGTAATGTAGAACTTCTTTTAAAATACACTGACATATGCAACATATAATACATAAAAAAAATTAATAATAAAGATAATAAAATTTTATAATGATATCATATTGTTATTTAGGTATAAAAATAAATATGTTAAATAATAATTTTATTTATTTATTTAAATAATATAATTATATAATTTTAAAAATAATTAAGCCTTTTAGTCTTGGGCCACAGCACCTCCGTACTAAGTCTAGGGCGGGCTCTGCATGCAGACATATCATCCCTAGGCCCGTCTTTAAATTTCACTTTTTTTTATTAAAATGTTTTCTAATCAATAATTAGACTTTTCATCGATCGATCTCAAGATTGTGAGCAATCCTGTAGTGTATAATGTATATGGTTCTACTATCTCAGACTTGCTAAAAGCTTAGAATCGATTCTGATCTTAAAGTTAGACTTGATATTACTTTTAAGATATGTAATTATATTATGCTTCGGATCATTTTAACATATCTTTTATTCTTTTTATAATTATAATTATGTGTGACATTATATTAAATTTTGAATAACTATAGGGAAAAACGCAAGTTTTACGTTGATTAGTGATTAAATAATTAAATAGTATATAAATAGGAAGTAATCATTACTTAACAAGCCGGTTTTATAGGGTTAAATTAGGTTCAAATCTATTATTTTAATATGGTATCGGAACTATCCTAGATCATTAAAAAAAGGTCATCCACCATTTATCACGTGTCTTACAAGCCAGTTTTATAAGGCTGATTTGGTAATGGAGCTATCCTAGATCAATAAAAATGTGTTACCCACCATTTATCACGTACCTTACAAGTTGGTTTTGTAGAATTGATTTAGGTTCAAATTCACTATTTTAAGAATAACGTTATTTATTTTTAAATATATTTTAATTTAAATTTTATATCTCATTTATTTCCTAATTTAGTTATATATATATATATATATAGGAAGGTTCAAACGACACTGGTGTAACTTTTACTAAGTGTTACACCGCTCAATAACTTTATATTATATGTGAATTTTGAAAATCCAACCGTTAGATTGAAAGTTCATATCTCTTAGATTATATATATCTAATTTTATATTAATCTAAGATGATTTGATACTTCATTCTCATAAAACAAAATTGACATAATATATACATTTCAAAATATACTAAAATATGAATACTTTGATTACCTTCAAGTTGTTGTTCAATTTTAACAAAATTTGACATATATGATCTAAGAGATATGAACTTTCAATCTAACGGTTGGATTTTCAAAATTCACATTTAGTATAAAGTTATTAAACGGTGTAACACTTAGTAAAAGTTACACCGGTGTCGTTGGAACCCTCCTCATATATACATATGAGGAGGGTTCAAAGGACATCGGTGTAACTTTTTGTAAGTGTTACACCATTTAATAACTTTATATTAAATGTGAATTTTGTAAATCAAATCGTTGAATTATAACTTCATATCACTTTATATATTTATATCAAATTTTGTTAAAAATAAACAACAACTTGAAAGTAATCAAAATGTTCATATTTTATTATAGTTTGAAATGTATATATTACGTCAATTTTATTTTACAAAAATAAAGTATCAAATCATCTTGAATTAATATAAAATTTTATATATATGATTTAAGAGTAAAAAACTTTCACTCTAACGATTAAATTTATAAAATTCACATTTAATATATAAAGTTATTAAGTAATATAATACTTAATAAAAATTATATTATTGTGATTTAAACCCTCCATATATATATATATATATAATGTGAATATATTAAGCTAAAGTATCATATTCATCTTATTTTGTCTCGTATATTTCAGATCTCGATCAAATCGAGTTCGAATCTAAATAAATATCATGATAAGGAGAGATTTGTATAATATTTCCAATAATGGACTCGTCTTTACTTCCACTCTTTCTACTTTACACAGCATATTTCATCGTTCATATCTCCAATATTGGTATGCACTTTTATTGCCTTTTTAGACAAGCAATAATGGTGACACAACACTATTCATTTAAAACGCTGTTATGTGTGAGTGTTGGATATAATCCAACTAAGAACTTTCATATTTTTCTTAATAGGAAGCTTATAGTAAAAAATTCGAATCTTGATAATTAAGGAGTGTTGACAATGATGATATCGACAAACTTCTAACTTAAAATCTTGTGTTGAGACATTTTGTCTAAATTCTTTGGGAGTTTAATATATTTATATTGAGAATTTAGACTAAAGTTAAAGCAATATTATTTGCTTTCATTCTTATTCCTTACCATACTTTTAGGATAAATTTTTTAAAAGAGTTTTAATTAATTTTTACGCATCTTTTTTTCTTTTTAAAGTACATGTTCTTCTTTTTATATTCAAAGTTCAAAGAAAAAGAGTAAGAAAGGAACCATCCTGAAGTTGATTATATCCATCTTTTTCTGCTCAACAAGATAAGGAGGAGTGAGAATCTCACTTTGAGTGTGAAATTATATGTGGAATAGTGAGATTGATCTACAATCTTGTCTTTATTAATTGTCTGTACATGAGGAGTTTTTCCCAACTTTGCTCTTTTGCTTATATTCTTCTTCTTGTACATAACTAATGACAAAAATTGTTTAATTGTATAATTAATTACATGTTATGGTTGATAATTATATGATTTGAGACCTTTATGAGTTCCCATGGGAAACCGTAAGGGAACTTATTGTGATAGTTGGGTGAAGATATTAGTTTATATGTGTAAATTGAGTAATGTGGAGTGTTAATGATATGTAAAATAACATGTTTACTGATTGAATTATGTGTTTTGGTGAATTGGTGTATGACTCGTATTTTTGCGTTTCTCCACTATGCTTGTTGTTTCTAATATGGCGACAGACATTGAGGTCAAGAGCAAAGTTTTCTCTTGGGGTCTCTCATGTTAAGCAAGGGATGACCCTTGTTGGGCATGAAAGCTTTAGGGGGTTCCCCATATATGACTACAGTCAAGCATGAGTTGACTCTAATTGGGCATGAATGCTACAAGGGCTTTATGTTGTGTTTTCGTTTAGCATGAGCTCAATCATGTCAAGCATTGTAGACACCTAGTTTCGTTTGGACCCACAAAAGTAATGAAATAGACATCTATTATCAAGGAAAAGAGCTCCCGAAGCATGAAAACAATAAGACATGACATCAGAAGGCCTAAAAGCCCAAACAAGCTAGTTTTAGTAGCCAAGAACGGGCTGTTACAAAATTGAAACGGGCCGTTCCAAGTTCCTAAAGGGCCTAAAACCCTAGTTTGGAACGGGTTATTCCTAAACTGGAACGGGTCGTTCTAGTTTAAGAATGGGTCATTCCAGTTACAAAATTAACACATAACGGTCATATCCAGAACGAGCCGTTCCGATTTTGGCACGGGCCGTTCTGGCCACTTTTTGATGTCTATAAATAGCAGACTCGGGCACAGTTCTCAAGGCCTCAAAATTTCGTCCAAGACTCCTTAATTAGAGCTCAAAATTTCTCTCTCTCTCTCCCTCCTATTGTATTTCTTGAGATTTGTGAGGTATTTGTGTAGTGTGAAAGGTTGCCACAAAGCACCTAAAATCTCCATAGTTAAAGATCTAATAAAGTTTGCTACGAGGTATTACTCATCAATCTCTTGTTCCATCTTTCTCTTCTTTTATTTCAAATATTGCTATAATAAACGCAATCATGTAAACATCTTAGGGTTCATCGTGTAATTTAAATTTCATGTAAATAATCATTAATAAAGGGGATTAAATATTTAAACTATTAATTCTTATTATGTTATCTTCATCCAAGGGTACCGATTAAAGGCGTTGCAGGGGTGCTTAATATCTTCCTTACACGTAATCGACCTCCGAACTCAATTCTGGTTATCAATGCCATTATTGGATCTTTAAAAATCTTTTCTTTTCCCAATGTTTTAAGTAAAACATTAGTGGCGACACTACAAAAAACTTGTTTGTTTGCGGCGGTTTTTTAGTGACAGCGACGGCGGTTTTGACCGTCGCAAACTTATATTGCGACGGTTTGTAAACCGTCGCAATCTTGTGCGTCGCGACTAAATTTTGCGGCGGTTTCCTAAACTGTCGCAACATATTTGATAAAATTGCGACGGTTATAAATTTGTCGCTATTTTGGAAACTGAAACTAGTTAAAAATTTGCGACAGTTTTCACAAAATTTGCGGCGGTTTTCAAATTTAAACATGCATTTTAATTAACCATTTGCAGTAGTTTGTAACCGCCGTAGTTCGCGTCCAATTTGTAATCAAATATTTTTTATAATTACATTTTCAACCTGTTTGCTTAAATTCTTATCTTAAACATGTTATCAAGATAAACTAATACAAATGATACAAATAAAAATGTCATTCATTAAATAAAGATATTAAATCCAAATTTAGTGCATAATAGATTTGCATCTTTCAAACATAGAAATGGTCCTTAAGTTTAAGAAACTTAGGTACATAAAAACAACGAAAATATAAAGATGGTCCTAAAAGCTCCTAACAAACTAAAATTGAAGCAAATATCTAAATAGTCCTTCATGATGATCCTCCATTATCTTCAGGAATATGGCTAGACTGAGAAGAACGTCTCAAATCTGCTAGAGATTCCAATTCAGCTGCCTGAAATTAAAATAATCACAAATTAGATTTGAACTTTTACTTGGACAATAAAATTTACAATTTTTTAAATACTTTATTTTATACCTGATTTCCTTTAACAATTTGCATAAGGAAAGCTAATTGTTCCTTCAAAACATCAACTTCACCAACTCGTGCCTTAAGTGCTTCAACTTCAGATCGCAATTGTGCTATCGTGGCCGCATCTGATGAAGATCCAGATCTCGTAGAGGAAGAATATGATCCAATGATTTGAGTTGGAGTAACCCCAAGTCCCATGCCTCGAACATATCTTGGATGCTCCTTTCCAAACACTTTCAAGAATGCCTCATTCTCAGAAGAAGTCTCCTGAATTTCATTATGCAATTGTTCCTACATATAATGTTGAATACATAGATAAATAGTAAAAGATTAGTAGAAAGACCTGTCTTATAAATTAAAATTAAAATGAAATTAACGGAGGAAAAAAAACTGCTATGGTAGTCCAATTAGTAGAAAGGATTTTAATTAAGAAATCCATAATAAAAAAAGTGAAATTCTTTCTCATTTCATACTTGGGAATTTGGTATATGCGATACAAGTAAAGCTAAAAATATAATAGCAAATGCGTAATTCAATTTTTTTGTAGAGAATTCCTAAAAAGAAAACAATCACATTCATGATATTCTTAATAATAGTATAGGAAATGTCGTAAATCAGGGTGCCCAAAAGTCTATCATATATACTTATAATTGAAGCAACTAAGATAATGGGTACAAAATGGAGATTCTAACAAAGAGAACAAAAACACACTAATTTAAGGCAAATAAATGATAAACATATAAGGAAACTAAAGAAGCACGCATCAATTATCATTGACCACTGTACTTTTAGAACCACAATTCAAAACAACTTTTACATATAGTTCACAATTAATTTCATATGCAGCCACCAAAAATATTTTTTATAAAAATAAAAATTAAAAGAGAAGGATTCAATCCTGAACATATACTTGAAGCAACCATATAATTCTGTCATTTAGATCTCTAAAACCCAAGAACTCCATCTCCAATTATTAGATATACGCCAAACCCAGTTGACAAATCTTGTAATTTTTCCATTTCATGACAATTCTTTCAGCCAGAAACAGTAAAATTGAAATCCTCCACAAACCCATTTGATATGATTTGCTACATCCTTCAACCACAAGCCACACAATTCAAATTCCCTACAAACCCATTTTTCAAACTTGGCAATGTAGTGCTGGAATCTAAAACCCCATCACCTAACAACTTCAAAATGGATCAAAGTAATGAAACATCAAGAAATCAAGCATGCGTGCAAAATTCAAATTCCCTACAAACCCATTTCTTAAACTTGGCAACCTCGTGCTAAAATCTAAAACCCCATCACGGTAACAACTTCAAAATGGATCAAATAATTGAAACATCAAGAAATCAAGCATGTGTGCTACTAGCAACACCACTCCCAAAAATCAAGTTTCAAATTTTCCACACCAAGGTTCAAGCTCTGACCAAATGTGGCCAAGTTAAAACAATCCCGAAAGAGTGTATATCACTTATCAGTATACTTTTTTTTAAAACTTAAATATATTTTTAGAAAACATACTTATTTGGGTTCCTATGTTCAAATATCGTTACAAAAAAACAAAAAAAAGGCTCACTTATTACTGAATTTATTGCACAAAATCCATCTATCATACTTTCACAACCAAGTCTCAGAGGGAGCCACTGTTGATTGTTGTTTTCTTCCTAGACAAAGAGACAAGATAAATACCTAAAGACATCGCAACACTTGATGTGACCTCCTATCATCTAGATCAAAGGCCCAATCAGCTTTATAAAAAGGCTTAAAGTTAAAGGGGATGATTAGAAGTGCCTGAGATGAGTGCCTTTGATTGAGCTGTGTAAGTTTGAGATAAACTATATGGTTATTTTTTCATTCCTCTGCACTATTTTGATGGTGTATATGAGGCCAGAGTATCTAACAAATTAAAAAGTAAAAGTGCATGAACCCATTTCAGGGGTATCAATCTTGTTACAGCCCAAATGGTCAACCAAAGTTATACTAGTCCAACCCATATTCAAGCATAAAGCAAAAAAAAAGTTAGCTGGATATAGTAAAAGAATCAATTGCAGGCACTATAGATAAACAATTTGTTACCTAATTTCATGGTGAACTGGGGTATAAATTCATGGGCAAATTTTTTGTGCAGCAATCACGGGTACTTTGACAATTACTATCAACCAAAGAGACTAGTCCGATTAAACAATATTCTGCACGGATCTGAAAATTTGAAAACATAACAATAACAAGTTAGCAAGTAACTAAAATTAACTATACATAACGAAAACAAGTGCAATAATGGACTCATTCTATACAAATACTCAAAGCCAAGCAGTCAAGGACCAACAAGAAGATTATATTCTACTGCTCCGAAAGATAACCTAATTTAAAATAATATGAATAAAAGAAGAAAAAAAGTAAAAAGAGAAAGAAAGAAAAGAGCCAATTTTCTAATCATAAGAAATCATAAAATATTTATTTCGGTTGTGGTAGAAAGAAAACACAGATTCTGTCACTATTACCCTATATTCTTGATTCCCATACAAGGAAGGAAATTAACAGAACCTTGTTCTAGTGAAGACACTAATTATAAAATTAATCATAGAGCATAAGAAAGGGAATTGAAGAGTTTACCACAATTTCTAAGAAAAAAGCTTTAGATTAAACTAGCAAAACTGGGGACCATATTCTATATTAAGCTTTTAATATCCACACAACATATACATATATCAATCAATTTTGTTTATCTAAGAATATCAGTGCCCTCCATAAGCCTATCATAATATTTAAGTAGTAAAAAGCAAGTACCAATTAGCTAGTCACCTTTTCTTTTTATAAGTTAAAGATTTCTCCTAAGTAGAATCCAAGGACGGTACAGAAGGTATAATAGGACAAGAAAAAAGTTTAAAAATTTTGAGCTTTTTCGAAAGTTTTCAACTACAAAATTACAAAACAAAATTTTAAATCACAAGGCCTACATAACAAGATGACTCCCTACAAATAACACCTAGTTCATTAAGATAATTACTAAAAGGCCCGAATTTGCCTTCGCAATCAACTTGGAGAGCCTCGATTGTCGTGTTCAATTGAAGCTCAATAAGCTTGAAATTGGAGAGTCATCCAACAGGAAATAATAAAGTATAGAAAGTGATATTCTTACACAAATTCATTTTTCTAATAAAGTGAGACTAACTCCACGTTTGGGCATTTCTTCAATATAATGCAGAAAATGAATTTTAAGACTCATTGGTATAAATTCTGTGCAAAATAAAAGGTTAGCGTAGGACCAAGCCAATGTAAGAAAACTCACCAAAAGAGAGGCAAATCAAAGCAAAGGCCGTGAGCCCTTGAACTCCCGCGTCGCTGTGAGCCCTTCAACTCTTCATTGTGAGCCGGTGAACTCGTGCCCGTGAGCAATGTTAACAGCGGTAGAGCAGAGGTGTGACTCCTAAGCAAGGTAGCCGCGTGACCGTGAGCGGAGGAGGAGAAGAAGAATAGAGCGGGGAGAGAAGGGGGTTAGGTTTTCTGAAGTTCTATTTTTGATGAGAGGGGAAGGAACATTTGAGCCTAAAAGTTTTAATTTAGCTGCGGCGGTTCTATATTAACCGCCGGAAAATAATAAAAAATTGCGTCCGTTCTATAAAATCGCCGTAAGTTATAACTAAGTAAAAAAGCGGCGGCGGTTCTTTAAAACCGCCGCAAAATTTGTGACGTTATTTCTTTTTTTTTGTGTAGTGCGACTGTATGAACCATTTTCAAAAATATTAATTAAGGATTAGTTTGGTTTCTAGGCATTCCCTAATTGATGAGATTTTTAATTGGATGTCTAAACCATAGGTCGCAAGATCGGAGATTTTTGGGTTGCGACAAGTATGATCCAAACAAAAATTAATGTAGTCCTCTAGAGGTATTGCGTCAGGCGTGGAAAATAAAACTAAGGTTTTCAAAAATAAATTAATAGAAATAACATCCTAATATAATCCTATCTACACCTCGATGTCACATGTCCTATTAGAGCAAGTACAATACTAAAGCCTAAGCTTCATCACTAACATCCCCAGCCTCATGTTGATGATCATCTACATAAAAACCAAAGGAAAACAATACAAAGAAAAGGGAGTGAGAAACATCTCTCTTTGACTCACGATGTAGGAATGTACACCGAATAACCAAACACAACCAATGCATGTTTATGTACATAACATAGACAGAGTAACAACAATATCACACTCCACTCATCCATGCCATAAAAAGCAATTAACATATAATATTAAAATGCACATGTAATGGACACAGACTACATATTTTCATGCATGTGGCACCAGTAAAACATTACATAATGCATTATCACTAGTATCACACATAGAGTAGTCTAAGAGTACATGTTGGGTCACATTATTTGCACACTCTCACTAGAAGGACATACTACCAATGTAATGACCGTACTTAGACCATCACATCAACAACCAATAAGACAACTAAAATAAAATAATATAAAATAAAGAGAAGAGAGCAAATGCCAGCTACCCTAGAGTGAAAATAATTTAAAACGTATAAATTGTTTTCATCATATAAAACGTGATTTTATAAAAGAGTTATCAACAATAAGGTTATAAAGTCATCCAAAAGATAATATAGATACAACATCAGGAAAACATCAAAATAAGACACCCTAGGTGCTGGTCAAACTCTAAGTCAAGCCACTTCTCAAAGCAGCTACCAAAAGATTCCTTGCCATCCCAAAGCCTCACACCTGATCTTCTCCCCCACATAGTGAGATCATCACAATCCACATCATGGAAATATAAGGGTTAACACATATGAAACCAACCATAATACAACATAAATGAAATATCATCAAACCAGATATTCATCATCAACATTTATCCATACCAAGGGAATGACAACATTATTACATGCCCATCTCTATGCCAATATAAACGAATCCAAAGTCCAATGTATACACATCCATACCAATGCATACATATTCTATAATAATAAAGAATCCATAACCAATGTATGCAATCCATACCAAATGCATACATATTCCATATCCAAATCAAAGTCACACCATTGTATAATCCCATGAAGTATCCAACACATTGGCCTTAACACATCCAACCCAAGTGTTGAGTTTGTGAACATGTCACCTGGCCATGTCACACACCTAACCTCTCATGAAAAATATACAGTTGGATTACGTCACCACGTAACCCTGGTGATCCTGGCCACTTCATCCATCGGTATGACTCAACCTTGCCCCCAAACCGGTAGCAAATAGAATACTTTGAGGAGTACTTCAGAATCCAGCTAACATTTGAAGTGATTTATTATATAATCTTTGGAAAAGTTCCATATTGGAATCCTCACCAAGGGACTCCCAAATTCCATATTTTTCCAAAGACTATATCTTGATTTCACCAAGAGATCTCTCAATCCATACCATAACCTTACTCCTTTAAGTCCTATTAGCTTTCCAAACCAAACACACATAAACATACTCCATAATTACATACAATATTTCTCATAACCATGCCACATTCCATACCAAATATATAACATCAAAAGAGGTATGATTCAAAATTTAAAAGTTTCATAAAAACTCAATTATAAAAGGTTTTCCTCAAAGAAACCACGCACCCAACGTAGTGGTATTTACGCTCAATGTAGCCAAAATTGGGAGCCTCTCAAGCTTTTCCCGCTCAGTGCATCACCACATGCACTCAGCCCATGGCTACATGCGCTCAGCGCATAGACTCGTGCGCTCAGCGCGCTCTAGATAGAGAGCCATTGGAAGGAGCCCGCTCAGCGTGTAGAACCCGTGCGCTCAGCCCATTTCAAAATGCGCTCAGCCCATGGTTAAATGCGTTCAGCGCGTTCTGGACAAAAAGCTCTATTCTTTAGTGCGCTCAGCGCGCATGCATCAGACAGCGCGTCAGAAGTTTGAAAACTCCAATTTTCACCCTCAAATCCATCCCAACATGAATCCCAAACCAAATTACACAATTCTGAATCATTATAGAGTATAAACACCATCCAAAAACAACATATTAAGTGGTAAAATCAAGTATTAACCATTAATCCATGAAATCATGAAGAAACCCAACCAAACCCTCTCCACTTAATCCAACCTTAATCATGCATAAAACTTGGAATCAATGTGATATTTCAAATCCATACATACTAGATTAAATCTTATAAGTACTACTCTTACCTTAGAAACCTCAGAAATGCAAGATTTGAACAAAATCCTCAAATCCTAACTCAAACTTCAATCTCACTTTCCAAGCCTTTAAAGGCTAAGTCTCTTGAAATTCCAGTTGTGAAGATTGATCCCGGCTTGATAAACTTCCCAAATGTATCCTCAACTTCCCTCTGGACCAGAGCTTCTCTCTCTACTTTCTCTCTCTAGAAATTGTTTTTGTCTGAAAAATAAAATCCTCTGGTTCTAAGCCCCTATATATAGTCATTTTCCAAAATTTCCAAATTTCACCCTTAGCACCTATTCACCTCAAATATCCTACTCCTTGAAGTATTTCAACTCCCTAAGCTCTAAAACAACTTCAAATTCACTCAGAAAACCATATTTATCTTATGTTCCTATCCTCCAATTTCCTACCATTCCTATTCCTTTCTATGCAATACTCACAACTCACCACTATATGAAATGCAACACGTATAAACATACAAACAAACATCACCTTCAGATACATATGCTTGGAATAATGAGTTGCATGCCATAATACTTCACTTAAAAAAGATGAGAAGGAAGGTGATCAGTCTTCTTCCCTCTTAGTACCAGTTCAATATAATAGTGTACAATGCATCATTCACCACACTCATGCCTATATAAACATCTCAAAACAATGATATCTCGTTTCATACTATAAAATCACTTATATGTCCAAACAACAAATCAAAACCACATAAATATACAACATTCCCAAAGATAAGTACACCTCAAATCCATATAAACAACATATACATACATACATACATACTTATATATATATATATATATAAAGTATATCTATCAAATAGCTCGATATTTCCATGGCGTTACAACCAAGGTCCGGTTGGGATAGCTAAGTCGCACAAGATACATCCCATGCACACAATAGGTGAGATTGAGACTTAGAAATTGAGTTATCCCTAAGGATTGATCCCCAAGCTTTTACACAAGGGGGACTTCCCTAGCGGTGTATTTCATATCATACCCTTAAAAACATTTATGCAATGATGCATGTAAATCAAGACTCTATGCTTTATCATACTACAATATCATGTCTCATTATCATATAACCTCGTCATGTCATTTCAACCATATCAATTTACCTAATATAATATAATCATCAAATGTATTCATTAAAGGTTAACATTGAATAACATAAGCAACTCACGTCATTGCCAATCATAGATCACAAGAGAGAAGTAACAAAAGATTCACATTACACCAATATAATTCATCAAACAAGGAAGGAAAGAAGCATAAAAGAGCAACTAACGCTCAACCCCAAATTGGGCGCTCAACGCAAGGCTTCTAGAGAGTAATCTTAACTTTCTGGTTGAGCTACGCTCAATGTCAAACTAACGCTCAACGTGGGCCACGCTTAGCGTGAGGCTCATGCTCAACCTAAGGGTCATAGACAACATTGCAAGTTCTCTGCCACCTTAACGCTTAGCGCTAAAACTGGCACTCAACATGGTTTCTATGATTAGAAACTATGGAATCTATGATTTTCGCATTTTGCATCCAAGTCATCAATATCTCATATAATCGGTAAAAATGTTCTAAATCATGCAATAAACATTAAAAATGGTACAATTTACTCAAACAATTACATCTTCAAACAATTTTCTCATACAACTATCAATGTATTCCCTTAGGGTTTCCTATAGGAACACAAAAATCTACAATTACAAACCAAACATAGACACTACTTATACATACATACTAATAACATCAATTAGAACATGTAAAGAGAAACAAAGACGAAAAAGACACATTTGGGAAAAACCCCTCACACATAGGCATCAATAGAGACAGGATTGGGGGCTAATCCCACCATCCAACATAATGTTGAAAATGAGAATATTAAAGTTGATCACTAAAGGCTTCAAAACTCGGTTAATAATTAGAAGGATCAACTCAAGGAGTCAAACGACACTAAGGTTAAGCTGACTAGGGAGCTTGAGAATTTGTTAACACTAGAGATGTCAATTGATACAATCGACTAGTAGCAAACTAAACAATGAATTGGGCCACCAACTCTTCAAAAGAATTTATTGACCCTAGTGGTAGCTTGATAAACCAACTGAGTGCTCTAACCTTCAAAGACATCAAAAAATTATGACATAAGGTTGCATCCTCTAGAGTCAGTAATGTTACTTACACTACAAGAAAAATGTTGATTTTCGACAGAAATTTCTGATGGAAACAAGTAAATTTTCGACGGATTTTTTTTTCCGACGGATTTAAATCCATTGAAAAAAAATCAGTTGAAAATAATTTAATCCGTCGAAAATTTTCGACAGAAATTCCGTTGAAATTATAATTTTTTTTAATTTTAATAAATTTATTAATGTAACAACCCTCATATTTGGCCTCTTAAGGGTTCTATTTCATGACATTTCACTGTTTAACGTGTTTTATCCTTACTTGCGCAATTTCTGGGAAACTTCCCAAGAGGTCACCCATCCTTGTACTACTTTAGGTCAAGCACGCTTAACTGTGAAGTTCTGATGAGTAAGCTACCGAAATGTATATAAATGTTGTCAGTATAACTTGTACAAATTAATTCATTTAAGTCATCCTCAAATATACAATCTCATACTTGTACTATAATAATAATATATAATAATTTTATATTACGAATAATAATAATAATAATAATAATAATAATAATAATATATTTAATTATTCTTTATTTATATGTACTTACTTTTAAATTAACATCTACTTATTTTTATTTAAAATTATAATTTAAATTATTTAATTTTATAATTTATAATGATAATATAATTTATAAAATTATAAATATTTATTTATTACATACTTATAAATTAAATTTTAACATTTTAAATAAATTATTAATTAATTTAATATATTTATTTACCTTAAATCAAATATATAAAATTCAAAAAATGTATTTATCCTTGTTTTATTTTCTAATTATCAACCATTGATAAAATACTAACTTAAAATATTATCTAATTATATCATAAAATTCTCATATCAAATTTAAAACCAGATATTAGTTATACAAAAATATCAAGATCATATAGTAAATTGTCAATAAGATTTTAGTTAAATAATTTAAAATAATTAATTTTTCAATTATATTGTTAATTAGCAAATAATTTATTCCAAAGCTAATTAATTTTTTATATTAATTATTAGTAAAATTTAATAACTTTTAATTTAACAATTAATTGGATCGATGAAATTCAACACACACCATGAGTTATTGAGCGAAATAACTTTTCCAAGAGTTATTTTGTAAGTTATCTTAAATCAAACATATAAAATTCAAAAAATGTATTTATCCTTGTTTTATTTTCTAATTATCAACCATTAATAAAATACTAACTTAAAATCTTATCTAATTATATCATAATGATTTCATATCAAATTTAAAACTAGTTCTTACATTTTTGACAAATATAAATTTGTCTGAAATATTCCATCAATAATATAACTTTTCCTATAAAATTTTTCTCATCGACCTTGCCATGTCTAGCACGAGTGATCCTATGCTAGGCATGAATTTGGCAGAGCCCCCTAACCCCTCCGCATTGGGCACGAATTGAATCTTTTTAGGTGTCACATCTTTTTCTTTTAAAATGTTTTACCTTATGAATTAATTAATAAAAGGAAGAATTAAGATTGAATACTGATAAAAGGAATTAATGAATAATGATATGGAGATGTAATTTCCTATGCTATACCTATGATGATATATGAAAAAATTATGTGAGATACTATTGAATGGTTATGATTGATTATGTGATGATGTATATTATGAGAATGTTGATGATAAGATAAGATGAATAAATCCAATGCTGCAGACTGACACTCAAGGAGTTGAGTATGCATACTATGTTATTGTATTGAGTGTATTGAATCCATGTATTCATACTTTGTTTCGTGAGATAATGTGAGTCTTTGTAGGTGAGATATCATAGGTCATCTACCTATGCCTTATGAGGTATTATGGTGGGGAAACCTCTAATGGGAATGAGAGACTACTATGACCAAAAGTAATATTTTGATAGGACCCTGATTGACATCCCTTAGTTAAGGTGTTTTAGGGGAATTAATCATTGTTGTTGGTGGTCCTTACACTATTTGATGGAGTGATCTCGATCCATTAGTTCTAGGCTATTTTGTATTCTCAATAATGAAGAGGAGATTGATACCACATGCATATAGAGTTAGGAGTATGCATTGTATGAGTCTTACATTATGATTATTTTATTTGAATGATTGGATGATAAAGAATGGTGGATGAAGGTATATTAATTGTCATTATTGATACTAGTAGGGAAACATGCACTTTATGCCTTAAAATTTTAAAATATAAAAATAAAATAAAATAAATAATGGAATAAATGGTCGTGGATGGTTATTCAAAAAGAATATGAGAAGTTATTATTTTCTTAATATTTAAGGAATATAATAGTCCACTAAAAAGTGAAGATCAAAAGAAGTTGCATATATTGGTATCCCTTTTATAATATATATAGATAAATGAGTATGTTTATGACTATTGATATAAGTAAGAATGTTTATGAGTATATGAGATGTTATTGGGGGAGAAACATAAAAAGGGGTTATGCTCTAATAGTATGACATTGAGATAGAATTTTAATTTCAATAGCTGTTGAACTATTAAGTTTCTCTTTTATTATATTTATTGTTAAATATTATTAATTAGGAGGGTGTGTCTTATTGTGACTCAAATAATATTTTATATGTTTTTCTTCGTTTAAGAAAGTGATGGATAAAGTTTTGTGAACCATTTTACTAATTATTGATGTGGAAAGTTTTATGTTATTATTTCTATTGTATCTTTGGAATATATATATAAAACCCTTATCATTGAACATAAATATAATTAAGATTTCACGACCGAGCTTTTCCGCACCCTTAGCGTACTTTCTCAGGTCCTGCTACTCTCTTAATCATAGCTATATTAATAATAAGAATTTTAATTCTAACGCTAATAATAATAAGGACCGTCCAATATGGTATCAGAGCCTAAACGTTACTAGCAAAGTATTTCTCTCTTTTTGAAGGAGGTATAAGGTATAATTATATAGAAGAAAGTGAGTAAGGAAAGCTTTACACAACATGAGTGATTCCCAATTAGATAACCCACGACCTTCTATAACCCATTCTTCACAAATCAACTTTACAATCCCAAAATCTTGTAAACAAACCCTATCTGATAAACTTGAAAACTTGATTGAGTATTCTCGAGTTCCAGAAGATGCTCAGATCGAGAGTGCTTTACCACCACTCTTAAGCCCTTATAACGTCTTTAGACGCCATAAAAGTTCTTTTACCTGGAATGTTCGAAAGCTGGTTTCAACTCCTCGACCTGGAGTAAAAGAGTTCATCCAAACTACGAAGATGGACCAGTGTGCCCTGAAGGCAACCTCTGCAGAACAATACGTGGATTTAGAAATAAATCCATCCCTGATAAAGCTCTGACAAAGAGAAGGATATGTTGCTCTTCACTTCGGAGCGGTAAGGTTAGTCTTAACCTTACATGGCAGAAAGGGTCTTCCAGTCACTGCAAGAGTCTCTCTTATAGACTCTACCTTTCATCACTACGAGCATGTCGTCATTGGATCTGTCCTGACAACATTAAATGCTGGAAGTGTTGTTCTAACAATATTTCCAAACTTTAATGTCCAATTAAAGGATCCAACTCTCCCAAAAAGATTCAAGGTGCAGGTCCAGATCGTTGGAGCACCACAGGAAGAAGCAGCGTTGGCTGCCACTCTACACCATCAATTGATTTTCAGAGTGCAAGATCATTGTTATGATCTTCCTACAGAAGCACAATTTAATGAAAATGCATTGATGGTCATTGCTAACTCAGAAGACCAAGTACCAACCATTGTCCAAATTCCCAAGCAGATCTCGCGAGGAGATCTAGAGCTACTGATTCCACGAGAGTGGATTAGTAATTATGAAAGCTACAGGAATGGTCAGAATCCTGTAATCGCCACCGAATACTCCTACCAAAGATTAAAGGATGGCTCTGTTAAAACCATCTTCAAAAAGAAAGATCCCACTGAAGCTTCAACAAGTAATGCTGTTTTCAGCACTATGATGATCTCCCTTGGAGAAAGAGAAACAACTGTTCCCATCTATGCTTTCAGATCAGATGGAAGTTCCATTTATTCTGATAAGATAAATGGACATTTTATGTGGGACGTAGCACCAGAAATGTGCGATCCAGAATGTGATTGCTAGATGGACTGCTCAGATGATGAATCAGATTCAGATGACTCTGATTCTGATAAAAAAGATAGATGTAAACCTCCATCGCAGCATCGAAAGCCTCCTCCCAGAAGACAACCATGGGTGGCTTTCAGAACGCCTCCAAGGCCTTTGCCAATCTATGATCAAGTTCTAGAAATTCTCAGGAAAGAAAAGAGAAAGTCGTCTCCTCCACCTCCTGAAGAACCATCACTAATCACTTGGCCTCCTCCAGAAAGGTGTAGTCCAAAAGAAAATCATTACAATACAATCCCTCATGTACAAAGAACGGAGTTCTGCATGATGGCTTCTCGAGAGGAATTTCCACCACTTGAAAGAAGAACCACTCCAACAACTAGGGCAGATGTCAAACCTTTTATCACAAAGACAGAGGTCACTACTGATGGTAGAATGAAAGCTCTTTCTCAAGCAGAGGAAGTGCTAAACTGGCAGACAGAGAATGTTGTAGCCCAGAATACATGGATAAAAGAGATCAATCAAAAAATCGAAAAAATGCATATATCCATGGACCAAGATATCAAGCTTCTGTCCACCAAGTTACAATCCTACCATCAAGAACTGAAGGAAAAAATTGAACAACTCGAAAGAGAAATTGCAGGAGTCAAGGGGATCCATAAATTGAGTATGGAAGTTCTTAACAAACAAAGAAGCCTGGACAAAGCTAAAGAACAATATGAAGAGCTTGTTAGGCTTGTTGAAGAAAAGAAACATCCTACTATCCTAGAGGATGATCCATACTATATCAGACCCACAAGGATTTTTCCAAAGACCAGTTCAGGATCAGGCACAGGCATGTCTACCCCTTTGTTTCCACCAAAAAGGACTCCAATAATCACAAATCCCTTTGATTGGAGCAGAGCAGAAAAAAGAAAGGAGAAATCCCCTGAAAAGACACCTCCACCAGAACCATCAACAAAGAAACCTGAAGTAGAAACGTCTTCTCCAGAATGTACAGAAGAATTTCCTACTCAATCATTGATGGTAAATACAGAGGGAGAAGATACAGAAGAAAATTCAGATATAGAAGAAAAATATGAAAAAGATTTTTCTATATCCGAATATACTTCTTCAGAAAACTCTTTAGAGTTGACAGAGACTTCAGTTGAAACAGATTCTCAAGATAACACCAGTCATGTTATTAGATCATTAATGGCAACAGAAAGAGATGGACTGCACATCAAAGAAATTAATACTCCTGTCCCAACAGGATCTCCATTGTTTTCTTTAGATCATATACCACCGTCTCAATGGAGAAAGAAGTTTTTAGACTTCAAAGCATGGCTAGATGCAAAAATGGTTCATCTTGATGCAGACCAATATAAAGTTATTGAAGAATTCTGTGCCAACATGACAGGTACCTTAAAAGAATGGTACATGAGTTTGGGACGAGTGAATCAAGATAATCTTCACAGAACTTCCATTGATGAATTTCTTGGAGGACTTCAATATCATTTTCTTGGAGAATCAACTCTCCTGGATCAAATCATTCGGAGAGAATATTTTGAAATGAGATGCTGTTCTCTAGAAAAAGAAGATCTTGATCGACACTATCAAAGAATGTCCCAAAGATTCTACCAACTCAATGGTATGAATGATGCAAGTCTGAAAAATACATATGTCAGTTCTCTTCCAGAAGAATTACAAGAAGAAATGTGGAGAATACTACAACAGTCAAACAAAGATGTTCTCCAGATGACCATGGGAGAAATTTATCAGACTAGCATTGCTGCTTTGGACAAAATCTGCAATCAGCAGAGAATGTTCAAAAAGATGATCGATGAACAACCTAAATACAAGCAAGTGTGCAAGAAAGGATATCTGCAAATCAAGTGCAAAGACTCCAGTTGCCATTGCAAAGACAGATCCAGCAAAAAGAAAAAGAAGTTTAAATCCTTCAGAAAGAAGGGAAAGAAGAAATTCAAATTCTTCAAGAAGAAACCCTTCAGAGGAAAAGGATCTAATAGCAGATGTTTTATCTGTGGACAAAAAGGACATTTCTCAAAAAATTGTCCTAACAAGAAGAAGGCCACAAAACTAATAAGCACACTCAAACTGGAAGATGAAGATGTGGAGTCATTGTTCGATGAACAGGAAAGTCCAGATGAATCAACTTTCTTTGGTATCACACATTCAGAAGGAGATGCTGATAGCTCCTCAGAACAATCTGACTACACTGATGATGAATGCAATCATTTTCCCATATTAAAAACAGAAGAGGTATGTTTTCAAAAGGAAAAGGAAATTCCATTACTACCAAATGTTGAAGCATTCATCTTGCCATCAAAATATCATGTGCCTATCAAAGTTATTGCATTCATAGACACCGGTGCATCTAGAACAATGCTCAATCCGGCGATATTACCATCAAATTTATGGACAACTCAAGTTCATAAATTCATAGCTACAGATGGAAAGACTTATGAAACAGACTTAGTCACATCCTCAAAAATTGGAATTAAACTCTTTCCAGATTGTACAATTTGGATGAAGGTAATTGGTGATAGTCTTCATGGAAAGGATATTCTCATTGGCAGAGATCTTTTAGTCTAGAGCACAAAGTTACAAATTTTAGCTCATGGATTAAAATACAAAAGAGAATTCAAGCCTTTCTGCAAAAATTCGAACATGTTCTCATTAGCAGAACTTCCTCCAGGATTTGAAGATGTTGGAGATCAGCTCAAGAAATTATGTGCTGACAGTCATGATCTTTTCAAACATCCTCAACCTTTGTGGACAAGAAAAGAATTTTTTGTTCAACTTCCTTTCAAAATGAATGAAGATATCAATCCAACCAAAGCCAGTCATCCTGGAATGTCACCAAGTGAGTATCAAGCAGGCAAAGAAGAATGCCAACAATTACTAGAGCAAGGACTTATTGAGCCCACAACTTCAAGCTGGGCATGCACGGCATTTTATGTGAATAAAAGAGCTGAACAAGCCAGGAACAAGAAGAGACTTGTCATCGATTACAGACCTCTAAACATGTTTCTAAAAGACGATAAATTTCCTCTTCCAAAGATATATTCACTTCATGCCTACATAAAGGATGCATACTACTTCTCAAAGTTCGATCTCAAATCTGGATTTTGGCAAATTGGCTTAGATCCTAAAGATCGACCAAAAACAGCTTTCTGCATCCCAAATGCTCATTATCAATGGACAGTCCTTCCATTTGGCCTGAAAGTTGCTCCTTCGTTGTTTCGAAGACTATGGTTCGAATCTTTGAACCTATTCTGCATAGTGCTTTGATCTACATTGATGACATACTGCTATTTTCTCCAAATGAAGAAAGTCATAAAAAGCTCCTACAACAGTTTCACCAGATCTGTAACCAATATGGAGTAATGCTTTCATCAAAGAAATCTGAGATTGGAGTCAAAGAGGTCAACTTTCTTGGAATGCATTTTGTTTATGGCAAATATGTCCCTCAACCTCACATTGTAGAGAGACTCCCAGAATTTCCAGAAAAGGATATGACAGTCAAGGAGATTCAACAGTTTTTGGGAATTATTAATTACGTTAGACACTTTATTCCCAACATTGCTCCTCATGTTTCAGAATTATCAAAGTTACTGAGAAAGAATCCCCCTCTATGGGGACCAGCCCAAACTGAAGCAGTAAAAGTTTTGAAGAAGATTGCTCAAAATCCTCCTCCGCTAAAAATACCAGGCGAAGGGAAAAGAATTCTGCAAACAGATGCAAGTGATCATTACTGGGGTGCAATTCTGATTGAAGATCTTCAAGGACAACAGTTTTTCTGTGGATATGCTAGTGGAAAGTTTAAAGATTCAGAACTTCATTACCATACCATCTTTAAAGAAACCCTAGCAGTCAAACATGGAATTCAAAAATTTGATTTCCATCTCAGAGGACACCAATTCGAAATTCAACTAGATAATTCTGCATTCCCACGAATGTTAGAATTCAAAAACAGGGTGCCTCCCAATGCACAAATACTCAGGTTAAAAGAATGGTTTTCCAGATATGATTTTATAGTCAAGCATATCAAAGGAAAAGACAATTCTATTCCAGACTACCTCTCCATACCAAAAAAGCCTGATTTTGATGAATGAACCATCCTCCTCCTCTCAACCTAATCCCTGGAAAAAACAGTTTCCTCCAAAAATTACACCAGATTTCCCTATTTCCCCTGCAACATTGCAAAACTTTGCCAAACAACATATGTTATCTTATCTGGCAGCCTCTCTCCACAAACACCATATTTCACCCAAACCAAATTGGTTTAATCCAGACACACCCTTTCTGAATATCTTTGGTATTTTATTGGGAAAAACATTCCTTGAAGATGACATGTGGTATTTATGGAGCGTCTCATTACTCCATCAATATCCATTAATCTTTCCTACTCAGGAAATGATTAATTTTCTGCAAAACACAGAAAATGAAGGTTCAATACTATGGGAATTTCTGTCCTGGTTTGAGCCTATACAAAAATGGATTGAAGACCTTGAAGCTGAAAAAACTAGGATTCAACAACATCATGATCCTAGTCAGTGGAACTTAGAAAGGATGGTTACTATTGCCATTATTCATCGTCCATATTTTAAACATCCAACAACAAAATTATTATGGACACAAAACCAAGTTCAAATGTGGTCTACATATCCAAATCTTCAAATGTTTACTCAAGAAGATCAACCACTTTTTTATCAGAGTGAACTGATCATTGAACTTCACAGGTTAAATGGAACTTTTGCTGAAGTTATTAACAGAAGTTCTACATGTACCAACTTAAAGCCATTGGATATCATTTGTCCTCCTGAGCCAGATACACATTATTACAGTGTTGCTAAGAAAGTGTGTCCACCAGTCAATACAGCTCCAACGGAACAACTTATTCTTGAAAGTGCTGATACACGTGGACAAATTCTTATGCATGAGGATAATGCATATCACTGTGACAGTCCAAACTTATCTCAAGTTTACAGCTCAGCTTCAGATTCCAGCTATTCAGATCCAAACTTATCACCAAGTCATGAGCCTATCTTTAAGCATTAACTGATGGAATTTCTGACCACCAAGTGAAGGAATCTTATGCAACCAGCTGTGTATCGTTTTAATAAGATGTAACCTAACATCTTTTGTAAAATTATTGAGTCTGAGGGAATCTTATCCCTATACGTACTAGTCTGTTGGCAGATGTGACCCTACATCTTTAGCCATCTGTGTGTATTTATTGTTTTGTGAAGGACAGTAGTGAGTCATTAGGGATGAGTCACTGTACTATAGTGTCGGCCATAATAGTAATGGCCTTAAGTTTATTTTATAATGGTTTTAGGTCCGGGAGCTCAGCTCCTCTATATAAGGACTGCGTATGTAATGTTGAGAGGCAGAGAACCTCAACCATAAATAAAACTTCTGTTTTATATTATCATGAGTTTCTAAACACTTCCTTCTTTCCTGAAAACTTATTCTTGTGATTATGTCTTAGACTTTCTTCCGTGAGAGAATACTTTGCTTTACTATTAAATATAAAGTATGCTCTGCACTTGCCATGAAAATGGAACCTGTGCATCAGAAATATATTTGATCAATGATCCTTTTGAACGGTCCTTATTATTATTAGCGTTAGAATTAAAATTCTTATTATTAATATAGCTATGATTAAGAGAGTAGCAGGACCTGAGAAAGTACGCTAAGGGTGCGAAAAAGCTCGGTCGTGAAATCTTAATTATATTTATGTTCAATGATAAGGGTTTTATAATGATGTTGATAATATATAAGGCTCCCGTCCAATACGTATATATATATATATATATATATATATATATATATATATATATATATATATATATATATATATATATATATATATATATGAAGAGGGTTCAAACGACACTGATATAACTTTTACTAAGTGTTACACCGCTCAATAACTTTAAATTAAATGTGAATTTTGTAAATCTAACCGTTAGATTGAAAGTTCTTTACTCTTAGATCATATATACAAAATTTTATATTAATCCAAGATAATTTGATACTTCATTCTTATAAAATAAAATTGACGTAATATATTTATTTCAAAATATACTAAAATATGAACACTTTGATTACCCTCAAGTTGTTGTTCAATTTTAACAAAATTTGATATACACATATAAAGTGATATGAATTGTCAATATAACGGTTAGATTTACAAAATTCACATTTAATTTAAAGTTATTGAGCGGTGTAACACTTAGTAAAAGTTACACCGGTGTCGTTTGAACTCTCCTATATATATATATATATATATATATATATATATATATATATATATATATATATTAAAAGTCTTCTTAGAGTTATCCCAGTTGACGAGTGTGTCTTCGATCATCGTTCTCTACAAGGCACCTTCCCACTAAGAATACACATCACCAATCAATATAAAAGTAATTAGATTCACCTTCTGGGTAGTATGATACTCCATAGCTTTTAAGATCTTATCCATATTAGTTAGCCAAATCATAGTAGCTTTAGGTTCATATCCTTCCTTAAATAAAGGTAGATGATGATGTTGAAACCTCTCCAACCAACTAGGAGTAGCACCAATTCTATCAATTTCATCACTTGCACTAATGCTTGAAGAGCATCAACAACAATCTAGTCATTCCTACCAATCATAATACTGAATACGCACACAAAAAAAATACCAAATTAACTATCATATACTCACAAGATATATCAAGAACATTATTAAAAAACACAGAAAACACACAGCATGACACATAACACACACATCTAGTTTGAATCAAACAGGCTCTGATACCACTAAATGTGACACACTCTATCCCATATATGACAATGAGCATAATAAAAAAAAGGCTTTCATCGCAAGTTGAATCATACATAAATAACTAATTAAATAATACCAAGTCTGGAAAAGGATACTACATAACTAACTCAACATGTCAATATGCTAGTTATAACCTCAAAATAAAAACATAATAAAATAAATCTAACATCATGTTCTACGAAACAACTGAACAATTCAAATAACAAATCCTAACCACGCTCTAATTCACATATCCTATTAAAGCACTCTCACTCAAGGACTGTGCCTCATCACCAATATCATCAACATCTTGATGAGTCTCACCTACAACAATATACATACAAAAGAAAACACAATAAACGAGGAGTAAGAAATATCTCACTCTGCCTCACCACATAGAATAAAGCTAAATAGCCAAACACACAAGACCAGAATATCATCACCATATGTACAAGCAATTAAAGTAATATCAACAAGATACAATTAGATTCAACCATGATTCACCACATCATTCATCAATTTCAACATAACTCATCACATAATACACATTCACACATGTAATACAATAGACATGGATTCGATTTGTGTATGCATATGATGCCAGTCCAATATATATATATATATATATATATATATATATATATATATATATATATATATCAATTTGTTAATTTGTGTGCATATGATGCATGACACACAAAACTCAATACAATATCATGTTATCACTATGCATATTCACAACGATTGCTTAATCACAATGATTTGCCAACATATTTCATTTACAACATTCATTCATCATAACATCACAAATTAATACTCAATTATATCCTTCAATTAGCACAAGAATCATCCAAATCATTCACCATTAGCTACAACAAAGACAAAAGGTATCAAGCATAGAACAAGGTCTGACGACAACCATTCCACACGCGACATGGTGAATCCAAAGAGCACACATAGCTCTTGGGAAAACTCACACTTGACGAGATAGCCACAGGGAGCTCCCTTGAGCTCCCACACCCGAAGAGGACTAACACATGCCCAATGTGAGTGGCATGGAAAGAAAACTTTACTCTCTACCACAACGGTGCCTGACAAGCCCAAGATGACGCCTAACATCATATCAAGAGTTAAAATTGTAACGACCCGCCATTATTTCTACACTTAGTAGAATCGCACTATTACTAGTGAACTAAGAGAAATATTAACATTGGACAACTCATACATACATGTATAGGTAAGAATAAAATAACTAAGTTCTATGTACCAAAAATATAACATCATATATGTACAGTCATCCAAAATAACATCATCCTAGTGCCGGTCAAGCACAACCAACTCCAAGCTAGCACTGACCTGCTCCCGTACAAAGTATGATCATTGCAGTTCCACCACATGGAAACAGAAGGGTAAGCTAGAGTTCAAAAATCAAGCATACAAGTACAGAACAATAATCTATACTACACAATCATCCAACTATCAATCATGTTCATAAAGTCACACCATACACTCTATCCAATACTACTCATGAAAAAAAAATACAACCCACCAATCATGAAGCCAAACACCACACTCCATCATATTAACAATCATGCAATAAATGCATCTCATGACAGATAACAATGCATATCAATCATCTAATGCGTCGTCACGCATACACCTAGGAGATCTCCTTAACAATAGAGCAATATAAGTGACATTTCATCCTACCGAAACCACCCCAACCGTTTTCACGCCCAATGTGCCCGCTCGGTCACAGCTAAACAGGATATAATCCTCACTCAGGTTTACTCGGATGATGTCACTTACACAATTGGAAGTCCGGATCCACCGTCAGGTATAGCACAGCTAAGTACAGGTTTACCACGACCTTGGCATGCATTACCAAGTCAATTTTGGAATTCGCCCACCGGCAAGGATCCACGCACCTTTTCGAGTACTTGGTTAAGGAAATAACCCTCGACCTCATACCTCGCTTCAACACTAGCTAAGGACTTAAAGGAGACTCACTTAACCTAGTGGCCTACCTGAGCACCACTCTCCCAAATCCAGTGGCCTACCTGAGAACCACTATATCAGTGGCCTATCCAAGCACCACTCTCAAGAGACTCTACATGAGCTCTTCTAGTTCGAAAATATTTTTCCTCTCAAGTCCTAAGCTAGACTCATGCCATAAGGCATCACATGCAATTATGCATCACACATCATACATGGTCTTCCCACCATCATGATCAACAATCATACACATGTCATAAGACATCACATGCAATAATGCATCATACATCATACATGGTCTACCCACCACCATGATTAACAATCATACACATGCCATAAGGCATCACATGCAATAATGCATCATACATCATACATGGTCTGCCCACCATTATGATCAATAATCATACACATGCCATAAGGCATCACATGCAATAATGCATCATACATCATACATGGTCTGCCCACCATTATGATCAATAATCATACTCATATGAACATATACCCATGCCATATCATATTTAAACATTCATATATATCATTACCAAGCATACATATGAATTACACTTCACCATACATCATATATCATACATACATGATATAAAACTTCAACTTTAAACATGCATAAGCATCAATTTCAATCCAAAAACATCAAACCCACTCACGCCCGGCGCAACCAAATCACGCCCAGCCTAACATCCAACCCAAGAGCCCTAAGTTCTTCAACGCCCGGCGCGCTTAACCTGCGCCCGACCTAATCCCAGAGAGTTCAAAAACTCTCATCCAAACCAACAAATCCAGCCACATGCAAACACAAAAACACAATGCATAGGCTCCATACAACACAAAAACAAACTCAAAATCAACATGCACCCATCTGATGCATCAAAATCACCAAAAACCTCATTTTTCCCAAAACCCCGAAAAATGAGCGAATTCTCTGATCCAACCATGGATCCTCGACTTTCATGCATCAATTGAGTTTCTAAACTTACATGCAACCTAAACAACAAACATTCTAGCTTCTCTTACCTAAAAATTGGCTCAAAATAGCCAATAATTGAGAAGAAGTAGAATTTCCTTTCAAAGCTCAACCCGGAACTTCAATCCTCCCAAAGCAAGCTTCCTAGTCTGAATTTCAAGAAAAGACAGAAGACATTAGTGATCTAGAGGAGAAAAAGAATCATACAGAGAAATTTGGGTGAGAAAGGAGCTCACAGACTCAGAGTGTCTCTCTCTAAAACTTCTCTCTAAAAACTTCACTTTCTCTCCTCAACCACACAACCCCTATTTATAGAAGTTCAGGAGTGTCCAGAACGGCTCGTTCTGCACCCCTTCATCATGTGCAAAAATCACATGCAGAACAGCCTATTCTGAAACCAGAATAGCCTATTCTAGGATTCATCCAGAACGACCCGTTCTCCATCCAGAACGGCCCATACTCCGCCCAGAACGGCCCGTTCTGGGGTTTGGAACGACCCATTCTCAACTATGATTTATAGGTCAATTTAGTAGTTTGGAACGGCCTGTTCCAGTTTGGGAACGACCCGTTATGGGCTACTAAATCAATATACAGGCTTTTGGGCCTTCTGAAATAACTTACTACGTTACACAAAAATCTACAGAAATTTGAATTCCACAACACATGTACAAGATATCAATTCACAAACCCAATCGATGAAGCATTTCAAAAGGTCGAAATACACTTCTTAAAGGCACGAATTGATGAAATTGAAACCTTAAAAGGATATAATTCTAGTGTAAGTTTAAGTTTCTAAGTAATTTAATATTATCCAATCAAATCTCTAACACATATATTTTCCTAGATCAAAATTGATTGAGTATTGCACACGTCTTTGTGAATTCGATAGTTGAACTTAGATTCAATTTACTATACTTGCAAAATTTGATATGGTTGCCAAAATAGTAGCACCCTCTACTTGTATATTTTCACTCTTCATTTTTCTTCTTCACTCAAAGCTAACATTATCACCTAACCCCACAACTCGGTTACACTGAGGTACACCAAGAAAAACACATATCGAAATCCATGAAATAAAGACACTTAGATCTTAAACCTTAAACCAAAGCTTTTGCCACCTAGCCTCCCACGTGGTATTTCAAACTATCTAAACAACTTTTCCTTCCAAGGAACCTCGATCTATATAAAGTTTCTTAGGTAATTTCTAATTCATTCTCACACTTCTTACTCATATGCTGACTTTAATTAGGATCTAAACACATGCATATACAATCATCATCATATAGATTTACCGAAGAGCAATTTTTGCATTCATCACTTCATGACAACATTGTCGTTGTTGTTAGGATACAAACAAGTCTCACATCAATAAAATAAGAGAAGAAATAACAACTTATAAAACACAAGCATACTCCAATGATTGAGAGGCCTTTTTGGGTGATGACCAAAAGAAAAATTGTGAGGTCTTAGGCTCAAAGTGGACAATATCTCAAAGTGGAAAAAATAACTCTTATAAAATATCTCCTCAAACAAATATCATAAAATAACCCATCAGTGGTATCAGAGCTGCAAGATTGGATTCGGTGACAACCCTCATAACCCCTCATAACTCATAACTGATAATGTGATATATAAATACATATTCCGTTGCATAAAAGGTTAGGTTAGGCGTAAAGCATATAATATCTCATCATTGTGGAGTTGTGTAAAAAAAATATCTCTTATAAAATATCTACTCAGACAAATATCATAAAATAACTCATCACTTGTTTATGAGAGAATGAGAAAGAGGAGAAAAAATGAATGTATATTATTTCCCCATAAATAATACAAGAATATGCCAAATTTATAGTTTAACCTAAAAGAAATTACCATAAATACAAGATAACTACAAAATATTCTCATTGAGATGATTGAACTAGTTTATGAAAATCACCAATTTCATGCCAACAATATTTTGATTGAGCTAATTACAAGCTAATTTCCTACTAACTAACGAAATCCATGATTTTCGTTAAACATTCAGCTGTTGGAAACATTGAAACATTATAGTTACAAGTTTTACATTTCAACGGGTAACAAAAGACATTATCCCATATTCTAAGGATTTTCACAATGCAATTTAATTTGATTTTTTCCTTAAAAGTTATTGAATTAAATAAGGAAAGTAAGTGTAGTTTCTGTTTGATGACTTTGATTGATTTGAATAAATTATAAAATCTAAATCAAATCAAATTAATATTTAATAATTTAATTTGTTTTATATATTTTATGATTTTTAAAATTTATTATTTATAAATTAACTAAAAATATGTAATATTATATTATTTGTTTAAGATTGCATGTCAAAAATAAAACTAAAAATATATAAATAAAAAATATTTTGATAATTTAATGTATTTAATACCAATTTTTATTTTATTATTTTAGTAAAATAATTTCTTTAATACAATATTAATCATTATATTAAATACTTTTTTTCATATATATATGTATGAGATTTGATTTTATTTGACATAATTTCATATTTCAATTAAAAATTGAACCAAATTGTATGATTCCAAAATTTTAAAAATCAAATAAACCGTTAAGTTACAATTTTCATTAGTTTTTAATTTTTTAAAATACTAATTTATGATTTTTCATACAACAAAATTGATTATTACTAACAATTATTTAGTGACAATAAATTAATTATCTTTATTTTATTATTTAATATAAATATTAATGACTAATATATAATGGCTACTAAAAATTTATTTATATCACACCAAAATTTATTATTAGCGACAATTATTTATTTGGAGATACTTAAGTCTCACATCGACTAGAAATAAGATAATTAAAAAGTATATAAATGGATGATAACTCTCACCTTACAAGTTTGTTTTGTAAGGTTAAGTTAGACCTATAACTTACTATTCTTAGTTGATATCAGATTACTTACCATTACCAAACTCAATAGTCCCTAAACTTGAGGGGGTATATTGACAAAAATCCAAATCCCACATCGACTATTGATAAAATGATTAATTAGGATATAAGACAATTAAAATATATATAAATAAAAAACAATCCTCATCTTACAAGTCTCACATCGAGCAGAAATAAAAAAAATGTCACTAAAAGTTATATATGTTTTTCAACTATTATAAGGATTTTTATCAGCATTCAGAATAATTGCCGTTAAATATTTTAGCAACACTACATACAATGGCTATTGTGGAAATGCAGTTAAAAGATTTTGTAGTAATTTTTATTACCACTAAAACCATATTAAATGTCACTAAAAATGTATTTTGTTGTAGTGATTAGTTTTCTATTTTTTAAATCAGTATGTGATTTTTCATTTGAATTAGTAGAATTTTAAACATCATAAGATATATAGCAAACTAGCCAGCAAAATTAAAGATTTGGAGCATGATTGATTTCTTCTATTCTTTGATTGATCAATAGAGTTCATAAAGTGTACGGCCGGTTTTTTAATGTTTTTACAATATTTCATAAATTAATTTCTGAAATAATCCAAACTTTAAGAGCGTGTTGATCCTTCTAGGTGAAATTCATAACACTATGATTGAAGCTTGGAAAGTGCGTGTAACACGTTTTTGGTCATGGTTGATATGGAAAGACAAGGTGCGTTTACACGTCTTACTCTTACAAGACTATTCAGCCAAACATGATGGTTGCTATGGAAATTAATTTGGCTTTCCACTTCCATGAATTTTAACTATGTATGTTTTTAGTTTGATTGGATGCAACCATCTTTCTTAATGTGCAAAAGAGAAAGATATTCGACATTATTCTTTGAAGATAACAATATACTATTTTTCAAACTTATAATCTCTAATTCAATATAACACCAACTTTTAAAAAAAAAATGAAATAATAATGTATCTTAATTCAAATATACTAAAAAATAATAAAATAAATAATATTAATAGTATATTATAAAATTCATAATATTTAATTTTGAATAGTATAATATATAAATTATGAGACAATTTTTCATTTAAAGTAAATTTTGAATAGTATATTGTATTATTACTATCCTATTTCTTATCACAATCATCATTCTCAACCACGTTATTGTCCTATATTCTATCAAAATTGTTAATCTTATCACCACCAAATTTAACTTAATTATTAGTATTATTATTATTATCAATATCATTATAATTATTATTATTATCATTATTATTATCATTAATATGATAATTATTATTAATTTTTGGGAGATGTTACTGTTAGATTAGTTTGTAATGGATGTCTTTTTTTTTTATTATCAAACAATAAGTCACAAGCAACACTACAATAAAATGCTTTTAGTGACATTTAATATGATTTTTAGTAGCAATAAAAATTGTTACAAAATCTTTTACCGGCATTTCACACATTAGTCATTGTATGCAGTGTCGCTAAAACATTTACCGACAATTATTCTATATGCTGGTAAAGACCCTCATAATGGTCGGAAAAAGTGTATAACTTTTTATGTCGTTTGTTACTGGCATTTAAAATTGTCGCTAAAAGTTTAAGAAAAGATGTATAATATTATTTAATTATCTTATTTCTAATTGATGTAGGACTTGTAAGATGAGTACAAATACTTAGAAGATGAAGGTTATCTTCTAAGTATATATTCTTTAATTTTTTTGATTATCTTATCTCCTAAATACCAACTTAGAATAGTAAGTTATAGGCCTAACTCAACCTTATAAAACATACTTGTAAGGTGAGAGTTATCATTCACTTATATACATTTTAATTATTTTATTTCTAGTCGATGTGGGACTTAAGTTTTTTCTAACAAATAATTATCGCTAATAGTAAATTTTGATGTGATGTAAATACTTTTTTAGTGACTATTATATAATAGTCATTAATATTTTGATTAAATAATAAAATATAAATAATTAATTTATTTCTATTAAATAATTATCGGTAATACTAAATTTTGTTGTAGTGCAGTGACAATCCGTTGAAGGTTTAATTGATCTTAGCGTGTTCGTAATTTGATATTGGGTGTCTAAAAAATTTTCTTTCTCCACATCACAAATAGTGTCCTTGCTGCCAATGACGGATCCAGAAACTTTAGATAGTGGGGGCAATATTTATTTATATATTTGTAATATTAAAAATTTTACATATAACTTTTTAAAATATAAATATATCATAATTATTTTTACAAATTTTTATATTTACGATTACAATTAAAGATGAAAATAAATTAGGTCAAACTAGATTATATTATAATTTAGTAGGTTTGAACCTAATTTTTTTTTAAAAATTCTTATCCTAAATATGACTTATTTATCTATCATAAACATTTTTTTAAATGTTTGGTTAGAAATACAATTCACTACAAAAATGTTGTAGTTTAGAGTCGGCCAAAAGCTGACTCTAAATCATAAAAATCAATGTAATATTGTCGGTTATTCGTCGATTTTTGGCTGATGCTAAATAAGTCGACACAATTTTTTTTGTGTCAGCTAAGCCGTCGATAACAAATTTATTTATTTTAATTTTTTATTATCGGTTAAGCCGACACTACGTCGATACAAAATTTATTTTATTTTTTTCTTTATCTTCTTTTTCTAGTTTATCATTTATTCGTTCGTAATTTTAACATTCGTTAGTAATTTTAACATTCTCGGGACTCGATCTGTGAACCTTGAAGTCTTAAGTGAACTTGATAACCAAGTGATTCCAAAGAATAGCGTCGAGTTTGAATAGCGTCGAGTTTTCCGACACTAAACTTAATTTAAATTTAGTGTCACAAAAGTCCGCGCTACATTTTAAAATAGCGTCGACTTTCCAACAGTATTTGCGTCAGCTATTAGTCGACACTTATTTTTCGCAGCTATTTCAGCGTTTTCTTGTAGTGATTCTAAAGACCCACTTTATAATAATTTAACACTAATAAAAGCATAAAAATAAATATGTTAAATTTTATAAAAATCAAGTTTAATTTATTTATGATATAAAAATATTTTTAATATCTAATATAAATTTTTAAATGATAACTTATTTTAAAATATATTTTATTAAAAATTCTAAATAGAACATAAATCTTCCAATATTTTTTTATTTTAATTTTTTTAATTAACGTATACAATAAATAAAAAATACATAAGATAAACATGTATGCTATAAATTTTTTTTTATAAAAAATTTATTTTTTTAATATATTATATTATATATATGAGTCTTAATATATATATATATATATATATTATAATTAAACTTTTTGATTTTTTTTTGACAAATATCAAATAAATAAATATTTTTTTCAAATTTATATTTTGTACATATGATAATTTAAATATATATTTATTTTATTAAAATATAATTTTTATTTTTTAAAATATATTAATTTTTAATAAAAAAATTATATATGTGTCAAATGATAGTGGGGGCAAGTGCCTCCACTATCCTATATGTGGATCCGTCAATGCTTGCTGCCAATTGTTGGACAAACTAAAAGAGTTCTTGAGCATATTTTTGCTCTAAGAAGGAATTAAGGAGCGGGATATACAATACTATGGATTATTTGTTCAATCTGTCGAAGGGGATATTGTACTTGAATTTAAATTTGTATGTTAATTTATAAACGTTTCCCAATCCTAATACATCTTGTATTTGTATTTTTTATAGTATATAATGATTATATTTGGCTTAAAAAAACACAACCATCATTATTCCATTAAGATAATTAATAAAAAAAAGTTATTAAGATAATTAATATTGAAAATATACTATATATAATAAAATTAAAATTATTTTATTTGTATTCTCTATTATTCACTAAATTATTGAGTAAAAAGTTGTTTTATAATTTGAATTATTCCTTTTATATTATATCTTAACATGTATTAAACACATTACATGTATTTTCTATATTGATTTGATAAAGTACATCACAGAACATTTTTCACTAATTAACTAGTGAAAATATAAATTTTAAAACAAAATTTTACATAAGATATGTGACAATAATATTAAAAAAAAACACAATGACAGCTTTGTAATTAATTTTCTTAGAGGGTTTACACTTAACTCAATCTTATTATAAAATCAACTTATAAGATGAGAGTTGTTCCCTATTTAAATTTTTTTAATTGTCTTATTTTTAATTCAAGTTGGACTTGAATATTTTCTAATACAGTCCTCACGTATAACATTATTGGACTTGATACATGAATAAATAGTGAGTAATTCTTTTTAATGATCTAGGATATAGGCGGGATTTGGATTTTTCTTATTACATCCCCTCACACCCAATACTACTAAACTTGGTGCGTGTATCATCAACGGGTGTAGATAGCTATGATATATACCATCTTAGATAAGTGGTTAATAACTTAACTTAATCTTACAAAATTGACTTAATTGCAAGATGAAAATTATTCTCCACTTATATACTCTTTAATTGTCTTATTTCTAATCGATGTGAGATTTAAATTTTTTTCTAATACATTCCCACATGTTCATCACTATTAGTTTGACACATGAATAAATGGTGGATGACCCTTTCTAATGATCTAAGATAGAAGAAACTTTGATTTTTCCAATACACCCCCTCATATCTAATTCTATTGGACTTGGTTCGTATATCAAATAGTGAGTGACTTTTTTAGAGTGAATTTAAATAATTTTGTTATCATCTTAGATAATGAATTTAAACCTAACTCAATCGTATATCGATTTGTAAGGTGAAAATTGTCAACTACTTATATATTTTTTAATTGTCTTATCTCGATATAATACTTAAACTTTTCCCAATGAATTTAAACTTAATAACATCGGTTATTTATAACCAACAATATTATTTGATTTGCAACACTGTATTTATTTCCCAAAGTTTTTTCATTTGGGATTAATTATTTATATGTTTATATAATTCACTATTTAACAATTAAAAAAATTTACATTTGATATGAAATTATTGAACGGTGTAATATTTAATAAAAGTTATGTATCTTTTACTAAGTATTATAACTTTATATCAAATGTATTTTGTAAATCCAACCGTTAGATTGAAAATTCTTTACTCTTAAATCATATATACAAAATTTTATATTAATCCAAGATGATTTGATATTTCATTCTTATAAAACAAAATTGACGTAATATATACATTTTAAAATGTACTAAAAATATGAACACTTTGATTACCTTCAAGTTGTTGTTTAATTTCAACAAAATTTGATATAAACATATAAAATGATATGATCTTTCAATTTAACGGTTAAATTTACAAAATTCACATTTAATATAAAGTTATTGAACGGTGTAATACTTAATAAAAATTACACCGGTGTTATTATAACCCTCCTCATATATATATATATATATATATATATATATATAAATAACTAATAATGCATCATGCTATAAATTATGTGTCGCATAATCTTATTCTATCATGCAATAATCACGTACTAAATATATTATGCATCACTCTAATATTATCCAAAAGCCAGACTCATTTTTTCTTTTTATAAACAAAAATAGATGTATCAAGAAAAATATCAAAGCATAAAAAAATGAAAACCAAATTATTCCGTTTCTTCTTATCATATCGCCCTTTCATGTGTTTGAATAAATTTCTTTTTCCAAATTCACGAAGGTATTCATATGCTTTCTTCAACCTCCGACTCAGAAATTCTACATATGCTTCCACTATCTCCAATTTGCTAACACTATGTCATCCACCATATCATTCTGCGTATACTTTGAATAATGGACACATCTTTGCTTCCACTAGTTCTAGCATTACATCTTCAATTCCACATTAAAGTGGATATATACGTCTTTGCTATCTCCAATTATATAGACTCACCACTTCACTTTTATTGCCTTTTTAACCCACCATGCCTTTCACATAAAGGTGGATTAAGAAGGCACGACCACCTTCATTTGAAAAACCCTTTATATGTGTGTTAGATATAATTAATCCAACCAAGAAATTTTTATTTTGTCTCTTGGATGGGAGCTAGTAGAAATATAATCTGAATCTTCATGATTAAGGAGAGTACTTGGAATCTATACATGTTCAGCATCCACTACTAGAATTTTCTTTATTATTTGAGGATTTTCTTGCAAATTTTTCTCAAAAATTTGCAGGAAACAAGTTACCTAGGAAATTTTCTGTAAATTAAAATTTGCAGGTAAAACCTTCGTGGATAACTCATTTTTCACGGATTTAAAAATTTGTAAGAAATTTCTTGCGAATAATTTTTGCATGAAATAAGTACTTTTTTATATACCTAAAATTTGCAGCAAAATTTCTTGGGAATTTTAAAACAGTAAGAAAAATCGTAAAAAAGTTACCTGCCAATTTTCAAAATAGCAAGAAATTGTTGCAAAACTGAAAATTTGCGGGAAACTTTCCTGCAAATTTAATCTGCAGGAAATTTTTGCAATATAAATAAACATATTTTCTTATGAGAAGCGACATCCAATATTTACATTATTTTTCAATATTAACTTCAAATTTTATTTTATGTAAAAGGTTAGTGATTTTGGATTGGACATAATAGATATAATAGTCAATTTGCATAATTGGGATCGCTTCCCTCTTGACAATTGTCCTGCTGCTGCTGTATTATGTGCCAATCTTCGATTTCATGGTTTTTTTTTTGCCATGTTTAATGGGAAGCTTGTGGTGAACGAATTGGAGGGTGAATATGAATGTGTATGAAAGGAAGATTCCTAGGTGCCCGCTTATTTGTTGCAGATAAAATCTTAAAAGTTGTTGCTATATAAATAACTAACACAATAAATAAATAAATAAATAATGTTAGGTAATATATAAATATATAATAGATATTTATTTACAAAATTTTAGTTTTTAGTGATGGTTTTTTATTTATCAATATAAGTCAATTTTTTTTAATGTAAATTGATTTATATCTACGTTAAACTTAAAGATTATATTGATAATTGGTTTTACCTATTAAAGTGGCTAATTTGATAATGTTAAAACACTATAAATATTAACTCTAAAAGCTAAATTAAATATTACTTGGTGAAAAAATGCAAATTAATTGGAGTCTGGCTGGATAATAATTTTATTCGTTTAGACAAGGAAAATAGATTTGAAAAAAAAAAGAGTGATTTGATGGAGATATAAATATATAGTTGTTTATGGTGGAATTCGTTTTATGGGTTCTTTTTACTCGGACTAGCACAGTTAATGTTTCAATTCAGGTGCTTTATATCTTGTGATTTTATGAAAGACAATATACAGCTTTAATGATTACTTGTCTCTAGATATTCGTTAAGTACTATCAAGCAATAATGTTCGTACATGTAAATACCTAAACGTACAGAATGAACAATACGAACATCAGCAATGCAAATCATGATTCATTTCAGATAATGTCCAAGCATTACAAGGTTTACAGTCTATAAATGCGGAATTAAAAGGAGAAAATAGAAAAAGGAAAAGATTACACTAACTCTAACTCTATTCCTAAAAAGAGAAAAGGAAAGTGGCCAAGAAATGATCATACCCAAAGATGATTCCTCGCATGGAAGCCATATGTGCAGGCAGAGAATGCTTTAGAATTTGTTTAAAGTATGAGTTTTCCGACCTTTGTTAAGGTGCGTAGTACTTGTATTTATAAAATTAATTAGGGGCAGTTAATTTCATGCACGTACATCATTAGGGGATAACCGCTGCCCACTATGCTCACCACGTGGTTTTAACTTGTAACTTCTCATAACCGCTTATCTCACGTAAATTAACTTCTCGACCCAGTCGTTAACTCTCCTTGTATGACCGTAAGTACTTTGCACCATGTTACTATTTTTCGAGCACATCGAATGTCCCATTTCAAAAAATTACCCATTCGTTCATTGGTAGACGCGTGCCTTTATAATCTCTTTCGAGGAATCTTGCAAATATTTCGACTCGTTCGTCTTCGAGTTGCCCCAACAAATGCCCCCCTAGGAATTCGATTTTGAAGTGTATGCTGATCGGAGAGATTCGAATTCCTATAAAGACTTGCTTTGATTACTTACTTGTCAATCGAAGTACGCCTCTTTCGATGATACCCTATTTTGACCTGTACTTGAGTTTACATTTAATGTACCTGACCGTTGAAGCGACATTGATGGCAAATACGGCGCGTGTGTCCGTTCTTTTTCTATTTATTAAAATATCCTGGCGCCCATGTATAATTTTTTACTTTTGACGCTTATGATTTACAGGCCCATTTTACTTCAAGCCCATCAAACTCCTTTTACCCTAAGGTAAACTTCGTATTCACCACTTCTTTCCTTGGCGCCCAAGTCTTTCTTTGCCACTTCGTTTTCTCCAGTTTCTGAATCTTCTTCTCCGGCGAACTCTGTACTCCTCGGTTTCTTCATTCTTCCATTCTTTGCTCTTGTTTTGATGGCTACTTCTGCTGCATCCACCTCAGCTGTCGTAGCCTCTTCAATGTCTCCTACTGCCACCACTTCTTCCCCTATTTTGACTGCTACTACTTCTACTGCCATGACCACCACTCTTGTAACCACTATGGCCACCGCAACTACTACCCAGGGCACTCCTCTGCTAATGGCTGGTGCTCAAGTTCAAAGGGTCAAAGAGGGTGATGACACTTTCATTCCAATTCCAGGCATGGAGGAGGCTAGTTTGAAAATATACCAATCTCAGGTAATTCTTCCTTTTTCTCTAGCAAATGGTTCTGTTCATGCTTTCCTTGGTCCTTTTGCTGGCCAAAATACCAAGAGATATGGTAATACCCTTTTGCCCGAGGACTCCACCACCCTACCTTTCATTTATTCCTCAGAAATAGACCTAAACCTTTTTGGGGATACTACCAAAATTTTTAGAGCGTTTCCCCCCGTTAAAGAAAGGCATCTCTCTTGGTTAGCTCGTGTAGAGGCTTCTATGTCCTCAGAGTGGAAAGAAACAGGTATTTTTGAGTTTATCCAACTAGCTAAGTTCGACCTCCATCTTTTCGACCCTCAAATGCTCCTTTCTGCTATCTTCTTCTGGAATAGAGAGACTCGGGCTTTCGAGTTTCCTTGCGGCTTCATTTGCCCGACGTTGCTTGATGTTGCTGCCATAACGGGGTTAATGCCTATTGGAGAGAGGTTTTATCCTGACGCCTTTGAAGAGGAAATCTCGATCAAGGATACTTCAATTTCTTGGGATAAGAAGACCTATTTGGCTTTTATTAACGCACATATGGGACAGCCTGGCACGCCTGTCTCACCTTCAGAGCATATTGCCTTTCTTATGTACTGGTTGTCCGCCTGTGTCTTTTGCACTCCTTCGCTTCAAGTCCCAAAATATTCTTACAATTTAGCTCAGGCTCTTCATTTGCAAAGAAAAATTTGCTTAAGCAAACTTCTTCTGGCCTCTCTTTATACTTGTCTTGATGAAGCCTCCGAAAGTCTTGCTCGAGAATCTGGGCCTCGAAATCTCTCCGGCCCGTTATGGCTACTTCAACTTTGGCTCAACGCACTATTGGAGAAGAAACTTCGTTTGCCCTCGAAACCCATTCCCATATGTGAACTTGAAGGGGCTCGTTTAACAACCCTTACCCCTCGAAAGCGTCTGGTAGACAATTTCGAGAAATATATTAGAGCCATCCTTAGCTTCACTGAATTCACTAAAGATTTAGCCCCTTTCATTCGACCGAATTTGATAGGTCCTACATGGTTGCGTCAAAATAATCAAGTTGGTAGCATAAGTCCAGCCTCAACTGACCTGTGGTTTGGATTCTTGTCCTGGGATGTGATCATGTCGGGTATGAGGCAAAAAGATGTCAGACTTTATCCTTATCAGCCCCAACTTTTTGCTCGACAGTTTGGGCTTTGCCAAATGAAACCTCTTCCCCTTCGACGTAAAGAAGGCATTGATGCGGATATTTGTGTCGAAAAAGGGAATTATGAAGAGGTCCTTGACTTCATCCTTCGCCCTGATAAAGAACTTAAGCTTACACCGACCACCTTTTCTCCTTCCTTCTTAGTCTCAAAATGCTACCTTCGATGGTGGTGTTTCTATATTGTAGATAAACTCATCAATTTTGATGGCTTTCTGAAAAAGCTGATTAATTCTTCTCTTTCTTGTTCACAGGGGCCTAAGCAATCAGGTACTTTCAAGAATCAACTTATAATTTATCAATTCGAACAATTTTTTAAGGTTTGTTATCGACCTAACAATGTGCACCGAACCATCTTTGACGCTTCGGTCTCATTATCGAAAATGGTACAACGGAACATTCGCTCAAAAAAGGTAATAAACCCTCAAGGTAAAACTGATTTCGAAAAATTTTGTCCAAAGCATATACCTCCTCTTCCAAATGCCCTTTTTGGTCTAGTTAAACATGTATCTCATCCTCCTTGGGTGAAAACACTCGACCCGTTTTACCTTGAGCGCAAAGAAGTTCCTGTAAAGAATAAAGTTACCTATGCGAGATGTTCCGTGTACGATTTTCCTCGAAACAAATGGTGGCCATTATGTTGGGTCAATAACATTAACCCTCCTCCTGGTAAATATTTTTCACTTACTTCTTCTTCGAGTATACCTTAAACTTGTCTCACTTCTTTGCTCGACCCTTGTAGCTGCCATCCCTCAGCGTGTTCCTCGACATGTTGATCCAACTCCTGATTGGGAGAGTGACGATGACGAGGGTAAAGAGATATCTAAGAAAGGTCGAAAGAGAAAGACCGCTGCTGACAAAGTTTCTTTACGTTCTAAGGTATAGCTCGTTTTGATTGCAGTCTTTCTCAAAACTAATATTTTATCTTACCTTTTCGAGCTTCTACTCTACAGAGTATTGGAACCTCGAAGAAACAAAAAGTGGGTTCAGACAGTACCAAAACTGTAAGTAAATTAACTCAAATATCAAGGTTATTTTCTTGCTCGTGTTTCATAACTAATCAATTATCCTCCAATTCAGGTCTCGACCACAAAGAAGAAAGACAAAGGGAAAGAGAAGATGGTCTTGCCTCTTCCCAAGAAACCTCAACAACCCTCTGGCGAGAAGTTGCTCAAAGACGCCATGAAGTCCGCCCCAAAGGTATTTCAATTTCGACTTCTTTCTTCATTTATATTTCTCTTATGCCTTTAACCGTTCTAACATCCTATTAATAGGATATTGAGATTATCCCACTGGATTCTTCTCAAGAGATGTCTCGAGAGGTGCAGAAAAGCGTACCCTTTGCCACTGAGGTAACCCAACATGTTCCATCTTATCATACCTTGTAACTCAAATTTTCTCTTGATGTTTAGCCTGACTTCTTCATTTCATCAGTCGTCTACCCCTCAAGTGGATGTTGCGACGCTTGCCTCTGCTATGGCTTCGATAGAAGTTCCCCTTCCTGTCGAAGAGGGTAAGATTCTCCAACCCGAACCTTTGGCTAATACGGAGATGCGGCAAGACTCCGCTCAAGGTGAACCCTCTTTCGAGTTACAACCTCCCTTGAGTCCGAACAAGGGTATATTTCTTTCGACTTTACTCTTTGATATGATAACTTGTTAATGGAAGTTTCTTATGTATCTACTTTTGTGCAGGTTCAACTAAATCCCCTAGACCTTTTACCACTTCTCCTTCAACCCAGGGCGGTGCTACTTCTTCTGTCCAAGGCCTCTCCTCAATTCCTTCTCCAGATTTGGATTTGATGAGTTTCTTTAATGATGAGGACGAAGATATCAATACTATCTTTGAGGTTTTGGACAACTGGACGAGTGGTCCCTCTGGGTTAGAGAAAGAAAAATTGAAGGTTGTTGAGCCAGCTTCTGAAACACCTTCTTACCAACCCCTGCTCGACTATTTTCGCTCGAAGGCATACGTTGAAGATCTTGATCAGGCCTTCCTCGTTCCTGAGTTCAAAACGGAAGTGCAACAAATGATTGATGACTTGCTCAGTTATTCCGACCTTCCTTCTGATATTTCTTTAGAGCTTCAAGCATTTATCAAGCCCTTTAGCCGCGCCTGGGAACTTCGAACTCAGTGGTCTACTGCATATCAAGAGGTGACCCAAATTGAGGTCGAAACTGAAGGAGACCGTGCTAAGCTCGAGAAACTCCGAGACGAGTTGGTTTCTATCAAGAAATCAACGGAAGAAATGATTTCTGCTTTGCAGGCATTGCAAAAGGAGGAGGCTGATATCGAACATGCTATCGAAGCTTTAAAACAAGAGCTTGATAGAACTCGCTCGAAGAAGGATGGGGTGAAGGTTAAGAGTCAAGAGATCAAGCAACCTCAAACAGGGCTTAAGGAAGAGGGCAAAGCCATTTCTTCTCGGCTAGCAAAGACTTTGGAGCAGAAGAAGTATTTAGAAGCTCAATGTGCGTCTCGCAAGAAGAATTTGGACGAAGCTTACAAAGCTTTCGAGAACTTCAAAAAACAATTTTGTAATAATTAGCATTTTCTCTTTTTTTTTTCACTCTTTAATTTATGTTCGTCCTGCATTGAACAATTATCATTCTACCCTCTTATGAAAATGTTTTAAGTATTTCCCATTCATGACTTTGCTTGTACTCGAATCATTTATCCCTTTAATTACGTATGCATTCTTTGAATATGCTTGCTTGACTACAAAGGGGCCTTCCCAATTATATGACCATTTCCCCAAGTATCGAGATTTTTGATCTATAGGAAGGATGACTTTTAATACCAGATCTCCAACTTGGAAACGTTGGGCTTTAACCTTCTTATTATATGTTTTCTCGACTTTTTCTTTTTGTTGCACAAGATTTTGCAACGCAATTAACCTTTCTTCCTCTAAAGAAATCAACTCATCATACATTAAATCCCAATAATCCTCAACAGGTAATTCATTTTGTTTCTGTATGTGAATTGATTGTAAGTTAATATCAATAGGAAGAATAGCTTCATGGCCATATACTAATTTATATGGAGTAGTTTTCGTGGCATCTCGAGGTGAATTCCTATAAGCCCATAGTACTTGAACAAGAGTCTCGTGCCAACTTTGAGGTCTGTTTGATATATGTCTTTTGATTAAATTAATCACAACTTTATTAGCAGCCTCGACTTGACCGTTTGCTTGAGCATAATATGGTGTTGAAGTTATTAACTTAATCCCCCTCGACTCTGCATATCGAGCAATGTTTCGACCCGTAAAAACTGTGCCTTGATCAGTAGTGATTGTTTGAGGAATCCCAAACCTTGTAATAATATGATCCTCGATAAACTCATTTATGTCTTTTTGCTCGACTTCTTTTAAAGGAATAGCTTCAACCCATTTTGTAAAGTAATCTATGGCCACCAATATATATTTGTGATTTTTTGAAGAAGGTGGGTGTATTTGTCCAATTAAATCCATTGCCCATCCTCGAAATGGCCAAGGTTTGATGATCGAATGCAACTCACTCGCTGGTGCTTTTTGTATGGGTCCATGTTTCTGGCATTCTTCACAGCTTTTTGCGAATTCGATACAATCATTAATCATGGTTGGCCAATATAAACCTTTTCTCGATAAAACCCATTTCATTTTCTTCCCAGCCTGATGTGCTCCACATATACCTTCATGTATCTCTGCCATAGCTATATAACTCTCATGACTTCCAAGACACTTAAACAGAATTCCATCAAAACCTCTTCTATATAATTCGTTATCTAGCAGCACATAATTGAGGGCTTGGAATTTAATTTTTCTTTCAACTTTTATATTGAGATTCTGTAAATACTCAATCAACTTGTTCCTCCAATCTGGTTGACTCGAAGACGAAGAACCCACATTCAATGTTTCTCGATGATCTGCCCATACACTTTGTACGTGTGATAGTTTCTCCAAACACTTCTTACTTACCCTATATCCTGAAGCGATTTGAGCTAACTTGTTGGCAATAGTATTCGAGTCTCGAGAAATATGATGTAATTCGACTTCGTCAAAAGTGTTAAGTAATCGTTCAACTCGATTTTTTAATTCAATTAACCTTTCATTTAGGCACTTATATTCCTGTGTTAATTGTTTGATGACTAATTGTGAATCACCTCGGATCAATATATTTCGAGCGCCCAAATCCATTAATATTTCGAGTCCAGTTATCAACGCTTGATACTCAGTTTCATTGTTCGAGTACCTTTTGTCCATTTCAAGTGACACCTTAGTTGGCAATCCTTGGGGGTTTATGATTAGAAGACCTATTCCAGCACCTGACTCATGCTTGGACCCATCAAAATATAGCTGCCAAGGTTTTATGGTTAAGTATAAATTATCTTTTGTTTCTTTCGAGTGATCAGCAAGAAAATCCACAAGTATCTGACCTTTAATTGCTTTTAGTGGTTCGAAAGTGAGCAAATATTCAGTTAATGCAAGTGCCCATTTACCAACTCGAGAATGTAAAACAGGTTTACACAACATATACTTAATCACATTACTTTTGACAAAATATTACAACATCACGAGTCCTAATATAGTACTTCAACTTTGTACAAGCAGCATATAAACTTAAACATAATTTCTCTAAAGAAGAATATCGGATTTCTGCTCTTACTAACATTCGACTTAGATAATAGATGACCCTCTCAATGCCATTATCATCATCTTGCGCCAACATGCCCGCAATAGTCGAATCGCTAGCTGAGATATACAACTTGAGTTGCTTCTCTTTAGAGATTGGTGCAAGTACTGGAGGATGAGCCAAGTAAGCTTTAATTTCCTCAAATGCTCTCTGGTGCTCTTCATTCCATCGAAATTCTTGCTCCTTTCTTAAACGCAACAAAGGAGAGAACACTTTAGTTTTACCAGACAAATTCGAAATAAATCTCCTCAGAAAGTTTACCTTACCCAAGATAGATTGAAGCTCTTTCTTGTTCGATGGAGGCCTGGTCTCCATGATAGCCTTGGTTTTGTTCTTATCCACCTCGATCCCCTTCTGGTGTATAATAAATCCCAGAAATTCACCTGCTGTGACACCAAAAGCACATTTCAGTGGATTCATTTTCAAACCATATTTCCTCATTCTCTCGAAGGCTAGTTTCAAATGATATAAATGGTCTTTCTTTTGTTTTGAGCCAACAATTATGTCATCAATATAAACTTGCACGAACTTACCAATCAAATCATGAAAGATTAAGTTCATTGCTCTTTGATAAGTCGCACCAGCGTTTTAAAGTCCAAATGGCATCATCACCCATTCGTAGACGCCTAAGGCACCTGGGCATCGAAAGGCAGTTTTCGACACGTCATTAGCTGCAATATAAATTTAGTTATATCCAGAATAACCATCCAACAAACTCATAATTTCATTACCTGCAGCGACATCTATCATATTTTCAGCAATGGACATAGGGTACTCATCCTTGGGAGTTGCCATGTTGAGATCTCGAAAGTCAATGCAAACTCTGAGTTTCCCATTTTTCTTTATAACCGGCACTATATTCGAGATCCAGTCAGGGTATCTCGAAGTCCTGATGAATTTTGCCTTCAGCAATCTCTCAATTTCCCCCTTGATTTTCTCGATCACTTCAGGAGCAAATCTTTGAGGACTTTGTTTCATGGGTTTCCTTCCTGGGATCATTGGTAGCCTATGTTCCACCAATTCTCGATCTAGACCTGGCATTTCATCATAATCCCATGCGAAGCAGTCTTTGTATTCATGCAAAACTTGAATTATCTCCTCTTTCAGCTCCCCTTGCAAGAACTTGCTAATGTAAGTGATTCGCTTATTTTCGATAGTTCCCAGATTAACCTCTTCGAGCGGATCTTGGGATTCTAACTTATGTTCTTCATTAGTGGCCCTCTCGAACCCCAAAGGTGAATCATCGAAAATGCAATCCAGTTTGAGTTCTAGCTCTTGCTCTTTACCTTCTTTTGTCCTTTCGATCTCTAGGTCTGTTTTTTCCTTTTGCTTTTCATTTTTATCTGAGACTCCTTGGTCCCTTTGATTTTCTGTTTTTTGTTTTTCTTCGGCCAAAATGGCCGTGCTAACCTCATTGTCAAATTGATCTTTCTCGGCCAAGTTGGCCGTTTGATCGGCCACGTAGGCCGATATTCGAGCTAAGAAGCTCGAGTAAGGATCTTCGTCCTTCATGCATCCAGTGGAGCCGAATTCTTTTCGGCTCGAATCACGAATCCTCTCTTTACGTCCCAACAAAAAGTTTTCTTGACGCCTTCCTCTTCATCCATCACCCCAGAATTGTAGGCGTCGAATGGTTTGGTCTTGGCAAATGCTGTTAGTTGTTGATCAGCAAAATACATGCCAACTTCATAAGTCTTCTGATCAGCTTTGAGGACCTCTAACCCTTCATCATCGTTCCAGAAGAAAACCTTCTGGTGTACGGTCGAAGGAACAGCACCTACACCATGGATCCACTCTCGACCTAGCAACACGTTGAAGTTTGCCTTGGAAGGCGTCACTATAAACATGGTAGTCCTCTTCACACTTCCGATCTGTACATCGAGCAGAATCATACCCTCAGGATGTGAAGACTTGCCTGCATAGTCGGAGATCATGATGTTGTGGGGTTTCAAATCAGCCAAGGATTTCCCAAACCTTTTTAGCATTGTCTTAGGCAAGATATTCACAGCTGCGCCTCCGTCGATCAACACCTTGTTCACCTCTTGTCCTTCGATCATCAAGGTCAGCAAGAGAGGTTTAAGGTGCCCCTTCATTTCTTCTGTGGGAGAGTCGAACACCGCCGAGTTGAACTTGGGGAGAACCCTCGAGATTTGATTCACCCATATAACTTTCGACTCATAGTTAGGATCCTCAAAATAATCTTCTCGATGAATGTCCTTTTGTTCATTGACGGACTCCATAGCCCCAGCATACTCGGAAGGCAAAATGGAAACTACCCCACAAATGTCTTCCAGAGAATCCTCGAACCCGCTCTCAAAACAATCAGTAATCATGTCCTCATCATCCTCGATATATTTTTGGGATGATTCTCCTCTTTGAGGTACTTGGACTGAAAAACGATTTCCCCCAACACCTTCGAAAGTAGCCTTTCGCATCCTCTGTTGTCTCCTCCACTGGGTCTTAGTTAAATTATTAAATGGTTGTCGAAAACCCCGTCCATATCCTCTAGTCGAAACTTTGCCAGGTCCTGGGGACAGATTCGAGAATCTCCCAGCATTTCCCTGCATTGGGTTCTTAGGGTGAGTTACTATCTGTTTCCCTCGACCCATTCCACCAACCATGGACCTCGGAGGTGCATTCCACTTTCCAATCGGAACATTTGCATTTGGCACAAAAGTATTGCCAAACTTTGCAGAGTTGTACATCTCCATTTTCCCTATGGGAGCATTGTACTGAGGCATATGGACCTGCCTCATCATCACCCCACTGTTTGATCCAGCATTAAGCTTAGGTTTCTCTCGAAGACTTCCTGCCTTATAACTTCTCATCATATCTGATTCTTCGAAGGCTTTGGCGGCAGCTCTGTCGAAGACGACACTACATCGGGGGCACAACATTACCTCCCTATCAGTCTCCTTCTTTTTCGACAGAAAGTCAACCAAGCTGTCCCCCTCTTTAGGATAGATGGGTTCTTGCTCTTTGGCAAAATCCTCCATCAGTTCTTCGAGCTTCTCATCAGAAATGGGCTCGATGTTCTCCTCTTCTTCAACAGTAACGTCTACCATATTGATCCCCATTGTCACAGGTTCCACATATCCAGTATGGGCAGCGAATGGATCAGTATCCACTTTCATTTCCTTCTCTTCAAAAGCCAGGCGACCATCAGTAATCGCCTTCTCGATGAAATCCCTGAAACGCACACAACTGTTAGTCCAATGCCCATACATGTTATGATACTTACAAAATTTTTTCCCTTTCCTTTGCTCGAATGGTGGAATTTTATGGTTTTCTGGAAGTATAATTTGTTTATCTTTTAGTAAGATATCAAATATATTTTCTGCTTTAGTTACGTCGAAACTATACTTCTTAGTTGAGGTTCCGTCTACATTCTCTCCTGGTTTTAACATTTGACATTGATAAGTAGGGCCAAGACGTAGTTCTGCTAAGTTAATCTCAAAATCTTCATTCGAAGCCTCACCGTTAGGATTTTCACTCGATTCGGGATTTTCTAGATAAGCAACCCTTTCTTTTCGAACAAACTTATCAAATTTTCTTAATTTTTCCTTCTCAATCTTAATCTGTTCGATCCTCCTCACTTTTTCGGCCAGTTGAGCCATATCCCTCAATTGTTCGTTTACTAATTTCTTGCGTATCGAGAAATCTAACCCTGTCGCCGCAATCCTAACTAATTCATGCTCAGGTATATTGGTATAGCATCGAGATTTTAATTGCCTGAATCTATTCAAATAGTCATCCAACGTTTCATTATTTTGTCTTTTAATATTCATCAGATCGACTATACTAACTTTCGTTTCTTCTCTAAAGAAGTGTTCATGGAAATTACCCTCTAACTGTACCCAGGTGCGTATCGAATTAGGAGGTAAGGTAGTGAACCAAGTAAAAGCATGTTTAGTCAATGAACTAGGGAAATATTTCATTTTTAAATATTCATTATTTACTAAATCCCCACATTCGACCCCATACCTAGCTATGTGTTCGACTGTTGACTCAGTCAATTCTCCTGCAAATTTCGAGAACTTGGGTACTTTTACTCCTCGGGGTAGTTCTGCTTGGGTAATATAATCAGGAAAGGCTGACACGAAATATGGGCGTTCGTTTCGACCTACATCGAATCCATGCCTATTTAATATTCTTTCCACCATCTGGTCTAAATGATCATTGGGATTCCCATTAGGTCGAATTACATTCTGAAAATTTCCATGCCCCCCAAGGTTTTCTCTGTCATTCAAGTTCGCACTCATGGCTCTCGAAGGTGTTCCCTCACCTAGTTTATCCCCTATTTTGTTTATCAATTCATACAGGGGAGTCATAATGTTACGCATTTGGGTCGACAACAAATTGATCATGTCATGATTACTATGGTCCATTTGCTGTCTAAGAGCCATCATAGCCTGGTTACTAATTCTAGTGGGTACGTAACTGCCTTGTCGAATTAACGAACCTTCCTGACTCGTTCCTATATGCTGATAGGGGTCTTGCATAACAAACCCTATGCCGTTTGGTCCAGGATTATATCCCTGTGGGGATATATGCATTTGGGGATTAGGCCCTATCAAAGGTACTGGCATATCAGCATGTATAGGTTGGGTACTTCTCCAATTAGGTGGCATACCCCAAGGATACTCCCTCGTGACATCTACCAGTTCCTGAGTTGCATTATTTGGCCTTGCTGTGTTTTCGAGTAACACAGGAGGAGACCTTGCCCCCCCGGTCACATTAGTAGCGCTATCAGGATTGGGGTTAGGCTGTTCTACATTTACATTATTATGGCTTGCATTCGGATTATTAGACGTAGACATAGTTCTCCCACTCCTTAATCTCATGCAATTCACACACCTAAACTAGTCCAATTATGTTCTGAATTAAACGGGTCCCACCGGGCGTGCCAATTTGTTTATGGTGGAATTCGTTTTATGGGTTCTTTTTACTCGGACTAGCACAGTTAATGTTTCAATTCAGGTGCTTTATATCTTGTGATTTTATGAAAGACAATATACAGCTTTAATGATTACTTGTCTCTAGATATTCGTTAAGTACTATCAAGCAATAATGTTCGTACATGTAAATACTTAAACGTACAGAATGAACAATACGAACATCAGCAATGCAAATCATGATTCATTTCAGATAATGTCCAAGCATTACAAGGTTTACAGTCTATAAATGCGGAATTAAAAGGAGAAAATAGAAAAAGAAAAAGATTACACTAACTCTAACTCTATTCCTAAAAAGAGAAAAGGAAAGTGGCCAAGAAATGATCATACCCAAAGATGATTCCTCGCATGGAAGCCATATGTGCAGGCAGAGAATGCTTTAGAATTTGTTTAAAGTATGAGTTTTCCGACCTTTGTTAAGGTGCGTAGTACTTGTATTTATAAAATTAATTAGGGGCAGTTAATTTCATACACGTACATCATTAGGGGATAACCGCTGCCCACTATGCTCACCACGTGGTTTTAACTTGTAACTTCTCATAACCGCTTATCTCACGTAAATTAACTTCTCGACCCAGTCGTTAACTCTCCTTGTATGACCGTAAGTACTTTGCACCATGTTACTATTTTTCGAGCACATCGAATGTCCCATTTCAAACAATTACCCATTCGTTCATTGGTAGACGCGTGCCTTTATAATCTCTTTCGAGGAATCTTGCAAATATTTCGACTCGTTCGTCTTCGAGTTGCCCCAACAATAGTGCACCGTGAATTGATGCGTGTTAAAGTGAAACGTACCTATAGGTTTGAATTTTGAGTTGTACGTCTCTCTCAACAAAAAGATACATGCCTTAATGGATTAATGCATATTAAAGTGAGTACCGAAGCATGAAAATGAAAGAGAATACAAAGGTTGAACTAAAGTCGTAGTTGTTACTTTTGAATAAGAACAGGAGTCCAAGAAATTAAACATAAAGATGAGTATATAGTATATAATGTGGAGGCAAATGAAGTGATTAGCCTATGTAAAAGTAGATCTTAATGGAGATCAAGAACAAACAAATGAGACCAAAGTAGAGGAGAGAATGAACGAGAATGGAAGCACCACTTGTCTTAAAGTTTCCACCAGGCACCTGAAAAAGCAAGCCAGGCATCAAGAGCACGCATAGGATCACAACCACAACCACTGCCCCACAGTTCATTCCTATTGCTTAATTCATGTGTTTTAGTATACACACACACACACACACACACACACACACACACACACACACACACACACACATATATATATATATATATATATATATATATATATATATATATATATATATATATATATATATATATATATAGCAACTATTGAACCCAAATATAGCAGTCATTTCCCAAGTTCATAGCAAGCTAAATATGAATTTTTCTGAGAATGAGGTCTACAATAATAGTAAATGATAAACCACAGTAGTAGAGTATAAATTGTTACTATGCCTAGGTGAGGAAACTTTGCCAAAGTTTGAGCCATTGATAAACTTCTAAATACCATGTATGAAAAAATAAATGATATACCATGTAATAAAATCAACTTGTATCTACAATCAACCATAATGTACTAAAAAATAAATGATATAGCATATGCATGATATACCATGAACTAGAGTCAACTTGTATCTACAATCGACCATAACTTGTACTTATAATCAACCATGCCCTGCATAAAAGTAAATCCTCTTTCATTAAAAAAAATGAAGATATTAAAAGCAAAATCCTCTTTCAAAGAATGAAAAGGTATCAAATATCACCTTCAATATGATCACTATATTCATCACCATTGTCTTCATCATCTTCGTCATCACTTTCATTATTATGTTGATGTGTAGACATTTCTATGTTCAAATTGACTCCAAAATCACTAGGACACAAGAATCAAACAATAAATTCTCAATCTCAAAAGGTTAACTCATAATAATGAAAAACAATAAAATTAAAAGAATACCTCTAACAGAAAATAAAATATATTTTAAAATATATTATTGAATATTTATATCTAATAATAAAAATTAAAAGAAAATAAAATACAACAAGAGTAAATAAATTAGAAGCAGGACTATAATTTGGAAGTTAAGGAAGGAAACATACCTCTAACAGATAATTAAACATCCAAACTATCACAAGGCACTTCATAGTACTGCATTATAAACTTAGATAATTATAACATTATCTTTGAGTACTACATAAACAAAATAAAAGTGGCCTAGTAAAAAGGATAATGACATAAGAAATAGAAAATAAGTAAACACTCCTTTTAATTACTCAATTTAAAAAAGATGTTATTATATTAACAAGAAGGGTAGTGTTTTAACAAGAAAATTTATTGCCATATATTTTTAAAAAATTACTTATATCTAGAAGTATAAAGAAAAGAAAAACGAATTAATATAATTTAACAACTTAAAATGAATAAGTATTCGATATTTTTGTGCAATATCCATCCCTACTTCTGAATGACTCGTAAATGATAAATTTTCGGTAACATTATTGGTTAAGGTTGTATGTGACAAAGTGAGTGCAACAAAGCAAGGTTGTCATGTCACGTACTCCAACAGAATAAAGAATTAGAGCTATGAACTAGACATACTATCTAACTACATTTTCATATATTCATGGAAGCAGCTACTAAAGCATACCATCATTCCTCTCTGCATGCGTTGTTGTTTCTTTTTAGTCATCCTCAGAACCCTATAGTAAGATAACATGAATATATCAGAACTATTGTATCTCAAATGCCTTATGCAAAATAAAACACTTTCACCTGTTTTTTAAGCCCTTTAGAAGATCTGCTTTAGAAATTTCTCCGGTCTTTGCCAAAGTCCACACTATCAATACGTCGAAGTGCCACTCTAGGTACCAGTTTTCCTGTACATATAATATACATCCAAGAAATGCACAAGAAACATGTAGAGTGAATATACTTAAACTGCCCAAAAAAGAAAATTTTTCCAACATCATACTTGAGCGAGTGCTCAAAAGCTGCATCAAAATCATCACTAAGAAACACAGACAGTACATTTTTAAAAGTTTTTCATTCAAACTCATGTTTTATATGTAATGTGCATTCCTTCTTGAAAATTATAAATTTATGGGCTTTAAAATAGTTTGATATTGTTAAATATATATATTTTTCTTATTTGGTAACTTGGTACTTAGCATTCAATTTGCAATTTTTTCTTAGAAATTCACGTGCCTTATTCTAAACAAATCTTAGAAAATTTCTAGAGACAATCCTAAACTTCTTGCACCAAGGCCAGGATCCAGTAAAACCACCTATTATAACCATTATATATTTAACTTTTCTACAGAAAAGAAAATGAGGAACTATTCTGCAATGGCTCACAATAATAGATAGATATATAATCTAAAGATAAATTACCAAAATTCTCATTCTAAATAAAAGTAAAAACAATTTTACCAGTCATGCACTCACAACAACAGAACAAAAGCTACCCAACTTTCTTCCAGCCCAAAACTGTGCCTAATCATCGTTTCTCACTGTGTCTAAGAAAACCTTTAGTGGAAGAGGCAAAATCCACTTCAGTGATCTCTGTCTCAAAAGGAATTAATCTCTCACTGTCAACTCAATAATTCCCTTGTTACACACAAACAAATCACCATCTCCCACTCCATTAAAACGGGTCTTATGATTCCGAGCATTAAATTCATAATTGCAAAATAATTGCTTGCTTATAATTTATTTTGAAAGATTCTAGCTTCTACTGCTCAATGCCCAGTTCCCTCTATTAGGCTTTCCAGAAATACATTCAATTAAAATACAGCAAAAAAGAATTTACATGTGACCAATAAGAATCAACTAGAACATATAGTGAGAATGAAGAATAGACATATTTCAGCAAATCCAGAAGTCAGAAACAATATATCACCTCTCAAGTATCAACTAATGTACTAGTCAAACAGCAAACTATCAATATGTATTCTGGATATGAGTGCACTTCAGCAATTTTAGAGTTTGAAGGTTTGGAGTATGCATTTTAATTTGCTATAGTAGGATAAGATTCTTCACCCATGTTCTGTAGTCTAAAGAGTAATTTTTTGTTCCAAAAACCAGAGCATTTTCCTTAAATTTGATATCCGATTATGTTAAATGGTCTACTAACATATTAGATTGCAATATAGCAATAACAGTTGTTCACGTGTTCTTATTCAGCTACACAAAGAAAAAATGGTCATTTTTTAAAAAGGTAGAAACTCTAGAATCTCTAGTCATAAATTGTCATTCATTCTTGAGAAAACTCCACTTTCAATAGGGATGAAATACATATAATGAATAGTTCATTCTATGAAAGTAGCATTAGAAGAATTCTGCACTCACATACTTGATAAAATTCAAATCAAAATCCACCAAGCCTAGCCAAATTGAAATTTAGTTAATAGTTCTACTATAACTGAAGAAGCTGAAGCCTGAAGACAGTGTTATTTGTGATATATATGAAACATTGTTAACTTTGTCAGACCTATAAGAGTATGTTCGGGTGAAAGAGTTTTGACGAAAGGCAGCACACATTTTCATTTTAAAATGAAAGGAACAAGAATAGATATTACCTTGTAATCTCCCGGTCACCCCTTATTCATTTTTGTAAAAGAATTATAACTCTTACAAAACCGAGAAATTAGCATTCCATTCCCTCTCCTGATTTGATTTTCAAGAAAAAAACAAAAATTAATATATAGATAATTGTAAGTTTGATTGAATTAAAATCACATGCAGCTGAGTGACTTATATTTCTCTCTGATTTCTTGTGAATGTGAATATGAATATATCTAATCTTTTATATACTGTTTATCTTGTGTTCTGAACTGAATGAAGTGAACCACCCTAGTTTCTGTAACACCCAACTTTTATTATTTTATTATTATTATTATTATAATATTATTATTAAAGGTATTTTCGTAAATTTATTAAAGTTATAGGGGTAATTTAGTAACTTGGAACGGGGTGTTCCAAAAGTGGAACGGGCCGTTCCAAGAATTAAAAATGTGTTGTTTTTGTTGTCCCAGAACGGGTCTGGAACGGACCGTTCTGGAAGGGAGGACGGGCCGTTCTGAAAGCAGAACGGGCCGTTCTGAAAGCAGAACGGGCCGTTCTTTTGGGTTTTAGAACGGGCAGTTCTGGTTTCAGAACGGGCCGTTCTGATTTTTGGGAACGGGCCGTTCCGATTTTGGAACAAGCCGTTCCAGTTGTACATTCTGCACAGATTCGAAGGATCCGGAACGGGCCGTTCTGAATTCAATACGGGCCGTTCCGGGTACACCAGGTTGCCTATAAATAGGGGTCAGGGGTGAAAAATTTTATATTCAGTAAGAAGTGAAAATTTTAGAGAGAGAAAGAGAAGAGAGAGAGAGAGAAAGAAAGAAAGAAAGAGAGAGAGAAAGAAAGAAAGAGAGGGAAAGAAAGAGGGAATCCAGAAGAGGAGGCTCTGCCCAAGTTTCAACTCCGCTTATCCAGGTAAGGGGGGGAGTGAGAAACCTCGCTCGGGGGTGTGGGGATAATTGTTGGATAGTTTATTTGTCGGATTGGCCCCTAATCCCTTGCCGTTGTGTTGTCTTATTTTCTGTTTGCTCTACTTTATTCCTTGTTGAAAATAATAAATGATTATGTAATCACAATTCCTTGCCGTTGTTCTGTTGAATTTTCTATTTACTCTACTTTGCTCTTTGTTGAAGGTGTCGTTGTTCTGTTTGATTTTCTATTTACTCTATTTTGTTTTTTGTTGAAAGTAATAAATGAGTATGAAATTAATGTTAATAATAAATGAGTTTTAATATGAATAAGAATACTCTCTGAATCTCTGTGAATACCTATGCGGACCTTATGAGGAGTATTTATGACATGACCATGGAAATATGGACAAATGACATGAGACCTAAGAATGGACTATGAGACCTAAGAATGGACTATTGAGACAAGCTGTGATAATAAGAATATGAAAAATAATGACATGATATACTTGATGAAATCTTGTAATAAGTTAAATGTTGAGTTCATGAAATAATGAATGTATGACATGCATCATATGCATATATTACTCCAGGTGTGCCGCTGAGGCCGCATACCAACGATGCTAACAAGGTGTACCTTAGGGTCACCGACAGTTGATGCTAACAAGGTGTACCTTAGGGTCACTGACAGTTGATGCTAACCAGGTGTACATTAGGGTCACCGACAGTTGTAACCAGGTGTGCCTTAGGGTCACCAGTGATGAATTGTGAAACTTCCTTATGGCGCCAAATGCATGCATTTATGAGTCGAGTCCATGATATCATTGCATGATAAATGAATGTATATGTGATATTAATGATGTATGTGTATTTGTTGTGTGTGTGTGGGTGCTATCTAACTTTTATTTCTGCACCTGAAATTGAGTGAGATGTTTCTCACTCCCTTGTTATTTTTGTATATGTTTAAATTATGTTGCAGGCGATCAACATCATGAGGATGTGGTTGATGAGGCTTAAGGCTTCAGTTGGGCATGCTCTGATAGGATGTGACATCGGGGCATAGTTAGCTTAGTTTAATATGTTATTATTTTAATAACTTTAGTTTCTCTTCTTTTGTAATTTCTAACGAAGAGACAATGTAGATAAAGTATATAATTCAAGGAAAATGTATGTTAAGAATTGTAATTTAAACGTTCTTGATAAAAGACCAAAATGTACATCTTTGTTATATTTTTATTACATGATTTGGGAGTATAAATTAATCCCTAACCAGGAGGCACTGCCACCTTTACTGGAGTTAATTTATATTTCCTTTATTATTATTTGTATATATATGATTTCTTGTTTTTCACTAAATTGTATTGAAAATCTTAACTTCTTTTCTTTTATAATTTCTACACTGGAGTTATGATTTATGAGTTACGAATGTGAATCTTCTACCTTGTGATATTTGAAATATTTGTCAACTATGAAAGATTTTATTTACCCAAAAAGAAGAAAAGAAAAATTTTATTGTTACATTTGTTGTATATTAATAATGGGGTAGAGGGTGTCACAGTTTCAATCAAATAAAAATTCCTTAATGTATTTTCAATGTACAGAGATGTCTTCCATAGTGAAAAGCATATTCATAAGGAGCACAGGGGATGTGTGCAAGAACAATAATAATATGGTTTTGAATGGGAAGAACAAGTATGTGAAGTGGCAGTTTCAACTTAGATCAAAATCAAACAGGTTCAGAACATGGAAGAAAGCAAGGAAATCATATCAACCTTCAATTCGAAGCCAAGCCATCCTTAGCCTAGCAACCCCACCCACCACCAAAAAGGTACTCTACACTGAGATAGCTTTTTTTACAGGATCTAGTTAACATTGTCTAAATTTTCACAAATACATTAATTACTCCATAAAGTGCAAGAAATCAATCATACATTAAAATGAGAGACAAACAGAGACACGTGATTAAATAGATAGACATCACAATAACAATAAGCACACACTCCCTCCCTTGTTTCTGATTTGTTCAGTCACTCCTCTCCTTATATTCACACTTTCACATGCTATCAAATCCTAGCTAGCTCTTAACAAACAAAAATGTGGTTTAAAATAAGGTATGCAATCAATAAACGAGACATATATCCAACCAACATCTTACCTCCAGCCAAGCCAACATCTGCTTCTATATTTTTCAGATTACAAGCATTGTCTTCTATCTCGTTGAGTTAGTACTTTAAATCTACATTCAAAAGCACACAAAAAATGAAGTTTTGTGCGGTGAGAAAAACTAGGAAAAGGAGAAAAAAATGAAAACCCTAACAAATGTTGTGCGGTGCGAGAAAAGGGGAGAAGTGTTGTGGATGTGGCATGGTGGAGGTGATGAGGAAAAGTTGAGAGAAGTGTTATGGTGACTTACTTGAAAAAAAGTGTGTGGTGTACGGTGATATTGTGGAAAAACAGTGTTAATAGTGATGTTGCGGTGGTGATGTAGTCGATGCAATGCAAGTAGTGTGGTGGCAAGGAGACGGAAGTGTGTGTTTACGGAGGATTCAAAAATATTTTTAGTTTTTAAATTAATAAAAAAAATCATGAATAGGAAAATTTGCAGAAAATACTACTTAAAAAAATAAATTACCTGCGAATTTATATTTAAAACAAAATTTGTAGGAAAATAAAAAAATTCCTACAAATTTTTTTAGAAATTTTTATTTGCAACAAAAAATTCATATAATTAATATTTTTTTAGTAAAATTTGCAAGAATTTTCTTTGAATTTAAAATTACAAAAATATTTACAATAATTTATTATAGATTCACATTTACAAGAATTTTTACAATAATTTCCTACAAATATTTTTTCACATGAAAATTCTTAGGTAAATAACATATTTCTAGTAGTGATTACTTGGATTTCTACTTAGAAAGTGACCAATGATAATTTACTTAATTAGATACACAACACTAATATAAATAAGTGGATTATTGTGTAATTATTTGGTATTTTTATATTTTAATCAATTACGTAATGAGTTACTTTTATGATTCTTTGATTTTACTTAGTCCCTTAGACAACAAAGAGGAATGAATACATTCTCCTACAAATTCTCCATTTATCCAACACAACACTTTGATTAGAATTCCTTTTGGTGCTCAATCTATAAATCACCACCGTAAGAGTCAAACAAGATAATATATATATATATATATATATATATATATATATATATATATATATATTATAACATCATTTTTAATAGTTAAAAAATATTACCTGCAACTAATTAAAATCAAAAGAAGATCAACTAATAATCTCAAATTGACAAATTAAATAACTTGACTTAATTTGGATTAGTTAGTTAGTATTCATTATCATTAGCACTTGTGGTTGTTTCATTTCTTTGAAGACTCACCAAAGAGCAATAAATTCCACTAAATCCCTTAGCTAACAAAGAGGAACATGTCCATTCTTCTACAACCCTCCCTTTATCCGACGCAGCAATTCGATCCCAATTTCTTATAATGCTTATCCTATGAGCCACCACCATGTGTGAGTGTGTCTATGTGTACGTAGGTGAGAGTGTGTGCATGCTCATGTGTTCGTGGTCGGAGGGAGCACAAGATATATATCTTTTTAACTTCCTTTTCCATAGTAAAAAAAAAAGCAAAAATATAACTTGACTCAAAACCAAAACAAGATCAAATAATAATCTCAAATTGTCAAATTAAACAACTTGGCTTGATTAGGATTAGTTAGTATTCGATATCAGTTGCACTAGTTGTTGTTGTTGCATTTCTTTGAAGACTGACCAAAGAATAGTAATTTCCACTTGGTCCCTTAGCCAACAAAGAGGAATGAGTCCCTTCTTCTACAACCCTTCCTTTATCCAATACAACAATTCGATTACAATTCCTTACGGTGCTCAACCTATGAGCCACAACCACACTGGTCCTTCCTACCATTACTTTCTCCAAAGCATCTTGAACTACATTCTCGGATTGACTATCAAGTGCACTGGTGGCCTCATCCAAAAGTAACACTTTTGGGTTCTTCAACACAGCCCTGGCTATTGCTATCCTTTGCTTTTGGCCCCCAGATAACTGCACTCCTCTATCTCCACACCATGTGTCATAACCATCCTTCATGCTTGCAATAAAGTCATGAGCATTAGCTATCTTTGCTGCTTCAATGATCCCAACTTCATTAGTCTTATCAAATGCTCCATATGCAATGTTGCCCTTATGGTCCCATTAAAAAGTGTTGGCTCTTGGCTCACAAGTGCAATGTAGTTCCTTAGTGACTTAAGGTTATATGACTTTATGTCTCTACCATCCATAGTCACTATCCCTTTAAGTGGGTCATAAAATCTCTCTATTAAGCCCATTATAGTTGATTTTCCAGACCCACTTCCCCCTACCAATGCTGTGGATTTGCCTGCATCAATTTTGATGGAGAAGTCTTGGAAGATCATCACATTGGGTCTTGATGGGTATGCAAAATAAACATTTTGGAGTTCTATATGGCCTATTAACTTTTGGGGCTTGTATGCACTCATTTCATCAGCCTCTATTTTTGTGTTTCTATCTAAGATTGTGAAAACTAGGCCAATGGCATTTGCTCCTTTAGCAAGGTCACTAGTGAGACTACTAGCATCTGCTATCATCCTACCAGTATTTGCCATTATTAAATTGGTCTCAAACAATGCTTTTGAAGTAATGTGGCCATGGTAAACAAGATTTCCGCCATACCAATATTCTAAAGCCCGACTGAAAGTTGTAAGGCTTCGGGCACATCCAAGCCCAATGCCAGCAAACCATGACTGTCGAATGCTTTCATGGCTTGGGCCCTCTTGGGCTTTTTGTAGCATTTTTATGACTCGGTCTTGTGAGGAAAAGGAAGTGATGGTTCGAAGGTTGGAAATAGCTTCAACTGCTATTTTGCTACTTTCATCTTGGGCTTTGATGGCCTTTTTAGACAAGCCCTTTAGGATTACACTTCTTGTGTAGAAACTTGCAATGGATATAGGTTGAACAATTATCAATACAATGGCAAATCTCCATGCAATGATTAGGCTCACAGTGCATGCTATTACCACGGCGGAGGTAGTTTGTAGCAACAAAGACATTCTATCTCCCACTAAAGACCTCACCTGTAAATTATAAAATGCCATAATTAGCATAGAAGTTTCAAAATTAGAACTAAAACATGAATCACAATCACAATTGACAATAAAGTACTCAAAGCAAAACTAACAAGGGATAAGACCCAACAAAAATGTCAATCACGATAACATAAAATAAAAGTTATAAAAATATGCTTAAATATATGGTTTTAATTTCTTAAATTTAAGATAAATATATTTTTAGTCCCTCAATTTTAAAATTGATCTTTTTAAATTTTATAATCTTAAAAAATCTTGTTTACTCAAGGTCATTAATAACACAAATAACACTGATAAATTAAAATAGTTATTTAATATCAAATGAATTTAATGAGATTTTTTCATTAACAAACAAGGAAACTATCAAGTAAATTTTGTGCAAAAAATAGTAATAAATGGATTTTAATTGATAGACCTATTTTTTGGTAAAGATAGGAAAGATTACAAAGATGGTCACAATGAGGATTGAACCTAGGTCCTCATGCTTCTAACTACCCCAACCCCTCCCCACCCAACCACTAGGCTAACCCTAGTGGTCAATTGATAGACTTATTTGAGTAAGTGAACTAAAATAACATTTCTTTAAGATTATATGGACTAAAAAACTCACTTTTAAATTGGAAAAATTGCCCTGACCTTCTCTGAGATATTTTTAAATGACATACACCTTCCCTCTAATTTTTAAGTGAATATTAACCTCCCTTATTTATTTATCTAAGCTATACATATAACCTCTTATATAAGATAATACCATTTTTGTACTATTAAATGAGAACAAATTATTAACGTAAGTGTCAACAATTGAATGAGACTTAATCTCTTACTAAATTTTAACTCCAAAATGATATCCTAAATATCATGTGTTGTGATTTAAAAAATATACCTTCAAAAAACAATTTTAAAAAATGGACCAAAAAATTATTATTTTTAAAATTAAAGAACAATTAAAATTTTCATAAAAAAGACACAACATTATACATGACTCAAAAATGAAAGATAGACGCATATATGATTGGCATAATATAAAGGGGAGGTGATTGCAATTTTCCGTTTTAAATTTAAGGGGTGAAAAACAAATACACCTCACATCTAAAAGACTAAAAACATGTTTAAGTTTATAAAAATATCACTTTGTTTATAGAGTTTGACTAATATGTAAAATAAAAAGGGGGGAAAAAGGATAAACAAGGGAAAAACATCTTCTCGAGATATAACATCAATTGATTTTAAGTTTTTATAAACATCACATTTTGTAATTGTAGTTTTCTAAATCCTACTTTAATTATTTCATTTTCGTCATTGATAAAAAAGAGTGAAGTAATATGCAACATTGCATGGTATGTTTAGATGAAAACAAGAACTTACTATATTAGCTTCTGTAGATAGTCTAGAGCAAACAACACCTGTGGAATTTTCATCTTGATCGAACCATGCAACTTCAAAACTGAGTATCTTGGCAAGCATTCTCTCTTTGACCCTTTTGGTCAAGTATTCTCCCATGTAAGCCAAATTGTAATGTTGGACGATATTAACAACCAATTGAAACACAGTCAACCCCGCAAAAAATATGCAATAGGTTGCAATTTTCCTTTTAATCTCATCATGATCCGTGAGGAAAAAAATTGATATCATGGACCCCATTGCAAATGCATACATTGGCTCAATTGCTCCAAAAAAAACTGCACTCAAACACCCCAAACAAGCTTGTTTCCACTCAGGGAGATTCAAGGCTAACAATTTCCAAAACGAAGGAGATGTGTGTTTTTTATCATCACTAACTTTTTCAACACTATCACCATCAACAAGAGAAGATTGACCCGTTGATTTTGAAGAAATGGAATGACTTAGAATATGTTGACTTTTGTTTTGCATGTCTTCAATATTTGATGTAGGAGGGTGAGAAGGTAGTGTGTCACTTTTGGATTTCTCAACTTGTTGAAAATGAACAAGAGATTTGTAAAACCCATTTTCGTTTTGCATGAGCTCATCGTGAGAACCCATCTCCATGATGCTCCCATTCACCATCACAACAATGGCATGTGCATCTCTTATGGTGGATAAGCGATGTGCTATAGTAATGGTGGTTCGATCCACAACAATTTTATCAAGAGCTTGTTGCACTTTTCGTTCGGATTCAGAGTCTAATGCACTTGTTGCTTCATCTAAAAGAAGGATATGAGGTTTTTTTATTATTGCTCGTGCAATAGCGATCCTCTGCTTTTGTCCCCCTGACATTTGAATTCCTTTCTCTCCAACCTACATAACAAATATTTATTGCAAATAAATTTAAATGAAAAAGTTTAAGAATAGTGACAAACTACTAAACACTTAATTTTATACCAGCTTATAGTAATGTTGATTCTCTATGTTATTTAACAAAGAAATTCTTAAACTCACTCACCTGGGTATCATATCCTTGTGGCAACTGGGAAATGAAATCATGAGCATTGGCTGCTTTGGCAGCCTCAACAATTTCTTCCTCAGTGGCATCCTCTCTCCCAAAAAGTATGTTCTCCTTAATGCTAGTTGCAAACAGAGTAGGCTCTTGGCTCACCAAACCCATCAAAGACCTCAACCACTTGAGTTGCAACCTATGAATGGCCACACCATCGACACATATCTCTCCCTCAATTGGGTCATAAAACCTTTGCAGAAGTGTCACCACAGTGGATTTTCCTGAGCCACTCCCTCCAACCAATGCCACTGTTTCCCCTGCTGGAATCCTTAGGCTGAAATCATTCAGAATAACACTCTCTGGCCTTGATGGGTACACAAATTTAACATGCTTAAATTCCACTTCCCCTAAAACCTTGTCTAGAATCTCACCACCCATGTTTTCAGAATCAATCTTCGGAACTCTCTTTATCATTTCCATGATGCGTTCCCCAGCAGCACATGCTTCTGTGAAGTACTTCAAATCAGATAAACTAGAACCTAATGCCCTGCAATGCACACAAAAAATAAATTGTGATAAAACATTTCACAGTCTTACAAATTAGGATTTGCCTCATTTTAAAGAATAATGCAAGTAGTCTATCGCTGATGAAAGAAATATTATTACGTGCATAACAAGTTATGAACGTGTTAGAATATCAACTATTAAATTGTTTTCATCAACGGTCAAGATTACTTACTTTATTCTTGTTACATGTTTGCATAAAAATTTAGAAGAATTTTTTAGAACTTCTTCATTGAAATTAAAGAGCTTTTTCCAGTAAAAAAGTTACTTTTTTAGAAGAACTTCTGCTTATATTTATACAAACTTGTTGTTTATGATGGCTTTTGAGAAGTGAAATCTTATGAATTATGAAACTTTTGGGCTGAAATGAATGCAATGAGATAAAGGTAGGTATAATTACGATCCACCAATACATATGGATGATCCAACTGCAAACACAGTTCCTCCTTTAGCACCATGGTACATGACCAATCTGCTTCCATAATAGCACATGAAAGCCCATATAGAAAACACCACACCATTGCATCCAATGGCCAAACCTTTGGTTAAGCCTTGTCTTAGCCCTAACTTGACAGACCCTTGTAGAGCATCAGAGAAAGCCTCTATGGTCTTATTTTCCCCCACAAAGGAATAAACGGTTCTTATGGAAGATATTGCTTGTTCTGCTATTGTACCAGCTTTGTTACTCTCTTCTCTGATCTTTCTAGCCAACCCCATCATTGTCTTCCCATAAATTAAACCAGGGATCAGAAGAAGCACCACAAAGGGAAACCCCACAATGGCCAATCTCCAGAACAAAGCAAAAGCCACTAGGTAGCTCCCAACAAACCTAAAGAAGTTCATCAAGAAATTTGGAACCTAGTTTCCAAAATGGAACAAATTGTTAAAGTCACAATTGTAATAAAAAATCACAAATTGAAAAGGCTTATACACAAAACATGGTAATGAATTACGATTGCTGTTGAAATTGGGATTGTGTCATGATCCTTGACATTGCTGCAAATTATGGGAGAATACGACTGATGTAGCACAATGACAGTTGCATACAACAATTTAAAACCATGATACAAAATAAAAATAAAAATTGATTTTTTTTCTTATACCTTTTCACTAAGAACATCTTGAATTATGAGGCTGTCACTAGAGACACAGGTGATGACCTCAGACGTGTTTGTGACATGCAAATCAAAGTATGCTACATCTTGTCTCAACACTGCTTTTAAATACTTAACTCTCATTCTTGTAGCTTGTCTTTCACCTGTTCTTGTCCAACAGTAACCCTCTATAGTTCCCCAAAGTGAAGGAGAGAGAGCACAACATTAGTACCATGTTCCATACAAATGAAAGAAAAATTGGGTGTTTAGATTAACTTATTTAAAAAATAATATATTTTTATACCACCACTCAATCATACATTTTTAAAACATACATATTTAGATTAATTTATTTTAATATAATTAGAAACCTTGTTAGAAATCCTACTTCGAATATAATATATAAAAATTAGTTATGTAAAATTGAATTAGACTTAAACTCACATTCATTTTATCAAAGTTTATTTTAACGATTAATAATGAGCCTACCTACCACTCATTATCATATTAGTACTCAATGTGATGGGGTGCGCCTCAATGTTAATGGGGTATGATGAAGATTTTATGTTAACTAATATGATCAAGATAATGTACATGTGAATAACAACTAAGTTTACTTGTTTAATAAAATTTTGCATAAAAATAGTACCTATAGTGTCTAAAGAGCATTTGTTTCACCGAAAAATGTTATATTCTTGAAATTTCGAGATAAAAATAGTATCTATAGTATCTAAAGAGCATTTGTTTCATCAAAAGATGTTATATTCTTGAAATTTTGAGAATCATATTCCTACAAATAATATAACCCAAAATTCTATTTGTGTGAATATAAGAAAGGTGTTTTGTTTATTTTAATATTTTTAAAAATATTCTCTAAAATTTATTTATTTTTAATTTTGAATAAAAATAGAATTTACAAGAGTTATACGAAATAACTTCTAATATTCCCTTGAAAATATCACATACACACTCTTTTGGCATCGGAATAAAACTCTTTTCCTCGTGCGAATATAATTCACATAACTTTTCTAAATTAGAAATGTTGTTACATGACGTTCAAACAACGTGAAAATAAATATTTCAACCATCACATTTCCAAGATTAGAACTGAAACTAACACTTCTTGAGTAATTTTTCTTCAACATAAACAATTTATTTACCTAAAATTAAAATGATACAAAAATCGAAACTCACCAAGGAAGGAAGCAAAAAAGGCCGCACTAGCCAAGTAGGACAATATCACTGAATACTGCATCAAATTGATCATAAAGCTAAACCCAATAAGCCACACACTGCATGAGTTGAGGTAGCTAGAGAGAGAAAATATGTAACCTTATTAACGTTGTGGATGAAAGTAGTTGGTGTCTTTTTGGAAGCATCACCAATGTTGTTCATGATTCCACTCAAGATGTACATGGTGATAGGGGTGGTGAAGCCATCACCAATGGCACCAAACGTACCCAAAACCATGTAAAACCAATCCAATGTATCAGCATGCATGAAAATTGATCGAAAAGACCCATTTTTCTTCTCCGCACGCATTTTGCACCTTGATCCCTTCACCCAACCAGCACTTATATAGAAGGTGCTTTGGGTGGATGATCGATGTGGGAGTCTAATGGACACAGGGCATATCAAATTTTAAATGCCGTATCATGTACGAGAAAAAGTGACCTAAAGCAAAACTTTTGTAAATGTGTGCATATTTTAGTGAGATACGTCACCTATTGTGAAAGCTGTAGATAAGATTTTTTTCGTGTAAAAGATTTGTAACTGTTATTGCTGTTGAGATATTTATATTTATATTTTAAAAAAATAGGTGATTTGTTTTTTTATTATTGAAAATGGTAAATTGGAGATGACACTCTAATCTATGGTTCATGGACATAGTATGGACTCTAATCTATGGTAAAAAAAAATTGGATGTGCAGTTAGAAGGTCAGATGCAAAAATTCCAGAGCATAGGATTAGGGATTTTATTTTACTAAGTTGTTATAAAATGGTTTTTAATATCTAGTGACTTTTATTGAATAAAACTTTAATTAGATAAATTTAATTAATTTGTTTAAGTATCTTTTCTACACATTATAATAATATAAATATTATTAACCATAAATAATTAGTTATAATTAGCATATGTAATCTGGAGAGAGGGTTACACATAGCGACACCAATTGGGCTGAACAACATGCAGACTGGAATTCCATTTAGAAAGACAGATGCAAACATGTTATTTTTGGGGAACCACTTCAGGGACCTCTCCAACACACTCCTGAGTATTTGCAATGGTTTCGTGCTAATTCTAAATTATTTCTTTGTAGCCAATATTCTTCATCTTGTGCACCCACTTCTAGTACACAACTCCCAACAACTATAGGAACAACATTCCCAGTGGCTGGAGATAACCACCCACCTTATAGTGTGGAACAACATCCCCAGTCTAATCCACCATTTCATACGTACCATGAACAATTCATGTACACCCCACCATCAACAACAACTCCAACAAGGGACTTCATGAGCAATCTTTTCGGCGTCGACGTACACACGCCACAAAGTGAATATAGCTACATGCAAAGCATGAATTTTCCTTCATTTTCTTCTTTTCACTCTGAGGTCGGTGGAAGTGATTCGTTAAATTCAACCACCGATACTGTTAATATAGAACATGATGAGAAGCAAGTTGAACCACAACAACCACGCATTGGTCTTCGAAACCCAACAAGGAATTGACAACCTCCGAGGTGTGGAACTAGTGGGCATAGACATCATTAAAGTTGGATTGTAATTTCGTGGATTGTAATTCTGTTGTTATTCTTTTTTATTCGATCTCCTATTTTATTGTTGTTATTTTATTTTTATTTAAAGTTGTTTTTATTTAAAGTTGTAATTTATAATAATATTGTCATTTATTTAAAATTCTATTTAAAATTAATTTGATTAGATTTTATTCTTTAAAAATTATTTTATTTAAATATTAAATAAATTTTTATAATCTAAAAACAAAAACTAAATAAATTTTTTAAAAATTCATTATAATTTTTTTAAAATCTGAATATTAAAAACTGAAAAATAAAAAATAACAAATTTGAAAAAAAAAACAAAAAAAAATACCTAAGTGAGAAATCAGTTACCCAGTAACCGATATCTCAAAGGGATTTTGAAAAAAAAAATTCAAAATTCCTTTGAGAAATCGGTTACCCAGTAACCGATTTTTCACTTGGGCTTCAAAATGGGTTATTTGGGTAAATAATAATCAGCTCGGGTTATTTAAATAAATAAAAAAATTGATATATTTTTAAAAAAAGTCTAATTTTCCCATTCAAAAGTATTAATCACTTGAGTTTAACTAAGTTCACTTTATATTTCGAAGAAAGTATTAACTATATTGATAATTCACATTCAAAAGAAACTAAAAATTATGATTGTGATTTTTATTGTAAATACTTTTATGATGTACTTGATAAAAGATAAATATTTTTATATTTATGAATATAGTTGTCAAATGGTTTAGGCTAATTTGACATTAGTTGACCCTCATGAGTTACATGGTGTCTTTAAAGAAAATGGATCTTGTAACTTTGTAGTGTAAACGTTACACCACATTTCATTTATTTTAGACTTTTCAATCAATCTAATATTTTAGATTTTGCCATTAACGAACAAAATATTTGATTGTGTTACGAAAGTTACTAAAATTTTGACGCTCCTATTTCATTCCCTTCTCGTGCCATCTTCACGTTCTTATTTCTTCTTCCTTGCTCGCCTCTATTGAAGTAGTTGTGTTGGTTGTTTGTTGACTCCATTATTGCATTTGTTATTATTGTCACAACGTAAGGAAGAAGTATAACTTCCCCTCTTTCCCTTTCTCCAACTCCATCTCTTGGCAACACCTAATACATTGTTTTATCTTCAATCTTGTTTTCCCATTTATTTTAGCTTCAATATTGGTTTCCCATTTGATTATATGTTGCATTGTTATTATTTACTATTTTTTCTTTTCATTCCTTCTTATTCATAATACAATCTATAAAACTACTCTCAAATCATTGTATGCATGATTCCTATAACTTGTATTTATTATTTTGCTTATTTTTTCTTTTAAAATTTATTTATTTATTTCTCTTTTTTGGTAGGAAGTATAAAATGACATAGATAAAAGTTAATTGCAAATCAATGGTTGGTATGGAATTTGATAGTGTAGAGGTAGTGTGGAATTTTTGGCACAAATATAGTGCATGTATATACTGGCTTTGAAGTTAGAGTACAATATTGGAATAAGAAAAAAGAAAATGATACTATTGTTTCATGTAGGTTTGTTTGTTGCAAGGAGGGGATGTGAACAACAAACAAGAATGTTGCTTTAGTTAACAGTCGTAGAGTCGAGAATAGAACTATTTGCAAAGCAAGGATTTCACTTGTATTAAAGAATGAAAAGTTTGTCATCCATGAATTTATAGATGACCATAACCATCATCTAAAACTTCTAGAGACAACACACTTGCTTGTGTCACATAGAAAGATAACTAAAGTCTAAGCATGTAAGATTGATCTAGCAAATGAATCTGGATTGAGATATTTATATTTATATTTTAAAAAAAAAAATAGGTGATTTGTTAGTAAGCATGATGAGGTGGAAGGCAAGTCAGAGTGATTGGTCATGGACACGTTATGATGCAACAAAATCTGTTAAGAGGAACAAAATCATGTCACTGACTACACGCAATTATGGAAAAGGAGGAAAAGCACGATGCTTAGAGTAACTAACTTGCAGATTTCGTGCACTCGGGGTATAAGCTGTGGAATGAGAGTTGTGTGATCTTTTGGAATTGCACGTTGGACGCTCAGTTGGAAATTTGTTTATCACGGGTGTTCATAGATTATTATTTTGGGATAACAAAATTATTCGTATGTGTGGATATATGCGGATAAAATTTATCCATAAATAATAAATGGATAATCTAAGTGGATACTCATAAATAATGGATACAGATATTTTTTATCTATTTATAAATACGACAGGATGAGTATAGTAGTATTTATATTCGTGGGTGTCCATTAAATAATATTACTTAAAATTCATATTTTTATCTTATATTTTTTACATTATTTTTAATATTTCAAAAAAAATATATTAATTACATGTTCAAAAAATTAATATTAATTGTTTATCTTTAATATTTTAATATAATTATCATCAAATATAAGTTAAAAATTATAATAGTATTTTTTGTAATTTTAAAAAAAATTCACACAGATATGTGACAAATTTTTAATTGATGGGACGAGGAAGGATATCTTACTACTCACCCCATGAGACCCGTTATCATCCCTATTCTTATTCTTAGTGATGATTAAATTTTGTTTCATGGGTTATAAATGTTTTGAAAGTGTTATTTGGTAATAATTTTTTATTATAAATTAAACAAGTAAGTAAAGGACGTTTGATAAACGAAAAATATTTTTTTATATTCAAATATCGCTATTCATGGAAATCATAAATCTTAAGAATTGTGTTTTTCAGGAAAGATCAAAATTTGTTTTTTTATCATTGAAAATAGTAAATTGGAGATGACACTCCAATCTATGGTTCATGGACATAGCATGAGACTCTCGTATCTCTGCGTCCGACACTTTTTAATGTGGACACACTGTGAACACCTCAGACACTTTAACGGAATGTGTCCATACAAATCGAACACATCTCCATCTTGTACACCTATAAACCTAATGTGTTTCCATCACGAACATTTGCAAATGAATATGTCTCCATCTCAATGCACAATATCCAATATGCGGATTCAAGATTTTTTTAAAAAAAATAAAGAAGGAAGGATTTGAGATGTTTTTTAAAGAAGAAGAAGAAGAAGAAATCTCAATAAGAATAGAAACAAAAAAAAGGGAGAATTTAAGATTTAAAAAAAATCTTGATAAAATTAGAAACAAAGAATAGATGATTTGAGATTTTTTTTATAAAAAAAATGCCTTGATAAAATCATAAACAAAAGGAAGAGAATCGTTCTCGTCTCTCCTTACTTAACCTTTGCATAATAGAAAAGAAAAAAAAAATCTTAATAAAAATAGAAAAATGAAAGGAGGATTTTAGATTTTTAAAAGAATTGTTGTAGAATATAATGTCTCTTAATAACTTATTTTTTAGACTTAATAAGTTACTGTCATATTAATATATAATTTTTTTGACATGCTATTTGTATATATATATATATATATATAGATCTATTTATTTTAGGAGTAAGTCTACTTAGAGTTATTCCGTTTAATAATATTCATGTTTTACATTACATTTTAACAATTCAACCATTCAATTTAAAGTTCTTAATGCATAGATTAAATTTATAAATTTTTAAACAAATCAACGTATAAAATAATTTTATGATTATTTGTCAAAATAAATTAATGAAAAGAAGTATCAAATGATTTTCAAGTTTTTTAATAAATTGTAGACTTAATTTATGCATTAAGAACTTTAAATTTAATGGTTGGAGTGTTAAATTTTTATGTAGAATATGAATTATTAAACGGAGTAAGTCCAAGTAGACTTATTACTAGAGTAAACAAATCCTTCCTTATATATATATGTTGGGGGGGGGGGAGGAAAATGAACACAAATATTAAGAAAGTTTACAATAGTTACACACTCTATTTGATTAATTGAGTTAGATTATTTTAATCATTTACTAATATTTGATATATTTTTAATACATATCAAGATAATATATTTTTAATATATTCTTATTATTAATTAAATTATTAAAAATTACAAAAATTTATAAATCTTAATTCTTATTTAATGAGCTTCATTTATAATTTATATTTTTTAACCAACAATCAAAAATATTAGAAAATGTTTTTAAAGTTACTAACACTCCTAGTGAAACAATTTTAAAGGACAACTTACGAAAATAACATATAATGCCTGCGAAAATAATTTAACCACTAGTGTAGATAAGATATTTAACAACAATTAAAATGAACGTTATATATTGATTTCAAGACTGCTGTGGATCTCGCCCTGCAATGCTCAAGCTACTACAACAAGACATTGTTTTTTATTAAACTTTGATTTGGCCTAACCACAACGACTTTGTTTCATTCCTTTATGTCACTGCTAGAGTTTCCTTCCCCAAATTCTTCCTACTCTAGTTATAACAACCTGTCAAATTCTTACCCTTAATGGTTCACTACTAGTAAAGAAAAAATACACAACTAAATTACCTTGGATTCACATACTTACGAAGTCTAGATATACATATCATACTATATATACAATAAAAGTTTATCAACTACTGAATCATATAATAAGTGTGTATATGTATATATATACATATACATATACATTAAACCTGGCTACAATATGAAAAGAAATCTTAGTTACCAGTCAAATAATAACTAACAACCACTAGGCTACCTACTTTGAGGTAGCCCAAAAATCAGCACTGCCAACCAACCTAGTTTCCAAAGGGCTCTATCAGATAACTTATCCTTGCTTTATTTCCATACCAAATATGATCATCACAGTCCACCACATGAAAATACGCAAGGGTAAGTAAGAATTCAAAGAAATCAACATAAATAACTTGACTTAATTCAACATAGTATCAACTTACAGCTTTTCAACACAATACAACAATGTTCTTCAACTTGAACAACACAACAACAACATCTCTATACAACTCATCACAATTCAACATAACATATAAATAACACAACTCAATCAACACATCATATGTACAATATGTCAACTATATGTGTCATCAATCATTTCAACTAAGGGATATTGTACAATATAGGTGAACAGTTTAAGTGACTTGACCTTATCGAATCAATAACCCAATCTTTTCAATCCAACTAGATCAACAACCAATTTTGATAAAAATCCATAACATAATAAGGTTTCTCGAATTTCACCACTTAAATTAGGAAGTCTAGTATTCTTGTCAGGGTAAAACAACTTGGGTGCCTATAACGACATTAGTTAGTATAATTAAACTACCTATGGGATTAGCCCATTAACTACCCTCCAAATATTATGTCCTTCCAGTACTTAAAGTAGGGATTTTGGCCCTCGACCTTGTACTTTACTCTAATTTGGTGGCTATATATTTGTATGTCTCGACCTTGCCCATATACAGATCAACAATGGTTGCTTATAGTTGGTATACCTTGACTTGACCCATATGTTGTATTAACAAAGGTCTTAGAGGAGATTCAACTATCCACTTATAAGGTCAACTTTCCAAGAAGGGTTTTCAACAAACAAGACTCTCGGCGCACCATAACACAATATCCTCACAATGAGATATGCAAATTTAAAAATAAATTCTCCTCTAGCCTTAAGTCGATCAACATAGTACAACTTTAATGCCAATGCATTTTCAACATATAGCTACCTAATTGAACAACATACAACTCAACTCAACTTTCAACCATTTAATCAACTTTATACATTAAGGTACACCAAGGTATAAAGACTCAACCTCATGTATCAACATATGATGTAAAACAAAACTTAATCATCATATAACATGTCATAGATTTCACAAACTTATACATATTCAACTTTTAGCAACACAAACAACACATCTTTATAAGATAGTTTATGTCTAGCATCACTCTTCTTGCACTTAGCGTGAAATGAGGCAAAGGGTCTCTAACTTGCCCACACTCCATGCCAAACTTCCCACATCTGGCGTGGCCAAAACCTATGTTCGACCTCATTTTAGGCAAAAAGTATTTACTTGACTCACACCCGTCACCACACTAGCGCTCGACGTTGTTTAAGTAGAGAGTGCTTTGGCCTGACTATGCTAGGAACCACTCAACCTTAGGCTTATCATGACCAAGGCAGAGACGTTTCACTCTCCTTACGCCTGACGTCATTCAAACCATGCTTAATGCCACTGATCTTGTGCCTGATGTAAGTAAGGCAAAGAATCTATAACATGAGTCATTCTTGATGTCATGAAGGCGTGTCTTACGTGATGTGAATTAAGCACTTAGCAAATTCACGAATTTGGCTCTCCACACCTGAAACTCAAACAATCCCACATGCAGTAGTAGAAGAAACACAACTCATTTCTATCCGTAAAAACAACATGCAACAATGACTTAACCAAAATCACCAATTCACATCCACATGCATTAATAACACCCAACTCAACGCACACTCATTTCCCTTCAAGATTCAACCATCCAATCACCATTTCAACGAATCAAACAACATTTTTCTTCCACCAATTCCCCAAAAAAACAAGTCTAGCTTCCCTTACCCTTAAGTCTCCAAATCCAAGAGAAAAAAGGAAGAAGATGAATGAGCTTTGAGAACTCCACACGACGACCAATACAAGACTGATTCTGAGCTCCAATGGCCTTGAATCACCAGCTAGCCACTCAATTAAGAGCTTTTACAACTCTTGGGAGGCTAAGAAAGAGGAAAAAGATTTTAGAAATCCAAAGCTCTTCTCATTACTATCTCTCTAAGGTTCTCTAGGAAATGAACTTATGAAGTTCAATTCTCAAAAGAAACCTTGTATACCTTTTCCTCATGATCAAACTGGATCTCTAGCTAGAGAAACCCTTAAGACTACCTAAACCACCACAACACAATAGTTAATAAATCAATAACAACTAGTAAGAATGTACAATATTACACCAGTCTCTCCTTCATGTTTATGTCATCGTCATATTCTATCATTGCTCCAAAACCCTTAAGCAAAGGGACTTTGAGTGGATTCAAGAGAGAATCCACTATCGTGTTACTCTATGGTAAAATCCTTAATGAAGGTTTGCATCGATAATATTGTCAATGACAATGTTAAATTCACCAAGAAGGGACATTAATTTCAAGTCACAATAAGACATTGTTGATATTGAAATCACGACAACAATGGTGAAAAAAGGCTTTCATGAGGAAGCATAGGTGAAGGTTTCAAGAGCATGGATGCAAAAATGAAGCATGATGAAAATTTTAAAAGACACATTACATCAATTCTAATTTGAACTGATGTAAAATCTTTTTTTTTTTTTTTTACATCATTCTAATTAAAACCAATGTAGAAAGAACTTTTTTGCACCAATTATTTTGGAATTGCTATAATTTTTTTTTTACATTGATTACTTTAAATTACAAAAATATTATCACATTACTTTTCTACATTAGTTATTACGTAACTAAAGTAAAAATGTTATAAAATACTACCTTCATTCTTATATATGAAAAATATGAAAAACAAATACCTATTCTATTAAGTCCAATGAAAATAGTTAAATTAATTAGTTAGTTATAATAAATAATGTCATAATTTGAAATTTATTCAAAAATATCCATAGAATTAAATAGTATAGATTGTATTTATATTTAATGACATTATTTAAAAGTTACGGAATATTTTTTTATTTCAACCAATGAATATAATTTATAGTGTTAGTTACTCAATAAAATACATTCACTTTTATGAAAAAAAAAATGAATAGAAAAATTATTAATAAACTCATAATAAATTAAAGATATAAAAGATTATTACTAATTAATATATTTAAAAATAGATTCATATTTCTTATAATTAAAATTAAAATAACACTCTCATTATTTATTTTTTAATATGTAGAAATGGAGGGAATATATTTTTGCACCGATGAACCTATCTTCTTTATTGATGATGTAATATAAGTCAACTTATTCATAAGCGTTTACCTAAGGCTTATTTAATAAGCTTTTAATTAAATTGTTTACATTCGTGGAAATTAATTTGTTTACTTAAGTATACCTTATTTGGTCTTTGGCATCCTTGTATCAACATTTCCTCAACTTTAGACTTTTCTTTTTAGTTCCATGCGTGGATGATCTTTATGACTATTTAACTTCATAAACGTACACACACAACTAAGTAAAATGAGAGTTGACTTACATAACTTAAATTCCAATTAAAATTTCAAAATAAGTAAACACTTATACTAATTGAGCACATAAGGATGTTAATGGATGGATTTAGTCCAAAAGTCAAAATTGAGCAATAAAATTACACATTACCTATGATCTATGACAAGATGAAAGATTCATTAATATCGTCCTATGGTAGAAGCACTTTACGAAAGTGAAGGTGTTTGTAGACTTTGAAAAGTAATGGAAATAAAGTAAATGATGTTGATTTGTAATCGAGGGAAGCAAAAATCTTCTCTGCTCCCACATGCTTAGGGCGGCGATTTGTGGAGACAGATTTTTACACTTTGTTTTTTCATGGAGCAGCTCCACAAGTTTTTCTCTAATAAATAAAAGTTATTTTACTCTTATAATATATTTTTATAATACTATTTTGAAATTATTTTTTTCATCCTTTTTATTGCATCGTCTATTTTATTTATATTTTTGTTTTTAAGAAATTAAAGATATATAGAGTAATATTATGGTATATTCAACCAAAATTGATTAACATAAGTGATAATAATGACTTGTATTCTTTAAGTAAGAGATATTTTGTTGAGTGTCTTTTAGGCTTGTTTCGCACTCAACTTTTGGTACTCTCTTTGGATAATTGTAGATAATATATATGTTATTTCACCCCTTTATTTAAAGAATTAAGTTATACTATAAGAGTAGAGGAGTAGTAGCAATCTTAGGGAATTTCCTCATTTTTTGCAGGATTTTTGGCAAGGCAGAAGCTGTGGATCTGGAGCTCGAGCTGTGGAAGTCTGGGAAGGATATAGAGGTCCAGAAAGTTGGAGCTATAGCTGTGGATCTGCAGCTATAGTTGTGGAAATCTGAAATGCACTTTGAAGCTCCAGAGAGATGAAGCTAAAGCTGTGGAATCACAGCTAAAGCCATGGAAACACCCAGGACCCAACAAAAACTCCAGAGACCCACAGCCATAGTTGTGGCTTCACCGCTTGAGCGTTGGAGGTTTCTTAAGATTGAAGGAATTGTCACAGCTATAGCTGTGAAACCACAGCTGCAGCCTTGGAGGTTTCTTCACCCTGAAGGACTCTCCACAGCCATAGCCGTGGATCTACAGCTGCAGCCGTGGGAGTAAAAGTCACTTTTTGGCCCTGTTTTGAAGCTCATATAAAAGGGGAAAAGAGAGAGAAATAGAGGCATGACAAAAAAACAGGGAGAAAAACAGATTGAGAAGCACGTGAAGGGAGAAACGGAGCAAGAACGAAGACTTGGGCAGCTGGGTCATTTGGGAACGAAGCCCAACCCCTTGTTCTCATCTTCTACTTTGTAATCTCTTCTTTTACTTCTTAGATCTTGTAATGGCTATGTGTGGCTAAATCTTTTGAGGATTGGTCTTGGTGTAACTACTAACTCTTCTATTTCTTAAATCTATATATGCATTTCATTCTCATTACTTGTGCTTGATTCTACTTTTAATGCTTATACCGGTTTGATCACCCGTTATATGATATTTGGTTTTTGAATCCGGTTGGAAAACGTTTTTGAAAACCCGAACTGAATCTTGCACCTAAACATCTCCTGCTCTAGGAATAAACTTGATTTGTTTAGTCACCTTGTTCAAGTCATTGTTCTTAATGCAAAGTGTTAATCATAAAACATAGAGGAATCATGTTTTAGATTAATTACTTTAGGATTCAATTTTGAGGGATCTTGTTGAATTACTAAATGAACGTGGAAGTTATCAAGATGAAATCATATTTATTTTAAGGAAATTTAAGAGTTAGCAAGTGCCCCAGGGTCCAATCCTTGTTTTATATAATTGTTCTTATAACTTTTACCTTACCGTGTTAATTTTGGTTCACATTAACTTACTTCCAATCATATCGACATCTCTTTATTAATCATTGGAGTAAGAATTACTAAACTCTCAAATCCCTGAGGACGATACTTAATTACTACATCGAAACTTGGTCCACTTGCCAAGTGGTGTGTTGCAAAAACCTCATCAAGTTTCTGGCGCCGTTGCCGGGGATTTGGTGCTATTTAGTAATTCTTAATCTTGTGATTTTGTAATTGTGTAAATAATTCATTTTGTGAATATTTATAATATATAGAGATATTTGTCTTGTGTTTTGTGGACTCACCTTGCTGTGCAGACTTCTTAAAAGTGTATGCGAGGGAAAACTCCAGCCGAAGAATTGCATTTTGATCCTGAAATTGAAAGAACGGCAAGGAAGAACAATAGTAGAACAAGAAGGCTTAGACAGTTAGAAAGAATCCAAAAACAACAGCAAGATCTTCTGAGTTCTTCTACTTCATCAAATCAACCACACCTCGAAACAGAAATGGCTGAAGAAGGAACAAGCACTCATAATGGTGGACATGGACCAGCTAGGCCTCCTAGAAGGACCCTAGGTGATTATGCACAACAACATGGTCCTAGTCATTTCTCTAGCATTGCAGCTCCAAATACTTCTAGAGCCATGGAGATGAAGCCTGCTTTCCTTACTTTGGTTAGCTCACAACAATTTGCTGGCCTTGATCATGAGGACCCATACTCACACCTTTCAAATTTCTACGAGTTATGTGGAACAATGGGAATCCCTGAAGGTGATGAGGAAGTTGTATATTTGAGGTTGTTTCCATTCTCTTTAACAGGAAAAGCTAAAGTTTGGTTACAATCTCACCCAAATCAAAGTTTGACAAGCTGGGGTGATGTGGAAAACAAGTTTGTGAATAGATTCTATCCATCATCCAAATATATTAAGGCCAAGTCAGAAATTACTACCTTCAGGCAAGGTGCAGATGAACCATTTTGTGAAGCCTGGGAAAGATTTAAGTCATTGCTTAGAAGATGTCCTAACCACGGGTTTGAAGATATAACTCAACTTAATTTCTTTGTCAATGGAATCAAGCATGAGGTGAAGATGTTACTGGATGCAGCAGCTGGTGGCACCATGATGACTGTGAGTCCAGAAGAAGCTACTCAAATTATAGAATCTTTGGCATCTTCTGATCACCAAGCAGAGCATGGGAGACACCAATCTCATAAAAGAGGGGTTCTTGATCTTAGTACTAATGATGCAATCCTTGCACAGAACAAGCTGCTGTCTCAACAGATTGAAGCATTGACTAAGCAGATGGCCAAAATTCCACAACAACTTCATGCTATTGCTTCTTCTTCAACTCAATCACATTCTTCTTTAAAGTGTGATTTTTGCGGGGGAGATCATCCCAATGGTCACTGTTCTGAAACTCCAAATGAAGAATAAGTCAACTATGTGGGCAACCAACAAAAAAAAGGTAATTTTAATTCCCATAATTATAATACTAACAATTATATGTAGGGGAATTAAGGTTGGAGAAACAACAACCAAGGATATGGATGGAGGAATGAAGCTGGACCATCCAATAGGCCACCACAACAATCACAGCAACAACAACCTGTGTATCCCTCTATGCATGAAAGAACTAGTAAATTGGAGGAGACTCTGAACAAGTTCATGCAGGTACCTATGAACAACCAGAAAAACACTGAAGCTTCCATCAAGAATTTGGAGGTGCAGGTGGGTCAGCTAGCTAAATAATTAGCTGACATGTCTAAAGGCCCATTTTCAGCCAACACCAAGACCAACCCCAAGGAGTATTGCCAAGCCATAACAACAAGAAGTGGGAAGGTAGTTGGTAGTGATATTGGGGTGAGTGGTGACAATGAGGGTGCTGATAATAAGGAAGAAAATATTAAACTGAAGGCGGTTGAGGAGGAGATTGAGAAGAATGAGGGAGAAAGCAATAAAAATAAGGGTGTAGATAGTGGGAAAATAAAAGAGAAGATTGGAGTAAAGAAGGAGAAAAATAAAAAAAAAAAGGCAAGGAAGTCATTTCCACTGTTCCTATTAAAGACTTATCTTACCCTCATGCCCCATCTGAGAAAGAGAAGAAAAGACAATTTGCAAGGTTTCTGGACATCATCAAGAAGCTCCAGATAAATATTCCCTTCACTGAAGCCATGGAACAAATGCCTACTTATGCTCGGTTCATGAAGGATCTCTTGACTAAGAAGAAAAGAATTCTTGAAGAAGAAACTGTGGAGCTTGAGGCTGGGTGTAGTGCCATCATACAAAAATCTTTGCCTCAAAAATCCAGAGATCCGGGTAGTTTTACTCTCCCCGTGTCTATTGGAAATCTATCAGTGGGTAAGGCACTCTTGGACCTTGGAGCTAGTATTAACTTGATGCCTTTATCAATGCTGAAGAAGATAGGAGAAGTAGAGGTACGACCCACAAGAATGACCTTACAGTTGGCAGACAGATCCATCAAGATTCCACATGGCATAGTGGAAGATATGATAGTGAAGGTTGATAAGTTCATGTTTCCAGTTGATTTCGTAGTCATGGATATCGAAGAGGATGTAGAAGCTCCTTTGATATTGGGCAGACCCTTTATGAAGACAGCTCGAGTTATCATTGACATGGATGAAGGAAAGCTGAAGGTGAGGGTCCGAGATGAGGAAGTGAGTTTCAATGTATTTGAAACAACGAAGTTTCCAAAAGGCCACAAAGATTGCTTTAGAATTGATGTATTAGATGATGTGTACTTGGAAACTCAAAATGATTTCAAGAGCTCATCGCCACTAGAGAAGGCTTTGCTTCTTTCTAATGAAGAATTGGATAAGGTCATAGATGAAGAGGTTCAAGATGTTATTGATGCACTAAATAAAAGAGAAAACTCTTTTGCCAATGTTTAGTCAAAAGAAGAATTGAAGAAGGAGGAAAAATAGCAAGTAGTGAAGCTGGAATTGGATGATAATGTAGCTGGAAAACACAGGAAGTTACAGCTTCTTGAACTTGAAAAAATTAGGTTTAATGCTTATGAGTCTTCTAAGCACTGCAAGTAGAGAATCAAAGCATATCATGATAAGAAGATTTTAAAAAGGAGCTTCAAACCCGGCCAATCAGTGTTACTATTCAACTCTAGATTGAAGTTATTTCCGGGCAAACTCAAAACTAAGTGGTCAGGCCCATTTGTAATTAAATCTGTAAAATCACATGGAGACATTGAGCTGAAAGATCCTACCTCTGGAAGGACTTGGTTAGTCAATGGTCAAAGGCTCAAGCATTATCTGGGTGGTGAAGTTGAAAGACTCACTACCATCACTCATTGGAAGGAGCCATGATCAAACAGGGATTGTCAAGCTAAAGACATTAAATTAGCATGTTCTTGTTTTATTCCTAGTTTAAATTCTCAATTTTGTGTTGAATATTGTTTCGTTAATAGTTTTTGCTCATAGCTATGTTTAGTTTCATAATGCATGTTGTTTTGTGTTTTGAATGATATATCATGTGTTAAAACTACCACTCATGTTGACAGCTTGTTTTATGTTTTGTGTGTTAGGATATATAAAGTTAATTTGATGTTTTAGAGTGGTTGTGTAGCATTCTGAGTTTTGGGTTTGTGATTATTTTGATGCTTTGTTTTGGTAGTGGAGTTTTTGTGCGAATTTTGAATTTCATATTTGACTTCAAGAGGTGTTGCTGTTGAAGTTTACTATGAGTGGTGACTTTGGCTGAAATGTTTGGTGTCTACTTTTCAATAAGCAAGCTACTGTTATTGTTGTGCTTTATTATGCAGTTTGACATGGATGTTAGAAAGGTAACTGTCAAGAACTCAATAGGGAATTTGACGTGGCTAGTTTTCAAAGGGTTCCCTTGATTTCATACCTTAGGAAGTAAATTACATTGACTAGGCACCTTACTGTTCATTTAGAGTGTCACTAGTGGCTTTGCATAGGATTTTGAATGCGAATTGTTGTAATAAGATTGCTAGCGCTGAAGCGCCAAGTCCATGGCCTTAGCGCCAACTTGCTGCCAGGGACTCTCATGTGGAAAAAATTCCACAGCTGCAGCGCCCCACTCACGGCCTTAGCACCAATTTGCTGTCAAGTTTTTTTTTGTATACTAGTTCTCAACGCCCCAGCGCCAATCTTGCAGCTAAAGTGCTCACCCTCTGGAGCTAAATTCCAAGTTTAAAAAGTCCACAGCTACAGCGCCACACTCATGGGCATAGCGCCAAGTTTCGGTCTTGGCACAATTGCATGTTGAATCCCCAGTGCTCAAGTGTCGAATCTCACAGCCTTGGCGCTAAGTCTCTGCCAAGTTCTTTTTATATATGTTCAAATTCCCAGCGCTCTAGCGCCAATCCCATGGCCTTAGCGCCAACTCCAACGCTCAAGCTCTAACTCTCACAGCCATGGCGCCATGTTGCTGTCTTAGCTCAATTGCATATGAAATTTCTAACGCTCAAGCGCTAGTTCCAGCGCCTAGGCGCCAATTCTCTGGAGCCACTTTTCTAATTTAAATGAGAAGCTTTAGATAGTTTTGGGTCAGTTTTAAAAATGAGCCCCTCTCTCCACATCTTGGTCTCTCCTTTTCTCTCATCCCAAATCGCTCCACCTCCCTACGTTTCATGCCTTTTCCTTATAATCCCCATCAAACCTTCATTTTTCTTCATCTACTGTGCACAACAAACACAAAAGAATCAATTTTTATTGGCATTGCAAGGTAAATTTTTCAATTTTCTTTTCTCTTAAGTCATTGCATGAAGAATATTCATGAACTCTTCTTCTTTCATGAACCATCATCATTTCTGGGTTCTTTGTTCATCATGAAAACATAATGTGGAATTGATTCTCTTCTTGGATTGAAAAGTTTGAATTTTGGGATGTTTAATAATCCACCTTGCACATGCATGACCATTACATGTTTTTGCTTGCTATATGCTTGACAAAATGCCTAAGTGAAAATTGATTTCATTTTTCTAAATCAAAAGAATCTTGTGGTGGGATGATCGTGGAAGCAAGTAGGATTTAGTGCTAATAGCATTTCATTGGTGGCTTTGAAATAACTTGAGCGTTTCACATGTCAGACTGTTTATCAATCATTCATTATGTGATGGAAGGTGGCTTAGTTCCATGCACGCCCTTGATCTTGGTTCAACAAGGAGACTCCCAAAATGGTGGAAGAATGGTGGTGATGTTGGCGGAAGCACAAAGAGGATGGTTTGCTCAAGGTTGTTTCATCCAAGTGTAGGATGAAACCTATGTAGGGTTTTGCTCTCTTAGGGTGGAGATGGGAGGAGGTTAGCCAAAGACAACCTAAAAACTAGGGAAGAGTGGGTGTTTAGGGTGGTGGTGGTCACGCTCAAGGGGAGGAAGGTGTTTGATGGGGGTGTTGCTCCTTTTGGCTAGCTCACTTCACTAAGGAGGGTGAAGGCCAACCAAGGAAGGCCAAGCTCAACTCACTCATGGTGGTTAGGGAGGAGGAGAAAGGAAGGGCCGTGGAGTCCCTAGAGACTATGGAAGAGAAGTTGAGGCAAAAATGCACACTCAAATTCAATATGATCCAAAGTATGTACAAGGTGATAGGCTAGGGTATAAATAGGAGTGCTAGCATCTAGGGTTTCATTTGGTGTTGCATTGGCCGAAATTCACCAAGCCAAATGCACACTAAATGAGATGCAAATTAACCCTAGATGCTACTTGGTGGCCAAGTTTGGCATCTTTAAGGGTTTAGGTTGGCTACAACAAGGTGCATGATAAGTCCATGCATCCTTGGCCCTCCAATTGGGCCTAAGCCTACCTAACACCAAAAAAATGACCAAACAACACCACTAAGTGTGCGTCACCTCCTTAATGGATGCACCCTAGCCCAATTAAAATCCTAAGCATCTAAATTACCCCAAAATACAAGGGCAAAATGGGAAATACAAAGAAATAAACCCTAGGACTAAAATACCCCAAAATACAAGGGTAAAATTGGAATAAACCAAATAAATCCTACACTACTCAAAATTAGTCATAGCATTGGACCATGTGATGGGTTTCACATGAAGTACCATGGATGGTCCTCCATCATACCTCCTTCTTGAGAAGGATTTGACCACAAATCTTCAAGCTCTTGCATTCCATTGATCCTTCAAAAGAAGTGAAACCACAATTAGGGGAGTAAAATATTTAAAAATTAACTATGCAATCCTTAAGCACACAATTTGTTGAATGAAAGCACTAGGGGAAAGGAGAGAGCCAAAGAGGCTTCACCATTAAAATTATTGGCCCCATGCAATTCATTCACCAAATTATCTAACTTAGGGATTGGGTGCCTTTTATACAATGATGGCTTTCTAAAATGGTGCACATCCTCTATGGCCATCTTTCCTTGGCACCAAAGAAAAGAGGATGGCACAAGGGTTAAGGTTCACTTGAACCTAGCCCTTTTTCTTCAAAGGAAAAAAATTCTTTTTTTTCTTTTCTTTTCTTTTTGTTTTTATTTTTGCTTTTTTCCTCTTCATCTTTCTTAGCTTTTAATTTGAGTTGGTCCTCATTCACTTGATAAGGTGATAGAGGACACCACACAAATTTCTTTCCCAAGTGTTGGAAACTTATTTTATTGGTGAGGCCATCATGGATTATGTGCTTGTCAAATTGCCATGGCCTCCCAAGCAAGACATGACTAACCTCTAATGGCACTATGTCACACAAAATTTCTTCTTTATATTTGCCAATAGAGATTGGTATGCTTGCTTGTTGGTTAACTACAACACCTTTTTCCTCATTGATCCATTGCATTTTGTAAGGTTTAGGATGAGGTTTTGTAGTTAAGGCGAGCTTATCAACCAATCTAGTACTACAACAATTAGAAGTAGACCCACTATCGACAATGAGAGAACAAGTACTTTCCAAGACATTGCATTTTGTTTGAAACAAGTTCTCTCTTTGTGATTGGTCAATTTCACTAGATTGATTGTTAAGGAGCCTTCTAACCAACAATAGGTCTCCTTCACAAGGTAAGATTTCTTCCTCGGATGCTAAAACTTCTTCTTCATCACTTGAAAATGAGGAAGTAGCTTCATCAAGGCTACTATAGTGATCTTGGCCCTTTAAAAACATTGTTTTCTTGGTGGGACATTGTGAAGCAATGTGCCCACGGCCAAGACACTTAAAACACTTGATGTCGCTTGTTTTAGTGTCTTTGGAAGAAGCTTTAAAAGATGGTTTTTCTTTTTCTTTTTCTTTTTATTCCTTGGGATAAGGTAGGGAAGAGTGGCCCTCCTTCTTGAAATTCTTGGAATAAGAGGGAGTGGAGTCTTTTCGAAAAGGTTTTCTTTGAAGTTGGTGCTCCACCCTTGAACAAAGTTGAACTAGTTCATTCAAATCCCTATAAGGTAAAAGTTCAACTTTGTCTCTTATCTCAAGATTAAGACCACTTTGAAATCTAGAGATTGTGGTCCTCTCTTCCTCCCTAATCCCAGCCCTCATCATTAGCAACTCCATAGATTGCCTATATTCTTCCACGCTAGAGGACCCTTGTTTCAATCTTTGTAGCTTGTCCATAAGCTCTCGGTCATAGTATGGAGGAATATGCCTCCTTCTTAAGGCACTACGGAGCTCATTCCAATATTGGATTGGGGGCTCATGATTTATTCTCCTTTCTTTTTCTAAGGAGGTCCACCAATACATAGCATGCCCTTGGAAGCTAAGGGTTGCTAAAGAAACCTTCCTATCTTCACTTATTCCATGGCAAGAGAAAAGTTGTTCAACTTTCATTTCCCAATCAAGATAATTTTCAACATTATCCTTGCCATGAAATGGGGGAAGAGTGATGTTGGGTTCCTTATTGGAAGACTCCCTATGTCTATGATGCCTAGGGGGTCTTTGATAGTAATCATCATTGTGATGACTACTAAATAAAATGTCACTTGGAGGTTGGGTATGATGCCCTTCCTCCTCATGAATGCTAGAATGATTATGCCCCCTACCTCTAGAAGGTTGAGGAGAAGTGACTCTTGGCTTGGAGCCACTAGCCTCTCCTCCCACAACTAATCTTTCTAATAATCTCTTTATTTCTTCATTATTTCTTTCTTGCTCTTTTTCTTTTCTCCTAATTTCTTCCTCTCTTTTTATATTTTCCTCTTCTTTTCTCCTTAGGTACTCTTTAAGTTGCCTAAGTTCATCTCTAACACTAGACCTAGTGCTATGAGAGTTATGACCTTGTACACTAGATTGTTCACTCATCTTTGATCAAAAAGGTTTTCACAAAGGTTTTTGAAAAGGTTTGAAAAAAAGGTTTTCACAAAGATTGAGTGACACAAAAATGTTTTCACAAAAAGTTTTAAAGGTGCAAGATAAGTAGAAAAAGGCCTAAGTATACAAATTGAACCTTCAAGGGGAGGTGGACTACAAAGAATCACTTAATAACCAAGCCCTTTTCAAGTAAAAATCACTAAGCCCTTTTTACCTTTCTTACAAAAACAATTTTGACACTACCAAGTGTGTGTGTGCACGCACCCCTAGTAGGCAAAAGAATTAAGCCTTCTAAACGTTTTGGAAGCAAAAGTAAAAAAAAGACCTAGACAATTATACTAGTAAAGCTATAAAGCATGCAATGGAAAGTAATTTAGAACATACACTAGTCGAGGTCCTAGTGAAGGTTTTCAAATCACCTTCTCTACACGCTCTAAAACCCAAGTTGAAGAGGTTTAGAATGGCCAAAATTACAAACCAAAGGGAAGAAATGAATGGCCTAAAACAAAGGGCCGAAAGTAAGTAAAACAATGTAAACAAGAAAAACAAGTCTTCAAACTCCTTCAAATTTGCCTTCCCTTCACAAGTAGCAAACGTGTTAGCACCTCTCCCAAAGTGTTTACTCTCCCTTTTGGTTTAGTGAAAACCCTTCCTAAGGCTAGGTTGGGTTTTGGTTCACTCTTCTACTCAATCCACCAAAGGATTGCTACTTTGCTAGATAAGTGCGTCACCTACAAGTAAATGAAAGCAACCAAGAGCAAGAATTCCAAAGAAAGAAAACTGAAAAGGCTAATTATGAAAGGCTAAACTCAGATTGATTAAGTTGAGACAAAACAAAGAGGCCAAAAAGACAAGCAAAAATTAAGACTCAATCAAATAAAGCAAGCACACAAAGGAATAAACCTAGAATGGCACTAGAATGGGTTTGTGTTTAAGTTTCACTTGCTTAAGTCTTGTTAATGTTTTCGGTCCAGCCAAGGTATAAGTCCCAAAATGTGTCCAAAAATGTCAAATATCCAGCTCCAAAAGCATAGGTATTGTCCAAGTCCACAAGTCTAGCAACTAGTCCTTTTTATCCAAGGAAAATTTTTTTTGTTTTTTTGATTTTTCTTTAGGTCACGGTCTTTTCTTTTTAAATGTCCTTGGGTCCAGATTTTTTTTTAAATTTTTCAGCCCAATTAGTTGCTTAGGTTTTGCACTTGTGGTGGTACAAAAATTAGGTCAAAATTTTGTAGTATAGGAGCAAGACAAGTGGCACAACCTTAGAGGTTCTTAAAGAATCTTTTGAGTGGAAAATGATCTTGTACTATTTAGGTCAAGTTGTTTAGCACAAAATGTCCAGCACACTTTTTTTTTTTTTTTTTTTTTTGATTCTTTTAGGGTTCTTGGCCAACAAGAAATCAACTTAAACAAGTGAAAATGCAAAGGTAAGGTGGGCGGTTTTTAGCATGTGCAAGAAAGTTCACACATGGAAAATTATGGCAACATATAGAACATGCTAGAAACTAATAGCATGCATGAATAACCTAGATAGTATTCTATATGGCACGCCCACTTAAGATGTATGCATCATGGTATTTTTCATGTTTTCATGCAAGGTATTTTGGCACATACATGGAGAATATGTAAGACAAAATATAGGAAGTAAAAATGACAAAACAATAGGTAGATTCAAAAAGAAAAATGCATGAACATGTAATACTCAACCTAGCATAGAAATATAACAACCTAACAATGGAACCTAAAACATGGAAGGTTCAAGGAAAACAAGTATGAACCACACACAAAAATATTCGGTCAAGGGAGGAGTAGAAGAGAAATGACCGAATACACAAAAGAGAACAAAGAAGACTCAAAGGAAAATAAGGAATGGAAAACGTTTACCCTTGAAGAACCATGGCTCTAGATACCACTTGATGGAAGGTGGCTTAGTTCCATGCACGCCCTTGATCTTGGTTCAACAAGGAGACTCCCAAAATGGTGGAAGAATGGTGGTGATGTTGGCGGAAGCACAAAGAGGATGGTTTGCTCAAGGTTGTTTCATCCAAGTGTAGGATGAAACCTATGTAGGGTTTTGCTCTCTTAGGGTGGAGATGGGAGGAGGTTAGCCAAAGACAACCTAAAAACTAGGGAAGAGTGGGTGTTTAGGGTGGTGGTGGTCACGCTCAAGGGGAGGAAGGTGTTTGATGGGGGTGTTGCTCCTTTTGGCTAGCTCACTTCACTAAGGAGGGTGAAGGCCAACCAAGGAAGGCCAAGCTCAACTCACTCATGGTGGTTAGGGAGGAGGAGAAAGGAAGGGCCGTGGAGTCCCTAGAGACTATGGAAGAGAAGTTGAGGCAAAAATGCACACTCAAATTCAATATGATCCAAAGTATGTACAAGGTGATAGGCTAGGGTATAAATAGGAGTGCTAGCATCTAGGGTTTCATTTGGTGTTGCATTGGCCGAAATTCACCAAGCCAAATGCACACTAAATGAGATGCAAATTAACCCTAGATGCTACTTGGTGGCCAAGTTTGGCATCTTTAAGGGTTTAGGTTGGCTACAACAAGGTGCATGATAAGTCCATGCATCCTTGGCCCTCCAATTGGGCCTAAGCCTACCTAACACCAAAAAAATGACCAAACAACACCACTAAGTGTGCGTCACCTCCTTAATGGATGCACCCTAGCCCAATTAAAATCCTAAGCATCTAAATTACCCCAAAATACAAGGGCAAAATGGGAAATACAAAGAAATAAACCCTAGGACTAAAATACCCCAAAATACAAGGGTAAAATTGGAATAAACCAAATAAATCCTACACTACTCAAAATTAGTCATAGCATTGGACCATGTGATGGGTTTCACATGAAGTACCATGGATGGTCCTCCATCATTATGCCCCATGAAGAATTGTGTTCAACTTGGTTTGTATGATCAACTTATGGATTAACTTGGTTGCAAGGTTGGTTTTAATTTTTAGATAGCATGCTCAAGAGGTGGTGGTTCTCGACCAACCCACGAAATTCCGGTTGATCGTAAATGAAAGAAAGTGGTAGCCTATAACCATGGCCTACACCGGAACAATTCTAAGACAATATTTTCTGGCCTGGGGAGAGTCCCATATTTTCTGGAGGGGGTGGAGATCAAGGTGAATAACTTCGTGGTGGGGAGCAGGAGCATGACCAGGCAATGATGAAAAAGAGAGGATGGAGGGTTGCTGTCACCCTCGTTCTGAGGAAGAGGAGTTCCACTTTAATTTTATGCCATTTTAAATTCCAGTCATTTTAAATCCCAGTTGTTTTAGTTTCTGTTTTGTTAATTGTTTGGACTATCTGGTGGTTTATATACTTTTTGTGAATTAACAATCACCAAAAAAAAATTGGGAAAAATTGAAAATCATTTTTGAAAGGTAGTAAATGAGATGGCTTTTAGATCAACAAAAAGCGGAAAACACATCTTTTGATTCACCTTAAAATGGTTTGTTTTGAGACTTGCTTTGAGGTTGTACTCATCCAATTTGCTTGATCATGAAGTTGTGAGATATCTTATTAGCATGGCATGAAGGATCAATAGTTGAACATCTACCCAAGCTGGTGAGTGAGTGAGACTAAACAATGCATCTATCATATACACTTATACTTTGAGAGCCATCATCATAGCATATGTGTTTGCATTGTTTGAGTCTTGAATGATTGTTCTAGTGAGAAAGTTTTGGACAAGATCAAGGCATTCCCTTGTAAATAACTGAAATCTTTTTAAGCCTAGAGCCAAACAGCCAGCCATAATTGAATCCATCCTTTAAAACCTGTTTGAGCCTTAACCTTCAAATCACCTTAAACCTTTCCCAAATACCAACTCATCACCCTGACCAAACTCTTGAGAGTAAATGAAAATGAATTGGGGATTAAGTTGGGGTAGTTGGTAAGAATTGCCAAGTGGAAAGAAAATGGAGAAAGTAAGCCAATGCAAGTTGAAGGGAAGAGTCACCCCTCCATCATTTTCTCTGTTCACATTCAAGTGTGCTTGTTATTTTCATTCTGTCATTATTTTGATCTAAAAAAAAAAAATCAAAATCAAAATCAAATCAAATCAAATCAAGAGCAAAATAAGTAAGCACCTGTACAAAGAGTCTTAAAAGAGAGAGGGACCTCTTGAAATCTAGGCAAAGAATCTTAAGGAAAGAGGGTGTAATTAGAGGAAGAATTTGGGCTGAGAGATCTGGTTGGAGTTGAATATTTAGAGTGAGCAAGATGGAGTGTTTGGTTCATGTTCATTTTACTCTCTTGAGTTTAAACCCTGTTAATCTGAAAAACCACATTCCTTTGTTAACCAAGCCTCAGTCAACCCTCAACTTTCCAAAAAAGTCCTTGTGATCCTTAATTTTCTCTCAAAGAGTAGTACTGAAGAGATGATATCAATGCTTATGTTCATAGAAATGATGAATGGACTTGAGAGAAACACTCACCCTGGAGAGCCATTGTTGAGAGAGTATGTTCAGATATTGGTTTGTAATGTTCATGCTATGATTTGCCTTGCAATTTTTGTGTTTGGGCATGATTGTTGTTGTGGGCACCTCAGTGAGTAGAAATTGGTTTTTGATGGTGAATTGATTGAGAGTTTACCTATTGTTGATATAGAAGAAATTTCATGGTAGGAACCTTTTTGGTTTTGATTGGTATCTTGTTGGGGACCAACAAGAGATTAAGTTGGGGTAGTTGTTGAGTGTCTTTTAGGCTTGTTTCGCACTCAACTTTTGGTACTCTTTTTGGATAATTGTAGATAATATATATGTTATTTCACCCCTTTATTTAAAGAATTAAGTTATACTATAAGAGTAGAGGAGTAGTAGCAATCTTAGGGAATTTCCTCATTTTTGCAGGATTTTTGGCAAGGCAGAGATCCACAGCCATAGCTGTGGATCTAGAGCTCGAGCTGTGGAAGTCTGGGAAGGATATAGAGGTCTAGAAAGTTGGAGCTATAGCTGTGGATCTGCAGCTATAGCTGTGGAAATCTGAAATGCACTTTGAAGCTCCAAAGAGTTGAAGCTAAAGCTGTGGAATCACAGCTAAAGCCATGGAAGCACCTAGGACCCAGCAAAAACTCCAGAGACCCACATCCATAGTTGTGGCTTCACCGCTTGAGCGTTGGAGGTTTCTTAAGATTAAAGGAGTTGTCACAGCTATAGCTGTGAAACCACAACTGCAGCCTTGGAGGTTTCTTCACCCTAAAGGACTCTCCACAGCCATAGCTGTGGATCTACAGCTGCAGCCGTGGGAGTAAAAGTCACTTTTTGGCCCTGTTTTGAAGCTCATGTAAAAGGGGAAAAGAGAGAGAAACAGAGGCATGACGAAAAAACAGGGAGAAAAACAGATTGAGAAGAACGTGAAGGGAGAAACGGAGCAAGAACGAAGACTTGGGCAGCTGGGTTATTTGGGAACGAAGCCCAACCCCTTGTTCTCATCTTCTACTTTGTAATCTCTTCTTTTACTTCTTAGATCTTGTAATGACCATGTGTGGCTAAATCTTTTGAGGATTGGTCTTGGTGTAACTACTAACTCTTCTATTTCTTAAATCTATATATGCATTTCATTCTCATTACTTGTGCTTGATTCTACTTTTAATGCTTATACCGTCTTGATCACCCGTTATATGATATTTGGTTTTTGAATCCGGTTAGAAAACGTTTTTGAAAACCCGAACTGAATCTTGCACCTAAACATCTCCTGCTCTAGGAATAGACTTGATTTGTTTAGTCACCTTGTTCAAGTCATTGTTCTTAATGCAAAGTGTTAATCATAAAACATAGAGGAATCATGTTTTAGATTAATTACTTTAGGATTCAATTTTGAGGGATCTTGTTGAATTACTAAATGAACGTGGAAGTTATCAAGATGAAATCATATTTATTTTAAGGAAATTTAAGAGTTAGCAAGTGCCCCAGGGTCCAATCCTTGTTTTATATAATTGTTCTTATAACTTTTACCTTACCGTGTTAATTTTGCTTCACATTAACTCACTTCCAATCATATCGACATCTCTTTATTAATCATTGGAGTAAGAATTACTAAACTCTCAAAATTCCTGAGGATGATACTTAATTACTACATCGAAACTTGGTCCGCTTGCCAAGTGGTGTGTTGCAAAAACCTCATCATATTTATGATTCAAATCTTAATTGTAGGTATAAAACATGTGTTTAGATGTACATCAATACGCTACGTCTAATATGAAATTCATGTTTAAGATGGAGAAGCCACTACATATAACTTTAATTTAAGCGTGGAAAATCACATCTTTAATATGTGACCGAACAGGCAAAAAGTAGATTATGTTAAAAGAAGAATACCTACTTTGTGTATATTTATATGTTAAAAATTAATCACTATTTTAAATTATAAATATTTTATATCAATATTATGATTATTCAAAAATAAAATAAGACTCGAGTGTATTTGGGCAAATGAATACCAAAGTGATGGGTAGATGGTGGTGAATATCCTGATTCACTGAGGTAACCCTTTAGAGAATGGTAGCCTGTGGAAATCCACTTGGCTCTCTCAACTGAACAATGTAATTAAGCAGATACTGTAGGGGTGGGCAAAATGAACTGAACTGAACTGAACTTATAAAAACTATACTGAACTTAAAAGTAGTTTTTATGAACTGAACTAAACTAAATATTAGTTCAGACGAACTGAACTGAACTATTTTTTTGTGTTATTGAACTGAACTTAACTATACTATAAAAACTTGAACTGAACTGCAATTTAAACTGCACTGAACTGTTATGATATTTTGAATTGAACAATTTTGACTCATTGATCTATCAAAATAGGACACATTTGTCAATTTTACTTTATTTTCCATTTTATTTAAATTTTTCAAAGAAAAAAAATATAAAATTAAGTCAAACAAACTCAGTGAATTTTAAGCCTAAAAATAAGTAGTCCAACATATCTTAATTGATCTGTTAGGTTCGACAAAATTGATACAATTTTTTCATCACTTTTTTTCTCTAAATTTTTTGTTATTAGACTATCGAGTTAATCCATTAAGACATAATATGTTAGACACATTTAATTTTTATCCTTTTATAAAAATAGTTCAATTTTTATAATTCAGTTTAATTTTATAGTTCAGTACAGTTAACTTTCCAACAGTTCAGTTCAGTTCAATTTTTTTTTAAACAGTTCAGTTCAGTTTTTTTACAAACAGTTCAGTTTTTTATAGTACAGTACAGTTCAGTTCACCACCAGTTCAGTTCAGTTCAGTTTTGTTTTTCCACCCTTAAGACAATGTATAACTAAACAATGGTAACGTGTGAGAATTCACATGGCTCCCTCGGCTACGTAACCAGATGATGGTGTCCTGTGGAAATCCATTACCACTAAGGCCTTAGATATATGTAACTAGCAGTAGGGGTGTTCAAAAAACTATATTAAACTAAACTATTGTAAAAACTAAACTAAACTAAACTATAAAAAACTAAACTATTTTTTATAAAAACTAAACTAAACTATATTTTAAGTTTAGTTTTAAAAACTAAAATATTATAAAAAGTAGTTTAGTGCACTTTAACTATTAAAAAAACTTATAATTAGAAAATGTTCTAAATAATTAATTAGAACTAAACTAATAAATAATTAAATTGAATTAAAATTAAAAAAAAAACTAAATTATTTTTATAAAAATTGAACTAAAATGAATTTTATGTTCAGTTTTATAAATCTAAAATTATTTTCTAAATAGTAGTTTGTTAAACCAAACTATTAATAAAACTGAATTCTTATTATTAATACCCTTTTCGTAACTTTTCAATTTTGCCTATTACCCACTTTCCTATTACCCACTTTTGAGTCAGTATACTAGTGGTTCAGTGCTATTATGCACAACTACACATTTTTTTTATTCATTTACAAGAATAAAAGAAAAAATTAATTTTCATTTATTAATTGAACAAAAATTTATATACCTTTTGTAATTATTACTCTTTCAATATCTTTAATATAATTATTATAAAAAATTTAAAAAAATGTATTATATATGTATGTACAAACTTCTCCCTTTATTATCCATATAATTTTATTTTTGATGCTAAAAAATATTATTATTTTAATAAAAAAATTATAATATTAATTAATTGAGTTTAACAATTGAGTTTACAACATTATAAAAGTAACGGTATACATTTTTATAATATTTTTTAAAACTCATACTATTTTGTAAAGAACGTATTAACTTAAAATGATAGTTACATGTAATATTTAGATATTGTTTTTAAACTTTTTTATTTATTGGTAAAGATAGGAAAAAATAAATCTTGATAAAAAAAAATAAAGAAGGAAGGATTTGAGATGTTTTTTAAAGAAGAAGAAGAAATCTCAATAAGAATAGAAACAAAAAAAAGGGAGAATTTAAGATTTATAAAAAATCTCGATAAAATTAGAAACAAAGAATAGATGATTTGAGATTTTTTTTATAAAAAAAAATGCCTTGATAAAAACATAAACAAAATGAAGAGAATCGTTCTCGTCTCTCTTTACTTAATCTTTGCATAATAGAAAAGAAAAAAAAATCTTAATAAAAATAGAAAAATGAAAGGAGGATTTGAGATTTTTAAAAAAATTGTTGTAGAATATAATGTGTCTTAATAACTTACTGTCATATTAATATATAATTTTTTTTACATGCTATTTGTATTATATATATATATATATATATATATATCGTATCCACGTGTCTTATGTTTTTTGATTTTGTCGTATTCCCATGCCAATGTTCGTGTCGTGCCCTTGTGTCGTGTCTCAATCCGTGCTACATAGACTCCTCCAATGACTATTAGGCAGAAAGTTAATGTCATGTTGGAAATTCTCATACCAAATATTATTGTCCACTTAATAGTTAGTTGAAGTTTAATAGTGTTTAATTTAACAACATATTTTGTGTGTCACTATAGTCTGTACCCGGTGACGGATCCAGAAATTTTAAATAATGGGGGTAATACTTATTCATATATTTGTAGTATTAAAAATTTTACATATAACATTTTAAAGCATAACTATATATCATAATTATTTTTTATAAGTTTTTATATCTACGATTACAATTAAAGATAAAAATAAATTAAGTTAGACTAGATTTTGTTATAATTTACTACGTTTGACTTATTTATCTATCATATACATTTTTTAAATGTTTGGTTAAAATTATAATCCTAAAGACTTGCTTTATAATAATTTAACATTATTAAAAATATAAAAATAAATATGTTAAATCTCATAAAAATCAAGTTTAATTTATTTATGATATAAACATGTTTTTAATATCTAATATATATTTTTAGATAATAATTTATTTTAAAATATATTTTATAATAACAATTCTAAATGGAACATAAATCTGCTGATCTTTTTTATTTTTATTTTTTTAATCAACAAATACAATTTTACTATTTTGATTTTTTTAATTAACGTATACAATAAATAGAAAATACAAAAAGATAAACATGTATATTGTAAATTTTATTTTATCAAAAACTATTTTTTAATATATTACATTATATATGTGAGTATTAATATATATATATATATATATATATATATATATATATGTCTCTGTGTGTGTGTGCGCGTGTGCGTGTGCGTATGTGTGCGTGTGCGTGTGCGTATGTGTGCGTGTGAGCGCGCCCGCGTGTGTGTGTGTGAGTGAGTGCGCCCGTGCGTGTGTGTGTGTGCGTGTGTTTGTGTGTGCCTCTGTGTGTGTGTGTGCGCGCGTGTGTGTGTGTGCGTGTGTGTGTGCGTGTGCGTGTGTGTGTAATAATTAAACTTTTTAAAAAAAATTGATTCATTATTAAGGAGTATTCTTTATCACATAAAAGAATTAATCTCCTTTAAAAATTTGACAGACATCAAATAAATAAACATCTTTTCCGAATCTATGTTTTATACATATAATAATCTAAACATATTTTTTTATTATAATATAATTTTTATTTTTTAAATTAAAAATATGTGTGTGTCAAATAGTAGTTGGGGCAAGTGCCCCCACTCTTTACTACCTGGATCGTCCCTGTCTATACCCACACTTTTTAATAATATACTAACATATATTGTAATTATTGTGTGGGTAAAAGTAATTTTTAGTGACATGATAGTATTACTATAGAGCGTGTGTCACTGTATGACAATTTTCTTGTAGTGTGCTAAAAGATTAGAATCGATTCTGATCTTAAAGTTAGACTTGATATTACTTTTAAGATATGTAATTATATTATGCTTCAGATCATTTTAACATATCTTTTATTCTTTTTGATAATTATAATTATGTGTGACATTATATTATATTTTAAATAACTATCGGGAAAAATGCAAGTCTCACGTCCATTAGAGATTAAATAATTAAATAGTATATAAGTAGGAAGCAATCATCACCTTACAAGTTGGTTTTGTAGGGTTCAATTAGGTTCAAATTCATTATTTTAATATGGTATCGGAATTATCCTAGATCATTAAAAAAAGGTCATCCACCATTTATCACGTATCTTATAAGCCAGTTTTATAAGGTTGATTTGGTAACGGAGCTATCCTAGATCAATAAAAAAGGGTAACCTACCATTTCTCACGTACCTTACAAGTCAATTTTGCATGATTGATTTAGGTTCAAATCCACTATTTTAAAAATATTATTATTTATTTTTAAATAATATTTTAATTTAAATTTTATATATATATATATATATATGTGTATGTATACATATATATATATATATATATATATATATATATATATATATATATATATATATATATATATGAGGAGGGTTCAAAGAACATCAGTGTAACTTTTGAATATCTTTATATTAAATGAGAATTTTGTAAATCAAACTGTTGAATTATAACTTCATATCACTTTATATGTTTATATCAAATTTTGTTAAAATTGAATAACAACTTGAAAGTAATCAAAATGTTCATATTTAATTATATTTTGAAATGTATATATTACGTCAATTTTGTTTTATAAAAATGAAGTTTCAAATCATTTTGGATTAATATAAAATTATATATATATGATTTAAGAGTAAAAAACTTTTTATCTAATAGTTAGATTGATAAAACCCACATTTAATATAAAGTTATTAAGTAATATAATACTTAATAAAAATTACATCATTATCCTTTAAACCCTCCTCATTATATATATATATATATGATAATGTTAATACATTAAGCTAAAGTATCACATTTCATCTTATTTTGTCTCGTATATTTCAGATCTCGATCAAATCGAGTTCGAATCTAAATAAATATCATGATAAGGAGAGATTTGTATAATATTTCTAATAATGGACTCGTCTTTACTTCCACTCTTTCTACTTTATACAGCATAATTCATCGTTCATATCTCCAATATTGGTATATATGCACTTTTATTGCCTTTTTAGACAAGCAATAATGGTGACACAACACTATTCATTTTGAAAACGCTGTTATGTGTGAGTGTTGGATACAATCCAACTAAGAACTTTCATATTTTTCTTAATAGGAAGCTTATAGTAAAAAAATTGAATCTTGATAATTAAGGAGTGTTGACAATGATGATATCGACAAACTTCTAACTTAAAATCTTGTGTTGAGACATTTTGTCTAAATTCTTTGGGAGTTTAATATATTTATATTGAGAATTTAGATTAAAGTTAAAGCAATATTATTTGCTTTCATTCTTATTCCTTACCATACTTTTAGGATAACATTTTTAAAAGAGTTTTAATCAATTTTTATGCATCGTTTTTTTCTTTCTTTTTAAAGTACATGTTTTTCTTTTTATATTCAGAGTTCAAAGAATAAGAGTAAGAAGGGAATTATCTTGAAGTTGATCGTTCATCTTTTTCTGCTCAACAAGATAAGCGGGAGTGAGAGAAATGTCACTTTGAATATGAAATTATATGTGTAATAGGGAGATTGATCTACAATTGTGTCTTTATTAATTGTCTGTGCATAAGGAGTTTTTTCCAACTTTGCTCTTTTACTTATATTCTTCTTCTTGTACATAACTAATGACAAGAATTGTTTAATTGTATGATTAATTACATGTTGTGGTTGATAATTATATGATTTGAGACCTTTATGAGTTCCCATGGGAAATCCTAATGCTGTGTTTGGATGAGAAATTTTATAAATTCAAAGAATTTTAAATTTTTGGTATTTAAATTACTTTGATTTTAATTTCTATCATTCTTAAAATATTTTGTTTGAATAAATTAATTCAAATTTTTTAAATTTTAAACTATTAGGTTAGATATGATAATTTGATTCTACCATAGTAAAATTGATTTTAAAAATAATTTATATGTTGAGATTTTTAAATTAAATTTTATAAAAATAAATATTAGCTAAATTTTAAAAATTAATATTAGATAATATCTAATAATGTTAAAAATATTTTTGAATATTCAATAATTAAAAAAATGAAAAGATAATAGATAAGATAAAATATATAAGTGAAATAAGAAGAAAAAAAATATGAAGAATTTCAAATTTTTACTTTTTTGGGAGAATTTGAAATAATATTATTTTAAGAAATTTCACAAATGGTTGAATTTCAAATTCTTTATAAATTCTCCATCCAAACAAGGTATTTTACCTCAAAAAATTTGAAATTCTTCAAATAAATGAATTACTCTATTTAAATTTTCCATCCAAACACACTATGAGGGAATTTATTGTGATAGTTGGGTGAAGATATTGGTTTATATGTGTAAATTGAGTAATGTGGAGTGTTAATGATATGTAAAATAACATGTTTACTGATTAAGTTGTGTGTTTTGGTGAATTGGTGTATGACTCGTATTTTTGTGTTTCCCCACTATGCTTGTTGTTTCTAATATGGAGACAGACATTGAGGTCAAGAGCAAAGTTTTCTCTTGGGGTCTCTCACGTTAAGAAAGGGATGACCCTTGTTGGGCATGAAAGCTCTAAGGGGTTCCCTATGACTCCGGTCAGGCATGAGTTGACTCTCATTGGGTATGAATGCTACAAGGGCTTTATGTTGTGTTTTCGTTTGGCATGAGCTCAATCATGCCAAGCATGATCCAAACAAAAATTAATGTAGTCCTCTGGAGGTATTGCATCAGGCGTGGGACGTGTGCCACTTGTGACACCCTCTACCCCACATACCATAACACATAAATAATAAAATTCAAATAACATAGTTTTTTCATAATTAAATGTCAAACGTGTTCGGATAGAGAACACGACATTTGTAAACTTGAACAAAATAACATAATCGGTAGAATTTACAAAAGAAATAAAACTAAGGTTTTAAAAAATAAATTAATAAAAATAACATCCTAATATAATTCTATCTACACCTCGATGTCACATATCCTGTTAGAGCAAGTCCAATACTAAAGCCTAAGCTTCATCACTAACATCATCTGTCTCGTGCTGATGATCATCTGCATAAAAATCAAAGGAAAACAACACAAAGAAAAGGGAGTGAGAAACATCTCTCTTTGGCTCACAGTGTAAGAATGTACACCGAATAGCCGAACACAACCAACGCATGTTTATGTACATAACATTAATCAAATCAAATTCTTAAAATATGTTTGTTAAATCAAATTATTCTCCTATAGATATTCTTAAAAAATATTTTAAAAAATTCATGTAAATTTTTTTATATTAATTCAAAATATTAATTTAAAAATAAAAAAAGACTCAAAAATTATATAAAAAAATACAAAATATTAATTTAAAACATATTTCCTTCAAAATTCACGTCAAAAAATAAATATTTTCATGTATATAAAGCAAAAATAAAATTCAATATTTTTTTCTACTAAACTCTTCCACAAAAACATTCAATATTATATAGAATTAAAATTAAAATTAAAAATAAAATTATTATTATTATAAAATAACACATTAATATAAGAAACGGTAGCAAAATCATAAAATATTCGGTATGAAAAAATATGTAATCAATTATCAGATTTTTATAGCAAAGCCATAATATCACTACTAATTATAAATAAATATTACTATTAATACTTTATAACTATTTTTTGTTAATAATTAAAGCAAACATATATATGAAAAAAATTATGAAAAACTCAAATAAAAAATTCAAAATTCAAAATTACATATTTTACAGAAATAAAAAAAATATTTAGTACACATAATGAAAAGATATTAAATTGTTAATATCTATACATTTTTTATATTTTAATAATTAAAACAAACTAATATAATTTTAATATTTACTTTTTATTTTTAATCAATTTATCCAAAAATCCATAACCAATTAAAAAAAGTTAAATAAAGCAATACAAAAATATGTTATCATAATTATCTATTGTAAATAGTAAAGTCATAACATCACTAATAATTAGGGATGACAAAAATACCCGCAACCGCGGGTATCTGTGAATAAAATTCATTATGGATAATAAATGGATAGGCTAATTGGGTACTCGCAGATAATGGGGACGAATAACTTTTTACCCGTTTATAAATGGGACGAGGGCGGGTATGATGATATTCATACCCGCGAGTACCCGTTTAATATTATTTCTTAAATATCCTAATTATCTTTGTATCACATAACCCTAAAACTACACTCTCTCATCTTATTTTCTTACAAAATTGAGTTTGATGAAGTTACCGACATGTGTTAAGCATGTTATAGAATTATGTTGGATGTAATTTGATTAATTTTCTAGCTTTGCTTGGACCAATAAGATTTATGTATTTTAAGTTGTTTACTTTTGTTTGGAATTATGAGATTGAATTATTGTAGCTTTGTGATGAGACTTTAACTTACTTGTGAGATTGATGTATTTTAAGTTATTGATTATTTTTCATTTTTATTATTATTTCAACAAAATTAACGTTAAATACAAGTTCAAAATTAATATTGAATTTTTATTTTTAATATTTCAATGACATTAAAATATAAACTTAAAATTATTTGTAATATAATTTTTTTAAGTTCTTAAAAATTTTATAAATATTCATATTCATGGATATCCGTGGGTATTCAAAAAATTCATGAATACCCGCTTAACGGATACCCACGCGGATATGGGGTGGGTATGAGGCCAATTTTCATCCAACACGGCGAGGGCGATTTTACTGTTACCCGCCCCCATGGGCCCCATTGCCATCCCTACTAATAATTATATATAGAAGAGTTTCTTATCATATGTATGGAAGTTACATATTACAGTTTATATATATATATATAATAATATTTAACTTTTTATTGAAGAAAAGTAATTTAATTTTTGAACAAAATAAAAAATATTAATTTTAAAAATATAAATAATTAAATTTTTTACAAAAAAATATATTAATTTAAAATGTATTTCTTTTAAAATTTATGTAAAAAGAATATAAATATTTTGATGTATAAAAGACAAGCAATTTCTCCGGTATCTTTTTCCTCAAAATCTACACCAAATTATATATATATATATATATATATATATATATATATATTAGTGTTAAACATATTATTATTATTATTATTATTATTATATAAGACATTAATATAAAAATCTAAATATAATATTTTATTTAAAAATAAAATATTTTGATGTATATAAAGAGAAACAGGGAGTGAGAAACATCTCACTCAGATTCAGGTGCAGAAATAAATGTTAGACAACACACACAAAACAAACATAATATAAGTCACAAGCACAAATAACATATAAATAATACACATACACAATCAGTATCATATGCACATTCATTTATCATGCAATGATGTCATCGACTCGACTCATAAATGCATGCATGTGGCGCCAGTCACGTGTCTCATAATTACATATCATGTGATATGTTGCCGAAGTAACATACCTAGAGTAGTCTAGGAGTACATGTTGTCTCAGTTGCGCACTCTCAACTAGAAGGATGTACTGTTAGGGTCTCGTTGGGATATAGCGAAGCTGCGCAAGATACGTCTCATGCACACAAACGAGCAGAACTCGGCCTTCCAAACCGCATTATCCCCTAGGACTCCTCCGAGATGTTTCACCCGAAAGGCCTTCCCTAATGATGTATTCCATATCGTACCCTGTCACATAGATGCATATGATGCATGTCACACATTCACATGTTCATGGACTCAACATTTCACTTATCATATCTTATCATGTCACTTATTCTCATATCACATTATCATACTCATAGTCACAAGTCATAAGAGATTCTCATCCTCATCATGCTCGTAGAAACACGTCACTTGCATTAACACAATAATAAGACAATTCTCACACCATTAACACCTTCAAACATAGCCTAAAACTTATCTATTTTCAAAATTATTTGTTCCTCATAGAGTTTCCCACATGAACCCACAGAGCACCTTAATTCATATTAAAAACTATCTATTTTTGAAATTAAACACATATTTACACTCAGTAAACATCAAGAAACACGACAGGAAACTCAAACATCAAAATAGAAAACATTCATATTTTGCCCATTTCTAATAGGGTTTAGCGTAGGAACCCATAGAACACTCTATTCCATATCAAAACATATCCAATCTTAAAATTAAACATAGACTCATGTTCAATAATCATCCGGGAACACAAAAGAAAACTTAGACATCAAAACAGAAAACATTCATATTTTACATGTTTCTCATAGGGTTTACCGTAACCCATATAGCACTCTAATTTATATCAAAACATATTCAAACTTAAAATTAAACATACATTCATGTTTAGTAATCATTCAAGAACACAACAAAAAACTCAAAAAGAAAAATAGAAAACATTCAAAATTTGTTTGTTGCTCATAGGGTTTTCCACGGAAACCCATAGAGTACTTTAGTTCATATCAAAACTTATCTATTCTCGAAATTGAACATATGTTCCCACTTAAAATCACACAAGGAACGCAACAAAACAATCAGAAAGCAAAATAGAAAACTTTTATGAAGTGTCTGTTACCATACGCATACATCAAGCAAGGGATTAGAGGCCAATCCAACTACCCAACAATTAATAAATATTATACAAAATAATTTTCATAATTATTTATTATTTAATTAAAATACTCATAATTATTAAAATCCTCTAAAATATTCTATACAACCCATTTAATTAATTAAAACAATTATAAGAAAATAATCCCAATATATATAAAATAAATAATAATTAAACTATTATATTAGTAGAAAATTCGAGATGTTACACAGAGACTCCTAGAGGCATCCACGCCCGGTGCAACTAGCCTTGCGCCCGGTGCCATTTCATTATAACTCCACCCATGCCATTATCTGATATCACACCTAGTGTGGCCTTCTTCACGCTCGACGCCATTCATCTAGAGACCCCGGTCTCACTTCATGCCCGACACAACTAACCTTGCGCTGAACGTGAATGTGGAATTTGGGCATCTGATGAATGCCTGCCCGACACCATGAAGGCTTGCCGAACTTGAACAACAACAACCCCAACCTCACCATTTCAATCAAAAACTTGGAAATTTTGAAATACATCCACATGCAATCCATACAATATGACATCCAAGCATCATACAATCTAGAAACACACTCAGATCCAACATGCACACGCCTAATGCATCAAAATCATCTAGATCCCAAAAATAGCCTGAAACTCCGAAGCTGGGACATTCCCTCAATTCAACCATTAATTCCCAAAATCATGCTCCAATTGAGTTTCTAAAGTCACATGCAACCAAGAAACCTACATTCCAGCTTCCCTCACCTGAAAGTGGCTCCAAATCAACTAGAAAGGGAGAAGAAGAGAAAACTCTAAGCAGTCGACCTAACGACTTCAATCCACCAAAAACAAGATTTTTAGCTTGAATTTCAAGAAAAGATAGAAGAGATTAGTGTTCTAGGGAAATAAAGGAATTACATAGAGAAATTTGAGAGAGAAAGGAGCTTACAGCTCTAGAGTCCTTCTTGTGACACACTCTACCCCAACATACATATACAATAATTAAAAAAACATATTCTCGGGTTAAATAAAATCTTTTGAATTAAAACAATGGTTCTACTAACATAAGAGTAGAGAATTCACATTCGTAAACATAAATCATGGTCAAATGCAAAATTTACAAGAAAATGAAACATGAGTTTTTCCAAAACAAAATAATAATAATGAAATCCTAAACTAAGCCTAACTATGCCCTGATGTCATATATCCCATCAAAGCACGCCCAACTGAATCCTAAGCCACATCACCAACATCCTCATGTTGATGATCACCTGCAACACAATTTAAATACATACAAAGAGCAACAGGAGAGTGAGAAACATCGTACTCAGGTTTAGGTGCAGAAATAAATGTTAGACAACACACATACACAACAAACATAATACAAGTCACAAGCACAAATCACATATAAACAATACAAATACACAATCAGTATCACATGCACATTCATTTATCATTCAATGATGTCATGGACTCGACTCATAAATGCATCCATGTGGTGCCAGTCACGTGTCTCATAATCACATATCACGTGGTATGCTACTGAAGCAACATACCTGGAGTAGTCTAAGAGTACATGCCGACTCAACTACGCACTCTCAACTAGAAGGATGTACTCCTAGGGTCTCATTGGGATAGCGAAGCTGTGCAAGATACGTCTTATGCACACAAACGGACAGAACTGGCTCTTCCAAACCGCGCTATCCCCTAGGACTCCTCCAAGATGTTTCATACTTAGAGGGCCTTCCCTAACGGTGTACTCCATATTGTACCCCGTCACATAAATGCATATGATGCATGTCACACATTCACAAACTCATGGACTCAACATTTCACTTATCATATCACATCAGGTCTCATGTCACTTGTTCACATTTCACATTTCTCATACTCATAGTCACAAGGTTACATATGAGAGATTCTCATCCTCATCATGCTCATAGAAACACATCACTTGCATTAACACAATAATAAGACAGTTCTCACACCATTATCACCTTCAAACATGGCTTAAAACTTATCTATTTTTGAAACTAAACACATTCACACTCAACAAACATTAAGAAATACAACAGAAAACTCAAATATCAAAATAGAAAACATTCATATTTTGCTTGTTTCTCGTAGGGTTTCCCGTAGGAACCCATAAAGCATTCTAATCCCTATCAAAACATATTCAAACTCAAAATTATATATACACTCATGCTTAGTAATCATCAGGGAATACAACAGAAAACTCAGAAGTCAAAACAAAAAATATTCAAAATTTGTCTGTTTCTCATAGGTTTCCCATAGGAACCCATAGAGCACTCTAATCCATATCAAAAGATATTCAAAGTTAGAATTAAACATACATTCATGCCAAGTAATCATCAAGGAATACAATAGAAAACTCAGAAGCCAAAATAGAAAATATTTAAAATTTGCCTGTTTCATAGGGTTTCCTGTACGAACCCATAGAGAACTCTAATCCATATCAAAACGTATTCAAAATCAAAATTAAACATACATTCATGCTCAGTAATCATCAAGGAACATAATAGAAAACTCAAAAGCCAAAATAGAAAACATTTAAAATTTGTTTGTTTCTTATAGGGTTTCCTGTAGGAATATATAGAGCACTTTAATTCATATCACAACTTATCTATTTTCAAAATTGAACACATATTCACACTTAAAATCACATAAGGAACGCAACAGAGCATTCACAAAACAAAACAAATTTTTTTTATAAAGTGTTCGTTCCTATACGTATACATTAGGAAAAGGATTGGGGTCAATCCAACTACCCAAGAATTATTTTCACACCCCGAGTGAGGTTTCTAACTCCCCTTTACCTTGATGAGTAGAAGACGAAGCGCGTATGGTTCCCCGGTGACCTCCTCCTCATGGTTCTCTTGAGTCATCACTAGCATCCTGAGTTTTTGACTTGCATTGGGCCTGCGTTTGAGGTTAGTTTCAAAAACTCTGACTTGCATTAGCTAATTTGTTCACTTTGCATCTAGAACGGCCCGTTCTGCAACCAGAATGGCCCGTTCTACTTGCAATCTTTGTTTGTTAATTGTCCATCTAGAACGGGCCATTCTGGTTTAGAATGGGTCGTTCTAGATGGTCAATTAACACACAACGACTACAAGCAGAACGAGCCATTCTGGTTGCAAAACGAACCGTTCCAGATGCATTAAAGAATGAGAGTTTAATTAATATGAGGGACCAAATTAGGCATTAAGGGTTTGTGTTTGTGTATTATTCGTTGTTTTATTAGTATATTGCACTTAAGTTACTTAAACTTTATTTATCTATTTACTTTATTTATTTTGTAAATATATTTAATTTAATTTGATGCTTTATTTTTATATTTACATTATTAGTTGTTTTATTGCTATATTGTTATTATCTTTTTTACTTTATTTGTCTATTTAGTTAATTCGTTGTTTTAATAATGAAAGTGTTATTTTTTCATGGTTATGGTAGATTTGGGGTCTGATAGTGTCAGGAGGGAAGGTAGATCTGTCACCCGATTGTCTGGATTGATAGCAGGACGCATTGCCAAGGAGAGAACACAGGTTGAGGTGGATCCTCATTCTGGCAAGGCGTCAGGCCCAAATGCTGAAAAGTTTAGGAGCTATTTGGGAGTCATAGCTCGACGTCATGTTTCTATTATCATTCCATCATGGGATGACGTTGAGGAGGCTGACAAGAACCTCATGTGGCAGGATATTTAGGTATATACTTGCACATCTCTTCAATATTACTTAATTATGTTATTTATTATTTGTTGTTATTTTGATACAAAATTTTTGACATTCTCAACACTGAGATCATGAGGAAGACGATGTTATCTGCCCTTGCCACCAGGTGGAGAGACTTCAAGACTTTCTTGACACGGGAGTATGTATTTGGAAGGCGACAAAATGAGACTCCCAGTCTAAAGTACCAGATTAGTGACGAGGAGTGGATGCAATTTCGTGCTACTCGATTGGATCCTTCTTGGCAGGTTAGTTATTGATAACTCTTACATTAACACAAATACTTAAGGTATATTTTAATCTCATTTTCTTATTTGTATTATTGCAGGCCAAAAGACAAGTTGTCCAAGAACGACAAAGCAAGGGCAGAGGCATCGAGGATTGAGTCTGTTGACCTTCTGGATCTACCTCCCCGCTATGAGTTATGGATAGCAGCTTGTAGACCCCTAAAATTGTCCGGGTCGGAAATAAGACTCAAAGACTCTCGAAGACCGAAGGAAAGTCAGCCGGAAGGACTCCTGGAAGACCCTAGGATGATTCTTTGTAGGTCTAGAAGTCTTAGAGTAGCTTAGAATAAGGGTGTGCGAGGATTGGAGCTCAATACACCCTCCCAGAGGTTCAGTACGGCCGTACTGAGCCATTTGAACTGCAATACGGCTGTAGTGAACTCAATACGGCCGTACTGAAGTTTTTGAACTTCAGTACGGCCGTACCAAATTCAATACGACCGTACTGTAGTTCAAAAAACTTCAGTACGGGCCGTACCAAATTCAATACGGCCGTACTGTAGTTCAAAAACCCAGTACGGGCCGTATTGACCTCCCAGGCCGTATTGCGCCTCAATCCTATAAATAGGACGTCATTTGCACGTCCTCCCACACTTTTTCCACACTTCTGGACCCTCGTGCTGAGTATTCTGGGGTTTTTGAGCTATTCTCTACCCTAGAAGTCTCTCCGAGAGCCAATCCGACGAAGTTCTTGAGTCATGAGCCATTAGCTTGAGACTCGAACAAGTCGAAGGGAAATCTCTTTGATTTCCATAGTAAAAATTATCTTTAGGGAAAGGAGCGAGCGGACGTGTAGTGGGAAGGAGCGCCAAAAAGCCTCCTAAACTTCGTTTTGAATATATAAAAGCACGTTTCAAAGGTTTATTCCCAAAATCCTTTCTTTTACCGCTTTTTGATTGTTGCATTGCATGTTTAGAGCTTTCATCATGTAAATATTTTACTTATAATCGTTTCTAATAAATGGGGGTAATTTAGTAACTTTACGCTATTATTTACGAAATAATCTGTCATAGGGAACCCGAAAAGGGTGTTGTGGGGTGCTAACACCTTCCTCACACGTAACCGAACTCCCTTACCCAACTCTGGTTGTAATGGCCGAAGTTGATTTGCGAAAATCAATTGCCTTATATCTTTTTCCAATGTTTTGAGTAAAACATTGGTGGCGACTCCAAGAACCCCTTCTTTTTGCGAAAACCACTAATCCATGGAGGGTCCCGCTTGGGATTAACATGGATTGGTGAGAGTCATTTAAATAAAATTGTTAGCTCGATGAGGTCTCAGTTTGAGAATAAGTCGTTCTAACAAACCATCATCTTTCAAAACTTAAAAAGAGTCCGACAATCGTCGCGAATGCCAAGGTCCGTTTCGGCGGGTGGCGACAGATGGCGACTCCACTGGGGAAGCCTCGAGAGTCAGTCCCATTTAGTGATGGATTATTTCTAAAATGATAGTTTAAAATTACTTCATTACCCCTCGCTTGTATGATAATATGTTTTATCTAATTGGCTTTAATAACTGTTGAATGTTTAAATTTTCGCAATTGTTTGAAATATAAACTGCACACAAACCTTTGCACACAACAGTTCCCTCTATACCCGGAGGCATGAGTGGAAAGCCATAGGGAGTGGATGTTAGTACGGCCGGTTGTCGAATGGGTCTATAGGTGCCCGTAGACCGTTGTCGGAAAGCATCACTCAAGGTGAAAACCATGAACTCGAGTCCGACAGTGCGTTGGAGCTTTCCATCGACTTACGACGAGAGGAATTGAGTCCCTATAATGGGGGCACCTTGGGGGCCTTGGACCGGTGAGAACAGTTAGAACCTCCTTGAATATGCACTTTTCTGCAGGATACCCCTACCTCGTGATTCGCTCGTGACTGTTCGTGGATGAGTGAATTGTTTGTGCATTGTTTATGTGACATTGTTTGAGCATACATTGCATTCTTTAAACATACAACATTCCCTTTTAAAATAAGAATAAATAGGAATAAGAATCTTCCATTACATGGTGTTAACATCTACCTTCATCACATTCATATAGGTAGTTTCCATTTTCACCCAAAAAAATATACAAAAAACAAAATACCCAAAAAAAAGGAAAAAAATTATTTATCCAAACCAAGCAATATCATGCATCATCTTAGGAGCATCCTGAAAACATGATAATGCTTAGTTGAATAAACACAATGCATGCATATTCAACGCCATCATCTCATATCATGCATTCTTATCGAAGATCATGGAGGGATCTAGGGGAGTGCATTGCATACATCTCTCCTAGTAATTAATAACATTAATAAAAAGAAAGGATTAATCGATGCGTATGTTCAGAATGGATCGCACGCCGTTTGTTATTAAGTGTAAACCAACAACCGCGCCAAGCGAACGCACATCAACTCCGTTGTTGGTAATCAAGACAAATAAAGGGGAAGGTCCGACACCGTTAAGGATCACTGCTCCAAGACCTTTTCCCTACGAATCGAATAAGGTTGTGCCATGGATATACGACATCCATTCTTCTGCCGACAGCGATATCTCTAACATCGCTGGACTTGGGGGCATGACTAGGAGTGGCAGGATCTACACTCCCGAAGATCTTCATGATAAAGCTCCCAAGAATAAAGGAAAGAAAAAAGAAAAAGAAAAAACCAAGGAAAATAAAGAATCCGAGGAGGAGACTGATGAGCTGTTAAAATATATCCGACAGAGCGAGTACTCCATCGTGGATCAACTTCATAGGACGCCAGCAAAGATTACTCTGTTGTCGTTGATCCTAAGCTCCGAACCGCATCGACAAGCTCTGTTGAAAGTCTTGAACGAGGCATACGTGTCGCACACTATCTCCCAAGACAAATTTGAGGGGATTGTTAGTCACATCACGGCTAATGATCACCTCACTTTCACCGATGAAGAAATCCCCGCTGAGGGACCGAACCACAACAAGCCCTTGCACATCTCTGTAAAGTGCAAGGAATACCACATCGCTAAAGTCTTGGTGGATAACGGATCTTCCTTGAATGTGATGCCAAAAAGAACGTTCGATCAAATGGCAATCAAGGGAATCCAAATGCGCCCGAGCAACATGATCGTCCGAGCTTTCGACGGTTCTAAAAGAGAAGTGGTGGGAGAAATTAATCTTCCAATCCAAATTGGACCCACCATCTTTAATGTCGAATTTCAAGTGATGGACATTACTCCTGCGTACAGCTGTCTCCTCGGCCGACCTTGGATTCATGATGCGAAAGCTGTTCCCTCTACGCTCCACCAGAAAGTCAAATTCATAGTGGGTGACAAGCTGGTGACCGTACAAGCTGAAGATGACATACTCATCAGCAAGCCATCTGCCATACCTTACGTGGATGCAGCAGAGGAAGCTCTAGAGACCGCCTTCCAAGCATTGGAGATCGCCAATGTCGAAACGTTTCCCCGAGAAATGAAGAAGGTAGCCTACATGCTCACCAAGAACGGATACTTGCCTGGACAAGGACTTGGCAAGGATTCCCAAGGAATTCCCGAGCTACCCATTATTAAGGATAATCCGGGGAAACAAGGGTTAGGATACAACCCTAATAAAGATCAAAGGACGAAGAGGAACCAAGATCCTTCTCGACGTTCTTTAAGCCAGATCTTTAGGAAGGCCGGTTCACAAGCGTCAAGGCCGGTCGTCGTCATCAAGTGCTCTTCTCCTTCCGATAGGGATGTATAGACCTGATGACTGTTAGAGATTACTCCTCGGGGACAGCCTGACCCCCGAGCCTCGATAGGGCACATGTTTCCGCTATAATTATAATAAAATCATTCTTTATTATTTCTTATTGCTTCTTTTCTTGCTTGCAATAAATTTCTAGACCACATTATTTTAACCCTGTTTGAATAAGCATGAATGAGGTTAAAATCGTCTTAATAAACAATAAACCCGCATCATTTTTATGTGGAAGTGTGTATGACAACTTGGAGCACCATTCCTTGGCCTCGACAAGTGCCATCATGGATAAAAAAGAAATCCTTTAAAAACAAAAATCATAAAAACAAAAAAAGCTCGGCAGGAAACCCAAAAAGGGGGCTGCGCAAAAATAAGAGCAAAGAACCCGCTAGGAATCTCACGAAAGGGTGACCTAGGCAAAAATTAGGGTTGCAAAAATAAACAAAAACAAAGGTCCGCTGAGACGCCACAAATGGGTGTTTTAGGCAAAAAATAAGGACAATCAAAAAGAAAAAGAAATCCATGATGGTACCATGAGCTGAATTCAAAAAGAAAGGTTCAAGGGAAACTATCTAAGTTGTCGAATCACAACGTCAATAACAAGACTTTATTAACTTCATAAGTGTTTAATCAAACAAGCCTAAACACATGAGCCTACCTTGGCCAGCCATTCTTACAAAAACCGTTTTCAAAACAATAAATAATCCCCTCTAAAACACAAACTTTTGAACAAAAATACCTTTCCCTTCTTTTCTCTTGTCCCAAACGATTTTAGAATAATCTAGTGGAAACATGGAGATATAGTGGTCAATAGGAAGGTTAATACATCTTCTAAAGGAAGGGAATGATCACTGGGTTGGTGACACCAATCTCGATATAACACGCATCATTCCTCGGTTACAGAAATCGGCAGCGCACAGCCCGTCTAGAGGAATGGCAAAAATCCAAGCAAAGAAACGCATCGATTAATTCTTTTGAAAAATAAATCAAATAGAATTAGGTGCATCATACCGCATACATGCATACAGATGATAGGTGTACTGGAAGATCACTTATTCTCTGTTTATTGAAAACAAAAAAAACAAATAAACAAAAAAACAAAAAAAAAACAAATAAACTTCAGAAAAAACAATGCGCCCGTACCATGTTCAGTACGCCCGTACTGAAATTAGGGTTATGAACAAATTTTCAACTCAATACGGGCGTACTGAAATGAATACGGCCGTATTGGCCATAACGTCCACACCAATACGGGCGTATTGAATTCAATACGTCCCGTATTGGCCCATTCTTTTGTACATCAACAATAAGATCAGTACGGCCGTACTGAATTCAGTATGGGTCGTACTTTTTTCTATAAATACGTCCCTCCCCCTCTCATTCTGCACAGCATTCTCATCCCTCTGCATACCTTGTCTGTGAGTGAGTCTGAGATCCCCCTAATTCTGAGAAATGGCCGAGTCATCAAGAAAGAGACAGAGGGTCCCCGCGCAACTCGAAATGACCGCGCGGCATCAAGAGAGGCTGGAGTTCCTTGAGTCGTTCATCTTCCAGTCGTCGAGGGTGCTCGACTTCACCATCCTCCGGGCAATGGAATGGGAGGATGAGGTCAGAGGCTACATCAACGCCATAGGATGGGGATTCCTCCTTGATCCCCACCCTCAGATCTTCCCGACTGCGACGAAGGAATTTCTGGCTACCGTCGGCGTCACAGAGTCGACGAACAGTTTTGGCGCGACAGTCTACTCAGTGGATTTCTGGATGAGGGGAGGATACCGCTCCCTGACACTGGACGAATTCAACGTCCAGGCTGGCTTCTTTCAGCGAGCTGATCAGCTGGAATATCGGGACGCCATCTGTGAATGCCCCGATAATCTGACCCCGAACGAGATGTGGAGAGAGCTCACGGGTCAGATGGACTACCACGCTGGAGTAAAGGGTACTCGGCTCCCGACGGCGCTCCGGATTTGCCACAAGCTGATCACCGGCTCCATCCATGCTAGACCGAAGAGCCCAGAGTCAGTGACGCGGCAGGATCTACTGGCTCTTTACTGCATGGCCACCGGACAGAGGGCCAACCCCGGATTCTTTTTCCTCGAGCATATAAAGAATCTGGGGGCAAGAGAGGGTAGCGACGCTCGGCGAGGGTGCATTATGGTCTCCACGCTCCTTTCACGACTCGCCGAGACTTGGGGGTGCCCCGATGGCGTAGATGCGGGGGAATTGGCGCCCAAGCCCATCAATGCGGCCACCCTGCTCAACATGAAGATTATTGCCAGGACAGGGAGGCAATATGTACGAGCGACCGCCCACGACACCTTCAGCGAGCTCTTCGCGAACATCGAGCTCCCGGGTGATGTGGACCCGCAGCCAGAGTCCGACACCTCGCAGCAGGACAGGGCCTACTTTGATGCTCGTTTCGACGCATTGCAGCAGAGCATCGACGCTCGATTCGACACTGCGCAGCACAGTATCGACGCCCTCAGACAGGATTTTGACAACCTGTTAGTCTGGCTGCATCGTCGCTTCCCAGACCCTCCACAGGATCCGCCGGTAGAGGAGTGAAGACCGGCTATTTTTTTCTTGCTTTTTGTTTATTTGATTGATCGGGCTGTGCCCCACTTTTCATTATCATTGTACAAATTTAATTTCATTAATGAAATTTTCCACTTTTGAGCCCAAATTCTTTAGCACTTTAATTTCTGTACAGAAAAAGCCGAAATCAACAAAAAAGGCAAAAATACAGAAAAAGCCAAAAATCGAAAAAAGGCAAAATTCAGAAAATCCAACAAATCGTACAGAATAATTGAGCCTGGAGAGGCTTGCCGAAATAATACTCCCCAGAGACATCTCAGCTTGCACTCTTGGGCCGAATTCCCAGTGAAAGCTATCAGAGCAAGATCAGCAAGATTCCCCAATGGAAGCATGATCGTCCAAACAAAATATCCGAGTCAAAGGACTCAGACTTCCTCAGTGGAAGATAGCTTTCCAACTCGAGCGACGAGTGAAGCTAAGCCTAAAGAGGCTTTCTAATAATACTCTGGGGTACACAAGATCCTCAATCCCCATTCGCCTACTCAGAGGCACTCCTCCAAAAAAGGAAAATCCAAAAAGATCAATACCCATTCCCCAAGCGGAATTCGGTATTCAACCAAAAAAATCGAACGTCAAGATAATCCGCCTAACAGAAGAGGCCAATCAAGATCAATACGATAGAATCCCCCAGCGGATAACAGCCTACGCAGAGGCAACAAAACCAGAAAATCAAAAGAGTCACCCGAATAAGGATAACCGGGATACTCCACCACCGTCGAAAGGACGTCAGCCAACCATAAGGCACCGCTCACATCAGAAAGAGCATCTTTGTGTCTACATCCCCAAGGAATCAGAATTTCCCCAGTGGGCACCAACTACGCAATGGAAAGTTGGGACACAAGAACCTATGAGTAACTGCACATCCCCTAGACGGATCCCTGCATTATCCAGCCCTCAGCGGCATCAAAATCAAAAACAACCGTCGAAGCAGCATCGTGGACTGTGGAGACAAAATCATCACAAAAAAATCCCCCAGCGGATAACAGCCTACGCAGAGGCAATAAAACCAGAAAATCAAAAAGAGTCACCCGAATAAGGATAACCGGGATACTCCACCACCGTCGAAAAGACGTCAGCCAACCATAAGGCACCGCTCACATCAGAAAGAGCATCTTTGTGTCTACATCCCCAAGGAATCAGAATTTCCCCAGTGGGCACCAACTACGCAATGGAAAGTTGGGACACAAGAACCTATGAGTAACTGCACATCCCCTAGACGGATCCCTGCGCTATCCAGCCCTCAGCGGCACCAAAATCAAAAACAACCGTCGAAGCAGCATCGTGGACTGTGGAGACAAAATCATCACAAATCACTGGAGAGGGCAAACTCACGCTACCAAAGTGACCAGAAGCACGGAGGTATGCAACCCTGGGGAGGGCAAACCGCAGACCCTGGAGAGGGCAAACTCAAGCTGCCAAGGTGATCAGAAACACTGAGGTACGCACGAGCCTGGAGAGGCGACGACTAATACTCAGCTACCCCGTCGTCAGAAACACGGAGGTATGCAGCTACCGAGGTTGTCAGAAACACCGAGGTATGCACGAGCCTGGAGAGGCGACGACTAATACTCAGCTACCCCGTCGTCAGAAACACGGAGGTATGCAGCTACCGAGGTTGTCAGAAACACCGAGGTATGCACGAGCCTGGAGAGGCGGTACTCAACTACCCCGTCGTCAGAAACACGGAGGTACGCAGCTGCCAACATCGTCAAAAACATGGAGGCATGCACACCCTGGAGAGGGCAAACTCACGCTACCGAGGTTGTCAGAAACACCAAGGTATGCACGAGCCTGGAGAGGCGACGACTAATACTCAGCTACCGACGTCGTCAGAAACACGGAGGTATGCAGCTGCCAACGTCGTCAGAAACACGGAGGCATGCAGACCCTGGAGAGGGCAAACTCACGCTACCGAGGTTGTCAGAAACACCGAGGTATGCACGAGCCTGGAGAGGCGACGACTAATACTCAACCTGGAGAGGCCACTCAACAATTTTCCCACCGGAAGACACTACAAGTCGGAAGGATGGCTTACTCCCCGGACAATTGGGTCAACTCCTTTACTTGTCAACCGGTACACCAAAAAGCCGTTCGACTAAGTAAAGGGGGGGCAGCTGTAGACCCGTAAAATTGTCCGGGTCGGAAATAAGACTCAAAGACTCTCGAAGACCGAAGGAAAGTCAGCCGGAAGGACTCCTGGAAGACCCTAGGATGATTCTTTGTAGGTCTAGAAGTCTTATAGTAGCTTAGAATAAGGGTGTGCGAGGATTGGAGCTCAATACACCCTCCCAGAGGTTCAGTACGGCCGTACTGAGCCATTTGAACTGCAATACGGCCGTAGTGAACTCAATACGGTCGTACTGAAGTTTTTGAACTTCAGTACGGCCGTACCAAATTCAATACGACCGTACTGTAGTTCAAAAAACTTCAGTACGGGCCGTACCAAATTCAATACGGCCGTACTGTAGTTCAAAAACCCAGTACGGGCCGTATTGACCTCCCAGGTCGTATTGCGCCTCAATCCTATAAATAGGACGTCATTTGCACGTCCTCCCACACTTTTTCCACACTTCTGGACCCTCGTGCTGAGTATTCTGGGGTTTTTGAGCTATTCTCTACCCTAGAAGTCTCTCCGAGAGCCAATCCGACGAAGTTCTTGAGTCATGAGCCATTAGCTTGAGACTCGAACAAGTCGAAGGGAAATCTCTTTGATTTCCATAGTAAAAATTATCTTTAGGGAAAGGAGCGAGCGGACGTGTAGTGGGAAGGAGCGCCAAAAAGCCTCCTAAACTTCGTTTTGAATATATAAAAGCACGCTTCAAAGGTTTATTCCCAAAATCCTTTCTTTTACCGCTTTTTGATTGTTGCATTGCATGTTTAGAGCTTTCATCATGTAAATATTTTACTTATAATCGTTTCTAATAAATGGGGGTAATTTAGTAACTTTACGCTATTATTTACGAAATAATCTGTCATAGGGAACCCGAAAGGGGTGTTGTGGGGTGCTAACACCTTCCTCACACGTAACCGAACTCCCTTACCCAACTCTGGTTGTAATGGCCGAAGTTGATTTGCGAAAATCAATTGCCTTATATCTTTTTCCAATGTTTTGAGTAAAACATTGGTGGCGACTCCAAGAACCCCTTCTTTTTGCGAAAACCACTAATCCATGGAGGGTCCCGCTTGGGATTAACATGGATTGGTGAGAGTCATTTAAATAAAATTGTTAGCTCGATGAGGTCTCAGTTTGAGAATAAGTCGTTCTAACAAACCATCATCTTTCAAAACTTAAAAAGAGTCCGACCATCGTCGCGAATGCCAAGGTCCGTTTCGGCGGGTGGCGACACAGCTCGAACAAAATTAGATGGGCAAATGACTTTTGAGTCTGCTAGGGTCATTGCTAATAAAATAGTAAGTAAAACTATACATACTAAAACTCTTAATTTCAACTCATTCAATTCATAAGTGTAGTTTATGGTATACTTACTTACTGTTAATATGTTGCAGGAGGGTTTAGTTGAGCAGGCCACCCAGGGCTCATTTGTTCCCCATGGTCGGGATGATATACTCACAACGGCCATAGGAAGGCCAGAGCACCCAGGGCTTGTGCGTGGTATTGGTGGTTCTTGGAGTCTTTGAGATTACTTTGGTGCACCACCACCGAGGAGCAATACTGTTGACTCTTGCAGTCAGGAGGCTATGCAGAGAATGGAGACGCAATTTGAAGAAAAGTTTAATAACATACGCCAAGAGTTTGAACAGAAGTTTGAGCTTCTGGCTCATTCTCAACAACAGACTACAGTTGTTAATGATGGTGTTCGAGTGAGCACTAAAGGGAGTTGTTCTGCTCCAAATCCCTCAGGGGAACATACTCACACTGATGTACCAAACCAATGTGAGTTATATGTTGAGGATGACCCCTCACGGATAGTGGCTGTAACAGCCCAATTTTCATAGAATACACGAGGGCCCAAAAGCCCAATGAGGGTAATTTAGTAATTCACAGGGGTGTTTTAGTAACCCAGAACGGCCCGTTCCAAGTTACTAAAATGAAGGTGATTTAGTGGCTCGGAACGGGCCGTTCCGGAGACACCTGATGCCTATATATAGAGCACTCTGACACTCCCAAAAGGCACACTTTTCACTTTTCTCTTCTTTTCTTCTTTGCTCTCTTCTTCTCCTTCTACACTCTCTGAAGATCGAGGGACACCAAGGAGGAGACCAAGGAGATCTCTATTTTAGTTTCAACTACTGTTTATCCAGGTACGGGGGAAAAGAGGATTATTTATATGTAGAGTTACATGATAGAATTGGGTAGAGGAAGAGTCCCTTAGGATTATGAGTAATTTTATAATTATTTCTGTTTGAAGAATTATTGATCTTATGTGATTCTGTATATATTTAGGACTACGAATATATGATTTATTTGTAAAAATGATGTTTTGGGAGAGAGAATGAAATCATAGAAAACTGTCTGTGAGTTAGGTTTTGGAAAAATTAGATTATCTTTGTTTGAGGAATTAATGATACCATTAGATTCTGTATGTGTTGAGGATTAGAAATATATATTTAATTTGTAAGAATGATGATCTGGGAGAGAGAACGAAATTGTAGAAAAGTGTCCGTGAGTTAGGTTTTGGAATAATTGGGGATTTTACCGTTCATGTTAAAATTATATTAAATTGATAATTCTATTGATTGTTTTATTAATTTATGAATGTTATTGTTATCTTAATTGATAAGAATTGATGATCTAGATGTGAATTCCTTGAGGGGTGTGTAAACCCTTATTTTGTTGGACTTATCTGTTGTGTATGTGATATGAAATTGTGTATGTAATATGTAATTGAGATATGAGATGAGATGTTGTGTGGATATGATTATGATTGTGATTGTGGTTCCTCACACTAATGACAATCGACTTGCTGTCTAAAATGTAAATTTAAAAACAAGTCGAGTTTTTTCCTTTCTTTTAAATGTAATGATTGTAGATAACTATATATTGTGGATAACTATATATCTATATAACTATAGATATAATAGATATAATTTTTTTTCTTTTTTTTTTCAATAAATTCCCAATTTTTCTACTTTACAAATTACAAAAATAGAGTCAAAAACTTATTGATAGGGATGAGACGAACCTTGAGTAGTGATGTTTCAAGGACGAGCGTGCCCCTGGCATGGTGTGGGATGACTGAGGCAATTAACACGCATCACTTATGTCACATATGGCAGCCCTGGCATAGGGTTAATTGCAAGAGATTGTGTGCATTGTAATGTGATTGTGGTTCCTCACACTAATGACCAGGGATGAGACGAACCTTGAGTAAGTGATGCTACAAGGACGAGCGTGCCCCTAGCATGGTGTGGGATGAGTAAGACAATTAACCCGTATCACTTGTGTCAGATGTGGCATGGCCTTGACATAGTGTTAATTGTAAGATTTGTGTGGATTGTGATGGATTGATGAAATTGTGGATTGAGATGTGAAAATGATAAAGGATTTTTAATTATGATATATATATATAAATGCTTGTGAATATTTCATTAAGTAATGAATAATGATGAGATTATTTTGTGTTTTCCTTATGTGTTTTACATATAGATGTTTTCTTTTCTCACTGTACAATTTGTGAATGTTTTAGGTGAGGAAGATCCGGCTATGAGTGACATCTAGAATGTCAACAGTTGATTTATGGGTATGCTATGATATTGTGACATTGGGGCAGAGAATTTTTAGGACATGAATTGTATTTGTATACGGTGTTGAACCTATTATTTTAAAAACATTTTGTAACCTCTTATGTTTTATTTTCCAAGTTTCATTTTCAGAATATTTTGGATATTGAAGAATGTTTCTAAAGGTTTTATGTGAACCCTTTTACCTATTTTGAAAATTTGATTTCCTTAGTTTATTTATATTATTACAATATATGTGTTGGGGGTAGTAAGGGTGTCACATTTAGTGGTATCAGAGCAGGTCGATCCAATCGGCCGTGAGTTATGAGTCTACTATGCCTGTTTGGTAGATGAATGATAGAATGAATTGATTGTGGAATTTATTGATATGTTAGTATGATGATTGATTTTGTTTGTTGTTATTTAATTGTGTGTACTCTAACAATGTTTTGCATTATGATGATGATCATGATGATGATGTTTCCCTTGTATTGTTAGTGTTGTGCTTACACTTATATAATTTTCTCATAGTTTGGTTGAAAGACATGATATAGCTTAGTTGATGCTATTCATGATTGCTTATTTATTTTTATACTTCTTGCTTATGTAAGAAGTAGTGGTTGAGTGGTATCGCTCGTGTTGTGAGCATATGTGCCAGTAATAGTGGACGAAGCCTTGTGCTAACCAACTAGAACTATTAGAACCTTGGATGTGGGTAAGACATTGATTTGTCGAGTGTATTAAGAGTTTACGATTGGTGGAGTTTCTGAAAGCTATAGTTGTAGTGATTGAATCCAAGAAGTTATGTGTTGAGCATTAGAGCTTTGAGCATTCTTGATGAAAGGTCAAAGTGTTGGTGATTTCCTTAAGTTTTGATACTTGCATATTAACCTAGTTAGGGGTTAGGTTGTGTCGCCACCGGCCCGAAACGGGCTTTCGGCATTCGCGAAGGATGGTTGGACTCTTTTATTTGTTTAAAAATATGGATTGCCAGAATGACTTATTCTCAAACTGAGACCTTGTCAAACAAGCAATTTTATTAAAAGGCTCACCAATCCATGTTAATCCCAAGCGGGACCCTCCATGGATTAGTGGTTTTCATAAAAAGGAAGGGTTCATGGAGTCGCCACCAATGTTTTACTCAAAACATTGGAAAAAGAAGTTTAAGGCAATCGATTCAAAAATCGACTTCGGCCATTACAACCAGAGTCGGGTAAGGGAGTCGGTTACGCGTGGGGAAGGTGTTAGCACCCCACAGCGCCCCTTTCGGGTTCCCTATGACAGATTATTTCTAAAAATAATAGTGCGAAATTACTAAATTACCCCTTTTTTATTTATTCTAAACAATTACAACTTAACTATCTACATGATGACAGTTAAATATACACACAGAAAGCAGTAAAAGGAAGGACTTAAGAAAAAACCTTTGAAGCGTGCTTTTATATTCAAGTAAAACTGGGAAGCTTTTTGGCGTTCCCTCGCTCTACAAGTCCGCTCGCTCCCTCCTAGAAAATTTTAACTATGGAAATCCGGAGGATTTCCCTTCGACTCAGTTCGAGACTCAAGCAAAAAAGCTCAGAGTTCGAGAACTTTGTCGGACCAACTCTCCGAGTGATTTCTAGGCAGAGCACTGCTCAAAAAAACCCAGAATACTCAAGAAGAGGGTTAAAACTCAGTGTCCAAGTGTCCAATGACGTCCAAATGACGTCTTATTTATAGGGATGAGGCGCAGTACGGCCCCTGGGTCCAATACGGCCCGTATTGAAGTTTTGAACTTCAATACGGCCGTATTGAATTCAGTACGGCCGTATTGAAGTTCAAAGACTTCAATACGGGCGTACTGAGTTCGCTGCGGCCGTATTGTAGTTCGAAATGCTCAATACGGCCGTACTGAACCTTTGGGAGGCCGTATTGAGCTTCATTCCTCCCACTTTTCTTATTTTAACTATCCTAAGACCTCTAGACTTATAGAGAACCCTCCTTGGGCCTTCTGGAAGTCCTTCTGGCTGATCTTCCTTCAGTCTTCAAGAGTCTTCAAGCTTTATTTCCGACCCGGACAATTTTAGGGGTCTACAGCTGCCCCCCCTTTACTTAGTCGGACGGCCTTTTGGTGTACCGGCTGACAAGTAAAGGAGTTGACCCAATTGTCCGGGTGATGTGCCAACCTTCTGACTTGTAGCGTCTTCCGGTGGAAAATTGTTGAGTAGCCTCTCCAGGTTGTTGCATACCTCGGCGCTTCTGACAACCTCGGTAGCTAAGTTTACCCTCTCCAGGGTCAACTTCTCTCGACGCCCGAGCCGGAAGTTAAACACCAACGTGCCTCTGACGACGCTGATGGTTGAGTACTGTCTCTCCAGACCTTGAGTACTGTCTCTCCAGACCTTGAGTACCGTCTCTCCAGACCTTGAGTACCGTCTCTCCAGACCCTGAGTACCGTCTCTCCAGACTCTGAGTACCGTCTCTCCAGACTTTGAGTACCGTCTCTCCAGACTTTGAGTACCGTCTCTCCAGACCCTGAGTACCGTCTCTCCAGACTTTGAGTACCGTCTCTCCAGACTTTGAGTACCGTCTCTCCAGACTTTGAGTACCATCTCTCCAGACTTTGAGTACCGTCTCTCCAGACTTTGAGTACTGTCTCTCCAGACTTTGAGTACCGTCTCTCCAGACTTTGAGTACCGTCTCTCCAGACTTTGAGTACCGTCTCTCCAGACTCTGAGTACCGTCTCTCCAGACTTTGAGTACCGTCTCTCCAGACTTTGCTTCGGTTGTCTCTGACGACCTAGGCAATTGAGTTTGCCCTTTCCAGGGTCTGCGTCCGTGTCTTCTGATCACTTCGGCAATGCGAGTTTACCCTCTCCAGGGATCTGAGATGATTTTTTGTCTCCACAGTCCACTATGCTGCTTCAATGGTTTTTCTAATTTTGTGCCACTGAGGGCTGGATAACGCAGGGATCCGTCTAGGGGATGTGCAGTCATTCATAGGTTCTTGTGCCCCAACTTGCATTTACATAGTTGGTACCCATGGGGAATTTCTGACTCCTTGGGGTGCAGACACGGGTGCTCTTCTTGAATTGAGCGATGCCTTATGTTTGGCTGACGTCCTTTGACGTTGATGGAGTATCCCGGTTATCCTTATTCGGGTGTCTCTCTTTGATTTTCTGATTTTGTAGCCTCTGTGTAGGCTATTATCCACTGGGGGATCTTGTCATTTAATTCTTGATTGACCTCTTCTGTTAGGCAAATCATCTTGATGTTTAGTGGTTGGCTGTACGCCCAAATTCCGCTTGGGGAATACTTATTGATATTTTTTTATTTTTCTCCTTTTGTAGGGGTGCCTCTTGAGTAGGCGACTGGGGATTTGGGGATCTTATGTATCCCAGAGTATTATTTAGGAAGCCTCTGCAGGCTTAGCCTCACTCAGCGCTTGAGTCAGAGAGCTATCTTCCACTGAGGAAATTTCAAGTCCTTTGACTGAATATTTTGCTTTGGATGATCGCGCTTCCATTGGGGATTTTGACGATCTTGCTTTGATAGCTCTCGCTGGGGATTTGTTTCATGAGCTTAAGCTGAGGTTTCTCTGGGGAGTATTATTTCTGCGAGCCTCTCCAGGCTCAATTATTCTGTACAATGCTGTATTTTCTGTTCAGCCCAAGAGCGCAAGCTGAGACGTCCCTTGGGGAGTATTATTTCGGCAAGCCTCTCCAGGCTCAGTTATTCTATACAATTGGGGAGTATTATTTTGGCAAGCCTCTCCAGGCTCAATTATTCTAAGAGGGAGTATTGTTTCGGCAAGCCTCTCCAGGCTCAATTATTCTGAGAGAGTATTATTTCGGTAAGCCTCTCCAGGCTCAGTTATTCTGAGAGAGTATTATTTCGGCAAGCCTCTCCAGGCTCAGTTATTCTGAGAGAGTATTATTTGGGCAAGCCTCTCCAGGCTCAGTTATTTTGTATGAGTATTATTTCGGCAAGCCTCTCCAGGCTCAGTTATTTTGTATGAGTATTATTTCGGCAAGCCTCTCCAGGCTCAGTTATTCTGTACGAGTATTATTTCGGTAAGCCTCTCCAGGCTCAGTTATTTTGTATGAGTATTATTTCGGCAAGCCTCTCCAGGCTCAGTTATTCTGTACGAGTATTATTTCGGCAAGCCTCTCCAGGCTCAGTTATTCTGTGGGAGTATTATTTCGGCAAGCCTCTCCAGGCTCGGTTATTCTGTATGATTTGCGGCTTTTTCTGTATTTTTGCCTTCTTTGTTGATTTTGGCTTTTTCTGTACAGATTGCCTTTTCGTCGATTTTTCTGCTGTCATACACAAGCAATTTTTCCTATTTTTTCTATTTTATGCGATTGCCTCATGATGAGGTCTTTGAAAATTTCTTTATGGCCAATACGGCCGTATCCATTTCAGTACGCCCGTATTGAGTTGAAAATTTGTTTGTAACCCTAATTTTAGTGCGGGTGTACTGAACATGGTACGGGCGCATTGTTTTTTCTGAAGTTTATTTTTTTGTTTTTTTGTTTTTTTTTTGTTTTTTGTTTTCTTTTGTTTGTTTTTTCAATAAACAGAGAATAAGTGATCTTCCAGTACACCTATCATCTGTATGCATGTATGCGGTATGATGCACCTAATTCTATTTGATTTATTTTTTCAAAAGAATTAACCGATGCGTTTCTTTGTTTGGATCTTGCCATTCCTCTAGACGGGCTGTGCGATGCCGATTTCTGTAACCGAGGAATGATGCGTGTTATATCGAGATGGGCATCATCAACCCAGTGATCCTCCCCTTCCTTTAGAAGACGTGTCAACCCTCCTATTGACCACTATATCTCCATGTTTCCACTAGATTATCGTAAAATCGTTTGGGACAAGAGAGAAAAGAAAGGAAAGATATTTTTGTTCTGAAGTTTGTGTTTTAGAGGGGATTTATTTTTCGAAAATGGTTTTTGTAAGAATGGCTGGCCAATGGTAGGCTTAAGTGTTTAGGCTTGTTTGTTTAAACACTTATGAAGTTAAGCACGTCTTGGTTATTAACGTTTGTGATTTGACCATTTAGATAGCTTCCCTTGAACCTTTCTTTTTGAATTCGGTTCATGGTACCATCATGGATTTATTTTCGCTTTTTGATTGTCCTTATTTTTACCTAAAACACCCCTTGGTGGCGTCTTAGCGGACCTTTGTTTTTGTTTATTTTTGCAACCCTAACTTTTGCCTAGGTCACCCTTTTGTGGGATTCCTAGCGGGTCTTTTGCTCTTATTTTTGCGCAGCCCCCTTTTTGGGTTTCCTGCCGAGCTTTTTGTTTTTAGGATTTCTTTTTATCCATGATGGCACTTGTCGAGGCCAAGGAAAGGTGCTCCAAGTTGTCACACACATTTCCACATAAAAATGATGCGGGTTTATTGTTATTAAGACAATTTTAACCTCATTCATGCTTATTCAAACAGGGTTAAAAAATAATGTGGTTTAGAATTTTATTGCAAGCAAGAAGAGAAGCAATAAGAAATAATAAAGAATGATTTTATTATAATCATAATGGAAACATGTGCCCTATCGAGGCTCGGGGGTCGGGCTGTCCCCGAGGAGTAATCTCTAATAGTCATCAGGTCTATACATCCCTATCGGAAGGAGAAAAACACTTGACGACGACGACCGGCCTTAACGCTTGTGAACCGGCCTTCCTAAAGATCTGGCTTAAAGAACGTCGAGAAGGATCTTTGTTCCTCTTCGTCCTTTGATCTTTATTAGGGTTGTATCCTAACCCTTGTTTCCCCGGATTATCCTTAATAGTAGGTAGCTCGGGAATTCCTTGGGAATCCTTGCCAAGTCCTTGTCCTGGCAAGTATCCGTTCTTGGTAAGCATGTAGGCTACCTTCTTCATTTCTCGGGGAAACGTTTCGACATTGGCGATTTCCAATGCTTGGAAGGCGGTCTCTAGAGCTTCCTCTGCTGCATCCACGTAAGGTATGGCGGATGGCTTGCTGATGAGTATGTCATCTTCAGCTTGTACAGTCACCAGCTTGTCACCCACTATGAACTTGACTTTCTGGTGGAGTGTAGAAGGAACAGCTCTTGCATCATGAATCCAAGGTCGGTCGAGGAGACAGCTGTATGCGGGAGTAATGTCCATCACTTGGAATTCGACATTAAAGATAGTGGGTCCAATTTGGATTGGAAGATTGATTTCCCCCACTACTTCTCTTTTAGAACCGTCGAAGGCTCGAACGATCATGTTGCTCGGGCGCATTTGGACTCCCTTGACTGCCACTTGATCAAGCGTTCTTTTGGGCATCACATTCAAGGAAGATCCGTTGTCTACCAAGACTTTTGCGATGTGATACTCCTTGCACTTTACAGAGATGTGCAAGGGCTTGTTGTGATTTGGTCCCTCGGCGGGGATCTCTTCATCGGTGAAAGTGAGGTGATCATTAGCCGTGATGTGACTAACAATCCCCTCAAACTTGTCTTGGGAGATAGTGTGCGACACATATGCCTCGTTCAAGACTTTCAACAGAGCTTGTCGATGCGGTTCGGAGCTTAGGATCAACGACAACAAAGTGATCTTTGCTGGTGTCTTGTGAAGTTGATCCACAATGGAGTACTCGCTTTGTTTGATGAATTTTAACAGCTCATCAGTCTCCTCCTCGGATTCTCTATCTTCCTCGGTTTTCTCCTTTTCTTTTCCTTTATTCTTGGGAGCTTTGTCGTGCAGATCTTCGGGAGTGTAGATCCTTCCACTCCTAGTCATGCCCCCAAGTCCAGCGATGTTGGAGATATCGCTGTCGGCAGAAGAATGGACGTCGTATATCCATGGCACAGCCTTATTTGATTCGTAGGGAAAAGGCCTTGGAGCGATGATCCTTAACGGTGTCGGACCTTCCCCTTTGTCTGTCTTGATTACCAACAACGGAGTCGCCGTGTGCTTGCTTGGTGCAGTTGTTGGTTTGCATTTGATTACCAATGGCGTGCGATCCATTCTGAACATACGCATCGATTATTTCTTTCTTTTTATTAATATTTATTATTAAATTACCGGGAGAGATAAATGCCAATGAATGACTAATGAGATGCAAAGGCAATAAATCTCAAAAATACAATTTTTATTAATTGAAGAAAGTGTACAACTTTTATACAATGCTTTGAAGCAACTTTTTACAAAAAGAGAAAAGCCGGTAAAAACCCACAGGCGGGTTCATATGTCTTTGCCATTCATCTTCGGCTTCCTCCACATGGCGGCCCAATGCTTCAATCTGAGTATGGACCGCTTGGCTCATATCATCACTGATTTTCTGAGCATGCTTCGCTTTTTGTATATGATAGTTGATCATGGCCTGCAGCTCATTAAGCTCATCCTCGGCCCGATCCTTCTCCTCTTGGAGTTTGGCCATTTGTGCCAATCCTTCCCTTTCCTTTTTGCGGAAGTCGGAAAGGGTTGCAGCTTGTCGTTGAACAACTTCCCGCCATTCACTACAAAAAATTCATCATTTTGCGACGTTTTTTTTTTTCATTTTGCGGCGGTTTTCGCCCCCCTCAAAATAATTAATGGCGTTTTACAAAAACGCTGCAGTTACGTTCGCCACTAGCATTATGCGGCGATTTTTACCAACCTCCGCTACCTTTTCCATTCTGCGGCGTTTTGTTTAGCGGGGGTTTTTGACCTCCTCAATTTGAATGATTTTTTTTTAATTTTTCAATATATTTAATTTTTTTTAATCTAAATTACATTTAACCTGTATACAAAAAAATAAGGAGGTACTCATAACATAATCCAAATTCCATTGTTTAGCGGGGGTTTTTGACCTCCTCAATCTGAATGATGTTTTTTTTATATTTCACAATATATTTTATTTTTTTAATCTAAATTACATTTAACCTGTATACAAAAAAATAAGGAGGTACTCATAAAGAATCCAAATTCCATTAGATAATGTTAACTTTTTTATAAGAAAAAAAAATTAATGGGAATACAAACTATCAATAGAAACCCATAATATAGACAACAAGATGTCAAATAAAAAAGACAATAACAACATAAAAAACAATGGTAATCAAACATTTGATATCTGTGACAACAAGATCACATTGAGTAGACAATTTAAATTCAAATTTCTGCTCCATCCGTAATAGTAATGGACAATGGATTGATAGTAATGAAAGTTACATAACTACAAAAGAGTAACAACAATCAAAGCTAATTTAGAAGTCCAAGTTGACAGCAAATACAACACCACAATATATAACCAAAAGAAACTACGTTTTTACAACACTATAAATTCAAAAACCATGATAACCTAAAGCAATCTACAATATAAGAAACTAGGTCTAAATATTAGACTGGCTATTCAAGTTGCTACCACCAGATGATCCTCTAGCATCTAACGGCGATTCAGGTCCACTTCCAATGTCACTAGGCTGAAATAAGAAAAATAAATTAGTATCAGTACAATTTAGAGATAAAGGAAGTGTAATTTGGTCCTAATAAATAATTCCATAATTCAAGTGCAATCTCCAAGATGAAACTAATAAGTATCTTAAGAAATAAAATTGAATAAAATTGTCACTTGTTGAAGCAACAAATAAGAGAAAGAAAAAACAAGTAACCTAAGCCTATGCAATCACATCCAATATTACATTCAATCACCAAATAATAAGTCATAATACTTACCTGTGAATGAAAGAAACTAGCCAATTCATCAGGAATTTTTCCTTCCTTCATTATCATATAGGCCTTAAGGGCATTCAATTTTTCCTTCCTTCATTATCATATAAACCATGGTAGCCACAAATGGTAAACCATTTTTGAAAAATATAAAAATTTAATAATTGTAATTAACTGAATGCAAAAAAATTTTCTCAAACCATTTTGTTCATTTTTTTAAAATCCTTTTATATGAAATTCACCTTTGAGTCCTTTGAAGAGATTCAAATCTTCCTTTCAGCTTCAAGTACTCTCGGTAGCTGCTCTGCTATATACAAAGGCAAATGACAAATGAAAAATAATAAAGGAACTTTTTGGAACATATAATGGGAAACATATTTTACATAAGATTATTTTAAGTTGGCATCAAATTTCTAGGAATTAATAAGACTTTCCAAAGTGAAATTTCTAAGAGATGTTATTAACTTAATGTGAAAAAAAGATGGCATTCACTAATCACTACCTCAAGCTCTTTGCTGGTTTGCTAACTTCAACTGCACCATAGCTGCACTTTTGGTACCTTTCAAGTGTTTTGAGCATGCTGCAGATTGAAGAAAAAGAAAGAAATAACTGTTCAAATTGATCATGGTGTATGGATTAACCATACCACAATTCTGAAAGAACTGCAACAGTAAATGAGACATATATCTTGCTATGCATCAAACTTAAAATGAGTTGTCAATTTGTTGAAGACAGTAGAAATTAAACCAGAAATAAGAGAGACTAAAATAAAGAAGTTACATGTACTCAATTTTGAGTAGAAAAATGTAATTGTAAATCTAAAGCAATAACGAATAAAAAACTTTTAAACATTAATAATTGACTAAATGATATTCAGTGAGTATATAGACATTAATAATTAACTTACTCCGAATAATTGATTCTTTCGCGTAAACAATCAAGTTAAATATACCAGACTCATCATTTATTTTTCTTACAAAATCTTATCTAAAAAAAAATTCATTAAAAATATGATTTTTTACCAGTACCCTTAAAATCAAAATAAACATGTAAAAAAATTAAGATGACCAAAGCTACCTCTTTGATTTGGAATGAGCCTCTACAAGAAGAGATGGTTAATTTAAAAATGGAGTAAATAATTATCACGAAATAATTATCATGAATTGATTGCAAAAATGGAGCGTGCTTTGGCAAAAATGGGCCATGCTAAATTAGCTGAAAGGTGTGTTTCCCTGTCAAATTAGAATTGGGAAAGTCTTCATTTTTAGTTATAAATGCTTGTTTAGTACGAGGCTGATAGATGATAACTGATAATCAATTTAATGGATGTAACAACATTTGAGCATGTGCTGTCCTTAGCAATATGATGTAAATTGGTGGGTGCAAAATTGCATAAAAACATGAAGATCCTAGTAAGAAAATTGCATGATAATTATCACGCATTAGCCCATATTTCATCAATTACATTCTACCTATGTCAGATCTCCACCAACATTAGAAGGACCAGGGCCAAAGAATCTGCAGCTTCATTTCAGAACAAGAATGCCACCTCATTTGTTCACAGGGGGGAAGGTTGAGGGAGAGCAAGGATCAACAATCCATGTTGTGTTAATGGATCCCAACACAGGCAGTGTTGTTCAAGTTGGACCAGAATCTGTTGCTAAATTGAATGTGGTGGTACTTGAAGGTGACTTTAATGAGGAAGTAGATGATGATTGGACAAAAGAGCACTTTGAAAGCCATGAAGTAAAGGAACGTGAGGGGAAAAGGCCACTTCTAACTGGAGATTTGCAGGTTAGCCTAAAGGAAGGGGTAGGAACCTTAGGTGATCTTACCTTCACAAACAATTCTAGCTGGATAAGAAGCAGAAAATTCCGGCTTGGCATTAAGGTGGCTTCCGGTTATTGTGAGGAGATTCGTATTCGTGAGGGAAAGACTGAAGCCTTTGCTGTTAAGGATCATAGAGGAGAATGTGAGTTTTCTAATAGTTAGCACATGATATTTTATACTTATGGTTGAATAATTTTATTTATTGGCCAGGCTAGGAGATATTGGATCACTCAAGTTATCCTTGCAAGGAACAAATTACTAAACTTGTTAGAAGACAGAGATATATAACTAACAGATATTGTTTCATCACCTAACAGCTTAAGCTTTTGAGAGTTGGTTCTCTAGCCTTGGGTTAATTGTCTACGATAAATTTTCATATTTAAAATGCCTTTCCTTAAATTTAGAAAAGCTATAATTTTTCTTTAGAGTGGATACTGTATAGAAGATAACATGTGTATGGTCGTCAACTTGCTATATCCAGCTACATACATAATGAACCTAGAAAACTTATCTCTATCTCTATTTGGTTGTTTCCTTGCATTAGTTTGTTAAGGAAGCAATATTTTGATTATTTTCAATGTTTAGGCTTTTGGCAAGTCTTATTTAATGAAGTTCTCTAAACAAATTCCTATCTGCTACTTGCAGTATACAAGAAACACTATCCACCAGCTTTGCATGATGAGGTTTGGAGATTGGATAGGATAGCCAAGGATGGAGCACTTCACAAAAAGTTGATTCAAGCAAAAATAGTAACAGTAGAAGATTTCCTACGTCTTCTTGTCCGCGAGCCACAGAAGTTAAGAAGTGTAAGGATAATGTTATTTGTTCATAAGCATCCACATCATTCTTCTCCAATCCAAATTTTCCAAATACCCAATTCTTCATATTTCCTTATTTATGGGGAATACTACCAATTACTATTAACTTGTAAAACGAATTGCAAAAAACTTTCTAGAAAGTGTTCGTAAATTATCGTATGCTCTCATTTAAATTTCAGCAACTCACAAATCAGTCTAACCTTCGTACCCTATTGTTAAACACGAACAGAGCAGAAAAAGAAATTAATTTAAAGATTTCATTACAGTTATTCAACAAGAGCAACATTCATACAAGAATCCAATCAAATTAAAGATTTCATTAAAGTTATTAGGACCCTCACCATTTACGATACTTCCCTTGCAATGCCCACGATGTACTCAAACTCCTTCCACTATTTTTGAACAGAGGTTGTGACCACTTTTTAGAGGAAATGAAGAGGAAACAACTACCACATTGAATCGAACCTGAAATGCCAGAAGCGAGGGCAAGAGAAATAGTCAAGAAACCAACCACGAATGTCTTCGAAAATGCGAAAAGGAGGGAGATTGGCCTTACCGTCTTCGTCTACAGAGGAGAAGAGGAGAGGTGCATGCGGATGGGAGGAGCGATGGTGCACGAGGATGGGAGGCGCAGAGTGATAAAAGGAAAACGTGGTGACTGAAGGAGGGATTGGGTGAAAAAAAATTGTGGGTGAAAAATAAAAGGGGGAAAGTGGTGAATATTTTTCCGGGAAAAATTATTTGAATTTGGGAGGGCATAAACCTCCTCAAAAAATGATATAAACCGCCGGTATTTTCTCAATTTTAAGCGTTCCTTGAAAACGCCACAACTCATGTTAATTTGAGGGGGTTTTTAAAACCCCGTAAAATAACCTCCGATAAATAGCATTTTTTTTGTAGTGATTGTTGCGCATCGGATCGAGTCAATAGCAGATCGTTTTGCATATCCTTGATCAACTGTGCCTGCTTTGAATACTCGGCCTCAAGGTGTGCTATCTTCATGTTGACTTCTTGGAGTTGACTACTCGGTTCAACCTTTGGCATTTTGGGTGCCCGAGTAGCCTCCTCATTGAGGTTAGCACACTCATCCTTGAGCCGCTCTATCTCGTGGTCTTTCTTCTTGCATTGCCTTTGAAGACCATCAATAGTAAAACTGGATTCTTCATTTTTCTCTTCAAGAACTCTCATCTGAGCTCCCATGATTTCCAATTTCTTGGTCAAGGCGTCGACTTGCTCTTGCAACACCTTCCTTGTTGCTGTGGTCGCACAAGAAATGGATGGTTGAGGCACCCCCCTCTCGCTCCTCCATTTCTCGTAATCAATGGAGACGGATACCCGAGGCTTTCCAAGCTCGAGATCTCCCTCATAGGTTGGTCTCTCCCACGCTCTCATGACAGCGTGCATGTCCTTCTGATGCTCGGAATCGAAGGAGAAACACAAACCTCCAAGCTCCTCTATAGTAGGAATGGTCTGAGTCCTCATCAGTTGCCTCATAACCAATCTAGGTGAGTAGGCTATGCAACCTCTGAGGCCCATCAATGGTATGCTTGGATAACTGCCGCATCTCATCAATACATGGCTTGGACGGAACCAAGGGCAAACCCACGTGAAGTGCTCGATACTCCACTGTTCCATCTCTTCCTTCCACTCAGAAGCATATCAGCGGCGTACGGGAATTTTCGAAAAACTCCTCAAAGGGTCGGGCAAGGTCCCCATATGACTAGAGGCATAGAAATGAGTGATGCTCCACACATACAGCAAAGAGGTGCAGCATCGGATGATTTTTCCTTGCTTCTGTTGAGACAGATGAACAGAGAGCAAGGTGTCGGCAAGAATAGCAGGCACGGGACTCTTCATGTGTACGTCCCAAGCGAAGAAAGCGTCCATCGCAGCATGGTCCACTGTGTTAGCGTGAAAGGGGAATAGGATTATCCCAAACACAGCTAACGCTAGAGTCTTGTTGAAAGCTAACCAATCTCCCTCACCAGCCAAGGAAGAAAGGTGGTCCTCAATCATAGCAAGCTTCCAACCTTTAATACTGCCGTTCCCCACTAAGGCAGCTGATCGTGATGGTAATTTGACCTGAGTGGCAACTCTCTCCACGGCCACATGGTTGTCATGAAAGATATAGACCCCGGCTGATTTGGGCCATCGTAGCATGAGCTCGTACTCCTCGAGAGTAGGAACTAGGTCAAACTGGGGGAACTTGAAGCAGTGCAAATCGAGACTCCAGAAGTGAACCAGTGCTCTCAGAAATGCTGGATCCACACAGATCTTCATCAAGTCGAGGACTCGTCCATATGATTTCTCAAACTTGACGCGAGCCTCTCTTGGCATCAAAGTACGGAGGTGATCCAACCTCTCAGCACGGTATAACAAGAAGTCTACTTTCTTCAACTGCCCATGCATCTCCTTAGACCTCTCCATATTCTACAATACAATGCATGATATGAGATGATGGAGATGAATATGCATGCATAGTGTTTATTCAACTAAACATTATCATGTTTTGGGATTTTCCTAAGATGATGCATGATATTGCTTGGTTTGGATAAATACATATTTTTTCTTTTGGATTTTTTGTATCTTTTTTGTATTTTTTGGGTGAAAAGGGAAACTACCTATATGAATGCAATGAAGGTAGATGTTAACACTATGTACCAGAAGATCTTTACTTCTATTTATTCTTATTATTTAAAAAGGAATGTTGTATGTTTAAAAGGTGCAATGTATGCTCATACAATGTCACATAAAAATGCACAAACAATTCACTCATCCACGAACAGTCACGAGCGAATCACGAGGTAGGGGTATCCTGCAAAAAGGTGCATAGTCAAGGTGGTTCTAACTGTTCTCACCGGTCTGAGGCCCCCAAGGTGCCCCCATTATAGGGACCCAATTCCTCTCGTCGTAAGTCGATGGAAAGCTCCAACGCACTGTCGGACTTGAGTTCATGGTTATCACCTTGAGTGATGCTTTCCGACAACGGTCTACGGGCACCTATAGACCCATTCGACAACCGGCCGTACTAACATCCACTCCCTATGGATTACCACTCATGCCCCCGGGTATAGAGGGAACTGTTGTGTGCAAAGGTTTGTGTACAGTTTGTATTTCAAACAATTGCGTAAATTTAAAAATACAACAGTTATTAAAGCCAAATAGATAAACATGTTATCATACAAGTGAGGGGTAATAAAGTAATTTTAAACTATTATTTTGAAAAGAATCCATCACTAAATGGGATTGACTCTCGAGGCATTCCCCAGCGGAGTCGCCATCTGTCGCCACCGGCCCGAAACGGGCTTTCGGCATTCGCGAAGGATGGTTGGACTCTTTTATTTGTTTAAAAATATGGATTGCCAGAATGACTTATTCTCAAACTGAGACCTTGTCAAACAAGCAATTTTATTAAAAGGCTCACCAATCCATGTTAATCCCAAGCGGGACCCTCCATGGATTAGCGGTTTTCATAAAAAGGAAGGGTTCATGGAGTCGCCACCAATGTTTTACTCAAAACATTGGAAAAAGAAGTTTAAGGCAATCGATTCAAAAATCGACTTCGGCCATTACAACCAGAGTCGGGTAAGGGAGTCGGTTACGCGTGGGGAAGGTGTTAGCACCCCACAGCGCCCCTTTCGGGTTCCCTATGACAGATTATTTCTAAAAATAATAGTGCGAAATTACTAAATTACCCCTTTTTTATTTATTCTAAACAATTACAACTTAACTATCTACATGATGACAGTTAAATATACACACAGAAAGCAGTAAAAGGAAGGACTTAAGAAAAAACCTTTGAAGCGTGCTTTTATATTCAAGTAAAACTGGGAAGCTTTTTGGCGTTCCCTCGCTCTACAAGTCCGCTCGCTCCCTCCTAGAAAATTTTAACTATGGAAATCCGGAGGATTTCCCTTCGACTCAGTTCGAGACTCAAGCAAAAAAGCTCAGAGTTCGAGAACTTTGTCGGACCAACTCTCCGAGTGATTTCTAGGCAGAGCACTGCTCAAAAAAACCCAGAATACTCAAGAAGAGGGTTAAAACTCAGTGTCCAAGTGTCCAATGACGTCCAAATGACGTCTTATTTATAGGGATGAGGCGCAGTACGGCCCCTGGGTCCAATACGGCCCGTATTGAAGTTTTGAACTTCAATACGGCCGTATTGAATTCAGTACGGCCGTATTGAAGTTCAAAGACTTCAATACGGGCGTACTGAGTTCGCTGCGGCCGTATTGTAGTTCGAAATGCTCAATACGGCCGTACTGAACCTTTGGGAGGCCGTATTGAGCTTCATTCCTCCCACTTTTCTTATTTTAACTATCCTAAGACCTCTAGACTTATAGAGAACCCTCCTTGGGCCTTCTGGAAGTCCTTCTGGCTGATCTTCCTTCAGTCTTCAAGAGTCTTCAAGCTTTATTTCCGACCCGGATAATTTTAGGGGTCTACAGGTTGCATGAAGATTTTATTTCATTTATAAGTCTTTTGTGCTGAATGTGTGAGTTGATTTGGTTTAGAATTGTAGTGAAAAGCTTGGATATGAGTTTAAGGTGGAAAGAAGTGATTTTGGAATGGTTGAGGTATTTTGTGGGATGTTAGTACACTATTGTTGTATGGTGTAGGGGATATTTTCATTGCAGTTTTGTTGTGCCAAAATCAGTATAGTATTGATAGATTCAGATTTTATGGTCTTCTCAAAAGTTTTAGCCTCGGACGTTATCTTTCCAATGGAACTGGAATCAGGTAAAACAGAGGTCTAGAACTCCAGTTATAGCTACTTTGGTGATCAAAGGTCTAACTGCAAGCGCTGAATATATCTGCTGCGGTTTTTGAAATTTTTAGCCAAGAAGATGACCTTTTAGAATCTTATGTCTTCATAAGAGTTGTAGCTTATTCTCTTAGCTTTCTTTTGAGATAGGTTTGAGATCATTTGGATGAGTAGAACTCTCTAGGTATCATTTTCTTTGATCGTTGTTGAAGGGATATGTATGGTGTCATGATATTTTTGAATCGTTAGGCAATGCAAGAATAAAAATTGATTTTTGTCATGATTCTGAGATGTCATGTGGATTGAGAGGTTGTTTAAGGTTGTATGATGTTATGTGGTAAAGTTGGTTCATGTACATGCTATATGGAGTAAATGGTGATTGATTTGTACATGCTTAGGAATGATATATATCGATTGTTTGAAATGGGTATTCTAATATGATTTGATATGCATGTATGTTGATATGAGGATAGATGACCTTATGGATCAATTAGCGGGCGTTTAGTAAGGTTGCCCTTAAGGTGTGATATCATCAAATTAGAGTTGAGAGTGAGGATTTATCCTAGATAGTTTTAGGCTAAATTATCTAAGTATGATTTTTGATTGTATAAGACGAGTTTTCTAGGTTCTGTAATTTCTAGCAGAGGTATAACGTAGACCTACCTAAGGTAGAAGTTGTGCTTAAGTGGGAGATACCAAAAGTCAGTTAGTGAGGTTAAGAGTTTTCTTAGATTAGCTCATTGTTGTTGGATATTTATTGAGTAACTTTCTAAGATAGCATTACCTTTGAACAGATTAACTAAGAGAGTGTTGTTTTTGTGTGAGATAGTAAGTGTGAGAGTAGTTCCCAAATTCTTAAGGAAAGATCGACTAATGCACTAGTGGGAGCATTGGCCGATCTTAGTAAGCCTTTTTTGGTATAGGTTGATGTTTCTAAGATAGGTTTGGGTGGAGTGTTGATGCAAGAAGGAAAGGTAGTAGCTTGTGATTCTAGGCAATTGAAAACTCATTATAGGAATTACCTTACCTGTGATTTTAAGTTAGCGGTTGTAATATTTAGAGACACTGCCTATATGATTCTAAGCTTGAGGTATTTATTGATCATTAGAGCCTTAATTATCTGTTGACTGAAGGAGTTAAATTATGAGACAAAAGAGATAGTTTAAATTTCTGGAGGACTAATATTTCAAACTTAGTTATTACCTGAGTAAAGCCATTATGGTGACCAATGTTTTGAGTAGGAAACCTCTACATCTATCATCCCTTATGATTAGAGAGATGAATCTTTTTGGCTCAAATTAGAGATTTAAGTTTGGCTTATAAGGTTACCCTTAGTAATGTGAGACCAAGTATGACTTGAGTAACGAATGGATTGTTAAAGGAAATTGGAGAAGCATAATTAGTTGATTCATTTTGGTGACAAGATATGAGGCTATAGGATAAGGTGATGGATAAGAGTTTGACTTGGGTGTAGATGGAGTGATGAAATTAGAGATCTGATATGTATACCTAGTGAACTTACGCTTAGGTGCTTGATCTTTAGAGATGATCATAGAAGTAAAACCAATATTATGGCATATGCCTTGATTATGATGACCTCTGATATATCGTTTTTGGATGAAGTATGTGTTGGATTTAATTGAGGAGGTTAAAAACATAAGCGTGATGTATAAGCTCATCCTTAAGAGCATTGGGTTGGGTATGTTAAAAGCAACGGATGAAATTAGAGAAGCTTAGGAGTTAGATCTTTTCTTAGTGAACCAAGTGGAGGTTGATGGTGTTTTAGGGGTTCGAGGATAGAATATATGTGTCTAGTAATCTCGAATTAAGGAAGATGATCTTAGAGAAAGGACATAAGAGTATTCTTAGCATTCATTTAAGAGCTACTTAGATGTATCAGAGTGGCGTAGCAGAAGCGTGGTGGCCTAAGATGAAGAGAGGAGTAGAGGAATTTGTGTACTCGTGTGTAGTATGCCAGAAGTCTAAGGTGGAACACTAGAAGTCTTTAAGATTTTTATAGCCTTTAGGCGCCCTAGTTTGGAAGTGAGATAGTGTGTGAATAGACCTTGGTTGTAGGTTTGCCTAAGATGCTTAAGAATTTGATTCTATTTAGGTTGTAATGGATAGACTCATCAAGTTTACTTATCTTACCCTTGTTGATAATAGACATTCCTTGGTGAAATTAATAGAGTTGTACATCTATAAGGTAGTGAGGTTGCATGGGATTAGAAAGCAAGATGCGAGGAGTCTACCCATTGCAAAAATTTCGGGGACAAAATTTCATAAAGGAGAGGAGAATTGTAACAGCCCAATTTTCATAGAATGTACGAGGGCCCAAAAGCCCAATGAGGGTAATTTAGTAATTCACAGGGGTGTTTTAGTAGCCCAGAACGGGCCATTCCAAGTTACTAAAATGAAGGTGATTTAGTGGCTCGGAACGGGCCGTTCCAGATTTGGAACGGGCCGTTTCGGAGACACCTGATGCCTATATATAGAGAACTCTGACACTCCCAAAAGGCATACTTTTCACTTTTCTCTTCTTTTCTTCTTTGCTCTCTTCTTCTCCTTCTACACTCTCTGAACACCGAGGGACACCAAGGAGGAGACCAAGGAGATCACTATTTTAGTTTCAACTACTGTTTATCTAGGTACGGGGGAAAATGGGATTATTTATATGTAGAGTTACATGAGAGAATTGGGTAGAGGAAGAGTCCCTTAGGATTATGAGTAATTTTATAAATATTTCTGTTTGGAGAATTATTGATCTTATGTGATTCTGTATATATTTAGGACTACGAATATATGATTTATTTGTAAAAATGATGTTTTGGAAGAGAGAATGAAATCATAGAAAAGTGCCTGTGAGTTAGGTTTTGGAAAAATTAGATTATTTTTGTTTGAGGAATTAATGATACCATTAGATTCTGTATGTGTTGAGGATTAGAAATATATATTTAATTTGTAAGAATGATGATCTGGGAGAGAGAACGAAATTGTAGAAAAGTGTCCGTGAGTTAGGTTTTGGAATAATTGGGGATTTTACCGTTCATGTTAGAATTATATTAAATTGATAATTCTATTGATTATTTTATTAATTTATGAATGTTATTGTTATCTTAATTGATAAGAATTGATGATCTAGATGTGAATTCCTTTAGGGGTGTGTAAACCCTTATTTTGTTGGACTTATCTGTTGTGTATGTGATATGGAATTGTGTATGTAATATGTAATTGAGATATGAGATGAGATGTTGTGTGGATATGATTATGATTGTGATTGTGGTTCCTCACACTAATGACCAGGGATGAGACGAACCTTGAGTAGTGATGTTTCAAGGACGAGCGTGCCCCTGACATGGTGTGGGATGACTGAGGCAATTAACACGCATCACTTATGTCACATATGGCAGCCCTAGCATAGGGTTAATTGCAAGAGATTGTGTGGATTATAATGTGATTGTGGTTCCTCACACTAATGACCAGGGATGAGACGAACCTTGAGTAAGTGATGCTACAAGGACGAGCGTGCCCCTGGCATGGTGTGGGATGAGTGAGGCAATTAACCCGTATCACTTGTGTCAGATGTGGCGTGGCCTTGACATAGTGTTAATTGTAAGATTTGTGTGGATTGTGATGAATTGATGAAATTGTGGATTGAGATGTGAAGATGATAAAGGATTGTTAATTATGATATATATATATATATATATATATATATATATATATATATAAATGCTTGTGAATATTTCATTAAGTAATAAATAATGATGAGATTATGTTTTGTTTTCCTTATGTGTTTTACATATAGATGTTTTCTTTTCTCACCGTACAATTTGTGGATGTTTTAGGTGAGGAAGATCCGGCTATGAGTGGCATCTAGAATGTCAACAATTGATTTATGGGTATGCTCTGATATTGTGACATCGGGGCAGAGAATTTCTAGGACATGAATTGTATTTGTATACGGAGTTGAACCTATTATTTTGAAAACATTTTGTAACCTCTTATGTTTTATTTTCCAAGTTTTATTTTCAGAATATTTTGGATATTGAAGAATGTTTCTAAAGGTTTTATGTGAACCCTTTTACCTATTTTGAAAATTTGTTTTCCTTAGTTTATTTATATTATTACAATATATGTGTTGGGGTAGTAAGGGTGTCACAGTGGCTATTGGTCAAATATTTGAGGGTGGCTCAACCATCCATGGTGTACCTCTAGAGCCAGACTGGACACAGGTTGTGATTAACCATGTTCAAGATGTTGCTACTCCAGTACCTTTGCCCAATACAGAGGTTCAACTAGTGCGGTAGGAAACCAACACATTCTTGTCTTGGCGAAGACGTTTGGTGATGTCGCTTTCAGCACGGGGAAAGGTAATTCTATTATTGCTCTTTTATAATCTTATAATTCTATTATTTTTTAACAAATTTTTATTATTTGTTTAGGATTTTATCAATCATGGTAAGGAGGTAATGAAAGAACCTGTTATTGATGATCATGATATGGTAGAAGCTAAGGATGATCCCATATCTAGGCTTCTAACCATATTACCACGATTGAAGAAGAAAACAATTCAGACGCAGTGGGACATTAGAGTTTTTGGAGTTGACAACTCTAATTTTCCACTATACATATCCTTGTCTGACGCATTAGAGATTGTTGGGAGAAACTCTATGTTAAATATTTCTATCATATAACTATGGGCCATGTAAGTGATATTTTCTTTTATGAGTCTAAAATTACAATAATTATATTTAACTTATAATAATTAATTGTGTTAGGTATATGGACAAATTGAGTGTGGAGCAAGAACAAGCACAAGTATATGGATTTATTGAGCCTCAATCCATCCAAAAATCAGGGAACACGAAGGTCCAGATACAACAATATATGCAAACATGGATGAGTGACTCAAGAAGACATATATACATGACTTCATACATTGAAAGGTTAGTTTTTTTATTTGTTTTTAATCATGGTAATTTTATAACTAATTTTTTGTCATACAATGTAAGTCCCATTGGCAGTTAATTATAATCATTCCTAAGGATTACACCATGGTGTGGTTTTGTTCACTACATCGAAGACCAAGCCACAAAATGAAAAACCAATTATAAGGGTAACTTTAATTTTTAAAATTGTTTTAAAATTGTAACTATATATATTGGCTAACATCTGTTTTTATTTGAATTAATTAGAATCGTGTTTGGAACTAATATTTTAAGTGGAAGAGCCAGATCAAAAACATTGAACTTCATATACCCTCAGGTTAGCAAATTATTTAATAGAGGCAGTAATATTTGAATTTATCAACTTTGGAAATAATATTATTATTTGTTTCTCATTTTAGTGTAATAAGCAACAAGACTCGTTTGAATATAGCTATTACATCATGTATTGGATGAGAGTCATAGTTTCTGCGGGTATTACTGATTCTTGGGTGGAGGTAATTCATTTCAACATTTATTGAAGTATATTTACTTTTATGAGAATTAACATTGCATGTTAACAATAGTTAAATTAATGTTTCAGTTCTTTCAAGATCCATCTCCATTGACTGAAGAAGATATCACAAAGATAAGAGAGGAATGAAAAACTTTTTTTCTTAAAAGTATAAATTAGATAGATTTCTAAGTTTAGTTAGTTGGATAGTTAGATATTATGTTCATACTTTCATAGCATTAGGAAACTTATTTCTGTACGTTTTTTAGGATAGTTGGATTTATATTGTTTTAATTTATGGTTTTTATTTATACATTATTTTCTTTTTAGGATAGTTGCAAATATAAATTTTGAGATTATTGTGGATTGCTTGGGTTATGTGTACTGGTTGAATTTGTATTCTAGACTGTATATATGCAGGTTTTGGGTGTATCAATAATAAAACAAATTTTTTTAAAAAAAACATATATATTTACGTCAAACTGTGCTATGTCCAACATAAATTTAAGTCGGTTGTGGCCTTAACCGACGTAAATTCACGTCTGACATAGAACAGTTTGACGTAAATTTGTGTCATCACAATTTTACGTCGATTCTTAGCAATGTACGACGTAAATTTACGTCGGTCCATCACAACTAACGTAAATTTACGTCTCCTGCATTAATGTCAGACTTATTTACAACGTAAAAATCCTAAAATAACTGACATAAAATAGCTCCTTTGCACTAGTGCTTGTATACCATTCCCTCTAGAATAACTAAACCCTAAATGATTAACTTACCCCTGTACAGTGTTACAATCTTTCATTCTTTTTTTGTTAAATTTTTTTATTCCTTTTATTCACACTCCAATGAACTATTATATTTTACTTGTTTTTTTATTCTATATTTTGCTACCTAACATCTAGTAAAAAAGGCCATCGTTACCTCCAACGTTTTAGAAGTGTGTTTAAATTATTTTAAAAATTAATTTTGAGAGCTCTCTTCTTTTATCATATATTACTTTTCAACTTAATATTTTTTTTTATTAAAGTGGTGGTATACTCAATATAGTAATTAATATAGTTATAGTCGTGAGAAAATATTAGCTAGACATTAAATTTCTTACAAATATTTTGTATGTGAAAATTTTCTTTACTAAATCATAACTTTTATTCTCAAGTTTTGGCATGCAAGGAAATCAAGAGATTGGTTGTACATAACCATCAGTGTTGCCATCGTAATCTTAGCTAGGGGTGGGTATGCGGACCGGTCCGGCCCGTTTAAGGCCCGGTCCGCGAAGTCCGCATTTTTAACGGGCCGGATAAATCCGGTCCGCGAAATAAATGGACTTAAATCTTCAAGTCCGTATCTGGCCCGTGAAGCCCGCGGATAAACGGATAAGTCCGCGGGCCCAATTAAATCTGAATTGTTTAAATGAATATTGACTCAGATTTTAAATTTCTTTTCTTTTATTTAACCTATGAAAACATGAGGAAAAAAAAACATATAAAATGATATAAATATATTTCTAATAATAACATCAAACATTGTAAATAATAAATCAAAGTCTTAAATAACAAAGTTTACACATTCTAAATTTCTAATAGAAATATTTAAGTCTCAATGCCTTTAAAATTTAAAGTCCAAGCATACCAACTATTAACCAAATATTAAAGCCTTACTACCTTAAAACTTTAAAAGTCTTAATACACAACCAAACAAATATAAAACATTTGTAAGTCCAAGTACATCAAAGTCTAAATACCTTAAAACATCAAAGTCTTAATTAATATCTTAAAAACAAACATAAAATATTTGTAAGTCCAATTACATCTATCAAATATAATCAAGCATATTCAATAATAAAATTTGAGTCCACATTTAAACGGGTAATCCGCGGGCTCGCGGATTAAATCCGCAAAATCCGCGGACTAAACGGGCCGGGCCTAAAAAGTCCGTATGATTATACGGATTTAAAAAAATGAGTCCGTTATCCGTGAAGTCCGTGGACTTACGGACCAGTCCGCGGACTCAAGTCCATATACCCACCCCTAATCTTAGCTTTCGCAGTATCATTAATTAACCATTGCAAATCAAATGCAATGTTTTTCCTTTGTTCCATTAAATAAATCCACTTTTGAAGTGCAATATGCTTTGTACCAAAGATGATATGGTTATATGCCCCCACCAATTACGTACCATCGATATAGTTGAAGAACAAAACAAACACAAAACCTAATATTATTGATTTGACCCCCACTAAGATGATATGGTTATATGCCCCTACTAATTACGTACCATCTATATTGTTGAACAACAATACAAACACAAAACCTAATATTGTTGATTTGCCCCCACTAATATGATATGGTTACATGCCCCTACCAATTAAGTACCATCTATATAGTTGAACAAAACAAACAAAAACTAATATTCGTGATTTTTTCCACTAATTATATATATACATTTAGAAATTCACTTACTTTGAGAATAAGTCATGATTGACATATTCTAGTCAATAACTCATATTTTATATCAAGTTTTAATGATCCAATCATTAAATTTAAAGTTCTTAATACATCAATTAAGTTTGTAAATTTTTTAAAATTTTGAAAGTTATTTAGTACTTCGTTTTATTAATTCAAATTAATGAATAATCATAAAAATATTTTATACGTTGATTTGAAATTGTATAACGAAGTATCATATGATTTTTAATATTTTTTTAAAAAAATTACATACTTGATCTATGGATTAAGAATTTTTAATTTAACAATTGAATCATTAAAATTTAATATAGAATATAAGTTATTGAATGGAGTAAATCTAAGAAGACTTACTCTTATAATAAATGGATCCTTTTATACATACATATATATATATATATATATATATATATATATATTTCTAGGTTTTATAACTACTTTTGGTCCTATATATAGTTTAACAAATGTATTATTTTAATTTTAAAATTTAATATTAAAAATTAATATAAAATATAAGTTATTGATTTATGGATTAAAAATATAATATAACAATTGAATCATTGAAATTTAATATAGAATAATTTTTACAATACTTTTTATCTTAAAACTCCATCAAACCATTTAACATATATTATATAGAATTAAAAATTAAAATTATTATTATAAAATAAGACATTAATCTATGCATATTGATACTTTTAATTGTCATCCACACGTACATTAACAATTTTTATTTAATTTTTCAATGAAATTTGAATGAGTTAATTATCATTACTTAATTTTGAAATTTTGAGAAACTAAATTTAAAAAAAAAAATCAAATGACCAAAATTACATTAGTCGTGTCAATGTCAAGGCCATTGAAGCAACTACCTTAGGCCTCCTCAGTCTTGATATATATATATATATATATATATATATATATATATATATATATATATATATATATATATATATATATATATATTATAAATTAATTGAAAAAATTGTTATTCAATTAAAATTTCATTTTTCTTTGAATTCAAAATAAAAATGACATTAGAATGAATATGACAATTGAATTTCATAAAATTAGTATGATTTTTAAAAAGTATTTTGATGAAAGTAACAGTGATAAAATCACACATTATTTAAAGATTAATATATTTTTTTCATTAGAAATATTTTTATTTATTTTACTATTTTATGCATATATTAAATAGTTTTTTATTTTCTTATACTCATAGCATATTTTAACAAATTTTAAAATATAAAATTAAATTAATTTTTTTACATTATTTCTAATAACAGTGAGCACAAATAAGGTGAGTACTCTCCTTCCAATATAATAAATTCTATACCAAAGTCGGGATTCAAATCCTTGACATCTTGATTAAAGAATATAAATCGTTAACACTTACAAACCAATGTTGGTTAGTGAACATTAATTTAATATTAGTAATATTTACTTATTTTCTAAATTGAAAATATTAACAAAAACAGCACTAATAAAAAAAATTAATGTCTTATTAAAAATATTAAACTATTTTAAAAAAAATTACATTCATATAATATTTATGGAATAGTTTAAAATATTTGTAATGTCACTGTAAAAAGATTTTTTTAAAATTAATTTTTTAAGATCCAATTGATATAAATTATATATGTTACATGATATTAATCAAATGAATTATTACTAAGTAAGCTAAGTAAAATTTAAAATTACTTGATTATTAAAATTTAATTAAAGTTTATTCAATTCAAAAAGTTAAAATAATTTTAAAAAATATAATGATTTATATTAAAACATAATTCATAAAATTTATCTAAGATCTCCAATTTTCTTGATAGGACCCTGAAATTATATAATCACAATATTATAAAGAATAAAAATGGATTTAAAACTAATTTCTATGTTTGGCCCAGCTGGATTCGCAAAATGGGCGCATCATGGAATCTTATATCGCTAGGTAACTTTAGGTATATGCCTGTCCATGTTTGTTCTATTATATAGTCTCATTATTCTTTTGCTCAACCCTTGAAAACATGATCTCACAACACCGACCTTACCCTTTGCTCCTATTACATATATATATCTTGTTGCTTGTGCCCTCTAAGACTTGAAATACATATTATAATACTTGTTCTTATAATTTACACTTGAAATACTCGTTTTTTAATATCCCTACAAATAATAATTTGTGCCTCGTACCCTATATGTAGCTAAATACTTGAATCCAGACAATAATTTGATTAAATTATGTGATATGATCGTAACAATGTTTTTTATTGAGGGATTATGTAACTTTTTATATTATTTTTGGGGATTTTAAGTCATTTAATTAAAATTTTAACTTATTTTGATCATAAAATAATAAATTTTAAAATATTAGAATGGAAGAGATTATCTATTTTTCTAAAGTTTAATTAATTAGGATTTTCATTTGTTATTATTTTGATTTTAGGTAATAAAGAATGAAAATCAAAGCTCTAACGGAACAAGGAAAACAAACAAAAAAAAAAATTTGTCCAAACAAAAGAATGGAACCTTCAAGATTGAGAAATAATAGGATTTTAGGTTAGAGGAATAATAAGATTTTAGGTTAGAGAATGAGAAATTTTGTATGCAAGGTATATTTTGTATTATATGTATGAAATATAATTAGTCTAGTATATATAGGTCACAAGTACAATTAACATAAAATAGAAGCTGTAGTTAACTTCTAACATATAAGGAAAAAATATATAGTGCAATAGGTCTCATAGAAGAAGCTTGTACCTACACAACTTATGAAAAAATAAGAGTATATTTATTTATTTTATTATAATATTTTTCCCTTAAGTTAAAGGTGGCTGGCTGAACAGGATTGAAGAACACATTCAACTTGTCTCAAAGATATTGAAACTAAGTAGGAGATAAAGCTTTGGTGAATATATACATTGTTCATCAGATAGGATACGTAGAACCTTAAGTTTGTTGTTAATGACTTTTTATTCAAGGAAGAAAATATAGTACCTTGAATTTTTTACTAATATAATTGTTTAGTTATTATTTATTTTTTATATTTTAATGAAATTATTTTCTTATAATTATTTTAATTAATTAAAAAGATTTTATGAAATATTTTAGAAGTTTTTAATAATTATGAGTGTTTTTAATTAAATAATAAATATTTGTGAAAAGTATTTTGTATAATATTTATTAAAGAAATATATATTTTTACGATATTTTGTTACAATAAATATTTTAAGAAAAATATGTATTTTTATAATAATTGTTTATATATTTTGTTTCAATATAATTATGTTGGGAGAAATATACTTAGTTTATATATTATATATTTGTTAATTATTAATTATTTTATTTTGTTATAATTATTTGGGTTGGGAGAAATATGTTTATTTAATATATTATTTATTTGTATATAAGTTTTAAAATTTTAGGGAAATGAAAAAATATATTATGGTTAAAGTATTTTTGCTAAAAGATTAAGTGTGGATTAAGCTTTTAAAAAGGTTTACAACAATTCCTTTATTTGTATGCTTCTCATTTTCCCATATTACGCATACGCTTTGAAAAACAGGGAGGAGAATCTAAAATAGGAGAACACCTCGAAGATCCATATCCTTCATCAAACGTTCATCAAGGTACGAGAGAGTGAGTAATCTTACTCTGGGCGTGGGATAATTGTTGGGTAGTGAGATTAACCCCTAATTTCTTTTATGTTGTATATGTTGTATGAGGAAAAACCCAATTTGTTTATGTTCCTTAAATTTTTTCTTCTATATGACCCTTCATTGCTCTAACTGATGATATTTATGTTTAATTTTTTGTATTGAACTAATCTTGTGGATCTTGGATGAGTAGTTGAATGAGTATGTAATTATGTGCATTATATCATAAGAAACCTTTGTTTATAGAGCAAAGTAAAGATTAATGTTAATTGTGTGAATATATGAAGTTGAGATTGGATTTGAGTAATTAAGGATATAATAGAGTAGTATTAGGCTTTAATATATGTTTTTACCTATTAGATTAGAAGAAGAGAGTTTGAGTGTGAGTTGTAGCTTGTTCTGAAAACTCTAATATAAATATACCTTGGTATTTATCTGATTTCTCTATGTGTGATTAATAAAATTGAATTTTGATTGTTGGGTTAGAAAGTGAACATTTGGGACTATAGTTTAAACTCAAGAATCACATAAAAATGTTAAGGAATGACGAGTTATGTGAGTTAAAAGGTGAACCTTATATTCTGTGCGCAAAATATAACATGCGTATGTTGCAAGCCTTTTGAGTAGTCTCAAATGGTAGAATTGGGTTTTGTAATAAAAGTTTTAGCCCTGGATGTTAAATTTGAAATTCCATTGGAATGACCCAAAAAGGAGGTCTCACTACAAGAAAATTCCGTTGAAAATTTTTGATGGAAAAATAAATCCGTCGGAAATTTCTGACAGAAATATAAATCCATCAGAAATTTCTTATTTTTATTATTTTTAATTCTTATTTTTAATTTCTTATTTTTAATTTATTATTTTTAATTTCTTATATATATTTGTAGTTTAAAAATTTTATATATAACTTTTAAAGGTATAAATATATATTATAATTATTTATTACAAGTTTTTTATATCTACGATTAGTATTAAAGATGAAAATAAATTAGCTCACACTATATTTTATTATAATTTAGTTGATTTGAACCTAACTTTCTATAAAAATATATATCTTAAGTATGACTTATTTATCTATCATAGACATTTTTTAAATGTTTGGGTAGAACTACAATCATAAAGACTTATTTTATAATAATTTAACACTATTAAAAATAAAAATAAATATGTTAAATTTTATAAAAATAAATTTTAATTTATTTATGATATAAATATGTTTTTAATATCTAATATATATTTTTAGATGATAATTTATTTTAAAATATATCTTATAATAACAATTCTAAATGGAACATAAATCTTCTGATTTTTCTTATTTTGATTTTTTTAATCAATGTATACAATTGTACTATTTTAATTTTTTCAATCAATGTATACAATAAATAAAAAACACAAAAGATAAACATGCATGCTACAAATTTTATTTTATCAAAAAATTATTTATTTTAATATATTACATTATATATGTAAATTTTAAGACACATATATATATATATACACACACACACACACACATATATATATATATATATATATATATATATATATATATATATTATAATTAAACTTTTAAAAAAAATTAATTTATTATTAAGAAAATTTTTTTATCACATGAGAATTAATTTCTTTCAAAAATTTGACAGATATCAAATAAATAAACATTTTTTCTGAATCTATATATTTATTTTATTAGAATATAATTATTATTTTTTAAATTATTATTTTTTTAGATAAAAATTTATGTATATGTCAAATAGTAGTGGGGGCAAGTGCCCCACTATTCCAAACGTGCATCCGTCCCTGTATATATATATATGTGTGTATATATATATATATATATATATATATATATATATATAATATGGGTTATAATTATACCGGTGTAACTTTTACTAAGTATTATGTTGCTCAATAACTTTATATTAAATGAGAATTTTGTAAATCCAACCGTTAAATTGAAAGTTCATATCACTTTATACATGTATATCAAATTTTGTTAAAATTGAACAACAACTGGAAGGTAATCACAGTGTTCATATTTTAGTGTATTTTGAAATGAATATATTACATCAATTTTGTTTTATAAAAATGAAGTATCAAATCATCTTGGATTAATATAAAGTTTTGTATATATAATCTATAAGAGATATGAACTTTCAATCTAACAGTTAAATTTACCAAATTCACATTTAATATAAAGTTATTGAGCGGTGTAATACTTAGTAAAAGTCACATTTAATATATATATATATATATATATATATATATATATATATATATGAGGGGGGTTATAAATGCATTTTTTGAATTTTATATGTTTGATTTAAGATAACTTACAAAATAACTCTTGGTAAAGTTATTCCGCTCAATAACTCATAATGTGTGTTGAATTTCATCGATCCAATTAATTGCTAAATTAAAAGTTATTAAATTTTACTAATAATTAATATAAAAAATTAATTAGTTTTGGAATAAATTATTTGCTAATTAACAATATAATTGAAACATTAATTATTTTAAATTATTTAACTAAAATCTTATTGACAATTTACTATATGATCTTAATATTTTTGTATAACTAATATATGGTCTTAAATTTGATATGAGAATATTATATATAATTAGATAAGATTTTAAGTTAGTATTTTATTAATAGTTGATAATTAAAAAAAAAACAAGGACAAATACATTTTTTGAATTTTATATGTTTGATTTAAAGTAAATAAATATATTAAATTAATTAATAATTTATTTAAAGTATTAAAATTTAATTTATAAGTATGTAATAAATAAATATTTATAATTTTTTAAATTATATTATTATTATAAATTATAAAATTAAATAATTTAAATTATAATTTAAATAGAAATAAGTAGATGTTAATTATAAAAGTAAGTACATATAAAAAAAGAATAATTAAATATGTTATTTTTTTAATTATTATTATTCGTAATATAAAATTATTATATATTATTATTATAGTACAAATATGAGATTGTATATTTGAGGATGACTTAAATGAATTAATTTGTACAAGTTATACTGACAACATACATATACATTTCGGTAGCTTACTCATCAAAACTTCACAGTTAAGCGTGCTTGACCTGGAGTAGTACTGGGATGGGTGACCTTCTGGAAAGTTTCCCAGAAATTGCACAATTAAGGATAAAACACGCTAAACAGTGAAATATCGTGAAATAGAATCCTTGAGAGGCCAAATATGAGGGTTGTTACATTAATAAATTTATTAAAGTTAAAAAAAATTATAATTTTTCGTCGGAAAAATTATTTCCGACGGATTTTTTTTTCCGACGCCACTTTTTTCCGACGAATTGAAATCCGTTGGAAATCCGTCGAAAAACAAAAAATCCGTCAGAAATTTACCTGTTTCCGTCGGAAATTTCCGTTGGAAATCAACATTTTTCTTGTAGTGTCTAGAACTCAAGTTATGATCAAATCAGTGAGCAAAAGTCAAGCTATCAGATTTAGACTGAAACGTTGCAGTTTTATATTTTTTTAAATGTTATGCATAGAGTCTGTTTGACAAACATGATATGCATAAAAGTATTTTTATGGATACAATATGAAATACACCGCCAGGGAAGACCCCTTGGTGTAAAAGCTTGGGGATCAAACCTTAAAGATAACTTGGTTTAGAAGTCTCGGTCTCACCCTTTGTATGCATAGGATGTATCTTGTGCAACTCGATTATCCTGACCAAACCCTAATAGTATATCCTCTTAGTTAGAGTGCGTTGAGGGTGGCATCCGACATATGTACTCCTAGGCTACTCTACGTGTATTGCTAGCGGCAATACAAAAGTGTGATATGTGATATTTTTTAGGTTAAAACCCTTATTTAGTCCCTGATAACATTTTTTTGTTTTAATTTAGTCCTACTTTAATTTTTGGTCTCAATTTGGTCCCTAATAACTTAAATTATTGCAATTTGGGACTTCCGTCCAAATGATTTAAACGGAGTTAATTGTTGGCCACGTGGATGCCACGTAGATGCGTACGTGGCCGCCAAAATTTCTGAAAAAACCTGGAACCAGAACCGGCTGTTCTGAAACCAGAACGGGTCGTTCTGGATGCACTCTTGGTGTGTTAATTTTGCATCCGAAACGGCCCATTCCAGGTGCAAAATTAACATACTAAGAGTGCAACCAGAACCGGCTGTTCTGGTTTCAGAACGGGCCATTCTGGTTCCAGAATACCAAACACGAATGGTCACTGATTATAGTTTACGGTTGTGAATCGTGAAAGAAAAAAGACCCAAGGTACAAAGGATTTCAAAACTGGATTTGGTAATATTGTCAATGAAAATTGATAACTTCAATTGCTAAACAGTTGGGCCATACAGTGTGACACCCTCTACCCCATTATTAATATACAACAAATGTAACAATAAAATATTTCTTTTCTTCTTTTTGGGTAAATAAAATCTTTCATAGTTGACAAATATTTCAAATATAACAAGGTAGAAGATTCACATTTGTAACTCATAAATCATAATTCCAGTGTAAAAATTATAAAAGAAAAGAAGTTAAGATTTTCAATACAATTTAATTTAAAACAAGAAATCATATATATACAAATAATAATAAAGGAAATATAAATTAACTCCAGTAAAGGTGGCAGTGCCTCCTGGTTAGGAATTAATTTATACTCCCAAATCATATAATAAAAATATAACAAAAATGTACATCTTGGTCTTTTATCAAGAACGTTCAAATTACAATTCTTAACATATATTTTCCTTGAATTATACATGTTATCTACGTTATCTCTTCGTTAGAAATTACAAAAGAAGAGAAACTAAAGTTATTAAAACAACAACATATTAAACTAAAATAACTATGCCCTGATGTCACATTGATGGAGCTAAGTTGAAGAAGATTGATGAACTTCAACTCCTCCATGCTTGGACCGAATGTTCTTGAGGTTAATCCTTTGGAGAAGCTTGAATCTCCATGAAAGAAGCTTCCATGGAGGAGAAGTCTTGAAGAGGAGGTTCGGCCACTTCCTAAAGCTTGTGAAGGAAGCTTGAGGAACCAAAGCAAAGTTGGAGAACTTTGCTAGAAAACCTAGGAGAGAACTCTCTACGGTTTTATGACTCTTGAGTGGGAGAGAAATTCAGATTTTTATTTCTCAAATTTGTCAAAAGTGAGTACATAGGAGGTATTTACAAATATATAGAGAAAAGGTAGCTTCTAGGAGAAGCTAACCTTAACCATGGTTCACTAAGAACCATGGTAAGGTTTACTAAACTCCCTACGGTTTAGCAAGCTTACAAGGGAAGCTAACCTTGACCATGGTTCACTTAAGAACCATGGCAAGGTAAGCTTACCTTACTTGAGTTTAGAAGCTTGCAAGACAAGCTTCAAAACTCAAGAAGGATTACTTAGAAATTTCGGCTAAAGGAGAAGAATAGAGCTAGGCGGCCTTGAACCAAAAATGCTCCATGATTTAATTTGAAAATTCTTGATTTGGTTTAGTTAGGTTCATCATATGATGATGAGACCTAGCTAAATCAAATCTATGAAAAATTAGGAGCAAAATGAGTCCAATATGCAAAATTTTGCCTAGGCCAACTCAGACCCAATTTCTAAGCACACCCTCAAGCATTGCTAAATGTCACCCCCTTTTCCCTACTGAAAAAATACAAAATGAATGTATCAACTAGGGAGGTTAAATGGAGTTAAACTCTCCAAGAAACCTACCTTAAAAACAATATACAATCACTAGGAAAAAGCAAATAAAGTGCCTCACAATACAAAGGAAAAAATAACCTATACAAAAACTATGCATGAACTGTACAATATAAACAAGTAGAACTAAGGCCTTCTCTTCATGATAGAGCATTCCAAGTGAAGATTACCTTGGGCCTAACAAGCCCATTAGTCTTCTCAAGATCTACCTCTTCCTGTATCCTCCTAGCCATAGCTCTGGTCACTGGGCCCTTGGCCCATGGTCTATCATCCCCTCCTTCTTGAGAAGGATTTGTCCTCAAATCTGTAGGCTCATCTTCCTTATCATAACCTGCAAAGGGAATAAGATCACTTACATTAAAAGTGTTACTTACTCCATAATCACTGGGAAGATCTAACCTGTAAGCATTATCATTAATTCTTTGGAGGACTTGGAAGGGACCATCTCCTCTTGGGTTGAGTTTTGACTTTCTTTGAGAAGGAAACCTTTCCTTTCTCAAGTGAAGCCAAACCCAATCCCCTTCCTCAAAAATGAGGGCTTTCTTTCCCTTGCTTCTATCTAAAGCAGTTCTCTCATTTTGTTGTTGTATCTGAGTTTTAACCTTCTCATGCAATTTTTTAACAAATTCAGCCCTAGATACCCCTTCTTTATGAAAATAATGAGAAGAATCTAGTAGGGGTATTAGGTCTAAAGGAGTAAGAGGGTTAAAACCATATACAACCTCAAAAGGTGAGATTTTGGTAGTCTTATGGACTACCCTGTTATAAGCAAATTCAATGTGGGGCAAGTACTCATCCCAAGACTTATGATTACCCTTAAGGACTGCCCTTAACATTGTAGATAGGGATCTATTAACTACTTCTGTTTGCCCATCAGTTTGTGGGTGACAAGTAGTAGAGAAAAGCAATTTAGTTCCTAGCCTACTCCAAAGAGTTTTCCAGAAATGGCTAAGAAACTTAGTATCCCTATCTGAAACAATAGTTTTGGGTAGACCATGAAGTCTAACCACTTCCTTGAAGAAGAGTCTTGCTATGTTGCTTGCATCATCTATTTTGTGGCAGGGTATAAAGTGGGCCATTTTACTAAATATGTATACTACCACAAAAATAGAATCCATGCCTCTCTGGGTCTTGGGCAAGCCCAAAATAAAATCCATACTGATATCAACCCATGGAGAGTTAGCAACAGGCAAGGGTGTATAGATGCCATGAGGCATTACTTTAGACTTTGCTTGTAAACAAGCTATACATCTAGAGCAAAACCTCTCAACATCCCTTCTCATATGGGGCCAAAAGAATTTTTCTTTTAGAAAACTTAGAGTCTTTTCAACTCCAAAATGCCCCATGAGACCACCCTCATGACTTTCTTGAACAAGGAGTTTTCTTATAGATCCTTGGGGTATACAAATTCTTCCCTCTTTATACAAATACCCCTCAGAAATATAGAAACCTCCTTGAGGCTTTGCTAAGCATTGGGTATAATTTTCTTTGAATTCGAGATCATTAGTATACAATTCCTTAATGTGATTAAATCCCAAGATTTGAGATCCAAGGGAGACTAACAAAGTGTGTCTCCTAGAAAGGGCATCAGCCACAACATTATTTTTCCCTTTCTTGTATTTAATCACATATGGGAATTGTTCTAAGAACTCTACCCACTTAGCATGCCTTTTGTTTAGCTTGCCTTGGCCCCTCAAATATTTAAGTGACTCATGGTCACTATGAATGACAAACTCTTTGGGAATAAGGTAATGTTCCCAAGTTTGAAGGGCCCTAACCAAAGCATATAGCTCTTTGTCATAGGTAGGATAGTTAAGGGAGGCACCTTTGAGTTTTTCACTGAAATATGCAATAGGGTGCCCACCCTGTAACAAAACCGCCCCTATACCAACTCCAGAGGCATCACATTCTAACTCAAAAGTTTTTGAAAAATTTGGTAGAGCTAGAAGTGGTGCATGGGTAAGCTTATGCTTCAAGGTTATGAAGGCATTTTCTTGTTTCTCTCCCCATATAAATTCCACATTCTTCTTGACTAAATCATTTAATGGGGAGGCTAGTGTGGAGAAATTAGGAACAAACCTCCTATAGAAGCTTGCCAAACCATGGAAGCTCCTAATATCTCCAACACTTTTAGGAGTGGGCCATTCTTGGATGGCCTTGATTTTCTCGGGGTCCACATGAACCCCATTTTTACTAATTATAAAACCTAGGAAAACAACACTATCTACACAAAAAGTACATTTTTCTAAATTTCCAAAAAGTTGATTTTTCCTAAGAATATCAAAAACTTGCCTTAAGTGTCCTATGTGATCACTTAGGCTCCTACTATATATGAGGATGTCATCAAAATAAACTACAACAAATCTACCTATACAATCCCTAAGGACATGATTCATGAGACGCATGAATGTACTAGGAGCATTGGTGAGCCCAAAGGGCATCACTAACCACTCATATAATCCAAACTTGGTCTTGAAAGCGGTTTTCCATTCATCTCCTTCTTTGATTCTAATTTGATTGTATCCACTTTTAAGATCAACTTTAGAAAATATGATGGCTCCATGAAGCTCATCTAACATGTCATCAAGCCTAGGGATGGGGTGTCTATATTTCACAGTGATGTTGTTGATGGCTCTACTATCACAACACATTCTCCACTTGCCATCTTTTTTTGGAACCAACAACACTGGAACAGCACAAGGACTTAAGCTCTTTCGAACCCAGCCCTTCTCCAACAAATCTTGGACCTGAGACTCTATTTCTTTAGTTTCTTGGGGGTTGGTCCTATAGGCAGGCCTATTAGGTAGGCTAGCCCCAGGCACCAAATCAATTTGATGTTCTATTCCTCTAGAAGGAGGAAGGCCCATTGGACCCTCGGGAGGAAATAGATCATCAAATTCTTTTAAAAGTGTTTTTACCCCCTTAGGTAAAGTCTCATGTCCACTAGATGTGGCAATGCAAGAAAGAGTTCCTTTACAGATAAGGATATAAGAGGGTTGTTGAATCAATAGGTTTTTTTTTGAAAAATTATTTTCTTGAGCAACAACCTCTAGGGAGGGAACTCCTTTTTCCCTAGATTCCTCTCTATCCTTATGTTTCACAGACTTTTTTTTTTCACTCTTTTCTTCTTTTTTTTTAAACCTTTTCTCACTATCTCTTTTTAGCTTCATTTGGGCTTGATCCTCAGCCACCTGTTGAGGAGAAAGAGGATGAAGCACAAATTTTCTTTCCTTATGAGTAAAGGTAATCTCGTTAGTAAGGCCATTGTGCATGGTTTTCTTATCAAATTGCCATGGCCTTCCTAATAAGATGTGACAAGCTTCCATTGGTATTACATCACATAGCACCTCATCTTCATAATTACCAATAGAAAGCTTAACCTTTATTTGTTGGTCAACTGCCAAGTCACCATCCTCATTAATCCAATGAAGTTGATAAGGTTTAGGATGGGGACTAGTAGTTAAGCCCAACTTCTCAACCAGCCTAGTGCTACAACAATTGCACCATGAGCCACTATCAACAATGAGAGAACATGCACTGTTTGAAACTTTGCATCTAGTATGAAATATGTTCTCTCTTTGTGATACAGTATCACTAGGTTGGTTGTTGAGGAGTCTCCTAAGCATTAAGAGCTCCCCTTCATAAGGAAAAGTAGACTCTACACCTTCTTCTTGTTCACTTGCTTCTTCCTCACTATTACTAGAGGAAGTAGTAGCCTCATCTTGGCTACTATAAATGTCATGCCCCCTCATGATCATGACTTTCTTTGTGGGGCATTGGGAGGCAATGTGGCCTCTCCCTAAACATTTAAAGCACTTAATATCACTAGTCCTAGAACTAGTGTGTGTAGTGTCCTTTCCCTTTCCCTTATCTTTTTCTGTGGCTAGATTCTTGGAGGGTTCAAAAGTTTTCTTCTTTTCAAAAGTTTTTCCCCCCTTCTTGGAATCTTTCTTTAGAAATGAAGAGTTGGAGCTATTTTTGTAAGATTTCCTCATTCTTTGTTGTTCTACCCTTACACAAAGTTGGACCAAGTCATTTAGGTCCCTGTAGGGTAGTAGCTCCACTTGGTCTATTATTTCTAAATTAAGACCACTCAAGAATCTAGCTACAGTAGTAGCTTCCTCTTCCCTAATACAAGCCCTCATCATTAATAGCTCCATTTGTTGCCTGTACTGTTCTATAGACATGTCTCTTTGTTGGAGCCTTTGGAGCTTATTCATAAGCTCCCTCCCATAGTAGGTGGGAATGTGCCTCCTCCTCATTGCACTTTTAAGATCATTCCAATATTGAATTGGAGGATCATTGTGGAGGCGTCTCTCTCTCTCTAGGGCTGTCCACCAATACATGGCATGCCCTTGGAAGCTAAGGGCAGCCAAAGGTACTTTCCTCTCTTCACTTACCCTATGGCAAGCAAAGAGTTGCTCAACCTTCATTTCCCAATCTAGATAAGACTCCACATCATCTTTGCTAAAAAATTGGGGAAGGTCAACTTTGACTTCCCTTGGCCTTGTGGTTCTCCTAGGAGTATGTTGGTAGTGATCCCCTTGATTCATGCTTTCATTAGGGGATGTGTATTGGGAATGTGAGCTCCTACTCTTTTTCCTATGTTTCTTCATATCTTCTTTTAATTTTTCTTCCTCTTGCCTTAAAATTCTCAATTCTTCCTCTAAATAAGCAAGTTGTCCTTCTCTTTCAATTCTTTCCTTCTCTCTTTGAATGGACTCTTGCTTTTTCCATAGTTTAAGTGATTTGAGCTCTTTAGTGATGTAAGAAAGACTTTTTGGAGAGCCATCACTTTCACTATTGGAGGAATTTTGAGACATTTTAATTCAAGAGATTTTTCACACAAAAATAGTTTTTATGAAAATAAAGTTTTTGAAGTGCTTTAGACTTGGCACTTGGAGGTCTAAGAGTACAAATTGAACTTTGGAGGGAGGTGAGCTACTAAAGAGCCACTTAATAACCAAGCCTCTTCAAGTAAAAATCTCTAAACCCCCTTGTACTTTTGTCTTGCACAAAACAATTTTCACAAGAACTTTTCTTAAAGGAAAAATAACAAGCAAGTGCCTATGTGTACAATTTATAAGATGCTTGAAAACATAAAGAGCATGAAAACATAAATTGCTTGAAAACTTAAATGACTGAAAACATAAATTGCTTAAAACATAAACTAGTCGTTGAAAGCAATTAAACCTAAGTGAGAGCTTGAAAGGCACCAAAGACCTTCAAGGACCACTCTCACAAGTACTACACGTGATTAGCTATAAGAGTTCTTAAGGAGAGATGGAGATACACCAAAGGCACTCCAAGACACTCCTTAATAAAGGCCTTGTACAAAAATTTAGAAGACAAAAATTTACAAGGAAAATGAAATTCAAATTTTCTTCAAATGAAATGTAAATTCACACTCCAAATGAAATGTAAATTTACTCTCAAATGAATTTAGTGGCTGCACTTAAATTCAAAGAAAACAAATTAGCCACTAATTTAGAACAAATTTAGAGACGGATTTTTGTAAGGAAAACTAGTTTTAGTAACCAAAATTTCCGTCACTAAATTTAGTTCTAAATTTTCACAAAAATTTTCACAATTAGTTTCACTCCTTCTTGCTCCAATTCAGCCACCAACTGCAGCCTCACAAGGTGTTTCACTCCTCTTAGAAGCAACCTTGATGTTAGTCACTTCTAGGTGTTTCCAAGAGCCTAGCCACCAAGAGAGAACAAACTCCCTAAGCAACCACCAAAGCCTTCAAGTGGATGTCCTTTGCCTTGACCTCCTACACCTTTTAAGAAGCACTCAACCACCTTCAAGACTGAATATTAGTGCTAAAAACTGAAAAAGAACAATTTAGGAAAGCTACACCAATTGGTAGAAGAGAAATGAGACAAAACTAGAAAGAGTTCCACAAAATTTGACAAGCAAAAATTAAGGCAAGTTTAGAAAGCTAGCACACAAAAGAATAACCTATGAATGGCACTAGAATGGATTACCAAATCAAAAGCTAAGATTAGAAAACAAAATAAGACTCAATGATATGGCTGGACCAATGCAAACATGTCACAAAAATTTTCCAAATCCGAGAGCACACAACACCAAATTTTCACTCCTATGGCTTTTTCTTTTGCTATTTTCTTTCTTTTTCTTTTGCAAAATATTTTTCTCTTATTTTTCTTTTGATGTTCAGGAGTTTCAATGCCTTTTAAACACTTATAAGTCTCGGATTTAATGTAGAAAAACTGCAGCAAAATTTCTACACAAAACAAAGGTGTTCACATGCATGTTTCTTTTCTAGTGCTTCACAATTTTGTAGTATTTTAGGTCAAATTTTTAAGCACTTTTTCCTTTGTTTTTCTCATGCATTTAAGACACTCACACCTCTGTTTTGGCTCTGTTTTAAGTCTAAAAAAATTGCACAAAGTTTCAGCCACAACACAAGACACAAGGAAACCTAATAGGAGAAGTGTTTAACAATTTTTTTTGACAAAACTTTTAACAAGACATAATAGAAACCTAACTCTAGGAAATTTGCTAGAACTAATAGCAAATTAAGAACTCAATCATGTAAAACAAAAGCACATATAGTAAGGTACAGATTTAATAAGAAAAGACACACAAATTTTCGGATACAAAGACACAAAACAAAATTAGGTCAAACAAGCTAGTCTAGGAAGTTTTAACATACAAAGAACTACACATGACTTTCTAAGACAAAACAATTGATTCAAAAGCAAAATCTAACTCAATGCATGTTGTCCAATCACGGACACATGTGAATGAAAGGAGAAGACTCAAGCAAATACAAAAATGCACAAGTTTAAGAGTACCTAAAAGCACAAAACCGAAAATGATTCATAAGAATAGGAACAAGCAAACATGAATCATTTACTTCATACTTGACATATAGGATCCATCAAAAATTGTATTAGAACTAGATCCATGCAGCAAACTCAAATTTAGACATATATAAGGAAGGTACAACACGGATTCAAGTAGAAAAAATTAGAGATAAAAACCTCAAGAGCACTAGGCTCTAGATACCAAAAATGATGGAGCTAAGTTGAAGAAGATTGATGAACTTCAACTCCTTCATGCTTGGACCGAATGTTCTTGAGGTTAATCCTTTGGAGAAGCTTGAATCTCCATGAAAGAAGCTTCCATGGAGGAGAAGTCTTGAAGAGGAGGTTCGGCCACTTCCTAAAGCTTGTGAAGGAAGCTTGAGGAACCAAAGCAAAGTTGGAGAACTATGCTAGAAAACCTAGGAGAGAACTCTCTACGGTTTTATGACTCTTGAGTGGGAGAGAAATTCATATTTTTATTTCTCAAATTTGTCAAAAGTGAGTACATAGGAGGTATTTACAAATATATAGAGAAAAGGTAGCTTCTAGGAGAAGCTAACCTTAACCATGGTTCACTAAGAACCATGGTAAGGTTTACTAAACTCCCTACGGTTTAGCAAGCTTACAAGGGAAGCTAACCTTGACCATGGTTCACTTAAGAACCATGGTAAGGTAAGCTTACCTTACTTGAGTTTAGAAGCTTGCAAGACAAGCTTCAAAACTCAAGAAGGATTACTTAGAAATTTCGGCCAAAGGAGAAGAATAGAGCTAGGCGGCCTTGAACCAAAAATGCTCCATGATTTAATTTGAAAATTCTTGATTTGGTTTAGTTAGGTTCATCATATGATGATGAGACCTAGCTAAATCAAATCTATGAAAAATTAGGAGCAAAATGAGTCCAATATGCAAAATTTTGCCTAGGCCCAACTCAGGCCCAATTTCTAAGCACACCCTCAAGCATTGCTAAATGTCACCCCCTTTTCCCTACTGAAAAAATACAAAATGAATGTATCAACTAGGGAGGTTAAATGGAGTTAAACTCTCCAAGAAACCTACCTTAAAAACAATATACAATCACTAGGAAAAAGCAAATAAAGTGCCTCACAATACAAAGGCAAAAATAACCTATACAAAAACTATGCATGAACTGTACAATATAAACAAGTAGAACTAAGGCCTTCTCTTCATGATAGAGCATTCCAAGTGAAGATTACCTTGGGCCTAACAAGCCTATTAGTCTTCTCAAGATCTAGCTCTTCCTGTATCCTCCTAGCCATAGCTCTGGTCACTGGGCCCTTGGCCCATGGTCTATCACACATCCTATCAGAGCATGCCCAATTGAAGCCTTTAAGCCTCATCACCAACATCCCCATGATGCTGATCATCTGCAACACAATTTAAAACATATACAAAAACAACAAGGGAGTGAGAAACATCTCACTCAGTTTCAAGTGCAGAAATAAAGGTTAGATAGCACCCACACACACACAACAAATATAAGTCACATATAAACAATACACACATCATCAATATCACATATATACTCATTTATCATGCAATGATGTCATGGACTCGACTCATAAATGCATGCATGTGGCGCCATACGGAAGATTCACAATTCATCGTTGGTGACCCTAAGGTACACCTGGTTACATCACTGGTGACCCTAAGGTACACCTTGTTAGCATGTTACATCGTTGGTGACCCTAAGGTACACCTTGTTAGCATCTTACATCGTGGGTGACCATAAGGTACACCTTATTACATCGTGGGTGACCATACGGTACACCTTATTAGAATATTACATCGTGGGTGACCATACGGTACACCTTATTAGCATGTTACATCGTGGGTATGCGGCCTCAACGGCACACCTGGAGTAATATATGCATATGATGCATGTCATACATTCATAATCTCATGGACTCAACATTTAACTTATTACAGAATTTCATTTAATACATCATGTCCTCATTTGTCATAGTCTCATAATCATAGTTTGTCTCAATAGTTCATTCTTAGGTCTCATGTCATTTGTCCATATTTCACATGGTCATGTCATCAATACTCCTCATAAGGTCCGCATAGGTATTCACAGAGAGCATTCTTGTTCATATTAAAACTCATTTATTATTAATATTAATTTCATACTCATTTATTACTTTCAACAAAGAATAAAGTAGAATAAATAGAAAATCGGACAGAACAACGACACCTTTAACAAAAACAAGGTAGAGTAAATAGAAAATCAAACAGAACGACACCTTCAACAAAGAACAAAGTAAAGTAAATAGAAAATCAAACAGAACAACGGCAAGGGATTGAAATTACATAATCATTTATTATTTCCAACAAGAAATAAAGTAGAGCAAACAGAAAATAAGACAGCACAACGGCAAGGGATTGGGGGCCAATCCGACAAATAAACTATCCAACAATTATCCCCACACCCCTGAGCGAGGTTCTCACTCCCCCCTTACCTGGATAAGCAGGAGCTGGAACTTGGGCAGGGCCTCCTCCTCTGGATTCTCTCTTTCTTCCCTCTCTTTCTTTCTTTCTTTCTTTTTTTCTCTCTCTCTCTCTCTCTCTCCTCTTTCTCTCTCTAAGATTATCACTTCTTTCTCTGATTTCGGAACGGCCCGTTCCGGATCCTTCAAACATGGGCAAATTTGTCAACTGGAACGGCCTGTTCCCAAAAAGCAGAACGGCCCGTTCTGAAACCAGAACGGCCCGTTCTCAATCTCAGTAGAACGGCCCGTACTGCTTCCAGAACGGCCCGTTCTCTGTACCAGAACGGCCCGTTCCAGGCCCGTTCTGGGTCTTTAAAAACAAGCATATTCTTTCTTTTGGAACGGCCCGTTCTGCATTTGGAACGGCCCGTTCCGACACCCAGAAATACCCTTATTCCTTTATTAAAATTACGAAAATGCCATCAATAATTACGAAAATTCCATTACTAATAAAAATATCCTTTTAAAGAAATTGGGGTGTTACAATTCTCCCCTCCTTTTAGAAATTTCGTCCCCGAAATTTTTGTAATGGAAGACTCTTCGCTTCTTAACTTCTAATTCTTATGCAACTTCACTATCTTATCGATATACAACTCTATCAATTTCATCCAAGGATTTCTAAGGATAAGACAAGCAAATCTGGTAAGCCTATCCACTAAAACACAATTATAATCAATCTCTTAAACGTCTCAGACAAACCTACATTTAAAGTCTATCCATTCACCATCTCACTTCCAAAATGAGAAGTCTAAATGCTACAAAATTTCTAAAGACTTCTTGCATACTAAACACGAGTATATGATTTCTTTTCTCTTCACCTTAGGTCACTACACTTCCGCTGCGCTACTCTGATACGTCTTAGTAGCTCCTAAATAAAAGAGTATTCTTATGTCCTTTCTCTAAAATCATCTTTCTTAATTCAAGATTACTAAGAATCCAAATTTATTCTCAAAACAACATCAATTTCTATTTAGAAAATGTTACTCATACTCCTACTAATCTTTTCTACTTGGTTTACTAGGAAAGGCTCTAACCCCTGAGCTTCTTTCATCTCATCACTAATTCACTAATTATTTTCAATCATAATCAATTCAATGTTCCTAAGGGTAATCTTACACATCCAGCATAAGTCTCTAAATTCTTCAATCAAATCCAATCCTTAAATAATCAAAAATAATATATCAGTGATCATCATAATCAAGGCATCTGCCACAATATTGGTTTAACTTTTGTGAGCATTTCCACAACCTTTCCAAAGATCAAACACTTAAGCATAAGTTCACTAGGTACACATACCAGATCTCTAATTTCACCATTCCATCTACCTCCAAGTCAAACTCTTATCCATCACCTTATCCTATAGTCTCATATCTTATCACCAAAAATGATCAACTAATTGTGCTTTTCCAATTTCTTTCAAGGATCCAATTGTTACTCAAGTCATACCTAGTTTCACACTACTAGGAGTATTCTCATAAGTCAAACTTAAATTCCTAATTTGAGTCCAAAGATCCATTTCTCTAATCATAAAGTAAGATAAATATAAAGGTTTCATATTCAAAACATCGGTTACCATAATGGCTTTGGCCAAATAACCAATAAGATCAAAATCTTATTTCTTAAGGAATTCCAACTATCTCTTTTGGTCAATAGATATTTAAAGCTCTTTTGATCACTAAATACCTTAAGCTTAGAATCATATAGGTAATGTCTCCAAATCTTAGTATAAATATTAAAACCGCTAACTCAAGGTCATGAGTAAGGTAATTCCTCTCATAAATTTTTAATTGCCTAGAATCATAAGCCACTACCATTCCTCTTACATCTACAATGCATCCAAATTCATCTTATAAGTATTACTATATACACAAAAGGTTTACTAAAATCCAATAATATTAACACTATTCATTCTTGCCTTTAAGAGTTGAAACTACTCTCATACTTACTATCACACATAAAGGCAATACTCCTCCTAATAAATGTAGTTAAGGGCAATGTTATCTTAAAAATTCCTTCAATAAATCACCAATAATAAGATAACCGCATAAAACTTTTATCCTCTCTAACTTGCTTAGATATCTCTCCACTTAAACACAACTTCTACTTAAGAGAGATTCATGTTTACCTCAACTGAAATTTACAGGAACTAGAAAACTTATCTCACATAATAAAAGAATAATAATAAAATAAAATAAAATAGTAATACTTAGATAACTTAACATACAACCGTCTTGAATATATCTTCACTTTCAACTACAATATGATCATATCACACCCTAAGATCAATCTCACTAACCATACAACATTCACCATTTGATCCCTAAGGTCATCTATCCACATATCGACATACATGCATATTAAATCATATTAGAATACCTACTTTAAACCTTCATATATACCATCCATAAGCATGTACATGAACAACCTTTACCACATAGCATCATATAACCTTAAACAACCTCTCAATTTACACAAAAACACCTCAAAACATTTTAACAAAGTCAATTCTTATCCTTGCATTGCCTACTAACCCGAAAACATTATTATACAGCCTAACTTCTATTTTCAACAACTATCAAAGAAAACGACACATAGAGAGTTCTACTCATCCACGTAATCTCAACCTATCACTAAGTGAATAAGCTACAACTCTTAGTGAGACATGAGATTTTAAAAAAATCATCTTCTTAGCTAAAGAAAACTTCAAAAATTACAACAAATATATTTAGTGCTTACAACTATACCTCTGATTACCAAAGCAGCTATACTGGAGTTCTAGACCTCCGTTTTACCTGATTCCAATTCCATTAGAAAGATAACATCCAAGGCTACCACTTTCCTGAAGACTAACAAAAATTCTAATTTTGTCAGTATAGCACTTGTACTGTCACAACAAAACATCTCCTACACCAGACAACAATAGTGTATCAACATCTAAAACCACAAAAATACCTCAATCCTTCCAAACTTACTTCTTTCCACCTGAAATTCATATCAAAGTTTCCCATTACAAATCTAAACCAGATAACTCACATATTCAGGCTTAGAAAATAAATTCAAATGCAATCATCAAACTCTAGAAATTATCAACACTTTAATCTCTCCTTAAGAATACCAAAATTCCAATTCATACATCATCTTTGGATTCAATCGCTAAAACTATAGCTTTCAAAAATTTCCCCAATCGTAAACTCATCAATGTCTTACCCAAATCTAAGGCCTCAATAGTTCATACAATATTAGCATAATATCTCGTCTACTACTCACACATATGCTTGCAACACAAGTGATACCACTCAACCACTACTTCTTACATAAGCAAGAAGTATCAAACAAATAAGCAATCATAAGAATGAAGAAGAGCAGTCATAATGGTATTAGCTAACACTATCATGACTATCATTCCTTTAATTATACAAAATAACTTAACAATATCAAACTTTTTCAATATCAGCACAAGGAGAACATCATCATCATCCTTATCAAAGCAAAGCATCATCAAAGTATACAACAAACAAAACACTGTCAGAGTACACAACAAAATCAAAATAAATACATAACTCACGGCCGATTAGATCGACCTGCTCTGATACCACTAAATGTGACACCCTCTACCCCATTATTAATATACAATAAATGTAACAATAAAATATTTCTTTTCTTCTTTTTGGGTAAATAAAATCTTTCATAGTTGACAAATATTTCAAATATAACAAGGTAGAAGATTCACATTCGTAACTCATAAATCATAACTCCAGTGTAAAAATTATAAAAGAAAAGAAGTTAAGATTTTCAATACAATTTAATGTAAAACAAGAAATCATATATATACAAATAATAATAAAGGAAATATAAATTAACCCCAGTAAAGGTGGCAGTGCCTCCTGGTTAGGAATTAATTTATACTCCCAAATCATATAATAAAAATATAACAAAAATGTACATCTTGGTCTTTTATCAAGAACGTTCAAATTACAATTCTTAACATATATTTTCCTTGAATTATACATGTTATCTACGTTATCTCTTCGTTAGAAATTACAAAAGAAGAGAAACTAAAGTTATTAAAACAACAACATATTAAACTAAAATAACTATGCCCCGATGTCACATCCTATCAGAGCATGCCCAATTGAAGCCTTTAAGCCTCATCACCAACATCCCCATGATGCTGATCATCTGCAACACAATTTAAAACATATACAAAAACAACAAGGGAGTGAGAAACATCTCACTCAGTTTCAAGTGCAGAAATAAAGGTTAGATAGCACCCACACACACACAACAAATATAAGTCACATATAAACAATACACACATCATCAATATCACATATATACTCATTTATCATGCAATGATGTCATGGACTCGACTCATAAATGCATGCATGTGGCGCCATATGGAAGATTCACAATTCATCATTGGTGACCCTAAGGTACACCTGGTTACATCACTGGTGACCCTAAGGTACACCTTGTTAGCATGTTACATCGTTGGTGACCCTAAGGTACACCTTGTTAGCATCTTACATCGCGGGTGACCATAAGGTACACCTTATTACATCGTGGGTGACCATACGGTACACCTTACTAGCATATTACATCGTGGGTGACCATACGGTACACCTTATTAGCATGTTACATCGTGGGTATGCGGCCTCAGCGGCACACCTGGAGTAATATATGCATATGATGCATGTCATACATTCATAATCTCATGGACTCAACATTTAACTTATTACAGAATTTCATTTAATACATCATGTCCTCATTTGTCATAGTCTCATAATCATAGTTTGTCTCAATAGTTCATTCTTAGGTCTCATGTCATTTGTCCATATTTCACATGGTCATGTCATCAATACTCCTCATAAGGTCCGCATAGGTGTTCACAGAGAGCATTCTTGTTCATATTAAAACTCATTTATTATTAATATTAATTTCATACTCATTTATTACTTTCAACAAAGAATAAAGTAGAATAAATAGAAAATCGGACAGAACAACGACACCTTTAACAAAAACAAGGTAGAGTAAATAGAAAATCAAACAGAACAACGACACCTTCAACAAAGAACAAAGTAAAGTAAATAGAAAATCAAACAGAACAACAGCAAGGGATTGAAATTACATAATCATTTATTATTTCCAACAAGAAATAAAGTAGAGCAAACAGAAAATAAGACAGCACAACGGCAATGGATTGGGGGCCAATTCGACAAATAAACTATCCAACAATTATCCCCTCACCCATGAGCGAGGTTCTCACTCCCCCCCTTACCTGGATAAGCAGGAGCTGGAACTTGGGCAGGGCCTCCTCCTCTGGATTCTCTCTTTCTTCCCTCTCTTTCTTTCTTTCTTTCTCTCTCTCTCTCTCTCCTCTTTCTCTCTCTAAGATTATCACTTCTTGCTCAGTATAAAATTTTCACCCCCCCTTGGCCCTATTTATAGGCAATCTGACGCACCCGGAACGGCCCGTACTGATTTCGGAACGGCCCGTTCCGGATCCTTCAAACATGGGCAAATTTGTCAACTGGAACGGCCCGTTCCAAAATCGGAACGGCCTGTTCCCAAAAAGCAGAACGGCCCGTTCTGAAACCAGAACGGCCCGTTCTCAATCTCAGCAGAATGGCCCGTACTGCTTCCAGAACGGCCCGTTCTCCATACCAGAACGGCCCGTTCCAGGCCCGTTCTGGGTCTTTAAAAACAAGCATATTCTTCCTTTTGGAACGGCCCGTTCTGCATTTGGAACGGCCCGTTCCGACACCCAGAAATACCCTTATTCCTTTATTAAAATTACGAAAATGCCATCAATAATTACGAAAATGCCATTACTAATAAAAATATCCTTTTAAAGAAATTGGGGTGTTACATACAGTGTATCATTAAGGACAATGTAGTGTATCACTAAAGACAATGGTAGAAGATTTTATTTCATTATTAGTCAAACTGGAGTGAACCACTTACTACCAAATTGACACTATACAGTCAAGGATGAAACAAAACAGTGTTTTCCCTTGAAGTCATTGACGATGTACCCCAACAATAACATGTTCTTGAGGAGGTACAACCTGAATTTTTGTGGTTTAGGGTTTCCCTTCAGCATTACCCAGATGATTTCCTTTCTCAGTAATTTCTTTGATCTTTTTTAGTATATGTTATGTTCTGAATTTTTGTTTTCAGTTTCTGAACCATGTTTCTGTCTTTCAATTTATGATATGCTATGAATTTTTATTTTCAATTTTTGAATCAGATTGCGGCATTTTGGTCAACGCATGCATGGAGTTGGCTTTCTGGAACGGGTCGTTCTGAAACCAAAACGGCCCGTTCTAAAACCAGAACGGCCCGTTCTGGTTTCAGAACGGCCCGTTCTGATGCACTCATGGTGTGTGAATTTTGCATTTGGAACGGCCCGTTCCGGTTACAAAATTAACACACCAAGAGTGCATCCAGAACGGGCTGTTCTGGTTTCAGAACTGGCCGTTCTGGTTTCAGAACTAGCCGTTCTGGTTCCAGGTGTATTCATGCAATTTGGCATCCACGTACGCATCTACGTGGCATCCACGTGGCCAACAGTTAACTCCGTTTAAATCATTTGGACGGAAGTCCCAAAATTGCAATAATTTAAATTATTAGAGACCAAATTGAGACCAAAAATTAAAGTGGGACTAAATTGAAACAAAAAAATGTTATCAGGGACCAAATAAGGGTTTTAACCTATTTTTTACTAGTGTCACATGTATGATAATATATAGTCTATGTCAATTGTGTAATGCATCTTAATGTTATATGGTATTTAATTATCATGTCATGAAAAGGTGAAATGAGTTATTGTTACCAATTTGTCTATGTTGTGTATAGATGTATATGTCTTGTTTGTATTTGGTTGTCCAACTATATCTTACGTCATGAGCCAGAGTGAGATGTTTCTCACTTTCCTTATTTTGTGTTTGTCTCTATTGTATGCTCTTGTAGGTGATTTACATCATGAGGTTGAGGATGTTGTTGATGAGGCCTATTCCTTGCAGTTGAGTTTATGCTCTTATAGGATGTAACGTTAAGACTTAGTTAGGGATTATCTTATTTTGTCATATTTTGAGATAATTATTAGTTTTCTTGTGATTGATTTCATGTGGATATTAGTTGGTTTTATTTTGTTAAAATGTGATACTTTATGTTGAACACAATAAATTTTTATTATGATAAACTTCTTGATTTGATTTTGTTTATTTCAAGTATTATGGTATGTGGGGTAGAGGGTGTCACTGAAAACACCTAACTCCATGTGTTTGGTTCTTGCATGGAGAATAGGGTTGTGAGACAATGCAACTATACTTAAGTTGTCACAAAATATTGCAAGAGACTAGTGTTTACATGCAACTCTTGTAAAATAGATTATATCCATAGAGTTTCAATAGTTATGGTTGTTAAACTTTTGTATTTAGCTTTTATTAATGAATAGGAAACAATAATCTACTTCTTTGACCACCAAGATATGAGATTGGGTCCTAAGAAGATACATGAGCTAGAGGTGGACCTCCTATCATCTGGATTAGAGGCCTAGTCTGCATCAGAAAATGCAGTGATTTGAAGATGTTTGAGAGAAGTTGTTGGCCATAAAAGAAGGCCACAGTTGGATACACCTTTGAGGTATCTTAAAATTTTTTTGACAACTACCCAATGAGCCTCCAAGGGTGTTGACATAAATTGGCAAACTTTGGTAATACAAAAGGATATTTCTAGGTGAGTACGTAAGAGTAACATATTGGAGAGATCCAACTATTGATTTGTATAGTGTCGAGTCAAGAAAATAATCTGAACCTTGTTTAAAGAGCTTGAGACCACAAACCATAGGAGACGAGATACTTTTTTCTTCACCCATTTTAGCTTCTTCTAGTAGATCGTGAATGTATTTCTTTTGAGTGAAAACTATAGAGCCATTTTTCAACTTGTGTACTTTAATGCCCAAGAAATATTCAAGGTCACCAAGTTGTTTTAGAGCAAACACACCATTAAGCTGCAAATTAAGTTGTTGAAGTAGTTGTTGAGAATCACTCGTTAAAATAGTGCCATCTGTATAGAAAAGAAGGTAGATAACATTAGATTTATATTTGTATATAAATATTGAAGGATCATATTTATTGGTTGTAAATCCTCTTTATAAAAGAGTTTTTTTGAGCCTTTCAAACCAAGCTCGAGGAGCTTGTTTGAGGATATATAGAGCTTTGTGCAATTTTCACACTAGATATCTATCAAAGTGTTCAAATCCTTGAGATTGTTCCTTATAAGCTTCCTCATGAAGTTTCCTCTAGTTGTTGGGCAAGCCAGTTGGAGGTTAGTGCCAAAGTAAGAATAATATGCATAGTAATTGGTTTAATTACATGGGAAAATGTTTATGTATAGTCACAACCTGGTTTTTGGTGAAACCCTTTAGCCACCAACCTGGTTTTATACATGTTAAATGTTCCATCTAGATTTTCTTTAATTTGAAAAACCCATTTGCAGCCAATTTCTTCTCTGTTTAGAGGTAAAGAAACAAGAGACCAAGTGTTATTTCTAAGTAGTGCATCATATTTAGTTTGCATGGCAATCTTCCACTTCAGATCTTTGAGAGCCTTTTTAGCATTCTTAGGTTCAACTTGAGAGATGGGAACATTTCTAATAGCTGCGAATTTAGATCTAGTAGTCATAAGATGAGTATTTCTGTTTAGTGGAGAAGGAAGAGTACTAGATAAGTCATTGGTGTGATTGAACTGGGTGGTTGATTGACTTAGAAAGTAATTGGAATGTTCAGATACAAGGTTGGACATGTTAGAAATAGTAGTGAAATTGTTTTAATGAGGAAGAATAGTAATGGGAGGAATAGAAGTAGATGACTGTGGGGAAGATATTTAGGAAGGAAAAAGAGTAGAATACGAAAATCAAATTTCATTAAATATAACATCCTTGGACATTATAATATTATCAATAGATGTGAGGAATTTATATCCTTTATGTGAAAAATATCCAAGAAAAACACACTCTTATGACTAGAAGTCTATTTTATATATATTGATTATATGGTCCCATTAGTGGAAAACAAGCACAACCAAACACTCGTATGTGTTGTAAAGCTTGATATGTGGAATATTAAAATTGAGAGAGGCAGAGATTAATAAAATATGTAGTATTTGAGAATGCATGATCCCAAAACTTGAAGGGTAGAGAAGCATGAGCAAGGAGGGTGAGACATAATTCCACTATGTGCCTTTTGTTTCCTTTCTACCACACCATTTTGGTGATGTGTATATGGACAGGTGAGTTAATGTATAATCCCAAATTGTGGGAGCATATTAGAATACGGTCTAAATTCTGCCCCCCCCCCCCTCAATCTATTTGTAAAGGTTTAATTTTGCAATTAAATTGTAACTCAACCATGTTTTTTAAATGTAGAAAAGCTTTGAGTGTTTCAAACTTAGTTTTTAGCAAAACACAACCAAGTGTACTTGGAATATGCATCTACAAAAGTAATGTAATAATTATGACCTCCAAAGGATGTAAAAGCGGCTGGACCCCAAAGGTCAATGTATATTAACTCAAGAGGACCATAATATACAGTCAAAGATGTATGTGAAGGTAAACAATGTGATTTACCCATACAACATGAAGAATATAATTCCAACTCAATTTTATTAAATTTAGAAACATTAAAATATTGCAATACAAGGCGTAAAGTATCTTTATTTGGATGGCCTAACCTATAGTGCCATGTATTAACAGAAGAAATGGTATTTACAACAAGAAATCTATAATATTTGCTTTGTGCACTAGGAATATGAAGACTGAAGAACTTATAAAGTCCATCTTGGCCAAGTGCAGCTTGGAGAAGAACTTCATTAGAACCTTAACATTTCACAAGACAAAATTTAGGATGAAATTAAAAAAAAAAACATTATTATCTTTTTACAAACTGACTAACACTAACAAGACTTTTAGTAATATTAGGAATGTAACACCCAATTTTTTTAATGGCATTTTCGTAATTTTAATAAAGTTATAAGAGTATTTTGGGTTCCGGAACGGGCCGTTCCAAATGTTGAAAACGTGTTGTTTTTGTTGTCCCAGAACGGGCCTGGAACGGACCATTCTGGAAGGGAGAACGGGCCGTTCTGAAAGCAGAACGGGCCGTTCTACTGGGTTTTGGAACGGGCTGTTCTACTGGGTTTTGGAACGGGCTGTTCTGGTTTCAGAACGGGCCGTTCTGCTTTTCGGGAACGGGCCGTTCTGATTTTGGAACGGGCCGTTCCAGTTGAGAATTTTGCCCAGATTTGAAGGATCCAGAACGGGCCGTTCCAAAATCAGTACGGGCCGTTCCGGGTGCGTCAGAATGCCTATAAATAGGGGCATCAAGGGTGAAAAAAAAATATAACGGAGTGAGAGGTAAAATCTTAGAGAGAGAAAGAAGAGAGAGAGAGAAAGAGAGAGAGAGAGAAAGAAAAAAAGAGAAAGAAAGAGAGAGGGAAAGAAAAAGAGGGAACCCAGAAGAGGAGGCTCTACCCAAGTTCCAGCTCCGCTTATCCAGGTAAGGGGGGAGTGAGAACCTCGCTCAGGGGTGTGGGGATAATTGTTGGATAGTTGTTTGTCGGATTGGCCCCCAATCCTTTGCCGTTGTGCTGTCTTATTTTCTGTTTGCTTTACTTTATTTCTTGTTGGAAATAATAAATGATTATGTAATCCCAATCCCTTGTCGTTGTTCTGTTTGATTTTCTATTTACTCTACTTTGTTCTTTGTTGAAGGTGTCGTTGTTCTGTCCGATTTTCTATTTATTCTACTTTGTTCTTTGTTGAAAGTAATAAATGAATATGAAATTAATGTTAATAATAAATGGGTTTTAATATGAAAAAGAGTGCTCTCTGGATCTTTGTGAATTCCTATGCAGACCTTATGAGGAGTATTTATGACATGACCATGTGAAATATGGACAAATGATATGAGACCTAAGAATGGACTATTGAGACAAGATGTGATTATGAGGACATGAAAAATGATGACATGATGTACTTAATGAAATTCTGTAATAAGTCAAATGTTGGGTCAATGAGATTATGAATGTATGACATGCATCATATGCATATATTACTCCAGGTGTGCCACTGAGGCCGCATACCAATGATGCTAACTAGGTGTACCCTCGGGTCACCCACGACGTAACATGCTAGGTGTACCTTCGGGTCACCCACGATGTAACATGCTAGCCAGGTGTACCTTAGGGTCACCAACGATGAATTGTGAATCTTCCGTATGGCGCCACATGCATGCATTTATGAGTCGAGTCCATGACATCATAAGCATGATAAATGAATATATATGTGATATTGACTATTTATGTGTATTGTTTACATGTGACTTATATATGTTGTGTGTGTGTGTGCTATCTAGCAGTTATTTTTGCACCTGAAACTGAGTGAGATGTTTCTCACTCCCTTGTTGCTTTTGTATGTGTTTAAATTATGTTGCAGGCGATCAACATCATGAGGATGTGGTTGATGAGGCTTAAGGCTTCAGTTGGGCATGCTCTGATAGGATGTGACATCGGGACATAGCTAGCTTAGTTTAATATGTTATTATTTTTAAAAGCTTTAATTTTCTCTTCTTTTGTAATTTTGAACGTTCTTGAGAAAAGACCAAAATGTACATCTTTGTCATACTATTTTATTACATGATTTTAAAGTTACAAATTAATTCCTAACTAGGAGGCACTGCCACCTTTGCTGGAATTAATCTATATTTTCTTTTATATGATTCCTTGGGTTTTAATACTTATATGTTGACTTTTTATGATTGATGAGTTATGAATGTGAATCTTCTACCTTATGATATTTGAAACAATTATTTTATACATGAAAGATGTTATTAAACTATGAAAGATTTTATTTACCCAAAAAGAAGAAAAGAAAAATTTTATTGTTACATTTGTTGTATATTAATGTTGGGGTAGAGGGTGTCACATTTAGTGGTATCAGAGCAGGTCGATCCAATCGACCATGAGTTATGAGTTTACTATGCTTATTTTTTTTACTATGCTTATTTGGTACATGAATGATGGACTGAATTGATTGTGAAACTTGTTGGTATGCTTGTATGATGATTGATTATGTTTATTAATTGTATTATTTTCTTAGACTATGGCTGGTAAAAATGATCGCGCGATTGTTGATGCTCTTCAAGCATTAGCACAAGCTATGAATAATAATAATAATAAAGTTGAGGTCGCTCCTAACTGGTTGGAACAATTTCAACGAAATCACCCACCTACCTTTAAAGGAGGATATGACCCAGATGCTGCTATAAATTGGCTAACTGAGATTGAGAAGATCTTCAATGTCATGGATTGTCCCCTTACTCAGAAGGTGAAGTTGGCCACCTTCATGTTGACTGCTGATGCTCACTTTTGGTGGGAAGGAGCACTTTGGAGAATGATTGATGGAGGGGTGCACTTGAATTGGGATAACTTTAAGAAAGCTTTTCTTGAGAAGTATTTCCCGGATGATGTGAGAAGTCGGAAAGAAATGGAATTCCTCGAGCTGAATCAGGGGAACGACACAGTGGTAGAATATGCTGCCAAATTTGATGCTTTGGTCCGTTATTGTACACACTACCATGGTGAGGGTGGTGAAAGAGCTAAATGCATAAAATTTGTAAATGGTCTGCGTCCTGAAGTAAAAACTACAATTAACTATCAGGAGATATATCACTTTCCCACTCTGGTCAATAAGTGTAGCATTTATGATCGTGACAATCGTGCTCGTGCTGTTTTTTATAAAGGAGTTGGAGGTCCTATCCGTGCTGTGAATTCTAGTACTTCGGGTAGGAGTAAGCCTTACTCCGCTCCTACTAGATTTCAAGGGAGTAAAACTGCTGCTAATAAAAGCAAGTCATTTACTAGAGAATCCACTGTTAGTGCTACTGGAAGTGTTGGAGGATCTGTGTCCACTCCTTCAGTAAGATGCTGGAAGTGTGGACTTGTTGGTCATAACCAATCTGAGTGCCGTGACAAGGAGGTTACCTGTTTCAATTGCAGTGGTAAGGGTCACATCAGTACCCAATGTCCTGAACCACGAAGAACACGTATTATTGGATCAGGTTCGCAAATTGAGCGTCTAAAGACTGTAGGGAGAGTATTTGCTCTTAGTGGTGCTGAAGCTTATCAGTCAGAAAATTTGATACAAGGTACTTGTTTCATAGCTGAGACTCCTTTTGTTGTACTATTTGATTCTGGTGCAACTCATTCCTTTATTTCTGTCTCTTGTGTCCAAAAATTGAATTTGCCTGTGTCGTTGTTAGAGTTTGACTTAGTTGTTGAAACCCCTACTAATGGTCCTGTGACTACATCCCTAGTGTGTTTGAAATGTCCTTTGACAGTTTCTGATAAACAGTTTCTAGTTGACTTAATTTGTTTGCCTCTTAGTCAATTAGATGTAATTCTTGGTATGGATTTGTTATCTTCTCACCATGTCCTTTTAAACTGCTTTGAGAAATCTATTTCCTTCGGTGAATGTAAGGGTACGGAATTTCTTAGTGCTGCTGACATTAAAACTTGTTTAAAAGAAAAGGGAAGAGTGTACATGATCTTTGCTTCCTTACCACTTGAGACTGATAGTAAGCTAGATGAGATTCCTTTAGTGAGAGAATTCCCAGAAGTATTTCCTAAGGATGTGTCTAGTTTACCACCTGAGAGAGAGATTGAGTTTAGCATAGACTTAGTGCCAGGTACCTCACCTATATCTATAGCACCTTATAGGATGTTCCCAACAGAGTTAGTTGAGCTTAAGAAACAAATAGAGGAACTGCAAGGTAAACAATTCATTAGGCCTAGTGTCTCGCCTTGGGGAGCGCCTGTTTTATTGGTTAAGAAGAAAGATGGGAGCATGAGGTTGTGTGTAGACTATAGGCAATTGAATAAAGTGACCATTAAGAATAAGTATCCTTTGCCTAGGATAGATGACCTTATGGATCAACTAGTTGGAGCCTGTGTGTTCAGTAAGATAGATTTAAGGTCAGGATACCATCAGATTAGAGTGAGAGCTGAGGATGTTCCTAAGACTGCCTTTAGGACCCGTTATGGGCACTATGAGTATTTAGTTATGCCTTTTGGTGTGACTAATGCACCTGATGTTTTTATGGACTACATGAATAGGATCTTTCACCCCTACTTGGATAGATTTGTACTGGTCTTCATAGATGATATCCTAGTGTATTCCAAGACTAGGGAGGAGCATGTTGAGCATCTTAGGATCGTTCTTCAAACCCTTAAGGAGAAGCAGTTGTATGCTAAATTGTCAAAATGTGAATTTTGGTTGGATAGTGTGAACTTTCTAGGACATGTGATATCCAAGGGTGGAATAGCTGTAGATCCTGCTAAGGTAGAAGTTGTGTTAGATTGGAGAACACCTAAATCAGTATTTGAGATTAGGAGTTTTCTAGGACTAGCCGGTTATTACAGAAGGTTCATAGAGAATTTCTCTAGGCTAGCTGATCTTCCTTTGACTAAACTGACGAAGAAGGACCAACCTTTTGTGTGGGATTCTAAGTGTGAGGAAAGTTTTCAAGAGCTTAAGAGAAGGTTAACTAGTGCCCCTGTGTTAGTGTTTCCTGATCCTAGTAAGACTTTTGAGGTATTTTTTGATGCTTCTAAAATGGGTTTAGGAGGAGTACTTATGCAGGAGGGTAAGGTAGTAGCCTATGCTTCTAGACAACTTAAAACTCATGAGCAAAACTACCCTACCCATGACCTTGAGTTAGCTGCAATAGTATTTGTGCTTAATTTGTGGAGACATTACTTGTTTGGGTCTAGATTTGAGGTTTTTAGTGACCATAAAAGCCTTAAATACTTGTTTTACCAAAAGGAATTGAATATGAGGCAGAGGATATGGTTAGAGTTCCTTAAGGAGTATGACTTTCAATTGAACTATCACCCCGGCAAGGCTAATGTTGTAGCTGACGCTTTGAGTAGAAAATCTTTGAAAGTGTCTTCTTTGATGATTAGGGAATTGCAAATGATTGAGGAGTTTAGGGATATGAGCTTAGGGTGTGAATTGACTTCTAAGAGTATTAAGTTAGGAGCTTTGAAAGTAACTAATAGTTTGATAGATGAGATTAGAGAAGGCCAAAAGATAGATCCTTTCTTATTGAGTCTAGTAGAAAAGTTGAATCAAGGTGTGGAGAGTGAATTTAAAGTTGGAGTGGATGGAGTGTTGAGATTTAAATATAGGTTGTGCATTCCCAATGTGCCAGAGCTTAAGAGAGTAATCCTAGAAGAAGGTCATAAGAGTAGCCTTAGTATCCATCCAGGAGCCACTAAGATGTACCAAGACCTTAAGAAGATGTTTTGGTGGCCTAAGATGAAGAGGGAGGTGGAGGAATTTGTGTATGCCTGCTTAGTATGTCAGAAAGCTAAGGTGGAACACCAAAAACCTTCAGGTCTGATGCAACCTTTAGATGTGCCTGTGTGGAAGTAGGATAGCATCTCTATGGATTTTGTAGTTGGATTACCTAAGACTGTGAAGAACTTGAATGCTATATGGGTTATTGTGGATAGATTGACTAAGTCTGCCCATTTTATTCGCATTAATATTAGGTATCCTTTGGAAAGGTTAACTAAGTTGTACATCAGTGAGATCGTGAGGTTGCATGGAGTTCCTAATAGTATAGTGTCTGATAGAGATCCTAGGTTCAGCTCTAGATTTTGGGAAAGCTTGCATAAGGCTTTAGGCACTAAGCTTAGATTGAGTTCAGCCTACCATCCCCAAACAGATGGCCAAACTGAGAGAACAATACAATCTTTGGAAGACTTGTTGAGGGCTTGCATCTTGGAACATGGGGGTAGTTGGGATAGTTTTCTACCTTTGATAGAGTTTACCTACAATAACAGCTACCATTCTAGTATTGGGATGGCACCCTATGAGGCTCTGTATGGTAGGAGATGTAGAACACCTTTATGTTGGGTAGAACCTGGAGAGAATGCCATGTTAGGACCCGAGATAGTTCAACAAACTACTGAACAGGTTAAGATGATCCAAGAGAAAATGAGAGCAACTCAGAGTAGGCAAAAGAGTTATAATGACAAGAGAAGAAAAGACCTTGAGTTTAAAGAAGGTGATCATGTATTCCTTAAAGTCACTCCTTGTACAGGAGTAGCCAGAGCACTGAAATCCCGTAAGCTTACTCCACGTTTCATTGGTCCCACTAGTACACAATAAGCATTTTATGTCGGTTATTTAGGGGTTTTTACGTCAAAAAAAGTTCCAACGTAGAAGTGGGAGACGTAAATTTACTTCGGGGCGCGAAAACCGACGTAAATTTACGTCGGACATGCCAAGGTCCGACGTAAAAAGTCATAAAAAATTTAAAAAAAAAAAAAAAAAAGAAAACAAGTGCAGTAGAACGGCTCGTTCTGCTTGGAGAACGGCCCGTTCTCCAAGCAGAACGTCCCGTTCTTCAAGCAAAACAGCCCGTTCTGCTTGGAGAACGGCCCGTTCTCCAAGCAAAACGGCCCGTTCTGCTTGATAAACCCAGGAGCAGGTTCTCCAAATCCGGACTTCATCTTTTAACTCTTCTAGCGCAGAGCTCCTTTCATCTCGGCCTAACCCAGTTGGATCCGTGGATGTCTCTGCTACTTGCTGACAGTCACTCTTCATCTTCTCCTCTTTTATCTGAGCTTGATTCTGTTTATTACAAAAAAAATATTGAAACTGGTCATAAACATAACCTCATAAAAAAAAGATGGACGTATGGAACCAACGCGAAGAAGAAACCTCCGAAGAAGAAAAACAGAAGAAGAAACTTGAGGAGGCTTCGGAGGGATGAGGTGCAGAAGAAGAAACAACGCGCGGGAGAAAGAAATTTTTGAAACCTAGCCATGCGCGCACACCTTCTTTTAAGCAGGTTGTGGCTTATTTACGTCGGTCCCTTTAAGGTCCGACGTAAATTTTAACATCTACGTCGGACACTATGTATAGCCGACGTAGATGTTAAAATTTACGTCGGTCCCTGTAAACATCCAATTTTGTCCTCTTCTCTTTGTACTTCTTTTTCATTTCTTTTCTTTATAAATTAATCACATGATAATATATTTTTCTTTTTCTTATTCAACATTCAAATTAAAATGAAAGACTCAAGCACTACCCTCTCTAGAAAGATAAAAATTATGTCTAATACAACTCCAAATTGTAATGTTTTTTTCAAAACAAATAAATCAAAATGCATACTTATAATAATAATAATATAAAATAATAATAAATGATAATAAAAAAAGAGAGAGTGTTCATTTATTGCCACACACACAGTACACGATCTGGAAATTTCTGCACTTCAGAGATCTCCCCGGGACTAGCCTGCAAGCGCCTCCAATATTAATAAAGATGTGATTGATCACACACCTTGAGCCCACCGCTCCTGCTATGAAATCACGTAAGGCAACAGAATATGATGATTACTTGGAGGCAATATAAAAGGGACTACTACGAAGAGAGGAAGGGGATTCGGATCGAGGGGGGTTGGCTTCCTATCTAGCACTCATTGGCTTCTTCGCACAAATAAGAGTTAGCGCAGTACAGGTGCAGTTTCTTGTTCTTTCTCGTGTTGATTGGGTAGAATTGTTACCCTTATATTTTTTAATTTATGAATGCATGATTGGTAAAAAAATTAGCTTGCTGTATGGGGATTCTCTTCTTAACATTTGATCCCTACAACTTGTTGCCACGTTTTTATTCATGTTTATTTCATCATTTACTATGCCGATTTTTCTTAGTGGCCCCACAACGTGAATATATTACTTTGCCGGTCAAATACGTGTTATTATAATAATCATTCAACATCCGTTTATGATATTCCATGTGTTTGAAAATTATATTTGGTGTATCTTTTCCCTGATTTACTTTCCTTTATTGTCGTTACATTGTGGTGGGATTCTTATCAAATATAATAAGCCTTTATTATATATGACTTGATTAGCATCGCCTTTATAGTTAAAGCTATTAAATAGAATTATTAAAATAGAATAAACTGAAGGGATTTGAGTCGAATAAAATAGGAACAAATGTAACGTGTAGATTTTTCTGTTTAAACATTCTCATATTAATTTAATAATATCAATATTAATAATACTAATTAAATAAGAAAAACATGTCATCGAAGCAATAAATTTTATGATAGAGTTAACTAGATGAGACATCTTTTAGACTTTAATATTTTAGATGCAAGCTGTGACAGCTTGATAGTCTTAAGACAAAAAAAAAATATGTTTTAGTTAATGTTAATAACTTCTCACGAATTATAAATGTTAATTATTAAAAATTTTATAACATAATTAAATTAAGGGTTATTTTAAGATAAAGGATTAGCTGATTGTGACGTTCTTTTAATCCTAAAATTTTAAAAGTGCAAGTTGTGACGGCTTGTTATTTTAAACTTCTCTCTAAATTAATAATTTATAAAACATTACTGTTGCAACAAAATTTATTATTAAAAAAAAAGGGACTAAGATTCGCATGTAATAACGGCAATAAGTATAATCAAAACTAAATAATTCAATTGACTTTGGTGTACACCTCTGTCAATTTCGGGATGTATGAGCTGAGACAGTTCAAAAGTCCTAAATTAAAAGAGTAAATTTAAATAATAATAAATAAATCAAAACCATTAAAACATTTTCTTTCAAAGAACTACGTGACTCTGATTCTTCATTACATATGAAGATACGTAGGACCAGGAAATTATTCCTGTCGAGCCCAAAAATAAAAATAATAACAGTAATAATGATAATAAACAACTTTCAATGCACTTGTTGAATAAAATAAATGTGTTTATCATCGTTAATTTCTATTAATTTGGGGTGAGATAAATATTTTTAAAAGTTATAATGGTTTGTTTGATTAATTAGAGGTAACCGTCTTTATGATGGACGTTGTAAGGTGCTAATACCTTCCTTACACGTAATTGACTCCCGAACTCAAAATCTGATTTTGTAGACCATTTTTCTTTAATGTTTTTTTTCCAATGTTTTTTTCATAGAAATAAATATTGGTGGCGACTCCATATCTAAAAAAAAAAAGGTATATATTTTTCGCCGTCCCGTCGCGATCTCGGTTGTGACAGTCCCTTAAAGGTCCGACGTAAAAAAGTCATAAAAATTACGAAACGTGCCACCGCGTTTTTATTACGTCGGGTGTTTGTATTTCCGACGTAAAATGGGTGACGTAATATCCTAATTTTCCACTAGTGTCCTTATCAAATTCTTAAAAGGATCGGTGAAGTAGCTTATCAAGTTGCTTTGCCTCCATCTCTTTCAAATCTCCATAGTGTCTTTCAAGTTTCTCAACTCAGAAAATATGTCCATGATCCTTCCCATATCATTGAGTCTGACAACATTCAGTTGAAGGATAATCTTACCTATGAAACAGTTCCTTTAAGAATTGATGACACGAGGGTGAAACAACTAAAAGGACAGAAAATCCCTTTGGTTAAGGTCGTTTGGGGAGGAAATATTGAAGAAAGTGCTACATGGGAGTTAGAAAGCAAGATGCGAGAAGCTTATCCATCTCTGTTTTCAGGTAAATTTCGGGGACGAAATTTCTAAAAGGAGGGGAGAATTGTAACACCCAATTTTTTTAATGGCATTTTCGTAATTTTAATAAAGTTATAGGGGTATTTTGGGTTCCGGAACGGGCCGTTCCAAAAGTGGAACGGGTCGTTCCAAATATTGAAAACGTGTTGTTTTTGTTGTCCTAGAACGGGCCTGGAACGGACCGTTCTGGAAGGGAGAACGGGTCGTTCTGAAAGCAAAACGGGCCGTTCTGCTGGGTTTTGGAACGGGCCGTTCTGGTTTCAGAACGGGCCGTTCTGGTTTCAGAACGGGCCGTTTTGCTTTTCGGGAACGGGCCATTCCGATTTTGGAACGGGCCGTTCCAGTTGAGAATTTTGCCCAGATTTGAAGGATCCGGAACGGCCGTTCCGGGTGCGTCAGAATGCCTATAAATAGGGGCATCAGGGGTGAAAAAAAATGTAACGGAGTGAGAGGTAAAATCTTAGAGAGAGAAAGAATAGAGAGAGAGAGAGAGAGAGAAAGAAAGAAAAAAGAGAAAGAAAGAGAGAGGGAAAGAAAAAAAGGGAACCTAGAAGAGGAGGCTCTGCCCAAGTTCCAGCTCCGCTTATCCAGGTAAGGGGGGAGTGAGAACCTCGCTCAGGGGTGTGGGGATAATTGTTGGATAGTTGTTTGTCGGATTGGCCCCCAATCCTTTGCCGTTGTGCTGTCTTATTTTCTGTTTGTTTTACTTTATTTCTTGTTGGAAATAATAAATGATTATGTAATCCCAATCCCTTGTCGTTGTTCTGTTTGATTTTCTATTTACTCTACTTTGTTCTTTGTTGAAGGTGTCGTTGTTCTGTCCGATTTTCTATTTATTCTACTTTGTTCTTTGTTGAAAGTAATAAATGAATATGAAATTAATATTAATAATAAATGGGTTTTAATATGAAAAAAAATGCTCTCTGGATCTCTGTGAATTCCTATGCGGACCTTATGAGGAGTATTTATGACATGACCATGTGAAATATGGACAAATGATATGAGACCTAAGAATGGACTATTGAGACAAGATGTGACTATGAGGACATGAAAAATGATGACATGATGTACTTAATGAAATTCTGTAATAAGTCAAATGTTGGGTCAATGAGATTATGAATGTATGACATGCATCATATGCATATATTACTCCAGGTGTGCCGCTGAGGCCGCATACCAACGATGCTAACTAGGTGTACCCTCGGGTCACCCACGACGTAACATGCTAGGTGTACCTTCGGGTCACCCACGATGTAACATGCTAGCCAGGTGTACCTTAGGGTCACCCACGATGTAACATGCTAGCCAGGTGTACCTTAGGGTCACCAACGATGAATTGTGAATCTTCCGTATGGCGCCACATGCATGCATTTATGAGTCGAGTCCATGACATCATAAGCATGATAAATGAATATATATGTGATATTGACTATTTATGTGTATAGTTTACATGTGACTTATATATGTTGTGTGTGTGTGTGTGTGTTATCTAGCAGTTATTTTTGCACCTGAAACTGAGTGACATGTTTCTCACTCCCTTGTTGCTTTTGTATGTGTTTAAATTATGTTGCAGGCGATCAACATCATGAGGATGTGGTTGATGAGGCTTAAGGCTTCAGTTGGGCATGCTCTGATAGGATGTGACATCGGGACATAGCTAGCTTAGTTTAATATGTTATTATTTTTAAAGCTTTAATTTTCTCTTCTTTTGTAATTTTGAACGTTCTTGAGAAAAGACCAAAATGTACATCTTTGTCATACTATTTTATTACATGATTTTAAAGTTACAAATTAATTCCTAACTAGGAGGCACTGCCACCTTTGCTGGAATTAATCTATATTTTCTTTTATATGATTCCTTGGGTTTTAATACTTATATGTTGACTTTTTATGATTGATGAGTTATGAATGTGAATCTTCTACCTTATGATATTTGAAACAATTATTTTATACATGAAAGATGTTATTAAACTATGAAAGATTTTATTTACCCAAAAAGAAGAAAAGAAAAATTTTATTGTTATATTTGTTGTATATTAATGTTGGGGTAGAAGATGTCACAAGGAACATGAAGTGGACTACGAAAGACAAGTTGAAACTTAAGGTTAAAGGTATAAGGAAACCAAGTTGAACCTGTAAAAGCTATGGGGGGCTTGACCATTGCCAACAAGTATCTAATCAAAACCTTCTCATGGAGTAGATTGTTGGATGTTTAACTAATCTGGAGTCACATGATGGGAAGCTTCTGAGTTAGGATACCATCTCGAGGAACCAATGTTATTGACATTAGAGATAAAGACCTTAAGTGCTGCTAAAAAATTATTGTTGATGAAAGCATTGTTATAATTAGTGTTGGCACCATAATTGTTTCCATATTGGTAATTAGAAGTATAACTATTTCCGAACTATTGGAAGTTGTTGGATATTTGACTAGAATTGAAACATTGACCAAAGTTATTGTTGAAAGGAGCATAGTTAGGGTTATATCGATGATAGCAGATTGAAGCATCATGGACAAATTTATTACACACTTGTCACTGGATTGAGTCGCGGCCTCCATGATCATGTCCATAGTTGCAACCTATGCCTCTTCCATATATGCCTTGTTGATGATTGGGGTTTGTTTAATACAATTGCAAGTTGTTGGCAACATGAACCTGTAGTTGCTTCAAATCAGAAATACACTACTTTTGAGGTTGAATTATAAAGATGAACAATGACTATGTTTATTACGTTCTTGCGATATCATTCCAACCGCACCTCTTAAGCCAACAAAAGTGCTTTGAGTTCGTTAAGATCATACGGTTCCAATCTGTTGGTAACAAGGTTGATTAACGAATCATATTCTTCTAAAAGATCTTTAACTATTACATATAATAGTTTTTGAATCGAGACAAGATCATCGATGGAACAAAGCACATTAATAATAGCTTTGATGTGCAGAATATATTCAAAAATCAATTGATTCTTTTTCCTCAAATTTTGAAATTTAGTGTGAAGCATCCTAAATCACACACGCATGTGTCCATTGAAGTGACTATGCAGTTTATCCCAAAGTTGCTAAGAATGAACACATCCAATGATGCAAGAGAGGATCGACGTAGTAATCAATGACCGAAGCCGAGACAAAAAAAGAGGGAATTTTGTTGCTCCTAGTGAAGATACAAGGATTTGATGTTTCTAGTATCGTGATCTACTTCTGTGAGGAATCACGTTGGAATCTATGGATTCACTAGAAATTGATGCAATTGGTGACCTTTGATGACTAGTTCAATTTGTTGTTTTCATGAAAGAAAGTTGTCCTTCATCAACTTTTTAGAGGTTGTGAAAAGAAGGTGGTAATTGCAAGAGAGGGAGGGTGGGTAGAAATTAGTTTTGGTGCAGAAGCCATGATTAGGAATCAACTAGCTTTGATACCATAATAGGATTTTAGGTTAGAAAGAGAGAGAGAAAGAGAGAGAGAAATTTTGTATGTAAAATATATTTTGTATAATATGTATAAAATACAATCAGCCCAGTATATATGGGCAATAAGTCCAACTAACGTAAAATAGAATATGTAACTAACTTCTAACAGATAAGGAAGAAAGATAGCGTAACAGATCTCTTAGAAGAAATTTGTACCTACACAACTTATAAAAAAAAAAAAATAAGAGTATATTTATATATTCTATTCTAATAAGAAACAAATTAAGGACTAGAGTTTTATTTTCTCTAATATTGTTTATATATAAATATATATATATATATATATATATATATATATATTTTTGTTATTGTGTTCTTTAGTGTATTGCGTTAGAGGCTAATATTAATGTCACTATTGTAGTTGTTGGATCGAACGCTTACCACTAGGCCAAAAGCTATATATAGCTGATAGTCAGGGCGCAACTCTTTTTACTTAAGAGCGCAGCAGCCCAAGTGCCATGATTCGACAGTGACTTGCCCCACCTAGCCTCCGCCACGGACAATTGATGCAACCCGCAACAATCTCCCCCTCAGCCCCCGCTGGGTATTGAACTCATGACCTTGGCTCTGATACCAATTGTTGGATCGAGCACTTACCACTAGGCCAAAAGCTATGTTGAATCGAGCGCTTACCACTAGGCCAAAAGCTATAACTGATAGTCAGGGCGCAACTCTTTTTACTTAAGAGCGCAGCAGCCGAAGCGCCATGATTCGACAGTGACTTGACCCACCTAGCCTCTGCCACGGGACAATTGATGCAACCCGCAACAGTAATAATATTGACCTAACGAGTTTTTCGTCTTTAGTTTTTTTTTTTTTTTTTGGAAACTTACACCATTTGCTATGTTGTAATTAATAAAAATGAATATTAAAAATAATAATAGTAAAATGTTTTTGTGACTAGGAATTCAATTGCAATGTTGGTCACTAACAATTTAAATGTATCCATAAAAAAAATTACTTACCAATTATGGATTTTCTTTTGTCACAATTTCAGTCGTTAAGCAATGTATTTTTTAAAATACTTTTTGATAGATACTGCATGTATTATATAGAAATGATCGAAGATGTATTGTTGTTTATGAGTATCTATGCTAAAACTCACTTTAACCATATATTTCAAAGATATGATATGGTTAAAGTGAATGATGTTGAAGTTATTAGACTTTTTGAAAATATTCATGGACAATATCTCAAGCTATTGAATGGGAAACAAAACGTACGGAAGGTTCATTAGAAGATAGACTGAGAATCGATGCTGCAAAACACTGATTCTTTCGTATATTTCACTCTTTCTCTAAGGGGACAAGCAGTTGGCTTTAGCTGGAATTTGTTTATTGTAGAACAAAGGTGTCATTGATGAACATGAAAACCAAAAGACACAAGAAATGCAATATCTAGTTATCTATCCATATATCTTTATGGAAAATAATTGCGCAACACCAATTTTTAGATGACACTTAAGAGAGATAAAAAGAGAAACATTAATGTTAAAACTTAAAATAGATAATATGAATTGATAGGAAGAGAGAGAAATAATAAGTAATCAATAAATTCAATTTAGCATTAAAAAATTAAAGTAATATGTATGAAGTTTTAGATTTAAACCTGAGTGTAATTATTGTTAAGAAATAAAAAAATAAATAAAAATGAGGTGTTTAGACTTTGGAGTAATTATGTATTAAAAATTTATTTGAATACAAATTTAGAGGTATTTTTAAGAATTTTTTATTATAAATAAAAAAAAATTCATAATAAAAGACTCTAAAAAAAAAACCTCTTCTAAATTGTATATTTTTTTATAAAGAGTATTTGGAGTTCTCAAAAGTTATAAATATCACTTTTATTTATTGACATTAAAGTGATATATGTATTGAAAAAAACATAAGTCACATATCAACTAAAAATAAGGTAATTAAAGAATATATAAGAAGAAAACAATCTTTAACTTACAAGTCGATTTTGTAGGATTGAGTTAGACTCAAATTCACTATTCTACTCTGGTATCAGAGCTATTTAGATTCACTCTAAATAGGTTACTCATCATTGATACATGTACCATAGGCGTAAGAGGGTGTATTGAGAAAAACTCAAGTCTCGTCACTCACCATTTATTCACATATCAAACTAATTTTGTAAGATTAAATTAGACTCAACTTCACTATTATAAAATATGTATTTTGATAGTTAATTTCTCCATTGAATGTCATACGTCCTAAAGTGTTCAATCAATTCTCTAACTTGAAAAGTGGAAACTCCGTCACATGTGGATAGAAAGGTACAAGCCATGTGAACACTCCTTTTTTTTTTTTTTTTGGTGAAATCATGAACACATTCCTTTAAGACAAATGGGCTTTGTTCAATTAATTGGCATGGTTCTTCAATTCCGAAATCTATACTCCTTAAAGACACATGACATTTGGTAAATTAATTAGTTGGCTCTTCAATTTCAAAATTTATTCAATTTGTCGGTACTTATTACACTTCATCTTTTATAATATGAAAAATGAATGTTAGGTGAAATATGGTTAAGGGTCTCTTCACATAGATGATCCTCCCTTGACTCATTCTTAACTAATTAGGAAGTGGAATATCATTACTCACTATTGAATTTTCAACAATGAATTGCGTGAAATGAAGACGTGCCAAAATCTATATTCTTGACATACTTAGAATTTCAGAATTGAAAAAAATATTTCAAATTTTTTGGTGAGGCAGAGACCAAGTTTTTGTTCTGTTTTACTAAATCTTTCGTTACAAGTTTTGATCGTTTCTTTCGTCTTAGTATTGTTAATGGAGATTAATATTTCAATTGATTAGCATTAGAATCATCATGCAGCTCAATTCAAAAAAAAATTATCATCACGTGTTCATGGTCAACTATTTTTCACGTTATATATAATCTAGTTTTTTTAATTGATCAAAAAGAGTTAATAAAATTTGGTTGTGTCATGTAAAAATTGATTTAGGTTATAGTAGTCTCAAATTATACAATAATTTCTCTCGTTTGTTTTGCAATCAGAATCAATTCCTCTTACACATCTAAATTATGATTAACATTTTCAAATTAGTTTTGTCAAAATTAATTAAAACAATCAAAGCCCAAAATTCTGTTACCACACTGCAATGAGACTTGCTTGGTCAATTTTGTATGGTCTAAATACAAGAAAGCCTTGCATTCTGGTAATGATGAATCGTGGCATGTTTTGCATAGAAATAAAAAAAAAGAAGAGAGAACTTGGGAACACAATAATCTGATTATTCCTTTTTATATTTGTTATTTTAGTAGATTGCATTCGTTTTAGATCAGTGATATATGTATAATTCACAATATGTTGTAATTTTCTTCTGAATTGGAACATAGATTTTTCATATTAAACCTAACATCCACCTTGATTATCAACAGAAATTGTATTTACTATTTACCATGCCTTGCCATCTAATTGTTGGGAACATTTCCCAACACTAATAACAACCTTCCAAATCCTTCTATCCAAAAAAAAATGCTGGGTTTTAGGAACAGCAATTATGTGTCATTTTTGTGAGGACCATGACCTGGCTGAAAATTTGTGTCACCCCTTTAATATAAAGTTTTATTTGCATGTGTTAGCAGCCATGTACATCCTTTGTTAACAATGACAATAAGGAAGAGTTTCCATCTTCATCTCCTTTGTTCACCCCCTGCCACAATTAATGGGAATCATGACTTTAGAATAAGAACCCATTTTTTATATAGACAATTTGATTTTGTTAACATGAGTCCTTTGTTAGCAACACCACCTGTAATTTTATCTTAAAAGATTATTTATTTCTTTTCTTCACACTTTTGTATCCTTAACATCAATCCTATATACATGTTAAGAAAATCAACTTCGTTTGGTGGATTTAAACAATAACTCTTACATAAAGCACTGAGAACTTACATTGTTGGGGTTTAACAATATTGTTTGTGGGATATTTTCCAACTCCATTAATCCTCTACTAGAAGATTTAATCTCAATTTGTGTAGAGAAAAGTGCTGAAACAGGTCGATGATCAGAGAACTTGCTTTCACCCCGAAAATAGTGAAGTTGCTCCACTCCTTTACCATACCAAAGAATTCGATCACACCTGCATGCCCACATAAAATTAAGCAACCACTTGTCTTATTTCTTTCACTAATTACATTTTTGTCCACTATTATTCTCATTTTTGTGATTTTCTTCACAATTTGACCCCTATTATTTTAATTGTGTACAATAAAGTGTGACACCAATATTAAGTTTTATTATTATCAGTATATACACACGTACCATGCTGGAGTTCTTTGTTTTTCCCCTGATCTACTTGGGAGGCTACCACAGTATCTATTGGTAGTGGAAGATGAGTATTTGTATGTGGGGGCAAATTCTATGTCACCTTCTTTCCAACCCTCGAATACTCCACCTTCTTCAAGTTCTTTCTGAAGCTGATCATACTCTTGCAATGCCTTCCAATCTTGCTTTCTTATCAAATGTCTTGCAAAATTGTCCTCCGAGTATAACCTATAGTTCAGGTCCCCGAACCAGAATATACGGCTGCATGGTGCAAAATTAAATTAATGCAACATATATGGTTAACATGTGTTAGAGTTAATTAAATTCATGTGTTTTATCAACAATAGAGTAGCATAGTGACTTCCTTTTATGAAGCAAGCTAAGAGTTTTGTAGCAGGTAGTAGGGATTTCGAGCTATGTTCCTCAATTTAATTAACATTACTGTGGCTACCACACAAGCTATGCTTTTTAGTGTACTTATTAGACTTCTCATAATTGAAAATGACCTGCTGTACCAATGTCACAACTACATCATTCAACACTTTATCACAACTTCCATTACGCAACTTCAGCTAAAATTTAAAATCATATACTCAATTATTGGATCTTACTAATTACAACCTGTGTGGTGGTATCTTAATTTTCAGGTAGGTTTTGTCTTAACAGGCAACCCTGAAGATTCTCTCATACACCATTCAACTCTTTTTCTTTCTCCTGCTGAATGATTCAGTCCACTGGAAACGACTTTAATTGAAAACATTCCAAAATATTCTAACCAATAGAAACTAAACTAGTTTTATTAATTATTATTGTCCTAAAAACAATTAAAAGTAAAAAATTAGTTATGTTAAATATTAAAATGTCAAGTCAATGATTCAACCAAAACTATTACATGATTAAAACAGTGACAACAACAATTTTGTTGTAAAGAAAAAATGGAAAGACCAAAATTTAAAAGACTTAAAATTTTGTCATATATGATTTACGGTGAAATTTTGTCACATAATTTTTTAAATTATATATTTTTTTATTTAACTATCAAAATTCTACATATTTAATTAACTTGTTAGTTGATCGTGAACATGAAATATTATTTATTAATGTGACATGTTAAACGTTAACATGAATTAATGATATCACATTTAAATGATGATATGATGATGTGAAATAATATATTACAATAATAATTAACTAACTACAACAACTAACTAATAATGTCAAATGACATTAAAAAGTGTTATAATATACAAAATTTTTAAGATTTGATGTAAAATATGTAATTTAAAAATTAAATAACAAAATTCATGAGATTGTAAGACATGTGGAAAAAAACTTCTATTAAACTTTTGTAAAATGAAATTAGTAAAGATATCAAAAGCAATTGAATCAAATGAGTATTAACCACTTGTCAGAACAACAAATAGAAGTAAAATGAAAAGAAAGGAGTAGAGACAAACTTACTCATGGCCTAAGATGGTTAGAGGATAATGATGATGATGTTCCTTGGTGGTCCTAGGGAAAGAGGTTCTCCTAAAGATCTCTGCCACCTGATGGTTCCTTCTCCCTTCATCACCCTTCTTCTCCCCAGATGCCAAGTGTGCTGCCACAAAGCAAAAGCTTGTCCCTTCAATTGACATGCTAACTGCCACTGACCCTTTGTTCCCCAAATACCCCATCACCCCACATGCCACTGAGCACACTCTCACATTTGACACACTATGCTTCCTCAGCACCTCTTCCCTCAGCCACACACTTATGAACACACCAACCATCTTCTTGCTCGCCACTAGCATGTACTTATCATTGTTGTTGTTGTTGTTTGGAATTGGATTCTCCACGTATTGGTTACTGTTGTCATCACATGACATTTGTGATGAAGAATTCAACATTGGTGTCATCATCCATGGACATGCACAGTTGGCATTCAGTGTCTTTCCTATTAGCTGGTTCCAGCTTGTTGCCACTGATGGATCCTCTGCCCCTATCACTGTTAAGGTCTTCAAAGGTACAATTTCTTGAAACCTGAAACAAGATTCCAAAGGGTCTTCATTTTCACTCTCATCAAGGAAAATTCTAATCAAATACAATATTAATTAAGAATATTTAATTTAAACCACATATCTTCTACCAAAATACGAAATGAAATGTTTACTGAGGGTTTTAATTAGGCTAATTTGTGAACTTCCAATAAATAACGGAAAATTTACAAAAAAAATTAAGAACAGGTTATTCAAATTAGAAATTATATGTATACCCCAGAACATATATATCTGCAGCATTCCTGAGATTCAACCACTCATCCAAGTCAACAGCCAAACTTCCTACAGGAGATCTGCCAGCAACATTCCAAGTACCAACAAAGATCCTGAAATATGCACAGAACTATATCCATGTCACAAAAATAAAAACCATATAAAAACATTACATTAATTAACATCTAAGTTAAATGATAAGAACTATGTCAGTGACACGATGGAACCGTCAACAGAAGCTTACGCAGAAGATTATTACACACAAATATAGTAATTAATTAATTTACCTTAGTTTATTTGTTGAAATGCATGGATCTAATTCCAATGACCTCAGGGAAAGATCACCCCCATAGTCATCACTCTCATCTTCTGCTCCATCTGAAATACACAGTGCATGGTCCCCCCAAGATTAATTCAAGGCTTTCAAAGAAGAAGAGCAAGCAATACCATAGATGTTATATTGGCTACAAACACGTACATAGGGAAATTAATATGCACATAGTAATGAACCTTGTATTTCGTTGAAACTGTATGATGATGGCTTATCTTCCTTTTGCTTGCTATTGAACCATTTGCGTAGCCTTTGATACCTTGACTTGTTGTGATTCTCCACCTCCATCACAAGGAAAAGGAGGTACCCTCTTCTTCAATGGATTTTACATACAATACAATTCAACTATAAGATGAAAAATAGTTGAGGATGTGATTTGCCGTATAGGTTTATTGTGTTAATCGCCCTTAACCAACAAGAGGAAGTGACAAAAGAAGGGGTTAGCTAGCTAGTGTTAGCGTTAAACACGAGATAGGAAAATAAGGCATGTATTTATTTTAATATTTTTTTTCTAAATCAAGGGACAAGAAGCCAAGTGGGTAGATTTTGCAACACTTGGAAGTGAGGGTAAAGGGTGCAATAAATGAAAATAGATATAAGCCTCACAAGGTTCCATCATTTTGTTGATTATTAGGTGGTGCTGGTCACGTATGTCTCATGGATATCTACGTGACATAGCTGTTGTTTCGTTATTATTGCATGTTGAGTCAAATAATTTTGTATACCCTCATGTTTGGAACATTGTTCATCGAATCAAGACTACTAATATTATTATTGTACTACTCAAAATAGAGTCTCTTGCTTTTACATTTTGAGATAGTTACAGGGCTACCTGTCCAGGTTGTTTTGGTTATCTATCACAAAAAATATTGTCTTTGATTGATCACATTTATTTATTTATTTATTTATTTTGTTCTTGGAGTATCTATCGTCGATAGTAGTGATTAATTTTCTCGCTAACACCTCAAAAGGTAGAATAGCTGGTCCCAAGATTTAACGCGGCTGCATACACAAGATTTGATCGCATTTATATAAACAAATATGTTGTGCATTGTATTTAATGTAATTTCAGGATTTGAAAAAAATTGAAGCCCTTGCTACCCACAACTATATATTGAAAAGATATATTTTTGTTTAAATGTTTTCCGTGGCTGTGCTTCTGTGTTTCTCAATCAAATGAAATTAAAATTATTCTTTAGCATTAATATTTCATACAAATTTTTGTTATTCACTAGTTCGATATATAATTGTGATCGCATACTTCTTTGACTTGATGAATGTTGTATCTAAGAGGGTGTCTTATGTTGCCAACGGAAGAAGGTACACCTACAAGAATTTCGATGTTCAAGTTAATATTTTGTGAAAGTTTAGAAGAGATAGAGTAAGCAAAGACCTTGTATCGCGTAGTTTGAGGTATTTATGGTGTTTTTGATCTTATAATTTGAGGTAAGTCAATGATTTTGATAATAATCATGATGTCAAGATTGTATGAGAGTTTTTCCTATATAAATTGAACCAAAAATACTAATAGGAGAAAAAATAAGAAGAAAAAAAATATTAATTTTTCATTAATTAAAATTAATTTATGTATATATTAAAAAAAAAATTTAAGAAAGTTAACATAAGAGAATTTCTATAAGTTACTTTATGCATAAACTAATTTTAATTCATTAAAAAACATATTTTATTTTATTTTTCTTTATTTTTGAACTAGTATATCTATACATACTTGTAATAATTAGTTATAAGATTTTTAAGAGATATGCATCTTTATGAAGTATCACTTAGTGTATTTGATAAATGAAGTGATCTAATGGACGTCTATGAAATTGGGCCAAGGCCCAAAACAAAATAATATTTCATTAAAAAAAAATTTAATCGAAGTATATAATACACATCTAGATCAAGAAAATTCAAATCAATTTGAGGTTATTTTCACTCCAAAGATGAAATTGAATGCTATGACCACTTAATGATATATTTTTAGTTATTTAAATCATATGAAATTTGGATTAACATTAACTTAAGTATAATTCAACATCTGCATTAGTTGTATTATTTTCACTAGTTAAACTACGTAAATGGTTCGATTTTTTGTTTCCTTATTGATTTCAATGAATATCTTAACATCGTGTATGTATTATTAACATGTGATATATTGTGACTGTATGCAATGAATAAAACCATCGTTTTCCTGAAAAGGGTCTTAGAAATTGTATGAAATTAATGATAAGCCTATCATAGAGTTTGACTTTGGGCCTGTAGTTTAAATTTAGAGTTAAATGGTACGATGCGTTGATAGGACATTATCTCATTCAAAATTATAAAAATATATTATATAGTTTTTTTTTCTTACAGCATATATATTATATAGTTGAGAAGATATACTTGGTACGGATTAGGGAACTTCCGTTGGGATCAGTTGAACTTGAACAAGCCCTATTGTTGGATAGCCACAAACTCAATGTAGTTTGGACTTTAGGTAAGTATAACCCTTTTTGAAAAATAAATAAATAAAACCTTGGACTTTTATATAGTATTATCGTGGTATTTTTCTTTAATGTTTATTTTAATATTTTGTAAATTAAACCATTAATTATTTTGAAATTTTCTCTCTTGTTTATACAAAGATATTTTCTAGAAATATATAATATTTCCAAAAAAACAATAATGGTCATTACATTGATCAAATTTATACAAAAGTGTAAATCAACCCCAAAATATTAAACACAAACTTCTGTTTTGTGTGAAAGTATTTTTAAGGACTTTTCTTCAACAAGAGGATTTGTAGAAATTTTTTTAATTTCTTATCTAATTTAATTTTTATTTATCATAATTATTTGTAAATTAAATATTAATATTTTAAATAAATTATCAATAAATAAAAAATAATTTTTTTGGTTATTATACAAAAATTTATTATACATCTAAAATATAATTTATATGTTTAAAAATATTTATGTGTACTAATTTTAAATATAATTTATATATTTAAATATAATCTTTATTTTTATATATAATTTATTATAAATTTTAATTATATATAATAAATATACTTGTGTATTGCATGGTTAAAATACTGGTTAGTCTAAATTTTGAAAAATTAACTTTTGTTAAACAAGAAATGGAATTTAAGTTTTAAGAACAAAAGAAAAAAAATAAATAAAGGGAGAAATTTATCCTTTTAAATAGTTTATTCAAGTTAAGTAAATCACATTTATATATATAGAGAGAGAGAGGAGGGGGGTTTAATTAGCATGGATGTAATTTTTGTCAACTATTAAACTCTTCAATAATGTGAGACCGCTTTTCTTTTCTTTCCCCGGACCCTCACCCACTCTCACATGCACTCTCTTTTACACTTGGTGGTTGATCCTTTTTCCTCTGAAGCCTTAACCTTGTTCAATTCCCTTCTCTCTAGCTGAAGCCGTGAGTGATCTTGGAGACCCTTCTTTGCAAGCTTGAAGTCATTCGTAGCTAACCGTGTGCGGAGTTCTCTTCCTCTTTTTCTCTTCCGTTTTCTTCTTCCCGGAGCTCGGAGTTCTTGAATCGAGGTAAGGGAAGCTAGAGTCTCGCTGCGTTTGGCTGTAAATGAGTCCAGAAACTCATTTGTTGTTTGATGATTGATGATTTTCGAGCTGAGATTGCTGAAAAATGGGATTTTGGGGTTTTCGGGGTTTTGAAGAAATTTTGGGGTTTTTGATGATTTGTGTTTGCATGTTTGAAATGAGACGTTTTTATTGATGTTTGATGAAAGAGGGAACTTTTGGATGGTTTGCATGTTGGTTTTCTGGTTGTTTTTGTAGGATTTGGTTAAGTTTTTTCAAAATGGAGTGTTGCTGCTGAGCCTCGCGCAGGGCGCTGTTCTTCGCACCGGGCGCGTGACCACCTGGAGACTCCTTTTAGGCAAGTCCGCCGGGCGCAAAGGTGTATGCATCGGACGAGCTTGAGAAGGAGAGCCTCTGGATGGCCCACGCTGGGCGTGACCTGGACCACGCCAGGCGCGATATCAGTTGTGCTATGTTTTGGTTTTTCTGGTGCCGCACTGGGCGCCACCATTGTCGCGTTGGGTGCGGAGGCTCATTGGGAGTCTCTGCTAGAGGGGCGCTGGGCACAATACGAATTGCGTCGGGCGCAAGACCTTGGTAGGTCTCTGCCTTACCCACGCTGGGCGCGGGTTAGGCCACGCTGGGCGCGTGAGACTCTTTGGAGTCTCTGCCTGGACGTGTGCTGGGCGCAAAGCTGAATTGCGCCAGGCGCATGAGAGCCTTGGGCTCTCTGGCTGGGTCACGCCGGGCACGAGTACTCTTGCGCCAGGCGCGCTGGCCCCTGGTGCTCTCTGGTTGTGCCGCGCCGGGCGCGACCAGGAGTGCGCCGGGCGCATATGAGGATGAGGTGTTATATGCTGAAATTTGCTGAAAAATGTTGCTTTATGCTGAGATGAGCTGAAACCGATGAATATGCTGTGCTGTTTAGATGAAAATGCTAATATATGATGTTAAGCTGAAATAGATGTATATTGATGTGCTGAGCTGGGCTGTGATTGATGATTTTTTTAAAAATGCTGAATGGTAGTAAGCTGGGTTTAGTACTACTTGGCTGTGCTGTATGTTATTTTGCTGTGCTGTATTGTGAGCTGTGTTAGCTGAGCTGTGTGATGTTATTAGCCACTATTGTGGTGCTGTTATAGCCGCTATATCGGTGCTGTTATTAGCCACTATTGTGGTGCTATTATAGCCGCTATGTCGGTGCTGTTATTAGCCACTATTGTGGTGCTATTATAGCCGCTATGTCGGTGTTGTGTAGTGTTTCTAGTGTGTTGTGCCGGGAGTAGTGACTAGCTGGGTCGTTACACTTTAGTGGTATCAGAGCCAGGTTCGAGTCTAGTGGACCCTCTATGGGAGTGGTTCCTTTAGGTTTTGTTGTGTTGAGCTCTGTGTTGTGCTGTCTTGTTGTGTTGTTTGCTGTGCTGATTGCTGTGATGTTTTGCTGTGTTGTTAATTGTGGTTTGGTTTAGTTATTGTATACTAAAGATGCTGTTACTTTTGTAGACAATGAATAGTACTAACGAGCAGATAGCCCGAGCCATGGAGATGATGGCTATGGCTATGCAACAGCAAAATGCCTATTTTGCTAGAGCAGAGGCTGATAAGGCTGCAGCTGGTGTAGCAAGGCCCACAGGGTGACAGGAGAGCCGGGACCTAGCTGAGTTCCGGAAGTGTCATCCTCCTCAATTTAAGGGAGATGCAGATCCAGAGGTGGCTGACCACTAGATTTGTGAGTTGGAGAAAATCTTTACCGTGCTGGGATGTTCTCAAGAAAGGAGGCTGGCATATGCTGTGTACATGCTGGTTGGAGAGGCCGAGCATTGGTGGAGGGGTACCCATCACATGCTGACCGTTAGAGGAGTGGTTGTTGATTGGGAATGCTTCAGGAGGGTGTTCTTGGAGAAGTATTTCCCTGAGGGTGTTCTGAGTATGCGATGAGATTCGAGCACCTGGCTCGTTTCTATTCGCAAGGTATAGCTGAGGCCTGGAAATGCCGGAAGTTTGTTGAGGGTCTGAAATATGAGCTGAAGAGGGTGGTGGTGCCTATGGCCATCACTGAGTTTCCAGCCTTAGTGGAGAAGGCGAAGGTTGTTGAGCAGTTGGAAGGTGGTAACCGTGGAGTGAAGATTGCTGAAGGACCAGCTGGGTCCAAGAAAGGAGGGAATCAGAGGAAGCCGTATGATAGGCCTCAACCACAACAAGGGGGTTCTGTCATTAGGAAACCTTCTGGTGCTGCTGGTGGAGGGAGACAGGGTGGAGGTGCCACTCTGAGATGTTATAGGTGTGCTGGACCCCACTTTGTCAGGGATTGTCCACACACTGAGAGTCGTTGTTTTCGATGCCATCAGATGGGCCATGAGTCGGCCAACTGTCCTGCAAGGGACAAACCAGAGAGGGGTGATGCTCAGAGGGGTGGTGCCCAGAGAGGTGATACTCAGAGGGGTAGCAAACCCACTACAGCTGGTAGAGTCTTTGCTTTGACTGGGGCTGAAGCTTCTACTTCCTCAGATCTTGTGAAGGGGAAGGGTAGAGCTGTTGGTAAGGATGTGATGATCCTTTTTGATTCTGGTGCTTCTCATTCATTTATATCATATGTTTGTGCTGCTATGCTGGGTGTGCCTGTGTGTGATTTGGGATTGAGACAGTTAGTGTCGACGCTCGCTTCTACTTCGGTAGTTGCTTCTAAGTTGTGTGCTGGTTGTCCAATTGTTGTGAATGAGAAGAAGTATAAGGTGAACTTGATTTGTTTACCTTTGGTGGATATTGACATACTCTTAGGGATGGATTGGTTGTCTGCCAATCGCATCCTTATAGATTGTGCCAATAGGAGGCTGATTTTTCCTCAGGTGAAGGATGAGCTGTTGATTTTAGCTGGCCAAGCTGAGTCATTGCTGAGAGATGGAGCAGAGTGTTGTCTTCTGCTTGTTGTGTTGGGTGTTGAGACCGAGAAGGTCATTGCTGAAATTGATGTGGTGCGGGATTTTGCTGAGGTGTTCCCGGATGAGGTGCCTGGATTGCCTCCTGTTAGGGAGATGGAGTTTAGCATTGACTTGGTTCTAGGTGCAGGGCCAGTGTCGGTGGCTCCCTATAGGATGGCTCTTGCTGAGCTGGTTGAGCTGAAGGGTCAATTGGAGGACCTGCTGGAGAAGCAGTTTGTGCGGTGCTCCTATGTTGTTGGTGAAAAAGAAGGATGGAGGTAGTCGACTGTGTGTTGATTACCGGCAGTTGAACAAGTTGACCATTAAGAACAAATATCCACTTCCTCGGATAGATGACTTGATGGATCAACTGAGGGGAGCATCCGTTTTCTCGAAGATTGACTTGAGGTCAGGCTATCACCAGATTAGGGTGAAGGAGGGTGATATACCGAAGACTCCTTTCAGGACTAGGTATGGTCACTATGAATATGTTGTGATGTCGTTCGGCGTGACCAACGCCCCTGCAGTGTTCATGGATTACATGAACAGGATCTTCCGGCCGTTCTTGGATAAGTTTGTTGTGGTGTTCATTGATGACATCTTGATTTATTCAAGGACCTGGGAAGAGCATGGAGAGCACTTGAGGGTGGTGCTAGAGATTTTGAAGGCGAAGCAGTTGTACGCTAAGCTTTCAAAATGTGAGTTCTGGTTGGGCGAGGTGAAGTTCTTGGGGCATGTGATCTCAGCTGAGGGGATTGCTATTGATCCGACTAAAGTGGAGTCGGTGTTGCAGTGGGAGCATCCAAGAACTGTCACTGATATTAGGAGTTTTGTGGGTTTGGCGGGTTACTATAGGAGGTTTATAAAGGGATTCTCCAAGATAGTAGCGCCTTTAACCCAACTGACGAGGAATGAGCAGTCGTTCATTTGGACAGATGCCTGTGAGCGGAGTTTTGATGAGCTGAAGAGGAGGTTGACTACTTCTCTTGTGCTGGTGTTGCCGGATTCTGGTGAGCCCTTTGATGTGTACTGCGATGCTTCTCACCAGGGTTTGGGGTGCGTGCTGATGCAAAACAGGAAAGTGGTGGCGTATGCTTCAAGGCAATTGAAGACCCATGAGAGGAATTATCCCACTCATGACTTGGAGTTGGCAGTTGTGGTGTTTGCCTTGAAGATATGGAGACATTACTTGTATGGTGCTCGGTTCAACGTCTTCAGTGATCACAAGAGTCTGAAGTACTTGTTTGATCAGAAGGAGCTGAACATGAGGAAGAGGCGGTGGATGGAGTTTCTGAAGGATTATGATTTCCAGTTGATGTATCATCCTGGCAAGGCCAATGTTGTGGCGGATGCGCTGAGTAGGAAATCCATCCACATGCCTAGTATGATGATGAGAGAGCTGGAGCTGGTTGAGGAGTTCAGAGATCTGAATCTCTGTGTGGAGTTAGCTCAAGATCACATTAGTTGTGGGATGATTACCATAACTAGTGAGTTCTTGAGGTAGGTGGGACAGAAACAGTTGCAAGATGTTGAGCTGGTGAAACTTCTTGGTTTGCTGGGTACTGAGAAGGCTGTTGGTTTTGAACTGGGTGAGGATGGAATCTTGAGGTTCAAGGGCAGAATTTGCCTACCTCAGGATGTTGAGCTGAGGAGAGCTGTGTTGGAGAAAGGCCACAAGAGCAGACTTAGCATACATCCAGGTATGACTAAGATGTACCAAGACCTCAAGAAGACTTTCTGGTGGTCTGGTATGAAGAGGGAAATAGCCGAGTATGTGGCGGCCTGTCTGACTTGTCAGAAGGCAAAGGTTGAGCATCAGAAGCCGAGTGGGTTGATGCAACAGATAGAAATTCCAGAATGGAAGTGGGATAGTATCATTATGGACTTTGTTGTTGGGTTGCCTAGGACAGCTAGGAATAGTGATGCTATCTGGGTGATTGTTGATCGATTGACCAAGTGTGCGCATTTCTTGCCTGTCAACATCAAGTGGTCCTTGGAGAAGTTGACGCAGTTGTATGTGAGGGAGATAGTACGGTTGCACGGGGTGCCTTCCAGTATTATTTCCGACCGAGATCCGAGGTTCACTTCCAGATTTTGGCAAAGTCTACATCAGGCCCTAGGCACGAAGCTGAAGCTGAGTTCTGCTTATCATCCACAGACGGATGGTCAGTCAGAGAGGACAATCCAGTCCTTGGAGGATTTGCTGAGGGCTTGTGTGTTAGACAACTTGGGTAGCTGGGAGGAGGTCCTACTGTTGGTTGAGTTCACGTACAATAATAACTTTCATGCCAGTATTGGGATGGCGCCGTTTGAAGCCTTGTATGGCAGGAGATGTAGGACTCCTCTGTGCTGGTATCAAGCTGGTGAGTCAGTAGTTGTGGGACCGGAGCTGACCCTATAGACTACTGAGAAGGTAAAGATGATTCAGGAGAAGATGAAGACTGCTCAGAGTAGGTAGAAATCATATGCTGACAGGAGGCGTAAGCCTTTGGAGTTTGCTGAAGGGGAGCATGTGTTTCTGAAGGTGACTCCAACTTCTGGTGTAGGTAGAGCACTGAAGGCAAGGAAGTTGACACCGAGGTTTGTGGGTCCCCATCAGATCATATAGCGTGTGGGTCCAGTTGCTTACCGGTTGGCTTTGCCACCGTCTCTTTCAAACCAACACGATGTGTTTCATGTATCCCAGCTGAGGAAGTATGTGCATGACCCGAGTCATGTGGTGGAGCTAGATGATGTGCAAGTGAAGCAGAACTTGACTTTTGAGAAGTTGCCAGTAGCTGTGGTCGATCATAAGCTGAAGGAGCTGAGGGGCAAGTCTATTGCTCTGGTGAAGTTGTTGTGGGATGCAACTACTGGTGAGGCTACTTGGGAGGTGGAGCAGCAGTGCAGGGAGTGTTATCCGTTTCTTTTCCCAAGTAAGTCTATTTTCGGGGACGAAAACTCTTGTTGTTGGGGAGGTTGTGAGACCCATTTTCTTTTCTTTCCCCGGACCCTCACCCACTCTCACATGCACTCTCTTTTACACTTAGTGGTTGATCCTTTTTCCTCTGAATCCTTAACCTTGTTCAATTCCCTTCTCTCTAGTTGAAGCCGTGAGTGATCTTGGAGACCCTTCTTTGCAAGCTTGAAGCCATTCGTAGCTAACCGTGTGCGAAGTTCTCTTCCTCTTTTTCTCTTCCGTTTTCTTCTTCCCGGAGCTCGGAGTTCTTGAATCGAGGTAAGGGAAGCTAGAGTCTCGCTGTGTTTGGTTGTAAATGAGTCTAGAAACTCATTTGTTGTTTGATGATTGATGGTTTTCGAGCTGAGATTGCTGAAAAATGGGATTTTGGGGTTTTCGGGGTTTTGAAGAAATTTTGGGATTTTTGATGATTTGTGTTTGCATGTTTGAAATGAGGCGTTTTTATTGATGTTTGATGAAAGAGGGAACTTTTGGATGGTTTGCATGTTGGTTTTCTAGCTGTTTTTGCAGGATTTGGTTAAGTTTTTCGAAAATGGAGTGTTGCTGCTGAACCTCGTGCTGGGCGCTGTTCTTCGTGCCGGGCGCGTGACCACTTGGAGGCTCCTTTTAGGCAAGCCCGCCGGGCGCAAAGGTGTATGCGTCGGGCGAGCTTGAGAAGGAGAGCCTCTGGATGGCCCACGCCGGGCGTGACCTGGACCATGCCAGGCGCGATATCAGTTGTGCTATGTTTTGGTTTTTCTGGTGCTGCGCTGGGCGCCACCATTGTCGCGCTGGGTGCGGAGGCTCATTGGAAGTCTCTGCCAGAGGGGCGCTAGGTGCAATATGAATTGCGCCGGGCGCGAGACCTTGGTAGGTCTCTGCCTTACCCACGCTGGGCACGGGTTAGGCCACGCTGGGCGCGTGAGACTCTTTGGAGTCTTTGCCTGGACGTGCGCTGGGCGCAAAGCTGAATTGCGCCAGGCACGTGAGAGCCTTGAGCTCTCTGGCTGGGTCATGCCGGGCGCGAGTACTCTTGCGCTAGGCGCGCTGGCCCCTGGTGCTCTCTGGTTGTGCCGCGCCGGGCGCGACCAGGAGTGCGCCGGGCACGTATGAGGATGAGGTGTTATATGTTGAAATTTGCTGGAAAAATGTTGCTTTATGCTGAGAAGAGCTGAAATCGATGAATATGCTGTGCTGTTTAGATGAAAATGCTTATATATGATGTTAAGCTGAAATAGATGTATATTGTTGTGCTGATCTGGGCTGTGATTGATGATTTTTTTTAAAATGCTGAATGGTAGTAAGCTGGGTTTAGTACTACTTGGATGTGCTATATGTTGTTTTGCTGTGCTGTACTGTGAGCTGTGTTAGCTGAGCTGTGTGATGTTATTAGCCACTATTGTGGTGTTGTTATAGCTGCTATGTCGGTGCTGTTATTAGCTACTATTGTGGTGTTGTTATAGCCGCTATGTCGGTGTTGTATTAGCCACTATTGTGGTGTTATTATAGCCGCTATGTCGGTGCTATTATTAGTCACTATTGTGGTGCTGTTATTGCTGCTAAACAGTGTTGATATTGTTGAATGCTGTGGTGTAGTATAAGCTGTGCTGGTGTGCTGATAGCTGTAGCTGTTTTCTATCATATTGTCATATATGTATATTGATTTCTTTTCACTAGCTTTCCCTTTGTTGTCTCCATGATGCTTGGACTGCAATGATCATATTATGTATGGGAGCAGAGCAAGGATAAGTTGGTGGCTGATGGTGAGTCTGTAGCTGACAGACGGGGCTGGTCTTTTAGGATCTTTTGCTGTTTTAGCTACTTAGTGTAGTAGCCTTGGATGTATTTTGTACACTTTAACTCTATCCAGATTTGGATCATGTATATGTATATATTCTAGACCCTATATGTATACACTTGTTCCTTTCTGTGTGGTGTTTCTAGTGTGCTGTGCCGGGTGTAGTGACCAGCTGGGTCGTTACAAATAACTTTATATTAAATGTAAATTTTATCGATTTAACTATTGAACTATAATTTCATATTAACTTATATGTTTATATCAATTTTTTTAAAAAAATTAAATAATAACTGAAAAGTAATCAAAGTATTTATATTTTAGTATGTTTTGAAATAAAAATATTATGTCAATTTTGTTATATAAGAATGATATATCAAATTATCTTTAATTAATAAAAATATTTGTATGTATAATCTAAAAGAAAGAAATTTTAAATCTAAAAATAAATTTTTAAATATTCTATTTAATTAAAAATTATTAACTAATATAATAATTTATAAAATTTTATTGAAAATATGCCTAAATATCTTTAGGAGAATAAATTAAATTTTGATACAAATATTTTATTTATATTTCAAATATTTAGATTTAATCTATTTTAATTATTTTAAGATTTATTTCCTTGTTTTTAGAATAAGATAATATCAATATTTGATTTTGTATAACATTTTTTCTTTATAAATAGAGATTCATAAATAAAATTAAATTATGCTCCTTTAATAAAAATAACTCTTATAAAATATCTCCGCAGATAACTCTCATAAAATAACCCTATCAAAATTACACCAATATTATTTGAATTTTACTCTCAAATATTCCGATCATTTGATAAAAAGTAAAAATTGACAGATTTTTCAAGAAATTTTACGAATTTGAAGCTGTCTGATGGATGAGTTTCATGCCTTTTCTTTTCAAAGGAACAAATATACAGCTGTGAGCGGAAAGGGAAAGTTTATATATTATTTCTTTTACATTATCCATCAATTATAAATTATTTTTAACGTGATTTTTTTAGATAATTAGGGTAAATAATTATTAAACTTATTGTATTTATAATTTATGATTATATTATGATGTAATCTTTTTTATACCATTACATATATTATTTATTCTTTTATCAGTCGACAAGTATGTAGATTAACTGGAACAAAATTATTTCAACTTAATTATGAATTTAAATCCTACTATACAGTTATGTTAAACATTTAGAAAGTCTATAATAGTTATATTCAACTCAAATAAAATTGTTTTACATGCAATATACTCCCTCCACTACACACACACACACACACACATATATATATATATATATATATATATATATATATATATATTAAAAACTTTGAAAGTGAGTGTTTTGAGGAGTTTAATGTTGAAAATCTATGATGAAATAACACTTCCCACTCACCTTGTCTATACCTTAACACCCCACTACTTTTGATCCATTATCTCATAATTCCCTCATTCATATCCAACACCATGTTCTATGTGTACTCATGCTCATACATCGCTATCATATATCATCTCATTTAAGTAATACCATTTTGATTCATAAAAAAATTAACATTAATTTAGCTGCTAAAAAGAATAAAAATAAAATTGGTTAATATTTCTTTTTTACATACTACATATATTTTTTACTAAAAGTAATTATATTTGAGTCTAGTAAAACTATTATAAAATACAATTTTATTTGAGTATTCGAATATTTATGTTCTAATCAAATAAGATCTTTATTGACGACAAGTTTTGAATTTGACATCATTGTTAAGTTAAAATAATCTTGTATTAATTGATGTATGTGTTGGATAATTTTTGAAAAATTAGTGGAATGAGTATCATTTTAATTATGATTTTATCATGTTCGAATAAGATTGTCTTCCATTGAAAAATACTTGTGGACTATAAAAAAAATCATAAATTAAAAAAGATATTTTTAACTTTAAAGCAATCCTCTCCCTTATCCTCACACCTTTTTCCCCGGGCCAAGGCCCATTTGATGAACTGAGCTTTCTTACTTATTTTCCTTTACAAAAGCCTATATGAAGGTTTTGTAGTTTTGTAGTGTGGATTTTGTGTTGCGGGCTCTTTGGGAAAGTGACCCTACTATACAATATTCAATGGCTGTTGTTTATTATAGTTGCTTGTTTTCTTCTGTCTATAATTTGTGGCAATTGGCAAATCTGAATGTGTCTAATTATTGGCTTCTCTTTCCTTTTCTTGGTTTATACAACCTTGTTCCACTTTTATCATGTGTCTATCATTTTCATGAGAGATCATCACTTCAAATTACTTGTAGCATGTGACACTACTGATACTGTAACACCCAGTTTTTTTTATTATTGATTGCATTTTCGTAATTATTGATGGCATTTTCGTAATTTTATTAAAGTTATAGGGGTAATTTGGTAACTTGGAACGGGCTGTTCCAAAAATGGAATGGGTCGTTCCAAGCATTAAAAATGTGTTGTTTTTGTTGTTTTGGAACGACCTTGGAACGGGCCGTTCTGGTGTGGAGAACGGCCGTTCTGGAAGCAGTACCGGCCGTTCTGCTGAGTCTGGAAGAAGAATGGGCCGTTTCGGAGGGAGAACGAGACGTTCTGCTAAGATTGAGAACGGGTCGTTCTGGTTTCAGAACGGGCCGTTCTGCTTTTTGGGAACGGGCCGTTCCGATTTTGGAACGGGCCATTCCAGTTGAGAAATTTGCCCACGTTTGAAGGCTCCGGAACGGGCCGTTCCGAAATCAGTACGGGCCGTTCCAGGGACCCCAGGATGCCTATAAATAGGAGGCAGGGGGTGAAAATTTTATACTGAAGTGAGAAGTGAAATCTTAGAGAGAGAAAGAGGAAGAGAGAGAGAGAGAGAGAGAGAGAGAGAGAGAGAGAAAGAAAGAGAAAGAAAGAGAGAGAGAAAGGAGGAGGGAATCCAGAGGAGGAGGCTTTGCCCAAGTTTCAACTCCTCTTATCCAGGTAAGGGGGGAGTGAGAAACCTCGCTCGGGGGTGTGGGGATAATTGTTGGATAGTTTGTTTGTCGGATTGGCCCTCAATCCCTTGCCGTTGTGCTGTCTTATTTTCTGTTTGCTCTACTTTATTCCTTGTTGGAAATAATAAATGATTATGTAATCATAATCTCTTGTCGTTGTTCTGTTGGATTTTCTATTTACTCTACTTTGCTCTTTGTTGAAGGTGTCGTTGTTCTTCAATTTACTCTACTTTGCTCTTTGTTGAAGGTGTCGTTGTTCTGTTTGATTTTCTATTTACTCTACTTTGTTCTTTGTTGAAAGTAATAAATGAGTATGAAATTAATGTTAATAATAAATGAGTTTTAATATGAATAAGAATGCTTTCTGAATCTCTGTGAATACCTATGCGGACCTTATGAGGAGTATTTATGACATGACCATGTGAAATATGAACAAATGACATGAGACCTAAGAATGGACTATTGAGACAAACTATGATTATGAGACTATGACAAATGAGGACATGATGTACTAAATGAAATTCTGTAATAAGTTAAATGTTGAGTTAATGAAATAATGAATGTGTGACATGCATCATATGCATATATTACTCCAGGTGTGCCGCTGAGGCCGCATACCAGTGATGTAACTTGCTAACGAGGTGTACCTTAGGGTCACCAGTGATGTAACTTGCTAACGAGGTGTACCTTGGGGTCACCAGTGATGTAACTTGCTAACGAGGTGTACCTTAGGGTCACTAGCGATGTAACTTGCTAACAAGGTATATCTTTGGGTCACCAGTGATGTAACTAGGTGTACCTTAGGGTCACCAGTGATGTAACCAGGTGTACCTTTGGGTCACCAGTGATGATATGTGAAACTTCCTTATGGCGCCACATGCATGCATTTATGAGTCGAGTTCATGACATCATTGCATGATAAATGAGTATATATGTGATATTGATGATGTATGTGTATTGTTTATATGTGACTTATATTTGCTGTGTGTGTGTGTACTATCTAATCTTTATTTCTGCACCTGAAACTGAGTGAGATGTTTCTCACTCCCTTGTTGTTTTTTTATATGTTTAAATTATGTTGCAGGTGATCAGCATCATGAGGATGTTGGTAATGAGGCTTAAGGCTTCAGTTGGGCATGCTCTGATAGGATGTGACATCGGCCATAGCTAGGCTTATTTTGGATGTTATTATTTTAAAAGCTTTAATTTTCTCTTCCTTTGTAATTTTGAACGTTCTTGAGAAAAGACCAAAATGTACATCTTTGTCATACTATTTTATTACATGATTTGAAAGTGATATATTAATTCCTAACTAGGAGGCACTGTCACCTTTACTGGAATTAATATATATTCTCCTTTATATGATTTCTTGAGTTTAATACTTATATTTGATTTTTTTTATGATTGATGAATTACGAATGTGAATCTTCTACCTTATGAGATTTGAAACAATTGTTTTATACATGAAAGATGTTATTAAACTATGAAAGATTTTATTTACTTTAAAGGAAAAAGAAATTATTGTTTACATTTATTGTGTATTAACGTTGGGGTAGAGGGTGTCACTGTTACTCTATTATGTACCTACACCAACATTTTTCTTTACTTTTTATAGCAATTTATAATTGATCATGTTCATGTTTGTTTCCACCCATATCTCTTTCTCTCTCTTTTTTTAATACATTACAAGTATGATCGAAAATGACAAATTTTTTTTTTTACATAAAGGATTATTATATGTAAAAAAAACTTTTTCTTTATGAATATTTAACTCAATTACATATCCAGTTTAAATTAATTTTTTATTCTACTTTAGTTGATCAATGCACACAGTAATAATATATTGACTTGGACTAACACAACCCTATCTTTTACATGTAAGTTAAAACGCGTCATTAGATACATTGTGTATTGTACAATAACAAGATGATTTTATTTGTAAGGGCCATTATTGACTCATCAAGTAGAAACAAAATAAAATAATGAATATTCCTTCTGCACGAAGTATCTCCTTTATTTTGATGATACGTATAATTCATAAAGGTCCAACAAGTATTTATAGTAGAAAAATAAGAAAGTGAAAATTCATTTTTTATAAATTAAAATTAATTTATATATAAATTAAATCAATTTTTAGATGAGATAAATGAAAGAATTTCTATAAGTTAATTATAGATAATAAGTTGATTTTAACATATTAGAAAATCTTGATTCATTTTATTTTTCTTAAAAATATTTATTATTTATTAATGATTAGAAATGCTTATAATACACACAGATTAGTAAATAATTAATGGACATATAATTTGATTGAAATATCCTTATTTAATCCTCAACTACAATAAAAATCAGAAATTACATTACAGATTTATATGTCTTTCTCCCAATTATCAATATCCAACTAAATCATAAATAAATTGCAAATAATAAGGGCATTATTTATTTTATATATATATATATATCACTGTAGTTACATTTTTAAAACATTAATAATTTTGAAATAACTAAAACAACAAATAACTGTGTATGGAGGAAGTATTGTGTGTTATGACTTATGAGTGACTTGTTTTTCAAAATTAAAATACTTAACTAATTCAGCTTCAAAATTAATCAATAGTGATTAATAACCTATTCTTTCGTTCTATAACAAGTGTTGTGTTATGTTATTTTATATATATTAAGAATATTTAATAAATAAATAGAAGAAAATAATAATTTTATAAAATTAATTTTGTGATTAAACTTCTTTATTAGAAATGATGCAACACAAAATCTATTTTCTACATTACACTATCATAACTAATATATAATTAAACAAAAAAAAATTTCACAAATTAAAAAAGATAGTTAAATTTATTTATTCGAGATGGTATTATGATTTCTCTCTTACAATATGCAGATGATACTATTTTTGTGGGAGAGGCCTCTTGGAAAAATGTTTGGGCCATCAAATCTATTTTATAACTTTTTGAGTTAGTAGCTGGGTTGAAAGTAAATTTTCACAAAAGTAAGTTTTTGGGAGCTAACATTGATTAAGAGATACTGGGTTCAATGGCTAATTTTTTGAATTGCAAAGTTGGCCATTTTTCGTGTTCTTATTTGTGTTTGTTTATTGGGGCCAACCCCAATCGTTTGTCAACTTGGCAAATTCTTATTTCTAAGGTGGAAAAAAGGTTGACTAAGTAGAAAGACAAACTCTTATCTTTTGGCGGAAGACTTGTCCTATTGAAATCTGTTTTAAATTCAATCGAACTACTTCCTTTCTTTTTTCAAGGCTCCCATAAGTATCATTTCTCAACTCGAGTCTTTACTTAAAATTTTCCTTTGGGGTGGGGATGATGAGCATAGGAAAATAGTTTGGGTTTCTTAGGATGATGTGTGTAAAGAAAAACATCACAGATGTGAGAGATTTGAGATCTTTTAATTTAGCTTTATTAGGGAAATGGAGGTAGCGTTTGTTAGTGGAGAGAGATTGTTTGTGGATTAAAGTGGTCACTTCTATTTATGGGGTAGTGACTTCTTTGAATAGGAGAGGTGGCTGTAGAGGGGTATTTAGGTGGTGGTATGACCTGTGGAATATTGAAGAGGGTGCAACAATTACATGTAATTGGTTTTCTAAGGAGTGTGTTAGAGTAGTGGGGAATGGTAGGAATACTTCTTTTTGGAGGGATTCTTGATGTACTACAAAACCTTTTTGTGAGAGGTATAGTAGGTTGTTTTCTATCTCTAACAATAAAGAGATATTTGTGGCAGATATGAGAGTATGCATGTAGGGAGGGAGAGAGTGGGTGGAATTGGTGTTGGAGGAGGCAATTATTTAGTGGGAGCAATCTCAGTTATCACTTTTGATGTTGGATCTAACATGTGTTCAGATGGATGGTACAAGTGATGATTCTTGGAAGTGGTCAGCTGATCCAAGATGACTTTATTCAATCAAGTCAACTTACTTTGTAATTATTAATGCCTCAATTTTTGCAGAAATCCCTCTTCATAAGTTCATATCGTGTAGGTTTGTCCCTTCCAAGGTTTCTTGTTTTGCTTGGAGGGTGATGCTTGACAGAATATCAACCAAAGTTAATCTTGTGAAGAGGAATTTATTATTGTCTTCGGATTCTGGATGTGTGTGGTGTAATCAAGGTCTTGAAACCTCTTGCCATATATTTTTTTAGTGTTCCTTTGCATACCAGGTTTGGATGTTGTGTTTGGAATGGTGTGGTCTCTTTGTTGTTCATTAAAATTATTTCATATCTCATTTTGAGCAGTTTTTAGGCCTTCCTAGTTGTGTTGCTAAAAATCAATACAAATGGACGGTGATTTGGCTGGCTACAATATGGAGTATTTGGTTGGCAAGAAATGAAGTTGTATTTGCTAATAAATTCACATCTCCAAAGGATTTGGTTGAATTGATAAAACTATGCTCTTAGAAGTAGCTGAAAGATAAAGATCTTGGATTTTACTATTCGTTCTCTTGTTGGTCAGGGTAACCTGTTGCATGTCTTAATCTTTATTAAGTTGTCAACATTAGTGTCTCTGGTGGTTTTGTGTAACAACTTCTAAATTTGGTTTTAATGGTCTTCGCTACTGTCTTTGTTTTCCTTTATTTGTTGTGCGGTTAAAAGAGGTGGTTTTTTGTCATTATACTCGGTTGCTAGACGTTGAGGTCATGGAGTATTAGTTTTTTTGTTTTTCTTAGTGGTTTTGGTTGGCTTTGTTTGTTTTGGATTACTTTTGGTCTATTTTTCTTGGTTATACCCTGTAGACTACTTAAGAGGTTGAATTTGTCTCTCTATTTTTTGTTATTTTTTGTAATTATTAATGGGTTGGAGTACCCCTTGTACTCCATTTTAATATATTTCATTTTGCTTAAGAAAAAAAATTATTTAATTTTCACAATTTCATATAAAATATATACTACATTTAATAAGATATTCTTAATCACATTTATATAAGATAATGCTCTCATTTATTGTCTTAAGGACGTTTTTAGATTAAGATTATTAAATAAAGTTAATTTTGTTGAAATTTGCTTATATTTGAATCCAAAAAATGATTAAAATAAGCATTTTTTTTACTTATATATACGTCTAAAAGGAGTATAATATATTATGGTATAAATGAAAAAGGGATAATTAATATTATATTAAAAAGTTAAACTGACAATTATTTTGATATTTATTTTTTCTTCTAATTTGACACTTATTGTGAGATAAAAAGAATACAAATTTAAATAATATACTTACAATATTACGAAGGACACAACTTATTATGTACAATTTCATAAATTGTTTAATTAGAATTAAAGTTTAATACAAATTTTAATAATATATATTTATCAAATATAAATACATATATTACCAAAATAAAACTTTAATTTTAATTAAAAAATAACACCTACCATATTAATGAAAGTACACCTAAATTTTGTCCTATCAAGAATTTGAATCATGAAAGTTATTATTAAGAGAGTTTTACTTAACTAGCATGTAAACACTAATTTTGTTTTATTAATCTTTCTACTATTTTCTCTCTCAAAGTTTTCAAGTCAATGATTCAATAATAAAAATATTTTACAAACCAGATTTAAATTTCAACAATATATATAAGAAAGAATAAAAAAGACAAAATATGGAAGCTAAATGTAACACCTCAATTTTCATACTTTTATGGAGGGTAATTTAGTAATTTTCATGTGATTTTAGTAGCATAGAACGGGTCGTTCCCAAACTAGAACGGGTCATTCCAAGCTACTAAAAAGGCTTATAAATTCTAGCCCAAAACGGCCCGTTCCCAAACCTGAACGGACCGTTCCAAGCTACTAAAAAGACCTATAAATCCTAGCCCAGAACGGGCCGTTCCCAAACTGGAGCGAGAAGTTCCAAGCTACTAAAAAGACCTATAAATTTTAGCCTAGAACGGACCTTTACAACCTATTAAAAGACCTATAAATTCTAGCCCATAATGAGCCGTTCTCAAACTAGAACGGGACGTTTCAAATATGGTCGTTGTGAGTAAAGATGCAACCCTAGAATGGTCCATTCTGGATTCAAAACAATCTGTTTCGGTCACTCCTAAAAGTCTATAAATACCAGCGCCTTTGCCTTCCCAAAGGGCTACACACATATCTCCACTTTGGACTTTTTCTTCTTCTTCTACACTCTCTGAAGACCAAAGGGAACCTAGAGGAAGAGACCAACAAGTTACCACTTCTTGAGCGAAGAATAATGAGTATATTGAACTCACTTTTTTTTTTATTTTCTTTTTATATTAGTAATATCTGTCATTTTAAAGTCCTTATTTAAATTTAAAATATGATTAAATACCAAAATATAGTGTTACAATATTCAATATAAATATTTGAAGTTATTGTATCAAAAATTTTATTGGAAGAATGGTTAATTAAATGTGACATCTTTTTAACCTTTGAATTTAAAATAAAAGTTGTGACAGTTTGATATCTTTAAATTTTTTCTCTAAAAACAAAAATGTCCAACCAAAAAATATTTTAAGGTAATAATATCTATAGCAATAATTATAATTAAAATTTTATTGAGTTGACTTTGGTGTACACCTCTGTCAATTTTATATTTTTACGATGAATGAGCTGAGACAGTTCAAGAATCCTAAATTTAACAAAAATAAAATTTAATTAAAAAATATCAACACACAAATATTTTTTATAAAGAACTACGTGACTCTGATTCTCCATTGCATATAGAGATACATAGGAGCAGGAAATAAATCTTGTCGAGCCAAATAATAATAATATTATATTTTAATTAATATTATATTTTTTATAAAATACATTTATTTGTTACAGTTAATTTTAATTAATCTAGGGTGAGATAAATATCTTATAAATAATTTTTTTAATTAATTAAAGATAATCGTCTTAGGATGACGTTGTGAGGTGCTAATACTTTCTTCACACGTAATCGACTCCCGAACTCAAAATCTGATTTTCATAGACTATTTTTTACTTTATAATTTTTTCAATATTTTTTTCATAAAAAATAACATTAGTGTCGACTTCTTATTTTTTAATTTATTTTTGTCATCTCTTTTGCGATCTCGGTTGCGACACAGTACTTATTCAAGCATTAATCTCACAATTACTTTGGCTAATGAGAATTTCTCTGACTGAAAAAAGAGCTAGGGGTCCTGATGGTTTCAATTTAATGATGCCCAAAGCCACAAATGTTTCCTAGAGCATGAGGTATTAAGTCCACCCCAGCATCATCTCAAATCAAGTGAAACATCATTTACTCCAGCTTTCAGTTAAAAATAAATTATCATTATCATTTATTGGAGTTCTTGGTTAAGTTGAAAGCATAATGATCATATTTATTGAGGCTCACATGTAGTTAAGTGGAGACCACAATTATCATTTGTTAACCTTCTCAGTTAAGTTTCTGTATTGGATGCCATCACATCTCGTTCAAAATTAGACAACTAATTTGGGTATATATTCACCCATGCATCTATGCCACACTTCCCTTTATACTCTTATTTTTCAGTATATGTAATAATTTTTTTCTATACATGAGATTTATACACGAACAATAAAAAAGTTTATAATACTCACGTACCTGTTTAACCAATTAAACTAGAACCCATTAATCATATATATAATAATATTTTTTATCATATCATTTATTATAGTTATACTTATTTCTTCTTTTTATTTTCTCTCCTATTAAATTAGAGCCGTCAAAGTGGGTTGGGGACCGTGAGCTAACCGGGCCCGCCTTGAAAATGAACTGGGCCGGGTCAAAAAAAATTAAAGTTTTATAGTAGGTGGGTATATCTCAACCCGGCCCACTTTAACCCGGCCCACGTAGGTTGAACCCGTGATGGGCCTGGTAGCCCACCAACCCACTAATTTTTTTTTACCATAAAAGTTTAAGTATGATTTGTAGTTAATTTTGTATGATAAGATATTGAAAATTTTTATTTTAGACTTTTATCATGATTTGTATTTAATTTTATATGATGAGTTATGACTTATGATTATTAATGATGTTAATTTTATGACTATTATGTTAATTTATAATTAATTTAAAATTTAAAATTTTATTAATAATTTTTTTTTAATTTTTGGTGGGTTAGTGGGCTGGCCCGTATAACCCACTAACCTGTGGTGGGCCAGGCCGGCCCAAATATTTTTTAAAAAATCAAAAATAAATCAAGTTGGAGGCTGATGATATATACACCTCCTATCATTTATAAATACACCTCCAATCTCTTTTTTTTTTTAAAAAAAATTCCTAAAATATCTTTTTAATTAAATTTTTATTTTTAAAATTATTTTATTCACCCCCTTCTTTTATCATTCTTCTTCTTCTTCTTTCTTCTTCTTTTTCTTATTCTCCTTTTTTATCACTCTAGTCATTTTTTGATGATTTTATTCTTTTTCGTTTTTCATTCTTGATTTTTCTTCTTTTACAATCAACATAATCATATTTTATCTTTCTATCTTTTAAATTCTATTTTTCACTTTTCACTCTATTCTTTCTTAAACCTTAATTTTTCATTCAATCATCATTATTATCCTCTACATTCAATACAAGGTACAAAATTAATATATTAAATTACATTTCATATTTACAATTTTTTTTAAACTTATTTAACATTACTTATGCACAACAGGTTCGATCGCAGACGCTGGTGGTGGATGAAGAGATAAAGAAACTGGTAAGTTAAATGTGTCATGCGCTTATAAAATAAGTTTTTTAGCATTCCGGAAAGTACTTTCCGGAATAGTAAAATTATTGTTCATATAATTCCAGAAAGAGCTTTCCGTAACAGTAACTTTAATATTATGGAAAGTACTTTCCACAATGTAAAATAAGTTTTTTAGCATTCAGGAAAGTACTTTTCGGAATAGTAAAATTATTGTTCATATAATTCTGGAAAGATCTTTCCGTAATAGTAACTTTAATATTATGGAAAGTACTTTCCAGAATGTAAAATAAGTTTTTTAGCATTCCGGAAAGTACTTTCTAGAATAGTAAAATTATTGTTCATATAATTCCAGAAAGAACTTTCCGTAATAGTAACTTTAATATTATGGAAAGTACTTTCCGGAATGTAAAATAAGTTTTTTAGCATTCCGGAAAGTACTTTCCGGAATAGTAAAAGGTTCATGATATATGCACCTCCTTTTTTCTATAAGTACACCTCCTTTTTTAAAAAAAATAATTAAATTTTAAAATATTCTTAATTTTTTTATTTTAAATTTTACATCCATAATATTTAATTTAGTACTTTTTTTCACATACTTTCATCTTTTTTTTAATTTTTACATGCACCCCCCTATCTTTCTTTCACTACACCTATTTTGGTAGCATGTGAAAACTAAAAGAGAAAAAAAAAGTGTGTGAAAAAGGGTACTTACCAGAGTCAAATCCTTCACCGGCAAAGAGCCTTTCTTATGCTAGTTATGGTGGGGCTAGTCCTTTTTTTCTATTCAAAATGACTGTAAAAGTATATTCATATTACTCTTAGTGACATTGAGCGAAAAGAGACTTTGGGAAGAAGAGGGGTGTGGGGTGTGGGGGTGCGGGGAAGGGGGGTGCGGAGAAGAGAGGTGTAAATTTAGGAATTTAAATTTTTTTTAAAAGGGTAATTTAGACATTTTATATATTTTTTTTAAAAATGGGGGTGTGTTTATACAAGAGTGGAGGTGTGTTTAACATCTGCCCAAATTAGATTGGCTCGTTTTTAAAATGAGTCAAGATGGACTGGTTCACATGGGCCCGGCTGGCCAGCTCTACCCTACATGTTAAATAAAATGAGTGTCTAGGGATCATTTTCCTTTTTATAAGGGTCAAAACATAATTATTTGTTCATCATTGATTGGCTTAGAGACGGAACTAAAAATAAAAATTTGTCCACCACTAAAAATAGCATTGCAAAATACAGAAGAAATTTTGAATCCATATCTATCTCTTTTTTAAGCCAGCAGGAATTGACACATCTGATTGAATCTTTCATTATCACTGGTTGTAATTTGAGTTCGATTTTCATATTTTTTTTTCCCTAATAGCAGGCAATATATAAATTCCTCCATAAATTTCCGCTGATATTAGAAATCTTTTATACTGTACCAAAATACGTATTTGATTAATGTTGAGTGTAAAGTAATTTAATTATTATACACTCTTTATGATTTTTATTATAAGATACAAATGTACAATTAAGAGAAAGAAAAAAAATTGTGATTCTTTTTATAAAATACTTTATAATTTTTATAAGTTTCATTAACTTTATTTTTCTTTTTTTTTCTTATTAAAGATTGTAAGAATATATATATTTTTTATTGTTTTATAAGTTTTAATATAAAATAATATATTTATTTTTTATAAAAATTTAATAATAAATGATAAATATAAAATTAATATATCATAATTTTATTTTATAAACTTAATAAAATCAACTAATATAACTACTTATATTGATTTATATAATTTAATTAAAAATACTTTATAATAAGAAGACAATATACTAATATAAAAAATCTACTCACAAATAAGTTAGAACCGCCAAACGTGCATGCTAGTAATTGCATTCATAAGGCCCAATTGTAACATGGTGTTTCCATCATGTTTGTTTCCCACGCTTCAATTTAAGCAATGATCAATACTTAAAACATTTTTTGAGCGATCTATAGATTAAAATTGGTAGGTTAGAAATTCATTTATTAATAATTTAAGTGATTGGAGATTTGGGTGAAGAAGTACAAAGTGAATATCATTTAAATAATGTCATTGTAATTAGTTAAGAAAATGTAAAAAAAAAAAAAATGTAGCTATTATTGGTTACTAACATGGAATATTATTTAATGTGATGATGTAAGAAAAGTTTAAAGATATTAATTGTCATGCACTTTTCCTTACCATCATCCTTCTCTCTAAATTTTTTTCTAACTGTCATGTACTTTTTTTTTTTTTAGTGTATAACTTTTTTACATCATTAGTCAATTAGACATTATCTTTTATACAATTTTTTAAAATAACTATTATAAAAGTTAACGAATTTATAACATATGTTGAATTTATATGATAAAATAATATCTGTTTATAGTGTGCATTACGATAAATTCAATGCTTTAAAAATAAATTATTTTTTTACTTCTTAATATTGTAGCACCGAGATATTAGTTTTTGAAATTTTAAAAAATATATCAAATAAATTCCTGAAATTTTGTAATTAGTCTCTACACTCAACCGTTTGGGTTATGATTATAGTTATAAAGTCTATCTTATTAATAAAAGAGGCACACGTGTCAAAATAATTTTATATTTAACATTCTTCTAATTTTAAGATAATTATTATTCTATTCAAATAATTTTATATTTAACATTATTCTAATTTTAATTATTTTATTATTATGTATAGGATCTTAATAAATTTTATTATTGTATTAGTATATTTATTATATAAAATTAATATAATATTATTATTTTAAGTAGTCTTACTACTATATAACAATTTCAATTACAATTATTGTAAAAGTTAGATAAGTTTTATATATGATGTAGATAAAAATATTGGTGATAAATTTTATGTTGTCTATTTTTTTATTTGTTTAAAAAATGTTAAATTTGAAAAAAAAAACTTTTTTATTTAAAAAAATATTATTTTTAAACTAAAAATTGAAATTTATAATTATATATGACAATTTTTTTTCTTTTAAGATGAATAATTTAAAAAAATCTTATTTGTTCAAGTAATAGTTTAAAAAAATTTATTTTTTAATTTCATTTATTTTGTATAAGTTAATTATTACTGAAAATTAAGTTTATTTATTTAATTTTTAAAAAATATTATATATATATATATATATATATATATTTTTTTTTTTTTTTTTAATTATTGAATTAAATGGGTTGAGTTTTTGAACTTACTTTATTAATTCGGACAAGATGGGACCGATCGAAACATGGGATATTTTATTATTTTGACCTCTAATTTCATAAATGTTATATATATTTAAACAAATATAAAATAAATAAAATAAAATTACTACAAAAATAATATAATAATTTTTTAAAATATAATAAAATAATTTATAAAATTTTAAAATTTTAAAAATATAGAAAAAAAAATATATTGATACCATATATTATAATTTAAGATAATTATTTTTCTATCATGAATAATTTGATATTTTAAATTATTCTAATTTTAATTAATATATTATCATGTATTATTGTGTTTAAGATCTTACTAATTTTTATTATTGTAATAAGAATCTTATTATATAAAATTATTATAATATTACTATTTTAAATAGTCTTACTACTATATAATGATTTCAATTGCAATTATTGTCAACTTTGGACGAATTTTATATATTCTATAAATAAAAATAATGGTGATGAATTTTGTGTTGTCTAAATTTTTTACATGTTAAAGTTTTATGTTTTTGATAAAATATTAAACTTGTAAAAAAATTCTTATAAAAAATAAGTTGTTCCTTTTCAAGCTAAAAACTTTAAATTTATAATTATTTTTCAACAATTTTTTTACTTTTAAACTGGATAATTTAAAAATTTTTATTTGTTCAAGTGATAATTTTAAATTTTCATTTGTATAATGTTTAAATTTTTGTATTTCATTTATTGTATCTAAATTATTTTGTTAAGATAATTTTTTTGTGCAGGACTGAATTTGGAAGAGGTTGGAAGGAGAGTGTTATCTTAAGGAGGTTCTAATCGAATTTGTTTGGTCAAAGATGAGGATTCAAGAAGAAAGGAATTATATTGCAAAACAAGGTGGTGGAGACTAATTCATAAATCATAATCCTAACTCCTCAGCAAGACTTTGAAGGCAAGATATTTTCTCCCTAATCATTTGTTATCTTTCGGTTTAACAACTAATCTCTCGTATAAGAGATTCACTTTTATTATTAAATATTTTTTTAACATATGTTTGAGTGTTCTTCACATCCGGTTTGATCCTCGTTGCATAAAAGTTAATAGGAGTAACTTCTCCTCACTTAGTCATTTAGACATGGTGAGAATATTGATGAACACCTTAATGAATTTGTTCCAAACATGTTGTGCCTATACAAAGATGTAATGGTAATTTTATCTTTCTCCCTTAGGTACACTTGAAGGAGCAAAAAAAGCAACAAAATGGATTCTAGAAGATGTTTGTGTTTGCATGGATTCCCCCACCAAAATGGCCATGACCATGGAGCCCCTATGAGAAGATGCAAAAGTGGCAGGGTTATGGTTAATGCCCCTAGTTGTTTGCTTTTCTTTTTGTCTCTTTTCATCTTTGTATCTCACATCCAAAAGAGAAAAGTGTCAAAACGTTATTGTGGATGATTTTATTACATGTCACTTAATACTTAAACTTGTCGCAAACTGTAGGAGAAATTGTTTTTGAACAACAAATTTGTATACCATTTTATAACTAGAAGAGAATAGTGGGAGACAGAGATGAACAGAGAAAAAATGAATATTATATGAAGTGTTATAAATAAAATAACCATTTTAAAAGTACATGGTCAAGGATAATGAAACAAAGACAGCGGAGCAGAATGTCAATAAATGTTTGTTGTTTAGACCTCGGAATATTCTCTTACTGGTTGGAGACCAGTAAATTCTAAAGTTGAGGGTTAGAAGAAAAAATAAAGGAAATAGTTCTTTATAACACATGTATAAATATTTAATGTAACTACATATCTAAAGTTTAAATTTAATATCGTTATTTAAGTTAGAAGATCTATTTATCAGTTAGTTTATATATCCATCCGTGACTTTTTGGATTAATTATATAAAAGAGGAATAGTATCAATAAACTCACTAATATTCTTATTTTAACAGATGCTTTATCATTAGTTAAAATTTATTTAAAATTATAAAATCATAAGTTAAGTAAAGTTTATCAAACAATATTACATAATTTTTAACCGATAACTAAAAATATATTTTAAGAATGTATGAAAAAAATATCAAATTACTGTACCGAGATAAGAACCAAAAACTGTATTCAACAGATATGAAGATGAGGGTAAAAAACATATATAGATAAAAGTAAGTGAGATAATCAATAATATTCTTATACAAATTTCAGTTTAGTACTCCAATCAGAGGACACTCGTCAGTGTAAGCAGAGATATTCTTGTTCTTTGGAAGCAGAGAGATTCTTGTTATTTGGAAGGCACATTATCTTCGATATATTATTAAAGATTTCTCTTAAACAAAATATCTTAAACCAATGCATAGGGATTTGAGAGCAATGCACTTTTAATAGAAAAAAAGTAGTTATGCAAGAAAAGGAAAAGACTGTGTTTGGGGCCAAAGCACATCTAGAGGTGAGAGCATATTGTTAAAGTGTATTGGATTTAAAGTTTCTCCAATTGATGTAACTAACCAAATTCTCGGAAATTAAGTTATTAAAGAATTCTTCATACAAATTGTATGGTTATAACTTTGGTGAGGGGACACAGTCACAAATTTGAATTTTAGATTTTGATAGATAAAAAGAATTATATGAGTATAAAAATTTAAAAATAAAAAGTTTAACCAGTCATTGCAGAGGAAGTGCATAACAAAGTATATGTTGTAAGTGAACAATTTTCAGCACCGGTGAGATTATCAGCAAAAATTTAAGAGGAACCAAGATAAACAAGAGCCCAGAAAATTGGATCAATCCAAACAATATAGCAGCAAAGGACACCCTTAATCATTTAGAAGAAGAAATAAAAAAAAATAATGGTAATAATATATAAAACAAAATTTGTAGCTGTTTTCATAACACAAGCCTCAACAGCAAGACACTTCAATCTTGTGTAGCCTAAAATTTTCAGCTTGTTTGACATCTGAAATCAAGTGTTGTCTAAACATGGTAATGAAAGCTTCCACCCTCTCATTCAACTCCTCCTTGGACAGCACTTGAACATGCTCCTCCTCTTCATCTTCATCTTCATCCTCATCATGATTATCATTCTCTTCTATTATTTCATTCTCAACATGAACATAATTTTTGCTACTAGTGCTACAACATTGTTTCATGTAGCATTCTTTTCCTTCTTCATTTTCTTGAGACCCCCCACTAGGCCTTTTTTTCTCTTTATTTTCACTCTTCACTTCTTCAACACTACTTTCACTTGGCCTCATAGACATGAATAGAATGGCTAACAAAATGACATTGAGGATGAGGAACACCCAAGCACGCCATTGCTCAACTAGAAAGTGCTTTAGACACACCATTAGAAGAAATGTACCTGCTGTGAACACTATAGTGTGCATGCTATCCTCCATGTTGTGTATGTGCTCTTCCTCCTTGGTTTCTCTCTCACACTCTCTTCTCTTCATCTCCATATTGAACCTTGTTGTTGTTGTTGGTTTGGTTTGAGTTGAGTTGAGTTGGTTAGAGTTAGAGCTCGATATAAATCACTAGGAGATGGAAGTGGGTATTGTGCAATGATATTATGATAATGATGCACTTGTTGGTGATGTGGGGGACTGCATAACCACAATGAAGGGGTAAAGTTGTATTTGTGATGATGATGTGAATGGTGTAAGGTGATGAGGAGACAAGCAAACACAAACGTACAAGGACTGATACTTTGACACTATGCTATGCTAAGGTCACATTATCAAAAAAAAAAAAATTGCTACTCTAAGGTCCTTGTGCTGATGATGATATTCTGATCCAAACTTGGGAATTTAGCTTTGTAAGTTAGTGTGTGTCTCGGATTGGCGTGCACACCAAATCATGCATGTAGCCACTACCCTTAAAGGAGTGATAGGCTCGTGACATTGGCATAGTAGTTGTTAGTTGTTACCCCAACTCTTCTTTCAAAATTCAAAGACTTAATTGTGTTGTTTGGTTTCATGCTTTCTTATTTTTTCAAACTTCTTCTGCTAAATTCTTTTGGTCCACTGAAAGGCTAATTTGATACATCACTGTTGTAGTTGTATAATTTAGTCAGTTTGTCATATATAGGAAAGATCTCCATGTAATTTTAACATTTGAAAAAAGTTTTAAAATTATCGATGTTCTCGATTATAATGTGATATTAATTAGTTTATTTTCTTCTTAATTTGCCTCTAATAAAGTTTTTAACTACTATAATTAAAAGTACAAAAATGTTTCTTTTACATTCATATAAGACAAAAGCACTCGAACAACATCCTTAAAAAATTATTTTCTCTTTTCTTCATTGTTCTACGTGAAAAGATTGAGGCTAAAAGATAATTAGAAATGAAAAAGGGAAAAAGAAAAGTAAGGTGTTGCTTGGATGTTTAAAAAGCATAACTCTTAAAAGTAATGTATTTATTAAGAGAATGATGTTATTTTAATAAAATTGTATAAAAGAAAAGTTATATATTCACTGTTAATCTTTATATGTATGTAAAAATCTCAATCTCCAATTACTTTAACAAAATAACTAATTTAACTAAAACATATATGCCGATGAGACACTCTCCTATACAATTCATCAATTTGTTAAATATTAGATGTTTAATTATAAAGGGTGAATAATATTGCACAATAAAAGTAGTAGAGAATCAAATTCGTGAAGAAAAAAGAAATGAAAGATTGAAATTTGCAAAATTAAGAATGTAAAGGAATAAAAAGAAATATGCAATTAAGGTAAGCTTAAGTAGAAAACATGTTCATTTATGCTTCAAGTTTCTCTTGGTTGTAGCTATTTCCAAAACAAATTTAGAAGGGTAGAATGGGCACAATGATGTGGAAGTAACTCTAGAAAAAGACACATAGATAAGTGGGGAGTTGGAATCTCTCCCTACCCAAAATTGAATGACATGCTGCAAGGCTTTTGGGAGAATAGGGGATTAAAGGGCACTAGAGTTACTGGTTGAAAGACAAAAGGGATTGGAACGTGATAGAGGCAAAGCACGCTTGACATGCACATGTAGCACAGAATGTCCCCACTTGTCCAATGATGTAAGCCCTTAACCTTTGATGTTTCTTTCTTTTTTCCTGTTCCTGCCAAAAGTGGCCAACCATAGTACAACTAGATTCTTCCTAGGTCGCCAAGCTCTCCGTGGAAAAGATCAAGTGGGATTTTGGAACCCTTGGGCTCTTGCCTATGGGCCCACGCTAGTGGGCTTTGGATTCTGTGGCCATCAGGAAAATTCGTTTGCTATTTATGCTGTTGCGGACTCATGCTATTTGAGGGCCATTCTTGCATCCCAATATTACATGCATTACTTTAGAGAAAGTCCATGTTCATATAGGAACAAAATGCTGAAGTAATGGTATATTTTACTTAGATTTAATTGCATTCTTTGCTGTGCAAATTTTCATAATTTCACAAATTTTATTATCCAACTTTTGAAATCGTGCACTTTGCTATCTAATTTTTAAGATTTTGTACATTTTGATATTTCATTAATTGATTGTTTGTCTCTATTAGTTGATCGCTGACATGATACTGACACATTATGTTAATGTGAATTCATATTATTTGAGGGTCATTCATGAATCCTAATATTACCTTACATTACTTTGGGAAAAGTTCATATTAATATAGGAGCATAAGGCTAAAGCAACCGTATATTTTACTCAGACTTAATTGTACTATTTTGTCACCTAAACAATTTTACAAATTTTACAAGTTAACTTTTGAAATGACACATTTTTGTCTTAAATTTAAACTTTTGTACATTTTGTCACTCTATTAATTGATTATTTATCTTTGTGAATTAATGTGACACATTATGTTATATCATCATTTATATGTCATATTAATAATTAACATGTCATGTCAACAATTAAGTAATAGAGATAAATGATCAACTAATAGAACGACAAAATAACGATAAAATGTATAAAAGTTTAAAAGTTGTGACATGTAAAATTTTAAAAGTTGGATAACAAAATATGCAACCTTAAAAGTTAAATAACAAAATTTGTGAGATCTTTAGTTACAAAAAGTGCAATTAAACTTTTACTTTTTACAAGATTTAGAAGCTAATAAACCGTCGTCACAAAAGGATTAGCTAAATATAGGTTATTTGTTGAATTGTGGGTTTAAGTAGACCGGTTAGACAAGATAAAATCAACCTGCATACCCAATTATACAGTCGTGTTGTGAAACTGTTTTACACTTATTTGTCATATATTAGTAGAAGAATTTAATCAAGCTTTTTCAATAATGTGTACATAATAATTGGATGATAGAATAAACCAATTTCATATTGACAAGTGATCAAAATTGTACTCAATTTATGAAAACCAATCGATTGTAAATTACCTGGTAATACACCTTTTTTCTTCTTTTTTTTTTTTTTTTCACAATAGTGTACCGTAGAAAGAATCGGCTTAGTAGAAGTTGCTCAAATATCAATACTTACATGGTATATTATTTTCACACAAAATACTAAACATATCAGTTTTTCTTTCCAATAACCTGATCAAATGAACGTTCCTTCACCATTGGGGGCTTCATTCCCACTGACCACACCTGTATTTTCTCAACAGAAATGTTGTTATAGCATTATAGTTGTTCTGAAAATAAATTTGACCAAAGTTTAAAATGTTAAAACTGAAAATAGTTATCAAGTATCAAGAAAAAAATATCAAGTTCTAGCTCAGTTAATAGAGCAAATACTTGAATTGTTGTAAACTCTCTTTATACAATTCAATTCTAATGAATAAAAAAATAAGAGAAAGAAATATCAAATCATTAATTGTAACTTATTGTAAGAGAAAAGAATCTCCCTGCCTTCCACCCCTCCCTTCCCAAAACGAATGATTTGATATCTTTTGAATAAATATTTTTAACTTTAAGTATCACAGAATAAATATTTGTTATAAAATTAAAATTCATAAGAAAAGTGTTTTAAAATATGTAAATTATATTATAATTAAAATTTATAATAAATAAATTTAAATGTATAAATTATATGTTGAATTTACAATGAAAATTTAAATTACAGTATATATTGAAAACTTTTGTAGAAATTATTAAAGTTGAATTTAATGAAAGAGAAAAACGAGAGTACATTGAACAGGATAGCCAGTTAAAAAAATCAAATATACACAGTATAAAAGATAGGGGAAAATGATTGGAAAATAAATTGTAGCTAATTGCAAAAGTGGTGTTTGAAATGTATTCTTAAAATAAAAGAAAATTGTGTATTTTAATTTATAAGATAAAAGTAAATTTCCTATGGGTTGATCTTGGTGCAACCTATTGATGGAAATAGTGAATACTCTGATTCCATTTCTGGAAGACAACTTGATTTGAAAAATCAATCTGTGCCAGGCTTCATTTATTGACTTACTTCACTTCACTGTTTAAAGATATCAGATTACAAAATAATCATACAAATTTATCTAAATACTCAAACTGAGGTTTCCAATTCAGCCTAACAAATTTCAAGCTTCAACAGCTCCCGAGTTCAATCACCAGCATAGTGATGTTCTTGAGAAGAAGACTTGAAATGAGCCAATTACAATCGGCATAAGTTTAACCTGCCAGCAATAAGACTTTTCTTCCTATAAAGTTTATAGTTTATATGGAGATATATATATATAAAAAAATGACAAAAAAGATTCTACAAACATAACCATCAGCTATCAAGGGTTGCCACCAACATGTCATGACTCAAATGTTAAGAAAGCTTAAGTTATGAGACTTTGGCAATAGGGTCTTTGAGCCTGCAGAAACATTTTTTTTTTCTATTAAGCTAGGGTGCCTAGCTGTTAAAAAAAAATGTATTTGATGTGTCAGAGGCTAAGATGTAAGATACCACCTTCAAGGTGTTATTTACTTCAAAGGCATGCTATAGATGAATCCTAAAGCCTTAAGCATCTACTGATATCAACACCTTTTTTATATAAGCTGCACAAAGAAAATGAATAAATTAGACTGGAGCTCAAATACTGATTTTCTATCCTAAAGCAAGGCAACAATTGTAAGCAATCAATATATTTCTATAGAAAGAAACTTCCTATTACAATCTTATTTTAAAGAAAGGATTTCAAAATTCATCTGTCAGTTAAATCTGAAAAAAATAATCCCTAAATGAGGAAAGCTAGAAAGTTATGTCAATCCCAGGCATTCATGATCCATAACAAACTATCAGATAACCCTTCATATTGATTTAACCCAAAACTTCTTAGCACTTAATTCATATCCAATTATCGATGCTTGTGCTTCCAATTCAATCAGCAAAGGATGAAATCAGGGGGAGTTATTGTATTTGTATGCATCAAAATTGGACAAACCTGATGAGCAACCTTAGCCAGGTGCTAATTATCTTTAGAAGTTTCCTCTATTATGCTAGATTTCTGGGGTTCTAATGAACTATTTTGTTTGTCCTCCACCCTCCTCTTTTTCACCATGCTCTTCTCAGAATCAATATTTTGGTCTGCATTTCTCAAGGATTCTTTTTTTCGCTTCCTTTGGAATGTATACTTCAGAAGCCTACTGTCATCTACTTGACTGGAAGATCCATCATTTTCTTCAAAATCTTTTGCATCTTTAAAATCTGTATTTGCAGATGGAACATAAAAAACCTCAACTTTCATAGGAGAACTTGGACCTGTTAGATTCTGTGCAGCACTTCCTTCTAAATTTAGTAACTTGGTATCCATCCCAATAGCCTTCTCCACATGCTCAAATTTATTTAGAGCCTGAACACTTTCTGCAACACCGGTTGACCCATGTGCAGGCTCTAAATCAGCAAATGGTGGCACTGGCTTCATCTTAGCACCATGTTCATCTTCACAACATTTATCGTGGACAGATGAGCACTGCTTAAGAACAAATGATGGTTTACAACTCCTAAAAGCAGAAGATTTCATCCCTACAAGTCTATGTCTTCTTCTCTTTCTTTTCCATTTGCTAATGACACTAGGCTTGATAGAAGGTAGAGAGCACACACCTTTGTTGGGTTTACAGTTTCCATTTACATGCATTTTACAAGAAAGCAAGCAAGACCTGTAATAGGAAAATATCTTCCGTCTTGGTATCTTACGGTGCTTAATGTTCTTCTTAATTTCCATTTTCTCAGCCAGTGCACTAAATTTTGCAACTTCCCCATTGCTATCTTTAGCAATGAGCCCCGGTTTTTTACCACAATGTTGATTGTCGGCATCTTGCATGAGCAACTTTTCATCCAGCAAGTTTCCTTCAAGTGCACGAATTCTCTGAGTAAATCCATTTCGGCGAAGTTCAGGTTCCTTGCTTCTCATATTGATGGAAGCCAAGTCAGAGTCATGACCATAGTAATCCTCCACATTAGAGATGCCCAGTTGCTCAGTTTGTTTTTCTGAATTACAGCATTCATTATCTAAACCATTCACAGTCAGTAATTTGTTCATCACATTACTGCTTGTTACACATTCAAGTTCTTTATTAGGAGAGGATACTAAAATCTTAGGTTTTGCACACTCCTGAAAAGATGCAACTTGCTTTACATTCTGCCCATTCAAAGGCTGGACCTGGTTATTCTTTGTCTTCTCTAACTCGAGATATACATGCTTCAATTCCACTCTAAGATCAGTTATTACATCCTCAGCTTCATTCAATTGTGCTTCAAGCTCATCAATTTTTCTTTGCTTCTCCAATGATGTTTTTTCTGCTTCAGTTGTCTATAAACAAAGAAAACATTTGTTTATGGAAATGCCTGGTATAAAATACCAAAAAAGTAAAAACTCATCAAAGTGGGATATCCAATTACATCGTAGTTTTAGCCATGCAATAAAAAAAATTTCCTTCTAAGTGTGAAATAACTCGAGCAACACCAATAATGTGAAACTTACTACAAGCAACACCAATAACTTGAGCCATTCAATAAACAAAATTTCCTTCCAAGTATAGACTTTTATTAGGTTTAATTGTTTTTGTTGTTCTTGTATAGATTCTGACAGGGGAATAACATAATTTCTTGTAATGAATGACTACCCAATATTGAGGAGAAATGTATCCCCCCAAGTCTTTCAATCATTTAAACTTTTAGAACTTTAGTTATCAGGGAAATGTCAATAATTGACGGTAGCGCAACTATGTAAGCATATTTAGAAATATGTTAATTCCACAAATAACTTGGAATTCAACTTATAAACCAGGAAAGATATATAACCTGAAGCAGGACATACCTCACTGGTGGACAAGCAGAGAAAATGAGAAATATATTTTTTTTGGTTAAAATACCTTTTTAGTCCCAATATTTGCAATTTTTTTAATCCCTTTGGTCTCTATGGTTAATTTTTTTTGTAATAATATCTATTTTGTGTTGACATGATAGAGATCTTCAATTTTGTAAGAATAAAAAAAGGGTGTCCCAATAATAGGCATCACAGGTGAGGGTACAAAAGAGGTATGAAACGTCGAGAGACCTAATTTAGATTTTAGAGTAACTCCAGTAAAAGAAATTTGACATCAGACACACAAAGTCGAATTAATACCTTTGTCACATTAACAAAAAAGAGAACATTACAATAAAAAAATAATGACAACGACTAAAAGAATTAAAAAAAATCCAAGTATAAAGATGAAAAAGATCTATCTTAAACTATAAGAACTAAAAAGATTAAAAAAGATAAACATAGTGACTAAAAAGTTTTATTTTAAATTATAGGAACTAAAAAGTAAAGTAAGTAAAATTATAGGGATTAAAAAAGTATTTTAACTTGTTTTTTATGAATTTCAAACACACAAAAGGAGAAACAAGAAAAACCCAACAGAATTTAATAGATTATGATTTTGCTCAAACTTCATTAAAATTATTATCAAAATTGAACTTGCATACCAGATTACGGGTGGTGTAGAATGAAAGTAACCGGGGAAAAACAGAAAGTTAGTTTTCATAGATAATAATGGAAGCATGTGAAAACATGTTAGTTTTCATAGTTAGTTTTCAAGGAGTCACTTCTCAACATGTTTTTTTATGGAAATGAAGAATTTTAGTTTATTATCACATGCATTGAGATATACAGCCAATATTTATATGGGAAGAAGGTTTCAGTTTTGCACAGGAGAATCACAAGCTAACCGCATAAACAAGAATAAGTTTTTTTATCCTGGCATCAGGTAGGGGAGATTGTCAAATAATACTTGTCAAGAAAGAACAATATGAACCCAAGCCAAAAAAAGTTGATATAAGTTGAATAATGATAAATCAACTAAATATAATATATATATATATATATATATATATATATATATATATATATGTATGTATGTATGTATGTGCGTCTTTTACTTACTTGTACCAATATCTTACACTGAGGTTTAACCTAAATCAATGCATTAACATTCCCCTCCTTGCTCCCCAGCCATTCACACAATAAATGTGTCTTTCTTTTTAGAGTACTTACATTATGCCATTTCTAGTGAAACACTGTTGACTTGCCAAAATGAAAGGATGATTAGAAAATAATACATAATATCTCTTTGCTGGATTTGAAGTTGATTATGAGTTCAATTAATAATAAAAAAGGTGAATTATGTGCCTCTTAGCAGTAACACAGGAAACGGATAAGGTGGGAAGCAACATCCTGTAGGGGGAAGAACACAGGTAGAGAGAATAAGATGTTAATGCTGAGATGGAGTCAGCTATATATGTAGTTATGTACTACACATACCCAAACAGTCATTGTAAAAGATCAAAGCATCTTCTGAGGATAACAAAAGAAGACACTAATAATGCAGTACAATTTCGATGTAACATTTCACTTCATCCAGAAAATAATACATGTGAATTCTACTTGAACAATACAAAGAATTCTCATACCAGCACACACATGTGATCCTACGGATCTTCCACTCCAGATTCGAATTGGAACTCAAAAAGCAGGCAGACACTGAAAAATTGGGGATGGGGGTCTAAAAAGACACCATTACTCAATCACCTCGGTGCTTGTTTGGTTTGCCATCAACATCACTTCCGCTTCAAAAACAATTGATTCTAATAGTATTTCATGTGTTTGGCTACTTTTGCTTCCAAAATAGTTGATTCTACATTATAGATTGATTGTGTAGGAAGTGAATTGTTCTTGATTCTGCATTATAAAATTGATTAGGTGTGTAACTAACCCATAAAGTTTTCAAAAATATATGTATAATTACATTTCAAAAGCAACTTTACTTCGCCATTCACACAATCAATGCTTCTAAGCTATTTTAAAAACATCATGGTCAAATACAAATTAAATCTTTTAACATCAATTCCACTAAAATATAAACTAAACTTCCAATTATTACATTACACTCATGAATAACACTGACCAATTAAACACAAAAAGGCATCAAAGAACCATAACAATCACATGAGTTAAGATTGAGAATAAAACCTTAGCATCCATCATCTGCTTCAAATGCAGTAACATACGAAGAGCCTCTTCTTTGACCGAAGAGAGCTCCTGCTGGAACATAACAGCTCTTCTTTCGGACGCCATTACCCGACCCGCAGCCTCCTTCACAGTATTCAGAATCACATCCGCATATGCCTTCTTCAAAGCCACCATTTCCTGCACAATCAAACACGCCATTACTAGAAGAACCATATTCATCAAAACTCGATTTACAAACAGAAATACACAAAGCACAAAACTTAGATACAATTAGAGTTTCACATTGATAGCTTATGCTGACATTGAATACAAACTTATATTCAGCAAATTGTCAAAAAAGTAAAATTTCAATTCTGATTAGATAACATCGCTAAAAACAATTAAGCTGACATTTAATACGAACTTCCATTACACAAATTGTCAAAGTAAAATTATAATTCTCATCAAAGAACAACACTAAAAACACAATTAAGAAAGTGTAAATAAAAACCAAAACAACCAAAATCAAATTTTGAAGACATGGGTTTGTTTGATAATGGCAACACAACAGACATCGGAGATGGCAAATAGTGACAATGATGTTAGGTAGTTAGGTCGGTTTTTTTTTTTTTTTTTGGATGGAAATTTCAAATTTTGAAGAGAACCCAACTTACATGAGATTGGTGTTGATGCATTGGAGTGGAGAATTGAAAATGGGGGTTGTCGAGAGGCTCCGTTTGTGAGGTGAGAGAGGATTTTCTCTTTCCTCCCTCCATCGCTGCTGCTGCTGCTGAAACTGTGTGCGTTGTGTTTCTGTTATTTATGGGGGGAGTTATTCTTATTCACATTTTTCTTTTTTATTTGAATTTATAATTTATATTTATATACTTTTAAAATAAAGAAAATATATTTCAGTTTAGTTATTTAACTTTAGATAATTATTGACACATATTATATTTATTTATAACAGAGAGATCGATATATTTCGTGTATCTAATAATTATATAAATAAAATATTATAAGGTTATATGTAATAATTCAAAAAAAGAAAAAATATAAAGCTTTTTATTATTATTTGAGTGATATAATAATCTATTAAAAAGTGAATACCAAAAATAATTACATATCTCATTATTCTCTTTATAATAAATATAGATTAGTAGAAAAAGATGCATTATATCTTTTCATTAAAAATAAATAAAATAAATGAATGATTATATTCTCTTATTTCCTTTTTTTCACATTAAAAAAACATTTTTGTGAGAGTTACTTTTCAGTCTTACAGTAAAATAAAAAAATCTGTAAAAAAAAAGACTAAAATGGAGAAATATATATATATATATAAATAAGAGATAAAAAAATTTTATATAAAAATAGAGATCAAAAGGCAATTATCAAAATGAATATTCTTTTTATACATAATATCCTTTTATACATATTATTTTATATATATTTTTAAAATAAATAAAATATATTTCAGTTTAATTATATAACTTTAAAAAATTATTAACACTTGTTTATTTACATTAGTGAAAAAAAGATAGATATTTCATGTCTCGGCTAAAAATAAACAAAAAATAAAATAAATGGATGGTTATTATATTTTCTTATTTCTTAAATAAAAAAAACAAAAAAAAATATTTTTGTGAGAAATTATTTTTCAGTTTTACAGTAAAATGAAAAAATCTGTCAAAAAAATATTAAAATGGAGAAAAAATATAAATAAAGGATAAAACAGTCTATATAAAAATAAAGTAAAAAATAGTTATTAAAAGGATATTCTCTTTATATATAGTATTTTATTATATATAATGTAGATAAAAAAAAATTGTTTGAATTTTTAATTTATATTTATTCATATTTTAAATAAAAAATATATTTCAGTTTAATCATTTGACTTTAGAAAATTATTGACACTTGTTTATTTACGTTAGTGGGAAAATAGGCACTTTGTGCCTATATTAAAAATAAAATAAAGAAGTGATTATTATATTTATATTTTTTTTCTTTACATTAAAAAAAATATATATTTTGTGAGATGTTTATTTTTGTTACATATGAAAAAAGAGAAAGAAAGGATAAATACAAAAATAAGGCAATCAGAGCAAGGTGAACTTCAAACCCTGAGATAGTTAGGAGCTTCATACACAACTTCAAACCCACTGATAGAAAGGACAAACTTTGCAAGTAAATCTACGCATTGATTACCTTCACAAAACACATGCCCCATACAACAATCTCATTCTTAATCCAATTGCTTAATAAGAACCATCTAATTAGAGAATCGATGAAAGGGTTGAACCTCATCTACCACCATGTTAACTACCCATAACGAATTAGAATAACAAGTTACTTTTCGATACCCCAGTTGCCAACATAACTGCAGACTTGTGAGAAGTTACTTTCAATTTTAGAATAAAAAGGTTTATATCAAAAATGAAGATAAAATGTTTAACCATCAAAGTTACGTTTCACAAGTATAAATTAGTCTTTAATTATTAATTTTAGGATATTATAACATAATGTCCATACCCAAAAAAATAAGATCAAAATACAATTATCAAAAGGGTGTTAAATATATATATATATATATATATATATATAAAGGAAATACTTCCCTTTTATAAAATAATTGTGTATACTATTTTATAAAATCATGTAACCAACTAAGTATATACAAAAAAGCTTGAACTGTTTTATTTTGCAATGAGCTTTTATACTTGTTCAAAATATGAAATTCAATGTTAAAAGTGAAATACAATATATAGTGGTTATTGGAGTACTTAGTATATTATAAAACATCTTTGCAAGATCAACACATTTATGAAGACTTTTTTCTTTCAAATAAATTATGATATTAAAGTCGCATGATGATGGAACTCTTAACTCTTCTAAATATATATAACTTAGATTTTCTAGTATTGATAGTTGTTATGCTCTCACATTCTTCAAATTCCTATAGAATTAATAATCTTCTTAGAAAATCAATATATATGTAACAATGAAATAAATTGTACAAAAATTATAAAATCAACTTACTTCGTAGATATTAAATGGTGTCGGCGTGTTTCATTTTCCTCCTCTAAATAAACATGAATTTTGTTCTTGTTATGACTGACACGCATTTGAAGAGCATCATTTTTAACATAAATCTCACTCTTAAACACTTGGTACTTTTCTTTTACTTCTCATCAATAAGTAAATATAAAATAAAATTTTAAAAAAAGAAGTAAGCAGCCCGTGACCCAATCAGACTAGCTTCGCTTGAACCCATTTGTGCCACAGTTTTTACCAAACCAAGTTACAAAGGCCCACATTTTATTCAAACTTGAAAATTAGAGTCCAAGTCCTATAATTTATCAAGCAAGTTCAGGTTAGCTTGGCAAGCTTGACCCATTTTGCTGATTCTAACTCTTTTTTTGAACATTAATTAATTAATTAAGAAGCAATAAAATGAAAATAAAGATGGTTAATTTAATAAATGCTAAGGTTAATTTTATAAGAAAAAAATAGTTCAAATTATTGACAAAACTAATGTTATTAACTAAACTAACTCATTTTCTGTCATCATGAGTTAGCATAAATGATATGAGATTCGGACTTGATTTTCCCATTATGTGGATTTGATACCCTTACAACTATTAAAATTATAATTTGGTGGGCATACTTACTCAAAAGGATCCTTTTCCATCAGAGGTGAAATTTCTCTATGTGGGTCTCTACTAGCCCTAAGTTTGACAAATAAAGTTTCTGGGTTAAACTGAATACTACTGAACTTCGACTAACCATTGAGTGGAAATTGGTACTTGGTTTGAGGATCTCCAATATGTCATTGACTCCTTGACCGATAGTCTTAGGGATGTCATCCCCTATCTAACATTTTTTTATCGAAAAAAATAATCAATTCTCTTAAATGATATGATTTACTCTTTTCATCCTATAATAGTTACAGTTTTAACATTTGAAAAATATCCCTAAATGAATTATATTCTCACTTTTTAGTGTAATATTAATTAAATTTTTTCTAATTTACCTCTTCATAAATTATTCAACTAATACAATTAACAATAATGTATTTATTGAGAAGGTGAGTTATTTTAATAAAAAAAAAATTGTATCAAAAAGTTATACATTTACGATATAAAAATTATTTATTTATGCTAGCAACACACTCTCTAACATATTCTTTTAAACACACTACCTCTAATTGGTTGAATTTTATTAGGAAATACAAAATTTAGTGGGTCTCAAACCTTATTTAGTGGCTCTTTTCCTAATTTTGTAGCTTTCAATAAATTCTAACTAATGAAAGTGTGTTAAGATGAATGTGTTAAATAGTGTGTTGCTAACATTCCTCATTAAGAATGACAACGATAGGGATGACAAAATGGGTTTGGATCCTATGGACACCCGCAAAAATAACCATATGCGAGACAGGTAAATACTCACTTATATGGGAATGAGTACAGGGCAGGTATAAACATGTAAAATTTAGTGGGTACGGGTGTGGGTATAGTACCCGCCCCATAATTATATATATATATATATATATATATATATATATAATTTATTTATTTAAATTTTATTATGATATTATAACTGAAATACTATCTAACCTCATTTTTTCTTTTTGCAATCTTACATCTTCAAAATTTGGTGGGTCTCACACCTTATTTAGTGGCTCTTTTCCTAATTTTGTAGTTTTCAATAAATTCTAACTAATGAAAGTGTATGTGTTAAGATGAATGTGTTAAATAGTGTGTTGCTAACATTCCTCATTAAGAATGACAACGATAGCGATGACAAAATGGGTCTGGATCCTATGGACACCCGCAAAAATAATCATATGTGAGATAGGTAAATACTCACTTATATGGGGATGAGTACAGGGTGGGTATAAACATGTAAAATTTAGTGGGTACGGGTGTGGGTATAGATACTATGGTACCCGCCCCGCAATTATATATATATATATATATATATATATATATATATATATATAATTAATTAATAATAATTTATTTATTTATTTTTTTTATGATATTATAACTGAAATACTATCTAACCTCATTTTTTTATTTTTGCAATCTTACATCTTCACTCACTCATTATATTGCTGCTCATTGTCTACCTTGCTTCTTACCTTCCATCGTCGTCATTTACCATATCCTTGTACCACATTTGTCGTCTACCTCACATCCCATTTTGCATCACCACAGCGCATGTCTCTTCCTCACATCACCACTAGCATCTTCGCTTGCATGTGCACAAAATTGATTGAAATATAAGCAACAAGGTAATAAATAATTAAAGGGGATTACTAACATACTCGCACCTATTTTTTAGTTGGAGCAACCCACACTAAAATTTTATGACAAAAAAAACCACTCATTTCTTTTGATTTGGTTAATTTGTATAAAAGATATTATAGTAATTTAATTTAATTTTAAAAGAAAATAAAATATTTTTTTCTCTCTCATATTAACTTCATTCTCCAACCCATTTCTCTCTCCTATTAATTAATTTTTATTCTTTCAGAGAGAGAGAGAGAGGGAGGGGGGGACATCGTGAGAGGTGGGAGAGAAGTGAGTTGTAGAAGGAATTTAATAAGAGAGAAATGAATTGGAAAATTAAATTAATAAGAAAGAGAAAATGTTTTATTTTCTTTTCAAATTTAATTAAATTATTATAATATCCTTTATATAAATCAACCAAATCAAAAGAAATGAGTGATTTCTTTATCTTAAAATTTTTGTGTAGGTTGCTAACATACTCCAACTAAAAAATAGGTGAGGATATGTTAGCAATTCCCATAATTAAATTTTGTTTGTTTAATAAAATTTATTTTATTTTTTATTGTTGGTTTTAATTATTAATTTAAATTATCTAATCATTTATTTTCTTGTCATGTAGTTTCTATTGGTATTACTGAACCAAAACAATATATAAACTTGGAAAATAAGTGTTTGCAAAAATATGGAGAAGTTGATTCCTAATGATGAGGTTAAATGTCTATATATTTATTTTTTTGAAATTTATAGTATATAATTTAATCTATAATTTTAATCTAACTATTTTTTGTATAATTTTTTCACATGTCTCGGAGAATATTGTTAATACATGATCATGATGTTGGAAGTTTAATTACAACTTTTATTATGTTGAATTTTTTTTTAAAGTTTATTCACAAGAATTGAATGTTTTGTAATTTTTATTTATAAGAATTGTTATGTTAGATTTTGGTAATATTAAAGAACTAACTATTTTTTTTTTTGGTAAACAAAGAACTAACTAATTAATATCATGTTTGTTTGTGTAAAATGTTATCGCTTTATTTACTTGATACATAATTAAAATTTGTAGGTGTGAGTATGGGTACACAAGTACTTTGTGACACCCTCTACCCCGCATACCATAACACATAATAATAAAATTTGAATAACATAACATTTTATAATTAAAATATCAAACGTGTTCAGATAGAGAGTACCACATCCATAACTTAACAAAATCAACAGAAATTACAAAGAAATAAAACTAAAGTTTCCAAAATAATTTAATAAAAACATCTTAATCTAATCCTATCTACGCCCGATGTTACATGTCCTATCAGAGAAAATCCCAATATAGAAGCATAAGCTTCATCACCAACATCTTTAGCCTCATGCTGATAATTACCTGTATAACAGTCAAAGAAAAACAACACGAGAAAAGGGAGTGAGAAAAATCTCACTCTGGCTCATAGTGTAAGAATATACACCGGGTAGCCAAACACAAACAAAACATATATAACATAGATAAATTAATAATAATATGACATCTCACTCATTCAAGACATAAAAATATCAATTTATCATATAACATTAAAATGCACATGAATGGACACGGACTACATTTTATCATGTATGTGGCGCCAGTAACATATCACATGGCATATTGCCGCTAGCAATATACGAAGAGTAGTCAAGGAGTACATGCCGGGTCACACCCTCTACACACTCTCACTAGAAGGACATACTACCATAGTCTCGTCGGGATAGCTAAGCCACACAAGATACATCCTATGCACACAATGGGCGAGTCTGGGACTTACAAACCGAGCTATCCCCAAGCACTAATCCCCAAAGCTTTTACACTAGGGGGCCTTCTCTGGCGGTGTATTCCATACCATACCCTTAAAAACATTTATGCACATGATGCATGTCAATCAAGACTCTATGCATCCTCATATCACATTATCATATCACATAGTCATCATCACATCTCATCACCACATTTCATCATCATATTTCATCATCATATCTCATCATTATATTCACATTTCATTGTCATATCACATTATCACATGTCATTCACAATTTTCACAGAGCACTTTAATCCATATTAAAACTTGTCTATTTTCAAAATAAAACACATATTTACACTCCATAAACATCAAGAAACACAACAGAAAACTCAGAAGATAAAATAGAAAACATTAAAATTTGTCTGTTTCTCATAGGGTTTTCACATGGACCCAGAGTACTAATTCATATCAAAACTTGTTTATTTTCAAAACTAAACACATTCATTCATCTCATTCAACAAGGAACACAATAGAACAATCAGAAAGCAAAACAGAAAACGTTCACATTTTGTCTGTTACAATTACAAATTCATTCCCTTAGGGTTTCCCATAGGAACCCATAGAAATCTCAAAATTATACATTTATATTTAAATAACATTTAAAAATTTATCTATTTCTCATAGGGTTTCCCGTAGGAACCCACAGAAATCTCAAATCATACAATTACAATTTTAAAACTGAAATTAATCATTCATTCAAGCAATTCATACAATTAATTACATACAAGAGGAACAATAGATGAAACAGATACAATTGGGGAAAACCCCTCATACATGAGCATACAACAAACACAAGATTGGAGGCCAATCCCACTATCCAACATACATTCCCACACCTAGAGCAAGGTTTCTCACTCCTCCCTTACCTCGATAAGCAGGAGCTGAAACCAAAATAAGACCTTGTTAATCTCCTCCTCTGAGTTCCCCTTGATCTTCAGAGAGTATAGAAGAAAAGAGGTCAAAAGTAAAAAAATGCATTTTTGGAGTGCTAGAACGTTCTATTTATAGGCATCAGATGTGGCCAGAACGGCCCGTTTCAAATCCGGAATGGCCCGTTCTGGACTCATTCGTCCTACGCAAATTTCATATCTAGAACGACTCGTTCTCAAACCAGAACGGTCCGTTCTGGGCTTACACTTAACCCACAACGTCCACTTCTGGAACGGTCCGTTCTGGGTTCACATATTACTCATAAAATCATGTGTTGGAACGGCCCGTTCCAACCTAGTCTTTTTAGGCCATTTTAGTAGTCTGGAAAGGCCCGTTCCAGTTTGAGAACGGCCTGTTTTAAGCTACTAAAAATCAAAATATTACAAAAATAATTTTCATAAATATTCATTATCAAAATACTAATAATTATTAAAACCTTTAAAACATTCTATAAAACTCATTAAAATAACTATAAGAACATAATCTCTACAAATATAAAATAAATAATAATTAGTGGCTTAATTAGTGGATGCCAATATTCATTATCAATCATTACCATTTATATTTCTGTTATGTATTATTCCCTTTATTGTGTAATTGTTCAGTTACCACATGTACTTATAAATAGGTTAGTCCTCTCCCAAAGATAATATACCAGTCAGATTCTTTTCTCCATCTCATATTGTCTTCTTTGTTCTCTCTATTTTTCTTTCTTTTATAACACGTTATCAGCACGATAGTCTTTCCGCTATTGGTGTTGCAACTGTAAGATAAAGCTATGAAGAATTTTCATGAAGAAAACCATATTTTTCAAAACAAATATTTCAAGGTTAGTTATTCATCTTCCACAATAAGAATTTTATCAAATATTTGTATTATTTACATTGTTATGTATTAAAGTAGTCTTGAAGACACTATAGTAGTCTTGAAGACACTATAGTAGTCCTGAAGACACTATTAAATAAAGAAAATATTATACATCCTTGAAATGTGTTTAGAAGATGCTATCAAAAGAGAATATTCAATCTATTTAATTTTTTTTTTTTGAAATTGAATGATTCTCCATGAATGATATGTGTTGTAAAATTGTATAATTCTCCATGAATGTTATATATATATACATATAACGATTTTGCAATGATCCAGAAGACATTGTCAAATTAAAAAAAAAATTTAAGCATTTTTTCTCACTGGAAGTGAGATAATTGTGCAAAAATGAAAAATTAAAGGATATTTTTTCACCGGAAGTGAGATAATTGTACGACAATAAAAATAACAGAATATTTTCTCACCGAAAGTGAGATAATTATGCAACAATGAAAATAAAAGAATATTTTCTCAGTGTAAGTGAGATAATTGTACGACAATGAAAATAAAAGAATATTTTCCTCACCGAAAGTAAGAAAATAATATGAAAAGTGAAAAATAAAATAAATTTCACCAGAAGTGAAAATTTTGATATAAATATATTATATTGTATTTGATCCTTTGATATAAATGAGGTCATCACCGGAAGTGAAATAATTTTTTAAATGTCATAATTATAATGATGAATGATATTTGAGACACTTATAAAAATTATGACTAGCAAAGCGTATCCTCAAGCCTATTTAGGTTTTATGTGATTTCTTGAAAAAATTATGAGTTTTCCTACATCTGTAATTTGATATTCTTCATGATTAAATTGATTGAAATAAGCAACTTGTCATATAATTGAACTCATGTATTACGTTATTGAATCTTAAAGGGTTTGTTTTCAAAATCTATTGATATAATTGATATTATTTATTTTCATAATGTTATGCGTCTATTATTTTAATTGATGGAGATATTATTTCCTTAATTTTTCGATACAACATTTATAAGGAGAATAATTTCCCTAATTTTTAGCATTATTTTTTTTTATCTCCTTAAAGTCAACCTAGCAATGACATAAATATATTTTTATTAAATGATATTTTTAATAAGTATATTGAGAAAGATTCATTTTTTTTATAACAAAAGGCATAAACAAGTTGTGATTTTTTTTCAAATGAATATATAATTGTGTTGTATCATTCATTTCCTAAAATGATAAAATAAAGAGTTAGTGAGATATGTTTTTAGACTTTTTTTGTATGAAGCATTTATTTGTAGATAATATACATGAGATGATATAAAAAAAAATTAATGTAGATTTTGATATTAAATTGATGTCTAAAGATACCTAACAAGAATTTCATTTTTATAATGATTTCTCAATTTGAAAAATGTATTATATTTTTCATACATCTATTTTGCTCTAGAAGTAGCAATAATTTTTTTTATAAAAAAAAAGGATTAAGAAACATCCTTAGTTGGTGTATTGTCTCTTGAAGAGTAAAACAAAATATTGAGAATTTTTATGCAAGAGATCATTTTAACTAGCATTATTTCATTCCCTGAAGTGAATGTTCTAACGTATTAATTTTTATCTTCTCATATTCAATAATGCGAGAAATTAATGTTATATGATAGTACAAATATAATTGAAGGTTCCGGAAGAGCTAATATATTATTACTAAAAGAAACGAAGTTGCATATTAAAAATGCATTATATGTTTCAAGGATATTCGTTTAAATGAGTATTGAAAAAAGGAAGTATTAGAAAAATTATCTGCTTTCTCTTACGGACTGTATTGCGCGTATGTTAATACAATTGAAACAAATACTATTGTAAACCAGAAGTTTACAAATCAAAATAAATTTGGAGTTTGGCATTGATCGATTGGGTCACCCTGGGACTATCATGATATGAAAAGTAATTGAAAATTCATGCGGACATTTATTGAAGAGCCGGGACATTCTTCAATCAAATATTTTCTCATGTACTACTTGTTCCAATAGGAAGTTAATAATTAGACCATCACCAGCAAAAATTGGGAATGAATCTATCTTATTTTTAGAACGGATACAAGGTGATATTTGTGGACCAATACACCCCCCATGTGGACCATTTAGATATTTTATGGTTTTAATTGATGCATCAACAAGATGGTCACATGTTTGTTTATTATCAACTCGCAACCAGGCGTTTGCGAGATTATTAGCTCAACTAATTAGATTAAGAGCTCATTTTCCTTATTATCCAATTAAGAAAATTCATTTGGATAATGCTGGTGAATTCACATCTCATGCTTTTAATGAGTACTGTACATCCATTGGAATTGATATTGAACATCCGGTAGAACATGTTCATACACAAAATGGACTTGCAGAATCATTTATCAAACGTTTAAAACTAATTGCAAGACTATTACTCATGAGATCAAAACTTCCAATGTCAACTTGGGGGCATGCAATCTTACATGCCGCAATATTAATTTGCATCAGACCAACAAGTTATCATAAATTCTCTCCTTTATAGTTGGTTTTTGGTGAGCAACCCAATATTTCTCATTTGAGAATCTTTGGGTGTGCTATATATGTTCCAATTGCCCCTCCTCAAAGAAGGTTAGGAATATATGTTGGGTTTGAATCCCCATCTATAATAAAATATCTTGAACCATTAACAGACGATTTATTTATGGCTAGGTTTGCTAATTGCCATTTTAATGAGTTGATTTTCCCAACATTAGGGGGAGCACAAAAACAGTTGGAAAAAGATATTAGTTGGAATGAATTATCACTATCTCATCTTGATCCTCGTACAAAACAATGTGAACTAGAAGTTCAAAAGATAATTCATTTGCAAAATCTAGTCAACCAATTACCAAATATATTCACAGATCCAAAAAGGGTGACTAAGTCATATGTACCAGCGGCTAATGCTCCAATAAGAGTCGAAGTCCCTGTTGGATAATTTAATACTACAAACGAGTCACAAATACGCCTGAAGCGTGGTAGACCAATTGGTTCCAAGGATAAGAATCCTCGAATAAAAAAGGGAGCTAAAGAACAAAATGACCAAATTGAGGATGTAAAAACTTAAAAAGATTCCTCTGACATAACTTATATTCCAGTTCCAGAAGAAACTCAGGTACCTGAAATTATTGAAAATGAAGAGATCAATAAATTATGTCATGAATGGAATACGATGGAATCGAAACAATGTCAATATTGATGACGTGTTCGCATATAATATAGCGCTAAAAGAAATAAATGATATTGAGGATCAAGAACCAAAGTCCATCAATGATTGTCAACAAAGAAATGATTGGCCAAAATGGAAAGATGCAATTGAGGCAGAATTAGACTCGCTAAACGAAAAGTTTTTGGACCAGTACTACATACACCAAAAGGTGTAAAACCAATTGGATACAAATGGGTTTTTGTGCAAAAACGAAATGAAAATGGTGAAATTGTGAGATACAAAGCAAGATTAGTTGCTCAAGGTTTTTCACAAAGACCCGGTATTGATTTTGAAGAGACATATTCACCTATAGTGGATGCAAACACTTTTCGATATTTAATTAGTTTGGTTGTACATGAAAAACTTAATTTACATCTAATGGATGTAGTTACAGCATATTTATATGGCTCTCTTGATGCTGACATTTATATGAAACTCCCAGAAGGATTTAATTTGCCTGACGATGCAATTTCTAAAGAAGATTATTTGATCAAATTGAATAAGTCCCTATATGAGCTAAAGCAATCAGGTCGTATGTGGTATAATCAACTAAGTGAATACTTGTTAGAAGAAGGATATAAAAATGATCCAATTTGTCCGTGTGTATTTATAAAAAGAACTGAAAATCACTACAAGAAAAACAGTAATTTTCGACGGATAATTTTTGACGGATTCAAATCCGTCGGAAAAAAAAAAAATTTTGACGGATTTTGATCCGTCGGAAAAAAAAAATTCGACGGATAATATTCCGTCGAAAATTTCTGACGGATTTATATCTATCGGAAATTTCTGACAGAAATTCCGTCAGAAATTTCTGACAAAATATTCCGTCGGAAATTTCTGACGAAATAATCTGTCGGAAATTTTCGACGGAATATTCCATCGGAAATTTCCGTCAGAAATCAGTATTAATTAATATTAAACCATATTAATTAATAGTGGATGCTCATGCATGCTGATTAATTAGAACTACTGATAACAGAACATTATTTCCTAACTGCATATGCATCAAATTTAGAGAGCCTTGTACCATAGCAACTTACATATACATTATTAATTACAATAATTTAGTTATATAACATTTTTTTAGAAATGTGTTGACAAGATAATCTATATATTTATTTTTAAGATAAAACTTAAATCTAATATTAAATATTAGAGGGAACTGGTCGGGCTAAGTTAACTATGTACCATACAAAGAGGGAGTGACTCTTATTCTTAATATAAGATTTATATTAAAGTTTGTATTAATATTTTATTGTTAGATTTATTATTATCCTTTATCAAATTTTTCCCATATTAAGTGCATTTATTTAGAGTTTTATAAATTTTACAGTTAAAATGTGACGAAGTGACATGTTAAAAATTTTATATTGAATAATGATATATAACTAAAATAAAGTATATTAATAATAAAAATTCGTACATTTCCAAATCACTTATATATATATGATTAAATTAAACTTAGATTAATATTCATATAGTTAAGACAAAACTAAAGATTAATATTCATATAGTTAAGAGAAAACTAAAGATTGTGAAAGGCTTAAAAAAGTGTTTAAAAGGATCGACTACTTTTTTAAAGATAAAATTAATAAAATTTATTTGAAATCATCAACATTACAAGAAAATTAATAAAATGTATTTGCTGAATTATATTTGAAATCATCAACGTTAATGCTAGCTAGCTTTAATAATTTTATTTATATATGGATAAAAAAATGCTGAAAAATATTGATGTTATAACAATTAGTAATATTATTATTAATTGTTTTGTTTCTAGAACGCTATAAAGAAATTTTACTTTGTGATAATTTCTATATATATTTTGTTTTATAAGGAATAAGTGACATATATTATTATTTAAGAGCAAATTAAAATATTTTATTGATGATAGATGATAATATAAAAGTATTTTGAATGAAAAATATAATTATATTTTTTTATATTTGTTAAAATGCTATTTTTCCAATATAACAAAATATGTTTTGTAAGATATATATTTGTACATAAATAGTCATCGTTTTTTGTTTCACTTTGGACCCATCAAATAAAAGGACCAACCCTAGTAATATTTTAAGAGTTTTTAATGTTGTTCTTGAATTAAAGTTAAGACTTAATCACTTACTTCATCTCTTAATTTATTTTTTTGTTTAGATTTGATATTTTTATTATTATTAATAATCGTTGATTTTTAATTAAAATTGATCATAATATCATCTTTTCCATCCAATTAGGTTAACATCGTTAACTCTATAATTTTTGGTGATTTTAATTTACACTTAATGTCCATTTTTAACCGCCACTATTAATTTTTTTTAGATTTTATACCATGTAAGTTTTAATTAGAGATTCAACGAATCATATATATTAATATTAAAGATTTTAACAAATTATATTATGTAAAATTTCCAATGAATAAGGATATATTTTAAGAAATAACTAATTTAAGATATTATATAATAAGTTTTTATGTAATAAGATCTTAATTTATAATTAACATTAAATAATCAATGAATTCGAATAATGATATATTTTAAGAAATAACTTCTTTAAGATCTTATATAATAAGTTTTTATATGATAAGATCTTATATAATATTATAAGTGTTTAAAACTTAATAAATCTTTGTATTTGTATAGTTATTTAAATACTTATATGATGTTATTTTATTTTAAAAATAAAGAAAAATTATTATAATTAAATTTTGATTGAAAGTAAAATAAAAATATAAAAAGTAACTAAATAACTTTCAAAAATGACATTCTATATCACAATAATATTAAAATGATTTTATCTATACTTTTTTTAAAAAAAATAAAAATAATATTAAAAAATAAATATTTTTTATAAATACTAAAGAGGTTAAATCACTTTGTGCCACTAATAATGATAGGTAGATAGAATATTAGAAGATTTTATGTAGTTATTTAGATAGAATATAATTTTTTTTATATCCAAAGGAAAAGTGTTATATATAAAACTTTAAGATTTTGTTAAAATTTTAAAATTGAACTATTATTATTATTTATATTATTATAAATATATTATTATTTTAAATTTGAAATACTATTATTTTGCATTTAAATTAAATTATATTAATCATTATTTTTAAGTTTAAATTAAAATATTATTTATATATTAATTTAATTAATAAAAAATAATATAGTAATTTTAAAAATAATTGTATTTTAAAGATTTTTATTTTGTATTATTTATAGGAGTTAAAATGGTAGTTTTTTATTTTTAAATAAAAATATATTTTTAAAACGCAAAAGAGGCGGCATAAGTTTAAACCCTAGAGGCACGAGGGTTCGTCACAAAAAAGAGAGGGATTTTAAACCCTAATTTACATAGAAGAGAGGCACTCTCAGAAAGCCAAAACCGTCCCCTGAAATTGAAGAGGTGCAGAGTACCGCGGTGCTACTTTTGTCTTTGTTTTCTCTCCATTTCTAGTTTCCGAGTAAGATTCGCGCATGCTTCTTCTTCTTCTTCCATTTCTCTGTTTCGTTAACCCTAATAATCAATCGTATTTGTCAACTCTTATAGTCTTTACAATGTTTCGAAACCCTAGAAATTGTTTTCATGTTCCGAGTAAAATTGTTTTATTTTGTTTTTGTTAATTTTTTGTGAGTTTCGTTGAATTAGTTATTATTTCTCTGTAGTGGCTCTTGATTTATGCTTTGAACCGTGAATAATGACGGTGTCTGTGTGTGTGAGTCTTAATTAGTGCATATCGCGTTGCTTGTATGGAAATCTTTATCTTGAACTAGTTTTGAACGAACTTGCAAGATGATTGAGTTTGTCATACTTATGAAATTGATTTTTTTTTCCTTTTTCCCCTCCATTTATTGTTAGAAGCTTTGTGTTCACGGTTGAAGCACAGTTACTTGGTGTATGCAATTAATAGAAACACTTTTTTATTATTAAATTCTGCAATGGAATGCTGGCTGAATTAGATTTGTTAGAGCATGAGAAATCTGAAGATTAGAGTGTTGTTCTTAACTATGTTTGAGGATTTTGATCTCTGGAGGGTTTTTAAGGCATGTTGTCTTGAAATCTCAGTTTAATTGTCTTTCCTCTTTGTTTATTTGTCAGGAGGAAGTAGGGTTACGGTTTCTTGCTGGAAATTGAGGTGGCTTTTTGTGTTTTCTATTGTGATTTCCTGGTACACTATTGGATTTCTTTTATCAAAAGAAATTATTAGTAAGTCTGAAGGCTAGCAATTTTGATCTTGTAATTACTAATTAGATGTTTGGTTTTGGATTAAATCACCTATTAGCTGAGGACCACTGTTATGTAGATAGATTGCGCAACCAAAATTACATGCCTTTATAGTGGCTAGTAGAGCCGTCAAAATGGGCCGTGGCCCGTGGGCCAACCCGGCCCACCTTGAAAACGGGCCGGGCCGGGCCAAAATAAACAACAGCTTTATGATAAGTGGATAACTTTAAACCCGGCCCACTTTTACCCGACCCACTTGGGCTAAACCCGTGGTGGGCCGGGCAGCCCACCAGCCCACTTATTTTTTTTTATTACAACTGAGCCAACCCAAATACTAAATAGGAACAGAGACTCAGAGAGCATAAAGTGGAAAAATTGAAAACCCTATTCTAGCAAGGAAGGGACCACGCCACTCCGCCTTCAGCTTCGGCATCACGAAGGCTCTCTCTGCTTCACTGCTTCATCTTGGTGCCCCTCTACACTGACTCTGACTCTCCCTTTGCAAGTGGCTTCAACTTAACGAAGGTGCCCCTCTTCACGACTCTGACTCTGTTGCTAAGTTTCATTTTTTTTTTCTCACTTTGTAATTTGGGGTTTAGGTTAGATTCCTCTCCTATCATTTGAGGCAGTGTTATTAAGATTTGAGAATATGGCCCTTTCAAACCCCCAAGAGATTAGACGTGAGCCTAAATTGACAAATGAATATTTTTTTGATATGATTGCACGCAGCTAGACCGATTAATTAACAAACCTTAAACCGAAAACTTGTGTCGAGCGTGCAGGATAGTCCAACAGCGCCGGCCATGTTAGAGAAACCTATCATATGATTACAGTTGCTATTCATCTAATTAAAATATACTTTACTTTTTTTTATGCTATTTATTATTATTATTATTATTATTTTGCAAAATAGTTTTATTATGTGGTGAAGGCGTGATTGCAATTTTGTGTCTGGGCGGTGGCTCTTCTTGGTTCTTGCAACTCAAATGCTTATTACTTTATTTATTTTATGATATTTTTTGAATTTTATAGAATTTATTAGTTAGATGACAATTTGCAAAAGGATGGTAATTGGTAAAACAATCTACAAGGCTAGGATATATAGAAGTTGGGCAAGTAAAACAATTTATTATTATGATTATTATGTTATTTGAAATTTGAATTTTTTTTTTTGATGGGTTGGTGGGCTGGCCCGTTTGACCCACCAACTCGTGGTGGGCCGGGCCGGGCCATAAAAATTCTGAAAATATAAAAAGTGGGCCGAGTTGGGTTGGCCCGTTTTTAAGGTGGGCCAAAGTGGGCTGGCCCACATGGGTTGGGCTGGCCCGTTTTGACAGCTCTAGTGGCTAGTTTTTGAGGAATTGAAACACATATTTTGTATTTGATGTAATTTCCGAGTAAACTAGTCAGGTTATATGAGAAAGTATTTGATTGCTAAAAAAGGAAGGATAACTAAAAAATGCTTGTTCCATTTTCTTTAATAGTTACTGTTTGGTGTTGATTGTGGTAATATTTTTTAGGAAAACAAATGAAAATAATTAAGTAGATAAAATAATTTCTTATTTACAATATAAAACAACTGAATCAGTTAAGAATTAATCAGTTGGATACTATTTTAAAATCATGCTAAAATGTCACTAAAAACTATCACTAAAATCAAAAGTGTCATATAGTTTTCTACTTTTAATAGTGTGAAGTTTAAGAAAGGCTTAAAGTAGTACACAACACCAACCATCACCCTCATATATATATATATATATATATATATATATATATATATATATATATATATATATGTATGTATGTATGTCATAGGACGGCCTGGATGGTAACAAAGATTGTGGCTTGCATTGCATGGCATATTAGGATGCCTTCTTCCAACGGTTTAAGGTATGAATTGCTTGTTTAATTCTTGTTTGTGAACAATGATATGTTCATCTAAATTGTACCAATTTTTGAGTCATATATTGTTCATCTCATTTCTTTACTTGGAACTTTGATGCTTAATTTACATGTTCACAAACACTTGAACTTACTTGTTATTGTAGTTTCGATACAAGCATTTGCTTTTAACATGAGTTGTAAAAAAAAAGCTGAGTTGAAATGCTTGTGTTATTGCTTTTGGTTTGGTTTAATTTATTTATTTGTATCCTCATGTTATATTTGTTTGTGGCTTCACCTGCATGATATCATTTCTATTAATTGTTGAAAAAGATTTGAATTTGATTTCCTTTGACATTTTTGTGTTATAATTATTATAATTCATTGATTTTTTCTTCATGTAGCGTAAGGTGGCATGGAGACCCAAGGATGAGGAAAAAGTAAAGAAAATTTTTCACTCAAAAGCTTCTCACAGATTGTCTGATATGTTTAATGAAGCTCGGAAAGCAGGTAAAAGGCCACTTTGGGTTGGAGAAGATGTGTGGAATCAATTGGTAGCCCATTGGAATTCAGCTGCTTTTCGAGTAAAGTCTACACAAGCCTCTCTAAATCGACTGTCTGAAAAGGGTGGGACTCTTCATACAGGTGGCTCAATTACAGTTCATGATCATGCCAAGCGCATGGTATGTATGGATTAAAAATATTGGACAGTTTGTTGATGAAAGATCCAACAAAACATATGTGAGTTATTTAAATAATTATTGATGTTATTTTTAATCATATTTACAAGATTAGTAAAACAATGCCTTTGTTGAATTACAGGAAGATTTTGTCAATAAATTTTCTCAAGCTATGTCCGAGGCTGCATCATCTGTTGATGAATCACATCCTATGGACCCTGGTTTGGAGGATACAATTAGGTCTAAGTGTTGGTCTGATGCAGTTGGTGGCATGACCACTAAGGGGCGACTGTATGGAGCTGGAGACCTTGCTCGTCATTTAAAAGATACACAAAGCAGTCGTGTCGACGTCAATCTTAAAAGGAAAGCATCTTGTAGCAGTTCATGTGACAAGGAAGAAATTGGTCAATTGAAACAACGACTTGCAGAAAATGATGTGCTTATTCGTCAGTTGCAACAAATTCAATCAGTTGTCATGCAATTCTTACCCAGTGAAGCACAAACTGCCATTCAAAATATTTGTCAACAACAAAATACCAACTTAGATCAACAAAATGGGGAACAACATCAAAACCAACAAGAAGAAGATGACCAAGACAAAAATCAACAAGACTCTCCTAATTATGAAGATTATTAGTTAGCATTAGAAAAATATTAATTACTCTATTTTAATTAACTATATATGATGTTTGAATTATGAATTGTTTTATTATTATGATATAAACATTACTATTATCTTTTAAATTTATTTTGATGAAGCTTCTATAATTTATGATAAACAGGTTAAAATAATTAGTTATATTAAAAAAATTATGTATAATTAAATGTATCCCAAAAATTTCTGACGGAAATTTCCGTCGCAAATGTCCCCAAAAATTTCTGACAGAAATTCTATCAAAACTTTACCCAAAAATTTTCGACGGAAATTTCGTCAGAAATATCTCCCAGAATTTTCCGACAGAAATTTCCATTAGAAATGTCCCTAAAAAATTTTCGACGGAAATTTCTGTCGGAAAATTCTGGGAGACATTTTTGACAGAATTTTCGTCGAAAATTTCTGACAGAATTTTCGTCAGAAATTTTCGACAAATATTTCTGTCAGAAATTTCTGACCGAATTTTCTGACAGAATTTTCTGTTGGAAATTTCTGACGAAAATTTAAATTTCTGACGGATTTTTTTTTTCGACGACACTTTTTTTGACGGATTTAAATCCGTCGAAAATCCGTCAGAAATACCAAATTCCATCGGAAATTTACTTGTTTCCGTCGGAAATTTTCGTCGAAAATTGACATTTTTCTTGTAATAAATGGATTTGCCATAATTGTAGTTTATATAGATGACATAAACATTATTGGAACTCCTGGAGAGCTTTCAAAAGCAATAGATTGCTTAAAGAAAGAGTTTGAAATGAAGGATCTAGGAAGGACAAAGTTTTGTCTAGGACTGCAAGTTGAATACTTAGAAAATGGAATTCTTGTGCATCAAAAAGCTTATATAACTAAGGTGCTTATATAACTAAGGTGCTTAAAAGGTTTTATATTGATAAATCATATCCAGGTGCACTCCCATGGTTGTAAGATTTTTAGATGTTAACAAAGATCCATTTAGACCCCAAGAAAAGGATGAAGAAATACTTGGTCCCGAAGTACCATATCTTAGTGCCTATAGGAGCACTAATGTACCTTGCTAATTATACACGACCTGATATAGCATTTGTTGTTAATTTGTTAGCAAGATATAGTTCTTCACCTACACGAAGACATTGGAATGGAGTTAAACAAATCCTTCGTTATCTTAGAGGTACAATGGATATGGGGTTATTATATTTAAATGTTCCCAAACCAGAACTAAATGGTTATGCAGATGCAGGTTATTTGTCAGATCCTCATAATGGTAAATCACAAACAGAATATTTGTTTACAAATGATGGTACAGCCATTTCATGGTGATCTGTAAAACAAACCATATCAGCCACTTCATCTAATCATGCTGAAATTTTAGCATTACATGAGGCAAGTCGTGAATGTGTTTGGCTAAGATCTGTGATTCAACACATACGGGAAACTTGTGGTTTATTTTCTAACAAAATGACATCGACAGTTATATATGAAGATAATGCTGCATGTATTGCACAATTGAAAGATGGATACATAAAGGGAGATAGAACAAAACATATTCTACCAAAATTCTTTTTTTTCAAAAGAATGGTGATATAAATGTTCAACAAGTCCGCTCAAGTGACAACCTAGCAGATCTCTTTACAAAGTCACTTCCAAGAAAAGTTTTTGAACAATTGATACACAAGATTGGACTCCATCGTCTTAAAGATTGTATGCATGAGGGATAGAAAATAAATATTTATGAATGATGTACTCTTTTTCCTTCACTAGGTTTTTATCCCACAGGATTTTTCCTAGTAAGGTTTTAACGAGGCACATTCTAAATATTGGACATCCAAGGGGGAGTGTTATGAATAATAATTAGTGGCTTAATTAGTGGATGCCAATATTCATTATCAATCATTACTATTTATATTTCTGTTATGTATTATTCCCTTTATTGTGTAATTGTTCAGTTACCACATATACTTATAAATAGGTTAGTCCTCTCCCAAAGATAATATACCAGTCAGATTCTTTTCTCCATCTCATATTGTCTTCTTTGTTCTCTCTATTTTTCTTTCTTTTATAACATAATTAACTATTTACCAATAGAAAATTCGGGATGTTACATACTTAGTGGGTACGAGGATGAGGATTAAAATTGTTACCCGCGTGAATATGAAAATGAGTATGAGTATTGTTTTTAAACGTGATTATAGGAACAGGTATTATAAGATCCTACCTAGACCCTACCTATTATCATCCCTAGACAACAGGGTGGATAGTAACTTCTATCATCTGCTCCGTTTAGTACATGTATCCATTAAATTTTGATATATTCATGGGTATCTACAAGTATCCATAAATACTTAAGAAAATGTATAATTTTAAATAAAAAGGTAAGAAATAAAATAAAAATTGAAATTAAATAATTTTAAATCATATATTTATATTAAAAATAATTTTGTAACATATATTTGTACTAAAATAAAAATTATGACACATATATTTAATATAAAAATAATTTGAGTTAAATTACTTTATATATAATTAAGAGTATTTTTAATGTTTTTAAAGTGTGAATACCCGTGAGTATAGATACCTGTCCTATTATTAAGTGGATATCTATTTAATTATTCATTTAAAATTCATAATGAATTTATCTACGAGTAGTATTGGTTGTTTTGTCATCCTTATTACTTATGTGTAGAAACCTTAAACTGCATTTCTTATAGAACAGAGAGAATTGTTAAAAAAGTTATATATAGGGATAGATGCTTATGTGTAGAAACCTTAAACTGCATTTCTTATAGAACAGAGAGAATTGTTAAAAAAGTTATATATAGGGATAGATATAGTAAATGATAATTGGAGAATTTAAGAACAAATTTTGATATAGAGCAAAAAATGAAAGTTAAAACTTGTTTTATAAAAGTTGTTAAATTCTTATAAATAAATAAATAAAACTACCATTTATTTTTAAATTGCGTCTTATAATTACAATAGGAGGCATCGGAGTAATACATAATTAAAAATATTTATTTAATATAAATTTTAATTAACGTATGATTTATATTTAATTAATATAAATTTTATGATATACAATATTTTATTTTGTATATTATCCAAACTAAAATACTACATATTCTTATTTAAATGTTGATTTATTATAGCAGTAGCCAAAGGTGCCTAAAATTTTTAAGAATTTTTAATTAAGTCTATAAATTAAAAATGTTTATAATCAAGTCTTTGATATATATATATATATATTGAGACTAGAGGTATAAAATCACCACAGATTGTTACTTTAGTTGCTGTGTCATGCCGCCACCAATTATCTATTGAAACTCAATTACAAAAATTTTAAAATGTTAAGGATTCTTATAAAATTTTAAAGTTTAAAAGTCTAATTAAATATTTCTAAAATGTTCATATTAGAGGTTAAATGTTTTTTTTAAGTGGTCAAGGTTATTTAGAAAATTATTTAAACATTATATGGAATATTGAAAAAAATGGTAAAAATAAAATGCAAAAATGATAAAAAAAAAATATGTGCTTCTTATTTTAATTTGATCCAAAATAAAAACAATCTATAACTATGCTGATATTATTATTTCACTAATGATGAAAGTTTTAACGTCACATCTATCTAATAAGTATTATCTTTAATGAATATATTAAAACAAATTAAACTTGGAAAATAAATATTTATAATTTTAAATACAATTAATGCAACCGTTTCTTATGATTTTTTTTTGTATTGAGTTATGATTAATTTAATTCAACTTTGATGAAAATTAAAAAAATTAACAATATAGATAAGAGTGGGATCAATTTATATTTAATATTTTTATATAATATAAAGTTTGCAATCTATTTATTAAATTATTTGATATCATCTTAATAATTATAAATAAATATATATATATATATATATATATATATATATATATATTAATCAAAGAAATCTCAATGATTTTCTTTTAAAAAAAGAAGGAACAAATTGTCATTAGATCAATCGCTATAAAGATAAAGTAGTATATTCAATTATGACTTTGTATCACTATGAGTTTTGATATTTTAAATTAATTACATGCTTAGTTGATTATTGACGTTAATGTTGTTGTTTCAAAACTATGAAATCGAGGAACTATCATAGTTAGGTTGCCTCTAATGTAATTGAGGCATAATTAAGTTGGTTCAACTCATAAAGGGTATATATGATTTTTTTAAAAACGTGAACCTTATAAGTTCATATTTTCAAAAATCCTAAAGAAAAGCTAGTAAGAAGTTATTTGGAGTTCGAGTGATTTTCTCCACTTTTCTAAAGTATAACCCTTCTCTTCTCCCTTTCTTGCATCTAAATCACTTAACTAGGAGGAGATTAAAAGATTATAGAGCCAAGAATCTTGAGTCTTAGGCCATGCGAAAATTTTCTTCTTCTCCTCTCTTTGGTTTGGATTGACTAAAGGTAAGCAAAGTTTGTGGATTAAAGATTGTTTGATTTTGATATGGTTGTTTACTGCCAAAGGATCATCTATTATAGTTGAGATTGATTGAATTCATGATGGTTTGCTAGGTTGTGCTTTTTGCTCTCAAAGTTATTTATGAGATGAAATATGATGATTCTTGGTTTTGATGGATGCATGTAGGCATGACAATAGGGCGAGACAGGTGCAGGTTTCATGATACATGTCCTCGTCCCCACATTCATACTTTGTACCCATCATCATACTTGATACCTGACGGGTATGGGATTTATGTCTTATTTATGTTCCCTTTGGGTATTTGGTATACTCATACCCGTATTCGTACCTGCCATAAATTAAACATCACTAATTGACATGTGCCACCAACCAATAAACAACCCTCATGTGCCTAACCTTGGAACCCTCACATGCCTAATCTTGAAAACCTGATGTCCTAAACCCTAGAACCTTGGAAGCTACTCAACCTCGAAATCCTCGTGCACCCAACCCTAAAACCCATACATGCTTAACCCTGGAACCTTCATGCAACCAACACACAACCCCTCATCCTAGATCCCACCATGCCAAACATATTGATAGAGAGAGAGAGAGAAACTGGAAGTGTCGTGGTGGTCGATGGGAGGAAGAGAGTTTGGTGGGAGGAAGACAAACCCTATTGCAAATGTGAGGAATGAGTAAAGAAAACTAGGAAAAGGGCTTACAGACTACGTGTTTTAAAAAGTTTAAGTGGTTACTGATATGGGTTTATAGACGGGGATGGGGCGGGTAAGGATATATTCATCCGTGTCCCCATCCCTGGTTTGACAAATCAAGTATTATCCATATCCATGTTGGATCAAATCAGGTATTTTTCGTCAAAGTTAAGACAAGTTTGAGTATTACCCATGACTATATGTTTATTTGTCATCCCTAAATGCATGTTATTTTTTATGGTATAATTGTGTTGTATATGTTGTTTAGATGTGGTATGATGCAATGCATGTTGGCAAGTTGTTGTTTTCAAGTGGATTGGGGCTATTCGATTTTTGCATAAGTGCAAAAAGTGATATCATGCTAGACATGCCTTCATGGTGTCGGATATGGTTTGAAGTCAAGGTTCTCATTCTCTTAATGTCAGGCATAGGATTAGTGTCGGATGTGAGGAGAGATAATCATCTCTAACTTACTTATTTTACATAGACTAAAAACATACTTAAACTTACGTTTTTTTAACATACAATGTTTTCAATAATAATAAAAAGTTAATCACAGTGAAGGAAATATCCTTAATGTAATTTTGTAATTTTATTACTTTATGCCAATTAAAAATAGTAAAAATAAATTTAAATACGAAATACAAAAATTCATACTTTTTGAAACAAAGAATTTATTTAATTTCTTTTAATATACAAAGTTTAGAACAATGACAAAAAAAAAATCAAATTAATACACATAATTTTACAAAGATAACAATTAATGACTAATCTCCACTCACAAGACATAACTTTTGTTGGTAAAACATTAATTTAATACCGTTGAAAATCCAACCTAAGAGTATCAAGCCGACTCCTTATATCTTAGGACAGAATTTACAATCATTGAACTAGTGATTTAGTTTTCAACAAAAACATTTCTAAGTATTTTTCTTTCACGAGAAGATATTTAAAGATTCTTTTAACTTTTATCTAATTTAATTTTTATTTATCATATTTATTTATGACTTAAATTTCAATATTTTAAAAATAAATTACTAATAATTAAAAATAATCATATGTCACGATATAAATTATTTAATATATATAGAAAATATAATATATATAATTTATCACAAAATTTTAATTATATATAATAAATATTTAAACCATATATTTTTCATGTTGGGTAAAAATAAAACACAAATTTTAGAAGTTTAGCACCAAACCAAACAGGAGAATTTTCTAATTCCGTTTCTGAAAATTTAGTTTTGAGTTGAAACTACGCAAACATTGCAGTTAGTTCGACGTCATTTCTGAAGGCGGGAAATCTCGCAGTGTTCTTATTTTTGCATCACCAAAAGTTGGTGGTCGTTTTCACTTTTCACTTTTCTGTTTCATTGTTTTTTTTTTCTCTGTCGCTTTTAACAATGAAACCACTGTTTTTTTTTAACCGCTTCAAATTTGAAATTTGAAATTTAAGTTTGAAAAAGTTCACGATGTTGAATCTCGATGATGTTGTGGTTTTGGCGGTAACTCACCTGAAGAAGGGTCCTTAAGTGGGGGACAAACACGTGGAGGTGCCTCCTAACCATTACTAAAATTAATGATCCTTATAATTTATTGCACATGATTGTGTGTAAATTATGATGCAAAGACCAAATAATTTGAACCACTAGATTCTGAGGCTATTATCGTATTATTTTTTATTTATAATTATATATTATTGATGCAAATTATTTATTATTTTTGTTAATGACTAATTTTTATTAGTAAATTTGATTGATTATTTTTAATGAGGTCTATTTTTTAATTATATTTTTTTATAAACAATTTTACATAAAGAGATTGAATGGGATTTCACTTCAACTAATGACTTATTAATTATCTTAATATTTAAAAAAATGTAACACTCCAAGATTTTATTTATTAATTATATATTATTTTCAACACCAAAAAAAAATTATATATTATTTTAATAATATTTGGATTGAGTTTTATAATTGTATTTTATTGATATAAATAAGTTGGTTTTAATTATAATATATTTTTATTAATATACGTGTATAATTATATGATTTTATTGATTATTTTATTTTACTTGTTTTGAGGGAAGGAAAAGAGAATTATAATTAAATGTTTGAACTAATTAGGTTAAAAGAGTGGTTATATTTTTTATTTTTTATTTTAAAAAGGTTGCATCAATTTCCTTTTTCACGTCTCTTATTTTTACTCTTTACTCTTTGAAGAATTGAGTGGAGAAATAGAGGCTAAAGGAGAACATCTCGAAGCTTCACCCATTTGGTCTAACATTCATGAATGTAAGGGAGACTGTGTGACACCCTTACTACCCCAACACATATAAATATTAATCATATAAATAAACTTAAAGAATAAAGTTTTTAACGTTGGTAAAAGGGTTCACATAAAACCTTCATATTCATTTATCAATAACCAACATAATAATTGAAAATAGGGGTGAGCATTAAACCGACACCCGAACCGAACCCGAAAAACCCGATAAAAAATATTGTTTTTGGGTGGGTTCGGCGGGTCTTATGGGTAAATCGGGTTAAAATTTTGATTTTATACGGGTTATATTGGGCGGGTTCGGTTTTGAATTTTTAAACCCGCCAAAAACCGAACCCAACCGAAAATGAGATAAGTTTAAATTTTTATTACTTTTGTATAACTAAACAACAATGGTCCAAACTTAAAAGTCTTTATTTCAAGTATAATATAGCCATCAATTTGTAACTTATTTTTTTCCTTTTTCTCATAACTTAGATATTTATTTTGTCTTCTCCTTCCTCATTCAACTTCTCAACACACTAGTCCATTTTTAGAGTTATCTTTTTGCTTCTTTCTTTGTCTTTCTTTTCCATCTTCTTATCTCCATTTTGAGTACATTTTGTGTGACTGTGATTTCTTATGATTTTGTAATCTAACTTTATATTTCTTTTCCATGTAACAACTATGAATTTTGTTATCTTTTATTTTTGCTTCTTTAGTTTGTAAATGTTTCAACTACGAATCTACTTACACCATCTATTGTCACCTTCATTCTATTTTTATACACTATTTTAAAAATATTTTTTATCGTTTTAAGCTTCATCTTCCTTAAGATAAATTGGTTTACAAAAAAATTCAAACCCGATTATACCCACCCGCTTAAATCCGAATCCGTTTCAACCCGAACCGCCTCAAATTGAAAGCACAGTTGGTCGGATATGGGTCACATTTTTTCAAAGTCGATTTACAATGGGTTGGACATTTTTCACCCGAACCCGACCAAACCCACCCGTTGCTCACCCCTAATTGAAAATAAAACTTGAAAGTTTACAAATTGTTTTCAAAATCATATTTACAATTCTAAATCCATATCAAATCTATGTCCTAAAAATCCTCTGCCCTGATGTCACAATATCAGAGCATACCCACAATTCAACTGTTGGCATTCTACTCGTAGCCGGATCTTCCTCACCTAAAACATCCACAATTTATACGGTGAGAAAAGGAAATATCTATATGCAAAGTACATACCACCACATCATAATGAAATCTCATCATAATTCATATATATAAGCATGTATCATAATTTATCAATCCATCACCCTCCACACCATTTTACGTTTAACAATATCATTTTCACGTCCATAATTCAAGTCAATCTTACAATTAACACTATGCCAAGACCTCGCCACATCTGACACAAGTGATACGGGTTATTTGCCTCACTCAACCCACACCATACTAGGGTTCGTATCATCCCTGATCATCTAGGAGCACGCTCGTCCCTGAAGCATCACCTACCCAGGGTTCGTATCATCCCTGATCATTCAGGAGTACGCTCGTCCCTGAAGCATCACCTACCCAGGGTTCGTATCATCCCTGATCACTCAGGAGTACGCTCGTCCTTGAAGCATGAATGTGAGGAACCACAATCACATTACAATCCATACAATCTCTTACATTTAACCCTATGTCAAGGCTGCCATAATCGATATAAGTGGTGTGTGTTAACTGTCTTACTCATCCCACACCATACTAGGGTCACGCCCTCCCTGTAGCACCACTTACCCAGGGGTCGTGCCATCCCTAGTCACTCATGTGAGAAAACACATCACAATCACAACCTTAATCATGTCCATACAACATCTCATCTCATATCACGATTTCATATCACATACACAATTTCATATCACATACTCAACAGATAAGTCTAACAAAATAAGGTTTTACACATCCTCACGCAATTCACCATGAATACTCATTATAACAATAATATAAAACTCATTTAATTCCCCAGTTTAATACAATATTAAATCAATAGAATTATCAATTTAATATAACATTCATAAATGTAATAATAATCAATAAATTAGCAATTTAATATAATTTTAATACAAACGATAAAATCTCCAATTATTCCAAAACCCAACTCACAGGCACTTTTCTACAATTTCGTTCTCCCTCTTAAATCATCATTCTTACAAATTATTAGCATATCTATAATCCTCAACACATACAGAATCTAATGGGATCCTCAATTTCTCAAACAGAAATCATCCAATTTTTCACAACCTAACTTACAGGCATTTTTCTACTTTTCTATAATTTCGTCCTCTCTCCCAGAGCATCATTTTTACAAGTTAAACATATATTCGTAATCCTAAATATATATAGAATCACATAAGGTAATTAATTCTCCAAACATAAATAATTATAAAATTATTCATAACCCTAAGGGCTCTTCCTCTACCCAATTCTCTCATGTAACTCTACATATAAATAATCTCCTTTTCCCCCGTACCTGGATAAATAGGAACTCGGGCAGAACCTCCTCCTCTTTTTCCTTAAATAAGGATCGGAACTAAAACTGGAGCAGAATTTCATCCTCTGAGTTCCCCTTGGTCTTCAGAGAGAAGAAGAGGAACGAAAGAGAGAACAGAAGAGAAGAGAGAGTGAGAATGAGAGGTGTGTAGAAATGAGAGGATTTGAGGCCTATTTATAGGATTTTTCGCCCACCTACCACTACGGCTCGTTCCAAAATCGGAACGGCCCGTTCTGGGCCCTTCAAACCTACGTAAATTTTTCAACTGGAACGGCCCGTTCCCAAACTAGAACGGCCCGTTCTCAAACCCAGCAGGCCCGTTCTAATTCCAGAACGGCCCGTTCTCCAAACCAGAATGGCCCGTTCTGCTTCTACAATTTTGGCCATACTCACTATTCCAGAACGACCCGTTTCAAAATTGAAACGGCCCGTTCTAGGCCACGAATTGGGCCTTTGGCCCACGAAAAATGGGCTGTTACAATACTCCCCTCCTTTAAGAAATTTCGTCCTCGAAATTTTTGTAATGGTAGACTTCTCTCTTCTTACTTTCTATTCCTTATGCAACCTCACTACGTTGCTGATATACAACTCTATCAATTTTATCAAAGGATTTCTAAGGGTAAGACATATAAACTTGGCTAGTCTATCCACTGAAACACAAATAAAATCAATCTCTTAAGCGTCTTAGACAAACCTACCACTAAGGTCTATCCACTCACCATCTCACTTCCAAAATGGAGCGTCTAAGTGCTACAAAATTCTTAAAGATTTCTAGTATGCTAACCATAAGTATACAATTGCTTTACTCCTCTCTTCATCTTAGGCCACTACACTTCCGTTGCGCTACTCTGATACATCGTAGTAGCTCTTAAATGAATGCTAAGAGTACTCTTACGTTCTTTTTCTAAGATCATCCATTAATTCACTAGTCACTTTCAACATAATCAATTCAATGCTCCTAAGGATAATCTCACACACCAAGCATAAGTCTTTAAATTCTCCAATCAAATCCAACCCTTAAATCATCAAAATGATATACCAGAGGTCATCATAATCAAGGCATCTGCCACAATATTGGTTTTACTTCTATGATCATCTCTAAAGATTAAGCACCTAAGCATAAGTTCACTAGGTATACATATCAGATCTCTAATTTCACCCCTCCATCTACACCCAAGTCAAACTCTTATCCTATAGCCTCATATCTTGTCACCAAAATTGTGCTTCTCCAATTTCCTTCAACAATCCATTCGTTACTCAAGTCATACTTAGTCTCACACTACTAAGAGTAACCTTATAAGCCAAACTTAAATCTCTAATTTGAGCCAAAATGATTCATCTCTCTAATCATAAGGGAAGATAAATATAAAGGTTTCCTACACAAAACATCGATCACCCCAATGGCTTTAGCCAAAATAATAAATAAGATCAAAATCTTATTCCTTAAGAAATTCCAACTATCTCTTTTATCTCATATTTAACTCCTTTGGTCAAAAGATATTTAAGGTTCTTATGATCACTAAATACCTCAAGCTTAGAATCATATAGTTAGTGTCTCCAAATCTTAGTATAAACGAAAAAATCGCTAACTCAAGGTTATGGGTAAGGTAATTCCTCTCATGAATTTTCAATTTCCTAGAAGCATAAGCTACTATTGTTTCTTCTTGCATCAACACTCTGTCCCAACATATCTTAGAAACATCAACCCATACCACAAAAGGCTTACTAAGATCGGCCAATGCTCATACTAGCGCACTAGTCGATCTTTCCTTAAGAATTTGGAAACTACTCTCACACTTACTATCTCACAAAATAACACTCTTCTTACTCAATCTGTTCAAAGGTAACGCTATCTTAGAAAGTTACTCAACAAATATCCAACAACAATGAGCTAATCCAAGAAACTCATAACCTCGCTAATAGACTCATGTATCTCTCACTTAAGCACAACTTCTATCTTAGATAGATCTACATTATACCTCTGCAAGAAATTACAAGACCTAGAACACTCATCTCATACAGTCAAAAATCATACTTAGATAATATATCCTAAATTTATCTTGGATATATCTTCACACTTAACTCTTAATATGATGATATCACATCCTAAGGTCAATCTCATTAATACACAAACATCCACTAATTGATCCATAAAGTCATCTATCCTCATATCAACATACATGCATATCAAATCATATTAGAATACCTATTTTAAACCTTCATATATACCATCCCTAAGCATATACGAATCAATCATCACTTACACCATAAAGCATGAATCAATCTTACCACATGACATCATATCACCTTAAACAACCTCTCAATGACAAAACCTCAAAACATCATATCCAAATCTATTTTTATCCTTGCTATGCCTAACAACTCAAAAACATCATGACAACATATACCTACCTCCAACAACTGTAAAAGCAATTGACACTCAGAGAGTTATACTCATCCAAATGATCTCAAACCTATCTCAAAAGAAAGCTAAGAAAATGAGCTACAACTCTTATGAAGACATAAGATTCCAAGATCATCTTCTTAGCTAAAAATTTTAAAAACCTCAGCAGATATATTTGGCGCTTACAGCTAGACCTTTGATCACTAAAGTAGCTATAACTGGAGTTCTAGACCTTCGTTTTACCTAATTCTAGTTCCATTGGAAAGATAACGTCCAAGGCTACAACTTTTGTGAAGACCATAAAATCTAAATCTGTCAATACGGTACTGATATTGGCACAACAAGACTGCAACGAAAATATTCCCTACACCATACAACAATAGTGTACTAACATCCCACAAAATACCTCAACCATTCCAAACTCACTCCTCAACTTCATATTCAAGCTTTCTACTACAATCCTAAACCAAAACAACTCACATATTCCACACAAAAGACTTACATCTGAAGTAAAATCCCCATGCAACCTAACCCCTAACTAGGTTAATACGCAAGCACTAAAACTTAAGGAAATCACCAAAACTTTGACCTTTCATCAAGAACACTCAAAGCTCTAATGCTTAACACATAACCTCTTAGATTCAATCACTAGAACTATAGCTTTCAGAAACTCTACAAATCGTAAACTCTTAATACACTCGACAAATCAATGTCTCGACCACATTCAAGGTTCTAATAGTTCTAGTTGCTTAGCACAAGGCTTCGTCCACTACTACTAGCACATATGCTCGCAACACGAGCGATACCACTCACCCACTACTTCTTACATAAGCAAGAAGTATCAAAACAAATAAGCAATTATGAATAGCATCAACTAAGCTATATCATGTCTTTCAGCCAAACTATGAGAAAATAATATAAGTGTAAGCACAACACTAACAACACAAGGGAAACATCATCATCATCATCATTATCCTCATCATAAAGCAAAACATATTCCATCATTCATCTACCAAACAAGCATAGTAAACTCATAACTCACGGCCGATTGGATCGACCTGCTCTGATATTTACAATTCCAAATCCATATCAAATCTATGTCCTAAAAATCCTCTGCCCCGATGTCACAATATCAGAGCATACCCACAATTCAACTGTTGGCATTCTACTCGTAGCCGGATCTTCCTCACCTAAAACATCCACAATTTATACGGTGAGAAAAGGAAATATCTATATGCAAAGTACATACCACCACATCATAATGAAATCTCATCATAATTCATATATATAAGCATGTATCATAATTTATCAATCCATCACCCTCCACACCATTTTACGTTTAACAATATCATTTTCACGTCCATAATTCAAGCCAATCTTACAATTAACACTATGCCAAGACCTCGCCACATCTGACACAAGTGATACAGGTTATTTGCCTCACTCAACCCACACCATACCAGGGTTCGTATCATCCCTGATCATCTAGGAGTACGCTCGTCCCTGAAGCATCACCTACCCAGGGTTCGTATCATCCCTGATCATTCAGGAGTACGCTCGTCCCTGAAGCATCACCTACCCAGGGTTCGTATCATCCCTGATCACTCAGGAGTACGCTCGTCCCTGAAGCATGAATGTGAGGAACCACAATCACATTACAATCCATACAATCTCTTGCAATTAACCCTATGTCAGGGCTTCCATAATCGATATAAGTGGTGTGTGTTAACTGTCTTACTCATCCCACACCATACTAGGGTCACGCCCTCCCTGTAGCACCACTTACCCAGGGGTCGTGCCATCCCTAGTCACTAGTGTGAGAAAACACATCACAATCACAACCTTAATCGTGTCCATACAACATCTCATCTCATATCACGATTTCATATCACATACACAATTTCATATCACATACTCAACATATAAGTCTAACAAAATAAGGTTTTACACATCCTCACGCAATTCACCATGAATACTCATTATAACAATAATATAAAACTCAGTTAATTCCCCAGTTTAATACAATATTAAATCAATAGAATTATCAATTTAATATAACATTCATAAATGTAATAATAATCAATAAATTAGCAATTTAATATAATTTTAATACAAACGATAAAATCTCCAATTATTCCAAAACCCAACTCACACGCACTTTTCTACAATTTCGTTCTCCCTCTCAGATCATCATTCTTACAAATTATTAGCATATCTATAATCCTCAACACATACAGAATCTAATGGGATCCTCAATTTCTCAAACAGAAATCATCCAATTTTTCACAACCTAACTTACAGGCACTTTTCTACTTTTCTATAATTTCGTTCTCTCTCCCAGAGCATCATTTTTACAAGTTAAACATATATTCGTAATCCTAAATATATATAGAATCACATAAGGTAATTAATTCTCCAAACATAAATAATTATAAAATTATTCATAACCCTAAGGGCTCTTCCTCTACCCAATTCTCTCATGTAACTCTACATATAAATAATCTCCTTTTCCCCCGTACCTGGATAAATAGGAACTCAGGCAGAACCTCCTCCTCTTTTTCCTTAAATAAGGATCGAAACTAAAACTGGAGCAGAACTTCATCCTCTGAGTTCCCCTTGGTCTTCAGAGAGAAGAAGAGGAACGAAAGAGAGAACAGAAGAGAAGAGAGAGTGAGAATGAGAGGTGTGTAGAAATGAGAGGATTTGAGGCCTTTTTATAGGATTTTTTGCCCACCTACCACTACGGCCCGTTCCAAAATCGGAACGGCCCGTTCTGGGCCCTTCAAACCTACGTAAATTTTTCAACTGGAACGGCCCGTTCCCAAACCAGAACGGCCCGTTCTCAAACCCAGCAGAACGGCCCGTTCTAATTCCAGAATGGTCCGTTCTCCAAACCAGAACGGCCCGTTCTGCTTCTACAATTTTGGCCATACTCACTATTCCAGAACGGCCCGTTTCAAAATTGAAACGGCCCGTTCTGGGCCACGAATTGGGCCTTTCACCCACGAAAAATGGGCTGTTACAGACTGAGTAAATCTTGATTTGAGTATGAGATAATTATTGGATAGTGAGGTTAACCCCTAACCTCTTATTTTGTCATATGCATTATATGAGGGAAAACCTCAATTTGTATCTATCCCTAATTTCTATCTTCTACATGACTCTTCAACTCTTTTATTGATGTTCATTGTATATAAATATGATTAATTTTGTATATTGAATTGATTTAGTATGATTTGAGTTGTTTGTGGGTCCTTGTAGGAAGCCTAAGGAAATGCATTTGTGATTATATGAAGAGATATTAGAAGTATTTGTGCCTTTTAATTGTAGATGACTCTATTGTAGTGTCTTACCGACTAAAATCACAAATTGCAAATTTGGTGCATATGTGGTAAAATTTGCATTTCTATAGATTTGTGTTTTTTGATGTGGGGTGCCAAAAGGACATCATAGGGCGTCGTTGTGGTCGAGAACAAAATTTTCTCTTTGGGCCACTCACTTCGGGCATGGTTTACCCTTTGCCAGGCGTGGGAACTTTATGTGATGATCTCGTCGAGCACAAGATGAGCCACACTAGGCACAAGTTGTCTAGAGAACTTGTATGCTTTTTGGGTGCATATTGTCAGGCACAAAAAGGTCGTCGTCAGACATTGTTCCATAGATGATACTTCTTCTTGTTGTAAGTTAATGATGAATGGCTTGAATGGTTGTTGTTGTAGTGTTTAGATATATCTTGCTATTATATGTTAGAGTATGATATTATTATGTTATGATGAATAAGTATGACAAATGGATTAATATTGGCAAATTGTAACACCCCAGTTTTCATACTTTTTATGGAGGGTAATTTAGTAATTTTTATAAGATTTATTGAGGGTGATTTAGTAGCCCAGAACGGGCCGTTCTCAAATTGGAACGAGTCGTTTCAAACTACTAAAAAGACCTATTTTTGGTTGCCCAGAACGGGCCGTTCCCAAATTGTAACACCCCAGTTTTCATACTTTTTATGGAGGGTAATTTAGTAATTTTTATAAGATTTATTGAGGGTGATTTAGTAGCCCAGAACGGGCCGTTCTCAAATTGGAACGAGTCGTTTCAAACTACTAAAAAGACCTATTTTTGGTTGCCCAGAACGGGCCGTTCCCAAATTGGAACAGGCCGTTCCAAACCACCAAAATGGCCTATAACCCTAGTTGGGAACAGGCCGTTCCAAAGTTGGGAATGGGTCGTTCCAAATATGGACGTTGTGTGTTAAAACGCAAACTCAGAACGAGACGTTCTAGTTTTTAGAACGGGTCGTTCCAGATGTCAAGTTTACACATGCTGAAAGGATCTAGAACGGGCCGTTCTAGATTTGAAACGGGTCATTCTGGCCACTCCTAAAATCTATAAATAGAGAACTCTGGCACTGTTTCTAGACACATTCTCTAGAGACCAAGGAGAACCAAGAGAAGGAGATTAACCAGATTTTGCTCTAGCTTCGCCTTTTACTTATCCAAGTAAGGGGAGAGTGAGAAACCTCGCTCGAGGGTGTGGGAATAATTGTTGGGTAGTAGGATTGACCCTCAATCCCTTGCCTGATGCATGCTTCTAGGAACAGACAAAATATGAATATTTTATGTATTGCTTTCTAATTCTTCTGTTGTGTTCCTTGTTGGAAGTGATGTATGAATATGTGATTGATTTTGAAAATGAATATGTTTTGATATGAATTAGAGTACTCTATGGGTTCCTGATAGAACCCTATGAGAAACAAGAAAAATATGAATATTTTCTGTTTTGCTTTTTGAATGCTCTGTTGCGTTCCTTGTGTGGTATAGAGTGTAAATATGTATTTGATTTCAAAATTTGATATGTTTTGATATGAATTAGAGTGTTATGTGGGTTCTTGTATGGAATCATATGAGGAACAATTATGAATATGACTATGTAAAATATGAACAAATGACATGAGACATGATGTGAATGATAATGTGAAACGTGATGATATGAGACATGAAACTCCATAACAAGTGAAATGTTGAGTTAATGAAATGATGAATGTGTGACATGCATCATGTGCATATATGATATATTTCAGGTGTGCCGCTTAGGCCGCATACCAGTGATGTAACAAGCTATGTGATGAAATGACTTATTCTAGGTGTGCCGCTTAGGCCACATACCAGTGATGTAACAAGCTATGTGATGAAATGACTTATTCCAGGTGTGCCGCTTAGGCCGTATACTAGTGATGTAACAAGCTATGTGATGAAATGACTTATTCCAGGTGTGTCGCTTAGACCGCATACCAGTGATGTAACAAGTTATGTGATGAAATGATCTATTCCAGGTATGCCGCTTAGGCCATATACCAGTGATGTAACAAGCTATTCTAGGTGTACCTTGGGTCACTAGTGATGACATGATGAGAAACGTAAAACTTTTGTATGGGGCCACATGCATGCATTTATGAGTCGAGTCCATGACATCATTGCATGATAAATTAGTGTACATGTGATATTGATTGTGTGTGTATATTGTTTACATGTCACTTATGTTTGTTGTGTGTGTGTACTATCTAACCTTTATTTCTGCACCTGGAACCCAGTGAGATATTTCTCACTCCCTTGTTGTTCTTTGTATGTGTTTAAATTGTGTTGCAGGTGATTATCAGCATGAGGATGTTGGTGATGAGGCTTAGGCTTCAGTTGGGCATGCTCTGATAGGATATGTGACATCGGGGCTTAGCTAGGTTTAGCATTTGAGTTTCATTACTGTTATTGTGTTTTGGAAAGATTGATGTTTTATTTTGTCATTATTTTCGCATTGGACTACAATTTGCGAAATATGAATGTGAACTCTCTATCTATGTGTTCTGAAACCTTATTTTTTTAAGAAAATTTTATTTACTCAAGAATTTACTTTATATTTATTGTGTATTATGTATGTGGGGTAGAGGGTGTCACATAAATCATTGAGCATGTACATGTTGCCAAGCTCATGATAAGACCTAGTTTATATTTTGATGATTACAAAGAATGTCTCTCATGGTTAAAAAAGTGCAAATTGTATTGATTTGTTTTAAGCTTTGGTATGCATGTTTCCTTTGCGCATTATGAGTAATTTAATTATATATCTGTTGTTAGATGTTGATTGATGATGAAAAGGTTTTAAACTTGAAAAATCGAGAATTTGAGTTTGTCACTCAAATTAATCAACTAACCAATTAGAATAATCGATTATTTACTCTATTTTTTTCATTATAAGAAATTCACTATAATAACCGACTATCACTATGCAATAATTACTTATTCTAAAACTGATTTTGAAATCGATTTATGGGGATAATCAATTATTTCAAAATCAGTGTTCTATAATAATCGATTATCTCAACAATAATCAATTAAAGTGTTCTTGACTAGTTTTCAGATTTACCCAAAACCAAATAATTGATTATCTATGTAAATAATTGATTATTTCAAAAAAAGAGTTCTTTAAATATCAGTTTTCCAACATAGACTTTTTAGAACCAAAAAATTTGTATCTTTGTGATAATCTTTGTGAAAAATACTCTCTAAAACCTTTATTCTCTTTATGAAAGAATCCTTCGATCCAACTTGGGAGAAAGGCTACACTACTTTCATAATGATTCACCTCTTTGATTGATTCTGTATCTAATTAAATTCATTCTAAAACTCTCTTGATTAGTATTCTTGAGTAGGTTTTTCAAGATTAGGAGTTTGCGTAGTGGGTGACTACATGAGACATTTCTTAGGGTTCAAGAAATAGGTGTATCTTTAGAATTGTAGTTTATTGTGTGTGGAAGTGATTGTAATACTCTGAATCTAAAGATAGCGAAAAAATCTCAATCAGATTGATTGGAGACTGGATATAAATCATAGTGAAGGTGATTCAACTCATGTAAATCTTGTGTTTGACTTTTCTCTATCCCTACACTTTCTATTTGTATTTCTTACTTATATTGATTGAAAATGTGTTGAGTCTATTATATCTAAATCTTTGCATATCATATAAGATTTATTCATGGCAATACATAAATCAATCTCAACATCCTATCCCATATCAACTGAATCAATATACTTCCTTAGAAAGATTTTTAGAAAAGTTTTGAATAATGAAGATCCTGAAAATGATTTTTTAAATATCCAATTCATCCCCTCTTGGATAAAGTCATCTTTTCTAACAGTACATTGATTAGTATGATATAACATTAGGTTTTGTGTGCCATGCATCATATGCACACAAATTAGAAAATAAAAAAATATTTTTTTTATGTATTTACAATCATATAAAAAAATTATTTGAATAGATTATATTACATATAATACATAAATTGGAATTATCAATGAAAAATATTCACAAAGTTTTAAACAAGTAGATCAATCTCATTGAGAATAGAATCTCAAAGTATAGTCCAACACAAACACATATAGGGAATCCTCTTACAACAACAAGATATTCAACTTTAAGTAATAAAGATTAAAATTGGTATCATAATGGAAAAATTGACGACCATAAGATAGAAGATGTCAAAAACTAATAGATTTAAGAAAGAAAAGTGAAGAATAAAATTCGAGATGGAACATTCATATATTTTAGAAATACAAGTCACTATAACTCTTCAAATTTGATAACAAAAAATCAAGAGTTGAAGTGCAACATGTGTGTGTATGTGTGTGTGTGTATATATATATATGTGTGTGTGTGTATAACTTGTCCTTATCATTTACATTTCTTAGACAATAATTTTGTGTATATCTAACAATTTATTTTCAATTTATAGTGGGTTCAAACAATATTCTAACCTTCCTAGAAGTTGATGCTAAATGAATCTAAAGTGAATATATTAACATATTTTTTTAGAGTAAGAATAATTTAAAAAAATAGGCATGTATCTCTAAATTATACATTATAAGTAAATGACAAAATCACATAATAAATGTATCCTCATTCATTATTAAATAATTTTTTAAGGAAAAAAAGCTTTTGATTTTGATCACTTTTGGTAAATGAGAGAATCATCCTTAAGACTCTAAGGTCACGAAGAGAAGTTAACCAATAAGTAAGCTTTCACATTATCAACATTTGAAAAAACACTTTAATACTTTTTTGACAAATTATTTTCAATTTTTCAAGTTCTAAATTTAGTTGCTTATGGCGATAAAAGATGTGAGATTACATTTTAAATATACAACTTATTGGTTCTCGTCTACTACATTTTTAGTAACTATTTTATACATGTTTGTGTTAGTAAAAATATAAATTCATAAGCATAATATCCTTAAGTTTGTTGTTTACATTTAAATGAATGCAATGCCCTCTACAAAGAAACAAAAATTAAAATACAATTATAAAGTATTACTCGGATCACATCGTGGGCAAAGTAGAACTTGTTTTAAAGGTTAGTCTTTTTCAATACTATTGATTAATCTTATCATTTTAGAGAGTAAAAAATATGTTTATAATATGTAGTATATATGTATACTTAAAGATTTTTGTCCCTATTAATGATGGTAATGTGCATTGGTACTTACTTTCGATTAATCTTAAGAAATAACAACTCATTTTACTAGATTCAAAGTCATGTTCAACATATGACTCTAGGAGGATGAACATAGAAAAAGTTGTATATAACGAATAAAATGTTTTTTAAAATATACTTTTTCCTTCATATCATTTAAATAACTAATGTTTGTTTCATAGGATATTATTTTATGAAAGAAATGGTATTAGATAACTCATTTTATCATTATAACACAACAAAATTAACAATTTACTACTTTATTATTATAGTCATTCTAAATGAAGTGGGGGAACAAGATATTAGATCACAAGAAATCATCTTTTACTCACTAAGAAATTAAATGTTATTCATTATATTTTATATTATTCTTTTTGAACACTATGACTACATGACTTAAGATTTCAAATCAATTTTAAAATTTATTGAAGATATTTTACGCAATAATATAAAAATGAGTTATCTAAAAACATTTCTTTCATAAATAATACCTATAATAATAATTGAAAGATTATGAAAAAAAAATATTTTTTAAATTGTTATATACAACTTTTTTCACATTTATCCTTTTAGTGTCATTTATATTGGATAATATGAAGGCTAACTTATGGGTCTTAGGGGTGCTTTTATCTCCTTTACTAAAAGCTTATGAGATCAATATCTCTTTCCAAAAAAACTATTTAAAAATAAATCATGTAACACTTATATGTGATTTTATTTTTACTTATAATATATAATTTAGAGACACATAATTATTTTTCTTATCATTCTTGTTACTACTCAAAAGATATGATATGTTGTCATAGTCACTTCAAATTCATTTAGCTCCATTTCCTTACGGGAGGTTTGAACTTTAATTACATCCACTATAAATTATAGAAATATTATTAGATATATACAAACTATTTGAAAAAGGAATATAAATAATAAAGATAACTTATATATATGTGGTACTTTAACTCCTAGTTTTTTGTCATCAAAGTTGAAGGAATGTAGTGTCTTTTTAAAGAAATTTCTATTATAGATTAAACTTTCCTCTTATCCTAAAATTTTTTCCATTACTTAAAGTTGAATATCTTGGTGTTGTAACAAGAATCCCTAGATGTGTCTATGCTAGACTACACTATAAGATTTTATTCTCAATGACATAAATCTACTTGCTTCCAACTTTATGAAGATTTATAAGAATTAAAAAATTTAGTTTTAGGATTATTCATTTTATTGTCATTTACTTATTGTATAGGATGTAAAGTTATTTAATTATGTTTTTTAAAGTTTTATTGGAAAATTTGTTATATGGTATCCTTTGTCGTATTGGATTTTATTTAGTTGGATACAATAATTATTTATTTACTTATTAATTTTTTAAATTTTTTTTACAAAGATTGATGTTTGTGCATACAAAAATTGTTTCTTTTATGTATTTAAAATCATATAAATTTTGTATTTGAATAGACTATGTTACATATAATGCATAAATTGGAATTATCAATTAATAATAATCGTAAAGTTTTAAGCAAGTAGATCAATCTCATTGAGAATAAAATTTTAGAGCATAACCCAACATTAAAACATGCAGGGAATCTTCTTGCAACAACAAGATATTCAACTTTAAACAATAGAGATTAAAATTGATATGATAATGAAAAAATTGACAACCATAAGATACAAGGTGTCAAAAACTAATAGATTTAAGAAATAAAAAGTGAAGGATAAAATTCAAGATGGAAGATTCATATATTTTAGAAAGTTGTTTAACTACAAGTCACTACAATTCTTCAAATTTGATAACAAAAAATCAAAGTTGAAGTACAACATGTATATATATAACTTGTTCTTATCATTTACTTTCTTTGACAAATTTTTTTGAGCATATGAAACAATTTATTTTCGACTTATAGTGGGTTTAATTAATGTTGTAACTTTCCTAAACAACGATGCTAAATGAGTATGAAGTAAATATGTCAACATATCTCTTTGAGAATAAGAATGATATGAAAAATAGGCATGTACCTCTAAATTATACATTATGAGTAAATGGCCAAATCAAATCATGTGTAACCTTATTCGTTATTAAATTATTTTTTAAGAAAAAAATAGTTTTGATCTTAATTACTTTTGATAAATGAGATAGAATCATCCTGAAGACTCTAATGTCACAAAGAAAAGTTAACCAAAAAGTAAGCTTTCACATTATCATCATTTAAAAAATCACTTAAATACTTTTTTGACATATTATTTTCAAATTTTCAAGTTCTAAATTTAGTTGCTTGTATAACGACACATTATGTGAGATTACATTTCAAATGTACAACTTATTGGTTCTCGTTTACTACATTTTCAATAACTATTATATATATATATATATATATATATATATATATATTATTTGTTTCAGTAAAAATATAAATTAATAAGCATAATATCCTTAAGTTTGTAGTTTACATTCAAATGGATGCAATGTCCTTTACAAAGGAACAAAAATTCAAATACAATTATGAAGTATTACTTAGATGACTTCATGCGCAAAGTAGAACTTGTTTTAAAGGTTTATCTTTTTCAATACTATTGATTAATCTTATCATTTTAGAGAGTAAAAAATATGTTTATAATATGTTGTATATATTTTTTACATATAGATTTTTGACCCTATTAATGATGGTAATGTGCATTGATACTTGCTTTTGATTAATCTTAAGAAATAACAATTCATTATACTAGATTAAAAATCATGTCCAACATATGACACTAGGAGGATGAACATAGAAAAAGTTGTATATAACAAATAACATTTTTTAAAATATCTATTTTTCTCCTCATATTGTTTAAGTAACTAATGTTTGTTGCATAAGTATTATTTTATGAAAGAAATGATATTAGATAACTCATTTTTATCACTATAATATAACAAAGCTAACAATTTTTTGACTTTATCATAGTCATTCTAAATGAAGTAGGAAAACAAGATATGTGATCATAAGAAATTAAATTTCACTCACTAAAAAATTAAGTGTTATTCATTATATTTTATATTATTCTTTTTGAACACTATGGCTACATGACTTAACATTTCAAACTAATTTAAAAAAATTATTGAAGATATTATACGTAATAATATAATAAAGAGTTATTTAATAACTTTTCTTTCATAAATAATACCTATAATAATAATTGAAAGATTATGAGAAGAAAAATTATTTTTAAAATTGATATATACAACTTTCCTAATATTTATCCTTTTAATGACATATATATTAGACAAAATTTTGAGTTCAGTAAAATGAGTTGTTTCTTAAGATGAATCACAAATTCACAATTAAGTATCAATTCATATTATCATATCATTAATAAGGACAAAAATCTATAAGTACAACAATGAACAACTCATTATAAAAAAAAATTTTTTGTCTAAAATGATAACATTAATCAATATTTTTGAAAATGATAAAACTTTTAAAACAAGTTCTACTTTTTTCATAAAATAATAAATTTGTACTTCATAATTGTATTTGGATTTTTTTATGGATCATATTGCTTTCATTTAAATGTAAACAACACATCTAGGATAATATGCTTATTAAATATGTAAACAACACATTTTAGGATAATAAACAACACATTTAAGTTAAGGATATTATGTTTATTAATTTATATATTACTAAGACATACATATACACAATAGTTGTTAAAAATGTAGTAGGCAATAATCAATAAGTTAGATATTTGCAATGTAATCTCACATCATGTGACTTCATAGAAATAACAAAATTTTAAACATGATAATTTTTTCTCAAAAAGTATTTAAAATAATTTGTCAAAAAGATATAAAGATGATAATGTGAAGGCTAACTTATTGGTCTTAGGAGTGCTTTTATCCCTTTTACTAAAAGCTTATGAGATCAATACCTCTTTCCTAAAAACTATTTAATAATGAATCATGTAGCACTTATATGTGATTTTATTTTTACTTATAATATATAATTTAGGGATACATAATTATTTTTCTTATCATTCTTGTTACTCCCCAAAAGATATAATATGTTGTCATAGTCACTTCAAATTCATTTAGCTCCATTTCTTTATAGGAGGTTGGAACTTTAATTACATCCACTATAAATTAGAAAAATAATGTTAGATATATACAAAACTATTTGATAAAGAAATATAAATAATAAAGATAACTTACATATATGTGATACTTTAACTCCTAATTTTTTGTCATCAAATTTGAAGAAATGTAGTGTCTTTTTAAAGAACTTTTAATAATAGATTAAACTTTACCTTTATCTTGAAATATTTTCCATTACTTAAGGTTGAATGTCTTGGTGTTGTAACAAGATTCCCTAGATGTGTCTATGCTAGACTACACTATAAGATTCTATTATCAATGAGATAGGCCTACTTGCTTCCAACTTTATGAATATTTATAAGAATTGAAAATGTAGTTTTAGGATTATTCATTTTATTGTCATTTACTTCTTGTATAGGATATAAAGTTATTTAATTATGTTTTTTAAAGTTTTTTTGGAGAATTTGTTATATGGTATCCTTTGTTGTATTGGATTTTATTTAGTTGGATACAATAATTATTTATTTACTTATTAATTTTTTAAAAATTTTTTTACAAAGATTGATGTTTGCACATACAAAAATTGTTTCTTTTATGTATTTAAAATCATATAAAAATTTTATTTGAATAGACTATGTTACATATAATGCATAAATTGAAATTATCAATTAATAATAATCGTAAAGTTTTAAGCAAGTAGATCAATCTCATTGAGAATAAAATTTTAGAGCATAACCCAACATTAAAACATGTAGGGAATCTTCTTGCAACAACAAAATATTCAACTTTAAACAATAGAGATTAAAATTGATATGATAATGAAAAAATTGACAACCATAAGATACAAGGTGTCAAAAACTAATAGATTTAAGAAAGAAAAAGTGAAGGATAAAATTCAAGATAGAAGATTCATATATTTTAGAAAGTTGTTTAACTGCAAGTCGCTACAATCCTTCAAATTTGATAACAAAAAATCAAAATTGAAGTGCAACATGTATATATTTAACTTGTCCATATCATTTACATTTCTTTAACAAATAATTTTGAGTATATCTAACAATTTATTTTCATATTATAGTGGGTTCAATTAATATTCTAACCTTCCTAGTCAACGACGCTAAATAAAGATGAAGTGAATATGTCAACATATCTCTTTTAGAATAAAAATGATATGAAAAATAGGCATGTACTTCTTAATTATACATTATAAGTAAATTACAAAATTACATCATAAATGTAACCTTATTCATTATTAAATTATTTTTTAAGAATTTTTTTTTTGATCTTAATCACTTTTTACAAATGAGATAGAATCATCTTTAAGACTCTAATGACACGAAGGGAAGTTAACCAAAGAGTAAGTTTTCACATTATCATCATTTGAAAAATCACTTTAAACCTTTTTGACAAATTATTTTCAATTTTTCAAGTTCTAAATTTAGTTGCTTATATGACGACACATGATGTGAGATTACATTTCAAATGTACAACTTATTGATTCTCGCCTACTACATTTTCAGTAATTATTTTATATATATTTGTGTTAGTAAAAATATAAATTGGTAAGCATAATATCCTTAAGTTTGTTGTTTACATTTAAATGCATGGAATGTCCTCAAAAATGGAACAAAAATTTAAATAAAATTTAAAGGCTTGTCTTTTTTAATACTATTTTAGAGAGTAAAAAATATGTTTATATGTATATTTTTTTAATACAGATTTTTATCCCTACTAATGATGGTAATGTGCATTGGTACTTGTTTTTGATTAATCTTAAGAAATAACAACTCATTATACTAGATTTAAAGTCATGTCCAACATATGACTCTAGGAGGATGAACATAGAAAAAGTTATATATAACAAATAACATGCTTTTTAAATATATATTTTTTCCCTCATATCGTTTAAATAACTAATGTTTGTTTTATAGGTATTATTTTATGAAATAAATAATATTAGATAACTCATTTTTATCACTATAACACAACAAAGTTAACAATTTGTTACTTTACTATAGTAATTCTAGATGAAGTAGGAAACCAGATATGAGATCATAAGAAATTAAATTTTACTCATTAAAAAATTAAATATTTATATTTTATATTATTCTTTTTGAACACTATGACTACATGACTTACCATTTCAAATCAATTTTAAAAATTATTGAAGATATTATATGTAATAATATAAAAATGAGTTATTTAATAACATTTCTTTCATAAATTATACCTATAATAATAATTGAAAGATTATGAGAAGAAAAATTATTTTTTAAATTGTTATATACAACTTTTTTAATGTTTATCCTTTTAATATCATATATATTAGACAAAATTTTGAGTTCAGTAGAAGAAGTTGTTTCTTAAGATGAATTATAAATTCATAATCAAGTATCAATTCATATTACCAAATCATTGATAGGGACAAAAATCTATAAGTACAAAAATGAACAACTCATTATAAACAATTTTTTTTTCTAAAATAATAACATTAATCAATGTTTTTGAAAATGATGAACCTTTAAAACAATTTCTACTTTTTTCATAAAATAATCCATTTAATATTTCATAATTGTATTTTAATTTATGTTTCTTATGGATTATATTGCTTTCATTTAAATGTAAACAACACATTTAAGGATAATACGCTTACTAAACATGTGAACAACACATTTAAGTTAAGGATATTATGTTTATTAAATTATATACTCACTAAGACATACATATACAAAATAGTTGCTAAAAATGTAGTAGCAAGAATCAATAGATTACATATTTGCAATGTAATCTCACATCATGCGACTTCATACAAGCAACAAAATTTAAAACTTGAAAATATTTTCTCAAAAATTATTTAAAATGATTTGTCAAAAAGGTATAAAGATGATAATGTGAAGGCTAACTTATTGGTCTTAGGGGTGCTTCTATGTCCTTTACTAAAAGGTTATGAGATCAATACCTCTTTCCTAAAAACTATTTGATAATGAATCATGTAACACTTATATGTGATTTTATCTTTATTTATAATATATAATTTAGAGATACATAATTATTTTTCTTATCATTCTTGTTACTTCTCAAAAGATATGTTGACATAGTCATCACTTCAAATTCATTTAACTTCATTTCCTTATAAGAGGTTTGAACTTTAATTACATCCACTATAAATTAGAAAAATATTATTAGATATATATAAAATTATTTGACAAAGAAATATAAATAATAAAGATAAGTTATAAATATGTGGTACTTTAACTTCTAATTTTTTGTCATCAAATTTGAAGGAATGTAGTGTCTTCTTAAAGAACTTTCAATTATGATTTTAATTTCAATCTCTATTACTTAAGGTTGAATGTTTTGTGTTATAACAAAATTTTCTAAATATGTCTGTGTCATTTTACACTGAATTTTTTCTCAATGAGATAGACCTACTTGCTTCCAACTTTATGAAGATTTATAAGAATTAAAAATAAATTACAACATAGACAAATTTTTTGTACGTATATGTGTTGTATTTTTCTTGTGTTATATTTTTCTTTTATAATTAAGGATAATAAAAATAATAGTATTTTTCTTTATATTATAATCTTATGAATATTAAAAATATTATTGTTGTAATAACTAAATAGTAACATACGTAATATCTTGTTAGAAATAATAATTATTATAAAATTAAATAATAAAAAGAACTCAACAAAAAAAATTAATAAAAAGAAGAAAAAGAAAAAAGAAAATATAAATAATAATAAAAAAATAATATATAAAAACTTGATAGTTAACAAATACTATAAATAAAGAAAATAATTATTATTATAAATTTAAAAAATAATAACAAAACAATATAAACAATTCTAACAAAACATAAACATGAATTAATAAAGAAATTTGGGATATATATATGAGAAGGGTTATAATAACACCTGTGTAACTTTTATTAAGTATTACGTTCAATAACTTTATACTAAATGTGAATTTTGTAAATTCAATCATTAAATTAAAAATTCTTTACTCTTAGATTATATATACAAAGTTCTATATTAATTCAAGATAATTTGATATTTCATTTTTATAAAACAAAATTGACGTAATATATACATTTCAAAGTATACTAAAATATGTACACTTTGATTATCTTCAAGTTGTTGTTCAATTTTTATACTAACGGTTAAATTTATAAAATTCACATTTAAAATAAAATTATTGAACGGTATAATACTTAATAAAAGATACACAAGTATTATTATAACCTATCTCTCTATATATATATATACACGTATTAAAATCTTAAAGTAAAGTAAATATTTAATTATTCAATAGCCATGATTAATTCAGATTTAAAATTTTAAAAACAAGTCTTATTAAAAAATACGCTATAATTTATTTTGCATAGGACATATTTAGATTAAAAATGTTTTTAAAACTTCACTATTTCTGAAATAAAGATTTATTCAATAAAGAAGTTTGTAAACTATATATATCAAAATAAATTCTTGATCACTTAAATTTCATACTTTGTGGAAATTGCACATAAAATTTGTTTGGAACAAATTTAAAAATACTTTTTTGAATTTTTTTAATAAAAAATACTTTTTATAAAAAGAATTTTAATAACATTTTAATTTATCAAATAAGTTCATACTTTTTGAAACATGCTTCACATGCAATTCACAATAACATAGGTATAAATGACATAACATATAAACATAAATATGAAATTTGGAACATACCAGTGAAGATATTTGAATAACTTCATCCATCTTCTGCCATATTGATTGTTCACGTAACTTCTCAATTTTCTCTATCAATCGTCACTAAAACAAAAAAAATAATATTTTTTATTAAAATAATTTTTTCACCCAAATATTCATAAAATGATGAATGTTTATTATATAACAAAAGGTGAATTTTGACTTAACTCTCATGGAAGTTTTATCTCACAACATAATCATATATACAATGAGAAGAAGGAGAGAAATAGTTTAAAAAGCTTGATTTTTAATAAAAGAATATCATGTAATATAAACAAAATAGAAGATATTAAGAGAATTAGAGAAGAATTGAACTATGAATAACCTAATAGACTTACCTCTAGAAAAAACTTCTATTCCTTTATGTGTAGAAAGGAAGATACTATATGCTATTTATAATACTCTTCCAAATCCCTTGACATCTGTTTTTCATTTAAAAGTTTGTTAATATCCACTTTTTGATTATATTATTTTATTGGCTTAGTGAATCTGGTGCACATTATTTAAAAAAAATGTTATTAGGATCTCTTAACCGACCTTATCATGTAAAAGACAAAGTGATTTTTTTAAAGTGATAAAATGAAATTATCTTCATTATCTAATTAGTTAATTATTATTATTTTTTTAAAAAAATTATAAGTCAATAATTATGATAAGTCCATATTTAAAGTTTTTTAAACTAAATTCTAAAAATAAACAAAATACTCACGTGTGTTCCGTTCCCTGAGAGTACTGATTCTCCTTCCAGCAACCACAAACAATTAGGACTAGTATTTTAATAAGGAGAATAGTAAAGTTAAATGTTTATTATATATAGTTAAAATTTATAATAAATTATATATAATTAAATATTATATTTATATTATAAATTATATTTAAAATTTATATAAATAAATATTTTTAAATATATTATATTTTTGATTTATAATAAATAATCTATATTATTGTACAAAAATATTTTTATTTATTGATATTTATTTTTAAAATTTTAAATTTAATGTACTAATAATTATGATAAATAAAAATTAAATTAGACAAAAAAGTTAATAAAAATTAAAAATATTTTTATTTAAGAAAAATATGTTAAAAATACTTTTGCACTAAATAACAAATCGTATTTAATATATAGAAGTTAATAATGAAGGAGGTTGTTCTATTTTATAAAAATTCATCCTTATAAATATCTTTTAAATTATTTTTATATTATCATTTTTATTTATCTTTTACTTTTTAAAATTGTTCCAAAACTATTCTTACAATTACAATTACTCAATAACTATTCATCCTCTAATAATTAACTTTGTTTTTATTTTATTTTTAAGAAAATTACACAAAAGTATTTTTTTTTTTATACTAGTGCAAAATGAAATCTCTTCATTCCCAATACAAAATATGCCTCTTATATGCCTTTCATTCAAGCAAATTATCTAACAAACCGACACTTATAGAGGAAAAATCAGACCTACAATTTGAATATCCTTTCCTACATTATCCTTCATAAATATCATCTAACAATATATAACAGAAAATGATAATTTAACAAGATATAATAAGATAAATTATCAAATTATATTATAATTTTTTGTTTGTTACACTAACAAAATATGATAATTTTCTTATCCAACTTCTTGGAATGATAATTTTTTTTATACAACCCCTTATCTTATCTTTTTATTCCATGTATTTTTTAATCTTAAGGAGGGAGTTGAATTAAAAGGCAACGGATATGATTAACTATGTCTCTTCTCTCATCTTTATTATACAGTAAGTATTTAAACATGTGGATTACAAATTAAAAGATTATTATATATAATAAAATTTATAATAAATTATAAATATAAATAAATATTATATATTTATACCGTGGTTTGATTTAGTTGGTTGTAGTATGTTTTGGATCGTAGGTGAAGTTAAACTTTCTTATTACATCGAGTCATATTGTGTTAATTCCATACTTATGCATATTGAGGCTTTGAGTCAGCAAGAATAATGCTCTCTGTCACACTCTTTTAGTCAAGATTGAAATCGTAGCTAAGTTATGATTATCTTCTGACAAACTAATGCTTTGATAATTCAAAATAATGACTTCCAAAATCCCAAAAAAATAAAAGAGAAAATATTGAGTTATGGTTTTCTTCATGACAACATTTCACAACAAAAGTGAAGAATGATTGTAACATGCTAGAAGTACCCAATAAGTAGCAGCCCAGGAGCAAAAGTTTGAAGGATGCTATATAACAGCTTATATGAGTGAGATGGGTAAGACGAGTTTGATCCAATTTCAATATGAAAAATAACATTCCTCAAAAAGGCAGTTATATCTGAGGTAAACGAGTTGGAAGATCAGCTGGGACATCCGCACTTGCCTGTCATGTAAACAAACAAGTCAATTCAGTAATCTTCTAAAATGAACCAACAAGAGCATGACAGCATTCTTTAAGTTTGCATCAAACAGCCTCTTATATTGTCTTTATTAGATAAACATCTATTGAATCCTCACCTGTTAGAAAAAGGTTTTCAATTAAAAAATCTTATTGCTTCTTGGAATAGAATTAGGATCTGTCATACCTGAAGGTATCTTGTCAACAAAGCAGTAGTACTTGAATTAAAGCCTTGAACTGGTTCTCCTTTTGTGCGAGATGCATTTAGTTGCTTTCTTACTTGAGTGGCTAATGACTGGATGAACATTACAAAACAATAACAACAAAGAAGATGAAATTCAGTAAACAAAGGTGAAAAAGTCATATTTACAAATGCAAATCTCATCAGAAAGAGACAATTATAACAACAGCATAATTCTCTGAAAGGGAAAGAAGTAAAAAAATAAAGGATCACTTATTAAATACATACCTTCCCAAGCTCCACTCCCCACTGGTCAAAAGAATTGATTCCCCAAATAAAACCTTCTACAGCAATTCTGTGTTCATAGATTGCCAACAACTGGGAAAGCATAAAGGAGCTGGAATTAGTGCTAAAAGATCAACTTGCACAATCTCATTAAAGAAAATCATTAGTATAAACTCCTCAAGCATAGAAAATCCATATTTGGTTGGAATATCAGTACATTCAATTAAGAGGTGAGATCTAAGGGTGGAGAAGGATATTTTCTGGATGGACATACTCAACAGAAAGAAGATACTGAAAAATTCAAATTCCTGCCAACATGAATGAATTATTTCCTTTCTAATTATTAATCATAATAAGCTGAGTGATTTCAAACCTGTCCAATATTATAAGCATTCAATGATGGAAGCAGAAGGCTGAGAGAAGGCCGATTGCCTGAGAATGTCTGCAGCATCAAGCAGAATGCACATTAAGGGACTACTGATTCTATAAGTCAAGAAGTAGCATAGAAACAGAAGGGAAGCTACCTTGTGTGGCACAAGATGTGAAGGAACATTCTCCTTTTGCAATTGTTCAGGGGTCTGTTAAAAAAAAGGATTGGTGGATTATTTGATTATAACAAAAGAATGCATGTAAAATACAGTATAAAACTGCCAAAATAGGATATTTTCTGTTCACTCTCTTGTGTCCCATTGTCTTAAAGATACTAACATCAGAGCATTCTTCCCAGTTCCCATTAGTGCAAAGACCAGTTTAATCTAATTGCCATTTACTAAAAATAATCATGAATAATGAATTTAATCAAGTTTGTTGATTTATGACATGTAATTTTCTTTTCTACTTTATATCTTGCTAAGGGTCAAGAAATCAGGCTACATAATCCATAAAAAGTAAAGGAGAGAGCATAAATAAGTATATCTTCCCATATGCAAGAGCTCCGTTTGTTTAATATATAATCAGGAATTAGATAAGAGAGACTACAAATGTACCTTCCCATAGGCAAGGGCATCTGGTTGTGCGAAAAAATTTGACATTAACTCATCATGGTTGCTCACCACCTCATCTGCACAGGGAAAGTGCAAGAATTGTAAATTGCATGTCTCAAATACAAATAGCTAGAGTGTAAACTTCAAAACCAACCATATTTTACCTTTCAAGTATACAGGTTGCTGGCTTTTCAAAACTCCGATAAAGTCACAAGGAATAATACGTCCCTACAAATTAGGAGATGTAAATGTGTAATTTCACAACAAAGTTCATTCATACTAAGAGATAAATGTAACATCTATGTTGAATTAATAAACAGATTGAAAGGCCTATATCAGAGAGTGATTGTTATCACACTACACAGTTTTTGAAGTAAATCATAGAAATAAGCTAAAACATAAAATGAAGTCCACTTGTTAGTATTGATCCCTCTCACAAATTCTAAAGTAAAAAACAAATTAAAAAATAACAATAAAAATTGAATAAATTCCTCAATGTTATCCGATAACAAAAATTTTGTCATCCAATTTATATCAAGATGCTCGTGTTTGGAATATATCCAAGCATGACTAACTATGACAACAATTGACAACCTAATGAAAAGTCCTAAACGCAGTTACAACTTACAAATGCACCATTCAGAAAATTGTTTAATAGGTCTTAGGACTGATTGGAGAAAACTGACTTCCAAAAGATAAACCATCAATACATATGCAACGTAAATGATCTGCCCCATAACCGCCACTTGACTTGAAGGTCAGCATATAAAATAAACTTTCATGAAATTTCTGCATGTATTTATGTCCTCATCAACCATAATAACTAGATGTTCACCAAGCATTAGCATGCAAACTGCACAATCTAGGCTTCAAATATTAATTACGATACAAATATCTTCATCTGTATCTCACCTGGTGTATAAGTTGATAAAAACTGTGCTGCCCATTTGTTCCTGGTTCACCAAAATCAATTTCACCAGCCTCAAATGGTAGTGGGACACCATCAATTGAAACACCCTTGCCATTACTTTCCATGCTAACCTAATTTGAACATACACTAAACTATAAGAACAAAGAAAGAAAAACATTAAAAAGTGCATGAGCATTTCAATTGCTAGGCAATAACAAACATACCTGTTGAATGTGTGGGGCAAACTTCTCCAGGGCTTGAGAATAAGGTAAGATAGCCTGGGTGTGAACCAGAAGTTTCAGTTAACAAAAGTTGAAAATGACTAATAAATAAAAAAACATAATGAGGTACTCACTCGGGCAGGATATCCAAGAAATGAGACATTCCATACACTCAACAGTCCCAAAAGCACCTGGCCCATTGACACAATATTATTGAACATGTCATCTTGCACTTGTTAGAGAAACATTTCTAATGGCAGATAGATGCATAATCCTTGACAAGAGGAAGGATTGATGTGATTATTCATTACTCATTCCCCATCTATGAAAGCAGTTTATTGCTTCAAAGGAGAGAGTAGTTTTCAAACCATGAAAGCCAATTCACATTTTGGATACAAAGATATGTTCATCAAACATGAAAAAGGAAGCACTAAGTAGAGAGAGTGAGAGGGAAAGTAAGTCTAAGGGAGACCATAAAAAGAAAAAATAAAGGAGATAAAAGTGTTAATAAATAGGAAGAGCATCATTAAGAAAGATAAGTAACATAATAGATGTGAACATCTACTATAAGACTATCACAGTTACTATAAAAACCAGTCATGGGAGTCTACCTAATAGCTTAAGCTTTTAGGTTAAGAGGCTTTCCAGACACTAGGAAAAAAAATGCCTTAAAATTGGTCCAATATATGTTGGAGATCCATAATCATAAACAAAGAAATCACCGAAGGACACAAAAGTTAGTATTGGGGGGGGGGGGGGGTGCTCTTACAGGTAGATTTCTTTCAAATGGTTCTGAATACATATGTTGATCAATGCTGGAAGCTCCCTTTAAAAACCTTCACAAAAGAAACATGACATCGTGTATGAACCAAGTATAGCACACGAAAGGATACTCATTATATCAAATAGGGCCAAAAAAATGAATAAATAAAATGAATAGATGGATGGTTCTTTACTGTCTTGGAATTAAAGCTATTACAGTATTACCCCAAGAGCCAAGAGAACACCATAATTTCCTTTGGCTAATTACAGAAAGAAAATATAGGAGCATTGAAGGCATTATAAATGATTTACCAACTATATATTGTTTTACAGTTTGGTTTAGAATTACTGTGGAGACTATGTAAGACACCATCTGAATACAGATTTAGGGCCATCTATATCCTCAATCCTTTTCTCATTATAAATCAAGAAATCAGGAAGAGCATATGCATAAGAACATTCATTATGTTACCTATGAAGTTGTATTTCCATTTTTTATATTTTTTAAATTAAAAAATTAAAGTGATGCAGGTAAAACAATGCTTACTAGAGTTCATTCAACAATAGGGGAAAACAACATGCTTAAAATACAATGAATTAAGCCACAACTAAACCATTATCACTGAAAAGAAATTCCTGCTATAGAATCATATCAATAGTAAATTACATACTTCTCAATTACTGAGAAACCATATTGTAGGGATAAAGGCAATACTCCAACAGCACTGCAGACTGCAAGCAACATAACAAATAACAATCAAAATCAAATATCTTCAATAATTCAAATTACTAATCTAATTCAAAAGGACAGCCTAGTGAGATCTAGGAAGGGTAGATGTAGAAAACAAATTACCACTATATCGGCCACCAACCCAGTCCCAAAATGCAAAAGTATTATTAGGATCAATACCAAACTTTTCCACAAGCTGCATCAGAAATTCAGACAACAGAAAAGTAACTTTAGGCTCAGCCTTGAATAATTAATATATGTCTATGCCCAGAAACCATACAAAGAATTTTTAACCAAGCTTGATGAGCTAAGCAAAAGAAAAGACAAAAAACAAAAAAAATTGAACATACTGTGAGATTGGTACTGACTGCCACCATATGTTTTGCAACTGCTGAAGGCCTGCACGTAAAATGGAATAATTAGCTAGTCTTCAGATTCCATTTAACATTTCTGTTTTACATAACTATATTTTGAAGAAGTCAATAAGGGATGGGGACATAATGCTTATAAACTATAATACTAAAAGTCTAAAAGGTAAAAGCCTCAGATTATATTGAGCAGGCCACTACATAAAATTGAAAGAGCTAGAATGATCATTATACTATTATTCTCGAAAAAAAGAGCTAGCTTTAACACTTCACTTACCCTAGAGCAGACGAAATCCATTCCCTGAGGGTTCGGGCATTCAACATGGTTTCAGCAGTCGTAAAAGTCTTTGAAACAATTACCACTACAAAAATAAAAAGAAGTTCAACAGTACAACACACAAGATGGAAGCCCAGTCTCTTAAATCAATATCAAGTAAAAAGGAAAAGCTAAAATACATATTTACCTAGGGTTGTTTCAGGATTTAATCCTGTGATATTTCTAGCAACATCAATTGGATCAACGTTTGCCAGACTGCACATAAAATTATATACAGAAAGAGGTTGATTTCATGAAAAGTTAGAAAAGAAGTTGATCTTATCACCATCAAATATGAGACAAAAAATAAAATAAAACTAGAGGGGAATGGGGGATCTCAAGGGTATCTTGCATAGACAGATTTGGGTAGTATACCAACATGATATTGGATACTTACAACCGCAGCTGACGTCCTCTTGCAGATTCAAATGCTTCAGGATCTGTAAGATGTTATGAAAACATATTCAGCACTTCTACTTGTTTGAAGATATGGTCCTCATGTTCAATTGTTCATATACATATGTACTAAAAAAAAGTACAAATATAAGGAGAAGAAAATGTAATAATGTGAATGCCACCAAGAAACAAAAAAGCACCAGCAACCTGTTTGAAGAGCAGTGTGCACAAATAATGGTCCTAAGAAACTGCCACCAATACCAATGGCAACAACATCCTTTAGTTCCTTTCCTGTAGCTCCAACCTACAAAAACATAATTTTTACTCGAGACAAGTTCAACAATGTCCATGTTAAATATATGATATTCCTAGCAAAAGAAAACAATCTAGTGCATGCTACTGAAATAAAGTTTCTACGGGACATGTTTATTGCGTGCCACATTAGGCAAGAAAAGTGTTTAGACAGACCACTTCATGCCATCACCACTGATTCCTTCACCTTTAGTTTCTTGAACAGCAGCCGTAAACAACTATATGGGAGGTTGCATGGAGGCCTCGGTATTGATACAATCTTCTCATTCTTCTCAGGGTGATGGTAATGGCATGAAAGCTTCTTTCAAAATCCATACATTTTGAAATAAACATATTATTTTCTTGATTTCAAAAGAATATGCATTGATTTCAAAATGTATGGATTTCGCAAGAAGAAGCATATGCGTCATTACCATCACCCTGAGAAGAATGAGAACATCGTAATAATACCAAGGCCTCCATGCAACCTCCTGGATAGCCTTTTTGGACTTTACAAGCCAACTATGGCAGCAGTGTTTGGATAGAACAGGTCATCAGAGACAGACCTTGCTGGTTAGAGGGTCACACTGGAAAACGAAGGTAGGATAGAGCAAAAAACAGTGGTACAGTGGTCACGGTTAATGTTCATGTGTAGCAAATAAGGAAATACAGAAATAAAAAGATAAAGGGTAATAATGAGTAGAATCTTTAATTTCTGCTATACAAGTTTTCGTAATTATAAGGAAATAAATCATATCAAATCATATATTTAATAGTCCATATATAAGAAACGGCTAGTATATTACCCAAGATCCACTGCGGATCTGCTCAGAGAACTCTCGGATCTTGTCTAGGACATTCCAAACATCTGGGACAACATTCTTCCCATCACTCTGTATAACAGAATCTCTTGGAGCACGAAGAGCTACATGAAGTACCGATCTATTTTCAGTGCTGTTTATCTGAAAGTCCAAGAAAAATACAAAAGAAAATGTGATAATTCAAAAAATGTAGCAATTGAATCCACAATAAATATACCACATGTACACTATTGCACTCAAGGTTTCCCACTCCTAGAGTAGCAGAAGGAATTTCAAAAACCATTTTATAAAAACTATAGTTGAGATTAACAACTTTATTCCAGATGGAGCAAAAATTTTAAATTGCAGGTGAGTATGACATGAGCATATGTACAACTTGTTGGATAAGTAAACAAGCACTTACATGTTCCCCATTGTACATCTGATTTATCTTTTGTTTGAGGGATGCAACCTACATCACATCCAGAGATATAATAATCAGATGATAGCATTTCAGTTTGATAATGAACCTTTTTTGTCTAAAAGGAGAACATGCCTGAGGACCACAAGATAAAACAAGTTGTCCAAATAACTAGGAGTGAACTAACCTCTGCCAATTTGAAGAGTTTTTCCCTTGTTTCAAGAGTGGCTTGCTGCCTTGAGTAGTCCAATAGAATTCCATCAAATTCACTTCAAAGAATGCAAAAGTCAGAAGGTTATAAATCAACACATTACTTTTTTAGCATAAAATATTTTCAAATTTCAACTGATAAATCTCCTAATTTTATTGTTACAGTTATGGAAGGATATAACAGATAATAAGTTTATAGGTCTTCATAGAGTAAGCATCATACACCACCATTGACCGGGATCTCTCATCATCGCTCAATAAATCACGTAAATGAGACTTTTTTACATCCTCGACATGGTCCTGCACAAAGGAGATCCAATTAATAGAATCTTTCACTGTTTCTACATTATAAATATCTAAGAGGTAATTGTCTGTCACCTTTAACTCCTTCCATGGCTGAGTGTCACAGATGAGAGTGGACGAAGCCATTTGGAATTATTATTGATAGATTTTCCTCCACCAAGAATTTTCCGCAATCTATTATGTTATTTAGCCAATTCTCTTTGAACAATTTCTTATTACAAATTCACAATCGAACAAGTTTTCTGCATCCAATAAAGCATGAACATTAACTTATTGATGAATAGAAACAACAATAAAAAGTATCTGGAAACCTTTACTTCAAAAAGTACTTTAGAGCCTGAAACATTTAATAGGTCATAATCAAGCTAACTACAGATAAGTATATTAACATTAATAAATAAAATGAACGCAACTGTACAAAAGATCCTTATTCCAAGCAATTCTATTTGACAAGAATTTACATACATTTGTAGTATAAATATTGATTGACAAGAAATAAATAGTTTTCTAACAGCAAGCCATTGTGATTCTCTTCTACTACATAAAATTATCATGATTTTAATAATAGCCTCCTATTAAGAGGTCGGGCTGCAGCATCCATTTAATTTCCAGCATGATTAAGGAAAAAACATATGGTACAAAGGAGCCAAAGATTATTCAAACGCTAAGCTCATTTGACACTGAACCAAGCTTCTTTAGGCCAACAAGCAACATGACAAAGCAGTAGGTATTCATTTTAGCAACTAATCCAGTGAACCATATGCTATTGAAAATGAAAGACCAAACACAGTCAGCAACAAAATTTGGAATCAGGATTCAGGTCCATCTAAGCATTTAGTAAAGCACTAGCCATGAAACCAACACCTGGAGTTCTGAATAATTACGTATTAAGATGGATCTTATATACAATATAATCCTTATATATAATGCACAGTGAAGTACTACATGAGTGTATATATAAGAATCCAAATATGTTGAATCACTCGTGTTATAAGGCTAACTGAGCATAAATTTCTTAAAGGGATTTCCACCAGTATACAGAATATCACTAGCCCAAATGAACTTTCATAACCAAAACTTACCCAATTGAATCAAAATATGCATTGGTAAGAATCACACACACACACACACAAATGCCAAAAACCAAATGAGTAACTGAGAAAACAAGAGCTAAACAACAAATGCATACCCTCAAATTCTAAATAAAAAGAACATCAAATTCACAGAACACATCAAAGCATGAAGAGTCAAAAACAGAGCATTCAGACACGTGACATTATTGGCGATAAGCGTGGAAACAGAGAAATGGGTTTGGTTCCAAACCTGAAAAAAGAAGCGACTTTGAAAAGAAAGGGAAATGGGGTGTCGTAGATTATGGTTTGGATGGTGGCGATCACAAAAAAAATAAAGCAAAGGTAGGTTGGAAGTTGTGACTTCTTGTTGTTATTTTAATGAATATTGTATGTTAAACAAAAAAGGTGGCGGATTCATGTTCTGTGGACGGAATTATGTTGTTTCAAGCTCACGGGAATGGACCTTAAGACTCGTGATGGCGCACAGTTACAACCATAGAAGGATGGCTACTCTCAATTTCATGCCACATTTATTAGGTACATTTTATTGCATGTTAAATATGTTTTTAATTCTTGAAATTAATAAAGAACTAAATTTTTCAATTTTATCAAAAGGAAATAAAAATAAATAAAATTAATTTTTATTTTTAGTTCGTGAATTTTTCTTTTCTTATTGATATTTTAATTTATAGAGTTAAGTTTGTGTAACCTTCAAGAAATCTTAATGATTAAAATTAAATAAAATTTGTTTAACAAAACAACAATTGAAAGTATGAATTAAAAAAAAATTTAAAGATTAAAAATATGTTTAGTTTTTTATTTTTTATACAGTGTTTTTTTATACAAAAATAATTTATAGTTTTATATAAACTTCTGTACAATACTTACAAAGTTATTTTAGTCAAATTACCTCATAAACTTTTAAAACTTATTTTAGTCACATTACCTCATATTCTAAAAATATCTTATCAAATACACTAACATTTTATTACACTAAAGTGTAAATAAAAGAGAGAGAGAAAATTTTCTAAAACATGTGTAATAAATTATAAAGATGTATTTGTACTCAATTCACGTTTACTTGTGTACTGGGATTATACACCACCCGGTCAAAGTCAACACTAAACACATCTTCTCAGGCCGAGTACCCATCAGGCTAATGGGCCGAGTACCCCCCTCAAGCCGAGTACCCCCTCAGGACGAGTACCCATCAGGCTAATGGGTCGAGTACTAAAGCTGTCAAAATGGGCCGTGGCCCGTGGGCCAACCCGGCCCACCTTGAAAACGGGCCGGGCCGGGCCAAAATAAACAACAGTTTTATGGTAAGTGGGTAAATTTAAACCCGGCCCACTTTTACCCGGCCCACTTGGGCTAAACCCGTGGTGGGCCGGGCAGCCCACCAGCCCACTTATTTTTTTTTATTACAACAGGTCAACAGCCAACCCAAATAGGAACAGAGAGCTGAGAGCATAAAGTGGAAAATTTGAGGAAACGGGACCACGCCTCGCCGCCTTCAGCTTCGGCTTCACGAAGCCTCTCTCTACTTCACTGCTTCATCTTGGTGCCCCTCTACACTGACTCTGACTCTGTTGCTAAATTTGGTGTTTCATTTTTTTTTCTCACTTTATAATTTGGGGTTTAGGTTAGATTCCTCTCCTATCATTTGAGGCAGTGTTATTAAGATTTGAGAAACCGCGATTAAGTAGGTGGCTTAAGTGATTGTTAGTTATGTACGTATGATTTAACCATGATTCACTCCAAAGAGAAGGAAACTATTTATGAAAGAAAAAACGGCTTCTCCAATAAGACATTGAATACTTATTTAATAGATTGGGTTCAGGTCCATCAGGCGCAGGGGCTAAAGCAGGAGTTGGAGCATAAGGATCACAGTAGCCACATACATAGAAATTTTTTTGTTGGTTTTTTTTATGCTATTTATTATTATTATTATTATTTTGCAAAATGGTTTTATTATGTGGTGAAGCTGTATATTCCTCAACTAATAGCATGTTTATTTGTATTTTTTTTTGGTGGGTTGGTGGGCTGGCCCGTTTGACCCACCAACCCGTGGTGGGCCGGGCCAGGCCATAAAAATTCTGAAAAAATAAAAAGTGGGTCGGGTTGGGTTGGCCCGTTTTTACAGTGGGCCAAAGTGGGCCAGCCCACATGGGCCGGGCTGGCCCGTTTTGACAGCTCTATCGAGTACCCCCTCAAGCCGAGTCCACCCTCAGGCCGAGTACCCCCTTAGGCCGAGCATCCCTTCAGGCCGAATACCTATCAGGCCAATGAATAGGCCGAGTACCCCCATAGGCCGAGTACCCCCCTTAGGCCAAGTATCCCTCAGGCCAACAAATGGGCCGAATACCCCCTTAGGCCGAGTACCCCCCTCAGGCCGATGAATAGGCCGAATACCCCCTCGGGCCGAATAACCCCTCAAGCCAACAAATGGGCCGAATACCCCCTTAGGCCGAGTACCCTCTTAGGCCGAGTACCCATGAAGCCAATGAATAGGCCGAGTACCCCCATAGGCCGAGTACCCCCCTTAGGCCGAGTACCCCTTAGGCCAACAAATGGGCCGAATACCCCCTTAGGCCGAGTACCCCCCCTCAGGCCGAGTACCCATCAGGCCAATGAATAGGCCGAGTACCCCCCTTAGGCCGAGTACCCCCCTCAAGCTGAGTACCCCTCAGGCCAATGAATAGGCCGAACACCCCTTCGGCCAATGAACAGGCCGAACACCCATTCGGCCAAGGAAAAGGCCGAATACCCCTCCGTCCAAGGGGAAGGCCGAATACCCCTTTGGTCAACGAACATGCCGAATACCCCCTCGGCCGATGAACATACCGAATGGGTATTCAGCTATAACGAATTTCCATGAGAAAAAGGAAAACAAGTATTAATTATATTAAACACATCCACGTCAGCTGTAATCAGTGTGCAAAACCTCGTGCACTAGCCCAATAATCTAGAAAGCCCACCAAGCCCAAGAACGTCACTATAAATACGGTATTGATGGGACTGATTGAAAAGGTATGATTTATCTAGTATAAAAGCCTTATTACTCTATACCGAACACTTACTTGATCGTCGGAGTGCCTTTGCAGGTACCCTCCCCACCCCTTGAAGATAGTATTCGGTTGGCACCGAAGACTTAGAAGACCACGAAGGAAGAGCGACAAGAAGAGTGTTTTTAAGTAGGAACATTTTGGCGCCCACCGTGGGGCCGAAACCAAAACGGTTCTCGACCCTGAAGTAAGATGGTAGCAACTAGGAGTCAGCAAGAGAACGCAGCAATTCACAACCTCGGGATGCCCCGAGAACCGAGACAGCAAACGAATCAAAACGAGGAAGGAATGGAGGAGTCATACATGGATCGCTCCCAACCCCCCAACCCATCATCAGCCATAGAACAACTGAAGGCCAAAATGTTGGAATTAAAGAGACTTCGGGAGAAGGACGCCCACGAACTGTCGGTCTTGAGAAAGGAAAACTTGGAGCTTAGGAGCGATAATTGATCCTGGCATCCGTCCCACGACACCCCCAACACTCAGTCAACGTGTGATCAAGGGGAATCGTCGGGATGGGTCAAAGACAAGAATTCTTCAGCTGCCTGGCGGAGTGACGACAATAACTTTGGATCAGCAACAACGATAAGGGAAAACATCGTTTAATCCCGACATCGCCGGAGCCCGGTTGCCGGACAACTGGAAAAACTTGGCCTTGGAAAAGTATGACGAAACCACCAACCCCGAGGAACACCTTGATGCCTTCGTCACTCAAGTCGGTTTATATACCAACGAAGACGCTGTCATGTGTAAAGTTTTTCCCACATCACTAAAAGGACCAGCATTGATTTGGTTTACAAGACTTCCCCAGGATCGATGGACTCGTTCACAACCTTGTCCTCTCAATTTGTAATACAGTTTGCCACAAGCCGACCCCATCAGCTCACATCCATCGTGTTGGTCAATATTTGCCAGGAAAAGAAGGAACCTCTAAGAACCTTCATGGAACGGTTCAGGAAGATGACCCTATCTATCCGAGACCTAGACCCAGCGGTGGCAATGCACCACCTCACCACGGCACTGAGGCCAGACCCCTTTGTAAACAACCTATGTAAGAAGTCGTCCCGAGACTTAGACGAATTAAGACAAAGGGCCACAAAGTACATGCAGATGGAGGAGTTAGCCAAATTCAGGAACCAGAACCGACTCGAGTTGTTTCAAGAGAAGAAGGAGAAGGAATTCATCCCTAGATCCCGTCCGCGGGACGCTTTCGATCGGGAAAAGAGTACCCGAGGACCCCGATATGCACAATACACACCCCTTAACTCCATCCGAACCAAGGTGCTGAAACAGGCCCTCGCCACCGAAGTCCTCACAGTACCTCGTCGAGCCATGACCCCACCCCATGCAAACAAAACAAAAACATGTCAGTTTCATAGAAACCGGGGGCATACCACCGAAGAGTGCACGACCATCCGAGACCGCATAGAGGATCTCGTCAAATCGAGACATCTTCAAAGTTTTGTCCAATCTTCGGGAAGGAGGAATCATGACGGTTATCCTAGCAGGAGAGACCACAAAAGAGAAGACTAAGAAAGGGCTCCTCCGAAGTATAGGCACAGGGGACGTAGCAAGTCCCACGAGCAGAGTGATCAACCGCGAGACCCCAATCAGCCGAGAAGAGTAATAAATACGATAGCCGGGGGATTCGCGGGAGGAGGTGCAAAAAAGACACCTGAGAGAAATCCGTTCCATAAAAGTGGTAGAACGAACGAGCTCGATTCATATGCCACTTATCACATTCACTAACAAGGATTTCCAAGGAGTCGACCCGGTGCAAGACGACCCAATGGTAATCAGTGTGGAAATCAACAACTGCATTGTGAGGAAGACGCTTGTGGATCAAGGGAGCTTGGCTGATATCCTATATTGGAAGACTTTCAAACAGTTGGGCATTCCCGAGCACGAATTGGTACCCTACAGCGAGCCCTTACTCGGATTCTCGGGCGAACGAGTGGATACCCGAGGAACAATTGATTTATACACTTACTTCGGGGACAAACGAGAGGGACGAAGGGTTAAAGTACGATATGTAGTGGTGCACGCAAACACCTCCTACAATATCTTGCTAGGACGACCCTCATTGAACAACCTTCGAGCCATTGGTCCACTCCACACCTGGCCATGAAGTTCCCATCCGAAGCTGGCACGGTGATCACCTTGCATGCCGATCAAAAAACGGATCGCGAATGTTACTTTGCTAGTCTGAAGATGACACTTACCCCTAAGCCTCGGCAGGAGGTTAATGTGATTAGAGACACCCACAAAGATGGGTCAGACATAAGCCTAGAGCTAGATCCGAGGTCCGAAGACAAACACCGAGTTGAATCGATAGAGACAACAACCCCATTTTAACTCGGGAGAAACGAAGAACAGGTCACGTACTTGAGTTCCCAACTGTCAGAGGTCGAGGCAAGATACATCAAGCAAATCCTCGTGAAGTACTTAGACCTATTCGCCTGGACAGCCGCCGACATGCCAGGCATTGACCCAAGCTTTCACTGCCACCGCCTCTCAGTGTGTCGAGACGCCAAGCCCATCACCTAAAAGAAAAGAAAGATGGGGGGAGAAAGGGCCCAGGCGGTAAAAGAAGAGACAACCAAGCTACTTCAAGCGGGATTTATCAGGGAAGTTAAGTACTCTATTTGGTTGGCCAATGTGGTAATGGTCGAGAAGGCCAATGGCAAATGGCGGATGTGTACCGACTACACAGATCCGAACAAGGCATGCCCGAAAGATGCTTATCCCCTGCCACACATAGACGCATTGGTAGACGGGGTAGCAAGCCATCAGATACTTAGCTTCCTTGATGCTTATTCTGGGTACAATCAGATACCCATGTATCCACCGGACGAGGGGTAAACAGCGTTCATCACAGAGTCGGCTAACTTTCATTACAGAGTCATGCCGGTTGGTTTGAAGAACGCGGGGGCAACTTACCAAAGACTCATGGACAAGATCTTCCACCAGCAGATCGAGAAGTGTTTAGAAGTGTATGTAGACGACCTGGTGGTAAAGTCTGACTCCATGGACGATCACATCAAAGACCTAAGGCAGGTGTTCGATGAGGCTATCATCGACATGAGGAGACCTTGCAACGTCAAGGAAGTGCAGCGCTTGGCTGGGCGAATAGCATCACTGGCCCGTTTCTTACCATGCATGGCGGACAAGTCTAGGCCAATAATGTCGCTGTTGAAGAAGGCTCGCAAATTCCAATGGACCGAGGAGTGTGAATTGTCATTCCAAGAATTCAAAGCAATGCTTGCTGCACCACCACTCTTGTCTAAATAGAACCCTCAGTCAGACCTCATAGTCTACATAGTTGTCTCTAAAAAGGCCATTAGTGTTACCTTGGTACAAGAAAGGAAAGAGCAAGTTCCGGTATACTTCGTTAGTAAAGTCCTGCAAGAAGCAGAGACTCGATACCAGCAGCTCGAAAAGACAGTCCTCGCTTTGGTAGAGGCGGCTCGCCACTTACGCCACTACTTTCAAAGCCATAAAATAGTCATAAGGACGGACAATCCGATAGCCAAAGTCTTGAGAAAGCCCGAGCTCGCAGGTAGAATGGTAGCATGGTCAATAGAGCCATTGCAATTTGACATTTAGTTCGAATCAAAAGGTCATATCAAAGCTCAAAGCATGGTTGACTTATTAAATGAGTTTCACCCTGAAACCGCGTCAGAAAAGGCAGTATGGACATTACACGTAAACGGGTCATCAAACCAACAGGGTAACGGAGTCGGGATCATACTTAAAGGACTGGACAACATGGTGGTAGAACAATCACTACGCTTCAACTTCAAGACTTCCAACAATCAAGCCGAATATAAAGCCTTGCTAGCCGGTTTGCGTCTGGCAAGAGAATTGGGGATCACGAGAGTTAAGTGTTGGAGTGACTCCCAGGTAGTCACGGAGCAGATAAATGGAACATTTCAAGTCAAGGAGCCGATGTTGCTCAAGTACTTCCACGCCTTCCAGAAACTCAAGGCTACCTTCGAAGAGGTCTACATAAGTCATACCCCTAGAGATCAATACGAGGGCTGACCAATTGGCAAAGTTGGAAAGTAGTAAGAAGACGAACCAACTCCGTAGTGCAATACATCAAGAGCTACAAAGTCCAGGCATTGTAGAGTCCGAGTGCTTAGAAATTCGGCAAGGAGAAAAAAATTGGATGACTAACATCACCAATTATCTCTTGACGGGAAACATTGGCCGACCCCCACAACAATTCAGTCCAATTCGGCCGACCCCCACAAAAATTGTAGAGCCCGAGACACCTCAGTAATGAAACACAATTCAGTCTCATTTACTTGAGTTCCCCCACAGCAAACTCGCACTCAAACTTGTCAGAGAATAAATTCCCTCCCGAGTTCCTCCACTCGGCTAAGGACGAAAAAACGATTCCCTCCCGAGTACCTACACTCGGCCAAGGAAGTTAATTCCCTCCCAAGTGCCAACTTGGTCAAGGAAGAATACATAATTCCCTCCTGAGTTCCTGCACTCGACTAAGGAAGAAAAAACGATTCCCTCTCGAGTACCTACACTCAGCCAAGGAAGTTAATTCCCTCCCAAGTGCCAACTTGGTCAAGGAAGAATACATAATTCCCTCCCGAGTTCTTCCACTCGGCTAAGGACGAAAAAACGATTCCCTCCTGAGTACCTACACTCGGCCAAGTGATGGAAGCTAAGTGAAGGAGATTGATGTTCTTCACTTGTTCCATGCTTGGACCGAATACTCTTTGAGGTTGACACTTGATAAGTCCTTAGATCCTCCTTTGAAGAAGCTCCAATGGAGGTGAAGCCAAGAATGTGGTTCGGTTACTTCAAGCTTGAAGTAGAAGCTTGATGTACCAAGGCAAGGTTGGAAGAACCTTGAGGGAAAACCTAGAGAGAAAGTCTATCTCGGTTTTTAGGTGACTCTTGATTGAGAGAAAATTCAGATTTCATTCTCAAAATGTTCAAAAGTGTCTACAAAAGGAGTATTTACAAATATATAGAGAAGAGGTGGCTTCTAGGAGAAGCTAACCTTAACCATGGTTCACTAGGAACCATGGTAAGGTTTACTTAACTCCCTACGGTTTAGCAAGCTTGCAAGGTAAGCTATCCTTGACCATGGTTCACTTAGGAACCATGGTAAGGTAAGCTTACCTTACTTGAGTTGAGAAGCTTGCAAAGCAAGCTTCAAAACTCAAGAAGAACAACCAAGAAATTCGGCCAAAGAGACTTAAGGAAGCTAGGCGGATTTGCACTCAATTTGCTCCTTGAATTAATTTGGAAAATCTTGATTTGGTTTAGTTAGGTTCATCATATGATGATGAGACCTAACTAAATCAAATCTATGAAAAATTAGGAGTAAAATGAGTCCAATATCAAAAATTTAGCCTAGGCCCAGTTCTGGCCCAATTACTAGTCACACCCCAAGCTTTGCTAAATGCAACCCCCTTTTCCCTACTGAAAAAATACAAAATGACTGTATCAACTAGGGAGGTTAAATGGAGTTAAACTCTCCAAGAAACCTACCTCAAAATCAATATACAAACAATAGGAAAAAGCAAATAAAGTGCCTTACAAATACAAAGGCAAAAATAACCTATACAATAGACTATGTATAAACTGTACAATATGAACAAATAGAACTAGGCCTTCTCTTCATGATAGAGCATTCCAAGTGAAGATTATCTTAGGCCTAACAAGCCCATTGGTCTTCTCAAGATCCAGCTCTTCTTGTATCCTCCTAGCCATAGCTCTGGTCACTGGGCCCTTGGCCCATGGTCTATCATCCCCTCCTTCTTGAGAAGGATTTGTCCTCAAATCTGTAGGTTCTTCTTCCTCATCATAACCTACAAAGGGAATAAGATCACTTACATTAAAAGTGTTACTTACTCCATAATCACTGGGAAGATCTAACCTGTAAGCATTATCATTAATTCTTTGGAGGACTTGGAAGGGACCATCTCCTCTTGGGTTGAGTTTTGACTTTCTTTGAGAAGGAAACCTTTCCTTTCTCAAGTGAAGCCAAACCCAATCCCCTTCCTCAAAGATGAGGGTTTTCTTTCCTTTGCTTCTTTCTAAAGCAATTCTCTCATTTTGTTGTTGTATCTGAGTTTTAACCTTCTCATGCAGTTTCTTAATAAATTCAGCCCTAGATACCCCTTCTTTATGAAAATAATGAGAAGAATCCGGTAGGGGTATTAGGTCTAAAGGAGAGAGAGGGTTAAAACCATACACAACCTCAAAAGGTGAGATTTTGGTAGTCTTATGGACTACCCTGTTATAAGCAAATTCAATGTGGGGCAAGTACTCATCCCAAGACTTATGGTTACCCTTAAGGACTGCCCTTAACATTGTAGATAGGGATCTATTAACTACTTCTGTTTGCCCATCAGTCTGTGGGTGACAAGTAGTAGAGAAAAGTAATTTAGTTCCTAGCCTACTCCAAAGAGTTTTCCAGAAATGGCTAAGGAACTTAGTATCCCTATCTGAAACAATGGTTTGGGGAAGACCATGAAGTCTAACCACCTCCTTGAAGAAGAGTCTTGCTATGTTGCTTGCATCATCTATTTTGTGGCAGGGTATAAAGTGGGCCATTTTACTGAATCTGTCCACTACCACAAAAATAGAATCCATGCCTCTCTGGGTCTTGGGCAAGCCCAAAATAAAATCCATACTAATATCAACCCATGGAGATTTAGCAACAGGTAAGGGTGTATAAATGCCATGAGGCATTGCTTTAGACTTTTCTTGTAAACAAGCTATACATCTAGAGCAAAACCTCTCAACATCCCTTCTCATATGGGGCCAAAAGAATTTTTCTTTTAAGAAGCTTAGAGTCTTGTCAACTCCAAAGTGCCCCATGAGACCACCCTCATGACTTTCTTGAACAAGGAGTTTTCTTATAGATCCTTGGGGTATACAAATTCTTCCCTCTTTATATAAGTACCCCTCAGAAATATAAAAACCTCCTTGAGGCTTTGCTAAGCATTGGTTATAATTTTCTTTGAATTCGAGATCATTAGTATACAATTCCTTAATGTGATTAAATCCCAAGATTTGAGATCCAAGAGAGACTAACAAAGTATGTCTCCTAGAAAGGGCATCAGCCACAACATTATTTTTCCCTTTCTTGTATTTAATCACATATGGGAATTGTTCTAAGAACTCTACCCACTTAGCATGCCTTTTGTTTAATTTGCCTTGACCCCTCAAATATTTAAGTGACTCATGGTCACTATGAATGACAAACTCTTTGGGAATAAGGTAATGTTCCCAAGTTTGAAGGGCCCTAACCAAAGCATAGAGCTCTTTGTCATAGGTAGGATAGTTAAGGGAGGCACCTTTGAGTTTTTCACTGAAATATGCAATAGGGTGCCCACCCTGTAACAAAACCGCCCCTATGCCAACTCCAGAGGCATCACATTCTAACTCAAAAGTTTTTGAAAAATTTGGTAGAGCTAAAAGTGGTGCATGGGTAAGCTTATGCTTTAAGGTAGTGAAGGCATTTTCTTGTTTCTCTCCCCATATAAATTCCACATTTTTCTTGACTAAATCATTTAATGGGGAGGCAAGTGTGGAGAAGTTAGGAACAAACCTCCTATAGAAGCTTGCCAAACCATGGAAGCTCCTAATATCTCCAACACTTTTAGGAGTGGGCCATTCTTGGATGGCCTTGATTTTCTCGGGGTCCACATGAACCCCTTTTTTACTAATTATAAAACCTAAGAAAACAACACTATCTACACAAAAAGTACATTTTTCTAAATTTCCAAAAAGTTGATTTTTTCCTAAGAATATCAAAAACTTGCCTTAAGTGTCCTATGTGATCACTTAGGCTTCTACTATATATGAGAATGTCATCAAAATAAACTACAACAAATCTACCTATACAATCCCTAAGGACATGATTCATGAGACGCATGAATGTACTAGGAGCATTGGTGAGCCCAAAGGGCATCACTAACCACTCATATAATCCAAACTTGGTCTTGAAAGCGGTTTTCCATTCATCTCCTTCTTTGATTCTAATTTGATTGTATCCACTTTTAAGATCAACTTTAGAAAATATGATGGCTCCATGAAGTTCATCTAACATGTCATCAAGCCTAGGGATGGGGTGTCTATACTTCACAGTGATGTTGTTGATGGCTCTACTATCACAACACATTCTCCACTTGCCATCTTTCTTTGGAACCAACAACACTGGAACAACACAAGGACTTAAGCTCTTTCGAACCCAGCCCTTCTCCAACAAATCTTGGACCTGAGACTCTATTTCTTTAGTTTCTTGGGGGTTGGTCCTATAGGCAGGCCTATTAGGTAAGCTAGCCCCAGGCACCAAATCAATTTGATGTTCTATTCCTCTAGAAGGAGGAAGGCCCATTGGACCCTCGGGAGGAAATAGATCATCAAATTCTTTTAAAAGTGTTTTTATCCCCTTAGGTAAAGTCTCATGTCCACTAGATGTGGCAGTGCAAGAGAGAGTTCCTTTACAGAGAAGGATATAAGAGGGTTGTTGAATCAAGAGGGTTTGTTTGGAAATTGCATTCTCTTGAGTAACAACCTCTAGGGAGGGAACTCCTTTCTCCCTAGATTCCTCTTTATCCTTAGTTTTCACGGACTTTTTTTTTCTCTTTTTTCTTCTTTTTTTTTAAATCTTTTTTCTCTATCTCTTTTGAGTTTCATTTGTGCTTGATCCTCAGCCACCTGTTGAGGAGTAAGAGGATGAAGCACAAATTTCTTTTCTTTATGTGTAAAGGTAATCTCGTTAGTAAGACCATTGTGCATGGTTTTCTTATCAAATTGCCATAGTCTTCCTAATAAGATATGACAAGCTTCCATTGGTACTATATCACATAGCACCTCTTCTTCATAGTTCCCAATAGAAAGCTTGACCTTTACTTGTTGGTCAACTGCTAGATCACCATCCTCATTAATCCAATGGAGTTGATAAGGTTTAGGATGGGGACTAGTAGTTAAACCCAACTTCTCAACCAGCCTAGTGCTACAACAATTGCACCATGATCCACTATCAACAATGAGAGAACATGCATTGTTTGAAACTTTGCATCTAGTATGAAAAATGTTCTCTCTTTGTGATAGAGTATCACTAGGTTGGTTGTTGAGGAGTCTCCTAATCATTAAGAGCTCCCCTTCATAAGGAAAAGTTGACTCTACACCTTCCTCTTGATCACTAGCTTCTTCCTCACTATTACTAGAGGAAGTAGTAGCCTCATCTTGGCTACTATAAATGTCATGCCCCCTCATGATCATGACCTTCTTTGTGGGGCATTGGGAGGCAATGTGGCCTCTCCCTAAACATTTAAAGCATTTAATATCACTAGTCCTAGAACTAGTGTGTGTAGTGTCCTTCCCTTTTCCTTTTTCTTTTTCTATGGCTAGATTCTTAGAGGGCTCAAAAGTTTTTTTCTTTTCAAAAGTTTTTCCCTCCTTCTTGGAATCTTTCTTTAGAAATGAAGAGTTGGAGCTATTTTTGTAAGATTTTCTCATTCTTTGTTGTTCTACCCGGACACAAAGTTGGACCAAGTCATTTAGGTCCCTGTAGGGTAGTAGCTCCACTTGGTCTCTTATTTCTAAATTAAGACCACTTAAGAATCTAGCTACAGTTGTAGCTTCCTCTTCCCTAATGCATGCCCTCATCATTAAAAGCTCCATTTGTTGCCTGTACTGTTCTACAGACATGTCCCTTTGTTGGAGCCTTTGGAGCTTATTCATAAGCTCCCTTCCATAGTAGGTGGGAATGTGCCTCCTCCTCATAGCACTTTTAAGATCATTCCAATATTGAATTGGAGGATCATTGTGGAGGCGTCTCTCTCTCTCTAGAGCTGTCCACCAATACATAGCATGCCCTTGGAAGCTAAGGGCAGCTAGAGGGACTTTCCTCTCTTCACTCACCCTGTGGCAAGCAAAGAGTTGCTCAACCTTCATTTCCCAATCTAAATATAGTTCCACATCATCCTTTCCAAAAAATTGTGGGAGGTCAACTTTGACTTCCCTAGGCTTTACTATCCTCCTAGGAGTGTGTTGGTAGTGATCCCCTTGATTCAAGCTTTCATTAGGGGATGTGTATTGGGAATGTGAGCTCCTACTCTTTCTTCTATGTTTCTTCATATCTTCTTTTAACTTTTCTTCCTCTTGCTTTAAAATTCTCAATTCTTCCTCAAGATAAGCAAGATGTCCTTCTCTTTCAATTCTTTCCTTCTCTCTTTCAATGGACTCTTGCTTTTTCCATACTTTAAGTGATTTAAGCTCTTTAGTGATATAAGAAAGACTTTTTGGAGAGCTATCACTTCCACTATTGGAGGAATTTTGAGACATTTTAAATCAAGATATATTTTTCACACAAAATTAGTTTTTATGAAAATAAGGTTTTGGAGTGCTTAGACTTGGCACTTGGAGGTCTAAGAGTACAAATTGAACTTTGGAGGGAGGTGAGCTACTAAAGAGCCACTTAATAACCAAGCCTCTTCAAGTAAAAATCTCTAAACCCCTTTGTACTTTTGTCTTGCACAAAACAATTTTCACAAAGAACTTTTAAAGAAAAATAACAAACAAGTGCCTATGTGTACAGTTTATAATATGCTTGAAAACATAAAGAGCAAGAAAACATAAATTGCTTGAAAACTTAAATGACTGAAAACATAAATTGCTTAAAACATAAATTGCTTGAAAACTTAAATGACTGAAAACATAAACTAGGCGTTTAAAGCAATAAAACCTAAGTGAGAGCTTGAGAGGTACCAAAGACCTTCAAGGACCACTCTCACAAGTACTACACGGTGTTACTATAAGAAAGCTTAAGGAGAGATGGAGATACACCAAAGACACTCCAAGACACTCCTTAATAAAGGCCTTGTACAAAAATTTATGAAACAAAAAAAAATTACAAGAAGATTGAAATTCAAATTTGATTCAAATGAAATGAAAATTCACACTCCAAATGAAATGTAAATTCACTTTCAATTGAATTTAGTGGCTGCACTTAATTTCAAGAAAACAAATTAGCCACTAAATTTTAGAGACAAATTTAGTCACGGATTTATAAGGAAAAACAAGTTTTGGTGACCAAAAATTCCGTCACTAAATTAATCTCTAACTTTTCACAAAATTTTTCACAATTAGCCTTGTTCTTCCTTGCTCCAATTCAGCCACCACTTGCAGCCTCACAAGGTGTCTCACTCCTCTCTTTAGAAGCAACCTTGATGTTAGTCACTTCTAGGTGTTTCCAAGAGCCTAGTCACCAAGAGAGAACAAACTCCCTAAGCAACCACCAAAGCCTTCAAGTGGATGTCCTTTGCCTTGGCCTCCTACACCTTTCAAGAAGCACTCAACCACCTTCAAGACTGAATATTAGTGCTAAAACTGGAAATGAACAATTTAGAATGGCTACACCAAGTGGTAGAAGAAAATGAGACAAGACTAGAAAGAGTTCCACAAATTGACAAGCAAAAATTAAGGCAAATTTGGAAGCTAGTACACACAAGAGTAACCTAGGAAAGGCACTAGAATGGATTACAAAATTAAAAGCTAAGATTATGAACAAAAACAAGACACAAATAGGTGGCTGAACCAACTAAAATTGTAAGCAAAAATTCATCAAAACCGAGAGCAATTTAAGCAAAATTTTCACTCCTTTTGGCTTTTTCTTTTACTTTTTCTTTCTTTTCTTTTTAGCAAAATATTTTTCACTTGTTTTTCTTATGATGTTCAGGAGTTTCAATGCCTTTTAAACATTTATAGGTCTCGGATTCAATATAGCAAAACTGCAGCAAAAATTTTACACAAAACAAAGGTGTTTACATGCATGTTTCTTTTCTAGTGCTTCACAATTTTGTAGTATTTTAGGTCAAATTTTTAAGCACTCATTCCTTTGTTTTTCTCATGCATATAAGGCACACACACCTCTGTTTTGGTTCTGTTTTAAGGCTAGAAAAATTGCACAAAGTTTCAGCCACAACACAATACTCAAGGAAACCTAATAGGAATTAGTGTTTAAGAATTTTTTTGACAAACTTGTAACAAGACATAATAGAAACCTAACTCTAGGAAATTTGCTAGAACTAATAGAAAATTAAGAACTCAAACATGTAAATCAAAAGCACATTTAAGTAGGTTCAGATTTAATAATAAAAATACACAAAAATTTCGGACTCAATCAATACAACACAAAAACTAGGTCAAAACAAGCTAGTCTAGGAATCAATGACATTCAAAGGACTACACATGACTCTAGACAAAACAATTGATTAAGAAACAAAATCTATACTCAATGCATGTTGTCCAATCACGGACACATGTGAATGAATGGAGATACTCAAGTCAAAAAAATAAAACGCACAAGCAAGGAACCTAAAGCACAACAAAACCGGTTTGATTCAAGAATTAGAAGAACAAGCAAATATGAATCAAACACTTCATATTAGACATATAGGATCCATCAAAAATCATATTAGAACTAGATCCTTGCAGCAGACACAAATTTAGACATGTATAAGGAAGGAACAACACGGATTCAAGTAGAAAAAATTAGAGACACATAACCTCAAGAGCACTAGGCTCTAGATACCAAAAATGATGGAAGCTAAGTGAAGGAGATTGATGTTCTTCACTTGTTCCATGCTTGGACCGAATACTCTTTGAGGTTGACACTTGATAAGTCCTTAGATCCTCCTTTGAAGAAGCTCCAATGGAGGTGAAGCCAAGAATGTGGTTCGGTTACTTCAAGCTTGAAGTAGAAGCTTGATGTACCAAGGCAAGGTTGGAAGAACCTTGAGGGAAAACCTAGAGAGAAAGTCTATCTCGGTTTTTAGGTGACTCTTGATTGAGAGAAAATTCAGATTTCATTCTCAAAATGTTCAAAAGTGTCTACAAAAGGAGTATTTACAAATATATAGAGAAGAGGTGGCTTCTAGGAGAAGCTAACCTTAACCATGGTTCACTAGGAACCATGGTAAGGTTTACTTAACTCCCTACGGTTTAGCAAGCTTGCAAGGTAAGCTATCCTTGACCATGGTTCACTTAGGAACCATGGTAAGGTAAGCTTACCTTACTTGAGTTGAGAAGCTTGCAAAGCAAGCTTCAAAACTCAAGAAGAACAACCAAGAAATTCGGCCAAAGAGACTTAAGGAAGCTAGGCGGATTTGCACTCAATTTGCTCCTTGAATTAATTTGGAAAATCTTGATTTGGTTTAGTTAGGTTCATCATATGATGATGAGACCTAACTAAATCAAATCTATGAAAAATTAGGAGTAAAATGAGTCCAATATCAAAAATTTAGCCTAGGCCCAGTTCTGGCCCAATTACTAGTCACACCCCAAGCTTTGCTAAATGCAACCCCCTTTTCCCTACTGAAAAAATACAAAATGACTGTATCAACTAGGGAGGTTAAATGGAGTTAAACTCTCCAAGAAACCTACCTCAAAATCAATATACAAACAATAGGAAAAAGCAAATAAAGTGCCTTACAAATACAAAGGCAAAAATAACCTATACAATAGACTATGTATAAACTGTACAATATGAACAAATAGAACTAGGCCTTCTCTTCATGATAGAGCATTCCAAGTGAAGATTATCTTAGGCCTAACAAGCCCATTGGTCTTCTCAAGATCCAGCTCTTCTTGTATCCTCCTAGCCATAGCTCTGGTCACTGGGCCCTTGGCCCATGGTCTATCACCAAGGAAGTTAGTTCCCTCCCAAGTGTCAACTTGGTCAAGGAAGAATACACAATCCCCTCCCGAGTTCCCCCTTCTCGGCTAAGGACGAAAAAACGATTCCCTCCCGAGTACCTACACTCGGCCAAGGAAGTTAATTCCCTCCCAAGTGCCAACTTGGTCAAGGAAGAATACATAATTCCCTCCCGAGTTCCTTCACTCGGCTAAGGACGAAAAAACGATTCCCTCCCGAGTAACTACACTCGGCTAAGGAAGTTAGTTCCCTCCAAAGTGTCAACTTGGTCAAGGAAGAATACACAATCCCCTCCTGAGTTCCCCCACTCGGCTAAGGACGAAAAAAAAAAGACTCCCTCCCGAGTCCATGCACTCGGCCAAGGTTGACAAACACCAATCCCTCCCGATTCCACACACTCGGCCAAGGTTGACCAACACCAATCCCTCTCGAGTCCACACACTTGGCCAAGGTTGACCAATACCATTCCCTCCCGAGAGCATATACTCGGCCAAGGAGGACTATCTCATTCCCTCCCAAGTCTTCACACTTGGCCAAGGACGAAGAGAATTATACCAAGGTGCGAGGAGACCTTCATAAATGCTTTCAGGGTATGAAAAGCCAAACGACACACCTCTCCACCTAGGAGCGAAACCCTAGGGCGGCACATCATGCAACAGTCACAATCGGTTAGTCAAGGGACGCAACTCCCGAGGGCAGTACCACGTTTTGACCTCCGACACATCCCCTCATACAAGTCAAATCTTTTTCCAATACTTTGAATCCCTTCGTCTTTCATCCTCGGGCTTGGGGGGGCAGTGTACTGGGACTACACACCACCCGGTCAAAGTCAACACTAAACACACCTCCTCAGGCTGAGTACCCATCAGGCTAATGGGCCGAGTACCCCCCTCAAGCCGAGTACCCCCTCAGGACGAGTACCCATCAGGCTAATGGGTCGAGTACCCCCTCAAGACGAGTCCACCCTCAGGCCGAGTACCCCCTTAGGCCGAGCACCCCTTCAGGCCGAATACCCATCAGGCCAATGAATAGGCCGAGTACCCCCATAGGCCGAGTACCCCCCTTAGGCCGAGTATCCCTCAGGCCAACAAATGGGCCGAATACCCCCTTAGGCCGAGTACCCCCCTCAGGCCGATGAATAGGCCGAATACCCCCTCGGGCCGAATAACCCCTCAAGCCAACAAATGGGCCGAATACCCCCTTAGGTCGAGTACCCTTTTAAGCCGAGTACCCATCAAGCCAATGAATAGGCCGAGTACCCCCCTTAGGTCGAGTACCCCTCAGGCCAACAAATGGGTCGAATACCCCCTTAGGCCGAGTGCCCCCCCTCAGACCGGGTACCCATCAGGCCAATGAATAGGCCGAGTACCCCCCTCAAGCCGAGTACCCATCAGGCCAATGAATAGGCCGAACACCCCTTCGACCAATGAACAGGCCGAACACCCATTCGGCCAAGGAAAAGGCCGAATACCCCTCCGTCCAAGGGGAAGGCCGAATACCCCTTTGGTCAACGAACATGCCGAATACCCCCTCAGCCGATGAACATACCAAATGGGTATTCAGCTACAACGAATTTCCATGAGAAAAAGGAAAACAAGTATTAATTACATTAAACACATCCACGTCAGCTGTAATCAGTGTGCAAAACCTCGTGCACTAGCCCAATAATCTAGAATGCCCACCAAGCCCAAGAACCTCACTATAAATACGGTATTGATGGGACTGATTGAAAAGGTATGATTTATCTAGTATAAAAGCCTTATTACTCTATACCGAACACTTATTTGATCGTCGGAGTGCCTTTGCAGGTACCCTCCCCACCCCTTGAAAATAGTATTCGGTCAGCACCGAAGACTTAAAAGACCACGAAGGAAGAGCGACAAGAAGAGTGTTTCTAAGCAGGAACAACTTCCCTTAACGGGAAAACTTTGTGACATTGGATTCTGTTGAATGTGCATGGAAAAGAGGAAAATCCATAAGTCAAATTCTACCTTCATCTTTTTTTTATTTTTTTTACTTGTTTTATATTATAAAACCTTCTTCAATTAATTATATTTTCTCTAAATATTTTTATTTAATTAATAATTCTTATAAAAGGTAATTAATACTTTAAATTAATTAGATAACAAATATCTCTTTTATTAGAATTGAAGAAGATAAATAAATACATAGATATCTTTCTTCTAAATATTAATTAATTAGGTGAAAGATGCTAAGTGAAAAGATAAAAGGTTAATTTAAGATATGTTGAGGATAATGTTGGAAAAGTAATTTAAAATATTTACAACTTTAATGTTTTTAACTAAATTAGTTAATTTTCTTAAAGGATGTTAGTTAAAAGGGTCTTATAATTAAAGATAAAGGTAGATTTGTCAAAATAAACTAGTTCAATCTATTTGACCTATTCCATCTCAACCCACTTCTTTTTAAGTGGGTCGGCCCTATCCAACTCAACTATTTAAATATCTAAACTTTTTCAAATTGACTTAACACATCAAGGATTGGTGGATTAAATGGATTGACCTATTGACCCACCTAAGTTTTAAAAAAAAATAAACTCCAACGTAAAATAACCTTCGATCTAAAATAAGAATTGTCAAAATAAGTATCATGCATATAACATTAAACTTGATTAAAAAGGGTGCAACTTTAAATAATCAAAATAATAATAATAATAATAATAAATTCATGTCATTTGAGTGGTTATTCATTAATATTAAACTTCATTGGAGACTTGAATAGATAAATTTATAGTAATTTCATATTATTTAAACTCAAATTTATTTTCATCTAAAAAAATGATATCTTATTAAAATAAACAAGAAAGTGGGTCATTGGTGGATTTGGCTTATTAGGGGGACCCAAGAGGAGAGGGGGCATAAATGAGTTAGGTAGGCATTTCGGGCTACATGAGTTTAATATGGGTGGGCAAGGTTAAAAGTGGGTTGGGTTGAGTATTTTGACCAATTATAAACTTTTTTTTATTTTGGTCGGGTTGACCCATTTTTAAGGTGGGTCAAGTTGATCCACGGGCCAAAATTCCCTTTGACGTCTTTAGACAAAGGTAGTACACGATAAATTATTAGTAGGATTAACATATGGGCTAAGGCCTCCTCAGTCTTCGACCTATGTAGATACGACTCATTTTTTTTAAAGTTTATATGACCTTAATAGTTTTTTTTGGCTTAGTCTATGAGACCTGCAGATGGGGGTGGTACCTGCAAAAGAGACTCCGATGCTAAAATTAGTGTTTGTGGGAGTATGAGTCTCGTATAAGTAATGCACGTACCTTTGTGTGGATTAGGATTTTGTTGGCCCTTGGACCCGAGATCAGTTTATGACCTAGTTGGATAGCGAGCCGATGTCGCCTAACGCGTGCCCGAGGTCACTCCGCGCTGTGATGCCGAGCTCGAGCTCGACATAGCGGTATGAATAGTACACTAGCCCCCCGAGCTCCAAAGACCGTAGGTCGAAGAGTTAAGACCGAGCTCGACAAGGGGTCGTGACTTTTCGCGTACGCCTATTTGTCAAGACGCCATGTGTCATAACTGTCACCTCGTTCCCATAACGCGTGGGCGGTGCGGTGACAAGATTATATTTTTATTTGTTTGATGATGTGGCCTCTTTGGGCCGATGTGATGTTCCGATGTCCATGTTTCATGGTCGGGTTGAGGAGTTTGGCAATAATGAGCTTACTACTTGGTTAGGCTGGTAAACCTTTGACCGAGTCAGTAGATTGGTGAGGGACAAGTCGACAACTCGGTTGGCCAGTACAGAATGAAATTTCATAAGACTATTTTAGCACAAAAAAGACCTGTGAATTTTAAAAGGCTTTGTAAGAATTTAATTATTTTAAAGATTTTTTTAAAAGGTTTTTTTAATCAAGATTTTGTAATATGAATTTTAATAGATTTGTATCTAAAGAATTTATAATTAAGATTTGAAAGGATTTTATTAAATTTTAAAGAATAATATATATATTTTTTATAAAAAAAACAACACAAATGATGAGATTTGAATAAGGGAAATAAAAATTAATAAATTTTCAATCTTTTAATAAATAATTGATTCTGATTTCATATCTTTTTAAGTAACATTTTCTTACATAAAACTCTCTATGCATTTATATTTTTGCATTTATACTATTGAATTTGAAAAATATATTTAAATTCACGATGTTCATTTACTAGTAAAATTGTTAAAATATATTTTTAATATATGTTTAAAATTTTGATATTTCAATATAAAATGGTATGTTAATATGTGCAATGCACATGCTAAATATTTGTTATATGTAATTAAAATATATAATAAATTATATAAATAGATATTATATTTGAATATATAAATCATATTTAAAATTTATATAAATAAATATTTTTAAACATATAAATTATATTTTAAATTTTTGATAAATAATTTATATTGTAGTATAACATTATTTTTATTTATTATAATTTATTTTAAAATATTAAAACTTAAATTAATATTTTTTAATTTTTTCTTTTAACCTGAGAAATAATTGTGTTAAACTTAATGAATAATTTTTATTTTTATTTTTTATTCATCCTTTTAATGTATACCGTTATAAAAATAGTCTACCACATTAGGTTATTAAATCAGTCTTCGTAGACAGTCAATTTAATAGTTGACTCAGTGACATTTTTACAAAATCATATCCAATTTCATATTGCATATTTAAAATAGTTATAACTACATACTAAATCAATTACAGATATAATTGATTTTAAATGTGATATATGAAATCGGTTAAATTAAAAGATAGTCCAATTTAAATGAGGTAACAATCTTTTAATCTTCCAATTTCACCTAACATTAATTCCTCTCAGTCCCACCACTTCCAGCACCGAAATCCTGAACACATCCTTTATGTAGAAATGAATCACTAGCTTCTAACGCTGCAAGAATTTCAGACATTCTACACCAACAAAAGATGAAAAAAATTGAATGAAAAATGAACATTGTAGAAATAGTGAAGGAGGAGAATGGAAGAAATAGACTTCCCCATTTCCTCTCACTTCCTATTGGAACCCTAGGGCTAGACAAAAAAATTGTAACCGACTGCAATCAACATAATTCGATCTGCTAATATAATGTTTGGTTGGTTAAAATTTGCAAGTGGGTTTAGGTTATTTAAAAAGTCAGGCTTATGTGGTTAATTTTTTGGCGGGTCTGAGTTGAGAAAAAATATTTTTGATGAAATATGTACTCAATCAACAACTACTTAAATGCAGTAAAATTATATTCATGAAAAGTTAAAACTGATTCATGTATTACTATATTTAGTTTAAATTTAAATTTTATGATTAAGAAGCTTATCATTACAAGGTTTTTGAACTTGTACCAGATTCACACTATTTCACCCACTTTTTTTAATTTTTCACTCTCTTGTCACATACACAATCACACACGTATTGCCTTTTCACTTTGCATAAATCACTTTTTTGCTTTTATTAGGTCTTTGCCTCGTCCTTCTTCATCTCTTTAGAAGAGAAGTTGATGTGGTATGTGTTGGGGCTACTCGAAAACCATATCACTCGAAAGTTACACTTTGAATCTATTCGAAATTGAAAGAGAGACATAAATAGGTACCTACCAAAAGAAAGGATTACAAGCCCTCGACGTACAAATTCGAGGATGGGTCGAAAAATGAAAGAAGCGAAAAGTCCTCTGTGCAGTTAAATAGTTACACTAAGGCAGTTATAACCTAAACTTGGTCGAAGAAACAAGGAACGTGGAGGAAACAGTTATTGAGAAGTTATCATGATTCTACGAAATTAGTGTAATGGTCAGCGGTTACACACCCACGACTCATCAATACGTGATTAACCACTCTCAAGTAAAATCTATAAATATGATAATTATACCCCTCAGAAAGGGTCGGAAACATCATACTTGAAACTCTCAAGCACTCACTGCCTACGCATATGACTTTCGTGCATGAAATTGCTTCTGAGTATGACCATTACTTGGCCACATTTATTTTCTCATTTTAGGATTAGGATTAGTATAGTTCTTTTCTTTTAATCACGTAGTCATAGGTTGTTTAACTTTAATATTGTAATCGTAAACGTGATCATTATGCAAATTGGACAATGATTTGTATTGCTAATGTATGTTTTATTTACACTGTTCGCTTAAGTATTTACATGCATGCAAATTATTGTTTAATCATAATTCATGAAGATCTGAAAACCAACTTTTGTTAATTTGTCTCGTCTACTTCCATTCTTAATAACACGAATACTTTGAAATACCTAAATTGAAATAATTTTGTGCTAATTCAAATAAAAAAAATCCATAAACGAATTCCACGTAAACAGTATGTGATAACCATTGGAACTTCTTCCATTGGTAAAGAAGAAAGCAATTCCACCATGCATTTGTCCCTGGCAGTGGGTAGAATGATTAGGTAAGCAGTCCCAATTATATGCCACACTATTGTTTGCTTTTCCAGTGGACGAACCAACTTCATACAAGTGTATCCCTTCACATTTGTCTACTCCTTCACTTTTTGCTTGTTCATCTTTTTTTCGTTGGCGATGGTGAAATTGCAAAACACGTTACATGTTGAGTCTTCCTAAGTGTTGAAAGAATGTTTAGATTACCATGTGTTCATTGAATAAAATCGAAATAACCCACCTTCTTACTCGAATCTGATTCAACCCAAACTCGAATTAGTAATTTGAAGGATGAGTAGTCAAAAATGGATTTGATTTTTTACGACTCAGTTCTCATCGGATTCAACTTTTCGAATCCAAACCCATCTCAACCCAACCAATGATCACCCTTAATTGGGACTCTAAAATTCCTCACAACCCCTTCACCACATGATCCTTCAAATATACCTGCATGTATCACTGAAAGTCTATTGATAGTAATAATTAGTAATAATCACTACTAGAATTTTTTTTATTACATGCAACTTTTCCTGTAAATTTTTCATAAAATTCGCAAGAAATGTTATTCTTACAAATTTTTCTACAAAATTTTATCTATAGGTAATACCTTCGTGGATTATATGTTTTGCAGGAAATTTTAAAATTCGCAAGAATTTTTCTTGCAAAAAAATATTTGCAGGAAAAGTTTCCTGCAAAAAATAAATTGCAAGAGTTTCCTGCGAATTTTTTCGCAAAAAATTCTGCAGGAATATTTTTTACGAAAAAAATTAAAGAAATTACTATAAATTCTATCAATAATTCTTCAACTTGCAAATGTTCCCGATGAATTCATCCAAAACATTTATTTTCACGTCTCCAACATGTGATGCATAATCTTTTAAATTCTAAGATTGTAGTTATAAGCCTAACACTCAACCATACAAATCAATTAGTAAGGTAAGTGTTGCCCCAACTTATATACTCTTTAATTGTTTTATTTTCAATCAATGTGGGACTTGAAATTTTTTTTAAATATTAAACTTGTAAATTTAAATATTTTTTTGATTTTTCCTGTGGATTAAAATTGGCAGGAAAAGTTACCTGCAAAATTTTCTACTATTTAGTAAACATTACTTGCGAATTTATTTTTGCAAGAAACAATAAAATTCTCACAATATTTCTTGCAAATTTTTACCATGGAAAAAAAATTTCTATAATCATTAAAATTGTAGCGAAATTTGCAAAAATTTCTTGTAGATTACTTTTTCATAAAAAAATTGTAGGAAATATCTGTAAATTATTTTTCGCAAATAAATTCGTAAAAAAAATTGTGAAGTTATTATTGCAAGAAAATTCGCAAAAAAATGTTGCAAATATTTTTTTGCAAGAAAATTCGCATGAAAATAACACTTTTCTAGTAGTGAATCAACATTGGTTGGCTAGCACGACTTGTAATAATTTCTATTCAACTAAATTATACATCCTTTTATTCTTTTATCTAATATTTTGTATTTATTTTGGTTAGTTTTTTAGGTCCTTTATTTTTAAGTTTAGGCCAACAGTTGATTTTTGAAACAATGCTTATTTTTAGATTAATTGTCCTTTTGTTCCTTTTATAGTATCATATTCGCAATTTTTGGTCACTATATTTTTTTAATTTACAATTTTAGTCCCTGAATTTTATAAAATTTACAATTTTAATTTCATAATTAAATGTTCATTTTTTGATCGTTAAAATTTTAACGTTAAAATTTTAACATTCGTCGTGATCTAACTTTATATAAATGACACAATAATTAGTATTACTCCAGTCCAAATGATAGTTTTTTTTAAATTGAGGGACTAAAGTGTGAATTTTAAAATAGGGGAACTAGAATTGTTGATTTAACATTATAAAGAGATCAAAAGTGGAATTTAAATTTATCTTTAATATTGAAACATAATTTTGAATTCCTTTTTGGCTGATTTAAAACTCAAAACTTATCTCATTAAATTTTTTTTATATAAAAACTATTAAATGCAACTAAAATTTAAATAAAAATGTGTTATACACATGGTGGAAATCATATTAATATAAGTCCATAAAGTATCTAATTTTTTTAAAATATAATTTTATATTATTTTCTAGTTGTTTGTGGAATATATTTTCATACAATTTTCACTATATTTATAGTTTTTTGAATTTGAACGTCAATTGTAACATCTCAAATTTTTTGAAAATCAAATAAAATAAATTCTCTTTAATAAGAATTATATTATAGGCTGACTTACTTAATTAAATAAGTTTATAATATAAATAATATTTTCACTGATTAAATAAAATAAGAAGGGTGTGAGGAGTTAGAAAAGGAAGGAGAGTTTGGGTTGGACTTTGGACCTAACATGAAGACTTTTAAAAAAAATAGGGGGTTTAGTTGTATTACACATCTTTTAAAACCCCAAGAGTGTTGTAGAAGGCAATTTAGAGGAAACCACCAGGAGGAGTATGGAATAGTGATCGAAGTTATAGGGAGCATGTAGAATCATGGGAATCATCACTCTAGGTAAAATGGGGAAGGGGTGAGATTATCACATTTGTGGGTATATGTAAGGGATAAGGGTAGAGAGGCAATTCCTAAGCCTCTTCAATTTCTGATTGAATTTCTATGGATGCCTTTGTGTAAAATCTATTATTGTAGTGTTTCATTGTATTTGTAATTCATGCTTGAACTTTGATTAGATTGAAGTGAAGATGAATTCTAATATTTGAGGGCTAGAGACATAGAGCTATGATATTAAAGGTTCTTGATTTCGATGAATGATTTGAAGTATGTCAATTAATAGTGGTTGTTTTGTGTGTCATGCAATGTTAATACATCATATTAATTAAGTAAAATAATATGTGAATGTGAATAGACGAGGCGTAAAATCAGGGACTATGTTGGATGTGCCTTAATGGCGCCAGACATGGATGTGCAATTCTTAGCATTGGGCGTGAATGGGGTCATATCGGGTGCGAGGATGCGAGAGAGGTCTTTAAATTTCCTACGCCTGGCCAAGGGGTGCTCCACATAGCACCATTTGAAATCATTTTTGAGGGAGTAGGAAGTCAGGCATGACCTAGACCACATCGAGCAAGCGGGTTCCAAAGGGGTCCCTAACTTCTCAATGTTGGGCGTGGGGATATCTATGTTGAGCAAAATTTAGACAAAGAAGTCCCAAACCTCATCACATTGGGTGTGGGTAACACTACGTTGTGCGCAACTCTAGTAGAAAGGTTATTAACCTCCCTACACTGGGCACCTAACCTTGTCGGGCACCACGCCATTTTCTCTAATAAAAGATATGTGCATAATTTGACATCTAAGTAGCCATGAGGAGGGATTAAGAATTAGAATTAAGCAAATAAAGATAACGAGATAGTAACAAGTAAGAGGTTCAATAAATAATGTGTTTTTGGATGTATGAACAGTGAGTAAGCATAAGTATTGTTTATTAAGAATTATATAGATGTTTGATGTGATGAATCACTACAGGTCATGTGATGAGATTTGGTGGGTAAGTCCAATGTTGTGGACTTTCAAATGAGGTTAATGGATGTTGCATATATGTGATGATGTGGTGTGGTTGATAAAGTCCATGCTTATATACTTTGCTTACAAGATGGTGTGAGTCTATGTTGGTAGATTTCATAAGTAATCTACCTATGCCTTAGGGTGTTCTGGTGGGGAACCTCTAATGAAAATGGGAGGCAACCATGACTAGTTGTAACACTTCGATAGACTCCTGATAAACGTCTCCTGGTTGGGGGTGGTTTAGGGGGAATCATGAAGGATGGGGTGGTTCTTACAACATAGATGGGATGGTCTCGTTCCATGGCTCCTAGGTTATTGTGAGTTAAGGATGATAAGGAGATTTTGTACCACATGCATGTAGAGTTAGGTGCATGCATTTAGATGAGTCATTATAATTATAATTATGAATGTTTAAATTACATGACTACTAGATGTTGATGATGTATGAATGTTTTTGGAGTGGTGTCACTAAGATGAACGTGGTTGGATGTGGGGATGAGGATAAATGTATTATGATATATGTGTGTTGAGTTATCCTTATGCTTTATATATATTGTGCATGGATGATAAGTAGTCTCACTCCATGTGTATTGTTTTGTATGTTTTTGGGGTGATCATCATTTACAAGCTTAGATCAAGTACAAGATAAGGAATTTGATGGAGGCAAAACTTAAAGCTTCATTCATATTGGGGCCAATTGTATTTGATGATTTTCATATACGTGAATCTAATGTTACAAGTTTTATGCCTTGAATCAGTAAAAAAAATGATTCAAAATCATGTCATAAAATTAAAAATGATCATTATTTTAAAAGGATCTAAATAAAAATGATGAAGGACCAAAATAAATATTTTAACAAATAAAGGACCAAAAGATATCTAAAAAATAAGATAAAGGATTAATGAAGTTAGATGAAAACACATAGAAAGGGGGGGTTTGAATATGTGTTTTTGTGAACAAAGGAATTTTAAAAACGTTTTCGCAAATAAGCTTTTTTTCGTCCAGTAAAAATATTATTTTGATTGCTTAGAAAAATAGTGCAGAGTTAGCTTAGCAAAAGATTTTGCATCTGAAGGTTCATCGTCTGCACAAGGAAAATGTTTCTTAATATAATAAATTAAGTGCGTGTATTTTTCGTCTAAAGATAGTTGCATTGAGAAATAAGCAGTAGATGAACTTTCAGTATAATAAATTAGCTAAATAAAGTTTGCGTCTGCATCTGAGTAATAGATAAAAGGTGCAAAGTGTTTTATACTGGTTCGCTCAAACCGAGCTACGTCTAGTCTCCTTCAACTGAAGGGTTCCACTAGATTTTTAATTAAGTACAAAAGTATTATCGACCACTTCTGGCCCGCCAACTTCACTTATCAGCGCTAATATTTTTTGATCAGCCTCTTTAGACTCGTAGTAAGTATTCTCAACCACTCCTGGTTGGCCAACTTCACTCATCGGCTTTAGTATTCTTTAATCAACCTCTTCAGGCTCACAGTGAGTATTCTCGACCACTTCAGGTCTTGACCACTTCCGATCTCGACCACTTCCGGTCTCGACCACTCCTGGTCCCGAGTATTATCAACCACTCCCGGTTGGCCAACTTCACTCATTGGCTCTAGTATTCTTTAATCAGCCTCTTCAGGCTCGTAGTGAGTATTCTCGATCAGTCCCGCTCGACCACTCCTGGTCTTGAGTATTATCAACCACTCCTGGTTGGCTAACTTCACTCACTAGCTCTAGTATTCTTTGTTCAGCCTCTTCAGGCTCTCAGTGAGGATTTTTGACCACTCTTAGCCCGCTAACTTAACTCATAAGCGCTAGTATTCTTTAATCAACCACTTCTGGCTCATAGTGAGTATTATTTGACAAGTCTCTCTAGGCTTTTACAAGTATTCTTTCCCTGGCCTCTTCAGGCTTTACAAATGTTAGATAGATGATTTGGTTTGAGTGTTTGGTTTACTTTCACAGAGAGGATACAAGAATTTCTTCACTCACTAAGGTGCATGTTCCTAAGTTACACTTAGAATTAGGGATGGCAAGTATACCCGTACCCGTCTCGACTTTGATGGGGAATACCCGGTTTGACCGGGTACGGGTACGGGTAAAACTCGATATATTAAATCGGGTACGGGTACGGGTATGTACTTACCCGCCCCGTACTCGTACCTGTACTCGTCCCCGTTCTCATTTTTAATTTAATATTCACTTTCAATTTAATTATATTAAAAAAATTTAATATTTTTTTATGTGTGATTATTTATTATAATATGAAATAAATAAATAACCTAATTATAATTATAATATAATAAAAAAATAATTTAAAAATATCATTTTTTTTACAAAACATAAAAAATAAAAAAATTGACGGGTACGGATACGGGTACGGCGGGTATACCCGATACCCGACGGGGACAGGGATGAGGATGAAAATCTATACCCGACGGGTATGGGGACGGGGACGGGGATGAGTTTAACTTGCGGGGACGAGGACGGGTATCATGAAACCCGTACCCGCCCCGCCCCGTTGTCATTCCTACTTAGAATTCCTTAGTCTATAGAGATAAATACAAAAATTGTATATTTGATTCTATAAGCTCTATCTCTGGTTTCATTGCTTCATGGGCTTCATATCACTCTTTGTCAACGCCAACCTTTCCAGGTCTAAAGTTATGACATATATATAGTCTTATAAAATTTGGCTGTTGCAAGTGTCCGTTGAAGTGGATGTAGTCGTTCATGACTAGTTTGATCTTCTCATTTAATTATATCTTGCATTAAATATTTCTTCCTGTTTATAGAAATTGCGTGAATTCTTCTACGTTTGTTAGCAGTAGTGTCTGACTTTAGCTGAGACATAGGAACTTTTTGTCCTTTTCCGGTCGCGTAGCTGTAGAGCGTTGTCTTTATCTAAAAAAGTGATGTACTTTTTCTTATACATGCATGCTTTTACTTTTAGCGTGCTTTTCTTCTTCTTTTTCTTTTCCTTTAATCACACGATCATGTTGAGAGCTTTCGTATGATCGTAGACGATTCCTGATTTGTCCCTTGAGACTTGATTCTTCAAATACGTGCATGGCAGTCTTCGTCTGCGTCTGGTAGTTCATTTGCGTCTCAAGACTTGATCTTCGTCTGAGCATTAGTCATTAATGCTTTGACTTTCTTTGGTTTGGTCAACATTGTAGATGGACAGACTTTGTTTCCGTCTAGAATTCTTTTCAATCTGTGTTGTCCTTCGTTTGATATATTGTTGACTTTCTTCTAATTCTTGACCAGCCTTCGTCTAATTTCTTATGTTGCGCTCTAGGTTGTGCTTGACACACCTTAGTCTGATATTTGATTCATTATCGTCTGGCGCACATGTCGTGTTTCATTCATCATTTGACCTTGTTTCGTGCTATGCTTTGCCTTGACTTATCTTCGTCCGATACTTGAGGGAGTTCCGTCTTTGGTATGTATTATCTAAAGTTTAATTATTTTCCTTCTTGTGCTAAGCTTGGCCTTATTTGTTCTTTCCTTATAATGCTTGAGGCTTTTACCCTTTATATTGATTCTGGTGTAGGAAGTGGCACATGCACTTTTTTTCATTTTGTCTGTACTTATGTTTTTCTGACACGCTAACACACTTGTTATTAGAAATAACAACATGTATTATATTTGTCTCATTCAAAATCTAGTTGGGAATTGCTTTGTCTGACTTAACATAGTGTAATTTAACTATTTTTATTCAATATTTGCAACTACATTTTGAAAATTGTTTATTTTGAAAGCAAATTGTTTTATTTCACTCCCATGTGTTTCTGCAAATCCTTCATATGGGAAATCCCTTTTAATATGATTCTCTTATTTTCTATGATATAATTGAAAGTCTCATTCATAAATCATTCACCACATCATCGTTACTATTATGATAGTGTAGACATCTAGTTTTGTTTGTTTTTTAATGTATTACTTTATGTATAATAGTCTTTTGGTAATAATTGAATGGATATCCACAATGATGTGTAGTGGGAAGAAAAAGCTCTAAGTTAATAGTTGTGTTGTATGGTTGATGTGAACATGTTGAATTGCATGTTTTTATAAAGTTAGTTTAGAGGAGAAAGTTGACTTTGTTGGAAGCTTTTTGAAAATCTTTTTAAGTTGTGAGATATCAGGTTGTAGATCTTTGTTATAAAGCTTGAAGCTTGTCCCAAAAAAAACCTTTAGTTGAGAGTTTCCTTCTAAAGTGGGATTTTGCTTTTAAAACAAAAACTTGTTCCATCAAACATTTTGTTGAAAATAATATGGAGCTTGTTGGTCCATACTTAACATAAGAGGTTGTGAGTTGACACATAAGTCCTGGATTTTTTGGGGTATATCTCAACCTAGTGTTGGGAATATGTGTTATATTTAGAGGATAAAAGGCAAACTAATTTCATCGAGGGCTTGGTCTATGAATACCAATGTCATGATAAACTCAGACGCATGCCTTGCTATTCCTATTGGCAATACAAAACCTTTCAAGTGTATATTAGCAATGTTTGAGTGATAAAGTTGATATCGATTTAATAAGGTTGTGTTAAATAAAGACTCATTGCAAGAGATCTCTGAGTTGTTATATGTGTGACAATGTATAATAGTTATGGATGTGGTTGCTTTAAATTGAAAAGTTGAGCAACATTGCATAGTTGGATGTGACGTGATGTTGAATGCATTGTTGATTGATGGTTATGAGTGTTGTGACCATTCTTTTTGGTTGATGTTGTTGTTTCATATATAATGTATATATGAATTTTCTTTTATCAAGTTTATCCTTATTTCCTTATGTTGGATTGTAATAATTATTTTTATACAACAATAGATCAGGAGTTGGTTTTGAAGCTAAAATCAATGGTAATGAAAAACCATGGTTGGATGGTTGTTATTTTGAGATGATTTCTATGATTTTGTATAGATGGACCAGTTTATAGGATGCTTATACATTTTTTTTGTAACCCCAAGATGTTTTTGGTTATGATCATCTTAGACTCTTTTAGATGATTGTTGTATGTAAAGTTTCCTAAGTTCTCATGTATATATTTATATTTTATTTATGTCCAATAATTGTTATGTATGATGATCCTATTATAGACTATTTAGTGTGATAATGTTATTTTATACTCGTATGATGGCTTATTGGGTTATTATAAAGCTTTCTAAAATATTTCGTTAATAAATATGAGAATAAATATTCTCATTATTTTATTCTTGAAAATTTAAAAAAAAAATGACTTGCAACAAATGTTCCACCTATTTTAACACGGTTCATTTTTAATATAATTTATATATTTAAATATAATATTTATTTAAAGGGGAATACTAATGTATTTCCACCTATTTTTTAGTGGGAGTATGTTAGCAACCTACACCAATTTTTTAGGACAAAAAAACCACTCATTTATTTTGATTTGGTTAATTCGTACAAAGGATATTATAGTAATTTAATTTAATTTTAAATGAAAATAAAAATATTTTCTCTCTCTTATTAATTTCATTCTTCAATTCATTTATTTTTTCTATTAATAAATTTTTATTTGTTCAGAGAGAGAGGAGAGAGACATCATGAGAGATGAAAGAGAAATGAGTTAAAGAAAGAATTTAACACGAGAGAGATAAATAAGTTAGAAAAAGAATTTAATAAGAAAGAGAAATGAGTTGGAGAAGAAATTTAATAAGAGAGAGAAATGATTTAGAGAATGAAATTAATAAGAGAGAGAAAATATTTTGTTTTCATTTAAAATTAAATTAAATTACTATAATATCCTTTGTACAAATTAACCAAATCAAAATAAATGAGTGGTTTTTTTGTCCTAAAAATTGGTGTAGGTTGCTAACATACTCCCACTAAAAAATAGGTGGGAGTACATTAGCATTCCCCTTATTTAAATACATAAATATATAATTTACTATAAATTTTAATTATATATAATACATTTTAAGATAGTAATTAAATTAATGATAAAACACAAATATAAATTGTACAACGAGATACTTCCTCGAATAAATTCATAACATTTATACATATCATGGTTACAGACTTATAGATATTCTATTACAAAAATTAAATAAGTTCAATTTTAAAAAAAATATATATTTAATTTTTTAAGAAGTAAGAATGAAATTGATTGTCTTGTTATGAATTTTTTTTAATTAAATCTATAATTCATTCCAACTAAATCAATTTCTATAAAAATAAAGTAGTATTTTTAATTAAAATTTTATTTTTAAATTAAAATTAAACTTTAATTTTTAATTAAAGATTACAAATATTAAAATATTTGTGCTAAAATTTTTTAATAATATTTATGAGTGGTTTTGATTATCTTGCTATTATAATAATATAAAATTTGCTCAACCGTTGTCATGTGTTACGGTATGGTGTACCTTGAGTTCACCTTCTTATATTTATATTATCTTTTTTACTTATTTTTAAATTTTTTTGGCATTTTTATTTGTGCAATACATTACCTACTGCCTAGTTTTAATTATTTATATTTAATCCTTCTAGTTTCTTAACTGTTCAAATTATGAAATTAAGTCTCTCATAAAAATTTTATCCAATAATTAATATAAAAAATATAAAATTAAATACGTTTTTAACCATAAATTTTTGTCAATTTTGTTTTTTAAGTCTTTGAATAAATATTATTTAATTTTAACTCCTGACATTTTTTATAAACAAAAAATATTAACTTCAAAAACCAAAAATACTAATGGAAAAAGTTTAAGGTCTAAAAGTGAAATTCGAAAAAAATATATTTTAAGACTAAGATTAATATGAAAAATTTATTCAAAAACTAAAAATAAAAATTATTAAGAGTATAAATACAAAAACATATTTAATTCAATAAATATATAACAAAGGTATGATTTATCGTTGATTTGTATTACTTAGCAAAGAATAAACTCTAAAATGTTTAATTAAAAATAAAATGTAACAAAAAATATTTTGTATGTTTTTCAATTATTTTATACAGTAATTTTGTAAATTTATACAAATATATATAAATCACATCTTTCTTATATTTACTAGTGAAGTTAAAATACTTCATGTCTTTATATTTTATTTAATAAAAATATTTAAAAATTATTAATATTTATTAGATCAACTTACAATTTTTTCTTTTTATTAATTAATTAATTTTTATTAATTAATTATTAAAAAAGATAAATTGAATTAATTATTAAAAAGGAAATAAAATACAATCGAAAAGAATCTTACATACTAATAAATAAAAAGTAAATGTATTTCTTAAATTTTAAAATCTCAAGTGATAAAATTATCTAAAAAATAAATACACTAAATTAAACTATTGCATTATATATGTTATAAATATTAATTATTGAGTGGGTTTTGAGTTGAGATTTAATTTTTTAGGTTTGTTCTTGGAGTATCCACCGCGGACAGTAGTGACTAATCTCCTCGCTACGTTGGAGGCACCTCAAAGGGTGGGATAGCTGGCCCCAAGATTTAACGCGGCTGCATACACAAGGCAGGATTCGAACCCCTGACCTTGCTTAAGCGTGGATCAACCCCTACCGCTAAACCACACGCTTGGAGTTAGTTGAGATTTAATTTAGATGATTACAAACTATAAAAACTAAAATGTGAAGAATTAAAATTAATTAAAAGTCACATATAAATTAAAATTCGAGAAATAAAAAATGATATAGTAATATCTGTGTACTTTCCTTAACATTCTCTTCCAACTCATTTGCCTTTGACCGATGACTTGACCAACCATACTTTATCTTTCTTGTATGAAGTGCTTCTCACGTTACGGCTAAATCAACTTTTGGCAAATAAAAGACATGAAGTCACCATGCCAGAAGTAGACTCTATAACTATCATTTACTTCATTAAACCCTCCTATTTCCTTCTAGGTTAAACAACATTTATGAAAAATATATAAATCTAACACAGTTCAACAACGACCAGAAAAATAATGTAGCACCAAGCATGATGGTAAAAATGTAATTGTTGTATGATTTGAGACAATGTGATTCCAATAGCTCTTTACATAAAACTATTATTATATTTTATAAATTAAAGATATTATTAAATCATATGAAAATTAATTTAAATCACATAATTGCATACTATGTATAATATAATTTTTTTCAAAGATTGAAGAAGTGTGAAACCGTGGAAGAGGAAAAGCCACACAATATTTTTTACCTTATCTTATAGATTGTCTTATAATAACAAGACAAGAATTTCCCGATAAATCCTGAAGAAAGAGGTTTGTCATAAAACATCAGAGAGTAAAATTCAAACAACATTGTGGTCGAGTAGGCCACATGTTTCACAAAAATACAAATCTCACATTGGAGTACTCTCATTAATAATTCCTTTAAATACATATACTATTTTTTCTATATATGTTATATCCGTCATAAATCACAATCACTTTGATGTTTGTTTACTTAAAAATTACTCCAAACACGGGTCATATACTCCAAAATATAAACTAGAAAACACAATTATTGTTATATCAAATAAATTAACTATCAACATCACGCATTAAAACATCTTAAAGTTTTAATCTAGAAGATCTTAAAAGGAGAAACTTGAACCGATCCTTTTTCAGAATTAACTGAAACAATATATATACCGAATTCAATTCTTATTATCATAAACATGCATGCATGTATATATAAGTTTCCAACTTGTAGCAATATTCTTGAGTTGCTATATATATTTATGGTAGGTACATACATTGTTCATGCAATCTGAATCATTTATTTTTAAAAGTGTGACTTGTCACCTTGTGAAATCAAAGTGAAAGATTTGAAAATGAGCTATATATATTACCTTAACTATTGTATACCATGCAACTAACGAAATTAAATGTGAGTGAAGTCCTACTGTCCTAGAATGTGTGTAGCTCCAGCAAATGATGAGGAAACATAATAGAAGATCAATCAACAACAATGACAACATGGCCTATACCTTTTTGCTTTACCAACATGAAAATTTGAAGATAACTTTTAAAGGGACTGATTTTCATGCAGATCAAAAGCAATCTTTCACATGGGTCCAAAGGCTCTTTCACATGCGTCCAAAGGCTAGTGTTTTACATGTTTGGGTTAAATAATATTTTAGTTTCTCAAATTTTTTTAAGAATTTAAATTTAAATTTCTCTTAAAATTTTGACCAATTTTTAATCTTTTATTAATTTGTGGTTACATATAAATTAGTTGTTAAAATTAAGTCTTCTCAACTAAATGATGATATATGTATTGAAATTCAAGTGTACAGTGAGTCTCACATTAATTAGAGTTAAACATTTGAGTAATATATATATATATATATATATATATATATATAAAAGAAAAATTCACTTACCTAATGTCTTAAAGCTTTATATTATGATGTGATATTAAACTTACTTGTATGATTTACTTATTACTATAAATGAAGTACTCTCTAGTGTTGAACTTTCCAACTCAATAATATACTAATAAGTCATGACTAATTTGACTATATCCATGTTGTTTAATAGGATATATCAAATGACACATGTGATATTCATATTTGCTCATGATCAAAGTAATAAAGAATTATTTTAATAATATCTTTTATTTTAAAAAATATGTATGATCATGAGTTAATAGAAAAAATATACATATTATATAATTTGACATTTGCTAGACAATTACCTAAAAAATTAAAAGAGTTTAATTGTTCAATTAAAAGTGAAAATAAAAAATAATTATAAAGAAGGATATGCCCTTTATATATGATATAGATATATATTAACACCTTCAATTTATTTTATATTTTTATAAAACATTTTTTAAAAATAGAATTGCACTTTTTTGCATTAATAGTCATTCAATATATTATTTTTATTTATGGAAAAGAACTGCATTCAATTTGGTAAACAAAAAGACACTAAAAGAAATATAAAGGTTGTTTTGGAATAAAACAAACTTTACACTCAATAACATATTATATTCACTTTTCAAGTTTGTTGTATCAAAAAATGGAAACTGCACTCATATTTGAAAAAATAGTTTTATAAACAAAAATTGCATCACATACTACTACTATACTCGCTGTCTCTTATACACTTAATATATTAAAATGTGCAGATTATTTAATAAATTACGTGACTATTTTTTTTAACACTACAAGAAAATTGGGTATTATCTACGAAAATTTATCTACGAAAAAATTTTCGTAGATAATTTTTGTTTATCTACGAAAATATGTCGTAGATAACTGTAACTTTGGTGGGTAATGAAATAATAAATTTAGCTACGAAATTTTCGTAGATAAGTGTGGCGGACTTTGGCGGGAACATTTTATACGAAAAATTAGCTACGAAAGTTGTCATAGAAAAGAGTTATGAAAAAAAATAATGTAAAAAATTTAAAATAAATAATTTATCTATGAAGCTTATTCGTAGATAATGAAGGTGCAATTTTTTTAATTAAAAAAAACATGTTATCTATATACATGTTTCGTAGGTAACATTTTGTGTTTAAAATTGGAAATAATCTTTAATTACTAAATGTTGTATTACTTTATCCGAAACCCTAACATGTTGTATTAAAAAAAACATGTTATCTATATACATGTTGGAAATAATCTCTTCGACTCTCTCAACTGATTTGGTCTCCACGATCTAGCGACCTTCGCGATTATGAGTTTCGTTTCTAATCTCCTGAAAGCGTTCGACTATGCGTGTTGAAAAACCTTTCGAGAAAACCTAATTCGAAACCGTTTCCTCTGGTCGAAGTTGTGTTCTTCGTTTGTCTGTAAATAGAAGTCAGAAATCCTTTGCGTTCTGGTAAGTCACTTATGTAAAAGCTTTCTCTGTTATGGTTTTGAAATATTGATTAAGTTTTTGTTTGGAACCCTAAATCTGATTTTGAATTTTCGTAGATCGTTTTGTGAGATGGCATTTGGTTGTGCCAAAGATGGGTTTTTTGAACCGTAAATCTCTCAACATGCGCGCCCTTCACCTCCCACCCTGCTGCTTTGTGTTCTTTCTTCGTTCATCTCCCACCAGCAGCCCTTGTGTTCTTTCGTAGTTCATGCGTGCACCATTCACTCTCCCACCGGCAGCCCTTAACGACGGCCCTCGTGAAGTGTCACCAGAAAGCCCTTGACGACGAAAGCTCTGAATGTTGTGCTCTGAATGTTGCGTTCATTTTTCCCCCTAATCGCGTAAGCCCTAATATTCATCTGTCACGTCTTGAGTTCATTTATTTTCATATTCTTATTCAGGCCAAGTGAGGGAATAATAATAGCCAAGTGAGTCAGCTTCCTTATTCAGGCCATGTTAGTTTGTTAGCTCTCGTATTGCGGAAGCAGAGGTGTAGTATAAAAGATCCCAAGAGGCCTAACGCATAACACATTCAAATTATATTTTTTTCTCTATATTTTAGGGCTCCAAATTTCATAATTGCAATGATTTTCCTTTATTCTTTTCTCGTTTTGTGTTTTTACTATTTTATACCTTCCATTACACAGGGTTTGTTAAACAGGAGAATTGGTGCTACAAGTATTAATTCTGAAAGTTCACGTTCACATACTGTTTTTACTTGCGTGGTTGAATCTCGATGCAAGGTGATGCACTCTTCTCTCGTGGCTAGGAGATTGTTCAATAATATAGTTTTTAATTATATTAGAGAATTTTTTTATTATGGATAATATGTAGATAGGAAGGCCAGACTTTTAACAATCTTTAACTAGACAAATTTTAGAAAAAAACAATGTTCTATATTGGAATATGAAAAACTAGCAACCTTGAATTTATGCTTTTCATTTCTCCTGTTTATCAAGAGAACTTCAGTTTGCCAAATATTTCTCTGCCTCACAATAGAATTTGTAAATAGAAGAGGTATTGAAGTAAGTTCATATTTTCACTTTACATAGCCCTACAGATGGTGTAAGCAGATTTAGAAAAAGTAAAATAAATGTTGTTGATCTAGCTGGGTCAGAACGGCAAAAATTAACAGGTGTAGCAGGAGACTGTTTGAAGGAAGCTGGCAATATTAATAGATCACTTTCACAACTCGGGTATGGTTTAAAATATGTGTCTATACATTGATATTTGATATCAGAGTTGAAATACAAATTACAATCAATCACAAATAATGAATAGCTTTAACTTTTATGTACCATATTTAATGGAAAACATAAAGAAAAGATGAATTCAGCTTTAAGAATGGTCAATTGGCAGAAACTGAGAGCAAAATGGGAATCATGAATGTAGGATAATAGTCATGTGCTGAGTATTTTTCATGGGAAGGATGGAGGGTTAACATAGGGAGTTCACTGCTACAACAGAGAGAGAGATATTTAATTATGGAGCGATGGGAAGAAAAGGGTGAGAGTAGAAAATAATTTTAGTGAAATTTCAGTCACGGTGGGTTGCATTCTCAGTTTTGGGAATTGAGTGCTTTGGATTTCGGAGCTTTACCGCAAGCAGTCTGATGTTATGTGATTCTTGTAGCGTGTGAGGTGCTAGGAGTATCGCCAGCAACCTTCTATTGTTCGTTTGACAAGGCCAACTCGCCCAGACAAGGCTCGCCGCCTGGGTTACAAGGCAAAACAGGTAAAGATTATTTTTGTTTGACATAGCCTTTATTGGTTTATATATTTGTGTTTATTCATCTGTTAATTTTTATTTTCCATTTTTGTTTTGTGGAAGTTGTGTTGTGTTATTTATTATTTATATTTTTTGTGCTGTTTTCCTTTATTTTTTTGTTGGTGAATATTAGTTGAGTGTTTATCAATAAATAAAGGACATTCTTCAGTGGATGGTTATGCCCCAATATAGCTGAAGCAGAGTGGAATTTGTGTGTAATTCCTTTCTTATTTAGATTGTCTGGAAAATGGGTCATAAATGCTCAGAAAAAATAAACCTTGTGATTAAAGCATAATTGAGTCAGGCAAACTTTTTTGAGTAGAAGACAACAATGTACAGGTTAAGTTTATCCTGATCCGTATGTATTTTCTCTTGTTGAAATTACATATTTTTAGATGATTGGATGCTTCCTGAGATCAAATGTACTAAAATGAGCAGTCGATCACTAGACTAAGCAAATTCCCTGTTTACTAAATTTGCTTGTGTAATTGGCCCACTCAGTTTTTCACTAAAGTAGTGAGAATTGTGTTTAGTTCTTATTTAAATTGATTATATAAATGTGGCATAACTAATTGTTTAGCTATTTTAATAGGTCATTTCATCATATAACATGTTTATTTTTCTGAACAGGAGGATTTTCAGATCATATTTTCTCAAGCAAGATCGGAGGCTGCATCTTGTGGTGGAGGAGAAGAAATATCTCCATTGGACCCTGTTGAGGAAGAGAAATTGAGGAACAAAAGCTGGTTGGTTGCTGCTGGTGGAAAAAATCCTAAGGGACGAGTATATGGGGTTGGAAAACTTCATGAAAGTTATCTTTGCGGGGGAACATTCACACAACAAACATGTAGTTCTGCAGCTGCAGATTCACAGAAGATTCTAAGGTTGGAAGAAGAGATTCGTCAATCTAGGGAGGAGTTTCGCAAATCTAGAGAGGAGAATCAACGTTTGCAGAAAAAATTAGAATCCCTAGTAAGTGTTGTTCTCCCTCTTCTTCCTCCCGCCGCACAAATGGTGTTACAAGACGTCAATGACCAACCACAAAATGAGAACCAAAACCAGGAGGATGCTCAAGATGGTGACCAACATGATCGACAAAACTCTTCTCACTATGCAGATTATTAGATAGTTTTTAATTGCAGGACTTGATCTAAGAGTAGGATATAAATTATGATGCATGACTTTAAAATATTATGGATTTCATGTTCTATTTTATATTTTTTACTTTATTTGTTAATTTTTAGCTTATTGTTCATTTCATGTTGTTATATATCTTATCATTAATCCTGTGTTTACTTTATTTGAAAATTTTTAGCTTATTATTCATTTGATGTTGCTGAATATATATACATTCATCCTAATGCAAAAAATGTATACATAACTTCCATGGATGTAGTTATAATGAAGGTGCTTCTTGGTTGTTATTACTGGTCCTACTTAAGTGAATTTTATGGAAGTTTTTGTTTGTTGATATGATGACATAAATCAATGTTAGGGAATTATATTTACAACAATATTTTCATTGTATGTCTTTATAACTTATTATTTATTGTTGTGCTGAGACATAAATATTTATGGTATTTAAAAAAAAATTTCAATAAACTTTGATAGTTTTTGAGAAATTAAAGTTGTCTCAAAATATTTATACATTTGAAATATATTTATAAAATTATTATATAAGATATATAATGATTGTAGGGTTTTAGCAAAAAAAATTTGATAGTTTTTGAGAAATTAAAGTTGTTTCAATGTAAGATACCTAATGGTTGCATGGCTTTAGCTAAAATGATTGGCTGTAGCAAAATCCATATTATCTACGAAAAAATTCGTAGATAAATTACCTACGAAATGATTCGTAGATAACTTACCTATAACGTACTTCATAGGTCAGTTATCTACGAACCATTTCGTAGGTAAGTTATCTACGAAGTTTTTCGTATGTAAGTTACCTACGAATATTTTCGTAGGTTAGTTACATACGAAAAACTTCGTAGATAACTTCACTATGGGGAATTTTCAATTTGTCAGTTATCTACGAAAAAGTCGTAGGTAAGTTTTCTATATTTTCAATTTGTAAATTATCTATGAAAAGGTGTCGTAGGTAACTTTCCTATACAATTTTTCGTAGGTAATGTTCCTATGCAAATTCCTGATGCTACCAAATTTCGTGGGTAATTTCAGACGAATATTTTCGTAGGTAATGCATACGTATTCGTAGATAAATTCAGACGAATATTTTCGTAGGTAATGCATAGGTAAGTTACCTACGGAGGCCAATTTTCGTAGATAAATTTACCTACGAGCTTATTATCTACGGAAAAAGTTTCGTAGATAATTCGTAGATAATACCCATTTACCTACGAAAATTCTGCATTACCTACGAATTATGGGTGTAGATAAATACCAACTTTCTTGTAGTGTAAGATATATATTAATATTTATATTTAGGGACTTTAATTTATTATTTTGTCTCCTCTCAAAAAATTTTATTATTATTATTTTGTCTGAGCCTATGTAAATGTCAATACCGACCTCAGTTATAAGTTAGGCTGCAATTGCAATCACAATTCACAAACCACAAATAACAATTTTATATACGAAATAAAAAGGATATATAACAAAAAGAAGGCCCCAAAAACATGTTACGATAGAATCAGTGAATTTTGGGTTGGAAATATCTAATGACAATAAGAAGGTTTCACCAACTGCAACAGAACGGTGTGCAGTTTATAATGCATGTTATAACCACATATGACATGCATTTTATAAGACAAATAAGTTCGAGTTAGGATAAAATTAGAATCCTTAAAGCCGGACAGTCTGAATATGGATCGGTCCACCATAACCCAATTAAAAAATGGATCACTTTAATTCGATTTATTTTTTATATTTTTAGAATTTTTCTGGTTTAATTCATCATAGGTTGGTGGGTCATATGGACCGGTCCACCAATCCACCAAAAAATTTAAAAAATTTATTAATATAATTCAAAATTTTAAATTAATTGACTATAAATTAATATAATAGTATAAAATTAATTAGTATCATTAATAGTCATAAGTCATAACTCATCATATAAAATTAAATATAAATCATGAAAAAAGTCTAAAATAAGAAATTTCATGTCTCATTATATAAAATTAACTACAAACTATAATCAAAGTCCAAACTCTAATAAAAAGTTTCAATGTCTCATCATATAAAATTAACCAAACCATAATCAAAGTCTAACTCCAAAATAAAAAGTTTCAATGTTATATCATACAAAAGTCTTGTAAAATAAACTTAATTAGAGTCTTGGAAGAAAATGTCAATAACAATTTCTTCTCTTTGCATATCTACTTTATCTCCATCTACAAATAGGGAAAAAAAAGTGTTAGGATAAGCTATTGTAAAAATAAATAAGAAATCTCTCATTATAAAAATTACCTAATTCTTCAAAACCATGCAACCAATTTTTAGTTAGAATGAGTAACTCTACATTTTAAGGAAGAATGGTAGAGCAATACTTAGTTAGCACTCGAGACCCAAAATTAAAAGCAGATTCACTAACAACTATAGTGATTAGAATACTCAGCACATCATAAGCCATTTGAGAGAGGTTTGGATAACGATCATGACGATCCCTCCAATAAGCTAACATATCTAACTTTTTCATGAAATTTTGTATCAAGATTTCCTTCCTCCAAATATAGATCCAATTTAGATTTTCCATTAGCAGTAGCATTTTGGCTCAAATAATCAACATATTCCTAAGACATTACAAAGAAAAAGAAATTCAATATTCAATGATAAAAATAAAATTAAATAAAGTACTTTAAAAAATTATTAACGTACATCAAAGGTATCAAGTACTTGCTCATCATCTGTATATGAAATTGGTTGTAGTGGAAGAAGAGACATATTAGAAGTTAAAGCATTTGACTGATTTGATTTTAGTTTCTCATACTCTTCAAACAATTCATAAATTTTCTTTCTTAAAGCACTAATTTTCTCTTCAGAAGTAGAAGGTTCAATTTTTCTATAAGCAAACTGAATAGCTCCAAACTTCATTTGTGGGTCAAGAATAACACCAATGACAAGAATCTCACAATAATCATGCCAATACTCTGAAGTCATCTTTTTAATCACTAGATCTTCATACATAACAAATTCACGCAAATTTTTTTTAATTTTCCAAACTTGCATAAAGTACCGATTAGATGTTGGATAAGTGAGTCTGATATCAAATTTATCATGACAAAAAAAGGCTTCAAGAACTCGCACATTCTTGCAGCCCTATTCCATTCATCAACGACCCTCACTTGAAGCACACATTCTTTAAAAGCAATCTTTCTTGCTTTTGATCCACTTACATATTTTATTCTCTGTCTAATTTTTTTCAAAGCACCACTAGCCACCCCGAAACCCTTTTAAACAATGAGGTTCAATATATGTGCACTACATCGCATATGAAAATATAAGCCATTACAAATCTAATTGTTTTGCAAATTAAATTGTGCTTTCATGAAATTTACCATTTTTTGTCATTGGTACTTGCATTGTCCAAAGTTATGAAAAACACTTTCCTATCTATCCCCCAATCAAGCAAGATTTCAAAGATTTTTTTTTTTTGCCATTTCATGACCACCATGTGGAGGATCTAATTTAGAGAAGGCAAGAATCTTACTATTCAGTTTCCAATTACAATCAACAAAATAAGCAGTTACACAAATGTATCCTTCCTAAGTTATGCATGTCGAACAATCAGATGTTAAGCAAATCCTACTACTAGCTTTATGCATTGCATTCTTCACCTTTACTTTTTCTTCATCATGAATCCTCCAAAGGTTAGAAATAACTGTATTCCTACTAGGAATTCTTAACCCAGTATATAAATACAAAAGTAACTCCTTAATCCACTTATACTCAACAAAACTAAATGATAACCCATGTTCAATAATAGCCCTTGAAAGCAAATCTTCAAAATGTTTTTGATCTATTTCTCTAGACCTCAACTTGCTAGCTTGATCAATTATCATATTTCCAATTTGTGTAGATTTTTTTTTTACTTTAAGATGTCACACTTTTGCAAATGACGTAACATGGATGAAGTTCCTATATTTACACCACCACAAACATATTCATTATCACAACGATTGCATTTAGTTCTTTCTTTACCATCTTTTACCCCAAGTTTAGTAAAATTATCCAAAACTTTATACGTGGTTGTTTTAGGCTTCTTAGTTGGCCTATAATCATCAATATCTTCAATAATAGGATAAAGTTGTTCATTTAACCCAATATCAATCATTTGTTCATGAGTTTCAGATCTCATTCTGTATATTGAAAGCATTAATAAAAAGAAAGTTACTCATACAATCAAACACCAATATATCACTAGTAATAATATATAGCAAGGAATTAATAATATATAGCAAGGTATTAAACGATTAATATATGTGAATAGAAGGCCTAGTTCCAAGTTAATGCAAATAAAATCCAACACACATATGTAGAAGGTGAAAGACTACAAAAGTATATAAATGTGCAGTATATAAAAGCAAATTTTTAATGTAATGAAAAACAAAATAAAAATTTGACAAATGAAGACATAAATCAATTTTTGCTATTGTAATAACCTATAAGACAACTACTAGAAAATTCAGCAATCTAGTAATGATCAATAGTCAATGCCTCAATGGTAACTCTACAAAGCTACAATAAAAGAAGCAATATCATTATATTTCTAACTTTTTTGTGGAAAACACACAAAAAAAGAACTTCATTAAAATATATTAATAATGTAAAAAAAAATTATTGTCATTTAATTCTAAATTATCATAGAATTAAAAATATTTTTTTAATAAAATTAATCTAAAAAATTATATCTAAATTGAATCACTACATTAAAATTAACCTCAAAGATTAAAATAAGCAATACAGTTTGCACTTTACTTCTTGTTTCTCATAATGTAGTTACGTCTGCACAACTCAATTTCTTGGTTTATTCAAAGTTGGTTCCAATTTGATTTATGCATACTTTATTTCTACCATTTCACCCAATGTGAGATAATTGGGTTTAGGATTTAAGGTTCAATGAATAATGATCAAACTAAAATTCCTATAAGCTATTTGGAATAATAAGCAAAATAAAATCACATTACAAAACGAATTACTAACACCATTATAATTTATACACCGTAACTAAATTTAATGCACTAGCTACCAAATATCTTGCCTCCATAGGGAAACCAAGAGAGACGCAGTGGACAATAACATGAACTTTAAAGAAACAAGGGGGAAAAATCAAGGAAAAGAGTTATTGTTTGAAGTTAAGGGTTAAAATAACCATGGAAAAGGCTTTTGCACTCAGAACAACATTCATGGTGATTTTAAAAGAAATGCTATGACATTGAAAATGAAAGAAGAAAAGAAGAGAACACCTTATAGGCCAGGTTCAACAATCGTAGCGCGAGGCTCATTCCCTGATGGAGGAGGCCCATGGGCCAAGGGCCCAACTACTAGGGTTATGGCAAAGAGGATCCAAGAGGAGTGGGCCCAAGCTCAAGGAAAGCCCATCACATTGTTTAGTTGGGCTTTGACTCAAGCCCAAGTAGAGTAGGTGTAGTGTAGGGTTGGGCCTTAGGGCCTTGTATTTCTGGCCATTTAGATTAGGAATATCATTTAATGGTCATTTGAATTTAGGGTTTATTTTAGGTTGCATGTGTATTTGCATTAGAATGTAATTAACTTTACATTTGGTATGCATTTCGGCCATGTGCAACACATGCACATGGTGTGACCGAAATGCAACTCAAATGGAAGCTTAATTACATTCCAAAAGAGGTGCACATGGTGTGGATCCGGGTTTGGCTCCAAAATTTGAATTTTGAATTCAAATTTTGGGCGCCTAAGGTTAAGTAAACCATATCATGGTTTCACTTAACCTTAGGCTAACCCATGGTCCCTTTAACCTAATTATTTCCTATAAATTCAAAGTGGCCGAGACTTGTACACACTTTTGGATATATGCATGAGATTTCTTCTTATTGAACTCTCCCTCTCTGAAAGTCACTCTAACCTAACTCTACCCTTCTTGAGCTCCTCTCTTTGTAAAGCTAGGTTAACTCCTTCTTCTTCCGGATTTAGCTTGAGCAAGCATAGGTCTCATTGGTGCTTCTTGGAGCTTCCATTCCTTGTTATCTTTCCAAGGAACCGAGAAGCATTGAAGGTGTTCTTGAGGATTCACAAGTGGAACCTCATCATTCCCCTCAATAAGTGCCTGGTGCTAGGCAATGTGGCTAAGCCAAAGAAGTCGTTCTTTGTAAGGTCCATGAGGCATCCAATGAGTTCGCTTTGGATCTCCATGATGACGACTTGATCTTGATCCTGAAGCTGAAGCTATTGGTCTTCCTCCAAGCGGAACCTACAGAGGGGACAAGAGGCGTGGAGGTGGAGCTAGGGCATGATGTAGTTAGCATGGTAGAGGTGCTTATAGGGTAATTGCTTTGCCTTAGTATGGTTGTGTGGAGGGCAATTTGGTCTTTGTAAGAATAAGGTTTTGACCAATTTGTTTTGGAATTTGGACTTTGGTGTATGTGTGCCACTATGCTATCCATTGCAAGAAAAAATGGGTGGGCTGGTGGGTTGCCCAGCTCACTATTAAGTCAGACGAAATAATTTCCAGCAAGGTTTTGAATGAGACAAATATAATACATGTTGTTATCTCTAACGAGTGTGTTAGTGTTTAAGAAAAACATAAGTACAAGCAAAATGAAGAAAAGTGCATGTGCCACTTCCTACACTAGAACCAAGATAAATCAAAAAATCTGATGGAAAAGTCAACGAAGCCAAGCCTAGCACAAAAAGGCAAATGATCAAGCTTTAGACGATACAGACCACAAACGAAAGCTTCAAGTACCAGACGAAGATTAGTCAAAGCAAAGCATACCATGAGGATCCGACTAAACAAGTCAAGTGATAGATGAAACACGAAATGAGCGCCAGACGATAATGAATCAAATATCAGACGAAAGTGTGTCAATGACAACCTAGAGTGCAACATAAGAACTTAGACGAAGGTTGGTCAAAGATAAGAAGAAAGTTAACTAAATATCAAACGAAGGACAACACAGACTGAAAAACATTCCAGACGAAAACAAAGTCTGTCCATCTATAATTTTGACCAAACCCAAGAAAGTCAAAGCATTAATGACTAATGCTCAGATGAAGATCAAGACTTGAGATGCACATGGATTATCAGACGCAGACGAAAACTACCATGCAAGCATTTGAAGAATCAAGTCTCAAGGGACAACTCAGGCATCGTTTATGACCATACAAGAGCTCTCGACATGATTGCGTGATTAAAGGAAGAAAAGAAGAAGAAGAAAAGCAAGCGCAAAAATAAAAGCATGCATGGGTTAGAAAAAGTATTACTTTTTCAGATAAGGACAACGTCTCTATAGCTATGCGATTGGAAAAGGACAAAAAGTTCCTAGGTCTCAGCTAAAGTCAGACACTGCTGCTAACAAAACAAAGAAGACTTCACGTAATGTCTATAAACAAGAAGCAACATTTAATGCAAGATCTTGTGCATTAAATGAAAGATCGAATCGGTCATGAACGACTATATTCTGCTTCAACGGACATTTGCAACGGGCAAATTTTACAAGACTATATACATGCATAACTTCAAACTTAGAAAGGTTGGCGTTGGCGAAGAGTGATATCAAGTCCATGAAGCAATGAAACCAGAGACAGAGCTTATAGAGTCAAATGTACCATAGTGTATTTATCTCTGTAGACTAAGGAGTTCTAAGTGTAACTTAGGAACATGCACCTTAGTGAGTGTAGCAAACTTTTGTATCCTCTCTATGAGAGTAAACCAAACACTCAAACCAAATCATTTGTTTATCATTTGTAAAGCCTGAAGAGGCTAGAAAAAGAATACTTGTAAAAGCCTAGAGAGGCTTGTCAAAGAATCCTCACTGAGAGCCTGAAGAGGCTAAATAAAGAATACTAGTGCTAATGAGTGAAGTTAGTGGGTCATGAGTGGTCGACAATCCTCACTGAGCGCCTGAAGAGGCTGAACAAAGAATACTAGTGCTAATAGCCAACCAAGAGTGGTTGATAATACTTGGGACTAGGAGTGGTCGAGAATACTCACTAAGAGCTTGAAGAGGCTGAACAAAGAATACTAGAGCTAATGAGTGAAGTTAGCCAACCAGAAGTGGTTGATAATACTTGGGACCAGGAGTGGTCGAGAATACTCACTAAGAGCTTGAAGAGGCTGAACAAAGAATACTAGTGCTAATAGCCAACCAGGAGTGGTTGATAATACTCGGGACCAGAAGTGGTCGAGAATACTCACTACGAGCCTGAAGTGGCTGATCAAAGAATACTAGCGCTGACGAGTGAAGTTGGCGGGCCAAAAGTGGTCGATAATACTCGGCAAACTAGAAGTGATGATAATACTTGTACTTCATTGAATATCTATAGTTGAACCCTTCAATTGAAGGAGACTGAACGTAGCTCATTCTGAGTGACCAGTATAAAAATCTTTGCACTGCCTTTCTATGTTTCAGACGCACTTTCATTTAACTGATATATCATATTGAAAACTTCGTCCAATGCTTATTCTTCACTATGACTCTTTTCAGACGTAAAATACACCTACTTAACTGAATATTTCTTAAGAAACATTTTCTTTATGCAGACGTTAAACTTTCAAATGGAAAATCTTTTGTTAAGCCAATTCTGCACAGCCCTTAAGTATTCAAAATGATTTTTATTAGAAGAATAAGGATCTCTCTGCAAAAACAGTTTTAAAGTTTTTCCGTTCACACACACACACATATTCAACCCCCCTTCTATGTGTTTTTCCTCTAACTTCACTCACCATGGGTTTAGTCTGGGTGGGCCGGGTGAAAATGAGTCAGGTTTAGATATACCCACATACTATAAAATTTTTATTTATTTTGGCCCAACCTAACCTGTTTTCATGGTGGGTCGGGTTGGCCCACGGGTCATAACCCATTTTGACGGCTTTGTCCGTAACTAGTCATGCAACAGTAGGATTAGCTAGGAAAAAAGGTCTCCAACGTTGAACCAACATATAGTGATCAACAACCATCTAGGGACCCTCCATTAAAGCACAATTGTAATCTTTATCGATGTGAACAACACCTGGTAGTAATCATGGGAAACATCAATAATTCTGATAGCAGTTTTTCTAGCCTATGAGCGATTAATTTTGGACTCCAACCGGTGAAATTCAACACTATTACCAAGGACCATAACCATCAGCGACCCTTTCCAAGGCTTGCACCATTCTGAAAATTCCTCATCCTCAATAGGAATTTCAAGAAACTTTCCTTTGTCTTCTAGCGAAATAGGCGGAGGTGGTAACTCCTTATTTGGATGCCCAAAACATCTCCCATCAAAATAAGAGTAAGGAATAGGCCCACCATTTGTCAACAACTTACCTACATATGACCTATCTTCATTAGCTTGCCCGTTAACAGCACCACATGACTCTCCCATCTCCTCCACGACATTTGACTTACACTTTACTTTTCGAACACTTCAGAGAAAATCATCTTCCTCCTTGGAAGAACCCCCAAAAACCCTAGTTCAGCCAAGGGCTTCATCCATTTTTTATTTGTGTCTAAAGTGTAATTGAGTTAAAATAAACAAACATTAATATCTTACAAGAAATTAATTCGTAAAAACTCAATAAGAAATTTCAATTCAAGTAATATCCTATATTTTCAGAAATCGTATATCACATTTTCTCCATTTTAGTTATTGTGTAATGATTGGTTAATGACAAAAAATATATTCATATCTCCTTAAAGTATAAAAAATGCAAATATAAAAGAGTGTATTACATGAATTTTTTTTTATAAATTTTAAAAAGATTTTGTAAAAATGTGATAATTTTTATGATTTTTTTTTAAATTATAATCAAAAGTTTGTAATATGAATTTTAATGGATTTATATCATAAGAATTTATAAGAATTTAAAAGATAATGAATTTTTAAAAAACAACACAATTAATAACAAATACCACCATAATAAGATTTGAATAAAAAAAATAAAATTAATAATATTTTAATAAACATTTGATTTTAACCCCATGTTCTTTAAGCAATATTTTTCTACACATAACCTTCATGTATTAATATTTTCTCATTCATACTATTGAAGTTAAACAATATGTTCAAAATTATAATATTCGTTAACTAGTAAATTTGTCAAAATTAATCTGACATGATGGACTAGTTTGTTAACTCGTTAAGTTAAGTCAGGTTGGACTTCTTATTTTTAGACCCGAAAAAGACTAGTATAATTTTTCCTAACCCAATGTATTAATCAGGTCATGTTGGACCGAAAAAAAAAAATAGGTTCCAAAGGTACCAAAATTATTTGGTCGGATGATTTTTTTTTTATTTTTTCCTTTGAAATTACATGTAAAACCATTAAAAATAAATTATTGTTTTCAAATCATACACACACTAATTTAATTATATTCAAGTTGATATTAGGTATAACTTAAATAGTGACACTTTTATTCACATAATCACACACATTATTTTTATAAATAACCTAAAAATTTCTCTTAAGTTGTGTTTGGATGAAGAAACCTAAAAGTTGAGATGCTTGAAATTTTAATTGTTCGATTGGATAGTTTATTTTAAATTTCTTAAATTTTAAATACTTAATTTTCTCCGTATACAAAAATTATTTTGTAATATATGTTTAAAATTTTGATATATTAATATTAAATTTTATTGAATATAAACATTAGCTAAATTTTGATAATTTGATAAATGTAACCTAGATAATATTTAATAAATTAAAAATAATTTTAAATATTTAATAATTAAAAATAAATATTAATAAATTGTATATCAATATTGATATATAAAAAAATAGGAGAGAAAAAATAAAAAGGTATATATGAAAAAAGATGAATAGAAAGACAAAGAGAAGATGAGATAAAGAAGATAAGAGAAAGAGAGAGGTAGGGGGAGAGAGAGAGAAGCAAGGGGAAGATTGAAGGGAGAGAGTCGCCACCCGTCGCGATCTCGACGGAGAGAAAAAGAAAAAAAGAGGAGAAATAGAAAAAAAAAATCTCAAAGATTTTAGTGACATTATTAGATAAGTGGATTATATATAAATTCTATTAAAGAGTCTAAAAAAATCCATCATTCAAAATAATTCATTGAAATTTTTTTTTTTTCATACTAATAGATTTTTTTAAGTAAAAGAAGTATTAATTAAATACTATCCATTTTTAACGTACTTTTAAAAAAATCATGATTATCTTAATTGAATACTATTAAATTTTAATGTACTTTTAAAATTTATTGATTACCTTAATTAAATATCACTTAATTTTTTTACATTAAAACATTAATTAAATATCACAACTTTTTTATAATAATTATTTTAAATCCTTTGATATCCAGTTTAGGACAAAAATTCACATTCAAGACATGTGAAAGTGTAAATAAGCTAGTTAGAACAAATAAATCTTACGGTATTAAGACATTTGATTAAAACTCAATAAATAAGATGCTAACATTTATTACCATTAAATCTCATTAAACATAAATTTAATATTTTACAAAAATTCACATTCAACGGGATCCATAAAGCACAATTGAATTAAAACAAACAAATCCTAAAATGGTACAAGATATTGATTGGAAGAAAATTTTAGTCGATTAAATATATTCATTTGAAAAAAATGGTTTGGATTTTTTCTTTTTTTCCTTTCCAATTTGTCCTAATTCTCATTTCTCAGCTACAGTCAGTTTGAAGTTTTTGGTTTTAATTTAATAAAGGGTTAGTGTGCAACCGGCATGACTAATTATAAGGAACAAGAGTTGAATGTAGTTGAGAAATTGAAGAGTGATTTAATAATAGCATATAAAAAGAAAGAGTTAATCACTTATACATTGTTAATGTAAATTTTTTTTATATTGACAACCAATTATATCTTTTAATTGTGTCATATTATTGTAAATATATTTACTTTTAACGGTGACATGACACAATTAAAAGATATAATTGGTTGTCGGTATAAAAAAACTTTATACTGTCAGTATATAAGTAATTAACTCATAAAGAAAAGTAAGTATTATTGATATACAAAAAATATTATTATAGATACAATATACATATATAATATATTTTATATATTTATATACATAATTTTAATATTAATTTTAAATAAGATTTGTGTTACTATATTTTATAATTATATTTTTTTTAACAATATATCAACATATTATATTATATTATATATATATATATATTATGGGTATAAGTAATTTTATTGATACATATTATATTATTATAGAATGTGTATTATTATATGTCAATTTTTTTTAATGAAGATTATAAAAGAAATAAAAAACTATTAAACTAAAATAAATATAAATATGTTTTGATACATATTAGAAATACTTTTTAAAAATTTTCTATTGAAAATATAAAATACTTTTTAATAAAAAAATTCTTAAAAATATTTTTAAATTTACATTCAAACATACTCTATATCCAAATGTACAAATCATGTTCGTGATATAAGTTAATCTCCCACCTCAACACATCCACCATGGATAAAACCTAACAAGAAAGGATTACGACATCTATTTCGTTTAAATCGCGTTGAACACAAATTTTCACGAGATAAGAGTTCACATTCAACGTGTCACGAAGAGCGTAATTAAATTAAAACAAACTTCAAATCTTACACAAAATTGACTAGATAAAAAACCCAATAAGAAAAAAAAAAACCCTAATATCTACCAATCCTAAAACAAACAATTCATAAAATCCTACAAGATATTTATAGGATGAAAATTAACTAAAGAAATCCAAAATCTACTAACAATGACCAAAGGAAACAATGTGCAGGCAGACTGCAATCAATCAACAAAATCACAAACAATTGAATCACAATGATAAATTTATTAATTTTTATAATAATCATTTTAAAAATCATACAAAATTAACTGTAAAAATACATTTTAAAAATAAAATATGGTGTAGTTGGTTGTTCATAGTATAATAGTTTATACTTTATACCCAAACCACTCGAGTCAAAGAGGCTCACCCAATGAGCAACTCTAGTCAACACAAGCTCCTTTCAATCACCAAATCCCAACTGTACACAGCTCCAAGAACCAAAACCAAAACAAGACCTAAAAAAATGGCTTCTTTTTTATCTTTTTCATTTTGATGAAAGAAAATCCCCCAGATTCCACGTTCAATTAACCATCTTCCAAGTTCCAACCATTTATGATTTAACCCTCACACTCACACTTTTTATCTCCGCGTCTCCTCGCACCCCACAAGTCAATGGCAGCGTCCCAAAAGCGTTAGACCCAAAACCCAGAATAAAAACCGAACCTTTAGCACTCCCACACCCTCCATGGATCTCCGCAACACGTTTTCCCCTTCCCTCTTCGTGCCCCTCTTCCTGGGCTTCAACCTATTCTTCTTCTTCTTCGCTTCGTCGCAGGTCGACGACGACGTCAAATGTCTCCGCGGCATCAAGGACTCCCTCCACGACCCCGACGGTCGCCTCACCTCGTGGCGCTTCGACAACACCACCGTCGGTTTCATCTGCGACTTCGTCGGCGTGTCGTGCTGGAACCTCCGGGAGAATCGCGTCCTAGGTTTGCAGCTCCGGGAGTTCGGGCTCTCGGGTCGGATCCCGGAATCTTTGAAGTTCTGTGGGAAGAATCTCCAAAAGTTGGATCTTGCTACGAATTCTTTCTCGCCGGAGATCCCGCCTGAGATCTGCACTTGGATGCCGTTTTTGGTTTCGATTGATTTGTCTGGTAATCAGCTTTCTGGGCCTATTCCTCCCACGATTGTGAATTGTTCTTATTTGAATGACTTGGTGTTGTCGGATAATCAGCTTTCTGGGTCGATTCCATATGAGTTTGGGAGTTTGGGTAGGCTTAGGAAGTTTTCTGTGGCTAACAATAGGCTTAGTGGGACAATTCCTGATTTTTTCAATGGGTTTGATAGGGAGGGTTTTGAGGGGAATAGTGACCTTTGTGGGGGTCCTCTTGGATCCAAGTGTGGTGGGATGAGTAAGAAGAATCTTGCTATTATAATTGCTGCTGGGGTGTTTGGTGCTGCTGCTTCGTTGTTGCTGGCTTTTGGGTTGTGGTGGTGGTACCATTTGAGTGGGAAGAGGAAGAAGGGGAAGGGCTATGGGCTTGGTGGTGTTGGGGATGGTGCTGCTGCTGTTGGTGGTGGTGATTGGGCTGTCAGGTTGAGAGGGTATAAGCTTGTGCAGGTTAGTCTCTTTCAGAAGCCTATTGTGAAGCTCAAGTTGGGGGATTTGATGGCTGCTACTGGTAATTTCAGTGGGGAGAATGTTGTCTTCGCCACCAGGACCGGGACTACTTATAAGGCCGATCTTCCGGATGGCTCCACGCTCGCGGTGAAGCGGCTGAGTGCTTGTAAGATTGGGGAGCAGTTTGGGATGGAGATGAACCGGCTCGGGCAGGTTCGCCACCCGAATTTGGCGCCATTGTTGGGGTTTTGTGTGGTGGAGGATGAGAAGCTGTTGGTGTATAAGCACATGTCGAATGGGACATTGTATTCGTTGTTGCATAAGAGTGGTGGTGGGGTGTTGGATTGGTTGATGAGGTTTAGGATTGGGTTGGGCGCGGCGAGGGGGCTTGCGTGGTTGCATCATGGCTGCCACCCTCCCATTATACAGCAGAACATTTGCTCAAGTGTGATACTTGTTGATGAGGAGTTTGATGCTCGGTTGATGGACTTTGGGCTGGCGAGGCTCATGGCGTCGGACTCAAATGGGAGTTTTGTGAATGGGGATTTGGGGGAGCTCGGGTATATAGCACCGGAGTATCCAAGTACCTTGGTTGCTTCGTTGAAAGGGGATGTGTATGGGTTTGGGGTTTTGCTTTTGGAGTTGGTGACCGGGCGAAAACCTCTTGAGGTGAGCAATGGGGAGGAAGAGTTCAAGGGTAGCTTGGTGGATTGGGTGAATGTGCATTCTAGTTCGGGCAGACTCAAGGATTGCATTGATAAAGCCATATGTGGAAGGGGACACGATGAGGAGATTCTGCAGTTTCTGAAAGTCGCTCTGAATTGTGTGGTTTCTCGCCCCAAGGATAGGTGGTCTATGTACCAAGTTTATCATTCCTTAAAGACCATATCCAAAGACCACAGTTTCTCTGAACATGATGATGAATTCCCCTTGATCTGTGGAAAGCCAGAAAATGACACGGTGGCATAGTTCTTGAGGAAGCATGGCGGCATGAGAAGATGATGAAAATGTTCTTACACTGAATTGCTATTTTATAGTGGAGAGTTCTCACAATGGTACTGATGTTTATTATGGCTTGAACATTTCCTCCAAGGGTGACCCTAATCAGGTATAGTTGTATTGTATGATATATAATAAACTTTCTCTTAGGATAGATTTTATGAGATCTATTTGTTTCTCTGTTTGTTGTATGAAAATGCAATATCTAATGATGTCCAAGATGCTTGGAATATGCTTCGGATTTGAATCCTTAAATATGTCTGTCCTCAAAACCAAGAACATAGGCGTCTACTTGTACTCTGTAAAAAGACATCTAATCATGGTGTTTTGTTCATCTAGATCTAATTGATTGGGAAGTTTGAAGCATTTAATTTCTGTATAAATAAATGAAGTCCTAGGTTTATGCTGAACTTGAGATGATGAAAATAGTTTATTATTTCTATTTTGTAGATAATAATTTTATGATATAAATTTCCATGTAAAAAGATCTTAATGAACAAGCACTTAAATTGACTTTATATATTAATGCATCTCAAGTTTAGCATGCAAAATACTGCATGCTACAAGAACCAAAATCAAATTCATCATTATTCATTAACATTGTAAATTTGACATGTCTGTCCTGTGGAGAAAATGAACTGTGTATGCCGCAAGAAAAATTATATGGATGTTAGAGAATCCCCGTCTACATTGACTATTACATGTTGCATATCTTTAGCATCCCAAGAGTAAAAATGAAAGATACAAAGAATATATGTGAACCAGAGATAAAGTTCTATAATAATGTTATGTTGTCGCATAAATTTTCTTACAAATCCTCTTAACATGTTATGGAGAAAATATTAAATGAAAAATGAATGCATTTAATGGCTTGCAAATTTATAATCATTTAAAATTTTTTTTCATCTAATAAGAGGATTAGAATGAAGATTGTGTTAGAAGGTTTAGAATTATTATATGAGCCTGTATAGGAATGTGTGATGGACTGGGCTGTTTAATTATTTCACATTACAGAAATTTAGCTGTGGGGACGGTCCAACATAAACTGTATGAACAACATGTGTTTTGGATGCAAGTTACATTTATTTAGCAGCTTCAATAAATGTTTATTTAATGAATTCTTGTCTTTACTTTTGGTAGATATGAATTTTTGTCATGCGAAAACATGGGATATAAATTTGACCATGAAATTTATTAAAATAAGTTAAAACAATTTATTGAAGTATCAAATCATTTTTTTAGATATGTAAAAGCTTTTTTCAAATGTGCCTCGTAATAATTAATAAACGCTAGGCTAGTCATTTGTAAAAGACCCTATTATTGTAGTATTATAGGGTAGTAAAAAAAAATTAGCGTGATTGTTTGCATTTAATTAATATACATACATAATTATATGTATTATAATATCAAACAAAGTTTAAAAAAAAATAAAATTAATATTAGTATCTTTTGAGTTAAAAAGTCTAAAAAAAATTAACGATTGAATTTACAAAATTCATATTTAATTGAATCGTATAATACTTAATAAAAATTATTGGTGTTATTATAATCCATCTATTTATATAATAAATAGAAACTCTAATAATATATATATATATATATATATATATTTATTTATTTATTTTTGATCTTAACTGATTGTGAAATTGTAACCGAAAATATTACTTTTATTTTTATAATGAGTTTATTGATGGAAGAAAGTTATACCCTTAAAAAAAAAAATAAAGAAAGAGGTTGGCATGTAGAACACTTTTGTGATGTTTTTGCTTAGTCATAGACACGCTTGGTGTGGAAGGGAATTCTTTGTTAAAATTCTCCTATTAAGAAAATGGAAAATTAAATCGTCAATGATCCTTGCTTGGAAAAGTAAAGGGTAATGGCAACTTATGTGGACTGTTGCAATCAAGCTAAGCCATGACTTAAACAATATGATTGAATCATTGACTTTGAATCTGATGTTGCGTATTATGGGGGAGGAGTATGGAAATTTCACTTCAAATATACAAACAAGTGAAGGTCCTCGTTCAATTTTTTTCCCAAGAAAAATTTGGCTAGTTAGTTTCGAGGATTCATTAAAACCAGACAATGTCTCAAGACTCACAAGATGCTTACAAATATTATAAATTATTCACGAGTAAAATCGCTCTGTGTTGTGAAAGATAGTAGAGATGTTTGATTAAAAAAAATTTTTGTGGTATTTGAATTTTTAAATTTTAACTTTGTTGTGTAATTTAGTTTTTTTGTTATACTTAATTATTAATTCTGATAATCTTGTGATCGGTCAACAATTAATTGTTACAATGAAACATATTTTCTCTTAAGTTGACATGCAACAATCACAAACTAGGTAGATTTAAATATGTGACAAAGTAAGGTTTAATTTTTATTTTAATTTAAAAATAATTTAATTGAAATTTAAATGATTTTTTTTCATTTATTTTCATTATCACTCAACACTTCTTCGCTTCTATTAGAGGAGTTTTATGATTCATTAAATATAATAAAAACACTCATGAAACCCGTACCCGACCCACCCCATTGCAATCCCTAGGTAAAAGCAATTTGGGATTATCTAAAGGAAGAATATGCTGGAGATGAAACGATTCATAGCATGCAAGTATTAAATTTAATGAGAGAATTTGAGATACAAAGAATGAAGAAGACTGAGACAATTAAACAATACTCGGACAAATTGTTTGGCATTACTAATAAGGTACGGTTACTAAGAACACAATTTCTTGATTCTAGAATTGTTGAAAAAATTCTAGTAACTATACCTGAAAGATATGAAGCTTCAATAGTGGCCTTGGAGAATACAAAGGATCTGAGTAAGATCACTTTGGTAGAGGTGTTACATGCATTGTAAGCATTAAAACAAAGGAGGAGTATGAGAGAAGAAGGATCTTTGGATGGTGTATATTTAGCCAAATGGAAGAACAACAATGGTGGCAAAAACAAGAAGAAGGAATTGTTCCTAGAGAACAGTCAAAATAATAGCACTCAAATTTTTCTACCATGTCCTTATTGCAAAAAGACTAATCATCCATAACAGAGACATTGGTGGATACCTGATTCAAAATGTAACAAGTGCAGACAATTAGGGCACCTAAATTATGTATGAAAATCTCATGAACAACAAGAAGAAGCCAATATTGTTGAAGATCAACAAGAAGAGAAAGAAAAACAACTACTTTCAATGTCATGCTTTATGACCAAATAACCCTCAAAAGCTTGGATTATTGATAGTGGTACAAATCATATGACTTATGACTAAGAACTCTTCAAAGAACTCAACAAAATTAATATCTCTAAAGTTCAAATGGGGAATGGAGCACACCTTATAGTAAAAGGCAAAGGAACATTTGTTATTAAATGTCATTCAGGTTTGAAATTAATATATGATGTTTTATACGTTCCAGATATTAATCAAAATTTGTTGAGTGTTGCTCAGTTGTTGGAAAAAGGATATAAAGTGTTATTTGAAGATAATAATTGTGTGATTAAGTATGTAAACAACAAAGAAGTGTTCAATGTTCATATGAAAGGCAAGAGTTTTGCTTTAAATTTGGAGAAGGAGGAGCCAATTATAAGTGAAGATACAAGTGAAGAGCACAAAGATGCATGTCTTCAAAAGAAGTTTGATGATCTAGAGGAGAATGAAGATGATGAAAAACCACCTTCAAAAGAGAAGTTCGAGACAAATGTTAAAGTTGTCCCACACAGGAAGGATTGCAACAAAAATTACAAAAAGAAGAAATCGATCAAAAAGAGAAAAGACAGATTTTGAAATTCAAATTTAAATTAGGTGATAAAGATATTCAATCAAGAGGAGTGTTGGCAATATGCCTAAATATCGTTAGGAGAATAAATTAGTTTTTGATAAAAAAATTATTTATATTTAAAATATATAGATTTAATCTATTTTGATTATTTTAGGATTTGTTTCCTTGTTTTTAGAATAAAATAATATCAATATTTGATTTTGTATAACAAATTTTCTTTATAAATAAAGATCTCATGAATAAAATTAGATTATGCTCATCTTATAAAAATAACTCTTATAAAATATTTTCTTAGACGAATACCATAAAATAACCCCATCATGTTGATTGTAACACTTAAAAGCATTTTGTTGAAATTATAATATTGAAGATGAAATATGATACTTTAGTAGATTGTGATGTTTGACAAATTTAAAATTTTAATTTAAAGATGTTTATTACTTTTTAAGTTTTGTAATTTAAATATTTTTAGTACTTTATAATGTTGATGAACATGTTTATAATATTAATTGTTTTTTTGTTTTATGACATTCAAATACATTTTTACAAGTTGTTTAGCGTGATTTAATTTTTTTTATTTGTTTTTATTTTATGAATAAATTCAATGAATAAATCTAATCTAAATTAATTATGATTGGATCGAATTGGTTCAGGTTGGACGGAAAAACAAAATTAATTGAACCATTCCAATCTAAGTAAAGTCGAGGAGAATCAAAATATATTTTAAATTCAATTTATGTCTACCTTAATACTATATACTTAGTTGTATTTACTTTAAAAATTAACAACAAAATTTATTATAATTTTTTTATTCGTAAAAAACTATTTAAAGTTGTTTCTATTTAAAATTAATTCTAGAGTCATAATTAATTTATTAATGTGAAATCATATTATTTGATATTTCAACATAATTTTCAAATTTAGTGACAGGTCCAAAATCATAAGTTAACGAAAAGTAATTATTTTAAAAAAATAAAAATTAATAATTATTAACATATATATTCCATTCCAGTGTGTCTAGAAGTCTCACCTCGCTTAGGAGTCGAAGCTAAGGGTAGTTTATAAACACCCTTTCTCCTTAACTCACCGAGACCCCTTTTAAAAGATAAAACTGTGACGGCCTAACGAGTGCCAAAGCAGACAATACCTCAGATGCGGTGACCTTGATGATGATAGCGAACTTACAGTAGGAACATTTGGCGCTAGAAGGAGGACCTAGGCCACTCTCACCCCTTAGCATCGACTGGGAAACTTGTTCTGGTATGCCTAAAAGTCCCACATTGCTTAGAAATCGAGACTAAGGGTAGTTTAACAAAAATATATATATACATATATATATATATATAATATAAAGAAAAAAATATTAAAAATAATCATCAACGAATTCAATATATAATAGGAGGAATTACAAAATATAATATTTTTAAAATTATGTAAGTAATATAATTATAATTAAAGTGAGAATGTGAATATGTTATCCTCACTATAATAATATAAATGTAAATATAATATTTGAAGTGCAATGTAGCCTCGGTCCAAAGTTGGGCTAAATAGTAAGTAGACAAACCAGGGTGTGGGACCCTCTTTAGAGATCCACATACTTTTGATAATTGTAAACATGGACATGTAGGACACTTTGTGATCCAATTCAGCAGACTCACCTGGTTTTGCATCTGCCAATATATTCACAAAAGAGAAACAAACACTGGCAGGGGTGAGAATCTGTCTCCCATGCAATGGATGAAAAATGAAACAGATTCATAATTTGAATCTCACTCACTTTGGACCAAGTCACATCCTTCTCGAATCTATAGAAAATCAGACCAGAAAGAAAAAGCAAAGATAAAGAAAAAGCAGCAACCAGGGATTTCTCCTTTGCTGATTTGGCTTTAGTGGAATTTCCAACATCTCCTTAATTCATTCACCTATAATAATCATTTCTTTTGGATTTGCCCAAGATGTGGTTTAACTAACAAAATTTTATACCAATGAATCGTTAATTTAAGCAATTGTAAACTCGATCTTTTAAGTAAGATTCTAAATCTATGCTCAGTGTATAAAACAGATATGACAGAAAAGAAAAACTATTACAAATAATAAGTTAAGTTCATTGAAAGAGATTAGTCATCTGTGAATACTTCATACATTAAAAAAATCTTATTATTAAAGCACAAGAAAAATATGAAAGTAGGACCCTTCCTTCATTTGAGACTATTCATAGTCTATTTGAGACCTATAATTGAGCAAGCAGTTATGATGAATGTTTTATGTTTTATGTTTATAATTTGTATATTCATTTTGTCTTCTTAACTAGTGGCTAAGTGGCATATCTATAGGTCCACATGGCAGGGCAAAGAAAACCCATATTGTTTTTTTGATAGTGATGAAGAGAAAATGGAAATGAAAAGGAATTGTTTAGTTGTATAAACTTTAAATTAAGGAAAGTGGTTTGTTGAACACTAGGCACTTAAAAGAGGGTGCCACCATAAAAGGAATTCCCAAAATTACTAAAAAATTAAGGCCTAATAATATGATGCATGGAGACTAGCCCTTTTTTTTTTCTCATTTGGAAGGGCTTGTCTTGTTTTTTTCTCATAATATATTCCTATCCATAAATCTCTCTCCCTCTCTCTAGATTTGAGTAGGGAAAAAGTAAATAGTATACTGTGTATGTAGCTTTCAAAAGTGTAGTCTTTCTCAAGTTTCTCACGTGTAATTTTAGGATAAGAATGATGATGAAAAACAGAGTATTTCACTCACTCATGCATTCCTATAGCAATAAATTGCACTATTTTTTTTTTACTTCAAGAATTTAAGGACATGATTAAATTGCATCCAAAATTTGGTTACTTCATTTCCTAAGGCCTTGATTTACATCACCATCAAAGGTACATTTCAAAGGGGGAAAAAACAAAAAGAACATTAAGGATCACACTTTCAAAACACTTGCAATACTATGTAACAACATTGTCTTATAAAACACACCCTGAATTCTTCCACAAGAGAATAGCAAAAATTCTTCTATGATTTTTCCTCCAGCTAGCTGTGGAACTTCACAATGCTCAAGCTTGTGTAGGTGGCCGTTTAGTTTTCACTGCTCTCCTGAATAATTCATTCATAAACATTACACAAAGATATTCAGAAAATTAGAGAGAGAGAAAGAGTTGAGCTACACGATGTGAATAGAAATGAAATGAAATTCCATGGTACGGAAAATAGTGTGATAATCATCATAAAGGGTCCTCAAATATATAGAGTACTTAACATCAATAGGAAGCAAAACTCCACTTTGAAATAAGACATGAATTGGATTGTTAAATTCAAATGAGGCTAAAAGTAGTTCATGATCGTCCAATAAATTAATCAAGCTTTCCATAGAAAGGAAAAGGAGCCACCGAATTATTTTTCCCCCCAATAACTAAAGTGGTACAGTTCTTCACCCAATGTCTTTTTTTGGTTTCTCATGAAAATAAGAGAAAGATTGTTAGTTAAAGAAGCTTTTGATAAAGAGTGAAAAATTATCAAGTGTGACCCTTTAGCTAAGTGCCAAAAGAATTTCTACAAGGCTAGCTATGCCTAATGTAATGAATAGAATGAAATGGAGTTCAACATTGCCTATTCTTGATTTAACCTTTTTTAACATATGAAAACATGGTTGCTAGCATATTAGCCATAAAACCAAATTCAAAATGAAACAAAAATTTTGCTTCTTGTAGTGAATTTGTCTTTGTGCAAATAAATTAGAGTGTGTTTGGTTTCACATTTTTCTTTTTCCCGATGATGTGCATTTAATAAAAACAACTATTTGTTACTTTTGTATACATTTTTGCTATTTGATGTGAAATTGAAGTAGAACATTCGTATTTAATACATCTTCAAACACACAAGCATGCATGTGTTTGGAAATATGTTGAATACACACATTTTACTTCAATTTCATTCAAATTATGATAATGAACGTAAAAGTAACAAATAGTTGCTTCTGATTAAATGCACCTTGCTTAGGAAAAATATGAAACCAAACACACCGTTATTTATTTGCATTAACAAGAGTTAGATCTCTGAATTATCCTAGTGCGTGATCCTGTACCAAAACACTTAACCAACCACAGTTCCTTTGTTTATTGTGATTAAGTACAAGCCATTAAAATCATTTGAACAAATACATCACCATAAAGTATGTGGTAAATGTGTGTACCTGTTGTGTATAGGATCAGGACCATTAGGCACTCTTCTCTTGCTCACAATGATGAGTCCAGAATTTGAATGCAGATGCAGGCCATGTCTCTGCATGCCAACCAACTTCAAATGCTTGGAGATAGCATTCATTGGAACTAGCACTGTCCTTTTGGTTTGACGGTTCACTGAGATTGCAAGAAACATAAACCATATGACTCCTAAAGATACCAAGGCTCCAACAAGCAACCTTCTAAAACTAACAACACCACCAACACCCATATCTTCACTCACCCCTCTTATTATGAGTGTGACTTTGCACCCTTTGGCAGTGGCTGGCAAGTGAAGGCAAAGGTGTGAGAGTGTTTCAGCGACATTGTGGCATTGATCACACAAAGATGATATAAGAAGTACAGAGAGAGAGAGAGAAGAAAAGAAAAGGACTATCTGATTCCTAACTTGGCGGGCTTAGAGAGAGTGGACTCTATTTAAAGGCAGACAACAGAAACTGTTCTCTATTGGGGGGTTGCACAACATTTTCAATACTCATATATTAAAATTATGACACCTCATATGTACCTTTTTTATAGATAAACACAACAAGAAAAAGAAATTAAGTTGGTACAAATTCTATGGTATCTTCGAAAATTTAAAGTTTTTGGTGTTGTTATGGAGAACTCTCTCTTCCCTCCTTTTCTCTTTCTTAGTATGTTCAAACTCTCTCAACTACTGGTCCAATAAACAACTGTACCAGGATTTTTAGATTTTTCTGAATACCAAATTTTCTTAGTATGAAACTTATATACAGTACTATTTTCTAAACAGACTGGAGTTTTACCTTAATTTGAACAACTCTAATGTTGGAGTGCTTAAAAGAGTTCTTATATACAACTCTAATTTTGATAAAATAGCAACCAATATAGATATTGTATGATTGTATCCTAGATTTGTCCATTCTCTTATATTAATGGTAATTAGTAATAGAATTGAAAATAAAGTATCTAAAAATATAAAGGAAATGTTTTAAGCTTTCATTCAATCACATGTGTTTTTTTAAGTGAACAATTACAAATTGTTATGTATAATAAGATTGTTAAGTTTTTGTAGTAATTATATTAAAAATCATATTTATGATAATTGCTAACAGATTTACTTTGTAAAGTAAAAACCTTTATACTAAAGTGAAATCATTTATGCTAGCGTATCGAAATTAAACTAATATAACCTATGAATTGATACTATGGGAGTGCTAATAATTTACTCGTGTGTTTTGTGTGTGGGGAGGGAGAGAGAAAAATATAAAATGGGAAAGGGGAATTGGGAGAAAGGGTGAAGAGAGCATGGACAAACATAAAAGGCCAATGAATCAGAAAAGTTAGTTATTTGAGCCTCTTTATGTTTAAGAAAAGTGTCCACTTGAACTCTCTTTTGCTGGGTTTGTGCATTTTCATGCAACTAGGAAAAGGGGATTTCATTATGATCTCTCTAACTCTCACTCGATTTGTACTTTGAAAGAATGAAATTGAAAACTTATGTCAAGTACATATCACTTGAGCGAGTAATGTAATGTAAGGAACAAAAATAACATAAGCAGCAACAAATAAATAAACATATCTTGGCTAAAAAGAATTATATAAGAAGCAGCAATATAGTTCAAGTGCCTTTTATAATTTCAATGAAAGTTTCAAAATATTAAAACAATGATGCGATGGCCTGCTTTCCCTTGAGGGCATTATGATACATAGGAGCACATATTTATCTGAGTCATCAAGTTGCTAAAAGTTTAAATATCATTGAAGTGAAATTCAGAGCATCTTAAAATTAAAATAATATATATTATATTTTTATAAGTAAATTAATATATCATACACTAGTGCAAAATAAAGATTATGATAAAAATTCTATCTCGATGTAATCCACACGATATAAAATATGATGCGATAACAAAGTAATATTTGTCAATTTTTCTATGTCTAGTGTAAAATAAAAAGAATATTTTATGTTGGATGACACCACATTTAACATAGAATATGGTAGGATTAGGGATGATAAATATACCCGTACCCGCGGGTAATACCCGAACCCGTCCCGATTTTGACGGGGAATACCCGGTTTGACCAGGTACAGGTACGGGTACAGGTATGTACTTACCCGCCCCGTACCCGTACCCGTACCCGACCCCGTTTTCATTTTTAATTTAATATTCACTTTCAATTTAATTATATTAAAAAATTTTAATATTTTTTTATGTGTGATTATTTATTATAATATGAGATAAAAAATAACCTAATTATAATTATAATATAATAAAAAAATAATTTAAAAATATCATTTTTTTTACAAAAAATAAAAAATAAAAAAATTGACGGGTACGGGTATGGGTACGGGTATACCCGATACCCGACAGAGACGGGGATGAGGATGAAAATCTATACCCGATGAGATGGGGACGGGGATGAGGATGAATTTAACTTGCGAGGACAAGAACAAGTATCATGAAACATGTACCCGTCCCGCCCCGTTGCCATCCCTAGCTAGGATGAATTAACATTTAACTTTTCATAATACATTCTATGTGGAATGTAGTATTACTCGACATAGATGTATCTTTTTATATTGCATGACGAAACATTTGACGTAGAGTATTATTTTATTAGGCCAAAACACGAAGTAGAGTCCAAGTTACACTATTTTATTCTTCTCCTTCCAAGTGCGATGAACAAAGATGAAGTGTTATGCTTTCTATGATGACATTTTCACCCCATAGCTACTTAAACTCCTCTGAGGAAGTCTAGTGAGCTTCGAGGTGTTACTGGTTCAGTTCTCCTTCGTGCTCTAGCATTCGAATCTTTACTTGTCCTTCATTTTGGTTGTTTGTTATATGTTTGCTTGATTTGTTTGGTTTATTAAGTTTAATTTAATGTTTTGTGGGCTATTATGGTTAAAATTGTTGTGTTTATGTTGTATGCACATAAATGGATCGATAAAATGTGTCAATGAATCCAATGCTACTTTTTGGGACTTTTGGGTTGAGTTTAGTTGGGGTTGTTTTGATGTGCTTATTTGTAGGTAGTTTGGGGGCTGCTGGATTGAAAAGAGCTTCTGATTTTGTGGGGCTTTTGGATGTAATTTAGTGGTTATTTAGGACTAGTTTTGAGTGGTTATGGGACTTGTATTGGAGTAATTGATTAATAACAATTAATTGTTAACTTTAGTTTTGTTGTTAACTCTCTTTAATTATTAGCTAGTTTATTTTATACATTGTTTTAATTTTAAATGATAGATATTGTATTTTATATAGGTTTGTATTGAACTAGACAATAATATACTATATTAAACTGTTTTAAATGTATTTTTTGTTCAGATTTTGAAAAATTCAAAAAAGGAAAAGAATATTAAAAAAATGTACCTTTTTTATGATAGGTTATTGTATGACATGTATTTATACCTGCCATAGAATGTTGATGTTAATGTGATTAAAATATTATATTTAATATTCGTATTATGACATACGTTAACCACCTAACATAAAAAGTATATCTTTTATGTCATGTGTTAACTTATTTCATAGAATATATGGATTATGTTATGTCTAAGTCCAATATAAAATGTCTAAAACACCCAATATAGAAAGCTCCTACTACATTAAAAAAATTATATTTTTATAAATAAATTAATATATCATGTAGTACTCTATTATTATAGTTTTGTTGAACATAATTTTTAAGATGTGTTCCGCGCTTAATTAAATCCAATGCAGTTTGTTACTATTTATTGTTTATTTTTTAAAACGTATGAATTGATTTAAAATTCTTTTCAGAATAACTCACTATTTGATCTTCAAAAGATTTTCAAAACATGAATCATATTTAATTCTTAAAACATGCACACATCATGATTTTGTCATTGGACATCCTGGACCAAAATGGGGTTACTCTTCTTTTTATATATTAACTCCGGAGAATCCCTGAAAACAAGGATTCAAAACTTGGGAAGTTGGGGATACCTCTTTTTTTCATGGGTTTGAAGTATTGTATATGCATCAAGTAGAATAAAGCTAAAAAGACATACTACTACTAGAGACAATATATTACATACTAAAATATAGTTGGTTTACATAAAAAAAGTTTAATCTTATATATTACTACATACAAAAAATTATATTGTGAACCAATTAAAACTCAATTCTAAATAAGACTTTAAGAGTAGTTATTATAAAAATAATATTATTATTATGTACAATAATTTATGACTAAATGATAATAAAAAATTAAACGGTCAATAGATTTGAATTAAATTGTTAAAAAAATGTTACATATGTTCACTTTTTGTCATCAATCCTAATTACAAAAATGTTATTTCGGTTTTATTGTTTTTTCATTACTCCCAAATATTTTATGTATGAAATCATGAAAATAATGTAACATACCGTCTTTTTTTCCTTCATATTTGCTATATATAATTTAAATACAAAGATAAAATAAAATGATATATTTATGGCAAGAGTAATTATTGTTTCAGTATAGTTGATACATAATAACTTTTAATTTAATGATTAAATAATTAAATTTAACGTACACGCAATTAGTTATTAAGTAAAATAAATCACTCTTTTTATACTTGCTTTAAAAAGAATTGGTGTAAATTTGATTGAAAAATGTCATTACATATATAAAAAAATTCTATAATAACTTGTAGAATATAATTTTTGTTTATATATTTCTATCATTAATAAATATTTTTTGAAGTGACGAGAGACAAATATTTTTATTGTTGATATAGTGTAACTCATATTGATTCTGGTGAGCAGCTTTTGGATTTGTCATTGCATTGGGTAGAACAAATGAATGCACTTTCAACCTTGAAATGTAAGTCTAAATTCAATGAATTGGATCGACAGTGGATGAGAAATACTTTACAACTCTTGTTTAAACCACGTCATCACGATCACGAGATACATTTCTTGTTTCTGTTTTATCTTTTGGTTCAAGATCTTAATCAAGCTCACATGTTTTCTATTAATAGATCTTCCCTCGATTCCCCAAAGACCTTAAAAAAGCAACCATGTTTTGAATGGTTCGTGTTTGGATAGGATAAGTGGCATTTTCATTCAAATGTGTCTTAAGATTATTTAGTTGGTAAAAATCAACCTCATATCTCACAAATTTGAGTTTAAATTTTGTTGTCAATGTAAATTTTTTATTAAAGAATAAATGTAATTATCTTTATAAAAGTTCTTTGAATCCTAAAATTTGTTTTACATAAACTTTATATTACAAAAAAAAATAATATTCTAATTTACAACAGGTTTGTAAACATCATCGGTTAAATATGTGTTTAGAACTATGTCATGTCAATTTGGATCCATGTCTGAGAGAAGCAAATATTTGTAGTTTCTACATATATATATAATCAATTCTAACGTAATTTGAGACTAACATGAATAAATAACGTCATTTGTGTTAGATATATTCTCACTTATCTAATTATAATATTGAATAATAAATTGATAAGTTCAAACTCAACTCAACTTAACTTGAAATTAATAATAATAAAAAAAAATACTAATTATATATTTAGTAGATACATATATTTTGATCATATAATTTATATTGGTGTTAGTCGAAACATCTATCGATCATAAAATACTTATTAGTATCGATCACATAAAATGTATTTTATTTTCTGAATCAATCCACAACAATCCAACACCATAGCTGAATCACGTTTTTTGGTGCAAAGTGATTCTAACATCTCAGGTCCCACCTATAAAAGGAATATCTAATTGTGGTGTTTACATGGTTTGACGCAGCCTTTCGTCTAGCATAGAAATACATCATATTGTTTGGTTTTGTCGTTACTATGTTGTATAGTATATAAAGATAAATTAAGTTCTAAACCACATCTTAGAAGACCCTTATATAATATCCTTCTTTGTAAACACTTGTAGAAAAAAAAAATCCTATAAATTAAAATTAACTTTCACACTGAAGCTATTTCATTTAACTTCTTCGAAAGATTGATTTTATTGAAGTAACTTAATCCAATTTATTTTCATGTTTTCTTTTTCCAATCAATAATTACAAAAAAGTTTATTCAAACAAGATCAAACTCAATTTGAACATAGCCATTAGCTACATATATCATTAATCTCTTATTTTCATCCCATAACGTGCATTAAAATTTGAATACCAAAAACGTGAATTATAGATCTTTAGTATGAAAACATGGGATTTGAGTTGTGGTTGTGATGAAATCAACTAAGTATCAATAAAAGGTATAATATCACCCAAAAAAAACCACGAACAAAAAACATAATGTCAAAGCTCTTTACCTGATCCCTTCCTCTGAAAAATTTCTCTCTTTAACTCTCTTTAAACTCTCCCTCTTTCAATTAATTCACCTTCATGCTTCCTTTATCTCTTTCTGTGCAGTAGTTAGGTGAAGCCCTTCTTAGAATGATTAGAGTGATGATTTCAAGATTCACACTCCTAATATTATAGATAAAGTTCCTTTACTATCACAATTCACTTCAACTATGACCAACCATAATGAAACCTTAATATACATTTAATAAATCAATTATCAGCAGAGGAGGTTCTCATCTTATATGAAAAGAATCCAAGGTTTCATAATTCACCACAAGACATCACATAACATGTGGTGACCTGTCGCAGGGACCAACACTAGACTCTGTATAACAGCTTCTGAAGAAGTGAGATAGGTTTCAGAAACTAAACCCTGTTGACCCTTGTAACAGATAAAAAATTGCACCAGCATGTTTCTCAGCCTTTACTGCAACTGTGGTAATTTGAATGTGTCATCTCCTCTTCTTCTGGGACCATGTTGGTCCATAAATTGCCAAGAGCGTCCGTCCAAACCGTCTGTCGGTTACCTGTAGTTTCAAACCACCACTAGACAGCTCAATTTGGTGGGCATATCATTAAAATCCACATGTATAACATAAATTCATAAATGTAGGTCCTGCACCCCCCATCAGGCTATGAGAATTTCAAGAAAAAATACTGGTTGACAATTAGTGCATACATGGTGCAACATATTATTTGTTATGCAGACACAGTACTATTGGTTACTTGAATTACCTTCACAAGGCTTCCACAAGAATCCAGCATGCCAGTTTTTAAAGGATACTCAACTACCTAGATCACAGAACATGACAGATCAATATAAACTTGGTAAGAAGACAGTTAGGACCAAGAATAATGAGAATGTAAGAAACTATTACATACAATAAATGTGTTCTCTCCAATCAAGGATGACTCTGATATTTGCCTCATCAGCACCCGATAGTCAACTTGTGTATATGGAGGGGTGACACTAATGTAATCAAATGGGCCATTGTTTCCTGCATGTAAACAATTTAAATTTACAACATGCTAATTTTATTATTAGCAGCCTCACTTTGGCAGTTGTCAGTGGAAATATTTATTGCACTCCCTTAAATGAGATTCTAAACAGTAGTTACATAATGAAGAAACAAAAGTAAATTTAGCTTCAAAAACTTTTCTGGTAAATCCTTGTACAAGCAATACTTTTTACATCAAACATTTCAAATTTCAAGCCATAAAAGCATTTGAATTTTATTTTGATACACTGTTTGCGTAAAGAATTATAGATTGCCAACCAACTAGAAATCATCTTAAATACAACTTTTAACGTAATTATTTCAAAAGTTAATAATTTTATCACACATGAGAATCCATAATTAGATAACAATGTAAAAAAAATAAAATTATACTGGAAGTGAATTCTAATTAAATTCAAGTTTTTTTGTTTGTTTGTAAGGGTCTGTGTTATAAATCATTTTGTAACCCAATAATTTTGCATAACCCTACTCCAAGTTGATTATGATGCTAACTGGTAAGTGTAAAAGTCAATAACCTTATCATACAAGACAATTCATAATTTAATAACGGTGTAAAAAACCTTTATACCGGAAGTGCATCCAAACTAAATTCAAGAAATTTTGCGTGTGGATCTGTGTTATACATCATTTTGTAACCTAATAATTTTGCATAACCCTAATCGCAGTTGATTATGATGCAACGTAGATATGCATAAAAGGGAATTTAAAGAGAGAAGATAAACATGCCTACGAATTGTTCTGCACGGTCAAAGAATTTTTCCACACGAACAGTATGTATGACCGAAGCATCAAGGAATCCAGTTTCCTCTAAGTTTGGACGTAAAACATCTGATACAACCCAAGGATCCATCTCAACAAAATGGACCTGATTAATCATATAAAGAAGAGACTTCAGGACAAAATAGCATTATATTCAGGAACATTTAGAAAAAAGTTATTGAAAATCCTTTTTTGCATCTTCTTGAAATCTGTTAATTCCATTTCTTAACTGAAGGCTGATTCTGTCACTTGGCAGATAGGTCAGATAATCTGACAAGTGATCAAAATTTTTGCATAACTCACATCCATAGGATATAGTGAATGTAAACTTGTCAGTTGTCACTGAAAACATTAATACCTCAGAACATCCTCGGCTAAGTGCCTCAATTCCAACAGAACCTGTACCACTGTACAAGTCTAACCATCGACCAGGTCTCAGCGCTGCAGGACAGCCACCAGCTGCCTTGGTATTGAAAAATAAAATTATTAGTATAAACATGAAAGTTGCAGCAAGGAAATTGTACAGACTAGATGAAACCAATATCAAAAATTAATTAGCAAACAAGTGTGCTACAGAGGAGATAAAACATGAAATTGGTACCTGTAATATATCAAAGGCTGCACCTTTGACCACTTCCATCATGGGGCGTACATCCATGCCCTTTGGTGAGAGTAGCTTCACTCTTCTAGCTGTTCCTCCGAGAACCTATGCAGGGTCACCCAAGACCAAAATCATTTCTACCAATAGAAAAGATAAAACTTGCAGTTCTCCCAGAATAAATTCTACCCACCCGAAAGTGATCCAAACACCCACAGTTACTGTAGGACTCAATTTTAGTCACCCTCTCCTTGGTTTTGAAGTTACCCAACCAGGCTCAGTCATTAGAAATAGAACTATAAAAGCCAAGGTTACTTTCATCACTTTTAAATACTAATTTCGCTATTATTTAAAATAAGTAAACCAAGGTCTAATGTCTAGAGGAAGAGGCACTAAAAAGCACATGACTAACTAAAGAAAGGCATTAACATCAGAAAAAGAGATAACCGTTAAATATTGACTATGTTACATAAATTCGCCATGAGTTCAATACTTAAGCATAACTTCTAAAGCAAAATGAAACAGTAAAATGTTCAACTGTTAAAGCTTAGTAAGTTGATAGCATGCTCCAAAGATTAGTATTAAACCAAAATAGATGTGGCAGCCCTAAAATGTAACTATCAGAAAGAGATTAACAGATCTAGGCAGTGACGGGGGTAATGAGATGGAGTTCAGAATGGAAAGAAATGGAATAAAATTACCTTACCATTTTTTAGATATTGTGTGATGAAAAAGTGCCAAGTTTCTTTTCTGTTGTTAGGGAAGTGGACCAAATGGTAAGATTTATAATTATTATTGTTATACAAAGTGATTCCATCCTATATTCCACAAATTGAAGGAGGTAGATGTATTAGCTGAGTTCCTAAGATAAATAGTCCAAGAGTGCATCCATGAAATCATTATCAGAATCAGTTTCACCAGTCATCACTTTCATCTCCATCCAATAAATGACCAAATATCATTCATCCATTACCAGCTTAAGATTTTAGGAGAGTTAATAATCAAATATGGCAGAGTCATATTAGCATACCCCATAAGCCTGTCCCCATTCTTACTCTTCAAGAATTGAGAATGACCAACTGTTGTGCTCGGAAAATATGAACCCCGTATACAAGGGAGGGGAGTGTACCATAACACAAAAGTGATAAAATCCCAAACATCTCTGTCATCTTAAGACCTTTTGGATTGTTGTAAATTCATCATACACATAGGATACAGCCATACAAAATTATATAGGAAAGCAAACAAAGCAAGAATATGGGGATTAAATAAAGTCTTCTAAAGTGTAGGTAAACTTTACTTGGAATGCATCACTTCCATAATTTTGTTCACAAACAACCTCATATTAGCAATCTATCTATGAACATACCAAAATAATCACCCAGTATTTTCCTCATCCATTAGCCCTTTAAAGGACCAAGTCCTAAAATGAGAATACCTGAAGCAACTTATGGGTAGTACGAGGAGGCTTAGGGTCCTCTGGTGGGTCCTGCACTTGCTTCCCTCCCCTTTTCTTTAGCTGCTCCTTTCTCCTCTTGGACTAAACAGTTGCATTCATAAGAAAATAAAAAAGGAAAACACTAAAATTCACAAAACACATTTTCACTAAACCCGAAACCAATTTCATCCTTAACCTTTTATCCTCTCTCCCAACTCCCAAGTAGCCCTTAAAATAATAATAATAATAATAATAAAAGTGATGAATTTTCAATACTTCAAAGATTGCTTAAACAATTTATTACTTTAAAGACCACTTAAGAGGAAAAAGGTGATAATTTCGAGGACGAAATTGGTGGTTATTCAACATGATATGACACATATTTTGAGGCGTATGGAACCTTAGGAGATGACTGAGAAAAGTACTCGTCAGCATCGACATCGTAGCCATACTTCTCAAGCAAGATTTTTTTGTCTTCACTGGCCAACCCATTTCCGGAATCTGCAAAATTTGGAAGAAACACGAGATTCCAAACATGTTAGACAATGAAAAATGAAAAAAAAATTTCTTAGGGTGAAGTGGGAAAAATGAAGTTACTGTTGAAAGAGATGAAGAGGGAGGAGCGGTTAGTGGGTGTGGAGGAGAAGGTGAGAAGAGGAAGTGGAGACCCAAAATCTGTCTTGGTGTTTAGAAGAAGTGGCGAGAGTGTTTGAGGCGATAACACTGACATTGTACGAGTCAGAGAAGGAAACAGAGATTGTTTCAGTTGATAAGTGTTACTGAGACATCACAATTTGTTTCAGGGAACTATGAGCATCACAGTAGTTGTTTTTTTTTTTTAAAGAAAAATTATTTATTTATTAAAAATAAGTGTATATAATTCGTTTTTATCGAGTTGGTCTTATAAATATAAAATAATACAATAGTTAGCGATTCCATATTACAAATCAAATTATGGTACTTAATTAAATAAAACAAGTACCTTAAGTTATAGACTTTTAGTTTGAGAGTTATAACTCTTGATTTATTTTTAATTTTTAAGTACTTACTACTTAGCATAATAAAAAAGATCGCTTATTCCAAAATAATAAATGATAAGTTGAATCATTAGATAACTTTTGTCACCTACAATAAAGATTTAATTCTTAATAATTAAATATATTTTTAATTTTTATAAAATAAGTGAATTTGAATTTTGATTTTGTCTTTATAAAAATTTTCTTTATTTTTCATTCTTAAAAAATTTATAAACATTATTTTTTATCTTTCTAAAATATTTTATCCTTATAAAATAAATAAATTTTAATTTTAATTCTCATAATATATATATATATATATATATATATATTACTTTTATCTATCTAAAATGTAAAATAATTAATTCTAGTTCCTAATAATGATTTTAACATATATAAATAAAATTTATTTCAAAGACTTATAATTTTTTTTTATAGATATCACACATTAATATATTATCATTAATATTTATAGAAAATAATTGATACTATCACTTGATTTTTCAATAAAAAAAAGTATTTAAAAAATAATTACATAACAAAAGGAATTAAAAATAATTTTTTAAAATTGTAAATGATAAAAAATAAAGGAAAAATTTATAAGACCCAAAATCGTTTATTTTATACGAACTAAAATCATACTTAAATTAATTTTTAATCTATATTTATTTATAAGGAGAAGTTAGTCTCTTAATTAAATTTTAGTATTTCAATTTTTGAGAAATTACTCATTTATATAACTAAAGGATGTCTATTTAATATATATATATATATATATATATATATATATATATATAATATAAATATATAAAAAAAAACAATTCTTTGTGTGATACTATTCTTAAAAAATTATACGTTGATGAATTTCTGATTAAATCAATCTAGAAAAAATGTTAAAAATTATTTATATAAAAAAGTTGAGTTATCAATCAACTAAAAATAATAAATATAATTTTTAAAATAATCAATTCTTATATATTAAACATTAACAAATTTCTTTTGCAAGAATGTTTTTAGAGATTTACTTTTGATGAAAGGTTTTCAAGATATTTTAAATTTTTTACTTAATTTATTTTTATTTATTATAATTATTTATAAATTAAATTTCAATATTTTTTAAATAAAATCATTAACAAATAAAAATAACTTGTGTTACAATAAAAATTATTTATCACAAATTTGAAATAAAAATTATATATTTAAAAACATTTATTCATACAAATTTTATATATAACTTATATATTAAATATAATATATATTTTTATATATATTTTATTATAAATTTTAATTATATTTAATAACAATTTAACATGTGCATTGTATTATAAAATTTAATTTATTAAATGTTTAGACCGGACGTGTTTTTTCAGATATTATTTTATTATGTTTTATTTTAAAATTAAATATATTTTTAATTTCTTAAATTATTAATAACATATTTTATTCAATAATAATTTATCATCAACTAAATTTAATATAATATTTTTATTAATAAAGACATCAATATGTAAATTTATGTTTGATAAATTTTTTAATAAAATTTGACTATAAAAATTAAATTTTATTTTTAAAATTATATAAACTAAAAAAATCAATTTTAAATTTAAAAAATCAAAAATAAGTTTATCTAAAAATAAGTTTATCTAAATTTTATGACATTCAACTGTCAAATCCGTTCTAATCTAATTATGCTGTTAGAGTATCTTTAAAAAAATCATTCAACTACTCAGCTTCATATTTTAAGAATTCAAACTCACATAATATGAATGTTCTGTCTCCTAATACAGTCAAAATGGTGAAGGTAGAAAACTCAAATCGCACACATACCCAATTGGAGATGCTGTTATACCCTCCATCGTTACTAGCTGCTACGCTGAAGCTGAGGTCACAGCAAAACAAACTTTGAATCTGAATCTCATCTCTCTCACACAAACCAACCAAACACACACAACAATGTTATCATTCTCAAGAACTTCAAGGTACTCTCTATATCTCTCCATTCCCAATTTTAATGCTTTAAACCTTACTTCCCTTCGTTGCTTCCACTCTCATCCCCCATTACTTGACAATGTTCATGATGCTATTTCCCAATTCAATAACATGCTCCACATGGATCCCATTCCACCCACCACCCAATTTTGCAAAATTTTAGGAATCCTCGCAAGGATGAAGCAGTACCCTATTGTAATTTCACTTTCCAAACAAATGGAGCTCAAGGGTATTGAGCCTGGCCTTGTTTCCTTGAGCATCCTCATCAACTGTTTCAGCCACATGGGTCAAATGACCCTGGCTTTCTCTGTATTGAGCAAAATTCTCAAATTGGGTTACCAGCCTAATACCATAACCTTGAACACACTCATGAAAGGGCTTTGTCTCAAGGGGCAGGTCAAGAAAGCCCTGCACTTTCATGACAAGGTGGTGGCACAAGGATTTCTCATGAGCCAAGTTAGTTATGGGACCTTGATCAATGGGTTGTGTAAGATAGGAGAATCAAGGGCTGCCATCCGGTTGCTGAGAAAGATCGAAGGGCGGTCGGCTAAGCCTGATGTGGTAATGTACAACACGATCATTGATGGTTTGTGTAAAGATAAACTTCTGGATGAGGCTTGTGATTTGTATTCTGAAATGGTCGTCAAGGGAATTTGTCCTAGTATTGTCACTTATAATAGTCTGATCTATGGCTTTTGCATCAAGGAGAGACTGAAAGAAGCGCGTGGTTTTTTTAGATGAAATGGTATTGAAAAGGGTCAACCCGAACTCTTATACCTATAATATATTGGTTGATGCATTGTGTAAGGAAGGGTATTGCCTTATGAACAAAGTGAAGAATGTAAAATATGTATTCAACACTTTGGCTCAAATGGGAATGACCCCTGATGTTTACAGCTATAATATCATGATTAATGGATTATGTAAGATTGGAAGGATGGATGAAGCCATGAATCTCATTAAGGAAATGCATGAGAGAAATATGGTTCCTGATACAGTGACTTACAATTCTCTTATTGATGGTTTGTGCAAATCGGGGAGAATATCTTATGTTTGGGATCTTATTGATGAGATGCGTGATAGAGGTCAACCAATTGATATAATCACTTATAACTCCTTAATAGACGGTTTATGCAAAAACCATCATCTTGACAAGGCACTTGGGTTATTAAAGAAAATGAATGACCAGAGAATTCGTCCAAATTTGTACACGTACACAATACTTATCAATGGACTATGCAAAGGGGGTAGACTTAAGAATGCAAAACAAGTTTTTCAAGAACTTTTGATTAAAGGCTATCTAGATGTCCCTGTATACAATGTTATGATCAATGGGCTTTGTAATGAGGGCTTGCTTGATGAAGCATTGGCCTTGTGGTCAAAAATGGAAGATAATGGTTGCATTCCTAATGCTATAACTTTTGAAATAATTATCCGTGCTCTCTTTCAGAAGGATGAGAATGACAAGGCTGAAAAACTTCTCCGAGAAATGATTGCTAGAGGCATATTGTAAGACTAAAACTAAGTGAGATGTTTTCTAGGTACACTGTCAGAGACCAAGAAATAAAATTGAAAGATACTGTATTATTGAAAACGAAATGTATTACAGAGATAGAATTTGCAATACCCACAGAGCATAGCTCCTGACCCACTACTAACGGAATACCCAAAAACTGTCCCCTTCTCTTTCCTCCTCCCTCTAAAATGAGAATCCACCCAAAACGTAACTAACTCCACGTTCCCTCCTTGCATAAATTCCCCTTTTACCCCTTCTACTAATATTTTTTATTTCTCCTATTATATGTCTTCCATACCCATGGCCCATGGCTGAGTTGGACTGGGCTAGCTATTTTATGGGGCCTGACATTGCCCTCTCCTTCAACAATAGCCTTATCCTCAAGGCGTACATCAGGAAATTGATTGGTAATAGTAAATGCTTCTTCCCAAGTTGCCTCCTCAACAGGTTTCCCACACCACTTGACCAACCAGTATGGAACAAGAACCCCATTCTTCTGTCTTTGTTGAACTGCCAAAATCTGCTCAGGTGTAATGTTCTCAAACACTTCCGCTTCCAAACCTGCAGGTAAGTCCACGGCCTCTTGGTAGTTGCCAACAGCTTTCTTGAGTTGAGAAATATGAAAAATGGGATGAATTTTGGAATGTGAAGGAAGCTTTAACTGATATGCTACCGCCCCTATCTTCTTCTCAATTTGGTAAGGCCCATAGAACCGAGCAGCCAATTTAGGATTAATTCTTTGTGCCAAACTTTGTTGTTTGTGTGGTCTTAGCTTGAGAAAAACCCAATCTCCCACTTCATAGGAGTGATGACTCCTTTTCCTATCTGCATACTTCTTGATATGTCCTTGAGCTCGCTGTAGATGATACCGTAACTGTCTAAGTGCCTCATCCCTATCAATAAGCTCCTTCTCAACTGATTCTACTTTGGTTTCACCCGTAACATACTGCACCAATGTAGGAGGTTTCCTGCCATATACTGCTTGAAAAGGACTGACCCCTGTCGTGACATGAAAAGTGGTGTTATACCACCATTCTGCCCAGTGCAACCAATTGACCCAAGTCTTGGGCTGTTCAGAGCAAAAACACCTGAGATAAGTTTCCAAACACTTGTTAATAATCTCTGTTTGGCCATCAGTTTCTGGATGATAAGAAGAACTCATCCTAAGCTTGGTGCCTTGGGATTTGAATAATTGAGTCCAAAAATGACTTAGAAAAAGGGGATCCCTGTCACTGACTATAGACTTGGGAATCCCATGCAATTTTACCACTTCCTTCACAAACAAATCAGCCACTGTTTTAGCTGTAAATGGATGTCGAAGGGAAAGAAAATGAGCATATTTAGAGAGTCGATCCACCACAACTAGTATGGTATCAAGTCCCTTGGACTTAGGGAGAGCAGTAATAAAATCAATGCTTACATCTTCCCAAATTTGTTCTGGGATATCTAATGGTTGCAGTAACCCAGATGGACATTGAGCTTGGTATTTCTGTCGTTGGCAAATGTCACACTCTTTAACAAAATCTTGAACTCTCTTCTTCATGCCACACCAATAAACATTTTCAGCCAATCTTCTATATGTCCTATAGTAGCCAGAATGACCACCCGTAGGTGTGCTATGAAACTCATGTAAGAGAATTGGAATCCAAGAAGAATTTGCTGAAATGACCAACCTGCCATAATAGAAAAGAATATCATGTTTTATAGAAAATCCAGGCCTAGATGTGGGGTCTTTGTGCAAATCTGAAACCACCCCTTGCAAGTAAGAATCATGATGAATTTCTTCTTGCACCATACTTGAGTCCAACCATTCTGGTTTAGAAACCAGAACTTGTAATTCCACTTCTTCCTTACTCCTAGACAAAGCATCTGCAGCTTTATTTTGAGGACCAGGCTTATAAATCACCTCAAAATCATAGCCCAACAATTTAGTGAGCCAACATTGTTGATCAGGGGTAGAAATTCTCTGCCCCAACAATTGTTTCAAACTCCTTTGATCAGAAAAAACCTTAAAATGTCTCCCTAAAAGATACGGTCTCCAATGTTGAATTGACAAAGCTAGTGCCATGAGCTCTTTGTGGTAAGCCGATTTTGCCAAATTTCCTTCAGAAAGAGATTTACTAAAATAGGCCACGGGTCGACCCTCTTGCATCAAAACAGCACCCAACCCTCTTCCTGCAGCATCACATTCTATCACAAATTCTTTTGTGAAATCTGGTAGCCTCAAAACTGGTGCCTCTGTCATAGCCTTCTTTAGCCTCTCAAAAGCCGTTTGAGCTTGTTCCCCCCAATGAAATCCTTCCTTCCTTGTTAAATCTGTTAGAGGTTTAGCAATTTTGCCATAATCTTTAATGAACTTTCTGTAATACCCGGTCAATCCCAAGAAACCCCTAACACCTTTTACCCCTTTTGGAACGGGCCACTCCAAAACACTTCTCACCTTTTCCGGGTCCATTGCAACTCCATCCTCCGAAATTACATGGCCTAAATATTCTACTGTCTTCCTGCCAAAATGACATTTCTTTTTATTCGCTACCAAGCCATGTTCTTTTAAACAAGACAGCACATGCTCCAAATGTTGGATATGAGACCCCCAATCTCTGCTATACACTAATATATCATCAAAAAACACCAAAACAAACTTCCTTAAACAATGCCTGAACACATCATTCATCAAGGATTGAAAGGTTGCTGGTGCATTCATTAACCCAAAAGACATCACAAGATATTCATAATGGCCATTATGAGTCCTAAAAGCAGTTTTAGGAATATCTTCTTCTCTTACCCGGATTTGATGATACCCTGACTTTAGATCCAGCTTAGAGAAATAAGAAGCTCCATTCAATTCATCAAGCAATTCCTCTATGACTGGTATAGGATACTTGTCAGGTATAGTCTCTTTATTAAGAGCCCTATAGTCAACACACATTCTCCAAGTATGGTCTTTTTTTCTTACCAATATCACCGGGCTTGAATAGGCACTTGTGCTAGGCCTAATGACTCCAAACTTCAATAATTCATCCACTTGCCTTTCTATTTCTTCTTTTTGATAATGCGGATATCGATATGGTCTCACATTCACAGGTTCAGCCCCTTGCTTCAAAACAATCACATGCTCTTTGGTCCTCTTAGGAGGTAAGCCTTTAGGCTCTAAAAACACTTCTGAAAAATTTTGCAAAATACGTTGCAGCCTTCCCTCCTGCTCATCCGTCAATCCTTCACCTTCACATCCTTTTGCCTTTTGAATATTACTAGGCCACATCACCCCATTTATCTCTTGTACCTCCTGATTTAGAAAGCAAAACAAAGACTCAAATACTCTCCCAAGATTGACTTCTCCCTTCAATTGTATCTTCTTCCCCTCATAATTAAATTCCATAATTTGTTTCTTCCAATCAGTAGTTACTTTCCCTAAAGTAGCCAACCACTCCACACCTAAAATCAAATCCACATCCCCTACATCAAAAACATAAGAGTCAATGATTATCTGCAACTCATCCAATTCCACCAATACTCCATTACAACGTCCTTGCACTTTTTTTTTGTTACCATCCCCCAGTGTTACTTTTGCAATTGTAGTCTGCCCATAATCCAACCCCAAAGAATCCACCACCCTTGAAGAAACAAAATTATGTGAAGCTCCACTATCAATTAAAATGATCACAGGAACGCCTTTAACCATCCCCTTGATCTTCATGGTTTTAGGTTGAAAATCAGTCCTCTTTTCTACATTACAGCTACTAAGGAGCGAACAAGTAAGCTCCTCTGGTGGCTGCTCCTCCATTTCTAAGGCCAATACTTCATGTTCCCCACCTTCTAACTGCTCCTCATCCACAATAATTAATTTCAGTTGACGCTCAGGACATTGATGCATTGGGTGAAAGTTTTGACCACATTTAAAACATAACCCTTTTTGTTTCCTTTCCATTAATTCTCCATAAGATAAGTGACGCACCCCACGATCCCTACCACCACCAAATCGCCTCTCTCCGGTACTTGTGTTGCTTACACTAGAGCCTTTATTCTTTGATTCATCATGACGAAATTCCCTCCTTTGCTGACCACCTAAGTTTCCTCCAGATTTTAACATTGCAGAATACTCTGTTCCACCACGAGAAAACAGAGTACGATTTTGACTCCCATCAACTACCCCCAAACCCCTCTTATATAAGGGTTTTAAGTGAGTTTCCTCGAGCAAATCAGCCTCAATCGCCCTTGCAAGCTCCATCATTCTCACCCTGTTGTCAGGTTTATGTATTCTGACCTTCCTCCTAATTTCTGCTCGAAGACCATGCATGAAATAGGCCATAAATTGTTGCTCTGGCATCTTAGGGACTTGAGAAGTTAAGTACTCAAATTCCTCAATATAAGAGGTCACTGTTCCCTCTTGTTGTAACTCTGCAAGACTCTCAAAAGGATTCTCAACGAACGCTCCTCCGAACCTCCGCAGTAATGCTACTTTAAGACCCTCCCAAGATGGTTCAGATTCACTGTCAAACCAAAGATTGAACCAATGCACAGTGGATCCCTCCATACAAATCTTAGCCAAACGCACCTTCAACTCAGGTCGAGTTTCCTGAATTTCAAAATACGTCTCTGCTCTTGATATCCATGCACCGGGGTCACTGCCATCGAAACTCGGAAGCTCCACCTTCTTCACAGCTGATCGAAATTCGGATAATATTTGCAACTCCAAGGGACTTTGATTATGCGACCCACTTTCACTCGAACCCGACGACCCAACATTCGAAACATTCCCACCTGAGCCTCGTGACAAACGAACTTCCATTTGCCTCATCTCCTCCATCATCTTATTCATTAGACTCTGCAACTCCGATTGGGCTTTCACCTGGTTCTCCGCCAAATTCTGCACCGTGACCTCCAACAAGCTTACACGACCGTCCATCGCTGCTGAGGTTCCTCCACGTCCTTTGGGCATAAACTCTTTCGTTGATGACTCAGGCAACGGATCCGGCAGGTCGGACCAATTGTCAGAGACCAAGAAATAAAATTGAAAGATACTGTATTATTGAAAACGAAATGTATTACAGAGATAGAATCTGCAATACCCACAGAGCACAGCTCCTGACCCACTACTAACGGAATACCCAAAAACTGTCCCCTTCTCTTTCCTCCTCCCTCTAAAATGAGAATCCACCCAAAACGTAACTAACTCCACGTTCCCTCCTTGCATAAATTCCCCTTTTACCCCTTCTACTAATATTTTTTATTTCTCCTATTATATGTCTTCCATACCCATGGCCCATGGCTGAGTTGGACTGGGCTAGCTATTTTATGGGGCCTGACAATGAGGGCTTTGTAATGAGGGCTTGCTTGATGAAGCATTGGCCTTGTGGTCAAAAATGGAAGATAATGGTTGCATTCCTAATGCTATAACTTTTGAAATAATTATCCGTGCTCTCTTTCAGGAGGATGAGAATGACAAGGCTGAAAAACTTCTCCGAGAAATGATTGCTAGAGGCATATTGTAAGACTAAAACTAAGTGAGATGTTTTCTAGGTACACATTAAACTATTTTATATATTTTTTTTTGACAACCAGACATTATTTATTTATTTGTTGTATTCTTTATTTCTGCTTATAGTTACACATGAAAAAGAAGATAAACAATGTAATGGGCTCACTATGGTTTTGGTTTTGATTAAAAGTCAAATGTACTCAATTTCATTTTGATATCAGATAATAATAGTCAAATTATTTTAGCCTTGACATGAATATCCTCTTCCTTCTCAATGTTTTGTGGATGCTTCATCTACTTTAATGTTTCTCTCAGTCACTCCTCATTGTCGAGTTTCAATTGTATAACTGAGCTGAAATTGACATGATTGTTTGAAATGCTTTATCTCTTATGGTTGACTCTCTTTACCTCAAAAGATAGAAAATAGAACTGGATTCTTTTTCTGGTTATTTCTCGTGGTAACAGAAAAAAATTAAAATTATAAGCATATGTTTATTTTATTGCATCATCTGAGTTTTATGTGTTTAAGGTACCAATAATTTCCTAAGGTCATTGCTGCACAATTAGTAGGAAATTTTATTTTAAAAACATAAGAATATGTTTTAATTTGGTAGTAATTATTTTCAGGAATGTGCTTTAAAGTTATCATTTAAACCTTACATTTATAAAAGGCTTAAATATGTTTAAATTACCTCAAATTAGCTCGATTTTCATATTACTACTTTTTAATTTTTTTTTTTGTTAAAATTACCTGACAATTTTTTTTTTTTCAATTTAGTACCTGACGTTAGTTTCCTCTGTTAAATGATGACATGGCAAACAGATTACCACGTCATCACCCAACAATGTCTGCCACGTCATCCAAGAGATTGCCACGTGGACATGGTGATGACGTGGCAAACACTATTGGGTGATGACGTGACAGTCTGTCTACCACGTCATCACTTGACAGAGGGGGACCAATGTCAGGTACTAAATTGAAGAGAAAAAAAATTAGTCAGGTATTTAAAACAAAAAATAATAAATTAATAGTTAGTAATCTGAAAACCGACCTAATTCGAGCTTGGAGGTAGTAATCAGAAAAATCAACCTAATTGAAGGTAGTTTGAACATATTTAAGTCGCACTTGAAATTTTTTTCGAAAGTATCTTACTTCATGGCACAATATAAAGCATTTGTTGCTTTTGTTTCTAGTTACAGGTATTTTATGTCTTCTTCATCTTATTAATCTTCACTTTTCTCCACTTCATTGTCCACTATCTTTGTTGGAATTTTTGGTCCATTTTTTATGACAAACCAAAGTTTGAAGTGGATGGATTGTATGAATATTCGCATACGCTCCTTTCACTCAGTGTAATTTATGCAATCGAAATATGGTGGCCTCAAAATAGGTTGTCCTTCAGTGACAATTTTTAGATTACTACCTTCAATTAGGTCGGTTTTCAGATTACTACCTTCAATTAGGTCGGTTTTCAGATTACTATCTATTAATTTATTATTTTTTGTTTTAAACACCTGACTAATTTTGTTTTTTTCAATTTAGTACCTGACGTTGGTCCCTCTCTGTCAAGTGATAACATGGCAGACAGACTGTCATGTCATCACCCAACAGTGTTTGCCACGTCATCACCATGTCCACGTGGCAGTCCCTGGGATGACGTGGCAAACACTATTGGGTGATGACGTGGCAGTTCGTTTGCCACGTCATCATTTAACCGAGGAAACTAACATCAGGTACTAAATTGAAAAAAAAAAATTTAGGTAATTTAAACAAACAAAAAAATTAAAAAGTAATAATCTGAAAATCGAATTAATTGGAAGTAGTTTGAACATATTTAAGCGTTTATAAAATTAATGAACAAAATTGATATAAGAAATGAGAATTATTTAAAAGGCTTAGATTTTATCTTCTACTTATGGTCATTTATTGGGTTACTACCTAATCTATGCCATCATTAGAGTTTGGCTATGAAAATGATGTGGATATCTTTTCTTTCTGTCAGTTGTGTTACATGGCAGTTGTTTTGATCTTCTATTTTTGTATATACCTATTTACTTTCAGTATAGTTGGGCACTTCGTTCTTCTGATATCAGCAATTAGGGGTGGAGTATCCTAAACCTGTGGCATATGGTTTTCATATAACTTGTCCTAAGGTGCATAACAACTAGTTGTAAACTTTTGTTTTTAACTTGATCAATTTTACTTTTTTCTGCTCAATTTTCCTCCTCTAATGCCTTAACAATCAAATCTGTTAGTTTACTTTTTTATTTATGATCATGAACAAATACAAATTATACGGAATGCCAAGAAATAATGTGTACAGTTGTTCGAGATGATGCTGCCATTTTAGATACAAACATGACAGATTTTGGATGTTAAATGAGCAGAAAAGGAGATAAATATATGTTAAGTAGGCCGAACAGCATGAAATGAAGAAGTACGGAAGCAGACCTATTGGTTCACATGCTTTCCTCATACATAGATTGCCAAGACCTCTACACACATGTTCAAATGGAGGCAGTTAGTTAATTTGACAACTTCAACAAATTTTGCCAAAGTCTGAAATTGTGTTATCTCATTTGTGTGCTTATACTTTCATGACATCTATGTTAGATACCTAAGTTTGTTTGAGTCAGTTTTCTTGTTATGTATCAATAACTTTATATGTAAGTATTTATTTTATCCTGCTGTTAGAGCTTGCAAATTCTCTTCTTTATCTCTATTTCACTGTTGAGAGTGGCAGAACATCATTGCTTAGAATCATCGATGTAACTCTTCATGATGTGCTCTACTTTGCTGTGGCTAATCAACCTTGCCTGATGTTCAGATTGATGCAAGCATACAAATCCTTCCAACCAAAGCAATATGTTAGTAGATCTCAAATTGAAAAGGTTATTTTTGGAGGAATAATAGCAAGCACAGCAGAACATAACTGGGGTTGCTTTCTGTATGACTATGCCCACACTAGCTTCAGTTGATATTGTTAAAAGACATATTAGCAGTGACCTAATTAGAAATCCTAACTGAATTGCAAGAGAGGGACAAGAAGTCAGAGGTATAAATAAGAGGGAAAATATTTAGATTGGATTTGGAGTGTTGGTCGGAAAGTAGAGCCAGGACTCTCAAGATTTACTGGAATTGTATGAAATATCTATCAGTAGCTAGTTTTTCCATCTTCCCTCTTGATTCTGCCATCATATTGATTCAGATTCAGGGAGGAGTGATTTTCAATGAAAGTGCTGTTTAGTTTTCATCTGATTCCTATTAAAATCATGGTTGCTTTTGACCTATGTTTATTGGATTTTCTTTTAAAAGCACTCAATTAGTCGAGGACCAAGAAACCAACCCTCTATTATTCCTTCTAAACTTGATATTCTAAATCTTCCTTAAATTGATTATATAGTCATGTAATACTTTGTCCATCAAAGAATAATGTGGTGCAATTCGAAGGGAGGATAGGCTGCAATTTGGATTACTATAGAGTGTAGACAACTCAGCTCTCTGGTTTATACATTTCCATCTTGAGAAGCATACATCTTGGAATCTTGCCATGGCTTTTACTATGGAAATGGTCCTGCTGTATCTTAGTACTTGCTACCACCTCCTCCAGATGATTATACTTTCTGTTTAGTCTACTGCAGCTACATGGCAAAGTAAGAAACTTTTCAATGACTTTCTTTTGGTAAAAATTAGCTCACTAGAGTTACAGAACTCATTACTTCTGTTTACTAAGCCATTGTTACTTTATTTTGTATAATAACAGATGAAGGTTGTTATCTTGTGTCAGATTGACTTGTCAAATTGTGTCGGTGTCATTCTTAGTTAGGAAATAGCCGATTTACCCTCTACATGATTTCATAACCTTTTCACTAATCCCTTGTTAAAATCTATTTTTGTGTTTGACTTGTGCTAACTGCCAACAGACGTAACCTGTGCCTTGTGGTATCTTACTGGTGTTAGGAAAATTATTCGATTGCAATTTTTCAACAGCTTCATTATGAATTAATGATTGAAAAGTTGGAGAAGTAATTAAACTAGATAGAAATAAGATGGGAAGCTGCTATGAGATTTCTGGTACAATTATACTCTCTTGTCCCAAGACTATCGATATATTTGGATAAATTTTTCCAAAATTATTTTTAGGAATAAAAAATAAGATATATTTCTCCTTAAGTTAAAATTAACTTATGAATAGACTAATTTGTGGAAGTTTCCTTGTATAGTTTTTTCAAAAAATTACAAATATTCTTACGCATAAGATAGTTTTAGTTTACTGAGAAGCGTATTTCATTTTTTTTCTTTGTATTTTTCTTTCTCCTAGAAGTGTGTGTGAAGAAGTTTATTCAAACAAATCCTATATGTTTTCCTATCTCTTATATCAGTTTTGTAACGTAGCAAGTTGTTTTAGAAAGCCTAATATATGTGATTTAGTAGTCCAGAACGGGTCGTTCCCAACCTAGAACGGACCGTTCCAAGCTATTAAATTGATCTGCAAATTGTAGTTGAGAACAGGTCATTCTGGAGGGAGAACGAGCTGTTCTGGTTGGAGAATGGGCTGTTCTGGATGGAGAACAGGCCGTTCTGGTTGGAAAACGGGCCGTTCTGGTTGGAAAACGGGTCGTTCTGGATGGAGAACGGGCCGTTCTGGATGAGTTCCAGAACGGGCCGTTCTGATTTTAGAACGGGCCGTTTTGTGTGTGATTTTTGCACATGATAAAAGGGTGCAGAATGGGCCGTTCCGGATTCGGTATAGGTCGTTCTGGCCACTCCGGAATGTCTATAAATAGGGGTTGTGGGCAGTGAGGAGAATGTCAGTTTTTAGAGAGAAGTTTAGAGAGAAGGTCTCTGGGTCTGTGAGCTCCTTTCTCTCTCAAATTTCTCTGTATGATTCTTTTTCTCCTCTAGACCACTAATGCCTTCTGTCATTTCTTGAAATACAGATTAGAAAACTTGCTTTGGGTGGATTGAAGTTCCGGGTTGAGCTTCGAAGGAAAATTCTACTTCTTTTCAGTTTTTGGCTAATCTGAGCCAATCTTCAGGTGAGGGAAGCTAGAATGTAGATTGTTTAATTTTAGGAAGAGTTAGGGAAGCTTCATGCATTGCTTCTTTGAAAATGATTAAGTTGTTGAGTGTGGATTGAGTAGTTGTTGGCTTAAGTTGTTCATATGTGGTGTGTTGATAATATGTGATACGTTGTTAAAGTTGATATACGTTGTAAAACTAAGTTGTTTTTATGTTGTTTATTGTGGAATTATGAATAAGTTGAGATGTATAAGTTGAAGTAGTTTATTGATGTAAAAGTTGTTTAAAGTTGTATAAGTTGTCTATTGTTGTAAGATACTTATTGTTATATTGTTGTAAGTTGCCTCTTGTGGTAAGATGTCTATAGTTGTATTGTTGTAAGTTGTCTATTGCTGTGAAGTTGTTAAGATGTCTATTGTTGTAAAGTTGAAAAGTTGGGGACATATGTTGAAGATATATGTCCTATGTTGAGATACATAGTACTAAGGTGATAAGTTGAAAGTTGTTTTAAAGTTGAAAGTTATTTTAAAGTTGAATCCCTTAGTACTGTGTGGGCGACATGGAAATAGTCGATCCATGTCATGGTTGAATGACCAATTTGAGTAAGTTATCTAGTTAGAGATGTAATCTTTGACTAAGTACTGGAGGGTGCGTGGTACTTGGAGGACAGTGGTTGGGCTAACTCCACATGTGGATTGGTGAAGCTAGCCAAGGCCGTGGTAGGCTCATACCCAAACCCTTCTGTCCTGACAGTAGTACTGGACCTCCGAGTCTAAGTGGCACACCTGAGCAATCGCCTATTGTTGTCTATACCTGGTTCTCTTCGGAGTTCCTAACTTTGTTCTATACCTGACCTAGTTGAGATAAGTCAAACGTTGGATTCGGTAGGGTTTATACCACCTAAATTGCTCAACCTCAGTTGTTGGAGATCTCCCAGTTGTACATGCGTGACGATGCATTAAATATTAAGTTGTATATTGTTGTTATTGTTGTATTAAAGTTGCTTCTAGGTTGTATGAATGAGTTGTGTTTTTATGTTGAACTGTATGGTCGTTTGTGATGATGATTGAATGAATGAGTAGTATAGTATTTTCCCTATACTTATATGGTTGATTATTGAATTCTAGTTTATCCTTCTATTTTCATGTGGATGGACTGCTATGATCATACGGTGTATGGGAGCAATTAGGGCTAGGTTGGAGCTATTGGCTAAGTTTGTTGCTCGAAGTGGAATTTTGGTTCCTAGTGTCAGAGTTACCACCTTGGCAGTGACGGATCCAGAAATTTTAGATAGTGGGGGCGATAATTATTTATATATTTGTAATGTTAAAAATTTTACATATAACTTTTAAAAATATAAATATATATCATAATTATTTTTTACAAATTTTTACAACTATGTTTACGATTAAAGATGAAAATAAGTTAAGTTAGACTATGTTATATTATAATTTAGTAGGTTTGAACCTAACTTTTTTTAAAATACATGTCCTAAATATGACTTATTTATCTATCATAGACATTTTTTAAATATTTGGTTAGAACTACAATTCTAAAAATATATTTTATAATAATTTAATACTAATAAAAACATAAAAATAAATATTTTAAGTTGTATAAAAATTAAGTTTAATTTATTTATAATATAAACATGTTTTTAATATCTAATATAATATTTTAGATAATAATTTATTTCAAACATGTTTTATAATAAAAAAATTTAAATAGAATATAAATATTCCAATCCTTTCCATTTTGATTTTTTTAATCAATGTGTAAATCTTACAATCTTTATTATTTTAATTTTTTTAATCAGTATACATAAATAAAAAGCACAAAAGGTAAATATATATGTTACAAATTTTATTTTATCAAAAATTAAACTTTTTAAAAAAATTAATTCGTTATTAAAAAGTATTTTTTATCACATATGAGAAGTAATCTCCTTCGAAAATTTGATAAATATCAAATAAATGAACAACTCTTTTAAACTTGTATTTTATAATATGATAATTTAAATATATATGTTTCTTTAATTAAAATATAATTTATTTTTAAAAATATATTATTTTTTGGATTAAAAAAATATGTGTTGGAAAATGGTAGTGGGGGCACATGCCCCCACTCTCTCTTACGTGGATCCGTGCCTGTACCTTGGATAACAGTTTTGTGCTTGACCGGCACTGGGAGATAGTAGTTTTGGATAACTGTATAAATACTAATACTTAAAAACTTAATTATTTATATATATATTTTTCATGTTTTGTATTTATGAGTTATCCAATTTTATTATTTATTTTAGTTTATAAATTTTTAGAGCGATTCCATTAAGTGTAGGGTCGTTACAAGTTTCTCCCTTATGACTGATGCCTCAAAAATAGCAAATATAGCTGATATGGCCAGCAATCGAGCCACTTAAGCGGATGATTTTAAGAAGCCAACCAAAGCTAATTATTAATCAACTTTCTGCAATTAAGAAGACAGCTAAATATTTTATAAATTGGAACATAAGAGTTATGGAAATGATTATCACGTAACCTGAATTGTTAACAAAGCCATTAAATAATTAAATATAGACCTTGCAGTTTAATGGATATTGGATGTTCTCAAGATTTCTGATTCTACTTATGATTAAAATTGCCTGAATTTTAGACAACTGCAGGAATTGCATATCCTATTCTGAATTCTAAGATGAAGGTTATCAAAATGCTTGTAATATTTAACAGAAATTAGTGGAATTGCCAAACTTTATTGGTGCCACATGGTAGCAACAACTAAAGGGATTGCTAAAACTTACTGCACAATGCCAATAGATTAGTCTAGTACGGTTCATTTATTTATTTTTCCTGTTTGTTTCATGTTTTATTTATACAGTGAGGAACATTAAATACACGCATATTTCAGTTTCACCCCCGAGTTGCCTCACGTGTTTATATTTGCCTATATATTCATTGTAACTGCTGCACAAGAGACTTAACTGTTTTGAAATGCAATTGATGATTTACAGGGCAAAGTTTTACGCTCATCTATATTGTTGAGTGTAAAACTTATTACTTGCTTTGGATCACCAATGCTGCTCTCTGTGACTAGCACTAATTTGTTCAATCCCACCATGACAGTTATTGAGCCTGATGCAACATACACAGCCACTTCTAAGTTCAAACAAGAGCAATCTTCACATCTAATCAAGTTCCTCATTAAACTATCGAGTTTGTTTATTTTCAGGTTTAGAAGTGTTTTTAAAAGTTTTTCTATTAAAAATTATTCTTTATTTTTTATAAGAAGACTCTAAAAAACACTTCTAACTTATATTCAAAGAGACTAATAATAGTGCGACTCTATTAACATATAACATGCAAAACTAAAAGTTTTTCCTCCGTTGAAAACCATCCAATTCACATTCATTGTTGACAAGGGATTCGCTACCTAAAATATCAACAAAGACCAAACAAATTATAACTTCCTTGATCCTTCATAGAGAAATGCAGTGTGGTTTAAGCACCTGCTGCAATTACATGGCCAAGTGCATGCAAAAAAACATTTAATGACCTTTTGCTACTATATTTAGCTTACTAAGAGTCACAGAGCTCTTAGCATAATCAATTTTATACATTGAAGCAAAAGAAGGTTCTTATTTTTGTGTTAAATTGACTAACTAAATTGCTTAACATTATTATTATTAACTTCAAAAGAATAAATATATTTACCTTCTTATTCTCTCCATCATCTTTTCCATTATTTCCTGTTCTAAGGTGTGGGATTGACCTTGTGATAACAACAAACAGTCACAATTTGTAGCATCTTTACTATTGTTAAGGAAATTATTCTATAAAAAAAAAAAAAAATCTATATTGAAGAGTTGATGAAGGGAGAGAACCATAGAAGAAAAATATGGATGGAAGCATCAATTCTTAGACTCTTAGCTATAAGGCCTGTGGTACTTTGATATATTTTCTTGTTCTTATATTGTATCAGTTTCCCCCTTATTGTTAAAAAATAGCAAATATAGCTGAAATGGTCACTTCAGTGATCGTTGCAGAAGTCAACAAAAGCTGATCACTAATCAAGTTTCTAAAATTCTTTGTATCTTCTTTTTTTCTTTTTTATACAAAAGGTACAGTGTTCGGTGGTGTATTTTCGAGTTTTTGCACAAAATTGTCAATGTCATGTTAGTTTTCACGCATTGAGCACCTTTCATTTTTTCTTTTGGTTACAAATTGGATTCGGAAAAGAAGAACTTTACCTTAATGCTGATATCATGGTTGATGTTACTTTTTTTTTTTTTTTAATTTATATATATAATGGTTGATGTTGCTTACGAACTTAGTGGAGGTGCAATCATTCATATAATTGAAAACGAAATATAAACATGTGGACCACGCTTAACTTAAAAAATACATACCTTTTATCTAATTCCTTTTACTTATATTTTTTATTATTTTTACAATAGTGTTATATCATACTAATTAGATAAATATAGTGAAGAGTACGTAGACCAACTAATACCAGGTTGTTCGAATTTAATAGTAATTGAGTTTAAGTTTTAAATACTTATAATCTATAAAAAAAATACTAATCAGATGAAATTAATAAAAAAAAAATATTGATTAGGTGAAAGATATATATATATATATATATATATATATATATATATATATATATATATTAATTAGAAAAGGTGAGCCTCTTACATTGATTTTAATACTTCAAAATATTAGTTTCTATGGCTAAGGAATACTTGGATTAAAAAAAATTAAAGATAAAAGGTATATACCTTTCTAAGTTCAGCACGTTCACAGTGTTATCTTTACTTTTTAATTAGAGAGGAGAGAATAATTTACATCACTATTCCACTCAGAAAGAAAAAAAGGTCACATCTCTATAAAATATAAATTACATAAATTCTACATGTTATTTAATTAATTTTAAAAAATGAGAAACGGTGCACACCCCCACTAAACCACCACATTGTTGTTGTTAAATTTGTTATTACTATTAAAATTATTATCATTATTATTGTTAAAAGAATTATTACTAAAAAAATTGTTATTATTATAATTAATTGGTTCTTATTATTAATAAAATTACTATTGTTATTATTAAAACTATAATTGTTATGATTAAAATTAAGAAGAGAAAAAAAAGTTATCCACTATTGATGTTAAACTCTTTTTATATTATTATTATTTTTTAAAAATTATTTTTATTGTTTAATATAGTATTGCTTAAAAAAAAATTTAATATGTGGAAATCGAACTCTGTATTCAGAGAGTTTATAACAATTAAAACATTATATTCAGTCAACTGAATTAAACTTTTTGATATTAGTTATATATTTTATGTTTAATGGAAATGTAAAAAAAAATACATTTTTTGTAAAAAAAATACATTTTTTGTGAAAAAAATATTGTTTTTGTCTAGAAGTTTTTAATAAGTTATAAAATTAATAATAACTTTTTTTACACCAAAAATCAATAGTAACTTTTTAAAACTGAAAAAACTTAAAACTAAAACCTGAATTTAGTTTTTAAAAATTTTAATACTTAAAACTAAAATTCACCCCAAACATGGTCTTGGAATTTTTCCCAAGAAATTTATTATAATTTTTGAAAAAGTATGATTATTTTCTAAAACTTGATAAAACGTTTATTGAATTTTTTTGTGTGTATTATCATAGAAAAATTTGTTTTATATTTTCTAATAACCACGTTACTCAATTTAATATCTCTTGCAATTCTTTCACAAAAATAAATTACAAATAATTTTTCCTTTTTTTTATTTAGAACCAAAGGAAACTATAAAAGCCATAAAAAAAATCTAGAGTGCTATTAATATATATATATATATATTATAACTTTTATCAATATTATATTGCTCAATAATTTTAATTAAATATGAATTTTATCAATTTAATCGTTAAATTATAATTTCATATCACTTTGTATGTGTATATCAATTTTTATTAAAATTGAACAATAATTTAAAAGTTATTAAAGTGTTCAGATTTTAATATATATTAAAATGTATATATTACATCAATTTTGTTCTATAAGAATAAAATATCAAATTATCTTGAATTGATATAAAATTATATATATATATATATATATATATATGAGTTAATCACCTATACACTGTACTGGCAACCAATCATATATCTTAATAGTGTCATGTCAGTTGTTTATTTAATAAAATAAAAATAAATAAAATAATTTAAAAGATATGATTGGTTGCCAGTGTAAAAAACTTTACACTAGCAATATATGGATGATTAACTATATATATATATATATATATATATATATATATATATATATATATGATCTCAGAATAAGGAACTTTCAATATAACGATAAGTTTTAAAAAATTTATATTTAATTAAAAATTATTAAACAATATAATAATTAATAAAAATTATGATGAATCATTCTCTTTTTATGTCTGTCTCCAGTTATATATATATATATATATATATATATATATATATATATATATATATATATATATATATATTAAAATTATTTAAGAGAATTAACTAAAAAGATAGTTAATATTTAAATGATATCATTAAATGTTTTAAATCATTTAGACGTCTGGATCAAAATTATTACATTTTATTTATATATTGTATAATTATAATCTCAATTATTTTGATCTTTTGTTTTTCCCTCAAACTCCGTAAATGAAAAGGAACCCTAAGATCTACATCATATTAGATAAATAAACCTAATTATAGTCAATCACAAACCGAAATGGATAGTCTTATTACTTTTTCTCACCAAATATTTTGTAGCCCCTCACGAGCCCAAGTCTATCTTTCAATTATAGAGAAGAAAAACATTAGTGTGAGTTGGTTGCTATACAGGGACCATATCCAAGAAACTTTATTTATTGACCAACTAAAATTTCCATTAATTCTTAATAGGCAAATAGTAACACACGCTTATTAGACTTACATGATCACATCTTCTGATATAGATTATAATTATAAGCTCACTTAATTAAAATACATAATTTTATTTAATAAGTATAAATAATATATACTGGCTACTAAAAAAGGTCATACTACTTTTTATAACTATTCTTTTTATATAGACATATTTATTTTTATTTATATTTATATTTTGTAATTTTTTATTTTTTAAGTTATTCATGAATAACAGTTTTCTTATTTTTTTAATACAATCATGCAATTATAGTATCCACTTTTTTATTACATTTTATTTCTATAATCATTTAAAACTATTTGAACCATCTAATTGTTAATAGTAATACTATGAGTTTTGGGATTTTTTTTAGTTAATTGTATTAATTAAATGATTATGTGAATTGTTGTTTAGTTGCTTTAAAACTTTAAGAATTTAGGAATTCTTATGAGTTTAGTTGTTTAGGAATTATTTTGAGTCAAGATCAAAGTTGACCAAGTTTAGAAGAAGGTATATAAGGTTTTCTTAATACTTGAACTTTATAAGTTCATATTTTAAGAAAAGTTAGAGAGAAGTTAGAGAGAAGGGCTCTAGAGTCAAAGGCGAACCATTCTTCCTTTTGACTTCACAGTTTATTCTTATCCTTCCTTAGAACGTAGATAATGTTGTTGTATTGTGATTCATAGCTTCAAAGCTGAGAATCGGGTGTTGGTGGGGTCCTGGTGTGGCAAGAGCTCAGAATAGTGTTCTTCGTCATTCATCTTCTTTCTTTCTCTATTTTTGTGATCTAAGGTAATGGAAGCTTGTAAATTGATTTTGGTTTTGTATTATATGTTGATTTTAACTTGAAATCCATCTTTTATGGCTAAATTGTTGATTTGAGAAGTCAGTATCTTGTGACTTGAGTTTTAGTGGGTTTTGAAGGAGAAATGGTTGAATTCTTGAGTGTTTAATATTGCATGTTGTGTACATTGGTGATTCTGAGTTATTTTACATATATGTGTTTTGGTATATTGGTTGCATGCTGGTTTGAAAGTGATTTTGCAGGTAAATAAAGCCTAATTATGAATTTGCCAAGTGCGAAAATTGTCATCATATCGAGCATAGCTTTAGGATGTCGAGCGTTAGGGGCCCTCTACTTCACTAACATTGAACGTGAGATTGTAGCATCAGGTGTGAGTTAGTTAAGAGCTCTCCATCTTGATAATATCGGACATGGAATGAGATGCTCTGAGCCTGATTGCTTGAGAAGCTCTCTGACTTGGTGACATCGGGTACAGAATAAGAAGTGTTGAGCATGATCAAGTTAGTGGTTATCTGTATGGATGATGCTAGGTGCAAGTTTTATGGTGTCGGGCATGGTTAAGTAGAGGCTCTCCACCTAAATAATATCAAGCATGGTCCACATAGGGACTCTTTGTCTCATTTTCATCAGGTGCAAGTGGTTTGGTGTTGACATGAGTAAGCCAAAGGATCTCTATCTCATTAACACTGGGCGTTGGGTAAATAGTGTTGAACATGGTTATGTTCAAGAAAACTTATGATTTTAGTTTATTAGGTGATGAAATTATGTTGAGTAGAATAGCTTTTTACACAATGCATGATGATGATTTAATCTAGTTCATTATGTATTGATTTATAATGATATATGATGATGTTTTAAGTTGATAAAGTTGAAAGTTGATTAAAAGTTGAAGTTGTATGAAGTAGAGTTGTATGATGATAAGTTGTATATTATTGAATGAAGTTGTGTTGTGAATTCTTGATCCATGTAGTTGTGTTGTGTGTTGTTGACTTAGGATTAAAGGACATATGTTATTTTAAAAGATGAAATATCTCATTATGTGAATATGTGTTATGGTGCTCTAAGAGCATAGTAGTTGAAAAATCCTTATAAAGTATAGTTATCTCTTGAAGTGAAATTTTAATTCTCCTCTAGGTTCTTAGTGGATATTGAATGGGAGTCAGGTTGAGTCATACTAGTTTTGAAGCAAACAATCGAGTAAGGTACAAGGTTGGGGGCCAAAGTCTCTAATTAAGTACTAGAAAGATGTGTAATATTTGGAAGGTAGTCAACAAACTATTTCCATATAGGCTTGGTAATGCGTGTTAAGATTATGATAGACTCACACCCAAGTTGTTCTATTCTTGATAAGGATATTGGATTTCCTAGTCTAAGTGGCGAAATCCAGGAAATCATGGTGTATTGTGGGTTGATATATATTCAAATTCGTTGTTAATCTAGTAAGCCCAAAAAAATAGTGTTGTTAAGTTGGTTCGGTAAGGTCAAACCACTTAGATTGCTTACCTTGTTGTAAAAGATCTCTTAGTTTGAAATGTGTGATGACGCATTGAGTTGATGTGTTGTTTAAGTTAATATGTTGTTAAGTTGTATTATGTTGTAAGCTAGTATGTTCAATTACTATGTGGCTGAGTTGTTGACAAGATGTGTTGTTTATATATTGAGTTGATATGCATGTTGAAAGTTGTGAAGTTAAAGAGTTGTGATGAATGTTGATTTATGTTGTTATTGTATATTGTTGATGGAGTTGTTTTATATAGTTCACTTAGTTGCTTCTATATTATGTCATTTCTTGATTTCAAGCTTACCCTTATTTTTTCCTTGTTGTTAGACTATGATAATCATATTATTATGGGAGCAAGGCAAAATTAAGCTAAAGGACTAGTTGATTGAGTATCATGTAGGAGATTGCATTCTTTTGTTGGAGGTTATTCTGATGTAGCTTACATAGAGTATATGTTTGATTGACATTAGGGTTTATGTTTTCAGTATCTTATACTAGATGTATATTTGTATTATGTACACGATTTTATTGTAACAACATAAAAAGCCTTATGTTTTTAGGTTAAATTCCCAATAATTATTTTATGATTTTTCACCATATACATATGTTTATGGCATGAATCGATGTCTATATATTATTGCATGATAATCTTAGTGTAGTTGATTTAATTATTTATTTTCATTGCTTGGATGTTGAGTTGTAAAATATAGTAATATGTCAATTACATTAATTATCTAGTCATATTCAATTATAATTATTTTTTTTAATAAAATATAATTATCTCTTTTATCCTAATTAATATAATTGTTTTAAAGTATGAAATTTGAGGTGTTCATTTGTCTTAACTTACTAACCTAGCACATATTTAAATGGACTTTTATTAGATTCAAGTTTAACAAATTAGATGTGGTGTATTTTAAGGATGAGTTCAAATTATATTATTGTACCAATCTAGTCTAATGTCATGTATTTAATATTTTTTTAAAAATAATTATGTATAAATAATAAATTTTTGACACAATAAATAATATTTTGTTTAATATAATATTATATTTATATTAATATTATTTATCTTAAAATATATTTTTTAAAAATATTTTTGTATTTTTAATGTTAAAATTAATAATACATTATTGATTATATCGGCAAATTGAGTTGATTAGTATTTAGATCTTATTCAATATTTTATCAGTTGGTCGGATTTGAATTCATGAAAATAAATTTATCAAACTTTCAGACTGGGAGTATTAATTGGACTTGACTCTATCAATATGATTAAAATGTATCAATAAATAATAATTTGTTCAATTGATAAAATCAAGAAACATTAAAACATAGATCTTTTATGGATAGAAGAAGAAAAAAATACTTACTATGAGAAGTTGAAGATATTTTTAGGAAAGGCAAACGATCCAAAGAGTTGACATTTATGTGGCCAAGAATTCAAACGTTACTCCCTCCGTTTTTTTTTCCTAGTCGTTTTGTCAGAATTTGTCGTTTTTTTTTTTCATTGTCATATTACTAAAATCAATGAGTTATTAATTTTTTTCTTCCATTCTTACCCTTGATAATTAATACATGTTTATTGAACAATGTGTGTATTTATTTTTAATGTCTACCTATTTTTTCACTAACTACCCATATAACCATTAATTCATGACAGATATAACTAAATATAGTAGGTAACAGTTTAAGTGTAATCAATGCATTAATAATTAATAGGGTAGATTGCAGTTCAACAGTCTCAAAAATGTAAAAGAAAATAAAGGGTAAAATAGGAAAGTAAGTAATAAATATTTTTGAAAACTAAAATATCAATGATTTCCTTAATTCCCGTGCAAAACCTTAAACGACTAGGAAAAAAAACGGAGGGAGTAACATTTATTTATCAAAGTTTAATAACCTTACCATAACTCATCGGGATTTCCAACGCTAGATTCAATCTCGGAGTACTACAAAAGGTTGACTTTTGTTTAACATAAAGTGTAGGTGTGAGTAAGACGTTTCGAACCGACCGTTCCGTGGTTAATTTTTTAGTTCGGTTGGTTATTTTTGGATTTTTTGGTTTTGCGGGTTGTTTGACTCGGTTTGAATGGGTTTTGTTGGTCAGGTTCGGGTTAAAATATTTGAATCCGTCGGTATCCATACCCAACCGACAGATAACGATTAAAAGGTATGTTATTTCTTATGCGAGAAACTGAAACCTTAAGCGCCGCGCAACCTTCTGCATATAGTTGAAAATGGAAGGTAGCATTTTGCGGGTTGTTGGATTCTGTAATGGCAAATCTGATTCCTCGACCCACCCGTGTTAATATTCTATACTTTTATTTAAATTGGGTTATTTAAATTGGGTGCATGAGATAAAATGCGGGTAATGGATATTTGAGAGGGGCAGAAGAAACGAAAAGAATGGGAAGGGAAACTGAAAAAGGAAAGCTGAAAAGATATGAATTCAAATAAGAACAGGAACACTAGAAAGGTAAGGTGGCCTAACGCTCCTTTTCTGCTCTTGCATTTACTTCCTCTTTCTTATTTCCTTTCTCTCTATGTTGTGTTGAAGTGAAAATGGAGTAGTATGAGATTCTAGAACAGATTGGAAGAGGCTCCTTCGCTTCTGCTTTGCTCGTCAGACATAGACACGAAAACAAGGCCCCATAATCCCCTAATCCGACTAATCCGATCCAATTAACCCGATACCCGACAAACCCGAACCTGACAAATCCGAAACACTTATACGATCGAAAATGGGTTAATTTTTTGGTCGGTTTGGATTGGACTAAATATTGTTTACCCAAACCCGCACCGTGCTCAGGCCTAATAAAGTGAATATTTAATCAAGATTTCTTTTTAAGCATATTGTTCATTCAAGAATATTTAGAAAAGTAAACAAAAATTATGGTTATCTGTTAAGATTAGTATAATGGTGGCGTAAAATAACATGCATAATATTTTTAATTTAAATTTATTATTATTATAATTTTTTATAAAAAAAATAAAAATAGTCATTTTTAATGTAAAAATGATAAATAATGTAAATTAACGGAGATATACTTTTTCATCCTAAATATGACAAATGAATTGTAGCATAATATTGTCAATTGTAGTTTTTCTTTTAATCTCAATATTTAAATATTTTATGTTGAAGTGATGTTTTAATGTTTTAGAATTATAAGGATCAATGAATTATTAAGAATTTAGTTGTTTGAGATTGTTTTGCATTAAGGTTTGAATTGATCAAATTTCCTGACAGCCTTAGCCTGATTGGTAATTGTTAATTAACAATATCATGAGGGACAGGGTTCAAATGTTGGTATGGAAAAAGAGTTGATCAAATTTGAGAAAAGCTATATAAGATTTTTTTTAAGACTTGAATTTCATAATTTCATTTTTTAAGAGTTTTAGAAAGATAAACTATAGAGTCGAAGGAGATCTTTCTTTCTTTTAACTTTATTGAAGTGCATCAATCCCTCCCTAGAGCAAAGATTGTAGCAGCTAAGTAGATATTCAAAGATAAAGAGTTGAGAATCAGATGGAGAAGTCATCGCATGAGAGTTCAAGGTTCTCAAAATTTTCTTCTTCCTTCCTTATTTTTGAAGGATTTGAGGAAAAGGTAGCTTGTAGGTTAATGTTTGTATGTTGTATTCAATGATTTACATGTTGATTTGCCCACTTGATAATGCATTGAGAAATATAAAACCTTGGTTGTTTTAAGTTTTTGGTTATTATGGTATGTACTTTGAATGAGAAATGATGATCCAAGATCTTATTGATGCATGTGGTTTATTTTTGATGAATATGAGTTGTTTATGATGTATAAATGTTAATCAAAAGTTGCATGTTGTGTTGATATGGATCAATGGGTGAAATTATTGAGGGGAGTTGGACTTTGTGGGTGAAAATCTTATTCTCCCTCAGTGCGAGTTTATGGTGCCATTCAAGAATAGATGAACATCTGTCCAGAATCATATTCTCGCTCAACAACATATATGTTGATGCAAGACCCTTAACCAAAGGACCTATTACTCGAGCTATGACAAGGAGGATTCATAAAGGATGGGCCAACATGGAGGATGGTGGCCCAAGCTTTTATTTACTTGGGTGACTTCTTAGGATTTTACTTTTGAATAATGTTTGGATACATATTTTGGTCTTGTATTTTGAACTCTTAGGATTTGTGGCTGTTGGGCCTATCTTGTGGGCTTGGTGGGCTTAGGGTATTATATAGTCAATATTAGGCTTGTTAGCTTTGTCTTTTTATTTTAGGAATTATTGTATAGGTATTTTTGGCTTTGTATATAGAAGCCATGTAGTATAGGACCTAGAAGGGTTTAAGAGAGATTCATGTACTTAAAATTTAATTTAAGGCACATTTAGGGTGAGCTAGGAGACCATGTGTGCATGGAACACATGGGACGCCTAATGCAACCTAAATGCACCTTAAATCAAATTTAAGTGCATGCATGTGGAAGGCTTGGACGTATACTTGTTAAGGAACCAACCAAAGTAATTTGAATTTGAAATTCAAATTAAAATTGTGGCGCCAACATCCCTAGTAAGTTATAGGTCACTTAGTTTTTTATATAAACCCTTAATTGTAAGTTCTATGATTTTCTAATACATCAATTATAGAAAATTAAAGGATCTTTGAAATTCATGATACTCACATAATAATAAGAAAGTGTGTACCTTTCTCCATAATAAAATCTCTTTTGATCCTTAGAATGTTTTGATCTTCTTGAGAAGAGAATCAAGATTTCACTCCCTTTGACTTTTATTTCTACTTTCTCTATCTTTCGTGATGACTAGGGTTTGAGAGAATACTTTCTGTTAGGAGTGTGGACCTTGTCTCACATTAGTGGATATTTATAACCCCTAAAGATTGTTATTCCCATCAAATAACAATTATTCTCATAACTGCTCCATTAAACCCATTTATGATTTAGTCTTTAATTAATTATTTATTTATTAGTCCCTTTATATATCACATATTTCTCACATGAGACATAATTATCTTACATTAATCCCCCATTTTGTAGTTACTTTTGAGATTTATGAGAGCATAACTTCAGTTTAAATTCTTTCTTCCAAAAGTCCTTTGGTTATTTGGAGAACTTTCTCCATGAAAGCTTCAACAAGGAAACCTTCCCTATGGAGTTTGATCACCTTAGCTTGATTCAATTCAATCTGAGAAGTTCTTAGGTCATGCCAATCACCTTCTAATTCTTCTTGTTTGGTTCGAATTGTCCATCAAAGTGAAGCAAGGAACGTATCAACTTGGGCATGTGATTCTTGAGGAGGATCATCAATCATTCTCTCCAAGGATTGCATCATATATCACCCAAGGGGAGAACAATTATGTGGCTAAGCTCGCCAACAAGATATGCTCGCCCAACGAGAATATCCATACACGAGGCAGAGTGCTCAAGAAGCTCTTGATCGTCCAGTGATAAACTCCAAAGGAGTTTGGTCACCTGACTAGCCAAAAGCTAGCTCAACAAGGAAAGTGGTAGAGTGTTTCCCTTACTAAGTGAGAGTAGTGTCACCCGATGAGGAGCTCCAAAGAGCTCAACTCACCTAGCGAGAGCCTTGTTTTGGCAACTTTTATCTTTAATGCTATTATATGATGTGTTGAGATGATATGTTGAACCATTGTGGAGTTGTATGGTAATTATTATTATGATTGATGAATCATATAGTAGAAAGTTGAAAATAAAAGTATGTCAAGTTGTTTAAGTTGAAATCAATATTTTAAAAATTGGATTGTTTATAAAATCGATTAGAGTATTGATCGATTAGAGTATTGATCGATTAGAGTATTGAGTCAATGTGTTAGGGGTCGAATCAGTGGGTCACTAATTGAAACATATGACCCGGTCTTTATTAAGCTTTTTTTTATTTATAAATATTGTATGTCATATATATATATATATATATATATATATATATATATATATATATATTCAAAAAAAATTATATAATGTATTAAATAAGTTTCAAAAAAAATTGTAATAAATGTAATACATATATTTTGTATATATTTTGTATATACCAGATTATAGTACATATACGGTTATATACTTGTATGATTAGTTTAGTTTACACGTATATATACATACTATAGCTAGTATACATATCCAAGTACTGTGAGTATATAATCCTAGATTTTTTTTAGTTGTTTCGTTGTTGAGTTAATGATCACACTAAGTATAATGGACATGATAAATCATTACAAAAATTATTAAATTTTTTAAAAAAATTTGATTATATATAACACTTGCGGTTATCAAATTATTAAATTTTAGTGAATATATTTACTGTAAATATATGTATCATGAATATAATGTTTATAGTGATAATGGAATTTTATGATACTTTATATATGCTAATATAATCATTGATAATTGAATTTATGGACATGCATTATATTTATTAGAGGATGGATCTTTTTACTCTAGGAGTAAGTCTACCTAGACTTACTCCGTTTAATAATTCATGTTCTACATCAAATTTTAACGATCTAATTGTTCAATTTATAGTTCTTAATGCATAGATCAAATCTGTAAATTTTTAGAAAATTTAAAAATTATTTGATACTTTATTTTATTAATAATTAAAATTTGTCATATATATATATATATATATGAAAGTCTAGTAACTTTTATAATAGTTATTTAAAAGTCATTTATCTTTTAATTAAGATACTTCTAATAATAATATATTCACACTTTAACATTTTAATATATTAATGCATTTCTTAAAAATTTTGTAATTTTGTAATTATTTAAAAAAATATATAATTAATTGTTTTATCTTTTATAATTTTTTTTATTAAACCCCTAAATTAATGATGTTTTTCATATCATTGTAATAAGAAGTATGCATAGATTGTGGAGAGAGTGTCTACTAAACTAATTGATGGAATCATACTTGGGAATGCAAGAGGTGACACACTCAAAGATCCAAGAGGAGTGGGCTAGAATGGAAGATTAGGCCAGTCAAGGCCCAATGGGCCCTATGGGCTTGGAAGGCCTAAAACAAGTTTCAACATGGGCCTATCTTGTTATTAACATTCTTATTATAATTTTGTTAGCATAGTTTGAATATACTTTGGTCTTGTATTTTGGACCACATAGAGTAGCATTTTAGGTTTTAGGCTAGTTGGGCCTAGTTTTGGGCTCCATGGGCCTTTGGGCTTTTAGTACTCAATATTGGGCTCATTTTCATTCTTGTAATTTTTCCTTTCCATTGTATTTGTTTGACCAATGTATTTAGGTCATTAGATTAGGAAAATACAAGGAATACTAAAGTAGGCTAATTAGGTTAAATTAGGTTTAATTTGGAAGCCATTTAAGTTAATTTGAGTCACATGTTTTGCACCATTGGTGGCTGAACATGTGACACTCAAATTAACCCTAAATGACCTCCAAATCAGACCTAAATGCACCTTATAACCAACACTCGCGGCCATGTACTTGTGAGCCAAAATTTGAATTCAAATTTCATGTTTGAATTCAAATTTTAGGCGCCACAAGTAGCTTTGTGTTTAGGCGCCAAAAGTGCATTTCCGTAGAGCTTACTTAAGTGTTCCTTCTAGTCATTTGTAGACACTTTTGAATCATATCTGAAATTTGAGAGCCAAGTGCCGAGTTTCCCCTTTAAAAGTCTTGAGAGAATTCACTCAAAACCCTAGGAAGAACACCTTCTTCCTCCTCTTTGAAGTGAGTACTCCATTGGTCCTTGAGCTTGGATGCTTCCATCCAAGGCTTGAGCCTTCATCTTGTTTCGAGAATCCTCCTTATAGTGTCAATCAATTTCGGATTGCATTTCCTTGAAGAAGATCCGTGCATAAGGAGAGCTAAGGAGAAGTTATCTTCCACTCCTCCTAATCTCTTCTCCATCAATTTTGGTATCAAGAGCAAGGTTCTTCAAGGAGATAAGTGCTTCATCTTTTGTGTCCGAAATTTGTGTTCAATGTGTTCTTCTTGTCTTGTTTGAGTTTTTCAATTCGGATCTATATGCTTTGAATCATATATTGTTCCATAGATCCATTGTTTGATTGTTTTGAATTTCTTCCACAATCAACATGTTTAGGAACTATTTGCTTGTGCTCTTTTGATTTTATTTTGAGTCTCTCCATTCCTTGTATGTGTCCGTGATTGGACCTCATGCATATGCATTAGATTTTGTTTTTGAATCTTTGTTTTGTCTTAGAAGTTTATGTTTAGTCCTTATATGTTGCAAATTCCTTGAATAGCATGTTTAACCTAGTTTTATTTTGAATTGTGTGTCTACATTTTGCTCTCGGTTTGCTCTCATTCTTGCCTACCTATATGTGCTTTTCCTTTTACATTTTTGAGTTCATAATTTGCTATTAGTTCTAGCAAATTTCTTTAGAGTTAGGTTTCCATTGTGTACTTAAGTTTTCAATTTACTTTCCATTGAAAAATCTTATAAAAATTTGTGTTACCTAAAAATTTCAAGTGCTTAACCCTATTTCTAGTGCACTAATTTTGTGGATTCAAATTTAAAAAAAAAAAAAAAAGAGTTAAGAGACTGAAAAACAGAGGCAAAAAACAGAGCCTAAGGTTCAAAAAGTTCAAAAAGAAAGAATACAATAGGAATCCAAATACAAAACCTAAAACTAGTGCACTAGCTTCATCATTTTCACTTGAATTTTTGGTTAACTTGTAGTCTCGGTTTCTATAGCTTGGAATCATAGAAAAATTTGAAACAAAAGGCAATTACCTTCTCTGGAATCTTAATTTGAATCTAGAAAAAGAAAGAATAAAAAAAATTATATAAAACAAATTAAAAGGAAAAAGCCGAGAGGTGTACAATCTGAAAAAGCTACTTGATTCCTTGTTATTGTTTTGACTACTATTTGTTCTATACTTATCCAATTGCTTTCAAATTTTTTTTGTTTTGTTCATCTACTCTAGTACCTATCTAGGAACCTTCCTAATTGTGTGCTAGCTTTATTTGGAGTCTTAATTTTTAGTTTTACTTGTTGAACCTCTTTGAGTCTTGTCATATACACCTATTACTCTTCATTTTTGGTATAAGCTTTTCAAATTGTGCTTTGTTGCTTGTCTAGTTTTCTTTCATTAAATTCCCTGTGCTGGAAGTGGCCTAAAATCCATGCTTAAGGATCAAGCATTTCTCAACAAAGAGTAGGAAAAGTTTGGACACTAATATCACAAAATTTGACCTAATTTAGTGACCTAGCTTCTCCTAAATTTCCTTCACTTGAGTGATCATTCCTTTCACCTTGTGAGGCAGCCATCATTAATCTCTTTTGTTGTGTTTATTGTGCAGGTCCAGGCATCTCATTTGAAGGATTAGTGGCGGATTAAACACTTAAATAAGTGTTAGAAAAGTTCAACAACAAATCCGTCACTAATTGGTCTCCAAAACCGCCATTTATTGCTTTCTAGGCTAGTTTAAATTTTGCAATCTCTCTTGTATTTTTAAACCAATTTGTAAAGCTTGGAGGGAGTATTAAGAAGCTGGTCAGGTATATCTAACTCCTTTGGTAGCTACTCACGTGTAGTACTAGTGGAAGTGGCTTGGAAATTTCATATGTTTCAAGCTTCCACTTAGGATATCCGACTAGTTGCTTATCTTGTTTCCTTTAAGTTTCTTGTCCTTAATTGTTTTATTTTGCTGCCTTGAAACGTCTAGAATTGTGTAGTTTTATTTGCTCACGTTTAGCTAGTTTCAAAAACAAACAAATTGTGAAAAGCATACAAAATTTTTGTGAAAATTTTTGGGGAATTGGAAGTACCACAAAGGAGTTTGGTTATTTCCACTTGAAAAGGCTTGGTTATTAAGTGACTCTTTGTAGCTCACCTCCCTTGATAGTGCAACTTGTACACTTAGACTCCCAAGTGCTATTTTCATTCCTAGAAAATTACCAAAAACATTTTATATCTTTTGTATAGCATATAAATTCTTATTGCTTAATCATGAGTCATCATTCTCAAAGTAGTAGTGACTTTGAATCTCCTAAAAGTTTTAAAAGAATTGTTAAGGAGGTTGAAGCATTAAAACTTTGGAAGCATGAAGAGGTACTTCAAAAACAAAAGGAAAAGATTGAAAGAGAAGTACAACTTCTTGCTTTAGAAGAGGAGATACAAAAGATTAAGCAACAAGAAGCAAAACTTTTAAAAAAAATACATAAAAACAAAAGTCCAAAAAGTTCTTCAAAAAGTTCCACTAAGAGTTCCAATGACTCTCAAAGCTAAGAGTATGATGGTAGTTTGAATATGGATGCATACTACCAACCTAGACCTAGGAAAGTCATTAAGGAACCCAAAGTGAGGGAATCAAGGGTTGATCTCCCTTACTTTCATGGAAAAGAAAATGTGGATGCCTACTTGGATTGGGAGATGAAAGTGGAGCAAATCTTCACTTGTCATCAAGTAGGTGAGGAAAGAAAAGTTCCTTTGGCCACCCTAGCTTTCCAAGGACAAGCCATGTATTGGTGGACATCCTTGGAAAGAGAGAGAAGACTTCACAATGATCCTCCCATCACTTATTGGAATGAATTGAGGAATGCTATGAGAAGAAGGCACATTCCTTCTTATTATAGTAGGGAGCTTATGGATAAGCTCCAAAGACTCCAACAAAAGAACATGAGTGTAGAGGAATATAGACAAAAAATGGAGTTGTATCTCATGAGGGCTGGGATAAGGGAAGAAGAAAGATTGACCATTGCTAGATTTCTAAGTGGTCTCAATTTTGACATAAGAGATAGGGTTGAGTTACTCCCTTATAGGGACCTTGATGATTTGGTCCAACTTTGTATAAGGGTGGAACAACAAAATTTGAGGAAAAATTCTTTTAAAGGAAAAACTCAAGCTAACTCTTATATCAAGAAAGACTACAAAAGGGAGGGTCAATATGACTCTTCTAAAAACTCTAGTAAGGATCAAGAAAAAGAAATAGAAAAAGAAAAAGATAAAAATAAAAATGTTGTCACTTCAAGTAGTAAAACTAGTGACATCAAATGCTTTAAATGTCTTGGGAGAGGCCATATAGCTTCTCAATGTCCAACTAAAAAGGTCATGATTTTGAGAGGACAAGACATTTATAGTAGTCTTGATGAATCTAGCTCTACCACTTCAAGTGATAGTGAGACTAGTAAGGAAGATCATCAAATTGAAAAGCTATATCCTATTGATGGTGATCTTCTCATGATCAAAAGGCTTCTTGGAAGCCAACCTTGTCCCACATCACTATCACAAAGAGAGAACATCTTTCACACAAGATGTCTAGTTTCTAAAAGATCTTGTTCTCTCATTGTTGATAGTGGTTCTTGTTCTAATTGTTGTAGCACAAGGTTGGTTAAAAAGTTAGCCCTTACCACCATTCCTCATCCTCAACCTTATAAACTTCATTGGCTCAATGAAGGTGAGGAATTGGAGGTAAATCAACAAGTGAAGGTCAAGTTTTCTATAGGGGATTATAAAGACAAAGTTTTATGTGATGTGATCCCTATGGAAGCTTGTCATATTTTGCTTGGTAGGCCATGGCAATTTGATAAACACACTACACATGATGGCCTCACTAACAAAATAACCTTCACTCATAAAAATAAAGAAATTGTTTTTAATCCTTTAACACCACCCCCAAGTGTTTGAGGATCAAAAACAAATGAAAAGAAAAATAAATAAAGAAAGAAAGAAAAAAAGGAAAGAGTGTGGATGAAGGGGACTCTACTAAAACCTTTGTGACCAAGGAGAGTTATTTTATTACCAAACAAGCCTTGAAAAGAACTCTCTTTATTCATAAAAGTTTTGACTCTTATCCTAATGCTGCCACTAATCTTAAAGTTGAGAATGAGGAACAAAATAAATTTCAAGCAAAGAATTCTCCTCAACTTCGAGATATAGTGAAGAAGGAGTGGACTATTTCTAGTGTTACTCCTTATACTACATCCTTGAAGGTGCACAAGGAAGGAAGTATTTCTTTAGATTTAATAAAGCACCCAATTTTCGGTTTACATTGTTTAGTAGATACAACTTGTAATAATCTATATTCTATGTTTGATCTTATGGGAAGTTCTTACTCTTTTGAACTTAATATGTTTTCTTCCCTACAAGATAAATATAGCTTATATGATTATGAGTATCTAGTAAACAATCAAATCCAAAATTGTTTAGAGCGTTTTCTAGTAGTTTTTTCTTTATATTTTAGGAAAAGCCTAGGTTACCATTTAGGGTACTTTAGGCAAGATATTGTAGTGTTTAAAAATCAATCTTTTCGTTGTCTTAGTCATAGTGTTATCACATTTTTAGGTTTTACTTCTAGGTTATGCTTAGGAGAGGAGCCTATTTCTATTTCTAGAGAGTCTAATATTTTATCTTTCTTTGTTAGGTTAGATAGTAGGACTCCTCTTAGGATCCATGATCTTTTCTCTTACCATGTCACTTCTTATTCCTTGCATGTTTTACATGTAGGTGCTAATTTTTCTTCCATGCATCCTCTAGATTTGAGGACAAATCCTTTTCAAGAGGGAGGGGATGATGGAATCATACTTGGGAATGCAAGAGGTGACACACTCAAGGATCCAAGAAGAGTGGGCTAGACATGGAAGATTGGGCCAGTCAAGGCCCAATGGGCCCTATGGGCTTGGAAGGCCTAAAAAAGTTTCAACATGGGCCTATCTTGTTATTAACATTCTTATTATAATTTTGTTAGCATAGTTTGAATATATTTTGGTCTTGTATTTTGGACCACATAGAGTAGCATTTTAGGTTTTAGGCTAGTTGGGCCTAGTTTTGGGCTCCATGGGCCTTTGGGCTTTTGGTACTCAATATTGGGCTCATTTTCATTCTTGTAATTTTTCCTTTCCATTGTATTTGTTTGACCAATGTATTTAGGTCATTAGATTAGGAAAATACAAGGAATACTAAAGTAGGCTAATTAGGTTTAATTAGGTTTAATTTGGAAGCCATTTAAGTTACATTTGAGTCACATGTTTTGCACCATTGGTGGCTGAACATGTGACACTCAAATTAACCCTAAATGACCTCCAAATCAGACCTAAATGCACCTTATAACCAAGACTCACGGCCATGTACTTGTGAGCCAAAATTTGAATTCAAATTTCAAGTTTGAATTCAAATTTTAGGCGCCACAAGTAGCTTTGTGTTTAGGCGCCAAAAGTGCATTTCCGTAGAGCTTACTTAAGTGTTCCTTCTAGTCATTTGTAGACACTTTTGAATCATATCTGAAATTTGAGAGCCAAGTGCCGAGTTTCCCCTTCAAAAGTCTTGAGAGAATTCACTCAAAACCCTAGGAAGAACACCTTCTTCCTCCTCTTTGAAGTGAGTACTCCATTGGTCCTTGAGCTTGGATGCTTCCATCCAAGGCTTGAGCTTTCATCTTGTTCCGAGAATCCTCCTTATAGTGTCAATCAATTTCGGATTGCATTTCCTTGAAGAAGATCCGTGCATAAGGAGAGCTAAGGAGAAGTTATCTTCCACTCCTCCTAACCTCTTCTCCATCACTAACATCATGAAAGGGGAAGATTTTGAACAAGCCAAGGAGGGTAACTATGGTAAATAGGATGTTGACTTCAATACCATCGTACCAAATGCAAATTAACTGGTTACCAAAATACTTATATGATTATTTGGATAGACTTGGTAGAAGCTTTGTTTGGAAGGGTTGCAGTGATCGAGGGCTACATTTAGTTAGGTGGAAGCATGTTACAAAATCGCGTAAATTGTGGGGTTTGGGTAGGGGTGGGCAACGAGCGGGTTCGGGTGAAAAATGTTCAACTCATTGTAAACCGATTTTGGAAAAATGTGACCCATATCCGACCGACTGAGCTTCCGGTTTGAGGCAGTTCGGGTTGCAACGGATTCGGATTTGTGCGGGTGGGTACAATCGGGTTTGAGATTTTTTGTGGACCAAGTTATTTTAACGAAGGTGAAGCTTAAAACGGTAAAAATTTATTTTTAAAACAGTGTACAAAAATAGAATGAAGGTAACAATAGATGATGTAAGTAGATTCGTAGATGAAACATTTACAAACTAAAGAAGCAAAAACAAAAGATAACAAAATCCATAGTTGTTACATGCAAAAGAAATCTAAAGTTAGATTACAAAATCTATAAGAAACTACTGTCGCACAAGTTATACTCAAAATAGAGATAGGAAGATGGAAAAGAAAGATAAAGAAAGAAAGAAAAAGAAAAATCTAAAAATAGACTAGTGTGTTGAGAAATTGAATGAGGAAGGAGAAGAAAAAAGAAATATCTAGGTTATGAAAAAAAGAAAAAAAAAAGTTACAAATTGATGGCTATATTATACTTGAAATAAAGACTTTTGAATTTGGACCATTGTTGTTTAGTTATACAAAAGTAATAAAAATCTAAATTTATCTCATTTTCGGTTGGGTTCGATTTTTAGCGGGTTTAAAAATTTAAAACCGAACCCGCCCAATATAACTCGTATAAAATCAAAATTTTAACCCGATTTACCCGTAAAACCCGCCCGAACCCACCCAAAAGTAATATTTTTTATCGGGTTTTTCGGGTTCGGTTCGGGTCTCGGTTTTATGCTCACCCCTAGGTTTGGGTATAAGAATTGCTCGATATCAGAATGTGGCAATGTTGGGGAAGCTGGTACAGGAAATCTTGCAAGGTAGTGATAAGTTATCGCTCAAGGTGCTCTCCATAAATATATTAAATCTAGTAACTTGTTTCATGCCTGTGAAAAACCAGGATTACTAGTGTGGAATTCACTTCAAATGGCAATGCCTTGGCTTGAGGATAGTCTGTGCTTGAGATTGGGGAATAGGGAATGTAGTTTGTGGTTATCTAAAGAACCATTTGGTTTAAGAGTTCCATGGATTCATATTAGTGATACTAATCTGATAGTGGTTGAGGTGTGTGTAAATGGAGTTTGGAAGTTGGATGATATTGCCACATGGATACTCGATATCCACATGGAGATTTTAGCTTGTTCACCAATCTTGGTTGGAAATGTACCGAATATTTGGACTTGGTCATAGGAACTGTCATGTGTATTTTCAATTAAGAATGCATATTCTTAGCTTTGTCAGCCTAATGATGACATGCTTGAGATAAGAGAATGGAAGTGGATTTGTAATTCTTCTCTACCTGCAAATATTTAATTTTTTCTTTGGCAGATCTATTATGATTCTTTACTAACACGAGACCTTTTGTTTCTTTTGTGTAAACGCCACATCACGCAGATAAACTCCTATTTAGTATGTGTTTATCCAACATAAACAATATTTCATTGTTTCGTGCATTGTCCACAAGTGAGTGCCTTATGGAGGGCTTTCGGATTTCTCTATCCTCCACTGCAATTAGATCAAAAACTACAAAGGAATGGTTGAAGAAAGTGGTAGGGTTAGCACCACCCAATTCTCTTGTGGATGGCATGGCGAGCAAGAAATAAGGTAGTATTCAAAGGAAAGTTGGAATGCATTTGAATCTTGAAGACATTAGTTATGGCCTGAAACATGCATATTACTAAAACATATGGGCATGCAACTAGTATAGGAGGGCAGCATGATTGTACTATTCATATGGTAAGCTACGGGCCTTCGCCAATCCTTTGGGTAACCTTGAATATTGATGGAAGTGCTTTAACTAATCTAGGAGATGTAGGGTACGGTGGTTCGGTACGGGATCATTAAGGGAGGTTCATTTTGGGATTTTATAGAAGTATTGGGGTGAGTAATAACATTCATGTTGAGATAATGGCTTTGTTGAAGGGTTTGGAAATTTGTTGGGCTTAAGGTTTCAACCTATGTTAAGTGTCAATCCAACTGCCTATACGTGGTTTAACTTATTAAAGGAACTACATCGTATCATCATATTTATGCAGTATTATTGACGCGTATTTAGGAAATGATGGAGAGACAATGGACTTGTAGTCTGTTCTGGTCAAAGGATAACGGTCGGAGAAACCCTAGTAATACGAACTCTAAGAAAACCTAGCCGTCGTCCTAACCTAGAACATTTGATGAGTGTAACCTACCATAAGTCCACTGTCATCGTTAGGGTCACCGCATCTGAGGTATTGTCCGCTTTGCACTTGTTGGGCCGTTACAGTTTTGTCCTTTAAAAGGCGCCTCAGTGGGTTAAGGAGGGAGGGTGTTTATAAACTACCCTTAGCCTCGACTCCTAAGCAATGTGGGACTTTTAGGCATACCAGAACAAGCCCCCCAGTCTATGCTAAGGGGCAAGAGTGGCCTAGGTCCTCCCTCTAGCGCCAAATGTTCCTACCGTAAGTTCGCTATCATCGTTAGGGTCACCGCATTGTCCGCTTTGGCACTCATTGGGCCGTTACAGTTTTGTCATTTAAAAGGCGCATCGGTGGGTTAAGGAAGGAGGGTATTTATAAACTACCCTTAACCTCAACTCCTAAGCGATGTGGGACTTTTAGGCATATCGGAACATAGTCTAATCAATGTCTTGTGCGAGGGTAATTCTTATGCAAATTTTCTCGTAAGAAAATAAGTTGTAGTGTTAGCTAGATGCTTTAGATGACATAAGTTTTTTTTTTTTTTGTTTTTAACAGATGTTGTAGGCATGTTGGTGCCGCGTTTTTAGTTTAGTTGGCACTTGGTCATTGGTTCTTTTTTCTTTATTTTTTCCTTTTCCTACTTTTTCCTCTCATGTAACCAAAAAAAATAAAGTCCCTAAATTTATAAAATCCATATTACTTTTGTAACAATTTCAAACTGTCATAAAATTAACTCAACTATGAAATTTGTAGATAGTCAACATCTCAATTATAATTTTCTTGTCAAATTTAAATAACTAATTAAAAATTTAGAAAAAATTCAAGCAACTTACTAATATATTAAGAGTTTGTTTAAATAAATTTTTTTGTAAATATTTTGGAAGAATAATGTAACGATCCACCTTGACCGTCACACTGTGAAATAACACAACACCCTAATGAAATATATACTAAAATAGTATCATAAGAATATTTACAACACAAGTTGCTAAGCAAGCAACAAAAAAAAATCAATTATACATAACCAATTATGCTACCATAAGGTAGCCTACAAAAGAAACATCCACTCCAAACATCTCCTATTGCCTCTAGCAGTTATCTCCTAGCATATCCCTGCCCTGCTCCCATACATCGTATGATCATCGCAGTCCAAATCGCATAGAAACATGCAAGGGTAAGCTAGAGTAAATAAACAACTCATAACAATAGTCACCATATTCAACACAACAATAAGCAACACATGTATTACATACCTCTCAACAACACATATATTTATAAACAACTTACAACACTGGTAATCTAACAATGTTATCATCATTATCATACTTGTTCAACATACAACACACAACACATAAACAACACATATATAGTAAAACAACTTACAACACTAGCAACTTAACATCATTATCATCATCAAATAGTTCAACACACAACATATGCAACTTAGCATCACTGTCATCATTTTCATCAACTTGTTCAACATACAATATATAATAATAAAACATCATATGAATGTAAAAGCAACTTGCAACACAACGCCACTACCAATAATAACAGCTTATTCATCGTGCAACACACAACACATAGACAACATACATCTCAACAACACCTTCACAACATGTCAACACATACAACTCATATCATCACAATATCAACTCATCAACAAATATGCGACGTCACACATTTCAACTCGAAGATCTCCTACAACATAGGGTGAGTAGCTTAAGTGGCTAGGTCCTACCAAACCGACAACACAAAACCTTTTTAGGTTTGCTAGGTAAACAACAAATTTGGATAAAAATCCACAACATGATAACAGTTTCTCAGACTTTGCCACTTAAACAAGGTAATATAATACTATGTCAGGATAGGACAACTAGGCTTAGGCCTACCACGACATTAGCTAGCTCAACTAAGCCACATATGAGATTAACCTACTGACTATCCTCCAAATACTACAACCCTCTAATACTCGATTAAGAATTAAGTTTTCAACTTCGTATTTTACTCAAATTGGTCACTTGTAATCGGTATAACTCGAACTGGCCCCTATACCGGGGTCACTTCATACACGTGTACCTCGACCTTGCCCACACATGGGATCAACCAAGTCCTAGAGAAGAATAACACATCATCCACTCCAAGGAACAACTTCCTAAGGAGGGTTTTTTAACAAATTGGGCTTTTAGAGCACCACAACACTCTCAATCCACACAATGAGATGAGAAACTTTGAAAACATCTCCCCTAGTCCTAATGATCAACAACTCATCATCACAACACAAAAATACAATTATCATCTCATCATCTCAACTATCAACTCATTTCAACTTTAAATAACACAGTCAACTCAATAGCTTAAAAGCTCAACTCACAATTTACAACTCAACCATCATAAAGTAATATCTTTTCAACACATAGTACAACATACAACTTTATAACAACATACAACTCTCATCTAACGACTTAGCAACACAGTCTACTAATAACTTTTGTATAAATCTCAACACATCTACACACTTCACATCATGCTTCTAACAACTCATAACATTTTCATCATGCACTTCACAACTCTCAACTATATCATCTCATCATATTTCACAACATATAAATAGTTCACACATAACATAAAACAACTTTAACAACATACCACATATTCAACACATTTCTATTTAGAACAACAACTCACTCAACGTATAACTCTTCAACTCATTTAGCACCTATACACAACTACACAACTTCACAACTCAATTACAACATGCATCTCACATCTCACTACTAAGTATCCTCATCATGCTACACAACATCATCTTTCAACACAACACACGTCAACCCATGCTATGCAATCATCTCTAACTACTTACAACATTCGCAACACAACATCGCTACTCATACATCTCGTTTACATCCCATCATCACCACAAAAGCATCACCCACCATATCATTATTCAATATTTTATCAACAATTATCAACACACAACATTTTCACCACATAATACAACTCACACTACATGTTCACAACTCATCTATCATGCCAACTTACACACACAAACAACATAAAACAACCTAAGCACTTAAAACAACTTTTAACTTAACCAAATTACTTATTGTGAAATGACAACCTTCACATAAAACAACATGTATGAAGTTATAATACTCCTATAATTCTCATCCTTACCTCATATGAAAGATAAGAAGATTTCCTAAAACTCTCATGAAGACACCAAGTCCTAATTCCATCATCTACCTTGTTAAAAATTTTAAAAACCGCAACAGCTACAACCAATGCTGAAAACTTAATCCCTGTTCACTAAAACAGCCATATCTGGAGTTATACTACTCCTATCATGCTCATCCTTATCTCATATGAAATATAAGAATATTTCATACAACTCTTATGAAGATATAAAGTCCTAATTATATCATCTACTTTGTTAAAAAGTTTAAAAACCGCAACAGCTACAACCAATGCTGACAGCTTAACCCCTGTTCACTAAAACAACCATATTTGGAGTTATACTACTCCTATCATGCTCATACTTATCTCATATGAAAGATAAGAAGATTTACTACAACTATTATGAAGATATAGAGTCTTAATTCTATCATATACTTTATTAAAAATTTTAAAAACTGCAACAGCTACAATCAATGTTGACAGCTTAACTCCTGTTCACTAAAACAACCATATCTGGAGTTCCAAACCTCCTTTTTGGGTGATTCCGGTGCCATTGGAAATCTAACATCCAAGGCTACAACTTTCATGAAGACTCTAAGACCAAATTCTGTCATCTATCTCCATTACTGCAACACTCAATTCAGCACTCCAGATTAAACTTTCTGCCCTTCCATGGCTTTCCACATGTTTTTCACCCAAAATCCATCAAAACTTATAACCTGAAGGGACCCAACACTTGCACTTGCAAGGAAACAGTCCTGTCATCAACATGCAACTCAGCAAACATCACAAACCCCACGTGCAACAAGAAATTCGACCCAATCTATCACATTCTTCAAACATCTCAAAATCACTCTTTCTAATTCTACACACTCCAATTTAATCAGCATAAAACCAACAAGTTGTTGCAACAATACAACATTTTGTCTCAAAATCAACAAATTATAGCTTCCCTTACCTTGGAGGGAGAAGAATTTCGATTCCGAGCTCTCGAGGAAGAGAAGAAGAAGAAGAGAAATGAAATTGCTTCGGGGAGGAAGACTAGCTTTGCTACTCTTCTTGATTCTCAATAGCTCCACCTTTCAAATCAAACACTGACACCTAAGTTTTAGCCAAGAAAAGGAATGAGAATATAGTAATGGAAGGAAGAAAGGGAAAAAATGAGAAAGAAAGGGTTTGTGGGTGCGGAGGGTGCGAGTCTTACAGATAAAATAAAAATAAAAAATGAAATAATTTTTTCATAAATTAAAACTAACGTATAAATTTATAACTTTTCAATTGATTATTTATAATTTATAAATTTTAAATTAATTCATAAATTAATTTTATCACACACACCTTAAAAGTGTAAATTAAATAATTTGTACTTTCTTGTCCCAGTCTAACAACTTATCAAATAATAACCATCAAACTCTTAGAATATTAAAAATAAATAAATTCCTATCTATTAAATATAGACCTCTTATACAAAAATATTTTTAGGATTTTTTTTCAATGAGAAAATTTATAAAAATTTATAATTTAATCTTTATTTATTATAATTATTTATAAATTAAATATTAATATTTTAAAATAAATTATTAATAAATAAAATAATTTTTTTATCATAATCCACATTATTTATCATAAATTTAAAATATAATTTATATATTTAAAAATATTTATATATACTAATTTTAAATATACTTTATATATTTAAACATAATATATAATTTATTATAAATTTTAATTATATAATAATATTTATGTTTATTATACAAATGAAAACATAAACAAAATTGACGTGTATTTTCTCCACTCTATTTTATGAAAAAATTAATCATTAAAAATAAAGTAGAATAATATGGTAGCGCCTGCAACGTTTACCAAGAATAAGAACACGTGGGTTTAGTGGCCCATGTCGGAAACAAAGACATTACTGTCTGCACGCCCCTTTCCCTTGCACACGCTTTCGTCTTCCTTTTCTCACATACTTCCATTTTCTTTTTCCCCAAACATTTTGACCATTACTATTTCTTTCTTTCCATTCAACCCCATCTTCTAGTTCTTAATAATTTTATGTTTGACTCTTTTAAAATAGTAAGAATGCATTTCAATTTTTTTTCTTCTCAATCTCTTATATCTTCAAATACATTTTTCATATTCATTTCTAAATTGAATTTCAACCTCTTTTAAAGAAATTATCGGTTGTGAAAAATAATAATCATGTGTCTCAATATAAATTCTTTGTTATACCGTAATTTTTCTCAATCTCCATTCAAAATGTCTCAAATGTCATATATTGAATATGCAAAGGAATTGACTATAATATCATCGAAATGGATGAGCTATAATGAGCTCATAGTGTAGCAAATGACTCTCTTGTAGCCATGGTTTCAAGTATGAGATCATGTCAAATAGCAAACATTTTTTTTATTATTAAATTATAATGATAGTATTTTGAATTTAAAATTCTGCTTAAAACTAGAAAAGTGAGGCAACTAACTCGTCCTAATATGCATTAAGTCTCTATATTCAAGTCATCCTATATTTTTGATAGGAAAAAGCTATTTAGTACAAAATCTATTTTTTACAATAAAACGAAAATTTTAGTTATAAAAAAACACTTTATATGTTTTTAAATTTGAATATAGCTCCCATACAAGTCGAGGAGGAACGGTTGCATCCTTACTCTAAACAACTGTCCTTGAAGATGTTTACTATTAATAACGTAATTTTTTTTTTTTTTAGTAAAGATAGGAAAGATTACAAAAATGATTATAATGAGAATTGAACCTAAATTTTCATGTTGATTAATAGTTGCAAGAAATATTCTAGTATGATAAATTTGAAATTATAAGATGTTAAGAAAACTTTTCTTTTATATAAAATAATTATTAAAGAAATCTTAAAAACACTCATATTGAATAATAGTTGCAAGAAATATTCTAGTTTAATAATGTTATTAGAATATATATATATATATATATATATATATATATATATATATAAATATAAAAAGAGAGAAATAGAAAAAGAATAAAGAAAAATGGATAATATTGAAAAAATTATATTGTATATTTTTATTTTATTGAATAATTTATTTCAAAAAATTTTAAATTAAATATAAAAATGAAAAATTAAAAATATTAGTAAAAAAATCTTTAGAATATTCTTATCAGAAAACTCTCGATAAAAAAAATAAAAATAAGTATTATAAATATTTTAATTTAAAATAATTATTATCATTCGTAAAGAAAAGATAAATAAAAATATAATTTTATATATTTAAAATAATTAAACACATAATTATTTTAAAAATTTACTTAATAATTTATAAGTCATGTTAGAATATACATCAAATTTTAATGAAATAATAGTTAGATCAAATTTTTTATTAAATATATCAAATCTATTTTTTTCATAAAATTTTAAAATTATTTAATATTTTATTGATAAACACAAATTAACATAAAACATATTTTTACGAATATATGTTAATTTTAGTTTATATAATAAAATGTCAAATAATTTTTGAACTTTCTAAAAACTTGTAAAGCAAATGCATTCGATAAGGATTTTTTATCTTACCAATCAAATCATCAAAATTTAAATACATATCACGGGTTATTAATTAAAGTAATTATAAGAAAATTATTCTTAAAATGAAATTGATGCTCTTCCATTCAAAATGTGTATTTAGTTTTAGTATAAATTTTAAATATATAAAAAAAAAATTCTTTACCAATCTAAAAACGCTAGTTAAATAGTATTATTTAAGGAAAAGATACTAGTTATTAATTATCAATTAATTATAATAACAAAAAGAAAAGGAAATCTGTTCAAGATTTTCCTGTGTTTCCCTCTCCCACTTGGCGAGAATGTAGGAAAAAAGAAAAAAGGTGTCATTAATTTTTTTTTTATCTTTTTACAATCTTAAATACACTTGATCAAGATCATCTCTCCACAGGATCGTCCACGTGTCTGAATCTGCACCGTTGGATGAAATCCGAATAGGACCCACAGTGTTTGGCACTTGCACCGAACCCATGATGATGATGATGATGAAAATGAACGAGGCTTCACCAGCTCGACTCAACGACGATGCTTTGCTGGTGAGGTGACCTATCCCATCCCATACCCATTCATTCTCCCAACACCCTCTTCCCAAAAGCACCGATTTTTGCGCAGAGCAACGCGAATCACGAAGAGGGTCGCACCCAAAAATAGACACAAAAAAATGGGTGTTTGTGGGTCGAGGCCCAGAGTCTCCGAGGAGAAGAAGAAGAATAATCACCGAAGCAGCAGGAGAAGAAGGAGAATCCTCCGAAGACGCGTCTCTTCTAGAAAGATCGAAGCTAACAACGTTGCTCACTCCAACTCCGCTCTGCAAGCTTCTAATCGCGCTTCAGGTTTTTCTTTTCACTCCTTTTTGGTCTTGTTTTGTTTAATTTAATTGTTGCAGTTTCTTTTTTTGGGGTTTTAATGAACGCTGTTGTTTAATTATTGGGATGTACTTGGTGTAAGTTGATTCTAAAATATAAAAAAAAAAAAAAAAAAAAAAAAAAAAAAAAAAAAAAAATTAATGGGTATTTGATGATTAACATTGAAGTGAAGATCCTTATTTTGTTTTCTGGTTTTAGATGCTGCATGGTTTGATTCTACATCGGCGTTGGATTCTGAATGTGATGACGAGTTCTACAGTGTCTTTGATGGTATGTTAGCTTTTTTTTTTTTTTTTTCTTTTCATCTATAAATTTTGAGTATCAAATTCAAGGTTTTAAATTGGGTTCATGGTTGCTGTTTGGATGTAATCCTTGATATTGTGGGAAATTGTGGGCAACTATGGCTGCAATTCTAGTCATGTGTGGGAAATTGCTGAAAATGTGGCTGAATTGGATGCAATTGCAGTCATGTGGTGGTCCAAGAGACTCAAATTCAAGGTTTTAATTGGGGACACAGGGCACAGAGACTGAAATGCAAGGTTTTAAATTGGGGACGTGGTCACGGTTTTGTCATAATCCCTGGTAAAGCAGGAAATTGCATAAATGGTGTTGTGGTTGTGGAGATTCAAAAACCTTGAGGGTGAGACTGAAATCGTGGTGGCGAACTGTATTTTAAAACCTTGATCAAATTGCTAGTTTACTTTTATTTAGTATGTTATAGTCAGCATGGTTATATTTTTTTTTACATTCAATGTTTGGTAGATGGGGTGTCTATGAATGAGGGTGAAATCAGGTCAAGGCCAATTGATTCATCTCCTAGAGGAGTTGATTATGTGTCTGTTGATCACCAACAACAGTAAAAAAGAGTGCACCCGTATAATTATTCTTGTAGCAATTCTTCTTTGAAGATTGCTAAGAATCAAACCAAACCAAAAGATTGTACATTGAAATCAGATGGCCCTCAAGCTGAGTTAGACTCTGTTTCGACAGGAGAAGTGTCCACAGGTCATGCAGATGAGATTGGAGAGGACAGAAAGCTGGCCCCCGATCATTGGGGGATTCTGCCAAATACCTGTTTGCCTTGCCTTTCTTCCAATGCACTTGCTGTTGAAAAGAGAAGGCCATTGAGTCCTGATACACCAACTTCGCGGAGAAAATCACTTTCTAAACTCTCCTTTAAATGGAGAGAAGGGTCTTCAGATATGACATTACGTGAGTGTTCTACATATTTTTTCACTTGGAATAATTGCTTTGTGTTTTGGTTCTGCTGTATTTTCCAGTTTTGTGCAATTGGAATAAGTAGTATGTTTTTCTTGAGAAAATGTTTTCTGTTTTTGTTTCCTATGTTCATAAATCATTACGACTATACCTCCCTGTTGTCACTTTATTTTGTGTACAATTCTTTGAAAATAGGAAACAAAGTGAAAATAAGTTGACAATTTTGTAATTATAAATGAAAACAATATATTTTTCTCAAATCAAATAGACTCTTAGGACAAGTGTGAAAGTTATGATAGCATGTTACCATATGAGATTGAACTTCTTTTATTTCTATTGCCATGCTTATGGAAAAGTAAAAATGAAGGAATAATGCATTAGTTATTTCTTTTATTTGCTCTTCATGTATCATGCACTTTCCCATTTTTAGATATTTGCTGCTAGTTTTTGTTATGTCTTTTCTTGTTACTAATTCATGGCTTATCTTTTATTGCAGTTTCCCCTAAGGCATTTAAACAAAAACCATTGGCAGGTTCTTTGATTCCATTCTCTCCAATAGAGAAGCAAACCCCTTGTTCTTGGTCACCAATTGAGCCAAGTTCCTTCAGAGTCAGAGGAAAAAACTACCTGAGGTAGCAATCAAATGCATATTTTGGACTAGACATTCTTCTGGTGATTGAACCTGTTCTTAGGATTGTCCTCTGTCCCTCATATAGAAGTCATTCCTCATGTTAACAATCAAGATCTGTTTCATTCTTGATAATTCTATTTTCATTTGTTCCATGGTTGGCAGGGATAAGAAGAAAGAATTTGCTCCAGGCAGTGCTGCTTTCTATCCTCTGGGTGCTGACCTCTTTTTGTCTTCACGAAAAATTGATCATATTGCTCGCTTTGTACAAATTCCTGCAATAAACATACCTGGGGATGTTCCTTCTATTCTTATTGTAAATATTCAGGTAACAGCATGTTTCCTTTTTTTAGATTGAACTTAAATTGATATTTCTCGTGATCTAATCCTTATTACTGAGGTGTGAAATTTATGTTAGGCTCCTAAAGTACAGAGTTTCTTCTCATTGTGTATTTGGATGGGAATTTTATTAATAATTTCATTTCATGTGTACTTAAAAATGTCGTTGGAATACATGTTCTTCACAATGTGGACTTTTACCCTCAAAGATTGTAACATACTTATGCTCTTTGAAATGCAGATACCATTGTATCCTGCCACTATCTTCCAAAGTGAAAATGATGGTGAAGGAATGAATGTGGTTTTGTACTTTAAATTATCTGAAAAATACTCTAAAGAACTTCCAGACCAATTCCGCGAAAATATCAGTGTAAGGGGGATATGCTCTGTCCTTTCTTACTGCCATTGTGCCTCATGTTACAGAAGATGTTACCTCTGTAACAGTGTCTATAGTTTTTAGACACTTATTAATAAGTGTGAGTGTTCTTTTGTTCCTTGACAGAAATTGATCAACGACGAAGTGGAGAGAGTTAAAGGCTTCCCTCTAGATGCAATTGTACCCTTTAGGGAAAGATTAAAAATTTTAGGCAGGGTGGCAAATGTGGAGAATCTTTCTTTAAGCACAACTGAAAAGAAGCTTATGAATGCTTACAATGAAAAACCAGTCCTCTCGCGTCCACAACATGAATTTTACTTGGTAATATACGCATATTCTAGTCACAAATTTAACATGCTTCGATAAATTCTTCGTGGAACATTTAATCTTGCATTGGACTGATAATTGTTTAGTTTTCAGTAGATCATTATTGGGAATCATATTATATTTATATCTCTTTATTTATGTTGTAGCATTTTAGAAGCTCACATGGACATTGGTTTCATTTTCATTTGTCTCGCTATTTGGCATCATTTTCACATGCAAATTTGATGGCATATTAATGCGCATATGTTATTCCATTCCATCTCTAAGAAGCTTGAGTTATATTGAAAATTCTTTTGAGCTGTCAAACTGTCGAAGGTTTCCTAATTTGGTGCTATTTCTTTCACAGGGAGAAAACTATCTTGAGATAGATTTGGATGTACACAGATTTAGCTATATTGCAAGAAAAGGATTTGAAGGCTTCATTGAAAGACTGAAGCTATGTAATCTGGATTTCGCTCTGACAATTCAGGTAATTTTCATACCATTTTATTGGCGACAAAAACTTTCTTCTATATTAACTAAGTGTTAAGCTTACTCCATGTGTATTCCAAGTTTGAATTATATGTAAAAATAAATAAATTATATTGTCAACTAATTAGAAATTATTATTGATATAACTTTAAAATAATTATTGTAAAAAGTTAATACATTTATCATACATGACGATTTTTGATTGACTGTAAGTATATATATAAAAAAAAAATTACACTAGGGTCCATACACTATTTGTTCATTCTCCTTTTCTCATACCATTTGGCTTACTATAGGACGATTCACAAGTATTGGTATGTGATATGCTTTCTGTTGTCTTCATGATGTAGGGAAACAAGACTGAAGACTTGCCGGAGCATTTATTATGCGCAATACGGTTGAATAAAATTGACTACAACAACTTCAACCACATTGGCATTTAAGTTTAAAGCTTCAACATAAAGAATTTTAACCTCAAATATATTGCATAACGATTAAATCTGTGATCTGTCATTCAAGTTGTTTTTAAGAGAGATTCTGTAGCTAACCGCGATGGATCTTTAAATTTCATGATTCATTGATATAAAAGTTGTAGAATGTACAGTAGAATAATCAGATTGGAAATCATCAGAGTAATTTATCTTTCTCAAAGATACAAGCAGTCCCTGTAGCCTTGTTAATCGTTATCACTTTTGAATTCAGATCACTGCTCATATTTCCCAAGTTGCAAGATTACATGAACATCATGGCAAAATACTGATTAAATCATTAATTTTATCCTTGATGTTTTGCTTTCATGTATTATCTTCTCTCCCAAGTGGCTTTCCAAGTAATAAAAAATGTTTTAGTAGTTCAAGAAGTATTAAAAGTATACTAAGTAGTCTCTTAAATATTAAATAAAATTTCAAATAATTCCATGAGTTTTATTGAAATATATCAATTTGGAGACTGAAGTGATAAATATTTAATACTCAAGGAATTATTCAAATAGTTTTAATACTTTAGGGATTATTTAGGAGAGTAATAATTTGATGATGAAATTAGTAGTTTATTCAAAAACAAGGTATATACATCATTATTTCTCTCAAATGTTTAAAAAAGATAAATTATCATATTTTCTCTGAATAATCATCCACAATTATCTAATATTTTATTTGTATAACTATTAAATGCCTTAAATGTCTCGACTCTTGTAGTATTTATAAAACACAATACAATGCCACATCATTAACAAATAACATTAAAAAAAAATGGGATAAGTACTACTAAGCAGTTATAACTTATAACTGTTTTCCTATACGTCAAAAGTTGTAAATTTATATTTATATGTCATTAAACAAAGTCCTAATAATAATTGGGTTTCATTGTAATCCTCTTGGTCCGTGGGACTGGGCTGTGTTGCTATCTTCAATCAATTCAACCCGTTTGGTTTTTTGTACATCTTAGATTGTGTTATATAATTACATAACTCATAAATTGTGATAGGGATGAGATGAGAAAATTTATAAGAAAAAAAATCCCCTAATTTCAAGGTCCCAAAGTCACATTTCAAATTCTCATTATTCTACAATCCTTATTCTCATTCACATTTTAACCCCTCTTATCCTTTCGCATTCTGTGTTTTTAATTTTTTTATTTAATTTATATTTTTAATTTCTCATTCACATTTATATTTTTATTTAACTTTTAATTATAAACTAACTGAATGAATTGACTTTAGAAATCAACAATGGCTAACCTATCTAACCCATTTTACATCGGTGAATACATTCATTTTTTAAGTCTAAACTACAGGCATTTTCTATAAAAGATAATTTTGTTTGAGCTAGAATTTTACACACTGGAAGAGTTAATTATCTATGTGAAATTTATTTTATGCATAAGACTTATACCTTACTTTAGAAAAAAAATATTTGAGTTCAAGTCTTATAAATAAATAAAAAATGTGATTAAGAGAATAAACTTTAATACAATAGTCAGTTATATTTTTTTAAGAAAAGCAGTCATTAGCAAAACTTTTTTTTTTAACCAATAACATGATTAAAAAACATATCACTTTAATTGATCACTTCTTAGTTAGATATTATTACTCTAATCTCAACCTCAATTGTTAATCTTTACCTAAATTCAATAAAAAAAATTCTGATAAATAAATTTGTACATTATTCATAATAGAATTCATGAATAATTGGTTGACTTTTAATCTTTCTTCATTCTCTTGCATTTATCTTTTTATTTACTACTCAAACTCCATTTTCTTTTCACTTTTCCATTATCCTTATTTTATGATGAATAATGTTAATAACATTTTTTTTTATTAATCAACAAGATCTAACACAATTTTCATATAATTATGTATACGAAAATTATGTCTCTCTTAAAGAGGGTGTTTTGCAAAACTAAAAAAGGTGTACCTTTTTTATGTTCTAAAGGAGATCCTTGCTACATTTATTAAAAAAAAAAAAAAAAAAAAAAAGAAACCGGTCCACTCTCTTTTTAATAGGACCACCAAAATTTACCAATTAATAAATAGCAGAAAAAGTATGTTGTTGGTTGTTAGCACCTATCTTTTATTCCCACATGCATGACAATATTTCTTTAATTTAATTTATTCCCTCTTACATTGAATTTCCGGGACGACTTAAAAATATTTGTAGTTTTCACATTAACTATTGATATTGTGACTATTGATAGTTTCCATTGGCTTGATGAGTTTTCATACACAGTGAGAATCAAACACATGTTTCTACTAGATAGATTCTCTTAACATATGAATGAAAAGTATCTAACCACAATAAGATCATTTGTTTACTTATTTTCTTTGTTATTGATAAAATATTGATTTTTTTATATTGCTAAAACATAAGCATAACAACAACGAGATCATTGAAGACAAAAAAACTTCTCAACATTAACTAAAAAATGTTCATTGAGAATAAGATGAAGACATATTTGCATAACATGAAAAGCCAAAAAAATGGCACAAAAAAAACCTCAAATAGTTGTAGGAAATAATCCTGATCAATCACGACTTGTTGGAGAACTCATACATCGTCCAAAAATGGAAAAGAAAAAACCTCTATGTACCTTATTTTGACGAGATTTAGATGAAGAATGTGAACGTTTGGAACCTTGGCTACCATGCAACCTTCTTTCCATAATGTTTTCTTCCATTTGTGACACATTATTTTCTTCCTTGTACTTTTTGTTCTTCCCCGATGCCGATGTTGTAGCATTGCCTTTTGAATCCACAAATTGCATGTGATCTTGCCATATTCGACCTGAAGATCCTTGTCTTCGAAATGAAAATGATGATCTCTGCAACGTGTTCATGATGAAATCAGGGTTTCCACTATTGTTGTGTTCTTTTCTTTGTTTTTCTGATGATCTATATAATTATGAAATACCCCTTCTCTCAAATTTTAAGTGCTTTTTAACTGATCACATAATTGTATTTTAGTCGGAGAGAGAAGATTAGGCAAGTGGTGGATAAAGCACTTTTTGTTTGGTTAAAAGGATATTGTTGTGATTCATTTAGCATGTAAAATGTAAATATAGTAAATGGCCTTCCATATGTTTTTCTCTTATCCACACAATTCTGACTAATTCACTCAGTCAGTTGCTATATTTGGAGGCTAACAAGTGTTTTTATCTACTTTTGGAGATGCTACATTTTAGGGATTACACAATAATAAAACGACTGGTGTATATTGCTCCTTTTCTGGTCTTGTTTTTCATTTTTGGACTAATATATAAATGCTACATTAATATTTACTAATGTAATTTGAGTTTGTTAAAATAATTATGGGTAACAAAGGTTTGAATTCCTTCAAGATTTTAAATTGTATTTCAAAATTTTAAGGTTTAAACTCAAGATATCTTATTTAGTATAATCTCTTATTGGTTAATTTGTGCTTTCCCTTCATGATTTTAATACAATTGTATTTTAAATTTTTAAGGATTTAAACTCAAGGTATCTATTTAGCATAATCTCTTATAGGTAAGACAATTTATGCACTACATGATAACTCTTGCTTTTATTATTTATATTTTCTTCTTTGTTTATTTAAATAAATTTTTTTGCAATGATATCCTCAATATTAGTACTTTGGATATTATATATATTATTTAAAATGTCTACTTATAGATCGACTATAGTGATTTAACTAAACATATGTTTTAACACTAAAGTAAATGAAAAGAAAAATCAACATTTCTTTATAGAAAAATGTATTTTTTTTATTGATCCTTAATATAAAAAAATATTTCATACAAATATTCATTCACATTAAGAATTTCCTAATACATAGGAGGTCCTTATGTTAATAAGAAGGTAAAAGGATATAAGCCAAGTTGATCCAAATATTAAAATTCATTAGAGCTATATGAATTGAAAGCATTATAGAAGTAAGGAATTATTCTTAACTAGATTTAGATCCGTTTGTTACAACAATTAAGTATATTTTAATTTTAATTTATTACATATTAATTTAAAAAATTAAAATAAATAATATAACAAGTCTTTGAAAAAGAGTGTTTTTTTTTTTGTAAAATTTCAAATATTTCTATAATATTATTAAAGAAATCAACATTTGTGAAAATATTTATCGAGGCAAATTTTACTTTGTAATAATTGCAAGAATAATTATGTAAAAGCAACTTATTATTTTGATAACTAATATTTATTTTGTATAACTTAATTGATGAAATCATTTGAGGATTAAAAAGAATTGAATCGATGTGGGTTACAACATAATAATAAAAAATGTTGACATTGCAAGAAATAATTTTCTTACCGCTAGTTATTATCACAATTTGTGCTTCAAGATTATATATTATAAATAAATTATATAACTACACATTAATAATAATACTCAAGATTTAGTATATGTTTAGAAACATTTTTTTTAAAATAAACCATTTATTTTCAAAAACAAAAAAATGATATGTATTTAGAATTAGAAGTTAAACTTAGAACAATCAATCTATCAGAATAAAAATTCTACTATTCAAAGGCATTTTTCTAAAGAGGATAAATCACAGTAAAATCTGCAACTAGAAAAACATGAGTGGTTTAACTTTGAGTCTAATGTGAAAGTCTTGTACTTAATTATCCTAATAATCATCAATAGCCAGAAGAAGAAAAAATGCAATACAAGAACTTAGTAGTCAAAAGAAGCATCCAAAAGTTCAGGGAATGCTGCTCTTATCTCACTATCCCTGTCCAAAATACCATCCACAAATGAATGGCCTTCACACTGTTTGTTAATTTGGTGTTGCATGCTTGTACCACAAGCAACAACCCCAGAACCCTGATTACTAGTTCCTTGTTTGTCATGGCCATTATTGCTTTTGGTATTGTTGGAAAGTTCAGCTTCACTTTGCAATATTAGACCTGAGGGGTTCAAAGACCACACAAATGAGTCACTTTGGAGAAACTCACTCCAATCAAAGGAGGAACAATTAAGAGGGGCAACATGAGCCTGAGTGGTTTGGCAAGAGTAGGACTTTGGTGAGCCTAAGTGTGTGAGGTTAGAGGAAGATGAGGATGAGGTTGAGGATGCAACTTCACTCAAGACATTTTCTGAGTTGATGATTTGGTAAGGAACCTGGTGTTCCCCCCATGAGGGAACTTGATCCTCTTGTGTGTGCTCCAACATGGACTTGTTGGAACCTGATGGTTCAGTTTTTGTTGGTAACATGTTACTCATCAAGTCCTTGTTCACAAAAGCCATTTGGTTGGAGGTGTTTGGGAGGCCACTAATACTTCCCAAGTCAGAGAGGACTTGTGATACTGGCTTATGAGTCACTGGATCAATTCCCATCTTCATAAGCTTCTTCCTTAGCTTTGTGTTCCAGTAGTTCTTGACATCATTGTCTGTTCTTCCAGGTAGTCTTTTTGCAATTAAAGACCATCTATTTAAAAAAAAAAAAACAATGTTTGTGATTAGCTGTCACAGATAAGGTGATGAGATTTTTGTGTTTGAAAAAAAAGGTTTAAAGGAAGGGAAAAAAAAATGGGTTCATACAGTTGGCACATTTGTGATGCATGTCAACGTTTATGGTTAGTTCATTCCCTCAATAAACCAAGACAATACAGTTAATGTTTTCCTCATGTAACATGAACCAACAAGTGCATAAAGTTTTGTCATGCTATTTTTGCTTACTTTGAGAAAACAAACAGAATTTAATTAACTGCACCAGTACACTGTGATCAAATGGCTTGAAATTAATTATAAGCACTTTAGAAATTAAATTCCCTTTCCAAATTAAGGCTTATAGGTGAATGAAATTTGTAGTTAAAATACAAATATGATGTAAGATAAGCCTTTTCTTATAGAGGTGGTAAATTTTACGAAAAGATTTTGATCTTACTTTGAACTTTAAATTCAATCTGATTATGTACTTTGATGCGTGCCACCTTTCATATTGGTTTCATACATTGACTAAGACTATACAAGATTATTTTCCAAATATAAATAGTAGAACATACCTGCTTCCTATGGCTCCATGAAGGTTAATAATGAGCTCTTCTTCTTGGGCAGTAAAACTATCATGCTTGAGATCAGGTCTTAGGTAGTTGGTCCATCTTAGCCTGCAGCTTTTACCACACCTGTTCAACCCTGCAAACAAATTCAAGAAAAGAGAGTGAAGTTGCACCATTTGAAATTATGAGTCTGCTTGAATACAGGTTAGAAACACTTTTGAAAATTTTTCTACCAAGAGTTTTTTTGGTAGAGAAATTCTTAAAATGTGCTTCTAAACTTATATCCAAACAGGCTCTATGTCTCTTAATTCCTATTTTACTTTTTTATGAAGGAAAGTGTTGAAGAAACCTGCTTTCTTTGGAACCAATGTCCAGTTTCCAGTTCCATGATTGGATACATAGGCAAGTATTTTAGCATCTTCCTCAGGTGTCCAAAGACCCCTCTTCACATTGGATTTGTCACAGCAAGGAGGCCTTCCCATTTTTGAATGAGAGAAGTAAGGGAAGGACAGAGTGAGTTATGTAATGGTGATGCAATATGCATTGAAGGGTAACTTTAAAGTGGTGAAAAGGCCTAATGTTTAAGATATGAAGAGGCAAGAAAAGCATGCAAATATTGGCTCCTAATAACAACAATTGCATGATTATATTCATCTTTCTGTAAACAAAATAAAAAACCAAAACCATTTGTATGACATCAGAAACATAATGCAAGTGCCTTCCCATTCCTTCTCTCTCTCATATGCCTCCCCATCAAAAGCAATATCTATTTCAGGTACAATTCGAATGACCTATTTGGTTAAAACTGATTTTCATTATGCAATCAAAATTCTTTCATCTTTTGTGTAGCTTGGTCTCTTTAGCAGCACAATGCCAACTGCCAAGTCCCAATTGAACACATATATGCCTACAAAATATTAAAGAAAACGTTCACATAGACCCTTGTCACAAGATAGATTCAAACTGATTGAGCCTATGTAAGCATTTTATCAGTAATTTATTAATAATGAATTATAGTATCTGTCATCATTTTCTTACTTTATTTCTCCTTTTGGCAGAGGAAAGCTTAAGGAGTGGAAATTGTACTGTGCAATTTACAGTGGTGCTTGCATCAAACCAACTATTAATTGTCTGTTACTATATTGTATAAAGACCAGAGCATAGGTCATAGTACTTCCATATTAATTGAGTTTAATTTATACATATTATCGATTTGAAATATTTTGCACAGTTTATAACGATTTACCTGGTTATCACTTCATATTAATCTATAATCCATAACATATATAAAAGCTATAACTTAATTTGGTGTAGATATTTTTTTTTAGACGATTTTACCCTTAAATTTTTAAATAATAAAAAATAATATTAAAAATTAATCATTCTTATAAATAAATTCATATTCAGTATCTTGAAGTTTAATGACCAAATGCAACATCAGATAATCTAATAAATATTGATAAGTTTTAAAAACTTTTATTAAATAAAATATAGAGGTACTTAGGGAGGTGTATTAGATTAGGATTTTAAAGGACTTTTTTAGTTAAAAAAAATCTTGCGAATTTTAAAAGACTTTGCAGGATTTTCATGACTTTTAAGATTTTGCAGGATTCTACAAGGCTTAAAATTAGGATTTTAATGGATTCTGCAAGACTTTTAAATTAGGATTTTAATGGATTCTATGGGATTTTGTAGAATTTTCGTGGATTTTTAACATTTGATAAGATTTCAAAAAAAAAATCATACATTCAAATTTAAAAAGATTCAAAGACAAAAATAATAAAAAATAACAATGTCTAGATAAATAATAATAATAATAATAATAATAATAATAATAATTCTCCATAATATCCTATCTTCTTAAATAACATTCACCCACATATTCATATTTATACTAGTCCTCCAAGCATTAGCGTTTTCTCGCTCTTACTCCTGGATTTGAATAATAGGCTCAAAAGTATGATTTTCATTAACCGGTAACGTTGAAGATGAAGGTTCATTCACTAGTTCAATTGGAAATTCATCAGAACGACATTCTTTATGTAGAAAGTTATGTAGTGTTGCACATACTAACACAAGTTCTACTTGTGTCTTAAATAAAAATGGAGGTACTGACTTAAAAGTTGTGAACCTTGACTTAAAAATACCAAATATTCTCTTGATCACATTCCTTAAAGACGCATGACGAAAATTGAATAATTCTTTTTCATTTTCAGGTTCATTACCCTGACCTGTAAAATCTTGTAGATGATATCTTATACCTCGAAATGGAGCTAAAAATTGGCGTTGATTAGGAAATTCACAATCCACCAAAAAATATTTACCTAATTACATATGCAATATATATAATATTAGATATTGCAATGTCTTGTGTTAATTTTTTTTAAAATATAAAAAAATCATAATTTCACAATATAAAAATAAAAAGAAAAATTCATAGTAAAAAAAATATTATAGATTATGATATCAATTTCATCTTTCACCTTATCCTTTTCTTGACGTGTGTTATAAAAAAAATTATCACTTAAAAGTTGAAATTTCAAGCACTTTTTTGTGTTATATAAAGGAAAAAATTCAACTACATAGAATAAAATAAAGCAAGTCAATTAAAGAGAACAAACAGAAAAATAGAGCAAGTCAATGACACTATCATTTACATATCGGAGTTTCATAAAATAGGGGAATGGAATGAAAACAGTACTATAATATTATATATGAGCAATGAACAATAGTGCAGTATTATTAACAGAGAAAAAATGGAGAAGACAGGAGCATAGAAGAAGAAAAAAAGATGAAAAACTCACTTGAAAATTCTTGAAACACTTGAAAAGTCACTTCAAACAATCCTTCAAAATCCGATGGGTTTGGATGAGATTATTTTATGAATTTGATATTTATAGATAACACTAGAAAGTCCTTCAAAATCTCTCTCACACAACAATCCTTTAAAATTCTTATATTTTTTAATACCAATAGATTGTTTTTAAGTTGTAAAAAATCTCAAATGAATACTAATGGATTTTAATGGACTTTTTAAAAAATCTTGAAAATCCAGATTGAATATCACTGAATTGTTTTTAAGTGACATAAAATCCTTATTAAATACCAATGGACTTTTTTATTAAAAAAAAGGTTTTTTTTAGATAATTTTATCTTTTAATATTTAAATAATAAAAAATAATATTAAAAATTAATTATTCTTATAAACACAAGAATCGAACCTAGGACTGTGAGGTTTGAGAACCAAATGTAATACCAGTTAATTTATCAAAAATTAATTTTGAAACATTTTTAATATATAAAATATAAAAACACGAAATGTTTTAACTCTACTAATAGATAGAATGACAATGATAAAATGATTAAATCTAATTTGATATAAGTGTAAAGATATTTTATATTTGGTATATACAAATTCTCCTCAAACATGTATTTTCATTATTAAATTATATTTAAAAGCACAGAAGGATCTTCATAATTTTTTCTAATATTTTACCATTTTTCTTTAAATCTTTATTTGAAAGAGGTTTATTATTCATTTAATGTGTATATATTTATTATAGTGTCTATTTTTTATGATTGGCCATTTCCCCCTCCCATCTAAGGCTAACTCCGTCCCTGTCAAATAATGTCAAATACCATTTATCATTGACCACATATTTATTTATTGAGTTAATCATTCATACACTGTTAACTAAAAGTTTTTTTACGTTGACAACCAATTATATTTTTTAAATTATTTTATTTTATTTTTATTTGATTAAATAAGAAAATGACATGACACTATTAAAAAATATAATTGATTGTCAGTGCAAAATAATTTTATACTAAGAATGTATGGGTATTTAACTCTTATTTATTTACCTACCTAAATGCTTTCGCTTATAATGGTAAGTTTCTTGATTCATACGGCTCAACGGTCAATTCTTTTAGTGTTAAATTATGGCAGAGTTAAAGGGATAAGAAAAGTTAATTACATGAGTTTCAAACTTGTTAATTACACGAGTTTCAAACTTGATTTTGATTGAAAAATCAATTTTATCCTCTTTATGTTAGATCTTTTTTCCTAGTCTTTGTTTAGCATGTATGCATTGGCAAGAGTTAATACCATCACCATTTAATCATACAAACAATTTTTTCTTACATCACATCACTTTCTGGAATAAGAGATTGGTCCCGCACAGGATCATCAGCGCATTTGGAGGGCAACAGATTTTAAACATAACAATTAACAACAATCCCTTTAGATGGAATACAACGATGTAAGCTTTCAACGACTGTATATCATATGCAGTTAAGACTTAATTTAACGATCCCATTTTCATTAAAATTTAATATTAAAAAATTGTAACCTCATTCAACTTGACACAAGAATTAGTATATTTCTTATACTGTTCATTCATAATTCATTTGTATTTAATGATGCATCCTTACCAAGCTGAAAATCCGTTCAAAATCACAATAAGAATAACCCAAGAATAAGAGAAGTACAAAAGGGTTTTAAATCAGTTATAGTTTTATCTCGCTTCTTGATGTTGCAAAAAAATCGGACAGTGATCCTAAAATCCTTGACCTTGCAGCCAGAATCACGGTCACGAACCGTTTTCTAAAATCTTGGCACAAAGTGTAAAAAACAAAAATGAGAGCAACAGTAACTATGTGCGTGTTCGGGTAACATTCTTCAAAAACACTGATAAAAATACAAAATAAAAAGAATAAAACTAACATAAGTATAAACTATTTTGTAAATGTTCTTTTCTATCGACTTCTCCAAAATCTTATTAAAAACTCAATAACGGAAAAAATTATTTTAATTTTCCTAAGAGTGCTCTTAGATAAGTTTATCCAACCTTATGAAAAATGATAGCAACCAATACAATCTTTAAGAGCGAGGCAACACCACTTCACTTACCTGATGTACATCCAGTTCATGATGGTCATTGGAATATGGTTAAAATCCTTGTGCTTTTAGAAAACAGTATCAAAAACAGCTAAGAAATGTATTGGCATAGTTCCATGTTGAAGTTCAACAAAAATGAATGTTATATACAATATATTTGTCAATGTATTATAACTCTACATGCATTTGAGAGCAAAGAAAGGTATAGACTTCCTAAGAAGAGCAGACATTGCAACTTTTCATACAGTTTCCTCTGACTCCATCACCACCAACCATATAAAGTGGATTCTTCTCACATTCACCTATTTTAGCCCACCTAGGGCAATTATCATTCTCATCAACACAGCCTCCACTACCCACTTGCCTGACTGGTTTTTCAAAGTCACTCACGTGAATCCACTTAGTCGCAGACCACTTCTCACCCTCAATGACTGGGCAGCTTCCATGCAAGCTCTTAGTATCCGTAGTTGCATCCAGATGAAGACTGAAGAACAACAATGCATCACCCTTCTGAGGTTTTACTGAAATCACAGAAACAGATAAGGTTAGAACTTAAATCCTCTGCCATAAAATAAGAAAGGAAAATGGGTGGTTAGATTACACAAGTATGCAAGAGATTAAAACAATGGTAACTGTGAAACATCAAGGAAAAGATTGATTTGCTTCATTTAGTACCAGAAAAATCAATGAATGCTTAGTGCATTGTAACTTATAAGATCAATATTAACAATCACATTACAAAAATTTTGGCAGGAGAAAGATGTCTCAACAAAAAAAACCTATATAACCAATATGGTTTCAACCAATTTAGTAAATACCAAATTAAGCAGCTAAGGAAAAAGAAGAAAATTACAATAATTGGTAAAATATTCATTTGGCCCACCTAACTCAATTTTAACTGAGAAAGGGGACACAAATAAGATTTTATATATGTTGAAATTATAGGGTTCAGGTAGAGAAAAAGGAAAGAAGTATGAATAAATAAGATATATTAATGTGATGTACTAGAACAACTGATCCAATGTTCCTATTTAAACTAATAACCAAGTCATGTACTAATGTACTACTGTCACAAGTAAAAGCCCAAGGCCCACAGAAGGTGTTTGGGTAAAACAACTTGATTAAAACGGTTATTCAATAAATTTTTATCATGAAACTCGAGAGAGCAAGTGTTGATAAAGCTTATATTCAAATAAGCTAAAAATATATCATAAGCCCGTATAGATTCTAAATTCTAAATAAGTTACTTCAATGTTCAAATACCCCCTATTAAATGAAGAAGTGAATCAGGAAACATGGTAGAATTAAGAAGCAAGAAAAGGAGAAAATCCTAAAAATGTTCTAGGAATCTGTTCTCCAGTTCTTTCATTTTTGCAGGCTTATAATTATCTAACGTAATGGAAACTCTATAAATAAATGGAACCACTTTATTATTACATCCCAATCTCTCTTCACAACTTCATGCACTTGAGTGGGTTAGTGATGGGGACCAAAGTGACCAAATGGGCACATTGTTAAATCAAATGAGTCATGGGCCTAGGATACGGGGAAAGTATATAATAGGAAGAAAAAGGGGACATGTAGGAAGAGGAGCAGGGGAGTTAGTTGATGACTTGGAACTTGGAAGAGTGACAAAGGGTAGAGCTAGAGAGAAGTCAATTATAGAGAGGGAGTGATGATACTTTTGGGACAAATTTTGGCCCTGTGGCTTGGACTCTCAATTCTGGGAATCGAGAGACACATTTCTACCATTTTTGCCCACTCTACTTCTTGTATTTATCCTCCAAGCATCAAGAGAAGCTCACTGATAGTGAGCCTTCCTCCATATTCATAAACAAAGAAACATTGTAGAAGTCATGGGGTGTTCAACAAATGGGCTTGTATTTGAAATCCAGAGAATTTGAAATTTTTGGAATTTAAATTATCTTTATTTCAATTTCTACCATTCATTAAATTCTTTGTTTGGATAAATTAATTCAAATTTATTAAATTTTAAATACTTAGCTTGGATAGGGCAATTTAATTTCCACTATAAGCAAAATTGATTCTACAAATGGATATTGGATATATATATAAATATGTATATATATATTCATATTGAAATTTTAAGATTAAACTTCATAAAAATAAATATTAACCAATTTTAAAATATTTAATAAATTAAAAAATTAATATTAGACATTATTTAAAAATAAATTTAAATATTCAATAGTTAAAAAAAATTGATATTTTTATATCAACATTAAAAGAGAGGAGAGAGAGGTATGAGAAAAAAGAGAGAGAAGAAAGAGAAGAAAGAGGAGAGAAGAGAAAAGAAAGAGGGATAGATGGAGAGAGAAAAAGAAAGAGGAGAGAAAGATATGAGAGAGACGGAGAGAAAGGGAGAAAGGAGAGAGAGAGAGAGAAGAAAGAGGGATAGATGGAGAGAGAAAAAGAAAGAGGAGAGAAAGATATGAGAGAGACGGAGAGAAAGGAGAGAGAGAGAGAGAAGAGATAAAAATTATAGAGAGAAGAAAGAAGAGAGAGGAAAAAAGGGAAAGAGAATAAATAAGAGAGAGAGAGAGAGGAGAAAGGCAAGAGAGAGACAAGATGGAAAATAAAAGATAGGGGAGAGAGAGACAGGATAGAGAGATAAAAGCTACTATAAGTGAGACACGAAAGAAAATTGTGATTGTGACTAAGACTATCTATGCGTAATGTCAGAATTTATACAATCTGTCAAAATCTAAGAAGACAGGGCTTGGCTTAGTACAAATATTGATGTCATGAGCATCTGCAGATGTTTTGTAACATCCTCTTACCTAGAAGGCAAAATTATGCGCACTGTAAAATATTATGCACTAGAAACTAGAAGGTATGTTTCTTTGATATATGTCGTGTTTGGTTTCACGTCCGCCACACTTAATTCACGTTAAAAACGTGAAAATAAGAAGTAAAAATTTCTTATTTCTGCGTTAACGTGGTTTTTAAACGTGGAGACACACTAATAGTTCAAAATAAACAATAACCTCAATTCAATATATCAAAAACTACTAATAGTCTGTAAAAGCATTCAGAAATAGTTATACCTGCATATCCGTTGTGAGCACATTCAGACCAACTCTCATCTTTTGGCTGCAACAACTTTGCCTGAAAAGGCAAACAAATTAATAATGATTTCATTTTTTCTTTTTTATTGAGGAGAGGGAGTTAGGTGTCTTTATTAGAAGGAAACATCAGAGAATCAAAGCCATGAGAAAATCTTTACCTCAGAGTTGGGAAAAATTGTTTCCCCGCCCTTCTCAACATTAGATAAATACATCAATACAGTGGCAACACGATGGCCACCCAAAACTTGATTAGCTTTGTCATGGAAGTAATCAAAATGTGGTTCATACTTCTCACCATTCTCATAGTGCAACACTTGCATCGACTCACCATTCTCTGATGCAATTCAGACACATTTAAATTGAAGCGAAGAAAAGCAAAAAACTGAAATGGATCAAAGAATTATTTTGTCTACTAACCTACAGGAAGGAATGTCCATGCAGAAATTCGGGCTTCAATATCAGTAACTATTTCATCCTTAAAGATTAAAAATAGAAGAAAGAGGATATCAATAATTAAAAGCACATTTCTAATAATAAAATTTCAGCTCATGAAAGCATGGTTACAGTGTCAAAAACATTTCTAAGAAATTTTGCCTAATTTTCCCAACAGCCAGAGGAGTAGATGATTATGAGAGGAGAGGTATTACTGATGACCATTAGATTCATTATTCATATAGGCATCATGGATATAAATGCTAAGTTTAAAAATATATGAGCCATCTCAAGCCTTGACCTATTTTTTTTTTCCTTTAAAACAACTCATGGGCTCTGTGCCTCTCTACAATTTTCTTGGTAGTCTTTTTTAAAATCACTGTTCCCTCTGAATCTGAATCTCATGATTTGTGCTCAGTAACTTCAAAATGAATATTTGGACATGAGAAAGAATTATTTATTCTTTTCTATTTTGTGCCCGGACAAAGTAAACCATTAACCTTTAGCTAGCAGTGCACTGTAGTACTGACAGTGTCTTCCCTCCATACATGCACACATTTGAATGCAAGATTCACTCCTTGGCACAACAGCAATGATTCTCACTAACTGTTGGATAGAAGCGGGTTTTAATTGCTTAAAGCCACCCTTATAATTTTTTAATAAAATTTTGTATAGTGAAGGTTGGGTAGAATAGCAGTTCCCCAATGCATAAAAGAAACTTTTTACTAAACAGGTGATGAGATAATGATACAGAAAAATAATTATGAAGAAATAAATATTTATTTGTCCAAGAGTCATCATTCTACACATTTATGAGTCTTAAACTACTTAGTCCAGTGTATTTGATAAGTTAAATATAGCAAAGTCCAATCTAGTAATTGGAATATTGATAGTAGTGCATAATAAATCAATCATGAACTTTCAAGGTATCAAAAGATAATTGGAATATTGAAGATCATTATATAAGGAGCATAGGAAATACATGGAATATCTTATCAATTAGAATAAAATGAAAAATAGCTAAAATAATAATTAGATTACAGGTAAAAAAAACTATGTTTCAAATCAAAGTACCAAATTGAAAAAATAAAAATAAAAAATCCTAGGCCTTATCAAATAAACTTACAGGTAAAATATTTCAAGCACAAAAGGTGTGCAGACTATATGTACTTTATTGATTTTTGAATATGTCACCAGAAATCAAAAGATTGTGCTACAGATGAAAGTAAAGAATAGTTTACTTCCGACTGATTGAAACAACTATGAAATGAATCATAATAATCTATAACAAGCCAAAACATACATGGAGAGCATTCACCACCTCATTTTCATAAAGAAGTAACTTCACATAAGTCAGGTGGATGTGCAAGTACATGAAACAGATTATTAAACACATGATTAACTTTACAAGTTCTTTTCAATATTTGGAGAGAGGAAAAAAAAAAAAAAAACAAGACAGAGGTTCAATGCTGTCATTTGGGATGGGCTCTCATCATGGGTCCAGACATTATATTATACTTATACCATTGAGTCCAATACTTTCATCTGAGATTGATTATTCAAAGCGTCAAGAATCAAGACCTACAAGCACCACCAGCTAAGGCAGTGAACACCTCACAGCCAATGGTGTCAGATAAATAATTGTGTATTTTGTTTCATTCTTGGATGAACATAACATTTTGTAGTAAATGAAAGAATTAATAAGTTGAGGAATACATGTATTCAATAACTATAACAATTGAAGCAAGGATAAAGGAAAAGTCAACAAAGTGACCAATTCTAATTCTAGCATACAAATGGAATTCACTCATCATTCTATAGCAAGAGCAAGAGAGAGAGAGTGAAACAGGCCCCTGGATCAAAGGACGAGCTGCTTCAGCTTCAATTGGCTGAAGGGAGGTCCTTGAGACTAATGTTGTATCTTCTTGGATTCTAAGTCTCTGTAAAGAAAATTAAACAAGGTTGATGGTACCCTGTTCCTGTACATCCTACCCAGTTACCCTTCTTCTCTCCAAAAAGTACAAAGCAAATAAGAGAAGAACTATCCTGAATTCAAGGATTCTTTGACCGCTTCAGTTCAGAATATGTGGCACAAGAAGGAAAAACATATGATCATCTCCTTATTTACCTACTAATATTTTATTTGGCACATCTTCACTTTATTGCTAATTATAAATCAATCCACATTTTGCATACAGTTTCATTCAACTTACTCAAATCACTCATCTATCTCTACTTATTTTCCCAGGATTAATAAAACTCACAAAATCATTGAAACTCCAGACTAATTTGTTATACATTTCTCATCACCAAGAATAATCGACAAACATACCTATATGGGGAAGATAACAAGAACCAGGTGTTCCAATAAAAGAACAAGCCAAAAATTGAAAATAAAAACATTGCCAACTATACTTCTCTATATGCTACATAATTAATCAGAATCACGTGAAGAACTTAAAGGTTTTCACATAAACATAAAATAAATCATCTTTGATTCATCATACCTGTGCCTTGTTGAGGAACATCCCAGAACTTGTTCTGACTTCACTCATTATACTTTTACCAGACTCATTGTCTGCCACCATAGACTTCTCCAGCTTATCCTTTGCCTAACATCACAAACATTCAGGCATGGAATGGAACACAATACAACTCACACCTCCATAAAAGATCTAACTTAAACTCATAAAATTACTGTACGGTCTGAGACCACCACATGGTTTCTGTAATCTACACAACTAGGGTTTTATTAACTCTTTTTTGTAAATTGAAACCTCAGCAACTTGTCGCATTAAAATTAAGAACATAGACCCTTGGTGGTCCTTAAACCCGATGCTAATATCAATCATAAACATCAAACATCAAAAAGAAAAAGAAAAAAAAAACGCATTCAATTTACATATGACGCGTACCCAAGTTTTATTAACTCTTGGTGGTCCTAAATTCATTCAGCTACTTGTTACATGGAAATTGAGACCATAGACCCTTGATGGTCCTCAACTATACAATAATTTCTCCCTAAATCCAATGCTAATATCAATCATAAACATCAAACATTAAAAAGAAAAGAAAAGAAAAACTCATTCAATTTCAATCTAGACATGACACGTAACCAAGTTTTATTACCTCTTTCTTTTAAAATGAAAGCTCAGCTATGTGTCCTGTAGGATTACAGAGACCATAGAGGCGTGGTAATCTTGGACCATCCCATAATTTCTCCTTAAACCCAATGCTAATACCAATCATAAACAACAAACATTATAAAAAAAATTTTAAAAAAAACCTAACCAGATTTATCAAATGATCGCATTCTTTCTCAGATAAAAACCCCTTGTATAGAAAAGCCCTGCAACCATAATTCACAAAATTTAAAAAAATTTAAAAAAGCATTTGTCTAACCGAGGAAAAGGGCAAACCTGGGACTCCACGAGAGCTGAGTGACCCGCGTGGGATCAAACTTCACTGAAGACACTCCTCTCTTCAACCTAAGCACCGATCCATGCCTGAAAAAAACCAATTGAAAATGAAGAAGAGGTCAATTTTCAACGGCATTGACCATTCACCGACAGAGAGAGGGAAAAAAAAAGTGTGCATTATTATTACGTGGCTTTGGATTCCTGGTCCAAACCGGGCAATCGAATCGAAGAAACGAAGATCTGAAAAGAGAGGAGACAGAGGAAGAGCGAAAGGAAACGAAGGGAAACCATAGCGAAAGGTCTTCTCATCTCTGGTACAATGAGGAGAGTGTTGCAACGTTTATGTAATCGGAGAGCTGAAAGCGAAAGAGCGTGAAAGAAAATGGGAGCTCAGCGTTTTTTAATTTTGATTGTCGTTTTCGGACCGATTATTCAACGAACCAAACGAAACGCCCACTGGTTTTCATTTGCATTTTCTACTGCCTCTGTCTGTTTCTGATGTGCGCTTAAACCCGCCTTCTCGAACCTTCATTTACATCAAACATGGAAACAAAAAACAATAAGTGATTCCTCTGTTTTTCTACCAATCTCTCACTCCAACAACCACCAATTAATACTTTTTTAACATTAATTAAGATTAATGAATGTTAAGAGTTAATGAAAATTATAAATTTTGTTTATATTATTTAATGAATTTTTTATCCATCAAAATTACCATTATAGTATCATGTTCGAATTAAGAAATTATGACTATTGTGATTTATTTAACGAGTCTCTTAATTTAATAGCAAAATTCACCAAATATATAATTTTTAAGCCAATAACAAATATTTTCTCCATCTCATACTAATCGTAATTTAAAGTTTATTGAAGTTTAAAGTTTTTACAAATATGTAATGATAATAATAAATATATCATATTTTGATAGAATTTTACTAAAATAGTTTATTCTCTCAATAAATCTATTAGTTTTAATTGTGATGATTGAATAATTTATGAAGGAATAAATTAGAGGAAAAAAGTTAATTAATATTAGTACATTGAAAAGTAAGAATATTATTTATTTTGAGACATTTTTCAAATGTTAAAATTACAGTAATTGTGGGATGGAGAGTAAAATAAGTATGACTTGTATTTATGATATTTTTTACTCCCTCAATCACATAATAAATGGTTTTTTAGATTATTTTACATAAACCAATAAAACTAGTATAATAGTAGGGTTAGGTTGAGGACTTATTGAATCCCCATCAAAGACGGTTTAAATATATACACCAAAAGCATGATAAGATTACTTATCTTAAAAGAGCAGAGGTAATGTTAAATCAAAAGATAAATTTGGATCATTGAACTTAGAGTTTTAATGCTAACAAATAAAATATTTTTATAAAGAAAAAATGTCTTAAAAAATGTCTTTGAAAAATATCTTTAAAAATATTTATCATAAGATGTAAATTGTTTGCAAGACATTATAAATTAGACAAAACATACAGTCTATCTTATATATATATATATATATATATATATATATATATATATATATATATATATATATATATTAAATGTTTATTATTTATTGAGATTAACAATAAAAGCTTTTTGAATGTTTTATTCCTTGACAAATCAAATTAAAAGATTATCTTGAAGCTCACAAATTTATTAAAGAGAACAAGATTATATTTTTCATCAAGACCAAGGACAAAGATCCCTAAAATCACATAAAGAAGCAGATAAAGTCATTGTTGTTACTGGAATGCACTACCATTGCTTATGCAAGCTCCATTTGGTATGAAAAGATGATAAGTAGCCTCTTTGATCAGATAAGAGATATCATTTGGTGAAATATATTTAATGCTTGCATTAAATAAGCCAACGGTTATTTATTATTACAAGGAAAGACAATGAAGATAAACAAAACAAGCTTATGAGCTGGACTCAAAGTGTTACAACAATCATCTTCTTTGAAGTATTGTATAAGAAGATTGAAAGCTCAATAAAGATAGAATATACATAATAAAGAGAACAGACATATAGATACATCTTTGTATAGAAAACATACTCTTTGTAAATCTATTCTTTCTTGTAAACATTCATTGATTTGTATTGATTGTATAACGTCTAAGTGAAACGAACACAACACTTGTGTAACCTTCATGATCATTATTATAAGGTTAAAACTGAAGAGACTTGTAAAAGAATATTTGGTTATTAAGCTTGGAGAGACTTGTTGTTAAAAGAATTCTTGGGTAGTTGCATGAAGAGGCAAGTCAAAAAATATTTAGGGTTGAGTCAAAAGTGGCTTGTTGAAAGAATATTTGTATCTTTGTTTAAAGATAGTGAAATTCAATCTGGTTAGATTGAGAACTGATATAGTCTTAGTGGTTGAAATGAACCAATATAAAAATATTCAATGTTCCATCTAACTACTCTTTGTATTTCATCTTACTAGAATTACTACTTCACTATGACAAAAAGTGCAAGTTTTGATACACATTATTCAACCCTTCTTCTAGTGTTTATCTTTTCTCCATGAGTAACTAGAATATACTTTGGGTCTCACATTTAGACTCAGACCCAATAACAATATAGTATAAATAATTATGTTTTATATAAAACCCTCTACCTCGCATATGTAGATAAATTTAATACTTCGTTATAAGGATATAAAAATCTTCAAATGGCTTGCATAAATAATCAAAGTGAAATCTCTAACATGAGATAGAGTCTCACATTACAAGCACTTAAACAAAACTCCATACTAATACGAAAATATAACACTAAACATACATCTTGTACTAGAAATTAAGCAAAAACATCCCTAATCTAAACCCTAATGTCATGTATCTTATCAGAGCACTTTCAAGACAAGAATTAAGCCTCATCATCAAGATCCTGATGATCATTACTTGCAATAACATACATATAGTCAAGACATGAAAACAAAGGGGAGTGAGAAAACTTCTCACTCTAGCTCATTGCATGAAATAAAAGATAAATAATCAAACACAATGTATACATTATTAATACAATAACATGACATTAAAAAATATTTGTCATTATCAAATAATTCATACATCACCATCACACACTCACTCATTCATGACACATTAATCATAAATAATTCATTTGCATGCAAATATGGAATATAATAAACACGGACTCTTGATTTGCATGCATGTGGTACTAATCTCAATATATACGCAGTGCATATGAAACAATTTGTCGATTTGTGTGTATATGATATATGTCACGTTGACTCTTTCATATTATGAATTCAATATATATATATATATATATATATGCTCAACGATTTGTCACTCAACAATTTGTCACACATATGATTTGTCATGCTCATAATTGTTATTATTCATACATACACTTTACCACATGCACAATTTGCCATACAGGGAGTCAAGTATCCCATTCAAATAATTTATCAAACATACATAGTCATTTCACATTCATTAACATTCAAATTACTCATCACATCATCTACACCCGGTGCAACTCATCTAGAGAGCACTCATAGCTAGGGATGGCAAAAATACCTGCACCTGTGGGTATCTGCGGGTAAAATCCGTTACGGATAATAAATGGATAAACTAATTGGGTACCCGCGGATAATGGGGACGGATAAATTTTTACCCGTTTATAAACGGGGCGGGGGCGGGTATGATGATATCCATACCCGCGAGTACCCGTTTAATAATATTTCTTAAATATCATAATTATACTTGTACCACATAACCCTAAAACTACACTCTCTCATCTTATTTTCCTACAAAAGTGAGGTTGATGAAGTTACCAACATGTGTTAAGCATGTTATAGAATTATGTTGGATGTAATTTGATTAATTTTCTAGCTTTGATTAGACCAATAAAATTTATATATTTTAAGTTGTTTACTTTCATTTGGAATTATGAGATTGAATTATTGTAGCTTTGTGATGAGACTTTAACTTACTTGTGAAATTGATGTATTTTACGTTATTGATTATCTTGCATTTTTATTATTATTTCAACAAAATTAACGTTAAATACAAATTCAAAATTAACATAGAATTTTTATTTTTAATATTTCAATGACATTAAAAATAAATTTAAAATTATTTGTAATATATTTTTTTTTTAATTTCTTAAAAATTTATAGATGTGACACCCTCTACCCCAACATAAATATGAAATCATGATAAAAAGAACGTCTTATTGAGTTAAAAATGTTTAAAATTAAAACAACCATTCTAATAACGTGAGAGTAGAGAATTCACATTCATCAACTTAAAACATTATCAAATGCGGAAAAGATAAAACATAAGTTTTTCCAAACAAAATACATTAATGAAATCCTAACTATGCCTAGCTATACCCCGATGTCACATATCCTATCAGAGCATGCCCAACTGAAGTGTAGAAATAATAGTTAGGCAACACACATAGTTCATACAATCACAGTCATAGTCACACATTATTTAGGTACAAATTTAAATTATACATATAACAATAACACATGCATAATCATTCATCATGCAATGATCTCATGGACTCGACTCATAAATGCATGTGGCGCCAGTCACGTGTCTCATAATCACATTTCTCATCAGTTCATCACTGGTGACCCAAGGTACACCTTGTTAGCTTGTTACATCACTTGGTGACACAATGTACACCTATTAGTTGGTTACGTCACTTGGTGACCAAAAGGTACACATGATTAGCTGGTTACATCACTTGGTGACCAAAGGGTACACCTAGTTAGCTTGTTACATCACTTGGTGACCAAAAGGTACACCTGATTAGCTGGTTACATCACTTGGTGACCAAAAGGTACACCTGATTAGCTGGTTACATCACTTGGTGACCAAAAGGTACACCTGATTAGCTCATAAATGCAAATGATGCATGTCACACATTCACAATTTCATGGACTCTCACATTTCACATTCATCACATCTGACATTCTCATAGTTATAACTTATCTCATTTCATCACATTTCACAATATCATGTCTAATGTCATTTGTCCCTATTTCACATAATCATACTTATAATTATTCCTCATAGGGTTTCTCACGGAATCTACAGAGCACTCTAATTCATATTAGAACTAATCTAATTTCAAAATCAAATACATATTTACACTATACATCACACAAGGAACGTAACAGAACATTCAAAAAGAAAAACAGAAAACACTCATAGAGTTTCCCGTAGGAACCCACAAAGTACTATAATTCATATCAAAACTTATCTATTTTCAAAATTAATCACATATTCATACATCTCATTCAATAAGGAGTACAACAGAAGAATCAGAAATCAAAACAGAAAACATTTATATTTTGCCTGTTCCTAGGAGCATGCATCAGGCAAGGGATTGGGGGTCAATCCGATTACCCAACAATTATTCCCACATCCCGAGCGAGGTTTCTCACTCGCCCCTTACCCGGATAAGTAGAAGAAGATGCTAAAACTAGATCTTGCTGGTCTCTTCCTCTAGGCTCCCCTTGCTCTTCAGAGAGTGTAAAAGAAAAGAAGTCAGAAAATGAAAAGTGTGCTTTTTGGGAGTGGCAGAGAGCTCAATTTATAGGCAGAAAATGAAAAGGGATATCGTTTCTTGAATACGGGTCTGTCCATAGAAGAGGATGAAGTTTGGAAGAAGCTCTGGAAGTTAAGGCTCCCTGAGAAGGTAAAGTTCTTCCTGTGGCAATGTTTTCACTCAGCCCTTCCAACGAATTAGGTTCGGGCTAATAGGAGGTTGGCAGAGTCTGGTGCGTGTCCGCGTTGCTCTTGCCCTCAAGAGACTATTTTACATGCACTTCGGGATTGCCCGTACTCGAGGGAGGTGCTGATGTCTGGTGGGGTCAGTGTGGGCTGGTCTTTCTCTGTAATGGACTGTTCCTAGTGGCTGAAAGGGATTATTCTGCATTCGGATGCTATTAAGCTCTCCATTACCTTGTGGTGGGTCTGGCGGTTCAGGAATAACATGGTGTTTAACGACGAGCTTTGGTCGGTCTCGGCAGTCCGTCGGAAGGTGATAATGTCTACGGTGGAGAATAGTGTGTACAACGCTCAGAGGCGTTTATGGGTGGAGCAATCTCTTTGGAGGCCTCCGGAGCATCCATGGGTCAAACTAAACACGGACGGGAGTTGGTTGAGTGAGAACTCTGCTATGGGGATGGGTGGAGTAATTCGAGATTCGGCCGGTATGTGGAGGGGAGGATTCTCGCGGGGAGTTCGTCATGGGGATGCGTTACGAGCGGAGCTGTTGGCCTTGGAGGAGGGTTTATCATTTTGTTGGGAAGGTGGGTTTCGGAAGGTGAGTTGCGAATGTGATTGCCTGGGAGTAGTTACGCTATTTCAAGACCGATCAATGGAGAGGGATCATCTGCATAAGCACTATGATGTTATTCGTCGTATTAAGTGCATGTTAGCTAGGGACTAGGGAGTTTATGTAAGTCATATCCCTAGAGACGTGAATTCAGTAGCTCATACGCTGGCTAGTTGGGGTGTAAGGAACGTAGGTTCCAATGTATTTTGGAGGAGTCCTCCTGATTTTATTTTGTTACCGTTAGGTCGAGACTTTATGTCTTGAGTTGTTTGCTGTTTAATTTCATTCTTTACCAAAAAAAAAAGATAAGAGATCAAGATTCAAGAAGGGTTCATGATATATACACTTCCTTTTTTCTATAAGTACACCTCTTTTTTTAAAAAATATTAAATTTTAAAAATATTCTTATTTATTTTTTTATTTTTTAGTTTTATATTTATAACATTTTATTTAGTACTTTATTTCACACATCTTTCCTCTTTTTCTTTTCTTCAATTTTTACATGTACTCTCTTACTTTTCCTTCACCTCACATATTTTAGTAGCATGTAAAAATTGAAAGAGAAAAAAAAAGTGTGAAAAAAAAAGAAAGTAACAAATTAAAAGTTGAAGGTGTAAAATTAAAAAAATAAAATAAAAATTACAATATTTTATAATTTTTAAAAAAATAAAGGAGGTGCACTTATAAAAAGGCTAATGATATATATACCTCCTTTATTTTTTAAGTACACCTCCTTTATTTTTTTATAAAAATTATAAAAATATTGTAGTTTTTTTTAGTTTTCTAATTTTACACCTTCAATTTTCAATTTACTATTTTCTTCTTCTTTTTTACACACTTTTTTTTTTCTCTTTTAGTTGTCATATGCTACCAAAATAGGTGGGGTGAAGGAAAGGTAAGGGGGATGCATGTAAAAATTGAAGAAAAAAAGGAAGATGTGTGAAAAAAAATACTAAATTAAATATTATAGATATAAAATTAAAAAATTAAAATTTTAATTATTTTTTTATAGAAAGAGATATACTTATAGAAAAAAAGAAGTGTATATATCATGAACCTTCAAGAAGCGTTATTGAAAACTAGACAAAGAGGCCCAAATAGACAAGGACCCGGCCCATTTCCCACCTCCATTTCAAATTTAGGGTTTCCACATTCTAGATGGTTCACCGTTCAATTGTGCTTCCCTATAAATAACAGCGGCAAGTGTTTCTCTCACTGTATCCCTCTCTCGCTAACCTCCTTCGGTATCTCAGGTTTTCAATTTCCATGAGGATGTGGATCTACTGGCTTGAGTTTTTCATTCATTAGGTTCTTTCTCTGTTATCTTGTTCGGAATTTTACGTTTTCTTGTGTGTCTGTTTTCTTCTGGTATCGATCATCTGATGAGAAAAAAACTGCAACAATATGATTGGATTCATTCCATGATTCCTAGTATTTAAGTCTCTGATGATTAGTTTCTCTTTTTCTTTCTTCTTTATGGTTCTTCAATTTGAATTTCCCTTTCTTTCTCTGTTGCTTTTGTTCTTGAGAATGTCTGTTGCTTTCGTTCTCTGTTTTTATTTTTAAATTAGATTCGGTTGAATTCAAAGGCGAAGAGGTGTGATGAGTTTTACATTGGTCCGTGTTTCTGAATCACCGTGACCGACAACTTTTACCAATTTCTGATCTCCAATCGCAGATAAATTTGTTCCTTCTATGATTTATTTAATCGATTTTTCTTCCGAGTTTTACATTTTAATTCTGTTTCTTTGATTTCTTGATCTTTTAGGTTATTCTTGTGTTGGCGTGGCTCAGTGATTTTCTGCCTTAGTTGCAGTATACGCTATTCCGATTCATAATGTGAGCTGATATATTTTCTTATGAGAGCCTGTGCTATGTATGCTTTTCGAAATTTGTTTTCATAATTTTAGATGTAGATATATAGAACCATTTTCTAGTTATTTCTATAGGTATTTGCAGTTCTGCAGTGATGATTTAAGAATCAAATTCACATGTCAGACTTCAGAGATTTTTCAAATCCATGAGAATGACAATTCTGTTACTGAGCAGAATGTGTAATTTATTTAATTATTTATATTTTAATTTATAACTGTGTTATTTAAAAGTATTTTATTCCCACTTGATTATTATGTTTTTAATTAAGTTATATTGACGGGGGATTTCTCCGAAGGAGTCTCGTACTATTTAGAGAGCAAACAAATTGTGTTTGTATATTTCTCCAGTGACCGTCATAGATTAATGCTCACCGGCGTCGACGGCGCCGCCCTCACGGGTGGCATCTCCGCCGGAGCAGTCTCATATTCCATCGCCTTGTGGAGCGGCGTCGCTGCTTTTACCATTTGGGACTGGCCATGAGACGAACATTTCATGGTTGTATTTTGTTAAGTTTTGTTATCGAGTTTTTATCTTTAATACCTCGTTCCGGATTATTCTTTTTTTTTTTTGGGTCTACGTCATTGTTTTTCTCTATTATTGGTCAATTGATGAGATACTAACTGCAACGATATGATTGGATCTTATTCCATGATTCATTGTATTTAAGTCTCTGATGATCAGTTTTTCTCTATTCTTTATATTTTTTGAGATTCTTGTTTTTCTGTAGTTATTGAGATTAATGTTAGCCATTCCTTTTGAACTTTTTTATTTATTGAAATTACCTTTCCTTTAAATTCAAAGGTGAAGAGATATGATGAGTTCTACATTGGTCCGTGTTTCTGAATCACCGTGACCGACAACTTCTTCCAATTTCTGATCTCTAATCGCGCCTAATCGCGTATTACTTTATTTATTATGTAGTCTTATTTGATTTTTTTAATCTCTTAAATTGATTTTTACATTTATAGCCATGATTCAAGAATTTATTATCTGATCAGAGTTTGTTTATATTTTTTTGCTTAAATAGTAGATACCATCTTTTAAAACCAACCATCTAGCAGATCTAATTTATGATTTATCCGACTTATTTAAGTTAAATTGACGGGGGATTTCTCCGAAGGAGTCTCGTACTATCCAGAGAGCAAACTAACAGTGTTTGTATATTTCTCATGTAACCGTCATAAATCAACGCTTACTGGTGTTGACGGCGCTGCCCTCAGGGGTGGCATCTCCGCTGGAGCGTCTCATATTCCATTGCCTTGTGGAGCGGCGTTGCTGCCTTTATCATTTGGGACTGGCCATGAGACGAACATTTCATGCTTTACAGATGAATATATACATTGTGTTTATGCTTTTATTGTATTGAATTGCACACGACGTTGTATGACTAGGTGGAGCTGGTGACTATCATGTGGTGGGTGTGGAGGTTGAGAAGTAACATGATGTTCAATAAATGGAATTGGAATATTGAACAATCTGTTGCAGTATAGTTAGTTCAGTAGCTGGGAATAGTTTTACACTTTAAGGAGCTTCTTTTGATGGAAAGGCCTCTCTTTTGGTGCACCCCATTGTTCGGTTGATTTAAACTAAACGTAGATGGAAGCTGGATGAGAGGCACATTGGTTGCTATTTAGACATTTTAGATATATAAATATCGAAAATTATGTATAAGTATGGAGTTAGAAGTTATTTTTTTTTTTTAATTTTATTTCTATAGTTTTTCCAATTTAGTTTGTGATATATTAAATATCGAGTTTAAATGTTTTTAATTTTTCAAATTTAAAGTAAATTTATTTTGGTTCTTTAAATTTAAAATTATTATTTTTAATTCCTGTTATTTTTAAAAATTTTATTTTAATCTTTTAGGTCAATAATAATATCTTTAAAAATGATTAATTATGATAATTATCTAATATTAATTAAATTTAATGTAATATTTTTATTAATAATAAATAAATTTTATATAATTATGTATGATAAATGTTTTAATAAAATTTAAATATAAAGATTAATATATTTTCTTTAAAATTATAAAGACTAAAAATAATATTTTTAAATTTAAAAGATTAAAAATTGATTATTGTTTATAATATAAAAGTTATTTTAAATCTTTGGATGACATATTATCGAGGTTTGGATGAAATAGTTGAACAACATAAGATATATTAGTTGAACAACATAAGATATATTTCGATGAGACTAAGACTTTTAAAACAAATTATTCTCATCGACAGATTTTTAAGTTTTTATATAAAGGGATCTCTTCTTAGGCATTGTATTTTATGTATATTGTCCATGTCAAATTAATTTTATACATGACAATTTACATGAACTCATTAATTTATATATCATACATATTAATATATTAAGCCTTTCATTAATATCCTGAAATCATATTTATATATATATAGAGATTTATCTATGTCTTAACTTCATAACACAAGAATAACATCATGAAATCTAAGGAATCTCAAACAAAAATCCTAAATGGAATGGAATCTCGCAATAGACATTGGGTTTTTGTTTAAATTGCACCCAAATAAAAACACAACATGGAATCCTTGGAGTGTCAATGAGTGAGAGGTCCTGCGAATAAACTTCACTCTTCTTGATGATGCCCAATGTTATATCGGAAACTACACAAATTACACATATTGTAGAATCGTGAAATTGTTAACATATCAAAACCAAATTTTCACATTCCAATTGGTAAAAGTATTTTAAACACGCAATTCATACAATTACATATTTTTAATTTTCTAATACAATCACTAATACGTTCCATTAGGATTTCCCACAGAAACGAGTAGTGGCAACAAAACATACATTTTTTAGCCAAGCTAAAAAATTACCAATATATATGTATATTATTTATATCAATTAAAACATACAATGAGACATAAAGAAGATAAAGTCACATTTAGGAAAAACATAAAATATTATGTTGGAGTTTATGTTTGAATAATTATGGCTGAATTTTATTATTTTTGTATCCGTTGTTTTCCAAAATATAAGTTATACATGTATGTAACGTGTGATAGAAGGTGTCACAACTAGAAGATGGATGGGGAGTGGAGTGAGTCAAATGAAAATACCAATTGATAAGAAGCTAAAAACTATCCTACTATAAAGTACTTTATAGACACCATGAGAACTATGAAAAAGATAAAGATTACAATAAGAATAATGTAACGACTCGCCATGGTCTCTACACTTAGTGGAATCGCACTACTACTAGTGAACTAAGGAAAATATTAAATTGGATAACTCATACATACAGGTATAGATAAGAATAAAAATAACCAAATTCTTTAAATACAAAATAAAATGCCATGTATGTACAGTCATCCCAAAAATAATATTCCCTAGTGCCGGTCAAACAGACAAGAATCGCTACCCAAAATGGTAACCCTAACACGAGGATCAAACTCCCCGTCTCGCAGCGGTCACCTCGACTCCAAGCTAGCCCTGATCTGCTCCCATACCAAGTATGATCATCGCAGTTCCACCACATGGAAACATAAGGGTAAGCTAGAATTCACAAATGAATCATAATAATCTATACTACACAATCGTATTCATAGAGTCACACCATACACTCTATCCAATACTACTAATGCATAAAATATAATCCACCAGTCATGAAGTCAAACACCACACTTCATCATATTAATAATCATGCAATAAATGCATCTCATGACAGATATCAATTCATATCAATCATCTAATGCGTCGTCACGCATACACCTAGGAGATCTCCATAACAATAGAGCTGTATAAGTGACATTCCATCCTACCGAAACCATCCCAACCGTTTTCACGCCCAAAGCGCCCGCTCGGTCACAGCTAAACAGGATATAATCCTCCCTCGGGTTTACTCGGATGATGTCACTTACACACTTGGAAGTCCAGATCCACCGTCAGGTATAGCACAGCTGGGTACGGGCTTACCACGACCTTGGCATGCATTAACCAAGTCAATTGTGGAGTTCGCCCACCGACTATCCGCAAGGATCCACGCACCTTCCCGAGTACTTGGTTAAGAGAATAACCCTCAACCTCATACCCCGCTCCAACACTAGCTAAGGACTTAGAGGAGACTCACCCAACCCAGTGGCCTATCTGAGCACCACTCTTCCAAATCCAGTGGCCTCCCAGAGCACCACTCTCATATATCAGTGGTCTATCCAAACACCACTCTCAAGAGACTCTATGTGAGCTCTTCCAGTTCGAAAATATTTTTCCTCACCTCAAGTCCTAGGCTAGACTCATGCCATAGGCATCACATGCAATCATGCATCATACATCATAATGGTCTGCCCACCATCATGATCAACAATCATACACATGTCATAAGACATCACATGCAATAATGCATCATACATCATAATGGTCTGCCCACCATTATGATCAACAATCATACTCATATGAACATATACGCATGTCATATCATATTCAAACATTCATACGTATCATCACAAAGCATACATATGAATCACACCTCACCATACATCATATATCATACATACATGATCTAAAACTTTAACTTTAAACATGCATAAGCATCAATTCATTCATAAACTTATTCACCTCGGCGTAGCCTGAGCTCGCCCAGCCTAATCCCAGCCTGAGAGTCCCAAGACTCATCCACGCCTAGCGCATTCAACCTGCGCCCATCTGATGCATCAAATTCACCAGAACCCCCATTTTTTTTCCAAGACTTTGAACAATTAGCGAATTCTCCGATCCAGCCATGGATCCTCAACTTTCATGCATCAATTGAGTTTCTAAACTCACATGCAACTTAAATAACAAACATTCTAGCTTCCCTTACCTGAAGATTGGCTCAGATAGCCAAAGACTGAACAAAAGTAGAATTTCCCCTCGAGGCTCAACTCGGAACTTCAGTCTTCCCAAAACAAGCTTTCTGATCTGAATTTCAAGAAAAGTCAGAAGGAGTTAGTGATCTAGAGGAGAAAAGGAGTCAAACAGAGAAATTTGGGAGAGAAAGGAGCTCACTGACCTAGAGACCTTCTCTCTAAAACTTCTCTCTAAGAACTCCGAAACTCCTGAAGGCCCCCAACCCCCTATTTATAGACTTTCGGATTGGCCCAGAACGGCCCGTTCCGAACTCCCAAATCACGCACAAAATTAACGCCCAGAACGGCCGGTTCTGAAATCAGAACGGCCCGTTCCGGGACTCAACCGGAACGGCCCGTTCTCCCGGTCCGTTCTCCCTCCAGAACGGTCCGTTCTCCTTCCCAGAACGGCCCGTTCTCAACTACAATATGTAGTTCAATTCAGTAGCTTGGAACGACCCGTTTCAATTTGGGAACGGCCCGTTCTGGGCTACTGAATCAGCTTTTTTTTTTTTTTATTTTTTTATTTTTTTTATTTTAACAATGTTACAAATAATATTCAGATTTTTCCTTCATGCCTCTAAAGGCTAAGGAATACATCTTTATAACTTAATATCTTTATAACTTAATAGTTATAAAGGATGATTATACAAATGTCATCATCGTAAATATAAAATAACTTAAAATTAAATATAACAATACACCAATATTCTAAGTTAATCTAATGTAATCTTTCAACCATATGATTTTCTTTCTTTTGGGCTTAAAGTCCATCCTAACAACATTAAAAACTAATTCGATCATTTAAGTCTCCTTGCAAGACTTACAAGGTACAAAGGCTATATTTTACGTATAAAACATGAGACTCATCTTTTAACTCACATGCTTAGTTAATCATATATAGAAAAATCACGTAAATACTAAAGTACATTCATATAAATAATTTTAGATAACAAAACACAACTTATACCCAAACTCGATTCTCTTAATGTAATCAATTAAAAACATAATTAATGCCTAAACTACATTTTTATACAATCAAATAATTAAATGCATAAATTAATTTCACAAAAATCTCTCAATTTCATCAATCAACATCCTATGGGAACAACGAGATCTCATAGATTCACAATTAACTTAAATAATTCACAATTCACAATGCATATAACTCAAAGATTAACCACATATCGCATATCCCAACATACATATACAATAATTATGAAAACATATTCTTGGAGTAAATAAAATCTTTCATAGTTGATAACATCTTTCATGGATAAAACAAGTGTCTCAAATATCATAAGGTAGAAGATTCACATTCACAACTCAAACATAACTCCAATGTAGAAATTACAAAAGAAAAGAAACTAAGGTTTTCAAAACAGTTTAATGGAAACAACATCCTCGGCTAGTCCTAACTACACCCCGATGTCACATGTCCTATTAGAGCACGCCTAACTGAAGTCTAAACTTTATCACCAACATCCTCATGCTGATGGTCACCTACAACACAATAAAATACATACATAGAGCAAACGGGGGAGTGATAAACATCTCACTCAAGTTAAGGTGTAAAAATAACGGCAGGCAACACACACAAATCATAACAAAGCACAACACAAAGCACACATTAATTAAACATAACTCAAGTCATACATGTATTAGTAGCACATACACAAGTCACTCATTATGCAATGATGCCATGGACTCAACTCACAAATGCATGCATGTGGCACCCGTCACATATCACATATCACTAGTGTGCTACCTAAGCAACACACCTAAGGTAGTCTAGGATTACTTGTTGGGAGCTACCCATACTCTCAACTAGAAGGATGTATTGCTAGGGGCTGGTCGGGATAGCGAAGCTGCGCAAGTTACGTCTCGTGCTCACAAACGGGCAAAATCGAGACATCCAAACCGCACTATCCCCTAGGACTCTTCCAAGTTGTTACACAAGGAGGGTCTTCCCTAATGATGTACTCCACATTGTACCCATCACATTGATGCACATGATGCATGTCATGCACTCACACTTCATTGACTTATCATTTCGCTTGTCATAGTTACTCATATATCATGCCTCATTGTCACATATCATCATGTCTCATTTACTTTTCACATTGTCTCATCATATTCACATAATCTACACAGAGCGCTCTAATTCATATCAAAACATATCTATTTTCGAAATTAAACACATATTTACACTCAGCAAACGTCAAGGAACACAACAAAAAATTCAGAAGGCAAAACAAAAAATATTCAAAATTTACATGTTTCTCATAGGTTGTCAATGGAACCCATAGAACACTTTAATTCACATCAAAACTTGTCTATTTTTAAAATTAAACACATATTTACATTCAGTAAACATCAAGGAACACAACAGAAAACTTAAAAGGCAAAATAGAAAACATTCAAAATTTGTCAGTTTTTCATAGGGTTTCGTGTAAGAACCCATAGAGCAATCTAGTCCATATTAAAACATATCTATTCTTGAAATTAAACACATATTTACACTCAGAATCACACAAGGAACGCAACAAAACAATCAAAAAGAAAAATAAAAACTTTCATAATGTATCTGTTTCTCGTAGGGATTCCCATAGGAACCCATATAACACTCTAATCCATATCAAAACATATCTATTCTTGAAATTGAATGCATATTCACACTCAGAATCACATAAGGAACGTAACAAAACAATCAAAAAGTAAAACAGAAAACTTTCATAAAGTGCTTGTTTCTCATAGGCAAGGGATTGGGGACAAATCTTGCTACCCAATAGTTATTCTCACACCCTTAAGTGAGGTTTCTCTTCCCCTTACCTTGATGAGAAAAATTCGAAGCACAGGCAGAATCCGGTTGTTCCTCTTCTCTGAGTTCTCCTTGGTCTTCAGAGCGTAAAAGAATTTGAAGCACAGACAGAATACGTGAAATGACTCTTGATAACTTCCTTTTTCTCAAATTAATAATAATAATAATAATAATTAGCAAATGACCGCAACATCCCTCCTTCCCTCTCAAATTAATAATTAATATCATTAAACATATTCCCTCATTTTTAATAAATAAAATATACTTAACTCTAAATAAAATATATTTTCGTAAAAATATGTCTTATATCAAATAATCGAAATACTAGTTAAAAATCATGCTTTATATTAAGATAGAACTCATATCAAATAGCTAAATAATAAAAATCCTTCTCATAAACACATAAAAATATTAAAATAAATACTACGTATTATTAATATAATTTTTTTATGAAAATTGGGGTGTTACATTGAAACAATTAGATTAGTCTCTAAAGAAGAAACTAACAATTGAAGGTGTTGAACACAATTATTGGATATAAAAGAATGAGTTGCGTCTGAATCATACAGTACATTCAAAGTTTTAGCTTTAATGAAACATTTACCTTGTATTAAATCATTGTTTTGAGCAGCTTCAGTTTCAGTCATGGTATAAACTCTCCCAGTTGTAGGAGATCTTAGTTTGGATTCAGAAGTATTTGCGTGTGCCTTTGGTTGTCCACACTCAAAAAACACATGACCAGGCTTTCCACACTTGAAACAAACAAGTCCTTTGAGATGACAATCCTTTGCTTAATGTCCCTGTCCACACTTGAGACACTTAACTTGATTATTCATAGGTCTACTGGAATTTCTTGCAAATTGAGAAGATTGGAGTTTCCATTGAGGTCGATCATAAGGTTTTCCTTCATTATACTTTTTCTTGTTAAACTAAGGACCAAAATATTTTGGTTTGTTATCCATATTGTGATCAAAACCTTCCAGAAAATGACACTTGTGTATTAATGTAGGAAAATCAGAAATTTATAATATTTTTACTTCCTTTCTTAATTAAGGTCCAAGACCATCTTCAAATTTTATACACTTCATTTTCTCATCAGGATGATAAAAAAGCAAAATATTTCCCCAACTCCTCAAACTTAGAAGCATATTCTTCTACTGTCATGTTTCCTTGTTTTAATTGTATAAATTATATTTCTTTAGCCCTCCTAACATCATTAGGAAAATAATTTTTTAAAAAACTTAGCTCTAAATACTTCTCATGTAATAATTATTTCTTCTCCTTATAATAACCTTCTAGTACTATCCCACCAATATTCTGCTTCTCCTACTAATATAAACACTACATAGTTCACTTTTTGGTTATTAGGATAGTTCATGGCTTGAAATATTTTTTCTATTTCCTTAATTCATAATTCAACTTTTTCAGGATTATATCCTCCGTCAAAATGGGAAGGCTTGTTTCTCCTAAACTCAACCAATCCCTGTGACTCTCCCATTCCTTCTGTTCTTTGATTTCTTAACAAGGCTCCAGCCATGTCCCTAATAGCTTGTATAACCTCGGTCAGTTATGTATTTCTTCTTTCTGCCATCTGAAATTTTTATAGGTTAGTTTATCATACCAAAAACATGGTTAGCACATTTCCTCAAGTTACACATGAAACATTGCTCTGATACTATTAAAATGTAAAGCCTAATTATATAATATTAAATGAGTTAATCACCTATACACTATCGGTGTAAAGTTATTTTGCACTGGAAACTAATCATATCTTTTAATAGTATCATGTCAGTTGCTTATTTAATGAAATAAAAATAAAATAAAATAATTTAAAAAATATGATTGGTTGCCAGTGTAAAAAACTTTACACTGACAGTGTATGAATGATTAACTCATATTAAATATATATTTTCTTATATGTTATTATCACAATTATAACATTAATAATATTTTACATAAAAACAAAGAAGATTTTGTGAACTTATTTTCATATAGTTAGCTTATAATTACATTACATACTATTAAAATATTTACAATAACGTACATAATGATAAACTACTTATTTCTTACATTATTATTACGATATTTACATATAGTTAGTTCATATTTACATTACATGTTATTCTAAAAATATTTACAATACATGTCTATTTACATACCATTTTTTTTCTCTACTTCTACGATAATATTTACATTGGTGGTGGAAATAAATTTACAATAGAATTAGCGTGATTAGCGAGTGGTAAAAAGAAAGTCACTATAATAGGTTCATCTATAATAGTGGGATTTTCTTGGTCGGGAAAGAAGACAAGTGAAGACAATCCTATGCCTTGAAATGTGACTGAGTTGGAAACAATATCCACACTCCAATTTCCCCCAGGAAAAACACAGAGATAGCAACTGTAAATGGATCTGGAATTGTGGGTAGATCCATCTATTTTGTAATATATTTAATTTTAAACTGAGAAAAATAAGGAGTGAGAACAATTATCAAATAAATACAAATAATTAAATATAAAGTATAGAAATATTTATAGTCAATAGTAAGTATATAATTATACACACACACACACACACACACACACATATATATATATATATATATATATATATATATATATATATATATTAGATATTCATTGTTATGATAAAATTTGAATTATTTTAGTAGTGACTAGTCGGGATAAATGAACATAATAATATAAACTAACAAAAGGAATGTAATTAAAGAATATTAATTTATTAAATGACAGTGATAAGCATCATTAAATAATTAAACAACATAAATTAGGACCACCTTATTAATTATTAGGAGTAAAAAATATCTCAGATTAAGCAAGTAAATGAGGTTAGAGACACTTCACTAAATAAACATACATAGATATAACATAAATAAACAAATATAATAGTATATAAAATTTTAAAAGGTTAAAGATCTCCTCCCCCTTACCTTAGTAGAAAAGTGAAATGACTTGGAGGTACTCAAAAATTGTATATTTCTTTTCTCCTTTCTCTCTTTTCTGTTTCTCTATTCCTTTTTAATATTCTTTCTCTCCGTAAGTTCTCTCTTTCTCTCTTCTCAAAATTTCTTAGTTCCATATTCCCCCACCACATAGCCTATTTATAGCAAATTTGGTAATGATTACTTAGTTTGCATGTAATGATATATTTTTCCTTTTTGGTTGATTTCCAATCATTGTTTACTTGTAGATAAAATCTTTTTACTAATGGATATGTTTCATAACATAAGCTTATCCATACATTTAATGTAGATAAGGTATCTTTTTTTTTTTTTTTTTTTTTTTTTTTTTTTTTTTTTTAACTTTTTTTAACTTTTTTTCTAAAATATATATACATAAATTTAAAACAATTATTTATATTAAAGACTTGAAATTTTAAATATTTATTTTTCATAATAATAATTAAAATATTATTCTAAAAAATATTATAAATAAGGTTTTAAAATTTTATAATGCCATTATATTTTATATATTTCCATTTTAGTTTCCTAGAAATATTGTGATAAAAATTCTAATGCATTAAAATTATATAAAAATATTATATTTAATCTCTATTTATTTTAGAATATGACAACCAAAAATTTAAATTATTATTTTAAAAATAAGATAATAATAATAAAATGGAGAATATTATATAAAAAATTTAAGATATTACAATATACGTATTCTCTAATATATATTGGGTTCATTTTAAAATCCAACATATGTTAAATACAACGAGAATTAATTTCCATTTTTGGTCAAATAAATTGATATGGAATAATAAATCAAAATTTCACTATTGTGATAACAAGATAAATATCAAGCAAAAGCAAAAATAGATGTAGAGAAAATAAATATAATAACAGAGATTTTACATGAAAAATCTTTTAATTATGAGTAAGGAAAAAATCACAAAATCTAGTCGGTAAAAGATATTCACAATAAAAATATAATTACAATATTTTATTCCTCTTTCTCAAACAAATCTCTAAAGAACCTCACTCCACTTAAATATATATATTGAACTAATTATAATAAAATATAAAACAATATACTCTAATGAATTATATATATATATATATATATACCGAGAGAGAAGAAAAAAAATTATTAGGATTACCTAATGATTGGAGAGATAAGATTAAGATAGTTAGAAGTGAAAGGATATAAATTTGAATATCAACCTTTATAATTTTCAACACTCACTGTAACCAAAATTTTCAACACTCATTGTAACAAAAAAATAGAGAAACTCTACCTATGATTAAGAAACTAATTGCAAAAGAAAGAAACTTGTAAATATAAATATAAATTACAATAAAAATGATAAATAATAAAAAAAATCTGCAATAAATAGAGAAATCGAAATAAAAATTTAACTAAAAATATATAAATTATTCTTAATAAGAGAACTCTCAATAAATAATCAATTCTGCAAATAAAACAAAATAATTAAGTAAATTATAAATTATTTTCAAGAATGGAAACTTCATAAATTAAAAATTCTGCAAGAAACAAGTTTAATTAAATAAATTATAAATTATTCTCTGGAAGATAATTGTAAATAAATTATAAAAATTGCTGGAAAAATAATTTAATTTCACAAATTATAAATTTTTCTCATTTTTTTTATAAATTATAAATTCTGCAAAACAAAAAAAATTAATTAAATAAATTATAAGTTATTCTCGAAAAGATAATTTTAATTAAACTATATAAATTTTGCAAGACACAGAATTTAATTTCCAGAAGAAGAGAATTCTAAATAAATTATGAATTCTGTAAGAATAAAAAAATATAATTAAAAAAATTGAAAATTACTCTCAAGAAGAGAATTCTTTATAAATTATGAATTTTACAAAAAATAAGAGTTTAATTAAATAAATTATAAGTTATTATCAATAAGAGAATTCTAAATAATTTAGAAATTTAACTAATTATATTATAAATTAATCTTAAGAAGTGAATTCTAAATAAATTATAAATTTTGTAAAAAAGCAGAAATTTAATTAAATAAATTATAAATTACTCTCCAGATAATAATTCTTTATAAGTTATAAATTCAGCAAGAAGCAAAAATTTAATTAAATAAATTAGTAATTCTTCTCAAGAGGAGAACTGTAAATAAATTATAAATTGTAAAAGAAACAGAAATTTAATTAAATAAATTATGAACTATCCTCAAGAGAATAATTTTAATTAAGAATAACAAATTTAATCAAATAAATTATAAATTATTTTCTGGAGTAAAATTCTAAACAAATGATTGATTATGTAAGAAACAAAAATAATTAAATAAATTATAAATTATTCTCAAGAAGAAAATTTTAAATAAATTATAAATTATAAATAAAATATATGAATTCTGTAAGAAACAGAATTTTAATTAAATAAATTATTCTCAAAAATAAAATTTTAAATAAAATATAAATTCCTCAAAAAAATATAATTAAATAAATTATAAATTATTCTCTAGTAGAGAATTATAAATAAATTATATAAATTCTGTATGAAAGAAGAATTTGATTAAATAAATTATATATTGTATAGAAAAGATAAATATTAGAAAAAGGTTAAATAATATATATAAAAAAATTCACACGTTTTCAAGTTTGTGAAATAGTATCTACAACAGGTAAAGTGTTAGTAAGAGTAATCAATAAAACACAATATTTTTATACTGGTTCACCTTAATCAACGAGGTTACGTCCAGTTCTCAATCCAACCAGATTGAGTTTCACTAGCTTTTAACAAAGTTACAAGTATTCTTTTACCAAGCCACTTCTGGCTCAAATAAATGTTTTTTGCAAACAAGAATCTCCAAGCTCAAATCTTTATAAACAAGTCTTTCTAGACTAAAACTCAAGTATTCTTTTAAAGTCAAATCTGCCCAAACTTTACCTTATAACAATAATTATGAAGGTATTACAAAGTTGTAGTTATCCTCACTTTTAGAAGTGATTACAACAATAAATAATAATAGTTATAAACAGTTTGCATGTTTCGTCTAATTAGCTTCATCTTGTAGACGTTACTTCACCTTACTCAGTCTGAAATAAGCTTCATCTTGCGAACGTTAGTTAACCTTACTCAGTCTGAAATAGCAATTTTTACATATTTTCTTTTTAAAAGATATAGAGTTTGTTACCATTAAAACCTATAAAATAAGAGGGATATAAAATCATCTTTTAACTAATCAAATATTATTCTTAAAAAAAAAAAATCGAAATAAAGTATAACTTATCGTGATGTCTCTTGTTTGAAATTGTCTTAAACCTGAAAAAGAAAATCAAAAGATTTCAAAGTCCAATTATAATTGAAAAATATCTAAAGAAATAAGAAAATTGAGATTTCGTAAAGACTACCTCACGGCTCTAGTTAATCATTATGGAAAAATAAAATATGAATCGGAATAGAAAGATATGGAAAAATCCAACTAAAAGTTTCAGAAAAGAAATCGGAGTAAAAACATTTTGCTACATCCAACAAAAAGATTGAAAAATCAAAGATATAGAAATAAAGAAATTGGAAAAAGTTGTTGAGAGCTGAACTCAAATAAAATAAAGAGCAAGAGACAATTTCAAGAACTGAAAAAGAGAGAAAAGGAAAAAAACCTAATGGAAGTCAAAACCAGAGTTGATGAACGAGACAATGAATGAATGACCTGCCTCATGTATTTATAAGGATATAGTGTTAAATTGAAAAAATCTTCTACCTGGATATAAGAATATTGAGATGAAAATAAGAATATTGAGATAAGAATAAGATCTTAACAAAAATATTTTATATCTTCTTTTTCTTCAACAACTTAACTCGAAGATGGATAAGACCATTATATCCTAATTTTATCTTCTTTTTTTTTTTTTTTTTTATAAAAAAAATAATTTACAATGGAGGGCCTATAAAATTAGCACCTTATGGTACAATGTAAAGTTACACCTCTCGAATCAAATAGAGCTGTAGTCTGTCTTTGTAAAACTATATAGGTTATTATATAATTATATGATATATGATAAATTTTATGGTATATCGTTATTGTTGTTTTTAGAATTATGAGGGTTGGAGGATCTTTTGAAAGTAGACTTACTTTGAGTTTTTTTTAAGTTAATGTCAAAGTTAAGTTGTTTTTGAATATATTCTTCCTTTAAAAATTTAATATAATAATTAACTAGAACATACTCTTTTTTATCACATAACACTCATAATTATAAAATAACTCAATTATTTATTTAAAATTCTTATACATAAATACATAATATAATATTTTTTTAAATAAAATAATTTTAAATTTTTATTTTTTATTATTTAAAAACATTCTTATCTATAAAATGTTTTAATTAATCAAACCATAATATATAATCAAAACACGTTAACATAATAAAATATATTTATATCTTTAATAATTTATAATAAATAATTTTAACAAATCTTTCTTTAATTAATAAAAATATTCATAATTATTTGAAAATTATTTAATACATTTATAAAACCTATTTAATTAAGTAAAATATTCTTTTAAGAATTTTAGAAGATTTAGGATGTTACAAGTGTGAGTTGCATTTTCTTATCTAAAACTTTTTATATGAACATACATTAGTATTTACATGATTTCTCTATGTAATTATCTATAAAGAGAGAGAAAATAAGAAAAAAGAAACATTGAATGAAAGTGAAACAAAATATATGACACCTTCTATCTTACATACCATAATACATGAATAATAAAAATAAAATATAATAATTCTTTATAAATAAAACCAAATGTATTTGAATACAAAACATCACATTTTTAACTTAAACAAAATAACATAATAAAAAATTTACAAGAAACAAAATTAATGTCTCCAAAATAATTTAACAGGAGCAACATCCTAACTTTCCCCATTCTTTTCTACTTCATGTCCCGTCTCCTAGGCCTGATCACGGGGCGGGTTCGGACGGGTTCGGGTAAAAAATATTTAGCCCAATCCAAACCGACCCAAAAAAAAATTAACCCATTTTCGACCGTAACAATGTTTCGGATTTGTCGGGTTCGGGTTTGTCGGGTATCGGGTTAATTAGATCGGATTAGTCGGATTAGGGGATTATGGGGTCTTGTTTTCCTGTCTGTGTCTGACGAGCAAAGCAGAAGCGAAGGAGCCTCTTCCAATCTGTTCTAGAATCTCATACTGCTCAATTTTCACTTCAACACGACATAGAAAGAATGGAAATAAGAAAGAGGAAGTAAATGCAAGAGCAGAAAATGAGCGTTAGGCCACCTTACCTTTCTAGTGTTCCTGTTCTTATTTGAATTCATATCTTTTCAGTTTTCCTTTTTCAGTTTCCCTTCCCATTCTTTTGGTTTCTTCTGCTCCTCTCAAATATTCATTACCTGCATTTTATCTCATGCACCTAATTTAAATAAAAGTATAGAATATTAACGCGGGTGGGTCAGGAAATCAGATTTGCCATTACAGAATCTAACAACTCGCAAAACGCTATCTTCCATTTTCAACTATATGCAAAAGGTTTCGCGGCGCTAGGGTTTTAGTTTCTCGCATAAGAAATAACATACTTTTAATTGTCATCTGTCGGTCGGGTATGAATACCGACGGATTCAAATATTTTAACCCGAACCCGACCGACAAAATCCATTGCAAACCGAGTCAAATAACCCGCAAAATCAAAAAATTTAAAACTAACCGACCAAACTAAAAGACTGACCACGGAAAATTTCAGTTTCGGTCGGTACGAAATGTTCTGCTCAGGTCTACCGTCTCCCATCCTTCAACCCTAGAATCTCGCATCCGCCTCAACTTCCACTGTCATTGCCACCTCTTCCCATTCTCATTTCAACATTGAACAACCACACCTTCTCATCTTTAAATCAAATAAAAAATATGTTATCTAAATTGAAATACCAAAAATGTCCCTTAGTCGTTTCTGTAAAAACTAATCATAATTCATCTTGTTCAAAACAGGTGTCAATATATAATTTGTTGAGGATTAAGGGGGTACCAAAATACTTTGAAACTAATGGCATGACACGTAATGGTACCGATACATGGCAGCGGATATTGTAAAGTTGAAACCGTGAAAAGTGGCATTAGTATTTCAAACATATTGTGGGCTAGCCAACGATCAAAAACCAAAGAAATATGAGTGATGGTCAACAAAGAGATGTTGTGAACAAAATGGAGTTTATAGTATGACAAAAATGCAGAGATTGCATAGTACAATATTCTCCAAAGAGGGTGTGCAATGTGATAAACAAAAAAATATTTTAAATAAATAATTTCAAAATCTATATTTTTTCATCTTAAAATTTTTATTTATAAAACGTCTCAATCAATCAAAACTATAATATATAATATCAAAATATGTAAAAATAAATAAATTCTATTTATATCTCTAATAATTAATATAATAAATAATTTTACAAATTTTTCTTCAACTACTAAAATACTCAATTATGGTTTGACCACGGTTAAACCATTAAATTTTAAACTAATATATTGACTGATTCTGTAACACTCTACACTTTCACAATTAAATTAATAATTTGTGTTTCATTGTAAAATTTAAAGGACTAGTATTACAGTCTTTTAATATTGAAATTATATTATTAATTATATGAGGATTATTTTATTATATAATGTTTTATTAATTATTATTATTATTATTATTATTATTATTATTATTATTAATAAGTGAGGGGAAGTAATACATAACTAGAGTTAAAATTATGTTACCAAGAACGGATTGGAGGAAGGTTAAGTTAGGTTTTCAAATTTGAAAAGGACAGACACAGTTCTACCACTACAGAAAATATGGCATTTAGCGACCACAAAAATCGATCGCTAAATTTATAAAATCGCTCGCTATTTACTTAGCGATGGAATTAGTGACCGAATTTAAGTAGTCACAAAAATCCTGGTCGTAAAGCTATATAGCGACGAAAAAAATTTCGGTCGCAAAATGGTTGCAATAATTTTGGTCTATGGGGACCAAATTAGTGACTGAATAAATCAGTTGCTAAATTGGTCGCTAAATATTTATTATTTATGTTATTAAATTTTATAGACGTCATAGATTCGGTCGCTACGAACCACTCATATTTGGCCTCTCAAGGATTCTATTTTACAATACTTCACTTTTTAGCATGTTTTATCCTTAATTACACAATTTTTGGGAAACTTCCCAGAAAGTCATCCATCCCTATATTACTCCAAGTTAAACACGCTTAACTATGGAGCTCTGATGAGATAAGCTACCGAAAAGAAGATGGATGTTGTTAGTATATGTAGCACAAATTAATTCATTTAAGTCATCCTCAACTATACAATCTCATACTTATACTATCTTTGGATCCTTCTCATTTCGGTGTGTCCGGACCGTTATAAATATATAATAATATATATAATAATTATATTACTAATAATAATCATTATATTATATTTAATTGATCTTTATTTATATATATACACTTATTTTTATAATTAACAATCTACTTATTTGTATTTAAAATTAATATTATGATACAATTTAAATTATTTATTATAAATTTAAAAGTTTAAATAACAATTTATATATTTTAAAATGAGAAGAGTTATAATAACATTGGTATAACTTTTACTAAGTATTACACCGTTCAATAACTTTATATTAAATGTGAATTTTGTAAATCCAACTGTTAGATTGAAAGTTCATATCACTTTATATGTTTATATCAAGTTTTGTTAAAATTGAACAACAACTTGAAGATAATTAAAGTGCTCATATTTTAGTATATTTCGAAATGTATATATTACGTCAATTTTGTTTTACAAGAATGAAGTATCAAATTATCTTGAATTCATATAAAATTTTGTATATATGATCTTAGACTAAAAAACTTTCAATCTAACAGTTGAATTTATAAAATTCACATTTAATATAAAGTTGTTGAGCAATGTAATACTTAGTAAAAGTTACACTAGTGTTATTATAACCTTCTCTTTTAAAATATTATTTTTATAAATTAAATTTTAACATTTTAAATAAATTATTAATTAACAATATATTTATTCATCTTAAATTTAAGATATAAAATTCAAAAAATGTATTTATCCTTGTTTTATTTTCTAATTATCAACCATTAATAAAATACTAATTTAAAATCTTATAAAGTTATATCATAATATTTTCATATCAAGTTTAAAATTATATATTAGTTATATAAAAATATCAAAATCATATAGTAAATTATTAATAAGATTCTAGTTAAATAATTTAAAATAATTAAATTTTCAACTATATTGTTTGCAAGTAATTTATTCCAAAGCTAATCAATACTTTCTATATTAATTATTAGTAAAATTTAATAAATTTTAATTTAATAATTAGATCGATGAAATTCAACATATATCATGAGTTATTGAGCGAAGTAATTTTACTAAGAGTTATTTTATGAATTATTTGATTCTTCTTCCTCCTCCTCTCTATCTCTGTGTGTGTATATATATATATTTAAAGTTTTATTAATGATCTTTTTTAATATGTGATTGCCAATTTTTGTAAAAAATTCTTACATTTTCGACAAACATAATTTTTTCAGAAATATTCTATCAGTAATATAACTTAGTAATATTGGTGTGTATATTTATATATATAATTTATTTTATAATTTTTATTCACTAAAAAAATTGAACATTAATTATATTTTTATCACTTTTTAATCAGTTGAGAGGATGACAATGAAATAATAAAATTAAAAAAATATTTTAATTAAAAGTATCGTTTTTGGTAAATGGGTAATTTAAGAGTATTTTTTATGAATAATCAAATGAAAAATATATTTTAAAATTTTATGATGGTTATTGTTAAGTTAACACAATAATTGTTTAAAAAAAAATCTAATATTTTGATCGATTTTAAATTTGTTTGATAAGTTCTTATTAATCCTTATATAAACCAATATTATTTTAAGTTGATGGAACACGTTTATAATAACTGAACTAGATGTTTAAGTCTAATTTTGAAAATAATAATTGAAATAAAATAAGATTTATAAATTAAAAAGAAGTTTTTTTACCTTAACAAAATTGGAAAGCACAATAAATTGTGTATTTTCATATTATCTAGCAAAATAAAATATTAAGTATGATAAAATAGAAATAAATTTCTCAAGAGAAAAATAAATAATTTTGATAGATAAATTATTATTCAAATTAGTCCAAAATTTTTAAAATATTCAATTAAAAAATTAATATTTAAATTTCTGTTTATAGCATTATGTTTCTTATTTTTTAATACATTATGATATATTATCTATTTTAAATTATATAATATGTATTATTTTTAAAACTAAAATAATTTTATTGGAAGGGTCATGATTTTTATTTCTTATCATTAATTTTTTTATCATTATAAAAATAATATTATATATTTTTATATTTGCTTTCTTTTTTAAAAAGATATATTCTTAAATTTTTTAAAAAAATTTACATTTAGCAACCGATTTTTATTTGGTCGCTACCATTATTATAAATAATATTTTTGTATTGTTTTTAGCGATCAAAATTTTTTTGTCCCTATTTTAGCCACCGAAACCAATTCGGTTGCAAATTTACATACAATTTGGTCGCTAAAGAATATGTAATCTACAAACTAAATATCGATTTGGTCGCTAAATAAAAACTGCAACTAATTATGTTGCTATTAGCGACAGAAAAAAAAATCCATCCTAAATTGACTTTTTTTTTGTAGTGTACTCACCTTCTTATTTTCTTTTGACACTCTACAGAATAAGGGGAGAAGAGCCTAGAGGAGATCATCTTGCAAGCACGCATTCTTCGCTTTCTATTGATCATGGTATAGGGAAAGAGAACCCCAAACGTGTGGTTCAGCGGTAGGGGTTGATCCACGCTTAAGCAAGGTTAGGGGTTCGAATCCTGCCTTGTGTATGCAGTTGCGTTAAATCTTGGGACCAGCTATCCCACCCTTTGAGGTGCCTCCAACGTAGCGAGGAGATTAGTCACTGCTATCGGCGGTGGATACTCTAGGAATGAACAAAAAAAAAAAAAAGTATAAGGAAAGAGAGAATTCTTGCTCTAAAACCTGGGATAGTTGATGAATAATGAGATTGACTACCCCTAACCTCTGTATTGTATGTGGTATGTGTTGTATGAAGGAGGAAAATCTAAAAGGTTTTCTATTATTGATTTTGATTCTTCTTTATGATTCCTTAGTGCCTATAGTTACTGAATGTATATTTATTTTTGATAAATTTCATGTTTAAACTTTGAAGCCTGTTGGATATTTTTGAGTTGCGTGTGAAAGAGGGGTTTTTATAAAATTTGTCTATTCTTGATATTGATTCTTCCTTATGATTTCTTAGTATTTATAGTTACTAAATATATATTTAATTTTGATAAATTTCATGTTTTGATGTATGTTAAATAAATTATAAATTTCACGTTTTAATTTATAATTTATTTAATTAAAGTTTTGTTTCTTGCACAATTTATAATTTATTTAGAATTCTTTTCTTGAAAATAAATTATATTTTATTTAATAAAAAATTCCTGTTCATTGCAGTATTTATATAATTTATTTAGAGTTCTCTTCTTGAAAATAATTTATCATTTATTTAATTAGATTTCTGTTTCTTGCATAATTTATAATTTATTTAGAGTTCTTTTGTTAACAATAATTTATAATTTATTTAATTGAATTTCTTTTTTGTGCAGAATTATATAATTTATTTCATTTTCTCTTCTTTAGAATAATTTATAATTTATATAATTAATTTTATGTTTGTATTTCTTTATTTATTACAGAATTTTTATAATTTATAATTTTTGTAGTGCAAAATTTATATTTATAATTTTTTGTTGACATCATATTCTTTCTATTAAAATAATATTTTGAATAAAATGAGGAATTGACTGTGAATAATTATTTTTGCTTTTGTGTGATATGTATTTTATTATTACAATAGTGAAATTTTGATTTATTATTCAATAACAATATATTAGGCGAAAATGACTTTATTAAATGTTGTCGTACTTAAAATATGTTAGACACTGTAAAATTACAATTAAATTATATAATTGTTGTATAATATTATATTTCAATTACGTAGAAATAGAATATTTGATTTACTATAGATTTTAGAAGATGACCAGAGGATATTATTTGCTAGCCGTTAAGATATAGTCTAAAAACTTGCATCATATGAAATTTTGAAATATATGAAAAATTTGATGTATATAACAATAAAACATAATTTAATAATTAGATTGATTAAATTTATATTACACAAAAAATTATTAAAAATATAAGATTTAGTATAAATTTCAAGACTTACATGTGGTATTGATGGATCATAACCGATATATTAATTACTAATATATATATATATATATATATATATATATATATATTTATTTATTGTAAATTAAAAAAATAAAAATATTGAAAATTTAGAAGAAAAAGAATGAATGTGCATGGTGTTGTCACGTGGCATTTGTTTATGTAACATAACCTTCTATTATAATATGCTTTCTCCATTCCATAATAAGTATCATTAGAAGGAAAAATTTATTTTAAAATAAATATCATATTAATTTTTTAATATAATATTAATTAACTCTTTAAAAATTGATTTTGTATTGTAATTATATTAGTAAAATTATATTCTCTTTCACTTTTTTTTTTTTTTTTGGTTTGGATAAGGGCTTGTCATATCCTGAACCTGAGACCCAATAGTGATATTGCAACAAGCAAACCATTGCACCAAGTTATATTAGTAAAATTATTATTCTCTTTCACTTATTTATTAGTTTTTCTTTATATGTATAAAATTACATAGGACGATATGTATTATGCGACAGATAAAGTATAATAGATAGATTTATAATTAGTGTTTTAATTTGTTTATTTTTATTATATATAATTAAAATTTATGATTTAAATATATAAATAAATATTATATTTGAATATATGAATTATATTATATTTATATTTATATGGAAAAAAAAATCTCCAAAACTGACTTGGCCGATTGTAATATGCTAACTTCTTAATAAACATTAAGCAATAAGCAACATTTTCATCAATCTTACTCATGTGTGCACGTGTTAACTTATTTGTTACCTATTGTTTTGCTCTCTTAAAGCAAAGACAATGAACGCTCAAGGGTCAAAATCACCATTCTTCTTCCTTTTATGTAAAGATTATCCGGATCAAATCTTAGATTACAATTGAAGAAGCAACTCTTAGTTTCTCCTAATCTTCATCAACTGCAAGTCTGCAACAATATATATATATACAATATAATTTCACTTCCCAGCATTCATTTACCAAGTGAGGTCAGATTCAGAATGCAGCTGCCAGAATATATTGCCGCTTTATCTTTCTTCCTAATCTGCTCTTCCATTTACTGTGGTAATTAAATATTTATATCACTAGCTAGTGTCTTCCTTCACAACTTCATAAGGACTTTGTTATTTTTATTGTTCGTTTAATATTTGATGAATTTTTCATCAAATGTATATCTATGATTATCAATGCTCATGTAAGGATTATTTTTCTAGTTAATATAATTTAGATATTAATAGTTCAATTGGGTTTGTTTCTACTTAGGATACTAGTCAATTAATTCAGCAGGGTACGTGAATTGTCCTAATATGTTTTGTATCAAGTTCAATTTCGATAGCTAAAAAAGAAAATTGGTTGTTTCTATCGATTTAACTGCTATGAAATATCCGTATAATTAAATTTTTACACATTTAACAAATCAGAAATCATTGTAAATATGATTTTTAAAATAATTATACCAAAAATCAGCAAATTTATTATACATGTTAACTTACAATCAGACACTAATGCATAAACTATTTAATTTATTTCTAATGTTCTCACATGTACATAAATCGTATAAGATGAAAACCATACACATATTTATATATGCAGGATATGCAGAGGCTCATCAAGTCACATTCTGTGTGCACAATAAATGCCCCTTTCCAATATGGCCAGCAACTGCACCAAACAGTGGCCAACCAGTGATAGCAGATGGTGGATTCTACCTTGCTCCAGATCAAACCAAACGTGTCATAGCACCATGGACATGGAATGGTAGAATTTGGGCAAGAACAGGTTGCAACTTTGGTTCAAATTGGAAACCAGCTTGTGAAACTGGTGACTGTGATGGAAGACTAGCATGCAATGGACTCATAGGCACTCCTCCAGCCACACTTGTTGAAGTTTCACTCCAAGGTGGAAAGCCAAATTTCTATGATGTTAGCCTTGTTGATGGCTACAACATCCCTGTGTCTATCACCCCTAGGGTTACAAACCCTAAGTGCAACATTCAAGGGTGCTTGAAGGATCTCAAAGGCTTGTGCCCCCAAGAGCTTGAGGTGTTCAATTCCAAGGGAGAAATTGTGGCATGCAAAAGTTCTTGTTTGGCTTTTGATAATGACAAGTTTTGTTGTAGGAATGAATATGGGAGTCCAGGGAAGTGCAAACCTAGTGTGTACTCAAAGATATTTAAGGATGCTTGTCCCAATTATTTTAGCTATGCTTTTGACACACCTACTCCATTGGTGAGTTGTACATCCTTGGAGTATGTAATAACGTTTTGTCCTTATGGATGGGGTGATGGTGAGCACAAATCTGAGTAGAAAATTTATACCTTTGTTGTTTGTGTATGGATTTGGTGGGGATGGATTGGTGCTAGAATCAATTTAGTATTTGATTCTTAATAAGCACTTTTGATGTATGTTGCCATAAAAGTTGTGTATTGGTTATTGCATTTTATTTATAACTTAAAGATACAATGTGTGATCGATAACTAAACTTCTAATTTATTAGCACCAGTTAATTGTAGCTGCTTCAAAAAGAACACAAAGTTCGCCTCTTTTTTTTTTTTTTTTTTTTTTTTTTTTTTTTTTTTCTGATTAATACTAATAGAAACTTGTTTCTTGAAATTTTGACTATAGTTCTTATACACTAAAATATGTTCACTTTTCAATTGGTTTAGCTTAAATGAAATGACTCCAATGTCATGAATATTGGTTAAAAATTCGGACGTTCTGTATTCATTTTGTATATCCTTTTGTATTCGCATATTTATTAATTAGGTTTAACTATTTTTCATTAGCTTCAATTAAATATACAATGTTCAACTTCCACCGGTTGTGTATAGACCTCTGTCAGTAAATATGTAACAACTTTCTAGTAAATCTAAACATCAAAAGAAGTTTTTTTTTTTATTTATCCAAAACAGCAAAAGAAGATGAAAAATAATATCATAAAATGGTTTGTTTTTATCTCTCATAAATCATAATATCTGTCAATTCAATTTATTACATTTTTCTTATATTACAATTCAATTTGGAACTTCAGAAACCAAGGAAAGGCCATTAAAACTATATTTGAACAGATGATAATACAATTATAACCTCACCATCAAGAAAGATATATATATTATTGAGCTTAATCTAAACTAATAGACAGTGTCAAATTTTCTGTTTGCATTAATTTCTTTCTCTTAAGTCACCTGTTTCCTTTCACCCTTTACCTTTAATCGAGCTTCCTCATCCTTCTCAGCCTTTTTCTTGGCCTCCTCATGAGACTCAACTAGATTCTTCAAGCAATTCTCAGCAGCATCAGCTAGTATCATATACTCATATCGGTCTCCCCCAACTACTTCTCCATAATGAGAAACAAACTGTGAGACTCAACATCCAATTAGCTCTTAGCCAACACCTTGAAAGCCTCATAAAAGCAATATGACATCTCAATGTGCTTGTCCATCCCTCCCTCTCCTAATCAAAGCAGGATCAAGCTTCTCCACATAATTTGTTGTGAAAATTATGATCCTCTCACCTCCACAAGCTGACCATATCTCATCAATGAAATTCAACGACCCTGATAGAGTCACCTTACTACTCTTATTGATTACCCTCCTCTTCATAATTTCTCCTCATAGGATTTTTTGCTTCCTCATCCTCACCCCTCTTCCTTTCCCTTCTTCATTTGAGCAGTTAGATCAAGTGAACAATCAATACCTTCAATCACTATAATACCCTTACTTCATGTCTCAGTCAACAGCTTCCTCAGCTCAGTATTTTCCTTCACTGCAGTGAGTTCAAGATCATACACATCATAGTTCATGAAATCAGCCATAGTAGCAACATATCATGCTAGAATTCCCAGTTCTTGGGGGGCATATAGTATGCATCCTCTCTACCAAGCGTTACCCACTTTCGCATAGTACTCTTTTCCTGTTTTAAACTTAGCAACACCATTTATGATCTCTTGCTTCTTCTTTGGGTCCATTGCAGGTTTCTCAAACTTGGAAGGGTGCTCAAAGAGTCAAAGTTTACGTGGCTCCACTTTCTTTGTTACTTGTTAATTACTTTGTTAGTGATAATACTTTAGGGTCAAGAACCTCTTCTCATCTGAAGTGGGGTACCTTGAAAATGAACGAGTTTTCGGAAGTGTGCAGTTTGCACTCCACCACAGTTTGACACCTTGGAACTTATCGATGATCTCTTCGTGACTAGTGGAGTGTGGCAATCTTTCATTTCTTCGACTTTCAGCCTTTTGGCTCTTTGGGATAATTTTGCACTGTGGTAATATAAGTTTGAATTGCAGCGTATGGTTCACTTCTCTTGACACTACAACTGTATGTGCAACATTTGAAAAATTATCGAAAAATATTATTAATATACTTTTACAATATTATCAAATGTAAGATATAGTTTATATTATTAAAAAAATTTAGTAATATTTTATATATTTATGACAATATTTTAGAAAATGTTATTAAAGTAGTATGTTGCAACCAGTAACGGATCTAGAAATTTTAGATAGTGAGGGCAATACTTATTCATATATTTATAGTATTAAAAATTTACATATAAACTTTAAAAGTATAAATATATATCATAATTATTATTTACAAGATTTTATATCTACGATTATAATTAAAGATGAAAATAAATTAGACTAGACTAGATTTCATAATAATTTAGGTTTGAACCTAACTTTCTTTAAAATTATATCCTAAGTATGACTTATTTATCTATCATAGATATTTTTTAAGTGTTTGGTTATAGCTACAATCCTAAAGACCTACTTTATAATAATTTAACACTATTAAAAATATAAAAATAAATATGTTAAATCTTATAAAAATCAAGTTTAATTTATTTACGATATAAACATGTTTTTAATATCTAATATATATTTTTAGATGATAATTTATTTTAAAATATATTTTATAATAACAATTCTAAATGGAACATAAATCTTCTGATCTTTCTTATTTTAATTTTTTTAATTAACGTACACAATTTTACTATTTTAATTTTTTTAATCAACGTATACAATAAATAAAAAACACAAAAGATAAACATACATACTGTAATTTTTATTTTTTATCAAAAATTGATTTATTATTAAGGAGTATTTTTTATCACATAAGAAAATTAATCTCTTTCAAAAATTTGACAAACATCAAACAAATAAATATCTTCTCCAAATCTATATTATATATATATATATATATGATGATTTAAACATATATTTATTTATTTTATTATAATATAATTTTTATTTTTTAAAATATATTATTTTTAAATAGAAAATATATATGTGTCAAATAGTAGTGGGGGCAAGTGCCCCCACTCTTAACAATGGGGATCCGTCCCTGGTTGCAACATTTTAATAATGTAGCTAAGTTTTTGTAAATTTGAAAAATGATAATTAGTATTAATATTGATTGTATAACACTTATATTTTACAATTCTTGTCTACATGTATTTCAAAATTGAAGATATTTTAAGTTAGTCATCACTAAATCTACATTGCATATTAAAATTTATTTATCTTGAGTATCACTCTATGAATACATATATTTTATAGAAAAGTTAGAGAGAAGTTATTTGGAGTCAACAGAGACTGATATTCGATCCGATGGATTCCATTGAAAGATCTCTTTTATTCCCTTGATTTGTAGTTGATGTGGTAAAAGTCGAGGTTGAAATCTTAGAAGCTGAGAATCATAGGTTTAAGTTGTTGTATGAAGAGAGCTTGAGTCTCTTTCTTTCTTTTTCTCCCTTTTTCTAGAAGATTAGAGATAAAGGAAGTTTGTAATTTAATCTTCCATGTTATATGAGTTGAATTTGTTGAGTTGATTCTTGTTTGGGATGGTTTTGATGTTGAATTTGAGATGTAAAAATGAGATGTTCTTGGTTTTTGTTATTTTTGAAAAGGATAAGAAGGAAATTGATGGATTGTGATATTTTGTAGTTGCATGGAATCTTGGTGAATTTGAATAGTTAATAATGTATACTTGTATTTTTGTGAGTTGCATGTTGGTTATTGGTTAAGTTTTAGGTAATTGGAGTCAAATCACTACAAGAAAATGATGATTTTGCGACGGTTATATGGCCTACATTGTGACGGTTAGAACTGCCGCAAAGATAACATTGCGACGGTTTGGGAACCGTCGCAGAATTGTCCGTCACCAGGCAATTTTGCGACGGTTATCAGAACCGTTGCACAAACCGTTGCAAACTTGGAATTGCGACCCTTTCATCAACTGTGGCACCAACTGCCTCTATATTAATATTGCGACCCTTTCATCAACTGTCGTACCAACTGTCTCTAAATTAATATTACGACCTTTTTTTTACCCGTCGAAAATTATAATTTTTTTTAATTTTAATAAATTTATTAATGTAACAATCCTCATATTTGGCCTCAAGGGTTCTATTTCACGATATTTTACTATTTAGCGTGTTTTATCCTTACTTGTGCAATTTCTGGGAAGCTTCCCAGAAGGGCACCCATCCTTGTACTACTCCAGGTCAAGCACGCTTAACTGTGAAGTTCTGATGAGTAGGCTACCGAAATGTATATGTATGTTGTCAGTATAACTTGTACAAATTAATTCATTTAAGTCATCCTCAAATATACAATCTCATATTTGTACTATAATAATAATATATAATAATTTTATATTACGAATAATAATAATAATAATAATAATAATAATAATAATAATATATTTAGTTATTCTTTATTTATATGTACTTACTTTTATAATTAACATCTACTTATTTCTATTTAAAATTATAATTTAAATTATTTAATTTTATAATTTATAGATAATATAATTTATAAAATTATAAATATTTATTTATTACATACTTATAAATTAAATTTTAATATTTTAAATAATTATTAATTAATATAATATAATTTTATATTAATTATTAGTTAAATTTAATAACTTTTAAATTAACAATTAATTGGATAGATGAAATTCAACACACACCATGAGTTATTGAGCGGAATAACTTTACCAAGAGTTATTTTGTAAGTTATCTTAAATCAAACATATAATATTCAAAAAATGTATTTATCCTTGTTTTATTTTTTAATTATCAACCATTAATAAAATACTAACTTAAAATCTTATCTAATTATATCATAATATTTTCATATCAAATTTAAAACCAGTTCTTACATTTTCGACAAATATAAATTTTTCTGAAATATTTCATCAATAATATAGCTTTTCTTACAAAAATTTTCTCATCGAAAATATAAATTTTTCGACAGATTGAATTTAATTTTATAAGAAATCATCTTCGATTAATATAACATTTTGTATATATGATTTAAGAGTAAAAGATTTTCAATTTAACAGTTGAATTTACAAAATTCACATTTAATATAAAGTTATTGAGCAGTGTAACACTTAGTAAAATTTACACCGATGTAATTATAACCCCCTCATGTATATATATATATATATATATATATATATATATATATATATATATATATTAAATGTGACTTTTACTAAGTATTACACCGCTCAATAACTTTATATTAAATATGTGAATTTGGTAAATCCAACTGTTAGATTGAAAGTTCATATCTCTCATAGATTATATATACAAAACTTTATATTAATCCAAGATGATTTGATACTTCATTTTTATAAAACAAAATTGATGTAATATATTCATTTCAAAATTCACTAAAATATAAACACTTTGATTACCTTCCAGTTGTTCAATTTTAACAAAATTTGATATACACTTATAAAGTGATATGAACTTTCAATTTAACGGTTGGATTTACAAAATTCATTTAATATAAAGTTATTGAACGACATAATACTTAGTAAAAATTACACCGGTATAATTATAACCTCCTATATTATATATATATACAGGGACGAATGTATGTTTGGAATAGTGGGGCACTTGCCCCCACTACTATTTGACATATACATAATTTTTTATCTAAAAAGTAATATATTTTAAAAAATAAAAATTATATTCTAATAAAATAAAATATAGATTCAGAAAAAATGTTTATTTATTTGATATATGTCAAATTTTTGAAAGAAATTAATTCTCATGTGATAAAAAAAAATTTCTTAATAATGAATTAATTTTTTAAAAAAGTTTAATTATAATATATATATTGATATATATATATATGTCGTAATATTCACATATATAATGTAATATATTAAAATAAATAATTTTTTGATAAAATAAAATTTGTACCATGCATGTTTATCTTTTGTGTTTTTTATTTATTATATACGTTGATTGAAAAAATCAAAATAGTAAAATTGTATATATTGATTAAAAAAATCAAAATAAGAAAAATCAGAAGATTTATGTTCCATTTAGAATTGTTATTATAAGATATATTTTAAAATAAATTATCATCTAAAAATATATATTAGATATTAAAAACATATTTATATCATAAATAAATTAAACTGGATTTTTATAAAATTTAACATATTTATTTTTATATTTTTAATAGTGTTAAAAAGATGGAATTTAAAATAAAATTTATAAAATTTAACATTGTTAATTATTCAATAATATGTGATCTGATAAATCAAAAATTAAGTTATAAAATGATAATTATATTTATTTATATACTCTAACACATCTTACATACAAGATAAATTCATAAGTTTGTTGAAAGATAAATTTATATTCTAGTCACGATTTTGAAATTATATAAAGAAAAAAAACATCGTGTACCTCATGTTAAAGGAAGTATATATAAAATTGTTAATAAAATATAAGTTTATTAAGATAATATACATAATACTTCAAAAAAGAAATTTAATTTTAATAAACAAAATTGTCTTGTAGATTGCGACGGTTTATAGTAAACCGTCGCAATGCTGAAAATTTTACGACGGTTTATGACTAACTGTTGCAATGTTAAAAAAAATTTGCGACGGTTTATGATTAACTGTCGCAATGTTCAACAAAGTTTGCGATGGTTTATCATAAACCGTCGCAATGTTCAACAAATTTTGCGACAGTTTACGATAAACCGTCGCAATGTTGAACAATTTTGCGACGGTTTATGATAAACCGTCGCAATGTTCTACAAATTTTGCAACGGTTTACGATAAACCGTCACAATGTTGAACAATTTTGCGAAACGGTTTTGAAATACTGTCGTATGAAGGGTCGCAATATCAAAGCGGCGACAGTTTCTAGATAACCGTCGCAATTTTTCCGTCGCAATTTATCATTTTCCTTGTAGTGAAATCGTGATACCACCTTTTGTGAAAATTGTCATCGCGTAGGATGCAGCTTCATGGCATCGAGCATCATCCAGGTTAGGAGTTTTCTACCTCACTCGCATTGAGTACGAGATATGTAACACTCAACGTGAGTCTGAGAGCTCTTTGACTTAATCACGTCAACCGTGGGTTGAGGGGCGCTGAATGTGATTACCTTGGGAGTTCTTTGACTTGGAGATGTAGAACGTAGATTATATAATGTCGGACATGATCAAGACAATGGATCTCTGCCTTAACAACGTCGAGCGTGAGTTGTGTAGCGTAAGACATTAGTAAGGAAGAGGCTCTATGCTTGGATGACACCGGGGGTGGAAGGATCCAGGCTAGACATAAGTGATCCAGAGGCTCTCTATTTCACTTACGTTGGGCGTGGGAGAGTGGCATTTGTCATGGATGCTGAGCACGAGTTGATCACACTGGGCGTGGATGTGTTGAATGAATATGAGAATTGTATTATTGCATGTTGGTTGCTTACATGAAGGTTGATGATGATTGAATCTAGTTCATAATATGTCAGTTTATGATGATGTATGAAGAAAATCTTAAGTTGTTTCTAAATTTGATAGTAGTTTGTTGGTAAAAGTTGTAATATGTTAAGTGCGATGAACTTGTGAGGCATGAGGTATGTTGTGATGAGTTGTGTATATATGTACGAGGCATGTTGTGTCGAGCTATATTATGAACTTGGGACTAAAGGAGAGGTGTTATTTTAAATGTTGAAAAAACCCCTTGAGTACTATATCTCTTGAGGTGGAGTGTTGACTCTCTTTTAAGTCCTTAGTTGATATAGTATAAGGTTGGGTCAAGCCATACGATTAATGTTGTGACCTACTAAGTATGGTACGAAATCCAAGGATAAAATTCTTAACTAATTACTAGAAGGGTGTCTGGTATCATGAGGATTACTAGCAAATTGTACTTATATGTGACTTGATTAATGCATGTTAGTGTTATGATGGGTCTATACTCAAGCTATACTATACTTCATAATTGATACTAGACTTTTTTAATTGGCTTAAATATGTTTAAACTACCTCGAATTAGGTTGATTTTTAGACTGCTACTTACTAATTCTTTTTTGTTTAAATTACTTGACTAATATTTTTTTTTTAAATTTTGTACCTAACATTAGTCTCCGTCTGTTAAATGATGATGTGGCTAACGGTCTACCACGTCATCACCCAATAGTGTATGCCATGTCAGCATGTGATAGGAAGCAGATGCAGAACGCATGGACACGTTTGCACTTAAGCCTCTCAACTCAAAGCTCTCCCTCCGCCCATCTCTGATGATTCTCGCCAGCAATCGTTGGCCGAGGAGGAATTAGTTCCTGACTTCCACATGGCGGAGAGCGGTGTCCGCAAGTGCCGCTGGGGCAAATGGGTCTCCGAAATTCGAGTGCCGCAGAAGAAGTCGCGGATATGGTTGGGGTCGTTTCTAGTGCTGGAGATGGCGACGCGAGCTTACGACGTGGCGGCCTTTTACCTCAAGGGCCAGAAGGTGCAACTCAACTTTCTCGATGAGGTTGAGTCCCTGTTGCTTCTACCGATGTGCACACCCACGGACATCCAGGCGGAGACGGCCAAGGCGGCGTGCACTAGCAAAGCCTCACGCGAAGAGAAGGGAGACATTGCCTCCAACGACGATTTTTGGGGCCCGATTGAGTTGCTGAAGGGGGGCCGCCGTCGAACGTGGCGGTGGCGCACGTGCCACTTTTGTTCCCAATTCGGAACCACTCCCACCAAACCCTAAATTCCTCCACGCCGCCTTTTGTCACGAAGTGGAAATTGCCCTCCACATTCATGATGTCGTGGTTCCCATTCATCGTGATGATTGCGGTCGACCATGTCGCTGACCTGGACCACGATGGCGGAGTTGCTTGCGTAGCAGTCGACGACGTCGATGAGGCCATCGAGGCACAAGGTCTTCTTGGACTTGTCGAGGTCGCTGTGGAGGTCTCTGATGGCCATCAGGCAAGGCGGCGAGGGGAGTCTGGTTCGTAAATTTCCAATGCAAAACAATTTTTTTTTTAAATTTCAAGTTTGACGTGGCAAATCACGTGGAGAATGAGGTGGACATGTGTGCTGATATGGCATACACTGTTGGGTGATGACGTGGCAGACTATTAGCCACGTCATCATTTAATAGACGAAGACTAACGTCAGGTACCGAATTGAAAAAAAAAATATTAGTCAGGTAATTTAAACAAAAAAAAATTAATAAGTAGTAATCCAAAAATTGACTTAATTCGAGGTAGTTTAAATATATTTAAGCCTTTTTAATTTAAGTGGTGAAATCTGATAAATCATGTTGTGTTGTGAATTGATATCTAAATTTGTGTTGACCTAACAAGCCAAAAATATTGGTTGTTAAAGTTTTATTTGATGGTGTCAAGGCACTTAATTAGACTACTAGCTTATGGTATAAGATATTTAGCGTGGTATTTAAATATGAATATGTATAGGATTTGGTCATAATTCTACCAAAAGATATTTATGTTTTCAATTGTTTATTCTTTACATGTACATTATTACATGAATATTCAGGAACTGCTTACATGATAATTCTATGTTATATTATATTTTATTTTTCGTTGCTTAGTTGTAGAGTTATAGTAAATGCAGTGATCGTCCGAGTCATTACATTTTGCTTTGCATAGAAGTTGTTAATATGACAAGTCACACTTGATATGTAAAGTTGTCAATTTAGACTTAACTCATTGGATCAATCCAAACAACCTACAAATAGAGCTAGGCTAGGCTTGAAAAATGATGACCTAAATAGAAGTGGGACTTTTTGGTTCAATTCTTTTGTCCTAACAAGTTAAATAAATTTAGACTGAGTTGACTTGATAAACCTTAGGCTAACTCGATGACTAATATAATAAAAATATAATATATAATAATTATAATTATAAACAATTATAAAAACAAAATAAAATGTAAAAACTAAAATGTAAATGGCTAACCCTTTTTGTTGCATTTATATATTTGGTACCATGTGTGGTTGTTATGGCCATGTTGTCCGTGTGTGCGCGAGTTCTCCTACAACGATAAAGAACTGTGTCTAGGATAACGAGTCAATGGCAAAAGCTGGAAGTCTATCAACGTTGAGTGGAGATGGTAGAGCTGATGAGAAGATGGAAGAGAAGAGTGATCATGAGATCTTAGATGTCTCAAATGAATTCGTTGCAACCACATGGAGATTGGTTGATTGTGAAATGAAAATCATAGAAACAGAATAAAAGCAAATTATCTACAACAAAATTCATACCTAGATTGGGGAGGGATAAAGATTTTGGAAAGATAGGTGTAAGAGGAAATATCTTAGTTGTTATGGGTGGGTCCATAGAATTATCCAAAAATATGAATAATCATGTGGGGCCCAATGTTTAGATTGTGTTGGCAAATAGGGTTGGGCCTAATAAAGAGGGGCATGAGTCCATGAGGAAAGAGAAGAAATGAGATCGTGCTAACATAGGTGATCCATGCATGCATGTGGACATGATTAACGTCAAGGAGGTTAAATTGAATTCAAGGCCTACTCAAAGTATTGCTTCTTGAATTGCAGAGTTTAAGTCTACTCTCCCTCATCAAGCATGTTCAGGGTACCTAGTATACGTATTATGGTGAGGATCCCATGGAGGAGGTCCAAAGTGTGGTGTAGGATCAAAGTGTGGTGTAGGATATGGTAACTAAGATGATCGTGAAGGGCATCCCGAGGTTGAGGTTATAACTCGTTATGACATGCTCTCTTGAGGAGAGCTTCTGATTATCACTCTAACAGGTTTCTCATGTTAGATAACCAAAATATTATTTGTTTGAATATTAGAGGCATAATGAATGCAAAAGGAAAATGAAGGGTTCGTGAACGAGTTAAGTTGCACAAATCTTCTATTTTCATAATGTTGGAAATCCACTTTTCACTCTTGTTAGTTGCTTTATTTTGGAGTAATCTAAACTATAAGTTGCATCATACTGTAGAGGCCAATGGCCAGAGGCCATGTTGGATGCATATGGATCCTGTTTGAGAAAAATAGTTAAATATCGACCCTTGAGTTGTTTTCTTTCCCTTAAGCAGCTACGATTTTAATTAAGCAAGGTTACAAGAGTGGGCATGCATAATTGTGCATACAAGTCCTAGCTTTAGTCAGAGAACAAAGGTGTGAGATCATATCAGGAGTCTTAGAGAAGCCAGTTGGTGGTGCCTTTTGAATGAGGTAATCTCTAGATCGGAGATTCGAGGGTGTTGCTTCTCTCCTTCTCGTGCTTCCTAGTTGGTTTAGCTCATGAATGACTGTTCCTTAATGGACCTTAGCTATAAAGGTCTTAGATACACCTGGTATCGAAAGCATTGGGCACAATGATGACTAAAAGGCTTGATAGAGTGATTTGTGACACATTATTGCAGTCTCTCTTTTCGGAAGCTTTTGCAAAGGTTTTCTATCATGCTTTCTGATCATTGCCCCATCCTTGTGCGATGTGGTGGTTTGAAAGATAAGCAAAGGGACCATTCATTCCGTTTCCAGGCTACTTGGTCTACACATAAGGGGTTTGAGAAGGTGGTCCGCAAAGCTTGGATTAGGAGCACCCCTACCCTTACTAACAAATAAAAAGCTATGAAGACTGATGCATTAGAGTTTAACACTCATGTGTTTGGCAATATTACAATTCAAAAAAACTATAGAGGCGTGGTTAAGAAGGGTTCAGTTGGAGCTTGACAAGGGAGAGTTTGAGAACCTTTCTCAACTGGAAGGTACTCTCCAAGTTAAGTTGGATGAGGTTTTATTGCAAGAAGAATTTTATGGTTTCAAAAGTCTAGAGAGAAGAAGGTGAGATTTGGTGATAGGAATACTAGCTTCTTGAAATGCACAATTAACATTTTAAGGTTAGAAGGGTTATCTATCTTCTTGAAATGTTAATTGTGCTCATCCCAAAGATAGACAACCTATCTAACCTTAAAGATTTATGCCTGATCAGTTTGTGTAATATGGCATATAAGGTTATATCAAAAGTGATAATGGCACGACTGTGTACTTACCTCCATGATATTATTGGACCTTTCCAAGGAAGTTTCATACCAGGGAGAGGACCACTTGATAATAGTATCCTTGCATAAGAGACTCTCCATTTTATATCCAAGGATAAAACTGCTATGGGAACTATGACATTGAAAATCGACCTTGAGAAGGCATATGATAAAGTGAGTTGGGATTTTCTTAGACTACCCTACATAGATTTGGTTTTCCTACTCATATCATCCAACTAATCATGTGGGTAGTTGAGAATTCTATGTTGTTAGTGTTACGAAATAGAGGAAAGTTCCAACTATTTCAACCTTCTTGGGGTCTTATGCATGGAGATCCTCTCCCCATATCTTTTCGTGCTTTGTATCAGGAGACTTGTTATTCACATGCATGAGCTAAATAAAGAAAGGTCTTGGAAAGCTATTCAAATATCATGGGGAGTCCCACCTTTGTCTCATTTGTTGTTTGTGGACGATATTTCTTATTTTGTCATGCCATGGAACAATAGGTGCAAATAGTAGCTTCAACCTTGGAGGACTTTTGTGTTGCATCAGATTTGAAGGTAAATTGTGACAAGTCTAAATTCATGGTGTCTAAGAAGGTGGAAAATCTAAGAATAAAAAGGTTTCAGCAAATTCTAAATATACACTATAATCATTGCATGGGGAAGTATTTAGGCATGCCAATGATTTAGGAAAGGGCTAAGTTGCAGGATTTTCAACATGTCATTGATCATGTGAATGGGATATTAGCCGCTTGGAAAGAAAGGTTACTAAATAAAGCTGGAAAGTTATGTCTCATCAAGTCCACATTAACCTCAATTCCTGTTTGTGGTATGCATTGCATGTGGTTCTCACAAGGTATATGCAACATTATTAACAAAGTATGTTGATCGATGCTGCGGGAAAAAGATTGCAGCTCCTAGTTTTGGTCTTTGGTGGGATGGTCCACAGTCACTCAACTGCTTGCACATGGTGGGTTAAACATACGAGAATCACGACCAGTGAACATAACCCTTCTTAATAAGTTGATTTGCGAGTTATTAAGTTCACCACATAAGCCTTGGGTGCAAGTCTTGGGATAAATATTTGAGAGGTCACTTAGTGCTAGCTGGGGTAGAACAACGCAGACAATCCTATATCTAGGCAATCATTCTTAAAGCATTATCATTTCTTAAGGGATGGCTTTGCTCCTTGTCTTGGTTCGGGAAATTCCTCTTTTTGGTATGCAGATTGGTTAAGAGTGGGACCGCTATGTCAGCTGGTTCCTTACATACATATTAACAATTTTGAGATCAAAGTTGTTTAATGTTGGCATGAGGGTTCTTCAAACTTGAAAAAGTTGTACACATTACTTCCTTAGGAGGTGGTTGATCATATTTTACAGGTGTGTATAACTATGAATCCAATAGGGATCGACACATTTAACTGGATAGGTGACCCATCGCCAAGTTATATTGTAGCAAAGGGATTCCAATCATTATGCACAAAGGGATAAGCTGCAGAAACTTTAGATTGGAAACGTCTTTGGAAGTTGTCTATACAGGAGAAGATGAAGTTTCTTCTTTGGCAAGGTTTGCATAATGCCCTTTCGATTAATAAGGTTCGATTGTAGAGTAATTTAGCTTCGAGCGGAGCTTGCATGAGATGTTCACATGGAATGGAATCTATACTACATGTTGAGCATGACTATCCTTATTTGAGAGAAATTTGGATGCAATTAAGGAATATTCCATCCTTTTTTTTCTCTGTTACAAGTTGTCTATTGTGGCTCAAGAACTTGGTTAATCATCTAGATGTAGCGAGGTTGGCAGTTGGGGCATGGTAGATTTGGAATTTTCGAAAAACCATATGGTCTTTGAGATAGATCGGTCTTGGGTTATGAACTATGTTGTGAGAGAAATAACATTAGATATATCACATGATGCATTCTACTTGAGGTCTAAACCTCTTTGGCGGTAGCATGACAACTGGAGTCTACCAGATTATCCCTTTATCAAGTTGAATGTTGATGAAAGTTGGCTAGAAAATTCTCGAGTGATGAGAATTGGTGGAGAGGTGAGGGATTTTGTTGGTAGATGGAAAGGGGTATTTGCGAACTCCTTCAAAGGAGGAGACCCCTTACGTGCAAAACTTCTTACTTTGGAGGCAAAGTTTTGTTTATGTTGGGAAGAGGGGTTTAAATTTCTTCTTTATAAGTCAAATTGTGTAACTGTTATCTCCATCTTTCGTAAGTACCTGCAATATGATTTTTCTCGACATAAACATGCAAATATTATTGTCAATATGAGACAACTTTTGCCTCATGATAAATAGGTGTATTGTGATAGTATTCTTAGAGAGAGCAATGTTGTTGCTTATAGGTTGGCTGGATGGGAAGCCAAATTTAGTTCAGTATTTGTTAAATGAAGGAGTCTTCCAAAATTTATTTTGCATAAAGTTGATTTAGATTTCATATAGTTCTCTTTATTTGTTTCTATTCATTAATATTTAAAAAAAAAAAAAAAAGGCTAACCCTTCTCCGTAGTTCATCAAAGATTTTGCTTTGCATAGAAGATCTTTCACTTTACCAAGTAATTTTTTTTATATATATATTTTGAATATAAGTTGTATGTACGAGTCATTTTTATAAGGGTTGTTTCACGTTGTCACACTCAAACAAGCAGAACAAAAACAGAGCCAACTGAATCCACACAATTTGGAATAATTTGAAAACCAAAGAATAATCAATCCATGTGCATACCAAATTACCATGTTTAGGGTACTACTTGACTATTCTTCTCTGACAAATTACAATCCATTATTCTACACCCATCGCAATTGACTTCACTCAAATTAGAATTTCTAAAATCGATTTCAGATCATGCAATTGTTTCGTATTCGAACCATTGGATCGAATGTGCAATTCTTCCACGTTAAAAGCCCCAAATGGTGACCGAGAACCACTTGTGTTGTTTTCATGTTTGGCTTGTGAATGCCGGCACTAAAACAAAATGAAATCCATGTTTTGCGATTCTAACAATAATAGGGTCCTTTTGGATTCGATTTCAAAGCATTGGTTTTTACTTTTCAATACATAAAATTTTAAAATAATAAGATTATTACTTTGAAGTAAAATCAACTTTAATGCTTGTAATTTAAATTTGAGTGACCAATGTTCAACAAGAAAAAGGCGTCACAAATAGAGAGAGTATGATTTATTTTTACCCTTAATTTTTATATATATTTTAACAATTAAGCACGTTCGCATATTTTTCTTGTAAAAGAATCTTATAAATATTATAAAATAAATTTACATAAAATTACAGAAATATTACATTCAAAACTTTCTGCAAATTAGTATAAAATAATAATTAAAACTTTCATGCAAATATACATTTACGTGAAATTTTGCAGGAAATCTAAAAATTTCGTGCGAAAATCTTTCTAGATTTTTGACCTGCAGGAAAAAAACTATATATTCAACAAACCCGTAGTATATTTCGCATCAATTTATTCGAAAAAAAAAAAAACAATTGTAGGAAAATCTGTATGAAATCGATAAACTTTCATATTAAATGGGGTCTACTATTAAAGCAATGGACTCCATTTTTCCTTATAGTCTTCTTTTGTTTTGTTTTTTTTTGGACCACCTTATAGTCTTCTTAGTCAAGTTTAAATGAGGAATCTTTCTTGGTTCTTGCCCATTATTATTTTACACCCGTTGTTCTGTTCCTTGTTTAAAATTAAAAAAAAAAAAATAGTTTGTATTGAAAAGTATATAATATTTCCTTCATTACGACTTTACTGTCTGCACACTAATATTGCTATATTATACTAGCTAGTAGATTCTTTATTGAAAAATTACAATAAAGAGATAAAAATATATTGAATTGCAGATTTTTATTTTATTATAAAATAGTGTGCAGTGAAAACACATTACTTTGTAGAAATTGTATTGTTACATAAAACTTATAAAATAAAGAGAGAGGCAGAGACAAGAAACGAAAAGAGAAAATGTGATAATGAATTTGATGGTGAAAAAATAATATATATATATATATATATATATATATATAGAGGAAGATTCAAATGACACCGGTGTAATTTTTACTAAGTGTTACACCGCTTAATAACTTTATATTAAATATGAATTTTGAAAACTCAATCGTTAGATTGAAAATTCATATCTCTTAGATCATATATGTCAAATTTTGTTAAAATTGAACAACTTGAAGATAATCAAAACGTTCATATTTTTGTATATTTTGAAATATGTATATTACGTCAATTTCGTTTTATGAGAATGAAGTATCAAATCATCTTAGATTAATATAAAATTTGATATATATGATTTAAGAGATATGAACTTTCAATCTAACGGTTGAATTTTCAAAATTCACATTTAATATAAAATTATTGAGCAGTATAAAAGTTACACCGATGTTGTTTGAATTCTCCTCATATATATATATATATATATATATATATATATATATATTTCATGTTAGAAAAGCAATTTATAAATTAGTAATATCTCTATACTTCGAAAGCTACAGTAACGAAAATAATGCTCATGTAGCGTTGTCTACTTTATAAATCAGAAGAAAATTCCAACACGCGAGCATGAGAAAAAATAAAATAAAGGATAGAAGTTAGGTAAACTTTTTTTTAAGTCTGATTGGTACTGTTGTGATAGTATTTTATCTCGATATTAATGAGACCTGTATCAAATGCAAGTGTATAATATTAAGATAAAACTTTTAATTTTTATTGAAAAATAAGACCAACTACACTTAAAGAACTATACTTAAATTTTGTCTAAATTAAAATTTTTTTTGTATCAAAATGAACACTTAAAAAATCTTGTTTAATTTTGTGATGTGTGTAAAACATATTTGAGAAATTAAAATTTATGAATTTAATTTTTATGCATATATAGTAAATAAAAGGTTAAATTGTACTTTTAGTTTCTCAAATTTTTTTTAATATGCAATTTTGATCCTTCTGTTTTAAAATAAAAGCATTTACTTTCCTTATTTTTAAAAATGCAAAATTTTGGTTCGGTCGTGCATTTTATGTTTATTAATTGTTGAATTTTAACAATATTTAGTAGTTTATTATCACTTAAATGATATGATATTTAGTGACATCATTTAAGTGATGTGATATTTAGTGACGAAATATGTAAAAAAAATTCTAAAAAAATAATACAAAAATATTTATTTGTGTATATTTCAATGAATGACCAATATTTATTTTATTAATTAATCTTATTAAGATGTTTTTTTAGTTTTTTCTCTCAACTTTAATTATATTAATAAATGTCACATCATTTAATATGAATAAAATTAAAACAATAATTAATAAATGATAATTTGACAAGAGAATCAAAAATTTATATTTTAAAAATTAAAAGAACTAAATGTCTTTATTTTAAAATAAATTGACCAAAATTGTGAATTAACAAAAGTGCAATTTAACCTAAATAAAATTATAAAATCAAATAAAAAATACCATTGAAATAAAGGGATGGAAACCGACAAGGTAGGTGTGACTGTCAATAACTTTGTCTCTGTCCCGTTTACAATACTTTATGGATATGGGATTTATGTTTCATCTTTATCCTTGTACAAAAATTTAGATAAAAGACAAATTCTAATATAAAGTAACAATTAAAAAGTTATATTATTTAAGTTTCGTTTGATGTAAATTAAAATAGAATAAAATTACATAAATTTAAATAAATTTTAATAAATAAATAAATAAATGACCATAAATAATTGAAATTTACATGAATGGGAACAAGAACCAATAAGTATATGTGCATTTTTTCCTCATACCCGATTTAATAAATCGGGTATTATCCGTACCCATATCTGATCAAGTTAAATTATTCTCTGTCAAAGTTAGGATAGGTTCAAACATTATCTACTTGTGTGAGTTTATTTTTCATTCTTGTATAATTTTAAAAATAATCAATATGAAGGTTAACAAGCTTAGAATATAAAATATTTTATATAAAAAAAAAGCTTAAAACACGCTCGTTTGAACACAACTATCTACTAGAATTGACATCGAGATTGGAGGCTTGAGATAAATTCATGTAGACTTAAATTTAATTCTTGTTAGTGTCTTTTTTACTGATTCAAAAAAATTCACTATTTTGAATTGAATTTATTTTACACATAAATTAAAATTTATTAGAAATTATAAAATTTGGTGGATCTATTGAGAATATATTTAAATATCCTTAATTTTTAAAGAATAATTTAATATATTTAAATATCTTTAATTTGTAAAGAATAATTTAATTTTTTTAGAAATATATTATTTATGTTGCAAATATTTAAATTTAAATTATTTTAAGTTTAGGATATCAATATTTGGATTTTTATATTTCAGAATTTTTCTACATATCTTAAACCTATAGATAAAAATATATTAAGTAGGGACGTAACTAGGTTAAGTTAGGTCGAATTTAGATAAATTTGCTATCTAACCTAAAATTTTAATGTGTTGATTAGAGTTGAATTTGTACTTTTTTTTTTTAAAATTTAACAATCCAATTCGATCACAAGTAGATTGGATTGAATTTGGTAAATTCGGTAAACATAGTTAATTTATTTTTTTATTATACAAAATATAATATTTTATAATAGATGTAAATTATTTGATATCTTGTTTTAAATATAATGTTATTAACTGATAAAACAAATAATGATACAAATTAAATTTCAAAATAATTTTTTTGATTTGCTACAACCATTAAGGCAAAATAAAATTTAAAATAAATATATTATATTATTATAATACTATTAATCCAAAAATAGAATACTCGTTAATGAATAAGAGTGATAAAGAATATTGTTATGAACAAGTGATCACACTAATTTATTATTATTATTCTTTTATTTTTACTATTTTTATTTTATGACCGAATCGGACTAAATCATGGATAAAAAAAACCTTTTACCCAACACAAATAGTGTTGGATTTTGATTAGGATGGATCGGGTCCAACTTGAATACTCAAAAAATTTGATCCAAACTCTTTAGATCAGTCTCAATCAATTTAAATTTGAAGTTACATGTAACTACTTACACTCCTAATCTCAAGTTTCTTTCTTTTAGGACATATCAAGCTACTCTTTATAAAATCACTTCACAATTAAACTACAAATAAATAAAAATCAAATCTCACGCTCTATTCAATGAATCTATAATTATTTGTACTTTTCAATCAACTTTTATCATTGAGAAAGCGTGTGATTGGATATAATTTAACAAATAGATTTTAATGAATTTTTTTTATGTGAATTTGCACATAATTTACTTAATAATTATATATTACCTTATGTTTTTAAGTTAAAATAAGGAATTTAAATTTTTTAAAAAAATAGGAAATATCAAGCTACTCTTAGTAAAATCCACTTCGCAATTAAACTGCAAATAAAGAAAAATCGAATCTCAGGGTCTATTAACTGAATATATAATTACTTGTAGTTTTTAATCAAATTTTATCATTTAGAGAAAGCACGTGATTGGATATAATTTAAAAAATATATTTTAATGAAGATCCTATGTGAATTTGCACATATTTACTTAATAATTATATATTACCTTATATTTTTAAGTTAAAATAAGGAATTTAAATTAAAAATGGTATGAACTTGCAATTACAAAGTAGGTATGTACGGCTTATTTTCGTGGGAGTTTCTCTTGGTGGACGACAATCTTTAATAGTTGATTTCGTGTGTCATGTTGGCTGTCATTTACGACTTTCCAATTTTTTAGTACGAAAGTTACTTTACAATTTTTTAAATGTGATCGGTATTGTTGTCAAATCAAAATTATAATTTTATTTCAATATTATAAATTATAACTCAAAAGTTGACTAGTCCTCTTCACTCGTAAATAGAGTCGTCAAAGTGAGTTCGGGACCTGTTAGGCAAAAAAAAATTAAAGTTTTATAATAGGTGAGTATATCTTAACTCGGTTTACTTTGACCTGGCCCACCCGGGCTAAACCCGTGGTGGGCCGGGTAGCCCACCAACCCACCATTTTTTTTGCAATAAAAATTTAAGTATGATTTATAGTTAATTTTGTATGATGGAATATTAAAAATTTTTATTTTAGACTTTTATCATTATTTGTATTTAATTTTGTATGATGAGTTATGACTTATGACTATTAATGATGCTAATTTTATGGCTATTAGTTAATTTATAATTAATTTTAAATTTTAAATTTTGTTGATAATTTTTTTTATAATTTTTGGTGGGCTGGTGGGCTGGCCCATATAACTCACCAATCCGTGATGGGCTGGACTGGGCCAAATTTATTTTAAGAAAATTAAAAGTGAATCAGGCTAGGTTGGCTTATTTTTAAAGTGGATCAAGGTGGGGTGTGCCACATGCGCCAGACTGGACCGTTTACACAGCTGTACTTGTAAACACCACACCCCTGAATTCATTGAACACAAGAAAAGAACAGTAAATTTTGAAGGCGTGGATTGGGGAGCAAGAAAATAACTCAAAAGTTGACTCCCTTAGTCCATTTCACTCCTTATAAATACCACACCACTGAAATTCATTGAACACCAGAAATCAAGAAAAGAAAATGGGAACCAGTGGAATATGGTCACAACTAGGTTCACTTATGGCAAGCGTCATGTTTGTGTATGCCATGTATGAGCAATTCTTCCCTCACCACCTTCGCATCTATCTGAAGAAATACACAAAAAAATTCTCAAGCCTCATGTACCCTTACATCCAAATAACCTTCCCCGAGTTCTCAGGTGAAAGACTCAAGAGAAGTGAAGCATACACAGCCATCAAAACCTACCTCAGTGCAAACTCATCTCAAAGAGCCAAAAGGCTCAAAGCTGAAGTCGTGAAAGATAGCCAAAACCCAATAGTTCTCAGCATGGACGACAATGAAGAGATCATAGATGAGTTCCAAGGTGTCAAAGTGTGGTGGAGTGCAAACTACAAAATGCCCAGCTCTCAGACAATTTCATGGTACCCTTCTTCAGATGAGAAGAGGTTCTTAACCCTAACGGTCCACAAGCGTCACCGTGACCTCATCACAAGCTCCTACATCCAACATGTGTTGGATGAAGGGAAGGCCATTACGGTTCAGAATAGGACGCTGAAGCTGTACACCAACAACCCTGGCAGTGATTGGTATGGTTACAAACGCACCAAGTGGAGCCATGTGAACTTCGAGCACCCTTCAAGGTTTGAGACTCTCGCTATGGATCCAAAGAAGAAGGAAGAGATCATAAATGATCTTGTTAAGTTCCAAACGGGAAAAGAGTATTATGCTAAAGTTGGGAAGGCTTGGAAGAGAGGGTACTTGCTATATGGCCCCCCAGGAACTGGGAAGTCTAGTATGATAGCTGCTATGGCTAATTTCATGAACTATGATGTGTATGATCTTGAACTCACTGCAGTGAAGGAGAACACTGAGTTGAAGAAGTTGTTGATTGAGACTTCGAGTAAGTCTATTATAGTGATTGAGGACATTGATTGCTCTCTTGATCTTACAGGCCAAAGGAAGAAAGAAAAGAAGAAAGATGAAGATGAAGATGAGGAGAAACCTAAGAATCCTAGCAAGAAAAGTGAAGAGGAAGAGAAGAAGGCAAGTAAGGTGACTCTATCAGGGTTGTTGAATTTCATTGATGGGATTTGGTCAGCTTGTGGAGGTGAGAGGATCATAATTTTCACAACAAATTACGTGGAGAAGCTTGATCCTGCTTTGATTAGGAGAGGGAGGATGGACAAGCACATTGAGATGTCATACTGTGGCTATGAGGCTTTCAAGGTGTTGGCTAAGAACTACTTGGATGTTGAGTCTCATAGTTTGTTTCCCACTATTGAGAAGTTGTTGGGGGAGACCAATATGGCCCCTGCTGATGTTGCTGAGAGTCTTATGCCTAAGTCAATTGTTGAAGATTCTGAGTCTTGCTTGAAGAATCTGATCGAGTCTATTGAGGAGGCAAAGAAGAAGGCAGAGGAGGAAGCAAAGAAAAAGGCCAAGGAGGATGAGGAAGTGGCAGTAACAAAAGAAGAAGAGGTTAAAGCCAATGGAAAATCTGCTGAAGGGGTGAAAGAGAATGGCACCATCCATTAGTGTAGATTAAGTTCAATAGTATTAGTGTGACATAATATAGCTGTGATAATTGTGATGTATGTATGATGTTCAAATATGATTTTTCTTTTTTCCTTCTGATGTGATGTAATGTAATAAATGGAATTGGAATTAATGACAGTTATTAGACTTTGTTTTTAATATATTATTTTTTTTAATTATTTAAATAACCTAAACGCACATATATTTACATAAATGATCCATTTAGAAATTTAGGTGAGAAATTGGTTACTGGGTGTTGGGAAAGAAGCCTTCAAACAGCGACAGCAGAAGCATACACACAAAAATAGAGAAACAAAAACAAACTCATTTTATTTCTCTCCACTTACAATTTTTACAAGGACAAAATTGCAAACTCTCTCATCACAAATTTTCTGGAAAAACTTGGAAACCTTCATACAGAAGTTTTCTGGCAAAACTTGGAAACACTCTCATGACACACAACTACCCAAGTCCCCAATACACCCATTGGGACCTATGTTGTTGTGGTGAGTAGACACTAACTATCACCTCTTATTTATAGTAGTAGTCTACCACTCCCTTCTTCAAACTTCATGATGTGGGACTTTGGAGGATACCCACACACTTTGGGCACAACATTCCTCCCTTCATCCAAAGTCTCACATTAACCCATCATCATTCACAAGTTTTCTGACAAAGCTTGGAAACCCTCCTTCACAAGTTTTCCTGGCGAAACTTGAAAACATCTTCTCTTCACAAGTTTTCTGGGTGAAACTTGAAAACCCCTTCCCACAAGTTTTCTGGCGAAACTTGGAAACCCTCCCTTCACAAGTTTTATGGGTGAAACTTGAAAACCCCTTCCCACAAGTTTTCTGGCGAAACTTGGAAACTCATCTCTTCACAAGTTTTATGGGTGAAACTTGAAAACCCCTTCCCACAAGTTTTCTGGCGAAACTTGGAAACCCTCTCACTGCTCCACCATCGAGCCAGTCACCCGATCAAACCATCAGCTCTGATACCACTGTTGGGAAAGAAGCCTTCAAACAGCGACAGCGGAAGCATACACACAAAAATAGAGAAACAAAAACAAACTCATTTTATTTCTCTCCACTTACAATTTTTACAAGGACAAAATTGCAAACCCTCTCATCACAAATTTTCTGGAAAAACTTGGAAACCTTCATACACAAGTTTTCTGGCAAAACTTGGAAACCCTCTCATGACACACAACTACCCAAGTCCCCAATACACCCATTGGAACCTATGTTGTTGTGGTGAGTAGACATTAACTATCACCTCTTATTTATAGTAGTAGTCTACCACTCCCTTCTTCAAACTTCATGATGTGGGACTTTGGAGGATACCCACACACTTTGGGCACAACATTCCTCCCTTCAAAACTACCCAATGTGGGACTTTGAAGGATACCTACACACTTTGGGTACAACACTGGGTAACTGATTTCTCAAAGGGATTTTTGAAAAATTTTGAAAAATCCCTTTGAGAAATCGGTTAACTAGTAACCTGATTTCTCACTTGGTTTTTTTTTTTCTTTTTTTTCTTTTCATTTTTTCTTTTTTTTTTTGAGTTTTTTTTCCAATTTTTTTTTGTTTTTCAGTTTTTAATATTCAGATTTTATTAAAAAATTATAATGAATTTTTAAAAAATTTATTTAGTTTTTGTTTTTATTTTAGATTATAAAAATGTATTTAAAATAAATTTTAAAGATTAAAATTTAATAAAATTAATTTTAAATATAATTTTTAAAAATGAAAATATTATGATAAATAATAATTTTAGATAAATTTAAATTTTTTTTAGAATTTTAAACAATTGCTTGGTCCTAAAGCGTCAGAAAAATTAATGACTTTGTGCAGAGTGTCATCAATTGTTTTGTCCCAGAACGTCAGGAATCCAATGACTTTGTGCAGTGTCATCATTTGTTTTGTCCCAGAGCGTCAGAAAAATTAATGACTTTGTGCAACGTGTCATTGCCTTGGTCCTAGAGGGTCAGAAAAATTAATGACTTTGTGCAGAGTGTCATCAATTGCTTTGTCCTATAGCGTCAGGAATCCAATAACTTTGTGCAGTGTCATCAATTACTTTGTCCTAGAGTGTCAGAAAAATCAATGCTTTTTGCAGAGCGTCAGGAATCTAATGACTTTGCGTTTGTCCACATTAGGTTGCTTTAGTTTTATATAAACCCTAAACACAGGCTAAAAAAATGCAACAAATTGAAACATTCGATCAATGGAGTCGTTAACTGCTCCAGCCACTGTTTACTATGATGGACAAATTGTCTCCACTAAGCATGGAGATACAATTGTTAGCAACGAGGTTAAAACCTTACTAGTAAGCAACATGATGACTTATCAGCAACTTAAGCAGGTTATTAATAATAACCTTAATCTTTCTCATTACAAAGTTGTCATAGATATTCACTATCGATACCCAAATTCATGTATCGGTGGTGTATATAAATATACAACGTGTCGTCTTAGGGATGATGAAGATGTGGAGTGTATGTTTTCATTGTTCACAGAACTGCACGACCTAACAAGTCTTGAATTGTATGCTACAACGACGTATATTGGATTATTATATGGGATGGAAGCGATTGAAAAATACCTTGACCAAGCAATGAAGTTAGACAACTAATGTTATATGATTTAAGTTTTATGTTATTTATCTATTATGTTTGAAGTTTGTTTAATTAAATTGTGTCTTTTTTTAACTTATTTTCATTTTAATGATGTAACCGTTAAAATTAGTGTACTTAATATATATTTGTTATTATATTACAGTTTTTAATTTTTTATATTTAATAAATTTAATTTAAATAATAAAATTCATTTTATAATTCTAAAATTTAGTATAATAAATAAGTTTTAACATTTTATTTATTTTTAACATAATTTTAAAATATTATACAAAATTTTATAATTTTATATATAATTCTGAAAATTATAATTAACTATATTTATTTTTAAAAAAATATAAAATAAAAAAATTATAATTTATAAATAAATATAATATTAATTTTATTATTAATTATTATCTTTTATAAATTATTTAATTTAAACATTAAATATATTTTATTAAAATTAATTATACTTTTTTAAAAAATCTGAAAATCAAAAAGTGAATAATTTTTTTTTATTTTACAAAATCTGAAAACAAAAAAACGAAGAAAAAAAAAGGCCAAAGTGAGAAATCGGTTACTACCTAAATTTCTAAATGGGTTATTTAGGAAAATATAAATGCATTTAGATTTTTTAAATAATTATAAAAAAAATGGTATATTAAAAAAAAAAGTCACAGTTATTATGCTTCTTGTTATTAAGAATGTTGAAGATGAATTGAAAGAAGGATTAAATATGATAAGTGTATATTATTTAGTAGAGAAGAATTGCATTGATCACATGTATATATATAGTGTTTAAGCACTAATTGGAGTAGTTGAGATCTGCGCTACCAGTCACACCACTAAACAAATTTATAAACTAGGCGTGCATACAACGTTGTTCATTTGCATAAACTGTGATTGAATTGACTCATTATGCCTACAAACATGCGTGGTGTACGTGGAAAACGCCTTCCTCATATGTTTCGATAGATAGTTGTTTACATCAGATGACAATGCTAAGTAAATTTTAACATATGGAACAAGTCCTCATGACTTTTAATTCAAATTGATGTAATATTATATATATATATATATATATATATATATATATATATATGAATTAATATTTTAATGTATAAAAGGCATATTTGATTTGTATAATTGTATCCAAGAACATATTTAAATATATGACACTGTGGATAATATTCATTTAGAATGTCATTCCATTTTATAGGTTTTATATTAAATATCGTGATTTTTATAAAAAGAAAAAATAAATTTTCCTTGATGTTAAAGAAATAAAATATGCACTTATTATTCCATATATATTATAATATAGTTTTTCAAACAATTTCATGTCAAAGTCACCGAGTTGAATATTACGGTGGTTCTTTATTTCCTTTTTAATTGAGAATATTAACACATATATATAGTGAGGGAGGAGAAGAAATCCACTTATTGCTTATATTTACTCCATTTAATAATTTAAGTTTGTAAAATTTAAAACAAAAATAAAAATTACTTAATACTCTATTTTATTAATTCAAATCAATATATAAAATATTTTTGTAATTGTTTATCAATTTGAATTAACAAAATAAAATATCATCAAATGATTTTTAATTTTTTTAAAAATTTGCTAACTTGATTTATATATTAAGAATCTTTAATTCAAATAATTAAAAATTAATGTCAAATTTGAGTTATTGAGTAGAATAAGTCTACTTATATTTACTCTACCCAATAACACATTTTACATTAAATTTTAATGATCCAATCGTTGAATTAAAAGTTCTTCATACATAGATCAAATTTGTAAATTTTTTAAAAATTTAAAAACTATTTATTACTCTATTTCATTAATTTATATTGACGGATGATCATAATAATATTTTATACATGATTTGAATTAATGAAATAGAATATCAAATAATTTTAATTTTTTTTTAAACTTGCAAACTTGATCTATACTTTACAAAATTTTAATTCAACAATTGGATTATTAAAATTTGATGTAGAACATAAATTATTTATATAGAAGAGAAGATTAAATTACTTGTGAGTTGTCTCCATGCACATCTGCATTTGCATGTGTGTATACCCTTAAATTTGTGTTTATCTGTATGTTTATTTTTTTGTGTGTGTCTGTTGTTTGTATCTACCTAGGAATGGAGGTAGAATTATAAATCAAGGCAAACCAAACTTTTTTTTAATAATTTTATCCATAAATAAAATTTATCTAATTAGTATATATATATATATATATATATATATATATATATATAATTCTATTAAATAATTATAAATACATGTTTCAAAACTTTAATTGAATTATAGTCAAAAATAATATTTTTTTAATCAATAAGGGGATTCACTTCGGTTACGAAAATGAAACGACACCTGAACTTGACTCAAAATTTATATAAATTGTTTGAAAATTTTACTAATAACATTTTAAAAGATGAATCAAAATAAGTGTTTCATTTAAATTTGTAGTAACCTAATTTCGTCCGGGAAATGTCAATTTTTGTTTAAAAAAATAGAAAAAAAGGTATATTCAAAAAAGAATAAAAAAGGACAAAAATATAGAAGCCAAATGTAACACCTCATTTTTATATTTTTATGGAGGGTAATTTAGTAATTTTAATATGATTTTAGAAGCCCAGAACGGGCCGTTCCAAAACTAGAACGGGTCGTTCCAACCATCTGAAAAAGTCCTAAAACTTCTAGCCCGGAACGGACCGTTCTAGATTCAGAACGGGCCGTTCCAACCTTTCAAAAAGAGCTAAATTTCTAGCTCGAAACGGGCCGTTCTAAATTCAGAACGGGCCGTTCCAACCTTCCAAAAAGATCTCAATTTTCAAGCCCAGAACGGGACGTTCCAACATTCCAAAAAGCCCTAAAATTTCTAGACCAGAACGAGCCGTTCCAAAACTGGAACGGGCCGTTCCAACCTTTCAAAAAGACATAAAATTTCAAGCCCAGAACGGGCTATTCCCAGAAACTGGAACGGCCCGTTCCCAAACTGGAACGGACCGTTCCAACCTTAAAAAAGGACCTGTAATTTTTAGCCCAGAATGGGCCGTTCTCGAACTACCAAAATACCTAAAAATTTTAGTCTAGAATGGGCCATTCCGAAATTGGAACAGCTCATTCCGCAAATGGCCGTTGTGAGTAAAATTGCAACCCCGGAACGGGCCGTTCTGGATTCAGAACGGGTCGTTCCGGTCCCTCCTGAAAGTCTATAAATAGCGGGCCTTCCCCTTCCCAAAGACACCTACACACACCCACACACACATATCTCCACCTTGGACCAGGGGGAACCCAAAGGAAGAGACCAGCAAGTTACCGCTACTGTAGCGAAGAATTGTGAGTATATTAAACTCATTCCTTTTATTTATTTTTATATCTGTCAGTAGTTCTTATTTAAATTCAAAATGTGATTAAATACCAAAATATAGTGTTACAATATTTAATGTAAATATATGAAATTATTGTATCAAAAATTTTATTGGAGGAATGGTTAACTAGATGTGACATCTTTTTAACCTTTGAATTTAAAGTACAAGTTGTGACAGCTTATCTTAAAATTTTTTCTCCAAAAACAAAAATGTTTAACCAAGAAATTTTTTAAGATCATAACATCTATAACAGTAATTATAATTATAATTTTATTGAATTGACTTTGGTGTATACCTTAGTCAATTTTATATTTTTAGGGTGAATGAGCTGAGACAGTTCAAGAATCCTATATTTAACAAAAATAAATTTAAATAAAAAATATTAACACACAAATATTTTCTACAAAGAACTACGTGACTCTGATTCTTCATTACACATGAAGATACGTAGGAGCAAGAAATAAATCTTGTCGAGCTAAAAAAATAAAAAATATTATTTTCCTTTTTATATAACAATAATAATTTTAACTCTTTTATATATATATATATATATATACAATGATAGTTTAGTTAAATAAAATATATTTGATCATTTTAGTGAGATAAATATTTTACAAATTATTAATAATTAGTTTAATTAATTAAAGGTAATCGTCTTAGGACGAACGTTGTGAGGTGTAATACCTTCCTCACACGTAATCGACTCCCGAACCCAAAAATTTGGTTTTCGTAGACTATTTTCTACTTTATGGTTTTTCCAATGTTTTTCCGTAAAAAATAACATTGGTGGCGACTCCTCTTTTTCAATTTATTTTTCGCCGTCCCGTCGCGACCGAGGTTGCTACAGATGGCGACTCCGCTGGGGATATTTTTGAGAGTCAAGCCTATAATAATTAGTTAAACTAATTAATAACTTTTAAAAAATGTTTGTCTCACTTTTATTTTATTTTATTATTATTATTATTGTTTATGTCTCTTATTTGTTGTTTGTCTTATTTGCATGAATTATATAAATATGTGTTTTTAGAATTTTGTTTTTTTTATCATATGTGCTATGTTTTGTAGATTTGATAGTATAAGGTTGCTCCCTTCACACACTTCACTTACACAATTTCACACACGTTTATGAGTGGGGTCCTATGCCCGGACTTGAGTGCAACTTAGGGTAGTAAGAGGTTGAGTAGTAGTAACCTTCTTGATGAACATCTTGTTTGGTTATTACGAAGGCCTCACTTAGAGTTTGATCCTCTCAAGGGTATTATCACCTCTAATAGTTTACCTATTATTGTGACTAATATCCTAAGAAGGGTTATTGGCTCTAGGAACCTATTTTAGAACTATAGTCCCACCCTTTTGAGAAGAACACGTGTTAGTAGTCCATAGAGTTTTCAACTTAAGGATGTCCTTATTAAGTATCACAGGAGCAATATTCTACCTTTACGTTCGAATGACGCAAAAAAAAAAAGAAGAGAATTTTATTCCATTTCATAATACACATCATACATTTTTTTGACTTTTATCATATCTCACGCATCTTCAATATAACATTCATCACCACAAAACTATTCATGCATGCATGCATTCATCTACATTTCATAATTTATTCATGATATACATTTTACATCTTTGCATAAATTTTTTTTATTTATGACATCATGCATACAACTTTAAAAGATTGCAATTGTGATCATCATTGACACTTGTTTCTTAAAGAAAATAAATAAAGTTCTCTCTTGCATAATTCAAAGTAAGATCATTATTCCATTCGAGCATTTAGTCTAAAATGCACCCCATAACATTCAATATTTTCATAATCTCTCATGATATTCACGCATAAGCGTTATTTAGATTAAGTAATCATGTTAGGTATATTCATCAACATATCCATCGTCTTTTCTTATCATTTTCCATAATTGCATTAATTCTCACTTCATCATCGCGAATCAAATGCATTTGTTTCTCTAAAAACCAAAAAAACAAAAAAACAAAAAGAAAAAAAAATATTTTTTTTATTTCAAATTCTTCACTCCAACATTATTCTTTTATACATGCATTTCATAGTAAAATAAAGGTCTAATTATTTACAAAAAAAAAAAAGAAAAAAATATACTCTTCTAATTTGATTATTTTCTTTTAAAGAAGATGCCAAGCAACAAATTTATGCAATGTCTCAAAAGAAAAAAAAGAAAAACAGGAAACAAAGAAAAATGGAGAATAACATGAAATTATTGGTCTCACTTACATTTAATTCTCAACCGAGAAGATGAGCTCTTTGACAATTTAACTTGTCAATTGACATGATTTTAAAACCATTGTTAACCTTTTGAAGTATTTATTTCATTAACTTGCATAACAAGTTGTGTTGTTATCTTCATTGTCATAAATTGTCTTTGTCCCATTACATCTCATAGTTTCCTCATTATTCTTTCAAAAATAAAGAATTTGTCCTCATAAAAAGTCAAGTCTATTAGATGATTCTCAATTAGCAAGTTTGGCAAAAATTTGAAGATTTCTTATCGGGACAAATTTATCATTTTTATGAGTATCTGGCCCACCAACTACCACATTTAATGGAGACAAGTCTTATGAGCAAAAAAAAAAGAGTGAAAAATGTAAAGTCCGTTAGACTGAAAACCCAAAAGGGCGGTCTAAACAAAAGTTAGGACAAACAAAAAAGAAAAGGAGTAACATGGAGTTCATTAAGTTTTGTCTTAAGATTAACCTTTAAAAAATAAGTAGTCAAGATTTGAAATGATGTATGACCATCACTTGTCACCCAAATTTTTGCCTAAAAGTGAAAATTTTCTTCAATTACCTCAAACAAGGCTCACCCTCAAAACAGGGGCAACGCAATGTTCCCATTTAATTCAGCTTGTTTATGATACCATCTAAACAATGAAAAAGGAAAAGAAGAGAAATGAACACTACTAGATTAATTAATATTTGTGACGAATTTTGTGACGGAAAAAATAGCATCGCTAATAGTGACGCATTTTGTGAGGGAATTTTAAGTTTTGTGACGGACTAGAATTTATTGACTTTTGTGACGGAATATATTCCCTCTCTAAAAATCCGTCACAAATTTCGTCACTGAATCAAAAAAAAAAATTTGTGACGGATTTTGTGACGGAAAAATTTTCGTCTCTAAAAATCCGTCACAAATTTCATCGCTAAATAAAAAAAAATGTTTGTGACGGATTTTGTGAAGGAATGAACTTCGTCTCTAAAAAATCCGTCACAAATTTCGTCACTAAAATGAAAAAATTTAGTGACGGATTGTTCCCTCTCAAAATTCCGTCACAAATAGGTTAAAATATTTTGTGAAAAAATTGTGAAAAATTGTTCCCTCTCAAAATATTAAATTTTATTTATGAAAATTTTATATTTAAGAATTATGCATAATTAAAGAAAATATGTTAAATTTTTTTAAAAAAAATAATAAAATTAAAAATATTTTATTTCATTAAAGGACTCAAAAAATTATGAAATTCATTTAATTAAATAAAAAATTGTCAATTTTGAACATAAGAAACTAAGACATTTATTAAAAATATTTATAAAAAAAAACTTGTGAAATTAAAAAAAAAAGAATATTAATTTAATTTTGGCTTAATTACATTTTTGATCCCTCAAGTATTGTAATTGTGCAATTTTGATCCCTAAGATTTTAATTGGATAATTTTAGTCTCTAAAGGATTGTAATTGTGCAATTTTAGTCGTTTAATTTTTAATTGAACAATTATAGTCCCTCAAAAATCATAATTGTACAATTTGAATCTCTCCCATTAAAAGTTTAATAATTTTAAAATTTTAATATATATATATAATAATAATAATTTAAAATTATACAATTATTTGCTTATTTAAGTTAACATATATTATAATTTTTATTAATGTAACAAATGATATATATTTATTATTACTAAATAAATAAAATTTATATATTATTAATAATTTAATATTTCTAATAAATTAATATCAATAATATTTTTAGTATATTTATAGATAAATTGATAATTTGATAAATATAACTTAGTATATATTAATATACTTTTACAAAAATATAAATATAGTAGATAAGATATGTATATTTATATTTTTGTAAAAGTATATTAATATATAATAAGTTATATTTATCAAATTATTAGTTTATGTATAAATATACTAATAATATTGTTGATATTAATTTATGAATAATATTATAAAAATATAATATATATATATATATATATATATTTTATGTATTTATTAATAATAAATATATATCATTTGTGTGACACCCTCTACCTCACATACCATAACACAAATAACAAAAATTGAATAACATAATATTTTTCATAATTGAAATACCAAACATGTTTAATTCAAATCAAAACTCATGTATTTGTGGAATTAAATAGATATTCATACATGTCATGCAACAAAGAATACAACAGAACAATCAAAAAGCAAAATATAAACTTGCATAGTTTGTTTGTTTCTCTCAGGGTTCTCTTAAGAACCTACCTAGTACTCTAATCCATACAATAAACATCTTACTCATATAATTGTCTCTTACAATTGCATTCCCTTATGGTGTGTTTGGATGAGGAGTTTTACAAATTCAAGGAATTTTAAATTCTTGGTATTTGAATTACTTTGATTTCAATTTCTATCATTCTTAAAATATTTTGTTTGGATAATTAAGTCAATTCAAATATCTCAAATTTTAAATTATTAGGTTAGATATGATAATTTGATTCCATCATGATAAAATTAATTTTAAAAATATATTTATATGTTGAGATTTTTAAAATAAATTTTATAAAAATAAATATTAGCTAATTTTTAAATATTTAATAATTTTAAAAATTAATATAAGATAATATTTAATAATTTGAAAAATATTTTTGAATATCTAATAATTAAAATAATGAAAAGAAAAGATAAAATATATAGGTGAAATAAGAAAAACAAATATGAGAAATTTCAAATTCTCCTATTTTTGCGAGAATTTGAAATTATACTATTTTAAGGAATTTCACAAATGTTCCAGTGTGAGAACGGCCCGTTCTGGGCTACTTAAAAATCAAAATATTATAAAAATTAATTTTCATAAATATTCATTATTAAAATACTAATAATTATTAAAAACCTTTAAAACACTCTATAAAAGTCATTAACTATAAGAAGATAATGTCCACAAATTTAAAATAAATAATAATTAACTAATTTAGTTATTTATTGAAAAATATCTTTCTAATTTCATAATTTTAAATTTTAAAATTTAAATTTTTAGTTAAAAATTAAAAATTTCTTATTTTTTTTAATAAAATAATATCCTTTAGTTTCTTATTTTTTATGCTTAAAAGCAAACTTATAAATTAATCTAATTTAGATTTATGAAAGAAATAAGCACAACCTAAAAAATGGAGATATTTTATTTTGCATGAAAGTTGTTAATATGACAGGTATTACTCGATCTTGTGTTTTCAAGTATCCTAATATTGTGAAAAATATGAGTTAGAATTGATTCAAATGAATAAATATTAGAACTATATATTCATATGTATCTCAAAGAAAAAGGAAGGGAAATAACATATGAATTAATTGACATTGTAATAACTATCCACAGTCAACGGTAGAATGAAACACCATCAAATTAGCCTCAAACAACTCTAACCTCTCGTTTGTACTCTCAAGTGATAATTTACAAAGCATGCACACTCATTATAAAGTATACAAATTTTTAGACTTATAAATTTCACTTTATTATATAAATCAACAAGTTTAATATTTAAAAAGATAAATAAAAGTATATATAATTTCAATATATTATTGTAAATTTAATATAATAATAATAATAATTATTATTATTATTATTATTCATTTTTATTGAAATAGATCAATCTTTTAATATATTATAGTATATATAATTTTAATATATTATATATAGTCATTAAATTTAATATAATAATAATAATAACTAATATTATTATTCATTTTTATTCAGGTAGATCAATCTTTTAAGTGTAATATAAGTTTTTTTTTTTAAATAACTTGTAGCCTATGCTTTTAAACTAAATACATATTATAGTAAAAACTTTAGTTTGACATATTTAATTTTAAATATATTTGATTACTTTGTACGTTTATTAATTTTTGTATGTGAGTAGAGTAAATTACATTATTTTTAAAAAATATTGTGTTTTTTGTTATATATTTATGTTAAGATAATTCTATAAGATATAGTTTAGATATACTAGTTTATCCTCTCCTAATTTCTAGTTTAGTTTCCTTAGTACTTGAATCTGAATGATTTTCATGTTATTGAATTGATGGATACAATAAAATAAATAGGCATAAAACATAATCAATCCCTAAAGTTTAAGAATTTAGATAAAACTGACTAAGGAAACTAAACAATAAATTAAGAGAGTATAAATTAGTATATCTAAACTATATCTTATAGAATTATCTTAATAATTTATATTGTTTATAATATAAACATATTTAAACAAAGAATTTAATTGTTTCGGTAATAAAAAATTCATACGTAAAAATTAAATTCAATATATAATTTAAATAAAATTAGGTATATACATACTAAATCAATTATTCATCTTTCGATATAATACTTGATTTCTTTTGGTTATGATATTTTAATATATTTTATTTAAAATATCAACTAACATATTTTATTATTATTATTATTTAATTTATTGTAAAATAATTAAAATATTTAATTTAACATCATTAAAAAAATAACCATTATAAAATTTATTTTTTTTAGTTTAATTATTTATTATAATACTTTTTAGTTACCGTATTAACCAAAAAATTATTTTTAATTAAAATATATTTTTGAATTTTAGTTAATTCATTATCATTCACTCACTTTATTAAAAAGTGATAAAATTTAATTAATTTAATAAAATAAAAACTTTAAAATAAATATCTAAAATCTTTAACAATTTCTTAAATACAAATATTTAATTAATTAATTTTAATATATACTAAATTTAATATTAGAAAATTTATAAATATTTTAGTTATAATTTTTATTATCTTTTGAATTAATATTGGATTTCTTTTGATTATGAAAGATAGTAAATAAAATTTAAAATCTGAATGAGTTTGTTTGATAAAAATATTTAATTAATTTTAATATAATAAATTTAATATCAAAATATTTAGCTAGATTTGAGTTATGATTTTTATAATCTTTTGATTTAATATTGGATTTTATTTATTATAAAACATAATAAATAAAATCTAAAATCTGTTAAACGAATCCACACTCCCTCTTGTCCTAGCAGACCTCTTTCTCTTCTCTGTTAAACGAATCCACACTCCCTCGCCGGCCACCACATCTCCTTCTCCGTTTAACCATTCTAACAGTCCCTCACCCGGCCACCACACCTCTTTTTGTGTTAAACCGTTCCAACAGTCTCTCGCCGGCCACCACACCTCCAGCTGTGTTAAATCATTTAGAGAGAATATTAATATGACAGGTATTACTCGATCTTGTGTTTTTGTTAGAAGATTTTATGTAGTTATTTAGAGAGAATATAATTTTTTTATATCCAAAGAAAAAGTGTTGTACATAAAACTTTAAAATTTTGTTAAAATTTCAAAATTGAACTATTATTATTGTTATTATAAATATATTATTATTTTAAATTTGAAATACTACTATTTTGCATTTAAATTAAATTATATTAATCATTATTTTCAAGTTTAAATTCAAAATATTATTTATATATTAATTTAATTAATAAAAATATAAGGTAGTAATTTTAAAAATAATTGTATTTTAAAGATATTTATTTCATATTATTTATAGGAGTTAAAATGGTAGTTTTTTTTTTCAAAATAAAAAATATATTTTTAAAACGTACAGAGAGGAGAGGAACGGGTTTAAAAATAAAAAATATATCGTGTAGGGTGCACACTACCCCCAACCTCCGAAATTCATCTTCTCTCTTCCGCCCCCAAACCCCCTTCTTCCTCTAAACAAACACCGTCCCCCAAAACCCCCCAAACAAAACTAACCCACTCCCCCTCCCCCTCTCATATTGGCCACGCGCCGTCTTCGTCGATCTTGAACCCACCGTCATCGACGAGGTCCACGCCGGCACCTATCACCAACTCTTTCACCCGGAGCAACCCATCTCCAACAAGGAAAACGCCATGAACAACTTCGCCCGAGGCCACTACACAGGTAACCTCCCCCCTCTCTCTACATTTGCTTTTCTTTTTCCAATAACGTAACCCTAACCCTAATTTCCATTTCCATTAGGCAAGGAGATCATAGATCTGTGCCTCGATCGCGTCCGCAAGCTCGCCGACAACTGCACCGGCCTCCAGGGCTTCCTCGTCTTCAAGGCCGTGGGCACCGGCTCCGGCCTCGGCTCCCTCCTGCTTGAGTGGTTTAGTTGATTGCATTATTTTTTCCAATAGTCTCCCATTCCAACTTCTATATTTTTCTCTATCTTTTGTTCTAGGGATTGGCTTTATTAACAATGGTGAAATCCTATTAAATTTCTGATTATTCTTTGTGGTTTGTGTTTTTCAGGAACATATGTGATAGGACTTGCCCAAACAGGTTCTGATAACATCAATTAAGATTTGAGGTTTTTGGAATGGTTTTGATACGAATTTGATGATTGATAGATAGGAAAAGAATTGGCTTCCTTTTCCTAGATTTCTTTATCTCTCTAATTTGCAGGATGCTCCAATTATTTAAATTTATTCTTCATCTGAATCTTTTGTGGAATGTTCACTCTTTTAGAAGTTTGCATGTAGGGAATTCTCTCAACTACAGACTCTTTTTGTCTTACTGAATTCAAGCCATATCTCTTTAAATCCAGACCAGAGAATTTGATCTCTTGATACCTCAGGTTTATTTTCAAGCAAATCTTACCTTTAGATTCTCACTTCATCTTATAGCAATGATTTTTTCCTTCTAGATAAGTCAACTTGGAAATCAATCGCTCTCTCAAAGGTCAAATCTTTTGTTTGGCCTGCTTTTCTAAAACAGATTAATATGAAAGATTTATTTCAGTTTTGAAGACCTCTAACTGCTTTGTTTCCTCATCATTGTGACATGTGCAAATCAAGTTATGAAAATGCGTCTCATTTGTTTTTGCATTGCTCAGTGGTTTCCCTTCTCTAGAAATTCTCATGTTTTAATTTTATAAGTTTTGAACCAATAGATAGAGATGGTAAAAGGCTTTGACATTATTCTTAATTTGGGGTTGTTTGGTGTACATGGTTGAAAAGAAATATTAGCATTTTTATTAGTCAAACTTTGCCTCTCGAGTTCATTTGGGATTCAGCAGTTCACTTAGCTTAGTTGTGGTTTTCTGATAAAGTCTTTTCCTTGGTACAGCTAAAGAAAGATCACAATTTCGTGCTACATGTATCATGTTCTTAGTTTTTTATTCCTTTCAATTGTTTGTGTAGTTTTATGAGGTTTTTGTATCCTCTTGCATTTTTCCCTTGTTAATAAGTTCTCTGTTAGTCTATTTATATTATAAAAAAAAAGAGTTAGGAATAAAGAACTATCATGGGATTATGCCACTAGTAAAAATAAATGGTTTGCCCTACAAACACTTGTTTCGTATCTTTTTTTTTTCCTTCTTTTGTTTATGATTTTTAAATCAGATGGCCATTAGTGGGATGACTGGATGAGATTGATGGACATGCTTCACGAGTTCAATAATCTTTAATCCAAAACATGGAAACACTGTTTTCTTGACTCTTTTATATTTGGGGCTCTGTAGCAATATACAACATTTAAAAAATATTTGTGAGTTAATCTTCTATTTAAAATCATATAATTAACATTGTTTTCTTGACTCTTTTATCTTATATTTGTGTTAATCTTCTATTTGAGACAATCACGTTAATATGAGGATAACTTAATTCCCTGTTTTGGTTTTGGAGATGGTAATATGAGAAACATTGATATGAATTACTTTCATCAATCTAGTCTAATGTGCTGATGAGTTATATTATGTATGGGTTTCGTATTGGCATCATCAACACATGACCAGGAAGTTTTTAGTTTCTGTCCTGATGAGTTATATTAAGATCTCCTTTGTCTATGCATTCAATCAGTAGAATGCATTCAAGAGCTGCAACTGCATTTCCTTTTGATTCTTGCAGGCACATGGATTTTTCTGCCACATTGGAAAAAATGCCTCCCCATTGAGAATAATTTTCCAAAATGAGAAGGTTTAATTCCTTAATCTTGTTAATGTATTTGTATGATCTGATTAGCATCTTTGAGTTGATAGCTAGCTGCACAGGATAATCTAAACTACCAGAGTTTGCCAGTTGAGGAAAAGTAGTTTGGAATGAATGGTCTTGATATGGTCTTTCTAAATTTCCGCTCTAACAATAAATTATCCATATTGTAAGATTTGTTTGAAAAGGAAACGAATGTATGATTGAAGTTCTTTTAAGCTTTAAACTCCATAAACAAATGGCTTGATTGTTTTTTCTTCTCATGTAAGATTTTTTTAGCTAATTTACTTCACATGCTTGAGTTAAAACATCGTAAAACTCCAACATATTGTTATACATCATTAGAAAAAAAAATGCCATTCTACTTGATGACAAAAAGAACACACACATATATTGCATGAGCAGTCAATTTTTATTAGTTTATCAATTTAGACTTTGATAAACTATCCCAGTATTCTCAACAGTATTTGGATAATTTTATTTTTCTTTCTACTACCTTCATTGGATGCAGCAGAAATTGTGGATTTACTTGTCAAGCAACTGGTTGACCGTATGTTTGATGCCAAAGAAATTATTGAAGACAAGATACTGTACAAATTCAAATCCGTTCTTTTACTGCTTAAAGTTTTAAAGAAAATATTTTTTTAAAGGAAAGACATATTAAGATTGGTTTGAAATCTTATTAGGCTAGCCAAAAGGATATTAATCCTATAACTCATATTCAATCTATTTTTTTTTTATTTCTAGCCTTTTTTTTTAATCCTATTGTCATTTCAAATGATTATTTATGCAAGAATTTAGAATGTTATAGCACTGCTAGCAGCTGTTTAACAAGATGGTGGCAGGATCAAGCAAATTCCTCGTCTCTTGGGATCTGGTCTCAACAAGGCAGGCACGTTTTATTGTTTTGGGTTTAGGATTTTGATCCTCTTGGATGTTCTAGAGTGTACTTGGTGATTTGCTTGTTCTGATCAGTTCACATAATACATTGCTGTGTTCTTGTTAATTTCTGGTCACATTGCGCTATATTGTATTTACTTGGATGTTTTTAAACACTAACTACATAATTTTTTTAAGTGGCTTTGGTTATCCTTTTGAATTGGCTCTACTATCCCTTGCTTTTAATTTGATTCCCTGCTTTTTAGAATTGTTATATTTTGGGTTTCTGATTTCAATATTGCTTTAGCTGAACCTTATTTTGATATTTTGCACCATTTTGCAGGGAAGTTCCCAACACTTGTATTAAGACTTATGCCCACATGATTTTTTCTTATATATATTTTTTAATTTGTCAGTTCATATATTTGCTTTGATGATGCTGGTTTTCCTTTAGTTTCCATTTGGTATCTGCTTGTACTATATTTGTTTTGCCATGGAATGTTGTTAAAAATTAAAGTTGCAATCTAGTGATCTTACGATCCTGCTGCCGTGTGATAGAGAATAGTGCTTTGGATTTAATTTATTAGTCTCCCATTCTTTGGAGAGGAACCACTTTATTAGTCTCCCATTCTTTGGGTTTAATTTGCAACAGTTTGTTTCAACATTTCATTTATTCAACAGTATGACGATTGTCATCTTTTTTCCAGTTGTTCTGGAACTGTGATTCAATTTTAACGTTGCAATATGATATATTGTGAAATCGTGAAGTGAATGTAAACTTATGGTTGTAAGTCACCATGAAGTGAAAATGGACTTGTGTAACTGGTTGTGATTGTCTGTTGTCTCTGTTCTGGAGTGAAGCATAAAAAGTACTCATACACTGTTTGTTTGAGTGAATGTAAATTTAGTATGTTTTGGGTAAGTCCATGTTTTACGTAGCTAGAATTAATGGTAACATGAATTATTTCTCTCATGCATGCGTGAACACCCACACCCACACAAGCATGCACAAAAATGGATACACATGATTCATCTGCTGCACGCACATCTACGTCCATGCACATATGTACTTGCTGAAATCTTTACCATTGCAGTACACTCATGGTATTGTATATATTATTTCTCTTGTGTGCGCATGCACCTGTACACGCTCAAACACGGGCAAACATACAGATGCATTCACATGTGTGGGCCTGTATGTTCCTACACTTGTTTTCCTTCCTGACAAATCTTTGTCATTGCAGTAAGAAGGATTTCGGTGTAATAGTAGGCATGGATAAAGATGATATTTACAAGGTACAGGATTCAGCTTATACAATGTCATTCGTTCCAAGCTTTTTGATTGAGGACCTGTTGTTTAATGGAAGTTCTGTTCTAATTTCCCTGTCTAATAGATTCTTAAAGATAGTTCAGATGGACCTGTTGCTGTAACTATTGAACGCCAAGAAATAAAGAGTGGGCTATTTGATTTGAAAATTACTGCCCTAGATCAACACTGTAAGACTATATTGGTTAATGATACTGTCAAGGTTCTGGAGGGTCCATCTAAGGTCTGTTATCTCTGAATGAGCAGGTTTTTCTTTGTGGTATATTTGGAATCTTCATGCTTCACATGATATCTTATCTATTATGTCATTTTTCATGGTAAATAAGGAATTGTCAAGCACATTTATAGAGGGATTGTCTTTTTATATGATGGAAATGAGGAAGAACATGGAGGTTATTTCACTTGTAAATCTAATGTGTGTGAGAAGGTCAAGCTTGCTGTTGGTGATTGTAGTGGAAAGGTTTGAAATCCTTTATAATATCCTGCTCTGTTATAAACTGTTTGACGACTTCAGTTGATTTTTTGATGTTTTTCATTCTGCTCCATGGCCAGGATAGTGAACCGGGTCCTTTAATCTTCGAAGACCAACCATCATCACCAAGATCTCCCCTGTCACCCAAAAAACCATGGCAAGCAAGAGAAAATAATCGTGAATGTCTGTAAACATACACGATTCCTATATTAGAGAGTAAGGTTTTATTATTTATATATGAAGGAGCATTATTTGTGAATTGTGATACTTTTTTAACATACATGTTCATATATGCATACGGAATTGCTATTTTGTTTATTTATTTATTTTTAATATTTTTGGATTATAGCTTATAGAGTTTGTTTTATGTGTGTGTACAGACAAACTGGAAATGTGTACAAGAACGTGAAGAGGAAGATTGAGAGAGGTGTTACTTTCCCAACTTGCTTATCTGTAAACAATGTGGTCTGCCATTTCTCTCCACTAGCCAGTGACGAGACAGTGTTGGAAGAAGGTGATATATTGAAAATGTAAGATTTTTGAGCATGTTTTTTTTTTCTCAGTAGGAATTTTGTTATGAGTGATGGGGGAATGAAATTTGTGTTTTTCGCTATTACTGGGAAGTTGATGGTAGTTTCTTTGGTTGTTTGTAGTGATTTGGCTTGTCATATAAATGGTTTCATCGCGGCTGTGGCTCACACTCATGTTCTTCAGGAAGGTCCTGTCACAGGAAGGGAAACTGATGTTATTGCTACTGCAAATACTGCTGCTGAGGTGGCCTTGAGGCTTGTTAGGCCGAGAAAAAAAGTAATCAATTTTAAGAATTTTTTCCCCTGTATTTGAATTTTTGTATGATTTGATTTGGAACATGTTGCCTCTATTAATTGTATGTTTGGTAGATAGGTATAAGGTCATCACTATATAAGCAATCTAGCTTAGTAAAATTAGGTTGCTTCATGTGTATTGTTTGAAGGGGTTTCTTTGCCTAAATGTGTGCCTTGTGGATTTTGATCTCTAAATGATGAAAAGTATCATGGCTATGGATATACTCCAATGAAGCTTTATTGTCATAGTTACACTGATAGAGGTCATTCATTATTTTTCATGTGTTGTCTTGCCGATTAAGCACATCATTAAACTTGGGAACTCCTCTTGATGTCTGTATTGTTCTTTTATCTTCATTTTAAATGATATCATGCATTTTCATAAAAAAGACTTGATATTTTTGTTTTGATTGAAATTGTTTCAATAATAGGCTCTGGTAATCGATTACAATAAATGGGTAATCGATTACCAGAGAACCTTTTAATAAGTAAATTTTGAACATATGATTTTCATTGTCTGGTAATCGATTACATGTATAGGTAATCGATTACCAGACTCTTAAACAATAGTTTCCTCAAATTTAGTCATCAAACAGTTAGCGAGGGATTCATCTCAGTTAGTGACGGATAAAATCCGTCGCTAATTGTGACGGATTCTAGTCAATTATAGGCATCACAGTTTGTGACGGATTTTGTGTCATCACAATTTGTGACGGACTCACATACCTCTCAGTCCCTCTCAAATAGCGAGGGATTTAATCCCTCTCAAATAGCGAGGGATTCTTTCATCACAATTTGTGAGGGATTTTGTGTCATCACAATTTGTGACGGACTCACATACCTCTCAATCCCTCTCAAATAGCGAGGGATTTAATCCCTCACAAATTGCGAGGGATTTAATCCCTCACAAATTGCGAGGGATTTAATCCCTCACAAATTGCGACGGATTTTTATTAATTTCTAAACATTTATTGTTACAAATTAGTGACGGAAATTATATTGTTTGTGACGCCTTAATTCCGTCACTAATTGTGACGGAGAAAATAATCCGTCACTAAATATTTTGTGACGCCAAATTTTGTGACGGAATCATTTCCGTCACAAATTCCGTCACTAACTTATTTGTGACGGATTTTATGAAGTTTAGTGATGGATTTTTTCCCTCTCTAATTTTAATTTTTCTAGTAGTGGAACCAAAGGCATCAAAAAAGAATTGTTTTATCCTTGATGTTATTGGTTAAGGTAACTTCTTACGCTAGTGTGACAAGGAATGTGGTGGTCAAATTCATTAAAAGAGATTTAATTTGCAAATATGGGTTGTCCAAGAGTTGTGTGAATATTTCAAGATTCAAAGTCATAATTCTTCACCATGTCGTCCTAAGATGAATGGGCAATAGAAGCAGCAAACAATAATATTAAAAAGATTATTCAAAAGATGATGGTCACCTATAAGGATTGACACAAAATGCTTTTTTCCGCTCTACAAGGATATCACATTTTTGTTTGCACCTCTACTGGGGCAACTCCGTATTCTCTGGTTTATGGTATGGAAGCAGTCATTTCCATTGAGGTTGAGATACCTTCTCTAAGAGTATTGGCCGAAACCAAACTTGAGGAAGCATAATGGGTTCAGGTTCGCTATGATCAGTTGAACCTAATTGAAGAAAAGAGATTGAATGCCTTGTGTCATGGTCAATTATATCAAAAAAGGATCAAGAGAGCTTTTTCCAAAAAGGTCCGCCCACAAGAGTTTCAAGAAAGAGATTTGGTATTGAAGAAGATCTTACCACCTCAAAAAAAGATCATAGAGGAAAGTGGACGGGAAGATCTATTGAACCCAATAAACTCTGATGCAGTCAAGAAATCCTATGCAAAATAATAACAAAAATAAAAAGCTCGCTATGCTGAAAACCTGAAAAGGCAGCTTAGGCAAAATTTAGAGCGACCTGCTAGGCTGAAAACTCGAAAAGAGCAGTCTAGGCAAAAGTTAAGGTCTAAAAGGAAAAAAATAAAAACAAATAAAAGAAACAAGAGCTCGCTAGGCTAAAAACCTCAAAAAGGCGGCCTAGGCAAAAGTTAGAGCAACCTGATAGGCTGCAAACTCCAAAAGAAAAACCTAGGCAAAAGCTGAGGTGAAAAAAAAGGGGGCAAGGAAAAGAAATCGAATAAAGTATTGAAGCCAACACTATAGAAAAAATCCTTGTTTCAAATAAACTTCAAACACACATTTGAGCCCTTTATATCCTTTCTTTCATACCCATCTCACCGACCAATGTTACGACCCGATAAAGTCCATACAGATCAAAAATTGGTTGCTTTTTTTAAAAGTTTAGCCTTAAGACAAAACATTTGAACTCATCTATCCTTGTTAACATGATTGCTCCAAAAAAAAAAAAAAATAAATACAAATGCTCGTAAGACTTGCACATCCATTACATCATGGAGAAAAACAAACATCCAGGGCAAAATCTTCTATTCATCAATGTTCATTGATTACTATGCTCAATAATGAGAATCATTCAAAAGGATACATTGGGAACAAATCACAAGTCATGCCTTCCTTTGATTCCCCCTTACCCAATTAAATGAGACATTTGTTTTATGTCTTACTCTTCCATCAATTCATACATCAATGTTATTTCCTTGAGTCAGAAAACAAGCCAATCACATTCATCATTGTCTCCTATTCTACCCCTGCTTTTCAAGACTAAATTAGGACAACCACTTCACACTGGGGCAAATGATCTCATTGCCATTTCATCACCTTAACTTTCAATTGGAATAATTGTCTAATCCAACTTTGTTCCCTATTTCATCATAAACTGGGGCAACTCAAAATACTCCTTTTATACCGGGACCAGTTCTCAACTATCATCACATTTTCATTCCAACCATATAATCCATGTCTCTCAAGTTTAATCAAGTCAATGCCTGTATCATCCATATTCCACCATTCTAAATACGGGTTACCCTTCCCATATGTGTCATTATTTGATTCTATCCACTCGAGTCTAAAGTGATGTAAATCATTTGCCTCACTTGTTCAAAGTCCAAATTAGTCTACATTCTTCCACCTTTCACTCCATTAATTTGACATCAAACTGGGGCAATTGCTCAATCTCTTATTTCCAGGTTCTCAATTTTTGTCATATCTTGGTGTAGTTTGCTCTATTTTCTCTACATCAAAATAAAGTCACGTTCAAATATCCTTTTTGAATAGTCTTCCCAAAAAAATCATTTGTCATTGTTATACATGTTGGTTAAATAATGTTTCAAAGGGAATGACAAGATGGTAATAATCATTCAATTGATAAGTTAGGCCAAATGAGTCTCACTTGATTCTAGGTGGGATAAGTTTGAAAGGATGAATTGTGAGATCATTTCTCAATGATTGATAGAGAAGAAAAGAACAAGATTTCATGGGTTTGAAAAAAGATAAAAAGGGAAATAATTGAGGCACCAAAAGGGCTTTGCATGGATTTGTTTTCTCTAAAGAAAATAATCATTTTTATGATTTTCTTTGAAAAATAAAAACAAAAAAAACAAAAAAATGAAATGTGTTAATAATACCTCATAAGCATTCCAACACCGAATCAAGCATTACATCATTTGTATTAAAACGTGAGAAGTGTTCGTCCATGTCCAATGCTCACTTGGCATCCACTTCGTTTGCATCAAAGTTTGGTACTTTCCTAATACATGCATTCAAATTCATCACTTGCATATAAAGTCTTGCACTTGTCTGACATCTATATCACCTACATTTGAATGATACATGTTTGACATTCATTACATCATAGTTTGGTACATCCATTCAAATCCAATACTTGCCCAACACCCACATTATTCACATTAATGTCTAATACTTTGTTCCCACATTCATTCAAGCCCAATGCATATTTATCATTTGCATCATCAAAAGTTTGGTCCATCTCTAACTCATGCATTCAAGTACAATACATGCTTAGCATCCACAACATTTGTACCAAAGTTCGGTACTTATCATGCACATGTAATTAAGTAACGTACTTGCATAAAACATTCATTGAAGTTCATTATCTACTTGGCATCAACATTGTTTCCATCAAAAATCTCACTTTTACGTTCGGGTCCCCGCGCCCATATTTTGAGCCCCCGTGCTCACTCTTTTATGATTCGAGCTCCCGTGCTCACTCTTTAATGTTTCGGGTCCCCGCGCCCATTTTTTTAATCTTTCGAGCCCCCGCGCTCACTTTTACGTTTCGGGTCTCTGCGCCCATATTTTGAGCCCCCGCGCTCACTCTTTTATGATTCGAGCCCTCGTGCTCACTCTTTAATGTTTCGGGTCCCCGCGCTCATGTTTTTAATCTTTCGAGCCTCGTGCTCACTTTTACGTTCGGGTCCCCGCGCCCATGTTTTGAGCCCCCGCGCTCACTCTTTTATTATTCGAGCCCTCGCGCTCACTCTTTAATGTTTCGGGTCCCCGCGCCCATGTTTTTAATCTTTCGAGCCCCCGCGCTCACTTTTACATTTCGGGTCCCTGCACCCATGTATTGAGCCCCCGCGCTCACTATTTTATGATTCGAGCCCCTGTGCTCACTCTTTAATGTTTCGGGTCCCCGCGCCCATGTTTTGAGCCCCCGCGCTCACTCTTTTATGATTCGAGCCCCCGCGCTCACTTTTATGTTTCGGGTCCCCGCACCCATGTTTTGAGCCTCGCGCTCACTCTTTTATGATTCGAGCCCCCGTGCTCACTCTTTCATGTTTCAGGTCCCCGCGCCCATGTTTTTAATCATTCGAGTCTCTGCGCTCACTTTTACATTTCGGGTTACGACACCCATTGCATTTTACATTTCGGGTTACGGCACCCATCACATTTTACATTTTGGGTTACGACACCCATTGCATTTTACATTTCGGGTTACGACACCCATTGCATTTTACATTTCGGGTTACGACACCTATCACATTTTACATTTTGGGTTACGACACCCATTGCATTTTACATTTCGGGTTACGACACCCATCATATTTTACATTTCGGGTTACGACACCCATTGCATTTTACATTTCGGGTTACGACACCCATTGCATTTTACATTTCGGGTTACGACACCCATTGCATTTTACATTTCGGGTTACGACACCCATCACATTTTACATTTTGGGTTACGACACCCATCACATTTTACATTTCGGGTTACGACACCCATCACATTTTACATTTCGGGTTACGACACCCATTGCATTTTACATTTCGGGTTACGACACCCATTGCATTTTACATTTCGGGTTACGACACCCATTGCATTTTACATTTCGGGTTACGACACCCATTGCATTTTACATTTCAGGTTACGACACCCATTGCATTTTACATTTCAGGTTACGACACCCATTGCATGTTACATTTTGGGTTACAACACCCATTGCATTTTACATTTCGGGTTACGACACCCATCACATTTTACATTTTGGGTTACGACACCCATCACATTTTACATTTTGGGTTACGACACCCATTGCATTTTACATTTCGGGTTACGACACCCATCACATTTTACATTTCGGGTTACGACACCCATTGCATTTTACATTTTGGGTTACGACACCCATTGCATTTTACATTTCGGGTTACGACACCCATTGCATTTTACATTTCGGGTTACGACACCCATCACATTTTACATTTCGAGTTACGACACCCATCACATTTTACATTTCGGGTTACTACACCCATCACATTTTACAATGAGTTCCAACACTCATCACATTTCACATTTTTGGGTTATGAATACTTATTCACGATTAGTGTCTTCATGCACACGATATTTATGTCAAGGATCTTCTGCATTTGGATTTTGCATCCAATGTTTCCATTAGGTTCACGTCAATTGTTTTTTATCTCTGTGTTTCATATAAACTCCTTTCTTGACTTTTGTGGTAATTATCTTCCTCTTCATGCTAAAGTTTAAAGTACACGCTCTAAAAAAATTTCTCTTATAAATAAATAAAGGATTAAGTGGATGCGACATCGTCTTAATCATAGTAAGGGAGACACAAGTTGTGACAATTTGATGTCTTAAAAGTCTTTTCTAAATCAAACCTACTCTTGGGACAAAATTGGAGTTTATATCTTTACTTACACTTTAATACGATAATATGAAAATTGTGTTTTCATATTTTCTATTAAATTTAAGTAAAGAGGTACTCACTTTTAATTTTCAAGCCTCTATCATTCCTTCGAGCCCCCGTGCTCACTCTTTTAATTTTTAAGCCTCTATCAATGTTTTGAGCTCCCGTGCTCACTTTTTTAATGTTTCAAGCCTCTATCAATATTTTGAGTCCCGTGCTCATTCTTTTAATTTTCAAGCCTCTATGCTTACTCTATCAATCTTTCGAGCCCTCGCGCTCACTTTTTTAATGTTTTTGAGCCCCCGCGCTCACCTTTTTAATGTTTTGAGCCCCCGCACCCATGTTGTTTAATGTTTCGAGCCTTCATGCTCACTCTTTTAATGTTTTGAGCCCCCGCACCCATGTTGTTTAATGTTTCGAGCCTTCATGCTCACTCTTTTAATGTTTTGAGTCCCCGCGCTCATGTCTTTTAATGTTTCGAGCTCTCGCGCTCATGTTTTTTAATGTTTCGTGTCCCTCGCGCTCATGTTTCTTAATGTTTCAAGCTCAGGGACGAAATTGGTGTTTTCTTTACTTATATTTTACTACGATAATATGGAAACAAGAGTTGTTTATATTATCTAGTAAAATTAAGTAAAGAGGGGCAACTGTAGTAATCCAATTTCGTCCGGGAAATGTCAATTTTCGTTTAAAAAAATAGAAAAAAAGGTATATTCAAAAAAGAATAAAAAAAGACAAAAATATAGAAGCCAAATGTAACACCTCATTTTTATATTTTTATAGAGGGTAATTTAGTAATTTTAATATGATTTTAGAAGCCCAGAACGGGCCGTTCCAAAACTAGAACGGGTCATTCCAACCATCTGAAAAAGTCCTAAAATTTCTAGCCCAGAACGAGCCGTTCTAGATTCAGAACGGGTCGTTCCAACCTTTCAAAAAGAGCTAAATTTCTAGCTCGGAACGGGCCGTTCTGGATTCAGAACGGGTCGTTCCAACCTTCCAAAAAGATCTCAATTTTCAAGCCCAGAACGGGTCGTTCCAACATTCCAAAAAGCCCTAAAATTTCTAGACCAGAACGAGCCGTTCCAAAACTGGAACGGGCCGTTCCAACCTTTCAAAAAGACATAAAATTTCAAGCCCAGAACGGGCTGTTCCCAGAAACTGGAACGGCCCGTTCCCAAACTGGAACGGACCGTTCCAACCTTAAAAAAGGACCTGTAATTTTTAGCCCAGAATGGGCCGTTCTCGAACTACCAAAATACCTAAAAATTTTAGTCTAGAACGGGCCGTTCCGAAATTGGAACAGCCCGTTCCGAAAATGGCCGTTGTGAGTAAAATTGCAACCCCGGAACGGGCCGTTCCGGATTCAGAACGGGCCATTCCGGTCCCTCCTGAAAGTCTATAAATAGCGGGCCTTCCCCTTCCCAAAGACACCTACACACACCCACACACACATATCTCTACCTTGGACCAGGGGGAACCCAAAGGAAGAGACCAGCAAGTTACCGCTACTGTAGCGAAGAATTGTGAGTATATTAAACTCATTCCTTTTATTTATTTTTATATCTGTCAGTAGTTCTTATTTAAATTCAAAATGTGATTAAATACCAAAATATAGTGTTACAATATTTAATGTAAATATATGAAATTATTGTATCAAAAATTTTATTGGAGGAATGGTTAACTAGATGTGACATCTTTTTAACCTTTGAATTTAAAGTACAAGTTGTGACAGCTTATCTTTAAATTTTTTCTCCAAAAACAAAAATGTTTAACCAAGAAATTTTTTAAGATCATAACATCTATAACAATAATTATAATTATAATTTTATTGAATTGACTTTGGTGTACACCTTAGTCAATTTTATATTTTTAGGGTGAATGAGCTGAGACAGTTCAAGAATCCTATATTTAACAAAAATAAATTTAAATAAAAAATATCAACACACAAACATTTTCTACAAAGAACTACGTGACTCTGATTCTTCATTACACATGAAGATACGTAGGAGCAAGAAATAAATTTTGTCGAGCTAAAAAAATAAAAAATATTATTTTCCTTTTTATATAACAATAATAATTTTAACTCTTATATATATATATATATATATATATATATATATATATATATATATACAATGATAGTTTAGTTAAATAAAATATATTTGATCATTTTAGTGAGATAAATATTTTACAAATTATTAATAATTAGTTTAATTAATTAAAGGTAATCGTCTTAGGACGAACGTTGTGAGGTGCTAATACCTTCCTTACACGTAATCAACTCCCGAACCCAAAAATTTGGTTTTCGTAGACTATTTTCTACTTTATGGTTTTTCCAATGTTTTTCCAATGTTTTTCCGTAAAAAATAACATTGGTGGCGACTCCTCTTTTTCAATTTATTTTTCGCCGTCCCGTCGCGACCGAGGTTGCTACATAATTATAAGAGTAAAATATTAATTTTAAATTCTAAAAATAAAAAATGTACTGAGCTGATCTTCTTATGTTCGTCTACATTAAGCCTTCAACTTATCATCATAATGTGAAATCTTAGAAAATTAACTTCTAATAATATCTTGACATGAATATCTCAAAGCACATAATATTTACTTAACAAAATATCTTCATTTAGTATAATAATATTTTCGCTTAATAAGAATAAAATCTCTAAGATATCATAAAATATTATCTTTAAACTTAGAGATAAAATCAAACAATTATATATGGACACCATGTATAATTCTAAACTAATCTTATTGTTAAAATGTTTTTGTAAGTGCTATCATCACCACGGATATTAGAGCAATGAGGACGTTATCTTACTATCAGAACACTTACAAATTCTGCTAGGAAAAAAAATAAATTTATTATTAATAATTGACAAAAGTATTTCACTATAATTTATTTTCTTCTTTAATAATTTCTTAATTTATTATTGTCATTTTCAAGGATTGAAATTGTAATAAATTATTTTATTAATTTTATATTAATTTGATTATAATTATATAGAAATAAATTAAAGACTTATTTATTGTTAATCATTTCAAATGGGATAAACTTTATAAATTATAAAAATTATATAAGGATTGATAAACTGACAAATATTATATAAGGATTTTTTTTTTTGGAACCAAATTATACAAGGATCAATAATTTAAAGTTTGAGACACACATTAAACATTTTCTTTTTCTATTATTACTTTTTGTATATTAAATATTTTTTCATCTCATTTTCTTGTTTTCGTCATTTTTTGTTAAGCTTTAACCTATTTGTTATATCCTTAATATCAGTGTTGCATTATTTTTAATAATAAGATTATAATTTAATAAAATTATTATTGTCTTTTATTTATTATTTTTTTTCCGTGTAAAAAAAACTTGAAATAATATTTATTATAAGATAAAAAAAATATATTATTTTCCCTACTTTCTGAAAAATTGTCATTATTTAAGCACAATCTTCTTTTTTTTTAAATGTTTCCCGATCAAGTTTAATTTTTAATTGACTCCCTCTCAACTATTCCTACCTCCAACCTGCTTTCAATACAAATAATTAAAACATAAGAGTGATGCTATGAGCCTTAGTCCTAACAAATGCAATTCAATATACTATTTTCATACCTTCTTCATCATCACAATAAATAAAAAAAAAACATTAATTATTCTATATAGTAGCATTAAAAATGATTCCTTTAGTCTCGAATATAATTCATGTAACCAAACAAAAATGTGATTAGAAAGAACATCATTAAAGATTCTCAATAAGATTTATCAACAGAAGTTATTTTAAAACTAATATGTTAGAATGTGTTATAATTTTAAGTTTATGAAAATACTTCTAAAATTTTAAAAACAAAATTTAAAAAAAAAAAAACATTTTTTTTCTTTCTCTGAATAGACATACTATATATATGTAGCCAACTTGTATTTTAAAAGAACGAGAGAAAAGCTGTTGACCAACGACTTCTGTTTCTTAAGGTCTTCCCTTCTCCACCAAGTAACTGGATCACACGGAAATTTCATCGTTACGAAGCTTCCAAAGAAATTAGCGCATTCATATGTCTCTGTCACTCAATTTCTATCAAGTATATCTCAAAATTATAGTAGGTCTTTATTCATCAACACAACTTTATTTGACATGTAAAAAAAAAAAAAAAAAAACAATAACAACAACAACAACTTTATTTGAGAGAGGAAAGAGAATCCAAATTCATAACAATCTCACCCCCTAAAACATAAAAAGAAAAAACAAAAAAGCCCCTATCATGTTTCTCTTTAAAAATTAATTAAACATGTTCGTGAACCGGTTAGTAATTGTCATATCTTTAGTTTTAAATCTAAATTCTGAAATTCAAATTCTTAATATACAATGGGATGATGAAGAATTTTGTTACTACAATTTTATTCAACTTCAACAAATTGTTTTTTTTTATAATACAAGTTTTCTTTACACAGTTGTTTAAGTAGAATAAAATCATCGTAAATGGAAAAAACTTCTCTTTCCAAACAAATATTTAATTAAGACAGTTATTAATTTAATATTGGAATTCAAAATTATTTAATAACTTGAAACAATTTTATATCAATAGATTTATCATGTTTAATAGTTATTTAATTATTTTTCTTGTTTAAGAATTATTTTTCTTGAAACATGATCTGATGCTTTAAAATTGATAATTAAGAATTAATTTATAATAAATAGAGCATCTTTGTTGGGTAAATTATAATTATTTTGTTCTTTACATTAAAAACTACCCCATCGAGTTATAATTATAAACATGATAGCACTATAAATATACAACAGAAACGCTTCATAACATCAAAAACTGAGTCCAATCACTGACTTGCAGACACAGATGAATGAGAAGCTTGTGAAGTGAGTCTGATATCAAGCAACATGCCTCAAACGTGGACACAGCTAGGGTCGTTCATGGCCTCAGTGATGTTCATATCCGCCATGTTCACGCGCTTATTCCCCCCTGCTCTTCAAGCCCATCTCAAAATGTACACCAAGAAGTTCTTCTCCTTGGTGTACCCTTACATCAGAATCACCTTTCACGAATTCACAGGTGAAAGACTCATGAAGAGTGAGGCCTACACTTCCATCAAAATCTACCTCAGTGAACACTCTTCACAAAGAGCCACAAAGCTCAAAGGTGAAGTGGTTAAAGTGAAAGACACAAGCACCCCTTTAATCCTTAGCATGGATGACAACGAAGAAATCATAGAAGAGTTCCAAGGAGTGAAAGTTTGGTGGGGTTCTTATAAAATCACCCCAAGAACAAACACCTTCTCTTGGTACCCTTCTTCAGATGAGAAAAGGTACTACAAACTCACCTTCCACAAGCGCTATAGAACCCTCATCACTGAGTCTTACCTCAAACACTTGTTCGAAGAAGCAAAGGCTATTGAGATCAAGAATAGGCAACTCAAGCTTTACACTAACAACAAGACAAGGTGGAGTCATGTGGTTTTTGAGCATCCTGCAACTTTTGACACACTTGCAATGAAGCCAAAGATGAAAGAGGATATCATCAATGACCTTGTGAGGTTCAAAAGTGGGAAAGATTACTATGCCAAAGTTGGTAAGGCTTGGAAGAGAGGGTACTTGCTGTATGGTCCTCCAGGTACCGGGAAATCAACCATGATTGCTGCTATGGCTAATTTCATGAACTATGATGTGTATGATCTTGAGTTGACAGCAGTGAAGGACAATTCAGATTTGAGGAAATTGTTGATCAACACTTCAAGTAAGGCAATTATAGTGATTGAGGACATTGATTGCTCGCTTGATCTAACAGGTCAAAGGAAGAAGAAAACGGAAAAAGTTAAGGGAAAAGAAAAGAGTTCTACTAAAAGGGGTGATGAGGATGATGATGATGATGTCGGGAGTAAGGTAACACTTTCTGGACTGTTGAATGTTGTAGATGGGATTTGGTCAGCTTGTGGAGGAGAGAGGATCATGATTTTCACAACAAACTTTGTGGAGAAGCTTGATCCTGCTTTGATTAGGAGAGGGAGGATGGATAAGCACATAGAGTTGACCTATTGTTGCTATGAAACATTCAAGGTGCTTGCAAAGAACTACTTGAATGTTGAGTCTCATCACTTGTTTTCTAGAATAGAGAAGTTGTTGGAGGAGACTAAGATGACACCTGCTGATGTTGCTGAGAATCTCATGCCAAAATCACTGGATGAAGAAGTGGAATCTAACTTGCATAGTTTGATTCAAGCTCTTGAGATATCCAAGGAGGATGCAGAGAAAAAGAAGGCTGAGACAGAAAGGAAGGAATCTAATGTACAAGAGAGTAAAGCTAGTGACAAACTTGGTGAAGGAATGGAAGAAAATGGTGTCATCAATTAGTAAATTGTTTCTCTATTATTGAGTGCTCTTACTTGGAAATTTGGAATAATAAGTGATATCTATGTATTCCATCTTTAATTGACTTGTACATTCTATGCAGAATTTGAACATCTATAATTGTCCCTATGTTTGAATATTCTCTTGGGCATACAAATAATATTCAGGATCATGTTGTTCAAACATTCTATTTGATTTTGGTTCTTCATCGCCATGGATCAACTTCACATCATGGTTTCCTTTTCACGTGTTACGCAATATAGCAGTAGGTCAAATGAAAATGAAACGCTGATTTTAAGCATATATATTTGAGGTTCATCTATATAAGGGCCATAAATATAATGATGTGAGATTTGATTTCTTTGATGGCTATTAGATAGCGTAGTTGAAAAGCTGTGTTTTCTTATAAGTTGTTTGCCTCTGTGATCTTCCGTGATGTGATTTGTTTTGTTCCAATCTTTTCATTTGAACAGTTATCAAATCACGAGGGATAGGCAAAGAGAAAATTCGATTTATTAAAGTGTTGTATTAAAGACTTGCTAGTTGCTATATGGGACAAGGTGAAGAGCTATATGAATTTAAAAATACATCGGATCTTTGTAACAATACGTCTATATGTAGGTTTTTTTTTTTTCAAATATCTTTTACACCTTTTTCTTGAGTAGGTAATGCTGCCGTTATCACAGAGCGACCAAGTGTTTATAGTATAGTTGAAAGGAAAATGTTTAATTATACACATTTTTGATCCTATCTTCGTTTATTTCTTTATGGCTAGATGAATATAATTATTACTATCATTTTATTTTTAACTTATTTTTAATAAATACATTTATATTTTTCAATAACCAACATTAATTACATAAATGGTAACAACTTGTAAAATTGTAAGTTTTATTGATAATTATCATTTTTATTAATTATTTGTTGTTGTGATTAGTTGTTTAATTGTTGAGAAATTCTAAAAATTTAGAAATTATCATAAATTTTAGTTATTTAAGAATTTTTCTAAGCAGAGGTTAAGTTTGTCCTATTGGGGAAGCTATATAAGATTTTCCTCTAGGTTTCAGCTTCATAAGTTAAATTTTAAGAAAATTTTGAGAGATGATCTAGAGAGAGGAACTCTAGAACCATATATAAATGACCCTACTTCATTCTGATTTCACATGTGACCTCTAATCCTTCCTAAAAGCATAATAATGTCATAAATGTCATAGATCAAACTGTTGTGCAGAGCTTCTTCGAGATAGCACAAGGCTCATTTTCTTCTTCCTTCTTCCCTTTTCTCTCAGATTTTGAGGTAAGAGAAGTTAAAACCTAATTTTTTGTTGATTGATAAAGTTGAATGTTGTTTGTTCTAGCATAAATTGTGGTTGTGTTGATGATTAAGTGATGAAATTCTTGTGTTGTAAGGTTTTACGGGAGTTTAAATATGTTTGGGGAGATTTTGGTGAATGATGATTGATTCTTGGTTGCATGTAGTTGTTTTGGTGAGTAATGAACTACATATGTCGTGTAGATGTGTTTTCTGCCATTGCATGCTTGGTTTTTCTAATTTTCAGGCAAAGAGAGTCAAATTTGTTATTCTGCCAACACTACAAGAAAAAGTCAAAATAGTGATCGAAAATAGTGACCGAAAATTCTGTCACTAACAACAAAAATTTAAACTAATTAAAAATCAACATCACATCATATGCAACTTAAAGGCGCTAGGCGTGATGTAGGTTAGAGACTCTTTGCATAACTAACGTCGGACATAGGATTAGTAGCGTTAGACATAAGTTAGAGGAAAGCTCTTTGACTTGGTCACATTGAACGTGGGTTGAATGGTAATTGGAATGGATGCCCTTGGAAATCTCTGATTTGGTGATGTCAAGCCCTAGTTGAGTGTCATCAAGTGTGATCAAGATAGAAGTTCTCTGTCCAAACAATAGCAGATGCCAATGTAGTGATGTCATGCATGGGTTTTGTCGCCACGTGATTGACCTAGGGGCTCTTTGCCTCATTTATACCAGGTGTGAGTAGATTGGCATTAGACATCAGTTACCTAATGATAATAAGTTGATTTTCTTGACTAAGTGTTGAATGTGTATGATAATTGAATCTCTTATATGTTGTATGTTGATATATGTTGTTAGTTCTTTATACATTTATCTAAGATGATGTATATTGATGATTTCACTATTAATTGCTAGTTGTAAGTTAAGTTGCATGTTAAAATTTTGAGGTGGTTATATTGAGAATGCTTAAGGCATTATATTGAGTTGTGTTGATTGACTTAGAACTAGAAGAGAGATAGTTTTTAAAGTTGAATATCCTATTGTGAGAATATTATGTTGTGATGCTCTATGAGTCCAATTCTTAAAAACTCTTCTTAAGAAATTGACTCTTAAAGTAGATTGTTGAGTCTCCTTTAAAATCTTAGTTGATGTGATTTGAGGGTAAGGTCGAACAATATTATTTATAAGTGACCATAATATAGGGGTCACGTTAAACTATATTGATTATAAAGTGACCAAAATATTTATTCGTATGGGAGCCAAGTCGAGCTATACGTATACAAAGTGACCAAATCGAGTAAGGTACAAGATTGAAGGTCATAATCCCTAACTAAGTACCAGAATGGAATAGTATTTGGAGGGTAATTGATGGGCTAATCCTATAGGAGGCTTAGTTATGCAAGTTAAAATTGTTATAGACTCACACCTAAGTTATTCTACTTTAACAAAAATACTAGACTTTTCTAGTTTAAATGACAAAATTTGAGAAACCATGGTGTTGTGGATTTTTATCCAACTTAGTTATTGATCTAGTTAGCCCAAAAGATCATAATGTTGTTATAGTTAGTTTGGTAGGATCCAGTCACTTACGCTGCTCACCTGTGTTGTAAGAGATCTTTTAGTTGAATGTATGACGATGCATATAATTGTTGTGTTAAGCATATAATGTTTTGATTGAGTTGTGTTGTTCATATGTTATGTTATATTATTGATGAGATGCAATACTATGATGTAAATTAAAGTTGTTATTGTGTGGTTAAGTTATTTACCTTAAAATGGTTGTTGAATATTACATTGAAGTGTTGTTGTTGTTAAAGTGAGAACCATGATGAATGGTATGATGTGGTTATATGTTGATGTTGGTAATATAGTTAGATAATTCTTATATACTTGTTGATTATTTTGATAACTAATTTACTCTTACATATTTTCTTGTGATTGGATTGTGACTCTATGATGGCCATATTTTTATATGGAAGCAGAGCAGGGATGGGTTGGAGGAAGAGGTTAAGTTGAGAGTTATGTTGAATGGCAGTGTGACTTGGTGCTACTTTTGGTTGGTAGTTATTTTGTAATGTTGCTTGACCGACAACTTAGGTTTATACTTTTAATATCAAATTACTATGTGTGTATAGAGAGAGGAGATCAAATGACTCTAAGAGTAACTCTTGGTAGATTTACTTCACTCAATAACTCATATTATATATAAAATTTTAACGATTCAACTATTAAATTAAAAATTATTAATATATAGATCAAGTCTACAAATTAAAAAAAATGAAAATCATATAATACTTTGTTATATAGATTCAAATCAATGTATAAATTTTTTTATAATCATCTATCAATTTGAATTAATGAAACGAAGTATCAAATAATTTTTTAAAATTTTTAAAATTTGTAAACTTGATCTATGCATATTTTAATTTAACAATTGGATTGTTCAAATTCAACATATACTATGAGTTATTGAGTAGAATAATTTTACCAAAAGTCATTCTTGTAGTCATTTGATTCATCTTCATATATATTTAGTGCACAAATATTTAGATACTATTTATATGTTCATCCTAGATAGTTAAATGTATGTTTTCGCTATTAGTTGTTGAGCAGGAAATACATGTAGAGACCTGATAAGTCGTTACACAACTTATGTCTCTTAATTAAGTTGTCCAATATTCGAATATTGACCTTGAACATGAAATAATCTATGTTGCAAAAGAAATACACATATTGTGTACACTTATAGTTAGTCACTATTTTTAACATATTGACCTTGAACATGAAATAATCTATGTTGCAAAAGAAATACACATATTGTGTACACTTATAGTTAGCCACTATTTTTAACCGTGAATATCTCGTATTAATATTATAGTTAAAAAAAAAAGTTTTTATCGGTTGATTATTTTTTTCACTCTTGACTATACACATTATAGAGTCTAATATAAAACAATTAAATTAAAATAACCGCAAGTGGGTGATTTTGACATGAAATGTCCATGTGCATCCAATTACGGGTGAGTTTATATTTAAAAAAGCGAAGAAGTTCTAGATGGTACAAATGGCTTCATACTAATATTTTAACAAAAACATGTGTCAAGTTGTGAGGGGATAAAAATAAATTTTCGTCACTTTTAGTCGGTTTGAAATCCATTTAACAACTAATTTCTTTAAAAAGAATGTCATTGTGTGATCTTATTCGTATATATATAGAACTGAATAATTTATCATTATCATACATACCTAGTTAACTATTTGCCGCCATTTTGTCATTTGCTTTCTTTTATAAAACTAGAAGCATTGTGGAGAAAATGACATTTTTGAAGTTCATATAAAACTTTACTATATAATAGTAATTGTTGCAATTATGCATGATGTGCATTCCTCGTATATATTATTACAAGTTAGAGCAAAATAAAGAAAGAAAAGAATAGGTTTCTTAGATACATGTATTGGAATAGACTCGATTCATCACGCTGCATATGAACTTGACTTCATCTTATTTATTAAGCTAACGAATCCATACACGTCGTAGATGAAATTGATGGATTTGGATTCTCAAGGAAACATAGGGCATTAAGTCACCTAACCCTATCACACTATATAATTTTTTATTTTATTTTTCAAATCGAGCAGCTTGTAATTAAGCTAATCAAGATGACTTATAAAGTCTTCCACTTTGATTAGATGATGAAAGATTTTATAAAAAAATATAAAAGAAAAAAAAAAAAACAAAAACAAAACAAAAGTGAAGTAGGAAAACGTATTAGAGAAAAAAGAATGAGGAAGAAATGAACAAATTTTTACGTTGTTCAGATTAAGAAAAATAATTAAGAAGGAAGTTGTGGAAAAAGAAAAATAAGTATATTTTTATTATGAAAATATATTATCTTGGGTACATATATATTATCCAAAGGAGGAAGAATAAATATGTCATTTAATTTTTAATACAATCTTTCCTTCTTTTTTTCTTTTTTCCTCAAAATCTCCTCAAAAGTGGGGAGGATATGTTTTTTTTTTGTCCAACTAAACTCTTCTCTTTTTTTCCCACTACTTTTCTTTCTCAAACCATTAAAAATTTCAATCTCTCTTCTACTTCTTTGGATTCTCATATACTCTCCATTCACAAAATCGTTAGCCAAACATATGATTAGAGTGACTTTTCAATCATACTCTACATGTATACTATTGACTCAAATTCAATATCATTTATTAAGATAAAATAATTGTGCTTGTTGGTCTAGTATTTGCAAATAGTAAATATTTTTTAATTAAAAATCACATCAAAGATGTTTTAGAACTCACAGTAAGATTACGTAAATAAAATTTTAAAGTTTCTATTTTTTCATTCCTTAATTAATAAAATCACTGATTAGCATTTTTTTTTCTACTGAAACTAAAGGTTCTTCCCTTAAATGAAATTTCGATACTATTGTTTATTCATACTGCTAAGACCCTCTTTTAAATATATTTTTTATTCTTATATTAAAAATTATAAAATTGTATGAGTTTTATTTCTTATTTAGTGAACTCTCAATTATGATTTTGTAGTTTTAGTAAGTATTAACCACAATAGAATTTGTGGTCTAATTTGGATTGGTGAGAGTGGTGAGAAACTCACTTCACTGGTTAAGTGATCAGAGATCATATCCTCACTCTTATAAATGTAAAAAATTCAAGTTAAGCTAGAGAGGATAATGGACTACTTGATACCCCTAGAGAGATTAGTCCGTGAAAAGAACTCCTTAGTAATAAAAAAAAAAATTAATATTGTATATGATTTGTCTTTTCTAAAAATAAACAAGACTATGTAATATCAATTGTTGGCAAAATCAACCTTCGATATTATAACACATCTTTAACTACTTTTTTTTTTTTTTTACTGAAATCGTAAACTTATTACTTAAGTATACATAATATTATTCATTTTCTCATTAATTATGCTTGGTGCATCTAAGTAAGTGCTCCACTGAAATTCAGTGGGAGCACAGCTCAATCCCCAAAAATACATTTGGATGTGAAGAACTAAAGAAAAATAAGGTAGAAAAATATATTAGACTAGGCTTAAGGCCCAATGTATGTAGTAGATCTCGTTGACCCAAACTACTAGATCAACTAGGCGAAGATAAATTGGACTAAACCCAATACCAAAAAAAAAAAAAAAGATTAATGCTCTCAAAAGGAGAAAGATTATCATGTGGTCTTAGATCACATAGTGTTTATCTAATCTCTAATCAAATGTTATTATTTTTTAATATTAAAAAATTTAAATATATATCATATGACGATTGATTTAAATCATGAATATTTGATAATTTTAAATTATCTAATGATTTTTTCAATAGCATAAAAAGTATTTGCATTATTTGAGGTAAATAATCATCCAAATGGATTATAAAAAAATGTAGCTCGATTTGAGAATAATATTAAATTTGAATCAATACAATTTAATCCTTTGCACTTAAAATTGTATTAGTTATTGAATTAAAATTAAGGTTATTTATTTTAATTTTTGTTTATTATTTATTTAGAACTAATACTTTCTTTATTTATCAATAGTCAAATAAAATTTGATTAATTATGTAATGTTGTATAAGTTATTGATTTAGGGTTTAGTTAATTCTAGAGAGAAGGGTATATAAGGTTTCCTTTGAAAATAGAGCCTTATAAATTCATTCTCAGGAAATTTTATAGAGAAAAGTTCTAGGTCTGTGAGCTCCTTTCTTTCTCAAATTTCTTTGTTTGATTCCTCTTCTTCTTTAGATCACTAATCTCTTTTGTCTTTTTTCTAAATTCAGGATAGGAAGCTTGGAAATTAGCAATCGAAGTCTGCGGGTTGAGCTTCAAGATTTCTTTCTTCTTCCCTTTCTCTTGACTATTTTGGGCTCGGATTTAGGTAAGGGAAGTTGGAGACTTTGGGTTTTGTTGAATTTGTTAGGTGTTGAACGAATTTAAGACTTAAAATCAATAGGATTGTCAAAAATTACAGTTTTGGAGAATGGATTGGAGTTGCTTGCATGTGTGTACTAAGTTTTGGAAGTTCTTGATGCATGTGAGGTGAATTCATGGTTGCATGTTGTTTCTAGGACTTGAATTAAGTTGTTGTTGGTTCAAGGGTGCTATTTCTTACATTGCATGTTGAATTTTTCTAAGTTTCAAGTGCAGAGGTCCAAAAATGGTGAAGAACAAGGATTCTCTCTATCACCAAAAGGTTGAGCCGTTTGAAAGGTGTAACGCCCCGTTTTTCACAAATTATATGAAGGTATTTTAGATTTTTTTTGTATATTTAGTAGCCTAGAACGGGTCATTCCCAAATTGGAACGGGCTGTTTCAAACTACTAAAAAGGCCTATAACCCTAGTTGGGAACAGACTGTTCTGGTTTAAGAACGGGTCGTTCCAAACATGGCCGTTATGAATTAAACTCAACTCCAGAATGGGTCGTTCTGGTTTAAGAACGACCCATTCCAAATGTGAATTTAACACGTGATGAAAGGATCCAGAACGGACCGTTTTAGATCTGAAACGAGCTGTTCTGGACACTTCTGACATCTATAAATAGCAAGACTCTAGCACTGCTTCTAGACACACTCTTTGAAGACCAAGGAGAACCAAGAGAAGGAGATTAACTAGATTCCGCTCTAGCTTCGTCTTTTGCTTATCCAGGTAAAGGGGAGTGAAAAACCTCACTCGAGGGTGTGAGAATAATTATTGAGTAGCAGGATTGGCCCCCAATCCCTTGCCTGATGCATGTTCTAGGAATAGACAAATTATGAAAGTTTTCTATTTTAATATCTGAGTTTTCTGTTGGGTTTCTAGTTGGATGTGATGCATGAATATGTGTTTAATTATGAAAACAAGTTTTGATATGAATTAGAGTACTCTGTGGGTTTCTGTGGGAACCCTATGAGAATCAAGCAAATTTATAATGTTTTCTGTTTTACTTTCTGAATGTTCTGTTGCGTTCCTTGTGTAATGTTGAGTGTAATATGTGTTTGATTTCAAAATTAGATAAGTTTTGATATGAATTAGAGTGTTATGTGAATTCCTGTGCAAAACCCTATGAGGAACAATTATGAGTATGATTATGAGAAATGTGAAAAGGGTGAATATGAGCATGATGAGGATAAGAATCTCCACATGATGATCTTATGAGTATGACTACGTGAAATGTGAATAAATGACATGAGACGTGATGTGAATGACGTGCTATTGTGAACACTATGACGTGAGAATGTGAAAGGTGAACATATGATCTGCGATATGATATTATGAAATAATATGACATGAGATATGATGAGACGTGATAAGTGAAATGTTGAGTCAATAGAATAGTGAATGTGTGACATGCATCATGTGCATATATGACTCTAGGTGTGCCGCTTAGGCCGCATACTAGTGATGTAACAAGTTAACAAGGTGTACCTTGGGTCACTAGAGATGAAATGATCTATTCCAGGTGTGCCGCTTAGGCCGCATACTAGTGATGTAACAAGCTAACAAGGTGTACCTTGGGTCACCAGTGATGAAATGATTTATTTCAGGTGTGCCGCTTAGGCCGCATACTAGTGATGTAACAAGCTAACAAGGTGTACCTTGGGTCACCAGTAATGAAATGATCTATTCCAGGTGTGCCGCTTAGGCCACATACCAGTGATGTAACAAGCTATTCTAGGTTTACCTTTGGTCAACAGTGATGTATTCATGAATGAACGTGCCCCCAAGTATGTTGCTGTAATAGGATACCAGTGATGAGAAATGTGAAACTTCCGTATGGCGCCACATGCATGCATTTATGAGTCGAGTCCATGACATCATTGCATGATAAATGAGTGTGCATGTGATACTGATTATGTATGTGTATTGTTTATATGTGATTGGTGCTTGTAACTTGTAATATTTTTGTTGTGTGTGTGTGTGCTATCTAACCACTATTTTCTGCACCTGAACCTCAGTTAGATGTTTCTCACTCCCTTGTTGTTCTTGTATATGTTTAAATTGTGTTGCAGGTGATCATCAGCATGAGGATATTGGTGATGAGGATTAGGCTTCAGTTGGGCATGCTCCAATAGGATATGTGACATCGGGGCATAGCTAGGCTTAGTTTAGGATGCTATTTCCATTAAACTATTTAAAAAATCAGTTTTATTTCTTTGTAATTTCACTAACATGTTACTTGGATTAAGTTTATGAATGTGAACTCTTTACTCTTATGTGGTTGGAGATTTGGTTTTTAATGATAAAGAATTTTATTTTATAATTATTATATATGTATGTTGGGGTAGAGGGTGTCACAAAAGGTTTTAGCCCTTTGAGGGTCGCGTGACAAGGGGAATTCCTAGAGGCAAAGCATTAAGCACTTTCAAAAGTGCTGAGTAGTTTCGTGTTTTCCTAATTAGACTTTGTTGTCTTCATAAAAGTTATAGTCTTGGATGTTAGCTTTCGAATGACACCAAAATCATTTAAAAAGGAGGTCTAGAACTCTACTTATGGCTGTTTTAGTGAACAAAGATCAAGATGTCAGCGCTGATTTTATCTATTGCTATTTTTGGAATTTTTTAGTTAAGTAGATGATCTTTTTAGAATTTTATGTCTTTATAAAAGTTGTAGCTTATCCTCTTAGCTTTCTTTTTAGATAGGGTTGAGCTTATTTGGATAAGTATAATTCTCTATATGTTGTTTGCTTGGACAATTATCTAAGAAAGATGTATGTTATTATGATGTTTTAAGATGTTATCATGTGGATCAAAAAGTTATTTAAAGTTGTATGATGTTGTGTTGTAAATTTGGTTCATATATATACATGTTATATGATGTAAAATAGTGATTAATTCTTATATATGCTTGGGAATGTTATATATGAATGTTTGAACATACATTCTAACATGATTTGGTATGCATGTATATTGATATGAGGATGATGTTGATCATAATGGTGGATTGATCATGTATGATGTATGATATATTGTTGCATGTGAAGCCTTATGGCATGTGACTAGCCTAGGACTTGAGGAGAGAAAAAATATTTTGAACTGGAAGAGCTTGCATAGAGTCTCTTGAGAGTGGTGCTTGGATAAGCCACTAGTTTTAGGTGAGAGTGGTGTTTGGCATAGGCCATTGGTTTAGGTGAGTCTCCTCTAAGTCCTTAGCTAGTGTTGGAGTTGGGTATGAGGTTGAGGGTTATTCTCTTAACCAAGTATTGCGGAAGGTTGTGTTGTTCCTAGTAGATAGGTGGTGGGCAAAATGCATAAGTGACTCGATAATGCATGTCAAAGTCTTGGTAAGCCTGTACCCAATTATACTATTCCAGACGATGGAACTAGACTTCCAAGTGTGTAAGTGACACTATCCGAGTAAACACCTAGAGGGATTTGTTATCCCAATTTGTTGTTGATCCAACAGGGCGCTTCAAGCATAAAAGTGGTCGAGGTGCTTTCAGTATGATGAAATTTCACTTACACTACTCTATTGTTAGGGAGATCTCCTAGGTGAATGCATGATGACGGATTAAATGATTGATATGCATTGGTATCTTTCATGTGTTGCTTAATTACATGATCGTTATTATGATGAAGTGTATGGTGCTTGACTTCATGATTGGTGATTTGATTATTGAGTAACATGACTATTGATTCTTATGTTTGTATAGTTGTTTATTGAACTCTAGCTTACCTTTTTGTTTTCATGTGGATGGACTGCTATGATCATACTATGTATGGGAGCAGGTTAGGGTTAGGTTGGAGCTGTTGTGGCTGCTGCGAAGGTGTTGGAGTTTTGTCCTAGTGTTAGAATTATTATTGGAGTAACTGATTATGTGTGCTTGACTGGCTTAAATACATGACTTTATCATTACATACATACATATATATATATATATATATATATATATATATATATATATATATATGTGTGTGTGTGTGTGTGAATATTTTGTTATCCAATTTAATATTTTATCTTAGTCGACTAGTGTAGTTCGTGTTATTCCTCTGAGTGTAGGGACCATGGCGAGTTATTACAAATTAAATTAAAAAAACAAAATCTTGAATAAATAGATAATTTCTTTTAATGCTGAACTATTTAAAAACAATATTTGTTAATAAAAAATTTAATACACAATGAATGTAAAACCGAGAAAAAATGTACAAAATCATAAATCATGATTTCATGTAAATTAAAAATATAAATTAAAGCAATCTTAGTTTTTTAAAATATAAATATCCAGTAATAATAAATTAAACAATGTAAAAAAATAAAAATAAAAATTATATAAAAATATAATGTGAAAATTAATCGTTTAAGTTTAATATATCTTCATAATCCAATTTAATTTGAATATTTGAAAATATAAACCCTGACAATTTAACTGAATGATAATTTCCAATTAATAAGATATTTATTTTTTGATTAAATATGTTTTTAGTCTTTTAAAAATTGATTCTATTTGATTTAAGTAAAAAAAAATCTTGATTTTAGTCCTATAAATTTATTTAAAACCTATTTTTAACATTTTTCTAAACATTGTTAACTTTTGCTATTCTTCTGTTGCAGGGCCATGTTTGTGAAGAAAAAGCATGGGAGGAGGCTTCTTCTGTTGCAGCCAAGTTTGTAAAAAAAGAGCAGGGGGGAGGCGTTTTCAAGAAAAAACCTCCCCCAGGTACTATCTGTTGATGTCCTGATACGTTGTAATGCGTCTCTCCCCCAGGCACTATGAAATTCAGACACTCCCACCTAATAGTTAAATGTAGAACGTATTATTGGGTTTCACAAAATTCACTTCTTCCGGTGTGGTCCAGGTGCTATCATATTTTATTTGGTGGTCCAGGGTAGTGCAAGTGAGTAATATATTTTATTTGTTGTAAATTTTAATTTTAATTTTTATAATATATTGTATGGTGATTCAAAGATAAAATAGAGTGGTGTAATAATTAATTTTTTTTAAATAGAATGGTAATTACGTAAGTTTTAAACGTGGAACGGGCCATTCTGAAAACGTATGTATTCAGAACGGGTCGTTCCGGATGGTAAAGTAAGGAGGGTTATGGACAGTGAAAACGAGACGTTCTGAAAGTAGAACGACCCGTTCTTATTGTACTGAAGATGTGTTATTTTTTGCTCTGAAACGGCCTGTTCTAAAAGGAGAACGAGTCGTTCTGGATTTAAAATGGACATCTTATGAGCTCTCTGAGAACGGACCGTTCTGATTTTAGAACAGCTCGTTCTAGATCCATAGATAAGACACCACTGTTGCAATGAGAACGACCCGTTCTGAAATTAGAACGGGCTGTTCTAGTGCCCCAATTAAATTATTTTTTTTAATTGAAAAAGTTATATAATTTGATTTTTATAATTGAATATATGTATTTATTGCAATGTTAAAAATGATGATATTATACTGAATATTTTAAATTTTAGAATTTGAAACAATATTAATGGAATATTTATTTTGATTTATATTTTATCAAGAATGTATCGTAGAGGAATAGATTATGTACCTGATAGTGACGAAGAAGAAAACATTGTTCCATCAGATAAAATATTGACAGATGAGCAATTGTTGTCAGAAGTGCTATGGTAGCTAAACAGGCTGAAGAAGCTAGAGAACAAGAGCCATTGTTCTCAGAGCGCCGGAAGTACAAGTGTTTTCTAAAAAAAACATATCTAAGCCTCTACTCTCGGACTCACATTTAAACACAAAATGGGGGAAGCTGTGCCACGTGTCAAATGTTGAACAGATGGCGCCTCTGAACAGATGGCGCCTCCCTTGCTCTTTTTTTACAAGCTTGGCTGTAACAGAAGAAGCCTCCCCCCATGCTCTTTCTTCACAAACGTGGCCTAACATTTGCAAAAGATGGCGCCTCTGGGGGAGGCTCTTTCTGAAAAACGCCTCCCCCCTCTCTTTCTTTTCCACGTGGCTCAGCTGCCACATCAGCCACATAAGGCGCCTGGGGGGAATGCTTTTTCTGAAAAACGCCCATCCACGTGGCTTCCTCCTGCGTAGAAAAAACTACCTATTCCGGTAAATTGTTATTTTTTAATTTATTTTGTGTATTTTTTTTTTTAATTTAACTGGGTCAAAAGGCCGAAAGAAGAAGGAGAGGGAGAGGGAAAGAGGAAAAGAGAGGGGGAGTGAGAGTGAAAAAGAGAGGGAGAAAAAGAAATAGAAGAAAAGATATATATTTTTATTTTAAAAAGGGATATTATGATCTTTTTATGTACATAAAACTTTCTCCTTAACTCGAGAATGTTTTTGTGAAAATATTTTTGTGAGAAAGTGAAATAAAAATATTTTTAAGAATTTATTTTTTTAATAATTACTAAAGATAAGAAATTAAGATTCATACTTTAAGATTCCTAATAATGTAAAAATATTTGACGTACCAAATGCTTTGTTAAATTTTTTTAATATTCACTATTAATCGCATGTATGGAGGTTTCGGTAATTCTTCTTTTACTTAGACAAAAAATCTCTTACCAAACTCTAATAAAATCTTTTCATGAACTCAAAGTCAATTTTTTTTTAACCACTACTATCATCATGTCCATAAATGTCTAGTTTCATGTCTTTGTTGACGATTCTCTAAACTCTAAATTCCTAATTAATTTCTAATGACACCTTTTGCACCTTCAATGACTCTCGACTCAACATGTGAATTGTTCTAAAAAAATATTCATTTTGCTCTCTTAAAATTTTAAAATATTGCCTTTTAGAAATTTATTTTCTCCATAAGGATGAGAGTAAAATAGAAAATTAAAAAGTAAAATAGAGCACTTTTAATATTTTTATGTTCGAGTCTAAGAATAAATAATAAAAAAGTTTAAATATAATTTTTTTTTTCCTAAAACGTAACTTAATCTTAAAATAATAAATATTTTAAATTAAAGAATTTTATATTTATAAAATTAATAGTGATTTAGATAGTAAGATAAATAATTTTAATAATAAAATTTAATAATATTTAAAAAAGAATTAAAAAAATATTATATAAATTTAGAAGATTAAAATGAAAGAAAAATAGAATAAACTTTTGGAAAATTAAACTTACTTTTTATATTTGATTTGTTTTATACGACGTGAGGACGGTCAACAAAGTCGTAATGAGGACGTGTAGTATACGTTTTTATAATATGACATCGAAAAAGGGCAGCATGTGACTATCGCATATGACAGAACGGGGAAGCTACCAATGCTGCATTCAAAGCCGTTTTGACATTTTCCACGTTTAAACTCTATACTTCTTTCCTAAGAAAACTCATGAATTCAACTCATGTAACGTTTTTTTCTAAGGTTAAATTCCACTTACATTTTTTTTTATTTTTATCTATTGATTTGTTTATTTTAAAATAAAAAATTAGAATTACATATGGATAAAAATAAAAATATCCAAAATATAATTCAGTCATATATATATATATATATATATATATATTCGTAAAAATATGAGTGTAAATTTAATTAAATCATACAAAACTAATTTATAAGATAAAATTATTAAACTTATACACATTATTATTATTATTATTTTACTAATTTTATCTCTAATATGTCTATATGGTGTGAAATTTGTAAAACTAAATATTATAGCATTTGATAATAGTTCATAGTGTGACCCAATAAATCTAATCACAATTGTTATATATAATAGGCTCTATTATCATCTTAAAAAAATAAGTCAATTTAATCTAATTTTACAAAATTGATTTATAAAATAAATATTATTTTCACTTATATGCATTATATTATAATCATCTTATTTATCTATATTAGACTTATGATAACAAAAAAATTATTATTTATAATAATATATAAAAAAATATTTTCTCTCCTAACTATTTTTATCTTAACTTTATTCATATGATTTTGCTTTAAATATTTTTATTTATTTATTTTTACTTTTTTAAAAGAAAATTTTCTCTAACTTTTATATAATTTCTAATCAATCAATATTCACAAGAATTTCATTTTCTCTATTTTTATTTTTATTTAAATAAAATACGTAGAAATATATATAGTTAAGATTTATTGAAATTAAATATTCGTATATCTTTTCGACACTCGACTGGCCTTATTTTAAATATTTGAAAATAATTTTATTTTTCATAATTAAATCTATCTTATTCAAATGAGATTGCTTTGCATCAAAGAATACAGTACACGTGTAAAAAATCAAATTTTCTTCTACTTTTTCTTTGAAGAACCTAACAAGAAAGAGTACAAACATAGTATCTAAACTTCTATAAAATAAGAGAAAAGCAAGAACACCATACAACATCCAAGAGATGATGGGGGAGCTATGGTCACAGATGGGGTCATTAATGGCCACAATAGTGTTCATGTACACAATTTTTGAGCGTTTCTTCCCCGCTCATCTTCGTGACCGTGTTCAAGCCTATGTTCAAAAATTCACCAACCACTTCAACCCCTATATCCAAATAACCTTCCCTGAGTTCTCAGGTGAAAGACTCAAGAGAAGTGAAGCATACACAGCCATCCAAACCTACCTCAGTGCAAACTCATCTCAAAGAGCCAAAAGGCTTAAAGCTGAAGTGGTGAAAGATAGCCAAACCCCACTAGTCCTCAGCATGGACGACAATGAAGAGATCACAGATGAGTTTGAAGGTGTCAAAGTGTGGTGGAGTGCAAACAAACTAAGCAGCAATCCACAAAGGTACAGCCCTTTTTCCTATTATGCTCCCTCAGATGAAAAAAGGTTCTACAAACTCACCTTCCACAAGAGATATAGAAGCCTCATCACCATGTCATACATAAAGCATGTGTTGGAAGAGGGGAAGGAGATTGAGATGAGAAATAGGCAATTGAAGCTTTACACCAACAATCCTAGTAGTGGTTGGTATGGTTACAAGCAGTCAAAGTGGAGCCACATAGTGTTTGAGCACCCTGCTACATTTAAAACACTAGCAATGGATCAGAATAAGAAGGAAGATATCTTGAAAGACCTTGTGAAATTTAAGAAGGGGAGGGACTATTATGCAAAGATAGGTAAGGCTTGGAAAAGGGGGTATCTTTTGTATGGTCCTCCAGGGACCGGAAAATCTACTATGATAGCTGCTATTGCCAATTTCATGAACTATGATGTGTATGATCTTGAATTGACTGCAGTTAAGGACAACACTGAGTTGAGAAAGTTGCTGATTGAGACTCCAAGTAAGGCAATTATTGTGATTGAGGATATTGATTGTTCACTTGATCTTACTGGTCAAAGGAAGAAGGGAAAGGAAGAGGGTGAGGATGAGGAACCGAAAGATCCTATGAGGAGAAATGAAGAGGAGAGTAACAAGAGTAGTAAGGTGACTCTATCAGGGTTGTTGAATTTCATTGATGGGATTTGGTCAGCTTGTGGAGGTGAGAGGATCATAATTTTCACAACAAATTATGTGGAGAAGCTTGATCCTGCTTTGATTAGGAGAGGGAGGATGGACATGCACATTGAGATGTCATATTGTGGCTATGAGGCTTTCAAGGTGTTGGCTAAGAACTACTTGGATGTTAAGTCTCATAGTTTGTTTCCCACTATTGAGGAGTTGTTGGGGGAGACCAATATGGCCCCTGCTGATGTTGCTGAGAATCTGATGCCAAAGTCTGTGGATGATGATGTGGAGACTTGCTTGCTGAAGTTGATTAAGGCACTTGAGGGGGCCAAGGAGGAAAAAGCAAGGAAAAAGGCAGAAGAAGAAGAAGCAAGGTTGAAGGAGGAGAAAGAGAAAGCAAAGTCTACTCAGAGGGTGGATGAGAACAAAGAGAAAATTGGGGAGGATGTGAAGGAAAATGGTTTTCATTGAGGGGCAATGGAAATGGTTTTGGGAATAACAATATGTTCTGGAGCTAGTTAGTTTACACGTTATATTGAGAGATTTAGCCCAGTTGATTGATTAGTGTGCGTGAATAATTGTAATCCCTTAATACTGAGTTCGATTCATATGGTAAAAAAAGAATCTGGTTAGAGTAGTTACTGCAATATACTACTTGGCTAAAAGAAAATTGATCTACCTTGATATGTTGTTCAATTTCTGTTTTGGTTGTCTTCTGGTTTTTCCAATCTTTCTTAGCGTAAAAGTTTGAATTGCTATCCTCATTTCGTTTCATTTCAGTTTTCCATCATGGTATATAGCATAACCATTGGTTCATGGTTGAACTATGTTTCAAAGGATTGGAAGCTAACACTTGAAAAAAAATGCAGTTCAAAGATGTTACTTTATGGAAAAATAGTGCTTATTCTGAATCTAAAGCATCCTAATTGAGTTAACACGCAATGATCATACTCTTCACCTCAGGAACAAGACATTGGTCTTCAAAACTATATCCAGTTCATTGTTCCAACCCTCAAATATAATACTCTCTTGCTGGCCTAAATTAAAAATGATTTTTCTTGAATCTTTGACCCTGTTGTTGATGACTGAAATGTTCAACTATATTACTTCGTTAGCACAAATTTGGGGTCATTTTCGTGGTACTCAGAAGACATTTTCAGTACCATTGCAATTTGCTAGTTAAATGAGTCACACATCATCATATGACAAAGTATCTCTTGTTCTTAACGACAATAAGAAACCGTATCTCGTTTTCTAAATAATATTTCAAGAATTCCCATGTAATCATTGATTGAAAGCAATCTCATAATTTTTTTTTTCATTGACATACATATTTTAATTTGCTGGCTGGACTTGGGGTTGAATAGTCGTTGAATGTTTCATTATGTACACTGAGACCATTATGCAAAAGGGCCAAATTAAACAGATGAGGTTTTTGCCTTCCAGTGTAGAAGTTTTGTCTATTATGTACTTATACATCTCTCTATTCACCTTATTATAATGCAATGGCATATCAAGATATTTTCTGAAATTTTCAGCTCCACCAAACCTAATCAGATCACTGATTTGTCTCGTTGGAAATATTGTCCAAATTTTCTTATAATTGTGTTTGTAAAAATTAAAATAAAATACACAATATTAATCTATAACAATTTATAAAGATAATTCATTGTTTTTGTTTACACAATTTTTTTTTAAAAAAATTATTCCTTATTTATTATGGTAATTACACTTTTTTTTTCTTTTAATATAGCATAATTTTGTAATTTAACTTTATTAATTTAAATAAAAATCATTTGTTAAAGAAATTGCATACCATAACATTTTGTAACCCTGTACTCATTAATAAAGTTTGGAGTATTTTTATTTTTTCACTACTAAACAGAGACACGAAATAGTTCAACTCACTATATGCATAAAACTATAAACAAATTTTGATCAATTATATCAATGTATTTGGATTGTTGCAAATACTTTATTGGAAAAGAAAAAAAAAATATAAAATAGTATTTACAATCATATTATTGCAATGATACTAAATTAATTGTATTGAAACCGTCTTGAATAATCATGGGTACCGGATATAATGGGTAGTATTTTAGATGCATTTAGTGTAGACTCCATGGTAGTTGTAGTTGAGTACCTTTGCAATAAATTTCTGATTGCAAAATCATTCTATGCAGTTTGCACCAACGTGATTTGTAACTGCTGTACGTTGGTTCTATTAAAAAGACGAAACCATTAATTATGAAATATCTGTTTTTGTTTCGTTGTGTTGCGCCCTAAACATTTGTTGATTTCATCTTATCCGGTGACCTTTCAACCTTTATAAGAACCAACCAAAATGTAAACTGTGTAGCGTGGCAAAGTCAAAAATTTGGATACCTAACCAAATACTTTTCTTTTTTCTCTTCCTTTTATTGCGTCTCCTTATCCGATTCATTAATCAACCTCTAGTCGGTGTTGTTCAGACAATTTAGCAAACATCAAAATTCGTCATGTTAAAATAAAATATCAAGATTAATTTTTCAAAATACTAAGATAATTTCGTTATTTTATATACATACAGAGAATTAATTTTTTTTATCTGGATACTATACATGCTACAGCAGCTACACTATATCAGTATAGAATAAGCTAGCTTAGATATAGTGGAAGGGTTCTTAATAAACTATTTATGATAAGATATAATGAAAAACATTCGTAATATATTACTCTAAATTATTAACATAGATATTATGAGATAGGGATGGATATTATCATATTATATCATACATATCCTAAACCTCTCTATATATAAGACAATGTCAGGAATCGGTGTCTAAATCCAAAACTTGTGAGCAAGAGAGAAAGCATGAATCAAGGTGACATGTTTGCTCACATAGGATCCATAGTTGCATCCATGATGTTCATTTGGGCCATGTTCAAGCAATTTTTCCCATACCAACTTCGAAACCAAATAGAGAAGCACTCCCAAAGATTGGTGACTTTGGTGTACCCTTACATCCAAATCACATTCCATGAGTTCACTGGTGAGAGACTGATGAGAAGTGAGGCCTATTCTGCCATAGAGAACTACCTGAGCTCAAAGGCATCAACACAAGCCAAGAGACTGAAAGCTGACATAGGGAAGAACAACCAGTGTCTTGTTCTCAGCATGGATGATCATGAAGAAGTGGCTGATGAGTTCAATGGTGTGAAACTTTGGTGGGCTTGTGGCAAGCACATTTCCAAGCCAAACTCCTCAATTTCCTTCCACCACCCCATGTCAGATGAGAAAAGGTACTACAAGTTAACTTTTCATAAGAGTAATAGAGATGTTATCTTAGGGACATATCTTAGTTTTGTGATGAAAGAGGGTAAGGCCATAAGGGTGAAAAACAGGCAAAGGAGGCTTTATACCAATAGTGGCTCTTATTGGAGTCATGTGGTGTTTGAGCACCCTGCAACATTTCAAACCCTGGCTTTGGATCCTGAGGAGAAGGAAATGATCATTGAGGATCTCATCACATTCAGCAAGGCAGGGGAGTTCTATGCAAGGATTGGAAGGGCTTGGAAAAGAGGGTACCTACTATATGGACCACCAGGGACTGGAAAGTCCACAATGATTGCTGCTATGGCTAATTTGCTAGGGTATGATTTGTATGATCTTGAGTTGACTGCTGTGAAGGACAACACTGAGTTGAGGAAGCTCCTTATTGAGACATCAAGCAAGTCTATAATTGTGATTGAGGATATAGATTGTTCACTTGATTTGACTGGTCAAAGGAGGAAGAAAAAGGAAGAGAAGGAGAATGAGAATGATCAAAGGCAAAAACAACAAGAAAGAGAGGCTAGAAGTAATCAGGTAACTCTTTCTGGTCTTTTGAATTTCATTGATGGGTTATGGTCTGCCTGTGGAGGGGAAAGATTGATAGTTTTCACCACAAACTATGTGGAGAAATTGGACCCTGCATTGGTTAGGAAAGGGAGAATGGATAAGCACATAGAGTTGTCATACTGTGGCTATGAGGCATTCAAGTTGTTGGCTAGCAATTATCTCAACATTGAGTCACACCATTTGTTTGCCACAATATGTGAACTGCTTAAGGAAACCAAGATCACTCCAGCTGAGGTAGCAGAGCATTTGATGCCTAAGAATGCTTCGGTGAATGTAGAGTTTCACTTGAGGAGTCTGATTCAAGCACTTGAGTTGGCTAGAGAAGAATCCAGGCTTAAAGCTGAGGAAGATGCAAGAAAGAGTAGTGAAGCATCCTCCCAGCAAGATTCTCATGGCACTGAAAATGATTCACCAGACAAAGCAGCAGAAAAGTCAGCAAACCACACATCAACTTGATGCAAAGTAGAGTCACCAAGACAGAGAGAGTGTGAAAGGAGTGAATCATTGGATAAGACAAGCACAATATATACTCATTTTGTTTTTAATAATCATAGAAAATTAGTAAGCTAACAAATATCTCAAGGTATTTTTTTTCTTCCTCGAGTATTCCATCAAAAATTAATCTTATTCATGATACTGTAATTATAATTGACCTTAATCTTAAAGATTTTTACATATGGTGAAAATTAAACATAAAATTTCTCATTAGTTAGATCGTCCTTATAATATTTAAGTGTAAAATGTCTAATCACTTGATCAATTCAATTTTAAGATATTGGTTGTGTAAAGAGAAATTTATTATTATTGTGTAAATACAAAAGTCAATTAATGGAGACTTTTTTGTAAAGAATAAAAAATATTTAATGAAGTATATTTAATACTCACTCAGGTGAAGTTTATGAAATTATAGAACTACACCTGTTGTTTGTGGCCTGGACATTGTTGTATGACCCAATCTGTGTAGTACCTAATTGATGACCTAACTAAATTCCAACAGAGATATGGTGACAAGTTTTGAAATTGATAGAATATGTTAGAAACTTATGATTTGGCAAACTTATGCTGTATTCCTTTATACGCAAGCACGCACTTTATCCAGAGTAGACTGCACTAAATACAGAATTATGATAAGTATGGTGTCAAGTTGAAGAAAAGGGTATGTAAATATGGTTGAATAGAAGAAAAAAAAAACAATAACAGACAAGTAATGTTGTAACAACATGGAACCGTCAAAGCTTTGTAAATATGCTCAGACTCAGATTATATATTTTATGGATATATGTGTAGAAATATATTCTACATTATTCTTTAAAACTATATAAATGATATATTCGTGCTCATAATTTTTTTAATGTAAATAATTATATTTTTCTTTATTTTACGATACTATTAAACCTAGTTTTTTTTAATTAATTTTTTAGTCAAAGATAATTTTTAATTTTCTCAATTAATTTAGTAATACATAAACTTTATTAATTAACTTTTAAGTATGATTTGATGCTTTCATATTCAATTATGATATGTGTTAAAATAATGTTTAGTTAATAAAAGTCACGTCTCAAGAACATAAATTAGTTTTTAATTGTTAGTTTAAGAACATTGTGTGTGATGGAAGAAAGTTGAAGAGGATTAGAGTTCTTCAAAATATCCACCGTCCAAGACCTTGCTCTTTGAGGTTAGAACTCTTCAAGTTGGTGGAAGTACCTTGGAGAAGTCTCCAATGGTGGAGAAGCATCCAAAGAGGTTCGGTTATCTCTTGAAGAAGGTGAAGAAGCTTGAGGAACCAAGCTTCAAGGTTGAAAAACCTTTGAGAGAGAATTAGGAGAGTGTTCTCCACGGAATAGACTCTTGAGAATGAGAGAGAATTCTGAATTCTAAATCTCATAAATGTCAAAAGTGAGCTACAATGAAGGAATTACAAATATATAGGGAGAGGTAGCTTGGAGAGCAAGCTAACCTTAACCATAGTTCACTAGGAACCATGGTTCACTAGGAACCATGGTTCACTAGGAACCATGGTGAGGTTTACTTGACCGTCCAAGGTTTAGAAACTTGGAGAGCAAGCTAAAGAGAAGCTTGTGCTACAAGTTTCTAAGCTTGAAGAAGGTGAATAGTAATTCCAGCCAAGACAAAGTGATTGGGCAAGGTGGGCGGCCATGGTGTCATTTTGCTCACTTTGGTTATTTAAAAAATTTTGATTTGGTTTAGTTAGGCTCATCCAATGATGATGAGACCTAGCTAAGTCAAATCTATGAAAAATTAGGAGCAAAATGAGTCAAATATATAAAATTTTGCCTAGGCCCAATTACTAGTCACACCCTCAAGCATTGCTAAATGTCACCTCTCTTCTCCTATTGAAAAAATAGAAAATGAGTGTATCAACAAAGGAGGTTAAATGGAGTTAAACTCTCCAAGTAACCCACCCTAGAATCAATATACAATGACTAATAAAATGACATAAAGTGTCTTACAAATACAAAGGAAAAAATAATCTTATACAAGAGAACTATGTACAAAATATACACAAGTAGAACTAGGCCTTCTCTTCATGATAAAGTAGTCCAAGTGAAGAGTACCTTGGACTTAAGAAGCCAACTGATCTTCAAGATGTTCAACTCTTCTTGTATGCTCCTGACCATAGTTCTAGTGATTGGACCCTTAGCCCATGGTCTATCAGTGTGGACCATGTCTATAAAAATAATTAACTTCAAGTATAATTGAATACTTATTATAAACAATCTAGATAAGTTGATGTAGTGATGGGATGCCTTATGCTCATACATTGTAAAAATGATCTATTTAGTAAGAAATTTTGTGTTTGATTTAAATTATGTGTAAATATTTTTTTTGAACTAGTGGCGATGACAATAGTATAAACAAGATAAATCTATGATTTAGTAGATTGAGAGATGACCATGATGGGAAAAAAATTAAAACAATCATTAATAAAATAAAATTCTCTTGATTAAATTAACTTTTAAAATTAATAATTAAAATATATTAATTTTTATTCTTATTGTCATTAAAACAGTTTTATTATATTTTTAAAATTTTGATGTTTCTATATTTCATGTGTATTTAAAAATACTCGTGAAACAAGGATATTTCCTAATATTTTTTTATATAGAAATATAAATATCATTATAGACAAAGAAAATTAAGATTTGAGGTATATATTTAATTTTAGGCACAGTTATAAAGGAGTACATGGATACAATACAAGGACTCTTTGGCCCAAAAAAGAAGTTGGGCTGCCTGTGCTTGTTATTGGATCTAATAAGTTTTGTGCCACAGTAATCCACATGCGTATGTACAACATAAAATAAAATGCCAGTAACATATATTCTCAAACACACTCTTCTTAACATTCTTATTTTTATTAGTTAAACTGTATTAAAATATAAAAAATCAAGAGAATCATTAAATAGAATATGTGGATCTACCAAATTCTGTATTTTTTTTTAATAAATTCTAATTAATTAGAAGAAAAAAATATGTTTAAAAGAGTACTTGAGAAGATGTTACTAGCATTTCTCCAACATAAAATACTTGTATTATATTTTGTTGGAATAAATTTATCTAGAATAAGAAAAAAAAATACAAGTCTCGTGAACTAAAATTAACTTATAAATAAGTTAATGATAATTTTTTTGATAAGTTATTATTAAAAAAAAACTTCTTCAAATTAACTTATAAATAAGTTAATTTTAACTTATAAATAAATTTATGTAATTTTTTTCTTATTTTTTCCTTCAAATATTTTTAAGAAATTTATTTAAACATATCTTAATTAATTTAATACTAAATAAGTTCTTAGAAAAAATTGCTATGCTAAGCACCAATGTTTATTGTATATCCAAATTAAGTGAATTTAGAAAGAAAAAAAAAATAATTAACAGAATATATTAGTAATTATTGGTCCAAGTGCAGCGAAGTTATGCACACCAAATTTATAAAAGAAATTTGCATTTTGAGATACTCAAGAGTACGTGGCTAGTTGGAGACAGCAAGAGTATCCCTGTTGGCTATGGAGTATCGACAAATTGAGCATCAAACAAATAAATTAGGAGTTGGATTCCAAGGTTATATTTGGCTTAACTTCTTTTATTACTTAAAAATATACTACAGTTAAAAGTTTAATTTTTATTTTTACAATAGCGACAACAAGTTGTTTTTAGAATTCTTTTTTCATTTTATTTCCTGTTTTCAATGTTTGTAACTTTGTATAGAAAGTAATAAAAGTAAAAAATAAAAATAAAAAAAATAAATTGTTTCCACTATTCCACATAAACTTTTGAAAATAAGAAATAATTAAAAGCCGGAAAAAAAATCCCAAACCAAATTATTTCTATTTTTTATGAAGTTCTTTCGTAGAGTATTTGTTTAGAATAGTAATTATTTGGTCCAAGTTATCTTTTTAATATGAAAAGAATGTTTAACATGTTAACTTCTCGCATCTAGTGTCTTAAAATTTCTGGGCATATAACTGGAGTAACGATGGAAATAATTTAACAACATTTTAATAAAAGTGTCATTAATATTTTATGTTGAAGAAAAAAATTTTGGAAAACTCTTCAGAAAAGGAGGGTCTTTAAAATCAAAGTTGAATTTGAAAGTTAATTATGTGAGATCTTGACTTAAGGGGACAGAGGAATTTAATGAACCAAATACTTGTCTTTCTTTTTCTCATATTCTTAAGGAAAGATCTCTGAGACTTGGAGTTGAGAATCCCATGGTGTAGCTGCGGAACTTGAGTCATTGGAGCTCGGAACTCATTTCCTTCTCTTTCTCTTCTTCCACCTTGGAGTAGTCCAAAGTTCTCCATTGTCTTCTTCTTTTTCCTCGGAGAGCTCGGAATCAAGGTAAGGGAAATTGGAAATCTTGAGTTTTGGGTTAATATATTGGGTTGTTGAGTGAATTAAGACTTCAAATTGCATGTTGAAAACTGAGGTTTTGGTTTTCTTAATGGAAGGTTAAAATGTTGATGGTTTTCTTTCAGTTTTGATCCATGCATGTTGCGTTTCTTGTGGTTTCTGGGTTGTATGAACGAATCTAGTAGAGATAATGAGTGTAGATTGTGTTTAGGAGGAAAATTGGTAAAATCTAAGGGAGGAATGAAAGGGAAAGCCATGAAAGTGTAGAAAGTTATGCACTCAACGTTGCAATGTTGGTAGAGTGTGGCAATTGTGAGAGAAAAAGGGTGACAAAGATCCAGCGCTACAATGCTGAGTTGAGTGCTGCAACCTTGGGAAGAAACGGAGCTAGCAGAAATCCAAAATTGAGTGTTGCAACGCCGAGGGTAGATGACCAAATTTGGTCTTGAGGTCTTCACGTAAGTTTTTTCCTTGGATGTTAGCTTTCTAATGACATTGGAATCACCCAAAAAGAAGGTCTAGAACTCCAGTTATGATATTTTTAGTGAGTAAAGGTCAAGCTATCAGCATTTAGACAAATTGTTACAGTTTTTACAATTTTTAACATGTTAGATGATGGAATTATAACCTAAGTTCTACATGAAAGTTGTAGAAAATCTTCTTCTATTTCATATGAGATAAGGATGAGCATGATAGGAGTAGTAGAACTTACTATGCATCATTTTATGTGAAGGTTGTCAGTGTAAAATAAGTGAATTTGATAAGTTGTATGTTGATACATTTTGTATGATGAGTGAATTTGGTGAACATGAATAGAATACTTGTGTCTATTGCATGTTGCATGATGTAGGATAATGATAATAAGCATTAGAATGCTATCTTTGTGCAGTTGAAATGGTGATGAGCATTGGTATGCTAAGTATGATTGATAGCATATTGTTGAATGAATTATGGATCATTGATATGCTATTATTGTATGAATTGTTAAGCATTGGTATGTTATTCTTGGTTGAGGTGTTAAGCATTGACATGTTATACATGATTAATGTTATTGATCTTTATATGTATTGATTGTATGCGATGTATATAGTAAATGCATGGTGAGATGTAGATATTGAGAATGTGGTATGGCATTAAAGCATGATGGCTAATTTAGGACTTGAGGAGAGGAAATTATTTTGAAAATTGAAGATCCCACATAGGGTATCTTGGAGTGATGCTCAAGAAGGCCACTGTTTTGAAAAATCCTCCTTGAGTAGGTGTGTCTCTTCTAGTAGGTTTTGAGGTGTGTTGAGTCTCCTCCAAGTCCTTAGTTAGCGGTTGAGTACGGTATGAGGTCAAGAGCTACAACCTTTAACCAAGTACTTAGAAAGGTTGCATGGTTCCTCGAGGATAATCAGTGGGCGAATTTCATATGTGACTTGGTAATGTATGTCAAGGTCATGGTAAGCCTATACCCCAGTGTACTATTCTTGATGGTAAAATCAAACTTTTCTAGTGTAAGTGATGAGACTCGAGAAATCATAGGACGGATTGGTATCCCATTTTGCTGTGATCGAGCTGACGCTTTGGGTGTGAAAACGATCAATTGGGTTGGTTCGGTAGGGTGGAAATCACTTAGACTGCTCATGTTATTAGGAGATCTCCGTAAGTGAATATGTGACGACACATTGGTTGATATGTTTATATATTATGTATGTTGAAGTGTGTTCATATACATTGTTGATATTTTGTGGGACATGATTGGATGAAGTACATGTTTGCTTTGGGTGTGTTAGCTTTCATTTATGATATATGGCATGATGTTGTATATCATAGACTTATTTTCTATATGTACATGTTTTCGAACTCTAGCTTACCCTTTTTGTTCCCATGGTAGTTTGAACTACGATGATCATACGTTGTATGGGAGCAGATCAAGGCTAGGCTTGAGAAGTTGTTGTGGGCATAGGTTGTGATCCTTTTTGATGACGATACTATTGATGTATGTGCTCGATTGGCACTAGCACATAGGATTATTTGGATTACTGTATACATGTATATATCCTATTTATATCAGTTTAGCTATTTTAATAATATACTCGTGTTGTATATATATATATATATATATATATATATATATATATATATATATATATGTTATGTTCCTCCCCTTAATCTTGTATGTTCTAGTAATTTAGTTTGTGTTGCTAGTAGTAGTGATTCCACATAGTGTGGCAACCACGGAAGGTTACACTTTTATGGTATTAAAGTCAATCAAGTTTGTTGGGCATGTTTCTATTGTGTTATCTCTATGATATGTGGTGTAGTAGTTGTGTATGGGGATGGTATAATGTTGCTAAATGATTGTTGATGGTATAATGTTGCTAAACAAGTATGGGGGTAGATTAGAGTTAGGCTTGAAGAGCTATTGCAAGTAAACGTTGTGATCCTTTTTGATGGCGATACTATTAATGTATCTTACATAGGTGTGCTCGACCGACACTAGAATGTAGGATTATTTGGGATTACTGTATACATGTATATATCCTATTTAAATCAGTTTGGTTGTTTTACTTATATACTCATGTTATATGTGTGTGTGTGTGTGTATGTATGTTATTTTCCTTCCCTTAATCTTGTATGTTCTAGTAATTTAGTTTTCACTACTAGTAGTAGTGATTCCACATAGTGTGGCAACCATGGAGGGTCATTACAAATTACGTGTAGAAAAGATATTAACATCTTACAACATTTATTAAAAATAATACCTTTAATTACATAAAACTATTAACTTTACAAATATTCATTTTACTCTTAAGAAATATTTTTTATCCTTTATGTTTTTTTATTATGAAAGAAAAAAATTTCAATTTTTTATTTAAGAAAAAAAAACTTGCATAAGGATTTAAGTTAGTAAATGACTAATCAGTAAACTCTTATAATAATGTTAAAGATAGAATTATTATTCAGTTAACACTATTAATTGTTGTGTATTTTTTAAAAATATTTTATCAAAAGATAACAAATTCTATATGTTGGAAAAAAAGATACACACTAAAAGGGGATTGAATAGTGTATATCAAAAACTCGTGTTTTTGCAATGAGGTAGTGAAACGCAAACAAATGAAATACTGAAAGATGATAAGACGAAGTACTAAAAACAGATGAAAAATGGCACGTGTTTTATACTAATTCATCTCCAACCCAAAGAGTACGTCAAGTTCTTAATCCAACTAGGTTGAGCGCTACTATCTTCAACAAGATACAAGTATTCTTTCACAAGCCACTTTTGGCTCAAACCAAGTATTCTTTCAACAAGTCTCTCCAGGCTCAAACCTAAGTATTCTTTCAACAAGTCTCTCTAGACTCAAACACCAAGTATTCTTTTGCACAAGCCTCTTTAGGCTCAAATCAAGTATTTTTTCAACAAGTCTCTCCAAGCTCAACTACTAAGTATTCTTTTTATACAAGTCTCTCTAGGCTCAACCCTTACAAATATAATTGATAAGTGTTACAAGAATAGCTTTGTCTCTTCTAGACGTGATGCTATAAAAATTAAGTACATGTAGTCTACAAAGAACTCTATACAAGATTTTTTATGCATATCTTCTTCGTAGAGCTTCAACTTTGTATTCCTCATTGTGTGAGTTTGTTATATGTATGATGTTTTCTTTTTCTTTTTTTATCATCAACACTTTGCTTTGATTTTGCTTTCACACTCTTCTTACTTCATATTATGCCCATTCTTATTCACGTTGTGCATTCTCTATTTTTTTTTTCACCATTTTTTGTTTGAGGATTTGACCTTTATATAGTAACTTCAAAGAAGATGACCGTTGCAACAACGTTCAAATTTAAACATTCATATTTCTTCAAGTGTTACTTCGTCTATCTTCTTGGCTTATCATAGGGATTACCATTGATGCATTTAATGCAAGTATTAAATGATAATCAGAGATGCGTGTATTCCCTATCTGATCTAGACAATAACTTATTATCTTTTTCTTCTATTTTGAGTGTGGTAGAGTGGTGTCAGCACAGAGCAGTTGGGGTTGGTGCAGAGTAGTTTCTTTCAGTGTCTTGTTCATGATATTTGGGATTTTCTATTTCTATCTTGACACAATGATTTGACATTCCCTTCATGAAATCTTTCATTTTTTATCGAGGAAGCTTTCCATTCGATTTGTTAAGGAATAAAATATTAATCTTAAAGTATAATTTGACTCTTTAACAAGAAATAAATATAACATTAGTCCACATCATGCTCTTCATCTGGTGCACTCCGTCTTATAGACGAAATATATAACATTTGCTTAGTCTAAAATGGTTTCTTTCAGAGAAACTCATGGTTTCTTGTAGTTGTCATAAAAAGTGTTTTATAAAATTCTAATTTGTTTAGAAAATTGTTTGTTATCATATAAAAACTTATAACACCTCAAAGAATTCAAGATTATCTTTTGATTCTTCATACTTCCTTTTGATCTTACATTATAAGATTAATCCTTAAATAAAAATTTAAGCTAACAAATGGTTAGCCATTAAATCTCATAATTAAATAATGTCAAAGATAAAAATGTTATTCAATTGACACTATTAATTATTACATATTAGAAAAATTCTTTTAAAAAAATAATTTTTATTTTACTTTACAAGCAAAATTCATGATAGAAAATGAACATGTCATAAACTTTTATGATTTGAGTGACATATATTAAAAGGTAGAAAGACTACTCAAATAAAATCACATACCACTGCATGAGTTCAAATCAATTTTTTTATTTATTTTCAACAAAAGTCTAGATATATGTAATGATTAAACAAAACAAATAAAAGCCCTTTTTTTATTATTATGCAATAAAATTTATTTAAAAAAAAAAAAAGAAATACAATCTACATTCTATTCTATTATCAAAGTTAAACGTAAGAAAAGACTAGCAAACACAATCTTATATGATCACACATGTAAACACAATAGTATAAAAATAAATTTCTAAAAGTTATTTGTTGTTGTGAGGTAGATTCTGCCTTTGAAAAGATAAAAAAGAAACGCAAACTTAATTTCACCCATGAAACAAAGGTCACATCCCAAATTTAAAGTAACTATTTTTTTTTTTTGTTCGTCCCTGAAATATCCACCGCTGACAGCAGTGACTAATCTCCTCGCTACGTTGGAGACATCTCAAAGGGTGGGATAGCTGACCCCAAGATTTAACGCGGCTGCATACACAAGGCAGGATTTGAACCCCTGACCTTGCTTAAGCGTGGATCAACCCCCTACCGCTGAACCACACGCTTGGGGTTTAAATTTAAAGTAACTATTTGAATACATGAAAGGAAAAAAAAAATTATGATTAACTTTCTCATAATTCAAACTTCACCACGGGAAGTACACGGCATTACACAATCTCACAAAGAAAAAGAACCATTACAAAAGAATATAACAAAAAAAAAAAACAACTTTGGATTCAATAATACCCAAAATACACTACAAAGATCACCTGTGGCTGTGTAATCTAGACTAAGCGGTGTGTACGCAAATGATCCTTCTTTTTCCTTTCCTATGTGAGTTTTTTTCCATTCGTCCCCTTTTCCCTTGGAATGTCAATTCCTCTACTTTTTTAAGTTCATTATCTTCTCAACCACTAAATATTTTACTTCTTATTTCTTGTTTCTTATTTTTTAATTTCCAAATACCTTATCTTTTTAATCCAATGTCTTGATTCTCTCAACTAAATAAAGTTGGAAATAAAAATGTTATACCAAATCAATCCTTTTCTAATATAATAAAAATAATGATAATAATAATAATAATAATAATATTATTATTATTATTATTATTAGAAGAAGAAAAAGAGACATTTCATATTTTTCTATTTAAAAATAAAATAAAAGACAATGAACACATTATTTGAAGAGAGAGGTGTCAAAAAAATTGAATATTATTAAAATAGAAAAAATAATAAATAATAAATAATGAAAGAAAGTGATTTAAAAGTAGTTATAGAAATAAATTAATTTAAAATTTATGTTGGCGTACTGAAAAGCGATAGCTTATTTATTAATATTATTAAGAAAATAGATTATTATTATTATTATTTAATAAGACAACTATGACATAAATTAAGACACATACGATTTGAGACATTTAAGATCCCTTTCGTATCAATTTATTTTTATTTTATTATTTTTCATGGAATAAAATAAAATAAAACACGTAAATTGAAACAAACATGCAAAGAAAAACATTAAGGAGAACAAAACAAATGGGCCCAAAAGATGCTCCTTCAATTGGATTAGTGGGATCTAGTTGGTGAAGTAATTAAAAATAGATTTTCTCTGAAGAAATAATTAAAATAGGGCATAGAAGCTGATTTTCTCTTCATCTGAATTTATGAGCTTAATTGTTTTGTTGACAATGGTATATATCTCAAGTGAGAAGAAATTTGAAAATGATGATATATATTGGTGCAATTGTGCAAATACATGGTTAAAATGTGATAATAATGGCAAACTTGGGTTTCAAAAATGGATGAAGAGGTAATGATCGTAATGCAATACAGCCATAGCCGCAGTTGTTGACTTTTTTTCTCTGAAGAAAATGACTTGTGTTTTGTATTTTTATTCTTTTCATTTTTGTTTCTCTTTTTATGTTTTGTCTCAATTATTTGCAAAAATTGGATCGGACACTATTTATGTGAAATAGCATTAAGCAAACCAAATTATATATTGACGGGTTCAGCCAGGGGTACAATACAACTTTTTTGGACAATTTTGAATTTTATTTTGGACTTTAAATTCGTCCAATCTAAATTCAAAGAAAACCTAAAATAGAAATTAAAATAAATAAATAAGAGGACAAATTTGAGTGTTCATAACATTGTTAAAAATTTAACAGTAAAATAAATGTTGGAATGAATTATATTAATTTTAAAATTGAGAAATTGATTTGAGCAATCGAAACTACAAGAACAAAAACCACTCATTTGATAATTTATAAAATAAAAAATATGATTAAGCTTAAAAAATTAATTTCAACTAAATAATGAGATAGAATTCCTTTTAATTTAAAATAAGTTTATTTTAAAAGAATTATAGTTGTGAAATTAATTTTACTCTTCCAAAAAAACATTTTATTTTAAAAATGATTATATACTTGTTGTATAACTAATTTTATTTCACAAAAATTACTCAAAAAAACATTTATTATTGTATTCAATCGTTTAAAACTATTAGGATTGGAACATGGGTTGGAAGTATATACATTTATACTTCAAATTTCAAAGGGATTTAAGAATGAATGTTTTTCAAAGGGATTTAAGAATGAATGTTTAGGAATGACAGCAAAGCTTGTGAATATTGTCGGGATTTTGGGTGCTTCAATAGAAAAGGGCAAAGCGAACTTTACGCGTCTTAGTTATTTGTTATTTAACTTTATTTAATAGTTTTAATATATTGACATTTCAATTAAAATGATAGTGTTAGAAAAATCCACATTTAAACTTTAAAAAAAAATATATTAGTGAACTAGTGTCCGCTAAACCGAAAAAAAAAAATTAATATATATATATATATATATATATATATATATATATATATATATATATATATATATATGCCTAACCAACGCAAATGAAAATAAATTTTAAATAATGTAAATAAATAAATAACTATTGAAATAGTGTCGACTAAATCGACACTATTTGTGTTAACTTTTGATTGGCTTCAGATTTTGGCATTTGTAGTCGTTAGAGTCGGTCTGTCAACACTAAGACTAGAAAATAAATTTCTTAGATAAAAAATACTGAAAATTGTTTTTAATGCGCTAAAACATTATAAATAAAAATAAATATGTTTGAACCAGCTTGTAATTAGAATTACTGTTGTTGATGTAACAAAATAGATAAATAAATAAATAAATGCCCGTTGTTATTTGTGTCACCATTTTGTTGTATAGTATAATATATTATTGCTTACTTGGACCAATGAGACGAAAGAGAATTTGGTGAAATATAAATTAATTATCCATATTCAAAGTCACAATAGTACATCAAACACAAAAAATATTCAGTAGTGTTGATCATGAATGTCGTCTAGAAAGTCATAGATTAAACTAACTTTAAGGATAGTAACAAATTAAAATTATCCTTCTGATCATGCTACAATCACTACACTAAAATTAGTTTTTTTGTGGCAATTAATTTATTATTTAGCAGTTATATAATGTCATTATTTTTTTACCAACATTTAACTAATGGCTGGTGTATCCAGTGTCGCTAATACTATTACTGGCATTTATATAAAATGCCGGTAAAGATCTACTAAATTGTCGAAAAAACTTATTTTTTTAGTGGCAATTCTAGTAGCCATTTTAAAGGCTATTAAAAGTTTTTTTTTTCAATTGTCTCCTTTACTTTAAATAATTTATTCCTATAATTTCATTTTCTAAATTCATAACTTATATATTTTTTTATCTCTACTCGATGTGGGATTTGTAAGATGAGAGTTGTCTTTTATTTATATATATATATATATATATATATATATATATATATATATATATATATATTTTAAGAGATGTGAGATTTATAAGGTGAAAGTTGCTCTCTAATTGTTTTATAGCATTATTGAACTTGGTAACAATGAGTGATTTGATACCAATTTAGAATAGTGAATTAGGAGTCAACCCTATAAAATGAACTTATAAGGTAATAATTATTACTCACTTATATACTATTTAATTATCTTATCTCTAATCGATGTGGGACTTAAGTTTTTTCTAATAAATAATTGTCGCTAATAGTAAACTTTAGTGTAATATAAATATATTTTTAGTGGTTATTATATATTAGCCATTAATATTTTTACATATGGTGGCAATTAAATTATTACCATTAAATAATTGTCATTAATAACAAATTTTGTTGTAGTAAATATCAGCTCTTTTCATTATTTATGAGATTTAAATTTTAGCAAAATTACTTATAAAAATTCTAATATTTAAAAAAAATAAAAATAAGAGTTGATGTAGCATAACGTGACATGTTAATTATTTAGGGCATAGTCCACATTATTATTTCAAATGAACCCAGTGTTTGGAACTCTTTCCAAACTTTTCTATGAGCGCACGCAATGACGTATTCAAAATTAAGCTGTCTCATTTCATTTTAATGGAGAATAATTATATTTTTCCAAGTTATATAAATCATTGGTTAACATTTATAATTTTGTTTCTTCTTATTGTAATTAATCTCTTAAAATATGAAACTTATTTAATGGGAAGCCAGAATATCGCATTATTTTCTGTCATATTTTATTTTTTCCCCATTTTTTCTCACAACATATAACACTATATTATATTATATACATCATGTAGTAGTTTTTCATGAAACATTATTTTGTTTTCACAAGCAAAGCGTCACTTCCTCGAACTTCGTGAAGCCTTTCATTCATCAGTTAAACTATTCAGTGTAAACTGCTTGCAAGTTTCTTCAGGGAAACAGTGAGATATATATCTAATTAGGAATCTTTGCACTACATTCTTTTATTTCCCAAAAAGCCCTTCCATGCAGGCAGCTTCGTAGAAATTCATGCACGTGGTTAAGATAATTATTACCAAGGAAAACAAAAATAAAAATGAAAGGCGAAAATGCTGTGTAGCTCACACTACCCTTCATCTCCCTCTATATATACTGGCATTTGTAGGCAACAAGTAATTGGTGAGAGCAGTGTGGAAAACTATGAGTAACAAAGGTTTAGGAGTGTCTTGTCGCAGGAGAGATTGCACCTTTTGTGTTCATAATATATGAAATATATTATATGATCATGGATGGTGTCATCTTCCTGCGACATGATACCTTTCAAACCTCTAATTATATAGTTTTCATGTTTTTGTTTCTGCACCTGCTGTGTTCATCATCATATATGAAATATGTTATGTATGGCTATGGTCACGGTCGTGTCATCTTCCTGCAATCAGATACCTTTCAAACCTTTATGCTATTTAATTTTATTTTCACACCTGCTTGTTCATGAAGTTTATTATTATATGGCTATGGCCATCTTCCTGCAATCTCACACCTTTCAAACTTCTAATATTAACACAGTTTAGATGTTTCTATTTTCATATTCTTTTCAAGGCAGTGACACATGCTCACATATACTACGAGGTATTGATGAGCATTGATTATGGTTTTTCATCATTATACTTTTTTGTTTTATGTATAATTATGGTATTGATGTGATGTATTTAACAACTTTATTAATGATTAATTCTTGTTGATTTTTATTTTTTAATGAGATTTTTACTTTTAATTACGATTTTAGAAAATTCAAGAACTTATTTGTACTGGACTCTAATTTCTCTAGTTGATGAGGTTCATCACATGCCAGAGTTATGATCGATCAAGAGGTATGATTCAAAACCACTATCATGTTTCACATGTTTTTAATGAGTTGACTATTAGTTAGTTTCATCCTCAAAGTATTATTTTCTTTCCTGAATAGTCCATAAAATAGAACAAACTGTTTAAGTGATTTTATGAGAAATCTTGTTATGTAGTCTTCCAAATATTAGGAAAAAAATATTTTAAATTGATTTTTTAACTTTACTAAAATATATTAATTAAAGGTTAAAGTAATGAATATTCAATACTTCTTATATTACGTTAAATGGTTTTATTATGTTAAAAACTAATAAGAAGAAACAGTAATATTTTTTTTTATGATTTATTATTTTTAAATTGCAGTCCGATTGACCAAGATGTTGTTGCTATGCAATAAAACAACTTTTCGTGAATGAACACAAAGCCTTTCTTTCATCCACCTGTACGAATGAACACTGATTAGTGATTTCTTGTTGAAGGTACTCTTAGAGGTCCAGATCAAGAATTACAGAAACCTTATAAAATTTCATGTGATCCATGTGGCAGTGCAGTATAACAAAGACTCAATTTAATTTAATTAGGGTTATAAATTAATTTTCGTTAATCAAACCGTTTATTATACATGACAATTTCGTTAGTAATTAAACTAAAGTTATTTTTTAAATATTCATGTACATGTTTTTTCGAATTACAGTTGTTAAATTTATTAGAAGAAGAGAAGTATTAACAACACGTTCTTTAATATACTTATTTTTATTATCTTTTTGCTGGAATTTTGGTTACAAACAAGTGGTATGCGAGGCAGATTGTATTGATGCAATATTTGCGATTGAACGTGCTATTTGGCGAGTTGTATTTACTGGGATCCCGAGAAAGATTAATCAAGTAGTTCATGTTCTTGCAAGTTGGGAAGTTGAACTAGGGACTCAACATGTAACATGGAGGAGTCCTCCAAATTTCGTGTTTCAAGTATACGAGGAGGATATTTGTTCCCTACACTAATTTCATTTCTTTCTTGTTTTTTGTCCTTTGTTTTTTCCACAACACCAAAAAAATAAAAGATGTTTCGTTCTCTTTATAAGCAAAAAACTTATTAAAAATAAAAAACTTAAAATGAGCACAAAATTTACCCACGTCATAATATTAACAAAAGATACATGAGAGAAAGAGATAGACAATATCATGAGAAAAGATGCATATGGGTTATTTCTGATGAAACATAAGACCCGCCATGATCCCAAACTGGAAAATGAAAACCAAAACTATAGATAAGCCAAATCACTAAGGACATGCATCATCACTTGCTACATAAAGATAAAAACATGGAACCCACAATCAGTGGTGGCATGAACACGGTCAAGATAAGCGATAGTTTAACATTCTATTTTTATAGGGGCACTAAGAATTTGTTAGTCTATATAAATATAAAATAAAATTTACATAATATTAAATTATATAAAAAAAATATTGTATAAAATAAATAATTTAATCACTAACGATTAATCGATTAATAGGTGATGTTTCAATTTCTCAATATAAATTTATCTAATATTTTGGAAAAAAATTTGTCCATAATTTTAGAAAAATAATTAAATTGGTAAAATTAAATATAAAGAAGAAAAATAAATTGGTGAAATTAAATATAAAGAAGAAAGTGTAATATATAATATATTATTGATTTATTTCTCTTTATTTCTTTTAGTTTGAACCTCTTTTATTGTTAAAAAAAAATGAGTTATTTGGATTTTCTGTCTTTTCCTTTATCTCTCTTAATAACTTCTCCTACTCTATTTTGGAATCTCGATCAATTTGTGAATCTTTGTTAGCTGGTGCAAACTTCTTTATAACATGTTGTCATTATTGTTCTTTTTTTCCCATTACAATAAATTGAGAATTCAATGTCTAAAAATAATCAGCTAAATACTACTTACTAATTAAAGACTTTTTTATTTTATTCATACATTATAATTTATTTTTTTGTCTATACTTATTTAATTGTTTGAATTTTAACATGTTGTCTAAAAAACTTTTTGATTATTATCTTATTAGGAATTAAAATTATGTAACAAATATCTTGAAACTTATCTAAAACATGATAATTCTTATAATCTTGATGGTGAAATTTTATTTGATGAATTAAATATTCATTAGAGAAGTTTTAAAATTTGAATAAAAATAAAATTTTATGATATTGAGTGCTTTGAGGACATTTAATTGTTTTTCTACATAATATATATTAACCATTCTTGTTGTTGCATTTGCTAAAAGAAATATTTTAAAATTGAAATAGTTAAAATCCTACTTATAATCTATCATTCACAAGGTAGATTAAATAGTTTTGTTTTGATTTATATTGAAAATAATTTTTTAAAGAATCTTGATTATGAATGAATTGTTGATGATTTTATAAAAAGAAAAATATAATGACAATACTCAAATAGTTAAGAAGGCACTATTTTTTTTTAATTCATCTAAAACACCAAAAGCCTCAAGGTTGGCTTTGCTCACAATGACCCGAAGTTGTAACAAAAAAAAAAATCAATTAAAAATATTAAGCATGCTGCTAAAAACTCCTTCCAAATTAGTCTCCCCAATAATTAAACTTTCTTTCATTTGTCATTTGCATTCAATTTGTATCTTTAATTTTTTGTAAAATTACACACTTTTAATTTGTACCTTTAACAAATTAAAGTAAAAACATACATGTACACATACATTTAAATTATACTTTTAATTTATCGTAAACATATGCACACACATACATATATACATGCTCTTGTATATATAAACACACATATTCATGCACATAAATTAATACACATATTTAATTTATTATAAACACATATATACGCACGTATATATATATATAAAAAAATAGTCATTACTTCATTAATTTCAAGTCACACCTATATTTTATACCCAACTACCTCATGAGCAACTACATCTTGACTACTTATATCCAACTACCTCATGACTATAACAATGTCACAGCAATCAACTTCATTGATTCAGCATAATCTTTTTTAACCACACACATTATTGTTGCATTAATTCCAAGTGACACTGTTATTTTATATCAAAGTACTTCATGGCTATAACAATGTTACAATCAATCAATTTCAAGTGACAGTCATTTTATATTCAGTGCTACGTTGGCGCCTACGTGTCTAAAACTACTTATTTCAGTAATTAGTTTTTTTTTTTATTTCATGTATTTTTATTTTTTTTTAATTTACTAACATCAAAAAGCCATCAACTTCATTAATTCACCATAAGCTTTTTTAACGACACACATTTATTGCTGCATTAATTCTAAGTCACACTATTATTTATATCCAAGTACCTCATGCCTATAATAATATCACAACCAATCAATTCCGAGTGACACATTTATTTTATATCCAAGTATACCTTATGGCTATAACAATATCCCAATCAATCAACTTTTTTGATTCACCATAAACTTTTTTAACCACATACACATTTGTTGCTGCATTAATTTCAACTGATACTGTTATTTTATATCCAAGTATCACATGAATATAACAATTAATGTCACAACCAATCAACTTGATTGATTCACCATAAGCTTTTTTAACCGGTCAAGATAACCCTCATAGTAGCTTATTTTCTGACAGGTAGCAATTCGGATTTAAGGTATAGTTTGGACACAAGAAAAACTCCCTCACACTTTTAATTCGGATTTAATTTGTTAATTATTGTGTCACATAGTAAATAATTATCGTGAGTTGATATCGATATGATATGAAATTGTGAAACACATAACAAAGCTCATGGAAGGAGAAAATGAGAAAAATATGAAATTATATTAATTGGAATGAGAAAAAAACTGTATAAAAATAAATTTGTCACTAATTAATTATGAGAAAAATCAATCTTTAACCAACTAACTAAACTAATATATTTGGTGCTAGACCTATATTTTTAGGGTGTTCAAATGCATCCCCTAAAATTTGATAAATTAATAATAAGTAAATATATTAATTTATTTGTTTTTTTCTTTTTTTCTTTCTTTATATATGTAGTGTAAGTTTTGATAAACTTATTTCACTCAATGACTAAAGTTTTACATCAAATTTTAACTATTCAACCATTATTAAATTAAAAATTCTTTATATATAGATCTAATCCGTAAACTTTTAAAAAAGTTTAAAACTATTTGACACTTCAATTATATAGATTCAAATTAATTAATGTATAAAATATTTTTATGATCATCTGTCAATTTGAATTTATATAACGAGATATTACATAATTTTATACGCTAATTTGAATCTATATAACAAAATATCACATAATTTTTAATTTTTAAAAAAATATATGATGAAGCCTTGGAGTGCTTAGACTCTATGGAGAATCCGAGACACTTTTTCTTGAAATTCCTTGAAGATCTTCAAGGATAGAATTCGGTCAAGAAGGAGTGAAATGAGGATCACGGTGAACTAAGCTTCTTAAGTAGAAGAAGCTCAAGCCTAGAACTACAAAGAGGAAAGCTCAAGGCGAGGAGGAGAAAGAATTCTCCTTGGTGACTCCGGCTAGAGAAAATTTAGATCTCAAAGAAGATGAAATTCTCATTCAATATCCAAAGTGCTTTCAAATACAAGGCCAGAGGAGATTTATAGGTTAAGGAAGAGTACTAGAGAAGCTGATAGAAGAAGTAGGAGAAATGAAGATGTGAACTCCTCCAAGCTTCTTCTAGGCACGGATCTTCTTCAAAGGAGATGTAGACCGAATGGATGGAAGCTCAAAATGGATGAGAAATTGCGGATTAGAAGACCTAATCCATAGAAGGAAGTATCCAAGCTCAAGCTACAAGGGATTGCACACTTCAAAGGGAAGGAAACTAGGTTTTCCTAAGGAATTTTGAAGGCACTCTCTAAAGCTCTCTCTCTTGGAATTTCGGTGACTCTTGAATGGCTGAATTCAATTCAGATATCTCATATATTCAAAAGTGTTTACAATAGGTGGGAGAAGATACATTTATAGGGAAAGAACTAGGTTAACTTGGGCGGCAATTTGAATCATTCAAATTGGCGCCAAGTTTAAATTTCAATTTTGAATTTGAAATTTAAACTTTGGCTTCCAACATGACTAATTCAGATGCCAACCTCATTTAGGAGTCATTTAGGAGTGATTTGAGGTGCATTTGGAGCTCACATGGCCGGACCCATCCCATGCCATCCATGTGACTCAAATTCAACTCAAATTACTTCTAAATGATGCCTAAATGAATCCTAATTTTCCTATTAATGTATTCTTCTTATAACTCTAATCTAATGACCCAAATACATTGGTCTAATGAATACAATGAATAGGAAAAAATATAAGAAGAAGAATGAGCCCAATATTAGGTATCAAAAGCCCAAAGCCCAAGAAGCCCAAAATTAAGCCCAAGACACCTAAACCCTAATCTATGGTCAAAATACAAGACCAACATCAAAGTAAATTCCTATACTAAGAAAATACAATTAAACATGGTATTCAATCAATCAAAGCCCAAGTGAGAAGCACCCTAGGCCCACCAAGCCCATTGGGCCCACTAAGCTCTGAAGCAGTCAAATCTTCAAGTAACCTCCTGGCCATTGCTCTAGTGGTTGGGCCTTTAGCCCATGCTCTTCCATCAGAAGCTAAGCAAACCTAAGGTTTAAATTAAACCATGGTATGGTTGATTTAAATCTTAGGCGCCAAATTTGAATTTAAGCTTCCTAGAAACCCGAAAATGCCATGTGCTCCTCTCATTTGAATGTGATTTAGTTTTCATTTATGAGTGAATTTTGGTCACACCATGTGAGCGACGCACATGGGTCCAAATTCACCCTAAATGTAAGACTAAATTACATTTAAATGTAGATGCACATGTAATTACCTTACACTAATTATCTCAAATTCAAAATTACATGAACAAACAAAAATCCTACACTACTTGGCTCAAAATACAAGGCCCAAAATTATTTACAAGCCTTCTTGATCCAACCCTATTCTACATGAGCTTTCAATGTATAGCCTAATAAAGAGCACTATGGACTTTTCTTGAGAATTGGCCCCTTCTTCCTCCAACCTCTTGACCATAGTCCTAGTAATTGGGCCCTTGTCCCATGGGCTTCCATCAAATTATAAGTTTGATCTATGTATTAAGAATTTTTAACAATTAAATTGTTGAAATTTCATGTAAAATAAAATTTATTGAGTGGAGTAAGTCTACTAATGTAAAAAAATCACAAGTGTACAATTATTGTCAAGTAATAAATTATCGTATCTAGGACTACATGTTTCACATAGTAATTATTGATATTTAGTTAAATTTAAACTAATAGATAAGAATATTTTAAAAATTAAATAGAGAGTGATTAAGATTAATTGTGAATGAAACAAGAATTTTAATTGATAGAGAAGCTTTTAGGAATTAGGGTTTACTCAATGAATTCCTTTATGTTCAAATGATTTTACTATGCAAGATATTTAGTTGTTCCTATTAAAGGTAAATTAACCTAGGTAAGGTATCCTTAACACTCTCAAGATACAAAGTCGTGTTTAACAAAATTAATTAACTCTTACTCTCGTGGTAGTTATGTTCAACTAAACCCATTATAACATGTGTTAATTTAGTTTATCCTCGAAAGATTAAACTTACTCTTGTGATTTAAAGCTTAAGTCTATTTCTTTAGGTTCTAATGTTTAAATTTGCTTCTAAGTACTTCCGTAAATATCTACTAGTATGAAAAATAATCATTAATCGTTTAACATATATAATTTGTAAAGGAATAAGATCAAAGATAGAACAAAAATTAAATAAATGAATAATTCATAATAGCATAAATGTACTTAGGGGATAAGCTCATATCCTAGAAAAAGAGAGACTACTCACACATGTTCATAGTAGCTCTCCCAAATGAAAAGAAAAATAACGTAAAAAGAAACGAACCTAAGAATCAAAGGAACACCAACACAAATTACTCCTATTCAATCTATCCATCAAGCGTGAAATCAAAAATACCTTTTTCTAACTCCAAAATTCTAATTTATAAACTAGAAAAGCCTAAAGGATAGACCCAAAATGAAGTTCTAATGATAAGATAAAACAAGATATTCTAAAAGATAATGCATAGAAAGTTGTATCATGTCACGAGTGTGACTGTGGGTCATGGTCGTGACACATTTGATCTCTGATTCTTTTCTTCTTGTTGCTAGATTGGTAACGGGCGTGACTAGTAGGTTATAACCATGACCTTGTTGTCTTGTTTCTTTTACTTTCTCTCGAGGCAATTACGGACGTGACCCTCCAGTCATGATCGTGATTCTTTTATGACTTCTCTTTTTCTCCTTTCTTCATTGATCTTTGATGAGGAATGGTATCTTTACCTAATATATGAAAATAACAAAGAAAATCAGGATGTAACAAGCATAAAAGAAAAAAATTAAATTAAAAAGAAATTCCTATGCTAACTACGCATTATATGATGCATGAATGTGCGTCTATATCTAGTTAAAACTTAAGACAAAAATAGAAGAAAAATTGCAAAACATCATATACCAAGACTTACTCTTGAAGTAAGTGAATTTCTCCTCATATATATAATTAAGATATCAAATCATTTTAGATTAATATAAATTTTGCATACATGATCTAAGGCGAAGGAACTTTCTCTCTAATGATGAGTTTTGAAAAATAATCATTAAATTAAAAGTTATTGAGCAATGTTATCCATTAATTTGAATTAATGAAATGAAATAATAAATTATTTTTAAATTTTTTCAAAATTTACAGATTTGATCTATACATTAAGAACTTTAAACTCAACGGTTTAATCGTTGAAATTTGATATAGAACATAAGTTATTGAATGAAGTAAGTCTACCAAGACTTACTTCTAGAGTAAATAAATCTCTTATATATATATATATATATATATATATATATATATATATATATATATATATATATATATATATATATATATATATAGACACACACGAGGAGGAAGAGCACTTATTCCAAGTGTAAGTCTTGATAGACTTACTTCACTTAATAACTTAGTATTTTACATTAAATTTTTACGATCCAACTATTAAATTAAATTTTCTTAATACATAGATAAGTTTACAAATTTAAAAAAAAAAAACTTTAAAATTATTTGATCCCATATTCATTCTATTTATTTTACTCCTACACTTAATCCCTTGATTGTTTGAGAAACATAGCAGAACACCCCTCAGACATTATATTATTACATTGTAATCTTTTATAAGGAAGATAGCAGAAAAAATTAAATAAAAAAAAAAACAGAGTTTCATGCATGCACTTAACTAATTTCATGAAACTTTAAACTATCACTGTAATTTAAATTATTTTTTATTTATGAATATGATTTAAAAGTCAATTTTTTTCTTTTTATAAATAATAATAGATATTAACTAGTTTCCTTGCCTTCACTTTACTTATGGACCTAATTCACCAGTGGATATATCTCTAATATAAGTGGTTGCTCAAGTACAAGACATGAGCATGAAGCTTGATAAAACCATATTTGTATAATTCTCTAATCTTTGTCTCGTTTTAATTTTTTTTTCTTTCATTAATTGTTTTGCAGTTACTTCTATATTTTATAATCGTCTCATTAAACCCATGTAACGATTTCAACCCTCTTAGTTGTGTCTACAAATTGATTGACTTATAAGAGAAGTTGTTCGGAAAGTTCTAAGGCATTAATTTGATTTTAAAATTGTTATAAATTGATTTATCAATAAAATCAATCCATTCGTCGTTTCCCTCATAATAATTCATTGTTAAATGCTTGGTTGGTATACATAAAAAGTAATTAAACGAAGCTGAGATAGAAGTTTCCATATAACCCTTTCCCATCTTAATTTTGGAAATTTATGACAGCCGACAACGAACCTTTGCTCCCTAAAACGAACTCAATCCAAATTTAATAATTTCTACAAAGCACAATTTCGTCTTCCTTTTTCCATGGTAAATATAAATACTTTAGTCTTGGAAGATGTCACTTTCTTAATTTAATGGTGATAATTAACAAGTTTCTTGGTGTGTGCTAATTAAATTATCAATCACCACACTACACAGCAATCAATCAACGTAATTCCATCGAAGTTTCTCGTGCATGTATATTTTATCCCTAAGTAAATTCCTAGAAAGTGTCTTGCTATTAATTCAAACTAATCAGCGAAATTCAATTCAACCTTTTAAACTTCGAATCTTAAACTACTCTCCCCGTATCTAGAAGCTAGTCCTGTCGGAATAAACGTTTGCAACTTTACGTCACTGATTTCTACTCTTTTTTTGTTGAGGATTTGAACCATCTTGAATGTTATATATACATAACATGTGACACTCAAAAGAAGTCACAGAGAGAAGAAAATACAATTAAGGGGCTGAGAGAGTCTTGTCGCAGGATAGAGGGCACTGGGTATGATGCATGCAAATTAACATGTATATATGTGTAATGAAATCATAAGCATGTATATGTGTATATAGCTAGTGTCTCTGTCCAGCGACAAGATTCTCTGCAACCCCTATCATTGCAAATTTTTTGGTACAATTAAGGTTTGAATATAAGCCTTCTTGCAGTTTTTTATTGCCACAATTTCTTATTAAAATGCAGTAGATCATTACATTATCTCATGCTTTTTTAGTTTAGTTGATTTGCGTTATCTCATGTTATTTAGTTTAATATGTTTTTCTACAAAGGTTGTCTTAAAGAAAAGTTTCATAATTCAAGAATTAAGAGGCCTAGGTGTAAGGTTCGGTAGTAGTTTTTCAGTTAAACTTTCTACGTTCTAACTCATTTATTGGCTTTTTCATAGAGGATTTTTTTAATACAAACCAAAACTTAACCTCAAATAAAACTATTGTGCTGGATAAATGTGAAACTTTTTGTCAGTTATGTTGGCAAGAGGATGAAACTAGAAGTCACCTTGTTTACCGATCTAAATGCTCTTTTTCTTCTCAAATATGGTAACAGTTCACTATAACTGGGTTATTGGGGTTTAAGTGTTTATGCTTAATTAATGACAATACAATCACTTCTTAAAATAGTGGTTTGAAGTTTTAATTTAATTTTATAAGATTAACTTATAAGATAAAAAGTATTCCTCATTTATATATATTTTCTTGATCTTATCACTTGTCAGTGGTGGAATTTTCAACGCTTATAAATTATAACATGTCTATGGCCGGGTTGAGAGGGAAAAAACTAAAAAAAGCTTGATGGGTGGTCTAGTTATTGTCATAGTATAGATAGATCATGTGGTTGCATAAAAACAATATAATATATATGTTCAAAGTTGATGCTGCCAATGCTAGATTTTTGTTGGATTTCATAAATTTTAGATCTTGGTGGTGGCTGCAAAAGTGAGTGGATTATTAATGTCGAATATTCGGTCACAATTAGTAGAGGACAATCCTTAAGATTAAGCCTCGTAATTGTGACTTAATATACAGCATTAATTAGCTAGTTATATTTTTTTTTTCATTGAAGGGTCAATGAATGTTATGAATTGTATGAAAGCCCTGTAGCAAGAGTAAGAATTTTGCATAAGGACTGAGGTATCCTTTTACCTATCCAATACTTTGTATTTGCTGATAAAACAAAAATTATTGTTTGATTAACCAGACTTGAAGATTGTTTTTAGCCCGTCAATATACAGTTTATATAAGATGACTATTTGTCCATCTTGTTCTCACATAATGTAAAAGCCAAAGACTCAGGCTACAAGAAAATTATGATAAACCTCCTTTTACACCATTTTTTTTTTTTACATAAACCCTTTTTAAAATAAGATTTTAAAAATTATAAAAACTAAAAGTAACAGTTTTTAAAAGGTTAAAAACATATTTAAATCTCCTATTTATATGCTTATAACATAGAACTCTCATATTTTGCTATACTCTAACAAGATCCTAACAATTATAATTTTAAAGTTTTTTTTTTTCTTTTTTCTTTTGAAATATATTTGCTTCTCATTAATTATATATGCACATTTAAATTAACATAAATCATTCAACTTTTTACACAATAATCTTCAATTAATTAAATGATAGAATGAACATGTATCTAAGTTTCTCAAAAGCTGAAATGCAATAATCAAATTTTAATGTCAATATTTTAAGAGACAAATTGTGATACGTTGAAATTAATGATTCTCTTTGCCCAATATATACTATAGTAGTTAGTTCCAAATAGAAATGTACCTTGCAAAGGTTGTTGAAAATGTCAAAGAATGATTAAAATATCCAAATTTAATGCAAAAGAAAATGATAGATAAACCCTAAATGGAATTCATGTAAATTTAGTTTAAGTTGTTTTGTAATTGTAAATGAAACATATAATCCATGGATGTATTTTTATAATTTTATTTTATTTTAGATATTTTATAATTTTAATTTTGATATATATAAAAATGATATTTTAAAGAAAAAAAATACAGATTTACCAATATTTCTCTTTGTTATTTCCTGTACGTAAAATAAACAATCTAGACATAAAAATATTTTCCACCGACAACTAATAAAATACTAATCATTTAGTTAGTTTTAATATTGAGAAAAATTATTTTTATAAAAAATATTGAGTAAATTTATTTATGTTTTTTCCTGAGTAAATTTATTGTGACCATAACTCTTAAGAACATTATTATAGATTACTTAGTTTCCTGGAATTTGAACTTTAATAATAACACCGTTTTTATTGACCGTCCAAGTGATTTTATGTGTGCATAGATAAAGAGCTAAAGCTGTTCGATGTTACTCCTATATAATGATTAATTAGTTTCCTGGAATTTGAACTTTAATAATAACGCGTTTTTATTGACCATCCAAGTGATTTTATGTGTGCATATAAAGAGCTCAATGTTCCTCTATATAATGATTACTATGATTAATTAATCCTTTTATGTGTGTTTGATAAGTTTCGTTTTAAATTATTTTATACAGATAAAATATTTAATAAATAAATGAAAGAGAATAATGATTTTACAAAAGAGTAAAGTATTATTTTAATCTTCAATTTTATGGAGTGGTAATATAATAGTCCTTGTGTGATACCATCTTTCCCACATACATGTATAATTTATATTTAGAAAATATCATATAAGAGAATATATACTAAAATCTATGCTTAATTAATAAAAGATAAATTCCAACATAAGGTAAAGAGATGTCAAAAAGTAAACATGTTCTAAGTTTCGATGTCACATATCATATCCTATATCAATATCTTAATGGATATCTCTTGGAACAACATATATAACAAGAAGGACGTGGAAATAAAGGGAGTGAGAAACCTTTCAATCTAACTCATGACATGAAATAAGAGATGAACAGTCAAACACATTCAATACATTTATTTATAACAATAGCATATATGGTATTAACATATAAATAACATTATCAAACACAACTCATTCACAATGCATTAATCATAAATCTCCAGATACTTTTCAATCACATGCAAATATAAAATGCAATGGACACATGAGACTCTCGATTTGTATGCATGTGGTACCAATCTCAAGACATGCATAGTGTATTATATTAAACATTTTGCCAATTTTCTGATTTGCGTACATATGATGCATGTCATACAAGCTCTCTATCATATTATGAATCATTACACATATTCAACGATGTGTGACACATATGATTTGCCACACATACGATTTGCTATACATACGATTTTTCATACATACAATTTGTTATGTATACTATTTTTTGAGTTAATCACCTATATACTACTAGTATAAAGTTTTTTTACACTGGCAACCAATTATATCTTTTAATTGTGTCATGTCACTATAAACATATTTACTTTTAACAGTAACATGACACAATTAAAAGATATAATTGGTTGTCAGTATAAAAAAATTTTTACACTGACAATGTATAAGTGATTAACTCTTATTTTTTATCTTTTTTTTTATTGTCATTTCATTTGAGAAATTTGATAAAAATTTTATCATTTTGATTCATGCTAAACTAGCAATGATTTTGTACCCAAGTAGCATGCCACATCATTGATTATGTGGCACATAATATGCCAATTAATCACTTAACAAAAGGAATTAACATTTTGGTCATGGCAAAGACCAATTTATGTGACAAAAACCAAAGTTGAATGTTAATGTTTCATTTTTCTTAATTTAAGAACTAATATGTCATTGTCTCACAAAGTCGGTAACTAAAATGATACTTAGTCTTTTACAAAATCAACTTTGTGATTAATCCTCTTCATTAGAAATGATGCAACTTAAAATTATTTTCTAAAAAGTATTATAAAAAGTGTAACACCCCATTTTTCTTATTTCAATTTTATTTTATTTTAATTGAGGGTATTTTGGTAATTTTATAAAGGAGATAAGGGTGATTTAGTAGCTTGGAACGGGATGTTCCGGAATTGGAACGGGGCGTTCCAAACTACCAAAAGGTATGTGATTTAGTAGCTTGGAACGGGCTGTTCCAGAATTGGAACGGGTCGTTCCAAACTACCAAATTATATGTGAGTTAATAGCCCAGAACGGGCCGTTCTCAAGATGGAACGGGCCGTTCCGGACTATTAAATATGCCATTAACCCTAAATGGGAATGGGCTTGGAACGGGGCGTTCCCAAAATTATGGCTGTTGTGGGTAATTAATGCACACCAGAACGGGCCGTTCTGGTTTGGGAATGGACCATTCTGGATGTGATTTTAAGCCATGGTTGAAGGGTCCGGAACGGGCCGTTCCGGATTTGGAACGGGCCGTTCCGGCGTAAAAAGCCTATAAATAGAGTTGTTTGCCACTCCCAAAAAAGCACACCTCTCATTTCTGATTTCTTTTCTTCTGCTCTCTCTCTTCTTTCCTCTACTTTCTGCTTTAGACCGAGGGGAACCCAGCGAGGGAGATCAACCAGATCTAGTGTAGATTCAGTTTCTACATATCTAGATTCAGTTTCTTCATATCCAGGTACGGGGGAAAAGGGAATTATTTATATATAGAGTTACATGAGGGAGTTAGGTAGAGGAAGAACCCCTTAGGATTATGAGTAATTTTAGAATTATTTCTGTTTGAAGAATTATTGACATTATTTGATTCTGTATATATTTAGGACAACAAATATATGATTTGTTTGTAAAAATGATGCTCTAGGAGAGAGAACGAAATTATAGAAAAGTGTGTGTAGGTTAGGTTTTGGAAAAATTGGATTATTTCTGTTTGAGGAATTAATTATACCATTAGATTCTGTATGTGTTGAGGATTAGAAATATGTATTTAAATTGTAAGAATGATGATCCGGGAGAGAGAACGAATTTGTAGAAAAGTGCCTGTGAGCTAAGTTTTGGAACAATTGGGGGGTTTTACTATTTATGCTGAAATTATATTAAATTGCTAATTCTATTGATTATTATATTAATTTATGAATATCATTGTTATATTATTTGATAAAAATTGATGATTTAACTGTGAATTGTTTGATATGTATGAAATCCATTATTTTGGACTTATTTGATATGTGTATGGAACTGAACTATGAGATGTTGTGTGGAATGTGATTGAGATGTGGTTGTGGTTCTTCACACCTATGACCAGGGGTGAGCACGACCCGAGATTGTTACATGAGTATCGCGACCTTGGTTAACATGTCAGGGGTGAGCACGGTCCTAGGTTAGGGGTAACATGACCTTGGCACAGTGTTATATCAGGGGTGAGCACGGCTCTGGATTGTTACGTGGGTATCGTGACCTTGGTTAACATGTTAGGGGTGAGCACGGCCCTGGGATAGGGATAACGTGACCTTGGCACAGTGTTATATCAGGGGTGAGCACGGCCTGAGATTGTTAAATGGGTAGCGTGATCTTGGCATAGTGTGAAGTGCAAATTAGTGTGATTGAGAATGATGACATGATGATGATGCATGGTTGATTGAATTATGTTATGTTGAAATATTATGAATATTCACTACAAGGAAAATGATAAATTGCGACGGACAAATTGCGACGGTTATCTAGAAACCTTCATCGCTTTGATATTGCGACCCTTCATACTACATTTTTTCAAAATCGTCGCAAAATTGTTCAACATTGCGACGGTTTATCGTAAACCGTCGCAAAATTTGTAGAACATTGCGACGGTTTATGATAAACCGTCGCAAAATTTGCTTAACATTGCGATAGTTTATCAAAAACCATCGCAAAATTGTTCAACATTGCGACGGTTTATTGTAAACCGTCGCAAAATTTGTTGATCATTGCGACGGTTTATGATAAACCGTCGCAAAATTTGCTTAACATTGCGACAGTTAGTCATAAACCGTTGCAAAATTTTCAGCATTACAACGGTTTACTATAAACCGTCGCAATCTACAAGACAATTTTTTTTTATTAAAATTAATTTTTTTTTTAAGTATTATGTATATTATCTTAATAAACTTATATTCTATTAACAATTTTATATATACTTCCTTTAACATGAGGTACACGATTTTTTTTTTCTTTATATAATTTCAAAATCGTAACTAGAATATAAATTTATCTTTCAACAAACTTATGAATTTATCTTGTATGTAAGATGTGTTAGAGTATATTAATAAATATAATTATCATTTTATAACTTAATTTTTGAGTTATCAGATCACATATTATTGAATAATTTACAATGTTAAATTTTATAAATTTTATTTTAAATTCCATCTTTATGACACTATTAAAAATATAAAAATAAATATGTTAAATTTTATAAAAATCCAGTTTAATTTATTTATGATATAAATATGTTTTTAATATCTAATATATATTTTTAGATGATAATTTATTTTAAAATATATCTTATAATAACAATTCTAAATAAAACATAAATCTTCAGATTTTTCTTATTTTTATTTTTTTAATTAATATATACAATTTTACTATTTTGATTTTTTCAATCAACGTATACAATAAATAAAAAACACAAAAGATAAACATGCATGGACAAATTTTATTTTATCAAAAAATTATTTATTTTAATATATTACATTATATATGTGAATATTAAGACATATATATATATATATCAATATATATATTATAATTAAACTTTTTTAAAAAATAATTCTTTTTTAATAATTTTTTTTATCACATGAGAATTAATTTCTTTCAAAAATTTGATAGATATCAAATAAATAAATATTTTTTCAGAATCTATATTTTATTTTATTAGAATATAATTTTTATTTTTTAAAATATATTATTTTTTAGATAAAAAATTATGTATATGTCAAATAGTAGTGGGGGCAAGTGCCCCACTATTCATTTCAAAATACACTAAAATATAAACACTTTGATTACCTTCTAGTTATTCAATTTTAACAAAATTTGATACACTTATAAAGTTATATGAACTTTCAATTTAACGGTTGGATTTATAAAATTCACATTTAATATAAAATTATTGAGCGTCATAATATTATATATATATATATATATATATAATATAGGGGGTTATAATTATACCGGTGTAACTTTCACTAAGTATTATGACACTCAATAACTTTATATTAAATGTGAATTTTATAAATCCAACCGTTAAATTGAAAGTTCATATCACTTTATAAGTGTATCAAATTTTGTTAAAATTGAATAACTGGAAGGTAATCAAATTGTTTATATTTTAGTGTATTTTGAAATGAATATATTAAATCAATTTTGTTTTATAAAAATGAAGTATCAAATCATCTTGGATTAATATAAAGTTTTGTATATATAATCTATGAGAGATATGAACTTTCAATCTAACAGTTGGATTTACCAAATTTACATTTAATATAAAGTTATTGAGTGGTGTAATACTTAGTAAAAATCACATTTAATATATATATATATATATATATATATATATATATATATATATATATATATATATATACGAGGGGGGTTATAATTACATCGATGTAAATTTTACTAAGTGTTACACCGCTCAATAACTTTATATTAAATGTGAATTTTGTAAATTCAACCGTTAAATTGAAAATCTTTTACTCTTAAATCATATATACAAAATGTTATATTAATCAAAGATGATTTCTTATAAAATTAAATTCAATCTGTCGGAAAATTTATATTTTCGATGAGAAAATTTTTGTAGGAAAAGCTATATTATTGATGGAATATTTCAGAAAAATTTATATTTGTCGAAAATGTAAGAACTGGTTTTAAATTTGATATGAAAATATTATGATATAATTAGATAAGATTTTAAGTTAGTATTTTATTAATGGTTGATAATTAAAAAATAAAACAAGGATAAATACATTTTTTGAATATTATATGTTTGATTTAAGATAACTTACAAAATAACTCTTGGTAAAGTTATTCCGCTCAATAACTCATGGTGTGTGTTGAATTTCATCGATCCAATTAATTGTTAATTTAAAAGTTATTAAATTTTACTAATAATTAATATAAAAAATTTAATTAGTTTTGGAATAAATTATTTGTTAATTAACAATATAATTGAAACATTAATTATTTTAAATTATTTAACTAAAATCTTATTGACAATTCACTATATGATTTTAATATTTTTGTATAACTAATATCTGCTTTTAAATTTGATATGAATATATTATATATAATTAGATAAGATTTTAAGTTAGTATTTTATTAATAGTTGATAATTAGAAAATAAAACAAGGATAAATACATTTTTTTAAATTTTATATGTTTGATTTAAGGTAAATAAATATATTAAATTAATTAATAATTATTTAAAAAATTAAAATTTAATTTATAAGTATGTAATAAATAAATATTTATAATTTTATAAATTATATTATCATTATAAATTATAAAATTAAATAATTTAAGTTATAATTTTAAATAGAAATAAGTAGATGTTAATTATAAAAGTAAGTACATATAAATAAAGAATAACTAAATATATTATTATTATTATTATTATTATTACTATTATTATTATTATTCATAATATAAAATTATTATATATTATTATTATAGTACAAATATGAGATTGTATATTTGAGGATAACTTAAATGAATTAATTTGTATAAGTTATACTAACAACCTACATATACATTTCGATAGCCTGCTCATTAGAACTTCACAGTTAAGCGTGCTTGACCTGGAGTAGTATAGGGATGGGTGACCTTTTGGGAAGTTTCCTAGAAATTGCACAAGTAAGGATAAAACACGCTAAATAGTAAAAAATTGTGAAATAGAATCCTTGAGAGGCCAAATATGAGGATTGTTACATTAATAAATTTATTAAAATTAAAAAAAAATTATAATTTTTAAGGATAAAACACGCTAAATAGTAAAATATTGTGAAATAGAATCCTTGAGAGGCCAAATATGAGGATTGTTACATTAATAAATTTATTAAAATTAAAAAAAAATTATAATTTTTGACAGGTAAAAAAGAGTCATAATATTAATTTAGAGGCAGTTGGTGCGAGAGTTGATGAAAGGGTCGCAATGTTAATATAGAGACAGTTGGTGCGACAGTTGATGAAAGGGTCGCAATTCCAAGTTTGCGACGGTTTGTGCAACGGTTCTGATAACCGTCGCAAAATTGCCTGGTGACGGACAATTATGCGACGGTTCCCGAACCTTCGCAATGTTGTCTTTGCGGCAGTTCTAACCGTCGCAATATAGGTCATATAACCGTCACAAAATCGTCATTTTCTTGTAGTGATTAAGTTAATATGTTGTGTTTTCTTATGTGCTATATATATAGATGTTTTCTTTTCTCACCGTACGATTTGTGGATGTTTTAGGTGAGAAAGATTCGGCTTCGAGTGGCATCTAGAATGCCAACAGTGGAAGTGTGGGTATGCTCTGATATTGTGACATCGGGACAGAAGATTTTTAGGACATAGATTTTTATATGGTTTTTGAATTGTAATTTTATTATTTTTAAAAAATAATTTGTAAACTCCTGCGCTTCATTTTTTTATTATTGTGGTTATTGAAGAATAATTTTGAAGATTATCATGTGAATCCTTTTACCGAAATTGAAAATTTTATTTATAAATTTTTATTCTTACAATATATATGTTGGGGTAGTAAGGGTGTCACAAAAAGTATAAATAAATAAAAAAAGATAATTAATATTATATTAAAAATTAACATAATACTTATTTTATGACTTTAAAAAAAAAAAAATCATTCATGCTTAATTTGTCTGTTAACGAAACATCAAAACGATTGAAACCAAGTTTCTTTTGCTTATACAAAATCTAAGATTAAATAACAAAAATCATGCCATATCGTATGTAGGGACCATTAATTCTGAGGAGAAAAATATACTACTCTCCATATTATATTTTATTTGACGTTTTAATAATTTATTTGTTTTAAAAAAAATTTCAAAAAAAAAATAATTTATTTGTTTTAATTTAATTATATTTTTTAATATTATTAGATATTTTTATTTTACTTTTAATTATTATTAACATATTGGTGAGAATTTAAAATTTTCAAATTATTTTAAAAATTATATAATTTATTTTTATTAAATTAAATATATTAATTATATTTTAAAGTTTGATGCTAAAATTTTAAACATCAATTAAAATAAAATGGAAGGAGTATTATGAAACAAGAATGCATGATATGTAGCTGTTTCTCAGAACCTTGACCTGCAGCAGATGGCGCATTATTAATTTCATGACATATTAACAAATGCATTTCAATTTTTCCTTTTTATTCAATTTAAATATATATGCTTCATTATTTAAATAATTATAAAATACTTCTTTTGTCTCATTTTATTTGTCAGTTAAGATTTTACTATTCAAATTAAGAAATATATTATTTATTTTAGATTAACTCTCACTATATATATATATATATATTAATTTTCAATTTACACTAAATATTTAAGGATATAATGGAAAAAATATTTAATATTTTTATTGATATTTTAAAATGATGGAATTTTTTTAAAAAATAGAATTATTATTCTACTGGATTAATTAATATTTTTTCTATTTCATTTAACTGAAAAATAAAATGATAAAATTAACATTAAAAATGGATATAGTTCATTTTTAGTTTATAAAAATACTAATAAACAGTTTGGAACAATAAACCATAAAAACAAATTAGAATAAAAAAAGGAGAAAAATATTCATTTTGAAATTATAAACTGCCGAAAGTTTTCTCCCTCGCCTCAAAGTGGGAAACAAGAACCACAGATTATATCATTTTCTTTTATCATCTGAGTTTATTTGTTTTAAAGTTGGATTCTCCATGTCTCAAGGGTGATTGTTCTCTGTCCAATCATTCTATATCGATTAGTCCACAATTGATGTACTATTTCTCGAACTTGTAACCTAAACCTATTTGACTACAGAAAGATATACATCATTTAAAAGTATCACACTTATAGGATAAAAAAAATATATAATCCTCTCCCTGATAAGAAATTCTTAACAATGCAAAGATAAATAAGCTAAAAGATGACTATCAAATGTGAATTAAAAGGAGTGGAAGATATAACTATACTATTATACAATGCTAACCTAAATGATAATAATTAAATTTTTACTTATAATCTCACTTTTATGTTTTTATAGAACATTGTCCTAGGTTCTATATATATATATATAAAATTAAATATTAAATTTAATTGGCATTGATATTTTTAAATTGATTCCAATTAATCATAAAAAAAGGAATTTGATACTTCAACATGCACATATTTAAGAAATGTTTGATAGGAGTGAAATATTTTCATACTCAAAAATTAAGATTGTTGAAAATTACAAATTTTGAGAATTATAATTTTTAGAAATAATTAAATCGGGAATATTTTATAAATAAAAATATAATTAAAATTAGTTTCTCCATCATGATTTAAAAACCCCTCGACTTTATTTGATATGTTTACATGAAAAAGAAAATAAAATAGAGAACAAAGAAAATATAGAGAGAGAAAAAACATTTTTTTGTTTAGCTAAAAAAATGAAGAAAAAAAAAGCTTCCAAAAAACAAAAAAAAAATTAAAATTTTCTTCTTATCATTTTATCTCAATTCAAATTTGATTTTTTGTCCTCACTTTCTTTCCAAGGTAAAACAAGAACCACTTTGACTTTAATTTGGTATGGATCGAATTTGCTAGGAACATTCCCTCACTTGTAATAAGTATTATCTAGGTGATGTATATTTTTAGTCTCGGTAGGGCAAATTTTGATTTTAATCTCTAATAATTTTTTTATTTATGTAAATTTTAAAATTATTATTTTTAAGTTCTTATTATTATACAATTATATTTAACTTGTTATTTGTTTGTTAAAATAAATTGATATTCTCATATATTACTTGTAACTGTTAATGATATTATATTAATATATAACATTTTTAAAAACTTTTATAAGCTTCTTTTAATAAATGCTACTTATTTATTTAAAATTGTTATTAAGGATCAAAAGTAATAATTTTATATTTTAAAAAGATGCAAATCAAATTAAAAATATTACAGAATCTAAAATTTAAATTTATGCATTTTATAAAGATAAAAAGATATTTTATAATAATTAATATTTATAAATTTTTAAAAAAATGAAAAATAAAAAAATACTACAAAGACTAAAATTAAATTCATGTATTTTATATAGACTAAAAATATACTGATAAATATATGTGGAATGAAATTATGAATAGCAGAAAACAAATGTGGAATTTGTTTTCATATATATCACAGTCCACCAAGTTTCACAACTTCTAGAAATACTATATAAATTAGAACTACTCATACATTATACGGATAAAAATACTACATACGTTAACATAATCAACTTTTTTTATTTCTTGTTTTCTTGATATATAGAAATTAAAGGTATCGTTTACTTTTCTTTCTTTCTTTCCTGTCCTTTTTACTCTTTGTTTCCAAAATTCGAATTGATTGCTTTGTAAAGTGATTGGAGAAAACGAGTCACACAAGAAACAAAAATATTGTGTTTGGAGAAGTGAAACAAGTCATTCGAGTCGATCATGCAATTGCTTGGAAGTTGCCTTGCGCTTATATCTCTGTTTATTGATTTGGTCTATGAATTGCAATTCATAGTTTGTTTCTTGTTTAGGAGTATAACTATTTTTTGGTTCCAAAAAGTGCATAAATGTGGACAACATTATTTTCATTTTGTTTCAAATTAATTAGGCTTGAGATTCAAATTGTATAATCGCTACTTTACTCAGTTGATTAAATCTTTTTATTTTTATTAATTAAAACTTAGGATAAAATTCAATTTTTTTTCTTCATATTTTATATCTTTTTATACCGATTCGCACTAGAGATAAGATAGATGTTGCTTAATGAAACTTTTTTTAAAAAAAATAAGTGATTAATTATGAACTTGAATATAGATATATCTTATTTTAATATAAACTTTTATGTATAAAAAAAATTGCTTCTAAGAGACTTGAGCTTCATACTAAAAATCAATCAAGTAAAATCAAGCCCCATATTTCCATGTCCACATCAAAACTACTATGCATAGTATCAAGCTTTTACGTTCATTTGAGTAATTTCTAAATTTTTTAGACTACATGAATCACCAAATCATTTTCAAATATATACTAAATCATCTAATCAATTTCAATTTCTTTAAATAAACTTATAAAAAAATATTTTTATAATTATCCGTCAATTTAAATTAATGAAATAAAGTATCAAATAATTTTTTAATTTTTTAAAAATTTACAGACTTGATCTATATATTAAGAGTTTTAATCTCAATAGTTAAATCTTTGAAATTTGATATAGAACATGAGTTATTGAACAAAGTAAGTAAAGGTAAATTTACTCCTAAAATAAACGAATCTCTCCTTATATATATTGTTAAATAAAAAGATGATCCCCTAAATTCAGAGTTTTAATACTAATTAACAAACAAAACATTTTTATATAGAAAAAATGTCTACAAAAACATCTTTGAAACATATCATTGAAAGACTTATCAGATGAAGTGTAAGATGTAAATTGTTTGTAAGACAATTGTTAATCAGACGAAGCATATAATATGTCTCATATACATTAAATATTATTTATCATTTATTGATACTAGTGTCAAAGTTCGCTTTGAATGATTTATTCTTAATAGATTGAATTAAAATATCATCTTGAAACTCATATATCTATTAAAGAGAAGAATCATGCTTCCCATCAGAATCGAATCCCTAAAATCATGGGAAAAAAATAGATAAAGTTACTACAAAAGTTACTTTGTACTGACATTACTTTTGCAAGGTATGGAAAGTTGATAAGTAGCCTCCTTGATCAAATAAGAGGTACTATTTAGTGAAATGCATTTAATTCTCACATTAAATGTGTCACACGGTTACATGCCATCACAAGGAAGACGATGAAGACAAAGACAGCAAACTTATGAGCTGGACTCAAAGTGTTGCAATGATCATCTTCTTTGAGTTATCATATAAGAAGATTCAAAGCTCAAGAAAGAATAAGGAGACACTATTTCACTAGAGAGGCACTAATTGTAATACATTTGTACGAAAACACTATCTGAAAATCTATTCTTTCTTATATACATGTTTTGTTTTGTAATCAGTTGTATAACATCTAAGTGGGACGAACACAACATTTGAGTAACCTTTATAACCATTGTTATAAGGTTGAGTCTGAAGAGACTTGTTGTTAAAAGAATACTTGGGTTAAGTCTGGAAAGGCTTATTAAAAGAATACTTAAGTTAAGCTTGAAGAGGTTTGTTGTTGAAAGAATACTTGGGTAGTGACTTAAAGAGGCTAGTCAAAGAACACTTGTTATAGAGCCAGAAATGACATGATAAAGAATACTTGTAACTTTGAAAAAATTAGAGGAACTCAATCTAGTTGGTCGGATATAGTCTCTATGTTTGTGATGAACCAGTATAAAAAATATTTAATGTTTCATTTATTCATTTGATTACTCTTCTAACACTTCATTTATTGTAGATACTACTTCACTCTCTTGCAAAAAGTGCAAATTTTTTATATTCATTATTCAACCCCCTTTTAGTGACTATCACACAAACATACACACATATTTTTACTATCGTATACAATCACTTATTATATACACTAGTTTACTCAAATGTCAAAATGCCAATACCATAATTATAATATATATATATATATATATATATATATATATATATATATATATATATATATATATCAAAGTTGTTGGGATAGAAACATAACCTCACATCATTAGAACAAGAAGTGAAATAAAAGTTTTTAAATTAAAGTACACATATATTCCATTGAAAAGGGGTCATGTGGGTGATGACTAAGCAAATTCATGAGGCTTTAAGTAGACAATATCATACTAATGTAGAGGTTTGTTTAAATATCCAAGCAACAACAATATAATATATAAAAGAATGATCCATTTACTCTAAGAGTTAGTCTTGATAGACTTATTCCATTCAATAACTCACGTTCTATATTAAATTTTAACAATTCAACCGTTAAGTTAAAAAGTTCTTAATTTATAGATTAAGTCTGCAAATTTTAAAAAATTTGAAAACCATTTAATACTTTATTATATAGATTCAAATCAACGTATAAAGTATTTTTGTGTATCAATTTGAATTAATGAAACGAAGTATCAAATAGTTTTCAGATTTTTAAGAACTTTTAACTCAACGATTGAATTGTTAAAATTTGATCTAGAACATGAATTATGGATTGGGGTAAATCTAGGTAGACTTATTCTTGAAGTAGCAAAGATTCACTTACTCCAATAATAAGTCTACCTAAATGTATGAGGGACCCACCTACTATAAGAGTAGATTTACATAGACTTACTTCATTCAATAACTCATATTCTACAACTAATTTTAATGATCCAATTAAATTAAAAATTCTTAATACATAGATCAAGTTTTCAATTTGAAAAAATTGAAAACTATTTAATACTTCGTTATATATTTAATTTATCAATTTGAATTAACGAAACAGAATATTTTTAATTTTTAAAAAATTTACATATTTAATTTATATATTAAAAACTTTTAATTTAATGGTTGAAATGTTAAAATTTAATATAAAATACGATTTATTAAGTGAAATATGTATGTATGAAAAAAAAAACAACAAAAATTTATAAAATATTTACACTTTTTAGATGATAATAAAAAAATTTAAATCTAAAATAAATAATATTATACCAATATAAACATACATGTAAATACTTAATACACGTGCATTGTACATATTATCCTCTTAAAATATATATATCCCATCAAATAAATATCGAACGAACCTATGAAGAATATCTTTTATAAGTAAGTAACTCTAGTTCACATGTCAGAAATTGCACGATGATCGTGAAACCTCATACCTGCTTAATCCATGTGAATTATGCAATTCAATGAACCTTTTATTTATATCGATTCAATGAACATTTTCGAGTACTAGTTCAAAGTCAATAACATGATTCCAAACGCGTCATCTTTCAACTTTTTTTCTTACCCATGAGCGACTCAAAACAATGTGGAGCGGGGAAAGAAGCTTACGTAGAACCTTCAACAGATTCAATCCACACAACGTTCCACACCTCAATTTTTCTGTGCTAATTAAAAACAATTAATACTTTCATGTTAACTAAATGTTGCTAATACGATACCCAATAAATTGACCACAATGGTTTTTATTCTTTTTTTAAGATAATCATAATATAGATACGAAAATAATAATTAATTTTCATCAAAAATCGTAAATCCATATAACATGATATTCATCTTTCAACTTAGTTTATTCCATATCTAAAATTAAAATTTGAATTCTGAAAATTAAAAAACAAAAACTACTACGTCTATTACTCAAATTTATGGGTCGAATAGGATACAGTTCCATGCCATTTGATAGAAAGCTTCTGCAAACATTTTTATAGTTGCAATTGCATGTTTATAAATTTTGTTTATACGACCCTTTAGGTTACTGGTCCTTGCCCTTATTTATTTCTTTCATTTGATTTATTTCATGTATTGACGAAAGTCATTTCAACAAATTAAGGAAACTTTCGATTACGTTTACTTCTATTTTTCTCTCCAATTTTCACCTTTTGTTTTCATTTTTAACTTGATTGTATCCTTATTTTTATTCTGTTTCTTATTTTCAAAATTTTATATAAAAATAGATTTAAAAAAATGTTTTGAAAATTAAGAATGAAAATATGAAATGAAAAAGAACTATATCTAACCATCCCTTTCAATTGTGCTTTTATTTTTTGTTTTCATTTTTAATTATGAAATTGTCAGCTTATTTTTAATTCGTTTCTTGTTTTCAAATATCTGTAAAAAAAACTGAAAAAATATATATTTTCAGCGTTTCATGTACAAATCTTTATAAATAGAAAATGAATTGACAATAAAGTGGTAATTTTGTAAAAGTGAAAATTATAAAAATAAACAAATGAAAACAAAGTAAACGAGACCTATTTTTCTTTTCTTCACCATGCAATGCATTTGCCATTGTAACAAGATATGTATTATTCAATTTTCAAAGAGATCAACGCATCTTGTATAGTAGGAATTTAATTAAGTGTAGTGTGTGACTCTTGTTGAACCACGTAGTATCCTCATATATTCTACTCAAAAAGCTTTTATATATAAATAAAAAGTGCTTCTAGACTCGCCTTTTATCACAAACATATGTTTTATACAAATGATTATCTATATATACAGCATATGTATATCATGCACTTTAAATCAGTGTAAATTTCTTGCAAAGTTTCTTGTTTGAAATAAGGCTAAAAACTTATTTTAGTCTTTTATAATAATTATTTATTTCAATTTAGTCTCAATTTGATCCCTCATAAGTTAATTAGTTTCAATTTGACACTTCCGTCCAAATTATTTAAACGGAGTTAACTGTTGGTCACGTGGATGCCACGTAGATGCATACGTGAATACCACGTGGACGCCAAATTTTATGAAAACACCTGGAACCAGAACGGTCCGTTCTGAAACCAGAACGGGTCGTTGTGGATTCAGAACGGGCCGTTCTGGATTCAGAACGGGCCGTTCCAAGACTGAGAATAGAATATTTTTTACTAATTTTATTAAAAAAAATATAAATATTTTGAAATATTTTTTTATGGTAAAAATTTTAAAATTATTTATTTTATAAAATACAATTGTCTTATAAATAGACTAATAATTTTTTATGTTTCTCTTTCTGTCTGAAAAAATATTTAAGTGTCATTTTATAATTTTTTGCAACTTATTTAAAATTAAAAGAATAAAATGATAAAAATTAATAGGATAAATATAATAAAATTATTAATTTATTTTCTTTTAGTGTCCTCTAAATTTTTACATTCATTTAAAACAAAAATATTTTATATGTTAATTTGAATTAATTTAACGAAGTATCATATGATTTTTAATTTTTTAAAATTTTTTATAAATTTGATCTATACATGAAAAACTTTTTAATTTAACAATTAAATTCTTAAAAATTTGATATAGAACATTAATTATTAAATAGAATAAATCTATCAAGACTTACTCTTGAAGTAAGTAAATTTTTTCTTCATTAAAAATGAAGATAATTTTACCACAAAATAAAAAAATAATTAAACAATAACTGTTTTAGTGATACATTACATTGTCCTTAATTTTACACTGTATAGTCTAATTGTTTAGCAATTGAAGTTATCAATTTTCATTGACAATATTACCAAATTCAGTGTTTGAAATGTTTTGTATCTTGGGTCTTTTTCCTTCCATGATTCACAACCGTGAACAATAATCATTGATTGTTTATGCATAGCAGTCTGGAACCAGAACGGCCCGTTCTAAAACCAGAACGGGACGTTCTGGTTCCAGGTGTTTTAAAAAAAAATTGGCATCCACGTGTTATCCATGTGACATCCAACTATGCATCTACGTGGCATCCACGTGGCCACACAGTTAACTCTATTTAAATAATTTGGACGGAAGTCCCAAATTGAAACTAATTAATTTAGTAGGGACCAAATTGAGACCAAAAATAAAAGTAGGACTAAATTGAAACAAACAATTATTATAAAAGACCAAAATAGATTTTTAGCTTGAAATAATCATGGGGTCAGTTTCCATTTTAATCTCAAAGCCTGGAATTTTATGTCTATTATTTCAATTCAATCATTGTTGACAAATTACTAGTGGAGTCATTTCTTGGAAACTAACAAAGAGTGGAAAATTTTTGTAGGGCCCAGTTATCAGAGAGTTGTTGTGAAGTACCCCGGCCCGGCCCAGAAAGTTGGATTCACAACAAAATTATATTCACATCCCACAAAACAATATATCTTGTAAAAATTTACTTTTAAAAGATTTTTCACATTTATTTTATATTTAAAATTAATGATAAATATATTAAATTTGATATGTCTAGTCGTTAAAATAACATTAAAATGTTTAATAATTACATTATCGAACTTTATATATATATATATATATATATATATATATATATATATGAGACAAAATTGATTTGACCCATCCATATCACAAGTCATCAAAAGTCAAAATATCCCCTTTAAGGTTTCAAAATAGCCTTTTTCTTATTATGTTTTTTTATATATGACCTAATGACTTGGATGACCTATTATAGTAGACTATAATAATGTTCACATGGAAATGGGCTCCTCAATTTGTGGCCTGTGCATTTTCACACCTACCCTACACATTTTGACAATTTGACCAATGTCATCAACTTTGCCCTAGAAAGAGGAAACAACTGGCATGCATGTACAATTATAATTGTTTCACTTTTTTTTTTAACCACAGCACTGACATGTACTATTTACTGCATGCCATAGTGACTAATCTCATAAATACATATAAATAAATATTTTTATTTTAACATTGTATTCTTTTATTAAGTTCAAGATTTGAACATTAACATTGATTAAAGAGATACTATTTCTTTTACTTTTTAACAACCATTTCCACTGTGTTTGTTATGTGAGAAATACTATAGAAATAAGAGAAAGAATATCACTCGTTTGGTTAAGAAGAATTTTGTAACATGAAAAATTTACGTATATATGAGTTTCGCATTCGTAAAATTAAGAGGAAATAGTAAGGAGAGACCATGTCTAACTGATTATGTTTTCGAATGTCTAAATAGTTTATGACTTAATCATTTATATATTGTCGGTGTAAAATTTTTTACATTGACAATTAATGAGATTTTTTAAAGTTGTTTATTATATTATTATTTTATTAAATAAGCAACTAACATGACACTATTAAAAGATTTTATTGGTTGCTAGTATAAAAAATTTTTGGCTTAATTGCGTTTTTGATCTCTCAAGTATTGTAATTGTGTAATTTTAATCCTCAAAGTTTTAATCGGGTAATTTTAGTCCCTAAATGATTACAATTGTGCGATTTTGGTCCTTCAATCTTTAACTGAACAATTTTAGTCCCTCAAATATCATAATTGTGTAATTTTAGTCTCTCCCATTAAAAATTTAATAATTTTAATATATATATATATATATATATATATATATATATATATATATACAATATTTTAAAATTATATAATTATTTATCTATTCAAGTTAACGTATATTATAATTTTCTTCAATACATCATGAAATTATATATATTTATTATTAATAAATAAATAAAATTTATATATTATTATTTTTTATAATATTAATGATAAATTAATATCAATAATATTATTAGTATATTCATAGATAAATTAATAGTTTGATAAATATAATTTATTATATATTAATATACTTTTACAAAAATATAAATATATTAATTATAAATATATATATTTTCTGTTATATATTTATATTTTTGTAAAATTATATTAATATATACTAAGTCATATTTATTAAATTATTAATTTATCTATAAATATACTAAAAATATTATTAATATTAATTTATCAATAATATTAAAATATTAATAATATATATATTTTATTTATTTAGTAATTATTAATGACTTATTTATTTGGTTGTATTTGAATACAATCAAATAAACAAGTGACTAAAAAAGTTTATTCAAATAAACAAACCTGCAATTATACTATGTAGTTATTTTTGAAAGGGTAAAGTAGTAATTTTTTAATTATAATTTTTCTTCATCCATTCAAATAATTTATAATATTATTTTTCTTTTATTTCTTATATATTTGTTTTGAATCAAATAAATTCATTTCTATTATATTTTTATTTTATTTATTTCTAATCATTTATTTCTTTTTATCCTATTTCTCTTCTCAAAACCAAATTTAATATTAAGGTTATTATACATAAATTAAAAAATATAGTATTTTTTTTGTTTTTCATACAATATTTTAATGTTTCCTATAATGTTTTTTTTCATTTTTGTTTCATAATAAATACGTGTTAATTAGAAGTGTAAATTAATTAAAAGTTAAATAATATATAAAAGTAATTGATAAAATAATAATTAATATAATTTAAAACTTTAAAAATGATATATAAATAGAAACAATTTTTAATACTTATTGCTCATAATTTGAATCGTATAATTAAGTTATCAATAGTACGAGGTAGCCAATGAAGACTTGTGTAATAATAGTACAGTTTCACTTTTCTTGAATGATTTTATACCATGGTATAATTTATTATGCTTGTACCATGATTAGACTTTTTCTTCTGTCTGTTTCAACTTGGACTTTTTCATTTGGATTTTCACTGTCAGATGTGTCTCTCTCCTTCATGAAGAAATATATCTCTCAAGAAAAAACATAATTTTTAATATTATACGAAGAAATTAACTCTTATATTTTAAATATATTTTTTATCAACATTCTCTTAAATATATACTACAAGTCGTTAAGTTAGAATGATTAAGAGTTTGATGTTTTCAACATTTTGAATTTGAGTTTTATACCTAAAAAAGTATACATGATTAAAATACGAGATTTCATTAAAATTAATCAATTAAGCTTTTCAAAAAAACTATAAATAAAAAAAATACAGTGATACCGATAACATAATTATCATTAAAAAAATGGATGATAATTAAATTTTATGAAAATCCTCTTACGTCAACGACGCCAGCTAACATTTTCGCACATTTTAAAAAAACAAGTTTAATATGATTTATTCACTTGTCTGTTTGTGATTAGAATATGTTTAATATTTTTATTATCGATTACGTTTAAAGAGTGATGAAAATGACGTCAATTTACGAGACACAAATTGATAATAAAATACGATGCTTAAATATGTTTTTAATTTCTCAAATTTAAAATAAATTTATTTTTAGTCTTTTAAATTTAAAATTATTGTTTTTAGTTCCAGTAATTTTTAAAATCTTATTTTAGTCCTTTATGTAGATTTTATGTAATAATATTTGATAAATTTCTTAACAAAATTTGAATATAAGAACTAAAATAAGATTTTTTAAAATTACAAGAACTAAAAATAACAATTTTAAATTTGAGGGACTATCTCAACCCGGTTGCAGCCCCTTTGACAAGTTCATAATCAAATCAGAAAATCATTCGAAAATCCATAAATATATTCGAATTAAAATCTTACACATGATTGTTTGTTATAAATTAATGCCTTCACCAAGTAGCACCGAACCCAAGTCAGTTTGTTTGCTCTTTTCTTTTGAGAGAAGAGGATAAAACAACCTAGATATAATATTAGTTATTTGTTACTGATAATGTTTCTTAATTAAATAAAATCAATATTTTATCTTAATAACTGTTACATGCATTTGTTTATATAACTTAAAAATAGTTTAATGGTTTTGACCTAGTGATTATATAGCATCTCCACTCTTCATATGTTGTAAGAACAATTAATTTAACAGAGAATTCACATTTAATTATCACATATGCGACAACTCATCAAATTAATAATACAATTGATAAGATTAGTCTCTAGATCAATGTACTTAAAAATATCTATTGTACGACCAAAAAATTAGTTTAATGATTCAATAAGTTCCGAGATACATATGGTAACACCAAAAAATAGTATTGACATCACTTTTAGCTATAGATTATCAAAAGTCTATAAATTTTTCATATATGATAATCAGTGACCAGTTGACATAATACAATCAATGCATAACTTATTTTCTCTTACTTGAATTAAATTAATGAAAGCTATCAAAATAAAATGTTGATTTTGATCATTAAATAAAAAATTATAATCCTATGTTTACATAAAGCCGACCCTAATTAGGCATCTCCTAGGAAACTCAAACACCCTTTTCCCCCTAGAAATATGGTCTTTCTCTTGAAGAAAGAAGGAGCTAGCAGAGAAAATGTGTATAGAAGAAACTTTTAGGGACTTCTGTCGTAGGAGAGATGACGCCTTCTGTTACATGTTTGCAATTAGCAGTAGTTGTCATCTATTCTCGGCTGAAGCCCCTCCACAGATTTCTCTACCATAATAATCCATGTCTGTATGAAGCTACAACCTCCTACTTTCTCAGTTATTACTTCCAAGGTACCAACCTCTTGCATTTTCCTTGTGTTTTTGTCTGTTGATGTTTTCCACACACTAAATTACAAGCAGGCCAGTTGGCTTAATTCATGTAACAAAAAAATGAAAATATGAACAGACATGCATGATCACATGCAAGTTGATTAATTTACCTAGTGCCATAATGGACCAGTCTAAAATTGTTCTAGTTTAATCAATGATTTCAATTTCAAATTCGAATTTTAAGTATGTTGTTGTGTTAAATATTTGCAAAAAGAGCTTTGTTTCCACTCGAATAAGACTATCTCCTGCTTGTAAAGATTATCTGTCTTTAAATTCATGAAACGCAAGTCCTACTCCACATCTATGGAAGCTTCTTTCTCTCTCCTTCATGTAGATAAAGGTCACACAGATCTATTTCCTAGTTCATGTTGATCTTCTCTCACTTTTTCTTTCACCATTTCAATAAGCGAAAGTTAGGATCTGCAGTGCATGTAATTGAACAAAGCTTCTCTCCATAAGGCTCAAGCTGTGTATAAATATTGTGATTAATTTTAGCCAATGGGAGGAGGAAATTTCTGATATATTGAATTAAAAGTAGTTAATTTTCTTTCTTCCGTATGTTTCGTGCATTCATTTTATATAAATAAAAAATAAAAAATAAATAAAATAAAAATATACCCCTTCTAAAGTTTAGATCTGGATAAGCATATATACTGAATTAATTAAGAATCTTCTGAGCTGTATGTTGCCTGTGGAGCAATGATCATTAGGGCTAGTTATATATCTTTATTATTATATTAATTTATATGTGTGAGTGTTTTTATATTATGAAGGTGGTGATTATTAATCAAGTAATATCTCTCCAGATATGAATGAAATGCTTGTGTCTCACGTGAATGCAAAACTAGTGGATAATGATCAATTTGATTAGATTCGTATAAGTGTTTGGTGATTTTGTTTTTGTTCATGTGTTAGGATACACACTTCAATTATCCTTGTTGTAGCGGGTCTGATCTTGGGTCTCGGTCTTCTCGTTCCTCTCCGAGCAGTCCGAAGTGAGGGGGTGCCTGCAAAGACACTCCAACGTTCAAGTAAGTGCTCGGCGTAATAAATGCGGTAGTTGAAAATCAATTACATACCTCGTTGGGGTCCTATTTATAGTGATTCTTATTGGGCCGCGATTAAGGACTGGGCACCAGGAAATTAGGGGGCTAATCCGGTGCATTACATAAATTAACATCTCCATAATTATCCTGGCGTAAATCCGTGACTTGGCCGAGCACACCGACACGTTCTGTTCAGATTATGAGTGGTCGGTGGGCTCGGGTATTCGACCTGGTCGTCCACGGATTCGGGTATTCGGCCTAGTCGGCCACGAACTCGGGTATTCGGCCTAGTCGGCCACGAACTCGGGTATTCATCCTAGTCGGCCACGAACTCGGGTATTCGGCCTAATCAGCCACGAACTCGGGTATTCGGCCTAGTCAGCCACCATACGGCATAGTTTTCATTTAGCTTCTAATTAATGAAGAGGTGCCATCATGAATAGTATGAACCAGACATGTTTTGAAATTGATATATTAAAGTTGGGATTGTACAGTGTGGTAGGTGAGAGAGAGGTACAAGGGAGGAAAAAAAGATTTTTATTCTTTTCTCTTTATCAAAAGATTTTTATTCTTAACATGTACATGCTTGCAATGAATGGTTTTATTTAAATCTCTTTTTCTAACACAATTAAGGTTTACACTTAATTTTGATATCATCAATTATTTGAATTTGATCCTCATTCAATTAAGTGTTATACTCAATTTTATATCGTAAAGTAGTAAAATAATCTAAAATAGAATTTGTTATGAGAGGGAGGGAGTAATAAAGGATTTGTAGTGAAGTCTATGACTCTGATTTGTATTGCATCTATGTTATGTCCGTTTGATCCCCTCTGGCCTCCATTATAGGTGCAGCTAAACAATGCTACCTGGAAAGTCAATGACATATATATGCGAAGTTTATGCTAACCTGTTATAACATTTAATTAGAACTCTATTATATATAACATTTAATTAGAAGTCTATGTGAACTTTTTTTTTTTTTTTTAACATGAAAGTTTAGAATAGAATAAGTTACGATATCCTATAAAATTAGAATCAATTATCAAGTTTTTTAAAGATTTTTAATGAGATTAAAGGATTGTTTATCCTATTTTAATGTAAATCTATATGAAAGGATATAAAACATATAAAAATTCTAATTTAAATTAGGTTTTAATTAATAAAAATAAAGAAACTTAATTAATTGTGTCATATTTGCATAACCTTGTGAAGTTTATGTTAAATCTTAATTTATGTTTTAATTTATCTTTAAAATATTTTAAGTCAATTAAAAAAAATAATAGGTTAGTCATTAGACCTATTGTAACTAGGCCAATTTAACCAGTTGATCTTATTCAATTTTTAAAACAATAATAGTGACCAAAAAGATAATCTGTGTATGAAATTAGATTTAGTTTCTAAATTCTCAATTAATTTATAAGATTCTAAGATTATACATCTAGTATAACCTGACATAGGAATATATATAAGATTTATACCGAGATTTAGAACACTAAAAAATAATAACATGAAGCATTCATGAATAGCTTGCGTCTTGACATTATTTACATCAGTTGATTTCACATAAGTGTGCATACATATACATTACTTCCTCTTGATCTCCCATCTAACACATATTAATCAAGTGGAGAATATGGAGATCCTATATTTCCTTAAATTGACAAAAAAAAAAAAAAAAAAAAAAACAAAAACATTATAAATATCAGGTCCATTGGGCTCTACACACTTGTCTATTTGAACTTCACTCTCAAACATAAATAAATATATTGGGCTTTTAGTTACACCTACATTAACTAATAATAAACCTCCCCTACTTTTTTTTTTCTTTATTCATTTCTAAATGCCCTTTTTCAAAAAGTATTTTTTTAAGAGAAAAATATATTTTTGGAAACTAATTTCCAAAAGAGTAAAAATATATTTTTAAAAAGTGTTTTATGGATGAGTAAAAATGTGTTTGTTTTTCTAAATATAAAATTATTTTTAAACAAATACTTTTAAAAAGTAATAAGTAATAAGTTCTTATTTTTAAAAAAAATATTTTTTTTAAGTTTAAATAAACAAACTCAATATTTTCTTCTAGAAAGTACTTTTTAGAACATTTTAAAAACTAAAAAGTATAATTTTAAAACAGTTATAATATATATATATCTATATATATATATATATATATATATATATATATATATATATATATATATCGTTTATAATCAATATTCATCATAAATCAATGAATCATACATTTAGAAATAACTTCAAAAAATTCGCAACATTATAACCAATGTATGCAATATCGAAGATATAGTGAAAAATTAGAATTTTAAAAAAGTTGAAGTTAAGAGTAAAAAAGAATTAAAAATAATAAAGATGGTATGAGGAGTGTGTTAACCACTAGAGAGAAAATATAAAATAATAATAATAATAATAATAATAATAATAATAATAATAATAAATAATAAACAAAAAGAAAGAAGTATGAATACTAGCTAAATAGGGATAGGGTAGCGGAAGGAAAATAATAGAAAAAGAAGAGGTGAACGAAGAAGATAATTTTTTAAAATAAAATTTATTTTAAAATGAAATAAATTTAAAAATTATTTAATTAAAAATATTTTTGAAAATAAAAAAAAAAACGGGACGTATTTATTAAAAATGAGGTGTATATAATATTTGCCAACACTTACATTGTTATTTTCAAAATCCAAATTAGACTACTTAATAAAATTAGATTCACATTAAAAAAATATATTAGGTTATATATCTAACCTATATTGTAATAAAACAAAAAACTCAAATAAGAAGAAAACTAAATAAAGAAAATTCTAACTAAAACTTGTAAACCTGTGAACTGTGCAGTGATGCATAAGTATACGCCGGTAGATGATCAAGAAGAAAATTTTTAGAGAAATAAGAAGAAAAAAATAATTAGATAGTAAGAATGTATTTGAATACCAATTAAAAATATTCTTAAATTTTTTTATTAAAATAAATAATATTTTTTTAAAAATTCTTAAAAATTCTTCTAAACTTATAAATTAACAAGCTCAAAATATATAATGGAACGATAATAAATGCATAAAATCTTTAGTTTTCTATAAGTGTGATTTCTGCCTTTCCATTCTTGAAAGTTGTTACTCACAAAATTTCTAAAAATATTAACATGTTGGTCCTTTTGTGAGTTGGTTTTCAAAACTATCCAAACCACACACGTAAAATGATATAAAGAAGAAACATATTAGAATTAGAAGTGGCAAAGTGAATTAACTAATCATGTCCCACTGTGACAAATTTGCCTCATTTTCATGATGGGTTGGCAGTTAATAGGCCAAAATAATGAAAAATAGAAAAAAAGACAAAGTAAATAAAATAAATGGAAAAAAAAAAAGTGGTGGGAATAGATGAGAGTATAAATGGGAGTAGGAATTCTCAAAAATGATGAAAATTGGATTAAAGTTAGAATCTTTCAAAACCAAAAAATAAAACAAAATAAAGATTGACTAAATGACTTTATGAAATTTTGCTACTTTCATGTGGTATGAATAATGTGGGAGACATCTTTACTTTATTTTTTATTTTTTCATAAAAAAAAAATATAAAATCAATATTAATAACTACTACATTTTACACGTATAAAACTAATATTAATATTTTATTATGCTGATACACCATAAGTAACCGCATGTTAAATACACTAAGTATATTCAACATTTTAAAAATACAATCATTCTCTAATTATTTTTTCTTCTTCTTTTTCTTTTACCATCATTTTAATATTCTTACTCAAATAAGTATTTTTCTTTGTGTTTTAGATTTTTGATTGAAATGCTTGCAACCTTTTTTTATATCTCTTTGCTATTGGATGTATTCTTCCATATTTTTTTTAATTTCATTGGGACACTTATAATAGGTGAAAATTATACTCCTCATTTTCTTTTAATTTGTTTTAATCTAATTTTTTTATTGGAGACCACACTTTTGATAGATATATAAATACTTTTGTAGTTAATCAGAGACATAATTTAATATATTTTTTTACCGATAATATACATGTTTTCCTATTTTTATTGTGTAAAAATGCTTTAAATTTGCAATGGATTTTTTTTTTCATTTCGTCCAATTGCCTTTCAAGGACTAGGTGATAAATTTTATGTACCGTACGAAAACTACAATTTAGGTTTTTTTTTATTCTTTGTATATAATTAAATTACGACCATCTAATCAAAATAATTTATTTATAAAAATATAAAGAGTTATACATTTTTCTTTTGCCAATTAAAAATAATTAGTATAACCTAACGGTGGTTACTTTTTGTATCACCTTTTTCTACCAAAATAGGACTGCCCTTTATTTTTTTTAATTATTATTCTAAAATTATCCCGATTTAAACAAGTTGAATATGTGTTCTTTTTTTAAAAAAAAATTAAAAAAAGTGTTTTTTCTTCCATAACCCCTATTTAAACAAGTTAATTATGTAGTTTTTACACTAAATTTTTAATTCCAGAAATAATTTGTTGCTCACTTTTGGAATTGAAATTCTAGAAGTAAATTTAACATATTATAGAATAAAATTTGCAGCAGTGACTTAAGCTTAGAGGGGTAGGCTTCGAATATTAAACTCGTCTTTAAGTTTGGAGAGGGATACAGAAAATAACTCGTCTTAGCTTTTCTGATTTGATGGATTTAGAAGGTTAAAAAGTAGTTTATATTTACAAAGATTTCTAGGGTGAACACTACATCTTCAACAAATATATTGCAAATTGAGCCGTTTAAAAGCTTGAAAATGGAAGACAATGCCACATTGACATTTGTACAATTGAAACAAATTGAATGTGTTTGGTTACCTGTTTAAAAGTATTGGAATGTCTGATTTTATTTTTCAAAGCTTAAAATGCAAAAGTAACAAGATTATTGTTTTGAAGTAAAAATAGGTTGAGTTGAATTCAACTTTTATCTAAACACACACATTATCCAACCAAGCCAACCCTGAGGTTAGTCCAAAGTTGATGAAAAATAAATAAATGTTTTATATTTTGCATGATATACTATTTCCCCCCCTTTTTCTTTTGTTTTTTAGTTCCATTTCTCTTTTCTTTTTCTTTGATTGGGTCGGAACTGGTTCCTGTGATTTTATCTTTATAATTACATGAGGTGCCATTAATCGTTTAAAGGTTGATGTATAGATTTTGTTTGGAAGGTATCTATTTCATGTTTGGCATTACATGAATTGTTTTTGCCTCGGATATTTTACTATAAAAGAAACTATTTTTAAGACCCACTGAGCCAGTACCCTCTTCTGTTGGGCCTTAAATTCATACAATAAATCATTAGAAAGTCCCCTCCCCACTTTCTTAATGGGGTAAGGTTTCTTCCCATCTCCATATGTAGTACTTTCTAAAATAGTTTTAATTCGTACTTCATGGTACCAATTTTCCCCAAACAGAGCATAAATGCACTTCACCATCTTATATTAGTCCTTCATTGCAATAAAGGTTTATGTGTGATTGAATGTAACAAGCCCCCACCATGCCTCCTATGATACCATTGGCCTAAGAATGAAAAAATATGCTACTTGTACAAGATGCATTTAGATTGGGAATTTTTCCCACTAACTTGGGCAAAATAATCCATAATAGACTAAATTTTTGAGTTGTGACTTTCTAGAACAGGTCAAAACTCAGAATTAATGGAGGGATAAATAAGACTTTACACAACATTACCATTGAATGAGGAATATTCAAGTCAGACACAGTCAAATAGTCATCTCTAACAAACCCATCCTCCACAATGACAAAGTCAAAACTCTAACTGCTATGACCATTGGCAAACGGGACTGTATATTATTGGTAGCTTGATAGACCCGTCAATGAAGGCTAAAATACCAAGTTAACGTGTTTTACAATTGTTGAAACCAATTTGAAAGCGATATGAAGAGTTGGGCCACTGCATTTATAGAACAAACCATTTGAAAATGATATCAGTAAGTTTGGTACCAAAGCATACGTGAAGATGCATTGACTAAAAGAAAGGAGAAGTTAGCCGTATAACAACATCAAAATGGAAAAGCAAATAAAAAATACATAAAAAGTTTTTCCATTCCATTTCACACGTTTTGTTCTTTTGTTCCCCACTCCAACCATGTCATCCACTTTATATCCATTTCTTTCTTGTTCCACGAATGGAGGGTAGAAAAGCTAGGGAAGCTTCAATGCTGGTCACACAAATTTGGCTGGTTGATGTCACAAGGGGGGAAGAGGTGACCAGGGACAACAGAGTCAACTGTCATATATACCATACTATTACAGTGTGCGATCCAACTCTCTATTGCTAGTCAATCACATTTCACCAGAATTGTCTCACTTTTTTTCTTCTCAATATCAGAGACTGTGTATATTTTCACTATTTCTTTTCCTACTGGAATGAAACTAATTTACTCATCCTTCTAACTAAACGTGCACATATAAACTAAAGCCAGTGGAAAAAATAACAACACCTCACACGCACTGTCTAGGCCGGAACTTTTCATTCGACAACAATGAGCTGATTAATTTTTCAAGCCTTTTGGAACCATTGCCAGGTCTCAGGACTGTAGTATCACCGATTTCAGAGCAAGGATCGGTGCCGTTCTTCCTGCTTCCTATGCACCAACCTCCCGGAACAGTCATTCCGGGGCCTCTGGATAATAGTTCCGCGTCGATTTTATCCAACACTGGATCTTCTCTGTGGAACTTTCTCGCAAAGGGAGCGTTGCTGCCAACCATGCTTCCCATGTCTTCAACGGTAAGGTAGTGAGGATGCTGCTTGGGAGGATTGTCCCAAGAAATGAAATGTAGATCACTGTTCACAGTCGTGTTCCGGAACTCTTGAGCATTGCAAATAACTGTGTGGAAGTATCCTTCAGGGGAAGATATGAAATTTGAATAGTACATGAGAACAGTGCGAGGTAGGTTGTCCCATCCCCATATGCAGTAATCAATGAAAGATTTTGACAGTGCCATCCAAGCGGAACCTAACAAGAGAGAAGTTTTAGGTAGTCATTTATGATAATATTCACTCTTAGGTACATACAAACCCCAAATTTCAATATATTTTCAATTTCTATGAAGTGTACTAGAAAGTAGAAACTAGAACTTATTTTTTTAAAAAGTACAAATCAATTAAGCTTAAACAATGCATGTTTTAAAAACAAGTGCAGTTTATTTCTGAATAAGAAGACTAATTAAACGCATTATTATAACGTTATATAGTCAAGCAGCACATAACTTGTCTAGTTCAAGGAGGAAAGCTGAGTCATGATGCATAACATTACCATACAAGATCAGTTCAAATACAACCCACCCGTCACATTCATGAAGGGAAGATGAGTCACAATGCATAACATTATCACACAAAATTAGTTCAACTAACAATCAACAAAAGACTCTCAAAGAACTACAATTGTATCTATGGTGCAATGTAGAACCAAAATGAATCGGCTGGATTTGGCTGTTGCTAGTGGATTTGATTCAATCTAGGACATTGAGAGGATCGTTGTACTACAACAGTTATACTCATGCCAATCACAGTTCAATATTTTATGCTAAGCAGAATATCATTATCCTACAGGATATACTCTCCCATCTAGTTCCCTTATTTTGGGAGAAACATGATGAGCGCTCCCAAAGGCCAGCATAAGCGGTATAATAGCATATGAACAAAAAAGCCATAACTAATAAACCCATCCAATATGTTGCTGCACTCAGTGCACTGTACCCATCTCACTGGCAGAAAACATCATCTTGCTATTAACAGAAAACCTAAAGTATCCTTCCAAAAAGTTGTCTTCTTCTATTAAAGTGGAAAAAATCTTCTTAAGTGAGAGCTTCCTTGAAGAGTATCTGTATCCACCATCAAATTTCAGTAGGTTAAGATCATGATGCACTCGAACACTAAAATAAATAATAAAAGGGTGGATACACCTTGCTCACTTTAGAGACAAGCTCGCCTTTGAGGATCCTTGTCCAAGATGAAAATTTAAATACCAAGAATATTAACACCTAGATGTCCTATGTTAAGTCAGCCAATGTAAGTCAGATGCTACATCCTTATTATTAGCCCAGATCCAAGAAATATTCCAAAGAGAGAAAAGCAGGTGATTGCCTCTTTTCAGAAAATCAGTGTTATTAGGAGATTCACTTTTACAATTACCTTGCACAGATTTTTACCCATAGAGACTAGATAAAGATCGTTTCCAGCTATGTCATGCATTAAATTAAGAATAAAAGGCATTACAATTGATATTGCCAGTTACTGAAATCACAAAACGCCCAGAAGCTGTCATTTATAAAAATGACATTTACCAATAATGTATCCATCCTGTTATTGCCACTCCTAATTGAAAGTTGAAACAAGAAAAACAATTATTTGATCTAGTCCAAAAGATAGAACATGGAAAAGTCTACAAAGGTTACCAAGACACCTAAATAAGCATATAAAATTATCTTATATTTCAAAAAGTGTTCAGTAATCTGACACAGATGAGTTGGACTAAACTTCTGAACCAATTTGTTTTAACTTCTAAACTTTTGATGCACGGAAATGCATCCAACAAATCACATAAAACAAGTTCCATTAACAAGTCCTGAGACATAACACAATCATCCCGCAGAAGGAGAACTGATTACTCACAAATCACAAGTGATGCTTTCTGCCATGCTTACAAACCCCAGAACATAACTGACACCACTACACAACATTTTTTTAACCTTCAAAACCTTAATTGCCTCGCAATTTCAAACAAAGCTTCCTTTTAATGTAAAAAGGTGCGACCAAGCTAGGGGTCATGCCTTCCCAAAATCAACAAAACCCCAGAGCCCGAGCAAACATGGAATATCTATCCACATAAAAAATAAACCATTTTTCCCATAAAAAGAAGGAAACTAAAAAGCAATATTAAGAGACAAGAAAAGGATCTTCACCGGTGAAAAGCTTGAAAGCCGTTGGTCTACTCCTCCTCTGCGTAACCCAAAACACATCCTGCTTCTTGTTCATATACAACCCCGGATCAACGATTATCGGCCTCGCACGCTGGTGACTGACAGAGCAAAAACCAATCACATAAATCCCCAAAACAAAACCAAAAAACCCCACACAACACAAACAATATCAACAAAAACAACATCATAAAAAAAAATTAAAATTAAACAACTCACTCTTTCCATCCAATGTCACTCGTATGATCAATGAAATTCAGATCCCGAGGCAAATACGAAAACGTGTGCAGCAGATCTAACCGTACCACAAAACAAAACAAAAAACACAAATAAGCAAAATTGACATAGTTGCATAGTGCATATACAAAAATTCGAGATCACTGAAGTTGAAACACCCATGTCTTGATTAAACTAAAAAACCAAGTAGGGGATGAATTGGAAAGCATTGATTAAACTGAAAAAGCTGGATGAGGCAAGGGAAAATTAAGAAAAAGTAAGTAAGTAAGAAAGCAAGTAAAGTAAGTAAAGTAACCATCTTGTGTGACAAGGGGGTAATCGGAGGCGCTGAGATTGATGAACCAGTCCCAATCACCGAGCTCCCTCAAGAGAATGGCGGCGGCGTGGAGGGTGTTGGCGACCATGGTGGGACCCCGGTAGGTGACGAGGTTGGCCTTCTTGATCACCCTAACGTTCCCGAACCTTCGGAAGATCGCGTTGCCCTCCACGAACCGCACCAGATCCGCGCGCTCCTCCGCCGAGGCCTCGCGGTCCAGGTGCACCACGTAGCGGTTCTCGGGGTGGTAGAGGGCGAGGAGGACGCGCCGTGCCGCCGCCCCGTCCCCGGCGGAGCCCGACACCAGGTAGGCGAGGCGCGGCGGCGGGGGGAGGGCCGGCACCGGGAGGGGGCGGAGGCGGGACTCGACGAAGACGGAGTAGGAGGCGGCCGTGAGGGAGCGGTAGAAGGGGAGGAGCGGGGTCCCCGCCGGCGAGGTTAGGGTGGCGACGAAGAGGAGGAAGAGGCTGAGGAGGGAGCCCACCGCCAGCGGGAACACCCACTTCCGCTCCCCGTGGTGGTGGTGCTGCTGGTGCCTCAGGTGCATGTAGTAGTTCTTCAGTTTCTTCATTCTCAATTCAATGTCAGATTCAAATCCAAATGAAATTCAAATGAAATGAGATGCAGTGGATCTCCCACCACTTTGAAAGGTGGGAGAGGGTTTTGTTTTGTGTTTTAAGAGTAATGGAGAAGATGGTGTCTTTGTTTCTTTGCTTAGTTACTTCTTCTTTTTAAGTGTGTGAGATGGGGGAAGAATGAAGATGGATTAAAATACTAAACTACAATACCAATTCTTTATTCCTTCTCAACACACTTTTCTATCTATACAAATTATAGAATAAATACTACTATATATCTCATATTTTCCTTAGACCATCTTGTGGGATCAAATAAATAATCTTGATTTTTTACATGGGATGAATTTATTAATTTTTAATATCTAGTCGATATGTACTTATAATAATGTATTGAAAATATAGTTAATAATAAATATTAGTATTTGAATACATAAATTATGTATTTGGAATTTTTAAGATTAATAAATAGGAGTGGATTAATTTTGAAGATTTAGTCAATAATTTATTGAATAATAAAAATGCATTAAAAGTAACGGATTAGACAATAATATGTGGTTAATTATGGTATGTTAATTATTGTTATTATTATTTAGTATTTTGTAGTGGCTCCGCAACTGAAGGGAAAATTAGGTGTGAAGGGTTTGAATAAATTTTGGTGCTTTTTTGTTTATCTTTGTGTTGGTCTGAATGGAGAGAGAGAAAGGAAGGAGGATGGTGATGGGTGACTAATTAAGATTGGACTTAGACAACGTTTGGGTCATGAAATGGGTAAATTGGATGCTTTTATTTTTCCTATAATATGTTGTCTTTGTTTGTGTTGGGCAATGGCAAACGTAATCTTTGATTAGAGGAAAAAAAACACGAGTTAGGCAAGTTAATGTTACTGTTACGGCTTATGTGTCCAAATATAAGCATTTAAAAGTTTGTCCCAAATAGAAAATATTACTCGCTTTGAACACATAATGAGTTGCGCGTTTAACGGTTTGGTAGGTAGTAACAGTTTGAAGTAGAAACTGCAAATTACGCGTTTGTAGTTTGTACAGTAATGTTATCCTATCTTTCTATTTTCTAAGCTCTTGCTGAAAATAATTTATTTTATACTATTTGTAGGGCAAAACGTACGGTAGATCATCATATATCATATTTTGTATGGGTCAATCAACAATAGTGTTTATATGATTTATTATATAATTTATCTGTGAAGAATTAAAGAATATCATTATATATATAAGTAATTAAATTCAACAATTCATATTTATTTAATGATAAATTTTTTATTAATATATTAGTTTTATTTTTTTATGATAAATAATTATTTTGTTCAAATAAAAAAAAATTCTAAATCTCACTCAACTATTTCAATCTTCCTTTTCACTTCTCCATTACCATTGTCATCGCTCCCTTCTGGTTTGATTTTGACTCCAATAATCGGATGGACATGCTCATCATTGTTGTCAACACTCTTATATGTGTTTCTTTTTGTTCATAATCCTTTCATTTCCAATCTATTTATGATCGGCGAATCCCAAAAATTACCTCCGACGAAAGAAGTGCAGTTCATTGTTGACCCTCTTCTCTCGCCAACTACCCAAGCTAAACCCAAACTCATAGAAAATTTAATAACCACCATCAAAGTTGAAGTTAAACTTAAAGAGAAACCAACAATTATCAAAGAAGTAAAGAAGGTTGATGAAGACAAGATTTTGAATTGGTTTTTTTCAAGGACGAGACTAACATGGTTGTCGACCTTCCCCACCCAGCCACAAGACCACTCTCCCCACTCCACCACCTGGACTCTCTTAGCCTCATTCCCAACAACTTTGCCTTCCCCTTCTTCCTCTCCTACGCCACCCTCGCCCTCCTCCACCATGCTCATGTCTGTCACGACTTCGTTTCAAAGCTTGGTCTATCCTTTGATTATCACACCACCCAGTCCCTCATCATTGTGTACTCATGCAGGACCACCCTCCCACTCCACCTCCGACACCACCACACACCCTTTTCACAACTACACCTCCCTTGTCAAAATCCAACCAAATCAAACCCTTGAAGTCCTTACGATGATCAGAACATGGCCATCCTTGATAAAGGGATCTACGACAAGTGCATCGTCATGAAATGAAGGGCAAGCAGTGGTTGTTGGTGTAACGACCTGGTTGGTCACTACACACTGCTCATCAAACCAGCACCACACAGAAAGAACAAGTATATATATAAACATCTAGAATATATACACAAGGTCCAAATCTGGGGCTTGAACAAAACAGAGTACCAATACAGCCCAAAGTAGCCAAACTAGTGCCAAAACATCAAAACATCAAAAAGAATCAGCTCTATCTGCCAGCTGCAGACCTGCCTCAACTCACCAGCCTAACCCTGCTCTACTCCCATACAATGTATGATCATTGCAGTCCAAACACATGGAAACAACAAAGGGTAAGCTAGTGAAAAGAATCAACATACATATATGAAAATACATGAATAGTAAACAGCTACAGCTATCAGCACATCATCAGCATACAACTCATCAACTATACAGCATAAACAACAATAAACACACAATGCGTCGTCACGCATATCAGCTCAGAGATCTCGTACAACAGCTCAGCCTTACGGCCTACAACAGCTCAACCTTACGGCCTACAACAACTCAGCCTTACGGCCTACAACAGCTCAGCCTTACGGCCTACAACAGGTTACATCAGCATACAGCACAACACAGCACAGCTTAACAGCAATATCAACTTACAACACAGCTAACTAATACACAGCACAACATAGACAACTCACAGCACAACAATATTCATCAATAATCGCTCAGCTCAACATTAACCAACATCTATCAGCAATTTCAGCAAATGATCAACATAAGACAACAAAAAGGCAACAACATATACGCGCCCGGCGCACTCATAGTCGCGCCCGGCGTGGCATAACCAGAGAGCACCAGAGGCCCAGCGCGCCCGGCACAATTCCTATTGCGCCCGACGTGATGGGAGACAGAGACCTCAAAAGGTCTCATAAGCCCGACGTGTTAATCCTGCGCTCGGCGTAAGAAAGCAGAGACCTCCCCAGGGTCTCACGCCCGGTGCAATATAAGTTGCGCCCGGCACCACCTCTAGCAGAGACTCCCAAGGAGTCTCTACGCCCGGCGAGACAAAGTCACGCCCGGCGCCAAACTAGAACCACAAAACATAAGTCACCCACTGATATCGCGCCCAGCGTTGTCCCACCACGCCCGGCGTGGGCCATCCAGAGGCTCACACTCTCAAGCTCGCCCGGCGCATACACCATTGCGCCCGGCGTGCTTGCCCAAATGGAGTCCTCTGATGGTCATGCACCCGGCGCGAAGAACTGCACCCGGCGTGATACCCAGTAGCAACTCACCAAGTTCAAAAATCTTTCCCAAAACCTGCAAAAATCCACATTTTCAATACATGCAAACCAGCCAAAATGCCACATTTTCATCAAACATCTCAAAAATACCTTTTTTTTTACACATGCAACCACAAATCGTTAAAAACCCAAATTTCACCCGAAACCCCGAAAACACGAAAACTAATTTCATCAATCTCGGCTAGTAGTCATCAAATCGTCAAACAACAATGAGCTTCTAGAACTCATTTTCAGCCAAAAATCTGCAAAAACCTAGTTTCCCTTTCCTCGGTGCAAGGATCCGAGCTTCCGGGAAGGAGAAACGAACGGGGGAAAGAGAGACAGAGAAGAAGAGAAGCTCCACGCCCACAGCTAGCTCCAAACACCACTAATTAGCACCTTGAAATCCAGAAAAGAGAGTGAATTCAGCAAGGAGAGAGTAAGAGAGGGAAGAAGAGAGTTTGAGAGTTGAGAGGGAGGGAAGTGAGGAAAACAACTACGAGTCTGATCAAATCCAAATAGCTTCTAAAAAAGGACTTTTTTTTTAGTAATCTTAAATAAAATAAATTAATAAAAATAGTTAGCGTTCACTTGTGCACCGATGGTAATATGATAAACTTGTCCACCATAGTCGATGCCTATTTATAGTTCAAATTCAGAGGAATATTTATTATACTAATAAGAGGTTGTTAGATGGAAAATATTTGTTTTTTAAAACAAAATATCAAATTAAAATCAAATAAAAATTAATTTTAAAAAATTGAATTAATTACACTAACATCTCTAAAAGAATTGGAATTTTTTGAAAGTTTTTTTAGAAAAAATTCTAAGAGGTAAAAATGAAAAGGAAAAAAACTTTACAATAAAGTAAAACTAGTTTATGTATAAATTAAATATAAATTTTTAGAAAAATTATATCAAAAATATTTTATAAATTAGTTTGTACATAAAATAATTTTAATTAATAAAAAAAATTATTTTATTTTTCATTTTTTTCTCTCTTAGAATTACTTATAAAAAAATTATCAAAAACAACCCTATTGTAAGTCTAAAATGTCAATATAATAATTTCTTAAAATAACTTAAAAGTAACCAATGTAGAAATAGAAAAGACAAAAAAAATGTTATTTGAAATACCATGAATCCCCGAATAGAATGATAAATTATGAAAAGAAAGATGGGAGAAGCAATGAAAAAAAAGTTAAATTATGCTTTGAAACATCCCTCAGGTATGACATTTTAGTGGCTCCACTTTATGACACTTCACATAGTGACACTTCACATAATTTCTCGGTGGTCAGAACCCTCTATGGGTAGCCATTTCTAAGATGTTTGTCCGCTTTTAGGATCAACGACTGACCCCATAAACTAATACAAGACTTTTCAATGTGTTTTGTCCTCACTCGTACACTTTTTGAGAAACTTCCTAAAAGGTCATCCATCCCTAAATTACTCTAAGTCAAGCATGCTTAACTATGGAGTTCTTACATAATAAGCTATCGAAAAGTAAATACATCTTGTTGGTATAGGTAATACAAATTAATTTCTTTTAAGTCATCATCAATTATACAATCTCATACTTGTACAATATTTGGATCCCTCTCATTCTAGTGTGTATGGGCTGTTACAAGCCCATCAGCTTCTGCTTGGTTCTTCCTCAAACCACACCATATTGGGAGAGAGGACCTACTCTGATACCATTTATAACACCCCTTAGATTTGACATTTTAGCGGCTTCACTCCACGACACTTTATATGATGACACTTTATGAAATTCCTCGTTGGTCAGAACCCTTTACCGATTAAAACCCTCCATGGATAGCCCTTTTCTGAGATGTTCGTCCACTTTTTAGGATCAGAACCCTCCGTGGGTAGTTCTTTTTGAGATATTCGTCTGCTTTTTAGGATCAACAATTGATCCCATAAATCAACACAAGACTTTTCAACGTGCTTTGTCCTCACTCGCACTTTCTTAGAAACTTCTTAGAAGGTCACTCATCCCTAAATTACTCTTAGTCAAGCACGCTTAACTATGGAATTCTTACGGAATAAGCTACCGAAAAACAAATGCATCTTGTTGGTATAGGTAGTACAAATTAATTTCTTTAAGTCATCCTCAACTACACAATCTCATACTTGTACAATCTCTGGATCCTTCTCATTTCGGCGTGTCTGGACTGTTACAAGCCCACCAACTTTCGCTTGGTTCGTCCCGGAACCACACCATACTAGGAGAGAGGACCTGCTCTGATACCATTTGTAACAGCCCTCAGATTTGACATCTCGGCTCCACTCCACGACACTGTAGATATATTTAATATATAATTTTGGTGTCTTTATTTTAAATCAGAGATATTTAATCCTCTAAATATGAAATTTTGATCATTATGATAAATTGACATTTATTAATCATTAAAATTTAATATTTATTTATATTTAAATGATGCGATGTTTAATAATATGACATTTTAAAAAAAATTAAAAATAATATAAATAGAATTTATTAATAAAATAAATATCAATTACTTGATAAAATAAATACGATAAAAATATTTTGTAAGTTATTTTTTAATTTTTATCTCTACATATCACATAAATAAATATTATGTCACTTAAGTAATGATAAATTATCAAATAATATTAATATTTAACTATTAGTTAACATTAAATTAATGATAATATTAAAATTTTGTATTTTTAAAAATAGATGACTAAATATCTGTATTTTTAAATTAAGTGACCAAATTTACAAATTAAACAAAATAGATGGACAAAAAATAATTTAGAAAAAAAATTGATAACAAATTTAAAAATATATGTATCGTTCTAGGTAAGTCAAGACTTTTGCAGTACTTGCTAAGTTGCTAGGAAATAACTAGTGCTATGTATAATTGTTTGAAGAAAGTAACATAACCGATCTGTTAGAAAAATACTTTATGTGTGTCATGCATTTGTGGAGAAGGTTCAAGGTAATTAACTTCATTGTGGAATATTGTCCTTATTTTGCATGTAAAGTTGACTGTCTTTAATTCATAATAAACATTATTTAAAGCAATATTATCATTAATAAATAGATATAATGTAGTTTCAAATATTGTATTTAACAATTTATAACATTTGTGTTAAACTAGATATTTAAAGTGTGTTTGATTTTACGTAATGTATGCTTAAAAAGTAAAACTAATAAAAAAGTGTTTTGTTTAATTTTTTCCGGGTGTAAATTAAATTTTATCTCAAGTTTATCTTGAAACTTAATTTAAAATTAAAAAAAAATATTTTTACAAAATAAAATTCATTCAAAAGTTAGGAGATTTTAATCTAAATGGAAAATATATACTTAATCCCAATAAGTGACACTCGATTAAGAATCAAACTTTGACACTCGATTAAGAATCAAACTTTTTATAGCCAACTAAAATTGAAGTTATTTAGAAACTAAAACTTAAAAAAAAAACACAACAACGAACAAGAAGAATTAATTAGTAATAATAGGAATATATAAGAATTAAAACTTCTTTATAATCACAGACACTCGTCCTAAATAAGTGTCACTTACTAAAACATGTTATTATAGAAGAATGTTTATATTTATTATAATATAACATTCTAAATTTTTTATTTAGTCTTGCCACAAGTACTTTTCAGTCCATTGAACCACAAGATATTCTCGTTTGTAATATTATGATTGTGACTTATAATTTGTTAAACAAAATACAGTAACTTAGGTAATTATTAATTAACTTTTGACAATATTTTATCACAATTATTAGTTAAGTTGATATTTTTTAAAAAAATATTACAAGCTAATCTAAGAGTTTTCCAAGTAATCTAAGAGTTTTCCAAGTACAGAAATATTACAAGCTTCTAATATTTTTGGATTGGATATCCTCTGAAATAAAAGAGTTTGAAATTTTAAAATCTTAAATTCCAGATATCTAATTCGAATCCAAATTAGAATGAAATATGAAAACTAAACGCCACCATATCCATTTTTTTGTCTTGGACCTCAATTAATTATATGTAGTTTAGTTTAGTAGTTAAGTTAGAGTTAAAATACAGGATCTTCGTTGACACTAATTTAGACTTCATTTGCTTGCATTGTTTACTAACTATAGATCTGTTATATATATATATTATAAACTACTCTTAACTCTCTTTATTTTATTTCCCCTAAAATTTTTTAGATGTAATGTAAAATTGATAATTAAAGTTGACTAAAATACTTTCGTTCTGGCAAGTAATCTTATTTTGTTTTTACTTAATGAAATCATTTGATAAATTTATTAGACTCGTCCAAGATACTCTTATATAACGCTTTACGTTTACATATTGATGACATGTAACGTTACCTTAGATGCTTAACCCCATTTTATATAATATATTTTATCAGTCGTCATGTTAGTTAAACTCCTATTTATAAAATATATATTAGTTAAATTCGTTAAGCACAACTCTTATGAATAAAAAATATTATTTAAATTTCTTAAACACATTATGATTAATACAAATAGTTGAAGATTTGATTTGAGTTTACCTCTGTTAAGGTCCTTTTGAAACCAACTGGAAAATAATTACACACGTATAGGTAACTTTCAAAATTACAATTATGTGTGAGACCACTACTTTAACAATTATTTAAGTAAGAGAAATGATGATTATACAACGGTTTTTTTTATAACTGAGAGAAAATTTTAAAATTAATAAGAATATGATGGATATTAATAAATATACAAAAAAAAAAGTAATATAATATAAATTGGTATGTGAATTATTGTTTATCTCATCTCAATAGTAATGCCTCTACTCTTCAAATAAGTATTAAAATTACTTATTTGGAAAATAAAGTTTTAATAAATTATAGATAGTTTTATCCGATCGTAATTACTTGGTTAGTCCATGGATGTTAATTAAATGATCTCCCTATATATGTTCAGTAGCTAATTAAATGGTTAAAATATAATTGTTTACCGTTTAGATTTAGACTTTAAACATGTACATTAATCATTTAAGTCTTTGCTAACAATTCTGGTACATCATTCAAATTTTGACTAGTAGTATTAGAGTATCTCTTTATTTTACCACTTTCACATAAGAATAAAATAAAAAAGCTTTTCTCTTTAGTTAATTTAATTGGTTAAATTATGGGAAATGATACGAGAGTGCATGGGATCTTCTCACTTTTTCTGGGGTTGATTTAAGAGAAAATTAGGAAGGAATGAGCTGATAAAGAAGTGATAACTTTCACTATTTGGTTGGAGATGAAATAGATGGAAAGTTAATTTTGTGGATTCACTGAAATTAATATCCCTCTTTTGATGACATGTTTTTTATTTGATTCTTGGGTTTTACATTTATAATTTTCTGTATATACCCTTCTTGTATTTCTTCATCTTTCTTTTTTATTTGATTAATGATTAACACTCACTTCATTTATGTAACTACCCGGCTGGTCACTACACACAGCACAGCACACTATAATACTGTACAGAAACGAACAAGTATGTATATATAGGATCTAGAATATATATATATACAAGGTCTAAATTCGTCTAGAATCAAAGTGTACAAAATTTAATACATCCAGCAAATGCTAACTAACTAGCTAAATACATCAAATGAATGAAACTCCATCTGATAGCTGCAGACTCTCCTCAGCAAAACACCAACCTAACCCTGCCCTGCTCCCATACATAGTATGATCATCGCAGTCCAAACCACATGGAAACAACAAAGGGTAAGCTAGTGAAAAGAAATCAACATACATATGTAAAATATGAATGATAAACAGCTACAACTATCAGCACATCAACCAGCTTAACAATATCAGCTTAAAGTATCACAACATTCAGCAATAACAGCACCGGTATAGAGGCTATAACAGCACCACAATAGTGGCTAATAATAGCACCGACATAGCGGCTATAACAACACTATAATAGTGGCTAATAACAGCACCGACATAGCGGCTATAACAACACCACAATAGTGACTAATAACAGCACCGACATAGCAGCTATAACAGCACCACAATAATGGCTAATAACAGCACCGACATAGCGGCTATAACAGCACCGACATAGCGGCTATAACAATACCGACATAGCGGCTATAACAACACCGACATAGCGGCTATAACAACATACATCTCAGCATAGCACAACAATATTAGCATCCAGCACAGCAATATACATCAAATACAGCTTTACATCTTAATGCAGCATAAAACATCTCACAGCACAGCAAAATCATCACTCAGCTCAATAGTATTTGTCATTAATAACTTAAATTAGCATAAACGACATTCGACACAGCTCAGCTCATCGTCTAACAACAATTATTAGCAAATTTCAGCACATAAGACATCATCTTATCCGCACCCGGCGCACTCATGATCGCGCCCGACGTGGAACAGCCAGAGAACACCAGGGGTCATCGCGCCGGCGCAATTTCTATTGCGCCCGGCGTGATAGGAGGCAGAGACCTCACAAGGCCTCATAAGCGTGGCATACAAACCCGCGCTCGGCGCAAGGTAAGTAAAGACCTCCCCAGGGTCTCATGCTCGGCGCAATATAAATTGTGCCTGGCGCCACCTTTGGCAGAGACTCCCAAGGAGTCTCTACGCCTGGCGAGACAAGGTCACGCCCGGCGCCACATAAGAAACCAAAAAGAGTGGGTCACTGACTGATAGCGCGCCCAGCGTGGTCCAACCACGCCCGGCGTGAGCCATCTAGGGGCATCCATTTTCAAGCTCGCCCGACGCACACAACCCTACGCCTGGCGTGCTTGACCAATGGAGCCCTCTAATGGTCACGCGCCTGGTGCCATTAACTGTGCCCGACGTGCTCTCAATCAGTAACTCTTCAACTTCGAAAGTTTGCTCAAACACCTGCAAAAATCAACAGAAATTCCACATGCAAACGGTCCAAAGTACCACATTTTTAACCAACAGCTCAAAAATACCAGCTTTTTCAACATGCATCCATCAATCATAAAAAACCCCAAATTTTTCATCAAACCCCGGAAAACCCGAAAGCCCCAATTTCTTCAATCTTAGCAAAAATCATCAAACATCAAACAACCAATGAGTTTCTAGAACTCATTTACAGCCAAGATCAACAAAAACCTAGCTTCTCTTACCTTAGTGCGAACATTCGAGCTTCCGGGAAGGAGACAAGCTTGAACGGGGAAGAAAGATGAACGGAGAGATGAGAAGAGAAGGAAGAACTTCAGCCAACTACGAAAACCCCTATCCAACACCTAAAATGCAACAGCCACAACAAAGAAAGGAAATGGGCAAGTGAGGAGAAGTGAGAGTAGTGTGAGGGTATGTGAAGGAGGAAGAAAAGGGAAAAAGGGGTCTCACAATTTGAGGTGGATTGGAACAAATATTGACAAAAAAAAATTACAGAAAGAGTGACAAATATAGTATGTATGTAATGTAATAAAAATTGAAAGAGAAATAGGGAAGAAAAAAAAAGTAGAAATGAGCTACAAGTATTTTTTTTTTTTGGGTACACGATGAATCATATATGTATATATGAAAAAGTTAATTAATATTATTTAAAATGTGTAAAACATAAAAATATTGAAAAAAAAATTGCAAACATAAAAAAATATTTTCTGTAAGATATAAATTTTGTTCCCTTTTTGTCCAACCAAATAATCTAAAAAACTCATTTTATTTTCTACTCCTTTTCATTATCCAAACACAATGCCAATGTGTTGTGTCATTTTTTTTTTCATAGAACTTGTAAGATTTATTGTGAATATCTTCTTAGATATAAAAAAAATAGTAATATAAAGTGAAGAAATATTTTCAACGAGCAATATTTGATCTACAACTACAAGTCTTCTCTTTCTTGCCCACCCCAATAATCTTGATGCAACTTTACGTGAAAAGAACTTCATAACGTGGAAACGATTAAAACCAAACAGTTTAGTTGGACTTTCAGGTATATTAATATGGTGCGAATAAGAGGACCCAACTTATACTCATGTCAATTGTCATATTATATAGTACCAATTTTCTTAAGGAAACAAAGTTGTCTTCCTTGTTAATGTTGTCATTGTACACGTATAAATGTTGCTTCTAAAATTAATAAATGATGTTATTTAGCATGAAACCTAATTCATACGGTCACCTTCATTCGTAAAATAAGTCTTAACCACTTGTGTTTTCTTTTCTCCTTTTTCGTTTATGGTACTACCTTTTACCTAAATGCAATGCATTTTATTTTATTTCACGTTTGGTGAACTATAGCCTTGCCAACCTCGAATTGTAAGAACATGTGCTTTTATTTTTTTTATTTATTTATTTTTAGGTGAAGTGGAGCTTGTTAATTTTGTTGAATGATATATGATTTTTTTTAATTATATTATTGATACGAATATTTACTAACTTTCTCAATAATTAATTGTTGAGAAATTTGACTGATCACTTTCAATAAAATTTTCACTTCTAATTTTTTTTTATACATAAAACTTGAACCCTATATCATGGTTAAGAGAATTTAATCAAATACTACTTGAACCAAAAAGTTATTAGTTGAATGATATATAGTTGACCTTTCATTTTTAGTTACGTTTTTTTTTATATACAAAATTTGAATCCTATATCATGTTTTTGAGAGAATCTAATCTAGTATTACTTAAAACAACAAATTATCAATTGAATGATATATAGTTAATCTAATTTAATTTGATGTATTTCTTAGTGGTTTACATATTGTAACTATTTTATATTGAAAAGTTGAAGAAAAAAAATATATGGTCCCAATTGATCAAGATAGGAAAAAGTCTCCTATCACTTAGAAAATTTACGTTTATCTTATCTATAAAAAAATGGGTGAAAGTTCATAAATCTATAATATGTGAGATGCGAGATTTTGTTTTGTTCCAACCTCTTAAAATTAGTTCATAATGTAACCGGTGTTTAAAGTATGAGATTAAATTTTCAAAATATGCCTAAGAAATGTAAGAGTGCCAATTGCAATTAAATCTAACTAATTTATTCAAATATAAGAATCAAATTTAATGGACCGAATGAATTGTATCGATAATTAATAGTTATTGAATGTTGGATAGACTATTCATATTTTCTAAACTAATATCTGAATATATTATATCAATAATAGTCATAAGAGCCAAAGTCTATTTTAGATTCTTCAAGAAATGATTTATAAAAAAAATAAAAAAAATACAATTTTTACGTTCATAAAACACAAGTAAAAAAATAATAATATATTTTTAAATGAATAAATTCAATATTCATTCATGAAAGGTCATTAATAATAATAAACGATTTGAACCATGTTTTTCAAAATAAATCATAAATAAATTCAATATTTAATATATTCTTAATAAACTATAAACAAGGTTAATTTTAACTTATTTATTTTAATTCAACTCAAAATTTTAGTCATTTTAATTTAGAGATACATCTTTTTTAATTCTCAGAATTATTTATATAACACTTTATAAAAAATAATAGTATAACAATAAATTGAATGTAAAATATAGTATATTTTTTAAAATTTATTAACATTATATTATTAAATAAAAACATGTCATTTCTTTTATCAAATTATATATTTATTTTTGTTATAAATAATAATTTTTTAACATATTAATATATAAAACTCATATCAACAAATTGTTAGATTGAGTAATCCAAAATTTGATTTTTTAAATAAAGTAATAACATGACAATCAAATTCTTCAATTTGATTAACCATTAATAAGATAAAATAAATTACTGATACTAATAAGATAATTATAAAAGAATATATGAATGTGTTTATTGTTTGGTGTAGAATTAATTGAAAAAATGCAGTATCCTTTTAAATTTATAGTATGTATGGAATATATTGGGCAAAGGCAATAAATAAAGTAAAATGAGATAGCTTTGGCAGATAGATAAAATCCAGGTGTCATCCTGATCTTCCAAAATCCAAATGTTGCACCAAAAAACTTTAATGGCCTCTAAACGTGGACCCCATTAATTATAAAACCATCTTCCCACCCTATTTAACAAATTAATTAAATGCTGAAAAACGACCGCAGCAGTCTCTTGTTGAATCATTTTGGGGGAAGAACTTGTCAAATATTAATTTGGTGTGAGTCCTTCACAACACATTGACATTTGTTACAAAAATCTCAATTTCATTTTGCATAACACATCTTTAGATAGCTAGAGGGAAAATTTAAATATGATTTTTTTTATATATAGTTGATGTTTTTTTTTAATCAAAATTAAATATTTACTTTGGTAATGTGTGTAAATGTATATTAATGAAATATGTATTAAATACAAATGCATATTATCAAAGTAAATATTTAATTCTAATTGGAGATTAACACCAATTGCACTAAAATATTGTATCTAAGTTTTATCCCAAAAAATATCCATGTCAAAGAACAACATTGACCACAATTTTTTTAAATTATTGTAGTTTTTATCGTTAATTTTTTTTTTGTAACATTGTCTTTTTACAATGATATGATAAAGGTATTAATTTAACTTTGTATGTCTGATGTAACATTGTGAGTCTTAAGAGTGTTGTTGTTATTTAATTTATTATATGTTGCTGTGTGTTGTGTTGGAAAACTCTAGAATCTAAGAATTTCTTATGAGTTTTAATAGTTTAGAGGGTTTGTCTTAGCAAAGGTCTAACTTGACCCTGAGGGGAGTTAGTCTATGAGGTTTCTGTTTAGAATTAAGTTTCATAAGTTCAAGTCTTTAGAAACCTAGAAAGATAAGCTCTGAAACTATAAGTTCTCTTCATCTCTAACTCTCCTCTAATGAGGGTAATCCTTCCCCCCAAAGCCTCATTTGTGTTGTATTGTTGCTAATTTAGATCAGTAGGAACTTGAATTGTGTGGTTGTGGATTTGCACGGGTGTTTTAAAGTTGTTCAGGGTTCTTTTTCATTTCTTCCCCATTTCACTTCAGTTACGAGATAAGGAAAGCTAGGAATGGTCATTTTGTTGAATTCAAATGAGTTGCATGTGGATTTAATCTTCATTTAATTGTAATATGTTTCTTTGGTAGGGATCAAATGGGTAAAATCAAGTTGGTTGTTTGTGAAACATGTGTGGTGTGAGAATTTGGTATTTTTGATCAATTGGAGTTTCATGTTGAAATTATGTTGTAAATATATTGAATCATAGTGAATATATATGGAATATTGCATTACATATTGGTTTTATTGAATTTCAGGTGAAGGAGAGACTAATTCTTGTTTTGCATTAGTGTAGAACTCGCATCGCACTTGGTACGCCTTCATGTTGATGGGCATAGTTCCAACTAGAAATCTACGTCTCGATTCACGTCGGATACATGATTACTAGCACCAAGCATGAGGAGAGAGACTCGTCTCGGATTGGAATGTTGCTAGGCTGAGAACACTTGAAGGTCTCTGATTGGTGATGTTGGGCCTTTGATTGAGTGGCACCCAACATGGTCAAGCTACAACTCTTTGCTTAGATGATGCCAAGTGCTAGTATGGTGACACTAATCATGAGTTAGATAAAGGCTCTCTATGTAAAATTAGGTCTGTGTGGGACTTTGTCACATCAGGCACGAGGTCTTAGAGACTTCTACCTTATCCACGTCAAGCACGAGTCGTGTAACAGCAAGCATGGGTGAGGTAGAGAATTCCCTACCTCTATGGCATCAGATATTGGTAGCTTGATGAAAACTAGTTTTTTTAATTTCACAATTTATGAACATGAGTAGAGTAGATTAATCTAGTGCATGTTTTAAGTTGCTATGTGTTTTTTATTCTGTATTCATTGATATAGGATGGTATCTAAAGATGATTGATGGTTGAAAGTTGGAAGTTGAGGTGAGTGTATGTTGCGTAGTTGTGTAGCTGTGTTGAATATGTTTTATACAAGTTGTTGCTATGTTGTTGAGATGATGAATGATGAGAATGCTTTAGACATTCAGACATGGTGTTGAAAGTTATGTTGATCAACCTATGATTAAAGAAGAGGTTGTTTTAAAAGTTGCATATCCCATTGTGAAAATATTGTGTTGTGGTACTCCGAGAGCTAATTTGTTAGAAAACCCTTATTGGGAACTTAACTCTTGAAGAGGATAGTTGAGTCTTCTTTAGGACCTTAGTTGGTATCGTATGTAAGCAAGATCAATAGCATACATGTATAAAACAACCACAATATAGGGGTCAAGTCAAACTATATTGATTACAAGTGACTAGTTTGAGTAAAGTACGAAGTTGAAGACTTGGTTCCTAACTGAACATTAGAGGGGGGGGGGGGGGGGTAGTATTTGGAGGGTAATCGATGGCTTAATCTCATAGGAGACATAGTTAAGTTATCGCATGTCGTGATAGACCTATACCCTAACTGTTCTACCTTGACAAAAATACTAGACTTTTTAATTTAAGTGACGACATCTGAGAAACAAGCAGTGTAGTGAATTTATATCCAAATTTGTTGTTGATCTAACAAGCCCAAAAAGATTATCATGTGTTGTTGATTTGATAGTTCAAGCCACTTAAACTACTTATTTGTGTTGTAGGAGATCTGTTAGTTGAAATGCATGATGACACATATAATTGTCTTGTTGTGCATATGATGTGTTCATTAAATTGAGTTGTTCATATGTGGTGTTGACCTGTTATTGATGTTATGTTATCCAACTAACATTGTCTTGCATAGGTTGAGTTATTTATGATGATAGTGTTGAATGTATTGTGGTGTTGATGCTGTTTAAATATGAGATGTGATGATATATTTTGTTGCTCATATTTCTTTTGTTGTATATGTTGATTTCTTTAAACTCTAGCTTATCCTCATGTGTTTTCATGTGCTTGGATTTCGACGATCATACTTAGTATAAAAGCAATGTAAGGATAGGTATGAGGTGTTGTCAATAGAGGCCATCTCGCAGATGGTGAAGTGTTGTCTTTTAATACTATTACTATGTAGCTTTTGTATAGTTGTACTTGACTAACACCTAGGATTACATTTTCAATTATATGGATTATTGTATAGTTCTATACACATATATATGATTTGTTTCAATTTTTTGTAGATATGTATGTGTATATTAATTGTCGAGTATCCATTAACTACTTGATGTTATCCTTAGATGATGGTTTATTTTATTTTCGTTGTTAGTAGCTGTGTCGTTAAGTGTAGGAATCATTGGTGGGTCATTACATTTAATACCAAATTTATTTTGTTAAAATTACTTTAAATTAGGTCTCTCGATGTTTTATGTCTCTTTTATACTCTCACCTACTATGTCCATCATTGAGACACTATTTTTCTACTCTCACAAAATTGAAAACTTATATTATGTCAACACAAAACAAACAACCTTACAAAAAAAAAAAAAAAAGAACAATAAAGACTAAAAAAATTAAACAACTGCAAGTATAGAGACTAATTTTTTATTATCTTAAACTATAAGGATTAAAAAAGATTAAAAAAGATAAATATAAAGACTTAAAATGTCCATTTTAAACTATAGGGACTAAAAAGCAAAGTAAGTGGAGATATTTTAACCTAATAATAAAAATAATATTAAAAATTAAGAGATTAGTGATAGAAGTTGAAAACAAATTATTCTACAAATTAAATTATTTTTTAGAATAATAAATTTATGAAATAAATTATTAAAATATTCAATTTTAAAAATAGACTGAATATCTATAAATAAAAAATAATAAAAAATATTTTTATATTTTAAAAAATCATATAAATTAATAAATATAATCCGAATAAAACATCTAGAGTCATTAGACTTCCAATTAAAATATAACCAAGAGCACATTTGATAATCTAAAAACTAAAAAGTGTAGTAACTCAAGCCCATTTTCTGGTATATAATTGCTTTCTCATGCAGCCCAATGCCTAACCAAGAGCACAAGCCCACAAGCCCAAAATTAAACATGTACATTCAACAAGAAAGTCTATATTTGAAAGGAGATTGTCAATTGATCAAATAATATATAACTAAAAACTCACGCAATCATTTTTACTTCTCTATGACCAACCATTTTTACTTTCGATTTATTTTTTTTTAATGTAGAATGACATTAATAAGATTTTTTTTTTTTTTTTTTTTACATATTATTCGGACTCTCCATTATTAATAATAAGTTAATATCCTAGTGGATTTATGTAGACTTGATGCACTAAAAAATAGGAACTCTAAAAAGATATGAATATATGTAAGAAATTGAAAAAGATAGGAAAGTTAAGAATTTATTATTTGATTAATAAATTAGTTTTATTTTTTTAACTTTATACTTTATTTAAATACAAGTTAAAAATACTTTCGTGAGCTTCTTTATTAAAAACAAAAAACTGTTAAAAATATTTCTAAATTTTATTTAAACATATTTTTAAATTTTTTAATCATTTATATGCTCAATTTGATGTATAATGGTCCAATCTTATAAATTGTCTATCTTGTCTTTTAAATTATTAAATTTGTTTTCATTAGTTTGATAGCATTAATCTATTCGATTTATGAGAATTCAGTTTAGTGATTTTAATTTATATATAAAAGATGACAGCTTAGAATTAGGATATTAACAAGTTATTATTATAATATTTTAAAAATAAATGTAACTTGTTAATTAATTTACTTATTTTAAAAAATAGGTGACTGTAAATCAATAAATCTTATATATATATATATAAAGAGAGAGAGGAGAGTTATAATTACACCGGTGTAATTTTTACTAACTATTACACCACTCAATAATTTTATATTAAATGTGAATTTTGCAAATTCAACGTTAGATTGAAAGTTCATATCACTTTCTATGTTTATATCAAATTTTTTTAAAATTGAACAACAACTTGAAGGTAATAAAAGTGTTCATATTTTAGTATATTTTGAAATGAATATATTACGTCAATTTTGTTTTATAAAAATGGAGTATCAAATTATCTTGGATAAATATAAAATTTTGTATATATGATCTAACAATAAAGAACTTTCAATCTAATGGTTGAATTTACAAAATTTACATTTAATATAAAGTTATTGAGTGGTGTAATACTTAATAAAAGTTACGCCGATGTCGTTTGAACCTCTCTCTCTCTCTATATATATATATATATATATATATATATATATGAGGAGGTTTATAATAACACCGATGTAACTTTTACTAAGTATTACACTGCTCAATAACTTTATATTAAATATGAATTTTGTAAATCTAATCGTTAGATTGAAAGTTCATATCACTTTATATGTGTATATCAAATTCAACCGTTAAATTTATAAAATTCATATTTAATATAAATATTGAATAGCGTAATACTTAATAAAAATTACACTGGTATCGTTTGAACCCTCCTCATATATATATATATATATATATATATATATTAGGGTATGTGTACCTGTGTCATTCACACATACATGCATGTGTGTGTTTATTAAATATGTAACAAGTTAAAAGGGAAAACTTGATAAAGATATCAAGAGGTGTGGAAACAGAGACTTGTTGATGTTCATAAAAACTTTAGACTAATTAAGATCGACGTAGCTTGATTCTTAAACGTAAAAGGAACAAGAGTCAAGAAATGCTCTATTATAAAAACTAGATCTGTACTCTTTGTATAATAAAAATTGTTCTCTTTCATACATGAAGACTAAATTGATTAAACCATGTTATTCTATTGTTGTTTTTTCTTATTCTCTTCAATTTGTTGTTGCTTTCTATTTTTTCTGCATGATTACAGTTTTTGCATTCTGTGCGTTTTCGATTAGTACTAAGAAATTTTGTGATTGTTGGATTATTTTTGTGCAGGTTTGTTTTCGTAACTTTCTCAACATTTTTATTCTTTCCATTGTCTAGATCTCCATTATGTCACAGTGATAAGTTGTACATTATAGGATAACATAAAATAAGAACTAAACATAATAAAATAAATCCTAACATTACAAATAAAAATAATATCATCAATTTGACAATTTTCATGATTTAGTATTTCTTTTAATTTTATTATATAATGAGGATATCCTTTTAAATATATTTTTTCCTTTTTAACATCACAATTTTAAACTTTGTTTATTTTCCATATCTTTCTTAAAGCATATTCTCTTATACTTGTATCTATTATTCTTTTTATTTATTTATTTATTTTATTTTGAAACTAATCATAGATAAATGTACGTTTTATTCTTAAGTTACTTATGAATAAATATTTTTTTTAATACGGTGCAATCATAAAGTAACTTTTTATTTTTTATAAAAAAAAAGCAGACAATATAATCAGTAATAAATGAGACAAAATGACAAATATAGGTCGAAAACGGAACTAAACATATGTCATGCTATATTTTTCTTCATCAATGTATTTATAAAGCACGATATGTGTAAGCCTCAGAGTTACCAAATTAATAGTGTTTTTAATTTTCATTTCATTGACATCAGCAATTTAATCAAACTTAAAAAAAAAAAACTTTTAGTCGACGGATGAAGTTTTAATTTCATGGACCTACTTTCCATTTTCCTTATTCTTGCCCACAAATTTTATTCTTTTTTATAATTTTTTTTAATTTGATATTACGATTCCCTTTATCCAACATGACTTGCACTTCTAGAAATCCAAAAACTTAAAATTTAAACCTAATAAATATTCAAGATTTTCAATTTATTCGGTCTGTTTTCATGAAATCGAAACTTAAAAATATGGTAATCTCTTATAAGTCCTATCTTTATATAAAACTCAAATTTTATATATTATAAAAAGTGTAACTTTATTAGAACTTAAGCATATATGAGAAGAGTTCAACCCAAAAAAACTAGTCAATTAACTGAAAAAGTTTTCAGACTTAATTATAACACTTTGGTTAAGGGAAAGGGGTCTCATAATTCTGTTTAGGTCATAATTAGTATAAGAGGAGTGAACTCTTCTTTCTCATTCCTAAAAATTTTCTTCTTTTTCCCTTTCTTGCTATTGAGTAATTAAGAGAGTTTTTCCTAAAGCTATGTTACAAAACCAAGCTCGGATTTGTGTAGAGCTTCTTCTTCCTTTTTTCCCTCTTTGTTGATTTTGTTTCTCCTAAGTGGTAAGAGAAGCTTACGTTGTTCCTATGTGGTATGTATGTTGTTTGATACCTTTGAAATCTCGAATTTCGTGTTGTATTGTTAGATTTATTATTAGTTGAGTTGTGGGTCACAAAGGAGATTTGAAGTTTTGATATTCTCTAAGGTGAGTTGAGAAAAAAATGGATAATCTTGATGCCTTGGTTGAAAATGAGTTGAGAAATTTGATGTTGCATGAAGTTAATTCTAAGTTCCATGTGAGAAATTGAAGCTTTGGAGTTGAATGATTGTTAGGTTGTTTGGTCTTGATGCTAAGCATTACTTTCAAAGGTGAGCATTTGGGCTAATAGGGATTCTGATGCTGAGCATTGCTTACAATGTTGAGCATTTGACTGATAAAGAATTAGAGGCTGAGCATTGCTCTTGATGTTGAGTATCACTCTTGATGTTTAACATTGCTCTCAATGTTGAGCATTGGGACTGACAAAAAATTCGAGACTGAGCATTGGAGTTGATAGAGAATTTGGGGCTAAGCATTGCTTCTGAAGCTGAGAGACAAATCCTTTGTTGCTTTCCCCCATTCCTCTTGATAAAATTAACAATAAAAAAGGGGTTTTGAAGCTTTGAATCTTTGGCTCATGGTAAATTCTTGATGTATGGTTGCATGTTGCTTTGATTGTGAAATCTTGATGTATACGTATGTTGATACATGATGATGAATGCCTATGTTGTAAGTTGATAGATGGATTAAAGATGTTATGTTGTAAGTTGTATGTTGTATAGTTGTTATGTTGCAATTGAAGTTGTTAAGTTGAGGTTGATGTTGGTTCAGTTGTTAAGTTGTTTAGTTATTTAAAGTTGTAAAGCTGTATGTTGTATAAAGTGGTAAAGTTGTCGACATGTGGTTGAGATAAATATTTAAGTTGAGATACATAAATGTTAGAGGTGAATTAAGTTGTATTTTTTTAAGTTGCTTCCCTCTTGGGTTTATGTGATTTTGGTATGAAAGTAGTCAAACCATATCTTAGTTGAATGACTAACCGAGTAAAGTATAAAGTCGGGAGTTAAAATCCCTAACCTAGTATTGGAGAGTTGTGGTATTTGGAGGATAGTTGGTAGACTAATCCTATATGTAGCTTAGTTAAGTTAGCTATAATGTCATGGTAAACTCATGCCCAAACTGTTCTACCTTGACATAGTATCATATTTTCTTATTTAAGTCATAAAGCCTGAGAAATCAAACTAACTTGTCTATACTTGACTTTTTTTTATGAGACCTAACACTGTCCTATACCTAACCTTGTTGAGATAGGTCTAATGTTGTGATTCAATAAAGACAATTTACTTAAACTACCCACCTCAGTTGTATGAGATCTCCTTAGTTGACATACGTGACGATGTATTAGTTATTTATATATGTATGTTGAGATGTTGATTACGAATATGTTGAGCATGTTGTAAGTTGTGAATTGTCCAATTGTTGACCTATGATTTTGTTATTTTAGTTGTATTGTTGTATGTTGTTTCTTTCATAAGCTTACCCTCATGTGTTTCTTTATAGTTGGGATTGTGATGGCTATACTTGATATGTGAGTAGACAAGATTAAGCAATTAGTTGGCGAATTGATGGCTGTTTTGTATGACTTTTCCAATGAGTTATATTTTGGGAGTCCTCAACTGGCTGTATAAAGGACATTTTGTAGTCGTCTAGTGATGATGTATATAGTATATGTAATGGATTTTGTATGTTATGCATATTTCATACATTTTACTTTATGCATGTTTTTGCTTCCACTTAACGACTTTCACTCTATCGATATTGACTGATAGCCCTTTTTTTTTCTCTTTGATGGCTTCACTACCTATCAACATTCAATTTATACCTTAATCCAACCTATATGTAGCCCTTTCCATATCCTAACACTTAATGAAAGCATCAATTATTAAAACTTAAAGACGAACCCAACCCAAAAGACTAGTCCATTAAGTAAGAGAGTCTTAAAGTTTAAGTATTACATTGAGCTTAATATTCTACTAAATGTAGAACTTCTAACAAACTCATAAATTAAATATCTATATAATCGAGTAAAATAATAAAAGCAAGATTTTTTTAGAACTATAAAAGCATGAATTATGAAATGCATAAATACATTTTAATGACTATTATTTATTAGTCATTAATAATTTTATTAGATAATAAAATAAAAATAATTATTATATTGTCATTAAATAATTGTTGTTAATATATAGTAAATTTTAGTATAGTTGTAACGACCCGCCATGGTCTCTACACTTAGTGGAATCGCACTACTGCTAGTGAACTAAGAGAAATATTAAGCTGGATAACTTATACATACATGTACAAATAAAAAAAATAAATTATCTAAATTTTTGGTTATAAAATAAAACTCCATATATGTACAGTCATCCCAAAAATAATATTCCCTAGTGCCGGTCAAGTACAGACAAAACTGTTACCCAAAATGATAACTCCAACACGAGGATCAAAACTCTCCGTCTCGCAGCGGACACCTCAACTCCGAGCTAGCCCTGACCTGCTCCCATACCAAGTATGATCATCGCAGTTCCACCACATGGAAACAGAAGGGTAAGCTAGAATTCACAAATCAATCATACAAGTATAGAACTATAATCTATACTACACAACCATCCAACCATTAATCATATTCATAGAGTCTCACCATACACTCTATCCAATACTACTCATGCATAACATACAATGCACCAATCATGAAGTCAAACACCACACTTCATCATATTAATAATCATGCAATAAATGCATCTCATGACAGATATCAATGCATATCAATCATCTAATGCGTCGTCAGGCATACACCTAGGAGATCTCCACAACAATAGAGTTGTATAAGTGACGTTCCATCCTACCGAAACCACCCCAACCGTTTTCACGCCCAAAGCGCCCGCTCGGTCACAGCTAAACAGGATATAATCCTCCCTCGGGTTTACTCGGATGATGTCATTTACACACTTGGAAGTCCAGATCCACCGTCAGGTATAGCACAGCTGGGTACGGGCTTACCACGACCTTGGCATGCATTAACCAAGTCAATTGTGGAGTTCGCCCACCGACTATCCGCAAGGATCCACGCACCTTCCCGAGTACTTGGTTAAGGGAATAACCCTCGACCTCATACCCCGCTCCAACACTAGCTAAGGACTTAGAGGAGACTCACCCAACCCAGTGGCCTATCTGAGCACCACTCTCCCAAATCCAGTGGCCTCCCAGAGCACCACTCTCATATATCAGTGGCCTATCCAAGCACCACTCTCAAGAGACTCTATGTGAGCTCTTCCAGTTCGAAAACATTTTTCCTCTCCTCAAGTCCTAGGCTAGACTCATGCAATAAGGCATCACATGCAATAATGCATCATACATCATAATGGTCTGCCCACCATCATGATCAACAATCATACACATGTCATAAGACGTCACATGCAATAATGCATCATACATCATATATGGTCTACCCACCATTATGATCAACAGTCATACTCATATTCAAACATTCATACGTATCATCACAAAGCATACATATGAATCACACCGCACCATACATCATATATCACACATATATGATCTAACATTTTAACTTTTAACATATTTACGCTCGGCGTAGCCTGAGCTCGCCCAGCCTAATCCCAACCTGAGAGCCCTAAGCTCTTCCATGCCTGGCGCACTCAACCTGCGCCTAGCCTAATCCCAGTCAGAGAGTTCAGAAACTCTCATCCAAACCAACAAATCCAGCCCCATGCAAACACAAAACACAATACATAAGCTCCATACAACTCAAAATAAACTCAAATCTCACATGCATCCAACCTATGCATCAAAATCATCAAAATCCTCTCAAAACCCCAAAAGATGAGATTTTCTTCAATCATCTATGGATTCTCAACATTCACGCACCTATTGAGTTTCTAAACTCACATGCACCCTACACAACAAACATTCTAGCTTCCCTTACCTGAAGATTGGCTCAGATAGCTAAAGACTGAACAAAAGTAGAATTTCCCCTCGAGGCTCAACTCGGAACTTCAGTCCTCCCAAAACAAGCTTTCTAATCTGAATTTCAAGAAAAGACAGAAGGAGTTATTGATCTAGAGGAGAAAAGGAGTTAAACAGAGAAATTTGGGAGAGAAAGGAGCTCACTGACCCAGAGACCTTCTCTCTAAAACTTCTCTCTAAAAACTCCCATTTCCCTGAAGGCCCTCAACCCCTATTTATAGACTTTCGGATTGGCCCAGAACGGCCCTTACCGAGTTCGGAACGGCCCGTTCCGAACTCCCAAATCACGCACAAAAACTACGCCCAGAACGGCCCGTTCTGAAATCAGAACGGACCGTTCTGGGACTCATCCGGAACGTCCCGTTCTCCCTCCGGAACGTCCCGTTCTCCCTCCGGAACGGCCCGTTCTCCTTTCCAGAACAGCCCGTTCTCCTTCATTTTTGAAAGGCCAAATCAGTAGTTTGGAACGGCCCGTTCCAATTTGGGAACGGCCCGTTCTGGCTACTGAATTTTTTTTTTACTACGTTACAATACTCCCCAACAACAGGAATTTTCGTCCCCGAAAATAGGTCTACCTGAAAACAGGAATGGATACTGTTCCGTGAACTGACTCTCCACCTCGCAGGTAACCTCACAAGTAGCTGCATCCCAAACAATCCTCACCAAGCTGATGGACTTGCCACAAAGCTTCTTCAACTTGTGATCAACCACAGCTACCAATCTCTTCTCATAGGTCAAGTTCTCTCTAACTTGCACCTCATCCATCTCTACCACTTGACTCAGGTCTCTGGTGTAGCTCCTCAATTGTGAAACGTGAAACACATGCTCTCCCTCTTCAAATTCTAGAGGTCTCCTCCTCCTATCAGCATAGGACTTTTATCAACTCTGGGTAGCCCTCCACCTTTGCTGAATTTATCTCACCATCTCAGTAGTCTGAAGAACTAACTCTGGACCAACCACTACTGGCTCACCCTCTTGATACCAACATAATGGAGTCCTACACCTCCTGCCATATAAAGCCTCAAAAGGTGTCATGCCAATAATCAAGTGATAACTGTTATTATAAATAAACTTTACCAATGGTAACACCTCTTCCCAGCTACCCAGATGATCCAACACATAAGCTCTCAAGAGATCCTCCATTGACTGAATTGTCCTCTCCGACTGACCATCTATCTGTGGATGATAAACAGAGCTCAACCTCAACCTTGTTCCCAAAGCCTGATGCAGAGTCTGCCCACCGGGAAGTAAACCTTGGATCTCTGTTAGAGATAATACTGTAAGACACTCCATGCAACCGTACTATCTCTCTAATATACAACTGTGCAAGCCTCTCCAAGGACCACCTCTTGATAGGAAGAAAGTGCGCACACTTTGTCAACCTATCAACAATCACTCAGATAGAGTCACTGTTCCTAGCTATCCTAGGCAACCCAACCACAAAGTCCTTAATGACACTATCACACTTCCACTTGAGAATCTCCATCAGCACTAAGCTCAAAGCACTAAGCTCAAAAACAGCTGCCCTCTTAATACCAAGCAATCCCAAAATCCTCAACAATTCTAGATCTTGTAATTGCTTAGTTCCCACCTGTCTCAAGAACTCATTAGTTATGGTGATCATACCGCAACTAATGTGATCTTGGACAACCTCCACTTCTAGTCTCAAATCTCTAAACTACTCAATCAGCTCCAACTCCTTAATCAACATAGCTGACACATGAATGGATTTCCTACTCAATACATCCGCTACCACACTCGCCTTCCCAGGATGATACATCAACTTAAAATCAAAGTCCTTTAGGAATTCCATCCACCTTCTCTGCCTCATATTCAACTCCTTCTGATCACTAAATACCCTGAATCTCGTATCATACAGATAGTGCCTCCATGACTTCAAGGCAAACACCGCAGCTGCAACTCCCAAATCATGAGTAGGATAATTCCTCTCATGAGTCTTAAGTTGCCTCGAAGCATACGCTACTACTCTCCCTTCCTGCATCAACATACAGCCCAACCCTTGGTGAGAAGCATCACAACACACATCAAAATACTCACCAGTGTCAGGTAACACCAAAGCTGGAGAAGTAGTCAATCACCCCTTCAATTCCTGAAAACTCTGCTCACAAGCGTCCATCCAAACTAAAAGCTGATCTTTCCAAGTCAGTTAAGTCAAAGGCATTACTATTCGAGAGAAACTCTTCATGAATCTCTGATAGTTACCCATTAACCCAACAAAACTCCTAATCCCCGTAACAGTCCTCTGACGCTCCCACTGGATCACAGCCTCCACCTTGGCTGGATCTCCTGTAATCCCCTCTATCGATATCACATGCCCCAAATCTCACCTCAGAAAACTAAAACTCACACTTGGACAGCTTGGCATACAACTACCTCTCCCTCAACACTTCTAAAACCAACCTCAGATGCTCATGGTGATCCTCCAAAGATCTAGAATACACCAATATATCATCAATGAAGACCACCACAAATCTGTCCAAGAATGACCTGAAAATCCTGTTCATGTAATCCATGAACACTATTGGAACATTAGTGACACCGAAATACATCATTACGCACTCATAATGACCATACCTAGTCCTGAAAAATAGTCTTCGATATGTCACTCTCCTTTACCCTAATCTGATGGCATCTGAATCTTAAATCAATCATCAAAACATCGAAGCTCCCCTCAGCTAATCCATCAAATCATCAATTCTCAAAAGTGGATACTCATTCCTTATTGTCAACTTATTCAGTTGCCGATAATCACACAAACGGCCCCACCACCTTTCTCTACTAACAGTACCAGGGCACCCCAAGGAGAAACATTGGACCTCACTACTGTTTCTCCAACAAATCCTCAATCTGTTTCTTTAGCTTTACCAACTCAGCTTGAACCATCCTATAAAAAGCCACTGATACTGATCTTGCACCAATACCAGGTCAATGGTAAATACAACATCACGCATAGCTGACAATCCCGGCACATCATCTGGGAACACCTCAAGAAACTCACTGACAATCTCAATCCCAGTGATGGCCCTCATCGTCTCAATCATTCAAAACGACAAACAACATGAAGCACTCAACTCCATCTCTCATCAACTACTCAGCCTGACCCGCTGACAACAACACCTCATCCTCTAACTGAGGAAATACCAACTCTCTTCGAGCACAATCTATAAGGATGTGATAGGCAGATAACCAATCCATCCCTAAGATTATGTCAACATCTACCATGAACAACACAATCAGGTTCACTCAGAAACCTCCTACCAAACACCTCTATCGGGCATCTCACATACATCTCCGACGTCACCAAAGAAATTGAAGTCATAATAGATACATACAAATCAACGTGCCATGCAGACACCGACAATCCAATCTCTCCACACAATCAACAGAAATGAAAGAATGCGTGGCACCAGAATCGAACAAAAATAAAACATCCTCACCTGCTGCTTTCCCCTTCCTCTTCACCAAATCTGATGAAGTGGAAGTCTCTACACTTGACAATGCAAGCACTCTCCCCACAGCTGTAGGCCTGGATGGCCCCGGGACACTTCCAGATAAAGTCAGCGGTGTCTGACAATCTCTAGAGATGTGGCCTGGCCTACTACATCTGAAGCAAACATTCCCCGGATGAGGACAATCTCTAACCACATGTGCTCTTCCACATCTATAGCACCGCACCGACTGTGCTCCACCCTGAGGAGTAGCAGGACGAGGTCTCCTACTAACAGCTACTCTCTAAGACTGTACAGGTCTGTCATAGGGTCCCCTCTGCTGGCCTCCTCTCCTGAACTCTAGCAGCCTTACCACTGCTACCACCACCTTCCAATCTCTCAACAGTCTTTGCCTTCTCAACCAAGGCAGGAAACTCCACTATGGACATAGGGACTATGACTCTCTTCAGCTCATGCCTCAACCCCTCCGCAACTTCCTACATCTCCAAGCCTCAGATACGACCTGAGAGTAGAAACAAGTCAGATGCTCAAACCTCGTAGCATAATCTGGAACAGACATGCTCCCCTGTTGCAGTTTCATGAACTCAGCTTCCTTAGCATATCTAACGCTGTCCGAGAAATACTTCTCCAATAAAATTATCTTGAAGCAATCTCAATCTATAACCACACCTTTGTTCTCTATCATCTACCTGATGTCTCTCCACCAGTACACAATCTCGCCGCCAGCATGTATACTGTATAGGCCAACTTCCTCTCCTCAGAAAATCCCAAAACACTGAAAATCTTCTCATCTCACACAACCACAAATATATCACATCGGGATCTGAATCCCCCCTTGAACTGATGAGACTAACATCTCCTGAACTCTACTAAATCTCTCCCATCTTGAGAGACCACCGGTCTAGTTGCCTCAACCGCAACTCTACCCGCCTCCATCTGAGCAAAGTGAGCACTTTGTTATCGCATCACCATGGCCATCATCTCCATAGCCCTAGTGATATGATCAAACTGAGACCTCACCATACTAAAAGAATTCAAACATTCTTTTACTAACACTTCACCACTACAACTCACCAATACTAACAAATATCAGAGATATGACACAACAGAAACCTAGAAGGATCACTCCCTACAGAGTATCCTAAAAGACTTGACCGGCTCTAATACCATAAAAATAGTAATAATAAATTGATAAAAATAATAATTCTTTATTAATTATATTTTCATTACAATAGAATATTTATTTGCACAGTTTTTCTATATTTCATTATTTCACATAATTGTTTTTAATTGATTCTCACTCTCAAATTTCAATGTAATTTTCCTTTTTTCTTTTTATGAAATCAAAAGTAAAACTACATGCTCTCTTTCCTTGATGTTCCTTTAATTTCTTAATAATTTATGTTTTTCTCTTCTTCATAAAAGGCATGTTTTTTAATCTCATAAAAAATTAACAAAATATAATATATCTATATATATATATATATATAATTTTCTTAGAAAAATACTAGTAATACACTTCTTTTAATACATTTATCTTCATTGTCAGAATTTATTAAAAACTACATAATTAAAAGTAAGAATCATTAAATAAAATATAAAATTTATTAAATTTTTTATTTTTTAATAAATTTCAACAAAATAAAAAAAATGTGTTTACAAGAGCGTGCTACTAAGAATTTTCAATTTCTTTATAACCAAACAACAAAAACATGAGTTAGAAAAAAGTAATAAATAACTCACATGAAAATAATATTTTGATTTTTTTTTTCATTTTATTATAACTCATCCTTTTCTATATACAATATAATATTTATCTGTACAATTTGTCTAATTCCCATCATTTCATGTAATTAATTATTTCACTCTCAAATTTCAATGTAATCAAAACTAGATGCTCTCTCCTAAAAATATCTCTTAATAATTTCTAATTTTCTATGATACTCATGCTTTACATGTCATAAAAGCATAACTCATAAAAGTAGTTTTCTTATAATCAAATAATAAAAACGCGAGTTGCCTAAAATAATCAAACTCGTAAAATAAATAATTCCTTTTTTTTTTTTTCATTTAAACCCGTAACCTTTTCTCATTACAATATAATATTATTTGTACAATTTCTCTAAACCCCATTCCTTGGTCACCAATTAATTCTATACACAATCTTAAGTTTTCCTATAAATAATAAAACCTATTACTAAGCTAGCACCGCCAATAGAGTAAAAAAAAGGCACATCTTTCGCATGAGTCAAATTTTAAATATTACTTAATTCCTATTTAATTAAAAATGTATTAAAAATTGTATTAGTTAAGAAGAAAACACGATTCTAAAGTAAATTTGGATTTTAAAATACATGAAAAAAATGTATTAATTAAGAAGCAAACATAATACTAAGATAAATTAGGATGAGTATAATGTTTTTGAGCAAAACACTACGATTAAATGTCCTTCATAAGAAGATTGACGTGTCTTCTCTGCATCATGTTATAAGATTGTTTTGCCTACATTTTATGTTAGTTTTAAGAATCATTCAATCATTATTTTCTTAATTTGTCATGTTTAAGACTTTTTATTCAATTGATGTGTTTTTGTGATTTTAAGTGAAATTGTCTGTTCCCTCAAAAAAATAAAGTGAAATTGTCTGTTGAGTAAGCCAGAATAAGAGGGATTGAAGTATCATTACTCAAATTTTCGTAATGTGGTAGAGGTGATCCTAAAAGTTGATACTTGACAGGGAAGATCACAAGTATACAATTGTCATCAAAAAATGAAAATATCATATTCGATCACATGAATTATATTTTATCATTATCAATTTATCATGCTTCAAGAACATAAAGGAATATATTTTATTTGATTGAAAAAAAATAATAAAGAGGATTCAGATAAAGAGGTTATGAGAAAATAAAAAGAAAACAAAAATATTAAAACAAGAAAAATCAATATAAATAAAGGATTTTCACGTTTGAGATTCACTTGGTGATAATTAACCAATTAACCTTTATTATTAACATGTTCCAATTGATTCCAATTTAAAAGGTGAGTTTATCTAGATTAATATCTTCATTTCTTTTCAAGACATGAAGATATATCTAACTGAATTGAGTTATACTTTTATAATAGTTATGTTTAATTAAACTCATTACACTCTATTAATTCATTGATTTCTTGAAGGGTTAAACTTCCTTTTATAGTCTAAGCTCTTCCCCTAAGGTTCCAATGAATGGTCAAACTCTTGGCATGATTAAGTTCAATAAGAAAAAAAATCAAAAATGGGAAACAAACTTCACATTTAGTAATAAAGATTGCAAATCCATTAAAGACATCAAAGATCTATGCCAATTCTAAAACTAAAGTGAATATTCATCCATAGTCATGGAGTAAACAATAAAGGAAGAAGAAACATTCAAACTAGGATAGAAGAAGAATAGGAGAGGAAGAATAATCATACAATAAAGGAAAGAAGGAATATTCAAACTAAGATAGAAAAAGAATAGAAAATGAAATATAATCGTTAATCCACTGCCTAGAGTTGCCACCCCATTAGGATTTCTTTAGATCGAGGACTTAAAAAAAATCTAAAATGTCTAATTTAACCTAAGGACCTAAAATGAGCTCATGCCTATTACAATTAAAACACAAAAATAGGAATGTTGTATTATGCATCATGTGCGTGGCCAAAATAAAGGTCAATAATTGGAATTATTAACTTGGTGTGTTCTTATAAAAGTTGTAGATGATTTTTTTCTTTAAAACGTTGACACTAATTTTGCATTGTTTCCACTCTTATAACTTTAGATATGTCCAAGCTATTGAACCTATGTCAGACAATTTACACAAAATTTCAACGTCAAATTTAAGAACAATTTCCTTTGTGATCCACATTGAATTGAATATGAGTTTCTACATTAAAAAAAATGTAATTTTTTTCAAGTTTTTCATGACCACCAAGATCACCTCTTTCACATTACGAGAACTTGAGTTGTGAACATTTTGATTCGTCTTGTCGTAATTCACTCCACAAGCAACTTCACCTAAAATCACAAAACACAATTTAATGCTATAAAAGACCTAAAGAAGAAAAATTACGCAAATAATGACCAGAGAAATCTTAAAACTAACATAAAATTCATGCAAAATAATCTTAAAACATGATGCAAAAGGAGGACACATCAAATACTCTAAAAGATATTAAGTATAAAGTTAAATTAGAAGATATAAATATGTATAATTTTTTGTACAAAAAAGTAATTTAATTATATATTACAATAAAGGAAAACTAGGTAGAAATCTAATGTCAAAATTTCTTTTGTTCAAAAAGGAATGAAAAAGATAAAATAAAAAAGTTTATTTATATACAATAAAAAGGAAAAAGATAGAAATCAAAGGTCTTTTTCAAATTATTATTTTGTACCGATTAACATTGTAACTATTATATATTTTTAATATGTGTATCTATATATGTTCAAGATGTAAAATTTAATGATCCTGTTAACAAAAATGTTTGGATAAAAAAAATAACTATATAATATATAAAATTGAATTAATTTTCTGTTAAATATACACTTAATCATTACTCATCAATGAATGGTTTCCTTCCATGTTCACTGCAAATTTTAGTTAATTTATCTTATAATATAATAAGCACTAAATCTTGGTTGTGCACGCATAGAGAAGTGAACTTCTTGTAACAACTAACAACTTTAACATCGTTTTAGAATGACTTATTCAATACATAATTGGCTACCCTTACTCTAATTAGACATGGATGACTTTATTATGCATAATTTACATGTCATGCACACAAATTCTACATTCCAACTTCACCCTTTTTCTACTTTAATTAATATCCCCTTCTTCATTCTTACCTTCTTGCCTCCAATTCCTTGCATCACAATCTCCATTTTTTTGCTCATCAACAATAACCCTTTGAATGGAATTCTTCCAAAAAGCCAAAGTGGTACGCTTGAGAAGCCACCATGATAAATACATGTTGGCTGATGATGATCAAGAAAATGTTTTCCAAGACCGCAATGGGTGCAATAATAATGCTAAATGGACCGTGGAGATTCTGGAGAATTCCAATGTCATAAGGTTGAAGAGTTGTTATGGGAAATACTTAACAGCCTCCAACATGCCATTCATATTGAGAGGCACAGGCAAAAAAGTGTTGCAAACAATGCCTACTAGGTTGAATTCTTCTGTGGAATGGGAACCCATAAGAGAAGGGGTTCAAGTGAGGCTAAGGACACGTTATGGACAATACTTGCGTGGTAATGGAGGGTTTCCACCTTGGAGGAACACCATCACCCATGATGTCCCACACAGAACATCAAAAGCTAATTGGGTTTTATGGGATGTGGATATAGTGGAGCTTCGCCCACAAAAACAACCTCCCAAACCTAAATCAAGGCCTACACCTATTACCCCACCCAATCGTTCTATGAATCCAACCCCAAGAGATCTTTCACCCTGTTCTTCTCCATTAATTTCAGATATGGATTCCCTTGTCAAGATTGATCTTAGGTCCCCTACAACATCTGAGGTTCGTCACACAAATTATCGAAAAAAAAAGCAGAGAATCTTTACCATGAAATTCTTTTTTAAGACATCACATATGAGATTGAAAAATATGAAAATAGATTGAATTGTGTCACCTTTTATCTCATGTTTTCAATCATCTTAACTATAGAGATTTTAACAAGAAATTCTTGAGAAAATGGAAGATTCTCCTAAATTTTTAGTTTTGTGCATGACTTAATAGATGTATTGGAGTTTCTCATGGCATTAAGTTGGTGTATTGTTTCCAAGCAATACGATAATAGAAAGGGAAATACAAAATCATTTGTTCTTTGTATGTTTCCTCTACATAACTTTTTCATTGTTCCAAAAAAAAGAATCATATCATCATAATAAAAGGGTAATAATTAATGATGAATGTTTAATTTTAAAAGATAAATTAATTTGTAGTTATATGATGTTTTTCAATATAAAAAAGAGATAAAAAGACTTGTTATATTAAGTCATTTATATTAGTTAAATACATATAATAATTGTATGCAGTTACTTTTTAAACTATTTTTTTTTCTTTCATATATTTATTTTTATACTTTTAATATTTTCTTAATTAGTTTCTTGAAAAAGTTTACGGCTAAATTTGATTATTGTTTTGCACTATAATAAATTGCAATATATAAAAAAATTTGCTATAATTATTAATAAAACAAATTATGCAATAAGATAATATTCTTTTAAAAAAATAATTGCATATATTATAAATGATAATGACATATATTAATTTTGTACGAAATTTATTATCAATTCACCATTCATTGACCTTGCAATATAGTCATTTGTATCTTTTGCCACACAGCAACACCATGTATTCTTCATAAATATATATTCTTTATTATTAAAATAAATGCATGTTGGAGTGTTTCAATATATTATAAGCAATATTTTTATTCATTTAGTTCATATTATTTAGCTTTAATGTATTTGAAGTAATTTTCCTAACATTGTTATGTGGTTCAAATTTCAAAACTTTTCAATAAAAAATTCTTTAATAATAATTTCTCCTTACTTTCCTTGCAAGTCTCCATCAATACTACAAAAATTTCATCTTTAAGAATTTTTCAAAGTAAAGAAAACAATAGTAATGTTTTTCCTTCACATAAATACACAAATTAGCATATGAATATGTATCTTACTATATTTAGAAGTTAAAAAAAAAAAGCCAAGGATACATTAATGTTATACAAATACTAATGATTCAATTTTTTTGTTCACCGAGACTAAGTGAAATATACACTAATATTTCAAAGTCAAGGTATTGAAATTAAAAACACCTTTATTTCTATACAATAGTTATTTTGTTTTCCTTTTCATATGCAGCGTGATGATTTGTTTGAGTGTTTGTCACCAATAAAAGAAGGAAGAATTATATTTTATGACGTGGGTAATGAAAATGGTGAAATTGATGATTCAAAGAAAGAGGCATTCTTTACATTTAAAGGAAGTTGTGTGAATGAGTTAAAGGATAAATTGAAGGAAGAAACAGGACTTGATGATATTCTCGTGTGTTGTCGCAATCCCTTGAATGCAAAACTTTATCCTCTTCATTTACAACTACCTCCTAATAACACTGACATGCATGTTGTTGTGGTTCCTTCTTCATTCAAAGGTGAGTTTTTCTTTATCTACTTGTTTAATGATACCATTTGCTTGTTTTTAACAATCTTTATTTCTTATCAGTGATGGTCTTTTATCTTGAACACAATAGTGCAACCTTAAAATCTAGATAGGATGATATTGATTGGTCTTTTAGGTTATTAAGTTATTGGTACAAAGTATCTAATTTTTGTCAAAAATTATGTTTTGTCATCTTTAGTGGAGTTTCTCCTCCTGATTATATTTTTCATTTATAAGGTTAAAAACTGAGACCTTAAAGAATTTGAGTACAATTTTACTCAGATCAATCAAGTTATTAATTTGTCTTTAATAATTCTCACATAATAATTCATGCAAAATGTAATGACCCACCATAGTCATCACACTTACAACTCACAACTACTAGCAACGAAATTATCTTATACCGAAGGATTTATGCTTGAAATAAATGGATGTGCACACTATAACATGTGTGTGTGTATATATAAATAATTAAAAACAACTCTACAAATATATCTAGTACATGTACAATCATCTAGTATAAAAATAATATAAAATCCTAAGTGTCGATCAAATACAACTATACAAACCTTCCAAAGGTAGATGTCAGCTACACCGCCACCAGTGTGGCCCATAGTCGCTCCAAGAACCTGCTTTGACTAACATTGCCCTACTCCTATGAAAACCATGATTATCGTGGTTCACAGCATATGGAAAACATGCAACGTTAGGCTAGCTTTCAAAAACATACAAGCATAGGAAGGAACATTTATACCCAACTTCATCATGCTAACCAAGCAATCACACCATAGGGTTCAGATCCCACAACAATCGATATGTTTGAAAGCTAAAACACCTAATCAATCAAACATTCACCACAATCATTTAGTGCAACAATATGTTCATCCAATGCATATGAACATTAATCACAACTCAAACCATATCATATGCATATTCAATAACTAATGCATTATCACACATTCACCTATGGAGATATCCTAATACACTTAAACAGTCTAAGTGGCTTGATCTTATTGAATCAACTCGATCACATTCACACCTAATGTGCATGACTACTAGATCGACAACTAAAATGAGATATCAATCCCTACTTTTGATTTTGTGTGTATCGCCACTTACATTAAGAAAGTCCAATTCCATTGTCAAAACTAGTATGGTTGTGTATAGACGTATCACGACCTTGACATGTATTACCAAGTCACATATGGAGTTAGCCCACTAACTATCTACAAGGAACCATGCAACCTTTCTAGTAATCAATTAAGGGATGTAGCCATCGACTTCATACTTTACTCCATATTGACAAAGGACCTAGAGGAGACTCAACAAAATTCACTTCAAGAGTTTCACACCTACTCATGGAGGGTTTTCAACAATTGGCCTTTTAGAGCGCCGAAACAAGATTGTCTATATGGGATCTTCAACTTTCAAACAACAACCTCTCCTCTAATCCTAAGCCAATCAACATGCTATAATGCCTACAACATTCTCAACATCAATGCCTCAACATACATCATTTATATATATTACCTTAGGTCAATGTATATAGAGATCAAATCACACAAATCATTATTAACATACCAATGCTCGATGACTTATTCAATAATAGTATATACCAATGACTATTCACACTTCAAGCATGCAACTATATCATATTTCTCACATATAGCATATCAATGCTCACCATCATAATATATCTTATCACATCTACATATATCATCACAAGTCAATATATATAGACTCAACATTCATCATACATCATACATGCAATAGACTCAAATATTCTATTCATGTTCACTAATTCACCCCTCAAATAACATGTATAATCAACATAACCAGAGCTCGATGCAACTTACCTTGTGCCCGACGCCACTATGGTAGGGAGCTCTCTACCCCATCCACCCCTGGTGCCACTCAACCCACGATTGGCATGACTAAGATAGGGAACCCTTGGAACTTTACACCTAACGTGACAAAATCCGCGTCGAACCTCATATTAGGAAGATAACCTCTACTTGACTCATGCTCGACGTCACCTTACTAGTATCCAACGTCATCTATGCAAAGAGCCTTTGCCTTGATCATGCTTACAACCACCCAATTTGGGGGCTAGCATCACTAAGTCAGATACTTTCCAAGGCTCTCATGCTTGACACCATTCAAATGATGCTCAACATCATCCCAACTTGAGATGAGTCTCTCTCCTCATGATTGATGCCACCAATCCTTTGCTCGACATGGACGAGATAGAAAGCTCTAGCTTGAACTATGCTAAGTACCAAGAAAGCGCATCCAACATGATATCAAAAATTTGCAAATGTAGACTTTGAAAATCTCCTCAATCTAATTGAAATCTAGAAATATCCAACATGCAACACAAGATATCAACCACATATGTCAATTCTCAACCAATTACAACCAAAAAAGGCACATGCAACTTGAATTAAGATTGAGTCATTTGCCTCCCTCAACTTGTCTCATATGGACAAAACCTCAAATTCCATCATTCAACAATAACTCAACCAACACAATCATCATTTTGATAACAACTCATCAATATGCAACTCAATCCAAAACAACCAAACAAATTTCTAACTTCTCTTACCTTAGAATCAATCTGGAAAAGAGGAAGAGGAAGGAGAAAACTCTAAGCTTCTGAGCTCCATACTTAACTCTACACACCAAACTATGATTTTAGCAGGCCTTGTTGAGGTCGGTGTAGTCGGTGTTGGTCAAGAAGTCAAGTGGGAAGTGGAGAATGTGCACCGACTACACCGACCTCAACAAGGCCTGCCCAAAGGACGCTTATCCACTCCCTTGCATTGATCGGTTGGTCGACGGCGCGTCCAGGCACTCCATTTTTACCTTCCTCGACGCCTATTCCGGTTATAACCAGATAAAAATGCACCCGGCCGACGAGGAAAAGACGGCGTTCATCACCGAGAATGCCAACTTTTGTTACAAAGTCATGCCGTTTGGACTGAAAAACGCCGGCGCAACCTACCAAAGGCTGATGGATAAGGTGTTTCAGAGGCAGATAGGTCGCAACATTGAAATCTATGTCGACGACATGGTGGTGAAGTCGAACTCGGTGGCTGATCACCTAGCAGACCTGGCTGAAATCTTCGGAGAGCTACGCAAGCATAACATGAGGCTCAATCCCGAAAAGTGCACCTTCGGAGTCAAAGGAGGGAAATTTTTGGGATTCATGCTATCGGCTAGAGGGATAGAGGCCAACCGAGATAAGTGCCGAGTTGTCTTAGATATGCGAAGTCCGAGCAACCTCAAGGAAATGCAACGGCTCTCCGGAAGGTTAGTCGCATTGTCCCGATTCCTCCCCTGCTTAGCTGACAAGATCAGCCCGATGACCAAGCTTTTACGGAAGGCTTCGGCCTTCTCGTGGAATGAGACCTGTGAAGAAGCCTTCACGGCGCTGAAAGCAACTTTGGCGTCACCGCCGACCCTGAAGAGACCCGACCTATCATGCTCACTTCAAGTGTACTTAGCCGTCTCGGAGGAAGCGATCAGCTCGGTTCTGGTACAAGAAAAAGAGGGCAACCAAGTTCCGGTGTACTTTGTCAGTCGACTACTCCAGGGCCCCGAATCCCGATACCAGCTTATAGAGAAGGTAGCACTAGGTTTGGTCCATACTTCTCGAAGCCTAAGGCATTATTTCCAAAGCCACCGAATAGTTGTACATACCGACTGCCCGATCTCTAAGGTCTTGGGCAAGCCTGAACTTGTCGGTAGGATGATGGCCTGGTCAATGGAGCTCTCACAGTTCGACATCACTTTCAAGCCGAGAGGTCCGATCAAAGCACAATGCCTGGCGGACTTTATAAATGAACTCCACCTGCAAGGCCGCTTTGAGGAGCATTGGTGGACCCTCCACGTAGACGGTTCGTCCAACGGCCAGGGAAGCGGGGCAGGAGTAATCTTGGAGGGGCCGAAGGGGATAACTTTAGAACAATCATTACGTTTCCGGTTTAAAGCTTCGAATAATCAAGCCGAATACGAAGCTTTACTGGCCGGATTAAGGTTGGCCGAGGACATGGGTGCTTCAAGGATCAAATGTTGAACGGACTCCAAGGTGGTGGCCGAGCAAGTGGGTGGTAACTTTCAAGTTAAAGACCACAGCATGATGAAATACTACCATGCTTACCAAAAGTTGAAGGAAAACTTTCAGGAGGTGTCGGTCAAGCACATCCCGCGCGAAAACAACACCCGCGCCGACCAGTTGGCTAGATTAGCCGCAACCAAAAAACCAGGCCATCTAAGAACCATCATTCAACAAGAGATTGACTACCCTAGTGTCGAGGCAGAAATGGTGGCGAACGTCGACGCCGACCGCCCCGATCCCAACAACTCCCCAGACTGGCGGGTCAAAATTAAAACATTTCTGACTAACAGAGTCGCACCGGAGGACCCGACCAAGGCAAAACGATTGAGAACTCAAGCCACCAGGTATATTGTCATCGTCGGTCAGTTGTACAAGCGTGGCTTCTCTACCCCGTTACTTAAATGCCTAGCCCCCGACGAGGTCGATTATGTGTTGAGGGAAGTGCAAGTTCGCCACATGGGGGACCGACATACTCGGACCGTTCCCGGTTGCTAAGGGGCAGTGCAAGTTCCTCATCGTTGCCGTAGACCTATTCACCAAGTGGATTGAAGTCGAGCCCTTAGCATGTATCTCAGCTCATCAAGTTCAAAAATTTCGATGGAGGAATATCATCACCCGCTTCGGTATCCCGCATACCCTGGTAACCGACAACGGCCTTCAATTCACTGACCGAAAGCTCAACGAGTTCCTAACTAGCCTAGGCATACAACACAAGGTCACCTCGGTCGAGCACCCGTAAACGAACGGCCAGGCCGAATCCGCCAGCAAGGTCATCCTAATAGAATTGAAGAAGCGGCTGGGGGAAGCAAAGGGAGCTTGAGTCGAGCAGTTGCCCGAGGTACTTTGGGCCTACCGATGCACGCCCCAGTCGACCACACAAGAGGCCCCTTTCCGGCTAGTCTATGGATCTGACGCAATGATTCCGGTGGAAATTGGCGAGCCTTCTTTCCGCTGAACACACTTTGACGAGTCAAACAACGAGGCCCAACTCCGAGAAAGCCTAGACACCGTGGAAAGTATTCGAGACCGGGCACAAGTCGTGGCTGAGGCCACCAAGCAACGCTACAAAAGAAGATTCGACAGCAAGGTGAAGCCTAGAGAATTCCAAGAAGGAGATCTTGTTTGGAGAGCCACGGGCGAGGCAAGAAAGGATCTGAGTCAAGGGAAGCTAGCCCCAAATTGGGATGGCCCCTACCGCGTCCGACACAACCTAAGAAACGGAGCATACAAGCTGGAGTACTTATCAGGAGAACTGATTCCGAGAACTTGGAACTCCTCGCACTTTAAAGTGTATTACAGTTGATGTATTAGTGCACTCTTTTCCTTGACCGACTCTTTTTTCCCTAAGGAGGGTTTTGGGTCGGCAAGGTTTTTAATGAGGCACTTATTAATAAAAACGAATTTCGTCATACGGTTTTCTTTCTTTTTATTTAGGACATACATTGACCGATCACACCTAGGCCGAGCACTATAGGAGAACTCGACGCCGCCAACTAACCTTCAAACGACCACTATAATGGTGTCCTCAAGCCCTATAGGTTTCCTTCCCGAGTACCCATCTCGGCTAAGGATGTACCTAGGCCGAGCACTATAGGCGAACGCGACGTCGCCGACCAATCGACAACCGACTACTACAATGGTGAACTCGAGCCCTGCAGGTTTCCCTCCCAAGTACCCACCTCGGCTAAGGATGTACCTAGGCCGAGCACTATAGGCGAACGCGACGTCGCCGACCAATCGACAACCGACTACTATAATGGTGAACTCGAGCCTTGCAGGTTTCCCTTCCGAGCACCCACCTCGGCTAAGGATGTACCTAGGCCGAGCACTATAGGCGAACGCGACGTCGCCGACCAATCGTCGACCGACTACTACAAGGGTGAACTCGAGCCCTACAGGTTTCCCTCCCAAGTACTCTACTCGGTTAAGGACGCACCTAGGCCGAACACTATTCGTTAATGCATCAATGCCGAATAATAACCAGCCGACCGTTGCACACGTAAAATGTACTAATTAGAAGACTCTAATGCATGCCTCGTGTATAATTGTAATCAAAATCGAGCACTCTCGCAACGCACTCGTATATTCAAAACCGAGCACTCTCGCGGCACACAATCAAAACCCAATACCCTCAACGTAGCTCAACACGCTAACCGAGTTCTCTCACCATGTATATCAAATCGTTAAAGTTCAATTCTATCCGAGCACGCGCAATTCAGATACTAATTTCCTTACTCGGTCGAACATACAAGCCGGTAATTTCCACACCGAACACTCATGAACATGCAAAAAATCAAACGTCTTGTTTAGAATATGACCGAAAAAATGGTTACTTACAAAAAATAATTATCTACCGACGCCAACGGCCAAAACTACAAAAGGCACTAACGACCGTTACAAAAAAAATCCTAGTCTACTCCTGTCAAAGCCAACACCCTACATCGCAGCCGAGCCGTCCGGATTCCCGTCACCAACTACATCTATGATTGGATCATCCTCCTCGGTTTGTGGAGGTACCGGCGCTTGCATGGAGATGCCTCGGCGGGGGGCCTCTTCATCAGGACTAGCCCCCTTGGGGAACTCAGCATAACTTATGTACTTACCCCCGTAAAAGTCCCGACCGACATCGAAGTCAAAATCAGCCGGGATCTCACAGAAATAACGAGCTTGCCGAATCGCTTGCTGGAACCCCGCATCATGTTGGTCGAGGATCTTTTCAGTGGCTTCGGCCTTCAGCTTGGCATACGCCTCGGTCAGTCGAGCAATTTCACCAGCAGCACCGGCAGCCTCAACCTTCATTCTCTGTACCGACAACTTCAAATCATCGGCTTCCCTCCGGTGGGCGTCGGCCGCTTTCTTCAGTTCGTCGGCCGACTCCGTAGCCTTAGCATTAGCAGTCAAGGCTTCCTTCACCTTGGCCTCGGCCTCCTTTAACCCAGCGACGACGGTCGGGATAGCGAACGCCCCACAACCGGACTGTTCCAGCGTAATCTGCTTCTGACGCTTGGAGGAGGTGCCCGGTTGCTCGGTTTCCACACTCTGATCGGCCTGCCGTGGCCGAGAACTCCCCCCTCTTCCTCTGGTCGGCCACGGGAATTATTACAAGCGAGGGTTTATCCCTCGGAATCTTCAGCGCCGAACTCGCCGGCAGCACCTTCCCACTGGCCTTCGCATCTTTGGCTCGTTTAGCGAGCATAGCGGTCACATCGAGATCTCCTCCAGCCATCAGTCCTGCAACAAAAGAAGTCTTAACATCAATTCAAAACACTGCTACACTACCGAAGACTAGCAAACATACCTAGCAAGACTGTCTCGAAATGAAACGTTTTGAAAATGTCCAAAAGGCCTCGGACAGGCAAACCCTTCGGCAGTTTGTCCAGAAGCTCCACTATTTCTTTATCCTCGGCAGGAAGCTTAGACGAAGGCATCGCCTCAAAGCGCGTCGGTCGCCTCGTCCAGTAGAAGGGGAACAGGGGGTTGTCCTCTCGGTCATAGAAGCAATCCCTCAAGTCCGGACCCCAACGAATCTTAAAAAACCCACTCTTAAATCCCTTATAAGAGGAGGTGAATGCTCGGAGAAATCCACGCTTCGGGACCCGAGCTAACGACACCCATTTCACCGGCTTGCTCGGCCGACAAATATAGTAATAAAGGAAAGCAAGTGGTCGAGGTGTTAGGCCGAGGTAGAGGCATAGATTTCGGAATGCCTGCATGGCCGCCCAGGCATTAGGGTGTAACTGCGTCGGCGCCACATTGAGTGCACGAAGGACCCCTATCTGGAAATCATCAAAGGGCAACGTCATGCCGAGATCCTCGAACCAACACATGTAGGCGTAGAAGTAGTCGTCCTCATCGGATCCCGGCTCCAAGAACACGAAATCAGTGTTCGGCCCGTCGTCTTCACACGCCTCCGCCAGCAATGAGAAGTCGTCCTCCCCACTTCGGCTGAGCCCTCGGTCCGCCCACGCCCTTACCCCGACCGTCGTCAACCACTACCAAGTCATTCCCACTTGCCTCGGCGTGAACCACCTCGGCATGAAGACTCTGTTGTCCGACCCTTCCCAAACCCCTGTCATCCACCTCGGTGGCTTGTGCTAAGGCCACAGCCAAAGTCAACGGGGGCGACACTTTGACCACTTCGTCACCGTTGTCGTCCTGCTCGGCAAAATCGGAAGGAAAGACCACTTCACATTGCAGCGGAGGCAACCTCGATACTTCACTTGACCCCGACCCCTCTTGATCTGACGAAGTGCCCGATGCCTCCGAGGACGTGCAGGTCTTAGCCGAAGAGTAACCCCTATCCATTTATTATCAAGAATAAAAAATACAAAATTTACCTTTTGCTCGGATTGCTCGGTTAACTCTGGATTCGAGAGCGCTCGGCAAATTTACAGCAAGTAAATTCCCCAGCAGCCCCCCTATTTATAGGCAAGGTAAATCAGGGAGGTGAAAAGACGTCCCGGCTCCCCAGCCGTCTTATCTAGGCCATCCAACGGTCCAGATTTAGTAACCGTTGGCCCCGTAACCGCTAGGGCTAATGTGGCAGGCCATACTCGCAAAGGTCTCGGCATCGACTCCAACTACTCAGCACAACATTCAGACCTCGACCCATTGAACGTTCAGCCTGGGTCCCGGCCTAAAAGTATTCTCACTTTAGGTCGCGGCCTAAGACCCATATAGTTCTCGGCCTACACTCAATCACCTTAGGTCTCGGCCTAACACCCATCTAGGTATCAGCCTACGGTCAGTCACCCTAGACCCCAGCCTAAAGTACTCTCGCCTTAGGTCTCGGTCTAAGACCCATATAGGTCTCGGCCTACGCTCAATCACCTTAGGTCTCGGCCTAACACCCATCTAGGTATCAGCCTACGGTCAATCACCCTAGACCCCAGCCTAAAGTAATCTCGCCTTAGGTCTCGGTCTAAGACCCATCTAGTTCTCGGCCTACACTCAATCACCTTAGGTCTCGGCCTAACACCCATCTAGGTATCAGCCTACGGTCAATCACCTTAGACCCCAGCCTAAAGTACTCTCGCCTTAGGTCTCGGTCTAAGACCCATATAGGTCTCGGCCTACGCTCAATCACCTTAGGTCTCGGCCTACGATCAATAACCTTAGGCCCTGGCCTAAAGTATTCTCGCCTTAGGTCTCGGCCTAAAATTTGCTCACGTCAACCGTGTCACCACAAGTTCAACAAAGCCCATCGTCTTAGTGATCGGGACCATACACCCAGGTTCAACCGTTTTCGTCTCTACCATCCTCAACGCTGCGGGGGTTGTATACCAGATAGTAGCAGACCTGGCCGAATACAAGTCATCCGACCCGACTGACCTGATTACTTACTCCGAGACCACTGACCACTCATTACCCAAACCGAGTATGTCGGTGTGCTTGGTCACGTTGCGGATTTTACCAAGCCAATTAAGGAGATATTATTTAACGTAATGCGCCGGTTTAGTCCCCTAATTTTCCGGGGCCCAGTCCCTAATCACGGCCCAATAAGAATCGTTATAAATAGGACCCCAATGAGGTACGTAATTAACTTTTCAACTACCGCATTTATTACGCCGAGCACTTACTTGAGCGTCGGAGTGTCTTTGCAGGCACACCCCCCTCACTTCGGACTACCTGGATAGGAATGAGAAGACCGAGACCCAGGATCAGACCCGCTACAAGACAAATTGAAGTGTGTACTAATACAGGAACAGATAATAATTAAAAACTTACAATGTTATACGAAACAAATCAAGTAGAGAAAAATAAAAATAAATAATCTTTTAACAAGTGATAAATGAATAAGCCTCCTGCATGTTGTTTCTATTTTCTAAACTTGATATTTACCATATTTATATAACAACTTTTTGGAATTTATTATTTTTATTGTGAAATTTATTTTTCCTCTAACTCGTGATTTTTTTTCTCTGACAATATACTTGTTTGGCTAAAATCACCTACCAGTCCAATGATGCTAGGAGGTCACATTTATTAGCAAATGAATGTTCCAATAGTTGTGTGCATGCATACTTGCTGAATTGAACCTACAAATGCAAGTGAACCAACTAATCAGACATTCAAACCACGGGGCAACACGACCAACGAAGAAGAAATAATTTTTTATTTTTATTTTTTCTGAAAGTTGTTAGATTTGGCTATGTGAGATGTAGTCTTCTATATAATTCTTAATTAGGAAACTTGTTGCCTCTTGTAAGAACTAACTATTAACATAATTCAATACAAGGTTGTAATTTTTCTAGAGCTATACTTTTAACATCTTATTTACATTCCTATTATTTTAAAAGATGTGTGGTCCATAAAGTGCTTATTAATCTTTTCAACGAGATTTTTTTCACAAGGAAATGATGACAAAATGAAAAAAAAAATGACTAAATTTGTACTTTTGGTTCCCTTATAATATTAAATATTAAAATTTGATTCCCCAAATTTTAAATATATAATTTTAATCTTTAAATTTTGTAAAATTTGCAATTTTAGTCCAATAGTTAAATATTTATTTGTTAACCATTAAAATTGTAATGTTAACTATGAATGTTATTAAGTAAATAATGTAACAATTAATTTTTAATAAGTTTTAGACTAAATTTCACTTTGTCACCATTTTTATCCCACAAAAGTGTTAAAAATAGGCTAAAATTGAGTACAAAAAGTATAATTTAACCTAAATATCATTAAATATTAATTGTTAGGTCATTTACACAATATTATATCATGGTCATTATTATAATTTTTTTTTATGAGTAAAGAATGGTAGATAAGGGATGAAACCCCCAAGACTACAAAACAATGAGCCAATTCCATTTTGGAGATCCTCAAACCAATCACTACTGTCCACTTAGTGGTTAATCGAATTTTAGTAGTGCCTAATTTGACCCGGGACTTAACTTGCTAAACCAATCAATTTTCAGGTACCATGATTTTGTTTTCTATTAGTAAGTTAAAAGTGTATAAGAAAAAATATGTTCTCCTTACGTAACAAACAAACACACACACACAGACACAGACATAGACACAGACACAGATACAGACACAGACACACACACAGACACACATACAGACACGCACATACACACACACAAATTTTTGTGGTATATGTACCACGATTTTGTTTTCTATTAGTAAGTTAGAAGTGTATAAGAAAAAATATGTTCTCCTTACGTAAAATTCTTAAAAATAGTTGTTCTTAGATACAACTAAATCTTTTAACAATATTTTCTTAAACTTCTGGCTTTTTTTTCAACAATTTCAAAAAATTTGGATATATCAATTACATAAAATACATCTTTATTATGTATGTTTGTATGTGTTTTTAAACTTAAATTATTTAGTATGACTATGAATACAAAGAGAAACACTACAATTACTTATTTATTTATAAAAGTAATATTATGTTGGTCATTGAGTAATAAATTTTCTTTATATATGCAAAAAAAAAAAAAGTTTATAAGTATCTAACAAAATCTCAAATATTTGAAAAGTTTACAAACATATTATTGTATCATACTTATTGAATAGACATTTTTTTTATAAAGTACAAAACTACAAATTATTAAGAAATTACAACGAGCTATATATTACACTTTTTAGGAATTAATTATTATTTAACTTTAAATATATAGATGTAGTTTTTATTTTCAAAAACTAATTAACATTGATAAAATTTTAATTTTGTCTCTTCCTTAGACTTGCAAATTTTGAAAGATCTTAGATGTTATAACTCTGTTAGGATAAATTTAAAGAGTCTAAAAAAATCCAAAAAAAAATTATTTAAGATTTTTATAGAATAAGTTTGAATATTAAAATATTATTTTATGTTAATTTCTCTAATATAGGATGTTGACACTTGTAAAATTATCATTGACAACAATTATGAAATTTATTCCCTTAAACCTATAAATTATCAGTGAAAAATTTCAAGGTTAATTTGTTTCATTTTTTTTAGCTTTATTAATGATAATCTCTTTGCTTCATGGTAGATAGCTATTTTACATCTTAACAATTTTGTGTTTTCATTCCTCCTTCTCCTCCTCTCAAGAAGGATCACTTCCAATATATTGTTATGAATGTAATACTAAATTATGTAACATCTCGCTAAAATAGACTCCATTAAAAATAATAAAAATAATTATAGATAATTAATGAAATAAAATGTTTTGATAATAAGAGAGAGGAAAAGACCATAAGAAAATGATTAATTAAGTGGTCTAATAATATAGACTAATGGGCATAAGTACACATTGTCTCATTCTAGAAGAGAAAAAATAGAACAAAAGAAAAGGGGGGGGGATCATCAAATGAGTTTTGCATAATTCCTCCTCCCCATATATGTCAATGGCTTTGCATGATCTTTTTTTTTTCTTAATTGTTTAATTAAATGTTATTTGTGTTTCTTATGTTTGTAATGTGTCACATTAGGGTTTATGAGAGTGAAATATTTTTCACTATAAATGTATGATTAACCTTGCATGTTCCTTATGTCTTTCTCTTTTCTATCTATACGGAAAGAATATTGTATAACTTTTCATTCCTAAAGGAATGATTTTTGAATGTTAATTTTATTTATATAGATATAAATTTTGTACGATTTTTCAATCTCTATAGAAATTATGCTCATGTACTTATATGCTCATGTAGTTGTGAAATGTCTTATTTGACAAGGGAAGGGTAAAAATTTCTTCAATCCTCAAAGGATGATTAACATTAAAGAGAATTTCTTTTAAAAAACATAACATTCTCTTAATTTGATAATGAAGGGATATTTTTCTCCCTCGGTCCTCAAAGAGTAGTGTTAACTTCTAGTGAGGAAAAGTTGAATGGCAATACAAGAAGGCACTCATTGGGATTTTGAGCTCAAATTTGACCACCAAGACAAAAAAAAAACATGAGGTTTAAAAAGCTTTATATTATTTATGAAGTTTACCTTTTTGAATTTGCATTATTAATTGTTAAAGTTTATTTATCACATGCATCTATATGTGTTTTACTTGTTGTGTTTCCTTAGAGCATTCATTAAGATGAAAGTTTTATTAATTTATTTTTTAAATGTGATAGAGCATGCAAATTGAGGTGAGGCATGTAATATTTAATTCCACTAATTAGTTTAGGATATTTAGTTAGCAATTTCTTCTTAGGTGAACTTTAAAACTCTTGCATGAGGTTTAGAATATTTTGTTTAAGCTCCTTTTATGCTTTATATGATGTTTGTTTACCTTTTTGGATTGTTATGTTGTCTTCTTTCAATAAAAATAAATACAAAGTTTTGGGTTAAATTGTTTCCACAAATATATAAACATCTAAGTGCATGCCAATAATGAATTACTAGGGTGTTACACATTGTCACCCATGAACAACAGTGAAGATATCCTATAATGAGTGATTTATTCTACTTAATTAGATGGAACAACAACAATCTTAGTCACTTAAGTATTGTCGACATAAAATTTGATGGCTTGGTATCACCAGTTAGATATGGAACAATTTAGGTGTGAGCCTAATACGTTATTGGTTTACAAAAACTAAGCCTTCTATGAATGTAACTTATTATCTACCCCCAAGCTACTACGCACCCTTCCAACACTAGGTCTAGGTGCACCCAGGGTGATCACCCTCAACTTATGTGCCAAGTCAATATTCAAGTTCCTTAACCCAAACGTAACTATTCAACGTTAAGTATGAAGCGACTCATTTCATACAGTTTTTACAAGATTGTTTAAAGAACACAATGTTTATTAAGAAAACACGTCCTTATTTGGGACTATGAACCAATAGGCTCATGGAGATCCAATCAACTAGTATCTCTCACTAAACAACTCAATAAAACAATATAACTCAAAATTCTTTTTTAAACCACCTTAAAGGCTTTTCAAAAACAACATTGATGAAAGGGATCAAGCCCTCCCAACATCCACTCATAGTTATGTGAATTAGGTGCTCAACCTTTCTTGTGACACCCTCTATACTCACATCAAGTTCCACAATTCACACAAATTCATTTTAGAAAAAAGGTTTTCTATAGTCTATTTAATTCATTATACTATACGAGCTTCCTAATCATAATCATTCCTCCAATAATTTGCCTTGTGTTTTAATCCTTAGGGTTTCCCAGGAACCTATAGGCACATATAGATTCGCAACTATAGAGGCAACTCTAGAGATAAAAAACATGATTATAATCTACTAACAAATTTAGAATACTAGGTAACTCACAAACAATTACAAATTTATAATAGAGATAATATCACAAATTATAACACAATTATATCACAATTAGAAGGCAAAGAAACAACAAATTCATAGTACAATTACATTAATTTGGGTTTCCCTCATACACTTAAACACAAACAATGAGATTGGGGGCCAATCTTGCTATTGTAGATAACCCTCACCCATAGCAAGGTTTTCACTCCCCCGTACCTCGATGCCAAACTCCATACGTTGATCTTTGAGGTGGTCTCCAACAGCCTTTGATTCTCCCTCCCTAATAAAAAGCAACAAGATTAAAACCCTCAAAAGTAGAGCTTTTAGTGCGAAACATTTTTTCCCACTCCAAATATCATTTGGATGATCCAACCATTGAAATCAAAGAATAACATCTTGTAAACCCTCCATCCAAAATTCAGCCTGATCCAACAACGAATGAACCTTCAATTATAATTAGAAAATCACTGTCTGGTGAATATGCGAATTGAACAATTAATTTCTCTCTTATCTTCTCTCTTCTATTTTTTTTTGTTTTTCTCTTTCAATGATGAGTCACTCTCTCATCTTCAGGGCACAAGAATGTGTGTTAATGATGAGAGGCAACCCTAGACTGTTAATCTATAAATAGGGAACATTTGTGACACCCTCTACCCCGACATAATACACAATAATTATAAGATAAAATTTGAATGAATAAAAATTTTCTCAATTATAAAATAGGTAAAGGATTCACATTCACATACAATCATAGTTCACTTGTGGAAATTACAAAATAAATAAAGTTAAAGATTTTCCAAACAAGAAAGAAACTAAACTCCTAAACTAGTCCTAACTATGCCCCAATGTCACATATCTTATTAGAGCACTCCCAATTGAAGCCTAAGCCTCATCACCAACATCCTCATGCTGATGATCACCTGCAACACAATAAAAATACACATAGAGCAAACATGGGAGTGAGAAACATCTCACTCAGTTTCAGGTGTAAAAACAATAGTTAGGCAACACACACACAAGTCATAACGAGCACAACCATAGCTACACATTAATCAGATGCAAATTCAAATTATACATACAATAGTAACACATACACAGTCATTCATCATGCAATGTTGTCATGGACTCGACTCATAAATGCATGCATGTGGCGCCAATTACATATCACATATCACTGGTGTGCTGCCTAAACAACACACCTAAGGTAGTCTAGGAGTACATGTAGGGAGCTACCCATACACTCTCAACAAGAAGGATATACTGCTAGGGTCTGCCCAGGATAGCGAAGCTGTGCAAGTTACATCTCGTGCTCATAAATGAGTGAAATCGAGACATCCAAACCGCACTATCCCCTAGGACTCTCCCAAGCTGTTACACAAGGAGGGCCTTCCCTAACGGTGTACTCCATATCGTACCCTTCACATAGATGCACATGATGCATGTCACACACATTCACACTTCATGGACTCATCACTTTACTTGTCACAGTTACTCATATATCATGTCTCATTGTCACATATCATCATATTTCATATCTCATATTCACTTTCCACATTGTCTCATCATATTCACATAATCTCTACAGAGCACTCTAATTCCTATCAAAACATATTCAAACTCAAAATTAAATATACATTCATGCTCAGTAATCATCAAGAAACACAACAGAAAACTTAGAAAGTAAAACAGAAAACATTAGAAATTTGCCTGTTTCTCATAGGGTTCTCTCAAGAACCCACAGAGTACTCTAATTCATATCAAAACTTATTTATTTTCAAAATTAAACACATATTTACACTCAACATAACACAAGGAACGCAACAAAATATTCAGAAAATAAACAGGAAACTTTCATATTTTGTCTATTCCTAGAAGCATGCATCAGGCAAGGGATTGGGAGCCAATCCTGCTACCCAACAATTATTCTCACACCCTCGATAGAGGTTTCTCACTTCTCCCTTACCTGGATAAGCAGAAGATGAAGCTAGAGCAGAATCTGGTTGATCTCTTTCTCTTGGTTCTCTTTGGTCTTCAGAGAGTGTGTCAAGAAGCAGTGCTATGCTATTTATAGATATCAAAAGTGGCCAGAACGGCTCGTATCGGATCTAGAATGGTTTGTTCTGAATTCATTCGTCATGTGTTAAATTCGCATCTAGAATGGCCCGTACGTTCTTAAACCAGAACAACCCGTTCTGGAGTTGAGTTTTAACTCATAAGGCCATGTTTGGGACGGCCCGTTCCCAAAGTAGAACAGTTCGTTCTGGGTTCGAATTTTACTCATAACAGTCTATTTCGGAATGGCCCGTTCCAATCTAGGGTTTATAGGCCTTTTTAGTAGTTTGAAGCGGCCCGTTCTGAGCTACTAAATCACCCTTATTGGGCTTTAAGCCTTCATATAATTTGTGAAAATCGGGATGTTACATCATTGAACTCTAACCCTTACATAACTCGTTGATAAAAGTCTGTTAATCATTGTTAGTTACTTTTCTCATTAAAATTCAAATGATTATCTATTATAATTAAATTACAAAATATTTTTTTATCAATAACTCTTGTTACCAAAATGATCTCAATTAATTAAATTAGAACTCTTAAAGATATATACATAAGATAATATCCCTTCAGATAAAATAATTTCACAATCTTTATTTTTCTTATCTAAAAACATTTATCTATAAAATTTCTCTATTAATCAAAACCATGATATAAAATCAAAATATGTTAAAATAGATAAAAATATATTTATATCTCTAATATAAACCAAGATTTTCTTTAATTAATAAAAACACTCAATTATTTAAAAAGCCTTTAATGTAATCATAAAACCTATTTAATTAATTAAAATATTCTTTAAATAATTTTAGAAAATTAAGAATGCTACAATCATGTTACTTATATGTTGATTTTTCATATCAAGCTTACCATGTTGTTTTGTGATTACAATTATCATTTCTTTGACATGGGAGCAAATCAAGTATAGTTTGCAAGGAGCATCTTGGAGCTATTGTTGGCTATCTTGGGATGGTTAAAGCAAGATATTTGTAGTTTCTAGGCTTATGTTGTCTAATTTTAAGTCCAACTTAGGTTTATGTTTTTAGTTGTTGGTCATGTATATGTATTTGTATATTTTGGCACATGTAACTTGAGGGGATTTTCTTTGTTGTTTGATGACTATGAACTATTTTAGTGTTTTTGTTCTGGTTGATTGCTAAGATCTCGTGTATATACATGTCTTGTACTTGCATGATATTTTGAATTTGTGCAATGTGATAAACCTAGGATAAATGACTTGTTTTCTGTTGTGAATTTGCGATGAATGTTGTGTTGTCACATTGTTAAACCAGTGTATGATTTGTTAGATTGTTGTATCACAATATTTATAGGATGATTATATAGTTAAATGTAATTTTTTTAATTTAATTTAAAAACCAAAAACTAAAAAAGTTACTTTAATAATCTTATTATTTCTACAATTCATTATAATAAATTGATTTCGTTTTCAAAATTTTGATTGGTTATTTTAAAATTATTTCTCATTAATTAAATATGATTTTAATTTGTTCAAAAATTCATCATACTTTATATTTTTACTATGCTAAATATTTGACATGGAAACATCACCTTGTTTTCAAGATGCCTAATCGAATGTTATTCTAAAATAATATAAAAATTAAATTAAAAAATGAAGTTCTTTGTTATAATAATTTAAAAATAAAAATTGCTATTGTTTTTAATTTACATTCTATAATAATAATTTTTTTATCATATTTTATATTATCTTAAAATTAATTGTATGTTATTTCTACATATAAGAAGATTCACTTTATCATCTATTATTATCATGATCAATATTAATTTATTTAAAAAAATTATAATTACATTGATTTATAATTAAATGTAATAATATATTTTAAAATTTAAAAAATTGGAAATAAACAATTTTACATTTGTTAACTACTTCAACAAATAGTTTTACCAAATAAATATAATTTAATAAGCTTATGTAATAGCTTTCAACTATCAACTTTCAATTACTAGTCAACTTTTTGACTTCTAATTAGTTTTTCAATTTTTTAGTCACCTTTTCAACTTTTTTTTGTCAATCATAATCTTAAAAAATTAAATAAATATTGTTACTTTAGTTACAATATAACTATGTATATTTTATTACACTTGAAATAAAACATCTAAAACTAAAAATTTTGAGATATGATAAGAAGAAGATAGGTGGAATACATAAAAGTGCTCATTATAATTAACGAAGTATTTTAATAAATTATCCCAATTTAGAGAGGAGGAAAATTTGATCTATGCATATTCTTTATGTTTGTTGTTCTTGAATTTATATCTTCTATTCACATGAGTCAACTTTAGCCAAATATCATAATTTTATGAAAAAGTCATGTGCTACTAAATCATAATATCTTTAGTCAAATTTTCAACAAATTTTTTTCAAGTTTTACATTTTCTCTTACCATTTCTTACTCAACAATGTCTACATGAGTTATGTGAGATTAGCCTTTTTCCTCTTATCCAACTTTTCAAATTGACCTTGAATGATGATTTATGATGTTTTAACTTAAGAAAGATGATAAGATTGTAAAAGGTTAATCTCATTCACATCATTAGTAAATAAACAAAACAAAATCTTACGTGTGTATCGTAAATGAAGTCTAAAAAAGGAAAATTCATTGAGACCTCTCTTGGTGTAAATACCAAAAAAGAGATGAAAGATAAATAATTTATGTGATTAATGATATGATGTGACAAAAAAGAGAAATAGAAAATTCAACACTCTTTATTTACATTTCTCAATTTGGTGAAAGCCTAAAATGATAAGGGGAGAAAGAAATTTAAGTATAATGATATAACAACATGACAACATGTCTATATTATTCTCCAATTATTATTCATACCTAAGTATTCAAATCATAGTGGAAAGTGAGCTAATGCAACATTTTACCGCTTCTGGTCACCCCATATCTTGCTTTCAAAAAATTCACCCAACATTTGCTCGAGATGTTCAGGAGAGTATACAATGTACTTATGAGGATTTTTGCCATTCTCAATCATGGGCCTGAAAAATTAAATACGTGTTCATCAACATTAAAAAAATAAAATTTATATGATAGGATTAGGAAACCAAAAAGAATAAAATATAGGACAAAACTTTTATACAACTTCATTAGTTCATTTAGTATGGTTCTATAGTTAGAGTTGAATTTTTTACCTTGGTAATCTATGTTGATCTTTAATGCAAACCTTTATTATGTGGATTATTGAGATGAAACTTCAATGTTGATTAAAAAATCACACTAAAAACACATAAAAAAAATAGATCTAAGTTTTGTCCAAAAATATATAGCCTAATTAAAGCATACCCAAAACGTTTAAGGAAAGATCTATATGCAGGTAATAGAACTTCAGCAACGGCCAATCTAAGAGATTCACGCAATTCACTATCTGGAACAGTCCATTGAGATTGTCTTTGATGAAGCTCTTCGATTTGATCATTAAAAGTCTTGAATCTATCTTTAACAACTGTCCTTGAGACTCCACTATTACTATCCCCTCCTTGGATTGTGAGGCATTGTAAAATCTGTAGGATCATATAACATTATCTTTTAATGAAACCATTGTTATACAAACTCAGTGAATTTGAAAAAAAAAAATGATTTGGATTAACATCATCTTTACCCAACTATGACATAATAACTATAATATTTACATAAAACAAGTAGATTTTAATATAAGAATGATATATCACATGTTCATCGAGAAAAGCCTACAAATTGGTTACAAAGTTCCAATTTATTGAACTAGTAAAAATTATAGTTTATGACTTAACCAAAGTTGATTTGAGATGTAAACAAATACAAAAATATGTAAATAATAATTTAAAAATAAATTGGTAGATCAACATGAGTATCACTAGGTTCATGTGTGTTAAAATAAAACTTGATACTCAAACCAAAGGATATCTAATTTGAATAGGTTGGTTTGAATTCAATGCAAATAGTGGTAAAATTTGAAACTAAGTGTTAGAGTTAGTTTAAATTGCTTCAAGTTCATGTTATCCATTTTGAGGACAAGCCTCTCATGAGATTGATTTTTTAATAAAAATAAACTATCAAGAAGCAAATTTTAAATCTTTTTAACTTAGGCTACTAATGTGATGCTTTGAGGATGTGATTATAAGTACAAAACTTGATATTATACCATGGAACAAATAAGAAAAGGCATAAATCAAGCTTGATAAACATGCCTTCAAAAATAAGGATTGGTCACCAATGTGATACTACATCAATCTTGAAAACAAATTTTGAAACATGTTAAGGTGCTACAATGTCAAGCCTCCAAAAATTTGTATTATTTAGAAGGCAAAATATCATAAGCAATATGTTCAAAATTTAATTGTCAAGTGTTTAGAAGTAAAGATCTGTCCAAACCATCAAGTAGTAATGTAAAAAAAGCAACCAAAAGATTAAAAGACTGTTGCACAAGCATCATAGTAATTAGAAACATCTATAAGAGGGATCTTATAGAAACAATCTTTAGAAGTAGAATTCCCAACAAACTTTACAAGTTATCAAATGATTAATCACTAGAAATTCAACTCATCCCAACTATCAAATATTCAAATTCAAATTGCAACCGATGATTTACATAAAGAAAAATAAATCATAAAGTAAAAGATCTCAAAAGTAGCAAATAAGAAAAATAAACCAGTTAATACACAATTGCATGAAAGAGACAACCTATACAAATTTTAATAAATATTTGAATGAGTTTAAACTTGTGTCTAAGAATTATATGATTGTTTTGAAGTTATAGTACATATAAATACACTCTTACAAAAAAAAAAAAAAACCAATGCAAGAGAGAAAAATAATAAGTTAGACAAATTTTAGAATTTTTGCTTCTATAAAGAAAAAATATAGTTTTTGATGTGAGTCTTCCTTAGTAAAATTGTTTACCCTTGTGCCCACTGCATGTAATACCAAAAATGTTTGTAAACCTCCCTGTATCAATGTGCATCCATTCAATGAGTGATTAGAAAGAAAAAAAAGGAGTTTGTTTAGTGAAAAAAAATTAATAAAAAGAACCCATATGTGCATCCATTCATTGAGTGATTAGAAAAAACAAATAGGAGTTTGTTTAGTGAAACAAAAAATTAATAAAGGGAACCCATAACATCAATTAGAAGATTGGTGCTTATAAAGTAAATATATGACCCCAATTGTGTTAGATGTTAGTTTGTTCAACTATAGAGTTTCACCTTGAAGCCTAAAGAAACTTATTAAAGAATACTTGTTGAGGTTTGTGAAAGGTATTGAAGCCTTATGAGACTTGTGAGAGAGTACTTCGTGATAAAGCTTGTAAAATCTTATGGAAAGAATATTGGGGGTGTGAACACGCAGAGGTAGAAGTCCTGGTTGAAAAGCCTACCAAGGCTTGTGGAAAGAATATATAGGTTTGTGTACCTTCACATTTGAGAATATTATGTGTTGAAACTTATAAAGGCTTGGGAAATAATAATTTTTGTTGTAAGCAACCTATAAAGACTTGAGAATAATAATAATGAGAAAGTATATGGAGATTTTGGGAAAAGAATACATTATAATATGTTTATGCACTTTATAATAATTAGATAGATTATTAGACTTAAAATAACAAAATTTATGTCTTTAGGCAATTACAAATATGAATTATTAGTGTTTGTAGTATATGTTTCTTTAGGTAGTTATTTAGGTAGGTATGAATTTGTGTGATATTTTATATGAATAGGGTATAAAGAATGATTTGTCAATAAGTAGTTTGTGTGTTGGGTGTTAAAGAATATAATCTTTATTAAGGGAAAATCATATGTAGACAATATCTTGTACTATAAATTTGGCCTTAAAAACATAAACATCTTGTACAACAATCTATATATAATTTAATGTGCTAAGTTTTGAATTTCACTATTAGGCTAGGGAAACACATGCCCTTGACAAGAATTGATCTAAGAGTGAAAAGATTTGAAAAAAATAAAATAAAGATCCAATTATAAAGACCAATTAATGTCAAGACTAATAGGAATGCAATGAAGAAAATTAGCAAAAGCATTGAGGGAACGTAGTACACAATTGATAGTTTGGATGAAATATTATTTTTGTTGAAAGAACTCATAAAACTAAAAAACTTTATTGTTTTAGACACTAGCTAGATACAAATTCAATGGGCTTATTCTAGAGTTTAAAAAATTAATAGATAAACCTTTGCCCAAGAGATCCTTTTATATTGGTTTGCATGTTGTTGCACAATTCTTCTATGTATTTGCACCCAATCATCTCCTAACATGTCTTTTGCCTCTGACCTATAAATACAATATGCAAATTAGAATTGTAGCTAAATAGAATGTCAATCTCACATACTATATTTGGAGAAAAATAAATAATCAACCAACCTTCTCACAGATCTCACTATGTAATGGATATTGTTCATAAGAAATAATTGGGTCAAGGCTGGATCTTTATATTGTTTTGATTTTCCATCCAAGTTACTTTGGAGAGCCTGCATGATCCTTGTTGTAATAATTGCTAATTGTCCTTCTGGATCGTTGGGATCAAACTCATGAAAAAGTTGTTTGAGGGTTGATTGATAACTGCTCACATTTAGCATCCACAATAAGAAATTAAATTTTTTGAAGACAATAAGGTCCAAATCTAATGTATAAAAATTTAGAGTAACAAAATGATAAACTATGTGACTTTACTTTTAGAAACAATGTCATAGAAAACATTAAGAAAAAAAAACGGAATTATCCCCTTAAACCTTTTTAGGGGTGTTAATAAAATATTTTGAAAATATATATAACCAATTACATAAACACAATTGAAGAAAAATGATTTCTAAGCAAATTATAAATCAACATACTAGTATCACTCACTCATAAAGAAACTTCACATAATTGATAACATAGCTAGTTAAAGGGTGGACAGTTCCATCCATAACAGTAGTCTTAGTGGCATCCTTTTCGACAGCTTCCTCAAAGTCAACAAAGGTTTCTTGAGCTGTTTGAGCCAATCTTTTTGCCAAATTTATTGCAGCTTCCCGCATTTCAGTGCATGCTTTACTTTCAAAAAGTATCTCAATCTGTATCATATACCATCCCATTGAAAACGAGGAAATAAAACATAAATAACATACAAAAGAAAACAATTATAATTAACACTATAAAAAAATTCATTTAAATGCAAAAAAAGATTCGGTTTAATAAAATTTTTCAATTTAGAGAATTGATGATGAATTATTTCTTATCAATTAAAGAGATTTTTTTAACTTTTTAATTGGAATGAAATGATATCTTCCAAATAACAAAACTTCTAGTTGAATTGAGAAATCACAAATTCAAATTGATAACTTAAGCTTTCTAAATTATCTATTTCTAGTAAAAGTTATTTTAAGTAATTTATGTATTGTATCAAAATCTTGTAATAAGAGTTATTTTGATTTGGAACTAATTAATGTATATAATTATAATAAACAAGTCTTAAGATATAAACTTTATAATACCTCTGGTTGAAGTTCTCTCATGATCTCATACATGTCTAGAAGAACAAATAATTTCTCAGGAGACCTCTTACTTTTTGCAATAGCCTCTCCAAAACTAAGAAGCATAGCAACACTACTAGCCGTGACTTCAGCAAAACATTGAGTTTTCAAAGAGTCCACACCATCAAATATTTGATCACAAATTTTCTTCTCTCCAGAAATCAATAATTTAACCTATTCAATTAAAGTTAGATGGATACAAAATGCATAATAAGACATTTAAAAATAATTTTCATTTTCGTCTTACAGCAATCCTCATGTAATGAATCCAGTTCCCAATCTTTGCCTCCAAAACTTCCCACTGCATTTTTTGAACATCATCCTTACTTAGCCTTTCTACACCTAACTTCCTAAGACTTTGTTCCAAGATTGTAGCACGAGTGTCTCTATGGATTTGGAACATATATCATAAACCAAATTTGAAAAAAAAAATCAGATATATTTACAACTTTAGACACAATACATGCAACTATTTAGTCATTTGATTATAGGGAAAAAAAACATCACTACCTATAGATTCGAAAGAGTTGTTGTTGATGTCCAGCTTGAACCATTTGTTGTGCTAAATCATGTAGTAAAGGTACAACTCTGGGTGGAATAAGAGTTGGAAGTGCAAAAGTGACCGCTTCTGAACCTTTTTTTCCAGGAGGGTTTTTTCCACCACTTTCACTTTGCTTTCCAGAATTTGATGGCCTTAGAGAGTTTGGTAAGCACTCAAAAAGTCGATCGGGTTCCACAGGTTTACTGAAATTAAAAGCTAATTTCTTAACATTTTGACAATGATATAAGTTTTAGGTTTCAAAGTCCAATAACAAAGACCAAAAACATTTCAAGTATCTAAAATCATAAAAGCTTAAGAAAAATACCTGATGAAAAAAATGAATGCTTCTATTAATGCAAATATAGATATCCAAGAGTTTAAGAAAAACTTTAATGAGTAATAACTACATATTAAACTATAAACTAGAGTTAGGTATGTTTTCATCATCGAGTTTCGTGTGAAAAAATATCAATTTGTTTGTCTTTACTAGAGAAAATTAATATTCCTTTACCTTTAAGGTTTATTGGCCAATTAAATAACCAAGAATTTAACATATGATGGGAGTTATGCAAACAAATGTATTTAATTGATTCCATATCTTTTACTCCTACTTATCCTTATTTTCCTTCTTCAAATATCCTTTATTTGTTATTTAATTTTTTCAAAAATAAAAATATAATATATAATTTAGTTTTTCTTGAGAAAATGCTGGTAAAAAAGGATTTTAAAAGAGTAGAAGGAAGGCGTGCATGGTTTCTTCAAGGCATGTATAGGTATTGTAATTTAGGCTGAGTTCATCCCCACCAATGACAGACCTAGGTGAAACTTGGGTTTGATGATAAATGTCCTTTTGAATATAATAAAGACCTTTGATTATGTTTGCACTTCCAAACCTCAGGCCATAATAACAATGAATAAAGAGAATGGAGAATAAATAATGTAGAATAATTGATGACCTTTGATTACTTTTGCCTATTGTCACAAAAGGTAAAAGTAAATAAATTTGTAAATGAATAAAGAGAATGGAGAATAAATAATGAAAAACAAAATCAATCTTTTGTGAATGAAGAGTGACTATTGCAAGTAATAACATCATAAACAAATATTTTTCTTTATTAACAATAGTTAATGCTATAAACTTAGCCAACTTGGGAAGCTTATAATACATGTTTGTTTCTTCAATTTTTTAGACACAACATCCCTACTATAAGACCACAAGTTTTTCTAAATAAATTAATAAAAGGTTTTAATTAGCTAAAGGAGTGCATTTATTTTATTTGATTGTTTATGTATTTTAACCAATTATCTAATTAAGTGTATTGAGAGAAAAAATATGATTTAGGTTGTAATTTATTTGAGAATATTTTATTTTCTTATATAAAAGAAGAGGTAGGAGAAAATTTATAAATTAAGTTGGTGAGTGTACTAGGGTTACACTTGTTATTTTAACATTTACGCTCAACCCTCTATGTTATGAAGAAACTGAGGAGTTGCTAGGTTAACACTTACGACAACCCTCTATGTTATTTTAACACTTACGCTCACACTCAGTCCACAATTGATTATCAAGGTAAAAAGGGAGTGAGTAGTCTCACTTTGGGATGAGATATCTACAAGGTAGTGAATTGACCCCTAACCTTGTTGACTGTGCATGTATGTGGTGAGGGAAAAATCCCAATTTGTTGTGTGATCTGTAAATTAATGATTCATGTTCTTCTCATGGACTCTAGTTACTATGATTGATAGTTATGGGTGTTTAATTTAGTGTTAACTTAGGTGATCGTCAATCTTTAGGTGTCTATGGGTTCCTATGGGAATCCTAAGATAGAGTAAATTGAATTAGTAAGAAATGATTAATCTTGTATGAGAAAACATGTAATTAGTGATTTATTAATGTATGGGTAGGACTTTAGAAAGTGTTCGCTGATCTAAATTCTTATTTTGAGTTTATATATGTATTATGTGATTTTCATGTTTTCGTAATGGTGAAATTTATGATATGATGTTGGGCTTTGTGAAGGACTGTCGAGCATGGGAGTGGTGGAGAGCATAAGCTATTCTCAGTGTCACTTATGTTGGGCATGGGACGATCCACACTAGGTGTGGAAGCTCTAGGGGCTTCTTGGTATGTCTTCATCAGATGTAAGTGTAGTCACACTAAGTATGTTTCTTCTAGTGAGAAACATGTGTTCTTTGTCTAGATTACGCCATGTGTAGGGTGCCCTATGTTGGGCGTTACCCTACAAATGTTCAATTTTTGGATTTCTATATATTATGATGTTGTTTAGTATATGTAACAAATTGAATAATCTATGTCAAATAATTAATTATAGCATGTTAAATTATGGTGGAATTTGCATGTAATTTAATGGTGATTATAACCTTGTGTTTATCTTGGTGGTTGTTCATGGGATGTATCATGTGCTATGTGTGGACCATGTGATGGTTATGCGATGTGAAAGCCTAAGTAGAGGCTTAACCGAGATAAAAGTCTAGGTATGATCGCCTAGTCAGGATATGATTTATGTGTAACTTGTATAACATGAGCTTGGGAATGTGAATAACGTGAATATGCATCGAGTCTTGTGTGACATACATTATATGTATAACTTATTTTTGTGATAGATACGATACAAAATACGTTGCTTTCCCTTGTGTAAAAGCTTGGGGATAACCAAGTTTGGGGGCTTCAGTTACGCTCATTTGTGTACATGGGATGTAACTTGATCGACATCGTTATCCTAACGCACCCTGTGAGACCCTCAGTCTTTCCCCTCTCTCCCCCTCAACATTTCACTAGTAGCCTTCCTTCTTCCTCTCATTCTTTCTCTCCCACTCACTTGGACTTGTTCATTCTTTTATCTTGGTAGCTGTAGGAGCTGTGTAAAGGTGCGGGAATGAAGCTGAAGCGCGGACTCTTCCTCCTCCGTTCATCATTTTCTCCATTCGTTTTCTCCTTTCTCCTTCCCGGAAGCTTGGAACTTCTCCTCTGAGGTAAGGGAAGCTAGATTCTCGTTGTTTTTGGCTGTAACTGAGTCTAGAAACTCATTTGTTGTTGGATAATTGATAGTTTTTGGCTGAAATTGCTGAAGATGGGGTTTCGGGATTTTCCGGGGTTTGGTGAAAATTTGGTGATCTTTCCTTGTTTGTGGTTGCATGTTGAAAAAGTTGGTATTTTTGGGTTGTATGATGAAAATGTGATGTTTTGGACCGATTGCATGTGTCTGGGGTGTTGATTTTGCAGGTTTTGGGTGAAATTTTCGAACTGGGGAGGGTTCCTGTTTGAATTTGAGCCGGGCGCAGTTCTTCGCGCCGGGCGTGAGTTCAAAGGGGGAATCCCTGTGTGAAACGCGCCGGGTTCGGGGAGAACCACGCCGAGCGCAATAGACCCCTGAAAGTCTCTGGTTGAGAATTGCGCCGGGCGCTCTTTTAATGCGCCGAGCGCGCATTTGATTTTCAGAATTTGACTTTAGAGTCTTCATGAAAGTTGTAGCCTTGGATGTTAGCTTTCCAATGGCGCTGGAATCACTCAAAAAGGAGTTTTAGAACTCCAGATATGGCCGTTTTAGTGAAGAGGGGTTAAGCTGCCAGCATTACTTATAGATGTTGCGGTTTTTATCAGTTTTAACAAGGTAGATGAAGGAATTAGGACTTGGTGTCTTCAAGAGAGTTGTAGTAAATCTTCTTATCTTTCATATGAGATAGGGATGAGTGTGGTAGGAGTAGTATAACTCCTAATGTGCTATTTTCTGTGAAGGTTGCCATTTCACATTTAGTGATTTGGTTAGGTTGAAAGTTGTTCTAAGTACTTAGGTTGATTGGTGTTGTTTGGATGGGTAATTTTACAAGATAGATGAGTTATAAACAAGGTGGATGAGCTGTATTATGTGTAGAATATGTTGTATGTCGTGTATGCTATTAATGAGGTGACACCACGATGTAATAGATTTATATTGTCGTGCTGAGTTGGGCTGACATGGATAATTTTCATGTTGAATTAAGATATATTGTTGTACTATAGACTGTTGAGCTGAGTTGTGAGTAGTAAGCTGTGTTGTATACTACCTAGCTGTGCGGGATGCTGATATTGGTGTACTGCGCTGAGCGCGGCCCTTGTCGCGTTGGGCGTGAGACTCCTTGGGAGTCTCTACCTTGTGGGCGCCGGGCGCAATTGGTATTGCGCCAGGTGCGAGTGAGCCTTGAGCTCTCTGGCTGGGTTCTGCCAGGCGTGGGCGTGCTTGCGCTGGGCATGCTGGCCCCCTGGTGCTCTCTGGTTGCACTGCGCTGGGCGTAACCACGAGTGCGCCGGGCGCGGAGATGTGACTTCATTAATGGATGTTAGAGGTTATTTATGTTCAGTTCAAGTAAAAGCTGTTGATTATAATTTGATGACTTGTGGATAACGCTGCTTGTTGATGTTGAGTTGTGCCAGTTGTAAATTGTCGTAAGTTGATATGTTGAGCTATATCAGTTGTATACTGTTGTGAGATTGATTTGTTGTGTTGTACTGTGTGTTGATAATGGCTGTGTGGGCCAAAAGGCTAAGGTGTGTAGGCCGAATGGCTGTGTGGGCCAAAAGGCTGAGGTGTGTAGGCCGAATGGCTGTGTGGGCCAAAAGGCTGAGGTGTGTTGGCCGAATGGCTGTGTGGGCCAAAAGGCTGAGATGTGTAGGCCGAATGGCTGTGTGGGCCAAAAGGCTGAGGTGTGTAGGCCGAAAGGCTGAGGTATGGAAGGAGATCTCCGAGTTGATATGCGTGACGACGCATTGTGTGCTTATTTCTGATTATGCTGTAAAATCGATGAGTGGTATACTGATGATGTGAGATGTGGGCTGTTATTGCTGAATGTTGTGGTATATTGAGTTGATGTTGTTAAGCTGGTTGATGTGCGGATAACTATAGTTATATTTTTCTTATTATTTAATTACATATTTATATATGTATGTTATTTCCTTTCACTAGCTTACCCTTGTTGTTTCCATGTGGTTTGGACTGCGATGATCATACTATGTATGGGAGCAGAGCAGGGATAGGTTGGTGGCTAGTGGTGAGTTTGCAGCTGGCAGGCGGAGCTAATCCTTGATGATGCTTCTTGTTTCAGCTACTTGGTGTAGTAGTTTCGGATGTATTCTTGTACATTTTGAATCTAGTCAGACTTGAACATGTATATATGTATATTCTAGACACTATATGTATACACTAGTTATTTTCTGTCCGGTTTCATGTGTACGGTGTAGTGTGTAGTGACCAGTCGGGTCGTTACACACCCTGGTGTTTCATCTAGTGTATAGTGTTGTAATATTGTGAGACAATTCTCTAGGCAATTATACGTGTGCCTTTGAGCAATGGTTGAAACATTTTACTAGCACCAAATGCATATAGTATAGTGAAGCTTGTGAGCATTTGTTGATGTGAACATGATGTTATGTGTTGAATGAAGTTGAAGTATGATGGTTGTTTATGATGAATAGTGGAATACTTTATTATGTACTTGTGTATATACTGATCTATGTATCTGCTATATAAATGTGATATCTTGTTGTGTGTAGTTACTCAACCGTATCTTGAATCAATAGTCAGAGTGAAATATTTCTTACTTCAATTTTTCTTGTTGGTATTCTTGTGTATGTGTTGCAAGTAAGGATTATCATGTGGATGATGAGGCCAAAGACAAGGCTTAAGCCTTATGTGGGGTGTTATGCCTCGAAAGGATGTAACATTGGGACTTGTCCATGTCTCTCCTTTCTTATTATGTAAACTCTTTTATGATCATTATTTTCTTTATTTTGTCTAAGAAAATTTTCTTTTAAGTTGGAATTATTCTCTAGTTTCTAAAAAAAATTTGTCACATTTTCTTTCACAAAGCAAGAAGTTTGTGTGCAATTGAGAAAATAATGGTACATCCATATGTATTTTGTTTGAAGGTATTTTAAATATGTTCATTTTCATACATTTGTTCTTTGATAAATTTTCCATCAAACATTTTATAATTATTTTAAATGACTAAAAATAAAGGTGATTGAATTTTACTAGTGAGACCAATTAAGTTCCTTGAGCCAAATGAATAATTTAAATGGAGAAAAGTTGAGCCCATATGTATAAAAGTAAAAATAAATTTTGTTTATCTATGAATATTATTTAAAAATTTACTACAATTTCTACCGTGTAGATGAGAAAATTAAGGAAATAATTGTTAATCATGTGTCCAAAATCGTTAAAAAGTGGTAAAATTACTTATCAGCAATTATCTAACAAAAACATGGACATTATAGAGCATAATGTTAATAAGGAATGAAGAAAAAAAAAAGGGAAATATAATATAAACATATATACATGTATATTGAAAAGAAAAGTAGAAATTCAAATTTTAGAAGACTAACCTATAATTTGTTAAAAGATGTTTGAATTCGTCTTCTAGCTTTGAGATAGCTTTGGCAAGCAAGCTGTTGGCATGGTTGATGATACCTTCACTGCTTTTAAAACTCTTTTTGCTGTTAAAGAAACGAACATTTGCTCTTAACTGATCAATTGCTCCTAAATAACTTTCTAGATCCTCGTGTGGCCCTCGTAGTATTTTAGCCTCCGCCTAATAATTAAATTAGAATGAAAATCATATAAAATATAAACATTTATTACTAATTTAAATGAATTAAAAAACATCACATAATATATTAATATTGTACTCATATATGTAGCTAAAAAGTGCATATGATTTTAGTTATAGATGCAATTTGAAGAAAGCTAACATGTGAAAAATTATCTGAAGTTAAACACTAAACTTTATGAGAAAAAAACCAAATGTAGACACACACACACATTATCAAGAAATAACATTGCATTAAAACTAAAGTAAAAACAATGTAAAGATATTTAAAACATAAAGAAAAACTTTACAAAAGTCGTCATAGTTATTTGAATTTTCTCAACATATATTACATAAAAAAAAATATCTTCATAAACAATTTTACTCAATTGCTGAACAATAAAAAAGAAAATCCATAAAAAACAATGTAAAGATATTTGAAACATAAAAGAAAAACTTTACAAAAGTTGTTATAGTTATTTAAATTTTCTCAACATATTACATATATATATATATAAAATAAAATAATCTTCATTAACAATTTTACTCAATTGCTGAACAATAAACTTGTAAATAATTAGAAAGCCCATAAAAAAAATCTTTACAGAAGTTGTTATAGTTATTTGAATTTTCTCAACATATTACATATTAAAAAAATATCTTCATATACAACTTTACTCAATTGTTGAACAATAAACTTGTAAAAAAAAAAAAGTCCATAGGCTCTTATTTTCCTATTCAACAACTTGAAGACAACCAAATTTTGACATTTTCATATATACTAATACACCATAGCAACTTGAATCACAGTCACATATTTATATTTTAGATTGCGAGTTACCATTTTGTTATGAAACTAGAACATCAAATCAATAAACTTTGTAGCAGTTGTGGCAAGATGTTAATCAATTGAAAATAAAGAAAAAGTTAGACCTACCATTCGTGTTTGGTCGAATTGTGACAAAATTCCCTCTGCTGCTTTAAGAGTCCTATCAATATTATCATGTGCACTTCGAATTGAATGCGTTTTTATCTACCACACCACATCATTAATCAAAGATCGAAATAATTAACAAGAACAACAAGAACAAATTGAAACGCAAAGATCGACGAATACGCATTCAAGAAGCATACCTGAGTGGGACGCATGGCGGTTTCGAGCGCGGAGAGGCGGTGATCGAAGGAACCAAGAATGGAGACCATGTTATCGGTGATGGTCTGACTCTTGTGAAGTGACTCCTTCACGAACGCTGCTCTTTGTCGAAGAGCGTCCATGGCTTCTGGTATCTCCATTCAGATTGATTTTCTCTCTCTTTCGTGTTTCGTTGCTCAAAATATGGAAATGGAAGTGCATAATGCTTTCATTCAATGCAAAACTCATCCATTCCTTTTTTGTTGCTTCCATGTGTTAGTTCCTATTTTCATCGTGTTTCCTTATTCCTTGCCAAACGGTTCCAAGAAATAATTCAAGTTATATAGTATGGGCTAGTGTGGCTCGTGCATGTGTCATGGGACACTATTTCCCTAATTATAAATACCCTTGAATAAAATTTGGATTAAATTACTAAAAACAAGAAATCTTTTTTTTTTTTTTTTTTTTTTTGCAAATAGCTTTTGCAATCATCAAAACATGATAAAATTTAGAATTAAGAAATCAAATAAAGACTTCTCTTTTTTTTTTTTTCATTGTTTTTCTAAATTCATATTTTAAGAATCAACAAAGATAAAATTAAAATATCTATTTAAAAAAATTAAGGGAGTTATGTATATTTTTCCTAAAAGAGAAATAAGGTTGATTATATATATAATATAGCCTAATTACAATTTTCCATAAAATTTAAGAATTTACGTATCAAGAATGCTGTATTAAGAGGTGTGATTGTTAGGCATGATAAGCTTGTATCTTTGGACACTTGTTCAATCCAAACTCAATTTTGACAGAGAAAATCTGTTTTGACTAGATATGAATTTAGTTACAAGGTTTCATACACTTGAGAAATGGAGTTCAAGTGCAGGCTCAAGTATATAACTTTACGTTCTGTCCATCCTTTGCCCCCATACCACTCCCACTGTGTTTTAATATATATATAAATATATATATATATATATATATATAAATTAAAGTTAAGTTTTTCATTTTATAAATATTAAAAATATAAATTAATTATTTTAATTATTAAATAATTTAAATAATAATAATAATTAAATAACAAACTTAAAATTATGAGTTTAATTAATAATGTAATTTAATTTTTAAGTTTTCTGTTTATAATTTTTTTTCTTATTTATTATTTATATTGTAATATAATTATTAGCTTATTATTTTATTTATTTAAAATTATATAAGTAAATTATTTAAAAAAAATGTGTTGGCCGTGGATTTGGTAAATTTTTTTTTTTTTTTTTTATAAAGTATTAACCGTGAGCTTACCGAACCCAGCAAAATTCAATAGATACAAAAATGGTTTTTAAAATGTAAGGCAACCTTTTTAAAATTCGAACGTGAACAGCCACGCCATTTATGTTTTATTTGAAGAAGAAGAAAGATTTAAAGAGAATAAATTTATACTTATTATAAAGGAGATAGATATGTAATTACTTTTAGTTTTTATTTTTTAATAAATTATTATACCTTTTAAATATAAAATTTATAAAGGCACGAAGTATTTCCTTTTCTATTAATAATAATTAATTTGATAGGTGATACATAAGAAATAAAAAAATTTAAATATTTTAGAGTAAAACTTAAATAAAAAATAAAAAATAGATATTATATATAATTAGATTTTCATATATCATTTAGATAATTATATTCTTATTTTCATATATCATTTATTTTAATAGTAAGTTTATTTAAATTTATTTCATTCAATAATTTGTGTTAATTTTAACAATTTAATTATTGTTAAATTTAAAAATTTTAACATACAGATTAAATCTATAAATTTTTAAAAAAATTTAAAAATTATTTTATACAATAATTTAAAATAAAATAAAATATCAAATAATTTTTAAATTTTCTAAAATTTATATATTTAATCTATTTATTAAGAAGTTTAAACTAATAGTTGAATCTTTAAAATTTAATGTAAAACATGAATTATTGAATTTATTAGTAGCGTAAACAATCTCACCTCTATATATATATATATAAATTATTTGATAATCCTTAATTTCTACATTCTCTGCTAAATTACATGGGACGAAAACAGTCGTAAAAACCCCTATGGCCATACCTGGTGACTGTGAGCATAGCTTATGCGCACCTAAGTGATAAAGTGATAAATTTTCCGATGGGATGAGAGCTGAGAGCATGGCAGGTATTGCATATGCAACCCTGTGTCAGTCTCGCCACAACATGGCAAGACACTGCTCTGTCTTCCATCTTCGATTTTCCTCGCTAGTTCCGACCTTTAGCTACAAACGTACGAGGGAAAGGAGGTGCACTACCCATGCCATTTGCCAAGCTACAAAGGTACGTTGGAGTAGCTACCATTTTTCTTCTAAATCCTAAATCTTTTTATTCATCTTTTCCAATCTTATTTTCAGTGGGGAACGGTGGAGACTGTTCAAGTATGGGAATTGGGAAATGATGCATGGCCACTCATAGGTAGTACACACTTAAAGAGATACACAGTCATAACGGAGAATACTCTAGGTACCATAGGTGATATGACTAAAGAAAAAATTATTAGTGTTGACCAATATGAAGTAGAGTTATTTACGATAGTTGTTGCTTGGGGGTGTGATTTGTATATATCTATTTGGCAACTTCTCTTGATGCTAATTGGTTTTAAGATGAAATCTGATATGATATAAGAATTTATAGTCCATCTTTTTGGTTTGCCCATTCTGTAGACATATGTCATACATTTGTGGAGGGGGGTGTTAGGAAGTCCAACATCACCTCCCTTGGTTCTAGGAGTACGGCTTATATATTTGTTGAAAAATTACTTCATTCCAATTGGATTTAAGATGAAATTTAACAATAGCACCTCTTGAAGTTTTGTGAGATTGTAAATAACCCCTTTGCTTTTTTAATAGGGGGCACAGTATAATATTTTTCAAACAATTAATGAGGTTAATGTAATGTCTAAGAGATGTGGGTGTCATGTTTTTCGAACAATTAAGGAAAATTAGTATAGGGTAGAAAAAGCAGGGGGTTTATCTGTGAATATAATAATCTCGTGAATCCTCAGGAGGTGCCATTGTAATTTACTTTATAAAGTATAGAAGTATGAAAAATGATGCCTGGATAAAAGATTACCCATAGGCTAGTAGATACCTAGAGAGAGAAATAGACTGAAGAGATAATAGTGTAAGATATGATAAGTGATATGAATGACAAGAAGAAAGAAATAGAGAAAAATGATGAATGTTAATATGGTGTTTTATTGTTGAGGTGTCCAAATATAATTACGCTAGAAGTATCTAGGATACTGTACTAAGTTTTGTCTTTATTATAATCAACATTGCTTTCAAACACCAGTTGACGTGACTAAGACTCCAGTGTTAACATTGTATTCTTTGCTGTGAAGTCAAAGGAGGAGCTTTTGGTGGTTGTTGGGGGTGGAGCAGCAGGGGTGTATGGAGCAATTCATGCTAAGACTGTGGCACCCCATCTTAGTGTGGTGGTTATTGAGAAGGGAAAGCCTCTCTCCAAGGTTTGTGTCTTAATGCTATCATGCTATTCAATTTTGCCGTGTTCTAATTGTCTTTTGTTCTTCTCGATACTGCTGGCAGGTGAAAGTTTCTGGAGGAGGACGGTGCAATGTGACTAATGGACATTGTGTTGACAATATGGTAGTCCTCCTTTCCTTGTGACATTAAACATATCACTTTTTTTCTTTGCGGTACTGTTTTCTTTGTGGTATAGTCTGTTAAGTGTCAACTACCTTGCGATCTTGCACCGTAGTGTAGAGTAGCATGTCACTATTCCTAAGAGCATTGTTTCAATTTTTTTTACAAGAGAAATAGATTAACAGAAGTTAATCTCATGTTGGTATTCAACTGCAGGTGAGCAAACCATTCTATTGGTTTCTTTCCATTGTGGAATTAATAAATTTTAGTCCTATCAGTTTTATCCAGGTTGATTTTGGTCTTGGATATTTGTTCTTTTATGTCCTACTTGCATCTAATTACTTTATTAGATTTCTCTAATCAAAACGGTAACTTGAATGTTAGGAATATGATTAGTTTGTAGATTTTGGCAGAAAACTATCCCAGGGGTCACAAGGAACTGAGAGGATCTTTCTTTAATATGCATGGCCCAGTGGATACAATGTCCTGGTTTGCCTCTCATGGGGTGGAACTGAAGGTTGTCCTTTGAAAAGTTGCTTGTTACTTGTTTCTGTTTCAACTTTCAAATGTACATTTCTGATTTGTAATTAACTGCTCTTAGATTGAGGATGATGGTAGGGTATTTCCGATCAGCAATAGTTCTTCTTCTATAATTGATTGTCTCATGTCTGAAGTAAAGCAAAGGGGAGGTATGTTGACTTACTAAGTAATGCTTTTGGCTGTTTGCATAATGTGGATTCTGGTTGATGAAACCTCATGTGTTTAAAAAACTACCACGCTTTCTGTTATCTTATGCGCCCAGAAACTCCCCTTCTCTCACTGATAATGTGACTCTTTCTCTGAAGTTAAATCTTGTCTCCAGATAAAACATTTTTGTAGCTGGTGAATCATGCTTTTTGATCTTATTTTTCTTTGTGAATATGAATAATAGTTCAAGGTTCAATTTTTTCATGAGCCAAAATCTTATGTGGTTAATTTTTTATGCGTAAAATGATAGTCAGGGGATGGTACACCCATGACTATTGGGCAAGGAACCAATGGCATGCTAGAGTTCTCCAAACCAAGTACCACCGTTCATTTAGTGATTAACTGAAACTTAGTAGTGTTCATAGACTTTAAAATATTATATAGCTGCCACAGACTTTAAATCTAACAAATAAAAATTAATAGCTGCCACAGTTTCATACCACATGGGTATAACAGTTTCCATGGTCTTAAGCAAAAATATTATATATATGAAATGTTAGATTTAAAATTTTACTAAATCTATATTCTCTGTTCCATTTAATAATACAAAAGAAAAATCATTAATAAATTATTCCATATTCCTTGGTCCCTATCTATATGAAATTCATTAATAAATTGTTAGAAATCATAATTGTCCACTTCTGTCTCTCTTTTACGATCATTTGAATCTAGGATTTATATGATGTACATTCAATTTGTCAAAGCTGAACTGTGTATTCTCAAATAGTTTCTTTACAGACCAAAAAAACTGTATCAGCAGTATCTATTTTATCTAGCGGCAAATTCCTTCTTGAGGTTGAGCAGCTACCATCTCATCATGCTGCATGTGTTGAAGCTGATTATCTATTGATTGCTAGTGGTAGTAACCGTCAGGTTGTGGTGAATAATTGATTTTATTGAATTTAGGTGCATGAATCATGTCATATCTTTTAAATCAATTTCTTTCTGTCACAGGGTTATTCTCTTGCATCTCAGCTTGGTCATTCAATTGTAGATCCGGTGCCAAGCTTGTTCACATTCAAAATAGAAGATTTGCGTTTGCGGGAGTTGTCTGGGGTAAGTATCAATCTGTGAAGCTCTTTGCTGTATAATTTTAAAAAACTTTCAAGTTCTGGTTCTTTTTCCTTACCTTTGTTTTTTTCCCTTTTCATGGAAGTGTCACTTTGTATAGTATAGCTTTTCAGTAAAAGCATGTTTTTCTACTTTTTATTGTGTTAATGGGAGTTTCCATCATTTATTTATGAACTATTGGTTGAGAAAGGAGAAAATATTGAATGATGTATGGTGCTAATGCTACCTTCACGACATAATAATGAGAGGTTGCCAAGTTTTATTGACTGAGATATAAAGTCTGATACAATTCTGTAACATTTGTGAAGGATTATGCTTTTGGGTAGCTTGATCCATTGTATCCACTGAACTAAGCATAGTTTTAAAAACCGGACCGGTCATCGAACCGGTTAAGGTACTGGGTCAGTGAGTCAAAGGTTGAACCGGTGGGTCATTAGTTGAACTGCATGACTCGGTTTTTATTTATTTTTATTAAAAAATATTCATATTAAATATATTTTATACTTATAATTTTAATAAATTCATATCTTATTTTAAATTTCAATTTTTCTATCTTATTTAAAATTATTTTTATTTTTATTTTGTAAAAAAATACATAAAAAATTACATGTTAAACGGTATATTAATACAAATTAAAAATATAAATAATATGTACATATATAATATGCTTACAATTAATATCACAAAATAATATATGTAATATTTACATAAATATTATTTTATAAAATGTATAATTTAAAATTAATAATATATTATAAAAGTTATTTAAGTTGTATATATTGCAAACAAATATATTAGAACAAGTAGTCATTGTTATATTTAATAAGACTCCTTGCTTTTTCATTAAGAGATTCAATTTTTATTATTATTTTTTGTGATTTATGGTCTCTTAAAAAAATTTAGAAAAAAAAAGAAAAAAAATGGTTGAACCGGTTTGACCCACCGGTTCACCGGTTGAACCGGAAAATTGACCGGTTCAAATCCGGTTTGAAACGGGTCGACTGCATAACCGATCCAACTTAAGATTCGGACCGGCTGGACCACCGGTTCCCGGTCCGACCAGCCGGTTCGGTCCGGTTTTTAAATCACTGGAACTAAGTAGTGTGTACTGTGCAATAAATGGTTTACAATATAGGCTTGATTTTCACAACACTGAGGAGGACTATCCAGGGGTAAATAGTAAGTGAAGATTTTCAGTTAGTAAGGTCTTGCATCAGCAATTAGAGGGGAGAACTTATTCACCAGTACATGTGAGGACTATGTCATCATTTGCTCTTATATGTTTTCCACATTTATGTTCAGTGGTTAACGAGAAATAAAAAAATCGTGGGTGGCAGGACAGTACCAACTGGCACTCATCTTTCCCTCTCTCTTCATATCTCACTGCCACTATTCACTGTGGTTCTTCCACCCAATGCGCCACTGCTCCCACTTCAATCTCCCTATCACAGATATTGTGAAGGTAAAGTTGTTTGTTAATGATGGCTGAAGCCTCTGGCAGCAAGAGTTGTGGCATGTTGGCTCTTTCAGGAAGGCTGAAGAAGCTTGTGTTATCAGATGACATCTCCCATGTAGTGGTTTTCTGAGTGAAATCTGTTTTATAGAATATAGAGTAAGCTGTTTTTTTGCAAGAACTTTTGGAGGCTTTTGGAATTTACAGAATTGGCCATGATTTTTGTGGAAATAACTCTTCTGTGCAACATCAAGTGCTGGCATTTGCTTGAGAGAAAAACTCTGCCATTGGCACCTCTGCTGCTGGCATTCATGTTTTCCCCTTCTCCTTAGGAAGCCTTCTGGTAGGAGGCGTGTATTTGTTCAAACTGAAATTGGGTGTTTTGGGGATGGAATTAGTCAATTAGTTAGAAGTGACTGCTCATACTGTGAAGAAGAAATTACAGGTTTTGGGAAAGCCTTTTGTTGTGTAGATGGTTTGTGGAGATCTCCATTGTTACTGTAGTTTCCATCATGTATCGCCTAGTTTGGAAGCCATATGTGGAGGGTGTTGTGTTGGAAGGTCTCACATTGCTTGTGTCAATTTTTAGAGTGAGATCTGTGTATGTATTGGGCAACTTCACTTAATGTCAATTAGTTTTAAGATTAAGTCTATCAGATAGGATAACAGGAAATGTGTGGGGAGTTACATTCTGTTCATTTAGACAATGATGATTCTTCATTTGGTCATCCGTCATCATGATATCTATATCAAGTTGAGGATTCAGACTCATTGTTCATGACTAGTGATTATAGTATAGAGTTGTTTCTGATTAACTTGAGCTCTTTTTTTTTTCTTTTCTGTTTTTGTTTCTTTTCTACTCCGATATATCTTTTACTTGATTTTCAGGTTACATTCCCCAAAGTTAAAGTAAGGCTAAAATTGGATAGTGTTCAAAGGAATATACCTCATCTTACACAGGTATGTTTTGTTATTACCACAGATTAACTAGGTGAAAAACATAAAAACATAATATTTTGAAATTTTAGGTTGGTCCCATGTTAGTTACACACTGGGGGCTCAGTGGGCCAGTTATTCTTCGGTTATCTGCTTGGGGTGCTCGTCTTCTGTTTAGTTCAAGTTACAAAGGTAAAGGAAATTCTTTTTTCATACTCTATGTTTGGAAAATTGAAATCAATTACTTTCTTGTATGAAACTGGTTTTGAGATAACAGTTTAGGATTCTCACTTACAAACCATTTCATGTGTAACATCTTTTATCGTTTTAACTTTTGGTAGGGCTTATAAATCATTTTCACTCAAGTGAATCTTTTTTACTCTGGAGTGTTCCAACGTTTCAGTTTTTCCTTTTACAGATATTGTTATCATTTGGATGCAGGCAGACTTTTTGTGGATTTTGTCCCTGATCTACATGTGGAACGTTTGAAGTCAATTCTTTCTCATCACAAGCATCAATATGCGGTAATTTATGGTTCTAGTTCTTTCTGCAAAATTCCACTAACCTACATTACAGTATATTAAGTTGGAAGTGGAAGGTGACTATATCATTTAGTCAATAAGGTATTTTTCGTAGTTGGTTAATATTTGTAGCATAAATCCATTGACATTTTAGGGAACTCATGAGTTATGGAGAAGAAAATTTTGGTTTGGCTTACTAGTTGGAATGTCTAATATGAGTCTGCAAAATGGAATTGCAAGTACTCTATCTAATATCTTTTGTTGATTTAGTATAAAGTTGTATCAAATCATGCTATAAATTTCTCCTTTCCACAATTTTTTTCACTTGAGTTCAGAAACTAGCATTGATTCAATGATGTCATTCACTAAAAAATGGCAACCAACTGTGTTCAAAATTAAGTTGTTTTGTTTGTGCCTTTGCAGAAACAAAAAGTACTCAATTCCTGTCCACCCGAATTTGGCATAACAAAAAGATTTTGGAGCTATGTGTTGGAAAGACAGGTTTTATAGCTATTCCCAATTTTTTAAATATTATAGAATTGTTGCTAAAAAAATCCTTACAAACTAAATGAATAATATTCATATGTAGGGTTTAAGTGGAGATACCTTGTGGGCTTCCATTTCAAATAGTTCATTGATGTCCATTGGTTCTTTGTTAAAGGACTGCATATTTGAAGTTACAGGAAAGGTAAGATTTCCCATCCTTTCTTTAATATTAATATTGTCATGTATGATGTATCCTTGATTTAACATTTTTTTTTTATCCTTACGAAGGGTCAATTTAAGGATGAATTTGTTACTGCTGGTGGTGTTCCCTTATCAGAGGTTCTCTTTCTTTCTCACCTTTTTCCTTCTTCCCCCTACCCTTCCATCGATTAGAAATATAATTCAACTGATTTTTTTTTTTTTTAAGATTTCACTTAATACAATGGAAAGCAAAATTTGCTCACGTCTGTTCTTTGCTGGAGAGGTAGCTTAAATTTAAAACTTGTGTCTTTTGTTTGAATTTTTTAAGAACTATAATTCTATTAGTTTAATACATCATTTGGTCCCTGGACCTTTTAGGAATTGTAATCGGATCCGTTATCTGTTTTGTATTTTCGTAATTTGGTCCCTGGAATTAGAGGTCTGTTTACAATCTGTGAAATTTGATAGAATATTCTTTATATTTTCATATATACTTGGATAGTCACATTAGATTGTTATTTCATGTCGTCTTCCATGTGTGTTAGGTTTTAATCCCTACTGTTAAAATTTCCTACCATTGCATAATTCTTATGATTAGGTAGATTACAAGAATTTGTACGAGTAGGGATTAAAATCTGATACACATTAAATAGTAATTTGATGTGGTTGTCTAAGTTCATAGATATAAAATAAATATTTTGTCAAATTTCACGGATTATAAACATATTTTTAATATCAAGAACTAAATTACAAAAATATAAAAAGGTAAAGGACTTAATTACAATTTTTTTTAGTTTAAGGACCTAATTAAAATTTTTCAAAAAGTTCATAGACCAAATGATATATTAAACCTAATTCTATGGTATGTAATGTCATAATGTTTATTTTGCAGATACTGAATGTTGATGGGGTAACCGGTGGTTTCAATTTCCAGGTAAATACATGTGAATATAATAATGAAGGCTTAATTGACACATAATCTCCTTAGTTATTAATATATAATATTGTATATGTCATGCGTTGGATTGTTGAATACTTATCATGGAGAACATTTTTTTGGTTCGTAGTATATTCTTATTTGAAGTTTCACTTCAAGTTCAGCTGTCATTGAATATTCTTGTGCTTTTATGTTGCCCGGCATTTGATGTATTTATGTAAGATGGCATAAGCCCTATAATTTTTCCTCTGTAAAGTATTCGAAAGCATATACTATATAGTATATACTCTATACTATACAATATAAAATAGAAGCCCGTCAATGTAGGGTAGTTTGATAGACAGTCAAAGTAAATATCTCATTATATTGATAGTATTTTTTGTAGAATTATTTCTCTAATTGGTTTCTATAAAAATTCTATTTATTTGGGGGGTGGGGCTTTTGTTCATTATAATTTATTCTTATTCTTAAAGCTTCCCTAAAAATATGTTTGGCTTGTTTGTTTTTTAAGGAGAAGAAATGTCTAAAAGAAAAAGCTAGACAAACAGTACTATAAAAGTCTTCTATTTGAAGGTCAATTCATTGTTGGCTATTAAATGAAATTTTGTGTGCCTTCTTTTTTAGGAAAATAATGGACAGAAATAATAATAAAGTGATTTATGGTTAAAAAATATTTTTTTATTGTATTTAATCATAAATATGATATTATGCCTTATTATCTGTTTGGAACAAAAAGTGGAAGGGAAGAAAAAATTGAATTTTTATTCCAAAAAGTCAACTTTTCTCTCTTTTTTTTTTCCCTACTTTCTTTTAAATATTACAAAAGAAAATGAATCTTTATTCATTTTTTTTTCCTTCTGTCTAGACATGTCATTGGTATGTATATACAACATTAGAAATGTAGAAATGCTACAATTATATTGTCTGTCTCACTTTTCTTAACACACTTTTTCTTATTGGGTGAAATTAAATGGAAATGACTTTTGTTGGTCTTACATCTTATATAATGATTCTCTACTGATATTGTTCTTTTCAATAGATTTTAACCGATAATAGAATTGGAGAACATATATTAGAGAAGTGTGTTCTTAGCTCATCAAATGTAGAAATGTAGCATAATTTGAGGGTCCAGTTTTCCCTGGAACCACTGGCTTATCCACTTTTGCATAAAAGGAAAAGAACTTTATTACTGATTGATGGTACACTCAAGACTCAAGAGCTTCATCCATTTTTCTTTGTTCTGTGTGCAGAATGCTTGGTCGGGAGGATTTATTGCAGGAACCAATATTGGTGGATTATCACTTTGCTCTTATTCAGCTTCAAAGTAAACGCAATTTTTCAAAGTTGCATGCTTTTGTGCAAGCAACTTGGTTTTTTCTTTTTTGGGTGTCAACGAGGACAAGTAGTACATTTATCTCATTCTCTTTTGAATGTTCTTTTCCTTTTCTCAGCATAAACATAGTTTAGTGGCATGAGATTTTGATACCAAAGGTTGAAAAATGAGCTCTTTAAATAAAGTAACCTTAAAGAAAGGAGTATTGTTCCTTAAACAGCTATTTAGTGATTTTATCATTTACATAAATTTAAATTTATTTAACAGATTTCTTTTTCCACAAGGGGAAAACTAGAAACTAATTTGTTTTTTGACTTTGAAGAGAATAAACTAAGTTATCTATACAACCACCTAAGTGGGAAGAAAGTAAACGACTATATTATCAGTTTTGTAAAGAGGTCAACGAAAATTTTCAATGTTTGGTGCCTTAAAAGTTGAGGAAAGTATTCATGCAATTATGATGCATGTGGCGTATGAAATAGAATCGATTCCATTCTACCCATCTAATTAACTTTAGATATAATGACTATGATATATCTGCGACACACGCATACATAAAGCATTTTAAATTATATATAAAAAGGCATTTTAAATAATAGATGGGATTTTAATAATATACTTGTAACAATCTAAATCACATGCTTAGTTTTAATTATAAAAAAAATATGTACTTAGTTTACATTTAAAAAATGAATTGAAAAAAATACTTTACATCTTTTTATGACAAATTAACTTGCCGACTTATTTAAATAATTGTCTAGGGCCGACCACTTGGCATAGTTGGGAGTTTGGATAAATGCATATTAGGTTTTAATATTGCTGTTATTGACAAAAAAAAACAGTATATTCTTTGTAAATGAATAGAATGAAAGGTGAAAGTGTAAAAAAAAGTTCAGAATAGAAAATGATGAGAGTTAAGTTTGACTCAAAGCTTCTAGAAGGCTTAAATACAACTGAGTCAAAGGACAGTTGACTGTGACCATGAGATAATTTCATGAAATGTCAATTTTTTTAAAAAAATAAATATATTCTAATATCCGAACTTTAGCATTGGAGATTAGGTTAGTACGTAAAAGGTCTTTATGTTTAAATTTTGATTATAATTCTATTTCTATAGATAAAAAAAATTTCTAAAATCCTTGGCGTGTATGAAGCATTGGGCAAAGCTGCCCAAATGCCTCGGTCTAACATTGGACTTTGCCATTTTAGGTCTTGTTAGGGTTACCAAGAATAGTAAATTGTTTTTTTATTATAAATTTTTATAAAGAGATATAACTCATTTTCATTAAAGTAATTTTTAAAGGAGTAAATCAGTTCTCATTTCAAGATGAGTAAATAATAATCAAACAATATTATGATGTCTTTTAAAATATTAATGTTGGCACATAAATTTTTATTTAATATATTGATCAATGCATGAATTTTGTATATATAATTTATTCTTAAGCAAGTGGCATTATCTTTTATTTTACTTTGCTTTTTTATTAAAAAAATATTAAGTTTATCTACACCCTTTCAGTTTTGGAGTGGTGCTTTTTTTTAATTAAATAATTATAAAAAATAATGACTATTTTTTATAAAAAAAATTATAAATGCAAATAAAATGAATTTATTTTTATCATATTCTATTTCATACATATTACAATTTAAATTTAACCACTAGGATTAGCCTAGTAGTTGGGTGGGGCGGGATTAGGGATGGCAATACATGTACATTGGTGGGTACAAATCGTATACTGAATTGATGATGAGGTATTCACAATAATATTTTGAAGATCAAAATCAAATTCATAAAATTTCATCAAATTATATGATGAATTATTTTTTATCACGAGCAGATTTTTTCCATATCTCATAATTCATAAAATTAGTTTTGCTAAATTACTTTTTTCCATTTTATTTATGTTATTTAATTTAGTCCATTAATTTTTAAAATATTTTATTTGATTCTTAAATTTTTAAAAAATTTATTGTTATTTTTTCATTTTACCAAATTGACACTAATAATACATATATAAAAAAATGACATTCTATTATCAATAAAAAACGCTCTATTCTATGTACTTTTTAGTAAAGTGAACAGTATATATATCGTGTATATATATATCATACTAATATTTCTTATCATTAGAAATAGTAAGAATCAGTCAAAAAATAATTAAAATAGATAAAAAAAAAGATATTTTAAATTTATTTCATTTTTTATTATTTTAGTTTAATCTAAAATAATTTTAGGATAAATAAAAATATTTATTTAAATATTTCACATTGATAAAATTATTTTTCTTAATATTATTCATTTTTATCCTTTTATATTTACATTATTAAATTTGGTATCTTTATTTTTAAGATATTCAATTTGATCTTTAATTAAAAAAAAGTTTTATATTATCATTCCATCTTATTTCATTAATGTTATTAGTGTCAATTTAAATGAAATAATAAAATTTAACTTTTACTTTTGATTTAGAGAATAAGATTAAACATTTTAAAAATAGAGGAATTTAATCAAATAATGTAAATAAAAAGGAAAAAAAATAATTTAACTAGATAAATTTCGATCAATTCATCTCCATAAAAAAATATAGTACGTAGATGCATTTTAAGCTTTTAAAACATTAAATAATTTTATTTTATATTAAAAATTTCAAAAGAGCTTGTTAAAATATTATATTGTCTTCTTTTTCTTTTTACAGATTGTACATGATATGTAGCATTGTTTTCAAATATTTTAACAAGTGTTTTACAATTTTAAAAAAATCATATGCTCTTTCTTTTTTCTTTTTTCTTTTTTAACAAAAGTGATTTATTGGTAAAACACTTGTTGTTAGAAAACAATATTTTTTAAATAATGATTGAGAATAAAATAAAATAGTGCCGCATGTTTGATAGAGATAAAAAAATTGAAAATGTCTAATTTTATAAGAAATGGAAAAAATATTTTCTCATTTTTTACATGCTCAAATCTTAACACTCAAATACCATTAATTTCTATATTCAAATTTACTTACTATTTTATTTACGTGGATATTTCCTGCTTCGTTCTATTTTTTTTATTTGGAAAACGTATTAAGGTTAAGCTAATCATTTATCTAAAGCTAAAGTATTTAAAAGTATAATTTGTCTATTTTTCTTTAGGTTAAGGTTTTTATACTTGACTATTATAGATTTACATGTCTCAAAAATTTCGAGATTTAATAAAATAGTTACTTATTATTGAATATCATATATTTATGTGTAATCTTTATTATTAAAGACTAGTGGAGTCAAGATATTTCATGTCTCTGTTAGAGATAAAATAAAAATAAAAATTAAGTAATAAAAGTATATTGATTGAACTGGTGTTATAATTAGTCCATTAATTTTAAATTCTTGAATTTAATTAAAAATATTATTTTCTTTTTAATTTTTTAAAATAAAAGGGTATAATAGTCAATAAAATATGGAGATCAAGATGATTACTAAAAAGAATATCCCTTTATATATTAATATAGATAATATTCTGATTAAATTATCTAGGGTCAAACTAATTTTAACTTTCTTTAAATGTGATCGATTAATCATATACTGACGGATCTGAACAACGATATATATATATATATATATATATATATATATATATATATATATATATATATATATATATAATTTCTTTGTAATGAATCGAGTTTTATAAAAATAAAATGATACATTTATTTGTGGTTTCATATTTAAAGTATTGACTGAGATTAATCTCGATGTTTAATTAAAGAACATAAACACTAAATTACTTAAACTATTGACTTTCGGTTTATTATAACATAGTTAAAGCCTAAATTTTTAGAAAAAAAAAACTTAAATAATAAATAACAATACAATCAAACAACGTGAACTAATTTTTACAATAGGACATTAAGTAAAATGGAAGATGATTTGTTCGTCACAACGTTAAAAATAGTTAATCCAAGGTTCCAACGTTCTTAAAATTAAAAGAATTTTAGTATTCTTGAATCACATACTCTTATCTATAATATATATAAAAAATTATTTGTTTTAGTCTATATATTATTATTGACAATTTTAATTTTTAAAAAAATATTAATAAAGGTAAAAATTATTTTTTATATATAATTTTTTAAAATCTTGTAATAATTATTCATTATCTCCACTAACTTATATATAAAGACACGATATTTTTTACTCACCAGTAATATATAAAGATGATAACTTATTTTATTAACAAATTTTAGACTTTCTTATTCTTATAATTACTTTCAAATTATTGTCTCTTACTATTTTTTTATTTTATTTTTATTTAATATTTTCTTACCTCTCATATATTTCTAACAAATTATCTATTTCACAATTTATTTTTTATTTTTAAATAATAGAGGTTCCACTAATTTTATTAATGAGTTTGAGTTCCATTTAAATCACTCTTTTATATATATATATATATATATATATATAGATAGATAGATAGATAAATAGACAGATAGATAGAGAGATAGATATATGTATATATTTTTTAAAAAGACGAATTAATCCACTTTGTAAAATTAAATCGATTAATCAAACCAAATTTGTAAAGTGAATTGGTTTAATTTATTTTATTTTCAAAATGCATAAGTTTTTAAAATCTTAACCATATCAATTTTGGATCGGTTCAATTTTTTTTGTACATCCCTACCTACATTAGTCAAGTTTTATACTAATAAGTTTACAACATTTAATAAACAAAGTTAAATCCGCATGTAATTACAATTAAGATTGTTTCACTAATCAACGAAATTCAAATTGAAATTGAATCTTGAATATATAATTATATTAAATATTTATTAAAAAAAGTATTGCTCAAAATAATTCTATCTTGGATTTGAAAAAAATAAAATTCTTAAAAAATATCAAGGTCTAAAAATTTATAGATTTAATTCAGTTAATAAAAAAAATTAATTTAATAATAAGATCATTAAAATTTAATATATATCATGATCGTGAATTATTGAGTAGAATATATATTTCAATAATTACTATTTAGAATAACTTGATCTCATTTATTTTTATATATTTTTAAATAAAATATTTTTTTAAAGGTAATTGCAAAGAAATAAATAAAAAAAAAGTAAATCCTAAAACAAAGTACTAAAAATTTGACATGATATATGCATTTTTAAAATGAGATGAAAACAAAAGAGCAAATTGGTTGAAAGAAGTGGGAAACCTGAGACCTACCTAGTCAATGATCTCACCTGTGGGGACCTCTAATAACAGACACATAATATTTGGTGCTCAACATCACATTCCACTTGTCACTTATTATCCCAATAACCAATATTAGCCTCTCACATTATCCAAACCCATCACCCCTATAATATAATTACCAACCCAATCACATAGATAGCTAAATTTCCTAACAAGTATTAACCATTAACAAAGTTGGTAAGTATTGGGCATGACACACAGCTGAAAAATGAAACTCATAATTAATGTGCTTAGAAAATGTATTTAGCAATTGCATTGAAGGTTGTTATTTGGGATAGTGACGCAGAAAGCAGAAGCGTAAAAGTTGGGGATGCTTCGGAATCAGAAAATTCCAAAATCTAATTCAAGTTGTGAACCTTTTTCCACCCTCTCTTGGCTAGTCTATTTCCAGGAAAAGGTTTAGCACCCTCCTTTCCACTGCATATTCCAGCATCCCCAAATGTCCTTTCCCATAACTAACCACGCAAATCAACAACCATTTCATTTTCCTTTCCCACAATTGCTTCATCAACAATCTTTTGTCCCTGCAAACGTAACTCTAACACTTACTTGGAAATACTTTTAAACAACTTCTTCACCACTGTCCTTCAGTACTACAAAATAATCTTAAACTGCTTAATATTAAAATGTAAATTAAAATTTATTATTTTTTATATCTAATATAGCTAATTAGCTACTTGCATATTTTGTGTATATATATAATGATCACAATAAAATTATAACTTAATATCTTGTATATATTATTCTGCTGATAATAAGATGTGTCTAGAAGATAAAATATCACGATATATTAAATAATTTTTTTTGCAAGGTTTTTACTAATAGAATATCTATATTTTTAAGTCACAATGCTTCAATAACGTATTTGTTATTATATCATATAGGATAAAAAAATTGAAAAAAAAAAAAGAAAATTAATAATTATTATTTAGGTGATATTCTTTTGCTGAAAGTCAGCATCTAATATTTCAATACTAATATGCATTTAAACCATCAAAGTCAACTATTTAACTTAATAGTTGTGTTGAGATAAATAGACGAAAACTTATTGTCGTTTTTTACTTAGTGAAGTTAAATATTTCATATCTTTATATTTTATTTAAAAATTTTAAAATAAAATAAAAATAAAAATTATGTAATAAAGATAGTTGAAAATCTTAGTATTTGAATAATTAGAAGTAATTAACTTATTTGAATGGTTAAAATTAATTTCTAATATTGTTTTAATAGACACTTTATGCTTTTTAATATTTATGTTTTTAAAAAATAATAAAATAGATAATTATTAAAAGAGAATGATAATTGTTAAATAGATTAATTTTTAAAAATTTTAAATTAATAAAAATATAATACTCTATCTATCAAATGTATATAAAAAAGAAGTTATATATCAGTAAATATTTTTTTATCAATAAAAAATATAGATATTTATCTAAAAAACTAATCTATCAGATAAATAATCTTCATAAATACTTAAAAAAATTTTAAAAAAATATCTAATGTTTGGGTTAATGAAAACCTATTAATAACACAACTTTCCCATCAAGGCCTTAAATTGTTATTGTGATTTTATTGTAGTCACTATACACACAACTTGGTTTTGACCACTCCAAAAATCATGATGTTGCCATAGAAATTGAATTCACCGACCATTTTAAAAAATTTGTTTATTTATTTATTTATTTTGCGTAATTTTTAATAATTTAATTAATTTATTAATTTATTAATTTTCTTAAGACATTCCTTGTCTAACGGAACTTGATTCGCTACAGTTAAATAAATGTGCCAGTGGCTGTTGCACAGTGGTCACAGAATGTTTTTTACCATTTTTTTTTTTTCATTTCATTTTTTTCTCTCTCTCTCTCTCTGTCTTCTTGACCCGTAGTTGTGCCTCGGTCGCTTTAAGACTCGGTTTTCCGCTGTCAGAAACTAATTTTTCATTTAATTTTCTCCGACTCTCACTCCTCTCCAACACTCCACACAACAGTTTCCGCCATTTTTTCTCGCTTCGCACGTGCGCATTCTCTCTCACGCGGAATGCGTGGGGATTCAGTTACGGCGACACCGTTTCCTTGCTGATTTCTTCTCCACTGGTTTTCCAGAGAAAGAGCCAAGGCTCAACCAATCGCAGAGATGGCGGTCGTCGAGAAGATCAAGATTGGCGTCTGCGTGATGGAAAAGAAGGTGAAATGTGACTCCGAGGTTCTCTCTTTCTTTACGCTCCGTCGTTTTCCCTTGCTTTCTTCTTTTTCCGTTTTCGCTTTTGCGTTTCGCTGATTCGCTGACGGAGCTTCGCGGTGAGTTCGAACTCGGAAGAATGCGCCTCGTTTCGTGCCTCTGTTTTTCGCTCCTCATTATTTGGATTGGATTTTGCAGGTTTTCTCGGCGCCTATGGGTCAGATTTTTGACAGGTTGCAAGCGTTTGGTGAATTCGAGGTAGGTGAATGCCTTCGTTTTTTTTTTTTTCCGGTGTTCTTGTTTTTCGCCGCGGATGTGGACTCTGGCTTGTTCATGAATCGACTGAAACAGTAGAGTTTGGGTTGTTCGATTTCTTTTGTATAATGCTGAATGAATGTTATTATACAGTTAGTTCATGCTTCTGTTATTATTTTTTTTTTTTGGCGTTTAAAGCTTTAGAGTTTTAATTTTCATACGCTCGCAGTATAAAAGAATTTATGCAGTCACCCGTTTAAAAGTCGTCAGAATCATCCTTGATATGATTTTTAAAATTTGACAAACTCACCGAGTATAGTAGTATGATTGGATGGCAATTCTAAATATATTTCTATAGTTTAATTTTTATGCATTGTTATCGTAAATTACACGGTCAGAAATGATACGTATGATTTTAAGATAAATATTCCGACAAACTAAACCTACATATATAAATTTGTGATTAGATAACAATTGATTCTTTTTCTATATATATTAGGTTACCTCTGTCACTATACACAAGATCCTCCGATCTTATACTCTTTTCATTTTTTGTTGTTTTTTTTTTAATAACACTCTCTTCTAATTGTGAGTTGTAATAGTTGTAATAATTATATTTTTTAAAATACTTTTATTTAATAAATAATTTTTTTAAACAAAAAATAATAAATATTTAAAATTAATTAGATAAAAGTTCTCTTTCTCTTATTAACATGGAAGAAGATAATAGACATATAGATATTTCAAACATTAATTAATTAAGTGAAAAATAATTAGAAAAGATTAAATTATTGAAAAATTAACACTTTTAACTAAATTAACTAATTTTGTTATAAAAAAAAGTAACTAATTTTGTTAATTTTTTTTAATGGTGTAATTTAGTTAAAAGGGTCTCATAATAGAGACATGGTAGTATTTTGTTTTGTACAAGAAAAGCAGAGTTCTAGTTTTCTTTCTTCGTTTAATATTTTGTATTATCTGTAGGTCATACATTTTGGGGACAAGGTGATCCTTGAAGAACCGATAGAGAGGTATTATAAGTCAATTCCATTAGCTGGAAACTTGTGTCAACTCTACATTTTGGAGAGCAATATTTGTGGTTGTCTCAAATAGGAAAGCTTCACGTTTGTATTCAAGTGCCTGCTTTTATTATAATGCATCGAACCTGACAGTGTATAGAATGAAAACTAGGTTAAATTTTTGTACTCCATTTGTCCCATGATAAGCGTCATATAAGAAGAAAAAATAACTCCAAAATAAGTTTGATTTTATCTTTTCAGTGTAGTATTAATTATTTCTTTTCTAGTTATACCCTTAATAATATTCTTTAAAAAGTTGTTATTATGTTGCATTGTTTATAACAAAAGATGATTGATGATAAGGTTAATTTTGTAAAATTATCACTCTCTTTCATTTATTTATTAATTTTTATTGATTTGTGTAAAACAACTTAGGACCATACTTATTATGGGATTCAGGAGTAATTATCACTGAAAACATATCAATTAAAAGTAAAATTTGAAAACAAGCTAAACACTTCCTTGGTTTTGCAGTTTTCACCAAGAGCAAATGGTGGAATGATTTTGTGTATGCGAAAAGTTTCATCATGTATCAGTAAAGCATTTAGTATATTGTATTGTATGTTAGTGATAACATTTGTTTTTACTGGAGTTTGAGATTGCTGAAGTGTTTAAACTTTGTTGTAGAAGTTCCTAAATCTTCCGATTCTGAAAGGAACTAAAAATTCTAAACTGTACCTTACAACTAGATTTTATAATTTGTAACTCACGCTTCTAAATTCACTGCTTAAAAGTTCCTTGATGATGTGACAACATAAATTGTATTTGTTCTCGGAACATTTCAGTTATAACTGAACTATTTATTTTTGTTGACCTTGTGAGTGTTTAGAGTCATGCTATCTCAAAACTGTTTAAATATCATGTTATTTCAGCTGGCCAGTATGTGATTGTTTGATTGCTTTCTATTCCTCGGGATATCCCCTTGAAAAGGCTGAGGCATATGCTGCTTTAAGGAAGTAAGCTTTTTTATTTACCAGCTTTATTTATATATGTTTTATTACTCATCAGTCTATATATAGTGTTAGACTCATTGGGATATTGCTTAAATTAACTGCCTATATTGCCATTTTATTAGTTTCTGTTTTTCAGACAATGGTGAGGCTCGCTTAAAATATGTGCACTCATAATAATTTAATAAAATTGACTAAGGTAGACATTCCAAGAAAATGAGAAAAAGATTGAGAAAGAAAACAGAGAGAAATCTGAGATGCAAGCTGAACTAGTATTCTATTAGTATAACCTTATCTCTGAACCGAGAAAATTACAATATATAGTTAGAGTGACTATAGCTAACAGCATTAAGTTTGAGTGTAGCATTTAATTGCAAAGCATGGGACTTGAGTCCTACATAGGAAGTATGAGATTTTTGTGTGGGGTTTATACGGGTTTGTACTATTCAACTGATACAACGCTTTTGTGGTGTGAATTTCTCAAGATTCTTATCAATAGTATTAGAGTTTTTACCATGTTTCTCAACTGCAATTGAGTAGCGTGGGTGGTGTGCTGGCATTGTACTGTTTTCCTGGGACTAGTAAGAGGGCTAGTGCACAACCAGCCTGATGTGAGTGCTGATGCGATGGACTATGGAGTGTGGTGGGATGCTAGGATTCAAATGCAAGGTATGGGACTTGAGTCTCACATTGGGAGTATGTGACTCTGGTGTAGGGTTTATAAGGCATTGGACTCTACAACTACAACAGTTAGCTTTTGTGGTGTGGTTCTTCTAAGTTTTTATCATTCAGTTAGTTTTATCTGGTTTTAACTGAGTGTACAATGTAACTGATGACAGAAGCACTAGACAAGCTGAAGATTATCTACTCTAATAAAGATAATCTCTCCTTTTTTAACATATTCCTTTGTTATTTTTGCTGTATTTTTACTTTGAATGTTTGGATGAGAAAGTTTAAAGATCTAAAAACTACTCATGCACTGTGGTGCAGACCTTTTCTAGTAAATGAACTGGAGCCTCAGCACCTTCTTCATGATCGAAGAAAAGTATACGAGGTACGTGGATGGAATCACTCTCTCTTTTTTTTTTCTTCTTAAGTTGTGCTATAAATTCTATTTAAAGTTCAAATATGATGAAGCCTTGCTTTTTTAGCTTTGAATGCTTTGCAATATGCTATCTGGTTGTATGTTGATAACTCTTCTCCGCATGCTGTAAATATTGAATTTTCTTTGGTCTAGCTTGGGTTTCAAATTAAGGCATGATCTGTTTGTCATTGTTTATTAGAAGTCTGATCTATATATGTTCCTTTTAGGCTTTAGCGTGAAGCCAAGCCAAGGACTTGAAACTCAAGTTTGAGTTTGTGTCAGTTCAAGTGTTGCTACTTTCTAAGGAAGGAATAAGGGAAAAAGTAAAAACGCAACTCATTAAAGTTATATTGGTCTTGGCTGATCTGTTTGTCATTTATGTCCTTCCCTTTTCCCCCAGGACATACATTTAAACATAGTGAAAGTCATATTTCCGTTATTCTTGTTAAATGTGATTGTATGACCAATTACAGTTAAAATGCTTTATGTTATTTCTTTTATGATGTATTTTTTTTTAATAATGTTCAATTTTGGGCTTCAAGCGTCTTGAAATGTTTGGAATCCCTGTTCCAAGATATGCCCTTGTAATTAGGGAAGTCCCGTACCAACAATTAGATTACTTTATTGAGGAAGAAGATTTTGTTGAGGTTCGTGGCATGCGGTTTTGGAAGCCATTTGTGGAGAAGCCTGTTGATGGTAAGCTTGTTTCTTGTGTGGGTGAAACTCTTTATTTTGCTAGGTTTCTTTCATTAGTTTTCCCCCCATCGAAACCACTGATATATGTAATGTACATTGCATTGGCTTGTTTTATCACAAGATTGATTTAGGGAGGTGTTCTTTTTGACCATTTTCTTTTATTAAGGAGGACAAACACCGACACATGATGGTGTGGAGACACAAAATACTCAGAAAATATAAATAAAAAATGTAAATATTACTACACATCCCAATACGGACATTGATATAGATGAAATATTTATAAATAAGTGACATTCAAATTTCAAGCGGATACAATGGGGAATAATAGCTTTCGCACACTGTAACTCACAAGGTGTGTGATGTAAATAATTGTTCATCATTGTGTTTTTCAGTATGCAAGTAGAAAAGGGATTGTATATTCAAATCCCAGCTTGTAACTCTTATAATTGGTTATTGCATCTGTATGTTGACATTTCTTGAAATAATTGAAGTCAACTACGTGCCGTCATTAAATATTTGGTAGAAATGAAATACATATTAGGTAATTGAATATGATATTGAAATAAAACCAGTCTCATTTTTTTCACTGCATGATATGCGTATATAATGTGTTTAAACCCAAGTGCAAGGTAATCAAATTGAGATTGAATGGCCAAACTAATTTTCAAATCGTGATTTGCCAATCTAATTTTTTTTAATCATGAATCATAATTTGTATCGAATTGTAAGGTTCGAAGATAATGAAAAATTACTTCAAATATATCATATAGATGATATAGTGTTAAATGTATAAATTTTAAACTATAAATAGATAAAAAAAACAACTTAACCAAAAGTCTTATAAAACAAAATTATTAGTTATGAGTTTGTGAAGCCTTTAATTTAGAAGAACGGAAACAAAACAATTAAATAGCTAAATAGAGTGCATGCATTGAATGAATGAGTAACAAATATAATAGCCGTAGAATCAAATATGATGAATTCAAGTGTTTTTTCAATTCCTTTCCATTTAACAATATAAGCTTTTACGACTTTTCAATTTTTTCATGAAAATTGGTAATATAAAATTAGAAAAATATGAAGAATAATGAATTCAATCGCTCGAGTCATATCGATAATACAAAATTGCATAGATTCATTCATGTATGTAAGATGGCCTAACTATGCAATTATTATTGGATTATGCACACACACAGTTTGAAATATATTTCTCAAATGTGGTAGTAACTGTTATTTTTGTGCCTTGTGAAGCTGATAACCACAGTATAATGATATATTATCCCAGTTCAGCAGGTGGAGGTATGAAGGAATTATTTAGAAAGGTGAGCTTTAGGCTGCAACTCACTCTCCATAGTTAGGCGGGTCATGGGTAAAATATTGTACTGTTAACATGATATGTGATCTAGAAGATATTCTTTTTCCAATGGAGTTCAAATTGTGACTACTGTTTTGGTTTGATTACCTGTCTAAATAACCAACACAAGGGTCAGGTTTTATTAGTTCTCGCCTTTGTAATAAACATCAACCAATTCTATTCTATTTAATTTTAAATGGGAGGGTTAAATTGGTTGGGATATTCATATGCTGTCTCCAATGATTATACTTTAGTACAATATTTAGAAAGCATATATGCTTTGTTGTAAATATATATCTGAAACATTTCTAGGCCTTCTCCTAACAACTTGAGCTTTTACATAGCTTGTTTTTAAACATGCTTTTTGATAACTTCTGGTTTTCCTTTCACTCTTTTTGTCTGATGCACAATTAATCAACTTGGTCTTAGGTTGGTAATAGGTCCAGTGAGTTCCACCCAGAAGTGAGAAGAGTGAGGCGTGAAGGATCCTATATTTATGAGGAATTTATGCCAACTGGAGGGACAGATGTTAAGGTTTGGTAGTTTTGAGATTTATGTTGCTTTCTTTTGTTTTTCTCTTAATGTATTTGGAATGTTTCTCCATATCTTTTACACATTAGAATGGTATCTTAGAATTTTGGTAAATGACTGTAGGTGTATACAGTAGGTCCTGAATACGCTCATGCTGAGGCAAGGAAGTCTCCTGTTGTTGATGGTGTTGTTATGAGAAATCCTGACGGGAAGGAAGTAAGCAGCACCTGTCTCTTCTTTGAGATATTCTCAGTTCTCATGATTTACATTTTGTTTGTCCTCGCCTATTCATTTAGCATTACAAGATGGCCATTCTGAGTTATCAGTCAATTATGTGTGTGTATGTGTTCTGGTTCCATCTTGTTGGGTTACTTCTTGGTTAGTGTATGGACAATAATCCATTTGGGTCAGTTCATCATTGTGTTTTAAATATGCTAATTGCATTAAGTCAATGAAACCATGCTTGTTATTTCTATTTATGATTACTGATTACCGACAGAATGCTTTAATATTGATATTATTATTATTTGTATAAAAGAAGAAATTCATTAAGACAAAGAAAAGATGATTACAAAATATAGGAGGACAAGCGATCCTCCTCACAAAATAAAAAATTAAATAAACAGAGAGACAAAGAAACATCAATGAAGAAAAGCTATTCAATCTCTCAAAATATCTGAGAGGAAGCCCTGAGAAAATAGCATGAGCATAAAGCACAAAAATATTCCTTTCTATCCTTCTTTCAAAACCAGTAAATGGACCACTATTATGTGGACCCCAGTCTGTCCACTTCTAAAAGGACAGAATGCTTAATTTATAATAGTTGCTATTTTCTATGTGGATCGCCACTATGATTCATTTGCTGCGTTGGTCGAGAACTTTTATATAAATTTGCATGTGAAATTTCAGTCATTGTCCTTATAAGGAGTGAGGGGTTTGGTACATTGGTTTAAGAGACAAATACTAAGAGAAGGCCATTGAAATTGTCATTATTATTTCAGATACTATTAGGACTAAAGATGGAATAATTCTAGATGGATTCCATCAAAACTTCCATAGCATGAAATTTCAGGTGCATTTGTTTGAAAAGTGGAGAACGGGAAGGTGGAAAATTGGTTAGGGAGTCTAAGTTGTGTGACTTGAGACCAAAGTGAAAACTAGATTGTCTATCTACCATCTAAAATTAGATCAGTGTATATGTATACATCTTAAGAAAGTGAATTAAGGATCTAACTCACCCTTACAAAATTGGCTTGTAAGGTGGGAATTGTTCTCCACTTATATACACCATTTTGCTCTTATCACTAGTCGATGTAGGATGTCTAACACATCCTCTTCACACCAAGGACTGAACAACTTAGTGTGAAGTTTGCAGGTTTGAACATTTACAGGTGCTCCAATAACTGTATCATGTATGATAGCAAGTGACTCGATGATCTATAGACACAACAATAATCACTAGGATAAACTCTTATACCATCTTAAGAAAGTGGATTATGGACCAAACTCAACCTTATAAAACCAGTTTGCTAGATAAGAATTATTATCTATTTGACTATTTATATACATTATTTTGACCTTATTACTAGTCGATGTGAGATCTTTAACAATATTAGTGACTAGTAAGTGTTAATTACAGCCATAATTATGCGACTATTGCTTCTCAGTTACAGCACTAACAGACCCAACTCATACTTTAATTGCCAAAATATTTCAAATGGAGTGGAATGGAAAGAATTTGATTTTCACTTATTGTTGCTTGGTGAAGGGTCTCAAATTACTCTTAACCAACTTTTATAATATAGGAGTGGTCAAACACTGTAGTGTACATATGTGTGGCTTAAGCATAAGTGAGTTGCAATCTCAATTGTCCCACATTTTTTGTTGTACCAAGAAAGTTTGATGTAACTATTATTCTAAATTATACCTCCTCAAACAAGCAGTCTAAACCTTCAGACATTTTCTAAAATCTTCCAGGCACCATCCATCTCTTTGTTCTTTTGATTCTTTCTGGTTGCCTAAAGTGTTTTTTTCTGTTTTGTTCGTAATTGTTACAAAATATTTGTTTCCTAATCATGCAAACATCTCATGGTTGTCTTAATTTTGAGAGGATTAATAGAAGGAACAAGCATGTACATGTACCATTGCAAAGCAGGCCAGAATTTATTGCTTGAAACAGTAATTTAAGTTTCATGTTGAAGCATGTTTATCATCTCATTTGGCAGGTTAGATATCCAGTGTTACTGAGTCCTGCTGAGAAGGAAATGGCAAGAGAGGTTTGCATTGCATTCAGGCAAGCGGTATGTTGTATAAATGTGGTAACTGCACGTTAATATAAGATCTTGGTTTTATTTTTTTAAGTGTGTCATTATCTTCTGAAACAGGGTGTCTGGCTCCTTGTTTGTACAGTTATATTTATTTTGTTGATTGTTGCCTTCTGAGTGAAGTTTGGTCTTTAGCTTAGAAATTATGTTCTAAATCTTTTTCCTGATTTAACCATCTTGACAAGTCCTATCATCGAATACCTCATAATGTTTTGGAAAACAAATCTTTGTATTATAGCAGTGGATTTAATTGGAAGTAGTGTAGCTCTAAATATTTTTTCCAAGGATATCCCAAGTATTCTATTTCTTCGCTTAGATATTATAAGTCTCGAGACTGTGAAGCTATGAGCTAACTATTATAGTAATTAGTAAGTAAAATGTGGCTGGGTCAATGAAGTTTTGCACAATGTTGTATGAATTTGAATTTAATGCATATGATTACACTCTTTTGAACACGGACTGAAATAAAATATTATCTGTCACTTAAAGAAAATAATTTGTCTGATCCTCTTCATGTCCTACTATAAATTTTTGTGTTGCTTGCAGGTTTGTGGATTTGATCTCTTGAGAAGTGAGGGACGTTCATATGTTTGTGATGTGAATGGGTGGAGCTTTGTTAAAAACTCATACAAGTAAATTTTGTAATTAGATTTTTTTTGCAGTGTGTTTTTTGATATCAGCAGCAGGGTTCAAAATACTTAAATAGTTATTCACGTTCTTTCTATAAACAGAAAATCATAGGTTCAGTTCTTCCCAATTTGATATATATTTGATTTGGAGATATTATAATTGTGCCCTTTTATCCTTAGCAAATATTTGAAAGGATAGATACTCCAATACATGAAAAAATTATAAATGCTACGCTGAGTGATTAGTGAGAATTTCTACATCCAACCAATTTTAATAGGATGTTGAATTCAGATCCCATCCAATAAATCCCCTATTTGCTAAAAGCAACATTTTTAGTAATTGCCATTGGGATTAATATGCATATATAGTTGATCACTGGAAAAGAAATTAGTACCCTTATATTGTTTTAGGCAAATACTGGTATGCTGAAAATCACGTTATTTTCCTTGTTGCTACCGAAGGTATTATGATGATTCTGCCTGTGTGCTGCGGAAGATGTTGTTAGACGCAAAAGCACCTCATCTTTCTTCAGCAATTCCACCAACTTTACCATGGAAAGTAAATGAACTGGTCCAACCTTCTGAGGCACTAACTCGTCAGGGTAGTGGAATTAATGGCACATTTGGACAATCTGAGGAACTGCGTTGTGTAATTGCTGTTATTCGTCAGTATGTTCTTTTCCCTGTTTTATTTTTATTTAATTTGTTAAATGTGAGATTGTTTCTTATATACTCTTGTCTTTTGGCAGTGGTGATAGAACTCCAAAACAGAAGGTGAAGCTAAAGGTTACTGAGGAAAAGCTGCTGAACTTAATGTTAAAATACAATGGTGGCCGACCCAGATCTGAGGTGCTACTATTTTTTAGTTCTTAGAATATGGATTATGAGTCTAACTCAATCCTACTATACTATTTATACATGCATTATTAGGTTTGGTACATATTTAAATGATGGGTAACCCTTTTTTAAATGGATCTAAGATAATTTTAATACCATCTTAAAATGTGAAATATGGGTTTAACTCAACTTTATAATAGCGGCTTGTATGATGAAGGTTGCCCCACATTTTATACATTATTTTGGCCTCATTACTAGTCGATGTGAAATCTCTAACAATACTCTTTTATTAATTTTCATTAAATTTTACTTGAGCTACTGAATTATTGAATTCTGAATCTTCTGTGATTGATGTTTACAGACAAAACTTAAAACTGCTGTTCAGCTGCAAGATCTGTTAGATGCCACACGAATGCTGGTGCCTCGCACTAGGTATGTCACCTGCATAGGCTTCTATACAGATCACATTTGAGCCTCATGCGGCTCATCTTCAATTTCACCCCAAGATTAATGAAATGTCAAACATTGTGTTCGATCTACTACATTCTTTTATTGTGTTTTACAAGTCTAGTACATTCTTAAAACCTTTTATCTTGAGATTTTCGTTGCTTTAAAGAAGAACATGGTTTGGCCAACTTTCTATTTTCACATGAATGTCATTATGCACACTTTTAACCAATGAAATTGCAAGAGAAAGAAAAAAACAAAAATCACATATTTTTTCCCTTTTGGGAGAAGAATTTTATTATAGAAGAGGAGAAATACAGATGTAGCGTACACAATATTCTCTTAAAAGGAGACATGAAGTGAAGAATATCAAATTGAAATGCACATCAAGAAAGCTAAGCTTGCTAACCATGCTACATGAGAGACAAAGAGAGTCTTTTGTGTAACAACCTAGCAGGTCCCTACACTTAAAAAGTCAGCAACTATAGCAACGGAAAACATAATTCTAACCTATTAGGATTACTATACAAGAAGATCTTGGATATACACACAACAATATATATATATATATATATGTGTGTGTGTGTGTGTGTGCGCGCGCGCGTGTGCACGCGTGTGTATAGGAAAAAATAATTAACTGAAAACATAAATGTTCCTCAGTGAAACTACAACATAAATCCTGTACATATGTACAATAATCCAACTGGAAACATAGATCCTAGTTGTCGGTCAAGCAACAACTACAAAATAGTTACATCGGGGTAGCTCAAACAACATTGCCATCCTCCAAAATGGCTCCCAAAAACTTGCTCATCCTCCAGTCTAATCCTGTTCTACTCTCATAACAACTATGATAATCGTTGTTTAACCACAAGGAAAATGCAAGAGTATGTTTGGATTTGAAAGAAACAACATCATATACAAGTATTAACCTAACTATACAACAACTTTAACAACTCAACATTTTGCAACAGCCCAAGGCTCAACTTCACAACATAGATCAACATGCTAACACAATTTTACAACATAACAACATCCCAACTTACAATACAACCATCCAATTTATAATCATATCAACTTAGCATGTGAATACCACAACTATTCAACACAACATATGATCAACACAAAAGTTCAAAACACAACTATTTAACAACACAACAACTTACGTAACATTACAACAAATCAACACATCAACTTCACAATAGTACGATGCGTTGTCACGCATTTCAACTAAGAGATCTCTTACAACACAAGTGAGCAGTCTAAGTGATTTAACCCAATCAAATCAACTTAATGTGATCTTTTTGGGCTTATTAGATCAACAATAAATTTGGATAAAAATTCACAGCACAACATGATTTCTCGAATTTTGCCACTTAAATTAGGAAAGTCTAGTATTCTCCTTACGGTTAGGATAAATTGGGTGTGAGCCTACCACTGTCTTAACATGCATAACTAATCTTATTATGGAATTAGCTCGCCGACTACCCTCCAAATATGTCTCTTTCAGTACTTAGTTAGGGATTTTGGCCCTCAACCTTGTATCTTACTTGATTAGCCACTTCATACACGTATGACTCGACCTTACCTTCCTATGGTTTTACATTTGGTCACTTTATAATCAGTATGACTCGACTTGGTCCCCATATTGTATCAACTAAGGACTTAGAAAAGATTCAACACTCCACTTCAAGAGTCAACTTCTTAAGAAGGATTTTCCAACAACTGGACTCACATAGCACCACAACACCATATTGTCACAATGAGATATTCATATTTTTAAACAACATATCTTCTATAATCTTAAGCAATCAACACAACTCAACTCCATGCTTTAGGCATTCTCAACTTAGCTACTTCAATACTACACAACATACAACTATACTACTTTCAACTTTAAACAATTTAATATCAACATACAACATTCTAAATTAACGTATAAGGAATTAGGATCATATAACAACATAAATCATATGAGTAATCCAAACTTATTACTCACGTTCGGTGTCATTCCCCTAACACTTGATAAGGAGCCTCTAGTCGTCCGCGCTTGATGCCAATCCACCTATGTCGGGCATGAATGAGGCAGAGAGTTCTTGTGTCAATCATGTCTAGCGTGGCTAAACCCCCGTCCGACCTCATTTAGGCAGAGAGAAAACCCATTGTCTAACTGAATCCCACTGAGTGGAATATGGAGGTACTTATGACAGAACGGGCCAATCTAGTATTTCACAATAAAGTGATAGGTGGAATTGCCATTAAACAACTTATTAGCAGATTAACAGATCACTTCAGAATGGCATATACATCACATATCTTAGATCAAGCAAAGACTCTAGGATTTCGTCAAGCTACAACTACATCCATTTCATTAGGAATTGATGACCTTTTAACAATACCTTCTCTGCCTAACTCATGCTCGGTGCCACACAACCTGTGCTTGGCGTCATTTAGGCAGAGAACTATTGTCTTGATCATTCCTGACACCACTCAACTAGGGTTCGACGTCCCCAAGTCAAAGAGCTTTTGAGGCATCCATGCCCAACACCCCTCAATCCGTGCTCAGCATGACCAAGTCAGAGAGTTCTCCTCCAACTCACATCGGATGCTACCAATCTTGTGCCCAACGTTAGTGAGACAGAGGGCCTCTAATCTGCATCATGCTCGACCCCATGAAGTTGTGTCTGGCATGATGATGATTCTTGCACTTGGAGATAGGAACTCCTTTAATGTTTATTTTTCCAAGTTGCTTAGATACTTGGTATAGTTAGATTCATTGCATCATAGGAAATAGTGGTATCTTAATTGTTCTCTTGTAAATGGTTTGGGCATTAATTATCTTTGTAATTCTCTTGTATATAAATAAATCCATTTTGCAAGTAGAATAATCACTTAACCATATTCAAAAAATGAGATCTTTGTCTTTCCTTTTGACAGATAGGATTTCTAAACATAGGAATTGAAAAGCTCTTTTGTAATGGTGATTTATTTGCTTTGCTTTGATTACTTTTGTTGCATTCTCAATGTTTCAAGAGTAGTTATTCTTGTTGTGATTTAGGAATTGTGTGTAAAGCTTCACCACTTATAACTCTTATTTATAATAAAAAAAAAGGATTTACATGATATGATATGATATTATATTATATGATATGATATGATATGATATGATATGATATGATATGATATGATATGATATGATATGACATGACATGACATGACATGATATTATATGATATGATATGACATGATATGATATGATATGACATGACATGACATGATATTATATTATATTATATGATATGATATGATATGATATGATATGACATGATATGACATGACATGACATGATATGATATGACATGACATGAGATGATATGATATGACATGATATGCCATGCCATGGCATGGCACATGCCATGGCATGGCATGGCATGGCATGACATGACATATCATATCATATCATATGATATTATATTATATTATATTATATGATATTATATTATATTATATTATATTATATTATATGATATGATATGATATGATTAGCTAAGATATGATTAACCCAATAAATCTCTACAATATCTTAACACTCCCCCTCAAGATGGAGCATATATATCATATGCACCAAGCTTGTAACAAATGTAATCAACTTGAGACCCTTTAGGCAATTTTGTGAACACATCTGCTAACTGGTCACTAGAGTGGACGAACTAAGTTGTGATTTCTTCTAAGAGCACTTTGTCTTTTACAAAATGACAAGTTTATTTTTATGTGCTTAGTCCGCTCGTGGAAGATCGAATTGGAGACAATGTGAAGAGAAACTTGATTATCACAGAAGAGTTGAGTTCCTTGAGTGTCTCCAATTTGGAGTTGCTTGAGAAGTTGTTGTAACCATGTAATTTCACTCGCAGCTATTGCCATAACACAATATTCTTCTTTCGCACCGAATCTAGCAACTGTATTTTGCTTCTTGCTTTTCCATGAAATCAAGTTACAACCAATCAGAACATAATAGCTAGAGGTAGACCTTCTATCAGATGGTGATCCTACCTAATCAGCATTAGAGTAAGAGAAAATTTTGGAATTGTTTTTGTCCTCATATAGGAGTCCACAACCCGATGCCTTCTTGATATATCTGAGGATCCTTATGACTGCAATCCAATGGTTATCACGAGGATCGTTGATAAATTGGCTTATCACACTTATTAGGAATGCAATGTCTGCCCTAGTGACAATTAGATAATTGAGTCTACCAACGAGTCAACGATATCTTTCCGGGTCATCCAATGGCTCCCTTTGACTCGGGAGAAGCTTGATGTTGGGGTCCATTGGAGTGTCACTAGTGTGGCAATCAACCATACTTGACACGATGAGAATGTCCAAAGCATATTTTCACTACCGGCAGCAGATTGAGCAACCTTGATCCCCAAAAAATATTTCAGAGGGCCAAGGTCTTTCATCTGAAACTGGCACTGAAGGTGAGATTTGAGACAACAAATACCATTAGAGTCATCACCAATAATGACAATGTCATCAACATATACCACTAAATAAGTGCAAAGACCATATGAGGAGTAAAGAAAGAAAATAGATTGGTTAGCCGCACATTGAGTCATACCAAACTCAATTAAGGCCAAGTTGAAGTGACTAAACTAGGCACGAGGAGATTGCTTCAGGCCATAAATAGAACGACGAAGGCAACATACAAGGTGAGATTCATCAGAAGTAGTAAAGCCAGGGGTCTGGTTCATATAAACCTCTTCGTGCAATTCACCATTTAAAAATGCATTTTTAATATCCAACTAGTGCAATGGTCAATGACGAATGGCTGTCATAGCAAGAAACAAACGAACAGAAGTCATCTTGGCTATAGGAGAGAAAGTATCCCCATAATCAAGGCCATAGATCTGAGTATAACTGTTGGCAACCAACCATGCTTTAAAGCATATAATATTGCCATCTGGTGCAACATTCACTATGTACACCTATCGACAACCAACTATAGACATGTCAGGAGGCAAAGGCACCAACTCCCATGTGCCACTAGTCTACGAAGTATCCATTTCATCCAACATTGCCTGTCTCCACCTAAAATCAACCATAGCTTCCCTTGTAGACCTAGGAATAGCAACAAAATCCAAAGAGGAAACAAAAGAAAAGTAAGGAGACAATCGATGACAAGAAAGAGTGCATGCATATAAAGGGTTAGGATTATGGGTAGATCAAATACCTTTGCGGATAGCAATAGGAAGCTCGAGTAAAGGAGGTTCGATTATAGGGAGTGTTGTCGGATGACCGTTTGGAGTAGGAGATGATGCTTGGAGGATGTGTATGTGTAACCACCTATAGATGTCGTGTCCTTCGCTGATAAACAAGTAATGGTAGTGGATCAATGATTACAATCGGAGTTGGAACATCAGGTTGAACATCCAGAGAAGGATGACTGTCAACATCCTCAGAGAAGAAAGGAGAAGACTCAGGTTAAAAAAAAAGGATTTACATGATATGATTAATATGAGAGAAAGAATTGAGAGAAGGAGAGATTGAAAAGATTGTATTATGATTAGAAAAATAAGAAGCTGATATCTGTTAGATATCAGTTACATATATATAGAGCTAACAAACCTAACCAACTCATCTAACCAACTTGATGAGTTGGCAATATTAACAGAAAACAGAAAATATACAATATTAATACAAGAATAATAAAAGTATTTATTATTCTAGTCTCTTCTCTAATACACCCCCCACAAGCTCAAGGGGGATGAAGCATGTCAGATGGATCAGCAACATTGAGCTTGGAACGCAGAGACAGAAAACGCTTGGGAGACAGTGCCTTGGTTAAGAGATCTGCATATTGATGCTGGGAAGGAATATGCGAGACAACAAGAGCTTTGCTGATGACTTTTTCGCGAACAAAGAAGATGTCAAGTTCCATATGCTTAGATCTGGAGTGAAGAACAGGATTGTGAGACAGTGCTACTGTGCTTTGATTATCACAGGCACTATAGGAGTGTTGAGACGAACTTTCAGTTCTTGTAGAAGGGACTGAATCCACAAGACTTCAGTAACAGCTTGAGCTAAAGCACGATATAAGGCCTTAGTACTTGACCTTGCAACAAGCAATTGTTTCTTGGACCACCAAGACACAAGATTAGGACCAAGGTAAATACAAGCTGCCGAGGTAGATCTTCTATCATTGGGATCAGCTGCCCAATTAGCATCAGTGAAGGCAGTAAGGTTGAAAGAGGGAGAGGACCGAGCAGGCGTGAACACTAGACCATGTTTAAGAGTGTCTTTGAGATACCTAAGTATCCTTTTAACCACCTTCCAGTGTTCCTCCATTGGAGAGCACATGAACTGACTTACCTTATTGACACTAAAGGCAATTTCAGGTCGTGTAATTGTGGCATATTGCAATGCACCAACTACAGACCTATACAAGGTAGGATCATCAAACGAAGTTCCTGTTTTAGCAAGTTGCTGACCTCCAATCATAGGAGTGGAGATTCCCTTAGAGTCTTCCATTTTAACCCTGGTAAGAAGATCAGAAATGTATTTGTGTTGAGATAACAGTAACCGGCCATCAGAAAGAGACTTGACTTCAATACCCAAGAAGTAGTCAAGCGTGCCAAGATCTTTAAGAGAAAAGATTTCATTGAGGTGATCAATGAATTTTTGCAATAAGGAGGAAGAATTGCCAGTGAGGATAATATCATCCACATAAATGAGCATGTAGACAGTGGCAGATGGAGTAGAAAAATAAACAAGCTAGGATCGCACTTGCTTTTGTGGAACCCAAGCTTTAGCAAAACAGAAGTTAATCTGTCAAACCAGGCACGAGGAGCCTGTTTGAGACCGTAAAGAGACTTGTGAAGTTTACAGACAAGATGTTTGCTACTAGGTTCAATGAAGCCAGGAGGCTGAGACATGTAAATGTCTTCCTCAAGCATTCCATTAAGGAATGCATTATTAATGTCAAGTTGGCGAAGTGGCCATTGAAAAGTCACAGCAAGGGAGAGCACAATCCGGATGGTGACAGGCTTAACAACAGGAGAAAAGGTTTCAGAGAAATCAACCCCAGGTTGCTGATGAAACCCTTGGCAACAAGTCGGGCTTTGTACTTGTTGATAGAGCCATCAGGATTCTCTTTAAGACGAAAAAACCATCTGCAGCCAATGGGTTTTCTACCAGAAGGTAATTCAACTAAAGTCCAGGTGTGATTGGCATGTAAAGCAGTGAGTTCAGCTTGCATGGCAGAAAGCCAATGAGGGTCAGTAAGAGCAGATTTGATAGTTTTGGGTTCAACATTAGACAGCAAGAGTGTAGGGTTAATTCTGGGTTGTATAATCCCATTTTTTGAGCGAGTGATCATGGGATGAGCATTACGAGGTGGGGCTGTAGGTGAATGTGAGGAGGATGAAGCAGTAGGTGAAGTAGTAGAACTGTTGACAGGCGTAGAAGAGGGAAGAAGATTGGACTCAGATGATCCAGAACTGGCGGTAATGGCAGGTGATATGAGGGTAGAGGAAGATGGATTGTGCGAACAGACAAGGGAGGGAAGTATAGAGACAGAGGTGGCAGGGATAGAAGCTTGGGTTGTTGTAACGAAGAGGTCATTATAAGGAAATCTTCCTTCATTGAAGATCACATCTTTGCTGATGTATATACGGCCAGATCTGCTTAAACATTTGTAACCCTTATGACTAGGAGAGTATCCCAAGAATACACACTCCTCGGACCTAGGTTGAATCTTGTGTTGATTGTAGGGTCTTAGTAATGGAAAACAAGAGCAACCGAAGATCTTTAGAAATGCATAGTCTGGATCCTTGTTATGAATTAGTTTGTAGGGTGATTGAAAACCAACAGAGGAGGAGGGAAGTCTGTTGATTAAGTAGGTAGCAGTTAAAAAGGCATGATCCCAAAAGTTTAGTGGTAAGGCCGAATGATGAAGCATTGCCAATCCGAGTTCAACTATGTGCCTGTGTCGTCGTTCAACAGTGCCGTTTTGATGATGTGTATAAGGACAAGTGAGTCTGTGAAGAATGCCTTCTTGTTGGAAGAATGGTATTAAGGTGCGAAATTCACCTCCACCATCTGTTTGAACAAACTTGAGAGGCGTTTGGAACTGTTTCTCAGCCAGGGCTTTAAAATTCTGAAAGTTGGAGGACACATATGATTTTCTACGAAGAAGATAAATCCACACGTATTTGGTGCAAGCGTCAACACACGTTAAGAAATACAAATAACCACAACTAGATTCTAAAGATGCAGGTCCCCAAACATCTAGAAAAACAAGTTCAAGGGGTTTGGAGTAAATCGTAGTGGAAGGTTGAGAAGGAAGCCTGTGAGACTTTGCAATACAGCATGAGTCACAAAAATCAGAAATTTTATTGACAGTAGGAAGGCGAATATTACAAGTTTGTAGGGCTTTAGTTAGGGAATCATGATGAGGATGCCCTAACCGTAAGTGCCACTGTTTATAGGTATTGGAAACAACATGATTACATTTTTCAGAAAGGAAAATACAAGGGTCAGATTTAGGAAAAGCTAAATTCTGCTTAATATCAATATTGAAAGATGTCTTCTTCGCCAGATGCGGATGAAAGTGATAGAGACCATCTTCACCAAGTTTCCCTTCAAGAAGAGTCTCGTTCAAATCCTGTGATTTGACAAAACAGGAATGAGGATAGAAAACGAAGTAGACATTGTTGTCTTTGGCAAATTTTGAAACACTTATAAGATTTTTGGTCAAAGTGGGAACAAGTAAAAGGTCTTTGAGAGACAAAATTGTGGAAGGATGCATGGGGGACCGAAACATATTAGAATCTATTGAGGCAATAGATGTACCTTGGCCATTGGCCATAGCAATGTGCTCTGCGCCAGTGAATTGAGCACTTTGCAAGAGATACTGAGGGTCCAGAGTGGCATGGTGGGAAGCACCAGAATCTGGGATCCATGCAGTGGCAGTGTTTAGAGTTGGGGCAGCATGTTGAGTAGGAGATGCAGATGCAGTACGCGGATGATGTGGTGGATTGGCAGTTGCTGCAGGATAGGTGAACCCAGGAGGTTGAAAACCAGAACCAGGAAAGGAGCCACCCAAGGAATAGGGGGACCACAAAGCTGGACTAGAATGTCCAAGCATATTAACAGTTCCATAGTAGGGAACAGCAGCAGGGCCAGGGTGCTGAGACACATACCCATGTTGAGAATTGGGACCATAGGTGGGGTAAGGGGTAAACAATGAATGAAAAGGCAACCGAAAACCACCCAAGGATAGGCTATTGGAAAGCTGATAACACGTGGAGGCTTCATGTCCGCGTTTGTGACAAATCTGGCATTGAACAGCAGACCCACGATTTCTTCCTCCACGAGATCCACGACCACGTCCTCCATGATTATTGAAGCCAGCTTGGGATTGAGGCGAAAAATTTTGAACAGTATTAGGCTGAGGGTTTGTCATCTGAGGCGGCTGGAAGGCCAAATTGACATTAGGGACACCAGTTGGAACAGAAGTGGCTTGAGCAAGATTGATGGATAGGGGTTCTTGGATAGCAGCAGCCTTTGCTTGGTCCAGTCTTGCTTCCTGAGCAAGAATCATGTTCTCAAGTTCGGCAGGGGAAAGATTATCATCACGGCAGACAAATGCGGTGACCGTGGAAATTAGAGAATCATATTCTGGTGGAAGACCACCAAGAATGCACTCAGCATGTTCACGAGGCGAAACAGGACTGCCAATGGAGGCAAGGGTCTCAACAATGATGCTGATGCGAAGGAGATAGTCGGAACACGATCTTGTTCCTTTCTTGATAGTGCGAAGCTCGATTCGTAATTGCGTGGCTTTGATTTTGGTGAGTGACTGAAAATGCTGAAATACCAAATCCCAAATCTTGTACGAATGACGGCACGAGACAACACGAGCCTGAATGGATTCAGAAAGTGTTGCAAGAAGCCAAGAAAACAACAGCGAGTCTTTGCAGTCCCAGGCAGTATATTCGGGATTGACAGCATTGGCATCACGATCCTCAGCAGTAAGGAACTTCAGGGGAATTTTTGGATTGACGACAAAGCGTTCAAGATCATGTGCGCGGATGACAGCGGTAACTTGTTGCTGCCAGGTCATAAAATTCCTTTCATCCAGTTTTCATGTGACGGATTGGGAGAAAGTGTGGGAAATAGAACTGTTGGACGTTGCGGAAGCGGAGGCCATTGGAGCAAGATTGAAAGAGAGTCACAGAAGAACGCGCAAGACCAGTGCGAGCAGAAGCAGAAGAGCACACGAACGAAGAACCAAAACACGAAGAACAGAATCGGCGGGCGAAGAGCGCGAAGAACAGAGTCGCACAGAAGGGGCGCAAGAAGCAAGCCACACGAAGAGTAAACAATCAGATGAAGAAGCAGGATCTCAGGCACGAAGAGCAGAATCGCGCAAAGAAGGGGCGCAAGAAGCAAGCCACACGAAGCAAACAACCAGATGAAAACCAGGATCTCACCGTGCTCACGATGATACCATATGAGAGAAAGAATTGAGAGAAGGAGAGATTGAAAAGATTGTATTATGATTAGAAAAATAAGAAGCTGATATCTGTTAGATATCAGTTACATATATATAGAGCTAACAAACCTAACCAACTCATCTAACCAACTTGATGAGTTGGCAATATTAACAGAAAACAGAAAATATACAATATTAATACAAGAATAATAAAAGTATTTATTATTCTAGTCTCTTCTCTAATAATTAACCCTAATAAATCTCCACAATATCTTAACAATTCTAAAAGCTGAAACTTTTGGGCTGATTTGGACTTTTGCTTTTGCATGGTTGAGCTTCTATGGCCTGGCCATAGAACAAAATAACAATCAAGCCTTGTCCCACCAAATTGGTCAGATTCATGGATCATAATTATTTATCTGTGGAAGATACCTTAATTTCCTCTTATTTGCATTATTTATTTCCTTCCAAATGAAATTTGCTTATTTTTTCCAAATAAAGTTTCCACAATCCTTTTTTTCCATGTTCACGGTAGAATATATCTTTCATTAGCTAAGTTCAAAAATTGACTCTTTTTTTGTTGCATGTATACTTTGCTATTTCTACAACCCAGTAGTAGTTGCTACCAGTTTTTTTAGTCAATATATGTGTATGCTAAGCCAGAGTTTTGAATTAGCTTTGTCTTTGTATTTATTTAGACCAGATCTAGAAAGTGACAGTGAGGCTGAAGATGTTGAGCATAGTGAAAAGCTTCGTCAAGTTAAAGCAGTTCTTGAGGAGGTTATTAATTCTTTTGACAGTGTTTTTTCTATGATACTCATGAGTATGTTTTGTATTATGAACCCACTATTAATTGAAATTTGAAAATTAAATTTCTTTTTATCATAGATTTTGTTATTTTTTATGACTTCTCTAATAACTTGTACCCTTTGAGTGGATATTTTGAAGACTTAAAGGAAATTTCAGTTTTACATTAGCTGTCATATAAGGATCTACTAGAAAAACTTTCATAAATTATTGGAGTATAGTTTTACTCATTACTTATATGTACAAAAGTAGTGCAGGATTTATAGAGAAGTTTCTGTTTTATTATTTTCTATTGTATTGTTAATCACATTTATTGTCTGATATAGCCCAACACCTTCTATTAGAAGTTGTTGGCTCTATATAAACACAACTTGTAGTCTCTATTCAGTGTAGAAAACATATTTTACATTTCAGAAATATTCTTTCTTTCTATTGGAGTATAGTTTTACTCTTTACTTATATATGTAGAATAGTAATGTAGATTATGTTTTATCTTTTTCTTCACTGTCACATTTATTGTCTTTATTATAGATCAACATAGATTGGCTCTATATAAATCTATCTTGTATTCCTTGTCCAGTTAGTGAAAATATATTTTGCTTATTGAAACATTCTCTCATCTTCTCTCTTCCGCTCTCTCTCTCTCTTTCTCTCACACAATTCTAATATGGTATCATAGAGCTACTCGATCCTCTTCCCCTTCTCTCTTCTCTGTTCTTCTTGACAATTTTGTCATGGCTAAATCAACTCCTCCAGCGGTTTCTTCTCCACCACCGCCGCCGCCTCCTCCACCCATCAATGCTACACCCCTCAATACTGTTCCCTCAAAGAACCCTCCCACTAATCCCCCTCTGTCTCTTACCTTTTCCCACACCATATCAAAAAAACTGGACACCAAGAATTATCTTCTTTGGTGCCAGCAAGTCAAATCGGTAATCAAAGGCCACAGACTCCATCATTTTCGTGTTAACCCACAAATTCCCCAGAAGTATCTTTCCATCACTGATCGTGATTTTGGTCAGATATCAGAGTCCTATCTTGCCTGGGAACAACAAGATCAACTATTGCTATCTTGGCTCCAATCTTCCATGTCTAAAGACATGCTTACTAGGGTTATAGGTTGCAAGACGTCCTTTCAATTATGGGACAAAATACATTCCTACTTCCTTCTCACATGAACGTCAAAGCTCGTCAACTTCGCAATGAACTACGCAGCACTAATCTTGACAATCAGACCATTTCCGACTATGTTCTCCGAATTCAAACCGTTGTTGATGCTCTAACCGCCATTGGTGATTCAGTTTCTGCAAAAGAGCATCTTGACATCATTCTTGAAGGCTTATTGGAAGAATATGAATCAACCGTATCACTCATCAGCAGTCGTTTTGACATGCTGTCCATAGACGAAGTTGAGACCTTGCTTCTTGGCCATGAATCTCGCCTTGACAAATTCAAAAAGAAAGTTGTTGCATCTATCAATGTCACTACCCCCAACCCTGATCCCTCTTTATTGCACCCACAAGCAAATCTTGCTCATCAAGAACCCGACCCCAATTTGCGCAATGTCGTGGAGGTCGCACAAATTTTCGGGGTGGTCATTTCCCTAATCGTGTTGGTCATGGACGAGGCAGATTTGCTGGATTTCAATGCCAGGTCTTCCATCGCTATGGACATGTTGCTTCTTCTTGCTACTATAGATTTGATGAGACTTTTATCCCAACCTCCCACTGAATGCACCCACGTTCCCCTCTACCAACCACAATGCAGATGCGAGTTCCTAGTACAACAGTCAAACTGTTCCAACCCAGTACTTCCCTTCACCCTCCCATCAACACGCTCACCCTCCCATCAACACGCTCACCCTCCACCCCACCAACATGGTATTCTTGGACCTAGACCACAACCCCCCTCACAAGTCCACTTTGCCTCCTCACATACACAACCTCAAGCCATGATTGCCTCATCTTCCTCCTCGGGTAACAATACTTGGTATCTGGACTCTGGGGCTTCAAACCATGTAACCAATGTCTCTCAAAATATTCAACAGTTTACTCTTTTTGAAGGACTGGATCAAATTCACGTTGGTAATGGACATGGTCTTCATATTAATTCCACAGGTGTTACTACTTTTCCCTCCTCGACAAATCCTAAATTTCATTTTTCTCTAAACAATCTGCTGTTTTTTCCTTCCATTACCAAAAACCTAATCAGTGTTAGTCAATTTTCCAAAGACAATTCTATCTTTTTTGAATTTCACCCTTCCGCTTGCTTGGTAAAATCACAGGATACTAAAAAAATCCTTCTCCAAGGCTCGGTTGGTCTGTATCAATTCCCTGCTTTGCTTCCCACCACCAGCAAACAACTTGTCCAGCGTTTTCAAACTGCTACATCTCCCTCTGTTAACATTGCCAGCAACAAAACTGTTTCTTTTGCCACTTGGCATTCTAGATTAGGTGATCCTAATGCTGATGTAATGAAACTTGTTTTCCGAAACTTCAACATTCAATCTATGAACAATATTGAATCAGATTTTTGTGCCTCTTGTTGTCTTGACAAATCTCATAGATTACCCTCAAATCTGTCCAAAACTGTTTACACCACACCTTTTGAATTAATTTTCAGTGATTTATGGGGACCTGCACCAGCCACGTCTACATGTGGCTATCAATATTATCTCACCTTTGTTGATGCTCACACATGCTTTACATGGATCCATCTTCTCAAAAACAAAGCCCAAACTCTTGCCATCTTTAAGCAATTTCATACTATGGTTAAGAATCAATACAACCAACCGATCAAAGCCTTACAAATGGATTAGGGTGGTGAGTATCGCCCCTTTACAGTGTATCTCAATGATGTTGGAATTCAACATCGTATCATATGCCCACACACACATCATCAAAATGGAGTTGTCGAACGAAAACATAGGCACATTGTTGAACTTGGCCTCACCTTGTTAGCCCAAGCTAATTTGCCTATGGAATTCTGGGATCATGCCTTCCTCACTAGCGTTTATCTAATTAATCGTCTTCCATCTTCCTCTATTCAAAATGTGGTTCCATATTACAAACTTTTCCACCAAAATCCAGATTATCACTTTCTCAAAGTCTTTGGCTGCTCTTGTTTTCCACATCTTAGACCTTACAACAAAAACAAACTTCAATTTTGATCACAAGAATGTGTATTTCTGGGGTACTCAACTTCACACTAAGGCTACAAGTGCCTTGCTACTGATGGTCGTCTCTATGTTTCTAAAGATGTTATATTTAATGAAACTAAATTTCCCTACAAGGATCTCTTCTCTCCGACCACTAGCCATGCTTCTCAAAGCTTGATCCAGGTTCCTCTTACTGTGACCCACACTCAAACCTCTGCACCCTACTCCTCACCAATGCCCTTACATGAATCCAACTCAATCCCCACTCATCAAATGTCACCCACTATGGAAGCCGAGCCTTACACCCCAGCAACCTCACCAAATATGTCCTCTGAATTCTCTCAAGCCGTTACCATGGGTACCTCTCCACCCAATTTATCCGTCCCCACCTCACCTGTCCCTGAATCCGATACACTACCATTCATTCATCCCTCCAATGTTCACCCTATGACAACAAGAGCAAAAGATGGCATTGTCAAACCACGTCTTCAACCCACACTTCTATTAACCCATGCTGAACCCAAAACAGTCAAACAAGCCTTATCCAATTCAACCTGGTCTGTTGCAATGTAGACAGAATACAACGCCCTTCTTAGTAATGGGACATGGTCTCTTGTTCATCTACCCCCACATAGAACTGCCATAGGCTGTAAATGGGTCTTTCGTGTTAAAGAAAATCCTGATGACACTATCCAAAAGTACAAAGCCCGTCTTGTGGCAAAGGGGTTCAATCAACAATTTGGATTTGACTATAATGAAACCTTCGCACCTGTCATCAAACCTGTCATTGTTCGCCTTATCCTCACTCTTGCCTTAACCCATCATTGGCCTCTTCAACAACTAGACGTCAAGAATGCATTTTTAAATGGAACCCTTGATGAGGAAGTGTATATGATTAAACCCCCAGGATTTGAAACCTCTGATAAAAACCTAGTTCGTAAACTTCACAAAGCCATCTATGGGCTCAAACAAGCACCCCGTGCTTGGTTTGAGAAGTTAAAATCGACTTTACTGCAGTTTAACTTTCAAGCAAGCAAGTGTGATCCATCCTTGTTTGTATACTCACATGCCAACAATGTCATCTACATCTTGGTATATGTAGATGACATTATCATCATCAGCAACAATTCAACACTTCTTCATACACTTGCTTCTCAACTTCACTCAACCTTTTCCCTTAAAGATCTTGGTGATCTTGATTACTTTCTAGGCATTGAAGTAAAAGCGCAGTCTGATGGCTCCCTCATCCTAACTCAAAGCAAATATATCTGGGATCTCTTAAACAACACAGATATGGAAGCCTCAAAACCTATTTCTTCTCCAATGGTTAGTGGCTGCAAACTTTCAAAAGTTGGCACTGAAGATTTTCTAGATGCGTCTCTCTACTATTCAGTAGTTGGTGCTTTACAATATGCTACCATAACAAGACCCGAAATTAGCTTCTCAGTAAACAAAGTCTGTCAATTTATGTCTCATCCTCTTGCACATCATTGGTCAGCTGTTAAACGTATTTTCCGCAATCTAAAGGGCACTACCTCTTGGGGTCTCCATCTGCAACCAGCTCCATCCAACTCCCCTTTATCCATTCACGCCTATTGTGATGCAACTGGGCGTCTGATCCTGATGATAGGAGATCTACATCAGTAGCCTCTATCTTTCTTGGACCAAATCTTGTGTCCTGGTGGTCCAAAAAAGCAATCTGTTGTTGCTCATTCCAGCACTGAAGCAGAATATAGAAGCCTTGCTCTTGCCACAGTTGAAGTTACTTGGATACAAACCTTGCTCTCTGAACTTAAAGTCCGTCATTCACCTCCAATCATTTTCTGTGACAACTTGAGCACAATGGCCCTAGCTCACAACCCTGTTCTTCATGCACGCACCAAGCACATAGAATTAGATCTGTTCTTTGTTCGAGAAAAAGTAGCTGCCAAGCATCTTCAAATTGTGCATGTTCCAGCCATAGATCAATGTGTTGATGTTCTCACAAAAGCACTATCTCCTGCGCGGTTCTGTGTTCTTCGATCCAAGCTTCAAGTAGTTGAGTCTCCTCATCCTACTTGAGCTTGCGGGGGGCTATTGGAGTATAGTTTTACTCCTTACTTATATATGTAGAATAGTAATGTAGATTATGTTTCATCTTTTTCTTCAGTGTCACATTTATTGTCTTTATTATAGACCAACATAGATTGGCTCTATATAAATCTATCTTGTATTCATTGTGCAGTCAGTGAAAACATATTTTGCTTATTGAAACAATCTCTCATCTTCTCTCTTCCGCTCTCTCTCTCTCTTTCTCTCACACAATTTGGAGTTTGGGACACAGACTCTAATGAGGGAACAAAAAAAATTAATTCTTTTCTTTCTCATAATATTGAGCTATAAGGTTGAATGCATTGTCTTCCTACATGGGTAAAGCCTCTGACTTGTTGACTAAAGATTAGGCAAGAGTATGAAAAAGTGGAAACACTTTCCTACCTGGGTTGTCAATCATCAAAAATGAACTTAATGATGTTTCTCTGTTGTGCATAATACAGGATATTGTCTGTTAGCTGTGACATGACAAGCATATTGATACAGCATATACTCTTGGTGTCCTTTTAAAGCCTTTATAATTGCTATCTTTACATATTGTTAATCAAAGGCTTTAAGTGTTTCATTTCAATTCCTTTCTCCAACATTATCAGGGAGGACATTTCTCTGGCATATATAGGAAAGTTCAACTAAAGCCACTAAAGTGGGACAAAGTGACAAAAGGCAATGGTGAAGTTGAAGAACGACCTGTTCAAGCTCTTATGATTCTTAAATATGGTGGTGTTCTTACACATGCTGGCAGAAAGCAGGTTCTGATTAATAGACATAAGATACAAATATTTCTACTCAGTTTGAGGCTGAATATGATTATACTGCTGTTTTTGTTGAGAATAAATAAGAAACTTTCATTTAAAATCTTCTTTCCTAGTTGTATGAATTACCTTCTCTTTTTGCAGGCTGAAGAACTGGGGAGATATTTCCGGAATAAAATGTATCCAGGTAAAAATAGCTTTTCTTGAAGTATTGAAGTTGAGAGTTTGAAGAAAATTTATTGTATTCAGAAATATGAATTCTGTCTTATAAAAAGAATATTGTATCAACTATTCAGAGCTGTACAGAAAAAGCAACCAAACATTAACCATCTGTAACTGAGAGTTGGTTAGATAATATCTCAATAGAACAGCAGTATCAGTGATATAGGATCTGAACCTTGGCCATCCAATCCTTGCAAAGTTGCAATACCATACACTGCATTGCCACTAATGAGGAATTTTGCCTAGTCACTGGTATGTCAGTGCGTTAGAGGGTGTGAGCTGTTCCTTTCAACTCTGATCTGCCGACTTGTCTCATATTCATTCTAGAGATCAGCCCAGTCATTCAATCCAGTTTATTCTTTCTCTTTCTCGATCTATTCACTCCATGCAACCATTGCACATCATTTTCATCCTCAGTCTGGTGTTTTTTCACATCGAGTTACTGTGAGAAAAGTAGATCAAAAGGCATTAAGTGTTGTCTCTTGAAGGATTTATAGAAATTTTAGTTTTTGGTTGAAACAAATGACACTTAGATCCGTGTAGTTGATCTTAACTAGGGGGAAGTGGCTTGGTTTTGATTGTTGAACAGGCTGTGTGCATAGTCTATTATATCATTATAAAATACTATGTAAGGAGATGGACCTGATTGTCTATGTTGCCAACAGTGGGTCTCATAATCCCAGTGGTCTATATAATGCAGGTTGTGTTGTATTCAAATACATACTTGATACAGATACAATGAGTGCAAAGAAAAAAATGGGGGTATTTGTAATTGTTTGTGTTTTAATCCATCTAAGATATGTTTCATACAAGATCATGCATTGTCATTTCGTGTAATCAACTTGACAGTGGTCTGTACTATATATAAAGGTAAATCTCTGTGTGGTTTAAAATTGCAGGAGAAGGTACAGGGCTGCTTCGCCTCCATAGCACATACCGTCATGATCTCAAGATTTACAGCTCTGATGAGGGTCGTGTGCAGGTATGGCATAATCAAAAGAAGGCCAAGTGCTTTTGTTTATTGGTTGCTACATTTTTATATATATTGTACCTGTATGATATCTAGATATTGTTATTAAGCCTAATTTGTCCTTTGGCATCATATCTGAGCCATTTTTTTCATGACCCATGTTAAACAGATGTCTGCAGCTGCTTTTGCCAAAGGTCTTCTTGACCTAGAGGGGCAGCTAACTCCAATCCTGGTTTGTTTTCTTTCCGCTGAAGAAAATATTAGATATTTCTTTCATTGGATATGTTTGACTGATTTGGTTATTTTGTTTGAAGGTTTCCCTTGTTAGCAAGGACTCTTCCATGTTGGATGGGCTTGAAAATGCCAGTATTGAAATGGATGAAGCCAAGGTATTTAATCTCTTTGGTTATTTATATTGCCTTCTTTATTATAGGTGGTGAAAATGGATTGACGTTGGAAACAAAAAGAGATATATTGCTCAACATTTAAGAGATGGATAGATACTGGAAGCGATACTTGTTTTTCTTTTTGATTCTCTTAGCCTTTACAGCATTGAATCCCACAACCAACAGAATTCATTAATAAATTTGGACCGGGTTTATCATTTTTGTGGTCTTTAAGGGTCTGGATATTACTAGCTGGGAGTGGGAGCATGTAAATGGCACACACACCTTTCCTGGAGAGTAACCGTTTAGTCAAAATTGGTCAATTTTGTGCATGATATTTTTGCAAATTCATAAAATTAATTTTTTAGTCGATGTTGCGGAACTTGTTACCAGAATTTGCAATTTCATAGTGTTTTATTTGGTTAAATTATATGCACTATCAATCAGTGTAAAAAGTTATTTTAAGATAGTTATACTAAAAGTCAACAAACTCGCTATAAATGTGTTTTGATAGTGTGGGAAATCAAATAGTATTTTAGGAAACAATAAATTAGGAAATTTGTATATTTCCTTGTAATCTGTACAGATTTGAATAGTTAGGAACAATCCCATAAATCAAGGGATTCTAGAATAAAATAGAGTTATTATATTTCCTAAAATAGCATAGGTCTCTGTATATATCTTGTATGATCTCTTTGTATTATGATATAGAAAATCAGTTTTCATTTAACCTAATTTTCCAGATGGTATCAGGGCTTCCGACCTAGGAAGCTTTGTCTGCGCACTATAAACCCTAAATTGGCAGCCTGCATTGCTGCTGCATTTTTTCCCTAACCCTAAGACGGCAGCCTGCATTGCTGCTGCATTTTTTCTAACCCTAAGACGGCAGCCTGCATTGCTGCTGCATCTTTCCCTATACATCTGTTGCACTTTTTTTCCCCTGCTGTTTTCTCTGTGCCTTAATCGCACAACCTTTCCTTTTATTCTTCACCACTCAGGCACCTTGCTATAATGTCAGGGGAAAAGGAGGTTGTGAACCCAACCCCAGAAACAGGGAATACCCAATCCCAGCAACCTGGAGAACTGCAGAATATTCATTCTGCATATAGACTAAATGAAAGAAATTATTTGAAGTGGGCCCAACTTGTTCGTACAGTGTTAAGGGAAAAGGGAAGTTGAGTCACCTGACGGAGTATGGACCTAAACAGGAGGATCCCAAGTTTACTACATGGGATGAGGAAGATTCAATGATCATGGCGTGGCTGTGGAATTCAATGATTCCAGAAATTAGTGACACCTGCATGTTCCTTAACTCAGCAAAAGAGATTTGGGATGCAGTAGAACAAACCTACTCTAAAGCCAAAGATGCTGCTCAAGTATATGAAGTAAAGGTGAAAACTTTGGCAGCAAAACAAGGGAACAAGACTGTTACAAAATATGCCAATCAGCTGAAATCATTATGGATGGAGCTAGACCATTATAGAGTCATAAAAGCCAAATGTACTGAAGATGCAGCACTTCTCAAGGACTATATCGAGCAAGACAGAGTTTATGATTTCCTTGTTGGTTTGAATCCTGAATTTGATCAAGTAAGGATTCAAATATTGGGGAAGCAAAAGGTACCATGCTTCAATGAAGTGGTGGCTATTGTGAGAAGTGAAGAAAGTAGAAGGAGTCTCATGTTAGAGAGTCCAGCAGTAGAGAACTCAGCAATGGTGGCTGACCATAAAGGAGATCAGACTTTGGCCATGATAGCCAAACAGAAGAAGGGAGGATCAACAAATGTGGACAAGAAAGGTGATGGTCTATGGTGTACCTACTACAATAAGCCCTGTCATACTCGAGAGAAATGCTAGAAGTTGCACGGGAAGCCTTTAAATCGAGACCGAGAAGGGGGATATAGAGGAGGGTCCTCAAGGAAAGGAGGACAAGTTTATGTTGCTGCTGGAACAAATGAAGAAAAAAAACTAGAAGCTACTGCCCATCTTAACCAAGAGGAGATAGAGAGGATGAGAGCCCTCCTTAGTAAGCTGGAAAAACAAACAGGTGTGTGTTCTTTGGCATACTCAGGTAAGTTTCCACTTTCTTTTGGATTAAATGTCTCAGATACACCCTTTAACCACTATTGGATATTGGACTCTGGAGCCACAGACCACATGACACCATTAGCCAAACACTTCTCCACATATCCACCATGTCCTAGCAACAAGAAAATTGCCACAGCAGATGGAACCCTTATAACTGCAGCTGGTCAAGGAAATATACAAATCAATCCTTTAATAATCTTAAAAGATGTTCTCCATGTCCCAAAGCTTTCCACCAACCTAGTCTCTATACAAAAACTTATAAAGGATTTGTCATGTAATGTTGTTTTTTACAACGATCATTGTGTATTTCAGGACAAGGATTCGGGGAGGACGATTGGACATGCTAGAGAATGGAATGGCCTTTACTATCTTGAAAATCCAAGTCTGTCCAGTAAGAACAGAATCTCGCACTCCTTCATATCTAAATCTATGATGACCAAGAAAGAAAAAACATGCTTTATCATTGTCGGCTGGGACATCCTTCTTTTGGAGTTATCAAAATTATGTTTCCTTCTCTATTTACCAAGTTAGATGTTGAGAGTCTACATTGTGAGGTGTGTGAACTTGCTAAGCACAAGCGTGTTTCTTTTCCAATAAGTAATAAAATTAGCAATTTTCCCTTTTATCTTGTTCACACTGATGTATGGGGGCCTTCTAATATTCCAAATGTGTCTGGTGCTCGATGGTTCGTCACCTTTATAGATGATTGCACAAGGGTCACTTGGGTCTTCTTACTTAAACAAAAATCTGAAGTTAGTTCTGTCTTCCTAAACTTCCATTCCTTGATAAAAAATCAATTTGGTGTTAATATTAAGAGACTTAGGTCGGATAATGCTAAAGATTACTTCAATCATGTCCTTAATTCTTTTTGTCAAAAAGAAGGTATAATTCATGAGTCTTCTTGTGTCAAAACACCACAGCAGAATGGGGTCGCAGAGAGGAAAAATGGGCATTTATTAAATCAGACCCGAGCATTGTTGTTCCAAAATAGTGTCCCAAAAAATTTCTGGGGGGAAGCTGTTCTTACAGCAACACACCTTATCAACAGACTACCCTCTAGAGTCTTAGGATCAAAAAGCCCTATGGAAGTTTTGTCATCTTTCTATCCAAACCTGTCCACTACAAATAATCGTAAACCAAGAGTTTTTGGGTGCACCTCATATGTCCATATTCATAGTATAGACAGGGGGAAACTTGATCCTAGAGCCTTAAAGTGTGTCTTTGTTGGTTACTCATCCACTCAAAAAGGGTACAAATGTTATCACCTCCCATCCAAAAAATTCTTTGTGTCTAGGGATGTTTCCTTCAATGAACAAGAGGGCTATTTCAATCAACCTTATCTTCAGGGGGAGAGTTTCCGGGAAGACAAGGAAAGTAATTCTGGTTTTTCCACTCTTCCAGACTTGACAGACTTGACAATTGAACCTAAACCAAATCAAATTGAAGCTGTACCAAGTGAAACAAGTCAAGGAAGTGAAGCTGGTCAAGGAATTGGCCAAGAAAAGGAAGCTGGTCAAGAAAGTGAAATTAATTGTGAAGATGATCAAGGAGATGTTGAAGATAAGAGATTTGGTAAGAAGCTGGTGTACTCAAGGAAGACTAAGGCCATTCCAGGATCAAGCCATGTTCAAGAATCCAACTCGACTCCACAAAAAGAGGTAACAGTTTTTTCTCCAGCTGTGCAGGTTGAAATTGAAACCCAAAATGATCTTGACCTCCCAATTGCCATTAGAAAAGGGACAAGAAAATGCACCAAAGAGCCACTTTACCCTCTCTCAAATTACTTGTCTTTTAAAAATTTCTCTCCTGCCCATAAAACCTTCCTAGTAAACCTAAATAGTACTCTTGTACCTAATACCCTATCTAAGGCATTGTCTGATAGAAAATGGAGGCAAGCCATGGATGTAGAGATGGAAGCATTGGAGAAGAACAACACCTGGGAGTTAGTCACCTTACCAATAGGAAAGAAACCGGTTGGATGTAAGTGGGTCTATACAGTGAAATACAAGGCTGATGGATCAATTGAGAGATATAAGGCAAGATTGGTTGCCAAAGGGTTCACCCAAACCTATGGAGTTGATTATTTGGAGACCTTTGCTCCGGTTGCCAAAATGAACACAGTTAGGGTGATATTGTCTCTTGCTGCTAATTATGGTTGGAACTTGGAACAATTTGATGTTAAGAATGCTTTCCTACATGGAGACCTTGAAGAAGAAATTTATATGGAGATACCTTCGGGATATGGTAGAGATGTTGCTGCCAACACTGTTTGCAAGTTGAAAAAGGCATTATATGGGCTAAAGCAGTCCCCCCGTGCATGGTTTGGTAGGTTTACTAAAGTTATGACAGGCCTAGGTTACAAACAAAGCCAAGGGGACCACACTTTGTTCTTTAAACATTCCAAGTCAGGGGGAGTAACAATGTTATTGGTGTATGTGGATGACATAATATTAACTGGAGATGATAAAGAAGAGCAGCAATTGTTGAGCCAATGCTTGGGCAAGGAATTTGAGATCAAGACCTTGGGAAAACTAAAATATTTTTTGGGAATTGAAGTTGCCCACTCCAAGAAAGGGATATTTATATCCCAACAGAAATATATCACTGATTTGCTCAAGGAAACTGGCAAGGCAGCTTGCAAACCTGCTAGTACCCCATTAGAACCAAACCTAAAGCTTGGAAATGCAGAAGAAGATGTTGCTGTTGACAAAGAGATGTACCAACGATTAGTGGGCAGACTTATATATTTGTCTCATACCAGGCCAGATATTGCCTATGCAGTGAGTTTAATTAGCCAATTTATGCACAGTCCAAAGGAGACCCATTTACAAGTTGCCCACAGAATTTTACAGTACCTTAAAGGAACTCCAGGAAGAGGAATCCTATTCAAAAGAAATGGTAATGTGAAGCTTGAAGCCTATACAGATGCTGATTATGCAGGGTCAATCGTGGATAGGAGGTCAACTACAGGATATTGCACCTTTCTTGGAGGAAATCTTGTAACTTGGAGAAGCAAAAAACAGGGTGTAGTGGCTCGGTCCAGTGCTGAAGCGGAATTCAGAGCCATGGCACAAGGTATATGTGAGTTGCTATGGCTTAAAATCATCTTAGAAGACTTGAGGATAAAATCGGAAGGACCTATGAAGCTCTAATGTGATAATAAGTCAGCAATAAGCATAGCCCACAACCCAGTGCAGCATGATAGAACAAAGCATATTGAAGTAGACAGACACTTCATCAAAGAAAAGCTTGATAGTGGCTTGATATGCACTCCATATGTGTCCTCTCAAGACCAAATTGCAGACATTCTTACCAAGGGATTAGGCAGCCACAATTTTGAGAAAATTGTATCCAAGCTGGGAATGAAAACACCTATTCACCAGCTTGAGGGGGAGTGTGGGAAATCAAATAGTATTTTAGGAAATAATAAATTAGGAAATTTGTATATTTCCTTGTAATCTGTACAGATTTGAATAATTAGGAACAATCCCATAAATCAAGGGATTCTAGAATAAAATAGAGTTATTATATTTCCTAAAATAGCATTGGTCTCCTGTATATATCTTGTATGATCTCTTTGTATTATGATATAGAAAATCAGTTTTCACTTAACCTAATTTTCCAGAGATAGGATGTCATTAATATTAAATAGTTCGGAATGCTGAGAATAAATGATTATAATGATTATGCTAAAGAATTAGGGATAAATCCTGAAACTTATTAAAGATCAAGAAGCAGAGAAAATTAGAAATAGGAATTATGCAAGGGCTATGTTATGTATGGGAGGGAATCTGATGAAAACATTTAGTATTATGAGACTATAAGCTCCACAATTCTGTAAAAATGACAATAATTGAAAGAAATTTTCTTTTCATTCTAAGCCAAGCTTCTAGAATTTATTGATTGACATATATAACACTGGATAAAAACTTTAGATCTTTACCTCAAGTAGTTTACTGATAAAGGCATAAAGTAATCAGAGAAATGGCCAATCTGCAAGCCACAAAATGACAGGTCCAAGTTTCTAATAACTGATGTCTGGTGCTTCTGCACTTCATGGTTCATACGTTTTAGGTAAGCTAATGCCAATATACCTTTTATCTTACTTTTTTGTAGGCTCGGTTGAATGAAATTATTACCTCTAATGCGAAAACAGTTGATTGCAATGGATCACCTGAATATCCTGGGACAGTTGATGGAGCTGGATTGCCATCCAATGCATCAGAATTGCTTTCCAATTTGGTAATGCTTTGTAAAAGTAGCTTTCAAGCATAGTTCATTAAACCACTTTGACATTGATATTCATAGGTCTATGCACGTCGTTTATATACAAGTAGAGTTTGAGTAAAAAAGGAAATAATAAATCCTAATTGATCCTATAATTAGGGTAACTACGAAGACCTAAATGATTGTCCTAATTTCGGTAATTAGGAAAGCCTAAACATTGATCTAAATATGGTAATTAGGATAGCCTAAATCATTGTCCAAATTACAAAATTAGGAAAGCTAATTATTACAATAACCCATGGAAACAAATCACTACTAATGTGGTTAGTGAATAAAGGTACATTTAAGATACAGCCAAATTTTTTCTCATTAGTTCTCACTTCTCACCATTAGTTACTGCTTCCTAAGTGCCTCTTCTATCGATAGAATGTTAAACTATTCTTGTGAAAAAGCAAGTATAGCCTGTGTATCCAAATATCTAATTAGTAATAATTTTTTATTTAATTTCTCAATTTTCTTATGCTCATATTGTCAACAGGTAAAGTTGACTAAGAAGGTTACCGAACAAGTAAGACTACTTGCAAAGGATGAAAATGAGAAACTTACAGAAAGAAACTTGTATGATATTATTCCTCCTTATGACCAAGCAAAAGCACTTGGTAAGACAAATATTGACGTTGACCGAATAGCTGCTGGATTACCTTGCGGTAGTGAAGGATTTCTATTAATGTATGCTCGATGGAAAAAGCTTGAAACAGACTTGTATAATGAACGCAAGGAGTAAGCATTTTCCATTGTTGGGTTTAATCTTGTTGCTTTGTTTTTGCCTTACCTTATTTCTGATATTATAAATTTCACATTGTTAGACTTAGAGAATGCTGGTAAATGAGAGAAAAGTTAGTTACATACATGGCTAAAATCACACTGAAATTTTTTAAACTATTTATTTCTTATTTGATATATGAAATTCTTAAAGATATACTTCTAGTATTAAATTATCTCATCTAAATCATTTTTTTTCTCTGTCCATAATAATGTAGTACGTTTTAATGTTGTATCTTGTAGCATATTAAATAAGTGAGGAAAAAAAAAACTTCTACATAGAATTTATGACTTTAATTTTGTTAATTAAAATATTTTTAAATGCTTATAAGTTCAATTTTTAAATAACATTTTCCAATTACAATTTCATGAACTCTTGTGCATTACACGTGTTGCCAATGGGATTTATTTTTCTGGTTGTGTGTATTGGATTAGCAGACACGCTGACAATGCTTTTACTTGCACAGACGCTTTGATATCACCCAAATTCCTGATGTTTATGATTCGTGCAAGTAAGTCATCTCTTTTATCTTATGTTATTATAATTAAGTAGCCCATTTCCAACACTACTATATTTATACAACATTGCAGTTGTGGAGACAGATCATGATTCTATGTTGGAACTCTATCATTATGTGATGTAAATTAAATAGAAGACTTTTTTTCATGGCTATCAATTTCTGGGAACTTGTTCATGTAGATTTCAATGGGAAAATATGTAATTCAAGAGTCTTTTGTTTCCCAATGGCTATAATAGTACTAGCATTAAAACTTTTACTTTCCCCACTACTCTTCTTGGACGTTTGTATCAAAGAACTAAAAGTTCAACTTGTTTAATTAAATGTGCAAAAGTTTTGTAAATACATAAGCAATATGAATCAAGGTATATGATCCATTCAATTTTATGATGTCACTTTTTAATTATTGAAGTTAAATCTTTAGTGTCACTACGATGACAAGGAGTCAACAACTAAGTGTGTTTGGTTTAACGGTGGTCCACTTTCCAAAGTAGTTGAACGTGAAAGCAAGAATTTGCTAGATTCATGTTTAATGTGGGTTTGAACGAAAAAACAAACATGCTCTAATGCCCTGGAGTTTAATTTAAATTATGTAATTTTTATTATTTTCTGGTGGTAAGTTAATGTTGACTTATTGCAGATATGATCTCTTGCACAACGCACATCTTAATCTTGAAGGACTTGATGAGCTTTTCAAAGTTGCCCAGGTATGTAGAAGTATGTCAAGGAAACTTCCCAACTCAAAAATGATTATTAGATTTGAAGAAAGACAAGAGAGAATGAAATCGGGATCACAAATTGATATGTGCTGATAATCAAATTAGAATCAAATATTATAATTGATATGCACTGGTCTCCAACACTCCCCTTCAATTTGGGTGGTAGATGCCAATCATACCCAAATTGGATATGATGTTTTCATGTGTTCCTTGAAAGAGCCGTTGTTTGGATATTTGTTGTTTGCCTGCATGATGGAACATGGTCAACACTTATAATATCATGGTCAATTTTCTCTAATAAAGTATCGGTCAATCTGCACATGCTTTGTCCTATCATGTTGGATTGGGTTCTTTGCTATGCTTATAGCAGCTTTGTTGGCACATAATTTCCTCATAGTGTAGACGATAGGAATTTTGATTTCATCCATCACCTGCTTAAGCCAAATTCCTTCACAAATACCTTGAACCATAGCTCTGAATTAAGCTTCTGCACTACTCTTTGCCACCACAAATTGTTTCTTGCTCCCCCAAGTCACCATGTTTACCCACATAGAGGAGCAATAGCATGTAGTTGATTTTCTGTCAGAAGAACATCCTGCCAATCCAAGTTTGTATAAACTTCAATGCCTCTATTTGAGTTCTTAAAGTAGAGCCCTCGGCATGGTGTACCTTTGAGGTATTGGGGAATTTTGTTCAATACAACGGAAGGTTTTAACCGGTGAAGGATTCTTACCAATAAGGAGTTAAGTGAAGTATTACTATTTGAAGTGTTGTGGAGACCCGCTGCTAAAACCTCAAATATGAAGAGGGTTACAACCTTGACCAAGGAACCAAAGTTCAATAGAGGCAGACCAAGACAAATAATTTCTGCCATTAATTTTTTCTGTAGTTGTAGTAGGAGTGCTACAGACAGAAAGAACAGGACCAGGACTAGTCATTTTGTTGTTACATAGGATGACCGAAGCCCAAGAGAGAGAAGATGGACGTACTCCAAATATAATGAAAGTGGGAGGTGAGGCTTGATATGGAACTAGGAGACGCTGACGAGCAGACTGGCACTGGCGTGACAACTTTCCAGGGATCAAAAATCGGCGCTTGAACTGCACACACCTGACTGGGCAACGCAAAAGGGTGACGTGTGTGAGAGCGTGAAGAGGTTTCTGACCTTGAAACCTCCTAGGTTGAGCCGCACTTGTAGAGGTGGACTAGATCTGGTAGTTGCCGGAGAAAAGATAAGGGCCAGTGGCCAGCAACTGTAGATGCCACTGGACAGTGACAGGCAAAGTATGATTGACACACTCTAATACCAACTTGATATTAAGAGTATGAATAAACTGCTCGAGTATTCAACTCACTCAGCAGATCATTATATAAAACAATAATCGGAGCAGGTTTACATAGGGAGAGAAAATACTATATCCTAGAACCTATATACAATCAACAAACAGATTTATAAAAGCTGTACAACAGATAACAAAACAGCTTTTCTTACATTAACAAATCATCCTGAGGCGATGTCTTTGAATAAGATAGTTTCTCTGGTGAAGTGGCAATCTTTCTTTATGTGTTTGGTGCTCTTAGCAATATGGAGGGCTGCTAGATTGTCACAAGTATCATCTGTGCAACTTCCTCAAACCTCAGTTCTTTGTGCAACTGTTTGAGCTAGATTAGTTCACAAGTGGCTAGGGCCATGGCTCAATATTTGCTTCTTCCCTTGATTTTGCAACAACATTCTGTTTCTTGCTTTTTCAGGAAATCAGATTGTCAGCAATAAGAATGCAGTAGCCAAAATTCCCATCTGAACAGTGTTGGTTTAAACATTCAGAAAGGAACTATATAATTAAATAACTAGTATTTATTGCTTAAAATATTCCTTGTAGAAATAAAATCCCTACGTGTACTACTTTCCCCCTTGTATATTTACTGATGTGTTCAATCTTATCACTTTCCTAATTGCTTGGCCAATTTATTTGCAGATGCTTGCAGATGGTGTAATTCCAAATGAATATGGGATTAATCCAAAGCAGAAGCTGAAGATTGGCTCAAAGGTAAACTCCTTTTGTAAGGAGACTCTAATTTTCATTTTACATTACAAATCTTTAAACAGTTATCTTAGTCTTCCCTTGTACATATTTTATTCGGTATGGCCACTGCAAAATCTGCAACCAACCACCCAAGATAAGGGAATCAAAACCATATCTTCATTGATATCCACTGAATCCTTCTTACCCAATTTGATATGAATACCATGTTGAATCTCAAAAGGCTACAATGAAGTTTTTTTTAAAAAACTTCATCATCTCCAGATGCTAATTGTAAATGGTACACCTCCAGAGATCTCTCTCATACCCCTAAACACCCATGATTCACTTTATGTATTATTGATATTCTTTGTGAATAATGAATTTTAGATTGTTCCACTATGAATTTCAGGATCAGATTATCTGAGCCCTTGCTCTCTGTTTTTGGCAACATGAAGCCTTAAGTGTTTTCTGTAGCATTGTGTTTTATGCTTTCTGTTTTGAGGAAGAAAAGAAAGAAAGCAGAAGTTATAATGTTTATAAATCTTGTGGCATTGATTTAATTTGAATTTTTGAAATATGTTGTACAAACCGCAAAAGCAAACAGGGGTTGAATGAATAGCAAGGGAAACTGCTCTTAGCTCTCTTTTTTCCTTTTCTGTTTTGTGGGCTTTTATGGGCTGCTCCTCATCTATTTTGGGCCACGTATCTTTCTGTTTTTCTTTTCTGTTACATGCGTATCTTTCTGTTATTTTTCCCTTCTCCCTTCTTGTATATATGTCGCGTTCTGCAATCAATAATAACAAGATGGGATATTGAGTATTCTCTTGCAGTTATTTCATCTTCCTTCTTTCACATATTTTGTTATGGTATCAGAACTCTTCCATTGAAGAGCTCTGTTGTGCCCTCTGATCTTGTTTTTCTTCTCGGATCACCATGGAATATGAACAAGTACCTGGTGTGCACAACTATCTTTACCTACATCCTAGTGGAAATCCGGCTACATCTCTTGTATCCCCTGTTCTCGATTCAACAAATTATCATTCATGGAGTAGATCATTCATTATAGCGCTTAGTGCGAAAAACAAAGTCGAGTTCATTGATGGTGGTGCTCCACCTCCTCTCAAGACAGATCCCCTTTACTCGGCGTGGTGTCGCTGCAACAACATGGTTGTGTCGTGGCTGGTGCATTCGGTTTCTCCTTCAATTCGTCAAAGCTTTCTCTTGATGGATCAGGCTTATGACATTTGGAAAGATCTCAAAACACGTTATTCACAAGGTGATCTTTTGCGCGTCTCTGATTTGCAACTTGAAGCTTCTTCTCTCAAACAAGGTGATTTTTCCGTGACGGAATATTTCACGAAGCTTCATATCATATGGGATGAATTAGAAATTTTCAGACCTAATCCTGCTTGTTCCTGCACTATCAAATGTGCCTGTTCTATTCTCACCATTATTGCTCAACGCAAACTCGAAGATCAAGCTATGCAATTTCTTCGTGGATTGAATGATCAATATAATAATGTGAAATCCCATGTTCTTCTAATGGACCCACTACCACCCATCTCTAAGATATTCTCTTATGTGGTACAGCAGGAACGCCAACTTCTGGGTCAGAACTTCATTGCTAATGTTCATCTTGATCAAACCTCCTCTGTTAATGCTATTACCTCACCCACCTGCACTCATTGCAACCGAATCAGACACACTGAAGCAGTGTATTTTCGTAAACATGGTTTTCCCTCTACCACTAATCGAAACAATAAAGGCTCCTCTAATCGGCCCCGACGTATTTGCACTCATTGTGGAAAAAATGGTCATACCATTGAAGTTTGCTATCAGAAGCATGGTTTCCCCCTGGATCTCAGCCTTTATCAAATAAAACTGCAAGTGTCAATCACACAGTGACTGGTGATTGCAAAGTCACTGAGGGTACTCAATCCCTTGAATCCCAAGATGTTCGTTTCACCCCTCAGCAGTATCAAGCTTTGCTTGCTTTAATTCAACAATCCACTACTAGAAACCTGTTTCTCCTTGTGTCAACCAAATCGGATCTATCTCTTCTTCTTACACAAAACCTTCCTCTTCCTCAAGTACTCATTTTCTTAATGTTTGTTCTGTTATCTCTACTCCTTCTTTCTCTTGGATTTTGGATTCTGGTGCTACAGATCATGTTTCTTCTTCTCTTTCACATTTTTCTTCTTTTTCACATTTTTCTTCTTTTTCACCTATTAATCCTATTGATGTTAAGCTTCCTACTGGGCAACATGTGTTGGCCACCCATTCCAGTATTGTTAAGTTTACTAACTCTTTCTATCTCGTTGATGTTTTATATATTCCAGATTTTACTTATAACCTGACTTCTATCTCCAAATTAGTTTCCTCTCTGCCGTGTCAACTCATTTTTGGTCATCATTCTTGCATCATCCAGGAAACGAATACCATGAAGAAGATTGGTATAGTTGATGTAAATGGAGGACTCTACAGTTTCACTGCCAGCAACATTCATAATCCCTCTACCAATTCTATTATTGTTCACCCCAAGTGTAGCATCCAACCCATCGACTTGTGGCATTTTCGCATGGGTCATTTATCCCATGAACGTTTACAATTAATGAAACAATCTTTCCCTTTTCTGTTTGTTGATAAATCTTTTTCATGTAACACTTGTCATCATGCCAAACAAAAGAAATTCCCGTTTTCTTTGAGCCATTCATATGCATCGCAACCTTTTGATCTCTCTTACACATGGATATATGGGGGCCTTGTTCTGTTACTTCTACGCATGGACATAAATACTTTTTAACCATTGTCGACGATCACACTCGTTTTACTTGGCTGTTTCTTATGCAAAATAAATCAGAAACTCAACAACACATCATGAACTTCATTACTAAGGTTATAACTCAATTTGATAAGCATGTTAAAGTGATACGCACCGATAATGGTTTAGAATTCTCCATGACACAATATTTTTCCTCTAAGGGAATCATTCGTCAAACAACTTGTGTTGAAACCCCTCAACAAAATGGCATCGTTGAGAGAAAACACCAACATCTTTTAAACATGACTCGATCTCTCCTTTTTCAAGTCAATTTACCTTCTATTTTTGGTGTTTTGCTCTTATGCATGCAACTTTTCTTATCAACTGCATTCCTACCCCTTTTCTGCATAATATATCCCCTTTTGAAAAACTTTATGGCCACCCAAGCGATATTTCCATACTTCGTGTGTTTGGATGTTTATGCTACAGCAGTACCATTACCTCTCATAGAACCAAGCTAGATCCCCGTGCTCATCCTTGCATCTTCCTTGGTTTTAAACCCCACACTAAGGGTTATCTCCTTTTAAACCTTCACAGTCACGGTCTTATAGTTTCACGCAATGTTATTTTTCATGAAGATCATTTTCCTTTTTTCACTAACCCTCATTCTCCTTCTTTTTCTTATCCTGTACCCATTCATTCCACTTATGATGATTATCCCACCTTCCCTTCTTCCACCATTGTTGAGTCCTCTGACCCGCCCACTCCTGAACAACATTCTTCTCCTCCAACTCTTTGACGCTCTACACGTCCACGCAGACCGCCAACCTATCTTAAGGACTTTCATGGTGCATTTACATCAACTGGTACTAATTCTTCCACAGGTATTCGTCATCCTCTTCACTCTTTTCTTTCTTATGATCGTCTTTCTCCTTCTTTTCATCACTATGTTTTATCCATTTCTTCTGTTACCGAGCCAAAGAATTTTGTTGAAGCTTCCAAAAGTGATTCTTGGCTTAAAGCAATGCATGAGGAGATTTCTGCATTAGAAGCGAATAATACTTGGGTTCTTACTACTTTGCCTCCTCACAAGACAGCAATTGGATGTCGTTGGGTCTATAAAGTTAAACACAAGGTTGATGGTTCCATAGATCGATACAAGGCACGCCTTGTTGCAAAGGGGTAATACCCAAATGGAAGGTCTCGATTTCTTCGACACTTTTTCCCCTGTTGCTAAATTAACCACTGTTCGACTTCTCCTTTCTTTGGTAGCTATTCATAGATGACACTTGAAGCATCTTGATGTTAACAATGCTTTTTTACATGGTGATCTAAATGAAGAAGTCTACATGCAATTACCTCCAAGGCTTACACCATCTTTTCAGTGCTCTCTTTATGGCCTTAAACAAGCCAGTAGACAATGGTATGCTCATCTCTCGTCATTCCTCATTCAACATGAATATGTTCAATCCCCTTCTGATCACTCATTGTTTCTTAAGTGTTATTCTGCCACAACTACTGTTATTCTGATATATGTTGATGATATAGTTCTAGCTGGCAATGACTTAACTGAAATTCATCATATTACTTCTCTTCTTCATTATACTTTTCAAATCAAGGACCTTGGTAATTTAAAGTATTTTCTTGGTCTGGAGGTAGCTCGCAATCACATAGGGATTCATCTATGTCAGAGAAAGTACACTCTTGATCTCATTTCAGATACTGGTATGCTTGCTTCAAATCCTGTTTCAACACCCATGGATTACTCCATGCATCTCTATGCTTCATTTGGCACTCCCCTCACTGATACTTCTACTTATTGTCGTCTTGTGGGCCAATTAATATATCTCACCAACACTAGACTCGACATCACCTATGTTGTCCAGCAACTCAATCAGTATGTTTCCAATCCAACAACAGCTCATCGCCAAGCTTTATTTCGTACTCTCCGATACTTGAAAGGAACTCCTGGCTCAAGGATTTTTCTCTCTGTCAACAACTCAGTTCAGTTGAAAGCTTTTAGTGATTCAGATTAGGTCAGTTGCCTCGATACTCGTCGTTCCATAACTGGTTTTGTTGTCTACCTTGGAGATTCTCTCATTTCTTGGAAATCAAAGAAACAAATCACTGTCTCTCATAGCTCTTTTGAAGCTGAGCATCGTGCCTTGGCCACGACCACTTGTGAACTTCAATGGCTATCCTATCTTTTGAAGGATTTTCATATTGATCCTATTAGCCCAAGTTTCTTGTATTGTGATAATCAGTCTGCCTTGCAAATTGCTTCCAATCAAGTCTTCCACGAATGCACGAAGCACATTGAGATTGACTGCCATATTGTGCGTGACAAAGTTTCTACTGGTCTGCTTAAGCTTCTTCCCATGTCTTCTTCTCTGCAACTAGCTGATATACTTATGAAGCCTCTTTCACCATGTATGTTTCGCAGTCACTGTTCCAAGCTGGGAATGATTAACATACATTCCCAGCTTGAGGGGGGCTCTTAGCTCTCTTTTTCCTTTTCTGTTTTGTGGGCTTTTATGGGCTGCTCCTCATCTATTTTGGGCCACGTATCTTTCTGTTTTTCTTTTCTGCTACATGCGTATCTTTCTTTTATTTTTCTCTTCTCCCTTCTTGTATATATGTCGCGTTCTGCAATCAATAATAACAAGATGGGATATTGAGTATTCTCTTGCAGTTATTTCATCTTCCTTCTTTCACATATTTTGTTAACGGCTTTTTACTTCTTTTGGTAATTAGAAAAACACCTCAAAAAGTTCATGTTCTGCTTGTATGAGGGTTATCACCGTACCGTGTTGCCACACCTTGATTACAAAAATTAATAGCCCTATCAATTTCTTTAGTCATATTATATCAACATTGATTATCTAAATGTTGTTACCATCTTCCAAACCAAAGAGAAATAAGAAACCTTTTATAACTCCTTTAGCTCCATGCAGTTTATATTGCTTCATGATCATTTGAACGCAGTACTTGAATTAAATACATTGTTTCTACATATGTACTTAAAACTATAGCCACCTGATTAATTTGTTTTTCACTGTTTCAATTCAGATTGCTCGTCGGTTATTGGGAAAACTTTTGATTGATCTGAGAAACACTCGAGAGGAAGCCATTAGTGTTGCTGAGCTAAAGAATAACCAAGCCCAGTCATTATCTGTAAAAATTGAGAAGGAAGATGCAGAAGCCAAGTCAAAATTATTCCATAAGAACGATGAAATAGATCAAGATGATGATGATGATAAAGAGACCAAATATCGTTTAGATCCAAAGTGAATATCTGGTCCTCATCTGATTTTCGACAATATTATGCTCCATTCTAATCTTGTTATGTTGCACCAGGTATGCAAATGTGAAGACACCTGAGCGTCATGTGCGAACACGCCTATACTTCACATCAGTGAGTGTTCTTAAATACTATTTTTACCAACAATTTCTTGGAAATTGAAAATTTTCATCATAATGGTTGGGGAATAGGTTGTATTTGACATCTTATCCATTTTGTTTTTTACGAGAAAAGATTTGAGTTGTTTTACACCAATTGATCAAGTGATATAAGCATGTCCTGTTTATATAAACATGCATAACTATATTTCATTTTGACTTGGTTCATATTTAACTTGGTGGTATTTCTCACGATGAAAAGGCGGCCCAGTCATCAATCTTATTGTTAAATTAATTATTGTGGAGGAGATTTATACAGGCATGTTCATATATATAAAATCATTTTGGGGTCTTCACGTAGCAACTTAAACTTTTGGTCTTGAGTCTTGACATAGTATCAAAAGCCTCTTATGATCAAGTGATGAGGTGCGTTAATGGGGCCTCTGCATTATTCAAGTTTCAAGCTTAATGAGATCTTAGTATCTTACCTGACGGGGTGTGTTAAATTAGAAATTTAGGTATATAAAATAATTCCCGGGCTATCACGGAGCAGGCTTAAGCTTTTAGAAAAATTGGCATTTGACAATTGCATTAGTGGCAAATTGACTTAAAAAATTTGCCGAAGATGTTTCCTGTCTTTGCTCGAGTGACATTCTTAAGTTAAGCATAATTTTTTTAGTACGAAGTTTCTGTAGTATGAGTCCATTTGGTTGAAGTTATTTGGTTCGTATGTTATTGATTCATTATATTGTATCTTAAACAGAACAAAAATAGCAGAGCTCATATGACATTGAAACCTCAAGTCCTGAACTGCAAATACATTGAAACAGTGTGATTCATAAAATTTTGATATTCATACTCTGGCTTATTTTGTTGACAGGAATCACATATTCATTCTCTGATGAATGTTCTTCGTTATTGTAATTTGGATGAATCCCTTCAAGGAGAAGAGAGTCTTATTAGCCATAATGCTCTAGAGCGACTATGTAAAACAAAGGAGCTTGACTATATGAGCCACATTGTGCTTAGGATGTTTGAGAACACGGAGGTGGGTGATTTTGGCAATAACATGAGCATGAATAGTGTGTCTCTATGTAATGTGTGATTTAATATTTGTATTTATTGAACTTTAAAATGGTAGGTGGCTTTAGAAGATCCTAAAAGGTACCGCATAGAGCTGACCTACAGCCGTGGTGCGGATTTATCCCCCCTGGAGGTAATGGTATATGGTATATTCAACTAAATAGAGGAATACAGAATCTAATAGTAATATGTTACATGTGGTGTTGGCAGAAGAATACTTGTTTACATCAGGAGCACACATTGCCTATCAGGGGTCCAGAGAGGCTGCAAGAAATAGGATCATATCTTACATTAGAAACTATGGAGAAGATGATTCGTCCATTTGCTATGCCTGCAGAAGACTTTCCTCCAGGAACACCTGCATCATTTTCTGGCTATTTCTCAAAAAGCATGCTTGAGCGTCTCGTTAACCTTTGGCCTTTCCATAAACACCCCAGTTCTAATGGAAGATAAAATTACCTTTATTTAAATTTCATTTCATTTGTTTTAGTTGTTCTACCCTTGCTCCCTCTCCCATTAGAACAACTATAAATAAATAAAATTTAAATACAAACTAATTACGGTTAATTCTTGATTATCCAGAGCGAGCTTTGGAGAAAATTTTGGAACATCTAGCAACCCAACAATAATGTTGCAAGTAGTAAAAAGTAGCCTTTAGTAATTTAGTAATAAGATACACTTGCTTCCCAGTCTTTCAATTATTATTATTGAAGTAAATAATATGTATTAACAGTACATCTTATCGTTATGTATAGTATATTTGTTCTACCTTAAATATCATATTGTCATATTAATGATAATTGGTTAATCTAAATTAATACATTACTAGTATTTAATAATGTGATTATTTTAGATTAATTGAAGAACATAGTCTGATCGGCAATGGTATGTACTCCTGACTCCTGAGCCTACAATTACAAATTTACGATCAATACGTCAATGCTAATGGTGAAATCAAACGGCGTGTGGAACTGTTTTGGATCTATGTATCAATTCATGGGCCAGAAAGAACGAAAACTAGTGTATATATTTCTCATAAATAAGACGAGCATGTCATATCTTGTGAAAATTTAATTTTAGAACAGAAAAAATCATTCAAAATGATTTATAAACTCCTAGAAGTTTAATTTTGCCAAGTCTTTTTCAAATCACTTCAAAAAAATTTAATTTGAAAGAGGGTTCAATATGTTCCGGAATCAATTTGTTAAAAGAGAATTTAACACGTCAATTAAGTTTTCAGATGTGAGTAATAAGCTAGATCGAAATAAAATTCCGAAAGTAATTTATAAAACTTTCAAGATTAAGCAATTTAGAAATGAAAAAAATAAGCAGTGATTTCTTTTAAAAATAAAAATAAAATAAATAAAAAATTAAAAAAAGAAACTGGTACAAAAGTATAATCCTGTGGGCTATGAAGTGCGAAGCAGTTGCAACTTGTAGGCCTAGTATATAAACGAAATACCCTTAATATGATGATTCGGCCTAAGCAATGGTGCAAATTGTCTTTCCGTAGGTTGCCTTCTGAACTTAACATGGATCTTATACAAAAGCTGCTTAGAACTTGTATAAAACCAAAAGAATTAAAACATGAAAAATTAATGATTTTTTTTAGCTTATTTTTTCACATGTAAAAAAAAAAAAAAAAAAAAAAAAAAAAAAAAGCTTTTCTTGTAACACTATGTGTTTTGAGATGTTTTAATTTAATTGTATGATTAGTTGTAGGTTGTTAATATTGATGTTTTAGAACTTTGAGGATCAAGGGGTCGTGAGAGTTTAGTTGTCTATAGGTAGTTGAATCAGAGTTAAGATAGCTCAACCTAAGGAAAGCTATATAAATTTTTTCTTAAACCCTAAACATCATAAGTTTAGATTTTAAGAAAAGTTAAAGAGAACTTAAAGAGTTCTTTGGAAACTGGATCTTTTTTCTCCTTTTTCTACTGAAGATTTTTCTTCAACCCTTCCCTATAGTTAATCCAAAGTGACTAAGTGGAAGATTCAAAGCTCCCAAAGTTGAGAATCTCGATTGTTCACTTTATACATATATATTGATAATTCATTATGTTTTAAGTTGATATACTACATAATAATGTTTTTATGTTGCTAAGTTATAAGTTGATTAATGATAAAGTTGTAAAGTTGAATGATGTTATAGTTGATCAAGTTGATAAATTATTAGGCATGTGGTGTATATACATATCTTTGTTGAGATACATAATAATTAAAGGGGAATAGAAATTTTTTTAGACATTAAAATATTTCATTATGTAGATATAAGTTGTAGTGCTTCGAGAGCCCAAATTGAAAATCCTTCAATAAGTAAGCTAGCTTCTAAATGGTTAATTATTTTAAGTTGTTTCCTCTAAGTTCTATGTGAAAATCATATGTGGATAAAGTCAAGGCATATATATATAAAGTGAACAATCGAGTAAGTTACAAGGCCGAGGGACTTAATTCCCTAACCGAGAATTGGAAAGGTGTAGTATTTGAAGGATCTTTTGTTGATGGTTTGTTTGATGTCACGTTGATGTGACATAGTAATTGTTTAGAGGAACTAACCACTAATAGGATTATTTTATATATAGTTTAGTATGTTATGCATATATTGTATATATGTATATGGTATGTATATGACCTCTTCAAAGAATTCTTATTTTTAATTTGATTGGTAGGAAATGTTTTACGTTTTCTATGTCCTATACATATAATTATTACATGTATAATTAAGTAATTGTCACTAAATAATCTTAATTTAGTTGTATATGCTTTATTTTTTAACTATATTATATTGTACTATACTGAATATAGCAATCTGTCAAATTATTGCACTATGTTTTATTTTTTTAATTGTATTATATTGTACTATACTAAATATAGTAACCTGAAAAATTATTACACTTTTAATTGATGCTAAAAATAAGGCTACATTTGCAAGCAAAGACTTCCTCGTCTAGTAGAACTTCAAATTGATCCTTTCCTTAAATTTTATATTCCAAATAAAAAAAAATTATAAAAAAAAAGGATAACTTCGGACTTAATACTTCTTATTTATTCTCAAAGATGCATGAAATTGGTCATTATTATCGGCTGTGGATATTTAGGAAAAAAAAAAAAAAGGACGCATGAAAATAAAATGCAATTCTTAGACCACGTTTTACTTTATATTTACAGAAAAAGAATATAAGGAAGTGTTTTTTCGCACTTAAAAATATTACGTTTATTAAGCATCCACCTAACTTGTGCAAAGATATTGACTGATTGATGCTTGATTAATCAATTCTTTAATGAAATAAACGTGTTTATTTTAGAGAACAAAGAAAAACGTAATATAAGAATTCATTTCCAAAGCAAGAGATCATTGTTCAAGAAAGCGAGAGAAATTAATTATAAAAAAAAAACTAAAAACCTAAACAAGAAAAAAAGAAGAAGGAAAAAAAAACAGACAACGGGGAAAAATGGAGAGAGAAGGACTCAGCACAACACAAACTTATGGTTTCTAATTAACAAAAAATAAAGGTAATAAATGAAAACAAGATCATCTATTTGTTTTTTTTTTAAATTATAAAAGCATTTTTTTTAAATAAAATACATATTTTTATTTTATTTTTTTAATATGTTGTCTAAATTTCTTTCTTTAAAATAAGTAATTTTCTATTTTCTTAAAACAATTCTTATCTATTTTAAAAAAAAAATATTTTAAAAAAACTATTATTTAAAAAACACTTATTTTTAAATTTAACATACGGATCTAATACCCGAGTTGGACATTAGAGGATTTTAGATAAGCAAGCCTTACATTAGTTGATAAGAACAGTAAATAAAAGAAATTCATCAATTTATAGAGTCAAGGCATTTTTTAAAGAGAGAAATTTAATCGCTAGCATTTTTTAATTAAAATTTTAAACGAAGCAAGCTTGATTCTCAAGTTTAAGAAATATAGAAAGGTAACTAGTGATTTAAAAATAAAAAGTAAATTAAGATATTATTTTAGCTAAAACGAATTTTAGTATTTTTGTAATAATAACTCAATTGAATTTAAATTTGACTTTTAAATTTTAGATTTCGACACACCGTATTAATAATGTATTGATTTTAATAATTTCCACTTCAATTTTAAAGTTATTAATAAAGAAAACATTCATAATTCTCTTTAACTTTTATCTACAAAATTTATTTAAATTAAAAAATACCGATATAATATTCGACAAATGTGCTACTCCAATAATACTAAAATAAAATTAATTCCACTTCTAAAACTAACAAAATATGTAATACTAATATTAGTATAAAAATTTAAAAAAGAAATTAAAAGATATAGGCTCAAAATATCTATAAATGTCATATATAAAATATACGATTAGATTTATATTAGACACTAATATATAATATTTGTAATAATCTAATAAGTATCTATATTTACTATAACTCAACGACTAAGAATAGAAAACATAAATGTCATATAACTTAATATTATCATGTAAGCAATATATGAATATTCATGTAACATTATATATGAATAGGAATAAACAATTGAAAATATAAAGATTTCTCAGTGGGATTACAACATAATCCTATATATAATATCAAAATTGCAATATAAAATTTTTAAGTTATCAGTCAGGTAACATCTAACTATTTAGAATAGCCTTCACCAATACATTATCATTACCAAAATCTCATAAAATGTTGCATCACTCGTATCCAACGTGATTAAGGCAAAGAGTACTCCACTCTCACATGTTTGGCATGGTAAAATCTACGCTCGACTCCAATCAAATAAAGATTTTCTACCTAACTCACATCTGACACCACACCTTTTAGTACCTAACGTGAACCCATGCATAGATGAGTCTCTCTTCTAATGTCCATCGCTTTTCCCATCATGCTTAGCACTAGTTCAACCCAAAGTCACTCCTTCTTTTCATGTCCAACGCTATTAATCTTACACCCAACGTGGAGAAAAGGGAGGACCCTCTTACTTAATTGTGCCTGATGTGATGAAAGCGCGCTTGGTCAAGAAAAAAAGGGGAAAGAGAAGTTTTTCACTTTGTATGATTTTGCTTAATTATACCCCACAACACAGTCACTCTAATTAGCTAAAGAAAGAATGAAAGAGAAGAAGAAAATCTCAACGAAAGAAGAAAAAAGAGGAAAAAAAAATCCTTCAAGCTCTCTCTATCTTTGCTAAACATGAGTATTACAATATATGTATATTAAAGATAAGATATAAGAATATAATTCACAAAAAAAAATATAAAAAAAATGATGTTGTTTAGTCCTTTTAAAATGACATTAATAAAAATAATATTTTCATAAAAATTGATAATTAAAAGGCAATTAAGGAAGTAGTGGTTAAATTTCCTATAGCATATTTAAGATGATCCTGTAAAAAGCAACATAAAATCAATAATGGCGAAGACGCTATCATAAAGTCACAAGACGAAGCTTATATTCTAAATCATGAAGATTTAGGTGTCACATAAACGTATCATTAAAGTGCCATTTACGTCATTAAGATTAAAAGGTGGGGAAAGGGCGATGTTCCTTTACCAACGAGTCAATCAACATTATTCATTCTTACCTTTCAAGAAGAAAATCTGTATCAATATTCTAAACTAATAATTTTTTCAATGACCCCTATACTAGTCAGAAAGTGAAACCCTCCAACTTCGATCATTCTTACCAAACTTGAAAATTGCATTTACAAACTTCTGTGAATCAAAGAACTATATAAACTGAGGTTTATGAGGCCAAACCTAAGACCAATAATTTGAAAGAAAAAAAAAAACACTTTTATTAGTGCCGTTATTTTTTCAGTATTTGTTTTCAATTAAGATTTTATGAAAATAACAGTTTTTGTTAATGTTTTTAAGAATAGCAATTCTTTCTTGAGCTTAGACAAGAACAAGAGTGCCAAAAAGAATTGTTGACACGTTTTATTTTTGGCAGATGAAGGCTCTCATAATTTAAATTTAAAACGACAACAAAATGTGACAGAAAACACCAAAATGATGTTAGAAGTTTACTGTTCGGTTTGGACCACTCTTTCCGAAAAGTGAGAACTCCACATCACACGTGTCAACACAAACTCAATACTACAAACCCTTTCAAACTCTTACGCTCTTTTTCTTTTAATATTTAATTTACCAACAATGGAATTCTCAAATCTCAACACTTCTTCACTTTTTTTTTTATTTTTTTTTATCCTATTGTTCTATTTATTCTTTTCATTACACCATTTTTTTGTCATTAAAAATTTGTTGTGTATGATAGTTTTGTCGATATAAATAAATAGATACATGTTGAAAAAGTTGGTGAAAAGAGAGAGAAAGCCTTTCTTATCTCCCACTCTATTATTATTTCCATGAATTTTGTGTTCATGCCATACTAAGTGGATTCACACTTCAAACAATGCGTCTCTAATTTTCTGATTTAACCTATTTAAATAAAGAGTTAATTATTTATACATTGTTAGTATAAAGTTTTTTTTTATACTAATAATTAATTATATATTTTAATTATGTCATGTTACTGTAAACATATTTACTTTTAACAGTAACATGACATAATTAAAAAATATAATTAGTTGTTATTGTAAAAAAAATTTATACTAATATATAAGTGATTAACTCTTAAACAAATTCGTGCACATACATGGATCATTCATTAATTAATATTAACTAGTCACTAGAATTAAAAAAAAAAAAGCAGTTTTTTTTATTTTTTTAAATTTAAATTAATTTTTTTAATAATTAAGATATTAATATAAAATATACATCCACATCCTAGATAATTAATACCGAAAAATCTAATTGATCATTATCGTTAAGTCTTGCATTTTTTTTTACTTATTTACAAGACTCAAACCCAACTTTTTCTAATTATCATTTAGAAACATCTTATTGATGGTTTAAATTTTATTTTAATACCTAATTTACAGTAAATTAATAAATATTGTCAAAATGAAGCTCTAATTTTAATTATCAATTAGTATTATTTTATGAAAAATAAAATATACCTTATTATTATGCTTGTTTTAAAAAATTATTAAGTGAATGCATGTTAGTCATTATAAATGTTAAAGGGAAATATTTATATGTTTTTTTAAAAGGTATAGATTAAGAACATGACACGATATATGCATATAAAAGAAATATTTATATTTAATATTGCTTCCAGATTTTTATATAAAAAAAATTGATTGCATAAATATCTATCAAACATAATTTAGAAGTTACAACAAATAACATATTTCCCTTTGGATTAATAATATATATATATATATAAAAAAAAGTGAGTATAATACACACATTTGCATTCGACTAGATATTATAACCAAAATTATGAAATTAAACTCCGACAAAAAATAATAGTTAAGTGAAGCTTAGTCAAAAATAGTGACCGCAAAATTTGAATTCATAATGTAAATCATTTTTTTATCGAGACTGTTGCAATAAAGTATATTTTATTTGGTTTACATAAATGATATCACTCAATTGATAATTAAATATTAATTTATTTAAAATATAAAAATCACTAAAATAATTTTTCTTCTTTGAACAATTTTTTTTTTATATTTTTATTATAAATTAAACTCCAAACAACATGTTTAATAAGTTCAATTATTTATTAATTATGCTAGACCTTACTTGTTCTGATAACATATTAATGAACATGTACACAATTTACTTGCAAACTTCAAGGAAAAAAGTAGTGATGCGGCCTCAATTTAATTTAAGTGTTCAAAATTTTGAATATATTATTCAATTTATTATTTTTAATGGTGATACACTTACAGATGGCTTGTGATCGTTCAAAATATTATTTAATTTATTATTGTTTAAAATAATTTTACATTGTCAATTAATTAAATATTTTTTACTTATATTTTTTTTTTATAAAAATCTCTCTTAAAAATAACTTGTGATTGAATGAAAATGTTTGTACATCACCTATTTTCTTTTTATTATTTCATGTATACAAATTTTGATGGTCCAAATCCACTACTTTTCATGTTAAAGAAACACACTCAACACTCACTAGTGAGTGATCTTAAAAATTTGTTAAGTCAAAATAAAATAAATAAATAAATAAAACTTCACCAAATTGTAGTACTATGCAGTAATTAAGAAAGATGGTACTTAGTTATTTTGTTATTTATAAACTAATAATATATTGACCCTAAAAATATGACCGAACATACAAAATAATTGACGTAAGTTGTTTTAATTTAATCAATAATTTAGAGTTTAAAGTTTAGGATTTATTTTAATTATTAGTTTTCATATTTAATTTTTAATATAATGTTATATTAAATACTCTTAAAAAAGTTTATTATCCATTTTACTGAAACAAAATATTCTTAGATCAATATTCAATGTTGTATAGAAAAATATTAAACCCTAAAAAATATATAAAAGTAAAAATTCAATTGAAGTGTCTATAACTCAGCAGTCAAAGCTGAAAAACACATGTATATAGTTAGTCAAATAATCCATAATTAAATAGAACCCTAGAAGACACATGTAGTTCCTTGATGAAACCGTAATGGTTTGGCTATGCTACGAATAAAATAACACCAAAATCCATTGATTATTAAGTATTTGTGAACCTCACTTCATCTCTTTTGTCCAATGTGAATTCATTCATATGGACACGATAAGCAACACGTTTATTTCCACTTCTAACCTCACTTTGGCCTTTAGATATCCAAATGGGACACGCCATTAAAGGACTCTATTTTCTTATCTTAATTAAAAGGCAATGTTTTTGTTTTTTCATTTGTTTACATAAATTTTAATATAGTACAAGTAAGCTCAAGCCACATAGATCTCTTGGGTGTGTGTATATTAGGTCAGTATGTATAATTATATAAGTAATTTCTAAAATATTGAATGTCAATCGCTTTATCATGATATATTTAGTAACATTTAAAACTACTTTAAATACAAATTTTAATTTTCAAGAGGTTATTTTTTTATAACTATATTATTAATTTTATGAAATACTTTTTGATATTTGAGAGAATTATATATAATTTATTTATTCTTTACAAATGAAATTAAGAGTGTATTAAGATAGAATACAAAAAAAAATCACTCATAACAAATACTTAAGTTACATAATTTTACATTATTTGATAAACAATAAATAACACAAATAAAATTAAATAAAACTTACTTTAGAACCCTTTTTAATTAGTATTAGTTATTTGAATGAATTTTTATTAATTTTTATCTTAATAAAAATAATAATATCAATATTAATAATGTTATCGGTAATAAAAACAATGAACAAGATAAATCGATAATAATAAAAGGAGAAATTAATGAAGACAACACTCCAATATAATAATGATGTTTTTTTCTTAAATATTTTATAATTGAGATAAAAATTTGTTCTATAATTTATTACTAATAAAACAAATATAGGTTTTATCTTGTTCTTCATCTGATTTTATCTTGTATCATTGTTTTTTTATAAATTTAAAGTAAAATAATCATATATATTTTTGCACAATACTATAATTTTAAACAAATAAAACACACCTTATGATTTATGGGCAATATTACAATGACGTAGCATTAATATAAAAATTCAATATTAGAGATGATGATGAATTGGGTATGGAACAATCTGATTAATTTGACTAAAAAATGTCAGATTGAATTGAATTGCTTGACAGTTTATATTGAAATTAGAAATTTATAAATTTGAGGTGATTAGAATGAGTATCGAGTTTAGGAATTTTGCATGACGCAAACCCAATTTATATCATCTCAATGAAAATCAATATCATCAAAATCAAAATCAAATATGGAGATGTTTGGTTAAGCAATTTGATTAATTAGTCAAATACTCATCAACCATTAAATTTCTTAAAAGCAGGGTAGCAATTGAAGAGTGTACACGTTAATCTCTACTAATTATAATTAATAATTATTTGTAAAAAAAAAAAAGTGGTTGAAACGAATTGGATTAGTTTGTACTTTTGTATTTTGCAATGCGCAATCATCAATGGTCTCTGTGTGGACACCTCTATCCATGTTCAAAAGGCTATTCCTTCTCTGTTTTGTTTTTACGTTATTTTTAATTTTGTGCTAAATAAAAAAAATAACATTTTGAGTATAAATTTTAGGTTCGAATTTATTCTCTTTTAGAAGATCCAACATAAAAATAACTTTTAATTAAACAAAAAATAGAGAAATTTAAGAAAAATAAAAAATTAAAGATAAAATAATTAAATTTTATGCATATTGGAAGTATTTTTTTAATGTTATTTTAGTGTATATAGATGGTAATAGAGTTTAAACTTGAAATTATAGTTTATGCAAACTAAAAATATTACAAGATTTTATTTGAGACTACAGTTAGAAAAGATCAACAAGACAGATGATTTATGAAATTATGATAAACAAATTTTTAATAACGGTTAGATTTATTAGTAAAGCATTGTGTGGTTTAGATTAATTTTTTGCAACTTTATCACTAATTAATAACTATAATTTATTTTTAAAAATAACGTACTTACACATATATCCTTTGAAAGATAAATGTTAATGGATGAAAGTTGTTGAGCTTGAGAAGGTCTATGATGTTGTTCAACAAACTTTTCATCATTTTCATTTTTGTCTTATATGCAAATACTAAGGTATATATATATATGAATAAACCAATATATGTCTTGAAAACAATAATCAAGTAGTATGAAAGAAATGTATGTATTTTTTATATCGAAAGATAGAATTGAAAACTCCCCAACTCGTATTAAATATCAAATAAATATGTAAATAATAAAAAGACTTCATTAGAAATATGGTAATAATGGTTGGGTCTATCACATGGATCCAAATCTAACAAAAGTATAAATAATACCAAGTTTATACCGTAGTTGGTAGACGGGAACGGGGTATTCTAAAATTAGAACAGGTCGTTCCAAACTACTAAAACAAGGGTGATTTAGTAGTCTAGAACGGGTCGTTCCCAAACTAAAACGGGTCATTCCAGACTACTAAAAAAGCTTGTAAATCCTAGTTGAGAACGTGTTGTTCTGGTTTCAAAACGACCCCGTTCTGCATGTGAATTTTATACATGACGAAGGAGCCTAGAACGGGTCGTTCCGGATTTGAAACGGACCGTTCTGGTCATTCCTGACCTCTATAAATAGGCGTTGAGGAGGGAGAGAAAGGAAAAGAAAGAGAGAGAGGAAGGGAGAGAAGTTTAGAGAGAAGGACTCTAGTCAGCTAGGAAGCTTACTTTTGAAGGACTGAAGTCCGGGAGTCAAGCTTTCAAGGAAACTTCTTCGTCTTCTCATTTCTTGGCTATTTTGAGCCAATTTTCAGGTTAGGGAAGCTTCATGCATTGTTTTTCTTGAAATGGCTGAGTTGTTGGGTGCGGATTGAGTTAAAAAGTTGGTTTTTTGTTGTTTGAAAGAAAAAGAGATGATTGATTTAAATTAGTGGTTGCATGTAGTTGTTCTTGTGTTTTAGAAGTTGTTTATAACATGGTTAAGTTGCTAAGTTGCCTGATGAAAATGAGTTGAGTAGTTGTTGACTTAAGTTGTTCATATGTTGTATATTGATAATATGTGATATGTTGTTAAAGTTGCTATACGTTGTGTATTTGGTGAAACTAAGTTGTTTTTATGTTGTTTATTGTTGAATTATTAATAAGTTGAGATGTATAAGTTGAAGTAGTCCATTGTTGTAAAGTTGTATAAGTTGCCTATTATTGTAAAGTTGTATAAATAGTATATTGTTCACTACAAGGAAAATGATGAATTGCGACGGACAAATTGCGACGGTTATCCTGAAACCGTTGTCGTTTTGATATTGTGACCTTTCAAACAACGGTTTCTACCAATTGTCACAAAATTTTTCAAAATTACAACGGTTTCTCCCAAAACCGTCGCAATATTTTCCAACATTGCGACGGTTTCTCCCAAACGTCGCAAAATTTTTCACCATTACGACGGTTTCTCTCAAAACTGTCGCAAAATTTTCAAACATTGCGACGGTTTCTCCCAACCGTCGCAATTTACAAGACAAAAATTGAAATAAAAATTCACACAAAGTCATGCACACTCCAAAATTATATAATTTTACTTTCAATAAAAAATAAAAAATAAAAAAATAATGACATGTAATTACATTTAGAAATGTTAAAAAGGAAAAAATATTTTAATATACTATATTAATTTTATTTCTCTATCTTTTAAATTATTTTAGAATAAAAAAGTTTTATGTTAATCCTATGAAGCTAAAAATTAAAAAAAAATATATATGTTACATTTTTTTATGTGTTAGTGAAATTAATAATACATCTTAATTGTGGATTAAATCGAAAATATTGAAAAAATAATAAATAATTTATTATTTTAATAGTTAATTAAATATGAGATATTTGATAAATTAATTATCTTTTCACAAATAATAACTTAAAAATCACTTCTAGGTTTGAATATAATACACACTCACACACACACACACACATATATAACTCCTATTTAATTAGAATTTAAAAGTTATTTTTGGTACAAACTAAATTATTTTGTTCAAAAATTACGGTGAAATTTGATAAAGTTTAGGATTAAAAATACATTTAATAGTAGGTTAGACCAAAAGTAATATTTTTCTTTTGGAAGTATTATTATCTTAATAAACTTATATTTTATTAACAATTTTATATATATTTTGTTTAATATAAGATACACAATTATCATCAAAAAAATTATATATATATATATATATATATATATATATATATATATATATAGAGAGAGAGAGAGAGAGAGAGAGGAGATATCAAATGACTCACAAAGTAACTCTTAATAAAGTTACTCCGCTCAATAACTCATGGTATAAGTTAAATTTTATCGATCCAATTATTAAATTAAAAGTTATTAAATTTTACTAATAATTAATATAGAAAAAATTGATTAGAAAATAAAACAAGAATAAATACATTTTTTGAATTTTATATCTTAGATTTAAGATGAATAAATAAATTAAGTTAATTAATAATTTATTTAAAATATTAAAATTTAATTTATAAAAATAATATTTTAAAAGAGAAAGGTTATAATAACATCAGTATAACTTTTACTTACACCGCTCAATAACTTTATATTAAACGTGAATTTTATAAATTCAATCGTTAGATTGAAAGTTTTTTACTCTTAGATCATATATTACAAAATTTTATATTAATTCAAGATGATTTGATACTTCATTCTTGTAAAAAAAATGACGTAATATATATATTTCAAAATATGCTAAAATATGAACACTTTGATTACCTTCAAGTTCTTCAATTTTAACAAAATTTGATATAAACATATAAAGTGATATGAACTTTCAATCCAACGGTTAGATTTACAAAATTCACATTTAATATAAGATTATTAAGCAGTGTAATACTTAGTAAAAGTTACACCAGTGTTATTATAACCTTTCTCATTTTAAAATATATAAATTATTATTTAAACTTTTAAATTTATAATAAATAATATCATAATATTAATTTTAAATAGAAATATGTAGTTTGTTAATTATAAAAGTAAGTATATATATAAATAAAGATTAATTAAATATATATAATTATTATTAGTAGTATAATTATTATATATTTATAACGATTTGGACACACCGGAATGAGAGGGATCCAAAGATAGTATAAATATGAGATTGTATAGTTGAGAATGACTTAAATGAATTAATTTGTATTACTTATACTGACAACATGTATATGCTTTTCTGTAGCTTATCTCATCAGAACTTCACAGTTAAGTGTGCTTGACTTGGAGTAATACAGGGATGAGTGACCTTCTGAGAAGTTTCCCAAAAACTGTGTAAGTAAGGACAAAACATGCTAAAAAGTGAAGTATTGTAAAATAGAATCCTTAAGAAGAATAACAACCGAATTTGAGACGTCTAAAAAATTTAATAAAATAAAAAATAAATATTTAGCGACTGATTTAGAGGCAGTTGGTGTGACAAGTGCTGTAAGGGTCGCCATTCCAATTTTGCGACGGTTTGTGCAACGGTTTCAGTAACCGTCGCAAAATTCCCTCGTGACGGACATTTCTGCGATGACTGGTGAACCGTCGCAATTGTGTCTTTGTGGCAGTTTTAACCGTCGCAATGTAGGTCATATAACTGTCGCAAAATCGTCATTTTCTTGTAGTGGTTGTAAAGTTGTATAAGTTGCCTATTGTTGTAAAGTTGTATAAGTAGTCTATTGTTGTAAAGTTGTATAAGTTGTCTATTGTTGTAAAATTGTATAAGTAGTCTATTGTTGTAAAGTTGTATAAGTTGCCTATTGTTGTAAAGTTGTATAAGTTGCCTATTGTTGTAAAGTTGTATAAGTTGCATATTGTTGTAAAGTTGTAAAAGTTGCCTATTGTTGTAAAGTTGTAAAATTGTCTATTATTGTGAAGTTGAAAACTTGGGGACATATGGTGAAGATATATGTCCTATGTTGAGATACATAGTACTAAGAGCATCTCCAATGAGGGTTGCTTATAAGCAACCCCATTGCAGATGCTCTAAGGTGATAAGTTGAAAGTTGTTTTAAAGCTAAATCCCTTAATATTGTGTGGGCGACATGGAAGTAGTCGATCCATGTCATGGTTGAATGACCAAATTGAGTAAGGTATCTAGTTAGAAATGTAGTCTTTGAGTAGGTATTGGAGGGTACGTGGCACTTGGAGGGTAGTGGGTGGACTAACCCCATATGTGGATTGGTTATGTAGACCAAGGCCGTGGTAGGTTCATACCTGAACCTTTCTGCCCTGACAGTAGTATTGGACCTCCGAGTCTAAGTGGCACACTTGAGCAATCACCTATTGTTGTCTATACCTGATTTTCTTCGGAGTTTCTAAGGATGCCATGTACCTAACCTGGTTGAGATAGGTCAAACGTTGGATTCGATAGGGTTTATACTACCTAGACTGCTCAACCTTAGTTGTTGGAGATCTCCTAGTTGTATTTGTGTGACGACGCATTAGTTGATGTTGCATGGTTTGTTGCATTCAAGAATGTTGTATGAATGAGTTGATAGTTGAGCTATTGTGATAAATAATATGTGATTGTGTTGTGATGAGTTGTTGATCATTAGAACTAGAGGAGAAGTTTTCAAAGTTGCTCATCTCATTGTGTGGATTGAGATAGTTGTGGTGCTCTAAGAGCCCAATTTGTTTAAAAACCCTTCTTGGAAAGTTGTCCCTTGGAGTGGATGATTTGTTGTTCTCCTCTAGGACTTGGTTGGTCCCGTGTGCGGGCAAGGTCAAGGCACACGTGTATGAAGCGACCACGGTATAGGGGTCAGGCCGAGCTATACCGATTACAAGCGGCCAATTTGAGTAAAGTGCGATGTGTTGAAAGTGTTGTTGATGTTGTATATCTATTGTTGTAGGTGTTGTGTTGCTTTAAGTTACAAGTTGAAAGTAGAATTCTATTGCTGTCTATTATATGTTATTTTTTTATGATTATTGTTGTGAGCTTACCCTAACATGTTTTCCCTTGTGGTTGGAACTGCGATGACCATACCTTGGTATGCGAGTAGATTAGGATTAGGTGCTCTACTGGACTGAGTGAGCTTCTTTTTAGTTGGGACTCAGGAGGAGAGCTAACGTTGTATTTAGTTGATTGGTAGCATTTGACTACCTAGTTGTTATATAGGGTATTATTCCTTACTTTCACTTATATATATTATGAAACTTTTTAGTTGTGTATTCTTATTATATATATAATTATTTAGTAGTGAAATTTTATTTTATACTTGTATCTGGACGTTATAGATAATGTGAGACCTACGGGTCGTTACAAAGTTAGAAAAGAGAAGATATATTATTAATATTTATTACAACTTAAATTACATTTATTTATACGAAATTGAGGATTAACTTGAATATGAAGTGTCTTTTCTAGAATATAGTCGAAAACTATATTCTAGAAAAGACGAAAACTTTAATGCAAGAACTTGAAGTGATAGGATTATCTGTATGTCTTTTTGTAAATATTCTTTTAATTGAAGAACATTTATACAAAAAGGAAAGGAAAGAAAGAAAAAACATTAAATTTAGGTTATAAAACTAATGAAATAATTTTTTTTATAAAAGATAAAAATAAAAGTGACTACCGAAATAGGATGAGAGAAAAAAAAAAGTGACAAGGGTCCCGCAATTTTTTTTCTATAACAAAATGGTATTTTTTTTAAAAAAAATAGCACTACAAATGCAACATAATTGTTTATATATATATATATATATATATATATATATATATATATTTCTTCCGTTGTAAATCGGTTAAGAGTTCTTCCACTTTTTCTATAAAAAAAAAAACACAGTTATGGGATATGTAGGTTTTTTTATTTATATAAATAATAAGTTTTATTTAAACTAATAAAATTAAATTATTAAATTATCTTATATTAAAAAAAGTGTACAGTTATTATAACAAATAAAAATATAAAAATGTCTTAAAAATTATATATAGTAAAATAATAAATCATTTATATTGTTACAGATGTATCTTTCACTAAAATAATAGATTACTCGTTGCTTCTCCTAAATCTTTAATTCATTACCTCCATCCACTTTCAAATCCCAATCTCCACAAATAATAATAATAATAAATATAATGATACATAAATAATAATAATATTATTAATAATAATAATTATTATTTATTATTTTATATTAAAATAATATTTATTTATTATTTTTATGTCTCTTAAAAATTTAACTTTCACTTTATTTTTTTATTTTATTTTTTTATACTATTACTTTTCTCTTTCCCTGTACTTCCTCTATTTTCTTTCTCTAATGCACCATAAAATATTTGTTGTGAGAAAAGATAAGATGGTAATAGGTTCTAATATTAATATAAATTATTTGGAAACCTTTTTTTATCATTTATCAACAGAAATTATTTAAAAGAAAATTCACCTTATTATTATATTATATTATAATATTAAAAATAAGGATAAATATTTACCTAGTAGTAGTTTGTGTTGTGAGGGTCTTTGTTCTAAAGTCTAGTTGACCCTTAAGAGGAGGAAATATATAAGGTTTTTTCTAATATTTACCTAGTAAGAAGCTTTGGAGTCCTGATACTTCTTCTCTTCTTTCTAGATTGCTCGAAGCATTGAGAGGCTCTTATTGATCCTCAAGATAGTGATTTGAAGTTGTTGGAGTTGAGGATTTGGTGTAGGTGCGGAGTTTCTTGAAGCTCTTTTCTTCCTCTTCCTCATTTCTTCATCTTTAGTGGCTAGGATTTGAGGTAAGGGAAGCTAGGATATAGGGTTGATCAATTGGTCGAGTTGCATGTAAGTGACATTCTCAATTGTTGCATGAGTTAGATGATTTTCAAATCTTGAAGGTTGTTTTGAGTGGGGTTTTGGTAACGGTTAGGAAAATGATGCATAAGTGGTGATTTTGATCTCCTTTGGAATTGCATGTGTTGTTTCTTGGTGAATTTGAGTCATATGATGTGTATATGTATGTTCTAACGCAATGTATGTGTTGGATTTGTTGATTTTCAGGTGTTTGAGATGACTTTTGTGATCTACATTTACAAATTTAAGATATCACATTAGGTGTATCTTTGTGACATCGAGTGCAGTTCCAACTAGGGGTTTCTGTCTTGTTCATATCGGATGTAGGATCAATGATGCCAACGTGAGGAGAGACACTCATCTCAGGTTGTAATGGCGTTAGGCATGAAAGCACGAGAAAGTCTCTGACTCAATGACGTTGGGCCTAGGTGGCACCAAGCGTGATCAAGACAAAGGCTCCTTGTCTGAACGATGTTGGGCGCCACTAAGGTGACGCTAGGTGTGAATCAAGCAAAGGCTATTTGCTTAATATAAGATCAGGCATGGATTTTGCAATGTCAAGTGTGAGGTCTTAGGGGGTCTCCACCTCGATCATGTTGAGCATGGTTTGGATGACGTTGGACGTGAGCGAGATAGAGAGTTCCCTACCTCGATGGTGTCAAGTGCGAGATATGTTGTGTCAAGCACAAGATGCACAAATGATATGTTGATGTTTTTGGTGTATTTGTATGATGAATATAAGTAGATTATTTTATTCTATTGCATGTAATATGGTGTATGAGGATTATAGTTCTATGTATATTGATCTAGGATGTTATATATATATATATGTGTATGTATATATGACTGTATAATGTATGATTTTGGGGAGCATTGATATGCCATGTATGGATGATGTTGTTGTTGATCTTTATATGCATTGGTTGGATGTGATGTATATAGTTAATGTACGCTGATCTCTATATGCATTGATTGACTAATTTAGGACTTGAGGAGAGCAAATTATTTTTTTTCAAAAAAAATTGAAGATTACATATAGTAAATCTTGGAGTGGTGCTCAGGTAGACCACTATTGAAAAATCGTCCTTGAGTAGGCATGTCTCTAGGAGATGGTTTTGAGGTGTGTTGAACCTCCTCTAGGTCCTTAATTGGTGGTTGAATAAGATAAGAGATTGAGGGCTACAACTCTTAACCAAGTACTTGAAAAGGTTGTGTGATTCCTTTATGATAATTAGTGCATAAATTTTGTATGTGACTTTGTAATACATGTCAAGGTCGTGATAAGCTTATACCAAATTATACTATTCATAACGGTGGAACCAAACTTTTCTAGTACGAGTGACAAAATCTAAGAAACTAGGGGAGGAATTATTATTCCATTTTGTTGTGATCAAGCCGACATTTCGACTGCGAAAATGATTGAATTGGTTCGATAGGGTGGAGTCACTCAGATTGCTTAGGTGTTAGGAGATTTATGTAGGTGAATGCATGAAGACGCATTAATTAAGGTGTATGCATGTAATGATGTAGTGTGGTGTATTCATATGCATAACGTGGATGTCTTGTTGACACGGTTGCATGAGATGCTTGACGACTTGTATGTATGGTTTTCAAGTATGTGCATGATTTGTTGTATGATATATACTTGCTTTCTTTACTTATATGTTTTTTGAACTCTAGCTTACTTTTTTATTTTCATATTGATTTCGACGATGATGATAATTTGTAAGAGAACAGATTAAGGCTAGACTTAAGGAGTTGTTACTAGCAAGTGGTGTGACCTTTTATCGGTGTCGGTGCTACTTTATGTAGCTTGTATAGTTGTACTTAATCGACATTGGACATATGGTTATTTTGGAATTACTATATGTATATATCAATACATATAGACAATTTGTTTGTATTAGTACATTATTTTACTTTTATATTTATATTCTATATATATGTATGACACATTCCCATTCCATTATTTTATTGTATATTCTAATAATCTAATTTTCGTTATTAGTGAAGATTTTATATAGTGTAATGACTATGATGGATCAATAAAGATTAAAAATCTTATATTTTTTTAAAAAAAATCCCTTTATTATCGTTAGATTCGGTCCATTTTTTTCCTTATCATATTAAATTATAATATTGAAAATAAGGACAAAGCTAATAAAAACAATTACAACTTTTTTCTAAAAATAACAAATAGATTTATTTTTAATATATCAACTTTTTTTCTTTTATTGAAAAAACATTTTATATAACATCAAAGCAAGGTATCAATAAAGTTTAATACAATCGCTTTATATGTTTAAAATAAATAAATTTCTGATTATTCATATAGTGCAAATAAAAGAAAATAATGTAAGTAAATATTATTAAAAAAATTAACTTTCAGTACCGAATGTAATTTGTTTAAACTCAATGGCATAATTGTGAACACAGTCCCACTCTGTAATTTATATTAATGATTTTTGATTTCAATGATGTACCGTATGTAACGACCCAGCTGGTCACTACACTTCCAACTACCGCACACTGGAAACACTAGACAGAATAAAACGAGTATATAATTATAGAATCTAGAATATAAATATATACAATGTTTCAATCCAACTAGAGTTAGGGTGTACAACACAAAGTACAATCAATGCTACTATCCCAAGTAGCTACATAGCACACCCGTACAGCTTATACCCCTCAACAATATAAGCACCGCAATGCGGCAATAGCAGCACTGCTTAGCAGCAACAACAACACCACTCGAGTGGCTATAACGGCACCGCAAAGCGGCAACAACAACACCGTCTTAACGGTTATATCAGCACCACATATGTGGCAAATAACAGCACCGACTTAGCGGCTATAGCATCACATAACTCAGCACAGCACAACACAGCACAACACAACATAACACAACACATCAATTCAACACACTTATTGTTTATCACAATTCAGCCCAACCTACTGTGGTTCCGCTATACTATAAAATTTTACATATCAATTCATCGCTTTCAGCTCAACAATACACCTCTAATACAGCTAAATATTATTATCTCAGCTTTATCACCTAGTCATCACAACACATTCATCAAATATAACTTAGCTCAGCATATAACAACATTGATTAACAAGTTCAGCACAATTCAACAGCCAACAGCATATATTTCAATATCCCCTTTCGCGCCCGGCGGGTTCGAGGTCGCGCCCAGCGCGGCTCAACCAGAGAGCACCAGGAACCATTGCGCCCAGCGCAAGAGTACTCGCGCCCGGCGAGACTCAACCCGAGAGCACCAAGGCTATCACGCGCCTGGCGCAATTCCAAATTACGCCCAGCGCTTGCCTGGCAGAGATTCAAGGAGTCTCGTGCGCTCAGCGTGGCCTAACCCGCGCCCAGCGTGGGGAAGGCAGAGACCTACCAAGGTCTCGTGCCCGGCGCAATTCGCATTGCGCCCGACGTGCTCTTGGCAGAGACTCCCAAGGAGCCTCCGCGTCCAGCGAGTCCAAACATGCGCCTAGCGCGGCACCAAAGTATCCCAAAACATGTTACCCTTGATATCGCGCCCGGCGCGGCTCGAGTCACGCCCGACGCGGGCCAACCAGAGACTCCCATTTGCAAGCTTGCCCAGCGCACACAGTCTTGTGCCCGGCGGGCTTACCTAAATAGAGTCTCCAGGTGGTCGCGCGCCCAGCGCGAAGAACAGCGCCCAGCGCGAACTCATTAGTAACTCCCCCAAGTTCAAAAAATTTCCAAAACCTGCAAACCTTAACAGAAAATCCACATGCAAACGGTTCAAAGTGTCACATTTTCATCACACATCATGAAAAACATCTCCTTTTCAGCATGCATTCACAGATTATGAAGATCCCCCAAATTTTCACCCAACCCCAAAAACCCCGAAGGTGAGTGTTCCTCACCACAGCTCATCAATTTCACGAAAATCAGTTACACCATATGTGATTATGCATTCATTCACAAACCAAACAGCCATAAGCCTAGCTTCCCTTACCTCGGTAAAGAATCCGAGCTTCCGGGAATAAAACAACGAGAAGAAGATGAAAAAGAGTTTGAACACCCACTGAAGGAGAAGAGTGAACCCCGAACACCAGCTATGCACCCAACTTACTCAGCTCTACCACCTTGAATCAGCCAAAAAGAAGGGTCCCAATCAAATGAGTGAGCAAAGAGAACCAAGGGTTAGAGAGTTAGGCAAAGGAGAACAAATCCGTACGGGTCTCACCAAAAAGCTTGAGCAACGAGGGAGGAGAAGAAGAGCGAAGGTTTCGAACACTCAGCTAGCACCACCCAACTCTAGCTCAGCACCTAAAGTTACCAAAGGTCAGAGAAAGGAAAACAAGGCAAAGAGAGAAAGAGTGAATGGGGAAGAAGAAAAGAGTGAAGGGAAAAGTTGAGAGGGAAGAGGGGTCTCACAACCTCCCCAACAACAAGAGTTTTCGTCCCCGAAAATAGACTTACTTGGGAAAAGAAATGGATACCGCTCCCGGCACTGCTGCTCAACTTCTCAAGTAGCCTCACCAGTGGCTGCATCCCACAGTATCTTCACCAGAGCAATGGACTTGCCCCTCATCTCCTTCAGCTTATGATCAACCACAGCTACTGGCGACTTCTCAAAAGTCAGGTTCTGCTTCACTTGTACATCATCCAGCTCACCACATGACTCGGATCATGCACGTACTTCCTCAGCTGGGATACATGAAAAACATCGTGTAGGTTTGAAAGAGATGGTGGCAAAGCCAACCGATAAGCAACCGGACCCACACGCTGTATTATCTGGTAGGGACCCACAAACCTTGGTGTGAACTTTCTTGCCCTCAGCGCTCTTCCCACACCACAAGTCGGAGTCACCTTCAGAAATACATGCTCCCCTTCGGCAAACTCCAAGGGCTTACGCCTCCTGTCAGCATAAGATTTATGCCTACTCTTAGCAGTTTTCATTTTCTCCTGGGTCATCTTCACCTTTTTAGTAGTCTGTAGGATCAGCTCCGGTCCCACAACCACTGACTCACCATCCTGATACCAGCACAGAGGAGTCCTACATCTTCTGCCATACAAGGCTTCATATGGTGCCATCCCAATGCTAGCATGAAAGCTGTTGTTATAAGTAAACTCCACCAGCGGTAGGACCTCCTCCCAGCTACCCAAATGGTCTAACACACAGGCCCTCAGCAGATCCTCCAAGGACTGGATTGTCCTCTCTGACTGACCATCCGTCTGTGCATGATAAGTAGAACTCAGCTTCAGCTTCGTGCCTAGGACCTGATGTAGACTCTACCAAAATCGGGAAGTGAACCTTGGATCTCGATCAGAGATAATACTAGAAGGCACCCCGTGCAACCGTACTATCTCCTTTACATACAACTAAGTCAGCTTTTCCAAGGACCACTTGATGTTGACAGGTAAGAAATGTGCACACTTGGTCAACCGATCAACAATCACCCAGATAGCATCACTATTCCTAGCTGACCTAGGAAACCCCACGATGAAATCCATAGTAATGCTATCCCACTTCCATTCTGGAATCTTCTTCTGCTGCATCAACCCACTCGGCTTCTGATGCTCAACCTTCGCCTTCTGACAGGTCAGACAGGCCGCCATATACTCAACTATCTCCCTCTTCATACCAGACCACCAGAAAGTCTTCTTGAGGTCATGGTACATCTTAGTCATACCCGGGTGTATGTTAAGTCTACTTTTGTGACCTTCTTCCAATACAGCTCTCCTCAGCTCAGCATCCTGAGGTAGGCAAATCCTGCCTCTGTACCTCAAGATCCCATCTTCTCCCAGCTCAAAACCAGCAGCTTTCTCGGTACCCAGCAAACCAAGAAGTCTCACCAACTCCTCATCCTGCAGCTGCTTGAGTCCAACCTGCCTCAAGAACTCATTAGTTATGGTAACTGCCCCACAACTAATGTGATCCTGAGCTAACTCCACACAGAGATTTAAATCTCTGAATTTCTCGACCAGCTCCAGCTCTCTCACCATCATACTCGACATGTGGATGGATTTCTTACTCAACGCATCTGCTACCACATTGGCCTTGCCCGGATGATACATCAACTGAAAATCGTAATCCTTCAGAAATTCCATCCATCGCCTCTGCCTCATGTTCAGCTCCTTCTGATCAAACAAGTACTTCAGACTCTTGTGATCACTGAAGACGCTGAACCGAGCACCATATAAGTAATGCCTCCAGATCTTCAAGGCAAACACCACAGCTGCTAACTCCAAGTCATGAGTGAGATAATTCCTCTCATGAATCTTCAGTTTCCTTGAAGCATATGCCACCACTCTCCTGGTTTGCATTAGCACACACCCCAGACCCTGATGAGAGGCATCACAGTACACGTCAAAAGACTCACCAGAATCCGGCAACACCAACACAGGAGAAGTAGTTAACCTCCTTTTCAGCTCAACAAAACTCTGATCACAGGCATCAGTCCAAATGAATGGCTGCTCCTTCCTAGTCAGCTGGGTCAGAGGCGCTACTATCTTAGAGAATCCTTCAATGAACCTTCGATAGTAACCCGCTAAGCCCACAAAACTCCGAATATCCGTGAAAGTTCTTGGGCGCTCCCACTACAACACCGACTCCACCTTAGCCGGATCAACAGCAATCCCCTCAGCTGAAATCACGTGGCCCAAGAACTTCACCTCCTCCAACCAGAACTCACATTTTGAAAGCTTAGCATACAGCTGCTTCGCTTTCAAAATCTCCAACACTGTCCTCAAGTGCTCTCCATGCTCCTCCGGGGTCCTTGAATAAATCAAGATATCATCAATAAACACCACCACGAATTTATCCAAGAACGGCCGGAAGATCCTGTTCATGTAGTCCATGAACACTGCGGGGGCGTTGGTCACAACGAACGACATCACAACATACTCATAGTGACCATACCTAGTCTTGAAAGCAGTCTTCGGTATGTCACCCTCCTTCACCCGAATCTAGTGGTATCCTGACCTCAAGTCAATCTTAGAAAACACCGACGCACCCCTCAGTTGATCCATTAAGTCATCTATCCAGGGAAGCGGATATTTGTTCTTAATGGTCAACTTGTTCAGCTGCCGGTAATCAACACACAGTCGACTACCTCCATCCTTTTTCTTTACCAACAACACAGGAGCACCCCACGACGATACACTCGGCCGCACCAACTGTTTCTCCAACAGGTCCTCCAACTGACCCTTCAGCTCAACCAGCTCAGCAGGAGCCATCCTATAGGGAGCCACCGACACTGGTCCCGCACCTAGAACCAAGTCAATGCTGAACTCCATCTCCCTAACAGGAGGCAACCCAGGCACCTCATCGGGGAACACCTCGGCAAAATCCCGCACCACATCAATTTCAGAGATGACCCGCTCGGTCTCAACACTCAATGCAGCAAGTAGAAGACAACACTCTGCCCCATCTCTCAGCAAGGACTCAGCTTGGCCAGCTGAGATCAACAGCTCATCTTCCTTCTGAGGAAAGATCAACCGCCTATTGACACAATCTATTAGAATGCGATTGGCAGACCACCAATCCATTCCCAAGATTATGTCAATATCCACCAAAAGTAAACAAATCAGGTTCACCTTGTACTTCTTCTCATTCACCACAACCGGGCAACCCACACATAATTCAGAAGCAATCACAGAAGCAGAAGCGAGCGTAGACACTAGCAGCCTCAACCCCAAATCACACACAGGTACACCCAACACAGCAGCACATGCATAGGATATAAAGGAATGTGAAGCACCATAGTCAAAAAGAATCATCACATCCTTACCAGCAGCTTTGCCTTTCCCCTTCACAAGATCAGAAGAAGTCGAAGCCTCAGCACCTGTCAAGGCAAATACCCTACCAGCAGTAGTGGGTCTGTCACCCCTCTAAGTGTCAGCTCTCTGTGCACTACTCCTCTGAGTCTCAGCCCTCTGCACCTCACTCCTCTGAGTGCTCCTCTCTGGTATGCTCCTAGTAGGACAGCTAGCCGACTCGTGGCCCATCTAATGACATCTGAAACAACGGCTCTCCATGTGTGGACAGTCCCTGACAAAGTGGGGTCCGGCACACCTGTAACATCTCGGAATGGCACCTCCACTCTGTCTACCTCCACTAGCAGCACTGGAAGATTGTCGAGCAACAGAACCCCTTGCTGTGACTGGGGCCTGTCATACGACTTCCTATGACTCTCACCCTTCTTGGACCCAGATGGCCCCCCAGTAGTCCTCACAGCACGGTTACCACCTTCCAACCGCTCCACCACCTTCGCCTTCTCCACTAAGGTCGGGAACTCAGTGATGGCCATAGGCACCACCACCCTCCTCAACTCATATCTCAACCCATCAGCAAATTTCCTGCATTTCCAGGCCTCAGCTATACCTTGCGAATAAAAGCGAGCCAGGTGCTCGAATTTCATTGCATATTTAGAAACTGTCATCCCTCCCTGGTGTAACCTCATAAACTCAGCCTCCTTAGCGTGCCTCACGCTCTCAGGGAAGTACTTCTCCATGAACACTGTCTTGAAGCACTCCCAATCAACTGTGACTCCTCTAGCGGCAAGCATCTGATAGGTGTCTCTCCACCAATGTTCAGCCTCCCCAACAAGCATATACACAGCATATGCTAACCTCCTCTCTGGAGGACATCCCAGGACAGTAAAGATCTTCTCTAGCTCACGGATCCAGCGGTCAGCTACCTCTAGATCCGCATCTCCTGCAAATTGTGGAGGATTACACTTCCGAAACTCAACAAGATCCTAGCTTTCCTGTGACCCTGTAGGTCTTGCTGCACAGCTGCAGCTCTCTTAGCCTCTATCCTAGCAAAATAGGCATTTTGCTGTTGCATAGCCATAGCCATCATCTCTATGGCACGGGCTATCTGCTCGTTGGTCCTAGTCATCGTCTACAAAAGTAACAGCATCTTTAGTAAACAATAGCTAAACCACACAACAATCAATAGCACAACAAATCATCACAACAATTTCAGCACAACAAACATCACAGCAAGACAACACAGCACAGAGTTAACACAACAAAAGCCTAAAGGGACCACCCCCAAGAGTGTCCACTAGACTCGACCTGCTCTGATACCACTAAAGTGTAACGACCCAGCTGGTCACTACACTTCCAACTACCGCACACTGGAAACACTAGACAGAATAGAACGAGTATATAATTATAGAATCTAGAATATAAATATATACAATGTTCCAATCCAACTAGAGTTAAGGTGTACAACACAAAGTACAATCAATGCTACTATCCCAAGTAGCTACATAGAAAAATAGTCACAAAAGCGATCAGCTCCACTGGTCCACCGAAGACTCATCATTTGACACTCACCTATCCCTGCTCTGCTCTCATACATAGTATGATCATTGCAGTCCAACATCATGGAAACAACAAAGGGTAAGCTAGTGTAATTAAAAACCAACATATGAATATATATATATATATATATATATAGCAATATAATAAACAACAGTTACAGTTATCAGCACACCCGTACAGCTTATACCCCTCAACAATATAAGCACCGCAATGCGGCAATAGCAGCACTGCTTAGCAGCAACAACAGCACCACTCGAGTGGCTATAACGGCACCGCAAAGCGGCAACAACAACATCGTCTTAACGGTTATATCAGCACCACATATGTGGCAAATAACAGCACCGACTTAGCGGCTATAGCATCACATAACTCAGCACAGCACAGCACAACACAACACAACATAACACAACACATCAATTCAACACACTTATTGTTTATCATAATTCAGCCCAACCTACTGTGGTTCCGCTATACTATAAAATTTTACATATCAATTCATCGCTTTTAGCTCAACAATACACCTCTAATACAGCTAAATATTATTATCTCAGCTTTATCACCTAGTCATCACAACACATTCATCAAATATAACTTAGCTCAGCATATAACAACATTGATTAACAAGTTCAGCACAATTCAACAGCCAACAGCATATATTTCAATATCCCCTTTCGCGCCCGGCGGGTTCGAGGTCGCGCCCAGCGTGGCTCAACCCGAGAGCACCAGGGGCCATCGCGCCCAGCGCAAGAGTGCTCGCGCCCGGCGAGACTCAACCCGAGAGCACCAAGGCTCTCACGCGCCTGGCGCAATTCCAAATTACGCCCAGCGCCTACCTGGTAGAGACTCAAGGAGTCTCGTGCGCTCAGCGTGGCCTAACCCGCGCCCAGCGTGGGGAAGGCAGAGACCTACCAAGGTCTCGTGCCCGGCACAATTCGCATTGCGCCCGACGTGCTCTTGGCAGAGACTCCCAAGGAGCCTCCGCGCCCAGCGAGTCCAAACGTGCGCCTAGCGCGGCACCAAAGTATCCCAAAACATGTTACCCTTGATATCGCGCCCGGCGCAGCTCGAGTCACGCTCGGCGCGGGCCAACCAGAGACTCCCATTTGCAAGCTCGCCCAGCGCACACAACCTTGTGCCCGGCGGGCTTGCCTAAACAGAGTCTCCAGGTGGTCGCGCGCCCAGCGCGAAGAACAGCACCCAGCGCGAACTCATTAGTAACTCCCCCAAGTTCGAAAAATTTCCAAAACCTTCAAAACTTAACAGAAAATCCTCATGCAAACGGTTCAAAGTGTCACATTTTCATCACACATCATGAAAAACATCTCCTTTTCAGCATGCATTCACAGATTATGAAGATCCCCCAAATTTTCACCCAACCCCGAAAACCCCGAAGGTGAGTGTTCCTCACCACAGCTCATCAATTTCACGAAAATCAGTTACACCATATGTGATTATGCATTCATTCACAAACCAAACAACCATAAGCCTAGCTTCCCTTACCTCGGTAAAGAATCCGAGCTTCCGGGAATAAAACAACGAGAAGAAGATGAAGAAGAGTTTGAACACCCACTGAAGGAGAAGAGTGAACCCCGAACACCAGCTATGCACCCAACTTACTCAGCTCTACCACCTTGAATCAGCCAAAAAGAAGGGTCCCAATCAAATGAGTGAGCAAAGAGAACCAAGGGTTAGAGAGTTAGGGAAGGGAGAACAAATCCGTACGGGTCTCACCAAAAAGCTTGAGCAACGAAGGAGGAGAAGAAGAGAGAAGGTTCCGAACACTCAGCTAGCACCACCCAACTCTAGCTCAGCACCTAAAGTTACCAAAGGTCAGAGAGAAAGGAAAACGAGGCAAAGAGAGAAAGAGTAAATGGGGAAGAAGAAAAGAGTGAAGGGAAAAGTTGAGAGGGAAGAGGGGTCTCACACCGTACGCAGGTTACACATCTATATTTTAATCTTCTTCATTGTTGTGCTCTTTACGTATGTTTGTCAACAACTCTGTTAATATATACCATAAATTTTTTTATTAAACAATTGTATTGTCATCATAAAAACTTTATAAAAATATAAATTCTCTATAGTCATTTGAGAAAATGATCCGCCAGACCCCATGGTAATAGAAAATTTAAGTGCAGTTATTATTTTTTAAACTATTTTAGTTACAGTCAAAGTTTTATATTTTACAATTAAAGTCAATTTTTAATTAATATTTTTACAAAAACTAAAATAAGACAAAAAAAAAAAGAAGAAATACTGAAATCAAGACAATTTTTTTAAAAGAATAAATTAAGAATAACTATATTACAAGAACTTAAAACTTATTTTTTTTATGACCCAAGTAAAGTGAATTTATAATTTTAATTAATCATAAGAATAAAAACATCTCAAATATTGTATTAAGTTTTATTCAAAATAAGAATAAAAAATTTTTATGTACAAGGTGTTATGTTGAAATTTTGTTATCGCTATTATAATGTTTATCTTAAAAAATAATAAAAAGATTTTTTTGTCTATATTCTTTTATACAAGTAAATTCTTAATTTATTTTTTTTAATTAGTAGAATAGGTATAATAATATGAAGATTTATATTGGATTCTCATTGTCGCTTTTATAAATTCTTTTAATAAAATATTGTTAATTTATTTTAATTTCAAGAATAATTTTAGAAAATTTAACTCCCAACATGGACTAATCTTACATAAATAACATTACATTATTAAGAATGTAAGTTGAAAAAACAAAAAAATGAGAAGTTTCAAAACTACTATAATTATTTATCATTAATGTTCTGCATTTAATACTTGAGGAAGAAAAAGCCAAAAAAGAATAAAGAAAATAAATAAAGACACAATAAGAACAGTTGTGGAATATTATAGAAGCAGAGTGTACCTGCAAGTACATGAAATCCTCATAGAGGTGTTTACCATGTTGTCCTTGAAAAGCTGCCACATCGAGAGTAAGGATTAGGACACACCAAAAGTAGAAGAAACGTCACAACACACATTCTATATTGGGGTGAAGGAAAACAGAGGAACTGCTCTGTTTGCTCTGTTTTCTTTGCGTGGTTTCTCTGGGTATTGTTATATTCACCTAAAGCTTACACCTTTCTGTTGTGGATCATCCAAAGCTTGCGTTTTGGTTGAGATGGCTGACAAGGAAGAAGCCATGCATGCTGTTTTGAAGGAAGCTGTGGATTTGGTATCAGACAGAGCAACTCATTACTCTCTTTTTTGTTTCTTGAATTCTTGTTCATGGAATTGTTTGAACTGTTTGTGTTTGATTCTCATACCATGATTTTGCAAAAAAAAAAAAAAATTCAAGAGAAAAAAGATATCATGGAGTCGGTGACTGCTTCTGGGTTTGTTTTGCTGTTTTTGGTGTTGGGACTTGGGAGTTTTAAGTTCTGTTTTTGGCAAGTTTTCTTTATTTTTGTTTGGATTGGGGTTTTGTGTTTGATTCTTTTGCATTATTTCATTTGCTTGGATTTCTTTGCAGGAAAACGTTCCTCTTGAGGAGGTGTTTCAGACTCTGAGGTGTGATTCCAATGGACTCACAACAGATGCTGCTGAGGAGAGGTTGGCCATCTTTGGCCACAACAAACTTGAGGAGAAAGAGGTCTTTCCCTTCATGTTTTTTTCTTGTTTTCTTTTTCCCCCTCGTCAGTGTGGATTGTGAAAAGATGGTATGTAGTTGCAGCGCCTTTTCTCCATTATTTGATGGGAAAATGCAAGTGCACCCATTTTGGCTTGGGTGAATTGAAAAGATAGATAAAAGGAAAAATAGAAAAAGTACGAAAAAAATAAAAAGATATAGTAAGTGATGTGATGAAAAAAAGAAGAAGAAAATAAGATGGAAAGAGGTGAAAGAAAAAAGTAAGTGTATATTTATCAAAATATGACACTGATATGATATGGGTATTATGAAGTGTTGGTTAATTTTTATTTTTATTTTTTATAAGAATGGACTGTTGGTTAATAAAAATTGTTTGGAGAACTTAGAAAGAGAGTTGCTCCTGCCTTAATTGGAAGTTGGTTGATAGTTCCAATTTTAGTTTGTCTGGTGAGCTTTTGTTGTTTGTGAGGTTCTATGTTTTATTATGGATTTTGCAGGAGAGCAAGGTTTTGAAGTTTTTGGGATTTATGTGGAATCCTCTCTCATGGGTCATGGAAGCTGCAGCAATCATGGCCATTGCTTTGGCCAACGGAGGAGTAAGCTGCTTCATACTTTTAAAATTTTAATCGTTGATTTGTTGAAAATGTTTATTTTGATTTCTATGCTTGTGAATGCACAGAATTAAAGACTTTCAAAAAGTGGTTGTACAAGGTTCTTTTAGTATTATATTACGATATTGGTTTTGCCTATTTCCTGAATTTTTATCTTCATGTTCTTCAGGGCAAACCACCTGATTGGCAAGACTTTGTTGGTATTATCACACTCCTTATTATCAACTCAACAATAAGTTTCATAGAGGAGAACAATGCTGGTAATGCTGCTGCAGCTCTCATGGCTCGTCTAGCGCCTAAAGCCAAGGTATTAGTTATTAAAAGATTATAGGTCTATTTGTTTGTATGGTAACTCGCTTTCATGAAAGTGAAAAGAATTTGCTTCCACTTGATGCACCTCATAATTCATGCACTAATTAATCTCAGATTTTCAGCCACTGATCTTCCTTCATAACTTGTGTTCTGTTGGGTCAATGTGAATCCTAAGAGATGCTATGTCGTTGTTTGTTGCTAGCATGTAATTATGGAATTTGGTTGTTTTAAATATAAACATCGGTTCATGTATGTTTTGTCTTAGTTTAACTTTTATTAATAATATTCCAAAAAATACTTATTTAGGTCCTTCGAAATGGGAAATGGATTGAGGAGGATGCTAGCATTCTTGTTCCTGGTGATATAATTAGTGTTAAGCTAGGGGATATTATCCCTGCAGATGCTCGCCTACTCGATGGTGATCCACTGAAGATTGATCAGGTGCATGTTGCAAACTTCCCTGTTTTTGTGCTGCTATCTTGTTATCATCTTTGTTTTGTTGATTGGTTATGTTTCTGGTTTGGGTTGTAGTCTGCACTTACAGGCGAGTCTCTTCCTGTCACGAAAGGCCCTGGTGATAGTGTTTATTCAGGCTCGACATGTAAACAGGGAGAGATTAATGCAGTAGTTATTGCCACGGGAGTTCATACCTTCTTTGGCAAGGCTGCTCATCTTGTAGACTCCACAAATCAAGTCGGTCATTTTCAGAAGGTAAACCTAAATCTCTTTGCGGTTATATTTATCCAAAAATAATAAAGAAATGAACAATTCACTGGAGCAAATGCAATTACATGTCACCAAAAATAAAAGATTATGAAAACATGCAGTAATATGTGCTTAAAATTAGTTGGCTCTCAGCCAGCGTCATTTTGATTTGATTCCTCCTTTATATATATAATAATAATATGCTTTGCATTGACACTGAGCTTTGTTCTGAATTTCTTAAATAGGTCCTGACAGCTATTGGGAACTTCTGCATATGTTCCATTGCTGTGGGAATGATAGTAGAGATCATTGTCATGTATCCAATTCAACACCGAGAATATCGACCTGGTATTGACAATCTGCTCGTGCTTCTTATTGGAGGAATTCCAATAGCCATGCCTACTGTTTTGTCAGTGACAATGGCTATTGGATCACATCGATTGGCCCAGCAGGTAGACATTAATGTTTCTCGAAAAGTAGTTGTCTCAAGTTTTAATCAACTAAATGTTAGTCTTTATAGATTGTGCTTTATATAATCATTGTAGGGTGCTATAACTAAAAGAATGACAGCAATAGAAGAGATGGCAGGTATGGATGTATTATGTAGTGACAAAACCGGAACGTTGACATTGAATAAACTAACTGTTGACAAGAATCTTATTGAGGTTAGTAGTAGCCAGTGTTGTCTTGTGTTGTTTCTTTATCTGCTTTGTGGTATTCCTACACAAGTTTTTAATGTTGTCTGAAGGTTTTTGCTAAAGGAGTTGATGTAGATACTGTTGTTCTAATGGCTGCTCGTGCTGCCAGAATGGAAAACCAAGACGCCATAGATGCTGCTATTGTAGGGATGTTGGGTGATCCAAATGAGGTAGATTCGTTTATGATAATATATCTCTTTTTCATGTTTCCAAAAAATGCTGTTGAATTTTAGTTGTTGTAGTGTTGTTTTACTCTATAAAAGGGAATCTACAATGTCATTCGCTTTTCTATTTGCTACAAGCTGTTGTATCTGAATGTCTGAAAATTAGGCAAGGGCTGGTATTGAAGAGGTTCACTTCCTTCCCTTCAACCCAACTGACAAGCGGACTGCAATGACCTATATAGACAATGAAGGTAAAATGCATCGCGTTAGCAAAGGTGCACCGGAGCAGGTATTTTTATGAGCCAAGTCATTGTCTTTGTTTAATTGTTCCATGTGACTATATAACTTATTCATACTTTTCATGACTAATAGATTTTGAATCTTGCACACAATAAATCAGAGATAGAACGTAGAGTTCATTCTGTCATTGATAAGTTTGCAGAGCGGGGCTTACGGTCTCTTGCAGTTGCCTACCAGGTACGTGTGTATTTGTACTCTTTGTTGTGGTAGAGGTAGAAAATTCAAGTTACGATGCATGTCATTACTGACAGCATTTTTCGATATATTCCAGGAAGTTCCTGATGGAAAGAAAGAAAACAAAGGAGGGCCTTGGCAATTTATTGGACTCTTGCCTCTATTTGACCCACCTAGACATGATAGTGCTGAGACAATACGAAGGGCATTAAATCTTGGAGTAAATGTTAAAATGATAACAGGTGTTTGTCCTCTGCATAATATTATATATTAAAAGGAAGAAAGTAATACATCATATTTATTGCATTTCTGAAAATTATCAGCATTATCTGTAAATTTTATAAGGCTCTAAACTTCATTATGAAGTTATAACATGGAAAAATGTAATGGGGAACTGCTGTAATGGTATTGGTAAACCATTAGACTAACAGTTGGTTAAGTAATTAGTTGCCAGCTTGAATAGCACTTGTTATTACAATTGTGGCTAGTATCAACATTTTTGTCTTCTTGGCCAAAGGCTTGATTCACTTCTTTTATTGTTGTATAGTTTGTACATCAATCTTTGTACCAAAAGTCCTGTTTCTCATAGATGCATCACTTTTTCTTTTGACATAATATAGGAGGTGAGATTTATCTATAATTCTCTTGAGGTTTTGAAATGGTTAGAAACAAATCCATAAAATAATCTCAAATTTATTGACCTCCCTTCAGGGGTATATTAAGTGGGAATTTGCACATGTAGTTTCTTTAAGATTCTATAAGATTTTTCTCTACATGAGAGAGAGATCAAGATTCTCAAGTATTATTAGGCTATTTGCACAAATTCTCTTGTTGAGGAAGGAAAGGACCCCACACTAGCAACAAAAAGGAGTTCTGTTTGAAATCAGCAAATCCAATGGCAGGTCATATATAATTATGAGATAATGTGCATATAGAAATAATTTGGGAGTTCTTGTTGAGTTAAATTTTGGATCTAGTGCTAATATTTGACCTTTTCAATACCTATGCATGGAGAAATTGAAATTATTCAGACATTAGGAATTAATGTCTTGCATGACAAAGTTTTTCTTTTTCATGTTTTTGAATAATATCTTTATGTCCAATTTCTTTAGGTGATCAACTAGCAATAGGAAAAGAAACAGGACGCCGTTTGGGAATGGGAACCAACATGTACCCGTCATCGTCTTTATTGGGCCAAAACAAGGATGAAGCAATTGCCACCTTGCCAGTTGATGAGTTGATTGAAAAAGCTGATGGATTTGCTGGTGTTTTTCCAGGTATAACATCTTTCTTTTCTCTTCAATTTCTTAGTATTGAGGAACATATGCAGACATTCAATAACCTTGCTTTAGCTGAAACTAGCAACAAGCTAGAATCCATTAAATACCTTGGAGACACAACCTCCAGGGACCAGTTTTTTCCCTTCTGCCATGATATTCGCATGAAATGCTAACGATGTTATATTTTCATATGATATTCTTCTGCTTGTTTTACTGATAAGTTTATTTAATACAGAGCACAAGTATGAGATCGTGAAGCGCTTACAAGCTAGGAAACACATATGTGGAATGACTGGTGATGGGGTTAATGATGCTCCTGCTCTTAAAAAAGCAGATATTGGGATAGCTGTTGCTGATGCTACTGATGCAGCTCGTAGCGCTTCTGACATTGTTCTGACAGAACCTGGTCTCAGTGTTATCATCAGTGCTGTACTGACCAGTCGAGCAATATTCCAAAGGATGAAGAATTACACAGTGAGCCTACATTCAGTTCTATCTTATTTTGAGTTTGGTTTGAACCATCATCTTCCCATGCCATTAAGTATCATTTAATCTTTTCACTTTTCATTTATTGGTTGCCTTTTGCACAGATCTATGCAGTTTCCATCACAATCCGTATTGTGGTAAGTTGTATAGTCTAAGAATGAGCATAAGCTATTATTCTTGCAGACTTTGATTACTGACTATGAATTTATTTTGTGACAGCTTGGTTTCATGTTACTGGCCCTCATATGGCAATTTGATTTTCCACCCTTCATGGTGCTGATTATTGCTATTCTTAATGATGGTCAGTACCTTATTTTTCAGCACTAACGTTCCCTCTTTACTTGTTAAGTCATGGATATTATGATCACCATTAGTAATTTATTAATGTGAAATCCCATGTTTCTCAATTTTTTCATTGATGTTGTCAAAGTGATCCTGTTTCTGATGTCAAATAACCTTATTACTGCTTCTTCCCCTCTTGAACAAATCCAATCTTTGAACATGTCAGGTACCATTATGACAATATCGAAGGACAGGGTAAAACCATCTCCATATCCCGATAGCTGGAAGTTGGCAGAGATCTTTACGACTGGAATAATTCTTGGTGGTTATTTGGCTATGATGACAGTCATTTTCTTTTGGGCAGCATATAAAACAGATTTTTTCCCAGTAAGAAACATTTTTTTTATCAACTTAATTGTATCATGTGTGTTCAATCAGTAAATATGAAACTTGTTATCACTTCCATTGTCTTTACGTCTAAGCAGAAAATAGGTGCAATTCTCTTGAACAGTAAGAAGTGATGTTTACCTTGAAATACTCTATAATCAAATTTTAATTATGACATCTGAAGAAATATTTCCGCCAATATCTTCCAAGAATGGCATTGTTTTACATTTAGTGCATGTTTTGATGCATTATTAGATATATTATATATATCCTTTTTAAGTGTCTGATCACAATATAGCCACATCACAGTTTTGTCCATATCTACTGCTAACCTTAATATTTTTATTTTTTTTTCAGAATTTTGTATGATATCTACTGCTTACTTTGAATCACCAACTTTGCTCAATTACTTGTGCTAACATTCATTATGAAATTTTCAGAAAACATTTGGGGTCTCAAGTCTTCAGAAAAAGGATAGGGATGACATTAGAAAGCTTGCCTCAGCAATATACCTACAAGTTAGTACAATTAGTCAGGCCCTCATATTCGTTACACGAGCACGAAGTTGGTCTTACATTGAGCGTCCAGGGTTGCTACTTGTAGCAGCATTTGTTATTGCCCAGCTGGTGAGTGAATTCACACAACACTACTTTTGGCATATGTACATAGGGAATAAATATAGTAATGATATAACAACTTGTCCATCTTCTCTGATGAACAGATAGCTACCTTAATTGCAGTTTATGCAAATTGGAGTTTTGCTGCAATTGAAGGGATTGGATGGGGTTGGGCTGGTGTTGTTTGGCTTTATAACCTCATCTTTTTCATTCCACTTGATTTTATCAAGTTCATAATTCGATATGCCTTGAGTGGAAGGGCTTGGGATCTTGTTATTGAACAAAGGGTATGTGTTATCTATCAACTAGAAGGACTAATTCAACATTTGAACTTGTTGCTTACTTTCTAGTATGGAATCTTTGTCAGATTGCTTTTACAAGGAAAAAAGATTTTGGAAAGGAAGAACGTGAACTTAAATGGGCACATGCACAGAGGACACTCCATGGCCTTCACCCACCGGAGAGTAAGATGTTCGGTGAACGCACAAATTACACAGAACTTAATCAGATGGCTGAAGAGGCTAAAAGACGTGCAGAGATTGCAAGGTATGCATGCTTGTGTAATTGTGTTTCTATGATGATCTGGTCTTGACTCTTGAGGTAGTTTGTTGTATATGCATACCCTCTCATACGTTGCATGTTACCCCCAAGAGATTTTTTTGCTGATAATATGCACTAAAAGTACTTGTTTACAACTTATTCGGACTTATCTTGTGACATAGACACTTTAAGCCTATTTGGATACCAATTATAAGTAATTTTGAGAGCTTGTTTATTGGATTAAACTCTTTATTTTTAGTAGAGAGGTTTTCGAATGCTCTTATAAGTTTGCATCCAAATCAACTATTTTCCCAATTGTTTGGGAGAGCATATGAAAAAATATATTTTCATAAGTTGATTTAAGCATATTTCAATAAGCTAATTTCATATCGATCGAAAAGTACAATCAAAGTTCCACATCATTTGAAAAGAAGGAGAATTCATAGGTTTATAAAGCACATATGTTTCATTGGTATGGAGTCTTTTAAAAGATTATTAAAAGCAAAATCATGAGAGCTTAGACCCAAAATGAATAATGTGTGTGAGGTACTCTCCTTGGTGTACCCTAATAATATCTAACTTGACATTTTTCTTAACCTGCTCATTCTCTTGGTGTTCTTTTCCTCTCTCGGTCCAAGTTGATTTATCTGTAGTATAGCCATTATTATTTCATTGAATTCTTATTATTATTATGATTTATTTGTGAAAGTAAATGTAAAGAAAATGTTCAGCTTCGTGCACTGGTGTTTATATAATATTTTATTTCTTTGCAGACTGAGGGAATTGCATACACTGAAGGGCCATGTTGAGTCTGTGGTTAGACTGAAAGGCCTTGACATTGACACTATACAACAAGCATACACTGTATAGAATGTAAAGTTTTATGCATGAACTGTGTATAATGTCGTTATCAGTGTAAGCATAGAGCATCAACAAATATATGCTTTAAATATGTCTCTGCACTCTGTAATCTGTTATGTTTGTTCTTGGCAGTTTTGGTGGATGTGTTTTTCTGTTCCTACTTTTGCAACATGAAATTATTGATATCATTTTAAGGGTTCCTTTTATTTGTACAATTGAAAATCCAATACCATCATTCATGCCTCGCTATAAGGCTTAGTTCCGTTTACAAAATGACAAATCAATTGAACCACCAATACTTATCAAGTTAAAAATAAAGGAATCACACGTCAGTTTCGTTTGTCACGTAGAACTCAACGAAGAATCGTTGGAGACGTACAAAGTTGTTATGAGCAAGAACCTAGCATTTGTTTAATGTTGTGTTGTGTTTAGATGAGGCATTTTAAAAATTTAAAGAATTTTAAATTCTTAAAATTTGAATCATTCTCAATTGAATTTCTCTCTCTCTTTTTTTAATATTTTATTTGGATAAAGTAATTTTAATATTATCTTATTTGGATAGAATATTTCAATTTCAACAAGTAGAATTTCATTTTTAAATATATATTCAAAAAATTAATCTTTTAATATTAATTTTTATAAAAAAAATTAATAATTGAAAATTAATTTTAATATTAGACAAATGTAACATTATTTTACATTTTAGTTTGGATAAGGTAGTTTAATTTTTATCATAAACAAAATTTATTTAAAATATTTATTTTGAATAAAAATTTAATATTAAACTTTATTAAAAAATAATGTTAAATAATATTTAATAAATGAAAAAAATAATTATATCAAACAATTTTTAACAATTCAAAATAATACTTCACATTATTTTTAATTATTTGTCCTTTTATAAATTTACAAAATAATTTTAAATCAATTCATGTTTTTGTCATTTTACAACTTTTACTAGTAAAAAACACAAATAGTATTATAGTTTATACTAATTTGAGTAATATGTTTATATTATTTGGGTAGTATCATCCAAAATAACATAATTAGTTGTATCCAAGAGATTTATCTAATTGAACCCAAAAGAAAAAAAGATTGAACATAACATGTCAAAGGAAAAAGAAATGAGTTAACAGGGATGGATTGAGTGAGGGTCATGAAACTATAAGAAAATTGTCGTATAGTGATACATATCCTATAGTGATACAATAAGTGTCACTAAAAACTACTTTTACAAATATAATGTATGTTAGTATATTGTTAAAAAATGTGGGTATAAGTTATAGTGACACACAAAATATGTTATTAAATCTCATTCAAAATCAACACTAAAATTATGTGTAATTATATGCCAAATAAATATATACCTACATATATTATACTTATAATGACATTTTTTGTATGTCACTATATGTAACATTTATTGTAGTGTGATAGTGTGAATGAGTGTCAAGGAGCAAGTGTCACAAAGGATCAATAATTTGAAATTCTCTAATTTTTGTTAGAATTTCAAATTCTACTAAATCAGATAATCAAAATTCTTTTTACAAATGACATAATTTAAAATTTTTTAAAATTTTTATCCAAACAAATTATTTAACTACAGAAAATTTACAATTCTTTAAAAAAAGGATTTACTCCCTTCAATTAATTCGTCCAAATACGCGTAAAAGTATTGTGCTCTGTATTAGAATTTGAAGAGAAGTTGCATGTGATTATAACTTGGTATAGTCATAAGGTTTGAAACAATACAAAAGGACTTCCATAGAATAATGTAAATGATATCGAAAAAATGGTACTTTATTGTTTAAATTTTTGTTAAGTAAATTTTAATTAGATTATCTTCATTTAATATTTTTAATTCAAAAATATCTTTACGACATTAACTGAAAATACTATTTACGATAATTGTGATTAAAAATATTTTAAAAAATATAATGAATATTTTATATGAAATTGCATAAATTAAATATATTTAATTAATTTTCTTAATTTGTGTAAAATACTTTTTTTTACTTAAATATAAGTTCAAAGGAGTATATGCTTTAACCAATAACATACATGCAACTTTAGTATCAACAATGTTACACTAATAAGTTATTACTAACATTTATTTAAAGTATACCTTTTAAAATAGTTACTCCCTTTGGAACAAAAAAAAGTACTTAAAACTTTTGTCTAACTAATTTGACTATAATTTATACTATCATTTCAAAAATATTTTTAAAATTAAATATAACTATTTTTTAAGAAATATTATTAAAGATAGTTTAAAAAATGAAATTTAATTTTTATATAAAAATAATGAAAATAAATAAATTTAAATAATTTTTTATTAATATGTGTAAATGTGTAGATATTTTTCTTATATTTAAGTTTGAAGAGAATATTGTAAGGATAAATTTTACCAACAATTAAATTAAAATGTTATGTCATTCTATCAAGCATGATTGTAGAATAACATAATTTTTATAACAATTAGGTTAAAAGTACTTTTAAAGTTGGTACAATCATGTACTTAGGAAATATGTGGGAAGAGAGAAGTTTTTTATAGTTAGAAATTATGCTTTTGGAAATAACAAATCCTGATAATCATAATTATTAGAAATATTTAAAATTTGTTTAGTTACTCATAAAAATTCATGAAAATATTCATACAAGATTTCAAGGGATTAAAAATTTTCAATTTGATCACAATAGTATATTATTGATTATATTATTTATAAAAATATTCTTTATTAAAATAATTTTATTAGATTTATTTATTTATTTAGATTTTATTAAAAATATGACATTAAAAGAAATTGGAATTCACTTGATATTAAACTGTGTCTAACCTATTTTTCAATCAAGATTTGCTAACACATCTAATCGATTTCCCACTCAAGTTGTAAACCTTGTAAATAGTATGGACTATGGAGATTCAAGGTCAACATGAAGCGAAAGCTATGGTTGAAACTACATGAATAATTCCATATCTAACTTGTTATGCTTCTAAACCTGCTCATTCTCGTGGTTTTCTTTTTCTGTCTCGGTCTAACTTATTATGATTTCTACATGTAAAGAATCTTCAGCTCGAGCACCTGTTTTTATATAATTTTTTTTCTTTGCAGACTGATCAGAGAACTGCACACACTGGAGGGCCTTGACATTGACACTATACAGCAAGTATACACTGTTTAGAATGTAGAGTTTTATGCATGAACTGTGCATGAGCATAGGGCAACAACAAATATATGCTTTAAACCTATAGGACTGTTTTGCAAGACCATAATCTATGATTGTTCTGGCTGTTTTGGTGGATTGTGTTTTTCTGTGTCTACTTTTGTAACATGAAATTATTTATACCATTTTAAGGGTTAGTTTTATTTGTACTATTGAAAATCAGATGCAACCATCATTCACGTCTTGTTATAAGGCTTAGTTCCGTTTACAAAATGACAAATCAATTGAAGCACCAATAGTCCTTGTTATGGGTTTAGGGTTTGCACTTCAGTAGAGGCTTTCCTCAGGATAAACAAACATCTAGTATCTTACTGTTACAGTGATAATAATTAATAAATATTTTAAAAATATTTTTCTTTTTCTTAATAACTTTCAAAGTAACTATTAGGTGATCTGAAAACTGGTTTTAAATCATGAAATGGAAGTTTTAAGCTTGTTTCATTTTATCTTTCTGGACCTGTTGAATTATCTCATTGAGTCATTGCTATAGATTATAACATTCAATGTCCACTATATTATTGTTACTTAAGTTATAAATTTGGCTATAAAATTTATTAGAAATAAGTTTAAAATATAGGAATCATATCCCAAGTCAGTTTCGTAGGTTATGACACAACAAAGAATCGTTGGAGACGTACAAAGTCATTAAGAGCAAGAACCTAGCATTTGTTTTAACGTATTGGGCCCTGTATTAGAATTTAAAGAGAAATTACATGTGATTCTAAAGTTTGAAATAAAGCCAAAGGTCTTCCCCAGGAAAATGTAAATGATATTGAATGAATAAGATGACGTGCTTTAACAACAAACATGTAGTTTAATTTTGGTATAATTTTAGTATCAAGATTTTCACTGTAATAACAAATTAAAAAAAAATGCTTTCTCCAAAAAAAATGTTATATATACCTTTTAAAATAGTTATTATAAAGGTAAATGATTTTACTGATAATTAAATTAAAAAATTATGTTATCCAATCACATATTATTATATAACGCAAATCCATTAATTTTTATAATAACTATTTTATAAGCCAACATAATAATGACTTCTAATTAGTTATAATGGTGTAAAATGTTTTATATTTAGTGTTCATTAGTTAAACATTGTTACTCCTTTTGGTGTATTTAGATGGAAAATTTTAGAAATTTAAAAAATTTGAAATTCTTAAAATTTGAATGACTTTGATTTTAATTTTCATCCTTCTTGAAATACTTTGTTTGGATAAGTTAATTCAATTTTTTAAAATTTTAATTTTTTAGTTTGGATAGAGCAATTTAATTTACACCATAAATAAAATTGAATTTAAATAATATATATTAAAATTTTAAGATTTAGTTTTATAAAAATAAATATTAGCTAATTTTATTTTTAAAAAATATTATAAAATAATTTTCAATATTCAATAATTAAAAAAACTTTTGATACTTTTTATATCAACTTTGAAAGAGAGAAGGAGGTACAAGAAAAAAAGAGAAAGAAAATTTTTGAATTCTTACTTTTTTGAGAAAATATAAAATTTTACAATTTTAAGAAATTTCACAAATGTTTGAATTTGAAATTCTTTGTAAATTTTTCATTCAAACAAAATATTTTATACAAAAATATTTAAAATTCTTCAAAAAATTGAATTATTCCATAAAAATCTTCCATCCAAACATGGCACTCTTATATGCTCCTTTAACTACTAAAATTAAAGCTTTCTCAGGTTTGTTATGGATTTTTTCTTTCCATCATGTTTCACAAAGAGAATAAAATAGTAGACTCTCTTGTTAAGATCGAGAATATCTTATCTGATACTTTAATCATGTGACCTTCTTATTCTATTTAGCATGTCATTGATTTCTTGGTAGTTATGGAGATCATCCCCTCTATCATTTAATAAAAATGTTTTCACTGTTATTGTGAAATATGATGAGAACCTTGTATTTAAAGGATAGTTAGTTTGTTTTCTTTTTTTTTTTCTTTTATTGTTTTTATTTTTCTACTAATTAAAAAGTAAAGATAAACTCTCCCTGTAAAGTAGTGAGTTGGTTCAAGGTTTAGTGGATGCTAGAGGGAAGAGTATTTAAGGCTTTCTCTGATAACAGAGCCTCATAAGCTCATTCTCAAAGAAACCTAGAAAGAGATTTTAGAGAGAAGGACTCTGGTCCGTGAGCTCCTTTCTCTCCCAAACTTCTCTATTTGATTCTTCTTCTCCCCTAGATCACTAATTCCTTCTATCTTTTCTTGAAATTCAGGCGAAGAAGCTTGTTCCAGAGAATTGAAGTCCGTGGGTTGAGCTTCGAAAGAAATCTTCTTCTTCTTCCTATTCTTGGCCATTTTGAGCCAATCTACATGTGAGGGAAGCTAGATTATAGATTGATTGGTTGCATGTGAGTTTAGGAACTCAAATTGATGTATGAATTCTGAGAATTCGTGGTTGGATTGAAGAATTTCTCTCTTTTTTTTTGGGTTTTGGAAAAATGGGGTTTTCCGATGATTTTGATGTGTTTGATGGCTGCAAGTTGAATCTAAGCTTGTTTTTGAGTTGTATGGAGCATATGCATTTCATTTTATGGATTGCATGTGGTTGAGTTGGCTGATTTTCAGGTTTTTAAAGAAAATTTTGAAGTTTTGGGGTTGGTTGTTTGAAGTTGCGCCAGGCGCATGTTCTTGGCGTCGGGCGCGCATTCATTTGAAGCACCCAGTTTCAACTCACGTCAGGCGCAAGGTTAGTTGTGCCAGGCGTGATTGAGAATGGGAGTTTCTGGATGACGTCCAGCCGGGCGTGGGGAGAACCACGTCGGGCGTGATATCAGATGTTGGCATTGTGTTTTTGGTTACTGATATGGCGCCAGGCGTGATCTGAGCGCGCCGGGCGTGGAGACTCCTTGGGGGTCTCTACCTGGGGTGGCGCCGGGCACAGGGTGAGTGTGTCGAGCGTGGAGACCTCTGTAGGTCTCTGTGTAGACGACGTCAGGCGTAGAGTGAGTGTGCTGGGCATGGAGACTCTTGTGAATCTCTGTTTGGATGATGCCGGGCACGAAATGATTTGCGTCGGGCGTGATCATGTTGGTTTTATGAATGTTAAATGATGATAAATAAGTGTAGAGATGTTGTATGATAAATGTGTTGTGAAGTTGTATAGTTACATTGAGATGCATGTTGAGCTTAGTGCTTTAAATTGATTATGTGGTGGAGTGACTAAGTAGAGATTATATATGTATTAGTTGAAAAGTTGTGTGTTGTTTAAGTTGTTATGTTGAACAATATAATGAGTTGTTGTGTTGTTATTCCAAGTTGTTGAGCTGAACTGTGCTGTTGAGATGTAAGTTGATTAAGCTGTGATGATGAGTTGTTGATCACTAGGACTAGAGGAGATGTTTTTGAAGTTGCTCATTCCATTGTGTGGATTGAGATAGTTGTAGTGCTCTAAGAGCCCAATTTGTTGAAAAATCCTCCTTGAAAAGTTGTCCCTTGGAGTGGATGATGTGTTGTTCTCCTCTAGGACTTAGTTGGTCTCGTGTGTGGGCAAGGTCGAGACACACGTGTATGAAGCGACCACGGTATAGGGGCCAGGTCGAGCTATACCGATTACAAGCGACCAATTTGAGTAAAGAACGAAGTCGGGAACTTAGTTCCTAACCGAGTATCGGAGGGTTGTAGTATTTGGAGGATAGTCAGTAGGCTAATCCCATAGGTGGCTTAGTTAAGCTAGCTAATGTCGTGGTAGGCCTAAACCTAGTTGTCCTATCCTGATAGAGTACTATACTTCCTTGTTTAAACTGTTATCGTGTTGTGGATTTTTATCCAAATTTGTTGTTTACCTAGCAAGCCCAAAAAGGTTCTGTGTTATCGGTTCGGTAGGACCTAGCTACTTAGACTGCTCACCCACGTTGTAGGAGATCTCCGAGTTGAAATGTGTGACGACGCATAAGTTGTTGATGAGTTGATGTAGTGTTGACATGAGTTATATATATATATATATATATATATATATATATATATATATATATATATATATATATATATATATATACAGTAGAAACTCTTTAAATTAATAATGTCAGGACCAGAGAAATTTATTAATTCAGAGAGTTATTAATTTATTGATAAATTAATAATTATTAATTTAAAGAGTTTTTAAGTAATTATACTGTACATACCAAATAAAAAGGAAAATTAGTCTATGCCTCTTAGAATTACGTTGCAGCGAACCTTGGGACTCAACGTAAATTAGTAACTTTTGAAGTACATATGCATTGGAAATCAATAATGACTTTTGAAGTACAGTAAATATAAACAAGAGGAACAAATGTGTTCAATGTACTTCTTAAGCAAGTTTGGCATATATAAATTACATGAATGTGTTAGAGTATCCAAACCATATCTCACAAGATGACTTCTTATCTAAAAGGTGTTGCAAAATCAACTATGTCAGATCAAATACATAAGGAGTTGTGTGAGTATAAGAGAGATAATACTGCAAGCACACAAAAAGACTTGCAGAGATGGCTTGAGGGAAAATTTCATTTGAAAGTTAGTCAAGGAACAATATCAAACACACTTAAGCGGTCAGATGACTATCTCTCTGCTGAAATAGAAAAGGGAAGAGCAGAGATCAAAAGACACAAACCAGCAAAATATCCTGACATGGAGAAGGTTGTTTATGAGTGGTTTCTCAAGCATCAAGATTGTGTGAATATCATAGGAGAATTAATTTTGCAGAAGGCAAGAGATACAATGAAACTCTTGTACCCTCGTGATGATTCAGATTTTAACTTCTCTATAGGATGGCTTGGGAAATTCAAGCACCGACATGGCATAAAGTCATTTCGTCGTTTTGGCGAGAGTGGGTCTGTTAATGTATAAGACATGGAGCAAAAATTGGTATCGATTCGAGAGAAAATTGATCAGTTCCCTATGAAAGATGTTTTCAATATGGATGAAATTGGGTTGTTTTATAGGCTACAAGCTGATCATTCACTGGCAACAAAACAACTTGAAGGAAGAAAACAAGATAAAGAAAGGCTGATGGTAGTTATTTGTTGCAATGAAGATGGCTCTGAAAAAATCTCTCTATGGATTATTGGGAAATATGAAAAGCCTCGTTGCTTCAAGAATGTCAACATGAATAGCTTGAATTGTCAGTATCGAGCTAACAAAAAAGCATGGATGACTAGTGTGCTTTTTGATGAATATGTTCGTTCATTTGACCAAATGATGCATGGTAGAAGAGTTCTACTTGTGGTGGATAATTTTCCAGCACATCCAAGAAATATTGAAGGGCTAAGAAGCGTTGAGTTGTTCTTCTTACCACCCAACATGACATCAAAGATTCAACCTTGCGATGCTGGGATAATAAGAGCTTTCAAGATGCATTACCGTAGAAGGTTTTACCGCAAAATATTGGAAGGTTATGAGGTGGGACAATCTGATCCAGGGAAGATAAATGTCCTTGATGCTATCAATTTGGCAATCCCAGCTTGGACGATAGATGTTCGAAAAGAAACAATAGCGAATTGCTTCCGACACTGTAAAATTCGTTCAGCTAGTGACGTTGCAAGAAATTTGGATGAATCCACTTTTGATGAAGAAACTCAAGACCTCGAGACTATGATCAATCAATGTGGCTATCGTAATAAGATGGATATCGACAATCTAATGAACTACCCAGGTGAAAATGAAGCATGTTCGGAGGTTCAGAGTTTAGAAGATATTGTGGGTACTATCATTGAGAACAATGCAGAGGATGACAGCGAAGATGATACAGTGTCTTTGGAGCCTGTTACGCGAAAGGAAGCACTTATGGCGTCGAACACTCTTCACAACTTTATGATACAATACAAAAATACAACACCTGAGCTATTGGATGCAATAAGAAAAGTTACAGATGAGCTCCAAATAGACTTGAACTTTAAAGGAAAACAGACAACTATTAAATCATATTTCAATAGAGTGTAATATATTTTTTTCAGTTTCTATGAATTATTAATTTATGATTTTCTTGGGACCGAAAATTATAAAGGGATTTCCCGAAAAATTATTATCTTATTATTTTATCGAGTTTTTCAATTTTTTACATTGGCCCAAGTCGGGACCGGACAAATTTATTATTTTAGAGAGTTTATTAATTTACCGAGTATTAATTTAAAGAGTTTCTACTATATATATATATATATATATATATATATATATATATATATATATATATAATAAGTTGTGAAGATGTGTTGAGTTGTGTGTTGCCATACATTGTATGTTGAATCTGTTGAGAAGGATGATAGTGTTGTTATGTTATGAGTTGCTTATATATATTTATGTTGATTCCTTTCACTAGCTTACCCTTCTGTTTCCATGTGGTGTGGACTACAATGATCATACTATGTATGAGAGCAGAGCAGGGATAGGCTGGAAAGTAGCAGTAGAGTAACTGGTGATGCTCGGAGTTGGATGTTATTTTCTAGTCTCCCGGTTGTGGGTAGACATTTTGTGTAGATATTTGTAGGTAGTTGCTAGACAAGTAACATATTTGTATGTTTATATATATATATATATATATATATATATATATATATATATATATATATATATATATATATATATATATATATATATTAGTAGTGTTGTTACATATATTATATTACTATCTTCGGTATATATTCATATGTGCAGTTAGTTTGGTGTTGTGAAATGAGATGACTATGATGGATCGTTACACTCTCACTAAACATCTAATATATATTTAGATGAAAGTGTAAAGACTTTTTAAGAAATCTATCATATCAAATTAAATTCTATGAATATATTATATCATTTTCATTTTTATCGTTCATATATACTTTTTTACTAAAATTTATAAATTTTAATTTTAGAGTGAAATTCTCACTCTCATGTCTCAATTAAAGATTTTCATCACTTTCTCTTATCTCTTTGTAAGATAATTTTGCACACTTTTTGTCCCTTCTAATTAGCCAATGAATATCTCTAACATCTCAAACTATCCTCATTATCAAGGGATTTAGCTTTGTTGGTTAACTATGGTGCATAAGTGTTGTGAACTATTAGTATCATATTCAATTTTTATAGATAAAAAGAAAAAATCTTTCTTTGTTACTTTCTTTGATATCAGAGAAATAAATAGAAGTTGAAAAGAAGGAATAAAATAATTTTGATATAAAAACTAAAAAAAATGAATCCTTGATTATTTCTTTAATTGGATCTCTAATATTTGTTTTATAATGACTTAATTAAAACCACCATAAAAAATTAAAAATAATAATATGTCGCAGTTTTATTAATTCTACAAATTCAGTTACAAAAATTTAAAAGATTAAGGATCCAATTGGAGGATTCATATTATTATTAAATTTAAAATTTTAAAAGATTGCAATCACACAACTTATTTTTTACTTGGATGATCTAATTAAAAAATAAAAAATAATAGAGACTTTGTGATACGTTAATTTTTTATATATTACTTTAAAATACTATTACATAAGTTTAATTGAGCGTAATTTGAATTTAAATTTTCAATTATTTTCATAGTATAATAATTATATAAATAATGTCTTAGTTTAAATAATTTATTTTAATATTTTTCTTCAAATTCAATAGTCTTTTAAGTTATTCTTATTTAATAAAATAAAATTCTCATTTTTATAATTAAAAATATTTTTTATTGTATTTCTTTCTTTCTTAAATATAATATGTACATACAAGTAATATTAAGAGTATACAAATTAACTATGATTGGATTTGTTTAAACCTCAAAACTTTAGTTTAATTATATTTTAAACCACATATGTTTTACGGTTTTTTCTATCAACTTTTTAAATTACATATTTTGTCACTCAAATCTCAATTTTTTTTAATATATTTTATCACCTTATGAATTAACATTCTAATTTTGTTAATTAGTTACTAACATAATATGTTAAATATTGATAGAACATATTATACCATGTCATCATATATTTATGTATGATATCAACAAACTATGTTAATAATTAACATGTATGTCAACCATTAATATGACATATCTGCAGCCAATTGACTGTGTCAAATGGTTAACCAATTGAGTAAAAAAATGTTTGATATTTTGAAACTTTAATAAGTAATTTTAAAAGTTTGATAAAAAAATTCATAAAATTTAAAAAAAAAAAATGGGTGAGAAAAATTACGATCCGACTAAGGTGCCGCAGTATCATGGCTGATATGGCTGCATGCACAAGCAAGTTATGCTACAAATGTGGATCCAAGAATAATCTCATAATAAAGTTATAAATATAAATTGGTTTGAAGGAAAGACATAGGCCACAAAGTGACTCAAGCTAATCTTTTAAAGGCATCAAGGGCACCATGACAATGATTGATTGATTCCATTGTCTCTTCCTTCCTCAATTAGATCGCTAAACTTTCCAAAAAGTTAGCCTCACAATGAGTGTCATTGCCAACATATGCAAAATAAATAATCAACAAACATAAAGAAACAATAAATGTAGATAACATGTCTAAACATGAATGCATGGTAGTGTGAGTGCTCCTAAGTCCTAAATTACATTGACTTTAAAAATTATAGAAAAAGCAAATGTAGTGCACCATGATAAGCTACCAAATTATATATATATATATATAGAAAGGGATCTATTTACTTTAAAAAAAAATGTATAAGAAAAAATTTATTTATACATATTTATTTTACTCAATAACTTATATTTTACATCAAGTTTTAACGATCTAAATGTTAAATTAAAAAAATTTCATGCACATATCAAGTTTATAAATATTTTTATAAAAAATAAAAATTATTTGATATTGTGTTTCATTAATCTAAATAGACAGATAATCATAAAAATATTTTATATGTTGATTTGAATTAATAAAAATAAAATATCCAATAATTTTAATTTTTTTAAAAATTTGCAAATTTAATATATTCATTAAAAATTCGTAGTTATTAGATTGTTAAAATTTAATATAAAATATGAGTTATTAAGTAAAATAAATTTAATTAGACTTTCTTTTTAAGTATATATATATATATATATATATATATATATATATATATATATTTTTCATGATAGCACATTATCTTCTATGTGGTTATCATTTTAATTTTAGTTTAATGATTGGTTCTTTGTATAAGGCAACGTCTAGGTGAGTTAAGTATCAATTGGTGCGTGCGTGCATCATAAGATTTTTAATCATTATATATATTTATAAACATGCAAATACATTTGTCAGCTTTAAATATAAATATCGGTATATCAAAAGTTCTTTAAAATATCTTGATTAAAAAAAAAAAACTAGACTGAATTTGTAGTTTTAAGGTAAAAGACAAAAGAACTTATAACTTTACTAAAAAAAAGAAATTTGGTTACTATTATATGCATAATTTATGCAACAAATTCAATATATAACTAATATACTGCATATAAAATTTTTATTATAAAAAAAATTACATACACTAATATATAAAAAATATTATTATAGATATATGTTGAAAACTAGTTATATAAATAATTATGGATAAGAGACAAAATCAATAAAATTATATTATTATTTTTAGAAGCACACCAATTATACAAGATCGAATATATCTTGGCTATCCAAATGGATCAAATATCTCAATCATTATAAAAAAATGTAAAAACGAAAATATAGAAACAAAAGATAATTTTTTATATAAAAAATCAATATATTCGATACTGAGAAAATATTTAGATATATAATCTTTTTATATAAACGAAAGTATTTAGATATAGAGAATATATATATATATATATATATATATATTAATTTTAGTTATATATTATATGATAATTTTTAACGATATTTATAAATGTAAATTATTCTAACAAATATTTTAACAGTATTTCATTTTTTTTAAAATAAGCTAATGAAGGCATAAATCCTAAACCCTAAAAAATTAGATACTGCAATGTCTTATGTTAATTTTCTTTTTTAAAAATATAAAAAAAATCTTAATTTCACAATATAAAAATAAAAAAGAAAAATTCATAGTAAAAAAAATAAAATAATTGTTGAGTCATAAAAGGAGGGATAAGAGTAACAAATTCAAGGGAATGAGAGAGTTCGTAGTTTTTATGCTGAGAGGGTTCTTCCCCCAACTAAGATCCATTTTCATCTCATTCTACTCACAGAAACCCTAACAAATTCATCTTATATATATATATAGATATATATATATATATATATATATATATATTTAGAGATTATGATATCAATTTCATCTTTCACCTTTTTCTTTTCTTGACGTGTTTTATAAAAAAATTACCACTTAAAACTTGAAATTTCAAACATTTTTTTGTTATATAAAGAAACAAATTCAACTACATAGAATAAAATAAAGCAAGTCAATTAAAGAGAACGAACAGAAAAATAGAGCAAGTCAATGACACTATCATTTACATATCAGAGTTTCACAAAATAGGAGAATGGGATGAGAACAGTACTACAATATTATGTATGAGCAATGAATAATAGAAAAATCACTTCAAACAATCCTTCAAAATCCGTTAGGTTTGGATGGGATTGTTTTATGAATCTGGTATTTATAGATAACACTAGAAAGTCCTTCAAAATCCCTCTTACACAACAATCCTTTAAAATTCTTATATTTTTGAATACCAATGGATTGTTTTTAAGTGGTAAAAAATCTCAAATGAATACCAGTGGATTTTAATGGACTCTTTAAAAAATCTTGAAAATTCAGATTGAATACCACTGGATTGTTTTTAAGTGACATAAAATCCTGATTGAATACCAATGGACTTTTTTACTCAAAAAAAGTCTTTTAAAATCCTACGAAATCCTAAACCAATACACCCCCTTAGGATGTGTATTTTAAAACAGAAACATCTAGTCTCTTTAACTTTTAAAATAAAATTTTTTTTATCTTTCTATCAAATTAACATCTATTGATTATTTAATTTAAAAGTTTATTCATGTTCAAGTTATATGATATTTAGTACTATGACATCTTGAAATGAAAAAACTAAAAACAAATTCATGCAAATAAGATTTATTAATAAAATAAATATTGATAACTTGTTAAAATATGTACAAACAAATTTTTATGTTATTTCTTATTTTTATTTTTTTGTATATCATTATCAAATATCATATTACTTAAGTGATGACATGATGTTAATATTTGACGATCAACAAACATGAAATTAGTAGTAAAACTAAAATTCTATATTTTCAAAAATAAGGATAAAAATAGTGGATTGAAAAAAATAGAGGGATAAAAATATAATTTACCAAAAATAAATTTATTTTGATTTATATAAAAAATAAATCAAATTAAATTACATATTATTTTTAATATTTAATTTAAAAATCTTTCAAGTAAAAATTAAATTAAACTCATCTACAAGTAAGAGAGAATAAAGGCTCATCGCATTAACTCAGTCTACTCTTAAGAAAATTAGATACATTGAAGTTTAAAAATTGTACTAGATACATTTTTAAGGATGATTTCAGGTTATCCTTCGAATAGTCCCAATTCAGTCTAATTAACTACATTCTTTTAAAAATTAATTTTTTTAACAACTATAAATTAATAAACTATTATATTTAAAAGATAATATTTTATATAGCATGATATTATATATTTATGATGGTATTATTTATTTTTAAATATATATTAAAATATATACTTTTAATTTAATTTTTATAATTTATTTTATAAGTTTTTTTTGTAAAGATAAGAAAGATTACAAAGATGATCGCAACGAGGATTGATATATTAAATTAAAATGTCAAGTTGATCCAATCTTTTTTTATATTTTTGGGGTAAATTCAAACAAATGGTTTATTCAAAATTTTGGATTGAATAAGTATAGATAAATGTGACAATAAATCAAATCAATTTAAAAATATTTTGAAATTCAATCCAATAATTAGTTTGTTAAACTTGGTTTATAAAATGAGTTGAACTTTGTAACGACCCGCCTGACCATCACACAGCAAAACACAACAGCATCACACAGACAAGAGCATGCATATATATATAAGCAGCTAAAATATATACACAAGGTCTAGCTTAGGGCTTAAAAATCAGAGTATACAAAATACATCCAGAAATGCTACACTAAGTAGCTAAACAGCAAAATATCAAAACTACATCTACTGCATCTGTCAGCTACAGATCTGCCTCTACACACCAGCCTGTCCCTGCTCTACTCTCATACATAGTATAATCATTGCAGTCCAAACCACATGAAAACAACAAAGGATAAACTAGTGAAAAGAATCAACATATAAAAATATATAAGTACAACAATTAGAAACAACTACAGCTTATCAGCACATCATTCAGCACAAATAGCATTAAAACACACACTAGTGCAAAAATTGGATTTAAAATCGGAGTTTTAAGATCGGCTATAGGGTAACCGATCTTAAAAGTGATGTAGTGGCAATTTTGTAAATAATATGAACACTTTTAAGATCGGTTATTTTATGCCCGATCTTAAAAGGTATGTCTGACACAACTTTTAAGATCGGTTACAAAAGAACCGATCTTAAAAGTTGTATCAGACATCACTTTTAAGATCGGTTCTTAAATAACCGATCTTAAAAGTACTTTTAAGATCGGTTAAATTTTAATCGATTTTAAAAGTGCTACTTTTAACATCGGTTATTTAAGAACTGATTTTAAAAGTGCTACTTTTAAAATCGGTTATCTTAGAACCGATTTTGTATGTAGTATACAAAATCGGTTCATAAATAACCGATTTTAAAAGTATCGTCAGAAACCTTTTATATTTCCCTCCATTCTCATTCTCTTTAATCTTTCATTCCATTCATTGTTCTACTCTCTTGCGCTCTCAATTTCTAAAGTCTCCAATAAGGTAAATTTCGTTGTCATATTCGTTTTCTTCTTCTCATGCTCTTCTTACGTCTCTTTTCGTTTTCTAATTCTCTTCTCTATTTTCGTTGTAGGATCATTTTTGGCAAACTACGAAACTGGAACGGGACGTTTTGCAAGGAGAACGGGTTGTTCTGCTAGGAGAACGGGTCGTTCTCCTTGCAGAACGGCCATTCTGGAAGGAGAACGACCCGTACTCAGTTTAAAAAACCTGGAACGGCCCGTTCCAGTTTTGGAACGGCCCGTTCCAGTTTTGGAACGGCCCGTTCCAGTTTTGGAACGGCCCGTTCCAGTTTTGGAATGGCCCGTTCCAGTTTAATTTTTTTTCGCTGCCCGGACTTTTAAGATCGGTTGTAAAACAACCGATCTTAAAAGTTAACTTTTAAAATCGGTTAAATAACCGATTTTAAAAGTCTAACTTTCAAAATTGGCTCTTTTAAAATTGGTTACGGAATCGATTTTAAAAGTTAAAAATAACCGATTTTAAAAGCATTTTCTCCACTAGTGACACAATGCGTCATCACGCATATCAGCTCGGAGATCTCCTACAACAGCTCAGTCTTACGGCCTACAACAGTTTATATTCACAACACAACTCAAAACCAACATTCAGCACAGCACAACATAATAACATTAACAACTTAGACAACATACAACTCAGATCGGCTCAACAACATTAATCAGCTTAAGCATCATACAACACAGCTCAGCGTTACATCATTAACAACATAAATAACATACAGCACAGCTCAACTTTTCATCATATGGCATTAACATCATTAATCAACATAAACAACATTCGGCACAGCTCAGCTTAACAGCAATAACAGCTCAAACAACATACAGCACAGCCCAGCTTAACAACAATAACAGCTCAAACAACATACAACACAGCTCAGCTTAACATTATTAACAGCATGATCAACAACTTCACAACATACAACATATTCAACACATAATACGACTCACCCATCTTGTTTACAACTCAGCTATCATGCCAAATTACCTACCCAAACAACACCAATCAACCTAAGCACCTAAAACAACTTTTAACTTAACCAAATCACTAATTATGAAATGGCAACCTTCACATAAAACAGTTTATCAGAAGTTATACTACTCCTACTTTGCTCATCCTTATTTCATATGAAAGATAAGAAGATTTCCTACAACTCTCATGAAGACACCAAGTCCTAATTCCTTCATCTACCTTGTTAAAAATTCTAAAAACGGCAACAGCTATAACCAATGCTGGCAGTTTAACCCCTCTTCACTAAAACATCCATATCTAGAGTTCTAGACCTCATTTTTGGGTGATTCCAGCGCCATTGGAAAGCTAACATCCATGGCTACAAATTTTATGAAGACTCAAAGACCAACATACTCACTCCCGGCGCATTAAAATAACGCCGGACGCAAACTCAACCCGAGACCTACAGAGGTCTCCGCGCCCGGCACAATTATCCTGCACCCGGCGCAATATTAATAACCCAAACATAAGATTCACGTCTGATAGTGTGCCCGGCGTGGTTCTCCCCACGCCCGACGTGATTCACCCAGGGATTCCCCATTTCAAATCACGCCCGGGGCGAAGAACTACGCCCGGCGCAATTTCAAACAGTAACCCTCACCACTTCGAAAATTTCACCCAAAACCTGCAAAATCAGCCAACTCAAACACATGCAATCCATCAAATGAAATACATTTATAGCATACAACTTAAAAACCATATTTTTTTCAACATGCAACCATCAAACGTGTAAAAATCCCCATTTTTCTCAATTTTCCCGAAACCCCGAAAATGCACAACTCATCAATTCGGTCATCAATCTCCAGAAATCAAACAAAATTTGAGTTTCTAAACTCATTCCAAACAATCTGCAAGAAATCTAACTTCATTTACCTCGGAGGAGAAGATTCCGAGCTTCCAGGAAGAGGAAAAGGAAGAAGGAGTAAGAGAAAGCTCCGCTCTTCGCTAGCTCCACAAGAAAAGGACCACCTTAGCTCACTGCCTCAACCTAAGAGAAAGGGAAGAGAATGAGAGAATAAGAGAGTGAATGGAGAAAGGGAAATGATAAGGGTTGAGAGGAAGGGGGAAGAAGGAGGGAGCGGGTCTCACAACCTCCCCAATAACAAGAATTTTCGTCCCCAAAAATAGACTTACTTGGGAATAAGGAAAGATACTGCTCTCTGCACTGTTGCTCAACTTTCCAAGTAGCCTCACCTGTAGCTGCATCCCACAACACTTTCACCAAGCCGATAGACTTGTCTCTCAACTCCTTCAACTTGTAATCAACCACAACTACAGGCGACTTCTCAGTAGTCTGTAGGATCAACTTTGGCCCCACAACCACTGACTCACCATCTTGATACCAACACAGAGGAGTCCTACACCTCCTACCATACAGTGCTTCAAACGGCGCCATCCCAATACTAGCATGAAGTTATTATTGTACGTGAACTCCACCAGTGGTAGGACTTCCTCCCAGCTTCCCAAGTGGTTCTCCCCACGCCCGGCGTGAACCATTCAGGGGCATCCATCCTCTAGCTCGCCCGACGCACACCACTTGCGCCCGGTGGGCTCGACCAATGGAGCCCTCTGATAGTCACGCGCCCGACACCAAGAACTGCGCCCGGCGTGATACCAAACAATTCTCCAAGTTCAAGAATTTTCTTCCAAACCTGCATAATCAAGTCATCCAAACACATGCATTCGGCCAAAAACTCCACATTTTCACCCAACAACACAAAAACCAGCTCATTTTCAACATGCAATCACAAATCATCAAAATCCCCAAATTTCATCAAAACCCTGAAAACCCCAAAAACCCAATTCCATCATTCTCAGCCAAAATCATCAAATCATCAAACCATTCATGAGTTACTAAACTCATTTTCATACAGCCAGCATGAAATCTTAGTTTCCCTTACCTCGGTGTGAAGATTTCGAGCTCTGGGAAGAAGAAAGGAGAAGAAGGAATGGAGAAGAAGAAAGCTCCGCTCCGCAACAAGCTCCACAAGAAGTGCACCACCCTAGATCACATCTTCAACTTGGGGATGGAAAGGAGAACAAAAAAATCAAGATGAGAGGCTTAAGAGAGTGAGTGAGTAAGGAAAAGAGAGTGAAGAAAATGAGAAAAAGAGAGGGAGAGGCCGTGGGTCTTACAAACTTAAACTCGATAAATAAATGAATCGAATTTGGGTTACATATAATTAAATTCATTTCATTCATGATAAACTTGACATATAAATATATAATTTACTTTCTATTTAATTTTAACTTGTTAAAATTTGAAAGATTTAAACTTCAAAACTTAGTTATAATAATAATAATAATAATAATAATAATAATAATAATAATGTGTTCACATTAGAGTTTTATGTTTATGAATTAGATATTCTATTATTTTATGTAAATGAGAGTATTTTTTTATTTGTGTAGACTTTAATTATAATTATGTTTTCTTGGAGTCATACTATATAATTTTGTAAAACTAATAAAACAAAGGCTAAAAACCTATTTTGGTCCCTTATAATAATTGTTTGTTTCAATTTAGTCCCACTTTTATTTTTGGTCTCAATTTGGTCCCTAATAAATTAATTGGTCTCAATTTGGTCCCTAATAAATTAATTGGTCTCAATTTGGGACTTCCGTCCAAATTATTTAAACGGAGTTAACTGTGTGGCCACGTAGATGCATAGGTGGATGCCAATTTTTTTTAAAACACCTGGAACCAGAACGACCCGTTCTGAAACCAGAACGGGCCGTTCTGGTTACACTTTTGGTGTGTTAATTTTGCATCTAGAACGGCCCGTTCCAGGTGCAAAATTTACACACTAAAAGTGCAACTAGAACGGGCCGTTTTGATTTCAGAATGGGTCGTTCTGGTTTCAAAACGGGCCTTTCTGGTTCCAGACTGCTAAGTATAACCGATTAATGATTATAGTTCACGGTTGTGAATCATGGAAGGAAAAAGACCCAAGGTACAAAGCATTTCAAATACTAAATTTGGTAATATTGTCAATGAAAATTGATAACTTCTATTGCTAAACAGTTAGGCTATACAGTGTATTATTAAGGACAATGCAATGTATCACTAAAGACAATGGTAGCAGATTTTATTTCATTTGAAACTGGAGTGAACCACTTACTACCAAATTGACACTATACAGTAAAGGATGAAATGACATAGTATTTTTTCTTGAAGTCATTAACGATGTACCCCAACAACAACAACCTGTTCTTGAAGAGGTAGAACCTGAAGTAAAGGAAGAGGATACACAGGACTAACATTTCACCACAACCATATGCAAGGACAGATCTAAGTTAATCATAGTGGGAGCACTTGCCCCCACTAAAATTTTTTTCATTCTTTTTTTTATATATAAAATATTAATAATTTTATAAAATATATATTATTAATTATATTTTAATTAAGTTTTTATATCTAATATAATAAGTTGTAAAAAATTATAAAGTGACACTTAAATATTTCTTCAGAGAGAAAGAGAAAAAGAAAAAGTTATTACTCTATTTATAAGACAATTGTATTTTATAAAAATAAATAATTTTAAAATTTTTACCATAAAAAAATATTTTTCAAAATTATTATATTTTTTAATAAAATTAATAAAGAATATTCTATTCTCAGTCTTGGAACGGGCCGTTCTGAATCCAGAACAGCCCGTTCTACAACCAGAACGGCCCGTTCTAGTTTCAGAACGGACCGTTCTGGTGTACTGGTGGTGTGTTCATTTTGCATCTAGAACGGCCCGTTTCAGATACAAAATTAACACACCAAGAGTGCATCCAGAACGGGTCGTTCTGGTTCCAGGTGTTTTCACAAAATTTGGCGTCCACGTGGTATCCACGTATGCATCTACGTGGCATCTACGTGGTCAACAGTTAACTCCGTTTAAATAATTTGGACGGAAGTCCCAAATTGAAACCAATTAACTTATGAGGGACCAAATTGAAACCAAAAATAAAAGTGAGACTAAATTGAAACAAACAATTATAAGGGACCAAAATAGGTTTTTAGCCTAAAATAAATTATTTAAAAATAAAAAAATTTATTTTATCTAAAATTTATTAATAAATTAGAATTTTAAAAAATTTAAAAATTTTGAGTCTTGGATCCATATAATTTGAATTAATGAACCGAATAGAAATGGATGAATTTAAAAATAAAATTCATACAAAATATAAATTAAACTTGGAATTGAATTGAGACAAAATTAAACTTAACCAAATTAGGCTCATGTAAAGTATTTTCAATGGGAAGATCTAAGTTGCGTCATGCTGACAATGATCTTCCAAAGGTAGCCTAACATTCACTCTTGGTATATAATGATTTTCCACAACGAAATAACAACATTATCTGTGGAATATTTTAGAGGGCAGGCAAAGTGAAAGAAAGTCATATCATATGTCGTAGGTTGCAATTTACCAAGTGGCAGCCCTGTTCCTGTTTTCAAAAACAAAAACAAATGCCTATCACTTTCTCTCTCCTGCCCGCCCTGCCCCACTCCCCACTTTTCGCATTTCCAACCCTGCCCCTCCTGCCCGCTGTGGAAAAACCTTCCCTCTCTCACAAGCACTCTCCCGCTTTCCCCTTCACCCCACTTTCCTCTCTCGTCTATCTTCACAATTCCCTTTCTTTCTCTTCTCTAATTCTCATTGCTCTCACGCATTCACCGCTATACATGTCATTCTTTATACTCCATAACATTCTGTACGCATACCATGATGTTTTTCTTTGTGTCTAGTTCCAAATTCTTCAATTATTGCAACTGGGGTGGCTTCAAAACTTGAACTTTAAGTGGCTTTGTGTCTAAAGTTTGAGACTTCAGAGTATGGAAGCTTGTTTGTGAGAGATTTTGGAAGATGGGGTTTGGGAGTAATGCAGTTCAGGCAGGGAGTTTGGATGTGGACAAGTCAAAGAAGAAGGAAGGTGGTGGAAGGGAGAGAAAATGGTGGTTTAGATTTAGCCTCTTTGGAAGCTGCATACCTACAAGATCAAAAGTTGATAGCACCATAAGTGGCACTAGTGCCCATAATGGTAATTTTCTTTCCACATCAATGTTCCTTAATTTGTTTCATGATCTATTTGTCATTTGACATCATTTTGGGTGGCCAAATATGGTTGTTTGTCTTTACTTCTTTCGTTATATGATCTATCCAGACTTATTTTGAGTCTCTTTGGAAACAAACCTGTAAGAGTATTTCTACCCAAAAAAAAAAATATTCCCCCGTAAATAACCTCTCAGAAAACACTTATAGCTTGTCTCCAAATATACTTTGTGTTTGAGGCTGCAAATTTGTTTTAAGAAACTACATGAATTCTGAGTTTCTTGGAGCAAAAGTGATGTGAATTATTATTGTGCATTTTTGTGTTGAGGAAGTCGGAGATCTAACTAATTCATTTGCAATTTATTAAAGGTTTTTTTTATATAAAAAAAAAAAAAAAAACCCACGTTCTTTTCTGCATTACCATTGGACCACGGCATATTGTTTTCTAAGCACTGTCTGCCCTTGATCTTAGGTAAAGAGCTCAGAAAAGTATTTGTAAACGATGTCTAATTAATTGTTCTGGCAATTATATTAGGTACTTAATAACTTCACTATACGCACGATACAATGAATTGTGATGAAAATTTAGTATTGAAACTGAGAATCGTTGTTCAATCATATAGGAAATTATAGAAGTTGCTCTGAATTGGCATGAACAAGTTTGTGATGCATTGACCATTTGCACAAGACTGCTTGATTGTATTTACTATTTCGTTATTATACAACTATAACGAATTGCCATGAAGTTGTATAAAGTCAAGAATGCCATCATCAAATCAATTAATAATGTCCATTTATTTGTATTTTTAGGTGAAAATGTCAAGTCAGCGACAATTAGATCAGAGGAAAACAAATCTGCATCTGATAAAATAACAAAGGAAACAGTTGCTCCTCAAGAGTCCTCTACGAGAACTAGTGATGCAGAAAGTAGCCCTTCCACTCCAAAATTTAGTGAGGAGTTGAAGGTTGCTTCTTGTTTGAGAAAATTTACATTCAATGGGCTTAAGGTGGCAACTAGGAATTTCAGACCAGAGAGTCTTCTTGGTGAGGGAGGATTTGGTTGTGTCTTCAAGGGTTGGATTGAGGAGAATGGAACTGCACCTGTGAAACCGGGTACAGGGCTCACAGTGGCAGTCAAGACCCTCAACCACAATGGACATCAGGGTCACAAAGAGTGGCTTGTATGAAACTTATATCTCCTTTCCTTCTCCTTAATTTTAATGCCATAATTCTTACTGTGTTAACATTCTAAATTTGCTTTACTTCTTCTCAGGCTGAATTAAATTATCTTGGTGATCTTGTCCATCCTAATCTTGTTAAATTGATTGGTTTCTGCATTGAAGATGACCAAAGATTATTGGTTTATGAGTTTATGCCCCGAGGCAGTTTGGAGAACCACCTCTTTAGAAGTACACTACTAACCTTTGTATTTCTTTGGTAAACCTTTTCTATTTCTATTGCATGTCTTCGCTACTGCTTGTTTATTTCTATGTAACACCTTATAACTGCAGAAAATTTGGATGTTTTCATTGTCTTGACAGTTGTTGTGACGTATGTCAATATAATAATTATCAGTCTTGAGTTAAAATTTGGCTCAAAATGAGTGTGATTCTTGCTGTTGCTATTGCTTTTCCCAATATAAGCCTAAAATTAACCAAAAAAGATTACTCTCAATGTGCTTGGGCTAAGTATCTTAACATTTCTTGAAAGTCTTTTTAATAACAGGTATTCATCTAATCTAGCAAATAAGTGACTATAGCTCTAGGAAACTAACCAGCAAAATTAAATTTAGATCTTAAATTATCCATTGAATTCATGAAACTGCTGTCCCTATTCATAAACCTTATTCTATACACTACCAATAATTTTAATCCAGCTATTGATTTCCAACTAATTGTTGGAGTCCACAAGTATTATTCGATTCACAGGTTGAGTCTTTCATGCTTATAGAAAACAAAAACTAGAATAAAATGGTTATCTTCCAATAGTGCATTTGTTCATTTTGCTTGGCACTATGCTCTTAAAAAAGTTTCATTGTCAGACTTAATTCTTTTTTCTGATAACAACCATTATTTATGTTGAAGGGCCCCTGCCTCTTCCTTGGTCTATCAGAATGAAAATTGCGCTTGGTGCTGCGAAAGGTCTTGCTTTTCTCCACGAAGAAGCTCAGAGGCCCATAATATACCGTGATTTCAAAACATCTAATATACTATTAGATGCGGTATGTAAGTGAACTAGTCAAGAAGGTATTAATTATTTCTTATTCATCCTCCAACCCAAAAACTAAAAGCAAATATGTTTATAGGAATACAATGCCAAGCTTTCTGATTTTGGACTTGCCAAAGATGGTCCCGAGGGGGAGAAGACCCATGTATCAACAAGAGTTATGGGAACATATGGTTATGCTGCTCCTGAGTATGTGATGACTGGTGAGTTTTGAGCCTTCCTTGTTCCTTTTCAAGTACTAATGTTACTTAAACTTGATACTTACACTATATAACTGAGACTCAAGATAGATAATGCTATCTAGAATTTGCACGTGTATAATTTTAAACTAAGCTCTTGCATTTTGTAAGTTCTTGGGCTGTCGTGATTCCTTTAGTGAGAAAACCCTTATTTTGATCCTTGAAAGTTGTGTCATCACCTTAGTCCTCCAAAAATTTAGGTCACCATATTAGTTCTATAAAGATTATTTTTGTCTTTAAAAAGGCCTCAAATTTTTAATCTGTTGTCAAACTAGTTCCTCAAATATTCTTTTCATCACTACTTTAATTCTACCGTACTGTATATCTGTAGTTTGGTTGAGATATCCATTCAGATTTGGTGAAGTAGATAGCCCAAATAAATGCTGCTGTTGCCGATGCACTTTTTAAACATAAAAGGGCAAGGCATTTCTTGTTTTCCACCTACATCTTATGGCATTCAGATAGAGAAAGTGTTTGAAATGGAATATCTGCTTTTGTGATCCATAACAAACAAGTTTGTTAGGCTCCCTTTGAGTTATCCCCCATTTTCTTCCACTTTTAACTCTTTACCCACGTGCACACATTGTTCTCCAATAAATAATTTAATTAAAATTGTAAACAGTTAAATGAGGATCAAAGTTCCAAGTACTATCTATGACTATAGGCATAGTGATAGCCAAGATCGAACCCTGATACTGTATAAATTTTCCGAACTAAAAACATTATATTTTTATGAGAGATAAAGGATAGCTATTATATCAATAGAAATCACAACCACAATAGTATAAAGTGAAAAATCTGCCATTAAAACCCTTTGCAAATACTCTAACATGTCAGTAACAAACTGTCAACCACATTTTAGTTCTTCAAGTCATGACCATTTAGGGCAGAATTTTTTATTTTATTTTAACCTTTCAATGACATTACATTGTCCAACCATGTGATCTGCTTTATCCTTCACTTTATAACTCATTTGCCAAGTATGATGAATGACCATGATTAAGTTGTTAGCATCATTATTTAACAAACTCTGATAAGAAAAGGATCAATATCAACAATTATTTCAATTTTCGAAAATATGATGGTGGCATAGCGATAATTGGATATGCCTCAATTACTCTACCGTCAAACAGGTAAAAAAGGGAAGGGTTCCAGGGGACTTTTAAAAGTTTCATATTGTTAAGTTATTGAATGTTCTTTTGAAAATGTATGATCAACAGGTTTTGCCTAATGGTACCTAGAAATTGTTACCCTATGATTCATATCCTTTGTGCATAGGCAGTTTCAATATTAACCTGAGATGTGCAATTCTGATTAGGACATTTGACATCAAAAAGTGATGTCTACAGCTTTGGAGTAGTGCTACTTGAAATGCTCACAGGCCGGCGATCTATTGATAAGAGAAGACCAAACGGTGAACACAATCTTGTGGAGTGGGCGAGACCTGTACTCAGGGACCGGAGGACAGTCTACCGGATAATTGATCCCCGCCTTGAAGGCCACTTCTCGGTTAAAGGAGCACAGAAAGCTGCCCAGCTGGCTGCTCAATGCCTTAGCCGTGATCCAAAATCTAGACCCTTGATGAGTGAAGTTGTTCAAACTTTAAAGCCTTTGCCAAGCCTCAAGGACATGGCTATCTCATCTTATCACTTCCAGATTAATCGAGTAGACCGAACCATGTCCATGCCAAATCATAAAAATGGCATTAGATCACAGTTAGTATCTGTACCTAGGAAGGGTCAACCTGTGAGGACCTTGTCTAGTCCAAATGGTACACATGGTTCTCCATATCTTCATTATACCAAATCTCCAAAGCCCATTGGGTAAGAATCATTGTTCACGATCTTTAATTTGATTCTCCATTCATTCAGTTCCCACAAATTAGGCCATCATCTGTACAGCAACTGTTGTGTATGGAGAGTTTATCTGAAACCTGAGGGTATCATTGAAGTCTTCTTGTCATTATATAATCTCAAATAAGGTAAGTGCATGAGACAGTTTAATATTACACAGTTAGTAGGGAGGACTTGTCATATACAGCTTTCAAGTGGGAAACTGTTATTTACTGAAATTGTTTAACTTTTCCACCTTTTCTCAGGTTTCCTTCTTTTCAGAATGTATTTCTTGTAAAGAAGAAAAAAATTGTGGTGTTGAGTTAGTCAGATTTTTACATACTCATTGGACAATATACATTTCAGTAAATACTCATTGATGTAACATTTGTGCTAGAAAGATGTTTTTGAGTGACTTAAAAAGTGATGGGCATGCAGTAATGCAGGGTTTTGTTTGTTTTTTCTTTGGTGACTTTTTTAGGCATGTGGTTTATTTTTTGGTGTGTCAAATATGTTGTTTGTTTAGAAAGAGCTGTGTTGCTATGCACAAAGGATTCTATTCTACAGCAAGAGTGCGTGTAATGTAACCTTCAACTTTCTTGCATTCCCAACTCGGTAATGTATTGGTTATTTGATTGATAGTTTAGGTGTTCTCACTTTAAATTCTGTTGTTAAACTCAAAATGAAGACAGTTGTATAGCAGTAGTAAAGGCAACTGCTATCTTTACAATTTGCATACACAATGCATAAATGTGACAAAGAGTCTCTTTCCCTAAACTTGTGCATATCTAGGGGAAAAAAATAAGGCAAAAAATTGAAATAAATTTCTTTTATAATTAAAATTAATTTATACATAAATTATAAATAATATTTTAAGAAAGATAGTAAGAGAATTTTTACAAATTAACTTATGCATAAGAAAATTTTATTTTATGAATAAACTTATTCTATCCTAAGTGCCATTTAGAATGTTTGTTGAAAGGAAGAACCATGCAATAGCTAAAGCAAAAAAGGATGATTTTAATAGTAGAAAAACATTTAAAGAATAGAAGAAAAATTATGAATTCCTTTTGGAAATATTCAAATTTATTGTAATATGCCGTGACCTTGGAATTGGGTGCCCTTTTCCTCCCTTTGACTTATTTTAGAGAGACAATAAATTTATTTCTTAATTAAGAGAATTATAATATTTACAAGAACAAGTCAAATATTAGGATATTAAGTTTATGCAAATCCATCAACTTTTTTATAATTAGAAAATTGTTAAATTAGGAAATATTTATTAAAAAATGGTCTTCCTCTATTTATTTCAAAATCCAACTACCCAACATCTTTTATGAAAAAAGATTTGGTAGTAGGTATGGGTTAGAAAGTCCAATTTGACAAGTTGCAAGTTGGGTTGTTGTGGCCAAGATATACATGATATCTCCAAAATGGTGGCTTCACAATTCACAGGCTTGGCTTAGAGTCACGGTTGGCCACTTGGCTAGGATAAGCTTTTATCAACAAGTTTTGAAGTTTTAGTTTTCTTTATTAGTATGTAAGACAACAAATATTAATCAAAATTTATAAGAAGATGAAATACTTTGTTAAAATTCGCACAATTTTACAATCTTATTTGGTAAATCACTTACTATAGACAAAAATTTAACGAAATTAATAAACATACATCAAGAAGAAAACTTAACTGAGGATTACAATAAATATTTTTTTATTTTATTTCAAGTACGAATCGTATAGCTCAAATCTTTTTAATTTTAGAGATAGTAATTAAGGTGTGTGACTTGTAGACATCCTTTAGTTATATTAATATCAATCCAATTATAATTGATTTTTTTGAATTAACCAAACTTACTCTAACATGCGAGTTTAGGGATAAGTATGATCTAACTCTGTTCATGGATTAAATTTGATCCTTTATTGATTTGAACGAGTTTGAATCTTAAAATTAAGCTTGATATATTTTTTTTGAATGGGTTTAAGGTATACTTTGGATCATACCAACTTATCTTTCATTCTTTTTAAAATGTATAGTTTTTCATAATAAATTCTTATAACATTATATTATATGTAAAATGATATTATTTATTTTCAAATATATGTTGTAAAATATGTATATCTCTTTTATTTCATAATTCACCTATATGTTGTATAAAATTGCGGACGCAGCTATAAGCAACTTGAAACACTGAACAAACGTTAGTAAAATTTTCCTGAGGTGTGTGATGACACTGACTTTAAGGACTTATCCGTGGGATACGCGCAACCCCCAGAATATAACAGAGTCATCTCAAGGAATTGAGGAGCAGAACTGACAATTATAGAATTTGAAAACTTATAAAGAAGGAAGAGAGAAATGAATTTTAGGGTAAGAAAATAGTGTGCTGGAGGCCTCTATTTATAAAGTCTCAAAAATCCTAAAAAATCACGTAATTAATTCAGCAACTAAAGAAAATAAATCAGGTAATTAAAGAAAATTAATTCAGTAATTAAAAAAAAATTAATCCAAATTTGTAACGGTAAGATTTTAATGACAAAATCAAACTGCCATTTTCAAATAAGGTTTCCTTAATTAATTAAAAATAATTTAATGTAATCAAAATAAAATTATTTCTAAATCTTATTTTCTTTTAAAATATCGTATATGTACAACACTATATAGGTGTTAATATTAATATATTGAATTAAAATATTATATTTACTTGGTCTCATTCCATACATTTCGAGTTTTGATTTGGTGGATTTGAGTTTAAATAAATAATTCAATCAATTTTTCACTCAAGTTAAGGACAAGGATAAATATGTCCCGATCCATCCTTTGCTCACCCGTATGCAAGGAGTTGACAAATGTTTTAACTTTATAGATTATCTTTTTTTAACCAACTCTACCATATGGGGAAATAATGTATTAAAAAAATTAGTTTACAAAAAGAGAAAAGAGATTTTAAAAACTAATTTGTCTTTGTATTTTTGTTATTTTGAATTTTAAAAATATAAGTTAGAATATTTTAGACATTAAACCAAAAATATGTTAAATTATCTCCTCTTTCCTCTAAATCTTTCCAATATTGAAACTATAAAAATTGACTTAATGGCGAGAATTTGAATAATATACACATAATCTTAAATTTAAATTTTATAGTTATTGTAATGCTTTCAAATAATTTTTTTTTTTCAAATATTGAAAGGGACTATAATTAGATGAAGATAGATTTTTCACTTTTTCATTTTCCTCCTTTTTCCTCATGAAAATTGAACTAAATACTTATAAAATATCTCTTCTCCTTTCTTCCCTTTATTTTTCTCATACCAAACATGTCAACAATAATTTAATTAATCTTATCAAATTTGTCTTTTTTAGAACTAATTTAATATAAGCCATTTTGATAGGATAATTGACATTAACGTATCAATTGGAGAGTGGATTTATTCAAGAAAGAAATACGCGAGGAAGAGAACGATTCTAAAAAATGGTCCCATTTGGAAGCATGGAAAATGGAGAGAAAGAATCAAAAGGATATGAATATAGGGTCCACTAGAATTTCGATCTTCCGGATAAAGTAGAAAATGAGAGGAGAAGAAACTGCTTAATTTGTATTAAATTATAAAAATCTTCTCATTTTATTCTAAATTTAATAACATACTCATCTCAATATATAAACCTTTGTGGAGAAGAATCATTTAGTCTATTCTCTTTGAAAATTATATCCCTCTTATTACATTTTTTTTTAATCTTGTTTACTTTTTTTAAGGAAAAAAAATAATGCGTATTGTTATGAACTTTTCTTCTTTTATAAAATTTTTAATTTCATATTTTTCAAAATATATTTTTGTATTTCATCTTAAATTAATTATGAATATATTATCTTATAGTTTTAAATTTTATCTTATATATTTCTCTTTTAATTTATGTATGTTTTTTTTTTTTAACTTTTAGTTAAATTTAAGAAACAGTTGCTAGTTATTTTATGTTTGGATTTGAGAGATATCTTACATTGGTAGCTACAATGAAAGTCAACTTCAATGAATGCTAAGTTGGCAAAGGGGACCAAGCTTTAGCCTGCATTTGTTTTATCTTTGCAATTAATTTTGATATAGACTCTATATAAGATCTATTAATTTCTAAGCATTTTTAAGAAGAAATAAATGAAATTAGTTTTTAAGTTCAATGGTTATATATCTCGATAATCGAATAAGATTTTTTTTTGTTCATCCCTGGAGTATCCACCGCCGATAGCAGTGATTAATCTCCTTGCTACGTTGGAGGCACCTCAAAGGGTGGTATAGCTGGTCCCAAAATTTAATGCGACTGCATATACAAGGCAAGATTTGAACCCCCTGATCTTGCTTAAGCGTGAATCAATCCCTACTGCTGAACTACACGCTTGGAATTATAACCGAATAAAATTAATGTAAAGCAACAAAACTTTCTTTTTAAATATTTAACACAATTGTTTATCTAAAAGTTGAATACAAAATCAAACAACTTACCTTAGTTATGCCTGTGTTAAGTAATAGTATTTGCAATTAATTTATTAAACACTTAAAAAATTTTGTGATTTTAGTGACTTTCATATTGGTGTGGCCTTGTCACCATTGTTGAAATGTCACCATTGACATTGTGGTTTTTGAGTATATGTCCAAATTCCATGTAAAACACTAGTGACAAGAATTGGAGCATTTTGCAGAACAATTTGAACTTCACAATGTGGCAACAGCTACATCATTCTTCTTTTGTAATGAATTCAAAAATGAAATTTTCAAACCCATTTATACCATTCATACTTAATTGTTTATACTATGCTGAAATCGATGAGACCTATGGCGAATGTGCTGTATCATACCTGTATTTGGTTGTCACGAAATTTCGCAGAATGCAAACTCCGTTTCACTTTCACACAATCCAAACACGCCACGCCAACTTAGGTTCTATCTGCGTTTAATGGTTTTTTTTTTTTTCCCGAAGACTTTCTCCTTTATAATTTAAATTAGTCTTTATAATATTTTTATATGATTTTCACCCCTGTAAAATATAAAAATTATCATTTTTTGTCATCAATGATTATTTTAAGGTATATAAAATTAATAAATTTAGAAGTAACATAAACTAACAAATTATTAAAAACTATTAGCTTGAATAGTTACTTAACTTTTTAATAAAAATATAACTAGTCAAAAAAATCATATAATAATAGAAATTAAAAATAAAGTTTCAAATATACAAGGAAGAAAAACAAAAAAAAATTACATTGATTAAAATTGAAACTTACTTATTACAAAAATTAAAAACATATTCAAACCATAAATAAAAAGTTTTAAAAAAAAGTTACCAAAAACAAATTACCATAAATCTTAATTACTAGAGCATCTGCAGTGGAGGTTACTTATAAGCAATCACATGTGCCACATCATGCCACATCAGCTCTTTTCATTGTTTATGGGTTACTTAAATTTTAGCAAAGTTGCTTGTAGAAACTTAAGTGCTTAAAAAAAAGTGGAAAAAAGTTTATGTGGCATGATGTGGCACAAAGGGTTGCTTATGTACATGATATAGTGTTTTGGAAGGAAACTCAGTTAATATTACCAATTTTGTATTAATTATCAACTTGGTACCGGTTTAGTTATTGAATGATTATCAATACTATATCTTGTTACAACATTATTGTTTTATTTTGATCGATTATTAGAGGCCAAATTCTTTCAAGAGAAAGTGTTCATCAAAATGAATGTTGTCTCTTTCAAACAAATTTTCTCCATATCCATACTTAATTAATTGAACACTTACAAACATATACTTAAAAAAAAGCTTAATTATCTATAATATTAATTTCATACTTAAAAGCCCTAATCAAGAAATTCTTATCATATCTTAAAAACTTTGAAAATTTCATTGCACAAATTGTCATAGTTTCACAAGTTTATTCTTTAAATTTAGAGTCATATTCAAGGATGTTTCAATTTTTTTTTAATGTAAACATGAACTGGCCAATTACTAAAACTCGTTGGATCAACAGTTCATTAAAAAAAATATAATTTTATATTTTTATTTAATAATAAATTATTATATATAATAACTTTTCATTTTTATAACAAATATTTTAAAATTACATTATTATATTTTTAATTGATTGATAATCTAAATAAATTACATAAAAATAAAGATTAAAAAACTATTGTAATATTATTTTATTTTGAGAATTATGTTAGTGCATAAATAAACTTTTCTAACCACAAAGCACAAACATAAAAAACACAAAAGCGTAGACTTTCATAATTAACATCATTATCAAGTCTTTATCAAAGTTGGGATGAAGTTTCCACTTAAGATATTTTTAGCATTAATGTTGTGTGCGGACCAAGGGTTTTAGAATTTTAAAGATTTTTAAATTTTAATAATTTTAATTGCTTTAATTTATTTCATTTTTATTTTTTTAGTTAAAAAATTGAAAATTTGCATTTTAAAAATCTTGCATCTGGGTAAAGTAATTATATTTTTTATTTCTAAGATTTTTATTTTGATGAAATAAATAAGTTATTTTAACATCTCTAACCAGTATAGTTAAATTAAAATAACTGCATTAGTTAACTTATTTTTATAAATTGTTCTTGTAGTTAATTTATTACTTTATACCGTAACAAATTATATATTTAGATATATTTTATGCTTAATTTAGTGCTCTAGAGAACAATAATATAATTGTATAAGATTTTTTTAATTGAAATTCCATAAAGGTAATTGATTTTTATTTTTATTAAATATAAATATGTGCGAAGAAGATATTTATATTTACAACCAAGAAGAAATCTATGGTTTATGTAAGTTGTGAGTCGTGACAAAGACAACCCTTAGTAGGTGAAACAAACAAAGAACAAGTTTAATCAACTTAAATGCGTTAATATATATATATAGAGAGAGAGTGTGTGAGGAGGGTTATAATTAGACTGGTGTAACTTTTACTAAGTATTACCGCTCAATAATTTTATATTAAATATGAATTTTATAAATCTAACTGCTAGATTGAAAGTTCATATCATTTTATATATTATATCAAATTTTGTTAAAATTGAACAACAACCTGAAAGTAATCAAAGTATTCATATTTTAGTATATTTTAAAATAAATATATTACGTCAATTTTATTTTATAAGAATGAAGTATCAAATTATCTTGAATTAATGTGAAATTTTGTATATATGATTTAAGAGTAAAAAACTTTCAATCTAACAGTTAGATTTATAAAATTCACATTTAATATAAAATTATTGAGCAGTGTAATATTCAGTAAAAGTTACACTGATATCTTTTGAACTCTCATTATATATATATATATATATATATATATATATATATATATATACTAATATATACTAATATATAAAGGGAATACCTTTTTAGTAATTACCTTGACTTCACTTTTTTCTGACCATTATATTCTTTTTATTTTAAAAATTTAAAAAAAGATATTTTTTAATCAAATTTAAGAACTTGAAATTAATGAGTCTATACTAATATTAATGTATAAAGAGAATATCATTTTCAATAACTATTTTTTATTTTTATTTTTACATGGATCATTTTATTTTTTATTTATTTTTTAATAATTACTTTTTTATAAATTTTATATTTTTTTTATTTTTTTTATTTTTATCTTTTAATACAATAACACGAAATATCTTTTTTCCACTAATATATATATATATATATATATATATATATATATATATATATATATATATATATTATAAATGAAATATATTTTAATAATTATTTTTTAGTCCTTATTTTTTAGTAAACTATTATAACTCTCGAAAAGAAACCTTCTTTAAATAATTATCTATAATTTCTAAAAACACAAAATACTTCAACTCTTTTAATTATTGAATAAAATATACAAGGAATCTCCATCCACTAATTAAATTTAAATTTATAAGCAAGTGTGTTTTGCACTTCTCATCTACTTGCAGGGGGTTATTGATACTAAGATTCAATACAGCGTTTCTCTCCGAAAAGGTGTATTTCTTCTCTTTTTTCTTGATTTTGGATGCTGGAAAACGAACCGCTTTTGCCCTTTCAATTTTCTTGTGTGTCATGCACATGATATGGTATTGAATTGTGTTCTTTTAATCTTTTTTGTCAAAAAGGGATTGAGTTCATTTTTGTTTTTGCTTTCTGGGATAAGCCCAAAATTGCTGGTTTTGTTTTTTTTTTTTTTCGTGGGGGTTTGATTTTTTTCTGCATTTTTTTTTTAAATTTGGGTATTTTTAAGATTTGATAGACAATTCGGTTTTCACTGTTTCTGACTTTTTAGGGTACTGTTTTTGTTCTTCTGGTTTTCTGCATAATTCTTAGGAATACAAAGGAGGATTTCTGGTCCTTGAAGACTGTAATTTTTCAGTTCTATTGTGTTTCTTTCTCCGAAAAAAGCCTCGTGTGAAAATAAAAGCTTGTGTTGCCTTTATTCTCTTGATTTATGTTGCAATATTTATATTTTTGGTTATGAATCTTTATTCCCGTATTTATGTTTTTTACCCACTGTTTCTTTGTAATTACACTTATGAATTTTTGAACTTTTGGCAAATTATCCAAATCTCCCGCTACTTGTTCATCCTTGATGGTACTGTTTCATGATTCTCATGAATCTCATCTATATCACTTTCTATAGTTACCCGTGTTTTCAGATTTTACTATAATACTTTCTTGGCGAACTGGTGATGTGAATTTTTGAACTTAAAACAGAATGGTGGAAGCAAAATACAAATTTTCACCAAGTTTAATTTAGTTTGATGAATACTTCTACTGTAGTACAGAATTGAAGGATGGGTCAAGCATTCGGTTGTTATCAAGTAGATCAGTCAAATGTGGCTATCAAGGAGCACTTCGGAAAATTTTCTGATGTTCTAGAACCTGGATGTCATTGCCTGCCTTGGTGTTTTGGGTATCAGATTGCTGGTCGTTTGTCACTGCGTGTGCAGCAACTTGATGTTCGATGTGAGACAAAAACAAAGGTATCTGCACCTTCTTTTCCTCCACCTACCTTGTTTCATGGTGCTGTTCTTTAGTTTGCCTTACTCTTACCAGAAACAATTATTTTGTTAATATGATTTCTAGTTACTCTATTTACCATCCTGAAAACGTTCCATTCTGAACATTTGTCTGCTTATACTTAAATGACAGAAATAATAATTTTCCGGAAAGATTTACCAGTGAATTTCTAGTTTTCCATTCTATTAACTTCACAGAAAGAGTTTTATTGGTAATATATATTGTTAATGGTCTTTGTAATGGATAAAACTTTCTGTAATTTGAGATTGAATTTTGAATGCTCTTCATTTTTCCCTATCCTCTTTGTATTCCTCTTGATCAATTTTTTTCTTTGGATTTATGCTTCAGGAAATTTCCTGTGATTTATTATGATATTGTAACATCATTTCATTCTAAATGTGGATGATAATTCCTATGTGATTTATCATGATCTGTTGTTAAAGTTTGACTGTTATTAACTTGTTAGGATAATGTCTTTGTCACTGTGGTTGCATCTGTGCAATATCGTGCTGTGTCTGAGAAAGCTTCTGATGCATTCTATAGGCTTACCAACACACGGGAGCAGATCCAATCATACGTGTTTGATGGTATGTAGGATGAATTTTCTACTTCATTCTGTTTTGAAATGGTGTGTAATGCAATTATTTCATTCACATGGATTAATCTACTCGGTTTGTAGATGACTATTGTGACACCCTTTACCCCGCATACCATAACATATGAATAATATAATCTGATTAACCTCAATGTAATAAATAAACTCAAAATTTATACAGGTAAAAAGAATCACATTTTAGCATAACTAAACTTAGAGGAAATAACAAATTATAAAGGAAATAAAATATCATGAATCAAATTCTAATTAGTCCTAACTATTCCCCAATGTCACATGTTCTATCAAAATGACCCAACATTGAGGACTATGTCTCATCACCAACGTCTTTAACACTATGTTGATGATCACTTGTAACAATCACAAGGAAACAACACAAAGAAAAAGAGAGTGATAAACATTTTACTCTAACTCACGGTATAAGAATGCAAACCGGTTAGTCAAACAAAAACAACACATACAACATGATATAACATTCACAGTTACACATCATCATACTTAGGTTATCCACAACATAATAAACAACAACAGATATAATTATAATGTATATGTAATAGACATGAATTATATGTTATCATGCATGTGGTGCCAGTAAAAACATAACATTTGTGCATTACTACTAGCAACACACTAGAGTAGTCTAGGAATACATGTCTGGTCACACCTTCGACGTATTTTTACTAGGACATACTATCAGGGTTTGATCGGCGGGATAGCTAGGTTGTGCGAGATACATTTCATGCTCATGAGGGTAGGATTGAGACTTCCAAACCAAGTTATCCCCAAGGTTAGTTCCCAAGCTTTCACACTAGGGACCTTCTCTGGCAGTGCATTTCATATTGTATCTTACAAAAACATTTTATGCACATGATGCATGGCAAACAAACTCTACGCATTACAATTAGAAAAAATCCGTCATACATGAATATACAACAAACACAGGATTGAAGATTAATCCATTATCTGACATACAAACCCACATCCAGAGCGAGGTTTCTCACTCTCCCCTTACCTGGATAAACTCTAGATGACGGGTGTAAGACTTCGGGGTGATTTCCTTTCTGCTCTTGTTCTCTGAGCTCTGAAACGCGTACATGAAAATATAGTCCTAAAAAAGGTTTAGGATTTAGGGTTTGATTAGAAAACCCCTCTTTTTTAAAAAAATCTAACCTTGTGTTAAAACACACTAACCACAGTTATCCTAAAGATCCCTTCCCTTTTTAATAATATATATTATATTATTCTTTAATAAAGTATCATATTATATATTCTAAAATATATGACATAATTAAAACAAATATTTAACAGCCCCTTTTAATAAAATAAAATATCAAAATTATTAATAAAATATTTATATTATATATTATGAAAAATTGGGTGTTACAGATGTCATTTGTAAAGCAGTTTACTAATATTTTGCATTTCTTTAGTTATCAGGGCCAGTGTACCAAAATTGGAGTTGGATTCTGTCTTTGAGCAGAAAAATGATATCGCAAAGGCTGTAGAGGAGGAGCTTGAGAAGGTGTTCATTCTTTTCAATATTCACTTTTCTGTTCTCTTACTTAATATAAAATATTCATTAGTAGACCATTGAAGGTTGTAAATTTTAATCATCCTTATTAACAAGTTAATTCAACCTTAATGTTTTAGGCCATGTCAACTTATGGATATGAGATAGTCCAGACCCTCATTGTGGATATAGAGCCTGATGTTAATGTCAAGAGAGCAATGAACGAGATTAATGCAGGTAATATTTCTAGTTCCTTGAAAAAAAAAAAAGAACATTTTGCTACATAGTTGTGAATACACTTATGTTGCAATTCCTGTATCAAATTACTTTTACATTGCATAAGATGTACAATACATGTTGCAGTTGTTGTACTTCCGGTTTCTTAGTTGTTGTGTTGGTTTTTAATGGAACAGATTTTGTGTATAAGCATATTTGCAATATGGTTTTCTTAGTAGCTTTAATCATGTAACCTAAGTTTTGATCCCAAAAAACAGAAAAATTTCAGCATAAAATAAATGAGAAAAAAGGCTACAAGCTAACAGTTTAAAACGCTTTTATACTGTCATCCAATTACAAACTATCATAAATGATAAGTTTATCGACTTTTACGATAACTATCATATATAGTAAGTTAATTGACTTTTATAATAACTATCATATTTAGTAAGTTTATCGACTTTTACAATAACTAACTTAATAGTCATATTTTAGTAGTTTTTGATTGGTTGGCAATGCAAAAGCTTTTCATTGACAGGGCATGACCATTAAATCCAAAATAAATTATTATTTAAAAGTTGCAGTACTGCATCCAAACAAACATCTGTGTTTTGCAGCATGTGTTCTTATAGGCCTTTCGTGGATCATGATTATATCCTCATCCTTTATACTATTACTTGAATATGAATAATTTCTTATTATGAATCTAAATGAGTACAATAAAATAAATAGGCATAAAATATAATCAATCCCTAAAGTTTAGGGATTTAGATAAAACTGACTAAGGATGACTTAGGAGAAGATAAACTAGTATATCTAAACAGAATTATCTTAACACTCTCCCTCAAGCTGGAGCATATATATCATATGCATCTAGCTTGTTACATATATATGTTATTCTAGGACCTCGTAAAGATTTAGTAAAGATATCTGCAAGTTGATCCTTGGAGCAAACTAAGGAGGTCTTGATGATACCCGAGAGAATCTTTTCTCTGATGAAATGGCAGTCAACCTCTATATGCTTTGTTCTCTCATGAAAAACTGGATTAGAGAAGAGGTATAAAGCTGACTGGTTATCACAAACTAGTTCCATATGACCAACCTTGCAAAACTGCAACTCTTGAATTAAGAATTTTAGCCACAAGAGCTCACATGTGGTGTGAGCCATAGCACGATATTCTGCTTCTGTACTTGATCGTGCAACAACACTTTGCTTTTTACTCTTCCATGAGACAAGATTACCACCCATGAAGACACAATAGCCTGATGTTGACCGCCTATCACTTGCATCACCTGCCCAATCTGCATCTGAATATCCAACAATGTTTGTATGTCCTCTATCATTGTAAACAAGTCCTTTTCCTGGTGATCTTTTGATGTATCTAAGGATTCGAACAACTGCAAGCCAATGACTCTCACATGGAGAGTTAAGAAACTGACTTACAACACTGACAGGAAAGGATATATCAGGTCTGGTCATGGTGAGATAATTCAATTTTCCCACTAATCTCCGATATCTCCCTGGGTCAGAATAAGGCTCCCCCTGATTAGTCATAAGCTTCAAATTAGGATCCATGGGAGTGTCAACTGGCTTACAATCTGTAAGTTCGGTCTCTTCTAGAATATCAAGGGCATATTTTCTCTGAGAAATAGCAATACCGGACTTTGACGGAGCGACCTCAATCCCGAGAAAATAACGTAGGGGACCTAAATCCTTAGTGTTAAAGTGTTCAAATAAGTGTTGCTTCAGAGCCTTGATGCCCTCCTGATCATCACCTGTAATCACAATATCATCTACATAAACAACAAGATAGATAAATCTGTGTCGATGAGCGTTTAAAGAAGACAGAGTGGTCTGTCTCGCAGCGGATCATTCCAAATTCTTGTATAACTTTGCTAAACCGACCAAACCAAGCACGAGGTGATTGTTTGAGGCCATACAAGGACTTTTGCAATTTACATACAAGACCAGACCCTCCTTGAGCAACAAACCCAGGAGGTTGATCCATATAAATCTCCTCCTCCAAATCAACATGTAAGAAGGCATTTTTGATGTCTAATTGAAACAAAGGCCAATGCCTCATAGCAGCCATAGCTAAGAAGAGACGAACTGAGGCCATCTTCGCAACTGAAGAGAAGGTGTCGTTGTAATTCAAACCATATACTTGCGTGTATCCCTTAGCTACAAGACGAGCTTTCAATCTATTCACCTGTCCATCAGGGCCCACTTTAACATTAAATACCCACCGACATCCAACAACAGATTTTTCAGGCGGAGGTAGGACAAGTACCCAAGTGTGGTTGGAGTCTAAAGCTGTCATCTCATCAATCATTGCTTGTCGCCATCCTGGATGGGTTAAGGCCTCCTGTACTGTCTTGGGAATGGTAATAGAGGAAATAGCAGAGACAAAAGCATAATAGGTAGGAGACAAACGATGATATGAAAGAAAGTTATAAATAGGATGAGGATTACAAGTAGAACGACTACCTTTACGAAGAGCAATGGGCAAGTCAACTGAGGTAGGTGGGGCCGGAGTAGGTGAGGAGACTGAAGCAGGAGTAGAATCACATGGCTCAATTGAAGAATCATTGGGAGGAACAACAGTATGTGATCGACGCTCATAGGTTATCCCAAATCGGTGTAGAGGATGGTCAGACCCGGCTAGTGCGGGAGGATCTGGTGCCTCTAAAAGTAGCAGGTGTGGTAGGAGGCACACTATGATCAAAATGAGGAATAGGCAATACCTGAGAGAGGAGATCTGAGTCAATCAGAGAGACATCTGTGGCAATAAAATATGGTGTATCTTCAAAGAAAGTGACGTCTGCACTGGTGTAAAATCGATGCGTAGTAGGAGAGTAACAACGGTACCCCTTTTGGACACGGGAATATCCTAAGAACACACATTTGATGGCCCGAGCAGACAACTTAGCACTTCTTGAGAAAAGATCATGGACAAAACAAGTACAGCCAAAGACACGAGGATGAACAGAATAAAGGGGATCCAATGGGTATAATAGGGAATGAGGTACTTGATCATTCAAGACAGACGATGGCATTCAATTTATTAAATATCCTGCAGTGAGGACAGCATCGCCCCACAACTTTGGGGGTGCATTGGCATTCAATAAAAGAGTACGAGCAATGTCCACAATATGTCTATGTTTTCGCTCAGCTACACCATTTTGTTGAGGTGTATGAGGGCAACTAGATTGATGTAGAATGCCATGGGAAGCCATAAATGATTTGAAGCAATCTGAAAAATATTCTTTAGCATTATCACTTCGTAAAATCCGAATTACTTTGCCAAATTGAGTTTTGATCTCCGAATAGAAACTTAGGAAAATATTGAATAACTCGGAACGATTTTTCATTAAAAATATCCAAGTACATCTAGAAAAATCATCAATAAAGGTGACGTAATACCTATGTCCTAAAAGAGAAGGAATGCGACTAGGACCCCAAACATCAGAATGAATAACATCAAAAGGAGACATAGCTCGACTATTAATACTATTAGGAAAAGAAGCTCTAACATGCTTCCCTAATTGACACGACTCACACTCTAAGGACACCAACCGTGAGAGATGAGGTACCATTTTCTTTAATTTATTCAAGCTTGGATGACCCAGGCGACGATGAATTAAACCAGGAGACTCAATAGATGCACATATGGTAGAGGTAGAAGGCTGAAGGTAGTAGAGACCATGTGATTCAGATCCGGCTCCAATCATCTGTCCCGTACTCCGGTCCTGTATCAAGAAAGAATCAGAAGTGAAGGTTATGACACAGTTTAGTGACCGAGTCAACTTACTTATAGAAATCAAATTAAAGGGACATCCAGGAACTAGTAAAACAGATTTTAATGGTAGTGATGGGAGAGGTGATATTTGGCCAATACCAGTGACTTGAACTTTTGACGCATCTGCAAGAGTGATATGATGTGGAGTTTTAGGTGATGATAGGTTAGGGAAAAGGGAGACATTACCAGTTAGGTGATCAGAAGCACTGGAGTCCAAAACCCAAGGTCCAATAGAAGTAGAATGAGAGAGACAAACTGTAGAATTACCAGTATGAGCAACAGTGATGAAAGAGGAGGCCTGTTTAGTTGCCTTCAATTGAAGATACTCTTGGTAATCATCGGTAGATAATGTCATTGGATGATTGCCCTCCGGTTCAATCTTGAGCTCTGGAGCTGAAGTTGGAGATTGAACCACATTAGCTGTCTTACTCGGAAAGCCATGCAAGGAATAACACTTGTCTCGTGTATGTCCATCTCTCTGACAGTAGGTACAATGGAGGTTTCCTCTACCCCCTTTACCACGACCACGACCTCGACCACGCCCTCGACTTCCACGGTCAGCTGTACTAGAGATAAAAGTAGAGGACTCAGATTCTGTGTGAGGATCTGCCTCTGGTAAAGGGACCCGAATCAGTCGATCTATGAGTTCTTCTACTGTAGGAATGACAGGATTTGTCAAGATTTGATCTCGAACAGATCCGTAATCTTTGTGGAGTCCTTGAAGGATAAACACCATAAACATATTATCAAGTTTGTTTAATATTTGTTGAGGATCATCACTAACCAACATTAGCTTGAGCTCATCAATAGTGGATTGAGCACGATTCAAATACGTTGGCAAATCATTATCAACCATACGAAGAGTTGCCAGACTATGAACAGACTCGTATATTCTTTGGTTATCATTGGCATAGACATTTCGAGCCTTCTTCCAAATATCATAGCATGTCTTGTACGGACGAAAATGCACCATTAATTTAGGCTCAATGGACTACCACAATAGAGATACAAGTTGATAATCTGCCCGTTGCCATTCATCTCTCACCTCTTTATCAATTTCGGACGCCCTTTTAGTAAGATGATCATAGAGACCCTGACCTAAAAACCACATTTCAACCGCAGTGGACCAATCCAAATAATTTTTACCATTAAGCTTTTCAGATGTAATAGTAGGTGATCCAGAAAAGGCAAAGGAGACCAGCCCCCTTTTGGAAGATTCAATTTTTGGATTCTCCTTAGGAATCTCTGCCATGAAGAGAAAAAGAAGAAAAACAGCAAACAATCAGTCACGAAACTCCGAGATAGCACCCAATCAACCACGGAACTCCGAGGTAGCAACCAAACCACCACGGAACCCCGAGACAGCAACCAAATAGCCACGGAACTCCGAGACAGCAACCAAACAACCACGAAACTTCGAGGCAGCAACCAAACGACCATGAAACTCCGAGCCGCAACCAAACAACCACCAACAGACCACCTAGAGTGTGATCCACAACCTGAAAAGGGTCAAAACGGGAAGAGGGAGGGCCGGCGAGTCCAACGGAGTGAACCGCGTCGCAAACGGAGGCTGGGAGGGCGGCGCGTGAAGCCCACGCGCCGGCGAGCTTCTTCAACAATAACCGCGCGTGAGGGCGCGTGAGACGGCGGCTGACGGCGGCACGCGACGGGGAGGCTGATCGGCGACCTCTGAGTGTGCAGGCGGTGTCAACTCCGGCAACCGCGGACAAAACTAAAAAACCTTAGAAACCCTAGATGTTGGCTGCTGGATTAGGATTCCTGGACCAGAGTGCTCTGGTACCAACTTGAATATGAATAATTTCTTATTATGAATCTGAATGAGTACAATAAAATAAATAGGCATAAAATATAATCAATCCCTAAAGTTTAGGAATTTAGATAAAACTGACTAAGGATGAATTAGGAGAAGATAAACTAGTCTATCTAAACAGAATTATCTTAACACTATTTTATCAACAGCTGCTAGATTGAGGTTGGCTGCAAATGAGAAGGCTGAAGCGGAAAAAATTCTGCAGATCAAGAAAGCTGAGGGAGAAGCAGAATCCAAATATCTGTCAGGACTCGGTATAGCTCGCCAACGTCAGGCCATTGTGGATGGACTGAGGGACAGTGTTCTTGCATTCTCTGAGAATGTGCCCGGGACAACAGCTAAAGACGTCATGGACATGGTGCTGGTGACTCAGTACTTTGACACCATGAAGGAGATAGGGGCATCTTCAAAGTCTTCATCAGTGTTCATACCACACGGTCCTGGTGCGGTTAAGGACATCGCTGTGCAGATTCGGGATGGTCTTCTTCAGGCAAGCGCGACAAATTAAGCTTTCCTGGGGCTGTAAATAACAAATAGTATGTGTCAGATTTTATCAGGAAATGCTGTGTGTAAACTTTGAATGTCTGCGTCTTTACTCTTATAGCAGTGTGTTTACTTTTATACCTGAAGTGCTGATGTGCAGTTTTGAATTCCTGTTTTATTGTCTAGTTGCTTGTCAATCATACTGTTGGAGGCTTTGTTATATAACAATTGCTTCCCATAAGATTTTCTTTTTTTGGTTCCTATCTTGTAAGTTGGAAGTGAATGTGTAAATTTGCAGTGCTCTATGTATACAATTTAGTTCACCTCTCTCTTCTTGCCTTCTTGGCTTCTTGAAAGTGCCCCTTAGTTTTTCCTAATGTATATGCGAAATCATACTTATTAGAAACGTAATTAGTTGGAAAACAGTGAAGAGTTTGTTAGTAGATGCCTATTAGTTAGTTATTTGCTTACTATCGATATAAGTCGTGTTACTGGACTAGCTGTTTTTCTCTCTGGTGTTTTGTTGACTGTTGTTCAGCTTCTATTGGCTTAATATGATAGTGATTACTGGTTTGAATTGTAGCTTCTGCCAAGTAGTTAAGTTTCGTGTGCCTAACTTAGCATCTGATGCAATGTTGGAATTATTGATCGAGGCTGTTTGGATATAAATTAAAATAATTTTGATAGTTTTTTTATTAACAATAAAGAGTATTTTTCAATAAGGAATTTTTTTTAAAATGTTTTTAAGTTTATATCCAAATAAATTCTTTAAGTGTCACTTTATTTGTCAGCTTTTTATTTTTTAGTCAATGTGATTACAACTTTTTATTATTATTATTATTGCTATTTACTCAATTTCATATCCCTACTGAGATTTATGATTTGTTTGAAAGAGAGGAAAGATATTTTAATTAATTTATAAATTGTTTATAATTAGCTTGTAAATTTGTTTGCTTAGTAAATAAACTTTTTTTTATTAGCTTAAGATCTTTTCATTTTATTTATACCAAGCTTTTTAACTAATAATTTGTATCTTATCATTCTTATCACTTTTATCCTCAATATTTGATAACACTTCCGTAATATTATGTTATTTAATTTAATAAAATTCCACCTTTAATTTAACAAATATTTCTACTTTTATCAACTTTCCACCATCTTTTAATTTTATTTTATTTTTCCATTTTTCAGCTAACTATTCATTTTTTAAGTAACATATCAGTTGGTTTTTTTGTAAACATATACCCTTATGAATGACACTTCTGTCAGAAGTTACGTGTGTTATTTTAATTTTTTTTTCTTTTAAGATGTCAATAAATATGTCGTTTATCTTTTTCTGTTGTTATTTGATTTTGTCTTATATAATCTAAATATAGAAGTTTAAAAAGTATTAATATGCATTTTCACAAATATCAAGAATGAGATAGCAGCAACATAACTCGCATAAAGTAATCATGGAGTAATATTTCTTTTTGTGAATTAATGTGAAACGATATTACGAGAACAATATAAATGGATTAGGTAGCTTCAACGTTCTTTGTTTTAAGCTATAAGATGGTACGTTTTTTGTTTCCTTTTATTTCTAGATTTCGGGTATGGAGAATAATTTGATAACGTATATGTGATATCATTTACATCCATAGTTTCCTTTTCATTTTTCTTTTTCTCATCAAAATATTATAATTTTGAATATGGAATATAAAATCTGATTTTTTTTACGAAAAGGTTTCCTTTAATATTTTGTGTAATGTTGTATTAATGAATAATATTTTAACTTGTACGACAAAATTATTTTTGTGATAATTTTTATTCTTAAACATTATTTAAATCATAAGAGTCTATAGAATAATCATTTACTATAATGAATTTTGTATATGGGATAAAATATTTTTTTATAAAAAAAGTTATTCTAATATTTAAACGATTAATAATGTCAATTGAATAACAATTTTATCATTAACATTATTTGGTTATGAGGGTGTAATAACTAGTCAGTTACTAACTTAAATCCTTGTTTATGGATAATATCAAAATATGAAACCATTATCTTTTAGATTAGTAATACTAAAAGAATAAACACAACAATTAATAGCATTATTTGGATGATGTTTTCATCTTTAACGTTGACATGAGGTTTTAATGATTAGCCATTTACTAACTTAAATCTTTATCCAAATTTTTCTTCTTTTAATAAAAAATAAAAAGAGGCTATTTTACATGTAAATTATCTTATCTTATGCAATAGTTCATGATATTAATTGAGAAGCATTTTTACCTTCGATATCATGTGGACATAAAAGTTTACAGAATAGTCTTTTGTTATCATAAACTTTTGAGCATAAAGTAAGATAAAAGTTGTCTTTTTTTAGGAGTCAACCATGGTTATTAATGATAATGTTAATTTTATTTTTAATGTTATCAAATTTGAGAATTTAACAACTAGTCATTTGCTAGTTTAAATTCTTATAAAAATCGTTTCTTTTATAAAAAAAGGTACAAAAAGAGTTTTCTTTCATTTGTAAAAAATATAATAATAAAATCTAGAGAAAAGTATTTATTTCTAGGGGTAAGATAAATGTTCATAAAGTAAATTTTAATATTATTTGATATTTAGTTGTTATATTGTGAATGAATGAAATATGTTATATGATCGATATTTTTATATTATATTGATATATGTCTTATTTGCGTTTGATTGTCTGACTGCATCTTATGTTATGAGTAAGAGCGAGATATTTCTCACTCCCTTTGTTTTGTGTTACTTTTTTTTTATATTATTGCAAGTGATCTTCAGCATGATGTTGAGGATGTTAGTAGGCATGAAAATCTAACCCGTCCTCATGAGTACCCGCCCAAACCCGCCCCAATTTGGACTGGGAAAACCCATATTTATCAGGTTCGGGTTCGAGTTCAGATTTCCTCAATTGATAAAATCGGGAGCAGGGACGAGGATGTTAATACCCGCCCTCACCCCGATGTCATGCCTAGATGTTGGTGACAAGGTTTAGTTTTCTTAGAAAGATTATACTCTAATACAACACATGACATCAAAGAATTAATTAAGATTAGTTAAAATTTGATTTATGTTATTTAATTTGAGTAGTTAAATCTTAATTCTTTTATAATTTAATATTTTTACTGAATTTAGTTTATATTAAATTGTGATTATCTCTACCTGTATGATTTGAAGTTTATACTTTATATATTATATTTGAGATTATTCAATTATTCAATATATTATGTACTATGACATGTGAGATATATGATGTCACAAATTCTGTTATTTTGGGGGAAAAAATACAAGCAAAAATAGAGGGGTGAAGGACAATGTAAATGGGTGCCCCTACAATGCCAAAGCCTACAAACTTGTAAAAAGTAGACATCAGTGAGAAACCGAAAGCAGCATAACAACATTTATAATGTTCTTCTTCATCACACGTAAACAAAAGATCAAATAAATTTTATTTAAAAAATACTAGAAATAAGTTGATTTTATTTGAATAATAAAACAATATCACTTTTAAATGTCCACATATATATTTAATAGGTCTCGTGTAATGATTAAACAAAAAGTATCGTGTGTAGAATCAACTATTTTCGACAGAAAAAGTGAAATCTTTCATCTCAACTGGAAACTATCCCTGTGACTGCACTTTGCTCCTAAAACCAAACGAGTACTATTGAATAGGCGAATGAGTATGACAGCTTTCAAATCATAAAATACAAAACGTCCCAAAATGTTTGTACGAGTTTATACTTTATATCAATTGAATAAGCTACAAAATATAAATTCTAACAGAAATACTAACCACCCTTTTTTATTAACTAAAATTTATTAAAAATCAACAAATATATAATTTCAATTCCTTATTTAATGATTTCCCAGCCATTATTTCATAATCTCTAATAAATTTTAAGCAATAATAAATAATATTCAACAAGAAAGATAGTTTTCTCAATTTAAAAAAAAAAACAATAACACTTAATTTAAATTTATTAGATACTACCAAATTTTAAGAGTAATTAAATAAGTTAGACCCTCAAATTATATTTTCCAAAACAAAATCAGTCAGAATAGTTCAAAATGTGTCTAAAAAGTACTATCACTAACATTTGTCAATTCTAAATGCAGGAGTTCAATTTCCATCGATACACTCCACCTGTAAAACTAATTATGAATCTGACGGGTTAAAACATCAATAATGAGAATGATTCCCCATATCAAAGGATATTTGCAAAATCTCGTGTTCATTTACGAGTAACATTTGGTTTATAGAAATAGTCTATCACTTATTTATACAACCTTGAATTGCTCAAATGCAATCAAAATATGACGAACACTTCCGTTCAAAACAACAACCAACCTCAAACAAACAATTCAGTCCAACAGACAACTATGTGCTTTCCTAATGCCTACCTCAATGCTCTTGCCATAATGGCTCAAAATTAATTCCCTAGGGTTTGAGAGCCAAACCCAATCCAACCTTCGCACTCTTATCAATGGCCTTGGTGTCAACCTCCCCAGAAATGGTGAAGAAGGATTTGGGGCGCCACTCATGCTGGATGAGAGTGCTTGCCTTGCCGAAGTTGTTGACACGAGCCTTCACAGTTGTCAAGGGGTCCAACGCGTGCTGGGTGCCAAGTGTAAGGGTGTTCTCATTGGTTGAGAATCTGTGTTTTACCTCAGCACCAACAGCTGTGTTGCTCAAGTGATTGACTACATGGTAGTATGAAGCATTCAGGGTATCACCTTTGTCATTCCTGCACACAACAATTCATCATACCACCAAACATGTAAGCTCATACTATCAATCAGTTAAAACACAATTGACCTGAGAAAAAGAGTTTTTCAGCATATTCAAATAGGAAAATAATACAACAAAGAGCCTGCTTAGCTACAAGCTTAAAAAGAGCTTTTCAGAGTTCCTATGCTGAAAAAAGTTTTCATTTTCAGTAGAAAAGCTTTCAGAAACTCTTCTAAACTCGTATTCAAACAGGCTCAAAACTTTATCTCACTGAGTGAAGTCAGTACATGCAAATAGATGACGACAACAACAACAACAGTAACCTTATCCCAGAAGCCAGAAGCATGTATACAGACAACTAAAAGGGTGGGGGGGAGGGGGGGGGGGGGGGGGGAAGTGGAAAGAAAGAACTGCTGAAAAATGGAGCTTCAGAAGGTTTGCTAATCAGCTCTGAAGCATTAGAAAACTGCAACAGTACTTCTCTCCAAATCATTAACAAGCAGAACAAGCTCAAGATCAATTTAAAAATTCCAAAGTTCTTTCTCAAATGTAAAGGATAACTTAAACTTATAGAAGGCGAAGTGACCAAATGAAACAAATGCTGACACTTCAATTAGAGGCATCCTCTAAAAAAGGGACAAAAATTACTTACACAGTCAATGAGGCAACCAAATCATCTTTGGTGAAGTTCAATCCAGCATTGAATTTAGTTAACTCCCCAATTTTGGTGTCAAAAGAAAGATCAGTACCAAGGGCAAGTACATTAGTTCCTACAACGCCAGAGAAGTTGACAATTGGGTTGGCTGTTAAACCCACACTGGTGCTTATTCCAGCATAGTCATGCAGGTACTGAACTTCCACCTGTTTCATGACGAGGTTTGTTTCTCAAATTTAGTAAATCATATCATGCTTTCCTGTGAAGAATCAAACCTTATCATACAAAGTTACCAACTTATCTCACCTTTCCAGACCTTTGATCGGGAACTCTGAAGCTAAGAATGGTCTTCAGACCAGGAGCAAGCTCATTAACAGTGATAGTTGTGAAAAGCTGCAATGCAAATGCATTATCAACTTCAGTGAAATTACATTTAATAGAACAGGTCTGGGTAAATTAATAAGATAAAAGCAAACTGATATAGAAGCAGGAAGCATATGATTTTGGTTGAGATTACTCAATATCAATCACCAAGCACAAGAATTAGCCTGACATGATGCTGGCTTTAAAGTTTAAACAAATAAATTGCAGGTTAAGATGCACAAATTGTACAAACAAAATTCCTCAAATATCCCCATCAATCTAATGGTCACATGTAAATCAAGTTTAGGCATAGTGCATTGGATATCTGTAGTAAATTATGAATTTTAATAGTCATATATGCAGACATGAAGGACCGACAGGGTTCCTCAGCCAACTGAAGCTGAAATTAAAATTAGAACAAACAACTCTTTTGTATTGAATGGATATGAATATCAAGGATATTGGCATAATTACAGACAAACAGATACAGTAAAGGAGGGGGAACATGTAAAAACACACTTCAATTTCAGCCTGCATGTAACCAGAGCCCCCCAATTTAAATTACAATATTTATCAACTTGGGAATTTATTCTAAAAGTATCTAGTTTCAATCTCCTTAGCCAATCTCTTAATTTGATATAGTGATGTTGGAAAATTAGACTGCAGTTCTACCTTACATATATTGCACATCCCTTTTAGCTTAAATTACAAATAAGTAGTTAGCAGGGCTCAAGTGGACTAGTTGAAAAAGTTGAGTGTGTGGTTTGAAAACAATTATAGTGTCTTTGGTTGCCGGTTGAATCGATGGAAACTGATGTTGAACATGAAAGACACAAATTCTTGCTTCTTCATTTTATGCTTTGGAAAACAAAAACTCACATTTGCAAATGCAAAATTGCAAACAGGTTCCCAAACACACTATTAGAAAACAGAAATAAACACCTTGAAAAAGGCAGCCAGAAGTGACCATTTTATCACTTCCGCAACATGAACATATACCAACAAATCGAAACCAACCAAAATCCCACCTCTCAAGGGTAGTAGTAAAACATATATCCACCACCAAAATTAGTTTCACAATTTTTGCAGGCCCTAAAGTACAGAGAAGAACAAAACATTCCAAACAGCAAGGTTGAACTTACATTAGAATCAGTGTCCACTTTGACATCGGTAGTGATGTTCTTGTTCTTCAACTGGGTGTTAACATCAGCCACAAAAAGGTCACCTCTCCTGGTCCCTGAGGATGTTATAGCCTGAAGCAGCACAAGCCACGGATATAGTCAGTGTCATTCTCAGAAATCAGAACAACACACCATCACCTTACAATAATCCAAGCCCCGCAAATTTTAAGAGTAACTAACAAACCACAACAAAAATACCCTTCCCTACACAAGAAATCTTCCAATACAACATTCACCCCAACCACCACCACACACTTCAACAAAAATAAATAAATAAATAAACACGGCTCAATCAGTCCTAAAAATAAATTCAAAATGCAAATAATAATAATAACAATAAATAAATAAATAAATAACTTACAACTCCAGTTGGTGAGTAGGTGGTGATGGTGAACTTCTGGTCACTGTGGTAATCCTTGAATAGAAGATCTACAATCAAAAAGCAGATTTTTAAAAAACTAAAGAACTAAAATATCCAAACAGAATCATATATATATATATAGAGAGAGAGAGAGAGAGAAAAACCTCTGGCTTTCTTGCCAATGTCAAAGTAGAGACCAGGACCCTTAGACATGGCTTCTGCACAGAGAATTGGAAATGGAAATGGACGAAGAAGAGTGTGAACAATAGAAACCCTTTGGGGGAGAAAATATATGTAATAGTTGAAACCCTAATTTCGGAAAATGATTATTTATTTATTTATTTATTTGAGGGGAAGAAGACGTGGACCGTTTGATTTGGAAATGGAGTGGGGTTATGGAAGTTTATGGCCGTTGGATTGATGTACTTAAAGGAATATTTTCTTTTGCTCCAAGCCATGGTTGAATTCAATTTAAATTGAAAATTTCAAAGCGAATTTCTTTTGCTCCAAGCTTTGGTGGAATATCTTCCCAGTTTCAACTTTTATCACATTAAATAAATTGAAGCAGATGAAATAAAGTAAAGAAGAATAAAATGAAATGAAAATTTAAGACATGATGACTTTTCTATTTTGCACTAAATGATGAAGTATATTATTCAGAATGTTATCACTAGAAGTTTTAGTTAGAATGTTATCACTAGAGTTTAGTAATTGAAAGAGTAAAAGGGGTTGGAAATAAAAGCAAAAAGACTTAAGTTTGAATGTCGTATTTCTCTAATTCTTATGGATAAAAAAAAAAAACTTTAGAATGTAGTCAAAATATAAAGTATTTATTCCAACAGTTAATTATGATAGTGAAAGGAATGTATAATAAAAGAAAAAAAATAGACTTATAAAAATTGAATCAATTATCCAAGGAATCTGATTAACGATTTGATGGTTTAGCAGTTGTAGTTAATGTCACTTATTAAATTAATTAAACTGGTTTATATTAAAAAGAATTAAAAAATATATAATTAATATAATTTAATATATTTCATACCCTAAATCTTAAATTATCGATTTTTAATATTAAATACAAATATTCATCTTAGACAAAAATGTTTTTAGTGTTATAAAAGAAACAAAAAGTAGAGAGAACAAGCAAGACAATATGAGATGAAAAAAAGAATCTGACTGATGTATTATCTTTGGGAGAGGACTAACTTATTTATAAATACATGTGGTAACTAAATAATTACACAAGAAGGGAATAATACATAACAAAAATATAAATGGTAATGATTGATAATGAATATTGGCATCTACTAATTGAGCCACTAATTATTATTCATAACACTCCCCCTTAGATGTCCAATATTTAAAATGTGCCTCGTTAAAGCCTTATTAGGAAAAACCATGTGGGATAAAAACCTAGTGAAGGAAAAAGAACACATCATCCATAAATATTTATTTCTCCCCCTCGTGTATACAATCTTTAAGATGACGGAGTCCAATCTTGTGTATCAATTGTTCAAAAACTTTTCTTAGAAGTGACTTTGTAAATAGATTTGCTAGGTTGTCACTTGAGTGGACTTGTTGAACATTTATATCACCATTTTTTTGAAGATCATGAGTAAAAAAATAATTTTGGTAGAATATGTTTTGTTCTATCTCCCTTTATATATCCATCTTTCAATTGTGTGATACATGCAACATTATCTTCATATATAACTGTCGATGTCATTTTTCCAGAAGATAAACCACAAGTTTTTCGTATGTGTTGAATCACATATCTTAGTCAAACACATTCACGAGTTGCCTCATGTAATGCTAAAATTTCAGCATGATTAGATCAAGTGGCTGATATGGTTTGTTTTACAGATCGCCATGAAATGGTTGTACCACCACTTGTAAACAAATATCCTGTTTGTGATTTACCATTATGAGGATCTGACAAATAACGTACGTCTGCATAACCATTTAGTTCTAGTTTGTGAACATTTGAATATAATAACCCTATATCCATTATACCTCTAAGATAACGAAAGATTTGTTTAACTTCATTCCAATGTCTTCATGTAGGTGAACAACTATGTATTGCTAACAAATTAACAGCAAATGTTATATCAGGTCGTGTATAATTAGCAAGGTACATTAGTGCTCTTATAGCACTAAGATATGGTACTTCGGGACCAAGTATTTCTTCATCTTTTCTTGGGGTCTAAATGGATCTTTTAAGCACCTTTGTTATATAAGTTTCTTAATGCACAAGAATTCCATTTTCTAAGTATTCAATTCACAGTCCTAGACAAAACTTTGTCCTTCTTAGATCCTTCATTTCAAATTCTTTCTTTAAGCAATCTATTGCTTTTGAAAGCTCTTTAGGAGTTCCAATGATGTTTATGTCATCTACATAAACTACAATTATGGCAAATCCATTTTCAGATCTTTTTATAAATATACACAGACAAATTGGATTTTTTTATATCCTTCTTGTAACAAATATTCACTAAGTCGATTATACTACATATGACCTGATTACTTTAGCCCATATAGGGACTTATTCAACTTGATTGAATAATCGTCTCTAGGAATTGCATTGTTAGGCAAATTAAATCCTTCTAGGAGTTTCATATAAATGTCAACATCAAGAGAGTCATATAAATATGTTGTAACTACATCCATTAGGTGTAAATTAAGTTTTTCATGTACAACCAAACTAATTAAATATCAAAAAATACTTACATCCACTACATGTGAATATGTCTCTTCAAAATTAATATCGAGTCTTTGTGAAAAACTTTGAGCAACTAATCTTGCTTTGTATCTCACAATTTCACCATTTTTATTTCGTTTTTGCACAAAAACTCATTTGTATCCAATTGGTTTTACACCTTTTGGTGTACGTAGTACTGGTTCAAAAACTTTTCGCTTAGCAAGCGAGTCTAATTCTGCCTCAATTGCATCTTTCCATTTTGGCCAATCATTTCTTTGTCGACAATCGTTGATGTACTTTGGTTTTTGATCCTCAATATCATTTATTACATTTAGTGCTATATTATATGCAAACACGTCATCAATATTGACATTATTTTGATTTCATCGTATTCCATTCATAACATAATTTATTGAGATATCTTCATTTTCAATAATTTCAAGTACTTGAGTTTCTTCTAGAACTAGAATATTAGTTATGTCAAAGGAATCTTTTTGAGTTTTTATATCCTCAATTTGGTCATTTTGTTCTTTAACCCCCTTTTTTATTGGAGGATTCTTATCCTTGGAACAAATTGGTCTACCACGCTTCAGGCGTATTTGTGACTCGTTTGCAGTATTAGATTGTCCAACAGGGACTTCGACTCTTATTGGAGCATTAGCCACTAGTACATATGACTTAGTCACCCTTTTTGGATCTGTGAATACATTTGGTAATTGGTTGGCTAGATTTTGCAAATGAATTATCTTTTGAATTTCTAGTTCACATTATTTTTGTACGAGGATCAAGATTAGATAGTGATAATTCATTCCAACTAATATCTTTTTCTTGCTATTTTTGTTCTCCCCTAATGTTGGGAAAATCAACTAATTAAAATCATGAGATGTTAATTCACCAGCATTATCCAAACGAATTTGTTCAATTGGATAGTCAGGAAAATGAGCTATTAATATAATTAGTTGAGCTAATAGTCTCGCAAATGTCTGGTTGCGAGTTGATAATAAACAAACATGTGATCATCTTGTTGATGCATGAATTAAAACCATAAAATATATTAATGATCCACATAGGGTGTATTGGTCCACAAATATCACCTTGTATCCGTTCTAAAAATAAGATAGATTCATTCTCATTTTTTTGCTGGTGATAGTTTAATTATTAACTTCCCTTGAGAACAAACAGTACATGAGAAAATATTTGATTGAAGAATCTCTTGACTCTTCAATAAATGTCCACATGAATTTTTAATTATTTTTCGCATCATAATAGTCCCAGGGTGACCCAATCGATCATGCCAAACACCAAATTTATTTTGATTAGTAAACTTCTAGTTTACAATAGTATGTGTTTGAATTGTATTAACATACGTGCAATACAGTCTATAGGAGAAAACAAATAATTTTTCCAATACTTTTTTTTATTCAAGTGGAGTTTCGTGATATAAAGATATTCTACATTCCCTTCATTGTTTGTTTCAATATGAAACTCATTTAAACGAATATCCTTGAAACTTAATAAGTTTTTGTTTGACTTAGAAAAATATAATGCGTTTTTAATATGCAACTTCGTTTCTTTTAGTAATAATATATTATCTCTTCAAGAGCCTTTAATTATATTTGTAGTACCATATAACATTAATTTATCGCATAATTAAATATGAGAAGATAAAAATTAATACATTAGAACATTCACTTCAGGGAATGAAATAATGTTAGTTAAAATGGTCTCTTGCATAAAAAAATCCCAATATTTTGTTTTAGTCTTCAAGAGACAACAAATCAACTAAGGATATTTCTTAATATATTTTTTTTAAAATATTGCTACTTCTGGAACAAAATAGATGTATAAAAAATATAGTATATTTTTCAAATTAAGAAATCACTAATTATAAAAATGACATTCTTGTTATGTATCTTTAGACATCAATTTAATGTCAAAATCTATACTAATTTTTATATCATCTCATGTATATTATCTACAAATAAATGCTTCATACAAAAAATATTTAAAAGATATATCTCACTAACACTGCTTTATCATTTTAGGAAATGAATGATACAAGACAAATAAAAAATATTAAAATTAACTATCAGTAATCATACAACACAATTATATTTTTTTTTCAAAAAATCATAGCTCTTTAATGTTTACATCTTTCTCTTATTTAAGAAAAAAAACTTTCTCATTATAATAATTAATAAAAAATGATAAAATGTTTTCTAAAAATATATGTAAAAAATATATTTATGGCATTGCTAGGCTAATTTTAAAGGGAAAAAAACTAATGCTAAAAATTAGGAAAATTATTTTCCCAATAAATGCTATATCGAAAAAAATTATGGAAATAAAAGTTGATCATGTTTTATTAAAATCTATCATTCTTATACAAATCATAATCAAATTATAATTTAATGATATCTCAATCAATTAAAATAATAGACACATAACATAAAAATAAATAATATCAGTTTTATCAATAGGATTTGAAGGCAAACTCTTTAAGATTCAATGACGTAACACATGAGTTTAATTACATGACAAGTTGATTATTTCAATCAATTTAATCATGAACAATATCAAATTACAATTGTAGGAAAATTCATAATCCTTTTAAGAAATCACACAAAACCTAAATAGGCTTAAGGACACGTTTCACTTGTCAATTTTTATAAGTGTCTCAAATATTATTCAACATTATAATTATGACATTGACAGAATTATTCCACTTCCGGTGTGACCTCATTTATATCAAAGGATCAAATACAATGTAATATATTTATACCAAAATTTTCACTTCTAATGAAATTTATTTTAATTTTCACTTTTCATATTATTTTCTCACTTCTAATGAGAAAATTTATTCTTTCGTTTTCATTTTTTCATCATTTTCTCACTTTTGGTGAGAAAAAAAAATATTAAAATGTCTTTATTTGACAATGTCTTTTAGACCGTTACAAAAATATTTTTGTAATTTTTTTTTTATTTTGTCTTTAAAATCAATTATATTTAAATAAATTTTACAATCATAAAAATACAAATATTTTATCAAATACATAATATGAAAAACATGATTACATAATAATGACAGAATATATTATGTCAATGAAATATTGATATTTCTCACTTCTGGTGAGAAAAAAATAATAAATTAAAAGAGATTGAATATTCTCTTTTAATAGTATCTTCTAGACACATTTCAAGGATGTATAAATTTTTTTATTTAATAGTGTCTTCGGGACAACTATAGTGTCTTCAAAACTATTTTAATACATAACAATGTAAACAATACAAATATTTGATAAAATTCTTATTATGAAAGATGAATAGCTAACCTTGAAATATTTATTTTGAAAAATATGACTTTCTTCATAAAAATTCTTCATAGCTTTGTCTTGTAGTTATAACACCAATAGAGGAAATATTATCGTGCTGATAACGTGTTATAAAAAAAAAAAAAAGTAGAGAGAACAAACAAAACAATATGAGATGAAAAAAAGAATCTGACTGATGTATTATTTTTGGGAGAGGACTAACCTATTTATAAGTACATGTGATAACTGAACAATTACACAAAAAGGGAATAATACATAACGAAAATATAAATGATAATGATTGATAATGAATATTAGCATCCCCTAATTGAGCCACTAATCATTATTCATAACATTTAGTAGTTTTTTTGTTGTCAAGAGAATTTTTAGGAATTTTCTTTAACTTCTTATCTAATTTAGTTTTTATTTATTATGATTATATATGAATTAAATGTTAATATTTTTAAAATAAGTTATCAATAAATAAAAACTATATTATGTTACAATATAAATTATTCATTATAAATCTAAAATATAATTTATATGTTTAAAAGTATTTATTTATATAAATTTTAAATATGATTTATATATTTAAATATAATATTTATTTATATATAATTATTGTAAATTTTAATTACATATAATAAATATTTAGTCTATGTATTTTACAAACTAAAATATTAGTTGTTATTTAATTGACAAATATTACATGTTCAAACTTTAAATTTAAAATTGACACAATTTTTGTGAGAGATGCTTCTTTAAGCAATGTTTGGGCTATAAAAGCTATTTTACAGCTATTTGAGTTAGTGGCTGGCCTAAAAGTCAACTTCTTTAAAAGTAAGCTTCTGGGAGTAAATGTTGAGTTGCAGTGGCTAGAGCTTATGGCACAATTCCTTAATTATAAAGTTGGGTCTTTCCCGTGCTCATATTTAGGGTTACTTATTGGTGCAAATCCAAAGCGGTTGAAGACTTGGCAACCTGTTATTCAAAAGATGCAGAGAAGATTATCTAAATGGAGTGCAAAATGCTGTCTTTTGGTGGTAGGCTAGTCCTCTTGAAATCAGTACTATAATCCATTCTGATCTATTTTCTTTCCTTTTTCAAGGCTCCCTCTGGTATCATTTCTCATCTTGAATCTTTATTTAAAAAATTTTTTGGGGGAGGGGATGATGAACATAGGAAATTAGCATGGGTCTCATGGGATGAGGTATGTAGTGTGACACCCTCTACCCCGCATACCATAACATATAATAATAAAATTTGAATAACATAATATTTCATAATTAAAATATCAAACGTGTTCAGAACGAGAGTACCACATCCATAACTTAACAAAATCAGCGGAAATTACAAAGAAATAAAACTAAAGTTTCCAAAATAATTTAATAAAAATATCTTAATCTAATCTTATCTACGCCTAATGTCACATGTCCTATCATAGCAAATCCCAATATAGAAGCCTAAGTTTCATCACCAACATCTTCAGCCTCATGCTGATAATCACCTGTATGACAGTCAAAGAAAAACAACACAAGAGAAAAGGGAGTGAGAAACATCTCACTCTGGCTCACAGTGTAGAAATATACGCCGGATAGTCAAACACAAACAAAATAGGTATAACATAGATATATTAACAACAATATCACATCTCATTCATCCAAGACATAAAAATATCAATTTATTATATAACATTAAAAATGCACATGTATGGACACGGACTACATATTATCATGCATGTGGCGTCAGTAACATATCACATGGCATATTGCCGCTAGCAATACATGAAGAGTAGTCTAGGAGTACATGCCGGGTCACACCCTCTGCGCACTCTCACTAGAAGGACATATTACCAGAGTCTCGTCGGGATAGCTAAGTCGCGCAAGATACATCCCATTCACACAATGGACGAGACTGGGACTTACAAACCAAGCTATCCCCAAGGACTAATCCTCAAAGCTTTTACACTAAGGGGCCTTCTCTAGCGGTGTATTCCATATCGTACCCTTAAAAACATTTATGCATATGATGCATGTCAATCAAGATTCCATGCTTTTCTCATATCACATTTTCATGTCTCATTCCCATATTACATTATCATGTCTCATTCCCATATCACATTATCATGTCTAATTATCATCATGTCACCAACACATCACATCATCACATCTCATCATCACATTTCATCATCATATTCTCATGATCATATTCAAATCATCACATTCACATTATCACATTATCACATCATATTCACCATTTTCACATAGCACTCTAATTCATATCAAAACTCATATATTTGCGAAATTAAATACATATTCATACATCTCATACAACAAGGAATACAACAGAACAATCAGAAGGTAAAATAGAAAATATTAAGAATATGCTTGTTTCTCATAGGGTTCTCACAGGAACCCATAGAGCACTCTAATTCATATCAAAACTTGTTTATTTTCAAAATTAGACACATATTTACACTCAGCAAACATCAAGGAACACAACAGAAAACTCAGAAGGTAAAACAAAACTTTTAAAATTTGTCTCTTATAATTACCAATGCATTTCCTTAGGGTTTCCCACGAGAACCCATAGAGATCTCAAATTACACATTTATATTTACATATAAACAGAGCAAACAGAAGGAACATATATAATTAGGAAAAATCCCTCATAAATAAGCATATAACAAACATAGGAGTGGGGGTCAATCCCACTACCCAACATACATCCCCACACCCAGAGCAAGGTTTCTCACTCCCCCCTTACCTCGATATGTAGGAGCTGAAACCAAAATAAGACCTTGCTAATCTCCTCCTCTGAGTTTCCCTTGGTCTTCATAGAGTATAGAAGAAAAGAGGTCAAAAGTGAAAAAAAATGCATTTCTGGAGTACCAGAGCATTCTATTTATAAGCATCAGATGTGGCTAGAACGGTCCGTTTCGAATCCAGAACGGCGCGTTCTGGATTCATTCGTCCTACGCAAATTTCATATCCAGAATGGCCCGTTCTTAGACTAAAACGGCCCATTTTGGGATCACATATTACTCATAAATTTGTGTGTTGGAACGACCCGTTCCAACCTAGTCTTTTTAGGTCATTTTAGTAGTCTGGAACGACCCGTTCCAGTTTGAGAACGACCCATTTTGGACTACTAAAAATCAAAATATTACAAAAATAATTTTCATAAATATTCATTATCAAAATACTAATAATTATTAAAAACCTTTAAAACATTCTATAAAACCCATTAAAATAACTATAAGAACATAATCTCCACAAATATAAAATAAATAATAATTAACTATTTACCAATAGAAAATTCGGGATGTTACATGTAGAGATAAACACCTTGGGGGTTTGGGTTTGAGAGATTTGAGAGCTTTTAATTTGGCTTTTTTAGGAAAGTGGAGGTGGAGACTACTAGTTGAGAGGGAGACTTATTGGAATAGAGTCGTTACATCTATTTATGTGGTGTCTGCTTTGAGGAAGGAGGGTATGAGGGTTACTGGGTCTAGATGGTGGTTAGATTTATGGAGCATTGAGGAGGGTGCTAATGTATCTTGGGATTGGTTCTATTCACGGTGTATTAGAATTATGGGGAACGGGAGAAACACTTCTTTTTTGGAGAGAATCTTGGTGTAGTTCAACACCTTTTTGTGATCGGTATAGTAGGCTATTTACTATTACTACTACTAAGGACATTTCAGTTTCGAATATGTTTGTTCGTAGAGAAGGTGGATTTGGGTGGAATTGGAGTTGGAGAAGGTCATTATTTCAGTGGGAGTTATCACAATTGTCCTTGCTATTGCTGGATTTGAGTATGATTCAACTTCATGATAATATTGATGATACTTGGTGTTGGAAAGTTGACTTTGAAGGTTTCTATTCTGTCAAATCATCTTATCATGCCATTATAAATGACTCTATATATGCGGAGATACCTTTGCATAAGTTTATTTGGTGCAGACTAGTTCCCTCTAAGGTCTCTTGTTTTGCTTGGAAGGTGATGCTTGATAGAATTCCTTCAAAGGTAAATCTTGCTAAGAGGAATGTTATCCCAAATTCTGTTGTTGGGTGTGTGTAGTGTACACATCAGGTGGAGACTGCTTCACATATTATGTTTGAGTGTTCTTTTGCCTACAATATATGGATGCTTTGTTTGGAATGGTGTGGTTTTTCTTCTGTTTTGCCAAATACATACACTACTCATTTTGCACAATTTTTGGGGTTGCCCAATTGTAACCCAAACATGAGATATAAATGGTCCATGATATGGTTGACTGTCCTCTAGAGCTTATGGCTAGCAAGGAATGCAGTTATTTTTTTCGATAAGATTTTTTCTACAACAGATCTGCTTGAACTGATAAAGCTTCACTCCTAGAAATGGTTAAAGGCTAAAGACCACAATTTTTGCTATCAATTCTCTTATTGGTATACACAACCATGTGCATGTCTTAATTTTTTAAGATGAGCTTGCTACCTGTTGTGATTGTTGTTTCGTGAAGGGGTGCCCGTTGTTTTGGTTATAATTTGCAAACTCTGGCTCCTTGTTTCGACATCATAAGTTTTGGCTGGTGGTTTTTTTAATTGTCATTATCTCCACGTCCATGTGCTACAAGTTTGTTACATCTAGTTTTGGTGTATCACAAGTATTGAATTGTCAGTTATTAGCTGTTGGAGTTTTGGTAAATTTCTTTGTAATTAGCTTAAATATTTATTCAGAAGTATGGTTTGTTTTAGTGGTTCTTGTTTGGTGAATTGGTGATTTATTACTAATGTACTCTGTTATGTTTTAGCTTTGTATGGGTTAGAGTACCCCGTGTACTCCCTTTTTAATATTATTCACTTTTGCCTAGCAAAAAACAAACTTTAAATTTAAAATCACAAGTAAATAATAATACAATTTAATATTTTATATTTAAAAATAGATGAAACTGAGGGATCAAATTACTCCAAGGGTAACCGCTGATCAAATTACTCCAAGGGTAACCGCTGATAAAATCACTCCATTCAATAATTCATGGTGTATGTTGAATTTTAACAATCTAATTGAAAATTAAAAGTTCTTAATGTATATATAAAGTTAACAAATTTTTAAAAAATTTTAAAATCATATGATACTCTATTATATAGATTCAAATCAACGTATAAAATATTTTTATCTAATAAGTTGAATTAATGAAAGAAGGTATCAAATAATTTTCAAATTTTTTAAAACCTATACACTTAATTTATGCATTGAAAACTTTCATTTTAAGGGTTTTATTATTGAAATTCAATATATACCGTGAGTTATTAAGTAAAATAATTTTACCAAGAGCTATTCTTATGAGCATTTGATACACAAAATGTTTTTCTCTTTCTTAAAAATCTTAAATCGAGAATCTTGATTCTTCATATTTGGTAGTTATTTAAAAAACAATTCCCAAGAATGTAATTTATCGATAACCATTTTTATCTCATTTTTTCACGAAAAGATTCTCATAAACAGGTGAAAATCCAACTTTTTTCGAGTTAAGATGAAAGTTGTAAGTATATAAAAAAAACACAATATCTTTTTTTAAAATAAAAAGTCTTTCTTTTTCCATTCTTTTTCTTTTTGTCTCTCTCACTCCCCCTTTTTTCCTATCACTCCGTCTCCCCTTCCCTCTATCTCTTTCTTTCTCCCCTTTTCTCCATTTTTCTCACTCACACTCCCCCTCTCCCTATCTCTCACTCCTTCTATTTCTCTTTCCCCCTCTCTTTCTTTGTCACTCTCACTCCTTCTTTCTCCGTTTCATTCTCTCTTTCTGATGGAATCACACTAAGGCCAAGAAGACCAAGAGGTGATATATAGAAGGAGGAAAGATGAATGGGTTAGTTTTGAAAACCTTAAAAGTAATGAGACTACTTTTGGGCCTTAGCTCCTAAGTTTTTATTAGTATAGTATTTATTCCTATTTTTTTCCTTGTCTTTAATTTCCTATTTTACCCTTGTATTTTGGGGTGTTTTAGTCATAAAATTTATTTTTACTTGTATTTCTCATTTTACCCTTGTATTATGGGGTGTCTTAGATTATAGGATTTTATTTTATAGCTAGGGTATTTTATTAAGGTTGGAAACTAGGCCTAGACATGATTTTTTGGTGGCATTGGATTTATTTTTTGACTTGGCAAGGCTTAGGCCCAAGTGAGTGGAGGGCACCTAGGGATGTAGCTTAACCAAACCCAAAGATTCCATCCTTGGGCACCAAGTAGCATCTAGGATTAATTTAGGTTTCATTTGAAGTGCATTTGGATTGCATTACTTGGCCATGCACTATCAAATGTAACCCTAAATGCATCCCCCCTTCTGTAAATACCCTAGGCTAGCCTTCTTGTAAATACTTTGGAAATTAATATAGAGTAAGCCTTTTGTGCCTTTATATTTTCCTTGGTCTTTCTTGGTCATTTTCGGCCAAGAAACCTACCTATCTCCACCTTGAGTAAAAACCCTAGGAGTGACCTTCATCTACCTTTGAGTGAGCCAAACCCTAGAGTACCTCTCAAGCATTCCATCAAACACTTCATCCACACTTCCATTTCCGCCAATCCCTCCATCAAAGATGCCCTTGAGGAGCTATGATCCAAGGAGTTTAAGGTGTCCCTTGCCATTGAGTGTCATCTCTTCATCAATGCAAGCAAGGATGCCATCACTTTCTCTTTCTCCCTAGTCACTCCAATATCTTTATTTTTTTTTTTTTTTATATCTTAGTATTTATCAACCTTGTTAATTTTAATAATATTATTAAAGTTTGTTTTGTTTTTATAATTTAATAGTATTTGTTAATAATTAATTAATTATTTATTTATATTGGAATAAAATGTAGTAGTATATTTTTATCCTTCTTAATTATTATGTAACATTTTTCTTTGTTTATTTATTTTGTTGAATTCTATATTTAAATAATTTTAACTATAAGTTTTCAACTTTTTAAAATAGTTTAATGTCCTATTTGTAATAAAATTTGAGTAAATAAATATATCTAATGAGATTATTTTAATAAAGGATATTTTTGTAAAACATATTTATATACCAAAAAATATACTATTGTAACTAAATATGAAAATTTTTATTCTCGAGAATCCCGTCCGATTATTTTCAATAACCTTTATGAGTAACCAAACAGATTTTAGCTATTCCTAGGAATTATATCCCAAGAATTTTAATTCCCAAAACTCATGATTCTTGGGTATGAAAAAACTTTTTTCTCTACCAAATGCCCCATATCCACCAGCTTTAGCTTCCTCTCGTTGAATCTTGTCCTCTATTATCTTGAGGGTGACTTGCTTGCCCAATACATTGATAATGAGAAAGTTTTTCTAAAGAGAGTACCATTTCTCAAATGCTTTCGGCGAGATAGGAATAGTAGGGTGAGGATCAACCTCTCTTGCGTTCCATGTCATTTCATCGTCCATAAACTTGTTTTCATCATCGAAAAATTTCATCTCTTGGATGAGACTTTGAAAATCCAAAAATATCCTTCCACCATCAAAAGAAAGAAGATAGTTAGCATAAGTTTTCTTGATAGCAACTTTCCTTCCTACCTAATCCTATTTCTCCAACATAATCGCATCTGATCCAACCTAGTCATCTTTCATCTTCACTTTCTTGGTGCAACATGTCAAAGAGTCTTCGTTCTCCACAAAGGACTCCTCCAAAACCCTAATAAAGCCTATCATATCTTTAGATTCCCTTGATAAAAATATTTTTAGTTATATATATATACACACACATTAGTATTTTACTCACTATAATGTATAAGTTAAATATTTGTTATATATAATTAAAATTTATAATAAATTATATACCCACAAATAAATATTATGTTTGAATATATAAATCAAATTTAAAATTTGTATAATAGATATTTTAAACATTAAATTATATTTTATATTCACGATAAATAATTTATAGATTAAATTGTATTTTTAATTTCTCTATTTTTGTTAATCCATAATTTTGGTCTATTTATTTTAAAATAGAGACATTTAATCTTTCAATTTTTAAAAAAAATATAAAATTCTAGTCATTTTATTAAATTGATGCCTATTTAAAAAAATATTATTCTAATTCATATATAGAGAATATTTTGATTGTAAATTTTATGCCAAAAATATTTTATGAACTTTTATTGAAATAGTTAAACCAAACATGTTTTCTAAATTTTAAAATTAGAAAATGAAAATTATTTTCTAAATGAAAATAATAAATGTTTTTCAAAACTAAACACACCCTTAATTTTTAATAAATAAAAGGGAATAATAGTCCATCAATCAAGTAGTTATTAAAAAGACTATCCCTTTTATATATTAAAAATTTTAAAATTAATATTTTTATGAAATTTAAGATTTGAATTCAAAATTTTAAAGTTTAAGGATAAATTTGGACTTACATACTTTTATCATTTAATCTTATTTTTATTTTATTTTTAATAAAAATCCACTAATTATATAAGATAAATAGTCAAGCCATATATTCCACTAATTTTTTTATTAATTTATTTCTCAAAAATTTCAAATTAATAATTTACAAACTAGATTTAAACTCAAAAAATACACACAATAATCATAAATAATAAATAAAAATAATAATAAAAAATCAGAAAAAGACAAAAATAGGGAAGTCAAATCTTCCTCTGTATCAACAAATATGTTTCCTTATCCTTTACGGTTTCTATGTTAGTGTAAAAATCTGGCTTTGGTGTCATGGATAAAGTAATTATTGGAACTGCAAACTACACAAGCTGTTATTTTTTGGCAGCATGCTTTGGCCTTGTATCCGTTTCTTCTATACATGCCTTATGCTTTGGCGTTCTGGGCTCAAAGTGGCTTAATGCCACTGTTTTCTTTCTTCTTTTTTTTTTGGTTTTTGGGAACTATGTGGGCTAAGCCCATTTAAAAACAAATATGCCCTGGAACCATTCAATCAAATTTTTTCTTTTCCTTTTTCCAAGATGCGCAAATATGAATATGACTAACAAATTTTATCTTATTTGTTTTTTCTTTACAACAAAGGATTAAAAAATCATTAATTAATTTATTTGCATCCATATATTAGGTTCTCATGTTACTTTAAAGATATTGATAATAGTAATTATTATTACTATTATTATATTAATATTAATAATATTTATCTTTTTAAGAAAAAAAACAAACAAAACAAATTATTTAAATGTGGCATTCCCTTAATCTTAGATGATGGTATTTGTTTCTTATTTTAACAAAATTAGTTTAATTGGTTTTATTTGATTAAGTTTTTTTTTATACAAATGTGTCAGATATTTACATAATTTTTAATCCATTTAGACAACGACAATAATAATAATAATAATAATAATTACTGTGATATTATATTATTAATATTAGTATTAATTATATCTATAAAAAAGGGAGATTATTTAAATGTGATATTCCTTTAATCCTAGAATTTAAGAATGTAAGTTATGACAACTTATTATCTTAAAAAAAAATTTAAAATTAAAAAATGCATAATTAAATATGAAAAAAATATTATCACAATATTCAACATAAATATTTGAAGTTATTATATCAAAGATTTTATTTGAGGAATAGTTAATTAGATATGACATCTTTTTAACCTTTGAATTTAAGGTACAAATTATGACAACTTGATATCTTTAGATTTTTCTCCAAAATAAAAATATCCAACCAAAAATCTTTTAAGTATATACCATAGTAACAATAATATCAATAATTATAATTAAAATTAAATATTTTATTGAATTGACTTTGGTGTACACCTCAATCAATTTTATATTTTAGGGTGAATGAGCTGGGACAGTTCAAGAATCCTAAATTTAATAAAAATTAAAATTTAATTAAAAAATATATCAATACACAAATATTTTCTACAAAAAATTACGTGACTCTGATTCTTTATTACACATGGAGATACGTAGGAGCAAGAAATAAATCTTGTCGAGTCCCAAAAAATAATATTATCTTTATATATATATATAGTAATTCTGATTTTTTTTATAAAATAAATACACTAGTTAAATAAAAAACATTTGATTATTAGTTAATTTCAATTAATTTAGGGTGAGATAAATATTATAAATAATTTGTTTAATTAATTAAAGATAATCGTCTTAAGACCAATGTTGTGAGATGCTAATACATTCCTTACACGTAATTGACTCCCAAACTCAAAAATTTAATTTTTGTAGATCATTTTCTATTTCGTGATTTTTTTAATATTTTTTTTCATAAAAATAAACATTAGTAACGACTTCATTGGTTTAATTTTTATTTTTATGATCCCGTTGCGATCTAGGTTGCAACACTATAAATCATGATAAGATATCATTATAAGATAACAACATAATTTTGAAAATATTTAAACCATTATATAAAGATGATACCTCTTTCAATAATTTCTTTTGATTTTTATTTTTATATGAATTACTTTAATATTTGTTCATTTTCTATAACCTTGCGAAACTACTTTTTCTTGCATCAATATACAATATATATATTTTTTCTTTATTTATTACATCATGAATCTTCTCAATTCTCATAAGTTATTGCATTTTGTTTTATATTTTAAAATTATTTTATAAAAATACATATTTTTCTTTTAATACAGTGTAGAAACGAAATACGTATTCATTGCTTTTTTTGGAGAGTTAAGCGTGGGTAAGAGAAACCTAGAACTAGAAGGCTTGGCGCGTTCGACTTGTATAACAGCCATTTATCTGAATCTCATAATAACTGAGAAGCCTTCAAAAGTGTGTATGCGAATTCTTCATTCTCACTTTCAGCCATGACGGACGGTCATCTCTTCAACAACATCACCCTCGGAGGCCGCGGAGGCACCGTAATCTCTCTCTCTCTCTCTCTCTCTCTCTCTCTTTTCTAAACCCTAATTTTTTGTTTCTGCTCCATTTCGTTTTACATCTATCGCTCACACCTTTGCTTTATCCCTATTTGCTGTTACTATTATTTTATTGTACAACATTTCTTGTTTGTTTTCTAAGTAGGTTAGATTTTTTTGTTTGTTTTGTAAGTAAGTTAGAAATTCTGTTTCTTTTTTATTTTTTGGTGTCTACTGCGGGAAATTTGTGCACTAGTGGGTTCTGTTTCGTTTCGCTCTCAAAACCCTAAGGGAGTGCTTTATCCAGGAGATGAAAATTGGGGGCGGGAGAAAACAATGTTTTAAATTGCGGTCGAATGAAGTCGAATCGGATGGAATTGGGGTCGTGGAGACTCCAAAAGCCTTGACATTGGTGGCAAAATCGCTGCCTTGGACAGGTTTTTTTAAAACCTGTGTAGAAAATAGATAATCTAAATTTTTTTCATTCGGATCATTTTTTTTAGTTATACCAACTACCAAGCAAGTGAGTGCAAAGGTTTGTATTTTTTTTGGGGTTTAATAAAGAGGTATAACTCCTTTTTACAAGGTACAGTCGTACTTCAAGTTGTGACTCTATGTTGAAGTCAAGGATTGAACTTGATCATTGATTATTGAACCACTTGCGCTAACAACCCTTGTTAATGCAAAGTTATTTTTGGCTCCAACTATTCTACCTTCTACAAGTAGGTGATTTCATTTGGTGTTATGAGCCATTTATTTAATAGTCTGTAGGAACAGACCCAATATACATAGCCCCTACTCATAGTTGCGTTGCTTGTTCCATTTCAAGTTTTTACCAGTTTTATTACTTTTAACTAAAATTAATAGTAATTAGAGTCAATGAATCGAAAACTTCTGCTGAATTTGTGAATATGAGACCAAAATTAGCACTTGAGATGTGTGACACCTCTCTTTTCATGTAATTGGGATTGCAGAATCCAGGGCAGATAAAAATATATTCTGGAGGAATTATATGGAAGAGACAGGGTGGTGGCAAATTAATTGAAGTTGATAAATCCGACATAATGGGGGTCACATGGATGAAGGTTCCAAGGACTAACCAACTTGGTGTTCAAATCAAAGATGGGTTGTACTACAAGTTCACTGGATTTCGTGACCAGGTTACTCACTTTTTCCCTCCTGAATATTTTCCTACATTTGATGTGGAAATAAGAATTCAAACTGTTGGTTTGGTTTCTTATGTTTTGTTCCTTTTATTAACACAAATCTATATATAGAGGACTTGGATTGCTATTGAATGCTGGGTCTTAATTTCTCACATTTCTTTTTATATGTATTTTGTAGGATGTTGCAAGTTTGACCAATTTTTTCCAAAACACCTGTGGAATAACGGTAGAGGAGAAGCAGCTTTCTGTTAGTGGGCGTAATTGGGGAGAAGTTGATCTAAATGGTTGGTGATATATGAACCGACTTATGAGTTGTAATTAATATTATCTGCATGACGCATCACACATATATCTCAAGCATCTCTCTTTGTCATCCTTATTTGCTATAAATTTTGTAAATTTAGTGTCTCTGGAAAAAGTTAGTTTTGCACTATGTTCTGTTTGATACTGCAGCTCTTGGAGGAAATTGTATGTTGTGTTTTTAGTAAAGGGTAGAACTTTCCTATTTTGAAAGAAATTCTGTTGATATGATCCAGTTTGTTCCTGTAGGGCATTGTTTTTTCTTGGATGATTTCCATATATGAACTTTTGAAGAAAGGTTGAGAACTTATGTGGTGCTACTACCTAGTGTCAAATGCATTTAGGCACCACTACCTCCACTTCAGTAATCACATTAAGTGCAATTTTAAGTATAAAAAAATGTTTGTGTATTTGTTTGGGTGGTGGAGGTGGTTGAATTTTTAAAGATCAACTTTATCTCTTTTGTTTTCTTCTTTTGCAATCAAAGCATTTTTCTTTATGGTGGAGGTTGTTTAATAAAATTTGACTCGACTTCTTTTACAGCAATACTGCTAGTAGAGTAGTGGATGTCCTTATGTTTCTATTTCCATTTCAGGAAATATGCTGGCTTTTATGGTTGGTTCAAAGCAAGCTTTTGAGGTGTCTTTAGCGGATGTCTCTCAAACGCAGCTTCAAGGGAAGAATGATGTGATCTTGGAGTTTCATGTGGATGACACAACCGGAGCTAATGAGGTATATCTATATTTTCATGCACTTATGTTGTCTTATATGTTGTAACAAATTCATAGAGTTTAGCCAACCTGGCGGTTATTTTTTGCAAGAAAATTGTTCTCATTCAAGTTTGGACTTGCACAATATTGAAGACTCTAGTTATTAGGTTCAATTCAATTGAGTTTTTTTATGGTCTAATTTTGTATATGTTATGATCTCAGAAAGATTCACTGATGGAGATAAGTTTCCACATACCAAATTCCAACACCCAGTTTGTTGGTGATGAAAATCGTCCTCCTGCTCAGGTGAGTTTGTTCCTGACTACGAAAGATCCTGTATTATAATAATTTATTGGTTAACTGACATTTAAATTTTTTGTGCTTCAGGTTTTCCGTGACAAAATAATGTCTATGGCTGATGTTGGCGCAGGAGGTGAAGATGCTGTTGTTACATTTGAGGGTATTGCAATCCTTACACCAAGGTATTGTCTTTAAATGCATTGACATATCATACAAGTATTTTTGGCTTCATATTGTTGTCTTTTGTATTGATTGTATATCTCCTTTCAATAAATATATTGAGTATTATTAATAAAAAAATTGTACTTTTATGCAGGGGACGATACAGTGTGGAGTTACACATGTCATTCTTGCGGCTTCAGGGACAGGCTAATGATTTCAAAATCCAGTATAGCAGTGTGGTTCGCCTATTTTTACTACCAAAGGTTCATTTCCTGGTCCTGTACTTTCATTTCACTAATATTTGTTTTCATATTAAATGATTGTGAAAAGTAAAATTTCGATGCCATTAGCCAGTTTTGTCGTTAAATTGATGATGCTTTTCTTTGGACTTGTTAAGTGTACTGACAATTTCTCCCATGTATCTGTAGTCTAATCAACCACATACCTTTGTCATTATTAGTCTTGATCCCCCTATTCGGAAGGGACAAACTTTGTACCCTCATATTGTGATGCAGGTAATTGCTAACTGGTTCATTGTTTGCCAATTTATGTGATGTTTATTTACTTGCTTCTGAATCTGACATTGTTTTTCTCATTTTTGTATAGTTTGAAACTGATTATGTTGTTCAAAGTGAATTGGCAATAAATGAAGATCTTTATAACTCAAAGTACAAAGACAAGTTGGAGCTGTCTTATAAGGTATTGCTTAAAGTATTGATTGAGTCGCATGTCAGTAAACCTGAGATACTATTCTAATAGGATTGCCTGAGAAAATGGAAAATAGTAGCTTGCATATTTTAGATGACATGAATTTGGTAACTGTTGGTCATACATGTCACATGATGCAGTTGCTGATGCATTTAATTTTCAATTAAATAATAATCAGGGGCTTATTCATGAAGTGTTCACCACAATATTACGTGGCTTGTCCAGTGCTAAAGTGACTAAGCCTGGAAAATTTAGGAGTTGTCAAGATGGTTATGCAGTGAAATCATCTTTAAAAGCTGAAGATGGAATTCTGTATCCCCTTGAGAAGAGCTTCTTCTTTCTACCTAAACCTCCAACTCTTATTCTTCATGAAGAGGTAAAATCTGATTGTGCTTACAGAGGACCAGATGTCAATTACTGGTTGATAGATTTCGCTTATGATATTTACACAATGGAGGTTTTCATTGTTTTTTCCTTTCCTATTAGATTGACTATGTGGAATTTGAGCGGCATGCTGCTGGTGGTTCCAATATGCATTATTTTGACCTTCTTATCAGATTAAAATCTGAACAAGAGCATCTCTTCCGTAATATTCAGAGAAACGAGTACCACAATTTGTATGAATTTATCAGGTAACTGTTAGCTTAATGCCAAATTTTACACACAACTAATTGTTATATAAATAATTTGCTTTTTTTTTTCTTGCACATGCAGTTCGAAGGGCTTGAAAATTTTGAACTTGGGAGATGCCCAACCCACTGTTGGTATAAAGAAGGTTCTCGAGAATGATGATGATGATGCTGTTGATCCACATCTTGAGCGCATAAAAAATGAAGCTGGTGGAGATGAAAGTGATGAGGAGGTGATCAAACAGATATTTTTATATATTTTTCATCCTTATCTTTCAGTTTGAGTAGCATTTAGTTAATAAGTTTTCTAGTTTTATAAATCAAGGAGACAAATTTATATATGTTGACCAACATCTGAAAATAGTTGGCTGTGAAAAAATTTGAGGTGAACCTAAAGCTTAGGTTTCAGTTTATGCAATTATTGAATTCATGCAGTTGATCTTTCTTCTATTTTAAGTGTTTATTCATTTTGTCTGTTTTGCTTTCTATTGTGTTTGTGTGCATTTGACATTTGCTTCTGTACACGTTTTCAGTATGGACTCTATGCATCTTGGCACCATTTTGGTCATTGGTTGGGGGGGTTAAATGTGGCCGGATTTCACTAGTGTTTGTTTCTGTATACATTAAATGGTGGTAAATGTCTACAGGATTCTGATTTTGTTGCTGACAAGGATGATGAAGGTTCTCCCACTGATGATTCTGGGGCAGACGATTCTGATGGCAGTGATAGTGGTGATGAGAAAGAGGCAAGTGATTTTTGTTTGCGTTTGTTTGTTATCTTTGTGATTCTTCTATATTCTTTAAATATATGGTGTCTGACAAGCTTAATATGACCAATTTTCAGAAGCCTGCCAAAAAGGAATCAAAGAAGGACCTGCCTTCTAAGGCATCTACTTCTAAAAAGAAACCAAAAGATGATGAAGATGGAAAGAAGAAAAAACAGAAGAAGAAAAAGGACCCAAATGCACCGAAGAGGGCAATGTCTGGTTTCATGTTCTTTTCTAAATTGGAAAGAGAGGTGTGTTCTATTGTATATCATATAGATGTGCTGTATGTTTTTGGATGGGAATATTTATCACATCACTTCTGCATAGCTCTGGGTTACAGTGGTAGTTTATGTAGAATTGTGTACTTCATTTTGTTTGCTCTACTGGATATTTTGGTGGAGAACATAGAAGTCTCAGGCTGGGAAAGGAAAAAAAAAAATCTTTACAATGCCGGGTAAAATAGATAATAATGAGATCATCCAACAAACTCTCTAATTAATGCAAGTAAAAGAGGCATGCTTTTAAGACCGGACTCAGTAGCCAAATGACCTTTAACAAAGTCTACCCGAAATAGTTCTCTCTACATAATATTCCCTGAATTTTGTTTGACAGAATCTGAAGAAAACTAATCCTGGAATTTCATTTACGGATGTGGGAAGAGTACTTGGAGAGAAATGGAAAAAGATGTCAGGTATGGTTGCCGATTGTTTGATTTCATGCTGTTCCATTGAGTATCATTTATATCCGAGCTTATACTTTTTGGGGACTAAACTGTATATTGTTTTACTTATTGAATGCACAGTGGAAGAGAAGGAACCATACGAGGAAAAAGCACGGGCAGATAAAAAACGTTACAAAGATGAGATTAGTGGGTACAAGAATCCCCAACCCATGAATATTGATTCAGGAAATGATTCTGACAGTGCCTAAGGCTGTTTTCAAAATTGTGAAAAATCCTGCTAGTTTATGCAGTTTTCTAGATGCTGGCTAAGTTAACTACTCACGTAAAATGACCCAAGTTTATGCCTTTTGAAATGTCTTGATAATAACTTGTAAAAGGTCACTGGAACGTGCTCAAAAGTTTTGTAATCTGGGGAGTTGGAAACGCCAGTTGCTTTGCATGGCTTTAGGGAAGGCAGGGGAAGGTGAGGTTGCTGTGGTGACTAAGTTGTTGTGTTTAATTACATTAATGATCCGTGTTTGTAGCCCAATTTATTAGCATATGGGCTAAAATGACAATGCCTATGAAGTTTGTGACCTGATCTAGGATTTGTAACGATTTTTCGACGAATTGAATGTCGTGAGATAAATATAGGAAGAAAAACTAACGAAGACAGAAATAGAAGGAAGATAAGAAAGAAGAAAAGTAGATGTTGTATAGATAATAGGCTTTTTGGCCTATATAAATAAAAAAATTCAAAATATCAAAAATAAATAATTTTAAAAACTATTTATACAAATAAATAGTTCGTCATGTTGGCAGTGTAACTAACAAAATACTCCTGAATCCAGGCTCTGTGGTAGAGCAATATAAAACAAAAAATGTATGGAGCTTCACGTGTTACTTGTTATTTTTCAGATAGGGGAGGGGAGAGGTACACAAAAAATGCATGGAGCTTCACGTGTTACTTCACGTCTGGGCCACCAAATATTTTTTGTTCATCGAGTAAAACAAAAGAAAGTGCGTTTGGGGTAAGAGGGGGGCATAAACATTGATATTTACATATAAAAAGATTAACAAGGAGATTACAAATAGAAAAACAGTAACACTTGGGGTTGGAGGCCTATAATTGTTATTTTTTTGTTTTCATGTATGATAATTTCTAGTCTTTTCATATTAATATCTATTGATTAATAATTAACTTATATTATTAAATCTAATATTACAAGTTTCATATTTTGAATCAGTTGAAAATTGATTTAAAATTATGTCACTAAATTTAAAATAATTATTATTTTAAAAAATAAATTAATCTAAATATAATTAAAATGAATATAAAAAAATAAGATAAAGAATAAAAATATAATTTAGTCTATTATATTATTTTATCATTTTTCTAACTTCCCCTTCGGAGAGGAGAATGTTTGCGCCTACCTAACTAAACAGGGTGCTCCTTGTAACGAAGTCTTTATAGTGTTTGAAGACACCGATCATTTTGTATCTTGCTAACATCCAAGGCGTAGCAATGCTACATGAATAGTTTAGATTGTTATTTTCTTTATCTGTTTATTTTTTTAATTTAATGTTATATTAATTTCAATATACATGAACACATTTTTTTTTGTACTTACATAACCAATTATATATATATATATATATATATATATATATATATATAAATTTTGGGATGCATGTTTATATAAATTAAATTTATCAATATTCAATTTTATATATATACACACACACACTAAAATAAATTTATTCTAAAATAAAAAAATAATTATAAAAATACATAAAAATCACAATAATATAAAAATAAAGACTATAAACTTAATATTCATGCACGACACAAGCTGTTACTCTAGTTTAATTAAAATGTTTGTTATTGAAGGTATACAAATATTATTATACACATGACTATTATTTTTTTGGAAATATATGGTTATTAATATATGATAAACATTTTTCTATCCTTTTTAAGATATATAATTTTTACGTATAAACCTCATGCCTTTTCCAATTCAACACATATTTTAAGATTTAACTTCATATTTACTTTTTTAAAAAAATATTTCTTTTTTCTCCAAATTATATCATATAACTTTATTTATAAAGCGCGTAGAACAAATTAATATTTGATTTAAGTAATTTATAAAACATTTAAAATTTGTTAATATAATTCTTAAGTTTATATATATAAAATATTCTTACTTTAATTTACATATTATGTATTTTTTTTTTTAAATTGTGGACTTGATCAATATATAAATCATTAGATTGTTGTAATTTAATGTAAACTTTAGAAATAAGTTAAGATTTACATTTGGAGTAAGTTATTTTTTTCTCTTTTAGTAAATTTGAAAACAAATTTAAAATATTTTTTGATATTCGAAAGATTATTTACCATGACATTTAATACTTTTAAGACTACTTAAATAGTTTTTATATTTTAATAACTACCTAAGAAAGAGGGTAATATTTGAAGAAAATATAACATGCATCAATATAAAGTTGTTTACTTTCTTCCACGTTAAATTGAGAATTCTTACGTGAATATATAAATAAACATGGTTCGACGTCCACAAAGAAGCAAACACATACTTTCTATCTCTAATGTTTTGTTTTTTATATAAAATTATAAAAATAAAATTTTAGTCAATTATAGACCATTATTATGATTCTTATAATATTAGTATTAAAAAAATAACTTGTTTCATTGGAGCTGCACCTTAATGGAAATTACACCTGGTTAAAATCAGGTTTCCATTTCTCTTCCATGTCTTATATATACATTAAGTAATAGTGTGTTTGGATAGAGAATTTAAATAAAGTAATTCATTTATTTAAAGGATTTTAAATTTTTTGAAGTGAAATAACTTGTTTGGATGAAGAATTTATAAAGAATTTGAAATTCAAGCATTTGTGAAATTTCTTGAAATAGTAGAATTTCAAATTCTCCCAGAAGAGTAAGAATTTAAAATTTTTCATATTTTTTTTTTCTTATTTCAATTATATATTTTATCTTATCTCTTATCTCTTCATGTTTTTAATTATTGAATATTCAAAATTATATTTAAAATTATTAAATATTATCTAATATTAATTTTTATAATTATTAAATATTTAAAAATTAGCTAATATTTATTTTTAAAAAATTTAATTTAAAAATCTCAACATATAAATATATTTTTAAGATCAATTTTATCATATGATAGAATCAAATTATCATATCCAACCTAACAATATAAAATTTGAGAAATTTGAATTGACTTGTCCAAACAAAATATTTTAAGAATGATAGAAATTGAAATCAAAGTAGTTCAAATACCAAGAATTTAAAATTCCTTGAATTTGTAAAATTCTTCATCCAAACACACCATAACACTTATTAAATTCCTTTATTTAAAGAATTTATATAAGGTAATTCCTTTGGATGAGGAATTTATATAGGGTAATTCATTTATTTGAAGAATTTTAAATTTCTTGAGGTGAAATACTTTGTTTGGATGAGGAATTTACAAAGAATTTAAAATCCAAACATTTATGAAATTCCTTAAAATAGTAGAATTTCAAATTCTCTCAAAAATGGGAGAATTTGAAATTCCTCATATTTGTTTTTCTTATTTCACTTATATATTTTATCTTATCTCTTCATTCTTTTAATTATTGGATATTCAAAAATATTTTTAAAATTATTAAATATTATCTTATATTAATTTTTCAAATTATTAAATATTATCTAATATTAATTTTTAAAATTATTAAATATTTAAAAATGGATTAATATTTATTTTTATAAAATTTAATTTAAAAATCTCAACATATAAATATATTTTTAAAATCAATTTTACTATATGATGGAATCAAATTATCATATTCAACCTAACAATTTAAAATTTAAGAAATTTGAATTGACTCATCCAAACAAAATATTTTAAGAATGATAGAAATTGAAATCAAAGTAATTCAAATACCAATAATTTAAAATTCCTTGAATTTATAAAATTTCTCATCCAAACACACTATTAAAATTTCAATACTTATTAAAATTTCAATACTTGGAGAAATTAACTAGTTATGCTGAACCGGTTTTAATATGGCTATAGTTTCCATCCTTTCAAATATATCAAACATAAAAACCCATATATATGACATATTATATTATATTTTTCTAGAATATTATGAAATTAAATGGATTGCATTGCTCATAATAGGCCAAAGTAACACACGTGTTGGAGACTAATATTAATACTACTATCAACATATCAATCAAAGTTTGAACAATTTTATCCGTTTATATGAGGTTAAGTTAATATATATATATATATATACTATAAATTATTGTTGACCAACTAAACCAAAGGGTGGGAAAAATATACAATCCAATATTTTCTCCAAAGGAGTGCATTATGTACCATTCTGGCAATGTTGACAAAGTCATGAGGCCAATAATAAAACATTGAATATTTGGAAAACTGTCAAAGAATGCATCAAATCAAACTAATACTACAATTAAACTTTCTAAAACAGAACGAATAATTGGGCACTCTTTGCGCGGCTAAATTTGAAAGCATACGACACTTTTCAAGGGCCACCATTGTTATATAAGCATGTTGGTGCTATATGAAGGATGGACTCAACCAAGCATTATGCTAAGTGCCCAAGTAATTACTTTGGTTTGAGTGGTACAGGCGTGCCAAGGTCTTGTTGATTTTGAGCGTTAAGGGCTTAACCAACAAATCCCAAGACCTTGGCTAAACCTTGCCTAAAAAAATAAAAAAAATAAAAAATAAAAAAGGCAAAAAGAGCCACGTCTTGAGAGCCAAGGTAAGAAAAAAAGAAAAGCACAAGGCATGGGAAGAATAATGGTTGGAAGTGCAAATAAGGTTGCTCTAATCCTCTTGGCCACTTTCGCCATTATTCCATGCCTTGAGGCTGGCATTGGTGAGTTCGATGATTTTCTGAAAGCCCAAGCTGCAGAAGCAGAAAAACGCGCTCTAGAGTCCTACATCCCATCGCCTATAGATGTCACCGATGAACTCAATTTCCATGTTCACTTGTACGTATACGTTGCAACATATATGCTTGCATGAATTCTAGTTCAAAAACATGTTTTAGTATCATTTATTTTGTGTTTAACATATACTCATGTATGTATGTTTCTAAGATATTGTCCGTTCTGAACTCTAAAACTCATGATTTTACTTTTGAATACCATCCAAAAGATCTTTCTACTAATAAAAACAATTCTGTATATATAAATTCATGTCCATCTTTTTGTTTGAATGATGTGAAATTTTGCTTGCATCCTAATAATCTTCTTCTCAAACAAGAGATCATAATTTAGGAGATTGCTCCGGTGCCCTCTTATTTGAAGGGGTTTTGGTGCCCCTCAGTACAAAAGTTGGGTTTTTAGGGGCAACAAGGTAAATTGATAAATTGTCCGAAGGCTATCAATTTACCTTATTGCCCCTAAAAACCCAACTTTTGTACTGAGGGGCACCAAAACCCCTTCAAATAAGAGGGCACCGGAGCAATAGCCCATAATTTATCCTTTGCAACAGAAATTATTAATTTACGAGTATTATCCGATAATGCCATAAGTACTTGTACTAACACTCCATCATGACCTCACGACAATGAGACACATCTTTTAACCTTTCATGTTAAACTCTCTTCCATACAGAGTTATCGTTAGGAAAACCTTCAACACAAAGAATCTTAAATTTGGATCCACTTGTCAACCATGATACTTGTTGAGCTGCTCATCTGATAAATTCATGATTTGATATTAGATTTTTTGTGTTCAATGCAGGGCATTGAATAACGCGACACTGAAGAGGAGGGAACTAAGGCAGAGGAAGACAGGAGATGAGGCATGTGAGGCGACAAACCCCATAGACACATGCTGGAGGTGTGACCCTAACTGGGCGAACGACCGTTACAAGTTGGCGAAATGCGGCAAAGGGTTCGGAAGAAGGGCCGTGGGCGGGCTGGGCGGGCCCATCTACGTGGTGACCGACGAGTCCGACGACGACATGGAGAACCCTAAGCCCGGAACCCTCCGGTACGGCGTGACCCAACAGGGCCCACTGTGGATCACGTTCCAGCGCAGCATGATCATCACTCTCAAACAGGAGCTGATGATTTCCTCCGACAAGACCATCGACGGCCGCGGCGCCAACGTTCAGATAAAGGACGGCGCTGGCATAACGATGCAGTTCGTGAACAACGTCATCGTCCACGGAATCCGCATCAAGAACGTTGTCCCGAAGGACGGTGGCATGATCAGAGACTCGTACAACCACGTCGGGTTCAGGACGAGGAGCGACGGCGACGCCATCTCCATCTTCGGAGCCTCCAACATTTGGATCGACCACGTTTCCCTCTCTAACTGCGCCGACGGCCTCATCGACGTGATCCAGGCCTCGACCGCCATCACCATCTCAAACTGCCACATGACGAAACACAACGATGTCATGCTGTTCGGTGCGAATGACATGTACGACAAGGACAAGATCATGCAGATAACAGTGGCGTTCAACCACTTCGGGCAGGGTTTGATTCAGAGGATGCCGAGGTGCAGGTGGGGGTTCGTGCACGTCCTCAACAACGACTACACTCACTGGATGATGTACGCCATCGGAGGAAGCTCAGGGCCAACCATTCTGAGCCAAGGAAACCGTTTCATCGCTCCCAACAACGACGCCGCGAAGGTGATCACGCACCGAGACTACGCCCAACCCGATGTGTGGAAGAATTGGCAGTGGCAATCTGAAATGGACCTCTTCATGAACGGGGCCACCTTCATCTCTTCAGGGTCACCGATCAAGTTGACGTACAACAAGGGTCTCATCATGAAGCCCAGAGATGGCACTCACGTTAGCAGGCTCACACGCCATGCTGGTGCCCTAGATTGCTTCGTTGGCAGGCCTTGTTAGAGAACCAACATTTCGTTTTTGCTTTCTTATTTTTATTCAGAAGATGTGTAGGATAATCCTCTAGGATCCTTGACCCTTGACCGATGCATGAGCATGATGAATTCAGTATCGTCTATTAGTTGGAGGATATAACCTACGTAGACCTCTTGTATATCTTCTGCAACACACACAATATTGTGCTCTTCCAAGACTGAGGACACAAAAAACCAAAGGTTTTGTTGTTGCTTGGGTTAAAATCGCAATAAATTAACTTCCATTTTTTTTTATTATTACAAGCTTTCTTTTGCTTCTTTCATTAACATGAATGTTTCTCAAGACATCCTTAAAACATTATCTTTTCCTTCTTCTAGTGTACTACGTGAAAAGATTGAGGTAACAAAATAATTAGAAATGAAAAGTGAAGTGTTATCGAGGTGTTTTATGAAAAGTAATTTGGTGTTCAAAATACACAAGCGTTTAATTATTTTCGTTTGCACTTTGCATTGCATGTATCTCCTAATTGGTGACACTGTGAATTGCATGTTAAGGAAAAGAAAATTTGTTTGGCTGATTGGCAAAAAAATAAAAATAAAAATGTCAAGTCTAGTTACGGTGTAAATTTTGTTCTGATCGAGAAAATTGCAAGTTATAATAGCTAAAATGATTTTGGGTGTAATATATAATTGAAAAATAGTAAAATAATCTTAAGAGAATAATCATTTTTGATAGGATTAATTATTTTTTTATACATATTTTATTTTCTATTTTAACTTTATAACATATAATGGTGAGAAAAAAATAATATATAATAAAAAGATATAAATGTCTGAAAAATGTCAAAATTAAAGGGCATTATCTCTTTTATATATCATATAGATTTGAATTTTCGATTAAAGAGTTCAAAAGTTGATAATTTATCCATTATATAAGTGGTGCTTTAACCGTATTACATATATACATAACATAATGTACATACATATCCCTCACTGTTCGCTTTTCTCAATTGTAACATGTTATTGGCATATTTGTGTCTTTGCAAATTTTCTGTCATATACGTGATTTCTAGATATTAATATTAAAAAAAGGCTTAATTATATAAAAGAATTTAAATGCAAATCTTTACTACGATTCAAAGATCAAAAAGACTAACAGAGATACAACGTCAGAGAAAGAAGGAACAACAAGTAAGAAAAAACACCTTATATCTCTATTCAATGAAGACCTCATGAGGAACCAATGGTTGTGGAACAGACAGAAAAGGCCACAAAATCCATCATCTGTGATATGTGAGAATGATTATGACATCTTCTACCCATATACTAATACACTCATATATATATATATATATATATATATATATATAATAAAGGAGATGACAAAAAGAGTTTGAAATAAAGTTTAATAGGATATGATTCACAAAAACTCTTGGGTAGAGGATGACACATTTCTACAACATGAAAACGAACTAATGAAATGCTAAAATCAATGACTAAACAAAATCATTACAAAATGAAAGCACTAACATTAGTCCTAAAAATATATACTAGGAGGAGACACAACAGGGCATGTTAGAACAATATAATTAAGATTGTGTAGGTATAATGATTAGCAAAATTTTGGACGCTTCCTCTTTCTTGTATTTTTATTACTTGACCTTCTTTGAGTTTTTCTTATTAAATCCTTACTAATCAACTTCACATTAATCAAACTCTTTTGTTAGTACTCCTTAAATAAGATCATTTCTCAAATAGATGATATATGCTCACTAAATAGAATATTCTTACATCATCAATTATGTGGACTTGTCCACCTTTGTATTGTAGTGTTGAGTCTCATCCAAATGTCACCATCACAATGAATATTTTAACAAAAAAGTTATTCATACAAATATTATAATAAACTATGAATTGCATAAGTAAATAATTGAAAACAAAATAAACTATGATGGTCCTTACATAACCCCAATTGATAAAAGAAGATAAAATTTGTAGAAAAAAATTTCCATCACAAAAATTTAGAATCTTAAGGTCCTACATGACACAAAATTGAAAGAGAAAAAATTGCAAAAACTAACCATATATATGAAGTAAGTAGAATCTCATGGTCCCTACATGTTCCCCAATTGGAAAACATTTAAGTGTCAAAAACGAGAACAAAACACATTATCTAGATTCCAGTAAAGTCTTGAAATGTTGTTTCAAATTCGCCTTTAAAAGTTGTTTTCTTCTTACATGATATTTTTGCAGTATATAAATGCATGACATTTTTGTATAAGATAATGCTAACAATATATTTTTCTTGGAAAATTCTAAAATGAAGCACCACTAATGTGCTTCGTGAGGTAGGAAGTTTTGTAAGTTTAAATTTTTTGTTAGGTGGTACATGAATGAAGTATAAATCAGAATCATTGGATATATAAATAAATAATTGGATGATTGAGATTGTTTGTGTTTAATTTACAATTTTATCCTTATTTAAAAAATTGTTAACAATATTATTAATTATTATCCTTGACGACATTGTTGTCGCTGACCATTCAAATTCCTTAGGGCATCTCCAATGAAAAGCAACTCAAACACAAATTTACTTTAATGGTAAAAAATTTTAAGAAATTTAACTTTTAGAATTTTTTTTCCTAATCATTTATGAACCAAATTTAATTTTTTATTAAAAAGGATAATTGCACTACAATGAAAGAAAATAAATTACGAGAAAAAAATACACAATAAGTATATATTAAAAATAAAATAAAGCAATAGTAAATACATAAATACTATACAAAATTATTTTTTTATCATTATTATTTCTGAAACGTTCCCAAATATGTTCAATAAGGAATGGTTGCTTCAGGAAGCAACTCTCTCTTTTCTTCAAGCAACTCATGTTGTCATGTCAGAGTCCTCCAATGGCAAAAAACCGAGGCTTGAGTTGCTCATGGGACAAACAACTCTCATTGGAGTTGCTCTAATATGCCTTCTTCTGGTTCTCCAATGGACTTTTTTTTAATATACTATTTTTTTATATTTATTTAAATAACCTAGGCCCATTATTATTTACGTAAATAACCCATTTTTGAGGCTTAGGTGAGAAATCGGTTACTGGGTAACCGATTTCTCAAAGGGTTTTTTTTAAAAAAAATTAAAAACCCTTTGAGAAATCGGTTACCCAGTAACCGATTTCTCTATTGGTTTTTTTTCTTTGTTTTTTGGTTTTTGTTTTCATATTTTTGGGTTTTTTTTTCATTTTTTGTTTTTTTTCCATATTTTTATATTTATTTTTTTGTTTTTCAATTTTTAATTTTCAGATTTTTAAAATAATTATACTATTTTTTTAAAAAATTATTTAGTTAAGTTTTTAGAATAAAATTAAATAATTAAATAAAAGACAATATTTTTATATAAAATAATAGAAAACAAAGTACAACATTTGGAATTACAAAACATTTTAAGCTTGTTAACTTGAACTACCTTGACGGTAAGAACATTTCTTCTTGGAGTGACCTACATTCCTGTAGAGAGAACATCTTTTTGGTTGTCCTGGTTCAACCATATCCATTTTAGTGCGTATTCTGGATGACTTTGGACGACCTTTTTTATTTCTAATTTTTTCCGGATTTGGTATGATTTGTGGTTCTTCACAATCCGGCCAATAAGATTCATTGGACAGTTTACCAAATAATTCATTATACACATTTGAAACATACTCTAATGTGTATACCTGATCTATGTAAGATTTATAATTATGGTGAACATGCTTACATGCAGCAACAACATGGGAGCATGGCATGTGTAGCTTCTGGAATTTCCCATAGTCACACCACTTGTCATGTAGTCTAACCGTGAAATTTCCAGTAGGTCGTGTTTCCCTTGGGTTAATGGTCTTTTACACCAGAAAATGTGTACTGTGACGATCAAATTCGAGAACATGATGACTATTAGCCTTTAATTCTGCATCTCTCATGGCCCTATTGATTATTTCAGTATAAACTTGGTCAGCCCTAAGTTTAGCATCGACTTCCTTCCCCCTTTGGATGAATAAGGCATTACATCTCTTATAAGTCGACATGATAATTGTAGAAATTGGCAAATTTCTTATTTTTTTAAGAATGGAGTTAATTGCCTCAACCAAGTTGGTAGTCATGTGTCCCATCGTCGACCACCGTCCCATGCAAGAGTCCATTATTCTTTTGGTATGGTGTTGAGCCATTCAATTACACCTTCAATTTCTGGTTCGCTCCTTAGTGTGTTGTAGTAGTAATTGAATCTTGGTTCAGTCATCCCATAAGCTGTGAAATGAGATTAGCAAAAAATGAACAATTTAGTATTGTTGAAATATGGTCAAACAAATAAAAGTAATTAATGTTAAGAAGTACATACCCATATTGATGATTAATTTTTTTCGTTCTGCATTCTTGAAATGCCTCATGAAGTTTTGGGCAATATGGTGAATACAGAACACATGCACTGAATTCTCGGGTGTCCAACCACTACCTTGTCTAGCCTAGGCATTTTTGATGGACTCATGCCTGTCGGAAACTAAGCGAAGGCTATCTTGAGGGCAAACATGTCTTTTGAGATAATGTAGAAAGAAAAACCATGCATCTGTTGTTTCACCCTCAACAATTGCAAAGGCAATTAGAAAGATTTTTTTGTTACCGTCTTGAGCCACGACCACAAGGAGAGTTCCTTTGTATTTTCCATACAAGAATGTGCCATCAACTTGAACAATGGGCTTGCAGTATTTGAACCCATCGATACAAGGTTTAAATGTCCAAAATACTTTATGGAATTGAACATAATCATGAACCATCTCACCTTGTCGGTTGTATAGTGGCCTTGTTTGTTTCTCAACAACAAATCCATTAAGAAATCCACTTATGACATTGAGCAACTTGGGTAAATCATGGTAAGATTGTTCCTAGTTGCCATGTAAGTCTTCAATTACCTTTTGCTTTGCCATCCACGCTTTGTGGTATGAGATTGTGTAGCCTTCAGCACTTTTGATGTGTGCTATTATTGTTGGAATTGAAATTGATGGATCACTCTCCACCAAAGCAAGAATACTTTTGCTGATATATACATAGCCAAGGTTAACATGATCTTGTGTGATAATAGGGGATGAACAAGAATGTTCACCTGATAGCTTACAAAGCTCCCATTTTTGGCTTCTAGTAATAAAAACCACTCTGCACCTCCAATCACATGTAATGTTAACACAGCGTGCAACAATTAATGTCGGTGAAGATTTCTCCACCATGTAATACATACCTTTCTTTATATGGTATGCATTTAAAACATGTTGGACTTCCTCCTTTGTGTTGAAAGTCATGCCTTAAAATAGGCTGTCAAAAGAGTACTCGACGTCAACATGGTCAAGTGCATGTTTATACTCAGGGTTGGTGAAATCTGTTTGTAAATCAACATTATGCATGTGTGATGGGAAAATGAATGTGCTTACGTGCTGAGATTGTTGTAGAAGAAGATCTTGTTTGTCTTGTTCACCGTCTTGTTGGAGTCTTGCATCGTCTTCCCCCTCACTGAAAGGACCAACTTCTTCTTCAAGAACTCCAACTTTAGGGACTCCTTCTTCTTCTTCTTCTTGTGGGACTCCAAATGTATGTAAGGAGGTTGGTAAAGGAGCCATGTGTATAAAATTCGTCTAACGAAGGTTGGTTTTCATAATAAAAGGGTTGGTTTTCATATGAACAAGGTTGGTTTTCATGGGAAGAAGGTAGGTTTTGATAGGAAGAAGGTTGGTTTTGATAGGAAGAAGGTTGTTTTGATAGGAAGAAGGTTGGTTTTCATAGGAAGAATTTATTGGTGTGAGATCTGCATATAGTTGAGCAGAAGTAAGATGTTTAAGGGCACAAATCATTTGAATCATACCATGAACGTCTTCGTCATCGGTAAGCTTGAAAACCCAAAAATTAAGCATTCCTCCGCCTACCACTTGTGGATATCGAAAGTAAAGTTGATCAACTCAATGTGGTTGTGGTAAGTTGAGTTTTCTTTCACTACAAGAAAAATGTAAATTTCCGATGGGTATGGATCCGTCAGAAATTTTTGATGGAAATTTTTCGTCAGAAATTTTCGACAAAAATATAAATCCGTCAGAAATTTTTGACGGAAACTTTCTGACAGAAAATTCCGTCGAAAATTTCTGACAAAAAAATAAATCCGTCAGAAATTTTTGACGAAAAATTTCTGACGGAATATTCCATCAGAAATTTCTGACGGATTTATATTTCCGTCGAAAATTTCCGACAAAATTATAAATCCGTCGGAAATTTCTTATTTTTAATTATTATTTTTAATTTCTTATTTTAATTTCTTATTTTTAATTTATTATTTTTAATTTTATATATATTTGTAGTATTAAAAATTTTATATATCTTTTAAAGGTATAAATATATATTATAATTATTTATTACAAGTTTTTTATATCTACGATTAGTATTAAAGATGAAAATAAATTAGGTCACACTATATTTTATTATAATTTAGTTGGTTTGAACCTAACTTTCTTTAAAAAATTATATTTTAAGTATGACTTATTTATCTATCATAGACATTTTTTAAATGTTTGGGTAGAACTACAATCATAAAGATTTATTTTATAATAATTTAACACTATTAAAAATATAAAAATAAATATGTTAAATTTTATAAAAATAAAGTTTAATTTATTTATGATATAAATATGTTTTTAATATCTAATATATATTTTTAGATGATAATTTATTTTAAAATATATCTTATAATAACAATTCTAAATGGAACATAAATCTTCTGATTTTTCTTATTTTTATTTTTTTAATCAATGTATACAATTTTACTATTTTGATTTTTTCAATCAACGTATACAATAAATAAAAAACACAAAACATAAAAATGCATGCTACAAATTTTATTTTATCAAAAAATTATTTATTTTAATATATATTATATATGTGAATATTAAGACATATATATATATATATACATATATATATTATAATTAAACTTTTTTAAAAAATTAATTCATTATTAAGAAATTTTTTTTATCACATGAGAATTAATTTCCTTAAAAAATTTGACAGATATCAAATAAATAAACATTTTTTCTGAATCTATATATTTATTTTATTAGAATATAATTTTTTTTAAAATATATTAGTTTTTTAGATAAAAAACTATGTATATGTCAAATAGTAGTGGGGCAAGTGCCCCACTATTCCAAACGTGCATCTGTCCCTGTATATATATGTATGTATATATATATATATTTATAATATAGGAGGTTATAATTATATCAGTGTAACTTTTACTAAGTATTATGCCGCTCTATAACTTTATATTAAATGTGAATTTTGTAAATCCAACCGTTAAATTGAAAGTTCATATCACCTTATACGTGTATATCAAATTTTGTTAAAATTGAACAATAACTGGAAGGTAATCAAAGTGTTAATATTTTAGTGTATTTTGAAATGAATATATTACATCAATTTTGTTTTATAAAAATGAAGTATCAAATCATCTTGGATTAATATAAAGTTTTGTATATATAATCTATAAGAGATATGAACTTTCAATCTAACAGTTGAATTTACCAAATTCACATTTAACATAAAGTTATTGAGCGGTGTAATACTTAGTAAAAGTCACATTTAATATATATATATATATATATATATATATATATATATATATATATATATATATATATATATATATATATATATATATATATGAGGGGGGTTATAATTACAATGGTGTAAATTTTACTAAGTCTTACACCGCTCAATAACTTTATATTAAATGTAAATTTTGTAAATTTAACCGTTAAATTGAAAATATTTTACTCTTAAATCATATATACAAAATGTTATATTAATCGAAGATGATTTCTTATAAAACAAAATTAAATCTGTTGGAAAATTTATATTTTCGATGAGAAAATTTTTGTAGGAAAAGCTATATTATTGATAGAATATTTCAGACAAATTTATATTTGTCGAAAATGTAAGAACTGGTTTTAAATTTGATATGAAAATATTATGATATAATTAGATAAGATTTTAAGTTAGTATTTTATTAATGGTTGATAATTAAAAAATAAAATAAGGATAAATACATTTTTTGAATTTTATATGTTTGATTTAAGATAACTTACAAAATAACTCTTGGTAAAGTTATTCCACTCAATAACTCATGGTGTATGTTGAATTTCATCGATCCAATTAATTGTTAAATTAAAAGTTATTAAATTTTACTAATAATTAATATAAAAAAATTAATTAGTTTTGGAATAAATTATTTGCTAATTAACAATATAATTGAAACATTAATTATTTTAAATTATTTAAGTAAAATCTTATTGACAATTTACTATATGATCTTAATACTTTTGTATAACTAATATCTAGTTTTAAATTTGATATGAGAATATTATATATAATTAGATAAGATTTTAAGTTAGTATTTTATTAATAGTTGATAATTAGAAGAAAAAAAACAAGGATAAATACATTTTTTGAATTTTATATGTTTGATTTAAGGTAAATAAATATATTAAATTAATTAATAATTTATTAAAAATATTAAAATTTAATTTATAAGTATGTAATAAATAAATATTTATAATTTTATAAATTATATTATCATTATAAATTATAAAATTAAATAATTTAAATTATAATTTTAAATAGAAATAAGTAGATGTTAATTATAAAAGTAAGTACATATAAATAAAGAATAATTAAATATATTATTATTATTATTCGTAATATAAAATTATTATATATTATTATTATAGTACAAATATGAGATTGTATATTTGAGGATGACTTAAATGAATTAATTTGTACAAGTTATACTGACAACATATATATACATTTCGGTAGCTTACTCATCAGAACTTCACAGTTAAACGTGCTTGACCTGGAGTAGTACAGGGATGGATGACCTTCTGGGAAGTTTTCCAGAAATTGCACAAGTAAGGATAAAACACGCTAAATAGTGAAATATTGTGAAATAGAACCCTTGAGAGGCTAAATATGAGAGTTGTTATTTTCCGACGCCACTTTTTCTGACGGATTTTTTTTCGACGCCACTTTTTCTGACGGATTGAAATCCGTCGGAAATCTGTCGGAAAAAGAAAAATCCGTCGGAAATTTACCTGTTTTCGTCGGAAATCGGCATTTTTCTTGTAGTGTTTGGATCTTAGCTTTCAACGCATCAAGTGTGATACGTGAACTAACTGATAAAAATATTGGGTTAGAGGATAAAAGTATCCCCTTCGTTTGTTTGAGTGATTTCATCATTGAAGAAGACTAACGCATTGTAGTAGTCGTAGCACAAATAGGAAATAGATGGAATTGGCCATGTGCCATTCCATGTATTCTCGTGTGTGAAACAATGGGCCTTGCATTGGATGACCCATCAATGTGTGCTCACGTCTGTTGTTCCATATGTCAACCCATCTGGGTAGAACGACTCTTCAGAATTTAGAACGGCCCGTTCTGGTTCAACTGGTCATGTGTTATTTTTGAATCTAGAACGAGCCATTTTGATCTGGAACGGGCCGTTCTAATCCATTCGTCATGTGTTATTTTTTTATCTGGAACGGCCCGTTCTGATATCAGAACGACCCGTTCTGAACATAAACAATAAAGCGTGCTAGTTGTATAAATAAATTGGAACAAATGCTTTTTGGGTAAATTTTTTTTTAAAAAAATATTATTTCAATAAAATATTCGGAGGAAAATAGTGTGGTAAGTGGTAACAGTGGAGGGTTTAGATCTTGTGTGATAGGATGTATAATATGCTAATAGGATTGGATACATCTAATGGTAAATAAAAGTGGTGCACCATACACCACTTGCATTATTGGTCCTTCAGAGACTTCACTGCTTTTTTGAGCACACTTTTTACTATTGTTTGAAATTTGTTGAAATGTGTAAATTTTTATTGGGTCACACTCCTCGTTATTTAATGTCTTTCTTTCCATTTTGTGATTTCTAATAAGTTTTAACCAATAATAAAATGTTTATTAAAAGGAGTGTGTGATAAATTAAAAAAATGTGTTGTTAACCCTCCTTTTTCCACATCTACATCATTTTGAATTAGCATAATATTCTTCATCTAGGTGAAAACTGTTTTTGGTTTGTTGAGACATCTCTCTTTTTCCTAGATTAACCCATCAAGTTGTTTTTCTTATGTTTTTCTTTGACTAAATTACACTTTTAGTCCCTCTACTTTCATCAATCCGCAATTTTGGTCTCTCAATTTTAAAATAGAGATATTTAATTTCTCTAATTTTAAAAATATGAAATTTTAATTCTCCCGTCAAATTGACATATATTAATCATTAAGTTTTAATGTTTATTCATATTTAAGTGATGTAACATTTAGTAACATGATATTTATAAATAAAAAAACTAAAAAATGAAAATATCTATATTTTTGTATGTTATTTTTTAATTTTTATCCGTATATGTGACATTGCTGAATATCATGTTACTTAAGTGATGACAAACTACCAAATAACATCAAAGTTCAAGGATCAACAAATATTAAATTAATGGTAGGACCAAAATTTTGTATTTTTAAAAAATAAGGGACTAAGGGGGGTGTATTGGATTAGGATTTTAAAGGACTTTTTTAGTTAAAAAAAATCCTGCGGATTTTAAAAGACTTTGCAGGATTTTCATGACTTTTAAGATTTTGCAAGATTCTACAAGACTTAAAATCAGGATTTTAATGGATTCTGCAAGACTTTTAAATTAGGATTTTAATGGATTCTGTGGGATTTTGTGGAGTTTTGACATTTGATAAGATTTAAAAAAAATTATACATTCAAATTTAAAAAGAGTCAAAGATAAAAATAATAAATAAAAAAAATAATGTCTAGATAAATAATAATAATAATTCTCTATAATATTCTATCCTCTTTTTATAGCATCCATTATCAATTGTAACAATTCATCGGAATCATCCTTATTCCAAGCTTCACAGTTTTCTTTCTCTTTTCATTTTTCTTTATTATTTCCTTGTGAATCTCCCATTTGAATTACTAAAACAATATATGTTAAAAAATAGTTATATAAATAATTACGGATAATAGACAAAATCAATAAAATTATATTATTATTTTTAGAAGCACACCATCATACAAGATCGAATATATTTTTGCTATCCAAATGGATCAAATACCTCAGTTATTATAAAAAAAAATGTAAAAACGAAAATATAGAAACATAAGATAATTTTTTATATAAAAAAATTAGTATATTCGATACTGAAAAAATATTTAGATATATAATTTTTTTTATATAAACAGAAGTATTTAGATATAGAGAATATATATATATATATATATATATGATAATTTTTAACGATATTTATAAATATAAATTATTCTAACAAATATTTTAACAATATTTTCTTTTTTAAAAAATAAGTTAATGAAGGCATAAATCCTAAACCCTAAAAAATTAGATATTGCAATGTCTTATGTTAATTTTCTTTTTTTAAAATATAAAAAATCTTAATTTCATAATATAAAAATAAAAAAGAAAAATTCATAGTAAAAAAAATAAAATAATTGTTGAGTCATAAAAGGAGGAGGGATAAGAGTAACAAATTCAAGGGAAAGAGAGAATTCGCAATTTTTATGCTAAAAGGGTTCTTCCCCCTAATAAGATCCATTTTTATCTCATTCTACTCACAAAAACCCTAACAAATTCATCTTATATATATATATATATATATATATATATATATATATATATATATATTGTTGAGATTATGATATCAATTTCATCTTTCACCTTTTTCTTTTCTTAACGTGTGTCATAAAAAAAATTACCACTTAAAAGTTAAAATTTCAAGTATTTTTTTGTGTTATATAAAGGAACAAATTCAACTACATAGAATAAAATAAAGTAAGTCAATTAAAGAGAACGAACAGAAAAATAAAACAAGTCAATGACACTATCATTTACATATTAGAGTTTCACAAAATAGGAGAATGGTATGAGAATAGTATTATATATGAGCAATGAACAATAGTGTAGTATTATTAGTAGAGAAAAAATGGAGAAGACAGGAGCATAGAAAAAAAAGATGAAAAACTCACTTGAAAATTCTTAAAACACTTGAAAAATCATTTCAAACAATCCTTCAAAATCTGATGGGTTTGGATGGGATTGTTTTATGAATCTGGTATTTATAGATAACACTAGAAAGTCTTTCAAAATCCCTCTCACACAACAATCCTTTAAAATCCTTAAATTTTTGAATACCAATGGATTGTTTTTAAGTTGTAAAAAATCTCAAATGAATACCAGTAGATTTTAATGGACTCTTTAAAAAATCCTAAAAATCCAGATTGAATACCACTGGATTGTTTTTAAGTGACATAAAATCCTGATTGAATACCAATGAACTTTTTTACTCAAAAAAAGTCTTTTAAAATCCTACGAAATCCTAAACCAATACACCCCCCTAAATGTCTCTATTTTAAAATAAAGACACCGAAACTACAGATTGACAAAAATAGAAAGATCAAATGTATAATTTAGTCTCTCTCTCACTCTCACTCTCTCTCTCTCTCTCTTACATATAAGAACTTGATTGTTATATTGCACCGACAAATTTTTCTTTTCTTTTTACGTTTTTTATTATGTGTGTACTAATTAACTGACATTAATGCGAGATGAAATATTTGCAAAACTAAATAAATAAATAGTAGGTTGAGGTAAAGTTTTGTATACACCATCTAAGGACATAATATCTCACTGATAATGAGAGGAAAAAAATAATATAAAAACAGATGTAGATGTTGAATTATTTTATTTAATTAATATTAACATTAATTAATTATTAAAAATATTTTTTAAGTATTAATATTAATATATTAATAATGCTCAATAGCTATTATTATAACATCTAATTATTTGATAGATGTTATATTAGACTTTTGTTCTAAATAACTTGTGATGGTTGGATTATTCAATTTATCTCCAATGGGAAGTCCCTACCTTCATACAAGTAGTTATTTAATCATTATAGATAGTTAATATATTTTATTTGTTGAGCTAATTGTGATTGAAGACTCATTCTAGTATCTTCCACAATATTTGTTTGAATCTCATGAAGCACAAGATAAACAAATTCTTTACAAAGGTGCACAAATTCTATTCTCCCATTCTTTCTATATTTATATAATAATATTCTATAATTTTGTATCTATATGATGTTTGTATATTAGGGCTTAAATTTTTTCATCAATCAGTATCAGAGCAAACTTAGGTGAATTTTATAGCTATTAGTATAACAAATCTTACCACATGTTATTGTTTAATTTTCTTATTGTTCTAATTCAAGAAATTAACCCAAGGATTCATATATTCATCTTGTTTCTCTCTTGTAAAATTGATTGAGAGTTTATGTTAATACGTGGAAAATAACCTTAAATATTGTAGCAAGTCATTGTTTGATTGGAGAGAAATATGATTTTATTGTGATCTTATTATTATTATTATTTTTCATGAATTGCATTCATTCTTTTCTTTATGAAACCAAAAATTAATTGATGACTCTTTCCTTTTAATAGAGAACCCTTTTTATAAAATCATGTGATTTCATCTCTTAGGTTGAGAGAAATAAAAGTTGTTTCCTTTGTAAATTTATTTTAAACCTCGAATTTATGTGTGCTCAAAATTCTTACTAATAAACAAATAATATGCAAAATTTATTTAATTTTTCTCTTGATATTTTGTTGTGCATCAAAACCCTTGATAAGTATGCATTTTTGTCGATTTTTTACAAAGGTGCACAAATTCTATTCTCCCATTATTTCTATATTTATATAATAATATTTTATAATTTTGTATCTATATGATGTTTGTATATATTAGGGCTTAAATTTTTTCATCAATCAGTATGAGAGCGAACTTAGGTAAATTTTATAGCTAATAGTATAACAAATCTTACCACATGTTATTGTTTAATTTCCTTATTGTTCTAATTCAAGAAATTAACCCAAAGATTCATATATTCATTTTGTTTGTCTCTTGTAAAATTAATTGAGAGTTTATGTTAATACATGGAAAATAACCTTAAATATTGTAGTAAGTCATTGTTTGATTTGAGAGAAATATGATTTTATTGTGATCTTATTTTTTTTATTATTATAAATTGCATTAATTCTTTTCTTCATGAAACCAAAAATTAATCGATGATTCTTTCCTTTTAATAGAGAACCCTTTTATAAAATCATGTGATTTCATCTCTTAGATTGAGAGAAATAAAAGTTGTTTTGTAAGTTTATTTTAAACCTCAATTTATGTATGCTCAAAATTCTTGCTAATAAACAAATGATATGCAAAATTTATTTAATTGTTCTCTTGATTTTTTTGTTGTGCATCAAAACCCTTGATAAGTATACATTTTTTTTATACATGTATATTATGTAATGATGATATATAATAAAGGATCTTTATTGCAACAATATAAACAGTTCGTAGTTTTACTTTTCCTAGTCGTTGAATTCAAGTTTAATACATTATTAAAGTTGCTGCAAAATATATGAAAGGTCATTGAAGAATAATAATTTTTTAGTATTTAGTAATCATTTTATTTTTATAATAATAATAATAATAATTATTATTATTATTAAAGCAACAGATGTGTGGTTATAATTCATTATAAATAAATTATACCATTTTGTTTTATATGAATCACATATAATGATTTATATTTGGAGCTTTTCTTTTGTGATGACATTATATATTTTATTGAGTCATTAAAGTCCATTGATCTTATACAACTCTATGAGGTTAGTAGTAAAATCTTTAATATCTTTTAACTTATTATATAATTGCATATATATATATATATATATATATATATATATATATATACGGATAAATTTGTAAATAAATGATGTTTGTCCTTTTAAGATTATAAATATCCGGTTATATATGATAATATTATAAAATTGTTGAACTCTACAATCAATTTATTAGTTTCTCATTATAATATTATAGTTCATAATTTTATTTTGATTTTAATTTATAGAGGGAGGATTTCACATCTTATTAATTCTAAAGCTCTATTTTGAGATGAATATGATTTTTTTTAAAAATATAAACAATAACATTGTTGTCAAGTATAATTGTTGATAATTTGTGCAATACACTTATATATCTATTAAGTATAATTATGCATATTTTTGAAATTAAATAATTAAATGTTAAATTTAATTATATTTTATATTATACTAATAATAATTATATCCTATCAGTGTATTAATATTTATATAATTTTTTTTATTATATAATGTGTTTATTCAATGATATAATTTTCTCTTAATATATTATTTGTGTCACTTTGTTTTGGAGACTTATATTAAGGATTGCGATAGTTTGTGAGAAACATAGTGAGTTTTAGACTCACATCAAATATAACTCGAAATCCTTATGATTTCACAATAAGTTTTATATCATTAGAATATTTTGTTAAGGAAAAGAGAGAAAATACAAGAATAAATTTTTCTATAAAGAATATGAAGTTACGTACATATATGTACTTTCACGTATTACTATTTATAACAGGAAGTCTCAATACTCCATGTGTCTAAAACAAACAAAATAACTACCACTAATAGGAATTACTATTCTAACACCCCCTTTAATTCCTATACAAGCAACATTACATCAAATATGCACCACCCAACATATTTCTCAGCAACTTGAATCTATTAGCCTTCAACGCCTTTGTCATTATGTCAGCAAGTTGTAAATCTGTCCTATAATGTTTCAACCTTATTGTCCCTTTGCTAACTTGATCCCTTAAGAAATGGAACTTAGTTTCAATATGCTTGCTACGTCCATGGGACACAAGATTCCTCGCTAAGTCAATATCAGATTTATTATCCACTTGCAGCTCCACAAAGTCATCAATCTTCAGATTCAATTCTGAAATAAGGGACATGATCCACAATGCTTGACATGCAACATTACAAGTTGAAATGTACTCAGCTTCACAAGTAGACAGAGCAACTACAAATTATTTTTTTGAACTCTAGGAAATTGGGGCACCACAAAGTAGAAACACATAGCCATAAGTAGATCTTCTCTCCACCTTATCCCCACACCAGTCTGAGTCAGAATAAGCTACCAGGTATAGATCACCTTTCTCTTTTTGATGAGGAAACAATATGCCATAATTAAGTGTTCCTTTGAGATACCTCAAAATTCTTTTTGCTGCTGCCAAATGAAACTGCTTTGGATTACTCATGAATCTACTGACAAGACCAACTCCATATGAGATTTCTGGTCTACTATGGCAAACAAATCTCAAGCATCCCACTAGTTGTCTGAACAACGTGGCATCTATTGAAACTTTATGATCACCTGTATCCAGTTTTAGATTTCCTTCCACACTAGAATACATACTTCATTACATTGATCCATGTTGAACCTCTTCAATACTTCTTTAATGTACTTCTTCTGGTGCATCACTATTCCATCCTTAGTTTCAACAAACTCAATACCAAGGAAGTATGATAACAAGCCTAAATATGACATTTCAAAATTCAGATTTGAGATTGTCCTTCAACTTTTCTATCTCAGCTGAATTACTCCCTGTAATCAACAAATCATCCACATAGAGGCATATTAGCAGGACTCCACCATCTTTAATTTCCTTTACATAGATACCATGCTCCACAGTACATTTCTTAAAGTTTTCACCATGTAGAAAAGAGCCTATTCTTTTATTCCAAGCCCTTGAAGCCTGTTTCAGTCCATACAGAGCTTTTCTAAGTCTGTACACCTTGTCTTCACTACCTATGACTTCATATCCAGGGGGTTGCTGAATATAAACTTCTTCATCTAGAGGGCCATTGAGAAATGCAGATTTGACATCTAATTTCCAAATTTTCCAACTTGCCAAGCTTATTAGTAACCTCACAGTCTCAAATCTAGCCACTGGTGCAAATATTTCTGAGTAATCCTCTCCTTCCTTTTGCATGAACCCTTTAACTACTAGCCTAGCTTTGTGCTTGTCTATGCTACCATCAGGCTTCAGTTTGGTTTTATAAACCCACTTGACTGCAATAAGAGTTTTTCCAATTGGTAGAGTGGCTAACTCTCAGGTTTTATTCCTTTCTATGGCTCTTATTTCTTCATTCATAGCATCTGACCATACTTTCTTTTTAACGGCATCCTGAAATTGTACAGGTTCTATAGCAACCATTAAGGCTATATTCACAAACTCACCATCATCTGTGATTGCATTGTCAGGGAACATGTGATAATCTTTGAGTCCTGCAGGCATTCTCCTTATTCTTTGGCTAAATGTCTAATTTGGTCCCTTATAATATTTTAAAGTTTCAATTTAGTCCCAAATTATTTAAAATTATTGCAATGTGGGACTTCCGTCCAAATTCCATAAACGGTGTTAAATGTTGACAACGTGGATGCCAAGTAGATGCATTCGTGGCTAGGTTTTCTTCTTCTTCTTTAATGCTCTGATACTTATGTTTTTGTTCTCCTCCTCCTCCTTCTTTTTTTTTTTTCTTCTTCTTCTTAGTTTTTCTTCTCCCCATCTTGCGATTTGTGGGATTTGAACTTATGGTTTAGTGTGTTACAACGAAAATGTTGCGAATGTCATCTAACTCACGCCCAATGAACTCAACAAATTTAGGTGCGTCTGAAGGTAGTAGGGCTTTTGTTCCTTGTTGCTACTGCGGGGAGGTTGCTGTGTTGCAAACAACAATGACGTCTGCAAATGCCAGTAAAAGATTTTGGGGTTGTCCAAATTACAAGGTATGTAATGTATGTTAATTAATTTTATTTTGCCCTAGTTTTTTATTTGGGTTTTGTGACTTCGGTTAAAAATTTTGTAGTTTGGTGATGCTAAACAATAAGGATGCAACTTTTTCAAGTGGTCTTTAGAGGAATATGTGGATGAAAGGGATTTGTTGATAGCTAGACAAAGGAGAAAGATGAACAATCTCCAAAGTTTTATGAAGTCAATAAAATGGTGGATGAAGTTGTTGATAATTGTTGTTGGTTTTCTATTGTTGTTGAATTTGGTCTTAATGTATGTAATTTGTAACAACTTGGCTCAATTTAGAAGGGTATTTTATTTGAAGTAGGCAAATATGGTGTTCTTTATGTAATGACAAGTTTGGGGATCCACATGGAAAAGGAAGCCACGTTGGAATTGCAATGAATAATGGACTGATTCTTCTCTCACGCTAGAAAGGAAGCCACGCAGGAAAGGAAGCCACATGTAGGAATTTCCACGTTGGACACTCGTAAACATCGTTTGTGAAATTTAAACGAAAGTTCCACATTGCAGTAATTTTAAATAATTTGGGACTAAATTGATACTAAAAATTAAAGTAGGACTAAATTAAAACTTTTAAATATTATAAGGGACCAAATTAGGCATTTAGCCTTATTCTTTCTGATCTTGTTTGTTCTGTGTTTTGTTCAACATCACCTTCTTCATGTGGTATAGCTTCATCTTGATGTCTAACTGAATTCTCCATAGGTACATGCACGCTGACAATTGTTTGCTCCTTCTGGTTGTCTTTTTCCTTCCAGTATTTTAATTCATCAAATTGTACATCTCTATTGTGGATTACTTTCTTTTTCTTGGGATTGTAGAGTTTGTATGAGCCTGTAGGGTGATAGCCAATAAAAATCATGGCTTCACTCTTATCATCTAGCTTTCTTCGTTTTTGATCTGGAACATGAGTGTAGCATAAGGTTCCAAAGACCCTGAGATGTTGAACTAATGGTTTTTTGCCTAACCAAACCTCCTCTGGTACTAGTAAAACTAAGTTTTGAGTTGGACATTGATTTAGTATATAGGTAGCTGTCTCCACTACCTCAGCCCAAAAACTTAGTGGAAGATTTTTGCCTTTTATCATGCTTCTAACCATATTCATAATGGTTTTATTTCTTCTTTTAGCAACACCATTATGTTGAGGTGTATATGGAGCTGTGATCTCATGGATTATGCCATTTTCTCTGCAAAAATTCTCGAATTCTCTAGAAGTGAATTCCCCTCCACCATCTGTTCTTAGGATCTTCAAACTTTTCCCTAACTGTTTCTCCACTAGTATCTTGAACACCTTAAAGTTATCAAATACTTCACTCTTAGATTTAAGTGGATAGGTCCATAACTTCTTGCTGAATTCATCTACAAATGAGACAAAATACTTGTTCCCACCTAGAGAGGAAACTTCAAAGGGGCCACATACATCTGAGTAAATGACATTCAACAAATCACTGGCTCTACTAGGGACATAAGACCCAAATGCTGATCTAGGTTGTTTGCTAACAAGACATATCTCACATACAACTTTTGGATTTTTAATTTGAGGGAGACCATTGACTAGGTTCTTAGTATGCAGCATGCTTAAATCTTTGAAGTTAAGATGTCCATACCTCATATGCCATATCCAAGAGTCATTCATCTCAGTTTCAGCTGATAGACATTGGGAGTTTAGTGTATCAATTGTGACTTGAAATGTTATGTTGGTTGAGAGTGGGGCTTTGAGAACCTTTCTATGCTTGGGGTCATACAACTCCAAGATTCTTTTATGCAAGTTCATACTAAAGCCTTTTTCAATCAACTGACCAATGTTGATGAGGTTGCTTTTCATTTCTGGAACATACAAGAAATCTTTGATCATTGCATGGTTGCCATCCTTTCTCCTGATCAAAATGTTTCCAGTGCCTTTTGCTTGTATAATCCTGTTGTCAACAAACCTTATTTGGCTTTCCCTGCTTTTATCAAAGTGTATTAACCACTCTCTATGACCAGTCATATGGTTGGAGCATCCCGAATCCAAATACCAGGTTTTTGAGCCCCCAGATTCTTTAATATCATTCATCATTAACAAGAGAACATCATCTTCAGAATCTACTTCCTTGGCCATATTTGCTTCATTTCCTTGTTTTCCATTATTCTGATTTTGGATTGGGTATTGACATTCAGATGAAAAGTGTCCAATCTTTTCGCAATTGAAACACTTAAGTGTCTTTTGGTCAACCTTTTTATTTTATTTTATTTTTATTTTCATACCCCTTGTACCCTCCTCTTCTTGAAGATTCAGGTACATCGACTTGCTCAGTTTTGAAATATCTTGAGTTTCATTATTTTTATTTGAATTATTTTTGGCTTCCCTATCACGACCCCTTCCTTTATTTCCCCCTCCTCGACCACGAGCTCCTCTTTTCCTGTATGTTTGTGCTTGGAGTGCTTGATCTGGTGCCTTCCCACCTGAGCGCTCAAGAAGTCGTTGTTCATGAGCTTCGAGTGAGCCTTGGAGTTCTTTTACTTTCAAGATTTCCACATTTCTTGATTCTTCAATGGCCACCAGAATGTGGTCAAATTTTGGGGTCAAGGTACGTAGAACTTTCTCTATGATGGTGAGATCAGTGATCTTCTCACCACAGGACTTCATTGCATTAGTCAGAGTAATGACACGATTAAAGAACTCAGCCACTCTCTCATTTTCCTCCATTTGCATCAATTCAAATTGTCTATGCATTAACGCACTTTCTTCAATTGTTCCGCTCCTTCATTTCCTTTCTCTAAGATCTTCCATGCCTCCGATGAGGTTTTAATTTGCTCCAACGATCTTTTCAAAATGGGCATTATCCACACTCTGGTAAATCAAACATAGGGCCTTGCAGTCGTTCTTCTTATTCTCATTATATGCGACCTTCTGTTCTTTTGTAGCATCTTCTGCAAGCGGTGAATACCCTTTCTCCACTATCTCAAGGACTTCCTGATACCCAAGTATCACCTTCATTTGTGCATACCACCGATGCCAATTCTTGCCGTCGAGGATCGATAGATTTGCCAGAAGATTGCCACCTTTTTGACCCATTCTTGAACTAATTCCTAGGATCGTTATAGCTCTTGATACCAGTTGTTAAGTAAAAGAGAGAAAATTCAGGAATAAAATTTTCTATAAAGAATATGAAGTTATGTACGTATACACACTTTCACGTATTACTATTTATAACAGGCAGTCTCAATACTCCATGTGTCTAAAACAAACAAAATAACTACCACTAATATGAATTATTATTCTAACATATTTCAATGTCAGTTGAAGTATCCTAAATTTTTATGTTAGGATTAGTGGGATTCTAATGAGAATTCTAATCTTATTTTGATATATGGCGGATTAGTGGAAGTATGTAACTTTTGTTATGTCTCAAGACTTATCAAAATTAACTAATATTGACATTTTTTTGTGTGCACAGTTTATGATCATTTGACATACTCTAAAAAGGACTTGGTTATTTAGTTTTGTCCTATTATATTGAGATATATAAAATTATTGTATTTTGGTAGATATCTTAAGAAAATGTTATGACCATTTGCACAATTAATTTTTTGGCATTTAAGTATATTGTGTGAATTTTAAGACCATTTTGTTAGGAATTGAACAATTAAATTTTTTACATGCAATTATATTGTGCATCTCTTTTACCTAAGAATTCAAATTTTGTGTAGTCAAAATTTATAAGTACATTGTAGATACAAAACTCCTATCAAATATAATTTCTACACTATAAAAGTGCTTGTTGTGATAGTACTCCTATCGAGTACAAATTTGCACCGTATAAATACTTACAAATTTTATGTTTGAACTAATGATCTTATATACTTGCTCCTTATTGGTATTTTGTGGCCACATTAATCTAGAGTAACATTTTTTATTTAATAGGAAATATATAATTTTCCAAATTGCTTCTGAATTTACATAATCACTTATTTTATGAAACTCAAATTAATAAAATGTTAAATATTGTATAACATTTATTGATTATTGATATAACCATATGTATTTAGATTTGGTATTAGGCTATTAAGAGTACTAAAATACATGTGGACAATGTTTCTTTCTGGCCTTTACAATTTTCATAATTAGTTGAACTTTAAAGAAAACATATTGTGAGTCCACCGATCAAATGCTTAACTACTAAAGTTTATTGAAATATATAAATTAATTATTTGGTTAAGTTTTGATATTTTAGATCAATGGGAGTCTAAAATCATACCATTAGAGGTATGTATAAAATAACATTATTTTTTATACATATCTCTTATAGCATTTTAGATGCTTAGACCATTTTGGGACTAACATATTTATTTTAATTTAATAATAATTTTTTTATCCATCTTACTCTTGGTGGAGATATAAGCTTCTTGGCATGGATGATATATGTCCTTATGGGAATTATTTATGCAATGTCAAATGTTTGTATTTTTGTCATTTGAATTGGTGTATGCTTTGACCATAATTGATATTTTAATTATAAAATTTTATACTTTTATAATTGACTAATGTTATCCAAGTGAGAGATTGTTGGATTAGTTATTTAATTAATCTAATTTTATAAATTAACTTTAATCAATTATTAAGAAATATTTTTTAATTATTAATATTAATATATTAATAATTAATAATGGCCACTAGTTATTGTTATAACACCTAATTATCGGATAGATGTTGTATTGAGTTTTTATTCTGAATAGTCCGTGATAGGTTAGACTATTCATCAATACTTAATGAGAGGTTCCTATCCTCATACAATTAGTTATTTAATTGTTATCCCAACAAATGGTTAAAATGTTTTATTTACTAATATGATTGTAACTAAAGATAATTTTCTCATTCAAGTGCCTTTTATAATATTTATTTGAATCTCATGAAGAGTAAGACAAACAAATACTTTATTAAGTTGTATAAATTCTGTTCTCTCATTCTTTCTATATTTATATAACAATATGCTATAATTTTGTATATATAGATCTTTGTATGATTAAAGTTTATATTTTTCATCATTGGAGCGATCAAATATTTTTTAATAGGGACTAAAAAACAAACTATACTGCTAGGACCAAAAATAATTAAATAAAAAATATTTGAAGTTAGAATGACTATTATTAACTATGTAATACTTAATAACATAATGTGATGAGTCGAACATGTAAATTTTACTTTTATGAAGTCAATAACAAAATGGATTAGTTGGATAGTAAAACGAGGAGACAAATTGTCATAACTAAATAAACAATTATTCTCATACCTTAGCTAAAATTCAAGGGAAGTCTAATTTTCTTCTTAAGGAAAAGACCCCTATATGAGCTATAAGAGGTTCTGATATGAGCTGCAAACTTTAAAATAGGAGAAAAAAGAGATGCAAGAATTAATTAAAGTTCGTCACTTTTAAACTTTAAAAACAAGGAAAGGAATGTTGTTTTGAGCTTTTTTCAATCTCCCAAAGGCCAAATATATAAACAATACCTAAAGACCGGAAAAGAAAGCCAAATCTTGCAATAACATAGTTCTCTAATACAGAATCGCCGAGAAAAATGGCTTTACTTAAAGAATGTACAACAAGGTTTATAGATGATTAAATCTCTTTCAAAAGACTAATTTTAGCATTGATAGTCTACTTGGTAGAGTTCTACATCAGAAAATAAATCTAAGTGATAGGCTAATATATAGTCAAAAGCTTCTCATGCTACAATTACACTTTTAGTCTCCATTTCATTTTTAATTCAATTTTATCTCTACTTTTAATTAAGAAATTTTGATTAATGATAATATATGTAATATTTAATTATTCAGATAAATGAGAATAATAAATATTTATTATTAGATCTTATTTAAATGATCAAAATTAATATAGAATAAATATACATGACTTTTAAATTGATTATATTATTAGAAATGTTATATATAGTGACATATATAAAAAATGTTTTGATAGATACAATGTATGTAAGTATAAATCAATTTAACATATAATTATGCATAATTTTGGAGTTAATTTTAAATGAGATTTAATAATATTTATTGTTTATCATTATAGTATATATTTACATTTTTTTAATAATATATATTATATTTATAATATAGATACAATTGTAATGTTATATGTGACTATTAAAACATACATGTGTATTCTATGTAAATCTTATAAGTTGTTTTATTCCTAATATAAATGTATATAATTGCACTTAATTTAAACAAAATGTCTTATTATCCTATTTACTTTTTTTTTTGTTTTTGTTTTGAGACTTTCTTTAGTTTGTAATTTAAAAATTAAAAGTTGTTAAATGAAATAGTTTATTAGCAATATAAAACTTTATTGGAAACATTAAAGCCTGCAATTCTGGATTAATAGTTAAGTTGTGATTTGTGTGGCCTATAAGCATTCTGTTGGGAACTTTGTGTAGACAATAAGTTTTCTTTGCTCTGATTATGCTCTTTGACGGATGTGCAATGTTGCAGCATCGAAGGAAAGGGTAAAATTCCTGAACTCTAGTTTTTCTTTTTTAACTGTTATCATTATAAAAAAAAATCTTTATCGATTTTTTTAAGGATTAATCTTTCATAATAAATTTAGTTATTTATCTTAAATGAAGTCTGTTTTTTCAAATACATATTTTTTTTATTCATTAGTCTATAATCTCAAACTTTTAATTAAGGTACACAAGCTTAATTCTACTTAAATTAATAACATTGATTAAATTATATCCAGACATACTAAGACTGACACATTTAGTTTTAATAGCATTTACAAAATATTGCAAAATAATGATTGTCTTTTACCTAATTATTATATTGGCAACATTTTAGCACTCTCCATTGTTCATTTTTTGTGATCTTTAAAAGAAACAGTTAACAAAACCACAATTAGTACCTTGAACTCATAATAATTATTACCTTGGATAGTTATGCATTCACATACCCTAAAAATAGTGGAGATGGGTCTTTTTGTGGCGAAAAAAAATCTGATTCTGGAAAAGCAAATTCCCTGCTGGAACACATATTCTTGCACTTTTCATCGAAATTAGGAAATTATTCTTCTTCACATTAACATTGCTCCTAACCAAGTCCTTCATTACTTCACTTGCAATTCACTTCTTTATTCTTCTCTGCATTGAAAAGTTTCTTTGTATGTAGAAGATAAATGGAAAATAGGGCACATGAATACTTTTATCCTTGGCTTTGGAAAAAAAAAATAATCAAAAAGAACCAAATTAAGCTATGATGATTTTCCAATCGATCTAACTAGGATTTATGAACTTTGGGTGAGCATGCAATTGGAAATCTTTACATATTTATAGGTCTCATTCGCTGAAGAATCTATGAATCCAAAGAAATGTCAAGATCAAAATCAGAATCTATCTTCTTTAGCTCGTGTGAACATAAATGCCCCCACTTTTATTTATTGATTAATATTCCTTTTTATTGCATAGTTATAAAATCATGATATCCAAAAAAATCAATTAGATTCTCTATACAGAAGAGACATAAACAGAAATATATGCCGCATCAAAAACATGCAATTATCAGTTTCAGGGTCAGTGGAATTTATTTATTACAAATTGCAAAAAACCAAGGTACTAATTTCAAATATATTAGCAAGTATTTCATGTATTATTTTAATATTTTTTAAAATATAAAAAATATTCAAATATGCGTTAGAAAAACATAATAGAAGATTAATTAATTGATATATTATTATTTTTATAAAAACGTAAAGTAAAATATAACAATACATACTTTCAAAACATTTATATTATTCTTCTTTTAAAAAATGGCTTATTTGATAGAAGATTATTTTTCTCTAGGTGATTAGAAAATACCAATAAATACTTAAGACATCATGCAAAAATAAGTCAGGAGTATTCACAGTACTATAAGCGATATTAGTTTCTGACCTAATAGATTAAAGATATCCATAACAAGACACAAAAATAAAAAGATTATTTTTCTCTTGTAATTTGTAAACATCTAATTATATTATATGACAATTGATAAAATTTGTGTTGTTTAAAAATTAAGGGAAAAAAAAGTCTCATTTAATTGAATAACGAATTAACAAATATTTTTTATAAGATATGTATTAAAAAATGAGAAAAACGTACTTAAAGAAACTAGTTATCTCACTCTGAAAAATATAGACCGAAATCTATAATACATAATCAAAGAGGGTTAGTCTAGTAACGGGAACTTAAATAGTTTTATATGATTTCCTAAATTTTCGAACCTCATTGCTGTTATTGTATAAGAAAAATATATATTTCAGAAATGAATAATTAATAAATTCACATATTTAAATCAGGGTAAAAGAGAAAGCCTATTTATTTCATTATTATGGCTCAAAAAAGCAGGGGGCCATTAGGAGAAGAATAGAGAAAAGGGTGATAGGTCACTGTGAAGAAGCATCTTGTAAAATAGATTATTCTATGCTACTCCTAGTGAGATTATTCTATCCTAGTAATTGAAAATTCAGCAAAGTAGCCTAAAAAAGCATGTAGGATAGCATATTATAAGCTGTAGATGTCCAAATTTTTTCAACAGTTTAGTTAGGCTTAGGCATCATCATGATTTCCTTAGCAGATGTCTATCATGTAGTGACAGCCACTGTCCCATTATATGTGACCATGTTTCTAGCCTACATCTCTGTGAAGTGGTGGAAGCTCTTCACACCAGAGCAATGTTCTGGCATAAACAAATTTGTGGCCAATTTCTCAGTCCCAATTTTGTCCTTCCAAGTCATTTCCTCCAACAACATTTTCAAAATGAGCCTCAAACTCATGTATGCAGACTTTGTCCAGAAGCTGCTTGCATTTCTAGTGTTCACAGCAATCATCAAGATCAGGGGCAGAGGGGGTTTGAAGTGGATCATAACTGGTCTCTCACTATCAACACTTCCTAATACTTTGATCCTTGGAATTCCACTCATGAAGGCTATGTATAGAGATGAGGCTTCTGTTCTCCTGCCCCAGATTATTTTTCTCCAGAGCATGGTGTGGTACAATTTGTTGTTGTTTCTTCATGAGCTTGATGCTGCAATTCCTGCAAGGACCATGCCTGTTGTTGCGCCTCCTCAATCACAAGAAACAGGTGAGTATGTAGATTTTGTTGATTTGCATGTTATGTTGAAAAGTGTATTGCGGTATGAGTGGAATAAAAAGGGGTGTGAAAACTGAAAAATGACAAATTTTTTTCATTTTTCCCCTTCCGATTTTCAAGCACATCCTAATCCAAAACTGATTGATTTACTTGATATCTGTTACAATAAATAACATTATATACCCTTTCTTCAGTTTTAAATTAAGTATTTAAAAATTATTCTTTTTCAGTCAACTGAAGTAATGTATGACAATCAAAGTGGGGCCAGAACCAATTTTATATTTCTCTTTGTTTTTCTATTCTTTTCTTTCTTTCTCTCTTCGATCAGATTCCATTTGAATACTTATTCCTCTAAAATGCAATTAAAAGTTCACAAACTATCTATCTTATTGCCAGTGCATTAAATTAGTTAAACAATGTTCTGTGACTTTTAAATATTTGAGCTTCATGTTAGTAGTATTCTTTCCGCTGCATATAAAATGTCTCCTTAAATATTTATTATTCATTTATTCGCATTTAGCCTCAATACTCAATTAATTTGTGACCACATTTTAAATCTTCTAATAAGAGTACTTTTGTTGAAGAGAATCATTTCATCATTGTAATTTGTGCTTAAGAGACAAATAATACAATAGAAGTGGTGTTATTTATATACAAACTATTCCGGTAAAAAGCATTATTATGGTTGTACGTACATTACTATTACTGCAATGGAAGTGGTGTTATTTATATGTTCTTGCTTTCTGCTTAAAGGGGAATCTGAGACTTCTCAAGAAATACAAACAAAAGAAGAAGACGAAGAAACAGAACATGGAACGCAGAGGAAAACCAGGATGTTGCTCATTCTGATGAAAGTAGGGAATAAATTAATCATTAATCCCAATACCTATGCAACTTTCATTGGTCTTGTTTGGGCAAGCATACACTTCAGGTAAGTAAACTGAAGAGTCATAAAGTTCTATCATGTCTCATCAAATTTGTTTCCCTCACTCAAGTCATTGATATAAATCATTATATGAGAAATAATTTTTTCATTAACTTGGCATATATTATAAGTTTATTAATTTTATAATAATATTTAAAAGTTATATCAACAGTGATCTGACAATGTGATTTTTTTTAAGCCGATAGTGCATAGAAATTAAAATCTTACTATATTTACATATCATTAAGGGAGAAATAAGGATAATTAGATAAGCCTATTATTGCAGGTGGGGAGTGGATATGCCAGATGTTGTTAATCAGTCGATAGACATATTGGCCAGTGGAGGTCTAGGCATGGCAACTTTCAGCTTAGGTAAGAGAATGAATCAATTGGTTCCTGTTATGAACTATTGAAATAACAAATCAAGAGTTGCATTAAAACTTACTACTATAAGCCTTGTTACCTATTTCTCGAATGAAATTTCAACAGGTCTATTTATGGCATCAAACTCCCGCATCATAACATGTGGGCCAAGGATGACACTGATGGCAATGGGCCTGAAATTTCTTGTTGGGCCTGCCATAATGGCTGTAGCCTCCATTGTGATTGGATTAAGAGATAGAATGCTCAAAGTGGCAATTGTTCAGGTGATGATTTCTTTCCTTTTTGTACTCTTGTTTAGGAACAAATTTTAAAATCTTATTATGGTTACTCCCTCCTTTGTCAGTTAATAATATTTAATTAGTTTGAATATTTCCCCCTATATTTATCTAAAAAAATTAAAATTGGGAAAAAAAAATGTCAGGTGTCGTGATTCTAATGGAAGGATTACATACTCCTAAAACACTGAAATTTTATCCCTTTTCAGATTATGGAAAGATACTTGACGTTATATGGTTTTGTATGTGCAGGCAGCTCTACCCCAAGGAATTGTTCCTTTTGTTTTTGCCAGAGAGTATAATGTCCATCCAGGCATTTTAAGCACTGGGTCAGTAAAACTTCTTAGCATACCTCTTTGATAGCCTTTGCATATAGACTAGCTAAGATTAGATGTTGTTCTTGTTTTGGTCACAGGGTCTTGCTGGGAATGCTCATGGCCTTGCCAGTGGCATTGACCTACTATGTCCTCTTATCACTCTGAGACACTATGTTAAATAGATACCAGAAACAATGACAGAAGAGTTGCATTGGTGTAAAACTAACGGTTTACATAGTTGTATATGGTTGGTATTGATTCATAAATAGTCAGAAAAAGAAAAAATATATATATTTATAACATATTTTGCTTTAGTAGAGAAGAACATTTTGCAGCCGTTGACTCAACAGAGAAATAAAGCATACTTGTGCGTTCATCATCTTACAAATTCAAATACTCAGAAATTAAACAATTGCAATTATGTTTGTGTATGTATTCAACATTGCCAAGTTACCAACTTACTAAAAAGTTCACCCACTCGAGCCAATTTGTACAACTTTGGGAAACCAAAACAGCACAAGTGGCATCTTTCAGGAATCAAATTGTATGCTTCCTCGATATAAGGGATGCATTTTCACCGAATCTTTATCGAATAAAATCAATCAAGATTACCAAGAGTTAGAAATTTAGAATGAAAATTCCCCTTTAGTTTGGAGGTGCCGTCAAGAATTGTATTAATTAAGTGCATGTTTGAATTTCAGTTGGAAAAGTTCAATTTTTTTCTTTATATGTGCATTAGAATTCACAAAATCACTTTTGAAACTATAATCCAAACAGCCTAAAATTGAAGGTAACATAAGCATAGAAGTAATTACATTTGACAAAAGGTGATAAGAACCTGAGAGAACCACGTCACAAAAACTAGCAATTGTAGTTGGAGAGTCCAATGTCTTATGAACCCTACACTAAAATTTTACACTTCTAATATAGGATTCAAGTTTCATACCTTGCAATTGGATCTAACATCCCACCATGAGCCTGGCGCCCACACGAGCTGGCTGTGTACTAGCCACTTTGACTAGACTTGGGTGAACATTGCAATGCCGGTGTCAACACCCACATTGCTCGTTCACAACTGGGACACATGGTGGATGACTCATACCAATTGATAAGAATCTTGGAAGAACAACACCACAAAAGCTAGCTATTGGGGTTGGAAAATCCAATGCCTTATAAATCTTATACTAGAATCTCATACTTTCAATGTGAAACTCACATCCCATACCTTGCAATTGGATACTAACAAAAGGTTCGTTTCCATTTTCCAACACTTCAGTTTTTACTAGCCTACCTTGTTCATCATTGTTTTTCTCCATCCAACATAGCATCTAGCTTTTCTTCCTTTTTCGAATTCAAAATGCAAAGCTATCTTGCAATCCTGGAGCCTATCACTTTTACTGAAACAAGTCTCCTCGTGTATATAATATACAAGAGTAAATATATGTAAAATATTTTTACACCATCATCCCATAAACTAAAACATGAGATATGTTAACAACACATTCTCTAACATACTCTTTTAAATACAACCTCTAATTGGTTAAAATTTGTTGAAAAACACAAAATCTAGTGAATCTCCTGCTCTATTTAATGACCATCTCTTTTGATTTTATAGTTTTCAATAAATTCTAATAAATGAAAGTGAGTGTATTAAAGAGTGTATTATTAACACTCCTCATAACACATTATAAGTTTGATTACTTAGATAATATCTACCTTGCAAGTCATACTAAACATGATTGCTAATTGGTTGACGGTATAAAAACTTCTACAGTGAAAGTGCAGATACATGATATGGTTTTGCTTCCTCTTGGCAAATGTATGCGAGTAATGTTACATGTTAAGAAGATGATACCAAATCAAGCATGAAAAAACATAGCTTTTTTTATTGGATACAATTTAAATAAAAAAGAAAGGTTTCATTGAAATCACTTAAATTTTTACTAAAATATAAGTGAAAAGTTATGAGCTAAAGTTCCTTTAACATATACAAAATGACAATCATAAATTTAAGATAAATAAAAATGACTATTCATCTTACAACAACGCTTGCAGCATGATCAATCTTGGGACCAATCCTCAACTTGATTAGGTTTTTGTTTTTCTGGTATTTATGAACTTAAAACTCCTTTTATATGGTATATGCAATACAAACATCAGCCTTTATCCAAGTCATACGAATACTCGCCTTAGTCGCCTAACAAGTTGCACGACAAATAGGTCAATTTCTTTAGGTCATGGCAATTTCTTTATTGATTGGTAATAGTACAAATCATTGCAAAGGGATGATTGGCGGAGAATTTGAGTCCAATTGAATTTTGCAGAACCCAGACAAATCGACAATGATGCATTTTAGGCATTGCAAATCTTGTTTAATTCTAGAACTAGTTATGCAAGTATGCGAGTTGTGTGGTAGCTAATGGCATTGCCGCTGTCATAGTAGACTAAACATTTCAACGATTAAACATTTCAAAGTCGTGAGTTATGTGAAATTCAGGTAATTATTAAATAGACCACTGGTATAAGGTACTTTCTAAGCAATTGCTAGCCAAACCTTTTCTCACTAAAGCATCAATAACAATGTGAATTTCTCTAGTACTATATGCAAAATTAGTGAACACCTGAAAATTTGAAAGCATAAATGCCACAGGCAAGAGGGTGATCATTTATAATTAAATGGTGCATTTTTATTTGGGCAACTTCAGCATGAATACTGTTTGATGTACTGTAGCCATAAGATTACTAACAATACTCTAGCATGAACTCATTAAGGAACAAGAAACCACAAGATTTTCAAATTAATGCAGTTTTACTTCTTCAGGGAATAAAGGGCTTTTATGTTTTAGCAACTGTTACAGGGGATAGTTCAGATATTCTTAACATCATGAGCTTTTCTTTTTTGTTTGTACCCGGCTGCCAACCACAGAAGGCTGGCTCTCTTTGGCTGTGTTTTAGATTTCCTTGTCTATCTTTTCTTGCTCCTATTCCTCTTATATACTACATATTTCATTGTAGGATATCTAATCTACTGGTGATTTGCTAATACTGATAGGCTATATAGTAATGATCAACAAGTGTCATAATACTGAAAAGGTAAAGGGAAGAAAAACCCAAGAAAACAAAACTGATCAGAGTATGAAGAAAAAAAGGCTAGGGAAACATCCGGTTGAACTGGAGTATATAGTTCAAGTAATCTAAATACTTAATGCATCAGCATACCTCTCTTGTACAACATGTTTTGTGTTTCCTTAAAATAATACAAACTTCTGTTCTGTCCTCTTCCAGTGAGTGAGAGCATCAAAATTGCTTCCTTTTGTTTCTGAAAAGCTTGTCCCGTCTTGCATAAACATAAGAGAGGGCTAGGAAAGCCGATGCAGATATCGACACAGGAGCCCAGGGAAAGGGAGGGTCCCTAAAGCACACAAGGGACGCCTCTATCTCCTGGGAGGCATGATATACAATGGAGTGAATGGCATAGAGATCATGATCCGAAGACCTCAAGTAAAACAAAGCCATCTCAAAATCCAAATGCGACAACGAAGACACCGCCTTGTTGAGCTTATACTTGAAAAGGTTCCACCTCTGCACAAACTCCACATGCTGCTTCTGCTTGAGCAGGTTCTTCGCCCCACCATGAGTCTCCACAGACTGAAGAACATCTATAGCACTTGTTATGCTGTAATTCAACGATGTCAAGAGAACATTCCTCCTGGCAGCATCCTTCTGCACAAAGGACAAACTCATCATCTCAGAAAACGGCCCGAACGGCGTCTGTCCCATACTCCAAGTATAATCCAGCAAAGTCTCATTATGCTGGGGGCTCCAATTCAAATGTGTGGGCGACACGCCCCACATACTCTGCAGAATCGAGCCGACGATCGGCCTCTCGAGCTCCCTGGTCTGTGTAAACACATGCCTCCCATTGCAGCTATAATCACTCACAGTCTGAGTATTCTTGGTCCTCACTGCAACCACCATATCCTTAAACGCAACTGATTGATGAAACCGATCAAGCAGCAACAGATTCGTGTAATCCAAGTCAAATACATACACTGGAATAAGCCTCCCGTAGTCCTCCTCAGGAATCTTAGCGAGCTTCCTCAGCTCCTCCCCAGAGTCAGACAAAATCTGGTGCAACCTTTTGGAATCCAAATACTCGCTCACAATGAGAGTGTAGTTGTCAAAGAGGAACCTGGAGGTGTAGGAATTGGTGGCGCGGGAGATGGCGAAGGAGCAAATGGAGCATTCGGAAAACCTAATTTGGTAATTCTTGAAGGTGAGGGTCTGATCGGCTAACAGCAACCGATCATTGTTGGTGTTTTCGAAGGTGAAGGTTTTCTCGATGGATTTCCAATCGAGGCCTTGGAGGTCGGTTTCGTCGCCGGAGTGGATGTGGATGAATTGGACGACGAGGTTGGTTTCGAAGGGGACGGGGATGCGGAGGGAGGGGGCGAGGAAGGTGTGGTAGGCGCTGTTGACGAGGGAGGCGAGGTCGGCGGCGAAGGCTTTGGGGGATTTGACGCGGCGGGCGTGGAGGGCGGCGAGGGGGGTGAAACTCGCCGCGGGGGATGACGCCGTCGCCGGAGATGGCGGGGCCGTAGTCGACGGGGCCGGCGCGGAGGTCGATCCAGAGGTAGCGGTGGGAGGAGGTGAAGAAGGTGCCGGAGCATTTGGTGACGGCGGGGGAGGAGTCGCCGGAGGAGTAGGAGTAGGCGTAGGGTTTGGGGTTGGGATTAGGTTCGGGGAGGTTGAGGAGGTAGAGGTGGACGTGGTTGGGGTTGGGGATAGGGTTTAGGGAGAGGAAGTGTTGTTGGATGATTTGGTCGAGGGGGGAGTAGGGGATGGGGAGGAGGGAGGAGCGGAGGGAGGAGGGGGTGGAGTGGAGGAGATTGGAGAGGGTTTGGGAGAGGTGGGAGGAGAGGGAGGAGGGGGCGAGGGTGGTGTGGAGGTGGAGGGTGTGGGAGAGGGAGAGGGTGTGGGAGAGGGAGAAGGGGGGTGATGAGGTGGAAGCGGGTGGTGGGGGGGGGCTGAGAGGAAGGAGGAGAGGAGGGCGGGGGTGTCGGGGGGGAAGTCGCCTATGAGGTGGAGGGAGAGGGTGATGGGGAGGGAGAGGGAGAGGAGGGAGGCGGGGGAGAGGGAGAGGGAGAGGGACTGGGAGAGGGATTTCTTGATGGAGGAGGGCAGTGAGAGGAAGCTGTCGTTCGAGCCTTGTCGGTCCTTCAGGGATTGCTGGCTTAGGAACGAGTCCAGCCCGATTATTGGGCTGCCTCTGCCGCCGCCGCTCATCAAGAGGACCGCCAACACCAGAAGCCCCAGGGTGGTGGTTGTGCTGGTGCTGGTGCTGGCAGAGGACCACATGGCAGGCCCGAGTTTAATTCAGCTACCACGATGTGTGTGTCTCAGTGTCACGGCTCCATATGTGTCTAGTAGAATTGGAGTCACTCGAGTGCGGTCAATGTCTGACTAATCATACTAATCAAAGAATCAGAGGACAGGGAGAGAATTACTCAATTAGTGCTAATCAATTTTTGCTAGAGACTAATAATACCAACACTTAGAAATGATTTTACAGATTAAAAACATATTTTACTGTACCTAAAATGATTTATATTAGTTAGAAATTAACTTTCCATTTGAATTTTATTGTTTTGAAAATTATTTTTAAAGTCAGTGTTTTCAAAAAGAAAAAGAAAATTGCTCGATGTTTTCAGTTGTTCTTTCATTTTCTTCTTATAACTATGGGCGGAAGTGATATAGGGTGGGTTTGGTTACTTTGGTGCGAGTAGAACTTGGTGCAGACATGGTTGTGTTGATTTAAGCATAAATTTATGCATAATTTCATGTATGAAATTTGGATCAAAAAGGAGGTGGCTATGCCTATGTCATGTATTTGGATTCTGTACAAGTTCCGTGTTCATAAATAGTTATACAAGACAGGGAAGAAACACGAATAAATCATTGGTTTGGTCATTTAAGTATTACCCTTCTAATTCTCATTTATTCTCTTTAAAATGATTAAATTATCTAAGTAATTCTTAAAATATTAAAATTCATATTACATAATTCTTAAAAGTATTAATTTTAATTTAATAAAATATATTGATATCGAGATTTAATATATGAATTTTTTATCCATAAAGAATTATTTATATAATTTCATTATTTTAACTGTACAAAAGTGACACTAATAATTAAGGGATCCAGGAATGGTTTAATTAGAATAAAGATATAATTCGATGATGTGTCGCATAGATGGATTGAAATCTCAACTTTACCTGCCTCATTTCTCAACCTAAATATATATATAATTATTCCATTTCTAACCAACTGAAAAATAAAAAAATTGTATCCAATTTTAGGAGCCGCCTAGATTATCAGTCATCACTGTCATCATCAGAGACAGATATAGAATCCCAAAATTTTGATGACGGTTCACTTTCTGGTTTCCTAACAGGATTTGTAGCATTGTTGAAGTCCCTAAAGTGCACCAAACCCCAATTTTCACAAGAGCTAGCAGTAGCAATTCTACACCCATCCACGGCCATGGCACCACAGCCAGATTCAGTACCATCTTTCGCAGTTGAAGAGCAAAGCAAGGAATTTGTTTGTACACCAGTGTCAACTTCCCATACATTCACGTAAGCATCGTCAGGGCCCCCAGTAACTATTTTGTATTGATCCATGTAAAGTGAAGTTACTTGCCCATAATGTCCATCCAACTCAGCTATCGGTTCTGGTTTTAATGATTCTTGATTTCTCCTAATATCCCAAAGCATTGCCCTGCAGCACGGAAGTTATGGTCAGTGCGATCGTGTGTGAGCAAATTTCTCTATAAGCACGCTTCTTACATAAGTAAAAATCAACTTGAGCATTTAATTTGTACAAAAAAATAGAACTCTTTTCATTTAACCAAGTTAAGATGCCTAAGTTAATTTTAGCTTATAAATTTTTTTAATATGTTTTGCTTTTTAAAATTCTTCTCCTATAAGAGTTTAGGAAGAAATTTATCCACATAAGGCCTAAAGATAACATGATATTTGACCATGATCCTTACACAGTAAAAAGTAAAAACAACTATTGGACGAAGTGATTCACTAACTAAGATAATTGGCAGCAATAACGAAGTTTCTTCTCTCAAAATCATAACCATACCTGCCATCACCGCCTGTGCATATTAAATATTTTGAAAGGAAAGCATCAAATGAACACATCTTTGGTTGATGTACAGCTGCGGTGATAACTTTCTGCATTGTCCTTAAATCAACTGCAGTGACAGAGGAACCAGCTGCCACATACAATAGTGTTTCATGGCATTTCATGTTTACAGGTGTACCAGCAACAGAAGTCATCCCAACACAACAGGAGGTACGAACAGAAGATGATGTGGCAGTGCCAGTATCCCAAACCTTCACCTATTAAGATTTAAAAGCTACAATATTGTAAAAGAATAGCCCAATTTCAAGAAAATTATTAGGATTATCAAAATTTTACACTGCCATTGAACCATACAGTACCATCTATTTTAGAAAACTGTCAACTTCAAAAACGAAATCTAAAAACATACATTGTAGGTTAAGAACCTCTTAGTTACTATAATAATGTGACACTTTTTCGATAACTGCTACTGTAAGCCATAAAATTTTCAATTAATGAGGACCAACTTTAAACTTAAATAGTTAAGAGACATAATATTTTAGTAAAGCCTGATCAGCAATTAATAAAGCAGTACAAAACAACATTGGATGAACATAGAGATTTTTTTTCACATGGTTAGAGCAGAATAAAATCTTTCAAATATAAGGCTCAACTTTCCATGGCAATGAATTTGAAGCCCCAAATTATGTCCTATCAATCAAGTAGCATTTGAAAAATGCGTTATCCCACCAAATTAACAAGGTCTAGGAGAAGGAATAAAAGGCCTATATTAGAAGAGCCCAATCCTGTAAATTAAATGATCAATTAGTTATGAGAATGAGATGCAACAAAAAGAAGTTACGATAGTAAGAGGGAAATATATAGCAAAGGGGGGAGAGGAGGGAGTTTTGGAGAGTAGTTGAGAGATTTGTGATAGGAGAGACAGGACCCTTGAATTCCCTGAGTTGTATCATCGTCCAATCTTTCCCATCTTCTCACCGAAGCTTCATCCTGGGAGATTCGGTATCCTAATAAAAGTCTCCTGTTTTCTCTTTTCAGTTTTGTTTCGTTTCTTAAATCAGTATCTTACATAATGCTTCAATACTAGACGGAAAAAATGTTCAACTAGTTCACATAGTAGGTACTACTTAGCACCAAAGAAAGTAAACACTCAAGATCTTGGTTAGCTTCCATAAGGAAAACTATTTGTTATATAAGATGCATTTCGCCAAAGCTTTTCTACATTTTAGTTTTTACAGCAGTTACCATTGCATCAATAATCACAAACATGTTGACTATTACCATATATATTCTCGAGAAACTTATGAAACAATAAGCATGTAATGTTCATCCTTTATGAAATCAAGGTAATTAAAAAAGAATAAATCAAAAATCAAATAAATACACAAGTAAATGAACATGACAAAATGAAGACAGGAATACAAGGATTACCTTAGAATCTCTTGAGATGGTCACCAAAAGCGAAGTTTTATGCCTGAAAAGATGAGAACATGAAGGATCTATCATTATAGTTGAATATGACTAATACAAACATCTTAACTTCACCTTAAGGAAATATGCTTAGTAATGGCAATTGCACGCGTTTGAGATTTCAACTCTCTGGTTGAACTAAATACGCAAAACATCTCATGGTTTATTTCTCCATCTTAAGCATAGCAGTATTAGCTTACAAATCATAGTAATGTACAATAACAAATCATAGTATTCGGCCCATTAATACAAGATAAAGAATTAAAAAAAAATTGAATTTATCACAACTTTATTGAACACGTTAAGTCACTGACAAAATATATGTCTATGAAAATAACATCAGCTCAGATCAGTAAAAATGAAATGAAATAAATAATAAATAAAAAAGAAACCCAAAAAGTGGGACACAAAACATATGTTCATGTCATGAAGATCAACAAAGTTTTATGTTGGCCCATGACAAATGTGTTACTGTTAAGTGTTAACAAATTCTATAGTTGGTCTTAACCAACAGGAAAGCTCAATCAGTTGCATTGCATCACTACCAGCTAACAAGGCAGAAAATACATGTGAAAATTGTTAGAATCTTAGTATTCAAGTAAAACCAATCAAGCATCCCTAAATTAAAGTATATTCATAAGGCAAGATATAAATCAACATAAAGTAAATGCAAATGAATTTTTATACAATAACTCTCCCTCTGGTACAAGAATAAGAATAAAAGTTTGATCACAAGTTTAATATGCACAGACATAGCATACCTACCCACCCAACTTAATCAGCCAACATTAAAGTCGAGGGAAAATTGTGATTAACTTAACCACATGCTACCCTATAGTTCATTATCCTAACATAATACCGGGAAAAGGAAAGTGCAGTAACAACTAACAATGAATACTAAAATAGATTAACTCATACCCGGCAACAGACATCAAATTTACAGGTTTTTCATGCCCATAGAGTGTAGCCTTCAAAGCACGTTGTCCTCGTTTTCCACTTGAGCCAAGGGACCATAGTCGAACAGTACCATCTTCTCCTCCACTTGCCAATACTTTGCTACTATCCTCTCCCAATAATTTATTTGACAGCGACAACACAGGACCATTGTGACCTCTAAAGCATCGCATGCTTGAACCCTACAAAAAGGCAAAGACGAAAACACAGTCGGCATTAAAATAGACACAACATAAAGAATAACTTGCCTTGATAGTGTCAAGGTTCATCTTGCTAAAGTGCACCCAAGAAAAAATTGTTAAAAGAAAATACTTTTTCCAAGGAGCAAGCACAAGTGAACAATTTTCTGTACATTGGTTTTTGGGAGAAACTTAAACATAGTAGAAACAAAACACACACGAACAGAAAAATGAATTGCAACATAAAACAACTACAAGTATTTATTCATTTATTTTACTTTTGCTCCCACAAAAAAGAGGAATAAACATACATCCCACACATCATTTATCCAATTTCTCTATCAAGCATTAAAAAGGAAAATTTATAATATTTCCACCACTTTCAGTTTTCACTATCCTTTCTACCTTTTCTACTGAGAACACCCTAAACATGCTGCAGAATAACAGGAATTAGAATGTATAGATAGACATGGGGGACTAACACAATGTTGCTTAAACTAAGCAATACCTTCCACCACAGACGAATGGAGTGATCACAGCTGGAGGTAACTAAAACATTTTGCTCCCCTTGCATTTCACCTCGAAATAATGAAGTCACTTCATTAAGGGGAAACAACCTGCAGTTTGATTATTTTAGTTAAGATTAAGCCAATTCACCCTGAATTCCTTGGAGTTTTAGTTTCTAGGAGGAAAAGATATTCAATATGGAAGCTCAAATATAACAGATAATTAATAATTCCAGGAATGTTGTTATTAGCAAACAAACAAGTCGGATGACTTTATGAAATAAATACAGCTAATTCACAACCACCAACAAAAGCCTTATTATATTAGGTGAGGTCAGCTACATGGATCACACAACACCATTGAGATTGGTTGAAGAACAAACCCTAAGAGATATTATTCACTATAAGATCCCTCTTAATAATTTTCTCCAATGTCCTTCTTGATCTTCCTCTCCCCTTTTTTTACAAGGTTAAACACCATCAATCTACTCTTTCAATGGTGCTTTCAATGTCCTTTACACATGTCCAAAACACCTTAACTGATTTTTTGTCACCTTTTCCTTGATCTATGTCACAGCTATATCTTCTCATATATAATCGTTTTGTGTTGTTCTTACATGTTTAGACACATTCTTCTTAAAATTCTCATTTTTGTTATGATTTCCCTTTTTCTTTTATTGTTCCTTTAAAAGCCCGACATTCACTACTGTAGAGTATAACTGGACATATAGCAATATGACAAAAACAATGCTTTGAACTTGGTAGACATTTTATGATCACAAATAACCATCTATATCTTTCTCCATTTAAACCATCTGGCATATCGTGTATGTAATCTTCATTGATTTCTCCATCAACTCGTGGTATGACATCAACTGTCATTTGTACTTCCAAATCACTTTCTTCTCCTTTCTAATTAAATTTATCAAAATTGCAATGTATATATTATGTCTTCCTTTTACTCAAGTGAAACCCCTTTAATTCCCAAGTTTGTCTCTAAAGCTTAAGTTTAAAGCTAACCCCTTCTCTTGATTCCTCAATCAAAAGTTTGACTATATTATACAGAAAAGCATGAAATTGGGGATAGTCTTTTATGCGCCTTTGTTAAGCACATCCCAGACTAGATTATATTATTCAGAAAAGCATGAAATTGGGGATAGTCTTTTATACGTCTTTGTTAAGCACATCCCAGACTAGATTAAACAAGGACTTAAGGTTGGGACTTGATGTAATCCTGTCCTTATAAGAAAGTTCTTAGTATCACCTCTTGGGTTTCTTACAGTAGTAGTCACCCTATCATACATGTCTTGTATAACTTAGATATAAATCATGTGAACGTCTTTTTCTAAAGTCTTTATAATACTCGTCTTAACACTTGATAATATGTTTTTTTAGAAAATCATATGTATGTCTCATTCTTTACTTGAGTACCTTTCCATTAACATATGTAAAAGACAAACAACTTCTGTTGTATACCTTGGTAAAATACCAAATTGATTCTCCAAAATCCTAGTCTTATATCTTAATCTATGCTCCAAATTTACATCTAATTCAGCAAAAGTTAAAAAGAAAATAATAGAAAAACAATTGAACCACTAGCATGCATATGACAGTATCTATGGCATCAAATTAAACAGAATGAGGGTGTGAAGGTAATTTACAAGGAGAGAGACCTACTGCCATAATAAAATTGAAATTTGAACTTGTAAAGAACCAAAAAAGAAATTAGAAAATAAAAGCAACAAGGGTGACCTGATTTACCTCATACAGGTGATTCTTGCTTTATGATCACTTAGCGTATGGAAAATATCTGGTCTTGCCTTTAGATAGCCATCCAAATCTAAAATGTTCAGGAGTGATCCCTGCTCACCACACCACATTACCAAACAACAATCAGCAGAGTGCAAAATTGTGAGGAAGCAAACATCAGAAAATGCTCAATTCCTGAAATATAACTACACAAATCTCATTCACTAAAAAATATTCTAAGGATACATTTGGGAGTGAAATTTTAAAGGAAAAAAAGATGATTATTTTATTTTTAAATCAGAAGAGTTATACAATATATTATAAATTTATAAATAAATAAAAGATTAAAATGTTAAATTTATATGTCAATCTATTTTATTTTTTATTTTAAAAATCGTTAAATAGGGAATATTTGATAGGAATGAAAATTTCAGCATTTGCTCCAAAATCTTCACTCAAAACATAGCCAAAAGGTTTAAAAGAAATGGTAGCTCAGCAGCGTTGTAATTATAATTACAGTTAAATTTATTTTTAGTGCTTGTAAATATGAGAGTATTTGCTTTTAGTTCTTAAAAACTCGTCTCCTTCACACTCCTCATTTATGAAAATGAGTCAAGTTTGTTCCTTATCCTTCACAAAAATCCATCTCCTTTTGGTCTCTCTTTACAAAAATATAGATTATACATGATACATTTCTGTAAATAAGAGACCAAAACAAGAAAATTCCTTTTTTAGGATCTAAAAGCAACCATTCTCCTGTTAGCAAAATTTAAAACATATTTAAAAATTTTATATTGTGTTTGGTTGAACATCCCTGATCCATGTTCCAGCAAGATTCATGTAAAAATACACACAAAAGCGACTATTAGTTGCTTTAGTGACACGCATTCAAGCTACATGGATGGGGATCCAAACAGGAAGTTAGTGCATGTTAAGATGATTTGTGTCAAATCATTCAAAATCAAGTTGATTCAAAATCTCCTTGAAATATCAGTTAACATGATCTAAGGTAAATCTTCAAGTATTTAGTTCAACATTAAAGAAAGATTATCAAACTCATGAGTGAACTCATAAAATTGGACGAGTTTACAAGTTGGAAGCCATCAACCGGTTCAACTCGCATGCAAACTCATTTTTTTTGGGGGGGGGGGGGGGAGGGGGCTTGGGTAAAATCGAGCAAGCTAGTGCAAAAACACTCGAACTAATGATTTCAAGGGCGTGTTGGTGAGTTCAGTTGTGGTGAGAAATCTCACCCATATGATGCTTGTTTTTAGCCATTATAAGGCTTGTTTATACAGGAAATATTACGGCACCTTATTTCTCTTCTCTCTCACAATTTCCATCTGATTCATGGCACCCAAACATTGCTTCATCCTTCAATCTCTCTTGCGACTCCATCTCCACTCTGGTAAAGGCTCCTTTGATTCAACCATCATCTCTTCGGATCATCATCTGTTGAATGTTTGTCTCTCTGTCTCTCATCTCTATTTTCACTGTATCCCTTACGTTCTCACAGTTCCCTGATTACTCTCTATTTGGTCTCTCTCTGTTCAAGCAGAGCAGCAAGTAGGAGCTACAAAATACAAATTGCTTAAAAGCCTGATTCCAGTCCCTCTCTCTCTATACTTTATAATATGTTATTTGTCTTGACTTGAAGTCTATTTTCGTGCCTGATAAATGCTGACTTATCGGAGCATTAACTCCAACATTTAAAATTTTGGGAGTGGGAAGTATATTTCAGAGTTATCAAGCAAATTTTGGGTATTGACAGCATGTTTCAGTATATTTCAGAGCCATCTTGCAAAGTTTGCAGTATAATTTTGGGTTATGGGAGTATACTTTGGTATCTTTTAGGTATTTAATATTAATTTTATATTAAGTAAACCCTTGCAACTTTACAAGCTTACAAGTTGAGCCGACACGAGTTTATCTAAACTCTCGAGTTTGACAACCTTACATTAAAATTTTTTTATTCTGGATTCAAAGTTGATCAAAAGTTAATTGAGTTGAAACTTGAAGCAACTCTAATGTTCTCTGAATTTTACTATTAACTAACTTACTTCTAGAATAAAATAAAATACACAAATCACTTCCCTTCCAAATCAATTTTGCTTAACACTAATCATTATAACCAAAATACAAACCTGTGACCAGACAAGGTGACTTTTGCGGAGGAGCAACTGGTTGAAAGGCTTGGCCTGTTCGCGAAACTGGAGAACGAAGGGATCGAGAAACTTGAACTGTCGCACCGCGGCGTGTCTGGCCAAATACAGTTCCCTCGCTCCGATTCCACGCGAATGCGAAGGTAAGTGTTGACGCCACTGCTCCCTGCGGAAAGAGAATAGAATGTTCAGAAACTGAAATGCAATGGAAGAGAAGAGAAAGAGAAGGTGACCTGAAGAAGCGTTGCCAAATGGAATCGGAATAGGCGAGGCGTTTGAGAGCGGAGGATGTCATGGCCAAATTGCAAACGTCGCGGAGGCTCAGGTGGCCGGCCCAGTGAGCCACGGTGTCTTCGTTCAGGTCGGTTATCGACGTCGCCGGCGAATGGGATGACCCGGCCATTAAACCCTAGAACCTGAAAGTTGGGGTAGGATTGGAGAAAGCCAAACTAAAGTACAAAATGTTCATGCGAAAATCATTAGGATCGTTTAGTTGTTATTTGTTAAGATTCATGAAAATGGGACGAAGAAACCCTAAACCCTAAACATATATATATATATATTTTTTTTTTCGTCTATGGAGTATCCATCGCCGATAGCAGTGATTAATCTCTTCGCTACGTTAGAGGTACCTCAAAGGGTAGGATAGTTGGCCACAAGATTTAACGCGATTGCATACACAAGGTAGGATTCGAATCCTTGACCTTGCTTAAGCATGGATCAACTCTTACCGCTGCACTACACGCTTGAAGTTAAGAAGAAATATATTTGTGGTCTTTAGAAAAAATAAATAAATAAATAATATATATATATATATATATACACACACATATATATATATACTTATTATAAAGAGGATATGTATGTAACCGTTTTTGTAATACCCGTAGTATTGCTGCGAAGAGGTGGAGATAGCACAAGTTAGGTTTTCTTCTTCTCCGCAAGTTTCTCCATTCTTTTGGAACCTTCAAAGTTTCTTCTTCTTCCTTCTCATTCCAGTGTAGCTTGGAGTTGTCTCACTCTGAATTCGAGGTTAGGGGAGCTTGCATTTAGCTTGTGGTATCTTAATTATGTTGGTGTTGATGGATTCAGTTGAATGGATTGATTGAATGTTTGTTGTTGAATGAGAAAATATGGGTTTTTTATATTATGTTGGGAATTGTGTGGATTGGTGGGAAATGATGGTGCATGTTGAATTTGTGAGTTGTTTTAACTACATTATGATATTAATTGTGTTTGGAAACTAGTTGCATGCTTTGGGATTCTTTTGAGTGCAGGTTTCGATGAAAAATCAAAGTTGGGGTTTGTTCAAGTTTGAGTACACGTCGGGCGGGTCTTTAGTAGAGGGTTAATTTGCTCGTTCGCGCCAGGCGCGAAGTTGATCGTGTCGGGTGTGAATTGGAAATTTGGTCTCAGTTGAGGTCATGTCGGGCGCGAAAAACCTGTGTTGAGCGCAGGCGAGGCAGGGAGCCTATGGTTTATTCATGTCGGGTGGAAGGCTAATTTCGTCGAGTGTGATTTAAAGGATAAGTCTCTAACTTACCCTCGTTGGGCGTGTACTGTAAGGCATTGAGCACGAGACTCCTAGGGGAGTCCCTGACTTGGATCGCGTCAGGCGCACGTGTAGTTGTGCCAGGCACGTAGGAACCAAGGAATGCCCTATTTCCATGGTGTTGGGCGCGTGCTTGGCCATGCCAGGCGCATGTGGTATGTTGAATAATAGTTGAGTAGTTGATGATTTAAGTTGATATATGATGTGTATAAGGATGTTTAAAAGGTGTTATGTTAAGAGTGTTGTGTATCAAAGTTGTTTATTTAAGTTGCTTATTGTTGATTATTTAATGTTGTGTTATTAACATTGTTAAGTTGATATTAAGATGTTTATTGTTGTAAAGTTGTTAAGATGTCTATTGTTGTATGCAATGTCTAATTGTATAAGTATTAACTCCACTATTATACCTTTGTGTATAAATAAATACATATTATATTTATAGATTAAGAACACAAGTATATTATTAACAATATTATGCTTGATAACAAAGAAACTAATTTTAATTTTTTTACATATAATTAACTTATAGTCACATTAAAATATTTGCAATGACATACATATCTATAAACTTCTTATATCTTACATTATTATTTCGATATTTACATTACATATTATTCTAATAATATTTACAATACATGCCTTACATACCATTTTTTTCTACTACTATGATAATATTTACATTGGTGGTAGAAATAAATTTACAATAGGATTGGCATGGATAGCTGGTGGTAAAAAGAAAGTCACTATAATGGGTTCATCTATAATAGTGGAATTTTTTTGATTGGAAAAAAAAAACGAACAAAGCCAGTCCTATGCATTGGAACGTGACTGAGTTGGAGACAGCGTCTATACTCCAATTACTCCCAGGAAAAACTGCAGTGATAACTACTGTAAAAGGACCTGAAATGGCCGGTAGATCCATCTATTTTGTGATATATTTAATTTTACAGAGAAAAATTAAGGAGTGAGAACAATTATCAAATAAATACAAATAATTAAATAAAAGTACATAATTACCTATAATCAACGATAAATACATAATTATATATATATATATATATATATATTAAATTTTCATTGTTATAATAAAATTTGAATTATTTTAGTAGTGACTAGTCAGGATAAATGAGCATAATAATATCAACCACAAAAGGATATTTTACCTTAAGTCCTTGCTCATTTAAATCTCTAAGGTTAAACCTCCAACTACAAATTAATTCAAACTTTATTTCTTATGGCCATAGAATAATATTTGTATTTATAATATATAACAAAATAACAGCAAGATAAGGTTAGGATATAAAATTATGTCATAGTTAAGTTTGACATAAAAATAATCACGTTTGTGACACCCTTACTACCCCCAACATATATTTTGTAGTAATAGAAACTTATAAATAAATTTTTCAATTTCGGTAAAAGGGTTCACATGAGAATCTTCAAAATTATCCATCAATAATAATAAAAATGAAATGCAATAGTTTTCAAATTATTTTCAAAAATAACATTTACAATTCCAAATCCATATAAAACCTATATTCTAAAAATCCTTTCCCCGATGTCACACTATCAGAGCATCCCGCAATTCCACTGTTGGCATTCTAGATGCCACTCGAAGCTGGATCTTTCTCACCTAAAACATCCACAAATCGTACGATGAGAAAAGAAAACAATCATATGTAAAGTACATACAAACACACCACAAATGTAATCTTATCAAAACTCGTTTGCTTAATAAAATATTTATCAGCATTCATATATATATATATATATATATATATATATATATATATATATCATAATTAATCAATCATTTCTCATCTTCATATCTCAATTCACAATTACATTAATCCATCACAATCCACATAAATCTTACAATTAACACTATGTCAAAACCACGCCACAACTGACATAAGTGATACAGGTTAATTGCTTCACTCATCCCACACCATGCCAGGGTCACGCCCTCCCTGTAGCATCACTTACCCAGGGGCCATGCCATCCCTAGTCATTGATGTGAGGAACCACAATCACATCACAATCCACACAATCTCTTGCAATTAACCCTATGCCAGGGCTGCCATAATCAACATAAGTGGTGTGTGTTAACTGTCTTACTCATCCCACACCAAGCTAGGGTCACGCCCTCCCTGTAGCACCACTTACCCAGGGGCCGTGCCATCCCTAGTCATTAGTGTGAGGAAACACATCGCAATCATATTCTTAATCATTTCCATACAACATCTCATCTCATATCACAATTCCATATAACATACACAATTTCATATCACATACTCAACAGATAAGTCTAACAAAATAAAGGTTTACAAATCCCTCAAGCAATTCATATCTCGATCATCAATTCTTATAAAATAATATAACAAGAACATTAATAAAATAATTAATAGAATTAGTAATTTAATATAATTTCAGCACAGTAAAACCCCTAATTGTTCCAAAACCTAGTTCACAGGCACTTTTCTACAATTTTGTTCTCTCTCACAGATCATCATTCTTACAAATTATTCGCATATTTATAATTCTCAACACGTACCGAATCTAATGGTATAATTAATTCCTCAAACAGAAATAATCCAATTTTTCCAAAACCTAACCTACAGGCACTTTTCTATAATTTCGTTCTCTCTCCTAAAGCATCATTTTTACAAATTATTAGCATATTTATAATCCTCAACACATACCGAATCTAATGATATAATTAATTCCTCAAACAGGAATAATCCAATTTTTCCAAAACCTACCCTACAGGCACTTTTCTATAATTTCGTTCTCTCTCCTAGAGCATCATTTTTACAAACAAATTATATATTTATTGTCCTAAATATATACAGAATCAAATAATGCCAATAATTCTTCAAACAGAAATAATTGTAAAATTACTCATAATCCTAAGGGTTCTTCTTCTACCCAATTCCCTCATGCAACTCCACATATAAATAATCCCCTTTTCCCCCGTACCTGGATATGTAGAAGCTGAATCTAGACTAGATCTGGTTGATCTCCCTCGTTGGGTTCCCCTCGGTCTGAAGCAGAAAGTAGAGGAAAGAAGAGAGAAAGCAGAAGAAAAGAAATCAGAAATGAGAGGTGTGCTTTTTGGGAGTGGCAAACAGCTCTATTTATAGGCTTTTTACGCCAGAACGGCCCGTTCCAAATTCGGAACGGCCCGTTCCGGCCCATTAAAACGTGGCTAAAAATCACATCCAGAACGGCCCGTTCCAAAACCAGAACGGCCCGTTCTGATGTGCATTAATTACCCCCAACGACCATAATTTTGGAACGCCCCGTTCCAGGCCCGTTCTCATTTAGGGTTAATGGCAAAAGTAATAGTCCGGAACGGCCCGTTCCAACTTGAGAACGGCCCGTTCTGGGCTATTAACTCACACACAACTTGGTAGTTTGGAACGGCCCGTTCCAATTCCAGAACGGCCCGTTCCGAGCTACTAAATCACATGCTTTTTGGTAGTTTGGAACAGCCCGTTCCAATTCCGGAACAACCCGTTCCAATTCCGGAACAACCCGTTCCAAGCTACTAAATCACCCCTATCACCTTTATAAAATTACCAAATACCCTTAAAATAAAATAAAATCGAAATAAGAAAAATGGGGTGTTACAATTCTCCCCTCCTTTAAGAAATTTCGTCCTCGAAATTACCTGAAGCAAATAAAAATGGATATGACACTTTCATCTTCTCCTCTAGCTCCCAAGTAGCACTTTCAGGTGTAGCTCCTCCCCACACCAAAGGAATTTCCTTACCCCTAAGTTGCTTCACCATTCGATCCTCGACTCTCACCGGGGTAGCTTCCACAGTTAGGTTCTCCTTAACCTCAAGATGATCCGACTCAATCACATGCGAAGGATCATGGATGTATTTCCGAAGTTGGGAAATGTGGAAGACATCATGGAGATTTGACAGATTAGGAGGCAAAGCAATTTGGTAGGCAACACTACCGACCCTTTTTAGAATTTGGAAAGGACCAATAAATCGAGGAGTAAGTTTTCTGGATTTCAATGCCCTGCCAACCCCAGTCCACGGAGTGACTTTCAAGAACACATGGTCACCTTCTTGAAATTCCAAGTCCTTCCTTCTTCTGTCAGCATAACTTTTCTATCTATTCTGAGATAACATTATCACCAGGCTCGCACCAACACAAAGGGGTCCTACATCTCCTACCATACAAGGCTTCATAAGGTGCCATACCTATACTAGAGTGGTAACTATTATTATAGGTAAACTCTATCAAAGGTAAAAGACTATCCCAACTACCCCCTTGGTCCAACACACAGGCTCTAAGCAAATCCTCTAAAGATTGAATAGTCCTCTCAGTCTGACCATCAGTTTGAGGGTGGTAAGCTGAACTAAGTCTAAGTTGGGTCCCCAAAGCTTGTTGTAGGCTCCCCCAAAACCTAGAGGTGAATCTAGGATCTCTGTCTGACACAATACTAGATGGTATCCCATGCAATCTCACAATCTCATCAATATACAGTCCAGCCAATCTCTATAGAGAATACCTAATGTTAATAGGTAAGAAATGTGCACTCTTAGTCAACCTATCAACTATAACCCAAATGGAATCATGCCCCCTCCTAGTTCTAGGCAAAGCAACTACAAAATCCATAGAAATGCTATCCCACTTCCACTCGGGTATACTCAAAGGCTGAAGTAGTCCTGAAGGTTTCTGATGTTCTATCTTAGCCTTCTGACACACTAAACAGGCACTTACAAATTCAGCTATATCTTTCTTCATCCTAGGCCACCAAAATATCTTCCTAAGGTCTTGATACATCTTAGTTGCTCCAGGGTGAAAACTAAGCTTGCTCCTATGACCTTCCTCTAGGATCAAACGTCTAAGTGTAGGGTCACTTGGAACGCACACTCGGTCTTTAAATCTTAACACTCCATCTACACCCAAGGTAAATTCTCCTCCAACACATTGTCCTATAGCATCACGTCTAGCCACTAGAAATGAATCCATTAACTGTGCTTCTCCAATTTCCCTCAACAACTCACTAGTCACCCGAGTCATACCTAGTCTCACACTACTAGGGGTCACTTCACAAGTCAAACTCAAGTCTCTAAATTGAGCCAAAAGGTCCATCTCCCTAATCATAAGAGAAGACAAATGCAAAGATTTGCTACTCAATGCATCAGCCACCACATTAGCTTTACCCGGATGATAACTAAGATCAAAATCATAGTCCTTAAGGAACTCTAACCATCTCCTTTGCCTCATATTTAATTCCTTTTGGTCAAATAAATACCTAAGACTCTTATGATCACTAAACACCTCAAATTTTGAACCATACAAATAATGTCTCCAAATCTTAAGTGTGAATACCACAGCTGCTAATTCAAGATCATGGGTGGGGTAATTCTTCTCATGCATTTTCAATTGCCTAGATGCATAAGATACGACCTTTCCCTCCTGCATTAACACTCCACCCAAACCCATCTTAGAAGCATCACAATAAACCACGAAGGTCTTACTAAGGTCAGGCAACACTAAAACAGGTGCACTAGTCAACTTCTCCTTAAGGGTTCGGAAACTATTCTCACATTTACTATCCCATACAAACACAACTCCTTTCCTAGTTAAACTTGTCAAGGGTAATACTAACTTAGAGAATCCCTCAATGAATCTTCTATAGTATCCAGCCAATCCAAGGAAACTCCTAATCTCACTAACTGACTTAGGTGTCTCCCATTTAAGCACCGCCTCAACTTTAGATGGATCTTCTGCTATACCTCCACTTGAAATCACATGTCCTAAGAAACTCACCTCCTCTAGCCAAAAGTCACACTTAGACAACTTGGCATAAAGTTTTCTCTCCCTAAGAGTTTGAAGTACTACCTTTAAGTGTTCCTTATGCTCCTCTTTAGTCTTGGAATAAACTAGTATGTCATCTATGAAGACAACTACAAATTTATCCAAATACGGATGAAAAATTCGGTTCATGTAATCCATAAAAATTGCAGGAGCATTTGTCACACCAAAAGGCATTACTAGATACTCATAGTGTCCATAACGAGTCCTAAATGCTGTCTTAGGTACATCCTGACTCTTAACCCTAATCTGATGGTACCCCGATCTAAGATCAATTTTACTAAATACACAAGCACCCACCAACTGGTCCATAAGATCATCTATCCTAGGCAATGGATATTTATTCTTAATGGTCACCTTGTTCAACTGGCGATAATCTACACACAATCTCATACTACCATCCTTTTTCTTAACTAATAGTACGGGTGCTCCCCAAGGTGATACACTAGGCCTCACAAACCCCTTCTCCAACAAGTCTTCTATTTGTTTCTTAAGCTCCACTAACTCTACGGGTGACATCCTATAAGGTGCAATAGAAATAGGTCCTGAACCTGGTACTAAGTCTATGGAAAATTCTACTTCTCTTCTAGGTGGTAAGCTAGACATATCATCAGAGAAGACATCCGAAAAGTCACACACAACAGGCAGTTCATTCACCAAAACATTACTCTCAGAATTCAAAAAAGCTAACAACATGTACACTTGGGCATCCTCTTGTAAAGATACCTTAACTTGATTGGCAATCAAATAATCCTTACTCACTTTTTCAACAGGTTCACCAAAGACAATAGATTTATCAGCACAATTCAAAAGGACATGATTGGAAGATAACCAGTCCATACCCAGAATAACATCTAGCTGACTTAAAGGCAAACAAATTAAGTCAACCATGAAATCTCTACCATCAATAATCAAAGGACACTTTAAACATACATCAGAAGTAGAAACTGAACCACTAGTTGGTGTCTCCACTATTAATTCAAAAGACAAGGAAGAAACAGGTAATTTTAATTTGGACAGACACGCATGTGATATAAAAGAGTGAGTCGCACCAGAGTCATATAAAACAATTAGAGGAGTTCCATTAATGAAACACATACCCTGGATTAAGTCTTTGGATTGTGAAGCTTCAGCACCACTCAAGGAAAACACCCTTCCTGTCGCTCGAGGTTTGCTAGCGCTCCCGGCAACATCTGTTGTTTCTTTCCTATTTTGGGGGCATTCACTAGCTTTATGTCCCTTCGCTTAACATTTGAAACATGTTATAACTCTTTGCGTCCGACACTCAACTGCCCTATGACCTGGCTGCCCACATTTGAAGCAGTTCTTGTGTGAAACAGAACCCACACTTTCCCCTCTTGAAGCTTGGCTAGCCGTTGGAGCTTGGCTTCTTTGTTGCACATAATCTTGATTATTCACTTTAGAACCCGAATTCCTGGCAAACTTGGTGTAAGGTTTACCCTTACTAGATGACCCAAACTTATTATTCCTCATGGGTCCTCCACTCTTATAATGAGTTACCCTAGCACGGTCATCCTCATCGTATACTCTGCACTTGTTTACCAATTCGTGATAGTGAGTGATCCCTTGATAATTGAAAACTTGTTTAATCTTCATTCGAAGACCACTCACAAACTTTACACATTTTTCCTCCTCATTGCCCACACCATCATACATAGGGCAGAATCTAACCAAGTCTTCAAACTTAGTCACATAATCAGCCACAGAATCTTCTCCTTGCTTCAATTTAAGGAATTCCACCTGTTTCTTATGTCTTACATCTCGGGGAAAGTATTTCTCCAAGAATAGCTGCTTGAAATTCTCCCAGTTCACTAGGGTACCTGCAGCTATCATTCTTTGCAGAGCACCTTGCCACCAGATGCCAGTCTCTCCAGAAAGCATGAAGGCAGCCAAAGTCACCTTCTGTATCAAAGGACATCCCATAGCTTGGAATATCTTTTCCACTTCAAAAATCCATTCAGCAGCTCCATCAGGATTATAACCCCCACGGAAGCTTGGCGGATTATTTCGTTGGAATCTCTCTAACCAATCTATCTCTGGTTGTTGGTTCATATTACCAAGAGCTTGAGCCATCGCTTGTAAAGCATCAGCGATTGCATGATCGTTCCTACCTCCTGCCATTACTTTTCTGATCACCAGAAAAGTTAACAATTATACTATAAGTAAACAACAAACTAACATATCAACAAATTTCACAATCAATCATTTTATCAATTATCTACCAAACAAGCATAGTAGACTCATAACTCACGTCCGATTGGATCGACCTACTCTGATACCACTAGATGTGACACCCTTACTACCCCAACATATATTTTGTAGCAATAGAAACTTATAAATAAATTTTTCAATTTCGGTAAAAGGGTTCACATGAGAATCTTCAAAATTATCCATCAATAATAATAAAAATGAAATGCAATAGTTTTCAAATTATTTTCAAAAATAACATTTACAATTCCAAATCCATATAAAACCTATATTCTAAAAATCCTTTCCCCGATGTCACACTATCAGAGCATCCCGCAATTCCACTGTTGGCATTCTAGATGCCACTCGAAGCTGGATCTTTCTCACCTAAAACATCCACAAATCGTACGGTGAGAAAAGAAAACAATCATATGTAAAGTACATACAAACACACCACAAATGTAATCTTATCAAAACTCGTTTGCTTAATAAAATATTTATCAGCATTCATATATATATATATATATATATATCATAATTAATCAATCATTTCTCATCTTCATATCTCAATTCACAATTACATCAATCCATCACAATTCACATAAATCTTACAATTAACACTATGTCAAGACCACGCCACAACTGACATAAGTGATACAGGTTAATTGCTTCACTCATCCCACACCATGCCAGGGTCACGCCCTCCCTGTGGCATCACTTACCCAGGGGCCATGCCATCCCTAGTCATTGATGTGAGGAACCACAATCACATCACAATCCACACAATCTCTTGCAATTAACCCTATGCCAGGGCTGCCATAATCAACATAAGTGGTGTGTGTTAACTGTCTTACTCATCCCACACCATGCTAGGGTCACACCCTCCCTGTAACACCACTTACCCAGGGGCCGTGCCATCCCTAGTCATTAGTGTGAGGAAACACATCGCAATCATATTCTTAATCATTTCCATACAACATCTCATCTCATATCACAATTCCATATAACATACACAATTTCATATCACATACTCAATAGATAAGTCTAACAAAATAAGGGTTTACAAATCCCTCAAGCAATTCATATCTCGATCATCAATTCTTATAAAATAATATAACAAGAACAGTAATAAAATAATTAATAGAATTAGTAATTTAATATAATTTCAGCACAGTAAAACCCCTAATTGTTCCAAAACCTAGTTCACAGGCACTTTTCTACAATTTCGTTATCTCTCACAGATCATCATTCTTACAAATTATTCGCATATTTATAATCCTCAACACGTACCGAATCTAATGGTATAATTAATTCCTCAAACAGAAATAATCCAATTTTTTCAAAACCTAACCTACAGGCACTTTTCTATAATTTCGTTCTCTCTCCTAAAGCATCATTTTTACAAATTATTAGCATATTTATAATCCTCAACACATACCGAATCTAATGATATAATTAATTCCTCAAACAGGAATAATCCAATTTTTCCAAAACCTACCCTACAGGCACTTTTCTATAATTTCGTTCTCTCTCCTAGAGCATCATTTTTACAAACAAATTATATATTTATTGTCCTAAATATATACAGAATCAAATAATGCCAATAATTCTTCAAACAGAAATAATTGTAAAATTACTCATAATCCTAAGGGTTCTTCTTCTACCCAATTCCCTCATGCAACTCCACATATAAATAATCCCCTTTTCCCCCGTACCTGGATATGTAGAAGCTGAATCTAGACTAGATCTGGTTGATCTCCCTCGTTGGGTTCCCATCGGTCTGAAGCAGAAAGTAGAGGAAAGAAGAGAGAAAGCAGAAGAAAAGAAATCAGAAATGAGAGGTGTGCTTTTTGAGAGTGGCAAACAGCTCTATTTATAGGCTTTTTACGCCAGAACGGCCCGTTCCAAATCCGGAACAGCCCGTTCCGAACCATTAAAACGTGGCTAAAAATCACATCCAGAACGGCCCGTTCCAAAACCAGAACGGCCCGTTCTGATGTGCATTAATTACCCCCAACGACCATAATTTTGGAACGCCCTGTTCCAGGCCCGTTCTCATTTAGGGTTAATGGCAAAACTAATAGTCCGGAACGGCCCGTTCCAACTTGAGAACGGCCCGTTCTGGGCTATTAACTCACACACAACTTGGTAGTTTGGAACGGTCCGTTCCAATTCCGGAACGGCCCGTTCCGAGCTACTAAATCACATGCTTTTTGGTAGTTTGGAACGGCCCGTTCCAATTCCGGAACAACCCGTTCCAAGCTACTAAATCACCCCTATCACCTTTATAAAATTACCAAAATACCCTTAAAATAAAATAAAATCGAAATAAGAAAAATGAGGTGTTACAACGTTAAATAAGTTGAGTATTTTTCATTATTTAGAATTTAATAAAATATAGTCTACGTAATTGAAATATATTACAGAGTACCAATCAAGTAAATGACAGTGATAGTCATTATAAAATAATTAAACATAAACGATAAACACCTTATTAATTATTAAGAGTAAAAAATATCATAGATTAAACAAGTAAGTGAAGTTAGGGACACTTCACTAAGTAAATACACATAAAATATAACATAAATAAATAAACATAATATCATATAAAATTTTTAAAAGATAAAGTTCTCCTCCCCCTTACCTTAATATTTGAAATAGTATCACTCAAAATCTTTGTTCTTTCTCTTGATTTGATTTTTTTCTCCACCCTCAAGTCTTAGTAATCTCCCATTTTTTTTTACCCACAAGTCTCACTAACCTCACTTTTTTTTTTCTCTACCCACAAGTCTTAGTAACCTCTTGTTCCCTTTGATTCATTCAGGTAAGGCCTATTTATAGGCACTAATGTAATGATTACATTTGCTAGATTTTTACTACAATTTTAACTAGATTTTAGTTTAGTTACAAAGTTATTAAAGTTTCTCGTTACTAATAGATATATAAGAATCTTTGTAGCAGATATTTTTATCTTATCTTATCAATTGAATTGAATTTTACTGAGTGCATTGAATTTTACGGAGTGCAGGTTTTATTTTTTTATTTATTTATTTTTAAAGAAAAGCTATTTAATTATACGCAGATGGCTTTATGGATTACGTGGCTTTATGAAGTGTAGGTTTTATCTCTTGAATCTGTGACTTGTAACTTATAATTCTTATGCACCACTAAACAAGTCACTGAACTATTCTACTTTACATGTATGTATTATATAAATTATAATATATCTAATTTGTTTCACATGTAATTATAATAATTAAGTTATTATAAATATTTCTAATATAATTGAATATTCTGTATTTTTTTTTCTTTCTACCAGAAATATAAAATTTTATAAGGTATCAAAAATAAAATATCACTATTTATATATTTATTAAAATATGGTAACTAAAATTTAAGAATTTTATTTTTTAAAAAATAAGATAATAATAATAAAATTGGGAATAAATATTATATGATTCTATTTTATTTTACTAAAAGAAATTGTAATAAAAATTTTAATGTATTGTAATTATAAAATATTGCACTTATTATCTCTCTCTCTTTATATATATATATATTTCTTTTTTTTTTAAACTAAAAATTTAGACTACTATTTTAAGGAGAGTATAATAATAATAAAATTGATAATATTATATCTGAAATTTAAGACATTACATTGTGAACTTGTCAAGTTGAGATATATGGCTAAGATATATGTCCTATGTTAAGATACTAGTACTAAGGTGATAAGTTGAACGTTATTTTTAAAGTTGAATCCTTTAGTATTGTGAGGGCAGCATGGAAGTAGTCGATTCATGTCATGGTTGAATGACCAATTGAGTAAGGTATCTAGTTAGAGATGTAGTCTTTAACTAGGTAATAGAGGGTGCGTGGTACTTGGAGGACAGTGGGTAGGCTAACTCCATATGTGGATTGGTGATGCAAGCCAAGGTCGTGGTAGGCCTACACTCAAACCCTTTTGTCCTGACAGTAGTACTAGACCTCCGAGTCTGAGTGGTACACCTGAGAAATCACCTATTGTTGTCTGTACCTGGTTCTCTTCGGAGTTCCTAACGATGTCTTATACCTGACCTGGTTGAGATAGGTCATACGTTGGATTCGGTAGGGTTTATGCCACCTAGAATGCTCAACCTCATTTGTTGGAGATCTCTTAGTTGTATATGCATGATAATGCATTAATTGATGTTGTACTATTGTTGTATTATTAATGTGTATGTTGTTGCATAAAAGTTGAATTGACTTGCTGATTTGATGTATCCTATTGTTGTACATTGCATGTTGAATGTTGTTTTATGATGATTATTGTTGTGAGCTCACCTTGGCTGTTTCCTTGTGGTTGGAACTACAATGACCATACCTCGGTATGCGAGTAGATCAAGAGTAGGTGATTATGGGGCGGGTGAGCTACATTTGGTTGTGAATCAGTTGCAAGAAGTATATTTTGTTATATTTTACTGATGGCTACTAGATATTTTGTATAGGATATTTATTTCACTAATAGTTGTATATGTATTTGAGATTAGTGATTGTAGATTCTTTGTATGATATAACTGTTAGTTGTAAATATTATATTTTTATGCATGATATTTGGTATGGATTGTGTTCTCTACACATAGTTCATTAACGCTATAGATTATGTGAAACTTCGTGGGTTGTTATAATTTTTAATTAGTCTTTATTTTTTAGTGGACCATTATATCCCTTGAATGTAAAAAAAATATTTCTTATATTCTCTCTAAATAATTGCACGTGCCCTTTTAATAATTATTAGAGACACGAAGTGTCTCAACTTCTCTAGTATATATGAAGAGGTTGCTCCGCAAATTCTACAACTATGAAAAGAATGGGTCACTATACTTATAAATACTACATTATCCTCTTTTTTGCAAACTAAATTCTAAGAGATGATGAGGTAGATAATTTAAGCAATCTAACCATCAACAATATCGTCAACCAATCAACTTATGGAGGATGATACGATGATGAGGTAGATAATTACATATTTTTTGTGTTTTCATTTTACAAGACAATACTCAATTTGAACTTTTAAGATATATACAACATAAACTTGCAAGTTTTAAATCAAACCTAATTTATTTCAAATTTCAGATGATATATTTCTTTAATTAATTAAAATAAGTTTCACTTGTAACTTAGATATTTTATTTATTTGATAAATTTATTTGAATACACAACAAATAATTGAATTCAAATAAATTCAAATTATTATGCAAATTTGAATGGTAAGGGGATAATTGCTATAGATTGATTGTAATATATTTTAAGATATTTAAAAAAATTAATTAATTTGTGAAATTATTTTGAATTTAAATTTAAATTCAATTTAAATTTAAAATAATTATTTTATTAATTAATATTATTAAAGTCTAATTATTATCAATTTTAATGAGATATAATAACTTGATCATTAGTTTTAATTAATTTTAATGATTAAACGATTCAAAATTAATTAGTTGTAATTAATTATAGCCATAACGGTTATTATTCCCTCTTATAAATATTGAGATTCAGTAGGAGTTAGAGAAACTAAGCATTACTCTCTTCTTTGTTCTCTCTTTTTTTTAGTTAAGAACTTGATAGTTTTGTATCCTCAATTTAGCACTGGGAAGGTCATAATGTATCTTGTGAGACTTGCATAAGGACTTACAGTTATCTATGAAAATTATTGATGAATGTGAGTTAAGCATGAAAGCTACAAAGATGGAGGAGAAAGATGATGATGTTAGCCATGAGAGTGGTGGTTCTTAATGCACATGCTCCCAAACAACTCTAGATTGGAGTGTGGGAGGTCTGGTTTCCTTTGGAGCTTACAAGGGTGGATAGGAAAGGGAGCGTGGTGTGTAAGAGCACGAACAAGGCACCCAAACATCGTAGTATTATTGTAGAAGCACATGAGCAAATAGATTATAAGAGCACTATATTACCCACAACAAATGATTTGATCATAAAAAATGTTTATGAAAAGGCGTTGGTGAATTTATTACTTTTATTTATTTATTGAATTAGTTCTCGATGCACACACTCCCAAACAACTCTGGATTGGAGTGAGGGAGGCCTGGTGTCCTTTGGAGCTTACGATGTTAGATAGGAAAGGGAGCATGGTGTGTAAGAGCGCGAAAAAGGCAACTAGACACCATAGTATTGTTGTAGACGTATATTAGCAAATGGATGATAAGAACACCATATTACCCACAACAAATGATTTGATCATAAAAATGTTTATGAAAAGGCGTTGGTGAAGTTATTATACTTTTATTTATTTATTGGATTAGTTATATTTATGTTGTAAAAATTAATTTTGCTTTGGTTGCATCATGGAATTGGTTGAGATTTGCATGAAAGAGTGGGGACGGAAGCATCGCCATTAAAGATGCTCAAAGATTTTACATCTGCTCCAAATAATTATAGTGTGACAAATGATTTTAACATTGTCTACAAGAATTTTCTATATTCTTGTGAGTTTAATGTTGGTGTCAGGTTATATTGATTTTGTATGGTAAGTGATTGTTGAATCAATGATTCTATTTTTAATTGAATGTGTTTTAATTCAATTAATTGCTATTATGTTGAATTGCCACTAAATAAATGTCCTATTGTGATTTGCAATTGAGTATGTTATGTGTATAAATATATGTGAATGGGTGTTTTAATTTGATATATATGTTTTAACTAGTTTCAATTTTGGTTAAAATATATTAAAGGTGTGGTGAAATGGTAGAAAGAATAAATAGTTAGATATCATTTGAAGAATGATGTAGGTAATTATTAGAGAATTTCTTTGTAGTGTAACGTCCGATTCTAACGCCCAATTTATATAATAATAATTATATATTTTCTTATATAATATTTTCACAATTATATCGTTAACAATACTTATTTTTTTTTTTTTTTTATAAAGATAAAGGTAAAGAACAATCATATTTTGTGAATTTAATACATGATATATCGTTCTAAAATATTTACAATAATGTATTATTTTACACAATATATTTTTCTTTCACTTTTATTACAATATTTACATTGATAGTGAAAATAAATTTACAAAAATTGTAATAGATTCATCAAATAGCCTCCACATTCCAATTCCTTCCAAGGAATACCACAACTATATCAACTGCAAAATGATCTGGAATCCAAAGTAGATCCATCTATTTTGTAATATATTTAATTTATAAAAACAAAGAAAAGAGAGGAGTAAAAACAATATCCAATAAATACAATAATTCAAAAGAATAAACAGAATTATTTGTAATCAATATTAAACATATATATATGTATATATATAAATATAAATATATATACAACTCATATTAGATTTTCATGATACAATAAAATTTGAATTATACTTGTAGTGACTAGTCAGGATAAATGAGCATCATCAAAATATCAACCAATAAAAGGATATTTCACCTTAACCAACAATAGGATATTTCACCTTCATTCTTTACTCATTTAAATCCCCAAGGTCAAACCTCCAGCTACAAATAATTCAAAACTTTATCTTTTATGGCCATAGAACAATATTTATCTTCATAAATACGTGAAGAAATAATAACAATATGAGTCAAAGAGACTTTAACAAAACTATATCATAGTTAATTATAAATATATTTACAATAAATATATTTACGTAAAAAGAATATATTAATAATACCAATAATATAAATAAAAATGACAATCAATATAAAATAATGAAACAATATAAAATATGAACACCTTAATAATTATTATAGACAAAAATAATCAAAAGTTAAGCAAATAAATGAGGTTAGGGAGACCCCAATAAATAAATATACATAAAAAATAACATAAATAAATAAGCATAGTAGTATATAAAATTTTAAAGAGATAAGGTTCTCCTCCCCCTTACCTGGATAAGTAGGAGCTAAAACTTGAGCAGAACCTCCCCCCTCTGGATTCCCTCTCTCTCTCTCTCTCTCTCTCTCTCTCTCTCTTTCTCTCTCTAAATTTCCACTTTTGGCTGTATGATTTTTCACAGCCCCCTGCCTCCTATTTATAGGCAATCTGACGCACCCGGAACGGCCCGTACTGATTTCGGAACGGCCCGTTCCGGAACGTTCAAATATGCGTAAAATTCTCAACTGGAACGGCCCGTTCTAATATCGGAACGGCCCGTTTTCAAAAAGCAGAACGGCCCGTTCTGAAACCAGAACGGCCCGTTCTCAATCTCAGCAGAACGACCCGTGCTCCCTCCGGAACGACCCGTTCTCCTTGTTGGAACGGCCCGTTCTGGGCCCGTTCTCAACTTGAAATTTCAGTATATTTTTATTGCTTGGAACGGCCCGTTCCAATTTTGGAACAGCCCGTTCCAAGTTACCCTTTTACCCCTCAAACTTTAATAAAATTACGAAAATGCCATTAATAATAAAATTACAAAAATACCCTTATTCTTTTATTAAAATTACAAAATGCCATTAATTACAAAAATACCTTTTAAAAAATTGGAGTGTTACAATTCTCCCCTCCTTTTAGAAATTTCGTCCCCGAAATTTACCTGAAAACAGAAATGGATAAGCTTCTCGCATCTTGCTTTCTAATTCCCATGTAGCACTTTTTACCTTATTGATGCACAAATCTATCAATCTCTCTATCTAATGTTCATAAGTACAAGATGCGCAAACTCGGTAAGTCTATCCATAAGATCAAATTTCTTAAGAATATTATACATAACTACAACTAAGTCCATGGATACAGAATCTTATTTCCAAATTAGGACGTCTAAAGACTGTAAAAATATTAAAGACTCTAGTGTTTCACCTCAAACTTTTGGCATATTATATACTAGTATCCAAATTCCTCTACTTCTCTTTTCTCCTTAGGTCATGCTTCCGCTGCACAACTCTGATACATTTTAGTATCTCCTAAATGAATACTAAAAGTACTTTTATGTCCTTCTTCTAAGATCATCTTCCTTAATTCGAGATTACTAAGCACATAGATTCTATCTTTGAATCTCAAAACATCATCAACTTTCAAGCGTAAAGGGCTATTTATACCTCTACCAATCTTTTCCACTTAGCTCACTAAAAAAGGATTTAACTCCTGAGTCCTCTAATCACATCTATTAATCTATTAGTCCTTTCAACATACTCAATTCAATGTTCCTAAGGGTGAGCTTACACATCACGCTTAAGTTTCTAAATTCTTTAATCAAATCCAATCCTTATATAATCAAAAATAATATATCAGTGATCATCATAATCAAGGCATCTGTCACAATATTGGTTTAACTTTTGTGAGTCTTTCCACAACCTTTCCAAAGATCAAACACTTAAGCATAAGTTCACTAGGTACACATACCAGATCTCTAATTTCACCATTCCATCTACACCCAAGTCAAACTTAAATTTCTAATGTGAGCAAATATACATCCCTTTAACCATAAGAGGAGATATATACAGAGCTTTCGTACTCAAAGTATCGATTACCACATTGACTTTTTTTCAAATAACAACTAAAATTAAAATCTTAATCATTAACAGTTTTCAACTATCTCATTGTCTCATATTCAACTCCTTTGGATCAAACAGATGTGTAAGATTCTTATGATCACTAAATATCTCAAACTTAGAATCATACCAGTAATGTCTCCAAAATCTTAAGTGTAAATATTACAATCTCTAATTCAAGGTTATGGGTAAGGTAATAATTTTTTTTTCATGAATTTTTTCTTCATACCTAGATACCTAGAAATATAAGCTACTACCTTTCCTTCTTACATCAACGATCCACTCAAACCCGTTTTCGAAACATCACTATATAACACATAGCACTTACTAAAATCCGATAATCTTAACACTAGGCAATATTTCCTTAAGAGTTTGAAAACTACCTTCACTTACTATTCCATAAAGGCAACTCTCTCTTTTTGGTGAATCCAGACAAAAGTAATGATATCTTAGAAATTTTCTCAATAAATCTCCTATATTAATAAGTTAATGCAAGAAAGCTCTTAACCTCACTAATTGACTTAGGTATCTCCCACTTAAATACAATTTCTAGATAGATCTATATCATATCTCCACTAGAAATTACAAGACCTAGAAAATTCACTTTATACAATAAAAATTCACACTTAGATAACTTAGCGTAATGTTGTCTTGGATATATCTTCACCCTTAACTCCAATATGATGATATCACATCCTAAGGTCAATCTCACTAAACACACAAATATTCATTACTTGATCCCTAAAGTTATCTATCCACATATCAACATACATGCATATCAAATCATATCAAAATACTTACCTTAATCCTTCATATATACCATCCTTAAGCATGTATGAGTCAATTATCGTTTACTACTTATGACCTGTACATGAACAACCTTTTTCCCCATAACATCATACAACCTTAAAGAAACTTTTGATCCACAATACAACACCTCAGAATATCAGAATAAAATTGATTTCCTAATAACTCACAAACATCATATGATAACATATATATCCCTTTAACAACTATCAAAGAAAATGATACATAGAAAATTATAATCATCCAAATGATCTCAAACCTATCACCAAAAGAAAGCTAACAGGATAAGCTATCACTCTTATGAAGACTTGAAATTCTAAAATGATCATATACTTAGCTAAAATTTTCAAAAATTGTAATAGATATAATCAGCGCTAATAGCTAGACCTTTGCTCATTAAAATAATCATAATGAAAGTTCTAGATCTCCATTGTACCTGATTTTGGTGCCCTTGACAAGTTAACATCCAAGAATACAACTTTTATGAAGATCATAAAATTCAACTCTATCAATATAATACTCTATCAATATAATACTTATATTGGCACAATAAAACTGCAGCTAAGACATTTCCTGCATAGATCAGCAAAAGAGCGTACCAAAGTCTAAAGCCCCAAAAATACCTTAAAACACTTTCAAACCATTATTTAAGCTTCTTCCTACAATCCTAAACCAAAATAACTTACATATTTAGCACAAAGAACTTAGAAACTAAAATAAAACCCTTATTCAACTTAACCCATAAAAAATCAATATATAAGCATCAAATATAATAAATCATATAATAAGATTTTAAAAGTAATAAAGGAAATATAAATTGATTCCAGTAAAGGTGGCAGTGCCTCCTAGTTAGGAATAATTTATAAAATCATGTAAAATAAAATAACAGAGATGTACACTTGAGCCTTTTATCAAAACATTCAAAACCTTGGATTCATTCGCTAAAACTATAAACTCTACCAAATGAGCACGGTAAACTCATAACTCACGGTCGATTGGATCGACCTGCTCTGATACCACTTAATGTAACGTCTGATTCTAACGCCCAATTTATATAATAATAATTATATATTTTCTTTTATAATATTTTCACAATTATATCGTTAACAATACTTATTTTTTTTTATAAAGATAAAGGTAAAGAACAATCATATTTTGTGAATTTAATACATGATATATGTTCTAAAATATTTACAATAATGTATTATTTTACACAATATATTTTTCTTTCACTTTTATTACAATATTTACATTGATAGTGAAAATAAATTTACAAAAATTGTAATAGATTCATCAAATAGCCTCCACATTCCAATTTCTTCCAAGGAATACCACAGCTATATCAACTGCAAAATGATCTGGAATCCAAAGTAGATCCATCTATTTTGTAATATATTTAATTTATAAAAACAAAGAAAAGAGAGGAGTAAGAACAATATCCAATAAATACAATAATTCAAAATTTGTAATCAATATTAAACATATATATATGTATATATATAAATATAAATATATATACAACTCATATATTAGATTTTCATGATACAATAAAATTTGAATTATACTTGTAGTGACTAGTCAGGATAAATGAGCATCATCAAAATATCAACCAATAAAAGGATATTTCACCTTAACCAACAATAGGATATTTCACCTTCATTCTTTACTCATTTAAATCCCCAAGGTCAAACCTCCAGCTACAAATAATTCAAAACTTTATCTTCTATGGCCATAGAACAATATTTATCTTCATAAATACGTGAAGAAATAATAACAATATGAGTCAAAGAGACTTTAACAAAACTATATCATAGTTAATTATAAATATATTTACAATAAATATATTTACGTAAAAAGAATATATTAATAATACCAATAATATAAATAAAAATGACAATCATTATAAAATAATGAAACAATATAAAATATGAACACCTTAATAATTATTATAGACAAAAATAATCAAAGGTTAAGCAAATAAATGAGGTTAGAGAGACCCCACTAAATAAATATACATAAAAAATAACATAAATAAATAAGCATAGTAGTATATAAAATTTTAAAGAGATAAGGTTCTCCTCCCCCTTACCTGGATAAGTAGGAGCTAAAACTTGAGCAGAACCTCCCCCCTCTGGATTCCCTCTTTCTTTCCCTCTCTTTCCCTCTTTCTTTCTCTTTCTCTTTCTCTTTCTTTCTTTCTCTCTCTCTCTCTCTCTAAATTTCCACTTTTGGCTGTATGATTTTTCACAGCCCCCTGCCTCCTATTTATAGGCAATCTGACGCACCCGGAACGGCCCGTACTGATTTCGGAACGGCCCGTTCCGGAACGTTCAAATATGCGTAAAATTCTCAACTGGAACGGCCCGTTCTAATATCGGAACGGCCCGTTTTCAAAAAGCAGAACGGCCCGTTCTGAAACCAGAACGACCCGTTCTCAATCTCAGCAGAACGACCCGTTCTCCCTCCGGAACGACCCGTTCTCCTTGTTGGAACGGCCCGTTCTGGGCCCGTTCTCAACTTGAAATTTCAGTATATTTTTATTGCTTGGAACGGCTCGTTCCAAGTTACCCTTTTACCCCTCAAACTTTAATAAAATTACGAAAATGCCATTAATAATAAAATTACAAAAATACCCTTATTCTTTTATTAAAATTACAAAATGCTATTAATTACAAAAATACCTTTTAAAAAATTGGAGTGTTACATGTAGTGAGAATGACTAATTATAAGTATGATACTAATTCTTTGGGGAAAAAATGAGACTCACCTAGAACCAATATAAACAAATATGATGGCCTTAGTGTATGTACATTAATTTATGTGGTGATGAGCATTTTTGCTCTATATGTTGGAGATATTGATTTCTAGATTTCTTATTTTTGTTGTTGTTGTTGTTGTTGTTTTTACTATATAATTAGTGATTATTTATTTTATTTGTTTTTGAGGCAATATGTTGATCTAGATGAAATTACATGAGAGATAACTAATGATAATTGAGTTCATTTAAGTATCTTAATTAAATGTGTAATCATATAATGAAAGTTAATACCTTTGGGATATTAGTGGTGTGAACTTTTTTAGTTTATATTTTAAAAGTTATAGTCATTTATGACATGAGCTGTATATCATGAGAAATTTTAGATATCATGATATGCTAGAGAGATGCCATAAATTGTAGTATTTAATATTGTGGATTTTCCATTGTATTTGAAAATACAATGATGATTAATTGAGTCTTGGATCCATATGAGAAAAAATTCACTAATGTTGAGTCATTACACTTTATTGTAGTGAGATTAATTTGAGATCAACCAATAATAATTATTGAATTAGAGTTTGTTACTCTAGAGATGGTTGATTATGAGGCTTAATGGTTGAGAACCTCTTAGCAAATATTTTTTTGAGAATATAAAATTAAAAAATGATGTGACATAGCAATTGCCTAAATAACTAAAAATGATAATGTATAGTAAATAACGAATTTGATTAGTCCTTTCACTTTAAACCCTTGGGGAGATATATTATTTATGAAGCATTTATGAGTTATTTATTAACATCAAGGAGGAATAAGATTTTATTAAAGCCACTTGAAACAAACAATGATGGTAATCCAACCTTTGTGATTGGAAGTCCCATGAAAAAGGTTCAATAGGAAAAACAAGTCACTTGTTAGTTTTATTAGCACTAAAATTAATTTTTTAATCTCTTCCTATGATGTGAGAAAGTATTAAAGCTGCACTAATAAGAGGATAGTCTTTATAGCTGAGTTTTATGTGATTATGAGAAAGCTTAACCTTTTATAAAGATTTTAATGATTTTCATATTTCTTATGGGTGGTGTATGATTTGTAGCATACACTTGATGAAATAACCTATATAAGTGTCAAATGGAACTGCTTGCATGGGATCTTGGCAAGATCTCTAGAACACTCATAAATATCAGGCATACGCATGACCTGAAAGCGCAACACAACGATAACGACAATAATTATGGGAGTGTAATGTGATTGGTTTACCTATGATACACACCAAGTGTTTTGAGTTCAATAGCTTATTACACTCACTACATTGTGTATTAAGCTTATCAATCTAGATCTAGTTCAATAGCTTGCTATACCAAGTTCGATGCATTACATCCCTTATGAGAACCCAAAAAGTTTTTTTAGAACCTTTTGAAATATGTGGGAGATTGTTGTATATTTTGAGATATTTCAAAAGGCTAATTAATTCATGAAATTATTTTGAATTTAAATTTAAATTGAATTTAAATTAAGAATAATTATTTTATTAATTAGTGGTATTAAAGTTCTAATGAGACATAATAACTTGACCGTTGTAGTTTTAATTAATTTTAATGACCAAACATTTCAAAATTAATTGGTTTTAATTATCGTGATTAATTATAACCACAAACGGTTAGTATCTCCTCATATAAATATTGAGATTCAATAAGAGTTAAAGAGACTAAGCACTAACCTCTTCTTTGTTATCTCTTTTTTGGGTTAAGAACTTGCCAGTTTTGTATCTTCAGTCTAATACTGGGAAGATCCTGTTGTATCCTAGGGGACTTGCGGGGAACTTTGCAGCTGAGTCTTTTAAGACAATGCATTGCACGCCTCAGAAGTTTGGATTCATTCGTGTTCTCAGCATGTATGGACAACATTGGCAAGGGATTAAGAAAGACATTCAACAAATATATTATGAAGGATCATTAAGGAATTAGCGAAGGCCTTTCACAAGAGAATAATGAGGAATTAGCGAGGCAATATAGTGATATTCATGACAACATTTTGTGAGCAAATAGTGAGGGATTAGTGAGGGCATTTCATGAGAGTATAGTAAGGGGTTCGTGAAGGAATATAGCAAGAGCTTAGCGAGGCATTAATGACGACATTTTGCAAGCAAATAGTGAGGGATTTTCAAGTATTTACAAGGGCATAACAAGGTCATTTCGAGAGAGCATAGCGACAATTTCCCGAGGGAATATAGTGAGAGAATAATGAGGGCATAGCAATGGAAAGTTGCAAAGAACTAAAGAGAAATGAGCAAAGAATCTAATAAACAACATTTTGCAATGAAATAGTGATGAAATAGCGAACACTACCTGCGAGGGATTTGTGAGGCTTTATCAAGGAAATAGTGAAGACATTTACCAAGGCATAAAGGGAACAAAAATTGCGAGGTAATAACGGCGCAACTTTGTGACGGATGAGCGAGGAAAATAGCACAGGATTGGTGAAGGAAGTAGCGAGGGATTTTTTTTCATCGCTAATTAGTGACTTGAATTTAGTGAAGGAATGTTCCTTTGCAAATCTTTCGCTACATAATTTAGTGAGGGATTGTTGAAGGAAACGTTTCCTCGCTAATTAGCAATTTCTTGTAGTGTATGTCATGATTTAACTATTATGTGTTTATGATATTATGGCTAGAATCTCACCAAGACTTAAAGTCTTATTAGTTTATTTTAAATGTGTCAAATTAAGCATGATTCTTGAAGAAAAAGAAAAAATTAAATATTTCTTGTATATTTTCCTTAATTATTATTAAATGTTATAGTAGAATATTTTTAGTAGGATGAAATCAAAAATCACCGATGACAAACTTTTGTTTATAATTATATATTTAATTTAGTTAAATGTTTGACATTTTTCTTAACTTCTTTTATTCTATAATATATGTTTAAACACAAAGTAATATACCCACTTTAAGTGTGAGACCTGACTCCAAAAAGAACTTGAAACAACTTGTATTTTTGCAATTGAAATCATGTCGCTTATAGGAAAATAAATTTTTACATATTATTGCATCCCCACCATCCCTAAAGAATTAAAAACATTTTAATAGTTTGGAAAATATAGCATATTATATAACAACTAGCAATTAACTTTTATCATTAAAAAAAGAAGGAAAAAAACACATTTATTTCACCCTAACAATGATAACATATTCAATTTATTTGAAGTACTTGAAGATTAAGAACTTTTTTTGTGACATCCTTCAACTTTGGATAATTAAATAAAAAATTTAATAATTTTAAATCAATAACATTTTATAATAATAAATTCTTAAATATCAATACTTATTAAAAGGATTCACAACTTTTTTCAACAACGTTATACAAAAAGACAGGCAAAATAATTTGCGAAATTAAAACAAGGTATAAATCACCTGATTGAACACAATTTTAACAATGAAAATGATGAAATAAAATTTAAATAATTTCAAATAAAATACTAAAACTAAAATCTATGCTTCAATGTCACACTAATCAAAGCAAAACCCTTCCTTAAGCCCCTCCATCAAATACATCCTTTTATACTTGATCTAATCTTGCATATGGTGATCAACTCAAACACAAACACACAAACATAGGGAGTGAGAATGCATTTAATCCATACATAACATATATGAAGCATAAGAATAAACACACATATCTACAACAAAAGTACATTTAAGAATACATATAAATCTCCATCCACCCATCTACAATAATAATTGCCATACATTTATTCATCATTTATGATCAACAAGTCATACAATTTATTTCAATTATAAAACAAGACTCATGAAATGCATGCTCTTAACTCTACCATGCATGTGGTATCAATTTCCCCTTCCTCATCAATACAAAATAGTCAATGAGCCATGAAGCAAGACCACTCATCTATAGTGTAAGGACCACCCATCTATAATGATCCCTCGAACCACCTTCAATTAGAGGATGTCTATCAAGGTCTTCTCAAAATGTTATAGTTGATTATGGTTGCCTCTCAAGGCATAGGTAGATGACCTATGGTATCCCACCTGTATAGACTTGCACTATTTCAAGAACAAAGTATGGATATATGGACTCAACAATCACATCATGACAACTCAATATGCAATAATTCACTTTCTCATTTGTTAGTCTGCAACACTAAACTTATCTATCTTATCTCCTTGCCATATTCATATTAATTCAGTACATCATACATTAAGATAACTCCTCATACAACATCATTAATATTTGCACACTAGAGTACATTATTTTAGTTAACTCTTCACACATTTCTACTCATAAATTTATTCTCTTAAATCTTAGTCTTAATCCCTCTTCTTAGCTCCTCAATTATCAAATCATTCATGAAAATAACTTTATAAGAAAAAATGGCATGGTGCCCGATAAGGTCACACTTGCGCTTGACGCTAAAAGGTTAGGAATCTCCCTACCAAACTCACGCTTGGTGTGGGATCACCAGCACCTGACGCGGCAAAGTTTGGGACATTTTTGTCTCAATCTCGCTCGGTGTGGTCTAGACCATGCTCAAGAAGTCAAGAACCCCCTTGCACGACATGGTCTATGCCATGCCTAGTGTTCCCTTTCTCATAAGAAATTGACATCAAATGACGTCAGGCGCAACACCTCATGCCTAGCATCGAGAGGTTTAGAACCTGTTTAGTAACCTCATGATTAGTGTGACCATTCTCACGCTTGACGTAGTCACAAAATTTTCAATATGCAAACCCACAATCTGCATAGTTCATTCCCCAAAGTTCACATTTACACATCAAGTCCTTCAATCTACAATCCAATCAATCAAATGATCACTCAATACTTCAATAACATCACTACATCACCAATTCATAAAAATTCATCAAATCAAACCTAAAACCCCTAAGTCTCATATTCCTAACTCACTAATATTGCATTTCATCATCAGATTTATTCAATTAGAATTCATACACAAAATTACAAGGACCACACACTAATTCAATCTTATAACATTCACATCATCTTTCATAGAAATTAATTCAATAACCTAAGAAACTTAGGGATCGTCTCTCTATCCTTATCTCTCATATATGTCCAAGGATGTGACAATCTCACTTTCTCATACCTAGAGTGATGATCTCATAGTTTAATGCGCTTCCCATAGCTCCAACTGCTAATTTGCACATTCTTCGGTGATCTCCTCTAGGTTCTCTTTTGCAAGTATTCTAGGTTTTCAAAAGATGCATAATAACGTAATTCTCTCGATTTTACTTATTTTTAATCAGCCTCTAAGTTAGGCCTAAAGTCCAACCCAAAACCTTTTAATTTACCTTTTCCCTTTTATTTTATTAATAAAACATTCTCTAATATTATACTCTATTTATTCTAAAATTTATATATTAATTTATTTTTTTTTAAAAAAAAGATGATTACTTTCAATGTGTATGAAGAAGATTATATATAGCAAGATGACATATATTGAAAGGATGAGTACGTAGATATTGTATTTACTTTATCCTTAGTTTCCTTATTATTCATGCTCATTTATTGTAAATATATTAGAAGAGATACTTAGCAACAATATTGTTTATTTGTGCATTTTTTTTTATCAAATGCGCAATTTTGTTATCCAACAATAGTTATTTTGTGATTAGTTTATTTAAATATATGGGCATGTGAAAAAAGTGAAGATACTTATTGTAAATAATACTTGGGTTAAAGATAAAGATGTTAACAAAATAATACTTGTGTTGTAGAAATTAGGAAATCCTATAAATTAATTATTTCACTTTAGTGAAAATCTTGGTTTCTTATTTTTTAATTTCACTTTAGTGAAAAAAGTCAAGGACTAGAAATACTAAGATAAACAAAATGTGTTGATCTTTCTTATTTTTTTTAATTTCACTTGTTTATCCTAATTACAGGAAGGATTGTTTGTGAAAAATGTTTCTTCTAAATTTTTTTAATGATTTTTTTTCTCTTACAAATGATCCTTACATTTTTACATAAAATTGTTTTTAGGGTTGATCCAACATATTATTAGGTCTAAAATAAATTTTAAAGTGAAATTTTTATTAAAATTAATAATAATACTTTTGATAAAAATTAAAAATATTTTAGAGATGGATCTTAAAAAAAATATTATATTTATATATCTTTTAGAAATAGACCTTTTGAAATGAATTTTTAAGAATATAAAAAGTGACTTTAAAGTTATGAAATCTTAAAAAAAAAAAATATAAATATTAATATAAAATATTTTCTTTAAAGGAGTCTAAAGCAAAGACTTTATTGACCTTACTTTTAGTTGTTCTCACAATGACATGGTACATAAAACAATACTTAGGCCTAATTTAGCTGATTTTAGGAACAATTTATTTGAATTTATCTTTTATTATAAATGCTTGTAAGCGCATTTGGAAGAGAGCATGATATGTTTATTAGTTTAATTTTTGTTAGTCACTTTTCCCAGCATTAAAAATATTATATTTAAAATTTAAAAATTAAATAGATACATTATTATTATTACTATTATTTCTAATTTTATAATTTTATTATATACTAATCTATAAAAAAGAAATGAATTGTAAGAAAAAGTCTAATGAATGCTTCTCAAATATAAATTAACTCTAACATGATATAAATAACTGTGTATAAAAATAATAATTTTAATAATCAATTTGAATGGAGTAAAAGTTCAAACAAAAAAAAAGGTATCTATTTGTAAAAACAACAACAATAAAGTTTAAGGATGAATTATAATAAAATTAAGTTTATGAAATTTATTTTACAAATAAACAAGATATATTAAAATTTAGTATTTATGTTTTTTTAACATTGAAAATCACCCATACAAAATAAGTTTCAAAAAAAAAAAAAAACTATTCTTATTTGATTTGATATGAGAGTTCAACGATAAAAACATAAAGCAATTCATCTAAGTTTTGATTTGTAAGAATCTTTAAATGGATAAAGGGATACATAATTTAGAAATTTTATGTTTTAAAGGATAAATTAACATACTTTATCTTCAAGGATTTAAATTGAGAAAAGGTATTTTACTCTAATAAAAGAGTGGTTAAGTTATATACGGGGCTTACGATTATTATGGGCCTATGTTAAATATTCTGTTCATACTAATCTAGAAAGCCCATAGACTCTGAATCCTATTATGGGCCTAGACTCAATTTGTATTCCTAATGAGTTTCAGCATTATGTAACTCTATCTATGCGAAGGCCTTATACAAATGGTAGTATTTTTTTGTTAACCATTAAAGTTAAATTTGGACGATAAATTTAAAAATTTTAGAGTATTTTAAAATTTAATTATTTAGATTTAATTTTTTTATCATTCATTAAATTTTTCTTATGAAATTTTATGTTCGAACATTATTATTATTATTATTTGCATAACAAATTTTAATAGAGTAAGTCATGTGCATGACAATACATATTTACATAGCAGGAATTAACTTACGTTATTATAACTTATAAGTGACAGTAATTCTTATACTATTTAAGTCACTATGGTTTACTTAATGGTAGTTTTAAATAATTTACGCAAGTTTTACATTCAAATATTAATTATTAAGTTCAAGGTATTTGAATTTTTTTGCTAACTTTTATGATTTTAGCTATATTTCAAGTTGTATTGTTTATAATATTATCAAGTGATATAAGTTAAGTTGGTGGAGTTCAAAAAATAAAGTTCAGTCTAAATTGAAATAATATTTACAGAATTTCAGATTTAAATATTATTATTGTTATTATAATTTCTATGAATTAAAAAATAAAATATTATTTTTTATTAAAATTTATTGTTGGATTGAAAACTTTTATCATATAAATTATATCTGCAAAATCTTAATGTCAAACTCAATTGATATACATCAAAATATATACAAACAAAAATCCTTTGATATATTTGTCAAAAATTTGATGCAAAGAACCAGTGTAATATATAATTATGACTAAATTATACTTTTCGTATTTTATCTAATTTATTAAATTTATTTTGGTTATTTATATTTTAAAATATTTATTTTGGTTCTTTATCTCTTAAATTTATATTAATTTTATTCTTTTAAAATAATGATTATTTTAAATTTTGAGACATAATTTTGGACAAATTTTTTATTGATTCAAGACTTGAAATTTTTTTTATTAAATTCATTTATATAAAAACTATTGAATATAATTAAAGTTCAAATAAAAAAAAATTATAAAAATAATAAAAATTGTATAAAATAAGTCTAAAAGACAATTGAAAATTCAAAAACTATAATTAATTTCATACTATTTTCTAGTTACTTATAAAACATTTTTCACACAATTTTCATTATGTTTATAGTCCTTTTGGATTCAAATGTCACTTGAATATTATAATTTTTATATAGTTGAATTTATTATTATAAGTTTCATATATCGGATCATTTGAAATTGATTTAAAATTGTGTTACATATTATTGTTTTAAAAAGATCAAATTGATTCAAATATATGTAAAAGATAAATAAGTAAAATGAACATTTTAAAATTTAAAGGACTACATGCATAATTTAACTTGTAATTATAAATTAATTGAATTGATTACACACATATATAAATAAGAGTTTAGGATTATTTCATTTAATAATTTACGGTTTACATCAAATTTTATCAATCCAACCGAATTAAATATTCTTAATAAATAAATCAAATTTATAAATTTTTACAAAATTTAAAAATTAGTTGATATTTAGTTTTATTAATTCAAATTGTTGTATATTCATAAAATATATTAAACATCAATTTAAATTAATGAAATATATTATCAAATAATTTTCAAATGTTGTAAAATCTTATAGACTTGATATATTTACAAAGAATATTTAATTTAATAGTTACATTATTAAAATTTAATATAAACTCTAAATTATTGAGTGAAGTAACTCTATTAAAAGTTACTTTTGAACTAAGTAAATTTTTTTACAAATTTTTAAAAATATTTTTACCTCTAAATAGTAAAAACGCCTGCACATTACATGCCACATAATTAAGATAAAAAAGAAACGGAAAAAATAAGAGTGTAAAAGATGAAAGAAATTACATTTGATTATTAAATTTTATATGAATGGTCTGTATAATATTATTTTAAATATATAATTAAGTTGTATGATTAAGATTTATTTCCCTCGCATGATCACATGTTTTCGCTACATATATATAACAAAAGATCAATTTACATATGATTAACAATTTATATTAATCCTCACAACAAGCATAACTTTACCTACAGTAAATGGTAGGTTATTGAGTAAAATAACTTACTAAGAATTATTCTTAAAATAAATAAATTTCTTTTCAAATTTTTCAAATGGATAAAAATCTTAAAATAATATTTAGAATGGGTAAAAATGTCTTTAAAACAAGACTTTTAAAGTGAAATTCGTATTTAAAAGTACGACTTTTGCTTTTAAAAAAAAATTAAAATTATGTTCTAAAACAATTTTTAAAATTTTATAAAAATATTATTTAACGTAAAAAAATTAAGATAAGTTGTGTTTGACATGCACGACTTTACTATTTTAAAAATATAAATAAAATAAAATAAAATAAAATCATGTTTTAAAAATACGATTTTCATTGGTAATTTTTTTTTTATGTCTGTGAAGCGGCTTCCAGCAGATGAAAACACGACTTATTTATTTAAGACTTTTTTTATAAAAAAAAAGTTATTCATTTTGGAATTTTTTTTTGTATTCACCCCTATAATGTAAAGAAAAACCTAATGTGTATTATTATAATGTTTCGAGCCATATACTAATATTATTGCAAGAAGTGTGCATCTCTATTAATTGTTTATACGTACCTATCAAATTAGATTGTTGAGCTGTTCACTTCTCGTTGGGCATAGAAATTAAGAATTAATATTTATTCAAGCAACATACTATAGTATATATATGAGCCAACATTCAATTTAGTGCTTTGCACGATTTAATTATATTCTAGTCATATTCTTCCATATGAATCGATTTCTTTCCGTTAAATATTTCCAACATTGGACATGATTTGGAACAACTGATCTAAAGACAAAAGTAATGTTGGTCTTCCACCATCCGTTACCTTTTTCTTTCCCTTTTTTATTTAGCAAAGGAAAAAGAATCCTATGTTGGTTATATGTGCGAGGACTAAGGAGACAAATACCTCAGAAGAATTTTATTATTTTTATTTTTATATGTTTGATGGGTCTTTGATTGAAAATAAATAGCAATGATAGGTTTTAATCGATCTAGACTCCAAATCAACCTTATCAGACTCAACCTCAACTAGTAGACAATTTGGTATATCGGTAAATGAGTTAGTGGATTAGTAGTTGAATCATGTAGTCACCTATTTGGTATGTATGATTCAACAACCTATATTAAATTAAAGACTATAAATAATTGAAGATATATAAATTTTATGTTTCAAAACAAATATTATAAAAGTAAAAATATATTATAAAATTTTTATGGATAAAAATATTAAAATTTTTAAGATTATATACTATCATCAAATTAGAATTAGAACAATTGAATAACATAATAAAACAAATTAAAAACCTATGCACAAGAAACTAGTCGCAAAGTAATCTCTACTCAATCTAATCAACAAGCAATAGACAAAATAAAATAAAATAAAAATATAATTAATGAATTGTGCATTAGAGAAGGGTTACGTTGCTGTGCAATGAGCATATGACAAACATGTTGCTTGATGAAAACAAATGGTGAATGATGACAAACATTAAAGATTGTGTTATTGTATAATGAGTAGATGATGAGCACTACATTGACAAGGTCACATTGTCATTGTTAGAATGCACAATTGTGAGAGAGGAGAGACAACAAACATTATATGGTGCAGTCAAAACTATAGAGGAGAGTAAGGAATGGAGAAGACGGATGAATAGAGGAGAGTCATGAACATTATATTCCTAATTAAAATAAAAAAAAATGCATTAACCCAACTAAGTCAAGTAAACTTGTCGAGTCACCAGTCACAGGTTAAATCTACTTAGTCAGATCAGGTCATATCAAGTTGAAAGCATTCCCGATCCATTGGTCGGTTTAGACCGATAATATTGTTGGTTCTTGGGTCAATCAGTCAGATCAAGCCAAGTTTGATAACACTATTCGCAATTCAAGTGAGACTTTTTCCAAGAATGAAAAGGGGTTAAGATAAAAAACATAGCATAATAAAATAAATCATACATATAACATACAAGAAATTTATTATCTTATAAGGATGACACAACTGATTAAATATTTTCATTTCTATTAACTAAGACTTGAGATTGAATCCTATTTTTTATGTTTTCCATGCAAGTTTCTACTGAGTACATTACCATTTAAACTTATCATTATTTTTCAACTATGTAAGGATTCTAAACCAACTATTTTTTGGTGAAGTGTTTTTAATCTGACTAGAAAATTTGTCTATAATATTTATTCATTTTGGCTTTTATTACTTGTTTTAATTGCTAGTATCTATCCTACATAGTACAAAAAAGAAAATGAGATTTAATAACATGATATCACATAAGTTATTTTACAATCAGATGTAATATGTAACACGATAACATTTTTGAAAATAATATCAATTATACTATATTGTTTGTAGTTTAACTAATGTATTATAATATTTTTTTTACATATTTGTAATTTAATCGATGTAGAAAGGAGTATACTTCATTGGTTCAAATTTGACAGGATGTAGAAAAAAAATATTAATTAAACTACAATTAATGTAATATGTCTTTTAAACTTTAGAAATGCACAATATTTTCAATATTTGTGGGTGATGGGTGTAGTGTGAAACACATCACTCTCCTTTTCATGTATGTTTGTTTGTGTTGTTTGTTTGTTTTTTTTTTTTCAAATCTAGAAAGAGGAAGAGACATGGGAGTTGTTGATCTAGTTGGAGTCATAGAGGAGGATGGAGTCATGGCTGTAAATGTAGATCTATACAACATTGATGAACGGGAGGCTCAAAGGGGTGTTTAAGTCTACAAACAAGTCTAGAGGGTTTATTGTATGGTTGGGGAGAGGTAGGTGGTGGTCACAAAAAGAAAGTGGGAAAAGATTTTTTTGTTTTTTGTTTATTTATTTTAATTAGCACTTTTTCATCGGTTAAAAATAATCGATGTAAAAAGTTATTACATTTCACTTTGACAGGATCTACATTGATTAATTTTTATCAATTAGTTTTTTAACCGATGTATAATGCCTTTTTTAATCAATGTAAAAGATGCTTCTACTAGTGATATATGATGAATGATAAAATCATAATTTAATAGAACCTGAAATCCACATGATATGAAATATAGATGAATATATGTTTGATTGAGAGTGAGAAAGAATCAATGAGAGAAATTAAAGGAGATTAACTATGAAAGAAGAAAATCATGCAAAGACATAGTAACATTAAGGGACAAAATGGTAAAGAAGAAAATCATGCAAAGACATAGTAACATTAAGGGACAAAATGATTATGCAAATATGTAAAATATTTCTTTAAAAATTTGTTTATGCTAAGATAAATAGGGGGCAAAAAAATAAATATTAAATAATATATATGTTGAATTATCACAAATTGATTGTCAATCATATAAAGTCTTTCTATTTTAGAATTTGTAAAGATATGATTCTTATATATTAATTGTAGACAGTTCATTAGCTTAAATAGGAGAACGTAAATTTAGGAAGAAAAATCCCTATATATTAAATGTATACCTTCTGTACTGATATATGAAAATAAAGGGAATTATCAAAATAAAGGGAATTATCAAACCTTAAAGCTATGCCTCTTGTTCTGTTTTTCATGAATATATACACTTTAAATGTTTTGGGGGACGCAAAAAAGTGTATGACGAATACTTACAAAAGATAATATTCAAGTTAAATGACATTGTGAATATAAAGTAACAAGAAAGAAAGAAAAAAAAGTGTACCTAATATTATCAAGCTTGAGCCGTTTATATTTTTGATATGTGGGGACATATCCCACTTGCTAACTTGAGGGGCATTCTGACTTATCTAATATTCAATAAATTCAATTTAATCCTATCAAATCATGTTTTCTTTTATATTTTATTTACTAACGTGAAAATAAATATAAAAATACATCGTAATAAATAAAAATGAATTTAAGACATCGAATATCACATCTAAACTATAAATATGCTGATAACAAAAAAAAATTACGTGCAACAAGGATTAGAAACATACTAGAAATATTACCATAAAGAAACACAAAAAACAATTATTTAAGGTGATTTGACCTGCCTTGTATTCGTATATAACATTCTACTTTTCATAAATAAATTAAAGAAATATTTTAATTAATTAATAGAGTTATAATTATATGTTGAGTGATATTTTATTAAAATTATAGTAATTGTTATTTACTTTCTTATTTTAAAATAGTGAGAAATAATTTAATGGGCTTTTGTCGTCAGACTATGTATGGAATAAGGTTAATATTTCTATATAAACATGTTAGTAAGCTAGTGTTGACTCACTTTATTAATAATATCTCGTGATCTGAAGGGGATGGAGAATTAAAGGTAATGAGAGAAGACCTTGAAGATCTAAACTAAGAGTTTAACATCCATCAAGGTAAGTGAGAATCTCGCTTCAGTTCTAGGTTAACTATTGGGTAATCGGATTGACCCCCAATCCTGTTGATTGTGTATGTATATTTGAGGGATTAAACCTAAATCTTGTTTGTAATTGTAATGTATACCTGTTGTCTCTTGATTTCTATATGTATGGAATTGTATAATTGATCTATGAGTTGCCTTAATTGTGAATCCATAAGTGTCTGTCAATTCTCAAGGGAATCCTAAGGATGAATACAAATCAATTTCATATTGAAACCCTATTAATAAGAGCGAATTAATTAAACTATAGATGCCTTTTTAATAAAATGAATCTGTGTAACATAGGAGAATTAATGTGAGTGCAATTCGTAGATTATGCAAAATGCATTTTATTGATACCACGCTAGGTGCCACTTGGGGCCGTCAAGAACGAGGAGGTGCACATTGGGCATGAGAGCTACATAATGTCCATGGCATTATTGATGCCAAGCGTGACCTTGGTCATGATCGGGATCTTCAGGGGCTCCCTATCGTGAACTCGTCAAGCATGGGGAAAGTCATGCCAAGCTTGATTCTTCTAGAGGCTCTCAGTCTCGATCATATCAAGCGTAGGGTAAACCATGTCAAGCACTACCTTGTTCCTAAAACTTAATTATATGAATATTTGCCTAATGCATGTGTATAGATTGATAAGTAAACCTTATGAATTCATGATTGAGATGAGAATTATGTGCATAGTGTTGGAAATTGAGAATGTAATGTGATTCTATGAAATTGTGATATGTGATATGTGATAAGTGTAACTGATTGTGTAAATAAGTCCAAGTATAACTTAGTAGTGATGTGACTTGTGAAATGTGAAATCATGTGAATGTGAATTTGGTGACCATGCATAAAGTCTATATGAAATGCATCATTTGCATAACACGTTTTTGTGATGGGTATGTTGTGAAATACACTATTAGGGAAGATCTCCTTTGTGTAGCTTGAGGATTCATGACCTTGGAGATAACTAGGTTTTGAAGCCCCAATCCCCCCACTCTATGTGCATGGGATGAAACTTGACCAACATAGCTATCCTAACGCACCACTGGTGTATTTTCTCCTAGTGTAGAGTGTTGTGATAACTTAACCCTATAGGGATAAAATGTTTTATTGACACCACAAACATGTAGTTAAAAGAGTCTTGTCCTTACATGGACATAGCATACCAATTATGTTTAAATTTTGACATTGAAATATGATGAAATGTGATTTGATAGAATGTGAATGAATGATTATTGTTTTAATTGCTCTATGTTATAGGTGAAACATTTATTCTTGAATCACATGTATGCTATATATTATGTTATTGTATGTGTGTGACTACCTAACCACTTCTTATACCGGTAATCAAAGTGAGATGTTTCTCACTCTCCTTTTTTTGTTGTCTTGTCTTGGTGTGTTTACACAAGTGAATTTAATTATCGAGAAGTTCGAGTTTTATGTTGGGATCGCTTTGTTAAGATGTGACATCAGAGTTTTAGTTATGGGTTGTTTCTCTTCTATCATTACATTAGAAATTTAGTTTCTTTAAGACATTTTTGCTTCCGTTAATGGTTTTTCGTTTTCTATCTTGTTATTTGGAGAGTTGTAATGTGATATATACCTTTTCTATTTAGTTAATGAAGTATTTTTTAGACTATTATATATATATATATATATATATATATTATTAAGTTTATGCATGAGGATTAGAGGGTGTTACATTTAATGGTATCAAAGTAAATTCTCTCTCCTAGTACAATGTGGTTTGAGGATGAACCAGGTGAAAGTTGGTGGACTTGTAATAGTCCTAATACATCAAAATAAAGCGATCCATAGATTGTACATTTGTTTAGATTGTACATTTGTGAGACTATGTAGTACTTGAGGATAAATTAAAATAATTAATTTATACTACTTATACTAATAAGATGTACTTATTTTTAGTAGCTCATCGCTTAAAAACATTATAGCTAAGCATGTTTGGCTTGGAGCAATTTACGAATGGGTTAACTTCTAGGAAATTTTCCAAAAAGTGTGAGTGAGGACAAAGCACGTTAAAAAGTATTATGTTGGCACTAGTGGAAAAAAGACTTTTAAAATCGGTTATTTTTGACTTTTAAAATCGGTTCTGTAACCGATTTTGAAAGAGCCGATTTTAAAAGTTAGACTTTTAAAATCGGTTAAACAACCGATTTTAAAAGTTAACTTTTAAGATCGGTTGTTTTATAATCGATCTTAAAAGTCTGGCCGTGAAAAAAAATTAAACTGGAACGGCCCGTTCCAAAACCGAAACGGGCCGTTCCAGTCTGATCAAAAGGCCTAAAAGTTCACTTGAAGTACGGGGCGTTCTCCAGGGAGAACGACCTGTTCTCCTTGAAGAACGGCCCTTCTGCAAGGAGAACGACCCGTACTCCTTGGAGCACGGCCCGTACTCCTTGGAGAACGGCCCATACTCCAAGGAGTACGGCCCGCTCTCCCTGGAGAATGCCCCGTACTCCGTGGAGAACGGGCCGTTCCCCAAGGAGAAAGGGTCATTCTCCAAGGAGTACGAGTCGTTCTCCTTGCAGAATGGGCCGTTTCAGCTGCGAAATTTTCCCAAAATGAACCTACAACGAAAATTGAGACGAGAAAAGCATGAGAAAACGAAAAGAGACACAAAAAGAACATAAGTAGACAAAAATGAAAACGAAATTTACCTGGAGACTTTAGAAAATGAGAAAGATTAAAGAAAATGAGAATGGAGGGGAATATAAAAGATTTTTGACAATACTTTTAAAATCGGTTAAATAAGAACCGATTTTGTATACTACATACAAAATCGGTTATGAGAGAACCGATCTTAAAAGTGCTTTTAAGATCGGTTCTTTTGTAAACGATCTTAAAAGTACCACTTTTAAGATCGGTTCTTTTATAACCGATCTTAAAAGTACTTTTAAGATCGGTTAAATTTTAACCGATCTTAAAAGTGTTCATGTTATTTACAAAATTGCCACCGCGTCACTTTTAAGATCGGTTACCTTGTAACCGATCTTAACCGATCTTAAAACTCCGATTTTAAATCCAATTTTTGCACTAGTGTGGTTTGTGGGGTCAATTGTTGATCCTAAAAGTGGACAGACATCTAAAAAAAAGGCTACTTACGAAGGATTACGACAGGTGAAGGGTTTTAACCAACAAGGAGTTGTGTGAAGTATCATCATCTGAAGTGTCACCGTGTGAAGTATTATGGAGAGGATCCATTTAGACGTCAAATATGATGAGTGTTACAATGTCCATAAAGATATTCATTATCTCAAAAGGTATTATATATATTTCTAAAAAGTCCTTCTTTCAAGTTTTATAGATGAAACTTGAAAATCTCCTCTCGCAAGTTTTATAAATGAAACTTGAAAACTTTTTCTCACAATTTTTGTAGATGAAACTTGTAACAAAAGTATTTTGACGAAATATGACAAATCCTCTTTCACAAGTTTTTCAGAGAAACTTGGTAAACTCTCTTTTACAAGTTTTCTAATGAAATTTGACAAAATTTCCTTCACAATTTTTTTGGTGAAAGTTAATAAACTTCCTTTACAAATTAGTAATTTTTTTCATTTGAAGAGCTTTTATTTATTGATATAACATCCTAAACAATATGTTAAAGATAAATAATATTTTTTTATATAAATAATATCTTAAAAAATTAAAATCTTAAATTTGAATTATTATTCTAACAAAATATTAGTTAAAATAATCTTAAATTTTATTAAAGAAATATCATGATAAAAGTCAAGCACATCCTAACAAAGGCACAATTGTGATGATAAAATTATGAAAAAAATAAATTTATAATTTTTTAGTTATCCAGGTATAAATGGTATGATAATTTCATAAATAAACAAACGCATTTGTGTATAAATTTAGTTTGGATTAAACTATACGAAATTTCAAAACTAAAATCTGCATGAAATGTAATTCAGCATATATAAATAATTTCAATTATTTATTTTCCCGAGTTGTGAATTGGGTCGATTTTCAATATCTTCAATTTTCAATTTATTGGGTTCAATGTTGGCTAGTTAATACATTGAATTTAGAGTATCTCTACTCCCAAATCCCAATAGTTGGAAGTATGCAAGGTATTTGCAGAAAAGGTGGAATATTCCAGAACTTCAGCTTAGATGCGTCGCATGATTGATGACATACACAGGATCTCCATCAACTCAACTTTATTTATTTCATTTAGGTCTATTTGATGATCAAATAATTATATGATTTCCAATTTTTTTAAATATTTGAATAATAATTATAATTTTAAAATAATATATATATTTTGAAAATTTAAAGATAAGAAAGTACATAAATAAAAAAATATTTTTGTAATATAATTTAAATTATATTTTTATAATTTATAAATTTTAATGGATAGTCAAATACTAACCTCTTTAATCGTAAGCATGTTTTGTCTCTCTTAATAAAACTTCTATCACATACACAATTATAGAATTAAACCTTACTAATATATTTATAGAAGTTAATTATCTCTTAACTATATTAGATTTTATTGATTTGTTGTTTTTTTTTATTTTTATGTAAGTACATTTAAAGAAAAGGAAAGAGTGAGAAATGTTTTTATTTATATTTAGAGATCATGAGCTAGTACTTAATCATCGTTAAACGGTGATGAAATGTAACACTGGCATTTGATTATTATTATTATTATTTTTAATTTCCAAATTTTGTTACCTTGTGTAACACCAGATTCGTTCTCTAGCAATATATGATAGAGCAGAGAGCAGATGTAGTTTATATATAGTTTAGGGTAGAAGTAGTTGCTCCTACACAACAAGAAATCCCATTAAATCCGTTTTACAGCTGTACGTCACTGGATTCAGCCCTTTTAAAAAATCTTAAAATAAATATAATTAATAATAAAAAAAGTTTAATGTAAATATATTTTTAGCCACTTAAACTCAGTTAAAAGACTGAAACATATACATTTTTTTTTTAAATTATAGGAAGTTGATTAATTTTAAATTTGAGGGTCAAAAGTATTTTATTAAAATTTTCTTATTAATTAAATATTTTTAAACAATTTTTTAAGTATTTTATATATTTTTAACCCTAAACCCTAAATCCCATTATACCTAAAGTTGATTAAAGAAAATATTTTTTTATTTAATTTAATATAATTATATACAAAGAGAAAATAATCATTTGATATAGAAGTTTAATTATAAAACGTGTATTGAAAAATGAAAAAAAGACATACGATTACATGAGAAGAAATATACATACAATTTTTTTATTTGATTTTAAAGGATAAAAACTCTAATTTATCATGTTAGGGCAGATTCTTGGTAACACATTATAAAAATTCTAATAAAGTACATTAAACTTATAAAATTATACATAAATAAAAAATTAATGGCAAAAAATATATTTTTTTGTCCCTTATATTATTTATTAGTGTTAATTTAATCTCAGTTTAATTAATTGAACCAATTTAGTCCCACATATTTAAAATGTATCTTAATGTTTGATTTTTCGTTTCCTCCGTTTAAATACTTAACGGATTTGATACATGTCATGCCACGTGTCATGTTATCATGACATGTGTCATGTTGTCATGCCACATGTCATACTGTCATGTCATCAGGTAATGTGTCATGCCACATATCATGATGTCCAGGCATGTGGCATAACAACATGACATGTGACATGATACATGTCATATCTGTTAAGTATTTAAACAGAGAAGACGAAAAATTAAACATTAAGATAAATTTTAAAGATATGAGACTAAATTGATTCAATTAGTTAAAATGAGACTAAATTGAATCTAATAAATAATATAAAGGACAAAAAATATATTTTTGCCAAAATTAATTGATGTTTCATCGCAATGTTTCATTTTAACATATATTGTACTATTTAAAATATAAATAAATAAATGTTAAGAGAACAAAAATTGAATTTTTTATTCATTAAAGTTTAATTATATTGAAAATATATAACATTTATTTTTAAAATATTCAAAAACATTTCACATTATATAATTATATTTACTTAAATTATGCATGCGTAGTCCATATACGATAAAATAAAAACGTTGCCATATTTAAATGTTGTACACATTAAATATGTTTGAGAACTATAACACAACATATAAGTCCAACAACCAAATCGTGGACAGAATCGAATCTTTGAATCAAAGTACTAAATATTTGCGAGGAAACATCGTGGATGTCTCCTTAACACAGGCATAAACATGTATCCAAGAGCTTAGGGATATCATATATTAATCAAAGCCAACCACTTTCTTCCACATAATTTGTTGGAAAACAAGACAATGATATGAGCATGATTCACGTTCCTTCAAGGGCTTCGAAAGAAAAGTTTGTGTTTGAAGTGCTTGTTAAACAAAGCACCTTTGTTTGCTGTCAAAGGGACCATCATTAATCAGTTTCGTGTCCATATGCGTGCCCATTAAGCAATTTTCACGATCGAGGATTCATTTCATCTTTCTGTTAATTATGGTACCCTCGACCTATATATATAAATATAAACTTCTAAGTCAACTTGCACCACTCAAGCTTTAATTTAATTGGGCACGTATAATGTTACTATTTGTCAATTTAATTTTATTTAAGCCGATGTTGATATGTTTTTATTCTTGCGGTGGAAGTTAAAGTCTATGTCAATTATAAAACTTTTTAACCAATGCATTATTTTTACCAACTTTAAAACAAAAAATCTTAAATAATTTTCGTATATATATATATATATATATATATATATATATAATACTTTATATCATCAAGACTCCTAGGCTTAGTAGTTTAATATATATAATCTCTTTGTAAAATGATAAAAGCATATTTCCTTCTTACTTTACAATAGAAAGATGAAAGAACACGTGTCTTAGTTTCATGAGTCAACATAGAAAAGATTCTCAAATTATATGATATGGGGTGTTACTTGCAAGGACCTAACACTAAATATCACACAAATACATGTGCACATACATACATTACATATCAAATAGTATTGTTGTTGCATGATCGATCACTTCAACTATATTGAAAAGTAAAATTTTTTTCTAACATTAAATATTCAAGGTGCATTCAATCAAAGAGATAAGAAAAGGAAAACATACAATTTCTATAAAAACACGAAGAGAACAAAAAGAAAAAATAATTCCAATTGGAAATAGTAGATTAGACCATTTTGGTATATTTTTTTGTGGGTTGATGGTAAGTCAAACTAAAACACGTCAAGCTAACCCATTTTGTAACCTTTACTTGCAAGCAAGTGATATTGGTTGAAGTCTTTGATGCTTTAGCTCAAGTTAAGACATTTATGTAACGTCCCTTAAATTCAATGTCTCAATAATTGTACTCTATGACACTTCATAGATGACATTACACTTAACTCTTTGTTAATTAGGTTTTGTGATCTTCATAAGAGTTGTATCCTTGAATGTTATATTTTCAATGACATTAGAATCACTTAAAAAAATGTTTAGAACTTAAGTTATGATCAAATTAGTGAGCGGTGGTTAAGCTGTCAGATTTAGGCTATAATTATGCAATTTTATAATTTTTAAGTATAATAGATGATAAAATCAACTCTTTATGTCAACATTAAAATTGTAGATAATTGTCTTAAATTTCTATTAAAATTAAGATCAACTTGATATCATAAATATAATTTTAGATATTGTGTTTGAACCACATGACGTCATAGAAGATTAATTTACAAAAAGACAGTTTACGAGTGGTGATGATGATTGTTTTACCCCTTTAAATATTTAGTCTTGGGAATGATGAGACACCTATATCAATATTTAAGAAAGAGAAATTATGAGAAAGAACAATTACCAATAAGTTATGATGTGATTTTAAGGTAATATGAAGGAGGATTGATATGTAGATTTTGAGGTACTTTAATGATGGTCAGCTTAGCAATGTGTGATAAGATTTCTCTTATCCAATACGATTCAATAGAAATGCTAGTTGATATAACTAAGGAAAACTATAAGCTACTGAATAATTTCTTCTTCCTTTCATAAAAGACCAAAGGTCCCTTAAATACAAATATGATATTAAAAGCAAAAGGATAAAATAGACTAAATTATTCTGACGGTTAAAAGAAGAAAACTTAAACATACGAAGCAGCAAAACAAGGATTTCAAACGACTATATTAGGAACCAAGCTAACAAATGGGCTGCCAGCAATTATATATATATATATACTTTTAAATATAATTTTTAAGCCAATTGGGTCGTTTCCTTTAACGTTTGGGCCTAGATGTATTGAACTCCTCATCTGGGCCTTGTTCCTTTGGGTTGCACGTATCAATACGCGCCCCATCAGAATTGGCTTTGTCCTCAAAGCCGTTGGAAGTATCTAGAGTAGTTTCGAGGTGAGTGGACGTGGCATTTAATGAATTGGTTGGAATTGTGCTTGTAGAGAACAATGGTGATTTAATTGGAGAAGGTGAGGCACAGATCAAGGAATTATCAACGGTGGAATTTAAATGGGAGGATCCAGCTGGAACGTCATTTATGAAGGTAGATGTGGTGGCAGTATTAAGTGAAGAAGGAAGTGAAGTGTTGGGAACTGAAAGGGATGGTTTAGAAGTATCTTCCTTAGGACCAGAAAATAAGACGGAAGAGACGGTGTTGCTTGTGGAGGAGCACCGATGAAGCGTCGCAGCAAGGAAACATGAAAGACATTATGGATGCGCGACGAAGATGGAAGAGCAAGCTCATACGTAACTTCACCAATACGACGGACAATTTGAAATGGTCCATAGAACTTGGGGGCTAACTTTTGCAAACGGCAGAGAGTAATTGAGTGTTGTCGGTAAGGATGTAAACGCAGCCAAACCCATTCATTCGGTAAAAAGGTGATGTTGGTTCGCTTCTTATTAGCTTGAGTTTGCATGATTTGACGGGACCGATGAAGATTCTTTTTTAACTGAGTAAGGATGCTTTATTTTTGAAGGAGAGTAGACCCGATCATAGGAAGATGAGTGTGTTGTTGATGATAATGGAGTATGGAAGGTGGATCGTGACCGTATAAAGCTTTAAAAGGGCTCATTTTTATGGATGAATGCCAAGATGTGTTGTACCACCATTCGGCTAGGTGAAGATGGTTGAACCAGTGGTTGGGATGGTCTCCGACAAAGCAACGCAGGTAGGATTGAAGACAGCGGTTAACGACCTCAGTCTGGCCGTCCGTTTCTAGATGGTAAGCGGTAGAAAATTTCAAGGTGGTACCTTGGACCCTAAAAATCTCTCGCTAGATATTGCTAAGAAAAATGGGATCGCGGTCAGATACAATACTTTTAGGGACACCATGTAAGCGAACTATTTCCACCTCAAAGCGTTGGGCGAGGTTGGCAGCAGTGAAACAAGAAGGCAAAGCAATGAAGCGACTGTATTTAGTGAGACGATCCACAATGACCCATATGACTGTGTGACGAGCAGAGGAGGGTAGGTGAGTAACAAAATCCATACTTATGTCTTCCCAAGCTTGATGTGAAACTGGTAGTGGTTGTAGGAGACCTTGTTTAGCTAACAAGGGTGATTTATGTTGTTGACAGGTTTTACATGCGGAAATAAAGGCTTGAACATGCTTGCGAAGATGAGGCCAAGAGAAGGAGGCCGAAATTCGGGTGAGCGTGGGTTTGACACCGAAATGACCAGCAAGGGGTGTAGAATGGAACTCATGAAGAAGGTTGGAGCGCATGGACTGGAAGTCAGGTACAAAGATCTTTCCTTGATAATACAAAAGGCCTTGTTGAATAGTAAATAGATGATTTGATGATGCAATTTTTTCCTTGATAAGTTCGGAGCCTGCATTGCTGGTGTAGAAAGTTCGGAGATCCTAAAAAATGCAAGGAACAGTTGTGGAGAAGGCATGAAGAATAGCACTTGGAAGGTTATCTTGGTGACAACATGATAAAGCATCCGCCACAAGGTTCTCCTTACCAGGTTTGTAGGTAATATCAAAATTAAAGCCTTGAAGTTTAGTAGCCCAACGTTGTTGTTCAGGCGTGTGATACGCTTGAGTCAAAAAATATTTAAGGCTTTTTTGATCTGTGAAAATCTTGAAATGTCGGCCAATAAGATATTGTCTCCATTTTTTTACAGATTCAGTCACTGCGTGCATCTCTCGAACATAAACTGATTCTTGTTGCATCTTAGAACAAAGTTTCTTACTAAAGAATGCAATGGGAAGTTGATCTTGGGAGAGCACAGTGCCTACTACCACGGAAGAAGCATCCGTAGTGATGTCAAAATCTTTTGTAAAATCTGGGAGGTGCAAGACAGGAGTCTTAGTGATGACATCCTTCAATGTTGAAAATGCTTGTTCGGCCTGTAAATTCCAAAACAAAAGAAGTAAGTTTTAATAAATCCGTGAGAGGCGCTGCGAGGGATGCATAATGTCGTATAAAACGACGATAAAAACCCGTTAATACCAAAAAAAACCCTGAGTGTGGTGAGAGATGTAGGAGTGGGCCAATGTGCTATGGTAGATAACTTCTCAAGATCAGGTTCAACGCCTGTAGCAGATAAAACATGACCCAAAAATTGAATTGTGGGAACAGAAAACACGCATTTAGCCGCTTTAGCATAAAACTTGTTATCCTGTAATAATTGGAAAACAATTTGTAAATGATGTAAATGATCACGAACACAAGAACTAAAAACCAAGATATCATCAAAGAAAACTAGAACAAAACGCCTTAAATATGGTCGCAATAGGTCATTCATGGCATTTTGAAATGTTGAAGGTGCATTAGTAAGCCCAAAAGGCATTATTAAGAACTCATAATGACCATCCCAAGTGCGAAAAGCTGTGTGTATGTCAACGGGATGAACACGAATTTGATGATAGCTAGAGCGTAGGTCAATCTTAGAAAGATAGTGACTCCTCCTAGTTCTTCTAAAAGTTCATCAATGGTTGGGATAGGAAAGCGATCTTTGATAATGATAGCATTTAGAGCTTTATAGTCAGCGCAAAATCGCCACGTTCCATCTTTTTTTTGAACTAATAGAACAGGTGAGGAAAAAGGACTTGTGTTGGGACGTATTAGACCGGTTTGAAGTAATTCATTGATGATGAGAGTCATGACATCTTTATGAGCATGTGGGTATCGGTACGGTTTAGCATTGACAGGATTAGAGTTGGGAAAAAGATTAATATGATGGTCATGTAAACGAGGGGGTGCTAAGCAAGTGGGTTTGGCAAATATGGAATTGAATTGGTGGAGAAGGGTTTGTATCTGTGGGTCAGGGTGAGATAAAATTTGTTGACTTGGTTCTGGGGGTGGTTGGGAAATAGGATGGAAGGATAAAAGATGTAAAGAATCAATAGCATCCATGTGAAAAAGGTGGCAAAGTTGTTGACAAGAAGTGTTATGAAGGTTAGGCGGTTCACCAGTGAGAGTAATTGATGATTGTTGGTGGGTGAATGTCATGCATGGAATTGAAAAATCAGAGACAATGGGCCCCAAGGTGCGTAACCATTCGATGCCCAATACGATATCAGCCCCTTGTATAGGGAGCAAATAAACTGGAACCTGGAATGTATGTTTTTGGATTGTGATAGGCACATTAGAGCATAAACCGGAGTAGAAAATATGAGCACCATTACCCACCATAACTGGGAAAGTTGGGGTAGGAGTAATTGAGAGTTGGTGTTGATGGGCAATCCTGGGTTGCATGATGTTATGGGAACTACCAGTGTCGATGAGAATAGTGACACCAAGCCCATCAATAGAGCCTTTAAATCGCAATGTCTGAGGGAAAGGTTGACCAGTTAGTGCTTGTGGTGAAAGTTGTAAATGTATTGGAAGTGGTTGATTTTCAATAAGCATAGTGTTGATATCCTCACAAGGAGTTGATGGTTGGTCGACAATATGGGATTCCTCCTCTACGAGAAGTAAGAGAAATTGTGTTTGGGTGCATTTATGACCTGGGTAAAATTTTTTGTCACAGTTGAAACAAAGACCCTTACTACGACGATCTTGCATTTGGGCATTGGACAATTTTTTTATGGGGAAAGAGGGTGTGGGTGTTGTGTGAGATGATGAAGAAGGATGCGGCACGGAAGAAGGGATATCGGTGTTTGGCGGAGGGGAAAATCGAGAAGAAACTTTGGGTTTAGAATCTCGTAACTTGTCTTCCACAAGATGAGCAAGACCCATTGTTTGGTGAACTATAACGGGTCGTAAGATCGCTAATTCACGTTGGATAGCTGGGGTAAGACCAGAAATAAAACAATTACACAATGTAACTGGCGATAGACCAAAAACGCGGTTGGATAATTTCTCAAAACGTTGTTGAAATTCTGCAACAGGAGAAGTTTGTTTGAGTTTGAGAAGTTCTGCTTCATGATTTTGATAAGCAAATGGTCCAAAGCGAGCCTCTATTTCTTGGATAAAAGATTCCCAATCGTGAAGTTGTTGATTTTGATGCATCCATTTGAACCATGATAAGGCTTCACCTTTCATATAGAAATACACCATATGGATACATTGCTCATGAGGTATTTGATAAAAAGAAAAAAATTGGTCGGCTTGAAAAATCCAGTCTAATGGTTCAGAACCATCAAAGGGTAACAACTGTATTTTGGGCGGTCGGATAGTGGCAAGAGGCAGAAAAGGTGGCGGTGGTGGTGGTAAGGAAGGTGAATAGAATTGAACATTTGAATGTGGAGGAGGAGTTTGATAATGAATAGAGCCATCAGGTGCAACGTTGTATGCGAGTGGTGGAGGAGGAAAAGGACAGGAGGTAAGCAGTGGAGTATGGTTAAAGGAAAGGTTTGTATTTGGGGGTGTGTCCGGAAAACGAGGAGCTGGAGATGGAATAATATGAACTTTTTCTAATAAACCATGAATAGCTCCTGTAAGCGCCTCATAACGATTCTCCAGGGACATTTGGAGTTGTTCATGTTGTGAATCTTGCTGAAGTTGAAAAGCTGAGAGCTTTTCATTTAAGGCATGGAGAGCTTCTTCCATGTCCTTAGTGGATTTAGGAGGTATGAGAAAAATTGAAAGCACCAATGATAAGATTTCTCTTATACAATACGATTCAATAGAAATGCTAGTTGATATAACTAAGGAAAACTATAAGCTACTGAATAATTTCTTCTTCCTTTCATAAAAGACCAAAGGTCCCTTAAATACAAATATGATATTAAAAGCAAAAGGATAAAATAGACTAAATTATTCTAACGGTTAAAAGAAGAAAACTTAAACATACGAAGCAACAAAACAAGGATTTCAAACGGCTATATTAGGAACCAAGCTAACAAATGGGCTTCCAGCAACTATATATATATATATATATATATATATATATTTTTAAATATAATTTTTATGCCAATTGGGTCGTTTCCTTTCACGTTTGGGCCTAGATGTATTGAACTCCTCATCTGGGCCTTGTTCCTTTGGGTTGCATGTATCAATGTGTCTCTTGTGTCATTAATAACGGTACAAGAGTGTTTAGGTTAATGATTGATAGTGGCAACAAATGATCTTATAATGAATCTATTTGAGGTTTTACTAGATGATGCTGTTGTCATTGTTGTGTTTGAACTGCAAACATGCAACTCTTATGGGATAAAACGTGTTGTGCTTATGTGTGGACCATGTGGTAGGCATGTGATGTGAAGTTTAAGCCAATGCTCAATAGGGATAAGTTTGGGCGTGATTATCTTGAAGCGATAGTGTTATGATGACTTGACTTAACATGTTCTCGTATGTTACTCTATGCATGCTTTTGGACAAGGATAAAGTGTTTTATTGGTGCCACATGCATATAATTTAGTGAAGTCTATGTTTATTGCATATGTGTCAATCTTGAGCATTGTAACTATGTTGGTATTCCTTGTTACCTTTGTTGCCTTGTCTTGAAAAGATTTATGAACGATCTATACAATGACATGTTTTTGAATGTAAATATTCTTTATGAAACGTTTTATCCAAATATATTTTTGCTATTTTTACTTGAATGTTGTTTCCAAAAATCCTTTCTTATAATAGTATTAGTTAAAACTTAAAAGGGTAGGAGGTGTCACAATAATCTTGGATCAAATATAAATTATTTGTCTAAAATTTGAGTTTAAAAATACCTATATATATATATAAGTTTTAAATATAATTTATATATTCAATATAATATTTATTTATCTATCTATTTATTATAAAATTTAGTTATATAAAATATCTTAGAATAGTGGATTAAGCCTAACTCAACCCTACAAAACCGGCTTGTAAGGTGAGGGTTGCTCTCCACTTATATACTATTTAATTGCCTAATCTCTAGTCGATGTGGGACTTGGGTTTTTCCCAATACACCCCCCTCACGTCCAGCACTATTGGGCTTGGTACGTGGATAAATGGTAGGTGGCCCTTTTTAATGATCTAGGATTGGCGGGACTTGAATACACCCCCTCATGTCCATGGTGCATGTAGCAATGAATGGTAGGTGGCCCTTTTCTAATTGACGGGACTTGAAATACACCCCCTCATGCCCATGGTGCATGTATCAATGAATGGTGGGTGGCCCATTTTTAAAGTGGATCTAAATGGCTTTGATACCATCTTAGAATAGTGGATTAAGCCTAACTCAACCCTACAAAACCGGCTTGTAAGGTGAGGGTTGCTCTCCACTTATATACTATTTAATTGCCTAATCTCTAGTCGATGTGGGACTTGGGTTTTTCCCAATAAAATAAACATGCATTAAAATACTGGATAAGAAAAAGATAATTAATATTATATTAAAAATAAAAAATATATTTAAAAATATTCTCCAAATATCAAAACATTACGCACTATACATATATGAAATAAGTAAATAACCGCACCTTCTTTTAATACATAAAAAAAAAAAAAAACAGAGTCAAGTCTATTTACATTATTTAAGGTGGGAAAATTGTAATTTTTCAGAGTCTATTCACATTATTGAAGATGCTGAATGAGAACAATGGGAAAATAGGTGTATGTATCCAGGGCCCTTCGTTTAAGTTAAGCATATCAGAACGTCTTTATCTGAGCACAATGAATGGAAAACTGAACATTTAAGTATTTATCAATTCGATCGTTTATAACTTTAACGGCTGATTTATCAAACAATCATTAAATCGGTTGTAAAATTCATGCTTTTATACCAATAATCTTTAGACAAATTCTATGGTATCCATCTTATTTGAGAGGGTACCGGTATAGTTTTTTTATATTTTATATTTTTAATAATTTATTCTTTTAATTTTTAAATTATTTAGTTATTTTATTTTTATTTTATATATTCTAATTTATTTATAATAATATTATTATATATTTAAATAGTTTAATTTTAATAATTTTTTAAGCATATTTTAATCTTTTCACTTAAAATTTTTGAATTTCTATATTTTAATTTTAATAATTTTTTAAGTATATTTTTTGTCTTTTTGTCCTAAGTTTTTGAATTTCTATATTTATAATTTTAATAATTTTTTATTTCTACTATTTATTAATTTTTTCTTTTTTTTATAAAAATATTTTATAATATTATTGAAATCTTATAATTTTAATCTCTATAATTTTATCTTATTTTTCATTTTATAAATATAATTTAGATTATTCATTTTATAAGTAAATTAGTTTTTCTTTTAATTTTTATAAGTTTACATAAAGAATGTATTGAAACCCCTCAATCTTTGAGGGTACCATAGCAACTCCCTAATCTTTATACTATATATATATGAGTTATTATATGAATATTACACAACTTATACAGCAAAATATCTTAAGAGGATTATAAGATTTCCATTTTAAATTAAAGAGTAATATTATATTTTCTAATAAATCTTGCTAAAAAATTCTCTAAAGAAAAATTGAAATGAAAAAAGTACATTTAATATCTTAAAATATATTTTTAAAAATATTTACCTTACAAAATAAGTAAAAATAATAATAATATAAAGATATCAGAAATGTATAATTTAGAATTATTCGGCCATGAATCAGTTGATGCAAGTGGCATCTCTAAGTTAATACAAATATAATATATATATATATATATATATATATATATATATATATATAATACATGGGACATGCTAATTAAGCCCATGGATTTGAAGCAAAACTGTGTTCTTCAAAGCATGTTTACAGTTTTTGTAATATTTGTCTTCATTAGTGAGTAGTAGTATAGATTAAAGAATATTTAGGTGTATGTGATTAATTAGATTGATTTATAATTGATGTAGAGTTTTTACATTTTAAATAAATTTTCCTCCAACTATAAATAGGACTTAATGGTAACATTTTTACATTATTATCTAATTACAATTTATTATAAATGTAAGTTTATTAATTTTTACTATCATTATTTTAAAAATCATATAAATTATTATTTCTAATTGATTAGCTGTAAGTAAAATTTTTACGCTTATGATGTATGACCATTATCTAAACAATAATCTAAAATAAATTACAAAAGAATTACTTATAATTGAGATATAATGTGCACACGATGCTGGATTCAAATATATACACATAATTCAAGAGGATGTCTATTGCGACAACACAAAGTTGTTGTGAAAAATAAAAACTAAAAATTTAAATCATACAACTATACATTAATGATCATTATTATAAGTAGGTTAGTTAGTATCAAATGATTATTTAGAAAAGTTATGCGGAATTTTTTTTAAAACTTTACTACAAATATGATATAAAATGGTCCAAATTTATATTTATCATTTCTTACGATAATCAAATGCTTTCACAAGAGATTTTCCATATTTATATGTGTGCGAACGAAAAACAATTTCTTTGGTATAATTTTCATCCATTATTATATTATTTAATAACTTTTAGTTGAATAATTTTATTACAAAGCTTATTACATTAAAAGTTTCTTTTATATATAACTAGTAGAAAAAATTTGGTTATTTTCTTTCTTAATAGTAGGCTAATTTTCTTTGTAATGACTTGATAGATTGTTACACAATTCTACAATTCAACTACTACACAACAAAAAATTAGACACATACATCATATAGGATATCATAAAACTAGTATCTAATATCATGTACATAGTTATATTTAGAAAAGAAATGCAAAATTTTCTATACATATATACTATATAGAAAATATATGACTAGGTGCAAAATAAATCTAAATATCGGTTAGTGTTTATACAGGACCTAACTATGATCATTGCAATTCTAATCACAAAGAAAACATAAGGTAAACTTGTGAAAAGAATTCAACTAATAAACAACACCATCACGTCAAAACATAACAACTCTTAACATGACAATGATCTTAACACAACAACTTAATCAACTTTAGCACATTCAACACAACAACACATATTAATACATCTGATGCATCGTCGCACATATCAACTATGTAGATCTCCTACAACATAGGGTAAACAGATTAAGCAGCTAGACCCTACTAGGCCACAATGTGTGATGACCTTTCTTAACTAGGTCAGTTAACAACTCAATTTAATTTATCAGCTTTGCCACTTAAACTAGAAGTCTAACATTACAATCAAGGTAGAACAATTTGAGTATGAACCTACTACGACATTAACTTTCATCACTAAGCTGCCTATGGGATTAGCCCACCGATTAACTTTTAAGCACTATGCCTCTCCAATACTTGGTTAGAGACTGAGTATTTGATCTACACTTTACCCAGTTGATCACTTTATACATATGTGTCTAAACCTTGTCAACACACGGATATCACATAAAACCTAGAGGAGACAACATGTGACAACCTCTACCTCGCATCCCATAACATATATAAATAAAATAAAACTAAATAAATTTTATATAATAAATGAACTCAAAATTCATACAAGTAGAGAGAATCACATTATTAACATATATAAACTAGACCTAATGGAAAAAATTACAAAGAAATTAAAACCCAAAGTTCTCAAACTGAATAACATGAAGCATATCCTAACTACAGTAGAAACTCTTTAAATTAATAATATCAGGACCGGAGAAATTTATTAATTTAGAGAGTTATTAATTTATCGATAAATTAATAATTATTAATTTAAAGATTTTTTAAGTAATTATACTGTACATACCAAATAAAAAGACAAATTAGTCTATGCCTCTTAGAATTACGTTGCAGCGAACCTTGGGACTTAACGTAAATTAGTAACTTTTGAAGTACATATGCATTGAAAATCAATACGTAATGACTTTTGAAGTACATATGCATTGGAAATCAATAATGACTTTTGAAGTACAGTAAATGTAAGTACTTATGGCGTCAGACACTCTTCACAACTTTATGATACAATACAAAAATACAACACCTGAGCTATTGGATGCAATAAGAAAAGTTAGAGATGAGCTCCAAATAGACTTGAACTTTAAAGGAAAATAGACAACTATTGAATCATATTTCAATAGAGTGTAATATTTTTTTTTCAGTTTCTATGAATTATTAATTTATGATTTTCTTGGGATCGAAAATTATAAAGGGATCTCCCGAAAAATTATTATCTTATTATTTTATCGAGTTTTTCAATTTTTTACATTAATTGGCCCAAGTCAGGACCGGACAAATTTATTATTTTAGAGAGTTTATTAATTTACCGAGTATTAATTTAAAGAATTTCTACTATAGTCCTAACAATGACCAGATGTCGCATGTTTTATCAAAGCACATCCCATCATTGAGAACTAGGCCTCATCGCCAACATCTTTAACACCATGCTGATGACCACCTGTGGAAAATACAATAACAACAACACAAAAGAAAGGGAATGAGAAACATCTTACTTTGATTCACGGTGCATGAATGCAAATTGGATAGCCAAACACAAATAAGATATGCAACAAGATATATATACATAGATAAACACTATCATCATAGTTATTCAGTCATAGCATAACAAACAATAACAAATACATTATGATGCATTATACAATGGACACGGACTACATATTATCATGTATGTGGTGTTAGTAAAAACATAACACGTGCATTGTTGCTAGCAATACATGTAGAGTAGCCTAGGAGTACATGTCAGGTCATACCCTCTACGCACTCTCATTAGGAGGACATACTATCAGGATTTGGTTGGAATAATCAAGTTGTGCAAAGTACATCCCATACACACAAATGGCAGGATTAGAACTTCCAAATCGACTTATCCCCAAGGCCTAATTCCCATGTTTTTACACGAGGGGGCCTTCCTTGGCAGTGTATTTCATATGTACCCTTAAAAAAGTGCTTTTATGCATATGATGCATGTTAAACAAACTTTATGCATAACAATTCACATGATCTTAAGATTCACATATAAAAAATCTCATTATATCACATTCTTCATCAATCAATCGTATACACACGTATATAGGTTCATGTAAAAATCACTTCATAACACAAGAAAATATCATGAAATCTAGAGAACATCAAATAGAACTCGTAGATAGAATGATCACTAGTGGAAAATCAGCATATTACGTCACCCCTTTTACGTCAGAAATACGAAAATCTGACGTAAAAAAAATGCAGTGACATTTTTGTAATTTTTGTGAACTTTTTTACGTCGGACCTGGTAAGGTCTGACGTAAAAAATCAAATCTACGTCGGACACAACATACCTCCGACGTAGATTTGACATTTTACGTCGGACCCTACCAGGTTCGACGTAAAAAAGGACGCAAATTTGAATAAGAGAGCGCGAGGCACACTGCGCGCATTCACTCTTCATCACTTTTCATTTTTTTCTCTGTAAACCCTCTCCCTCTCCTTTGTTACTAAATCATTTTTTTGTCTTTTGCAGAGAGATGAACTCTTTGTTACTCATTCACACATTGTTGCTGCTCCTCAGGTATGAATCAAGGTTTCGTTAGCACTTTTCTACTTTGCATTGCTACTGTGGCTATCTATTTTATTCGATTTTTTGGTTGTTCTATTTGTATAGATAGTGGACGTTTTCTTTTGGGTTGTTCTACGAAGCAGAATGGCTTGTTCTGCTTGCAGAACGGGCCATTTTGCTTGCATTCTTATGTTTTTTTTTTAATTTTTTTTACTACTTTTTTACGTCGGATTTCGTAATGTTCGACGTAAATTTACGTCGGTTTTGCAGGTCCGACATAAAATTTACGTCTCCCGCTTCTACGTCGGTATGTTTTCTGACGTAAAAAGCTCAAAATATCCGACGTAGTACACCTCTTTTGTACTAGTGGATGCTTGACGGTGCACAACTCGTGCCCGATGCAATATCCTTAAAGGAACACATTGGTCTCTATTTGAACCATGCTTGGTGTGACTGAACTTATGCCCAACAAATACATGATAAAGAGCCCTTGCAATTTCTATACCCGCTGAGAGTTAACTCATGTCTGATGAAAACATCACAGGGAGCCCTTAAAGTTTCTACGCTCGACAAGGATCATCTCACAATTGGTGTGAGAGACCCCGAGAGAAAACTTTGCTCTCAGCCTCAATGACACCCAACGCACTCCAAGTGGTGCTCAACACCGTATTATAAATAGCACGCATAGCAGAATAATACATAAATTATGAGTCACACACCAATTCACCAAAATACACAATTCAATTAGTAGAAGCATTCTAAACCATGTAATAAACATTCTAAACAACAAAATTTATGCATACAATTACATAGTTAAACATTCTACTCATACAACCCCTAATGCATTCCTTTAGGGTTCCCATAGGAACATCAAAACATACAATTTACAATCCAATTTCAAAAATTACTAATACATACATACAATTTACATCAATTGGAACATACAAAGAGAAATAGAGAAGATAAAGACACATTTTCATAAAACCCCTCATACATGTGCAAACAATAGAGACAGGATTGGGGATCAATCCTGCTACCCAACATACATATCCACACCTAGAGTGAGGTTTTTCACTCCCCCTTACCTGGATAAGCACTAAATGGTCTTCAAGCTCTAAAACACAAACACGTACATGAAAATAAAAAAAGAACGTAAAACTAATCAGCAAAAAAAGCTTTTAAAAAAAACTTTACCTCCCTTGAATCCCATAGTTAAAATATTTAACCAAGATTATCAAATTCCTTCCCTTAGAGGAGGGATCTGTTTACTGTAAGAGTAAGTCTACCTAGACTTACTTTATTCAATAACTCATATTCTACGTTAAATTTCAATGATCCAACCTGATGGAAGAAGCATCCCCTTGGCTAAATAAATTGAAGCCAATTGAGGACTTCTTCGAGATTAGGACCGTGTTTCACCCTCCTTCTAACTTTCTTCTTCAAATTGAACTGGATTTAGATGAAGAACAATGAAGACTCTCGGATCAACGCTCCAATGGAGGTGTTCAAACTAAGACCACTACTAATTCTCTCACAAATTGGCGAGAGGAAGGTAACTTAGTTCATTAAGCTCCTAGGGACTTCTAAGAGAAAAATTTGAGAGAGAATGCACTCAAATATCATAATCCTCCAAAAAGTGACGTATAAAGTGAAGCAAAGGCCTTAAATAGACCTAGATGGTTTATTGAAGAAGCTAGCTTAACCAAGGTTCAAAAATGAACTAAGGTTAGCTAACTTAGGTAGAGTGGCAGGCCAATTTGAATTTGAAATTCAAATTGGTGCGTGAAACTCTCCTTCACCATGTGCTTCAATGTGCACTTAGATTTAGGATATGAATGGTTATATTTGAATTCCATGTGAGATACATTTGCATTTGAATTTAAGAGCCCATGTGCGATAAAATCATTTTATGCATTGATTTGAATTAATGAAACAAAGTATGATATGACTTTCAAATTTTTAAAAAATTTGCAGAATCAATCATGCATTAAGAACTTAAAATTTAACGGTTGGATCGTTGAAATTTATATAGAACATGAGTTATTAAACGAAGTAAGTCTAAATAGACTTACTCTTGGAGTAAATGGATCCATCCTGATTAATAAAATAAAACATTTAAATAAAACCTCTAATTAAACATCTATTATAATCCAAAACATATCAAATAATTAAAATAAATATTAATTAGATCTTATTAGTTAAAATAAAAATTCCAAAATTACTAATTAAATACTTATATTATATTTTATGAAAAATAAGGTGCTACACAACATATAGCTTACCATTCATCAATCAACTTACATACTGAAGGTTTTTCAACACTTGGACTCTCAATGCACTATATCTTATATCCACACAATGAGATATATAGTTTTTGAAGTCATCACTTATCCTCCTCTAATTTTTATGTATCTTAAATTGGACATGTATCTTAATTAACCACAATCCCAACAACTTCACAATGTAACAACTTTTAACAACTCAACACATGCAACTTTTCCACTCAATCATCTATCAACTAATGACTTACCACACATAGATTTTCTATCATGCATCATCATCATTCAACTATTAAAACAATTTAACCAACAACTTTTCATCATGCAACTTGCTCCTAGTATCACTCACTAGATACCCAATGCCTTTGAGGCACAAGGGGTTCCTTGTCTTGCCCACACCTGATGCTAAACTACCTGTGCTTGACATGATTGAGGTAGAGTATCTCCTACACCCTCACACCTGACATGCCAACACCCGAGATGATTGAATCTCTTTGCTTGACTTACGCTTGACACCATTCAAACCATGTCCGACACGATTTCAACCCGAGATGATTTTCTTTCTTCACGCCCGATGCCATCAATCTTATGCCTATCGTCAGCAAGAAAGAGACCCCTCTTTGGAGTCACGCTTGATGCCTTAAAGGCGTGTCCGACATCTTATCAATTTTTGCACAATGTAGAATTCGATTTCAGTTAATACACCTGAAAATCAACAACTCCAACCATATGCAACAAAAACCAACATATATACATCATAATTAACTAAAAATCAACTCGAACCAGCACATGCCATCATCAATATTTCATATTGAACCAAATCCTCAAGAACACCATTTAAGAGTATCACTATACAACTTGCAAAAATTTATACTCCCACCAATTCCTTCGCACAAGGATGTCTTCTAAAATAACTAATAATTAGAATTTCATCAAAAACTTCTAAATTCATCAAGCTTCCCTTACGTCTTGGAGAATCAAATCAGTAAGAGGAGAAGAGGAAGAACATGACTCTGCAAGCTTGAAGTTCCAACCTCGGGAGCTAGGATTTTCACTACCACTGACTTGGACTAGTTGAGGAATGGAAGAAAAGGAAGACTTCTTAGTGAAAGGGAAAAAAGAAGAGGTTTTGCTTTTAGAGAACTTCTCTCTAGTTTATCTCTCTAAAATTTTGAAAACTTGAGTTATGAGGCTTAAACTTAAGAAATCTTTTTATACCTTCCTAAGCTGACTCCACTTATCTCTGGTCTAGCTACCTAGAGACCAACTTACTCTCAAGGTCCATTGACCTAGAGTTCTCAACAACGATTGACACCTATACATAAAAATTTCATATAATCAATACAACAAGTCATAAAATTAATAGTGTTTCATTCTTGATTATGACATTATATTTGTTTTTGAGTAATTTATATTTTTATTTATTTAGTGAGTTAACTTATAAGTCACTTATTTTTTATATCCTCCTTTTTTTTATAAAAAAAAATTGGTAGAATAATCCAACTCAACATATAATTCATTGGGTTGAGTTGAGTTCTAATTCTAATCTTAAAAGAGTATTACTCAAATGTAATTAACCTTTTTCTTAGTAGGTTGGGTTGAGTTTAGAATTGTTAATTTAAGTCGTACTCTATGGCCATGACTTGACCAGCTCATAAATAAGGGTAGGTTGGACCTTGAAAATGATCGCCTAAATAGAACCATTTCATTTTGGCCTAGCCTGTTAAGCTTAATAGGCCAAATGAGCCTAGGTCGAGCTAGCCCACAGATTTATGAGTTGACTCGTCAAACCAATAAGTAAAATAATATAAATTACTGTCAATCTATAAGTTTGCAATGTATTATAAAATTATAGAATAAGATAAACTATAATAATAGTAATAGCTTTTCAGTCTTTTATGTTGGTTTATAGAGTTGTAGTTACAAGTTTAGGGTTAAAATTAACTGTTATAAGAGTTCCGTGACTCTTCTTGCACCTTTGATGACTTGATCTAGGTGACTCATCATCTTTGTTTCTTTTGTTTAAAGAAGACAAAGATGTAGTCACCCTTTGTCTATGTTTGTGGGGTCACGATAAAAGTAAAAGTAGGGGTATTTATGACAAAGACAAGATATTGAAAAAGTTAAAAAAAACTAAGCCTAATATCTTTAAGGTATGAAATTATTATGAAACTGTTGGTCTAATTGATGTGGTGGATAAATGCAAATGCAATGATTGTGAAAAATTGTATATATATAAAGTTATTATGTGTTTCATGACATATATAGTATCAATTAATCATGTTATACTTTTTTATTTTTTTCATTGTAAGAAATTAAATTTAATTTCTTAAATATATTTTTTAATTAGGACAATTTGACTTGATAGCCTGATGGCTTGACATAGACTAAGTTGGACAAAAAAATGATTGTCCAAAAATAATATAGATCAGACCAACCTAACATAAAATAACATTTAGCTCATGTAAGTTAGGTTAGATCAAGGGAACCTAATCTATTTGACACCTTTAAATGAGTTAACACATTTTAACATATTTAATTTACACAAAATATATAATCATTTTTAAAATTATCAAGATGTAGAAATTGTATACACATATCAAAATATATATTATTATATAAATTGTCTATGTTTTGCATAATACTCTTAGAGCATCTCTAATCAGAGAACTTATTAAAATTATTTGAGATTTAAAAAATTTATTATATTTATTTAAATAATAATATATTTTTTTATTAATAAAAACCAGTTCTTGAAAACTCTTATATAACAATACCTCTTACACAGTGTTATTTATGTCAGTACGCAAAAAAATAAAAAAATTATAAGAACCGATTCTTATATTTAAACAACATAGCTGATAACTCTTATTAAAATAAATGACCTTAAGCATTAATTTATAGCTCTTAAGCTAGTTGAATCGTGTCTGCATGCTTTATTTTACTTTATTTTTTCATTTTTTTTATGGGGCGAATATAAATGTTCTAGGTATTGAATGGACGATTATTATATTATGATTGATATGTCTAATTCATTGTTAATAGTTGCAACCAATAAGATAATAAATCAAACTTAGTTTCCACTATATACCGCACTCGATTTTATCGTTTTTAGTCAAAACAATGATGCATTTATGCGTTGCAAAATCTACTAATGTATAATTCATGTCCGTACGCATTCTCAATATATTTAAGTGTATACGGCACCTTGCATATTTTCATCTTTCAATATATATTTTTCATAATTTTGGCTAAGTGTGAGGAACCAGTTATTGACTTTATGCAAAGGTTTAAGAAATAGCTAGCCATTGAGCTCAATGAACGATGCACAACAAATGGGTTACATCTATAAAAAAAAATATTAAAAAATGATTTAAGTTACACTTGCACGCATAGATGAAAATCATATAGCTTTTTGTTTTCAATTTAAGGTACTAAAACTAGACCTCATGCTTGTATTTCTCCTTTGGAAAAATAATATACTTTTTTTAATATATTTTTATTGTGTTATTCTCATAATTCTTTTGTTATTATTTTTCTTTATGCTAAATGTTTGACCATTATTTTTCATAATATTAGGTGTTTAAGAAATATTATATAAAGTGACATACAAAAAGTGTTACTTTAGGCATAGTATATGTAAATATAAATATATATATATATATATATATATATATATATTGATATATAGTTAAACACAACTTTAATGTTGATTTTAAATAAAATTTAACAACATATTTTGAATTAATGAAACGAAGTATCAAATGGTTTTCAAATTTTTTAAAATTTTCATATTTGATCTATGCATTAAGAACTTTAAATTCAATGGGTAGATCGTTAAAATTGGATGTAAAACATGAGTTATTGAACAAAGTAAGTCTTGATAAACTTACTTCTAGAATAAACGGATCCCTCCTCATATATATATATATATATATATATATATATATATATATATGACATATAGTTACACACAATTTTAAATAATCTATTGTTTATCTTCTAAAATCACGGTAAATTAATAATAATAAACACATGTACAAACTAGATTTCTCATATGTGTGTGTATCATAATTGTAAAACATTACATCTTAAGTTGTTGATTAAACAACATATAGTTGTTTCAAAATAGTCTCCACCAAAACATCATCATCACCAACATGGTACAACACTTTGCTCGCCCTTTGACCTAATCATGCCCTACTCCCATTATAATATGATTATCGCAATCTAATAATATGAAAAAGTAAGGATAAACTTCTATGCAAAGAAAATATCGTATATAAAAGTAAATAAGCTATTTATATAACAATTTCACAGCATAAACACAACTTCACAACTAAACAACCTTACCACACAACTTTTAGCTTAACATTCAACAATGCATACAACCTTCAACAATATTTCTATTAGACAAACCAACAACATGTTATATACAACTTATCAACATAGAGCATAACAACTTAACAACGTAATAACTTTGCAACATAACAACTCAACACATAACATAGCAATTTAACAACACAACAACACAACAACGCAACAATTTATCAACATAAGCATAATAACTTAACAACACAAATATTTTATAATGCAACAACTTATCAACATATAGCATTGCAACTAAACAACACAATAACTTTACAATGCAACAACTTATCAACACAACATCTTTATGCATCATTATGCATTTCAACTAAGAGATTCATTACAACACATGTGAGCATTCTAAGTAGTTTAATCCTACTGAATTAACACAAAACAACATTTTTGGCTTGCTAGGTCAGCAATAAATCGTTTGGATCCCAATCCATTTTCAACACAAAATGATTTCTCAAATTTTGTTACATACACTAAGAAAGTCTGATACTGATCATGAAGTATAGTATAGCTTGGACTTGGGTCCTTCATAACATTGACATGCATTAATTAAGTCATTCATTAGTATAGCCCGCTAACTACCCTCACGATACCAGACACCCTTTTAGTAATTAATTAAATATTTTACTCCTTGACTTCATACCTTATTCTATAGGTCACAACATAAATATTATGGCTTAACCTAATCCCATACTACATTAACTAACGACTTAGAGGAAATACAACACTCAACTTCGAGGGTTAGTTCTCTCAATAAGGGGTTTTCAACATTTGGACTCTTGGAGCACCACAACAATATCCACAGTATGAGATATCTCATCTTTTAAAAACAACACCTATCCTCTAGTCTTAGGTTCACAACACAACTTAACAGCACAACGTAACAATGTAGCTCAACAACATAACGTAACAATCCAACTCAACAACATGCATCATGCAACTTACAACACAGTTCAACTCAACAACATGCATCATGCATCTTCTCAACACAAATAAACTTAACAACATGTATCATGCATCTTTTCAACACAATTCATCTAAACACAATTTATACAATACATGGAATAATACCCATTGTAACTTAAAACATCTAATATACTTCATTTACAACTTTCTACAACATGATTCATTAATTAAAACAACATAATACAACATAGCTTAACAACAAAGCTCTAGTAACATCTATAATTCAACTTCCTACAACCTATTTCCATATTATTTCATCGTATCTTCTCAACAATATCATATAAAAGATGAAGTTAAAAAGTCACAAAATAGGACTTTAACTGAGCGAGAATATCCTCATTGAGCAAGTTGAGCTCTCTAAAACTCTTCGTTAAGCAACACCACTCTCGCTAAGAAATCCATCCTTTTTGTGTAAATTCTCTTTGAACGACCACATCTCTTTGAGTGACTAGAATCCTCTCCTTAGACACAATATGTCTCCCTAAGAGAGATTAACCACATAATCATTTTCTCGTTAAGCGACGTATCTACCACTAAGCAATAATGTAATTCTGAACACATTTTCATCTATATTCTTGAATGAGCTATGAATGTCCTAAACTCTTTTTGAGTGAAAACAGGTTTTTACCCCCATCAACTCAACTTCTCTCTTCAATTTCTTCTCACGAATTCATACTAACTCAACATGTAATTATCAATTTAATATCCCTACAACTTCTACAATTCAAATTCACCAAAATAAATAGCATGTAACAACAACATGATCTAAGATTATCCATTCTTGTTTTTTCACCAAGAAAAACCCAACAACATAGAATACAAAGATTTCAATCTTTCAAGTTCAACACAAATGTCATTATAGACATGATCAACTCAACAAATCAACATATTCAACATAAGAAGATTAAACTACAAGTTTCCCTTACCTCGGATCCACAAGAAATAAGGAAAGGAAAAAGAAAACTCAAAGAACCCCCAACTTCTCGTACGATAGTTTCCCCCCTTTGATTCTCAGGTTTGAATCTTTACCTAACTACAACAATCTCTCCTCTAGGGAAGAATCAAAGAACTTCAAAGAAGTCAAAAGAAAAAAAAGATTTCCTTCGGGTCCAGAGTCTATCTCTCTAAAACCTAACTATAAAACTCTAAGAAATGAACTTATGAATTTCAAGTCTTCAAAGAATCTTATATATATTCCCCCAACACTACAACAAAATCACTATTTTGCGACAATTAAGAACCCCACATTGTGACCGTTACAATCGTTGCAAAAATATATTTGCGACGATTTCTGAACTATCACATAATCATTCGTCACAAGCACATTTTGCAATGATTGACAGACCCAGTTTGTATAACCCACCATATGATGAAAAAATATTTCTCAGAAAAAAACATTAATTCACAAATTTTATTGTTGTCATTCTTTTTCTACATATCATCAACAAGTTCAATACTAAGAAAATTAGGATGCTTCTTTGTAAAACTAAAATCATGAAATAGGTAGACCAATCCACATGGGGCAACAAGCAAAACCAACACTTGATCCAAAGCTGTTTTTTGAATTGTTCAATCATACATGTAGAAATGTAGAAACGTAGATCGTTATTCGCTAACCATCACAAAGGAAACACAAATCAAAAATACACAAATCTGCCAACTCCCAACCTTGTGTAAATTATAGATTTGAAATCAAAACATTAAGAAGACTAGAGAACGATTGACACCATAAGGAATCAAGGTAAATCAAAACCTCAAACATCGATATAAGAAAATGAGGCAACCCTAACCATGAAATGTAAGGTATTTTTTTTTCTCTCTCTCTCTCACATTGTAACACAAATAGACTGACTTTTGTTTTGGCGGGTTATGAAATAGTCTTGTGTTTGGGGGTTCTTGATTCAAGACAAATATGTTAGCAATTTGGGGGTTATAGAGAGAAAAAATATATACCAGGATAGGAGCAGCAACAACGGTGCTTGTGGTGTAGAGGAGTAGAGTGGTGACACTTATGGTGTAGAGGAGCGCGAGCAGCAACATGTGCGGTGCGATGGGGTGGGTTGAGGTCTCAACAAAGGAGGAAGGTTTTTTGTGAAAGGGGAGCATGAATTTGTGCTTTGAGTGAAAAAGATGCAAACAAAACTGAAGATTTTCTTTTCTTGGTGTGTTCTTTGTACATTGCGACAATTCTACTAAATTGCCTCAATATTTAATAACTTCTTCCAAAGCATTCACAAGATATAGCAAAATAGAAAGAAAAAATTGAAATATTTTTTTTCTATAAGTTAAAGCTAGCTAATGAATAATATATTTTGTAGAACTTTTTTTATTACTAACTTCCTCAAAATATTCTTTTTAATTCATGAACAAGCTAGTTTTAGCTTATAGAGAAGCTTGTTTTGATTTTTCTTCCTCTCTTCTTTTTTCTATTAGTAGGGCTTATAGAGAAACTTATTCAAACAAATTCATAAGATTATGTTTATATTCATGGTAAAGGATGAAATAGAAGGGGGCTTGGAAGATAAGTGATACAATTGTTTGGATTTTTTTTAAAAAAAACTGAGGATATAGCTCATTAAAATTTTTTAGGATGATATCTATTTCTTTTAATTTATTCCATTCCATTATCTGTCATTATTTTTCTTCCCATCGAGATTTGAGACAAACGTGATGAACCTAAATATTTTATTGTGAAATGAATTTTTTTAACCTTATTCTATTTACCTTATATATTAGTTCATGCTTCTCACATTTTCTCCTTGTTTGCCATGTTTACTTCATGTTTCACTAATCTTCTCCCTCCTTTTCACCTAAAGCATAAAAAATTTGATTAAAAAAATGACATAACAAACACTACAAGAAATGTTACATATAATGACATACAAAATGTAGGTATAAATCTATTTGTCATATATCTAAACACAATATTAGTATTGATTTTGAATGAGATTTAACAACATATATTGTGTGTCACTATAGCTTACACTTTTTAACAATATATCAACATATATTGCATTTATAGTGTGGGTAAAAATAACTTTTAGTGACAAGTATTGTATCACTATAAGATGTGTGTCTTTATACGATAATTTTTTGTAGTGCAACTAAATTATTACAAAACAGAGTCTAACATGTTGTCCTATATTTAAAATTATTTTAGTTTGTGCATAAAATAGGCCTTTTGGCCATAATAAATAAAAATTATTGAAATAAATTAAAAAAAAAATATATATATACCAAAATAAATTATTTTGGACACGCAGGAGAGAGGTAGTGTAACAGCCCAATTTTCAATGGGCCGTAGGCCCAATTCGTTGCCCATAACGGGCCGTTTCAAAAGTGAAACGGGCCGTTCTGGAATAAGTTAAAGGCCCAAAATTTGAGAAGCAGAACGGGCCGTTCTGGAGGGAGAACGGGCCGTTCCGATTTGGAGAACAGGCCGTTCCGGAGGGAGAACGGGTCGTTCTGCTGGGATTGGGAAAGGGCCATTCTGGTTTTGGAACGGGCCGTTCCAGTTCAAAAATTTGCGTAGATTTGAAGGGGCCAGAACGGGCGTTCCACTTTTGGAACGGGCCGTTCCGGTAGGTGAGCCTGAAATCCTATAAATAGCGCCCCTCACCTCTCATTTTCACACATCTCTCATTTTCTCTTCCTATTCTCTTCTACTCTTTCTTCTTTCCCTCTTCTTCTCTCTGAAGACCATGGGGCACTTAGAGGAGGAGACCAAGAGATCCCTGTTGTAGTTTCAACCGCTGCTTATCCAGGTACGGGAGAAAAAGGGAATTATTTATATGTAGAGTTACATGAGGGAATTGAGTAGATGAAGAATCCTTTAAAATTATGAGCAATTTTATAATTATTTCTGTTTGGAGAATTACTGGTCTTATTTGATTCTGTATGAATTTAGGATTATGAATATATGATTTATTTGTAAAAATGATGCTCTGGGAGAGAGAACGAAATTATAGAAAAGTGCCTGTAGGCTAGGTTTTGGAAAAATTGAAATATTTCTGTTTGAGGAATTAATGATACCATTAGATTCTGTATGTGTTGAGGATTAGAAATATATATTTAATTTATAAGAATGATGATCTGAGAGGGAGAACGAAACTGTAGAAAAGTGCCTGTGAGTTAGGTTTTGAAAGAATTGGGGGTTTTATTGTTTATGTTAAAGTTATATTAAATTGATAATTCCATTATTTATAATATTAATTTACGAATGTTATTGATATATTATTTGATAAGAATTGATGATCTAGATGTAAATTGCTCGAAAGGTGTGTAAACCCTTATTTTGTTGGACTTGCCTGTTGTGTATGTGGTATGGAATTGAACTGTGAGATGTTGTGTGGAATGTGAATGAAATGTGATTGTGGTTCTTCACACCTATGACCAGGGGTGAGCACGGCCCGGGATTGTTACATGGGTATCGTGACCTTGGTTAACATGTCAGGGGTGAGCACGGCCCTGAGTTCGGGTTAACGTGACCTTGGCACAGTGTTATATCAGGGGTGAGCACGGCCCGAGATTGTTACATGAGTATCGTGACCTTGGTTAACATGTCAGGGGTGAGCACGGCCCTAGGTTAGGGGTAACGTGACCTTGGCACAGTGTTATGTCAGGGGTGAGCACGGCTCTGGATTGTTACGTGGGTATCGTGACCTTGGTTAACATGTCAGGGGTGAGCACGGCCCTGGGATAGGGATAACGTGACCTTGGCACAGTGTTATATCAGGGGTGAGCACGGCCTGAGATTGTTAAATGGGTAGCGTGACCTTGGCATAGTGTGAAGTGTAAGATTGTGTGGATTGTGTGGATTGTGATGGATTGATGAAATTGTGGATTGAGATGTGAAGATGATAAAGGATTGTTAGTTATGATATACATATATAAATGCTTGTGAATATTTCATTAAGTAATGAATAATGATGAGATTATGTTATGTTTTCCTTATGTGTTTTACATATGGATATTTTCTTTTCTCACCGTACAATTTGTGGATATTTTAGATGAGGAAGATCCGGCTATGAGTGGCATCTAGAATGTCAACAGTTGATTTATGGGTATGCTCTGATATTGTGACATCGGGGCAGTGAATTTCTAGGACATGAATTGTATTTGAATACGGAGTTGAACCTATTATTTTGAAAATATTTTGTAACTTCTTACGTTTTATTTTCCAAGTTTCACTTTCAGAATATTTTGGATATTGAAGAATGTTTCTAAAGGTTTCATGTGAACCCTTTTACCTATTTTGAAAATTTGATTTTCTTAGTTTATTTATATTATTACAATATATGTGTTGGGGTAGTAAGGGTGTCACAGGTAGATCAGAAGAAAACGTCAACACTGGTAACGAGTTCGATGTACAATAGAAGACGTCAATGGCATTGATGCCATCCATGCATAAATTTTTTAACATAAAACGTCAATAGCTTTGACGTTTTGCGTACATCTCTCTCACGTTCCACCGTGTCTGCTCTCTCTGCATGTGTTGTGTTCTCTCTTTGCATATGCTCCATGTGTCGTGATATTGTGTGCATGTGCCTTCGTGGTGGAGCAGAAAACATTAGCTAAGCTGACGAGTTCCGTGCAAACCACTAGTTTTTCAAACCACCAAAATTCGAGCAGCTCAATGAAGTTATATGCAGACGTTTTCTAAGCCAAATCTCTTCACTGTTAAGCAGCTCCCCAAACAAGCAAATTAACAGTCTTATACATCCTTCTTTCTCTCTTTTTCATGGTTAGATTATGTTGATGCTAGTGATTGACCTGCATGTGCAATTATTCAAATTTGTTGTTTCTAATCTTAGACTCCATATTGGAATTAAAAAAGATGACATGATCACGCGCATTTTAGTATATATCCTTTTCTAGAACATAGATTTTATGCCCAACGTTGGAGAATAGTATATCTGCTAAAACTTGTTTGGACTTCTTAACCTATTGGCTATGGATGTTGCCAACTCTTATGACAAGAAGGAACACCCAACTTTGCATGCGTAAAAAACGTCAAATAGTATGACATTTTTATGTTTATTTGCCACGCGACTGCTGTGTAGAAAACTTGCAAAAAAGGTATAGAAAATGTCGAAGCTTGTGACATTTTTCTTTTTTTTTCCTTCATAAAAAAAACGTTAAACACAATGACGTTTTTCTATTGTCTTTCTCTTCATATATAAAACGTCATAAAGGGTGACTCTTTTTTTTTATCTTCGTCATCCTACATGTCCAAAATAATTTATTTTAGTAAATAATTTTCTAATTTATTTCAGTAATTTTTATTTATTTATTATTTATTATGGTCAAAAGGCCCATAAAATAAATATGTACTTATATAAGTATAACTATATAATTATAAAAAAATTAAATATAAAATATTATTTTCTAATTAAAATATTAATTAAATTTAAATGAATTGAGATCTAATAAAAAGGTTATTTATTGTTAAAGTGGTCTATGCCTTTTAAGTTGAAATCTCAATGCCGCAACTTTATTAAAAAGAAGTCACAGTTGATAATTGATTTTAAGTGTCTAATAAATAAAAAAAAAATTATTTATTGTTAAAATAACAATGAAAAGTTAGTTATTTGATAGAAGAAAAAAAAATAAGGATGATTTTTTTTATATAATTTTTTTTATCTTCATCAACAATAAATAAAAAGGATAAAGAGTTTAAGATAAGTTTGGAGAAATAAGCTATTGAAGAGATGTTACCAACTAGTGATAAAGTCATAATAATGTATATAAGTAAGGAGATCACCTTACAAGTTAATTTTGTAAGGTTGACTTAAACTCATAACCTATGTTCGTAATATGGTATCGAAGTTATCCTAAATCCTTTAAAAAGAGTCGCTCACTCTTTATCCATGCACCAAGCTCAATATTGTTGGGTGTGAGGAGATGTATTGGAAAAGCGCAAGTCATACAAATAAAGAGTATATAAGTGGGAAACAACCCTTATCTTACAAGATGGTTTCATAAGGTTGAGTTAGATTTTAATCTCACTTTCTTAAGAAGGTATCAGAGCATATTCTAGAGATTATTGATTATTGTTGGACCCATTGTGTCAACTGTTATTGAGTTGTTATAGGACCACTTGTAGATGTTTATTCTTGCAAAGTAGTACATCTTATTCTAACAGCCTAAACACACTAAAATGAGAGGGAACAAAAGGTTGTACAAGTGTGAGACTGTATAATTCAGGATGACTTGAAGGAATAAATTTGTATTGTATATACCAATAAGATGCATCAACTTTTTAGTAGTTCATCATATAATAACTTCATAGTTAAATGTGTTTCTCTTGGAGCAATTTAGTGATAGGTGACCTTCCAAGAAGTTTCCTAAAAAACATGCTAGTGAAGATAAAACATACCTATAGAGGGTTCAGACTGGTGAAAAGTTTTGATCAACGAGGAGTTGTGTGAAGTTCCATGAAGTGGAGCCATTAAGACGTCAAATCTAAGGAGTGTTATAAATGGTATCAAATCTTGGTTCTCTCTCCTAGTACAATGTGGTTTGGGGACAAACCAAGCAGAAATTGGTGGGCTTCTAACAACCTAAATACACTGGAATGAGAGGGATTATGAGGTTTTACAAGTGTGACATTGTATAATTAAGGATGACTCAAAGGAATAAATTTGTATTACCTATACCAACAAGATGTACCTACTTTTCGATAACTCATCAATTTAAGGATGAGTGACCTTTTGAGAAGTTTCTCAGAAAATGTGCAAGTATGGACAAAACATGTTTAAAAGTCTTATGTTTGTTTGTGGGAACAACTATTGATCCTGGAGGCTGTCAGATATCTTAAAAAGGGCTACCCATAAAAAGTTGAGATTAGTGAAGGGTCTGACCAATGAGGAGTTGTGTGAAACTTCACTATGTGAAATGTCACGGAGTAAAGTTGCTAAGAGGTAAAATTTGAGGGGTGTTACACTAGTTGTGACTCTATGTCCAAAGTAGGAATAGAATTGTGGTTCTTAATTAAGAAACACAAATTCCAAACCACTTGACTTATTGACTTTTGATATGCAACCATAATATGATAAAAAACAAATAAAAGTTACATGAAATTAAATTTTTCTTAAATTTAGACTTTATTAATGTCTAGGGTTCATGTTGACGTTAAAGTTAACCTAAAATAGAGGAAGGTATATAATATTTTCTGAGCACTTGAACTTTATAAGTTCATGTCTTAGAATTTTAGAGATAATTTTAAAGAGATAGGTTCTAAAGCCAAAGGAGATCTTTCCTTTTTCTGACCTCACAAAAGCTTTTAGATCCTTCCCGAAGTAGAGTTTACGATGCTTGAGTAGTGATTCAAGGATAAGGAGCTGAGAAACAAAGGTTGAAGCTATTGTATGGAAAGTTCTCGAGAAGTCTTGTTCTTTGTTGTTATCCCTTTCTTTCCTTGTTTCTAGAAGGTTCGAGTTAAGGAAGCTTGTAGTTTAATCTTCTTATGATGAATATGTTGATTTGTTGTGTGATCATGCCTTAAAAGGTATTTATGTTGAAATTGAAAGGTTGAATATTATGTTCTATGTTTTTGGGGTTTTCTTGGCGTTAGAATAAGAATTGATCTTAGATCTTGTGATTGTTGCAAGTTTTAATGCTTTTGAATCATGAGTTGTTTAATATATGTATATATATATATATATATATATATATATATATATATATATATATATATATGTGTGTGTGTGTGTGTGTGTGTGTGTGTGTGTGTGTGTATTTGTGTGTGTGTGTTGAATTGAAGATTTCATGTTGAGTTGGTAGTGATTGATAATTAATTTTTTAGAGAGATATTTTTCTACAAGTGAAAACCCTATTCTCACCCAACAAGATTATGCGGTGCCCAACGCTCCTTCATGAACTGATAAACATTTTCCTAGAATTATAATCTTACTCAACAACAAATGTGTAGCCCAATAAGATGATGATCTTGTGGATAAATTTCCCAGCAATACATATCACGCTTGGCGTAAGAACCAATAAAGGATTCTGATCACCTAGCAAGAGGATCCATAGAGAGGATGGATTGCTCAACAAGCTCTTGACCTCTCAACAACAAGCTCTAAAGGAGTTTGGCTGCCTAACAAGCCATAAGCCCATCCAACAAGGAAAGTTACAAAGTGCTTCCTTCGTTGAGCGAGAGTAGTGCAACCTAGTGAGGATCTTTAAAGAGCTTAGCTTGCCCAATGAGAATACCCTCACCTGATGACAACCCTGTTTCATGACTTTTATACTTAATGTTTTTATATGATATGTTGAGATGATAATATGAACTACTGTGGAGTTGTGTTGTATTACGTTGTTCTAATTGATGAATCATGTTGTAGAAAATTGAAAATGATGTATGTTAAGTTGTTTAAGTTGAACTAGAAGTTATTCTAAATGTTATATAAGTTTTCTTGATAAGTTGAGATGTTGTGTTGAACTGAACTATGTTGTGATGTGCATGATGCATATAGATGAGTTATGTTGTGAACTTAGGATTAGAGGGGATAGTGTAGGTTTTGAAAGTGAAATATCCCATTATGTGAATATATGTTGTTGTGATCTAAAAGTCAAAATGTTGAAAACTCTTCTTGAGTAAGTTGTCTCTTGAAATGGAGTGTTGAGTTCTCTCACTATAAGAAATGTTACATATAGTGACAGTCAAAAAATGTCACTATAGGTACAATATATGTAAGTATAACCACCCACAATTTTAATGTTGATTTTGAATAAGATTTAACAACATATATTATGTGTCACCATAACCTATACCAACACCTTTTAATAATATGTCAACATATATTATATTTATAGTGTAGGTAAAAGTAAATTTTAGTGACAAATACTATGTCACTATAGGGTGGGTGTCACTACATGGTAATTTTTTATAGTGCATGTAAGTTCTTAGTTGATACCATGAGGAGTTAAGGTCGATCCATAATGATTTAGAAGTGACCAAATCGAGTAAGGTATGAAGTCAATGGGTAAAATCCTTAATTGATTATTGTAAAAGTGCACAATATTTGAAAGGTAGCCGATGAGTTAATTACATATATGCTTAGTTGATGCATACTAATGTCGTGGTAGGTCCACACCTAAGTTAATTTTATTCCTACCAATGGTATTGAACTTTCCTAGTTGAAATGGTGAAATATGAGAGATCAATATTCAATTAAAAATGGATTGATATTCAAATGTTGGGTTGTATGGCCTAAGTATGGTTTCTGATGTCATTCACATTAATTGGTAGCTGATATACTAGGCCTTGACATGAAAGAATTAATCTGAAAGTGTCGTAAGATTAAATGCATTTGCTCATCTCGTTGATGCATATCACTTTGTTGTCTCATTTGCACTTTACAACTTGTAATTTTGAATTAATTACACTCCATTTTTCCCTCAAGTGTCCTTTCCTTAGCTTCCTTATCATAAGCTCAACATTCATTTTTTTCAATAATCTTGTGCATTTTTTTTCTCTACTACTAGAGCTTGGGTTAAAGTAGATTGAGCACGAGTTGAGTGACAGAAATTTTGCTCAATATACCAAATCCATACATATTCTTTTTGTCATTCTCGCCTTTTACAACACCCAAATGTATTTCACTATCGTTGATGGGGGTAGAAGAAGACTTTTGTATAGATATTCCTTCTCCAATAGCACATTATAGGACCTCTTATCGACGTATTTGATATCTTTCTTGCAAAATAAATTAAAATATTATTTTTTACAATTAACACATAATGATAAACTTCAAAGTACATTTAGAAAAGTTGAGAGATAAAACTTATAGCAAAATTGTGGGTCTTATCATTAGCCCTTACGCCAATCTTCAATTTTTTTTGTTCTTTCCACTACCTCTCATATAATTGGTGGTTATTGAAACTCCTTATAGTACATAAATTAAAGCCTATGTTAAAATTTTAAAGTTTAAAAATATCATATTTAAATATAAACTTTTACAAATCATGTTTTAAAGTGATCTTCATTAACTTTTATGTGGATCTACAAAAATATAAAATATATTTCTCTTGGAATTATAATCATACAATAAAAGTAAAACTATAAATGACCTACCCTTTATTAGATTCTTCTTGATTGGTAAAACAATGTAGCGCATACAATTTCATGAAGAAAAAATATATATATAATGGTGATGTAAATCTTTAATTTCATCTCTAAAGTTAGGTGTATACAGAAAATTTTCACTTTCTTTTCTTATCATAACATGTTTTATATCCACCATATAATGTCAAGTTTCACTCACAACAAAAGAAAAAAAAAAAAGACTATAAGCTCATAATTGATCACCTCGATGACCAAACTAAAAGCTCATTGGTTCAATGTCGTCCTAAAGTCTTAGCTGTAATTATTGCAATATCTATGAAAAATCCAAAAAAAATATGTATGTGTGTAAAAAATCAATGTGTTTCTTTTTCAATTATCAACAATATATAAGAAGATTGAGAAAACGAATTAAGCATCACATGAGGAATCTAAATCCATAAAGTAAACGAATTAAGTCTAGAGGCTACATAAGTTGTATCTCACAAATTAAGGTAAGAAGCATAGATCAAAGACAAAAGAAAAATATAAATAAGTGTACCTGTCTGAGGGTACACTCGTAATCTTCTAGTTGGTAGAGGGCCGAACGAGAGCTCCAGATGGATCTTCAGAGGGGGGAGGTACCTGCAAAAGGCACTCCGACGCTCAAGTCAGGACAAGCACGATTCTCAAGAGTAATAATTAAACAGTGACATACCTCGTTTCGTGTGACTTATTTATAGTACCTGTCATGGACTTGAGCATGGTGGGTCTTCTCTGATACTTACCAAATTAGGTAATACGATGCTAATCGGCTGGTTATGCTTTAATTACGTGTTGTCCCTTGTTAACCATGATTATTGTTATAAGTATTCTGTTGGTCCTTGGCCGAGCTGATAGGGTCTGCCGAGAGGACCTTTCGGCCTATGGTCGAGCCGATAACGGTGTCCGAGCCGAGATGGTGTCTGAGCTGCGTCAATGTGTGATTGGACATGACGTGCCGATCCACGTGGCCGATCCACGTGGCCGATAGGACCCTTCCGGTACACAAGCCCCCCAGCCTTAAGGAGTGAAACGATGCCAAGGGTAGAAATGACTTTATAATTGTGACGGTTGAGTTAGAGTGTGGAATTGTAACCGTTAAGTATTAATCGTGGGAACGTGAAGGGTTATAAACGTTGAGTAATAAACATGGGAACGTGAAGGGTTATAACCGTTGAGTAATAAACGTGGGACATTAATGATGGGGATTTGAAAAGTTGTGGCTTGTGAGTCGTTGGATCAAACTGATCCAACAGTTCGTAGGGGTGTGACGGTTAGGGTTCGTCCCTTGAGAACACTATAAATAGGGGTGGTGGGGACCAATTCTTGGTGTGTTTACTTAATTGTAGCGTGCATTTGCTTTGAGCCGACGTAGAGACCAAGCCTGTGTGCTAGTTACCAACCGAGAGCGTCCTTCTTTTAAGGTACGCTTTAATGGCTGATTTTGAGATAGAGGTGGAGGATAGGGTTTCCCAAGCTGGTTCCGTTGGGGATAGTGGGGCAGGTTCTGCTAATGCGAGTTCGCGTGAGCCTTCGGATCAACCGGGCGCTTCGGGTTCGGCGTCGAATAAGTCGGCCAGTGTGGAAATTGTTGAAGGGTTCGAGCGTTCGCAGAGTGTAGAAGAGGCTTCTTCTATCGAGATGGTCGAAGGTCGACCAAGTACTCGTAGAGTCGGCTCGGCTTCTCGTTCATTGCCCTATAGAGGTTCCCGGCTATCTGTGGGTACATGGAGAGGTGGGCAGCGTATTTTCGCAGTATACCGATAAGGGTTCGATTGCGTTGCTGCTCGACACTGAAAATTTCGTTACCCTCCCGGAGGGTGAGGTACCGTCTGGCTTCTTTTTCGAACCGTGCCGAAATGACGGGTCATGGGACTCAGATTTTGTCTTTCTTGGCCGAGGGAAGTGTACATATAACTTCTTTTTTGTATATGACTATTTGTTTCGGGATTTGGGGGTGACGCTCCCTTTCGATAAGTTTTTCATGGGTGTGCTCCGGTTGCTCAACGTGGCGCCGACACAACTTCATCCAAACAGTTGGGCCGCGATGCAGGGGTTTCGGCAGTTGTGCCTAGCGCTCCATATCGAGCCGACTCCACACATGTTCTTGTATTTCTACTCCTCTAGGCCGACGAAGAAGGCGAAGTGGCTCTCGTTAGTGCGGGTAGAGCATTGCTTGCTTCGGCCGTTCACTACCTCCTACAAAGGGTTTAAAGTACGGTTTTTTAAGGTGATGATTCGGTCCGGTAACGACGACAAGTATTTTTTTGATGACGAGGGAAAGGTGTTATTTCTGTTGTACTGGACTCGGGCACCGAGGAAGTACGACGTAGTGTCGAAGTCCAAGATGTCTTCTGCAGAGCGAGATGACTTGTCATTGTTGGAGAAACTGCCTCGGCCGTTGCCGTGCCGAGATCTTGTTCGGCTTACGAAGTCATCAAATCCACTAGACGCTTTAATTGGTATAGCATCTGTCTTATGTTTAAATTCCTGCGTTGTCATTGATTTTGACTAGTGTTTGTGCAGGTATCATGACGAGTTGTGGAAGCGACGACTTGGACATTCACAACCTGATCCGTGGCCGAGCTCCCACGCCGGTGCTGACTGGTCATGGAGGTAACCGGGGTCCGGCCCGTGAAACGGCCCGGCCCCAGCTGAAACAAAAATATAAGGCTGCTCAGGATGCCCAGAAGGCACGGGCGGCAAAGAGGAAAGCCGAGGAGGCGAGGGCCGAGGCCGAAGTGAGGAGGCAAAAACAACAAGTGTTGCCTATACTTATGCCTCCTCAAGGGCTGGTGAGTCCGAATTTTCTGGCCTCCAATGTTAGCACTCAAGATTATTTGAGCCAAGATTTGACCTCGGAGGTGGGGCAACACATGTTGGGTCAGATGAGTACGGCCCACAAGTGGACTTTCTTCTGCGAGTTCCAGGCTCGCTCCTTGGCTTTGGCTCAGAGTCTTATGATGCATCTGAACGCCGAGGTCGAGGAGCTTCGCCGGAAGCTTGTCGAGTCAGAGAAGTCCTTACAGGAAGCTTTGGCTGCTTTGTCCGTGGCATAGGGGCATGGCAAGAAATGTGAGGCTGAGCTGGACCGCCGGGGCCGCCTGAACGATGACCTGACTTTGTAGGTGCAAAGGTTGGAAAATCGCCTGAAGGCCGAGGCCAAAAAGTCAGCTAAGCTGGAGAGTGACTTGGAGGCCGAGAAGAAAGCTTTCGGCTCATATCGGGAGAGGGCTATGAGCAAGGTTCTCTAGTAGCATGAGGCCGGTTTCGCTCAAGCGTCGCGCGAGGCCCAACATTTTGGAAGCTTCCCTTCCGGCTTTGAGTTCAATATGTCGATGGACTTCTATCGGGGGAATTATGTGAATTTGACGCAAATTCCCCCGAATGAACAGCCTGATGTCGAAGCTCCTGTTCGCCACCAGGCCGGACCGAGTGGTGAAGAACATGTGCATGAGGAAGTGGCCGAGCAGGAGGTGCCGCCCCATGGGGAGCCCGAGGCCGAGGCTTAGGGTTGTTTTCTTTGTTGATTTTTGTAATCCGAGGCCGATAGAGCCTCTTGATGAATTTTGCTGTATTTTCAGGCCAATAGAGCCCTATTTTAATGCCAGTTACTTTTGTTTGTCCAATACATTTGCTTGAATATAACGTCTAACGACTTTAATCTTGCCGAGAAACTTTTGCTTCGATATGTAATTATTGATAGTCGTGCTTTAGAATACTTGTAAAAGAATTGAAGCCACATCCTTGGCCGAGAGGAAGACTTGTAATTTGAAATAAAGTCACATCCTTGGCTAAGAGGAATCTCGGGAGGGAAGACTTGAAGCCACATCCTTGGCCGAGAGGGTTTCTCGGGAGGGAAGACTTGAAGCCACATCCTTGGCCGAGAGGGTTTCTCGGGAGGGAAGACTTGTAATTTGTAAGTCACGTCCTTGGCCGAGAGGAATCTCGGGAGGGAAGACTTGAAGCCACATCCTTGGCTGAGAGGGTTTCTCATGAGGGAAGACTTGTAATTTGTAAGTCACATCCTTGGCCGAGAGAAATCTCGGGAGGGAAGAATTGAAGCCACATCCTTGGCCGAGAGGGTTTCTCGGGAGGGAAGACTTGTAGTTTGAAATTCACATCCTTGGCCGAGAGGATTCTCGGGAGGGAAGACTTGAAGCCACATCCTTGGCCGAGAGGAATCTCGGGAGGGAAGACTTAGAGAATTTGTGCAAAAATAAATGAGTCATAGATAGCTGAATTATATTGTCATTAATGATTGGATGCCTCGTTAAAAACCTTGCCGACCAAAACCTCTTTTCATAATTTTTTAAGAGGACAAAAGACCGGTTCAAGGAAAAGAGTGCATCCTAAAACATTTACACGTATGTACATGAATTGAATCCTAGCTGTAATAAGTCTTCAAATGGGTGGAGTTCCATGTTCGTGGGATGACTTTGCCGGATAGTTCCTCCAGTTTGTACGCGCCGTTGTGGAGAGCATGTCGTACTCGGAACGGGCCGTCCCAGTTTGCCGCCAACTTTCCTTCGGTCGGGTTACGCCGGGCCGAACCAGCTACCCTCCAAACAAGGTCACCCTCTTGAAATTTTCTTGGCGTCAACTTGGAGTTAAAGCGCCGAGTCATTCTCTGTTTGCACGCTTCGGCTACGATCTGTGCCTTATCTCGGGTTTCATCCAAGATATCGAGCTCGGCTCAGATTGCCCCATCATTAGAATCTTCATGAAAGTGCGTTCGTCAGAATGAGGGTTCACCTACTTCGACCGGTATCATAGCATCCGTTCCGTATGTTAATCAGAACGGAGTCTCGTTTGTGCTTGACTGGGGTGTGCATCTGTACGCCTAGAGGACTTCCGGGAGCTCTTCGGCCCACGCTCCTTTGGCCGAGCCGAGCCGTTTCTTCAACTCATTGAGGATAACTTTGTTGGCTGCCTCGGCCTGGCCGTTGGACTGGGGGTGTTCGACAGACGTGAACCGATGCCGCACTCCGATATTCTCAAGGAAGGTGTTGAACTTTTTGTCCATAAATTAGAGCCCGTTGTAGGAGATGAATGCATGAGGAATACCAAACCAGGTAATGATGTTTTTCCACACGAACTTTTAAACATTAGCAGCGGTGATAGAGATGAGCGGCTCGGCCTCTATCCACTTGGTGAAGTAATCCACAGCTACGATCAGAAACTTGCATTGACCTTTGGCAAGAGGGAACGGACCGAGTATATCTATGCCCCATAAGGCGAACGACCAAGGGGAGCTGATGCTGTGCAATTTGGTGGCCGAGGCATGAATGAGGTTCCCGTGTTTCTGACATTGAACACATTTCTTCACATAATCGGCACAGTCCGACTTTAGCGTTAGCCAATAGTAATCGGCTCTAAGGATCTTGGCGGCAAGCGTCCTTCCACCAGAGTGGGACCCGCAGATGCCGTCGTGAACCTCTCAGATGACATACTCGGCTTGTTGCTAGTCAATGCTCTTCAACAAGGGTGTGGAGAACCCTCGTCGGTATAGTTCTCCGGCTACCACGGAGTAGCGTGTCGCTTGAGTTCGGATCTTTCTAGACTCGGTCGGATCGGCCGGTTCTGAGTTATTAACAATGAAATTCCAAATATCAGTCATCCAAGATTGCAGAGTTCCGTCTACTGGCATGCATTCCTGTGTGACACTCGGAGTGGGCAGTTCCACATGTATTGTCGATCGGAGCTGTCCCGGCTTGCGACTACTTGCCAGTCGAGCCAACTAGTCGGCTCTCTCGTTATTCCCACGTCGCGTGTGCTTAATGTGTATCTCTTGGAACTGGTTGCTCATCCCCCGGAAGAGATGGTAGTATTTAAGCAGATTGGCGTCCTTTACTTGAAAGTTGTCGTTCAACTGTTCGGTGACAACTTTCGAATCGGTCCAGCATGTGATTTTCCTTACCCCCATCTCGGCCGCCAATCTCATCCCAGCTAATAAAGCTTCGTACTCAGCTTGGTTGTTGGATGCTCGGAAGCCGAATCGTAGTGATTGTTCCAAGGTAATGCTAGACGGGCTCTCCAAGATGATTCCAGCACCACTACCTTGATCGTTGGAGGAGCCATCTACGCGCATTGTCCAAGTATTGTCTTCAAAGTGGCCGAGTGGTGATAGTTCATTGATGAAGTCGGCTAAGCTTTGTGACTTGATGGCCCCCCGGGGTTCAAAATGGATGTCAAACTCGGATAGTTCGATTGACCATGCCATCATTCGGCTGACCAATTCTGGTTTTCACAGCACTTTTGCAATTGGGCAATTGGTTCGGACCACCACTGTGTGGCTCTGGAAGTATTGCCGAAGGTGCCTAGCAGCATATATGAGTCCCAACGCTACCTTTTCCAAGAGTTGATATCGGCGCTCGGCATCTTGAAGCACCCGGCTTATGAAGTATACAGGTTGCTGTTGACCGTCTTGTTCTTGTATCATACCGGCGCTTATAGCCTCACCGGAAACTGCCAAGTACAGTACCACTTCTCGGCTGGAAGTCGGCTTGGCCAACACAGGCGGGGTGCCGAGCTGTTCCTTGAAGAGTTGAAAAGATGCTTCACATTCATCTGTCCATTGAAATCGATTTGCCTTTTTCAGAAGACCGAGAATCAGCTTGGAGGTTTCGGCCATGCATGGTAGGAAGCGAGACAACGCTGTCAGTCGGCCGGCTAACTTTTGGACCTCTTTCAAGTTTGATGGGCTTCTCATATCGATGATAGCTTTGCATTTATCTGGGTTAGCTTCGATGCCTCGGCTTGATAGCATGAAGCCCAGGAACTTGCCGCCCAAGACGCCGAACACACATTTATCCAGGTTGAGTCTCATCTGGTGTTTCCGAAGTGCATGGAAAACTTCGGCCAGGTCGACGACATGAGAGAGTGTGTCGGCTGATTTGACCACCATGTCATCTACATAAACTTCCATATTCTTCCCAATCTGACTGCCGAAAATCTTGTCCGTAAGCCGTTGATATGTGGCCCCGGCATTTTTCAGGCCGAAAGGCATCACTTGGTAACACTAGTTGCCAGATTCCGTGACGAACGCCGTTTTGTCCTCGTCGCGAGGGTGCATATGGATTTGATTATAACCCGAGTACGCATCGAGAAAGGTTAAGAACTTATGGCCGGCCGCTCCATCAACCAATCGGTCTATGTTCGGCAACGGATAGGCATCCTTGGGACATGCCTTGTTCAAGTCTGTGTAATCGGTGCACATTCGCCACTTGCCGTTTGACTTTTTGACCATGACAACGTTGGCCAACCAGGTTGTGTACTGAATTTCTCGAATGAAACCCGCTTCCAAGAGCTTGGATGTCTCTACTTAAACTGCCTTTTTCCTTTCTTCCCCCATTTTTCTTTTTCGTTGGGCAATCGGCTTCGCCTCCTGGCACACCGAGAGCTTGTGGCATAAGAAGTTTGGGTCGATCCCTGGCATATCGGCTGGCCGCCATGCGAATAGGTCTTTATTTTTCCTAACAACTTGTCCGATTTCACGCTTTTCAGCCTCGGACAGGTTAAAGCCCAGGTAGGTCACATGTAGGTCGGTTGGTCCGATAACAATTGGATGTCGGTCCTCAATCGGCTCGACCCTCTCGTCTTGCTCCATTCGAGGGTCGAAGTCCACTATCGTTTCAAGGTTTTGTGCTACTGTGTGAACACGTTTCACTCCACGCGACTCATCCGTTTCAAGACGAGGCAGCCGAAGACTAGCGAAATAACATTCCCTAGCTGCTTTCTGATCGGCATGGACTGTAATGATCCAGCCTGATTCGGAAGGGAATTTCATGGCTAAGTGAGGAGTTGACACGATCGCACCTAACTTGTTGAGGGATGGCCTTCCAAGAAGGATGTTATATGATGTGTTGGCGTGCACAACCACGTACTTGACCGGGATGTCTCGGGCTTCGGCTCCATCGAAGCAGAAGCGAGTGGATAACTTGATGTACCCTTTGGTTTGGACACGTTCACCAGAGAATCCAACCAAAGGCTCGTTGTAGGGGATCAGCTTGGCCTCCGGGATGCCGAGTTGTTTGAAGGTATTCCAATAGAAGATATCGGCCGAGCTTCCCTGATCGACCAGCATCTTCCGAACAATGTAGTTGTGGATCTCGACGCTGATGACCATGGGTTCGTCCTGGTCAGGATCAATGCCCTTGAAGTTGGCCTCGGTGAAAGTGATGGCCGGTAATCTATGTCGGGTGCGTTCGACCGCGTGGACAGTTTGGACAGCCCGCAGGTGTCTCTTCTGTGCTGAGGAGGTAGAGCCGCCGCCTACGAATTCGCCGGCGAAAGTATTAATGACCCTTCGGGGTTGGGTTGTCGGATCGTCTTCCTTTCGGCCCCTCGACCGGCTTCTTTCCCTGTGGGGACGCTTGTCGGATCTGTCTCAGTCAGGCTGATCTCGACGATGCCGACGATCATCGTATCGGGGAGAACGAGGTCGTTCGACAAAATGTTGAAGTTGTCCTTGCTTGATTAAGTCCTCAATCTTGTCTTTGAGAGCTGCACATTCTTCGGTCGAGTGACCCCGGTTGCGATGATATTTGCAGGACTTGCTAGTGTCAGCACGAGGAGGGGTCGCGACTCGCTTCGGCACTGCCAGGACCTCTGAAGCAAGTCCTTGGTCTAAGACAGCCGATCGGCTAGTGTTTAATGGAGTGTAATGGGAGTACCTCGGTTCGCGAATGGGTTTGTCTCTTGGAACGAGGTCCTTGGGGTGGCTTCGGTAAGAGCTTTCGGCCGGCTTCTCGACCTTGGCCGCTACCTCCGCCTTGGCCTGATTGCAGAATTCCACAAGTTCCTCCATCTGCATATACTTGTCGGCGCGGCGTGATAGACCATGGGCCAAGGGCCGAGTTACCAGAGCTATGGCTAGAAGAATACAGGAAGAGTTGGACCTTGTGAAGACTAGTGGGCTTGTCAAGCCCAAGGTATTCTTTACTTGGAATGCTCTATCATAAAGAGAAGGCCTAGTTCTACTTGTGTATATTGTACAGTTTATACATAGTCTCTTGTATAGGTTATTTTTGCCTTTGTATTTTTGAGGCACTTTATTTGCTTTTTCTAGTATTTGTATATTGATTTTAAGGTAGGTTACTTGGAGAGTTTAACTCCATTTAACCTCTCTAGTTGATACATTCATTTTGCATTTTTTCAGTAGGGAAAAAGGGGTGGCATTTAGCAAAGCTAGGGAGTGTGTTTAGAAATTGGGCCTGAGTTGGGCCTAGGCAAAATTTTGCATATTGGACTCATTTTGCTCCTAATTTTTCATAGATTTGATTTAGCTAGGTCTCATCATCATATGATGAACCTAACTAAACCAAATCAAGAATTTTCAAATTAAATCATGGAGCAATTTGGAACCAAGGCCGCCTAGCTCATGTTCTTCTTCCTTGGCCGAATTTCTAAGCTACACCTCTAGGTTTTTGAAGCTTGCCTTGCATTTCAAGGATGAGCACCTCTAGTTTGGTAATCGATTACCAGGGCATGTAATCGATTACCAGAGGATCGAAACTTCTATGTTCAAAATCTTAAGTTTTCATAAAGCTAATTTTAGTATTTTGTTTCTTGCAGATTTTCTTGCAAAAATAAATTTGCAAGTAATGTTTACTAAATGGTAGAAAAATTTTGTAGGTAACTTTTCCTGCGGATTTTCTTGCCAATTTTAATCTGCAAGAAAAATAAAAAAAATATTTAAATTTATAAGTTTAATATTTTAAAAAAACTTCAAGTCCCACATCAATTAAAAATAAAACAATTAAAGAGTATATAAGTTGGGGCAACACTTACCTTACAAGTTGATTTGTATGGTTGAGTGTTAGGCTTATAATCTATAATCTTAGAATTTAAAAGGTTATGTATCACATGTTGGAGGCATGGAAACAAATGCTTCGAATGAATTCATTGTGAGCATTTGAAAGTTGAAGAATTTGTAGTAATTTCTTTAATTTGTTTCGTAAAAAATATTACTACGAAAAAATTCGCAGAAAACTTGAATTTGGATCCTCTCCTACAATATTCTCTCTCCAGTCTCTCTCCAGTAACACTAATAATTATTGAATATATCTAATGGCACAGATTTAATCTTATAAAAATCATTTAAGAAGTTACATTTGTGACGTAGCATGTTGGTGTTTCAGTAGCCTAGAACGGGTCGTTCCCAATCTGGAACGGGCCGTTCCAAGCTATGAAAATGACCTGTATATCGTGGTTGAGAACGGGCCGTTCTAGAGGGGAGTACGGGCCATTCTGGATGGAGAACGGCCCGTTCTGGATGAGTTCCAGAACGGGCCGTTCTGATTTTAGAACGGGCCGTTCTGCATGCGATTTTTGCACTTGATGAAGGGGTGCAGAACGGGCCGTTCCGGTTTCGGTACAGGCTGTTCTGGCCACTCCAGAATATCTATAAATAGAGGTTGTGGGCAGTTGAGGAGAAGAGTTTTTTTTAGAGAGAAGTTCTAGAGAGAAGGGCTCTGGACTGGAAAGCTGACTTTTGAAGGATTGAAGTTCCGAGTTGAGCTTCGGAAAGGGGATTCTGCTTCTTGGCTATTCTGATCCAATCTTCAAGTAAGGGAAGCTAGGATTTCTTGCCGGTTGTGTGTTGTAGTGAGCTAGGACTCACGAATTGCTAAGATTTTCAAAGATTTTGAGCTGTTTTGGATGAAAACTCATTTTTCGGGGTTTTCGGGTTTTTGGTGAAATTTGGGATTTTCATTGTTTATGGTTGCATGTGGGTAAAGCTGGGATTTTTGGGTTGTTTGATGAAAATGTGATGTTTTGGGCCGATTACATGTGTTTGGAAAGCTGATTTGGTGCAGGTTTGGAAGATATTTTCGAGGTTTGAGGGTTGCTGCTGGGTATCACGCCGGGTGCAATTATTCGCGCCGGGCGCGTGACCACTAGAGGGCTCCATTGGGCAAGCCCGTCGAGCGCAGTGGTGTATGCGCCAGGCGAGCTTGAGGGTGTGAGCCTATGGATGGCCCACGCCGGGCGTGGTTGGACCGTGCTGGGCGCGATATCAGTAAGTGACATTGCTTGGGGATTTCTGGTGTGGCGTTGGGCGTGACCTTGTCTCGCTGGGCGTGGAGACTCCTTGGGAGTCTCTGTCAGAGGTGGCGCCGGGCGCAATTTATATTGCGTCGAGCGGGAGACTTTGGGAAAGTCTCTGCTTACCCTGCGCCGAGCTAGGGGGTTTGCACGCCGGGCGTGTGAGACCTTCCTAGGTCTCTGCCTCCTAGCACGCCGGGCGCAATGGGAATTGCGCAGGGCGCGCTGAGCCCTGGTGCTCTCTAGTTGTGCCACGCCGAGCGTGACCATGAGTGTGCCGGGCGCAGATGTGATATTTGATGTTAAGCTGTTATGTATAGAAATTTGCTGATAGATATGCTGAGCTGAGCTGTAGATGTTAAATATTGTTGTGCTGACTAGTTGATAATGTTGAATTATGATGTTGAGCTATAGTTGATGTATAATGTTGTGTTGTAAGCTGAGCTGTGCTGTATGCTGATTTAAGCTGTATTTGATGTATAATGTTGTGTTGTAAGCTGAGCTGTGTTGCATGCTGATTTAAGCTGTATTTGATGTATAATGTTGTGTTGTAAGTTGTGCTGTGTTGTATGCTGATTTAAGCTGTATTTGATGTATAATGTTGTGCTGTAAGCTGTTTAGCCGTGCTGTAAGTTGATATAGCTGTAAGCCGCTATTGCTGTATGCTGATTTGCTATGTTGTGCTGAGCCGTATGTTGTTATAGCCGCTAAGTCGGTGTTGTTATAGCCGCTAAATCGGTGCTGTTATTGCCGCTATGCGGTGTTGTATTGCTGCTTGCAGTGCTGTGCTCCGTGCTGTTAGGAGCTGTTGTAGGCCGTAAGGCTGAGCTGTTGATCACTAAGACTAGAGGAGATGTTTTCGAAATTCCTCATCCCATTGTGTGGATTGAGTGGCTGTGGTGCTCTTAGAGCCCAATTTGTTGAAAATCCTCCCTGGAAAGCTGACCCTTGGAGTGGTAACTTGCTGTTCTCCTCTAAGTTCTTAGTGGTCCCGTGTGTGGGCAAGGTCGAGGCACACGTGTATAAAGCAACCACGGTATAGGGGCCAGGTCGAGCTATACCGCTTACAAGCGACCAATACTAACTTATATGCGTGACGATGCATGGTGTGTTTACTGCTGTTTACCGCTTTGTACTGCTGTTTACTGCTGTTATTGCTGAATGATGTGAGATGTGTGTTGTTATATATATATATTAAGTTGATGTTGTTAAGATGATTGATGTGCTGATAGTTGTAGCTCTTTACTATTCATATATATATATATATATATATATATATATATATATATATATATATATATATATATATTGTTTCTTTTCACTAGCTTACCCTTTGTTGTTTCCATGGTGTTGGACTGCGATGATCATACTATGTATGGGAGCAGAGCAGGGTTAGGATGGTGTGCTGAGGAGAGTCTGTAGCTGGCAGATGGCGTTTGTTTTTTTGTTGTTGTTGTATTTAGCTACTTAGTGTAACATTGCTGGTTGTATTTTGTACACTTTGACTCTAGCCAGATTTGGATCTTGTATATATATATATATTCTAGACACTATATGTATATACTTGTTCTTTTCCTGTGGTGTTCTGGTGTGTTGTGCTGTGTGTAGTGACTAATCAGGTCGTTACAACATTAATTATAAAATTAAATTTGAGTCATTAGATATATTCAATGGTTATTAATGTTGTTGGAGAGAGGCTGGAAAGAGAATATTGCAGGAGAGGATCCAAATTCAGGAAACTTTCCTACGATTTTTTTTTGCAGGAAACTTTCTTACGAATTTTTTTCGCAGGAAAATTTCTTGCAAATTTTAAAATTTGCAAAAACATATTATCCACGAAGGTATTACCTACAGATAAAATTTTGCAGAAAAATTTGTAGGAATAACGTTTCTTGCGAATTTTTCATAAAAATTTACAAGAACAGTCGCATGTAATTAGAGAAATTCTAGTAGTGTTGACATGGATGAGTAAGAAAAAAAAAAGAAGAAAAAGACACACATGCATGCAATTTCAAAATGAAACCTAGAGAATATATTTCTATTTTTGTTTTCAGTTATCTACTGAAAGAACGAAAGAAAAAGAAAAAGAATTTCATCCATAGTTTGATTGTGTTAAATAGTAAAGTATAATTTGCAAAGACAAGCTGCACATAAAAAACAAAATTAAAATATAGAAAAATGAAATCGTGATGAATGAAAAGGAAATGAAACATATGAAACACTCATAGGTGTTTACGATGAGGAGAAACACAATACTCTAGTGAAATGCGATAAATGAATTAATTGAAAAAGGAAAAGGAAGAAGAATGAGAATGGAGGTTACCGATTTGTGAAAAAGAGTTTGGTAGAAGAGAAGATGGAGATAGAGAAGGCATGTGCGAAGGAGTGGTTCTTATTCAAAATAAGCCCCTAAACGGGGAACTTAGGAAAGAGAAAGTATAATTTTGATGAGTATGTGAAAACACATATTTAATAATACATTATATTAAGATATTAAATTAATATTATGATTATAATTATAATATAAAATAATTATTTATAATATACTTGAATTTAGTGTGTCATAGACAGTGTTAATGAAACACACGAAGTTATATATAATATATTATTAAATATTAATACTTTAAATTATTATATAAATATAAAAGATCAATCCTTAATATTAAGCATAAATCTCTATATATCTTGTATGAGAGTATTTTTAAGAGTTTTTCCTCAACGAAAAATTTGTAAGAATTTTTTTAACTTGTTATCTAATTGAATTATTATTTATCATAATTATTTATAAATACAATATTAACATTTTAAATAAATTAAGAATAAATAAAATAATTTTTATATTATAATATAAATTATTTATCATAAATCTAAAATATTATTTATAGTTTTTAAATTATCTATTTAATATTTATAAAATTTTAAATAATAATTATATATTCAAACATAATATTTATTTATTTAATATATAGTAAAATTTAATTATATATAATAAACATTCATGTACATAGTACAAGTTAAAATAGTAAATATATTATTTTAAAATATTTAATATTATTTCAAAATTTAAATATATTGTATCAAAATATTTAATATTTATTATTATATATATATGAGTATTATTTAATATTTTAAAAATATTATTATATACTATTAAAATTATTTTAAAAAATCAATGATCAATATTAAAATATTTATAATTTAAAGAATACTATAGTATTTTAACCTCTACATTGTAAATGCCAAATGATTATTATATAATTATAATTTAGATTAAAAAATATTTTTATAACCACTGTAAAATGAGAGTTTTAATTTTGGTATTTATAGAATTTTTTCTTTATTTCCCACTCTTCTAAAACTTGTAAACATTATTTTTAATCACTATAAAATGAGCAAAAATTGGTTTTGGTCCATATAAAATTGACAAGGACATAATAGTACAAAAATTTGGAGACTAAAAAGAAGTTATACAAACCCTTATCTCTTTTAAATGTAGTATAGATATAGATATATACTATATAGTATAAATAAGGATCTACTAGTTTTGTATCAGTCAAGTAGATCCTTACATTTTACAACTCAACTATCTAACTAGTAAAAAACATAATTCTAATTACCTAGGGTTTATCTTGCACGTTGTCTCTAGATATACATGTAATAATATATAGATATATGTATAAATCCCTCAACAAAAGTATAACTAAAAACTATATATATATATAGTAATCTAGACTAAAAATATAAACTTAGGTTGTTAGTCAAGCAATTACTAGCTACAAGCTACATCGGAGTAGCCTAAACAACACCACCATCTCCAACATAGCCCTAAAAAACTTGTTCATCCTCCAACCTATTCTTACCTTAATCTCACAACGAATATGATCATCGTAATCCAACAACTAGAAAATTGTAAGGGTAAACTTGAATTCAAAAGAATCAACACAACATAGAAGTGATAAATTAACTATATAACAACTTCAACAATACAATTAATTAACATCTTAAGCTCAACTTAACAATAACTATCAACATATTAGCATATGTGTGCAAATTTGTAATAAGGTATCTTTTCAAGTTACAACACAATTCAATATCAACTCATCAACTAAACATCCTCATAACAAAACAACACATATCATAATATAGCAACAATATCAACTTTCAACACAAATCAACTTAGTAGCATATCAACATAGCAACATGATGTGTCGCTACAAATTTTAACTTAGAGATCTCTTATAACACAAGTTAGTAGTCTAAGTGACTTGATCCTACCAAACTAACTTAACAACGTAATCTTTTTAGTTTGCTATATCAATTGCAAATTTGGATATCAATCCATAACATAAGATAATTTCTTGGATTTTGCCACTTAGAATAGGAAAGTCAAGTATTCCTATTATAGATAAAACAAATTAGGTGTGAGCTTACCACGACCTTAACATGTATAACTAAGCCTATATGGAATTAGCTCACAAACTACCCTTGAAATATTGTGCCCTTCCAATACTTAGTTAAGGATTTTGGCCCTTGACCTTGTAACTTACTCGATTGGTCACTTTTAAACTAGTATGGCTCGACCTTGCCCTCATAGAATATCAACTAAAAGATTTATTAGAAAAGACTCAACACTCCACTTCAAAATATGTGCACATTACTAATATGTATAAATGTATATTAATGAGATATATATTAAATATATGTGCACATTACTAATATAAAATTCTAATTCTAATTAGAGAACAAGTGTAACTAAAAGATTGTATATAAGTTTTATCTTTTAAATTTTTGAAAAACTTATACTCTCAACTATTTTAACTAATTTTTTTAAATCATGTAATTTAATTGAAATAATTTTATAATTATAATTAGGGACAAAGATAATAATAAATTCTTATTAGTTTATATATTATTATTTGCACATAAAAGAAGATCAGTTTCATTTAAATATTAGTGCAATTATAACTTCAACAGTTTAATTTTAATACAATTTTAGTGTTTGTAAGTAAGTTTTTACATCTCATAATAACAAATTAACAATAATAAAAAAATCAACGATTTTTAGTAATACTACAATTCATAATTAATTAAAAATATTAAAAAAATTACATTGTCAATAAATTGTATTTAGATTCTAGTTTCAAGGCGATTTATTCACATTGGATAAAAAAAATGAGGAATAAAATTAATTACTAGAAAGTAGAAACTCCCTTTAATTGGGAGTTAATGATAGATTTTATTTTGTGTATATTTTTTTTGAAACTTCGAATAGAACAATTCATCGAACGAATTAAACAATTTATGTATAGATAAACGAATAATTTAAACATTGTGTATTAACTCCTTCAAGGATGTACACGTAATCCTTATAAAAATTTGATGTGCAAGTTTAGATAAGTTCAAGGAAATATATGCATGGAAGGTCTTTTCTTTTTCAAATTTCTAAATATTATATTACGTCACTAAAAAATAAAAAAATATAACGAAAGACTTATTTTTTTTTACACCAATTACGACAGACTAAATTTCAAACAATGAAAATATTATTTTTGATGAACAACAATGAAATATAGTTTTGGTGATTTAGAATTTTTTTTCCCTCCATTTTAATTAAGTTAACAACATATTAATTATTAATGCTATTATTTAATACCAGCGTGTAAGAAAATAGTTAATAAAAAAAAAAAAGCAGAACAATTTCAGAGAGAAAAGTTTAAATCGACATAACGGTTTTCTTATAATTCAAAACATAAAATAATATTCTTAATTATTATACATTTATATCAAACAATGGAAAATAAAAATATGATCAAGATTCCAATCAAAATTATTAAAGATATCATATTTTTTAGTGAATAGTGAAAAAATCTTTTATTATCTAAATTAATTTAAAGTGAAACTTTAGTAGGATACTGTAGAAAATAAAAATAAAAAGAAGACATTATCATCATATTAATTCCTCTTAAAGTATTTAACTATGTGTTTGAATCTCAGGTGTATCGTGCTAAAAAGAATAGAGACCAATTCTCAGCTTGATACTACATATATGAGCACTAACTAACATATTTATTTATTGGCTTAATTAGGGCATAAATTATTCTGTGCTACAAAGCATATGAGTTATCTAAACTCCAATGTTTCAGAGTTTAGACAAGCATATCTGAACCCATGGTACGATCTACGAAGCCTAACATGAATGCTGATTAATTAATATAATAAGAACGAAAAGTAGGGTTAATTAGTGCCAAGGAATTCAATTACTAATCCTTGAGGTGACCCACTTGAGATCAAGAGAAAAATTCAAAATATAAATATTTGGCTTGACCAATTTATATTCAGAGCCACGTGAAAATTAAAATGGCATGAGATGATTAGGCATCAAAGGCATTAAAATAATGCTTGGATTTTTGAGATCAAATTTTGGTTATATAACTAAACTAAAAATATACGTTATACATGGTATAAAATAGTCTTATATTATCATTTAAAATACACAAAATGGTGAATTATAATTATTTAATAAGTGCATTAACATCAAATTTATTAAATTTTTGAATTTTTTTAAATTATTTTTTATAATATTTATATTTTGATTTACATAAGGTTTTTTCTCTGAAAAATTTATGTGATCTTATATGGAGAAAAGAAAAAATGACTTAAATTTTATGAATAGTAAATGTAAAAACATATATCTGCCCTATTGATAAAAAAATCCCCCATTTAGTGTATACATATTTTTGGAAAATCTTTTTATAATTGTTTCTCAAATTATTCCTTTTCTTTCTCTCCATATTCTGTAAAAATTACCTTTACATATATTTTTTTAAATATTATTAACCGCTTATTTCTTATTTATTTTTATTTTTTAAAAAATACACATATATACAAAATATTTCTTTTTTTTTTTTATGTTAGTACTTATAGAATTAATAAACTCATCCCATAATAATTTGTTGAATGATAAACTAAAACCTTTCTATTTTTGATATTTTATTACTATTAAAATATTTCTTAAACTTAAAATCTTATTTGAAAAACGCGAGTCTATCAATAAAATATAATAGAATAAAAGATTTTAATTATTTTAAGGGAGAATTAATGGTCCTACCCGTCTCATTTAAAATGTTTTCAAAAAATTTGTAGATGATATTTCTGAATTATATAAAAGAAATTTGACTTCTATAAAGTGAATGTACACTTTAGAAGATAAAGCCTAATATATTAAAGATTAACAATAAAGAATTATGATAAAATTAAATATATATATATATAATAAAATTTAAAGTTAATTATAATATTTATCATTTATTTTATAATTAATAATTATTATTATATTTATTTTAGAGGAACTAAATCTGTATAAAAAAAATATAAATCCTTTGCATTATTTATTTATTAAAAAAAAAGAAAAGAAAAAGAAAGCAAAATAGTAGAGTAAAGGAGGAAATGATAAAAGAGTATATACTAAGGAGCATGTTAGATATTGATATGATAATAAGAGTATTAAAGCATAGTATATAGTATTATTATAAAGTAAGATATAAAAGAAAAATCCGCTGTTGAAACAGCCCACCGGAATGGCAAGCATGGCCCCTGGTTTTCTGATTTGGCTTCCAAAAACCAACTGTTTTTCTCTCTCAACTAACCCTGCCAGCGCTTCTTCCACCTCTTTTATATCACAATCCTTACCCACCACTGCTTCACCCTCACAATTTTCCATCCCAATTTCTTTTTTTTTTTCTTTATTACTCCTCAGTCCTCACACAACCTACCTGTGTAAAAAAAAAAAGTACACTAACAAGAAAAAACACCACTCTACCCATATACTGTACCCATCATTATTATTATTGTTACTGCTAGTATTTACCTAACCACTATACCCTTTTCCTCTGTTTCCTCTGTTCTTGTTCATCTGGGCTACCTTTTTTTATTTTTTATTTTTGCATTTTTTGGGGGTGCCCATTTGGAGAATTTGGGTTTGAGGGGCGGTTTAGGCATTGCATTTTGGGGTTGGTGTGGAAAGTTGGGGGCTTTCTTGGTGGGGTGGTTTTGAATGGGGATTGAGAGGACCTTGGCTGATAGAAAAGGAAGAGACTTTTGTGAATTGCCGAGAGAAACGATTACCAGCAGCAACTCACGGCGGAACCGGCGGCGGCAGAGGCGGAAGCCGCCGCCGGTTCAGATGCTCTTCGAGACTTGCAAGGTTGTCTTTGCCTCTGCGGGGACAGGCTTTGTCCCTCCCCCTCAGGACATTGACAAGTTGCGGTCTGTTCTAGGTACCATGTTCTTTCCTTTTGGTTTGTGATTGTGTCATGCGTTGTTGGTTGTTATTTTTTTTGGTTTTTCACTTTTGCCCCATCTGGGGTGTCAAAATTTTGATCTGGAATGGAGATGTTTGTGTGGTTTTAATCCTGTTGCAGACTCAATTTTAATGTGCTAGCGTGAAATGGGTTGGGTTTTTCCTTTTTTAATTGGAATTATAATTATAGTCATCTGGTTTGGTTTGGTCATGGACTCATGGGGTTGGTGTTTTTGGAGGGGTATATTTTATTTGTTTACCTTTATTTTATGTGCCATTTCAATTAAATAATGTGTATGCTTTTGGGTATGGCTTCAATTTCACAAATTGCACCAATTTGTTTGTGTGGGGGTTTCTGCCTCTTTTATATGGCAATTTTGTGTCTCAACATGCATGCATGTGTCTTGCATATATGTTCCGAGGTTTCTGCATTGGCTGTCAAATAAAAAAATGCTTTTTATCATGTGCTTGGTGTTCCCCCACGAGATAAGTTCAGTTCACAGTGTGATGATGTCAACTTCGTGTTTTAATATGAATGGGACATCAAGCATAGTGAAAGTTCTCGCTTCTCTCTCTCTCTCTCTCTCGCTCTCTCTCTTGCCCTATTCTCATGTATCCATTTGACAGCTTATGTGGATGATTTGGATTCTCTATATCATAATTTTAGGCTCTTTAGGTGATATGTGCTAAATTAGTGCTTAGTGAAGGTCTTCAGTCAGTATTATTAGGTGGAGACAAGACAACCAATCAATGGATTTGATAGCAATAAGCTGAATGTTTTTAGCATTTTTTTATGATGATGATTGTTAAAGAGTGAAAATTAAAATTATTCTGTGGCTGAAGGCCTAGCACAAAATTCTCATTGTTTAGTGGGAGTTGTTAAACATAGGGATCTTAACGTTATTCTTAGCAGGATTTATATGTCTGAACCTTAATACAACCACTGATTTTTTGTAGTATATCTTCCTTTGGAACCCTCTAACTTGACCAGTTGCCTGGACCACACGCACCTACACTGTAGTAATGCCAAGAAGTGTTAACCAATTGCTGTTAAAAGTACTTTTTTCATGAGTTTCATTATGTATGTGCCATGCAAAGCATGCAATGCAACTCTTGTCTCTCTTTTGTGCAGATGGAATAAAGCTAGAAGACGTTGGTTTGAGACCTGATATGCCGTATTTCAGGACAAGTGCCACTCAGAGAGTGCCAAGAATCACGTACCTGCATATTTATGAGTGTGAAAAATTCTCGGTATTTGTATATTCTAACCCGGAGCCTGATTTCATGGTGCATGAGAGTTTGTGCTGTTTTTCATTTGATGGTAAGTATCCTTGGTTTGTTGTATCTTGCAGATGGGAATATTTTGTTTGCCACCTTCTGGGGTCATTCCTCTTCACAATCACCCTGGAATGACGGTTTTCAGTAAGCTACTTTTTGGAACTATGCACATCAAGTCATATGATTGGGTCGTTGACTTGCCTCCTGAATCTCCTACCACTATCAAACCGTCAGAAAGTAAGTACCTGCCTATTTTATATATACTATAACCTATGCTTGTACACTTGTACCATTTTTATTAATTAATGATGCTTTATTCATTTGGTAAAAAAAAGAAAATAAATGTATAATCATGGATCAAGTATTCTTTGGACAACCAAGACATGTTAAATTATAAGAGTAGTCATAAATATAGAAAAAGAAAAAGCTGCTGTTCAACATTTGATGCCCTTGTGTGTTCAAGATCAAGAATTTGTGTGTTTGGTTTAAGAAATTGTTTTTGTAATGGAGAAGTGTACCTAGAAGGGGTTTTCTTGCCAGCATCATCTTTAGAAAACCTATGATGTGTGTATTAGGAACTTCTCCTATAGTGATCCCCATTAACTAGACTCCCAAAATACCAGAAAAGCTTCGCCAATTTTGAAAACTCATGAACTTATTTTCAAGCCATAGAGTGATGTGACTGATTTCCTGGTGAAGATTGATTGCTAAAGCCACTTATCAGGTTTTTTGTGAGAATGGATATAATTGTTGGCCAAGTCTTTATTTTTATTTTTTTTAGCTTAGTTCAAGATGCTTGGTGAAATATGTCCTCACTATCTGTTCAACTATTTGGGCAATATCTTCAAACTTCTTTCCTTACATGCTGAAAGAGAAATGCCAGTAACACTTTTTGACATGCTTTATTCAAAACATTCTTTATTATTGAATTTCACGTGCCCCACTAAAAATGGAGTGGGATCCACATGATTCAGGGGGGGCCCACATGAATTCCATTTAATAATAAAAAACGGAGTTTGTTAACAAATGCCTTAGAATCACTCTTCTCTATTTGGAAAATGTGAGAGAGGACACTTGTATTGGCATTAAAAATAAATTGTTCACTTTTTGAGAAGGCTGGTGAACTAGCACTTATTGGTTATTTATAGTAATTCTCTCTCTTAATTTGTTTTTGTAAACACAGCCTCATCTTAGAAAAGAGAAAATAATGTTGATATTCTAATTATGCAGGCCTACCTGAGATGAGGTTAGCAAAAGTGAAGGTTGATGCTGATTTCACTGCTCCTTGCAACCCCTCCATCCTTTATCCAGAAGATGGGGGCAACCTGCACTGTTTCACCGCAGTGACAGCATGTGCAGTTCTAGATGTGCTTGGTCCTCCATATTCTGATCCTGAAGGCAGACACTGCACATACTACCATAATTTCCCCATTTCCAACTTTTCAGGTATCTGGCTAGTTGCCACGAAAGCATGCATGTTTGGAAAATACTAACCAGTGCCCTCAGAACATTAATTAAGGAATTGAAAGTAGAAAGTTTAAATCGAAGAATATATCAACACGTGTTAGTTTACTGAATTCTATTTAGTAATGGATGCACATTTCTTGGAATTTATTTCAGTGGATGGAATATCCATACCAGAAGAGGAAAAAAGTGCTTATGAATGGCTACAAGAGAGGGATGAACTTGAAGACTTAGAAGTAAATGGAAAAATGTACAACGGTCCAAAGATTGTGGAGAGCTAATAATGTCAACATCCACATACACCATCTTTCAGTTTAAAGTGATCAGTTGCTGCCAAAATACCCTTACAGAAAATTTTTCCATCAATTTCTTTCTTTTCTAGTAGAGAAACAACGCTTATCTGTGTTCTTGTACCTTTTTTCTTTAGTGTTTTTCTTTTCTTTATGGAACATGAGGCACTTGCCATGCACCTGGTGCTGTTTTCAGTCTATATAGTTCTTTTATGTACATACCAAGAAACAGAAAAGGACAAAGGAGGTGCCGCACCGGAATTTGAACTTGAAATGAAGGTGCAATGCAATGAGCTAATCGAGCCTCGTTTTGTAGGCTAGTTGGTTATTTCATTTAATTCACTTTCGGATGATTTAAAGCTACTACATAATACACATTTGATGTATTTAATAAATGATATGCTTCAGCTTCTACTGTGATGGGGAAATGAAATTGTGTCTGTCAAGTGCTAATAATCATATATACACATTCTCATGAAAATACTAAGTTTTCAGCTAGCATTAGTCCCATCTACAATTCATGGATTATTCGGAAAATAAAGTTATTAGTCCCATCTACAATTATTGGATTATGCGGAAAATATGTGCCATTTGACTTGAATTTTATTCTTAATTTGCCAATATTTTTTGAAAATATGGTTGGTGCAGCATTTTCAGTGGACTTTTGTTGCACTTGATATCCGACAAAGAAGTAAACCTAAAACCGGAATCATATACTATCGTCAGCATTCTTTAATACTTGATGTATATTTATATATATACTAATGTTTTATAGTAATTATTTAGAACATTTTATATATAAAAAAAAAGTACTAACAAAATATATTTAATTTGAAAATATAAAAAATAGTATTTTTATTTAGTATTTAAGAAGATTGTTAAGATAATGTTTATACATAGGATAATTAAAATTATTTTTATTACATATTTATAACACTTTCAGGTTCCGATCTCGATCGATGAATAAATGATGAAATATTTTGGGTTGCTAGTCCTTGTCATTGTTCCATAGCTTTTGGAATCCTTAATATTTCGGTGCGAGTTTTTATTGAGCCAAACTTTAAGTTAGCTGAAGAAAGCTGTGTTCTTGTACAGTCAGTATCTTTTTTACTGGGTCCAGTTTGGAATTTCTGTTAGTATCGATCTCGTTTGCTGCATAAAGTGAGGTGATACAGAAAATTATTAGGTAATTTGAATCATATAGTCTTTAATTAATCACATGACGTGAAATTATGTATTATTAATTATTTTTTTTTATAAATTGAAAACATTAAATATATGTTATATATAGTAATTGAATAAAATCATAAATATTCGGTGGTGTGAATTACCTAATAATTTCTCAAAGTGATGGTTGCGGATAATATGATATAGGTTCATGATATAATATCAAGATTCAGGATATAATGTGTATTAGATGATAAATGATGTAGACTAATTAGTGAAGCATGCACGATGCAAATTAAAGTATAGGTGTGCTATGATCTTCTTGATCAGCAAGTATAATATCTGAATATTTCAATTTTGACAACGTACGTATATATATTGGTTACGGATCGATATGTGTATTGTACGATTAAAGCTTGATATTATCTTTAAACATTTTAATGTATATTTTTTTTCCTTATAAATTAAAGGAGATCATCATCATAATTTGAATATACCTGTTCCATTTAAATTTGATTATGATTAGGTGAGGAGGGCAAGCTAACATAAATATAAGCTATATTAAGAAAAACAAATTACTAAAATATATCGATTTAGCGTATAATGTCGTGTCTCATCGCAGAATCAGAAGAAGAAAAAAAAGTGGTCATTTATACAATATTGGTGACTTTCTGCTGTTGTTGAATTGCTTACCCTTAAGTTATATTATTATATTATACGCACTCACTTACACTTGCGGACCTTTGTGATCATGTTTGGTTAATTATATAGTTCAAATGAGTTTCCTTCTTGTTATACAACTCTGCTATATGTGAGAACTATTGCATGCATGCATGCATGCATGATGGTGACCGCACAATATTCATGTGAGATAAGTGAAATTAGTTACTACCAACATATGTAGCTATATTGCACTAGCAAACGTAGCCTAATTGTATTATAGGGTACCTGTTGGAAAGTGTTGCTGGCTTGAACATGTGTGCTTTGTTTTTGTATTTAACCATATTCTTGACCTTAAGGGACAAGGAAAGGTGAGAGAGAATAAAGAGGGATATATGATTTTTCAACTTTCAATCACGCGATAGAGACATGGAGAAGAAGCATTGGATAGAAGCTAGAATTGTCTCACGTTGTGGTGGTGAGTGGTGGCTCTTGCAGCAACAACAGGGTCAGAATTTAAAACTAGTCAATTAAAGTATCACATACACGAAAATGTTTTTCGTATTTATTAACGTTTTTTTTAAATAATTTAAGGATATACGAAAAGTCTAAAGGGTGTGAAATAGATGTGGTATCAACTATATATTATTGTATTAAATAACTATTTCTTTTTCCTAGATATGACCAAATTTGAAGCCCGGATTCACAACAAACCCACTGTTTCGGCCCAACTGACCTCTTGGAAAGAGCAAACTTAGCAACGGATCCATCAGTTTGTTTGGTTTCTACAAAGTTTAAGATGGTCCAAGAATTCTTTAACATTTTCTTTTGTACATGTGTAGATGTACGTCAATTACACTGTTTGGAATTTTGGATAGAGAAAAGCAGATACCAGAGAGGAATAAAGTAGGATGAAAAGAATTAAGAGAAAAGAGATAATTAGTATAAAAAAAATTGATAAATTATTAGGAAGCTTGGATTAGATAATTGAAAGAAGAGAAAAATAGAAGAAATTAGTTCATTTTCTATGGGCATATCATTGTGGTCGGACTTTGAAAGTTATTTATTTATGATAGACTTTACAGATGACTTTTAACCTCCCCGAAATATTTATTTAATCTATCAAAAATTAATTATTATCAATAAATGGTAATAAGCTAGGTGCGTGGATAGTAGTCTCTTGTTATATATGTTTTGTTTAATGGGAATATCCGTCTAGGAGCTATTCATAATTTTTCATATATCCAATAGTAACATGAATATATGTGATTATTTGTTAAAATATAAAATTTTAAATAAAAGGGTATGAAAATAAAATTAAAAAAGATAATTTTAAAATATATATTTATATTAAAAAATATTTTTGCAACACATTTGTATTAAAATAAATAATTATGACATATATATTTATAGTAAAAATTAATTAAATTAAATTACTTTATATATAATTAAAGATATTTTTAAAGTACATTTACTTATGAGTATGAGTACTTTATTATGCGTGCTCGCCCTATTATTAAATGGGTACATATTTAATCATTTATTTACAATTTATGGTGAATTTTATTCATGGGTGTTCAAATAATTAAGTTAGATCTAGAGTTAACAAAATGAGTACTCAACCTATTGTGAACTAGCTTGATTTGAGTCATAGCTTATAACAAGTCATGTTATTAAGGTACTTTAATTCAATCTTTTAAATTGATGTCCATGTTTAGTCCTTCGCACGTTACGAGTTCTTTAGACTGATTTGATATTTTAAACTTTGTTGATAGTTTTTTTATTCTTTTTCAAAATTCAAGCTAAATAATTATTGTGATAGTTATTTTATTGAAATATTTATTTTAATGTGAAATAATATAATTCATTTATTTTATTATTATATCAAAGAAAAATATTTAAAATTGATAATATGATCATTATTGTAATTATTTTAATATGAAAAACACTTATGTACAATATGTACTCTTATCTATTATTTTATAAAGAATTGTAGTGAAAAAGTACCTCTCTCTTTCTCTTTCTCTTTCTCTCTCTATATATATATATATATAATATTTAACTATTATGGTATAAGTTTGTAAAAATTATTATTTCATTAAATTTTTGTCTCTTAATTATTAAACTTTTATTAATCACTCGAAATAAAATAAGGATATCACCAACTCATTTCTTGACTAACCGAGTTTGGTCCCAACTCATTTATGACATAGGCTTTATTAGTATGAACTAAAAAAGACTTGTATTTAATCCAAACATAAGTTTATAGTTGAAACCCTATAATTTATCAGTCGGGTTTAGACTAACTTGATAAGTCCAACTCATTTTACTAGCTCTATTAGACCCTTTGGTTTCCCTCTTTATATGTATCTTGTGTGACACCCTTACTACCCCAACACATATATATTGTAACAATGTAAATAAACTAAAGAATAAATTTTTCAACGTTGGTAAAAAAGTTTACATAAAACTTTCATAATTGTTCTTCAATATCCAAAATAATTGAAAATAAAACTTGGAAAGTAAAACTTAAGAGTTTACAAATTGTTTTCAAAAGAAAAGGTACAACTCCAAATACATATAAAAATTTATATCCTAGAATCCTCTGCCCCGATGTCACAATACTAAAACACATCCACAATTCAATTGTTAGCATTCTAGATGCCACTCAAAGTCGGATCTTCCTCACCTAAAACATCTACAAATTACATGGTGAAAAAAAAAACATCTATATGTAAAGCACATACAAACACACCACAATGTAATCTCATCAGAACTCATTACATAATGAAATATTTACAATCATTTCTACATATCATAATTTTATCAATCACGCATCAACTTCACATCACAATTTCACAATCACACTAATTCATCACAAATCTTGCAATTAACATTATGCCAAGGTCACGTCACCCCTGTAGCATATCTTGCCCAAGGTTGTGTCATCCTTGACATGTTATTCAAGGTTATGTCACCCATGTAACATTTCTTGCCCAAGGTCGTGCCACCCCTGACATAAGTGATACGTATTAATTGCCTCACACATCCCACACTATGCCAAGGTCACGCCACTCCTGTAGTATCACTTACCCAAGGTTGTGCCATCCCTGGTCATAAGTGTGAGGAACCACAATCACATCACATTCACATTCCACACAACATCTCATTTCATGTCCACATACTCATATCATAATTAATTGAACAATTAAGTCATAACATACCATTCACCACATCATGTTATCAATTCAATATTAAAATAGTAGATATAATGTATACATTTGTACGAAGGCATCACCCCACATTCCATATCTAGATCACCAATTTTACCAAATAATATAACAATAACATTTATAAATTAATATAAAACCTGATTGAATCACCAATTTAATAGAATCTTAACTCAAATAGTGAAACCCCCAATTTTTCCAAAACCTAACTCATAGGCACTTTTCTACAATTTTGTTCTCTCTCCCAGATCATCATTTTTACAAATTAATTGCATATTCCTAATCCTCAATACATGTAAAATCTAATGGGATCATCAATTCCTCAAACAGAAATAATTATAAAATTACCCATAATCCTACAGAATTCCTCCTTTACCCAATTTCCTAATGTAACTTTGCATACAGATAATCCCTTTTTTCCTTGTACCTCGATAAGCAGTAGCTGAAACTAAAGCAGAATCGGGTTGGTCTCCTTCTTTGAGTTCCCCGTGGTCTTCAGAGAGTATAGAAGAAAAGAAGTCAGAAGTGAAAAATGTGTTTTTGGGAGTGTTAGAGCATGTTATTTATAGGCATCAATAGTGGCCAGAACGGCCCGTTTCAAATTCGGAACAGCCCGTTCTGGACTTTCTCATCAAGCGTAAAATTCATATCCAGAACGGCCCATTCAAGGGTCACATTTTAACCCATAAGGACCATGTTTGGAACGGCCCGTTCTTAAACCAGAATGTCCCGTTCCCAACTAGGGTTACAAGCTTTTGTGTGATTTGGAACGCCCCGTTCCCAATTAGGGTTTATAAGCCATTCTAGTAGTTTGGAACGACCCGTTCCAGTTTGGGAACAACCCGTTCTAGACTACCAAAAATAGGTCTTTTTAGTAGTTTAGGACGACCCGTTCTAGTTTGGGAACGACTCGTTCTGGACTACTAAATCACCCTTAATGAACTTTGAACCTTCGTATAATCTGTTAAAATCAGGTTGTTACATCTTGTTAGAAAATAACCTTACTCAATACAAAGTTGGATACTAAATATAGACTCCTCTCTTAAAAAATTTAAAATTTTAATCACCATATTATGTGAGATTACTATCTTTGATTAAACTAATGTGCTCTTATTAGAGGTAATTTTGGTCTCACTATAAGGTGCAAATGAGTGATATCAACGCTTACCAACTCTTATATATTAAATATAAATAATTATTTTACATGAGAGTATTTATAGAGGTCATTTTTGATGAAAACATTTTTAAAGATTCTTATAACTTCTTATATAATCTAATTTTTTATTTATTATATTTATTTATGAATTAAATTTTAATATTCTTAAAATAAATTATCAATAATTCAAAATTCTAAAATACAATTTGTATGTTTAAAAAATTTATTTATGAAAATTTTAAATGTAATTTATATATTTAAATATAATATCTTTTATATATAATTTATTATAATCTTAATTATATAATAAATATTTAATCCGTAAAATTTACAACACTGCTTAAAATAATAGTTTTTTAATTAACATTCGGATATTCCTCTCATGAGATCACTTTTTCAAATGGACTCGTTTTGGGGGACAAAATTAATAGATATTGGGCTTTGGTTTCCTATTGATTCTTGCTAATGGAAATAAACATATCAAGTGCTTTTATTTTTGATTTTTCTAGGTAACTGGTTTTGAGAATTCGGCTTTTATACTTAATTGGCCCAAACTGCACAATCGCCTTTAATTTGATAGATTTAAAATATATTAATAGTTATTTGAGATTATTTTAAAATTAATAAAATTAATTTTTTTTTACTTTATTAAGAGTAATTTTAACATTAATGAAAAATAATTTGAAAAAATAAATTATAGAAATTAGAGAGTCAAATTTTAAAAAAGAATAATTTCTATTTTTGAATTTTTATAAATTATTCTCGTGGAAGAAATATTATATTAACTGATGATTCATTGGTTCGACTAGTAATCTGTTGATCTAATATCTCTACCAATCAATTACTAATTCGAATTTTAAAACATTACCTTTTTTTTACATATGTATCACTAATGTAATTACAATTTTAACCTCGTTTTAACGAATGCTCTTAACTTTTTATACAAAATTCTTATACTAATTAAACAAATTCTAAATTTATATTGTCGATTATATACGCAAACACAAAAGGAGACGAGATAAAAAAATGATTTTAAGAGACATTCCTATGCAACTGTTGTGTGACTAAACAAATTTTTCCAAACCAATTTTTTTTTATACAAAATTCTTATACTTACCCTCACTTGAGAGGGAAATTATTTTTCGTGACACCCATCCAAATTTATTTCACTTTTCTCTTATCGTTCCACCAAACAACCCAAAATTCTACACTTATACTAATTTTCTTTCCCTCCCTCAAATTTGTACAAGAGATTTTCAAATAATATAAGGAGGTAGTATAAATGGAAACAAGACAAGCCAAGAGTTAAAAAGCTAGTATAGACATTACACATATCAATCCCCATGCATCAAAATTACTCTTTTGTGGCCATTATTTTATTCTTTAGCAGTTATATACATAGTCATTATTTTTTCTACCAGCATTTAAATAATGGCTGATGTATCCAAGCTTGCTAATATTACTATCGACATTTATATATAATACTGGTAAAGATCCACTAAATTGCCAGGAAAACTTATTATTTTTAGTGACAATTTTAGTAGCTATTTTCAAGGCTATTAAAAGTTCTTTTTTTCAATTGTCTCATTTTCATCCATTTAATGACTTTTATCTATTGCTAGTAAAACTTTAAATAATTTATTTCTATAATTTTATTTTCCAAAATTCATAACTTGTATATTTTTTTATTTTTAGTCGATGTGAAACTTGTAAGATGAGGGTTGTCTTTTATTTATATATTTTTTAATTTGTTTTTTTAATTATCTTGTCTCTTAAGAGATGTGAGATTTACAAGGTGAAAGTTGCTCTCTAATTGTTTTATAGCACTATTAAACTTGACAATAGTAGGTGATTTGATACCAATTTAGAATAGTGAATTAGAAGTCTAACACAATTCTACAAAATCAACTTGTAAGATAATAGTTATTACCCATTTATATAATCTTTAATTATCTTATCTCTAATCGATGTGAGACTTAAGTTTTTTTTTCAATAAATAATTGTCGCTAATAGTAAAATTTAGTGTAATATAAATACATTTTTAGGGGCTATTATATATTAGCCATTAATATTTTTATTATATAATTAAATAGCGGCAATTAAATTATTGTAATTAAATAATTGTCGTTAATAATAAATTTTGTAGTGCCCATTGGTGGAAGAATGTCTACTGTGAGACCCCCGTTCTCTCTCTCTCACTCACCTTCTCCTTCACTCATTTTTCTTCTCCTCAACCCTTACTCATTACTTTTCTCTCAAAATTCCTTGTGGTGAATCTTGGTGACTCTAGGTGCAAGTGGTAGGAGAACTGATTCCTTGTCCGAGAGCTGAGTCCTCAAGCTTGTTCTTCCTCTTTGTTCAAGCTCCCTTTCGTTCTCCTTCTTCATTCAAGTGCCCGGAGCACGAATTTCTGGATTCAAGGTAAGGGAAGTTAGTTTTATGCTGTGTTTTGGTTAAAGGAGGGTCTGGGGACTCATTTAACCGGCTGAGAACTGATGATTGTGGTTGAGAACTTCTAAAGTTAAGCTTTTGGGGTTTTCGGGATTTTTGAGAAATTTTGAGGAAATTCTTGGATTGTGGTTGCATGTGGAAAATGAGGTATTTTTCTTGATGTTTGATGAGAATGTGGCATTTTGGCTGGATTGCATGCTTGTTTGCTGTTAAGATTTGCAGGTTTTGAGCAATTTTTCGAACTTGGGGAAGTTACTGATGAGTTCGCGCTGGGCACTGTTCTTCGCGCCGGGCGCGTGACCACCAGGAGACTCTGTTTAGGCAAGCCCGCCGGGCGCAAGGCTGTGTGCGCTGGGCGAGCTTGCAAATGGGAGTCTCTGGTTGGCCCGCGCCGGGCGTGACTCGAGCTGCACTGGGCGCGATATCAAGAGTAACATGTTTTTGGGATACTTGGACCGCGCTAGGCGCACTTTTGGACTCGCTGGGCGCGGAGGCTCCTTGGGAGTCTCTGCCAAGAGCATGCCGGGCGCAATTGTGAATTGTGCTGGGCGCGAGACCCTGGTAGGTCTCTGCCTTCCCCACGCTGGGCGCGGGTTAGGCCCCACTGGGCGCACGAGACTCCTTGAGTCTCTGCCAGGCAGGCGCTGGGCGCAATTTGGAATTGCGCCAGGCGCGGGAGAGCCTTGGTGCTCTCGGGTTGAGCCGCGCTGGGCGCGACCTTGAGTGCGCCGGGCGCGCAAGGAGATGATGATTTATATGATGTTGACTGTTGAGTTGTGCCGAAATTGTTAATCAATGATGTTATATGCTGAGCCAAGCGAATTTGATGAATATGCTGTGATGATTAGGGGATAAAGCTGAGATAAATATGTTAGTTGTATTAGAGGTGTATTGTTGAGCTGGAATCAATGGATTAATAAGAGAAATTATATAGTATAACAGAATTATAGACCGTTGGGCTGAATTGTAGAAAGTAATAATTTTGTTGAATTGCTGTGCTGTGCTGTGCTGAGATATGCTGGGTTGGGTGATATTATAGCTGCTAAGTCGGTGCTGTTGTTAGCCACACATGTGGTGCTGATTCTAACCGCTAAGGCAGTGCTGTTGTTGTCGCTTTGCGGTGCCGTTATAGCCACTAGAGTGGTGCTGCTGTTGCCGCTTTGCGGTGCCGTTATAGCCACTAAAGTGGTGTTGTTGTTGCTGCTAAGCAGTGCTGATATTGCCGCATTGCGGTGCTGATATTGTTGAGTGGTATAAGCGGTACAAGTGTGCTGATAACTGTATCTGTTGTTATTTATATTGATATTTATATAATTGTATGTTGAATTTTAATTTCACTAGCTTACCCTTTTGTTGTTTTCCATGTTATTGGACTGCGATGATCATACTATGTATGGGAGCAGGGCAGGAATAGATGGGCGTCTTGTGGTGAGTCTCTGGCGGACCTTGCAGCTGTTTTTCTTGGTGATGTTGTTTTGCTTGTGGCTACTTGGGATAGTAGCATTTGGTTGTAATTTTCTTTAGTACACTTTAACTCTAGTCAGACTGGAACCTTGTATATCTATATATTCTAGATCCTATATTTATATACTTGTTCTATCTGTCTGGTGTTTTTAGTGTGCTATGCCGGGTGTAGTGACCAGACGGGTCGTTACATCTACGTGAACGATGGTGAAAGCTCGTACTCGTAGAATTGCATTTTGAATTTTTGTAGACTCCATTTATTTTGTGACTGACTCAAACAAAAAACCAATAAACAAAGTAATTCCTATTTGAATTAAAACTCATTAATTCTTGACAACAAATAAGGATGGACTCAATTTGATGCTAGACGTATAGGCAAAGGACTTACCACTAAGGCCATGACTAGGAGGATGTAAGAAGATTGAATCCGTGCTGAGGTTAATGGACCTAAGCTTCTCTTAAATTGAGCTATTGCTTAAAGTCCAATATTCTCTTTACCTTGGATCTTGTTTGGGCTTATATTTTTTAGGTCTTGTATTTTGGCCTTGTAGAGTAGGATTTGTAGGCCTTGTATTTTTTGGACTAAATAGAATATATGTTTTTATTTTAATGAGCCTTAAGAGTTGTTATTAGTCATTTGGGTCATGGATACACATTTGAATCTGAATTGGTAGCCATATGGCCACTCATGTGGTTAGATGCACATGACCTACCAAATTCAAATGCAAATGTACATCACATGGCATGCAAATGCATAATTTAAACTCCTATATCTAGTTGCACATATGGGAGCACATGTGGGAGCCTTGATTCACACACGAAATTTGAATTTTGAATTTAAATTTGGCATGCCACATGCTAGTTGAGCAACTATGGCTACTATTTGACCCATGGCTAGCTTAATTTCTCCTAGAAGTAACCAAGATCATACAAGGTTCCTTTCCTCTTGTATTTAGTCACTTTTGAGTATATGAGCATTCTATTTTTTAGAATTCTCTCCTTAAGCACTTCCAACAAGGAAACCTTCCTTGTGGAGTAGTGCATTTTCTTGCTTCTCCTTCTCTAGGAGACTTGTCATGCCAATTCACTCTTACTCTGTAACATCATAATTTTTCTTATATATTTGATATTTATTTAATTTATAAATATTATGTTATGAATTATATAAAAATTTCTATTTTATTTGGTAGGTGAATTTCTTTGTTCTATTTACACTATTGATTTCGACTATATTTTTTTTATATCTATGAATTTAATTATTTTAAGTTGTTAATTCTTTGTTCTAGAACATGAATTTAAATATTTTATTATAAGAAAGATTAATTATGATTTGAAAGAATATTTTCAATAAGAATCAAAATTTAGTTCCAAACAAAATTTACTTATAACTACTAATTTGGAGCAACTATTTTATAATCTATTTATTTTTAGTTTAATTTAACACTTCTCATTCTTTTAATTATTTTATAGTCTTGTGGATTTAAATTAGAAGAGAGAAGGATTTCAAATCTATAAGAGAGAGAGAGAGAGAGAGAGAGAGAGAGAGAGAGAGAGAGAAAGAGAGAGAGAGAGAGAAAGAGGGGTTCACTATTCATTGAAATGACTTAAAGCTTATCTTATAAGCTATCTTCTTAGAACAAATTTAAATTTTCACTCTTCTCTCCACTCTCACTTATGTGCAAATCATCCAAGAAAGAAAAGTAGTTTCTCTTCACCTTCTCCATTCCTCCTTCTTCTCTAGAGCATTTCTCTTTGTTCTACTCAAATGCAAGGTAAACAACTAAGTTTTTGAGCTTCCTACTTCATCTTCCTTTGATTTTCTTCTTCTATTTCTCTTTGAACTTACCTGAAGCTTGTTCTCCTTAGGGGAAATTGTGTAGAAGCTTGTTTTCTTCATTCTATCTTGAGAAAAGCTTCCTTGAGGTAAGGGGACTTGATCCCAACCGTTGAATTCTTGTTTCAACACTAAAATTTCTCTAATTATATGCAACTTTTCATGCGAATTTTGTATAAAAATTTGCAGCAAACATTATTCCTACAAATTTTTTTGCGAAATTTTATCTCCAAGTAATACATTCGTAGATAATATGTTTTTGCGAATTTTAAAATTCACAAGAATTTTTCCTACGAAAAGAATTCGCAGGAAAGTTTCCTGCGAAAAACAATTCGTATGAAAATTTTCTGCGAATTTTCTCACAAGAAATTTTGCAGGAAAATTTCTTAGGAAAAAATTAAAGAAATTACTACAAATTCTATTAATAATTCTTCAACTTTCAAATGCTCACAATGAATTCATCCGAACCATTAAAAAATTTTCTTTCACGCCTCCAATATGTGATACATAACCTTTTAAACTCTTAGATTGTATATTATAAGTCTAACACTCAACCATATAAATCAACTTGTAAGGTAAGTGTTGTCTCAACTTATATACTCTTTAATTATTTTATTTCCAATCGATGTAGGACTTGAAGTTTTCTTTAAATATTAATTAGATCATGTCTTTAGAAAAATGATTAATTCATTATATTAAACAAAAAAGTTATATTATTATAAATTATTTTAATTCTTAAAATATTAAATATTCTAAAAATTATTTTTTTTATTAAATAATTTTATTTTAAAAATTATCATTAAATTAAAACTCATCATCATTAATTTATACATTTAATTAAAATAAATATTTAATTTATTAATATTTTAAATTAAAAAAATTTATGAAATATTTATTAATAATTTATTAAAATAATAATTTATTAAGTAAATACTTTTAATTTTGAAATTTTATAAATTATCATTAAATTAAAACTCATTATCAGTAATTTATCATATTTATAAAATTTTATATATTTAATTTAATTAAAATTAAAATTAAATTAATTATAATGATATATATAAATAATTTAGTAAAATAACATTTTTTAATTAAAAATATTTAAATTATTTAAATTATAAATTTAAATATTTTTTTATTTTTCTTGCAGATTAAAATTGCCAGGAGAATTGACAGGAAAAGTTACCTGCAAAATTTTTTCTACCATTTAGTAAACATTACCTGCGAATTTATTTTTACAAGAAAATCTGCAAGAAAAATAAAATTTTTACAAAATTTTTTTGCAAATTTTTATCATGGAAAAAAGTTTCTATGATCATTAAAATTGTAGCAAAATTTGCAAAAATTTCTTGTAGATTATTTTTTATAAAAAAACTTGTAAGATATATCTATAAATTATTTTTCGTAAATAAATTCGTAAAAAAATGTTGTTATTGCAAGAAAATTCACAACAAATTTTTGTGAATATATTTTCGCAGGAAAATTCGCAAGAAAGTGACACTTTTCTAGTAGTGTTTGTTGCAGTTTCTTTTGATCTTGGAAAATAGAATCTAAAAAAAATAGTGACTTCCCTATTTTGGTTTGCATTGATCTACTGGTTATTTTCAATTTTTGATGTCAAAAATAGATTTCTTGGGTATGAAAATGTAGGGTTTGGTTCAAAGGTCATTTAAAACAAAGTTTTCTAGCAAAAGATATGATTAAAACAAGTTTTGAGTACTTTTGTAAAATTTTCTTTCTTTAGCATGAAAATGTATGCTCACTCATTTATTTTGTGAAAAATTGATTTATGAGCAATTTAGTACTTATAATCAAGTTTTGGCACTTTTGATGCACTTGTTGTTTTGTTTTCTATATTTGGTTTCTAAAATGATTTAGTTTAGTTATTTTGACCTTAAAAATGAATTTAGAACATGGATAACCTTTGGGACAATATTAAGATTTATTTAATTGTTTTCAATAGAAGAATTGTAATAATATGTATCAATTGATAAAATGGTTAATTTGTGAATTTTCTATGCTTTGTGTAGTTTGAAGAACCATGATGTATGTTGTTTTATAATATAAAATTAATGATTGTGATATGAAGTATTTACTTTGGATCCTATGATAGTTTTAAAATTGATAAAACCATGAGAGTGTGATCTCCGGAAATTTAACTGCGACATGCGAATTTAATTCTTGAATATGTTGGATTGTGCTGTTTAGTTGAGTTTGAGGATGTTTGACCTTCAGCATATTGGTTAGGATGGTATTGTAATGCATGGACATTGTTTGGTGGATCTAAATTGTTTGAAATATATGAATTTACAGTTGTTATATTGTCTGTTTGTTTATGTGGTTTTTCTTTTATTTTAGTTTCTTTTGAATGCTAGTATGCTAAAAATGTTTTGTATTATTTTCTTTCAATTTGTTTAATGATTATTATGGCATGGAGAATTATGTATTAAACAATAAAGTTTGGGTTATGGTATAAGGAAACATTAGGTGGATGTGTGGATAATTATAGAAATACAATAGGATACAGGAAAAGACGTCTTTTGACATTGGAAAGTTGGAAAATGGTGAATCTAACTAGCGTTTGATGTACACATTTGACGTGTTAGAAATCACAAGTCTCATGTTCCACTTCTAATGCTGATGTGAACTGTACTTTTAGCCAAGGGGTCATATGCGCTAACATTGTATCTGTCTGGAGCATTGACCAATTGACGATTATCCACATGTGGCGTAAGACCATCATTATTAAAGGGGTTTTGATGATAGCGTTTGGGCCCAAGTTAATAGATTAATGTGTTGATGAAACCATTAGATATTGTTGAGTGGTAGTGTATTTGTTTATTTTAAAATGTATTATTGCATGCTTGTTATTATGTTGTGGAGTTTGAAGACTGGGAAAAACTCAATCTTACAACCCATATTTCAAGAAATGACGACACCCCAAAGGACCTCTCGTCTTGTTGAGTGTCGTTACAACTATGAGGAAGCTCATGAAGCTAGAAATCATGTACATTTTAGTTATTATAAGTTCTTAGTAAATGCCTTAGGAGAATAGCCCCAACCTCAAATTACTATAGAGGTGAATGTGACTTACATGATGCCTTTTGGGTGGACACTTGGTATGAGGACTCATTATATATGATACTACTATGTTTATTATGGCATGGAGAGACCTGCAAATGCATTGAGGTTTCTTTAGGAACTCTTTGATCACAATGCTCCTGGAAGACCTACCCAACAAACTTTTCAACAAGATATTGGTGTTGAAGTATATGCTGATGAGGGGACTTTTGACCTCGACGATGTAACTTCAGAGGATCAGGAGTACTATGATAGTTTGTTTGGGGAGGGTTAGTCTCCATAGGTTTTCCATCTTCCTCTTATTTTGGGTAGATTGCTCTGTGTGTAGGTTATTTACTTTGCTACAGAAACTAAATTCCTAGCACATCCAAGTACTTAGAGACATTGTTCCAAGTCTACATGACACCTAATGTCAAATATTAATCTTTATGTCCCAATGCCCTTTATTCTTGCTTTTATTTTGTTTCTCATATGGAGAAACTTTTCAGTAACTCTTATGGTTTGACTTGAAAGGAATCCCTACATAATATGTGACACATGAGTAGTTGCTCAAAAATCAAGCCACCAGACATTATTAGGTACCTCAACATGATTTTAGAAATATGAACATTAAATACAATGAAAACTAGTTAATATTTGGTTATTTTTAAATCTACCATTCATGAATTTTATATGGTGTTGCTCAAACATAAAATTTGTGTGATCCAAAAAATATATAAAGAAATGTTTAAAGTTCATACAAAAGACAATTTAAATTTGATGACAAAAGGAGAAAACTAAATATGAAGAAGTAAAAAATTAAGATTAAAATCAAAAGAAAAATGCAAAGATGCATGGGTTTTGAAGATACTTGATATTAAGAAGGAGAATGTGAATGATAAAATTTTAATCGGAATTAGACCACCTTCTAACATCTACCAAAGATACGGTGTTTCTATCAAAAAGCCTATATGTCACAAAGAAGCTATAATCAACAAGAAACAAATAAATTCAATGAAGGAAAAACTCAACATGATTGAAAAAAAATCATATGTGAGAGTTAATGAAGTCATGAAATGATATTGTACTTGAAGGAGAAATTGAACTAGAATGTGAAGGTGGTGTTACTCAAGGAAAAAAAATGATAAAAAAAAAATTTAAAAATTTGAAATTCAAATTGTCTCAATAGTAACTAAGACAAAGAGAATTGTCGGAAACATTATACTTAAATTAGGATATTGTTGAACAATTGTTCAAGAGACTAAGTCATTGAGAGATAGTATTAGTTTTTTTTTATGTTTTATGTTTATAAACAATAGTGTTGGAGAACTTTTTTTTTTTCTTTCAATTTTATATAAAGAGTCGTTATATTATCATTAAAAGAAAACTTACAATAAACCTTTATCCAAGACTAAGAAGAATACAATAGTATAGTACCAGTTTGAAATATTTATCCAAGAGTAAGAAGAATATACTTTTGTTCTCCAAGAAACATTCAATGCTTACTACACATACCCAAATGAAAATCCAACATTAGTTCTTGTTTCTCCACCATTTGAAAGCTTCAACAATCATTCTTGCTCAAAGGTTGACCATTTCTCTTTCTCTCTCTCTTTCTCTCTCTCTCTCTCTCAATGAATAGAAAATCTATTTGAGAATTAGATTAAACAAAACTTCTTGTAGCTTGAAAAAGGTCTAATACTCTTAATTTATCTTGGTTAATTTATCTATTTCTTTTGAAATTACCATCAACATCTCATGGATACACAACTTCTGAGGTACGAAAAAATCTCAAAGCTAGATTTTCTAAGGAGATCATATTCTTATTTCTTAGATTCAATATGACTTTTTTCTCTTAGGCAAATTGATCTTCCTGTCACAACTTATTTCACCAAAATACAAATCTTTTTGGGTGAGCTAAACAATTTCAACCCCTTGCCTCTACTAAAATAGTATATTGTAATGCTTATAAGATTCTTCAATAATGTTTTGATGATGATTAGGTTCTCTATTTGTTACAAGAATTAAATGAGAATTATTCCCTAATTAAAACTCAAATTTTGATGCTTGATCCTCCAAATTAATATCACCAAGGTTTTATCTTTGAATTATGTAACATGAACAAAACTAAATGTGGGAATTCTTCTTGATCCCACAACTCTTTCTCTTCAGTCCAAACCTTGTATTGATAATTTTTAGCAAAAGAATCGACCAACAACCAATACCAACAAATCTTCCATTAGGAAACCTATTGATGAAATTGTATAACAACACTATTGATCATTGTTTCTTAAAATATGACTTCCCTCCAAAGTATAGACCAAAAAAGTCTTTAAACACTATTGATGTTGCTAATGCTCGCTATATAAAATTAGTCCTTTACTCTTGGTTTTTCTGAAGCAAAATTTCAAAATTTAACCCATCTACCACTTCAAATTCATCAAATTTGGTCAATTCACATACCTTATCCACCTTTACAACTAATAAATGTAACTTTGACCCTTTGGATTTTAGATTCTAGGGCAATCCATCATATTATCTTATCTTTATTTTTGATATTTCTTGAACATCACTTAGATACTTGCCCATATTTCACACTAGCGACTTCCTCACCTCACTCTACAAGAAATATTGATATTATAGATATATATTTTTTTCTGTAATCAAAAAAATCCATGGGTAACATCAAGTTTTCAATGGATTATCGATAGATAATATTCCATTGATAAATTGCTTGTATGAAATTGTTACTGACAAATTCAAACAATGAGTAGTTTTTTTGATGCAATTATCAATAACATAATTTGCTTGTATCATCATGACCTTACAAATGGATATATTCATGGAATATTACAAATGAATATATCCATTGATAATTTTCCATAAATTCATCTGTCTATAATTTCCCATGAATGCATCTATTTGTATATCTATGGGAAATTAATTAAATAGTACATGTAAATATATCTATGTGTAATTTCTCACACATATATATGTTAGTAACATCCATATTTTTTTTAAATTCATTTTAAAATCTTCTTTTTATTAAATTAGTAATAAATTTGTTTATAATGTTCTTATATTATATATATATATATATATATATAACCCTAAACCATAAAATCTAATCAAATAATATAAATTGAAATAAGTTCAACCATTCATATAACATTTTGTCTAGACAATAAAATGAAATATAATAAAGTAAAGTCTAACTTTTTAAAATTAAACAATAAATTGTAACAATAATACAATTTTTAAACGACCATTACAATGTTTATAACATGAGTCCTCTAAAATCTAATAATTAGGGCTAAACGACCATTATAATGCAGTTTTACAAACAAAATACTAAAATGGGGCTGTTTTGAAACATATTACACCTTTGGGGCTCTTTAACTGGGTGTCGCTATGGGCCATAGCGACACCGATGACACGTGGCAATTTTGAGTCTGCTTCTAAGCCATGAACGCCATATTAAAGGAGGCACTGTAGCTGGTGGCGACCCTTAGAAGTTGCTATAGGCTATAGCGACTTCACTTGGCTACCCCATTTATATAATAAATTTTTAAAAATAGAAAATTTTATGTGAAGAAAAAGGAATAAAAATAACTTAATGTAATATATAAGAAAAAAAAATTAAAAATGAACAAATATTATGTGAATAAAAATTAAAAAACGAAAAAATAAAAAAACAAAATATGAGGCGCTGTGGCTCCAAGCGCCCCAAAGGCGCTATGAGTCACAACGCATTTTTAAAATTTTTTATAATAATTGTTAAATATAAAAATTGATAAATGAATTATAAAAAATTTTCCAGAAAAAGCGAAAAAAAAGAACTAAAATAAGAAAAAATAACATTTTTTTAAAAAAAAGTAATGTAATGTGGAAAAAATTAATAAAAACAAAAAAAAAATTTAAAAACGGGGCGCTGGGGCTTGTAGCGCCTGCTTTAAAAATAAATAAACCAAAAAATATAATTTATTTAAAATATTTTATAAAAATAAGAATTGATAAATTAATATAAAAAAAAATTTCGGATAAAAAAGCAGAAAAAAGAACTGAAATAAGAAAAAATTTAGTTATTTAAAAAAAAAGTAATGTAATGTGGAAAAAAATAATAAAAAGGAAAAAAAAAAAAAAAGGGGGCGCTATGGCTTGTAGCGCCTTACTGGCGCTGTGGCTGATAGCGCCACCAGTTACAACGTGACACGTGGCCCAGCCTTTTCAAATTCACTGCAGGCATGGCCAATAGGATGGTGACACGTGTTGCAGTTCGGGCGCTGTGGCTTGTAGCGCCTTACAGGCGCTGTGGCTGATAGCGCCACCAGTTACAACGTGACACGTGGCCCAGCCTTTTCAAATTCACCGCAGGCGTGGCCAATAGGATGGTGACACATGTTGCAGTTCGGGTAAAAAAATTTAATTTTACAGTTATAAAATGAAACAGATGGTCCCCTCCCCCACTTTCACTTTCACGTTCCTTCTTCTTCGGGTAAGTTTCTGTTCTGTTAATTTTTTCGTTTTCATAATTTTATTTTATTAAATATTTTATATTTATTTTATGTTTAGGTTTAGGGTTTAATTTAAACGTTTTAAATAGGTATTAATTTATTTGGATCTGTTCTGTGGCTGTTGTTTGTTTCAGGTAAATTTTATATTTTGAGGTTATATTTTTTTTCATAATATTTAAAAGTCGCTATAGGATATTTAATTAATTTTTTCTGATTATAATTGATTTAGAAGTCGCTATAGGATATTTATAAGTGTTATAACTGTTATTTAAAATTAATTATTTTGATTTTTATTTAATTTAAAAATTTTATGTAATAATATATTTATGTTATTTCAGGTTGTTGGTGTTTTTTTTGGGATATTATATCATACGAGGTATTTATGATTTATTATGTTTTAAATTTTGTAATTTTCTGCAATTTATTTGGTTTTAAATATGTGTTTTTTAGAATTTTAGTTGTAAGTCAATTTTTTACTGTAATTGTGAATTATATATTAAATTGAATAAACTTAATTCTGTGTCAATAATATATATATGAAAATTAATTATATTTAAATTTTTAATTGATTTGATTTATTGCAGTATAATTGAGATTAATTAAAATAAGAAATATATTTAAATTTTAAATTGATAAATTGATTTCTGTGTAATTTTTATTTATTTATATTTGAAATTGCTTTATTTTATTTCTGTTTAAGATAAATTTTTTTCGTAAATAATTGTATTTAAAATATAAATTGGTTTAATTTAATTTTGTGTAATTTATATTTATTTAAAAGAAAGTTAATTTTAAATTTGAAAATGATTTAATTTATTTCTGTGTGATTTATATTTATTTCATAATCAAATTTATTTAATTTAATTCTGTGTTATTTTCATTTAATTACAGTTTATTTTAATTTTTAATTTTTTAATTTATTTCTGTGTTATTTTTTTTATTTAAAAAATATATTTATTTATATTTTTATTTTAAATTGGTTTGAGAACATTTATGAAGATACGTTTTTTAAACTAAAACTAGATAATTAACAAATATTCAAATATACCTTATTTAATATGAACAAATATTTGAATGTCATTTTTTAATTTAACAAAATATTTGAAGTTTTATTTTAATTAATTCCCTAAATATTTAAATATACCTTATTTAATATATAAATTATTGATTTGGATATTGTGTTATTTATTTGGATTATGATTATAATTATTTATTTAAATTATTAAATTGTTTTATTTATTTGTTTATAGTGAAAATATAATGTTTATAAAATAAATTATTGTAAAAAAAAATAAATTAAATTTTTGGATATTAAATAATTTATTTGACATTTGTTATAACTGTTAATTTTTATTATTTTTTTCAGATTATTGTTGGTTTATTTGGATTTGTTGCTGTATTTCTTCATCTCAGGTATTTATTATTTTTAGTTTAAATATTTGTTTTTCTCTTAAAATTAAGTAGTTGGTATAAGCTTTATCAAATTATTTATTGAATTTATTTATTATTGTGATTTATTTGAAAATTATATATGATGTTAGTGTGTCATTATTTATTATTTTGGTATATTAATGTTAATGAAATTTTAAAAATAAATTATATGTTTTAAAATAATTAATTTTATTACATTTTGTTATAGATGGCATCATCATCATCTTCTACGGGTATGCGTGTGACATGTGGACCAGTCGACGATGATTTATTATCGTTGCAAAATATGCATGTGTCACAACATGTTTGGAACAGAGATGAAGACAGGAGACTAGCAGCACGACGTGCTGCTCCGTCGCGCAGTGGAATTGCAGGAGTTCCACCACAAATAATTTCGTTGCTAGATCAAGCTGGTTTCGGATGGATAGCGCGTCTAAATTATATTAAAGTTAGTCTTGGTTTGCTAACGGCTTTGGTAGAGCAATGGAGACCAGAGACACATACATTTCACATGCCATTCGGAGAGTGCACAATTACTCTTCAAGACGTTGGCATGCTTGTTGGTCTTCCGGTTGACGGTGAACCGATAGTATCTCGACGCGATCCAAATATATTGGAATTAGGTAATTATAAGTTGACTTTAAATTATTCGTAAATTTATAGTATATTGTTAATATTAATAATAGTTAATTTTTTGGTTTGATTTTATGCAGCTGAGGAGCTGTTAGGGGTTGTTCCACCACAGTGTGAAATAAAAAGACATCGCGTTAGGCTATCTTGGTTGGCAGCAATCTTTGGGGACATTGCTGATGACATAGATGATGTACATGTCTTGGCTCGTTATGCTAGAGCCTGGATATTACGTTATCTAGGAGGAGTGCTTGTTCCGGATAGATCTTCAGCGTATGTGTCCTTACGATGGTTGTTGTTTTTGCACGATTTTGACATTATTAGGGGTTTTGCATGGGGTGCAGCTGTGCTTGGATATTTGTATCGGAATTTATGCACCTCAACCGATTACAAAACCCCAAGCTGTGGTGGATTTACTCTTTTATTACAGTTATGGGCATGGGAACGATTCCCAACCATTATCTCTTCACCATTTCCACCTATTCCTCCAGCCAGTCCAATTGGTTTAAGGTACGAGCAAATTTAGAACTTTGTATTTTGACAATTAATCAGTTATTAAAACATTATTTAATTATTTACAACATGTTTTTTCAGGTGGTCAAACACAGGGACCAAAATAAGTATGAGCGATGATATAAAATATTATCGCAAATACTTTGATCGTACTACTAGGAAATCGGTAAGTAATTAACATTTTGTTATTTTTAAAAAAACTTTATAAATATTTATTGTATTTTAATTTTCTAATTAAAAACTTTATTTTACAGATAATTTGGCAGCCATATCCCCCTGCTGAACAGATGCCCGCTGACTGCACACAGGGATGCAGATTTAGGGTTCTGTAATTCCCTTACTTTGTATGTGTGTTTGTGAATGGCATCAGCCGGACAGGGTGATGAGGCAATTTGGTTGCCAACAACCAATTCCACATCCTCCAATGACTCTTGCAAATGTGCATGCATTGACCTTACGCGGCAAGGTAGACGATGACTGGGCTACAATATTAAGTCCAGCATTACAACATTGGGGTCATCGATATGAATATCACTTCACACCTACTCCTCCACAGGTCGGACTATTAGGTCCGAATTCAGAATATATGAGATGGTACCGGAGGAAAGGGAAGCCGCACATTGATCCAGATGAAGTTAAAGAGTCAGTTTTGGTATGTGTCGTTTAGTAATTATATTTGAATACAATATTTTGTCTAAATATAAAGTTCTTATGACATTTGTTGTATATGTAGGGAGATGTAGTTGAATGTCTGGCATACTTGACTTCCCCTACTGGCAGAGATGACTTTTCGTTGGAGGCAGTCACAGAGCAAACTAATCGATTTTTATCGATATCTGATGACTATCTCGCCCGTGTCGTTGAGCCAACTGAGGAAGCACCCCCTCCTTCAGAGTCATATGAGATGGGGACATTCAATGTTCCTCCATCCTCTAGGGAGGCAGCAGGATTAGGACGACGAAGAACGCCAATTGAGGCTGTCGACCAGATATACCCTGCCGTGCCAGACAGACCGGAAGGGATTTATTATGTTCCTTCACAGGATTTCACTTATCCTTCCGTCTCCCAGAACACATATTGGTACCATCCACCGCGCCCACCAGGTTTTGAGACATCGGTTCCGATGACGACGACAAATATTTGTCAAACACTTGGTTTAGAAGAGTCGCCCACAGGATCACCTGAGCACAGGCCCGCAGCATCACCCGAGCCCTTCATTTCGTCAGAAATGATGGCCATATTTGGGCAATCTCCTTTTGCAACTCCACAACCAAGTGGGCCACAGGATGACACGCAGCATAGTCAGCAAGCCCCATATCATATTCCATATGATGATGCTTATATCACTCATGCTTATACATCAGGTAATATAAAATTTAATTAATTTGTCTATTATTTTATTATTTTATTTATTATTAATAATTTAAAATTGTATTTTAAATTTGATATTACAGGGGTTGATTTGCGACCACAGTTTTCAGCTGAGGCTAGTCATCCACCATCGGAGCGACATGTTCGTAGAAATCCTCAAAGGGCGGCAAGAGAAAGACGACGACGATGCATTCTCACTCCTGGTACTGTTAGAGGTGTTGGTCATCATGAGGAGGAAGATGAGGAGGATGAGGAGGATGATGATTAGACATTGTATATTTATGAACTATTTGATTAACTTTAAAAAATTGTAATCATCGAAAAAAAATTAAACACTATTCATTACGGTTACATATTCTCGGACAATTGTGCCTGTTGTGACCTTCTTGTTTACATATACCACATTTTTGTCGTCGCGTTGAGCTTTCAACCCAGTCCATTTCGTTTCTAATTCTGGTTGATTTTGGTTGGCCTTTCCCACGCACAGATGTTGGATCTGGGACAAGTATCCAGTCCTCATCACTTGGAGGGATTAAGTCTTCATTTCCGATTGGTTCCCAAAGACCAGAATAGGCTCTTAAAACATAATCAGTTGTATAAACTGGATCTATAAACTGGTAGTAATCAATGCTAACGACACCACATGCAGCTATAACATGAGAACAAGGATAGTGAAATGCTGTAAACTTTCCGCATTGACAGTATCGTTCGTTTAGATTAACTACCCATTTCTTTCCCCCTGTTTGTCTTACTGGATCAAATGCCTCTTCAACCTCAAATTTTGAAGCTTGAATGTCATATCTACAAACTTGGTGGGAACAAGCCTCTTCTTGATTTTTTTGCAAAGCCTCAACCAATTTAGAAACGAAAATTTTCCCTGATGAAACTTCAGATAAAGCACGACTACCACGAGTACTGAAATACTCAGCGCACCTCGTATAAGTCGATCGCACTAATGCAGTGATAGGCAGATTTCTACAGTCCTTTAAAACTTTATTAACACATTCAGACAAATTTGTTGTCATGTGACCGTATCTCCGACCATCTGCATCGTATGCCATGCTCCATTTTTCTTTTGATACTCCTCCTATCCACCTTTGAACATCAGGGCTAGATTGACAAAACTTTTCCAGATTACGATCAAAAATGTGTTTACATGGTGTATACCCTGCATACAAATTATGAATGATGCACAATTAGAATAATGAAATTACGAATAATTTTAAAATAATTTTCCTTACCTAACTTCACAAGTTGTTGTTTTAGCTTGGCATCCTTGAATCGAGTATTAAAATTACTTGCAATGTGCCTAATGCAGTACTTGTGATATGCATTTGGCGGTCTCCAACCAAGTGCCTCGTTGTCAATGGCCGATTTAATGCTACGATGTCGATCAGAAATTAAGCATATTCCTTGTTTATTTGTAACATGTAGCCGCAAATGAGCCAAAAACCACGACCACGCAAGTAATGTTTCTCCTTCCACCACAGCAAATGCCAGAGGAAGAACATTGTTATTACCATCCTGTGTTGTGGCAATAAGCAGTGTGCCTCGATACTTCCCATACAGATGAGTGCCATCAACTTGTATCAGGGGTTTACAATAATCAAATGCATCACAACACGGCTTGAATGTCCAAAATAACCTGTGAAACTGATGATAACCACGGTGACAACGATTACCAACGAAAAACTCATCATGACACAGATCATAAAAAGATCCAGGCGCAATTTCCTTCATGTATTTAAGCCACCGGGGTAAAAAAGAATAAGATTCTTCCCAATCACCAAATATTTTAACAATTGCTTTTTGTTTAGCCATCCAAGCCTTCCTATATGATATCTTAAACCCAGTTTGAGATGTTATTCTTTCTTGGATAAGGCTAATCTTGATTGCTGGATCTTGGTTAACCATTCCTACATATTAAATATTCAAAATCAGTGATATAAATTATTATTAATATAATATTATAAGTTGCAGTTGCAGAACTTACCTTGTATAAATGATGCAATTAGCTCAGAATCCAACTTATTATGATCTTGTGACAAAGACATGTTCAAACATGTATGACGTCCACCCCATTGAGTCACTTTCCACTTGTCAGATTTCTTTGACTCAATAGCTCTCATGTACCATGGACATCCATCATGTGCATTTGGACATCTAACAACCCACTTTGTCGTTTTCGATTCAACTACATAAAAACTCTGATGCATTCTCATTGCATTTTGCTTTACTGCATTTTTTACTGCATCTTTATTCTCAAACTCCAATCCAACATATAAATCTTCGCCAATAGACCAATTATTAGCCACATCCATCCCTGGGATTTCTTCTTCATCGGGATGACTCCAATTGATATTAGTATAGTGAGGTAAATTACCCCAAAATTCACTTCCACCTAATTTAAACAAATTTTTTTAAACAAATAACACAAATTGTTGACAAATTTAATTTTCAAATGTTACCTTCAGTAGATGGATACATTGAAATTGGTTCAACCATTGGACTTTCAACAATAGCATCTGACTCCACGTCACTATCAGATACTTCACAATTATCGATTTCATCTTCATTTGATTCATCATTGCTATCATATGACAATGAAACATGATAGTCTTCATCATCTTCGTCATCTTCATCTTTGTCTCTTGTCATCACCGGTGATCGTTGAATTGACAAATTTTCTAACGAAATTGTTGAAGATTCTAAGTTACCTATTTCAGCATGTAATTTCATTATTGGCATCACATTCTGACTCATAAAAGCTTCTATCATGCATTGTACATCATCATCGTCACTCAATTCCAATGAAGAATATCTGCTCTCACCATGCTGTGAAACAACAAATCTGTAAGTTACAGATAATATAACTTGATTTGACTTAAGATGAAATTTGTTGTGAATCCTTCTCTTTAATATATCCAAAGTTAAACCTCGTTTAATATACATCCCTTTTTTTGGTCCCTCAAATGTTACACCACATTCTGGACTGTCATACATCCTTCCAGTGTAAATATAAGCGATAATTTGATCCATAATATCTACAGAAAAATTAAAATATTAGTACAAATACATACAACTTATTTAAACTACAAAATATTTCAATCATAAATAACATTTTAAAACTCAACTTAACAGGAGCAAAGAACCAACCAGACTGATTTAGTGGATAAATAACAAATACAGTAACAAAAACAACAAATGAAGTAGAGATTTCGATGTGATTAAATAGAACGGAAGGGGGGTATATATACTACAAGAGTCTCCATCACCTATAGCGACATCTGTATAAATTATTTAATAAAAATTTAAAAAATTTCAAGTCGCTATGGGCCATAGCTCCAGTTAAAAAATATATATATTATTTTATAAATACAAGAATTGTTTACAAATTTATAAAAAATTAACAGATAAAAGGGAAAATAAAAAATTCATATAATATAAAATGTAAATTTCAAAAAATAAGTAATATAATGTAAAAAAATAATTCATAAACGAAAAAAAAAATTAAAATTTGGGGCGCTATGGGCCACAGCTCCACTCAGGCGCTGTGGCCCATAGCACCAGTTAAGGAAAATATATATATTATTTTATAAATACAAAAAATTGTTTACAAATTTATCAAAAATTAACAGATAAAAGGGAAAATAAAAATTCATTTAATATAAAATGTAAATTTCAAAAAAAAAGTAATATAATGTAACAAAATAATTCCTAAACGAAAAAAATAAAATAAAATTTGGGGCGCTATGGGCCACAGCTCCACTCAGGCGCTGTGGCCCGTAGCGCTAGTTAAGGAAAATATATATATTATTTTATAAATACAAAAATTGTTTACAAATTTATCAAAAATCAACAGATAAAAGGGAAAAAATTAATTCATATAATATAAAATGTAAATTTGAAAAAATAAGTAATATAATGTAAAAAAATAATTCAAAACGAAAAAAAAAATTAAAATTTGGGGCGTTATGGGCCACAGCTCCACTGAGGCGCTGTGGCCCATAGCGCCAGTTAAGGAAAATATATATATTATTTTATAAATACAAAATTTGTTTACAAATTTATCAAAAATCAACATATAAAAGGGAAAAAATTAATTCATATAATATAAAATGTAAATTTGAAAAAATAAGTAATATAATGTAAAAAAATAATTCAAAACGAAAAAAAAAATTAAAATTTGGGGCGCTGTGGGCCACAGCTCCACTGAGGCGCTATGGCCCATAGTGCCAGTTAAGGAAAATATATATATTATTTTATAAATACAAAAATATTTTACAAATTTATAAAAAATTAACAGATAAAAGGGAATAAAATAATTCAAATAATAAATAATGTAAATTTGAAAAAAGAAGTAAATAATGTAAAAAAATTATTTAAAAACGAATAAAAAAAAAAATTTGGGGCGCTATGGCCCATAGCTCCTTTAGGGCGCTATGGGCCACAGCGTCAGTTTAAAAAGATACATATTATTTATTTAAAATTACTTTTTTATAAAAATTTGTTTTCTTTTTATAATTATATAATAATAACTTTCAATTTATTATATTTATTCTACATTATTATTAATTTCGTATTTTTTTTTCTTTGCTTAGTGTCGCTATGGGCTATATAATTTTTTTTAGCCCATCAGGTGTGGTGCTTCAGCCTATATAGCGACAGTGGTCCAGCCCGGTCCAGCCCAACCAAGCCAAAAAAAAAAAAAAGCCACGTGTCATGGGTGTCGCTATGGCCCATAGCGACACCCATGAAAACTACCCCAAAGGTGTAAAATGTTTCAAAACAGTCTCATTTTGGTATTTTGTTTGTAAAACTACACTATAATGGTCGTTTAGCCAATAATCAAAATATCTTGGTGAATGTTGATGTTGTTGGCCATTAGCTTGTTCATCATCTGTTGGTTACTAGTTGCCATGATCTTGATGTTGTTGCTCCTAGGCGTGATTGTTCGGTTGTTGTTTCTAACAGTTAAATTGGTTGCTGCTAAAAAAATATTTATTAAAAAAATAATTAATAACATTAAAGGAAAGATGGAATATTATTCTTTTATTATTTTAGTCTTAGTCTAAAATATACAACAAGAAATATTTATTTATTGGCAGTTACCCAACAACTAAAGGTGTCAAGCACGTCAGACTGACCTAACCTAACCTAACCTTCATAGGCTAAATGTTATTTTATATTAGGCTGACATGACTTATTCTTTTTGGGTTGCCATTTTTTAGCCCAACTTCGTCCATGTCGGGCCATCGAGCCAAATTGACTTAATCAAAAGAAATACATTTAATTTTTTTTACAATGAAAAAGGTAAACAAAAAGTATAACATGATTAATTGATACAATATCTTGTCATGAAACTCCTAGTTATGTTTTGTACAATCACAAAACACCCTAGCACTACAAGTTAATTACAAAAGTTTTTCTAGCAATATTTGCATATAAATTATGTTGATTCCATTTGTCACTCTTTTCCTTAAAGTTGAAAGCCTAACCTGGTTATTTTTTGAAATTATATTGCACTGGTCACAATTTAATGCTCAAATAACAATATGATAAATAATAATCAAATACTGCAACTATCAAATAATAAACTTCATACTTTTTCTTAAAATTTTGACCATGCTATCATTAGAAGAGGCATTATCCTATGTGAGAGAAAATATTTTTCCATCTATCCCCCACTCCTTAAGAGCTCTAAGTAATTTTTCAAATAATTTTAACTTGGCATATGAACTATCCAATTTACAAAATGAAAGTAACTTACTATTTAGCCTCCAAGTTAAATCAATATAATGAGTAGTCACAATCACATAGACTTAGGTAGCTACAGATGTCCATACATCAAAAGTCGAACATATTATGCTCGAAGTAGTAATAAACACATTCTTTAGTTTTTTTGTTCAATTAATTAAAAACACTTTACTACAAACGACTAACCCTAACTCTAAACTTGTAAGCACAAGTAAATACAAAAATTGAAAGACTATAAATTTTGTAATAGTATTATATTTTATTATATTATTTTATAACACATTACAAAATGATGTTAATTTAGATTATTTCAATTGTTAGTTTAATAGGTTAGCTCACAAACCTGCGAGTCAACCCAACTTGAGGCCATTTGGCCTGTTAGGCTTGGAGGATCAGGCCAAAATGACTTGATTCTATTTAGGCCATCCTTTTTAAGACCCAACTTGGTCTTGTTTTTGGGCTAGTCGAATAGGCTTTACCAACAACTATAACATACTAACAAACATGATTTAAAATATAGTCTGTCTTCATGAATGTATGTAACTAAAAACATGTGAGGAAATGAATGAGGTAATTTCTCGTGCATGACTAGTATACAAAAATTGAATTATGATATTGTTTATCTTATTAGCCACATTAAACCTAAGCTAATTACAAAAATTCATAAAGCCAATTTCACCAAGGAAAGATAAAGATCAACAACTTTAAAATATTGCAATTACAATCTTAAACTTAAAAGTTTCTCTAAAGTGAAAACAATATTCATGAGAAGGGAGAGGAAATTAACAATGAAGTATAAACTAGTGAAAGCACTATATATGATGGTTTGCTTTAACTCTATTTCAAATTTTTTGCTGACTGATATATTTTTCCTATTGTAGGTTACACCTAAAATTAGTAAAGAGTTAGGCCACAACCACAATTGGGTTGAAAATTGTTAGGATACAAACAAGTCTCACATTGATAAAATAAGACAACAAATAACAACTTATATAGCACAAACATACTTCAATGATAGAGAGGCCTTTTGGGTGATGACCAAAAGCAAAACCGTGAGGGCTTAGGTCCAAAGAGAACAATATCTCATCATTGTGGAGTATGCTTGTTTAATAACCACCATAAAAAATAACCCTCATAAAATATCCCTTCAAATAAATACCTAAAAGTGGTATTAGAGCTGCAGGTTGGATTCAGTGACAACCAATAACCCTTATAAAAAAAATGATAATGATAATGTGATATATAAAGACAAATTCTGCTGCATGAAAGGTTAGGTCCCTTGATTGAGGGAAGGATTGTTGGGATACAGACAAGTCCCACATTGATAAAATAAGACAACAAATAATAACTTATATAACACAAACATACTTCAATGATCGAGAGGCCTTTTGGGTGATGACTAAAAGCAAAACCATGAGGGCTTAGGCCCTAAGTGGACAATATCTCATCATTGTGGAGTATGCTTGTGTAATAATCTTATAAAAATAACCCTAATAAAATATCCCCTCAAACGAATACCATAAAATAACCCTAACAAAAATGAGGAAAATCTTAAGTCAACAAATATATTTTTCATTGCCCCTTATTCTTTACCATGCTTTTCTTTTCTAAGGTTGATGCATATGACATGACATCTATACTCTATAGTCTACCTTGTGTTGGAGTGATCACTCGGTAAACCCTTCTAATTGTAGACACCCAATTTCGTCCGGGGGCATACAAACAAGGGAATGAACCTCTGTTACGAAGGGAAGGAGCTCCCGAAGCATGCAAACGACAAGATAGGACTTTAGAAGGCCCATTAAGCTAATTTTAAAAGACTGGAACGGGCTGTTCCGAAAATCGGAACGGGCCGTTCCCAATTTGGAACGGGCCGTTCCAAGTTTTTAAAAGAGCCCTCAACCCTAATTTGGAACGGGCCGTTCCAAGATTGGAACAGGCCGTTCCAAACTCTTCAAAAGAGGGCTAAACCTATAACTGGAACGGGCCGTTCCTAAACTGGAACGAGCCGTTCCAAGTTATAAAACAAGCCTAAAGAACCTTGTTCGGAACGCCCGTTCCAACACAGCCAAGTATGTGTTAATTCTGTCTCTGGAACGGGCCGTTCCAGTTTCAGAACGGGCCGTTCCAGTTACAAATTTAACCCACAACGGCCATATCCAGAACGGGCCATTCTGATTTTGGAACAGGCCGTTCTGGACCCTTTCTGAAGTCTATAAATAGACAGCTGGGGCTCATTTCTCAGGACTCCAAAAATTTCGTTCAGACTCCTTAGAGCACGAAATTTCTCTCTTTTTCTTTCTTCCCCTCTCTTTTGTATTTCTTGAGATTTTTGTGAGGCATTGTAGTGTGAAAGGTTGCCACAAAGCACCTAAAATCTTCCTGTTTTGAAGATTTAATAGAGCTCATTCAAGAGGTATTTCATTAATCTCTTTCCCTCCCTTTTTATTTATTTATTTGGTATCTGTAATTAATATTGTTATAATAAAAATAATCATGTATACATTTAAGATTAATTGTATAAATTAAAGCATGTAAATAATCATTAATAAAAGGGGATTTAATATTTTTATTATTATCATTTATAATACTAACTTCATCATAGGGAACCAATTAAGGGCGTTGTAGGGGTGCTTAATACCTTCCCTACACGTAACTGACCCCCGAACCCAATTCTGGTTATCAAGGCCATTATTGGATTCTTTTTTTTAAAGAAAAACCTTTTCTTTTTCCAATGTTTTGAATAAAACATTGGTGGTGACTCCATGAACCATTTTTCAAAACCATTAATTAAGGATTAGTCTGGTGTCCGGGCATTCCTTAATTGATGAAACTTTTTAAAAGGATGTCTAAACCATTAGTCGCGAGATCGAAAAAATCTGGGTTACGACACTAATAAGGTGATTTCTGATCACCACCTCCACAAATTATAGTCATTTGGTTCATTAAGAAGTACTTTAATCTAATTTTTCATTATATGGAGAAACTTATATATGCCTCTATTGGAATTCTTGTTCTAATGATGTGAAACTCGTTTGTATCCAAATAACCTGATGGAGGAAGCCCATGGGCTAAGGGCCCAACTACTAGGGCTATGGCAAGGAGGATGCATGAAGAGTGGGCCCAAGCCCATGGAAAGCCCACCACTTTGTTTTGTTGGGCTTTGACTCAAGCCCAAGTAGATTAGGGTTAGTATAGGGTTGGGCCTTGGTGCCTTGTATTTCTTTTGGGCCTTGTATTTTCGGCCATATAGCATAGGAATTTCATTTCATGGTTATTAAGATTTAGGGTTAATTTAGGTCACATGCTCCCTTCATTTGAATGTCATTAGTATGACATTTGAAGGTGCATTTCGGCCATGTGCACACATGCACATGGTGTGACCGAAATGCAACTCAAATGGATACTAAATCACATCCAAATAAGTGCACATGGAGGGGGAGGCCAGTTGGCACCAAAATTTGAATTTTAGAATTCAAATTTTGGCGCCTAGAGTTAAGTTAACCATACCATGGTTTTACTTAACTCTAGGTGAACCCAACTTAAACCCTTAACCTAATTTCTCCTTTAAATCTTCCCATGGCCGGATATTGTAGCACTTTGGATCATATATTGATGAGATATTCTTCTTTGAATTTCATCACTTCCGAAGTCACTTTGCATCCTACTCTACCCTCCTTGAGTGCTTCTCCTTGTAGAGTTAGGATCTTGTTCTTCTTTGGGACTTGGCTACACGCTAGCTTAGGTCAACTTGGGCCTTGTGGAAACTCCATTCCTTGAAGCATCTTCCAAGGAACTCCGTGAAGGCTTGAAGAGTTTATGTGCTTCCAAGAGGAATCACATCAAGTGGTATCAAAAGCATCCGGTTTTGTCTTCAAGAGATAAGTCTTGATCCTTATCTTTTGTGGTGTGATCCGTGGTTGATTGTTGTCAATTTTGTGTTCATCTTATTTTTGTTTGAGTTCTTGTCACATGAGAGTTGCTTCCTTCCTAGATCTAATTTGAGCCTTAAAATTTGATGGATCTAGTTTCTTGTTGCTTGAATGATTCATATATGCGCCTATGTTATATGCTTCCATGAATCATGCTCTCTTCTTGTGCTTAATTAGGAATTTTCTGCCTATTAGCTTTTTGATTTGTTTGAGTCTTCTTGAATTTTATTCGGTCATTGAAAATTGTTTGAGTCTTAATTTTTGTTTTGAATCCATGTTTAGTAAGGTTGTGTAGTTCTTTATATGTTCATCATTCCTAGCATTGCTTGTTGATCCTTTTGAATTTTTCTTTTGAAAGTTGAATCAATTTTTCTGGATTTGGCCGAGATCCATAAGTGTTTGTATAAGCTCATCAAATTTTGTTTTAAATTGAGTTCATGAACTACTATTAGATCATTAGTAGTTTTCTTAGAATTTTAGGTTTCCCAAATTTTGAAAATGTCTTAAATAATTTGTGTATCCGTGAGTGTTTGATCTTAATGTTGTGGTGTGTGCTGAAAATTTGTGTTACTAATTCAAATTTGAATTTGAATCTTGGAGCCTAAAACCATGTGCATGTGCCATTCAAAACTACAAGCATGAAAAGCATGTTCCATTTATCTTGAATTTGAATTTTATTTGGCTTGTCATTTGGCAATTCAAATTTGAAATCCGGTTTTTAGAGTTCCATAAGGTGACCGAGACTTATATGATTTCTAAGTATTGAAAGAAAAAGGCAACTCCTAAGTTTGTAAAAAAAAAAAATATACATAAGCATTAGTGACGGATTTTAGAGACCAATTTTTCCTTACTAATTTGAAAATTTTGTTGCAAAGTGGTCACTAATCCATCACTAATTCTTGGTGGCTGTTTTTCTATTTTTTTCTTAAAGCCACTTGTTCTTTGTATTTCACTTTGTTCATATCTTGTATTTGGCCTTTGTAGGAGTGTCTTGGGGGTGTCTTTGGTACACAACCATCTCTCCTTAGGAATAGAATTTTCGTTAGTACTTGGTGGGAGTGGTCCTTGATTGATCTTTGGTATCTCTCAAGCTCTCACCCTAGGACATGTTTAGATAGCTTATTTCTCTTGTTTATCTTTTGTTTTAATTGCTTTCCTTCGACTAGTATGCCATAGCTCATAAAACATCAAAAATAATTTTCATTGAAAAGAATTTGGTAAAGATTAACTACAAAGGGGATTAGTAATTTTTACTTGAAGAGACTTGGTTTTTAAGTGGCTCTTAGTAGCTCACCTCCCTTCAAAGTTCAATTTGTATACATAATCCTCTAAGTACTTAGTCTTAACCTTGCACAAAAACAATTGCTTTTCAAAGTTCATTCATAAAAAATAATCTTTCACCTATAATGGAAGAATTTTCTACTCCTCATAGTGATACTAATTCAAGTGACAACAAAAGTTTTACTAAATTGTCACGAGAATTAAGATCACTAAAGATATGGAAAGAGCAAGAATTACAACAAAAACTTGAAAAAGAAGCTCAATTTGCTCTAATGGAGGAGGAAATTCGTTTATTAAAGGAGAAAGATAAAAGGAAACATCATCATGGTCAACATAGTTCCTACGTTCATAGTTCCACACTAGGAGAGTCAATGCATGATAGCCTAGCTTTAGGAGATCATTATCAACCACCTCCTAGGAGAATCCATAAGACCTCCAAGACAAGGGAATCTAGGGTAGATCTCCCTTATTTTCATGGAAAAGACGATGTGGAGGGTTATCTAGACTGGGAAATGAAAGTGGAACAAATATTCACTTGCCACCAAGTGAGTGAAGAAAGAAAAGTTTCCCTAGCCACCTTGAGTTTCCAAGGTCATGCCATGTATTGGTGGACCTCTCTTGTGAGAGATAAGCGTCTCCATAATGAACTTCCAATTCAATATTGGAATAAATTAAGGAGTGCCTTGAGGAGGAGACATATACCCTCTTACTACACTAGGGAGCTTATCAACAAGCTCCAAAGACTCCATAAAAAAAATATGACTGTGGAAGAATATAGACAAACGATGGAGTTGTACATCATGAGGGTTGGCATTAGAGAAGAGGAAAATATTACCATTGCTAGGTTTTTGAGTGGATTATCCTATGAAATAAGAGATAAGGTTGAGCTTCTCCCTTATAGGGATTTGGATGATTTGGTTCAACTTTGCATAAAGGTTGAACAACAAAATTTACGCAAAGGTTTTCAAACAAGCTCATACTCATCTTCTTTTTCTAAGGATAACTACAAGAGGGAGGGTAAGAAAAATGATTTTGAAAAAAAGACTACTTTTACCTCCAAAAATCTAGACAAAGGTAAAGAAAAAGATAAAAAAATAAACACTTCACACACTAGCACAAAGTCTAGTGACATAAAATGCTTTAAGTGTCTTGGGAGAGGCCACATTGCTTCTCAATGCCCTAACAAAAAAGTGATGATTTTAAGGGGCCAAGACATTTATAGTAGCCATGATGAAGCTACTACTTCTTCATCTTCAAGTGAGGATGAAGAAGAAGCAAGTGAAGAAGAGTCATGTGAGGTTACTTATCCTTATAATGGGGAACTTCTTATGATGAGAAGGGTCCTCAATAACCAACCTAGTGATACACAATCCCAAAGAGAGAACATCTTTCATACAAGATGTAACATTTCAAACAAGGCTTGTTCTCTCATAGTGGATAGTGGATCTTGGTGCAATTGTTGTAGCACTAGGATGGTTGAGAAGTTGGGATTGACTACCACACCTCACCCAAAACCTTATCAACTTCATTGGCTTAATGATGATGGGGTAATGGTGGTCAACCAACAAGTAGAAGTAGAGTTTTCTATAGGGAACTATCAAGATAAAGTTAAATGTGATGTAGTTCCTATGGAGGCTTGTCATATTTTATTGGGTAGGCCATGGCAATTTGATAAACAAACTCATCATGATGGCCTAACTAATAAAATAACTTTCAAACATAAGGGTAAAAAGTTTGTGCTTCATCCTTTATCACCTTCACAAGTGATAGAAGATCAAGTACAAATGAAGGCCAAACGTGAGCAAGAAAATGGAAAACAAAAAAAATTTGAAAAAAAAAAAACTTCTAAAAATTGATGAAAAAGAGGATTCTAGAGAGATTAATGTTCCCTCTCTAGAGATAGTTCAAGAAGAGAGTTTTCAATCAAAACCTTTACACAAAACTTCTCTCTTTATTGAACCATCTTCTCATATCCTCATGTGTAGAGGAACATTAACTTGCACTGCCACATCTCCTTTGGAAACTTCTCTACCTTTTGAGGTAAAAACTCTTTTAGAAGAATTTGATGAAATATTCCCTAAGGAAGGTCCAATTGGACTTCCTCCTTTTAGGGGAATAGAGCATCAAATAGATCTTGTGCCTGGGGCTAGTCTTCCAAATCGACCAGCCTATAGGACTAATCCACAAGAAACCAAAGAGATAGAGAAGCAAGTACAAGAGTTGTTGGAGAAGGGTTGGATTCAAAAGAGTCTAAGCCCTTGTGCTGTACCAGTCATCTTGGTGCCAAAAAAAGATGGAAAATGGAGGATGTGTTGTGACTGTAGAGCCATCAACAACATCACCATAAAATATAGGCATCCAATTCCTAGGCTCGATGACATGCTTGATGAATTGCATGGGTCGTCTATATTTTCCAAGGTAGATCTTAAGAGTGGATATCACCAAATTCGAATCAAGGAAGGTGATGAGTGGAAAACCGCTTTTAAGACTAAGTTTGGACTATATGAATGGTTAGTAATGCCTTTTGGGCTTACTAATGCACCTAGCACATTCATGAGGTTGATGAATCATGCCCTTAGGGATTGCATTGGTAGATTTGTAGTAGTTTATTTTGATGATATTTTAATCTATAGCAAAAGTCTAAGTGATCATGTGGATCACCTAAGGCAAGTCTTTCTTGTCCTTAGAGACAATCACTTGTTTGCCAATGTAGACAAGTGCACTTTTTGTGTGGATAATGTTATTTTCTTAGGATTTGTGGTCAGCAAAAATGGGGTTCATGTGGACCCCGAGAAAATCAAAGCCATCCAAGAATGGCCTATTCCTACTAATGTTAGTGAAGTTAGGAGCTTCCATGGTTTGGCAAGCTTTTATAGACTTTTTGTTCCTAACTTCTCTACATTAGCTTCACCTCTCAACGAGTTGGTCAAGAAGGATGTGGCTTTTGAATGGAAGGAAAAACATAACTTAGCTTTCCAAGAACTTAAGCTTAAACTTACTCAAGCACCTGTTCTAGCTTTGCCTGATTTTTCAAAAACTTTTGAACTAGAATGTGATGCTTCAGGTCTTGGCATAGGGGCTATATTGTTACAAGGTGGTCACCCCATAGCTTATTTCAGTGAAAAATTTCATGGGGCTGCCTTGAACTACCACTACTAGAAAAATTAAAATTAGAGAGGGAAAAAATCCGTCACTAAACTTCATAAAATCCGTCACAAATAAGTTAGTGACGGAATTTGTGACGGAAATAATTCCGTCACAAAATTTGGCGTCACAAAATATTTAGTGACGGATTATTTTCTCCGTCACAATTAGTGACGGAATTAAGGCGTCACAAACAATATAATTTCCGTCACTAATTTGTAACAATAAATGTTTAGAAATTAATAAAAATCCGTCGCAATTTGTGAGGGATTAAATCCCTCGCAATTTGAGAGGGATTGAGAGGTATGTAAATCCGTCACAAATTGTGATGACACAAAATCCCTCGCTATTTGAGAGGGATTAAATCCCTCGCTATTTGAGAGGGATTAAATCCATCACAAAATCCCTCGCAATTTGCGACGAATTTTATCCAGACAATGGAATCCACATGTTCGAAAGTTATTTATTAAAAGGTTCTCTGGTAATCGATTACCCATTTATTGTAATCGATTACCAGAGCCTATTATTGAAACAATATCAATCAAAACAAAAATATCAAGTCTTTGTTATGAAAATGCATGATATCATTTAAAATGAAGATAAAAGAACAATACAGACATCAAGAGGAGTTCCCAAGATTAATGATGTGCTTAATCGGCAAGACAACACATGAAAAATAATGAATGACCTCTATCAGTGTAACTATGACAATAAAGCTTCATTGGAGTATATTCATAGCCATGATACTTTTCATCATTTAGAGATCAAAATCCACAAGGCACACATTTAGGCAAAGAAACCCCTTCAAACAATACACATGAAGCAACCTAATTTTACTAAGCTAGATTGCTTATATAGTGATGACCTTATACCTATCTACCAAACATACAATTAATAGAGGCAACATGTTGAAAATTCCAAATCAAATCATACAAAAATTCAAATACAGGGGAAAAAATTCTTAAAATTAATTACCTTTTTTCCCGGCCTAACAAGCCTCAAGGCCACCTCAGCAGCAGTATTTGCAGTAGCAATAACATCAGTTGCCCTTCCTGTGACAGGACCTTCCTGAATAACATGAGTGTGAGCCACAGCCGCGATGAAACCATCTATATGACAAGCCAAATCACTACAAACAACCAAAGAAACTACCATCAACTTCCCAGTAATAGCGAAAAACACAAATTTCATTCCCCCATCACTCATAACAAAATTCCTACTGAGAAAAAAAAAACCATGCTCAAAAATCTTAGATTTTCAATATATCACCTTCTTCCAACACTGTCTCGTCACTGGCTAGTGGAGAGAAATGGTAGACCACATTGTTTATAGATAAGCAAGTTGGGAAAGTAACACCTCTCTCAATCTTCCTCTTCACGTTCTTGTACACATTTCCAGTTTGTCTGTACATACACATAAAACAAACTCTATAAGCTATAAAAATAGAAAATCTTACTGTTCAAGCTGGGCAGAGAATTGAGCAACTTTTTGTTTGCACTGGTTTGCAGAAGTGTTCACTTTTTTATTTTCATAAAAATCAGCTGATTTTTCATAGTAAACAACAGCCTGCTCAATATTTTGTTCAGACTCATACAACTCAGCAATTTCCTGTGCAAACAAAATAAAAATCCAATCATGACAATTCCTTCAAGAATGCCTCAAAAGTAAGCCAAAATGGAAAGGAACACCATTCATAACCAAATAAGCATTCCCATGTTAGAAATTAAATTTCAAAGGCCATACTGAAACATACGCTAAGGACAAATTAAGGGTAAAAATCAGCTTTCTTTAGTTATAATACCAAATATATACAGATCATACCAGTTTACTGGACTCCAATTTTTTGAAACAGCTATCTCTTGGGCCTTCAGTACAAAATATTGATAGGCATTGTTAGTAGTCATGTTGTGATTCTGAAGCCTGCATTCGAGTAAAGGTCAAAATATAGAATAAATGTCACATCTAAAAATAGTGCCTTTACATTAACAATTGATCAGATTCACAATGGTTAACATTTCTGGAAATTGACAACCATCTCAATGCTCAGTAGCAAAAATGGTGTGAGAAAGAGGGTAAAAAAAACACAAAAAAAATTGGATAGCTAATTTCCTAAAGAATAGCTAATAAAAAAATTCAAAAATATGAATTCCATATTACATCTGCTGCCATCCTAAAGAATAGCTAATCTCAGCATATTATAGGCTGGCTTCAAATATGTTTATGCTGGACTGTCTTGACCAAATACAAAAAACTAGAGAGAGAAGAGAGATTTCGTATATATATATAACATATAATTGGGAACCTATAAAAATGTAAAGGAAATTAAATGCCAACTTGGCATACCATCTTTATCTTTCCTTCCTTGACTTGCATCTCTAAATAGGAGCAATCTTATTGTGTCGGCAAATCCCTTATATGCAGCCCTGGCCATGAGAATTAAATAAGTCAAATAACCAAGAAAACAAAATCATTCTCTTCAATGGATTTAGTTTGCTGAATAAGCAACCATACCATTACTATTAGAAATAACCATTTAGGGTGAGCTTCAGCAATTTGAACAATACATTTACAAACCTAAAGCACATCAAAACTCTATGAAGTGCAGGGAAACATTCCATTGGTCAATAATACTCCATTAAATTAATTAGTTTAGAAAAAAAATATACATTTTAGCCAAAGCATAATCCACATTATGTATTTAAATGAGAGATTTGAACTAATTTTATGAGTGCATCTGTGCATCAAAAGCAAAGGAAAGAAACAAATGGTGGAACCATGACATTGACAATCAAGTAATTATCAAAATAAGGTTTCTTCACCATGCATAGCAATCAAAAGTTTCATGGCATACCAATGAAGAGGACTCCTTCCATCATTATCAGGCACATCAAAATCAGCATGGTACTTTACTACTATGTGATTTAGAAAAGCTGTCTGTCCATATTGTGCAGCAACATGAACTGCCTGCAGGGACCATTTAACTATGAAAATAGCACAATGTATCCAATATCCCCCCTCCACAACCCAAGAACAAAATATATCTGCTCAGTACGATCAATTCAAAGGTTTTTCCATATAATATGCTCTAAAATAAAGAATGCACTCAGAGTAAGAAGTCCAAGCCTCCATGATATTTGGATTTAGATAATCAGAATGGCTAGGATATGAAGAAGTAAGGACCATAAACATATCCAACATCCAACCAGGACCCCTCTCCTAGAAGAAACATACTACTGGGGTGACAAGTGTTAAGCAAAACTTTCTTTAAAGGATAAGGGAAGCAGTTGTTGGGTAACAGAAGTAATAAATGAAACTGCAAATTAAACTAAGTGCTTGGACTTACCGATCTTGTTCATGCACCAGAGTCTCCATTAATTTAGTACAATCCAATATATCTCCAATGCTTTGAAAAGAAAATCTCATCCAACCTGTACAGGGCGATCACCAAGTATTACTCTGCCACCATACTTGATGGCTTCTTCATATCCCACACGAAACAGAGCCAGGAAGCTATCTAGTGCAACTCGGTTGGTAGCACCACTGTTTTGTGGGCATAGTGCTTGTAGTTGAGGAAGAAATGAAGCATCGATTGAAGGGTCAGGGCCATTTGCAGTGAAGTTGTACAATCTGTTACTGAAGAATTGGCATGCTGTAGTACCAATAGTATGTGCACCTATATATATATTCACCAAAATAAATTCGTTAATTCGACACTCTAAACTTGTTTGTCAATTAGTTCAACTTAATTAATTTGAGTGTTGAGTTTTGAATTTCACAAGCACCTACAAAATGTCATCACATCGCTTGATAATGATAGAAAAATAACACGGAAAAAATTATTCTATAATGATCGTTACGTAACAAATTGCAATAAAAAAGTGACGTGAAAAAGTCAACAATGAAGTTGATGTAATAGTCATTCTATTTGCATTTTGCCATTATCCAGTTAGAACTGAGCTGTCACGTACAAGGCAAAGTGATACTACGTACGTGACCACACGAGTTTTATTTGGAATTCTAATGATGATTAATTAATTTATTGATTTGACGTGTTTAAACAAACTTATATGTCTAAAGTAATTAATTACCAACAAGGGTGACGAGGTCTTGGGTGTTTAGACCCTTTGCTGCGAACTTCTGTTTTTGAACATCAACAGAGTCAAAAGGAGCTGGCAAGTTATTTACATCGGAAGCCTGTGATATGCGTCCATCTCTGCGTCCAGTAGGCACCTGCCAACTAAGTCCACCACTCTGCCATGCAAAAATATAGAGAAATTCTTATTTATAAACTCATTACATAAAAGTATATGAGATTCAAACATTGCAATATAATCTGAGTTAATTACTAGCACAACGGAATCACGAGCAGCAAGAGCAAGGATGTCAGCACAAGACACAACACCAGGGCATGCAGCTTCGAGCTGTGTCTTTGCATCATCAATGACTTCATAACCTCTTAAACCAAGGTTTGCAAATGCTGTTTTCTCAGTGCCAGAACCAGCAATGAGAACGGAACCGTCACAACCTTGCACAAAGCAATCATGGAAGGACCTCAAGCTTACTAGCAATCTGTCAGAATTTTAAGAAAGGAAAAGGAAGGTATAAGATAAGTATAGCATTAATAAATAAGAAAACGAAAAATATTAATAATTGAAAATCAAATAAGGATGATACACAAATTCATTTCCTTCAGTTAAAAGACAACAATAAAATGGATTAAACACCAAATAGGTGCATCAAGACACACACCTTGACAGCACTAGCAACATTCTTTCCTTGAGGTCTAAACCCCCCCAAAACACTAATGGCCTGGGGAGTAAGGCCTACATGGCCCATTACAGCTATTCCAGGAACACGAAATCTGAGGAACACGAAATGCAGGAAAATTAGTGTAATTTACTAGAATAAAAAGGACAACACTTAAAAAGCATTGAAGAATGAGTGAAACAACTAAACGCAAAAATGCATGAGGATGACCTGATTGGAACCGGATTCTTAGGTGCCAAAAAACCGTCGTCGACGAGAAGGGGCGTTATAGCTCCACGCGCGACGGCGCGGCAGTGGACGAGCATCTCGTCGAGCGTGATGGGGATAGTGGTGTCGTGGAGCGGCGGGGGACTCGGAGGCTGGCGGCGTGGAGCGCCTCCTCTCGCTTCTGCTGCTTCCTCGTTGCTTCCTCGTTTCTTCCTCGTTTTAGGGTTTCAGCTTCAGGGGCGCGCGCGAGGGAAATTATTTTCGTTGAAGAGGGCTCCCTTCTCCCCTCTTTTAGGGTTTCTTAAATTACCCTTTTGCCCTTCTAGAAGGCTTGGGTCAAATTGGGCCCAAACTGATTTGAACATTGCAAAACAAGGCCCAAAACGTTTCCAGATTCCGTGAGTCATTTTCGGGCTCCATTTTGACCATCTTAGGCTTCGAATTAGGAGATGCACATTAGTGAGACATTTGTAGCTTTTTCTCTTAACTTTCCAACGCCACCAAGATTGCTCAATTCGGAGTCCTGTAGCTCCAGATAGAGCCAAAAAACCGAGCGAAGGTCAAACTGTCCAGAAATAGAAATTTGATTAGTTTTGCAATTAGGCCCATAATTCAAATGACAGGAAGTTTTTAAATTATAAGTTAAGAACTTATTAGTTAAGAACTGAAAAATTATTAGTTAAGAACTGAAAACTTATTAGTTAAGAACTGAAAAATTATAAGTTTGTGAACTAGCTAATTGAATTGGAAGTTTTTTGTAGGATAATTGATAATTATAAAATGTCAAGAAATAATTCTTATAACGAGGATGAGAAAATGACAGGAAAGATAAAGTAGTTTTTAAATTAAAAAGAATAAAAAATAATTTCAAAAAAATAATAAGGATAAAAAAGTAAAAAGAATAAAAAAAAGACTTACAAACTGAGTTATTTCAATTAATTTATAAAAATAAATTATAAACACCCATACTAAACAAGCTTATTTAATCGAATTAGCTTGTAAACTAGTTAAAATAACTTAATAAGCTACTTAAATGTCTTCTCTCAAACACAATCTAGATCAACAGATTTAAAAAAAAAAATCACTCTTAAGTATACCATATAACAACTCTCTGGTAGTATTGATTATTATTCTCAAATAACAACCGAGTGATTTGAAAAGATTAGAGTTAGTTCTTAAAATATTTTAATATTGATCATTCAATTAAATAAATTAAATTCACATAATCAAGTCAAGAGATCAAAGTAATTGTTAAATATGTTTTTATCTTCATTGTGAAATTTAAAATATAAAAAAAAAGAAATTAATATATATATATATATATAACAACACATAAATTTAGAAAAATTAAAGCTAACTATATATAATTTTTTATTCATATTTATCACCCGATTATATAAAAATTGAAAATGAAATCAAGATAAATAAATTCAGAAGATAAAATCCAGAAAATCAATCTAATTCTAAATTTTTTGTTATATTTATAGCCTAATTCTAAAAGAAATATGGAAATCGAGGATACTCATCACTCATTTAAGTAAACATTGAAATTGAAATCAAAACAAATATAGAAAGGTCAAACAAATTCTAAAAAAGAATATTTTTGTTAAAATTTAAATTCATATTTTTTACTATAAATGAAAATATATAATATAGTATGTGACAAATTATAATGCATATAACAATTTAAGAAAAAAATAGTGAAAATCAAAATAATTTAATTGGAAATAATGTTATAATTAAATTTATATTGACAATGAATGAAATAAATGAAAAATATAATAGATTGTGTGGTAAATTTTAAAATTGTCTAAATCCTCAATTCTAGCAGATAAATTGACTATTTGTTTGAAATTTATTGTCTTGAAAACTTTTTCTTTGTCATATGAAAATATTTTGCACACATTAAAATTAAAAACAAGATTTTCTAGTAAATATTATCTTATATTAATTTTTAAAATTATTAAATATTTAAAAATTAGCTAATATTTATTTTTATAAAATTTATTTTAAAAATCTCAACATATAAATATATTTTTAAAATTAATTTTATCATGATGGAATCAAATTATCATATCTAACCTAATAATTTAAAATTTGAGATATTTGAATTGACTTAATTATCCAAACAAAATATTTTAAGAATGATAGAAATTGAAATCAAAGTAATTCAAATACTAAGAATTTAAAATTCTTTGAATTTGTAAAATTCTTCATCCAAACACACCATAAGAGAATGCAATTGTAAGAGACAATTATATGAGTAAGATGTTTATTGTATGGATTAGAGTACTATGAGAACCCTGAGAGAAACAAACAAACTATGCAAGTTTATATTTTGCTTTTTGATTGTTCTGTTGTATTCCTTGTTGCATGACATATATGAATATCTATTTAATTCCACAAATACATGAGTTTTGATTTGAATTAAACATGTTTGATATTTCAATTATGAAAAATATTATGTTATTCAATTTTTGTTATTTGTGTTATGGTATGTGGGGTAGAGGGTGTCACACAAATGATATATATTTATTATTAATAAATACATAAATATATATATATATATATATATTATATTTTTATAATATTATTCATAAATTAATATCAATAATATTATTAGTATATTTATACATAAACTAATAATTTGATAAATATAACTTATTATATATTAATATACTTTTACAAAAATATAAATATACATATCTTATCTACTATATTTATATTTTTGTAAAAGTATATTAATATATACTAAGTTATATTTATCAAATTATCAATTTATCTATAAATATACTAAAAATATTATTGATATTAATTTATTAGCAATATTAAATTATTAATAATATATAAATTTTATTTATTTAGTAATAATAAATATATATCATTTGTTACATTAATAAAAATTATAGTATATGTTAACTTAAATAAGCAAATAATTGTATAATTTTAAATTATTATTATTATATATATATATATATTAAAATTTTAAAATTATTAAATTTTTAATGGGAGAGATTCAAATTCCACAATTATGATTTTTGAGGGACTATAATTGTTCAATTAAAAATTAAACGACTAAAATTGCACAATTACAATCCTTTAGGGACTAAAATTATCCAATTAAAATCTTAGGGATCAAAATTGCACAATTACAATACTTGAGGGATCAAAAATGTAATTAAGCCAAAATTAAATTAATATTTTTTTTTTTAATTTCACAAGTTTTTTTTAAAATATTTTTTAATGAATGTGTTAGTTTCTTATGTTCAAAATTGACAATTTTTTATTTAATTAAATGAATTTCATAATTTTTTTAGTCCTTTAATGAAATAAAATATTTTTAATTTTATTATTTTCTTAAAAAAAATTTAACATATTTTCTTTAATTATGCATAATTCTTAAATATAAAAGTTTCATAAATAAAATTTAATATTTTGAGAGGAAACAATTTGTCACAAATTTTTCACAAAATATTTTAACCTATTTGTGACGGAATTTTGGGAGGGAAAAATCCGTCACTAAATTGTTTCATTTTAGTGACGAAATTTGTGACGGATTTTTTAGAGACGAAGTTCATTCCGTCACAAAATTTTTTTTTTATTTAGCGATGAAATTTGTGACGGATTTTTAGAGACGAAAATTTTTCCGTCACAAAATCCGTCACAAATTTTTTTTTTTTGATTCAGTGACGAAATTTGTGACGGATTTTTAGAGACGGAATATATTCCGTCACAAAATCCGTCACAAAAGTCAATAAATTCTAGTCCGTCACAAAACTTAAAATTCCCTCACAAAATCCGTCACTATTAGCGATGCTATTTTTTCCGTCACAAAATTCGTCACAAATATTAATTTTTCTAGTAGTGTACCCCACCTATGACAAGGAGTTATATGCTTTAGTTCGTGCCCTTCAAACTTGGGAACATTATCTTGTAACCAAGGAATTTGTCATACATAGTGATCATGAATCACTTAAATATTTGAAGGGTCAACATAAATTAAATAAGAGGCATGCAAAATGGGTTGAGTATTTAGAACAATTTCCTTATGTCATCAAATATAAAAAAGGCTCTACAAATGTAGTAGCTGATGCTTTGTCTAGAAGACATGTTTTATTGAACACCCTAGGTTCTCAAATACTAGGGTTTGATGACATCAAGGAGTTGTATGAGAAAGACCTTGATTTTGCTAACTTTTATTCTTTATGTATTCAAAAACCTTACCAAGGTTACTATATTTCTGAGGGGTTCCTTTTTAAAGAAAACAAACTTTGTATACCCCAAGGATCTATTAGAAAACTTTTGGTTAGGGAGAGCCATGAGGGTGGGCTCATGGGGCATTTTGGAATTGAGAAGACTCTTTCACTTTTGAGAGAGAAATTCTTTTGGCCTCATATGAAGAGAGATGTCCAACGGTTTTGTAGTAGTTGCATTGCTTGTTTACAAGCAAAGTCTACCACTAAACCTCATGGGCTATATACCCCATTGCCTATATCCTCTTCTCCTTGGGTTGATATTTCCATGGATTTTATCCTTGGATTGCCTCGAACCCAAAGAGGAAAGGATTCCATATTTGTGGTAGTGGACCATTTTAGCAAAATGGCACACTTTATTCCATGCCACAAAGTGGATGATGCAAGTCACATTGCTAAATTATTCTTTCAAGAAATTGTGAGACTACATGGGTTACCTAAGACTATAGTCTCAGATAGAGATGTTAAGTTCCTAAGCCACTTTTGGAAAACTCTTTGGGCAAGGTTATGAACTAAACTTCTATTTTCTACCACATGTCATCCCCAAACTGATGGGCAAACTGAGGTAGTAAATAGGTCTCTAGGGACTATGTTGAGGGCAATCCTCAAGGGCAATAAAAAGTCATGGGATGACTACCTCCCTCATGTGGAGTTTGCCTATAATAGAGTGGTTCACAAGACCACTAACATGTCTCCTTTTGAGATTGTTTATGGCTTTAATCCTCTTACTCCCTTAGATTTATTACCCCTACCCGATGTTGCTTCCTTTATTCATAAAGAAGGGACATCTAGGGCTGAGTTTGTCAAGAAATTGCATGAGAAGGTTAGAGATCATATTCAATCCCAAACAGAAAAATATCAAAAATACAATAATAAGGGTAGGAAGGAAGTTATCTTCAAGGAAGGTGACTGGGTTTGGCTCCATCTTCGGAAGGATAGGTTTCCTTCCAAAAGAAAGTCAAAGCTTAGTCCTAAAGGAGATGGACCCTTCCAAATCCTATGTCCTAGATCTCCCTTCTGAGTATGGTGTTAGTTCTAGTTTCAATGTTTCTGATCTCTCTTTGTTTACAGGACTAGCTACCCATGAGGAGGATGCATTGGATTTGAGGACAAATCCTCTTCAAGAGGGAGGGGATGATGGAGGAAGCCCATGGGCTAAGGGCCCAACTACTAGGGCTATGACAAGGAGGATGCATGAAGAGTGGGCCCAAGCCCATGGAAAGCCCACCACTTTGTTTTGTTGGGCTTTGACTCAAGCCCAAGTAGATTAGGGTTAGTATAGGGTTGGGCCTTGGTGCCTTGTATTTCTTTTGGGCCTTGTATTTTCGGCCATATAGCATAGGAATTTCATTTCATGGTTATTAAGATTTAGGGTTAATTTAGGTCACATGTTCACTTCATTTGAATGTCATTAGTATGACATTTGAAGGTGCATTTCGGCCATGTGCACACATGCACATGGTGTGACCGAAATGCAACTCAAATGGATACTAAATCACATCCAAATAAGTGCACATGGAGGGGGAGGCCGGTTGGCACCAAAATTTGAATTTTAGAATTCAAATTTTGGCGCCTAGAGTTACACTACTAGAAAAATTAAAATTAGAGAGGGAAAAAATCCGTCACTAAACTTCATAAAATCCGTCACAAAAAAGTTAGTGACGGAATTTGTGACGGAAATGATTCCGTCACAAAATTTGGCGTCACAAAATATTTAGTGACGGATTATTTTCCCCGTCACAATTAGTGACGGAATTAAGGCGTCACAAACAATATAATTTCCGTCACAAATTTGTAACAATAAATGTTTAGAAATTAATAAAAATCCATCGCAATTTGTGAGGGATTAAATCCCTCGCAATTTGAGAGGGATTGAGAGGTATGTAAAATCCCTCGCTATTTGAGAGGGATTGAGAGGTATGTAAAATCCCTCGCTATTTGAGAGGGATTAAATCCCTCGCTATTTGAGAGGGATTTTATCCGTCACTAACTGGGATGAATCCCTCGCTAACTATTTGATTACTGAATTTGAGAAAACTATTGTTTTAAAACTCTGGTAATCGATTACCTATACATGTAATCGATTACCAGACAATGGAAATCATATGTTCGAAAGTTATTTATTAAAAGGTTCTCTGGTAATCGATTACCCATTTATTGTAATCGATTACCAGAGACTATTATTGAAACAATATCAATCAAAACAAAAATATCAAGTCTTTTTTATGAAAATGCATGATATCATTTAAAATGAAGATAAAAGAACAATACAGACATCAAGAGGAGTTCCCAAGATTAATGATGTGCTTAATCGGCAAAACAACACATGAAAAATAATGAATGACCTCTATCAGTGTAACTATGACAATAAAGCTTCATTGGAGTATATCCATAGCCATGATACTTTTCATCATTTAGAGATCAAAATCCACAAGGCACACATTTAGGCAAAGAAATGGTTTTACCAAGTGTTTTTACTGTTATTTAACCCCAAAATTAGAAACAAGACAGCTTATATGATAAAAAGTACAGAAAATGATGTAGTACACGAGGACGTTACTTGAAAATTTCACTGGAAATGCAGCAGTATGACCATTAAGTCTAAGTTTTTCCCACAAAGAAACACGGAGGTTTTATTTATTTCTATATCCAACTGGTGAATTTAAATTTTATTCAAGAGAATATTAAAGGAACACATAATTATTACCTGACGTGAGTAATGCTCAGCATCCCTCTTCATGGCAGCCATTTCAACTCTCATTTTTTGCATTTCAGCCTGAAATAGAGAAACCAAACGTATCAATAATGGGAACGGTCTACTTCTAAACAGTGACATTTAATATGCATAAAAGATAGAAAATAATCAAAATATGTGCTCTAGTTATATTTATACAGAAAATCGAAAGTGCTTTGAATTGGTGGCAATAAACAACAAACGACATTGACTCTAAATATGCTATACACTTATCGATAAACTTTGTAGACAGTATGAAATATAAGGAAACCTAATAAAGTTAAAAAAATGGCCTACTTTCTTCTCAATAATCTGTTTAAATACCTGTTTTACTTGATTTGCCTCTTCTGGTGACTTTTTTTGTTCCCGGCGCACACGGGCTTCCATGTCTTGTAGTTCTTGATTTAAAGTTGCACATTCAACCTGATAATAGATGTTACCAAAAACATTTTAGCAGATTTTTCTTTCAGAATAGTAATCACTAATCAGCCTTCACATTCAAAAAGGAAAAAACGTTAACTATTTATTCATGTACCTCAAGAAGTGCCACCTTCTGCTCAAGTTCTGTGGCTTTAGCTGTCCTCTCATCTGCTACTCTCTGAAGAGAAGCAACTAATAAATCAATGTTTATATTTAACCTAATGTCAATAACAATTCCACAAGCAAAAGAGCTTGACAGGGGGAACCAAAGCAGGCTTGTTATTAACTCCTGATTTATCATTCTGGAATTGTAACTATTGCTCATTAATATTTTTAATGGTAAATCAGATATCTAAAAAAATTAAATAGCAAGACCAAAAAGCACCATATTGATGACAATATGATGCCAAACTTTATCAAAAAAGCTTGAGGGAATGTAGTCAGACTAACATAGAATTTTAGAGTAACCTGAAAAAGATACATCACCTCAAAATTAGCAATGAATCCTACGATGTTTGAAAGAAGAACAAGGTTAAGGTATGCTACAAATACCTTTGCATGGTGGGGGTGTTGAAGCATACCAAGCAGATCATGGTAAACCAGAACCTGCACGAACAATGAAACTAAATTAGAAATCTTCTGCTTTAAGCTTTACCTAGAAAAGATTTCTTTCGTCTCTTCACCAGAAGAACAAGTGTAAAGTAGAATTGAAACTCACAAGCAATGCTTTGTTCAATTATCTGAATAATGACTAAGGGGTAACCACATTAGAATTCCATCCCTTGCTATAAGCAGTAAAGACTAAAGAGACTCAAGACCAATCTTAAAATATTCTCAAAACTCAATAATTTCTACACGCATACATATGAAAGTGGCAATATCATTCAAGAGAAACAATTAATCACGAAACAGAAAGTCCAAAACAACAATTTGATGAAACAAATAAAACAATGATCATGCATATTTAGCTATACAAAATTGGTGCCACTGCCACCAATGTAGGCCGCACTCATCCTTTAGCCAAAAGAGCAATCAGGCCAACTGACCTGTCCACTGCAAAATGGTCCAGCCCCAATTCCAATAGTAGGAATTTGAAGGGCTGCTGTTGCTGCGGTAGCAACAGGTGCAGGCACACATTCCAGAACAACAGCAAAGCACCCTGCTTCTTGCAAAGCCAATGCGGTCTATACAACCTACACAAATTCATTTCCTTCAGTTAAAAGACAACAATAAAATGGATTAAACACCAAATAGGTGCATCAAGACACACACCTTGACAACACTAGCAACATTCTTTCCTTGAGGTCTAAACCCCCCCAAAACACTAATGGCCTGGGGAGTAAGGCCTACATGGCCCATTACAGCTATTCCAGCTTCAACAATAGCCTTTGCTGCAAAAATTCTCGAAGGAGACCCTCCTTCCAATTTTATGGCATCCATTCCTCCTTCTTTCAAAATTCGAACTGCTGTATCCACCGCCTGCTTAAATTCAAAAAAATAAATTACACCATTATCCCTTGAAATTCACAAAATTGCAAATAAACCTTTTCTTTACCCTTATAATAACTCTCTTAAGTTGTTTGAAAAAATGACGGTGACATCCATAAACGTTAAAAAGCAGGGTAACATTAAAAAAAGCAGAGGTTACCATGAAATCTGAGGAACACGAAATGCAGGAAAATTAGTGTAATTTACTAGAATAAAAAGGACAACACTTAAAAAGCATTGAAGAATGAGTGAAACAACTAAACGCAAAAATGCATGAGGATGCTTCTGCTGCTTCCTCGTTTCTTCCGGCGTCGCTTCGATGGGAACGGAGGCAGAGTCCCTACAATAAGAGAACGATAAACAATAAAGGAAAAACGTTACAGAGCATTGGCAAGGAAGAGGAGAAAGACTGACAGGCTTATGAGGGTGGTGGAGGCGGCGGGGAGGGGTTCGTTGGATTGCTCGATGATGGCGTCGATGTCGGAGACTTCAGTGTAGGATTCGAGAACCTTCTTGCAGTAGAAGCGGGAAGCACTAGTCTCCCACCCCGTAAGGCCGGATGTGGTGCCCGCGGAAGGTCATGAGCTTATCCCAGGGGCGCGCGAGACTTTTTAGGGTTTCAGCTTCAGGGGCGCGCGCGAGGGAAATTATTTTCGTTGAAGAGGGCTCCCTTCTCCCCTCTTTTAGGGTTTCTTAAATTACCCTTTTGCCCTTCTAGAAGGCTTGGGTCAAATTGGGCCCAAACTGATTTGAACATTGCAAAACAAGGCCCAAAACGTTTCCAGATTCCGTGGGTCATTTTCGGGCTCCATTTTGACCATCTTAGGCTTCGAATTAGGAGATGCACATTAGTGAGACATTTGTAGTTTTTTCTCTTAACTTTCCAACGCCACCAAGATTGCTCAATTCGGAGTCCTGTAGCTCTAGATAGAGCCAAAAAACCGAGCGAAGGTCAAACTGTCCAGAAACAGAAATTTGATTAGTTTTGCAATTAGGCCCATAATTCAAATGACAGGAAGTTTTTAAATTATAAGTTAAGAACTTATTAGTTAAGAACTGAAAAATTATTAGTTAAGAACTGAAAACTTATTAGTTAAGAACTGAAAAATTATAAGTTTGTGAACTAGCTAATTGAATTGGAAGTTTTTTGTAGGATAATTGATAATTATAAAATGTCAAGAAATAATTCTTATAACGAGGATGAGAAAATGACAGGAAAGATAAAGTAGTTTTTAAATTAAAAAGAATAAAAAATAATTTCAAAAAAATAATAAGGATAAAAAAGTAAAAAGAATAAAAAAAAGACTTACAAACTGAGTTATTTCAATTAATTTATAAAAATAAATTATAAACACCCATACTAAACAAGCTTATTTAATCGAATTAGCTTGTAAACTAGTTAAAATAACTTAATAAGCTACTTAAATGCCTTCTCTCAAACACAATCTAGATCAACAGATTTAAAAAAAAAATCACTCTTAAGTATACCATATAACAACTCTCTGTTAGTATTGATTATTATTCTCAAATAACAACCGAGGATTTGAAAAGATTAGAGTTAGTTCTTAAAATATTTTAATATTGATCATTCAATTAAATAAATTAAATTCACATAATCAAGTCAAGAGATCAAAGTAATTGTTAAATATGTTTTTATCTTCATTGTGAAATTTAAAATATATAAAAAAAAGAAATTAATACATATATATATATATATATATATATATAACAACACATAAATTTAGAAAAATTAAAGCTAACTATATATAATTTTTTATTCATATTTATCACCCGATTATATAAAAATTGAAAATGAAATCAAGATAAATAAATTCAGAAGATAAAATCCAGAAAATCAATCTAATTCTAAATTTTTTGTTATATTTATAGCCTAATTCTAAAAGAAATATGGAAATCGAGGATACTCATCACTCATTTAAGTAAACATTGAAATTGAAATCAAAACAAATCTAGAAAGGTCAAACAAATTCTAAAAAAGAATATTTTTGTTAAAATTTAAATTCATATTTTTTACTATAAATGAAAATATATAATATAGTATGTGACAAATTATAATGCATATAACAATTTAAGAAAAAAATAGTGAAAATCAAAATAATTTAATTGGAAATAATGTTATAATTAAATTTATATTGACAATGAATGAAATAAATGAAAAATATAATAGATTGTGTGGCAAATTATAAAATTGTCTAAATCCTCAATTCTAGCAGATAAATTGACTATTTGTTTGAAATTTATTGTCTTGGAAACTTTTTCTTTGTCATATGAAAATATTTTGCACACATTAAAATTAAAAACAAGATTTTCTAGTAAATATTATCTTATATTAATTTTTAAAATTATTAAATATTTAAAAATTAGCTAATATTTATTTTAAAAATCTCAACATATAAATATATTTTTAAAATTAATTTTATCATGATGGAATCAAATTATCATATCTAACCTAATAATTTAAAATTTGAGATATTTGAATTGACTTAATTATCCAAACAAAATATTTTAAGAATGATAGAAATTGAAATCAAAGTAATTCAAATACCAAGAATTTAAAATTCCTTGAATTTGTAAAATTCTTCAGCAAAACACACCATAAGAGAATGCAATTGTAAGAGACAATTATATGAGTAAGATGTTTATTGTATGGATTAGAATACTATGTAGGTTCTTAAGAGAACCCTGAGAAAAACAAACAAACTATGCAAGTTTATATTTTGCTTTTTGATTGTTCTGTTGTATTCCTTGTTGCATGACATGTATGAATATCTATTTAATTCCACAAATACATGAGTTTTGATTTGAATTAAACATGTTTGGTATTTCAATTATGAAAAATATTATGTTATTCAATTTTTGTTATTTGTGTTATGGTATGTGGGGTAGAGGGTGTCACACAAATGATATATATTTATTATTAATAAATACATAAAAAATATATATATATATATATATATATATATATAATATTTTTATAATATTATTCATAAATTAATATCAATAATATTATTAGTATATTTATACATAAACTAATAATTTGATAAATATAACTTATTATATATTAATATACTTTTACAAAAATATAAATATACATATCTTATCTACTATATTTATATTTTTGTAAAAGTATATTAATATATACTAAGTTATATTTATCAAATTATCAATTTATCTATAAATATACTAAAAATATTATTGATATTAATTTATTAGCAATATTAAAATATTAATAATATATAAATTTTATTTATTTAGTAATAATAAATATATATCATTTGTTACATTAATAAAAATTATAGTATATGTTAACTTAAATAAGCAAATAATTGTATAATTTTAAATTATTATTATATATATATATATTAAAATTTTAAAATTATTAAATTTTTAATGGGAGAGATTCAAATTGCACAATTATAATTTTTGAGGGACTATAATTGTTCAATTAAAAATTAAACGACTAAAATTGCACAATTACAATCCTTTAGGGACTAAAATTATCCAATTAAAATCTTAGGGATCAAAATTGCACAATTACAATACTTGAGGGATCAAAAATGTAATTAAGCCAAAATTAAATTAATATTTTTTTTTTAATTTCACAAGTTTTTTTTTTAAATATTTTTAATGAATGTCTTAGTTTCTTATGTTCAAAATTGACAATTTTTTATTTAATTAAATGAATTTCATAATTTTTTTAGTCCTTTAATGAAATAAAATATTTTTAATTTTATTATTTTCTTAAAAAAAATTTAACATATTTTCTTTAATTATGCATAATTCTTAAATATAAAAGTTTCATAAATAAAATTTAATATTTTGAGAGGAAACAATTTGTCACAAATTTTTCACAAAATATTTTAACCTATTTGTGACAGAATTTTGAGAGGGAAAAATTCGTCACTAAATTGTTTCATTTTAGTGACGAAATTTGTGACGGATTTTTTAGAGACGAAGTTCATTCCGTCACAAAATCCGTCACAAATTTTTTTTTTATTTAGCGATGAAATTTGTGACGGATTTTTAGAGACGAAAATTTTTCCGTCACAAAATCCGTCACAAATTTTTTTTTTTTTATTCAGTGACGAAATTTGTGACGGATTTTTAGAGACGGAATATATTCCGTCACAAAATCCGTCACAAAAGTCAATAAATTCTAGTCCGTCACAAAACTTAAAATTCCCTCACAAAATCCGTCACTATTAGCGATGCTATTTTTTCCGTCACAAAATTCGTCACAAATATTAATTTTTCTAGTAGTGTTAAGTTAACCATACCATGGTTTTACTTAACTCTAGGTGAACCCAACTTAAACCCTTAACCTAATTTCTCCTTTAAATCTTCCCATGGCCGGATATTGTAGCACTTTGGATCATATATTGATGAGATATTCTTCTTTGAATTTCATCACTTCCGAAGTCACTTTGCATCCTACTCTACCCTCCTTGAGTGCTTCTCCTTATAGAGTTAGGATCTTGTTCTTCTTTGGGACTTGGCTACACGCTAGCTTAGGTCACCTTGGGCCTTGTGGAAACTCCATTCCTTGAAGCATCTTCCAAGGAACTCCGTGAAGGCTTGAAGAGTTCATGTGCTTCCAAGAGGAATCACATCATAACCTCAACCTTGTATTTACCAAAATTTAAAAGTTACACTGCCATAAGAATATGAATCGAAACTATTCCACAAGATAAATAATTTTGGTGTACTTTACTCAACAACTAATTTTGTTGTTATCCATTGAACTTTATTCACAGGATTGTCATCATTAAAAGACGGGTGCTCATTGTTGTGAATAATTATTGTGCTTTAATCTAGCCTACACCCTTCCATGACTTAATAATGCATTAACACATTTGTAACTGGATCTATAAGATTTTTCTATTACATTATAATGCTTATTTTACTATTTAGAAGTACTTATACAATGGAAGATCATTGGAACTCAAAACACTATCTTAAGGTTATTCCATGAATGAAGCGACGAGAGATGAGAACATTTTGCTTCAACGTTTCAAAATGAAGTCCTAACCATATATTAAAAATTTAATGGTCATAAATTAAGCAAAGGTAGTAGTAACAAATGGTCTTTAGTTCTTATATTAGTGTGTGTATATACACACACATATGAAGATGAACCAAATTACTCCAATAGTAACTTATGGTAAAGTTACTTAATAACTCATGGTATATGAATTTTAACAATCTAATTATTAAATTAAAAGTTCTTAATGTATAGATCAAGTTTATAAATTTTTAAAACATTTGAAAATCATATAATACTTTGTTATATAAATTCAAATCAATGTATAAAATATTTTATAATTATCTGTCAATTTGAATTAATGAAACAAAGTATCAAATTATTTTAAATATTTTAAAAATTTATAGATTTGATCTATGCATTAAAAATTTTAATTTAACAGTTGAATTATTGAAATTCAACACACAACATGAGTTATTCAGTGAAAATAACTTTATCATGATCAGTTAGTCTTAGAGTAATTTAATCCTTCCTCTACACACACACACACACATATATATGTATGTATGAGACAGCTCAAGTGAGAACACCGACTAATATGAGAACATGAAAACAACTAATAACAACTTTTACATTAAAATAAATAGTTTAGGATTAAAAAATTATATATAAAATTACCACATATTGTTGCCATCATAGTCTTTTTTTTTCTATATTATTGCCGTTATAATCACAATGATGGTAACCACGATAATGATAGTGGTGGTAGTGATAGTAACAACGATGACAATAGTGGTAATGATAATGGAAGCAACAAGGTAGTGGTGGCAAGAATAGTGGTGACGGTGGTCATGTGGCAACAATGCGATGGAGGTGGAGGTGGTGACAATTGCAATAATGGGAATGAAGACAACAATAATAAAGAAAACTACGATAATACTAGTTTGTAATAACATATTTTAATCTAAATTATTTATTTTAATCTAAAAATTGTTGCTGATTGTTCTCATGTTTTCACATTAACAAGTATTTTCTTGCTAGTAACTTTTATATATTTATATATATATATATATATATATATATATATATATAGAGAGAGAGAGAGAGAGAGAGAGAGAGTTAGGAGACACTACAAGAATGTTTCAATTTAGAGTCGGCCAAAAGCCGACTCTAAATCATAAAAGCCAACACAATATTGTCGGTTATTCGTCGGTTTTTGGCCGACGCTAAATAAGTCGACACAATTTTTTTTGTGTCGACTAAGCCGTCACTAACAAATTTATTTATTTTAATTTTTTATTGTCGGTTAAGCTGACACTATGTTGACACAAATTTTTTTTTTCTTTATCTTCTTTTTCTCGCTTATCATTTATTCTTTCGTATTTTTAACATTCCTGGGACTCGATCTGTGAACCTTGAGGTCTTAAGTGAACTTGATAACCAAGTGTACTAGAACACATTATGCGTATATAACATTGGAAAAATTATTTTTATCTCTCTGAAAGCACGTATATGATTTAAATATAGTGTCGGCTTTTCTGACGCTAAACTTAAAATAAATTTAATTTAAATTTATTTTAAGTTTAGCGTCGGAAAAGCCGACGCTATTATTTAAATATAGCGTCGGCTTTTCCGACACTAACTTAATTTAAATTTAAATTAAATTAGTGTGAGAAAAGCCGATGCTATATTTAAAGAATAGTGTCGGCTTTTCCGACGCTAAACTTAAAATAAATTTAAATTAAATATTTTAAGTTTAGCGTCGGAAAAGCCGATGCTATATTTAAATAATAGCGTCGGCTTTTCCGACGCTACTTAAAGTATTTAATTTAAATTTATTTTAAGTTTAGCGTCGGAAAAGCTGACACTAAATCTTAAAATAGCGACGCTTATTTTCCGCCGCTTATTCAGCTTTTCTTGTAGTGAGACAAATTTTTGACTATATAATATATTATGAGATTGGTGATTCATAATATGGATTTAGTTATTTTTCAATAACATTGGTCAATTATACTGCGGGATTCATCGATTTACTTGTTAGACTGGCTAACTTTTTTTTTTTTTTTTTTTTTAAGCTGAAGAGAACTTGTAGAAAGATTTGCCGAAAAGATAATTCAAATTAATTTACCTAATGTCACTGTCAATAGATTTTTAAGGAGAGGAATAATCGATAAAGTTGAACTATCGGTCAAAAGGTTTGAATTCATGCTATAAAAAGAGTACATCTCGTGTTCTTATCTATATCTGTATCCCTTCGCAACAAAATTTAGACAGATTTTTAATGTATCGGTGATATTTTCTAATTAAAACTAAAATTTCATTTTAATAATATATATAAATATATTAATGAGATTTATGTTAAATATATTTGTATATTATTGAATCAAATCTTTAATTATGATCGTAGAATAATACCGATTACAATTGAGAAATTGTAGGTTTTATCCTTAATCTTTAGCCTTATCTAGAAACAAGTGCATTATTAGTATATATAAAATTATAATGAGTCACTATAAGAAAATTATCATATAGTAACACATATCCTATAGTGACATAATATGTGTCACTAAAAATTACTTTTACCTACACAATAAATATAATATATGTTAGTATATTGTTAAAAGTGTGGATATAAGTTATAGTAACACACAAAATATATTGTTAAATTTTATTTAAAATCAACACTAAAATTGTGTATAACTATATGTCAAATAGATATATACCTATATATATTATATTTATAGTGATACTTTTTGTATGTCACTATATGTAACATTTATTGTAATTAGCTAAGATCATAGCAGTACCTAGTAAAGGCAAAGATTAATTATTACTTTGTTTACCCAAAAGAAAATTAAAAGTTTGTGACTTTTCAACATGCATATATCACCATAGATAATAAATGTCAAATGAGATCATGCATAAAACCCAAATTAATCACAGTTTAACCTACTTGGCTACTCACTCAATTCAAAGGCTAATCCAAACCATTGACCTATTTTGCTAAACTGAGCTCAACTTGTCGCTGTAAGCCAATTAACAATATTAAGGGTCTCTATAGAAATCCATTGTTATCCCTCGAAGGTGGCTTCTCAACGCTCCGTACTCACGAGGATCCAAAAAAGACAAGCTATGGAGGCACTAATGGAAAGGAACCGCGAGCTGAATGAAGAGCTTAAGCAACTTAAGGAGAAAATGGCTCGAATGTGCGAAAGCATGAGCAAGCTCCAACATGATGACAACAACGCTAGTCACGTAGGAGACGCGTCCAAGGATCACCTAAATGCTTTGGAAGAGAGGTTAAGAGCGGTGGAAGGTCATAGCTTTGACATCCAGGAGGGCGCTAAAATGTGCTTGGTACAGGATATCCAATTCCCGCCCAAGTTCAAAAGTCCTGACTTCCAAAAGTGTACGGGATCCAGCTGCCCCAAAATGCATCTAACGATGTACTGCCGAAAGATGGCTGCCCATGTGGACAACGAGAAGCTCCTGATACACTTCTTTCAGGAGAGTTTATCGGATGTGGCCCTCAATTGTTACATGCAACTGGAGGGAGGAAGGATCCAGACATGGAAGCAGCTTGCTGACGCTTTCTTGCAACGATACAAGTACAATATTGATCTCGTCCCCGACAGGTCTGATTTGCAAGGGTTAAGCAAGAAGGGGGATGAACCTATCAAAGCTTATGCACAGAGGTGGAGGGAGCTAGTCGCACAAGTAGAGCCCTCGCTTTCTGATAAGGAGATGGTGACCTTGTTCATCAACTCTTTAACTGGCCCCTATTATGATAAGATGATAGGGAATACCTCGACCCTTTCTGCTGAAATAGTCACCATAGGCGAAAGGGTGGAGCAGGGTTTGAAGAGCGGTAAAATAGGAAAGGCTCCATGGAGTTACGACTACAAGAAGTCCTATGGAAAGAAGAAGGAGGATGGGCTCAATGCAGTCACCATAGCCACCACCCCTCCAAAGAGTAGAGGCGCGACACAGACCGAGTCGTGGAAAGAGAAGCCGGTGGATAAAATTCCTACCACCTATGTGGCGCTGTTACCTCAACTCTTAGAGGCTTCCATGTTGGTACGAGTCCTGCCGTCAAAGCAATTCAGCCCCCCTTTCCCTCCATGGTACAACCCCGAGGAGCGTTGCGATTATCACTCGGGCTCCCCAGGACATTCTGTGGAGCGATGCAAGGCCTTGAAGCTTCGAGTCCAAGGCCTAATTAACGCCGGGTGGTTAAAATTTGACACGAACACGCCTAGTATCGACAAGCAACCGCTCCCCAAGCATGAAGATTAAAGGTCGTGAAACGGTGCTGTTGGAAGACCGCCTGAATAGGGATGTCCATTAGGGATTCATGTTTTCTATCATCATGAGTTTTATTATTTCACTGCTTTTTTAACCCATAACTCTGCCCAAGGTTGTGGGTTTTCCACAATAAAGGGCTGTAATGAATTTGTTTCTTTTATAATAAAATACGTCATTTAGAAGTTGTGTCTATCCTATTTTCTCTCTCTATTTTCTTCCTTTAGTCATCCATGCATTAAAATTATACAGAACCTAGTGAACATGGCCGAAGGAAACGAAGTTGAGAAAAATCTAAACTTGTGTGATGTATCGCTCGAGCATGAAGAGAATCTATCCCCCGAAATGCAAAGGTTGATGGACCAAGAGAATTGTATAATCCAACCCTATCAAGAGGAAGTTGAGCAGATTAATCTAGGGCAAGAAGAGGATAGAAAGGAAATATCAATCGGCACGAGGATGACAAAGGAGGTCAGGAATCAATTAATCGACCTCTTGAAGGAATATGTCGATGTCTTCGCTTGGTCTTATCACGAAATGCCAGGATTAGACCGCGAAATTGTTGAACACAAATTGCCCATAAAAAGCGGGATTCCTCTAGTAAAGCAGAAACTTCGAAGGATCAAACCAGAGTGGTCCCTCAAAATAAAGGAAGAAGTCCAAAAAACAACTAGATGTTGGGTTTTTGGTTGTATCTCGGTATCCTGAGTGGCTTGCGAACATAGTGCCCGTACTGAAGAAGAACGGGAAGATGCGAGTTTGTGTGGACTATCGAGATCTAAATCGAGCTAGTCCTAAAGACGACTTCCCACTACCACACATTGACGTGCTCGTAGATAACACATCTACGAACACTATTTTCTCATTTATGGACGGATATTCAGGATATAACCAGATCAAGATGGCCATCGAAGATCAAGAGAAGACTTCTTTCATCACTCCTTGGGGCATCTTCTGTTACCGGGTGATGCCTTTCGGTTTGAGAAACGCAGGGGCAACCTATCAGAGAGCAATGGTAACCCTATTTCATGACATGATCCACAAGGAGGTAGAGGTGTATGTAGATGACATGATTGCTGAGTCAAAAGATGGAAATGATCATCTTATCCGCCTAAGAAAACTGTTCAATCGGCTTCGTAAGTACAAATTAAAGCTAAATCCTACTAAATGTACTTTTGGAGTCCAATCAGGAAAACTCCTTGGGTTCATCGTCAGTGAAAAGGGGATAGAAGTGGATCCAGACAAAGCCAAAGCCATAATAGAAATGCCGCCCCCTAGGACAGAAAAGAAAGTCAGGGGATTTCTTGGTAGGGTGAATTATATAGCTCGTTTCATATCTCAGTTGACAGACACATGCGCTCCCATCTTTAAGCTGCTCCGAAAGAATCAACCCATGGAATGGAATGAGGAATGCCAAATCGCTTTCGATAAGATTAAGCAATGTCTCATCAATCCACCAATATTGATGCCTCCTATTGAAGGAGAACCTCTCATCCTATACCTCACGGTCTTGGAAGATTCCATGGGATGTATGCTAGGACAGTTAAACAAGAATGGTAATCAAGAAAGAGTTATCTATTACTTGAGCAAGAAGTTTACCGATTACGAAACTCGGTATTCTCCTTTGGGGAAAACATGTTGCGCCTTGGTGTGGGCCACCCAGCGGCTAAGACAGTACATGCTGAGACATACTACCCAGTTAATATCCAAAATGGATCCTATCAAGTACCTACTTGAAAAGTCTGTTCTGGTTGGGAGAATTGCCAGATGGCAGGTTTTGCTATCAGAATATGATATTGTATATGTCCCGCAAAAGGCAATCAAAGGCAGTGTCCTGGCCGATCACTTAGTAAACGGACCAACCAAGGATGAACACATGATCAAGGAGGAGTTCCCCGATGAAGGAATATTGACCTTGGAGGATGAGCTAGAGCAGCAAAGTCAAAATGAATCCTGGTCAATGTTCTTCGATGGGGCCTCCAATATAATGGGGCACGGAATAAGAGCCATACTGATATCGTCCCAAGGAAAACATATCCCTGTGACGGCAAGGTTGGACTTCGAATGCACCAACAACATGGCTGAATACGAAGCTTGTATATTGGGTCTATAGGCTGCGCTTGATAACGAAGTCACCAAACTAGAAGTCTACGGCGACTCGGCTTTGGTGATATACCAGCTACGGGATGAATGGGAAACGAAGGACTACAAATTAATCCCCTATCGAGCATATGTTCAGGATCTGATGTCCCAATTTGAATCCATTAACTTCGAGCATACCCCGAGACAGGGGAATCAGTTAGCAGATGCACTGGCCACGCTATCATCCATGTTTGCTATAAAAGAGGGATGTGAAATACCGGTCATCAAAATCAGACGACATGAGACACAAGCTCATTGTTATACACTGGAGGAAAAGGAAGATGGCCATCCTTGGTATTTTGACATCCATCAATACATCAAAGAAGGGAAATACCCAGTCGGGGCATCTGACAACGACAAGAAAACAATCAGACGAAGGGCTATTGGATTCGTACTACACGAGAAAATCCTGTACAAAAAGAGTTTTGATTCCATCCTATTAAGATGTATTGGTCAGAAGGAGTCTCGATTGTTAATGAAAGAAGTCCACGAAGGAACCTTCGGTACCCATATAGCTAGACAGGTCATGGCCAGAAAAATCATGAGGGCATGATACTTTTGGTCCACTATGGAGAAGGATTGCATCTCGTATGCTAGGAAGTGCCACAAATGTCAGATATATGCTGATAATATCCAAGTCCCACCAAGCGAGCTCAATGTAATGGCCTCGCCCTGACCTTTCTCGATGTGGGGCATGGACGTCATTGGACCCATTGAACCCAAAGCCTCAAATGGACATAGATTCATTCTTGTAGCTATTGATTACTTCACTAAATGGGTTGAAGCCACATCATACGCACATGTAACCCGTAAAGTGGTAGTCAATTTCGTCAGAAAAAACATAATATGTCGTTATGGAATACCTGACAAAATTATAACGGATAATGGGTCCAACCTCAACAACAAGATGATGACCGAATTATGTGACTCTTTCAAGATTCAACATCATAACTCCTCCCCTTATATGCCAAAAATGAATGGGGCAGTTGAGGCAACCAAGAAGAATATCAAAAAGATCATTCAAAAAATGGTCGTTACACATAAAGATTGGCATGAGATGCTACCTTACGCATTGCATGGGTACAGAACATCCGTTTGCACATCGACGGGCGTTACCCCTTTTTCCTTAGTATACGGGATGGAAGCAGTCTTGCCTATCGAAGTGGAAATTCCTTCTTTGAGATTACTCACGGAGGCAAAGCTCCCAGAAACTGAATGGGTTCAAACCAGATTTGACCAACTAAATCTCATAGAAGAGAAAAGGTTAGACACCATTTGTTACGGGCAAACATATCAAAGGAGAATCAAGAGAGCCTTCGACAAGAGAGTCCAACCACGACCATTTGAAGAGGGGGACCTAGTACTCAGGAAACTTCTACCAGCACAGAAGGATAAAATAGGGAAATGGACACCGAACTATGAAGGCCCATACGTGGTCAAGCGAGCCTTTTCTGGAGGAGCGTTGATCCTCACTAACATGGATGGTGAAGAACTCGCTTACCTAGTAAACTCTGATGCCGTGAAGAAGTTCTATGCTTAAGCGCAAAAAAAAAAAAGCGTTAAAGCAAGACGAACTGATGACCTAGAAGCCCTATCACCCTCTATAGAAGTCAAGAAATTACTTGAAGCGGTGCTAATCAGACGACTAGGAGGATGCCAAGCTTCGTTTCTTAAAGTCATGATCACTCAAGCCCAGACACCGTCCAACCTCAGTCAGTGTTTCAAAACCTCCTCTTGTAACCCTCCTTGAAATTTTCTAATTGGCAATAAAATTCCATTTTTCTCAGTTCTTTCAACCTTTATCTTTAAATGACGTGTTTTGGTATAAAAGAGAAAAATCAAAACAACCCAGCAAAAAGGCAGTTAAATAAATGAGACAATCCTATATAGGCCTCTAAAGCAAGCAAAAGTTATGTGCGAATCTTCAAAAAAAAAAAAGGGTAATGAGAAGCCACTTGATACCAATAGATTTCTAAAAATCTTAAATGCATATGTATGGCATACAGAAAAGCGCGCACTTGAAATAAAAAGGGAATTATCCAAAAGGGCAGTAGGCTGCAAACATTTTAATCCATGCATGCATCATGAATAAAATCTATAAAGAAAGCAATCCAGATGGGAGCCACGTGTGACGGAGCATAACTTTCCCCTCACAACAGAGATCATACAAGGTCAAGTAAATCCCTTACAATGACTAGCCATAGACAAAAAAGGCAAGCTTCGTATGTGTTGAAAAAAGTCGAAGCTAGACAAAAATGAAATTCAGAAAAAGAAACTTACCATAAGCAGGCGCCTGGAGAGGCATCACAATACTTACCTCGACAAGAACAACAACAAACATTTCCTACCCAGGGGCAGTCTTTCATTCCACAACCGTCCACCAACAATCAAATAATCAATCATCAAAAGGACTCAGCATTGCGCCTGGAGAGGCATCACAATACTCAAGTGGCAGGGGCAACATTGGAATCCCTGCCAGTCATCCACTTCTCTGCCCACCAACACAGGGGCACATCAAACATCTCCTGCCCGTCCACTTGGGGGCAGTCTTTCATCCAACAACACCAACAAGAAGACATCAAGTACAAGAAGAAAGTGGGTTACCTGACCTTAGTGAAAGGGTTGCTAGATCCCCAAAACTAGTACAAAATGGGTTACCTGACCTTAGTGAAAGGGTTGCTAGATCCCCAAAACTAGTACAAAGTGGGTTACCTGACTTTAGTGAAAGGGTTGCTAGATCCCCAAAACTAGCACAAAGTGGGTTACTTGACCTTAGTGAAAAGGTTGCTAGATCCTCAAAACTAGTACAAAGTGGGTTACTTGACCTTAGTGAAAGGGTTGCTAGATCCCCAAAACTAGTACAAAGTGGGTTACCTGACCTTAGTGAAAGGGTTGCTAGATCCTCAAAACTAGTACAAAGTGGGTTACCTGACCTTAGTGAAAGGGTTGCTAGATCCACAAAACTAGTACAAAGTGGGTTACCTGACCTTAGTGAAAGGGTTGCTAGATCCCCAAAACTAGTACAAAGTGGGTTATCTGACCTTAGTGAAAGGGTTGCTAGATCCTCAAAAATAGTACAAAATGGGTTACCTAACCTTAGTGAAAGGGTTGCTAGATCCTCAAAACTAGTACAAGATCGAAGAGGGTTACCTAACCTCAGAGCGAAAGAAGCTACACATTATCACAAGGGAAACAACGCAGAAGAACTAAAGAGACGAAGAGAAGACCCGGACGAAATGTCTACGTCTTTTCTTGCCCTTGGAAAAGCAACACATTACTATTCCAAAGGACAAGTAAAGAGGGGCAGCTGTAGACACCCAATTTCGTTCAGGGGCATACAAACAAGGGAATGGACCTTTGTTACGAAGGGAAGGAGCTCCTGAAGCATGCAAACGGCAAGATAGGACTTTAGAAGGCCCATTAAGCTAATTTTAAAAGACTGGAACGGGCTGTTCCGAAAACCGGAATGGGTCGTTCCCAATTTGGATTGGGCCGTTCCCAATTTGGAACGGGCCGTTCCAAGTTTTTAAAAGAGCCCTCAACCTTAATTTGGAACGGGTCGTTCCAAGATTGGAACGGGTCGTTCCAAGATTGGAACGGGCCGTTCCAAACTCTTCAAAAGAGGGCTAAACCTATAACTGGAACGGGTCGTTCCAAGTTATAAAACAAGCCTAAAGAACCTTGTCCGGAACGCCCGTTCCAACACAGCCAAGTATGTGTTAATTATGTCTCTGGAACGGGCCGTTCCAGTTTCAGAACGGGCCGTTCCAGTTACAAATTTAACCCACAACGGCCATATCCAGAACGGGCCGTTCTGATTTTGGAACAGGCCGTTCTGGACCTTTTCTGAAGTCTATAAATAGACAGCTGGGGCTCATTTCTCAGGACTCCAAAAATTTCTTCCAGACTCCTTAGAGCACGAAATTTCTCTCTTTTTCTCTCTTCCCCTCTCTTTTGTATTTCTTGGGATTTTTGTGAGGCATTGTAGTGTGAAAAGTTGCCACAAAGCACCTAAAATCTTCCTGTTTTGAAGATTTAATAGAGCTCATTCAAGAGGTATTTCATTAATCTTTTTCCCTCCCTTTTTATTTATTTATTTCTTATCTGTAATTAATATTGTTATAATAAAAATAATCATGTAGACATTTAAGATTAATTGTATAAATTAAAGCATGTAAATAATCATTAATAAAAGGGGATTTAATATTTTTATTATTATCATTTATAATACTAACTTCATCATAGGGTACCAATTAAGGGCGTTGTAGGGGTGCTTAATACCTTCCCTACACGTAACCAACCCCCGAACTCAATTCTGGTTATCAAGGCCATTATTGGATTCTTTTTTTAAAGAAAAACCTTTTCTTTTTCCAATGTTTTGAGTAAAACATTGGTGGCGACTCCATGAACCATATTTCAAAACCATTAATTAAGGATTAGTCTGGTGTCCGGGCATTCCTTAATTGATGAAACTTTTTAAAAGGATGTCTAAACCATTAGTCGCGAGATCGAAAAAATCCGGGTTGCGACACTAATAAGGTGATTTCTGATCACCACCTCCACAAATTATAGTCATTTGGTTCATTAAGAAGTACTTTAATCTAATTTTTCATTATATGGAGAAACTTATATATGCCTCTATTGGAATTCTTGTTCTAATGATGTGAAACTCGTTTGTATCCAAATAACCTCAACCTATTGTATTTACCACAATTTAAAAGTTACACTGCCATAAGAATATGAATCGAAACTATTCCACAAGATAAATAATTTTGGTGTACTTTACTCAACAACTAATTTTGTTGTTATCCATTGAACTTTATTCACAGGATTGTCATCATTAAAAGACGGGTGCTCATTGTTGTGAATAATTATTATGCTTTAATCTAGCCTACTCCCTTCCATGACTTAATAATGCATTAACACATTTGTAATTGGATCTATAAGATTTTTCTATTACATTATAATGCTTATTTTACTATTTAGAAGTACTTATACAATGGAAAATCATTGGAGCTCAAAACACTATCTTAAGGTTATTCCATGAATGAAGCGACGAGAGATGAGAACATTTTGCTTCAACGTTTCAAAATGAAGTCCTAACCATATATTAAAAATTTAATGGTCATAAATTAAGCAAAGGTAATAGTAACAAATGGTCTTTAGTTCTTATATTAGTGTGTGTATATACACACACATATGAAGATGAACCAAATTACTCCAATAGTAACTTATGGTAAAGTTACTTAATAACTCATGGTATATGAATTTTAACAATCTAATTATTAAATTAAAAGTTCTTAATGTATAGATCAAGTTTATAAATTTTTAAAACATTTGAAAATCATATAATACTTTGTTATATAAATTCAAATCAATGTATAAAATATTTTATAATTATCTGTCAATTTGAATTAATGAAACAAAGTATCAAATTATTTTAAATATTTTAAAAATTTATAGATTTGATTTATGCATTAAAAATTTTAATTTAACAGTTGAATTATTGAAATTCAACACACAACATGAGTTATTCAGTGAAAATAACTTTATCATGATCAGTTAGTCTTAGAGTAATTTAATCCTTCCTCTACACACACACACACACATATATATGTATGTATGAGACAGCTCAAGTGAGAACACCGACTAATATGAGAACATGAAAACAACTAATAACAACTTTTACATTAAAATAAATAGTTTAGGATTAAAAAATTATATATAAAATTACCACATATTGTTGCCATCATAGTCTTTTTTTCTATATTATTGCCGTTATAATCACAATGATGGTAACCACGATAATGATAGTGGTGGTAGTGATAGTAACAACGATGACAATAGTGATAATGATAATGGAAGCAACAAGGTAGTGGTGGCAAGAATCGTGGTGACGGTGGTCATGTGGCAACAATGCGATAGAGGTGGAGGTGGTGACAATTGCAATAATGGGAATGAAGACAACAATAATAAAGAAAACTACGATAATACTAGTTTGTAATAACATATTTTAATCTAAATTATTTATTTTAATCTAAAAATTGTTGTTGATTGTTCTCATGTTTTCACATTAACAAGTATTTTCTTGCTAGTAACTTTTATATATTTATATATATATATATAGAGAGAGAGAGAGAGAGTTAGGAGACACTACAAGAATGTTTCAATTTAGAGTCGGTCAAAAGCCGACTCTAAATCATAAAAGTCGACGCAATATTGTCGGTTATTCGTCGGTTTTTGGCCGACGCTAAATAAGTCGACACAATTTTTTTTGTGTTGACTAAGCCGTCACTAACAAATTTATTTATTTTAATTTTTTATTGTCGGTTAAGCCGACACTATGTTGACACAAATTTTTTTTTTTCTTTATCTTCTTTTTCTCGCTTATCATTTATTCGTTCGTATTTTTAACATTCCTGGGACTCGATCCGTGAACCTTGAGGTCTTAAGTGAACTTGATAACCAAGTGTACTAGAACACATTATGCGTATATAACATTGGAAAAATTATTTTTATCTCTCTGAAAGCACGTATATGATTTAAATATAGCGTCGGCTTTTCTGACGCTAAACTTAAAATAAATTTTAATTTAAATTTATTTTAAATTTTGCGTCGGAAAAGCCAACGCTATTATTTAAATATAGCGTCGGCTTTTCCGACACTAACTTAATTTAAATTTAAATTAAATTAGTGTGAGAAAAACCGATGCTATATTTAAAGAATAGCGTCGGCTTTTCCGACGCTAAACTTAAAATAAATTTAAATTAAATATTTTAAGTTTAGCGTCGGAAAAGCCGATGCTATATTTAAATAATAGCGTCGGCTTTTCCGACTCTAAACCTAAAATATTTAATTTAAATTTATTTTAAGTTTAGCGTCGGAAAAGCTGACGCTAAATCTTAAAATAGCGACGCTTATTTTCCGCCGCTTATTCAGCTTTTCTTGTAGTGAGACAAATTTTTGACTATATAATATATTATGAGATTGGTGAATCATAATATGGATTTAGTTATTTTTCAATAACATTGGTCAATTATACTGCGGGATTCATCGATTTACTTGTTAGACTGGCTAACTTTTTTTTTTTTTTTTTTTTTAAGCTGAAGAGAACTTGTAGAAAGATTTGCCGAAAAGATAATTCAAATTAATTTACCTAATGTCACTGTCAATAGATTTTTAAGGAGAGGAATAATCGATAAAGTTGAACTATCGGTCAAAAGGTTTGAATTCATGCTATAAAAAGAGTACATATCGTGTTCTTATCTATATCTGTATCCCTTCGCAACAAAATTTAGACAGATTTTTAATGTATCGGTGATATTTTCTAATTAAAACTAAAATTTCATTTTAATAATATATATAAATATATTAATGAGATTTATGTTAAATATATTTGTATATTATTGAATCAAATCTTTAATTATGATCGTAGAATAATACCGATTACAATTGAGAAATTGTAGGTTTTATCCTTAATCTTTAGCCTTATCTAGAAACAAGTGCATTATTAGTATATATAAAATTATAATGAGTCACTATAAGAAAATTATCATATAGTAACACACATCTTATAGTGACATAATATGTGTTACTAAAAATTACTTTTACCTACACAATAAATATAATATATGTTAGTATATTGTTAAAAAGTGTGGATATAAATTATAGTGACACACAAAATATATTGTTAAATTTTATTTAAAATCAACACTAAAATTGTGTATAGCTATATGCCAAATAGATATATACTACATATATTATATTTATAGTGATACTTTTTGTATGTCACTATATGTAACATTTATTGTAATTAGCTAAGATCATAGCAGTACCTAGTAAAGGCAAAGATTAATTATTACTTTGTTTACCCAAAAGAAAATTAAAGTTTGTGACTTTTCAACATGCATATATCACCATAGATAATAAATGTCAAATGAGATCATGCATAAAACCCAAATTAATCACAGTTTAACCTACTTGGCTACTCACTCGATTCAAAGGCTAATCCAAACCATTGACCTATTTTGCTAAACTGAGCTCAACTTGGATTAGAAGTCGCTGTAAGCCAATTAACAATATTAAGGGTCTCTATAGAATGACGCAATTGCACCACCATAAAAGATTTTCCTCAAATTGATTGTTGTTTTATGATAGTCATATGTGAGTGAGCTAATTGATTAGGTAAGGCATACAAAAAATTAAAGTATACGAAAACATTTAGAAAATGTATATAAGCTTATAAATACATAGAGATGTATTTTTTTTTTCACCAGTGGAAAGTTTTAAGATACTCCGGGCTGATTGACCAATTGACCAGTAATATTTGTTTGAAGTTCTGAGTAAGACTTTATATAAAACTTGATATAGAGTTTTGCACATATAACGGAAAGAGTAAAATAGTTGATGATTGAATAAGTGAATATTTAAAGTCCAATTTAAAAAAAAAATCTGATGCCCTAAGTTGGCTTAAGAGTAATAACATGTTTGAAACAAGTATAAAAATACTTTTCAAAGTTTTTTGACTCTTGTTTTATATATTTTTAGTAAAAAAATTCTTAAAAGTATGCTTAATTTGTATTCAAACAAGTTCTAAGATTACTAAAGTTTAAATTTTAGATTTATCAACAAAAAAAAAATACAATTAGATTTTATAAATTAAAAAAGTCACACATGTTGACAAAGAAGATTTATACATGATAAAAAGAAATGTGATTAGGAGGAGTGACTCTATTAAAGATAACCTGTGGATTTTCTGACAAAGATTAATCATCAATGAAGTTAATAATACTTTGTATAAATAATCTATTTAAAAAAATATGGCAAAAATATTTAACATATATCTTTTTTATTTAAAAAATCTTTCAAAATTTATTTAAAGTCTTATTTATCTTTAGGCTCTAACACATCCGTTAATTTGCTACCTTTAAGGTATATTTAGGGCTTCATATGTTATAGATAGACATGACATTTACCACTGTCCAAAATTTGCAAGATAAAATTCCAAAGCCAAAAGGTCAGCCTATAATAAATAATTATGGTCAGTATCTATTTCCTGATACACACCATTGATTCACAGTAGTGACACCAGGCCAGCATGCACTAACAGATTTAATCATTATTTTATTTTTATGTACTGATAGTGGTAGATAAACTTTTTAGCATTAAATATATAATTTTTTTTTTTAAATATCAATATAAATCACAATTATTATTTTTATGAAAGTTCTTATTTTAAAAATATTTGGTGACAAAAAAATACTTTTAAAAGTATCTTTCTATATATCTATAAATAATCAAATAATTATTTAATCATTTATTTCTTATCAAAATTTTGACTTATTTTTTAAAACACTAGTATAATATGAACTTCAGTCAATTTTCACTTCTTTATTAACTTTACTTAACTAAATTTAATATTATATATACTATAAAAATACTTAAAAATTAATATATTGACCGGATTTAGTTTTACAAAATAAAAATACGGAGAATAGTGGGAACACTTTATTATAATGTGTATATGAAAAAGCTGAATATCAAAAAGTTAGTAAAGGTATTTATTCTCTCAATGACAAACGTGGATCCCTTCTTGCCGGTATGTGTGTAAATTTGTGCAATATAATTCAGCTGGTCATCTTCCAGTTTAAAAAAGGTTTTAAATAAACAAATATCATCAATATATTCTTTAATCACGGAATTTCAAATCCTGGCTCACATCATAATTTTATGAAAAATTAATTCACCCACTCTTACTATACGAAACTTTTGTTGATACAAATTAAATACTTAATGTAATTGAGCGAAAATATGTTAACTCTAACACTCACACTTTATAAAAGACACTCTGACACTAAAATAAATTACTCAACATAGAATCATGAATAATAACTTCACCTCAAGATACAAATTATTTATACCAATATTATTGAGCCTTAATCTCGATGAGTTGTAAGTTAAGATTACCAATTAAGTAATATGTCAATAATTGATTATGTACTCATGATAAATCCTAATCATCTTGGTTAGAATAACTAGAGTTTCCATGTTCATATGTCATTCGACCTTATTGACTTCCGAAAGGGTTGATCTATCAATCCTTTTGGTTACCGAAGGTATCGAGGGATGACATGATCCCTTTGTCTACCGAGAATGCCGAAGGGTTGTATGAGGGTGCCAAAGGATAGGATGAACCCTTCGGCTACCGAGGGTGTCGAAGGACTGCATGCATGAATCTTCAGCTGCTGAGGGTGCCGATGGGTTGCCTGATTTCTTTGATTTTTGGGGTGTCGAAGGACCCTGCACTAGTGGAAAATTAGCATATTACATCATCCCTTTTACGTCAGAAATACTAAAATCCGACGTAAAAAAAAACGCGGTGGCATTTTTGTAATTTTTGCGAACTTTTTTACGTCGGACCTGGTAAGGTCCGACGTAAAAAGTCCAATCTACGTCGGAGGTGAGTTGCATCTGACGTAGATTGGACTTTTTACGTCGGACCCTACCAGGTCCGACGTAAAAAAGGATGCAAATTTGAATAAGAGAGCGCGAGGCACACCGCGCCCATTCACTCTTCATCACTTTTCATTTTTTTCTCTCTAAATCCTCTCCCTCTCCTTTGTTACTGAATCGTTTTTTTATTTTTTGTAGAGGGATGAACTCTTTGTTACTCATTTGCACATTGTTGTTGCTTCTCAGGTATGAATCAAGGTTTAGTTAGCACTTTTCTACTTCGCATTGCTATTCTGGCTATCTGTTTTATTTGATTTTTTGGTTGTTCTATTTGTATAGGTAGTGGACGTTTTCTTTTGGGTTGTTATACGAAGCAGAATGGCTTGTTCTGCAATCAGAACGGCTTGTTCTGCAAGCAGAACTGCCTGTTCTGTTCTGCTTGGAGAACGGGGCGTTCTGCTGGCATTTTTATGTTTTTTTTTGTTTTTTTTCCTACTTTTTTACGTCGGATGTCTTAATGTCTGACGTAAATTTACGTCGGTTTTGAAGATCCAACGTAAAATTTACGTCTCCCACTTCTACGTCGGTACGTTTTCTGACGTAAAAAGCTTAAAATGTCCGACGTAATACACCTCTTTTGTACTAGTGCTGGTTTAGCCGATTTCTGGTGGCTGAATGATCTATCTAGTATACTTAATTATTTAGAACTGAAAATCAAAAAATATGTAAACATGTCTATTTTTTTCTTATGCAAAAGTGATGTTAACAAATTGTAACAATACAATACATTATTGTATTATTAACATGTTATAGGTGTAGAAGCGTGAATAAAACACTATAAGAAATGTTACATATAATGACACATAAAAAGTGTCACTAGAGGTATAATATATGTAGGTATATATCTAATTGACATATAATTACACATAATTTTAGTGTTAATTTTGAATGAGATTTAACAACATATTTTGTGTGTCACTATAACTTATACCTACACTTTTTAACAATATACAACATGTATTATATTTATTGTGTAGGTAAATTTTTTTAATAACATGTATAATATCACTATAAGGTGTGTATATATGATAATTTTCTTGTAATGAAAAATTTAAATTGAATAAATTTTGAATATATTAAATAATATATAAGTGAGAAAGATTAATAAATTTAATATCTTAATTTTTGAGTTAAAATATGGAGTTTAGTTAATTTATATGATTTGTTTATGATTTATTAGTGAATTTTTTTCTTGGATTTAACCACCTCAGTTTCACAATATAAGCCTTAATCTAAAGGGTAATAACCCCTGGACAAACATTTTGGGGGTAGGTTGAGCCATATATAATTTAAAATGATTGACTTAACCTAACATATACATCTATCATCTTATGTTGCATATTGACCGAAGACCTTGCTCCTTTAATTGGAATCTACGGGTTGCAAATGTATTTGTGAGTTGTAACACTAAGAAAACCGTGTTAAAGTGGATTCACTGGCTCTCTTTGCAGCTAATCATGTTGGCATGCAAGATGTTTCACGACCATTGCTTTGGCCAATTGTTGGAAACTCGGTTAGTACAGATACAAAGGTATAGGTAAGATATTCATTATTTTGAGAAGTATCCACAAGAATAAAATAAGACTTAAATATATTTTTAATGATCACAAAATGAGAGATTTTGATTTTGATTTTTGTAATTTTTTTTGTTTTTCAACCTTATAAAATTTGTAGACATTATTTTTATTTCTTGTAAAATATTATGAGTAAATTTTGGTTTTAGTTGCCGTAATTTTTTTTTTTTTTATCATTCTAAAATCTAAAATCATTATTTTTGGTCTTTAACGAAGATTTTAAGCTATATAAAACATTTATTTTAAAGATTTATAATTTTTTTTTAAAAGTATTGACATTAATATGGTATCACTAATAGTTATAATAAGTAACACTTAAGAGGGTCACACAACATCTTAATAAAAAAACTAGTTAAAAATAATACATAATAATAGAGACTAAAACAATAATTTTAAATTTAAAAAATAAAAAATAAAGAAAAAATTTTACAGGAACAAACTAAAAACTCATCTATTTTGCAGATATTAAAAGCATATTTAAGTATAATATAAAATAAGTTTCTCTATAAATTAAAATTAGTTAACACATAAATTAAAAACAATATTTTAGATAAGATAACATGACAGAGCTTATAAAAATTAGTTTATGCATATAAGTCAATTTAAATTTAAGAAAAAACTTATTTTATATTTTCTTTCCATTTCTTTATCTTTCCTAAAAATATTTATAAAGAAATTTATTTAAACATACTCTAAATTTATTTAACTTACCTCACTTAATTAGTACTTTCATTCCTAATTATAAGCAACATATGACAAATCATCAAATTAAGAAAAATAATTAATATAATTACTTCAATTAATTTAATCATAAATTCAAGCTTTATTTTAAATGTAATTTTTACTTTAAGTGATTATCATATAAGTAATAAATACATTGTAAATAATATTAACAATAAATAAGGGGTAAAAACAAATTAAACTCTAAATAATTAAAAATTTAATTAGGACCAAATAAAAATTTAATTCATTACTTATAATTAAAATCACATGTAATAATTATATAGACATATATATATATAATTTTTAATTTTATTTTTTTAAAGGTCACATCATCATATAAATAAAGTATATATGAAATTAATTTTATATAATTAAAAATGTTGTATTAATTTATTTTATTTTAACATATAATATATTTTTCTAAAATATAGGCAAGTTTAGTTAGCACTGTGTTGTCAAAACTGAACTCACCAATCATACTGAAAATTGGTCAATTTATGGGTTTGAAAGAACTACAAAATCAATGTGTAAAAGAGATGGTCAAAAATTAGATGGATTAACTCAAAATGGGTAAAAACTAGTCCAAAAAACTGGTTTCAATTGATTTTTTTCTTTTAAAAAATAATTTTTTATGATAAATAAATAAATAAATATATTTAATAAAAATTATAAAGTAGAGCAAATCTTGTTATTTATTATTTTTAATAATTTTCATATAAAGATATAGTTTAATCATTTGTATTAATTTATAATTTTTATATCATGATATTTTATTTTTATATTTTATATTATATTAATTTTAATTTTTCTATTCTAAATATAAAATTGTTAATATATATTTTTATATTTTTATTAAAATTTAAATTAAAATATTATATTTACACTTTTACATGCATTTTAAAAGATAAAAAATATGAAATAATGTTTTATTTTAATTTTAATTTTATAAAATTATGATATTATGTTTATTTAATAGTATTTTATTTATTATTTAATTATTATTAATTTCGGTTCAATCACGATTAAATCATTAAATCTTGAATTAATATCTTAATTAGTTTGATAACTAGTCTAATTTTAAATGATGGAGAAAACATAAAAAAAAAATTGGAACAAAAAAAAATCTAAAACATAAAAAAAAATTATAGCCAAGGAAGGAATAAATGAATGTAAATTAATCAATAAACGAAATCATAAATTTCAAATACTTATCAATGGTATTATTAAAGTCCATTATCAATCATCTAATACTCAATAATAAATGCGCATTTAAATCACACTTTCTATTAAGCATCGATCTCACTGATTAATATAAGAAAAACTTATAATTGTATGATAAAAAAAATAATATAAGAGAAGAAAAAACATATCCATTGATTATATAAAATAGTTTTACACTAGCATCTAATCATAAATCTCTATGTATGGTATATTTATTGACTTCTACAATAATAATCTAAAAAATTCTACTAATACGTAGTTTGTCATTAGTTGATATTTAAAACTATTTTACATTGTCAATGTCTACCATTTATTAGACTCTTAATATAATTTACAAAATAAATATTAAATAAAATGACTAAATAGATTTTTTTTCTAAAATGTCCTTATAATTAATTTAGAAGAAAAAAATTACACCAAAACTTTTTAACTTTATATGTAACACCTCATTTTTTCATAAAAGATAATATAAGTATTTTATTAATGATTTTGATATTTTTATTATATTAATTGGGACTATTTAATATTTATTTTAATTATGTAATATATTTTATAATATAATATATGATATTTTATTAAAGGAAAGTATAATATTTTATTAATAAAGGAAGGGATCTTCAAGATAATTGTGGTTGATATGTTTTAACTAAAAGGTTATAGGGAGGTTAGGTTTTTTTAAAAAACGAGGAATTTTTTGATCAGACTCTTTTTTGACCTTTATTTTCACATGTACACTTTAGAGCTCGGAGAATAGAAGCAGGAAGGAAATGTCAAGTCAGACGAAACAATTCCCAACGAAGTTTTAAATATGACAAATATAATACAATTGTTATTACTAACCTGTGTAGTAGTATTTTAGATAAATATAAGAAATAGGCAAAACTAAAACAAGGATCAAACAAACCAAGCCAAATAAGCGCCAGACGATAACAATTATCAGACAAAGATGTGTCAAGGACAACCCAGAAAGCAACATAAGAAATCAGACGCAAAGGCAAAACAAATATCAAATAAAGAGCAAAACTAGACCACGACAAAGTTGGCTTAGCACCAAATAAACATCAGATGAAGCTCAATGGTCAATTACACAAAGGTCAACAAAACAAGTATCAGTCGTTGGATAACACAGGATAAAGAAATATTCCAGACGGAATAAAAGTCATCCATATTCACAACTAATCAAACGAGATGAAAAAGTCAAAGTCTAATTCTTAGACGAAGACTCAGATTCCAAACGCAAACGAAGAATGTTGAAAAGCGTCTAAAATCTACTATTCACAACGAGGAACATCACATATCATCCACATTCACGAGAAGAGTACACAAAGTCATAAAAAATGTGATATGAGAAGAAAAATAGAAGAGCACGAATCCACAAGTCAAAGCTGCGTGTGTCAAGGCAAATACATCTACTTTTCAGAAAAAGGCAACGCCTCCGCAGCTACAATGACAGAAAAAGGACGAATATACCTAGGTCATGATTGAACTCAGAAATAAAAGAGAACAAATTACGCAAAGGACTTCACGGAACACATATTCGACAAACAAGCATTTAATGCAAAATCAAACGAATTAAATGAAAAAGATCTGTGTAGCCATGAACGAACAACTATCTGCACCAACGGGAAGCTGAGCCACAACAGACACATTCAAATTCAAACAACAGGCAGATTTATCACTAGGCTATAAATATCAAGACCTAAGAAGAGAAGAAAAAGGAGAGAAGCAACGAGCAATAAGTAAAAGCAAGCGTCAAAACAAACTTATATCTCTTCTTGTTCAGATTTGAATATCAGTGTAAAACTAAGATAGTTTATCTTAGTGAGTGTAGAAAATACCCCATCCTCTTTACGAGAGTTACATACACACTCTAAACACATATCCTTGTAAAACTAAGGTTGAATACCTTAGTGAGTGTAGAAACCATACTATCCTCTCTGTGAGAGTCACATACACACTCAAAAACACCCATTGTTTGTAAAGCCTGAAGAGGCTAGTAAAAGAATACTTGGAGAACCAGAAGTGGTTTAAGAATACTAGCGTCAACAAGTGAAGTTAACGAACCAGAAGTGGTTGAGAATACTTGGAGAACCAAAAGTGGTTTAAGAATACTAGTGTCGACGAGTGAAGTTGACGAATCAGAAATGGTTAAGGATACTTGTAATCCGTTGTGATTAGTGAAACCCTTCAGTTGAAGAAGACTAGACGTAGCTCAGAACGAGTGAACCAGTATAAAACTCTGTGCATTGTTTACTTGTCTTACAAACGAAATTTTATATTAATATATCACACTGAAAAATTTCGTCTACTACTTATTTTCTAAACAATATTCAAACGAAATTATATTTTCTTAACTTAAGAAACTATTTCCGAGTAGACGATAGATCTTTAGACATAAAGTTTCTTTTAAACAATCTTGCACAGTCTCTAAGTACTTGAAATATTATTTTCAGACGGAAAAGAAGTCCCTTTGTGAAAACGTTTTTAAAATCCTTCGTCCATACACATTCAACCCCCCTTATGTGTGTTTTTCACTAACTTTAGGAAATCGTCCCAGAACTGGGCACACGTCATCTGAATGAGTTTGTATGCCAGGTAGTGGGATTGACCATCAATCTTATGTATGTTGTGTGTTTATGTATGAGAGATTTTGTAACACCCCAATTTTCACAAATTATATGAAGGCTCAAAGCCCAATAAGGGTGATTTAGTAGCCCAGAACGGGTTGTTCCCAAACTAGAACGGACCGTTCCAAATTACTAAAATAAGGGTGATTTAGTAGCCTAGAACGGACCGTTCCCAAACTAGAACGGACTGTTTCAAACTACTAAAAATGCCTAAAACCCTAGTTGGGAACGGGCCGTTCTGCTTTAAGAACGGGTCATTCTAGATTTGAATTTAACACATGATGAAAGGATCCAGAACGGGGCATTCTAGATTCGAAACGGGCCATTCTAGCCACTTTTGACATCTATAAATAGTAGACTCTGGCACTGCTTCTGGACACACTCTCTAAAGACCAAGGAGAACCATGAGAAGGAAATCAACCAGATTCCACTCTAGCTTAGTCTTTTGCTTATCCAGGTAAGAGGAGATTGTTTGAAGAGGCAATTATATGAGTAAATTGTATTGTTTTAAATGTTTATTGTATGAATTAGAACCCTATGAGAAACAGGCAAAATATGAATATTTTCTGTTTTGCTTTCTGATTGTTCTGTTGTATGCCTTGTTGGATGAGATGTACGAATATGTGTTTAATTTCACAAATAGACAAGTTTTGATATAAATTAAAGTGCTCTATGGAGACTGTGTGAATATGATGAGATAATGTGAAAAGTGAATATGAGACATGAGATATCATGTTATATGATAATGAGACATGATGATGTGATATGATAATGAGACATGACGAGGTTATATGATAATGAGACATGATGAGGTGATATGATAATGAGACATGACGATGTGATATGATAATGAGACATGATAATGTGATATGAGAATGCATAGAGTCTTGATTTACATGCATCATTTGCATAAATGTTTTAAGGGTATGATATGGATTACACCGCCAGGGAAGGCCCCCTTGTGTAAAAGCTTGGGGATTAGTCCTTGGGGATAGCTCGGTTTGGAAGTCCCGGTCTCACCTATTGTGTGCATGGGATGTATCTTGCACGACTTAGCTATCTCGACTAGATCTTGGTAGTATGTCTTTCTAGTGAGAGTGCGTAGAGGGTGTGACCCGTCATGTACTCCTAGACTACTCTCGTGTATTGCTGGCGCGGTAATACGCCATGTGATATGTGTTACTGGCGCCACATGCATGATAATATGTAGTTCGTGTCCATTACATGTACATTTTAATGTTATATGTTAAAGTGATTTTTATGCCTTTGATAGTGGAATGTGATATTGTTGTTAATCTATCTGTGCTATGCACATATACATGTCTTGTTTGTGTTTGGCTATCCGGTGTGTATTCCTACACCGTGAGCCAAAGTAAGATATTTCTCACTCCCTTTTATTTTGTGTTGTTTTCCTTGATTATTATACAGGTGATTATCAGCATGAGGCTGAGGATGTCGGTGATGAAGCTTAGGCTTTAATGTTGGGCTTTGCTCTGATAGGACATGTGACATCGGGGCATATAGGATTAGATTAGGATGTTATTCTTATTATTTTGAAAACCTTAGCATTATATCTTTATAATTTCCGTTGATTAAGTTATTTGTTTAAGTCATGGATGTGGTACTCTCTATCTAAACACATTTGGTATTTCAATTATGAAAGATTGTGTTATTCAAATTTTATTATTTGTGTTATGATATGCGGGGTAAAGGGTGTCACAGATTTTTCCTAATGTTTCTGTTTTATTCCTTATTTTTCTTACTCATAATTAATTGCACGAATTATTTAAATGGATGATTAATTTTATGTTTTAGATTGAAATTATATGATTTGAGGTCCCTATGAGTTCCTGTGGGAAATTAATTATGACAAATTAGAATTTGATTCATGCTATTTACTTTGAGTAATTTAATTTTTATTTCGTTGTAATTTGTTATTTTTGGTAAGTCTAGTTTAGGTAAAAATATGATTCTTTTTACTTGTATGGATTTTGAGTTTTATATATTATATTTGAGGTATTTCAGTTTATAATATATTATGTATTATGGTATGCAAGGTACAAAGTGTCACAACTTTTGGTCTTATAATTTTGCAAATGTGTAATTTTGATCCTGAAAATTTTTATTGCAAATTTGCTTATAGTTTTTAAAGTTAAGTAATGTTAGTCTACTCATTAACATTTTATTCAAAATTAATAAAAAAATGTTGATGTGTCTATGAATAATACTGTTAGATAGGATGTAGTTTCCCAAACATGTAGGAGAATAGTAGTTTTAAAATTTTCAATTTTTTAATAGATTGTAAATTTTAATTGAAAAAAAATGTTCTTTACATGAAAACTAACCTGACTAAATAACTTTTGGGCACTATCATTCACATGCACATTAACATTCTTTATTTTATTACATGTCATTGGGTAGATTAACATTACTTATTATTTTTTAAAATTAGAGAGACTACAATTACATTAAAAAATTTGGGAACCAAACTTGCAATCATAAAACTATAAACATCAAAGTAAATTTAAACCAAAATAATATGGCCCAGACTTCATGGGCTCCATCTATTTGATTAAATTGGGTCAATTTTGTCAGTTCTAAAATAGGGTGGAATCATTTCAATATATTCGATCAGATTGAGTTGAGTATACAATACTGCTTGGTGGGAGAACTTTGTTGCATTGATGTAACTAGTATTGACTTAACATATTGTTAGACTTAAAACAAATCTTAAAGTGAGACTTTTTTATAATTAATAATAATATCTTTCAATAAAAAAATAAAAATGTTTTAGAGATGAATTTTGAAAAAATAATTATATTATGTGTTTTTAGAAACTAACTTTTTAGAGTGAGTTTTTAAGAATACAAAAAATGATTTTTAAATTGTAAACTGTAAAAAAAATTATATAAATATTAATATAAATTTTTTTTGAAGTAGGCTTAAACTAAGAACTTTATTGACTTTTAGAAACCCTTAATTATAAAGATCGAATAATACATGTGATTTATAAAAAAAATTAAGAATCCTACCACAATTTATAGTTAAATTATAATATATTTTTTTGTGTATAAAAGAATTTTAATTGAATTCAAAAGTAATACATGACATGCATTCATGGAAAGCAATTCAGTGGCATTGGACATCCCTCAGCAGTGAAATCAAGTACAACCAACGTGGAAGTGTAGCAAACCTCAAACTATTGACAGACTCAAGAGACTGGTCGCCATGCGCCCATGGCCAACCCGTTACATGTGGCAACTTTGACTGCATAGCCATGCTGCTTCTTCTGATATGTACAAACCTTCAACCATGGATTAATAACACACCTACTACTCCTCCATTCCAAAATATTGCAACTTAGGAATTTTACATGTAAGTCAAGCTTAAAGAAATATATCACTTTTAATACAATTTTATTAAAATAGTTTTACTCTTTCAATAAATATATTATTTTTAATTATGGTAGTGTAAAGATTTATGAAGAGATATTTTAAAAAAATTAATATTATTAAAAAGTAACGAGAACATTAACTATTTTTAAATTTTTTCAAATGCTAAAATTCAGTTATTTGAAACGAAATGAGTATATACATATACAACTTGTGCCAAAATTCAGTTTTCTTCTTCGCTTCAAACTCATTGATGACTTAGCCTTCCGAGGCCATATTATAAAATTTAATCATTGCAATAAAAAAGTCCCAAACATGAGCTTAGCATTGGTGTTGACATTTGTTTATTCCAATTCTAGCAGAGTGCTGATTGGTTTATATAAATAAAAGGGTATGTGTAGTAGTAGTACTTAGTACATGAGATTGTAGTAGGTCTAGTGAAAAATAGTGATGGAAGCCATGTTGAAATTGTCTAAATTTTGCGGTCAAGAGATAGAAGATAAGGGAGGTGCTTCCATTCGCTCACAAGAGGACTTTTGTAGTGGAAAGGGTAGTAAGGTATAAGTTGCAGCTCTAAACTTTATTTTGGCTTCCATGAATGGTTTTGATTGACAGTTTCTGAAGAATATCTTTTTAATTTCTGCACCAAATTAAACCACAGAAGTAACGAACTGACTTTTCCACTTCAATTGAATAGCTCTTTCAGTTTGCTATTTCTCAGGAAACATTGGCATCATTTATGTGATGTGGATCTCTCGTCCTTTATCAATACGAATAGGAAACTACTTTGTAGTTTGGCCTTGACATAAAATATGACGCATAAATAAGAAATAAGAAGGAATCTTTTATTCTAATTTCAAGCTTATAGGTGTCTTTGAAATGTGAACTGACTAATAGTTTTATGCACTTGTTTTCAAAATATAGGAAGATAAACTTAATTATGCTAAAGCTGAGATGGGTAAGATGAAAGAAGAGAATGAAAGATTGAAGATGATGCTAGAAAAAGTTGAAAAGGAATACCACTCTCTTCAACTTCGTTTTTTTGACATCCTTCAAAGAGAAGCTTCCAAGAAAGGTGGGGAAGATTCAGCTGCTCCCCTTGATGAAGAGGAGGAACCTAAACTTGTGTCACTTTGTCTTGGAAGAAGTCCAAGAGAGCCTAAAAAGGATGAAATAACTGATAAGTATAGCAAACAAAAAGAAAATGAAGATTTGCAAGCCAACCTTACCCTTAGTTTAGACTTCAAAAGTGCGTCTTCAAAGGAACAGTTATCTGATATGATCCCCATGAACACTTCAGAAGGACTAAAGGAAGAAGATTCAACAAATAAATTAATAAGGACCAAAGATGGAGGTGATGAAATTTCAGAACTAACACCCCCCACCAAGAAGGCTAGAGTTTGTGTGAAAGCTAGATGTGATACTCCCACGGTTAGTGCTTATGAAAAATTCTATTACCACTACTGTCTACTAATACATCATATCACCATCATTCTAGTGTTTTCTTGGTTTATGTAAAAATTGTAGTCTCAAAACTCAGTTCCTTTTGTAGTCTTTTTGCTTGTGAAATAACAATTGTTATGCCTTTCAAACAGATGCATGATGGATGCCAGTGGAGGAAATATGGACGAAAGATAGCAAAAGGAAATCCATGTCCAAGAGCATACTATCGTTGCACACTTGCTCCAGCATGCCCGGTTAGGAAACATGTATGCATCAATATGTTTGAGATAAAAAAATGTTTGAAATAAACTTTTCTGCAAATACTTATCAAACAATAAAATAAGAAGGCAAAATAATTTGAGCTTTTTATTTAAACTAAAATTAACCTAAGCACTTAATTTTTATAGAAATCTTCTCACTTAACTTTTCCAAACACTAACAAGTTGATTTTAGCTTACGAAAGAAACTGGATTCATTTTTACCTTTTTTATTTACTTGTCATGTAAGTGTTACAGAGAAGTTAATCTAATCAAAGCCTTGATTTAATTATAGACAATATTGAAGAAGTTGATTAAGATATGTTATTCTCTCTAACATTTTCTTACTACTAATCTCTCTACTATTTGTTAAAAATCATAAATTTTGGTGAATTTTATCACTAAAATAGAAGAGAAATTCATTAAATAAAATACGTAACTTATAATATTTGTGATTTTTAATAAATTTTGGTTAATAATAAAGAGTTTTAGAACGAGTATTGGTAGCATTTCTGTTTAGATATACAGCGGGGTTAGAATACTCAAAACTGGATGTATTACCACAGGTGCAAAGATGTGCTGAGGACATGTCCATCTTAACCACCACATATGAAGGAACTCACAACCACTCACTTCCAGCTTCAGCCACAGCTATGGCTTCCACCACTTCTGCTGCTGTTTCCATGTTGTTGTCAGGTTGTTCAATATCCCAACATACAGATCACAATTTTGCATCTCATGCAAATTCTCCTACACTGTTCAGTGGTTTAAATTTGGGCCTTTTAGACCAACGTCCAAGAGCAAACCAAGCCTTGTTACGAACCCCTTCCTCACATTTTCTCCCAACAATCACTCTAGACATGACTTCTGCTCCATCCTCATCAACTCATGTCCATTGCCTACCTTCAAGCTTTGCTTCAACCCCAAGAATCCCATCATTAAGTCCAAACTTTTGCTCCTCAGAATCCAACATTCCACTATCGTTTTGGCGCAAGGGACTTTCTAAAAGTGGCACTACTGTTCCTATTGGCAAAACTTACATCAATCCATTCAATATGGGAAATCAATTTCAAGAACATTTCTACCAACAATGCTTTAAGAACCAAGAGCCTTTGGCAGAAATACTAACCAAAGCAATAAGCACAGACACAAGTCTTTGTTCTGTTATAGCCGCTGCAATTTCATCTATAAGTGGACAAGGATCAAGTAGTGAGAACATGGGTGATGGAAAATTTTTTGGTTCAGGATTGAGCCTGAAACTAGGGGTGCATTCTCAACTTGCTTCATCCAATTCCTTGAACCAGAATGGGAAATGATGCTTAGCAGGCTACTTCAACAAATCATCACCATCATCTTCAAGTTCTCAGGGTGGAAACTTCACGCTTCTCCAACCTCAATGGCCATTTTCTCTTCCCAAGACTAGCACTCCTCCTTCCAATGTTGATCACATCAACCACTGGATCTCAGAAATCAATTATCATCATTAGTGTCTCTCCTGTTCTTCATTTAGGAATCAATGTTCATGAGCAATTCATATAAACTGAAATAGGCTAGCTGTACAGTCCAAACTACATTTCTATCATTTCATAGGATGTCAAAATAGAATATGAAGCATAAGATGTAAGTTAGGACAAAAAGAATACCCAGAAATCAATCATGTCACTCTTGATATGGTTACCACAATCTTGTCAATTGTCATTCCATTTCGATTTTGTAAGATGTAACACTCCAACACAGCTTCAAAAAGGACAATTAGTTGATGGTAAAAGTGTGTAAAAGTTCATTTTCTTCATATTTTGGTTTGCTCAAAGAACAATGAAGCAATGCATGGAAGTTAGCACACTACTGACATTTGCAAAGTGCAGTTACGCTTATCATGGTTTAAAACATTAGAACTACACACTCTGCTAATCATTTTTCTTTTTATTGGTTAAAATTTATTAATAATAACAAAATAAGTGTAGGACCCATGTCCTATTTAATGAATCTTTCTTGTATTCTTATAGTATTCAATAAATTCTAACTAATAAGAGAAAGTGTATAAGAGTTTGATAGGAAGTATATCCTTGACCCTTCTCAACATATAGAATGTGTTAAACAATGCGATACTAAAATTTCCGATTTATTCGGATATTACCTCATAGCCTTAAAACTGTTATCATTTCCACTTGAAAGAACCAAAATTCCTCAGCTTCATCCTACTTGTGAATGCAATTTTGGCTCAAGTAATGATACCATTATTATTATTATTATTTTTTTCTAACCATGTACTATGATATTGCAGAGGAATTCCTCCTTCAAACTAAATGAAGGATATTGTGCTCATTGTGGTGTGTATAGTATGTATCTGAAGAAGGCTATAGAGGAATTGATTGTTGTGTTTCACATGCATTGATAATGGATTCGATGGATAATATTTATACAAAGAGTTAATCCTAAGTTCTAGGAAGGTTATTACCAAAAATCTATTCATTAAGCTAATGATAACAATAAATAGCATATCTGTTATGTAATAAACAACTAATGATAACAAAATAAAACTAACAAGATACATTTGAAATCATTTGAATTACAAGTTCAAGTTGTAGTTGAGATACGCATCATTATCCAATAAACACAAAACCTAAATTCAAACTTAATTTTGCTCAGTCTATGTTATGTTGGACTTGATCATGTAAAACAAAAATTCGTGGAAGCGCACATTACTTTGTTGAGGAAAAATAGGAAAACAAAAATGAGAGGAATAGAAACTTTACATGCATGTATAAATAACACCATGCTATAACTACAAAATACAATTCCAACTATGACAAAGAAAAAGAGAGAGAAAAGACAAGTTTAGAAAATAATATTTTATTTTCTAGGTATATTTGGATAGTGAGTTAATTGTTTATAAATACATAATTTTTATATTTTCTCCTTTATCAATAATATATTTTCAGTAGTCCAGGGGCGTAGGTATAATTAGCCGAACTTTGTTATCAATTTTGTGTGTTATTATTCCACATTTGTTTTGTTTCTCACAAATATGATTATAAGAAATTTTGTGTAACTTCTCAAATCAAGAGCAATGAAGATGATTTCTATTAATTCTTAAAATTTTTATAAACAATCCAAAAGAAGTCAGATTTGAGTGGGAGAAATGGTTTTGAGAAGTTTGATAGTGAGGACTTTAGCTTTTAGAAGATACAGATCCATGATTATTTGTATTATAAAACGTTGTATCAACCTCTCTCAAGAAACAAACTAGAGGGCATGAAGAATAAAGATTGGATTTTTCTTGATAGATAAGCTCTCAAAGTTATTCGATTGATGTTACCCCTGATGTTGCATTTAATATTGCAAAAGGAAAGACCATAAAGGGTCTTATGGCTACTCTTTCTAGTATGTATGACAAGTCATCAACTTTAAACAAAGTTCATTTGATGATACCATTAATTAATTTGCAAATGATGGAAGGCACATTGCCAATACAACATCTCAATGAACTTAATATGGTCACAATCCAATTGGGTTCAATTGGAATCGAATTTGATGAAGAAATACGAGTATTGATACTTTTGTCTTCTCTACTAGAAAGTTAGAACGCTATTACCACAATTGTGAGTAGTGTAACATAGTTAGTTAGTTCAGGGTTTAGTGGATGCTAGAGAGAAGAGTATATAAGGTTTTCTCTAAGAAGGGAGCCTCATAAGCATTCTCAAAGGAATTCTAGAGAGAAGTTTTAGAGAGAAGGGCTCTGGATCCATGAGTTCCTTTCTCTCCCAAATTTCTCTATTTGATTCTTCTTCTTCTATAGATCACTAACTCCTTCTTAATTTTCTTGGAATTCAAGCTAGGAAGCTTGTTTTTGGAAGATTGAAGTCCGTGGGTCGAGCTTCGGGAGAAAATTCTTCTTTTTTCTCCATTCTTGGCTGTTTTGAACCAATTTTCAGGTGAGAGAAGCTAGAATGTATGTTGTTTCATTGCATGTGAGTTTAGGAACTCAATTGATGCATGAATTTTGAGAATCCATGGTTGGATTGGAGAAATTGCTCATTTTTCGGGATTTTAAGAAAAATGGGGTTTTTGGTGATTTTGATGCATTGGTTGGGTGCATGTTGAATCTGTTATGTTTCGGCCGGGCGCGAGTGGACTACGCCGGGCGTGGAAGAGCTTAGAGCTCTCAGATTAGATGTTAGGCCAAGCGCGATTTGGCTGAACCGAGCGTGAGTGTGTTTGGTGTTTTTGATTGAAAATGATGCTTTTACATGTTTAAAGTTGAAGATTTGATCATGTATGCATGATATATGATGTATGGTGATGCATGATTCATATGTATGTTTGGTAATAATATGTATGAATGTTTAAATATGATATGACATGTGTATATGTTCATATAATCATGATGGTAGATTGGCCATGTATGATGTATGATGCATTATTGCATGTGATGCCTTATGGCATGAGTCTAGCCTAGGACTTTAGGAGAGGGAAATAATTTTCAAACTGGAAGAGCTCATGTAGAGTTTCTTGAGAGTGGTGCTTGGATAGGCCACTGATATAAATGAGAGTGGTGCTTAGATAGGCCACTGGTTTTGGGTGAGAGTGGTGCTTAGATAGGCCACTGATTTGGGTTAGTCTACTCTAAGTCCTTAGTTAGTGTTGGAGCGAGGTATGAGGTTGATGGTTATTCCTTTAAGCAAGTACTGGGGAAGGTGCGTGGTTCCTTGTGGATATTTGGTGGGCAAACTCCACAAGTGACTTGGTAATGCATGCCAAGGTCGTGGTAAGCCTATATCCAATTGTGCTATACTTGACGGTGGAACCAAACTTCCAAGTGTGTAAGTGACATCATCCGAGTAAACCCAAGTGAGGATTTATATCCTGTTTAGTTGTGACTAAGCGGGCGCATTGGGTGTGAAAACGGTTGGGGTGGTTTCATAGGATTGGGATGTCACTTATACTGCTCTGCTGTTAGGGAGATCTCCTAGGTGTATGCGTGACGACGCATTAGATGATTGATATGCATTGACATCTGTCATGAGTTGCTATTATTGCATGATTTCTAGTATGATGAAGTGTGTGGTGTTGACTTCATGTTTGATGAATTAATGATTGATTTAGATGGGAGTCCCTTTGGGACTTGATTGGATGAATGTGTAGTATAAATTTATTTTGTACTTGTATGGTTGCTTTTTGAACTCTAACTTACCCTTCTGTTCCCATGTTGATGGACTGCAATGATTATACTGTGTATGGGAGCAGGTCAAGGTTAGGTTAGAGCTGGTTGCTAAAACCGTTGCGGGACATGGAGTTCTGTCCTCGTGTTAGAGTTACCATTTTGGATAACTGTTTGGTTTGTGCTTAACCGACACTAGGATGATATTATTTTTGGGATGACTGTATATATATGGTGTTATATTTTGTACATAAAACTTAGTTATTATTATTTTTATATATACCCGTATGAGTTATCCAGTTTTAATATCTTTTCTTGGTCTATTAGTTTTTAGCACGATTCCTCTAAATGTAGGGACCACGGCGGGTCGTTACAAGTAGCCCGTCAAGAAGAAATAATAGTTGAAATTCAACGATATTCATGATCTAGTTCTTTGCAAAGAGATTCGACAGAAAAGTCAAGTGAATTTTCAACCTCTTATATTTTGCATACGAAGTCAAGAAGAAGAAACTTAACCAGAAGAAATGAACGTGGTAAATCCAAGAATAAAAGATCCTGGTCCAAGAATCATTGTAATTTCCACAACTCAAAGATAGTTGAGTGTTGAAATTGTGGAAAGATCGGACAACACAAAAATCAATGCAAGAGTGCACTAAAGAATCAAGTGGTAAAGACTAAGGAAAATGTTTCTACCTCGCGAGGAGATGATGCATTGATATGTTCTACAGTGAACAAGGAAAAGTCTTTGGTGTCAAACACTAGAGCATCCTTTTATGCCACTTCACAGAAAGAATTCTTTGAGAATTTTATCCTCGAAAACCTCAAAAAAATTTTACCTTGGTAATGAGCAATCTTGTGATATTATAGGTAAAGGTTTAGTGAATATTAAGTTAAATGGATCTATGTGAGAATTGAAAAATGTTAGATAATATGCATTTGACAAGTATATCAATTGTTGTATGTAGTAAATTAGATAGAAGTCCAAGTTATCAAATTCATAGGGACTTGAGTTATAATTGTTTAATTTAATTTAAGTACTAGATAGATGGATTAAATTAAGAAATTTAAAATTGTTTAGCATGGAATATAAGAAATTTATAAAATTATGAAATTAAAAAGCATATAACAAAATAATGAAGAATTTGAATTTAGATAATAATAATAATAATAATAATAATAATAATAATAATAATAATAATAATAATAATAATAATAATAATAATAATAATAAGAATAAAGAATAAAGAATCAGAGATTAATTTTACTAACCTTCCTCATGTAAATCCTTCTCAATTTTCATTCAATATTAGAAATTATTTAATTAATTTGATAGTTTTCAAATATATTTAAACCCTAATTCCTTAGAAGAAATTATAGGTTGTTTAAGGAAAATCCTAATTCCTTGATATTTGTTAAGTAACTTGAGTTAAGGTCAGGATCTAAAAATTGAGTAATAAGACTTACTCCTATTGCAAGGAAATAAATGCTATCAGCATTTTACCTAGAACATAATTATAAGAGAGTTTTCCAACCTTAGTTAAAACTATAAAATTATGCATTGACTATAGAAAACATTAAGTATAAAGTAATATTGATTAACTGAATAAAAATAATGTATTAAATGAGAATAGGGAAGATTACATGAGTACAATAGCTACATCAATCTCCAATAGTAGAGAATTTAACCACTAATGACTGATGATTACACAAGAGAAGAGAGATCTTCAATCAACTCATGATTACAAAAAATACTATTACAAGATCTCTCTCTAATCTCTCTAAAATTGTGTTCGAAAAAGTATTGATTGATTTTAAGACCTCTTAGTGAGACCCTATTTTTATAACATTTTCTAATGGCTTTTAAGTCAAATATGCTTGCTCAACGCACCCACGTGACTTGCTTTGAGCAAGCTTATGTAGTAGTTTAATGCAAGCTTAATGGTAGCTTGGAGCGAGGTGCTAACTCAAAGCAAGCTTAGTGGCAGCTTTAAACGAATGTTGATGAAACCACAAGTAGGGTGATGTCAATCCACTTGAATCACCTAAACAAGCTCATGGGGGGTGAATCAAAACTAGAAAATATTTTAGAATAAAACTCATCCATAAGAAGCCTAAACTTAGGAAAACAATCCAAATAAGGATACTGTCGAAATTACCATAGAAGCCGCAAAAAGAGTGAGACTTCTAATTTTTTCTTATATTGCATGCTATTTCTAGCTAGGTAGATCACCCATGGAATATGAATCAAGGTAGAGAGTATGACATCTTTCACTTAAGAACTCCACTCCCTATTAAGAATAGACTGCAAGAATTCTATAGTTATGAGATCCAAAAACAAGTTCAAAACATGCTACAACCAAGACCATAGAGAATAAGTAAAATCACACCTCAAAAAAAGATGATTCAAGGATTCATCAGATATGCCACCTAGGCTGTAAATCGAAACCAAAGCCACACCCTAAATACTTAGTTGAGCAACAAAAGGAAGACTATTTTGCAAAAGTTGTCAAACTAGACATAAGCATGAAAGGGAGTATAGAGATGGACCACAAATACTCAGCCCATGAAATGAAACTGTGGGCTTAGGAGGATGAACAAAGAGAGAGGCCTCCTTCAAAGAAAGGATACCCACGCTTGTTGGATGCCACATAGGTTGATCTAGACCTTAGCCTCTAGGAACATGCATCTCCATAAGCAAAGAAGGGAGTTTCTAAAAGATCAATGAGGAGATGCTCGAGACAGAGTTACAAATGAAACAATTCATCGAAGCCTTCAAAGACAATTGTATACTAGTAGAAATTTGCAAAGCATCAACAATCGAGGTATACATGCACCAAACATCAGTCCAAAAATTAATAAAAGAACCAATTTTCAAAACCCAACCTATGTTAGCTTTATCGGTATTTCAATGACAAAAAAAAAGTAGACCAAATAGACAAAGCTTTATAACTAACCATTGGAAGGCCATGTGATAACCAAGCTGTCATTAAGGAAGTCCAATAAGCAATAGAGTAGACAAAGTTCCAAGCTAGACATAACGAATCAACTTTATTAAAAACTACAAAAGAGTGCAAAATAAGACCACCATCCTGAAGAAGTCGAACCTAAATTATTTTATCTTTGGGTAATATAATTTGCTTACGACGAGAACCGCCGGCTGCTACTGCATCTGAAGCAACAAGCTTTAATTTATTGTGATTCTGTTCCCTTGTCTCTTCCTTTCTTTCCAAATAAAAATCACATAGGATCTTGATCTAAATGTTTTAGCATCTCTATAATGTATTTAATAAGCAAATAAAAAGAAAAACAAATACTTAATTTTTATAGATATGGATTAATTATTATTTCTTTAATCAACAATTCAAAGAAATATATTATTGAATTGAATAAGAATGTAACACTGGAGGTTCTAAAATTCGTTGACTTTGGAGCACAGCACGATGACAACTAAGAACTTCCTACAATGTGGTTGGAGCAATATATTAATTAAGACTAGTTTGAATTTCTTTTTAAGCACTGAAATTGCAAGACAAACAACCAAACTTTTTCACTGACTTAATTTCTTTTCCTTCAAAGTTCTCTCTTGCTATCCCTCCATAATCAATTCTGAATTTTATTATTAAATAGGAAAATATATATATAATGAGCAAGATCTTTGTGGTGTTGTGTCTGGTCTTAGCTACTACTTCTGGGTTTGTCCATGGATCTTTCAAGAAGAAGGATCATATTAGGCTATTTGAGCTCAAGAAGGGTGATTTTTCTATAAAGGTCACCAACTGGGGTGCAACACTTGTGTCCCTAATACTTCCTGATAAGAATGGTACGTACATTCATATATGCATCTACTTAATCAGTTCCTAAGCTTTCATTATTAATTAATTGCTTTTCTTTTATATGCATTTTTAACACTGTTTTCTTTCACTATGAAGGAGAGTTGGGTGATATTGTTCTTGGATATGATTCTCCCAAGGCATACACTGTAAGTGATAATATTTATATAAAAATTTCCTTGAATATGTTCATTTCTGAATTATCGATCTATTTACGATTACATTTTAAAGTTTACTAATAACTAATGAGAAAAATATAATTTTCAAGTCTGATCTAGATCCATGGGGAAAAGAAGTCCATTGGTAAATATACATGTTTAGTCAACAAATTTCCATATTTTATTCGGTAAAAAGATTTTTAAATTTGAAGAAGTCAATGTGATACGAAGTTAATTAGTATATTACCAATAAATAATAAATTAAAACCGACTCCTAATTAGATTAAAAATGACTTAGGAAATCCTCTCTCTCTCTCTCTAATAAAAATATGTGAGTTTATCTTTATTTTTTTATATTAGTGTAAAAAAAAGACATTTCATACCCCTTGCATTTTATTTAAAATATAAAAATAAATAATAAAAATAATTGAAGTTAAATATGTGTAAATAATTAAAAATTAAAGAATGTGAGCGATTTTGAGTAATTATTTAAAAAATATGAAAATTTTGAAAAGTAAATTTATGGAAAATTAGAGAATAAAGATAATAAAAAAGGTATGAGTGAAAAAAAAATATTTTGGAAATTAAGGAGCATGATAACCGTAAAAAATAAGAAATGACGTAAAATGAAAGTATAAAAAAAAAGGGTAGGATTAGATATTTTTGAAAGGGTAAATCTTATTCTTCTTAGAAGATTTAACTCTTCTTAACTCAAGTTTTTACATGAACGTTAAGAACAAGATATGTATATCATCAAACATAGTTTATAGTTGACATTTTGTATTATTTTTTTCTTTCGTTTTTACAATTCCCTACAGTAATAGGAACATTATGAAATATGATCCAAAAATGTATAAAAAAAAATGACAATTTTAATTTAGTTTCCTTTAGATATCAAGGATACAAACTTATTATTAGGATTATGTACGCTCTTTTATTATTAATTGTTGACTTTTATCTCTCTCTTTTTTTCATTTTTTAAAAATGTACTGAGTTTTTTTTTAACGGTAATTCAAATTAATTTCTAAGGCTAATAATAAAGGGTTTTTAATATTTTTTATTGACAACATACATAGTTAAGTAGTGTAATTAATTAACAGAGGCACATAACATGAAAATATTCTATATTGCCTATTGGGATTGAATTTATGATTGTTAAATTTTATGTATTATGTTGGTAGAAAATAAAACTTGAAGATAAGACAAATGTTTGATTTATTTTTTTATTTAAAGATAATTAGACAAATATTATCAATATACTTTTTAGTATTTTTTTATTAGTTAAAATTTATTAAAATTATAAACTCACAAGTGAGACTTATTATATAAGAATTTTAAGTGAGACAAAACATAATTTTGTAATTTCTAATAAATTTTAATAATAATAATAATAAATATATTCAAAATGGTGTGTTTGATGAGATTGTGATAGTACCATTCTGAGTACACGTATCCATATGATAACTTTCTGTTATTTTAAATTAGCACCTTATTTTCTTATATAGATGTAAAATAATAGTAATAATAATATTAACTGAGTAAAATTCCACAATATTTGCAGAATGATTCATCATACTTTGGAGCTACTATCGGCCGGGTTGCTAACAGAATTGGAGGAGCTCAGTTCACTCTAAATGGAGTCCATTACAAATTAATTGCTAATGAAGGAAACAACACACTTCATGGTACACATGTTTTACCATATTATACAATTGACCGCAATTTTTTCATATATAATTGCATGAATATGTTTTGTTTATCACATATCTCATATGGAAAGACTAACTCATGCTCTCTGACTGCCCTTAGGTGGACCAAAAGGATTCAGTGATGTTCTTTGGAAAGTGGTCAGGTATATAAAAGATGGTGACAAACCTAAGATCACATTCAGTTACCACAGTTTTGATGGTGAAGGAGGTAATAATTAAGCAGTATCATTATTCTTTAATGTTGTTGAACTGTGAAGCCAATATTTATATCAAGAAAATAGTCCATGCATCAATAATGTAAAAAAAAAAAAGAAAAAAAAAGTTTTTTATAGTATATTTTAATTGTTAAATTAGTCTAAGAACTCTGTTGACCTTTCTAATTAATAACTACCTAAAGTTATACTTATTGTAATTTTATTAGACAAACTTAGATATATTTCTTCAAGGATTATTTTCCAATTCATAATTAGAGTTTTACATCACATCATTCTTTAATGTACGTCGTACATATAAATTATTATATAAAATAAAATTCTAATTCTAATTGTTAAACAATACGAGAAACTTATCTAAATTTTATCTTTTTTTACACCAATAATGCATCCAAATTAAACTCATTTTAAGTCATTTATATTTGTGATAAAAGTTTATGTAGATTTAGAAATTAAATTCATCTACACACACATTTGTGATTTCATAATCGAATATTAGAACGTTTCAGGATTTCCTGGGGACCTCTTGGTAACAGTAAGCTACATTCTTGGGAAGAACTCACTGAGTATAATCATGAAAGCAAAAGCCCTAAACAAGCCTACACCTGTGAATCTGGTGAACCATGCATACTGGAACCTAGGGAACCACAACAGTGGCAACATCCTAGATGAAGTGGTTCAGATCTTTGGGTCCCAAGTCACACTTATTGATGACCATCTCATTCCCACTGGCCAATTTGCTTCTGTGAAAGGAACCCCATATGACTTCCTTGAGCCACACATTGTTGGGGACAGGATCAACCAGTTGCCAAAGACCAATGGCTATGACATCAACTATGTGCTTGATGGTGGAAAAGGAAACAAAGAGATCAAGATTGCAGCTATAGTGGTGGATAAGAAGTCAGGGAGAGTGATGAAGCTCTTTACAAATGCTCCTGGTTTGCAATTCTACACTGCTAATTTTGTCAAGAATGAGAAGGGCAAAGGAGGGTTTGTTTATCAGCCACGTTCGGCACTGTGTTTGGAGAGTCAAGCTTTTCCTGACTCTGTTAATCACCCTAATTTCCCTTCAACTATCGTCACCCCGGAAAAGCCTTACAAGCATGTTATGTTGCTCAAGTTTTCCACAAAAATTCCACATGCTTTTTCACAGTACTAGAGTTAGAACTGTGTTTTCAGTCACTTGTTATGTGCTTTGTATCAATGTAGCATGACTATTGTTGTGCTCATGCAAACTTGGGTTGGCTTCATTAAAATGAATAATGAAATATTATATCCGCTCTTATAACTTGGGCGCTTTATATCATTCACTTCATTTAAATTTAGATTCAAATTTCGATACTTTTCAAGATAACCCAAAAGTGTGTTCATCCACATATAGGAATTAATGGTTATAAGTTATTTTTCTAAGTTCATTAGCTCACTTTATTGTTATATATGGATTAGGATTGAGTCAATTGTCCATATTATTCTCATCCATTGTAAGGTAAACCTACTCAACCTTAATACTTATCATTTCTAGATAGAATAATATAATATCCCATCATACTTCACAGTTACCTTTATACCTTTTGGTAGACATTAGCAAAAGTAATAATTGTTGAAAGTACTATAAGAAGGGAGTTATTTAAACCTTATTAGTTTTTTATATGACAAATTTCATATTCTTTAATAAAAAATTTAAAAATAGTATTAAGACCGGACTTAAATGTTAATTAATAATTTTTTATCTTATTTATAACATTAAATATTATTAGTGTTTTTACCTATATATAAAAGAGTTTTTTAATTTTAGATAAAACTATGAAAGCGTGCAATTGATGATCAATCCACATGTAATACTTTGAAGTTTTCTAAAAATAATAAAGGATTTTTTTAACTAGTAAAATGTGTTTTATAAATAATATGGTGACTTTTAAAATAAGTTTTAATTTAATTAAGGAAAATTTTATGAAATTATATGATATGTAAATTATTTGGAGATACGAGTTTTATATTTGTTTTAATTAAAATAAGACAAGTTGGATTTTAGGAAAGGTTAAGGTTATAGATTCTTTTAGGCATAGGAACACATGTCGAAAACGTGGAAATCTTTCTTCTAGCATCTATTGAGGTAAAAAGGAGTGAGTTATTTCACTGTGGAGTGTGAGGTAATTTTTTGGGTAGCACAATTGACTCTCAATTCTTTTGTTGTGATTTTGTTGCTCTATAAGGGAACCTTGAGAGCTCCTCGTTTGGTATGAGAAAAATATAAAAATGTTTGGTATCATGTTTTACTCTGTAAGAGGATCTTGGGACCTTGTTTGGTAATTTGAAGAAGATAATTGAATATCTTTATAGAATTATTGATCTTGAGGACATACGGATGCCCTTGAATGCATGTCTGACTTTGTTTATGTGATAATGTTAATCTATTAAATCCCATAGTTTCTATAGGTAAACCTTAATTTATAGAGTACAATAAAGATTGATGAAATCAATTTTTTTTTTGTGAAATTGATGTATGTGCATGTTTAATTAATTGATGATATAGAAGTGTAGTTTAGGCATTAATTATGTTTTTAAGCAATTGAATTGAGAGAACTAAGTTAGGTGTGAGTTGCGTTTTGTTATTTAAAAATTCTTGTATGAACATGTATTGGTATTTATGTGATTTCTCTCTATATGATTAGCCAATTAAAGTTTTGTTTGTTGGGTTTGAAATTAGACATTTAGGGCTACAATTTAGACTCAATAATTGATGGAATCACACTAAGGTCAAAAAGACCAAGATGTGATATTTTGAAAGAGGCAAGAGGAATGTGTTAGTTTTGAAAACCCTAAGAGGAGTGAGCCTACTTTTGGGCCTTAGCTCCTACGTTTTTATTAGCATAAAATTTATTCCTATTTTTTCCTTATCTTTAAATTTCCCATTTTCACCCTTGTATTTTGGGTATCTTAGACATAAGATTTATTTTCTTTTGTATTTCCCATTTTACCCTTGTATTATGGGGTATCTTAGTCATATGATTTATTTTTTTTTGTATATCCCATTTTACCCTTGTATTATGGGGTACTTTAGATCATAAGTTTTTAATTTTGGGCTAAGGTATTTAATTAGGGAGCTAGACGTATTTTTTGGTGGTGTTTGGACCTATTTTTTGGACTTAGAAAGGCTTAGGTCCAAGTGGAGGACAAAGGTTGCATGGTCTTATCATGCACCTAGATGTAGCCTAACTAAACCCAAACATTCCATCCTTGGCCACCAAGTTGCATCTAGGGTTAATTTGGGTTTCATTTGGTGTGCATTAGAAAATGTAAATTTTGGCCAATGCAACCCTAAATGCAACCCTAGATGCCTCTCACTCCTATAAATACCCTAGGAACCATACCTTGTAAATACTTTGGAAATTGAATATAAAGAGAGAATTTTTGCCTTTATATCATCCTTAGTCTTCCTTGGCTAAATTCGGCCACCACCATTCCTATCTCCACCTTGAGAGCAAACCCTAGAAGTGGCCTTCAACTACCTTAAAGTGAGCCAAACCCTAGAGTGCCCTCTCACACATTTCATCAAACACCTCCCCCACATCTTTCATTTTCGTCCATTCTTTTACAACCCACCATAAATCACGCATCACCTTTGAAGAACTTGATCCTTGGAGTAGGCGTCCTCTCCCTTGCTCATCATCTCAAGTTCATGCAAGCTAGGATGCCATCAAGTGGTAGAGCCAAAGGTTCTTCAAGGGTAACATTTTTGGTCTCTCATAAAGCCGGTTGTAACGCCCGATTTATATAATAATAATTATATATTTTCTTATATAATATTTTCGCAATTATATCATTAACATTTTTTTTATAAAGATAAAGGTAAAGATAAAGAATATTTTGTGAATTTAATACATGACATATCGTTCTAAAATATTCACAATAATGTATTATTTTACATAATATTTCTTTCTTTCACTTCTATTACAATATTTACAATAACAAATAAAATTATAATAGATTCATCAAATAGTCTCCACATTCTAATTTCTTCCAAGGAAGACAACAACTATAACAACTGCAAAATGATCTGGAACCCCAAGTAGATCCATCTATTTTATAATATATTTAATTTTAAAAAAATAAAGAAAAGAGAGGAGTGAGAACAATATCCAATAAATACAATAATTTAAAAGAATATAAAGAATTATTTATAATCAATATTAACATATATATATATATAAATATATATACAGATCATATATTAAATTTTCATGATACAATAAAATTTGAATTATACTTGTAGTGACTAGTTAGGATAAATGAGCATCATCATAATATCAACCAATAAAAGGATATTTCACCTTAACCAACAATAGGATATTTTACCTTCATTTCTTACTCGTTTAAATCCCCAAGGTCAAACCTCCAGCTACAAATAATTCAAACTTTATCTTCTATGGCCATAGAACAATATTTATCTTCATAAATACGTGAAGAAATAATAACAATAAGACGAGTCCAAGATATCACAACTATATCATAGTTGATTATAAATATATTTATAATAAATATATTTACGTAAAAAGAATATATTAAAAGTATCAATGATATAAATAAAAATAACAATAATTATAAAATAATTAAACAATATAAAATATGAACACTTTAATAATTAATATGGACGACAATAATTATAGGTTAAGCAAATAAATGAGGTTAGGGACACCTCACTAGATAAATGTACAAAGAAAATAACATAAATAAATAAACATAATGGTATATAAAATTTTAAAGAGACAAAGTTCTCCTCCCCCTTACCTTGTAATGCACACTTATCAGAATTTTATTCTCGCGGTTTCTTCTATTTTCTTTCGTTCTCTCTTCTCTCTTTTGTTTCTTTACTTCGTGCCTCTTACCTTAGTGAAAGTGAAGCCTATTTATAGGTAAATAAGGCTCACTCAGTTCACGAAATTTAGATAACTTTCTTATCCCGTAATGCTTATCTCTGCTCGGTAAATACGAATTCCAGATAATATTCTTATCCCGTAATAAATTTTATGTACTTGAATGCTTATCTCACTGCTTACGTTTTTTTTACTTACGCATATGCTGATTACTTTGCCTTTTGCAACGCATTCGTTGTTGCCACGTGAATGCATATATATATAGAAGCCTTTTTGCCACATATCTGCAAGCATATATATATACCCGCTGTTGCCACGTGAATGCATATATATAGACATCCGTTGTACATTCCATGTTTTCTAATTTTAATTATTCATATAAAAAGACCCAGTACATATAGTTTTTAAGCACAACTAGTTAAATTACTGAACCATTTTATTTTATATGTCTATAACATCATGCAAATTTATAATAAGTTATTTTTCGTAAGTAATATCTATAATATAATTAGTTAACACACACATATATATATATATATATATATTTATATATATATATATATATATATATTTATATATATATATATATATATATATATTTATATATATATATATATATTTATATATATATATATATATTTATTTTATTGAACATAAAATTTTATGGGAACGGCCGTTCTGAGCCCAGAAAATTATTTTATCATTTTTAATTAAAAAATCCCTTTAATAATCTCATAAATACATAATAATCATTTATTAACATCTCTAAAATATTATATATAAAAAGAACCCTTTAATCAATAACTATAGAAAAATAATTTTCATAAATATAAAGTATAAAATTTGGGATGTTACACCGGTCATGTCTAATGTGTCTTCTTTCTTGTCTTAAAAGTTGTGCTTGATATATACATTCTCTTGGTCTATGTGTCTTGTGTTGATCATTGATTCATGCTATAAACTTTCTTATGAATCATCCTTGTGCCTAGGATTCCTTGTGTAGGATTCGCCATTTTTTGTTTAAGTGTGGGTGGTTGGAAAATTTTGGTGCATGCTAAGAAAATGATGATCATGTGATTTTCTTCTTTTTAATCTATTAAGTTTTGTCATAAGAGTATGATTCTCCCAAATTTTTCTTGAAAGAAAATTCCAAGTACACATGCCTAAACATTTTTATGATCAAAATATGATATGCATGCTTTGTGTTTGTTAAAATGGTCGTGGGGTTTAGAGTGCTTTAGAGAGTCAATCATACATGCTAATTAGTTCTAGCATGTTCTATATCACTTAAAATATCACGTGTGATTAATTTCTTTGCACATACTTGCTTCAAATTTTCGGCCAATTTTGTGTTCCTTGGTGAACTTGTATGCCTACATGATATTTGATAATTTGAGTGTGAAATTGATTTCTATATGCCTATTTTTGCTGTTGGACGTGGGCTATTAAAAACCTAAGAAAAACAATCAAATTTTGTCTCATTGAGCTAGTGTAAGTTGCTAAAAGAATACTCCAAAAAGTGGCTAACAAAACCACCAAAAACAAGTGTAAAACCCAAGCAAAGGAATAGTATAAAAAAAATAAATAAATAAAAGAGAAAAGTGGCTGGACTTGGAACATTGAAACCGAGACTTGGACAAGCCCAAAAAGAACAAAGAAACCAAAAATAAGAAAAAGGGAACCCTTTGCTAGACTTGTGGAGTTTTGGACCAATTTTTATACCATAGCACTTGGAGTTAATTCTTGGACCATTGGACAATACTTAATGGCCGAATGAGACAATAAATCAAACATGTTAAGTGCATCATTTTTCTTTTAAACCTACTTGCCATTCTATTCTAGTACCATTCTAGGAATTACTCTTTTGTGTGCTTGCCTTTTTATTAATATGCCTTAATTTCAGTTTTTGAGTCTTCTTTCTACTCTTAAGTTTGTCTCATAAATTCCATTTGAGTTTAGCCTTTTCTTAATTGTGCCTTTTTAGTTTTTCTTTCTTGGCCTCTTGTACTCTTGGGTTGTGTTTTCTTCTTGACCTAGGTGAGGAAAACTTCTAAACACTAGTAGAAAAATAGTCTTTTACGTCACTATTTTCTCGTCGGTCAAAACAAAAATCAACGTAAAAAAGACGCGGTAGCATTTTTGTAATTTTTGTGAACTTTTTTACGTCGAACATAATAGGGTCCGACGTAAAATGTAAAATCTACGTTGGATGTATCTAATGTCCGACGTAAATTTTACATTTTACGTCGGACTTTATTATATCCGACGTAAAAAAGGTTTCTATATTAAAGTGTAGGCACCTTCTTTAAACGTGCTAAGCTGTGGAAGAGAGGTGCCAGGGGAATCCATGCTCTCCGCTGAAACAAGGCTTGAAGCCTTCGAAAAACCTTGATGCTTTTTTCTTCATACACACCAACATTGCAGATGGCAACAAGAGAAAGCTTGACCTGCACCTTTTGGAGCTCCACTCTGCCTTTTGCTTGCGTCGCGGCTTTGGCTTCCACGACAACGGCGAGCCTGTCATTCGGGTTTATGTTTGTGAGAACGGTCACGTTTCCTTTTCCCATGTACACTTAATTGCAAGTTCCCTTTTTTATGTATTTTTCATTTCCTTTTCCCTGTCTACTTTCCATCTTCACTACTACTTGTTCTTTTCTTCATTTTTTTTTGAATATTATTATTTTAAATCTTCTGCACCCTCTCGTTTCTTCTGCATCTGGAACGGGCCGTTCTGCTTGGAGAACGAGCCGTTCTGCTTGGAGAACGGGCCATTCTGCAAGCAGAATGGGTCGTTCTGCTTGCACTCATTATTTTTTATTTTTATTTTTTACTAATTTTTTACATCGGACCTTGGTAATGTCCGACGTAAATTTACGTCAGTTTTACAATGCCGACGTAGATTTACGTCTCCCGCATTAACATCGGTATTTTTTTCGACATAAAAAGCTCAAAATAACCGACGTGGAATAAGAACTTATGAAAGTAAATTTTGACTTAGAAACATATGACTTATTTATCAAAATATAAGAACTTGCTTACTTATTCGGCATCCTTCGCCTACTCTTTTCAGCCTCTGTCTTATATTTAACAAATTAATCATAAATCCTAAGGATCGAAAAATACTGGATCAATGGTTCATAGCGTTCTATTGTACAAGATCCTCTTAAAGAGGCGAGTACAGAGCATACTTGCTCAAACATGTACCACTGAGAGCATAATACTTTAATAGGATCAAAAGTTTTCGAAAGAGAGGAAGAGAGGTTTAGCAATCCATGAGTAATAAACACACAAGAGAATTTTATTGTAAACTCGACTTGCTTACAAACTAAAAGGGAGCCTCCTTATATCACTACAAGAAAAATGCTGATTTTCGACGGAAATTTCCGACAGAAATAGGTAAATTTCCGACGGATTTTGCTTTTTCCGACGGATTTTCGACGGATTTCAATCCGTCGGAAAAAGTGGCGTCGGAAAAAAAAATCTGTCGGAAATAATTTTTCTGACGGAATTTTCGGACAAAAAATTCCGTCGGAAAATTCTGTCGGAAATTTCCGACGGAAAAATCCGTCAGAAATTGCTGTCAAAATTTCCGACAGAAAAATCCGTCGGAAATTACTGTCAAATTTTCCGACGGAACAATCCGTCGGAAATTATAATTTTTTTTTAATTTTAATAAATTTATTAATGTAACAACTCTCATATTTGGCTTCTCAAGGGTTCTATTTCACAATATTTCACTGTTTAGCGTGTTTTATTCTTAATTGTGCAATTTCTGGGAGACTTCCCAGAAGGTCACCCATCCCAGTACTACTCCAGGTCAAGCACGCTTAACTGTGAAGTTCTGATGGGTAAGCTACCGAAATGTCTATGTATGTTGTCAGTATAACTTGTACAAATTAATTCATTTAAGTCATCCTCAAATATACAATCTCATATTTGTACTATAATAATAATATATAATAATTTTATATTACGAATAATAATAATAATAATAATAATAATAATAATAATATATTTAATTATTCTTTATTTATATGTACTTATTTTTATAATTAACATCTACTTATTTTTATTTAAAATTATAATTTAAATTATTTAATTTTATAATTTATAATGATAATATAATTTATAAAATTATAAATATTTATTTATTACATATTTATAAATTAAATTTTAATAATTTAAATAAATTATTAATTAATTTAATATATTTATTTACCTTAAATCAAACATATAAAATTTAAAAAATGTATTTATCCTTTTTTTTTTCTTCTAATTATCAACTATTAATAAAATACTAACTTAAAATCTTATCTAATTATATATAATATTTTCATATCAAATTTAAAACCAGATATTAGTTATACAAAAATATTAAGATCATATAGTAAATTGTCAATAAGATTTTAGTTAAATAATTTAAAATAATTAATATTTCAATTATATTGTTAATTAGCAAATAATTTATTCCAAAACTAATTAATTTTTTATATTAATTATTAGTAAAATTTAATAACTTTTAATTTAACAATTAATTGGATCGATGAAATTCAACATACCATGAGTTATTGAGCGGAATAACTTTACCAAGAGTTATTTGGTAAGTTATCTTAAATCAAACATATAAAATTCAAATAATGTATTTATCCATGTTTTATTTTTTAATTATCAACCATTAATAAAATACTAACTTAAAATCTTATCTAATTATATCATAATATTTTCATATCAAATTTAAAATCAGTTCTTACATTTTCGACAAATATAAATTTGTCTGAAATATTCTATCAATAATATAACTTTTCTTACAAAAATTTTCTCATCAAAAATATAAATTTTTCGACAGATTTATTTTTATTTTATAAAAAATCATCTTCGATTAATATAACATTTTGTATATATGATTTAAGAGTAAAAGATTTTCAATTTAACGGTTGAATTTACAAAATTCACATTTAATATAAAGTTATTGAGCGGTGTAACACTTAGTAAAATTAATACCATTGTAATTATAGCTCCCCTCATGTGTATATATATATATATATATATATATATATATATATATGTGTGTGTGTGTGTGTGTGTGTGTCTATATATATATATGATTTAAGAGTAAAAAATTTTCAATTTAACGGTTGAATTTACAAAATTCACATTTAATATAAAGTTATTGAGCGGTGTAACACTTAGTAAAATTTATACCATTGTAATTATAACCCCCCTCATATATATATATATATATATATATATATATATATATATATTAATTGCGACTTTTACAAAAAGTTTAATTATAATATATATATGTATATATATATATATATATATGTCTTAATATTCACATATATAATGTAATATATTAAAACAAATAATTTTTTGATAAAATAAAATTTGTAGCATGCATGTTTTTCTTTTGTGTTTTTTATTTATTGTATACGTTGATTGAAAAAATCAAAATAGTAAAATTGTATACATTGATTAAAAAAATCAAAATAAGAAAAATCATAAGATTTATATTCCATTTAGAATTGTTATTATAAGATATATTTTAAAATAAATTATCATCTAAAAATATATATTAGATATTAAAAACAGATTTATATCATAAATAAATTAAACTTTATTTTTATAAATTTAACATATAGATTTTTATATTTTTAATAGTGTTAAATTATATAAAATAAGTCTATATGATTGTAGTTCTACCCAAATATTTAAAAATTATCTATGATAGATAAATAAGTCACACTTAAAATATATATTTTTAAAGAAAGTTAAGTTCAAACCAAGTAAATTATAATAAAATATAGTATAACCGAATTTATTTTCATCTTTAATATTAATCGTAGATATAAAAAACTTGTAATAAATAATTATAATATATATTTATACCTTTAAAAGATATATAAAATTTTTAATACTACAAATATATATAAGAAATTTAAAATAATAAATTAAAAATAAGAAATCAAAAAAAGAAATTTAAAATATAAATTAAAAATAAGATTTCCGACGGAAAATTCCGTCGGAAATTTCCGACAGAAAATTTCGTCGGAAATTTACGACGGAATAATTCTGTCGGAAATTTTTCGGCAGAAATTTCCGACGGATTTATTTTTCCGTCGGAAATTTCCGACAGAATTTTCAGTCGGAAAGTTTCTATCGGAAATTTCCGACGGATTTATATTTCCGTCGGAAATTTCCGATGGAAAATTTCTGACAGAAAATTCTGTCGGAAATTTCCGACGAAAATATAAATCCGTCGGAAATTTCCGACGGATCCATATCCGTCGGAAATTTTCCGTCGGAAATTTACATTTTTCTTGTAGTGTATAGACTCGGAGGGGATCTCATGAGGCTTACAAACCACAAGCATTTTACACATGGGCCAATTCTGATTGGCTCACTAAAAGCTAAATACAGTAAAGGACCCTCGTGGGGTGTGACTCATACAACTAGACAAACTATTATGACTCAGACGATAAGAACGGGTACAAACAGAAGACCTACATGGTCATGACTCATATAAAATACAAACTGTCATACAAACTCATATACACACTTATTACACACTGATGGCAGACATGAGGGTAGATAGTACGAAAAATAGATTCTCATTATTAGCCCCTTTTGATAATGGGCTCGTGGCTAGGAGAGAGATTCAGATCTTATGCATCTGAATCGGAACAGTTGTCTATCATCAATTCAGCATAGTAATCATCTTCGTTGTTTTCTCCTAGATCATTAACTGTCTGGAATTGTTCATCAGACACGTAATACTCAGTTCTGCTCATGAAAGTATTGATACCCTGATGGCTTGACTGGGTAGGAATGAACCGACTTTGTGATGAGCTGGCTTCTTCTTGGCTCTTTTGTTGGATTTTTTCTTCCTTGAGATGGTTGATCAATTGTGTCCTGTAACTCTGATCTGGTGGATATGTCTCAAAGGTTCCCCAGAAATAAGCTTCATTCTTAGACCACAGTTGTCCTGTTGGTTTCTGGAAATAAGGGCGACTGATGATGGCTATGGAAGTCAAAGACTCACATTGTTTTTTGCTTTTCCCCATTTGATTCTTTTGAAAATCAAGAACCTTTTTTAACTCACTTCTCCACCATGGGAGAGGTGAAAACCATTCTAATAGAGTCCAGAATAAAAATTCTGCCTTGTCTGGATTTATCATAATATTGTAAGCTGATTGCGTCCTCAGAGCAATTGCAATTAGATGTTGGACAGTTTTACACCATAAGGCCCAGAGAGTTGGTTCACACAAATCCCAACCAATTTCACAGAATAATTCAAAAATTCCAGGATGGTCTTCTATTGGATCAAACATGGATGGAGGGATGATTTTAAACTTTAAAGTCTCGTGAAGATAATAAAAATAATGAGCTTTAGCGAATTGGATAATTTCTTCAAGACTGTTAGGTTTAAAACCAGGAGTATATAGCTTTCTTGTTTTTGCAGTATCAGGTAATGGTTTCACCATGAAAATTAATGGAAAGTTATAGGTGGATGATATGATTATGACTGGGTTTTGAGGTCTCGACAGGAAATCAGGAATGAGGTTGTGTTTTCCTTTGATATGTTTAACAGTGAAGTCATACCTGGAAAACCAATCTTTCAGTCTTAGGATATGAGGTTCAGGTGGCAATTTGTTTTTGAAATCCAGAATTTTGGGAAAAGAGGAATTATCCATTTGAACTTCAAAATGATATCCTCGCAGGTGGAAATCAAACTTCTTGATTCCATTCTTTACAGCCAGTTCTTCCTTGTAGGTGGTGTGATAATGCTTTTCTGCTTCTTTGAATTGTCCACTAGCATGTCCACAATAGAATTTTTTCCCGTTTAATAGGTCTACATTACCCACATAAAAATAACGCTATAAAAAATCAACAATAAAAACTAAAAAAGATTAAAAAATATAAATATACAAGTTGAAATTATCTATTTTAAATTATAAATATTAAAAAGTAAAATAAATGAAATTATAAAGGTTAAAAAATTATTTTAACCAAAATTATATTACAGCTATATACCAATTGTATAATCTACCACTTAAATTTTCTTTTATTATTATTATTATACCAACAATTAGTTGATATCCATATTTTTTACTTGTCATTGTAACTCCTCTAGATAGTATTTCTTTTCTGTATTTCAAATATTTCATACAATGCCCAACGAATTAATAGGCATTCTTCTAATGATTTTGGTACATTATTAACAGAAATTCCAAAAACTCATTTTGGTGTCCTATACCAACAATCATCTTTTTATTGGTACCGATACCCAAAAAACATTACCAATTTACAAAACCTTTAACTCACTACAACACAAATAATTTTTAACAATATTTAAAAAATATTACTTAATTATATAAAAATGTTATTAATTTGTTTTAGCAATATATTGTCAAATATTGTATATAGTTTATGTTGTTAAAGATTTTTAATAACATTTTTATATAATTAGATAACATTTTTCAAATGTTAGAAAAATAATATTTTTGTAACATTTTAATGATGCTGCCAATATTTTGTTAATTTTATAAAATGATAATTAATTTTAATTTAGATATATTACTATCAATTATTATATTTTTATGCCTCTTAAATTCGTAGGAGTTTTTTGAGAGAAGATTAAAGATATTATTAATTAGTTACCACTAATTATATATAAAATATCAAATTTCATTTATCTTAAGTATAACTATATAGTTATATATACTCTTTATAAGTTATTAATCTATTCGATGTGTGACTTTAATTATGGGTAACAATTAGAGATAAGAGAAATATATTTTTTTTACTCGATGTGGAACTTTGATTTTAGAAGTAATTATAATAATATTTTTCAAAAAAAATGTTACAAAATAATCTATGTTAACTTTAATTTTGAAAATAATTAAAAAAAATAATATTAAAAATGTTATTCTATCTTTAATAATATTTTTTAGAAAAATATTATAAAATAATTTATTTATTTAATATATAATAATATTTTAATAAATATAAATAAGAAAATGTTGCTGAAGAATTAAAATTTAGTAAGTAATTCAATTTTAAAATAAAATATTATGTCATGTAGGTTGTTTTTATGACCCTTCCTAATGGATGTCAATGTGTCAGCACCTAAGTATGGTACCCACTATCCAATCCAGGTTCTAGTTGGGCCAATGTCACGTGATCCAGTACAAAAAAACAATAATGTCACGTGACTCAAAGAGGATGAGGTGCTGGAACCGAAAAGAAAATAGAAAAAAAAATAAAATAAAAATTTCGCTGAGGTTGTTGCTGACACAGTCACTGGTTGCTGTTGCAGAGAAAGAACAGCAACATAGGATGGCACTGTCGTCACACATTTGCATCTCACACTTCACTTCACCTCCTTCATCTCTCTCGGCTTCTTCCCTTCGATTGTCTTCGTTATACACCCTCTCGAGTCGCAACATCCGTGGAACAAACCTTAATTCTCTTCATTCTGAGAAGATCCTTTTGCGGCATAAGCATAATAGCCCTTGTTCCTCAATGTCTTCTTCTCAGACATCGTTGGATGGGACAGGTAAACGATCCAAGAGAGTTTGGATATGGACCAGCAACAAGCAGGTCATGACTGCAGCAGTAGAGAGAGGATGGAACACTTTCGTTTTTCCATCGCACCATCGACAACTTGCTCATGATTGGTCTTGTAAGTTCTTCGTTTGGAAGGAAATTCTATTACCCATTTGTTGTTTTTTCCTTTTTGAGTTTACATTTGATCGGCACATCGTTAAAAATACTAGCTTTTGTTGTGGTAGACATACTTTTAGAATAATTTGTTGATACATAGTAGAGGGAAGTTTGATTTTGATAGAGCGCAAGTGTAAGGATCTTTATATTGTGGATCAATTAAAAATAACCCAGATATGATTTTTAATGTAATTATTGCAAAAGTCATTTTCTTTTAATTACATGGCAATGCATGAATGGATGACACTGGAAAATAATTTTACGGTGTCCGTGTATTTCAATTGAAATCTAGTGGGAAAATGTTTTGTAGTGATTTTGATCAAAATTAAATCCCTTTCTTTTTGTTGTATTCAAGTGTTGGCAATAACTATAAGGATTAAGGATAAGATGACCATAATTGTTTTTTTACATATGGGTCTGATTGGATAAACTTCTAGGGAAAAAAGATAGAATGGAAAATCCAAATAAACTTTTCCATGAGTTAATTTAGTTTATGCATAGGTTAAAAATAAGATTTTGTAGAAGTTAAAGGAGAGAGCTTCCGCAAATTAGCTTATGCACAGACTAATTGTAGCTTAAGAAGAAACTTATTTCATTTTTTCTTTCCTAGAAATGTTTTTGGAGAAGTTTACACAAATACACCCACAATTGTATTTTGGTGATGAGTAAAATGGAGCTTGTGTTAGTGATGGATTGGATAGTGTACTACTAGCATATCTAATTTTATGAATTTGGAATTTTGGTCTTGATGGGGCACAGCTATTGCGGTAATATGCCCTCTTTTTGTTAGTGAGCGGGTGATTTTGGATGGACAGAATACAAGGGTAGCCACAATTTTTGACGTTTCGACTCCAGAGGAGCTAGAGGGACTTAGACCGGAGGATGAGCAGGCAGAGAACATTGTAGTTAATTTATTAGATTGGCAGGTATGCTCGTTGTAGTCTGCTATAAGAATTATGATGGAATAGTTTACATACTTTCATCCATATTATTTTTTCTATTGTTTATACACCAATTTGCTTTGCAAGAGGATAAGATCAACTTGTTTCTCTAGTTAAAGTTTGAAATGTCCTACTTGAGCTTTTATCGGAAGCTGGGAGATTTTGCTTGTTTATGCTCTAGTTCTGGCTCATGGTTTCGTTGTATAAGTGAGAAATGGGCTAGGAGTAGGACATATCAGTTGTAATCAATACCTTGTTGGAAATGTGTTGTATATAACATTATAACTTCAGCTAGCTCAGTACTTCGGTTAGCTATGAAATTGATCCGATCTACTGAGCTATCAAATTATTTGATTAATTTATGGGTTTTGTTATTATTATTATTATGATGATAATGATGGCGATGACGACAACTACTACCCTTTATATGAATGTTATTCTATCTGTGATTTACAATCGTATATATAAATTTACTCTAAAATATAGTTATGTTTGTGATTCTAAGACCTCCAATTTAACTCTTAATGAATTTGATTGCATCACCTCGAAAACCATTCTTTTTCTGGCTTGATCTTTTCTGACTTCAATTTGTTGCAACAAAATCTAGTGTCTTTTAAAGTGTAATAGTTTGTTTTCAATAATTGTGATTTATCATCTTCAACAATTTTCCTTGTTTGCAATTTCTCAGGTAATACCTGCAGAAAATATCATTGCTGCATTTCAAAGCAGCCATAAGACCGTGTTTGCCATATCTAATAATACATCTGAAGCTCAGGTGTTTCTCGAGGTATATACTTACTAGGAGACTAATCTAGTAAACTTTCCAGAGTTGAAGCTCGTGTGACTGTATATAATAACACTCTTTTACTTTCAGTTTGAACTCTCTCCTTACAGTTGCAACCCTTGGATTTTATAGGCACTTGAACATGGTTTAGATGGCATAATTATGAAAGTAGAAGATGTTGAACCTGTTCTTGAGCTAAAGGTATTCTATACCTAGGTGAGACTTCTTCAATAATGAGGCTTCACCTCTTATTTCAGATTTTCAGTTGGAAACTTTCAGGAATATTTTGACAGAAGAATGGAAGAAAGTAATCTACTGAGCTTGACCAAAGCCACCGTGACACATATTCAAGTGGCTGGAATGGGGGATCGTGTTTGCGTAGATCTCTGCAGTCTCATGAGACCTGGTGAAGGACTTCTTGTATGTATCCATTTCCTATGCAATGGTTAAACTATTTCTTGGCTAATCTAGTGAAGCTGCAGTTCTTACTGCCCGAATATTTTCAACAGGTTGGATCTTTTGCCAGAGGATTATTTCTTGTTCACTCAGAATGTTTGGAGTCAAATTACATTGCAAGCCGGCCTTTTCGGGTGAATGCAGTAAGTTGTTTATTCAAGCCTTGAGCTTGAAATTAATATTTTCCTTGCCTTTGATCTCGGATAAAATTACCCCTCTTATCTTTACAATTCACAACAATGGGGTGACAGTGAGACCAGAAATCAAAACTGCTTGGGAAAAGGAATCTGTGATGGTGTATAACACTCATAATCCGATGTGGGTTTTGTACTAAATTAGGATTTGATAGCATATATAATCATTACAAGATATATTTATTGCTATTGGATGTAAAGATTTTTTATTTATAAGGAAATTTTGATTTGCACTAAATTAGGATTCGTTTACCTTCAAAGCAGACTTTGGACAAGCTTTTAATATAGTAGTGTATTACCCATGATCATTTACTTTTTCATTTTGTTTTCATGAATGTTGAATATAATTTACACAATCAAGAAGTAGTGTCAGCACATGTTGTGGGATCGGTAATATTGTCAAATTGTCATCTGATAGCTGAAATTATTCTGAACTTGCATGTCTCATTTTGTTAGTTTAATTAATTTCTTGAAGATGAAAGTTTGATGTTTTTAATACTTTTGTTTTTGGTAGTTTTTTGCATTCTTGTTGTTTTTGGAATTTCCACTTTAAAAGTTAATTATCATGCCAACAGAAATTGTATGAATTCTTTTTAACCAATTACTTATCATAACAGGGACCAGTGCATGCTTATGTTGCTGTTCCAGGAGGCAGAACATGCTACCTGTCAGAATTAAAATCAGGGAAAGAAGTGATTGTAGTTGATCAACAGGGTCATCAACGAATTGCAATTGTTGGGCGTGTAAAGATAGAAAGTAGACCACTAATCCTTGTGGAGGCAGAGGTTTGTGTATGCATTATAGGAAAAATTGATTGAAAGGAGTATTTCTTTTTGTTTTTTAACTTGATTTATTTAATGAGGGTGCTGTGGTACATTCTTTCTGGAATATATCACGCTAGTCTAATAAATATATTCTTAAAGCTGTAGCGGTTGATAATACACTGTGGGATTATTAACTACTCTTAAAGGGTGTTCGGAAACTCCTAGAAATTTGATATCTAAGTTCAATGGGTCATATTTTAAAAACGATTCTTAAGGAAACCAATTTTGAGAAAAAAATAATTCTTAAAAAAAAAAAATTAACATTTCATAGTTTGGTTTTTTTCCTAGTCCAACTTTTCCTTATGCCCTCTCCCTCTTCATTTCCCCCTTGTCCTTTCCAACTAGATCTAAAGGGTGGTTAATGGATAAGATATAATTGTAGAAACCACTCATTTATCAATTGTCAATAAGCATGCTAGGTATTTTCAATTTAAAAATAGATACATAAAACTGGTTTAAAACAAACTTTAACCAAAGTTTGAGCTGAACCTACTTGCAAAATAACCTGAACTTATATGATTGTCTTATTTCAAGTAGTTCTATATTAGCATTTCAAGGTGCCATGATGCATGATGTAGTATTCTGTGGTATAATATTCATTTCCAAAGCTTTCAATTGTTTGTTATTTTTTTTAAATTGCACCAATAATCTTGTGTATTACTCTTCTGTTTTTTTACCATAAGATCTCTTTTGCATATATAGATTTGAAAATGAACTGCCATTTCAAATATAATTGTTTTACACAAGCCGTTCCTACCATTACAAAGCATTAATGTATACTGAAGAGTTTCCAGGAGTTCCTCACTCTATGCCATCAATAAAAATACCAAAAAGTCTAATATAGTGTTTGGTTGGAAGAAAATGAAGGGGAAGGGAGACATTTTTATAAAAAAAAAATTGTTTGGTTTAATTTTTAGGAGGGAAATGGAGCGGAGCAAAATCTCTCCTCATGTAATTTTTTCCTCCCTTCCAATATTGGAGGAATTTGGAGAGAAGAGAAATTTTAAAACATTTTTAATACAATTTCTAAAATATTGTTAATTATTTTTTTAAAATTTAAAATTATAAAGATATAAAAGTAAATTATTTTTTAAGTTCTCTCGTGAACCAAACAAAAAAAAACTCTCTCTCCTCCTTTTTTTCTTCTTAACTAAACAAAATTTCTATTTCTTCTCATTCGTTCCCCTCCATTAAAATCCTTATTCTCCTTCTCCTCCTTTAAACTAAACAAATCCTTAATAATTGTACATTAAGATTGAACTTCAAATGTGAAAGCTGTGTTTAATGCTGACCACCTTGTGAAAAATGTTTAATTTTAATATATATAACCATCGTGCATGCATATCTGATAGATCTATCGTGTGGAAATTCAGAAGCTGAAGATACAACCACCATTGTATATACATTTGAAGCTGAAACATATATAAATTGTTCAGAGACTTTTATCATGGAGCTATAGCTAGTTTTCTCCAAAACAACTGTCTTCATTGTTACCAAACTTCAATTCGGACTAACATTAGAATGAGAGTGAACATAAAAGTTAAAATTGTTATCTTGGGTTGAAATGACTATAATTATACCAAGATAGCATAGCAGTAATATACAGTAACTGGGGTTGAATAGAGTCGTTTTCCATGTTCTTATTTTGTTGAATGAGTATTAGACTATGAGATATCGTTCAAATGTTTTGAGCAATATTGTAAAATTATGGTTGAGCATTGTGTGGCAGCAAAGAACAAAATTTTCATTGTCATTTGAACAAATCATAGTTTATGACTATTTCAGTTACTTCTATTGCTGTTTGCTGATACCTATCCAAAATTCTGATTTGGTAATAATAATTGTCTCATTTCAGATAGAATCAGATAATCAAGCTATCAGTATCCTTTTACAGAATGCAGAAACAGTTGCCTTGGTTTGTCCCCCACAAGGTAATTCCGTCATTTTTTCTTTCTATTTTCTGGTAGTTTGTTGAGTTTCCTAAAGTGTTGTTTATTGCCCTATTCAGGAAATACACTGTTAAAAACTGCCATTCCTGTGACCTCACTCAAAGTTGGAGATGAAATTCTGCTGAGAGTACAAGGAGGTGCTCGGCATACGGGAATAGAGATTCAAGAATTTATAGTTGAGAAATGAACAAGTAATAATGAGAATTCAAGTTCTAATATTCATTCAATTTGTAAATTTATGTTCTCCTTGCAGCTATGAAGATATAGTAGATTATGAACGGGTCAGAAATGTGGAAAAAGACAGCTTATATTTTGATATACACAATGACATTGAAGCTGTTGAGTTAGAGCCTCTTTGGATACAAGGTAGAAATGTTTTAAAAGTTTCTTTCCTGAAAATAAAGAGTATTTTTCAGTAAAGAAACTCAAATATTTCTAAGCTCTATTCAAACAGACTCTTTGACTGGTCCAAGGGAGACTAACATGATTGCACTTCAGCAATCATTCTTAGAACTGTTGGTGCAACCACCAAATGCCTTAGTCTCACCATCTGGTTGGAACTCCAAATGCATGCTGGATGGAAGTAGCTCTCCATTTCCTTCTTTCAAAGGATTTAGGGGTATATGAACTGACGGTTTACATTGGATACATCTAACTAAACATTGCATAAATTTTTTACAAAATTTTAAGAACTTGAATTATCTTTTTGGTCATTATAATTTTATAAACTTCTTATAATTAAAAGTGTTTCATTTTAATTTTTATACATACTATTTTTGTTTTCTTTTAGCCTTTGAAGTTTATTGCTATAAAGACTGAAAATAAAATTTATAAAATTATAGACTAAAGGAAATGAAAACGATATGTATACAAACTAAAATGAATTATTTTTAATTACAGAGAATAAAAAGTAAAGCTCATATGAAATTATAAGAATCAAAAAGATAATTAAATCATTTAAAAATGGAGGCTTGTACTCTCCAACTGGTGACTTTACCTAAATTTTAGGTCATCCAATTTAATACTTCATGTCAGCACCTATGGATGTGCTGCAGTGTGAGGTTTTGTTATGTCAGTTGCTTTAGTTTCCCATTTGTTATCAGCTCATTTATGTTTACTTTGCTACGTACTTTTCACAGAACAATTGAAGTAATCACTCTGTATCAGAAAAAAAAATGAAAAATGTAAGATTTTTTTATTTGAAAAATATTTTAATATCAGATCTTGGACTCTTGGGATGCAAACAAAGTTTTACATCATTCAAACAAAAGGATGAATATAGATTTATATATATATATATATATATAGTTATTTTTATTGGTTAAAATATCTTTTAGTGATGTTGAAAAATAATATTGTAAAGGTTTGGGTTTAAATCGGATAATATTTTATCATTACATAGACATTTGTGTGTGGAAACCTCGTATTGCACAACATGGACCTTCTGTTGTTGATGACATAGTGTGAAAAGGAAAATAGCCAGAGTGGCTCAGAAACTGGGACGTCGAGCGCAAGTAACAAAACTTGGAATATCTGGTATGAAGGTGAAACGGCTTGTGAAAGCTAGAATATCAAGTGGCAGCTGGTTTAATTTTACCATCTTTAACATTGATTTTACTCTTTTTTTTTTTTTTTTCATTATATTAGTTCTAAATTCCGAAACTATTGTAATAAATTCAACTTAGTAATGAATCAATGGTAATAAAAAGATAAATTTCAGACGGCTTGTATTATTCATAAAGAAGTTAATAATATGGGACATTTGTTTCACGGAATTATACGGTATTTTGGGAATCATATTCATAAGAATAATATGACTTGAATATTATTTTCTAGAATATTTTAAAAAAAATGTTAAATTTAAGATAATTAAAAAAATAAAGTTTGAATTCCCATATTTTCATAGAAATATAACTTTTCCACTCTACCGTGGGAATCAAAATACCTTAAAACATGACAGTTATTTTTCAAAAATAAATAATAACTGAGTATATTTTTAAAACTTGAAACAAACATGAAAATTTTACATTTTCAAACCCAAATTCTCATTAATGGTGCTTTTAATTTGTGAAACAAATGTGTTCTGTATGTTTCTCTAGTATTATAATTTATAATATGATAAAGACGCAATTAAAATGTTTAGGGTTTAACACATTTAGAGTTTGTTTGTTTAGATGTGAATTGTGTTTTGTATTTGTTTGAGGTGATATAATTTTTCAAGAGGAATAGTATATTGTTCAACGAGTATTCATACATATATTCACATTAGTATGATATTAATCTTGTTTGAGATACAAGTTAAAAGTACTTTTAGGAGTTTTTCTACTTAAAATAAATAATTATTTTCAATAAAAAAGTTCTTAAAAATACTTTTAAGTTTGTATCTAAATTGACTTATTGGTCAATTTGAATCTAAACTCTAATGAATTTCTTTTGGTCATCACCCAAAAAGTCTTATACTAATGGAGTATCATTGTGTTTTATAAATTCATGTTTTTATTCCTTTTTTTCAATGATGTGAGACTTTATTTGTATTCTAATATCTTTTATTTGTTTTTAAATTGTTTTCTAAAACATTTTCACATTCTTTACCAAAAAAAGGAAAAACAATTTCACATTACTCAACAATAAATTTCTCATCTAAAATCTATCGAGGTTTGCAAATTATTTTAAAAACAAAAAAATAAGGGGTTTTTTATAAGGAGTTTTGGCTTAGTGGTTTGATAGCATTGTATCTATTGTATGCTTTGACCACTAGTAATTCTTTAAAATGTACATTGATGACATTATGTACAATTCACAATTTATGCAGATGTGTTTCTATTGATGCAACGTTGGGCGCCATGAGTGACTACTAGGTATGGACGCAACAAAGAACATGGGTTGCTTTCTATGACATTTACTATAAGAACTTTAGGAGACTTTTAGTTCCTAATTCACTGGGTGTGAAAGAGTCACATTGGGCGAACTCCTTTCAAAGTGTAATGTTTGTTCTCTGCCTAGACTACATTGGGCACCCCACGTCGGGCGTCACCTTGTTCATACATAAATATTAGTTAAGCATGTGATGCCTATTAGGTTAGTTAAATGTTATATTTAGTATTGCTAGATGTATACAATTTTTGATAGAAATAACTTCTCGATCATACTGTGAATCATGATATATGTGGGGTGTGCGTGAGCCATGTGATGATTATATGATGTGAAGTCTAATTTAAACTTAACCATGTTGAAGTTTAGACAAGATTGTCTATCCATTTTTGATTGACCTGGGGTTTAAATGTGTATATGATATTGAATGCAATTGATGAGTATGTGGTGATGAATGTATTTAATATGTATATGCATAGAGCATGGTATGACATGCATCATGTGCATCAATTATTATTATTTTTTTATAGGTATGATGCGAATTATGTCGTTAGGGAAGATCCCGTTTGTTTCGGAATTCATGACCTTGAGGACAATCAGGTTTGAGAACTTCAATTCTACCAATTGTGTGCATGAGTTGTATTTTGCGCAACACCACTATCTTGACATGCCCTAATATATATCATAGTATAGAGTGTTGTGATAACTTAACTTGACATATTCTCTTAAGTTATTATAGTGGGTCTTCGGGTAACGATTGAACCCGTTTTATTGGCACCACATAGTCTAATAAGGTGTTTGTGTCCATTGCATGAACATAACGATTGTATGGTGAATGGAAGTGAATTATAAACATTACCTATGTTGAATTGTGTAATTATTGGAAGGTACAATTGTTATTTATTGTTCTATAAATGTAAATGCGTATGTAATGCTTGTTATGTGTGGTTACTCAACCATAGTTTACACAGATAGTCAGAGTGAGATGTTTCTTATTTTTCCTTTCTTTTGTTAGTTTATGGTGTATGGTTGTAGGTGAAATTATTCATCATGAAAATGATGAGACTTGAGACAAGGTTTAAACCTTATCTTGTCTAATTAGTTAAATTTATATTAACATTTAATATTAATTCGTTGTAATTACTCTTTTGAATTTTGTTTTTGTTTATTGTCTTGTCTTCGTTCATAATGTGATACTTTTTCTATTTATGAGAATTTACCTTATTCAATAAAATTATCTTAAAAATTCTTATCAATTATTATTGAAATATACGCAATACTAATATGTGGGTTCATTTTCATTTTATTCACTTTGGCTAAACACGCACTTATACTGTTTATCGTAAGTTAGGAGTAATGTGAACATCATCCAACTTGCGAGAACTATTAGAGATATAATTAGTTGTTGGAGATCAGTAAGTTGGTTGGCTTTATATAAAGACATGAGTAATCACTTTTTAGTGATATAGTCATTGTCAATACATTCTATTTTCTATTTTACACACTTTTCTCTCATTTTCATTGTTTGAATTATGAATTCTAACAACTTAATTATATATATATAAAAAAAAAAACTCATCTTTCGCACGCAACAACTTATTAAAACATTGAGTGCAGATAATATTTAGTAAAGTAACAACATAATTGGTCCATATTTCTCTTGAACAATAGAATTTGTTACACTTGATCCATCCTTATATAAACACATTTTTTTCCCATTTCATTCGAGTAAAACATAACTTTAATTAAAATAAAATATAACTTAAAATTCAAATCTAAATTTTATAATATAAATTTATATTTATATTTTAAGATTGAAATAATCTTTTTTTACGTTCCCCGGCCCCTTTCTTGTAAACTATATATAGTCATATTACTCTTATTTTATGAAAAAAATAAATTTTATAAACTTTTATATTTGATCAATATTTTCTATAATTACTTATCCAATTATAAATATATTTAATTTTTAATTGTTATAATTTTTTATATATTAATTTATAATATTTTTATTAAGACTAGTTTTTAAATTCTATGATAGAATTTATCATACATGACTAATATTCAAATATAATTAAGATAAAATTTTTAAAATTTTTTACTTTTACTATTTAAGAAATCACAAATAATATGCAAATACATTTCTACAAAATTTTCAATTTACGTAAAACAATTTTTTATTATAAATTATAATTTCAAATATTTGTTTTATAAAAATCTGTAACATGAATATATAAGAAATAATATATATATATATATATATATATATATATATATATATATATATATATGTGTGTGTGTGTGTGTGTGTGTGTTTAACTCTTTTTTTTAATTAAATTTATGTTTGATTTAAATAAAATAAAAAATAATAAGAATGGATATAATAAAAAATGGATAAGATATAAGTTCTATAGTTCAATATAGATCAATTATCTTATTACTTTACCCTTTTATTTTAGAGAATTTTCGTTCAAAACTTTTAATAAATGGACTCCGAAAATAAATTTGAATAAATTGTATTTTTGATCATTTTATTTTTAAATTTATAATTTTAGTTTTTTAATTTTATAAAATTCATAATTTTTACTCCTTTGTTTAATATTCATCTGTTAATACTTAAAATTGTAACGTTAATTATGATTTAACATGAAATAGATAATATAATAATTAATATTTAATAATATTTTTGTTAATTTTTATTTTTAGTTCCTATTTTTATATTATAAAAATGATAAAATGAGATGAAAATAAGAATCAAAAGTGTAATTTAATCTAAATATTATTAAATATTAATTATTGTGTATTTACATAATGTTAGGTTTTACAATTTTAACTATCAGCAAATAAATATTTAACAAGGGAACCAAAATTACAAATTTTATAAAATTGAAGGACTAAATTTGCAAATTTAAAAACAGAAGTACCAAAATTGCTAATTTGTTACTCTCTCCATTCCTTTTTATCTTGAATTTTTAGTAAAATTTTGTTTCTGTTTATTTATCATTTTCAAATTTCAACATAATATTAATTGTTATGTTATCAATTATACCTTTATATGTCACCACTTTTAATTAATTTACATATTATAACTAGTATGCGTTTATTATAAAGCAAAAATGAATGAGGGTATAATAGAAAATATTAAAATTACTCTATGAAAAATTGGAAAATTTATTATGTTTCCTAATTTATGTAAAACAACTTTAAATGATTATTATAAAGAAACAAAGGTAATATTATAGAGAGATTAAAAGTACAATTTAATTAATATACTTTTAATATTTTTGAAATTTATTATTATTTAATAAAAGTACACACATTAACTCTGAATTTATTGTTATTAATTATTTTCTCCTTCCCTTCTAAATGATTGCAATTTAAAATTTATGTCTCTTATTTTTATTTAAATTTTAATTTGACCCTTTAAGTTTAACTTTTTTTACTTTAATATTTTAAAATATTTTTATTTGTCAAATTGGTTATTCGGTCAACTTTTTTAATTTTGATTAATGTAACATCTTCATAACCATGTCATTAAATTAAATTGACTAAATTAGTGAGATAAATGATTGAATATTTAACTTGATCTAACAGATATTTTAAAGAACCAAAGTAAAATATTTTTAATTAGGATACCAAACTGAAACCAAAAAAAAAAAAAATGAGACTAAAAATTTATTTTAGCATAATTCTTTTATATATATATATATATATATATATATATATTAAGAACAAAAATAAATCTACATTCTTTTGAAATAATTTTACTAGAATATCTCTCTTAATAATTGCGTTACACAAAATTTATTATGATTGATGTAATTTATGTAAAAAAAATTAAAATTAATATTACATAACTGAGAACATCAGTTATTTTAAATTTGTTTAAAATGCTAGTATTCTGGACATTTTGGGACTGTGAGAGTAATAAAATAGAACAATATATAGAAGCAATCACACTGTATGATAAACAAATGAAAAATACAAAATAGTTTTTTAGAAAAAAACATTTTACATTAGATCGTGGACCTTCTGTTGTTGGTGACGTAGTGTGAAAAATGAAAATAGCCAAAGTGGTTCCGGAAATTGTGATTGACGAGCAAAAGTAACAAAATTTGGAATATCTGGTATTAAGCAGCAGCTGGTTTAAGTTTACCAGTTTTAACATTGATTTTGCCTTTTGTTCATTAGTTCTTAATTTTGAAACTATTGCAATGAATTCAACTTAGTAATGATAATAAAAAGAGAAAATTCAAACGGCTTGTATTATTCATAAGGAAGTTATTTATTTATTTATTTATTTTTATTATTTTTTTTTTTTACTGAAATATTCATAAAGAAGTTAACAATATGTTTCTCTTGTATTATAACATGGTAAAGATGTAATTAAAATGTTAACCCTTTTATCATATGTGAAAGAGATCTTCAGAACTCTACATCTTTAGAGGTAAAACCTATTTATTATCAAATCTCAATCATATGTAGGCTTTAACACGTTAAGGACTTCTTTGTTTCTCTTCTTAATTTTTTTTTTATTGTTTTCTAAAACAATCACATTACTCAACAATTAATTTCTCATCTAAAATCTATTAAGTTTTGAAAATTATTTTCAAACCAAATGTTTTAAAAACAACTGAGATTTTTTTTCATCTTTCTTTAAGTTCGTTCAACTCATAGGACAAATTTATAGAAAATAAAAATATACTTAGGAGACAAATACTTACATGTATATATATTCAGGGAGAGAGAGAAACAAATTTTATACACAGAAAAGTGTTTTCAATCACAGTAAACAAACAAGACTTAACTTCTTTTTTTTTTTTTTTGGATACAAAGATATATTCCTAACAAAAATTATGATAAATGTTATAATGGAGAAAAAAAAAAAAGGGTGAGACCAATGTTCATGAGAATTTATCCTTGCTCCTTTACTTTGTACTTAGAATAGCTATCCCACTTTATCTTTGTTAACAAAGTAAAAAAAAATGGACTTGGTGATTCCACTGAATTTCAGAAAAAATAATGGTTATGTGAAATTTAGGACACCACATGATAGGAAATTAAAAATTTATAACAAGAAAGCTTAGAAGTTCAACGGTTTAACATTCAACATTTAAAGCAACTAGATTTACAGGTGTCTATGAATGACACTTATTTATGGAAAATGCAACATACATAAAAGCTACGGAAAAGGAGGGAAGATAATTAAGTTTTGGCTTTGAAAACCAGCCTTAAAACACAGTCCTAATTCCCCCTCTTCCATTTCCTGTGTATGCAAATGTTTCTATAAATAACAACATAAAGTCCAAGTTATTATTAGGAAATGCAAAAGAAGCTGAAAAAGATATTTAGTGCACGTTTGGAAAAGTTTCTTTTAAAAGGAAATAATTGTTTATTTCTCATAGCTTTTCCAAGAAGCAGATAAAAAATAAACGATTATTTCCTCAAAGTAGACTGAACCAAACACACACGTACACATGCATCTCATCTCACATCTAATGGTTGTCCAACACTAGGGTCGGTTGGTCAATGAAAGTCCAACAGCAGTGTTTGGAGGAGGTAGAGGATACTCTAGGCTCAGTGGAGAGGCTTGAAAGCGCCATGGAACGTTTGGTTCTGGATCAGTTCTGAGACCATACTTGTTAGCACCACCATTATGGTTGGAGGGTCCTTCATGCATTATGTGAAGTGAACTTGATTGAATTGAAACTGAGCGAGTTGAAGTTGATGCGGACCTTGTTGAGGGGTCCTCCATGTTTTTCTCATTCTGACCAGGCAAAGACTTCAACACACGAACTACTTCACTCATAAGGGGTCTTGCTTTTGGGTCAGGGCGAACACAGTGACTAGCCAACCTCATTGCCCTATTTGCACCTCTCCTTGAGTATTGATCTCCAAGTCTAGGGTCCATCAGATAGCGGAAGTTTTCTTTGTTCTTGAGAAGAGGGCGCATCCATTCCACCAAGTTTTGCTCTCTCCTAGGCAATGATTTGTCCATGGCTCTTCTACCTGTCAGTATTTCAAGTAGGACCACCCCAAAGCTGTAGACATCACTCTTGGAAGTGAGGTGTCCTGTGACAACATGATGCACCATGTTAAGAAACTTGCACCATGTGCAGCATTGTAGCTTAAATCATGCATATATACATTATTGTTTCCATGTCTAATGTAATATGAATCTGTTTGGATACAAATTAAAAGTATTTTTAAGAGTTTTTTACTGTCAAATTTTTTTTATTTTTAATAAATTAGCTCTTCTAAACTTATATTTAAAACAGGTTTTGTATCATAAGTGAAATAATGTGATAAAAAAAGTACATATTGAAAATGATAAAAATATATGGTACCTTGATAAGTCTAGGGCTTTTGGCACATTTAGTTTCTAAAGCAATTGATGTATGAATTTCCATTTAATGAAATCATTGGTGTCATCTATTTTGCTATTTAGTAGGGAAATTGATTATTTATGATAAAAAAAGGAAATGTTTGAGAGTATACTGACCTGTCATCACATACTCAGGAGCAGCATAGCCTTGTGTTCCCATTACTTGAGTTGACACATGAGTTGCATCTCCCACTGGACCATCTCTAGCAAGCCCAAAATCGGAAAGTTTTGGATCGTAGTTCTGAAATAGAATGCTATATAATAAGATGGAGGTAAAGGTGTATATGTTGAAAATTAATTAGCATAATAGTAAGTAATATATATTACCATATCCAATAGGATATTAGATGTTTTGAAGTCTCGAAATATCACTGACTTTGAAGCTTCCTCGTGCAAAAATGCAAGGCCCTTCGCAGCACCAATCATAATTTTCAGCCTCATAGGCCATGTAAGGCGCAAAGACCCTGACATTATTACTCGTTAATTTTCTGATATATTTCTAGCACACAATCATTAACTCAGTTGTTAAGCTATATCAATTGAAATTATACTCTAACTTAAACAATAATGCATTGATTGATAGATTAGAGCACAATTTTCTATGATACAAAAAGTTGAAATTAAGACATACTCCTGAACAGATGCTTCTCTAAGCTTCCTCGACACATGTACTCATACACCAATAGCCTTTTGTCATCCTCAATGCAAAAGCCAACCAATTTAACAAGATTTGGATGATGGAGTTCACTCAGATAACTAATTTCAGTCTGCCACATGCATGAAACAATGAAGAAATATAGTTTTATTTTTAATCTAACAAGATATATATAATAAGTCATATAAATCATAGCACTTTGTACCAAAATAAAAATGAGCAAATTATACGAGCACTTTCTCTTTATATTTTGATATTGCACAAACAAGTCTTTCCATGTTAACATTTACATATATCCCCTTAAAGGGTACATGTTGTAAATTTGTTATCAGGGTGTCAGTGAAATGTTTTTAAGAAATCAAAATGGGTTAGAAATTAGACATGATATCGCGTGCAATTTTAAGAAATAATAGGGCTGTGAATTTAATTTATTTAATAAAAATTTATATAAATTAAATATATTCCTAAGAGATAAAGAAACAAAGTCAGGGTTAGCATGGTAACATACAAGCCATTCCTTATGACCCTGAAGTCCATTTAGGTTGAGACTCTTCACTGCAACTGGAATCCCCGTTCCAGGCCTTGCTGCATAGTTCCCATGCTGACTGATCCAACCTTTCAGCACAGTTCCAAACCCTCCCTCACCAAGGAAATTCTCAGCTTTGAAATTTCTTGTTGCCAATTTAAGATCATTAAAGGAGAATCTTCGAAGAAGGGAAGAGGCTACTATTAGTTCATGGCTCATGTTGGGAGTGCAACCTCTTGCACGGTTTCTAGACCTTTTGGTGGTTGAGGATCTTGAAGTAACTGGTCGGTGTCTAACCACATCATTTGTAACTTTTCTTCCTGCTGATTTACATTGAAAAAGAAACGCATCAGATCAAGTTTAATTTAATGAGCAACGTAAAAATGTACATGAATTAGACACATTAATTAATGAAGTCTAAATTTGTCAACCCCTGGGGATTAAAGAAGATCCTGAATTTCCCATTTGCAACATATGTATATTTTTGTACTGAAAACACGCTCATTCAATTTTATTTCACGAGTTATTCCATTAATATAAGCGTATAATGTATGTAGATTTGGTTCAAGTTATTTTAAGAAAGGAATTTATTTTTTTACATGTTGGATTCTCGAAAGAACTTTTGAAATTTTTTTTTTCAAAATTTATAATCCTGATTTTTTCATACTTCAGCTTTTGTATTTATCGTATGCCTTTTTCTTTTCCTTTTGTCAAATATCAGTTCATATCTATTACTATTTTTAGTTTGATTTACCTTTTCTCCGAAGGAATATAACTCCTGAAGGATATATGTAAAAAAATCATTTTTTTTAAAAACAAGCTAAACCAAAATAAACATATGGGGCTTGATATAAAATCCCAAAACAGGATTCACTAATTAATATATAATTTGATTTAAGGTAAATTAAAATGAGAAAGGAAGAGCAAGAATAAGAAGAGATGGAGGACAAATCCAAAAAGAAAGAGAGAGATATCACGGTATGTGGAAAAAATTTTGTGGACTCCCTTGGGGATTGTCTAAATTGGAAAAAAAAAAAAAAAAGAGAAATAATGGATGTTATAAGTGATATAATATGATAAAAGACACATTATTAAAAAGAAATGTGATTTCAATTAGGTGTTTGAACTTATGAATAAAAGGTTCAATGGTATAGATACTCTATCGGAAAAGAAACATGGGATTGCCACTCAAAGAAGAATGGTTTAGGTAGAATATATATACCATAACGTTGTTTGCTTTTGTCATTAGAGGAGCTTTCCTTCTTGGAATTCAAACGCAAGCAACATAGCAAAATCCCGAGTTTCTTCCAAAATCTTGAACCTTCTTCAGTAGTAGAACCTTGAACAACATCTTTGTTTTTCCTTCCATTAGATTTTCTCGTACTCATAGTACCAACCTGAATACCAGCAACGCGCCCCATTGTCTCAGTTCAGACACCTAAAACATCGAACATATATATACAAATCTCAGCACAAAATTCTTACACACAAAAAACAAAGAAAAATTCTAGCCAGCAACACACTTTCTAAGGCCTCCCATAAAAAGTTGTTTGTGTGAAACAATCTTGTATGCTTTGTTGCTCAATGAGAGAGATGTGCAATAGCGAGAAAGTTTAATAGCTTTTGATGCATCTGGTGTTTATTTAAGGATGAGTGCTTAAATATTTTTCATGTCTTTACTTTTATTAAATAATAATAGTAAATACTAGGTTTAAAATTTATTTGTGAGGTCCACTTTGGAAATGTTTCAAGTTGTGTTAGGAAGATGTGACTTTTAAATGGTACAAAAAGAAGAAAAAAAAAAGAGTAATATGTAATAAGATGATCCATTAAGAAAAGGGAAAAATGATACTATAATCTTTATTACTGGTTGAATTTTATTAAAATTAAAAAAATTGTACAAGTCGTACACATGATTTTGTAATTATCAATATTTTTTTAATAAATAACACATCGATAGTGAGATAAAAACAATTTGTTAAACAAAAAATGAAACCTGGAATAGAAAAGTTGATATATACAATGAACATACACTCATCAAAACTCCAAATGCTCAATAAATTTCACCAACGAAAGTAACAAATTTTTCAAGAACCAAGAGAGACATTCATCACCAAATCAGGAAATTAACAAAGGCAACAAAACCCCATGGTGAAATGGGATGATGGTAAAGAAGAATCAGACATATATGCACACACACAACAATAGAAAAGCATGAGGAGAGAGGGAGATTGTGTTTGCTTACAGAAAGATGATTGAAGGATGCAGCAACTGAAAGCTATGGTGATTGAATATCAGAAATGGATGTGTCCAATGATGGAAAGAGTATCGTTTATATAGAACATTTTGTAGGGACCACTAGAATTACTGTAGTAATTGTGTAGGAGTTGAGAATAGAGGCCAAAAGACTTAGATTTAATATATCTTCATGATGTTTTTGTAATTTTTTTATGGATTAATTGGCACGAGACACTCCCTCACATAAGCAAGACAAGGAGTTGCATATGCGAATTCTCTAGAAACAAACAAGGGGAAACTCTCGTTTTCAAAGGAGAGAGAGATTGACTTGCGTTATGCATGAGCAGAAGGGATAGTTAGGCAATATTAGAAATAATCATGAATGTTATTAGAGAGAGAGAAGAGACTAACACATAAAAAATATATTAAAAACTACTCAAACGCTGGTTAATTTATGTAAATAATTTAAGCATCTATTAAATACTACTGTGAAATTTAATTTGAATAGTAAATATTTATATTGAAGTAATAAATATCACATTGACTTTTACTGATATTTTTATGATGCAAATAAATTTAAGGTTTATATCTAAGTCAAATGTACGAAAAAGCTTTAGACTCATAAATGTTTATGAAAGAGTTTATATGTCGATTCTATTTATTTGATGTTTAATGTTTTAATAATGTTTAATGTTTTAATACAAGACTTAAGAAATATAATTGTCAGATTTCATAAAATAAATTATGTAACATCTTAATATATCCTTAAAACTTTTAAATTTCCTCCTATAATTAAAAAATACATTAATAATGATTAAGGGTATAATAAAAAAAAAATTTAATATAATATTAATATTGTAAAATGATAATCAAATTGAATTAAATAAAAATTGCTAAAACATCAAATAAAATGGAATGAATAAATTATTATCGTACTCTAAATAAATTAGTGGGATAATGCATTTTAATCGATCCCCATATATAATAAAAACTAACATCTATTTAATGTAAGAGTGTTTTTAGGGATCATTTTTTGATGAAAGGATTTTCAAAAATTCTTATAACTTTTTATATAATATAATAATATTTTTATCATATTTATTTATTAATTAAATTTTAATATTTTAAAAATAAATTATCAGTATTTAAAAATAATTTTTTTTGAAATATAAATTATTTATCTTAAATCTAAAATATAATTTATATATTTAAAAATAATTTTTAAATTTTTTAAATATAATTTATATATTCAAATATAATATATATATATATATATATATATATATATAAATTATCTAATATAAATTTATAATTATATACAATCGATAGGAAAGAAAATTTTCATGTTTTTATATTTTATTTAAATTGAAAAAGGAAATTTATATGAGTAATGAGTGAATGTAAAGATATCTATTAATCAGAAACTATATATAAAAGTGAGAGAAAAAGTTTCTAAAACAGGAAAAAAAAAATAAAGACATTTAAGGATAAAGTTGTCTCAATAAAGTGGAGACCAAAAATGAATGGGGAGTGAAGGTATTATTGATATATAAATAAGGTCTTACATCAATATATATAATAAGAAGAAAAATAAGAGTTTATTAAATAAATATATACTCTATTGACAAAAGACTTTTTGGGTGATGATTTAAAGTATTAAAATTATGAAGGTGTAAGCTTAAAATAAATAATATCTTACTATTGCGAAGTTGTGTTTACAAATATCTTAAGTACTAAATAAAACAAGATATAACCTTTCTCTTCATAAATATATTCCTCACAAACAAATACTCCAAATAACGGATAAATTACAATATATAAACTCCACTTCACAAAAATATATCTATAATCCAAAAAATATGACCAAATAACCCTAAAAATGGTATTATAGGGACAAAGTTATCTAAGAAATGTAAGCACCAAATGAGGAAATCCCTTTTATCATTTCTTTTATATATATTAGTAGAGTTGAGATACTTTATATCTCTATATTTATTTAAAGGTGTTTAAGAATTACTAATATTTGTTGAATTAACTAGTATTGTGCCCAGTCGTCAAGCTTTAAGGTATCGAATTTGAGTCTTAGATTTGTAAAAAAAAAATAACTTTCAATATTTTTTTTATTATTTAAAAATTTAATGATAAAACAATTCAAAAATATTGTATACATAAAAATAAGGAATCACTTTTAATATATAAGTATATATATATATAGAGAGAGAGAGAGACAGAAATAGAGAGAGAGAGAGAAAGAGAGAGAAAAGATGTCACTTACTCTAAGAATAAATATACTTAAACTTACTATATTCAATATCTCATATTCTATATTAAATTTTAACGATCCAATTGTTAAATTAAAAGTTCTTTATACACAAACAAAGTTTGCAAATTTTTAAAAAAATTTAATTGTTTCATTAATTCAAATTGACAAATAACCATAAAAATATTTTATGCATTAATTTGAATTAGTAAAATGGAGTAACAAATAACTTATTTTTCTTTTGAAATTTTCAAATTTGATATATGCATTAAAAAATTTTAATTCAACGGTTGAATCACTAGTACACAAAGGGTGTTTTACGTCGTGTATTTTGACCCTTTTACGTCGGAAAAGGGTTCGACGTTAATACGGGAGTCGTAAATTTACGTCGCCACTGGAAGACGACGTAAATTTACGTCGGGAAATTTTGCAGACCGACGTAAAAAGGGGCAAAATCATGCCACAAATTTACGTCGGACGTGGCCTTGTCCGACGTAAATTTACGTCGGTCATTGCAAGGCCCGACGTAAATTTACGTCGGACAACGCCATGTCCGACGTAAATTGTGGCAGTTTTTTTTTTAAAAACGTTTGTAAATTGATATACCCAACACCTGCATATAAATATAATCCAGAATACCAAATCTAAACCAGGCAGTCCAGAATAGAAATTCAAATTGTATTTCAAAATTGAATGACAAAAAGAAAATAATATATAAATCTTAAAAAACATAAATTATGACAATGTAAATCCTATTATCCTAAAAAAGCTATAAAACATGTTTGTCAATGCTATCTAAATAACTAACTATCAAACTATAAACAATATCTAACTAACTAAACTTAGAAAAAAAGTTGCCCATTGTTCTCTTATCTTGAGCATCTCATCTTCGAGCAATGGAGATGGATCTTGAAAGACCTGAAAGGGTAATTTAAGTGTCATTAATATGCAATGTTAATTATTCTAAAGGTAAATATAGTTAAATAAATTTTGATATGAATTACCTGCGCCCAAGAATCAATAATACCCGCAGAAACTATGGCTTTCATCCAATACATGATGTAATAGCCACATTCAAACGAGTCTTGTTGCTTATTACACTAAAATGAGAAACAAATAACTATTAATTCCAAAGTCAATAAATTTAAATATTATTGACTGTATGAATTAATTTGCTAACCTTAGGGTATATGAAATGCAATGACTTTGATGATCTGGCTCTTCCACTTAATATATTAGCTCCAGACACGATTCTAATTAATTGAAATAAAAATAAATGTTAGCCAATATATATAATTACAGTGTTAAAACATAATGAAAAAATTTAGTTACCCATGTAATTGGCTTTTAATTTCCTGGCTTGGTTTTCGATGAAGTGAACAAAACCACACCACGGTATATTCCTTAGGAATGATTACCATTAACTGCCAATGAGACCTACATTGTATGACAAACAAATTAGTTAAAAAATTACCATGATTAAAAAATCAATTAAAAAACTAACCCGTCAATGTATGGAGCCATGTATATATGTCTTCTTGAGTCACTCATCCATGTTTGCATATATTGTTGGATCTGGACCTGAGTGTTTCCTGATTTTTGGATGGATTGAGGCTCAATAAATCCATATACTTCTGCTTGTGCTTGCTCCACACTCAATTTGTCCATGTACCTAACACAAATAATTATTATAAGTTAAATGTAATTATTGTAAATTTAGACTCATAAAAGAAAATATGACTTACATGGCCCACAACTGTATGACAGATATATTTAACATGGAGTTTCCCCCAACAATCTCTAATGCATCAGGCAGAGATATGTATAGTGGAACATCAGAGCTATCAACTCCAAAAACTCTAATGTCCCACTGCAATTGAATTGGTTGCTTCTTTAATCGTGGTAATTTGATTAGAAGCTTAGATATGGGATCATCCTCAGCTTCTGCGATATTAGCATCATGAACATAAGGTTCTCTCATGACCTCCTTACCACGATCGATAAAATCCTAAAGAAATAATCAAAATTAGTTAAACAATAATAGAATTATAAGAATCTAAAAGAGCAATAATATAATTACCTTTGCCCGTGCTGAAAGCGGCATGACCAAACATTTTGGCCAAGCTAAGAATGTGCCGGTTGCCTGCCCCACTAGTTAAACCTCTGTATTGGGCAAAGGCACTGGAGCAGCAGCATCTTGAACTTGGTCAACCACAACCCATGTCCAGTCTGGCTGTAGAGGGACACCATGGATGGTTGAGCCACCCTCAAATACTCGGCCAATAGCCACTAACCGTGGGGGGTCATCCTCAACATATAACTCGCACTGGTTTGGTACATCAGTGTGAGCATGTTCCCCTGAGAAATTTGGAGCAGCACAACTCCCTTTAGTGCTGACTCGAACACCATCATGAGCAACTGCAGTCTGTTGCTGAGAACGAGCCAAAAGTTCAAACTTCTCTTCAAACTGTTTTTCAATATTCTTCAGTTTCTCTTCAAACTGCATCTCCAATCTCTGCTCCAATTTCTGTATAACCTCTTGACTGCAAGAGTCGACAGTGCTCCTCGATGATCGGCCACCAAAGAAATCTCGGTGGCTCCAAGAACCACCAACACCACGCACACGACCTCCGTGCTCTGGCTTTCCTATGGCCGTTGTGAGGATATCATTCCGACCATCGGAAACAAATGAGCCCTGGGTGCTCTGCTCAACTAAATCCTCCTGCAACAATAAGGAAGATTAAAAAATCTTATGAATTAAATGAGTTGAAATGAAGAGTCTTAATTTGTATATTTTTACTTACTATTTTATTAGCAACGACCCTTGCAGACTCAGAAGTCATTTGCCCATCTGGTTTTGTCCGGGCTGCTATCCACATCTCATGGCGGGGAGGTGACTCCACACGGTCAGCATCCTCAACCCCTGCTGCCTGTGCCCTAGCCTTCTTCATTTGCTTTTTTTTTCTTTCATATCCCCCTCTTGATAATAGATGGGGTGCATCATTCTTGGCTTGTCGTTCTTGGGCAGCTATTCTTTTAGCCTGCAATAATACAAAAAAAAAATGAGATAAATTAAAATATACCTTAAGTATTTGTGTCAATGTAAAAGTTATCAATAACTAACCTGCCACGAAGGGTCCAATCGAGTGGCACAAAATTGCATCCACTCCTCATCAGTGATCTGGTACTTTAGATAGGGAGTCTCATTTTGGCGCTCTCCAAATACATACTCCCGTGTCAAGAAAGTCTTGAAATCTCTCCACCTGCTGGCAAGGGCAGATAACATCTTCCTCCTCATGCCCTCAGTGTTGGGAATGTCAAAATTTTGCTATGAAAATAACAACAAATAATAAATAATGTATTTAAGTTATATAATATTGAAAGGATGTGAAAGTATATACCTGAATATCCTGCCACATGAGGTTCTTGTCAACCTCCTGAACGTCATCCCATGATGGAATGATAATAGAAACATGTCGTCGAGCTAGGACTCCCAAATAGCTCTTAAACTTGGCAGCATTTGGGCCTGATGCCTTGCCAGAACGAGGATCCACCTCAACCGGTGTCCTCTCCTTGGCAATGCGCCCAGCTGTCAACCCAGACAATCGAGTGACAGATCTACCTTCCCTCCTTCCACTGCCAGACCTAGAATCCTCCATAATCCTGAAAAAATTAAACTGTCATTATTAAAACAATAAATTAATTGAATAGACAAATAAAGTAAAAAAGATAATAACAATATAGCAACAAAATAACTAATAAAAAAACAAATAATACATAAACAGAAACCTATTAGGTTGGAATGTTTTCCCATATTCCTTCAGCATGATCACTTCGAATAGCATGTATTTCGTCCACTTCATTGTCCGCAATAGGACCAAATGATCTGCTTGAAAAAGACGGTGTCTCATGCATATCTAGAGACTCATCTTCGTGAGTTCCATGCATGGTTCTTCCTTCGAGGACCACTGACCATTTCTCATTACATGGATCCTTTACATAAAAAATTTGTCTTGCTTGATATGCCATAATAAAAGGTTCATCCTTATAGCCGACCTTATTCAAATCAACCAAAGTAAACCCTAAATCATCTGTCCGCACACCTGTATTGCCATCAACCCATTTACACTTGAACACAGACACTCTAAACGTAACATAATCAATTTCCCATATGTCTTCTATGACTCCGAAATAACTCATGGATGCTGTAATGAGATTTTTATCTTTTGAACTAGCAAAGTGCACAGCCTCAGCCTGAATTGTAACCCCACTATTTTGTACTCTACTTTTGTCATCTTCTGTTTTTGTATAGAAACAATATTTGTTAATGTCATACCCACTAAATGTAATGACATCATTGTTAGGCCCACGCGCGAGTCTCAAAAGTGTATCAGAAGCATTAACCTCACCATAAACCTTTTTCTTAAACCAAGCTAAAAAACTCTTGTTATGTTCATTCAATACCCATTTCTCAGTCATCCGAGGGTGTGCTATCTTGATTTCATCTATGTGTTCTGATATGTAAGGAATTACTTCATCAGTGTTGTTCAATATGTACAAATGTGCTTGGTCAACTTCTGTTCGACTCACAGTTCTAATATTTAAACTTCGACTACCCTTACCAAATTGTTTCCCATCATGTCGAGTCTTGGGAATTCCTATTGGTTCTGATTTCCATTGAATGCTTTCTTCAATCTACGGTATGGATGACTACGAACAAGAAACTTACGATGCCTAGTGTACGCAGTCTTTTGCCCATGTTTCAATTGGGTATAACTTGTGTTTTCTTCACATATAGGACATGCATAATGACCCTTCACACTATACCCACTCAGGTTACCATATGCTGGAAAATCATTTATTGTGCAAAATAACATTGCACGCATGGTAAATTTTTCTTCACGATATGCATCAAACACCTCCACTCCTGTGTCCCATAACATTTTCAAGTCATCAATCAATGGACTAAGATACACATCTATGTCATTTCCTGGTTGTCGGGGACCTGATATCATCATAGACAACATAATATATTTTCTCTTCATGCATAGCCAAGGAGGCAAATTATAAATGACCAACAAAACTGGCCATGAACTGTGTTTACTACTTAAGTTCCCATAAGGATTCATGTCATCTGTAGCTAAACCAATTCTCAAGTTTCTTGACTCTGCACCAAATTCTGGAAATGTTTCATCAATCCTCTTCCATTGCGGAGAATCAGCTGGATGTCGAAGAAAGTTGTCACATTTTCTACCATTTTCATGCCATGTGAGGTTTTTTGCATCTTCTTTAATGGCAAACAATCTTTTAAACCTAGGTATTATTGGCAAATACCATAAGACCTTAGCAGGGGGACCCTCTATTTCTTCCTCACCATTACTTCCATCAGTTTTCTTTTTGAACCGCGACAATCCACATGTGGGACACACTTTCAGTGTAGCAAAATCATTTGTATATAATATGCAATCATTAGGGCACGCGTGTATCTTCTTATACTCCAAACCCATTGGACATAGTATCTTTTTTGCCTCATAGTTGCGATTAGGTAACGTGTTATCTTCTGGAAGCATCTCCTTCAATAACTCCAACAATTCTGTGAAACTTTTATCAGTCCAACCATTTCTTGCTTTTAAACTAAACAATTTTAAAGTTGCTGATAATCTTGTAAACATACTGCATCCTGGGTATAATGGTTGCTCAAAATCAGACTTTAAGGTATCATACACATGTGCTCTTTCAAAATTTTCTTCACCAACATCACGTATCATCTCTTCTAAGTTATCGTTCATCCCTTCAAAATTTTCAGTTGTTGACACTGTTGGAATGTCTAATATTTCTCCGTGCCATGTCCATACTGTATAACTCTTCACAATACCATATATAAACAGGTGATCACGTATTTCTCCAACTTCTTGACGTATCTGATTCAAACATCGAACACATGGACAATAATATGCCCCTTTGATGGGTTTCCCATTTTCTCTTGCAAATTGTAAGAACTCTTCAACTCCATTTCTGTACTCTTGACTAATGCGACTTGCATTCATCCAACTTCGATTCATTATCTATATATTAACACAAATTAACTATTGACTCAGTTATTCATAATTTTTTTAACCTAAACTACAACCCTAAAAAATCGATGGTAAACTAAATGTCAATGCCTAAAAAAGTCTCTTCTTTAATGCATCTGGAACGGCCCGTACTGAAACTAGAACTGGACGTTCCAGATCAACAAATTACAACAAAAAAAATTCCAGCAGAACGGGCCGTTCTCCATGCAGAACGACCCGTACTGCTTGCAGAACGGCCCGTTCTGCAAGGAGCACGGCCCGTTCTGCAAGGAGAACGGCCCGTTCTGCAAGGAGAACGATCCGTTCTACAAGGAGAACGGCCCGTTCTGCAAGGAGAACGGCCCGTTCTCCTTGCAGAACGGGCCGTTCCAGAGGAACAAATAGCAAAAAAAAAACAAATAAATTACGGGGACAACAAACTAACCTCAAACGACCAACGTGCTGACACTTACAAACTTGGATACGTTGAATGTAGCCGTAAACGCAGTGGGAGACTCAAGTAATTCAGAGGATTTCGTATAAACTGTGAGCGCGGGAATGAAAATGGGACTTTGGGGGCAATATAGGAGAACTATTACGTCGAATAAGGCTTCGCCGACGTAAATTTACGTCGGCCTTGGTGGACTCTGACGTAAATTTACGTCGGACGTGGGTGGGACCGACGTAAATTTACATCGGACTAAAGGGAACCGACGTAAATTTACGTCGGAATAGAGGTACCCGACGTAAATTACCTAATTTACGTCGGTCTACGAGAGGTCCGACGTAAATTAGTCTCCACTTATTTACGAAACTGCCACCGCGTTTTTACAACGTCGGTGTTTGTGGTTTGCGACGTAAATTGGGAGACGTAAATACCCTTTTTTGCACTAGTGAATAATTGAAATTTGATTTAAAATATGAGTTATTAAATAGTGTATATCTAGATATACTTACTCTGGAAATAAGTGGATCTCCTCCTCTCGTCTCTTCCCATCTATATCTATATCTATATCTATATCTATATATCTATATATCTATATATATATATATATATATATATAGTTATGTTATGTTATAAAAAAAATATTTAACATTTGAAATACACATATCAAAATACTACTTTTTATTAAGTGTAATAAATTTAAATATCATAAAATGAATTTAATTAATAAGAATGTATTAATTTTTATACATCAACTGAACATAAATCATCATTGTTATCAACTTTATAAGATAATTGTTATAAAAATCAATAAACTTGTTCTATATATAATGATTATTTATGATTGAATAACATATATTATTATCGTATATATATATATATATATATATATATATATATATATTCGTTACGAATTTTACAATAAAATGTATTAATTTATACACATTAAAAACCCTTATTTTTATAAATTTTATTAAGAGAACTATTAAAAATAATGTTAAAAAGTTTATGGGGGTTACAAATTTAAACATTCTCAAAAGTCTTTCTCTGAACTGAAATTGTAAATGCAACCAATATAAATAATATACGAAAATTTGAATGGATTAAAAACTCAGTTCTATGTCATATTGTTTTAATATTTCTTAAGCTTTGACTCCTTATATTTAAGTTGAACGTTTGGGAGAGATGGCTTAAACCTTTGTGCAAACAGAAACTGTATACGCAACAAGTAAAAAATACAGGAAATATTGGATGCATTAAAAACCCAGTTAAATATATATATATATATATATATATATATATATATATATATATATATATATATATATATTTGACTGACAGTTAATTAAATAAAAAACTACTTCAGCCTTTAAGGGGAACGTTAAGTGAGGTGGCTTCAAATGACTGGTATATATTGGGGTTTATTCAAATGACTGGTATAATAAAGAACTCATAGAACGTATGCCAAATGGTTAACAGAAAGGTTAGAAAATGATAAAATAAAAGTAAAGAGCGAAGGAAAAAGAGGAGAAGAACATGGCACAAAGCCATGAGGAGAAAACGTTACTTGGTAAAGGAATGGAATGAAACTCATTGGATCATGAAATGTCTACAGAATTTTGTTAAACACTAGTACTGCAATATTATTCTCAGTCATTTTATTCCTCTTTTTATTATTATTATTATTATTATTATTATTATTATTATTATTATTATTATAATGTTAAGTATATATGCAATGGGTTCAGGACTCACGGTTTGGAGACATCTCGATCTAAATTGAAAAAAAAGAAGAAGAAAAACTGACATTTAATCACCTAATTAGTAATATGTTTAAATAATTTGTCAAAGACATTAAATAGTTAATTCATATTATAAAATAAACGTGGTCAAGATATTATAAGATAAATACAGTTACTTATTAAGTAAAATTTAATTTTAATTCTTCACATGTAATTCATTGGTCAACCTTTAATTCACATGTAACAGGATATTTTTCCTATTATATTACTTATCTATATATTTATGCTAGATTTTTTTTATTTTTTTTTACATATAAACTATAACTCTATAAGTATTTTATATAGAAAATAATCATGTTTAAGTTGGGTTGAAAAAAGAAATAATTTATACTTAGATTTAGAACACGTGCATTTCATATGTATATAAAACATTTATTAATTTATACCTATTTTATTAATATATATATATATATATATATATATATATATATATATATAATTTCAGCTTCTTAAAAAGTCATAAGTGCTTTATGTGTTTTTGTGTGAAATGTTTAATTTAATTAACGCAACCAGATATTTGCAAGCAAGAGTAATTCAAAACATTGAACAATAAAAAAATACTATAAAATTATAATAAAATATATAATAATTCACAATTTAATATACTTTTTGTGTACAATGTTCTTCTCGTATGGCTTTTTTTTTTTTTTTTTTTTTTTTTTTTTTTTTTTTTTGTGTGTGTGTGTTTGTATATACTAATCTATCTACATATAGATTTAACTTAAGAAAATAAAATAACAACTCGCCTACAATTTAATTTTTCTTCAATTTGAAGTTCAGGTAGCATACGAAATTTTTTTAAAATATTTGAAACGATTTTTATGCTCCTTTATTTAATTAAACATAAACTAAATACTTAAACAAAAATTCCAATATGATTAAATATTTTTTTTTTAAATATAGGGAAAATTAAGATAATGAAAAATAAAATGAAACTTTAAATTAAAGTGATATTTAAAAAATAAATATTAAATTATATTAAAATATTTCATTTTACAAATTTATTGCGAAAAAAAGAGATCTTAATCAACAATTAACTAAACACACACACATATTAGTATATTACATAATATCTTTGCTTACTTATATTTTTCATTTATAATAATGTTATTATGAAAGTGATTATTTTAGACATCATAAATGAATTAAGATTACTTTTTACTTAATATATCTAAATAAAAATTATTTTTATAATTGTATACAATAGTATTTAATTATAAATATATTAATTATAAATATTGAAATAATTTTTATTCACAGATAATTTAAACACATACCAATATCATCCAATTTAGAAAAAGTAAGAAAAAATTTGTTTTTGACAAAGTTATCTTATAATACACTACTAGAATTTCTTTTATTACATACGATTTTTCCTGCAAATTTTTCATAAAAATTCGCAGGAAACGTTGTTTCTACAAATTTTTCTGTGAAATTTTATATGCAGGTAATACCTTCGTGGATAATATCTTTTTACAAATTTTAAAATTCGTAAGAAATTTTCCTACAAAATTTCTTGTGAAAAAAATTTGCAGGAAAAGTTTCTTGCAAAAAAAAATTCGTAGGAAAGTTTCCTGCAAATTTTTTCGCAAGAAATTTTGCATCCACGCCTCCAACATGTGATACATAATTTTTTAAATTCTAAGATTATAAATTATAAGCTTAACACTCAACCATACAAATCAACTTGTAAGGTAAGTGTTGCCCTAACTTATATACTTTTTAATTGTTTTATTTTCAATTGACGTGGGACTTGAAATTTTTTTAAAATATTAAACTTATAAATTTAAATATTTTTTTTAATTTTTCCTACGGATTAAAATTGGCAGGAAAATCTGCAAGAAAAGTTACATGCAATTTTTTTTACCATTTAGTAAACATTACTTGCGAATTTATTTTTGCAAGAAAATTTGCATGAAATAAAATAAAATTCTTACAATATTTTCTGCTAATTCTTACCATGAAATTTTTTTATGATCATTAAAATTGTAGCAAAATTTGTAAAAATTTCTTGTAGATTATTTTTCATAAAACAAATTTTTAAGAAATATCTGTAAATTATTTTTTGCAAATAAATTCTTAAAAAATTTTTGTAAAATTATTATTGCAAAAAAATTCGAAAAAAGTTTTTATGAATATTTTTTTCAGAAAAAATTCGTAAGAAAATGATATTTTTCTAGTAATGATAATTGTAATATTTGTTATATGTGTTATTATTAAACACTATTAGCCCAATAGTTGATAACATCCAGGCCCAAGAGAAACGTAGCAAGTTGTGATGATTTCATCCATTGATATTTAGATTTTATGTTAGATAACGATTTGTTTTTGAAAAAGTTATCTTACAATAATAGTAATTAGACCGGTGATAAACACACCTCCATTCTTATATAAATACACCCCTTTTTTTTTAAAAATATATGAAATTCTTAAATTACCCTTATTTGCACCTATCTTCTTCTTTTCCCTTCATGCACCTCTCTTCTTTTTTTTCCTCCGCACCCACACCTCTCTTCTTTCTCCTCCTCCGCTCACCTCTCTTTTTCTTTCTCCTCCGCACGCACCTCTCTTCTTGTTTTTCCTCCACACGCGCACCTCTCTTCTTCTTTCTCCTCCGCGCACCTCCTCGTAGACTAGAATATACTAGAATGTGAATTTAGGAGATGACAGCTGTTTCCTCATAGATTCAAAATCAAAATTGACCTGCGAAATTTCAATCATGGAGTAAGAAAGGATTCAATCAGTGGAAGCACTAGTGAACATATAACATTTGATTATCTATTAAAATCAAGATTGCTTGTAGTAAGAAGAACTGCCTCATATGCGACTCTAAACTGAATACTCCAGATGGAAAAGGCAGGAAAATCTATTAAAACACTTTTGCAGTTTGACCAATTTAAACATTTTCTTCCTTCAATGTTCTCCAGTTTTGCAGGTCAATTGGCATCATGACATGATATAAATAAATCCTCTTGCGTAAAACTTCTTTGCATAAATGCAGAGCGTAAGATAAAGTTGTAAAAAAGTCTTTTCATCAATTTAGTATAGTCACTTGTTGAATCAAAAACCTCAACATCAAATGGTCTTTCAGGGCCTGTAAAGTTTGTAATACCAGTTTTGGTGATATCGACCTGGGAAAACATACAGAATGGAGAAACAAGGTTTAGGTTGATGAAACACATTGCAGGCTTATCTAAAAACTGAAACAAGGTGGTAAAGAAAAGGGTAACATTTGTGGCCAGGTTACGAGCAGTACATCTGACAGATCTTCAGCAATCAAGTACTCCTTAATTGTTGTTGTGAATTCATTTATATTGTTACATCTGGCAGATCCTCAGCTACCTTTTGTAATTCCACCATAAAAGTATGGACTATCTACGAGGAAACAAACGAATTCTAAGCATGACAGAGAGAAGCAAGGACAACGAGAAGCAAACTGCAGAAAACAAGTTCTAATGGTTTAGAGAAGAAAGTGACGAAGAAGAGAAGAAGGGAGGTGCGGAAACAAGAAGGGAGGTGCGCGTGCGGAGGAGAAACAAGGAGGAGAAACAAGAAGAGAGGTGTGCGTGCAGAGGAGGAAGAAAAAGAGAGGTGCGCGGAGGAGGAGGAAGAAGAGAGGTGTGCGTGCGGAGGAAGAAAAAAAAAAGAGGTGCAGGGAGGAAAAAAAAGAGAAGAGATACAAACAAGGGTAATTTAGGGATTTCATATATTTAAAAAAAAAAGGAGGTGTATTTATATAAAATGGAGGTGTGTTTATCACCAGCCTAGTAATTATTGTCTAATATTGCTGCTAAAACACTATTAGCCCAATAGTTGATAACATCCGGGCCCAAGAGAAACGTAGCAGATTGTGATGATTTCATCCATTGATATTTAGACTTTCTCTGTTAGATCACGATTTGTTTTTGACAAAGTTATCTTACAATAATTGTAAGATCTATGTTGTATGTGTTATTGTCTAATGATGATAAAACACTATTAGCCCAATAGTTGATAACATCCAGGCCTAAGAGAAACGTAGCAGGTTGTGATGATTTTATCCATTGATATTTAGATTTTTTGTTAGATTATGACTTGTTTTTGACAAAGTTATCTTACAATAATTGTAAGATCTATGTTGTATGTGTTATTGTCTAATGTTGATAAAACACTATTAGCCTAATAGTTGATAACATCCAGGCCTAAGATAAATGTAGTAGGTTGTGATGAATTCATTCATTGATATTTCCGTTAGATCCTTAGCTGTGTTGCTAACTAATGATTGAGTTTATTATTTCAATTATGTTAGTCATTTTCATTATGTTGTTATTTTCTTAATTAGTGTTACTTTAGTGTGTTATATAATGTTGTGTAAGGAATAAGAAGGTAACTAGATTAAATAATTAAGATCACCTTGGTAAGAGTTGGGATAGATTGTATATATAGGATCTTAGGTTCAAACTCTGATGTCATCATTGTATTTTTATTGGATAAAAATAGGAAGCTAGTTGTTGGAGAGAAAGATACGTACACTCTAGAATGAGGTTGAATAATGTATATTAAAAACTCGCATTTTTATAGTAAGGCAGTGAAAAACATAAACAAATGAAATATTAAAATGTAATTAAACGAAGTGATAAAAAAGATAAAATGACACAAGTGTTTTTATACTAATTTGTCTCTAATCCAAAGATTACATTCATTTCTCAATCCAACTAGATTGAGTTTCACTATCTTCAACAAGATACAGGTATTCTTTAGCAAGTCACTTTTGGCTAAAATCAAGTATTTTTTCAACAAGTCTCTCCAAGCTTAAACCTAAGTATTCTTTAAACAAGTCTCTTTAAGCTTAACCACTAAGTATTCTTTTAAACAAACATCTCTAGACTTAGCCCTTACAAATACAATTGATAAGAGTTACCAAAATAGCTCCGTCTCTTCTAGACGTGATGCTATAAAAATTTGGCACAAGTAGTCTACAAAGAATTCTATAAGACTTGCTATAAAGGTCTTCTTCATAGAGCTTCAGCTGTTTATTTCATGTGTTTGCTCATCCTTATTCACATTGAGCATTCTTACTTGTCTCTCCATCCCCCTTTTTGTTTGAGGGCTTGACCCTTATATAACAGCTTTAGAAAAAATGATCGTTGTAATAACATTCAAAATTTAAACGTCCAAATTTCCTTGAGTTGCTTCATCTATCTTCCTAGTTGTTCTTTAGAGGGTACTACAATGCAAGCATTAAATGCTGATCAGAGATGCATGTATCTCCTATCTGATCTAGGCAGCTACTTATCATCTCTTTCTTTTGTTTTGAGTGTGATAGAATGGTGTTAGAGTAGAACCATATTCTTTTTAGTGTCTTTTTCGAGATATTCTTTAAAAAAGTGTTTGTTATCATAAAAACTATTATAACGCTTTAAGGGATTCCAAATGATACTCTAGGCTTTCTTTTGATTTTACACTAGTTTATTATCCCATCATGTTTTATCAGTAAGTGGTCAGTGGGGCCAATATTTGTTTGGCCATTCTTTCACAATTCTTGTTGATCATTGTAGTTTGAAGGATTTAGAACTTGTTTGGATATAGTCTAGAAGGGTTTCAAAGAGTTTATATATAAGAAATAAAGAGCATTTTTCAATAAAAATCTCTTTAAAACGCTTAAAAACTTGTATTCAAACATTCTCTTAATGTTTTAATAGTCATTCAAACTCTAGAGCAACGTGTTTATTTAATTAAGTTGTTGGGCTGCAACTACACCATTCAATACAAGCCTGGTGTTAGTAATGTCACTATCGACACCTTATCCTATACCCATAACCAACTGAGGCTTATTGGATCTTTTCCATTCTTCACTTTTAGTTTCTAAATAATCTCAAACAAGAAATATTGCATAATTCATCACCTTTATTGAACTTGTATTAGTAATTCAACAACACCCTCTCATGATTACCCTAATTATAAACTTTTTAATGACTTGCTACTCTTTCAGGATGAATTTGGAATAATAAGGATAATTCTTTCATCCATTTTCTCTTATTAGATGAATTTCACAATTCTCCATTTGGGAATCATGTGTATTGTTGTACTGGCCCGGCTGAGTTGCCAACTTTCCCTCACTAATCTGCCGAATCAGCCAAAGGCCTACTAATCTGACTAAATAGTAAACTTGGGAGCTACTCAAAAGCCCTTTTGCTCTTACATCACTCGGTGCTTGGGAAGCAAGTGTACTGGCCCGGCTGAGTTGCCAAGTTGTCCTCACCAAGCTGCCAACTCGGTCAAAGGTTTACCAACCTGACCAAGCAGTAAACTCATTATTGTCGAGCTCCTCAGCTCAGCCACGAAACATGGACATCGGAACACCACATCGGCCCAAAGCGGCCACGTCATCAAACAGATAAAAATACAATCTTGTCACTTCGCCGCAATCACAAGGTAAAACCCTAAAAATGCCAATGTGCCGGTAGACAGTAAAAACCCTAAAATTACCAAGGTACGTCTGCTATATATACGAGACATCTGCACTATCAAGTACTAACTTTAGCATCAAAGTCTCTTTTGCAGGTACCACCACCATCTTGGAGCAGACAACCTGCAGACTAGTGTAGGCTCACCAATCTCATCAGAGAGATTATCACCGATCCAATCTCAGGTGAGAACATTTGGTGCCCACTGTGGAGCCGAAAAGAATTCCCTTTCTCGGTCAATCTTATGGTTTCTACCCGAAGCCATAATAGAAGAGTAGCAAATGACACAACTGAGAACGTGCCAAGGATAGAAGGAGACGCGACAATTCAACGCTTGGTCGAGCAGATCGAACAGATGCGGCGACAAAATACCGAAGCCCTTGAAGCTATGCGTGCCCAACACCAAGCTAACCTAGAAGCTCTGCGCCTTGAAAACGAGCACATCCATGCCTAGTTTCACCAACAACCCCCTAGCCAACCTCTTCAGCAAACAATCACCATGAAGAGGAACGCCAATCACGTTCGCCGCCACCGATGTCACATCGGTCACATGCACCAACGCATTGCTCTAGTCATGAAGTCAGCCACGCAACCACCCAATCTTTTCCACATCGGCTGGGTGTCAAACACCATCCTTTTGTCGATGGCATCATGAGGACACCTCTCCCCTTGGGATGGAAGCCTCTGAACATCGACCGTTACGATGGCTCGTCCGATCCAGATGAGCACATTGATGCGTACGTTACACAGATAAACCTGTACACCAATGACGACGCCCTAATATGTCAGGTTTTCCCAACTTCGTTAAAAGGCCCTACGCTCACCTGGTACACTCAACTGCTGATAAGATTAATTGACAATTTTGAGACCTTGATGAGGCAATTCACAACACAATACGCGACAAGTTGACCTCATCACATCACGTATGCCGCCCTAGCCAACCTCAGACAAGGCAAGAACGAGTCATTAAGAAAATTCATGGAACGATTCGCCAATGTGTCTATCCAGATACGTAAACTCAATCCTAAAGTCGCCTTGCACTCTATGCTCATGACATTGAAACCAGGACCTTTCGTCGATAGCCTTTGCCAACGACCTCCTCCCGACATGGACGAGCTCTGAGCTCGTGCCGCTGGGTATATTCAGATGGAGGAGCATGCCGAGTTCCATGAGGCAATCCATAGAAAAACACAAGGAAAGCAAGACCAAGATCAGACTACAAACATTTAGAGTTGGGGACCTTGTTTGGCAATTATGGGGAGAAGCAAGAACAGACTCCTCCGAAGGAAAAATTGCAGCCAACTGGGAAGGACCATTCAGAGTGACTAAGGACCTCGGCAACGGTGCATATCGACTAGAAGAACTTGACAGCAAAGCTCTCCCAAGAACATCGAATGACACCCACCTCAAATTTTATTTCTCTTAAATTGTAAATTCAGGTGATGTACTCTTTTTCCTCCTCAGTCTTTTTTCTCACTAAAAGAAAGAAAATTGTTTTTGGTCGATGAAGGTTTTAACGAGGCACACCCAAGAAATATCAACAAAGCAACTTTATTCCCACATACTTTTAGTATTGGCACACTAACATTTAAAATCACGACAACTTACCAAGGTTGAGTCCGAACCTTGATGCCAAGGTTGAGTCCGAACCTTGATGCCAAGGTCGAATTTGAACTTTGATGTTCCAAGGTTGAGTCCGAACCTTGAGATTACATTTTCTTAGCCAAGGTCGAGTTCAAACCTTGATGTGCCAAGGTCGAGTCTGAACCTTGAGATTACATTTTCTTGCCAAGGTCTAGTTCGAGCCTTGATGCCAAGGTCGAGTTTGAACCTTGATGCTAAGGTCGAGTTCGAACCTTGATGTGTCAAGGTCGAGTAAGAACCTTGAGATTACATTTTCTTACCAAGGTCGAGTTCGAACCTTGATGCCAAGTTGATGCCAAGGTCGAGTTCAAACCTTGATGCCAAGGTCGAGTCCGAACCTTGATGCTAGGGTCGAGTTCGAACCTTGATGCCAAGGTTGAGTTCAAACCTTGATGCCAAGGTCGATTTCGAACCTTAATGATTAGGTCGAGTTCGAACCTTCAAATAAAAATTACGTTGCCAAGGTCGAGTTTGAACCTTCAAATAAAGTGTATTGGCTCGGCTGAGTTGCCAACTTGTCCCTCACCAAGCTGCCAAATCGGCCAAAGGCCTACCAATTGGACTAAACAGTAAACTTGGGAGCTACTCAATAGCCCCTTCGCTCTTACATCACTCGGTGCTTGGGAGGCAAGTGTACTAGTCCAGATGAGTTGCCAACTTATCCTCACCAAGCTACCAACTCGATCAAAGGTTTACCAACCTGACCAAGTAGTAAACTCATTATTGCCGAGCTCCTCAGCTCGGCCACGAAACATGGACATCGGAACACCACATCGGCTCAAAGCGGCCACGTCATCAAACAAATAAAAATACAATCTTGTCACCGCGCTGCAATCACAAGGTAAAACCCTCAAAATGCCAATGTGCTGGTAGACAGTAAAAACCCTAAAATCACCGAGGTATGTCTGTTATATATACGAGACATCTGCACTATCAAGTACTAACTTTAGCATCAGAGTCTCTTTTGCAGGTACCACCCCCATCTTAGAGTGGACAACTTGTGGACCAGCAAAGGCTCACCAATCTCATCGGAGAGATCATCACCGATCCAATCTCAGGTGAGAACAATTGTAAAAACTCTTAGTTGGCTTAAGGCTAGTTTCTTTTGGCCAGGATGCAACATGATATTCTTTACTTCATCCAACATTACTCTGATTTCCAACATACTAAATATATGTCATGAAGAAGAGCATTAGCTTATTGCAACCCATGCCTTTTGAGCCTTTGGGAAGACTTGTATGTCTTTGGACTTTATCATATGTTTACCACTTTATCATGGTTTTTCGGTGATATTAGTTATGGTTATGGTTGATCGATTTTCCAAGGGATCACACCTCGAGTTACATCCTAGTCACTTTATAGCTACTAAAGTTGCTAAAGTTTACACGACCTTCCTAATAGCCTCATATCAGATCGTGATCTAGTCTTACGAAGCAAATTTTGGCAGGAATATAATTATTCAAGTTGAATGGTACTAAGTTGTGTACGAGAACATTTTACCATCTATAGAACAAGGTATTAAATAGGGTCTTGGAACAACACCTACTACGCCTGGGAGTCTGTGAAGACAATTTATTTAAATAATAATAAAATTATTATTATTATTATTACAAAAATTAATAATAATAATAATAATAATAATAATAATAATAATAACTATTTTCAAATGTACTAAGTAGATGGGGTGTGATTGCGTCCAACTTGGTTTCGTTGTAGGTCCACCACTTTCTATGAGCCTATGTTCACTCCAATCCATATCTAATTAATGGGGCAAGTCCCTCAGTTTGGCTAAATGGTGTTACAATGCCTCTTGCCACTGTGCTAATGGTCTCCCTAATTTCCTAATTACTTAGGGAAAGTCTCCTCCCAAAATACTTCTATACCATTTCTGATCTTAATTATAAACATTAATTTTTAAAGTTATATATTATTATTATTTTTTTTTATTTATATTTTTCAATTATTATTCTATTTTCTATGTATTCATTTATAACTAACATTAAATATGACAATCACGTAAAGTAAAAGATATATTTGAAATAAAATTTGAATTTACAGTATAATTAATTAAAAATAATAATATTAATTACATTTTTGATCTTGATGATTAGTTATATGTTACTTATAATTAGAATACGAGTTAGTATTTCTAAGCACCTTTACAATGGAACGTATTGATTGACTGCTCTCCTTTTATGATCGAATGCTAGAGTACCTCAAATGTAAACTACCAAAGGCCCAATAGAGTATGAAATATAATAATTTTCATCGTGTGATGTGTCTTATTCAGTTAGTGATTTGGTTTATACGAATCTTCATCCTTATCGTCAAGTTTTTCTTATTAAAAATCGCTACCAAAAGCTAGGTAAGCATCATTATGGTCCTTGCCAAATTTATCACTTGCCCTTTTCAAATTTTGCAAAAATTCATTAAAATTTATTTGGTGTGTTTGGATGAGAGATTTTATAAATTCAAGAAATTTAAAATTTTTATTATTTGAGTTATTTTGATTTTACTCTAAAAATATTTTGTTTGGATAAGTTAATTTTAAATTTTTAAAATTTTAAATTTTGTTTAGATATGATCTATCATGATAAAATTAATTTTAAAACTATATTCATATGTTGAGATTTTTAAATTAAATTTTATAAAAATAAATATTAACCAATTTTAAAATATTTAATAATTTTAAAAATTAATATTAAATAATATTTAATAATTTTAAAAATTAATATTAAATAATATTTAATAATTTTAAAAATATTTTTGAATATTTAATAATTAAAAGAATGAAGAGATAAGAGATAAGATAAAATATATAAGTAAAATAAGAAAAATAAATATGAATAATTTTAAATTCTAACTTTTTTAGGAGAATTTGAAATTCTGCTATTTTAAGAAATTTCATAAATGTTTTGATTTCAAATTCTTTATAAATTTTTTATTTAAACAAAGTATTTCATCTTAAAAAATTTGATTTTTTTAAATAAATAAATTATTTTATTTAAACTCTCTATCTAAATATATTATTTAAGTAGTTGCTATTTACTTAAGTCACAAATGGTACTTTACTAATCCCTAATGACTTGACAAATGAATCCCGTGATTAACATCCTACGATTCAACCATTGTCTTTGTTGGAGTTCAAATGGGACCGTTTTAATCACCCTCCTCGTCGCACGGTTTGGGTCCAATGATTAGGTCTTTCATTCCCTTGATACTAGTAGAAAAAATAAACTTTTAAAATCAATTATTTTAAACTTTTAAAATTGTTATTTTTTTATTTTAAAACAACTAATTTAATAGGTATGTATTTTTAAAATTAAGTGAAAATCAATTTTAAAGTGAAATAAATTATTTATAATCAATTTTAAAAGTGGCCTTTAAATTGATTATTTATAACCAATTTTAAAAGTAATTATATAATCTTAAAATCAATTCTTCCTCGTTCCAAGTCGTGTTCTTCCTTTTCCAGAACCAAGAACGTATGTTGCCACCACCGCCCCGTCCCCCATCATCACCATAACCTCAATCCTACCTACTCCTCCACCAACAATGACGACGAACCAAGCATGATAGTGGTAAACTAGGGGCAACGAAGACGAGGGGAAAACAAGAGTTGGGAGAGAATAAGAGAGAAGACTAAACATAAAGAGTAAAACTAATATGGAATATGCTATACGGGTTATGCTCTCATACACATTTTTCACTTTCAATCCTCCATCAAGTGTCACTGTCCCTTCTTTATTTTCCATTAGTTATTTTCCATCTGCGAGTCTTACTGGACACCTAACTACGTCTCTCAGCCCACATAATAAACTCAAGTTTCCTGTCATGTGGCTAGAGGCACCTGTGTCTATGATCCATTCACTATGTTTACTGTCATTTTGTCACTTGTGGTTCTTTTGTGATTGTTCAACAAATCCTTTAGAGTTTGCCATTGCTCATAACTCAGTCCACTCAATGCATTTACATTAGTCCCTTAGTCCCATTGGTTTCTACATTCAGTTGCATTGCATTTGCTTGAAAACTTCCATTTCTTCCTCCAATCAAATTTCTCGAATTATCGTTTGCATGCAAGTCATATGGTGAAGGTATCTTTTTCACCAATTCGGTCTTCTTCTCGATCTCAGCTTTATCCATGAGGAGAGTTTTGTCACACGTTCTCACTGAGACTTTGTACGCTCTAATACCATAACAAAGTTATGGAAAAAGAATCGTGTGTATCATTCTATTGATCAATAGGTAATTATATACAAGTATATGACAACTACAGATCTTAAACTATAGGTTAAATTATCTCCCTCATATCCTTGATATGATTTGACATTATTCTACAATAAAGGAGAATTAAAACGGACAAAATGTAACGGACAAAATGTAACGGACAAAATGTAACGGACAAAATGTATGCCAAATTAATTATTTCAATTGATGAAATAATCCCAAGAATTGTGCATGAGAGCATAACCCGTGTAGCATATCCCATATTAGTTTAAGATCTGTAGCTGTCATATACTTGTATATAATTACCTATTGATCAATAGAATGATACACACGGTTCTTTTTCCATAACTTTGTTAAAAATAATGAAGTAAAGGCACGAATATACCAAACCATTTTAAATAAATTGTTTTATAACCAATTTAGAAAAAAAAATGGTCTCACATTACCCCCATGTATAGGAATGGTTGTAGGATAGATTTTACTTTTGCATCTTGGTGTATTGAGCCATGGCTTTGTATTTTGGGGAGTTAGCTAGTGAGTTGATAATGTATATCCTTTTGAGTTTAGGCAATTTTGCTTACGAGAGATTTCTGTTTTACTTTGTGTAGAACTTTTGTATAACCTATTTCTTTAATTTTATTAATATATGAGATGTGCTTTTCAAAAAAAAAAACATTACCCCCAATTTTAAAAGTATTTTCTAAATTGGTTATTTAACAACTGATTTAAAAAGTATTTTCTTTATTTTTAATTTTGTAACCAGTTTTATATCCATGATGTTAAATCCAATTTTCCCACTAATTTTGTCGCCTTGAGGACAAGGTGTTTTTTTTCCAAGGGGCAGGGAATGATAACACTAGTGGCCCAATAGTTGATGACACATTTAGGCCCAATTGAAAACACTGCTTGACTTGATGGTTGAGATGATTTCATCAATTGATATTTAGATTTTCCATTAGATCCTTAACTGTTTTGTCAATCAAAAATTGGGATTTTTATTTCATTTCTGATAGGCATTTTTATTATGTAGTTATTTTTCAATGTTGTATCACTAAGTGGTCCAACATTTTTAAAGATGGATAAAATAGATATTTTATATCGATTTTAGACCGTTATAAATCTCGGACATAAAACGACATAACTTTTTATGTTAATTAAAAAATATTTAATATAAAAAAGTCTTGACTTTCTATGTCAATTATAAAAGTAATTGACCTAAAATGTCTTACCTTTTAGGTTTATTAACAATTGTTTCTCTGTACCATTCTTTTCCTCTCTTTCTCATACTATTGTCATGCTCTTTCCCTTTCGTTGTTGCATCTTTTTGCATTCCGTTATCTCGTTCTTCCCCCTTATCACTTCAAGTTCTTTACATTTTGTCACCATGCTCTTTTCCTTTCACTCTCAGATCTTTATATTTCATCATCACCATTCACCACTTTCTATCTCATTCTCGCATCTCTTCCCTCGCATCATCTACCACCACCATGTTTTTCACTTCTATTGTTTTTCTTTCAAACCACCACACGATCAACATTTAGTCAATAGTAATAGAAAACACAAAAAATAAATGAAAACAAAACAACAAAGTGCATTTTTTTGAAATTTTAAAATGCATTTTGATGTCAAGTATTGTTTCATCTGTTATAAAAAAGTTTTTTTCTATGTCAACATTACACGCATCATAAAATGTATTGGAGAGGATTAACTTTGTAGTTGACACTAACCTTTTTTATGATGGGTGTAATGACAATATTCAATATGAAAAAACATTCTATGATGGATAAAACAACACTCATCATAAAACATTTTATTATATTTACATCTTTGTCATCGCCTCACTTTCAATGTTGGGCAAATTATATTTGACATAAGATTTGCACCAATGAAAGTTCTTTTTGCATTTGTGTTTATAAAAACATGTATGAGGAACAAGAAGGTAATCAAAATATTATCTAAAATTTCCTTTTTCTTCTCAATTATGGATTTATCTGTATTGGAAAAAGCCCAAATCCCAAATCGACTAGAGATTAGGTAATTAGATAGTATATAAGTGGAAAGCAACCCTCACCTTACAAGCTGGTAATTTTATAGGATTGAGTTAGGCTTAAATCCACTATTCTAAGATGGTATCAGAGCCCAATAGTGCTGGACGTGAGGGGGTGTATTGAAAAAAACCCAAGTCCCATATCGACTAGAGATTAGACAATTAAATAGTATATAAGTGGAAAGTAACTCTCACCTTACAAGTCGGTTTTGTAGGGTTGAGTTAGGTTTAAATCCACTATTCTAAGAATCTGTCCTAACCTTGAATATAGAAAAATTCTTATTCCTTGTGCCACAAAAAATTGGTCCTAACAAATGCATCGCATATATTGAAAGCTCAAAATCACGTACATAATGTGTTGTTGTTTTGACATTATACCATCGCTGAATATATCATGTTGAGAAGAAAAGAACATAACCTCCCTAATCTCCTTGATAAATCCCTTTTGGTAAAATCATCATACGGCTGCCTAAAGAATGCTGAAACAATTTTGGTGTTCAAATTCCTTGGGTGTCTGGTTTCGGAAAAGTCGTCCAAGAAAAAAAAAATCACTCCTCGTAAAATAGTGTCACTTATATATTAAAGCAACACTTCGATTGAAATTATAGGAATTTTGGTAGAGAGGGAAAAAATAGTGAATAATAGAATAAAAGAAAATGGAGTAAAAAGATTGAATATAAGAAAAATATATTATAATATTGATATATCGCGTGAAATGTGTTACACACACTGATATCAGTGATATGGAAAGATATTCCTTTTAATTCATTACTTTTAATGCCAAAGCAAACACCTCCTATCATGTTATACACGATAGCATGCCTATAAACTGTCTCCTTCTTGTTGTATGTCTTTTGAGTGATGTTTTTCTACTCTTGCTATGTCTTATCATCAAAAGTTTCTTGATAGTTCCAGAAATTTTGTTATGATAATTTTAGAATGTGCTATAATTTTCTGACAAACAGAAAACATTATACTCTTGTTTCGAAAATTCCATCCAACTGGCTTGGGTGAAGTTGCAAAATTGTGTAATAAGCTCATTAAGCATGGTTCTAATAGACAAACAGAAAATGATTTTCAGAATCAATATAGATAATACTAAAAAAAAAAAGAACAAACAATTATCATACAGTAGTGATACATATTTAATAGTTATACAATATTTATTACTAAAAATTATTCTTAACAATATGAATATAATATATGTTTAGGGTTTGAGGCACCCCTAGTACTAGTACCACAAATTAAATGAAATTTGCTGTTTCAAAAAAAAACATGAATATAATATATGTTAATATATTATTAATTAAAAAATATAAATATAGATTATAGTGATATATTATATATATTATTAAATCTTATTTAAAATCAAATTTTTTTCTAATTATATATTAAATAAATTTATACCTATATATATTTTATCTAAATCATATTTTTGTATTTCATTATATATAACATATTTTTGTAGCAAAAATAAATTGAGAAATTAATGAAAGAAAATCACACTAACACAAAATCTCCAGCAAGTCAACTGAAACAGCACTAAAGCCCATGAATTTTCCCTAAAGGCCAATGGTACGCTGAACAGTAACATAGAAAAAGAAAAAAAAAACTTCAGCATTACTACTGCTTATGTATATATAAAAATAAAATAAAAAATTAGAATCAATCAACAAAACAATCAGTAGTGAACAATTTAGATAAGGTTATTCTTGAAATATTCATTAGTAATTAACACTTACAGTACTAAAACAAAGCTGTTATTTCCCTCTAAAGATCGAAAAAGTCACAAATTAGGATCTTCAAACAAAATCATGAAGCCATTTAGTTATACTACTCCTATTTTTGAAAAAAAATTCATCTCAAATTATCATTTCATCAAAACCACACTGGAATTTTCTAAGTTAATTCTAATTGAGCAAGGTGTATATCATGGTTTTAAATTGCGGTTGCGGTCGCGGTTGCAGTTACTGCGATTGCGAGTATTGCGATGCGGATTGCGGCTGTTGCGGTGTGAAATTATTAATTATTTTCACTAAATATAAAAAATTTATAATTATCAATATATATTTTATTTTTAAGGATTTATACATTTTAATTCCTTTTTTTTAAATATTCTATTATTTTAATGAATAATTTAATTTATTTTAAAATTATAGTATCAATTTGTCGTATTACGGATGTATTGCGGTGCATTTCAGATGTGTTGCGGACGCAACACCGTTACGTTGCAGAAAAATGTGTGATTTCTAGTCTCACCGCAATTGCGGTCCAATGCCGTTGCGGACAAGGCCGCAACAGCAATATTGCGGCTGCAATACGTGTTGCGGTCCGCAATTTAAAACCATGGTGTATATGAATCATGAGGTTGGGATGGAGGAGCCAATACATGCACTAGTAGGTATAGGGAAATGAAAACACAAGGTTGAGACGTAGGAGCAAATACAGTACCCAAATCAATATATATACCCATCTTCACTCGGGTTCCAGTTGGTTTTCTGAATTACAATAAAACCTCAACATCATATCCATGCATACAAATATACATTAATATTTAAAAGAGCAGAAAAAATACAATACTAAAGCAAATAAATCATCATTCATAGCCTAAATAAAACCATTAATAATAAATTATTCAAATATAATAGACTTAAAAATAAGTAAAGAAACGAATAAACCTTCAAAATAGTATCTCTCAAACACATAGTTTCTTTAAAAAGGAAATAATTGTCTATTTCTCGTAGCTTTCCTAAGAAGCATATAAAAATAAACGATTATTTCTCAATAGTCTGAACTTAACTAAACAAACACACATGCATCTCATGTCATCTCATGGTTGTCCAACACAAGGGTTGGATGAAGATGCAACATTTGCAGGAGGTATACCATATTCTTGGCTCAATGGTGAGGCTTGAAAGCGCCTTGGAACATTTGGTGCTGGATCAGTTCTGAGACCGTACTTGTTTGCACCACCATGGCTGGAGGGTCCAACATGCATTTTGTTAAGTGAGCTCGGTGGGATTGTAACTGATGGAGTTGAAGTTGCTGTGGATGAGGTTGAAGCTATTGATGAGGCAGACGGATCTGCCATGTTATCATCTTGAAGAGGCAAAGACTTTAACACACGAACTACATCACTCATAAGGGGTCTTGCTTTTGGATCAGTGCGAACACAGTGAGTGGCCAACCTCACTGCTTTATTTGCACCTCTCATTGAGTATTGGCCTTCAAGCCTAGGGTCCATCAGATAGCTTAAGTTGTCTTTGTTCTTGAGAAGGGGGCGCAGCCATTCCACCAAGTTTTGCTCTCTCTTGGGCAATGTTTTGTCCATGGCTTTTCTACCTGTCAGTATTTCAAGCAAGACCACCCCAAAGCTGTAGACATCACTCTTGGAAGTGAGGTGTCCTGTAACCACAACATGCATCATGTTAGCACCTCTAAAGATCCCAAACCAATGCAGAAGAAACTTGCACAACATGCAACATTGAAGCTTAAATCATGCATACATTGTTTCCACATGTCTAATGTAATATGTCATAAACCTAGGGTTTTGATACGGTTAGTTTTTAAACCAATTGATGTATGAGTTTCCATTTAATGAAGTCATTCATGTCATCTATTTTGCTATTTAGTAGGGATTAATGATTTATGCAACTAGTCCAAAAACTATCTATAAACAAATCCTTATTATCTCTTGATCTCGAAGGAGAATATCGTGTGTTCATAGATCCTATTGTATTGACTTGATATTAGTTTATCATGGAAACAAACTAAACATGGTCCAGACTAGGTATTCTCATAAAGCATGTAATTTATGACACATGAATACAACATTTGGCTGAGCAAATGGGAAAGGGATATCTAACAGCAAGGATAAGATTTCAACAATGAATTTCACTTTCTTTCATATTGATACATCCTTTCCAGAATAATTTAATCTAAACTTTCTATATGCCATTTTATTTAATAAATATGAAGAGTCCAGCTAGCAAGCGTGCATAACCACAAACCAAAGCGACACTAGATATATCATAAATGGAGGAAAAAGTGAGTAAATTTTCAGTACTATAGTAACTATATTCCCTTGACCATTAACACTTTTCATTAGATAGTTTAAATTTTCTCCCATTTTTATTTTAATAAATTAAAATTCAGTAAAGTAACCATATACATCCAGGTACCATGATTTTAAGTTACATACTCTTGAAGGACTGAAAAATTTCCAAGACTAGATGCAATTCAGACTCAAGGGTCAAAGCATTCTGATAACAATTAAAATAAGATGTTTGAGAGTATACTAACCTGTCATCACATATTCAGGGGCAGCATAGCCTTGTGTTCCTATTATTTGAGTTGACACATGAGTTGCATCTCCCACTGGACCATCTCTAGCAAGCCCAAAATCAGAAAGTTTTGCATTGAAGTTCTGAAATAGAATGAATGATATATATTAAGATGATGAAGGTAAAGATGTATATATGTTGAAAATTATGTAGCATAGTAAGAAATATATAATACCATATCCAATAAGATATTAGATGTTTTGAAGTCTCGAAATATCACTGGCTTTGAAGCTTCCTCATGCAAAAAAGCAAGGCCCTTCGCAGCACCAATCATAATTTTCAGTCTCAGAGACCATGAAAGCTGGCGCGTAGACCCTGTTGATACATGACACTATTACTTGTTAATTCTCAGTGAGTTGTTAAGCTAAATCAATCTACAAAGAAACAGATTAAAAGTACAAGCTAACATTATCATAAACCTAAGTTCAGATAGGATTGTTCACTTTATGTTCTTTAAATGAGAATAATAACACAAGTTAATACTGCAGAGATTAAATGAAGCACTTACAACTCAATCGCCCAACTGCATTAGAACCTATACCTTGATAAATGTCATTAGAACCTATATTTGGTCAACTCCAAGGCTCAACAATAAATTCTACAATTTATTTGTAGAAACTTATGTATGATTTTCTGATCTTAGATTGTTCAGAATTTTCTGTCACTTTTATTTTTTCTTAAATCCATGCACATAATTTGTACACATTTCTCACACGAATGAATTGCAAGAATATTCAAAGCCTCATACTAAGATGTATAAACTAGTAAATTGTGAAAGCTAATAATTAATTGTTATACCTTCACACAATCAAGACCAAAGACATCGCCTACTACATAAAGGAAGCATATATTGACATTTTAATTTTGTGAGATTGAAACAATGAACGAAAACTATGAGCCTGGTTATTTTAGGAAATATTTTCTGAATTTTATTTTTATTTTAAATAAAATATTTAATTAAAATAAATAATGTGACATTTATGTAATAAAAAATAAAAATATATATTTTCACACCATACGAGAACTATTAAATTAGAGAACACAAATTTCTACAAAAGAATAAGTTGAAATTAAGACATACTCCTGAAGGACCTGAACAGATGCTTGTCTAAGCTTCCTCGACACATGTACTCATATACCAGTAACCTATTGTCATCTTCGATGCAAAAGCCAACCAATTTAACCAGATTTGGATGATGGAGTTCACCCAGATAACTAATTTCAGCCTGCCAAACATGAAAAAAATGAAGAGAAAGAGTTTTTTTTTTTTTTTTTAATAACTAACAAGATATATATATATATATATATATATATATATATATATATATATATATATATATCAAATGTAATTTACTCAATAAAAACTGGTGGAAATTAGCTAACTGAAAAAGAAACAAAGTCAGGGTTTGTATGGTCACATACAAGCCATTCCTTATGACCCTGAAATCCCTTCAGGTTGAGACTCTTCACTGCAACTGGAATCCCTACTCCAGGCCTTGCTGCATAGTTCCCATGCTGGCTGATCCAACCTTTCAACACAGTTCCAAACCCTCCCTCACCAAGAAAATTCTCAGCTTTGAAATTTCTTGTTGCCAATTTAAGATCATTAAAGCTGAACCTTCGAAGAAGGGAAGAAGCTACTATAAGTTCCGGGCTCATGTTGGGAGTGCAAGATCTTGCACGGCTTCTAAATTTTTTGGTGGATGAGGATCTTGAATTAACTGGTTGGTGTCTAACAACATCAGTTGTAACATTTTTTCCTGTTGATTTACAGCGAAAAAGAAACACTTCTAATCATGTTTAATTTAATTAGCAACATATATATAAAGTGTACATGAATTGGACACATTAATGATCAATTAAGTATAAATTTGTCATGCCCTAGAAGATTAAAGAAGATCCTGAATTAGCCATTTGCAACATACAATGAATATATTTTAGTACTGAAAACATGCCTTTCAATTTTATTTCACAAGTTATTCCATTAACATAAGCATATATAGAATCTATGTTGGTTCAAGTTATTTTAAGAAAGGAATTGATTTTTTTTTTTTATGTGCCGAAAGAACTTTTGATGAATTTTTTTCCCAAAATTTATAATCCTGACTTTTCCTACTTTAACTTTTGTACTTATCACATGCCTCTCTCTCTCTCTTTTTTTTTTTTTTTTTTTTTTTTTTCCCTTTTCTGGTAAAATATCTGTTCCGTTTATTACTTTTATTTATTTATTTATTTAGTTTTATTTATCTTCTCTCCGGAGGAATATATGCCCTGAAGGATGTAAAGGAAAAAAATAAACATTTTATTTAAAAAAGCTAAACAGGATTTACATGACTGACTAATTAATATATAATTTGATTTATTGTAAATTAAATTGAGCAAAAAAGACCAAGTATAAGAAGAAGATAAGGAGGACATATCCAGAGAGAGATATGTAATGGTATATGGAAGAAAAGTCCGAAGACACCCTTGGGAGAAATAATAAAAGAGAAAAATAATAAGTGTATAATAAGTGATTAATAAAAATTCGCAAATAAAAAGAAACGTGGTATCGATTACGCGTTTGTAATTTTGAATGAAGGGTAGTTCAATGGTATATACTATATAGGGGAGGATACAAGTATGGGATTGCCACCTTGTATATATACCTAACCAATGTATGAATCAAAAGCGAATTTTTTTTATTGAAACGAGAAACTAGCGTGAGATCTAAGAAGAATAGTTAAGGTAGAAAATATATACCATAGCGTTGTTTGGTTTTTTCATTGGAGGAGCTTTCCTTCTCGGAATTCAAACGCAAGCAACATAGCAAAATCCTGAGTTTCCTCCAAAATCTTGAACCTTTTTCAGTTGTAGAACCTTGAACAACATCTTTGTTTCTCCTTCCATTGGATTTGCTCGCACTCGTAGTACCAACCTGAGTACCAGCAAGGCTCCCCATTTTTTCGGTTCAGATACCTAAAACATTGAACATATAAAAATTTCAGAACAAAACACAAGAAGAAAAATGCTAGCCAGCCTCACACTTTCAATACCTCCAAAAGGTGATTGTGTCAAACAATCTTATATGCTGCTTTGGTGCTTAATAAGAGATGTGTTTAATTAGAGTGTTTGATGCATCCAGTGCTTATTTAAGAATGGGTGTTCAAATATTTTTCATAAGTCAATGTGCTTGCTTTAATTAAATGATAATGATAAATGCTAGGTTGAAAGTTTAAAGTTTATTTGTGAGGTACACTTAAATGTTTAACGTTGTTGTCTCACAAAGATGAGTCTTTTAAGTTGTAAAATTAGTAATATGTAATAAGATGACCCATTTTAAATGGGTAAAAAGTAAAAGACGAAGAGCGTCAATATAATTTTTATTATTGATTAAAATTTATTTAAATTTAATAAATTGTATAAGTCTCACTCATAATATTAATAGGTTTTAGTATTGTTTTTAAAATAACTGCAGCTTTAATATTTAATAAAATTTTAAATAACTGATATTATAAGTTTTTAATATAATATTTTTTAAAATTCTTAATTTGCCACCGTGAACATTACCACTTTTAGGAAAATTATGTGAAAAATGATATATTTAATTACTCTTTCAATTTTTATAATTTCATAAATTTTATCTTCTAGTCTTTATAATTAAAATATTATATTTTAATAATTATATATGTGATTTTTATTTCATTTTAATTCTTAGAGTTTTATAAACTTTGCATTTTTTATAGTAATAAATGACAAAAACTAAAAAAAATAAAAAACACCATATATAAAAATTAAAATAGAACATTTTTAATTATAAAGACTAAAATATAAAATTTATGTAATTACATTAAAAAAAAACTTATATTTATTGTTGATTTAAATATAGGTATGAATATCTTAAATTGCAGTTATTATACAACGGAAGGTGTAATAATTAATAGAGTGTGAGATAAAAGCAATTTGTTAAACAAAAATGGAAACCTGCAATGGAGATACATGAACACACAGTCATCAAAACTCCAAATGCTCAATAAACTAAACCAACAAAAGAAATAAATTTCTCATGAACCCAAACAGATATACATCATGAAACCAGGAAGTGAACAAAGTCAACAAACCCCACATGGTGAAGTGGGGTTTTTCACACACACAAAGATAGAAAAAGCATGAGAAGAGAGGAAGATTGTGTTTGCTTACAGAAAGATGATTGAAGGATGCAGCAACTGAAAGGTATGGTGATGAATATCAGAAATGAGTGTGTTCAATGAAGGGAAGAGTACAAATTATATAGAACATTTCTCACTGCCGTGGCTTGAGATGACTAGTAACACGTGACACTCATTCACACAAGCAAGACAAGGGGTTGCATAAACAAACAAAGATAAAAACTCTGGTTTTCAAAAGAGAGAGAGATTGACGTGCGTTATGCATAAAAAAGCAGAAGGGATACTTAAAGCAATATTGGAAATAATCAATGAATGTTATTAGATAGAGATAAAAAAGAGTAACACGTACAAAGATATATAATAAAAATAGAGATAATCACTTATATACTTCTAATGTAAAAATTTTTACACTGACAGTCAATTAGAGTCATTAATAGTATTTTTTTTTATTTTAATTTAATTAAATGAGTAAATAAAAAGACACTATTAACAATTTTGATTAACTGTCAGTGTAAAAAAAACTTTAAGTGTATAAGTAATTAACTCATAAAAATATATTAAAAATTTATCAATTGGTCAACTTTTTTCTTTGCTTATGAGTGTAATATATATATATATCAAAATTGATAATTAAAGACTAATAATCTGTCTTTACTATTATTTTAAATCATAAGAATCAATCTTAAAACTATCAGGACTTCCTATGTTCTAAAATAGACACGTTTGTTAGTTAAATAAATATTTTAAATACCTATTTAAACTACTGTGAAGTTTAATTTGAATAGTGAATTAATGGTGCAAATAAGTTTAAAGTAGCTCGGTAAAAAGTAAGAAAAACTTTTAGATTTTGAAAAGTACCTGCAAGCATTAAAAGAAATTGACATTTAGTTGGATATATTTTATAATGATACAATACTTTTTAGTAAAAATTACTTTTATTAATACTATATATACAATATATATTAGTATATTTTTTTAAAATGTAGATATAAATTATAGTGATACATAATATATATTATTAAATTTTATTTAAAATTAATATTAAAATTGTATGTAATTATATTATAAATAGATTTATATTTATATATATTTTATTTATAATAATACTTTTTGTTTATAATATTTTTTAAATAAAATAAAGTTAAAGTATCTCAACAAAAAATAAGGCAAACTTTTAAACTTTAAAAAGTGTTTATAAAAAAATTAAAATCTATTATCTCACTCTAAATGTGAGATAATGCATTTCTATTCTTATTAAATTTAAATTTATGTCATAAATTGAATATATGGATTTAATTAATTTTTATGGAGTTAATTAATCATAAACTATTGATATCGATTTTATAAGATAATTATTATAAAAATTAATAAACTTATTATATACAATATAGTTTGTAATATTGAATAGCAGATATTATACAATAAGTGAATATATTATTTATTCATTATAAATCCTAAAATAAAACTTATTGATTAAGATAGTTTAAAAAAGCTTATTTTAATAAATTTTATTAATAAAACTATTAAAAATAATGTTAAAAAGTTTATGGGGGTTACAAACCATTCTCAAAAGTCTTCCTTCGAACAGAAATTGTAAATGCAACCAACATAAAATATCCGAGATATTGAATGCATTAAAAATTAAGCTCTATATAACTTTTGCTTTTATATATATATATATATATATATATATATATATATATATATATATATAATATAATATAATATTTCTTAGGCTTTGATTTACTATTATATTAATTTTAGTAATAATAAAAATAACTACAAAATATTTTACTACCATTTTCACATTAGTCATTGTATATGGTTTAATAAAATATTTATTGACAATTATTCTGCATATTGGTAAAGTCCTTATAATGATAAAGAAAAATGTATGAGTTTTTATGACATTTTTTACTATTTAATATCTTTTTACTATTGCCACTAAAAGCTTAAGAAATAATTTTTAGCTTATATACTTTTTAATTATATCTAGTCAATTTGGGACTTGTAAGACAAAAGTTATCCTCTACTTATATACTCTTTAATTACCTTCTTTCAATATGACACTTAGGTTTTTTTCAATACACTCTCTCAAGTGAATAAATGGTGAATGATTTGATATCAAATTAGAATAGTATGTTATGCACCCAACTCAATCCTACAAAATCAATTTGTAAGGTGAAAGTTGTCTTCCATTTATATACTCTTTAATTGTCTTATCTCTAATAGATGTGAGTTTAAGATTTTTCTAATAAAATTAATTAAAAATTACTTTTAGCTTTTAACCAACCATTTTCAATAAATACTCTTATAAATATATTTTTAGTGACTCTTATTTATTAGTTATTAATGTTTTTTATTAGATAATAAATTAAAAATAGTTAATTTATTACTATTAAATAATTATTGTTATTAATAAATTTTGATGTAGTGTAAATATATTTTTAGTGACTACTAATAATTATTAATATTTTTATTAAATAATAAAATAGAAATAATTAATTTATTGTCATTAAATAATTTTCGCTAACGTTATATTTTGGTGTAATGATTTCGGGTATATTTTTGTTTTTCTTTTGAGGGATGGCTCCAAACAGAATTTGTAAACACAACCAGTAAAAAGTACAGGAAATATTGGATGCATTCAAAACCCAGTTATATATAAAATTACTATAGCATTTCTACCTCATATTTGAGGGATAAGTTGTGTGAGGCATGGCTTCAAATGACTGGTAGATATTGGGGGGGTGCTTATTAATGAGGATCTATAAAGAACACACAGAAAGTATGCTAAATGGTTAAAAAGGAGGTTAGAAAATGACAAGAAAAGTAAAGAGGGAAGGAAAAAGAGGAGAAGAACGTGGCACAAAACCAGGAAGAGAAAACGTTACTTGGTAAAGGAATGGAATGAAACTCTCAACATTTAACAGATGCTTAATTTACTTCAGCATAGAACCATTGTTGAACCAAACATCCAAACATGTCATTGTGATAATAACTCATTGGATCATGAAATGTCCACAGAATTTTGTTAAACTCTGCAATATCATTCTCAATCTTTTTATTCATCTTTTTTTGTTTTTAATGTTAAGTACATATATATGTAGACTGAAAACTCTGCAATATCATTCTCAATCTTTTTATTCATCTTTTTTTGTTTTTAATGTTAAGTACATATATATGTAGACTGAAACTTATTATGGAATGGGTTCAGGTCTCACACGGTTTGGAGACACCTCTTAATCAAAAAAAAAAAAAACATATATATATATATATATATATATATATATATATATATATATATAACAGTTAATCACCTAATTATAGTTGTATGTTTAAATAATTTATTTATATCTATAATTTATCAACGACTTTAAGTTAATTCAGATTATAATTAAATGTGGTCAAAATTATAACATAAGTGCAGTTTTTTTTTTATTAGTAAAAGTTAATTTTAATGCTTCATATATAATTCTTTGGTCAACATTCAATTCCCTCATCATCTCAATATAAAACATCTGGCGATTGTTGGATATGTCACTGTATTTTCCTGTTTTGTTACTTATCGTTGTATTTATATTTTTTTGTAATAAAATTATGCAAAGGGACTCGTTATATATATAAATTAACTTTGTTCAAAATAATATATTTTATTATTATTTGATTAAACATAAGATTATTCTGTTCTTTTACGATTGTAACTACTTTTAAACTTGTATGGGACAATGCCCTTGGTCCATAAGTGCGGACTCGGCACCCTTGACACCCGAGTGCGCCGGACAAAGCTCTTGGCCAATCGGTTCGACAACCTTGGTACCCGAGGAACGTTTAATGTCACTACATGACACAAACGCACCTTAAATCGAAAAGGGAGTACTAATAAGCACATTAACCGGCCTCAATCATGAATTAACAGGTAATTGCGGATATAAAGTAAGTTGCAAACGTATTACCTAATTTAGTAATCCTAGTGCGGGCCCATCAAGCACAGGGCCCATTAATGTCAGTATAAATAGTCCACATCTCGAGGTAATGTCACGGTTCATTCAATAACTATTGATCTCTGGGCCTACTCTAACTTGAGCGTCGGAGTACCTTTTGCAGGTACCTTCCCTCTCACCGGAATATTCGATTGGAGCTCTCGTTCGGTCTTTAGAGTACAAGAAGTTTACTAGTGTGCCCTTCAGACAGGTACATTTGGCGCCCATCATAGGGCCGAACCGAGAGTTTTTGTGGAGATTAACAGAGCAAGTCGAGCGATGGCAAAAACGAGGAGGACGAACACAGAAGACCACCGATCTGGCGAAGAAGAGGACCATGTGGAGGTTGTCGATAAAACGGACCTTTCCGAAACCGTTTGTCAGCTGAAACAAGAAATGACGGCTATGAAGTAGCAGCGAGAGAAAGACGCAAGGGAACTTTCGGCCTTGAAAGCAGAAAATGCTGCATTAAAAAATTAAGATCCTTCGTGGAGGCCTACTCAACCAACCCACACTCAAACCCAAGGATCTTTCCAGTCTCATGAGATCCACACTTCGGCCCCTCATGCCTCAGTCGTTGCACCAGAAAAGTTCCCATCGGCCTTACCGACAATTGGCAGACCCACGGACCTAGCAACAATTGGATCACACCGACACCCCTTTACCCCGTCTATTATGCAACTGACGTTGATGGATAATTGGAAATCCCTGCCGATCGATAAGTATGATGGCACAACGGACTCTGATGAGCATCTTGATGTTTTTCTTACGCAGGTAACGTTGAGCACCACGGATGTGCTGCTTTGTGTCAGATTTTTCCAACATTTCTCAAAGGAAGGGCCTTGGGCTGGTTCACTCAGCTCCCTCCCAATTCTATCGACTCCTTCAACACATTGTCTTCTCAATTCAGTATCCAATTTGCAATAGGTCATCCACACAATCTAACATCCTTGTCACTAATCAGTCTTCGGCAGGACAAGAGGGAGTCACTTCAGACTTTTATGGATCGGTTCAATAAAGCGGCATTAGAAATCAGGGATCTTAACCCAGCTGTGACACTCCATCACCTCACAACGGCTTTGAAACCAGGGCCATTCGTCAACATCATCTACAAAAAAACCCCCTTGGACATGAATGACTTGCGAAGACGAGCCGATAAGTATATGCAAATGGAAGAATTAGCTGACTTTCGCAACCAAGCTCGAGCTGAAACCATGACAAAGAATGAGAAGATGATAGAGCAACCATTTAAGGGTCGCAATAAGGAAATAACACTTCGAGAACGACCTATGCGCGGTCTGAATTATTCTCAATATACTCCTTTGAATGCAAGTCGGGCAGCGGTACTCGAACAGGCCCTGGCATCAAAAGTGCTGTTAGTTCCAAAGAGAGCCTCAACACCTCTACGCGCCGACACAAACAAGTCATGTCGATACCACTGTAATTGGGGTCACTCCACCGAGGAATGTGCGGCCCTAAAAGATAAGATTGAAGACTTAATAAAGCAAGGGAAACTTCAAAATTTTGTCGATCGGCCAACCTCAACTCATCCTCGGATGAAGTACCAGCCTCGATACCGTGACCAACATGAAAGCGAGCGTTCCGATAGACATCGTCGTGAGCATAGCCGATCACGCGAAAGGAAAAAAGAACCCCAGACGTCGCACAGGCGTGTTATTAACATGATCGCAGGAGGGTTTGCCGGCAGAGGCACAACCTCATCGGCCCAAAGGAGATATTTACGAGGCAGTTTGGGCAGTACACGCGGTTGAGAAAATACCCTCAAGAAGGTGGCCAACTATAACCTTCAAAGAGGATGACTTCCGGGGCATCGACCCTGTTCAAGATGACCCAATGGTAATTAGCGTAAATACGCAATTGCATTGTTAAAAAGACACTGGTGGAATCATCAAATAGCAACTTCACCTTCAAATCCCGAAACAAACAGTCATACATGTAAAGCGAATCCATGTTTTGCGCATGCTTACCTAGAAAAACATAATCTAGATTCGGAAACGCATTGTTTTGGCATGCCTTCACCCCGATCAGATATGGATCCTCCTCGGCATTGAAAATAAGACATTTGGTGTACTCCAAAAGGTTGGTAATCATTCGAGCATCCCGATAGCGAGAATAATAAGATGATACTTCACCATTAACCCACTCAAACCCTGGAACATCGGAAGGCCCATACTTCACTCGGGTAGCAATGCACAAAGGCTTGGGCCGACCCTCCGAGTCGTGTTCAACATCGCGAGATGGTCGGCCCTCGGCTCGGAGGGCAACAAGAACACATCCGTTTGGACAATTCGAAGAAACGTCGGACGAGGACGAAAAAAAATTGGCCGAAGATAACGACCCTGACACCAATGACCCTACCGAGGACCCATCAACCAAAGACCGCTCGGAACCACTAATCATTAACTCAAAACGTACCCAAAAAAGAAAAAATCTATTCGGCAAAACTGACCTGCAAGTCACTCGGCCACATCACTCACTCGGCTGCTGAGAGAAGAAGCTCTATCGGGGTTTGGCGAAATGGAATGGTGGACGCCACCACCTATTTATAGCACTCAAAGGATCACGAAAATTTGAATCACCAAGGAAGAGAACCGTTAGATCTTGGAGATCCAATGACACAAAATACTCGGCTTTTCATTTCAAAACATTGCATTTGGTTGGACGCGACCTGACAAAACTCTCTCTCCTATTAATTAGCTTTGATTCGATTCTCTCTCTCCTTGGATTCGACTCACTCTCCAATGCTAGGCGGTGGCCTTAGTTCATTTTTACATTGCTGGCAACTTATTTAAGTTGATGTTCACTTATACAAATCCTAAGCCACTTAGAGCATCTCTAACTCCCAACCACTTTAAATGGGTCCCATTGTGCCACGTCACTCTTAAGCAACTCATATTATATTTTTACAAGTTTTGCTCCAATGGAAATTGCTTATAAACACACTACAAAAAAAATGATAAATAGTGGAGGTTATTTTGCGGAGGTTTTAAAACCCTCCTTAAATTATTAAAATCTGCCGTTTTTTTGTTTAATTTGCAGAGGTTTATAACTCCCTCTAATTAAAATATTATTTTAATTTATAGAGGTTTATAATCTCCTCTAATTAAAAAATATTTTTCCACTTAAATGTTTTTTCTCTAAAAGTTAAAACAAAAAGAAATTAGTATGTGACTCTACAAGTACTTCCCTCTCAAAAGATAAAAAAATCTTTTCATTTCCCTCTTAAAAGAATCAGAAAAAGAAATCCCTAAACCTTCTTTATCAATCTTTTCATTTCCCTCTTAAAAGAATCAGAAAAAGAAATTCTTAAACCCTCTTTATCAGTATATGGCTCCTTAATGTTTCCTAAATCCTGTGATGATTCCTGAGCCTCCAAAGTGAACCCTAAATCCCGTTTGCATCATTTTGATTCCTTTTGACGCTTGAGATTCCGGTGAGGGTGAGGGAGGACGAACGAGAATGCCCGTTACGTGACTGAAACGTGTCTCGACACTGACTGGATGGGCCGCGAGGTCTACGGAGGAACGGTTGGGGAGGGCAAGGCCTATGATAGGGGCGTGCGCGCGGGTGCCTTGGGCCGTTGATTTCTTACTTTTTTTTGTTTCGTTTGACAGATGGGAAAACATTCAAGAAGCCTCGGCGTCCGTGCGAGAAGGAGCGTCTTGATGCGGAGCTGAAGCTTGTCGGAGAGTACGGGCTCCGGTGCAAGCGAGAGCTGTGGAGGGTACAGTACGCCCTCAGCCGCATCCGCAACAACGCCAGGAACCTTCTGACACTCGACGAGAAGAACCCTCGCAGGATCTTCGAGGGCGAGGCTCTACTTCGCAGGATGTTCCGCTACGGTCTCCTCGACGAGACCCAAAACAAGCTCGATTACGTTCTCGCTCTCACTGTCGAGAACTTCCTCGAGCGCCGCCTCCAAACCCTTGTTTTCAAGTCCGGCATGGCCAAGTCCATTCACCACGCTAGGGTTCTCATCAGGCAGAGGCATATCAGGTTCCTCCGTTTTCGCAATCTCATTGATGGTTGTGTTAGTTGCGAGTTAATTGTGTTTTGTTTTGGTGAATTTTTTTTATTTTTTGGGCGCTGTGTTTGTTAGTTTATAGTAGTATTGTGGACTAATTGGATATGTTTAGGGAAATTTCATTTTTTGATTTTCCTTTTCACTTTGTTGGATTGCTTGCATTTTGTGATGAAGCCCCATTTGTGTGATTTTGTGTGTTTGGGTAAACCACATAATTATGATTCTTGTGGTAAACCACATCAGGAGGAATAGGGTTCAATTATTCTTATGCAAGTTGTATGTTGTTTATATAAGCTGTTTGGGTAATATAAAATAAGATCAAACAAATTAGCTGCAAATGAGATTGAGTATGATTGGATATAAGTTTAAAAGATTTTGTGTGCTGGAAAAGGCTTTTTATTTTCTGTAGGGGGAAGTACTCAAGTTTTTCTGAGCTTGTATCCATTTAGATTTTAGACTCATAATGTTTTTGCGTAATTTTGATTTTAATCATGTAGGGTTTATAAAAGGACCTTGTTTTGCATGAACTGAATGGGGGTTTATCATTCTTTTGATTTTCTGGTTTTATTCGCTTGAAGATGAAGCTGTCGATGTATGCTATCTATTGTTTTGGTGATGGCAATTTTTTATTTTTGTTTTGGGATTGGCAGGGTTGGTAGGCAAGTGGTGAACATTCCATCTTTCATGGTGAGGGTTGACTCTCAGAAGCACATTGACTTCTCGCTTACTAGTCCTCTTGGTGGTGGACGCCCCGGAAGAGTGAAGAGAAAGAACCAAAGGGCTGCTGCTAAGAAGGCTGCCGGTGGTGATGGGGATGAGGAAGATGAGGATTAGACTGTTAATTTTGTCTTTCTCTAGTGGTATTAGACCTTGTGCCACCTTTTACCTTGCTTCCCTAGTTTATGCTTATTGATTGTTATACTTTTTCCGTTCTTGGTTCCTTGTTTGAGAATATAATTTGCGTGATATATTATGTTTTTTGAACTTAAATATTTTAAAGTATCAAGATTTTCCCTTAATAACTTTGGTGGTGATTGATTGGTTTACTGGCATCTACTTATGAACTTGTAGTGTCCCCTGAGTATTTTCACCTGGTTTAAAACATCATAATTTCTTTGGTGATTGAATCAAACATGTCTGTGTTACTCTAGTTTTACGTCCCTGAAGATATACAGGGAAAAGCTTGAGTCTCATTCATAGTAATTAAATAACATTATTAGGTTATAGCATGGGCAATGTGAGTCGGATAACTTCTAAGCCACACTACCACACTGACATGTAAAAGCATGTTGGGGCTTAAACATTATTGTGAAACCCAAAGATAGCATATAGAAGTGGTTGGTTACTTATTCCATTAAATGCTTATTTTATTAATCGATTCCATCGTAATGTAGAATCATTTTAAATTGGTTGAGTGAGTTATATATGGTTCTTTGTTTTCAATTTTTAAATTAGTGTCACCTCATCCAAAGTTACAAGGTTTTAATTAAAAGAAATCATATATAATCTTCGATATCTAGTATCTAGTATTTATATAGTTTATCTTGATGTCTCTCTTGTTTTGATTAAATATTGTAATCTTTATTTTTATGTGTTTACAACCTGCATTACATTTTTATAGTTTAGTAAGAAGTTCACACTTGTCTAAATATTATTGTTTACTGTTGCACTTCTTTAAAGGTAATAATTTGACTTATAAATGTTGTTATTATTTTATTTATTAATTATTTTAATCTTGTTTTAATTTACATAGTATGTCATGTTTAATTTTATTGTTCTTTAAAATAATTGTTTGGAATTGATTTTTTTATTTATTGATTGTCATTATGATATAGTATGTGTGATACACCCTTGTATATAGTATATATAACTAACTATTTTTTCTTTTCTTATTTCAGCTAAATGATGCTTCAAGTGTTTCTAATACACCTTTGGATGCAAGAGGATCTTCTGGTGCTAGCAACCCTTAGTTTTCTTATAATGTATTTTGGATTTAAATTTTAATTAGTACAAGACTAATATTACTTTGTTATGGATTTTATGTCATACTTTGATTTACAATAGAAATTTGAATTGTAAATTTTTGAACTATACACTGTTATTTTTGTTATTGGAAATATAATTTCTACGTCCACATTATGAGTATTCTTTTATTACATTTTTTATAGATATCATAAGAAAATGGGAAATTGTAATACATGTAAATTATGAAATTAAAATAAGTATAAAAAATTGTCATATACAAGAAAATAGGGAGAATTAGAAACTCGACTGTAAAATCTCTATTGTTAGAATGCTTTAAAAAAAACCTCCATAGTTAGTATAGTTTTAAAACATCTTTCAATAAACCTTCATAGTTAGTTTAGGTTTAAAGCCTCCTTTAAAAAACCTCCATAGTTAGTGTAGGTTTAAAACCTCCTTTAAAAAACCTCCATAGTTAGCGTAGGTTTAAAACCTCCTTTAGAAAACCTCCACAGTTAGTGTAGGTTTAAAACCTCCACAAAAAAACCTCCGCAAAATACTATCGATACCAGAGGTTTTTAAAAACCCCTGCTAATTGCTTGTGGCGAATGTAACTGCGGAGGTTTTTGAAAACCTCTGCAATTTATTTTGCGGAGGGTAAAAACCTCCACTAAACGCAAAAACAACCTCCATTATTTAGCACATTTGTTGTAGTGACACCCATACTTTTTTACAACTCATACTACACTTTTTGACATCTCACACTACACTTTATTATAAATTTTAAAAAAATTAATTATTATAAATACTATATAAATATGAATAACAAATAAAAAAATTATAATAATAAAAAAAAGTAGCTTAATATATTCTATAATAAAAAATTAGACTATTTTATTTGAGAAAATATTTTCTATTTTTATCTTTAAAAATAATTTTTATTTTTAAATTTTTAGATTTAGAAAATTTATCTCGTTTGAGTTCTTGTTTTCTATTTAGAAAATAAAAATACTAAAAATGTGTTTGATTTAATTATTTTTTAATAAAATTTTACGAAATACATTTTTTTATTATAAAAATATAAAAAATAAAAATAGAAAATAAAATGTAAAAAATAAAAACAGAAAATAAAATATAAAAATAATATGGGATATGATATACGGGTTATGCTCTCATGCATAATTCTTGAGATTATTTCCTCAATTAGAATATTTAATTTGGCGTATATTTTGTTGGTTTTAATTCTCCTTTATTGCAGAATATTGCCAAATCATATCAAAGATATGAGGGAGATAATTTAGCCTGTATACTTGTATATAATTACCTATTGATCAATAGAATGGGGGACGATTCTTTTCCATAACTTTGTTATGGTATTAGAGCGTACAAAGTCTCGGTGAGAACGTGTGACAAAACTCTTCTCATGGATAAAGCTGAGATCGAGAAGAAGACCGAATTGGTGAAAAAGATACCTTCACCGTATGACTTGCATGCAAAAGATAATTCAGGAAATTTGAATGGAGGTTTTCGAGCAAATGCAATGCAAGTGAATGGAGAAACCAATAGGACTAATGAAAATGCATTGAGTGGACTAAGATCTGAACAATGGAAAACTCTAAAGGATTTGTTAAACAATCACAAAGGAACCACAAGTGACAAAATGACAGGTAAACATAGTGAGTGGATCATAGACACAGAGGCCTCTAGCCACATGACAGGAAACTTGAGTTTATTATGTGGGCTGAGAGACGTAATTGGGTGTCCAGTGAGACTTCCAGATGGAAAACAACTGATGACAAACAAAGAAGGGGCAGTGACACTTGATGGAGGATTGAAAGTGGAAAATGTGCTTTATGTGCCAACATTGAGTTGTAACCTGTTGTCTATTTCTCAATTGACAAATGAAACAAATTGTGTTGTCTATTTCACTAACAACTTATGTGTTATGCAGGATTGCACTTCGAATATGCTGATTGGAGTGGGTGAACAACGAGATGGACTTTACTTCTTTAAAGGAATTCGAAGTGAGAAAGCACACAAAGCTAATGGAACTTGCGAACTTAATCTGTGGCATCAACGCATGGGGCACCCTTCTTTCAAGGTCACTAAATTAGCTTCCAACATGAGGTGTGATAACAGTATTTTAAAGAACAAACCATGTGATGTATGTTTACGGGCTAAGCAAACTAGAGATGTCTTTCCATTAAGTACAAATAATGCTAATGGTAGTTTTGAATTAATACACTGTGATTTGTGGGGGCCCTATAGAACCCCCTCTTCTTGTGGTGCTTCATATTTTTTGACAATAATGGATGATTTTTCTCGTGCTATTTGGATTTATTTGATTTCTGATAAAAGAGAAGTGTCACGTACATTGCTGAATTTCTTTGCATTAATAGAAAGACAATTTGGCAAACAGATTAAAGTGCTACGTAGCGATAATGGTACTGAATTTACATGTTTGAGAAACTACTTTCATGAACACGGGATAGTATTTCAAACATCTTGTCCAGGAACCCCACAACAAAACGGAAGAGTAGAAAGAAAGCATAGACACATTCTTAATGTTGCTCGTGCTCTACGATTTCAAGGTAATCTCCCTATTTCTTTTTGGGGTGAGTGTGTCTTAACAGCTGGATACTTGATTAATCGTACTCCCACTCCAGTGTTTTCTGGAAAAACACCGTATGAGATGTTGTATGGTCAAGCCCCCATGTATGAGCATTTAAAAGTTTTTGGTTGTTTATGCTATGCACACAACTTGGATAGACATGGTGATAAGTTTGCTAGTCGAAGTCGAAAGTGTATCTTTGTGGGTTACCCCTATGGGAAGAAGGGTTGGAAATTATTTGATTTAGATACTCAATGCTATTTTGTGTCTCGTGATGTTGAGTTCTTTGAAACGGAGTTTCCTTTCACACCTACAGCTGGGGTCAAATATGATTTATCTGTGGATTCGTCGTTAATGAACGATACATTGGATAATGATGATGATAATGATTTGGATAATGACACAAGGATGGGAGAAAATACACTCAATGAGGTAGTTGTAGGTTCTGAAGTGAGGGAGGGAACTGTTGCCTTAGACAGTGAGAGAAGTGATGAGCTCTTAGAAGAAGGAAATAATCCAACTCCTAATGTTGACTCACTAGAGCTTGTTCGTCAAAGCAGTTTGGAGGAACTAGGAAGAGGTCATCGTACCAAATTGCCTTCCGTGAAGCTACGTGAGTATGTAACTCACACCATAAAGAAGTTAAGTCCATCTCCAAGTCAATCCACTTCACAGTATTCTTCAGGTACTCCCTATCCTATATCTCACTATATAAGTTGTGAAAATTTCTCTGAAAAGCATTGCAGGTTTGTTGCTGCTATTACTCTAGCCCGAGAACCCATTCATTATGCTGAAGCAGTGCAAGATGCCAAATGGAGGCTTGCAATGCAGCAAGAACTTCATGCACTAGAAGCCAATGGAACATGGTCTCTAGAAACTCTACCGGATGGGAAGAAACCTCTTGGTTGTAAATGGGTATACAAGATCAAGCATAATTCAGATGGCACGATAGAGCGATACAAGGCGAGGCTGGTTATTCTCGGGAATCATCAAAAAGAAGGGGTTGACTATACTGAGACATTTGCCCCTGTTGTCAAAATGGTTACGGTTCGCCTTGTTCTTGCTATTGCAGCGACAAAGAAGTGGGAATTGCATCAAATGGACGTCCACAATGCTTTCCTTCATGGTGATTTACATGAAGATGTCTACATGAAGCTTCCTCCGTGCTTTCATGCTTCTCAACCGAACCATGTTTGTAAATTGAAAAAGTCTTTATACGGTTTGAAGCAAGCCCCTCGTTGTTGGTTTGCCAAATTATCATCTGCTTTGATAAACTTTGGATTCCGTCAATCAGGTTGTGACCACTCACTCTTTACTCTTCTTTCCCATGGAGTGCAAATGATGGTTCTGGTATATGTAGATGATTTAATCATATGTGGGAACGATTCCGCTGCAATTCAACGCTTTAAAGAATATCTTAGCAAGTGCTTTCACATGAAAGACTTGGGACATTTAAAATATTTTTTGGGAGTAGAAGTTGCAAGGAATTCAAGTGGAATATTTTTGTGTCAACGTAAATATGCATTAGACATCATTCAAGAAGCAGGCCTGCTTGGTGCACAGCCCGTGGCTACACCTCTTGAGCAAAATCATCAACTTGGACTCGCCACTGGACGCTACATTGATCAACCTGACAGGTATCGACGCCTTGTTGGGCGCCTCATATACTTGTGTTTTACCAGACCGGAATTGTCGTACTGTGTTCATACCTTGTCGCAATTCATGCAACAACCGCGTGAAAACATTGGAATGCAACCATTCGAATTGTGAGATACCTCAAAGGAAGTCCTGGGCAAGGAATTCTCCTCAAAAGCACATCTGATTTCCACCTACATGGATGGTGTGATTCCGACTGGGCCGGATGTCCATTAACTCGGCGTTCAACTACTGGGTGGGTTGTGTTCTTGGGTCACTCTCCTATATCTTGGAAAACCAAGAAACAACATACTGTCTCTCGTTCATCTGCTGAAGCAGAATACCGTTCTATGGCTACTACTTGTTGTGAACTTAAGTGGCTCCGGAGCTTACTGGCTGATTTAGGCATTTCTCATAAAGGACCTATGCACCTCCACTGTGATAGTCAGGCTGCTTTGCATATAGCGAAAAATCCAGTTTTCCATGAACAGACAAAACATATTGAAGTGGATTGTCATTTCATTCGTAATGAGATACTTCAAGGCACCATTCAACCATCATATGTTCCGACACAAGAGCAACTTGCCGACATCCTTACAAAAGCCTTGGGACGACATCAATTTCAGACTCTGCTTAACAAGCTGGGCATTCGTAATCCTCATGTTCCACCTTGAGGGAGGGTAATATGGGATATGATATACGGGTTATGCTCTCATGCATAATTCTTGAGATTATTTCCTCAATTAGAATATTTAATTTGGCGTATATTTTGTTGGTTTTAATTCTCCTTTATTGCAGAATATTGCCAAATCATATCAAAGATATGAGAGAGATAATTTAGCCTGTATACTTGTATATAATTACCTATTGATCAATAGAATGGGGAACGATTCTTTTCCATAACTTTGTTAAAAAATAAAAAATAAACGTCTCGTTCCCTCTTTCTTCTCCCACCGCACTCTCTCTTCACTATCTCTTCTCCGACCGGCGCGCGGAGGTGGTCTCGGCAGAGGGGCCGCGGGGGGTTATGGATGACGTGGTCGCACGCGGAGGGGTCAAGGGCGGAGGGGTTGCGGGGGGCGGGTCTGGGTATATGGAGTCGCGCGCGCGATGGTTCTGCCGCACGCGGTGGTTCTAGCGCTCATGGTGGCACGCGGTGGTTGCGGTGGTGCTCGCGGTGGCACACGATGGTTGCGGTGGTGGTTCTGGCGCTCGTGATGGCAAACGGTGGTTGCGGTGGTTCTGGCGCTCGCAGGGGTTGCGGTGGTTCTACTGCTCGCGGTGGTTGCGGTGGTTCTGCCGCTTGCGATGGCACGCGGTGGTCGCCGGCTGGCCGTTCTGGTCATGCGGTGTCCGTCGTGCAGTGGCGCGGAGGAGACGAAGATGAGGTGAGGTGAACACGTTTTTTTCAATTTGTTTTATTTTCTTAAAATCTGACCCATATTCCACGTAGATTCCGTTTAGCCAATCAGATTTCTCTCCTCAATGCTAAGCAACGGACCTTGTAGAAGCAACATTGACAAATTTTTAAGCAACTCAAGTGTCACATAGGATCACTCCAATGGGAATATTTAATAAGCTCCGTTACTTATTTTTAAGACACAACACAAGCACCCTCCACCGGAGGTGCTCTTACATATCCTGCCAAAGCTCTTACATATCCTGCCAAAGCCGCCACGTCAATGCCGAAATGCCGAAATACTATCCTACGAATGTCCAACAAATTATAACGCGATGTTCACTTATACAAATCCCAAGCCACTTACATATCCTGCCAATCCTTGCCAAAGCTGCCACGTCAATGCCGAAATGCCGAAATGCTCTGAAAAATCAAAAAGGGTCCAATACGGTTGATAAATTTCTATAATATTTCGTAAGCGTGTTGATTTTGATTGCATGGGTTTGAAAAGGTTTTATTGAAAGAAATAAAAATCCATTTCGGTAATTGATTCTTAAATGAAAAATAAAATTTAAAAACAAAAATTAAGAATAACTTTAGTTAAAATAATATAATAAATTGTTTTAACTTTAAATATATTAAAAAATGACATGCATTTGACCATATGTTATTATTTATCAATTAACATATATGCTTAACGATCATTTTCATATTTCATTGACTAGCTTGAGTTATACTTGAGCAATATAATGCACGAGATTAAGCAATGAATATGTTTATGTACTTGTCCAACAAATTATAACGCCACATTCCCATTTGATAAAGGCCCCTCTTGATCAAAAATGAACACCTAGCTTCCTGCTTCACGCAAACCTGAAACGTGGCTTCGCGAGACAAAGAGATGAGAAAATCCTTGAGGACTTCGGCAATCTTCATCTCGTGAGAGAGAGAGCAATAAGCAACGGCTTTCGCAACGCCCAAACCCGACAACACTCCTCCAATTAATTAGCCTTGGATTCGACTCTCTCTCCTTGGATTCGATTCTCTCTCCAATGCTAGGGAGCAAGTGTCCGGGACAATGCCCTCGGCCCATAAGTGTAGACTCGGCACCCTTGACACCCAAGTGCGCTGGACAAAGCTCTCGGCCAATCGGTTCGACGGCCTCGGTACCCGAGGAACGTTTAACGTCACTACATGACACCAACTCACCTTAAATCGAAAAGGGAGTACTAATAAGCACATTAACTAGCCTCAACCAAGAATTAATAGGTAATCGCGGATATAAAGTAAGTTGCAAACGTATTACCTAATTTGGTAATCCTAGTGGAAGCCCATCAGGCACATGACCCATTAATGTCTGTATAAATAGTTCACATTTCGAGGTAACGTCACGATTCATTCAATAACTATCGATATATGCGCCTGTTCTGACTTGAGTGTTGGAGTACCTTTTGCAGGTACCCTCCCTCTCACCGGAATATTTGATTGGAGCTCTCGTTCGGTCTTCAGAGTACAAGAAGTTTACTAGTGTGCCCTTCAGACAGGTACAAAACTTATTATTTTAATAAATTTTATTTGTGGTCACAATAAAATTTTAATTATCATTGTTATGCAAGATTGAAGAAAAACAAATGACACATATACAAAGAAGGACATAAAATAATAAAGATGAGTTGTATATTGATTATAGAGTATATGAGAATTACACTGGACTATAATTGGGATGATTATCAAACACACTCACAACAGCGTTTGCTTTCAAGCTCTCGCTCACGTGTTAGTTACAAAGCATCCTATATATGTAGGAACATAACAGAATAACCAAATAATGACTAAAAACTGAACCTAAATAGATAAGGATTAAGTGTCATTCTCAAAAATCTCCATCTTGACATCAATCTTACATTACAATTACGTCCAATTATCAACATTAACTAAGTTCAAGCAACGCTTTAATTTTCTTTTAGGAATATACTTCATGAACATATTTATTGGGTTATCCTTTGTATCGATCTTTTGCACTTTAATCCTCTCCTCAATCTAAATGAAGTGATATTGGACGTCAACATGTTTGGTGTTGTCATGATGCACTTGATCTTTAGCTAAACAAATTGCATTTAGACAATCATAGAAAATGATAGCTTTATCTTGTGGAAACCTGAGATCATTGATGAGACCCTTCGACCAATTGTCTTCCTTTGCTGGTTTAGCCAAAGCCATATACTCAGGTTTAGTTGTTGACAAAGCAAATTAATGTAGGTTGGAGGGTTGCTTTCAAACTAACAAAGGAATTACCAATTGTAAAAGCATAGTTAGCATCCAAAAAATCATTAAGTACATAAGAAATGTCATTATTGTAGATGAGACCAATCTCAGTTGTACCCTTAAGGTACTTGGAAATACGTTTCACCTCTTGCCAATGTTCCTTCCCCAAATTGTGCGTATATCTACTCACAACATTAACAACCTATGTTAGGTTTGGTATGGTCTACTGCATATCATGACATACATTAGTCTACTTGCAACACTAGTGTAAGGAACATGAGACATGTATTCCTTCTTAGATTCAGATTGAGTAGTATTCAGATCAAAGAAACAAATGAACTTAGTTAAAGGAGTACACATGGGTTTCGTAGAGGCCATTCCAAATCGTTTCAACACCTTTTGAATGTATTCTGTTTGACACAAGAAAATCTTATTTTGTGCATGATTTCTTTTGATTTCCATGCAAAAGGTCTTCTCAATTGCACCCATATCCTTTATCTCAAGTTCAATACTAAGTAGTGACTTCAACTTTTGAATTTTCAATTTGTTCTTAAATGTTATCAACATGTCATCCACATAAAGGAGTAGATAGATTTGAGAACCATCTTCCACCTTTTTATGATAGACACATGAATCATAAGGACTCCTAATGCACCTTTGAAATATGATAAGTTTATTGAATCTTTTGTACCGTTATCTTAGGATTGCTTCAATCTATAAAGAGACCTCTTCAAGTTGTAGATCCGTTCCTCCTTATCTCGCACCTCAAAACCTTTAGATAATTTCATTAGAATTTCCTCATCCAACATTCCATGAAGAAATTTCTTCTTCACATTAAGTTGCTCCAGCTCCATGTCTAACATTACTAGCTACAAGAGTGAGTAAGACACAAGTGGAGGTGTGAATTACTACAAGAAAGAACACCTTATTATAGTATATACCTTACCTCTAGCTATATGTAACATCTTAAGCTTATTAAAAAGATAAATGATGGTTTTAATTAATAAAAATGTGTTTTTATAAATAATATGAAGGATTTTAAAATAATTGCTTTTATTTAGAGTAAACTATTCTCGTAGTCCCTGTATTTTTTAAGATTGCATCTAATACTCCATCATAATTTAGACCTATAGTAAGACCCCTTAAAAGTTGAATAGATGTTAACCAACCTCCCTTAATCCCAAAGATGAGTGTCACGTGACTTGTACATGGCTTTTAAGAAAATTTTCTCCCTAAAATGTCCTCAGCTTCTCCAACTTCTCCAATTTTTGCACCGTCGTCACCCACACCGAGCAACAATGAAATGACAAAGGATAAAAGTGAGGCAATGCTTTTGGTCAACATGGCTTAAGTAATGCAATCTCCTTCTAGTGTCCCACACAACAACAAGTCAAAGAAGTCACCACCATCCTTAAACAAGAATTAAATTATTTAGCCATCTTACATCCATAATATGTTGTTTTCTCATCCAATAAAAGAAACAAAATATGTTAGTATCATTTACTTATAAAGTTTGAGGAATTGATAAGTGTTATGATTTCATTAATTTTATGGCCTAGTTTGAAGCACTTATATCAATTTGTCTTGCTTTAGATCTTGTTTTTAACTCAAAACATATCTAAATTGTTAGGTGATCACATTTTGTCTTTGAATCATGTTTTTAGGTAACTTACAAGTATTTGGTTGTTGTTTTGTAGTTTAGGAGAAAGCTAGGAAAGAAGGAAGGAAGTCAAGCACAAAGTGGTGAATTCAAAGTTGAAGGAATTTTTGGTTAAGTCCCCAAGCTAAGCCTCAGATCCACGCTTAGCCTCAACTTGGCAGAGACTCACTGGAACAAAAATTTAACCCTCAAGCTGAGCGTGGAATTGAGGCTGAGCGTGGGAGTTCCAGAACCTCATTTCACTCCAGACCCATCCTCAAGCTTAGCGTGGCATCTCACGCTTAGCGTGGATTGTGCTACACGTCATTATTCACATAAGACAAAAGCTTTTATGACCTAAAAGTGGGATTTTCGAGGAGAGAAGCAAGAAGAATCATTCTTGGAGTTTCTGTGGCGGTTAGAGAGCTCTAGAACCTTCAAGATCAAGCTTCTTCCTTTATTCATCATTTGTAAAGTTCTACATGTCTATGTGTAGCTAAATTCACCCTTGTTGGGGTTTGATGTAACTAAACCCATTCTCATGTGTAAACTCTAAGTGATGAATGTTAGTTGTTATTCAGTATTATTGCTTTGTTTTGGTGCATAATGCTTGTTATGGCTTGATAACCCTTAACTTGAACTTGAGGTTTTTAAGAGATTGAGAAATGATTTTAAACCTTTGAAATGAAATAGAGCAGCTAATGATGCTTATTGCTAGAGATAGAGTAAATGTCATTGGTCTTTTTTAAGCTCTTATTTTAAAAGTTGGTTTCTTGGTTAAACTATGCAAGAGCATAGTTTAAGTTAGCAACTTAGATGCCAACTTGTAAGAGATTAGGGTTGGTTCCTTTTGAGAGTGATTGATAAATTATGAATAATAACTATTGTGAGCTTAGTGATAAACATGAGAGGAAGGTTTAGTGAAGTCAAACCACAACAATTTATTAATATTGCATTAGAATCAAGTTTTGCATCCTAAGTGTTTACCAAAATACCAAAAAGAATTCTTATTATTTTCTTACAATATTTACTACAACAAATTACACTCTTATTGCTTTCTGTTAGCTTAATTAGTTTAACAAGTGAATTTGTAAATTTTTTGCGCAAGTCCCTTGGGAGACGATACTCATACTTTCATTGAACTACTTATACGATTTGGTACACTTGCCAAGGGAGATAATAGGAATAAAGATAGTAATCTCTAAAAACTCACCTAAAAGCCCAACAAATGCAAGCAAATTAATAGGAACTCCAATACCTTACACGACATAAGAAATTAACCACTAAAAAAATCAAAATAAGAAATTTAGCAACTATCACTGTGTTCCTTATAGATAATGATGTCTATTAAGTAAACTAAATTCTACAAGTGTACAACATAATTATAAAGGAAAAAATTCAAAAAAATTTCAGGCTTTTTGTATGAAATTTCTTGCTTATAAAAAGAAACACAATTTTCTTATTAGTAAGAAGATTATCAATATGGTGTTGGGAAAGGGGGAGCACGTGGGGGTGGGGGCGTGGGTGAGGATGATGTGGTTAAAGACATGGAAGGTGAGAAGTTGGAGATGATGAGGATATTTTAGGGAGAAATTTTCATTGAAAGTCATGTGAAAGTCACATGACACTCATCTTTGGGGTTAAGGGAGGTTAGTGTAACATTTATTCAAATTTTAAGGGGTCTTACTATATGTTTATATGATCAAGGGGGTCGTATTAGGTGAAATCTTAAAAAAATACAAGGTGCGAGTATAATTTACTCTCTTATTTAATTATAGGGAGGGTTTTATGAAATTATATGATATTATGTAAATTATTTTGAGAGATATGAGTTTTATTTTTATTTTAATTAAAATAAGATAAGGTTGATTTTAAAAGGGGTTAGTGTTAAGTTAGATGAAGAGGGAAGCAATTCCCAGCAAGGTTTTGAATGAGACAAATATAATACATATTGTTATTACTAACAAGTGTGTCAGTGTTTTAGATATAAGTACAGGTAGACTGTTGAGTAAAGAATATACATCCATACTAGAATCAAGGAGATGTGGGCAAGTAGTGGATAAAGGCTGAGCAAAAGAAGGAACTACATCAGACGAAAACACCTACAAACCCAGACACAAAGGAAATAAAAGACAAGAGTATACGAGCAACCAAGATGAAGGGCAAAAGCTAACAAGACGAAGACACCCACAAACCCAACAAAAGAAGTAAAATAATGAAGCCTCAGATGATACAAGACCATGGACGATGGGCAAAACTAAAGTAAAGCACCATAAATAGAGTTAAGTATCTACAACAGCCAATCAGACGAAGACTCGAATACATAGACGAAGATCACGAAAACTGGATTGCATCTAAAGACACAACGAGACAAGCTACCTATCATCCACACTCTCAGAAGAACATATGAAGTCATTAAAGTATAAGAAGGAAGATAAGACAAATGGACGAGCGCTTATCCACAAATCAATACAGCGTGTGTTAGAGCAAGTACACCTACCAGCCAGGAAAAGACAACACTCTACAGCAACAGTACCAAGAAAGTACAAAAGATCTCGAGAAGTGTAGATTCAACAAGCAAACATTAAATGCTAAGTCAGAAGCATTAAATGTCACAACTCATGAAGATTATACAAACCAGATGAAAGAATCAGATGATAAGCAATCAAGCATAAAGACGAAGTCTACTCATAGATGGAAGAGAACTATCATTACAATGAGACACTGAAATATCAGACGAAGCCTATGAGGAATAATCAAGGCAAGACATGAACCAGACAAGTTAAGACAGATGAAGCAAGTGATGTAGGAAACCGAACATCAAGAAGAGAAAAATTGGAACACTAATGTGCACCAGAAGATCATAAAATACTCAGACAAAGATGTGTATAGTACAACTACCTAAAGCACAAATCAGACGAGACATATGTCTAAGGTCAAAAGAAAGTCAACTATGCATCAGACGAAGGACAACATAGACTAAGAGACACTCCAGATGGAAACTATGGTTGACTATTCACGTTGTTAATCAGACCAAAGGAAAGTCAAAGCACTAAACTTGGACGCTGAAGCAAAAGTCAAGATTGAAATGCATAGGACCAACAGACGAAGATAAAGACTCCCACGCAAGCAAATAAAGAATCACGTCTCAAGAAACAAGCCAAGATATCGTTGTCGCAACCCGAAAATTTCCGATCTCGCGACTAATGGTTTAGACATCCTTTTAAAAGTCTTATCAATTAAGGAATGCCCGGACACCAGACTAATCCTTAATTAATGGTTTTGAAAAATGAGTTCATGGAGTCGCCACCAATGTTTTACTCAAAACATTGGAAAAAGAAAAGTTTTTTAAAAATCCAATAATGGCCTTGATAACCAGAATTGGGTTCGGGGGTCGGTTACGTGTAGGGAAGGTATTAAGCAACCCTACAACGCCCTTAATTGGTACCCTATGATGAAGTTAGCATTATAAATGATAATAATATAAATATTAAATCCTCTTTTATTAATAATTATTCACATGCTTGAAATTTAAATTATACAATTAACCCTAAAATGTCTACATGATTATTTTTATTATAATAATATTTATTATAGAGAAGAAATAAAAAAAGAGAACAAGATTAACTGAAATACCTCTTGAATGAGCTCTATTAAATCTTCAAAACAAGAAGATTTTAGGTGTTTTATGGCAACCTTTCACACTACAATGCCTCACAAAATCTCAAGAAATACAAAAGAGAGAGAGAGAGAGAGAAAAAGAGAGAAATTTCAAGCTCTAAGGAGTCTGGACGAAATTTTTGGGGGTCATGAGAACTGTGGCCGAGATTTCTATTTATAGGTATCAGATGTGGGCCAGAACGGCCCGTTCTGGATTCAGAACGACCCATTCTAGATCCAAACGTTATGTATTATTTTTGCACCCTAGAACGGCCCATTCTGAAATCAGAACGACTCGTTCTGGGGTACAAATTTTAGGCCCTTTGATTGGTTTGGAACGGCCTGTTCCGGGGTACAAATTTTGGGCCCTCTGATATCCTATCTTGTTGTTTGTATGCCCCGGATGAAATTGGGTGTCTACAATCGTCTACACCAAAGCTTTCAACTTAAAACGCATATGTAAGGATAAAGGAGAAGAGAAGCGCGCAAAAGTAGAGCATGCATGTGTCCGAAAAAGTACATGACTTTTTCAGAAAAGGACTACTCTCGAGGTTTATTAAAGGAGGAAAAGATAAAATATTCATAAGAAGCAAAAAGCAAAATCTTGGATATCACGAAAAAAGTTCTACAAAAGACTACTCTACTCTGACTTCAACTTCTCTGCACTGACATTACTTCTGCCATGCTTAGAAGGAAATGATAATAAATAGTCTACAAGATCGGATAAGAGATATACATTTTACTAAAATGAATTTAATGCTTGTATTAAGTGCATCAATGATAATCTTTAGGATTAACAAAGAAGACAGAAGAAGCAACTCGTGAATAAAATTAAAAAGTTCAACTCAAAGTTGTTGTAATGGTCATCTTCTTTGAAGCTACTATAAAAGGATCAAGCCTTCAAACAACGATTAGAGTGAAAAGCACTGAAAATAAAAAAAAATCAACACTTACTGAGATGTTCACATTGAGAAATATACTAAGACATACAAAGTTGAAGTACTACATAAAAGCTTTTCATTGAAAATCTTGTACATATATAGTTCTTTGTAGACTATTTTTGTACTTAATTTTCATAGCATCACGTCTAAAAGAGATAAAGTTATCTCTGTAACTCTTTTCAAATCTATTTGTAAGGGTTGAGCCTGGGGAGACTTGTTGAAAATAATACTTGGTGTTGAGCCTAGAGAGGCTTGTTGAAAAGAACACTTGGTGTTGAGCCTAGAGAGGCTTGTTGAAAAGAATACTTGGTGTTGAGCCTGAAAAGGCTTATTCAAAATAATACTTGGTGTTGAGCTTGGAGAGACTTGTTGAAAGAATATTTAGATAGTTGCTTGAAGAGACAAGTCAAAGACTACTTAGGTTGAGTGACTTGTTTAAAGAATACTTATATCTTTTGAAAGATAGTGGAACTTAATTTGGTTGGATTAAGAACTGAATGTATTCTCTATGCTTGAAATGAACTAGTATAAAAGATCTGTGCTTCTTCGTTTGTTTCATTCTAACACTTTGTCTATTAAAGCTTTTATTGCTTCACTACATTTAAAAAAATGCGAATTTTTATATACATTATTCAAGCCCCCCTTTCTAGTGTGTATCTTTTCTCCAACAGTTTTGTTAATAGGGTTGGAAACTAAACATTTGGATATACAATTCAGACTTAAGAGTCATATAAAAATGTTAAGAAATGACCAAGTTATGTAAGTTAGAAAAGTGACGTATTTTCCTTGTAAGACTTGTGAGGAGACATAAATAATTGAATTAGGTTTTGTGAAATTCATAAGAGTTATATTTTTGGATGTTATATTCCAAATGGACTTGTAATCACCTAAAAATGGGATCTAGAACTCATGATATCATCAAATTAAAAAACGAAGGTCAAATTGTGAGATTTAGGCTTAAAAACTATGATTATATATATATATATATATATATATATTTATATATGTTAAAACTAAAATTTATTATGTGATGCGTCCATGAAGTGAAATGTAATGACATCATGCCTAGGGATCAAGTCCAAAAGGAATCAAGAGGAGTGGACTAGGTTTGAAGGAAGAAGACCAAAGCTCTTATTGAGCTTTGGTCACTTTTAGTGACTTACTTTCTCTTTTTTGTATATATTTTTTCTTGTAAATATTTTCTTAATTTTGACCTTTTAATTTTGGATCGAATAGTGTAGAAATTTATTTTCTTGTACTCTTTTAGGAGTGTAATTAGTATTTTACGAGGGGTACAACTAATAATGAAATGTGTTTATTGGCCTTGTTTGGCTTATGAGAGGGTGGGGAGAATTTAACCTCAAAGTGGATGTCCACTTATCGTCCCACTTTATCTCATGGTCCATTCAAACTCCAACAAGTCACATGTGTCACACCTAGTCACCCTTTTAGCACCTTACCATGTAGTATGCTCCCAATTAACTCTTCTAGATCTATGGTAATGACATCTAGTCACACATTTTGCACCTTTCCATGTAACATGCTATCATTTTCTCTTTTAGATCTAGGATAATTATATTTTTAGAAAGGAAATTCAAATTTGAAAACGTAACTAGAGTTAGTAGTAGTGAGTACAAGTTATCCTAACCTTGGTTACCTTTAACTATGGTTAGCTTAACTTGCATAACAAGCTACCAAACTCTATATATTATGATAATTGAATTTTCAAAATTCTTTTTTCAAAAGAATAAGCTCTTTTCTTGAAAAAGTTTCTCCTTCTTAACTTTTATCAAAGAATTTCTCATCGTGGCAAGTTCTTTACCTCTTGTATATCTTCCTAGAGGAGTGATGCACCATATTCTCTTCATTTCCATATGTTTTGATTCATTTGTGAAGCTTGGAGATCCACGAATGAAGGTTGGAGCATCAATGGAGCTAGATTAGAAGATTCGTCATGCTTCTCCTCACTAATTTCATCAAAAATTTTCATTGAGTGTTGTATATATGTGTCTCATGCATCATGTGCATAAAATGTTTTATAACCATACATAAGTATTGGCCTTCGAGCAATCATTCATGAGTATTAGCCTTTGGGAAACTGTACATGAGTATTAGCTTTTGAGTACCTATACATGAGTATTGGTCTTTGGGTAATCACACTAGAGTATTAGCTTATGGACAACTGTACATGAGTATTAGCCTTTGGGTAATCGTACATGAGTATTAGCCTTTGGGTCATCATACATGAGTTTTACCAGCGTCACATGCATATAAATATAGATAAGTTTATGTTCATTGCATCAAGTGTATGAGTTGTGAATGTTTTTGAATTGAGTGACACATTATATTGTTAATTTTGTTATTCTACTTACATTCTTAAAGTCATTTATGTATGTTGTATGACCTATAAATGGGAATGAATATGCTTGATTTACAAGTGAGTTTTTATTTAAACTATTGTGGTTATAATAATGTAATTAATATTATATCCTTTAGTATGTGTTTATGTGTATGGCTACCCGACTTTATCTCACACGAGAGTCAAAGTGAGATGTATCTCACTCCCTTATTTTATGTTGGTTATTTTTATTATGTATTTTATAGATAAGGGTCATGATGATGTTGGTAACAAGGCATGATGCCCTGGTTATGGTTGGATTGTGCTCTAATATAGGATATGATATCAGGGATTTGGAGTTTATGATTTACATTTATGTTTGCTTTTGGAATCTTATGTTAGAACTCATTTATGTTGAATAGGAACCTTTTGTTAGTTCTTTTGGAGTTTTGTATGACCTTTGATGCTTATCAAATTTTTAGTTATTCTTTATTCATGTTATCTTTTATAAAAGTTTGAGTTAAAACTTGATTTGGTGTTACAAAACAAATGTGAGTCCTCTATCTAAAGAGGTATTTTGCGCACTCTTCTCATCTTACAATTAAAGTTTTTATTTAAACTTTTATGTTGTTTAATATTATTCATATATGTTAATAATGTGGGGTAAAGGGTGTCACACTACAACCTTTAGCCACTAGATGAACTATTGTAGAGAAAAGATAAACACTAGAAAAGAGGTTGAATAACGTGTATCAAAACTCGCACGATTTTCGTAGTGAAGTAGTAAGTATAGTCAGATGAAGTATAAAGACCAGTCAGATGAAACACTGGGTATTTTTATACTAGTTCGTCTGAACCACCAAGACTATATCCAATTCTTAATCCAACTAGATTGAGTTTTATTATCTTTTAAAAAAGATACAATTATTCTCTCAACAAGCAACTTCTAGCTCAACCCTAAGTATTCTTTGACTTGTCTCTTCAAGCAACTACACAAGTATTTTTTTAACAACAAACCACTTCAGACTTAATAAACCAAATATTCTTTTACTGTCAAGCCTTTCCAAGTTCAAAACAAGTGTTCTTTTTCAGAGAAACCTCTCCCTATAATAATGGTTGTGAAGGCTAGATAAGTGTTGTGTTTGTCTCACTTAGATGTTATACAACTAGTACAGAGCAATGAATGTTTATAGGAAAGAATAGCACTACAAGAAAAACGTAAATTTCCGACAAAAAAATTTCGACGGATATTGATCCGTCAAAATTTATATTTTATCCGTCGAAAATTTCTAACGAAAATATAAATCTGTCAAAAATTTTCGATGGAAACTTTCTGACGGAAAATTCTATCAGAAATTTCTGACGAAAAAATAAATCTGATGGAAAATTTCTAACGGAATATTCCGTCAGAAATTTCTTATTTTTAATTTCTTATTTTAATTTCTTATTTTTAATTTCTTATTTTTAATTCTTATTTTTAATTCTTATTTTCATTTTCTAAAATTGGAATTTTTATTTTTAATTCTTATTTTTTATGTAATCATTTTTAACTACTTTTTATTTTTTTTAAAAAAGGATAAATAATTATCTTAGGTGTCACCTATAATAATTACATACTATTATCGTATTAATATTTAACACCTCTAATTTTTTTTTAGTTTTTTAAAATAAATATTATTTATATATCTTAAAATAATCAAACTAGTGAATTTATATTTTAGAGGGATGAAAATCAAAGAAAAATATTTTACTCATTTTACAAGTACGAAACAATCTTTAAAAATCTTACAAGGATGAAAAATAAAGAAAAAAATTTACAAAGACCAAAATCAAAATCACCCATCTTATAGGGACTAAAATATATTTAAACCTTCTAAAATTAATATTTTTGATCTTAACAATTATTTTAAATAAATAATATTTATTTTTAAATATTTATAAACTACTTAGAGATGTTAGTATATTGTCTTTAAAATTATAGTAAGCAAGTTCAAGTGTGAATATTTTCATATTTGTGTGTTTCATGAATTTTCTATTAAATAATTAGTGCATATATTAGTTTATTTAACATAAATAGTAGTTTTATATTTTAGAAGAAAAAAAATAATTTTTATTTTCTAGAAGTAATAAGCTTAAAATTACACACACACACACACACACACACACACACACACACACACACACACATATATATATATATATATATATATATAAAATATAGGGGGTTATAATTATATCGGTGTATATTAAATGTGAATTTTGTAAATCCAACCGTTAAATTGAAAGTTCATATCACTTTATACGTGTATATCACTTTGTTAAAATTGAACAACTGGAAAGTAATCAAAGTATTCATATTTTAGTGTATTTTGAAATGAATATATTACATCAATTTTGTTTTATAAAAATGAAGTATCAAATTATCTTGGATTAATATAAAGTTTTGTATATATAATCTAAGAGATATGAACTTTCAATCTAACAGTTGGATTTACCAAATTCACATTTAATATAAAGTTATTGAGCGGTGTAATACTTAGTAAAAGTCACATTTAATATATATATATATATATATATATATATATATATATATGAGGGGGGTTATAATTACACCGGTGTAAATTTTACTAAGTGTTGCTCAATAACTTTATATTAAATGTGAATTTTGTAAATCCAACCGTTAAATTGAAAATTCTTTACTCTTAAATCATATATACAAAATGTTATATTAATCAAAGATGATTTCTTATAAAACAAAATTAAATCTGTCGGAAAATTTATATATTTGATGAAAAAAAATTTGTAGGAAAAGCTATATTATTGATGGAATATTTCAGACAAATTTATATTTGTCGAAAATGTAAGAACTGGTTTTAAATTTGATATGAGAATATTATGATATAATTAGATAAGATTTTAAGTTAGTATTTTATTAATGGTTGATAATTAGAAAATAAAACAAGGATAAATACATTTTTTTGAATTTGATATGTTTGATTTAAGGTAAATAAATATATTAAATTAATTAATAATTTATTTAAATGTTAAAATTTAATTTATAAGTATGTAATAAATAAATATTTATAATTTTATAAATTATATTATCATTATAAATTATAAAATTAAATAATTTAAATTATAATTTTAAATAAAAATAAGTAGATGTTAATTATAAAAGTAAGTACATATAAATAAAGAATAATTAAATATATTATTATTATTATTATTATTATTCGTAATATAAAATTATTATATTATTATTATAGTACAAGTATGAGATTGTATATTTGAGGATGACTTAAATGAATTAATTTGTACAAGTTATATTGACAACATACATATACATTTCGGTAGCTTACTCATCAGAACTTCACAGTTAAGTGTGCTTGACCTGGAGTAGTACAGGGATGGGTGACCTTTTAGGAAGTTTCCCAGAAATTGCACAAGTAAGGATAAAACTTGCTAAACAGTGAAATATCGTGAAAAAGAATCCTTGAAAGGCGAAATATGAGAGTTGTTACATTAATAAATTTATTAAAATTAAAAAAAATTATAATTTCCAACGAAATTTTCTGTCGAAATTTTTTGTCGAAAATTTTCGACGGATTTTTTTTTTACGCCACTTTTTTCGACGGATTGAAATCCGTCAAAAAAAAAAATTCGTCGGAAATTTACCTGTTTCCATCGGAAATCAGCATTTTTCTTGTAGTGTAGATTTACAAAGAGTATGTTTCTATTCAAATGTATAGGGCACATCTCTATCTATCTTTCTTGAGCTTTGAATTTTCTTATATAGTAGCTTGGAGAAGATGACCATTGCAACACTTTGAATTCAGCTCATAAGTTTTCTTTGTTTATCTTCATTGTCTTTCTTTGTGATGGCATGTGATGTTTAGCACAATGCATCAAAAAGAGTGACTTTATCTACTTTTCTCTATTACTTCTGGGATTTTTTTCCTTGGTCCTAATGTAAAGTATAATCTTCTTCTCTTTGACAAATTTATGAGTTCCAATATAATCTTCTAGTTTGATCTATTAAAGAATGAAGCATTCAAAAGCCTTTGTTGTTAGTCTCAATAAATAATATGCATTTAATATATATGAGACATAATATATGCTTCATTTGATTTACAACGTCTTATAGACAATCTAAGTCTTATATTTCATCTTATATGTGTTTTCAAAGACATTGTTTAAGACATTTTCTTTTTGTAAAAACATTTTGTTTGTTAGCATTAAAACTCTAAGTTCAATGGATTCAAGATCTTCCTTTGACTTAACAACCTTGTATCTGAAGACTTTAGTTATGAAAAATCTAGAATTGGATGAACCAACAGAGGATCCTTGTCGCCACCCGCCCAAAACGGACGTCGGCATTCGCGACGATGGTTGGACTCTTTTTAGTTTTGAAAAATGATGGATTGTTAGAACGACTTATTCTCAAACTGAGACCTCGTCGAACTAACAATTTTATTAAATGAATCTCATCAATCCATGTTAATCCCAAGCGGGACCCTCCATGGATTAATGGTTTTCGCAAAAGGGGGTTCTTGGAGTCGCCACCAATGTTTTACTCAAAACATTGGAAAAAGAGTTAAGGCAATTGATTTTCATAAATCAACTTCGGCCATTACAACCAGAGTTGGGTAAGGGAGTCGGTTACGTGCGGGGAAGGTGTTAGCACCCCACAACGCCCCTTTCGGGTTCCCTATGACGGATTATTTCATGAATAATAGCTTAAAATTATTAAATTACCCCTATTTATTTGAACGATTAACGATAAATTATCTACATGACGAAAACATTAAACGTGCAATGCGGCAATCAAAAACGATAAAAGAAAGCGATAAAAGAAGGGATTTGGAAAGAAACCTGCACAGCGGGCTTTTATATAATCAAGAAGAATTAGGAAGCTTTTTGGCGTTCCTTCCCTCTACACGCTCGCTCGCTCCTTCCCTAAAATAAAATTTTTACTATGGAAATCAAAGAGATTTCCCTTCGACTCGTTCGAATCTCAAGCAAATGGCTCGTGATTCAAGAACTTCGTCGGATTGGCTTTCAGAGAGGTTTCTAGGGCAGAGAATAGCTCAAAAACCCAAGAATACTCAGCCAGGGGGTCCAAAAATGCTTGGAAAAGTGTGGAATGACGTCCAAATGACGTCCTATATATAGGAGTGGGGCGCAGTACGGCCTGGGAGGTCAATACGGCCCGTACTGAGTTTTTGAACTACAGTACGGCCGTATTGAATTGGGTACGGCCGTATTGAAGTGTTTTGAACTTCAATACGGCCGTATTGAGTTCAGTGTGGTCGTATTGTAGTTCAAAAACTTCAATACGGCCGTATTGAGTTCAGTGTGGCCGTATTGAAGTTCAAAATGCTCAGTACGGCCGTACTGAACCTCCAGGAGGGTGTACTGAGCTCCAATCCTCACACATCCCTATTTTAAGCTACTCTAAGACTTCTAGACCTACAAAGAGTCATCCCAGGGTCTTCCAGGAGTCCTTCCAGCTGACTTTCCTTCGGTCTTCGAGAGTCTTCGAGTCTTATTTCCGACCCGGACAATTTTAGGGGTCTACAGCTGCCCCCCCTTTACTTAGTCGAACGACTTTTTGGTGTACCGGTTGACAAGTAAAGGAGTTGACCCAATTGTCCGGGGAGTAAGCCATCCTTCCGACTTGTAGTGTCTTCAGGCGGGAAAATCGTTGAGTAGCCTCTCCAGGGTTGCATACCTCCGCGCTTCTGGTCACCTCGGTAGCGTGAGTTTGCCCTCTCCAGGGTCTGCGGTTTGCCCTCCCCAGGGTAAGTATTAGTCGTCGCCTCTCCAGGCTCGTGCATACCTCGGTGTTTCTGACAACCTCGGTAGCTGAGTACCGCCTCTCCAGGCTCTGCCTCCGTGTTTCTGACGACGTTAGCAGTTGCACACCTCCGTGTTTCTGACGACGTTGGTGGCTGAGTACCGCCTCTCCAGGCTCTACCTCTGTGTTTTTGACGACATTGGCAGTTGCATACCTCCGTTCTTTCTGACGACGGGGTAGCTGAGTACCGCCTCTCCAGGCTCTGTCTCGGTGTTTCTGACAACCTTGACAGTTGCATACCTCCGTTGTTTCTGACGACGGGGTAGCTGAGTATTAGTCGTCGCCTCTCCAGGCTTGTGCATACCTCGGTGTTTCTGACAACCTCGGTAGCATGAGTTTGCCCTCTCCAGGGTCTGCGGTTTGCCCTCCCCAGGGTTGCATACCTCCGTGCTTCTGGTCACTTCGGTAGCGTGAGTTTGCCCTCTCCAGGGTTGCATACCTCCGCGCTTCTGGTCACTTCGGTAGCGTGAGTTTGCCCTCTCCAGGTTCTGCGGTTTGCCCTCCCCAGGGTAAGTATTAGTCGTCGCCTCTCCAGGCTCGTGCATACCTCGGTGTTTCTGACAACCTCGGTAGCTGAGTACCGCCTCTCCAGGCTCTGCCTCCGTGTTTCTGACGACGTTAGCAGTTGCACACCTCCGTGTTTCTGACGACGTTGGTGGCTGAGTACCGCCTCTCCAGGCTCTGCCTTTGTGTTTCTGACGACATTGGCAGTTGCATACCTCCGTTGTTTCTAACGACGGGGTAGCTGAGTACCGCCTCTCCAGGCTCTGTCTCGGTGTTTCTGACAACCTTGATAGTTGCATACCTCCGTTGTTTCTGACGACGGGGTAGCTGAGTATTAGTCGTCGCCTCTCCAGGCTCGTGCATACCTCGGTGTTTCTGACAACCTCGGTAGCGTGAGTTTTCCCTCTCCAGGGTCTGCGGTTTGCCCTCCCCAAGGTTGCATACCTCCGTGCTTCTGGTCACTTCGGTAGCGTGAGTTTGCCCTCTCTAGGGTCTGCGGTTTGCCCTCCCCAGGGTTGCATACCTCCGTGCTTCTGGTCACTTCGGTAGCGTGAGTTTGCCCTCTCCAGGGTCTGCGGTTTGCCCTCCCCAGGGTTGCATACCTCTGTGCTTCTGGTCACTTCGGTAGCGTGAGTTTGCCCTCTCCAGGGTCTGCGGTTTGCCCTCCCCAGGGTTGCATACCTCCGTGCTTCTGGTCACTTTGGTAGCGTGAGTTTGCCCTCTCCAGGGATTTGTGATGATTTTGTCTCCACAGTCCACGATGCTGCTTCGACGGTTGTTTTTGATTTTGGTGCCGCTGAGGGCTGGATAACGCAGGGATCCGTCTAGGGGATGTGCAGTTACTCATAGGTTCTTGTGTCCCAACTTTCCATTGCGTAGTTGGTGCCCACTGGGGAATTTCTGATTCCTCGGGGATGCAGACACAAGGATGCTCTTTCTGAAGTGAGCGATGCCGTATGATTGGCTGACGTCCTTTCGACGTTGGTGGAGTATCCCGGTTATCCTTATTCGGGTGACTCTTTTGATTTTCTGGTTTTGTTGCCTCTGCGTAGGCTGTTATCCGCTGGGGGATTTTGTCGTATTGATCTTGATTGGCCTCTTCTGTTAGGCAGATTATCTTGATGTTTGGTGTTCGGTTGAATGCCGGATTCCGCTTGGGGAATGATTTGTTGATCTTTTTGGATTTTCTCTTTTTGAAGGAGTGCCTCTGAGTAGGCTGTTATCCGCTGGGGGATTCTGTCGTATTGATCTGGATTGGCCTCTTCTGTTAGGCGGATTATCTTGACGTTCGGTGTTTGGCTGTATGCCGAATTCCGCTTGGGAAATGATTATTGATCTTTTTCGGATTTTCTTCTTTTTTGAAAGGGTGCCTCTGAGTAGGCGAATGGGGATTGAGGATCTTATGTATCCCAGAGTATTATTTAGAAAGCCTCTTCAGGCTTAGCTTCACTCGTCGCTTGAGTTGGAAAGCTATCTTCCACTGAGGAAGTCTAAGTCCTTTGACTCGGATATTCTGTTTGGCTGATCATGCTTCCATTGGGGAGTCTTGCTGATCTTGCTTTGATAGCTTTCACTGGGAGTTCAGCCCAAGAGTGCAAGCTGAGATGTCTCTTGGGGAGTATTATTTCGGCAAGCCTCTCCAGGCTCAGTTATTCTGCATGATTATTGTCATACACAAGCAATTTTTCCTATTTTTCTATTTTATGCGATTGCCTCATGATAAGGTCTTTGAATGTGCAACTAAAGGCCAATACGGCTGTATCCATTTCAGTATGCCCGTATTGAATTGAAAATTTGTTCATAACCCTAATTTTAGTACGGGCGTACTGAACATGGTACGGGCGCATTGTTTTTTCTGAGTTTTGATTGATTTTTTTTTTTTTTCAATAAACAGAGAATAAGTGATCTTCCAGTACACCTATCATCTGTATGCATGTATGCGGTATGATGCACCTAATTCTATTTGATTTATTTTTTCAAAAGAATTAACCGATGCGTTTCTTTGCTTGGACTTTGCCATTCCTCTAGACGGGCTGTGTGCTGCCGATTTCTGTAACCGAGGAATGATGCGTGTTATATCGAGATTGGTGTCATCAACCAAGTGATCCTTTCCTTCCTTTAGAAGACGTGTCAACCCTCCTATTGACCACTATATCTCCATGTTTCCACTAGATTATTCTAAAATCGTTTGGGACAAGAGAAAAGAAAGGAAAGATATTTTTGTTCGGAAGTTTGTGTTTTAGAGGGGATTTATTATTATTTTGAAAGCGGTTTTTGTAAGAATGGCTGGCCAAGGTAGGCTTATGTGTTTAGGCTTGTTTGATTAAACACTTATGAAGTTAAGAAAGTCTTGTTATTGACGTTGTGCTTCGACAACTTAGATAGCTTCCCTTGAACCTTTCTTTTTGAATTCAGTTCATGGTACCATCATGGATTTCTTTTGCTTTTTTGATTGTCCTTATTTTTGCCTGAAACACCCCTTTGTGGTGTCTCAGCGGACCTTTGTTTTTGTTCATTTTTGCAACCCTAATTTTTGCCTAGGTCACCCTTTTGTGGGATTCCTAGCGGGTTCTTTGCTCTTATTTTTGCGCAGCCCCCTTTTTGGGTTTCCTGCCGAGCTTTTTGTTTTTAGGACTTTGTCCTTAAAGGATTTCTTTTTTATCCACGATGGCACTTGTCGAGGCCAAGGAAAGGTGCTCCAAGTTGTCACACACACTTCCACATAAAAATGATGCGGGTTTATTGTTATTAAGACGATTTTAACCTCATTCATGCTTATTCAAACAGGGTTAAAAATAATGTGGTCTAGAAATTTATTGCAAGCGAGGAAAGAAGCAATAAGAAATAATAAAGAATGATTTTATTATAATTTTAGTGGAAACATGTGCCCTATCGATGCTCGGGGGTCGGGCTGTCCCCGAGGAGTGATCTCTAACAGTCATCAGGTCTATACATCCCTATCGGAAGAAAAAGAGCACTTGATGACGACGACCGGCCTTAACGCTTGTGAACCGGCCTTCCTAAAGATCTGGCTTAAAGAACGTCGAGAAGGATCTTGGTTCCTCTTCGTCCTTTGATCTTTAATAGGGTTGTATCCTAACCCTTGTTTCCCCGGATTATCCTTAATGATGGGTAGCTCGGAAATTCCTTGGGAATCCTTGCCAAGTCCTTGTCCAGGCAAGTATCCGTTCTTGGTGAGCATGTAGGCTACCTTCTTCATTTCTCGAGGAAACGTTTCGACATTGGCAATCTCCAATGCTTGGAAGGCGGTCTCTAGAGCTTCCTCTGCTGCATCCACATAAGGTATGGCAGATGGCTTGCTGATGAGTATGTCATCTTCAGCTTGTACGGTCACCAGTTTGTCACCCACTATGAATTTGACTTTCTGGTGGAGCGTAGAGGGAACAGCTTTCGCATCATGAATCCAAGGTCGGCCGAGGAGACAGCTGTACGCGGGAGTAATGTCCATCACTTGAAATTCGACATTAAAGACAGTGGGTCCAATTTGGATTGGAAGATTGATTTCTCCCACTACTTCTCTTTTAGAACCGTCGAAAGCTCGAACGATCATGTTGCTCGGGCGCATTTGGATTCCCTTGATTGCCACTTGATCAAGCGTTCTTTTTGGCATCACATTCATAGAGGATCCATTATCCACCAAGACTTTAGCGATGTGATATTCCTTGCACTTTACAGAGATGTGCAAGGGCTTGTTGTGATTCGGTCCCTCAGCGGGGATTTCTTCATCGGTGAAAGTGAGGTGGTCATTAGCCGTGATGTGACTAACAATCCCCTCAAACTTGTCTTGGGAGATAGTGTGCGACACGTACGCCTCGTTCAAGACTTTCAACAGAGCTTGCCGATGCGGTTCGGAGCTTAGGATCAATGACAACAGAGTAATCTTTGCTGGCGTCCTATGAAGTTGATCCACGATGGAGTACTCGCTCTGTCGGATGTATTTTAACAGCTCGTCAGTCTCCTCCTCGGATTCTTTATTTTCCTCGGTTTTCTTATTTTCTTTTTCTTTTCCTTTATTCTTGGGGGCTTTATCATTAAGATCTTCGGGAGTGTAGATCCTGCCACTCCTAGTCATGCCCCCAAGTCCAGCGATGTTAGAGATATCGCTGTCGGCAGAAGAATGGATGTCGTATATCCATGGCACAGCCTTATTCGATTCGTAGGGAAAAGGTCTTGGAGCAGTGATCCTTAACGGTGTCGGACCTTCCCCTTTATTCGTCTTGATTACCAACAACGGAGTTGATGTGCGCTCACTTGGCGTGGTTGTTGGCTTACACTTAATAACGAACGGCGTGCGATCCATACTGAACATACGCATCGATTAATTCTTTCTTTTTATTAATGTTTATTAATGAATTTACTAGGAGGGATGTATTAATGACTCCTAGATCCCTCCATGATCTATAAGAATGCATGATATGAGATGATGGCGTTGAATATGCATGCATTGTGTTTATTCAACTAAGCATTATCATGTTTTGAGGATGTTCCTAAGATGATGCATGATATTGCTTGGTTTGGATAAATAACTATATTTTGGGTATTTTGTTTTTTGTATTTTTTGTATTTTTTGGGTGAAAAGGGAAACTACCTACATGAATGTGATGGGGGTAGATGTTAACACCATGCAATGGAAGATTCTTATTCCCATTTATTCTTATTTTAAAAAGGGAATGTTGTATGTTTAAAGAGTGCAATGTATGCTCAAACAATGTCACATAAACAATGCACAAACAATTCACTCATCCACGAACAGTCACGAGCGAATCACGAGGTAGGGGTATCCTGCAGACAAGTGCATATTCAAGGAGGTTCTAACTGTTCTCACCGGTCTAAGGCCCCCAAGGTGCCCCCATTATAGGGACCCAATCCCTCTCGTCGTAAGTCGATGGAAAGTTCCAACGCACTGTCGGTCTTGAGTTCATGGTTATCACCTTGAGTGATGTTTTCCGACAACGGTCTACGGGCACCTATAGACCCATTCGACAACCGGCCGTACTAACATCCACTCCCTATGGCTTTCCACTCATGCCCCCGGGTTTAGAGGGAACTGTTGTGTGCAAAGGTTTGTGTGCAGTTTTTATTTCAAACAATTGCGAAATTTAAACATACAACAGTTATTAAAAGCCATATAGATAAAGCATATTATAATACAAGCGAGGGGTAATGAAGTAATTTTAAACTATTATTTTAGAAATAATCCTTCACTAAATGGGACTGACTCTCGAGGACTTCCCCAGTGGAGTCGCCATCTGTCGCCACCCGCCCGAAACGGACGTCGGCATTCGCGACGATGGTTGGACTCTTTTTAGTTTTTAAAAATGATGGATTGCTAGAACGACTTATTCTCAAACTGAGACCTCGTCGAACTAACAATTTTATTAAATGAATCTCATCAATCCATGTTAATCCCAAGCGGGACCCTCCATGGATTAATGGTTTTCGCAAAAGGGGGTTCTTGGAGTCGCCACCAATGTTTTACTCAAAACATTGGAAAAAGAGTTAAGGCAATTGATTTTCATAAATCAACTTCGGCCATTACAACCAGAGTTGGGTAAGGGAGTCGGTTACGTGCGGGGAAGGTGTTAGCACCCCACAACGCCCCTTTCGGGTTCCCTATGACGGATTATTTCATGAATAATAGCTTAAAATTATTAAATTACCCCTATTTATTTGAACGATTAACGATAAATTATCTACATGACGAAAACATTAAACGTGCAATGCGGCAATCAAAAACGATAAAAGAAAGCGATAAAAGAAGGGATTTGGAAAGAAACCTCCGCAGCGGGCTTTTATATAATCAAGAAGAATTAGGAAGCTTTTTGGCGTTCCTTCCCTCTACACGCTCGCTCGCTCCTTCCCTAAAATAAAATTTTTACTATGGAAATCAAAGAGATTTCCCTTCGACTCGTTCGAATCTCAAGCAAATGGCTCGTGATTCAAGAACTTCGTCGGATTGGCTTTTAGAGAGGTTTCTAGGGCAGAGAATAGCTCAAAAACCCAAGAATACTCAGCTAGGGGGTCCAAAAATGCTTGGAAAAGTGTGGAATGACGTCCAAATGACGTCCTATATATAGGAGTGGGGCGCAGTACGGCCTGGGAGGTCAATACGGCCCGTACTGAGTTTTTGAACTACAGTACGGCCGTATTGAATTGGGTACGGCCGTATTGAAGTGTTTTGAACTTCAATACGGCCGTATTGAGTTCAGTGTGGCCGTATTGTAGTTCAAAAACTTCAATACGGCCGTATTGAGTTCAGTGTGGCCGTATTGAAGTTCAAAATGCTCAGTACGGCCGTACTGAACCTCCAGGAGGGTGTACTGAGCTCCAATCCTCACACATCCCTATTTTAAGCTACTCTAAGACTTCTAGACCTACAAAGAGTCATCCCAGGGTCTTCCAGGAGTCCTTCCAGCTGACTTTCCTTCGGTCTTCGAGAGTCTTCGAGTCTTATTTCCGACCCGGACAATTTTAGGGGTCTACAATCCTCCACTAGACGATCCACTTGCATCTAACAACTCTCCTATCTTCAAGTAACTCCACCAAAGCCCATGTTTGATTCTTTTGAAGGAATTTCATCTCCCTATTCATAGCCTTAATCCACTTATCATATTTAGTACAAGTGATTGCTTTACACACAAGAAACAAGATAACATAATGTAATTTGTTAATGTACTTAATCTAGTTTAGGTGGTTATATGCAATTGAAAGTATAATTAAATTACCAGCCAACTAGGATTTACCATTACAAGAAATTTTGAAATTACAGACTACCAAAATTCGTGAGTAATTCAAAAAAATTGTGGGTAACACTTCATTTCCGACATATTACAGATGGACAATAATCCGTCGATAAATTGCTCGTCTGAAACATTTATCGACAGATTATAATCCGTGGATAAATTTCTGATGGAATTACTCACGGATAAAATCCATAGGTATTGTTGATAATATTTTTAAAAAATTATTTCAAAATTATATTAAATAATACCCTTATTTAGTGAAACATCCTTCATATCTTACCTTTCAACAGCTCCACTCTACGACACTTCACGCAACTCCTCGTTGGTCAGAACCCTTCACCGATCAAAACCCTCAATGGGTAATCCTTTATGAGATATTCGTCTGCTTTTAGGATCAAAGATTGACTCCACAAACCCCACAAATCAACACAAGACTTTTCAGCGTGCATTATTGTCACTCGCACATTTTTCTGAAAACTTTCTATAGAAGATCACGCATCCCTAAATTACTCCATGTCAAGCACGCTTAATTGTGAAGTTCTTTAGGAATAAGCTACCAAAGAGTAGATGCATCTCATTGGTATAAATAGTACAAATTAATTCCTTTAAGTCATCATCAACTATACAATCTCATACCTGTACAATCTTTGGATCTCTCTCATTCGAGTATATTTCACAAATTATAATATAATATAATACTATAATTTTAATGTAAATTAAAAAATACTAATATTTTAGTCTGTGTATTTCACAAGTTACATTTTTATTATATATAATTAAAATTTATAATAAATTATATATAAAAATAAATATTATAGTTAAATCAATAAATCATATTTAAAATTTGTGTAAATATATATTAAACTAAAACTAGTAACTAATCAAAGAATAATTAACTTCTATATATAAAGCACAAATGTATTTCTTGTGGCATAACGTTTTTAGAGACTTTTCTTTAACGAGAAGAATTATATATATATTTTTTAAAAAAATTTATCTAATTTAATTTTTATTTATCATTATTACTTATAATTTAATTATTATTTTTAACATAAATTATTAATAAAAAATAATTACGCACGAAATTATCCGTTGGTAATTACTCACAGATTTATCCGTCAATAATTATCTAATTTAATTTTTATTTATCATAATTATTTACGAATTAATTTTATTATTTTTAAAATAAATTATTAATAAAAAATAATTATCCACGATACATCCATCGATAATAACGTCGGTAATTTCGTGGGTATATATTTTTAGCAAATTTTCAATAGTTGGAAGTCCCTCAAGCATCAACTTCCACATAAATGTATGAACATTAGGGGGAAACTAGAATGTTCCATATTTAACCAGAATGTTCCATATCGGCTTGAACTTTCCAGCCTCATCAATCCCGTGGCTTTCTATATGAATGGCCTTGTATGCCAATATGACTGAGAACATTCTAGAAGGTTTAGGCTTCCAATTAGGTCAAAAGATGATCTTAGATCTCTCAAGCTTTTAAGTTTTAATGATAATAAATAGAACATTTTTCTTAAGAAAAAATACTTTTACAAAATAAAAATCAAATGAAGCATAAAACACAAACCTTTAGACAGATAATGTGTCATCAGATGAAACATAGAGTCATACTACATAAAGTCTTAAATGTATATCATTTATTATGAGTAATGATTATTTAGTGCATGACTAACTAGTTCCTTAACAAATTGAACAAAGAGAGCTCATTGGAAGTCATAAATCTATTAAAGTGAATGAAGCCATGTTGTGCACAAGAAACAAGGATAGGTAGATCCCTGAAATCATGGAGAAAGTCAGTAAAAATTGATACAAAACCTGATCTTCACTGACACACGCCATAGAAAGTCTATTTGGTTTCTTAAAAATGATAAGTAGTCTCCTTGATTAGATAAGAAGTGACAATTTAGTAAAATGCAATTAATGCAAGTATTTAATGCTTCAACGAACACTTCTCATTTCAAGGGACCCCATAACAAAGACAAATGAAGAAAGCTTGTGAGGAACCCTCAAAGTGTTGCAACAATCATATTTATTCAGGCTACTATATAAAGAACTTCAAGAATAGAAAGAAGAAAAAGGATTGATAACAAAAAAGAGAATATCTTGTACAAATATTTATTCATTCTTTTTGTAAAGACATTTGTGCTTATTTAGTTGTAACACATCTTGCTTGTAAGACGAAACAACACTTGCAAAACTTTACTAAGATATAACTGTTGTTATAGGGTTGAGCTTGGAGAGATTTGTTTATAAAAGAATTATTGTTTGAGCTTGAAGAGACTTGACTATAAAAGAATACTTGGTGTTGAAGCTTGGAGAGGCTTTGTGTTCAAAGCATACTTGGGTAGATTGCTTGAAGAGACAATTCAAAGAACACTTAAGTTTGAGCCAAAAGATTCTTTTTGAAAGAATACTTGTATCTTTTTAAAGATAGAGGAACTCAATCTGGTTGAATTGAGAATTGGACATAGTCTCGATGGTTGATATGAACTAGTATAAAAATTATCATGTGTTTCATCTGCCTTTTCTACTACACTTTATTGTTAGCGTTACTACTTCACTACTCAAAAAAATGCAAACTTTTGATAAACATTATTCAACCCCCTCTTCCAGTGTCTATTTTTTCTCCACACTTCCATACCCATGAATCTAAGTGATCTTTATGAATCATGACATTTCCCAAAACCTTTAGTAGTGAGTGTTCCTAATTAGCTCCCACTTAAACTAGTTTCTATGCCATCTGAATTTCCAAACCCAACTACATTCCAACCAATACCCCATATTAACAATTGCATCTTAGTTTTGTTCTAAATTGAGGAAAAACCTAGGATATGTTATCGGTAAACTTTTTGTCCCAGCCCAATTATTCAGCCAAAATCTAGCTTATGTACCTTCCCCAACCTTCCAAGTAACCAACTTATCAAACTATCTGTCCTTAATATCACTACCCTAGACATTTAGTAAGTCATTCCACCAAATAGAGGCTTTGGTATAGGCTTTTTGTGAGTTCATATTGCATCCTTCTCCATACCTTGAAGATAACACATTCCCTAACAAGGTGTTTGGATGATGGAAGAAGCTCTATCTACATTTTTCTAGTAGGACAATGTTTAAAATAATGATTTTTTTTACCCCCAAACCATCTTGTTTTATTGGTCTAGTGATCACCTTGTCCTAACTAATCCAAGATATCTTTTGTTGGTTTTCTTTACACCCTCATAAGAATCGCCTTTGCATTGACTTTATTTGGCTACCTACCAATTTTTGGCATTTTAATGAAGAATAAGTAGAATAGGGGTAGAGAAGCTAGAACTAATTTGATTATACAAACCCTTCCAACTAGAGAAAATGTTTTGCTTTTTCATGAAGATAGCTTCTATTCCTGATTTTTTGCAAGATAGGCTTCCATGTCTCCACTCTTCTTGGATTTGCTCCAACAGGTAAGCCTAGATAAGTAAAAGGTAGTTGTAGTAACTTGCAATTTAGGAGATGTGTAAATCTCTCCACTAAATTTCTATCCACTCTAGTCACCCCAAAGTTGATCTTGGAGAAGTTAACCTTTAACCTCGATGTAATATTAAAACATTGTAAAATACTTTTGATCACAACTACATTCTCAAGACTAGTCTCACCCAAAAACATAATGTCTTCTATGTATTGAACTATGCTAGTATCACCTTGGTTGTTGCCCACCTTCATACTGTTAAGTCAGACGAGGCGCATTCGCAATTCCCACCAAGGTTTTGAATAATAAAAAGTATAATACATATTGTTATTACTCACATGTGCATTAGTGTTTCAGTCGGATAACGAAAAGTTCAAACAGTGGAATATGTTCAAGCATAATCTAGCTAGACAAAATATCAGACGATAGAAAGGCCAACATCAAGACTAAGGTTGACTCAGGCTCAAATAAAATACAAAGTCTATCAATTGAAGCCTGAGGTATCAGATGCAAATTGGACAAGACATCAACATGAATGGCCAAGACATCAACATGAAGTGACCATCAGAAAGAACCAATATAAACTAGAAGACGAATTTATCACTTCCATACTCAGACGAAAAGGGTAATCAAGATCAGACGTAGTATCTTCTAACCAAACGATGTCAAGAATGTTACAGCACGTCTGAAGTCCACTAGTCACATTGAAAGGAATTATACAAGAAAACCAAGAGGACATCATCGTGAATAAAAATTTGGGCAAGCATGCATTCACAAGTCAAAGCTGAATGCGTCAGAGAAAGGACACCTACTTTTCAGAAAAAGACAGCACCGCAGCGGTGAAATTGATGAGGAAAGTACAAATATACCTAGATCATGATTGGAGTCAGATATCGAAGAAATCAACTACATAGAGAATCTCCACAAATACAAGCAAACATTTAATGCAAGATCAAATGCATTAAATGAGAAGATCTGCATGAACATGAATGAAGCCTCCATTTGCAATGACACAAGGCTACGCTTTAACGAAAAAATTCAAATTAAAAGCAACGGGCAGATTTATCAAAAGTGTATAAGTATCAAGGCTAAGAAGAAGAAGAAATAGAACTGAGAAGCAGAGAAAACATGCAATACGAAAAGGAAAATCAAGAGCATAATATTTTTTTTCTTCTCAAAGAAATTGTTGTATATCTGTGTAAAAACTAAGATAACTTATCTTAGTGAGTGTTGCCAATAGTTCATCCTCTCTACGAGAGTAACCAAACACTTATCTCTGAAAAACTAAGGTTACGCACCTAAGTGAGTGTAGAAATTACCCTATCCTCTCTGAGAGAGTTATACACACACTCAAAAACCTACAACTGCTGTAAAGCCTAAAGAGGCTGGTAGAAAGAATACTTGTGAACCAGAAGTGGTTGAGAATACTAGCGTTGGTGAGTGAAGCCAACGGGCCAGGAGTGGTTGAGAGTACTTGCAGAACCAGAAGTGGTTAAGAATACTAGCGCCTAGTTGACGAGCCAGAAGTGGCTGAGAATACTTGTAATCCTTTGTGATTAGTGGAACCCTTCTGCGAAAAGAAACTGGACGTAGCTCAGATTGAGTGAACCAGCATAACTGTCTGTGCATTCTCTTCACTTTTCAGCATTACATACTTTGCTCTTGATCTACTTCGTTTTCCAACAAAGTTTTGGATGAAAACTTACTTGACCTTGTTAAAACTATTTTACTAGACGATAACATTTTCCAGACTGAAGACTAGTTTACGTAATCTTCTACGTTGAAAATTAGTTTTGTTAAAAAAAATCACTAGATGAAAAATCTGCTTAAATTTTCCAACCAAAAGTACTCTTGCGAAATAACTTTAAAATTTTCATTCGAATCCGAACACACACATTCAACCCCCCTTCTGTGTGTATTTCCGCTAACCTCACATACCTCTGAATAAATTCTTATTCTCTACCTCCCTCGTCATACCTATTAACCCCTTAACAACTAAATTGAAGAGGAATGGTGCTTGTGGATCCCTCTATCTTAGACCCCTCTTAAGACAAATATTTTTAGTTGGACTTCCATTAATAAGCACGAAGACCTGAACTATTTTCAAGCATTCAAAAAAATGCTAGCTCTTTTCTTCCTCTTTGCTTAGTTTATAGCTTCATTAACCACCAACACACTATCACTAGTGGAAAAAATACTTTTAAAATCGGTCATTTTTTACTTTTAAAATCGGTTTTCTGACCGATTTTAAAAGAGCCAATTTTAAAAAGTTGGACTTTTAACATCGGTTGCTGACCGATGTTAAAAGTGGGACTTTTAAAATCAGTCAACAGTGACCGATTTTAAAAGTCCCACTTTTAAAATCGATCAACAGTGACCGATGTTAAAAGTGAGACTTTTAAAATCAGTCAACAGTGACCGATGTTAAAAGTGGGACTTTTAAAATCGGTCAATGCATGACCGATGTTAAAAGTGGTTAATTTTTATTTAAATATTTGACTTATTTTAGGAGGATCCCTGAACAAAACCTGCAAATTAATAAAATACCAGACAATTCATATGTTTTTAATAGACCAAATTACATACAAATGACAAGAGTTGGTAAATGTCAACCATATATTTAATCAAAGTAACTTACAAATTATGATGCATCCTAAATTACAAAATGAGTAAAACTATAAACATAATTCGTAGCTAGCCAATGTTTCAATGAAAAATGTAGCCCATTGCTCCCTAATGGTGTTTATATCTTCTAGCGACAATGGTGATCGATCTATAAATATCTGTTAAGAAAATTTAGAACAATTAGAAGTAACTCTTAAAACATGATAAAATGCAAACTTCAAATAAAAAATTTTAAAATTCTAAAACGTACTTCAATCCACGCAGATACTATTTGTGAATCAACAATAGTATGCATTGCCTTCATTACATAGTATCCACACTCATAGTTTCCTTTTTGCTTATGAGACTACAAAAAGAATATAAAAACCAATTTTAGTAGTAATGGTAATTCAAAAGAAAATACCTTAGAAAAAATATCATTACTAAAATAACTTACTTTAAGAGAGACCCAAAGCATTTTTTTCTTCAACTTTGAACCTTTAAGTATATGGTATCCTTCCATAACCCTAATGATAAAAGGACATCATTATTATATTTTAAAATAAAATGTAATGATAAATAAAATAAAGTAGTTTTTTTAAAACAACTTACTTATCTAATAATTGTTTAAAGTCTACAGGAGGAGGTTTGTGCATCGAACAAATGCATACAGATATATTGTCCATAGGACAAATAATCAGAAGTTGCCAATGAGCACTGCATTGAGAAACTATCAGTAATAGACAATACACTTTTTTAAAATTTATAATCAATTATATACAAATAGACTTACTTAGAAAAGTAAGGAACTAAGTAAACTTTTTTATTTGAGTCAGACATCCAATTTTGGATGTAAGCTTGAATTTCTTCTATCTTGTTCCTAATTTTTTGGATTAACTCGGGTTTCAAAAATCCATAAATGTGATCATTCCCTTTATCCACACTCAATTTATGGATAAATCTACAAGGTTAGAAATAAAGTTAGAAAAAAACAACAAAACATAATTAAAATTAATTCAAATACTTACAATAACCACAATTGCAAAATTGATATGTTTAGCATGCAGTGCCCGTTTGTAATATCTGATATGTCACTCTGGCTTATATACAAAGGGACATTACTACAGAAGCCAAACACTTCAGGAGCCCAAGGGATCTGTTTGGGTCGATTGTCATCTTCCATATCTGCAACCAATCTCCATAGCTTTTTCATCGAAGTTAGATTTCTAGAATGGTTAAGCATAGCCTTTGGTGGGACAACATCCTATTAAATAAAGTACACAAATAATGTTATACTACATTATAATAAAATAGCACCAAGTTAAAATTAAATAGTTAAATAACTGACCTCCGTAGATATCACTTTAACCAACTTATAAGGCCATTGAAGGAAGGTATTTAGGGCTTGTTCCATCGTCTGAACCTCTTGTGTGGGCACAGGAACTCTAGCCTTTGGGTTTCTAACATCCAAAACTGAAACCCTTACCATATCATTTCCCATGGTCTGATGGTGCACAACAGACCCCAACATGTGAATCCTCTCTATGCCCACAAGATCGAAAAATGCCTAAAAGTTTAGTCTGGAACGGCCCCAGAACGGGCTGTTCTAGGGTCGTTCCAAACTCAAAATTCGCCCAGCAACAACGAAATAAGATACAATAGAAGACAATGGTACCTTGATGTTGTATTCTTCTGAGAAAATGAGAAGTTGCACACTTTAGATGAGAGCCCAAGAGAGTAAAGAGAGGAATATATGAACTATTGAAGGCAAAGAGTAGAGAATGGAGCTAGGGGGAGAATGAGAGCGGAGATAGAAGTGATGCTACTTTTAAAATCAGTTATTGAATAACCGATTTTAAAAGTGATACTTTTAAAATCGGCTATTTGATAGCCGATTTTAAAAGTCCACTTTTAAAATCGGTCTTCAAGAACCGATTTTAAAAGTAACGTCAGAGACTTTTAAAATCGGTCATAACGTAACCGATTTTAAAAGTAATGCCATTATTTACAAAATTGCTACCGCGTCACTTTTAAAATCGATTACCTTATAACCAATTTTAAAACCCCAATTTTAAAAGTCATTTTTGTACTAGTGTATGCAAGAGGCTTTTCCCTTCTAAGAATGCATTTTGTCTCTCATCTATGACACTTGGTAGCACTCTTTTCAATCTATTAGCTCGAATCTTGGACAATATCTTGTACATATAACCCATTAATGAGATGGATCTATAATTTTCCAAGTGTTCTAATCCTTCTTCTTAGGGATGGGAGTGATGAAGGTGCAATTGCTACCTTAAGGAAGCTTTCCATTTACATGGAATTCCCTCAAGAAATGACGTATGTCCCCTTTCATAATGTCCTAAAACACCTTCACTACTACAAAAACACTCTTTTACATCGTCATATTTACATCGGTTCTAGTAGAACCAATGTAAATCATAAACGCGGTGGCAAACTTGTAAATAAATAAAAGATATAAAACATATTTACATCGATTTTACTTATGACCGATGTAAAATTAAAATCAGTGGGTTATTCTACATCGGTTTTGCTCATGTCCGATGTAGAAATGAGACTATTCTCGTGATGGGGGAAAATCCCTCATTCATTCGGCTCCGCAATCGCGAACCCTAACCCCCTTCTCCCTCCAAACAAACACCAACCCCCTCCTCCTCTCCCTCTCTTCAAATCCCCAAACCTCCTCCTCCAATCCCCGCTTCCCCAACTCCCTCCTCCACTCCTACGCCACCGTCGTTGCCTCTCCCTCTGACTCCCTCGCCTTCCTTCGCCACATCACCCAAACCCATTCCTCCCGTCCTGGTGGTTCTTGTAGAAGAGCAATAGACCTACCGTCCTGGTGGTTCTTGCTCTTCCTCCTAACAACCACTCTCTGCACCCTCCACACCCAGATGCACCGAGGGAGAGCCACCGCCGCCCATCACCACCCTCCGCCCAAGGAGACGCGCTTTCGCGGCGTCAAGAAGCGCCCTGGGGCCGCTTCGCAGCCGAGATTCGAGATCCCTGGAAGAAGTCGCTCGTCTGGCTCGGCACCTTCGATTCCACCGAGGATGCTTCCCGGTCCTACGACAACGCCGCCCGATCCTTCCGCGGGCCTGAGTCTGACCAGATTCCCCTCTACCAGGCCCACAGCTTCTCCAAGTTCGAGCCCGTGGTCTAGGTGAACCGGCCCACCACCAGCGGCATGAGCAGCACCGTGGAGTCCTTCAGCGGGCCTAGGGTTCCGTCTTCTCACACCATCCACCCTCGCAGGCCCGTGGAGATAATAGTTTCCATTTTGTCTTAAAATTATGTGTGTACCATGAGTTAGTATTTAGGAAGAACTACTATAAGAGTCTATTTCCTTTCCACGCATATATTAAATTTGGATCTCATGCTTTGTAATTTTTTAATCCACAGATAAAAGGATATGGCTGCTGGCGTGTGCACAATCTTGCTTTCACTTCTCTATTGGAATTTTTTGAATCCTATGGTCACCTACAGTGGTGGTATGATATCAAATTTGAAATCACATCATATGATTTACTGAGAGAATAAAACACTAAGATCATATCGCATTAAGTGGATTTCTTACTGACTTTTTTTTCTTCTTCAGGCTTCTTTGTATTGGTGAATCTAGAAATGGACTTGATTGAACAAATTTATTAAGAATTTTTTTTAGTCCATTATTGTGAGAAAATGTGTCTGAATCATTATGAGAAGAGGCTTTTAAGTTATTGTTTATGTTATATTATATCACTCCAAGTCTTTGGATGCAAGCATGCTTTAGCTCATTTATGTTGATGCAAGCACCTGGTCTGAACTTGGAAATTCCGGATTGTACAGGGGTGTGGTGATGCAATTTAGCATACAAGTTTGTTCATTTTTGTGTTTTTCTTTTCAGATTTAGTCTTTGATTCATTGAAAATGGAACAAAGAAAAATTACACCTTTGTAAATGGTTCTGCAGATTATGAAATGGGTCAAGACTCAGATATTGACAGTTTTGTTGTATCTTTTTTAGTGTAACCAAAATATATTTCATTTTTGTTTTATTTTTTTGGGTTGATGACTTGTTCTGTTATATTTGTAATATGCAACAACGTGAAACAAAACTCATTTTGTTTTGTTTGGTTTTAATTTATCTATCAAAAACTATCTAATAAGAATTCTTATTTGTATAGATTTCAATTGATTAACGTATTAAAGATTGTATTTTACATATAAATATAGAACTATACAAGCGTCTTATATTGCCTATTCTACATCTTTACATATTGCAGACTATAGCTGATATTGCCTACTTTATATCTTAACATATTGCAGCCGCTTCAACTCACTGTACCAATTAATACTGAATGCACCCCTTTCATTATGGTGCTTTATTCAACAAAGTTCATCCAATTTATTATTATTTTGTGCCATGTTTTTGTCTGTAGTGCTTTAGTTAGGTGGAAGAAAGTACTTATTCATGTCACCTACTTTATTCTTTGGTATTTTCTCATTGCTTTGTATTCTGATCGGTTTTTTCCTTTCCTACTTGAGGACCATGTAATCTCTTTAACAAGATTTGTACTTTTTCATTTGCTCAATCTTGGATTTTTAATTTTATTTAATTTGTTTGCAGGTATGTTCCTAATGAATTGCGTGGAGGAATGATGGGCTTCTCTCTCGCCCCTGCAAATGCAGCTATTTTGCTTTCTTTGGTGCAAGTATGTATTGTACATAATGTTGTCTAAAATTGTAGGAATCATGCAATTAACCAATTAAACATCATGAGCATGAGTTAACTATGGACTATGAATTTATGCATCAACTCTTTCCTGCCTCTTTGTTTTTAACTCACCTCTGGGTCTTTTTTTTCTTTAAATGCAGGATGAGAACAAATTTGATTTCAAAAAAATTGTGACTGAAAATTGGGTTGAGCCACCAAGAAGTGAAAACTGATTTCAAATTTGATTTCAGGTTCTTATAATATTGTAAAAAAGATAACTGGCGAGGATGGGTGAGAGTATACTAAGACACAATTTGTTTATATTTTGTAATCCATAAGTAGAGCTTTTGACTGTTTATCCTATGAGATGTTGTAATTTTGATAGGGAGGCATATATGGTGTCATGAGATGACAACATTTTACTTCCTTGTTCTTTATTAAATCTTCATTATTAAGATTGTCCAAGGAGATATTATTGTAAATTGATTGAGGAAGTACTGGTGGAAAGAATAAATATTGAAATATTTTTTTTTTTAAAAAAATGCAATCTACATCGGTTCTCAAGAAAACCGATGTAAATTTAAGCATAAATCTACATCGGTTTTTCAGAGAACCGATGTAGATTTATGCTTAAATCTACATCGGTTTTTCAAAACTGATGTAAAAATGTATTCATTTTTTACATCGCTCTATTCTACATCGGTTTTAGAACTGATGTAGATGACTTTAGAGAACCGATGTAGAATGTGTATCTTGTAGTAGTGCTTTAAGAATTTAAAGTGAAAACCATCTGACCCAAGGCTCTTGGAGCTTCCACAATTCCACCCAACTTGCTTGATCTCCTTTTCTTCAAACTTGAAGGTATGCTTATAATTTTGTGAATCAGAAATTTGTTTACATTATTTTCCATCCAGATTAGACCTATCATCAATTTGTTCCTGAAATCTATTTTACAAGCACATTTTCACATAACTTTTGACCTCCTCAGCTCATCAATCCAAGAGTCATCAATGAATATCCCTCTAAATGCTTTTTTCTTTCTTCTCCAATTTATCATAAAGTGGAAGAATTCTGTATTAAGATCCCTTTACTATAAACTTTTGGGATAAATTTGATTCACCCCAAATTTTGCATTTAACTTTCACACATACATACATATATTTAATTTTCCTCGAAGACTTTAACTCAACATATGGGTATAAAAGCCCTTAAATATAAGGCTTTCCGAAAGTATGCATCCATGCATTGCCCTTGACGATGAAAGCATGATGCCTCAAAACTCTGCTGACTATAGCTTTTGCTAAGAAACTGAATGTCTTGTATGGAGCATGAGGTCGCTCCCAAATATCAATACAATACAAAATGTCATCAACAAAACCACCCAAAGCCATATTCATGTCTTCATTGTAGCAGTAACTTTACATAGCTTGCAGAAAATCCTACGCCTTCTCGAATAGAAAGATTTGGTCAAAAAGTATATTTCGAGTGTACAGATATATATGGTACGATGGGAAAAAAAAAACTACAAAAATCTTCATCTTTATTATTTTTCTGTTGAGTAAGAGTTGATGTAATAAAACCAAAGGCATATTCACCGATCCCCAACACGTGGGTGATGGATAATTTCTACCTCTTAATTTAAAGGCAGTGGTATTTTGATATGGAAATAACTCTTTAAACATCAAGTCAACAAAACTAAATTAATTAAAATATTCATTTAATAAAAGTTAAATTAATTAAAAATAATTTTTCAAAACCTTAATTAAATAAATACATTAATTATTTTCAAAGAAAGAAAGGTATGGAAGAAGACAGAGAATATCACCCCACAAAATTCTCGGCTATCGATACCAAGGTAGACAAAACACTTGTTTGGGCCCGCTTCTTAAGGCTAGGGATGGTTTTCTATAAGGAAAGCCGTTGGAAATAAAATTTGATAGAGCACACAAAACTAAATACTTAAATTTATCAAATATTAACAATATAATGAATACTTCAAAATTAAAGAGCGATCAATATCAATTAATTAAACACAGAATAAGTTAAAATAATAAATAACAAGATTAGTGCCTTAAATTAGAGCACGTAGTGTTATTCTTAGAGAGAAAATGTCTCACTACACTAATAATTTTGAGTTTTATAATGTGTTTCTCTCCCAAGATATGTCAATTTGTTAGATCGTTAGAGTGCAACGAAAGATCCTCGAGTCAAAGAACATCGTTGCAAAAAAATATATTTTTGTAGTAGAAATAATTTTAAGGGAGAGAGATAAGTGAACTATTGTGTATCTATAATTTTTTTTTAAGTTTTTTCCTCACGTATCAAAATATATATATATATATAGTCAATATTAGAATCTTTTATACAAGATAAAGTAAACGTGCACCAAGTTTTACTCATTTTCCCGTAACAACCAAAAGAAAATGGATGAGAGAGAGTACAATGTGAACTTGGTCAATATTAATCAATTGAAAAGATAGTGAATTGGTCACAGTAATTCCATAACGAATTTACTCTTTGAAACGTTAATATATTAAAAACAAAAATTGATTGAATGAAATATTTAATTAAAATTTTAAATTATAAGATAATTTCTCAACAATCCTCCACTAATTTAAAATTTTAAAAATATTGATAAAAAAAAGATCACTATAATAAAATAGATTTTTAATGGCATTTAATATAATTTTTAGTGGAAATAAAAATGCTACAAATTAAAATCTTTTAACGGCATTTCCACAATAACTATTGTATGCAGTGTCGCTAAAATATTTAGCGGCAATTATTCTGAACGCTGATAAAAATCCTTATAATGGCCGGAAAAAAATGTATAACTTTTTGTGACATTTTTGTCTTTTACTTATATATTTTTTAATTATCTTATCTCCTAATTAATTATTTTATCAATTTAGAATAATGAGTTATAGGTCTAACTTAACCCTACAAAACAAACTTGTAAGGTGAGAATTATCATCCATTTATATACTCTTTAATTATCTTATTTCTGGTTAATGTGGGACTTAAGTTTTTCTAAATAAATAATTATCGCTAATAGTAAATTTTAGTGTGATATAAACACAATTTTAGTGGCCATTATATATTAGTCATTAATATTTTTATTAAATAATAAAATAAAGGTAATTAATTTATTGCCACTAAATAATTGTCGGTAATAATCAATTTTGTTGTAGTGGATAAACATTTTTAATGGAGCATGATATATTATATTTTCGGTACAAGGAACTTTTCGGCTTTGAGTCTTATACCTAGTACATATGAACTTCCATCTAAGAGAATATGAAGACATATGATTGTCTTCAGTCATATCTCTTTGACCAAATTTTAGAACATAACACGTATAATAAAGGTGTTCATTTGAGTTTTAATCAATGAAGCGCATTACGACTGTGCATATATCTTATTTCTTGAGTGTCACTTAGAGATTGACCATATCTCATAGTAACGGCCCCACCACCTCACTCACTAGGTGAACCCTTCCAAGGGTGGTTTGTGACACCCGCCCATACAACAATTGTCATTAGGTCCATTAAGAGGTATTTTTAATTTTAACTCAATATATATAAATATTTGAATACCACTACAAGAAAAATTGATATTATCTACGGAATATTATCTACGGAAATTTTTCCGTAGATAAAATTTAATTATCTACGGAATATTATATACGGAATATTTTCCGTAGATAATATTTAATTTTCTACGGAATATTATCTACGGAATTGTTTCCGTAGATAATTTCCAGTTATCTACGGAAATATCCGTAGATAAGTTATCTACGGAAATTTCCGTAGATAACGTATCTACGGAAATTTTTCGTAGATACGTTATCTACGGAAATTTCCGTAGATAACTTATCTACGGATATTTCCGTAGATAACTGGAAATTATCTACGGAAAAAATTCCGTAGATAATATTCCGTAGGTAAAACATTTTTTTATAAAATAATTAAAATATTTAATTTAACATCATTAAAAAATTAATTATTATAAAATTTATTTTTTTTAGTTTAATTATTTATTATAATACTTTTTATTTACTAAAAAATTATTTTTAATTAAAATATAATTTAGAATAATGAATAGCTTTAACTTTTGTGTACCATATTTAATGGAAAACATAAAGAAAAGATGAATTCAGTTTTACTTTATTAAACGTAAGAAACAAATTAAAGATTAAATTTTTTTAACAAATAAAAATTAATATAATAATTAATAATTTATATTTCTATTTATATTAATTATAGTTTTATGGTATCAGAGACCCCCCCCATATCAGTTTTAGTGAGAGAAAGTTCCTCCGAAGCCTGTTGTTTTCTTTTCTCCTTCTCTGTTGTAATATCCTATTATCAATAAAATTTTGTAAGTATTTCTTCAAGATGATGGCCGGCTAAAACCATCATTGGTAGTTCTTAGAATGCCTTAGTTATTTCTTTTAACATATGCGAATATGATTTAGAACTCTGAACTCCTTTGTGAAAACCTGGGATTTGTAAGCCTGAGAAATCAGGTGTGCCCTTGATAACTGTTAAAAGGAAAGAGAAATTTTTTTTTAAAGAAATTTGTCTGGAGGGTAAGATGAGGCAGTTGTAAGACCCTTGGAGTGGGCTGTTTGTAAGACCTCTAAGTTCCCAGAAGATCCAGAAAATCATTTAAAATTGATTCTTTAATTTCCTTTCTTAAAATCTCAAATTCACTTGAAAATGAGTTATGGTTGTTCATCATATTCTAGATTATGTTAAAAATTATAAATAATTCATATAATTAATTTATTAATTTATTAATTAATAATTTATTAATATAATTAATATAATTAATAATTTATATTTCTATTTATATTAATTATAAATATTTCTTATATTATATAATAATTCATATAATTTATTTAATATTTTTTAAGTTAAATTTGATTATCTTATTTTTAAAAGATTCAATAATTAATTTTCTTATTTAAATATTAAATTTATTTTGAAAATACTCAATTGAGTCTTTAATTTTTTAAAATATATTAATTTAATCAAATTTCTTTTCCTTTTAACTTCAATTATTTTTAAAGATTAATTAAATATATATATTATTATTATTCATAATATAATAATTAATTATCGAGTGGCACTACAAAAAAAATGCTATTTAGTGGGGTTTATTTTACGGAGGTTTTAAAAACCCCCTCAAATTAACATGAGTTGCGGCGTTTTGGAGGAACGCCCAAAATTGTAAAAATAGTCGCGGTTTTTATTATTTTTTGAGGAGGTTTATGCCCTCCTAAATTCAGAGGCAATTTTCCCTGAAAATTTTTGACCATTTTCTCCCGCAATTTATTTTCACCCAATTAATCCCTCCAATTTTCACCGCCTTTACCTTTTACTGACTCCGCTCCTCCATTCAAGCGCACTGCTTCATTCATCCGTGTATTGCTCCGCGCGCGTTGCCTGGCTCATCCACTTCCATCGCTCCGCTCAGCCGCACTGCTCCGTTCATTCGCGCGCTGCTCCATTCATTCGCGCGTGCGGCTTCGCTCATCCGTGCGTCGCTCCTCCCACGTTCTCCTCCCTAGACGACGACATTAGGGCGTAGCATCTTCTCAGGTTGGGCCTCATTTCAATAGGGTATGTAGCATCTTCTCAGCTTTGGTTAAAGCCATTGCGATACTTACCTCACAGATGAAAACTTTTTGGTTACCCCCTTTTACACGCACAACTTAAAAAATGCACTTTATTAGGTAGTACAATTCACGGTTTCTACTTTCTAGGGTATATGCATAAAATATATGTGTGCTGCAGAAGCTTAGTCAAATTAATTAGGTGAGAAAAAACCTTTTAATGTGCACAAGTAAGTGTCTTTGATGTTGGTAATTACTCAGAATGGAAATGAATCTCATAGCGAAGGCCTTTTAATAAGTATGTGCACTTTATTCGATTTTTAAACTGTGTCCCTTTGCCTAAGCAACCTTTGCTTACTTCCATGAGGAAATATGATGATGGAGAATCTCATAGCGAAGGCCTTGATGTGTCAAATAATTTGACAGTCACAATGGTCACAGGGAGATGAAAGCATTACATTTTTCCCTTTCTGTTCATTTTTTTTTAGATTCACTTTCACTCTACAGTACAAAGCATACAATTTTCTTTTTAATTTTACCCTCCTTTTGAAATGAGCCCCTGAATTTTGAGTGTATATATAATTTATAAGGGGTTTTTAACTTATTTTAAGCAAAAAATGAGGTTAAGAAATCTTATTATGAATGATTAATCTTATTGTAAATGATTGGTGCAATTAGAAAATGGTACCAAAGTTTATAAGAGAATTGAGGCTACAATCATTTACAATGAGCTTGTTTAACTTTGTTCTTATTTGGAATAAGTTATACAAATTTCCTTGATTCTTGGTCAATAAAAGAAGTATTCTAGGTTGACGGTATTGATATGTAGAAATCATAGAAAACTAGCGGAAACTATGTACCGTGTAGCATTTGCATTTTGATTTGTTCTTTTCGAGACAAAGTTTTGATATGCTATTATGTATACAGTTGTATATTGTTGACAGATTGTTATTTATATATTTTTGGAGGAGCATCTTCATTTGTAAATATCTCTGTTGAACTCACATATGACTTGTTTTGTACTTATCTCCAAATAGCATTTGGAGGATTTAAAAAAAAAAAAAGACTTTTGGAATATAGTATCTGCCACCGTGTTTTTCTCTTGTCGTGTACTATTAATATCACTTGTATTGTCCACTCTCTTAAATATAAGTATGATGATGATTCCTTTCAACCACAAACACTACTTTTGTTCGTTGACAACACCACCTGACATCCAGATGGATATGCTTAAATTGAGATGAAGTTTTTATCCTTGAATGTTTATTGTTCTTTACTTTATGAGGTCATCTTACTTATATGAGGATATCTTGGCCTCTACTTTCTGATCTTGTCTCTAATAAAAACCACTTTAATTCAGTTTATAAAAAACTTCAACAAGATATGTAATCCCTTACGGGTTTTCAATGAAGCTGTTTCCAGCAAGATCATCAAGAATAAACGTGAAGGCTGATTCCCCTGTTGCACAAGCTCGCAGTTTCACCAAGAACTGATCAATTGCTTCAGCTGTCTCTGGAGTCACTTTCTAGAAGGTAAAAAGCATAACATTAAATTATTTAAAGAGAAACGCATACATCAAACAATGATATAGAGCAAAAACTAATAGTACTTTGCGTTCTTCTTGAAGGGCCTGAAGTTCATCAGCTGCTCTACGTACTCTGATTGCTAGCTAGGTATGACTTTTTTATTCTTAAAATTTCTGTGGTTTTGGTTTTGTTAGCTGGTGTGTGTGAATTAATCTAAACTTATAAACAATGAAGCTTAGTCCTTAATTTGTGAACATGTAGATTTAGGTTCTATCTATACCCTTCTCAAAGGGCATGTAGTTTCAATTTGTATCATACAACTTTGACATCTTCTGGAAATTATGTGTTAGCTTCTTTTGATTTTTAATATTCCTTCATCTGGTCCTTAAACTTCTTTTGATGTTTCTTTTTGTCATCACTATATATGATGTTGATGAAAATGCAGTCAACACATAATGCGGCTATAATTTTTATTATGAGAAGCCTAATTTTGTCTCATTATATATTTTTATTTATGCACTGCATGTATTCAGAAGCGTCCAGACTATATACTTTATATGATTTATTATTTTAATAAATTATATTTGAGCATATGGTTCTTGAAAATGGTCTTTTATTATATATCATTGACCAAGAACCCCGTTTTACACGCAACCTGAGCGGGGTTTGTTTTCTGATGCGTTCAAGAACTACTTCGTATAATTTCTTTAAAAAAGAATTACACGGTATACATACATACCCACATGTTTGTTTTATATCCTTGTCTCTGTCAAAACTCAAAAGACGTGGACTTATTGTATTCATGTAATATTATGATATAATGTAAATATATTATGGTAATGTGATCTGGTTAGGACTTATGAGTATGATTTATCAGAAATGTGATACTGATACATATATTCCTCACGCTGCAGCGGGATTTGGGCATGTGCAAAAAGGCTGCACCCATATCGGCACCATAGCATTGCTAGAGTAACAAACAAGTAAGTACACAGTCATTTTGACATAATGTTTTTAGAGTAACAATAATGTTTTAGAGTATCCTTAATGATTTTTTAGGATTTATTTTTATTTTGTATTTTAATATTTTTCCTTATTTAATTAGGATCTTTGTAATTGATTGTAGGTCTCTCGTATCATGTAAATAGGAATATTATCTCCTATATAATTTTGTATTTATTGCATTAAGTCTATATAAAACGGACTCAGTTGTGTAGTCAACACACAGTGTGTCAACATGTCTTATTTTTCTCTCTTTCAACATGGTATCAGTAGTACCATCCTCTGTGATTTGTCCAATCACTATACTACATCAGACTCCGAAAAATTTGGAACTCCAATTAGTCACCTAATTATGCATACAAAACACATGCCATTGGCAGGCAAAACTTCATGTATTTAATCCAAAATCCAATTCTCTATTACTATACAATGAGCATTAGAAGCACGTGTTATTATTATTAGCTTGGACGGAAAATGGAAAAACATGACCACAAACAATTCAAATCCTATAGTAATTAATAATTATTGTATTCCCTTTTTTCTCATCAACTTAGCTTTTCCAATTCCTTCTTATATTTAGTATGGTTTGACAAAGTCTAATATGGACTCTTATATCATAGCCAAGATTTTTAGCTTTTATGCCTTTAAGTTTGACAGATGTTGAAACTATGTGATTATAAGGTTGTGGCTATTTAATTAGTTTGGAATTTTTAACTTTTTAGATTGTAATTTGGTAAAGTTTACATTAACTGTGCATATCAAGTCAAAGACATATCAATATTTATACTGGAATGGAATTTGAAGAAAAATAATAAAAAAAATTAAAGGGTATCTTTTTAGAATTTATTTGAAATGTGTTGATTGTGTAAAAGTTTCTAGATTGGTGTTTAATTATGGATTGTTATGTAGAAAGAAATTGTATTAATTTTGATAAGTTATTATTACTTTTATTTATAAGTTAGTTAAAGTAATTTATAATCAATTTCACATCAACAAGATATCAAATCGTATTCTACACAGATTAACTTTGGTGTGCAGCTGTTTGTTTTAAACTTTATTAATAATTAATTTATCTACGGAAATTTCCGTAGGTAATTTACCTACGGAAATTTCTGTAGGTAAGTTATCTACGGAATTTCCGTAGATAATTTACCTACGGAAATTTCCGTAGATAAATTACCTACGGAAATTTCCGTAGATAAATTACCTACGGAAATTTCCGTAGATAACTGCATCCGTAGATATATTCCGTAGATAAACGCATCCGTAGATAAATTCTAAATCCGTAGATAAAATCCGTAGATAACGTTATCTACGGAAAAATTTCCGTAGATAATGTTATCTACGACCTTATTATCTACGGATTTTTTTCCGTAGATAATCCGTAGATAATTATCAGTTATCTACGGATTTTCATCATTATCTACGGAAAAATTCCGTAGATAATGCTGATTTTTCTTGTAGTGTACCTCAACCTTATTACTATCACAATTTAATTTAGAGTACACCTCGCCATAAGTATGAAAAATGCAATAATTTTGCAGTTTACAATGGTGTACTTTAGCTAACAAACAATTTTATTATTACCCATTGAACTTCATTCATGGGATCGCCATTTATTTGGAGGTGGGTGTCCATTGTTGCAACTAGTTAATGGACTTTAGTCCCATTCCCCTCGACGATTCAAGAACTTGTTGATGCGTCAACCCTTTTGTGAACGGATCTACAAGATTATTTTTAGACCTAACAAAACCAACAGAAAAACACCATGAGATATAAAATTTCTAATAGACTTGTGTCTTATTCTCAAGTGCCTTCTTAATTTTTTCATTAAAGTTTTGCTAGTAACTTTAGCACACTAGTGCAAAAAATGCTTTTAAAATCAGAGTTTTAAAATCGGTTAAGAGGGAACCGGTTTTAAAAATAACGCGGTGGCATTTTTGTAAATAATACCATCACTTTTAAGATCGGTTAAAATTTAACCGATTTAAAAGATATTTTAAAATCATTTAATTTTTAACTGTTTTAAAAGGTCTATCTAACACTACTTTTAAAATCGGTTATTTAAAAATTGATTTTATATATTACAAATAAAATCGATTATTAAATAACTGATTTAAAAAATTATGTCCTAAATGACGAGACCCCTTCCTTTTTCCCTCTTCTCTATTGCATTTGCACTTTCATCTCCATTCAGGCTCGCGATTCTCATCTTTGCCGTCGTTTACATGCTCATCGGCCTCATCGGAATCTTCCTCATCATCCTCTTCAGCCACAAATCCCATGCCTTTATAGAATCAACGTTGGCTTGCTCCTCTTCGTTATTCCCCTCTTCGTCGTTCCCTTTATCGACGCCTTCTATGTTAAGGGTCGCGTCAGAGTTTACGACGGCTTCTATGCCACCACCGCTGCTGTTGGACTTTCTGGCGTGGAGGATGCTCTTGTGCAAGTGAGTTGTCGGAGAGGTACATGCAAGTTGTCATCACAGGGACTGCCGGTTCTGGTATCGTCTATCTTTTGCTGCCTCCTACTAATTCGTTACTATTATTGGTTCAATTTTTCATTTTGGCTTTTTTCTATCTTTAGGTTTTGAGTTTTTTTTTTTAACTAATCGATTATGCTTGGCGTCGGCTTAGTTTGGTTTCACGGGTGCATTGTTTGATTCGAGTATTTATTAGGGTTTTTGCATTCATTGTTGGAATAATCATGGGAACCTTGTAGGGTGAATACTCTTGAGAATTTTTATACTAAGGTTTCCTAGGTGTGTGATGTTTATTTATGTTTCCAATTTTGGTATCCTTGGCCGAAAGCCAAACACTAATCCTTTGAACCATTCATTTGAGGAGTTGACTTCTCACGATATATATTCTTCCCTCACTATGTTGGGTATCCTAACTCTCCTTTGCTTAAGCATTCATTTTCTTATTACGGGTGATAAATTAAAGAATGAGTAAACAGAAAATACATAAATGTAGCTTGATTCTGAGTTGAAACTGTATATTGTCAATCAGGTTATCTCTTGGTTAGACAACATAAACCAATTAAGAGTTGAATTTGATGTGATAGTTCTATTTCAAGGTTATAGTTTTTTGTACCTTAATTCTAAAGCACATTAATATAGTGGTTTTAGGTTTATAAGCAAAATGGTTTTTGACAAGTCTTTGTTATATTTCTTTGTTTATTGAAATTCGAGTGGATGAATGGTTCTTTCTTTTCATTTTGGATGTTTGGACTTCAGGGGTGCTTCTTGAGGCATTAGGTTTATAAGCAAAGTTGTCATATTTGTATTCAAAGTGTGTAGTTTTAATTGAAATTTTTGATCTTGTGTTTGATTTATAATCAAAATTAATGGAAAATTCTCCCAAGAAGATGAGGCATTAGAAATTTAGGGGTTAATGGAAGTGATTAATGCACTACTACAAAAATATTATTTAACATCGCCATATTTACATCGGTTCTAGTAGAACCGATGTAAATCATAAACACGGTGGCAAACTTGTAAATAAATAAAAAAATATAAGTATATTTACATCGATTTTACTTATAATCGATGTAAAAATAAAATCTGGGAGTTGTTCTACATTGGTTTTACTTATAACCGATGTAGAAATAAGACCCTAAGTGCGCTCATCAACAACGTAAATCCAGCCACCTCTTCCCACTCCCAATCCCAATCCCACTCCTAATCCCTCTCCCCCATCTACCAAACCCTAAACCTCATGCTCTCCTCCAGCCTCGCCCCCAACGTCGTCACCGTCGACATTGCCATCCGCTCCCTCTCCTCTGGCTACGCCTTCATCGACGAGATGCGCCGCGACTTTGCCCTCAAGCCCGACCTCGTCACCTACACCATCCTCATCGACAACGTCTGCAACTCCAAGAACCTCCGAGAGGCCGCGCGCCTCGTCGCCATCCTCCACCGCGAGGGCTTCAAGCGTGGTGGAGGACCGGCCCCTCCCGCTACCGCAAGATGAAGGACCGTCTCGTTGAGGTTTCCAAGGAGACAACCACTGGTGTTAAGAGGCTCTACCAGATGCAGGCTAATGGCACTCTTCTCTTCCCCGCTATTAACGTCAATGACTCTATCACCAAGAGTAAGGATTTTCCTTTTCTCCAGATCTGTTACTTTTTACTTCCTTAAATCATGCCTCCGCTTTAGATCTCTCCTCTTTTTGAATCTGGTAACTGTTTGACCAATGTCCTCAAAGAATGTTCACCTCCGCACAAAACCCTACGCAGCAATAGGACTTGCTTTTCTCTCTCTCCATAAACCTCTCTCTCTACGCCCTCCTCCCTCCCCCTCCCCCTCCTCTTCGCGCCGCTCCTTCTGCGCCCTCGCTCTCCGCACCTCCCACAACACAGTCCAACACTTCTGCAAGAAGCTTAGGGTTTCCCAAATCAAAGAAGGCAATGGCGTCGACATGCTCGGCCGCGACCTCGTCGTGCAGGGCTGGGTTCGCACGCTTCGCCTTCAGAGCAGCGTCACCTTCATCGAGGCAATGCTTTACTCTTATTTCCCTTCTGAATAGCATCCTTATGGATTTCTACTTGCATTTTAATTGAGTGCTTTGTTGATTGTGTGTAGATTAACGATGGTTCTTGCCTTTTCCAACATGCAATGCGTGTTGAACTTTGAGGCTGAAGGTTACGATCAGGTATGCTTTCTTTTTGTAATGAGTTGTTTGTGGCTTTTGTTGCTCTCTCTGTTGAAGTTGTGGAGGTTATTATTAGGTAGAATCTGGATTGGTTACCACTGGTACCTCCGTGCGGGTGCAAGGAGTTGTGGTGAAGAGTCAAGGATCCAAGCAGAAAGTGGAATTGAAGGTCAACAAAATTGTACTGGTTAGTTCTTCTTCGTTCTTAACAAAACACTGTTTTTGTTCTCTTTTATCAGAGTAAGGAGTAAATGCACTTTTTATGCTGTCAAAAATTGCTATGTATGATAATTTTGTCAATTTATATAATAATTATCTTAAGAGTCATACATGACATGATTTATGATTGGTTGGATAGTGATTTAAACTATTTTAACATATCATCAATGCTTTCTTCGTTAATTTCTTCAAGAGTTGAACCTTTTTCCTCTGTTTTTAATTTCTTCATGGACGTGTCAGTGTCACAGACGAAGACTGAGTCTTAAGGGAGTGGTTCACTTTTCTTTATGGACAGCTACTATATCATATTCCATACATGCATCTATTGTTTTTTTCTTGTACAGTGCGATATTCATTTTCATCACTCATGTAAACCAACCACTATTAATTGATGCTAAGCTATGAAACACCACTTTTTTGTTTTTTTTTGTTTTTTAACAATTACATGGCTAAAATCTGGATCAACTATTAGGTTCAAAAACAAACTTTATAATATTATCTTTAATTAATACTTTTTTATATCAAATCTTTAACTAATACAAAACTTAAATCCTTTTGGATCTATTCCTTCACACGGATTGGCTTGTAGGCACGTTGGCTGGGACTTTTGCAGAAGCACCTTTTATCAATATTAATCCCAATGAAAGTTTCTTGGTAATCCTCCACTCTAGCGGCGAGTTTTGAAAGTATTTTGAGAGATCTAATTAGTTATGAGAGTTTGCTCGAATGTGTGATTTTGTTGCAAATCTTAAAATGGAACTATTAGACATTAATCATGATTTATCTTCACTGGTCTTAAATCATCAAATAACATTACTTGTGCTCATGGAACAGCTTTACAGGTAGCAATGACTTGATCTCTTAATATCGTGTTCTATTTTTTTTTTTAAAATATTTACTAATCTTTTAGTCTAGAAACTGCATTGGTTGCTTTTTTTTTTGCTTGCTTCCTTTGTTTAGCATAAAAGAAAACTGCATTTTGTTCCTTTATTTAGTGCTTTCAACTTCTCCATCTATTATTCACAAAGTGTTTCACGAGGCAACTACTAATTTTTTTGTCTATCATTAGGTGTGAGACAGAGAAATTGTTCACAACACTAGCAAACTATTATGATAATGATGTAAGTCTCCTTATTCAACATATGCTTTGTAAGATATTTTCTCATTGCAATTATATAGTGGGAATTAGAAAGCAATTATATTTGACCATTTATTACAAGTTTCATTGTATTTTGTAACTCTTTGCGAATGTATGTGATCCTTATTTTTCATTTAGGTATTCTTGGTTAATATGATAAAATGCTACAATTTTATACCCTTGACGTGAAATACTAATTTCGTGGTGAGCATAGTTGAAATTTTCACATCATCTCATATGATGAAATAGAAGGCAAAATATAATTTTTAATTGTATTTGTTAAACTAAATATTTTCCTTACATAATTCTTTAGGTTGTCAGTCTCATATATGTTGAATCCTCTTCTTATAAAATTGTATTGTATAGCCCTCCACTTCTACTTTTTTATTTTATATTTTTTACCCAGATTAATCCTGATTCTACTAAAGGATACAAGTCACGTGGCATGGCATGAGCAATGCTTGGTCAATGGGAAGAAGCTGTAAAGGATCTTTAATTGGTTTCAAAGGGAAGAACAATCGTCTTCTAGTAGAAATCTTAGAGGCATGCTTTGTGGGTTTCTTGGTGGCATGCTTTGTGACTTTCCAGGGGTTCTAATGTTTGGTTCCATTCTTTTTCTATTCTAGTTAGTTTGTAATTTTTCCCATTTGAGGACTTATTTGACGTGTGCCAAAACTTGAATGTTCATAAGCTCGTAACTTAATCAAAATCATAATGCCATGTACTTGTCTTTTTATGGTTAATTTTGGATTTAAATTCTTAATATTCAGTAATAATTGTTGCATAAATTGTATAGTTTCCACGATGTAAATAAAGAAACTAATGATATATTAGATGAATTAATTAATAATGATGGAAACATGGTTTTATATAATAAAAAAGCATAAAAAGCCTGCTATCACACTGCTATCACAGAGATTAAAGCCTGCTAAAAGTAATTTTGATAAAAAAAATTTACTTCAACCACGTTACCGGTTATCAATTTGTGTAATATTTCTCAACATTTTACATCGGGTGATAAAAGACCCGATGTAGTTTTTCTCACTTTTTACAACGGTTCAAGAACCGATGTAAAATATCTTATTCATTTTACGTCATTTGCAACTACATCGGTTTCAAAACCGATGTAGAATAGTCAAAAGAACTGATGTAAAATGTTGTTACTGTAGTAGTGATGATTGTGTTTGGATTCATGAAATCATGAAACTTTCCATTCTTTTTTTTTTTTCTGCTTATATCTCTTTTGTCTTTGATTGATTATTCAGACATAATTGCTTTCTTGTTTTACTGTTTATAAGAAAGTTTATTAATATTGAAGAAATCAGGCAAGTGGTATAGGTGTCTGCTTATCTATTTGAATTTGCATAATATCAAAGGAACATAAAAAGTATTAAATTTATAATTTAATTTGACCACATAATTTTACACATTTTCTAGACCTTCTCTAGACCTGAAAAATTATTTCTTTTGGCATTTGACCAATTGATATATGACACCATTCCATTAAAACAAAAGCTCTGGTTCAACCATCTCTAAAAAATTATTTCTTTTGGCATTTGACTAATGTGAGTTGTTTGTGGATGGATCACTTGATCCTGTGGGTATAGGGCGGATTCACATATTAGGGTCCACTGTACACCATCAAGTCATAGGAGATGATATGGTTAAGGTTTCAGTGTTGGATGTGAGACAACCAGAGGCTAGAGTTCCTGTGCCCACAGAGGAGGTTCAGACAATGGGACAAGCCTTGAACACCTTTTTTTAGTGGCCTCATAAGTTAGTAAAGGTGATATCTACGAAGGTATGTTATTTAAATAATATTTAATTTTAAGTTGGTGTAATTTTATTATAATATTGTATAATATTTGTTTTGTACTTTGTAGAATAGGATATTGTTACCTCACCAAAGGATAAAGGGACGGTCATTGTTATCCCTTCTTGAAATCTTCCTCCAATAATGAGGCTATGGAGATTATTTGCAGATATGGAAGATGACGAGCAACCCAAACAACTCCCTTGGCCTCCTGAAGTGTTTAACATGACTAGTAAAGTACCTCTATATATAAGTCAGAGTGATATATCAGAGATTACAAATGGTCATTGTATGCTAAACATATCAATTTTGCAGTTATGGTTGTTGTAAGTATTTAAATTATTTTTAATTATATTTTGTTGATTTTTTCTAACATTGTTTCTAACGTTGTAGATTTATCCATAAATTGAGCGTGGATAAGGGAAATGATCACATATATGGATTTTTGGAACCTGATTCAATCCAAAAAAGTGGGAATAAGGTCGAAGAAATACAAGCTTACATTCAAAATTAGATGTCTAACTCAAATAAAGAAGTTTACTTGGCCCCTTATTTTTCTGAGTAAGTTTACTTTTATATAATTAAATATAATTTTTTATAAAAACTATTTTCTATTACTCATAATTTCTTAATGCAGTGCTCATTGGCAACTTTTAGTTATTTTCCATATGGACAACATAACTGTATGCATTTGCTCGTTGCATAAACCTCCTCCTATGGATTTTAGACAATTATTAGATAGGTAAATTGTTTAAAAATGTCTAATTTCTTTTATTTATTATCATTGCATTTGACTTTAAACTATAATCATAATGTCATTTTATCATTAGGGCCATCGGAGGATATCATATACTTAAGGGTTCAAAGTTGAAGAAAAAAATGAGTTGGGTCTCTCCTAAAGTAAGATTTTAATTCTAGCAATGATATTTTTTTAAGTAATTTTTTTAATTACTATTCTATTGAAATTGATTTTATATTCTTTTTGTAGTCTCATAAACAAAAAGGAAATTATGAGTGCAGATACTATATAATGAAGACAATGCATACTATTGTCGATTCACAAATAGTATCTGGGTGGGTTGAAGTAAGTTTTACAATTTTGAAAGTTTTTGTTTTAAGTTCTCATTCTATATATTTTATGAATTATTACTAATTGTTTTAATTTTTCTTAACAGATATTTATAGATCGATCACCATTGTCGCTAGAAGACATAAACATCATTAGGGAGCAATGGGCCACATTTTTTATTGACCATTACTTTAATTAGTTTGGGCTTATATTTTATAGTATTGCTTTAACTAGTTAGAGCTTACATTTCATTAAGCAATGTGGTCCATTTATGTATTAGATGTATTTAAAACTATTCAGTTATATATATGGTTGACATTTATCATCTCTTCTCATTTCTATGCAATTTGGTTCATTGAGAAGTAACATAGAAAATACAAATATTTTGGTTAATTGAAAATATTTGAACTGTCTAGTATTTATTCATTTGCAAGTTTTGTTCTGAGGTGCTCCCAAAACAAGTCAAACATTAAAATCACTACTTTTAAGATCGGTTATGCCATAACCGATTTTAAAAATCTAAGGCTTTTAAGATCAGTTGTTTCATAACCGATTTTAAAACTCTAAGGCTTTTAAGATCGATTGTTTCATAACCTTTTAAGATCAATTATTTTATAACTGATCATAAAAGTCAAGACTTTTAAGATCAGTTATAAAACAACCGATCTTAAAAGTTAATAACCGATTTTAAAAGTTTAACTTTTTAAAATTGGCTCTTTTAAAATCGGTTAAGGAACCTATTTTAAAAGTTAAAAATAACCGATTTTAAAAGCTTTTTTTCCACTAGTGGCAATAGCAACATGACTATCACAATGCATTGAGATTGGAGATATAGGTTTATTTAACAAAGGCAAATCACATAATAAATTTTTAAGAAATTCGACTTCACTACTAGCAGTATCTAAGGCAATTATTTTATCTTCCATAGTAGAACGAGAAATAATAGATTATTTTGTAAATTTCCAAGCTATTGCACCTCCAGCTAAAGTAAAGATATAACCACTAGTAGATTTAGTTTCATAAGAGTCAAAAATCCAATTTGCATCATTAAAACCTTCAATTACAATAGGATAACATGCATAGTAAATGCGATAATTAATAGTTCTTTTAATATATTTAAATAACCTTTCTAGAGCATGCCAATGTGAATGGTCAGGATTATGAGTATATATTCCTAATTTACTAACAGCATATGCAATGTTTGGTCTAGAATAATTAGACAAATGCAATAAGGAACCAATAATTTAAGAGTATTTAAGAGAAGAAACACTTTCACCAATGTTTTTCTTCAATTTTATATTAGAATCAAATGGGATAGAAACAGGTTTCACATCAAAATAATTAAACACTTTTAACAATTTTTCAATATAATATGATTGTGTCAAAACAATATCATTGTGATTCTTAATTAACTTAATCCCTAAATGTGACACCCTCTACCCCAACATACATATACAGTAATTATAAAAATATAAAAATTTTCATCATTAAAAATCAAATTTCCAGCCACGTAAGGGTAAAGAGTTCACATTCATAAACTTAATCCAAATAACATGCCGGTAAAATTACAAAGAAATAAAATTGAATTTTCCAAAATACTTTAATAAGAACATCTTTAAACTAATTCTATCTATGTCCCGATGTCACATGTCCTATCAGAGCAAAACCCAACATAGAAGCCTAAGCTTCATCACCAACATCCTCAGCCTCACGCTGATGATCACCTGTATATCAAACAAAAGAAACAACACAAAAGAAGGGAGTGAGAAACATCTCACTCTGGCTCACGGTGTAGGAACGCACACCGGATAGCCAAACACAAACAATACAGTTACCTCATAGATCAATCAACAACAATAGTTTATTCAATCATCCAAGTCATACAAATAGTAATTTATTATCATTTAATAATAAGGATGCACATGCATGGACACGGACTTCACATTATCATGCATGTGGCGCCAGTAAAACATCACATGGCATATTGCCGCTAGCAATACACGAAGAGTAGTCTAGGAGTACATGCCGGGTCACACCCTCTACACACTCTCACTAGAAGGATATACTACCAGAGTCTCGTCGGGATAGCTAAGCCGCACAAGATACATCCCATGCACACAATGGGCGAGACTGGGACTTCCAAACCGAGCTATCCCCAAGGACTAATCCCCAAAGCTTTTACACTAGGGGGCCTTCTCTGGCGGTGTATTCCATATCGTACCCTTAAAACACTTATGCAAATGATGCATGTCAATCAAGACTATATGCATTCTCATATCACATTATCATTTCCCATGGTCATATCACATCATCACATTATCTCATCATATTTCATTATCACATTTCATATCTCATGTCTCAATCACATTTCACATTATCGCATTATCTCATCATATTCACCAAGCCTTCACAGAGCACTTTAATTTATATCAAAACTCATTTATTTATAAAATTAAATACATATTTTTACATCTCATCAAACAAGGAATATAACAGAAAAATCAGAAATCAAAACAGAAAATATTTCATATTTTTCCTATTTCTCATAGGGTTTCCCGCAGGAACCCACAGAGCACTCTAGATCATATTAAAACATATTTATTTTCAAAATTAACCACATACTCGTGCATCACATCCAACAAGGAACACAACAAAGTAATCAGAAGGAAAAATAGAAAACATTCATATTTTGCCTGTTTTCTCATAGGGTTTCCCATAGGAACCCATAGAGATCTCAAGTCATACAATTAATTGCATATAAGAAAAATAATAAGCAATACAGATACAATTGGGAGAAACCCCTCATACATGAGCATACATAAAAATACAGCAAACACAGGATTAGGGGCCAATCCCACTACCCAGCATACAATCTCACACCCAGAGCGAGGTTTCTCACTCCCCCCTTACCTCGATAAGCAGGAGCCGAATCTTGTTGGTCGCCCCCTCTAGGTTTCCCTTCGTCTTCAGAGAGAAAGGAGGAAGAAGATTAGAAAATGAAAAAATGAGTTTTAGAGAGTGCAAAACGCTTTATTTATAGAAATCAGGTCGCGGCCAGAACGGCCCGTTCCGAATCCGGAACGGCCCGTTCTGGGCACACGGAATAGGTACAAAAGCCTCTCCCAGAACGGCCCGTTCCAAAACCAGAACGGCCCGTTCTGGGGTTTCCGGAACGGCCCATTTCAATGTGGAACGGCCCGTTCTGAGTCAAACTTTGTTCTTTTAAAAATCACATCCGGAACGGCCCTTTCCTAAAGTGGAACGGCCCGTTCTGGGTTAAAATTTTACCCACGAATGCTTGATTTGGAACGACTCGTTCCCAAAGTGGAACGGCCCGTTCCAGAGCTATGAAAATCCAAATTACTGATTAATAAATAAATAAATAACGTATATATATATATCAAAATAAAATATCAATACAATTTAAAACATGATTTTCTTCAAATAATAATTATAACAAAATATCATAATTAATAATATTATACAAAATAATTTTCATAAATGATTATTATTAAAAACCTTTAAAACTTCAATCAAACCCATTTAATTAATCACAATAATTATAAGGAAATAATCTTCATAAATACAAAAATAAATAATAATTATTCGTAGTATTAGTAGAAAAATTCGGGATGTTACACTAAAATAAACATCAACAAGGCTAAGATCCTTCATTTCAAAATTACTAGACAAGAAGGACTTCACATCATTTATAACATGTAAATTACTACCAAAGATTAAAATATCATCCGCATAGAGACATAAAATAACACATGAATTATCATCAAATTGTTTCACATAAACATATTTATCATTATTATTAAATTGAAACCCATATGATGAAACAACATGATCAAATTTATCATTCCATTCTTTAGGTGCTTGTTTTACACCATACAAAGATTTAACAAGCTTGCAAACTTTATTTTCCATTCCAGGTTCTATAAAACCTTCAGGTTGATTCATATAAATTTCTTCTTCCAAGTCACCATTTAAGAAGGTAGTTTTTACATCCATTTGATGAATTTCTAAATTAAAAACACGAGCAAGAGCAATTAAGACTCTAATAGTAGTAACTTTAGATATAGGAGAATATGTATCAAAGAAATTCACACCTTCTACTTGTTTATAATAACCAATAACAACAAGTCTTGCCTTGAACTTATCTATAGAACCATCCATTCTTATTTTATTTTTTTTCTGAAAAACCCATTTATAGCCTGTATTGTTGCAGCCAGGAGGAAGGTCAATCAAAAACCAAGTTTTATTGACTTTAAGAAAATCTATTTCATCATTAGTGGCTTCTTTCCAAAAAGGTGCATATATCAACAAATCTCATGACTTCACTATAAGTTTTAAGATCATTTTAAAGTAAGAAAGAACAAAATTCAGGACCAGAATCTTTAGTTTTCTAATTCTTTTACTTATTCTAGGTTCAAGATCCTTGTTAACATTACACTAGAAGGTAAAATAGAGCTAGAAGTATCATAAACAGGTTTGGACAATTTATTCTTCAAGAGAAAAATATATTTTCAAAGAAAATATCTCTAGATTCTATAATTATATTATTAGAAATTTCAGCAACTTCAGAATTAATAACTAAAAATCTATAAGTAGTAATATGTAAAGAATATCCACACAAAAAAAACACAATCAATAGTCTTGGGACCAAATCTTTTTATTATTAATAGGAATATTCACCTTTGCAAGACATCCTTACACTTTGAGATATTTCAAATTTGGTTTTCTATTTTTCTTAAGTTCAAAAAGGATTTTATCTGAATTTTTATAAGCAATTCTATTTAAAATGTGACATGCAGTAAACAAAGCTTCCCCCCCACAAATTATTAGGCAAACCAAAACCTATAAGCATAACATTTATCATGTCTAACAGAGTACGATTTTTTCTTTCAACAATTCCATTAGATTGAGGAGCATCCTGGTGGAGTGACTTCATGAATGATATCATGTGATTCAAAAAATTCACCCATTTCACTTGAAGAATATTTTCCTCCTCTATCAGAATGAAAAATTTTAATTTTCCTTTCTAATTGATTTTGAACTTCTACTTTATAAACTTTGAATTTTTCAAATAACTCACTTTTATGAATTATCAAGTATACATAGCAATATTTTGAGAAGTCATCAATGAAGGTAATAAAGTGTTTCTTTCCACCACTAGTAATAACACCATTGAAAGTTAAAGCACTTAATGGTACTAGTCCTAGAACAAGTGTTAGGAGTTTCTTTCTCACGTGAAAGTTTGATTTTCTCATGTTTCTCTCTAAATGGTTCATCCTCAGAGTAACTCTTAGAAGAGTATTTATCCTCTCTATGATCTTTTTTATGATATGAAGATGATGAGGAATCCTTCTTGTGAGAAGTTTTCCTCAACAATTGCTTCTCAACTTTAATGCATAATTGGACAAATTCATTAAGGTCCCTATATGATAAAAGCTAAACTTTATCCCTGATCTTAATGCTCAAGCCACTTAGAAACCTTGTTATTGTGGTTTTCTCCTCATCCCTTATGCTTTCCTTTATTATGTACAACTCCATCTTTTGCTTATACTCTTCTACATTCATGTTCTTTTGATGGAGTCATTGGAGCCTATCCATAAGCTCCCTTCCATAATAGGAGGGTATATGCTTCCGTCTCATGATACTCTTAAGGTTATTCCAATATTTATTGTAACACCTCGATTTTCACAAATTATATGAAGGCTTAAAGCCTAATAAGGGTGATTTAGTACCCTAGAATAGGCCGTTCCAAACTACTAAAAAGGCCTATAAACCCTAGATTGGAACGGGTCGTTCCAACACAGGCTGTTATGAGTAAAATTCAAACTCAGAACGAGCCAGGAGTTAGATTCTTTCTTAGTGATCCAAGTGAAAAAAAGATTGGTAGGGGTATAAATAGCCCTTTACGAGTGGAAGTTGATAGTGTTTTGATTCAAGGATAAAATCTTTGTGCCTAGTAATCTTGAATTAAGGAAGATTATCTTAGAGGAAGGACACAAGAAGTACTCTTAATATTCATTCAGGAGTTACTAACATGTATCAGAGTGGCGCAGCGGAAGCATGGTGTGGCCTAAGGTGAACAGAGGAGTAGAGGAATTTTTGTACTCGTGTGTAGTATGATAGAAGTCTAAGGTAGACCACTATAAGTCTTTAAGATTTTTACAGCCTTTAGATGCCTCATTTTGGAAGTGAGATGGTGTATAGATAGACTTTGATGGTAGGTTTATCTAGAGATGCTTAAGAAATTTGATTCTATTTGGATTATAGTGGATAAACCCACCAAGTTTTCTCACCTTATACTTATTAACATTAGACATTCCTTGGAGAGATTGATAAAATTGTACATCAATAAGGTAGTGAGATTACATGGGAATTAGAAAGCAAGATGCGAGAAGCCTACCCATTTCTATTTTCAGGAAAATTTCGGGGACGAAATTTTTAAAAGGAGGGGAGAATTGTAACATCCCAAATTTTTTACTAATACAATAGTTAATTATTATTTTTATATTTATGGAAATTATTATCTTATAGTTATTAATTAATAGAAAGGGTTTTTTATAGAACATTTTAGAGATTTTTAATAATTGATTATTATTTATTTTTAATATTTATGGAGATTATTAAAGGAGTTTATAATTAAATAATAAATATTATTTTTTGGTGTTTCGGAGGCCTAGAACGGGCCATTCCCAAAAGTGGAACTGGTCGTTCCAAGTTATTAAAAATGCCTAAAAACCTTAGTTGGAAACGGGTCGTTCCAATTATAGTCGTTGTGAGTAAAATTTAACCCCAGAACAGGACGTTCTGGTTTTAAAATGGGTTGTTCCGGTCTTGAGAACGGGCAATTCCATTCTTGAGAACAGGCCGTTCTAGTTGTAAATGTTACACATAACGAACGGCTCTAGAACGGGCCATTCCGGATCCAGAACGGGTTGTTCTAGCCACTCCAGGCTTCTATAAATAGGAGGGGGGCTGTGAAAAAATTATAACAAAGTGAGGTGAAAACTTAGAGAGAGAAAGAGAAAGAGAAAGAAAGAGGGAAAGAGAGAAAAAGTGAGTAGGAAGAGGATCTTGAAGTTTTTCGCAAATAAGTCGATGTTCTAAGGTAGGGAGAGGAGAACGTTATCTCTTTTAAAATTTTAATACCATTTTGTTGACTTATTTATGCTATTTTTTATTTGTATCTGTTTAGTGAGGTGTCCTTGACCTCATTTATTTGCTTAACTTATGATCATTTTTACTTATAAAAATTAATAAGGTGTTCATAGTTTATGTTATTTAATTATTTTATAATGATTATCATTTTCATTTATATGATTGAGACTCTTAATATATTCTTTTTACGTAAATATTATTCAAATTTATTTAATGTAAATATATTTTATAATCAACTATAATATAGTTTTGATATCTTGGACTTGTCTTGTTGTTATTTCTTCATGTATTTATGAAGATAAATATTATTTCTATATGGCCATAGAAGATAAAGTTTGAATTATTTGTAGCTGGAGGTTTGACCTTAGGGATTTAAATGAGTAAGGAATGAAGGTGAAATATCCTCTTGTTGGTTAAGGTGAAATATCCTTTTATTGGTTGATATTATGATGAAAATTTTATATATATGTGTGTGTGTGTGTTTAATATTCATTATAAATAATTTTGTATATTCTTTTGAATTATTGTATTTATTGGATATGTTCTCATTCCTCACTTTTCTTTGTTTTTAAAATTAAATATATTATAAAATAGATGGATCTACCTACGATTCGAGGACATTTTACAATTGTTATTATTGTTGTCTTTCATGGATGGAATTGGGATGTGGATGCTATTTCCAACTCCATTACGTTTTGAAGACATATGATTACATTCATATATTTTTCTTTCTGCCAACCATACTAGTCAAATTATAAATTTATTTTCACTATTAATGTAATTATTGTAATAGAGGTGGAAGAAATGAAAAATGTGTAAAATAGTACATATTTATAAATATTTTTAGAATGATGTCATGTAATAAGTTCACAAAATTTTTTTTGTCCTTGTGAAAAATATTATTAATGATATAATTATGATAATATCATTAAAAGAAAAATATATTCAATATTATATAAGTTGGGCGTTACATTATTGGGTTAAATTTTTCTTACTCAAAATTACATAAATATAGATATATTTACAAACAAGTTCATATTAAGAAAAAAGAGCAATGAACTTTTTTTCTAATTAAGATTATACCACAAACTAATAAAAGTGGGTGCTAAAATATCTATCCTGCAGCTGATCTATTTTCTGCCACAAATAATTCAAAATAACTAATTTTAGTATTATTTTTTTACTCTAAATAGTAAATATGGATTTATTATTTTTCTTACTCATTTAATCTTATTATTGTTATTATATTTTTTAATTTTAGTATTAATGTATAAATTTTTTAATATTCATTTTAAAATAAATTTTAAATCGATTAATGATAGATTATTTATATAAATTTGATAAATATAAAATACCAAAATATTTTTAATAATATTTTTTCTTTACAAACAATAATAATTTTACTTGATGTAAAAAAGTCAATAACAAATTTATATTATATACATAAAAAAAAGTTATATTATTAACTAATAAAATAATATATTTCTTAATTTATATAATTTCTTTTTTTATACATACATCACGCATGTCTATGTCTAGTTATCTAATAAATGCCGAGAGTTAAATAAAATGCATAAGAATATTTTAACCAATGTTAAGTATATATATTAGTTCTTCTTGCTAAATAAAAATTTGAATTATTCTTGTAGTGACTAATCTGGATAAATGAGTTTTATGATAATCTCAAACAACAAAAAGATATTTCACATTAAGTTCTCTACTCACTTAAATCACCAAGATTAAACTTCTAACTACAATTTAATTCAAACTTTCATTTTTCTTATGGTCATAGATTAACATTTATCTTTATAATGAATGATAATATAATAGTAAGATGAGCTTAGAAAAATTAACAAAATTAGATTATAGTTAGAATTAATATAAAAATTATTAAGCTAAATAAATTAGTGTGAGATCCCCGTAAACTCTTCCTCTCTTTTCTCTTCCTCACTCACTCAAAAACACTCTCATCCTCACTTCTCATTTTCTCTCATCTTCTTTGTGGTGATCTTGGTGGCAATAGGTGCTGATTGTGGTGTTGGAAGCTAGTGGAAGTCTCCTTCTCCGTTCTAAATTCTCCGCTCGTTCTTCTTCTCCATTTCTCTTCTCCTCCGCTGTTCCGAAGCTCGGATCCTTGCACCGAGGTAAGGGAAGCTAGTTCGTGGCTGTGTCTTGTTGAAAATGAGTTCATAAACTCATTTGTGGGCTGACGAATTGATGATTTCGGGCTGAGATTAATTGAAACTTTCGTTTTCGGGGTTTCGGGGTTTTGGGAGAAAATTTGGGTTTTTCTTGGATTCGAGTTGCATGTTGAAAATGAGGTGTTTTTCTTGATGTTTGATGAAAATGTGGACTTTTGGATGGATTGCATGCTGGTTTTCTAGTTGTTTTGCAGGGTTGGGTGAAAATTTTCGAACTTGGTGAGTTGCTGCTGAGCTTCGCGCCGAGCGCCGTTCTTCGCGCCAAGCGCGTGACCACCAAGGGACTCCATTTGAGCAAGCCCTCCGAGCGCAATGATGAGTGCGCCGAGCGCGCTTGAGAATGTGGGTCTCTGGCTGGCCCACGCTGGGTGTGACTTAGACCGCGCTGGGCGCGATACCAGTTGTGACATGTTTTGGGGTTTTGGTTCTACGCTAAGCGTGACCCTTGTTGCGTTGGGCGTGGAGACTCCTTGGGAGTCTTTGCCATGGGGTCGCCGGGCACAAATTTTAATTGTGCTGGGCGCGAGACCTTGGGAGGTCTCTGCTTTCCCCGCGCTGGGCGCGAGTTTGGGCACACCGGGCGCGTGACACTCCTTGGAGTCTCTGCCTGGGCATGCGCTGGGTGCAATTTGCATTGCGCCAGGCGTGTGAGAGCCTTGAGCTCTCTGGCTGGGTCACGCCGGGCGCGAGCACTCTTGCACCGGGCGCGCTGGCCCCTGGTGCTCTCTGGTTGTGCCGCGCCGGGCACAACCAGGAGTGCGCCGGGCACGGATGCGATGCTTGACCAAATGCTGATAAATGTTATTTTAAGCTAAATTGAGCTTAAATTTATGAATATGCCGTGCTGTTAGATGTTATTGCTGAATAGGGATGTTTAAGCTGTGCTGTGAGCTGTGTTTAGATGTTAAGCAGAGCCATGTTGTATGTTGATTTAAGCTGTATTTGATGATATTGTTGTGTTGTGCTGAACTATATGCTATTATAGCCGCTATGCCAGTGCTGTTATAACCACTATTGTGGTGTTGTTATAGCCGCTATGTCGGTGCTGTTATAGCCACTATTGTGGTGCTGTTATAGCCGCTATATCGGTGCTGTTATAGCCACTATTGTGGTGTTGTTATAGCCGCTATGTCGGTACTGTTATAGCCACTATTGTGGTGCTGTTATAGCCGCTAAGTCGGTGCTGTTATTGCTGAATGTTGTGATATTTTGAGCTGGTTGATGTGCTGATAGTTGTAGCTGTTTATCATTCATATTTTACATATGTATGTTGATTCTTTTCACTAGCTTACCCTTTGTTGTTTCCATGTGTTTGGACTGCGATGATCATATTGTTGTGTGGGAGCAGGGCATGGTTAGGTTGGTGTTTTGCTGAGGAAGGTCTCCAACTGGCAGATGAAGTTTTATTCTTTTGATGTAGTTAGCTACTTAGTTAGCATTTGCTGGATGTATTTTTGTTTTGTACACTCTAACTCTAGCCGGATTGAGACCTTGTATATATATATATTTTAAATCTTATATTTATATACTTGTTCTTTTCTGTCTGGTGTTTCCGGTGTGATGTGCCGTATGTAGTGACCAGTCGGGTCGTTACAATTAGAATATTTTAAATTATTTAAAAATTTATTATAACATAGTTTACAGGAATGAAATGTATTAAAGAATAGTAATCTAGTAAATGACAGTTATAAACACATAAAATAATTAAATAACATAAATTAGAAATACCTAATTAATTATTTTGAATAAAGGGTATCATAGATTAAACAAGCAAATGAGGTTAAAGCACCTAACTAAATAAATATATATAAATATAACAAAATAAATAAATATAACAATATAAAAAACTTAAAAGGGATAAAAATCTCCTTTTTTACCTTAATAAAAAAAAGGTGGAATTGCTTAGAGATAATTAAGACTGCGTAAAAAAAATTTCTCACTTTCCCTTTTTCATGCTATTTCTTTCTCTTCCTCCTTAATATTTCTTCATGTTTTCTCTCTTTTTCTTTCTCCTCGACCCCCCTCCATCTCTATTTATAGGAGCCTTAAATGATTATTTTATTATTATCATTATATTTATTTAGTTAGAAATGGGTGAGACCATTTATTACCCATTGCTTATTGATAATTCTCTTTACATATAGATAAAGAGATAAGATTTGTAATGTACTGCTGCAGATTTGCTGTAGCAAGTTTTTTTATAATTTTATTTTAATAAACCTCTCTCTTTTTATATACATATAAAGAATAATTTTTTAAATATCTATATACTTCATAATAATAATAAAATTAAAGTTTTATTCTAAAAAAAATAAATTTTTTAAAAGAAAATTATAATGTAATTGAAATTTTTATATCTCCATTTTAATTTACTAGAAATATAAAAAAATTCATAGCATAAAAAAATCATTATACTTAAATTTGTATGTATTTTTTTTTAAATGTAGCTAAAAATTTAAATTATTATTTTGATAATAATAAAATTGAGAATATCATAATATGGTATGAAAAATTCAGAATATTACAAGGTAGTATTAATTATGCATGAAAATTAATTTAGAAGATTTGATTTTTTTGGAATTAAATATTACATAAGATTTTTTTTCTTTTCTTGAATTTACTAAATAAAGAAGTGAGAGATAGTTTTTTTTTTTCTCCAAAGAAGATACTCTTTTTTTTTTTTGTATTTAAAAGGGGGTGTTTATGCTCCTAAAATTCACTCAACACATATCCTCTATCATGGAATTGTTTCCTCGGTCAATGACTTTCTTGTTAATTTTGTTCATTAGTTATTTTTTTTGTCTCAGCAAAGCCACAGATTGTGGCGGGAAAGGTGTTTCAAATACCATTACTGTTGGTCAAGATGGCAAAGTAACATTTAGAACAATTCAAGCTGCCATTGATTCTGTAAAGAGTAACAATGATCGATGGGTCAAGATTCACATAAAAGCCGGTACTTACATGTAAGTTGAATTCATATTATTTGTAACATCTTGTATTGTTTTTTTTTTTTTAATTTTATTGATTTTTTTTTGTTTTGATGACAAACAAGAATTTGTTAAAAAAAATAAAGAATATATCATGCTTTAAAACAATATTCTTATTGTTACATATATATACATTATTTACTCTTTCAACATTAAATAAGACTAATACGTGAAATTAAAATAAAACAACATATCTACTCATTAATTATTTTTTTTAAATAATGTTATTTTTATAAATTCAAAAATTCGAACTACAAATAACTAAGTAATTATCCACACCTTAACCATTTTGTCATTACTAATCTAAATTATCTTGGTGGTAGTATTGAGACTTTCCATTTAAAATAAGATGAAAAAATCCTAATTCTTCGAAACATTGATTATACTCAGGATTCTATAATCAATTTTGTCCATTTATAAGTTAGTACTTTTATAGATTTTGTTGTTTATCCCTCGGATCCACATTGAAATGGGCCTAAAATCTTTACAAGTTCATTTCGCCATCATGTTCTCTTTATGTTTGACGAATTCGTATTTAAAATGAACATTATTTTCAAAAACTCATATAAAACAACTATTTAAATGTATTTAGGAATATTGCAGAAATTATAAATTAATAAATGAGAGTAATTTATTTTAAATATATAAATTAAAAATTTCTTAATCTATGTGTAAAAAGTTAAAAGAACCAAAACTTTAAAATAAAGGGAGTATTATTTTTGTCATTAAGTTCATAAGATAATTAGCTTTTTTTTCTTTCATTTTTAAAAGCAATTAATGATTTTTAAGCGTTAATTGCTCCATCAATAAAAAGGAAATTAGTTGGGAATAGCTTTCTTTGTCTTTGACATTTATGACCCACGATATTGATAAGGATAAATGTTCAAACTCACTATAATTCAAATTATAATGTTTTCATACATAGCTACAAAAATTCTGATCAAATTTTCACCGAAAGTCATATTTACCATTTTTACTGCGTCCATTTAACATTGACAACCCTATTTATTTATCAGATTCGGTGTTGTTTTTCTAACAAGGAATGTATATCCTGCCCCAAATTTTTTTCTTGTTGATCTTTGAATTAATTACCTTTGTTGAAAAATAATATCTTGCACGTGATTTTTTCTCTCTTGAATTTGGAACTTTTTAAGAATTTACCATTTTCATAAAAATGTATGTTGTTAATTATTCCTATATTGTATTTGTGCAGAGAAAAAGTTCAAATTCCTATAGAAAAACCATGCATCATTTTAGAAGGAGAAGGTAGTCAACGCACAATCATAAGTTTCTCAAACGACGACAAAACAAAGAATAGTGCTATATTCATTTCATCGCCACCAAACATCGTTCTAACTGACATCACTTTCAAGGTGAATACATAAAAAAATTGATAAAAGCAATCATTTGGGCAATTATATAATATTATTTATTCCTAATATATTGTTATGTAATTGCAGAACTCATATAATGTGGATAATATAAGTGCACAAATATTTCCAGCAGTGGCAGCAACAATATACGGAGACAAATCTTTTATCCTCAGGTGTAGTTTTTTAGGTTATCAAGACACTTTATTTGATGCTTATGGACGTCATTACTATAAAGATTGTTACATTCAAGGTGAAGTGGACTTTATTTTTGGTGGTGGACAAGCTTATTTCGAGGTAATACACAAATGTATTTTTTTTTTTTAATTTTTGAAAATGAAATAATACACACATTCATTTTTATGTGATTTGTTTTTGTCACCTGTAGAATTGTTTGCTCAATGCTACAGGGAGAAATAAAGATTTACCAGGTTTTGTCACAGCTCAAGGAAGAAAATTTTCTAATAGCTCAAGTGGTTTTGTATTTGAAGGCGGTTCCCTAGTGGGAAATGGTAAAGTGAACTTAGGAAGAGCATGGAAAGCTTACTCTAGAGTTATTTTTCACAAAACAAACTTTTCTTCTGTGGTAACTCCTGAAGGATGGAATTCTTTTGGTCGTACTGGTCAAGAGTAAGTTTTAATAAATATATTCTTAAAAATGGACAATGCAAAAGTAATCATAATTTTTTAAAACTTAAAAAAATTATGATTTATTTTATTAGTGGGTATTTTTTTGTATTGAGAAATTTTTTCTTCATTTCTCTTAATTTGTTAATAAATATTTGTAGGATCAGTAAGATTACTTATGCTGAAGTAGACTGTAAAGGACCAGGGGCTGATACTTCAAAGCGTGTTCCATGGATCAAAAAGTTGAGTCCTTCACAGTTAGAAGAATTTTCTTTAGCATCTTTTATCAACAAAGATAGTTGGCTCGACAATTTACCAACTATCTCCTAGTAATTCATTTTTCTAATTTAGATTAAGAATTTTTGTATGGCTAAGTTTAGTTGAATGATCTCCAATTATTAATCTTTGTATGCTCAAATAAAAAATGAAGCAGTTTGCCATATGAAGATTCTTTTACACTTTTAATAAATAAAAGTGAATGTTAAGTTATTTTGATATATCACACTTCATTTCTAAGTTTGTTTTATGACGAAATAATTCTCCAACAAAAAATAAAATTACGTCATTTCTCTTCCAAATTTTTTTGACCAAATAGGGAATAATATTTTTTGTTGGCTCAAAATAAGGGTTAAAAATTTATTATTAATATGATTAAGTTCATTCAAAAATTAATTTTCTTATTATCCTATTATATAATGTTTTTAACATTTGGAGTGTAATATTTTTTCAAAGTGATTAATTATGTTGTGATAACGAGTCAATTTGTTTCAACTTAAAAATTGATTAAATAAAGAATGTTTCTTAAAAAATAATTTTTTTTGAAGTAAATAACATTTGCTTCTTAAAAAAGTAGAAATTATCTATTTTTAAAATAAGCAGTTTTGACAAACACACTAAAAAGTAAAAGACGGTTGATTCTATTAAATAAAATGTTTTAATTTGAAAGAAATAAGATGCTTTAAAGCAATTTATTATTATTTTTATTATGAAACTATGCTATTAAACAATATTTTTTATATATCATTTGAGATTTTTTATTCATGACATAACAACAAATTAATATTTATTTAAAACATGATTAATGATGTATATCATTTTTCTTGCAAATTCACAAGTATACATATTGAAGTTGTTATTATAAATACTAGACGGACGATTTAAAAAAGATAACATGGAATTAAGATGTCTAATTAATTAAAGAATAATTATAGAGTATGGTCCATATTTATCATAGTTATTCAATTTTGAATGAACATTTCTTGATTAAGTTGTTGCAAGTTCTAGAATATTAATAATATCAATTAGCACCGTCTTGATAATTTTGTTGATATAAAAACTTGAAATATAATCATATTTTGTCACACAGATGGTTGAAATATAACCATGCTTAGTTGCGCAAAATTTTAATAAATTTTTGTTCGTGAAGTTATTGCAACAAGTTTGACAGTATTATTAATCTCATTTAACATTATCTTAATAGTTTTGTTAAAAAAAAAAAAAGAGGATACAATTATTTTGATATACTGATTAAATACTTGTGCATTATATCTACTTTGTTTTATAACTTATGGTGTAATAGATTGTTATAGTTTTGATATTAATATAGATTTCAGTGATGCTTTTATTTTTAACTTTTAATCATTATCTTAACTATTTTATTCTAATATAAATTCAATTAAAAAGTTAATATATACCTATTTTTATCTTTACCTCATTTTCTTCGATTTTTATCGATTTTTATTTGTGAAGTTTGTTTCACACTTTAAATATCAGAAAATAGTATAGGATTAAGGAAATTTATGTTGATACTTTAGCAAGTATACCAATATCAACTTATAAGTAATAGCAAGTATGAGTCATCTTTATACAAATTTTGATAGATATTGATCAAATTTCACACTTAAGCAAATTAAGAAATTATTATCCATAATTCTATTAAAATAAGACACAAACTTTGTTTTGTTACTCGGAATTCAAACTATAAATAAAATGCAACAAGTAGTAAAATCAAATTTAATTCAATAGATTTAGATAATTGGGACCAAAATTCATCGATCAAGATTGAATGTACTCCATAATTAATCTAACACACATGCTTAACTCTTATTCTTTCCATCAATCCAATTGAATTAAATATCTAAACATCAATTCCTCAATATTTAGTTCTAAACATATTCATAGATCACAAATCACTACTGACTCAACCAAAGTATTCTTTGATTTTTCTCTTCAAGAATTTATCCAAGTATTTTTTGAACAATAAAACCTCTCCAAGCTTGAACGACCAAATATTCTTTACAAGAAAGCCTTTTCAGACTTCAAGTACTAACACAAAGTTAAAGTTGAGAAATCACTTGTTGTTTTGTCTTACTTTTATGACGTGATATAACCAAATTAAGAACAGACGATTTTATATAAAGAATTGAGTAAAATTTTTAGAATGGTTATTTACCCTATCTTTTTTAGTCTTCAAGCTTCTTTATATAGGTGTTTTATGAAAATGACATTGCAAATCTTGGAGCATATTTCACAGGGTTGCTTTGTCTATTTTCATCTTCCTTTCTTATGGAGAAAAATGTTTGTTAGTGCATTAAATGTGAGTATTAAATGAGATCATTAAATGTGTTTCACCAAATTTTTACTTCTTATTTGATCAAGGAGGCTATTTATCACTTTTAAGGTACCAAACAAAAGGAATTGTTGTTTGTGTTAGTCAGAAATGACTTTTTATGAGACTTTGCATGAGGAATTTGCTTGTTCTTTCTTTGATGAAAAGCATGTCTCTACTCTTTTTTGAAATGCAAGTACCAAATAATCTTTTATTCCTATCAATACATTAAGGAATAACATAGACAAAGATGATTTAGTTATCAAATACAAAAAATGATATACATTAAATGCATTTGTCTTACACAAATGAAGTGATTCATCTAAGAGATTATATGTCATCATAACCAAACATCTATTCTATTTCGTCATATAAAATAATTTGAAAAGTTTTTCTCTGATAAAAACATCTAAGTTTATTAGCATTAAAATTGATACCTTGAGGGATCCAAGATTTATTTTTGATCTAACAATCTTTCTTTTTTTAGTGGTGAGAAACATATTTTTGAAAAGAGAAAATTCTTTTGTGCTTATCAAATCTAGTCGATTTCTATCATCAAACAAATAATCTGTTGAATCATACCTAAATATATGTTTTAATTAGGGATGGTAATGGGGCCTTGTGAGGGTGGGTAGTAAGATATTTGTACCCACCCTATTAGTTAAAAATCTGCCTTGTACCCACCCCATACACCTGCAGGTACCCGTAAATTTTATAAATATCTACGGGTATCTATGGATATCCATGAATACTTGTATTTTTTTTAAAAAAAAATTTAAAAAGTGTTATAAATCATTTTAATCTTGTATTTGATATTTAAGTATGTTGAAATATTAAAAATAAATAATTGATATTAATTTTTGTACTTACAATCAAAGATATATATTTTTTGAAATATAAAAAATAATATTAAAAAAATACAAGATAAAAATATGAATATTTAAATAATATTATTTAGTGAGTATCCACGGGTATGGATATACTAGTGCAACAATTAGATTTAAAATCGGAGTTTTAAGATCAGTTACAAGATAATTGATCTTAAAAGTGACGCGGTGGCAATTTTGTAAATAAACTGAACACTTTTAAGATCGGTTCAAATTTAACCGATCTTAAAAGTACTTTTAAGACCGATTCTTTTGTAACCGATCTTAAAAGTTGTATCAGACATAACTTTTAAGATCGGTTATTTTATGACCAATCTTAAAAGTGCTATTTTTAAAATTGGTTATTTCAGAATCGATTTTGTATGTAATATACAAAATCGATTCTAAAATAACCGATTTTAAAAGTTTCGTCAGAAACCTTTTATATTTCCCTCCAATCTCATTCTCTTTAATCTCTCCCTCCATTTGTTTTTTAAATCTCTCTCTCGCGCTCTCATTTTCTAAAGAGGTAAATTTCGTTATCGTTTTCGTTTTCGTTTTCCTCTTCTTGTATCTCTTTTCGTTTTCTCATGTTGTTCTCTTGTCTCTATTTTCGTTGTAGGTTCATTTTGGGTAAATTTTGAATTTGGAACGGCCCGTTCAGCAAGGAGAACGGCCCGTTCTCCTTTCAGTACAGGGCGTACTGCATGGAGAACGGCCCGTTCTCCTTTCAGTACTGTCCGTACTGCATGGAGAACGCCCCGTTCTTCATGGAGAACGACCCGTTCTCCTTGCAGTACGGCCCGTACAGAAAGGAGAACGAGTCGTTCTGAGTTTCGTTCTTCAATTCGTGCTTTTCACAATCTGGAACGGCCCGTTCCAGTTTTGGAACGGCCCGTTCCAGTTTAATTTTTTTCTTGACCAACACTTTTAAGATCGGTTATAAAACAACCGATCTTAAAAGTTTACTTTTAAAATCGGTTATTTAACCGATTTTAAAAGTCTAACTTTTAAAATCGGCTCTTTTACTTTTAAAATCGGTTACAGAACCGATTTTAAAAGTAAAAAATAATCGATTTTAAAAGCCTTTTTTCCACTAGTGATATTACCATACCCTCCCTTGACCCATTTATAAACGGGTAAAAAACATATCCATATCTGTTATCCGTGGATATCCATTTAGGCTACCCATTTATTATCCATGATATGGATTTTATCTACAAATATAGGTAATTTTGTCATCCCTAGTTTTAATAATGACAAACTCTTAGTTTCAAATTTTAATATAGAAGAGTTCTCATGTAAAGTATTAACAATTTTGTTTTAATGTTTTAGAATTGTTTTTCTAAGTACTCAAAGGCGTGCCTAAGTTTAGCAATTCAAAAGCTTCACAAGATATCATTCAATCTACTTGAATTGTCATTTAACACTAAGTCCTTAACTATTATAAGCAAGAAGATGAGCATCATGTGTCTCTATTAAAAAAGGTTTAAGTTACAACGTTCCTTCTTAGGAGAAATGGCTTGAAGACTTGGCTTGGAAGACCTATACTTTGAACCATTTATCAAAAGGTTTCAATTAAAACACAATTCTCATAAGACTTGTATTAAAGACTCTACTTAGAATGTTTGAAGAAAAGGTATCCTCAAAGGTACCATCATCCGAAGAAAAAGCTTACAGTACTAGAAAGGAAAGTACAATAAGGTTAGCTTTGCTTGAAAACTAAGCAAGCCATAATGGATCTATTTCATCAATGGCTATAAAAGGAAGACCAAGGTTATAGTTTTGAAGCAAGAAAGATAAAAGAAAGTAATCAAAGCACAAGCTATCAAAGTTACAACCTTTGCTTCATACTCTGGTTATTCAAAGATCTCCATTTCAATAGTTGTATCAATCTTGTAATAGAAAAACGAAGTGTTAATCTTCCTTAGTAGAAGCTCCAACTTAGGAGAACTTATTGTAATCTTAGCAGGGGGTTAAGATACAAAACCCATTTATGTAAATAGCCTTTCCTACTTAGATATGAGTTGTAGATGTGTAGGAAGGAAGAAAGGAATCACAATAGTGGTTGTGTGATCTTATAGCAAGTGGTTGTGGGGTTGGTTGTCTAAATAGGTTGTTGACACTACAAGGAAAATGATGAATTTCAACGGATAAATTGCGACAGTTATCCTAAAATCGTCATCGCTTTGATATTGCGACTCTTCATACGACGGTTTCTCCCAACCGTTGCAAAATTTTGCAACATTGTGATAGTTCATTTAACGGAGCCAAATAATTGCCACAAAATTTATCTATATTGAGGTAGTTTGTAGTAAATCGTCGCAATCTACAAGACAAAAATTAAAATAAAAATTCACACAAAGTCATGCACACTCCAAAATTTTATAATTTTACTTTCAATAAAAATAGAAAAATAAAATCATAATGACATGTAATTACATTTAGAAATGTTAAAAAGGAAAAAAAATACTTTAATATACTATATTAATTTTATTTCTCTATCTTTTAAATTATTTTAGAATAAAAAAGTTTTATGTTAATCCTAGGAAGCTAAAAATTAAAAAATATATATATATATATATATATATGTGTGTGTGTGTGTGTGTGTGTGTGTTACATTTTTTTATGTGTTAGTGAAATTAATAATACATGTTAATTGTGGATTAAATCGAGAATATTGAACAACTAATAAATAATTTATGAAATTTATTATTTTAATGGTTAATTAAATATGAGATATTTGATAAATTAAATTATCTTTTCACAAATATTAACTTAAAAATTACTTCTAGGTTTGAAAATAATATATATATATATATATATATATATATATATATATATACCAACCCTATTTAATTAGAATTTAAAATTTATTTTTAGTACAAATTAAATATTATTTTGTTCAAAAGTTACGGTAAAGTTTGATAAAGTTTAGGATTAAAAACACATTTAATAGTAGACTAGACCAAAAGTAATATTTTTCTTTTGGAAGTATTATATTATCTTAATAAACTTATATTTTATTAACAATTATATATATATTTTGTTTAATATGACATACACATTTTTTTTTTCTTTCTACAATTTCAAAATCGTGACTAAAAATTATAAAATCAAGAGTAATTATAAAATGTTATTCATTTTTTGAAAGATTACAATTAAAAAAGAAGAAGAAACTCAAAATATTAAAATGTAAGCACACAAAAAAATAAATCAAAATAATATATATATATATATATATATATATATATATATATTAATTTGTATGTAAGGGAGTGGAATTGAAAAATTAATCTAGCCACGCGAGAGAGAGAGGAGGAATCAAATAACTCACAAAGTAACTCTTAATAAAGTTACTCCACTCAATAACTCATGGTGTAAGTTGAATTTTATTGATCCAATTATTAAATTAAAAGTTATTAAATTTTATTAATAATTAATATAGAAAAAATTTGATTAGTTTTGGAATAAATTATTTACAAACAATATAGTTAAAAATTTAATTATTTTAAATTATTTAACTAGAACTTTATTGATTATTTATTATATGATCTTGATATTTTTGTATAACTAATATCTGGTTTTAAATTTGATATAAAAATATTATGATATAACTATATAAGATTTTAAATTAGTGTTTTATTAATGGTTGATAATTAGAAAATAAAACAAGGATAAATATATTTTTTTAAATTTTATATCTTAGATTTAAGATGAATAAATAAATTAAGTTAATAAATAATTTATTTAAAATGTTAAAATTTAATTTATAAAAATAATATTTTAAAAGAGAAAGGTTATAATAACACTGGTGTAACTTTTACTAAGTATTATACCACTCAATAACTTTATATTAAATGTGAATTTTATAAATTCAACCATTAGATTGAAAGTTTTTTACTCTTATACCATATATACAAAATTTTATATTATTTCTTCAAGATGATTTGATACTTCATTCTTGTAAAAAAAAATTGACGTAATATATACATTTCAAAATATACTAAAATATGAACACTTTAATTACCTTCAAGTTGTTTAATGTTAACAAAATTTGATATAAACATATAAAGTGATATGAACTTTCAATCCAACGGTTGGATTTACAAAATTCACATTTAATATAAAATTATTGAGCGATGTAATACTTAGTAAAAGTTATATCAGTGTTATTATAACCTTTCTCATTTTAAAATATATAAATTATTATTTAAACTTTTAAATTTATAATAAATAATTTAAATTGTATCATAATATTAATTTTAAATAGAAATAAGTAGATTGTTAATTATAAAAGTAAGTATATATATATAAATAAAGATTAATTAAATATAATATAATTATTATTAGTAATATAATTATTATATATTTATAATGGTTCGGACACACCGGAATGAGAGGGATCTAAAGATAGTATAAGTATGAGATTGTATATTTGAAAATGACTTAAATGAATTAATTTGTACTACTTATACTGACAACATGTATCTGCTTTTCAGTAGCTTATCTCATCAGAACTCTACAGTTAAGTGTGCTTGACTTGGAGAAATATAGGGATGGGTGACCTTCTAGGAAGTTTCCTAGAAATTGTGTAAGTAAGGACAAAACATGCTAAAAAGTGAAGTATTGTGAAATAGAATCCTTAAGAAGAATAGCGACTGAATTTGAGACGTCTATAAAATTTAATAAAATAAAAAATAAATATTTAGCGACGGGTGCTTTAAGGGTCGCAATTCCAATTTTGCAATGGTTTATGCAACGGTTCCAGTAACCGTCGCAAAATTCACTCATGACGGACATTTCTGTGACAGTTGATGAACCATCGCAATGGTGTCTTTGCGACAATTCTAACCGTCGTAATGTAGGTCATATAACTGTCACAAAATTGTCATTTTCTTGTAGTGTGAGTGTGAGATTTCAATAGGTGGCTGAGTGAGTATTACTAACAGTAGGTGGCTATGTAGTGGTGTGATTGTATCACTAAGTTGTTGCGTTCTTTTTGAACAACAATTGGTTGTGATAGTGAAAATCTCACAAGTTTGTGTAAGGATTGAATGTAGTCTAATTAGGGTAAACTAGTATAAAACTATGAGAAATCTCTCTAACTATATCCTTTTATTTGTTGCATTTAATTTACTTCATCTAATATTTATTGCTACATAATCTGTTGTGAAAACAAGCTTGCTCAAAAACTATTTTCAAAAGAATATCCTAAGTTTGAACACTCAAAAATTTACCTTCTAAAGAACAAATTTTCATAAAGGATTAGTTTTAAAGAACATAATAAGTCAATCCCCTTTATTTTTGCCTAACATTCACTTCAATTGACATCAAAGCTTGGCTCCTAGAGTTAAGCACATTTAACAATGTAGGAGAAAAGATCATAAAGAAGTGATGATTGTGCAACATCCAGCAATGTTCATCCTAGAAAGAGCTTCAACAAATAGACCATCAAGCTTTGATGGAAAAGACTATTATTAATGGAGAAATTGAATGAAGCTATTATTGGATTCACAAGATATAAATCTATTGAAAATAGTAGAAGAAGGACCATACATGTTGGATCCTTAATCCAACGTTGGTCTTATATGTGAATAATATATTAAAGATACATAATGCCAAATTAAAGTGATCTAATGACGTATAAATTATTTTGGCAGTTATGTATCTGAAAGGTTATGGGACCTTTAATGTGTGGTAACTAAAGGGTAATTCTATTTTGTGATGGGTTAAAATAGAAATACCAAAAGACTTTATGACTGTCTACAAATAGGTTAGGTCCCCAAATCACACTACGTTCTTTTCTTTTCTGACATCCCATTATCAGAGAGAGACAGAGAGATAATTAAAGGGTTTTCTCAAGAGAGTACGTGTTGATCTGGAAGGCCAAACCCCACCGCTCTCTTATCATCATGAATTCAGGTATGCTTCCGCTTATTGTTTCTAGTGATTAACATGATAGAATTTATTTTTATATAGATGATAGTTTTCATCAAAAGGTTAAATTTGGTTCTAACAATTGGTATCAGAGCCATTTATCATATTTTATCATTAGGAATATTTTGGACATGTTTCTTCATTATAGTATTATATAAATTCATCATGCATGTACAGTTGAAAGAAAATTCAATATATGTATCTTCTGAATATTATAGTAAGGAGAAAGGGACTTTAATTGTTGGCTGATTTATTTATTTATATATTTTTTGAATTTCCTTTATGTAATTTGGAAAATGGATTTTCATATGCACCGTAACATGGAATGCTAGTTTTTTATTTGATTTTAATGGAGTTTGCTTCCAGTAAAGTTTATTTCTACAATTTGTATTCATTACTATGGTTGAATGCAATTGATTGGATTGGTTTCAGTTTCAATTTACAATTTTAATTAATTTTAAGGTGATATATTGCTTATTATGTCAGACGCATATTATATTAGTCTGAATTTTTTATTTGCGTTTGATACATAATATTTGTTTGATATATGATGTATGATATATTGAACATTTGCAAGCATGTATTGAATTTATTAAATTATATTGTATGAAAGGTATGATTTTTTTTTATCAATTTTGGGATTTACGACTAATTGGTTATGAAGAATCAAATAATAGTCTTTTATATTTTGACATAAATTTCTTGATGATTCTCACAGATTATGTATTAAATTGATATATTATTATATCTCTTTATGCTAATTGATTTCGATTTTAATTACGAATTAAATTCATTTTTAAATTGATATGTTATATATTGCAATTGATTTCGAATTCAGTTACGAATTTAATTCGTCTTTAAATTATGAATTCATTTAGTTTTAAACTGATACATTAATATATATTATGTCCAACGTTTAATGTATTAATTATTTTTTATATTGAGAATTCATTTGATTTAATATGTTTACATTATTGCAATAATAATTGATTTTATAATCAGTTTGATTTTCATATATACACACGGTAATATTTTTATTTATTATTAAAAAAAATGGAACCTACATATGATTACAATAAAGGTTGATTTGTGTGTATATATAAATTTAAAAAATATTAATTAAATTTAAATACTAAAATAGTAAAAATAAAGGTTTATATATATTTTTTAAGATTAATTAATTTAAACAACATGTCACCAAAGTGACCACTCTTGTGAAAATTAATTTATTTTAAAATATAAAAGGTTGTGATCTTGTAACTTATGTGTGTATTAGTCGGCCTAAAGGAAGGTTAATATTTTACATAATTACATGTGTACTTGTGGTGATAAATGCGTAATAATTATTTGGTTTCTTTTTTACGTGTAAATATTAAATCAGCCCAAAGGAAGGTTTATTATTTGACATGTTCTTATTATTAGCATTTTATTATCGCATCAAGGTATCATTGAATAGTTAAAATTTTATCCAAAGATAAAATATTAATGTATTACCGGTATCTTGAAATGGGATTTATTTGTATTTGTATTTAATTTTTATTTTTTTGAGACTTATATGAGTGTATTTTGTTTGTTGTTCTCAATTCAGTTATGAATGATCCTGCCAATATTACTGCTAATGTCAACTCTATTCCTATATTAAATGGCTCAAACTTCAAGTCCTGGAAAGACAATGTCTTAATAGTTCTTGGAGTAATGGATCTTGACCTTGCGTTAAGGATAGACTCACCCTCACCTCTTACGGATACAAGTACCTCTGAAAATAAAAGGGAAATGGAAATGTGGGAGAAGTCAAATCGCATGAGTCTAATGATCATGAAGAAAGCCATTCCAGAAGCATTCCGAGGCACAATATCTGAAAATATAAATATAGCTAAGGAGTTCCTTGCAGAAATTGAAAAGAGGTTTGTTAAGAATGAAAAGTCTGAGATAGGTACACTCTTGGCAAACCTAATTTCAAATAAGTATATGGGTAAAGGCAACATTAGGGAGTACATCATGGAGATGTCTCATATTGCTTCAAAACTAAAAGCACTTAAGTTAGAACTCTCTGAGGACTTGTTGGTGCATTTAGTTCTGATTTCTCTTCCAACACAATTTGGTCAGTTTAAGGTGAGCTATAATTGTCAGAAAGAGACTTGGTCTCTAAATGAGCTCATCTCACATTGTGTTCAGGAAGAAGAAAGATTGAAGCAAGATAAGACAGAAAGTGCTCATATTGCCTCTACCTCAAAGTATAAGGGCAAGGGATTGAAAAGGAAAAAGGATAAGGAAGTTGCAGTTACAGCACCTCAAAGGAAAAAACAAAAGAAATCAAATGAGTCTGAAGGCAATGGTTGTTTCTTTTGTGGAGTTGTAGGGCATGTGAAGAAGCATTGCACTAATTATCACGCATGGCGTGCTAAGAAAGGTATGCTTCTCAACTTGGTTTGTTCTGAGGTTAATTTAACTTCTGTACCTAGACACACATGGTGGATAGATTCTGGTGCAACAACTCACATCAGTGTGTCTATGCAGGGTTGCCTGAGTTGCCGAAAACCAAATGATGGTGAAAGATACATGTATGTGGGTGATGGCAAGACGGTTCAAGTTGACGCAATTGGAAAATTTAGATTATTGTTAAAAACTGGTTTTTATTTGGATCTTGATGAAACATTTATTGTACCGTCTTTTAGACAAAATTTAATTTCTATTTCTGTTTTGGACAAATTTGGTTATTCTTGTTCATTTGGGAGTGAAAAATTTAGTTTGTTTCATGATTCAAAATTGGTTGGTTCTGGTTTTTTATCAAGTTATGATAATCTTTATTTCATTGATACGATTGCTTCATTTAATGAATCTTTACAATTAAGTACTCGAGGCATAAAGAGAAAATTAACCAATGAGAATTCAGATGCGTTATGGCACAGACGATTAGGTCACATCTCTAAACGGAGAATAGAAAGACTTGTGTCAAACGAAATTCTAAACCCTTTAGATTTTACAGATTTTGATATTTGTATCAATTGTATAAAAGGGAAACAAATCAATAAAAGGAGATTTGAGGCCAATAGGACTTTGGATGTCTTAGAACTTATACATACAGATATTTGTGGACCATTTCCTACGGTAGCATGGAATGGTCAACAATATTTTATAACGTTCATAGACGATTTTTCAAGATATGGCTACATTTATCTCATTCATGAAAAGGCAAAGTCATTGGACGTGTTCAAAAATTATAAGGCTGAAGTTGAGAACCAACTCAACAAAAGAATTAAAAGCGTCAGATCTGACCGTGGTGGTGAATACTCTGGTAGATATGACGGTTCAGGTGAACAACGTCCAGGACCATTTTCTAAATTCCTAGAGGAATGTGGTATCGTCCCACAGTACACTATGCCGGGTTCGCCCACTATGAATGGTGTTGCTGAAAGACGAAATAGAACGCTTAAAGATATGGTAAGGAGTATGATTAGTCATTCTACTTTACCAAAGTCACTCTGGGGAGAAGCCCTTAAAACTGCAGCATATATCCTTAATAGAGTTCCAACAAAAGCAACTGGAAAACCCCCTTATGAACTTTGGACAGACAAAAAACCTAGTTTAAAACACTTACATGTTTGGGGTTGTCCAGCTGAAGCAAGGCCTTATAGGCCAAATGAAAAGAAACTGGACTCAAGAACTATAAGTTGTTATTTTGTTGGATACTCTGAAAGATCCAGGGGGTATAAATTTTATGATCCCACAACTAAGTCGATTTTCGAATCAGGAAATGCTCAGTTCTTTGAGGATGTAGATTTTGCAAGGGGAGATATAATTAAGGACTTTGTATTTGAAGAGGAATATGTTGATATTCCCACAGGTGTTATTGACATTGTTCAGGATCCTCTTCTTGACTTTGTTCAAGACACAACAAATCAAGACAATGTCAAATCACCTATGCAAGAAGTTGTTCCAGAAGAACAAACTCTTCCTCCTCAAGAACCTATGCCATTAAGGAAATCCACTAGAGAAAGAAGAAGTGCAATACCAGATGACTATATTGTGTTTCTCCAAGAACATGAGGTTGGAATTGGATTGATGGAAGATGATCCAATTAACTTTCATCAAGCCATGGAAAGTTCTAATTCTCAAAAGTGGATTGATGCCATGAATGAAGAGATTAAGTCCATGAGGGATAATGACGCTTGGGATCTTGTTCCATTACCAGAAGGTGCAAAACCCATTGGTTGCAAATGGATATTTAAGACCAAGAGGGATTCGAAAGGTGATGTGGAGAGGTTTAAGGCTCGTCTTGTCGCAAAGGGATTTACTCAGAAAGAAGGTATTGACTATAAAGAAACTTTTTCTCCGGTTTCTTCTAAAGACTCTTTTAGGACTATAATAGCATTAGTGGCGCATTTCGATCTTGAGTTACATCAGATGGATGTAAAGACAGCGTTTCTCAATGGTAACATTGATGAGACAATTTATATGATGCAACCAGAAAACTTTATTTTGAAAGATTCAAAGAATTTGGTTTGCAAACTTAAGAAATCCATCTATGGGCTCAAGCAAGCATCTCGACAATGGTATTTCAAGTTTCATCATGTGATCACCTCGTGTGGTTTTGAAGTGAATTTAGTTGATGATTGTATATACCATAAGTTTTGTGGGAGCAAGTATATTTTTCTGGTTTTGTATGTTGATGATATTTTGCTTGCCAGCAACGATATAAATTTATTACATGAAACCAAGAAATTTCTATCTAAGAACTTTGAGACGAAAGATCTTGGTAATGCATCTTTTGTATTGGGCATACAAATACATCGAGATCGTTCTCGAGGTACTCTTGGGTTGTCTCAAAAAGGTTATATCGAAAAGGTTCTCAAGAGATATGGCATGCAAGATTGCAAACCAGGTAATACCCCTGTGGCTAAGGGAGACAAGTTTAGTCTCGCTCAGTGCCCTAAGAATGACTTTGAAGAAAAGGAGATGCAAAAGATTCCTTATGCATCAGCAGTAGGAAGTCTTATGTACGCTCAAGTCTGTACGCGTCCAGATATTGCGTACGTTACAGGGATGTTAGGAAGATATTTGAGAAATCCTGGATTGGATCATTGGAAAGCAGTTAAGCGAGTCATGCGGTACTTAAAGAGAACAAAAGATTATATGCTCATATATCGGAGGTTGGATCAGCTTGAGATCATTGGGTATACTGACTCCGATTTCGCTGGATGCCAAGACAGTATGAAATCTACATCAGGTTATATATACATGCTAGCTGGAGGTGCTATTTCATGGAAGAGTGCTAAACAATCTCTTATAGCCTCTTCTACTATGGCAGCTGAATTCATAGCGTGTTATGAGGCATCTAATCATGGAATTTGGCTGCGAAACTTTGTCACAGGCTTGCGTATAGTAGATGGTATAGAAAGATCACTTAAGTTATTTTGTGATAATAAATCAGCAGTTTTATTTTCCAACAACAACAAAAGCTCAACAAAGTCTAAACACATAGACATCAAGTTCCTAGTTGTTAAAGAAAGAGTTCAAAGTAAACAATTGTCTATAGAACATATTGGCACAAACTCCATGGTTGCGGATCCGCTTACTAAAGGATTACCACCCAAAATGTTTCTTAAGCACACTGCTCATATGGGTGTTATGTCTTTAAGTGATGTTCAGTTTTAGTGGGAGTTTCTAATTTTATGAATGCTTCTATGACATAGACATATTTTTCAATATATGTATGGTTCAAGTATATTTTTTGCAGAAATAAAGTTTTGGTATATTGAAACTTTGATTTTGTCATGGTTTGATCTCACTAAGGTTTAAGGAGGACCTATTGGAATTAGGCATGTTAAGATCACATAACATGAAAATTCCATACTACACATCCATATCAGGATTCATGTTATTCATTTCTATCAATATATGTGACCATTGATGGGTTTAGTTACGACAAATTAAATGTAACAAAGACTGCTTTGATCCTATGTTGGTATGATTGATGAACCGAATTGGTAAAAGATGCATTTTATAATTATATAATTATAAGGTTACACATATAGTCCAAGTGGGAGATTGTTGGATCCTTAATCCAACGTTGGTCTTATATGTGAATAATTATATATTAAAGACACATAATGCCAAATTAAAGTGATCTAATGACGTATAAATTATTTGGGCAGTTATGTATCTGAAAGGTTATGGGACCTTTAATGTGTGGTAACTAAAGGGTAATTCTATTTTGTGATGGGTTAAAATAGAAATACCAAAAGACTTTATGACTGTCTACAAATAGGTTAGGTCCCCAGATCACACTACGTTCTTTTCTTTTCTGACATCCCATTATCAGAGAAAGACAGAGAGATAATTAAAGGGTTTTCTCAAGAGAGTACGTGTTGATCTGGAAGGCCAAACCCCACCGCTCTCTTATCATCATGAATTCAGGTATGCTTCCGCTTATTGTTTCTAGTGATTAACATGATAGAATTTATTTTTATATAGATGATGGTTTTCATCAAAAGGTTAAATTTGGTTCTAACAATACATACCAAAGAAAACTTTGGATACAGGAGTCATTAGCGAAACCAAAGCAAGAGTGGAATGTTGATGAAAAGTCAATGTGTTTGCTCAATGCAAAAACAAAGTTCTACCTCACTTATGCACTAAGTAGAACAAAGTATGATCAAGTTGGGGAATCTGGGAAAAGTTAAAAGTTGCACATGAAGGAACATACTAGGTAAAGGACTCTAAAGTAAATATTTTAACCCACCAATTTGAAATGCTTAAAATGCAAGAACAAGAAATCATAGACAACATGAATAAAAAAATTCACTATTATAATAAATGAGCTACATGATTTGGGAGAAAAATGTACAACACATCAGAAGATCAAAAAGATTCTTAGAAGTCTTTCAACGATTTGAAGACCAAAGATCACACTTATTTAGGAAGCAAAAAATTTCAAGATGCTTCAAATGGATGAGCTGATAGGATCACCTAAAGTGCATGAGCAAGAGTTACAAGAAAAACTTCAACCTAAAGGGAAGACTGTAGTTCTAAAGGCTAGCCAAAAAACAAAAACATTAAAATTTGTGGAAAAGACATAATTTGAAGAACCTGAGTTAGAACTTAGAGGATGATGAGTTAGCCCTTTTGATCAGAAGTGTGTAGAGGCTACTCAACAGAAGAAAAGGAATGAAAAGGATTTCCTTCAAAAAATAATCAACAACTGGAGAAACATCCAAAAGTCAAGTTAAATGCTATGAATGCAACAAGTTGGGACACTATAGATTAGAGTGTCCACATCTTAAGAAAGATGATGAGAAAGCAAAGAAGAAAGCGATGATGGTCGCGTGGATGACTTCAAAGGTTCTTCTTCTAATGAAGGTAAAGAACAAATAGCAAACCTATGTTTGATGGCAAGCAAAGAACAGGTGTATTAAATTTGAACTTGAGCTCTCTAATAATATGGATTTAGACATTACTTTTGATAATCTTCTAAATGATTCTAATATGCTAGTTTAGAAGTGTGTATCTTTAAAATGAGAACTTTTTATTGCTTAAAAAGAAAATGAAAAACTCTCTTTATACAATGAAATTTTGAACAAAAGAAACGTTTGCCTAAGAGACACTCACTTTAATATGTCTGAACAATTAAAGAAAATCAATTAAAGAAAATCACCAAAGAAATGAAATTATTTTATTAAATAAAAAATGAAAACATAATTCTTAAAAACAAAGTTGAAACTTTGACAAAAGATCTATCAAACTTTGTAAATGAAAAAAGAAATCTTGATAGATTAATTGGTGATCAAAGATATTTCCAAGATAAAAACAAGTTTGGATTTTAAAAAAGATCACTCAACCACCAATTTCTTTTAGGATTTTTAGCTCGATTATGAATTATCTACTTTATCTCTAGAACAAATTCACATGAAATGATATAAAGTACAAGAAAAATCAAATTTAATCTCGAATCCTAACTAATTGGAACAACAAAACTTAACTAATTGTGTCACACTTGCAGCCCTTTACCTTCTTCTCCCTATACATCTTCAATATTCCCTCTTAACGAAGGTGTAAAAAACTTTGAACCGAATTGATATAAAATCAAATTATAAAAACTAAACTCTTGAAAAAACAAAAACCAAATTAATTAATTATTTCTATCAAATATTAAATTGACCGGTAATCAACTTGTACGGAATCGATCTATGTTAAAAAAAACACTCAATTTGCTCTTTAAAAAATTAAACTGATACACTATGGAAAACCTTCAATTAATTAAACAATTTTTATAACATATTAGATTCGGTTTAATATTTTTTGAAAAAGAAAAAACTCGCCCTCCATAATCCATATGTTGCAAAGGAAGTGGTGTACAGACTCTTCTGTTTAATCGATTGAGTGATGATATTGTCTTTTGAATTTGTGGGAATTATGGGATGGTGTATTATGTATACTTATATATCTTACTCATTAACTATTGGGCCTACAATTATGGGTTTGGCACAGTCCAACATCATGGATCATACATGTTATTCATAGGGAAGGGGAAAATTGGAGAAGGAAAAACCCGTGCATAATACAGTATAATAATAAATAGGTTTAATTATTAAGTCAATGTATATATATATATATATATCTTATAAACCGAGTTGGATGAAAAGGAGTTATATCTTATTATTAAATTTTTAAAAAATATAATTATGCTCTATATCTTTTTCCAATTTTCTTAATTTTTATTGACATTTTTATATTAATTACATCTTTTTAGTTCATAAAATTAGTTTTAAATAAGATAATCGTTGATTTTATGTAATAATTAATATAATTTACTTTTAAATAAATGGTTTAATTAATTAATGTATTTATAATTTATTTTTAGTTTTTAATATATTATAAACAGTAATTTTTATTGCGTTTACTTTTTTATTCACTAATTTATTTTTAATGTTGAATTTTGTAAATATTGTAATATATTTAGACACTTATAGTATATTTTTCATATATATAATTAATATTATTTTTATATTTGATTGTAATATAATTTATTCTTTTAATATATCATAAGCATGATTTTGTCTCCAAGTACAAATAAATTTAATACATAGCTAAGTAAATTAGTAAGTTGAAAATTAAAAAAATTAGATCTAATAAAATCATCGTCCATAATATATTAAAAATAATATATATATATATATATATATTATATAATTATTTTATTTATATTAATGAGGTCGAGGTTCTTTGTATTTCAATATTTTATTTAATAAAAATATTTAAAAAAAATTTAATATTTAATATATAAATTAGTGTTGTATTTAAACTTCAAACTTAAAGGTCCTGAATTCGAATCTTATTTTTATAAGAATGATTAATTTTTAATATTATTTTTTATTATAAAATCGTTTAAAAAAATATATACCAAATGAGAGAATCTCTTTATTATATGTTATAGATAAAATAATAAATACATTACTTATTTTAATTATGCATTAAAAAATCTAAATATCTGAATTAAAAATATTTGTATTATCTTAAAAAAAATTTAGCCTTTTGTCATATTAACACTAAAATAACTAAATTTAATAGTATATTGTGGTAAGGATTAAAAGACCCTAAAATAATATTATAAATTTAAAAGTAATAATTTTTTCTATTATTTGCAACAACAAAAAAACACTTAAAATATATTTAAATCTAATTAATATTACTTTGAGACAGCTTTGCATATTCTACAAACATTATCGTGTCTTGTGATGTTGAGCTATACACCAAGAAGATAAGAAACCACCACAAATGTGAGATAATATATAAACTCAAGTAATAGAAAAATATTGAATGGCTAGCCCCTTAGATATACTCTCTAGAAAATAAACAATGAAAAAATGTTCCCCTTTAAAATGAAGTATACAGTCACCATCCTTTAAATGTCGACAATAAAAATATAAGGTCAAAAGATGCATTCTACTTTATTCAATATGAAAGGAAAAGGTTTGCTTGAATTTTTAATGTATAATACTCTGTTATAAAAAATTTAAGCATGAAGAGTACGAATTGGCGTGACATTATTTTAATCATCTATTGTGTTACTCACTCATTTTCAAACATATTGTATACATGGAGTTTTCACACATATGAACATTGATATGATATTATTTTACATTTATATGGTTTTACTTTTAGTTATTTTTTAAGAGATCTCTCTTATTATTGAAGATTTTGTAATCATATTCTTTTTCTTAATCTAATAATGTAAAACTTTAATTATATTAAAAATGTATTTGATTGAAAAATATTTTTTATCGATAAAAATTAAAATAACATCGACCTAATTCAAATATAAGATTCGTGCTTCAGACAACAATTGCAACCCTACCAGTATATATTGTTAAAGTTGAGTAGATGATAGGCATTTATTGTTAAATATTAATTGAAATGGTGGGTGACAAATCCTAAATATGATAGGTGACAGAGAACAGTCTGATAATTCGAAAAGATTCTATTTTAGATTTGATCCCAAATTAATTATAAGTTGACACAGACATATTTTTAAATGAAAATAATTATATAATAACATATATGTCATATACATATATATATAGTCATATGATATTTTATTAACTTTAAAAAATAATTAGTAGAGTAATCAAATTATGTTGGATCATATAGGTGATCCAAGTAACCTATTGATAAAGTTATACTAGATTTTAGTAAAAATAGTTTAAATAGATTCAGGCTATTTTTGTTCTTATGACATAACTTGATAGACTAAATAGGTTTAAGTTAAATTGACCCGTATTATTTAGGTTGATTAGATAAAAAATAAAATAATAAAATAATATTTTAATATTAATAATAATTGTTAAAAAACATAAATTAAAATATAAGACACTGGTAATATTTTTTTTTCCTTTTGTTATATTTGAAAAAATTATAGAAGAAAATAAGTTAAATTTCACTCTTAATTTCATTGATATAATCTCTCTATATATATAACATTTCTTTATCTTCTTTATTTTAATTTATTTACCTTTACTTTTTTTCTTTTATTAATAGAATAAATTTTCTCTCAAGTCACCAAATTCAAAACATTCATATTTTTACAAAAATGAATAAATAATAATAAATACTAACCAGTTTAAAAAATGCTTAAATTTTTTGTTTTTGATATAAAATTAATTAATTAATTAATTTTTAATTAAAGTCAATTTGACTCAATGACCAAACATAAAACAAGATGAACAATAAAATAACAATTTGAAAATAATATTGGTCGGTTTAAATTAATCTAAAATCATTATTTGGTCCACTAAGGTTAGGTTGAGCCAGGCTGGCCCGACCCATTTAACAACTCTAATAATTGTACTAAATTTTACTATTGATCCCTTATCAAACCAACAATTTTGATCTCTCTATTTTAAAATCCATAATTTTAATCCTTCAATTTTATAAAATTTATCTACAATTTTAGTTCACTCATTAAATGTTTTTCCATTGATCTTTAAAATTATAACGTTAGTCATGATATGCTATTGACTTCATGACATGACAACTAATATTTAATAATATTTAGACTAATTTTTTTTACTATTAAATACCACTCATTTTTATCTTATGAAAGTGGCAAAATGAGATGATATTATGTTAAAAATGAGAACTAAAAGTGAAACTTAACCTAAATATTATTAAATATTAATTATCGTGTCCTCTACTTAATATTATATTATGATCAATGTTACAATTTTAACATATAAATATTCAATTAAAAGATCAAAATTAAGGATTTTATAAGATTAGAGATTAAAATTGTGAAATTAAAAATAAAAGATCAAAATTACAAATTTGATATTATAAATTGAACAAAAGTATAATTTAGTCAAATAATTTTAATCATTTATTTATGAGTATATAACTTTTATTTTATTTTCATATAAAAGAAAATTATCTCACTCTCATATATAACTAAGAAGAGAGAGATTAAGTAATTTATATAGATATTTAAATTAAGTAAAGTAAATTACGAAACTCATGTAAACTCCTGCACTTGGATAAACTTTAATATTTTCCACAAATTTAGGGTTATGAAGTTTTATGCTACTTTGTTGTACCAATGTAATCTCATACAAGACAGAAATCATGTTGCTTTGTTATATATATACAAAAGAGTGATACTATTTTCTTAATTATTATATCTCTCTACTTTTTAAAAAAAATATTAAATATAGTAAATATTAAATAAAGTTTATTTACCGTTTTCTTCATTTAATAAGATAAAACAATTTGAAATTAGATGTTAAAATAAATTTTAGAATGATTTTCTTAAAAATATATATATATATTTTTTTTAATTTACGGTTGGTATCACCAATGCCAAACATGCTTTAGAAAAGATGGAATCTTGATCGAGTGAGATGTTGGCTGAGAAGCAAGAGATCTCACCAGTCATTATTGATACTTGATTAATGAAAAGATTTATTAAATATATATTGGAGTTGACCGATCTCATAATCATGTGTACTTACTTTAATCTTCAATCACTTTAATCTTCAATCAATAAGAAAGCATTAATACTTTAGTTTTGGAATATCTTCAATGATACTGTTAACACTTGTCACATTAATAGTAGCCCTTTTATTTAGAGCTTTAAAGTATACACTATGCCACTAGCACTTTGGATAAAAGCATGAAGCACGTTGCTTACAAGCAAAAATGAAAATCTCGATCTCTCCTCCATAATTGTAATTCATTTCAAAATTAATTATAATAAGATATTATACCTCCGTGCGTAATAAGTGATACAAATAAGAAAAATTAATAAATGAATGAAAAAAATAATAATTTTATAAAATTAGTTTTATAATTATTTTTTTTAAAATCGATGTAATATAATAGTTACTTTGCAAAAAATATTATTAAGAGTATAAATAAAAATTAAGTAATTAATACTATTTTGAAAAATGAATATAACACTTATTTTAGGACTTATTATTTCTTCTAACACAACATTCATTATTTTTATATAATTAAATTGATTTCAATTTACATGCAAGGTTTTAAATTAATTAAAGTGAGTTTTTTTTTTACCAATAGAGAATGACAAAAATAAAAAATCGAACATGAGTTTTCACACATGTATTCCAACAATTAGCATGTATTGTATCGTATAATCTTTTTAGGTTTAATATTCATCACTAAGTTTATGAACTTTTTGGGAATTTTTAATTGATTTCTTCCATTATAAAAACATGTCTATAAAAAAAATGAAAAAAAAATATAATTAGATCCATACTCTTTAACAATTTTTGTAATTGAGCCTATAAAGTTAATAAAAAAAACTTCAAAAATTGTTACTTTTATAATCTAATTTTATAACAACTTCGTAACTCATTATACTTAATATAACATAGTACTACATAGTGAAAATTATAAAATAACTAACCTATATATTCTAGAGTTCTCATACAACAATCACTTGGACATACATGCAAAATTATATATATAACATCCAAGTCATCTCTAACATGATCCTCCACCTACAACATCCAAGCCATCCTACTATCCTATTTTGCTCTTTTACCAAATATGATCCTTTAATTTGCAGTTTCAGCCACAAGGAAAAGAAAGAGTAAGCTTGCGAAAGAATTAACATAGCATTCATAATAACAACAACTAGCAACAATGTAACATAAATAACTTTTAACTTATTAACAACATCATCATGTAAACTTTGCATCAACTTATAACACAAACAACTATATCATCATAATAAACACCTTTAAAAAATTAATATGTTCTCAAACATATTAACTATGGAGATCGTTTACAATAGAGATGAACAGTCTAAATGACTAGACCTTACTGAATCACAACATATAACCTATTACAATCAAATCATGCATAGACAACATTAAGCCTCTTATAGTGTTGGTATACAACTTAAATTGATTTCTTAGGTTTCACCACTTAAACAAGAAAGTTTAGTATTTATTTCAAGGAATAACAACTTGAGTATGAGCCTATTACGACATTAGCTTGTATCATTAAGTCTCCTATGAGATTAGTCCATTAATTACCCTTCAAATACTATGCTTTTCCAATGCTAAGTTAGGGACTAAGCCCCAACCTTGTACCTTACTCGGTTGATCACTTCAACTACAATATGGATTGACCACACCTCTGTATTATTCCACATAAATCCTAGAAAGGACAACTTAAAACAACATAACTCTCCTCTAGTTTTTATGTTTCTCAACTAAGACATGTATCTTTATACCACATGCCTAGTAGCTTAAAAACTTATTCAACTATAGCATCATACAACTTTGCAACTTGATCATCTATCATCACTAGTGGAAAAAAGAATTTTAAGATCGGTTATTTTTTACTTTTAAGATCGGTTAAAGAATCGATCTTAAAAGAGACGATCTTAAAAGCTGAACTTTTAAGATCGGTTATTTTGTAACCGATCTTAAAAGCTAGACTTTTAAGATCGATTATTTAACAATATCAGATTTAATTTTAATAAATTGATTAATGTAACAATTCTTATATTTGGTCTCTTAAGGATGTTATTTCACGACACTTCACTTTTCAACGTGTTTTGTCCTTACTGCACCTTTTTTTGGAAACTTCCCAGAAAGTCACCCATCCCTATATTACTCCAAGTCAAGCACGCTTAACTGTGAAGTTTTGATGAGATAAGCTACCGAAAAACAAATGCATGTTGTCAGTATAAGTAGTACAAATTAATTTATTTAAGTCATCCTCAACTATACAATCTCACACTTATACTATTTTTTGATCCCTCTCATTTTAGTGTGTCCAGACCACTATAAAAATATAAAAATTATATAATAATTGTATTACCAATAATAATAATTATATTATATTTAATTAATCTTTATATATATATATATATATATATACTTACTTGTATAATTAAAAATCAACTTATTTCTATTTAAAATTAATATTATGATACAATTTAAATTATTTATTATAAATTTAAAAGTTTAAATAATAATTTATATATTTTAAAATGATAAGGGTTATAATAACACCGATGCAACTTTTATTAAGTATTACATTGCTCAATAACTTTATATTAAATGTGAATTTTGTAAATCCAACCGTTAGATTGAAAGTTCATATCACTTTATATGTTTATATCAAAATTTTTTAAAATTGAACAACAACTTGAAGGTAATCAAAGTATTCATATTTTAGTATATTTTGAAATGTATATATTACGTCAATTTTATTTTATAAAAATGAAGTATCAAATCATCTTAAATTAATATAAATATTTGTATATATGAGCTAAGAGTAAAAAGATTTCAATATAACGGTTGAATTTATAAAATTCAAATTTAATATAAAGTTATTGAGCGATGTAATACTTAGTAAAAGTTACACCGGTGTTATTATAACCCTTCTCTTTTAAAATATTATTTTTATAAATTAAATTTTAACATTTTAAATAAATTATTAATTAACTTAATATATTTATTCATCTTAAAATATGACTAAGGGAGACCCATGTGAGGAAGAATGACTAAGGGAGAGCATTGCATTTTTTAAATAGTTACAATACTTCAAGATCGATTCTTTTGTAACCGATTTTAAAAGTTGTGTCAGGCATGCCTTTTAAGATCGGTCATGGAAGAACCGGTCTTAAAAGTACTTTTAAGATCGGTTAAAATGTAACCGATCTTAAAAGTACATTCACATTATTTACAAAATTGTCACCGCGTCACTATTAAGATTGGTCACATTTTAACTAATCTTAAAACCCCAATTTTAAAACTAATTTTTGCACTAGTGCATCTTACATTATTAGAAATAGAATGATAATATCTTCATTCTATATTTATCTAGTTATAGCTGTTTATCATTCTATTTCTAATATACATTTGTGCAACATAAATATTATTATACATTATATCAACTTAATGCATAATGAATTATCATCATACAACATTCATCGTATAATTGAATCATCATTCTTCAACTATTAATCGACTTAAAATGTTACATTTTATCAGACAACTCACACTCGACATCATTCCCTAATTGCTTGACGCCATTGAAAAAGGGGTTTTTCTATCTTGCCCACATCCGACGTGGATGAGGCAAAGAACCCTTCAATTCTCTCACAGCTAGCGTGGAAAAACCCACAATCAACCCCATTTCAGGTAAAGAGGTTTTGCCTGACTCACGTCCAACATCACTTTGTTGACAATTAACGCTAATTCAAGTAGAGACGGTTCTTTCTTCTCTTGTGCCCGATGTCATTTGAGTTGAAAACCCCTTATTTGAGCAACACCCAACACCATGAAGGCACGACCTATGTGATGAAGAGTTTTGCACTTAACAGAACCTTCGTTTGGCTCAACCACCTTGAAACTTGGCAAAATCGCAACATGCATGCAAAATAATATGCAACATATATAATTCATTTCCATCATTACCATCATTAGAAACAACATGCATCCATTAAACTTTAAGATCATCATACTCTTCATCAAGGCACCTTTCATGAACCCAATTCATATATATAACTCAACATTTCAATAAGAATCCACTCAAACAATCAACAAGTGATGAATAATATAAGTAACCATTAAGCACCACAATCCATCAATGATCAACCACAAAACTTTCCTTGCCACTAGAAGCTCAACAATCAATGGAAAAGGAAGAAACTTGAAGTCTTTAGTGTTGTTGACTTCCACCAAACCCACATTATTAGCTCTAGAAGCTTTGAACCCTCAACTCAATCACCTTAGGTCAATTGTATGGAAGGATTGAAGAAGGATTTTCAGCAGAAAAGAGGGAGAAAAAAGATTCGAATTCTAGAAAACTTCTCTAACTTCTATTTAGATTTTCTTAAAATGTAAACTTATAAGATTCAAATATTAAGAAAATCTTATATACCCTTCCTTAAGTTGAACCAACTTGACTTAATCTGAGACTATCTAAAAAATAACTTAATTTTCAAGGTCCCTTGACACCCCGAAGTTCTAAAACAACAACACTAATAACAAATAGCAATTAATCATATAATTAATCAAATAAGTCAAAAACACAATGTGTTACAAATTCTAAGGATTTAATTACCAAAAAAAATGTAAAGGATTACGAATTTAATTACAAATTTTTAATTTAAGATCCTAATTAAAATTCTTTGAAAAAAATTAAAAATATGTATATAACATTTTCTTTACGATATCAACTAATGATAAATAATTATAGGAATCACTTTTAAAATGTTTAATATGAAATTTAGTCAAACTTATCTTATACAACGACTTGTAACTACAGTTATAAGTGTATTGATTGGGAAAAAAAAAATAGTAAAACAAACAGCTTTGATATAATATATATGCTATGAGGATACGTGAGAAGTACATTTTTGGTGTTAAATGAACCGTATATGTAATTATCAACACGCATGAATTCCAACTTCATGACCTTAATAAATGTGATATGATAGGAAACTAGAAATTGTGACCAACATGTTTTGGTTTTTCCATGAAATGCCAGACCTGCTATAGATAACACTGATCAAAGTTAAGGAAGAAAATTCACTAATCACTGGTATCTTGTCTGGTTCATGTTTCTTTTACACAACACCACACATTACAATGGGCACGTGTCTTGGTGGATGGCTGCATCATATTAATGCTCATTGTTGAAATATAGCCATACAATGGTTTCACTATGTGTCAGTTCAGATGGCCCCTATCTCATAAATACCATAGCACTTCCTATTGGAAGTTTATGATACAGCAAAATTTCCACATTTCTCATTCACATGTGTGAAACTAGTTACACCAATAGCTATCCGAGGATTAATTTCCTAAAAAACAATATACAAAACTTACTTACAATATGATCTATGTTGTTCGTCGATCGGAACTAATGTTTCACTAATTATTGAAACAAAATATCAATTTTAATTAAAGAACAATATCAATTACACATATATATTACTCTATCTAAGTTTTGTGCGTATATATATAAACTTGTTCTGAAAAAATATACAGTGATATAATAAGAACAAAGGCCTACAAATTATTATCATCACCACAACTCTTGGGAAAAAAATATATTACCACTATTCTTAACTCTTGGGAAAAAAATATATTACCACTATTCTTATGTATAAGATCCAATTAACTAATTTACTAAAATTAAAAAAAATAATTAATTTAATTAGTTGATAATAATAAATTTGTTTTACTTATACATTTTTTTTTGTTTTGAAAACTACATTATACTCCTTATCTTTTTTAATTAATATTTATATATCTTCTAATCAATTAATTTGCATGCTTTATACTATTTACTTCTCCTAACTAATACTCACATTTCTTCTAACCAATTAAAGTGTATATATACACTTTAAACAATTAATAGTTAATGTATTTTACCAAATTAAGAGAATATATTTTAGTTAGGAGTATTTTAGTCTAAAAATAATTAATATATAAGATAATATGAATTAAATCTTATATAAAAGAACAAATAATTATTCTAAATTAGGTCTTATAAATAAAAAAGAAGTAGTAGTAGTTTTTTTTTTCAAAATGTAAATAAATGTCATTGTAAAGAATAATTATGTAGTGCAATTTCTAAACCTTGATTTGTAGATAATGGTGCAGAGTTGTCATATAGAAAATAAACTTAAGTTCAGTAAATTAATTTCTTTCATGTTTAAATATAAGTTATCAGTATTTCAACTGTGGTTATTTGTAACTCTACCTGTTTGAAGGGCACACTAATAATCTTCCTGTCTCTAAGGGTCGAACGAGAGCTCCAAACGAATATTCCGATGAGAGGGAGGGTACCTGCAAAAGGCACTTCGACACTCAAGTCAGGACAAACACAGATATCGATAGTAATTAATGAACAGTGACTTACCTCGTGACAACAGTTATTTATACTGACATTAATGGGCCCTGACTTCTTTGGGACTTGCAACAGGATTACCACATTAGGTAATACGTTCCTAATTGGCTTATCGTTGTGATTAACCCTTAATTGTTGATTAGGGATAATTCTTGAGTCCATGGTGTACTGGGCTTGGGGCTTCGGCTTCTCGGTAGCCGAATGGGTGTCGGCTACTAGGTTCGGCTGCTCGGTGGCCGATCAGGTATCGGCCATCTGGTGGCCGAGTGGTCGTACTCGTACACTTGCCCCCTAGCCTTGGAGAGGGGAGACTCTTCAAGGGTATAAAGTTGAAATTGCGATCCACGGGTAAGTCGAAAGGTTTGCGCAATTTAAATCGTTGGATCTTGAAGATCTGACGGTTACGGTTTTCAAATTTTTGAATTTTCCCGCCCTTTTTCATAGCTATAAATAGCAATGAGTGGTAGGGCCTCTCATGCGTATCGCTTTCAGCCGAGGTATACAGTTCGAACGACCGTGAAATCGAACCGAGTGTGCCAAGTGATTACATTTGCGTTTCAAACATTGGTAAGTGCTTACTATCATGGTTAACACTCCCGAAAGCTCTTCGGCCAATAGCTCTCGGCCATCGTCGTCCGAGGGGTCGTCATCCAGTGATCCTAGTCGTCTAAGCGTAGAAATTATGTCCCCAGTTCATGCCAAAAGACCTCATGGGAGCGCAACCTCTTCGGGGGAAACCTCCACTAGCGGAAGTCTTGAGGTTCGACCCAAGTCAAGGCACGTTTCGAATCGGCAATGATATAGGCCGTCCGAGGTACCTGATTATGAATGGGTGAATGGGGAGGTGACATCGTATTACTCTCGCTACCGAGACACGACCATGATCACCAACCTTCTAGAGTACACCAACTGCCTAACCTTCGATGCCAAGGAGGAGCCCTATCCTATCGGCGTTCGGTCTTGCTGAAATAATGCCTTCCCGAACCCCGATATGGTTTGCCTGGACCACCATTCGGCTAAAATGGAGTCGTTCTACATATATGACTGTCTTATTCGGGATCTTAAGGTAAAATTGTCGTTTGACGAGTTCACAATGGGTGTGTTGAGAGTTTTGAATGTTGCCCCAACTCAATTACATCCAAACAGTTGGGCTCAAATACAAGGCTTCAAACACTTATGCCGATGCCTTTGCATTAGGACTTCACCTCTTCTCTTTCTCTATTTCTACTCGTCTCGGCCATCTACCCTGGCGAAATGGTTGTCTCTAAGCCGAGTAGGGGATCGACAACTACTCGATAGTTTTACCTCGTCTTATAAGAATTTCAAGGCTGGATTCTTCTGAGTGACTATTCGACCGAATGGACGATGAATTTTCTTTGTTGAGGATGATAGGAGCTTATTTTCATTATACTGGACGCGTGCCCCTTGGCCTTACGATGTTGTGCCGAAGAAGATTTTCGGTCGAAGAGCGGAAAGATTTAAAATTTCTACTTCGTCTTCCTCGGCGTTTGCCGACCAGAACTTTAATCAACTTGGTTGAATCCCCTCAGTAGGAGAATGACCTGATAGGTATTTTATCTTTCCTATTTTTATCGTGCGCTAAATTCCTATTGATGTTCACTTGTTGTATTTTGCAGGAATAATGGTGTCAAGTGGTGCTGACGAATTCAACATCCGGAACGTAAGCACCGAAGGGGAAAAAAGGGGAAAGGAGCCGATCAAGATGGCCAAAAAAGAAAGGGCAATGAAGAACGCCCAGAAAAACGAAAAATTTTAAACAACCTGCCGAGCCATCATCGACCCGGACTGTCATCGTGGTCCCCCCCACGCTGATGTCTCGTGCCTTTTTAGGAGATGATGTGTCTGCCGATACGCTGATTCATCCGGATACTGTGTCAGACCACGGGAGGGAATTCCTGGACCGTTTGGATACCGTGACCAAATGGAAGTACTTCTATGAGGTGCAAGCGCGCTCCTTGGCACTCGCACATCATTTGGAGATAGAGCTGATCGGTGAATTGATGCGCCTGAAGCAAAGAGTTGAAGAGATCGACAAGGCTACTACCGAAGCCCTCTCGACAATGCAGGACGTCACGACCAAGAACCGAGAGCTCGCTGCCGAACTGGACGTCCTGAGGCGCGAAAATGATACGCTTCGGTTGGATCTCCAAAAGGCATCGAATGAGGAACGTCGTCGGATGGAAGAGGCTAAAGCCGAGCTGAATCGATTAAAGGAGCAAGAAAAATAGCACATTGTCTCTCAACATGAAGCTGGCTTCCGACATGCCGTTCAGCAAGCGAAGTATTTCGGCCGGTTTTGAGAGAACTTCGAATTTAACATGACCCAAGATTTTTATCAAGGGTCATTCATGTCGTTCGGGGAGATGCCTGAGGGAGTGCACCCTGATAGCAATGAGCCGAGTGCTGCCCCCCAGCCAGAGGAAGAGACCCAACTTGCGTTCGATGACGAGGCCGAAGATGCCTAAGAGGAGCCAATTCCCGACCAGGAGGTTGACGTCGATGCCGACACTCTTGAAGATCCAGTCGACAACCCTCAAGAGTAGGTCAGCTTTTGAAGGCTTTAGACTAGTTTTAGTTTTAGGGTAGTTTGTTTTTGCTGCTTTTAATTATATACCAACATGAGTTCAGTTTATTTTGATGTAGAAGGGGGCCGATAGAGCCTCGTGATTTTGCAATGAAAATGTCATTTGCTTTCTCGAACAATGTTATCTCTTCGCGTATGAATTTTGTTTCTGATAAGTGTAAAATGGCGTGCGTGACTAAGTAGTTAAGACGAACGCATCGAGAAAAAGCATTCCGAAGGTAATCTTGCTGAGATAGGTCCTTCGGCCAGGAAACCTTTTGCGTGAAAAACCAAAAGAGGTCCTTCGGCTTTGTATGATTTGGAATAAAAATCCAAGATAAGTCATTTAGTGTAAGAGTATTGCTTAGCGGATTCCGAAGGTAATCTTGCCGAGATAGGTCACCCGGCCAGGGAACCTTATGAACGAAAACCGAACGGAAGTGCGTCGGTAATGTACGTTGTTGACGAAAAGTCCGAATTAAGTCATTCGGTGTAAGAGCTTTATTTAGCGAATTCTGTAAGTATTGGTGCCGAGATGGGTCATTCGGCTGTGAAAGCTTATGAGTGAAAAACTGGACGGAAATGCTCCGGTGATGCACGTTTTTGGGTAGAAAACTTAGTGAAACCATTCGGTGAGGGAACTTTTTTTAACGAATTCCGAGATGGGTCATTCGGCTGTTGTAAGTTTGTGAGTGAAAAACCGAACATAAATGTTTCGGTAATGCACTTTTTTAGTAGAAAACCGAGTGAAACCATTCGGTGAGGGAACTTTGTTTAACGAATTCTGAGATGGTTCATTCTGTTGTGTAAGTTTGTGAGTGAAAAATCGAACAGAAATGTTTCGGTAATACACGTTTTTGAGTAGAAAACCGAGTGAAACCATTCAGTGAAGGAGCTTGGTCTAACGAATTCTGAAGGCATATCCTTGGCCGAGTTGACTTACTGGGGAGGGAAACCTTTTTGTACGAATTCCGAAGGTACATCCTTGGCCGAGTGGACTCACTCGGGAGGGAAACCTTTTTGTGCGAATTTCGAAGGTACATCCTTGTCCGAGTGGACTCATTCAGGAGGGAAGCCTTTTGGTGCAAATTCCGAAGGTACATCCTTGGCCGAGTGGACTCACTTGGGATGGAAACCTTTTTGTGCAAATTCCGAAGGTACATCCTTGGCCGAGTGGACTCACTCGGGAGGGAAACCTTTTTGGTGAATTCTGAAGGTACATCCTTGGCCGAGTAGACTCACTCGGGATGGAAACCTTTCTGGTGAATTCTGAAAGTACATCCTTGGCCGAGTGGACTCGAGAGGGATACCTTTTTGGTGAATTCCGAAGGTACATCCTTGGCCGAGTGGACTCACTCGGGAGGGAAACCTTTTTGTGCGAATTACGAAGGTACATCCTTGGCCGAGTGAATTAACTCGGGAGGGAAACCTTTTAGAGTTATAGTTCAAGTAAGAGTAAGAATGAACAGTGGGAATTGAACTGAATTTCATTGATGGGTGCCTCGTTAAAAACCTTGTCGGCCAAAACCCCTTTTCACTTTTTTATAAGGGGAGAAAAGACCAATCAAGGAAAAGAGTGCACCATGCATGTACATTGATGATTACTTTGTCATTACAAAACTGTCTAACTAAAATAAGTCTTCAAGTGCGTCGAGTTCCAAGTTTGTGGAATAATTTTGCCCGAAAGCTCTTCGAGCTTGTATGCTCTGTTGTGGAGATTGTGCCGAATTCGAAACGAACCATCCCAATTGGCCGCCAGCTTGCCTTCTCGTGGATTTTGGCGAGCCGTCCCTTGGACTCTCCATACAAGGTCACCTTCTTTGAATTCCCTCTTGTTGAGTGCATTGTTGAATCTCCGAGTCATTGATGGAAGGTAGCTTAGTGGAAGTAGCTCCATCACGCCCCTTGATCTTGATTCTAGAAGGAAAATGACTCCAAAGATGATGAGAATGATTGATGGTGGCGGAAGCAAGGAATGTCGTGAAAGTTGTGGTGGTTGCTCAAGGTGGCTTCACCTAGTTGTAGGTTGAAACCTATTTAGGGTTTTGCTCTTTATGGTGGAGGTGGGAGGAGGTTAGCCAAAGGCAACCTAGAACTAATGGAGAGGTTGGTGTTTAGGGTGAAGGAAGGTCACGCTCACGGTGGGGAAGGGTGTTTGGTGGGGTGTTGCTCCTTTAGGCTAGCTCACATCACTATGGTGGAAAGGCTAACCTAGGTAGACCTAACTCAACTCACTCACGGTTCTAGGGAGGAGGAGAAGGGAGGGGAGGCCGTGGAGTACCTAAGACTAAGGAGGAGATAGTGAGGTTAAAATGAACACTCAATATCATAAATTTCCAAAGTATGTACAAGGTGATAGGCTTGGGTATATATAGGAGAGCTAGCATCTAGGGTTGCATTTGGTGTTGCCTTGGCCGAAATTTACCAAGCCAAATGCACACCAAATGAGATGCAAATTAACCCTAGATGTTTACTTGGTGGCTAAGTTTGGCATCTAAGGGATTAGATTGGCTAAAACAAGGTGCATGACAAGTCCATGCAACCTTTGCCCAAAATTGGGCCTAAGCCTTTCTAAAACCAAAAATGGTCCAAAAATAGCACCAAATTGGCGTCACCTCCTTGTAATACACCCTAGCCCAATTTGAAAGCCTAATTAGCTAAAGTACCCCATAATACAAGGGCAAAATAGGAAATACAAATAAAATAAATCCTATGACTAAAATACCCCAAAATACAAGGGTAAAATTGGAAATGCAAATTAATACTACTCTAATCTTAATTATTAACTAGGTAATGGTCTTCACTTTGAAGGGCCAAGGATGGTCCTCCATCATACCCTCCTTCTTGAGAAGGATTTGACCACAAATCTTCAAGTTTTGTCCAATCCCTTGATCCTTCAAAAAGATGTGAAACCATAATTAGGGAAGTAAAAAGATTAAATATTAACTAAGCAATCCTTAAGCATACAATTTGAATGAACATACTAGGGTAAAAGAGGAAAGCCAAAGAGGCTTTACCATTTGAAAATTATTGACCTTAATTCATTCACCAAATTATATAACTTAGGGATTGGGTGCCCTTTTATGCAATGATGGCTATGTCTAAAAAGGTGCACATCCTCTATTGCCATCTTTCTTTGGCACCAAAGAAAAGAGGATGGCACAAGGGTTAAGGCTCACTTGAACCTAGCCCTTTGTTGTCAAAAGGAAAATTGTTTTTGTCTTTTCTTTTCTTTTTCTTTTTGTTTTTGCTTTTCTCTTCCTCATCTTTCTTGGCCTTGAGTTTGAGTTGGTCCTCATTCACTTGAGAAGGTGAGAGAGGACACCACACAAACTTTTTACCTAGGTGTTGGAAACTTATTTTATTAGTGAGGCCATCATGGATTATATGTTTGTCAAATTGCCATGGCCTCCCTAGCAAGATATGACTAACCTCTAATGGCACTATGTCACATAAAATTTCTTCTTTATAATTGCCAATAGAGATTGGTATACTTGCTTGTTGGTTGACTACAACACCTCTCTCCTCATTGATCCATTGCATTTTATAAGGCTTAGGATGAGGTATTGTAGTCAAGGCTAACTTATCAACTAATCTAGTGCTACAACAATTTGAAGTTGACCCACTATCTACAATGAGAGAACAAGTATTTTCTAAAATCTTGCATTTTGTTTGAAATAGGTTCTCTCTTTGAGATTGGTCTAATTCACTAGATTGATTGTTAAGGAGCCTTCTTACCAACAATAAGTCTCCTTCACAAGGTAAAATCTCTTCCTCGGATTCTATGACTTCTTCTTCCTCACTTGAAGAAGAAGTAGCTTCATCAAGGCTACTATAGTGATCTTGGGCTTTTAAAACCATGGTTTTCTTTGTAGGACATTGCGAAGCAATATGTCCTCTTCCAAGACACTTAAAGCACTTAATGTCACTTGACTTAGATTCTTTGGAAGGTGCTTTAAAAGATGAAGTTTCTTTTTCTTCTTTTTTTTCTTTTTCTTTTTCTTTGGGATAAGGTAGGGAAGAGGAACCCTCCTTCTTAAAACTCTTGGAATAAGATGGAGTGGAGTCTTTTCGAAAAGTTTTTCTTTTAAGTTGATGCTCCACTCTAGAACAAAGTTGAACTAATTCATTTAAATCTTTATAAGGTAGAAGTTCAACTTTGTCTCTTATCTCAAGATTAAGACCACTTTGAAATCTAGAAATTGTGGTCCTCTCTTCCTCCCTAATCCCAGCCCTCATCATTAGCAACTCCATAGCTTGCCTATATTCTTCCACACTAGATGACCCTTGTTTTAATCTTTGAAGTTTATCCATAAGTTCACGGTCATAGTATGGAGGAATATGCCTCCTTCTCAAGGCACTACGGAGCTCATTCCAATATTGGATTGCGGGCTCATTATTTATTCTTCTTTCTTTTTCTAAGGAGGTCCACCAATACATAGCATGCCCTTGGAAGCTAAGGGTTGCTAAAGAAACCTTCCTATCTTCTCCTATTCCATGGCAAGAGAAAAGTTGTTCAACTTTCATTTCCCAATCCAAATATGTTTCAACATTGTCTTTGCCATGAAATTGGGGAAGAGTAATGTTAGGTTCCTTATTGGAAGACTCCCTATGTCTATGTTGTCTTGGGGGTCTTTGGTAGTAATCATCATTGTGATGACTACTAAATAAAATATCACTTGGAGGTTGGGTATGATGCCCTTCCTCCTCATGAATGCTAGAATGCACATGCCCCCTACCTCTAGAAGGTTGAGGAGAAGTGACCTTTGGTTTAGAACCACTAGCCTCTCCCCCAACAACTAATCTTTCTAAAAGTCTCTTTATTTCTTCATTATTTCTATCCAACTCTTTTTCTTTTCTTCTCAATTCCTCTTCTCTCTTTATATTTTCTTCCTCTTTTCTCCTTAGGTAATCTTTTAATTGCCTAAGTTCTTCTCTAACACTAGACCTAGTGCTATGAGAGTTATGACCTTGTACACTAGATTGTTCACTCATCTTTGTTCAAAAAGGTTTTCACAAAGGTTTTCAAAAAGGTTTGAAGAAAAGGTTTTCCAAAGATTGAGTGATACAATAAAAAGTTTTCACAAAAAGTTTTGAAGGTGCAAGATTGATATCAAAGGCCTATGTGTACAAATTGAACCTTCAAGGGGAGGTGGACTACTAAGAATCACTTAAAAACCAAGCCCTTTTCAAGTAAAAATCACTAAGCCCTTTTTACCTTTCTTACAAAACGTTTTGACACTACCAAGTGTGTGTGTGTACGCACCCCTAGTAGGCAAAAAAGCCTTCTAAACGTTTTGGAAAGCAAAGTAAAAACCTAAACAATTATACTAGGAAAGCTAGTAAAGCATGCAATAGAAAGTAACTTAAAACATACACTAGTCGAGGTCCTAGTGAAGGTTTTCAAATCACCTTCTCTACACGCACAAAAAAAATCCAAGTTGAAGAGGTTTAAAATGGCCAAAATTACAAACCAAAACAAAGCAATTTAAAGGCCAAAATTACAAGTGGCCGAAAGCTAAAAATGGCAAGAAAAGATAAAGAAACAAATTGAAAATCTTCAAAGCTCCTTCAAATTGGCCTTCCCTTCACAAGTAGCAAACGTGTTAGCACCTCTCCAAAGTGTTTGCACTCCTTTTGGTTCCGTGAAAACCCTTCCTAAGGCTAGGTTGGGTTTTGGTTCACTCCTCCAATCAATCCACCAAAGGATTGCTACTTTGCTAGATAAGTGCTTCACCTACAAGTAAATGAAAGCAACCAAGAGCAAGGATTCCAAAGAAATAAAACTGAAAAGGCTAATTAAGAAAGGCTAAACTCAGATTTGAATAAGTTGAGACAAAACAAAGAGGTCAAAAGACAAGCAAAAAATTAAGACTCAATCAAATAAAAGCTAGCACACAAAAGAATAAACCTAGAATGGCACTAGAATGGTTTGTGTTTAAGTTTCACTTGCTTAAATCTTTTAATTGTTTTCGGTCCAGCCAAGGTTTAGGTCTCAAAATGTGTCCAAAATGTCAAATGTCCAGCTCCAAAAGCAAAGGTATTGTCCAAGTCCACAAGTCTAGCAACTTAGTCCTTTTTGTCCAAGGTAAAATTTTTTTTTTTTTTTTTTGTTCTGTTCTTTTGCTCACGGCTTTTTGATTTTAAATTAGCCTTGGGTCCAGATTTTTTTTTTTTTTTAAATTTTCAGCCCAATTAGTTGCTTAGGTTTTGCACTTGTGGTGGTACAAAAATTAGGTCAAAAATGTAAAGCATGGGAGCAAGCCAAGTGGTGTCAAATTAGAGGCTTTTAGGGAATCTTTTGAGTGGAAAATGGTTGTACTAGTTAGTACAATTTGTTTTACACCAAAAAATGTCCAGCACACATTATATTCTTTTAGGGTTCTTGGCCAACAAGAAATCAATTTAAACAAGTGAACATGCAAGGGTTAAAGGTGGGCGGTTTTAGCATGTGTAAGAACATTCACACATTGAAAACAATAGCAACATATGGAACATGCTAGAAACTAATAGCATGCATGAATGACCTAGATGGAAAATCTATATGTCACGCCCACTTAGTGTATATGCAACATGGTATTTTTATGTTTTCATGCAAGGTGTTTGGGCACATACAAGGAAATATGTAAGACAATATATAGGAAGTAAAATGACAAAACAATAGATAGATTCAAAAAGAAAAATGCATGAACATGAAATATTCAACCTAACATGGAAACAATCCTAATAACAAGGAAACCTAAAACATCATGGAAAAGGTTCAAGGAAACACAAATATGAACCAAACAACACAAAAAGTATTCGGTCAAGGAGTAGAAGAGAAATGACCGAACAAAAAAAAAAAAAAACAAGAGAGAACCAAAAGACTCAAAGGAAGACAATAGATGGAAGATGTTTACCCTTGAAGAATCATGGCTCTAGATACCACTTGATGGAAGGTAGCTTAGTGGAAGTAGCTCCATCACGCCCCTTGATCTTGATTCTAGAAGGAAAATGACTCCAAAGATGATGAGAATGATTGATGGTGGCGGAAGCAAGGAATGTCGTGAAAGTTGTGGTGGTTGCTCAAGGTGGCTTCACCTAGTTGTAGGTTGAAACCTATTTAGGGTTTTGCTCTTTATGGTGGAGGTGGGAGGAGGTTAGCCAAAGGCAACCTAGAACTAATGGAGAGGTTGGTGTTTAGGGTGAAGGAAGGTCACGCTCACGGTGGGGAAGGGTGTTTGGTGGGGTGTTGCTCCTTTAGGCTAGCTCACATCACTATGGTGGAAAGGCTAACCTAGGTAGACCTAACTCAACTCACTCACGGTTCTAGGGAGGAGGAGAAGGGAGGGGAGGCCGTGGAGTACCTAAGACTAAGGAGGAGATAGTGAGGTTAAAATGAACACTCAATATCATAAATTTCCAAAGTATGTACAAGGTGATAGGCTTGGGTATATATAGGAGAGCTAGCATCTAGGGTTGCATTTGGTGTTGCCTTGGCCGAAATTTACCAAGCCAAATGCACACCAAATGAGATGCAAATTAACCCTAGATGTTTACTTGGTGGCTAAGTTTGGCATCTAAGGGATTAGATTGGCTAAAACAAGGTGCATGACAAGTCCATGCAACCTTTGCCCAAAATTGGGCCTAAGCCTTTCTAAAACCAAAAATGGTCCAAAAATAGCACCAAATTGGCGTCACCTCCTTGTAATACACCCTAGCCCAATTTGAAAGCCTAATTAGCTAAAGTACCCCATAATACAAGGGCAAAATAGGAAATACAAATAAAATAAATCCTATGACTAAAATACCCCAAAATACAAGGGTAAAATTGGAAATGCAAATTAATACTACTCTAATCTTAATTATTAACTAGGTAATGGTCTTCACTTTGAAGGGCCAAGGATGGTCCTCCATCAGTCATTCTCTACCTACACAGGCTTCTGCGATTACCTGAGCCTTGTCAAGTACTTCTTCCACCGTATCGATTTCGGCTCGGACAGAGGTACATTCGAGTTCTCATCGAAATAAGTGCGCCGAAATGAAGGTTCTCCAACTTCTATGGGGATCATGGCATCGGTACCACACGTTAACCGGAAGGGCATTTCTCTTGTGATTGATTGGAGCGTGCACCTGTAGGCCCACAATACTTCCAACAACTTTCCGGCCCAAGCTCCCTTTGCATCACCCAAACATTTTTTCAATTCCGTGATACCTTATTAGCCGCTTCGGCTTGTCCGTTGGATTGTGGGTGCTCAACAGATGTGAATCGGTGTCGAATCCCCATATCGGTCATGAACTTGTTGAGTTTTTGGTTCGTAAATTGGAGTCCATTATCAGTGATAATAGCATATGGTATGCCAAAGCGTGTTATAATGTTCTTCCAGAGGAATTTCTGAACATTACACGCTGTGATGGTGGCAAGCGGCTCGACTTCTATCCATTTCGTGAAGTAGTCGACCGCTACTGTAACGCCCAATTTATATAATAATAATTATATATTTTCTTATATAAAAATTTTCTCAATTATATCATTAACAATATATTTTTTTTTGAAGATAAAGATAAAGAAAAGAATATTTGGTAAATTTATTACATAACATATCATTTTAAAATATTTACAATAATGTATTATTTTACACAATATTTCTTTCTTTCACTTCTATTACAATATTTACATTGATAGTGAGAATAAATTTACAATAACAAATAAAATTATAATAGATTCATCAAATAGTCTCCATATTCCAATTCCTCCCAAGTAGGACAGCAGTAATAATAATTGTAAAAGGACCTGGTATGGCCGGTAGATCCATCTATGTTATAATATATTAAATTTTAAAAACAAAGAAAAGAGAGGAGTAAGAACAATATCCAATAAATATAATAATTCAAAAGAATATACAGAATTATTTATACTCAATATTAAACATATATATATATATATATAAATATATATACAGATCATATATTAGATTTTCATGATACAATAAAATTTGAATTATACTTGTAGTGACTAGTCAGGATAAATGAGCATCATCATAATATCAACCAATAAAAGGATATTTCACCTTAACCAACAATATGATATTTCACCTTCATTTCTTACTCATTTAAATCCCCAAGGTCAAACCTCCAACTACAAATAATTCAAACTTTATCTTCTATGGCCATAGAACAATATTTATCTTCATAAATGTGTGAAGAAATAACAAGACGAGTCCAAGATATCCCAACTATATCATAGTTGATTATAAATATATTTACAATAAATATATTTACGTAAAAAGAATATATTAAAAATACCAATGATATAAATAAAAATGACAATAATTATAAAATAATTAAACAATATAAAATATGAACACCTTAATAATTAATATGGACAACAATAATTATAGGTTAAGCAAATAAATGAGATTAGAGACACCCCACTAAATAAATACATATAAAAAATAACATAAATAAATAAAAATAGTAGTAGATAAAATTTTAAAGAGATAAGGTTCTCCTCCCCCTTACCTGGATAAGCAGGAGCTAAAACTTGAGCAGAACCTCCCCCTCTGGATTCCCTCTTTCTTTCCCTCTCTTTCTCTCTCTCTCTAAGATTTTCACTTCTCACTCAGTTATAAAATTTTCACCCCTGATGCCCCTATTTATAGGCATTCTGACGCACCCGGAACAGCCTGTACTGAATTTGGAACGACCCGTTCCGGAGCTTTCAAATATACGTAAATTTCTCAACTGGAACGGCCCTTTCTAAAATTAGAACGGCCTGTTTCCAAAAAGTAGAACGGCCCGTTCTAAAATTAGAACGGCCCGTTCTGGGTTTCTTTTTAACACACATTGACCATAAGCAGAACGGTCCATTTCCAACTTCACTTTCTAGGCATTTTTAGGATTCCGGAACGGCCCGTTTCCCTTTGGGAACGGCCCGTTCTTGAAAAACTCAAATAGGCACTTTTACTACTTTGGAACGGTCCGTTCCACTTTTGGAACGGCCCGTTCCGGGCCAGCAAACACAAGCCTTTTTAAAAATTTGGAACGGCCCGTTCCACTTTTGGGAATGGCTCGTTCTGAGCCCAGAATATTATTTTATTATTTTTAATTATAAAATCCCCATAAATATTTAAAATACATAATAATCATTTATTAAATCTATAAAATATTCTATATAAAAAGAACCACTTTTATTAATTAATAACTATAGAAAAATAATTTTCATAAATATAAAATATAAAATTTGGGATGTTACAGCTACCAACAAGAACTTGCACTGGCCTTTGGCAAGAGGGAATGGGCCGAGCAAGTCCATACCCCATAAGGCGAAAGGCCATGGTGAACTGATGCTGTGTAGCTCCTCAGCCGAGGCATGGATTAGGTTGCCATGCTTTTGACATTGAACACACCGCTTGACGAACTATGCACAATCACTGTTAAGGGTCGGCCAATAATACCCTGCTCTTAATACCTTTACTACTAGAGTTCTGCCACCCGAATGTGAACCACAAATGCCTTGGTGTATTTCTCTCAATACGTAATCGGCTTGGACCGTGTCTAAGCATTTGAGCAATGGGGTTGAGGAGCCCCTCCTGTATAACTCTTCGCCGACGACCGAGTATCTGGCAGCTTGAGTTCGACTTTTTTTCGCGGACAAAGGTTCAGTAGGTTCCTTACCCCGTAAGATGAAATCGAGTAGTTCCGCTGTCCAAGTTGCATTGGGTGCTGCTGAATGCGTCTCTTCCACCATCATGCTTTCAACTAAGGTTATGCTCGGAGTGGATAACTCAAGGTGCAAGGTAGTTCTAAGCTGGCTTGGTTTGCGACCACTGCTTGCCATTCGAGCCAACTGATCGGCTCTTTCGTTGTTCTCCCTCGGTGTATGCTTTATTTGGACTTCATCGAAGTTCAAACACATGTTATGGAACAAGTGATAGTAATGCAGTAGGTTTGGATCTTTGACTTGAAAATGATTATTAACCTGTTCTGATACGATCTTTGAGTCCTTCCAACAAATCAACCTTCGGACCCCGACTTCGCTTGTTAATCGCAGTCCTGCTAACAGTGCCTCATACTCCGCCTGATTGTTTGAGGCTCGAAATGCGAAGTGCATGGATTGTTCGAGGGTTACCCCCGTGGGCCCTTCAAGAATGATTCCTGCCCCGCTACCCATGTTGTTGGAGGAATCATCAACATGCATTGCCCATTGATCACTTTCGAATTGACCCTTCGACTGTAGCTCGTTGATGAACTCGGCCAAGTATTGTGACTTAATCGGCCCTCTAGGCTCAAATGATATGTCGAATTCCAACAATTCAATAGAGTATGCCATCATTCGTCCTGCCAATTCGGGCTTTCGCAAGACCTTAGCGATTGGGAAGTCGGTGCGTACTACGATCTTATGTCCCTGAAAGTATTGCTGAAGCCTTCGAGCCGTGTGAACAAGTCCAAGTGCCACCTTTTCTAGTAGTTGATACCTGCTTTCCGATTCTTGTAACATTCGGCTGATAAAGTAGATAGGCATTTGAGTTTCTTTCTCCTGTATCAAGACCGTGATGATGGCTGTTGAGATTTCCGTTGAAACACTTTTGTTAATATTTGTAAATTCGTTTAATTCTATCAACGGTCTCAAACACGGCAAGTATACCGGCCGTTCAAGTAGTAAAAATATCGTATCCACAGGGATTAGAAGGTAAAATAAGCATTTATTGACTATTCGTGACTAAAAAATAATTCCAATTTCATAATTTGTCATGTGAATTCAAGGTTAAGACTATTGGAATGAAAGCTGTAAATAAATATTGGTTTGTGAGTGGAAAGGGTAGAAATGATTTTATGGTTTTGTGAGATTGTGGGGGTCAGATTTCACCAAACGTAACACTAATGTATCCTTAATCTCTTGTTGAATTCATTGCTTAGTCAACCCATAAGTTTACTCAAACCTAATCCCTTAGAGAAAGAGCCTAGGTGCGGATATTGAATATCAATCCCTTGAGTACCCAATATCTACACCCGCATTACGAGCTAGGGTTTAAGGCTACTAATGGGTCAAGCTCTATCCCTAGATACAATCACCACTAGGCATATGTTTCAGAACTAGTTTCAAAGGTTATTTTCCAATACCCATGGAACCTTAAATCATGCAAAGGGTGATCAATCCAAAGCAAGCATTAAGAATAGAAACAAACACAACAAAGAATAAAACAACATGTATATATATCATTAAAATCGTAAAGATTACAATAGAGTACGTTGGTTACATCTAACCCCACAAAATGGGTGAAACCACTCAACAAAGAGGGCAAATACAAAATAGAGATGAAAGGAGGATGAAGAACCGAAGGAAAGATCCGCACACGGACGATCCCAAGCCCTGGGAATCCCTTCCGCAGCTCCTAGAGTCGCCCCATGTGAGAATGAGGGAAAAACCCTCGAAGTTCTCCTAAAATACGAGCCTGGGAGGTCAGATTAGGGTTTCGCGCCCGGCGCGTAAGTCTCCGCGCCCGGCGCATGTTCTTCTTCTTCAGTCTCTGCCAAGCGTCACGCCCGGCGCAATTCTGAATTACGCCCGGCTCAATTGCTTCCAGATGTGAGATGCTCTGTTTCGCTCAAGCCCGGCGCAGATCATCTTGCGCCCGGCGCAGCCACCCTGCTCTGCTCCTCAGCTTCTTATATTTCCAATCCTAAGAGTCTTCAATCCTCAATTCTCTAGCTCAATACCTACACAAAAAATGAGGTATATTAAGGTATTGAGGTAAATATGGGTTAGTTATATCTGCACACAAAATGAACCAAAAAGAGAACAATTATATTGCAATGGTTCATAGGATGAGTGGAATTTGTCTAATAAGTCTCATCCAAAAAGAGGTAAAATTGAGACTTAACAACTCCCCCAAACTTAGAACCTTGCTTGTCCTCAAGCAAAAGGTAATTAATCTAGCAGATAACAAGCAATGCAAGTGAGTCAATTTCTACATCCTAGTTTACTTGTATCTTCTTTTCGCAAGCATGAACCTCAAATGAATTTCCAATCACAATTATTGCAATAGAACATGACAAGGTGCAAACAAAGGTTTCAAAAGAGATCAAAGAGCTGAGAAGAGTAATGACTATTTGTGTATGCATCCTCACTAGGAAAATGTTTCTCTCTATGCACACTAGTGTATCAGGGTGAGTGTTTCTCTCTAGTCTACTACTCACGCCACATAATTCAACTTTGCTCTTCGTTTCCAAATGAAACCAGTGGTAAAACAAATGCAGACACTTATCACAAGGTCTTTATTAGGGCAATCTAGGTCAAGCAGGGTCAAGCGGTAGCAGTTTTATGGTTTTTCAAGGATTGAAGGTGCTATAGCTTAAGAGAGCAAATAAGATTTTACAATGATGTCCCTCTCCATACCCCATTACAACAATTTGGCACATGCCCTTTACCTGATCCAAGCCATTAGCCTTTATGAGATGCATAGTTACATTTTTGCATCTTAATATTTTTGTTTTTGTTTTGCTTTTTTTTTTTTTTTTTTTTTTTTATTTTGTTTTGTAATGGCTGACCACATACTTTCTTCTTCCCAAAATTCCCCATTCTTCAACTCCCCCAAACTTATTTGATGTCATCAGTTTGCTCTCTTAACCAAAGCAAGGGTTATGGTTAATTTTTCATGGTTTGGGACAAGTGGAAGGTGTGGTGTTTAGGCTTAGAAAGGTATGGGTCAAGTGAAGAGTGGAGATGGCTTTTTGGCTTAGATGGTTACAAAATAGAGGAGTATGAATGCCTTGATCATATAAGTGCACAACATAAGCAAACCACCAGGGAAACTCAAGCAAAGTCTATCATGCAACTTAAGCGTAGTTCACTCATAAGTGTTTTAGGCTCAAACCTCACCCGGCTATGCATCCACAATTTATCAAACTCAGCTCAATTCTATGATCAACATTGAAACCCGTATGCAACTAGTTATGAACTAAAGATCTAATGTGACTTGAAAATGTCTAGGGTACATGCACCATAACATCAAGCAAACTACAATCCAGAATCAACCACAAGCAAAGCAGGTATCAACAAGATCAAAAACCATGCTAAAGCAGAATATTTACAAAAAGAACCAACAAAGTAATCACCAAAAAGACTATATAAAAACAGTTAAAGTACTGAAAATAAAAAACAGAAAAATAAATTGCAAACAGAAAATAAATTGCAAACAGAGGTAAACTAAGGTGAGCTCCATCTGCTTCCATCCTGGTCATCATCCTCAGTAGGTGCTTCACCTCATCTGCATTAGCAATGCAGCTCTGCTCCCCCAACTGAGAAGCCTGGTCCCTAGGCCAACCAGTATATACCTGAAAGTCCTAGTAACCAGAAGTGGTGAAAGAGCATAATCATAAAAGACATGGTGAGCATACCAATTAAACACAGTGACTACCAAGAACGAATAACAACAATGAAGAACAACCTTAGACCAAAATTAAACACAACAAATACACAAAGAAGCATGATTGAAAACAAAGAAATATGTGGCATCAGGAGGGTGCTCGCCGGGCGCGACACAGGCACGCCGGGCTTGCTATCAGTAAAAAGCACATAGGTTTCAACTCTGATATCGCGCCGGGCTTACGTTAAGCGCGCCCGGCGTGGTGGGTTCCAGAGACCACAATTCGAGTCTTGCGCTGGGCGCGAGGTAAGGCGCGCCGGGCGCGTGACTCTGATATGGTCAGTTTTGCCTAAATTTTCGTTGAAAGGAGGCCTTGAACACACCAGGAAACAGAGTTACCTCAGTTCTTCACACTCCAAACAAAATATACCCTATATTTACTTATTCAAACATGATTCAAACACTTAACAATTAACACAAACACACATAACACAACAACATATAACACAAAACAACATATACCACAAAACACAACACATAATACAAAACAACACATATGGCACAGAACAACACGTAACACAAAACAACTATGCATGACAAACATTGGCACTGAAATCTAAAACACGAACGAAACGATAAACACGTAAATAAAGTCAGATCTCTGGGTTGCCTCCCAGGAAGCGCTTGTTTACTGTCCCGAGCCTGACAGTGACCAACTTGAAATGCTCTGATTCTCCTTCTCCTCTTGTTGCTCTTGTTCCTTTTTGCCCCGTGGTCAACCTCATGATTGCTCAACAATGCTCAGAGGGATTGGTCAATTCAGCTCATAATAGTACCTTGCACACAAGAGAAAGCTGAAGACTAGAGTACACAAGTTAGTTCCAACACTTCATTGCTCAACAAAGAATAACAAAAACAAAGAAAAAGGATTAAATCACAAATAGCTATAAATACTAAATCGCCATTCTAATCCCCGGCAACGGCGCCAAAAACTTGTTGAGATTTCCGTTGAAACACTTTTGTTAATATTTGTAAATTCGTTTAATTCTATCAACGGTCTCAAACACGGCAAGTATACCGGCCGTTCAAGTAGTAAAAATATCGTATCCACAGGGATTAGAAGGTAAAATAAGCATTTATTGACTATTCGTGACTAAAAAATAATTCCAATTTCATAATTTGTCATGTGAATTCAAGGTTAAGACTATTGGAATGAAAGCTGTAAATAAATATTGGTTTGTGAGTGGAAAGGGTAGAAATGATTTTATGGTTTTGTGAGATTGTGGGGGTCAGATTTCACCAAACGTAACACTAATGTATCCTTAATCTCTTGTTGAATTCATTGCTTAGTCAACCCATAAGTTTACTCAAACCTAATCCCTTAGAGAAAGAGCCTAGGTGCGGATATTGAATATCAATCCCTTGAGTACCCAATATCTACACCCGCATTACGAGCTAGGGTTTAAGACTACTAATGGGTCAAGCTCTATCCCTAGATACAATCACCACTAGGCATATGTTTCAGAACTAGTTTCAAAGGTTATTTTCCAATACCCATGGAACCTTAAATCATGCAAAGGGTGATCAATCCAAAGCAAGCATTAAGAATAGAAACAAACACAACAAAGAATAAAACAACATGTATATATATCATTAAAATCGTAAAGATTACAATAGAGTACGTTGGTTACATCTAACCCCACAAAATGGGTGAAACCACTCAACAAAGAGGGCAAATACAAAATAGAGATGAAAGGAGGATGAAGAACCGAAGGAAAGATCCGCACACGGACGATCCCAAGCCCTGGGAATCCCTTCCGCAGCTCCTAGAGTCGCCCCATGTGAGAATGAGGGAAAAACCCTCGAAGTTCTCCTAAAATACGAGCCTGGGAGGTCAGATTAGGGTTTCGCGCCCGGCGCGTAAGTCTCCGCGCCCGGCGCATGTTCTTCTTCTTCAGTCTCTGCCAAGCGTCACGCCCGGCGCAATTCTGAATTACGCCCGGCTCAATTGCTTCCAGATGTGAGATGCTCTGTTTCGCTCAAGCCCGGCGCAGATCATCTTGCGCCCGGCGCAGCCACCCTGCTCTGCTCCTCAGCTTCTTATATTTCCAATCCTAAGAGTCTTCAATCCTCAATTCTCTAGCTCAATACCTACACAAAAAATGAGGTATATTAAGGTATTGAGGTAAATATGGGTTAGTTATATCTGCACACAAAATGAACCAAAAAGAGAACAATTATATTGCAATGGTTCATAGGATGAGTGGAATTTGTCTAATAAGTCTCATCCAAAAAGAGGTAAAATTGAGACTTAACAATGGCCTCATGTGAAACGCACATGTAAACAATGAGGTCCGACTGAGGATCGAGTTTTGAGAGGATTGGAGGTGTTCCGAGCCGCTGTTTTAATGCTTGAAAAGCCGTTTCACAATCTTCTGGCCATGTAAACTTGTTTACTTTTTTCAGTAGACTCAAGATTGGTTTGGATACTTCCGTAAGACATGGAAGAAATCTTGATAAGGCTGTGAGTCGGCCGGCCAGCCGTTGTACCTCTTTCACATTTTGTGGGCTTCTCATTTCGACCACTGCCCGACACTTATCGGGGTTGGCTTCGATACCCCTGGCTGAAAGCATGAAGCCGAGAAACTTGCCGCCCGCGATTCTAAATGTGCACTTTTCGGGATTGAGTCGCATGTCATAATGCCGAAGTTGCTGAAATACTTCAACTAAGTCCGTGATATGGTTATGAAGGTCATTTGATTTGATGACCATGTCGTGCACAAAGACTTTCATATTCTTGTCGATTTGATACTTGAATATCTTATTCATGAGTCGTTGATATGTAGCGCCGTCATTCTTCAAACCAAACGGCATCACCTGATAACAATAGTTAGCCGAATCAGTGATGAAAGCAGTCTTCTCCTCATCTTGTGGATGCACTTGAATCTGATTATACCCTGAATAGGCGTCTAGAAAAGTTAACATATTGTGCCCAAAGGCACCATCTACTAGACGATCAATATTGGGCAATGGTTAGGCATCTTTTGGGCAAGCTTTGTTTAGGTTTGTGTAATCAGTGCACATCCGCCCCTTCCCGTTCGCTTTCTTGACCATAACCACGTTTGCGAGCCATGTTGTGTATTGTATTTCCCGAATGAATCTTGCCTCCAGCAACTTGGCAACTTCTTTCTCCACGGCCAGTTTTCTTTTGGTTCCCATCTTCCTCTTTCGTTGGGCTACTGGTCTAGCCTCTCGGCATACTGACAACTTGTGACATATAATGTTGGGATCTATGCCTGGCATATTTGTAGGTACCCATGCAAAAAGGTCCTTATTCTGCTTAATGACTTTGCCTAGTACTTGGCGATCAGATTCCGACAATCCAGTCCCCATGTATCTAACTTGACACGCTTTCGAGCCGATTTGGAATGCAACTTTTTCCTCTGTTGACTCCATTTGTTCATCCTCATTCATTCCTGGATCCAAATCCCATGTTGAGGCCAGTTCAGAGGAGGGATGGGTTATTGCATGAATTCTTCTCGACTTTGCTTTTTCCTCCTCAATAGGTGGTATCCGCAAACTTGCAAAATAAAATTCTCGGGCTGCCTTCTGGTCGGCATGAGTTATGAGGATGTTTCCTCTATCATATGGGAATTTCATGGCCAGATGTGGTGTTGAGACGATGGCCCCTGAGGCGTTCAGCGAGGGCCGACCAAATAGAATATTGTATGACGTGTTGGCCTGTACTACAATGTATTTTACTTGGATATCTCGACATTCTTTTTCATCGAAGCAAAATCGAGTGAACAATTTAATGAAACCCTTGGTATTGACCCTTTCCCTGGCAAAGCCGACCAGTGGTTCGTTGTAAGGAATCAGCTCTTCCTCCGAAATGTCGAGTTGCTTGAATGTGTTCCAATATAGGATATCAGCCGAACTACATGGATCCACCAATGTTTTTTTCACAATGCAATTATGTATCTCCAAACTGATGACCATGGGGTCATCCTAGATTGGGTCTATGCCTTGAAAATCTTCATCGATGAATGTGATGGTAGGCAATCACCGAATTAATCGCTTCTCAACAGCATTGACCGATCTAACAACCCGTAGATGTCTTTTCTAAGTTGAGGAAGTTGATCCTCCCCCTAAAAATCCTTCGACAATTATATTGATAACACGCCTATGTGGCGTTTGAGGCTCTTCCTTTTGATCTCTTGATCGGCTGCGCTCGTGTCGATGTCTGTCTGAACGCTCGGGTCTATCCTGTTGTTAAGACCGGTACGTGGACCGATGCCGAGACAAGTTTGGCCGATCGATGAAATTTTGGAGTTGTCGACCTTGTTTGATGAGGTCTTCGATCTGATCCCTTAGGGCCGCACACTCCTTAATGGAATGTCCCCGATTGCGATGATACTTACAAGATTTGTTTGTATCAGCTCGGGGGGGAGTTGATGCTCTTTTGGGAACCGCTAACACTTCCGATGCCAGAGCTTGTTCAAGTACAACAACTCGACTTGCATTGAGGGGAGTGTAGTGAGAATATTTTGGACCCCGTGTGGGTCGCTCTCAAAGAGTTAACTCTTTGTTTCGCCCTCTGAATGGTTGTTCTGCTGGCTATTCACCCTTGCTTACTGGTTCAGCTCGGGCTTGATTACAGTAATCGTCCAGTTCTTCCATTTGCATATATTTGTCGGCCCTTCTCCTTAAATCATTTATGTCAATGGGGGGTTTCTTGCAAATACTGTTAACAAAAGAGCCTGGCTTCAAAGTTGTGGTAAGGTGGTGAAGTTCCACTGCTGGGTTGAGATTCCTTATTTCAAGGGTTGCCTTGTTGAACCGATCCATGAAGGCACAGAGTGACTCCTTCTTATCTTGTCGAATGCTAACCAGTGATAATGAAGTTAATTGGTGTGGCCGACTAGTAGCAAACTGGATGGTGAACAGTGATGACAATGTGTTAAAGGAGTCAATCGAATTGGGTGAAATCCGAGTGAACTAGCTTAAAGCTCATCCTTTCAAGGATGTCGGAAAAATCTGACATAAGGCAGCATCATCCGTGGTACTTAAGTCACCTGAGTAAGGAAGACATCAATATGCTCATCGGGGTCCGTAGTGCCGTTGTACTTGTCTATTGGAAGAGATTTCTAATGGTCTAACAAAGATGACTGCATGATAGATGAGGTAAAGGGGTGCTGATGAACGCTGATCGGTTGGACGCTTGTCGATCATCCAACAGTCGGGATTTTTTCTGGGGCAACAGCCAAAGCATGAGGCGTCGACGTGTGGATCTCCAAGGATTGAGACGATTCTTGGGTTTATTCGTGGGTCGGCTGAGTGGGTTTCCACGATGGGTCTTGACTTTTTAGGGCGGCATTTTCTGCTTTGAATGCTGAAAGTTCTCTGGCATATTTTTCTCTTTGTTGCCTCATGGAGGCCATCTCCTCCTTCAGCTGACGAATGGTTTCCGAAAGGTTGGCTTCCTCCACCCCTTCCACATGCTCCTCTTCTCCATCAAATCCGTGGTCTTCTGTGGTCTTTCTTTTCTTAGCCATTGCTTTGTTGGTTCTTTGAAAAACTTCTCGGTTCGGCCCCACGATAGGTGCCAAATGTACCTGTCTGAAGGGCACACTAGTAATCTTCCTGTCTCTGAGGGCCGAACGAGAGCTCCAAACAAATATTTCAGTGAGAGGGAGGGTACCTGAAAAAGGCACTCCGACGCCCAAGTCAGGAAAAGCACAGATATCGATAGTAATTAATGAACAGTGACGTTACCTCGTGACAAGAGTTATTTATACTATTAATGGGCCCTGACTTCCCTGGGCCTTGCAACAAGATTACCACATTAGGTAATACGTTCCTAATTGGCTTATCGTTGTGATTAACCCTTAATTGTTGATTAGGGATAATTCTTGAGTCCATGGTGTACTGGGCTTGGGGCTTCAGCTTCTCGGTAGTCGAATGAGTGTCAGCTACTAGGTTCGGCTACTCAGTGACCGATCGGGTATCGGCCATCCGGTGGCCGAGTGGTCATACCCGTACAGTAACAATGAAATAAATTAGTACACTTTGCCTTTAATTATCATAGCTCATATAGAATTGTTACAATAGAAAGGTTGTCTAATCACCATCTTTATCAAGAGAGTTAGTCCCACAATTATCTCATAAAAATGTTATAGTCAAACCAAAATATGTTATCACTATAATTTAATGGACTAATTTATTTCTCATAAAAAATTAATTTTGATTTTGATTCCCATAAAATTTTTTATTTTTTTGAAATGCATATTGTTAATGATATTTTCATTACATTTACTCTATCAAATAATCATCAACACATGATATATCTTAATCACTTAACAAAATAAAATTTCTTGTAAATTAAAAAAAAAACTAAATTTAATGATAATTTGTCTTTGGTGAAGGATCCTCATAGATTTGTAGCGAGTATAGATAACATTAAAGAATACTTAATCAAACCTGAAATATAACCCTTAACATATTTTTATTTATCTTACATTTGCAACTCCTAAAACTATAAAACTCATTAGAAGTCTTAATTAATATAATGACTAAACAGATCATTACATTTAATATTGTGACACCTTCTACCCTGCATATCATAATACAAATAATAAAATTTGAATACCACAGTCTTTCATTTTTAAAATATCAAACATATTTAGATAGAGAGCACCACATTCATAACTTAAACAAATAACATAGTCAGTGGTAATTACAAAAGAAATAAGGATAAGAATTTCCAAAATAATTTAATAGAAATAGCATCCTAAACTAAGCCTAGCTACGCCCCGATATCACATATCCTATCAGAGCATCCCAACTGAAGCCTAAGCCTCATCACCAACATCCTCATGTTGATGATCACGTGCAACACAATTTGAACACAGACAAATAACAAGGGAGTGAAAAATATCTCACTCGGTTCTAGATGTAGAAATAATAGTTAGATAACACACACACACACAACAAACATATTACAAGTCATAAACACCAAACACATATAAATAATACACATATATAATTAGTATCACATGTATAATCATTTATCATGCAATGATATCATGGACTCGACTCATAAGTGCATGTGGCGCCAGTCACGTGTCTCATAACATATCTCATCATTTCATCATTGGTGACCCAAGGTACACCTTGTTAGCCTGTTATATCACCAGTGACCCTAAGGTACACCTTGTTAGCTTGTTACATCACCAGTGACCTTAAGGTACACCTTGTTAGCTTGTTACATCACCAGTGACCCTAAGGTACACCTTGTTAGCTTGTTACATCACCAGTGCTCCTAAGGTACACCTTGTTAGCTTTTCACATCACCAGTGACCCTAAGGTACACCTTGTTAGCTTGTTACATCACCAATTCCCCTAAGGTACACCTTGTTAGCTTGTTACATCACCAGTGCCCCTAAGGTACACCTTGTTAGCTCATAAATGCAAATGATGCATGTCATTCAAGACCCTATGCATTATCATATCACATTATCATGTCTCATTCTCATATAACATCGTCATGTCTCATCCTCATGTCTCGTCCTTATGTCTCGTCACCATGTCACATCATCATATCATATCATCATATCACATCATCATAGCAAATCATCATATCATATTCACAATTTTTATAGTAGCACATTTCATTCACATCATGTCTCATCATCATGTGTTCATATTTTACATAGTCATTCTTATAATTATTCCTCTTAGAGTTTCGCACAGGAACCTACAGAGCACTCTAATTCATATCAAAACTTATCTAATTTCGAAATTGAATACGTATTTACACTCTACATCATTATAGGAACGCAATAGAACATTCAGAAAGCAAAACAGAAAACATTCATATTTTTCCTGTTTTCTCATAGGGTTTCCCGTAGGAACCCATAGAGTACTCTAATTCATATCAAAACATTTTTATTCACAAAATGAATTGAAAATTCACACATTACATTTGACAGGGAACACAACAAAGAAATCAGAAAGAAAAATAGAAAACATTCATATTTTTCCTGTTCCTAGAAGCATGCATCAGGCAAGGGATTAGGAGCCAATCCTACTACCCAACAATTATTCCCACACCCCCGAGCGAGGTTTCTCACTCCCCCCTTACCTAGATGAGCAAAAGACGAAGCTAGAGCAAAATCTAGTTGATCTCCTTCTCTTGGTTCTCCTTGGTCTCCAAAGAGTGTGTCTAGAAATACTGTTAGAGTGCTCTATTTATAGATTTTAGTAGTGGCCAGAACAACCCGTTTCAAATCTGGAACGACCCGTTCTGGATCCTTTCATCGTGTGTTAAATTCTCATCTGGAATGGCCCGTTCTAAAACTAGAACGGCCCATTCTCAACTAGGGTTACAAGCCTTTTTGGTGGTTTGGAACGCCCCGTTCCCATCTAGAATTTGTAGGCCATTTTAGTAGTTTGGAACGGCCCGTTCCAGTTTGGGAACGGCCCGTTCTGGGCTACTAAATCACGCTTGTTTCAGTAGTTTGGAACGGCCCGTTCTAATTTGGGAACGGCCCGTTCTAGGCTACTAAGTCACACTAAAAATTACTAAATTACCCTCATCAAAAAGCACGAAAACTGGGGTGTTACAAATATAATTCAGTTATTACACTAAGGAAAGTAAAGCATACATAATTAATCTAGAGTATCATGCAACAGTCATCTAGATATACATGGAGCAATTATATGTATAGAGTATAGAAAACTTAAACACTTCCTACCAATCCAACTGAAAACATAAATCCTATGAAGGGATCACATACATGTACATTCATACAATATACACGAATATTTTAACTGTACACAATAAATCAATTGCTGATTAGTGCCTCTAAAAAACTATTATGCTACATCAAAGTGACATGAAAAAAAGCCATCAATAGAAGACCCTTCGATAGCCTAACAAGTCAATTCTACTAATCATGTCACGCTCTCATATCAAGTATGATCATAGTAGTTTCAATCACAAGATAAAGAAAGGGTAAGGTTATGAAAAGGAATCAACATAGTGTCAATAGAGTAAATTGATCACATAAGCAACATATATAAGAGAACAACATACAACTATCTTACATTCAAACTTCAATTATCACCACATCACATACAACTTTCAACACAACATATATAACAATTTCAACGTATCACATTCTCAACATTAACATCAATAATCAACTAAATATGTTATCTAGTATATCAACTACGGAGATCTCCTACAAAAAAAGTGAACAATTTAAGTAGTTAGATCCTACTAAACAACAACATTTGACTTATCACAACCAGATCAAGTATAGAAAATCTTAGGCCTCAAAAAGTGGCAGGTACAAAAATTAAAATATGATTTTTCTGGTTTTACCACTTAAACTAGGAAGTCTAATACTATTTTCAAGATAGAACAACTTGTATATGAGTTTACCATGACATTAGATTGTAACACTAAGTCTCCTATGTAGGGGTGGGTATACGGACGGTCCGGCCCGTTTAAGGCCCGGTCCGTAAAACCCGCGTTTTATACGGGCCGGATAAGTCCGGTCCGTAAAATAAGTGGACTTATTTTTTAAGTCCGTATCCGGCCCGCCAAAATCTGCGGATAACGGACCGGTCCGCGGGCCTAAATAATGGTTCAAAAAAATAATTTTTTAAAAAATAAAAATACATAAAATTAGAAGAAAAAAAATATTTTTTATTTATAAGCTAAATTTTATCATACTAAAATTTATCAATAGTTAAAATGGTTTAAAATACTAAATATTAAAATATTAAAATAAAAATAATTACAAATACTTAAATAATAGTACCAAACTTTCAATAATAAAAGCATCAAAATGTCATAAAAGTAATTCAAATGACAAATACCTACCAACTAAACATAATTTTAATGTCATAATAATTTAAAAAATTAAATACACAACTTAATATTAAAATCATAATATTTAAAAATATTAATTAGTGAAGTCCGCGGACTAGCCCGCGAGCCCGCGGATTAAATCCGCTAAGTCCGCGGACTTCACGGGCTGGGCTCAAAAATTAGACATAGTCATACGGATTTGAAAAAAACGGGTTCGTTATCCGCGAAATCCGCGGACTTACGGACCGGTCCGCGGACCCGGGTCCGTCTACCCACCCCTACTCCTATGCGATTAACTCATCGACTACCTTTCAAATATTATGTATTTTCAGTACTTAGTTAGGAAACTAAGCCTCCGACCTTGTACCTTACTCAATTGGTTGCTTTAATTATACATATATGTCTCAACATTGCATTCATACGAATTCCACAAAAAAGCTAGAAAAGACAACTAATTAAAACAACTACTCATTTAGTAGCCAACTTACTTACTGAAGAGTTTTCAATTAAGTTCTCGAAGTACCACAACTTATATTCACATAATGAGATATTTTATTTTTTAAATTACCTTTTACTTTCCTATATTTTTTTATGTATCTCAACAAAGACATGGATCTACACCATATGTCTAACAACTTAACAACTTAATCAACTATAATATCATACAACTTCACAACTTAGTCATCCATAAATCATTATACATTATCTCAATTCAATGCATAATGAACCATTTACATACAACATTCATCATGTGAAAAAATCATCATCCTTCAACCATTTAATCAACATAAACATCATGTTTTAATCATATAACTCACATTAGGAGCCACCCCCTAGGTACCCAGCATCATTGAGGCAGGGGACTTTCTATCTCGACCACACTCAACACCAAACTACATGTTCCTAATGTGGCTAAGGTAGAGAGAACCTCCAACTCTCTTGTGCCTGGCATGGAAGAAACCCACACTCAGTCTCAAATAGGCAGATGGGTCTCTACTTGATTCAAATTTGACATTAATTCATTGGCGCCTAACATTGATTTAGTTAAGGACAATTTTTTATCTTCACTATTGCCATTCAAAGTTACACCCCACGTGGTCAAGTCAAAGTCAATTCTCTCTCCTCCTACTTGTTGCCACCAAGCCTATTCCCAATGTCAAGAGGCTAAAAACCTTTAATTTCAAGCCACATCCGACACCATGAAAGTGTTCCTAGCACAATGACAATTTTTGCATTTATGCAAAAACTTGATTCGCCCAATCCACCTAAAATCCAACCAAAAATCAACATGCATTGTAGTATACAACATATAAACAAATAAAACACAATTCCATCATCAAAAACAATATGCATTCAATAAAGATAAAGATCATCATACTATGCTTCAAAACCCCATCATAAACTCAACTCAATCTTTCAACAAGAACCCACTCCACAACCAACAATTGATGAATGTAAACAACCAATAAACACCAAAATTCATCCATGATATATTCAAACGCAGAGTTTCCCTTAACTCTAGTCGATCCAAACCAAAAAGAGGAGAAGAGAAGGGAGAAACTACAAAATTCTAACTTGGCATTCTTGCCTCTATATGCTTTGAATCATCAATAATCACTTTGGATTAGTTATAAGGAAAGGAGAAGGAAGGACCTTTAGTATAGAAGGGAGAAGAAGGTTTTGAACTCTAGAAAACTTTTTTCTAGCTTCTCTATAAGATTTCTTAAAAATTAACTTAATTATGAGGTTCACGTCTTAAAAAAGAATGTTATATACTCTTCATTAGTTGAACCAACTTAATTAAACCTAAAACTATCTCAAAGACAACCTAACCTTCAAGGTCCCTAAACTCTAAGAGCTATAAAACAATCTTCATAACAATACAACATTTAAGTCATATAATTAAATTAAAAACACGTAAAACACATGATATTAACCTAAATCCTTAGAATTTTATAATAATTAAATAATTAATCACAACATCAATTAAATTAATAACATCAACCATTATTAATAAAATTACATAGTGTTACATTAATCAATTTAGGTCAACACACTCAAACTGTGATTGCTAATTACTATTGGTCCATAATTATGGAAATATCTTGGAAATAAAAGACTGAGAGATTCATAAAATTGATTTTCTGAAAAAGATTTCAAACATCTATTTATAATATATAAATATTAAAAACATGCATGAGCTACTAATCTAACTTAATCATAGTTTAGTTGGTATATTATTTTATCAAGTGAAACTTTTAACTTGGATGTAAAATATTTTTTCTAATATATCACTTTCCTTTCGGTCTAATAATTGTATAAACAATCTTATCATCATACTCATTCTCAAAACCATTCTTTCCGGTATTCACATTATAATTATGCTAATTACCAAACTTTAAGCATTCATTGGATACTTTAGTAGGGAGAACAAAGTTTTTAAACATCAAAGTTTTAAGCATTTATTTGATTCTTTCCCCCTATCTCTATCTCTAACTTTAATCTTAAAGTCTCAGTCTTTTCAACAATTTAATTAATTGACCCTTCTTCTTTTTTGATAATTACTCTTTTATTTTTTACTAGTGCGTGACAATTATATAATACATGAGAGATTTAATTTTTGTAGTTAGTTACAAATTAGTTCTAAAACCAATTATTTCATGAAATCAAATAATTCATTTTCAAAGAGTTTCATATTAAATTTATCGAATTCAGTAATCTATGATAAGTTGACAAAGAAAATACCAGGCCAGTAGTTGTTTCTTTTTCAATTTAGCTCATGAAAAATTATATTACCTCTAATTTACATATCATTTTATGCTTCAATGAAATATTAATATACAAATAACCTTTTACATGTATAAAAGTTTATTTTTAAAATTTTATGACATAATTAATATAATATTTGTTATCTTTCGTTAAGGGTAATTTCATAAATTGTTGAGTTGGTAAAAAATTAAATGCTAAGAAAATAGTCCCAATCTACAATAGAAAATGCAAACACATTCAGGAAAATATAGTAATACTTTCTCCAAAAGGGTATAGATCTGTAACTTCAGAAGCAACATCGTCTAACTTTATATCATGCCAGAGCTATAACATTTATTTAAAACTATATAATAAAATAATTTGGTGAAATGCTACTTCTAACAATAATAATTAACTACACCATGTCCTGCATGTATATATTAGTTTTAATTATTTTTAAATTTGTAGTAGCATCACTGTATGCAATACTTATTCTATTAGGAGGAGTCTACTCTTTTTTAAGCAAACATCAACTTTTTGAAAGACACAGCTACTAAGAAACTTAGGATTCAGAGTTAGGAGAGAGAAAGAGAGGGTTTTGCTTTTGGCTTGGCAGTAGGTCACATGGATCTTCTTCAGGATTCAGAGTCAAGTAGTTTCGGTTGTCAGATTAAAATTGGCAAAGGTTATCCTGAAATTTCAGCACCATCACTTAAATTAAATTGTAGTAACTTTTAATTTTTGCAACTTTATCACATTTTCTTTTTTCTCTCTTCTTGGATTGTGTGCAAACTCAGAATCCTACTTCCCCAACCCCACTACCCTTTGTAAACTCCCAGCTAGATTTGGCTCTTTCTTTTCATCCCATAAAACGACACATGCCTCACTCACTGCACCAATTTCATCTCTCGTCAGTACTGAAGTCAGCCACGCTCTTTCATTAGCTCAACTTTCTCCAAACACCTTTTTCCATGCAATTTTTCATGACATGATATCATGCATGATTCCAAAGCACCAACATGAAATAATATATATATATAAATAATATGTGCTTAAAGAATGCATGCAAACAGAGAATCCTATTTTTAAACGTGGCCCATACTACCTGCCAGAGCTGGAAATCCACTTAGGGGCACGTACATATTTATTAACTATATAATATATGGTATTTTATTTCAACCCAGCAAAAAATATATATATTTTGAAAAACACTAAAGTGTAATGTAATAGGAAATAAGTTTCAACCAATCAGGCTTGGATATATTCTTGTTCTATCTGCGATGGAGTATTCTAAAACTACCGATTAAAAACTAATTTGCATTCATAAAAAGTAATTTTCTAGACACTTAGATCTAATCTTTTGGATTTAATCAAAGAGTAAGAAATCAAGATTTAAATTCCTACTAAAAATAGATATCACATTTAGTTAATGATATTCAAAAGAAGATATATGTGGGTAAACAAATAGGGAAGAAGTTGCACTACTACTCAAAGTCCACCACTTCCTCATGACTTAAGTAAATGTGTTCAAACTTTTTATACACCAATCTACATCATAAACATAAATTGGAAAAACTGGTAAGGAAAAAAGAAGGTTGAGCTAAGGCTAATTAATGAACTTAATTACTTCTCCTCATGATGACTTTCAAGTTTCAACCTCAAATCGTTTTTAGTGTCCAAAATCAATTTCGGGTTTTGATTTTAATGAAACTGGTGCTGCTGATCAGGCCAGGGCCAAAAATTCTGCTGCTCATCAATGTTGTGAAACATGTTGCAGAAGCTCTCATCTTGAAGATCTGATCTTGAAGAGCATTGGAGGAGTTGAGTTATGCTGTTTGGCTTGAGGGAAGTGGGAAGAAGGTTTTTACCATTCTGAGAAGACACGGGACTGTTCATCACTGGTGTTCTTGAGAGATCCAAATTGATGTCTGAACTGTTGTTGCTTCCATTGCTCCAAGAACCCTCAGTTTCTTTTTTGAGGCTAGTTGTTCCGGTTTCACAGCAATCCCTACTTTTTAGAGTTTGTAACTGCAAACACCACCACACAGTGAAAAGTGTAAAACCAAAACTGTTGATCATGTTTCAACACAGGTTTGATTCCCAGCCTTCATGTTTTGTTTGTTCCATGTGAAGGATCAAATGCAACCTTGTCTTTTTCATAGCTAACAACGTGGAATAGTTATAACACAGAGTATTGAATGGAAAAAGGAAAGCAAACATTACTATTAATATGCAGTTCTGAGTTCTGACACTGTCATACTGACACCTCCCAAGAATGATCAACTCACAATCAACAAAAAAGTTAATGACGGAATCAATCATACTTTAAAATTAGTCACTAAGGCATGTGGGATCATAACTCAATCAATCAAATGAAGTTTTCTCACTAACGAGAAGCACCAAAACTCCAAGAAAAAAAATATATCCTCTTATAGTTTACTATATATGTATATATAAAAAGGGCTAGCTTGCTTTCTTCAAACACGAAGATATCAATTACATCCATTGTTGGAGAAAAGTAAGAGCACTAAAACGGCTGAAGGAACCTTCACAAGATATAGCTAATCAAATTCTAGAAAATAAAACTATGGTGGAAAATTGAGAAAAAGCACAACCATGAATAACAAAACTCCATTCCTTTCTTTTCAAAATCAAGTTAAGCATCTCGAATTCTCAATATTAAAAACATGTGGATATTTGGGTCAAGTCAAACTCCATTAGAACTATATGGTCGTTTAATGAATACTGAAAATTTTGAGTGAAGAACGGGACTCAAATATTATCAAATTAACCCCCCAAGATCTAAAAGATTCCAAGTTCTCATTTTTTCAAAGAACCATTATTAGCATGATCCAAAAAGGAACCTTATCCCTACAAACAAGGTTGTTGAAGCAGCGACTTCTTGGTCACAAGACATGCTTGTGATGTTACAAGTATCGAAAACAACAAAACTTAGATGCAATATTGAAGGTATTTCTAATATTATTTTCCTATCAAAATTGAAGTTTCATTACAGTAATCTTTGCTAACCTTTAGTATAAACTGATGTTATTCAGATTACCAAAGTAAAATTGCAATTTTAGTTGAAGAAGAATGATAAGAACAACCAAATAACAGCATCTAAGTTTTATGTTGAAAATTGAATGATCTATTTGGAAGGTGTTAATTTGGATAAAAGTTTAGAATTCAAGTTTAGATGAGTTTCAGAAAGTTTCTCAATCAAAAGAAACTCTTTATTTTCAATAAAGAAATTCTTCTAAGCTTGTATTCAACCAGTACGGTAACTACAAAAGCCATGGTAGCATTGAATTACCTCTGCATGTAGTTTCTGGTTCTGAGCCTTGAGGGAGTCATTATCAGCCTTGACAGCTTCAAACTGCTTCTTGAGCACTTCATACTCCTTCTCAAGCTGCTTGGTCTTCCACCTTGCTCTCCTGTTCTGGAACCATATGGCAATCTGCCTTGGCTGAAGCCCCAAGGCCTTGGCAAGCTGCATCTTCCTCTCAGGCTCAAGCTTGTTCCCTAACTCAAAACTCTTCTCAAGTGCCTTCACCTGCTCCAAACTCAGCCTCTTCTTCTTCTCACCAAGCTGAGATCCATCGTCTGACAACTCGTCGTCTCCATGCACTTCATCGCACTTGTTCTCTATGCCTGAAAACGACATCGACCTCTTCATCATAAAACCTGCACCTGCACCTATGCAAATGAATAAAACCACCTTGTTCAATATTGTAATACATGCTTCCTTTATATGTCTTATTTTTTCAATAAAAAAAAAAAAAAAAAAACTTGTCTTTTTATCAGCTGTCCCGTGTAATTTATCAAATAAAAAGCAATTATTTCAGGAAAAAAAAAAAACGGGCTAAGATTATTATACATCCTTATATTGCAAAAATTAAAAATATATATGATCCATGCAACCGAAATCGCGATCGCAGTGCTAAAACTCCTTGGTATTATTGGAAAATTTAGAGTCACAGATCTTTCATTAATATTGTTGATAAATCTGTTTAAATTAAAGCAACCAACTTGTGATCGTGGAAAGTAAAATAATAAAACCTTCGTGTTGTGGCCAAAATAGAAACCAGTTTTAGAAGAATGATATAGAGGAAGAATCTGTTTGGATACAAGAATTCTTTAAAACTCCTCTATTAAAAATAATGAGTTTTTTTTTTCTACTAAAAACGTTTCTATCTTATTCAACAAGACTACAAAACATATGAATTGAGTTGGGATTAGAGTCGTGGAGAGTACCTTGAAAGTGATGGGGAGGGAAGGAGGGGAAGGCGTTGAGAGAGGTGGTTGAGGTTGATCGGAGATGGAGTTGGTGGTCATGATCTTCGTGGGTCTGGAACATGAAAGTGTGAGAGGGAGGGAAGGCCATGGTGGGAGGAGAGGAATTGAAGAGGGTGTGGCAGTGAAACTATCATTCATGCAAGGGTAACTCACTCACTCACCTTGTGTGCGTTTGCTACAGGTAGAGTAGAGAGATTTAATTAAGAGGGTGGTGGTGGTGATCACATAGAGCACAGCACAGGAGTTTGGCTCTCACTCTCATGTTGACAGAGTTTTCAGAAAGAGGGATGGTGATGATGATAGGTATGCAGACCGAAAGACAGCGATTTTTAGGTTGAGAGACAGACAGCGGAGAGAGAAAAATAAGAGAAGTGGTGCAAATTCTGTATTATATCAAAATCATATATTACACCTTTCCTCCTGTGGACCCATCCCCTCTCTCTCTCTCTCTCTCTTGTTTATATAAACACCCTCATATACAGATATTACTTTATTATACTTTAAGGATTGAGAGGTTATATCAGTGTTTAAGTAATAATATTTCTCGTGTTATAATTTAATTTTATAAAGTTAAGTTAGATTTTTAATTTATTTTTTAATGTTATTGAATCTATTGTATTATTTATTATCAAGTTATTATCAAATAAGTTATTATCGAATTATTTATAAATTTTTACAAATTTTATATTTAAGATATTTAATTCTTATAATATGAAAGAAATATATTAAAAATTTAAGATGAATTAAAAATACAATTATAATAGTATATATAAGATTATAAGTAGGAAGTAGTTCTAAAACAGTTTTGTAAAATTTAATTAAACTCTTAATCTACTTTTCTAATATGATTCTTGTATTAATTTGATTATATTACTAATCGACGGAAGATCACATAAAGTTTAGAAACGTGAAATACTATTTTTCATATAATGAGAGAAAAAAAATTAAATATAAAATGTAAAAAATATGATGTAAATGTAATAGAATAAAGATATTATTCTTCAAAAACAATATTACTTATTATAGAGAAAATTATGATATAATAGAGAAAGTCATTTCAAGGATTTCAAATAGTTATATTATGTTATTTATTTATATCATTATATAAAGGATACTCTCTGCTAACTATTTTGATCTTTATTTTTATATGGATCATTTTGTCTTTTCTAAAAATTTAAATCATTTTTTCTCTCAATATCTTTTTGGTCTTAAATAATTTATTTCTTTTAAGTAATTATTCGATTGTTTTCAAAATTATTTTTTTTCTTATAAAAAATAAAGAATAAAAATAAACACAAAGTACCTCAATTTCATTAGTTATAGGTAATAAGAATAGCATTTTTGACTGAAAAAAATATAAATCTTTGAAATGTTTTTCTTTCTCAAATAATTCATAAACCCTCAATTATTTTACAAGAAAATAAGAAAGTGAGTTATGTATAAAGAAAACTATAATGTTGGAATATTTAATTATAATTATAATTATAAGAATTAAATTAGAAGATTAAATTTGAGTTGAGGAACACGAATTTCATTTAGTACTAGTAATTGTATACAAAATAAATAATTAAGTTCACTTTTAATATAATTATTTCGTAAATAGCATTTTTTAATGTAAAATTGTCTAATTCTACCATTAAACTATACTAATTTTAATCAATTATTATATTATTTAATAAGTTTTAATTAAATAATTTAATCTCAAAATTTTCCATTATTAGACTAAAAATTTCTTTCGTATTGGTCATATTTATAAAATTTTATACTAATATAAAATTATTTTAATACTTCAATCATATACATTAAAATTGACTAATTAATATACACTTTTTAAAGTGTAAGAAAATATAATCATTTTCTTTTTTTATATATTTTTCAATTTTAACAAACTTGAATATCAATAATAAAAATATTATATAATTATAATTCAATAGTTGAATTGATAAAATTTATATTATATATAAAGTAATTAATTGAATAATTGGTGGTGTAATTTGATGTCTCCCTTATATATTAACTTTTATTTTATTTTAATAATATATATATGTGTTATTTTATACATGAATAATATTTTTAATATATATATATATATATATTCATAAATATATGATTTATATAAAATTTAATATGCACGATTATTAAGATAAGTTAATTTTAAATAAAGTGATATAATGAAATGTGAAAATATATTGTTCATTTTTAAATTATTTTAATTTTTGTAAACATGATCTATTTTTTTTAAATATAATTACATTAATAACAAATTATTTTATATATAAAATTCGACACTTGTGTTGGTTGCTTATATATATATAGAGAAGCCGGTGCGTGTGAGGCTGCTTTAAAATATCCTTAACTTTAATATATAGAGGATGCACAGAAAATTCATAGATGTGTGATCTGTAACACAAATGGTTTTTGAAAAACTTTAATTTGAAAAATTGTTTAAATTATAACGATGTGCTAATATTTCTTTTTTATACACACATGGCTGCTGATTTTTGTATCCTTTAACATACAATATTCATATATGTGTGATCTATTAGCACACATTTCCCCAATATTAAAAGGTGTAACTTTTATTCAAATTATGATAAAGCACAAATATTTCTCTCTCTCTTTCTAAATTTACATCTATGTATATACTAATAATTGCAGTTGGAGATAAGTTCAACTCCACAAAAACAAAATATTACATAAAAAAATGTCACAAATAAATGAAAATTCAGTTCAAACTCAATGATTCGAGAATGATGTTCCGGGCCATACAAAATAACATATTTTACATATTTTATATGGGATTTTTGGCCTTTTATTGCTCATTATAGACTGGAAATGAGAGATTGGGATCATGCAAGTCTAGTTTAGTTAATACCTGTCCACATCAAAAGAACATGAAATCCCAATATAAAGAAAAAAAGCTTGGTTTCTTTGGAGAGATCTAGACGTAGCTTGATTGTGCTTGACAAATACCATTTACGTATGCATTATTGGGGTGTGTGATGGGTCCAAATTTTCAAATACTTGAAACCAATAGAATTGAATCGATTTGAGAAAGATAAAAATAAATCATTATTTTATTCACCAGAAATAAAAAGAAACCAAAATTTCTACACTGAAAGGCAGGCCAAATATCTTTTGTTGAAAATGCCAACGTACTTATTTGACAACATATAATTAAGTTGGAATCTTGCCAAATAAAACCCACTTGATTTTTAAGGTAATTAACTTTGTTAGGTCATGCATGTGTGACGAGGAAACCTGGCATTCGGCAACGTGAAAATCCAGAATCCAAGGAGAGAAGTATAATAGAAAATTTCGAAATGCATGCCTCTAGCAGTCATTTTATATGCATCAGTGATGGAACTTGCACTTGGAATTAAATTATTTAAAGCGAGTCTGGCATCTGCTGGATATATTTGGTCATTTTCTACCAAACATGGACTGAGATTTTGGAATATGTTCACTCCAATCCTCAACTGCTATTTCCTTAGCCATGCATGGTAAGAATATAGATTAATTTGATTGTGATCGAATTCCTAAAGTTTAGCGAACCCTTTCAATGAATATAAAATAGAATTTCCTTGTATAGTTCACTTCATAATATTATAATAAGATGTACCAATAAGTTATTAATTAAGATGAAATTTTAAGGAGTCCTTAAGTAAAGTTTTAGATTCAGATGTTGTATGGATAGAAAAAGTATATATATAATTAAAAGAGAAATCTCGTTAAAAATGACCAATTAAGTCTTGAATTCGAATTTTGTAGAAGAAAAAAAAGGTGATTGAGATAAAAGATCTCATTAAAAATAGTAAGTCAATTTTTTTTAAAAAAATTAATAAAAATACTTCTTACTAATAACATGATTTAAAAAAATATATGAGATATATAAGTAATTATAATTAGGAGTTCAATTTTTAATAAAATACAAGTTTAAAGTGACTTTTAAAATAATTAATACAAAACATAATAAATTTTAGTTATACGTTAATGATTGAACTCGATTGTAAAGAACATTAATAGATATGAGATTAATATATACTTAGATGCCCCTGAAACAATAAACAGAATTTGTTGGTTAATATAATTGGCCTCACGTTACCATATATACCCCACTTTAATTTCTTGGATATATACCAATAATTTATAGTTAGCTATGAGATAGGAGGGAAAGAGGGGAAGAACATATGTGTCTTGAAGGATCAAATCAAATTGAGGGTATCTTTTTTTAGATCACGAATTTGCTAGTTCTCCGGGATCAGTAGTGATGACTCATGATATCATATTCACAAGGACGAAGAGCAAAAAGATTGTGAATTGTGCAATGAATAGAGAGTTGTAAGAGAATGGGATAGAATGTGTCTTTTATCCATTGATGGAGAAATCATTGGGTGCTTTACTTTTCAAATGCTAAGCGTATCTAGGGGAATTGAACTCTGAGGAATCTCACACCAGCTAGGTAGCCTCTTTTTTTTTTTTTTTTTTTTTCTCTTTTTATAAAAATAAAAATAAAAAATTGAGGTGAATTCAGTTTCACAAATTTCTTAAAAACAAGTCTTATAACTCAAACAACATTTACTGTTTGTATTTCTGTGATCCTATAACTTATATAGCGAGAGGATTAATTTTTTTTTTTTTTGAGATATAAAGATTATTGAAGAGGATTTTAATCTTTCTAAGAAAGTCTTTTTTATACATACAATAAGAAAATTAAGTCCTCAACGACATGTTCAAGGAACTTAGATATTTATCTCTTATATTAAACCTTGTTTGTTGTTATTTCTATTTAAGTTTTTTTTTTAGTTTAATGCACTGATAAATTGTAGGTTAATTACTCCCTTTAAAAGATTTAAAATAGGTAGAAATTGAATTTTTCTAATATTGCTCAACATTATTATTAGATTTGATATATATATATATATATATAAATATAATGAGTGATATTTTTATTGATATAAGAATAATTATTCTATTATTATTTTAAAATTGTAAATATATATAATTTAACTTTATAAAATTCACTTTATATATTAATAATATCTTAAATACATTTTTATATCTTGAAAGATTAATTTATATCTCTTGCCCCAAAATAGCTTAGATAATTAAAATTAAAAAAAAAAGTTATAATATGTTTTATAAATTAGTTGGAACAAAATTCTTAGGTGGCAATAGCTAGGTAGGCTCTCTCCACAGTTGCACATTGATTTGTGTGGTGGTGAAAGAAAAAAAAGGGTGGGTACATGATGGGTATCATTGGGCATGGACCCCACCAGGTGTACCTCTCTAGCCTGGCCTACACCAAAGGCTCTTTGCCCTTTATTGGAAGTTTGGGGGCAACCCCTTTGGAATAGGGTGAGACCATGTTATTCCCTGTTGCTCTTTCTCCCAAAAATTAATTCATCAAAGTGCTCTGAATCTTCTCCACATGCCCCCCTCTTCCCATGTGCTTCTGCTTCCCCCCCTCTCTCTCTCCTCTCCCCTTCTTCAACTAATATCATTTTCATTCACAACATAAAACTATCTTCACTTCATTGTTTAATGTTACCTAGTCCTTCTGTTCTTTCAAATTTTAATTAGCAGTTATTCTTTCTGTCTCATATTATTTGTCTTTCAGATATATAATATTAATACACATTTCTTTAGATAAAAAATATGTATATATATTCATCACATAAATTACATTTGTGTTGAACAAGTTAAAATGCATGTATCTGCAAATCTATAAGATATTGATAAATACTAATATTAGTAAAAGAATAATTAAATTTGTTTTATACTTTTCAAGTGATGAATGTTTTGAGATATACTAAAAAATATAAAAGATAATATAGTATCATGCAGACGACTGTATATTTTATTCTTCATGATAAGTAGTTATGCTGCACATTCACCGATTCATTAAATCTGGGATCAAACACACTCACAATTTCCTATGTACAAATTAAACCACAAATCCCCATAAGACAATGATCAGGAACATGCAAGTTGTATATCATCCTTATGTTGTGTACGTAACTCACTTGTCAACGTTTGGAAAAGTTTATTTGTTTATCTTTAGGCCCTTTAAAAAAAAATACAGTAAGAAGAGAAAGGGATTTCCCCTTTTATTTATATATATAGTCCATACGAAGTATTTATTATTTTTTCTTATATTAGTTTTTGTTATAAATTTGACAAGTCAGTTTTAGAATGAATATTCTTTAAAATCATTCTTTTATCATTTAAATAAAAAATTGTTTAAAAATATAAACTTAATCAATTTCACTTTGAACTAGCAATACTTACTAATAAAAGAGAGGAATCTAAGAAGGCATTTTTCTTTATAACTTTTTAATTACATGATGGTTTTGGGTTAAGCATCATCCATCAAGAGTCCACGCACTTTTAATAAAATGAAAGAGTTTTGAATTAAAATATCAAAACCTATTAAAATGATGCCTTCAAAAGCCTTCTTAATTATTAACACATTAATTATTTGAGTCTCTGTCTCCTATTTCCATCTTTATATCCTCTGAGTATATGCTTCCGTAGACTAGACTTATGTAAAACCACATAGGTACCCTCCATGATAAGGAAAATGAAAATCATAGCTTCATTTCTTCTTGTTCCCTCCCACTACTAGATGTGTAGCATAAGGTGCCTACACAAATACCTAGCTAAAGATATTGGAGACATAACTTTAATATATGGAGATAAAATATATTCGTTTTCTTATTTTTCAATTCATATATCTTTGGTTAGAATTGGTTAGTGCGTGAATTAGAATTATCGAAGATATTATATTATTATCGGGTTTATTAAGTCATTTATTATTAAATTATTATCAAATTATTTGTAGATATTTAGTCCTTCAAATTTTACGTTTGAGATGCCTTATCATCAACATGAAAAAAAGTGTGTTAGAAATTTTACATCGATTAGTGAAATAGTCATAGTATTATATATATGTGAGTGAGAACCAATGTTATCAAATTCGACTTGCTAGGTGACTCAGTTGAGATATTAGATTAGTAAGTCAAAGGTTGAACCATTGAGTCATCATTTAACCTACATAACTCGATTTATATTTAAAAAATAAATATTATAAATAAGTAAAAACATATTATAAAATTTTCATGAATAAAGACATTAAAATTTTAAAGATTATAAACACTTTCATCAAATCAAAATTAGAGCAACAGAGCAACATAATAATAAAAAAATTTAAAATTAAAAACTCATACACAAGCAAGTAGCAATAGAGCAATCTCCCCCTAATGCAACCCACAAGCAATACACAAACTAAATAAAATATAATTAGCGACTCACACTAGAGCAAGGTCACATTGTCATGTGCTGAGTAGAATGACACACGCGTCGCTAGCTATACGTTGAGGATAGATGATGAACGATAAGGTTGTGTCATTATTTGGTGAGGAGATAATAAACACATCATATCAACAAATGTCTCTTAAAAGATGTTGTATGGTGCAATCAAAATTGTGAAATAGAGGAGAGCCACCAATGAAGGAAATAGATGAATAAAGAAGAGCTACAAACATTGTATTACTAAAATAAAAAAATAAAAATAAAAATAAAAACATTGACACCGCTGAGTCAACCAAATTCACCGAGTCATCAATTTTTGGTCAAATTCATACTAGATCGAAAGTATATCTAATCCAATGACTGACTTTACACAATTAAATAGTTAGTTCTCAGATCAACCAGTCGGCTGACTGAGTCGAGTCTAATAATATCGATGAAAAGAATTTCCAATTTAAAATAAAATTGTAAGGTGGATTATTTTGTGTACATGTAATAAACTTCTTTTAAAGAAATTTGTTTTTTGGGGTCATATACATACATACATACATATATATATATATATACATACATATATATATATATATATATATATATATATATATATATATATATATATATTCTACGTACAGACTTAGGTTTATGATAGGACTAGCAACAGATCATTTGCCGTCACGTTGTATTTCAGCACTTGCAAATGATCATTCAACACGTTTTCTATTTTGGGTTTTGAGATGATGGGATTTGGAAAGAAAATTTAGATCCAACAAAGGCATCTTAATTGGAGACCAAGTGTTCCGCACCCATGTTACTTGAGCCCTTGGATTCAAGCCAACCACCAATCTTTTATGCATTCCAACAAAAACATGGTCATGGCGTGCGTGTAAGTTACTAGCTTTGAATCACATCAATATATTAGTATGTGTTATTCGGTTTGGTTAGAGTTTCAGCTTTAAAAGGAAAAATGAAGCTAACATTTTTTTCCTTTTTTTTTCATATATATAATAAATATATTGGGCAGGGGGAATATATATATATATATATATCAAGTCACATTAAGTTATTATATTTTATACCATTGAAGGATTTTCTAACAATTAATTATATTTTAAAAATTTTCATTTAACTGGGAATTATTATATAGATGGATTATATTTATAAAATTTTATTGATTTAAAATTATTTAATATGCGATTAAAATTATATGTAAAAGTTAATATCGTATATAGTTTTTAAATATGTTAAAAAAAATTCTTTCTTTCATTTTGTTTGATGTTTATATCGACAAAAAAAAATTGCAGTTTAAGATATTTTTGCAGGGATATTAAGAATGTGATTAATATTTTAAATCCTATAAAATTTATTGTACACATCCTTAATATACTCTTCATCTTTCATAGTAGGCTAAAACTCTAATTTGGTCCCTTATAATATTAAAAAATTTCAATTTGGCCCCACTTTAATTTTTTGTTTCAATTTAGTTCTAATTTATTTTAAAATTTTCAATGCGAGACTTTCGTCCAAATTTCACAAACGGTGTTAAATCTTGACCACGTGGACACCAGAATCACGTCCGTGATTCTCAAGGGCCACACCACGCTCACCTTCCTCTCCCTCATCCTCCCCCTCCTTTCTCTCGTCATCGGCACCGCCATGTCGGGCCATAAACTCTGCCTCATGAAAATCTCCATGCAACAAGTGATCTCCTCACTCCACCCAACCAATCGTCTCTCCATCGTCGCATTCTCTGCCAGATCCAAGCGACCGCTCCTGTTGAGGCAGATGACCGACAGCGGCCAATGGTCCGTGCGTCACTTTGTCGACGTGCTCGCTGCCATCGACCAAGCCAGAGAAGGTGCATCGGTGAAGAGCGACGTTGTGAAAATGGTCGCGAAGGTGCTCAAGGACCGCCACGAGAATAACGTCGTCGCTAGCATAAACCCTTGCTCGTTTCCACCACGCGCCTCATGCATCTAGAAGTCCCTCGTTGTAGTGGCCGGAGTCGTGGCCGATCTAGTCGCTTTGGATCCAGACGAAGTCGATGAGGGCGGCAGAGAGGAGGTGGACGAAGGCACGCTTAGAGAGAAGGATGCCGGCAACAACGAGGGGAGGAGGGGGAGGATGAGGGAGAGGAAGATGAGCATGGTGTGGCCCTTGAGAATCACGACCATGATTTGGAATCACGGACGTGATTCTGGCGTTCACGTGGTCTAGATTTAACACCGTTTGTGAAATTTGGACGGAAGTCCGACATTGAAAATTTTAAAATAAATTGGGACTAAATTGAAAAAAAAAATTAAAGTGGGACCAAATTGAATTTTTTAATATTATAAGAGACCAAATTAGAGTTTTAGCCTTCACAGTATTAATGAGATTATCTCTCATGTATAATTCTTTTATATTTTTTCACTATGTAACACTTTAGTTGTTATAATTAGTTAATTAATTTCTTATTTTAATTAAATCAATGAATTGGGAATTATGATTTTTGAAATAAATGGGCTTTTATAATTCAAATGATTTTGAAAAATAAAGAGGATTTGATGACCCAATCTAATTTTATAAGTTTTTGGGTTTTTGTCTTTGTATGGCTAAAAAATAGTCTTTTAAAAGTCTCTTAGGTTTTAAACATGATTTCATTACTTTTTTCGTGTCTCTTTGTAATCTTTGTGTCGTTAGAACCTTTACCTTTACAGAAAAAAGAACTCTAGGAATATTGTCACATCTTGCAACCTCTTTGTCATGTTTTTTTTTAGGTAAGGGGAGTGGAATTGTATTGCTAATGAGTGTGACTTGGGTTGCGAGAAAAGTCATATAACCTAAACCCCAATTATTTGCAATTGAATGTTTGTGTAAGGGGAATGCGATTTCCTCGAGTCCCCTACTTGTATGATGATAATTTATTTATTGAATTGTATATTAATGAGGTTTTGATGTGTATTGATCTTTATTGAACCTTGAATATGTGAACCGATAGTATGATTGTTTCTTTGAACTTGTGGCATTGTTACATATAGTTGGTATGTCCTAATTGACTAAGATTGTGTTGTAAAATGTTATTAAGAGACCTTGGGGTGATTAGATATAAAAGATTGTAGGAACTCTAATAGGCAAAAAAGCCTAATTCATAACTAGTTTTGTACCATTGGTGCTAAGCAAAAGGGCCACATTTGTCCCTATGATTTCACGTTAAGAGTGAGTTTTCTTGCTAAGTAAGAAAATCACACATATTCATAAGAATATAATGCTAAGTGGGAATAAGTTCTTGCTAAGCTTGATAACCACAAAAAGCCTCTAAAGTATTGGTAGGTCTACACTAATTAAGGACGGATTAAATAAAGTCATGTAAACTCTGGCTAAATGAGACAAGCACAAATAATTTCTAGAGTGATGATGCTAAATGTGGAGTTTCCACACGGTGACAACAACAAATAGTTACTGGAAGTTTGGGTGGTATTAAGCATTAAGCAAGTTATAATAACCTGATAAGTCGATACACTTAATATAGTATAGTTACTACGCAGCGAAAAACATAAATTAATCAACTACACTAAAGTTTTCATGCAACAATTATCTCGATATTCATGCGATATATATATATATATATATATATATATATATATATATATATATATATATATATATATATATATAACGTGTAGAAAACATAAAACAATTTTTTCCAATTTAACTAGAAAATAGAAAGTCCCCTTAAAGGTTACATATAATCCATGTACATATATACAATATACATCGAATATACAAAATTGTAAACAAAAATAACTCTATCTTTTGTCAGTGTCTCTATATAACAAATAATGTATCAAAATTGTATATACAAAATTGGTCATCTCCAGCATGACTATCCACCCACAAGCTAACCATCCAAGTTATTCTTGTCTTTCTCTCATACCAAATATGATAATTGTAGTTCAACCATAAGAAAAAGAAAGGGTAAGCTTGTGAAAAAATTAGCATAACAAGTAGTGAAAATTACACTATACAACATAAACAACTTTAACAACATCAAGTTAGCTCATAGCATGATATCACCTTACTATCATTATTCACAAAATACAACATATAATAATACAACCTACACCATGAATTGCATTCTCAACTTACACAACTTGAAATACTAATCATACAACTTTCAACAAAATTGATCAATCTAAGTGGCTTGACCCTATCGAACCACAACTACTTGACCTATCACAACTAGATTAAGCATCAACAATTTTAGGCCTCTATAAGACCTAGTAAACAACTTAAAAAATGATTTTCCAGGTTTTGTCACTTAAACTAGGAAAGTCTAATACTACTGTTAGAGTATAACAACTTGGGTATGAGCTTACCACGACTTTAGCATGCATATTTAAGCCTTATATATGGGATTAGTCCGTCGACTATCCTCCAAATACTATGCATTTTTTTCAACAATTAGTTAAAGATTTTAACTATCAACTTCATACCTTACTCGATTTGATCACTTTATACACATATAGCTTAACCCGTCCCCGTACAATTCTACATTGGTCGCTTTATAATTAGTATGACTCGACCTGATCACCCTTATACTACTCTACATAAAACCTAGCGGGGGCAACTTAAAAACAACTTCCCATTCAAGAGACAACTTAATCATTGAAGGTTTTTAACTATATACTTTTGAAGCACCAAAACTTATCCACACAATGGGATGTTTTAATTTTTAAAACAACTTTACTCTCCTCTACTTTTTATATATCTCAATTTAAACATGTATATCATCACCATATGTTTATACAACTTAACATCTTAATCAACCAATATCTTACAATTCAGGAACTTTCATTTCATAAGCAACTTACAACTAAAAAAACTTTAAACATCATTATACATCATCCTAGATCAATGCACAATGAACTATAATCATACAACATCAATTATATAAGTGAATCACTATACTCCAACACTTAAACAACTTAAGACATCAATTTCCATTTCAGTAAACCACACCTGGTGCCATTTTCCTAGTGTATAATGTCATTGATGCAAAATGTGAGACCCTTTACCTCATACTAACAGACATATAAATTAATGAAGATAGAAAAGTGTTCAAAAATAAATTATATTGATTAAAAAAAGGTTCACAAATTTCCTTGGATAAAAGTATCACGTAGTAACACGTTATCAAAAGAACTAAAACAAATATCTAGTATAGTAATTACAAAACAAAATCTAACATGAAGTTCTAAACAGAAAGAACCAATAAAATGAAAATCCTAACTAAACTTCGATCGATGTCATATTCTATCAGAGCACTGTCGCAACCCGAAAATTTATGATCTCGCGACCTATGGTTTAGACATCCTTTTAATGATCTCATCAATTAAGGAATGCCCGGACACCAGACTAATCCTTAATTGATGGTTTTGAAAATAGGTTCTATGGAGTCGCCACCAATGTTTTACTCAAAACATTGGAAAAAGAAAAGATTTTTAAAAGGTCCAATAATGGCCTTGATAACCAGAATTGGGTTCGGGGGTCGGTTACATGTAGGGAAGGTATTAAGCACCCCTACAGCGCCCTAAATCGGAACCTTATGATGAAGTTAATGTGATAAGAAATAATAAATTAAATATTAGATCCCCTTTATTAATAACTATTTACATACTTGAAATTTAAATAATACAATTAACCCTAAAATATCTACATGATTGTTTTTATTATAACAATAATTATTATAGATAAGAAATAAAAAAAGAGAAAAAGAAATTAACTGAAATACCTCTTGAATGAGCTCTATTGGATCTTCAAAATAGGGAGATTTTAGGTGCTTTGTGACAACCTTTCGCACTACAATTGCCTCACAATACTCAAGAAATACAATAGGAGAGAGAGAGAGAGAAAAAGAGAGAAATTTCGAGCTCTAAGGAGTGCTAGACGAAATTTTGGAGGTCCTCAGAACTGTGGCCGAAATTTCTATTTATAAGCATCAGACGTGGGCTAGAATGGCCCGCTCTGGATTCGGAACAGCTTGTTCCTGTAACGTAGAAAAAAAAATGATCCAGTAGCCAGAACGGGCCGTTCCAAACTATTGATTTGGCCTTAAAGAAATGAAGGAGAACGGGCCGTTCTGGGAAGGAGAACGGGCCGTTTCGAAGGGAGAACGGGCCGTTCTGGATGAGTCCCGGAACAGGCCGTTCTGATTTCAGAACGGGCCGTTCTAGGCGTGGATTTTGTGCGTGATTTGGGTGTTCAGAACGGGCCGTTCCGAACTCGGTACGGGCCGTTCTAGCCACTTCAGAAAGTCTATAAATAGGGGTTGGGGGCCTTCAGGAGAATGGAGTTTTTAGAAAGAAGTTTTAGAAAGAAGGTCTCTGGATTAGAAAGCTTACTTTGAGAGGATTGAAGTTCCGAGTTGAGCTTTGGAAGGGAATTCTATTTCGTCACAGTTGTTCGTTATTCTGAGCCAACCTTCAGGTAAGGGAAGCTAGAATGTTTGTTATTTAAGTTGCATGTGAGTTTAGAAACTCAATTGATGCATGAAAGTGGAGGATCCATGGCTGGATCGGAGAATTCACTCAATTTTCGGGGTTTTGGGAAAAATGGGGTTTTTGGGTGTAATTGATGCATCAGATGGGTGCATGTAGATTTGGAGTTTGTTTTTGTGTTGTATAGAGCCTATGCATTGTGTTTTTGTGTTTGCATGTGGCTGGATTTGTTGGGTTGGATGAGAGTTTCTGAACTCTCTGACTGGGATTAGGCTAGGCGCAAGTTGAGCGCGCCAGGCGTGGAAGAGCTTAGGGCTCTCGGGTTGGATGTTGGGCCAGACGTGATTTGGTTGCGTCAGGCGTGGATACTTTTAGGAGTCTCTGTTTCAAGAACACCGAGCGTGAGTTGAACGCGCCGGGTGTGGATGAGTTTTAGGACTCTCTGTGACACCCTTACTACCCCAACACATATATAATATAATTTAATTAAGAAGAATAAACTTTCAAAGGATTCGTAAAAGGGTTCACATAAAACTTCAAAGCTGTTCTTTCTTCAATATAAGAAAATGACTGAAAAATAAAACCTGAAAGGTAAAATTTAAGAGTTTACAATTTTAAAATCATTTATTACAATACCAAATCCATATAAATATTCTATCCTAGAAATCCTCTGCCCCGATGTCACATTATCAGAGCATTCCCATAATTTAACTGTTGACATTCTAGATGCCACTCGTAGCCGGATCTTCTTCACCTAAAATGTCCACAGTTTATACGGTGAGAAAAGAAAATATCTATATGCAAAGTACATACAAACACATCACAATATAATCTCATCATAATTCATTATTTAATAATATATATATATATATATATATATATATATATATATATCAATCATTCATCATCTTCACATCTCAATTCACATTTAACATATCTCATTTCACATACATATCTCAATCCATCATAATCCACACCAATTATACAATTTACAACATCATTTCCATATTCATAATTCATGTCAATCTTACAATTAACAATATCATTTCCACATCCATAATTCACACCAATCTTACAATTAACACTATGCCAAGACCTCGCCACATCTGATACAAGTGATACAGGTTAATTGCCTCTCACATCAAACCAGGGTCACGCCCTCCCTGTAGCATCACTTACCCAGGGGCCGTGCCATCCCTAGTCATTAAGAAGTACGCTCGTCCCTGAAGCATCACCTACCTAGGGTTCGTATCATCCCTGATCATCCGGGAGTACGCTCGTCCCTGAAACATCAACTACCAGGGTTCGTATCATCCTTGATCCTTTAGTGTGAGGAACCACAATCAAATTATAATCCATACAGTCTCTTGCAATTAACCCTATGCCAGGGCTGCCATAATCGACATAACTGGTGTGTGTTAACTGTCTTACTCATCCCACACCATGTTAGGGTCACGCCCTCCCTGTAGCACCACTTACCCAGGGGTCGTGCCATCCCTAGTCACTGATGTGAGGCACCACAATCACAATCATAATCACAATCATACAACATCTCATCTCATAATTCAAATTCACATCACGTACACCATTCCACCTCACATACACAACAGATAAGCCCAACAAAATAAGGGTTTACACACCCCTCAAGTAATTCACATCAAGATCATTCATTCTTATCAATCAATACAATAATAACATTCATAAATTAATATTATAAACAATGGAATTATTAATTTCATATAACTTTAACATAAACAATAAAACCCCCAATTCTTTCAAAACCTAACTCACAAGCACTTTTCTACAGTTTCGTTCTCCCTCTTAGATCATCATTCTTACAAATTAAAAATATATTTCTAATCCTCAACACATAGAATCTAATGGTATCATTAATTCCTCAAACAGAAATATTTCAATTTTTCCAAAACCTAGCCTACAGACATTTTTCTATAATTTCGTTCTCTCTCCCAGAGCATCATTTTTTACAAATAAATCATATATTCATAATCCTAAATTAATACAGAATCAAATAATGCCAATAATTTTTCAAACAGAAATAATTATAAAATTACTCATAATTCTAAGGGCTCTTATTCTACCCAATTCCCTCATGTAACTCCACATATAAATAATTCCCTTTTCCCCCGTACCTGGATAAACAGCCGTTGAAACTACAACAGGGATCTCTTGGTCTCCTCCTCTAAGTGCTCCATGATCTTCAGAGAGAAGAAGAGGGGAAGAAAAAAGAATAGAAGAGGATAGGAAGAGAGAATGAGAGATGTGAGAAAATGAGAGGTAATGCCTCCTATTTATAGGAATCTGCCTCAGCTAATCCGGAATTGCCCGTTCCAAAAGTGGAACGGTCGTTCTGGACCCTCCAGAACCAAGCAAAAACCTCAACTGGAACAGCCCGTTCCAAAACTGGAACAGCCTGTTCCAAAACCCAGCAGAACGGCCCGTTCTACATTCAGAACGGTCCGTTCTCCAAACTAGAACGGCCCGTTCTCCAACCGGAACGGCCCGTTCTCAACTACGTTTTTTAGGCAAATTCTTTATTCCGGAACGGCCCGTTTCACTTTCGAAACGGCCCGTTCCAGGCAACGAATTGGGCCCACGGCCCAGTAAAAATTTGGGCTGTTACACTCTCAGGTTGGGATTAGGTTGGGCAAGCTCAGGCTGCGCCGAGCGCGAATATGTTTATAAATAATTGATGCTTATGCATGTTTAAAGTTGAAGATTTGGATCATGTATGTATGATATATGATGTATGGTGAGGTGTGATTCATATGTATGCATAGTGATGATATATATGAATGTTTGAATATGATATGACATGTGTATATGTTCATATGGTATGTTTATTGATCATAATGGTGGTAGACCATGTATGATGTGTGATGCATTATTGCATATGATGCTTTATGGCATGAGTATGTTTATTGACCATGATGGTGGGTAGACCATGTATGATGTATGATGCATTATTGCATGTGATGTCTTATGACATGTGTATGATTGTTGATCATTATGGTGGGCAGACCATATATGATGTATGATGCATGATTGCATGTGATGCCTTATGGCATGAGTCTAGCCTAGGACTTGAGGAGAGGAAAAATATTTTCGAACTAGAAGAGCTCACATAGAGTCTCTTGAGAGTGGTGCTTGGATAGGCCACTGATATATGAAAGTGGTGCTCTGGGAGGCTACTAGATTTGGGAGAGTGGTGCTCAGATAGGCCACTGGGTTGGGTGAGTCTTCTTTAAGTCCTTAGCTAGTGTTGGAGTAGGGTATGAGGTCGAGGGTTATTCCCTTAACCAAGTACTCGGGAAGGTGCGTGGATCCTTGCGGATAGTCGGTGGGCGAACTCCACAATTGACTTGGTTAATGCATGCCAAGGTCGTGGTAAGCCCGTACCCAGCTGTGCTATACCTGACGGTGGATCTGGACTTCCAAGTGTGTAAGTAACATCATCCGAGTAAACCCGAGTGAGGATTATATATCCTGTTTAGCTGTGACCGAGCGGGCGCATTGGGCGTGAAAACGGTTGGGGTGGTTTCGATAGGATGTAATGTCACTTATATAGCTCTATTGTTGTGGAGATCTCCTAGGTGTATGCGTGACAACGCATTAGATGATTGATATGCATTGATATCTGTCATGAGATGCATTTATTGCATGATTATTAATATGATGAAGTGTGGTGTTTGACTTCATGAATAATGAATTGTATTTTATGCATGAGTAGTATTGGATAGAGTGAATGGTGTGACTCTATGAATATGATTGATGGTTGGATGATTGTGTAGTATAGATTATTGTTCTATACTTGTATGACGGATTTGTGAATTCTAGCTTACCCTTCTGTTTCCATGTGGTGGAACTGCGATGATCATACTTGGTATGGGAGCAGGTCAGGGCTAGCTTGGAGTTGGGGTGACCGCTGCGAGACGGGGAGTTTGATCCTCGTGTTAGGGTTACCAATTTAGGTAACATTTTTGTCCGTGCTTGACCGGCACTAGGAAATATTATTTTTGGGATGACTGTACATATATGACGTTTTATTTTGTATTTAAAAAATTGTTATTTTTATTCTTATCTATATCTGTATGTATGAGTTATTCAACTTAATATTTTCTTAGTTCACTAGTAGTAGTGCAATTCCACTAAGTGTAGAGACCATGGTGGGTCGTTACAGTTCCGGATCCGAACGTTATGTATTATTTTTGCGCCCTAGAACGGCCTTTTCTGAAATCAGAACGGCCCGTTCTGAAATGAGAACGACTCGTTCCCAGGTACAAATTTTAGGCCCTTTGATTGGTTTGGAATGGCCCGCTCTAGTTTAGAACGGCCCGTTCCAACCTACAATTTTAGGCCTTCTTAGGAGTCTCGGAATGGCCCGTTCCAATTCAAGAATGTCCCGTTCCGGACTTTGGAACGACCCGTTTTGAATTTGGAACAGCCTGTTCCGGGCCACTAAAAATAGTTGATTTGGGCTTTTGGGCCCTCTAATGTCCTATCTTGTTGTTTGTATGCCCCTGGACGAAATTGGGTGTCTACAAGCACAACACCCAACACTAGGAATAAGCCTCATTTTCAGCCTCATCATCCACATGATGATCCTCATTTACAACACATACACAAGAGCACCAACAAAAGAATAGGGCAGTGAGAAACATCTCACTCTGACTCACAGTATAGAATATAGTCGGGTAACCAAACGCACAACAACAAGGTGTAACGACAATAATATATACATATACCTACATATACTTATATATATATATATATATGGATGTACTAATGACAAGACAATACAACAAGTTCAATCACGATTCACAACAACATTCATCACACATTAACACACATAATGCAATGGACATGAACTTCAATGTGCATATGCATGTGTTGCCACTAAAACATTTTAACACTACTCGAAGGCTCACTGCTCGAAGGCCTTTGCCTAAAGGTGAAATCTCAATTATGCATATGATGCATGCTTTACATACAAGACTTAATGCAATATCATGTATCATATTACCACAAGTACATGACATACACACATTACTCATATCATTGCTAAGCCAACTTGCCTAGACTTGATCCCTGTTAGGTCTCACCTTAGACTTCACATGACGTGACCATCACCTGGTCCACACATAAGCACAACACATTGTAATCCACAAGAGTCATGTTCATAGTTCAAATACACAATATTCACAATATTGCCCGATATAATACCTCAAGATAGAATCATTATGAAATCATCTAATCATATGTCAACACCTCAATCATACTCATTAGAATATTAGCATCAAACTAAGTATTTACATTAATAACTTAACGAGTCTAGCAACGTCATTGATATCACACATTAATTTTTTAGGCATCATTATCACCAAAATACCTTAAGATGTTAATAATCAACTCAAGTTATAACTTATTCACAATTATTCTTTCTCATGATTTCTCTTTCTTAAACATTGATATAGGTACCTCAAACCATTCATAAGATCAAACACTTAAAAGGTAAAGCCATTCATCATCACCAATCCTAAACTGCATTTCCATAATTAAATCTTCTATGACCATTTGTGGTCCAAACATGATATTTAGAGCTATGTACATGCTATCAAGTTGATCTTAATTTTTTTAGAAAGCTAAGACAATTATCTACAACTTCTATGTTGGACACGAGGGTTAATTCTACCATCTACTAATTTTAAAAATTACAAAATCGCAACATTTTAGCTTTAATTTGACAATCTGACCTTCACTCACTAAATTGATCATAACTTGAGTTCTAGACCTTCTTTTTAGTATTTCCAACGGAATTGGAAAGCTAACATTCAGGGTTACAACTCATATGAAGATCACAAAATCTAATTATGATATTCTCAAGTTTGATGTGACATTTTTTCACGTCCAACCAGAGAAGGACAAAACCTGTGCCCGACGTGATTGATGTCTCGCTCAACGTGAAACCTCTTGGGAACAATGTCAAATGGTGCCCGACATGACCCATTTGACACATACCAATTCATAAGGAACCTTATAAAGATTGTGCCAAAATCGCACAATACGAACCCAAAACCCCAAAACCCCAAAACTCCATATCAATTGGTAAAAATCATGATTAAAGCTTAATACTACTCTATTATACCATCAATTACTCAAATCCAACCTCAATTTCACATATTCATGCGATTAACATCAATCTTCACTTGGCTTTATGAATCAAGGGTTTCCTACAAGAACTACAAGCACTCACAAATTCTCAAATAATTCAAATTACACAAAATTACTATACATTATAACTCAAACATCACATATAATGCACATAATTACATACTTATATCAAATTTTCATACAATCACCTAAAATGCTTCCTTTAGGGTTCTCATATGAACCCACGGAGAATTCAAGATTTACAAAATTAGTTTACTCGAAAGTAAACATACATATACGTTCAAAACATTAATTAGAGCATTGAAGAATCACATGGAAGATAGAAACATAATACAAGTCACAATTTGAAATTTCCCCATCATACGATGCATACAATAAAGAATAGATTAGAGACCAATCTCAATATCCAATTATTCTACGTTTATAGCGAGGTTACTCACCCCCCCTTACCATGATAAACAGGATGTAGATCTCTGGGTTGATCTTCAATGATCTTTGGCTCTCCTAATTCTTCAAAACATGAAGTGTACGAGAGAAAATAAAAGTGAGAAGTATAAATGTAAAAATTGACGCAACCCCTCTTAAAACTCACCAACCTTCCTTTAACCTATTAGTAAAATAATTAAATCAAGATTACTCTCCCCTTCCTTTAAAGTATTTAAAACCTATAAATAATATATAAAATAAATATTTTTCCTCAAAATTATAAATAAAATAAAAAACATAAAACACATTTTCCAAAATACATTTAATTACATAATTAATTAAACACATATTTTCTCCAAATACTTTCTATAACAAAATAACATTAAAAACACATATTTCACCAATAAATATTATACAAAACAATTTTGTAAATATTTATTATTTAATTAAAAACACTTATAATTATTAAAAGGCTCTAAACTATTTTGTAAAATCCTTTCTATTAATTAAAACATTCTTTTAATAATTTCATAAAATTTGGGGTGTTACATAGAGAGCCTTTGACTTGCCCACACCCAATGTCAATCTACTTGTTCTTGACGTGAATGATGTAAAGAGTCTTTGTGTTAACCACGCCTAACAAAGCTAGACTTGAGCCCAACCTCATCCAGGCAAAGAGCCTCATCCAAGCAGAAAACCTCTACCTGACCCATACTTGGAGCTACAAAACTTGCACCAAACGTCAATTAGGCAGAAATCTACTAACCTGATCATGTCTGATGCCTCTCAACATGCATTCAACGCCTCTCAATTTGAGCCTAGTGTCATCAAGTTAGAGAGCTTCTTGAGTAATCACGCCTGTGCCTCTCATTTCCACGCCCAACGTAATCAAGTTAAAGAGTTCCTCATTGACTTAAGCCAAACACTACCAATCCTATGTTCGATGTGGTCAGGGCAAAAGTCCCAAACTCGAGTCACATTTGGCACCATGAATGCATGCATGGTGATTTTTGCACGTAGCATAATCACCAATTTGGCTTAAAACCTACAATTAACTCAACAAATCAAGCACACAACTCATGTAGGCAACATATATGACTCAATTCAAGTAAAGCTACAACATGCAACCACCAAAACTCAAAATCATCAAGTCTTCCAAAGGCACCTTCAAGAGCAACATCTCCAACAAAATCATCATGCATCTTATAATTTGAAACAATCTCAACTACAAATGATGATTTCAGGCAACAAACAACAATTATAATTAACAACTTTAATCAACAAACTTTCCTTACCTTGAATCATGTGAAAACGAGAAGAGGAAAGGAAGAAGTAAGAATGACTCAAACTCTCTGCACGAATCTTGACCTCAAATTCTTGGCTTCCAAACTTTGGATCTAACAATCTATTGTCACAACTTTGTTGAAAGAAGGATCTTACAAGGTTCTCGAAGAAGCAAGATTTTCTCTAGCTTAAGTCTCTCTAGTTTATCTCTAATTTTTCTTAAGATATGAACTTATGAGGTTCATGTCTTACGAAAAACCTTAAATACTTCTTCCTAAACTTGGTCAACTCGACCATAACTAAATCTATCTCAACAACAAATTAAATCTCAAGAATTTCTAGACCTTTAATTTAAATAGATATTTGTTATAATTTGGTTGGAATTTCATAAAGTTAACTTAGTTGTGATTTAAGTTTTATTTATCTTTTATTAGTCTATATAAAAGAAGGAATTTTTGGAGAGAAGCTGATGGAGCTTGTTCTACACTTTTTGGTGGATTTCACTTAGGCCATCAATACAAAGCGATTATGGTGTATCATAATTATTGATAAGTAAAAGTGCTTATTAACAACTTCCATTAGAGTGTGATGACATAAAAATTGCTTAAAAATAATTAACGACTCTTAAATAAGCAACATAACTTAGAACACAAATCACTCCCATAAATTAAAAAATATTTATTTCTTATATTTAATTAAATTAATATTTAATTATAATAATTACATTAATTTTTTTAATTGTTAAAAAATGAAGTATAAATACAAAATTATAAAAATGTGAGTAACTTTTAAGATTTTATCATTAGAACAAAACTTATAAAAATACAATTTGAATTACTTAAGAATAATATAACATAATAGAAAAACCTTAACAAGTTGTTTATGAAGCTTCTTAGAGAATTCAATGTCTCACTTAACAAGGAGGTCAACAATTGAAACTACACGTCAAGTCATTTCGCTCAGCGAAATCACTATCATCACTAAGCAGAGATCCTTCGAAGTCTAGCAAAATAATGAATTTCGCTTAGCTAAACTTCAACTTTCACTAAACAAAAATGCATCCCCAATAATAAACAAGAGACAAAATAATTACGGAGGATATGATGAGAGATAATGGAAAAACATTAGAAGTTAATAAAATTAATTGTATATATAAATAATAATTACATGATATATATATATATAGAAAGTTTATTTAAAAAAAAAAAACTGTAACTACATTATCTCTTTAATATATTAACAAAGCAATTTAAGTGGTATAACTATAAAACATATTATTGATGATGTAAGTGAAAAGAAATTAAAACTTTAGCCAAATTTCGTGGACAGCAATTGGACAAATTAAAATAGACACTGGAGAAAAATAAGACGCGTGGAATCCAGGTCATTTATTTCCATTAGTGATATATGTGGTGTTAAAATAATTTGGTAATATTTAGGAGAAAAAATAAATCGTACTATACCTTTAATTAATGATGAAAATTGATACAGTGGTTTAAAGTTTAGAAATTGGTAATTTTATGAATGGAATTAAAATCAGTATTAACATAACTAAATTTTTCATTATTCTGTAAGGATTACATAGGAAAGTAGCATTAGGTAGAACAAAATTATTCTCACTATATACTTTTTTCTATTGCCTTTTGAATTTTTTTTTTTCATTCCCTTTTATATATTTCGTTTTAGAAAATCTAGTAATGTCGTAATAGTTGCTACAGTAAAAAGTAAAATTATTTACATATTCACTCTCGTATCTTCAATTTCGAAAGAAAAAAAAAATAGAAAAGTGCTATTGTTTACAATGTAATGACGTTGGTGCAAAGTATGCATGGCAAACTTCCAGTTTCCAGGTATGATTAAGTAGGAATATGTGGGCCTGTGATCTCTCTCAAATGGCCCAAATCTTCATTTTCATAATAAATGGTCCAAAACTTCTAAAAATGATTATTTATTATAAGGTCATCCTATTCACACTCCTTTTATATCCTTCGGATTCTTTCCCTATTTTTCTTTTCCTTTCAAAAATGCTTTCTATAGAAAATAATTTCCATAATTTAGTTAATTTATTTATTATATGTATATGATTTTTTTTTATTAAATAACTTAATAACTTTTATGTTAAATAACTTTCTAAATAAAATCCGCCAAAAAACAATTCTTTCTAAAAATTCGTCTTTAATAAATTTTTAATCTATTAAATATGAGGTAAATTTATTTTTGATCCCTAAAATTTAAATTTTGTAATTTGAAAAAAAAAACTTATTTAATTACTCTATTCAAATATCATTAGCGGATTTGTTAGAAAAAATATATCACCTAATACTCAATGTGTTGCACAAAATTATTTATTAATATATATGTTTATCAGTGAAAATATTACATTAAGTTTAACAAATATTGTACAACTGACTCAATCTATCATTATCAGTGATGTTACTACGATCTTGAAAAACTAAAATAAGTTTCTTTTTTTTTTAAATTAGAAGATTAAAAAATCAAATTTAAATTTAATTAACCATAAAACAATATTATCCTAAACTTAAACGAATAAAAATGTATTTAATCCATAAAATTTTATATTAATGTATTTAATTCAGTTAATTTTGGGGTTTAACTTTTTTATTTGTATTCTTTTCCAAAAAGAATACAACTTTTTATTAGTTTTAAATAACTTGATAAATAAGATATAAAAGATAAATATTAGACAAATCAAAATTAGTCAACATTTATATATATATATATATATATATATATATATATATATAATACATATGTGAGATACAAAATAATACAATTGAAATGAAATACATTCAAAACAAATACAAAGATAATGTGCAAATTTTCCTCTTCCTTTGATATGTACAACCCCAATATTCAGTGCTTGCTTGTGTGACTCTTAAGGCACCCCACGTGAAGATTTAAGCGTCCATCCTCTTAATAACTATCATTTGATCAAGCATGACTCGAAGTATCCCAAAATTTCTCTTAAATTATTCCTACTTAAAGTGATTTAACATAATTAAGTATTTTCAAAGTGTGATTGTTGTTCTATAACACATAGTGAATATACACACTTACTAGACATAAGACTATATATTGTACTAAATTACTTTATTTTATTTTTATTTTTCTTAATAATTATACTTATATGGTTATTGAGTAATATACCAGAATGAACTCCTACAAACCTCATGCATTTATCTCTTTCAAATACCACACATGAGTTATTAGGCATGCCAGCTTTATATAGTCCATTTGATATCTACATATCTGAGAATCAATTAATAAATTCTACTCCACATTGTTGACAAAATTTTGGATTGTCCCTTACAAGGTATGAATTTTCTTTAAAGGAAATATCCAAATTCTTCAAATCAATTAAAAAACATGCCAATGGTCTAGTTTCTTATTATTTTTTCAAAAGGCAAAGAAAATATATTATTAAAGTGTTCTAAGAGTATAAGATGAAAATTAAAAGAAGATATACAATGAAGGTTAGACTAATATGTAGTCAAATAATGAAAATTGATTTCCATCAAATTGAACCAAATAAAAAATAAATAAAATACTAATAAATGGTGAAATTTTGTCAAAGAAAAAATGCATATTGAAAAGAACTCACGTGGAGGAGCAATGTGAGTGATGAGTAATAAGGGTAAGAAAATAAGATGAGGGTAAACAAAAAGGATAATTTAGATATCATATTAAAATTCATGAAAAATAAAAATATTGAGGTGTGTAAAGTAAAAAATGGGTGTAAATAGCAACCCTTATTTATATCCTATCTGGGCTTGTGGTCTGCATAGCGGGCCTTACTTGAGTATCATTTTTAGTGTTGGCTCCATACATCATGTACAGTAATCTATTTTCTTTTAAATGATTTAAAATATTTTTAAAGAGCTTTTTTTAGATTTGGAAATAACTAATAAGAGCAATACCATGTCCAATTAGATCTGTGTTATATAAATGTAGGCTCAAAACGAAAATATATTGAGACTATTTTTTATTACAGATATTAATCTTGTAATCCATTACGTCATTGTTTGTTTATCGCTAACACCTTGCGTGCTTTTTAACCGTCTAATTCCATCAAAAAGATAGTGATTAAAATCAGGATGTTCTAGGACAATTTTTCTTTTTATAATGTTATTAGTAAAAATTATTTCCAAGCTTTGTTGATCATTAATTTTTACTGAAAAATATGGTTGGTCTTTTTTAATAAAATATTTTCTCTTGATCATATTCTTTTAAAACAAAATTTGAATATGAGGTTTTGTGAGGACCCTATTTTTTTTTCATCTTCCATTTTCACCCTTACTCATTTTTTCAGCCTCACTCACTCTTCCTCACACAACCCTTTTCTCTCCAAACTCTCACTTCTCATTTTCTCTCTTTTGCTTGTGGCGATTCTTGGCAGCTGAAGGTGCATAAGGGGTGTGAACTGATTTCCTCAAGCTGATTTCCTCTCCATTCACTTCCAAGCTTCTCTTCTCCTTCATTCTTTTCTTCCCGAAGCTCGGAACCTTCACCCGAGGTAAGGGCAGCTAGTGATTTTTTTTCTTTTGTTGCTGTTTTGGCTGTGGATGAGTTTTAGAAACTCATTAGATGCTTATTGATGGTTGAATTCGTGGCTGTGTTGAATGAGAACTTGTTTTTGGGGGTTTCGGAATTTTGAGAAAATTTGGGAAAATCCTTGATTTGTTGTTGCATGTTGAAAAAGGTAGTATTTTTGGATTCTTGGATGAAAATGTAGAAATTTGAACCGATTGCATGTGATGTTTTTGGTTATTTTGCAGATGTTTGAAGAATTTTTCGAAAATGGAGGGTTGCTGCTGAGCTTTGCGCTGAGCGCTGTTCATCACGCTGGGCGCGTGGTCACCAGGAGACCCCATTTGGCCAAGCTCGCCGGGCGCAATGATGAGTGCGCCGGGCGCGCTTGAGAATGTGGGTCTCTGGTTGACCCGCGCTGGGCGTGACGTGGACCGCGCTGGGCGCGATACTCATTGTAACTTGTTTTTGGGTTCTTGAGGCTGCGCTGAGCGCGGCCCTTGTCGCGCTGGGCGTGAGACTCCTTGGGAGTCTCTGCCTTGTGGGCGTTGGGCGCAATTCTAAATTGTGCTGGGCGCGAGACCAAGGGGTGGTCTCTGCCTTACCCGCGCAGAGCGCTGGGTGAGGTACGCCGGGCGCGTGAGACTCTTTTGAGTCTCTGCCTGGCCAGCGCTGGGCGCAATAACCATTGCGCCAAGCGCGAGAGAGCCTTGGGTTCTCTAGCTGAGTTCCGCCGGGCGCGGGCACACCTGCGCTGGGCGCGCTGACCCCCTAGTGCTCTCTGGTTGCGCTGCGCTGGGCGCAACCACGTATGCGCCGGGCGTGGAGATAAGATTGTTGTGTATGATGTTTTATGTTGAGTTGAATTGAAATGGAAGGTTATGAAATGATGTCTAGTAGATAATGTTGTTGTTAATATTGAATTGTATCTGGTGAATGTGTTGAGAAGTGGTGTTGTGTTGTAGATGATATGTTGAGCTGTGAAGCTGATGTGTTGAGTTGTATAGATGTACAGTTGTGTTGAGTTGCAAGTTGATATGTTGAGTTGTATAAGTTGTGTTGTGTTGGAATGTTGATGTGAGTTGATGTAGGCCGCAAGGCTGAGTTGTTGTAGGCCGCAAGGCTGAGTTGATGTAGGCCGAAAGGCTGAGTTGTTGTAGGAGATCTCCGAGTTGATATGCGTGACGACGCATTGCATGCTTATTGATGATAATGTTGAAAACCAGCGGAATGTATGTTGATGAAGTGTTGATAATTGTAGTTTTTATATTTCCTAAACCTTTATATATGTTGTTCCTTTTTATGCTAGCTTACCCTTTGTGTTTCCATGTGGTTGGACTGCTATAATCGTACTATGTACGGGAGCAGAGCAGGGATAGGTGGTGGATAGTGATGAGTCGACAGCTGGTAGATGGAGTTGACTTCTATGAGCGCTTTGTTTGTTTTGGTCACTTGGCATAGTGACTTTTGATGAAATTCTTGTATTGCATGCCCTAACTCTAGTCGGACTCGGGACATATGTATATATTTATATTCTAGACTCTATATTTATATACTTGTTCTATTCTGTCTAGTGTTTCCAGTATGTTATAGTGGTGAGTGTAGTGGTCAGCCGGGTCGTTACAAGTTTTACTTAAGAAATGTACTGTGTTCAATACTACTTAATTAGATAAATAATTTATTATTTAAAAATAAGTTTCTCTTATATGCATATATAAATGATTTATTAGTTAAAAATAAGTTTCTCTTATATGCATATATTTCAATGCAAAGTCTGTAATATTAAATCATTAAATTAAGCATATGTAATTATGTTTATCAGTTTAAATTTATTGTATATATAAAAATCTTTAATACAAAAGTACAATAAAATATCTAATTTAAAATGAAATAACATTGAATTGAACTTAATTTCTCCAACGAGGTTTTAGGTCGATCAATTAAAGCACGTCTAACCACCTAATCTTCCCCTATATATATATATATAGAGATCTGTTTATTCTAAGAATAAGTATTTACTTCGTTCAATAATTTATGTTTTACATTAAATTTTAACGATCCAACCGTTGAATTAAAAATTGTTAATGAATAGATCAAGTTTACAAATTTTCAAAAAAAATTGAAAACTATTTGATAGTTTATTTCATTAATTTAGATTGATGGATAATCATAAAATTATTTTATACAGTGATTTGAATTAATGAAACAAAGTATTAAATAATTTTTTTAATTTTTTTTTAAATTTACAAACTTGATCTACGCATTAATAACTTTAAATTCAACGATTGAATCGTTGAAATTTAATATAGAACATGAGTTATTGAATGAAGTAAGTCTAAATAAACGTACTCCTAGAGTAAACGAATCCCTTTATATATATATATATATATATATATATATATATATATATATATATATATATATATATATATATATATATATATATAAGAAGGATCTAATTACTTCACTTAATAACTCGCATTCTACGTTAAATTTCAACGATTCAACGGTTGAATTAAAAGTTCTTAATATATAGATTATGCATGCAAAATCTTCAAAAGATTGAATTCTATTTGACACTCAATTTTATTAATTCAAATCAATGTATAAAATAATTTTATTATTTTCGATCAATTTAACTATATATATATATATAAAGAGGAATCTATTTATTTTAAGAGTAAGTCTAGTTAGACTTACTTCACTCAATAATTCATACTCTACATTGAATTTTAATAATTAAACTATTAAATAACAAGTTCTTAATGTATAGATCAAATATGTAAAATTTTAAAAGATTTGAAAATCATATGATACTTTATTTTATAAATTAAAATTTATGGATAACCAAAAAAAAATTAATATGTTGATTTGAATCTATATAATGATATCTTATTTTTAAATTTTTTTTAAAATTTGCAAACTTTATCTATTCTTTAAGAATTTTTAATTCAACGATTAGATTGTTAAAATTCGATATAGAATCATAAGTTATTAAGTAGAGTAAATTTAGCTAGACTTAGTTTTGGAGTAAGTGGATCCCTTGTCTCTCTCTTAGAGAGAAAGGAGGGATCCGCTTACTCTAAGAGTAAGTCTTGAAAGATTTACTCCATCAAATAACTTATGTTTTACATTAAATTTTAACAATCTAACTGTTAAATTAAAAGTTATTAATGTATAGATTAAGCCAAAAAATTTGAAAATCATATGATACTTCGATATATAGATTCAAATCAATTGTATAAAATATATTTATGATTATTCATCAATTTGAATTAATGAAACAAAGTATCTCAAATAATTTTTAAATTTTTTTAAAATTTGTAAATTTAATCTATGTATTAAGAAATTTTAATTTAATAGTTGGATCGTTGAAATTTAATTTACAACATGAATTATTGAATGAAATAAGTCTACTAAGATTTATTTTGTAACGATCCATCATAGTCTTACACTTAACAGAATCAACAACTTGCAACAAAATCAACTAATTACCTAGGATTAATATAAACACACTACCTAGATATTTGCATCATAATATATATATATATATATATATATATGTGTGTGTGTGTGTATCTATATACATGTGTGTGTATAAACCAACTGAGAAAATAAAATAACTATATAGATACATGTATATGTACAATAACCTGACATTGTAAAATGAAAATTCTAAGTTACTGAACAAGCAACAACTATCAAAAACTACCGCCAACAATAGCACCAAGATACATGCCAAAAGCATGGCTCCAAAAGCCTCCAACCTAACCTTGTCATGCTCCCATGTATACATAATTATCGTAGTTCAACCACGAGAAAAAAACATGAAAGGGTAAACTAGTGTTTAAAAGAATGAATATAAACAAGTATAGAGGTAAACATGTATACTAAAAACACCAACATGTAAACCATAACATATCACCTCATGGTCTACAACATAGAAACCAACAAACATATCTCAACATGCCATTCAACAACCTTACAAAAGTAAACAACTTACAACATATTTTACCACTTCCATGCCATTCAACAATGTAATCATCAAAGCATATGAACAACACCAAATCACACCATATCATATGTATACCTACGGTTCCATTCAACCCGCGCCTAACATGGGTGAGACTAAAGATCCCCCAGGCACAATCATGCATGGTGTGGTTAGAAATCACGTTTGGCCCCATTTAAGGCAAAAATGAGTCTTTTTCCTCATATCTGACATCACTCTATTAATGTCCGATGCTAATTCAAGTATAGACAATATTTGGCGTGACCAAGTTAGAGGATTTTCTCTCTCCTTATGCCCAATGCCAGCAATCCTATACTCAATGTGACCAAGATAAAAACCCTTGATTCGAGGCATGCCTGACACCATGAAGGTGTGCTCGATGGGATGATGAGTTATACACTTAGTAGACTCATGAATTGGTTATCCCTTCACCTGAAAATTAGGAACTCAACATGTATTACAACAAATCAAACTATACATCATCAACAACTTGAATCCACTTAGAATATCAACATCAACAAATATTAAGATCAAATCATGCATTTCACCCCCACCATACACAAGAACAACGAAAACTTTCAACATGCACCATACACAATCTCCACCTTCGAATTCATCAACACAACCATGAATATAAAGAATCTAATAATACACATACAATTCAACAATTTAACCATGAATCAATTCTAACTTTCCCTTACCTCAAAAACCAAGAGGAAGAGAGAAGGAGAAAGTGGTTCCAAGATTCTCTAGGAAACTCTGTATGACTCAACAACTTAGATTCATGATTCTAAAGACCTGAATCAACAAACACAACTGATAAAAATTTTGGAAAAAGAATCACTCTCTCAAGAGAGGGTTCAAAGATGTAGAGAAAATTCATTGACTCTTCTCTCTAGCTTTTCTTTAAAGTTTTTTGAGATATAAGCTTATGAGACTTAAGTCTCAAAAGAAACCTTATATGCTCTCCATCTTAAGGTCAAATTGGATCTTTGTCTAGAGAAACTTTATAAACACTTAAAAACTTCTCAAGATTCCCTTATTTCCTAGAGTTTCTCACCAACAAACCTCAAAACAATATAACACATAATTATCAATAAAAATATAATAATTAACAAAAATGTACAATGTTACGTATTATTGGAGTAAGTGAGCATGTGTGTGTATATAGATATATTAGTTATGTTATTTGTATGTACACTCTAAAATAGAATGAATTAGGGTTGGATTAATAAAAAAAAATAGAAAGAAAGAAAAAAAATATAAAGAGAAAATAATAGATGTCATAGAAGAAAAAAATGACATATATAAATGTAAGAAAACGGAATCAAAATTAAATGAATGAGGAAATAAATGTATGTTTATAACTTTTATTTTTTATTTTTGGAGAATGTTATAGAAAAGCAAACATACACAATGTATTTACATAGCTAGGTTAGATTAGCACATATTCATAATAACATATTAAAGACATTAAATATTATTTTTACTAGTCACTATTCAAATCTATGAAAAAATAAAATAATATATTATTTTGTAACGATTATTAGAAAATTGGAAAAAAAAATTCTTATACAAATTAATTCAACCAAACATATGTTTACTCCTATTTGAAAAGTAGATCTAAAAATGAGTTAACTTCAATTGGGCTTTATAAAGACGGAGACTAACCGATTCTTACATTTGAGATACGAGTTTGGCTTAATAGAGGAGTTTTCATAATATGATCGTATCCTTTTAAAAGTTAAACCTAACTTGGAAGTTTCTTAATGAATGTATACTTTAAATAAAGTCATTTTCTTTTCAATGTAATGTAATGTGACATTTTAAATATTTCAACCACTTGCACCAAAACAAATTAATGACTTAAACTAATATTTTAAAACAGTAGTGTAAAAATGTATATATTTATTATTATTATTATTATTATTATTATTATTATTATTATTATTATTATTATTATTATTATTATTATTATTATTATTTACTCAACTAAGTCAGTTTGTTAAACTTAAAAGACTTAAATTTATTTTTAATTTTTTAAAATTTAAATTGATTTTGTTAGCATTGTAATTCTTTAAAAAAAAATCTAATTTTAATCTTTCTGTTCAAAGCCGTTAGTAAATTTGTTGGACAAAACTCATTCATTAATTAATATCATTGTTAATAAAAATATTATATTAGATTTAATTAATCTTGTTTAATTGATTAAATCAGTCACTTTTTGTCATGTCACTAGTGGTCACGAAGAATTAAAATAAGTTTTTTTTTTTTAAATTATAGAGACTAAAAATTAATTTTAAATTTGAAAAAATAAAAATAAGTTTAATCTAAATTTAAAAGATTAAAAATATATTTAAATCAATTTAAAAACTTAAAATTAACTTTTTATACTTAAATATATTTTTAGTCCCTCATATTTAAGGTCAATTTGTTTTTAATCCTTCAAATTTAAAATTGGTCTATTTAGTTCATGTAACTCCAAAAAAATCTTGTTTTAGTCTTTTATATTCATTCTTTTAAGAAAATTTGTTAAATATTTTCACATAAAATCCACCTTCTAGTATTTCTCTTAGTGAAAATATTATGTTAAACTCAGTAAGAACTGTATAATTGTGTCAATCTATCACTTTTAGATATGTGAAACCCTTTCCCCCTCTCTTTTCTCCCCTCACTCTCACCCATTCAAAACTCTCACTCACTCTCAATTCTCACTCGCGGATTTATTCTTTGGTGAGCTTAGATGCTGATCAAGCCTAGGAAGATTTAGCTGAGCCGTGCGGAGCTTCTTCTCCTTCGCCATTTCTTCCTCTCCGTCCGTTTTCTTCTTCTCCGTTGAGCTTGCCTTCTTCCTGGGGCTCGGATTCTTGCACCGAGGTAAGGGAAACTAGTTTTGCATATTTTTGGCTGAAAATGAGTTCTAGTAGCTCATTGTTGTTTGAAGATTGAATGATTTAAGCTGAGATTGATGAAAATAGAGTTTTCGGGGTTTCGGAGTTTTGATGAAAAATTTAGGTTTTTCTTGTTTGATGATTGCATGTGTGAAAAGATTATATTTTTGAACTCTTGGATGAAAATGTAAGCTTTTGGCTGGTTTGCATGTGCTGAAAATGTGAAGTTTTGTAGGTTTTGGGCAAGATTTTTGAACTTGTTGAAGTTGCTGCTGGGTAGCCCGCCGGGCGTGTGACCATCAGAGGGCTCCTTTTGGACAAGTCGTCGGGCGCAGTGGTGTGTGCGCCGGGCGAGCTTGAGAATGGGAGCCTCTGGATGGCCCACGCCGGGCGTGACTTGGACCACGCCGGGCGCGCAATCAGTATGTGACATGTTTTGGGGTTCTGGTTTCGCGCCGGGCGCGACCATTGTCACGCTGGGCGTGGGGACTCCTTGGGAGTCTCTGCCATGGGGCGCTGGGCGCAATTTGAATTGCGCTGGGCGCGAGAGACCTAGGGGAGGTCTCTACCTTCCTCGTGCCGGGCACGGGTCTAGACACGCCAGGCGCATGAGACTCCTTGGAGTCTCTGCCTGGGCATGCACTGGGCGCAATCTGAATTGTGCCAGGCGTGTGAGAGCCTTGGGCTCTTTGGCTGGGTCACGTCGGGCGCAAGCACTCTTGTGCCGAGCGCGCTAGCCCCTGGTACTCTCTGGTTGTGCCACGCCGGACGCGACCATGAGTGCGTCGGGCGCGTGTGAGGATGTGGAATTATATGCTGATAGTTGTTGAATTATGCTGAAATTGTTGATAGATGTTGTTTTATGTCGAACTAAGCTGTGTAATTGATGAATATGTTGTGCTGACTAGATGATAATGCTGAATAATGATGTTAAGCTATAATATATGTATATTGTCGTGCTGAGCTGGGCTGTTATTGATGATTTAATGCTGATTTATAATATGGCTGTACTATAGAATGTTGAGCTGAGTTGTGAATAGTAAGCTATGTTGAATACTACTTAGCTGTGCTGTATGCTGATTTGTTGTGTTGTATTATGAGCTGTGTTAGCTGGGCCGTGAGTTGTTTGGTTGTGTTGTATATTGATGAGCTGTATGTTGGTTATAGCCACTGTTGTGGTGCTATTATAGCCGCTAAGTCGGTGCTGTTATAGCCGCTAAGTCGGTGTTGTTATAGCCGCTAAGTCGGTGCTGTTATTGCTGCTAAGCAGTGCTGTTATAGCCACTAGAGTGGTGCTGTTATTGCTGCTATGCAATGCTGGTATTGCCGCTTCGCGGTGCTGATATTGCTGAATGTTGTGATGTAGTATAAGCTGGTTGATGTGCTGATAGCTATAGCTGTTTACCATTCATATTATTATATATGTATGTTGATTTCTTTTCACTAGCTTACCCTTTGTTGTTTCCATTGTGTTTGGACTGCGATGATCATATTGTTATATGGGAGCAGAGCAGGGATAGGTTGGTGGCTGGTGGTAAGTCTGCAACTGGCAGATAGAGCTGATTTTTTTCGGGTGTTTTGTTGTTTTAGCTACTTGGTGTAGTAGCGATTGATGTATTTTATACACTTTGACTCTAACCAGACTTGGACCTTGTATATATATATATTCTAGACCCTATATGTATACACTTGTTCCTTTCTATGTGATGTTCTGGTGTGCTGTGCTGTGTGTAGTGACCAGTCGGGTCGTTACAAGATATGTTATTGTTGTCCTAATAAGGGACTAATATAAAATTTTTGAAAATTTTAAGAACTTAAAACAATAATTTTAAATTTAAGGATAGACAAATTTACTCTAAATTTAAGGAATTAAAAATATATTTAACTCTTTTATTTAGGATTACACGGTTAAATATTAAATAGGGTTATATAAAGATCGTAGATCCAATTTATTTAATAAATATTAGAAATTTAACCTAAATTTGACGTTAGCTCACCCTAAATATATGTAGTATATATCTCATAAGTGACTTGACTTATTTCTACCTCATGTCTTGTTGGCCTTAATCCAGCATCGGACTTTATTCTATCTATCCTTGCTTACATCACAATATTATTCTTGTCACAAATTAAGTGGAAGGAATTTGTGAATTATATATATATTGTGAGCTTTAATTGAAGAATGTAGAGTAAATTGAAAGAATTCATGATCTTGGTATCACTAGTGGAAAAATTGGCTTTTACGTCTCCTAAATTACGTCAAAATGGGCAAAGATCGACGTTATAAAAATGTGGTGGCACAACCGTAAATAAACAGAAGATAATTTACGTCGGCCTGGTAGGGGTCCGACGTAAATTATCAGTTCTACGTCGGCTCTATACCTGCCCGACGTAGAATTGATAATTTACGTCGGACCACTACCAGGCCGACGTAAATTATCTCCTGGTGCTACAAAACTCCCAATATTCTCATATTCCCGCGCGCGCCTTCTACTCTCCTTCTACTCTCATATTGATTCTCATATTCTTGTACGTAAGTTTCGGAGGCCCTTGTTTGGACACATTGCTCTCAGTCTAAGTCCTTGAAGAGTCTGCACTGAGGTAACTTTCATTCTCATATTCTTCCCATTATTTTGTTTATTTTTGTGTTTTACGTTCATCTGGAACGACCCGTTCTGCAAGGAGAACGACCCGTTCTGCATGGAGAACGGCCCGTTCTGCATGGAGAACGGCCCGTTCTGCTGGAATTTTTGTTCTTGTAATTTGTTGATTTGGAACGGCCCGTTCTAATGTCAGTACGGGTCGTTCCAGATGCATTAAAGAAGAGACTTTTTTAGGCATTGACCTTTAGTTTACCATCCATTCTGTTTGTGTATTATTTGTTTTTTTTATTAGTTATTATGTTGCTATATTGTTATTATGTTTTAGGCATTGACCTTTAGTTTACCATCCATTCTGTTTGTGTATTATTTGTTTTTTATTAGTTATTATGTTGCTATATTGTTATTATGTTTTTTACTTTATTTGTCTATTCAGTTAATTCATTGTTTTAATAATGAGAGTTTAATTTTTTCAGGATTGTGGAGGATTCTGGGTCTGGCAGTGGAAGGAGGGAAGGTAGATCTGTCACCCGATTGTCTGGGTTGACAGCTGGGCGCATTGCCAAGGAGAGGACACCGGTTGAGGTGGATCCTCATTCTGGCAAGGCATCAGGCCCAAATGCTGCCAAGTTTAAGAGCTATTTGGGAGTCCTAGCTCGACGACATGTTTCTATTATCATTCCATCATGGGATGACGTTCAGGAGGTTGACAAGAACCTCATGTGGCAGGATATTCAGGTATATACTTTCACATCCCTTGAATATTATATAACTTAAATACATTATTTATTAATTGTTGTTATTTTCATAGCAAAATTTTGACATTCTCAATACTGAGGTCATGAGGAGGAAGATGTTATCTTCCTTGGCCACCAGGTGGAGAGACTTCAAGACTTTCTTGACACGGGAGTGTGTATTTGGAGAGCGACAAAATGAGACTCCCTGTCTAAAGTACTAAATCACTGATGAGGAGTGGATGCAATTTCGTGCCACTCGATTGGACCCTTCGTGGCAGGTTAGTTATTGATAACTCTTACATTGACACAAATACTTAAGGTATATTTTAATTAATCTTATTTTCTTTTTTGTATTATTGCAGGCTAAAAGAATAGCTGCCCAAGAACGACAGGCCAAGAATGATGCACCCCATCTATTGTCAAGAGGGGGATATGAAAGAAAAAAAAAGGAAATGAAGAAGGCTAGGGCAGAGGCAGCAGAGGTTGAGTCTGCTGACCGTGTGGAGTCACCTCCCCGCCATGAGATGCGGATAGCAGCCCGGAAAAAATCAGATGGGCAAATGATTTCTTAGTCCAAGGGTCGTTGCGGATAAAATAGTAAGTAAAAATATATAAACTAACACTCTTCATTTCAACTCATTTAATTCATAAGTGTAGTTTAGGGTATACTTATTGTTAATATGTTGTAGGAGGGTTTAGTTGAGCAGAGCACCCAGGGCTCATTTGTTTCCGATGGTCGGAATGATATCCTCACAACGGCCATAGGAAGGCCAGAGCACGGAGGCCGTGTGCGTGGTGTTGGTGGTTCTTGGAGCCACCGAGATTTCTTTGGTGCCCGATCATCGAGGAGCACTGTTGACTCTTGCAGTCAAGAGGTTATGCAGAGATTGGAGCAGAGATTGGAGAGTCAGTTTGAAGAGAGATTGAAGAATATTCAAAAACAATTTGAACAGAAGTTTGAACTTTTGGCTCGTTCTCAGCAACAGACTGCAGTTGCTCATGATGGTGTTCGAGTCAGCACTAAAGGGAGTTGTGCTGCTCCAAATCCCTCACCGGATCAGACTCACACTGATGTACCAAACCAGTGTGAGTTATATGTTGAGGATGACCCCCCACGGTTAGTGGCTTTTGGCCGAGTATTTGAGGGTGGCTTAACCATCCATAGTGTCCCTCTACAGCCAGACTGGACACGGGTTGTGGTTGACCAAGTTCAAGATGCTGCTGCTCCAGTGCTTTTGCCCAATACAGAGGTTCAACTAGTGGGGCAGGCAACCGACACATTCTTAGCTTGGCCAAAACGTTTGGTCATGCCGCTTTCAGCACGGGCAAAGGTAATTATATTATTGCTCTTTTATATTCTTATAATTCTATTATTGTTTAACTAATTTTCATTATTTCTTTAGGATTTTATCAATCGTGGTAAGGAGGTCATCAGAGAACCTCATGTTGATGATGCTGATATCGCAGAAGCTGAGGGTGATCCCATATCTAAGCTTCTAATCATATTACCACGATTAAAGAAGAAACCAATTCAATTGTAGTGGGACATTAGAGTTTTTGGAGTTGATAGCTCTGATGTTCCACTATACATATCTTTGCCTGATGCATTAGAGATTGTTGGGGGAAACTCCATGTTAAATATATCTATCATACAGCTGTGGGCCATGTAAGTCATATTTTCTTTTATGAGTCTAAATTTACAATAATTACATTTAACTTATAATAATTATTTGTGTTAGGTACATGGACAAATTGAGTGTGGAGCAAGGACAAGCAGAAGTATATGGATTTATTGAGCCTCAATCAATCCAAAAATCAGGAAACACTCAGGTCCAGATCCAGCAATATATGCAAACATGGATGAGTGACTCAAGAAGAGATATATACATGGCTCCATACATTGACGGGTTAGTTTTTTAATTGGTTTTTTAATCATGGTAATTTTATAACTAATTTGTTTGTCATACAATGTAGGTCCCATTGGCAGTTAATGGTAATCATTCCTAAGGAATACACCGTGGTGTGGTTTTGTTCACTACATCGAAAACCAAGCCACGAAATTAAATGCCAATTACAAGGGTAACTAAATTTTTTCATTATGTTTTAAAACTGTAATTATATATATTGGCTAACATTTGTTTTTATTTCAATTAATTAGAATCGTGTCTGGAGCTAATATATTAAGTGGAAGAGGCAGATCATCAAAGTCATTGCATTTCATATGCCCTAAGGTTAGCAAATTAATTCATACAGTCAATAATATTTAAATTTATTGACTTTGGAAATAATAGTTATTTGTTTCTCATTTTAGTGTAATAAGCAACAAGACTCGTTTGAATGTGGCTATTACATCATGTATTGGATGAGAGCCATAGTTTCTGCGGGTATTATTGATTCTTGGGCGCAGATAATTCATATCAAAATTTATTTAACTATATTTACCTTTAGGATAATTAACATTGCATATTAATGACACTTAAATTAATGTTTCAGGTCTTTCAAGATCCATCTTCATTGCCCGAAGATGAGTTGCTCAAGATAAGAGAACAATGGACAACTTTTTTTCTAAGTTTAGTTAGTTAGATATTATGTTTATAGTTTGATAGTTAGTTAGTTTAGTTAGTTAGATATTATGTTTATAGTTTGATAGTTAGTTAGTTTAGTTAGTTAGATAGCATTGACAAACATATGTTTTATAGCTTTTTTAGGATAATAGGATTTATAGCTTTTGTCATTCAATTTTAAAATATAATTTGAATTTCTATTCTGGACTGCCTGGTTTAGATTTGGTATTTTGGACTATATTTATATGCAGGTGTTGGGTATATAAAAAATTTATAAACGTTTTAAAAAAAAAAATAGCCACAATTTACGTCGGACATGGCGTTGTCCGACGTAAATTTACGTCGGGCCTTGCAATGGCCGACGTAAATTTACGTCGGACCACTCCATGTCCGACGTAAAATTATGGCTGTTTTTTGTCCCTTTTACGTCGGTCTGTGAGAATCCCTGACGTAAATTTACGTCACCTTTCAGAGGCGACGTAAATTTACGTCTCCCGTATTAACGTCGGAACCTTTTCCGACGTAAAAGGCTCAAAAAAGGCGACGTAAAAGACCCTTTGTGTACTAGTGTATATTTTCTGATATCTCGGTAAAGAAATACAGAGAGTTTATATGCAAAATTCAATCACAATAAGTAATTTAGTATTTATATTCTTTAATCAAGAATTAATGTTCTTACATTTCACATCATGATTGAAATTATTATTTTATTTTTTTATAGATATTGTCTCAATAAAAAAAAATGTTATACCACTTATATAATATAAATGTTGATTAATACAACTAGGCATTGTGATATAATATTGTAATGTTGATGCCTCGATGGATACACATTCTTTGATATTAATTATTTGCACTCATGTATAGGCAGATTTAAATGTAGCTAAAATCTATTAGTTTTTTTTATTAATTTTTTTCTTTCAAGTATACTAATATACATAGGTTGCTAATATATATGATAAATTAAAAAAAATACTTATGTAAAAAAAACTCAAGTTTTCATCTCTAGACTCAAATTGTTGATCTTTCCATTTGGTTTTAATTTCACTTTTGGTGATTCTATTATGCTGCTTTATATTTAAGAATTTTTATAAGTTTCTACTCAATAGTACAATAATCTCTTAAGAATTTAAAGTGAGTCATATATATCATCTTATATTTAATTATATTTTATGTTAAAAAATTAAAATTTCAAAGTTAAATGTTAATAATATGACTCTTGTAGAAGAACAATTTTCATACCATAGCATCGAATTCAACCTATTCCAATAATTTTAACAGAGAAAAAAAAATCCCATTCCAAGTATCTAACTAGTAATTAACTCTTTAGTGTTACCTTTTTTATAATTAAAGTTACATGCATCAACGTGATGATTTATAAATAGATCAGATTAAAGACACTTTTATGTCCTGCATAATCAAGTGACGTATAATTCCTCGTATCTTTGATGAGAATTACAAATTATGCGACATTAATTAATCTCTTATCTACGATTGAAAAATAAATCGCATCCATAACTAAATATCCCTATAATAGTATAAATTATTCATCAACATTCAACACACACGCACACATATAAATCATCAAATCACATCATCATCATGAATAATGTTTTCTGAAAACCACATATATTAAACTGGCTTCTAATTCTATTTTTTCCCCCCTAAGGAAATTAAAGTGACCTCGAAGAATTTCAAGGTATAAAATCTTTTATTAAAAGAGGAGAAATGAAAGAGAGTACTCGATCCAAGCCTTGTATATAGACACATTTTGAGTGATTTATATGGGACAAACTCAAGACAGTCACAGCTAACATGATTTCTATCCCGAGAACCAGATTGAATCATGGACCATATAGATGTTTTATGTTTATATATAGATAACGTGTGTCCCACATTCCCACATTTCCACCACATTGTACAAACATCCAGATCATTTAATTTCATTACCAAAAGAAAGTTGTTAAACTTGATGCAATTAGTATATATTTTGTCAAATTTTAACTTACAAACTTAATTTATATATTAAAAAATTTTAATTTAAGGATAGAATCATTAAAATTAGATAAATAAAAATAAAAAATATGAATTATTAAAAAAAATAATTAAATTTAAATAAATTTACTCTTCAAGTAAAATGGTCCTTTCTCGTTTATGTCTTTATATATATATATGAGTATAATTAATTTTATTTTATATATATTTAAAAATAAATAAACACATGATGTATATAATTATTAATGTGATTAATATTAACTATTTATAAGTCAAAATTATTCACTATTATATATTTTAATAACCTCGTAATATTATCAATTATTTGAAATATAAAGTTAATTAATCAAATTAGAAATTTTATTAACCACATAATATTATTAATCATGTGTCAATAATGATATACAATATAAAAATAATTTTCTTTAATCACTTATAAAACAAAATTGATTGTTTTTAAATATATACGACTAATTAAAAACACTATAACAGGATTAGATATTAACCACTTATAAATTATAATTAATCTTATAATATTATTATCTACCCATTCATAGTTATATACAATTAGGTTTCTTTGCTTTTACATCATAATTAACCACAACATTCATGTGGACGTTGGGTAGAGAAATGTTAATTTTTTTTTCCAAAAACATATACACACTACTAATAATATATAAGAAATTAATTTTAGAAGAGAAAAGGTGTAGTGTAGGATTAAGAATGATGAGGGCAAATCGGAATGGTTGGGAGACATGAGAAAGAAAACTAGAAAGAGCCATGTCCACGTGCCCTCATGTGTATTACAAACTGTTTCTAATTATGAACTGCCCTGGCTCAATCCCAATCCATCAACCCACGTGTGAATCTCACATTTTCATTTTCAATGGTTTTTTTTTTTTTTTTGTCTGGCAATCTACTGTAACTCTTTTCCTCAACATATATAGTTGTAAGTTCACAAAAGAGTTCAAGCTCTGCCTCTGCAAACTTGCATTCAGAAATAGATTCAACATAAAATATGGTAAACAAATTTAAATTAATATTTCCTAAGTTTTGAAATGGCCCAAGATGTTGGCACTCTATGATCGTATTGTCTAATTGGGCATGGGCAACATTGTTGTCATGCAAAAAGATGACGAGGAAAGTGGTGTGTTGTTATAATTGCTTACAGATACATTGTGATGGATATAACATTAAAATCACTTTGTGTCTTTACTGAAGTTTATGTTTTACTTTTTTTTTTTTAATAGAATTACTTGGGATGAAAATCAACACAGGTTGGTTCAAGTAAGTCATTCGCATAAGTGATAATAATTTGTGATTTTTAAATAAGTTGTAATTTTAAGTATGAAATAAATTATGTTATAAAAAAAATGAATGTTTATCTTGTGTGTGTTTAACTTAGAGTATGTAATGAAAATTAGTTACTATGTAAATGTTTCTTACCTTTAAAATAGTTAAAAAAAAAGGTTATAATAAATACTAAAGTCTTTGTTATTAAGTGATCCAAAGTTGGATCTTTTGCTAATTTGTAATAAAAAAAATAACATATAATGCCAAATAAATGGTTTTTAAGATGTTATAAGTTCTTTTTAAAAAAAAAAAAAATTACAGTTATAAGAGTTAATTCGCCGACGACGGGTTAATTTAACGGAAGCGATTAATTCCCACAATGAGATGAATCCGTTCTTCTATGCCTATTGAGTGAGGTTTCCATATATTTAATACCAAAACACGTCTTGAATAATTTTTTTTTTTTAAAGAGATACATATAAAAAAATAAAAAGGTTGTGTATGCAAATATAATGTTTTTCTTTTCTTTTCATTTTGCTTTTATAAAAAATGTTTATTATCCCAATAAATTATAAATTTTCATTTTTATTATCTAACTTTACAACAAAATTGTAGACACGACTAATGGTAATAACATAGTAGCACATCATTTCATTAAGTGTAATATCATTAATAGTTTTTTTTTTCTCAAATAAAATGGTAGATATGAGAAGACATCTCATAACTATTGAACAGGAAACAAATGACATGTTAAAAATCTTTAGATCAAGCATCAACATCCATTGAGTAGTTAGACGAAATTTAATAATGTCAAATTTGATTTTAGATTTTCCTTGTCAATTTGAGGTAAGATAAAGACAACATCATCAATAGTACTACACCATTAAGTGGTATGTCATCAAGCATTATATCATTAAAAATGTCACGATATATTATTTCAACTTTTAATTATTTAATTATCATATATGTCACCAAATTATCAAAAGTGTTAATTAAGCCTATTGACCCAGTGATTGTAAGGCTTGTCTTGGGACATGAGGGGTTAACCTAGTGTTCACAAGATTGATTCTTGTTAATATTAAAATAATATTTGATCAACATAAGTCACATCCTACGAGCGTAGATTAGTTCTTAATTGTTAATTTTTGAATATTGCGTGGGATCGTGTCTATTTATAAATAAAAAGTGTAAGACCAATTACATAAGACACTTGTCAAGTGAGGTTATTTTAAGAACTAAACTAGACTAAGAATTTACTAAAAGTCTATTTGATTAGTCCTGTTTAAGAATTGGTTAAACCCATCTAGAAACTTCAATATGAAACAAGTTTTTAAACTAGACTTTTAAAAATGTTACATCAAGCCTTAAAAAACTTAGGACAAATAATTAGTTATACTTGGGCCTGGAATTTTTTTAAAACAAACTAGACTTATTAAGTAAAGCCTTGTTTAGCCTAACTTGTCACATTGTTTTCTTCTACTCCATTTTGCCTCTTTTTCTATCCCAAGCTCTATCACTTCTTTCTCAACCAATTGGTTAGGAAATCTTCTATAGAGAAAAGATAAACACTAGAAGGGTGAGAGGTTGAATAATGTCTATTAAAAACTCACTTTTTATAAACACCGAAGTAGTATATTAACTTTAACAATGTAGATGAAGAGACAAAAAAGAATAACACAAGATGTTTTTATAGTGGTTTGTCTCAACCATTGAGATTGCATCTAGTTCTTGATCATCTATATCAAGTTTCACTATCTTTTACAAAAATACAAGTATTCTATTACAAGCCACTTTTGACTCAACCTAAGTATTCTTTGACTTCTCTCTTCAAATAACTACTCAAGTATATATTCTTTGAACACAAAACCTTTCTAAGATTCAAACAACCAAGTATTCTTTTACACTTAATCCTCACTAGGCTCAAAGGAATAACACTAAGTTAAAGTTGGGTAAGATAATAGTGTTGTTTCATCTTACTATCAAAACATGATATAGCCAAATAAGTGCAAAACTTGTTAACAAAAGGAATAGATTTTCACAAAATGTTCTTTATCTTGTGTTCTATGCCTTGTGTTTTTTTGTCTCTTTCTGAATCTTCAAGCTTCTTTAGATAAGTGCTTTAATGAAGATGTTTATTGCAAATTCTTGAGTGTTTCTCACAAGCTTGCTTAGCTTGTCTTCATTTTCGTTTTTTATGGAGATAAATGTCTCTTGGTGCATTAATTACTTACATTAAATGTATTTAACCAAATTGTCACTTCTTATCTAATTAAGGAAGTTATTTATCCCCCTTTTAGGTACTGAACAAGTGAAGCCATGCATGTGTGAGGCCAAATTAGCTTTTTCTAAGGAATTTTATGATTTAAGGGATCTGGTCATTCTTTTCTAATGCAAAACATGTTTTTTTTTGTTCCTTTCATTATTTATGAGTATCAAAGAAACCTTTTCACTTCGATATGTTAAGGAATCATGTGAACAAAGATTGACTTCGTAATCAAACATCATAAATGATATGGATTCAAAATAAACATCATAAAACATGGTTAAGACACACAACATAGAGTTCAAGTTGAATCAACCAAGTTTTGATATCACTAAATGTTACACCCTATACCCCGTTAGATATTATTCATAAAAATATAATGAATACAATGAAAGATTAAATATATAAAATACTTTTATTAATTATAAACAATGGAAAAAGGTTTGCATAAAATGCATCCAATATAAAGGACTCACATTCAGTTTTTGACTAAACCAAAGTTCTAAAACATACTTAACGTGAATTACATGAATAACAAAAGTAACTAAAAATAAATGTGGTTCTCCAAAGGCTATTACAAATCTCAAAAGAAACTAACAAAGGATTCCCAAACAATGTGTTAAATCCAACATGATCTCAAAAGCATAAATCTAAATGTCTAATGTCACATCTTATTAGAATATATCCTTATAAAGAATCACAAGGCCTAAGCCTCATTATCAACATCAACCTCTTGATGATCATCACCTACAAATGGCATTTAGTCAAACAAAAAACAAAACAATATGATAAAAAGGGAGAAAGATACATTCCACACATGCTTCTAGTGTGCAATATGACTGAATAATTTGTACTCGCTAAAAAAACATAAGCATAAGGCATAACAATATATATACATAAGCAACCTATTTATAATAAACATTAGAATATAAAACTCTTAACATAATTATCCCATCATCTCATCACAAAACAATTATCCAATGCACAATTTACTACTGACTTATATAGTTCTAAATGCATGTGGAGGCATTTCGAAGACACACTCAAAGGGTAGCTTAGGAGGCATGTTGATTGTAGATACTTATCTAAGGTGCTTAGCACCCAACACTCACTAGGGGGAAGAAACAATAGGACGCATTAGGATAGTGATGTTGCACAAGTTACACCTCATGCACATAATAGGAGAAACTGAGACTCCTAAACCTTGTTACCTCTAAGGTCATGAATCTCCACAATCACGAGGGGAGCCTTCCCTAATACTATATTCCACATTGATACCCTATCACAAAATCATTTTATACATATGATGCATGTTACACACAAGACTCAATGCAAGACTCAATATCACGTCATCACTAATCACATGTCCACATTATTCACATCATTGCGACTAAGCATGTATGCCCAGACTTTTCACACGACTAAGCCATCAACTTAGACTTCACAATAAATGTATTTATAAGGTTCAGAATATACACGACATCAATTAGTAATACCTCAAACACAAGATCATCAAGAGATCAACTCCAACTAAGTATTTTTATCAATCGCTTAACTACCTATCACACTTCTATTAATATCAAAGGTCATGTTCTTAAGCTAATTATTATCAAATCACCTTGAATTAGTAATATAAACTCATATCACATTCTAGGGGTGGTGCTCGACGAGACACATATTATGCTTGACGCCATCCCTCTGAAAAGAAACATTGTGCTCTTTGGAGGTTTATCGCCATGCATGGCAATACCCATGCTCAGAGTCGCAATCACAGAGAGCTCATGGAGCTCTCATGTCTAGCATGGTCAACACCAGGCTTGGTGACTGAGCCACAAAGAGCAACCCATGCTCTCTGGAGCTCCCTCACCCAACACGACCTCACCAATGCCTGATGTCATTGAATAAAACGTTCTTTTCTCCTAAGGGTTCTAGTGCTTGACACTAAGACCCCCATGCTTGACGCAATTGCAGTTTCATGCAATTTATAAAAATTGTGAAAATTGTACAAGTTGGGGTTTCTCACTTGTTTTTCAATCAAATTGGCTAAATCATCAATGCACTACTAGATTTTGATTCTTTAACAACATTTTCTTATTTACATTTGTTAAAATGTTACTATATATTAACTAAATAGGTTATTTTGCAACACTTTTTTTAAAAATGTCATTATAGATAAAGTAACATTTTTTATTTCAATATTATTCTTTCTAATTGTTTTCAAAATCAAAGTCCCATATCGAGTAAAAAAATTTCACATAGGTTATTTTGCAACATTTTTTTTGAAAAATGTTACTATAATTGCTTATAAAATCAAAGTCCCACATCGAGTAAAAAAAAGTATATTTCTCTTACCTCTAATTGTTACCCATAATTAAAGTCCCACATTGAATAGATTAATGACTCATAAAAAGTATATATAACCATATAGTTATACTTAGATAAATGAAATTTGATATTTTATATATAATTAGTGGTAACTAATTAAGAATGTCTTTAATCTTCTCTCAAAGAACTCCAAGGAGTTTAAGAGGCATAAAAATATAATAATTGATAGTAATATATCTAAATTAAAATTAATTATCATTTTATAAAATTAACAAAATATTGGCAACATCATTAAAATGTTACAAAAATAATACTTTGCTAACATTTAAAAAATGTTGCCTAATTATATAAAAATGTTATTAAAAGTCTTTAGCAACATGGACTATATACAACATTTGATAACATGTTGCTAAAGAAAATTAGTTACATTTATACATCATTAAGTAACATTTTTTAAATGTTACTAAAAACTATTTGTGTTGTAGTGATGGAAGCCTAATGTTTGTACCATTAATTACCCAATAAACACACCAATTGCGTAACTATTAATTATATCAATCAATCTCCAAACTAGCTTTATAAATTGGGGTTTCTATAGTAATCTAAGATTCTCTATAGGAACTCAAGATTCAGTTCCAAATAATTAATACAACATCTCAGTGCACAATTCACATTAAACTTTAGTAAATCAAAGCCAAACTACTAAAAGTTTATCAAATCCCACTACCCAACAATAATCCTACACCCATGAGCGAGATAGCTCACCTCCTTACCTAAATAAGCACTTAACAAAGGCAAAGGATCTTTAGGGTGTGGTTCCTTCTTGTAGCTTTGATGTTTTTTCTAAGTGTCTCTAACCTTTGAGAGAAAAAAAAGAAGCGTATAATATGTAAAGACATGAAGGGGAAAACTGATAACTTAACCTCCTTTGAATAACTCCCTAACCCAACCATAACTTGTGGGTTAAAGAATTTTGGAAGGACTAATGAATCTTAGAGTAAGCTTATGAGACTTGAATACTCTACTAACACTGACCCAAAAAATTACTTTTAGCAATACATGATCTTCTCTTTAAGTCGAGATCTTTCCTCCTTTATCATGGTAACTTGGGGTGTTACAACCTAATCAACACAATTATGGAACTTGATTATAAACGGGACAAAATTAAAGGATTCAATTAGCATAATTAAAATATGTCATACTAAAATTACACAATTATTATTTTTGTAAAATAAAAATACAATTAAACTTAAATGTAAATACTATCTCTTGACCTATACATTGCTGTCAAAAGTTTAAAATTTTAACTAATTTGGATAATAATTTTATATTTGTTAATATTTTATATACATTTTCCCAAAACTATATGTAAAATAATTAAGATATCATTTTTCTAATTTTCCCCACTAATTAGTTCATTTATATTCAAGTAATGACTTTTTGACTAATAAGTTTCTCTCATAGCCATCATACTCAAGAGAGTCCAGAAAATTAATTAATGTATCATTTATGATTTTTGACAAAGAAAAAATTACTAAGGACTTTTGTATATAAACCAATTAATACAATAAATCATTTAAATGAAGGCTTATAAAAATAACTAGAGCAAACTCTTTCTTAGTAAAATTATTAGCCACACCGTAAGCCCGTAACCGAGAAATGAGAGTAATAGTGAGTTAATTTGTTGTTCATAAAAATTACGACAAAAATTGAGTTCAAATTCAAGATTTTATATATAGAAAAAAGAATAATTTTTATTATCAGACCGATTCTAGTAATTTTATTAATATTAGGAATAAAAAATATTTTATGGCTCTTAATATTTATTTTAAAAAATAAAATAAAAAATAATAATAAAAAAGTAAAATTTGTGAGTATTAATGGATAAAATTTGTCATAAATAATAAATTGCTAACCTAAATAAATATTAATAAATAATAGGTACAAATACTTTTTTACTAGTTAATAAACAAGACAAAAACATATATCATGATGTTATTAGTACATGATGCTACCTGCTGAGTAAAATTACTTAAATATTCATATTTATCTTATGTTTTTTTTATTATTTTTAATATTTCAAGAATATTAATGTTATATATACATTAAAAAATTAATGTCAATTATGTTTCTTTAATATTTCTATAGAATTAACATCAAATACAAATTTAAGTTTATTTGTAATACTTTTTTTTTAATTTTCTAATACAAAATCCAATATCCATAAATATTTGAAAGTATTAATAAAATTCATAGTATACCCATATAACAAATACTAATACAAGTATGAGACAAGTACGAGATGAATTTTATTTAATAGAGCAAGAACGAATATCCTACTTCCACTCTCACGAATTTTATTATCATTTTTAAATAAATATTTATTAAAATAGAATAATAATTACTTAAATTTTTTAATTTTTTCTTTTTTAATAATTGAAAGATATAATGACCCAACAAATATGAGTAAAGATAGTTATCAAAGAGAGTATCCATTTATATATTAATAAATATAAATTATTAAAAAAAGCATAAAAACATTTTCTTGATCAAGTCTCTCCTATTTACCTTAAAAAAAAATCTCTCCAACTTGGCTCAGAGTGTCGGTGGTAAACACGAGCGAAGCGAAACTGCAAAAGCGCGTATACACCAGCGAAAAGCGCGTAGCATTGCTGCGAGTAACAGTACACATACCCAATCACAACATTTTTTTTTATTTAAAAAAAAAAAAACTTAACGAAAGAGGTTTCCACGAACATTGCAACATAACGTAATATATTTTATCCCATAAAAAATAAAAAGAAAATAGAATCATGACAACAACCAAAATAAATATTAAAAAAAACAACAACATAAGTCGAAGTAGGATAGAATTTCGATTGCACTTTCAAGCAAACCCATAATTTATATACATAATTTCTTCCGTCAACCATTAAAAGTAAAAATTGTGATATTAGTTATGTAATCAATGTAAATTGTGGTTTATGATTACACTACTCCATATATTATTTATCTTTATATTTTTTTACTTTATTTTTTAGAAAAATAAACTTTAAAATATCACATTCTCATATATTATTGATTTTCAGAAATGTAAAATATTCACTTTTGTTTTACTTGCTATATCTATGAAGAAAGGTGAATATTTTGTATTCTTGTTAAAATAAAAGTTACTTTTTACAATAATTACTTATTTCTGATTTATTTTTTCACATTTTATTTCTGTTTTTTATTTTTCAAAATTTTAATTAAATAAATTTTATTTTATTTTCTGAAACTACTAAATATCAGCCAACATGTTTATGAGATAATATTTTAAAGCATAATAAGGGGTGATGCCTATTGTTTCTATGAGATGGTCTTGCTCCAAAAAAATTATACACGCATAAATATCTATATATGAACAATACTATCTTAAAAGAAAAAATATTATATTTATAATTTTTAATAATAATTTTATACACTTTTATTTATTATATTTTTTTTATATTTTCCTCTGTTTTTCTAATCACATCTCACATTTTATCTCATACATCTTTTATTTATTTATTTATTATTATTATTATTATTATTATTTTATAAACTTCTAAAGAGAAACACAACTATCATTTCTCATAATTTTGTAGTGTCTCTTCATTTTTTTTTCTCTTAAGGACATTAGTTATAAGCAATATTTGTTTTTAATGTCAGAGAATCATAATTATTAGAAATTTATATATTTATAAATGATTAAAATTTGTTTGATTGGTTATAAATATTTTAAAAATATTTATAAATATTATTAAAAATAATTTTTTTTATTATATTAGATAAACAAATAAAAATAAAATGATATTTTTATTGAAATAAAATTCTTATTTTAACCAAAAATATTTCCATCTCTTCTTATAAGAATAATTTTATGAGAAATTTATATAAAAATTATTTCAAAAATATATAAATAATAAATTAAATATAAGAAATTAACATTTTTAATTTCAAATTTTTAGAAAAGTAAAATTTTTCATGTATTAAATGTCTCTAAATATTTCTTAATAAAAGAAAATTAAAAGAATATTATTTCATTGTGATGTCATAAAAGAAATGTATTACTTTTATTATTACAAAATTTAAGGATCTATTATACTTGTAAAACTTGAAACACAATATTAAAATATATTAAAAAAATTTATCGTTAGAATTATTCACTACAGTTTTAAAAGTCGAATATATTTTATTTTGCTGATATAATCTAGTAAAATTTATTTAATTTATATAGTTGTGATTTTTGCTTTATATGGTCAATTATTATAAATTTTTAAATTTTCATTAAATTTATTATATTAATTTTAAAATTATTATCTAACATTATTTTTTATATTTTATTCTAAAAAAATCCTCTAACACCCCTGATTAATGAATATATGATTTCTATTTTGAAAAAAAAAAAATCAGTAAAACAGACTGAGATCGAGTCCTCTGCATCTATTCCTACTCCGCCACTTCTGCAGTGAAATATTATTCTACCTTAAAACAAAAATTCAGAGTTTCTTTTTTGGGTTCTGTGACTTTTGTCCATAATAAACTCCAGAAGTAACATTCTTAGAATCTAGTGTATCGTTATTCTTCCTCTCTCTTAAACTCTAGAGAGAGAGTGTGCGTGTGCGTGTGGTGGATTGATGATGAATGGTTGTTGAATGATTGATGTCTAGCCCTCTTTCTTTGACTTTGGATTCATTTCTGTTACCATCCCATTTCTATTTTCTTTCCTTTCCATCTGTGAGTTTTTTTTTTTTTTTTTCCTGTTCCTTTTGTGGTTCTTCCATTCAATTCAAGACTTGTTCTTCGTTATTACCAGTTGCCAAATTCTAACAACTGAAAAATCTTTACCTTACACTGCCACTTCTGGAGTATGAATGAAAGATGGCATCAAAGTTGTGTCTTTTTCACATTCTTTTCGTTTGATGATGCAAGTACTTTGAGTGGACTGGATTTGTGGTGGTAGTTCTTTTGTTTTTGTTTGTGGGGTGTTTTTGATTGCCCAAACAAAGTTTGGTTTTTTGGTTTGTCTGTTGATTTGTCGATTCAGATTTGTGTTTTGTGTGATTATGGGTTGTGCAAATTCCAAGCCAAAGGGATGTCAACATTGTCATTGCAACTGCGATACCCCTTATTATTCCTCTGTGCCTAGAAGCTTCTCAGTGCATGTGCATCACCCACCTCAAAGCAAAGGAGACAGTTACCATGTTGTGGCACTCACATCAACCACATTAGGTTCTCTTGATCATGGCAATGGTTTGAAGTTTTCCAATGGGAAGGGCAAGGGCAAAGTCATTGACAGTGACAGTTTCAATGACGAGGAGGGGGAAGAAAAGGAAAAGGAAAAGGAAAAGGAGGAGAATGAGGCAAAGACATCCTGGACTGATATGATTGAGCAAATTCTGCCAAAGGCTGTTCTCAAGACTCCAACCTCAACACCACCTCATGAGCCAGAGACAATCAACACATGGGAACTGATGGAAGGCCTTGAGGACACAACAAGCCCTTTCAGATCACCAAAGCACTTCAAGAGCTTCTCTTTTGATGTCAATGTCAATGGCCATGTTGATCCACCCAAGCCTTGTGGTTTCATTGAGAGTGGAAAATACAATGATGATTCAGCCAAACCAATGTGGTCTCAGATGAGTGAGAAGGGATCAAATGATTTTGATTTTGATGACTCTCAAGAGAACAAAGAGGTCGTTGATACAAAGGGGTTGTCTATTGAGGAAGAGAAGGTGAGTAATGATGTTGTTATGGATTTGAAGGGTGGGAAGGAAAAGGTGGTGTTATATTTCACTAGCCTGCGTGGGGTGAGGAAGACTTATGAGGATTGTTGCCATGTGAGGCTAATTCTGAAGGGGTTGGGAGTGAGGCTGGATGAGAGGGATGTGTCAATGCATTCAGGGTTCAAGGAGGAGCTCAAGGAGCTATTGGGGCATGGATATGGTAAGGGAGGGTTGCCAAGGGTGTTTGTTGGGAGGAACTACATTGGTGGAGCTGAGGACATTCAACAACTTCATGAGGATGGGCAACTAGGGAAATTGCTTGATTGTTATGAGAAGATTGATGACACTACTGATGGAGTTGATGATGGGGGAGTGTGTGAGGCATGTGGGGATATAAGGTTTGTGCCTTGTGAAACTTGTTTTGGAAGTTGTAAAATCTACTATGAAGGGGATAATGATGATGATCAAGAAGAACAAGAAGATGGGGAGGTAGGTGAGTTTGGATTCCAACGTTGCCCTGATTGCAATGAAAATGGACTAATCCGCTGCCCCATGTGCTGCTACTAGTTACATGTATCCTCCATGGGAAACAATCCTGATTAGGCCGGATATGACTGTTACATAACATGTATCCTCTATGAGAGATAATCCTGATCAGGCTGGATATGACTGCTATGAGTGACAATGATGACATTTAGTTTAACACAGGTAATTGAACCAATTTTTGGAGTTGTGTCTTCTGGTATTTGTTTATAGTGAGTTTTTGTTGTACAGTGAGTTTTGGTGTGGTTGATCATATTAGAGAAAAAAGGAAGGAGATACAACATTGAATAACATTTTCATGTTCTAATCAGTCCCTCTGCACAACTAGTGCAATTTACTGCATAGTGTATACTTTTCTTTTTTCCTTTTCCAGAAAACAAAAAGACTTGTTGTATACATTTTCCTTTCATGCAAAAAGAAATGCAGAGAGTTACAAGGGTATAGTGGCATTCACGTTCTTTCACTTCACAATGTGTTCTTCTCCCTTGGACAATTTCAAGGCTAATGTGCTCTTCTTCCTTAGAAAATTTTAAAGCTGTGATGTTTAGCACTTATTCACAATGGTAGCTCAAATGCTCTTCTAAGTGTAATAAGAAATGAACCTACTTTAAACTAATTACATAATGCAACTACCATGTTTTTCAATTGATAACAAATGTTGGCCTCTACTGAAGACAAGATCAGTAGCTGTTAGAACACTGATTTATATTGGATTACAATTTCTTTCTTGGGAACAAAGAATAAACGTTACCCATTTTCCTTATTTGTAGAAACAGGCGTTTGCTAATAAGTTATTTTAATGATTTCTGCACTACCAACTTCATATAATAGTTTTGAACTGAAAAGTGTTCGCAGCATCATACCACCTTTTCATTTTTACTATTAAACATAGGTTAATGTTAAGGGGTCAGAAAATAATATAATACATTAGGGGGGCAATGATTATTTTTGGTCAGAAAATAATACATTACCTTGTGGCTAAGTCAAATCTTGATTCTTTAGACTCAAATGTAATCCGTGACTGCTGTAACCAATTACACCGTTTCTTCTGGAACCAACAGAACCGTTCAAATTAAATCACATAAATAATTTTCAACTAAAAGAAAGTTTTAATATGAAGCGGCTTTAGTTAGTTCTTAATATCTATTTAAGGTGCATTTGTTTCTTCTCTTTTGTGGTTGTTATCAACCACATGCGTTTAAGTTAATGCACATTGACTCTATTGCATTGAATTTTTTATAAGCAAGAAAAAGACCTTGTCATACATAAGCTGATGCACATAAATTGAGGAGGCAAGAAAACTCACCAATTTTGACTTAGCTACCATACCAACACATGACATATTTGATACCCTTCTAAAGGTGCACTAGAAAGTAGTAAAGTATTTTCCAGACATTTTTGTTATAATCATTACAGAGACGGTGCCACAGTTGAGCCACTTAATTAGGGGAAATAACCTATTAATTCATGAAATTTAAAATTAGAAATCCAGGTTGTGCCATTAACTAAAGGATGTACCACCATGGAACTACTAATGATACAAAAGATTTGTGCCAAAGATTCTAACTTTTTCCTGCTCCTTTTTCAATCATGTTCATGTGTTCATGCAGAAAATGGGGGTCCCCTATTGGTAAGAAAATCCTAGTAGGTTGTTAGTCTCCTTGTCATAGTCATCCCATCAAAATCATAACTAGTGGTAGATGACAATTACAATGCAATAATGAATCAAATGTCAATCATGTATTTATGCATGTTATGGATAATGTACAAGGAAAAGTGGAAAACAAAATTTAGGAGATACTGGGCTAGTGTGTTACCTAATTTCTTATTCTAAGGCGCTGATATGCTTTAACAATTAATGATTTTTTCCAGTATAACCGTGATAGTCAGATTTGAGCTTGTAAATTACACAAATTACCCCTAGTATTTCACCACTAACTCAACAATTAATGACTAATATTCAATAACACATCTTACTTATTTAGAATATAAAATAGAACAGTTGGAAACAATTCAATATAGCAAGTTATTTTGGCATATTTATACTTTATTTTTAAAAATACATAACTTAAGTATCAACTATTTATTATCAAAACTGATCAGCTAGATTATCCCGACAAATATCAAAATCAACAAAAGTGAATAGATATTTAACACTAATAATATATTATAATAAGTGTCATTAATCAATTATTTTGTCACTATATTTTCGCACCGATAATATGGTAACAAAATAAATCATTAATTATTAAAAGTATTACTATTTTTAAAGTGTAATTTTGATATACTATTCATATAAATATATCACTTGGTTATTATTAATTAGAAATCAGTTTAGAATATCTTTTAAGTAATTATTATAAAAGGTAATTTTTGATTATATAATAATTTGTAATTTGATGAAAATATAAATTAAAACACTTTTATATTGGGAATATTTATTCCAGTTAAATTTATACTTGAAAACAAAAACAAGCAAAAGAATCGGCTGAAATTATCACTTAATTTGGAAATTTACATCAATGTTATATTTCTCAAATTTACATCTCTTTCAATATCTCAAAATTGCCTTCTGTTTTTTCTTCCTTTTCTAAATTTATCACCTAAGATTTCCTTTGGGTCGGTGGTCCTAGCAAATATATGAGCTGTTTTGTATGTTAGCAGTGGGATGGATGCTCATTGCTATTTAAAATAAAATATTAGTTAGTCAGCTTTATGTTGAGAAAATGAATTCCTGCCATCATCTTGTCATGTTACTCCAAAGAAAAAGCTCCTCATAACTATAACTGTTAAAGGCTGTTATTGATCGTACATGAGAAAAAGAAACTAGATACAATTTTTTAGTGTTCTTTTTATACTGATTTAGTTTAATACATTGGATCCAGAATTTTTTTAAAGAAAATTTAATCAGATTTTTAAATTAAAAAAATTGTAGTCAAACTCTTGATCATTTAAGATTTTTTTAATTAAAATTTTAAAATTAACAAAATTGCTATAAATTATTAAGAATTTTTAATCAGATTTTTACATTAAAAATTTGTAATCAAACTCTTGATCATTTAAGATTTTTGTAATTAAAATTTTGAAACTAACAAAATTGTTATAAATCACTACTTTTGTGATAATTTCAAGCCACCACAAATTAACTCTAGAGATTCAATTAAAAAATCATAAAATATTAAGAACTTGATTATAAATTTTTAACATTTATAATTATTTTTTTAAAAAAAAGTTTATAATCTACTAGTGTATTAAACCTGTTATTTTAAAGTTTTATTTTTATTAGAATAGAATTCTAATTTTAATTAAAAAACAACACCAATAATATTTTAAAATTATATGTAGTTTTTGTAATATATATACACATAATAATATACACACACAAGTACAAGACTTTGCAAAAGGATTAACTGGCATGTAGTCTTGTAGAGAAACAAAAGAGGGGGATCTACACTGCCCATCCAGCAAACCAAGCCTGTATATATAACACCAATGTAACCAAAAATCTGTAGCAAAGTGCATTTTAATAGTGAAAGTTGCTCAAATATTTCTTAATTACATATTTTCTCATTGGCATGTATGAAGAGTCAAGACCAATGTGACAAAAAAGAGGACAATCAAATAATGAAGAGAGGACGTGACATGCACCTTGTTATTATGCCCCAAAAGATACTATAGGCCGGCAATGGCAAAGCAATTGTTGGGTTGTAAAGATAGGGTTGCAGGATGTATAAAGCATAAAGCATTACACTCTGGTTGGCAGGTATGTATATCAGCATTAAAATATATACAAATAGTCACATGTTATCATAATTCTAGACTGCTTCTAAAATTATACTTTTTGAAGTAATGATTTAGGGTGCGTTTCAGTTAAAACTTGAGAACTTGTTCAATAACTTTCAGCACATGGGGATAGGTTCTAAATTATTACTTTTAATAATAAATATTATCTTGATTAACATACATAAATTAAAATACCAATAATATGTATTTATTTTTGTGGTATTTTTTTTTAAGGATAAAGAACTCAAATTTTTTTTATTAATTATCTTTGACTCACTTTAATTTAATCTTAGAACAACTTAAAAAAATATTTTATATCAAGAAATTTTATTTATAGTTAAAGTTCATCGTTTCTAAAGAAATGTATAGAATAAATTATATATCTTAATGATAGTTTTCTTTTAAGGACAAAATACTCATAAATCTTATTATCATTAAAATTATTATTATTGAATAAACATCTTTTAGAATAAATTATTTACATTTCTAGTAGTTTTTTTTAGTACAAAATACTAATACTTTGGATTGATCATATATAATTATTTTTAAATTAGTTAATTTTTACTCAAGCAGGAAACAATGTTAGAATGATCAGGGAAGCTTTCCATGTCTAGAAATTTTCTCTTACAATCAAGTGATGACCCCATTTTACATATTGATGGAAAATCATTCTTGAAGATTATAGGACCTTTGACAAGAGCAATGTCAAGAAGAATGCTAGAGGAGTGAGATTAAGGTGAAGGTAGAAGGTCAAAGCTTCTATTGAGCTATAGACTTATTTTATAGTTCATTTTTTTTTTCTTGTAAATATTTTTCCTTTATTTTGACCTTGTATTTTAGGTCTAATAGTGTAGGTAATTTTTTTTTTCTTATATTGTTTTTATTTAAGGGTGTAATTAGTAGATTGGGGGGATGTAACTAGTTAAGTCTTGTTAGACTTATTTGGGCTTGGATGGCTTAAATTCCTTTTGACTCATTGGTATTGGATGTCCACTTGCTTATGCAAGTGGTTTGGATGTCCAAACCAATCCAAGCTTGCCATCTAAGTTATAAATTAAGTCATATGGCTTTGATAGTGATATTTTAACAAACTTGTTAAATGTAATCATTACTTAGGTAGTTGTAATGATTAATCTAGGTAGTTGGAGTTAACTTAAGCTAATCTAGGTTATTCATAAATTAGGATTAGTTTAGCTTGCTCCATAAGTTTCTAGACAATTAACTAGACTTCTAAAAATTTAACTAGAGTTGGTTACCTTAACTACAAGATAGCTAAGCATGGTTACACTTAACCATGATTAGTCTAGCTTGCACCATAAGCCAACTAAACTCTATATATTGTAGCTTTGACCCATTGTTGTACTAGTTTTGAGTATTATACATGATTTGGATGAAATTTCTCTCCAAACTCTTTGAGAGCTTGTTTCTCTCTTTGAAATTCTTCCTTTTCGCTTATCCTTTCTTGAGTACGGTGAGAAATTGAAGAGACTTATCACTCTTTAAGAGTGTGGCGCCACCTAAGAGAGATCCTACCTTCTCTTAAGGTGTGGTTATGTTGAGGCCAGGAGTGGATAAATGGTTTGTTAAATTTGCAGTTGTTTGGAATGCAAAGGTCCAAAATATGGGGAGGAAATGAGACGTGGTTGAGTAAGCAATGAACAATTTCAATTAAATGTCAGTGTTTACTTTTAGAGAAGTCATTGTGTTCGGGTGTATGAGGTGGAGTTATCATGTGTGAAATTCCATGTTTTGTAAAAAGGGTTGAAGTTTGATAAGATCACCACCATTATCAGAATAGAGGATTTTGATTTTAACATTAAATTGTCTTTCCACTGTGGTTTTTTAAATATTGGAAAAATTATCAAAATGTCATATTTAATTTTCAAAGGATATAGTCAAACATATTTTGTAAAGTGATCCACAAAAATGATATAATAACAAAAACAACTGTCAATTGATTTAAGTGGAGGAACCCCCAACCACCTTAGTACAAAAGTTCTAAAGAATAAATACTAGAAATAAAGAAATTGGATAAAGGAAGCTTATGACTTTTATTTAAAAGACAATTTGTACATTTATTGAAAGAACCAAAAAATGAAACGCTACTAGTCTTAAGAGCATGAAAGAGAGTTAGGGAGGTTGATGATCAAGGAGTTGATGCCAAAGGTGGAAGGAATGGGTTTGAAATTGTACACGTTATCTTCTTTCAATCCTCATAGAAGAATCTCCCCAGTTTGCAAATTTTTCTCCTCAACATGCTAAGGAAAAATTCAATAGGAAACTTTATTAGTCTAACAAATTCATAAATGAATATTAAATTTTGAGTAACATTGAAGCATATAAGATATTTAAGAGCTTCAATGGAGAAAAATTAATGGAGATAATGGTTGAGCCAACATGTATAATAGGAAGATAATTACCATTTGCAATTTGAGGATTATAAACACCATGATACCTATTCTTAATAGATATATTATTCAAATCATTAGTGATGTGGTGGGAAATACAATAGTCAAATTCATGAAGGTGGGTATGAGTTTGAAGGTTCAATGGTTGGAGAAACATAGGTAGATAAATTGTGTGCCATGCTTGGATAACCTTTTGATCTTTCAACAATATTTTGCAATAATATGCAAAGGAGTGGGGAAATGATCCTCATGTTGTAAAATTATTTCAAAGTCCACCAACTTATCATAGTATTCATTGAAATGGATAGATAGGTCCCTGGTACGAATAAAAGTAGTAAACTCTTGAAATGATGGTCCCAAACAATTGAGAGAATGAATAACCAAACCAAGATCATTTGTAGCACTATACTCAAGTAAGTTGGGTAAGTTGTGATAATTTTTGGCGAAAGGTCTAGTTAGCCTTGAGAGGGGAAAATATATAAGGTTTTGTTTTGAGTTGAGCTTCATAAGTTCAAAATTTTCAGACCTTAGAAGGAAAATTTCTAGATACAGGAATTATGATTTGTTTTTTCTCTTCTTCCTAGATCCCTTTGGTGCTTGAGGATTGTTATTGGATAATGGATTCAAAGCATTTGAAGGTTGAGAATCTAAGTTAGGTGGAGGTCGGAATCTCAAAGCCTTTTTTCTTCTTATTCCTCTCATTCTCTTTCAGAAAGTTTAGAATCAAGGTAAGGAAAGTTAGGATTAATTTTTGATTGAATTATTTTGTTGTATGAGAGTGAGATTATCAATTGATGCATGAATTAGAGGATTTGTAAATTTAAAGGTTGTGTTGGTGGGGTTCTGGTTATTCTTGAGGTGGCTTAGATGATTTTGATGACATTGACAAATTTTGTAGTTGCATGTTGTGGTTTTGAGGAAAAATGAGTTGTTGGGAAAATATATGTTAGCGTGATTGAGTTTCATGCATGAATTAATGTATGAGTTGGGTGGATTTTTGGATGATTGACATGTTTTGCTAGGATGATGTTTTTGAGCTTTGAATCTATATATGTTTTGGGTTTGGTCGCTTAGAGTGCCCATGGGGGTCACTCCAAACGAGTTTGGGTGGTTTCTTAGAGATGTCCTTTGATTTGGGTCACTTAGAGCGAGTTTTGGACACTTTGAGTGAATTTTGGACGCTTAGAGCGAGTTGTTGGTCGCTTCAACTGAGCTAAACTTAAGTAAGTATATGGTCGAATTTTCTTTTGTGGTCTTCAGGAAAGTTGTAGATCTAGATGTTAGATTTCCAATGACTTTGAAATCATCCAAAAAAAAAGGTTTAGAATTCCATTTCTGACATTTTTAGTGAGTAAAGGTCAAGCTGTCAACATTTACGAAAATTATTACAGTTTTTGTGATTTTCAAAAAAGTAGATGATGGAGTTAGAACTTGAAGTATTCATATGATTTCTAAAGAACCTTTTTATTATTAGAGTAGTAGAATTTCCTATGTATTATTTTATGTGAAGATTGTCATTGTATGATAGTTTATTTGGATAAGTTGTATGTTGTACATATGTATGATGTATGATTTTGGAGACCATTGATATGCCGTGTATGGATGATGTTGTTGTTGATCCTTATATGTATTGCTCGGATGTGATGCATATAGATTATGTATGGTGAGATGCGGATGCTGAGAATATGGTATGACACTAAAGCATGTTGGCTAACTTAGGACTTAAGAAGTGAAGATTATTTTAAAATCTAAAGATCCCATGTGACACCCTCTACCCCAACATTAATACACAATAAATGTAAACAATAATTTTTTTTTCTTTTTGAGTAAATAAAATCTTTTATAGTTGATAACATCTTTCATGGATAAAACAAATGTCTCAATTATCATAAGATAGAAGGTTCACATTCGTGACTCATAAACCATAAAAAGTCAACATGTAAGTATCAAAACTCAAGAAATCATAAAAAAATAATAAAGGAAATATAGATTAATTCCAGTAAAGGTGACAGTGTCTCCTAGTTAGGAATTAATTTATAACTTCCAAATCATGTAAAAAATATAACAAAGATACACACTTTGGCCTTTCATCAAGAACATTCAAAATTACAATTCTCAACATACACTTTTCTTGGATTCAATCGCTGCAACTATAGACTTCATCTACGTTATACCTTCGCTAGAAATTACAAAAGAAAACTAAGGTTTTTAAAACAATAACATCCTAAACTAAGCCCAGTTATGCCTTGATGTCACATATCCTATCAGAACATGCCCAACTGAAACCTTAAGCCTTATCACCAACATCCTCATGATGATGATCACCTACTACATAATTTAAACATGTACAAGAATAACAAGGGAGTGAGAAATATGTCACTCGGTTCCAAGTGCAGAAATAAAGGTTAGATAATACACACACACACAACAAACATAAGTCACATGTAAACAATACACATACACAATCAATATCACATGCACACTCAATTATCATGCAATGATGTCATGGACTCGACTCATAAATGCATGCATGTGGCACCATACGGAAGTTTCACATTTCTCATCATTTCATCACATAGCTTGTTACATCACTGGTATGCAGCCTAAGCGGCACACCTGGAATAAGTCATTTTATCACATAGATTGTTACATCACTGGTATGCATCCTAAGTGGCACACCTGGAGTTATATATGTATATGATGCATGTCATACATTCACTATTTCATTAACTCAATATTTCACTTATCATGGAATTTCATTTATTACCTCATAAGGTTCACATAGGAATTCATAGAGCACTTTAGTTCATATTAAAATTTATCTATTTTCAAAATAACCACATATTCATTCATCATCTCCAACAAGGAACACAACAGAGTAATTAGAAAGTAAAACAGAACACATTCATGTTCCTAGAAACATACATCAGGCAAGGGATTGGGGCCAATCTGACTACCCAACAATTATTCCCACATCCCGAGCGAGGTTTCTCACTCCCCCCTTACCTCGATAAGCAAGAACTGAAACTAGAGCAGAACCTTGCTAATCTCCTCCTCTAGATTCCCCTTAGTCTTTAGAAGGTTTAGAAGATGAAGAAGTCAGAAGTGAATAGCATGATTTGAAATCATGCCTAAGTGATGGCATCCTTACTTGCATAAACTTGAGATGATCAACAAAGAATAGGACGCCTTCTCCAAGGATCAAGTTCTTCAAAGGTGGCACAAGGTTTTAGGGTGGATGATGATGGAATGGACGAAAATGGAGGTTGGGTAGAAGGTGTTTGATGAAAGGCTTGAGAAAGGTACTCTAGGGTTGGCTCACTTCATGGTGATGAAGGCCACTTCTAGGGTTGTTTCTCTCAAGGTGGAGATGGGAGGGAGGTGGCCGAATTAGCCAAGGGTGACTAAGGAAAGATATAAAGGCACAAAAGGCTCTCTTTATATTCAATATCCAAAGTATTTACAAGGTGTGGTGCCTAGGGTATTTATAGGAGTGGGAGGCATCTGGGGTTGCATTTAGGGTGCCAAATGCACACCAAATGAAACCCAAATTAACCCTAGATGCAACTTGGTGGCCAAGGATGGAATCTTTGGGTTTAGTTAGGCTACATCTAGGTGCATGATAAGACCATGCAACCTTTGCCCTCCACTTGGGCCTAAGCCTTTCTAAGTCCAAAAATAGGTCCAAACACCACCAAAAATGTGTCTAGCTCCCTAATTAAATACCTTATCCCAAAATTAAAAACCTATGATCTAAAACACCCCATAATACAAGGGTAAAATGGGAAATACAAAAGAAAATAAATCCTATGACTAAGATACCCCAAAATACAAGGGTAAAATAGGAAATTAAAGATAAGGGCAAAAATAGGAATAAAAATAAATGCTATAAAAACTTAGGAGCTAAGGCCCAAAAGTAGGCTTACTCCTCCTATGATTTTTCAACACTAACCCATTCCTCTTGCTTCCTTCAATATATTACCTCTTGGTCTTCTTGGCCTTAGTGTTATTCCATCACTAAGCCTCCTATTTATAAGCATTCAGGGGTGGTCGGAACGGCCCGTTCTGGATCCGTCTGTTATATACAAAATTTACAACTGGAACGACCCGTTCTCAAAATCAGAACGACCCGTTCTCAAAATCAGAACGACCCGTTTTGGGGTTGATTTTAACACACATTGGTCATAATTGGAACGACCTGTTTCTAACTTAGATTTTAGGCCATTTTATTTGTTTGGAACAGCCCGTTCCACTTTTTGGAACGCCCGTTTTGCTTATGGGAACGGCCCGTTCCGCTTTTTGGAACGGTCCGTTCTAGGCCTAAAAAAAACATAATTTCATATAAAAATTAATTTTTTTATAAATATTTAAATTATTAAAAAAAATCTCTAAAATGTTCTATAAAATACCCTTAATTAATAAAAATAACTATAAGAAAATAAGCTCTATAAAAATAATAATAATTAACTATGTAGAAAATTCAGGATGTTACATCCCATATAGGGTATCTTAGAGAGGTGCTCGAGTAGGTCACTATTAGAAAATCTTCCTTGAGTAAGTGTGTTTTTTAGAGTGGGTTTTTGAGGTTTTTTGAATCTTCTCTAGGTCCTCAATTAGTGGTTGAATAAGGTGGGACATCGAGGGCTACAAGCCTTAACCAAGTACTTGAAAAGGTTGCATGGTTTCTTGAGGATTGATGGTGGGCTAACTCCACATGTGACTTGGTAATGCATGTCATGGTTATGGTACACCTATATCTAGTTGAACCACTCCTAACAGTGGAATCATACTTTTCTAGTGTAAGAGATAAGACCTAAGAACCAGAGGAAGGATTGATATCCCATTTTGTCGTGATAGAACCGATGCTTTGGGCGTGAAAATGATTGGGTTGGTTTGGTAGGGTGAAAATCACTTAGACTGCTCATGTTGCTATGAGATCTCCATAGGTAAATACGTGAAGATGCATTAGTTGATGTGTTTGCATATGATGGGTGTCGAGGTGTGTGTTCATATGCATTGTTGATGTCTTGTGTGACATGATTTGGGTGAGATACATGTTTGCTTGGAATATTGTAGCTTTCATGTATCGTTGTGGTATGATGTTGTATATTATAGAATTGTTTTTTATATTTACATGTTTTTTTAACTCTAGCTTACCCTTCTATTTCCAATATGGTTTGGACTACAATGATCATACATTGTATAAGAGCATATTAGCACTAGGCTTGAGGAGTTACTGTAACGTCTAAAATACAAATATTAACCCTAATTTTATATGTTTATATATTTGCATATAATTTATATATATATTGTTTTAGATTGAGAACACAAATAAGTAACAAAAGGAAATTTTCAAACTCACACGCATATAATTAACTTATAACGATCTTAAAATATTTGCAAAAATATATACATAATTATAAACTACTCATATCTTATATTATTATTTTCAATATTTACATACATATTATTCTACTATTATTGAGAGTACACGCCTTACATATTATATATATATATATATACTTTTTTTATTTTACACTGCTACTATGATAGTATTTACATTGGTGGTGGAAATAAGTTCACAATAGGATTTATATGATTTTATGATGGTAAAAAGAAAGTCACTATAATAGGTCCATCTATGATAGTGAAATTTTCTTGATCGGGAAAGAAGATGAACGAAGACAGCCCTATGCCTTGGAAAGTGACTGAGTTGGAGATAGCGTCTACTCCCCAATTACCCCCGGGAAAACGGCAGTGATAACTACTGTAAAAGGACCTGGTATGGCCGGTAGATCCATCTATTTTATAATATATTAAATTTTACAAAAAGAAATAAGGAGTGAGAACACTTATTAAATAAATATACTTAATTAAATAAAGAACAAGATTATCTATAGTAAACATAAAAATTAAATAATAAAATTTGAATCATTTCAATAGTGACTAGTCAAGATAAATGAGCATTATTGTAATATCAATCAAATATCAAACAAAATATTTTACCAAGAATGCTTACTCATTTAAATCCCCAAGGTCAAACCTACCGCTATAAATAATTAAAACTTTATGTTCTATGGCCATAGAACAATATTTATGAAGATAAATATATGAAGAAATAACAATAAGACGAGTCCAAAATATCACAACTATATTATAATTGATTATAAAATATATTTACAATAAATATATTTACGTAAAAGAATATATTAAGAGTACCAATTATATAAATTAAAATGACAACATTAACAATATAAAATATGAACACCTTAGTAATTATTATGGATAAAAATAATCATAGGATAAACAAATAAATGAGGTTAGGGACACCCCACTAAATAAATATACATAAGAATAACATAAATAAAGAAGCATAATAGTATATTTTAAAGAGATAAAGTTCTTTTCCCCCTTACTTTAAGAGAAGTAAAGTTGCTCAAAGATATATAAAATTGTTTTTATCTTACTCACTTTTCTCTTCTCTCACAAGGTTTCCTTCACTCGTTACTTTCTCTTACCAAGTTTCTTGCTCTTCCAAAATTCTGTTCAAGGCTTCCCTATTTATAGGCCCGTTCACCTTCACCTTTTCACCTTATTTATAAGTATAATAAGGTTTAGATAATTTTCAAACTGATTTCCGTACCTTATCTTCTGTAACATTCATTGTTACTGCAACTTATAGATAAGTTTTTATCCATTTAGTACAATAGAATATTTTAGGAGAATATTTACTGTGGCATGTGGCATTTATCTACTCGTAGGCATTGAGTTCTAACAGATACATTCAATTTCAATAGACGTCGTAATCTTCCTCTGCATTCATTTATCAATGCCTAGGAGTCATTCCATTTTATATGTCTGTTATCTTATAATAAGTTATTTTGTTATCTAATTATAATAAGATATTATAAATATTTATAATATAATTAGATATTATACATATATATATATATAATGACTAAAAATTTAGATTACTATCTTAAGAAGAGCAAAAATTTGAGAATATTATAGTTACTATTGGTAGGTGGTGTGATTTATTTGTTGAAATCGGTGCTACTGTGTATAGCTTGTATAGTTGTGCTCAACCGACAGTACTAGAACATAAAATTATTTTGGGATTACTGAATGCATGTGTATATATCTTTTTTATATTAGCATAGGTGTTCTACTCTTGTATTCATGTTCTATATATATATATATATATGTATGTATGTATTAATGTATGTATGACGGGCATGGCAGGTCATTTCATCATTCCGAGAATGTCCAATCAAAGATAGCTCATCTACAATGGATTGAAAATATTAAAGATAGCTAGATATTGAAGTTTAAATTTTAGCGATAGAACTAAGTCATTCTTTAAGAGACATGATTCGAGAATGTGACCTATTGGAGAATTCTCATCAAAGAGTAAGCCAAGTATCACGAGAGGTATTAGTAAAAGCCATAACATATCTGGCTAGTGTCAAAAGAGAGGCTATATAGAAAAGCAAAGCAAGGAAGGCTATATGGAGAAGTTTATCTCGTCTAATCCATAAGGGAAAGGCATGACTAGGCACTGAAGAAGCATCGATTGAAGAAATTATAGCAAGGGGACAGGGAGTGTCACCAGTTACATAGCCAATAAGATCTCAAGCTATAAGAAGGGAATAATCCTATTTATATCGACCAAAATAATTTGTATAGTTAAGTTTGATCGGAAGTTAGGTGGAGGTGTTGAACTCCACTAAATCTGAAAAATTAATGGAAGAGGTAGCAAAGGCAACAAGCATTGGAAGATCATGAAATGTTGTTAATCAAAATAGAATTAATCTGATAGCAAGTAAATTTTTTTTACAAAAGGTGTATTTTATTTCAAAGTAATCATGTACAATGTCTTTAAATATTTATAACTATTAAGCCAACAAAGGAAAACAAAGTTTAGCTAATTATGCGTAATAACTATAACAAGAATTTGAAATAAATAAACCTACCTAAATAGAAAAAATAAGTACTAGAATTAAGAAACAACAACATGATAGGATCATAACAACTAATAACAACATGATAAGATCCTATCACAAAGTTGATACACCAAAACAAGGAAGCTTTTCATGCCTAGAAATTTCCTTTAACAATTAGGTGATGACACTATTTTGTAGATGCAAGTGAGAGAAGATTCTTTCTATCAAATCCCTATATGACACACTTGAACAAAACTATAAATCTTATTATCATTGAAGTCCATTATTGTTGAATAAAAATCTCATAGAATAAATAATATACCTTTGTGGTAACTTTTTTTAGGACAAAATATTCATACTTTTGATCGATCATATATAACTATTTTTAACTCACTTTAGTTTTAGATAAAGAGGAAACAATGTTATAATGATCAAAGAAGCTTTTCATGTCTAAAATTTTTCTATTAATATCAGGTGATGGACCCATTTCAGATGCAAGCGAGGGATAATTCTCTCATCATTGAAGTCTATGGTACCGAAGAAACATCTTATAAAATAAATTATCTATGTTGGTGATAGTTATTTTTAGGACAAAACACTCATAATTTTGATTAATCATATATAAACATTTTTGTTTGAAAACATGATATAAAAGGGAGAAAGAAAGAAAAGAGATAAAAATTAAAAGGTGAATTTACTCAAATGAGAAAAATCAATTTACATGTTATATATCAATCTTAGTAATACTAATATTCTAGCAACACTTTTAGCTTGAGATAAGTTGTAACACCCAGTTTTTTTTTAAAAGATGGCATTTTCGTAATTATTGATAGCATTTTCGTAATTTTAATAAAGGAACAAGGGTATTTCTGGGTGTCGGAACGGGCCGTTCCAAATGCAGAACGGGCCGTTCCAAAAGAAAGAATATGCTTGTTTTTAAAGACCCAGAACGGGCCTGGAACGGGCCGTTCTGGTATGGAGAACGGGCCGTTCTGGAAGCAGTACGGGACGTTCTGCTGAGATTGAGAACGGACCGTTCTGGTTTCAGAACGGGCCGTTCTGCTTTTTGGGAACGGGCGTTCCGATTTTGGAACGGGTCGTTCCAGTTGAAAAATTTGCCCATGTAAACAATACACATACATCAATATCACATATACATTCATTTATCATGCAATAATGTCATGAACTCGACTCATAAATGCATGCATGTGGCGCCATAAGGAAGTTTCACATATCATCACTGGTGACCCAAAGGTACACCTGGTTACATCACTGGTGACCCTAAGGTACACCTGGTTACATCACTGGTGACCCTAAGGTACACCTGGTTACATCACTGGTGACCCTAAGGTACACCTTGTTAACAGTTACATCGCTGGTGACCCCAAGGTACACCTTGTTAGCAAGTTACATCGCTGGTGACCCTAAGGTACACCTCGTTAGCAAGTTACATCACTGGTGACCCTAAGGTACACCTCGTTAGCAAGTTACATCACTGGTATGCGGCCTCAGCGGCACACCTGGAGTAATATATGCATATGATGCATGTCACACATTCATTATTTCATTAACTCAACATTTAACTTATTACAGAATTTCATTTAGTACATCATGTCCTCATTTGTCATAGTCTCATAATCATAGTTTGTCTCAATAGTCCATTCTTAGGTCTCATGTCATTTGTCCATATTTCCATGGTCATGTCATAAATACTCCTCATAAGGTCCGCATAGGTATTCACAGAGATTCAGAGAACATTCTTATTCATATTAAAACTCATTTATTATTAACATTAATTTCATATTCATTTATTACTTTCAATAAAGAACAAAGTAGAGTAAATAGAAAATCAAACAGAACAACGACACCTTCAACAAAGAGCAAAGTAGAGTAAATAGAAAATCAGACAGAACAACGACACCTTCAACAAAGAGCAAACTAGAGTAAATAGAAAATCAGACAGAACAACGGCAAGGGATTGGGGGCCAATCCGACAAACAAACTATCCAACAATTACCCCCACACCCTTGAGCGAGGTTTCTCACTCCCCCCTTACCTGGATAAGCGGAGTTGAAACTTGGGCAGAGTCTCCTCTTCTGGATTCCCTCTTTCTTTCCCTCTCTTTCTTTCTTTCTCTCTCTCTCTCTCTCTCCTCTTTCTCTCTCTAAAAATTTGTTGGATAGTTGTTTGTCGGATTGGCCCCCAATCCTTTGTCGTTATTCTGTTTACTCTACTTTGCTTTCTGTTGAAGGTGCCGTTGTTCTGTCTGATTTTCTGTTTACTCTACTTTGCTCTATGTTGAAGGTGCCGTTGTTCTGTTTGATTTTCTATTTACTCTACTTTGCTCTTTGTTGAAGGTGTCGTTGTTCTGTTTGATTTTCTATTTACTCTACCTTTTTCTTTGTTGAAGTAATAAATGAATATGAAATTAATGTTAATAATAAATGAGTTTTAATATGAATAAGAATGCTCTTTGGATCTCTGTGAATACCTATGCGGACCTTACGAGGAGTATTTATGACATGACCATGGAAATATGGACAAATGACATGAGACCCAAGAATGGACTATGAGACCTAAAAATGGACTATTGAGACAAGCTGTGATAATAAGAATATGAAAAATAATGACATGATATACTTGATGAAACCTTGTACTAAGTTAAATGTTGAGTTCATGAAATAATGAATATATGTCATGCATCATATGCATATATTACTCCAGGTGTGCCGCTGAGGCCGCATACCAACGATGCTAACGAGGTGTACCTTAGGGTCACCGGTGATGTAACTTGCTAACGAGGTGTACCTTAGGGTCACGAGTGATGTAACTTGCTAACGAGGTGTACCTTGGGGTCACCAGTGATGTAACTTAACTTGCTAACAAGGTGTACCTTAGGGTCACCAGTGATGTAACCAGGTGTACCTTTGGGTCACCAGTGATGATATGTGAAACTTCCTTATGGCGCCACATGCATGCATTTATGAGTCGAGTTCATGACATCATTGCATGATAAATGAGTATATATGTGATATTGATGATGTATGTGTATTGTTTATATGTGACTTATATTTGTTGTGTGTGTGTGGGTGCTATCTAACCTTTATTTCTGCACCTGAAACTGAGTGAGATGTTTCTCACTCCCTTGTTGTTTTTGTATATGTTTAAATTATGTTGCAGGCGATCAACGTCATGAGGATGTGGTTAATGAGGCTTAAGGCTTCAGTTGGGCATGCTCTGATAGGATGTGACATCGGGGCATAGTTAGCTTAGTTTAATATGTTATTATTTTAATAACTTTAGTTTCTCTTCTTTTGTAATTTCTAACGAAGAGACAACGTAAATAAAGTTTATAATTCAAGGAAAATGTATGTTAAGAATTTTAATTTAAACGTTCTTGATAAAAGACCAAGATGTACATTTTTGTTATATTTTTATTATATGATTTGGGAGTATAAATTAATCCCTAACCAGGAGGCACTGCCATCTTTACTGGAGTTAATTTATATTTCCTTTATTATTATTTGTATATATATGATTTCTTGTTTTTTCACTAAATTGTATTGAAAATCTTAACTTCTTTTCTTTTATAATTTTTACACTGGAGTTATGATTTATGAGTTACGAATGTGAATCTTCTACCTTGTTATATTTGAAATATTTGTCATCTATGAAAGATTTTATTTACCCAAAAAGAAGAAAAGAAATATTTTATTGTTACATTTGTTAGTATATTAATAATGGGGTAGAGGGTGTCACATAAGTAATACAAATAGAAAAATAAAATGAAATGCAATGAAAGATGCCAAAAATACACATGCTAAAAGGTATACAAAGCCTAAAATAATAAAAAACCAACACACAAACTTAACCATTAAGTAGAAGTTATAATACAAACTTAATTACCTAACAAAAGCAAATACGCTTAATCACCTAAAAGACAAGCAAAATAATCAATGGCCAACAAACACAAGCTTAACAATTAAGAGTAAAGGGCAAACAATATTTAACCACTCAACACAGAAAACACAACTTCTTAATCCTTAATCATCCATGACAAAAGCTCAACACAATGTTTAACCATCATGAATACAAGCTTATAATAGAAAAATAAAAACTCCGAAACCAACTCTAATTTGTCAAATACCCAGAAACACTTTCCAACAACACAATAGTCTAAGAGGCACCACATCAAACACCTTGATTGCAATACCTTGACTGCAATATCTAAAACACCAAACAAATGAACCGATGACATCCAAACCAGGAGCACAATCAAAATTGAATTGGTAACAAATTAATGTGTCATCGCCAGAAAGAATTTCCAATTATCCTTCCTTCAATTAAGAGCCAACTTAGATTTCACATTCTTAACAAATCATTTCAATTGGAACCAACAATAAACAATTTCATGCCACAAGATCTCAATTGAGATTTGGGATGATTCATTCGTTCAAAAAGAGAAATAATGAAGAACCAATAAAAAAAACTAAAATGAGATAATATATTAATATGATACAAAACATATATTGAAGGGAGAAAGAAAGAAAAACATAAAACTTAAAAGGTAGATTTATGAAAAAAATCGATTTACATGAATACATACAGCCACTTGAATGACCAATCCTAATAATACTAATATCCTATATCCTAATAATTTTTAACACAATTTAATTTTAGAAGAAAAAGAAAACATTGTTAACCCAAGAAGTTTTCCATGTCTAAATATTTTCCGTTACAATTGGGCAATTACCCCATTTTCATGTGATTCTCTTTATTAAATTTTTTATCAAAATTTGAACAAAACTAAATGTCTTATCACCATTGTAATTCATTGATGTTCAAGAGACGTCTCATAAAACAAATTATTTATGAGACTACTTTTCATTACTTTTAAATGCTGAATTTACTCTTTTTTTTTTTTTACAAGAAAGTAATTAACACCAATCAATGTAATTAAAATTGAGACTTGCAAAACCTATCTCATTAAGAAAACATTTGCATTATGAACACAGTTCATTCAACTAAAGATAATACTAAAAAATAGTCTCTCCTGCTATTTTCGTAATAGGAAATCTTTAATTAAGTTGGTAATATGTAAAAATTATCAATACTTCCCCATTTAGAAAAAAAAAATATAAATTATAGAAACAGTTTCTTTTATATGAATAATTCTTGTGGATTATGATATAAGTACTATTGACTTACTATTTATTACAATTTAATTAAAATTACTTTTGATCACAAGTCTTTATTCAAACTCATCAAGTTTTGTATGCATTAAGTTAACTAGTTTTAGTTTTAGTTTTTGCTAAATATTTATTATATTTAATTCAAATTTATAATAAATATTATAAAAATAAATATTATACTAAAATATATAAACTATATTTAATATTTATATAATAAATACTTTTATACATAAATTATATTTTAAATTTATAATAAATCATTTATATTGTAGTACAATATTATTTTTTATTTATTTATACTATAACCATGCAAATTACTAATCAATGACATAAATTTTATCTGAGACTATCTTGATATAAGCAATATATTTGATATATATTGACTCATGTGTTGCACAAATTATGAAATATATGATATAATTAAAAAATATATATAAATAAATAAAATATTATTTTAAATTATTTTATAAAATTGTGGAATATATTTTTTATTTTAATTTTAATTTCAAAGAATATTGAGTAAGAGCAAAACTAATATTTTTTTTAAAAAAAATTAATTTTAACATATTTTTTTAAAACCACTTTAAATAAAAGCTAAATAAATACTGTATTAAATCTTTTTTCTAAGATAGAAACATGATACATATATAACCTTTTTAAGTTAAAAGTTAAAGTAAAATATTATTGTAATTAATCAAATAATTATTTGAATAAACAATGACTTAGTATTGTAATTATTTTCGAAGCTTGTTGCTAATCATTCACTATCATATTTATTCTCTTTTTTATTTTTATTTTTTATTGTTCTACTGAAAAAATATATTTTAATAAATACAAAAAATTAATATTTAGTATTTTCACTGCTAAAATATTTAATTTATATTTTTATAATCATAATATGAAAATATAAAAATAAATTTTTTTATACTGGTTAAAAAACATTAATTAACATCACTTAATTATATATTAATCTTATTTAAAAATATTTTTTGTTAAAATTTGATATAAAAAATATAAAATAATTATAGAAACAAAACTCAATTAGCTCAAACTGTTTAACTCAGAATTTTCTTATTAAAGTACTCTTAAATGATAAGTTATACATGATGTTATAAAATATAAATATTGGTAAAAATGTTGTAAATTTTAAGTCACATTGATTGTAAATAGAAACCAAATGTTTGTAAAATAGATCTAAAATATATAAATAGTTTAAATTCATATTGGATGCCTCTATCCCAAAATTAAAACATGTTTTGTTCATTAAATTGACATGTTTCAACATAGTTAATCGATCTTAATAAATATATATATATATATATATATATATATATATATATATATATTATAATTAGAGTAAAATAAATCATGTTTTATGGGATGATAAAACAATGCTAATGTCCCATGGATGCAATGCATTGTTGAAAAAAAGAAAAGAATAAATCAATACCTAATCATAAATGAGTTTGTAAAAAAAATGTAGATTATAATTTAAGAGGAAAATTTAAAATGAAGTATTGATGAAACCATTAATTAAATGCACAATAACTTACATAATACAGTAAATATCCGTGAAAATAGATTTGTTTTCATATTTCATTAATAAAGAAAAAGTAGATCCTATTTATACATGTTTTGCTTTAAAAATATTAAATGAATTATATTTAATGATTTCATATTTTGACAAATAAGTGTCATTAATAGTACATTAATTAATTAATTTTTTTTATAAAATATTTCATACAATTTTTACCTTAATGCTACATATCAGTTCCTACTTTTATATTTCTTTTTCATGCAATTTCGTATAAATTCTCACACTTATTTAAATGATGATCCTTTTGTTGTGAACATAAGTAGGTAATTTTCCCTTGTCATAACAATATTATGATTATTTTAGGGTTATTTGTGATTTAATCCCTCATTTTTTTTGTCAATTTATATCTTTAGTATCTCTAAAATACATGATTAATTTTAATTTTTCAAAAAATATTTTGTTATCTTTTTAGTCCTTCATTTTTTTCTTCTCAATTTTCATTATTTTAATACCATTTAACTAGTTTTAGTCTCCCAAAAATTATTCAATCTTTTTAGTCTCTCATTTTCAATTTTTACTTCTTCAAAGAAATTGATCTCTATAATTTTTTTTTTAATTTTTATTTCTCTAAAATTTAGAACTATTATTTTTAGTTACTATTATTATGTGATCATTTTAGAGTAATTGTTTATTAAAAGATTATGTTATGATATCATATACTACCCACAATTAACCCATTTAAAAGTATCCTAACATGTTTTTGTGGGATTTAAAACAAAAATTAACAAAAATATGAGAGACTAAAATCAGAATGAAATAATTTTGGGAGACTAAAACTAGTCAAATACTTTTTGAAGGACTAAAAATGGAATTAACAAAACTAAAAGTCTAAAATTAAAGCACAATAATTTTTGACGGACTAAAACCACTCAAATATTTTTTGAAGGACTAAAAATAGAAATCGATAAAAAAAAATAAAGGATTAAGAAAGCAACTAACATTTTATTTATTTATTTCAATATAGGTTGTTTTGCGACAAATTATTATTAAATACTTCATGTAATTTTTTTCAAAAAATATATATCATGCAAAATGATATATATATATATATATATATATATATATAATTCAATTAATATATTTTTATATAATAAAGGATAGATCACTTATATATATATATATATTATATATATATATATATATATAATAGGAAGATGATTTTTGTGAATGAAATGAAAATAAATAAAAAAAATGATGTAATAAATTGGGGAAATTAACTTAATAGAGAACTAGGTAAACAGTGTGCAAAAGAATTAGGGAAGAGATGCCTTAATCACGTTAGGGCAATGAGCAAATTATAAACGAAGAATTAATAATTCAAACAAATAATGCAATTTTCTTGAATGGTGCATGTTTACTGCTTAATGAAAAAATTAATTAGTTAGAAATATAAAAAGACATTTGGATACTTCATGGACTACAGACAAAACAAAAAAACTTAAATAACACACAAACAATTGAACCTAATTTCTATATAATAAAAAAATTACATTACCAACTAATTAAAAATTATGATTGGTATAAATGACTTTTAAGGTAGGTATCAACAAACTTGTTATACTTAAAAGTTTATAATTAAAATAATGATTTAAAATTGTCAGAATTAAGTTTATAATTCTTTCCAGTATTATTTCGAAGCACACGAAGATTGGAATTAAGTTTTTGTTGAATAAATATTTTATTATTAGAGGAATAATATGAGAAAAAAATAAATATTTCGAAGCACACGAAGATTGGACCAAGAATTTCTTCTGCTAAAATTTGGGGTTATCAGATTTGAAACAAGCAGATATATACCTCCATTTATGATAAGTATATCTTTTTTTAAAAAAATCTTAAAATATATTTAATTTTTATTTTTGGATATCTAATATTTAATTTAGCATTTTCTTTTTATTTTTTTTACATACATCATTCTCTTTCTTTGTTTGACTCATGATATATATATATATATATATATATATATATATATATATATATATATATATATATATATATATATATATTAAGTACACTTCCTTTATTTTTAATAAAAATAAATTCTTTAAATATCATGAACTTAAAAAAAATAAGATCAAAATTATAAATTAAATAATAAAAAAATAAAATTAAAAAAATACAGAATAAAAAATTAAAAATATTTTAAAAAATGAAAAAGGAAGTATACTTATAAAAAGGTGGTGTATATATCATTAGCCCAGACTCAATAGTGTGTCATTAGCAAGTGGTTTTTGGAAACTCCAATCGGACTCTACGAAATATTCACATGAGGCCTCAAGCCCAAATAGGGATGTCTAAAGGGGCAATTCTAATTGCATCTCTCTTTTTTACATTTTTGTATTTTCCTCAACAGTACTCTTTTCAAAAATTATTTTATGGAATATATTTTTGGATAATATTCATCTGCTATAAAATTAAATACTTTAAAAATATTATGGAAGCATTAACACAATTTTGAAATTAATTTCCTTTGTAAAGTAATTTTCAGAAAGGAAAAAATTCATCTGGTTATTAGTGCTATGTCTAACACACAAGTTTGTTGAATGCATCCCATTAATAACTTGTAGAGGCAATTGACGTTCTAGAATCTATCTTATCAGTAACTTCTGAATTCATCCCAACAGATTATCTTTCTTTTACTTTATTATATCATTATAACAATTACTACTTGTAACAACATGCAACATGAACATTGTTCCGGAAACTTATTTCTAGTTGTTCATATGTGTTTGATAAGCTTTTGAAATGAAAAAAAAAACAAAAAGTTGAATTTCGGAAATTAAGTTTTGGAAGGGTATATTAATTTTATATAGTTCACATAGTTCCAAAATTTAATTTCCGATATGATAAAATCTAGCAAGCATAAAGGATGTTATTAAAATATATAAATAAAAAGGGCCAAAAAAAAATAATGCTCAAGGAATTCCCCTGTCTTCTTTTATAGCTGCAAATAAAAATAATTTGGAAGAGTGTATGCCAAACTCAGAAGCCAAAACAGAAAACATGTTTTTCATAAGTTTTTCGTAGGAATTCATATAGCACTTTAATTCATATAAAAACTTATTTATTCTCAAAATTGAACGCATATTCACACTTAGAATCACACAAGGAACGCAACAAAACAATCAGAAAGTAAAACAGAAAACTTTCATAAAGTGTCTGTTCCTATAGGCATACATCAGGCAAGAGATCGGGGCAATCCTGCTACCCAAGTGAGGTTTCTCACTCTCATCTTATCTTGATGAGTAGAAGACGACGTATGGTTTACTAGTGGCCTCCTCCTCATGGTTCTCTCGAGTCTTCAGAGCACAACCGTAGAAAAGAAAGAGAAAGTGAGAAGCGTGAAAATAACTCATGAGCACCTTCTTTCTTAAAAATAATAAAAATAAATAATATAATAATAATAATAATAATAATTAATAAAAGACCACTACGTCCCTCCTTCCCTTCTCATAAAATAATTAAACATATTTCTTCCTTTTAATAAATAACATAAACGTAATTCTTGATAAAAAAAAACATGTTTTCATAAAAATTGTTTTATAGCAAATAATTCAAATATTAATTAAAAATCATTTTTATATTAAAATAGAGCTCACATAAAATAGATAAATAATATAAAATATACTTATCCCTTTTAGTAAAAATAGCATATGTTTTATATAAAAAAAAATAAAGTTCATATCAAATAACTAAATAATATTAAAAATCCTTCTAATAAACACATTAAAACATTAAGATAAATACTACGTATTACTAATATAATTTTATAAAAATTGAGGTGTTACAAGCTGCCGCGCCAGATCTCGATCCCCCTATTTTCTCACATAGTTGTAACGCTGGTTAAAGCTCCAACGCTGAGTACAGAGCTTACAACATTTTCATGGCATCCCACCTTCATTTTCCCTATAGTCCATCAAAAACCTGCATTCCAAGGAGCCCCAACACACGCAACTACACAAATATGTAACGCCCGATTTATATAATAATAATTATATATTTTCTTATATAAAATTTTCCCAATTATATCATTAACAATATTTTTTTTTAATGAAGATAAAGATAAAGAAAAAGAATATTTTGTAAATTTATTACATAACATATCATTTTAAAATATTTACAATAATGTATTATTTTACACAATATTTCTTTCTTTCACTTCTATTACAATATTTACATTGATAGTGAGAATAAATTTACAATAACAAATAAAATTATAATAGATTCATCAAATAGCCTTCACATTTCAATTCCTTCCAAGGAAGACAACAACTATAACTGCAAAATGATCTGGAATCCTAAGTAGATCCATCTATTTTATAATATATTTAATTTAAAAAAAATAGAGAAAAGAGAGGAGTGAGAACAATATCCAATAAATACAATAATTCAAAAGAATATACAAAATTATTTATAATTAATATTAAACATATATATATATATATATATATATATATATATACAGATCATATATTAGATTTTTATGATACAATAAAATTTGAATTATACTTGTAGTGACTAGTCAGGATAAATGAGCATCATCATAATATCAACCAATAAAAGGATATTTCACCTTAACCAACAATAGGATATTTCACCTTCATTTCTTACTCATTTAAATCTCCAAGGTCAAACCTCCAGCTACAAATAATTCAAACTTTATCTTCTATGACCATAGAACAATATTTATCTTCATAAATACGTGAAAAAATAACAACAAGACAAGTCCAGGACATCACAACTATATCATAGTTGATTATAAATATAAATATATTTACGTAAAAAGAATATATTAAGAGTACCAATGATATAAATAAAAATGACAATCGTTATAAAATAATTAAACAATATAAAATATGAACACCTTAATAATTGTTATGGATGAAAAATAATCATAGATTAAACAAATAAATGAGGTTAGGGACACCCCACTTAGAGCTGTCAAAATGGGTCGTGGCCCGTGGGCCAACCCGGCCCACCTTGAAAACGGGCCGGGCTGGGCCAAAAAAAATAACAGTTTTACAGTAAGTGGGTAAATTTAAACCCGGCCCACTTTGACCCGGCCCACTTGGGCTGAACCCGTGGTGGGCCGGGCAGCCCACCAGCCCACTTTTTCCTATTTAGTTGCTTACCCTTTATACGAAATGTGCGGAACTGCAGATAAAGAAATATAAGAGTTACCACTTACCACTGCATACGTAGACATTTGATCTCGATATTTTCGGTGAAAAGGAAGAATATTTGCTATAAAATACTATGATTTACCTTATCTGAATCAACAACATTATTATTAAATCTGTCCAGAATTTTTATACTTTTTTATTATTTTGTTTACATTGAAAATGAGGTGTTACTCTCATTTGTTTGACTTTTCTAGTGAGAAGGAAAAGTTCATGCATGCTCATCCGTGTTAATTTTATGGTATAGAAAATATATTACTAAATTTTGTTTGTATTTTTTTTTTTAAATTTTTTGGTGGGTTGGTGGGCTGGCCCGTTTGACCCACCAACCCGTGGTGGGCCGGGCCGGGCCATAAAAATTTTGACAAAATTAAAAGTGGGCCGGGTTGGGTTGGCCCGTTTTTAAGGTGGGCCAAAGTGGGCCGGCCCACATGGGCCGGGCTGGCCCGTTTTGACAGCTCTAACCCCACTAAATAAATATTCATAAAAAATAACATAAATAAATAAATATAATAGTATATAAAATTTTAAAGAGATAAAGTTCTTCTCCCCCTTACCTAGATAAGCAAGAGCTAAAACTTGAGCAGAACCTCCTCCTTTGGATTCTCTCTTTCTTTCCCTCTCTTTCTCTCTCTTTCCCTCTCTTTCTCTCTCTCTCTAAGATTTTCACCTTCTCACTAAGTTATAAATTTTTCACAGCCCAAGCCTCCTATTTATAGGCATTCAGGCGTACCCAGAACGACCCGTACTGAATTCAGAACGGCCCGTTCCGGAGCCTTCAAATATACGCAAAATGTTCAACTGGAACGGCCCGTTCTAAAATCAGAACGGTCCGTTTCCAAAAAACAGAACGACCCGTTCTAAAATTAGAACGGCCCATTCTAGAGTTCACTTTTACATAGGTTGACCATAAGGAGAACGGCCCGTTTTCAACTTGGATTTTAGGCCATTTTGTTTATCTAGAACGGCCCGTTCCACTTTTTGGAACGTCCGTTCCGCTTTTAGTAACAGGCCGTTCCGCTTTTTGGAACGGCCCGTTCTGGGCCTGAAAAACAGAATTTCATTTTAAAAAAATAAAATTTTCATAAATATTTAAATTATTAAAAAAAATCTAAAATCTTCTAAAAAAATTCTTTTAATTAATTAATAACTATAAGAAAATAATGTTCATAAATATAAAATAATAATTAACTATTGTATACAATTTGGGATGTTATAATTCTCCCATCCTTTTAGAAATTTCGTCCTCGAATTTTTTTTTCCTGAAAGTAGAAATGGGTAAGTTTCTCGCATCTTGCTTGCTAATTTTCATGTAACATCACTGCTTTATGAATGTACCACTTTATCAATCTTTCCTAAGAATGTCTGATGTTAATAAGTACAAGGTGAGCAAATTCGGTAAGCTTATCCATAAGATCAAATTTCTTAAGAATATCATACATAACTATAACTAAGTCCATAGATACAGAATTTTATTTCCAAATTAGGACATCTAAAGACTGTAAAAATATTAAAAGACTCTAGTGTTCCACCTTAAACTTTTGCCATACTATATACTAGTATATAAATTCCTCACTTCTCTTTTCTCCTTAGGCCACACTTCCGCTGCATGCGCCACTCTGATACATTTTAATATCTCCTAAATGAATACTAAAAGTATTTTTATGTCCTTCCTCTAAGATCATCTTCCTTAATTCGAGATTACTAGGCACATAGATTCTATCTTTGAACCTCAAAACACCATCAACTTCCAAGCGTAAAGGGTTATCTATACCTCTACCAATCTTTTCCACTTGGCTCACTAAGAAACGATTTAACTCTTGGGTCCTCTAATCACATCCATTAATCTATTAGTCCTTTCAACATACTCAATTCAATGCTCCTAAGGGTGAGCTTACACATCACGCTTAAGTTTCTAATCTCCTCAATCAAATTCAACCCTTACATTATCAAAAATGATAGATGAATGATCATCCTACTTAAGGCATTTGTCACCATATTACTTTAATTTTTATGACCCTCTCCAAGGATCAAGTACTTAAGCGTAAGTTTACTAGGTACGTATAATCAATCTCTAAGTCTTACCACCTTATCTATACCCAAGGCAAACTCATATCTACTACCTTGTATTATGGTCTCATGTCTTGCCATCAAATGAATCAACTAATTATGTTTCTCTAATTTCCTTTAATAGTTCATTCTTTACTCGAGTCATACCTAGTTTCACACTACTAGGAGTAATTTCACAAGTCAAACCTAAATTCCTAATGTGAGCTAAAAGATACATCCCTTTAACCATAAGGGGAGATATATATAGAGGTTTCACACTCAAAGTATTGATCACCACATTGGCTTTTTCCAAATAACAACTAAAATTAAAATCTTAATCCTTAACAGTTTCCAACTATCTCTTCTGTCTCATATTCAACTCATTTGGATCAAACAGATATGTAAGATCCTTATGATCACTAAATATCTCAAACTTAGAATCATACCAGTAATGTCTCCAAAATCTTAAGTGTAAATATTACAATCTCTAATTCAAGGTTATGAGTAAGGTAATTTTTCTCATGAATTTTTTTCCATACCTAGATAGATGCCTAGAAATATAAGCTACTACCTTTCCTTGTTACATCAACGATCCACTCAAGCCCGTTTTCGAAGCATCACTATATAACACATAACACTTACTAGAGTCCGATAATCTTAACACTAGGCAATCTTTCCTTAAGAGTTTGAAAACTACTTTCACACTTACTATTTCATAAAGGCAACTCTCTCTTTTTGGTTAATCCAGAAAAAAGTAATGTTATCTTAGAAATTTTCTCAATAAATCTCCTATATTAATAAGTTAATGCAAGAAAACTCTTAACCTCACTAATTGACTTATGTATCAACAACTTCTACCATAGATTATATCTCCACTAGAAATTACACAACCTAGAAAATTCACTTCATACAATAGAAATTCATACTTAAATAGTTTGGTGTAAAGTTTTCTTGAATACATTTTCACCCTCAATTCCAATATAATGATATCACATCCTAAGGTCAATCTCACTAAACACACAAATATTCATTAATTGATCCCTAAGGTTATCTATCCACATCAACATACATGCATATCAAATCATATTAGAATACCTACTTTAAACCATCATATATACCATCCTTAAGCATGTATGAATCAATTACCGTTTACTCCATATAGCCTGTACATGAACAACCTTTTCCACATAACTTCATACAACCTTAAAGAAACTTTTGATCCACAAGACAACACCTCAGAATAAAATTGATTTCCTAATAACTCAAAAACATCATGATAACATATATATCCCTTTATCAACTATCAAAGAAAATGATACATAGAGAATTATACAGGCTATCACCAAATGATCTCAAACCTATCACCAAAAGAAAGCTAATAGGATAAGCTATCACTCTTATGAAGACTTGAAATTCTAAAATGATCATATACTTAGCTAAAAACTTCAAAAATTGTAATAGATATAATCAGCGCTAATAGCTAGACCTTTGTTCACTAAAATAGTCATAACAGAAGTTCTAGATCTCCATTGTACTTGATTTTGGTGCCCTTAAAAATTTAACATCCAAGACTACAACTTTTATGAAGATCATAAAATCCAACTCTGTCAATATAATACTTGTACTGGTACAATAAAACTGCAGCTAAAACATTCCATGTATTGATCAGCAAAAGAGCGCACCAAAGTCTAAAGCCCCAAAAATACCATAAAACACTTCCAAACCATTATTTAAATTCCTCCCTACAATCCTAAACCAAACAACTTACATATCTAGCACATAGAACTTAGAAACTAAAATAAAATCCTCATATAACCTAACCCATAAAAATCAATATGTAAGCATCAAATCGTATAATAAGATTTAAAAGTAATAAAGGAAATATAAATTAATTCCAGTAAAGGTGGCAGTGCCTCCTAGTTAGGAATAATTTATAATTTCCAAATCATGTAATAAAAAAAATAACAAAGATGCACACTTTGCTTTGGCCTTTCATCAAGAACATTAAAAACTCTAATTCTCGACATACAATCTCCTTAAATTCAATCGTTGCAACTATAGACTTCATCTACCAAGCAAGCACAGTAAACTCATAACTCATGGCCGATTAGATCGACCTGCTCTGATACCACTTAATGTAACGCCCGATTTATATAATAATAATTATATATTTTCTTATATAATTAAAATTTTCCCAATTATATCATTAACAATATATATTTTTTTTAATGAAGATAAAGATAAAGAAAAAGAATATTTTGAAAATTTATTACATAACATATCATTTTAAAATATTTACAATAATGTATTATTTTACACAATATTTCTTTCTTTCACTTCTATTACAATATTTACATTGATACCGAGAATAAATTTACAATAACAAAGAAAATTATAATAGATTCATCAAATAGCCTTCACATTTCAATTCCTTCCAAGGAAGACAACAACTATAACGGCAAAATGATCTGGAATTCCAAGTAGATCCATCTATTTTATAATATATTTAAATTAAAAAAAAACAGAGAAAAGAGAGGAGTGAGAACAATATCCAATAAATACAATAATTCAAAAGAATATACAGAATTATTTATATCATAGTTGATTATAAATATAAATATATTTACGTAAAAAGAATATATTAAGAGTACCAATGATATAAATAAAAATGACAATCGTTATAAAATAATTAAACAATATAAAATATGAACACCTTAATAATTGTTATGGATGAAAAATAATCATAGATTAAACAAATAAATGAGGTTAGGGACACCCCACTAAATAAATATTCATAAAAAATAACATAAATAAATAAATATAATAGTATATAAAATTTTAAAGAGATAAAGTTCTTCTCCCCCTTACCTAGATAAGCAGGAGCTAAAACTTGAGCAGAACCTCCCCCTCTGGATTCTCTCTTTCTTTCTCTCTCTTTCTCTCTCTTTTTCTCTCTCTCTAAGATTTTCACCTTCTCACTAAGTTATAAATTTTTCACAGCCCAAGCCTCCTATTTATAGGCATTCAGGCGTACCCGGAACGACCCGTACTGAATTCGGAACGGCCCGTTCCGGAGCCTTCAAATATACGCAAAATGTTCAATTGGAAAGACCCGTTCTAAAAGCAGAAGGGCCCATTTCCAAAAAGCAGAACGGCTCGTTCTAAAATTAGAACGACACGTTCTAGAGTTCACTTTTACACAGGTTGACCATAAGGAGAACGACCCATTTTCAACTTGGATTTTAGGCCATTTTTTTTATCTGGAACGACCCGTTCCACTTTTTGGAACGCCCGTTCGCTTTTAGGAACAGGCCGTTTCGCTTTTTGGAACGGCCCGTTCTGGGCCTAAAAAACAAAATTTCATTTTAAAAAAATAAAATTTTCATAAATATTTAAATTATTAAAAAAAAATCTAAAATCTTCTAAAAAAATTCTTTTAATTAATTAATAACTATAAGAAAATAATTTTCATAAATATAAAATAATAATTAACTATTGTATAAAATTTGGGATGTTATAAAATACATCATTACTAATCACATGCAACATAAAAACTCCAAGAAACACAACATGCAACTTCAAAATCAAGCCCAAATCATCACATTCTTCAAACAACTCAAAAACCCCATTTTCTAGTTCCACACGCTCCAATTTAATCAACATGCAACCAGCAATGCTGCAACCATACATCATTTTGTTCCAAAATCAACAAATTCTAGCTTCCCTTACCTCGGAAGGGAAGAAAACTCGACTCCGTGCTATCCAAGGAGGAAGAAGAAGAGAACGGGGATGAGAGTCTGACTTTGGAGCTTCGAAGCTTCCTTGAACTCCTAAAGTTCAACAACCTTTGACAGCCCAAAAATGAAAATGTTTAGGGGGAGGAAGGAGTAAAATGAAGAAAAGAGAGGGAGAAGTATCAGGTCTCTCTCGTGCCTGACGTCAAGAAATCATGCTCAACGCTAAGGAACCACAAAGAGCTCACCACATTATCACGCTCGACATAATTCTGTCTGGGCTTCACACATTCATTAGGATGAATGCAAGCCTGGCACCAAGAACTCACGCTTAGCACTCAACACGTTTTCCAAAAAATGCAATATGAACAGTACACCCTAAAAATTCATAATCAATCATATAGTCATCCTTTTTCTAATCCAATCGGTTAGAAACAATTATTTTTAAACAAGGTAGAAGGTGTCACATATTTCGTTTCGCTTTCATTCTAAGTTTCTTTTTTCTTATTTTCTATCTCTTTGTAAATGTACAGAGAAATCATGTAATAATACTGAGGTATGTTCATATAAAAATTTTCAAATAAGAAAATGCAACTCACACTTGTAACATCCTAAATTTTCTAAAATTATTAAAATAATATTTTTCTTAATTAAATAGGTTTTATAAATATATTAAATAATTATGAGTATTTTTATTAATTAAAAAAGATTTATGAAATTATTTATTATAATAATTATTAAAGATATAAATATATTTTATTATGTTAATTTATTTTGATTATATGTTATGATTTTGATTATTTGAAAAATTTTATAGATAAGAATGTTTTTAAATAATAAAAATAAAAATTTTAAAATTATTTTATTTAAAGAGATATTATCTTATGTATTTATGTATAAGAATTTTAAATAATTAATTAAGTATTTTATAATTATGAGTGTTATGTGATAAAAAAAAAGTATGTTCTAATTAATTATTATAGTAAATTTTAAAAAAAAGAATGTATAACGGTAGATTTAACGGCTCAAAAATAACTTAACTTTCACATTAACTTTAAAAAAAGTAACTCTATTTTCGAAAGATCCTCCAACCCTCATAATTCTGAAAACAACAATTACGATATATCATAAAATATATCAATTCTAAAAACAACAATTACGATATGCCATAAAATATATCATATATCATATAATCATATAATAACCTATATATAGTTTTACATAGACAGACCACCCCTCCATTTGATTCGAGGGCTGTAACTTTCCATTGTATCATAACGTGCTAATTTTATAGGCTCTCCTTCGTACAAAAAAAAAAAAGAAGATAAAATTAGGATATAATGGTCTTACCTATCTTCCAGATAAGTTGATGAAGGAAAAGAAGATATAAAATATTTTTGTTAAAATTTTATTCTTATCACAATATTCTTATTCTTGTCTCAATATTCTTATATCCAGGTAGAAGACTTTTTCAATTTAACACTATATCCTTATAAATACATGACGCAGGTCATTCATTCACTGTCTCGTTCATCAACTCCAGTTTTTGCTTCCATTAGGTTTTGTTTCTTTTCTTTTTCTGTTCTTGAAATATGAAATTATCTTTCGCTCTTTATTTTATCTGAGTTCGACTCTCAACAACTTTTTCCAATTTCTTTATTTCTATATCTTGGATTTCTCAATCTTTTTGTTGGATGTTGCAAAATGTTTCTAGTTCGATTTCTTTTCTGAAACTTTTAGTTAGATTTTACCGTATGTTTCTATTCTGATTCATATTTTATCTTTCCATAATGATTAACTAGAGCCGTGAGCTAGTCTTTACGAAATCTCAATTTTCTTATTTCTTTAGATATTTTTCAATGATAATCTGACTTTGAAATCTTTTGATTTTCTTTTTCAGGTTTAAGACAATTTCAAATAAGAGACATAGGTTATACTTTATTTTGAATTCTCTTTCTTTAGAATAATGTACGATAAGTTAAAAGACGATTTTAGATCTCTTATGTTTTATAAGTTTTAATGATAACAAATACTATATTTTTTTTAGTAAGAAAACATGTTGTAAAAGTCGGAGTTTCAGACTGAGTAAGACGAAATAACGTCTGTAAGATGAAGCTAATCAATGAAGCATACCAATTATTTATAACGATTATTATTTATTGTTGTAATCACTTCTACAAGAGAGGACAACTGCAACTTTGTAATACCTTCATAACTATTGTTATAAGGTAAAGTTTTGAGAGTTTTAATTGTAAAAGAATACTTGAGTCTAAATTTGCAGAGACTTGTCTATAAAAGAATACTTGTATTTGAGTCTGAGATTTTGTTTGTAAAAAAGTACTTGAGCCAGAAGTGGCTTAGTAAAAAAATACTTGTAATTTTGCTGAAAGCTAGTAAAACTCAATCTGGTTGGATTGAGAACTGGACGTAGCCTCGATGATTAAGATGAACCAGTATAAAAATACTGTGTTTTATTTATTACTCTTACTAACCCATTGCATGTTGTAGATACTACTTTACAAACTTGAAAACGCATGAATTTTTTATATAGATTATTTAACCGTCTTCAAGTATTTATCGTTTTTCCAATATAAATAATTTATTTAATCAAATTCTTTTTTCTTACAAAATTTATATAATTTAATTATAATTCTCTACTAGAGAATAATTTATAATTTATTTAATTATATTTTTTGTGCAGAATTTATAATTTATTTAAATCTCTCTTCTTGAGAATAATTTTTAATTTATTTAATTAAAATTCTATTTCTTACAAAATTCATATATTTTATTTAGAGTTCTCTTTTTAAACATAATTTATAATATATTTAATTAAATTTTCGTTTCACACAGAATTTATAATTTATTTAAAATTTTCTTCTTCAGAATTTATAATTTTTTTTTAATTATTTTTGTTTCTGAAATAATTAATAATTTATTTAGAATTCTCCTCCTGGAAATAATTTATAATTTATTTGATTAAATTTTTTATTCTTATTTAGAATTATTCTCTTGAGGATAATTTATAATTATTTAATTAAATTTCAATTTCTTTTGAAATTTATAATTTATTTAAAATTCTCTTCTTGAGAAGAATTAATAATTTATTTAATTAAGTTTTTATTTGTTGGAGAATTAATAACTTATAAAGAATTCTTTTCTTGATAATAATTTATAAATTATTTAATTAAATTTCCACTTTTTTACAAAATTAATAATTTATTTAGAATTCTCTTCGTAAGATTAATTTATAATCTATCTAATTAAATTTATGTTTCTGGTAGAATTTATATAATTTTATTTAGAAATCTCTTTCTGAGAATAATATATAATTTATTTAATTAAAGTTCTATTTCTTGTAGAATTTTTAACTTATAAAGAATTTTCTTCTTGAGAATAATTTATAATTATTTAATTAAATTTATGTTTCTTGCAACATTTATAATTTACTTACAATTCTCTTCCCAAGAATAATTTTTAATTTATTTAATTAAGCTTCTGTTTCTTATAGAATTTTTAATTTATTAAAATCTCTCTTCTTAAGAATAATTTATAATTTATTTAATTAAATTTTTATTTCTTACTAAAATTTATATAATTTACTTAGACTTTTTTTTTAGAATAATTTATAATTTATTTAAGTAAATTTCTATTTCTTGCAAAATTTGTAATTTATTATGAATTCTCTTTTGAGAATAATTTATAATTTATTTAATTAAACTCTTTTTTTCTTGTAAAATTTATAATTTATAAAGAATTCTCTTCTTGAGAGTAATTTTCAATTTATTTAATTATATTTTTTATTCTTACAGAATTTATAATTTATTAAGAATTCTCTTTTTCTTGATATAAAATTTCCGTGTCTTGCAAAATTTATATAGCTAGTTTAATTCCATTCATCTTTTCGAGAATAACTTATAATTTATTTAATTAATTTTTTTTTTGCAGAATTTGTAATTTATAAGAATTTTTTTAGAACACTTTATAATTTTTTAAATTAAATTCTTTTTCTTGCAAATTTTATAATTTATTTATAATTATCTTCCAGGGAATAATTTATAATTTATTTAGTTAAACTTCTGTTTCTTGCAGAATTTATAATTTATAAAGAATTCTAGTCTTGAAAATAATTTATAATTTACTTAATTACTTTTGTTTTATTTGTAGAATTGATTATTTATTGAGAGTTCTCTTATCGATAATAATTTATAATTTATTTAATTAAATTTTTGTTTCAGTTTCTCTATTTATTGCAGATTTTTTTTATTATTTATAGTTTTTATTGCGCATAATTTATATTTATAATTGATTAGTTTGTATTTGTTAATTTATATTTATATTTATATTTACAAGTTTCTTTCTTTTGCTATTAGTTTCAAAAATGGTATTTAATCATAGGTAGAGTCTCTCTATTTTTTGGTTATAGTGAGTGTTGAAAATTATAAAGGTATGACAAGAATCGAATTTAGGTCCTTTCGCTTCTAATTATCTAGGCATGGCAATCTAACCCATCCTCGTGGGTATATGCTCGAACCCGCCCCGATTTGGACAGGAAAAACCCGTGTTTATCGGGTTCGGGTTCGATTTTTCCCGATTGATAAAATTGGGAGCAGGGACAAGGATGGGGATGTTAATACCTACCCCGTCCCCGCCCTCGCCCTTACCCCCCGCCCCCATCCCGTTTAATAATATAATTAAAAATTATTTATATATATATATATAAACCAAAATTAAAAATATTTATATGTAAAAATTTATATTATTTTACTTTTATTTTTTTAAAATTTGTTCATATTTATTTAAAAGAAAAAAAGAAAAAAAATAGGAGCAGGGGCGGGGGCGGGGCGAGGAAACCTGAACTCCGTCGGGGTAGGGATGGGTACCCAAATTTTACGCCTGGCGGGTATCGGGGGCGGGAAACATAAAACCCGCCCCCACCCCGCCCTGTTGCCATGCCTATAATTATCCCAATCCTATCATTCCAACTACTAGGCTATTATATATATATATATCGATAATGAATTACAATTCATTTCTATTGTGACGGTCCTTATAAAGGTAAAAGTTTGGGATACTTTTTGTCTCATTGACCCCTGTTCTACCACAACATATAACAATTAAAATGAGGAAGAAATTATCTTATAATTTGAGTAGAACAGGTTCTAATGTAAATCACCTTGAACATCAAATCAATTGAAAACATTTATAGAATATACGATTATGAACAATGTCTAAACAAAAAGAAAATCATAAATTAGTTTGAAATATAAATTCCTATTCTAAACCCCGATATCACATTATCAGAGCAAATCCATTGCATCAGCTCTTAGCACCTTGAAAGCCAACCTCATCACTTGAGACATTTCCTAAAATAAAACCAAATATATATACAGGTGAGAAAAATAAGTATTCACATGTGCAACACAAGAAAGAATTCAAGTCAACATAAAATCAGTTCATGTACAATTCACTATAATGACCAATCCCGATAATATTATTAATTCATATATCCATCCACTAATATCACAACAACCACATCACAATACAACTCATGCATCATGCTCATGCTCACATCAATACGTATGCAATGCAACCTTCTAGGAAACATCAATTCAAAGTGTCGCACAATGGGCGAACTACATTAATCGCCTCAGGCACCGTCACGCATGGTCACATCGTTTACATCACTTATGACCGGTATCACACTATTAATCACCACTTATGGCTAGTGTATAAAGATACATCCCCTGTTAATCACCATTTATGGCCAAGGTAAATGTGTATGCAACATGCACCAATGCTCATGCCATGTCACCTCATACTTTCATCCTTTCTTTTCATGCCAATGCACAATTAATAATAATAACATCCAACCATTTTCGTACACCAATTCATCTAAACACACACCATCCCATACTTAATCATACAATACCCATCTATGCACATCATACAACTCACATTCATCATCAAACACATCAATACATATAACATACTTATAGTATGCACCTAGCTTCACCAAGTTGTGCCCGACTTTAAGCCACAGTAGAGAGCATACACATAGTCTCATGCCCGACGAATTTATAATTTCGCCTAGCGCTAAGAACAAATAGAGGGTATCAGGTCTCTCTCACGCCCAACATCAGGAAATCATGCCTAATGCTAAGGAACCACTAGGAGCTGATCACATTATCACGCCCGACGTGATATGTCCCACGCTTGACGAAATTCTGTCTGGGCTTCACATTCATCAGTATGAAAGCAAGCCTGGCACCAAGAACTGATGCTCGATGCCAAACACGTTTTTCAAAAAATGCAATACAAACAGTACACCCCAAAAATTCATAATCAATCATACAGTCATCCTTTTTCTAATCCAATCGGTCAGAAACAATTATTTTTAAACAAAAACACATCATACGTCATTAATTTTGTGAAATCACATATCAATTAACAATACCCAAATTCCTCATGAAACCCTGACCCACAAAGACATTCCAAAGAATTCAGTTATATATCGAAACATTAATTTTACCAAATAGTATAATAAACAAGTTCCCAATTCAATTTAGAACCTAATTGGATCATCAATTTCGGCTTTAGAAAAGAAAGAAAAATCTTAGGAATTTAGGGATATCTCCCACTACCCGTTCTCTTTTATAATCCTACACATGAATTACTCGTTTCCCTTCCCTGTACCTTATTATGACGATAAGAGCAGTTTGATGCAGTAAAAGGCAAAAAGTTATCCTAACTACCCCTTAGTTTAATACACAAGCTTTATACAAATCCTCTAAGAATTGGATAGTCCTCTCAGTCTGACCATCGATTTGTGGATGATAAGTCGAACTAAGTCTAAGTTGGGTTCCTAAAGCCTATTGTAGACTCTCCCAAAATGTTGAGGTAAATCTAGGATCTCTATTTGGCATTATGCTAGATGGTATTCAACACAATATCACAATCTCATCAATGTAAATCTTAGCAAGTTTCTGCTCAATAAGGTAAGGAGGTGTGAGAAACCTCACTCTAGGTGTGAGAATGTATGTTAGGTAGTGGGATTGACCCTCAATCCTATCTCTATTGTATGACTACGTGTGAGCGGTTTTCCCCAAATGTGTCTTTTCGTCTCTATTTCTCTTTAAATTTTCTAATTGATGTAATTAGTATGCATGTATGAGTAGTGTCTGTGTCATGGTTTGTAATTGCAGATTTTGGTGTTCCTATGGGTTCTTATGGGAAACCCTAATGAAATACATTAGTAGTTGTATGAGAGGATTGTTTGAAGACGTAATTGTTTAAGTAAATTGTACCATTTTTAATGTTTATCACATGATTCAGAATACTTTTACCGATTGTATGAAGAGATTGATGATTTAAATGCAAAATGCAAAATGCAAAAATCGTAGATTTCAGAGTTTCTAATTGAATAAACCATGCTAAGCGCCAATTTTGGCATTGAGCGTCAAGGTGGCAGAGAGCTAGTATTACTTTCTATGATCCTCAGGCTGAGCATGAGCTTCATATTGAACATGGCTCAACCATAGAGTTAAGGTTACTCTTTAGAAGCCTTATGCTGAGCACCCAAATTGGGGTTGAGCATTAGTTGCTCTATTATCTTTATTTCCTTCTTTGTTTGATGAATTTTAAATGTGTAATGTGAATCTCATGTTACTTCTCTCTTGTGATCTATGATTGGCAATGACATGAATTGCTTATGTTATTCAATGTTAACCTTTAATGAATATCTTTGATGATTATATGATATAAGGTAAATTGATATGGTTGAAACAACATGATGAAGTTATATGATAATGAGATATGATATTATGGTATGATAATGCATAAAGTCTTGATTTACATGCATCATTTGCATAAATGTTTTTAAGGGTAGGATATGGAATACACCGCTAGGGAAGGTCTCCATGTGTAAAAGCTTGGGGATCAGTCATTGGGGATAACTTGGTTTGTAAGTCTCAGTCTCCCCTATTGTGTAAATGGGATTTATATTGTGTGGTTTAGCTATCCCGACCAGACCTTAATAATATTTCCTTCTAGTGAGTTGAAGTTAGATGAGAAACACATAGAATGGGGTTTGAATATGTGTGAGTGTGAACAAAGGAATTTTAAAAACGTTTTCGAAAGGAACTCCTTCTTCGTCCAATAAAAATGTTATTTTAAATGCTTAATTGAAATTGTGCAGGATTGGTTCAACAAAAGATATTTGCATCTAAAAAATTTTCGTCTACACAGAGAAAATGCTTCTTTAATGAAAACCATTCTTTATGATAATCAATTAGAAAAGTGTGGTTTTCGTCTGAAAATAGTTGCAATGGACGATAAACATTGGACGAAGTTTTCACTGTATTAAATCAACTGATTAAAGGTACGTTTGAAACATTGCAAAATAGTGCAAATGTTTTTATACTGGTTCACTCAAATTGAGCTACGTCCAGTCTCCTTCAAATGAAGGGTTTCACTAGATATTCAATGAAGTACATATAGTATTATCAACCACTTCTGGCTTGCCAACTTCACTCATCAGCGCTAGTATTCCTTAATCAGCCTCTTCAGGCTTGTAGTGAGTATTATAGACCACCCAGGTCACAACCACTCCTGGTCCCAAGTATTTTCAACCACTCCTGGTTTGTCAAGTTTACTTGTCGATGCTAGTATTCTTTGCTCAGCCACTTCTAGCTTTTAGTTATTATTATCGACCAACTCCTGGCCTGTTAACTTCACCATTAACGCTAGTATTCTTTGTTTAGCCACTTCTAGCTCTCAGTGAGTATTTTCGACCAACTCCTGGCCCGCTAACTTCACCATTAGCATTAGTATTCTTTGTTCAGCCACTTTTAGCTCGCAGTGAGTATTGTTTGACAAGCCTCTCCAGGCTTTTACAAGTATTCTTTTTCTAGCCTCTTCAGGCTTTACAGATGATAAATAAATGGTTTGGTTTGAGTGTTTGGCTTACTCTCATAGAGAGGATACATATGTTTGCTACATTCTCTAAGGTATGCAACCTTAGATCTACAAAGATATCATTTTGAGTGTTTGGTTTACTCTCATAGAGAGGATACATAGGTTTACAACACTCACTAGGGTATATATTCCTAAGTTACACTTAGAACTCCTTAGTCTACAAAGATCAATAAAACAATTATTGTACATTTGACTATGATTGCTCTGTCTCTGATTTCTCTATTTCTTGGGCTTGATATTACTCTTTTTTTTTTCCAATTCTAAAGCCAACCTTTCAAGGTTTGAAATAGTGATATATATAGTCTTGTAGAATTTACCCATTGCAAGTGTTTGTCGAAGCAGATGTAGTCGTTTATGACTAGTTTGATCTTTCATTTAATGCTTAGGATTTTGCATTAAATGTTGCTTTCTGTTCATAGACATTGTGTGTAGTCTTCTTGGCTTTGTTAGCAGTAGTGTCTGAGTTTAGCAGAGACCTAGGAACCTTTTTGTCATTTTTCGGTCACGTAGCTGTAAAGCATTGTCCTTATCTGAAAAAGTAATGTACTTTTTATGGCACATGCATGCTTTTACTTTTGCGTGCTTTTCTTCTTCTTCTTCCTCTCTTCCTTTAATCACGCGATTATGTTGAGAGCTTTCATTTGATCGTAGATGATGCCTGAGTTGTCCTTTGATACATGATTCCTTATTTGCTTTCATGGCATTCTTCGTCTGCGTCTGTTGGTCTTATGCGTCTCAATCTGTGATTTTTGTTTGAGCATTTGACGTTGATGCTTTGACTTCTTTTTGTCTAGTCAACATTGGGAATGGATAGACTTTGTTTATGTCTGAAATGCTTTTCAGTCTGTGCTGTCCTTCGTCTGATGTGCAGTTGACTTTCTTCTAATCTTTGATGTAACGACCCGCAATGGCCATCACACTACGGAACAAAACTACACACTACAGGAATATATATACTAAAATAGTATAATAAAATAATTACAACACAAGTTGCTAATCAAGCAACCAACAACAACCAGTTATATAAACAAAATATGCTACTATAAGGTAGCCTACAAAAAAATAATCCAACTCCAGGCACCTCCTATGGCCTCTAGCAGCTATCTCTCAGTCTATCCCTGCCCTGCTCCCATACAATGTATGATCATCGTAGTCCAAACCACATGGAAACATGCATGGGTAAGCTAGAGACAATAAGCAACTCATAATAATTAAATATGCAACACAACAACTATATAATCATCTTGACATCTAACATAGAAGACAACAACACGTATACTATACATCTTAATATCATTTCAACTTCAACATATCACCATTGTATCAATACTTCAACGCAATTACTATACAAACCATTGGAATAATTACCATATTCATCAAAAACAACAAACAACAAATGTATTGCACACATCTCAACAACACATGTTTAGAAGAAACTTACAACATAACAGCACTATCATCATCCTCAACAGGGTCAACATACAACACATAACAACACACAACTCAATCACAGCTTTACAACACAATAACACATATACAACTCATATCAATCATCAATTAAACATACACTACAAGAAAAATCAGCATTATCTACGGAATTTTTCCGTAGATAATGATGAAAATCCGTAGATAACTGATAATTATCTACGGAAAAAAATCCGTAGATAATAAGGTCGTAGATAACATTATCTACGGAAATTTTTCCGTAGATAACGTTATCTACGGATTTTATCTACGGATTTAGAATTTATCTACGGATGCGTTTATCTACGGAATATATCTACGGATGCAGTTATCTACGGAAATTTCCGTAGGTAATTTATCTACGGAAATTTCCGTAGGTAATTTATCTACGGAAATTTCCGTAGGTAAATTATCTACGGAAATTCCGTAGATAACTTACCTACGGAAATTTCCGTAGGTAACTTATCTACGGAATTTCCGTAGATAACTTACCTATGGAAATTTCCGTAGATAAATTACCTACGGAAATTTCCGTAGGTAACTTATCTACGGAATTTCCGTAGGTTATTTATCTACGGAAATTTCCGTAGGTAACTAATTTCAACATTGCATGAATTATTTTGTTTACCTTTCCACACCAATCTTTATAAATAGTTTTACCTGGTCAGAAATATTAATAAAATCACTTATCAGGTTTCTTTAAATATCTTATAATCACAATATGAAATCAAACATCTTTAAAATCTAAATACTCATAGCAATTATGCATAATTAGTTTCCATGTCATAGTGTAAAATAAGACTATTTTTGCATAAAATTATACATAATAAGGATCCAGCCACCAAAAACACCATTGTTTCCCACAGATAAGGATCCTTAGGGATCACAACAGGTTCAGGGTACTCTGACCAAGTAGAAGTCACAAGAGACAAGCCTAAACCAATGAGGGTATTGAAGATAGGACCGGCATAGCAACCTGATATTGCTACTTGAACACATACATAGAGTATGTGTGCATAAACTTCTCCAATAGCGTTTTTAAGAGAAAAAAATCAAAACAAAAATCAAACACATTTCTTCAATCATTCATCACAACCAAAACAAAACATAAATTCTGCTAAATTAAGTTAAATACTCCAACTCACGGGTAAAAGCAGGAAGATCAGATCTCTTCAACACCCTCAGCCTCTTCACTGTCGACACAAACATGCTGCCAAGAAAACACATTAATATGGTAAGTGAGATTATGAACGAACAATAGATTATGAACGAACAAACTTTGGATGACACATACTAGTTGCCTACAATTATGAAACAACACTAAAATTACAACTAATGTTTTAACATGTGGTAAAATTTACCCATGTTATGAGGTAAAAGTCAGCTGTACAAGTTAGAAACAAAGTTTTAACTTTAGATTCCTTCCTGTGTTACATGCTAATAGGAGTACTAAATTTCCATCTAGATCAACACCAGCCTCAATTCAATATTAAAATCAATCTCCCATGCTATCATTATTTGATTATATAAATTCCAAGTTACTATAATTTGATCATTTTATTTATTTCAGGAGTCAATTATTAAAGAACCAATTTGGTCGATCATCTATTACAGTTTATTTATAACATACAGTTTCGAAACTTATTTTATAATAACTATTAATTTTATGCACCATTTTAACTACCACCATTACAATTTTAACTACTGAAGTGATTCCAATTTTGATTGTTATAGATGACATAAAAGAGGAATATACGAATGCCAAAATAATTGTACTGTACTATTTAGCATTATTCATAAGTTGAGGAAATATAGACTAAAAGTGAAGTGGAGTTGGATTTCTATTCACTTGTTTATCAGTAGCATTCAATATGCTTTTATATACCCACCACTCTAATTGTTTGGGTGCTAAGTTTTAAAAATCCTTTGAAATGTTTCTGACTAGTTGACTATCATTCCCAAAGTTCTCACTATAGACTACAAAGGCAATTAAATTATTACCGACATATTGTTTCCAATAACTAAATTATAAACACAAAATTAAAACAATAACACAGGAAAGCCGAATTGACTCGCTGGCATGGAAAAAAATATTGAATTGAATAAACAAGAGTATATTCCCCACTTCCTACCAATAAACCCGTATTGACTTTCTTTTCCTCTTCCTTGTTTTGATTTCCACCAGCACAGGAATCTCTTTGACCAGAATAGCAGCTAGAACAGCCAATGTGAGATAAATTCAACTCTGCATCAAGCTCCATTGTCACAAAAGAATGAAAAAATATGAAAGCTAATTATTATAAAAGATCAGTATTTTACTTTAAAAAAATTTGTTAGCTGAAAAAAGATTGACTATTAGTATAAGCTAGTGACTATTCAATTGCGGTAATCAAGATTGAGATTTAGGCTTAGTTTAGATTAGCATCTAGCTTGAGAGCCTTTTGATTGAGATAGGTATTTGATTCCTTAACTTGCAAAAAATCCCTTGTAACTTTATAGGTGTTTGTGAAAAAATTAAATGAGAAAGTTTGTGAAAAAGTCGATATTACATAAGGTAATTTTGACTTACATATGAGGATCCTTGCAGCACTTGATTTTGTCTTCGTAGTTCAAATAAGTCCTTGCAGCACTTGCTAGTAAATTCTTATGTTGTAAATATATCAAATCAGGAACCTGATAAACCTGAAACAGAGGCTATCGTCAACATTGTAAAAAAATATCACAAGCCAATGCAATTATGGTCTTGTGGTTGTTGAATTTACTTCTCCATGTATGATTAAAAGAAAATTTCTAGCCACACTCTATTTATCATCCTCTTTCTTATACTCTAATATACGATCAATGAGAGTTGAATGTTTCCAATCATGCGTTATTGGGTCACTATTAGATCATGCATAAAATGAGACTCACAAAATTTATAATTTTTAATCTATTTCAACTAATAATAAGAAAAATATTAAGAAGAAATCGTTAGAAGGTGTCTTTTATTAGCATTCCTGGCGATTATATTTAGTAATAGAACAATCATATTTTCTAAAAAAAATCAATTTTTCATGTGTCTACTCAAACACATATAAATCCATTCACTCAAACCCATTCTTTAACCAAAGTCAACTTTGCAAAATCAGGCTCATATAGAATAAAGTTTGCAAACCCAAATCCAAGCACAAACTACGTTATTTAAAAATCAATTTATTTGGATAATACAACAATCACATTGTTAGACATTTTGAATCACTACAAATAGAATATAAAATAAATAAATTAGATGCTTTAAACGACATACTGGACACAGAATGAAGCATCGCAAAAACAAAACAGAGGGCTATATCAACTTTGCAAAATCAGGCTCATACAGAATGATGAAACAGAGGAAACAGAGGAAACCCTAAAATGAAACAAATACCTTCACAAGGGAGTCGCACAATAGGACGACTGCGTTTCCGAAAACCTCCTCCGGGAGTTCCTCCACACCCTAAAACATTAGCACCCACGCATTTGTACAAGATGAGAGAGGCAAAAACAACCAAAACACAAAATGAAGATACGCACCTAAAATGACTTCCCTGTGTTGCCCTTCGTCGAATACGACTTCAATGTTTCCTTCGAGGGTTGTTGAAGATAAACAAGCGTTTTAGGTTTCACTGAGTTGAGAGGGTTTGGGTCTTACGGTGTGCGAGAGAGAGCGTTCTAGAGTGAGCAAGAGGTAGGGTTCGAGAGTGCATTTGAGAGTGTTTCAGAGGGTCAGCAACTATACTCATTTTAATTTTATAATTTTTATTTTAAAAAGTATTAATTAAGTTTTTATTTATTCAAATTTATTGAATTTGATTTATTTTAAAATTAAATTTACTCTTATTTTTTAAAAATAATTGAAGTTAAAAGGAAAGAAATTTGATTAAATTAATATATTTTAAAAAATTAAAGACTCAATTGAGTATTTTCAAAATAAATTTAATATTTAAATAAGAAAATTAATTATTGAATCTTTTAAAAATAAGAGAACCAAATTTAACTTAAAAAATATTAAATAAATTATATAAATTATTATATAATATAAGAAATATTTATAATTAATATAAATAGAAATATAAATTATTAATTGTTATATTAGTTTTTATTTGTTAAAAAAATTCAATCTTTAATTTGTTTCTTACGTTTAATAACATTATTTTTATTTTAGAAGGTATCAATTAAGTTTTATTTATTAAAATATGTTAAATAAGTTATTTTTTAATTAAGTAAACATTGATTAAATTAATCTTATTTTTAAAAATTAAAGATTCAATTCAAGTTTCTCAAAAATATATAGTAATATAACATTATAAGATCTTATCATATAAAAACTTATTATATAAGATCTTAAACAAGTATTATTTCTTAAAACATATCATTATTCATTGATCTTATTACATAAAAATTTATTATATAATATCTTAAATAAGTTATTTCTTTAAATATATCCTTATTTATCGGATGTTTAATAGTAATATAATTTGTTCAAATCTTTATTAATATGATTCGCTGAATATCTAATTAAAACTTACATCGTATAAAATCCAAATTAAAGAAAAAGGTAACAAACACATGTACCATGACAACTAATAAACTAAAAAACCATAAACAGAAAATGAAACACAAAAGGAAAGCAAATTATATATATATATATATATATATATATATATATATATATATATTAAAGAAGATGGATCTTTTTACTCTAAGAGTTACATAGACTTACTCCGTTCAATAACTCATTTTCTCTATGAAATTTCAATTATCTAACCGTTCAATTTAAAGTTCTTAATGCATAGATCAAATATGTAAATTGTTAGAAAATTTAAAAATCATTTGATACTTCGTTTCATTAATTTTAATCAATGTATAAAATGATTCTATGATTATCCGTCAATTTGAATTAATGAAATGAAGTATCAAATGATTTTTAAATTTTTTACAAATTTGTAAATTTGATCTATGCATTAAAATTTTTAAATTGAACAGTTTGATCGTTAATAATAATTAAAAATTATTTATTTATTTAGGTTATCACATACCATTATACATTTCATGTCTTTAAATCTTTTAATAAAAAGTTAAATTAATAACTAAAAATTATTTATTTATTTCTTAAGAATTGAGGGTATATAATTATCCATTATTTTGGAGACAAAAATTAGTTACAAGATGACGTATATATATTTCCCTTTATCTATTACTATATACATATAATCAAACAACTATATGTTTAACTATTTTTCTTCCATTCATTTTCTCAGTCTCTCTGTCTCTGTCTCTATATATATATATAGACAAAGAGGTTATACTAACAGTAATACCGGGTGTAACTTTTATTAAGTATTACACACCACTCGATAATTAATTATTATATTATGAATAATAATAATATATATATTTAATTAATCTTTAAAAATAATTGAAGTTAAAAGGAAAAGAAATTTGATTAAATTAATATATTTTAAAAAATTAAAGACTCAATTGAGTATTTTCAAAATAAATTTAATATTTAAATAAGAAAATTAATTATTGAATCTTTTAAAAATAAGATAATCAAATTTAACTTAAAAAATATTAAATAAATTATATGAATTATTATATAATATAAGAAATATTTATAATTAATATAAATAGAAATATAAATTATTAATTTTTATATTAATTTTTATTTGTTAAAAAAATTTAATCTTTAATTTGTTTCTTACGTTTAATAAAGTAAAACTGAATTCATCTTTTCTTTATGTTTTCCATTAAATATGGTACACAAAAGTTAAAGCTATTCATTATTCTAAATTATATTTTAATTAAAAATAATTTTTTAGTAAATAAAAAGTATTATAATAAATAATTAAACTAAAAAAAATAAATTTTATAATAATTAATTTTTTTAATGATGTTAAATTAAATATTTTAATTATTTTATAAAAAAAATGTTTTACCTACGGAATATTATCTACGGAATTTTTTCCGTAGATAAATTATCTACGGAAATATCCGTAGATAAGTTATCTACGAAAATTTCCGTAGATAACGTATCTACGAAAAATTTCCGTAGATACGTTATCTACGGAAATTTCCGTAGATAACTTATCTACGGATATTTCCGTAGATAACTGGAAATTATCTACGGAAAAAATTCCGTAGATAATATTCCGTAGAAAATTAAATATTATCTACGGAAAATATTCCGTAGATAATTAAATTTTATCTACGGAAAAATTTCCGTAGATAATATTCCGTAGATAATATCAATTTTTCTTGTAGTATCAAAAACTTATGCGTCGTCACGCATTTCAACTCGGAGATCTCCTACAACATGGGTGAGCAATTTAAGTGGCTAGGTCCTACCGAACCGACAAAAAAGAACCTTTTTGGACTTGCTAGGTAAACAACAAATTTGGATGTTAATCCACAGCACGATAACGATTTCTCAGACTTTGCCACTTAAACAAGGAAATATAGTACTATGTCAGGATAGAACAGCTGGGTTTTAGGCCTACCACAATATTAGCTAGCTTAACTAAGCCACCTATGGAATTACCCTATCGACTATCCTCCAAATACTACAACCTTTCGATACTCAATTAGGAACTAAGTTCCTGACTTCGTACTTTACTCGATTGGCCACTTGTAGTCGGTATAACTTGATCTGGTCCCTATACCGTGGGTGCTTTGTACACGTGTGCCTCGACCTTGCCCACACATGGGACCAACTAAGTCCTAGAGGAGAACAAAACAATGTCCACTCCAAGGGACAACTTCCCAAGGAGGGTTTTCAACAAATTGGGCTCTCTAAGTACCATAACTTTCTCAATCTACACAATGGGATAAGTAACTTCAAAAAAACATCTCCTCTAGTCCTAGTGATCAACATCTCATCATCACAGTATAATCAACATACAGCACAGCTCAACTTAACATCTTTAACAGCATAATCAACATACAACACAACTCAACTTAACATCTTTAACAGCATAATCAACATATAGCACAGCTTAACTTAACATCTTTAATAGCATAATCAACATACAACACAACTCAACTTAACATCTTTAACAACATAATCAACATACAACACAACTCAACTTAACATCTTTAACAGCATAATCAACATACAACAAAACTCAACTTAACATCTTTAAGAGCATAATCAACATACATCACAACTCAACTTAACAACTTAAACAATATGATCAACTCAACAGCTTAACGGCTCAACTCATAATCTACAACTCAATCATCATAAAATAATATCTTTCAACGATATCATCTCATCACATTTCACAACATAATTAGCCAACTCATAACATAAAACAACTTTAACCACTTAATTTCAACATGCTCCAACCATATCATCAATTCAACATATAATTGATCAACAACTTCACAACATACAACATATTCAACACATAATACAACTCACCCATCATGTTTACAACTCATATATCATGCCAACCTACACAACATATATAACATGAATTAACCTATGCACCCAAGACAACTTTCAACTTATCCAAATCACTCCTTGTGAAATGACAACCTTTACATAAAATAGCATATCGGGAGTTATACTACTCCTATCATGCTCATCCTTATCTCATATGAAAGATAAGAAGATTTCCTACAACTCACATGAAGACACCAATTCCTAATTCTATCATCTAGTTGTTAAAAATTCTAAAAACCGCAACAGCTATAACCAATGCTGGCAGCTTGACCCCTCTTCACTAAAACAACCATATCTAGAGTTTTAGAACTTCTTTTTGGGTGATTCCAGCACCATTGTAAAACTAAGATCCAAGGCTACAAATTTACCTCCAGGAATTCTCCTCTAGCTCTCTTCCCCCAAAGGGCTCAGCCCTTCAAAATGGCTCAGCTGTTTCAAAAGCGCTCAGCTCTTTGGTTCCAGAAACCCTCCCCTGTCACGCAGCCCTTAAAGGGCTCAGCCCTTCAAAACGGCTTAGCCATTTGTGACAGAAGCACAGTCCCTTAACCATTTTTGAACAACCTGCAAACAGAGAATTCCCAACACATGCAACCATCTCCAAACACTTCCCACTGTAACAGACAACTAAGAGCATTTCAAAACATCAACATGCAACTATAGGATCACCACAAATCATCAAAAACACAACTTGCAAACCTACTAGCTTCCCTTACCTCGGAGAAGAAGAATCCGAGCTTCGGGGAAGAGAAAGAAGAAAAAGCATATTCGTGCCTCCAGCTAGCAATCCACACCTCTATTCAGCACCTTCCACAAGACTCCATGTTTCTCCCAAGCTTCAAGCTCCCTAGCACCAAAACCTAGCTTCTCCTCAACTCAATCTTCAGAAAACAAGAAGGAGAGGAGAAAAGGATTCAATTTCAGCCAAGGAAGAAAAAATGAATAGTAAAGGAGGAACAGATTTGGGGCTTACATTTGACCAATTCTTCTTTGCGTTTTTGTGTTGCGCTCTGGGTTGTCCTTGACACACCTTTGTCTGATGTTTAATTCATTTTATTGTGGCTCACATGTGGGTTTTCATCTATCATACGACTTTGCTTCTTCTGATCTTTATGTTGTATTTGATACTTTGAGACTTCGACTAATAGTATGCTTCGTCTTGTGTTTGTTGTCTTTTCGTCTGGCTTGAAGCTTTTCTTCCTTTGTGTTGGCATATACACATTCTCTATTCTTCAACTTGCCTGTACTTATGTTTTTCTGAAACACTAACACACTTATTAGAAATAACATGTATTATATTTGTCTCATTCAAAAACTTACTGGGAATTGCTTTGTCTGACTTAACATGTGACACCCTCTACCCCACATACATAATACACAATAAATATAAAGTACATTCTTCAGTAAATAAAACTTTCTAAATCGAAACAAGGTTCCAAAACACATAGATAGAGAGTTCACATTCATATTTCACAAATTGAAGTCCAATGCAAAAATGATGACAAAATAAAACATTAATTTTTCCAAAACACAATAATTGTAATGAAACTCCTAGGCTAATCCTAGCTAAGCCCTGATGTCACATGTCCTATTAGAGCACACCCCACAATGAGACTTAAACCTTATCACCAATATCTTCATGCCGATGATCACCTATAACACAATAAAAATACACAGAGCAACAAGGGAGTGAGAAACATCTCACTTTAGTTCAGATGTAGAAATAAATGTTAGGCAACACACACACACAATAATAACAAATACCATACAAGTTACACATAACCAAGCTCAACTCTCAAGTTACAAATACATTAGAAAACATGCACATTCACTTATCATGCAATGATGTCATGGACTCGACTCACAAATGCATGATGTGGCACCATACGGAAGTTGCACATTTCTCATCACTGGTATGTTGCTACAACAACATACCCGGGGGCACGTTCACTCATAAATACATCACTGGTGACCCAAGGTATAGCTAGAATAACTCAATACATCTCTAGCATGCGGCCTAAGCAGCACACCTAGAATAACTCAATACATCACTAGTTAGCTTAGTTTAATATGTTATTATTTTAATAACTTTAGTTTCTCTTCTTTTGTAATTTCTAACGAAGAGACAACGTAAATAAAGTTTATAATTCAAGGAAAATGTATGTTAAGAATTTTAATTTAAACGTTCTTGATAAAAGACCAAGATGTACATTTTTGTTATATTTTTATTATATGATTTGGGAGTATAAATTAATCCCTAACCAGGAGGCACTGCCATCTTTACTGGAGTTAATTTATATTTCCTTTATTATTATTTGTATATATATGATTTCTTGTTTTTTCACTAAATTGTATTGAAAATCTTAACTTCTTTTCTTTTATAATTTTTACACTGGAGTTATAATTTATGAGTTACGAATGTGAATCTTCTACCTTGTTATATTTGAAATATTTGTCATCTATGAAAGATTTTATTTACCCAAAAAGAAGAAAAGAAATATTTTATTGTTACATTTGTTAGTATATTAATAATGGGGTAGAGGGTGTCACATAAGTAATACAAATAGAAAAATAAAATGAAATGCAATGAAAGATGCCAAAAATACACATGCTAAAAGGTATACAAAGCCTAAAATAATAAAAAACCAACACACAAACTTAACCATTAAGTAGAAGTTATAATACAAACTTAATTACCTAACAAAAGCAAATACGCTTAATCACCTAAAAGACAAGCAAAATAATCAATGGCCAACAAACACAAGCTTAACAATTAAGAGTAAAGGGCAAACAATATTTAACCACTCAACACAGAAAACACAACTTCTTAATCCTTAATCATCCATGACAAAAGCTCAACACAATGTTTAACCATCATGAATACAAGCTTATAATAGAAAAATAAAAACTCCGAAACCAACTCTAATTTGTCAAATACCCAGAAACACTTTCCAACAACACAATAGTCTAAGAGGCACCACATCAAACACCTTGATTGCAATACCTTGACTGCAATATCTAAAACACCAAACAAATGAACCGATGACATCCAAACCAGGAGCACAATCAAAATTGAATTGGTAACAAATTAATGTGTCATCGCCAGAAAGAATTTCCAATTATCCTTCCTTCAATTAAGAGCCAACTTAGATTTCACATTCTTAACAAATCATTTCAATTGGAACCAACAATAAACAATTTCATGCCACAAGATCTCAATTGAGATTTGGGATGATTCATTCGTTCAAAAAGAGAAATAATGAAGAACCAATAAAAAAAACTAAAATGAGATAATATATTAATATGATACAAAACATATATTGAAGGGAGAAAGAAAGAAAAACATAAAACTTAAAAGGTAGATTTATGAAAAAAATCGATTTACATGAATACATACAGCCACTTGAATGACCAATCCTAATAATACTAATATCCTATATCCTAATAATTTTTAACACAATTTAATTTTAGAAGAAAAAGAAAACATTGTTAACCCAAGAAGTTTTCCATGTCTAAATATTTTCCGTTACAATTGGGCAATTACCCCATTTTCATGTGATTCTCTTTATTAAATTTTTTATCAAAATTTGAACAAAACTAAATGTCTTATCACCATTGTAATTCATTGATGTTCAAGAGACGTCTCATAAAACAAATTATTTATGAGACTACTTTTCATTACTTTTAAATGCTGAATTTACTCTTTTTTTTTTTTACAAGAAAGTAATTAACACCAATCAATGTAATTAAAATTGAGACTTGCAAAACCTATCTCATTAAGAAAACATTTGCATTATGAACACAGTTCATTCAACTAAAGATAATACTAAAAAATAGTCTCTCCTGCTATTTTCGTAATAGGAAATCTTTAATTAAGTTGGTAATATGTAAAAATTATCAATACTTCCCCATTTAGAAAAAAAAAATATAAATTATAGAAACAGTTTCTTTTATATGAATAATTCTTGTGGATTATGATATAAGTACTATTGACTTACTATTTATTACAATTTAATTAAAATTACTTTTGATCACAAGTCTTTATTCAAACTCATCAAGTTTTGTATGCATTAAGTTAACTAGTTTTAGTTTTAGTTTTTGCTAAATATTTATTATATTTAATTCAAATTTATAATAAATATTATAAAAATAAATATTATATTAAAATATATAAACTATATTTAATATTTATATAATAAATACTTTTATACATAAATTATATTTTAAATTTATAATAAATCATTTATATTGTAGTACAATATTATTTTTTATTTATTTATACTATAACCATGCAAATTACTAATCAATGACATAAATTTTATCTGAGACTATCTTGATATAAGCAATATATTTGATATATATTGACTCATGTGTTGCACAAATTATGAAATATATGATATAATTAAAAAATATATATAAATAAATAAAATATTATTTTAAATTATTTTATAAAATTGTGGAATATATTTTTTATTTTAATTTTAATTTCAAAGAATATTGAGTAAGAGCAAAACTAATATTTTTTTTAAAAAAAATTAATTTTAACATATTTTTTTAAAACCACTTTAAATAAAAGCTAAATAAATACTGTATTAAATCTTTTTTCTAAGATAGAAACATGATACATATATAACCTTTTTAAGTTAAAAGTTAAAGTAAAATATTATTGTAATTAATCAAATAATTATTTGAATAAACAATGACTTAGTATTGTAATTATTTTCGAAGCTTGTTGCTAATCATTCACTATCATATTCATTCTCTTTTTTATTTTTATTTTTTATTGTTCTACTGAAAAAATATATTTTAATAAATACAAAAAATTAATATTTAGTATTTTCACTGCTAAAATATTTAATTTATATTTTTATAATCATAATATGAAAATATAAAAATAAATTTTTTTATACTGGTTAAAAAACATTAATTAACATCACTTAATTATATATTAATCTTATTTAAAAATATTTTTTGTTAAAATTTGATATAAAAAATATAAAATAATTATAGAAACAAAACTCAATTAGCTCAAACTGTTTAACTCAGAATTTTCTTATTAAAGTACTCTTAAATGATAAGTTATACATGATGTTATAAAATATAAATATTGGTAAAAATGTTGTAAATTTTAAGTCACATTGATTGTAAATAGAAACCAAATGTTTGTAAAATAGATCTAAAATATATAAATAGTTTAAATTCATATTGGATGCCTCTATCCCAAAATTAAAACATGTTTTGTTCATTAAATTGACATGTTTCAACATAGTTAATCGATCTTAATAAATATATATATATATATATATATATATATATATATATATTATAATTAGAGTAAAATAAATCATGTTTTATGGGATGATAAAACAATGCTAATGTCCCATGGATGCAATGCATTGTTGAAAAAAAGAAAAGAATAAATCAATACCTAATCATAAATGAGTTTGTAAAAAAAATGTAGATTATAATTTAAGAGGAAAATTTAAAATGAAGTATTGATGAAACCATTAATTAAATGCACAATAACTTACATAATACAGTAAATATCCGTGAAAATAGATTTGTTTTCATATTTCATTAATAAAGAAAAAGTAGATCCTATTTATACATGTTTTGCTTTAAAAATATTAAATGAATTATATTTAATGATTTCATATTTTGACAAATAAGTGTCATTAATAGTACATTAATTAATTAATTTTTTTTATAAAATATTTCATACAATTTTTACCTTAATGCTACATATCAGTTCCTACTTTTATATTTCTTTTTCATGCAATTTCGTATAAATTCTCACACTTATTTAAATGATGATCCTTTTGTTGTGAACATAAGTAGGTAATTTTCCCTTGTCATAACAATATTATGATTATTTTAGGGTTATTTGTGATTTAATCCCTCATTTTTTTTGTCAATTTATATCTTTAGTATCTCTAAAATACATGATTAATTTTAATTTTTCAAAAAATATTTTGTTATCTTTTTAGTCCTTCATTTTTTTCTTCTCAATTTTCATTATTTTAATACCATTTAACTAGTTTTAGTCTCCCAAAAATTATTCAATCTTTTTAGTCTCTCATTTTCAATTTTTACTTCTTCAAAGAAATTGATCTCTATAATTTTTTTTTTAATTTTTATTTCTCTAAAATTTAGAACTATTATTTTTAGTTACTATTATTATGTGATCATTTTAGAGTAATTGTTTATTAAAAGATTATGTTATGATATCATATACTACCCACAATTAACCCATTTAAAAGTATCCTAACATGTTTTTGTGGGATTTAAAACAAAAATTAACAAAAATATGAGAGACTAAAATCAGAATGAAATAATTTTGGGAGACTAAAACTAGTCAAATACTTTTTGAAGGACTAAAAATGGAATTAACAAAACTAAAAGTCTAAAATTAAAGCACAATAATTTTTGACGGACTAAAACCACTCAAATATTTTTTGAAGGACTAAAAATAGAAATCGATAAAAAAAAAATAAAGGATTAAGAAAGCAACTAACATTTTATTTATTTATTTCAATATAGGTTGTTTTGCGACAAATTATTATTAAATACTTCATGTAATTTTTTTCAAAAAATATATATCATGCAAAATGATATATATATATATATATATATATATAATTCAATTAATATATTTTTATATAATAAAGGATAGATCACTTATATATATATATATATTATATATATATATATATATATATATATAATAGGAAGATGATTTTTGTGAATGAAATGAAAATAAATAAAAAAAATGATGTAATAAATTGGGGAAATTAACTTAATAGAGAACTAGGTAAACAGTGTGCAAAAGAATTAGGGAAGAGATGCCTTAATCACGTTAGGGCAATGAGCAAATTATAAACGAAGAATTAATAATTCAAACAAATAATGCAATTTTCTTGAATGGTGCATGTTTACTGCTTAATGAAAAAATTAATTAGTTAGAAATATAAAAAGACATTTGGATACTTCATGGACTACAGACAAAACAAAAAAACTTAAATAACACACAAACAATTGAACCTAATTTCTATATAATAAAAAAATTACATTACCAACTAATTAAAAATTATGATTGGTATAAATGACTTTTAAGGTAGGTATCAACAAACTTGTTATACTTAAAAGTTTATAATTAAAATAATGATTTAAAATTGTCAGAATTAAGTTTATAATTCTTTCCAGTATTATTTCGAAGCACACGAAGATTGGAATTAAGTTTTTGTTGAATAAATATTTTATTATTAGAGGAATAATATGAGAAAAAAATAAATATTTCGAAGCACACGAAGATTGGACCAAGAATTTCTTCTGCTAAAATTTGGGGTTATCAGATTTGAAACAAGCAGATATATACCTCCATTTATGATAAGTATATCTTTTTTTAAAAAAATCTTAAAATATATTTAATTTTTATTTTTGGATATCTAATATTTAATTTAGCATTTTCTTTTTATTTTTTTTACATACATCATTCTCTTTCTTTGTTTGACTCATGATATATATATATATATATATATATATATATATATATATATATATATATATATTAAGTACACTTCCTTTATTTTTAATAAAAATAAATTCTTTAAATATCATGAACTTAAAAAAAATAAGATCAAAATTATAAATTAAATAATAAAAAAATAAAATTAAAAAAATACAGAATAAAAAATTAAAAATATTTTAAAAAATGAAAAAGGAAGTATACTTATAAAAAGGTGGTGTATATATCATTAGCCCAGACTCAATAGTGTGTCATTAGCAAGTGGTTTTTGGAAACTCCAATCGGACTCTACGAAATATTCACATGAGGCCTCAAGCCCAAATAGGGATGTCTAAAGGGGCAATTCTAATTGCATCTCTCTTTTTTACATTTTTGTATTTTCCTCAACAGTACTCTTTTCAAAAATTATTTTATGGAATATATTTTTGGATAATATTCATCTGCTATAAAATTAAATACTTTAAAAATATTATGGAAGCATTAACACAATTTTGAAATTAATTTCCTTTGTAAAGTAATTTTCAGAAAGGAAAAAATTCATCTGGTTATTAGTGCTATGTCTAACACACAAGTTTGTTGAATGCATCCCATTAATAACTTGTAGAGGCAATTGACGTTCTAGAATCTATCTTATCAGTAACTTCTGAATTCATCCCAACAGATTATCTTTCTTTTACTTTATTATATCATTATAACAATTACTACTTGTAACAACATGCAACATGAACATTGTTCCGGAAACTTATTTCTAGTTGTTCATATGTGTTTGATAAGCTTTTGAAATGAAAAAAAAAACAAAAAGTTGAATTTCGGAAATTAAGTTTTGGAAGGGTATATTAATTTTATATAGTTCACATAGTTCCAAAATTTAATTTCCGATATGATAAAATCTAGCAAGCATAAAGGATGTTATTAAAATATATAAATAAAAAGGGCCAAAAAAAAATAATGCTCAAGGAATTCCCCTGTCTTCTTTTATAGCTGCAAATAAAAATAATTTGGAAGAGTGTATGCCAAACTCAGAAGCCAAAACAGAAAACATGTTTTTCATAAGTTTTTCGTAGGAATTCATATAGCACTTTAATTCATATAAAAACTTATTTATTCTCAAAATTGAACGCATATTCACACTTAGAATCACACAAGGAACGCAACAAAACAATCAGAAAGTAAAACAGAAAACTTTCATAAAGTGTCTATTCCTATAGGCATACATCAGGCAAGAGATCGGGGCAATCCTGCTACCCAAGTGAGGTTTCTCACTCTCATCTTATCTTGATGAGTAGAAGACGACGTATGGTTTACTAGTGGCCTCCTCCTCATGGTTCTCTCGAGTCTTCAGAGCACAACCGTAGAAAAGAAAGAGAAAGTGAGAAGCGTGAAAATAACTCATGAGCACCTTCTTTCTTAAAAATAATAAAAATAAATAATATAATAATAATAATAATAATAATTAATAAAAGACCACTACGTCCCTCCTTCCCTTCTCATAAAATAATTAAACATATTTCTTCCTTTTAATAAATAACATAAACGTAATTCTTGATAAAAAAAAACATGTTTTCATAAAAATTGTTTTATAGCAAATAATTCAAATATTAATTAAAAATCATTTTTATATTAAAATAGAGCTCACATAAAATAGATAAATAATATAAAATATACTTATCCCTTTTAGTAAAAATAGCATATGTTTTATATAAAAAAAAATAAAGTTCATATCAAATAACTAAATAATATTAAAAATCCTTCTAATAAACACATTAAAACATTAAGATAAATACTACGTATTACTAATATAATTTTATAAAAATTGAGGTGTTACAAGCTGCCGCGCCAGATCTCGATCCCCCTATTTTCTCACATAGTTGTAACGCTGGTTAAAGCTCCAACGCTGAGTACAGAGCTTACAACATTTTCATGGCATCCCACCTTCATTTTCCCTATAGTCCATCAAAAACCTGCATTCCAAGGAGCCCCAACACACGCAACTACACAAATATGTAACGCCCGATTTATATAATAATAATTATATATTTTCTTATATAAAATTTTCCCAATTATATCATTAACAATATTTTTTTTTAATGAAGATAAAGATAAAGAAAAAGAATATTTTGTAAATTTATTACATAACATATCATTTTAAAATATTTACAATAATGTATTATTTTACACAATATTTCTTTCTTTCACTTCTATTACAATATTTACATTGATAGTGAGAATAAATTTACAATAACAAATAAAATTATAATAGATTCATCAAATAGCCTTCACATTTCAATTCCTTCCAAGGAAGACAACAACTATAACTGCAAAATGATCTGGAATCCTAAGTAGATCCATCTATTTTATAATATATTTAATTTAAAAAAAATAGAGAAAAGAGAGGAGTGAGAACAATATCCAATAAATACAATAATTCAAAAGAATATACAAAATTATTTATAATTAATATTAAACATATATATATATATATATATATATATATATATATATATACAGATCATATATTAGATTTTTATGATACAATAAAATTTGAATTATACTTGTAGTGACTAGTCAGGATAAATGAGCATCATCATAATATCAACCAACAAAAGGATATTTCACCTTAACCAACAATAGGATATTTCACCTTCATTTCTTACTCATTTAAATCTCCAAGGTCAAACCTCCAGCTACAAATAATTCAAACTTTATCTTCTATGACCATAGAACAATATTTATCTTCATAAATACGTGAAAAAATAACAACAAGACAAGTCCAGGACATCACAACTATATCATAGTTGATTATAAATATAAATATATTTACGTAAAAAGAATATATTAAGAGTACCAATGATATAAATAAAAATGACAATCGTTATAAAATAATTAAACAATATAAAATATGAACACCTTAATAATTGTTATGGATGAAAAATAATCATAGATTAAACAAATAAATGAGGTTAGGGACACCCCACTTAGAGCTGTCAAAATGGGTCGTGGCCCGTGGGCCAACCCGGCCCACCTTGAAAACGGGCCGGGCTGGGCCAAAAAAAATAACAGTTTTACAGTAAGTGGGTAAATTTAAACCCGGCCCACTTTGACCCGGCCCACTTGGGCTGAACCCGTGGTGGGCCGGGCAGCCCACCAGCCCACTTTTTCCTATTTAGTTGCTTACCCTTTATACGAAATGTGCGGAACTGCAGATAAAGAAATATAAGAGTTACCACTTACCACTGCATACGTAGACATTTGATCTCGATATTTTCGGTGAAAAGGAAGAATATTTGCTATAAAATACTATGATTTACCTTATCTGAATCAACAACATTATTATTAAATCTGTCCAGAATTTTTATACTTTTTTATTATTTTGTTTACATTGAAAATGAGGTGTTACTCTCATTTGTTTGACTTTTCTAGTGAGAAGGAAAAGTTCATGCATGCTCATCCGTGTTAATTTTATGGTATAGAAAATATATTACTAAATTTTGTTTGTATTTTTTTTTTTAAATTTTTTGGTGGGTTGGTGGGCTGGCCCGTTTGACCCACCAACCCGTGGTGGGCCGGGCCGGGCCATAAAAATTTTGACAAAATTAAAAGTGGGCCGGGTTGGGTTGGCCCGTTTTTAAGGTGGGCCAAAGTGGGCCGGCCCACATGGGCCGGGCTGGCCCGTTTTGACAGCTCTAACCCCACTAAATAAATATTCATAAAAAATAACATAAATAAATAAATATAATAGTATATAAAATTTTAAAGAGATAAAGTTCTTCTCCCCCTTACCTAGATAAGCAAGAGCTAAAACTTGAGCAGAACCTCCTCCTTTGGATTCTCTCTTTCTTTCCCTCTCTTTCTCTCTCTTTCCCTCTCTTTCTCTCTCTCTCTAAGATTTTCACCTTCTCACTAAGTTATAAATTTTTCACAGCCCAAGCCTCCTATTTATAGGCATTCAGGCGTACCCAGAACGACCCGTACTGAATTCAGAACGGCCCGTTCCAGAGCCTTCAAATATACGCAAAATGTTCAACTGGAACGGCCCGTTCTAAAATCAGAACGGTCCGTTTCCAAAAAACAGAACGACCCGTTCTAAAATTAGAACGGCCCATTCTAGAGTTCACTTTTACATAGGTTGACCATAAGGAGAACGGCCCGTTTTCAACTTGGATTTTAGGCCATTTTGTTTATCTAGAACGGCCCGTTCCACTTTTTGGAACGTCCGTTCCGCTTTTAGTAACAGGCCGTTCCGCTTTTTGGAACGGCCCGTTCTGGGCCTGAAAAACAGAATTTCATTTTAAAAAAATAAAATTTTCATAAATATTTAAATTATTAAAAAAAATCTAAAATCTTCTAAAAAAATTCTTTTAATTAATTAATAACTATAAGAAAATAATGTTCATAAATATAAAATAATAATTAACTATTGTATACAATTTGGGATGTTATAATTCTCCCATCCTTTTAGAAATTTCGTCCTCGAATTTTTTTTTCCTGAAAGTAGAAATGGGTAAGTTTCTCGCATCTTGCTTGCTAATTTTCATGTAACATCACTGCTTTATGAATGTACCACTTTATCAATCTTTCCTAAGAATGTCTGATGTTAATAAGTACAAGGTGAGCAAATTCGGTAAGCTTATCCATAAGATCAAATTTCTTAAGAATATCATACATAACTATAACTAAGTCCATAGATACAGAATTTTATTTCCAAATTAGGACATCTAAAGACTGTAAAAATATTAAAAGACTCTAGTGTTCCACCTTAAACTTTTGCCATACTATATACTAGTATATAAATTCCTCACTTCTCTTTTCTCCTTAGGCCACACTTCCGCTGCATGCGCCACTCTGATACATTTTAATATCTCCTAAATGAATACTAAAAGTATTTTTATGTCCTTCCTCTAAGATCATCTTCCTTAATTCGAGATTACTAGGCACATAGATTCTATCTTTGAACCTCAAAACACCATCAACTTCCAAGCGTAAAGGGTTATCTATACCTCTACCAATCTTTTCCACTTGGCTCACTAAGAAACGATTTAACTCTTGGGTCCTCTAATCACATCCATTAATCTATTAGTCCTTTCAACATACTCAATTCAATGCTCCTAAGGGTGAGCTTACACATCACGCTTAAGTTTCTAATCTCCTCAATCAAATTCAACCCTTACATTATCAAAAATGATAGATGAATGATCATCCTACTTAAGGCATTTGTCACCATATTACTTTAATTTTTATGACCCTCTCCAAGGATCAAGTACTTAAGCGTAAGTTTACTAGGTACGTATAATCAATCTCTAAGTCTTACCACCTTATCTATACCCAAGGCAAACTCATATCTACTACCTTGTATTATGGTCTCATGTCTTGCCATCAAATGAATCAACTAATTATGTTTCTCTAATTTCCTTTAATAGTTCATTCTTTACTCGAGTCATACCTAGTTTCACACTACTAGGAGTAATTTCACAAGTCAAACCTAAATTCCTAATGTGAGCTAAAAGATACATCCCTTTAACCATAAGGGGAGATATATATAGAGGTTTCACACTCAAAGTATTGATCACCACATTGGCTTTTTCCAAATAACAACTAAAATTAAAATCTTAATCCTTAACAGTTTCCAACTATCTCTTCTGTCTCATATTCAACTCATTTGGATCAAACAGATATGTAAGATCCTTATGATCACTAAATATCTCAAACTTAGAATCATACCAGTAATGTCTCCAAAATCTTAAGTGTAAATATTACAATCTCTAATTCAAGGTTATGAGTAAGGTAATTTTTCTCATGAATTTTTTTCCATACCTAGATAGATGCCTAGAAATATAAGCTACTACCTTTCCTTGTTACATCAACGATCCACTCAAGCCCGTTTTCGAAGCATCACTATATAACACATAACACTTACTAGAGTCCGATAATCTTAACACTAGGCAATCTTTCCTTAAGAGTTTGAAAACTACTTTCACACTTACTATTTCATAAAGGCAACTCTCTCTTTTTGGTTAATCCAGAAAAAAGTAATGTTATCTTAGAAATTTTCTCAATAAATCTCCTATATTAATAAGTTAATGCAAGAAAACTCTTAACCTCACTAATTGACTTATGTATCAACAACTTCTACCATAGATTATATCTCCACTAGAAATTACACAACCTAGAAAATTCACTTCATACAATAGAAATTCATACTTAAATAGTTTGGTGTAAAGTTTTCTTGAATACATTTTCACCCTCAATTCCAATATAATGATATCACATCCTAAGGTCAATCTCACTAAACACACAAATATTCATTAATTGATCCCTAAGGTTATCTATCCACATCAACATACATGCATATCAAATCATATTAGAATACCTACTTTAAACCATCATATATACCATCCTTAAGCATGTATGAATCAATTACCGTTTACTCCATATAGCCTGTACATGAACAGCCTTTTCCACATAACTTCATACAACCTTAAAGAAACTTTTGATCCACAAGACAACACCTCAGAATAAAATTGATTTCCTAATAACTCAAAAACATCATGATAACATATATATCCCTTTATCAACTATCAAAGAAAATGATACATAGAGAATTATACAGGCTATCACCAAATGATCTCAAACCTATCACCAAAAGAAAGCTAATAGGATAAGCTATCACTCTTATGAAGACTTGAAATTCTAAAATGATCATATACTTAGCTAAAAACTTCAAAAATTGTAATAGATATAATCAGCGCTAATAGCTAGACCTTTGTTCACTAAAATAGTCATAACAGAAGTTCTAGATCTCCATTGTACTTGATTTTGGTGCCCTTAAAAATTTAACATCCAAGACTACAACTTTTATGAAGATCATAAAATCCAACTCTGTCAATATAATACTTGTACTGGTACAATAAAACTGCAGCTAAAACATTCCATGTATTGATCAGCAAAAGAGCGCACCAAAGTCTAAAGCCCCAAAAATACCATAAAACACTTCCAAACCATTATTTAAATTCCTCCCTACAATCCTAAACCAAACAACTTACATATCTAGCACATAGAACTTAGAAACTAAAATAAAATCCTCATATAACCTAACCCATAAAAATCAATATGTAAGCATCAAATCGTATAATAAGATTTAAAAGTAATAAAGGAAATATAAATTAATTCCAGTAAAGGTGGCAGTGCCTCCTAGTTAGGAATAATTTATAATTTCCAAATCATGTAATAAAAAAAATAACAAAGATGCACACTTTGCTTTGGCCTTTCATCAAGAACATTAAAAACTCTAATTCTCGACATACAATCTCCTTAAATTCAATCGTTGCAACTATAGACTTCATCTACCAAGCAAGCACAGTAAACTCATAACTCATGGCCGATTAGATCGACCTGCTCTGATACCACTTAATGTAACGCCCGATTTATATAATAATAATTATATATTTTCTTATATAATTAAAATTTTCCCAATTATATCATTAACAATATATATTTTTTTTAATGAAGATAAAGATAAAGAAAAAGAATATTTTGAAAATTTATTACATAACATATCATTTTAAAATATTTACAATAATGTATTATTTTACACAATATTTCTTTCTTTCACTTCTATTACAATATTTACATTGATACCGAGAATAAATTTACAATAACAAAGAAAATTATAATAGATTCATCAAATAGCCTTCACATTTCAATTCCTTCCAAGGAAGACAACAACTATAACGGCAAAATGATCTGGAATTCCAAGTAGATCCATCTATTTTATAATATATTTAAATTAAAAAAAAAACAGAGAAAAGAGAGGAGTGAGAACAATATCCAATAAATACAATAATTCAAAAGAATATACAGAATTATTTATATCATAGTTGATTATAAATATAAATATATTTACGTAAAAAGAATATATTAAGAGTACCAATGATATAAATAAAAATGACAATCGTTATAAAATAATTAAACAATATAAAATATGAACACCTTAATAATTGTTATGGATGAAAAATAATCATAGATTAAACAAATAAATGAGGTTAGGGACACCCCACTAAATAAATATTCATAAAAAATAACATAAATAAATAAATATAATAGTATATAAAATTTTAAAGAGATAAAGTTCTTCTCCCCCTTACCTAGATAAGCAGGAGCTAAAACTTGAGCAGAACCTCCCCCTCTGGATTCTCTCTTTCTTTCTCTCTCTTTCTCTCTCTTTCTCTCTCTTTTTCTCTCTCTCTAAGATTTTCACCTTCTCACTAAGTTATAAATTTTTCACAGCCCAAGCCTCCTATTTATAGGCATTCAGGCGTACCCGGAACGACCCGTACTGAATTCGGAACGGCCCGTTCCGGAGCCTTCAAATATACGCAAAATGTTCAATTGGAAAGGCCCGTTCTAAAAGCAGAAGGGCCCATTTCCAAAAAGCAGAACGGCTCGTTCTAAAATTAGAACGACACGTTCTAGAGTTCACTTTTACACAGGTTGACCATAAGGAGAACGACCCATTTTCAACTTGGATTTTAGGCCATTTTTTTTATCTGGAACGACCCGTTCCACTTTTTGGAACGCCCGTTCGCTTTTAGGAACAGGCCGTTTCGCTTTTTGGAACGGCCCGTTCTGGGCCTAAAAAACAAAATTTCATTTTAAAAAAATAAAATTTCATAAATATTTAAATTATTAAAAAAAAATCTAAAATCTTCTAAAAAAATTCTTTTAATTAATTAATAACTATAAGAAAATAATTTTCATAAATATAAAATAATAATTAACTATTGTATAAAATTTGGGATGTTATAAAATACATCATTACTAATCACATGCAACATAAAAACTCCAAGAAACACAACATGCAACTTCAAAATCAAGCCCAAATCATCACATTCTTCAAACAACTCAAAAACCCCATTTTCTAGTTCCACACGCTCCAATTTAATCAACATGCAACCAGCAATGCTGCAACCATACATCATTTTGTTCCAAAATCAACAAATTCTAGCTTCCCTTACCTCGGAAGGGAAGAAAACTCGACTCCGTGCTATCCAAGGAGGAAGAAGAAGAGAACGGGGATGAGAGTCTGACTTTGGAGCTTCGAAGCTTCCTTGAACTCCTAAAGTTCAACAACCTTTGACAGCCCAAAAATGAAAATGTTTAGGGGGAGGAAGGAGTAAAATGAAGAAAAGAGAGGGAGAAGTATCAGGTCTCTCTCGTGCCTGACGTCAAGAAATCATGCTCAACGCTAAGGAACCACAAAGAGCTCACCACATTATCACGCTCGACATAATTCTGTCTGGGCTTCACACATTCATTAGGATGAATGCAAGCCTGGCACCAAGAACTCACGCTTAGCACTCAACACGTTTTCCAAAAAATGCAATATGAACAGTACACCCTAAAAATTCATAATCAATCATATAGTCATCCTTTTTCTAATCCAATCGGTTAGAAACAATTATTTTTAAACAAGGTAGAAGGTGTCACATATTTCGTTTCGCTTTCATTCTAAGTTTCTTTTTTCTTATTTTCTATCTCTTTGTAAATGTACAGAGAAATCATGTAATAATACTGAGGTATGTTCATATAAAAATTTTCAAATAAGAAAATGCAACTCACACTTGTAACATCCTAAATTTTCTAAAATTATTAAAATAATATTTTTCTTAATTAAATAGGTTTTATAAATATATTAAATAATTATGAGTATTTTTATTAATTAAAAAAGATTTATGAAATTATTTATTATAATAATTATTAAAGATATAAATATATTTTATTATGTTAATTTATTTTGATTATATGTTATGATTTTGATTATTTGAAAAATTTTATAGATAAGAATGTTTTTAAATAATAAAAATAAAAATTTTAAAATTATTTTATTTAAAGAGATATTATCTTATGTATTTATGTATAAGAATTTTAAATAATTAATTAAGTATTTTATAATTATGAGTGTTATGTGATAAAAAAAAAGTATGTTCTAATTAATTATTATAGTAAATTTTAAAAAAAAGAATGTATAACGGTAGATTTAACGGCTCAAAAATAACTTAACTTTCACATTAACTTTAAAAAAAGTAACTCTATTTTCGAAAGATCCTCCAACCCTCATAATTCTGAAAACAACAATTACGATATATCATAAAATATATCAATTCTAAAAACAACAATTACGATATGCCATAAAATATATCATATATCATATAATCATATAATAACCTATATATAGTTTTACATAGACAGACCACCCCTCCATTTGATTCGAGGGCTGTAACTTTCCATTGTATCATAACGTGCTAATTTTATAGGCTCTCCTTCGTACAAAAAAAAAAAAGAAGATAAAATTAGGATATAATGGTCTTACCTATCTTCCAGATAAGTTGATGAAGGAAAAGAAGATATAAAATATTTTTGTTAAAATTTTATTCTTATCACAATATTCTTATTCTTGTCTCAATATTCTTATATCCAGGTAGAAGACTTTTTCAATTTAACACTATATCCTTATAAATACATGACGCAGGTCATTCATTCACTGTCTCGTTCATCAACTCCAGTTTTTGCTTCCATTAGGTTTTGTTTCTTTTCTTTTTCTGTTCTTGAAATATGAAATTATCTTTCGCTCTTTATTTTATCTGAGTTCGACTCTCAACAACTTTTTCCAATTTCTTTATTTCTATATCTTGGATTTCTCAATCTTTTTGTTGGATGTTGCAAAATGTTTCTAGTTCGATTTCTTTTCTGAAACTTTTAGTTAGATTTTACCGTATGTTTCTATTCTGATTCATATTTTATCTTTCCATAATGATTAACTAGAGCCGTGAGCTAGTCTTTACGAAATCTCAATTTTCTTATTTCTTTAGATATTTTTCAATGATAATCTGACTTTGAAATCTTTTGATTTTCTTTTTCAGGTTTAAGACAATTTCAAATAAGAGACATAGGTTATACTTTATTTTGAATTCTCTTTCTTTAGAATAATGTACGATAAGTTAAAAGACGATTTTAGATCTCTTATGTTTTATAAGTTTTAATGATAACAAATACTATATTTTTTTTAGTAAGAAAACATGTTGTAAAAGTCGGAGTTTCAGACTGAGTAAGACGAAATAACGTCTGTAAGATGAAGCTAATCAATGAAGCATACCAATTATTTATAACGATTATTATTTATTGTTGTAATCACTTCTACAAGAGAGGACAACTGCAACTTTGTAATACCTTCATAACTATTGTTATAAGGTAAAGTTTTGAGAGTTTTAATTGTAAAAGAATACTTGAGTCTAAATTTGCAGAGACTTGTCTATAAAAGAATACTTGTATTTGAGTCTGAGATTTTGTTTGTAAAAAAGTACTTGAGCCAGAAGTGGCTTAGTAAAAAAATACTTGTAATTTTGCTGAAAGCTAGTAAAACTCAATCTGGTTGGATTGAGAACTGGACGTAGCCTCGATGATTAAGATGAACCAGTATAAAAATACTGTGTTTTATTTATTACTCTTACTAACCCATTGCATGTTGTAGATACTACTTTACAAACTTGAAAACGCATGAATTTTTTATATAGATTATTTAACCGTCTTCAAGTATTTATCGTTTTTCCAATATAAATAATTTATTTAATCAAATTCTTTTTTCTTACAAAATTTATATAATTTAATTATAATTCTCTACTAGAGAATAATTTATAATTTATTTAATTATATTTTTTGTGCAGAATTTATAATTTATTTAAATCTCTCTTCTTGAGAATAATTTTTAATTTATTTAATTAAAATTCTATTTCTTACAAAATTCATATATTTTATTTAGAGTTCTCTTTTTAAACATAATTTATAATATATTTAATTAAATTTTCGTTTCACACAGAATTTATAATTTATTTAAAATTTTCTTCTTCAGAATTTATAATTTTTTTTTAATTATTTTTGTTTCTGAAATAATTAATAATTTATTTAGAATTCTCCTCCTGGAAATAATTTATAATTTATTTGATTAAATTTTTTATTCTTATTTAGAATTATTCTCTTGAGGATAATTTATAATTATTTAATTAAATTTCAATTTCTTTTGAAATTTATAATTTATTTAAAATTCTCTTCTTGAGAAGAATTAATAATTTATTTAATTAAGTTTTTATTTGTTGGAGAATTAATAACTTATAAAGAATTCTTTTCTTGATAATAATTTATAAATTATTTAATTAAATTTCCACTTTTTTACAAAATTAATAATTTATTTAGAATTCTCTTCGTAAGATTAATTTATAATCTATCTAATTAAATTTATGTTTCTGGTAGAATTTATATAATTTTATTTAGAAATCTCTTTCTGAGAATAATATATAATTTATTTAATTAAAGTTCTATTTCTTGTAGAATTTTTAACTTATAAAGAATTTTCTTCTTGAGAATAATTTATAATTATTTAATTAAATTTATGTTTCTTGCAACATTTATAATTTACTTACAATTCTCTTCCCAAGAATAATTTTTAATTTATTTAATTAAGCTTCTGTTTCTTATAGAATTTTTAATTTATTAAAATCTCTCTTCTTAAGAATAATTTATAATTTATTTAATTAAATTTTTATTTCTTACTAAAATTTATATAATTTACTTAGACTTTTTTTTTAGAATAATTTATAATTTATTTAAGTAAATTTCTATTTCTTGCAAAATTTGTAATTTATTATGAATTCTCTTTTGAGAATAATTTATAATTTATTTAATTAAACTCTTTTTTTCTTGTAAAATTTATAATTTATAAAGAATTCTCTTCTTGAGAGTAATTTTCAATTTATTTAATTATATTTTTTATTCTTACAGAATTTATAATTTATTAAGAATTCTCTTTTTCTTGATATAAAATTTCCGTGTCTTGCAAAATTTATATAGCTAGTTTAATTCCATTCATCTTTTCGAGAATAACTTATAATTTATTTAATTAATTTTTTTTTTGCAGAATTTGTAATTTATAAGAATTTTTTTAGAACACTTTATAATTTTTTAAATTAAATTCTTTTTCTTGCAAATTTTATAATTTATTTATAATTATCTTCCAGGGAATAATTTATAATTTATTTAGTTAAACTTCTGTTTCTTGCAGAATTTATAATTTATAAAGAATTCTAGTCTTGAAAATAATTTATAATTTACTTAATTACTTTTGTTTTATTTGTAGAATTGATTATTTATTGAGAGTTCTCTTATCGATAATAATTTATAATTTATTTAATTAAATTTTTGTTTCAGTTTCTCTATTTATTGCAGATTTTTTTTATTATTTATAGTTTTTATTGCGCATAATTTATATTTATAATTGATTAGTTTGTATTTGTTAATTTATATTTATATTTATATTTACAAGTTTCTTTCTTTTGCTATTAGTTTCAAAAATGGTATTTAATCATAGGTAGAGTCTCTCTATTTTTTGGTTATAGTGAGTGTTGAAAATTATAAAGGTATGACAAGAATCGAATTTAGGTCCTTTCGCTTCTAATTATCTAGGCATGGCAATCTAACCCATCCTCGTGGGTATATGCTCGAACCCGCCCCGATTTGGACAGGAAAAACCCGTGTTTATCGGGTTCGGGTTCGATTTTTCCCGATTGATAAAATTGGGAGCAGGGACAAGGATGGGGATGTTAATACCTACCCCGTCCCCGCCCTCGCCCTTACCCCCGCCCCCATCCCGTTTAATAATATAATTAAAAATTATTTATATATATATATATAAACCAAAATTAAAAATATTTATATGTAAAAATTTATATTATTTTACTTTTATTTTTTTAAAATTTGTTCATATTTATTTAAAAGAAAAAAAGAAAAAAAATAGGAGCAGGGGCGGGGGCGGGGCGAGGAAACCTGAACTCCGTCGGGGTAGGGATGGGTACCCAAATTTTACGCCTGGCGGGTATCGGGGGCGGGAAACATAAAACCCGCCCCCACCCCGCCCTGTTGCCATGCCTATAATTATCCCAATCCTATCATTCCAACTACTAGGCTATTATATATATATATATCGATAATGAATTACAATTCATTTCTATTGTGACGGTCCTTATAAAGGTAAAAGTTTGGGATACTTTTTGTCTCATTGACCCCTGTTCTACCACAACATATAACAATTAAAATGAGGAAGAAATTATCTTATAATTTGAGTAGAACAGGTTCTAATGTAAATCACCTTGAACATCAAATCAATTGAAAACATTTATAGAATATACGATTATGAACAATGTCTAAACAAAAAGAAAATCATAAATTAGTTTGAAATATAAATTCCTATTCTAAACCCCGATATCACATTATCAGAGCAAATCCATTGCATCAGCTCTTAGCACCTTGAAAGCCAACCTCATCACTTGAGACATTTCCTAAAATAAAACCAAATATATATACAGGTGAGAAAAATAAGTATTCACATGTGCAACACAAGAAAGAATTCAAGTCAACATAAAATCAGTTCATGTACAATTCACTATAATGACCAATCCCGATAATATTATTAATTCATATATCCATCCACTAATATCACAACAACCACATCACAATACAACTCATGCATCATGCTCATGCTCACATCAATACGTATGCAATGCAACCTTCTAGGAAACATCAATTCAAAGTGTCGCACAATGGGCGAACTACATTAATCGCCTCAGGCACCGTCACGCATGGTCACATCATTTACATCACTTATGACCGGTATCACACTATTAATCACCACTTATGGCTAGTGTATAAAGATACATCCCCTGTTAATCACCATTTATGGCCAAGGTAAATGTGTATGCAACATGCACCAATGCTCATGCCATGTCACCTCATACTTTCATCCTTTCTTTTCATGCCAATGCACAATTAATAATAATAACATCCAACCATTTTCGTACACCAATTCATCTAAACACACACCATCCCATACTTAATCATACAATACCCATCTATGCACATCATACAACTCACATTCATCATCAAACACATCAATACATATAACATACTTATAGTATGCACCTAGCTTCACCAAGTTGTGCCCGACTTTAAGCCACAGTAGAGAGCATACACATAGTCTCATGCCCGACGAATTTATAATTTCGCCTAGCGCTAAGAACAAATAGAGGGTATCAGGTCTCTCTCACGCCCAACATCAGGAAATCATGCCTAATGCTAAGGAACCACTAGGAGCTGATCACATTATCACGCCCGACGTGATATGTCCCACGCTTGACGAAATTCTGTCTGGGCTTCACATTCATCAGTATGAAAGCAAGCCTGGCACCAAGAACTGATGCTCGATGCCAAACACGTTTTTCAAAAAATGCAATACAAACAGTACACCCCAAAAATTCATAATCAATCATACAGTCATCCTTTTTCTAATCCAATCGGTCAGAAACAATTATTTTTAAACAAAAACACATCATACGTCATTAATTTTGTGAAATCACATATCAATTAACAATACCCAAATTCCTCATGAAACCCTGACCCACAAAGACATTCCAAAGAATTCAGTTATATATCGAAACATTAATTTTACCAAATAGTATAATAAACAAGTTCCCAATTCAATTTAGAACCTAATTGGATCATCAATTTCGGCTTTAGAAAAGAAAGAAAAATCTTAGGAATTTAGGGATATCTCCCACTACCCGTTCTCTTTTATAATCCTACACATGAATTACTCGTTTCCCTTCCCTGTACCTTATTATGACGATAAGAGCAGTTTGATGCAGTAAAAGGCAAAAAGTTATCCTAACTACCCCTTAGTTTAATACACAAGCTTTATACAAATCCTCTAAGAATTGGATAGTCCTCTCAGTCTGACCATCGATTTGTGGATGATAAGTCGAACTAAGTCTAAGTTGGGTTCCTAAAGCCTATTGTAGACTCTCCCAAAATGTTGAGGTAAATCTAGGATCTCTATTTGGCATTATGCTAGATGGTATTCAACACAATATCACAATCTCATCAATGTAAATCTTAGCAAGTTTCTGCTCAATAAGGTAAGGAGGTGTGAGAAACCTCACTCTAGGTGTGAGAATGTATGTTAGGTAGTGGGATTGACCCTCAATCCTATCTCTATTGTATGACTACGTGTGAGCGGTTTTCCCCAAATGTGTCTTTTCGTCTCTATTTCTCTTTAAATTTTCTAATTGATGTAATTAGTATGCATGTATGAGTAGTGTCTGTGTCATGGTTTGTAATTGCAGATTTTGGTGTTCCTATGGGTTCTTATGGGAAACCCTAATGAAATACATTAGTAGTTGTATGAGAGGATTGTTTGAAGACGTAATTGTTTAAGTAAATTGTACCATTTTTAATGTTTATCACATGATTCAGAATACTTTTACCGATTGTATGAAGAGATTGATGATTTAAATGCAAAATGCAAAATGCAAAAATCGTAGATTTCAGAGTTTCTAATTGAATAAACCATGCTAAGCGCCAATTTTGGCATTGAGCGTCAAGGTGGCAGAGAGCTAGTATTACTTTCTATGATCCTCAGGCTGAGCATGAGCTTCATATTGAACATGGCTCAACCATAGAGTTAAGGTTACTCTTTAGAAGCCTTATGCTGAGCACCCAAATTGGGGTTGAGCATTAGTTGCTCTATTATCTTTATTTCCTTCTTTGTTTGATGAATTTTAAATGTGTAATGTGAATCTCATGTTACTTCTCTCTTGTGATCTATGATTGGCAATGACATGAATTGCTTATGTTATTCAATGTTAACCTTTAATGAATATCTTTGATGATTATATGATATAAGGTAAATTGATATGGTTGAAACAACATGATGAAGTTATATGATAATGAGATATGATATTATGGTATGATAATGCATAAAGTCTTGATTTACATGCATCATTTGCATAAATGTTTTTAAGGGTAGGATATGGAATACACCGCTAGGGAAGGTCTCCATGTGTAAAAGCTTGGGGATCAGTCATTGGGGATAACTTGGTTTGTAAGTCTCAGTCTCCCCTATTGTGTAAATGGGATTTATATTGTGTGGTTTAGCTATCCCGACCAGACCTTAATAATATTTCCTTCTAGTGAGTTGAAGTTAGATGAGAAACACATAGAATGGGGTTTGAATATGTGTGAGTGTGAACAAAGGAATTTTAAAAACGTTTTCGAAAGGAACTCCTTCTTCGTCCAATAAAAATGTTATTTTAAATGCTTAATTGAAATTGTGCAGGATTGGTTCAACAAAAGATATTTGCATCTAAAAATTTTTCGTCTACACAGAGAAAATGCTTCTTTAATGAAAACCATTCTTTATGATAATCAATTAGAAAAGTGTGGTTTTCGTCTGAAAATAGTTGCAATGGACGATAAACATTGGACGAAGTTTTCACTGTATTAAATCAACTGATTAAAGGTACGTTTGAAACATTGCAAAATAGTGCAAATGTTTTTATACTGGTTCACTCAAATTGAGCTACGTCCAGTCTCCTTCAAATGAAGGGTTTCACTAGATATTCAATGAAGTACATATAGTATTATCAACCACTTCTGGCTTGCCAACTTCACTCATCAGCGCTAGTATTCCTTAATCAGCCTCTTCAGGCTTGTAGTGAGTATTATAGACCACCCAGGTCACAACCACTCCTGGTCCCAAGTATTTTCAACCACTCCTGGTTTGTCAAGTTTACTTGTCGATGCTAGTATTCTTTGCTCAGCCACTTCTAGCTTTTAGTTATTATTATCGACCAACTCCTGGCCTGTTAACTTCACCATTAACGCTAGTATTCTTTGTTTAGCCACTTCTAGCTCTCAGTGAGTATTTTCGACCAACTCCTGGCCCGCTAACTTCACCATTAGCATTAGTATTCTTTGTTCAGCCACTTTTAGCTCGCAGTGAGTATTGTTTGACAAGCCTCTCCAGGCTTTTACAAGTATTCTTTTTCTAGCCTCTTCAGGCTTTACAGATGATAAATAAATGGTTTGGTTTGAGTGTTTGGCTTACTCTCATAGAGAGGATACATATGTTTGCTACATTCTCTAAGGTATGCAACCTTAGATCTACAAAGATATCATTTTGAGTGTTTGGTTTACTCTCATAGAGAGGATACATAGGTTTACAACACTCACTAGGGTATATATTCCTAAGTTACACTTAGAACTCCTTAGTCTACAAAGATCAATAAAACAATTATTGTACATTTGACTATGATTGCTCTGTCTCTGATTTCTCTATTTCTTGGGCTTGATATTACTCTTTTTTTTTTCCAATTCTAAAGCCAACCTTTCAAGGTTTGAAATAGTGATATATATAGTCTTGTAGAATTTACCCATTGCAAGTGTTTGTCGAAGCAGATGTAGTCGTTTATGACTAGTTTGATCTTTCATTTAATGCTTAGGATTTTGCATTAAATGTTGCTTTCTGTTCATAGACATTGTGTGTAGTCTTCTTGGCTTTGTTAGCAGTAGTGTCTGAGTTTAGCAGAGACCTAGGAACCTTTTTGTCATTTTTCGGTCACGTAGCTGTAAAGCATTGTCCTTATCTGAAAAAGTAATGTACTTTTTATGGCACATGCATGCTTTTACTTTTGCGTGCTTTTCTTCTTCTTCTTCCTCTCTTCCTTTAATCACGCGATTATGTTGAGAGCTTTCATTTGATCGTAGATGATGCCTGAGTTGTCCTTTGATACATGATTCCTTATTTGCTTTCATGGCATTCTTCGTCTGCGTCTGTTGGTCTTATGCGTCTCAATCTGTGATTTTTGTTTGAGCATTTGACGTTGATGCTTTGACTTCTTTTTGTCTAGTCAACATTGGGAATGGATAGACTTTGTTTATGTCTGAAATGCTTTTCAGTCTGTGCTGTCCTTCGTCTGATGTGCAGTTGACTTTCTTCTAATCTTTGATGTAACGACCCGCAATGGCCATCACACTACGGAAAAAAACTACACACTACAGGAATATATATACTAAAATAGTATAATAAAATAATTACAACACAAGTTGCTAATCAAGCAACCAACAACAACCAGTTATATAAACAAAATATGCTACTATAAGGTAGCCTACAAAAAAATAATCCAACTCCAGGCACCTCCTATGGCCTCTAGCAGCTATCTCTCAGTCTATCCCTGCCCTGCTCCCATACAATGTATGATCATCGTAGTCCAAACCACATGGAAACATGCATGGGTAAGCTAGAGACAATAAGCAACTCATAATAATTAAATATGCAACACAACAACTATATAATCATCTTGACATCTAACATAGAAGACAACAACACGTATACTATACATCTTAATATCATTTCAACTTCAACATATCACCATTGTATCAATACTTCAACGCAATTACTATACAAACCATTGGAATAATTACCATATTCATCAAAAACAACAAACAACAAATGTATTGCACACATCTCAACAACACATGTTTAGAAGAAACTTACAACATAACAGCACTATCATCATCCTCAACAGGGTCAACATACAACACATAACAACACACAACTCAATCACAGCTTTACAACACAATAACACATATACAACTCATATCAATCATCAATTAAACATACACTACAAGAAAAATCAGCATTATCTACGGAATTTTTCCGTAGATAATGATGAAAATCCGTAGATAACTGATAATTATCTACGGAAAAAAATCCGTAGATAATAAGGTCGTAGATAACATTATCTACGGAAATTTTTCCGTAGATAACGTTATCTACGGATTTTATCTACGGATTTAGAATTTATCTACGGATGCGTTTATCTACGGAATATATCTACGGATGCAGTTATCTACGGAAATTTCCGTAGGTAATTTATCTACGGAAATTTCCGTAGGTAATTTATCTACGGAAATTTCCGTAGGTAAATTATCTACGGAAATTCCGTAGATAACTTACCTACGGAAATTTCCGTAGGTAACTTATCTACGGAATTTCCGTAGATAACTTACCTATGGAAATTTCCGTAGATAAATTACCTACGGAAATTTCCGTAGGTAACTTATCTACGGAATTTCCGTAGGTTATTTATCTACGGAAATTTCCGTAGGTAACTAATTTCAACATTGCATGAATTATTTTGTTTACCTTTCCACACCAATCTTTATAAATAGTTTTACCTGGTCAGAAATATTAATAAAATCACTTATCAGGTTTCTTTAAATATCTTATAATCACAATATGAAATCAAACATCTTTAAAATCTAAATACTCATAGCAATTATGCATAATTAGTTTCCATGTCATAGTGTAAAATAAGACTATTTTTGCATAAAATTATACATAATAAGGATCCAGCCACCAAAAACACCATTGTTTCCCACAGATAAGGATCCTTAGGGATCACAACAGGTTCAGGGTACTCTGACCAAGTAGAAGTCACAAGAGACAAGCCTAAACCAATGAGGGTATTGAAGATAGGACCGGCATAGCAACCTGATATTGCTACTTGAACACATACATAGAGTATGTGTGCATAAACTTCTCCAATAGCGTTTTTAAGAGAAAAAAATCAAAACAAAAATCAAACACATTTCTTCAATCATTCATCACAACCAAAACAAAACATAAATTCTGCTAAATTAAGTTAAATACTCCAACTCACAGGTAAAAGCAGGAAGATCAGATCTCTTCAACACCCTCAGCCTCTTCACTGTCGACACAAACATGCTGCCAAGAAAACACATTAATATGGTAAGTGAGATTATGAACGAACAATAGATTATGAACGAACAAACTTTGGATGACACATACTAGTTGCCTACAATTATGAAACAACACTAAAATTACAACTAATGTTTTAACATGTGGTAAAATTTACCCATGTTATGAGGTAAAAGTCAGCTGTACAAGTTAGAAACAAAGTTTTAACTTTAGATTCCTTCCTGTGTTACATGCTAATAGGAGTACTAAATTTCCATCTAGATCAACACCAGCCTCAATTCAATATTAAAATCAATCTCCCATGCTATCATTATTTGATTATATAAATTCCAAGTTACTATAATTTGATCATTTTATTTATTTCAGGAGTCAATTATTAAAGAACCAATTTGGTCGATCATCTATTACAGTTTATTTATAACATACAGTTTCGAAACTTATTTTATAATAACTATTAATTTTATGCACCATTTTAACTACCACCATTACAATTTTAACTACTGAAGTGATTCCAGTTTTGATTGTTATAGATGACATAAAAGAGGAATATACGAATGCCAAAATAATTGTACTGTACTATTTAGCATTATTCATAAGTTGAGGAAATATAGACTAAAAGTGAAGTGGAGTTGGATTTCTATTCACTTGTTTATCAGTAGCATTCAATATGCTTTTATATACCCACCACTCTAATTGTTTGGGTGCTAAGTTTTAAAAATCCTTTGAAATGTTTCTGACTAGTTGACTATCATTCCCAAAGTTCTCACTATAGACTACAAAGGCAATTAAATTATTACCGACATATTGTTTCCAATAACTAAATTATAAACACAAAATTAAAACAATAACACAGGAAAGCCGAATTGACTCGCTGGCATGGAAAAAAATATTGAATTGAATAAACAAGAGTATATTCCCCACTTCCTACCAATAAACCCGTATTGACTTTCTTTTCCTCTTCCTTGTTTTGATTTCCACCAGCACAGGAATCTCTTTGACCAGAATAGCAGCTAGAACAGCCAATGTGAGATAAATTCAACTCTGCATCAAGCTCCATTGTCACAAAAGAATGAAAAAATATGAAAGCTAATTATTATAAAAGATCAGTATTTTACTTTAAAAAAATTTGTTAGCTGAAAAAAGATTGACTATTAGTATAAGCTAGTGACTATTCAATTGCGGTAATCAAGATTGAGATTTAGGCTTAGTTTAGATTAGCATCTAGCTTGAGAGCCTTTTGATTGAGATAGGTATTTGATTCCTTAACTTGCAAAAAATCCCTTGTAACTTTATAGGTGTTTGTGAAAAAATTAAATGAGAAAGTTTGTGAAAAAGTCGATATTACATAAGGTAATTTTGACTTACATATGAGGATCCTTGCAGCACTTGATTTTGTCTTCGTAGTTCAAATAAGTCCTTGCAGCACTTGCTAGTAAATTCTTATGTTGTAAATATATCAAATCAGGAACCTGATAAACCTGAAACAGAGGCTATCGTCAACATTGTAAAAAAATATCACAAGCCAATGCAATTATGGTCTTGTGGTTGTTGAATTTACTTCTCCATGTATGATTAAAAGAAAATTTCTAGCCACACTCTATTTATCATCCTCTTTCTTATACTCTAATATACGATCAATGAGAGTTGAATGTTTCCAATCATGCGTTATTGGGTCACTATTAGATCATGCATAAAATGAGACTCACAAAATTTATAATTTTTAATCTATTTCAACTAATAATAAGAAAAATATTAAGAAGAAATCGTTAGAAGGTGTCTTTTATTAGCATTCCTGGCGATTATATTTAGTAATAGAACAATCATATTTTCTAAAAAAAATCAATTTTTCATGTGTCTACTCAAACACATATAAATCCATTCACTCAAACCCATTCTTTAACCAAAGTCAACTTTGCAAAATCAGGCTCATATAGAATAAAGTTTGCAAACCCAAATCCAAGCACAAACTACGTTATTTAAAAATCAATTTATTTGGATAATACAACAATCACATTGTTAGACATTTTGAATCACTACAAATAGAATATAAAATAAATAAATTAGATGCTTTAAACGACATACTGGACACAGAATGAAGCATCGCAAAAACAAAACAGAGGGCTATATCAACTTTGCAAAATCAGGCTCATACAGAATGATGAAACAGAGGAAACAGAGGAAACCCTAAAATGAAACAAATACCTTCACAAGGGAGTCGCACAATAGGACGACTGCGTTTCCGAAAACCTCCTCCGGGAGTTCCTCCACACCCTAAAACATTAGCACCCACGCATTTGTACAAGATGAGAGAGGCAAAAACAACCAAAACACAAAATGAAGATACGCACCTAAAATGACTTCCCTGTGTTGCCCTTCGTCGAATACGACTTCAATGTTTCCTTCGAGGGTTGTTGAAGATAAACAAGCGTTTTAGGTTTCACTGAGTTGAGAGGGTTTGGGTCTTACGGTGTGCGAGAGAGAGCGTTCTAGAGTGAGCAAGAGGTAGGGTTCGAGAGTGCATTTGAGAGTGTTTCAGAGGGTCAGCAACTATACTCATTTTAATTTTATAATTTTTATTTTAAAAAGTATTAATTAAGTTTTTATTTATTCAAATTTATTGAATTTGATTTATTTTAAAATTAAATTTACTCTTATTTTTTAAAAATAATTGAAGTTAAAAGGAAAGAAATTTGATTAAATTAATATATTTTAAAAAATTAAAGACTCAATTGAGTATTTTCAAAATAAATTTAATATTTAAATAAGAAAATTAATTATTGAATCTTTTAAAAATAAGAGAACCAAATTTAACTTAAAAAATATTAAATAAATTATATAAATTATTATATAATATAAGAAATATTTATAATTAATATAAATAGAAATATAAATTATTAATTGTTATATTAGTTTTTATTTGTTAAAAAAATTCAATCTTTAATTTGTTTCTTACGTTTAATAACATTATTTTTATTTTAGAAGGTATCAATTAAGTTTTATTTATTAAAATATGTTAAATAAGTTATTTTTTAATTAAGTAAACATTGATTAAATTAATCTTATTTTTAAAAATTAAAGATTCAATTCAAGTTTCTCAAAAATATATAGTAATATAACATTATAAGATCTTATCATATAAAAACTTATTATATAAGATCTTAAACAAGTATTATTTCTTAAAACATATCATTATTCATTGATCTTATTACATAAAAATTTATTATATAATATCTTAAATAAGTTATTTCTTTAAATATATCCTTATTTATCGGATGTTTAATAGTAATATAATTTGTTCAAATCTTTATTAATATGATTCGCTGAATATCTAATTAAAACTTACATCGTATAAAATCCAAATTAAAGAAAAAGGTAACAAACACATGTACCATGACAACTAATAAACTAAAAAACCATAAACAGAAAATGAAACACAAAAGGAAAGCAAATTATATATATATATATATATATATATATATATATATATATTAAAGAAGATGGATCTTTTTACTCTAAGAGTTACATAGACTTACTCCGTTCAATAACTCATTTTCTCTATGAAATTTCAATTATCTAACCGTTCAATTTAAAGTTCTTAATGCATAGATCAAATATGTAAATTGTTAGAAAATTTAAAAATCATTTGATACTTCGTTTCATTAATTTTAATCAATGTATAAAATGATTCTATGATTATCCGTCAATTTGAATTAATGAAATGAAGTATCAAATGATTTTTAAATTTTTTACAAATTTGTAAATTTGATCTATGCATTAAAATTTTTAAATTGAACAGTTTGATCGTTAATAATAATTAAAAATTATTTATTTATTTAGGTTATCACATACCATTATACATTTCATGTCTTTAAATCTTTTAATAAAAAGTTAAATTAATAACTAAAAATTATTTATTTATTTCTTAAGAATTGAGGGTATATAATTATCCATTATTTTGGAGACAAAAATTAGTTACAAGATGACGTATATATATTTCCCTTTATCTATTACTATATACATATAATCAAACAACTATATGTTTAACTATTTTTCTTCCATTCATTTTCTCAGTCTCTCTGTCTCTGTCTCTATATATATATATAGACAAACAGGTTATACTAACAGTAATACCGGGTGTAACTTTTATTAAGTATTACACACCACTCGATAATTAATTATTATATTATGAATAATAATAATATATATATTTAATTAATCTTTAAAAATAATTGAAGTTAAAAGGAAAAGAAATTTGATTAAATTAATATATTTTAAAAAATTAAAGACTCAATTGAGTATTTTCAAAATAAATTTAATATTTAAATAAGAAAATTAATTATTGAATCTTTTAAAAATAAGATAATCAAATTTAACTTAAAAAATATTAAATAAATTATATGAATTATTATATAATATAAGAAATATTTATAATTAATATAAATAGAAATATAAATTATTAATTTTTATATTAATTTTTATTTGTTAAAAAAATTTAATCTTTAATTTGTTTCTTACGTTTAATAAAGTAAAACTGAATTCATCTTTTCTTTATGTTTTCCATTAAATATGGTACACAAAAGTTAAAGCTATTCATTATTCTAAATTATATTTTAATTAAAAATAATTTTTTAGTAAATAAAAAGTATTATAATAAATAATTAAACTAAAAAAAATAAATTTTATAATAATTAATTTTTTTAATGATGTTAAATTAAATATTTTAATTATTTTATAAAAAAAATGTTTTACCTACGGAATATTATCTACGGAATTTTTTCCGTAGATAAATTATCTACGGAAATATCCGTAGATAAGTTATCTACGAAAATTTCCGTAGATAACGTATCTACGAAAAATTTCCGTAGATACGTTATCTACGGAAATTTCCGTAGATAACTTATCTACGGATATTTCCGTAGATAACTGGAAATTATCTACGGAAAAAATTCCGTAGATAATATTCCGTAGAAAATTAAATATTATCTACGGAAAATATTCCGTAGATAATTAAATTTTATCTACGGAAAAATTTCCGTAGATAATATTCCGTAGATAATATCAATTTTTCTTGTAGTATCAAAAACTTATGCGTCGTCACGCATTTCAACTCGGAGATCTCCTACAACATGGGTGAGCAATTTAAGTGGCTAGGTCCTACCGAACCGACAAAAAAGAACCTTTTTGGACTTGCTAGGTAAACAGCAAATTTGGATGTTAATCCACAGCACGATAACGATTTCTCAGACTTTGCCACTTAAACAAGGAAATATAGTACTATGTCAGGATAGAACAGCTGGGTTTTAGGCCTACCACAATATTAGCTAGCTTAACTAAGCCACCTATGGAATTACCCTATCGACTATCCTCCAAATACTACAACCTTTCGATACTCAATTAGGAACTAAGTTCCTGACTTCGTACTTTACTCGATTGGCCACTTGTAGTTGGTATAACTTGATCTGGTCCCTATACCGTGGGTGCTTTGTACACGTGTGCCTCGACCTTGCCCACACATGGGACCAACTAAGTCCTAGAGGAGAACAAAACAATGTCCACTCCAAGGGACAACTTCCCAAGGAGGGTTTTCAACAAATTGGGCTCTCTAAGTACCATAACTTTCTCAATCTACACAATGGGATAAGTAACTTCAAAAAAACATCTCCTCTAGTCCTAGTGATCAACATCTCATCATCACAGTATAATCAACATACAGCACAGCTCAACTTAACATCTTTAACAGCATAATCAACATACAACACAACTCAACTTAACATCTTTAACAGCATAATCAACATATAGCACAGCTTAACTTAACATCTTTAATAGCATAATCAACATACAACACAACTCAACTTAACATCTTTAACAACATAATCAACATACAACACAACTCAACTTAACATCTTTAACAGCATAATCAACATACAACAAAACTCAACTTAACATCTTTAAGAGCATAATCAACATACATCACAACTCAACTTAACAACTTAAACAATATGATCAACTCAACAGCTTAACGGCTCAACTCATAATCTACAACTCAATCATCATAAAATAATATCTTTCAACGATATCATCTCATCACATTTCACAACATAATTAGCCAACTCATAACATAAAACAACTTTAACCACTTAATTTCAACATGCTCCAACCATATCATCAATTCAACATATAATTGATCAACAACTTCACAACATACAACATATTCAACACATAATACAACTCACCCATCATGTTTACAACTCATATATCATGCCAACCTACACAACATATATAACATGAATTAACCTATGCACCCAAGACAACTTTCAACTTATCCAAATCACTCCTTGTGAAATGACAACCTTTACATAAAATAGCATATCGGGAGTTATACTACTCCTATCATGCTCATCCTTATCTCATATGAAAGATAAGAAGATTTCCTACAACTCACATGAAGACACCAATTCCTAATTCTATCATCTAGTTGTTAAAAATTCTAAAAACCGCAACAGCTATAACCAATGCTGGCAGCTTGACCCCTCTTCACTAAAACAACCATATCTAGAGTTTTAGAACTTCTTTTTGGGTGATTCCAGCACCATTGTAAAACTAAGATCCAAGGCTACAAATTTACCTCCAGGAATTCTCCTCTAGCTCTCTTCCCCCAAAGGGCTCAGCCCTTCAAAATGGCTCAGCTGTTTCAAAAGCGCTCAGCTCTTTGGTTCCAGAAACCCTCCCCTGTCACGCAGCCCTTAAAGGGCTCAGCCCTTCAAAACGGCTTAGCCATTTGTGACAGAAGCACAGTCCCTTAACCATTTTTGAACAACCTGCAAACAGAGAATTCCCAACACATGCAACCATCTCCAAACACTTCCCACTGTAACAGACAACTAAGAGCATTTCAAAACATCAACATGCAACTATAGGATCACCACAAATCATCAAAAACACAACTTGCAAACCTACTAGCTTCCCTTACCTCGGAGAAGAAGAATCCGAGCTTCGGGGAAGAGAAAGAAGAAAAAGCATATTCGTGCCTCCAGCTAGCAATCCACACCTCTATTCAGCACCTTCCACAAGACTCCATGTTTCTCCCAAGCTTCAAGCTCCCTAGCACCAAAACCTAGCTTCTCCTCAACTCAATCTTCAGAAAACAAGAAGGAGAGGAGAAAAGGATTCAATTTCAGCCAAGGAAGAAAAAATGAATAGTAAAGGAGGAACAGATTTGGGGCTTACATTTGACCAATTCTTCTTTGCGTTTTTGTGTTGCGCTCTGGGTTGTCCTTGACACACCTTTGTCTGATGTTTAATTCATTTTATTGTGGCTCACATGTGGGTTTTCATCTATCATACGACTTTGCTTCTTCTGATCTTTATGTTGTATTTGATACTTTGAGACTTCGACTAATAGTATGCTTCGTCTTGTGTTTGTTGTCTTTTCGTCTGGCTTGAAGCTTTTCTTCCTTTGTGTTGGCATATACACATTCTCTATTCTTCAACTTGCCTGTACTTATGTTTTTCTGAAACACTAACACACTTATTAGAAATAACATGTATTATATTTGTCTCATTCAAAAACTTACTGGGAATTGCTTTGTCTGACTTAACATGTGACACCCTCTACCCCACATACATAATACACAATAAATATAAAGTACATTCTTCAGTAAATAAAACTTTCTAAATCGAAACAAGGTTCCAAAACACATAGATAGAGAGTTCACATTCATATTTCACAAATTGAAGTCCAATGCAAAAATGATGACAAAATAAAACATTAATTTTTCCAAAACACAATAATTGTAATGAAACTCCTAGGCTAATCCTAGCTAAGCCCTGATGTCACATGTCCTATTAGAGCACACCCCACAATGAGACTTAAACCTTATCACCAATATCTTCATGCCGATGATCACCTATAACACAATAAAAATACACAGAGCAACAAGGGAGTGAGAAACATCTCACTTTAGTTCAGATGTAGAAATAAATGTTAGGCAACACACACACACAATAATAACAAATACCATACAAGTTACACATAACCAAGCTCAACTCTCAAGTTACAAATACATTAGAAAACATGCACATTCACTTATCATGCAATGATGTCATGGACTCGACTCACAAATGCATGATGTGGCACCATACGGAAGTTGCACATTTCTCATCACTGGTATGTTGCTACAACAACATACCCGGGGGCACGTTCACTCATAAATACATCACTGGTGACCCAAGGTATAGCTAGAATAACTCAATACATCTCTAGCATGCGGCCTAAGCAGCACACCTAGAATAACTCAATACATCACTAGTGACCCAAGGTACACTTGGAATAGCTCAATACATCACTAGCATGCGGCCTAAGCGGCACACCTAGAATAGCTCAATACATCACTGGTGACCCAAGGTACACCTGGAATAGCTCAATATATCACTGGTGACCCAAGGTACACTTGCAATATCTCAATACATCACTGGCATGTGGCCTAAGCAACACACCTAGTGTCATATATGCACACGATGCATGTCACACATTCACTATTTCATTGACTAACCATTTCACTTGTCATGTCTCGCCATATCTCATGTCACATTATCTCATAATATCATGTTACAGGTCACATGTTCACTTTTCACATTTTCACATCATATTCACTTAGTTTTATACAAGGAACTTTTCATAGTCATATACATCAGAATAGCACATAAACGACACTAGGAAATTATCCAACATCATACACATTCAATTCGCAATTCATAACATACGAAACATAAAGGTCATAGACTCAACTTCATGATTTCATGCGTTTTCTACAACCAACCAGTTAATATAATATTTCGATTGGTCAAAACACTTCAAATATTACCTAAAACATGAATCCATCATCAATTTTACATGTAATGCCTCAAAATTCATCCAAAGGTCATATCCCTAATTTCTCTTCATAGGGTTTCTCTCAAGAACCTACAAAGCACTCTAATTCATATCAAAACTTGTCTATTTTCAAAATTAATTGCGTATTCACATTCAGCAACCATCATGGAACACAACAAAAAAATCAAACATGAAAATAGGAAACATTCGAAAAGTGCATGTTTCTAAGAGCATGCATCAAGCAAGGGATTGGGGCCAATCTTGCTACCAAACATATTCATTATTGAAATTGAATACATATCCACTCACAATCACACAAGGAACGCAACAAAACAATCAGAAAGCAAAACAAAAAAACTTTCATAAAGTGTCTATTTCCATAGTCAAGCAAAGGATAGGGGGTCAATCCTGCTACCAAACCTATCTATTTTCAAAATTAAGCACATATTCATATGCATAATCATATAAGGAACGCAACAAAACAGTCAAAAAGTAAAATAGAAAACATTCATAAAGTGTCTGTTTCCATAAGCATACATCGTCAAAGGATTGGGGGCCAATACTACTATCAAACTTATCTATTTTCAAAATTAAATACATATTCATACTCAGAAGCATACAAAAAAATGCAACAGAATAGTCAAAAAGCAAAACAAAAAACATTCATAAAGTGTCTGTTTTTCATAGGCATACATCAACAAAGGATTAGGGGCCAATACTGCTATCAAACTTATCTATTTTCAAAATTAAACACATTCATACTCAGAATCATACAATGAACGCAACAGAACAGTTAAAAAGCAAAATAGAAAACATTCATGAAGTGGCTATTTCCATAGACATACATCAGATAAAGGATTGGGGCCAATCCTTTTTACCCAACAGTTATTCCCACACTCCGAAGTAAAGTTTCTCACTCCTCCTTACCTTGATGAGTAGAAGACAAAGCACGAGCGGAATCTGGTTGGTCCTTTTTCTCCGAGGTCTTCTTGTTCTTCAAAGCGTAAGAGAGATTAAGGGTCAGAAGAGAATAAGCATAAGTGAATACGTGAAAATAAATTGTAACCTCCGATAACTTCCTTAACCCCTTTTTCTCAATTAATAAAATAAATAATAATAATAATGAATCATTTACCAACACGTCCTTCCTTCCCTTTCTCATAAAATAACTAATATAATATATATAGAATCAAATAACATGAACATAATAATAAAATACACTTTATAAAATAACTCCTACTTCACTAATTAAAATAATAATTATAAATCAAGCTTTATAATAAAATAGAGCACATATAGTTAATTAAATAATATCAAAATCCTAAAATAACTATATTAATCATTAAAATAATTTCAAAAATATTATTTATATAAAGTATGAAAAATTAGGGTGTTACAGTGAGAATGCGTAAGGGCGTGACCTGACATGTACTCCTAGATTACTCTACGTGTGTTGTTAGCGGCAATTGCACCATGTGATGTTTTATTGGCACTACATACATGATGATATGTAGTCCGTATCCTTTACATGTGCATTTTAATGTTATATGTTAATTGATTTTTATGTCATGGATGAATGGAGTGTGATATTGTTGTTAATTTGTCTATGCTATGTACATATATATATGTCTTAGTTGATTTTGGTTATCTGGTGTGCATTTCTAACACCTTGAGCTAGAGTGAAATGTTTTTCACTCCTTTTTTTCCGTGTTATTTTCCTTTGATTGTTATGTGGGTGATCATTAACATGAGGCTGAGGATGTTGGTGATGATGCTTAGACTTCAGTGTTGAGCTTTGCTCGCATAGATAGGATTAGATTAGAATGTTGTTTCTATTAATTTATTTCGAAAACCTTAGCTTTGTTTTCTTTTGTAATTTTTGCTGATTATGTTATTTTGTTCAAGTTTATGAATATGGTGCTCTCTATCTAAACATGTTTGATATTTAATTATGAAGGATTATGTTATTTAGATTTTACTATTTATGTATCATGGTATAATGGGTAGAGGGTTGTCACATGGTTGTTTCAAAGTCAAAATGAGAATGAGAAAAGGTGCTAGTGGCAATGGAGGTTGAGGCAGATGGGGGGGGGGGGGGTTCTAGGGTCGAAGGATGGGAGACGGGACATGACATATAGAAAAAGAATGGGGAAGGTTAGGATGTTGTTTTTGTTAGATTATTTAATTTGGAGACATTAATTTTGTTTCCTTGTAATTTTTTATTATGTTATTTTGTTTAAGTTAAAAATGTGATGCTTTCTATCCAAATATGTTTGGTTTTATTTATAAAGAATTATTTTTATTCAATTTTTATTATTCATGTATTATATATGCTATGCAAGGTAGAACGTGTCATACATTCCATTTTGCTTTCATTCTAAGTTTCTTTCTTCTTATTTCCTCTTTCTTTGTAGATAATTACATAGAGAAATCATGTAAAATACTGAGTTATGTTCATATAAAAATTTTTCTGATAAGAAAATGCAAGTTAAAACTTGTAACATCCTAAATTTTTTTAAAACTAATAAAAGAATATTTTACTTAATTAAATAGGTTTTATAAATGTATTAAATAACTCTTAAATAATTATGAGTATTTTTACTAATTAAAGAAAGATTTGTGAAATTATTTATTATACTAATTATTAAAGATATAAATATATTTTAATATGTTTACATGTTTTGCTGTATATTATGGTTTTGATTAATTGAAAAATTTTATAGATAAGAATTTTTTTAAATAAGAAAAATAAAGATTTCAAAATTATTTTATTTGAAGTGATATTATATTGTGTATTTATGTATATTTTAGATGATAATTTATTTTAAAAACATATTTTATAATAAAAATTCTAAATAGAAACATAAATCTTCCAATCTTTCCCATTTTAATTTTTTTAATCAACGTATACAATCTTACAATCTTTACTATTTTAATTTTTTAATTAATGTATACATAAATAGAAAGTACAAAAGGTAATCATATATGTTGCAAATTTTATTTTAATCAAAAATTAAACTTTTTAGAAAAATTAATTCGTTATTAAAGAGTATTTTTTATCACATATGAGAACTAATCTCATTCGAAAGTTTGATAAATATTAAATAAATGAACAAATCTTTTAAATTGATATTTTATATATATGATAGTTTAAATATATATGTTTATTTTATTAGAATAAAACTTTATTTTAAAAAAATATATATTTTCAAATTATATATATATATATATATATATATATTATGAGGAGGGATCTTTTTACTCCAAGAGTAAGTCTACCTAGACTTACTCCATTCAATAACTCATGTTCTACATTAAATTTTAAACGATCCAACCGTTCAATTTAAAGTTCTTAATGCATAAATCAAATCTGTAAATTTTTAGAAAATGAAAATTATTTGATACTTCGTTATTTATAAGCATAGTTACATATTACTTCATAGTTTACTAAAAGTTTAAAAGATTTTCAAATGTCTAAACTAGATACGTAATTCTTGAAATTAAACTCATCAACTTAGCAACTTTAAACTACATCTTGTATTTAATAACTTACCTCATTCAGATGGAACCTCATTTTCCTAGGAGAGAGAGAGAGAGAGAGAGAGAGAGAGAGAGAGAGAGAGAGAGAGAGAGAGAGAGAGAGAGAGAGAGAGAGAGAGAGAGAGAGAGAGAGAGAGAGAGAGAGAGAGAGAGAGAGAGAGAGATAGAGATAGAGAGAGAGAGAGAGATAGAGAGAGAGAGAGAGATATATATATATATATAATTACCATAATCCTCGTACACGGGGGTGATAGGAGATGTACCTAGACGTACCTAGACAGCGACTAGTACGTTCGTTACAGGGAGATGAACAATAGAAAAATGGATAAGTTTGAGTAAAAAGATGATCGTTCACCAAATACTAATCTTGTTATTGAGTTCCCTCTTTATAGTAAAAAGAACAAGATTCTATGAGGGAACACTTAGTGAGTTTGAGAACGCATAACCCATTGTCCATGGGGCTTAATACTTCACAGCATAGGTCTGTTTTATTTGTTTCTTATATACTCATTTTTAATTAATAGTAAAATATTTAATTAAAACATTCTAAGTCAATGTGAAACTAATGTCAGGTGGCTGATCATTGAATTAATTACATGCGGAGTTAATAGAATTTGTTATCTCCGAAGTATTGTTATTAGATGGAGTCTATTAAAATAAATTAAATAAAAGTGGCTCGTCATCAAAGATTTGATTTTAGCACAATGAGCTAGACGAGTTGTTGAAAACCACAATCGTCCGTGTCTACCTTAGATGTATCTTTGTAAGTAAAGGAAAAAGAAAACAGCGTACGGATTGTGAACGTCGTGAATAAGGCACAGCTTGAGTCTAAGAACGACTTGTACGAAACGTCGATTAATTAATGTACAAATCGATCATTTCAGAGTGAAACCACCGATCACCGATGGATACGTCGGAGCACACATGATTCTACATCGAAGTCACGATTCATGAAACAATTAATTAATGTGTCAATGGCTAATCAAACATCTAATAGTTTAAGGCCTATTCACAAGCACGTTTATTCTGATACATATGCATGTTTGCTGGGTGTTAAATTGGATTTACATGTAACATTATCCATTTATATCCGTTTGTTTTTCTAATTAGTCGGCCGGGGATCCCACACTCTGAATTGTAATATTTTACTTTATGTATCTTCTCAATTTGTAAATGAAATTCACGTTACATACAGAGATACAAGGACCCTATTTGTGTTAATAAATAAACTCCATTAACAACACTTTCCGTATATCTTAGTTTAATGCTAATGAATGAGACAATGAGAAAGGAGATGTGTGAATCAAAACGTGTTTTAAAACTTGGACAGAAGATTGACTCGGTTAAGATACGGAATCAATGAATCATTGATTAAACTATGTGAATTGATATCTTAAGAAAGTACTTTAAGTCTGAATTAACTTTACAAAATCAACTTGTAAGGTAAGAATTGTTATCCATTATTTATATTATTATTGTTTCATCTCTAATCGATGTGAGATTTCTAACACATCCCTCAAACCTTGGACTAAACATCTCTTTTAGATTAAAGGAAGATCTTAGATGTCCTAGAAATATGAGTTTTAATGTTAGTAAACTTGAACATGTTAAATAAAGAAATGTTTTAGTTACATAAAAAGGTGATTAGAAAGATGATTGATTATGTTGATGTGCAGTCTTTTAAATAGATCACTTTGTTTGTCTAAGACGAATACATTAATTATATTATTTATTATGTTTGATAACTAAATCATCTATAGATATGTTACTCTTTAACAGATTGAAGGAATAAAAAATTATTTGATACTTGTACTTTAAAAAGGAGCGAATATTTGTTTTTTGTTAAAGAAAGGACAAACAAATATCTCGAAGTGTGTGAAGTCACAAATAAAGTCATTTTCAATCGAGACATACAATAGTTCCTCTGACTTTGTACCTTAAAGGGGATAATTAATCTTCTTAATCAGATAAAATGTAATAATTTGGTGAAACACATTTAATACTCACATTTAATACACTAACAGATACCTTATTCTACAAGAAAGGAAAACCAAGAAAGACGAAACAATCCTATACAATAAGTTCAAGGATTTACGATGGTCACCTTCACGAAACACCTATATAAAGAAGCTTGAATAGTTAGAAAGAAAAGTAAGAACAACTATTGTAAAAATTCATTTCATTCTTTTTGAAAAGCTCTAAACTCAATTGTTGTTGTATCATGTCTTGTGAGTAAGACAAAATAATTGTTATTACTCAACTTTAACTTTGTGTTATAACTTTAAACCTGAAGAGAGTTTTGTTGTAAAAAGCACATGGTTGTAAAAGTCTGGAAAAGCTTCGTTGTTGAAATAAAACTTGGGTAGTTGCTGAAGAGGCAAATCAAATAATATTTAGGTTGAGCCATAAATGGCTTGTGAAAGAATATCATGTAACTTTGCAAAGATAATGGAACTTGATCAATTTGATCAAGAACTAGATGTAGTCTCGATGGTTGAGACGAAGTAGAATAAAAAGACTTTATGTTCTTTGCTTTTATCTCTTCATCCACACTTTTTAAGGTTTAAGATGTTACTTCGATGTTTCAAAAAGTGTTGAGTAGTTGATTGACATTATTCAACCCCCTTCTAGTATCTTTCTTTTCTCTACAATCTCGAACGTGAATTTGGCATAACTAAATATTTGCGAGTGGTCTAATAACTATTCGATAACAGGTGATCTAATAACTGCTCGGTAGTGGGTGGCCTGATAATTGCATTAACAATCCTCAAGTGTTGTCTCTTTGTCATGATCAAGTGTACACAGTCGTACATATAGTTTAATGTATCATCTTGCAAGTATGCAATACTTAGCACAAATCATTAATTATACAAAACTAAACTAATAGGAACGAAAGTTTCAATAGATTGCAAATATAAATAAATTGCTTAAACAACAATAGGTCTAAAAAGATTTTTTTTTAGTATTTTTACGAATACTATTAGAAAGCAAAAACTGATTTTAACACAATACTAAAATATGTTGAGATTTAACTACACGAACTATCTTTTTCATATTTACAAAAAAACTTTAATCTAGTTATAAGTTCAAAAATTGTCATTCAACTCCCAAATATACTAACATCATTATTCCTTACAAGTTAAAAGTTTTTTGACTAAGTTATCAATTCCTTACAAAACTTAACCAAAAACCCAACTTTAAGAACAATTGTTTATGAATGATTAATAGCGTTTACTTCATTCTTAAAGGTAAGTACCATCAATTGCTATACTTCAATTCAAAGGTTCACAAGTATTTTTCAATCACTCTAAAAAAATGTTTCTTAATTATCTATATTTGGATCTCTTGATTTTAAGTCATAACTCTTTTTTATCTATTTTCATTAATGACATATCAATATTTTGACAGTAAGTTTGGAATTCAGTCATTTCGATTTGGATGTAACTAGAGACACTACCTTTAAGTAATACCTCTTGATTATACCAATAAAAAAATAAAATACACAAAAATTTAAATATAAGTAATAATGAAGGCATAAAAAGATATAAATATAGGGATATAAACATAAATAATGACAATAAAGGAAACGAATAAATGAGAGAGAGAAAAAAAATACTAGTCACATTTCCTATAACATTTTTTTCACTATTTAGTTAAAAATTACAAATTTCGGTGGGCCTTATTAGGGACGGCCCAAACATGAGCAAATAAAATCCTTATTTTAGACATCTTTCAACAAAAAAAATTGTATTAGTATTTATAAAAAAAATTCAATGTCTATAATTTAAAAACTACTTTTTTTTATTCTTAAAAGTTCATTCTAAATATCCATATCTAAAATATATATAAATAAAATTACTTTTTTAGGACTCATCTATAAAATATTTTTATTAATTTAAAAAAAAATTGTTTTGTCCTAACAATATATCGAGTCGATCTTTTGTCTTACTACTTATTCAAGAGACAGATTTAATAAATAATATATAAAAATCACATTTATTGTATCTAATAAATTTTAGTCAATAAAAAACAAAATGTTAAAAAGATCATGTTTGAGAATATGGCTATCATTTCTTAAATCAGAAATATGCTTATCTGATTCATTATTATACGCTTGTGTATGAATAGTTAGCCTCATTAAACCTATAAAAGTATTTTAGTACGTGTATTATATACAATAGATGTTTATTTTATATACTTATAAAGTTATAATGAATAAAAAATTTAAAATATTTAAATTATATTATAATTAAAATTCATAATAAATAAATATTTTGAAGCATATAAATAATATTTTAAATTTATAATAAATAATTATATTATAATATAATATTATTTTTAATTATTCACAATTTAAAAAATATATTAAAATTTAATTTAAAACTAAATAAAATTGAAAGATTAAGAATATTTTTCTAAAAGTAACACTCTTATAAAAGAAAATTAGGTAAAACAATTTCGTTCATCAATAACAACTTTTAAAATTACTTTCGTTTAATATAATTATTATATATAAGAGAGAGAAAGAGAGAGGGAGAGGATTCAATATGTAGATTATAGAGGAATACAACTCAACTAAAAATTAATAAAGATAAATTAAAAGAGTTGGGTGGATAAAAATCAGTTCAAAATATTCTAATTTTTAAAAAATAGTTAATTTAATTAATCTATAACAATATATGAAATAGATATCTTCTCTTCCAATTGCTTTTTAGTCTTCAGTTTTTAATAGGGTTATTTTGTCATTCACAACCTTTTTTTAAGAAACAAATGATTTATTTTTGTTTTCACATATTAGTCTTTTAATGCAAATTACGTTTTTATTGGAAATAAAAACTTTTTATTATTCACAAAATTATCTTTATTTAATTTCAAACTTGCGAAGAGTTTATATAAATATAAAGAATTTACTCAAAAAATAATTTACTATAAAATTAACTAATTTTCAATATTTGTAATCGTAAACTCGAGAGTTTTAGATACCAGTGTTTAATATTTCCTTTAAACTTCGACTGCAATCCACCGACTAGTAACTTAATTAACGTACACCTCAATTATCTTAAACAATAGAGGCTACATAACAATAATCTATCTCAGATAATTTTATTTAATTTATTTTTAACCAAGCAGTTGTTTCTCCACTAAAATCGTGTTACTCGATCTACTCAATAACTTTTGGTGTTAGCAGGCACAAATGGAATCTTCATACATAGAAACATTCATTTCCTTTTTCTTTTGTTGCATGCCTAACACTTGCAGGACTTATTCCGTGTCGAATTCAGATTCTTGCTGAACATGCTTTGCAGCTAATTAGCTACATATTTAGCTAGCAAAGTCTCACTTTGGTGGCTACCTATGCAGACTCGTGTGTACTAAGATGTAGCTTTAGTGCTAAGTACTAACAATTAATTAATGTGTCAATGGCTAATCAAGCGTCTAATTATTAGTCTATGGCCTATTCACAAGCACGTTTATTCTGATACATATCCATGTATTCTGGGTGTTAAATTGGATTTACATGTAATATTATCCATTTATATCCGTTTGTTTTTTCTAATTAGTCGGCCGGGATCCCACCCTCTCAATTGTAAGATTTTAGTTTATGTGTTTAATGCTAATGAATGAGAAAATGAGAAAGGAGAAGATGTGTGAATCGAAATGTGTTTTAAAACTTGACAGATGATTGACTCGATTAAGAAATTAGATCAATGGATTACTAATTAAACTATATGAATTGATATATTTTAAGAAAGTAATTTAGACCTAACTTAATTTTATAAAATCAACTTGTAGGATGAAAATTATTCTTTATTTATATACATTATTATAACTTCATCTCTAGTTGATGTGAGATTTTCAACACACATTCCTCGTACCTAGGTCTAAACATCTTTATTAGATCAAAGAAAGATCTTAGATTTCTCATAAGTATAAGTTTTAATGCTAACAAACTTGAATGTTTTCAATAAAGAAATGTTTTTCAAGTCACATAAGAAAGACGTACAATTGATTAATATGATGACGCGTAGTCTTTTAGACATATCACTTAGTTTGTTTAAGACGAATACATTAATTATATAATTTATTATGCCTAATAATTAACCAAATCATCTATATCTATGTTATTCCTTTTTCAAATCAAAGGAATAAAAGCTTCTTTGATACTTGTACTTCAAAAAGGAATGAATATTTGTTTTTTTGTTAGAGAAAGGACAAGTGGATATCTCAAAATATGCGAAGTCATAGATTAAGTTATTTTCAACTGACACACAACAAATTAATCCTCCTACTTTGTTTCTTAAAAGTGATAAGTTGTTTCCTTGATCAATAAAAAGTAATAATTTTGTGAAATGCATATTTAATGTTCACATTTAATATATCAAAGGATACCTCATTCTATAAGGAAGGAAGAAGAAGAAAGATAAAGCAACCCTATGAGTGAAGTTCAAGGATTTATGACAATCATCTTCACTAAGCACTTATATAAAGAAGCTTAAAGATTCAAAAAGAAAAGTGAGAACAATTATTCTAAAAATTCACTTTATTCTTTTTGTAAACTCTAGAATCAATTGTTGTTAAATCACATATTGTGAGTAAGACGAAACAATTGTTATTACTCAGCTTTAACTTTGTATTATAGCTTGAAGCTTGGAAAGAATTTTTTGTAAAGAATATATACTTGGTTGTAGAAGTCTGTAGAAACTTCATTGTTGAAAGAATACTTGGGTAATTGTTGAAGAGGCAAGTCAAAGAATACTTAGGTTGAGCTAGAAGTGACTTGTGAAAGAATATTTGTATATTTGCAAAGATTGGAACTTGACCAATTTGATAAAAAAAACTTTACAATCTTAAGGGTTGAGACGAATCAGTATAAAAATACTTCATGTTCTTATCTCTCGTCTACACCTTTTAAGGTTTAAGATACTACTGCGTTGTTTCAAAAAGTATTGAGATTTTTACTGACACTATTCAACCTCCTTCTTGTATCTTTCTTTTTTATTCAATCTTGAGCGTGAATTTAGCATGATTAAACATCTACAAGTGGTCCAATAACTACTCGATAGTGGGTGGCTTGATAAGTGCACTAACATTCGTTAGGTGTTATCTCTTTGTCAAGTGTACGAATTCATACAAATAGTTCAATGATGAGTATGAGTATCGTATCACAAGTAACTTGTGCAATACTTACCTCAAATCACTAATTATACTGAACTAAACTAATAAGAGCAAAAGTTTCAATTGATTGCGGAAATAAATAAACTACTTAAACAACAATAAATGTAATAAGAAATCTTTTTGGTATTTTTACAAATAGTTAGAATGCAAAAACTAATTTTAACATAATACTAAAATATGTTGGAGTTTAACTTCACCAAACTATCTACTCATGTTTACGAACAAGCTTTAATGCATTTATAAGTTCAAAAATTATTATTCAACTCACAGATATACTCGAATCGTAACTCCTTACAAGTTAGACTTTGAGTTTGTTGACTTATCAATTCCTTGCAAAACTTTACCAAGAACCCTACTTAAAGAACAATTGTTTATGAATGACTAATAACATTTACTTCATTCTCAGAAGTAAGCACCATTAGTTGCTATTTAGTTCAAAGATTCACAAGTATTTTTCAATCACTCCAAAAAAATGTTCCTAAATGATTTATCTTTGAACCTCTCGATTTTAGGTCATAACTCCTTTTTGTCTCTTGTCATTAATGACATGCCAGCATTGTGGCACTATGCACGGAAATGCACACTTAGCATGAGACATGGAATAACAAAAATTGACCTTTAGAAATGTGGCATAAGTGTAGAATTTCACACTTAGTGTGGTAAAATGAATCAACTTGCTAAACTCTTTAGAAGATTGGTGCTAAGCATGGGATATCATGTTCAGCACCAATACTTAGCCAAGTTTCTTCTTCTCTCTTAATGCTTCACCAAGCTTTCTATTTTTTTATTTTAATGTTTCCCATCCATTTTCCTTTTCATCTACAAAATAATATCAAAATGGTTGTAAATTTCTAAAATCTTGAGTTATATATAAACTAAAGTTAATTTTCTACAAATTAAGATAAATTCAAATCAAATCATGGGCTCAAGTCAAAGAAAATTAAGATAATTAAGTGCTTTAATTTATACCACCAGATTGGCATAAGCATAGAATTTCACACTTAGCGTATCAAAATGAATCAACTTGCTAAACACTTTGGAAGATTGGTGCTAAGTATGGAATTTCATGCTCAACACCAACACTTAGCCAAATTTTTTCTTCTCTCTTGATGCTTCACCAAGCTTTCCACTTGTTTATTTCAATGTTTCCCATCCAATTTCCTTCTCATCTACAAAATAATATCAAAAGGGTTGTAAATTTTCTAAAAGCTTAAGTTATAAACTAAAGTTAACTTTCTACAAATTAAGATAAATTCAAATCAAATCAAGAGCTCAAGTAAAAGGAAATTAAGATAAGTGTTTCAATTTATACCACAAGATTGAAGCAAATATGACAATTATTATCATGCTTATACCATCTTAAGAAAATGGATTAAAGTCTAACTCAACCCTGTAAAATCAGCTTGTGAAGTAAGGATTGCCCCTTAATTACTTATTATATACACTATTATGACTTTATTCCTAGTCGATGTGAGATTTCCAACACTCTCCTCACGCGGAGGACCAAACATCTCAAAGTGAAATTTGTAGTATTGAACATCTACAGGTAATTTGATAATGACTCAATAATAAGTGGCCAGATAAACCTAACAACACTACTATGATAGACTCTGATATGTTTTGATATCATCTTAGAATATGAGTTATAAATATAATTCAACCATGCAAAATTGACTTGAAAAATCATGATTGATCTTCACTTATATACTTTATTATAGTTTTATCTCTAATTAATGTGTGATCTCTAATAATATATAAAACTCAATATATAATTTTATATAAAATACATAATATTAAAAATCAAGTTTATGACAATATAGTTGTGCCGATTCATTTATGATGAGGCCCTTAATATTCAAAAGCATAGGAGATTGATTCCCACCTCACCCAAAATTTCTTAGTTTTCTATATTATTAAGAAGGCATCAATCCTACGCATCACACCACATTGGTAGGCACGCACAGCATCACAGACATCATTGGAAAGCAGTACATGGGAAAGATGTGACAATAAGGAATTTGAAATGTTATTAAAAATACGTTGGAGCCCAACCTGCAACTCTAACATGATGTTCCAATGTTAATTATAAGGTCCTTTAAATTTATTTGGCTACCTATTCTATAAAACCCTTTAAATTTATAAGGTCGCCATAGAATTTTTCTAAACTTTAAATTATAAAGAAAATATATGAGAATGATTTTTTTACAAGAGAATAAAAATAACTGATCTTAATCATTATATTAAAATTGATTAATTACTTAGATTTAAAAACTTACTTGAAACTACAAATTCATTTATTATGTCACAATCATTATCAATACCATTAATTTCACTGTATCATGTTGCTATTACCCCCACTAATATTCATCGTTATTGTTAATGTTACTAAAATTTGATATCCATGGATTGATATAATTAACTTATAGTTGACAAAACCATTGTCGTGAGAAGTAAAAGGGTCGATGAAATCAAGCAATGTAAATGTGGATGGTGATTAAAGATTGTATAGATTGAAATGATTAACATCATGGCTTGAAGTCATCTTTTTTGGAGTAAATTATTTTTGACACTTAATTAATATATACTCATGTGCGCGACACTTTTTATAATGGATAAAAATAATTTTTATATCAATTTTAAATTTGTCATAGATTCTTAGAACATAGAAAATTTTGACTTTTTATATTGGTCTTAAAAATAATTGACACAAAATATATTGACTTTCTATGTTATAACGTCTAGTCGTATAAATATTAATCTTAATATTATATATATATATATATAAATATATATATATATATATTTTGAAAACACAAGTATATTATTATTAATATTATACGTGATAACAAAGAAAGATTTTTCGAATTCATATACATATAATATTTACAATACGTGCCTATTTACATATCATAGTTTCTTTTCTACTTCTACTATAATATTTACATGGGTGGTTGAAATAAATTTACAATTGGATTAGTACGGTTGGCAAATGATAAAAAAAATAAAAATTACTATAATAGATCCATCAATACTAGTAGGGTTTTCTTGGTAAAAAAAATGAAGATAATCATATGCCTTCAAACATAACAGAGTTGGAAATAGCTTCCACATTCCAATTCCCTAGCTTCCACATTCAAATTCCCTCCAAGGAAGATAGCAGTAATAACAACTGTAAAAAAACCTGGAATCGCGGATAGATCCATCTATTTTACAATATATTAAATTTTAGAAAAAATAAATAAATAAGGAGTGAGAAAAAATATCCAATAAATACAAATAATTCAAAGAATGTACATAATTATTTAAAACCAATATTAAATATATATGTAAATATTTATACATATAAATATATTGTAGACTGTCTTGTTATAATAAAATTTGAATTATTTTAGTAGTGACTAGTCAGGATAAATGAGCATAATAATATCAACCAACAAAAGGATATTTCACCTTAAGTCCTTACTCATTTAAATCCCCAAGGTTAAACCTCCAACTACAAATTAATTCAAACTTTATTTCTTATGGCCATAGAATAACATTTATCTTTATATTGTCTGAAGAAATAACAACAAGGTGAGCTTACGATATTTTAACCAAACTATATTATAGTTAATATTAATATAAAAATAATTAAGATAAATAAGTTTGAGTATTTTTAATTATTTAAAATTTAATGTAATATAGTTTACGTAAATGGAATGTATTAAAGAATATTAATCAAGTAAATGACAGTAAAAAATATCATAGATCAAGCAAATAAATGAGGTTAGTAACACTTCACTAAGTAAATACACATAGATATAACTTAAAATAGATAAACATAATAATATACAGAATTTAAAAGGATAAAGATCTTCTCCCCTTACTTTAGTAGAAAAATGAAATGACTTGGAGGTACTTTAAAATTGTATATTTCTTTTATCCTTTTTCTCTCTTTTCTTTTTCTCTCTTCCCTTCTTAATATTCTTTCTTTCTGTAAGTTCTCTCTTTCTCTCTTCTAAAAAATTCTTAGTTCTATATTCTCCCACCGCATGGCCTATTTATAGAAAATTTGGTAATGATTATTTAGTTAGCATTTGATGGAAAATTTGTATCATTTAGTTAGATTTTTACTTCCCATTACAACTTAGTTACCATGCAATAAATGTTATGAATAAGCCTTATCTATACATTTAATGTAGATAAGGTATCTTTTTATTTTAACCATTCATAATATATTTATATGTATAAAAATTTAAAATAGTTACTTATATTAAACATTTGAAATTTTAACAATTTAATATATATATATATATATATATATATATATTTATATATATAATGATTAAAATATTATTCTAAAAATTATATAAAAAAAATTGAATCATAAATATTTTTATTTTAATTTGCTGAAAATAAAAAAAATCATAAGGTATCAAAATAAAACATCCATATTTATTTATTTTAAGTATGGTAACTAAATTTTTTAATATATATATATATATATATATATTATTTTAAGAATAAGATAATAATAATAAAATTGAGAATATTGTATCAGAAATTTAGGATATTACATATATCAGTTATAAAAATATCCGAGATAAAAAGTTATTTTTTAGGTTAATGAATATTTTTCCGTTACACCACTATTTCCTTTTCATTGTTGTATTTTTTTCGTGTTTTGTCATCACACTCTTTTTCTGTTATTGCATCTCTTCATCTTTTGTCATCTCACTTTTTTCTCTCATCGCATTTTATCACCATGTTTTTTCTCTCTTGACACATCTTTTTCTCTCCTTCGCTAGACTAACAACATCAAACAACACCAACACCATACGTGAAATGCACAAAAAAGAGAAGAGAATGAGAAAAAAACTTAGGAGGGCAAGAATGAAGGATTGTGAGAACAAGAACAAAAAGGAGAAGAGTACGAGAATGACAGAGGGTTTTGTTGGAAATTGCCTCAATGGTCATTGATGTCATAAAAAATCATCTCAATAATCACTACTAGAAAAATGAAAATTAGAGACGGAAAGAATCCGTCACAAAATTAAAGAAAGTCCGTCACAAAATTATTAGTGACGGAATTTGTGACGGATTTTAGACCGTCACAAAAAATGGCGTCACAAAATATTTAGTGACGGAAAAATTCAGTCTGTCACAATTAGTGACGGAAATATGCCGTCACTAACTAATAAATTTTCCGTCACAAATTAATTAAATAAATGTTAATACTTGAGTAAAATTCCGTCGCAATTTGTGAGGGAACGCATTCGTCATAAACTGTAAGGGATTCAAAATCGGTCACAAAATTCTAATTTTTTATTTAAATTATTCCAGATTTATTAATTATACAATATATATTACTTTCACTTTTTTTTTTCTAATCTACAAGTATTAATTATTAATTTTCAGATAATTGACAGTGGTAAGATTCGAACCACTTACCTTCTACTCATTTTAACCTTAACACTCCTTCTCCAGCCATCTGAGCTACCTTATCATTTCAGTACTTATTTAACAATATATATATAAATATGAAAGAATATCAATTTTTATCACAATAATATCAAACATCATTAAACATCAAACTAATAAATTTAAAATAGATTCATAATTAAAATCATAATATAATTTATTTTAGAATTTTTATTTTATTAAATTAATTGAAAATTAATTATATTTTATCACTTTTTAATCAAGTGAATGAATGATAATGAATTAACAAAATTTTTAAAATATATTTTAATTGAAATTATATTTTTAGTAAATATTTGAATATAAAAGTATTTTTATAAATAATTAAATGAAAAATATATTTTAAAATTTATTTCTCTCATAACACCACTTAAGTAAAAATGTTAAAAAAAAATAAACTTATATTTGTTTGTGTTATTTTTCCAAAAAAAATAAAATAAAAAGAAAAGATCAAACCTTTTGATAATTAAGTCATCCAAAAATTAAGACCAAAAAATAATGTTGATTGGACCAAACTACCCAATACGTACGGACTGAGTTCATTGCAATATCCTCCACCAAAAAGAAAAGGACAATAGACTCCGAAACTATAATGCATAAATAGAATTTGAAAATTAAAATAATTTATTCGAAACGGTTACACGAGGAAAAACGAAAAGAATAAATAGTTGTTTAGATTGTGAAACTTGTAATCAATTACTAAAACCTTATATTCGATTACTAGATGATTTTATAAATTTAACTTTAATTCTAATAATTATAATCCCTTAACTAATTTTTTAATTAATAAAAAATATTATAAATAATGATTTTTTTATAATATTTATTAAAATTATACATGTAACACTTAAATCTAAAATAATGTTCAAGTGCCATAAATTCTCCAGCATCAACCATATATATATATATATATATATATATATATATATATATATATATAATTTTTATATTACTTGCATTCACAGATATTGATCTGCTATATTAGAGTCACATCTTTATTAATTTATTAAGGAATATTTTTACTTTCATATATTATTTTATAAATTATATATTATAAATTATCATAAATATTTTTTAAACTAATTATAAAAATTAAAAGAAGTTTAAATAAATGCAAATGACAATGTATTACAAAGTAATAGTTTCATCTTTGTATTAAAAATATATTATTCTTCTCTTTTTCATCTATCTTTTAACATAATTGTACAATAAAATTTTCTATTTTGAAAGGGATACATAATCCCTCACAGATTGTGACGAAATTTGTGACGGAATACAATTTTTAAAAATTATCCGTTACAGAATCTGTCACAAATTGTGAGAGATTCAAAATCCGTCACAAAATCCTAATTTTTTATTTTTACGAATTTTTAAATAAAAAATAATTAAATTATTTCAGATTTATTAATTATATAATATCTATTATTTTCACCTTTTTTTTTTCTAATATACAAGTGTTAATTATAAAGTGTATTATATAATATATATAATACACTTTATAATTAATTATATATATTTTTATCTTTTATTAATTATATAATATATATTAAATTATTCCATTTAAGTGTATTATAAAGTATGATGATAATATTTTTATATATTTATTGATAGACTTAATTGTACTTTTTATTAAATGATCAAGCACAATGAATTTTCTAGCGTCAACCATTATATATATATATATATATATATATATATATGTGTGTGTGTGTGTGTAGTTATATATAATTATAAATAATTTATAAATACTTTTATATATTTATTTTTAGCTTTTTAGTTAAAATGCAAAATAATATTGTCTTTTTATAATTTCATAAGTATTTTTAAATTAAAAGTTTTTTCCTAATTCATATTTTAATTTCTTATACTTCAAAATGACAACTTATTATTTAAATTAATTCATTTCTTATGTTTTAATTTTTAATATTTTGATGAAAAACATATTTTAGTTTCATAATTTTTTAATTATTTTTTTAGCAAAATATTTTTTATTTATACATAATTCTTAAATATAATAATTGTACAATAAAATTTTCTATTTTGAGAGGGATACATAATCCCTCACAGATTGTGACGGAATTTGTGACGGAATACAATTTTTAAAAATTTTCCATCATAGAATCCGTCATAAATTGTGAGGGATTCAAAATCCGTCACAAAATCCTAATTTTTTATTTTTACAAATTTTTAAATAAAAAATAATTAAATTATTCTAGATTTATTAATTATATAATATATTATTTTCACCTTTTTTTTTTTCTAATATACAAGTATTAATTATAAAGTGTATTATATAATATATATAATACACTTTATAATTAATTATATATATATATATATATATTTTTTTTACCTTTTATTAATTATATAATATATATTAAATTATTCCATTTAAGTGTATTATAAAGTATGATGATAATATTTTTATATATTTATTGATAGACTTAATTGTACTTTTTATTAAATGATCAAGCACAATGAATTTTCTTGCCTCAACCATTATATATATATATATATATATATATATATATATAGTTATATATAATTATATATAATTTATAAATATACTTTTATATATTTATTTTTAGCTTTTTTAGTTAAAATGAAAAATAATATTGTCTTTTTATAATTTCATAAGTATTTTTAAATTAAAAGTTTTTTCCTAATTCATATTTTAATTTCTTATACTTCAAAATGACAACTTATTATTTAAATTAATTCATTTCTTATGTTTTAATTTTTAATATTTTGATGAAAAACATATTTTAGTTTCATAATTTTTTAATTATTTTTTTAGCAAAATATTTTTTATTTATACATAATTTTTAAATATAATAATTCTACAATAAAATTTTCTATTTTGAGAGGGATACATAATCCCTCACAGATTGTGACGGAATTTGTGACGGAATACAATTTTTAAAAATTTTCCATCATAGAATCCGTCACAAATTGTGAGGGATTCAAAATCCGTCACAAAATCCTAATTTTTTATTTTTACAAATTTTTAAATAAAAAATAATTAAATTATTCTAGATTTATTAATTATATAATATATTATTTTCACCTTTTTTTTTCTAATATACAAGTATTAATTATAAAGTGTATTATATAATATATATAATACACTTTATAATTAATTATATATATATATATATTTTTTTTTTACCTTTTATTAATTATATAATATATATTAAATTATTCCATTTAAGTGTATTATAAAGTATGATGATAATATTTTTATATATTTATTGATAGACTTAATTGTACTTTTTATTAAATGATCAAGCACAATGAATTTTCTTGCCTCAACCATTATATATATATATATATATATATATAGTTATATATAATTATATATAATTTATAAATATACTTTTATATATTTATTTTTAGCTTTTTTAGTTAAAATGAAAAATAATATTGTCTTTTTATAATTTCATAAGTATTTTTAAATTAAAAGTTTTTTCCTAATTCATATTTTAATTTCTTGTACTTCAAAATGACTTATTATTTAAATTAATTCATTTCTTATGTTTTAATTTTTAATCTTTTGATGAAAAAAATATTCTAGTTTCATAATTTTTTAATTATTTTTTAGCAAAATATTTTTATTTATACATAATTCTTAAATATAATAATTGTACAATAAAATTTTCTATTTTGAGAGGGATACATAATCCCTCACAGATTGTGACGGAATTTGTGACGGAATACAATTTTTCAACATTTTTCGTCACAGAATCCGTCACAAAATTATTCATTAAATTTTGTGACGGATTTTTGTGACGAAATATTTAGAGAGGAATCAAAATCCGTCACTAAATTCGTCGCAATTTTTTTTTATTAGTGACCCCGTTTGTGACGAAGTTGTTAGAGACGAAAATTTTTCCGTCACAAAATACGTCACAAATTCTAAAAATAAGAAGTCCGTCACAACAATAAAATTTTCGTCACAGAAGTCGTCACTATTAGTGACGACATTTTATCCGTCACAAATTTTAATTTTTCTAGTAGTGAATGTACAAATGCTTCTTGTTGAAATTGTCTTTGTTATTTGAATGTAGAAGATGATGAAACAATGGAGCACGAACTCAATTTGCACTCTCAATGTAAGTAATAAGAGCGGGTGATAATTTATTTGTCATTGAATGCTTCTTTTTATGATAAGTAAGTTAATACTCGTTGTAAAATGGTTAAAGTTAAAAATTGACCAATACATTTTATGATGAGTGGTGACTTGCCTATTATAGGAAGAACATTAGATAAGTCAATACTATTCATAGAATATTTTGATATATTTATAAATGTCACCATGTCACTTTTTATGTCATGCAAATAACATTCAACATAAAAATGTAAAAAAAATTATTTTTACACTAATAAGTAATAATATAATTAAGTCGTTATCAATTTGATTTATAAAATGAAATGGTGAAATTAATATAATCCCTAAAAAAAATTACATCAGATGTTAATCTTTCTAATAAACGCTATTAGGACTTTAATTAGTACTTTATATATTAAAAAAATATGAGACTAATTAATTATCCTATGATGTCACCAACTCCACCCTATATATGGATGTTAGATCCTTTAAGTGTGCCATTAAACCAACTCTGGAAGGAAACATGTGTATGTCTATATCGCCACCGCGTGAGAAAAACGAGTTCTGATTTCTTTTCAATATACTTTTTCTCATAAACTCATGCATGCTGCATAATTCAAGGTTAATTGGTTGATTGTTAACATGATTAATTTTAACATAATCAATAAAAAAAAGTGTCACATCAGAATAATAATTGAGAGTTTACACTGTCGATTAAAATTTTCATCTCATCCTTTTCTGAAAAACAAACTCATATCAAAACTATTTTTGTCAATGCGAGAAGTAGGTTGTCAACTACTTCTCCACATCATGTAACACTATTGGATGAATATTTTCTGTTTAAATTATGTGTATATTTTGAAGTTCAAATTTCTTTTACAATTCAATAGATCAGTGATGAAGTACAGGGATAAGCTTTTTTTTTCTTTTTTCTCCTTGTCGCTGAATTTTCTAAACACCAATTTTACTTACTATTGTTTGTCATCGAAGTGAAAAGCTCTCAACACATCATAAAAGATTCACCAATGTACTTTACTAATATATATAGTTGCTAATTGTTTAAAAATGATTAATTCTTAAAATTAACAATGATTTTTTGAAAAAATTAAAACCATAAAGAAAATATTTTTATTTAAATAAGTTAAATCAAACCCAAATTAGCTTTCCCAGTACTGTTACGTATACTTCCTAGTTCCTACAATTACAATGTCATGTCGACTTTCATCGATAACAGACCAACAGTAAAAAGTGCAAATCCTCAAAAATGACATGATGTTAAAGGAACAGTTCTAAAAGAAAAAGAAACAGACAATCAATAGTAAATTAAACAAAACATTGTAACACTTAATTACACGCCTAAACAAGATTAATCAGTAAAGTTTAGTACAAAAATATCATTTGTATAATACTATCCAAAATCATTGTATGGCAAAAGGAAACTCGAGCACGCTTCCTTGAGTAACCGCTTCTTTCCAAATATTTTAACCTTTATCCGATAAAACCAAGACACTTTTGGGTATCTGTCTCGATTTGTTGTCACTTTCTGAATACAAAAATGGTCGATCCCTTTCTATTATATTAGCAACTATCCAACATTTTGTTCAAATCACTTTCACGTCAAACACTTGCAGTCTGAATTCGTTTATATATTGACATGTTGTACGTAGCAACTTGAACTCAACTTTGCCGACAAAATCCAAAGTAATTAATCACATCTATACATAAAAGCTGCTTCATGTTATATATAGCCACCAGTAACTAACATTTTCTTCTTATTTTTAAGATATCACGAGTCATCATAGTACGGCCATAATATATATCAGGCAAAAATAAATAAAACAATTTAATAATTTTTAAGCCTTAAAAATTTTACTAATCTCTAACTCATAAAATTTGTAGACATCACACATCGATCAACAATATGATGAAGATCGATATAATATATAAGTAAAAACTAATTTTTATTTTTAAAATTTTAGTTTTGTAAAATTGAACAAAACTAAAAAAAAAAAAGAAGAAAGAATCACATATTGTATAAGAACCTATTTAATGATTGTGTCACTTGTTATTGAATCATTCATCTTATGCAAATTTTTAGTTTGAAATATCGGTTAAAATATAATATATAAATAAAGCATATTTTTTTTCACTTTAGAAATTAATTTTGTAAGCTATATCTTACCATATTCTTTAGAAAAGTTGTGTTTGGAAATCTTTTGCACATTCTAATCTAGACACGTAGAAGGAAAAGAAGATTTGGATTAGCATCTTTTAGAACTTGGGTACACAAACACGGACTAAGAATATCTTAGAACAAACCAAAAAACTAATATAATAATAATAATAACTTTCGCTTGCTAAGTTATATGTCAGCTAGATAAATAACAAGATGTCATTGGATTCCATTAAAAACCAAGTTCCCATATCCAAAAAGAAACTAATAATAATCTCAATAAACTTAACAATATTAATACATGAGGATTTTGGCCATCTATAAATGTGGCATGCATATATTAATATATAGCACTATAACCATAGTACAAAGTCCTTAATAATCTTTATTACAAAACCTTTAACTTACAAGTGCACCATTCCTGCCATATACTATATTGGAAGGAGGCACCTCAAACTGCACTCTATGCCACCTAATTAATTAATTAAGATGAAGAAATACACTCTTATATATCTCCTTGAACATAGGAAATAAATTAGATTATTACTCGCTCATTAATATTAGTTAATTAGGCTCCTAATGATAGCAGCTTCAGGACTATCAGCATCAATTGTGGCCAACAACTGAGACAGTCGTTCGCTCAAATCATCCACTTCTCTGTGTAAGCTTCTGATGTAGTTACAGGTCTCTTGTAGGACCTTGGATGCTGATACCTGCAAACCAAATGTCAGTGTCTCAATTACCTATAGTCACTTTCTTTCTACACATATCCATAAACATATAGGGAAATTTACTAACATGAACTTACACTTTTGAAGAGATATATTAACAAGTTTATCTTAAAATACACTTAAATTTATAGTTTGTTAAACAAGTAGATGCATGTTAACCAATATTTGTGGAAATTGATAATGTACACTCATTTATTTTTTAAAATTATATTAATAAGTTATAAGTCACTTTGATTTTCTTAAAATACACAAAGTGATGAAATGTTAATTTGCTTGTTTGTAGCGGTGAGAAGGAATATGAAGGTCACTGAGCCAAGTGTTGATGACTGCAGATATATTACTCAGACAATTTCTTTCGTTTTTAGAAGAAAAAAAAAATAGCTGATGTGTAAGATTTTTTAATGATTAAATGATAATAAAATAAAAGTGTGACAAAAATATAAAATAAACGAGTAATTTAGCAGATAAAAATGAATTATAAAGTACATATATAGTAGTAAAATATATGTAGTTACTTTTCACTTTTTTTTGTTGAATGAATGATATGTATCTCTATGTACGATTCAATCCTATTCAGAGACCATACAGGAAGGTTCGTTTCACGAATTGGTCCAAGTTAACCACATGACTGTTACACTGCACAGACCTTTTTCCATTTTAAAGTCTCTTTCTTTATGGGGTTCTGCGTTACTGTTATTTTTACAAATATATATTGCACTATTTTTATAAACTATTTTAGTTTGAGAATAATAGATTTTATTTCAAAAATGAAAAATAATTAATGTACCGTAGCAGGAAATAACATATTTCTGTTTATATTTGTACGATCCAGTCAATGTGAAGCCTTTGACGACTATAGGGATCTGCATAAGATTTGGAGCTGTTGGAAACTATTCCCTTAATATATGGGTCAATTTCAGACTATATTCCTTGACTACTTACAATTATTATAATATTATGTATATATATCACTTACATGTGCTACCCGAGCCATGTGCCATTTCTTTCTACACTATCCCCTTCCACAACAAAACAAGCAATACCATTCCACTTCCTCTATCTTCTTTCTTTGTGGCTTCATCAACACACATAGCTGCTTCAACCCACGTGAAACTAATATAATACAGTTATATAATATATATTTTTTTACAACATTGATCTTTTTATCTCTCTCTAGTGTATCAATTATCTTATATATTTTATACGTTCTTTTCTTCTTGCCTCTCTCTTTGTTTTGCAAAACTACTACAGCATATATGTAATCTATTCAAACTTATGTACCTATATATGGTCTAAGAAATGTTAATTAAGGATAGGCTTCAAACTACTTTAAGCAAAATAAGAGTTAAGGTGGTAAGTAAAAGTTTCCGACAAAAAAATATTACGAAGATCTTGCTAAATATTACTTCGGTACTTTTTATAAACAACAAATAATAGTGTATTTAACTATATTCTATATTTCAATGCAATAAATACTATTTTGTATCCCTTAATAATTTTTTACGTCAATTTGATCTACAATATCAATTTAATGATGAATGTAGAAAATTAAAAATAACCGACATAAAAATATTATGTTGCACCAGTGTAAATATAATTATTATGATGTGTTGTATAATTATAACACATGTTCTAGAAGTGTAGACATCCACTCTAGTTGACACCTAGAGAGATAAAGAGAGAGAAGTTGTGAAGTATACCTTATCAGAACGCCTATCACGAATCTCAGGAACAAGTTGGCGCAACTTGGAAACAAGGTCGATGATTTGGTCATCAGAGATCCTTGTTGACGAAGATTGCTGCCTGGACCTTCTGCTAGACATTTCCCTAGCTAGGTAGAGCTTAATTGGTGCAATTAATTTTCTATAGTAATCTTGATGTTATAGCTTCAGTTGAGTTTACTATGCAAACTAAGGAGAGTGAGTGTGCAAATTAAACAAATTAAAAGAAGATGGGGATGGGGGTGGAGAAGTGAGGGAATAAAGAAAGCAACGAAAATGGGTTTTGGTTTTGGAAAGTAACAAATAAAAGAGAGGCTATATAATATGGAGAAGGAGGGAGAGAAAGGCTATGATTATAGCAGTGTTGGGATGCAAGCTAGGTATGCAAAAATGGAGAAAGTGATAAGAGAGATATAAAGAGAAGGAAAAACAAAAGGACCACACAAAGGAAGAGTGAGGGGTGGAGAAAGAAAGAAATAAAGAAAGAGAAAGAGATCAGAGAGGGTACAATAACAATACCAAAGACAATGACCTAGACTTGGTGTTTAATTAAGATGAAGAGAGAGAGGGTTTAGGTTTCTTCTTCTGTTTTGTGTTCCATATTGGGTTTGGGATTCAAGTGGGTTAAGAAGAGTGTGTTTGTTTTTAAGCTAACAAAGTGGGCCTTCATGTACAAGTCTCTATGAGCAGGACCATGTGATCATAGGAAACTGATTCTCTCCAATTCAAGGGATGCTTTGTTAATTTTCCCTCCTAATCACACAATTCCACGTAATTGTACCCCTAAACCTCTACCACCTTCAAGACTCATCGCTCCCATGTTTCAGGCTTATGAGTCAAAACCAAAACTAGCTGCAACAACGTTGCCGACATGGCATGCAACAATTGGTCAACATCCCCTGGCTCCTTTGTTGATTAGAACAAACAAAGTGTGTGCATTAATTTGGTGACTTAGATCTCAGCGAAACTGATGCTTCATTATTATTATTATACCTCGCCTTGTTAATGTCTTTAATTAGCACAATCATTTTGTCCAATCACCATCTTAATTTTTTCCAACCTAAGTAAAATCAAGAAAGCAACACGTTTAATCAAAGTGCGTTATGTACATATATAGAATATGTGCAAGTAGCTAGATGTGAAATGTTTGATTAAGGAATCGACATATTTGGCTCATGTAAGATGGGGAAAGGTAAAATAAGTCATTTTCAACTATTCATGAAAAAAAATCTAATAGTTAATAGTATTTTGTTACATTGATGTACCTAAGTCATACAACATTTCGTGATCCATGTCACCGACTTCCCTTAATATGATGACTTTGTTGTTATTATTATTATTATATTCTATTACTAAAGTAAATTACTCATTTTATAAAAGTTAAATGCAAGAAAATCGACAAGCTAGCAAGAAAAAGATTGAAATACAAACGTTCAATAGTTTAGATTAACATGATGAATAACAATTAAATTAGTTTAACTTTTGTTATTCATCGAATTTGACTCGAATCAAACAAATGAAATTCAACCTTTATTAGCTCAAGTATCGAGTTTACTCTTTGTTAATTCGATAATCTAAAATCCAAACCGATCATTTTTACTTGATACTTGTATTTTTAATATTTGATTACTAAGTATGATTTTGTGATTTGTGCTATTTTTTTAATTGTGCATACCAATTATACTTGAATATGTTATTTAAATCATTTTATATGGTTGATTTATATTTGAAATTTAGAATAAAATAATGATTATTTTTTAATTCTCAAGAAAACAAAAGAAAAATATCATTTTTGTATGAAAGAAGATGAACCAACCAAAATTAATTTGTTTAAATTTCATTTCTTCTCGTAATCCGAATCCTAAACATCCCATTTGGAGGAATGTTCATGGCAATTTCCCTTCTACTTGTTTAACGGTGACTCTTCCATTAACCATCCTTGTTAGGAAACAACTAAGCGATGAAAAGGGCCAATATTTGAGAGTGAGGGCATACATGAAGTGATCACATGCCACTCCCATGGCTCACGAGACACGTACGTGTCATGTCTTGAGAGCCAGTACCTATATAATGAAGGAAGAGGTTTCCCAAATCAAGCAGAGATTGGGAATTTCACGCTTTTATCAAGCACCACCACGTGCAGCTATAAAAATTAGAGACCCCTCATGGGGACCTCTTCCACACTACCTTCATGTCTCTGTTGTTGTATGTATTATTATTATTCAAAATCTCAACACATTTTTGCTAACAACCGGCAATTGGGACTTAGTATTATATTTAGTCACTAACTCCTTCATCAACCCCCACTTTATCAAACTCAATTAACTTCCATTTCCCACTCTCATCTCCCAAATCCAAAAGGAGGGCCATAGAGAATAAAATGGCCATAACTAATGTTTCCTACCTACTATATTAAATTATTAATCAACCAAAGGTTCGAAATTGCGTCACATAACGGTGTGTTCAAGCCATGATTAGCACGCTAGCTACCTCTCCTAGAGAGAAAGGTCAAATTTTGTTTGGTTATTTAATTAATTACCGTGATATAGTTTTTTTTTTTTTTTCACTTTGGATGAATGTCCTATTTGAATATACTTATACGTCGTTGTTCATTCGGCAAAGGTGTTTGATATATCTCCCAACAAGGGATATGTTAACCATAATGGTTATTTTGGCGCATGATGAGATTTGGGAGCATGAGACATGAAATATTTGATATGGCGCAGTCATGGAGCATAGATGTATAGCAATCATAAGGTGTTTGATATTGAGTCCAAACTCGGTGTAATATTCGACTATGTAGCAAAAATTAGATGTGCATATGATCAAATATACACCGATCTATAATAAAGTAAGTATGGGTTAGTGTTATGTAGTGGGGAGTTTTCAAACATACTTATTTTTATACTAGTAAGATATTGCCTACTTTAGACAAAATTTATGATTTTGTTTTTGGACATCACCCCTAAAAGGTCTTTTACTAATGGAAACAATTATATGTTTATAAACTAATGTTCATTTTTATATTCTAAGGATGTGGGACTTTGATTGAATTTTAGTAATCATCTCCTCAAATAAAAGATCATGGTTTACTCTCTTTTACAACGAAAGCTAATTCACGAGTATATACAACGATGACCGATAGTGTTTAATCACATTCTAAGTATTGATATTGTCATTCCATCATTAATTCACAATAATGCGACACACCTCCTAACTCTCCATGTTACCTAGAGGACTATATTACATATATGGACCTACCATTATGAAGACTTTTGACAAGAGATCATATACCTAGATTCACCTACAACCAGGATTTTACTTTTGGTCATCACACAAAAAGTTTCTTATCAATGGAGACTTTATGTGTATATAAACTTATGTTTGTCCTTATGTTTCAAGGATGTGGGACTTTGGTTACATTCCTACAACCTCCCCTCAAACAAAGAACTTAATTTATAACTCCCTTGTAACAAAAGCTATCAATCCACAAGTATATATGATGGTGACCCATAAAGCTTAATAATCATGCTCCAAGTACTTGTGTTGTCACTCCATCGTTAACACATGATAGTAAGACACACCTCCTAATCCTCCATGTTACCAAGAAAACCCCACTGTATGAAGACTTTTGACACACAGGATTCCACACTTGGATCCATCACCTCACATTATCAAATACTCATCCAAGACTCTAAGCTGGTTAACTGGTCAAAACCATTGGTTCTAATACCACTTTTGTGCACTAGGGATCTTCACACATACATGCACCACATTGATCATAAGATATTATTGTCTACTTTAAGCTTAAGTTCACATGATTTTGCTTTTAGTATTTACTCAAAAGGCCTCTTAGCAATCAGGACAATTATGTATTTATAAATTCATGTTTCTTATGTTCTAAGGATGTGAGATTTTGATAGCATCCCAATAGTTTAGATGATAATTCTTTAATTAGCTTAACTCAATCTTGTGTCAATTGAGTTATTTGGACTTGTCAATTTATATTGTATTATAATTATATATATATATATATATATTGACTTAAATATATTTTTAGTTCCTATAAAATGAGTTTTGATTTTAGATTCGTATAAAAAAAATTTCATCTTTTCAAATTCCAAAATCTCTAATTTTGGTCTCCAATATTTTAAAATAGATAAATAACATTTATTATATACATCAGTATTACATATTAATATAATACCATATACACTCACTTAAAATGATCATTTGACATATCACTTAACATATAAACAATTAATAAATGTCATATAATAGTAAAAATCAAAATAGTGATTTTCAATTTTAAAGAGATAAAAGACAAAAAAATTTACAAAGACCAAATTTTAAAATCATTCATTTTACATGGCCAAGCCTAATTTATTTATAACGGGTTAAAATATTTAAAATTAATTATTTCTTAAAATATATAAATGTTTATTTTAGAATATTATTTGGGAAAAGAAATTATTTTGTCAAAACTGAGTTTGAGATTTGAGAATTAAAAAAGGCCTTGAAATGTTTAATTTGTTCTCTTAAAATAGTTCAAAGTAATTTTGGAAGATACACTTGAAAGTGGTCCTATTTTGTTTTCAAAATTAGTACAACAATCCCATCACTTCTATTATTTGAACAGTGTTGTTAGCTGGTTTTAGTTCTGTTTCTTGCCCAATTAATTCTGTTTTAATATTTATGTATTACTGTCTGAAGTTTTTCTAATATATAATTCACTTCTCCTGCCAATCACGCGTTCCCCTTAATTAATTGGATAATGATACATTTATTCAACATTGAATTAATTTGAATTTTATTGTTCTATCAATTTGTGCACCTCCATCTAACAATTTAATTTAATTTTTTTTTTAAGATGAGAAATAAGAATGAGAATAAATTAGATCGAAGACTTATGATTTAATCTTTTTTAAAATCTAGTCTAATTTGACCTGTTTAATAAAAAATCAAGTTTAGACTTTTAAAAAAGTATATATATATATATATATATATATATATATATATATATATAAATCAGGCTTAGGCTTATAGAAAAGTATATTAAACTCGATAGATCAACCTATTTATTTATATAATATAATAAATATATATGTATATTATTGAAAATATAAATAAATAAATTTATAAACAAAAATAAATTATTAATATTTAAAATATTTCTTATACAATTATTTCTTTCATTATAGATTTATAAGTTTATGACTTATGCATGAGCGTGTATCAACATATATGATTACACATGAATTGTTCCTTCAATAGAAAATGATTCAATTTTTTTCTTATATTTCTTTTAAATTTTAAATTTTAAAAATATTGAGTAAACTATATTTTAAAAATATTTTTGTTGATTTTTAAAATTTGAGTTTATTGGTCTAACTAATATTAATAATTTAAATTGACTTTTAAATAAGTTAATAGGTCAGACTAGACCGTAAAAAGGTTAGGTCAGGTCTAAAAAAAACTTACAATAAATAATATGTCAAATTTAATCTTTAATTTTGCAGAACAGACTCAGACGCAGTCTATATATTTAAATGCCCTAACATAACCCATTCTCATCCCTAACGAGAGATATAAACAAATGGGTAGAAATTTTGTAATACCACTATTCTCTTAATCATATTCATAAAGCTTTAAACTTGACTAATTTGCTTATATAAGAATTATTTTATTTTATTTTATATATCACATGTATCATTCATTAGAGTTTAGTGATACTTTTGTTTCAGTTAAATAAGGTTATTATGAATAATAATTTTTTTCTAATATTTAATACAATTGTATAGTAAAAATTTAAATTTGAAAAATATAAGTTAAACTGGAATAACTCTTATTAATTAATCTACGTGTTCATCGGTGTATAACAATTCTCATGCGCAATACCATGATATTTTTAATTTTTTTTTTATAGATTATTATTATTATTATTATTATTATTATTATTATTATTATTATTATTATTATTATTATTATTATACCTAACTTGCAATTCAGGTAGTTTGGATGAAGTTATAAATTCAAATATTTTACTGTTTAATTATTAAAATTATAAAGTAATGTTTTAAAATAAATCTAAGAGTAAGGAGTTAAAATCAACATTTGCCTTCATTATTAAATTAAAATTAAAAACATAAACAAACAAACCGTGATTATTTATTCAACAAGCTGTTTGGTACAAAAATTGATTAATCTCACCCAGGTCTAATTTTGGTTTTCATCTTTAAAGAGCTTAGAGTTTCGTAGTAAGTTTGTTTAGATAAAAAAATTTTGAAGCATTTTTAGGAGGAAAAATTAAAAATAAATTATAAATTAGATTATGAATGAGTTAAAAATAAATTTTTTTAAAAATTAATTGGAGAAAGTTTCTACAAAATATTATATACATAAGTTAATTTTATCTTATGAAAAAACTTATTTCATTTTTTACTTCTAATCACTTTTTCAAAACTATTTTTTTGAAGTTACAAACTAATCAATGATAAAAGATTAAATAAAATAATTAAAATTGACTTTTGGTTATTAGCCTATAAATTTTTAATTAAATAAATTTTTTAGTTTTTTTTACTATATTATTCAATTTATTCTCCTTATATTTTAAAATGTTCAATTTAGTTATCTATCTTTTTAAAAAAAATATTCAATTTTATTTTTTCATCTTTTTATAATAACATCATTAGTGTGATTGTTCAATGAACACATCTATTTTCACACCAACACATCAACCTCTTCTAGCATCAATGCCGATTTAGATTTAGATGAAAGAACACTAAATATAAAAAAAAAATTAATATTAAATTAAACATTTTAAAAATAAAAAAATTTAATTTAATTATATAAATAAAAAATAAACAAAAAGAATAATATTATCCCAATTTTTTTTGTGTAAAATATATTAAAACTTATTTCTTATAAAAATGGTCTAACATATTATACCATAAGTTTTATTTACTTAATTAGCTATTTAGGCTAAAAAGAACTAAATTCTCTCTCATTTTATTTAATTTTTTTATTATTAAAAGATTTTTTTTTGTACTTTAATTTTTAAAAACATCAAATGTGATAGGTATCCAATAATCAAATATTTTAATAATAAAGAGGCTAAATTTATTTTAATCTTATAAAACTGATTTATAAAATGAAGATCCTCACTTATATAATTTTATTTTATTTTATTTTTGATGATATGAAAATTAAAATTTTCTGAATAGGAACTAAAAGCAATTAATTTAACCTACTATTTGATTCTCATACATTTTCTATTTTTTTTTTTTATTGCAAGAAAGAAAGTAATTTGAGTGATGCATGCCTTTATCGAATGGAGTAAGAAGTGGACCCTGGTTGTTGGATACCAAACTGTGTTTTCATACCAAACTAACGTTATTTAAGAAGCATATTCCCCCTTTAGACCCGTCCAAGTAAAATATTTCACATCATCTCTTTTCATCTTTTGCGGTCAAAAAGAGCTTAACTACATGACACCACGACGCTGTAGACTTATCTCTGAACCCGACAAGAAGTTGGAAGTTAGAATTCTGTTGGAATCCATGATGAAGGAGAAGAATCAAAGTCCATAAAGTAAACAAGGAAAACAAATTTAAGCCACTTTTTAAGCTTTTGCCTAGTCTCCTCCTAGTAATATGCATGCGTAGTTCCGTAATTCAGTTACTTTCATACCAAGGGAACTCCACTTTTCAAGTCTCAACCCAATGAAAAGTGTAGTTAATTAATGCCACGCTTAAGGACTTTTGATCATTTTGCTAACCTAATTATATGTCTTTTTTTCTTTTTTTTTTGTCTTTATTGAAGGGATAAATATGGGGTTTTGAAGTGCATTAGGATATTCAATTACGTATATATCAGCAAAAGCAAAACTATCACGTGAATTAATTTATGGTGAGTATGAGTCTAACTTAAAATTTATAAATAAGGTATTTAACTTTATATCATAATTTCAACATTGAACTATTTAATAATTAGCGGTAGATAACCACAAAATACTTGAGATTATATATATCTACAAATATTTGGATATGTATTATATAATATGTATATAAATACATAAAAACAATTATATAAGTACAGTAATCTAATAAATGTCAAATATACAACCTAAGTTGTGGATTAAATAACATCTATATAAAAGTTATAAAATAGTAGCATGTACCAAAAGACATCAACTCCACCATTTGCCTGATGGTCTACGGTGTACAACACTTCAACCTCTCTACACACTTATATGAAATGAACGAATGGGAAGCTTCAACATCAAATAATATCACAACATCCTTCCCAATAATTTTCTATTTCCCCTTCACCAAATTTATAGAAGTGAAAGCTTCAACTCCTAATAAAACAAACACTTTGCCAATTACCCTAGGCCTCTCTACTCTCTAAACACATGTGGGCTATCTAGCCCCTATTGTACAATCCTTGGAGATATGCCCCGATTGGTCACATCTAAAGCACTTGCTTTATGTGTGAGGACAATCTTTGATGAAATGAGTTCCTGCACATTTATAACATCTAAAATTAGCAACTTCACCCTAAGTTCCTCCTCTAGTAGTGTTAGATGTCTTCCTTGTGACAAAAACCCCTTGTTATGGCTAGCGCCCCTCAACAGTTTTCATAGCCCAATCGTTGCCATCCAGACTCTATCACCTTTTCCTTTTTAACCAAGGTTGGGAACTCAGTGATGGTCATTAGCACCACAACTCTCTTCAACTCATATTTCAATCCCTTAGCAAACTTCCTACACCTTGAGGCCTTAGGGATAATTTGAAAATAAAAACGAGCCAAGTGCTTGAACCACGTATCATACTTAGTGACTGACAAGCTCCTTTGATGTAGTCTTATGAATTTTGCCTCCTTAATATCTCATACTCTCTAGAAAATATTTTTCAAGGAACACCCTTTTGGAGCATTTGCAATCAATTTTCACTCCTCTGGCAACCAACATCTATTGAGTACCACACCACCAGTACTTCACCTCCCCTATCAACATATATACTGCATAGGCAATCTTCCTCTCATATGTACACCCCAACACTGTGAATATTTTCTCCATCTCACAAATCCAACGATTAGTGATCCATGGATCTACATCCCCTATAAATTGAGGAGGATGGAACTTCCTAAACTTAGCCAGATCTCAACTCTCCTATGACCCAGTCGGCCATACTACCTTAGTTGATCTCTAATTGCCCCACTTGAGCAAAGTGGGCATTATGTTGTTGCATAGCCATGGAAATTGTCTCCATGGCCCAAGCTATCTAATTGTATTAGGGTTTAACCATCTTCTATAGAGATTAATAAACCATTCAGTAACATTGTGTAACAACTACTCGATAACTACTCAACACATCATAGAGTAAAACACACAAAAAAAGAACCTAATAAGATCACCCCACAAAGTACCCAATTGCTTTGACCGACTCTAGTACCATAAAAGTGACGACCTGTTATGATCCCTACACTGAACGATCTGTCATGATCCCTATACTAAATCACTCAATAATTAGCAATAGAAAAATGACTAAATACTTAGGATTATATATATCTACAAATACCTAGATATGTACTATATAACATGTATATAAGTGTAAAATAATTGTATAAGTATCAAATTATATAAGTATAGTAATCCATTAAATGCTAAATGTACAACCTAAGTAGTTAGTTAGGCAACATTTATACAAAAGCTACACAACAGTAGCACCAAAAGACATCAACTCCACCACCTTCCAAATGGTCTCCACTATACAACACCTCAACCCTATCCATGCTCTACTCTCATACCAAGTATGCTCATTGCATTTAAACCATGTAGAAACAAGTAGGGATAAGCTAGAGTTCAAAGGTTCAACATTAACAATAGAAAATATGAGCAATAATCATATAATTCCATATTCAATTGAATTCAACATCACAACACAATCAATATGTGAACACTTCATTTGAACAACACAACTCAATCAACTCAACATCTTCACAATTATCAACTAATGCATCATCATGAATTTCAAATATAGAGATCTACTACAACATAAGTGAGTAGTTTAAGTGACTTGACTCTATCAAACCAACAACTCAATCTTTTCACACCGACTAGATCAAAAGTCAAATGGGATATCAATCCTTACAACATAGTTTCTCAGGTGTCACCTCTTAAAATAGGAAGTCTAGTATTTTTGTCAAGGTGGAATAGTTTGGGTATGAGCCTACCATGACATTAGTTTGTAAGTCCTAGTAGAACATGAATCTAGAAGGGGGTTGAATAGATTCTTTACTTAGATGGCTTCCTATGGTCTTTAAGAACATTGTTTTTAATTCTTTACTTTCTTAGACCAATTTCAGTTAATCATATTCATACTACAATTCAATTTAAGATACACAATATCATATTTATTACACAATGAAACAAATTCTTGTAATCCAAATTGATTGTAGTAATTACTTTTTTTCACTTATTACCAAATTGCATATACAATACTCATAATTTGAATCAACAATTGATAACATTCTCATAAATAGTTTCTTGAATTTCTTAAAATTTTTTTTTACCAATTTTGACAAGAATTATATCAAGATATGAAGGTTAAGAGAGAATTTGCACAGTGAACTATATTGGTTCAGCTATACAAGGGCCTACATCCAATTTCTAACTTAACACCCCACTAAATCAAGTCATTCCACTATAATATTCTTTACAAACACCATGTATAAACAATATTATACTCAGAATGTAAATCACATAATCTTGATTCCACAAGATTTTTCAAACACAGAATTCTTTAATCCCACAAGAATCCACTTGAGAAAAACATATCCCAAGATTTCTCCTAACTCTTTTAGAGACACCCTATCTCAAAGAGTCATATACCCAGCAGTAAAAATAAAGTTTAAAGATCAGAAACAATACACCTGATGTCTAGAATGATCTTTCACAAATATTAGCTCAACAATCTTTCAAGTTCTTTCAAGAACACATATTTCTTAATTCAATCTTGCTCATGTAGTTTTTCTGAAAAAATTTGATTTGATCTTCACTCAAAAATGTTTTCAGATTACAATCATGTTTTTCTTTTCTTTTCTTGACCTCTCTAATGATCTTTCTTGCTCTCTTTTGGTCATATCATTTCATCATTATTTTAGATTTCAAAAATAGTTATATTTATAGAACAAACAAGATTTCAACATTAAAAACACGTAACAATAGTAATCTATTACCATAGTAGGTAATCTATTATCGGTCTTTAAAGAAACTAAAATCAGATTGATTCAAGAACTGAGGTAATCGATTACTAATCCTGGTAATCAATTATCCTGTGTTTTAGAAACCATAAAACTCAATTTTGTGCAAAGGTAATTGATTACTAATATAGATAATCGATTAGCCTTATGCTTTTTCAACTTGTTTCACTTGTTTTCATTCAAAAGTCACCATAGTAATCTATTACTTCAATGGGTAATCGATTATCACAGAGAGGACTTTAAATTCTATTTCAAAACTAAGCTTCAATAATCTATTACCTGCAATGGTAATCTATTACCTGACTTAATATTGAATTCTTTTGAATGAATCAAGTTTCATTTAATGTCAAAACACTTTGTAATCTATTACCAACACTTGATAATCTATTACATCATGTTTTCACATGAAATGAGAAACATTGAGTTTATGTTTACTAAAACAAGATAAGTTTTTGAAATTAATCAATCACAACAAGCAAACACATTCAAGCCTAAGTCCTATTAAACAATCAATACAATATCCTTTTCACACACACCAAAAAATATAAAATGAAGCAAACTTAATCAAAGCTAAACACAGCTAAATATGGTTACATCAAAACTAAAACTTCATCTTCACAAAGATATTCAAAAAGGCTTCAAACTTAACATAGTTAACATAACTAAACCTCCTATAGGATTAATATACCGACTACCCTCCAAATACTACACCCATCCAATACTCAATTAGTGACTAAGCCCCTAACTTTGTATTTTACTAAAGTTGGTTGCTTGCAATCAGTGTATCTTGACCTAACCCCTATACTATGGTCGCTTGTAGTCGATATGCCTCAACTCGCGAACATGCTTTGTCAATTAAGGTCTTATAAGAGACTCAATTATCTTCTTTAAGGGTCAAATTTCCAAGAAATATTTTTAACAAACTAGACTCTCGGAGCACCACAACACAATATATTTTTTCACAACCAAATATGTAACTTTATTAAAATAACTTATCCTCTAGTCTTAAGTCGATCAACACAACTTTCAACACCATACCTTAAGCATTCTTAATGTCAACATCAAAACAACATATAACATAATGCATCAAGCATATTCAACACAACTACTCAACTGATCAACATATAACTCAACTTAACTTTCCATCAGATACCATTTATAAACATTATCCTAGATCAATGCATATAGAATAAACCACATTTATCAACCTACAACATGAAACATATTAATTTACTCTATTTATGTTTACTAGTTTCATCGTAAAAACAACAATTTAAATAAGGCAACCCAAGCCTGGTGCCATACAACCCGCACCCGACGTGGATTAGGTAAAGACCCTAGGGTCCTCACGCTTGAAATAGCAAAGTCCCATGCCCGAACTCATACCAAGTACAGAGTATCTACCTAACTCACACCTAGTGACACCATACTAGCACCCAACGTCATCTAGGTAGAGAGTTCTTGGTTGGCCAACATCACTAGGTCAAAGAGATCTCTCTCCACTCACGTCTAATGCCACTCAAACCACGTTTAACATAACCAAGTCAGAGACTTCTCACTAACCCATGCTCGACACCACCAATTATGTGCCTGGCATGAGTGAGACAGAGAGCTTCCAACATGAGCCATGCCTGACATGATAGTGAAATCTACACTTGGGACACCTAAAACTTAGAATATTTCCAACATGCATCGCAACAATTCATGCATATATATTCTCAACAACTCATATTGCACTAGAAGAACAACATGCATCAACAAATGAGATTAAATCATCCAAAAATCCATACTCACATGCTCAAACATCCAAAATCCCGCAACACCTAAATTTCTTCACTCAATCATCAACTCAACCATGTTTGAATGAAATTCAACAATCATACAACAACAAAAGCAACCAAGAATCAAGTTCTAGTTTTCTTTACCTAAAAAATCTTTAAGACGAGAAGAGAAGAAGGAAGAAGAAAACAACTTCGAGCAACCACGGAATGACATCACATCAACTCAACATTTCTAATTCATGAATCTACAAACATGAATCCACAACAAAACAAGAATGAGACTCAGGGAAAAACTCACCCTCAAAAGAGAAAGTTTCAAGATGAAGAGAACTTACAGTCTTCAGAGCGTATCTCTCTAACTAATCTCTCTAAAATTTATGAAGAAAATAACTTATGAGACTCAATTATAAATGAAGACCTTATATAGTCCTTTCTTAAGGGTCAAACTGGAGCTCTACCCAAAGAAACTCCTAATTACCTAAAGCTCATATGAAATTCCTTAATTCCAAAGTTTTTCAACACAAAACAACAAATAACAACAACAACATATAATTAAGTAAACTAACAACAATATTCAAAGACTCAAAGTGTTACAAATTAATGTTCTTCATTTATATAATTTTGTTGGTTTTATTTCTGGCAGTGTGAGACCAAGCCCTACACTATTAGGCAAATATACTTGGATTTTTTCTAATGCACCATTTACGTTCAACATTAATAGACTTGATGTGTATATAAATGGTTAGTTACCCTTTTTTAATGGATCTTGAATAACTTTGATATTATCTTAGAATGTGGTTTAGGCATAATTCAACCTTATAAAATCAATTTGTAAAGTGAAGGATGTCTTCCACTTAAATCTTTTTAACTTTATCTTTAATCGATGTGTAACTTGATATTTTTCTCAATAATTATTCACAACGTAGTACGTGAGGTTCTTGAGGTCCTTCATGTTTTTACCGGGTTCAATTTAATTTGTGCTTCATATATGTTATTTATTAAAAAAAAAAAAATTGTGCCAACATGTAACGTTAATGGTGAGCTCAATTTTTTTTAACACCATTTTTCATCACTTAATAAACATGTAGGATTAAATTGAATGTTTTAAAAAAAATACTAAAATGAATTAAAAAATAAAATAAACGACTAGAGTATAATTAATTAGTTGTATTGTAAGTAACTTTCTTGTGAGACTTAATTTTAATAATACAAGACGATATAAGAATAAACTAAATAAAAATACGATATATTTTCTTGAGATTTGTTAAAATTCTATTATTCTTTTAATGTAAATATTAGTACAACAAAGTCTTTTTATCTTGGTTATTTTAAACTTTCTACATCATTTTTTAAATCAATGTAGATCAACGAAGAAAGTTTATCATTTATACGTTGGTTTAAGTTATAATTGATATAAAAAAATATATCACTTTCTATGGTGGCTAAACCAATAACTAATGTAAAAAAAATCATGTTATTTTGCTCTCAATGATTCAATCACTTTGATTATGGTTCATATCTAGTACATCACGTAATACCTACCCTTATAGTTGCCTCCTTGTTTATCACACTAAAATAAATATGAAATTTAATTATACGACAAACTTAATTAAGAAACTAATAAAATGTATCTTTGTGGATTTAGTTATTGTAAATTACTTATTTTGGGACAAATCTAAGCAAGGTTCACTCTGCTTGCATTGGGTCTACCTTTCAAGACATTGCATGCAAACACGACACTAGTTAAAAGAAACATAAATGTATTAAAAGATGATGATGCATAATATTAAATTAAAAATAAATTACCCTATACTAGGACTGCAATGTTTTGGGAGGGTTTTCTATGCGTGGAACATAATTAACGTTAACCACACAACATTATCTCTAGAAGGAGACAATGCACTGTGTTTGCGAAGGAGGAGAACCAGAGCACATGGTGCAAAAATGAACGAAAAGAATAGGTTATCATAAACTTTATACATTTGAGGGAAAAAAAAAAAAGTATACATCGGTTGTACGCTTAACCGACATAGAAAGCTTATATTTCAAAATTGTCATCGCATTTTTTTACATGACTAATTACATATATATGTAAAAAATTTATTTTCTTTTAACTGGTAATAATATTTTTAATGAAATGAATTTTTTATGTAAAATTTACATTTTCGAATAATTATTTGTATGGACTTATCTACTCGGTCGACGGTTCTGATGCCAACATTTTCATAGGGATTTATTCCAAAATCTCTTGAAGAATAAAAAAGAATAAAATAAAATCAATCAATAACTCACTACAAAAAATATTACATATAGTAATAATAAAAAATCTTACTATAAGTGTAAAATTTGTAAATATAAATATATATATATATATATATATATAATATATATATAATTACATACAATTTTAATATTTATTTTAAAAAAGATTTAATAATATATATTATATATTATTATAGCATATATATATATTATGTTATACTTATAATATAGATAAAAGTAATTTTTAATAATAAGTATTATGTCATTATAGCTTAATGTGTCATTATATGATAAATTTTCTTTTATAATAACTTGTGATAAAGCTAACAACGCCATTAATTAATATATTGGTTGTCTTCAAAGTAAATAAGTATCGTGATTTTCATGATTTAACATCTTAAAAAAAGGAAGCATGGAAATTAATCGATAAGTTACATTAAATTATTTTTGTTTGAATTACATGTAGTTAAATGAGTTTATATTTAAGTTTAGTATGAAGTCATGACAAAAGACATTACTTTATTCTTATAGATATCAAGTTGATCATAATTAACGAAATATATCTTTCAGAATTGTTCATGGATTGAATTTTTTTAAAAGTGTTTAAACCAAACTATCCATTTTAAAAATGAATTAATTAACTAAACTATTTTTTATAAAGTAAATCAGTACGACTTTTTTAAAAAGTTAATCAATTTTTTTTTAAGTAGAATTGGTTCAATGCAGTTTGTAACTATCCATAATCATAGATGGATCAGTTTTTTTCTTAAAAAAATGAAACAAATCAATCCATTTTGTAAAAGTAAATTTGTTAATCAAACCAGTTTTGCAAAGCAAGTCGATTTGATTTTTTTTTCTTAAAATAAAATTGGTTTTAAACTTCGGATTTAAATATTTTGCACACTCCTAATATCTCCTTGTTTAAAAAAAAAATCTTATTTATAAATTTTATTTTGAATCTTTTGGCACTGCCCAATTTTCCTTTGTCCAAAAATTACTGCATCTCTTTGGGCACTAGTAATCATGGTTTGAATAGCTACTGCTTCCTAAGGATATGTTCAAACTTTTGGTTGGTAGGTCTAAAGGGCACAACGGATTTTATGGAACTATATACTAAAGTTACTCTTGAACTCCATAAAAATCATTATCTTCGTTGACCCGAAACATTATTTTTTTCGCCAATGAATCTAAAGTCGCTATAATTTTCTTTTATAAGCCTAAAGTCGTTATAATTAAATCCCTCTCCCTTTGTTAGAGACCTGTGCGTGGATAATAGTAGTCAATTGTAAAATTAAGGAACCTGTTTGGCTGTGAGAACTAGCTAGCCTAACTAGCTAGGTTTCACTTTTGCACAGTAGAAAAATTGAGTTGCCAAATTTTCATGATCGAGTAGATTAGGGGTTGTCATTTTCAAAATGAAATCAACTTTATGCTTGATACTATCCCCAAAAAGGAAATTATGCATATTTTTCGAATGGGTATCGTATGTTGTTCTAGGTTTACTAGTGGATCCTTATATTTTACTTTTGTCTTTTGGCTTTTGATGATATCGTATTCGTATGTTGTTCTAGCCTTATAGGTTTATTGTTAAATTATGCGTGTTTGGTTTACCAAAAACGAAATAGTCAAAAAAAAAAAACGAAAAAAAAAACGAAATACTTGGTAGTACAAAACCTTTGCTCCATTTTTAAGTTTAACAATAGTCATGAAATAGAATAAAAATAAATGCAGAACAAAAATATGAAAGTTGTTATTCAATACCCAACATTAATTTAGGGTTTTGAGAGATATTGAAAATTTGAGTGTAAACTCGTGGAGTGGCTCCGACACTAACCACAAATATCATGGGCGTGAGGACAATCAACAAGAATATAGTTGAAATGGATTAGCGAGACAAAATGATCACAATAAATAGTAAAACCTGTACAAATCAATTATGCTATGGAGTTAAGGCACTCAACAAGGAGAATATTAGTTTTTCTACCACCTTCACTTTCAAACAAAATTATAACGCTCCCTTAGAACTTAATCTTCCTTTTACTAATATAGGACAAGACCTTATTGGTTTTATAATCATTATAATTAATTAGGGTTAAATATGTTTTAAGCTGTCAAATATGTTTCTGTTTGGTTTTGAATTTAGTCATTATATTTTATTTATTTATTTTAGATCTCTAACATTTTTAAAAATATTCTTACTATTAATTATTTCTAATCAGTTTAGTATTGACACGAATGAAAAAATAAATACTATTAACTAACATATTGAAATTTTTTTAAACTATGATAATTAAATTATTTTTAGGTATGTAATTCAATTAAATAATATATTTATTATTTTATATAAATAAGGTGATTATATGCAACATCCCTCATCATAATTGTCTTAACCATTGCACTCTATGTATGACACTATATAATAACATTCCACTTAGGGGTGGGTACACGGACCGGTCCAGCCCGTTTAAGGCCCGGTCCGTAAAACCCGCGTTTTATACGGGCCGGATAAGTCCGGTCCGTAAAATAAATGGACTTATTTTTTAAGTCCGTATCCGGCCCGCCAAAATCCGCGGATAACGGACCGGTCCGCGGGCCTAAATAATGGTTCAAAAAAATAAATTTTTAAAAAATAAAAATACATAAAATTAGAAGAAAAAAAAATATTTTTTATTTATAAGCTAAATTTTATCATACTAAAATTTATCAATAGTTAAAATGGTTTAAAATACTAAATATTAAAATATTAAAATAAAAATAATTACAAATACTTAAATAATAGTACCAAACTTTCAATAATAAAAGCATCAAAATGTCATAAAAGTAATTCAAATGACAAATACCTACTAACTAAACATAATTTTAATGTCATAATAATTTAAAAATTTAAATACACAACTTAATATTAAAATCATAATATTTAAAAATATTAATTAGTGAAGTCCGCGGACTAGCCCGCGAGCCCGCGGATTAGATCCGCTAAGTCCGCGGACTTCACGGGCCGGGCTCAAAAATTAGACATAGTCATACGGATTTGAAAAAAACGGGTCCGTTATCCGCAAAATCCGCGGACTTACAGACCGGTCCGCGGACCCGGGTCCGTCTACCCACCCCTAATTCCACTCAACTCTTTGTTTGTTAGAATCTTTTACTAGTTAGAACCCTTTATTGGTCAAACCCCCCATGGATATCCATTTATGAAATGTTTGATACCTTTTAAGATCAACGGCTATTTTCACAAAGCAATCTAAATTTTTTTAGAGTGTTTTGTCCTCGCTTAGATACTTTTTGGAAAAATTTTCAAAAAGTCACTTCTTCCTAAATCAATCAAAGTTAAACACACTTAACTTTAGAGTTCTTAAGTTTGACGAGTTACAAAAAAGTATATGCATCTTATTTGTATATGTAATATTAATTAATTCTTACAAAATGTCATCCTCAACTATATAATATTTGTAACATCCCACTTTTTTCAAATAAATTAATAAAAGATTTTCTAATTAATTAATTGAGGTATAAAATATTCTAAGTGATTTGATTAGATAATATTTGGTAACTATCATTTTATATTCAAATATGTGAGGATAATTAGTTGGATTTTTTTATTAACGAGATATGCATGCGGGAGGGAGTTAGGATTTTGTTTAAATACATTAGTAGTGCTAGGTCTACCTCACATGTGATTTGACCATACTTTGTAATTTGAAGAGGGAGGCAAACTAGAGGTAGTCAGAGAGGAACTTGAAGATCAGAATCTTAGAGTTAGCGTCAATTAAGGTAAGGAGGGAAGTGAGAACATTGCTCCGGAGTGTAGAATAATTATTGGGTAGTAGGATTGACCTCCAATCCTTAGGTTATATGTGTAGGTATGTGGGTGGGGGATTGAACCCAAACATGTTAGAAAAGAATGGCTCAATCCAAGAGGGGGGTGAATTGGATTCTATGACACTTTAAAATTTTTCAGAGTTCTTAGGATCTTTATTTCAATTCAAACTTTTCTAATAAGAATTTTCAAAGAAGTTCCCTAAAAGACTTGTTAATGAAAATGAGTCCTATATGCTTTCTTGATTAATCTTTAATAAACTTCAAAGTTAAGAGCAATCAATATGCAACACTTTGATTCAGTTTAAGGCAATGTTGTACATACAAACATGTTAATCAAGATTATTCTTTTTAACATACAACAGATATTACTCAAAGTAAAAGATAAGGGTAAGAGAAGATTGCACAAGAACAGATTAATCGATTATTTTACAGGATAATCGATTATTCCAGAGAGTGATTCCTGGGATAATCGATTATTTCACAAATAATCGATTAGTACAGCAAGGCATCCTTTTCACCTGTTGCTGGAATAATCGATTATATTTAATGATAATCGATTATTTTGAGTCAGTTTTCAAAATCTTTATTTTATGTCTCAAAATAACTTTTCAAGTTTCTAACTCATCATCATACTCACTCTTAGTCAGATTAGATAAAGATTAACTCATGCACAAAGAACACACATGCAAAATAACTCAACAAAACACTACAACTTATGAGCTACTCCTATTACATATCATAATAGCCATATTTTTTTTCTTGACTTTATTTTTGACTTGTTGATGTCCTTGGTCAGCTTTGATTCTCAAAATCCACACTTTGTTATCATCAAAACCTTCATTCTCTAAGTTTGAGTTGATTCACCACTCCATGAATCTTAACAATCTCCCTCTTTTGGATGATGACAAACCATTCAAGCCATTTTGTTTTGCAAACCAGTATTTTCACATTTTAAGTCCTGCAAAACAAGCTCAAAAACCTTTCTCCCCCTTTGGACATCATCAAAAACAAACCAATATATACATATCTTCAGATTGCATATGTACGGATTTATGCACAAGACTTACTTGCTCATAATCAATACCAAACAATATCATCATAGGCATTGTTCCAATCAATTCAAATTAATATCAAAATTTGTATCAGGGAATTTTTCGTATTCATCAAGTTGTCTTTAATTACAATATCTCAAGCATATGATTCATCAGCTAACATCACAAATATGCAGTACATTTCAATGTTCAAAACAGAATATAGCATTATCAAACATCCAAATCAAAGTTACCAAATCATTCCAAACACAATATAACCACAATAAACTTCACATTGCACCAGAATTCAAATTGTTCAAACAAAATAAACTAAGATAATTGTTCAGGCATTAAACCAATTACAACCCAATTGAAAAATAGAAATTTAAACTAAACTTTTAAAATCAAAACATAACACTAAAGCACTAAAATCACTTTGAGTCTTCCAGCATCCCAAGTTGAGCCTTAATTCGGTTAATCTCATGATCAAGGTTATCAAACCGATCAAGAATACCCGAATAAATCGACTCGTGCCTCCTAGACATCTCCATTACCGCATCAAACTTGTTAAACATAATTTACTCAAATGGAGAGAATGCTTTAGGCTCCGATTCTTGTTCTCGTTCAGGTTCAACTTCTACTTGTGGTGGCTGGTCTTCATCATGAGATGGAACGCCATCTTCATCAGTTGTAGGTTCAAGAGTCGGAGGGACATCTCCCTTGAATACCCATTTATCTTCCTGTTTCAGCATCCCCATATGATGCAAGGAAGATTTTTCAATTTTATTCGAGGCATGGATAATTATCTTTTTCTCCCCTTTTAGATCCACACCTGCTTTCTCAAAAATCCTAGATAATAACAAATCATATGGTATTGGACCATCCTCCTTCCTCCTAGCCTTTCACATACAGTCATTCACCATAGACACTCAATCAATCTTAATCTTTTTCTTGATTACATGCATCAGCAAAATGTCATCCCTTGACATTTGAGCATGATTATGTAATCGAGGCTTAATCATCCAGGTTATAATAAAAGAAATTAATCTTGAATTTTTCTTTATACCTCCGACCAGAAATTTTGTATAGTTGGTGGTCTCTGGGTTCCTCTGACAGTCTCTAAAAGTTGTCAGCTCCTCAAAATCTCCAAATTTGAAGGGTTGGGGCTTTGTACTCCCGTCTCCGCTTAGCCCAACTGCTTCCTTCAAAGTTGGACCATCATGCTTTATGAGCTTGCCCTTCACCACAGATTGCATTATCCCTTCATTGCTTGAGGCAAAGCATAAGAACAACCTTATAAGCTCAGGGTAATAGGGTCCTTCTAACTCCAAGAACTTCCCAAGTTCCTGGTGCCCCAAGAGAGGAGGAAACCTAAACCCATCATTCTTGAACCATTCCAGCTTCAAGGTCTTAGGAGGGATGATTCTTCTACCCGAATACCATTCAAAATAGTAATCTTGGGTCTTCTCATCAGCAAACCACTTGGAGATGAGTTGCTCTGTGGGAAGAGGACGTTTGCTCCCCCTGACTTCAAGCTTCTTTGGCCTTTTGGAAGATGAAGCCATTGTTAGGTTAAAGATAGGTTCTTTGGTGGAGATGAAAAAGATGAGTGTGTTAGGGTTTGAGAGTTGAGAGAATGTGGGTATATGAAAAATAAGAGGGTTTGGAAGTTATAGAAGCCCTAGCACCGGATTGGGGTAGAGGAGAGGTTTCATTTATGAAGAGTAGTGGGAAGTTGGACGTTGGCGTGAATAAAATCGTTCAAAAACCATCTGGAAAACCAAGGGTCGTGCAAATAATTGATTATCTATACAAATAATCGATTATTTGTATCAGTAAAATCCTTTGAAAAATGATTTCTGCACTAAATAATCGATTATTCCAGAGGGTCATTTCCTCTAACTTGCCCGGATAATCGATTATTTCCCAAATAATCAATTATTCCAGAGACTCTTTATATTCTTGCTTCCCAGATAATCGATTATTTCCCAAATAATCGATTATTCTCCCAGGCTCACTTAGAATAATTGATTAAATTTTACAATAATCGATTATTCTAGAGAAGTTTTGCTTCTGTTATTTCTAACCTCTTAAACCATTTCTAATCTATTTCAACTCTTAAACTTACTCTTTTATGCATCATATATCAATGTTTTACACATACATCAACCAAATTTCAATCAAACAATCAATCCCAAGTACACATTCACAATCAATTCAAACAAGCCTCATTAGTTATTCCCAGTTCAATTCTCAATTGATTAAATCTTTCTCTTGGTAGAGGTTTTGTAAATATGTTAGCTAATTGTTTACTTGTCTCAATAAACTCTACAACACAATCATTTTTCTGAACATGATCTCTTAAAAAGTGGTGTCTTATCTCTATATGTTTTGTCCTAGAGTGCAAAATTGGATTTTTGGTTAGATTTATTACACTTGTATTATCACATCTCAAAGAAATTTTATTCAACTCAGTTCCATAATCTCTTAGTTGTTGTTTCATCCAAAGAATTTGAGCACAACAACTCCCGACAGCTATATATTCAGCCTCAACTGTACTTAAAGCAACACAAGCTTGCTTTTTACTATGCCATGAGACTAGTTCACTTCCAAGTAGGTGACAAGTACCACTTGTGCTTTTTCTATCAAGTCTACACCCAGCATAGCCTGAATCCGAGTAGCCTATCAGACATAGTGAGACTCCTTTTGGATACCATAAACCTACATTAGTTGTTCCTTTAAGATATTTTAGAATTCTCTTTACATATTTCATGTGTGATTCTTTTGAATTTGCCTGAAATCTTGCACACAAGCACACAACAAACATTATATCAAGCCTACAAGCTATCAAATATAAAAGTGATCCAATGATACCTCTATATTTTGAGTTGTCAACAGCTATCCCTTTCTCATCCAAGTCAAGATTGCATGTGTTTGATATTGGTGTTGAAGCCTCCTTACACCCTTCCTACCAAACTTCTTCAACAATTCATTGCAATACTTGCTTTGAGTTATAAAGATTCCATCACTCATTTGTTTGATTTGCAACCCAAGAAGAATGTAAGCTCTCCCATCATTGACATTTCAAATTCACCTTGCATGGTCTTAGCAAATTCTTTACATAGAGAGACATTAGTAGATCCAAAAACAATGTCATCCACATAGATTTGAACATACATTGTATCATTTTTAAACTTCTTCACAAACAATGTATTATCTACTTTCCCTCTTACATAGTCATTCTCAATCAAAAATTTGCTCAACCTGTCATACCATGATCTTGGAGCTTGTTTCAAGCCATAGAGTGCCTTTTTAAGCTTGTACACATGATTAGGATACTTAAAATCAAAAAAACCTGGTGGTTGCTCCACATACACTTCTTCTTGTATTAAACCATTAAGAAAAGCACTTTTCACATCCATTTGATAAAGCTTGAAATCCATTATTGAAGCATAAGAAAGAAGTAATCTAATGACTTCTATCCTTGCTACAGGGGCAAAAGTCTCATCATAATCAATTCCCTCTTCTTGATTATACCCCTTAGCCATTAACCTTGCCTTATTTCTTATTATAATTCCAGATTCATCAAGCTTATTTCTAAAAACCCACTTGGTTCCTATAATTGGATAATCAGTTGGTAATGACACTAAATCCCTTACTTCATTTCTTTCAAACTGATTTAGTTCCTCTTGCATAGTTATTAACCAATGTTCATCTTTTAGTGCTTCATCTATTGTCTTAGGTTCAACTTGTGAAACAAAAGTCACAGTATTACAAATATTCTTGATAGATCTTCTAGTTGACACTCATTTACCAATATTTCCAATTATATTTTCCATTGATAAGTCCCTAGAAGTTTTCCATTCTTAGGTAATTGTTCACTTGTATTCTCAGTGGTTTCATTTGATTCACTCTCTTTAGGCTTTTCATTAGGTTCACTTTCTAATGGAGGTTGATCAAGCAAATCAGTCAAGTCCTCTATTTCAGTTTGCGTTGTCTCTTGTTTGTTAGTATCATCAAACACAACATGAACTGATTCTTCAACAATTAGAGTTCTCTTGTTATATACTCTATAGGCTTTGCTATTTGTAGAATATCCTAAGAAGATTGCCTCATCAGCTTTTGCATCAAATTTTCCAAGTTGTTCTTTGCCATTGTTCAGCACAAAACACTTACACCCAAATACTCTAAAGTATGAAATATTAGGCTTCCTCCCATTATAGATCTCATAGGGTGTTTTCTTTAGAATGGGCTGAATCAGAACCTTGTTTAACACATGACAAGCTGTGTTAATAGCATCAGCCCAAAAATATTTTGGTAGTTTACTCTCATTCAACATAGTCCTTGCTAATTCCTCAAGAGACCTATTTTTTGTTTCAACAACCCCATTTTGTTGAGGTGTCCTAGGTGTTGAAAAATTATGATTAATACCATGCTCCTCACAGAATTTTTGGAACAAAATATTTTGGAATTCACCTCCATGGTCACTTCTGATTGAGGTGATATTTGTGTTCTTTTCATTTTGAACAAGCTTGGCAAATTTCTTAAAAGCATTAAAAGCTTCATTTTTGTTTGCAAGAAACATAATCCATGTGAATCTTGAATAGTCATCTACAGTAACTAACCCATAGTAGTTCCCACCTAGACTCATGGTTCTTGAAGGACCAAACAAATCCATGTGAATTAATTGTAAAGGTCTAGTAGTTGAAATCTAATTTTTGTTTTTAAAGCTAGCCTTCACTTGCTTGCCTTTTTGACAACCATCACATAGTTTGTCCTTACTAAACTTGAGTTTAGGTAATCCTATCACTAACTCCTTTCTATTGAGTTTTTTTAAGTGATCCATGTGAATATGTGCAGCTCTTCTATGCCAAAACCAAATATTGTCTTCTTTGGTTATTAAACACTTGGTGTTGGAAATTGCTATTGAGTGTTCTAAATCTAGCATGTATATGTTGTCAATTCTTTTTCCAATAAATCTAATTTCTTTTGTCTTTTTATCACAGATCAAACAACAAGTGTTATCAAATTCAATTTTAAAACCTTTGTCACTTAGTTGACTTATACTCAGCAAGTTATGTTTCAGCCCTTCAACAAGCAATACATTCTCAATCAATGTTAAGGAGGAAGAGTTACCAATGTTTCCATGAACAAGAATCCTCCCTTTGTTGTTGTCACCATAAGTAACAAACCCTTCATTCTTTAATTTTAGACTTGATAATTTTGAAGGATTTCCAGTCATATGCCTTGAGCAGCCACTATCAAGATACCATAATAAGCTTTTGGCTCTCAAGCATTCCTACAACAAAGATCAGAAAATTGATTTAGGTACCCATGTGAAGGGTCCTTGATGGTTAGTTCTCAGCCCTTGGCTCTTTTTAATCCAAACCATTTCTCCATTTGGAACTCCATAATTCCTAGAATAGCAATTCCTTATTGTATGACCTTTCTTACAACAATAATAACAAGTTGTTTGTCTAATGAAATTGCCTTTTTATTTTCTGAAAAATTGGTTTTTCTTAAAAACTCTTTCCTTTGATTTTAATGGCATGTTCATGCTTTGATTAAAACCAAGTCCACTTCTATCAAAAGTATTTCTTTGCTTTCCTAAAATGATATTCAAATTTTCATTTCCATTTGTGAACTTTGCAAGAGTAATTTTCAAATCAGCATTTTCCTTTTCCAAAGCCTTGCAATTTTCACAAACAACTTTTGAAGAAGGGGAGGTTTCACAATGAGCTTCATAGAAGTTCAAAATAGTTTGAAGCTTGTCATGCTCATTTTTCAAATCTTCAAGCTCTTATTCAGCTTTAATTAAAGCATTTTCATACCATGACAGCTTGTTTTTAAGCTTTGAATTTAAAGCATCTAGTTTCACAGCCTCTTTGTGAATTTGAATGAAAGCTTCTTGAAGTTGATAATAATCTGGATTAGATTCAAGATCAGAATCACTTACTACTGTGTCTTGATCAGCTCCAGCCATCAAACATAAATTGTTCTCTTCAAATTCAGATTCATCACTTGTTGTGCTTGAGTCATTGTCTTCCCAAACAATGTAGGCTCTTTTTCCTTTGGCATTCTTCTTCATTTTCTTTTCCTCTTGATGCTTCTTTAAGAGGTTTAGACATTCAGATTTTATGTGTCCTAGTTTTCCACACTCAAAACAGTTGTAAGAGGATGTACTTGCTTCCTCTTTCTTACTTGCCTTCTTGTTGAACTTGTAGGGGGAATTTCTCTTCTTTCTTAGGAATTTTCTGAACTTCTTCACCAACAAGTTGAACTTCTCTGTTTCAGAATCTTCAGAGCTTGATTCTTCACATACTTCTTTGCCTTTGACTGATTTCAAGGCTCTTAGTGACACTCCCTTGCCCTTTTTGTCTTACTGTTCATTGTCCTCAAATATATGTAGCTTTTGCTCATGCTCTCTTAGCTTTCCAAAGAGAGTAGCAAGGGTCAATGAAGTCAAGTCCTTTGATTCTTCTATGGCAGTAACCTTTGTTTGTCATGATCTATCCCAGCATTGCAGCACTTTCAAATTTAATTCTTCTTCTTCAAATTTCCTTCCAAGATCAACAAGGTGATTTATCAAGTGTGTAAACCTCTTTTGAAAATCAGAAATTGATTCACCATTGTTCATTCTCAACAATTCATATTCTCTTATGAGAGTATGCTTTCTAGATCTCTTTACATCACTTGTTCCTTCATGAGTGACTTGTAAAGTGTCCCACATTTCTTTAGCAGATTTGCATTAAGAAATTCTAAAAAATTCATCAATAGACAATGCAGATGTAATGATGTTCTTTGCTCTATAGTCATATTGGGCTCTTTTTCTCTCATCATCACTCCACTCACTCCAATGTTTTTCTCTCTTCCCATCATCATCTTTGGTCATAGGGATATAGGGTCCATTTTCAATTGCATGCCACACAGCAATGTCAATTGCTTTAATGAAAATTCTCATCCTAATTTTCCAATAGACATAGTTTTCACCATTGAAAACAGGAGGTCTATGAATAGACACACCCTCACCATAAGGTAGGTTGTTGTTGGCCATTTTTGAAATCTTGAATAACACTCAAGAACCTTGCTCTAGATACCAATTGTTAGAAAAGAATGGCTTAATTCAAGAGCGGGGGCGAATTGAATTCTATGACACTTTAAAAATTTTCAGAGTTCTTAGGATCTTTATTTCAATTCAAACTTTTCTAATAAGAATTTTCAAAGAAGTTCCTTAAAAGACTTGTTAATGAAAATGAGTCTTATATGCTTTCTTGATTAATCTTTAATAAACTTCAAAGTTAAGAGCAATCAATATGCAACACTTTGATTCAGTTTAAGGCAATGTTGTGCATACAAACATGTTAATCAAGATTATTCTTTTTAACATACAACCAAGATATTACTCAAAGTAAAAGATAAGGGTAAGAGAAGATTGCACAAGTCTTTTATCCTGGTTCATCCACTCCACATGTGACCTACATCCAGTCCTCGATCATAACCTGATCAAGATTTATTCCACTATATCAATGAAGAAGTTTTACAAGCATACAACCCATGCATACACTCCTACATTCAAGATAACCACTTTCTTGACCCCAAGAAAGCACCTCTTGTAGAAACCCACTACAAGAACTCCTTACCACTTGAATCACCTACTTAAGATTTACAATTAATCCCAAAGAATTAAAGGAACAAATTCACCTAGAAGCTGAACAAATCAGACTGTGAATTCAGAAGCAAATCTCAATCTTTCTCTTCCAAGAATGTGATGATGATGATGATCTTTTCTCAAAGCATTTCAAAAACATTTTACTTCTTGGTTTCACAAAGAAAACACTCCAAGAAGGTCACAAAGACTTCACAATGACATTTTTCTCTTTTTCAATGTTAACTCATTCACTGTTCTATCTTGTTCTGAAGTTTCAAAATGCGAAAACTATTTATAACATTTTCAGAACCAGATAATCGATTATTTTAAAGGATAATCGATTATTTTGTTGTTCATGATTTTTGGAAATCAACCAAGAATAGATTAATCGATTATTTTACAGGATAATCGATTATTCCAGAGAGTGATTCCTGGGATAATCAATTATTTCACAAATAATTGATTATTACAACAAGGCATCCTTTTCACCTGTTGCTGGAATAATCGATTATATTTAATGATAATCGATTATTTTGAGTCAGTTTTCAAAAACTCTATTTTATGTCTCAAAATAACTTTTCAAGTTTCTAACTCATCATCATACTCACTCTTAGTCAGATTAGATAAAGATTAACCCATGCACAAAGCACACACATGCAAAATAGGCTCAACAAAACACTACAACTTATGAGCTACTCCTATTACATATCATAATAGCCATATTTTCTTCTTGACTTTGTTTTTGACTTGTTGATGTCCGTGGTCAGCTTTGATTCTTAGAATCCACTCTTTGTTATCATCAAAACCTTCATTCTCCAAGTTTGAGTTGATTCACCACTCCATGAATCTCAACAAAACATAGTGTAATTTATTGTTTAATTATGTTATGAATATGTTATAAACGGGTATTGATGTGGAAATTATAAAACTTGTATGCGATCATGAATCTATTAGTATTTGTGGGTTCCCAAAGGAACCTTAAGAATGTATCTAAAACCTTGATTAAGAGTGAATTTGTAATAATTGCAAATTGCATGACTAAAACGAGGATTAATTACACTATAGGAACCCCCTTTAACAGGTTAAAATTGTAAAATTGTAGGAGCATTATATTTGAAAAATCACAAATTTTCAAAACTTGTTTATTGATACCACGTCAAGCGATGGCTTGGGCTCGTCGGGCGTGGGTAACACAGAATATTTGCGGCCTCATTGTTATATCCTCCCTACACTCGATGAGATGCATCCATAGGACTTCTAGAGCCCTCGCGTTTAGCATGACTGTATACTAAGAACAACATCTAGATCCCCTTCATTCTAGTGGATTCTAGATATTACACCTCATGATTTGTTTCTATAATTTATTTTAAATTTTCATACATTATAAATAGTGATTTTTATTTCTTATAATATTTTTCTTCGCTAATTTACTTTTAAAAATCATTTTTTAATAAAAAAATTTATAAATAACTTAGACATTATAATTTACTTTTAATATATTATTTTTATCATTGGAGACAAAATATTGTTTTCATTAAAAAAATATATTATATTACAATAAGAAAAAAATAATGAATTAATGTAATACCCCGCGTTTCATAAAAATATAATATAAGTATTTTAATAATTGTGATATTTTTTATTTTATTAATAGGAGATGTTAAATATTTGTTTTAATTATGTAATATATTTTAGAATATATTATATGATATTTTATTAAATAATAGTATAGTATTTTATTAAAGGGTTAAAGGGAGGTTATAATTTTTAAAAGAGGAATTTTCTAATCAAACCCTTTTTACACCTCTATTTGCATGTACACACTTCAGAGCCTGGAGAATGGGAGTGAGAAGGAAATCACCTCGGGGTCGTGCACCCATAATCTAGAGCCTATCCAGGTAAGGGAGAGTGAAAAATCTCGCTCTGGTGTGGGTTTATATGTTAGATAGTAAGATTGGCCACAATCCTATGTATGCTGTATGCCTATGTACGAGGAATTTCCCCTAATATTTCTATTTTGTTCCTTGTTCTTCTCACTCATAATTAATTACATGAATTGTTTGAATGGATGATTATTTCAAGTGTTTGGATGGAAAATTGTATGATTTGAGATCCCTATGAGTTCTTGTAGGAAAAGCTAGGGGAACTTGTTGTGATGATAATGAAAGGATAGTAGTTGTATGTGTGAATTGGATGATATTGGGAGTTAATTTACTTGTTATAGAACACATTTACTGATTGAATGATACGTTTTGGTGAATTGATGCATGATTCAAAATTATGCTTTCTACCCTATGCATTTTCTAATACGTCGTTGGGTGCCATTTTGGGCACGTTAAGCATCGTCGATGTCGAGAGAAAAGTTTTCTCTTAGGGTGTCTCACGTCAGGCATGGGATGATCCTCACCGGGTATGGAAGCTCTAGGGGTTTCCTCTGACGCTTTGTTAGGTGTGAGCTAACTCTCACCAGACGTGGACACTCCAAAGAGCTCTCGATGGTGTCCTCGTTGAGCATGGACTCGGTCACACCAAATGCGATTCAAACAGAGACTAATGTGGTCCTGTAGAGTTTCACATCGAGCACGGAACATGTTTCGTTGGTCACCATCCTGCCTATGAATTCCCCGTTGATCTTCTACTAAATTCAATGATGTAATTCCTGTATTTAATGTGGAATACACCACCAGGGAAGGTCCCTTGTGTAAAAGCTTGGGAACCAACCTTGGGGATAACTCAATTTGGAAATTTTAGTCCTACCCTCATAAGCATGAGATGTATCTTGCGCGGCTTAGCTATCCTAACTAGACCCTAGTAGTATGTCCTTATAATGAGAGTGTGTAGAGGGTGTGACCCGATATATACTCCTAGACTACTCTAGTGTGTTGCTAGTGACAATGCACAAATGTGATATTTTTACTAGCATCACATGCATGATAACATATAGTCCATGTCCATTGCATATGCATTATAATTATATCTGTTTTTGTTTATTATGTTGTGGATGAGTTAAGAATGATAACAATGTGTAACTGTGAATGCTATATCTTTTTGTATGTATTATTTGTGTTTGATTAACCAATTTTCATTCTTGCACCATAAATTAGAGTGAGACATTTCTCACTCCCTTTTCTTTTGTATTGTCTTCTTGTGATTTTTGCAAGTAATCATCAGCATGGTGTTGAGGATATTATTAGTGATGAGGCTTAGTCTTGGACGTTAAGTTTTGCTCTAATAGAACACATGACACCGAAGATCAATTAGGATTTGGTTATAATATTTAAATTGAGTAGTTTATTTTTTTTCCCTTGTATTTTGTTATTTTCGCTAAGTCTAATTTGTGTTAAAATGTGATTCTTTCTACCTTATGAATTTTGAGTCTATTTATTTTATTGAGATATTTTAGTTTTATATTATATTATGTGTTATGGTGTGTGAAGTAGAGGGTTTCACAATTAAAATGTAAAAATAACATCATAATTAACATTAAAATTAAATTATAAATAGATAAATAAATTATATTTTTTTAATAAAATAGTACTATGTTAAAAAAAAATATTTTTAAAAATAAGTACAATATTAAAAGTAATAAAAAAATTAGTATATCAAAATTAAAAAAATATAATAGTAAGTTAGATGCAATTACTTTATTTATCTAAAATAATAATGTGTTGTTTAATTAAATTACGCACTTATGTAAAAATAATCTAACTATCTCAATTTAAAATATTTTTATTTCATTTTTTTTAATTTATTAATCATGTCGAGAGTAAATTAACTAGATTTATAGTAAAGATTAAAAGAATACTTAAAAAAACACGTAAAGATCTCAAAATAAATATAAAAAAATTATACCAGGTGTCATAGAAAATTATATCTATCATAGAAAATTCTTTCAACATCAGGTATCATTACATCAAACATAAAATATGTTGGAAAGAGTCAACTTTGTTAACCCCGGCCTTTCTACAACAGGTGTAATGACTCCAAACATAAAAACAACTTTTTATGATGGGTGAAACAACACCTAACATAAAAAAAAATGCTTTAAAATTTCAAATTTGAAACCCAATTCACGTTCTATAGGCTTTGTAACATTGAACCCTTCTTCTTTCTTTTTTCTCTTCACAGGCCTTTAGAGTGTTTAAGAGTGTTGTGGATGAAGTTCCACCCTTCTCCGCGATTGACCTATGGAAAAGGAAAAGCAAGTTGTCGTGGTGGTGGGGTGCTACCTTGAAAGCTCAAAGGTTGCGAAATTCTCTTATCCTCCTTTTCATTTCTCTTATTTTCTTTCCACGGCTGAAATCTATGTAAGGGAAACTAAAACTTGAATTGTTGCTACATTTGAGTTGCATATGGTTGGATCATCATCAAAAATATGATTCATCACTGAGTTGGTTGAGTTAAGTAGATTGCATGCTGGGGTTGTGGATGTTCTTGAATGAGTTGGGTAAAAATGAGTGATCTTGATACTTTGATGGTTGCATGTGGTATTTTATGAAATTTATGTTTCATGTATAAATCTATCAGTGAAAATGAGTTGTAAATGGTGTTTAGGAAGAAATTTGAGAAGTGTAGGTAAGAAACAAATGGAAAACCATGAATATGCATAAAAACTCTACACTCAACGTTATAGTCATAGTTGAGTGCAGCAACTACAATGAAAAACTATGTTGGTAGAGATCCAGTGCTATAGCTACAGTGAGCACTATAGCTATGGGAAAAAATTGGGTTGGCAAGATCCAACACTATAGTCGCAATTGAGCGGTACAATTATGGGAAAAAATTGGGCTGACAAAAACCAACCCTAAAACACTGAATTGAGTGCTACAGTAGTGGGTAAATGACCAAATTCGGTCTTTGAATCTTCATGAAGTTGTAGCATTAGATGTTATCTTTCCAATGGCTTTGGAATCACCTAAAAATAAGGTCTAAAGCTTCAGTTATGACCTTTTTAGTAAGTAAAGTTTAAACTATCAACTTTTAGGCAAACTGTTGTTATTTTTATAATTTTCAACATTGTAGATAATGGAATTAGAACCTAAGATCTACATTAAAGTTGTTGAAAATCTTCTTGTCTTTCATATGAGATAAGGATGAGCATGATAGGAATAGTAAAACTTCCTATGCATTATTTTATGTGAAGGTTGTCATTGTACAATAAGTGATTTTGATAAGTTGTATGTAAATTATTTTGAAAATTGAAGATCCCACATAGGGTATCTTGAAGTGGTGCTCGGATAGGCCACTATTAGAAAAACCCTCCTAGAATAGGTGTGTCTCTTGGAGTAGGTTTTTGAGGTGTGTTGAGTCCCTCTAAGTCTTTAGTTAGTGGTTGAGTAAGGTAAGAGATTGAGGGCTACAACCCTTAACCAAGTACCTTGAAAAGTTGTATGGTTCCATGAAGATAATTAGTGGGTGAATTCCATATATGACTTAGTAATGCATTCCAAGATTGTGGTAAGCCTATACCCAACTATACTATTCTTAATTGTGGAATCGAACTTTCCTAATGTAAGAGTTAAGACCCGAGAAACTAGAGAAGGGATTAGTATCCCATTTTATTGTGTTAAGCTGACGCTTCAAATGTGAAAACGATTGGGTTGATTCGATATGGTAAAAATCACTTAGACTACTTATGTTATTAAGAGATCTCCCTAAGTGAATACATGATGACGCATTGGTTGACATGTTTGCATATGATATGTGTTCATATGCATTGTTGATGTCTTGTGTGACATGATTTGGATGAAATACATGGTTGCTTGGAGTGTTGTAGATTTCATGTATGATTGTGGTGTGATGTTGTATATTATATGATCGTTTTCTATATATATACATGTTTTCAAATTCTAGCTTACTCTTTATGTTTTCATGGTGGTTAAGACTCTGATGATCATACATTATATGAGAGCAAATCAGTACTAGGTATAAAGAGCTACTGTTTGGAGGGACGTGATATTTTGTTGATGGTGGTACTATTGCATGTAATTTGTATAGTCGTGTTTGACCGACACTAGGGTATAGAATTATTTGAGATTATTGTATACACACACACACACACACACACACACACACACATATATATATATATGACTTGTTTATATCCATTCAAATTTACTTTTATACTCATGTTATATGTATATATGTATGGTGTATTTCTTCCTTTAATCCTGTATGTCTTACTAATTTAGTTTCTGTTGCTAGTGGTAGTGATTCCATTTAGGGTGACGATCATGACGGGTTGTTACACTCTTCTTTATGTTTTTGTCTTTTTTTCTTCATTGTTCTCCTTTTCCCACATCGACGTAAATTATTTTCTTCTTTTACTTTCTTTTTTTGTGTTTTCTGTTATGTGGTGGTTTGGAAGTAAACATGGTGGTGTTCAAATGTAAAATGTGATGGTTGGAAAAAAAATGTGAGAACAAGAGGGAAAGAGGGAAACATGAAGAGATGTGGCAAGAAAGAAAAAGTGTAGCAATGAAACGTGAAAAGATCGACGAAAGAGAAAGTGGGGTAGCAAAACATAAAGAGATACAATAAGAGTGAAAGAATGCAACGACAAATGCAAAGAGATACAATAACGAGAAAGAAAGAGCAACATGAAAAAGAAATAAGAAAAGATGCAAAGAGAGGGAAAGAATGCAGTAGAGAAAAATTTTACAACCTAAAAGAATAAAACTTTTTATGTCAATTATTTTTTATAACCAACATAGAAAGTCAATATTTTTTTATGTTAGTTATTTTTATAATCGACATAAAAAATAACCAACATAAAAATTTAACTATTTATATTATCAAAATTTATGACAAATCTAAAATTAACATAAAAAAAATCATTTTTATCTATCATAAAAAGTGGCATAAAGATTAATGTATCTCAATTCTTAAAAACTAAGTGTATTTTATATGCCTATTAATTTGAAGAATTTACTTAATACTAATTTAATTTTATTTATTAGATGAAATATCTAAGGATACAATATATTGCACATTATCTTCTTCTGCTTTTTTTTTTTTAGTGAAGGAGGAAAAGAGAAAAAAGTCAAAAATCAATTCGAATTCTCCTAAGTCGTATCCATGGATAAGGTGCTTAATTTAGCATGTGTGATTGATATCGTGGTCCAAGACCAAATCTAACAACGTGATTAAAGTAACACTTAATTTCAAATCGCATCAACATCTACAATGATCATGCAGAAAGATGTTTTAATAAAGTTATTAGTTTTATGTCGGGTAAGAAATACCATTTTTCTTTTATATGAAAAATCAATAATCCGAACTTTAAAAAGATTGCTTCAAAATTTTGCAATTAATTAAGTTAAAAGAAATCAAATTTAGGTTATAAGTTTAATTACTCCTCTTTACTATTTTATTTAACCAATTTGAATCCTCAATTGTAAAAGAGGTTAATGCCATAAAAGATGTAACGGTGGAATTTACTTTTAGATATTGTTAATTTTGGTTTTAGTCATTTAATTTTTTTTGTTAATTTTAATTCTTTTAAATAAAATTTACAAATAATTTTTCTTACTTACTGGTCACATAATATACATATAAATATATTACATCACTTGTTAATCATTTAGTGACATAATTAGCTACTTGTCCTATCACAACTAAAAATCTATAGAAATCCTTTTCTTAAAATCCTTTTAAAGAAAATAATAAAACATCAAAAACAAATTGAATTTTACATAAACTAAAAAAAACATATATGCAAGACAAGATATAACATCATAACTTAATTGCATTCCAAGGTCTTGCCCACCTTTTGATTCAACAGTAAATATGTACTTAATCAACTTAGCTAAAGAGTAGGGTTGAATTCTACCCCCAAATTCATAATTATCTACCCTAGAGAAACTTTATTCCACTATCTTGAATCCATGTTTGGAGACTTTCTTTTTCAAATGCATAATACTAAATGAGATCCAAATTTTCTTTGATCTAATCTAATTCTTTTTCTATCAGTCATGTATACAAGATTTTTGTACTCCATAGTAGTGTCCAGTGAGATGTCAGTCTTGATGAATGTTTATTAGAAATCTCAAAACAAATATATATATATATAAAGGATAATTTTTATTTTATAAATTTTTTTTGTAAGATTGAATTAAATTCATATGTTTTTAGATAAATTTTTGAAGAGTGTTTCTACAAGAATAAGAAAAAATTAAATAAAATTCTACATAAACTAAAACTATCTCTTATACATAAATTATTTTGTAAATTTTTTCTCTTATTAATTTTTCTAAAATTCTATTTTTAATTCATGCTTATGAAAAATTTTATTATGATTTTTCCTTTTATTTTCTTCTTCTAAAATTGTTTCTTGGTAAGTTTATCCAAATAAATCCTCAACCTCACATTCTTAAAACTTATCTATGAAGAAAATTTGGTAAAAATATTCATTATTGATTCCTTTAGTTTTTTTCAAAAGATATTAATCTAAGAGTTAATAACCTATACACCGTCAGTATAAATTTTTTTTACACTGATAACCAATCATATCTTTAAATAGTGTCATGTCATTTGCTCATTTAATCAAATAAAAGTAAAATAAAATAATTTAAAAGATATGATTGATTGTCAGTGTAAAAAAATTTACACTGACAGTATATGAATAATTAACTCTTAATCTAATTTCCTTATTACTGAACGAGTATGTAGACCAATTCTTATAAGTTTTGCTATTCATAATAACTCTACCTAACTTAAACATGATTGTTTTCATTTTTGTCATAGATAAACTTGTAAAATAAAAATTATCTTATTTTACATATTTTATTTTGATCATATCACTAATTAGTAGAATTTTTAACGCACATCTATTATGTTTTGAACATAAACATATCGAACATCTTCATGGTCAAAATTTGAACCTCTCACTATTTAGGAGCCAAACCCATTGCCACTTTGTTGGTTAATTTCTTTTTATTTAATTTCCTTGAAAAAAAAAATTGATGTGCCCTACATCTTAGGGAACAAACTGTAATGTGGTAGGTACATTGTCGATTCTTTGCTTTTCGTTTCATGCTTCCTTTCCTTGGGTCACCCATAATCACAGCACAAATCTCGACCTCACCACTTGAATAATAATTTCTCTTATTCCTCTGAAATGTTGGGAACAAGAAAAATGTCATATTTCATTGATATATAACGGTAATTATGAGCATACTGATTTCATAGGTGGCTTTGTTTTGTCCTTTAGATAGTCACAACATTTTAGGGAAAAACCTTGACTAAGAGTTGTTCGTATATGAAGGTTTACATTGTATGAATTTAAATCATGATATCACAAATAATAAAAAAAAGCCTTGATATTATATAGAAAGTTTGTTCCCGGAAGAAAGTGCTAAGAAAAAGACTTTCCACCTTATAACTTTTGTTCTTATTTTCGTTTTTGCTGAACATACATATGTAGTCCTCCCCACATATCTTTTTCAGGAAACTATGATTAAAGTAAAGTTGGACCACTATGCATGACTAGTATCTGTGTGGCTGCTTCCGCATACAACTATTTAAGAATTTTAATGTTCCACACATATATAGAGAGAGAAAGGAGAAAGGAGAGATTTGTTTATTTCGGAAGTTTATCTAAACTCTACTCCGTTCAATAACTCATGTTTTATATCAAGTTTTAATGATTCAACCGTTGAATTTCAAGTTCTTAATACATAGATCAAACTTACAAATTTTCAAGAAATTTAAAAATTATTTGATACTTCATTTCATTAATTCAAATCAATGAAAAAAAAAATGATTTTATGATTATCTGTTCATTTGAATTAATTAAATGAAGTATCAAATGATTTTCAAATTTTTTAAAATTTATAGACTTCATCTATACATTTAAAACTTTAAATTCAACAGTTAGATCATTGAAATTTGATGTAAAACATGAATTATTAAACTAAATAAATTTAGATAGACTTATTCCGGGAGTAAATGGATTTCTTCTTATATATATATATATATATATATATATATATATATATATATATATCAAAATATTTGTAGGAAAAAAGAATGAAAGATAAACTAAGGTTCTTTTATAATTTAAAATTAGTGTCATACATAAGTTAAAATTAATTTATGGAAAACTAAACGAGAAAATTTATATAAATTAACTTATATTTATTAATAATAAATTAATTTCAACTTATGGGGAAAAAAAACCTCTCTTATAAATGTTTATCTGTTATGTGATCATTCAAAATTAAAAGCTTATATTTTACTTGTGCATAAAAGGATTCAATATATTATATGAAATTGGTCCGTATGTTTTTCCTACTTTAATTGTGAAACTGCTTCTCAAATCCAAATATGTTCAGTTTGGCTAATTTTCATAAATTTTAAATGTATCTAAAAATATTAATTACTTAAGAAAAAAAAAACTAATTAAAAGAGACTTATAGTGTAAACTAATTGCCAGTTTAAAATTTTGTTAAGTACTTGTACGAATTGCACTTGTAGTACATATTTAAAACAACTCATACTGAAGGCAATGTCTTGAAAGAGAAAGAGATTAAGAGAAGAAATATTGGAAGAAATAATTAGAAGAAATGTTTAATTTCAGGTGCAAGTTGAGTACTTGAGTATGCTTTAAAAATAAAAATAAAAACTTTTTCTTTTCTCTTTTTCCCCACATGTACAATAATGCAAGTATAAGCAATTAAATGTGGTGTTCACGTGGTCCCCTGGAACGTGATCAATGTAGAGATTCATCAGATCCACCTAATTGAAATTATTCAGATGACGTACTCGAATATTAAAATTTGAGTTTCATTAAGATTTTTTTCGACAAAGATAAGACACTTTTATTTGGTTAATTCAGACAAATATAGTTAAAACCAAAGAAAAAAAAAAGTTAAAATAAATCTAATGCAGGCCCTAAAATTGGATAAACAAAATCCCAAAACTCCATGGATATTAAAATGATTGATGCCCAAAATTTCCTAATAAAACCGGATATCTTGACAACTAATAAACATGGGTGTATTAATTTATTGATATTAATGGTTTTCTTTTGAATATATATATATATATATATATATGAGAAGAGTTATAATAACACTGGTGTAATTTTTACTAAATATTACACCCTTTAATAACTTTATATTAAATGTGAATTTTGTAAATTTAACCATTAGATTAAAAGTTCATATCACTTTTATATCTCTTAGATTTACAAAATTTCCATTTAATTTAGAATTATTGAGCGGTATAATACTTAGTAAGAATTACACTAGTGTTACTATAACCTTCCTCATATATATATATATATATATATATATATATATATATATATAAATTGACAATTAGATTTGATACTTCATTCTTATAAAATAAAATTGACGTAATATATTTATTTTAAAATATACTAAAATATGAACACTTTGATTACCTTTAAGTTATTGTTAAATTTTAACAATATTAAACAAAGTTTATAACTTTAATAGAATAAATATGACCTCTACATTAAGCTACACCAACATCAAATTGTCAATTTGTATATATATATATATATATATATATATATATATATATATATATATATATATATATATGTTGTACTATCCACATTGGACACTGAGCCCAAGCCCCGCACAAGTCCAAGTTTGGCGCCCAAGCGTCGCACAGCCTCGGATAGGCGCTACATGACATCGGTCAAAACAAAGGCCTAATGCCTGTTAGGCCACGACCAATCTCAAGCCTAGATCAATCTTATCCTTGCCCAAGAGGAAACCCTAATTCCACATCAAGGTACGTGCACTATATAACGAGACACTCATACGATCAATTACTAACTTTAGCATCAGAGTCTCTTTTGCAGGTACCACCCCCACTCGGAGCAGCCGACATACCCAGCAAGGAAGGCTCACCAATCTTGCCTAGCAGATCGTCCCTCTCGACTGATCTTCGATAAGAACATTTGGCACCCACCGTGGGGCTGATCAAGCAGTCTCTTATCGGCCACGCTTATGGTTTTCACCCGAAGCCATAGTAGAAGAGCAACAGATGAAGTAGAACAAGCACCCAGGATGGAAGGAGAAGCGACCCTACAACGACTGATCGAACAGGTCGAACAGATGCAGCAGCGGCACACCGTTGACTTGGAAAATATGCGTACGCGCCACGAAGCTGACTTGGCGACGCTACGGGCAGAGAACGAGCACATTCGTGCTCAGCTCCATCAATGGCCCCCGCATGTACCTCCTCAGCCAAGCAACCAACACGAGGAGGAGCACTAATCGGTCTCTCCACCACCAACAGCACCGAGGGTAGCCACTCACCAATCAACAACACATCGGTCACATTCGCCGATGCAAAGATCGGATCAGGAAGTCAGTAATGCACCAACCTTGGCTCCATCACAACGGGCCAATGTCCGCCGCCACCCCTTCATGGACGGCATCATGGAGACACCTATCCCCTTCGACTTGAAACCCTTGAACATCGACCGATATGACAGGTCCACCGATCCCGACGAGCACACAGATCTCTATGTCACACAACTGAACCTCTACACCAACGACGACACCATCTTGTGTCGGGTCTTCCCGACCTTACTAAAAGGATCGGCACTCGCATGGTACACCCAACTACCACCAGGGTCGATCAACAACTTCGACGCCTTGGTTAGGCGATTTACGGCACAGTATGCAAGCTGACCCCACCACATCACCTTGGTCGCCTTAGCCAATCTCAAGCAAGGTGACGACAAGCCGCTGCACAAATTCATGGAGCGATTCGCCAACATCGCCATCAAGATCTGCAACCTAAACCTCGAGGTTGCCCTACACTCCATGCTCATGGCACTCAAGCTGGGTCCCTTCGTCAATAGCCTTTGTCAGTGACCTCCCCTAAACATGGACAAACTCTATGCCCGAGCTGCCGGGTACATTCAGATGGAAGAGCACACGGCGTTCCGCGACCAAGTTCGGGGGAAACCACAAAGGAAACAAGACCATGGCCACAAAGATAAGATGAGAGTGTCCAACGACAACCAATTCAAAAAGACTAGGCCGAACAAAGGCAGGAAGTACGACTTCTACACCTCCTTGAACGCACCCCGAGTACACATACTGGAGGAGGCTAGTAACACTGACCTGATTACCCTGCCACCACTCGGGCACAGCCCCAGTAGCACGGACAAGTCCAAACATTACTGGTACCATAGAAACTATGGTCACACAACCGAAAAATGTCGCACACTCAGGGACCGCATCGAGGAACTCGTCCAAGGAGGGAACCTCGGACAATACGTTCAACGACAACAATCTCACAACGGAGGCTACCATGGACACAGACGAGGATGTGGACGAGGCTGAGGCTCTGGTGCTCAAGTGGACTAGCCCTCCGGATCCCAGCAAAACATCGGCAGAGCAGTGCAAGTCGAGGTAAGTCATGATACAGGAACGACTCCCTTACGTTGAGTCATCAATACAATTACAGGTGGCTTCACAAAGGGAGGCTTGAGTAGATCAGCACGCAAAAGACACTTGCGTAGCATCAACAATGTCCATGCGGATACCTCAGCCCCACATCACAACACACCACCCATCATCTTCACAGATGATGACTATGTTAGCATCTGCCTAAACCAGGATGACCCCATGGTCATTGCGGTGGAGGTAGCTAACTGGGAGGTCCACAAGATGCTAATCGACCAAGGAAGCTCGCCAGACGTCCTATATTGGCTGACATTCCTAAGGTTAGACATCCCTCATTCTCTCATTCAACCTCACACAAAACTCCTAGTTAGTTTTGCAGGAGAACGAGTTCACACTCAGGGATACATAGAGCTGCTGGCAACCTTTGGGACACCTCCCAACACAAGAAGAACCATGGTCAAATACCTCCTCGTTGATGCCAACACATCATACAACATCATCATAGGAAGGCTGACTTTAAACCAACTCAGAGTTGTGGTGTCCACCCCGCATCTGACGATGAAATTCCCAAGAGGTAACGACCAGATAATCTCGGTCAAGGCAAACCAAAGAACAGCTCGGAAATGCTATGATGAATGTTTAAACGCATCTTCTCCGGCAGAGGTGCAACGCCGAGGTGATTATCCCACTATCGCTCACATCACTCAGGCCGACATTACTGACCTGGATCTGAGGTTGGAGTCCCATGACAACCGGCCAAGCCTAATTGATGAGCTAGCTGATCTTCAAATCAGAAAACTCTTCGGCCAATGCACCAAGATAAGCCAACATCTGAGCTCGGAACTATGACAACAACTCGTAACCGAGATCTCCAAAAATGTCGACCTATTCGCGTGGTCTAGTGCCGACATGCCTGGTATAGACCCTAATCTCGTCTGTCACAAATTGGCAATTCACAAAGAGACAAAACCAGTGGCTTAGAGGAAACAAAAGGTTGGCGGAGAAAGATGAGAAGCCATCATAGCTAAGACACAAAAGCTAATGAGAGCAAGATTCATCCGAGAAGTCCGATACACTACGTGGCTGGCCAATGTAGTGCCTGTCAAAAAGAACTCAAGGAAGTGGCGTATGTGCATCTACTACATCGACCTGAACAAAGCCTGCCCCAAAGACGCCTACTCCCTACCAAGCATTGTGATGGAGCTACTTGGAGAAGAATGTTGATTCTTTAAGTTCTCCATGCAAGGACCGAAGAAACTCTTGAGGATGCTTTGAGATGAAGTTCGAAACTCCTTGAAGCAAACTTCAATGGAGTAGAAGCACTTGAAGTGGTTCGGTTACTCCTTAGCTTGTGAAGGAAGCTTGAGGAACCAAGGCAAAGGTTGAAAACCTTTGGTGAGAACCTTAGAGAGAAAATTCTCTTCGATTTTGGGAGAGACTCTTGAGAGAGAAATCTGAAGTTTTATTTCTCAAATGTTCAAAAGTGAATACAAGAGTAGAAAATACAAATATATAGGGAGAGGTAGCTTGTAGTGTAAGCTAACCTTAACCATGGTTCACTAGGAACCATGGTAAGGTGTAGCTAACCATCCATGGTTTCTAAAACTTGTAGGAGAAGCTAACCTTGACCATGGTTTACTTAAGAACCATGGTAAGGTCAGCCAAACCTACTAAGGTTTAAAAGCTTGGAAGGCAAGCTTCAAAGCTTGAAGGAGAAGCTAGAATTCAGCCAAGAACACAAATGAAGAGCTAGGCGGCCAAGACTCCAAAATGCTCCTTGATTTATTTCAAAAATATTTGATTTGGTTTAGTTAGGTTCATCATATGATGATGAGACCTAGCTAAATCAAATCTATGAAAAATTAGGAGCAAAATGAGTCTAATATGCAAAATTTTGCCTAGGCCCAATTCTGGTCTAATTACTAGTCACACCATCAAGCATTGCTAAATGCCACCCCTTTTTCCCTACTGAAGAAATATAAAATGAATGTATCAGAAAAAGTGGTTAAATAGAGTTAAACTCTCCAAGTAACCCACCCTAAAAACAATATAAAATCACTAATTAAAAGCAAGTAAAGTGCCTCACAAATACAAAGGCAAAAAGTGAACCTATACAAAAGAACTATGTACAAAATATACACAATTAGAACTAGGCCTTCTCTTCATGATAGAGTAGTCCAAATGAAGAGTGCCTTGGGCTTGAGAATCACATTAGTCTTCAAGAGGTCTAACTCTTCTTATATTCTTCTAGCCATAGCTCTAGTAACTAGGCCCTTGGCCCATGGTCTATCATCCCCTCCTTCTTGAGAAGGATTTGTCCTCAAATCTGTAGGTTCATCTTCCTCATCATAACCTGCAAAGGGAATAAGATCACTAACATTAAAAGTGTTGCTTACTCCATAATCACTGGGAAGATCTAACCTGTAGGCATTATCATTGATTCTTTGGAGGACCTGAAATGGACCATCTCCTCTTGGATTGAGTTTAGACTTCCTTTGAGAAGGAAACCTTTCCTTTCTCAAATGAAGCCAAACCCAATCTCCTTCCTCAAAAATGAGGTTTTTCTTTCCTTTGCTTCTTTCTAAAGCAGTTCTCTCATTTTGTTGTTGTATATGAGTTTTAACCTTCTCATGCAATTTCTTTACAAATTCAGCCCTAGATACCCCTTCTTTATGAAAATAGTGAGAAGAATCTGGTAAGGGTATTAGGTCCAAAGGAGTAAGAGGGTTAAAGTCATATACAACCTCAAAAGGTGAGATTTTCGTAGTCTTATGGACTACCCTATTATAAGCAAATTCAATATGGGGCAAGTACTCATCCCAAAACTTATGGTTACCCTTAAGAACTACCCTTAACATTGTAGATAGGGATCTATTAACTACTTATGTTTGCCCATCAGTTTGAGGGTGGCAAGTAGTAGAGAAAAGTAGTTTAGTTCCTAGCCTACTCCAAAGAGTTTTCCAGAAATGGCTAAGGAACTTAGTGTCCCTATCTGAAACAATGGTTTTGGGTAGACCATGAAGCCTAACCACTTTCTTGAAGAAGAGTCTTGCTATGTTGCTTGCATCATCTATTTTGTGATAGGGTATAAAATGGGCCATTTTACTAAATCTGTCCACTATCACAAAAATAGAATCCATGCCTCTCTGGGTTTTGGGCAAGCCCAAAATAAAGTCCATACTGATATCAACCCATGGAGAGTTAGCAACTGGTAAGGGTGTATAGGAGCCATGAGGCATTACTTTAGACTTTGCTTGTAAACAAGCTATACATCTAGAGCAAAACCTCTCAACATCCCTTCTCATATGGGGCCAAAAGAATTTTTCTTTTAAAAAACTTACACTACTAGAAAAATTAATATTTGTGACGAATTTTGTGACGGAAAAAATAGCATCGCTAATAGTGACGCATTTTGTGAGGGAATTTTAAGTTTTGTGACGGACAAGAATTTATTGACTTTTGTGACGGATTTTGTGACGGAATATATTCCGTCTCTAAAAATCCGTCACAAATTTCGTCACTGAATCAAAAAAAAAATATTTGTGACGGAAAAATTTTCGTCTCTAAAAACCCGTCACAAATTTCATCACTAAATAAAAAAAAATGTTTGTGACGGATTTTGTGACGGAATGAACTTCGTCTCTAAAAAATCCGTCACAAATTTCGTCACTAAAATGAAAGAATTTAGTGACGGATTTTTCCCTCTCAAAATTCCGTCACAAATAGGTTAAAATATTTTGTGACAAATTGTTCCCTCTCAAAATATTAAATTTTATTTATGAAACTTTTATATTTAAGAATTATGCATAATTAAAGAAAATATGTTAATTTTTTTTAAAAAAATAATAAAATTAAAAATATTTTATTTCATTAAAGGACTGAAAAAATTATGAAATTCATTTAATTAAATAAAAAATTGTCAATTTTGAACATAAGAAACTAAGACATTCATTAAAAATATTTAAAAAAAAACTTGTGAAAATAAAAAAAAATATTAATTTAATTTTGGCTTAATTACATTTTTGATCCCTCAAGTATTGTAATTTGCAATTTTGATCCCTAAGATTTTAATTGGATAATTTTAGTCCCTAAAGAATTGTAATTGTGCAATTTTAGTTCTTTAATTTTTAATTGAACAATTTTAGTCCCTCAAATATCATAATTGTACAATTTGAATGTCTCCCATTAAAAATTTAATAATTTTAAAATTTTAATATATATATATATATATATATATAAAATAATTTAAAATTATATAATTATTTGCTTATTTAAGTTAGCATATACTATAATTTTTATTAATGTAACAAATGATATATATTTAATATTACTAAATAAATAAAATGTATATATTATTAATAATTTAATATTGCTAATAAATTAATATCAATAATATTTTTAGTATATTTATAGATAAACTCATAATTTGATAAATATAACTTAGTATATGTTAATATAATTTTACAAAAATATAAATATACTAGATAAGATATGTATATTTATAATTAATATACTTATAATTTTGTAAAAGTATATTAATATATAATAAGTTATATTTATCAAATTATGAGTTTATCTATAAATACACTAATAATATTATTGATATTAATTTATCAATGATATTATAAAAATAATAATATATAAATTTTATTTATTTAGTAATAATAAACAATTATACTAATAGAAAATTCGGGATGTTACAATTTGATATATTAATGAAAATTATAATACACGTTGATTTGAATAGACAAATAATATAATTTTAAAATATTGTATATATATATATATATATGTATATATAGTAAAATTATGAAATTTTTAATGAGAGAGACTAAAATCACACAATTATGATATTTAATAGACTAAAATTGTTCAATTAAAAATTGAAGAACTAAAATTGCACAATTGCAATCTAAAATTACCCAATTAAAATCTTAGGGATCAAAATTGCACAATTGCAATACTTAAAAGATCAAAAATACAATTAAGCATATAATTTTTTAGCTAAAAAAGTTAAAAATGAATGTGTAATTAGAAAAGTTTAAAATATTTATTTTTTAATTTAATAATTTAATTATAATATAATAAATTTTAAAAAAACTTATAAATTAAAGTAAAGAAATCAGAAGTGTCAATTTTTTTTTCTAAGTTATTGATTTCTTATTTTTTAGTTTAGTTGTTTATTGAAAAATGTCTTTCTAATGTCATAATTTTATAATTTTAAAGTGTAAATTTTTAGTTAAAAAATTAAAAGTTTCTTATTTTATGTTAATAAAATAATATCTTTTAATTTCGTTATTTTTATGTTTAAAAACAAACTATAAATTAATGTAATTTAGATTTAAAAGTGACAAGGATAATTTACAAGTTTTTAATTATTTTTTTTAACTTTAATTGCTTCTAAATGAAGGAAAAAAAGTAAGAAAACAAGATATCTTGAAACCCTTCATTGAGTCATATCTAACAAATTATGAGAAACAATCCCACACTCTAGTGAATAAATTTTTATCAATACCATAGTACTTGACTCAACCATGGGTTTGACAGTAACACATGGTCGTTATGAATTCGATTAACAAGAACATGGAGAGGTTGGGAACCTTATATCGAATATTTAATTCGAATGAAAATAGAAAGTACTACTACTGTGATGAATTGGAATGCATATTCGATAAACCCTAAACACTTTGATTTTGAAATGCAAGAATTGCTTTGCTCCATCCTCTTTCAACTGTCAATAATTTATCTGTTTTAAATTATGTCTTATTTTTATTATAAAAACCAACAAAACTGTAAAATTGGATAACCAACAAAACTACTACATGAAGGTTATTTTTTAATAAAGTGGAGACCAAAACCTTTGTATTTCTTTTATCTTTAGTTAAGTTATAAATAAGTTTAAATTGATTTTTTTTTAAAATGAGTAAACATGATTTAGATTATAAAAAATGACTAAATGTAATAATTTATTGTAGATTTTATTTATAATTTTTTTTTTGGAAAAAACTCAAATGAAATCAAATTTCTAAATAAAATATTCAAAATAACATAAATTTAGTTATTTGAATTTTTGTAATTAAAAAACCATAAGAATTATATAAATTTCAAAATTCAAAATTAGGCTAATTTTAAAATTGAATTTATAATAAAATATGATTATATATTTAAATTTTTAAAAATGAATTTAGAAATTATTGAAACGATAATTTATATTTATGTTATTTTATATAAAAAAAATGAATTTGGTAAATAGAAATATCTTAAATTTAGATTTTTAATAAGTTGAATATGTAATAACTCAAAATTGCTGGTGGCCGGAACGGGCCGTTTCAAAAGTGAAACGGGCCGTTCCGGAATAAGAAAAATGCCCAAAACTGGAGAAGCAGAACGGCCCGTTCTCATAACCAGCAGAACGGCCCGTTCTGCTTCTCCAATATAGGGCATTTTTGTTATTCCGGAACGGCCCGTTTCACTTTTGAAACGGCCTGTTCCGTCTACTGTTACGGAATAAATTTAAATTCAGTATAAAAATAATAATAAATGATTATAAAAACTAAAATTAAATAACTTAGTTAAAAAATGACTATAATTAATAATTTAATGTAAAATTTGTTTAAATTTTTTTGAAAATAAATAATAAAATAAATCCTCCCTTTCGTCTTCTTCGCTTTTTAGAAATGTGTTGACAAGATAATGGATAATATATTTATTTTTAGATAAAACTTAAATGCAATATTAAATGCTAGAGGGAACCGGCCAAGTTAACTATATATAGAGTATCATACAAAGAAGGAGAGTGACACTTAAGTATTCTTAATTAAGATTTATATTAAAGTTTATATTAATATTTTATTGTTGAATTTATTGTATTACCCTTTATCAAAATTTTCTGGTATTAAGTGCATTTATATATTTAGAGTTTTATAAATGTTACACTCAAAATGTGAGGAAATGTATTAAAAATTTTATATTGAATAATGATATAACTAAAATAAAGTATATATAAATAATAAAAATTCGTACATTACAAATCACTTATATATATATATATATGATTAAGAAATAACTTATTTAAGATATATTATATAATAAGTTTTTATATAATAAGATCTTAATTATAATTAACATTAAACATTCAATGAATTCGAATAATGATATGTTTTAAGAAATAACTTCTTTAAGATCTTATATAATAATTTTTAGAGATTTAATGAATTGAGTAAAATTTATATTAAAGATAATATATAATTAAGATTTGTAAGTTATTGATTATAATACTTTTTAGTTACCGTATTTACCAAAAAATTATTTTTAATTAAAATATATTTTAGAATTTTAGTTAATTCATTATCATTCACTCACTTGATTAAAAAGTGATAAAATATAATTAATTTTTAATTAATTTAATAAAATAAAAACTTTAAAATATATATCTAAAATCTGTAACAATTTCTTAAATACAAATATTTAATTAATTAATTTTAATATATACTAAATTTAATATTAGAAAATTTATAAATATTTTAGTTATAATTTTTATTATCTTTTGATTTAATATTGGATTTCTTTTGATGGTGAAAGATATTTACCTGGATTTGAGTTATGATTGTTATAATCTTTTGATTTAATATTGAATTTTATTTATTATAAAACATAATAAATAAAATCTAAAATCTAGAGCAATTTCTTTGATACAAATATGTAATTAATTTTAATATATAATAAATTTAATATCAGAATATTTATGATAATTTTAGTTATGATTTATATAATATTTTGATTTAATATTAAATTTCTTTTGATTATAATATTTTAATATATTTTATTTAAAATATCAGTTAACATATTTTATTATATTTTCATTTTAATTTATTATAAAATAATTAGAATATTTAATTTAACATTATTAAAAAAATAATCATTATAAAATTTATTCTTTTTTAATTTAATTATTTATTATAATACTTTTTAGTTACCGTATTTACCAAAATATTATTTTTAATTAAAATATATTTTAGAATTTTAGTTAATTCATTATCATTCACTCACTTGATTAAAAAGTGATAAAATATAATTAATTTTTAATTAATTTAAAAAAAATAAAAACTTTAAAATATATATTTAAAATCTGTAATAATTTCTTAAATATAAATATTTAATTAATTAATTTTAATATATAATAAATTTAATATTAGCAAATTTATAAATATTTTAGTTATAATTTTTATGATCTTTTGATTTAATATTGGATTTCTTTTGATGGTGAAAGATATTTACCTGGATTTGAGTTATGATTGTTATATAATCTTTTGATTTAATATTTAATTTTATTTATTATAAAACATAATAAATAAAATCTAAAATCTAGAGCAATTTCTTTGATATAAATATGTAATTAATTTTAATATATAATAAATTTAATATCAGAATATTTATGATAATTTTAGTTATGATTTATATAATATTTTGATTTAATATTAAATTTCTTTTGATTATAATATTTTAATATATTTTATTTAAAATATCAGTTAACATATTTTATTATATTTTCATTTTAATTTATTATAAAATAATTAGAATATTTAATTTAACATCATTAAAAAAATAATCATTATAAAATTTATTCTTTTTTAATTTAATTATTTATTATAATACTTTTTAGTTACCGTATTTACCAAAAAATTATTTTTAATTAAAATATATTTTAGAATTTTAGTTAATTCATTATCATTCACTTATTTTATTAAAAAGTGATCAAATATAATTTATTTTCAATTAATTTAATAAAATAAAAACTTTAAAATATATATTTAAAATCTGTAACAATTTCTTAAATACTAATATTTAATTAATTTTAATATAGACTAAATTTAATATTAGAAAATTTATTGTGATTTTATTATAATTTTTATTATGTTTTGATTTAATATTGGATTTCTTTTGATTATAAAACATAGTAAATAAAATCTAAAATCTGTATCAATATCTTTGATAAAAATATTTAATTAATTTTTAGTTTCCCTCTAAAACCCTAGGTGAAATTGGAGAAGATCAGCAGCGGTGTGCCTGTAGCCCATCCCTGACAGCGGATTGCCACTGCTTCACCTCTGGCTAGAACGCCACTGCCTTCTCTACCCATTGGTACGACTCATTCACTATCTTTCCATCCCAGCCGGCTTCCGTAGAACAAGACATTAGCAGTTAGCAGTTAGCAATGTGGAGAAAAATATTTGGGCACTCTAGGTGAAATTTGCTTCTTCAAAGGTAAAGTTAATAAAATTTCCCTAAAGCATAAACAATTCCACTTAATTAGAACTAATAAATGAATCCCTAAACATTGAGAGATCCCTGTGGAGAGAGTTAGCTATCAAATATAAAAATTAAAAATTAAAAATAAAATTTATAAAACTATAAGAAAAATAAAATAATAATCATGGATGAAGTATAAGAGATGAGTTAATAAAAATGAAAAATAAAATGTAGAAAAGATAAGATATTTTACACACTTTAGTTTTGGTTGTGGTAAGGAAGCAAGTATTTTTCTAGAAGCAAGAGTGTTTTATAAGTGAAAGCTGAAAGAAAAGCCTAACCCTAACCCCCTTCCTCTCCCGCTCCCTCTCCCTCTCCGCCACCGCTCCTCCCTCCCTCTCCGCCCTCTCCTTCCTCCGCCGCATCTCCCTCGCGGCCTCCCCCTCCCTCTGTTGCCTCCTCCTCCCCGCCACCCCCCTCCATCCGCGCCCTCTCCACACGCGCCACCACCTCCTCCCTCAACGACCCCAATCCCAACTGGTCCAACCGCCCCCCCAAGGAAACCATCCTCCTCGACGGCTGCGACTTCGAACACTGGCTCGTCGTCATGGAGAAGCCCGAAGGCGACCCCACCCGCGACGAAATCATCGATTCCTACAAACGCACACAACCTCTCGAGACAGCATCTCTCTCGCGACATTCAACACACACTATCGTAGGCTCTTCTAGTCATCCAAATCCACAAACGCCCAGTCTCGAAGGAGCTCTCGCGAGTGGTGCACCAAATCCACAAACCTCTCCGAGGAGCTGTCTCGAAATGTGGTATTGGTCTTGCACGAGTTCTTCGCCAAAGGGAAAAGTAAAAGATTTGTAAGTTAACTTGCAAATTATTTTGGGATTTTTTTTTATAATTTCACCAGGTGTTGACATTTGCCCTAATTTGTTCTTGCACTCTAAGTTCTTGGCTTTCTTGAGGTAGCATATGTCATTTATATGTTTGCTTTTTTCGTTCTTCTTTCTTGAATCAGTGTAAAATGGAATGTACGACATACATTTGCTTGTTGATTCTGCAGTAGAAATAGAAGCTACCGATCTTATTTCCTTGATTGGTAATTTCTTGGAAAGAACTCACTTGTAAATTTTATGTTGATATTTTTCAAATTGGAATGGGGAGAACGAGGTGCTTGTTAATTAGATCTACCATGCCTTTAATAGCTTTCTCAGAAAATGGTTAACATCTTAATGGAGAAAAAAAATTCATAGATAATTTTTAGTGAAGTTGTATTGAAAGTTGACTCGTAAGTTTGTCATCTCCGTTCCCACCCACCATACCAATTTGGTTATAAGAAAGTTTCATTTTCTCGAGCAGACCCTGAAACACAAGCTATTTTTTGGGTTTGAACTTGAAATTTGCACAAAGCACTGGCTCTCTATCTTGAGATGAAAATTAATTTAATCTGTGGAACAGGGGTGTAAAGTATTGGACACTTAACTGTATGGTTGAAAGGCCTAACTTTGCAAAAGCTTAAACTGTTAGTAGAACTTAGAAGGCTATGAATGATTTGTATTTAATATTTCTAACTAGCTTTTCCTGATGTTTCTTAATGGTTATTTTATTATGAATGTTTGTAGTCTATTATTGAGAAGGTGAGAAGAGGAGATTATCTTGGAAAGACTGTTCAGGTATGTTTAATCATTCTGATTCTGATTTCTCCTCTTTGAAGCTTTTGTAATTGTTGTTGGTGCCTTGATTTCATTTTGCTTTTCCTTTGTTTGTAGGTTGCTCCACACATTACAGATGCTATCCAAGAGTGGATAGAATGTGTTGCAAAGATACCAGTTGATGGGAAAGAAGGGCCAGCTGATGTTTGTGTTATTGAATTGGGTGGAACTATAGGTAAATAATACTCAGAGGAAACTTTTAATCAATACTAAGATAGAAATTGATTTTTAGTACTATTATTATAATTCAATTATCCATTCAAAATTTTTCGTATTTTAACTTTAAAAATCATGGGTTAGGTAGAAATAGAAAACTAAAAATTGAAAATGACTTCTATTTGGCTAATAGTGAGAGAACCGATGTAGAACCGATGTAAAATATGCATCTTGTGGGTTTTGGATTTTGATTATTTAGTGTGGTTGGTTTGGTTTTTGTAGTGAAGAGGAAGCCCGGATGAAGATATATTCTGTTTCGACTAGGCACTACTTTGCGTTTGGTGCGCTTGTGTCTCAAGAGCTTTCTTACAAGATTAAAGGTATATGTTGTTTTTGAGCTTTAAGTGTTTTGCATGTGTTTTGTGCTAGTGAGGGTTTATTTGGTTTGTGGTTTTTTTGGAAATGCAGAATTGTCGGGAGTTCGGTGGGTGGTTCCTGATTCTTATTTGAATGTCAAGGAGAAGGATTATGGAGGTAAAATTTCTTGTTATGTCACCGTGCTTTATTGTAGTTACCTTAGGGCCTAGTGGTGCCTCATATTTTGAAATTGACTTGTCTAAGATATTGAACCGCCAAGCTTATGATACTGCTATGAGAGACATCGATGATATTTTTGTGTGTGTGATTGACAGGAACAGGTATTGGCCATTAAATCTTTATCATGAGTGATTAAGTTTAAATTATAAAAATCATGTACTTTTTGGGATGATCATGTGACCTATTAATTTCAATCATCCATTTGTAGTTGTATGGTTAAAATTGGTTTCCCTCACTAGTCAAAATAACTTTTTCATTAGATACATCCTCACACAATTTTCCTTTTTTCTATAGGTTCGAGTTGAGTATCATTGTAGTTTATTCTACAACTAGCAGTTGCATTATGTGCTTGTTTGTGATAGCATAAATTTAGAAAATTGCTTATTTTTCAAAGGTAACTTTAGGTACTTGGATGATTAATTCTTGGCCTTTATGCATATCAATTATCTAACGATCGAGTAACTATATTTGCAACATCTCTAAAAGTGAAACGTACACATAGTTAACTGTCAAGTTCAATTTTTTAACATCTAGCAATTGGATTGGTACTTTTGTTGTGTTGGAAGCTCACCTATTAACCTAATTTGAACTCCAAGTTATTCTCTGGTTTGCTTTCAAGTACTATTGTCATTTCAAATGATTATTTATGCAAGAATTTAGAATGTTATAGCACTGCTAGCAGCTGTTTAACAAGATGGTGGCAGGATCAAGCAAATTCCTCGTCTCTTGGGACCTGGTCTCAACAAGGCAAGCACGTTTTATTGTTTTGGGTTTACGATTTTGATCCTCTTGGATGTTCTAGAGTGTACTTGGAGATTTGCTTGTTCTGATCAGTTCACATAATACATTGCTGTGTTCTTGTTAATTTCTGGTCACATTGCGCTATATTTTATTTACTTGGATGTTTTTAAACACTAACTACATAATTTTTTTAAGTGGCTTTGGTTATCCTTTTGAATTGGTTCTACTATCCCTTGCTTTTAATTTGATTCCCTGCTTTTTAGAATTGTTATATTTTGGGTTTCTGATTTCAATATTGCTTTAGCTGAACCTAATTCTGATATTTTGCACCACTTTGCAGGGAAGTTCCCAACACTTGTGACTCACCAAGAAACTCTCGAGTCAAAGGTTAATGAGAGTAAGGCTATTCCAGCTTAAGAAGGTACTCTGCATGGGAGTAGCTGTGGGGAATGTTAGCATGGAGGAAAAACAAATCATCCAAAATGTACAACTGAGTGTTAACTTCCTTGTCTCATTGAGTAAAAAACTCTATCTTAGATTAGCATACAGTTTTTTTAATGTGATAATGTACATAAATTTAAAAATTAGTTTATTATAATTTTGTATTATGTATTACTAAAAACTTTATTCTGCACTGTATTCGAATGAAAAAAAAATATATTTTAGTCAACAATTGTTCATGAATAGTCTTAGAATAAAATATAATATGTTGGAAAATAGTAATGAGTTATTATATACAGTTGATTAATTGTACAAATTAAATACGCAAGATCTTGAATCAATAATTGTTCCATTAACATACTATAAACTCATTTTTCAATGATTGTTTGCATCTGATAGGATTATATAGCACACTTAGTTACTTGTTATTAAATTTCAGAAGACAAATGTTATTGTTTAGTCCAGAATAATAGGCTCTGGTAATCGATTACAAGACTTGGTAATCGATTACCAGAGAACCTTTTAATAAGTGAATTTCGAATTTCATTGTCTGGTAATCGATTACATGTATAGGTAATCGATTACCAGACTCTTAAAAACAATGGTTTCCTCAAATTTAGTCATCAACAGTTAGTGAGGGATTCATCCCAATTAGTGACGGATAAAATCCGTCGCAAATTGTGACGGATAAAATCCGTCGCAAATTGTGACGGATTCTACTTAATTAAAGTCATCACAGTTTGTGACGGATTTAATCCCTCACAAATTGCGAGGGATTTAATCCCTCGCAAATTGTGACGGATTCTACTTAATTAAAGTCATCATAGTTTGTGACGGATTTAATCCCTCACAAATTGCGAGGGATTTAATCCCTCACAAATTGCGACGGATTTTATATTAATTTCTAAACATTTATTATTAGAAATTAGTGACGGAAATTATACTGTTTGTGATGCCTTAATTCCGTCACTAATTGTGACGGAGAAAAGAATCCGTCACTAAATATTTTGTGACGCCAAATTTTGTGACGGAATCATTTCCGTCACAAATTCCGTCACTAATTGATTTGTGACAGATTTTATCAAATTTAGTGACGGATTTGTTCCCTCTCTAATTTTAATTTTTCTAGTAGTGTTAGAGTCTTTTCAACTCCAAAGTGCCCCATGAGACCACCCTCATGACTTTCTTTAACAAGGAGTTTTCTTATAGATCCTTGGGGTATACAAATTCTTCCTTCTTTATACAAGTACCCCTCAAAAATATAAAAACCTCCTTGAGGCTTTGCTAAGCATTGAGTATAATTTTCATTGAATTCGAGATCATTAGTATACAATTCCTTAATGTGATCAAATCCTAAGATTTGAGATCCAAGGGAGACTAGCAAATTGTGTCTCCTAGAAAGGGCATCAGCCACAACATTATTTTTCCCTTTCTTGTATTTAATCACATATGGGAATTGTTCTAAGAACTCTACCCACTTAGCATGCCTTTTATTTAGCTTGCCTTGGCCCCTCAAATATTTAAGTGACTCATGGTCACTATGAATGACAAACTCTTTGGGAATAAGATAGTGTTCCCAAGTTTGAAGGGCCCTAACCAAAGCATAAAGCTCTTTGTCTTAGGTAGGGTAGTTAAGGGAGGCTCCTTTCAGTTTTTCACTGAAATAAGCAATTGGGTGCCCACCCTGTAACAAAACCGCCCCTATGCCAGTCCAGAGGCATCACATTCTAGCTCAAAAGTTCTTGAAAAATCAGGTAGAGCTAGAAGTGGTGCATTGGTAAGCTTATCCTTTAACGTTAGAAAGGCTTTTTCTTGTTTTTCTCCCCATATAAACTCCACATTTTTCTTGACTAACTCATTTAATGGGGAGGCAAGTATGGAGAAATTAGGAACAAACCTCCTATAGAAGCTTTCCAAACCATGGAAGCTCCTAATATCTCCAATACTTTTAGGAGTGGGCCATTCTTGGATGGCCTTGATTTTCTCGGGGTCCACATGAACCCCTTTTTTACTAATTATAAAACCTAAGAATACAACACTATCTACACAAAATGTACATTTCTCTAGATTACCAAAAAGATGATTTTTCCTAAGAATATTGAAAACTTGCTTTAAGTGTCCTATGTGATCACTTAGGCACCTACTATATATTAGAATGTCGTCAAAATAAACTACAAAAAATTTTCCTATACAATCCCTTAGAACATGATTCATGAGACGCATAAAAGTACTAGGAGCATTGGTGAGTCCAAAAGGCATCACCAACCATTCATACAATCCAAACTTGGTCTTGAAAGCGGTTTTCCATTCATCACCTTCTTTAATTCTTATTTGATTATAACCACTTTTAAGATCAACCTTAGAAAATATGATGGCTCCATGAAGCTCATCTAACATGTCATCAAGTCTAGGGATAGGATGTCTATATTTCACAGTGATGTTGTTGATGGCTCTATTGTCATAACACATTCTCCACTTGCCATCTTTCTTAGGAACCAACAACACTAGAACAACACAAGGACTTAAGCTCTTTCGAACCCAGCCCTTCTCCAACAACTCTTGGACTTGAGACTCTATTTCTTTTGTTTCTTGGGGGTTGGTCCTATAGGCAGACCTATTGGGTAGGCTAGCCCCAGGCACCAAATCAATTTGATGTTCTATTCCTCTTAAAGGAGGAAGGCCCATTGGACCCTCGGGAGGAAATAGATCATCAAATTCTTTTAAAAGAACTTTTACCCCCTTTAGTAAAGTCTCATGTCCACTAGATGTGGTAGTGCAAGTGAGAGTTCCTTTGCAGAGAAGGATATAAGAGGGTTGTTGAATCAAGAGGGTTTGTTTAGAAAATTCATTCTCTTGAGCAACAACCTCTAGGGAGGGAACTCCTTTCTCCCTAGATTCCTCTCTATCATTAAGTTTCATGGACTTTTTTTTTTCTCTCTTTTCCTCTTTTTTTTAAATCTTTTTTCATTGTCTCTTTTGAGTTTCATTTGTGCTTGATCCTCGGCCACCTGTTGAGGAGAAAGAGGATGAAGCACAAATTTCTTTTCTTTATGAGTAAAGGTAATCTCGTTAGTAAGGCCATTATGCATGGTTTTCTTATCAAATTGTCATGGCTTTCCTAATAAGATATGACAAGCTTCCATTGGTACTACTTGTTGGTCAACTACTAGGTCACCATCCTCATTAATCCAATGGAGTTGATAAGGTTTAGGATGGGGACTAGTAGTTAAACTCAACTTCTCAACCAGCCTAGTGCTACCACAGTTGCACCATGAGCCACTATCAACAATGAGAGAACATGCACTGTTTAAAAATTTGCATCTAGTGTGAAAGATGTTCTCCCTTTGTGATAGAGTACCACTAGGTTGGTTTTTAAGGAGTCTCCTAATCATTAAGAGCTCCCCCTCAGAAGGAAAAGTAGACTTCACACCTTCTTCTTGTTCACTTGCTTCTTCCTCACTATTACTAGAGGAAGTAGTAGCCTCATCTTGGCTACTATAAATGTCATGCCCCCTCATGATCATGACCTTCTTAGTGGGGCATTGGGAGGCAACGTGGCCTCTCCCTAAAAATTTAAAGCATTTTATGTCACTAGTCCTAGAACTAGTGTGTGAAGTGACTTTCCTTTTTCCCTTGTCCTTTTCTATAGCTAGACTCTTGGAGGGTTTAAAATTTTTCTTTTTCTCAAAGTGTTTTCCCTCCCTCTTGGAGTCTTTCTTTAGAGATGAAGAGTGGGAGCTATCTCTTTTATAAGATTTTCTCATTCTTTATTGTTCTAACCTTACACAAAGTTGGACCAAGTCATTTAGGTCCCTGTAGGGTAGTAGCTCCACTTGGTCTCTTATCTCTAAATTAAGACCACTCAAGAATCTAGCTACAGTTGTAGCTTCCTCTTCCCTTATGCATGCCCTCATCATTAAAAGCTCCATTTTTTGCCTGTATTGTTCTACAGACATATCCCTTTGTTGGAGCCTTTGGAGCTTATTCATAAGTTCACTTCCATAGTAAGTGGGAATGTGCCTCCTTCTCATTGCACTTTTGAGATCATTCCAATATTGAATTGGAGGATCATTATGGAGGCGTCTCTCTCTCTCTAGATCCGTCCACCAATACATGGCATGCCCTTGGAAGCTAAGGGTAGCCCGAGGGACTTTTCTCTCTTCACTTACCTTATGGCAAGCAAAGAGTTGCTCTACTTTCATCTCCCAATCTAAGTATGACTCCACATCATCTTTTCCACAAAATTGTGGGAGGTCAACTTTGACTTCCCTAGGTCTTGTAGACCTTCTAGGTGGAGGTTGGTAGTGATCCCCTTGATTCATGCTTTCATTAGGGGGTGTATATTGGGAAACTCCTACTCTTTTTTCTATGTTTCTTCATATCTTCTTTCAATTTTTCTTCTTCTTGTCTTAAAATTCTCAATTCTTCCTCAAGGTAAGCAAGTTGTCCTTCCCTTTCAATTTTATCTCTTTCTCTTTGAAGAGACTCTTGCTTTTTCCATAGCTTAAGTGATTTGAGCTCTTTTGTAATATATGAAAGACTTTTTGGAGAGCCATCACTTTCACTATGGGAGGATTCTTGATACATTTTAACACAAAAAGGATTTTTCTCACACAAAAATAGTTTTTAAGAAAATAATATTTTTGGTAAGTGCTTAGACTTGGCATTTGGAGGTCTAAGAGTACAAATTGAACTTTGGAGGGAGGTGAGCTACTAAAGAGCCACTTAATAACCAAGCCTCTTCAAGTAAAAATCTTTAAACCCCCTTGTACGTTTGCCTTGCACAAAGCAATTTTCACAAAGATCTTTTCAAAAAGGAAAATAACAATCAAGTGCCTAATGTGTACAATTATCAAGACTTGAAATCATAAATTGCTTGAAAATATAAATGGCAAGAAAGCATAAATTGCTTGAAAACTTAAATTGTTGAAAACATAAATTGCTTAAAACATAAATGGCATGAAAACTTAAAGACAAGAAAACATAAACTAGGCGTGGAAAGCAATTAAACCTATGTGAGAGCTTGAAAGGCACCAAAGACCTTCAAGGACCCTCTCACAAGTACTAAACGAAATTATTATTTAGAACACTTAAGGAGAGATGAAGATACACCAAAGGCACTCTAAGACACTCCTTAATAAAGGCCTTGTACAAAAATGAGAATTAAAAAAAATTACAAGAAAAATGAAATGCAAATTTACTTCAAATGAAATGCAAATTCACACTCCAAATGAAATGTAAATTCAAACCAAATGAAATGTAAATTCACAATCAAATGAAATTAGTGGCTGCACTTAATTTCAAAGAAAACAAAATTAGCCACTAATTAGAGACAAAATTAGAGACGGATTTTGTAAGGAAAATAGGTTTAGAGACAAAAATTTCCGTCACTAAAATTGGTCTCTAAAGTTCACAAAATTTTCTAAAAATTTGTTGCTCCTTCTCTTCCAATTCCTGCCACCAATAATGCAGCCCTCACAGGTGTATCACTCTTCTTTTAGAAGAAACCTTAACTTTGGTTACTTCTAGGTGTTTTCAAGAGACCTTCCACCAAGAGAGAACAAGCTCCCTAAGCAACCATCAAAGCCTTCAAGTTGACTTCCTTTGACTTGGCCTCCTACACCTTTTAAGAAGCACTCAACCACCTTCAATTGCTGGAACATTAGTGCTAAAATTGAAAAGTCACAATTTAGAAAAACTACACCAATTGGTAGAATGAAATGAGACAAACTAGAAGGAGTTCCAAAAATTGACAAGCAAGAAATTAAGGCAAATTTAGAAAGCTAGTACACAAAGGATAGCCTATCAAAGGCACTAGAATGGATTACAAAAACAAAGCTAAGATTAGAAACAAAATTAAGACACAAAATATGTGGCTGGACTGAAAATTTTATAGGCAAAAACTTCACCAAAACCGAGAGCTAGTTACACAAAATTTTTCACTCCTTTTGGATTTTTCTTTTCCTATTTTCTTTCTTTTCCTATTTTCTTTCTTTTCTTTTTGCAAAATATTTTTCACTTCTTTTTCTTTGATTAATCAGGAGTTTGAATGCCTTTTGAACAATTATAGGTCTCGGCCTTAGGCTAGAAAAACTGCTGCAACAATATTTTCACAAAACAACAGGTGTTCACAAGCATGTTTTCACTAGTGCTTCACAATTTTATAGTAATTTTAGGTCAAATTTTTAGGCACTATTTTCTTTTGTTTTTCTCATGCATTAGGAACACATACACCTCTATTTTGTCTCTGTTTTAAGGCTTTAAGAAATGCTATAGGTTTAAGCCACACATAAGACTCAAGGAAACCTAATAAGAAAAAGTGTTTAACAATTTTTTTGACAAAACTTTAATCAAGACATAATAGAAACCTAACTCTAGGAAATTTGCTAGAACTAATAGAAAATTATGAACTCAAACATGTAAAAAAAAAGCACATTTAAGTAGGCACAGATTTATAAATAAAAAGACGTACCAAACAAAGTTTGACAAACAACTCAAAAAATTAGGTCAAACAAGCTAATCTAGGAAGTTTCAACATGTAAAAGGACTACACATGACTTCTAAGACAAAACAATTGATTCAAAAACAAATCTAATGTAATATGAATGATGTCCAATCACGGACACATGTGAATGAATGGAGATACTCAAACAAATACAAAACGCACAAGGTTTAAGAGAACCTAAAAGCACAAAAACAATTGATTCACGGATTAATAGGAACAAGCAAAAACATGAATCAATTTAGTTCACATATGACATATAGTGTGACACCCTCTACCCCATTATTAATATACAACAAATGTAACAATAAAATAGTTCTTTTCTTCTTATTGGGTAAATAAAATTTTTCATAGTTGACAAATATTTCAGATATCACAAGGTAGAAGATTCACATTCGTAACTCATAAATCATAACTCCAGTGTAAAAAAAAATTATAAAAGAAAAGAAGTTAAGATTTTCAATACAATTTAGTGAAAAACAAGAAATCATATATATACAAATAATAATAAAGGAAATATAAATTAACTCCAGTAAAGGTGGCAGTGCCTCCTAGTTAGGAATCAATTTATATTTTCCAAATCATGTAATAAAATATAACAAGGATATTCATTCTGGTCTTTTATCAAGAACGTTCAAATTACAATTCTTAACATACAATTTCCTTGAATTATAAATTTTATCTACGTTATCTCTTCGTTAGAAATTACAAAGAAGAGAAACTAAAGTTATTAAAACAATAACATATTAAACTAAAAATAACTATGCCCCGATGTCACATCCTATCAGAGCATGCCCAATTGAAGCCTTTAAGCCTCATCACCAACATCCCCATGATGCTGGTTATCTGCAACATAATTTAAAACATATACAAAAACAACAAGGGAGTGAGAAACATCTCACTCAGTTTCAGATGCAGAAATAAAGGTTAGATAGCACACACACACACAACAAATACAAGTCATATGTAAATAATACACATAAATAATCAATATCACATATATACTCATTTATCATGCTAGGATGTCATGAACTTAACTCATAAATACATGCATGTGGCGCCATAAGAAAGTTTCACATATCATCACTGGTGACCCTAAGGCACACCTGCACAACTGTCGGTGACCCTAAGGTACACCTGGTTAGCATATCATCAACTGTCGGTGACCCTAAGGTACACCTAGTTAGCATATCATCAACTATCGGTGACCCTAAGGTACACCTGGTTAGCATATCATCAACTGTCGGTGACCCTAAGGTACACCTTGTTAGCATCAACTGTCGGTGACCCTAAGGTACACCTTGTTAGCATCGTTGGTATGCGGCCTCAGCGGCACACCTAGAGTAATATATGCATATGATGCATGTCATACATTCATTATTTCATGAACTCAACATTTAACTTATTACAAGATTTCATCAAGTATATCATGTCATTATTTGTCATAGTCTCATAATCATATCATGTCTCAGTAGTCCATTCATATGTCTCATGTCATTTGTCCATATTTCACAAGGTCATGTCATAAATACTCCTCTTAAGGTCCGCATAGGTATTCACAGAGATCCAGAGAGCATTTTTTTTTCATATTAAAACTCATTTATTATTAACATTAATTTCATATTCATTTATTACTTTCAATAAAGAACAAGGTAGGAAATCGAACAAAACAACGACACCTTCAACAAAGAACAAAGTAGAATAAATAAAAAATCGGACAGAACAACGGCACCTTTTAACAAAGAACAAAGTAGAATAAATAGAAAATCGGACAGAACAACGGCACCTTCAACAAAAACAAAGTGGAGTAAATAGAAAATCAAACAGAACAACGGTATCTTCAACAAAGAACAAAATAGAGTAAATAGAAAATCAGACAGAACAACAGCAAGGGATTGGGGGCCAATCCGACAAACAACTATCTAACAATTATCCCCACACCCCTGAGCGAGGTTCTCACTCCCCTCCTTACCTGGATAAGCGGAGCTGAAACTTAGGCAGAGCCTCCTCCTCTGGATTCCCTCTTCCTTTCTCTCTCTCTTTCTTTCTCTTTCTTTCTCTCTCTCTCTCTCTCTCTCTCTCTCTTCTCTTTCTCTCTCTAAAATTTCACTTTCTTCATCTGTATAAAAATTTTCACCCCCCTGCCCCTATTTATAGGCAATCTGACGCACCCGGAACGACCTGTACTGATTTCGGAACGGCCCGTTCCGGATCCTTCAAATCTGGGCAAAATTTGTAACTGGAACGGCCCGTTCCAAAATCGAAACGGGCCGTTCCCAAAAAAACCAGAATGGCCCGTTCTGAAACCAGAATGGCCCGTTCTCAATCTCAGCAGAACGTCCCGTTCTCCTTCCGGAACGGCCCGTTCTCCATACCGGAACGGCCCGTTCCAAGGCCGTTCTGGGACTACAAAAACCTCACATTTTCAACATTTGGAACGGCCCGTTCCACTTTTGGAACGGCCCGTTCCACTTTTGGAACGGCCCGTTCCGGAACCCAAAATACCCCTATAACTTTATTAAAATTACGAAAATGCCATTAAAATAATAATACAAAAAAAAAAATTGGGTGTTACAATTCTCCCCTCCTTTTAGAAATTTCGTCCCCGAAATTTACCTGAAAACAGAAATGGATAAGCTTCTCGCATCTTGCTTTCTAATTCCCATGTAGCACTTTCTTCAATATTTCCTCCCCAAACGACCTTAACCAAAGGAATTTCCTTTCCTCTCAGTTGTTTTACTCTCGTGTCATCAATCCTTAAAGGAACCGTTTCATAAGTAAGATTATCCTTCAACTGAATGTTGTCAGACTCAATGATATGGGAAGGATCATGGACATACTTTCTGAGTTGAGAAACATGAAAGACACTATGGATATTTGAAAGAGATGGAGGCAAAGCAATTTGATAGGCTACTTCACCGATCCTTTTAAGAATTTGATAAGGACCGATGAAACGTGGAGTAAGCTTACGGGATTTCAGTGCTCTGCCTACTCCTGTCCAAGGAGTGACTTTAAGGAATACATGATCACCTTCTTTAAACTCAAGGTTTTTTCTCCTCTTGTCATTGTAACTCTTTTGCCTACTCTGGGTTGCTCTCATCCTCTCTTGGATCATCTTAATCTGTTCAGTAGTTTGTTGAACTATCTCAGGTCCTAACATGACATTCTCTCCAGGTTCTGTCCAACATAAAGGTGTTCTACATCTTCTACCATACAGAGCCTCATAGGGTGCCATCCCAATACTAGAATGGTAGCTATTATTGTAGGTAAATTCTATCAAAGGTAGGAAACTATCCCAACTACCCCCATGTTCTAAGATGCAAGTCCTCAACAAGTCTTCCAAAGATTGTATGGTTCTCTCAGTTTGGCCATTTGTTTGGGGATGGTAAGCTGAACTCAATTTAAGCTTAGTGCCTAAAGCCTTATGCAAACTCTCCCAAAATCTAGAGGTGAACCTAGGATCTCTATCAGACACAATACTAGTAGGAACTCCATGCAACCTCACGATCTCACTGATGTACAACTTGGTTAACCTCTCCAAAGAGTACCTAATATTAATGGGAATAAAATGGGCAGACTTAGTCAATCTATCCACAATGACCCATATAGCATCCAAGTTCTTCACAGTCTTAGGTAACCCAACTACAAAATCCATAGAGATGCTATCCCACTTCCACACAGGCACATCTAGAGGTTGCATCAAACCTGAAGGTTTTTGGTGTTCTACCTTAGCTTTCTGACATACTAAGCAAGCATACACAAATTCCTCCACTTCCCTCTTCATCTTAGGCCACCAAAACATCTTCTTAAGGTCTTGGTACATCTTAGTGGCTCCTGGATGGATACTAAGGATACTCTTATGACCTTATTCCAGGATTGCTCTCTTAAGTTCTGGCACACTAGGAATGCACAACCTATCCTTAAATCTTAAAACTCCATCCACTCCAATTCTAAACTCACTTTTCACACCTTGATTCAACTTCTCTACCCGACTCAATAAGAAAGGATCCATCTTCTGACCTTCTCTAATCTCATCTATCAAGCTATTAGTCACTCTTAAAGCTCCCAACTTAATACTTTTAGAGGTCAACTCACACCCTAAGCTCATATCCCTAAACTCCTCAATCATTTGCAATTCCCTAATCATCAAGGAAGACACTTTCAAAGATTTTCTACTCAAAGCATCAGCTACAACATTAGCCTTGCCAGGGTGATAATTCAATTGAAAGTCATAATCCTTAAGAAACTCTAACCATCTCCTCTGCCTCATATTCAATTCCTTTTGGTCAAACAAGTACTTAAGGCTTTTATGGTCACTAAAAACCTCAAATCTAAACCCAAACAAGTAATGTCTCCACAACTTAAGCACAAATACTACTGCAGCTAACTCAAGGTCATGGGTAGGATAGTTTTGCTCATGAATTTTAAGTTGTCTTGAAGCATAGGCTACTACCTTACCCTCCTGCATAAGTACTCCTCCTAAACCCAATTTAGAAGCATCACAAAATACCTCAAAAGTCTTACTAGGATTAGGTAACACTAACACAGGAGCACTAGTTAATCTCCTCTTAAGCTCTTGAAAACTTTCCTCACACTTAGAATCCCACACAAAAGGTTGGTCTTTCTTCGTCAGCTTAGTCAAAGGAAGAGCTAACCTAGAGAAATTCTCTATAAACCTTCTGTAATAACCGGCTAGTCCTAAGAAACTCCTAATCTCAAATACTGATTTAGGTGTTCTCCACTCTAACACAGCTTCTACCTTAGCAGGATCTACAGCTATCCCACCCTTGGATATCACATGTCCTAGAAAGTTCACACTATCCAACCAAAATTCACATTTTGACAATTTTGCATACAACTGCCTCTCCTTAAGGGTTTGAAGAACGATCCTAAGGTGCTCAACATGCTCCTCCCTAGTCTTGGAATACACTAGGATATCATCTATGAAGACCACTACAAATCTATCCAAGTAAGGGTGAAAGATCCTATTCATGTAGTCCATAAAAACACCAGGTGCATTAGTCACACCAAACGGCATAACTAAATACTCATAGTGCCCATAGCGAGTCCTAAAGGCAGTCTTAGGAACATCCTCAGCTCTCACTCTAATCTGATGGTATCCTGACCTTAAATCTATCTTACTGAACACACAAGCTCCAACTAGTTGATCCATAAGGTCATCTATCCTAGGCAAAGGATACTTATTCTTAATGGTCACTTTATTCAGTTGCCTATAGTCTACGCACAACCTCATGCTCCCATCTTTCTTCTTAACCAACAAAACAGGCGCTCCCCAAGGCGAGACACTAGGCCTAATGAATTGTTTTCCTTGTAATTCCTCTATTTGTTTCTTAAGTTCAACTAACTCTTTAGGGGACATCCTATAGGGTGCTATAGATATAGGTGGGGTACCTGGTACTAAGTCTATGCTAAACTCAATCTCTCTCTCAGGTGGTAAACTAGACACATCCTTAAGAAATACTTCTGGAAATTCTCTCACTAAGGGAATCTCATCTAGCTTACTATCAGTCTCAAGTGTTAAAGAGGCTAAGATCATGTACACTCTTTCATTGTCTTTTAAACAAGTTTTAATGTCAGCAGCACTAAGAAATTCCATACTCTTACATTCACCAAAGGAAATAGATTTCTCAAAGCAGTTTAAAAGGACATGGTGAGAAGATAACCAATCCATACCACGAATTACATCTAATTGACTAAGAGGCAAACAAATTAAGTCAACTAGAAACTGCTTATCAGAAACTGTCAAAGGACATTTCAAACACACTAGGGATGTAGTCACAGGACCATTAGTAGGGGTTTCAACAACTAGATCAAAATCTAACAAAGACACAGGCAAATTCAATTTTTGGACACAAGAGACAGAAATAAAGGAATGGGTTGCACCAGAATCAAATAGTACAACAAAAGGAGTCTCAGCTATGAAACAAGTACCTTGTATCAAATTTTCTGACTGAGAAGCTTCAGCACCACTAAGAGCAAATACTCTCCCTATAGTCTTTGGACGCTCAATTTGCGAACCCGATCCAATAACACGTGTTCTTGGTGGTTCGGGACAGTGGGTACTGATGTGACCCTTACCCCTGCAATTGAAGCAAGTAACCTCGTTGTCATTACACTCAGACCGATTATGACCAATACGTCCACACTTCCCACATCTTCCTGAAGGAGTGGACACAGATCCTCCAACACTTCCAGTAGCACTAACAGTGGATCCTCTAGTAAATGACTTGCTTTTATTAGCAGCAGCTTTATTCCCTTGAAATCTAGTAGGAGCGGAGTAAGGCTTACTCCTACCCGAAGTACTAGAACTCACAGCACGGATAGGACCTCCAACTCCTTTATAGAAAGCAGCACGATCACGGTTGTCCCGATCATAAATACTGCACTTATTGACCAGAGTGGGAAAGTGATATATCTCCTGATAGTTAATTGCAGTTTTCACTTCAGGACGCAGACCATTTACAAATTTTATGCATTTAGCTCTTTCACCACCCTCACCATGGTAGTGTGTACAATAACGAACCAAAGCGTCAAATTTGGCAGCATACTCTGCCACTGTGTTATTCCCTTGATTCAGTTCAAGAAACTCCATTTCTTTCCGACTTCTCACATCATCCGGGAAATACTTCTCAAGAAAGACCTTCTTGAAGTTGTCCCAATTCAAGTGCACCCCTCCATCAATCATCCTCTGAAGTGCTCCTTCCCACCAAAAGTGAGCATCAGCAGTCAACATGAAGGTGGCCAACTTCACCTTCTGAGTGAGGGGACAATCCATGACATTGAAGATCTTCTCAATCTCTGTTAGCCAATTCATAGCAGCATCTGGGTCATATCCTCCTTTAAAGGTAGGTGGGTGATTTCGTTGAAATTGCTCCAACCAGTTAGGAGCGACCTCAGTCCTATTGTTATTATTCATAGCTTGTGCTAATGCTTGAAGAGCATCGGCAATCGCACGATCATTTCTACCAGCCATAGTCTAAGAAAATAATACAATCAATAAACATAATCAATCATCATACTAGCATACCAACAAGTTTTACAATCAGTTCAGTCCATCATTCATGTACCAAATAAACATAGTAAACCAAATAAGCATAGTAAACTCATAACTCACGGTCGATTAGATCGACCTGCTCTGATACCACTAAATGTGACACCCTCTACCCCATTATTAATATACAACAAATGTAACAATAAAATAGTTCTTTTCTTCTTATTGGGTAAATAAAATTTTTCATAGTTGACAAATATTTCAGATATCACAAGGTAGAAGATTCACATTCGTAACTCATAAATCATAACTCCAGTGTAAAAAAAAATTATAAAAGAAAAGAAGTTAAGATTTTCAATACAATTTAGTGAAAAACAAGAAATCATATATATACAAATAATAATAAAGGAAATATAAATTAACTCCAGTAAAGGTGGCAGTGCCTCCTAGTTAGGAATCAATTTATATTTTCCAAATCATGTAATAAAATATAACAAGGATATTCATTCTGGTCTTTTATCAAGAAGGTTCAAATTACAATTCTTAACATACAATTTCCTTGAATTATAAACTTTATCTACGTTATCTCTTCATTAGAAATTACAAAGAAGAGAAACTAAAGTTATTAAAACAATAACATATTAAACTAAAAATAACTATGCCCCGATGTCACATCCTATCAGAGCATGCCCAATTGAAGCCTTTAAGCCTCATCACCAACATCCCCATGATGCTGATTATCTGCAACATAATTTAAAACATATACAAAAACAACAAGGGAGTGAGAAACATCTCACTCAGTTTCAGATGCAGAAATAAAGGTTAGATAGCAGACACACATACAACAAATACAAGTCATATGTAAATAATACACATAAATAATCAATATCACATATATACTCATTTATCATGCTAGGATGTCATGAACTCAACTCATAAATACATGCATGTGGCGCCATAAGAAAGTTTCACATATCATCACTGGTGACCCTAAGGCACACCTGCACAACTGTCGGTGACCCTAAGGTACACCTGGTTAGCATATCATCAACTGTCGGTGACCCTAAGGTACACCTACACTACAAGAAAAATCAGCATTATCTACGGAATTTTTCCGTAGATAATGATGAAAATCCGTAGATAACTGATAATTATCTACGGATTATCTACAGAAAAAAATCCGTAGATAATAAGGTCGTAGATAACATTATCTACGAAAATTTTTCCGTAGATAACGTTATCTACGGATTTTATCTACGGATTTAGAATTTATCTACGGATGCGTTTATCTACGGAATATATCTACGGATGCAGTTATCTACGGAAATTTCCGTAGGTAATTTATCTACGGAAATTTCCGTAGGTAATTTATCTACGGAAATTTCCGTAGGTAATTTATCTACAGAAATTTCCGTAGGTAAATTATCTACGGAAATTCCGTAGATAACTTACCTACGGAAATTTCCGTAGGTAACTTATCTACGGAATTTCCGTAGATAACTTACCTACGGAAATTTCCGTAGATAAATTACCTACGGAAATTGGGCTGATGCAATTGGGCAACGCTATCCTAGTGGTCCAAAAAGAGAAAAGTATTTTTGCATTGAAAAAGTTCATGGCAGACCACCAAAGAAAAGCCACAAGAAAAGGGAAGAAAAATACCTATCATGTAGCAAGTATATGTGCAGTTAACCTATAAAACAATTCTGGTCTTCCTATTTTTAATTAGGCAATTCTGGTTTCCCAATTTTGATCCAACCATCAAAATATCTAACAACTCAGATTCGCCACAGATTAAAACATAAAATAAAAAAAATAAAAAATCAACAATTTCTCTTTGATTATCAACACAACTACACAAGCACCAGCAACACAACTCGAAAACAAGATCCAATCAGAAAATAAAATGTAACAAAAAACTGCATAACAATAATAAAAAATGAAAACCAGCACCAAAATATCTAATAGCAACTCAGATTCAAAACATTCAAACAATTCAAATCAAATAAAACAAAAAAAATAAAATCCACTTCATCAATCCACTTCAACAATCAACACAATTACACAAGCACCAGTGATGTTGTGTATTTTACTCGTATTTTAGCACTTTAATTCACAAGAATTCATAGCATAATCATGCATATCTTTCATGTTTTTAATAAATTTTTATATCATTTTCCTATTTTATGCTTTTCTTGGTATGTGTTGTGTTTTCTCTTAGCAGGATCAAGATTTAAGAATTAAAGAGGAAATACTGAGCTACAGGGAAAATCACGGCCGTGATTCTAAATCACGCCCGTGATTCACCATAGAAAATCACGGCCGTGATTCCCAATCACACCCGTGAACGCCACTGACCCTTCATAGATGTGCTCCAGAGAAGATCACGGTCGTGATTCTCAGTCACGGCCGTGATTCACTTCAGGACAGAAGTAAACAACAACATATGTTTTATTTCCTAAATAACTTCTCTACGAGATGTTGCAGGAAGACAAAAATTCACCACCAACGAAGTTCAAAAAATGTTTCTCCAGGGAATTCCCAAATCCAAATTGATTTGGTGGATTTAAATAATGATTTTCAGTTCTGTTTAAAGTTGGATAGTAACCCTTGGGTGCTGAAACATAAATAGTTCAAGTGGTTGGCATTTCAATTTCATTATGTGATTGCAGGGTCCTATACATTTTGGCTCATAAAGAAGCGTAAAGTTGTGTGTAGGGTTTACTTATATTCAGTGTAACACAAGGTTGATTCAATTAATTTTCATGAAACTCAACCCACCAAGCCTTTATTACATATTTTATCTAGAATTAAAGGTTACAACCCAGCAATGTCACAACCACTTGGGTTATAATGAATTCTTCATGTTAGAATTGCATGTATGCATGCAACGCTAGAGGATAGAAGCCACGCATGAACAAAATAAATTAATTATAAGTGCTATAGCATAGGTACTTGCATTAAGTACAAAGAAGTAGCCTCTTTACTGCACCAAATATCAATACTAGACAATACAACACAAAAATAACACTTACGCAATAGAGACCAATTCCTTCAATCTCTCTAGATCTACAGCTTTTTTTAAAGGTGTCATCCCATAACGCTTTTGTTCCCTGGAAGCAAGCTATTTAGAAAGAGTAACTAAAATAAATAATGTTAATAAACATTAATTAAGTATCACTCACTTAATTTCATTTCTTCGCTGAATATCCTCCTCTTTTTTTGTAATTTCTTCACCTTTTCCTCAACAAAAAAATCAATGGCACTCCCAACATCTTGATTGTTCATTCGCAATGCTCTTTTTGCATCAAGTTCAAAGAACCCCATGCTCATAACAAGTGATAGGGCTTCATCTGGCACTTGCAGCTGCAACAAAAACAAGACATTGATTACAAGAGGAGAAAAGTACAAAATGTCTATTTGGCTGGACAGTTAAGTTCTTTCTCTTCCTTCTTTGAAAGATAAAAAGGGTGTAGGGGGCATACAAAAAAAAAACACAGTCTATTTCAAAAAACCTGAAGCCAGAGGGATTTTCAATATCTACCGGTAGTGGTGTCTTTAAAATTTAAAATTAGTAATGCTGAATTCTGAATGTTATAGGAGCTTGAGCTTGAGTTGATCTTTATCTCATTGAAGTGCATCTTGTAAGACTATGTTATATGTCACAGCGACCAATAACCATAGCAATGAAACATGGAGACCAAAAAATAGAACAGAAGCATAAAATTTTGACTTTCTTTCTTCTACCCAATTAATTTTTCAAAATATGCTATAATACTTTAATCACACCTGGACAAATTTTGCTCTTGCAAAGCCCAATGCTTTTCTTGATTTCTCCAACTGCCCAGTATGATATGCCACCACCCCTTCAAGCAGCTCTACTCTCAAATGCCTATGAATGAAGGCAAATTAATCAGCTTACAAGTTGAAGAAGCTCTATAAGCTAAAACTAGTTTATGCATACATTAAAAATAAGACTTTGCAGAAGCTAATAAGAAAAATGGAACCCTAGGCCCGCTGAAGGACTCCACGGTGCTGCTCATGCCGCTGGTGGTGGGTCGGTTCACTTGGACCACGGGCTCGAACTTGGAGAAGCCGTGGGCCTGGTAGAGGGGAATCTGGTCGGACTCAGGCCCGCGAAAGGATGGGGCGGTGTTGTCGTAGGACGGGGCAGCATCCTCGGTGGAATCGAAGGTGTCGAGCCAGACGAGCGACTTCTTCCAGGGATCTCGAATCTCGACTGCGAAGCGGCCCCAGGGGCGCTTCTTGACGCCGTGAAAGCGCGTCTCCTTGGGCAGAGGGTGGTGGTGGGCGGCGACGGCTCTCCCTCGGTGCATCTGGGTGTGGAGGGTGCAGAGAGTGGTTGTTGGGAGGAAGAGCAAGAACCACCAGGACGGTAGGTTTATTGCTCTTCTACAAGAACCATCAGGACAAGAGGAATGGGTTTGGGTGATGTGGCAGAGGAAGGCAAGGGAGTCAGAGGGAGAGGCAGCAACGACGGTGTAGGAGTGGAGGAGGGAGTTGGGGAAGCGGGGGTTGGAGGAGGAGGTTTGGGGATTTGAAGAGAGGGAGAGGAGGAGGGGGTTGGTGTTTGTTTGGAGGGAGAAGGGGTTAGGGTTCGCGATTGCGGAGCGGAATGAATGAGTAGGGTTTTTAGTTTTTACACTCCATTTCTTCCCCTTATTTATTTATTTATTTGTTTTACATTGTACATTACCCTTCTAGTACTGTAATAATTTTGATTGTTTAGGGCTAATACGTGGAAATAATTTTTCTTCCAGTAAAAAAACTAAACATATGACTCTCTCTCTATATCATGTTAGGGATGAAAATAAGTTAATTCATACTTGGAATATATATATCTGATTTATTATTTATTATGAATTTTCTATAGGTCTAACCTTTTTAAAAATTTAGTCTATCTTAATAAAAGTCTATTATATATTAATGATATTAATAAATTTAACTTTTTAAAAAAATTAACAAATTTATTTTCAAATATATTATTACGAGTATTTTTTAATTTACGTGATAAAAATATATTTTTCCTCGTTATCATTAAACAGGTTTCCCGTAAACATGATCAAAACATTCTTATTTTATCTCTTTCTCATAAACAAGTTTTCCGTAGAAACCCATAGAGCACTTTAATACATATCAAAACATGATCATTCTCAAAATCAACCACATATCTACACATCACATCCAACAAGAAGCCCAACAGAATAATCAAAAGGCAAAATAGAAAACGTTCAGAACGGCCTGTTCCAAAACTAGAACGGCCCGTTTTAAAATCACATTTTACCTGCAACACCCATATTTGGAATGGCCTATTCCCAAATCTAAACGGCCCGTTCTGGCTTCGCATTTTACTCATATAATCATGTGTTGGAACGACCCATTCCAATCTAATCTTTATAAGCCATTTTTGTAGTCTAGAATGACCCATTCTAGTTTGAGATTGACCCGTTCTTGGTTACTAAAAATCAAAATATTATCCAAAAAGTATTATAATAAATAATGAAATTAAATTAATTAAATCTTATAATGGTTATTAGTATCAAAGAAATTACTCTAGATTTTAGATTTTATTTATTATGTTTTATAATAAATAAAATCCAATATTAAATCAAAAGATTATAACAATCATAATTCAAATCCAGGTAAATATCTTTCATAATCAAAAGAAATCTAATATTAAATCAAAAGATAATAAAAATTATAACTAAAATATTTATAAAATTTCTAATATTAAATTTAGTATATATTAAAATTAATTAATTAAATATTTGTATTTAAGAAATTATTACAGATTTTAGATATATATTTTAAAGTTTTTATTTTATTAAATTAATTAAAAATTAATTATATTTTATCACTTTTTAATCAAGTGAGTGAATGATAATGAATTAACTAAAATTCTAAAATATATTTTAATTAAAAATAATTTTTTGGTAAATACGGTAACTAAAAAGTATTATAATAAATAATTAAATTAAAAAAGAATAAATTTTATAATGATTATTTTTTTAATGATGTTAAATTAAATATTCTAATTATTTTATAATAAATAAAAATGAAAAGATAATAAAAATATGTTTTACCTACGGAATTTATCTACGGAAATTTCCGTAGCTAAGTTATCTACGGAAATTTCCGTAGATAACTTATCTACGGAAATTTCCATAGATAACTTATCTACGGAAATTTCCGTAGATAACTTATCTACGGAAATTTCCGTAGATAACTGGACATTATCTACGGAAAAAATTCCGTAGATAATATTCCGTAGATAACTAAATTTTATCTACGGAAAAAATTCCGTAGATAATATTCCGTAGATAATTAAATTTTATCTACGGAAAAATTTCCGTAGATAATATTCCGTAGATAATAACAGTTTTTCTTGTAGTGCTAGTTAGCATATCATCAACTGTCGGTGACCCTAAGGTACACCTTGTTAGCATCGTTGGTATGCGGCCTCAGAAAACATAAGAAGACATGTAATAGAAGGAAGAGACAACACGGATTCACACAAAAATAATTAGAACATAAAGCCTCAAGAGCACTAGGCTCTAGATACCAAAAATGATGGAGCTACTTGGAAAAGAATGTTGATTCTTCAAGTTCTCCATGCAAGGACCAAAGAAACTCTAGAGGATGCTTTGAGATGAAGTCCGAAACTCCTTGAAGCAAGCTTCAATGGAGTAGAAGCACTTGAAGTGGTTCGGTTACTCCTTAGCTTGTGAAGGAAGCTTGAGGAACCAAGGCAAAGGTTGAAAACCTTTGGTGAGAACCTTAGAGAGAAAATACTCTTCAATTTTGGGAGAGACTCTTGAGAGAGAAATCTGAAGTTTTATTTCTCAAATGTTCAAAAGTGAATACAAGAGTAGAAAATAAAAATATATAGGGAGAGGTAGCTTGTAGTGTAAGCTAACCTTAACCATGGTTCACTAGGAACAATGGTAAGGTGTAGCTAACCATCCATGGTTTCTAAAACTTGTAGGAGAAGCTAAACTTGACCGTGGTTCACTTAAGAACCATGGTAAGGTCAGCCAAACCTACTAAGGTTTAGAAGCTTGGAAGGCAAGCTTCAAAGCTTGAAGGAGAAGCTAGAATTCGGCCAAGAACACAAGTGAAGAGCTAGGCGGCCAAGACTCCAAAATGCTCCTTGATTTATTTCAAAAATATTTGATTTGGTTTAGTTAGGTTCATCATATGATGATGAGACCTAGCTAAATCAAATCTATGAAAAATTAGGAGAAAAATGAGTCTAATATACAAAATTTTGCCTAGGCCCAATTACTAGTCACACCCTCAAGCATTGCTAAATGCCACCCCTTTCTCCCTACTGAAAAAATATAAAATGAATGTATCAACAAAAGAGGTTAAATGGAATTAAACTCTCCAAGTAACCAACCCTAAAAACAATATACAATCGCTAATTAAAAGCAAGTAAAGTGCCTCACAAATACAAAGGCAAAAAGTGAACCTGTACAAAAGAACTATGTACAAAATATACACAATTAGAACTAGGCCTTCTCTTCATGATAGAGTAGTCCAAATGAAGAGTACCTTGGGCTTGAGAAGCCCATTAGTCTTTAAGATGTCCAACTCTTCTTGTATTCGTCTAGCCATAGCTCTAGTAACTAGGCCCTTGGGCCTTGGTCTATCACATTGACAGGTTGGTCGATGGAGCTTCCGGTCACGCCCTTCTCAGCTTTCTGGATGCATACTCTGGATACAATCAGATCATGATGTACCCACTGGACGACGAGCACACGGCTTTCATCACCGATCACGCCAACTTTTGCTACCGTGTGATGCCTTTCGGCCTCAAAAATGTGGGAGCTACTTATTAGAGGCTGATGGACAAGGTTTTCCACCAGCAGATAGGACGAAACATGGAAGTTTACGTAGACGATATGGTCGTGAAAACTACATCGGCTGACGCCCATGTTGCTGACCTGGTCGAGGTATTCCAACAGATACGGAAACACAACATGCGCTTAAACCCCAAAAAGTGCGTATTCAGGGTCTAGGGAGGTAAGTTCCTCGGCTTCATGATCACTAATAGGGGCATTGAAGCCAATCCATAAAAATGCAGGGCCATCATGCAGATGCACAGCCCCCAAAATGTCAAAGATGTCCAATGACTAGCAAGCAGGTTAGTCTCCCTCTCTCGTTCCATACCCTAGTTGGCAGAGAAAGCGGGACCTATCTTCAACCTACTACGGAAGCCTGATCACTTTGAATGGACCAACCAATGTGAAGAAGCCTTCAAAAGCTTCAAAAGCTTTCTCGCCACTCCGCCAATCCTGCAAAAGCCAAATCACCAGGCCAACCTCCTCCTCTACTTGGTCGTGGCTGAGGACGCAATCAATGCGGTCATCGTATAAGAGCACCATTGGGAGCAACTCCATGTATACTTCATTAGTCGAGTCTTCCAAGACACAGAAAAATGGTATTAGACAATCGAAAAACTGGCGTTAGCACTCGTCATCGCAGTTCGGGGTCTCCGACCTTACTTCTAGAGTCACCAGGTTGTCGTCAAAACTGACTACTCGATCAAGCAAATACTGGAAAACCCGAGCTTGCAAGGCGCATGATCGCGTGGTCAATAGAGATGTCCGACTTCGGCATCAAATACGAAGCCCGAGGACCCCTGAAAGCCCAATGCCTAGCAGACATTGTGGTCGTGCTCACACTGACCTCGCCACAAGAAAGTCCAACCTGGACCTTACACGTTGACGGCTCTTCCAACATCAAAGGAGGGGGCGCAGGGATCATACTTGAAGGCCCCAACCAGGTCATCGTCGAGCAATCCCTCAAGTTCAGGTTCAAGATCACCAATAATCAAGTAGAATACGAAGCTCTTCTGGCAGGATTAAGGTTGGCACGAGACGTCGGAGCACGAAGGGTGAGTTGCAACAGTGACTCAAAACTCATGGTAGAACAGCTCAGCGGAACCTACCAAACTAAGGATGCCCTACTGCAAAGATACTATCACACAGTAGCACAATGGACCTTATCTTTTAAAGAATTCACCATACATCACGTACCCCGAGAGCAGAACACAAGAGCCGATCTCCTATCCAAACTCGCTAGCACAAAATGCCCCGGGAAGCATCAGACCATCATCCAAGAGACCCTCAACTCTCCTAGTCTAGATGACAAAGTTGTCAATACCAATGACATCGAAGACAAGGGATGGATGACAGGCATATGGAATTACTTAAAGGAGGGGATACTACGTGAAGACAAAGAAGAAGCTTGGAAGATGAGGGTAAGATCATCTAAATTTGTCATCATTACAGGCGAACTCTTCAAACGAGGCATCTCAGCTCCCCTACTAAAATGCATAACCAAGTTCTAGGCCACCTATGTCATCGAAGAAATTCATCGAGAAATATGCGGTATGCACTCCGGAGCATGCTCGATGGCGACCAAGGTGATCCGAGCTAGATATTACTGGCCCACGTTGAAATCTGACTGCAAAGATTACGTACAAAGGTGCAAAGAATGTTAGCAGTTTGGCAACTCACATCGGCAGCCTTCCGAAGTCCTCCACAAAATGGCGTCCCCATGGCCCTTTGCCTAGTGGGGAATGGATATCCTCAAACCATTCCCCCTGCGAAAGGCCAAATAAAATTCCTCCTCGTCGCTGTCGACTACTTCACCAAGTGGATCGAGGCCTGCCCACTCGCCAAGATCACCGCCGAGAACGTGCAAAAGTTCACCTGGGAAAACATCATTTGTAGGTTCGGTATCCCGCACACACTCATCACCGATAATGGCAGGCAATTCATCGCACAGGGCTTCAAGAGCTTCCTCCGAGAGCTCGGCATCAAGCATCTCCCCACCTCGGTGGAGCATCCCCAAACTAACGGCCAAGCCAAAGCTGCGAACAAGGTCATATTCCGAGAACTTAAAAAGTGACTAGGGAGCGCTAAGGGCCAATGGGTTGACGAGCTCCCAGCATTCTCTAGGCATATCATTGCACCCGTCAATCCATGACTCTAGAAACTCCTTAAAGGCTGACCTATGGAGCCGACTCCATGATCCCGGTCGAGGTCGGCGAGACGTCTCATCGGCGTCACACCTTTGACAATGAGCAAAATACTCGAGAAACAACAACCAACCTTGACCTAATAGACGAACTCAAAGAGGAGGCTCAGATTCAAGAAGAAGCTTGCAAACTCCGAGCCTCCAGAAGATACAACACGCAAGTTTGACGTCGTTCTTTCTGGGTCAGAGACCTAGTATGGAGACTACAAGGCGAGGTGAGGAAAGACCTATCAGAAGGAAAAATCGCACCTAATTGGGATGGCCCGTTCCGAGTTACTGAAACTTAGAAAATGGAGCATACCAACTAGAGGAGCTCAGCGGCAAAACCATCCCAAGAACTTGGAATGCCACTCACCTCAAGTTTTATTTGAGCTGAATTATACAAATGGATTGTCGCACTCTTTTCCCTACTCGGTCTTTTGTCCCAAAAAATAGAAAAATGGGTTTTGGCTGAGAGGGTTTTTAACCAGGCACACCCACAACTTCAATAAGAATAACCCACTTCATTCATACTTCTCCAATCTCACACTATCTAACCTATTTTTGACACGATTTATATTAATCCAAGGTCGAATTCGAACCTTGGCGCAACTCATACTAAGCCAAGGTCAAGTTCGAACCTTGGCACGATTCATCTTACGCCAAGGTCGACTTCGAACCTTGGCACGATTCATATTAAGCCAAGGTAAATTCGAACCTTGGCACGATTTATATTAAGCCAAGGTCGAATTCAAACCTTGGCACGACTCATACTAAGCCAAGGTCGAGTTCGAACCTTGGCACGATTCATCTTACGCCAAGGTCGACTTCGAACCTTGGCACGATTTATACTAAGCCAAGGTCGAATTCGAACCTTGGCACGATTCATATTAAGCCAAGGTCGAATTCGAACCTTGGCATGATTCATATTAAGCCAAGGTCGAATTCGAACCTTGGCACGACTCATATTAAGCCAAGGTCGACTTCGAACCTTGGTATGATTCATATTAAGCCAAGGTCGACTTTGAACCTTGGCACGATTCATAATTAAATCAAGGTCAAAATTTGAACCTTTGCGCAAATTATATTAATGGTCAAGTTTGAACCTTAAGGCCAAGCCCGAGCCCTAATGCGAAAATTAAAAGTCAAGTGTGAACCTCAAATATTTTGAATTAAAAATTCGCTTTCAAGCAACAACGCGAAAAGCAATATATAGCAAATTCATTCAAAAAGTAATGAGTTCAATACAACACCACAAGCAAATAAATTAAGCTAAGTCTATTACAACAAAAGGTAGGAAGGAGAAATAAAAGCTTAGGCAGTAGTGTCCTCGCTAGCACTCTCAGATAGGTCATCCTCATTCACCAACTGCTCATCCCGCACATCCTTATCAATGTGCATCAACGAGAAGTCCACCTCAGGAGCAATTAATCGGGCTTGGCGAGCTGCCTTGGCAAATCCCCTCTTATGCTCAACTATCACGGCGCACTAGGTCTCATGAAGAGTCTTATCCACTTCTTTCTTTGAGGAAGACAACACCTCAAGGTCCAACTTCAAGGCACTAACCTCCTTGCCCTTGCTAACCAGAAGAACCTCATCACAGAGATGCTTCTTTTCGGTCGCCCGCAATTTGGCTTTTAAGACGACATTCTCCTCCTCCAGCAATCGCACTCGATCCAGGGCAACCTCAGCCTCGCCCTTGGCTGACTTCACCGCACCCACCAGCTCGCCAACCTGGGTGGCATAGGCCTCATTGGCATTCAAAGCAACCTCCAACGACTTCTGGGACTTGGAGAAATCCCTCTTCAAAGCTAGAAGCTCCGTTGCGCCTCTCCGCGCTGTCTCTAGCTCGGCCTCATGCTTTTGCCAATGCCGCCTCCAATGATCCACGATGGCGATAGACCTCTACATGAAGACCTCCACCAAGTCCAGGCCCTCCACTAGCCCCACCTTCTCTATCATGGCCTTGTCGGCCACAAACGCCGGATCCTCCTTATAGAATGCCTCGACGGTAAGGTTAGCGCTCCACAATGATGTCACATCGGGAGTGATGCTGACGTGGTCCAACCTCGCCAAAGGCCCGCTGATGTCGAAGCGCTGGACAATGCACCGCGATCGACTTCGAAGCCGAGGAAGCGCCAGGGTTCGCCGAGGTGGAGATCAAAGGGGCCACTGTTGGAATGGCGGGAGAGCTCGGACCTACTTCGCTAACCCCAACCAAGGCTGATGTCGGAGTCGCTTGCGACAATATCATACATCTCAATATTTTTTCAAAGTTACACAAGATACATATGGAAAGCAAAGAAACCAATATAAGTACAATACCTGTGTTAGCGGAATAGCCTCCACCACGGGCTCCCTCAATGGTGATTCGGCCTGAGGACTGCCGGTCAGATCAATCGTATCAGGAGGATTGGTGATCTTCGATGTCACCTCCTCCAAAATTGGGAGATTCGAGGCTTCCCCGACCTCGTCGGGCCCCTTTTTTCTCTTACGATGAGTCTCTAAAGGAGCGACCTCCTCACCAAGCTCTCGGGCACCTCGAGCTCCTTGGTGTTGAACTTTGCCTTGAGCTCGCGTCACTTACTCTTCCCCATCACTCTACAAACAAACATTGCAAACACAATGATTAGGACAACAACATAACTCAGATGAAAAACAACAAACACAATACCCAAATACTTATGCTCCAACCCCCTTTCTTTATTCTTCAAACCCGCCATGGACAACACGACACTACAAGAAAAATGTAAATTTCCGACAGATATGGATTCGTCGGAAATTTTCGACGGATTTATATTTCCATCAGAAATTTCTGAAGGAATTTTCCGTAAAAAATTTTCCGACAGAAATTTCTGACGGAAATATAAATCCGTCGGAAATTTCCGACAGAAACTTTCCGACGGAAAATTCCATCGGAAATTTCTGACAGAAAAATAAATCCGTCAGAAATTTCTGCCGAAAAATTTTCGACGAAATATTCTGTCAGAAATTTCTGACAGAATTATTCCGTCGGAAATTTCCGACGAAATTTTTCGTCGGAAATCTTATTTTTAATTTATATTTTTAATTTCTTTTTTTAATTTCTTATTTTTAATTTATGATTTTTAATTTCTTATATATATTTGTAGTATTAAAAATTTTATATATCTTTTAAAGGTATAAATATATATTATAATTATTTATTACAAGTTTTTTATATCTACGATTAGTATTAAAGATGAAAATAAATTAGGTTATACTATATTTTATTATAATTTACTTGGTTTGAACCTAACTTTCTTTAAAAATATATATTTTAAGTGTGACTTATTTATCTATCATAGATAATTTTTAAATATTTGGGTAGAACTACAATCATATAGACTTATTTTATAATAATTTAACACTATTAAAAATATAAAAATCTATATGTTAAATTTATAAAAATAAAATTTAATTTATTTATGATATAAATATGTTTTTAATATCTAATATATATTTTTAGATGATAATTTATTTTAAAATATATCTTATAATAACAATTCTAAATGGAATATAAATCTTATGATTTTTCTTATTTTGATTTTTTTAATCAATGTATACAATTTTACTATTTTGATTTTTTTAATCAACGTATACAATAAATAAAAAACACAAAAGAAAAACATGCATGCTACAAATTTTATTTTATCAAAAAATTATGTTTTAATATATTACATTATATATGTGAATATTAAGACATATATATATATACATATATATATTATAATTAAATTTTTTAAAAAAATTAATTCATTATTAAGAAAAATTTTTTATCACATGAGAATTAATTTCCTTCAAAAATTTGACAGATATCAAATAAATAAACATTTTTTCTGAATCTATATATTTATTTTATTAGAATATAATTTTTATTTTTTAAAATATATTATTTTTTTAGATAAAAAATTATGTATATGTCAAATAGTAGTGAGGGCAAGTGCCTCACTATTCCAAACGTGCAGCTGTCGCTGTATATATATGTATGTGTGTGTATATATATATATATATATATATATATAATATAAGGGGTTATAATTATACCGGTGTAACTTTTACTAAGTATTATGCCGCTCTATAACTTTATATTAAATGTGAATTTTGTAAATCCAACCGTTAAATTGAAAGTTCATATCACTTTATATGTGTATATCAAATTTTGTTAAAATTGAACAACAACTGGAAGATAATCCAAGTGTTCATATTTTAGTGTATTTTGAAATGAATATATTACATCAATTTTGTTTTATAAAAATGAAGTATCAAATCATCTTGGATTAATATAAAGTTTTGTATATATAATCTATAAGAGATATGAACTTTCAATCTAACAGTTGGATTTACCAAATTCACATTTAATATAAAGTTATTGAGCGGTGTAATACATTGTAAAAGTCGCATTTAATATATATATATATATATATATATATATATATATATGAGGGGGGTTATAATTACAATGGTATAAATTTTACTAAGTGTTACACCGCTCAATAACTTTATATTAAATGTGAATTTTGTAAATTCAACCGTTAAATTAAAAAAAATTTACTCTTAAATCATATATATATATATATAGACACACACACACACATATATATATATATATATACATGAGGGGAGCTATAATTACAATGGTATAAATTTTACTCAGTGTTACACCGCTCAATAACTTTATATTAAATGTGAATTTTATAAATTCAACCGTTAAATTGAAAATCTTTTACTCTTAAATCATATATACATAATGTTATATTAATCGAAGATGATTTTTTATAAAACAAAATTAAATCTGTCGAAAAATTTATATTTTTGATGAGAAAATTTTTGTAAGAAAAGTTATATTATTGATAGAATATTTCAGACAAATTTATATTTGTCGAAAATGTAAGAACTGGTTTTAAATTTGATATGAAAATATTATGATATAATTAGATAAGATTTTAAGTTAGTATTTTATTAATGGTTGATAATTAAAAAATAAAACATGGATAAATACATTATTTGAATTTTATATGTTTGATTTAAGATAACTTACAAAATAACTCTTGGTAAAGTTATTCCGCTCAATAACTCATGGTGTGTTGAATTTCATCGATCCAATTAATTGTTAAATTAAAAGTTATTAAATTTTACTAATAATTAATATAAAAAAATTAATTAGTTTTGGAATAAATTATTTGCTAATTAACAATATAATTGAAATATTAATTATTTTAAATTATTTAACTAAAATCTTATTGACAATTTACTATATGATCTTAATATTTTTGTATAACTAATATCTGGTTTTAAATTTGATATGAAAATATTATATATAATTAGATAAGATTTTAAGTTAGTATTTTATTAATAGTTGATAATTAGGAAAAAAAAATAAGGATAAATACATTTTTTTAAATTTTATATGTTTGATTTAAGGTAAATAAATATATTAAATTAATTAATAATTTATTTAAAATAATAAAATTTAATTTATAAGTATGTAATAAATAAATATTTATAATTTTATAAATTATATTATCATTATAAATTATAAAATTAAATAATTTAAATTATAATTTTAAATAAAAATAAGTATATGTTAATTATAAAAGTAAGTACATATAAATAAAGAATAATTAAATATATTATTATTATTATTATTATTATTATTATTATTATTATTCGTAATATAAAATTATTATATATTATTATTATAGTACAAATATGAGATTGTATATTTGAGGATGACTTAAATGAATTAATTTGTACAAGTTATACTGACAACATACATAGACATTTCGGTAGCTTACTCATCAGAACTTCATAGTTAAGCGTGCTTGACCTGGAGTAGTACTGAGATGGGTGATCTTCTGGGAAGTCTCTCAGAAATTGCACAAGTAAGAATAAAATACGCTAAACAGTGAAATATTGTGAAATAGAACCCTTAAGAGGCCAAATATGAGAGTTGTTACATTAATAAATTTATTAAAATTAAAAAAAAAATTATAATTTTTGACGGATTTTTCCGTCGAAAAATTTGACAGCAATTTCCGACGGATTTTTCCGTTCGAAAAATTTGACAGCAATTTCTGACGGATTTTTCCGTCAGAAATTTCTGACAGAATTTTCCGACAGAATTTTCTGTTAGAAAATTCTGTCGAAAAAATTATTTCTGACGGATTTTTTTTTCTGACACTACTTTTTCCAACAGATTGAAAGGAAATCCGTCGAAAAAAGCAAAATCCGTCAGAAATTTACCTATTTCTGTCGGAAATTTCCGTCAGAAATCAGCATTTTTCTTGTAGTGCGAGTTTGATATCCAAAGGGCGCGGCAACTCCTCTAGGTTGGCAATGTCATCCTTGTCCGAGTCCGACAACCATATACAACTCGACCAGTTAAACTTCACTGGGCTTTGTTGCTAGAAGAAGGGGAACCTCGGCTCCCCCCCAAAATGGAAGACCTCCTCGGTCATCGAATCATTGTTTATAGGCCGGATCCGGAAGAACTCTTCTTTAAAGTTCTTGTACGATTGAGAGTAAAGTTGAAATAACCCGCCGACCTTACTCCCACTCAAAGACACCCAACCCAGAGGAGGCTCACCCAGCTTAAGCATGTAGAAATGAAGGAAGACAGACAAATAGGCATTCATCCCCAAAGCCGAGCACAGAACCTGAAAGGCTCGCAAGAACCCCCAACTATTGGGATGCAATTGATAAGGGGCCGCGTTTATAAATCTAAGAAACCCACACTCATACTCAGTGAAGGGTAGGAAAAAACTGAGGTCCCTAAATAAACAGCGGTACATGTAGAAGAACGGAGTGTTCACAGTACCTGCCATATACACATGCTCCCCAGGTTGGCAAGGCTCAACCTGGATGAGCTCGGAAACGGGCGACCTACTAATCACGAGTGAACTACACGCACAGTTCACATCGTGATAAGACCTGAACCTACTCTCGAAGGTACCCACATCTCCTCTACCCCACTCATACCCAGGGACAGAGATGGCAGGGTGCGAATCCTTGGGGTTATTACCCCCCCTCCCTCTTTTTCTTAGGATCGCCGTCAGCGACGACCGCCTTTGCCTTGCCTTTCCCCTTGGCCTACCCAGAAGCGGCCTTAGGAGGAATAGAGCCCTGACCACCCTCACCAGCCATCACTCACAACACTACTTACGGAAAGGGAAGAGGGAAACGGAGAAGAAGAAGTACCTGGTACTCTTTAAACAAAGACAGGAAAACGACGAAGAATGGTGAAGGGATTACCGAGAACGGTGACGGAGAAGGGGAACGGAGAGAGAAAGGTGCAGAGAAAAGGCTATGCGTGAATGGGAAGCTAAATATGCAAAGGAGGGAATTAGACGCAAATGCGCGAAGGAGAAAGAGACCAAGTGTTTTAAAAAGTGGGAAACGACAAAAGGGGCAAGGCATTAAATGGGGCTCATAATGACAGGGTGCATCCCATCATTACAAGCCGCCACCCTTCATTACAAGCCGCCTTGGCGTTTCAAGAAATTAGGCAACGCCTCCGTGACACGTGGCGCTTCACCTAAGAGATAGAGATGAAAGGTCACGACCCCCCACATACTCGGCAATTAACTCTTCGACCTGAGGTCTTCAGAGCTCGGGGGGCTAGTGTATTATCTACATCGAACATCGAGCCTAAGCTCGGCGCCCAAGTGTCGCACAACCTCGGATAGGTGCTACATGACATCGGTCAAAGCAAAGGCCCAATGCCTATTGGGTCATGGCCAATCTCAAGCCCAGATCAATCTTATCCTCGCCCAAGAGAAAACCCTAATTCCACATCAAGGTATGTGCACTATATATACGAGACACTCATATGATCGAACACTAACTTTAGCATCGGAGTCTCTTTTACAGGTATCACCCCCACTTCGGAGCAGCCGATGTACCTAGCAAGGAAGGCTCACCAATCTTGCCCAGCAGATCGTTCTCTCGACCAATCTCCAATAAGAACACACACACACACATATATATATAATTTTATTTCATGCTATATTCAAATAATAAGAGACACCCATCGTTTGTAATCAAAATAACAAGGGAAAGCAAGAAAGAAAACTAAAATATGTAATGGAAATATCATCTTAAACAAAATGAGTCAAGTTATATATTATTGTTTAAACTCGCATTTCATTTCTTAGTTTTTCAAAATGTTTTATTTTATCATACTTATCTTATGTCAAAACTGGACAGCTTCGGGTCCATAATGTCTTGTCAATGCGTACCAGATTTACAGAACTCAATAAATATATATATATATATATATATATATATATATATATATATATATATTTTTTTTTTTTTGGACCATGCATGATATGCATATTTCACAGTGATCGATATCGAGGGCCACACTATGTTTTTTTGGGGGTGTGAAAGGCCATATTCATGCTTTATATATCGATTTCCATTATTTTATTTTGTGTGTGAAAACTAATGATGTTTCTCTCGAATTTCAGATAATAATTCTTTTCGGAGTATAATAAAAAATCTTCTTATGCGCAATTGAGGAATTGAAAGATTTCCATATTAATTTTGAAGCTTACAACACTGCAAATTCCACATTACTTTTTCTTTTGGTATCATCAGAAAAAACATTTTTTGTTTGAGTTAGGGAGAATTATGAGTGACAAAATCTTCTTTTTAAGTATTTAACACAGTTGTTTATAAAGACTAATTTGAAATTATTAGTATATCACATTACATATTTTCATGCTTAATAAATACTTAATAAAAACAAATAGCGTGTAGTTTAACATGGTTTGATTAAATCATTGCTAAAAAAAGTTAATTAATTATTGAAAATTAATTAATAATTAGACAAAACCCGAATAATAAACCTACCAAAATTTTGGTCATAAAGTTAATTAGTTACTGAATTTGACACCGATATGTTGGTAAAATTAAGGTAATTTAGAAACTATTTTTTTCATAACTAAAAAGATTTAATTGGTTGTTAGATGTGGTCACAAATTAAGTTTAGAAAACTAATTTAGTGACCCATGTATTATTGAATTATTAGGTTGATATGGTCGCTAAAACTAGTTTATCATGTTGAAGTGTCCAATATCATACTAGCTTATTTTAGCAGTCTATTTAACAATACTTATATACGGGCATCGAATGTATGGTGAGAAAATGAAGCTGTGCAAGAAATTGGCATTGCTTTGTTATTTTTTCTCGATCGGAAGAAACAAGAATATGATCGTAGAATAGAACCAACATCAAAGAAGAACTAACAAAAGAAACTTATAAAAAACACTTTTGTAAAAAAAAAAAAAAAAAACAAAAAAAAAAAAAAAAAAAACAAACAAACAAACAAACAAAAGGCAAAAGCTTTAAGTTAAATACACAATTCACCTTGTATTTCAAAAGTAAATTTTGAGATGCCAAAAGCATACTAAGCCCTAAATGTTTATCTTATGTTTCCGCAATATGTCAATCAACGAAGTGAGAATGAGAAAGAGATTAGGGATGGAAAAATGGGTTGAGTCTAATTTATTTATCCTCCCAAAAATAGTAGGTTGAATTAGGTTGTTCGTCAATTTGTTATGATCCATTTTGCTTAATATATTAACTCGACAATTTAGGATGGACCAACCCATCATTTTTATATAAAAAGAGAATTATATTAAAAATTTAACTTTAAATTTTTTACAATGTGATTTATTAAAGATTTTAATGTTGTTAAAAAATTGAAATATATGTTTGTTATTATATATTGCTAGTTTATTTTATAAATTTAATTTCTTGTACTAATAAAAAACTAATATTGAAATGAAATTTAGACAAATATTAATATATTTTACATCATTAAAGTAAGTTTGTTTATTTAAATTAATTTTATAAATTAAATAATTTTTCCTTTTTTCTTTTTCTTTTTTAAAAATTTTCGCAAACTAGTCCTATGATGCGCCAATCCACCCTTAGGAAAAACAACCCATTGTATCCACCTGATTTTAATTGGAGGCCAACTTGTTGCAAACCATTTTTGACATGCTAACAGTAGATCAGACCTAAATAGATATGGTTGTCGATTTTGTCATCCTTGAAAGAGATGAAAGAGAGCCAACAAAAGCATGCTAACAAGAGAAAGACACTAGGAATAAATAATAAGAAATGTCAATAGCAGTGGTTAATGGAGATACAAAAAATGAAAGAGAACTAAGAAAAAAAGGGGAAATAAAAAGTAATATATATATATATATATATATATATATATATTATTTAATAATTTAATAATTAGTGACCCACTTGGTCGGTAGTACTAATATAACTTAACACCAATAAATTTATTACTAATTAACTTCAAATTCAATTCAACAATTTTAATTAAATAGGGATAGAACAAGTAAAACAACTTTAATTTAATATAATTTCTAACTTATTGACTAATTTTTTTTAGAAATTGGAATATATATATATATATATATATATATATAAACATTCCACAAAGAAAAACACTTTAGTTGTTATATATATATATTTAGAGAAAGTTGTGGCTTAAGCAAAATTTGGAGCGAATTGAATTGTGAATCATTCTTAAATTTTGCTTAAGCTAGATTTGATGGGTTAAGCCAATTATAGAGGCAGTGGACAATCCTTCTTATAAGGCTATCCTTTATTTAAACCTTTTTTGACTTGGATAAATAGAATATATATGAGCATCGTGCTTGAAGGTGGTGTGTCTAAATTAGTGTTTTTAAATTGATTTGAGTACCCTTGTATCCTTTTATATATCAAATTTCTCCTTATTGACCAAAAAAAAATTTGGTTGTTATATAACAATATAGGTGGCAAAATTAATTATTCAACAAATGGTTATGAATTGTGATAGGCGGGAATGAAAGGATTTTGATGTAGTGGAAGATATTAACACCAAATCCTTCCTAAGATGAAGTTTTAATGATTACAATCTATCATAAGTAAATTCTAAATATATGAATCTAATGGTACAACAATGTTCCTTGAGAATGTTTTGAAAGTTGATATGATACATATTTTCGAAGAACACATAACATAAAACGAAAATCGCTCTAAAGAAACATTATCCGTAACCAAGTACACATGATGTGATGTGGGAGGACCTTTTCATTCTTTTGCTAAACAAGACCGACAAAGGCAGAAAACAAGACTACAAAGTCCTCAAAACATTTTGGCTTAGCAAGTTCAAACAATCCTAAGGAAAAACCTGGAAAATCATAAACTCAACATTGTTACCATGAGATAAGCCAGCCAGAAAGCCAGTGGCTGCATTAGCTTCATGCATGGTGAGAACGAACCTAACTTGCCAGATACGATTCATCAAAACCAACCCAACCTACAAAGACTAAAGAAAGGATGCTCCACCATTAACCCCTTAGTAAAAGCATAAACAACTTCCAAGGAGTCGGACTTAATGCAAATGTTCCTATACCTATAGAAGTAATAACAAGAATTTTCAAAATCTGACACAACTCACATCCAAACTCTCGTCTCTCAATACCCAATCAGTAAAAGTGTTCTATAAAATGCAAGGATTCATCATAGGCATGCTCAAGAGTAGTAATAACTGCCCAAACTTTTGTCTCTAACACAACAACAAGGCTTTCAAATCCTATAGAAGTCCCGCAACCATCGACCAAGACTATCCCTGAAGACCATTGTACTGCTATATATAAATACAAATATTTGTTGACTGATCAAAAAGAAAAAAAGACTGTCCCTAAAGACCATTGTCATGTCGAAGTAATATCCCAAATTTTTTAAAATTATTAAAAAGATATTTTAATTAAATAAATAAGTTTTATAATTATATTAAATATATTTTAAAATAATTATCATTATTTTTATTAATTAAAAAAAGATTTGTGAAATTATTTATTATTAATAAAGATAAAATTATATTTTATTTAATATATTTTAATTAGATATTATGACTTTGATTATTTTAGAGGTTTTCTTGATAAGAATGTTTTAAGATAAGAAAAATAAAGATTTTAAAATTATATTATTCGATATCTTATGTATTTAAAGAAAAATAAAAATTTCAAAATTATTTTTTTGAAGAGATATTATTTTATGTATTTATATATAAGATTTTGAATTGATTAATTGGGTTAATATTATATTATGAGTGATATTTCGAAATAAGAGTAGCTATTAATTACTTATTATTAAAATAGTGAAAAATAATTATTTTTCAATGGGCTATGCATGTGTTAGGATAAGCATATCTATAAATGCAATAGTAGAGATAGGATTGTCTCACTTCACGTTATCATTAACACATGCGTCTTGTACACTAAAGAAGAGGGAGAACCAAAGATAGCCAACAAATGACCTCGAAGATCCGTATCTGGAGTTTGGCGATAATTGAGGTAAGGAGGGAGTGAATAGTCTCGCTTTAGATGTGTTATATATGTTGGGTAGTGAACTTGACCCTCAATCTTGTCTCTGATATATGCATATGCATAAGGGGTTTTCTCCAAATACATCTATTTTGTCTTTTGTTGTTTTTACACATTCCTAATGACATGAATTGTATGAATGCATGACCAATTGTATGTTTTGAATTGTAATTGTATGGTCTAGGGTTCCTATGAGTTCCTATGGAAAATCCTAAGGGAACTTATTGTGATAGTTTGTGAAGATAGAAATTGATATATGTAAATTGAATTACTTGGAATGTTAATTGCATTTTATAGAACACCTTTACCAATTGGATATTGGGAGCCAAGAGTTTGGATGTGAGTTGTGTCAGATTCTGAAAATTCTAGTATTAATATACCTTCATATTTATTTGATTTCTCTATTTGTGATTAATGAAATTGAGTTTCGATTGTTGGGTTATAAATTAGACATTTAGAAATGCAGTTTAGACTCAATAACCACATAAAAATGTTAAGAAAAGATCGAGTTATGTGAGTTAAAAGATAAATCTCATATTCTGTGCATAAAATGTAATATGCATACATTATAAGTCTTTCTAGTATACTTAATGATAGAAACAGGTCTTGTAGTTTTCATAAAAGTTGTATCACTAGATATTAGCATTCAAATTTTGTTGGAATCACTTAAAAATAAGGTGTATAACTGTAACACTCCGATTTTTACAAATTATATGAAGGCTCAAATCCCAATAAGGGTGATTTAGTAGCCTAGAATAGGCCGTTTCAAACTACTAAATAAACCCTAGATTGGAACGGGCCATTCCAACACAGGCTATTATGAGTTAAATTCGAACCTAGAACGGGTCGTTCCACTTTGGGAACGGGTCATTCCAAACATGGTCGTTATGAGTTAAAACTCAACTCCAGAACAGGTCGTTCTAGTTTAAGAACGGGCCGTTCTAGATGCGAATTTAACACATGACGACTAAATCCAGAATGGGCCATTTTGGATCCGAAACGGACTGTTTTGGCCACTCTTGACGTCTATAAATAGCATACTTAGGCACTGCTCCTTGACACACTCTCTGAATACCAAGGAGAACCAAGAGAATGAGATCAACCAAATTTTGCCCTGGCCTTATTTTCTGCTTATCCAGGTAAGGGGAGAGTGAGAAACCTCGCTCGACGTGTGGGAATAATTGTTGGGTAGCAGGATTGGCCCTCAATCACTTGTCTGATGCATGCTTCTAGGAACAGGCAAAATATGAAAGTTTTATGTATTACTTTATGAATGTTATGTTGCATTCCTTGTGTGATGTTGAGTGTAAATATTTGTTTGATTTCAAAATTACATAAGTTTTGATATGAATTAGAATGTTTTGTGGGTTCTTGTGCGAAACCTTATGAAGAACAATTATGAGTATGATGTTGGATAATTTCTTGGTATGGTTTGTGTGCTATTTTGATGTATATGACTACGAGAAGTTCTTTGTATGAGACTATGCAAATATGACATGAAAATGTGAAAAGTGAACATATGATCTGTGATATGATATTATGAGATAATGTGACATGAGATATGATGAGACGTGATAAGTGAAATGTTGAGTCAATGAATTAGTGAATGTGTGACATGCATCATGTACATATATGACTCCAGGTGTGCCGCTTAGGCCGCATGTCAGTGATGTATTGAGCTATTTTAAGTGTACCTTGGGTCACCAGTGATGAAATGATCTATTCTAGGTCACCACATAAAAAATTGCATTTAGTGACCACCAAAATCGGTCGCTAAATTGCTAAAATCGGTCGCTATTTGCCTTAGCGACCGAATTTAAGTAGTCGCAAAAACCCTAATTGCAAAGCTATATAGTGACCAAAAAAATTTCGGTCGCTATTTAGCGACCGAAAATTTTGGTTTAGCAACCGAAAATTTCGGTCGCAAAATGGTTGCAATGATTTTGGTCGCTGATGTGTATGGCGACCAAATTAGTGACCGAATAAATCGGTCGCTAAAGATTTATTTTTTATTTTATTAAATTTTATAGATGTTGCAAATTCGATCGCTACGAAATACTCATATTTGGCATCTCAAGGATTCTATTTCACAATACTTCACTTTTCAGCATGTTTTGTCCTTAATTACACAATTTTTGGGAAACTTCCCAGATGTTCACCCATCCCTATATTACTCCAAGTCAAGCACGCTTAACTGTGGAGTTCTTATGAGATAAGCTACAGAAAGGCATATGCATATTGTCAGTATAGGTAGTACAAATTAATTCATTGAAGTCATCCTCAAATATAAAATCTCATACTTATACTATCTTTGGATCCCTCTCATTTTGGTGTATCCGAACCGTTATAAAAATATAATAATATATTTAATAATTATATTACCAATAATAATTATTATATTATATTTAATTAATCCTTATTTATATATACTTTGTAACACCCCGAATTTTTCTATTAATACAATGAATAATTATTATTTATTTTTGTATTTATGAAGATTATTTTTTTATAATTATTTTGATTAATTAAATGGGTTTGATTGAAGTTTTAAAGGTTATTAATAATAATCATTTATGAAAATTATTTTGTATAATATTATTAATTATGATATTTTGTTATAATTATTATTTGAAGAAAATCATGTTTTAAATTATTTTGATATTTTATTTTAATTTGATATATATATATATATATATATATATATATATGTGTGTGTGTGTGTGTGTGTGTGTGTGTGTGTGTTAATTAATTATTTATTAATTAACAGTCCTGGATTTTTGCAGCTCTGGAACGGGCCGTTCCACTTTGGGAACGGGCCGTTCCGGATGTGATTTTTAAAAGAACAAAGTTTGACTCAGAACGGGCCGTTCCACTTTGAAACGGGCCGTTCCGGAAACCCCAGAACGGGCCGTTCTGGTTTTGGAACGGGCCGTTCTGGGAGAGGCTTTTGTACCTATTCCGTGTGCCCAGAACGGGCCGTTCCGGATTCGGAACAGGCCGTTCTGGCCGCGACCTGATGCCTATAAATAAAGCGTTTTACACTCTCTAAAACTCATTTTTTCATTTTCTAATCTTCTTCCTCCTTTCTCTCTGAAGACGAAGGGGAACCTAGAGGGGGCGACCAACAAGATTCGGCTCCTACTTATCGAGGTAAGGGGGGAGTGAGAAACCTCGCTCTGGGTGTGGGATTGTATGCTGGGTAGTGGGATTGGCCCCCAATCCTGTGTTTGTTGCATTTTTTGTATGCTTATGTATGATGGGTTTTTCCCAATTGTATCTGTTTTTCCTATTGTTTTCTTATATGTAATTAATCGTATGAATTGAGATTTCTATGGGTTCCTATGAGAAACCCTAAGGGAATGCATTAATAATTGTAAGAGGCAAATTTTAAATGTTTTCTATTTTACCTTCTGAGTTTTCTGTTGTGTTTCTTGATATTTGCTGAGTGTAAATATGTATATAATCTTGAAAATAAACAAGTTTTGATATGAATTAGAGTGCTCTGTGGGTTCCTGTGGGAACCCTATGAGAAACAGGCAAAATATGAATATTTTCTGTTTTGCTTTCTGATTGTTCTGATGTATTCCTTGTTGAATGAGATGTATAAATATGTGTTTATTTTTGAAAATATATCAGTTTTGATATGATTTTGAGTGCTCTGTAGACACTATGTGAATATGATGAGATGATGTGAAAAATGATGATTATGTGAATATGATGAGATGATGTGAAAAGTGATGACTATGTGAATATGATGAGATGATGTGAAAAGTGATAATGAGACATGATAATGTGATATGGGAATGAGAAATGATAATGTGATATGAGAATGCATAGAGTCTTGATTGACATGCATCATTTGCATAAGTGTGTTGAGCTTAGGAGAGCTTGAAGCTTAAGGAGTTTTGATGATCACAACATGCAACAACTTGGAGAACACAAAAACAAAGTTAAAGAAGAGTCAAGAGAATGCTATGATCTAAGACTATGTAATAGAACTTAGGAGATGAATTTTTATATTTGTGTATACTTGTGTGTGTGCTTTGTGCATTGAGCAAAACTTGTCTAAAATCAAGTAGGGAGTAGATGATGATGAGTTGAGAACATTGAAAATTATTTTGAGACTTAAAATGAAGTTTTAAGAACTGACTCAAAATAATCGATTATTGTTAAATATAATCGATTATTTCAGCAAATGGGCTAAGTGGAATGCCTTGCTGTAATAATCGATTATTTGTCAAAATAATCGATTATTTCAGAAACAACTCTCTGGAATAATCGATTATCTAGCTAAATAATCGATTAAATTGTTCTTGGTTGATTTCCAGAAATCTGAAGAACAAAATAATCGATTATTCTTTAAAATAATCGATTATCTGGGTTTGAACTTTTATAAATAGACTTGAACTATTTTGAAACTACATAACATTGAGTGAGAACTGATACTCAACTTCTAAAAACGCTTTAGAGAGTCTGTGTGACATCTTGGAGAGGTTTCTTTGTGAAAATCCAAGAAGAAAAACATTTGTGAAAGAACTTGTGAAAATCATCATCATCATCATACCCTTGAAAGAGAAAGACAAAGAATTGTTCAAGAATTCCAGGTGAATTCGTTTCATGTTTGTTTCTTTGTGAATCTTTGTGGAAAATCTTGAGAAGGGTTTCTCAAGTGATTAAGGTTCTTGTAGTGGGATCTACAAGGGGTGCTTTCTTGGGGTCAAGAAAGTGATTATCTTTTAGTAGTGAAGTATATGCATGTGTGTTTGCTTGTAAACCTTCTTGCTTAAAGATAGTGGAAAAATCTTAATCAGGTGGTGATTAAGGACTGGATGTAGGTCACATGTGGAGTGGCTGAACCAGTATAAAAGACTTGTGCAATCTTCTTCAACCTTATCTCTTGTTTTGCAATTTCTTGGTTGAGCTTTAAAGAAGATAAAACTTGATTAACATGTGTATGTGAATTTAGATGGGTTAAATCTATAATTGGATATTATATTTGAACATCATTATCTTGTAATCAAGTTGCACATTGCATTCATATCATTGTAACAAGTCTTTAAGAGTGCTTCATTTGAAAATTCTGTCATAGAAAAGTTTTGATTGAAATTAAGATCCAAAAAACTCTGATAAATTTTTAAAGGGTCATTAAATCCAATTCACCCCCCCTCTTGGATTAGGCCATTCTTTTCTAACAAAGTGTTTTAAGGGTACGATATGGAATACACCGCCAGAGAAGGCCCCCTAGTGTAAAAGCTTTGGGGATTAGTCCTTGGGGATAGCTCGGTTTGGAAGTCCCAGTCTCGCCCATTGTGTGCATGGGATGTATCTTGCGCGGCTTAGCTATCCCGACGAGACTCTGGTAGTATATCCTTCTAGTGAGAGTGCGCAGAGGGTGTGACCCAACATGTACTCCTAGACTACTCTTCGTGTATTGCTAGCGGCAATATGCCATGTGATGTTTTACTGGCGCCACATGCATGATAATATGTAGTCCGTGTCCATGCATATGCATTCTTAATGTTATATGATAAAGTGATGGTTTATGTCTTGGATGAGTGTGATGTTATTAATAATTTATCTATGTTATACTTGTTTTTGTTTGTGTTTGGCTATTTGGCATATATTTCTACACTGTGAGTCAGAGTGAGATGTTTCTCACTCCCTTTTCTCGTGTTGTTTTGTTTTGACTGTTATACAGGTGATCATCAGCGTGAGGCTAAGATGTTGGTGATGAAGCTTAGGCTTCTATGTTGGGTTTTTGCTCTGATAGGACATGTGACATCGGGACATAGATAGGATTAGTTTAAGATGTTCTTATTAAATTATTTTAGAAAATTCAGTTTTATTTCTTTGTAATTTTACCGACATGTTATTTGGATTAAGTTTATGATTGTGAACTCTTTACCCTTACGTGGTTGGAAATTTGATTTTTAATGATGAAATTTTTTGTATTTGTTTATAATTACTGTATATGTATGTTGGGGTAGAGGGTGTCACATACTTACTTTTATAATTAACAATCTACTTATTTCTATTTAAAATTATATTATGATACAATTTAAATTATCTATTATAAATTTAAAAGTTTAAATAATAATTTTTATATTTTAAAATGAGAAGGGTTATAATAACACTGGTATAACTTTTACTAAGTATTACAGTGTTCAATAACTTTATATTAAATGTGAATTTTGTAAATCCAACCGTTAAATTGAAAGTTCATATAACTTTATATGTTTATATCAAGTTTTGTTAAAATTGAATAACAACTTGAAGGTAATCAAAGTGCTCATATTTTAATATATTTTGAAATGTATATGTTACATCAATTTTATTTTACAAGAATGAAGTATCAAATCATCTTGAATTCATATAAAATTTTGTATATATGATCTAAGAGTAAAAAACTTTCAATCTAACGGTTGAATTTATAAAATTCACATTTAATATAAAGTTATTGAGCGATGTAATACTTAGTAAAAGTTACACTTGTGTTATTATAACACTTCTCTTTTAAAATATTATTTTTATAAATTAAATTTTAACATTTTAAATAAATTATTAATTAACTTAATATATTTATTCATCTTAAATATAAGATATAAAATTCAAAAAATATATTTATCCTTGTTTTATTTTCTAATTATCAACCATTAATAAATACTAATTTAAAATCTTATCAAGTTATATCATAATATTTTCATATCAAGTTTAAAATCAGATATTAGTTATAAAATATGTTAATTTGTGTTAGAATTTTATTTCAACATGAAACTTTAAAATAAATGTGCGAATAAAAAAAACTCCGATAAAACAGTCAGGTATTCTATTTGATAGAGAAAAAAGTAAGGACGCATTGTGATGTATTAAAAATTGATTAAAAAGAACCAGCAGGTGGTTTGCCCAATTAGTTAAGGGGGAAGACTTAAGATTTTATCCTCGTAAGTATGTGTGTGGATTCGAGCTCTACTGTTAACAATTTTAGCCTTTTTAAACAAAGGATGTGTAATTGTAATAAAAAGGAGGTGTATATATCATAAGTTAAATACTATGAACATCTATGAGTAAATTAAAATCAAAGGATAATAATTTTTTTAAATTACTAAAAAATATTTCATTTTATAATTGTTTTATAAATTCTTACTAATTTTTTTATAAGTCAATTGCTTTTAAACAATGAAACTAGCACGATTATATCAATTGAATTGAATGATTAAGCCTAACTTTTAAAATAACAATTGAAATAAAATAAGATTCATGAAAATAATTTCAAAATATATTAGGTAAATAATTTTTATATATAATAAAACTAAAGACAAGGATTAAAATAATCAATGGAGTTAATGTAATATTCATTTATAAATATTTAAATAAATTATAAGTATCAAGGTATTATTTAATTGATGTTTAAAATAAAATATTTTATAATATCTAAATGAATTTATTTTTAAGATAAACTATTATATACATATTTAATTAATATAATTTTAAAATATATATGTATAATTAGATATATTTTAAATAAATATTTTTATATTAAAAATTAATTTATCATTAAACAAAATAAAAATATTTCAAAATATGGTTGTTGTTGAATCAATTTCCTATGATGGGATCATATTCATATATAATAATAGAATCATGTCTCTTCAAAGAAGCGATATCTACCTCAAAGTAGTACGAGCATAATCGGAGATAAATGGTATAACGTATTTTAAGTAATTGATCTCATGTGTTATTGATGTATATATTTATATATAATACATTTTATAATTTTTATTTATTAAACTAATGGAACATTAATTATATTTTATCAATTTTAGATTTGTTTGATAAATTTTTATTAATCCTTATATAAGCCAATTATTTTTAATTTAATGAAACTAACGTGTTTATATCAATTGAACTAGATATTTAATTCAATTTTAAAAATAATAATAATAATAAAATAAGATTTATGAAAAGAAGTTTATTTAATTGAAAAGCACAATAAATTATGTATTTTCATATTATCTAATAATGTAATAAAATATTAAGCATGGTAAAAGAGAAATAAATTTCTCAAGATAAAAATAAATAAATTTTATAGATAAATTATTATTTAAATTAGTCTAATTTTTTTAAAAAAGATTCAATAAAAAGATTATTATTTAATTTTCTTTTATAGCATTATGTTTCTCATTTTTTTAATACATCATGATATATTAATTATCTATTTTAAATTATATAATTTGTATTATTTAAAAAATAATAATTTTATTAGGAGGGTACTGATTTTTATTTCTTATCATTAATATTTTTATCATTATAAAAATGATATTATATATTTTTATATTTTCTTTCATTTAAAAGAAATATATTTCTAAATTTTTTTAAAAATTTACATTTAGCGATCGATTTTAATTTGGTCGCTAAAATTATTATAAATAATAATATTTTTATTTTTTTAGCGACCGATTTTAATTTAGTCGCTAAAATTATTATAAATAATAATATTTTTTTATTTTTTTAGCGACCAATTTTAATTTGGTCGCTAAAATTATTGTAAATAATATTTTTATTTGTTTAGCGACCGATTTTAATTTGGTCACTAAAATTATTATAAATAATAATATCTTTTATTTTTTTAGCGACCGAAACCATTCCGTCGCTATTTTAATCAACAATTATTATTTTAACGACCGATTTAGCGACCAATTATTTGCCACTAAAAAATTTGGTCGCTAATTTGGTCGCTAAATAAAATTTGCAACCAAATTAGATTCGGTCGCTAATTATGTTGCTATTAGCGACGGAAAAAAAAAAATCGGTCGCTAATTTCGGTAGCTAAATTGACTTTTTTTGTAGTGTTAGGCCGCATGCTAGTGATGTATTGAGCTATTTCAAGTGTACCTTGGGTCACTAGTGATGAAATGATCTATTCTAGGTGTGTCGGGTAGGCCGCATGCCAGAAATGTATTGAGCTATTCTAGGTGTACCTTTGGTCACTATTGATGTATTCTGAATGAACGTGCCCCCAGGTATGTTGCTGTAGCAGCATACCAGTGATGAGAAATGTGCAACTTCCATATGGAGCCACATGCATGCATTTGTGAGTCGAGTTCATGACATTATTGCATGATAAGTGAATGTATATGTATTCTAATGTATCTATAATTTGAGAGTTATGCTTGGTTATGTGTAACTTGTGTGGTATTTGTTATGATTGTGTCATTTGAACCAGAGTGAGATGTTTCTCACTTTCTTGTTGCTCTATGTGTATTTTTATTGTGTTGCAGATGATCATCAGTATGAGGATATTGGTGATGAGGTTTAAGTCTCATTGTGGGGTATGCTCTGATAAGACATGTGACATCGGGGCTTAGTTAGGATTAGCATTGGAGTTTCATTACTGTTATTGTGTTTTGAAAAGATTAATGTTTTATTTTATCATCATTTTTGCATTGGACTACGATTTGCGAAATATGAATGTGAACTCTCTATCTATGTGTTTTGGAACCTTATTTCAATTAAGAAAGTTTTATTTACTCAGGAATGTTCTTTATATTTATTGTGTATTATGTATGTGGGGTAGAGGGTGTCACAATAACTCATTTTATGATTAAATTAGTGAGCAAAGGTTAGGTTATCAAATTTAGGCTAAAACATTGTAGTTTTATATTTTTTAAAAATGGTAAATGACATAATTAGCTCTTGAGGTCAAAATATAAGTTAGAGATAATTGTCTTATCTTTATAATAAAATTAAGATCAACTTCATATCATATATATACCTCTAGATAGGACATTTGGATCACACGACACCTTAGAAGGTTAAGTTGTGAAAATGCAGTTTGTGAATGAGGATGATGAATAACTTTACCCTTTAAGTTTGATCTTATAAATGGTTTGAGGCACTTTTATCAATGTTTAGGAAGGATGAATTATGATAGAAAATAATTGTTAATAATTTATTATTTAAGTTTTTTGTTAATGACTTTAGGTGTTTTGATGATAGTGATGTCTAAGAATTTAATGTGTGATATTGATAAGACTGTTAGACTAGTTAAGCTATTGATCTGAATACTTGGTGACTATAGTCAAGGTGTTAACTTATGATTAGACAATCTCATAATGATTCTATCTTAAGGTGTATTGGATGGTATTGTGCAATTGTTGGGTTCAAATCGCAAACATGTCTAATTATTATACTAATTAATATTAATAACTAGTTGTGATATAAGTTCTATGATTTCAAGCTATGTGTGACTTGTAGTGACATGATCCCTTATGCCATTGATTGCTAAAATTTAATTGATTTAGTTGAATTATTAATTGCTATATTGAGATCAGTTGATAGTTAAATGATGTGATAATGTGATATGATAAAACATGTGATATGTGAATTGGTGAGATCATATGAGTTACTATGCATATAGTCCCTTGTGTAAAAACTTGGGAACCAACCTTGGGGATAGTTCGATTTGGAAGTCTCAATCCTGCTAGTAATCTGGTAGTATATCTGTAATGCCTAGTCATATTAATATTAATTTTAATATTATATATATATATATATAATATTTATAGATTAAAAAAGCATGTATATTATTAATAATGTTATACATATAAGAACAAACTAAAAATATTTACACTACGTGGGTAGTTACTTATTTTAACATATATATTACATTATTTACGGATTAGACAGGTAATTAAATATAACTTCTTATATCTCACATATGATTTTAATTTTTACATTACATATTATTCTAAAAATATTTACAATAGGTACATATTTACATACCATAGTTTATTTTCTACTATAAAATTTACATAGGTAGTTGAAATAAATTTACAATAGGATTCACATGATTTGCATGAAGTAAATAAAAAGTAACAAATATAGGCTCATCTATCATAGTTGGAATTTCTTGGTTTGAAAAAAAGGTGAATGAAGACACAACTACTCCATTGAACGTAACTGGGTTGGCTAAAGCGTCAACACTCCACATTGTACTAGAGAAAACTGCAGAGATTATTGAAGGGAAAGGAGCTGGAATTGCTAGAGCGTCCATCTATATTTATTTATTTATTTTTATAAATTAATTACATATATTATACAATAAACATAAGGAGTAAGAACAATTATCCAATAAATATCAGTAACGAGAAATATTTAATAATAATTATTATATATTAATTTTTCTTGATATAAAAAATAAATATTTAAATTATACTTGTAGTGACTAGTCAGGATAAATGAGTATTATAATAACAAATAAATAAAGATTATTTCACCTCAAATCTTTACTCATTTAAATCCTCAAGGTAAACATCCTCCAACTATAAATTAATTCAAACTTTCATTCTTATGGCCATAGAATAATATTTATCTTTATAAATACATGAAGAAATAACAAGACGAGTCAAAGATATTTTAACAAAACTATATTATAGTTAATCATAAAAATAATTAAATAACACAAACTAGGAACACCTCATTGATTATTATGAGTAAAAATTATCATAGATTAAGTAAATAAATGAGGTTAAGGACACCTGACTAAATAAATACACACAAAATATAACATAATTAAATAGTAGCATATAAAATTTTAAAAAGATAAAGTTTTCCCTCCCCCCCTCCTTACCTTAAGAAAGTGATATATCCTTGAAATACTTCAACAAGTTGTATTATATATATATATATATATATATATATATATATATATCTTTCTTTTTCTCTCTTTCTCTCTTTCCTTTAATCCTCTCTACGTTCACTCTCTCAATCCTTTTTTCGTTCACTCTCTCAGTTGTCTCTACACTCACTCTGTTTCAAGCTATTTATAGAGATTTTGGCAATGATTACATAGTTAGAAAATAATGGAGAAGTTGGAAGAAGTTGGTTCCAATTAGCCTCCCATTACCTTCTAGTTTGTTATAGATCATATTTTACCACGTTGGAGGATAAGAATTCTACCCAGGGGATAAGAATTCTTAAATCCTCATCCATGCATTTAATGCCACATATTTTTATTTTTTTTATCAGTTAATTTTTTTTGAAAATTTTAAAATATATATATATATATATATATATATATATTATACATAATCAAAATTTTATTCTTGAAAATTTATAAGAATAATTAAAATATTTAAAAAAAATTATAAAAATAATTAAAATATTATTCTAGAAAATTATAAAAAAATATTTGAATTACAATATTTTGTTTTGTTCAACTATAAGAATCCTAATGTATAAAAAAATTATATTTATTTGTTTATCTTGAATAAAGTAACTAAAATTTAAAAGAAATATATATTCATTATTTTGGTTATCAGGACAGTTCATGACTCGAAATATCTTTTCTATTTCTTTAATCCATAATTCAACTTTTTCAGCATCAAAATGGGAAGGTTTATTTCTCCTAAATTTAACCAATCCTTGAGACTCCCCCATTTCTTCTAGTCTTTGATTCCTTGACGAGGTTGCAGCCATGTCCTTAATAGCTTGCACAGCCTCAGTCAGTTCTGTATTTCTTCTTCCTGCCATCTGAAATTTTTATAGGTTAGTTTATCATACTAGAAATATGGTTAGCACATTTCCCCAAGTTACACATGGAACGTTGCTCTGATACCATTAAAATGTAACGCCTAGTCATATTAATATTAATCTCAATATTATACGTATATATATATATAATATTTATAGATTGAAAACACATACATATTATTAATAATGTTATACATAATAACAAACTAAAAATATTTACCATTACGTGCGTAGTTACTTACTTTTTACATATCTATTACATTATTTACATATTAGACTAGTACTTAATTATAACTTCTTATATCTCACATATGATTTTAATTTTTACATTACATATTATTCTAAAAATATTTACAATACGTACATATTTACATACCATAGTTTCTTTTCTACTATAAAAATTACATAGGTGGTTGAAATAAATTTACAATAGGATTCACATGATTTGCAGGAGGTAAATAAAAAGTAACAACTATAGGCCCATCTATCACAGTTGGAATTTCTTGGTTTGGAGAAAAGGTGAATGAAGACACAGCTACTCCATTGAAGATAACTGAGTTGGCTAAAGCGTCAATACTCCACGTTGTACTAGAGAAAACTGTAGAGATTACTAAAGGAAAAAGAGTTGGAATTGCTGGAATGTCCATCTATATTTATTTATTTATTTTTATAAATTAATTACATATATTACACAAGAAACATAAGGAGTGAGAACAATTATCCAATAAATATCACTAATGACATAATATGCATAGAAATATTTAATACTAATAATTATATATTAATTTTTCTTGATATAAAAAATAAAAAATTGAATTATATAGTGACTAGTCAGGATAAATAAGCATTATAATAACAAATAACTAAAGATTATTTCACCTTAAATCTTTACTCATTTAAATCCCCAAGGTAAACCTCCAACTACAAATTAATTCAAACTTTCATTCTTATGGTCATAAAATAATATTTATCTTTATAAATACATGAAGAAATAACAATAAGACGAGTCAAAGATATTTTAACAAAACTATATTATAGTTAATCATAAAAATAATTAAATAACACAAACTAGGAACACCTCATTAATTATTATGAGTAAAAATTATCATAGATTAAGCAAATAAATGAGGTTAGGGACACCTCACTAAATAAATACACACAAAATATAACATAATTAAATAAACATATAGTAGCATATAAAATTTTAAAAAGATAAAGTTCTCCTCCTCCTTACCTTAGAAAGTGATATATCCTTGAAATACTTCAACAAGTTGTATTATATATATATATATATATATATATATATATATATATATATATATATATATATATATATATATACATATATATATATATATATATCTTTCTTTTTTTCTCTTTCTCTCTTTTGTTTCAATCCTCTCTACGTTCACTCTCTCAATCCTTTCTTCGTTCACTCTCTCAATTGTCTCTACACTCACTCTGTTTCAAGCTATTTATAGAAATTTTGGCAATGATTACATAGTTAGAAAATAATGGAGAATTTGGAAGAAGTTGGTTCCAATTAGCCTCCCATTACCTTCTAGTTTGTTATAGATCATATTTTACCACGTTGGAGGATAAGAATTCTACCCAGGGGATAAGAATTCTTAAATCCTCATCCATGCATTTAATGCCACATATTTTTATTTTTTTTATCAATAAATTTTTTTTGAAAATTTTAAAATATATATATATATATATATATATATATATTATACATAATCAAAATTTTATTCTTGAAATTTTATAAGAATAATTAAAATATTTAAAAATAATTATAAAAATAATTAAAATATTATTCTAGAAAATTATAAAAATATTTGAAATACAATATTTTATTTTGTTCAACTATAAGAATCCTAATGTATAAAAAAAATTATATTTATTTATTTATCTTGAATAAAGTAACTAAAATTTAAAATAAATATATATGCATTATTTTAAAATTTTATAATATTACATGGAAATTTCAGAATATTACAATATCCTCCTAGTGAGAATGCGTTGAGGGTGTGACCTGGCATATACTCTTATGTTATTCTACGTGTATTGCTAGCGTCAACACACAAGTGTGATATGTGATATTTTTACTAGCACTAGATGCATGATAACATGTAGTATATGTCCATTGCATAATGCATCTTAATGTTATGTGGCATTTAGGTGTTACATTGTCAATGAATGGAATATGTTATATGATTGATATGCTTATGTTACGCTGATATATTTCTTGTTTGTCTTTGAATGCCTAGCTACATCTTACATCGTAAACCAAAGTGAGATGTTTCTCCCTCCCCTTGTTTTGTGTTGATTTTCTCGTATGTTGTTGTAGGTGATCTTCAACATGATCTTGAGGATGTTAGTGATGAGGCTTAGTCCTCATAGAAGGGTTATGCTCTAATAGAATGTGGCATCAAAATTTAGTTAAGGATTATCTTCTTTTAACATGTTTTGACATAATTGTTAGTTTCCTTGCAATAGATTTCATTAGGAGTTCAGTTGATTTTGTTTTGTTAAAAATATAATATCTTCTATGTTGAACACACTAAATTTTTTATAAAAGAATTTTCTATTTAGTTTTATTTATTCGTGTATATAATATGACATGCGGGATAGAGGTGTTATAGTCAACATTAACTTTGATCATCCCCAAAGAAGGGGGATTCCAACCACCCGAATGGGGACCCTCATTGACAATCTTGTGCACCTCCATGTTCCAAGATTAAGAGATTGCTAACTTTGATCATGATGCTGGATTGATCCTTCAACACAGAATTGTCCTTTGAGCTTAGAGAATGAATAACATTCATTCGCTCTCCAATAAAAGCAACCATCTGGTATAAATGAGTATTTCTATCCTAAAATTAAGCCAATCCTTCCTAACTCTTTGACAACAAAAAAATATTCTCATGATAAGAATAACTTGGTACTCTTTCCAGAAGGATTGTCTCAACCTTAAAAGACATATTATTACCCCACTCTAAACACTTATCCACTCCCTCCATCTTAGGCATCAACCTCTTCTTGTGATTGAAAATATTTTCAAAATGGTTATAAGTCCAATCCTCTACCTATATATGAAAACACTTCACTACCTAATCCCATTCCAGATTATCCTGTCAAGCCTCACAAACAACAACTTCAAAAGAAAGGTTAGCTAACTAATTGGCCATAAAGTGAAAAGGATTTTTCCCCATGTTTACTGTAACACCCCAGCAACCCGCATGTGGATATTGTCCGCTTTGGCCGCAGCCCTCACGGTTTTGTTTCTGGCAATGGCACGAATGCCACCCAAAACGCGTCCACACAAGGAAGGTATCCACACCCATATATATGGCATGCTTCGTTCTCCTTCCTAACCGATGTGGGACTTCACATTTACCTCTTTAGTCAATCTTAAAGAACCAAAAGGAGCCAATGATCAAACTAAGAAAAGGGAAGGTACCTAACAACAACCTCAAATAGGTTCAATGGCCAACAACAAATGAACCATATACTTAATCTTCAAATCCCTACTCTACAACAAAATTGCCAACAGTGACTCACACCCTATAGTGATACTATACATGTCACTAAAAATTACTTTTACCTACACAATAATTACATATATGTTGGTATATTATTAAAAAGTGTGGGTATAGACTATAGTGACACACAAAATATATTGTTAAATCTCATTTAAAATGAACACTAAAATTGTGTGTAACTATATGTCAAATAAACATATACCAACATATATTGTACCTATAGTGACACTTTTTGTATGTCACTGTATGTAACATTTCTTATATGTCAAATAGACATATACTTACATAGCTAATAAAAGATGGGAACAATTTATAGCTCGCTCCATGGCAATTCCAACACAGGATGTTGTAACCCATAAATAACTAAACATAGAAAACTAAGATAATAGGAGGCACCAAACACTCTCTCCGATAGGTTTGACGATTGTCAACTGTTCACTTGGAGGCAAATCCTCCACCTCAACCATACAAAGATTATTACCTATATATACTCATCTCGTCTTATTTCATCCTTAATAATAATTGACATTTTTTTTCATAATTAAATGTTTATTATCTAACTAAAATTTATAACAAATTATATATAAAAATAAATTTTATATTTAAATTTTATATAAATAAATAATTTAAACATATAAATTATATTGTATATTTATGATAAATAAATTATATTGTGACACAAAATTATTTTTAATTATTAATGATTTATTAAAATAATTATAAAAACTTGTTCAGCCTCCTTTTAACTCAATCTCACAATTACTTACACTAACTCAAATTACACTTTTCATTCCCTCCAAATACTCATAATAATAATAATAATAATAATAATAATAATAATAATAACATTATATTATATTTTATCCTCATATAATTAATTAAATAAATATCAAAATAATTAAATTTAATTGTGAAAACGTTCTATAAAATCAAACCCTTTAATTTATAATATATATATATATATATATATATATATATATATATATTACAAAATCGCAGATGTTACATAGGGAATCCCAAAATGATTAGGGATTTTTATTTTATTTTTTAATACTTTTTTTACAGCTATTTTTTTCATACTCTTAATTTGGATCTTTATAGTTCATTGAGTTATGGAGGGGCTTTTCTATTTCACACACACTTTTTTTTTTGGGCTGGAGTAAACTAGGACATATCTCTTTTTGACTCATAGCTTGAATTTTATTTTTTATTTTTTTATCTATAAACAATTCGCACAGTGTCTTAAAATTGCCAATAAAAATCTAAGTTGACCTTTTCTATTTAGGCTACTATCATGTGGATGATTTGGATTACTTTCTTGACCTTCATTTTGATATCACATTCATGAAAACGAGATTAGGATTAATTTATTATGATGTGCCAAGGTTTTGTGACCCGTTTAGACACGTTTATGGATCGTTAATTGGTTCCAGGATTTGTCAATTCATGTTCAAATCAAGTCTAGTTAATCTCGACATTTGTTCCCCCTTAATCCTTAAAATTAAAATTCAAAACCCCATTAGTTTCTTGTTCTTTTTTAGTTTAAGATACATATTTGACAAAGCTCCTGAGTTTTGTCGTTCTATCTGGCGTGAGCTTAGGACGAAAATAGCCCAATACTTTTTGCCCATATTGCTAGCAGTTTGGAAATAAATTTATCTTCCAAAGTTTTGAAATACTACTAACATGACTTGTCTCAATAAATCAATTTTAGGCAGACATGATAAGAAAGCTTTTTGTTTTTGTCCTTTCACCCCAATTCGTTGGATTTAGATTTAGTTTGATAAAAAAAAATAAAAAATACTTTTAGAAGAAAAAAAAAAGTTGAAAATTTTCATAAGTTAAAATTATTTTACAATTAAGTTAGTTTGAAAAAGTTTTCTCATCAGTTTTTTTTTAAAAAAAATTATTTATGTATAAGTTAGTTTTAACTTATAAACAACTTTATATCAATTTTTTATTCCATTATTTTATTCTTAAAATATTTTTGGAGAAATTTATCCAAACATATGATAGATATGTAATCTTCTTTAACATGTTCCAATGTCAAGCCAATGCCCACATGCAATCCATTAATTTTCATAGTCAATTCAGTGATAGCCTCATGATATATACACCTCCCTACATTAATAATACATCTCCATTATATTTTTTGCCAAAATATCCTTAATATTTTTTAATTTTTTAATTCCTTGGCTTTACAAATCTCTCATTTCTCTTGTTTTCAATGTTTAATATTTTTTTCCAAGTACTCATTGTTCTTTAGCCTTCAATTTTGAATTTTTTTTCTAAACATCACCCCTTTCGCACACACTTGTAACTTGTGAGCCCGAACGACATTACAAAGCAGTCCAACGGGCTTTTCGTTCTTGGTCCAACTCTAACTGCTGTATAGGTCCTACAATACATATGGGTTTAAATTTCGGATCCAATTGAAACCAGGCCCATAATTTTTTTGATTATTAGATGGTTCATGATATATGCACCTCCTTTTTTCTATAAGTACACCTCCTTTTTTTTAAAAAAAATAATAATAATTAAAATTTTAAAATATTCTTAATTTTTTAATTTTTAATTTTTAATTTTTAATTTTACATTCACAATATTTAATTTAGTACTTTTTTTCACATATCTTTCCTCTTTTTCTCAATTTTTACATGCACCCTCTTACCTTTCTTTTACTACACCTATTTTGGTAGCATGTGAAAACTAAAAGAGAAAAAAAAAAGTGTGTGAAAAAGAAGAAAAAAGTAGCAAATTAAAAGTTGGAGGTGTAAAATTAAAAAGTTAAAAAAAAGTTTACAGTATTTAATATATTTTTTTTAAATAAAAAAGGTGTACTTATAAAATAAAAAATAAAAAAAAGGTGTATATTTCATGAGCCTTAGATTCTGTTTTCAGAAGAAAAAAAATTTAGACTAAGCCCATAAGTTTTATAGAACATTAGATTCCATAAAGGCCTACTTACCAATATTAGCTTTTAACAAAATCATCATTTTGATCCCATAAAATGTCAGCATTATTTTAAAAAAAATTATCATCATCTTTTAGGAAATTTAATTACTTGTATTCCACCCACATACATTCGTGCATCAATATATATATATAAAAGAAGGGATTTATTTATTCTAAAAGTAAATCTACTTAAATTTATTCTATTTAATAATTCATATTTTATATCAAAATTCAATGATTTAACTATTGAATTAAAAGTTTTTAAAGTATAGATTAAGTCTTTAATTTTTTAAAAATTTTAAAAACTATTTAATACTATGTTTCAATAACTCAAATTAACATATAAAATAATTTTATGATTATTTGTCAATTTGAATTAATTAAACGGGATTTCAAATAATTTTCAAATTTTTAAAAAAATTTCAAACTTAATTTATGTATTAAGAACTTTTAATTTAACAATTGAATCGCTAGAATTTGATGTAGAATATGAGTTAATAAATGGAATAATTTTAAGTAAATTTACTCTCGGAATAAGTGGATCTTTTTTCTATTTAATATATATATAATGCAAAAAAAAATTGTTTATGTAAGCTCAATATGAAAACAGGTCCAATAAAAGGCTTCAGTAATACTCTTGTGATACACAAAACGGAGCTCCAAAAATATCAAAACGGAAAATTATTTTGTTAAGAATATTGTGTGTAAAAATATTAAAACGGAAAACTATTTTGTAAGAAATATTTTGTGCTTGTGAAAGAGAATTGATTTTTTTTTAGAACGCTAGTCTCCATGAATATATTTTGGTAAGATGAGTCTCACCTTTGGATCTATATATTTTTTAAAGTTTTGACTGCAATATGCATCACTTCGAGGTGTTGTGTAATTTTGCTAAGTCATTTGAAGATATAAGTTACAATTTTTCTTATATTTCTCGTCTTCATGTACTTAAAGTATGCATGATAATTATTTGTGTTGTTGTTATCCATCAAAATTTGAGTTTTATTAAATTTATTATACATATATTATCAAAATAAAATTTTAATTTTAATTCAAAAATAATTCTTATAATAACAAATATAATGTTGCATGTAAGTTTATATATATATATATATATATATATATATATATAAGAGTCCAGTTAATTTGCTCAAAATCATAGTATTGAACAAAATAAATATAATTATATTTTACACTTAATTTATAAAAGAGTAATGCAACATGATAAAAAAGAAGAATAACAAGAAGAAAAAAAATCATATATTTTGCTACTCAATTATACTCATTATTATGTTATATCCTCGTTACTTTGGCCTTTATCATTATTGTTCAACACATCGTCACTATTATTAGTCACCACTTTGTTCTTATCATCATTATTATTATCATCATTATTATTATTAATATCGTTACTACAATTATCATAATTCTTATCACTATCATTCTATTATAATAATTACAATCATTATGATAATTGAAATTAAAAATAATATTGTGATAAATTTAATATTATTTTAATTAATTATCTATTATTTACTAAATAATATACATTGTTTCTGTATTGTCGTCTTTACTCTACTCATTAGTATATATTCTTAATTAGAATAGTAGCTTTGAGTCTAACTCAAACCTACCAAATCAGCTTGTAAAGTGAGAGTTATTTTTCACTTATATACTATTTAATTGTCTAATCTCTAGTCGACGTGAGACTTGAGTTTTTTTTTTTTCTTGATATACCCCCTTCACGTCCAACACTATTAGATTTGATATGTGGATAAATGATGGATAGTTATTTTAATGATCTAGGATAGATGACCCTTTTTAATGATTAAGATAGCTCTGAGACCATCTTACTATTGATACATGCACCATGGGTATGAGGGGGTGTATTGCAAAAAACTCAAGTCTTATCTATCCCATCCCAGATCATTAAAAATAAAGAGATCATCCACCATTTATCACGTACTAAGTCTAATAATATTGAATGTGAGAGGATATATTGAAAAGAAAAAAAATTCAAGTCTCACGTCAACTAAAAATAAAGTAATTAAAGAGTATATAAGTGAAAAATAATCCTAACCTTACAAATTAATTTTGTAGAATTAAATTCGGCTCAAATCTACTATTATATTCTAAGATATATAAAACGTCCCTTAAGTGTTAGACCAGAGTTTGACGAAGCCCAACGCTTAAAGAGTTCATCTGTGAATTGGGTGTTCTTCCTGGTCCGTAATTGAAATTATATGCGATAAGTTTTTTAATATTTTTATTTACTATGCAGTATTGAATCTATGATAATAACGAAGAATTGAAAAGGAAAGGAATAAGAAAGAAGCCGTAAACTTTGGTGAATGGGATGAATCAAAGTTGAAAGTTGAAACAGACACATAAACGTAGAGACAGCCACATTGCCATCAATTTGTTCTATCGAGGAACAAGACAAATTAGAACAAATCGAAATTTGACAATCTTTCAACAAAGCTTTGATTGATTGAAGATTAGTTTCTTACTCTCTTCTGTGTGGCTCTTTATGGATGCACATATTCTTATCGTATCCACAAATGTTTCGTCCAATAATTATTGTTTGGCCATAATGGAGAATTTGACTGTTTTCCTCCATCTCTCACTCTTACTCCCTATTTCTTCTTCCTTCTATTATGAATTTTTTAATCATACAATTAATTTGTTAAAATCTAACATGAATTTGATCTTAATTTTTTATAATGAGCTTTTACTTTCAAGACTAATATTTTGTACGACCATAGGGTTAGCTCAGTGATTGAGTAGGAAAGGATTGGAGTAGTTAGAAGTACGAGGAACTAAATTTAATTTTTATTACGATCATTTTTGTAATCTTTTCTAACTTAAAAAAAAAAAAAAAAATTGTGAGATGTACTTTCACATTTCACTTACTGTAGCCTGTGACATGTTTCCGTGTTTTTCTCTTTGTCCTCAAAATGCATTATTATATTTATACATTACCGATAGAGCAAAATCCTTAACTAGGTTATATCAAGGGTAAATGAGTAAATTACTAAATTGTACATATTCATTTTTTATTTGAAAGAATAATAAATAAAAAAAACTTGACATGGGTGTCAATTGACATTTTATTTTTGATGAATTACAAAATAAAAGAGTTAAATGATTATATAACTAGTGAATATGTTTTCTTTGAGTACGTTTTTAAAATAGGAGAATGAATTTTAATGTTGTGTTTGATAGTGAAAATAAGAGGAGTGGAGGGAAATAGAGGGAATAGACGAGGGAAAAAAAAAGGTGAGCAATGAAATAAAAAAAATTATTGTTTGATAAGAGAAAAATAGAGAAAAGTTTAAATATTTTAATAAATTACATTCCTTTTTATGAGAGATAGGAATATTATATTATTATTTTCTCTTATGTTAAAGATTACGATTCTTATGTTGATAGATTCTAATGTATGACATTTTGTTTACTTTTTAAATTTTTTTGTTAAAGTTTCATTAATTTTCGTTACCAAAAAAATTTATCACAAAACACTTTTTACACTAACATTTATGTAACGCCTTACATTTTTACAACTACATTAATAATATATATATTATAAAATTTTTAGGATTGATATTATAGAATATTTTAAGGTTAAAATTATATTTTATATATTTATTTTGATTAAATTATAAGAGGATTATATTATAATATAATGTTTTATTTGTAATACTCCATTTTTTAAAAAAGGTTATTATTATTGTTGTTGTTGTTATTATTATTATTATTATTATTATTATATGCTATTTGATCAGAATTATTTTTATTAATTCTATAATTATAGAGGAATATTATTTTGCACATTTTAAATAATTATTATTTTGGATAATTATTTTATACGTATTAAATAAGTATTTTTATTAACATTTTAAACAGCTATTTATATGTTTTGAGGGATAATTTGGGAGTTGATAAATTATATATTTTTATAAAATCTAAAAGGTTGATTTTATATGATATTTTTATATTGAAATTATATTATTATATTTTTTGTCAGAAATATATTATTATTATTATAGAGAAAAAATATTTTATACAGTATATGTATTATTTTATTTAATTATTTTGAAAAAAAATAGAAGCGAGTCAGATGAGAAGCAAGATGGGTTGGGTTAACCCAGACCAATGAATTATTTTAAGAAAAGGGTCAGATAGAGTTAACTCTATCTACCTCATTTACATTCTAAACAGTTAAGAAAGAAAGAGAGGAGAAACAAAGAGCTTTAAGGAAGAGTGCTCAGGAGGTACTCAGAAACAATCTCAAATTGCTTCAGGATTATTTTGTTTAACGCAACTAGGTACGGGGAAAAAGGATTATTTATGTTCAAAGTCACATGAAGGAATTGGGTACAAGAGAAATCCCATAAGATTATGGGTAATTTTATAATTATTTCTATTTGAAGAATGGATGATCCTATTAAATTTTGCATGTATTGAGGAGTAAGAATATGCAAATAATTTGTAAAAATGATGATATAGGAGAGAGAACGGAATTGTAAAAAAATGTCTAGGAGTTAGGTTTTTGAAAAATTGGGGGTTTTCCTATTTGAGTTAAGATTCTATAAAATTGATGATTCAATTGAATTTTATATTGATCTATAAATTGATTGTTATATTATTTGGTAAAATTGATGATCTAGATGATAATTGAATTCATTGGTATGTGCTTTGTAAGTTAGTGTTCTTATAGATTGATAAACACCCTTAATTATATGAATTGATCAGTAATTGGAAGATTTTACTTATGGATGTACCTTAGTATTTTTGTAATATCTTTTTATGTGATTAACAAAATCAGTTTTCATTTGTTGGGTTAGAAATTATACACTTGGGGCTATAATTTAGACTCTACAATCATGTAAAAATATTAAGAATTGATTAAGTTATGCGAGTTATAAATTCAGTCTTCATTTCAGTGCGCCAAATATTAAGTTTTTTGTTGTAAGCCATGCGAGGTGACCTTAACAATATTTTTAGGCTTTCTGTTCTTCACAAAAGTTTTATATTTGGGTGTTATATTTCTAATAGCTTTAGAATCACTTAAAAAGTATGTCTAGAAATCCAATTATGATTGTTTTAGTGAACAGGGGTCAAGCTGTCAACATTGATTATATTTGTTGTGATTTTTGACATTTTTAGCTAAGTAGATGGTTTTTTTAGAATTTCATGTCTTCATAAGAGTTGTATATTATCCTCTTATGTTTCTTTTGAGATAAGTTTGAGCTTATTTGGATGAGTATAACTCTCTGGGTGTTATTTTTTTTTTTTTTACAGTTGTCAAAGGGAGACAAATGTTATTTTGGTGTTCTAAGGTGTTATGGTTTAATTGATGATTTAATTATGATGCTAGTATGTTGGTATGAATTGAATGTGATGTGATTGTGAATATCCTCACACTTATGTCAGCATGGCACGACCCTGGGCATGAGAAGTTACAAGGGTGGCGTGAGCATGGCATAGGGTGGGACGTGTGAGACAATTAACACGTATGTCGACATGGCAAGGCCTTGGGAAAGAGATGGTACAAGGGTGGCGTGAGCATGCCATAATAAAGATGACAATGGGCCCCATGGGGGCGAGTAATAGTAAACTCGTCCCGCCTTGCTGGATGAAAATTGGCCCCACATCTGCCCCATACTTGCACGAGTATCCGTTAAGCGGGTATCCATGAATTTCTTGAATACCCGTGGATATCCATAGATATTTATAAATTTTTTAAGAAATTAAAAAATCATATTACAAATAATTTTAAGTTTATATTTAATGTCATTGAAATATTAAAAAAAAAAATTAATGTTAATTTTAACTTGTAATTAACATTAATTTTGTTGAAATAATAATAATAAAGCAAGATAATCAATAACTTAAAATACATTAATCTCACAAGTAAGTGAAAGTCTCTTATCACAAAGCTACAATAATTCAATCTCATAATTTCAAACGAAAGTAAACAACTTAAAATACATAAATCTTATTGATTCAATCAAAGCTAGAAAATTAACCAAATTAATCCAACATAATTCTATAACATGCTTAACACATGTTGGCAACTTCATCAACCTCACTTTTGTAACTTGATTCCTGAAACAAAAAAAAAATGTCTAAATAAAAACTTACAATAATTCATATTATAATTTAACTTGGAATGAAACATTGAAAAATAAAATACTAACATCATCAGCATCCATATCTTCTAGTATGTTATTAAGTTCCATAATGTCCATCTTTGATTTTGAAGAAGCTAAAAAAGAAAAATGTGTTCATTAAAAAATTTTAACAATGAAACCAAAATAAAGATTTAATTAAAAGTGTATACCTGATTACCTTCCATGTCATTCCATAGCCAATCTTGGAGACACATCAATGCCTCTAAAGTATTTGGTCGTAATCTACTATGGTGAGGAGTAAGAAACCAACCACCAGTACTAAATGAAGATTCAGAAACAATAGTTGAAATAGGAACTGCTAAAAAATCTCTTGCAATCATTTTCAAGGTTGGGTATTTTAATCCATTAGCCTTCCACCAAACTAAGATGTCAAACTTCTCATCTGAATCAAGCAAAGTTTCCTCCTCTAAATAACGATCAAATTCTAACTTCAAATTTGATGTGTCATTTCTCTTTACACTCTTATGTTTTTCAAAATTTGATCTCCAAGCTTCTTTTCTTCCAAGAGCACTCACATCTACTTGATTTGGGTTTGAATTTAAAGATTAAGAAATTAACTCCTTTTCCTTTGACTTTCATGTCATAATCTCTTACCAAGTCTCGATAAATAGTTTTCACCCTTTCAATTTCAACATTAGAATCATGTCCATAAATTTGAAGGGAAAAATAATCCAATAAGTCAATGTTGTACCTAGGGTCTAACACTGTATCTAGAGCCATCACCCCATTAATCACACCCCAATACTTGTCAAATTTAGCCATCATGCTTGAAGCCATTTGATGAATGATAGAATTTGGACAACTAAGCCAATCAACCAAAGCTAACTTAATTTCACAAACTTTTGGAGAGAAGATATTTGCAGTTGGATACAAAGTGTTAGAAAATAGAAGTGTCACATCATAAAATAACTCTAACTTTTGACAAATATCACTTGCCATATTCCAATCATCTTCACTAGGCAAAGCTTTATATTGATTATCTTGTTGTGCCAATCTATCAAACACAATTTTGTTTTGTATGGCAACTTGAAGCATTAAAAAAGTAGAATTCCACCTAATTTTGCAATCAGGAACCAACTTTTTACTAAATGGAATATTCATTTGACCACATGTCTCTATAAATTTCTCTTCTCTTTTAGGTGTTGTTGTCCAAAATTGAACACTTTCTCTAATCTTTTCAATAGCACCAGATATTATAGACAAACCATCTTTGACAATAAGATTCAATATATGAGCACAATAACGCATGTGAAATAGTCGACCACCCAAAATAAAATACTTAGGTAAAATCTTATCTAAAATGCGTTCAACCATAATATCATTTGTGGTGCAATTATCAACGGTCAAAGTAGACACATTTCTATCTAGGTTCCAATCCATCAAACATTGGACCAAGACATCAACAAGAACTTTGCTAGTATGAGGAGCAGGCTCATAAATGAACCTAACATTAAAATACAAAGTTTTAATAATATAATCATAAGCAACTAGAAAATAAAGAATAAAAATGTAGTTAATATAGTTTAGGGTCATTAGTCATTACCTCACAAGTCAACTTTGTAGGGTCCATGAATCATCAATAAAGTGAGTTGTGATAGTCATGTATCCTTTGTTTTGATTACTAGCAATCCACATATCAGTGGTAATTGCAATTTGACTTTGATTCTTTGACAATAACTTCATTGTGTTATCTTTTGCTTCTCTATACTCCTTCATCATTTCATTCTTAAGAGTGTTTCAAGAAACCTTTTTATACAAAGGTTGCAAAGCAGCACAAAACTCTATGAACCCTATGTGATCAACCATTGCCAATGGATACTCGTGAAGAACTACCATCTTAATAAGTGCACGCCTTGCAAATTCTTGATTAAAACAATAGTTTCCAACAACTATGGTTTCACCCCTTATTTTCTTAGTTTTAAGAAATGCTTGCTTGATATCCGGACATGTTCGTATATTATATAGTAGTAATATGTGGCTATACATAAAGATAAGTAAAAACCATAAATAGATTTCAATTTGAACTTAAAAATGGTATTAAATTAATAAGTAATAAATCAATTGAACAGGTACAGGTACTGACATTAAAAAAGAAATAGCAATAAATTAATTCAATATTACCCAGCAAAATCTGAATGCTATTAAATAGTAATTCAAAGGTAGCAAACAATAATCGATAAAGTAATGGGATTTAAAATCAAATGTGCGAAAACCAAACTCATCTTCAATTTGATTGATTAAATTGCCTTTTTGGATCTGCGTGAGAATAAGAAAGAAATCGCATGAGAAGAAGAAATAAAAACCACACAACATTAGGAATGAAAACAGAGCATGAGAAGAAGAAAGAAAAAAAATGAAAACCATGCAACACCAGGAATGAAATTAGGGCATGAGAAGAAGAAAGAAAAAATGAACCTGAAGCTGTGCAGACTATGGCAAGTGAAACTATGCGGTGTCGGTGCATGAGGAATGACGCCGTGAAACCTTGCATTGTGTGAAAATGTGCAGTGGAAACTTTGAAAGTGTGATGACTAATGTGTGGGTTGTGCAGCTATGGAAAGAAAATAAGATGAAAGAGTGTAGTTTTAGGGTTATATGGTACAAGGATAATTAGGATATTTAAGAAATGTTATTAAATTGGTACACGCGGGTATGGATACCATCATACCCGCCCTCGCCCTGTTTATAAACAGGTAAAAAATTATCCATTCCCATTATCCACGGGTACCCAATTAACCTACCCATTTATTATCTATAGTGGATTTTACTCATAGATACCCGCGGGTGGGGGTATTTTTGCCATCCCTATGGCATAGTGTTAATTGCAATATTTGTGTGTGGAAATTAGTATGAATTGAATGTGATGTGATTATGGATATCCTCACACTTATGTCAGCGTGGCACGACCTTGGGTATGAGAAGCTATAGGAGTGGTGTGAGCATGGCATAGTGTGGGACGTGTGAGGTAATTAACACGTATGTTGGCATGGCACGACCTTAAGCAAGAGATGATACAAGGATGGCGTGAGCATGACATAGTGTTAATTTCAAGATTTGTGTGTGGCAATTAGTACTTATGTTGGCATGGCACAACCTTGGGCACAAGATGCTACAGGGGTGGCATGAGCTTAACATAGTACAAATTATTTGGTGTGATGGATTGGTGTGATTGAGAATTATGATGTAAAGATGATGCATGATTGATAGAATTATGATATATAGAAATGGTTGTAAATATTTCATTATGTAATGAGTTATGATAAGATTACATTATGGCGTGTCTGTATGTGCTTTACATATAGATGTTTTCTTTTCTCACCGTACAATTTATGGATGTTTTAGATGAGGAAGATTCGGCTATGAGTGGCATCAGAATGCCAACAGTTGAGTTGTGGGTGTACTATGATATTGTGACATCGGGGTAGAGGATTTTTAGGACATGAATTTTTTATATGTATTTGGAGTTATACTTATTCTTTTGAAAATAATTTGTAAACTCTTATGTTTTATTTTCAATTATTTTGGACATTGAAGAACATTTATGAAGGTTTTTATGTGGACCATTTTACCAATGTTGAAAATTGTATTTCTTTTTATTTACATTATTACAATATATGTGTTAGGATAGTAAAGGTGTCACATTATTAATATTTATTATTATTATTATTATTATTATTTTTGAATACACTCTTATTTTTCTTTTACGCTCTGAAGAACCAGGAAGAGTAGAGGCACAAGGAGACCATATTGGAGACCGACATTCTTTACTTTTTTTCTTATAGAGGTAAAGGGGGAGTGAAAAACCTCGTTTTGGGTATGAGATTGTATGTTGGGTAGTGAACTTGACTCTCAATCTTGTGTATGTTGTGTGCCTATATATGAAGGGGTTTTCCTAAATGCATTTGTTTTATCTCTTATTCTTCTTACACATTCCTAATAACATGAATTATTTGAATGTATGATCAATTGTATGTTTTGGGTTATAATTGTATGATCTAAAGTTTTTATGGGAAACCCTCAAGGAATTTGTTGTGATAATTTGTGAAGATATTGATTGATATGTGTAAATTGAGTGATTTGAAATGTTAATTGCATATTATAAAGTTTTTTTTTCAATTGTATATGTGTTTATGAATGAAATTGGATGTGGGTAATTTGTAGTCGTTGAGAAGTCGTCCAAGGAGGAAGATCGTGTTCTTGCTCAAAGAGGTGTTGGATGACTTAGCGAGAAGCCCTAAGGGGCTTAGTTGGCTCAACTAAATGTTAGTTGCTCAGTGAGAAGTCTTAGAGGGCTCAACTCACTCAACTAGATGTCAGCTAGCTTAGCTAGATGCTGGTTGTTCAACTAGATATTGTTGGACAATGATTGTTAATTGGTTGTTTTATGCTTATGATCTTGATACTACCTTTTTACATGGCTAACTAATGTATTTGAGAATGTACATGGTATATATGAGGTGATATGAGGAATATGTGATGTGATATGTGAAGTGAAAGCATGTGTATGTTATTGCATCGAGTATGTTAACATGCATCATATGCACGTAAATCGATAAATCAGCAAGTCGTTTAATATGCACTACGCATTTCTTGAGATTGTTACCACATGCATGCAAATCGAGAGTCGGTGTCCTTTACATTCCATACTTGCAAGTAAATGAATTAATTATTATTGGTGGGATAAGTAATTATGTCGATGATATTGAGAGTCTAAGGTGTTCGTTGTGGTACAAAAATATAATATGGCCAAGTTCCTAGGCTTCATGCTATCAACGAAAGGAATTGAGGGCAACCTTAACAAGTGTCGAACTATCCTTGATATGAAAGGCCCAACCAATCCAAAAGAGGATCAACAACTCACTGGTTGGTTAGCGTCTCTCTCCCATTTTTCACCTTGTTCAGTTGAGAAAGTTAAACCAGTATTCACTTTTCTGATAAAGAAAAAAAACCATTGAATGAACTCCAAAGTGTGAAGCCTCTTTCTAAAGATTGAAGGAGATCTTGTCAGCACCACCAATTTTAGAAAAACTTGCCTTGGACCTATCTCTTCTACTTTATTTATCTGCTTTAGATGAGTCTATTAGTGTCATCATCACTTAAGAGAAGTGGGAAGGAAAAGTGCATATATATTACATTAGTCGAGTTCTATAGGGTTCTGAATAGAGGTATCAAAAAGTAGAAACTCTAGCTGTAGCCTTGGTGACAACGGGAATGAGATTGAGACCTTATTTTCTAAGTCACCAAGTAGTTTTCAAAATCAACTACCCAATAGCTAAGATTTAAAGGAAAATAGAGTTAGCAGGACAAATGATAGCTTGGTCCATGGAGTTATAAGAGTTTAAACTTACTTGGGAGACACCTTTTCAACTAGCTTATGGTGTTTATGTCATGTTGCCATAGAGATTGATGAAGCTTCCCCTAGACAAATTGTACAGCAAAATTATATGGCTCCTTTCATTAACCTGAGCTTGACTTAGTTGATATCATCAGGGACCAAGCTTAAATCCAATAGGAAACAAGTCATAAAATAGCAACTCGTCGATATGTTTCTCAGTTAGCTAGAAGGAAATTTCAAGAGGGAGACTTGGTTTGGAGAGTTCAAGGTGAAGTAAGGAAGGATACAACTAAGGGTAAGTTATCGACAAACTCGGATAGACCTTATTGGGTTACAAAAAGCTTAAATAACGGAGCCTACAAACTTGAGTACCTATCCGACCAAGAAATCCCTAGAACTTGGAATGCTTCACATTTTAATTTTTTTTATAGTTGATATACTCTATATTGTAATACAGTATTTTACTTTTTCCTAACACTTGTCTTTTTTCGTAGAAAATAGCCAGGGTTTTAGTCGGGAGTTTTAATGAGGCACCCCAATATTATTAATAAAATACTTCATTTTGAATATTTGTTTAGCAACTATTGGACATGGAGAAGAAACCTAAATATAAAATCTTGGTATTCAACCTTGGCCGAGTACGAGTTCTCAATCAAGTATCTAAATCCAATTATAAAATCTTGGTACTAAAACTCATATATAAAATCTTGGTATTCAATCTAGGTCGAGCACGAGTTCTAGGCCAAGTATCTAAACTAGGGAATCAGATTAAGTTAGCAGTGAACAAATGGTAACTTAACAATTGGAGTAGAAAATGAAATGCAATCTAAATATATGAGACGTGTAGACAGGAAATAAAAAATTCATTCAAATTAAAACTTGTTACATTAAAAAAGGTACTACCGACCCATTGATACAAACTACTCTTGGTTTTCTATAACCTCCTCCTCTTCATGGCCAGCAAGGGCTTCCTTAGAAGGGGCATACTCAGCAACAGGATCCATAACATCATTGGGAGGAAGAGTGGATCGGTTCCAAAGCATACCCATCTGACAAGTCTTCAACATCCACCACTTTACCTTCATAAATGTCCTTGTCTATGTTAAACACAAACATGTTTGATATGTTGTAGTAGTGGGTGACTTGTCAAAAAGGCCTTGTTGAAACCAGTCTTGTGCTGGTTGTAAATTTGAAGTTGCACCTCTATCAAAACCACCTCAACTACTTCTCTTTTTGCCTTCTCCTTATCCTAAGATTTCAACAAATCTTGAAGGTGAATTTTAAGGATTTCTTTTTAGAAGCCAAATTATTATGAGCCTCCTTCAGTCAACGTAGTTGAGTTTAAGCACTCTTATCCCAATTGCTAAAAGTCACCAATTTGGCTGCATAATTTTATGACCTCCTACAACAAATCTTCATATATTGAAAACTAGCCCGATTCTCCTTAAGTTTGACCTTTAACTTGTTGATGTCATTTGGGTTGACATCATTTTTGCATAACTTAGTCCCGAGGTACTGAGCAATAATCCAAAATTAGGCTTGAAGGTCGCAAAAAGTTGTCAAGGCTACCTTGGGGCTGGTCTTCTTCAATGTGTCATGGTTGGCCGAGGAAACGACAGATAAATCCATGATTGACATAGGGTCAAAATCCTTATTAAAGAATGTATCGGTATTAGCCATGGAGGTAACTTCATTAGGCCTCAACTTTTTGTATGGTCGAGAACTCTCTAGTATTTTATCCTTGTGTTTTTCTTGGCGATCGTGTTGGGTAAGAGGAGCATTGGCGTGGCCAATAAGAATATAGGGCAGCCTCTACTGAACCATTTGGACTTGGGGGGCTTGCCTAGAAGGGGTGGCTTGTTGGTTCCTGATAGCCAGGTTCATAGGGGCGCAAGTTCTGGTAGGGTTCCTAGCTTCTGGAGAACCTTGGGCAACAATCGTAGCCCTAACACTCTTCCAGTCAAATTTCATCTTTTGAGCCATGAATGTTGAAACAAAAAACATATTAAGCTAGCAAATACAATATTGAATACATTCTAATAAACAAGACCAAATATAATCGAACACCTAAAACTTACACTCAAGTTTTTCTTTAGCGCTTTCCATAGCAAAAATCTTTAAGATCTCCTTTGTTTGCAGAGATAGCAAAAGGAGTTTAATTATTTTTAAGCCATCTTACTCTTGAGAGCTCATACTTTCTAATGGCTCCATGGTCCAATCAAACAAAACTTGGGGGTCGAGTTCTCATCATTCCTAAGGACCAAATCCATAAAGACGAAGGCACCTTTTATTGTCAATAGAATTTTAAAGAATCCATTTTAAATTTTTTTGGAGGAAGTGGTGTAAGGCTCGAATGGCACCCCATGAGCATGGTTATTCAAAGATAGCTATCTTGACGAGGTGTTCAATCTAGTCTCATAAAAATGAAGAAAAATAGTAGGGGTGGGTTCTATATCTAACAAGCTATGAAAAAATCGAAATGCTTGAAGAAGTGCTTAGTTGTTATGATGAAGTTGTGTAGAAGCAAAATTTAAGGTCAATAGCACTCTGGAGATGAAAAAGATCGACGGGTAGACAAACATTCAAAGGCTAAAAAAATATTCATAAACAAAGAAAAAAAACAAGCTTCATCATCGTTGACTTCACACCTCACTCGATCCTCTACCAATGGCCTTTGGACTTCCAAAAGATCCCCCATGTCGAACTCCATGATATTCATACAATGGAAAAAATTGACCAGCAACGACTCATTTATGTTAAATAAAAAATCCTATTTTAAGACAACAAATGATCTCTTAAGTTTTAATGATGACAAACTAAAGATTTTCTTTAAGCCAAGTCAACATTCTTCAAAGACAAAGCATATTAGACGAAATATGATGAATATATACATATCATCTGTAAGATGAAAGAAATCAAATGAAGCATACAATTCGTTTGATGACATTAAATGAACACTGTTATGAAAGACTATTAAATTTCATTTAAGTATTATTACTTAGTAGATCGAACAAAAAGAAGCTTTAGAACTCTCGAAGTGCATTAAATAGGAAAAAGAAAAAATGTTCGTGAGAAACAAAAAAGAAAAATCTCAGATATCACAAAAAAGACACTACAAAAGATTGTTATGCACCAACTTCAACTGTTCTACTCTAACACTACTTCTACTATGCTCAATTCATAAGAAAATGATGATAAGTAGCAATCGAGATCAAAAAAGTGATACACGCTTCACTGAAAGACATTTAATGCTTGCATGAAATGCATCAACGATAATCTCTAGGATCAACAAAGAAGACGGACGAAGCAACTTGTGAAGAAATTTAAGCGTTCAAAAACTCAATGTTGTTGTAATGGTCATCTTCTCTGAAGCAACTATGTAAGGATAAATCCTTCAAACAACAAGCAAAGACACATAGAATACAAATATGAAGAAACATTGACTAAGCAATTTAAATTGATCAAACATTATGAGAATGGAGCTAAAGCATTACAAAGAAGATCTTCATTGTAAATCTTGTACATAGTTCTTTGTAGTTTATTTGTGTTGTACTTTCATACTATCACGTCTAGAAGAGACGAAGCTATCCTTGTAACTCTTGTCAAATTTATTTGTAAGGATTGAGCATCATACTATCATGTCTAGAAGAGACGAAGCTATCCTTGTAACTCTTGTCAAATTTATTTGTAAGGATTGAGCATGAAGAGGCTTGTTCAAAAGAATACTTGGGTTTGAGCCTGGAGAGGCTTGTTGAAAGAATATTTGGTGTTTAGCTTGGAGAGGCTTGTAGAAAGAATATTTAAGTTTGAGCCAGAAGTGACTCGTGAAAGAATACTTGTATCTTACAAAAGATAGTGGAACTCAATCTGGTTGGATTGAGAACTACATGTAGTCTTAGTGTTTGAAACAAACTAGTATAAAATCTTTGTGTCCCTTCGTCTGATTGCATTCTAGTACTTTGTATGTTCTAGCGTCTACTACTTCACTACAAAATTAAAAGCGTGAGTTTTTTATATACACTATTCAACCCCATCTTTTTCTCCAAAAATATATAAATTTAGAAGGATACTCGAACACCTTGTCCAAAACCCATTATGAGTATTCATTCGTCTCCAAGACAAACCCAACCTTTTTGTTGGGAACCAACATAAGATCTAGATTATCAACTGGGGAGGCTGTCTCGTTGTGACTAACTTCTCAATCCTTGAATCCGTTATTTTCAACATTAATGGCTACCTCGATAGCCTCAACAGTTGATGGAGGAGGTTCTACACTGAAAAAAAGTTATTAAAACACTAGGGGTCTCAACAGAGGAAGAAGAAAGGGAATTTTTGGAGGAGGATGTGGAAGAAAAGGATGTGGATGAACTAGAAATAATGTTAACCTTCATCCCGCCAAATAAGGCAGACTCTATGTTATTTTTAGATCTCGTAAAAGACAAAAAGGAAGAAGGTGTACCTGGTTGGTACTTGGTTTTCGGATATTGATGGTAGGAAAGGCTAGTACTCAGTATGTTTGAATGTCGAAGGTTGTATGAAAATCCTTAAGAGGGCAAAGAGACCCTATTTATAGATGAGAGAAGTCCTAAGAAACGAAACATCTTGACTCCTAGGACTGTTAGATCGCTTCAATATCAAAAGGGAGGAGATGCATAACCCTTCACATTTTGGAGTGCGTTTCACACCTAGTCTTAACTTTTAGAATCTTTTTAGGATTTCTGATATGTCATTATTGCATTTGATGTAACATTTAAAACTATGGAGTATCCGTAAGCCAGCAATTGTGAAACTAATCAAAATTTAGGTGGAAAAATTTGAAATTGTCACTAAATTCAAAATTCTTCTCCCATACATTGTAACGTAGCAAGTTGTTTTAGAAAGCCCAATATAGGTGATTTAGTAACCCAGAACGGGCCGTTCCCAATCTGGAACAGGCCGTTCCAAGCTATTAAATTGACCTGTAAATCGTAGTTGAGAACGGACCGTTCTGGTTGGAGAACGAGCCGTTCTGGATGGAGAACGGGCCGTTCTGGATGAGTTCCAGAACGGGCCGTTCTGATTTTAAAACGGGCCATTCTGCATGTGATTTTTGCACATGATTGTAGACACCCAATTTCGTCCGGGGGCACACAAACAAGGACATGGATCTCTGTTACGAAGGGAAGGAGCTCCCGAAGCATGCCAACGAGAAGACAGGACTTCAGAGGGCCCAAAAGCACAGATTAAATATTTTTATGGGCCCGGAACGGGCCGTTCCGAGGCTCCCAAAAAGCCAAGAACCCTAATTTGGAACGGGCTGTTCCGAGATTGGAACGGGCCGTTCCAAGATTGGAACAGGCCGTTCCAAACTCCTCCAAAAAGGGGTAAAAGCTTATTTGGAACGGGTCCGAAACTGTCCGTTCCTAAATCTGGAACGGGCTGTTCCAAGGCCGTTCCAGACCAATCATGTGTGCTGAATTTGTACCCCAGAACGGGCTGTTCTGAAATCAGAACGGGCCGTTCTGGTTCCCCGGAACGTGCCGTTCCGGTTTCAGAACGGGTCGTTCCAGGGTCCAAATTAAGGCACAACGACCATATCTAGAACGGCCGTTCCGATTTTGGAACGGGCCGTTCTGGACCCCCCTTCTGAAGTCTATAAATAGACGGCTGGGGCTCATTTCTCCGGACTCCGAAATTTCGTCCAGACTTCCTATAGCTCGAAATTTCTCTCTTTTTCTCTCTTCCCCTCTCTTTTTGTATTTCTTGAGATTTTTGTGAGGCATTGTAGTGTGAAGGGTTGCCAAAAAGCATCCAAATCTCCATCTTTGAAGATTAATAGAGCTCGTTCAAGAGGTATTCAAATCAATTTTCTTCTCTCTATTTTATTTCTTACATTTGATAAATATTGTTTATAATAAGAGCAATCATGTAGATATTTTAGAGTCAATTGTTAATTTAAATTTTAAATCATGTAAATAATCATCAATAAAAGGGGATATAATATTTAATTTATTATTTCTTATCGCATTAACTTCATCATAGGGTACCGATTTAGGGCATTGTAAGGGTGCTTAATACCTTCCTTACACGTAATCGACCCCCGAACCCAATTCTGGTTATCAAGGCCATTATTGGATCTTTTAAAAATCTTTTCTTTTTCCAATGTTTTAAGTAAAACATTGGTGGCGACTCCATAGAACCTATTTTCAAAACCATTGATTAAGGATTAGTCTGGTGTCCGGGCATTCCTTAATTGATGAGATCTCTAAAAGGATGTTTAAACCATTAGTCGCAAGATCGGAAATTTTCGGGTTGCGACAATGATGAAGGGGTGCAGAACGGGCCGTTCCGGATTCGGTATAGGCCGTTCTGGCTACTCCGAAATTTCTATAAATAAGGGTTGTGGGCAGTGAGGAGAATGAGAGTTTTTAGAGAGAAGTTTCAGAGAGAAGGTCTCTAGGTTTGTGAGCTCCTTTCTCTCCCAAATTTCTCTGTATGGTTCCTTTTCTCCTCTAGACCATTAATGTCTTCTTTCTTTTCTTGAAATTCAGATTAAAAAGCTTGCTTTAGGTGGATTGAAGTTCCGGGTTGAGCTTCGAAGGGAAATTCTACTTCTTTTCAGTTTTTGGCTAATCTAAGCCAATCTTCAGGTGAGGGAAGGTAGAATGTAGATTGTTTAATTTTAGGAGAGTTAGGAAGCTTCATGCATTGTTTTCTTTGAAAATGATTAAGTTGTTGGGTGTGGATTGAGTAGTTGTTGGCTTAAGTTGTTCATATGTTGTGTGTTGATAATATGTGATACGTTGTTAAAGTTGCTATACGTTGTAAAACTAAGTTGTTTTTATGTTGTTTATTGTTGAATTATGAATAAGTTGAGATGTATAAGTTGAAGTAGTTTATTGATGTAAAAGTTGTTTAAAGTTGTATAAGTTGCCTATTATTGTAAGATGCTTATTGTTGTATTGTTGTAAGTTACCTCTTGTTGTAAGATGTCTATAGTTGTATTGTTGTAAGTTGCTTAAAGTTGTAAGTCGTTTATTGTTGTAAAGTTGGAAAGTTGGGGACATATGGTGAAGATATATGTCCTATGTTGAGATACATAGTACTAAGGTGATAAGTTGAAAGTTGTTTTAAAGTTAAATCCCTTAGTACTGTGTGGGTGACATGGAAATAGTCGATCCATGTCATGGTTGAATGACCAATTTGAGTAAGGTATCTAGTTAGAGATGTAGTCTTTGACTAGGTACTAGAGGGTGCGTGGTACTTGGAGGACAGTGGGTGGGCTAACTCCATATGTGGATTGGTGATGCTAGCCAAGGCCGTGGTAGGCTCATACCCAAACCCTTCTATCCTGACAGTAGTACTGGACCTCCGAGTCTAAGTGGCACACTTGAGCAATCGCCTATTGTTGTCTATACCTGGTTCTCTTCGGAGGTCCTAACGTTGTTCTATACCTGACCTGGTTGAGATAGGTCAAACGTTGGATTCAGTAGGGTTTATGCCACCTAGACTGCTCAACCTCAGTTGTTGAAAATCTCCCAGTTGTATATGCGTGACGACGCATTTAATATTAAGTTGTATATTGTTGTTGTTGTTGTATTAAAGTTGCTTCTAAGTTGTATGAATGAGTTGTGTTTTTATGTTGAACTGTATGGTCGTTTGTGATGATGATTGAATGAATGAGTAGTATAGTGTTTCCCTACACTTGTATGGTTGTTTATTGAACTCTAGCTTACCCTTCTGTTTCCATGTGGATGGACTGCTATGATCATACGCTGTATGGGAGCAGATCAGGGCTAGGTTGGAGCTGTTGGCTGAGTCTGCTGCTCGAAGTGGAATTTTGGTTCCTAGTGTCAGAGTTACCACCTTGGGTAACAGTTTTGTGCTTGACCAGCACTAGGAGATAGTAGTTTTGGATAACTGTATAAATACTAATACTTAAAAACTTAATTATTCTTATATATATTTTTCATGTTTTGTATTTATGAGTTATCCAATTTTATTATTTATCTTAGTTTACAAATTTTTAGTGTGATTCCATTAAGTGTAGGGACCACGGCGGGTCGTTACATACATCAAAGACTTGGGGGACTTGTGTACCGGATAAGTCTTGGAGTTGATAACTTGTTGGTCTCAGTTACAAAAGAACTTGACAGATTAGATATGTGGTCAATTATCGACATCAGAACTATCAAAAATGCATAATAGAGGATAACTCAACCAAGGTCGCACCCCTCATAATAATCATTGCAAGTAGTAACGTTCAGTCGTTACAAGGCAATAAAGATTATTCAATACACTTATGATCAAATCCTGAATAGTAACATTCCTTCACCTATAAATATACCTACATCAGACCTTCATAAGGCACGTAACATATACACAATACACCCAATCACTTTGTTTACTTACTGACTTTGGCATTGGAGTCTTTTTTGCAAGTACAAATCATCTAACACCTGTGTAGAGAAAAGATAAACACTAGAAGGGGGTTGAATAGTGTGTATCAAAAACTCGTACATTTTTTCCTAGTGAATTAGTAACTCTAGTTAGATGGAGTATGAAGAGCAATCAGATAGAACATTGGGTACTTTTATACTGGTTTGTCTCATCCACCGAGACTATGCTCAGTTCTCAATCCAATCATATTAAGTTTCATTATCTTTAAAAAAAGATACAAATATTCTTTTAACAAGTCATTTATGGCTCAACCCTAAGTATTCTTTGACTTGTCTCTTCAAGCAACTACTCAAGTATTCTTTTAAAATCAAGTTTTTTCAGGCTTAACCACAAAGTATTCTTTTACAGTCATGCCTCTCTCGGCTCAAAACGAGTATTCTTTTTTAGATAAGTCTCTTCAGGCTCAACCTTATAACAATGGTTATGAAGGTTACACAAGTGATTTGTTCATGTCACTTAGATGTTATAAAAGTAGTACATAGTTATGAATGTTTACAAGAATAGATTTATTGAGAGTATGTTTCTGTACAAAATTTTATATGTATGTCTCTTGTGTAAATTATATATCTCTTTCTTGATCTTTTAATCTTATTATATAGTAGTTCGAAGAAGGTAACCATTATAACACTTTGGGTCCAACTCACAAGGTGATCGTTCAACTCAATTAATGTGTGCATTAATTGTATTTCACCAAATGGTACCTCTTATCTGATCAATAAGGTTACTTATCTTCTTTTCATACCAAATGAAGCTTGCGGAGGTAATGTTAGTATAGTATAACAGCAAGTGGTTTTATTTTCTTTTTTCCGTGATTTTAGAGATTTTTGTCATTGGTTCTGACGAATAGTATAATTTTGTTCTCTTTAACAAATTTGTAAGTTCTAAGATGATCTTATCATTCGATCTATTGAAAAATAAAACATTCAAACCATTTATCGTTAGTCTCATTAAATAATAAGCATTCAATGTATATAAGATAGATTGTGTGCTTTGTATGATTTACAACATCTTATAGACGATTTGTGTCTTACACATTATTTGATAAGTGATTTTCAAAGATGTTTTTTAGGACATTTTCTCTGTATAAAAATGTTTTGTTTGTTAGCATTAAAACTCTAAGTTCAAGGCATCCAAGATCTTCATTTGACTTAACAATTTCGGAGTCGAGGATTGAGAAGCCGATGACCAAAGACTTCCTGTCGAAGACCTCTTGCACTCGTTTTCCCGCAAGAACAACAGGTTTTGCTAAACTAGATGTTTGGTCCTTTGTTTGAAGGGATTTTTGTTAGGATACAATTAAGGTCCCACATCATTAAAGGAGAAACAAAAATTTATAAATAAATAAAAAACACATACTTCATTAAGTAAAGGGCCTTTTAAATGATGTTTAAAAGCAAAATCATGAGGGTGTAAATTTAAAGTGAACAATATCTTACTATTATGAAATTGTATATGCAAATAACTGATAAAAATAATAAAATAAATAATCATCCTCTTGATTAAGATATCTCATCAAATAAAATACAAACCCAATAACCCTAATAGCTTCCTTCTTCCATGAAATTATCTTGCACCAAATGAAGTGTAAGTGTGATTAAACTCCAAGTCTTCTAGTCTTAGTAGAAGTTAAGTAAAATTTTGAATTTAACTATATGAATGAAAAAAAATAATTGAAATAAGTGAATTCACTAGAAATCATCATTTAAATTTATCTTTAAAAATTAGTCAATAAAATTAATTAATATTCATATCAATATCATAATAATTAAAAAAAATAACTATAAATTAAAGTTAGTCTTATATTGAGACCAAAAGATCCAATCTCATATCTTGAGATTTCATTAAGTTCTAATTATAATAGTTAAGAAATATATTATAAAAAAAATGGAAACTAAATGTAAAATACTCATTTTTATTTCTATCTTTATTTTGTAAAAAAAAAAAAAAAAAAAACTTTAACCTATAACTTATAATAACATAAACACACCTCATATAATCATTCCTACTAAACTATTAAATATGTAATGAATATTTTAAAATTTAAAAAAATAGAGAATTTTTTTAATTCTTATTATTTCTTAAGTCTATCAAATAATAAAATACCAAAGACTTTATTATAGGAAAGACAAAAGATCCTTTGTCTTATTATTATAATAATCTTTCATTAATTTCATTCATTAAAAATTAATAAAATAAATTTATTACAATTTTTAATAATTCTTATTATTATTTTATAAAAGTTTTTTATTATTAAATAATTAATTAAATTAATAAAATAATTAAATTAAACATATATATAAATTATATGAGACGCATGATATTTTTTCTAACATATTTTTCTCATATCGATATAAATAATAAACTTCCAGTTCCCAATTCCCATGTCAGCTCCTCTAGATTCTCAACACGAAAGATATTTGTCCTTTAGTCTACAAATATTTATGAGGCTTTGCACCAAAGATATGGCTACTGGATTCACACCACAGCAATTGTCATTATCACTACTTGTTAACCATTGGACATAAGCATTTTAACCCAAACTTTTTAACACGTATATTTATTATATATATATATATATATCTTCTACAAATTTGGGATGCAAGTTTGGGGGGTAAATGGTAGAGAATCCCTTAAATTATTTTATTATTTTGTTTAAGAAAACTGAGTTAGTTCCATTGAAACCAACAATTTGGATTTTTTGTATAGTTTATGTTAATATTATGTGAAATTTTATTTTATTTTTTATAAACAAAAGATATTTAAATTAGAAGAAGTACAAGTATTTCAACCTGTATGAATAATATTATTATATATCAATTAATAAATTGTTGCTCCGGTGCACCCCCATAGGTGTGGGGGCACCCAAATTATGTGAGTGCATGCAGTAGACATGGTAGCAATGTATATGCTGGCATACATTGAAAACAATGTTTCCTAGAGATTGAAAAAACACAGCATGCAGAGTGCATTATGTATCTGTGGCCAATCTCTAAATTCTACAATAAATTGAATGAGTACCATATACAATGTCTCTCCTAGAGAACCGTTGTTTCAAACCCTAGCAGAGGTTTAGGGCCATGGGAGGATGTCAGATAGGGTGAGGTGAGAAACAACAAAAGGGTCAGGAAAATTTGCAAGCTTCATGTCACAAGGAACTGACAGAAGGGTCCCTTTTTTCTCTGAGGACTTGGGTAATGAATAAGCCAAACTAAGGTGAAGCCAGTGTGCATTAGTTAGCCAGAAGAACAGTAATTGTTTGTTGTCAATATTTATTAATTAATATTGTTCATCATATCAGACACTCTGCACTGGCTCCCAGAGGAGACTACTGAAATTGCATAATATTTTCTTTAACCATTGTATTTATCGCCTCATAATTTTATTAAAATAAGAGGAGGAAATAAGTTTAGAAAGACATGCTTTAATGATATAATTTTTTTATGATGACTAAAAATAATTTTGGGTACAAATTTAAAGTAACAATATTTAGTTTTAGAATATAAAAATATGATTTCACATTGTTAGAATAGAAAGAAAAATAAAAAGGATAAAATTTTATAAAATATACATATATTTCATTGAAAAGAAATATTTTAGATGATGAATAGAAATAAAATTGTTTAACCCAATAACCTTAATAGTAGTAACAAAGTCACTAACTAAATTCAATCACAGTCAATAACTCATAGATACAAACAATAAAAATATATATGTCATTGATTGGATTCAGTATATATGATAACTCATATAAATAAACAAAATATATAAAGACGGATTTCACTTAATGAAAGTTAGACCTTTGTCTAACAGAGATTATTAGGATATAATATTATTCCATCATCGATATAGAGATATATGTGAATAACTAACAAAATAATAATAATAAATTATATTCTTCTATGTAAAAAAATATATCTTTTTTAAATAAATACAAACCTAATAACTTTAACATCTAGTGTACAAGAAGATATGATAACTCTTCTCGAGAAATATATCCATTTCTACAAAAGAAATAGACAACATACTTTATTACCATAAAAATTAATGGCTAATTTCTGTCAAGAATGGAGAGGATCAGCTTTTGTTGGTTGGTAGTGACCAGTCAATCCTACATATTTCCACCAACATAATAATATGATTTAAATTCGAAACAACTTAATTAAAAAATAATACTTACCATGAAACTAGTCTAAAAGAAATTGCATAATATTATGAGTTATATATCAAAGCCATAGGCCATATCCCATGCAGAAAAATGGGGGTGTGGCCTGGCCAGAAGACATGGGGCTAGCTAGCTGGAGTCTCTCAGAATCTGACTTTCCCACACCAAATGGTCAAAAATGTAAGACTCACTAGTCACTACCTCACAGCAAAAGCTGATGCAAGTTTCTGTACACGTACCATTCAAGAATCTAACTTGAATATGTAGAGGACCCCACCCCCAACTGAGGAATGCAGTGCTGTTGCACCATTAAGCCCTCTGTGATCCACATGCATTATAATCTGTCCTGGGTGAATTCCGAAACTTGGGGCCTATCTCTTCATCAAATACTTCAATATGGTATTTGCATTTCACAGCGTTAGTATGCTCATTTCATGAAAATTTATGTAAGGGAAATCTAAGATGATGTTTCATAGATGTTGTGTTATTTTCTCATAAAAAAAAAAATTAGAATTTCACCTTAAGTTGATTTTTATTATTAACCTTTATTATATAAATTACTAATATAAAATTTCAATTTTGATAAATAAAAACACCCAAAGAATCACATCTAAGTTTTGTCCTTGTTTATGCCCATTTTCCTCCATAAGTCCATTGTCATTTAAGGGTTAATAATTTTTTTTAGGTGAACAAGGATATCCTTAAACAAAAGTTAGAGCTAATCTTTTGAGATACTTAAATTTATTTAAGAAACTTATTTTTTAAAATTAAATATTTTTTATATAGACGGGCCTAATAATTGAGCATCTGACTATATATTAAAACGACAAGACTATCTATCACACCTTGTTAGTAAAGATAAATAGTTTAGTATAGATTGACTAACCTGTTGTATTTAATACTATGAAAGAAAAAAATTAAAAAAAGATGTTGCAGAAAGCAAGGAATTTGATAGTTTGAAAGCACCAGCAATGTTCTTTTCCACCAGAACAGAAAAAGGAAAACGAAGTAGACAACAAAATTGTACGGCATCAAAACAGCCTGGACCTTTACCCCTTCTCTCAAAAACAGTTCTCAACTTGGGTAGATTCTTCACTCTGAAGAATCTATTAGAGGCATGACTAGTAAAAAATTACAATCTGACCTTAGAGACATCACTTTACTCTTTGGATGGGCCGTGGGGTTGGTTTATTATGTGTAATCCAATAGCCATATTTGGTCCATCTCTTAGTCAAAAGAGTGAATTTGTGTAAGAATGAATACGATAAAATAACAAGATATTATATTGACCTAAATAACAAAATAATAAAATTACTCTTATTGCATAATAATCGTGCTAGCAATTGTAGCGACGGTGATTAAAACAGTAATAATGATGTTAAATAATAATAATAATAATAATAATAATAATAATAATAATAATAATAATAATGTGATAATAATAATAACATTAATAATAGCATCACATCAACACCGATAATAATAATTAAACTAATAACGATTATAACAAAGCAATAATGTGGTGAAGACGACAATAATAATAAGTATAATAATTATAGTAGTGATAATTATCATGAGTAAATTATAGTGATAATAGAAATAATAGTAACAATAATAATTAATAACAACATAAAGACTTTGAAATAATAACAATAAATATGATAATAATTATAGAAGTGATAAAGACTTTGAAATAATAACAATAAAGATGATAACAATTATAGAAGTGATAAATTCCGTGATAAAATAAAAAACTTGTGTAATGTGAGGTGAAGATGAAAGGGGAAATTCTCTCTTATCCTAATTATTCCCAATTCAATTCTCCTCTTATAAGCAAATTAGGACCAAATAGAAGCTTATTCTATCTTATTCAAACTTGTTTTGTGACTTTAACTAATTCTATTCTTCGATCCCACAGGCAAAGAAAAACATCACATTGTCTTTGATTTATTTGAATCCTATGCATGTTACATGTCATTTCTATGCTTGACAGTGTTGAATTTATCTAAATGGAAATTGGCCAAATGACACAAAAATAATTGGAATCTTTTGTCTGTTAGTACAAATAGCCTTAGCCATAGACTTAAAGTGTCTAAACAAGATTATGGTGAAATATCCATCACATTCATTCATGTACTTAACATAACGTGCGTTGAGCACAGTCTGCAGGCACATATAATTGAGGCTCACTCTGATCTGATGCGATGCATCAATCCTGCCAACAGCCAAATGTCATTTGAAAATCTCTTTCCACCCCATTTGATCTCTATTTTTCTCACCAATCATTTTCTCAATTTCTCCTGCTCATAGCCTTGCTTTTGTCTTCACCACACCCTCCCCTAAAACACCACTTTCACACCCTTATCACACTGGCATTGCATTGGAACTGCAAATGTTTTTAGGACCTTAAAGGGGCCATGCTCTCTTGTAACTTTCTCTGTTTACTTTTGTGGCAGACCAAGTACATATATGGATGGTAGCATCCTTTTCAGTGAAGATTACAAGCAAGTCTGATCCATGTGATGAAAAGGATGAAAGATCTGTCCTTGGTTAGCATCCTTTAGCTGAAATTGTCTACATGGGCCATGCATACTTATTCCCCCAAAATCCTAGAGATAAAAGGTGCACTCAATTTTAGTTAATTGTGGTGTGATAAAGCCCCCTTCATGTTCAATGAGTGGCCAGAGAGGGAAATCCTTCTAGACAGCATCAAGTGGGGTCATTCTGAAGATTTAAAGCACTGTATAAAATAATGTTTCACCCATCCCTCATTTACAATAATTCATACCATCTGCCTCAACTGATTGTCTCCATTTTGTTTAAAAAGAGATAAGTACGTTTTTCATTTTTGTTTGATTTCCAACATTGCCACTAGTCTTCTTAGTGGGGGCCCCCATAGGAAAAAAAGTCATGTTTATCTTTTAACTAAGATCATGTTAACAAACACTGATTGAGTGCAAGATAATATCACATGCATTCATGCATGCAATTATCAGTGCTTTGCAACCTCTGAATGAAGATTGGACAAATCAAATCTTTAATGCATGATTCAAATCTGATTTATCAATATAAACACATGCATACAGAAAAAGCAAAGGCAGCAACAAGACATTATGGTAATGGGAAGGTAGAAGAAAAGGCTCCAAAATACAGATAGATGACATGCTTATGAATAACCATTGACATGTGATTAATATAATAATTGATAACCCCATTGGAAATAGATCATTGTCCTCAAGGTACAACAAACCTCATATTCCCACATATCTACATCTAAAAAAAGAAAACCAAAGCATGAGGTTAATGGGACCAAACATAATTATCACCCCACAAGGTCATATTTATCAAATAAAAATCAATAATCATATGTGATGATTTTGTAGCTGCAAGAGTCTAGAATATGCCCCCTCAGGCCTGCTGAAAAGCTCAGCATGGCTACCTTGCTCCACAATGCGCCCATCTTGAACCACTCCAATGCAATCAACCCCTCTAATTGTTGACAAACGATGAGCCACAAGCACTGTGGTGCGACCCCTCATTAGCCTCTCCAAGGCCTCTTGTAGCACACACTCAGACTCAGCATCTAGTGCACTTGTGGCCTCATCTAGCAAAAGAATTGTAGGGTCCTTGAGCACAGCCCTTGCAATAGCAATCCTTTGCTTCTGCCCTCCAGAGAGTTGCACACCTCTCTCACCAACAGATGTCTTGTAACCCTCAGGCAAACTACTCACAAATGCATGCGCATTGGCGGCACGTGCGGCCTCCATCACCTCAGCCTCAGTTGCACCCTCTTTACCATATGCAATGTTCTCAAAAATGCTTGCAGCAAAAAGTGCTGGCTCTTGCTGCACCAACCCAATCTTGCGCCTCAAAGACTTCAAGTTCAACTTCCTTATGTCCTTTCCATCCACCATCACTTTTCCAGCAATAGGGTCATAGAAACGCTCAATCAATGCAATGACAGAACTCTTCCCTGAGCCACTCGCCCCCACAAGAGCCTGGCTCTGGCCTGCACGGATCCTAAGGTTGAAATCCTTGAACACCATCACATCTGGCCTAGAAGGGTATGCAAAATCAACATGTCTCAGCTCAATCTCCCCACGAAGTGATTCGACTGGCTCAGCATCCGGATCATCGGGGTCAATCCTTGTCGAGCGATCAAGGATTGCAAACACCGAACCAACGGCCTCGCCGCCACGAATGATCTCCGGAGCCAGGCTGACGGTTTCCGCCACTGAGTTTGCTGTGATCACTAGGACAACAAATACCTTGATGACCTTTGAGAAGGTTGAAGCACCTTTGCTCACCAAATGTGAACCGTACCACAAGATGAGAGCCTCAGAGCCGTAGAGAGCTAGCTGAGAGAGGCCGAACAAGAGGCCGGAAATTTGGCTCCGGCGCAAGCTCTGGCTTTGAGGCACTCGGAGCTCGTGGCAGAACACTGATAACATCTTGTTTTGAGCATTGAATGCTGCAACTGTTCTGATGTTGCTCACTCCCTCTCCTGCTATCATGCTTGTCTTTGCATGAGCCTTGGCTGTGTCTCCAGCAAACCCTTTTAGAGATAGTTGCTGCAGAATCCAATGTAACACTCATTAGCACTTAATCAACAGCATAACATTCTACACAAACCAAGTTACAGGACTAAAATTTACATTCCTATGATTTTCTAAATTTTAAGGTAAATTATTGATGTAAGAGAAATGTTAAAAATAATTCCTATTATTAAGTCTCACGTATAATTTTGTAATTCAAAATAAATTTTAACAAATAATAAACAGTATTATAAAAAAGGAAAATAATATTTATATAACAAATTGTACAACAATTTGTACAACATTTTTTCTTTTGGCTCTTTTTCTCCATAGTTAATAAATGTAATAGATGATGTGACAGATAAATATAGATACAAAAATGGCCATGTTGTATAAATTATTGTATGTGTATCCTCAATCAATAAAGAATATGTTGCTTATACTCTTCCTTGATACAGATTGCGTAATAGACATGAAGATTAAGTTCAGATAATTATAGAAACAGCTAGGACATGTTTGGTTTTCTATATTTATTTTCTTTTTTTAGAAAATTACATTTGTAAAAACTAAAAATGATAATCTAAACAACCCCCTAGTTTTCTAGTAACTTCTTAAAGTTTATTTTTGCATGTATAGTAATAGCAAGGAAATTTCCCACACAGTGAACCTGTGATATTGGTTTTGTTGCCTACCAAATCCATGCAAGGCAAGAGGGTAACAAAAAACTGCAAGAATAACGGTAACCCTAATAAGATTGGACAAAGAGACTTTGGTAATGTGAGTAAATTCACCAAAATCCAGTGAAAAGACCCAAAAGGGCCAAAGGGGTGGGACCGGGAGGAGAGAGATTGTTCATGTTACATCATACATGAACACCTACTACATTAAAAGACATTGATAGATAATAAGGTACATGTCCCTGACCAATCAGTCTATTCTCTTGCCCTGTGCCTATAGCATGCGCAGAATGTTGAACACTGCCCCCTTACAGTAATATTAACTAATGATCGTTACTATTAGTTTGAAAATGATCCATGTAAATGTGACACTTATTTTTTTTTTAAATATTAATGTGTCATTCGGTGTACCCTAGTGTAACAAAATGTGACAGATTCAAGTGAAATTCTATGAATTCTGTTGAAAATATTAGTGAAACTTTTCCTACAACTGAAACATGTTCCTTACTAGTATAGTAAAAAATTAAAAAGTTAACCCAAATGAAAAGTAAAAACACTCTAGGTAAAATTCTAAATTAAATTTTGTCTAAAGTTAATTTAACTTTGCTTGCTTTTTTCCATGGGAGTCATCAACACAAAGCGAAAAAAGAATCATTACTACTTTTACATCGCGCGGGATAATTCCATGCACAATAAAAGCTTATATCTTTAAATTTAAAAACAAAAAATTAATAATTTTACGCAAAGTAAGACAAAAGTTTCAGCAAATAACACGACCCAAATATTTGTGCGACTCTAGTGTTGTTTGATTGTGTTCTAATTTTTCTTTTCAAAATTGTTTTGTAAAATAATTTTTTGAAAACCGACTTTTGAAATAAAAGAGAAAACTCTATGACAAGAATTTTTCAAAAAAAATAAAAGCTATTGATTGACACATAATTTTTTTTTCCTTCCAAACCTACCACACTAAACAATTAGATTGGAGCATGATCGAGAATTGTGCACCCCAAAAGCAAGATAGAAAGTCCATGTGATACTATCTCCAGAATTACTCACATGCATGTCCTAAACATCCGAGATGTTTATACATATCTAGCTGAACCATTAAAGTGCAGCAAGTCCCACATGCTCTCACGTGCGTAGTCAAAACACGTGCGTAATCAAAATCTCCTATGGTTAAAACGCTACTATTTCCGAATACAACCTAGGCAAGAATGAGTGTAAAAGTGAAATTTATGAAGTTACACTCAAAATATTTTAGCAAGCAGCACTTCATATATGTTTAAAGAAAATAAAAACCCTAAACTTGTTAAAACATTCTCTATACAATAAGTGGGTCAGACTTGATATATATATATTAAGGAGAAATTAGAGTTATACTAACATATTAAAATAATCTTTAAAAATAAATGGATGTACTTGAAGAAAATATATATAATATATGATGAAGGTCACATGCCTAGGACCTGAAAAAGACTGAAAACGATCACGGGTGGGGAGCTAAAAATAAATAAAAGTTCAGATTCCTAGATAAATTAAAAGTTTTGGGGTTTGAAGGAAATATATGAATAAGAAAATGTTATAATGAAGCTTCCTCTTCCAGTGCCCAAAAAATATTATTAAAATATGAGTCTAAGTCCTGCAAGGATTTTCTTCCAATGAAGGGGTTTTGTTTTCTGTCTCTAAAGCAAATTTAAAAAAATACTATATTATTCCACACAGCCAGTTGGCAGAGATAGTATTAGAATTCAGAACCAAGAATAATATAATACTAGTATTTCTCAAAGAACGTTGAACTGCAAGGCCAGTCTCAGGGCATGACTGTGCAGCATTGAAGTTGATGGTCAGGTATGGAATCTACACCATTAAAAAAAAGATTTAATAGCCATTAATGAGTTTTTAATAGGCCAATATCTGAGTTATTTTCCAGAAGTTAATGCACTGGACTTGGAAGAAAGCACGTGCACCGTTCAACTTTGTAGTTTTAGCTTTTGTCGTTTAATGCCACCTTGTGTGTGAAGTTAGATTCTCAAAGTGTAAAAAGGAAGTGTAAGAATAAGAATCTGGGGTTAAAATCTAGAGTTACCCCTGGTTCTGGCCCTGGCTCCACCACTAGTCATAGGTCAACACATGCAGGTAACAAGACAATTTTGTAAGTTCACTTGGACCAACCCAAGACAATATTTTATGTCTTGGGTGAAGAAAAGTACTACTAGAAATACAAAGGCTTGCATCAAAACTTGGGGAAAAATTATTGTACTCTTGGCATCATGTTATCATGATAATGTTTGTTTTTAAAATTATGTGACTTGATGATGTGTTGTGGAGTATGGTAAGAGAGGAGGGTGTAAGATTTTTTATTTACCTGAGCGAAATTGGCTAGAACAAGGAGAGGGAAGGTTCCCAAGATGAGCAAGGAAACCCTCCATTCCACAATGAAGGCAACTATAAAAGAAGTAAGGAGAGATGTCATGTTCTGCAATATCACTGATATCCTCTCAGCAATGGCAGACTTGACATCAGCTGCATCAGTGGCAAGGCGAGCTGCAACAAGGCTTGAGTTGTGCTCCTCCTCATCGAACCATCCAACTTCATTCCTCAAAATAGCTAACAAAATACAAACACCAAAATTTAAGTTATGTCGAAAACAACTCCTTATTTTTACTAGCTTTACGAAAAAGGACAAAACTTCCCTATGAGATCTCCGATCAGAATTAAAATTTTATCTTAATAATCAAATACTAAAAGTTTGTATGAAGATCAGCACAAATTATTAAGATAAAACTAGTTCTGATTGGCTTAATAAACTATTGGTACAGATTACCAAGATGAAACTCTCATGCTGATTGGCCTAAAAAATTGTATCCAAGTTTTATCATTTTTGAAAAACTTGAAACAAGTATTTTCTAGAAATAATTCATTCCCAAACATTGTTAAGACTTTTGGCATTATTTTCAAAAGGTGATGAAAGAGAATGAAAGAACAAGGTAAAATAAGTAGAGAATTTCACACACACACACACGCCATCACATAAAATAAACCATACCGGCAAGCATCATTCTTCTGACCCTTGTGGTGAGGTTTTCTCCCATGATACTAAAAAAGTAATGCTGTATCAAGTAAGCACCAACTGCATAGATACCAGCACCAATGTAAATGAAGACATACTCCTTAGTCTTCCTCTCCATGGACGCATAATTTCTGAAGTAAAAGACCTCAATCATGTTGCTCATAACAATAGCAAAAGTTGGGCCAATGAATCCAGAAAGAATAGAACCAACGGCTCCCATGATTGAGTAAGGCCACTCAGGAGCATTCAACTTGAGCAACCTGAGGAAGTATCCATCCGGGGCAGGATTTCTCTTGTCTGTTTCAGCATTTGATATCATCTCAATGCGGCCATCGGCTCCAGTGCTGTACTGGTAGCTCAAGTTCCTCAAGCTGCCGGACCGGAGGCTTAATGACTTTGTTGACAACGAATGGCTCAACCGTGACGACCGTGTCCGGCGAGTTGATGGGTTGGACAAGTCTCTATTTCCAACCATTTCTTGGAACCGAATGAGTGAAGCATAGGTACCTGCCTTGGCTATGAGTTCTTCATGTGTACCTGTCTCAACAACTTGTCCTTGTTGTATAACTGCAATGGTATCAACATTCCTTATGGTTGATAGACGATGTGCAACAACCACGGTTGTTCTTCCAACCATGAGCCTGTCTAGTGCCTCTTGAACAATGCTTTCAGACCCTGCATCAAGAGCACTGGTTGCTTCGTCTAAGAGAAGGATCTTTGGATTCTTCAACATAGCTCTGGCAATTGCAATTCTCTGTTTTTGGCCCCCAGATAACTGAACTCCTCGCTCTCCTACCTGATAAGAAACAGAAAACATTGATTCACACATCCTGGGACTAGTACTAAATGATCCATTGGCACAACTTAGACTAATGCTTGAAAACTATTAGTATATTACCCACCTGAGTGTTATAGCCATTAGGAAGCAAGGTGATAAAGCTATGAGCATTTGCAGCAGAAGTAGCAGCTTCCACTTCAGCTATTGTTGCATCAGGTTTTCCATAGAGTATATTTTCAAGAATGGTAGTTGCAAAGAGTGCAGGTTCTTGATTCACCAATCCAATTTGATCACGTAACCATTTTAGTTGTAGTGTCTTAATGTCCACATTATCCAGCAGAACCTGACCTGTTTGGCCATTTCAAAAAGATCAACATCAAAACTAGCTATATCTTCGTATGTGAAAAAGTTTCAACAGTATCACAAAAATGTCACAGAACCAAAACTTTGCTCCTTCAAGAGAGTTAAATTTGTTTAGTTAACTACCTTCAATTGGATCATAGAACCTTTCTATCAAAGAAACAACAGTGCTCTTTCCAGATCCACTACCACCAACAACCGCAACAGTTTTTCCAGCAGGGAAAAAGATTGAAAAACTGCGAAAGATAAAAACATCTGGCCTCGAAGGGTAGCTGAATGCAACATCCTTAAATTCAATGTTGCCATTAACCTCAGCTAAGCACTTTCCTTGCAATGGATCTTCCACTATGGTAGGTTTCTGTTTGATGATTTCCATCAACTTGTATCCAGCTGCCTTGCCTTTGCTGAAAGCGCCTAAATTCGAAAACGACTGTCCCAAACTCCTGTTGAAGCAAACAAACAAACATGCCAAGATCAAAAGGATGGCTCCATTACAAGTTAACACAGAATCATCAAAAGCTTCTCAAATTAGGCTCTCACATGCCACCAACAATGGCCGAGAAAATTGCTGTGAACGCCTTGCCTCCATCTGTTTGTCCATTCCTGATGAAAACTCCAGCATACCAGAAAACTAGAGCCCAAGACATGCATGCAATTCCATATGTGCATCCTAGGCCTAAACCTTTGGCCATTCCTGCCTTGTATCCAAGCTTAAGTGTGTTTTGTATTGCATCAGAATAAGAATTCAGTGCCTTGCTCTCACCAACATAAGAGTAAACAGTTCTAACTTGAGCAATGGCCTGTAAAAATTGCACATAATGGAGACTAGTTAGTCCCTACATTCATCTGTCACTGTTCATTTTTTTTTTCATTGGAGACAATTTTTGAGCCAATGATTATGGAAATCAATGTATAGGACAGATCTAAATAATTTAAATAAAAAAAAAGGTAATTTTGGGCAAAACATTATTTCCTTTCATGTACTTAATTGTAAGCAAGGACCATAGTTGGCATTACAGCAACACAAGACCACGATCATCATCACCATGCTTTTTGATTATTTTACTCATAAAAGAGAAAAGCTAGCTAGGAACTTTCATGAGTGCTCCACACGACAAGACATCATTTCACACGTTAAACAACCACAACCACAACCAATGAACTTGAAACAAGGCGCAAATTCATATGAAAGAAGAGCATGCGCTCCGTGTACTCAAAAGTAGTAGGATCAAAATTCAAAAGCTTTTCCACAACCCCACAAAAAGAAAGGGAAAAAAAAAACAACAAACAAAAGGTACAAAATAATAGAACAACAACAAACACAACCGACTCATCCAATTTTTGGTTGCTTCCACAAATAGTGAAACATGTGCAAGTGTGCAACATTCATGCACATGATATGTTCAAGTTCAATTCCACCATGAAAATTAACCTTAACCTCACCTGCTCTGCTATTGTTCCAGCATTTGCATAAGATTCACGACTCTTTGATGTGAGGCCAGTGAGTGTGTAAGCATACAATCCACCAGCAAAAGCAATCCCAGGAATCACTGCCACACTCAGAAGTGCTAGCCTCCATGCTGACACAAAACCAACCACTAGACCCGCCAGAAACGTTGATAGATAATGAATGAAGTTCCCCACCTACACAATCACAACACGTTAAACAAACAAACATAAACTAAAAAAATAATCAAAGAACAACAACAACATGAGCCATGTGACTTAACCGGCACACGTTAAACCGTGATTTGCTAACGTGCACCTCTTTGTTCCATGATCATGGATGGACCCCACTTTAGTGAATACCAGTCAACAACCCCATGAGACCATGGTTTCTATATGTTCTTTTTTTTTTTCATACCATGAAAGAACTGCAACATCAGCTATGTGACTCATCCTGGCGCACGTTAACCTATTTTTTTCTAACATGCGCCATTTTCCTTTGTTCCATGATCATGGATGGACCCCACTTTGGTGGATGTGAATCAACTACCCCAGAAGGAAATGGTTTCTAAATGTCCTTTATTTTCATACCATAATGAAAGGACTGCAAGCTTGCTACATCATCTATGCGACTTACCGCGGCGTACGTTAAACAGTGTTTTGCTAACGTGCGCCATTTCATGATCATGTATGGGGCCCTCTTTAAATGGATATCAATCAACTACCCCAGAAGGCAAGGTTTCTATTTGTTCTTTTTTTTTTCGAAACCATGTAGTAAAAACACAAAGATGGCAAAATTCAAAGCACCTTCTCGCTTATAGCATCCTGGACTAGTAGTGTATCCGTGGAGACACTAAAAACAATATCTCCTGTTCTTGCATCCGTGTCATAGAATCCAACGTCTTGTTTAAGCACTGCTTCCAAGTACTTCTTTCTCAGCGTGCTCACTTGCCTCTCCCCAGTGTACATCCAGCATGCAATTTCTGGTTAAAAAAAAAAAAAAAAAAAACATACATCACCAATTAAGAAATAGTACTACCTTAAATTTTTCTCATATTTTAGTGTTACAAATTCGATGCATGGTAGGGGCTCAATTATTAATCGAGGTAATAGAAATGTGTACCAATCATTAATGGTAATACATGATAAAGATGATAATGGGGTGATAGATAATGTTAGGCAGGAAAATCTGAATTGGTGAGATTGACAAGTGAAGGAGAAAACGACGAGTGTGTTATGTTGACAAAACACGTGGGATCGATGTGAAGGGGCTAAGACAACAACAGTCACACACGAAGTGTTTGAACCAATGGTCCAACGAGTGTGATTGATCTTGTTCACAGGTTAGGACCAACAAAACAAAGAGAGAGAAAATAGAGAAGAAAGTTGAAATTATTATTCAGAAAGAAGAAAGAAAGAAAATTACCATACCTGCATAGGATGATATGCAAACGACAAGGCCAAGGTACACGAAGTAGAGAGAATACTGCAATAATCATGATCACGAGAAAAAAAAGGTAAACAAGAGAATAGAAAGAGAAAAAAGAAAGAAGAAAAAAACAATAGATCTTAGATCTAAGAAGAAACGTTGGTGTTACTGAGAATTTTGGCATTAATAATTAATGAACCTTTGATACTTCATCTGTCATTTTCTTCAAGTCCATTTGGTTTTTGCCAAAGCCATTAACCATTTGACCAAAGAGGAGGAAGAAAAAGGGCATGGATGAGCCATGAACAATGGCTCCTATGGTGCCTGAGGCCATGAGCATCCAATCATACTTGTCTGCAAATGAGAAAAGCTTGTAAAAGGGTAAACTTTGCTCCTTCTTCTTCTCTGCCTCAGGCAATGCTCTAGGTTCAGCAACTTCAGCCATGAGAATTAACAAGTCACAACACCCCAACGACTAAACACTGCTTCTGAAGAGAGAAGGGCAAAAGGGTGTAAACAAAATGGGATTTTTAGAGTGGCTCGTGGCTCAATGCCATGAACAAGGAGATCTAGGCCAAGTGGGGGTGTGTAATGTGGCTTTTTCTGGACATTGAATGAAGGAGAGATCTGAAACAACAACTTTTGCTATATACTTTCTCTTTGGAATTTGTAAGTGTCAATGTCGTTTTTGGCTTTGTAGCTTAGTTTGCAAGAGAGAGAGCAAAGAGAGTGCGTGACTAGGGAGTGTGTGTGTGTAGGTGGACAGTGGTCAAAGGAAGGTGTTGGGAGAACATGGGTTTGGGAAGAGAGAGGTGTTGTGAAGTGTGGTTTTATAGGGTGGGTGGTTTGGTTTAACTGTGGTTGTGAATTAGAGCATTTGGTGAATCACGGTTAGTTGATAAAGACACCAAGATAAAGGATTCCGGTGAATAGTGTTATGGGATTTTGTGCCGTGTCCCTTTGTTACTTTCTTTTAATAGGAGAAAAATCAATGAATTAAATAGAATGTCAAAGATGTTGACTAAAATAATAAAATTAGTCTTTAAAATTAGTCAAAGAATTACTGACTCTAAGTTTTTCTAAAATTTATGAAAGAATTTTAATTAATTTTTTGAATTTTAGAATTTAATTGAGATGTTTTCTAGGTGTTTTTAATTAGTCTTTAAAATCAGTCAAAGAATTATTCCAAGTTTTTCTAAAATTTGTGAAAGAATTTGAATTAATTAATTGAGTTTAGAATTTAATTGAGATGTTTTTATATATTTATGTGTTTTTAATTAAATAAGAAAGCTTATGAAATATTTTTATGATGTCGTTGGACGCGAAAGTAATAGAGAGTATAAGTTGCTCTTTATAATTCATACATTAGGTGTGGGTTGGATCATGCTGAACGTAAGAACTTTAAGGACTCCTTAGTATTAATTTGTCATACGTGAGTGTGGTCATGTTAGGCAAGAGACCTTCAAATAATAATGTGTACTGTTTGTGGGTCTGGCATCCGACATAAGGTATCTTTTGTCAAGCATCACTCTACATGTGAGCTAGTACTTATATTGCATGGAAATATCAAGTTAAGTGTATGATCCATAATGTTGATCCATTAAGTGATGAATTATATAATTAGTTTAAGATAAAATTTTGACTATCTTACTTATCTCTAAAGGTTGTTTAAATGGTGATGTGTGATGTTTATATGCATGGACTGTGTGATAATCATGTGACATGAAATCTAAGTTGAGGCTTAACTAGGATAAAGTCTGGTGTGATTACCTAATAGTGATGTGTTTTGAAATATATGAATGACGTGTACGGTGATAATGATATGATGTGAACTGTGCATTAGGACTTACGTGACATATATCATGAGCATAAAAGAGTTTTATGTGAATGGTACGTTGTGGAATACGTAATAAGAGAAGGTCTCCCTTGTGCGAGCTTGGAGATTCATGACTTTGGTGCCCATTTGTGTGCATAACGTGAATCTTGTGCGACACAATTGTCTTAACGTGTCTTGGTGTATCTTTCCTTAATGTACGGTATCGTGATGGATTGACCCTAACATGTTCTCTTGGATGATAATTGTCAAATATGCATACAATTTTTATTCAATTTAGACAATTATGAATATATTTTATAATTATAAATCTTGTTTTTGACCAAAAAATACTTAGTCAAGAGTTAATTTCATTCTAGGATTTAATTGTTTAAATATTAGGTTTTTTGTTGTGATATAACATAGGGGAAAAATAATTTGGAAGTTACAAGTCTCAAAAGGGAACCATTACTCCAAGCTAGTTAAATTCGCTCAAAGCTATCAACAACTCGTTCTAAGCGAGCCAAGTCAAAGAGCAACTATGGAAAAATATACCAACTCCCTCAAAGCAAGCTACTTGGACACTCTAAGTGAGCAAAATTGCTTAAAGGCACCACAAAACCACTATAGCGCGTGACATCAGAGAGCACTCCTAGAAGCGCGTACATGCTCTCTCAAAGCGAGCTACATGGGTGCTCTGAACGAGCGCATCAAACCTAAAAGTCCATTAGAATTGTTATGAAAAAAGGGATTTTGGGATGTTTCTACATCCCATTATAATCATTCAATATTCTTCTTAGCCTAATTTGATAGAGATTAGACAAAGTTCTTGTGAGGTTATTCTTGTAATCACAGATTACTCAAAGGTCCCTCTTTTGTTGTGCAATCCTTAGTTATAAGTGACTAAGCCTCTACTATTATAGATTAAGGTAGCTATTGAAACTATGTAATTATCTTTATGTTTTTCGTCAATAAAGTCTTTATTCAGTTAATATTTTTATTTTTATGCTTAATTCTTGTTGTGACTTGATCGGCCTTTACATGATTTTATAACTTTTAATTGAGGTTAAAAAATCCTTTTAAAATTACAGTCGAGATAAAACACTAATAACATTTATTACCAAGGAATTAAGATAAACTTTATCGGTTGACTTTTGGTCCTTGAACTTAATGCAGGATTTCTTTTTTATCATTTAGAAAAATTAAGAGACAACAAACAAAAAGAGAAACAAAAAACATTAGCTACCCCGAATCAATTGATACAAGAGAAACCAAAGTAGAGAGGCACCCAAGCCAAATAGTAGTATTAAAAACAAAGGTTGATCCTTCCTTTGCTAGTTAGTCAGAACACTTGTTGCCATCTCTATACGTATGGAAAAAAAAAACAAAATGCCAATAACAAGTCATGAACATTTGAAAATTTTAATGCAAAATTGTTTAACAAAAATTATCAAGTAATTGGGATTCTCCTTAAACAATCTAGACTTTATCACCTAAGAAATTAAGGTTAACTATAATTGTGGATTATGCAATTAACTATATAATTACACAATTGAATGGAAAATTAAGAGGTTTTATGTAACGACCCGCCATGGCCGTCTCACTTCACAACACAATACTAACCACGCATATGAATATATACTGAAGATAGTAATATAATATATGTAACATCATCTTCTGAATATATATATATATATATATATATATATATATATACACACACACACACAACTATGTTGCTTGTCTAGCAACTACCTACAAGTATCTATACAAAATGTCTACCCACAACCAGGAGACTACAAAACAACATCCAACTCCGAGCATCACCAGCTGCTCTATTGCTACTCTCCAGCCTATCCCTGCTCTGCTCTCATACATAGTATGATCATAGCAGTCCAAACCACATGGAAATATGCAAGGGTAAGCTAGTGAAAATAATCAACATATACAAATATATGAACAACTTACAACACAACAACACCATCATTATCCTCAATAGTTCAACATGCAACACATAACAACACATAACTCAACCACAGCTTTGCAACACAACAACATATTTACAACTATCATCAACACAAAATCTACTCATCAACAACTTATGCGTCGTCACGCATTTCAACTCGAAGTTCTCCTACAACATGGGTGAGCAGTCTAAGTGACTAGGTCCTACCGAACCAACAACACATAACCTTTTTGGGCTTGCTAGGTAAATAGTAAATTTGGATAACAATCCACAACACAATAACGGTTTCTCAGACTTTGCCACTTAAACAAGGAAGTATAGTATTATGTCAAGACAGGACAACTAGGTTTAGGCCTACCACGACATTAGCTAGCTTAACTAAGCCACCTATGGGATTAGCCTACTGACTATCCTCCAAATACTACAACCTTTCGATACTCGGTTAGGAACTAAGTTCCCAACTTCGTACGTTACTCAAGTTGATCGCTTGTAATCGATATAGCTCGACCTGGCCCCTATACCATGGTCGCTTCATACACGTGTGCCTCGACCTTGCCCACATACGGGACCAACTAAGTCTTAGAGGAGAACAACACATCATCCACTCCCATGGGAAACTTCCCAATGAGGGTTTTCAACAAATTGGGCTCTCATAACACCATAACTATCTCAATCCGCATAATGGGATGATCAACTTCAAAAACTTCTTCTCTAGTCTTAGTGATCAACAACTCATCATCACAACACAATCAACACACAGCTCAACAACACAATTCAGCTTAACAGCTCGAAATAGCAACACACACTACAAGAAAAATTAGGATTATCTACGGAAGAAATCCGTAAATAAGCATGAAAATCCGTAGGTAAGTGTCAATTATCTACGGAAAAAAAATCCGTAGGTAATAAGGTCGTAGGTAACGTTACCTATGGAAATTTTTCGTACGTAACATTACCTACGAAAAAATTTTCGTAGATAACATTACCTACGGAAAATTTTTCGTAAATAACCCACGAAAGTTGTTATCTACGGTTTTTTTCCGTAGATAACGTTATCTATAACCCACAAAAGTTGTTATCTACGGATTTTATCCATAGATAACCTTCAGAAAATTTTTGTTTAATTTTAATAAATTTATTAATGTAACAACCCTCGTATTTGGCCTCTCAAGGATGCTATTTCAGGACACTTCACTTTTCAACGTGTTTTGTCCTTACTGCACATTTTCTAGAAAACTTCCCAGAAGGTCACCCATCCCTATATTACTCCAAGTCAAGTACACTTAACTGTGGAATTCTGATGAGATAAGCTACCGAAAAGCAAATGCATGTTATCAGTATAAGTAGTACAAATTAATTCATTTAAGTTATCCTCAACTATACCATCTCATACTTATACTATTTTTGGATCCCTCTCATTTTGGTATATCCAGACCGCTATAAAAATATAAAAATATATATTAATTATATTACCAATAATAATAATAAATATATTATATTTAATTAATCTTTATTTATATATATATATATATACTTACTTGTATAATTAACAATCTACTTATTTCTATTTAAAATTAATATTATGATACAATTTAAATTATTTATTATAAATTTAAAAGTTTACATAATAATTTATATATTTTAAAATGATAAGGGCTATAATAACACCGGTGTAACTTTTACTAAGTATTACACCGTTCAATAACTTTATATTAAATGTGAATTTTGTAAATCTAACCGTTAGATTGAAAGTTCATATCACTTTATATGTTTATATCAAATTTTGTTAAAATTGAACAACAACTTGAAGGTAATCAAAGTGTTCATATTTTAGTATATTTTGTAATGTATATATTACGTCAATTTTGTTTTACAAGAATGAAGTATCAAATCATCTTGAATTAATATAAAATTTTGTATATATGACCTAAGAGTAAAAAGCTTTCAATCTAACGGTTAAATTTATAAAATTCACATTTAAGATAAAGTTATTGAGCAGTGTAATACTTAGTAAAAGTTACACTGGTGTTATTATAACCCTTCTCTTTTAAAATATCATTTTTATATATTAAATTTTAACATTTTAAATAAATTATTAATTAACTTAATATATTTATTCACCTTAAATCTAAGATATAAAATTCAAAAAATATATTTATTCTTGTTTTATTTTCTAATTATCAATCATTAATAAAATATTAATTTAAAATCTTATCGAATTATATCATAATATTTTCATATCAAATTTAAAACTAGATATTAGTATGTTATTTTTTATCATCAATAATTTATAAAAATAAAAAATTTAAAATGACAATTTTTAATAATATTTATTTTTTACCAAATACTTTTTATATCACTTAGAGCATAAAATTTTTTGTTCTACATGCCGCCAAGGTTATCTACGAAAAATCCATAGATAACGTTATCTACAGAAAGTTTTCTGTAGATAAGCCACGAAAGTTGTTATCTACGGAAATTTTATCTGTAGATAGCGTTATCTACGAAAAGTTTTCCGTAGATAACTCACGAAAGTTGTTATCTACGGATTTTATCCGTAGATAACGTTATCTATGGATAGTTTTCCGTAGATAACCCACGAAACTAAACATTGTCAACAAAAAAAATTCTGTAGGTAATATTCTGTAGATAACTAAAAATTATCTACAGAAAAAATTCCACAGGTAATATTCCGTAGATAACTAAACATTATCTACGAAAAAAATTTCGTAGGTAACTAAAAATTATCTACAGAAAAAAATTTGTAGGTAATATTCCATAGATAACTAAACATTATCTATGAAAAAAATTTCGTAGGTAATATTCTGTAGATAATAACATTTTTTCTTGTAGTGACAACAGCTCAATTTAGCTTTAACAACTCAGACAACACACAACTTTTCAACTCATCATACTACAATATAGTCATACAACTCTACAACACAATATATCATCATATATTCAACTCATCATTGTACATCAATCATCATTTAACAATCATAAAACCAACATGATCATGCCCGGTGCAAATCATTTTGCTCTCGGTGTCACCCAAACAGAGACTCACAAGAGTCTCCACGCCCAGCGCGCTCACTCTGCGCCCGGTGTCGCCTACACAGAGACCTATAAAGGTCTCTAAGCCCAGCGCACTCACTTTGTACCCAGCACCACCCCAAGTAGAGACCCCCAAGGAGTCTCCATGCCCGGCGCGCTCAGATCGCGCCCGACACCATATTAGTAACCAAAAACACAAGGCCAACATCTGATATCGCGCCCAGTGTGGTTCTCCCAACGCCCGGCGCGACCTCATCTAGAGGCTCCCATTCTCAATCACGCCCAGAGCAACTAACCTTGCGCTTGGCGTGAGTTGAAACTGGGTGCTGCTGATGAATGCGCACTTGGTGCCAAGAACATGCGCCCGACGCAACTTCAAACAGCCAACCCCAAAACTTCAAAATTTTCTTCAAAAACCTGAAAATCAGCCAACTCAACCACATGCAATCCATGAAATGAAGTGCATACGCTCCATTCAACTCAAAAACAACCTTAGATTCAACATGCAATCATCAAAATCATCGAAAACCCCATTTTTCCCAAAACCCCAAAAAATGAGAAATCCTCAATCCAACCATGAATTCTCAGAATTCATACATCCATTTGAGTTCCTAAACTCACATGCAACCAATCAATCTATAATCTAGCTTCCCTCACCTGAAGATTGACTCAAAATGGCCAAGAATAGGAAGAAGAAGAAGATCTTCCTCTGAGCTCAACCCACGGACTTCAATCCTCCACAACAAGCTTCTTCGCCTGAATTTCAAGAAAAAGGTAGAAGGAATTAGTGATCTAGAGAAGAAAAAGAATCCAACAGAGAAGTTTGGGAGAGAAAGGAGCTCAAGGACCAGAGTCTTTTTCTCTAAAACCTCTCTCTAGGTTTCTTTGAGAATGAGCTTATGAGGCTCTATTCTTAGAGAAAGCCTTAAATATTCTTTCCTCTAGCATCCACTAACCTTGGACCAACTTACTACATCACATTTTATATTGGAAAAGTTAGTGAATTAATATCCGACTGTTTTCAAAATAAAGTTTAAACTATTCATAATTTACTACTTTATTTTACTTTCACTAAATTTAATAATTTTTGTCGAACAAATCTAAATTTAATAATTTTTTCTCGGATACATAACTGTGCAAGCCTCTCCAAGGACCACCTCTTGTTGACAGGAAGAAAGTGCGCACACTTTGTCAACCTATCAACAATCACCCAGATAGAGTCACTGTTCCTAGCTGTCCTAGGCAATCCAACCACAAAGTCCATAGTGACACTATCCCACTTCCACTCAGGAATCTCCATCAACTGTAAAACCCTTTCCGGGCCTCTGATGCTCAATCTTCGCCTTCTGACAAGTCAGACAAGCGGCTACAAACTCTGCTATCTCCTTCTTCATACCAGGCCACCAAAAACTTTTCTTGATATCTTGATACATCTTAGTCATACCAGGATGTATGCTAAGACGACTCATGTGTCCCTCCTCTAGAACAGCTCTCCTCAACTCTGAATCACAAGGCAAACAAATCCGACCTCTGAATCTCAGAATCCCATCAGTACCAAGCTCAAAACCAACTGCCCTCTCAGTACCAAGCAATCCCAAAATCCTCAACAATTCTGGGTCATGTAACTGTTTAGTTCCCACCTGTTTCAAGAACTCATTAGTTATAGTGATCATACCACAACTAATGTGATCCTGAACAACCTCCACCTCTAGTCTCAAATCTCGGAACTGCTCAATCAACTCCAACTCCCTAATCATCATAGCCGACATGTGAATGGATTTCCTACTCAATGCATCGGCTACCACATTCGCCTTTCCAGGATGATACATCAACTGGAAATCGAAGTCCTTTAGAAATTCCATCCACCTCCTCTGCCTCATATTCAACTCTTTCTGATCAAACAGATATCTCAAACTCTTGTGATCACTGTATACACTGAATCTCGCACCATATAGATAGTGCCTCCACGACTTCAAGGCAAACACCACAGCTGCAAGCTCCAAATCATGAGTAGGATAATTTCTTTCATGGGTCTTCAGTTGCCTCGAAGAATATGCACTACTCTCCCTCCCTGCATCAACACACAACCTAACCCCTAGTGAGAAGCATCACAGAACACATCAAAATGCTCACCAGTGTTAGGTAACACAAAAACTAGAGAAGTGGTCAACCGTCTCTTTAGCTCCTAGAAACTCTGCTCACAAGCGTCCGTCCAAACAAAAGGTTGATCCTTTCGAGTCAGTTGAGTCAAAGGCATTACTATTCGAGAAAAACCCTCAATGAACCTCCGATAGTAACCCGCCAACCCAAGAAAACTCCTAATCTCTGTAGCAGTCATCGGACGCTCCCACTGAATCACAGCCTCCACCTTGGCTGGATCTACTGCAATCCCCTCTACCGATATCACATGTCCCAAAAATTTTACCTCAGACAACCAAAACTCACACTTAGACAGTTTGGCATACAACTGTCTCTCCCTCAACACCTCCAAAACCGACCTCAAATGCTCACGGTGATCCTCCAATGATCTAGAATACACCAAAATATCATCAATGAAGACCACCACAAATCTGTCCAAGAACGGTCTAAAGATCCTGTTCATGTAATCCATGAACACTGCTGGAGCATTAGTGACACCAAAAGGCATCACCACATACTCATAGTGACCATACCTAGTCCTGAAAGCAGTCTTCGGTATGTCACTCTCCTTCACCCTGATCTGATGGTATCCGGATCTCAAATCAATCTTTGAAAACACTAAAGCTCCCCTCAGCTGATCCATCAAATCATCAATCCTCGGAAGTGGATACTTATTCTTTATCGTTAATTTATTCAACTGCCGATAATCAACACACAAACGGGCCCCACCATCTTTCTTCTTCACTAACAGTACTGGGGCACCCCAAGGAGAAACACTAGGCCTCACCATCTGTTTCTCCAACAAATCCTCAATCTGTTTCTTCAACTCTACTAACTCAGCTGGAGCCATCCTATAAGGAGCCACTGATACCGGTCCTGCACCTGGTACTAGATCAATGCTAAACTCAACATCACGCCTGGGTGGCAATCTTGGCACATCATCTGGAAACACCTCAGGAAATTCATTGACAATCTTGATCCCAGCGATAGCTCTCTCTGTCCCAATACTCAAAGCTGCAAACAACATGAAGCACTCAGCTCCATCCCTCATCAACTGCTCAGCCTGACCCGCTGATACTAACACCTCATCCTCTAATTGAGGAAATACCAACTCTCTCCGAGCACAATCTATAAGGATGTGATGGGCAGATAACCAATCCATCCCTAAGATTATGTCGATATCCACCATGGGCAACACAATGAGGTTCACTCAGAACCTCCTACCAAACACCTCTATCGGGCATCTCACACACATCTCCGACGTCACCACAGAAACTGAAGCCGGAGTAGACACAGACAAATTAACATGCAAGGAAGATACTGACAAACCCAATCTCTCCACACAATCAACAGAAATGAAAGAATGCGTGGCACCAGAATCGAACAAAAATAAAACATCCTCACCTGTTGCCTTCCCCTTTCCCTTCACCAAGTCTGATGAAGTGGAAGCCTCTGCACCTGACAATGCAAACACTCTCCCCGCAGCTGTAGGTCTGGGTGGCCTCGGGGCACTCCCAGATGAAGTCAGCGGTGTCTGACAATCTCTAGAGATGTGGCCTGGCCTACCACATCTGAAGCAAACATTCCCCGGAAGGGAACAATCTCTAACCATATGTGCTCCTCCACATCGATAGCACCGCACCGACTGTGCTCCGCCCTGAGGAGTAGTAGGTCGAGGTCCCCTACTAACAGCTCCTCTCTGAGACTGTACAGGTCTGTCATAGGGTCCCCTCTACTGACCTCCCCTCCTGGACCCAGATGATCCCTCCTGAACTCTAGCAGCCTTACCGCTGCTACCACCACTCTCCAAACTCTCAACAGTCTTTGCCTTCTCAACCAAGGCAGGAAACTCCACTATGGACATGGGGACTATGACCCTCTTCATCTCATGCCTCAATCCCTCTGCAAACTTTCTACATCTCCAAGCCTCAGATATGGCCTGAGAGTAGAAACGAGCTAAATGCTCAAACCTCATAGCATACTCAGAAACAGATAAGCTCCCCTGATGTAATCTCATGAACTCTGCCTCCTTAGCGTATCTAACGCTATCCGGGAAATATTTCTCCAAAAAGACCCTCCTGAAGCAATCCCAATCAACAGGCACACCCCTTCTCTCTAACATCTGCCTGGTGCCTCTCCACCAGTACTCAGCCTCGCCCCCAACATGTAAACTACATAAGCTAACTTTCTCTCATCAGAAGACCCCAAAACACTAAAGATCTTCTCCATGTCCCTCAACCACTGATCTGCCACATCAGGATCTGAATCCCCTCTGAACTGAGGAGGCTGACATCCCCTGAACTCTGCTAAATCTCTCCCCTCCTGAGAGACCACCGGTCTAGCTGCCTCAGCCACAGCTCTATCTGTCTCCATATGAGCAAAGTGAGCACTCTGCTGCTGCATCGCCATGGCTATCATCTCCATGGCCCTAGCAATCTGATCATACTGGGGTCTCGCCATACTACAAGAATTCAAACATCCTATTAGTAACATAATACCCCCACAATTCACCAAAGGCTAACACATATCAGAGATACGACACAACAGAAACCTAGAAGGATCACTCCCCACAAAGTATCCTAAAAGACTCGACCGGCTCTGATACCATAAAAGTGTAACGACCCACCACGGTCTCTACACTTAGTGGAATCGCACTACAACTAGTTAACTAAAAGAATATTAAACTGGATAACACATACATACAGGCATAAATATAAAGATCAAAATAATTAAGTTTCTGTATATAAAATATAGCACCATATATGTACAGTCATCCCAAAATATTCCTTAGTGCCGGTCAAGCACTGACAAAAAAGAATGTTACCCAAAATGGTAACTCAAAACACGAGACTCAGCTCCTCGTCTCGCAACGATCACCTCTACTCCCAAGCTATCCCTGACCTGCTCCCATACCAAGTATGATCATCACAGTTCCACCACATGGAAAACAAAAGGGTAAGCTAGAATTCAAAAATCAATAATACAAGTACAGAATAAAAATCTATACTACACATGCATCCCAAATCCTGTCCTTAAGGAACCTTTCATCTCAATCAATCATTCATTCATCAAACATGAAGTCAAACACCACACTTCATCATGTCAATAATCATGCAGTAAATGCATCTCATGACAGATATCAATGCATATCAATCATCAAATGCGTCATCACGCATACACCTAGGAGATCTCCATAACAATAGAGCTGTATAAGTGACATTTCATCCTACCGAAACCACCCCAACCGTTTTCACGCCCAAAGCGCCCGCTCGGTCACAGCTAAACAGGATATAATCCTTCCTCGGGTTTACTCGGATGATGTCACTTACACACTTGGAAGTCCAGATCCACCGTCAGGTATAGCACAGCTGGGTACGGGCTTACCACGACCTTGACATGCATTAACCAAGTCAATTGTGGAGTTCGCCCACCGACTATCCGCAAGGATCCACGCACCTTCCCGAGTACTTGGTTAAGGGAATAACCCTCGACCTCATACCCCGCTCCAAAACTAGCTAAGGACTTAGAGGAGACTCACCCAACCCAGTGGCCTATCTGAGCACCACTCTCCCAAATCCAGTGGCCTCCCAGAGCACCACTCTCATATATCAGTGGCCTATCCAAGCACCACTCTCAAGAGACTCTATGTGAGCTCTTCCAGTTCGAAAATATTATTCCTCTCCTCAAGTCCTAGGCTAGACTCATGCCATAGGCATCACATGCAATCATGCATCATACATCATAATGGTCTGCCCACCATCATGATCAACAATCATACACATGTCATAAGACATCACATGCAATAATGCATCATTCATCATAAATGATCTATCCATCATTATGATCAATAAACATATTCATATTCAAACATTCATACGTATCATTACAAACATACATATGAATCATATCGCACCATACATACATATATGACCTAAAACTTTAACTTTAAACATGCATAAGCATCAATTTAAAATAATTATTTATAAATATAATTACGCTTGGCGCAGTCAGCTCGCACCTAGCCTAACACCAACCCAAGAGCTCTGAGCTCTTCCACGCCTGACACACTCAACCTGCGCCCGGCCTAATCCCATTGAGTTTGTAAACTCACATACATCCTAAATAACAAACATTCTAGCTTCCCTTACCTGAAGATTGGCTCAGATAGCCAAAAACTGAACAAAAGTAGAATTTCCCCTCGAGGCTCAACTCGAAACTTCAGTCCTCCCAAAACAAGCTTTCTAATCTGAATTTCAAGAAAAGATAGAAGGAGTTATTGATCTAGAGGAGAAAAGGAGTTAAACAGAGAAAATTGGGAGAGAAAGGAGCTCACTGACCCAGAGACCTTCTCTCTAAAACTTCTCTCTAGATTCAGAACTCCTCACGCCCCCCCCCCCTCACCCCTATTTATAGGCAATCCGGAGTGGCCAGAACGGCCTGTTCCGATACCGGAACGGCCCGTTCTGAACTCCCAAAACAAGCCAAAAATACACGCCTAGAACAGCCCGTTCTGACGTCAGAACGGCCCGTTCCGGGACTCATCCGTTCTCCCTCCGGAACGGCCCGTTCTCCCTCCGGAACGTCCCGTTCTCCCTCCCAGAACGGCCCGTTCTCAACTACAATATGTAGTTCAATTCAGTAGCTTGGAATGACCCGTTCTAGGCTACTGAATCAACCTTTTTTTTTTAACAATGTTACATATCTCACATTAGTAGTTAAAGTGAGATGTTTCTTACTTCTTTTTTTGTTGTTATTGTGGTTCCTGTTTGTGTTATAGGTGAGGGTTATCTTAATGATGATACCGAATATGAGGCTTAAGCCTTATTTTGATGATGGATTGAGCTTTGATAGAGCGTGACATTAGGTCATAGTTAGGATTTATGCTTTAGTTGAGACTTGTTATTTGTTAGGACTAATGTTAACTCTTTCATTTTGAAATGACTTTGATACCTACTTGATTTTAAGTATTTCGTTAGTTTTGGTTTTATGTTTTAAAATGTAACTTCATCTATCCAAGAGGTTTTGCAAATTGTATTCTATTTATTAAAGTTTATTTTATAATCTCTTTTATATTATGAGTATAATAGCATGTAGAGGTAGAGGGTGTTGCAATAAACTCAAAAGGACTTGTGTTATTAGTCTCTAAAATAATAAAATTAGTCTTTAAAATGAAAATTAATAGTTATATTACTTTAAAATTTTAAAAAATGATGTTATTAAAATGATAATATTCATATATATATATATATATATATATATATAGAGGAATTGAAATTATAATATAACTGATTAAATATAAACACATAGAGGGTATTTGGGAGAGATTATAATCTTCTTATTTTAACAGTTTTTTTTTTGGAAAAGAAAAACTCTTTACGGAAAAATGTTATGTTTGATATATACAACAGTTTAAATTTGTAATCAGTTTTTTTTTTCTTGAAAAATAAGTTATCTTTATAAGATTAAAAAATTGAAACTTGTGATTATTTTTGAATAATTTTTTTCTTTAAAGCTGATTTACTATATAAAATTTGATTTTGTTTGTTGTAACCAAACAAAATTAAACATTTTATAATTATTTTTCAGCCAATTTAGCCAAACAAAAATTTTATTTTGATTATTCGTATAATCAATTGTTGAAATAATTTAATTTTTAATTTTTTAAATACGCCTTCTTTTTGGTACAGGAACACACCCGTGACACCCCTATTTGATATTTTAGGAACTACTGTCTATTTTCTTAATTTCAAAATTAATATCACAAAATTTTTCAAATTCAAGAATCAAATCAGATGTTTCCTAGTCGTTGAATATTACTCTACTTGTATAAAAATTTCAAAGTGAAAAAAGCCAAAAAGGTGTGAGAATGAATTAATATAATATATTTTTATTATTAAATAGTAATTTAATAGAATTAAATGTGAGACTTAAATAACAGAGAAATAATAATTTTTAATCACTTAATTAAATAACATAATAATTATCATCTAAATTTAATGCATACAATTAATTACAATTAATTACAATTAAATATAGACGTTTCCATATGATCACTTTGAAACGAATTTTTTTAAGACAATTTTTTGTAAATTTTTATAATTTAAACTTATTTTAAATTTTTTGATAATTATTAATTAATATTTCATTACATTGTTATATATATATATATATATATATATATATATATATATATATATCTCAAAATATCACATATATAAAGATATAATTTTTTTTTATGATTTTATTAATAAAAATGTTCATATACCTTTACATGCGTTATTTTTTTTTATAAGATGTAATTGACAATTAATATCATTAAAAATTTGTATATTTTGTTACACCTTTGTAGTTTCTAATATTAATATTAAATGAAAATTTATTTATATATATTTGGTAGAAAATAAATCATGAGATGCTTTTATTCATATTAATTTAAAAATATACACAATTATTTGCATTAATTTAAAATTGTTTATAATTAATAATTATTATAATTAATTATTTTTTTTTATTTTTTTATTACATTATAACTAATTGTTTACTATATCATGTTATTAAGGTTTTTTATATTAATAATTTGTTATATATTTATGTGAGTTTTATAAGAAATATTTTGGAAAAGTAACGTCTCATAAGTTGTAATAAATTTTGATTTCTTTTGTAAAATTTTAGTTTTAATTTATTTCAAAACCGTCAATAATTAATAAATTAATGTAACTAATATTTTATTGCATAATTTGTACTTTATTATATTAATATTAAAATATCACAAATATGTATATATATATATATATATAATTTAAAATTAATATATATATATATATATATTACTTTTACTTTAAAATTGTAATAATTTAAAATTAATATAATGAATATTTTAGGATACTGTTATAGTTTTTATATTAATATATTATTATACTATATAATTACATAAATAATAAATATTTTATTTTATTTTATTTTATAACATTTGTATATGAAAATATGTCAGGAAGGGAGTTTTGTGATAACAAATTTTTATAAAAAGAAAATTATTAAAAAAGAAAAAAGAAATATTTTTTATTTAGTAGGAGTTTATTTTATATTATTACAAAAATCTAATAATGATTAGTAATTTATTTTATAATATTTATTTTTAAAATTATTTTTAATAGTAGTTTATTTTATAATATTTCATAAATATAATATCAATTAATAATTATTAAAAAAAATTGTCCAAATTTTTTTTATTATTTTTATATATTTATTTTGATATATGTATATATTGTAACGTAGTAAGTGAATTTCAAAGTTTAGTAGATGCTAGAGAGAAGAGTATATATAAGGTTTTCTCTAAGTAAGGGAGCCTCACAAGCTCATTCTCAAAGAAAGCTAGAAAGAGGTTTTAAAGAGAAGGGCTTTGGGTCTGTAAACTCATTTCTCTTCCAAATTTCTCTGTTTGATTATTCTTCTTCTCTAGATCACTAATTTCTTTTGTCTTTTCTTGGAATTCAGGCTAGGAAGCTTGTTTTTAGAGGATTGAAGTCAACGAGTCGAGTTTTGGGAGAAATTCTTCTTCTTCTCAATTCTTGGCTGTTTTGAGCCAAATTTCAGGTGAGGGAAGCTAGAATGTAGGTTGTTTGGTTGCATGTGAGTTTAGGAACTCGATTGATGCATGAGTTTTGAGAATCAAGGGGTTGAATTGAAGGATTACTCATTTTCGGGGTTTTGGAAAAAATGGAATTTTTGGTGATTTTGATGCAATAGGTGGGTGCATGTTGAATCTGAGAACGTTTCCTAGTTGTATGGAGTCTATGTATTGTGTTTCTTGGATTGCATGTGGTTGGATTTCTTGATTTTCAGGTTTTAGGTGGAATTTTTGAAGTTTTGGAGGTTGTTGTTTGAATTTACGCGCATGTTCTTGGCACCGGGCGTGCATTCATTAGAGGCAGCCATTTCCAATTCACGTCAGGCATAAGGTTAGTCATGCCGGGCGCAAATTGAGATGGGAGTCTCTGGATGAATCATACCAGGCGTGAGAAGAGCCACGTCGAGCGCGATATCAGATAGTGGCTTTCTATGGCATTTTCTAATATGGCGTCGGGCGCAGGGTAGGTGTGCCGGGCATGGAGACCTTTGAAGGTCTCTATCTAGACGGAGTCGGGTGTAGGGTTGACGCGCCAGGTTTGGAGACTCTTGTGAATCTTTGTTTAGAAAATGCCGGGCATGGGGATTCTACGCCGGGCACGGATGAGCTTTAAAGCTCTCGGGTTGGGTTTAGGCCGGGCGTGAGCTGACTGCACCGGGCGTGAGTATGCTTAGTGATGTTGATTGAAAATGATGCTTTTGCATGTCTAAAGTTGAAGATTGGATCATGTATGTATGATATATGATGTATGGTGATGTAGCATTCATATGTATGCTTGGTAATGATATATATGAGTGTTTAAACATGATATGACATGTGTGTATGTTCATATGAGAATGATATCGATCATGATGGTGGATTGGTCAGGTATGATATATGATGCATTATTGCATGTGATACCTTATGGCATGTGTCTAGCCTAGGACTTGAGGAGAGGGAAAATGTTTTCGAACTGGAAGAGCTCATATAAAGTCTCTTGAGAGTGGTGCTTGGATAGGCCACTGATATAAATGAAAGTGGTGCTTAGATAGGCCACTGGCTTTTGAGTGAGAGTGGTGCTTGGATAGGCCACTGGTTTGGATGAGTCTCCTCTAAGTCCTTAGCTAGTGTTGGAGCAGGGTATGAGGTCGAGGGTTATTTCCTTAACTAAGTACTGGGGAAGGTGCGTGGTTCCCTGCAAATGATCGGTGGGCGAACTCGACAAGTGACTTGGTAATGCATGCCAAGGTCGTGGTAAGCCTGTACCAAGTTGTACTATACTTGACAGTGGAACCAGACTTCCAAGTGTGTAAGTGACATCATCCGAGTAATCCTGAGTGGGGATTTATATCCCAGTTAGTTGTGACCAAGTAGGCGCATTGGGCGTGAAAACAGTTGGGGTGGTTTTGGTAGGATTGGGATGTCATTTATACTGGTCTGTTGTTAAGGAGATCTCCTAGTTGAATGCGTGACGATGCATTAGATGATTGATATGCATTGATATCTATCATGAGTTGCTGTTATTGCATGATTTCTTTTATGATGAAGTGTATTGTGTTTGACTTCATGTTTGATGAGTTGATGATTGATTGAGATGGAAGTCCCTTAGGGACATGATTGGATGAATGTGTAGGATAGATTATTATTCTATACTTGTATGGTTGTTTATTGAACTCTAACTTACCCTTTTGTTTCCATATGGATGGACTACGATGATCATACTGTGTATGGGAGCAGGTCAGGATTAGGTTGGAGCTGGTTGTTGTGACCGTTGCGAAGTATGGAGTTTTGGTTCTAGTGTTACAGTTACCGTCTTGGGTAACTGTTTGTTTGTGCTTGACCGGCACTAGGATAATATTATTTTGGATGACTATATATGCATAGTACTATATTTTGTACACAAATACTTATTCTTCTTATCACTTCCTTTATATGTATATTTCGTTATCCAGCTTAATATTTTATCTTACACGACTAGTGTAGTTAGGACGATTCCTCTAAGTGAATTATTAGATGAAGTTTTAGAAGAAAGAAGTTATTCTCTTTATATATACTAGATTTGTTACTCATTTGATATCTGGATTATTTTAATAACATGTGTAATATAATATCTAACATTTTCTTATCATATAATAGATATATGATAAAGTGAATAATTTTTGAAATATTATTTTTCTCAATTAATAAGAACATTGTATTACTTCTTATATTGTATGATTTAATAAAATTATTCTTAAATTATGATATGTATTTTAAAAAAAAATTATTTAATTAAAAATTTGTTTGAAAAGTTAAATATATTCATTTAATAAACATAATATAAGTAATATTGAAATATAAAAAAAAACAAGATAATAAAATAGGAATAAATATATGCAAAAAAGAAATATATTATAATGGAGAACTTTTCTTTTAAAATTCATTTATACTTACATTTTCTTTGAATGAGATTGAAAGTCAATTTTCTAAGCCATTTAGATAATAGAAAAAAAAAACACACACACACTCATATACACAAAGGAGACTTTAAATAATGTTGACAGTTAAATATATTAATACACATTTATTCAATATAACAAAAAATTAAAAACTCAAATAACAAAGGAGTTACAAAAATTAAAATCACTTTATATTTAATATAGACTATTTTTTATCTATTTAATTAGTATATAATATAATCTCAAACCAAAACAATTTTAATCTGCATATGTAACTCCTAAAATATTTTTATGTTAACATAAAAAATTGTTGTAAATAGTTTTTTTATAACAATATTTTATGTTAATATTAAAATCATAATTAAATTTTTTTATTAATTATTATAATTATAATATTATTTATTTTATAAATATATTTTATTTTAATCATTTATAATATACATTATTTCAACCGATAAATAAAAATGTTAATATTTTACTTTTTATTTTTTAATGTTAATATAAATGGTTTTAATTTTCTTAATATTAATCAAATCAAATGACAATAATAAAACTGTTCAAAAAAAATTGGCAGTGCTAAAAATTAAAGAGTACTATAATAATAAAACAGAAATATGTATCATTTTCACTTATTACTAAATATCTCCATTTATTGGTATCATAATAAAACAGAAATATATATCATTTCCATTTATTATTAATAATTTTCATTTATTGGTATCATAATAAAAACGAAAATATGTATCATAATAAGAATTGTATATTAGTCTGTGTCTCTATTTTTTTAAAATATTTTTATCAAGAAAGAAAGAAAATCTATATAATATATTTTTTTATTTTAATATATTTACTCATAATATTTTTTAAATAATAAAATATATAAAAATATTTAGGAAGAAGTTATTAAATGAAATAAATATTTTAGAAGATATTAATTGAAAGAAGTTATTTATTAAATCTATAAGAAATATATTCTTGAAAGCAAATACATTAAATTTGACGTTATCAAAGTCAATGTTGTAATGATTAGGATGAACTTATTATTAGTATGATCAAATATATAAGAATAATTTTAAAATGATAAATTAATAATATTAATATTTATAATATTATTAATTAGTAATTATTAATAAATAACATAAATATTACATTTAACTAAAATTTTGATATTTTTTTAATTATTAAAAATATCTGTTTTGATAATAAAATAATATATAAATAATATTGATTTTCTTTCTTTTATTTTGATTTATTTAGAGGCAATTTTGAAAAACTAATATTTTGTTAGAAAATATTATTTTCGTGCATTGACAAAAAAAAATATTTGTTTTCATATATTTATTTGTTTTAATTATTAAAATATTTTTATCAAAAATTTTCCTTTAATTTTGATATTTTTTTATTTATTTTTAGTAACATTTTATTTTATACTATTACAGAGATCTAATAATGACTACTAATTATTATAATATTTTAATCCAAAATTTTCTTTAATTTTTATATATTTATTTTGATATAATATGTGTACAATGTAGTATTTATTAGTATTGATGTTATACCTTTTTTATAAATTGATTAATTTTTGTATTATTTTATTTATTTTTATAAAAATATTTATATAATTATATTTATATTTAATTTTATTGAATGAAATTTTTGGAGAAAATGAAATTGTTGCTGAACTTTTTCTCTTTATATTATTATTAATATATATATATATATATATATATATATATATATATATATATGATTAGTGAGAGTAAAAATTAATTAGACTTTTTTCTCAATTATTGGAATGGAAGAAATGAGTAGATACAAATTTTAAATACTAAATAATTAGATGGGAAGTGAAAAAAAAATAAAAAGTTACTATTAAGAGTAATTTTAAGAAAATAATTTAAAATATTGATAAATTTAATATCATTAACTAAATTTATCTCATTCATTGCTTAAGATGAGTTATATTTATGAGTTTGAGATAACTTGAGGATGATTAGTTTAAGGATATGATTTAGGTATTAGTAATGATAAGGAAGTAATTGAGTTAATGTTCGACAATTATAATAGTGACAAATGTTTTTATAATGTTTCTAGTTGAGGCGCTTTAGTGGCGTGACTTAAATGTTCGACAATCATAACAGTGATAAATGTTTTTATAATGTTTTTAGTTGAGGTGTTTTAGTGACGTGGCTTAGGATCATGTTCATAACATTCGTAGTGATACAAAAAGGATTAAGCGATGAGACGAGTTTAAGGTTGATCTTAAATATTAAGACTTGCTAATTGAGGTATATGTGATGGTGATGTGTTATGCTTGTGTGTGAATCATGTGATGGTCATGTGATGTGAAGTCTAAGCTAATGCTTAGCCAAGATAAGGTCTAGGCATGATGGCCTAGTAGTGATGTAAATGTGATATATAAATGATGTAACCATGATGAATACATGTGATATGAACTATGCATTGGGTCTTGTATGACATGCAACATATGCATAAGTGTTTTTGATGGGTATACTCAGGGATTCATAACCTTGAGGGTATTGGGTTTGGAAGCTCCTATTCCATCTATTTGTGTGCATGGGGAGAAACTTGTACGACACAGCTATCCTGACACACCCTAGTTTATCTCCTCCTAGTGTAAAGTATTGTGATGGCTTAACACGACGTGTTTTTTTAGGCTACTCTTTGCGTGCCTTTGAACAAACTATACAACAACAAAAAATTTATTGGCGCCAAGCATACCATATAGCATGTCTGTATCCATTGCATTGCATGCATTCATGTGTAATTGTTATTGAGATGTTTTATGATTTCGTGACTATTTATGTTGTGTTTATGCATGAGTTGTATATGTTATATGATTGTTTGTGTTTGGTTGTCTTGCTATATCCTACCTCAGTAGGTAAAGTGATATGATTCTCATTCCCCCTTGTTTTAGTTGTGTTCTTATATATGTTTGCAAGTGAGGATCATCATGTGGATGATGAGGCTTAAGTCTTGTATTGGGTTTGTGCTCTAATAGGATGTAACATCAGAGTAGTAGTTAGGATTTCTTATTTTCTTAAGGCTAATTTTCATGTTAGGACTTAATGTTAGACTTCATATTGTATTCATTTTGTTGGACATCCATTTTGGTTATTATTCTGGTTTTGTTTTGTTATATGACATCTCTATTCAAGGAAATTTCTGAACCTTTGTTTATTTAGTAAAATTATTTTTTAAAAGACATCATGCAAATTAGAAGGGGACGAAGGCAAAGCGATTTAGTAAGCAACATTACCAATCCTATTAATGAATGGTGGAGTAAGCTTGTAAGATTTAAGTGCTTTACCAATTCCAGTACAAGGAGTTACCTTGAAAAATACATGATCTCGCTTTTTAAACTCAAGATCCTTTCTTCTCTTATCATGGTAGCTCTTCTACCTACTATGTGTTGTTCTCATTCTATCTTGAATTAACCTCAATTTTTTAGTTGTTTGCTAAACTACCTCATTCCCTAACATGTAACTCTCCCTAGGTTCTTGATGGAAGACCATCCTTGAAGATACATGTGAGCCCCATCACTAGGTCCATGGCTAGGAGAGTGGAAGAGTAGGAGGGAGCTCACCCACCTAAGGACACCCTCCTCATGATCATAGAGTACTAAAATACTCTCCTAAGCTTCATTTGTATAGGGATATTTTATCTTCCAATTTTACTCTTGTATTTTGGGATATCTTAGTCATAGGATTTATTTTCTTTTGTATTTCCCATTTTACCCTTGTATTATGGGGTGCTTTAGATCATAGGTTTTTTAATTTTGGGCTAAGGTATTTAATTAGGGAGCTAGACGCATTTTTGGTGGTGTTTGGACCTATTTTTGGACTTAGAAAGGCTTAGGTCCAAGTGGAGGGCAAAGGTTGCATGGTCTTATCATGCACCTAGATGTAGCCTAACTAAACCCAAAGATTCCATCATTGGCCACCAAGTTTCATTTAAAGTTAATTTGGGTTTCATTTGGTGTGCATTTGGCATTGTAAATTTTGGCCAATGCAACCCTAGATGTCTCCCACTCCTATAAATACCCTAGGCACCACACCTTGTAAATACTTTGGAAATTATAATATTGAGTGAGCCTTTGAGCCTTGATATTTTCCTTAGTCTCCCTTGGCTATTTTCGGCCAAACCCTATCATCTCCACTTTGAGAGAAAAACCCTAGAAGTGGCCTTCATCATCAATGAAGTGAGTCAACCTTAGAGTGCACCTTTCAAGCCTTTCATCAAACACCTTCTACCCTACCTTCCATTCGTCCATTCTTTCATAATCCTCCCTAAAATCATGCGCTACCTTTGAAGAACTTGATCCTTGGAGAAGGCGTCATATTCCTTTTTGATCATCTCAAGTTCATGCAAGCTAGGATGCCATCAGTTCTACCCAACATAAGGGTGTTCTACATCTCCTACCATAGAGTGCCTAATATTGGAAAGGTGGCTATTATTATAGGTAAACCCTATCAAAGGTAAATAACTACCCCCATGTTCTAAGACATGCTCTCAACAAATCCTCTAAGGATTGTATGGTCCTTTCGGTTTGGCCATTTGTTTGAGGGTGATAGGTTGAACTCAACCTAAGCTTTGTACCTAAAGCCTTATGCAAGCTTTCCTAAAATCTAGAAGTAAATCTAGGATCTCTATCAGAAACTATACTAGCAGGTACCCCATGTAACCTCACAATCTTCCTTATGTCCAACTTGGTCAACCTCTCCAATGGATATCTAATGTTGATAGGGATAAAATGGGAAAACTTTGTTAGTTTATCCACTATAACCTAGATGGAATCTAGGTTTTTTGTAGTTTTAGGTAACCCAATCACAAAGTCCATAAAGATGTTATCCCACTTCCATATAGGTATGTCCAAGGGTTGTAACTTTCCTAAAGATTTTTGGTATTCTACCTTAGACTTATGGCACACTAGACATAGACAAATTCTTCTATCTCTTTCTTCAACCTAGGCTACCAAAACATCTTTTTAAGGTCTTAATACATCTTAACTACTTTTAGGTGGATACTAAGGCTACTCTTATGGACTTCCTCAAGGATCATCTTCTTAATCTCAAGTACAAAAGGAACACACAACCTATCCTTAAGCCTCAACACTCCATCCACACCAATTTTAAATTCACTTTCCTCCCCTTGGTTCAACTTCTCTACTTGACTTAACAAGAAAGCATATACCTTTTCGCCCTTTATAATCTCACCTATTAGGTTATTGGTCATTCTCAAGGTTCCCAATCTAATACTTCTAAAGGTTAACTCAAAAGCCAAACTAACGTCTCTAAACTCTTATAACAAGCAATGTTCTCTAACCATTAAAGTAGACGCTTAAAGGGATTTCCTACTCAAGACATTAGCCACTACATTGGCCTTATCATGGTGATAATTAAGATCAAAATCATATAATCCTTAAGAAACTCTAACTATCTCCTTTGTCTCATATTAAGCTCTTTTTGGCCAAAAATGTAAAGCCTATTTATAGATTCGATTTTAATAATGAAATAATGTCTTTCTTTTAGAATATTAACGCAATTATAAAATTATTAATATTTAACATAAAGACAATAGAAAAATCTCGTGAACTAATGAACATATAGTTAGATTTTATTTACATCCCTCACTATTCTACAATATTTACAATAACATACTTTTTACCAACTACTCATTTTTCACATTTCTACCATGATAATTATATTGATGGTGAAAATAAATTTACAATTAGATTGACATGGTTGGCAGGTGGTAAAAAGAAAGTTATTATGATAGATCCATCAATAATGGTAGGGTTCTCTTGGTTGGGAAAAAATACAAATAAAGATAGTCCTACTCCTTGAAAAGTGACGGACTTGGAAACTGCATCCATATTCCAATTTTCTCCAAGGAAGAGAGTAGAAATAACAACTGTAAAAGGACTTAGGATTGCAGATAGATCCATCTATTTTATAATAAATATAATTTAATTTTAAAATAAAGAAAAATAATAAGTGAGAACAATTATCTAATAAATACCATAGGAATATTTTAACTGATATTAAGTATATATATTAGTTCTTCTTGCTAAATAAAAATTTGAATTATTCTTATAGTGACTAGTTAGGATAAATGAGCTTTATCATAATTTCAAATAATAAAGGATATTTCACCTTAAGTTATTTACTCATTTAAATCCTAAAGGTTAAACCTCCAACTATAATTTAATTCAAACTTTCATTCTTATTATGACCATAGATTAACATTTATCTTTATAATGAATGTTAATATAATAAGATGAACTTAGAAAAATTAATAAAATTAGATTTTAAAAATAATTAAACTAAATAAATTAGAATATTTTTAATTATTTAAGATTTATTATAACATAGTTTACAGAAATGAAATATATTAAAAAATATTAATCTAGTAAATGACAGTTATAAACAACATAAAATAATTAAACAACATAAATTAGAAACACTTTATTAATTAGTTAGAGTAAAGAGTATCATAGGTTAAACAAGTAAATGAGGTTAGGGGCACCTCACTAAATAAATATACATAAATATAACAATATAGAAAACTTAAAAGAGATAAAGGTCTCCTCCTCTTACCTTAAAAATGTAAAAATACCAAGAGCTAACTATGTAATTTTTTTTTTTTTACTTTCCTCTTCTTACTCTTTCTCTCTTTTTCTTCTTTCTCTTTCTTCACTTAACGCACTCTTTCTCTCTTGATTCCTCTTCTCCTCCTGATGGTCCCCCCTCATATTTATAGGCTGTTTTTTTTTTATTATTTAAATTTATCTCTTTTAAGAGATAAGGAAGTCTTTAATAAGGGGATAAGTCACATACAGCAGTAGTAGAAAATATCTACAGCAGACTTTTTCTTTTCTTTTTTTTCTTTTTTTATAAAAAAAATTCCCTCTTTTTATGTATTTATAAATAATAATTATTTGAATACCTATATACTTCATAATAATACAATTAAAGTATTATTCTAAAAATTTAAGTTTTCTATATTTTTTTCTATAATATAATTAAATATCATATATTTCTATTTTAGTTTACCGAAAACATAACAATTTTAAAGCATTAAAAATAAAACATTGTATTTAATTTCTATTTATTTCAAAAATGGTAACTAAAAATTTATATTATTATTTTAATAATAAAATTATGAATATTATAATATTGTATCCGAAGTTCAAAATATTACAAAAAATGTACTTAAGACTTTTATGGTCACTAAACACCTCAAATCTAGATCCAAATAGCTAATGTCTCCACAACTTTAACACAAAAACTACAACAACTAATTCTAGATCATGGGTAGGATAGCTTTGTACATGAGTTTTCAACTACCTAGATGCATAAGCTACTACCTTCCCCTTCTGCATAAGCACACCCCTAAAACTCATCTTAGATGCATCACAATACACTACAAAGGTCTCATTAGACTCAAGTAAAACTAAACAATGTCATCATAGTTCCAACCACAAGCAAAACACAGGGTAAGCTAATGAAAAAAACTCAACATAACAACTTATAAACAATGTCATCATAGCAAAATATTTCACTTATGACAGAATAACATCATCATCCTAACAACATAACATTTCATGGCATGTTTATCATAACAACATATATATAAATATAACATCTAATGTGTCGTCACACATATTAACTACAAAGATCTCCGATATCTTAAGGTGTATAGTTTAAGTGGCTTAATCCTATTGAATCATAACGAATGGTATAATACCATTAATAACGGCTGAGACTGAGGCTAAAAACAATGGCTAGCACAAGGCTAGAAACAACAATTAGCATAAGTTAAATTGGTTTATCGGATTTTTCCACTTAAACAAGGAAATATTGTACTATGTTAGGATAAAATAATTTGGGTATGAGCCTCTCATGGCATTAGTCTACAACACTAAGTCACATATAGGATTAACCCATCGACTACTATTGGAGAAAAAGATACACACTGCAAGGGAGGTTAAATAATGTATATCAAAAACTCGCACTTTTGAAATGCAATAAAGTAGTAAAAGCTTTGATAGACGAAGTACTGGAAAATAACACACGAAAGAGCACAAATCTTTTATACTGGTTCGTCTCAAACCTAGAGGCTACGTCCAATTCTCAATCCAACCAGATTGAGTTCCTTATTTTTTCAAGATACAAATATTCTTTCAACAAGTCACTTCTGGCTCAACCTAAGTAGTCTTTAACTTGCCTCTTCAAGCAACTACCCAAATATTCTTTCAACAACCCTTTTCAACCAAGCCTCTCTAGGCTTAAACATGTACACTAAGTATTCTTTTAACAAGTCTATCTAGGCTCAACACCAAGTATTCTTTTGAACAAGCCTCTCTAGGCTCAACACCAAGTATTCTTTTAAACAAGTCTTTTTAGGCTCAACCCTTACAAATAAATTTGAAGAGTTACAATGATAGTTTATTCTCTTCTAGACGTGATGCTGTGAAACTTAAACACAAATAAACTATAAAAGACAGAGTTTTTTTACAAGGTATGCACTTTGTTTCTTCTTTTATTTTCATGTTGTCACTTTCTTATTGTATATCTTTTTCCTCTACATTTGCCCCCACTCTTATGTTCTTGATTGATAATCCTTATATAGTAGCTTGGAAGAAAATGACTGTTTGAGCAATCTTCTCACAATGCTTTGTCCATCTTCTATTCGAGACCACAGAGAGAGTAAATTAGCCGTTGTAGCAAGCATTTAATGCTTTGCATGAAGATGTTCATCTCTTATTTGATCTTGGTAGCTACTTATCATCATTTTGTTAGGTAAGGCAAAAAGTAGTGGCTAAATCATAGCAGTGCGACACGTTCAGAGTTCCTATATATTTTTTCGTGATTTTTGGGATCTTTCTTTTTCTTTCTGATGCAAGTGTCGCAACCCGAAAATTTCTGATCTTGCGACCTATGGTTTAGACATCCTTTTAAAGATCTCATCAATTGAGGAATGCCTGAACACCAGACTAATCCTTAATTGATGGTTTTGAAAATAGGTTTTATGGAGTCGCCACCAATGTTTTACTCAAAACATTGGAAAAAGAAAAGATTTTTAAAAGGTCCAATAATGGCCTTGATAACCAGAATTGGGTTCGGGGGTCGGTTACGTGTAAGGAAGGTATTAAGCACCCTTACAGCGCCCCAAATCGGTACCCTATAATGAAGTTAACATGATAAAAAATAATAAATTAAATATTAGATCCCCTTTGTTAATAACTATTCACATGCTTGAAATTTAAATTATACGAATGACCCTAAAATATCTACATGATCGTTTTTATTATAATAATGCTTATCAAAGATAAGAAACAAAGATAAAAAATAAAGGAGAGAGAAGAAGATTAACTGAAATACCTCGTATCAAGCTTTGTTAATGGTGATTCTAGGTGCTTTGTGGCAACCTTTCACACTACAATACCTCACAATATCTCAAGAAATACAAGAGAAAGAAAAAGAAAGAAAAAAGAGAGAAAAAGAGAGAAATTTCGAGCTCTGGACGAAATTTGGAGTCCCCCAAACTGCTGGCCGAGATTCTCTATTTATAGGCATCAGATGTGGGCCGGAACGGCCCGTTCTGGATTCGGAACGACCCGTTCCGGATCCGAACGTTATGCAGTACATTTGCACCCTAGAACGGCCCGTTCTGAAACCATAACGGCCCGTTCCAGGGAACCAGAACGGCCCGTTCTGATTTCAGAACGGCCGTTCTGGGGTACAGATTTTAAGCCCCCTTGATTGGTTCGGAACGGCCCGTTCTGGTCTAGAACGGCCCGTTCCAACCTATATTTTTTTAGGCTTTTTAGAAGCCCAGAACGGCCCGTTCTAATTGAGAACGGCCCGTTCCAGACTTGGGAACGGCCCGTTCCGATTTTGGAACGGCCCGTTCCGGGCCACTAAAAAATTGGTTTGGGCCTTTGGGCCCTCTGATGTCCTATCTTGTTATTTGTATGCCCCCCCGGACGAAATTGGGTGTCTACAACTGCCCCTCTTTACTTGTCCTATAGCTGTGTTGCTTTTCCAAAGGCAAGTAAAGACGTAGACATTTCGTCCGGGTCTTCTTCCCGTCTCTGTGTTGGTGCTTCTGCGTTGCTTCCCTTGGACAGGTGTATTTGCTCGTATCCTCACCCTTTAGAGCAGTTGAGCATTGATTGTGTACTCAAGGTTGATAAACTGTACACCTGATCTTCAGTCTTCGAGTAGAAGCTCCATTGTTTCTCTTGTGATAATGTGTGCCTTTATTGGTTGCTTGTTGAAGAGGGAGTATATTATGAGCTCAGCCTCTCCAGGCTGGACTGATATTTAGGGCTTCAGCCGGCCCACAGGTGGGAGCTCGATGGCAATCCCGATTTTGACTTTGAAGAACTCGGCGGTACCCTCATTGTCATTCACTGATTTGAGAGGCTCAACGGCGGCTCTCGATCAAGCTTGGCTGATTTTAAGGCTTCAACCAACCTATGGTGGGAGCTCGGCGGCATCCCGGTTTCAATTTCGAGGAACTCGGCGGTACCCTCGTTGTTGTGGTAGTATTTCCGTAGCCTCTTCAGGCCGTAGTATTTTCGTAGCCTCTTCAGGCCATAGTATTTTCGTAGCCTCTTCAGGCCGTAGTATTTTCGTAGCCTCTACAGGCCGTAGTATTTTTGTAGCCTCTACAGGCCGTAGTATTTTTGTAGCCTCTACAGGCCGTAGTATTTTCGTAGCCTCTACAGGCCGTAGTATTTTCGTAGCCTCTTCAGGCCGTAGTTTTTTTGTAGCCTCTCCAGGCCGTAGTATTTTCTTAGCCTCTCCAGGCCGTCTGCTGGTGTTGATGATGTGATTGCCCCTTGACGAGGATTGTTAATAAGTGGTGCCCTTGTGTTGGTGGGCAAAGGAGTAGATGGTTGACAGAGATTCTGGTGTTGCCCCTGCCATGTGAGTATTGTGATGCCTCTCCAGGCGAAATGCTGAGTCCTTTTGATTCATTGATTGTTGTGGAATGAAAGATTGCCCCTAAGTGGATGGGCAGGATATGTTTGTTGTGCCCTTGTGTTGGTGGGCAGAGAAGTGGATGGCTGGCGGGGATTCCAGTGTTGCCCCTACCACGTGAGTATTGTGATGCCTCTCCAGGCGCTTGTTTGTGGTAGGTTTTTCTGAATTTCATTTTTGTTTAGCTTCGGCTCTTTCATGTTTGAAGCTTGCCTTTTTTCTCATGTTTTTATTTTGCTCTTTTATTAGGATGCAGGAAAATAAAAATGCTGGATGCTTAGTCATGTAAGATTTTTTTATTTTTTTATTTTTTTGAATAATCCCCCTTGGATAGAGAAAATTTTCTAAGTGTGTGAAATGCTTTTGGATGCATGCAATGCATGTTGGTTTTAACTCCCTTTTTTTTTTTTTTTTTTTTTAGAAGGTGGCTTCCCTTTTCTTCTTCTCACGAATAAATTACTTTGCTTGATGCACGACATTTAGTTGTGTTGGCTGTCTGATGTATTGAACCGTCTTGGGGCTCTTTCTTTTTTGCTTAGAAACCCTAATTTTTGCCTAGGATGTATCCTAGCGGGTATTTTTGCTCTTTTCATTTGCCCTAATTTTTGCCTAGGACGCCCTTTATGGGTTTTCATCCTAGCGAGTCATCTTCATTTTTTTGTACTTGTTTAAATTTTGACAACCATCAACAATATACATCATTAAGATTGGACGAGACAGAAAGGAAAGGAAAAGGTGATTTAGAATGAATGGTTAATGGCGGTAGGATGGTTTAGGGTAAATGAGTAGTGGAGGTAGGATGATTTAAAACATTTCCTTGGATAATTATTATAATCATTCTCCTAATTATCTTGAACTACAAATCTGAGTCTCAGGTAGAGTCTTCGTAGAACTTGGTCCCTTGTAGAAGTGTTCAAGCCGCCTTTTAGCTTTCAACTATGAGAATCATCACTTGCTATTTTTATCCTTTTTTAGATTCCTAATTTTTGCCTAGGATGTGTCCTAGCGGATTTTTTTTTTTTTTTTTTTTGCCTAAGATGCCCTTTGCGGGTTTTCATCCTAGTAGTATTTTGCAAGTGATATTATTTTTTTTGGAATAACACTTCTTTGACAAAATCTCCTGTCATCCGCGTTTGGGAGGACCAACGTCTTTGCTGATTAACACTGCCCCCCATTCCCGTATACCAAGGAGAAAGATGTTGCCCCAAGGAGAAAAATGTTGCCCCAACCTACGAGTGTTGAGAGAGTTCTTTCATGAGCCGAGATTTGTGCTTCCTTTGTCAGCCAAATTGAATGAAAGTCATTTTTGCAAGACTCTTCTTGTACAATGAGAATCTTGTGTAAGACTCTTCTGATCATTTTCTTATTTTTTGTGTGTTTCGAAGAGGTGATCTTCCTATCTACCTTAGACTCAGATAATGCGTTGTAGATGTTCGAAGCTTTGATTAATTTTATTATCTTCGGTCATGTTTATTTTTTTTTGCTGTGATTGATTTTAGAATTTAATATGTGGGAAGAGGGGGAAAAGAATAAACACAAGAGATTTATGAAAATGACGCATATTATTGATGAATGTAAAAACTTATACAAACCCTTATTTTGTTCGAACTCATGACCTTGAGTGAATGACATGAGTTGAATTTAAAGCAATTTTCTTTTTTGAAAAAAGAAAGAAAGCCCCCTACTCTAGTAATTTCTCAATTTTATACTCCAAAGTCATTCCTCGTCATGCTTATGCAGTGGGTGCTTGTCGATGCTAGGTGTGTCGGTGTCAAATTTCAACCATCCAGCGTCTATAAGTCCTTGCACACGGAATTGTAGGGTCTTGCACCGTTCTACTGAGTGCCCCGGAGTGTTAGAGTGATAGTCACACCTTTCCTCAGGTTTGTACCACGGTGGGTAAGGAGGGTTCATCTTCTTTGTTGGAGGAAGTCGGACTAACATCGAAGCCTCTAGGAGTTGAGGTAGTAGCTCTGTGTATGTGATGGGGATTTTGTCTACTACTTTGTCGTCTCTAGGCTTTGACTGTGGTGTGGCTTGACTTTTTGGAGTAGAGATGACAGCGTGGATCCCTTCTTCCCTCTTCTTTTCATAGACTTTCCTGGGGTCATAACTTGTCGGAGCCTTCCCTATCTTCCCGCTTTTTAAGCCTTGCTCAACCCTTTCACCTATGGTGACTATGTCGGCAAAAAGGGTTGACGTGTTCCCTATCATCTTATCATAATAGGGTCCACTTAGAGAGTCAATGAACATTGTCACCATCTCTTTGTTAGATAATGAAGGCTCTATTTGCGCAGCCAATTCTCTCCATCTTTGTGCATAGGTTTTGAAGGACTCATCGCCCCTCTTGCTTAAGCTTTGTAAATCAGACCTATCAGGAATTAGGTCAATGTTATACTTGTATCGACGGAGAAAAGCATCGGCTAGTTGTTTCCATGTCTGGATCTTCCCTCCATCCAGCTGCATGTACCAGTTAAGAGCAACATCTGAAAGGCTTTCCTGAAAACAGTGTATCAGGAGCTTTTCATTGCCCACGTAGGCTGCCATCTTCCTACAATACATTGTCAGATGTCCTTTTGGACAACTAGCCCCGGTGTACTTCTGGAAGTCAGGGATTTTGAATTTGGCGGGGAATTGGATGTCCTGCACTAGGCACATATCCGCAGCCTCTTGAATGTCAACATTGTGGCCTTCCACAACTCTCAGTCTTTCTTCCAAGGCGTTCAGATGATCTTTGGAAGTGTTACCAACATTGCTAGTAATATTGTCGTGCTGCAATTTGTTCATGGCCTCAAGCATTCTAGCCATTTGTTCCTTGAGCTGTCCGAGCTCCTCATTGAGGACACGATTTCTTTCCTCTAGGTCTTCCATAGCTTTTTTCTTTTGAGCTCGTGTGAGTATGAAATGTTTAAGAGCCACCTTTAAGGGACAAGATAATTTCTTATCAAGCTTATTTAAATGATAATGCATGAAGGGAGTTTCTATCAAAGACTTAATGACTCATCCTTGTCGAGGGGTGAGTTATCGGTGTTCCTCTTCATAATATTTTATGATGTGACAGAGGTCACACTGATTTCTCGTCTTTGATACAAATCCCTTTGTGATCCTAAATATATGATATGCATGTTCCCTTTTTTATTATTTATTATATTTTTTTTATTTTTGTAAAAAAATGCATGATGCCCCTCTCTTTTTTTTTAAAAAAAAAAAGGAATGTATGCTTCTCACAAATCTTATTTCCCCACTAGGTTTTCTCTCGCATGATAATGCATTTTTAATTTTGTGTTTTTCTTTACCTTAGGGGAATTATAAAAAAAATAAATGAATGATTTGAATAGAAAAAATGCAACAACCATATGCTCATACAATCCACAAACAGTCGCGTATACATCCATGGTCTGTGGTCCCTGTTAAGAAAAGTGCATTGTATAAGGTGATTCTAATTATCCTCACTTTGGTCTTAAGGCCCCCAAGGTGCCCCCATTATAGGGACCCAGTATCTATATCGCCGTCACCTGGCAAACTCTAAGGTCTGTCGCAGTATTTCGGGCTAGAGTAACCGGTTATCACCTTGAGTGTGATTTCCGACAAGGCTCGCAGGCTCGAAGGCCAAACTTGGGCCGGTCGTACGTCAACCACTCCCTATGTTTAATACCCTCATGCCCCCGGGTGTAGGGGGACTGTTGTGTGCTATGGTTTGTGTGCAATTTGTTAATCCAAACATGTGCAGAATTTAAACAAGCATGTAGATAATAAAGTCAAACAAATAAAACAAACAAAGTAAAGGGGAAAAATATTTAAATTATTATTTTTATTTTACTAATTTCATTAATTAAATGGGCCTGACCCTCTTTAAACGTCCCCAGTGGAGTCGCCATCTGTCGCAACCCGAAAATTTCTGATCTTGCGACCTATGGTTTAGACATCCTTTTAAAGATCTCATCAATTGAGGAATGCCTGAACACCAGACTAATCCTTAATTGATGGTTTTGAAAATAGGTTTTATGGAGTCGCCACCAATGTTTTACTCAAAACATTGGAAAAAGAAAAGATTTTTAAAAGGTCCAATAATGGCCTTGATAACCAGAATTGGGTTCGGGGGTCGGTTACGTGTAAGGAATGTATTAAGCACCCTTACAGCGCCCCAAATCGGTACCCTATAATGAAGTTAACATGATAAAAAATAATAAATTAAATATTAGATCCCCTTTGTTAATAACTATTCACATGCTTGAAATTTAAATTATACGAATGACCCTAAAATATCTACATGATCGTTTTTATTATAATAATGTTTATCAAAGATAAGAAACAAAGATAAAAAATAAAGGAGAGAGAAGAAGATTAACTGAAATACCTCGTATCAAGCTTTGTTAATGGTGATTCTAGGTGCTTTGTGGCAACCTTTCACACTACAATACCTCACAATATCTCAAGAAATACAAGAGAAAGAAAAAGAAAGAAAAAAGAGAGAAAAAGAGAGAAATTTCGAGCTCTGGACGAAATTTGGAGTCCCCCAAACTGCTGGCCGAGATTCTCTATTTATAGGCATCAGATGTGGGCCGGAACGGCCCGTTCTGGATTCGGAACGACCGTTCCGGATCCGAACGTTATGCAGTACATTTGCACCCTAGAACGGCCCGTTCTGAAACCAGAACGGCCCGTTCCAGGGAACCAGAACGGCCGTTCCAGGGAACCAGAACGGCCCGTTCTGATTTCAGAACGGCCGTTCTGGGGTACAGATTTTAAGCCCCCTTGATTGGTTCGGAATGGCCCGTTCTGGTCTAGAACGGCCCGTTCCAACCTATATTTTTTTAGGCTTTTTAGAAGCCCAGAACGGCCCGTTCTGATTGAGAACGGCCCGTTCCAGACTTGGGAACGGCCCGTTCCGATTTTGGAACGGCCCGTTCCGGGCCACTAAAAAATTGGTTTGGGCCTTTGGGCCCTCTGATGTCCTATCTTGTTATTTGTATGCCCCCCGGACGAAATTGGGTGTCTACAGCAAGGATTTGACTTTCCATTTTTAGCGATTTTTGGTGTCTTTGAGGAATTTTTCTCATTCAATCTACTAAGGATTAAAGTATTCAATACTCTTAAAAGATAATATGAATTCATAACGAGAAATAAATATGTCATTAATTCAGATTATGTGTTTCATCTGATGTACTTCGTCTTACACACGAAAGATGATGTTTGCTTCGTTGAAATAGTTTTCTTGAAAAATTTTATTTGTTATCATTAAAACTTATAATCTCTTGAGAGATTCAAGATCTTCTTTTGATTTTACAACTACCCTCCAAATACTACAACCCTCCAATACTAGGTTAAAGATTAAGTCCCTAACCCAGTACTTTACTTAGTCCAATCGCTTTATACATGTCTACCTCAACCTTGCCCACACACGGATACCACATAAAACTTAGAAGAGACTATTGAAAAACAACTTACCCATGTAGAAGCCAACTTACTTACTAAAGGGTTTTAATCTAGCTCTCGGAGCACTACAATGTATATCCACACAGTGGGATATTAAGTTTGAAAACATCTTTAACTCTCATTTAGTTTCTATGTATCATAGCTAAAACATGTATCGAACCCACATATCTATAGCTTATCAACTTAACTTTATCAACTTTCAACATTCAATTTATTGGCTTTAATAACATATAACATATACAATGTTTAACTTTCAACTTTCAACTTTACAACACATCAGCTTAAAACAACATAAACATCATATATCTCTACAATGTAAGCAAATTAATAGAACAACATAAATCACTTAAACAACATAAAACAACTCACAACTTCACATTTTTCTCAACTTACTACATATCAACTCACATATTTTCTTACATTATCATTCATACAACTATGTCATCATAAATTAAGTGTTGAAAACCTTAAGCAAATCAACTTTACATCATACAACTCATTCACCAAAAATCAACTTTTAAACAACATTAACTAACAACTTCTCATAATACAGCTGATGCCTAACGCCACTCACTAGACACGTGACGTCATTAGGGTAGGGAGCTCCCTGTCTTGCCCATGCCCGATGTCTCACCATTCGCACCCAACATGATTGAGGCAGAGAGTGCCCCTCAGTCTCGCACCTGGCATGACAACACCCATGCTCGACTCCAATTAGGTAGAGAGCTCTCTGCTTGACTCACGCCTGGTGTCACTCCACCAATGGCTGGCATGATCCCACACAGGGACCATCCTTTCATCTCATGTTCAATGTCATTCAACCCATGCCTAGTGTAATTCTAACTTGAGATGAGTCTCTCTCCTCACGTTCGATGTCATCAATCCTATGCATAGCGTGAGTGAGATAGAAACCTCCCTTTGGAATTACGTCTGACACCTTGAAGGCAAGCCTGATACAATATTAGGTTTTACACTTTTACAAAACTTGATTTCGTCCAATCCACCTCGACTTTAACAATCCCAACAACATGCAATGATATAAACAATGTAAATACAACACATACAACACAATCCCACCATCAGAAACAACATGCAATAAGTATCCAATAAGAATCACTCAATTTTCTCTTGCACCATTTCAAAGTTACAAAAGAACCCTCTCAACTTCATCATATTCATCATCTATTCTTCTTAACAGCCCGAAATCAATTTGCATTAAGCAATTACAACCCTACAACGTAGCAACCATTATCGTTGCAATTGCGATGGTAGTGGTGGTTATGGCGATTGTACCACCATTGCCATTGTCATTGTCACCACCATTGTGCTGCCACCACCACTCTCCTCCTAGCATTGTTATCGCAACCACCATCGTCTCCACAACTATTGTTCCCACCACAATTGTTGTTAGCGGTGGTGGCAATAATTAAGATAGTGGTGGTGGTAGTGGCAACAATAGTTGTGCTAGTAATAATGAAGATAGTGATGGTTTTCCTGATAATAAAAGTTGTGATGACAATTATATAGTAATCACAATGCATGATAAACTTTTTTTGTTGCCTTTTAATACGAGTTATCTATTTTAATCTAATGGTTATTATCAATAATTCTCCTTTTTCTTATATTAAGAAGTTTTTTTTACTTAAAACATCTCATTCATATATATATATATATAATTTATAAAGCAAAAATATTAAATATATAAACGTAATTTATTTAAAGTAATTTAAACTTGAAACTTTAAAATAGTAAAGAAATCAAAATGATACGTTTCATTTATTGATGAAAAGTCTGCACCATTTTTGTCATTAAAAAGATGATTTTGTTATAAAAGAAAGTAAAATAGAGAGAACAAAGAAGACAATATGAGATGGAGAATAGAATCTGACTTGTGTATTATCTTTGGGAGAGGAGTAACTTATTTATAAGTACATGTGGTAACTGAACAATTACACAATAAAGGGAATAATACATAATGGAAATATAAATGGTAATGATTGATAATGAATATTGGCATCCACTAATTAAGCCACTAATTATTATTCATAACAGATTTTATGATATATATTTATTTTATAAAATTTTTAAAATCCATTATTTTTAAATTTTGAGAAAATAACTAGATAAACATTTTATATTTTCTCAAAAAAATATATACAACTATTATACCATTTTTAATTTTTAATTAAAAAAAACAAATAAATGAGTTAAGCACTTAAAAAAATGTATGTTCTAATTTAATATATAAAGATGTACACAGCTTGAAGTAAAAATATTTAACACTTGAGTTAATTAATATTTGCACAATATTATCAAAGAAATTTCGATATATATTTGATTAAGCTAATGAATAAGGAATCAATAAGAAATTGATTAAGCTAATGAATAAGGAATCAATAAGAAATTGATTAATTAAATTAAGTAAAATTGTGAATTGTTTAAGTAAATTTTATTTTTAATTGATAACGGAAAAAGTATTTTTTTTTAATTAATTTAGAGTATTAAACGTACAAGAATTAAGATGCAAGAAATGACAAGTGATTTTCAACAAAGAAGTGTCATGTTTGACGGAGAACAAAATAAGCAAAAAGAAAAAAATATTATAAAAAAAAGTGGTTTTTAAAATATTTTTTAAGAAGTAGATAAGATTTACTTTTAAAAACAAACTATTTTATCTTTAAAAGAAATAGACAAACACATGAAAAAGTTAAATAAAAAACTGCTTATTTTTATTAAAATATTATTTTTTAAAAATAAATAAATAAATTATGAAGAAGACAATCCCTCATCAAATGCCAATAAGTATGATGGAGTTGAAGTTCAATTGGCATGACCCAAAACACTTCTTCTATCATTTGGAAACAATCTTTTTGTTTTTCTTTTTGAGTTCAAAATTTTGTCTATTGAGAATGCTATTCTTCCATCATGGTTTTAGATTGTTACTAAAACAAATTTTGAAAAAATAAAAGGGAAAAAAGTAGTGTTCATCATCCTAAATAAGATTTTTTGTGGTCCCAAAAGTTGAAATGCAAAATTTATGTCGCTTGCATAAATGATCATCACAAGCATTCAGAGAAGAGAACAATCATTTCACACACCAAACAGAGGGTATCTCAGTACACATAAAATTAAGAAACCTTTCCTCAAATTGCAACGGTCAAATTAAACTCACCCTTCACCATAAATATTCAACAAAGAATTCCATTTTTCTTTTTTAGTATTTCTCCACTTTCCATATTTTGTTGGAATTTAGTTAGAATATACTATTTTATAATGCCATCTAATTATAAAAGATACAGTTTTTCAAGATTTATTTGTATTTAACTCGATTAAAAAAAATACATTAGAAAATCATGCATATTATTAAAAAAATTTGTTTTTACTCCGTACATTCATTAAAATCTAATTTTTATTCACGGTTAGTTGTTTAAAATGAAGGTTTCTTTTCTCTCTTTTAGAAAAGCAAGTAAAAAAGAAGACAGCTTTGATACATATTTTTTAAATGGTTTATCATTATTTTTAATTTTTCATTTCCAAGAAAATCACTTTTGATTTTTTGGGGAAAATTAATAAAGTGCTCATAATCTGTGTTAGACTAAACCTTGGGTTATCTTTCAAAATGGGTCAAACAGATTTTGAAAGTTAGAAAGATTATTTTATTATGAGGTAGACTAACTTTCTTGACCTATTGCCTACCTTTTTAAATTCACAAAATCTTGGTTTCTTATGGTTTCAAAATAGATTTAAAAAAAAAAAAAAAAGTTTTGGGTCAAATTATATTGAAAAAAGGGAATGTTATGTCTTTGAAGTGGTTAAAATGGCAAAATCAATTGAACACACATACTTTGCACCAATGATCCTAGCTATACCCTAAAATCTCACACGAGCTATATATTATATGCTTGTCACCATCACACTTTGGAAGTAACAAATTGTCTATTAGTAAGCCTACAAAAACATTCATTCCTCATTCTTTACCAAGTCACATCCAAAGGGTTATTTAGATTACTTTTGCAATCCATCAATCACAGTACTTGTTTATATGGGCTTGGATGCATATTTTAGGTCCAGTCCAGTGGACCAAAAAAAAATTATGGGTTTTACATGTGACCCTTTGTTGACCTCTTCCCTATATAGGGCCTAGCCTAGAATTCTAGTCCTACACAACTTTTGAAAAGAATAATATATAATTAATTTCACCAATAAGTTATTAGTTTGATATACATGTGTTATCATTATAAAAAAAATGATATTACTAATAAAAAAATTAAAAAAATGTTGTTGGTATAAGTTTTACCTTTTAAATAATTAAACAACCATTTATATCGTCAGTGTATATGTTATTATATTTAATTATCAGTTAATATAAGTTTTTTTTATATATAAACTACTCACTATTGAAATGAAACATTATACAATACATTTGCATATTTACTATTTGCAATGTTTTGTTATAATATAAAATTGCATTAAATATTTGGAAAGTCAATTTTATCATTTATAATGTTCTTATCTGTTTTAAACATGATTATTTTTTTTTTGCAGTAAAAATAATTTTTTAAATAAAAAAAATGAGTTGTATTAATATCAAGCTTTATTTTAAACTTCTGTTACTCTCGAGTTAATAATATACTTCATACTAATCAAACAAAAATGGTTAATACTCTCTCTTTTTTTATTTTTAATTTGGCATGCAAGCGTAAATTAGTCCAACCATTCATATTGATTCTAATAACTCATATAAAATCCAAATGATAAAGAATTCATACCACTAATGACATACACTACATGATAAATCCATGTGACAAGTTTTAGAATCTTCATGGAAAACAGCACATTTTCCATAATCACATCGGTAATTCATAGGACATACAACAATAATAAAAATAAAAAGTCTAACCCCTCCCAAAGGGATTAACTAAATAATCTTTTCACACATAATTTTTCATCTCAAGCCACTAACATAGATGAAATCTTCTCTTGCAAACAAATCATTACCATTTGATCACATAGTTCATTAATCAATGAAAAGGAAGCTATAAAATACATAGATGCTTAATGCTAAGTGCCAACAGCCTCAGAAATTTAGGTCACACAGAAATTGGAATTGGTCGGGTAGTTCTTCAACACTCAATTGTACTTTGTGTGGCTCTTGGGGCCTCTCTTGCCCAAAAGTCTAGGAATAGTTCTTTATAGTCACTAGTGTGATGAAACAAAGCCCAATATATTTTTCAAAAAAAAATTAAACAAAATACATTTAGAAACTGATGAAGTGGCTTTGGCTGTGCTGTAGCCACTTTTGGGAACATGGGATCCGTTTTGGTGAGCTAATTTATGTATTAATAACACCATATATATAATGTAGCATGTGACATGCTTTTCTTAATTAGGATTCCATTTTGTCCTTTAAACCCTTGTAACCTATTGCATTAGCTTGTATATATATGCCGTATAGCCTTATCTCTAGTTAATATCATTATTCTATTGTTTCCATGTGGTAATTTGTACTCCTTGCTCCATATGATTCATAATAAGCATGTATTAATTTAGGGTTAAAATTGTAGACTCATGGTCCAAAGTGTTGGACCACACCTATATTAAGTGGCTGCAATTGAAATAAATATTAGATTAGTAGCTGTAAGTTGTTCTTTTCTTTGTTAATCATCATAATTAATTAGAGATATTTGATGTGATGATCTTAAGTTCAAATAGGTAGAATCATCTCAGCAGCTAAGATTAAATGATTGTTATTGCTTTCACTTTAATTATTTTTTATAAACATGGCAGCACAAGAGGGTCAAATACCACATACTGCAAATCATTCTAAGTCTTTCAATTATTTACCCACTAGTATACTAATTTATTATTACTTGCTTTTTATCATGTAGTTGTTCAGGACACCATGAAAATTGTACAATCCCTCTGTCCCATATGCCCTAATTGTGTTTGAATTGCATCATGCATTTTGCCTCACTTTCCATTTTCTTGACCCAGTCCATTCCACATATTCAGTTCAGGCAAAAAAGCTTGTCTTCTACTTTAAATGGGTGCCCTACATGAGTATCAAAATGTTACTTTCTTAGCCTTTCTAACTCGTTGAGGCCCTAATTTATAATGTTTTAAGTATTGCTAAAGAAATTCAATCTCTAACTTAAAACTTAAGCATATAGTTGCCATTAAATGTATTATTTTATTCTTATAAAGATTAATTTGGTAAAAATGACATTAAACTTTAAATTTTAAATCCTAAACTTTTGTGTTAAAAAATTATCAAGAAATACTAACATAGTGACATTATATTTGACAAATAACTTTAGCATGTAAACATGTAGTTAGTGATTCAATCCTCAAGTTCGTATGTATAGAAAAATGTTTATTGAAATATATTAACTTTTTAAATAAATATTAGTATTTGAATAGATACTTCTCCATTCATGAAACTCACAATATTTTTCATTTTACCTTTTGTTTATAAACATGATATTTACATAATATCTCAAAATTAATTTATACTCATAAAACATGATTTATTTCAACCAACCATTATTTTATCACAATATACAACTTCCCTTTGTTTTTAATTGTAAAAACAATAATGCATAATGTATATCAGTGAATATATGAGGATAATATCATAATATATGTACAAGACTGGGCCTTTGATCCATCCCCTTACAGAACATAACCTCAATGAAGCACATTTCACTATGCTTTAAGGGGGCCCTTGAATCCATCATTATCTTAATGATTTGACCAAACATACCTCACTGTTTTGCAACTTTATAAGCTCTGATTGCTGAGGAAAAACAACACTATTTTAAGCAATAACGGCGAATAATGATCGAAGGCACCAGCAGATAGCTTTTTGCATGTGGACACACCTCTTTGCAACTTTCATGAGTGGTCATGAATTTGACGAGTGACTACCATGTCTGGCACCTCACACAAGAAGCTTCAAACACAAAGTTTTCTGCATCAACATGCAAAAACCTTATCTCTTTTTTTGAGTCAATATAATAATAATGATTGGATAACATAACATTTACGCAGTTATCCAATTTCAAAACTTTCATGTTTGAGATGTTCGTCTTTGACACGAAAGGAAGAGGTAGAAATCATACATGGATCAGTTATATAACTAAAAATGGAACCAAAAAGTGAAGATAATATTTTATTTACAAGTTAATTTTATAAGATTAAATTAAATTGAAATATATAACCAAGTGAAAAACATTTCTACAATTTTCTTTATTTTTTTTTTCTCTTCTCACTCCAACTTTATCTCTTAATGCACATGTTGGATTAGACAACTCATTTTGTGACACCGTATGCTCCAGGTTTCCTTAACATTGATAATAACATAGCTGTGTGGGACTGTGGCTTGAATTTTGGATCACCTATTTCTGAATAGTTTCCATAAAAAGAATAATTCGAGAGCATACTCTATATTCTTTTCCTAATTTTGCTTTGCTTATTCAAGTTATGTGTTTTTTCAACTACTGCACCACAAAGAAATGTAGCAACAGTGAAGTGCTATACTTGCAATGACAATATATTTGTTCTTCAACAGTGAAGTGCTATACTTGCAATGACAATATATTTGTTCTTCCACATGTACTGTCTTTGGCAAGGTGCATTAATTAAAATTAATGGCCAAAATTGTTATAAAATTCATACATACATATATATAATAAAGAAAGTAAGAAACTATATATAGATAACAAGTTATTGATCCAAATGAAACCGGATTCAATTTCTTTAAATAAATTTCCAAGTCCGAATTTTATAGATGAAAAAAAAATAATAAATGGAAAGTGAGATTCCTCTAAAAAAAAATGATTAAACAAGTTTTTTGACAGAGATTAATCATCATCATCAAGGTTGATGAATATTTTACATCAATAATAATATGATTACAAATATATATATATATATATATATATATATATATATATATATATATATATTTCCTATCATAAGTCTGCTGTCATCGTTAGGGTCACCGCATTCGAGGTATTGTCCGCTTTGGCACTCGTTGAGCCGTCATGGTTTTGTCCTTTAAAAGGTACCTCGATAGGTTAAGGAGAGAGGGTGTTTATAAACTACCCTTAGTCTCGACTCTTAAGCGATGTGAGACTGTTAGACATACCGGAACAAGCTCTCAGTCGATGCTAAGGGACAAGAGTAGCATAGGCCCTCCTTCTAGCGCCAAATGTTCCTATCGTAAGTCTGCTATCATCGTTAGGGTCACCGCATCCGAGGTATTGTCGGCTTTGGCACTCGTTGACCCTAACGATGATAACGGACTTACGGTAGGAACATATATATATATATATATATATATATATATATATATATATATTATTCAAATTATAAATTTATACTGTTCTTTTAGAGTACGACATCTTCTATTTGCAGAAATTAAATTCATGGTCGTATATACCAAGTGTACTATTGTTCCTATTTCGTGGAAGACCAAAAAAGGGGTTGGGGAGATCTCATAATTCATATCAATATGATTTTTCTTTTTTCATTTTGTACTGTGAAGCAGTTTTTTTTTTACATGGTTTGACTCTTAAAGATTAATTGTAAAAATACACAATTTATTCATCACTAATTTAAAATCACTCATTAGAATTTACTCGGTAGAATCCAAGAGGAAAACTCCAACTTAAAAAAATCTGTGTCAACTTATAACTCCAATTTATTCATCAGCTATTATCAAACAGTAGGTTGTTTGTTTGGATTTTGCCGGCCCAACTGTGAAGACATATCCATAACTACATGGATTGAGTTTGCAACATTATTCATTACTCAAAAATATTCGGAAAAATAATATTTGTACAATAGATCTATCTGTCTTGGGTTTCCATGGGCCCACCAAATTTTGAATTTTAAAACAAAATTCAACCAATAAGAGAGTTTGTATTTAAAAGAGTGTGTTAGAGTATTTTCCGTTTTCTCTTTATACCCCTTTTTTGTATTTATTATAAAATATTTTCTCAAAAAATAATTTCAAGAAAATATTTTTGAGGCAATTTTAGATGTATCGGAAAATAATTATTGGAATGTTTTAAATACATTTTAGGAATTGATTTTCTTAATATTTTTTAAGAACTTGAGATGTATGAGAAATTTATTTTTCATATGTATTAAATTCATTTTGAAAATAATTTCTTTTGGAATTTATTAAATATATTTTAAATTTTTTAATTTATTTTCAAAAGTATTTAATACATTTCAAATTCATGGGGATAATGATAATGCATACTGCATAGGACTTTCAGTTAAAGGTCAAGGCGTTGGGAAAAAAAGGTTTCTGCATTTTTTTTAATAAGAGTTAGATAAAAAAAACCTAAGAGAGTAAAAAGTTGTCTCTTGATACATACACCCTTTTTTAAAATAAAAAAATACACCTCTTTTATTTTAAAAAAAATTTAAAAGATTTAAAAAAAATTTATTTTTTAATTTTTTAATTTTACACTTAAACTTTTTATTTAATATTTTTTCCCTTTTTCATATATATACATTTTTCCTATTCCCTTTCAATCTTTACATGCATCATCTTTAACTCCTCTTATTCTACACTTATTTCAATAGATATTTTTAATTATTTCAATTTTTATATTATTCTCTTCCACTTCACCTCTTTTAGATTTCACGTGTACCCAAACCGTAGAATTGGTGTGTAATGGTATTGTAGACATATGCGACTTCTTCAATATTTAGAAGGTGCTGAGTCAAACGTGCATTTTTTCCTTTAAACACTTCCTTCCTTTAACATTTTTAAAATCCTTAGCATTAAATTTAGTATTTCGGAAAATACTTTTCAAAACATTAATTTCAATATTTCAAAGAGTATTTTTCGGAATTGTATTTTTTACATACTTTTGAAATAATATTTTCCAAAATTATGTAAAACAACACACTTCTGTAAAGTTATAAAAGTGTGTTATTTTATATAATTTCTTAAAGTTCTTTTTAAAATAATAAATTTAGTGTTTCAGGAAGTACTTTTCAAAAAATGTGTTAGAAACACAAATACTTTCCAAAATACTAATTTCATTATTCTAAAAAGTATTTTTCATAACACTAAAATTATTTGTAACACTAAATTTAATGTTGTATTTTTTAGACGTGTAAAAGAGAAAAGTGCTAAAAAAAAAAGAAGACACATTTGGCTCTACATCTTTGATACTGTTGAGAAATTCGCATGCGCCTGTAACATTGTCGAGCACTTGTTTTATGTTCTAACCCTTAGGTGTATATAAAAACTAAAATAGGAGAGAAAGAGGGTAATAGTGTGAAAATCGAAAGGAAAGGGGGAAGATAGTAATGTAAAAACTAAAAAAATTAAAACTACCTACTTAAATAGATGAGAAGTGGGGCAAAGCAAAGGGATACATGCGAAAACCAAAAAGAAGAGAGAAAGAGGTGTAAGAAAAAGAATAAGAAAGAGTTAAATTGAATGTTAGATGTATAAAATTAAAAAAAAAAAAGATTTTCTTATAAATTTTTTTAAAAGGAAAGGAGGTGTACTTATTTGAAAAAAAAGGTGTATATTAAATTCATTCTGAAAATAAATTTTTAGAATTTATTAAATATATTTTGAAAACTTAATTTATTTTCAAAAGTATTTAATACATTTCAAATTAATGGGGATATTGATAATGACAGGACGTTCTGTTAAGGCCTAACGCGTTGGAGAAAAAAGGTTTGTGCACTTTTTTTAAGGCAGATGATTAACACACCTCCACTCTCGTATAAACACACCTCCTTTTTAAAAAAAAATATATAAAATGTCTAAATTACCCTTAAAAAAAATTCCTAAACTTACACCTCCCTTCCCCGTACCCCGTTCCCCGCACCCCACACCCCCTTCCCCGCACCCTCACACCCCCCTTCCACTACAAAAAATGTGTGATTTGTGGCGGTTATTTTGGCAGTTTGTGGCGGTTTTTAACCGCCAACCGCCACAAATTGCATCACCCGCCTCATTAATAACCGCCGGATCTACGATTGAAAAAAATCGTTTGTGGCGGACATTTTGTAAACGCTAGCCTTTTTCAAGAAAATTCAATCTCTTTGTGGCAGTTTGAAACCGCCACAAAATGCATTTTTATTTGAACCTTGTTTCTGAATACTTGTGTCAATATTTTTCTTTAGAACTCATTGGCTCTCAAGTATGCTATTTTGCTCCATTCTCTTTGTCTGTCAATCTCTCCCTTTACATTATGCCTTGTTCAATATTCAAATTCAAAAAATTTCATCTTCAACTTCAACATTGTGATTTATTGTTCCTATTTCATCTTCATAGTCGACCAATATTGGATGGTGATTACTGGTGGCGAGGTCATGTTGCAGCTTTTCTAAAGTACGTCAATTTGCCTCCAGAAGTGCTTAGACATGGGCGAGTCAGCCAGGTTAGAGAATTTAAATATTTGATTGTTCTCTGCAATGCTTTGGTGATAGGACACAGAGGCTTACCATACAAAAATGTGAAATAATAAAATTCTGCACAAAATCTCGTGAAGTTTTACAAAATCGAAGAGGGGCTTGAATATCAGTAATAATAAATAACATTGCTTAAATGATGTTGCCATCATTTATGTTTAAATTTTATTGAAGGGAGCTCATCATCAACAACAAAATAAAAACTCACATAAAACAAAAGGAAGATGTCACTTACCAAAAATAGTATGATTCTTTTGTTTAACGTTGGGCCTTTTATTAAAAACTTAAAATCAAGGACTAACTGCCGCTTTTTTTTTTCGTTTGGACTAATCAGTAATTTTATTCCAAAAGATAATAATTTAATTTTTGAAATGTGAGGTAATTCAGTTCTACCCAACTGGAGATGATAACATGCTCAATTTATGCATGATGTTATGAATATTTCTGTTTTTATATTATACTGGTTGAATTTATATATAATTATTTATAAAAAAAAATTGTTTCATACCCATGCCAGGTCAAATGTGAGGCTGCATATTTTATTGTGGTTCTACATAATTTACAATTTGTAGTAATTGCTATACGTGGAACTGAAACCCCTGAGGACCTAATAACTGATGGGTTATGCAACTATGTTCGTGTTTGATCGTGATAAAGGGAGAAACGACGTTAGTTTTAGTGGCGCGTCACCAACGATGTTGGTTGGGCGACACGTCGTTGAGAGCGTTTTGTGAGTAACGTTGGTGCGAGATCACAGGCTGCCACTATGCTTTTTTCCTTTTTCGTAGGGTTTTTTTATATCTCAAAATAGAGAAACGGGTGATTCTGATGCTGGATCACAGCCCTTATAAATGGTGCTTGTTACTTTTGTTTTTCATTCTTTAACCGTCAAAACTGCTTCACTTGCAGTTTTGCTGATTCAAATTTGAAAAATAGAAATGTTATTTTCAGCACTAAAATTGATAGGAAACAGATACTGGTTGAGATTTTCTTTAACAAATGCTTATTTTAATAGCATTAGAATATTAAAAAAAATTATAAAAAATTACCTGCGATTTGTGGCGGTTTTTAACCGCCAGAAACTGCCAAAATAACCGCCACAAATCACAAGTGGAAGGGGAGTGCGGGGTGTGGGGTGCAGGGAAGGGGGGTGCGGGGAACGGGGATACGGGGAAGGGAGGTGTAAATTTAGGAATTTTATTTTTTTTAAGGATAATTTAGACATTTTATATATTTTTTTTATAAAAGGAGGTGTATTTATACGAGAGTGGAGGTGTGTTTATCATCTGCCTTTTTTTAATAACTGGTTGATAAAAAAAGTGAGTGAGTAAAAAGTTTTAAAAACTAATTCAACTTTATGGCCTTTTTGTGTTTAATTTGCTCTAGGCTACTGCATCATAATTCGGCCCAGTAAAATTTATTGGAAAAAAAGGCTTAAAAAGTGAGATTATTATGTGGGCTTTAACAACCAACACTTAATCTATTTGGACTTGTTTTTGGGGTGAGTTTATTAAAATAAACCTTGGGGTCTGCACCCAGCATTTTTACTACATACACCTAGAATGTGGGACCCAAGTTAAGTTCTTCGCGAGTTCATCGTTGGAGTAAAGAATAGTTAGTTATTAATTTTGACGTGGCAATGTGAGACCAGAAAAAAATAATTAGAGAACCTAAGTGAAGATTCACTCTTGGAAATGTTTTAAAAAACTAACAATGGAATAGTTGATTCATTCACCAAATTAGTCTTTGAATCAACATATATGTATTATTAATGATGTTTATGTTAGATATAATTCAAAGTTAGTTAGTTTGTTTATTTTTAGAAGGTCGTTATGTTAATTGCTTGTAATTTATAGGCTAAAATAGTATTTTAGTCCCCTATAATAATTGTTTGTTTCAATTTAGTTTCACTTTTACTTTTTGTCTCAATTTGATCCTTAATAAATTAATTGGTTGCAATGTAGGACTTCCGTCCAAATTATTTAAACGAAGTTAACTATTGGTCACGTGGCATGCACGTGGATGCCACATAGATGCATAGGTGGATGCCACGTAGAAGCCAATTTTTTTTGAAAACAACTGGAACCAGAACGGCCCGTTTTGAAACCAGAACGGGTCGTTCTGGGTGCACTCTTGGTGTGTTAATTTTGCATCCGGAACAGCCCGTTCCAGGTGCAAAATTAACAACTAAAAGTGCAATCAGAACGGGCCGTTCTGGTTCCAGACTGCTAAACACAAACGGTCAATGATTATAGTTCACGGTTGTGAATCGTGGAAGGAAAAAGACCTAAGGTACAAAGTATTTCAAACACTAGATTTGGTAATATTGTCAATAAAAATTGATAACTTCAACTGCTAAACAGTTGGGCTATGCAGTGTATCACTAAAGACAATGATAATAGATTTTATTTCATTGTTAGTCAAACTGAAGTTAACCACTTACTACCAAATTGACACTATACAGTAAAGGATGAAATGACATGATATTTTTTCTTGAAGTCATTAACAATGTACCCCAATAACAACAACCTGTTCTTGAAGAGGTAGAACCTGAAGTAAAGGAAGATGATACAAAGGACTAACATTTCACCACACAACCACATGCAGGGTCGGATCTAAGTTAATCATAGTGGTGACACTTGCCCCCACTAAAATTTTTTTCATTCTTTTTTTTATATATAAAATATTAATAATTTTATAAAATATATATTATTAATTATATTTTAATTATCTTGTTATATATAATATAATAAATACATTAATATATTTTGTTATATTTTATTTTATTGTTTAATTATTTTTTATTTTGTGGTAAAATAATCTTCATTTTTAATGAAGAAAAAATTTACTTACTTCAAGATTAAGTCTTGATAGATTTATTTTACTTAATAATTAATGTTCTATATCAAATTTTTAAAAATTTAATTATTAAATTAAAAAGGTTTTCATGTATAGATCAAATTTATAAAAAAAATTTAAAAAAATTAAAAATCATATGATACTTCGTTAAATTAATTCAAAATAACATATAAAATATTTTTATTTTAAATGAGTGTAAAAATTTAGAGGACACTAAAAGAAAACAAATTAATAATTTTATTATGTTTATCCTATTAACTTTTATCATTTTATTCCTCTAATTTTAAATAAGTTGCAAAAAAATTATTAAGTAACACTTAAATATTTCTTTAGACAGAAAGAAAAAAAGGAAAAGTTATCACTCTATTTATAAGACAATTGTATTTTATAAAAATAAGTAATTTTAAAATTTTTACCATAAAAAAATATTTTTCAAAATTATTATAGTTCTGGAACGAGCCTTTTTTTGTATTCGTGGTGTGTTAATTTTGCATCTGAAACGGCCCGTTTCAGATGCAAAATTAACATACCAAGTGTGAACCCAGAACGACCCATTCTGGTTTCAGAACGGGCCGTTCTGGTTCCAGGAGTTTTCAAGAAATTTGGCATCCATGTGGCATCCACCTATGCATCTACGTGGCATTCACGTGGCCAACAGTTAACTCCGTTTAAATAATTTAGACGGAAGTCCCACATTGCAACTAATTAATTTATTAGAGACCAAATTGAGACCAAAAATAAAAGTGGGACTAAATTGAAACAAACAATTATTATAAGGGACCAAAATAGGTTTTTAGCCTATTTTCTATTAGTATTGTTTTATTTTAATATTTTTATATATATTCATATAGCAAGGTATGAAAATGCAATGAGGTATATTTTCTGTATATCAGTTTTTATTTCATCTATGCACTGCTGCAATTAAAATAGTATCAAGAGCCTATTCGAACAAAAAAAAAAGAACCTGTGAGGATTAAGAGAAAACTCTTCTTCTTAAGAATCTTTGTGAGAGATCCATGATCTATGAGTGATTCTTCATTGTGTATTTCATCATTGTATCTGAACATGGTACTTATGTTGAGTTCTTGAAAGTCAAGAAACATGTAGAAGAATGTAACACCCCGAATTTCATATCTTATAATAAATAGTATTTTAGAAATTATTTCAACGTTTAATGTATTTATTTTAGAGTTTGGATATTATATAATTAGTGATATGAGCTCTATTTTAATTATGTGACACGATTTGTAATTATATTTTGTTTAATTAGTGAAGCATGAGTTATTTTTATGAAATGTATTTTATTATTAATAATTATATTTAGGTTATCTTATAAAAGGGAGAAGATATGTTTAATATTATTATTATTATTATTATTATTATTATTATTTTATGGAAGGGAAGGAAGGACTTAGTAGTCTTTTGCAAATTATTATTATTATTATTTTAAGAAGGGAGTTATCAGAAGTTACCTTATGCTTCATTCTCCTGATTTCTCCTTATTCATTTTCTTTCTACGCTCTCTGAAGACCAAGGAGAACCAAGCGAATGACACAAACCGGATTCCACCTGTGCCTCATCTTCTGATCATAGAGGTAAGGGGGAGTGAGAAACCTCGCTCAGGGGTGTGGGAATAATTGTTGGGTAGCAGGATTGGCCCCCAATCCCTTGCCTGATGCATGCTTTAGGAACAAGCAAATTATGAAAGTTTTCTGTTTTAATATCTAAGTTTTTTGTTGGATTTCTGGTTGGATGTGATGCATGAATATGTGTTTGATTTCAAAATTAGATAAGTTTTGATATGAATTAGAGTGTTATGTGGGTTCTTGTGGGAAATCCTATGAGAAACAATTAGGGGTATGATCTTTTGACAAGATTTGAGGTATTTATGTAAAATTGAGTATGAATTTACGTTCCAAGTGTTATTTGGAGGATTTTTACTGATTGATTTATATGATTACATGTTGGTTGTGAAAAATTGTCTGATTTCGAAGTGTAGGTTCGCACTAAGGGCGTCGGGGGCAAATTAATAGTTTCTCAAGAAAAATTGAGCCGGGCCCAGGAAAATTGAGCCGGGCTTAGGAAAGTTGTGCCAAGCACAAGAAAATTGAGCCAGGCTTAGGAAAGTTGCACCGAGCCCAAGAAAGTTGTGTCGGGCGCAGGACAGTCACGCCGAATGCGTGTGAAGCTAAGCCGGGTAGAATTCTCCGCTTTAGGCGCGACATTAAATTTGCCGAGCGCGCTCAAGGCACGCCGGGCGTGATGCTTCGCTTTTGATGCAGCATTTAATGCGCTAAGCGCGAGTTGGGGCGCGTCGAGCATGATCCCTATGATGTTTTTACTTGTTTTATGTCTTGTTTGATGGTGCAAATTGTGTGAGAATTGTCTTATTACTGTAATTACATAAGTGATGTGTTTTATGAGACATGATGTGAAATACGTGCTATTGTGAACACTTGACTATGAGAATGTGAAACGTGATGAAATGAGATAAGACATGAAGTTCCAAGACAAGTAAAGTGATGAGTCCATGAGGTGTGAATGTGTGTGATGTGCATCATGTGCATCTAGGTGATGGGTACGATATGGAGTACACCGTTAGGGAAGGCCCTCCTTGTGTAATAGCTTAGGGGAGTCCTAGGGGATAGTGCAGTTTGGATGTCTCAATTTTGCCTGCTTGTGAGCACGAGACGTAACTTGCGTAGCTTGGTTATCCCGACCAGACCCTAGCAGTACATCCTTCTAGTTGAGAGTGTATGGGTAGCGCCCTACATGTACTCCTAGACTACCCTAGGTGTGTTGTTTAGGCAACACACCAGTGATATGTGATATGTGATTGGCGCCACATGCATACAGTTATGAGTCGAGTCCCTAACATCATTGCATGATAAATGAGTGTGCATGTGATACTAATTGTGGATGTGTATTGTTATATGTGATTGGTGCTTGTGACTTGTATTATGTTGGTTGTGTGTGTGCTGTCTAACCTTATTTCTACACCTGAGCCTGAGTGAGATGTTTCTCACTCCCTTGTTGTTCTCTGTATATGTTTAAATTATGTTGCACGTGATCATCAGCATGATGATGTTGGTGATAAAGCTTAAGCTTCAGTTGCGCGTGCTCTGATAGAATATGTGACATCGGGACATAGTTATGCTTAGTTTAGGATTTCATTATTGTTATTTTGTTTTGGAAAAACTCATGTTTTATTTTCTTGTAAATTCTGCATTTGACCAAGATTTACGTTCATGAATGTGAATTCTTTACTCTTATGTTAGTGGAATCATTCTTTTGATATAAAATATTTTATTACCCAAAGAATATGTTTTAATAATTATTTTACATGTATGTTGAGGTAGAGGGCGTCGCAAAGAACCAATGTGAGATCATAGCTGTGAAGAAAGTCATAGAAGGGGTAAGGTGCAGCATGGTTGGCTCAAGCAGTTTTATTCTAGGATCCTTACCTATTTTCGATGGGAAACTGTTTGATAATTGGAGAGTAAAAATGCTAGCATTTTTTGGCTTTCAAGATGTGATAGAAGTAGTAACAGTTGGGCTTAAAAAACTTGGAAAAAAATGCAACTGAGGAGCATAAACTGATCTTCAAATAGCAACAAAAACTAGACAGTAAGGCACGATTTTTGATATACCAGTGTATGAGTTCAAAGATGGTAGATGGAATGCTTCAAGTTGTGGTCCCTGAAGAGATATGCAAAGAATGTGTTGAATGCAAGTAGACTAGGGGAAGCTTTAGCAATTTTGTCACCACAAAAGCTACAGAGAAACTGACAATCATACACTCTAACATATGTGGCCCAATGCAGACAGAAACCCCTAGAGGCAACAGGTATTTCATTTCATTCATTGATGATTTGACTAGAAAAATTTGGATATATTTGATTAAAAGGAAACATGAAGTTCTTAATGTCTTTAAGAAATTTAAATGCCTTGTTAAAAAACAAAGTGGGAAAGTGATTAAGACACTAAGAACAAATGGTTGAGGTGAATATGTTTCAAATGAATTCAATGAATTTTGTGAAGAAGAGGGGCTGATTCATGAGGTTACTCCACCATACACACCTCGACACATTGGTACAGTAGAAATGAGGAATAGAACTTTGCTGAACATGGTGAGATGCATGCTGAAAAACAAAAATTTACCAAGTTTCTTGTAGGGAGAAGCAGTGGTAACTGCTGCATACATATTGAATAGATGTCCCACTAAAAGATTGAAAAATATAACTCTAGAAGAAGCCTGGACTGAAGTCAAACCAAGTGTTACTCATTTGAGGATATTTGGGTTAGTTTGCTATAAACATGTACCTGATCAGCTGAGGAGAAAGCTTGATGATAAAGGCACACCACACATTCTAATTGGTTATCACTCAATAGGAGGGTACAAGCTATATGAACCAGAAAGTGGTCAAGTATCTGTTAGTCGTGATGTTAAATGTGATGAAATCAGAAGCTGGAACTAGAACTCAACAACTGATGGAGAAGCTAGGAGAAGTGATGGATGAACTACTCCTTGACTTCACCAAGCGTATGATCCTCTTCTTGGAGACTTGAATCGAATAGATGGAGATTGTTTGATTGAAGAACACGAAGCAAGAAAGCCTAGGCTAGAGAAGGAAGTATCCTAGCTTGAAGGCTTAAAGGAATGCTCACTTCAAAGGTAGGAAACTAAGGGAATTTCCTAGGGTTTTGAAGGCACTCTCTCACGGTGACTCTTGTAGAAATTTGGCTGAAGAATGTTCAGAAATTTCATATATTCAAAAGTGATTACAAGGTGTTAGAAGGGAGGCTTTTATAGATCCGGAATTAGGGACACTTGGCGCCAATGTGGAGGCTTCACATGTGGTGCCAAGATTTGAATTCAAATTTGAATTTTGAATTTAAATCTTAACCCACATGTACATCACCGGATTCCAAGGGCTAAGTGTACATTTAAGTTTGATTTAGTTTGCATTTAGGTTTGAATTTGAGTCACACATGTTCAGCCAAGGTGGCGCCAACCTTGTGACTTAAAATGCAACTTAAATGCAAGCTAAATTAAACCTAGTTTTGCCTAATCCTCTTAAACAAGTATTCCTCCTTAAATCCTATACTAATGACCTAAATACAATGGTCAATGAAATAAAATGAATAGGAAAAATTACAAGAATAAAAATGAGCCTAATATTGGGTACCAAAAGCCCAAAGGCCCATGAAGCCCAAAACTAGGCCCTATAAGCCCAAATCTCATAAAACCTAATCTATGGTCCAAAATACAAGACCAAAACAAAGTAAATTCCTTTTCTATGAATATGCAATAAAAAATGGTGTCAAACAAGTAAAGCTCAAGTGAGGAGCACCCTAGGCCCACCAAGCCCATTGGGCCCACTAAGCTCTGAAGCAGTCAAGTCTTCAAGTAATCTCCTGGCCATTGCTCTAGTGGTTGGACCCTTGGTCCATGCTCTTCCATCATTCCCTCCCTCTTGAAAAGGATTCGTCCTCGAATCTATAGACTCCTCCTCATCATCACTAGCACCTACAAAAGGTTTTAAATCACTAACATTAAAAGTAGGGCTAACTCCATAATCAGAGGGTAAATCAAGCCTATAAGCGTTATCATTGATACGCTGTAAGACTTGAAAGGGTTCATCTCCTCTAGGACTAAGTTTGGACTTCCTTTGTTTGGGAAAACGTTCTTTTCTAAGATGAAGCCAAACCCAATCACCTTCCTCGAAGATCATAGTTCTTTTGCCTTTGTTGTTTTGTTAAGCATACTTCTCATTTTGGAGTTGTATATGAGTTTTAATCCTTTCATGTATTTTTTTAACAAACTCAGCTCTTGAGGCACCTTCCTTATGAATGAAATGTTCAACATTAGGAAGAGGTATCAACTCTAAAGGTGTTAAAGGATTAAACCCATACACAGCTTCAAAAGGAGAAATATTGGTAGTTTTGTGAACTACCCTATTGTAGGCAAATTCAATGTGTGGCAAATACTCATCCCAAGATTTGTGATTGCCCTTTAGAACTGCTCTAAGCATAGTAGATAGAGATCTATTAACTACCTCAGTTTTTCCATCTGTTTGAGGATGGAAAGTAGTTGAAAAGAGGAGTTTAGTTCCTAGTCTTGACCATAAGACACGCCAAAAGTGGCTTAGGAACTTGGTATCTCTATCAGAAACTATAGACTTAGGAAGTCCATGGAGTTTAACCACATCTCTAAAGAAGAGTTTTGCAATGTTGCTTGCATCATCTACTTTGTGGCATGGAATGAAATAGGCCATTTTATTAAAGCGGTCCACTACCACAAAGATAGAATCCATGCCCCTTTGGGTTCTAGGTAAACCTAGCACAAAGTCCATGCTAATATCTACCCAAGGGGTTGAAGTAACAGGTAAAAGTGTGTATGTACCATGAAGCATCACTTTGGACTTGGCTTGTAAACAAGCCAAACATCTAAAGCAATGCTTTTGGACATATTTTCACATATGGGGCCAATGAAATCTTTCTTTAAGCAAACTAAGGGTTTTATCAACACCAAAGTGCCCCATAAGCCCACCTTCATGGCTTTCTTTTATCAATAGTTTCCTAATGGAACCTTGGGGGATACATAATTTTCCTTCTTTGTATAAATACCCCTCAGCCATATAGAAACCATTGAAAGCTTTTTGTTGGAATTTTTGATAAATATCACCAAAATCAAGATCTTTCTCATACAATTCCCTAATATTATCAAACCCAAGATTTGAGTACCTAGAGACATAAGCAATGTATGTCTTCTAGATAAAGCATCAGCTACAATATTTGCTTTCCCTTTCTTGAATTTAATAATATATGGAAATTGTTCAAGAAATTCTAGCCATTTGGCATGCCTCTTATTTAATTTACCTTGACCTCTTAAATATTTAAGTGACTCATGGTCACTATAGATAACAAACTCTTTGGACACTAGATAGTGTTCCCAAGTTTGCAAAGCCCTAACCAATGCATACAACTCCTTGTCATAGGTTAGGTAATTGAGGGAGGCACCTTTTAGTTTTTCACTAAAATATGCAATGGGGTGCCCTCCTTGCAATAACACAGCTCCTATGCCAATTCCAGATGCATCACATTCTAGCTCAAAAGTCTTTTCAAAATTAGGTAAAGCTAGTATGGGTGCATTTGTAAGTTGGTATTTTAAAAGTTGAAATGCATGATCATGCTTTGGAGTCCATTCAAAGGGTACATCTTTTTTATCAAGCTCATTCAAGTGTGATGCAATGCTAGAGAAGTTAGGAACAAATCTTCTATAAAAGCTTGCAAGTCCATGAAAACTCTTAACTTCATTAACATTCTTTGGTTTGGGCCACTCTTGAATAGCTTTAATTTTCTCAGGATCCACACGAACCCCTTCTTTACTCACAATGAACCCTAGGAAAACCACATGATCCACACAAAAAGTACATTTTTCAACATTAGCAAACAAGTGGTTTTGCCTAAGGATCATCAAAACTTCTCTAAGATGTCCTATGTGATCATCTTGAGATTTACTATAGATTAAAATGTCATCAAAATAAACAACAACAAACTTTCCTATACACTCTCTCAAGACATGATTCATAAGCCTCATGAATGTACTTGGTGCATTGGTTAAACCAAAAGGCATAACAAGTCACTCATATAATCCAAATTTGGTCTTAAAAGTAGTTTTCCACTCATCACCCTCCTTGATTCTTATTTGGTGATAACCACTTTTAAGATCAATTTTAGAGAAAATAGTAGCACCATGTAATTCATCAAGCATATCATCAAGTCTAGGGATTGGGTGCCTGTACTTGATTGTGATATTGTTAATAGCCCTACAATCACTACACATTCTCCATTTTCCATCTTTCTTGGGTACTAATAATACAGGCACAGCACAGGGACTCAAACTCTTTTGCACCCACCCCTTGTCCAACAATTCTTGAACTTGATTCTCTATCTCCTTGGTTTCTTGTGGATTTGTCCTATAGGCTGGTCTATTGGGTAGACTTGCCCCAGGCACAAAATCAATTTGATGTTCTATACCCCTAAAAGGTAGAAGGCCCTTTGGACCCTCACTAGGGAATACATCATCAAATTCTTTTAATAATTGAGAAACACCAAATGGTACAGAACTAGGTTCAAGTTTTAAATTATGACAACTAAGCATACCTCTACAAAGAAGAATGTAAGAAGGCTTTTCAACAAGTAAAGTTTGTTTTAAAATTTCTTCTTGTTGAATTCCTTCTATTGGAAGAGGTTTCTCTTCCTTCTTCTTCTTTGAAGATTTATGCTTCTTTTCTTTTTTGCTCAACTTTTTTTTTCTTCTTCTCTTTTTAATTTCATTTGTACTTGATCCTCTATCACTTGTGAACGAGACAAAGGATGAAGTACAAACTTCTTTTCTTTATGAGTGAAAGTAATTTCATTGGTAAGGCCATTATGCATGGTTTTCTTGTCAAATTGCCATGGCCTTCCCAACAAAATATGGCAAGCTTCCATGGGAACTATGTCCCATACACATGATCTTCATAGTTGCCAATGGAAAACTTGACTTTCACTTGTTTATCAACAATGATATCTGTTGAGGATTTCCGTTGAAGTACTTTTGTTTTAATCTATAAATCAGTTAGATTCTATCAACGGTCTCAAACACGGCAAGTATACCGGCCGTTCAAGTAGTAAAAATATCGTATCCACAGGGATTAGAAGGTAAAATAAGCATTTATTGACTATTCGTGACTAAAGAATAATTCCAATTTATAGTTTGTCATGTAAATGTGAGATGAAGAGCATGACTATTGGAATGTTAAAACTATAAAAAGATTAGTTTTAGAATGGGAAAGAGTAGAAATGGGATAATGGTATTGTGAGGCTGTGGGGGTCAGATTTCACCGAACGTAACACTAATGTATCCTTAATCTCTTGTTAAATTCATTGCTTAGTCAACCCATAAGTTTACTCAAACCTAATCCCTTAGAGAAAGAGCCTAGGTGCGGATATTGAATATCAATCCCTTGAGTACCCAATACCTACACCCGCATTACGGGCTAGGGTTTAAGACTACTAATGGGTCAAGCTCTATCCCTAGATACAATCTCCACTAGGCATATGTTCCAGAACTCATTTCAAAGGTATTTCCCAATACTCAATGGAACCTTAAATCATGCAAAGGGTGATCAATCCAAAGCAAGCATTAAGCATAGAAACGTACACAACAAAGAATGAAACAACATGTATATATATCATTAAAAACGTAAGGATTACATTAGAGTACGTTGGTTACATCTAACCCCACAAAATGGGTGAAACCACTCAACAAAGAGGGCAAATACAAAATAGAGATGAAAGGAGGATGAAGAACCGAAGGAAAGATCCGCACACGAACGATCCCAAGCCCTGGGAATCCCTTCCGCAGCTCCTGGAGGCGCCCAATGTGAGAATGAGGGAGAAACCCTCGAAAATGGCTTCAAATACGAGCCTGGGAGGTCAGATTAGGGTTTCGCGCCCGGCGCATAAGTCTTCGCGCCTGGCGCAGCGTCTTCTGAGCACTTTCTGCCTCATTATAAGCCCGGCGCAATTACTTTTTACGCCCGGCGCAGTGTCTTCCAGAGGCTTTTCAAGCATTCTCTGCCTTAGATCAAGCTCGGCGCAATTCTCTATTAAGCCCGGCGCAATTCGTTCCAGAGAGTTTTGAGATACTCTCTACCTCGATCACGCCCGGCGTGGTGGAGTCTCGCGCCCGGCGCATGTATGACTTCCAGAAGTTCACTGCTCTATTCTTCTCAAGCCCGGTGCGGCGTCATCTTGCGCCCGGCGAAGCCACTCTGCTCTGCTCCTTGGCTCCTTATATTTCCAATCCCAAAGATCTTCAATCCTCAAATCTCTAGCTCAATACCTGCACAAAAAATGAGGTGTATTAAGGTATTGTTAGCTGAATTTGGGTTAGTTATATCTGCACGCAAAATGAACCAAAAAGAGAACAATTATATTGCAATGGTTCAAAGGATGAGTGGAATTTGTTCAATAAGTCTCATCCAAAAAGAGGTAAAATTGAGACTTAACAATATCCCCATCTTCATTTAGCCAATGAAGTTGATATGATTTTGGATGGGGAATTGGGGTAAGATCAAGCTTCTTCACCAACCTTGTGCTACAATAGTTGCAACAAGATCAACTATCCACAATGAGAGAACAAGCTTTATCAGAAATTTTACACCTTGTGTGAAAAATGTTCTCTCTTTGTGAAATGTGAGATTCATTAGGTTGACTTCCTAGAAGCCTTCTTATCATTAATAGTTGACCATCATAAAGATAAGCTCTTTCAATTTGATGGTCTTCCTCACTAGTCTCACTATCACTTGAAGTCGTGGAACTAGATTCATCAAGACTACTATAAATGTCTTGTCCTCTTAAGATCATGACCTTTTTAGTTGGACATTAAGAAGCTATGTGGCCTCTCCCAATAAATTTAAAGCATTTGATGTCACTAGTTTTACTACTAGAAGTGACAACATTTTTATTTTTATCTTTTTCTTTTTCTTTTTCTTGACCCTTACTAAAGTTTTTAGAAGAGTCATATTGACCCTCCCTCTTGTAGTCCTTCTTGATATAAGAGCTAACTTGAGTTTTACTTTTAAAAGAAGTTTTTCGCAAATGTTGTTGTTCCACCCTTATACAAAGTTGGACCAAATCATCAAGGTCCCTATAAGGGAGTAACTCGACCCTATCTCTTATATCAAAATTAAGACCACTTAAAAACCTAGCAATGGTCAATCTTTCTTCTTCCCTTATTCCATCCCTCATGAGATACAACTTCATCTTTTGTTTATACTCCTCCACACTCATATTCTTTTGTTGGAGTCTTTGGAGCTTATTCATAAGCTCCCTACTATAATAAGAAGGTATGTGCCTTCTTCTCATAGCACTCCTCAAATCATTCCAATAGGCTATAGGAGGATCATTATGAAGTCGCCTTTCTCTTACCAAGGCTGTCCACCAATACATAGCTTGTCCTTGGAAAGCTAAGGTGGCTAGGGGAACTTTTCTTTCCTGACCTACTTGATGACAAGTGAAGATTTGCTCCACTTTCATTTCCCAATCCAAGTAGGCATCAACATCTTCTTTTCCATGGAAGTAAGGGAGATCAACTCTTGATTCCCTAACTTTTGGTTCCTTAATGACTCTTCTAGGCATGGGTTGGTAATATTCATCTACATTCAAACTACCCACATCCTCTTGGCTTGTGGAGCCATTGGAACTTTTAGTGGAACTCTTTTGACTCTTTTTCTTTTTAAGTTTTTCTAAAAGTCTTGCTTCTTGTTGCTTAATTTTGTTTATCTCTTCCTCAAGAGCAACAAGTTGTACTTCTCTTTCAATCTTTTCTCTTTCTTTTTGAAGTACCTCTTGTTGTCTCCATAGTTTTAATGCCTCAACCTCCTTAACAATTTGATTAAAACTTTTAGGAGATTCAAGGTCACTATCACTTTGAGAAATATGACTCATGATTAAGCAATAAGAAGTTTATATGCTATGCAAAAAAGATAAAATATTTTTGGTCTTTTCTAGGAACAAAAATAACACTTGGAAGTCTAAGTGTACAAGTTGCACTATCAAGGGAGGTGAGCTACTAAGAGCCACTTAATAACCAAGCCTTTTCAAGTGGAAATCACTAAACTCCCTTATGGTATTTTCAATTCCACAAAAATTTTCACAAAGATTTTTATGTTGAATGCTTTTCACAATTGTTTTTGAGGCTAACTAGATGTGAACAAGTAACTCTACACAATGCTAGTCGAAACAAGGCAGCAAAGTAAACAATTTAAAGAACAAACAACTCAAAGGAAGCAAGGTTAAGTAACTAGTCGTTTTGCCCTAAGTGGAAGCTTGAAACATATGAAATTTCCAAGCCACTTCCACTAGTACTACACGTGAGTGAGCTACCAAGGGTTAGATATACCTGACCAGCTTCTTAATACTCCTTCCAAGCTTTACAAATTGAATGAAAATACAAGAGAAATTGCAAAAATTTAAACTACACTAGTAACAAATTTGTGGCGACTTTAGTGACCAATTAGTGACGGATTTGTTGTTCAAGTTTTCCAACACTTGTTTAAGTGTTCCAATCCGCCACTAATCCTTGATTATTGTTGCTCCTGGACCCTGCACAAATAACACAACAAAGTGATGAATGTAGGCTGCTCACAAGGTTAATGGAAAGATCACTCTTGTGAAGGTAGGTTTAGGAATTTTCGGTCACTAAACTAGGTCAAGTTTCAAAGTCTTTTATGCCCAATTCCTTTCCTACTTTTGTTGAGTCAATGTTTGGTCCTTAAGCAAGGATTTGAGGCCACTTCCAGCACAGAATTTTTAGTCAAAGAAAACTAGACAAGCAACAAAAGCACAATTTCACAAGCTTATACCAAAAATTGAAGAGTAAAATGTTTAAGACAAGACTCAAAGATAGCCAAAAATGAAAGCTGAAAAATAAGACTCCAAAGAAAGCTAGCACACAATTTGGAAGGTTCCTAGATAGGCACTAGAGTAGATTAACAAAACTAAAAAGATTTGAAAGAAATTGAACAAGTACAAACAAACTAGTAGTCCAAAAATTTTGTGGAATTCAAGTGTATTTTCTTAATTGTTCTTCTCTGCTTTTGCTTTCTATATTTGCTTTATATTTTTTTTAATTCTTTTCTATTTCTGAATTCAAATGTATATTCCAGAGAAGATACTTGCCTTTTAATTTCAAAATTTTCACAATTCCAAAGTATAGAAACCGGATCTACTAGAATGAAAAGTTTCAAGTGAAAGTTGATGAACTAGTGCACTAGTTTTAAGCTTTTGGTTGGATTCTTTTGTTCTTTTTTTTTTAAACTATTTTGAATGATAATGCTCTGTATTTTCTCTATTTTTCAGCCACCAAACTTTTAAAATTTGAATCCAAAACAATTAGTGCACTAGAAGTAAGATGATTCACTTAACAATTTTTCAAGTTACAAAAGGTAGATTCAAGAGTAATATAGAAGTAATTTGAAAACTTAAGTACACAAAGGAAACCTAACACTAAGAATTCACCAATGATCTACTAGTGAACATGAACTCAAATATGTAAAACAAAAGTACATATAGGTAGGCACAAAGAATATAAGCAAAAATCGTGACCAATAGTAGACACAAATAACAAAAAAAAAATTAGGCTAAACAAGCTAGTCTAGAAATTTTCAACATACAAAGGACTACACATGACTTTCTAAGACAAAACAAGTGATTCAAAAATAAAACTAATGCAATGTGAATGAAGTCCAATCACGGACACATGCTAAGGAATGGAGAAGACTCAAGTAAATTCAAAACGCACAAGCAAATAAGACCTAAGTGTGTTGATTGTGGAATGAAACTCAAAATACAATCAACAATTGGATCTATGGATAAAATGTTTTAGAAAATTATAGATTCGAAAAGAAACTCTAAGTATGACAAACAAGAACACCAAAAAAACAAGAACAAACGGTCCAAAATCAAGACACTTATCTTCAATGAAGAAACCTTGCTCTTGATACCAAAATTGATGGAGAAGCTAGGAGAAGTGATGGATGAACTACTCCTTGACTTCACCAAGCGTATGATCCTCTTCTTGGAGACTTGAACCGAATAGATGGATATTGTTTGATTGAAGAACACGAAGCAAGAAAGCCTAGGCTAGAGAAGGAAGTATCCTAGCTTGAAGGCTCAAAGGAATGCTCACTTCAAAGGTAGGAAACTAAGGGCTAAGTGTACATTTAAGTTTGATTTAGTTTGCATTTAGGGTTGAATTTGAGTCACACATGTTCAGCCAAGGTGGCGCCAACCTTGTGACTCAAAATGGAAGCTAAATTAAACCTAGTTTTGCCTAATCCTCTTAAACAAGTATTCCTCCTTAAATCCTATACTAATGACCTAAATACAATGGTCAATGAAATACAATGAATAGGAAAAATTACAAGAATGAAAATGAGCTTAATATTGGGTACCAAAAGCCCAAAGGCCCATGAAACCCAAAACTGGGTCCTATAAGCCCAAATCTCATAAAACCTAATCTATGGTCCAAAATACAAGACCAAAACAAAGTAAATTCCTTTTCTATGAATATGCAATAAAAAATGGTGTCAAACAAGTAAAGCCCAAGTGAGGAGCACCCTAGGCCCACCAAGCCCATTAGGCCCACTAAGCTCTGAAGTAGTCAAGTCTTCAAGTAATCTCCTAGCCATTGCTCTAGTGGTTGGACCCTTGGTCCATGCTCTTCCATCAACAACTAAAGAAGCTCAACCAAGCTTACTGTTTGAAGAAGAGAAAGAAACCATGGCCTCACCAACTGTTAACAAAGACTCGATTGTTACAAAACAAGTCAATTGGCTTCACATTTGAAAGACTACAAGTTGTTTCAAGATTCAACAGTCAACTCAGAGGGAGAATTGGTTCATTTTGCATTGATGGAAGAAACCGAACCAATTGAATTTGACAAAGAAGTAATTAAGGAGGAGTGGTTAAAGGCCATGAAGGAAGAAATCAGTTCTATAGAGAAGAATCAAACTTGAGAATTGGTGGACCTTCCTTCAAATAAGAAACCTATAACATTGAAATAGGTTTTTAAAGTGAAAGTTAACCCAAAAGGAGAAGTGGAAAAGCACAAGGCCAAACTTGTGGCTAAAGGATTTTTGCAAAAGATTGGAATTGCCTATGGTGAAGTGTATGCACTAGTAGCCAGAATTGAAACTATCAGGTTGGTTATAGCTATTGCAACTAAAGCTAACTAGTCAATGTAGCAGCTAGATGTGAAGTCTGCATTCCTAAATGGCCTATTGGAAGAAGAGGTATATGTGTTCCAGCCACAAGGATTTGTTGTTGAAGGAATAGAAGAAAAGCTATATAAACTGAAAAAGGCATTATATGGCCTTAAACAAGCTCCAAGAGCCTGGAATAGAAGAATAGACAGCTTCCTGTCTAATGTTGGCTTTAAGAAGCGCACAACAAAGCATGGTGTATATGTGAAATGCTGGAATGAGTTTACAAAATTAGAAAAACTAATAATATGTCTATATTTAGATGATTTGCTGATTATTGGTAGCAGTGAGAAGACAATTATTGAATTCAAAAGTCAAATGATGAATGAATTTGAGATGAGTGATCTTGGATCCCTTTCCTATTTCCTGGGAATTGAATTCAAAATGACTCAGGTTGGAACGATATTACATCAATCGAAATATGCAAGGGATTTGCTGAAGAAACTAAATATGCAACAACTTAATCCTATAGAAACACCAGTAGAGGTTAGGAGTGTTTTGAAAAAAGAAATTGATGAAGAGCTTGTTGATCCTACTAATTATAGGAAAATAGTTGGATGTTTGAGATATTTGTGCAACACAAGATCTGACTTAAAATTTAGTGTTGGGTTGATTAGTAGATTCATGCAAGAACCAAGGAAGTCACACCTGTTGGCTACTAAAAGAATACTAAGTTATATGCAAGGAACAATTGATTTTGGAATCCTATTTTCCAAAGGGCAAAGGTGAAATAGAAGAAGAGTTGGTTGCCTACTCTGATTTAAACTGGTGTGGAGACAAAAGTGATAGGAAAAACACTATAGGATACATATTTTTCTATGGAGGAGCTCCAATTTCCTGGTCCTCTACAAAGGAACTAGTTGTGGCGTTATCATCTTGTGAGGCAGAATATATTGCAACTTCTGAAGCCGCATGTCAAGTAGTTTGGTTAGATGTTTTGATTAAGGAATTTCAAGTAGAACACTTGAGCAAAGTGAAACTGCTTGTAGATAACAAATCTGTCATTGATCTAGCAAGGCATCCAGCAATTCATGAAAGGAGAAAGCATATAGAAACAAGGTTTTATTACCTAAGAGAGTAAGTGAGTAAGGAAAACCTGAAAATCAAGCATTGTAAAACTAAAATTCAGTTTGCAGATATGTTAACTAAAACTTTGAAGCTAGACAGATTTAAACACATGAGGGAATCTATTGGAATTGTTTGTGTAAATATAACTTTGAAATAAAGAAGAGTGTTAGATATAATTCAAAGTTAGTTAGTTAGTTTACTTTTAAAAGGTAGTTATGGTAGTTACTTATATTTTCTGTCAGCATTATTCAATTTTAATACTTGCTATATATATATATATATATATATATATATATATATATGAGGAGGGTTCAAACGACACCGGTGTAACTTTAACTAAGTGTTACACCGCTCAATAACTTTATATTAAATGTGAATTTTTTAAATCCAACCGTTAGATTGAAAGTTCATATCTCTTAGATCATATATATCAAATTTTATATTAATCTAAGATGATTTGATACTTCATTCTCATAAAAAAAAATTGACGTAATATATACATTTTAAAATATACTAAAATATGAACACTTTGATTACCTTCAAGTTGTTGTTCAATTTTAACAAAATTTGACATATATGATCTAAGAGATATGAACTTTCCATCTAACGGTTGGATTTTTAAAATTCACATTTAATATAAAGTTATTGAGCGGTGTAACACTTAGTAAAAGTTACACCGGTGTCGTTTGAACCCTCCTATATATATATATATATATATATATTCATATAGCAAGGCATGATAATGCAACGAGGTATTTTTTTGTATATAAGTTTTTCTTCCATCTATGCACTGCTATAATTAACAATTTAGACTTTAGGTTAAGTATCTTCCATTTTGAATGAAGTCTTATCCAATATTTTATCACTAAAAAATATATAACTGAATTTAAATGTTTTATCAAGTACTTTATGAATGACTAAAAGAATATTTTACTCTTAATTAATTTGCATCAATGATTAAAAAACAATTAAATGCTTATGGTTAATTTATATGACTATTTCTTTCATGGAAAAATCAAAATGCTTTAAATATACCTAGTATATATTTTGAAATATTATATTCATTAGAATAATCTTGAGATAGTTTTTATGAATAATTTGAGATGAATGCTTTTGTGAATTATGTATTTTTCGTTAAACTAGAAATCACATTCTCTAAAATTTTATTGTTATTATTATTGTTTTTGTTCTCATTCATTGAACATGATATTATTATTTTTTATTTATAAGATCCAATTCAAAATAATTGTTTGTTTCTTTTTATAAGATTCAATTCTCATTATCTCATATTAATTTTTTTAGACAAAAATATTCTTAACTAAAGTATGTTCTCTTAATTTGATAAAATGCATTAATTATAAATTTTTTAAAAAAATATGAACTATAATTGATTAGGAGAAGTATGAGTTTCAGTTAGGAGATAAATAGTGTAATACAAACACTTTAATTGATTAAAAGATATATGAGTATAAATTAAAAAATAGAAATAGTATAAGGGTAGCTTTAGAATATATATATATATATATATATATATATATATATATATATATATATATATATTTGTGTGTGTGTGTATGTGTGGCATATTTATTGTTACCAATTAAATTAACTACTTTTCTTAATATTGTTGGGGATGACATGCACAAAAAACACACACGCTCATAATAGATAATAGAGAGTGAAAATAAAGTAGAGAAAAATTGTATTCTCACACTTGTGTACAATAATACAAACATGTATATATAAAGTACATCGACAGATGATACAAACATATAACATTAATAGACTACGGTATACAAATCATACATACTACCATTTATGGAGAAAAAGATAGACATTAAAAGAGGGAAGTTAAATAGTGTTAATAAAAAACTTCCACTTTTTCAAGTAGTGAAGTAGTAACACTAATAATAAAGAGTGTTGGAGAAGAGGTAGAAGAAACACACGATATTTTAATATTAGTTCGTCCCAACCATCGAGACTATATTCTATTCCCAATCCAACCAGATTGAGTTCCACTACGTTAAACAAGATACAAGTATTTTTTTTCAACAAGTCACTTATGGCTCAAACCTAAGTCTTTTTTGTATTATCTCTTCAAGCAATCTATCTAGGTATTCTTTTACACAAATCCTCTATAGGTTTCAACACCAAATATTCTTTTATACTCAAGCTTTTCCAAGTTCAAACAAGTAATTTCTTACAAGTAAGTCTCTCCAGGCTCAAGCAAGTATTTTTTTATAGACAAGTCTCTCTAGACTCAACCTTATAACAATAGTTATATATGCGTAAAGTTCTACAAATGTTGTTTCATCTTACAAACTAGATGTGATACAACCAATTGAGAACAAAAGTATTTATAGAAAGAATAAATAATAATAATTTGTACAAAAGTTCTTTCAATAGTTTTTTTTATAGAAAAAGATTTCTAATCATAAATCTTCTTATATAATAACATGGATGGGGATGACCATTGCAAAACATTGAGAGTTCCTCACAAGCTTGTGTTGTTTGTCCTTACTTCAGGTTCCTTTAGGTGAGAAGCATTGATGCATTAAATGTGTTTCACTAAATTTTTACTTCTTATATGATTAAGGAGACTATTTATCTTCTTATATATTGTTATCTCTATATCAAATTTTGCTAACCTTCTCCGTGATTTCAAGGATCTATTTGACCTTAGTTCTCATGCAAAGCATGACTTCATTCATTTTAACAAATTTGTGAGTTTCAAAGAGCTTTCTTAGTTTGATTTGTTAAGGAATCGGTTAGACATGTAACAAGTAATTATTAGTCATTATAAATGATATGCATTTAAGACTTTATGAAGTCAAACTATATGTTTCATTTGATAACACATATGTTTCGCCTGATTTGTATTTTGCAAAAAAAAAAATAGTTTCTCTTAGAAAAATGTTTTGTTTGATAACATTAAAACTTGAAAACTTGAGGGATCTAAGATCGTCTTTTGACTTGACACCACCAGACTATATACCATCAAACGATATCATTAAACTATACCATCAAATGATACATGTACAGACTAAACCTTCAGACTATATGTATAGACTAAACATTAGACTATACATACAAATGATACATGCAAGATATATAGTTGAATTAAAATACTTAATGGTCCTCTTTAATTCAAATGTTCTAAGGACACAACTCCAAGCATCTCCTTTAACTCATTGAATCTATCTGCCTTCATTGGTTTGTTAAGTCAGACGAAGCAATTCCCAGTAAGGTTTTGAATGAGACAAATATAATCCATATTGTTATCTCTAACAAGTATGTTAGTGTTTCAGATAAAAACATAAGAATAGGCAAACTAAAGAATACACGTGTAACACCGTCTACACCAAAACCAAGAAACATGAGCTAAGCACCGAATAAAGGGTGACCAAAAGAAGGAAATACATCAGAAGCATGAGCAATCAAGATAAGAAGGAAAATAATGAACCTCAGACGATACAAGGACAAGTCTAATAAAGAGCAAAATGAAGCTCAAAGGCCAAAGATCAAATATCAAACATTGAATAAATAAGAGACGAAGAAATAACTCAGAGATGGAGACTCAAGTTTCAGATGCAAATGAAGCATGATGAAAAGCGTCTAGAATTCATAAGTCACAATGAGGAAGATTATATATCATCTCCATTCATAAGAAAAGTGCACGGGGTTATCAAAGATAAAAATACAAGAGCGCAAATTCATAAGTTAAAGCCACGTGTGGCAGAGCAAGTACAACCACTCTTTAGAGAAAGACAACACTCGCGCAGCCAAAAATGTTAGAATAAGTACAGACACATTTAAGTCATGATTAAAGTCAGACATAGAAATAAACAATCTGTACAAAATATTTCTCGTAACCCAAAATCACCAAGCAAATATTTAATGCAAGATCAAATGCATTAAATACAAGATCTACGAAGCTTGGACAAACTGAACAAATTAGATAATGATTGATCAAGCATCATCACTAGGTCTGATAAAAAATAGAAGAACAGTCAACAAACACTAGATGAGGCCTACTACAAGACGAAACCCTGAAGTATTAGATGAAAAGAACAAGGCAAACATGTTCGAACATCAAATGAAACCAGATGGTCAACACTGACGAATAAACAATCAAGGCAAGGCACATCATGAGAATCAGACAACTCGAGCTAACAGAATAGACAAAGAATAGTATGTACACTAGACGACTATGGATCTAATATAAAATGAGGGTATATCAAAAGACAAACTCAGACGCCACAAGAAGTCAGACGAAAGAAGGTCAAGAATGAAGTCAACAACACATAAGATGAAGGACAACACAAACAGAAAGATACTTCAGACAAAGAACAAATCTAGCCATCCACAAATGTTGACCAGACCATAGAAGAAGTCAAAATATCAACGTCAAATACTCAGATGAAGAACATGCTGAGAGACACATGAAATCAATAGACGCAGACAAAGATTGCCATAACAACACTTAAAGAATCAAGTCTCAAAGGACTACTCAGGCATTGTCTACGATCACATAAGTGCTCTCAACGTAAACGTGTGATCAAAGGGAAGAAAAGAAGAAGAAGAAAAGCACGTAAAAGCAAAGCATGCATGGGTCAGAATAAACACATTACTTTTTCAGATAAGGACAAACACTTTACAGCTATGTGACCAGAAAAGAACAAAAAGGTTCCTAGGTCTTAGCTAAAGTCAGACACAGGAGCTAACAAATGAAGAAAACTGCACACAATGTCCATTAACGGGATGCAACATTTAATACAAGATCTTGAGCATTAAAACCAAACTAGTCATGAACGACTATATCTGCTTCAACGAATACTTGTAACGGGTAGACTCTACAAGACAATATATATATATATATATATATATATATATATATATATATATATATATATATATATTACTATCTCAAACCTTGAAGAAGAGGCTTCTGAGTTCGCAATGGTAACAAAGTGATATTAAGCCCACGAAACAACGAAACAAAGATAGAGCTTAAAGAATCAAATGTACCATAGTGTATTCATTTCTGTAAATTAAGGAGTTCCAATCATAAACATCTTAGGAACAAAGCCTTAGTGAGTGTGCCAATTTATGTATCCTCTTTGTGAGAGTAAACCAAACACTCAATCGTTGTAAAGACTAAGGTTATGTACCTTAGTGAGTGTAGAAACCTATGTATCCTCTCTATGAGAGTAACCCATACACTTAAACCAAACTTGCCTAGTCAATATTGTAAAGCCTGAAGAGGCTAGGAAAAAAATACTTGTAAAGCCTGGAGAGCCTTGTCAAAGAATACTCACTACGAGCCAGAAATGGCTGAGTAAAGAATACTAGCGTTGATGAGTGAAGTCAACGGGCCAGGAGCTGGTCGAGAATACTCACTAAGAACCAGAAGTGGCTGATCAAAGAATACTAGCGCTAGTGAGTGAAGCTGGTGGGCCAGGAGTTGGTCGATAATACTCACTAAGAGCCAGAAGTGGCTGAACAAAGAATACTAGCGTCAGTAAGTGAAGCAGATGAACTAGGAGTGATTAAGAATACTTGGGCAACCAGAAGTGGTTTAAGAATACTAGCGTCTGTGAGTGGAGCAGACGAGCTAAAAGTGGTTGAGAATACTTGGGACCAGGAGTGGTCATGACCTGGTGGTCTATAATACTCACTACTAGCCTAAAGAGCCTGAATAAATAATACTTACATTTAATTGATTATCTAGTGGAACCATTCAATTGAAGGAGACTAGACGTAGCTCAACTTGAGTGAACCAGTATAAAAATTTGCTCTACGATTTAAAAAGCTTTAGATGCACTTTATTTGATTGATCTTAAATATTGAAAACTTCGTCCAATGCTTATCATCTATTAAAACTATATTCAAACGAAAACCATCCTTGCTTCATTCGATAGAACGATTTTCGCTTAAAAAGTATTTTCTTTGAGCAGACGATAAAATTCCCAGATGTAAATGATTTTGCTAAACCAATCCTGGGAAGTTTTTGTCTAGCCTTGACCAACACCATTTGACTAGACGAAAGAGAGCCTTATTTGCGAAAAGATTTTAAAATGTCTTTGTTCACACATACACATATTCAACCCCCTTCTATGTGTTTTTCCACTAACTTGATGGTTTAGTAAAAACATATACAACTTGTAACTATAGCAATATACCAACTCTAGCTTTTCTTTGCTAACTTGGTCTCTCAAGAAATGAAACTTAGTCTCTATATGCTTGCTTCTTCCATGTGTAATTGGATTTTTGACCAAGCTTATAAATGACTTGTTGTCAACAAACAACTATATTGGTTTATTGTACTCAATCTTCAACTCTTCAAGAAGTGATTCCAACCATAAAATTTGACAAGTTGCTTGTGAAGAAGCTATATACTTTGCCTCACAAGAACATAGAGAAACTACACTTTGCTTCTTTGAACACCAACAAATTGGTGCATTTAGAAAACTATCTAGCTCCAGGTGCCACTTGTGGCCTCAACTGTTACTCTTCAGTCTATCCCTATCCTATTCTCATATCATGTATGATCATCGCAATTCAAACCATATGGAAACATGCAAGGGTAAGCTAGGTAAAATAAATAACTCATATATATAATTACAACACATAATACATTAAAATCATCATCATTTTATCCAACACAATCAATAAAGCATCACAATAAACAACACATTTCATCTCGTTTCAACAACAATTCAACACATACAACTTTATTATCACATCAACACATATCACCACAGTTCAACACATCATCTATATGCGTCGTCACGTATTTCAGCTTAGAGATTTCCTACAACACAAGGTGAGCAATTTAAGTGGTTAGATCCTACAGAACCGACAATATAGGATCTTTTTAGGCTTGCTAGATCAAAAATAAATTGGATATTAATTCACAACATGAAAACTCAGTTTCTCAGACTTCGCCACTTAAATAAGGAAGTATAGCATTATGTTAGGATGGAACAGTTAAGCACGGGCCTACAACGACATTAGCTAGCTTAACCAAGGCTCCTATCAGATTAGCCCACTAACTATTCTCAAAATAGTACAACCTTTTGATACTCAATTAGGAACTGAGTTCTCGACTTCATACTTTACTCGATTGGTCACTTGTAATCAGTATAGCTCGACCTGACACTTATATTGTGGTCGTTTCATACACATGTGTTTCAACCTTGCCCACACACGATACCAACTAAGTCTTAGAGGAGAACAATACAATATCCACTTCAAGGGTCAACTTTCCAAGAAGGGTTTTCAACAAATTGGGCTCTTAGAGCACCACGACACACTTAATCCACACAATGGGATGAACAACTTTCAAAAGCATCTCCTCTAGTCCTAAGTGGTCAACACAACACAACAACACATTTTTAACAACACAACAGCTCAATAACACGACCTTTCAACAAAATAGCTAATATATCAACTTTACCCATCTTTACAACCTTACAACTCTATCATCTCAACATGCTTCAACAACACACTAACATTCCACACATGCAACAACATACAACTTATAAAAAAACTCCAACAACACACAACACATTTAACACTTAATAACAACTCAATCGACATGTTTTCAACTCATCTTCACATTAAAATATATCATATATTCCCACAACACAAAACAAAGCTGCACCCAACAAAATTTCTATTTCGCCCAATGCAAAGCTCAATTAGAGAGCTCCAAGCTCTCTCACACTCGGTGTGGAGAAAATCCCGCCCGATGCCGGTCTGGCAAAGACTCCCCAAGGAAATCTCGCTTGACATGGTAAGTGTCACACCCAGCGTAGGTTTGGCAGGGACCTACAAGGGTAATTACGCTTGGCATGGTAATTGCCACGCCTGGCGAATTAACCTCGAGGTCACCAGGGCCCTCTCACGCCCAACGCAAGGTGTCTCGCCCGTTGTTAAGGCTTGACAAAGACTCCTCTAAGGAAATCATCCCGATGTGGTAAATACCACACCCGACACCATATCAGTAGAGATCCCAACCTTCCATTTATTGATATCATGCCTAGCACCACCTCTTCCACGCCCAACACCACCTCTTCCATGCCTAGCACCATTCACCTAGAGACCCCCAATTTCACTTCACACTCAGTGCAACCAACTTTACGCCCAACTTGAACGTTAAAGTTGGGCATCTGATGAATGCCTGCCCAACATCATAAAGGCGCGCTTGGCGTAGATTCAAAACCAACACTTCAAGTTTGAAAATTTTCATCAAAACCAAAAATCTAAGACATCAATGGCACATGCAATCCAAAGGTAAGGCAACACTAACCACATATAACATAGAAACTCCAAGAATATCAGCATGCAACTCAAAAACAACTCAACTCATCTCTCTTTCCAAAGCAACTCAAAAACCCACTTTCAATTTCAACTTTCTCAACTTAAAACCCACACTCAACCAACGATTTCAAACAACACATAACTCATTCTTCAGTTCAACATTCGACAACGGAAATTCTAGCTTCCCTTACCTCATACGAAACGAAGCCAGATCTCTAACCTACACCAAGGAAGAAAACTCAACTCCACACGACCCCAATGACTTTATTCAAGGTTCTCCACCACCTGAATCATAAACAACACTACTTAGAAATGAAGCGGGGAAAAAAGAGAAGGAGATTGAAAGGAGAGAGTTCATGAACCAGAGTCCCTCTCTCTAGGATCTTTCTCTCTCAACACTTAAGGTCTCATACAAATTGTTATGATTACGATGTGAAAATTTAAACACTAACACTACTATAGGAGTCAATCAAGTTAAAAACTATAAATTTGGATATATTACCCAAACTCCTGTAATTAATTCGACTATGCAATTAAAAAAGTTGACTTTAGTGGGTTAAAATAATTTATGATCAACTAATTTCTATAATATATGCATGAAAATTAATCTCCTCAATTAAGTTAATTCAATTGAGAAGAGATTGTGATTTTTTCTAGTTTAAATATAATCTCAGTCTCTCTAATTTAGGACAAATATGTCATAATTAGTATTTTTAGACCCACATAATTTAAAGAGAAAAAAATTATCTTGATCTATATGTTCAAACATTTGTGATTTTGCCATACAAAATATAGTAAAAATATAACATCAAATCTAGCTATCAGTCGGGATGTTGATGAAGCCTATAGAGGCGTGTAATAAGATACTCATTCCTACTCTGTCAAATAAAATTTTGCTTTGTACTCATCCCATACACGCATGATTATCTTTTAAGTGAATATTTGCAAATTTTATAAATATCCGCAAATATTCATAGACATTTGTGAACTTTTTAAAAAATTAAAAATTACAAATAAATTTAAACTTGTATTTGATGTTAATTCTATTGAAATGTTAAAAATAAACAATTGACAATAATTTTAAATGTGCATCTAACATTAATTTTGCGAGATAAACATATAAATATTTAAGTAATTTTACTTAGTGTATTGTGAATAGGCCGAATACCCCCTCAGGCCAAGTACCCCTCAGGACGAGTACCCATCAGGCCAAGGAATAGGCCGATTACCCCTTCAAGCTGAATACCCATAAGGCCAATGAATGGGTCGAGCACCTGGTCGGCCAAAGAACAGGCCGAGTACTCCTTCGGCCAAAGAAAAGGCTGAGTACCCCCCTCGGCCAAAGAACAAGCCGAGTACCCCCTTGGCCAAAGAACAAGCCGAGTACCCCCTCGGCCATAGAACAGGCCGAGTACCCCTCTCGGCCAATGGACACGCCGAATTCCCCCTCGGCCGAAGAACATACCGAATGGGTATTCAGCTGTAATGAATTTACATGAGGTAAAGTATAGCAAGTATTGATTACGTTAAACACATCCACGTCAGCTATAATCAGTGTGCAAAACATAGTGCACCAACCCAATAATACAAAAGCCCACCAGACCCAGGAATGTCACTATAAATATGGTATTGATGGGACTGATGGGACAAGTATGATTATTTAATACAATAGCCTTTATTTCTCTGTGCCGAATACTCACTTGAGGGTCGAAGTGCCTTTGCAGGTACCCTCCCCACCACTCGAAGACAGGACTCGACCAGCATTTGGAACTTAAAGAGACTAGTCAAGAGGAAGGAGAGAAGGAGTGTTCATAGCAGGAACACTTAGTGGGTACCGATACCATACCCACTCCCGCCCTATTTATAAACATGTAAAAAAATACTCGTAACAGTTACCCACGAATATGTATTTAGGCTATTCATTTATTATCTGTGATGGATTTTATTCGTGGATACAAGTTCTTTTTGTCATCCTTACTTACCAGTTACCAAGTCTTAACAGCCAAACCATAGTTTTAAAATACAAATAGGTGGTTGACTAAATAAAGGTACTAGGCCAATAAATCATTGATTGAACTAATTGATCACTAGTTAAACCACATGAATGAATATAAATAAAATATAATATAGTGTATATATTATGTTTGTGAAACATGTAACATAAAAATTTATGGTTTAGGGGTCATGAAGTTTGTCTTCAAATGTTGGGAGGTATGAATCAATCATTACCAATAAACATTTTGTTATTTGTTACTTCCCCTATTCTTTATTTTTTTTCTTCACTTTAACTAATGAACTTATTCTAAGGAATGAGTAATTTTTAAAAACTAGAAGGGAGGTGTGTATCATTTAAATAGACCACGGGAGAGGTGAGTACAATTTTCCCTAAATATAAGCAAGTTTTAACTACTTATATTTTATTTAATGATATTTTATCTAAAATATATTTTCTTTAATGTATGACCTTTCAATTATACTACTTATTTTAACATTTATTACAAAAACAGTTTAGGAATAACATAATAAAATTAATATAATTTAATATAGATAATTATTTCTTTAATATATATAAGATCAATATTTTTTTGTTTATAATAGATAACGTAATGATTATATCTTACTATAAATTTAACTAGAATCACCACACCATCTCATAAAAAAACTTGATGTGTTATGCCATAAGAAAAGCATCACAATATAATGGAAAAATGTGTCCATTATTCAAATTTCAATCATCAAAAAATGTAAACAAATACTTTTAAATAAATTATTTGGAATTTATTAAGTGATTCATTGGTTAAACTTTAAAATCAATCAAGTTACACCAACTCAAATTGGGTCCATAACATAACTAATCAGATAAAAGATTTGGATAGACAAGACTACTAATTCTCGATTCAACCAATTAATTTGAGTCAATTTTTAAAATTATTGCCAACAAATGACATCAAAACTACTTTGATGTCGCACAACTTACTCTTTCTAATCATACTAATAATACTAAATATGATTTTGAGAAACTAAAATAAATTTTTTTAATATAGACTAAATTAAAATTTAAATATACACAACGAAAAACATTATCCTATATTTAAGAAATTAAAAATATATTTAAAGCAATATTTTTATAAAAAAAATGTTATAAATCTCGATAAAATGTTTATAATCTATTAATTAAATAACTAATTATTTAATTAATATACCTATCAATGACATACTAGTTAATTAATTAATTATTATAAGAGAATTAAATTAAAGTCAAAGTAAACCCCAAGCGTGTTGATAGCAAAACTAGGAGAAGTGAAAGATGTTCTTCTCCATGGATTTGCTTAGGCCGGATCTTCTTCAATGGAGGATGAATTCTTCAACTCAAGAACACTTGCAAGCTATGAACTCACGGATGAAATCAACCTAGAACTAGGAGAGAAGCATCCAAGCTCAAGCATCAATGGAGAGCACACTTCAAAGAGGAGGATTCTAGGTGAATTCCTAAGGCTTTTGAAGATGAACTCAAGGAGACTTTGAGAGGAAACTCGGCACTATGGCTCACAAATTTCATTAAGGTTCAAAGTAACATACAAATGAGTGAAGGAGGTGTCTAATAGGGTCCGGATGCAAGCACTTGGCGCCAATGTGAAGGAGTCACATGTGGCGCCAAGTTTGAATTCAAAATTCAAAAATTTTTGAATTCAAACTTCACACACACATGGCATGTCCGGTCACACTAGGCTAAGTATCCATTTAGGTTGAATTTGAGTGACATTTAGGGTTGAATTTGTGTCACACTTGTTCAGCCCATGTGGCGCAAACAATGTGACTCCAAATTCAACTTAAATGCAACTTAAATTTAACCTAATGTTGCCTAATCCTTAATTTTAATAATTCCTCCTTAAATCCTAAGCTAAGGACCCAAATACAATGGTCCAACAAATACAATGGAAAGGAAAAATTACAAGAATGAAAATGAGCCCAATATTGGGTACCAAAAGCCCAAAGGCCCATGAAGCCCAAAACTAGGCCCAACAAGCCTAAACCTTAAAATGCTACTCTATGTGGTCCAAAATACAAGACCAAAATATATGATACCTATACTAACATTATGTATACAAAACATATGAAAATAGCTATAACAAAATATGGCCCATGAAAAGTTCCACTTGGGCCTTCCCAGGCCCATCGGGCCTATTGGGCCTTGACTGGCCCAAACCTTCATCTCTAGCCCACTCCTCTTGGATCTTTTAATGTGTCTCCTCTTGCTCTCCCAAGTATGATTCCATCATCCCCTCCCTCTTGAAAAGGATTTGTCCTCAAATCTCGAGGATGAATGGAAGTAGAAAAATCAATACCTACAAAGAAAGCATTCGAAGAATAAAAAGTGAGAGGGTAAGAAAGAAGAGTAAAAATCCTAAAAGGAGTCCTAATATCTAACCTAACAAAGAAAGGGAAAATATTAGACTCTCTAGAACTAGGCTTCTCTTCTAAGCATAACCTAGAAATAAAACCTAGAAATGTAAAGACACTATGACTAAAACAATGAAAAGTATGATTTCTAAACACTACTATATCTTGCCTAAAGTACCCTAAATGGTAACCTAGGCTTTTCCTAAGAGATAAAGAAAAAATTACTAGAAAACGCCCTAGACAATTTTGGATTTGATTGTTTGCTAGATGCTCATAATCATATAAACTATATTTATCTTGTAGGGAAGAAATCATATTAAGTTCAAAAGAGGAAGAACTTCCCATAAGATCAAACATAGAATATAGATTATTACAAGTTAGATCTACTAAACAATGTAAACCCAAAATTGGGTGCTTTATGACATTAAAAGAAATACTTCCTTCCTTGTGCACCTTCAAGGAAGTAGTATAAGGAGTAACACTAGGTATAGTCCACTCCCTCTTCACTATATCTCGAAGTTGAGAAGAATTCTTTGCTTGAAATTCATTTTGTTCCTCATTCTCAACTTTAAGAGAAGTGGCAGCATTAGGATAAGAGTCAAGATTTTTATGAATAAAGAGAGTTCTTGGGTAAGCTTGTGTGGTCATGAAATAACTCTCTTTTGTCACAAAAGTCTTAGTGGAGTCCCCTTGATCCACACTCTTTCCTTCTTTTTTTTCTTTGTTTATTTTCTTTTTCATTTGTTTTTGATCCTCAAACACTTGGGGTGGTGTCAAAGGATTAAAAACAATTTCTTTATTTTTATGAGTGAAGGTTATTTTGTTAGTAAGGCCATCATGTATAGTTTGCTTATCAAATTGTCATGGCCTACCAAGCAAAATATGACAAGCTTCCATAGGGATCACATCACATAAAACTTTGTCTTTATAATCCCCTACAGAAAACTTGACCTTCACTTGTTGATTCACCTCCAATTCCTCACCTTCATTGAGCCAATGAAGTTTATAAGGGTGAGGGTGAGGAATGGTGGTAAGGGCTAACTTGTTAACCAACCTTGTACTACAACAATTTGAACATGATCCACTATCAACAATAAGAGAACAAGTTTTTTTAGAAACTAAACATCTTGTGTGAAAGATGTTCTCTCTTTGTGATAGTGAAGTGGGATAAGGTTGACTTCCAAGAAGCCTTTTGACCATAAGAAGATCACCATCAACAGGATATAACTTTTCAATTTGAGGGTCTTCTTTGCTAGTCTCACTATCACTTGAAGTGGTAGAACTAGATTCATCAAGGCTACTATAAATGTCTTGTCCTCTCAAAATCATGACCTTTTTAGTTGGACATTGAGAAGCTATATGGCCTCTCCCAAGACATTTAAAGCATTTGATGTCACTAGTTTTACTACTAGAAGTGACAACATTTTTATTTTTATCATTTTCTTTTTCTTTTTCTTGACCTTTACTAGAGTTTTTAGAAGAGTCATATTGACCCTCCCTCTTGTCCTCTCTCTTGATATAAGAGCTAGATTGAGTTTTGCCTTTTCTTAAATTTTGTTGTTCCACCCTTATACAAAGTTGGACCAAATCATCAAGGTCCCTATAAGGGAGTAACTCAACTCTATCTCTAATATCAAAATTGAGACCACTTAAAAATCTAGCAATGGTCAACCTTTCCTCTTCCCTTATGCCAGCCCTCATGAGATACAACTCCATCTTTTGTCTATACTCCTCAACACTCATATTCTTTTGTTGGAGTCTTTGGAGCTTATCCATAAGCTCCCTACTATAATAAGAAGGTATGTGCCTTCTTCTCATAGCACTCCTCAACTCATTCCAATAAGTGATTGGAGGGTCATTGTGAAGTCTTCTCTCTCTCTCTAAGGATGTCCACCAATACATAGCTTGTCCTTGGAAAGCTAAGGTGGCCAAGGGAACTTTTCTTTCTTCACCTACTTGGTGACAAGTGAAGATTTGCTCCACTTTCATTTCCCAATCCAAGTAGGCATCCACATCTTCTTTACCATGAAAGTAAGGGAGATCAACCCTTGATTCCCTCACTTTGTGTTCTTTAATGACTCTCCTAGGTGTTGGTTGATAGTAAGCATCCATTTGGATACTACCATCATTATTTTGACTTTGAGAATCATTGGAGCTCTTGGTTGAGCTCCTTGAAGAACCTTTTGGACTTTTATTTTTATTTAATTTTTTTAAAAGTTTTTCTTCTCGTTGCTTAATCTTTAGAATCTCTTGTTCCAAAGCCATGATTTGTACTTCTTTTTCAAGTTTTTCTTTTTGTTTTTGAAGTATCTCATCATTTTTCCAAAGTTTTAGTGCTTCAACCTCCTTGGCAATTCTTTTAAAACTTTTAGGAGTATCAAAATCACTACTATTTGGAGAATGGTGACTCATGATTAAGCAATGAGATTTTTTTATGCTATGCAAAAAGATGTAAAATATTTTTGGTATTTTCTAGGAATGAAAATAGCACTTGGAAGTCTAAGTGTACAAGTTGCACTATCAAGGGAGGTGAGCTACAAAGAGCCACTTAATAACCAAGCCTTTTCAAGTGGAAATCACTAAACTCCTTTGTGGTACTTCCAATTTCCCAAAACTTTTCACAAAAATTTTGTATGCTTTTCACAAAATTTGTTTGTTTTTGGAACTAACTAGGCGTGAACAATTAACGCTACACAATTCTAGACGTTTATAGGCAGCAAAGTAAAGCAATTAAGTACAATAAAACTTAAAAGAAGCAAGAACAAGTAGCTAGTCGGATAACCCTAAGTGGAAGCTTGAAACATATGAAATTTCCAAGCCACTTCCACTAGTACTACACGTGAGATGCTATCAAGGATGTAGATATACCTGACCAGCTTCTTAATACTCCCTCCAAGCTTTACAAATTGGTTTAAAATACAAGAGATTTAGCAAAAATGTAAACTAGCCTAGAAAGCAAATAAAGTGGTGGCTTTGGTGACCAATTAGTGACGGATTTTGTGCCAAACTTTTCCAACACTTAAACAAGTGTTTAATCCGCCACTAATCCTTCAAAAGATGCTGTTGGACCTGCAAAATAAACACAACAAAAGAGGTTAATGTGGCTGCCTCACAAGGTGATAGGATGGATCACTCAAGTGAAGGAAGTTTAGGAGAAGTTTTGGTCACTAAATTAGGTCAAATTTTTAGGTCTTAGTGTCCAAACTTTTCCTACTCTTTGTTGAGCAATGCTTGATCCTTGAGCAAGGATTTGAGGCCACTTCCAGCACAGGAATTTATAGAAAGAAAACTAGACAAGCAACAAAGCACAATTTGGAAAGCTTATACCAAAAAATTAAGAGTAATATGTGTATATGACAAGACTCAAAGAGGTTCAATAAGTAAAACTGAAAATTAAGACTCCAAATAAAAGCTAGCACTCAGAGAGAAGAGTTCCTAGATAGGTACTAGAATAGATGAACAAAACAAAAAAAATTTGAAAGCAATTGGACAAGTATAGCAAAATTAGTAGCCAAAACAATAACAAGGAACCAAATGAATTTTCACCAATGTACACCTCTCGGCTTTTGTATTTTAAATTGTATTATATATTTTTTTTTTAATTCTTTCTTTTTCCAGTATCAAATTAAGATTCCAGAGAGTGTTTTTGCCTTTTATTTCAAATTTTTCTAAAGTTTCAAGCTATAGAAACCGAGAATACAAATCAGCCAAAAATTAGGTCAAATTTCAAGTGAGAATGATAAACTAGTGCACTAGTTTTAGGTTTTGGTTTGGATTCATTTTGAACTATTTTTCTTTTGAACTTTACGTCTTTTCTTTTGTTTTAGGCTCTGTTTTATCTCTGTTTTTCAGCCTCTAAATTTTTTTTTTTTTTTATTAAATTTGAATCCACAAGAAAGTGCACTAGAAATAGGATTACACTTGAAAATTTTTTTTAGAAGATTTTTAATGGAAGGTGATTTGAAAACTTAAGAACACAAAGGAAACCTAACTCTAAGGAAACTTACTAGAACTAATAGCAAGTTATGAACACAAAAAGGCAAAAGAAAAAGCACATATAGGAGGCAAGAACAATAGGTAAACCGAAAGCAATATATGGACACAAAACTCAAAATAAAACTAGGTTAAACATGCTATTCAAGGAATTTGCAACAAGTAAGGACTAAACACAAACTTCTAAGACAAAACAAAGATTTAAAAACAAAATCTAAATGCAATGCATGAGGTCCAATCACGGACACATACAAGGAATGGAGAGACTCAAAATAAACTCAAAATTAGCACAAAGCAAATAGTTCCTAACAAGTTGATTATGGAAGAAAAATCAAGACAATCAACAATGGATCTATGAACTCAATAGCATCAAAATATAGATCCGAATTGAAACTCAATTAAGACAAACATAAGAACACAAAGAACACAAAAATATTCGGACCAAAAACAAGATGAAGAACTTATCTCCTTGAAGACCTTGCTCTGATACCAAAAATGATAGCAAAACTAGGAGAAGTGAAAGATGTTCTTCTCCATGGATTTGCTTAGGCCGGATCTTCTTCAATGGAGGATGAATTCTTCAACTCAAGAACACTTGCAAGCTATGAACTCACGGATGAAATCAACCTAGAACTAGGAGGGAAGCATCCAAGCTCAAGCATCAATGGAGAGCACACTTCAAAGAGGAGGATTCTAGGTGAATTCCTAAGGCTTTTGAAGATGAACTCAAGGAGACTTTGAGAGGAAACTCGGCACTATGGCTCACAAATTTCATTAAGGTTCAAAGTAACATACAAATGAGTGAAGGAGGTGTCTAATAGGGTCCGGATGCAAGCACTTGGCGCCAATGTGAAGGAGTCACATGTGGCGCCAAGTTTGAATTCAAAATTCAAAAATTTTTGAATTCAAACTTCACACACACATGGCATGTCCGGTCACACTAGGCTAAGTATCCATTTAGGTTGAATTTGAGTGACATTTAGGGTTGAATTTGTGTCACACTTGTTCAGCCCATGTGGCGCAAACAATGTGACTCCAAATTCAACTTAAATGCAACTTAAATTTAACCTAATGTTGCCTAATCCTTAATTTTAATAATTCCTCCTTAAATCCTAAGCTAAGGACCCAAATACAATGGTCCAACAAATACAATGGAAAGGAAAAATTACAAGAATGAAAATGAGCCCAATATTGGGTACCAAAAGCCCAAAGGCCCATGAAGCCCAAAACTAGGCCCAACAAGCCTAAACCTTAAAATGCTACTCTATGTGGTCCAAAATACAAGACCAAAATATATGATACCTATACTAACATTATGTATACAAAACATATGAAAATAGCTATAACAAAATATGGCCCATGAAAAGTTCCACTTGGGCCTTCCCAGGCCCATCGGGCCTATTGGGCCTTGACTGGCCCAAACCTTCATCTCTAGCCCACTCCTCTTGGATCTTTTAATGTGTCTCCTCTTGCTCTCCCAAGTATGATTCCATCACGTGTGGTTCAACGGTAGGGGTTGATCCACGCTTAAGCAAGGTCAGGGGTTCGAATCCTGCCTTGTGTATGCAGCCGCGTTAAATCTTGGGGCCAGCTATCCCACCCTTTGAGGTGCCTCGTGTATGCAGCCGCGTTAAATCTTGGAGCCAGCTATCTCCCTCTTTGAGGTGCCTCCAACGTAGCGAGGAGATTAGTCAATGAACGAACCTCAGCTATCTCCCTCTTTGAGGTGCCTCCAACGTAGCGAGGAGATTAGTCAATGAACGAACCTAAAAAAAAAAAAAATTAAAGTCAAAGTAACGTGAGGAAATGAAAATGTGTGAAAAAATAATTTATTGTTACTAGGGATGAAATATTTTTTTGGCTCATAGTAGTGTTTAAGAGAAAGTCCTCCTTAGTCAATCTCTCTCAAGTCTGAACCATGTTGTGAGGTTACTTCTCATCACCCCTTTTCCTTTTCCTCCAAATAATATAAACCCTAATCCCCAATTCCTTCCCTCCATCATCCGCCAACCCAATCGAATCGATCCCTCGCTTCTCCCTCCGCGCTCCGTCGCTAGGGTTCGTCTTCTTCCTCTCTCAATTTCTCCGATTTTCGTTTTCCGTTTCTCAATTGAACTCTGTAGGGTTCGGATTCTGATTCGCGAGGGAAGATGAGCACGCAGAAGAAGAGGGCGTTCCAGATAGAAGCGTTCAAGCACCGCGTGGTGGTGGATCCCAAGTACGCTGAGAAAACGTGGAAGGTTCTGGAACATGCTATTCACGAGATATATAACCACAACGCTAGTGGACTTAGCTTCGAAGAGCTCTACAGGTGGATTCGTTTGCTTAACGCTTCTTCGATTTCAATACTCTGAACTGTGTGTGAATTCTGCGATGCTTTTCTTAATTTGTGTTTTTTAAGAAATGGTGTGGTTTTGTTTTGTTGTGTTCTTTTTGTGATTCTGTGGCATTTTTTTTAAGTGACGTGCGTTATCGAGGATTTGTAGTGGAATGTTTAAGCTGTGTGTATTAGGAGTTGTGGGTGAATTGCTTTGCTGAACATTTTGTTTATGTGTGGAAATTTGAACTGTGAATTATAGGATTATTCTGGTGTTAGTATTTCGCATAACGAGGTCGTGTTAAGAGAGATAGAGATGAAGATCTTTTAATTTTGATATGACTCCACGTGTGTACTGTTTTTTTTATATCTATCTCTTTCTTCATGTAATTTTTGTCGTGTGAAAAAAGGCTAACAAGAGAGGATCCATTTCTCGTCATGTGACTATACATGAATGGTCAGGATTGTTTTAATTAATGCTAAACTAACCATCCATTTTTATCACAAGGTTGGGATTCACTTCTTGTACTCTCTAATATCATGATACGCTTCCATGTGTGTGTGTAAATATTTTGGTACTCCCTTTGGACTTATATTTAAGCAAAAATAACTAATTTCACTGGGATTGAGAAAATTCATTAAATGTATTTAATTTTTACAATTTCATATAAAATATACACTACATTTCCTAGAATACCCTACATTTCCTATAATGACATTCATGATAGATAGTTTTCTCATTTATTACCATAAGAGTATTTTTGAATTGAGAACATTAAATAAGGTTGACTTGATTGAAATTTGTTTATATTTCAGTTAAAAAAATTTAAGCATTTTTTGCTTATATATAGATCCAGAGGGAGTATTTTTTTTTATTGGTTTACTCCCCCCCTTTGATTGCCAAGGAAGATTTTCAATTGTTTTTTGAGGTGTTTGAATTTTCATGTTGTTGTCTTGGAATTACTATTGAATTTGTTGATTTTTTGAGGGCCCTTAGTAGCCAATGTATAACTCATCCAATTACCGAACATGTTATTTTTGCATCCTGGGTTATGAACATTTTACAACCTTTGAATTTTCCTGTACACAAGTTACACAGGGCTGCTCAAGGTCGTTTTACTTTTAGGATGTAATTTGATTTCTGTTCAGATATACCTGAAAGCATACATGCTCTTATCCTGTTTGTTGGTTGCGTTGGGTGTTACAACTTGTAAATGTTGATAGAGATTATTATATAGTACATATTACATTAGAACATTCCCCGTGATGCTATTTGGCTATCGTAGATGATTATGTGTTTTGTAGGTCAGTTCGGCAGCTTTAGCTCATTCTTATTCAGATAGACAAGAAAATGAATAGTGTTCTCAGCTTAGTTTCACATACCATTTAGTGAGAAGAAAAAACTCATGTTTTTAAGATCTCAATCTGTATTTACTCAAATGATGCCACAGATGTCCATTAAACTTGTCATTTATTAATAATTTATAATTGCAAAGAAATCAAGAGTTTTATATGATTAGTGCTATGCGATAGGACTATAGTTTAGTTTTTATTTAAATTAGTTGAATGTCTAAGCTTGCTTAAATAATATTTATTATAGATCACCTTACGATTCTTCATATCTGTGTTTATATTTTTTGAAATTTCTGATCATTGTGATCTGCCCATTCAGGAATGCTTATAATATGGTGTTACACAAATTTGGCGAGAAACTTTACACAGGACTTGTGACGACCATGACTTCTCATCTAAGGGAAATTTCTCAATCAATTGAATCTGCTCAAGGAGAAATTTTCTTGGATGAGCTCAACAGGAAGTGGGTAGATCATAACAAGGCATTGCAAATGATCAGAGATATACTGATGTACATGGATCGAACTTTTATACCAAGTAACCATAAAACTCCTGTTCATGAGCTTGGATTGAATCTTTGGAGAGATGTTGTGATCCATTCCAGCAAAACTCAGGCTAGGCTTCTAGATACACTTCTCGAGCTTGTGCTCAGAGAAAGGAATGGTGAAGTAATAAACAGAGGATTGATGAGAAATATAATAAAGATGTTAATGGATTTGGGTTTGCCTGTTTACCAGCAGGACTTTGAGAAGCATTTTCTTGACGTTTCAGCAAATTTTTACTGTCGTGAGTCCCAGAAATTCATTGAATCTTGTGATTGTGGTGATTATCTCAATAAAGCTGAGAGACGTTTAAATGAAGAAATGGAGAGAGTATCTCACTACTTGGATCCTAGAAGTGAGTCAAAGATAACTAATGTGGTGGAGAAGGAGATGATTGAAAGTCATATGCACACTCTAGTTCATATGGAGAATTCAGGCCTAGTTAGTATGCTTGTGGACGACAAATTTGAAGACTTGCAAAGAATGTATAACTTGTTTCGCAGGGTGCCTACTGGGCTCACAATTGTTAAAGAAGTCATGACCTCTTTTGTACGGGATACAGGTAGGCAGCTAGTTACGGATCCTGAAAGGTTGAGAGATCCTGTGGATTTTGTTCAACGTCTCTTGGATTTGAAGGATAAATATGACAGGGTTATTACTATGTCATTTAACAATGACAAGACATTTCAGAATGCCTTGAATTCCTCTTTTGAATATTTCATCAATTTGAATGCCCGGTCTCCAGAGTTCATTTCTTTGTTTGTGGATGACAAACTTCGCAGAGGGTTGAAAGGGGTTGGCGAGGAGGATGTGGAGATTGTACTAGACAAAGTCATGATGCTTTTCCGGTACCTACAAGAGAAAGATGTGTTTGAGAAGTATTACAAGCAACACTTGGCAAAAAGGCTTCTTTCAGGGAAGACTATATCTGATGATGCAGAAAGGAGTTTGATTGTTAAGCTCAAAACAGAATGTGGATATCAATTCACTTCTAAGTTAGAGGGCATGTTTACTGACATGAAGACTTCACATGATACTATGCAGGGTTTCTATGGATGCAATAGTATTGAGTTGGGGCATAGCCCTACGCTATCTGTGCAGGTGCTTACAACAGGGTCATGGCCTACTCAACCTAGCCCTCCGTGTAATCTTCCAACTGAAATACTGGGTGTATGTGACAAGTTCCGGACATATTATCTTGGCACCCACAATGGAAGGAGATTGTCCTGGCAAACCAATATGGGGACTGCTGATTTGAAAGCAACATTTGGTAAGGGCCAAAAGCATGAGTTGAATGTTTCGACATACCAAATGTGTGTACTCATGCTTTTCAACAACGCTGATCGGTTGAGTTGTAAGGAGATAGAGCAGGCTACAGCAATACCCATGTCAGATTTGAGGAGGTGCCTTCAGTCTCTGGCCTGTGTCAAAGGAAAAAATGTTCTTCGAAAAGAGCCAATGAGCAAGGACATAGCTGAGGATGATGCATTCTTCTTCAATGACAAATTCACAAGCAAGTTCTTCAAGGTAAAGATAGGGACTGTTGTTGCGCAGAGGGAGTCTGAACCAGAAAACCAAGAAACTCGGCAAAGAGTCGAAGAAGACAGAAAGCCACAGATTGAGGCTGCAATTGTGAGGATAATGAAGGCTAGGCGGACTCTAGATCATAACAACATCGTTGCTGAGGTCACAAAGCAGCTGCAGTCACGGTTTTTGCCTAATCCTGTTGTTATTAAAAAACGAATTGAATCCCTTATTGAGCGTGAGTTTTTGGAGAGGGATAAAGTGGACAGAAAACTGTATCGCTATCTTGCTTGAACTGTTTTATGTGCTTTTGTTTTGGCAAGGCACCTATGTGATTCTGTCTGTCTTAAGTTTGAGTGCTCATTACAAATTGGCAAAAGTTGTGAAACTCTTCTTTGCATGCCCAACAAAACCTAAGACATGTTAGGGTCACTTTTTTGCTGGCTGCAAAACTTTATTATCTTTTAAGCTTCTTATTTCTCAATAGCAATTAACCAAATATTTTTTTAAAGCTTATACCCCTCTAATCTGTGATATATTTTTCAATCAGTGGATTTGGAATTACGTAATCAACCACACTGCCTGTGAAAGAAGCATCTACCAGAAATGATTAAAAGCTAGAAAAGAAGCTTTTACTTAATTGAATAGCATATCTGTCAAACATTCTTGTGCTCATTGAGTTAAGGTCTTGGCCCCTAATTTAAGGAAATAAGTTATTCTGTTTTGCTGTTTATTATGATGGAGCTGCTGATGTGTGGGCAGTTAGGATAATTGGATCACAATTTGCAGTATAACTGATTCGTTTGTTACCCAAATGATTGAAGACTACTAGGAGATTTGTCTATGTCTATAAATAATCTCAGTGTTTCATCTGGCCGGGCTGAGTGATGAAATTTCTTCTGGTTTTATAATTTTATAAACAATAATTTGAATATTTTGTTTGGACTAATAAAAAGTTATTGGAAGCAGGAATGAAAAATGTTTCGTGTTTTATCCCATAATGTCCTATCTCATTCTGTTTGTCTCATCTCGTCCCACTTAGTTAAATGAGATCAAAAATTCAATTTACTTCATTTAATAATTTAAAAAATATATATATTATATATAATTTTTTTAAATAATTAGATAAATAAACATTATTTTTTAGTAAAAATTAATTTATACATAATAAATAGAATAAAAAAATTCATAATATATATATATATATATATATATATATATATATATATTAGTGATATCTTAATAAAAAAAAATAATCAAAAGAATTAGTGAGTTAATCCCTCCCACAAGTTAATGGGTTGATGATGACAAAATGAACATGTTGCATTCAACAAAGATGAGTAATGTAAGTTGGATTGAAGAGTCAAATTCATTTTGTCAATTCTAATTGAAAGTATTATTTTTATGTACTTACTATAATTGTACAATATTAACTAATTACAAACATGTTATTTTTTTGATAATGATCGAGTCTTTTTATAAAGAGGATTATTCTATTTGTTGTACATAGTTTTTGGATAACTTTGTTCCTATAACCACCTCTCAAATTATTCTTTCTCTTTTTACATTTTTCAAAAACTATCCTTACAAACTACACTTTCTAAAAATAAATTATTATTAACTGCTCATTTATATTAATTTTTATTTCTTAAATATTCACAGAAACATGAAATGTCCTTTTTCATTAGTTTATTATAAAAACAATAAATTTTTATTGTAATTATAATAACCAAAGTATTAATTTTTTTTAAAAAATATTTATTTAAAAACAATATTTTTTAAATTATTGAAATAAGAATTAAAAAATATTTATATATATAATATTTATTGAAATTGAAATAAATAAAATTTATTTTTGAGTAATAATTAATTTAGACAACATATATATTATATAATACCAAACATAGAAATAAGATTTATTTAAATTTCTGAAAAATCTTATTTAAAGAAAAAAATATTTATTCAAATTCTCCAAAAAAAATCATTTAAATAAAAATACATTAGTTTATTGTACAATGTATGAAAATTAAATTTTCAAAAATAATTGAAATAACAATAATTGAAAATTTTATGATATTTTTTTGTTTTCATTAAGAGATAAGTTTTCTTTTTAATATTGAGTTTTTTTATATAAAAAGATAGATGAATAAAAGGAAAAATAAAAATAAAAAGTTGAAATATATTCTTATTCAATTGTAAATATGTTATAACATATTTGTTCTTATTAAATTGTAGATATGTTATACAAATGTTGATATTGATATTATTATATTTGTTTTTTTTAATTGTTATTAGTACCTTATAGGTAGGAATTAATAAGAATAAATTAATAATACTTTAATAGAACAACTATGACCCAATAAGTATAATATCCACCTAAGTTTTATGAAGATAAAAGAAAGAGATTAAGGTTACCTATAAAATATAAGGGAGACAATATGAGAAATGAGGAGGAAAAAAAAATGAAAAGAATAAGGTTTGCTACTCAAGTCATAGAATTTATTTTTGTGCCTTCTTTCAAGTGAGTGCTTACCATTTCCTTCTCAATCCTTTTTTCATTATGTTGCTTCCTCCTTTACTAGTGATGTTGTTAATCTTAGTTTTATTTTTGAATATTTATCGAGAATGTAGGAGAGTGTTGATTTGTAGGATCCATGAATTAATGTTGAAAACATAAGAGTGTGATATTATTTTATTCTTAATAGCGATTTGGGTCGTGAGTAAAGAGGTGATCTTAAACTTAAACTTTAATTGTCTAAAATTATGTGATTGCTAACAAATGGAGTGTAATTCTCTAGTTCTTGAAGTGTCAAATATTAAATGACATGTTTAATTGTATAAGATTGTCATAAAGCCTTTATGTTTTTGGTGTGTTTGAAATGAAATTAATGAATTGATCCTATATTTAATTCAAATCTACAATGCTAATAATAGTGAGAAAAAAACTACGATGCTATTTCGATTCTATATTGACCTAACTTGTATTTGGAATTGTTATGAACTCACGTGAGTGTTTTGTGAGGTTTGGGAATCATTGAGAAAAAACTTTAGGTGTAAAAATATAATTTTGCAACATTTTGTTATTGCTTAGTACTAAACACAATAATTTTATATAACATCATGTTTTTTTTAACTTGTATAAAAATGTGATTGAAATTAATTATAAGAGAAAAATAATTTTTTAAATAAGAAATTTAAATTAGTAGTATGTATGGTTTTATGTGACAATTTTTTTTGTAAAATTTAAATTAAGCAAAATTAGAGATGTAAAGTTTAGTGTAAAATTACACTATGTAAATTAGCAAGCATTGAAAAATAATTTATTAGTACATCTCTAGATCATTAATACATATTTTAAGGTAAAATTCTTTCTAACTTACTATTTTTAATTTAACAATATTATCTTTTTTTAGTAAACTAACTTAATCCATTTTTGGTTAAAGGAATTTAAATTTCAAATTGCCATAAAAGGGGATTTCTTCTTTGGCTATCCTACCCCTTATTATCCAAAATATTTTTCTTTTTTTACTATGCACAAAGTCAATTCCTTTTACACTACTATTAAGCTTGTTCTACAAAAAAATTCAACTTATGCTCAATTGAAAGAACTAGAGTTATTGAATGAAAATGACTTCAAGTGTAAGAATTTTATTTAAATGATTTAGTTTACAATCTCTCTAATTATAACAATGTAATTATTGTTAGTCATAGGCAATGTAATTAATAGCAAAATTTATAATCTTTTTTGTTTAAATGAGAAAAATATGATTAAAAGAAGAATGTCTCCATTTAATTTGAAAATTAGTGGGCAGCTCTATTTATAAAAGTACACTAATGCTTTAGAATAATTGATTTTACCTTTGACAACATCTCAACTATCATTTGTAGGATGTAATTCAATAACTATGATGATAAAGTTTTTCTTTCAAGTATTTAATATCGACTCAAGCAAGATTATTATTGGCGTTAAAACATTTTCTTTAGGTACTTAATACAATTGTATACCTAAAGACTCAAGATCAAGATCACTAGTTAATTTGGAATAAACCTACGCCAGTTGATTGACACGCTCAATGGTTTATAACAAGTGATTCTAATTATGATTTATCTTTTAAATCTAAAAGATAAGTTAGAACAACCTCAAACTAGTTAATCAACATGCTCGATGGTTTAGAAAAAGTGATTATAACAATTAATATGAACCTCATATAGATCTTAAATTTAACAATTTTTAAGAAAAATATAGAAATATAAAAAGGAAAATTAATGGATTGGGGTAAGAAAAGGAAGAACAACTCCAAAACCCTTAAGGACTAACTAGTTGAGGAAGATTTGCTATTTTAAATTAGGAAATTCAAATATAATAAACAAACGTAGTTCCTAAGAACCTAGAGAGTTTTCTCTCACAATGCATGAAACTTCATTCCAAATTGAGACAAAATTGACTACAATGTCAGTGTTTAGCCTATTTATAAAAGATCCAAAGGTTACCAAGGTCCAAAGAAAAACTAAAGTAAACTCACACATAAGCAAACCCACTAATGATGTGCCTACCATAATAATCCCATTAAGGATCCAAAAAACACAAAAGAAAGAGACTTAGGTCCAATACGAATGACTAGGCCAACAAAGTCGTCCAAATATAAAATATGTCTAGTCTATGAATTCTCCTCAAGTTTTTCCAAGTGTAGCTCCTTGGTTAGATCTCCATCACAATGAATTATCTTTTGAACTTAGAAGAATGCATGTGGCTGAAACTTTCGCTTTAACCAAGGATTGAATCCAAGTCCCTTGAGATTTTGTAAACAATATGAACCACTAGATGTCATTAGTAAATGGACGATAAAAATAAGTTTCACACTATATCTTTAATATAAAATTAATATATTAATTCATGCGATTCAACCAAGTTAATCATTGATTTAGTTACGATAATACTAGTACCATCCTCTATAAATGCTTTTTTTTAGGATTGAAAAGTTTGGATCAAGTTCATTATATTAAGATTTTAAAGAAATATAATTAGCTTGACCATAAACTAATATGTTCCCCTATGACCATATTCTTAAGGCTTTTAATAGCACAATGACAATGTTAATCAATTTGAGTATACGAGCAAATCAAATCATTGGTAGCTTTAGTGTGTTATTGATTTTACTGGGCATGATAACTTAAGTTGTGGAGTTATTATGTAGGTTTATCGGAAATCCGAGTTATTGAAAGGTTTATAAGGTACCTTAAAAAGGACATGAACTTATGATTACATGATTAAAGGTTTCCCATTATACTAAATAGTTACAATGATGTTGATCAAAATTTCTATTTGGGTGACTTTGTTGGAAATCCTACATCGATTAAATGTATAACTAAAATAGAGTATATAAATGGGGATGATCTTTACCTTATAAAATAATTTTTTATGGTTGATTTTGGCTCAAGTCTACTTTCTAAAATGGTATTAAAGTCTATTTCAATAATTATTGTTGGGCATACTAAGTCAATTGTTATTGGATTGTTATTAGACTAATCACAAATGTCGAAACTTGTAAATTTCTTATTTAAGATGTCCAATTCTTAGCATAAGTCGTGAGGGGATCGTGTTAGAGATTTCACATTAACTAGTGGTATAACCAAAATAGTAGTGGAAAAATCTCTAACTTACAAGCTAATTTTTTAGGTTTGAGTTAAGTATTTTACATAAATGATTAGCAAATTCAATTGGCAAGCTCTGCGAACATACAAAAATAAAACAATTTTTTTATTTCACATATTCGTAAAATAGCTACAAATTTTAAAAATCAAAAAGGAAATATGCTCAACAATTGGCTTCTAGATGCTTTGTACAGAGTCAAAATGACTTTGTAAACTTGTTTCCTTATGTTTCCAAATGAACCAATGCCATTTCTGGTTGCATAGGCATATTTTGGGTTGAGGTTTACAAACTTAGGTATGTGGTGTCAGATTCTAGATGAAATAATAGTGTTTGGAGTAACAAATGAGACCAAAAAGTTTTCAATTATAGATGTTCGTAAAACAATATTGTTGTTTTACAATCAATAAATTAAGGAAATTAAATAAAAGACACGTAAGTAATTGAATACAAAAGCAAATGAGTTTCATAATACATTAAGAGTTTGTTACAAAAAACCCTTTCACTGTGCATGGTCATAATTTAATCTTTGGAGAGCCGAATTCCTTCCTGTGTGTGTGTGTAAAATATATTTATAATAACATAATTGAATAAATAGTATTTTTAGTATGATAATAAAAAACATGTATAATAAAAAAAATAGTTATGTATTTTCTTTATATTGTTTGTATAAGTTAAATATTAGAAGATGAAAAATAATATTTTAATAAGATAAATATAAATAAACAATAATATTATTATGTTTATAAATTTATATTTTTATGTAAATTTATATAAGTTAGAAGATGAAAATTTATGTTTTTTTATGTAAATTTTTATAAGTTAGAAGATGAAAATTTATATTTTTATGTAAATTTTTATAAGTTAGAAGATGAAAAATGTTATTTTTATAAGTTGAATAAAAATGAAAATAATTTTATGTTTATATAATTGATTTTATTAATAGAATTGATAAAATTTAATAAGTTAGTTAGTATTAAATATATTTATTTATTAAAAATTAAAATTATTTTTAATTTAAAATGTATACCTAATGAAAATAATTGAGGAATAGAAAATTTTTTAGAAGTTGCAATGACATTTATAAAATTAAATAATTACGTTTATCAAACTTAAAATCCATTACAACAAAAATCAATGGTGGCAGGAACTAAATGCATTACTAATATTTGGACATGTCTTCCTAATATAACGAGGGGTGTGATAATAAGAATAATTTTTTACACGATTATGTTGTTCTCTAATGTCTATCTCTGTTCTAATCCTGTTGGACATGGACCGACCCTTGGAAGTTCTCTTGAGTTCCAGATTTGGCCACAAGGTTGAGCCAATGTAAATAGGTCAATAATCTTCGTGTTAGAGCTCTCCAAACTGTCTTTCGCATACCTTTGAAACTTATTGTAAGGTATAGATGGGAGATATGTAGCTTTCAAAGTTATAGCGTGCATGTAAGCATGAAGCAAGTACATGCAAGCAAGATATATGAACTTTCTAGAACTTGCCACAATCACACCACATCTCATCTAGCCTTATTGTAAATCTCCCAACGGGTCGAACTTCTCTTGAATGTTGCGCTTCTTCCACTAAAAATCTAGTTCTTGATCTGTCAAAGGTGATGACCTCTGAAGCACGGATACGTGATATTTGATCCTGTATCCGTATCGGATACGTATCTGATACGGATACGTTTTGATACGTGAAAGATACGTATCTCATCCGTATCCAAAGTGATTTTATTAAAAAAAGAAAAAAGAAGAAATATTTTCCAGATTTGTTCCAGGATGAAAATATTATTCGAAAATCATGCATAAAATAGTAAGAAAAACACAAATTTGAGAGGGAGATACTTTGCATTCCGATAGGATTTTGTTACTGCGTTTAGGCACCAGATCGGACTTAGAAGACAACCGCATAACCGCACACCAGTGACCCAGGTAATCTCCTTTTCTCTATTATTCTTCCGGTCATGCACAGAGGATGCTGGTCTCGACTTCTGTTTTGGGGGGGTGTGTGTTTCGGGAAGAAGGGGGGGTGTTGGGTGAAACCGAAGACTACGCTTTTCCTTTTCTACTTTTCAGATTTCTCCTTTCTCCTATTTTGACTTTTTGACTCTATGCATTGCTTTTTAAGTTGCGTGTAAATTCCTTTTCGTGCGATCAGTGACATGCTTTTTATAAAATTATAATATTAAAATAAGTTAAATATTTAAATATTAATTAAAAGGTGCATATAATATTAAAAAATGAAAATGTAAGTAAAATATTTTTGAGTCTCTTGCCATTTCACTTTTTTTTCTTTTTTATATTTTACTGTGCTGTTTGTACCTTTATTTAATTTTATAATTTATTTAAAAATATAAAAGGTGTTAACATAAAATTATTAATTTTATAAATATTAAAAAATGGATAATTATTTTAGTAATTATACACGTTTAGGACAATTATTCATCATTTTTTTATATTTAATTTTATAATTTATTTAAAAAGTTTTTAATTTTATATAAAACTGTAAATTATTAATAATTAGAATTTTTTAAATTCTTTTTTAGCATCTTTAAAATGTATAAAAAGTTGTAACAAATTTTTAATTTCTAGTTTTTAAACTAACAAAATTTCAATTTCACATACATGTTTTTTTTAATTATCTTTCTTAATTTTAATTTTAATTATCTTTCTTAATATTTATTTTATTATTTTAATATTTTCAAGTTATAGTGTCTTTTGTGAAATTACTTAATATTTTATAATTTATATTTTTATGATTCATATTTTAGAGTGATTAAAATTTTTAAGTTGTGTAATTTATTTAACAATTAACAATTTAACATAGATATACTTTTTTTTTGCAGAAGCATAAAAATTATTTATTTATGATGTCAACAGCAAATGCTTCTGGTTTTGATTCTAATAACAATTCTAAAATTCCAAGTAAGTTCGTTTCTGCCGATGTTGTACAAGATGATCATGCTCCTCTTTGGTGTTATGTTAGCATATTAGATAAAAGTTCAGAAGGGGGAGGAAATAAGAGTTGGTCTTGTAATTTTTGTCAAAAGGTTTTTAAAAGTTCTTATTCAAGAGTTAAAACTCATTTGTTGAGGATTTATGGAACTGGAATTTCTGTGTGTGCAAGTGTAAATGATCAATATTTGGTTGAATTGAAATCAATTATTGAATTGGCTGAAAATAATGTGAAACCTAAGCATATCCCATTACCTACAGAGAAAATGCATCAGGATTCTTTATTGAAAAAGAGAAAAGTTGGTCCTTTGGAGAAAGCATTTAATTTAGAAAATAGAGATAATCTCAAAGCTCTCATTGCTAGAATGTTTTATTCTTCTGGATTGCCCTTCAACCTTGCCAGAAATCCCTATTATGTGAATTCTTATTCATTTGCTGCAAATCACATGCTTAATGGTTTTCTCCCTCCTGGATACAATGCCTTGAGGACAACTCTCTTACAACAAGAGAAGGCACATGTTGAGAGGTTACTTAAACCTATTAAATCGACTTGGAATGCAAAAGGTGTTAGCATAGTATCTGATGGATGGACAGATGTCCAAAGAAGACCTTTAATTAATTTTATGGCTATAAGTGAAGGGGGTCCAATATTTTTAAAAGCTATTAATGCTTCTGATGAGATTAAAAACAAACATTATATGGCTGATAGGATGATAGAAGTTATAAAAGAAGTAGGAGAACAAAATGTTGTTCAAATTATAACAGATAATGCTCCTGTATGCAAAGGTGCTGGAATGATTGTTGAAATTTCTTTTCCTAAAATTTTTTGGACTCCTTGTGTTGTTCACACATTGAACCTTGCATTGAAGAATATATGTGCTGCCAAAAACACTGAAAGGAATGAGGTAGCTTATGCTGAATGTAATTGGATTACTCAAGTTGTTGATGATGTTTCTTTTGTTAGGAACTTTATCATGAATCACTCAATGAGATTGGCAATTTTTAATCACTTTTCACCTCTAAAATTGCTTGCTATAGCTGAAACAAGCTTTGCATCTATTCTAGTGATGTTAAAGAGATTTAAACTTTTGAAAGGTTCTTTGCAATCGATGGTTATTAGTGAAGAATGGAACTCTTATAGAGAAGATGATGTGGGTAAGGCCCAAGCTGCAAAAGAATTTATTTTGAATGATGTGTGGTGGGACAAAATTACATATATTCTTAATTTCACCGAGCCTATTTATAGTATGCTTAGAGCTTGTGACACAGATAGTCCCACGCTTCATTTGGTCTATGAGATGTGGGATAGTATGATAGAAAAAGTAAAGACGTCTATATATAGATATGAAGGAAAAGAGTTAAATGATACATCAACATTTTATGAAGTTGTTTATTCTATACTAATTGATAGGTGGGCTAAGAGTTGCACCCCTCTCCACTGCATGGCTCACTCTTTGAATCCTAGGTAAAATTAGCCTATTAAATATTTATTTGTTTTTAGTATTTATTTATAAATAATTTGATAGTTACTAATTTTTTTTATTTATTAATTTTTTTATTTATTCACAGATACTATAGTGATGAATGGCTTCAAGAGGCTCCAAATAGAATTTCCCCACATGAGGATGAAGAAATTTCTATGGAAAGAAATAAATGTTTAAAAAAGCTTTTCACAACAGCTGAAGAAAGAAGAAAGGTTTCTCTTGAATATGCTGATTTTTCATCAAAAGCTCATAATTTTGCTTCTTTTGACTCAATTGAAGATAGATGGACATTAGATGCTAAATCTTGGTGGGTAATGCATGGTTCTTCTGCCCCTCTCCTTCAAAAGCTTTCTTTAAAGCTTCTTGTACAACCTAGTTCTTCATCTTGTTGCGAAAGGAATTGGAGTACTTATTCCTTCATTCACTCCCTGAAAAGAAATAAGTTGAATCCTAAAAGAGCAGAAGACTTGGTTTATGTACATACTAATTTCCGACTCTTGTCTAGGAAAAGTGAAGAATATATGCAAGGGAGTACTAGAATGTGGGACATTGGTGGAGATGCATGGGGTAGCTTTGATGGTGTTGAAAATCTTGAAGTGGCGTCATTATCTCTTGATGAACCAGAAATGGAAGCTGTCTTATTTACAGATGATGGTCAAGGAAGGGATGAAATTGATACTATTCCTATTTCTCGACAATAAAAAAATGATTTATAATTTTTTTAGTAATGTTTACAAATTAAAAAACAAGATATGTATTCTTAATTTTGATTTTTGAATGATATTTATTTGCAATTACTATTTTATATATATTAATTTATTTATTTTTAATACGTATCCTAAACGTATCGTATCCTATATTTTCAAAATTTGACGTATCGTCGTATCGGATACGTATCGTATCTGATACGCGTATCGCATCCGTGCATCATAGGTGATGACTCTATGAGTGTTTGCCTTTGATTGTGCATCTTGAATAGTTTTAACTGCAATCTTCGAGTAAACATGTCCAACATTAATCATTGTATCCACCTCCTTTCCTCTCTCAATGAAGAACTTGTTGCAACAGGTATATATGTTGTCATTATCATGGAACAAATTGGCAGGTTTCTTGTCCCCAACATCGTTCATTATCCCTTGTCAACATCTATTTTTTCCTTGGGACGTTGTCCAACTATTGTGTTGTTTCTACATTATTATCTCTTATTATGTTGTAATAGTAAAAGCATCTAGGTTCAGTCATCCCATATGCTGCAAAAATAATTATAAATTAAATAATGAAAATTAAGTAAGAAAGTTTAAAAAATATTAATGATAATATAGAGTACAAAAAAAAATTACCCATGTTGACGACATACTTCTTTAATGCCGCATTTTTGAATTTTCGCATGAAGTTCTGTGCAATGTGTCTTACGTAATAAACATGGACAAAATTGTTTTTTGTCCAACCACTTCCATTTCTGGAGTATGCACTTCTAATAGCCTCATGAGTATCCGAAATGAGGCACAACCCGTCTTGTGGTGTTACGTACTGTCTTAACTTTTTTAGGAAATAGAATCATGCATCGCTTGTTTCACCTTCAACAATAGCAAATGCAATGAGAATTATGTTGTTGTGTCCGTCTTGCGCAATTGCCACCAATAGCGTCCCTTTATATTTTTCGTATAAAAATGTTTCATCCACTTGAACAATTAGTTTGTAGAAGGCAAAATCTGTGTAACACCCTAGTTTTCAAAAAAGTTATTATTAATATTATTATCATTATTATATGGTATTTGGTCATAATTATTTTAATAATTATAGAGGAATATTATTTTGTACGTTTTAAATAATTATTGTTTTGGACAATTATTTTGTACATATTAAATAAGTATTTTTATTAGTATTTTTAAATAAATATTTATATGTTTTAAGAGAAGGTTGATTTTATATGATATTTTGTTATTGAAATTATATTATTATATTTTGGGTCAGAAATATATTATTATTATAGAGGAAAAATATTTTATAATATACATGTATTTAGTTTATTTAATTGTTTTGAGGAAAAAAAAGTAGTGGGTTAGAAGAGAAGGAAAATGGGTTGGGTTGACCGAGTCCAATGGATTAATTTTAAGAAAGGAGTCAGGTAGCGTTAACCCTATCTGCCTCATTTTGCGTTTTGAGGGTTAGGAAAAAAAAGAGGAGAAACAAAGAGCTCTAAGAGAAGAGTACTCAGGAACGATCTGAGATCACACCAAGACCATTCGTCTTCTGCTCATCCAGGTAAGGGGGGAGTCAGAAACCTTACTTTGGGTGTGGGAATGTATGTTGGGTAGTGGGATTGGCCTCCAATCTTGTGTTTGTTGTATGCTCATGTATGAGGGGTTTTCCCCAATTGTATTTGTTTCATCTATTGTTCCTCTTGTATGTAATTAATTGTATAAATTGCTTGAATGAATGATTAGTTTCAGTTTTAAAATTGTAATTGTATGATTTGAGATTTCTGTGGGTTCCTATAGGAAACCTTATGAGAAAACGGGCAAAATATGAATGTTTTCTATTTTGCCTCCTGATTGCTTTGTTGTGTTCCTTGTTGAATGTGATGCATGAGTATGTGTTTAATTTTGAAAATGAATATGTTTTTATATGAATTAGAGTGCTCTGTGGGTTCCTATGGGAAACCCTATGAGAAAACGGGTAAAATAGGAATGTTTTATGTTTTGCTTTCTGATTCTTTCATTGTGTTCCTTATTGAGTGTGATGTATGAATATGTATTTGATTTCAAAATTAGATAAGTTTTAATATGAATTAGAGTGCTATGTGGGTTCTTGAGAGAACCCTGTGAGAAGCAAGCAAAATATGAACATTTTCTATTTTGATTCCTGATTCTTCTGTTGTATTCCTTGTTGAATAATATGTATAAATATGTGATTAATTTTGAAAACAGATAAGTTTTGATATAAATTAGAGTGCTCTGTAGGTTCTTTTGGGAAACCCTATGAGGTAAAATTAGGAATATGATCTATGGATGATTTGAGAGATTATATGTAATGATGATGATAGCTTCATGTTTTAGATAAGTTGTTGGTATGATTTATGTATTATTTTGATGTATATGATGATGAGAAGTTTCTTCATGAGACTATGGGAATATGATGTGAGAATGTGAAAGGTGAACATGTGATCTGTGATATGACATTATGACATAATGTGACATGAGATATGATGAGATGTGAAATGTGAAGTGTTGAGTCAATGTAATTGTGAATGTGAGACATGCATCATATGCATATATGACTTATGCTAGGTGTGCTGCTTAGGCCGCATATCAGTGATGTAACAGGCAATGTGATGAAATGACTTATGTCAGGTGTGCTGCTTAGGCGGCATACCAGTGATGTAATACGCAATGTGATGAAATGACTTATGTCAGGTGTGCTACTTAGGCCGCATACCAGTGATGTAATAGGCAATGTGATGAAATGACTTATGCCAGGTATGCTGCTTAGGTCGCATACCAGTGATGTAACAGGCAATGTGATGAAATGACTTATGTCAGGTGTGCTGCTTAGGCCGCATACCAGTGATGTAATAGGCAATGTGATGAAATGACTTATGCCAGGTGTGCTGCTTAGGTCGCATACCAGTGATGTAACAGGCAATGTGATGAAATGACTTATGCCAGGTGTGCTGCTTTGGCCGCATACCAGTGATGTAATAGGCAATGTGATGAAATGACTTATGCCAGGTGTGCTGTTTAGGCCGCATACCAGTGATGTAACAAGCAATGTGATGAAATGACTTATGTCAGGTGTGCTGCTTAGGCCGCATACCAGTGATGAAACAGGAAATGTAATGAAATGACTTATTCTAGGTGTTCCGCTTAGGCCGCATACCAGTGATGTAACAGGCAATGTGATGAAATGACTTATTCTAGGTGTTCTGCTTAGGCCGTATACCAGTGATGTAACAAGCTATTCTAGGTGTACCTTGGGTCACCAGTGATGAAAAATGTGAAACTTCCGTATGGCGCCACATGCATGCATTTTTGAGTCGAGTCCATGACATCATTACATGATAAATGAGTGTGTAAGTGATGTTGATTGTGTATGTGTATTGTTTACATGTGAGTTGTACTTGTGACTTATGTTTGTTGTGTGTGTGTGTGCTATCTAACCTTTATTTCTGCACTTGAACCTAAGTGAGATGTTTCTCACTCCCTTGTTGTTCTTTGTATGTGTTTAAATTGTGTTGTAGGTGATCATCAGCATGAGGATGTTGGTGATGAGGCTTAGGCTTCAGTTGGGCATGCTCTGATAAGATATGTGACATCGCGGCTTAGCTCGGTTTAACATAGGAGTTTCATTACTGTTATTGTGTTTTGGAAAGATTGATGTTTTTATTTCCGCATTGGACTACGATTTGCGAAATATGAATGTGAACTCTCTATTTATGTGTTTTGAAACCTTATTTTTTAAGAAAGTTTTATTTACTCAGGAATGTACTTTATATTTATTTATTGTGTATTATGTATGTGGGTAGAGGGTGTCACAATCTGCATGGTTTAAAGGTCCAAAATAACCTTTTGAAGAAAACACTCCCCTCTTCCAATAAGCCACCTTGGTATGCTGATTACGTATTTAATTTCCAGATGAAGCTTAGAACATACATTTGCATTACTTACAACATACCTAGTAACTTGTGGTATGACTCCTCACAATTTCCAAAGATGTTTTCAATGGCATGTTACTTCCCTAGCCATCCCTTTCCGTAGTTGATTGTGTAACCTATCGTGGACTTGATGTGGGCTATGATGGTTGAGATAAGTGTGGATGGATCAGTAGCTACGAACTATCACATCATTTGATATCGATACATCTTTCATACGATCATATCACGAGACTGCATCATTTCCTCCACCAAACATCACGCCTGAAGCAAACATAATTGATAGAAGGCATTTGTTTGCAACTACTTCGGAGGACTTTTTTACAAACTTATTTGGAGTTGATTTTACAACTCCATCTTTAGCACAAAGTTACATACAGACTCTTTATCAACCGGATTTTGCAAATGAACCTGATAGTTCCTCAAATGTTTTCCAATAAATGGCCCTTCAAAATGACACAAATCCTCCACAACTTGACCTTGGATTACAAGAACAAGAACCACAACGAAGAAATCCACCACGTAACAGACCTTACCCTCGTTATGGAATTGGCCACCATTATGGAGATAGTTAATAATTATATGTAAAACATTGTGAAGCTTCCTTGCAAGTTATAATTTAATCAATTCAAAATTTTCAAATAGCAAGTATCCACCTCATTCAAAAATGTTCATATTCGGAACATGTCTATATATACCTTAGCGCAGTTCACTAAAACATCAACTTAGACTTAATTAAATAAATATCTAGATATAATATTACCACCTATTTAAATAAATATCTAAACATAATATTACATATTATAATAATTATAATATATTTAAAATTCATTTCAAATTTACTGTTTTCATTTTTAAAATTTTCAAAAACCTTTAAAAATAAATTACATTTTCTAAAATTATAACTTATTAAAATTATAACTTATTATAAATTATAACTAATTCTAACTTATTAAATTTATAACTTATTAAAATTATAACTTATTTTAAATTATAACTTATTATAAATATAACTTTTTCAAATTATAACTTATTTAAATTTTACTTTATTAAAAAATCAACTTATTCAAATTCTGACTTATTAAAATTTTAAATTATTCAAATTATAACTTATTAAAATTTTAACTTCTTCAAATTATAACTTATTAAAAATATAAACTTTCTAAAACTATAACTTATTAACATTAATATATTTACAAATTATTATATTTATTTAAATTATAAATTATTAAGGTTATTAAAATATAAAAGACATATATATTTTTATAATATATTTTTACACATTTTTAATATTTAATATATATATATAACAAAAAAAATTAAAACGAAAAAAAGGTAAAATCTTGCACGAAATTCAGATCTTGAGGGACTGAATACCGACAGGAAAAATTGAGTTGAGGGGGCACTGTACTCATGCACAGTGAAAGGGTCTAAACTGGTAAACATTTTGGGGGCGATTCTACTTTTGTAATTTTTTTTTAAAAAATTCTACAACAGTAAAAAATTTACATTTTGAAATGAAACTTCATATGAAAATTATTATTATTAAACCAAATTTAAAATAAATATAAAAAATAATATTATAAAAGTTAATTTACCTTTTGGAACTCCAAATAGAAGACCATGAAATGGAAAAATCGTTGCAGATTTGAGTCCTATAATAGAAAAATCACCATATCTTTCATTATAATCAACTAAAAACTCAATTAATTGGTTCGTACATGATCTAGACAACATACACTCAATTTGGACACTACAAAGATGAAATAGTTTTTGCGAGTAATATATATAATTTTAAAACCAACAAATTAACATACATATTTCAAAATCATATCATACCTAGGTTTAGTTAGCTCGATGAAGATAAGAGTTTTAACTCTATCCTCTACTTTGAAAGTTATAAAACCGTATCTTTTTCTTAATAAGCTAACAATATCTATATCAAAATGTACAAATAATGTTAGATAAGTAATGTTACATGAAATACGATTGTATTAAAATGGATGAAAGAGTTTTAATTTTATATGGTACCTAAACATGGTTAATATCATAGATGCATTTAAGTTAAACATGTTAAGTTTAACATACATAGAAGTTGATGAATACAAAAACTTCTAATGTTCATTCTAACTTAATAAACATAATTAACCTAAAAATAAAAATACTTATTAAGTCATCTAGATTAGCATTTAGAGAATAAGAACAAGGTTTATCATACTTAACTCCATTTTGCTTTCTTTGATTTCACTTACATGAGATATAAACATGTTTATTGGTATGATTTTTTTTTTCCAGAAAGACAATGGTAAGTGCATATTATTTACTTCTGCTAGTATCAATCTTGTCAAGCATATTGAATAGTAGACTTGAAGGAACGAAATTTGTGTGTGTATATATTGGATCTGGAATGTTTGAATTGTGTATCTATTAGTTTAATTGATAAATAATAGGGAGTATATGACTTTTTATGGTAGTATCAATATTTTTTGTTTTTTTTTGCTTGTCCTCTACAATCTGTTATAACTTTTTAGAATATCGAAGCTAATTCTGGTAAACATTATTGTTTGTAGTTGTTGATTTTTCCAATCAATCAATTTCTTCTTAGTCATGAAAATCATTACAAAAAAATATTAAATTATAACCAAACTCAATGTAAACTTAAATCAATTATAATTTTGCTAAAAAAAATCATGTAGTGTTTATCAGTTTATACTGCATAAACTATTGTTTTTGCAAAAAAAAGTTAAAATTGGTTTCGATGCATCTTGAATGCCCAATATGAACGTATAGTATATTACATAAACTTGTAGGAAATTTTAGTGAAATGAATTAAAATGTTGGTTGATGTTAACACCACAAGTGCTTTTACATAGATAAATTCAACAAAGTGGTTGTATAGAACCACTAAATGAAGAAAAAACATTTTTTGGTAGTCTTTGGATGTTCCATTTACTCTGTACCAAAACAATTTGGGTACTGCTATAGTTGACTCCATAACGTACTTGTTTTGAGGAATAGTAGCAATTGGTTTGGAAGGTATCATGAATAAACAATATTATAATATAGATTGCATAAAATTCTAACCAATTTTATAGAAATACATCAGAATCTTACAACATGTATACAAAATATTATTATAAGGAACTTCATGAACAACATTAATTTAATCTTAAACACAATGGTGGTATATAAACCATTTAAGACTAGTTTGATGGTAGAAAATTAAAAATAAAAAATGTACCTAGATTAGTGAAATAATTGATTGTATGTAGACCACTTAAATTAAGCCAAAAAATACATTGGGTAGTCTTTGTATTTTCCATGACCTCTGCACGAAGACATTAGAAGTTATATAACTTTAAACATATATGCAACAACTTAAAATAAAGTCATTTTTAGTCAAAATTAAGTTGATATGTTAGAATATACTATAAATTTTCAAATACTTCTTTGTACATCACATTTTTGGTTGATGTGCACACCCTTCCATCATCATCCAAAATTAATATTTTCAAACCTTTTTTTGATTTTACTCGTGATATTGTCACATAAAATTGACCATGAGTAAAAATTGGCCTTGAAAGATATAGTCTCACTTTCGAAAGTAACTATCCTTGACTTTTGTTTATGGTCATGGCAAAATAGAGAGAAATAGGAAATTGTATACATTGGAATTTAAATAGAAACCCTAGCTTAAAAGGGACCAAATTCATCCCAGCAATTACAATTGTATCACTAATATTTTTTCCAGTTATAATTGTAACTATTATAACATTTGTCCCCAAATACTTGACTTATAATCTTGTTCCATTACACAAACCATTTGACTGATCTAAAATTCTTAAAAAAGTGTACCAACCTTCAATCTCAAATGATGATTTGGATTATTAGAATATTTAATATCATTTAAAAACTCAGTTGTAAACCAATGACATTCAATATCATAATTTTCATCTAATTTACAAGGTGTGTCTAAACTAAGATATTTCTTTTCATCTCTGAGAAGCAAAGATAACATGAAATTATTAACCTCTTCAAAAGATTTTATGCTTGGAGCTGAGATTGCTTGCTATTTAAAAAAGTTATAAAGTTTGATATTTTTCAAGATATTAGGATAAATAAATTCTAACAATGAAAGAAGAGGCTTCTTAATGTCTAAAATCAAAAGATCTTTTGGTATATTAATCTTAACTTCACCACTTTCATCTAAATCCATGTTACCATCTCTTATTTATAGTAGCTAGTTAGCATACTCTTCAATCTCATAACATGTTTCATCTGATATAATAGTACTCAACCTCATGTTTTGAGTCAATTTTAACACTTTGCAACATTTTCATAATTTAGATGAATTAATAGTTGTTTTAACAATTTCTTATTGTCTTAATCATTTTCTAACAACTAACAAAATTTGCCTAAAATAACTACAAAAAATAACAATCTTTCCACCAAAAGGTTTGTCTTTGTTGCTTTCATCCTTGATTCTTATGAGATCTCTCATTGGATGATCAAAAGTCTCAAAGAAATATTTATTCATCATTAAAGATTCATCCCATATAATTAATTTTGTTTCAATAAAAAGCTTAGCACATAAACTCCCTTGAGCTATGTTACAAGTAGAATCCTCATTGATTACTAAAGGAATGCAAAGGGTTGAATGTGCAATCTTGCCTCTAGGAAGTAACAACAAAACAATTTCACTTGAAGCCACATTTAGGACAATCAACCCCTTTGACCTAAGACCAACTGACAGTGTTTTCCAAATAAATGTTTTTCCAATTCCACCATAACCATATAAAAAGTAAAACCTTTCTTTTGAAGAAAAAATAACTTCCATGATGACATTATACACAAGTAGTTGTTCATCAATCAAAATTTTCAAAAGATAAGCATGTAATTAAGTTAACTCATCTTTATCAAAGTTAAGCTGATCAATAATGAATTTGTTTTGAAACATATGCAAATTAGAAAATTCTAGAACTTGTAAACCATCAAAATTTTAAAGAGATTTTCCATTAACATTTAACGATTTCTCCAATTCTATGAGACACATATTTTTCAATTTATTTTCTCCAATTTTAAGAACTGTATAAAGAAAATATAGTCAAAACTAAATGAAAGTCATTTGTACAAGTACAATATAATAAATGAACTTTTTTTACTTGGAACATTTAATTACTTCCTTAATTTTTTGGTACAAAATCCCATCAAATAGAAGTTTCAATGTTGCATTCCAATCAACATTTAGTTTGGACATGGTTCTTAAGAATAATAAGGTAGCAAACAAACTTCTCAATTAATTTTCAAAAGAAATTTCACTTGCTTTTTTTTTTTTTTTGCATCAATGTACTCTTTATTATTTGCCAACAAACCTAAAGCATAACATACATTTTCAAAAGTATCATAGGTTTTATCATTCATTATTTTGATATTATCATAATCAACACAAACCCTTTGGATTGTCAACAATATTCTTAGGTAGTACAACTCACTTGTACTAGCTGGAATATAGCTAAGTTTCCTAATTGAATATCCTTGTTTTCTTGGTTGCCACTTTTTCTCTTTAGCCAAAAAAACAAAATTGCTTGGAAATTCAGCATAAGTCAGATGTCTTCCTTCAGAAAATGTTTTATTAGCCTCAAATCAGGCCAAATACATTGTTTGAAGATGCTTGTTGTTGTCAATAACTTTATCAATTATATCATTCTCTTTAAAAAAAATAAATTGTTCATTGATGAAAACTTAAACTTTGAACTATTGGTCATTCATAAATATCAAAAGAAAAAAATTCTCCAAACTACTTCACATGATGATAAATATTTGCAATCATAATATTTTTTTTATCTCATCAATGATCAATTATTTCTTTTGAATCATAAGAAGTTTTTCTTACTTCAATAGTAGCTCTATTAGGACCTTTGTTTACATATTTAAAAAGATATTTTATGGAATTTGATTCTCAATATTGATATGTCCTCGATACCTCATTAAAAGAAGTGAATTATAAGGAATTACACTTTTATTATGGCAAAAATACTAATTTTGTCCCTTATAATATTTTAAAATTTCAATTTAGTCCCACCTTAATTTTTTGTTTCAATCCGGTCCCCAATAAGTTAAATCACTGCAATGTTGGACCTTTTGTCTAAATTTTTTAAACGGAGTTAACTGTTGATCACGTAGATGCCACGTAGATGCATAGGTGGCAAGGTCTCGTGTCCTCCTCCTCCTCCTTCTTTAATGCATCTGGAACGGCCCGTTCTAAAACCAGAACGGCCCGTTCTGCTTGCACTCGTCATGTGTTAATTCTTCATCTGGAATTGGTTGTTTCAGATGCAGTATTTAACACACATTGAGTGCAAGCAGAACAACCCATTCTGAAACCAAAACGGGCCATTCTGGTTCTAGAACGGGCCATTCTGGATTTAGAAAGGGCCGTTCTAGAAAGCCAATGTATGTTCAACAAAATGCAGCAATGTGGTTTAGAAATTGAAAACAAAAATTTATAATATAACATAAATTCAAAGACTAAAATATGATTCTGAGACTAAAAACAAAAATTCATAACATAACATATACTAAGAAAGTTCAAATAAATTAATGAGGAGGGAAATAAAACCATGTCGTTTCATCCTTGACTGTATAGTGTCGATTTAGTAGTAAGTGATTCACTCCAGTTTGACTAACAATGAAATAAAACCTGCCACTATTGTCCTTAGTGAGCCACTGCATTGCATAACAAGTATTATGATTAATACTTCTAGGAGTTCCTATATCCTGCAATTGGTCCAGAAATGGTGTATAACCCAAATGTTTAGCAATTGAAGTTATCAATCCCCCATTGACAATATTACCAAATCCAGTGTTTGAAATGTTTTGTACCTTAGGTTTTTTTCCTTGAACAATTCACAATCGTGATTTAGAATCACGGGCGTGAACTATAATCATTGACCGTTTGTGGTTGACTTTCTGGTTGCACTAGTTGTGTCTTAATTTTGCATCTGGAACAGCCCGTTCCAGATGCAAAATTAACACACAATGAGTGCAATCAGAACGACCCGTTCTAGTTTCAGAACGGGCCGTTCCAGATGCATTAAAGAAGGAGGAGGAGGAAGACATGGGACCTTGCCACCTATGCATCTACGTGGCATCTACATGGCCAATAGTTAACTCCGTTTAAGAAATTTGGATGAAAGGTCCCACATTGCAGTGATTTAACTTATTGGGGACCAAATTGAAACATAACATATTAAGGTGGGACTAAATTGAAATTTTAAAATATTATAAGGGATCAAATTAGTATTTTTTGCCCTTTTATTATCTAGCTTAACACCATTTTTCATAACAAATAAATTTGAATCTCGATGTCAATAACATAGATAAATATCTTCATCAATTGTAGTTGAGTCTTTAAACTTTTTTTGGTAATACTTTAATGCAAGGTGAATTGCAATTTGCAGCCCCACATGGACCATGAATCATGTATGCAACAACTGCATCTGACAATTTAGGATATAAAATAGGATTAAGTAACTCAAGATATGGGCATGTGGAAGTCCTTTTTTTAACTCTATAGTATATATACCTATTTGATGAAATAAAAACCGGTTAATATAACTTTAAAGGTAGGAGATGGTATAATAAATGGTTTAAATTTAAAATTGACATGCATTGACCTTTCCAAAAATTTGATTTTTCTTAAGTCATTCGTTAATTCATCAAGCTTCAACTTAAAAACTTTGCACATAATATTTGGTCTATTAGATGTTGTTAAACCCCTTTCATACACAAAGCTTCTTATCTCACTCCAACTTGTGTTACATGTAATGGTGATAAATAGATTTGAATATCCATATTTCTTACATATTGTCATTGCATCTTGGAAATTTTTAAACATATATATCATCCCACCAATAAAAGATGTTGGTAAAATAACACGTTTGTCAATTAAAGAAGAATTTGTTTCTCCCTTTACATCAACTTCTTGTAAACCACTAAAAACATCAGACCTTATTGATTTTTTATTATGTATTATAAAAGACAATCTTTGTGACTCAACAATAGTATATGAATCAACAAAAAACTATTGAAACAATGTTCATTGACTATGTTACCAATTTCAGTTTGTCTTTTTTGAATTCTCAATGCAATCCATTCCTTTAAAGTAATGTATAATCTATAACAATTTTTAGAAGCATTACCCAATTCTTGATATGGAATATATTCTTTGAATTCATCTTCTCCAAAAGGGAAAATCAATGGATATTGACGTGAATAAAGTATTTATTTCATGAAGCCTTTGTAGTTCACCCGACCTTTTTAACAATGTTCTTCCTAACATCTATCATTTCCAGGTCACCTATGATCAATGTTGCAACCTCATTTGCATTATGTTGTACACCTTTGATCTTTACTTCGAAGTCCAAATAATCTTAAACAAAATTAGTTGTAAAATTTTTTGCTACAAAATCTCTAACCATTTTGAATCTTTTTGCTAGATAGTTGAACTCATCAATCATTTTTGTAAGATCTTCAATAAAAGATATATCAAACATATAATCATTTTTCTTCTTCGTGTAAAAAATAAGTATATGTAACAAAATTAATTGCTAATGAAATCTCAAGAAGAGTGAAAAGCTGAAAAAGGTTGAATACATACCCAAAATGAGTCATTTTATTATGTGCTTCATTTTGTGTATCATATATATATAAGTGCAAATTTTGGTTTACATCCAATTTAAGGCAATAAAGTTTCAATTAAATGGTAATATTGACTATTTAATATATTTGGGGCAAACATTTTCCATCATTTACTATAAGATGCTACCTTTCCACCAATTGAAGTAAATGAAAATATGTTATTGTATGCTCTAATATTTTCCTTAAAATGAGTGTTTCTTATATCTTTGTCCTATAAAATGTGTTAAATACATAAAATTATGTATTTTTTAATCATTATAAATAAATATGATAAGTATATATTTTATACATAATTTTTTATGATCTAATCTTCATTTTCAGGTTTTGCATATAGTTGACCTACTAAATTGCATGCTTTTTTAATTTTATTTTGTGAAGTAGTTCTTGAAACACAACGTTGTCTTTGTTTTGAATATAATCTCCAATATATCAACATGTATTTTGTGTGATAAACAATTGTGTAGCAACATATTATGAATTGAAAGTATTTATAAATTAGTAAAAAAAAATCACCTAAAGGACAACAATTATTCTAATTATGTTGATCTGCAAGTTGAATTTCAAAATCCAACTATTGTTTGCCAACAAATTCCAACATATGTTCAGATTGTGTAATATATTTGTCATGAAAAATGCCAAATGATAAAATCATAGTTTCTAAATTTGGAGCAAATCAACCTGCATTGGAAAGAAAAAATATAAGGTCACATATTTTGTTTTGGACGGAAAAAAAAATCTTTTTATTAGTTAAGTGAGTTACTAACTTGAAATAGATGATGAACATGAGTTGAAGTTCTTGGTTTGGCCACCATTTGTCCCTATATCATTAAGAAATAATGATACTAGAGATGGAACATTTACATTGTAGACTTTTTTTTTCTTTTTAAAATGTTGCAACTTGAAACACTATAGCTGTAATTCAAAGAACCTAATATTTTGGTAAAATATCATAACCTAAAAAAATTAATAGATTGTGAAATCAATTGAAATAAATATGTTTTAATGATGTTGGTGACAGAAAAACCTTTACTAAAAGACAGTGTTGGCAATGGTGTCTTGTTTGCATGTTTCATTCTAAAGAGATGGAAACATTTCTTTTGGAATGATATTTTCATCTATAGGTAAAATAAAACCAACACAAAACTATATTATGAAAAAAAAAAAACATTGTAAAAGAAAAAAAGTGCTCAACATTGTGGTCATACCTATTATCACAAAAACTTGTTGTTAAGTTAAAAGACAATTTTGGATCCCTCAAGCTCTCAAGTTTTAATGATAATAAAAAAAATATTTTCTTTCATAAAAAATGTTTTTATGAAATACTTATTAGACAAAATATAAGAGGCAATCCATTAGTGAGATGATGTGTAATCAGACGAAGCATACAATTTGTCTTTATAAAGTCTTTTTATAATGACTAACGACTAGGTTTTGCATGTCCGAGTGATGCTTTAATAGAACAAACTAAGAAAACTTTTTAGAATTCACAAATCTTTTAAAGAGAATGAAGTTATTCTTTGCACTAGAACCAAGGAAAACATATTCTTAAAATCACAAAGAAAGTCAACAAAAGTTGATATAGAACTTGTTCTTGACTAACACACATTATAGAGAGTCCTTTTGGTATCCTAAAGATGATAAGTAACTTTCTTGATCAAATAAGAAGTGACCATTTGGTGAAACGCATTTAATGTATCAACGAACATTTCTCACCTCTAGAAACTTGTAATGAAGATAAATGCCGAAGCCTAAAGAGGTTTTATGTGAAAATAATAGATTGTAAAGAGAAAGTATTTAGCACTGTTAATTATTAGCATTACTACTTTTGAAAAGTGAGTTTTTGATTGACACTATTCTATTCCCTTCTAATGTGTATCTTTTTTCCACACTTGTTTTGCATGTTTGTTTTTCATGATCATTTTCCTCTTCATTCTAGCTTCCTAGGATGAGCTAAAATCCATTTGGGTCTTGTTAGTGATATGGTGTTTGTTTCATTGCCACAATGTTACTATTATAGGAGAGGAATAACATCCATCTTTTCATAAAAAGTGAAACTTTTCTTTTTGATATTTTGGGTTGATAAAGCTTAGGTTGAAACCATGATGTAATTATATGTATCTTTTATTTATTTTAATTTATACATTATGTAATATAAATGTCCTACGAGTAAAAACACTTTTTTTATTATTTGGTAATATAAAGACACTTACCTTTTATGTTTGTAATAGGTTGAATTTTCCTTCTTTTTTTTTTTTTTTTTTTTCTATTTTAGTAGTTCTTGATTTTAGGAGTAAAAAAAGTTAAATTGACTATTTATTTTTGTTTGGGATTCAAATCTTTTAATATTGTTTCAATATTATAACAAAATTTGGCAAATTTTTTGGGACATTTTTTTTATAACAACATTCTTTTTGGGTTGAAATTTTGCTAACCATTTTATTCAATTTTTATTTACTATTTATAATTTTATTTTATGTTAAAATTAAAGTCCCAAAAAAAGATGAAAGGGAAAAAATAATTTTTTTACAAACATTTTTTTTATAAATATTTTGTTGTATATGTAGACATTTTCATGTGCCGAAAAATTACATACTTATATCTCATGATTACAAAAGAAATTTAAAAAAGTTTAATTTTACTTGTAAGATTCACATAAAAGAAAAAAATAATGACTAATTCAATTGACCATTATTATAATTGTTTATTATATTTAAAATAACAATGATATGATAAAATAATATATATTTTAAAAATTTTAATGATCCCTTCAAAAAAAAAATTTAATGATAAACTTTATTATTAATAATGATAATTTTTTAATATTGTGTAATTATTTTTTATCTTTACTTTTTAGCGAATCAATATAATCATTAAATGTAAAGAGAAAAATTTCGCGCATTCTATCTAAATAACAGCCTACAACCTTCTATTTTATCATTTTATATTTTATCTTTAACTTTTAAAAAGTTAAGAGGTCTCTTTTTCCTATATGTATAATAATAACAATTGAACATAAAAATATATAAAAAAATTACAAACAAATAAAGATACTCATTACATGAAATCAAGTTTAGACTTGTTACATTACCATTAGTAGTCAAAAACAAATGGGGCAATGTTGTACATCCATTTTCAATACAAAGTCAAAAATGAATTGTAAACAAGGGAACAAACAAAGTCCATGTTTCAATACAAAATACTCACGTTTCCATACAAATTCTGGTATTTTATTCCAACCCAAAAAACTTAATTTAACAAAACTAACTTGAACAACCTATTTCTTGTTAATAATACCACATATTTTACGAATCTCAACCAAATTGATTTGTTCATTGGCAAAATCAAAAATCAAAAATAAATTTTTAAAAAAAATAAATAACCAAAAATATAATTTAACGTTTTTTAACTAACACACCATGTTTACTTAAATTTATCAATTATCATCTAATTAATTTTGTTAAATAGTAAATAAAACTAAATAAAAAAACCTGATTGTAAATCAGAAAAAAAAAAAAAAAAAAAACCTTCACTAGCTAAGAAGACTATCCCAGAATGAAAAAGTTGCGGAGTAAAAACACAATTAAAAAAAAATAAATTAATCACTTATATATAGTTAATGTAAAAAAATTTTATACCAATAACCAATCATATCTTTTAATAATATCATGATAATTACTTATTTAATAAAATAAAAATAAAATAAAATAATTTAAAAAATTTGATTGATTATATAAAAAATTAACTCATATAAAAAACCATCATTAAAAGTTAAAACCAAATAAACCCTTTCCCTCCTTCTCCTCCGTACCCTACTGCGGCGCCTCCTTCATTCCTCTTTCTTCAAACGCTCACTCACACACACACAGTGTTGAGTGAGGCATTTCATCAAACATGTCGTCGGCGAAGTGGCGCGCCCTCCAGCACCGCCACCGCTACACCTACACCGCCGTGGCCTTCCCGCCGGCGTTCCTCTCCTCCCTCCCTCTCCTCCTCTCCGAGCCCGCCCTCGCCGCCTTCCACTCCTCCCTCCTCCACTTCACCTCCCTCTCCTCCACCCTCTCCCAGCTCTCCCACGCCAAGCCCCTCGCCGCCACCTTCCTCCGCCTCCTCCAATCCGAACCAAACTCCGAACCTCCTCTTCTCCTACCCTCCGAACTCTACCTCCACCTCCTCTTCCTCGAAAACTCCCACCCTCTCCACAAAACCCTCCTCTCCCCCCTCGCCAAGACCACGCCCTTCCACTCCACCCTCGCCGCCGCCTTCCGCTCCCTCCACCGCCGCCGCGCCGCCTTCCCGCGCTTCGCCCTCTCCCGCGCCGCGCTCTCCGTCCTCGGCATGCCCAAGCTCGGCTACCTCGCCGCCGTGGTCGAGGACTGCGCTCTCCTCGTCGCCGCCGACGCCGTCCACGGCCTCCACGACGTCGTTTCGGAGACCAGAGCCTCGCGCCCTTCGCCCGTCGTCATGGAGCAGTGCCAGGAGGCGCTGTCTTGCTTGTATTACTTGCTGCAGAAGTTTCCTTCCAAGTTTAGGGAAAATGAAGGTTCCAATGTTGATGATGTTGTTGGAGGGACTGTGAGTGCTGTGTTGAGTGTGCTGAGTTCCCAATCGTTTTCCAGGGATTGTTTTGTAGCGGCTGGTGTGGCTCTCTGTGCCGCTTTTCAAGTTTGTGTTAGTAAACAGGAGCTTGGTTTGGTGTTGATTCGAGGCGTGTTTAATAATTTAAACGGTTTGGATTTGAGTGGTGATAGGGAATTTAGGGATGCGATTGGGAAGATTCCTTGTAAGGGGGATTTGTATTCAGGGATTTGTGGTCTTTCTGTGTTGAGTAGGCTTTGTCTAATAAGAGGGGTTCTCACTGCGGTTTCTAGGGACTTGCTTAATGCTCATTTTGGTGATTTGGGTGGTGTTAAGACTGTCTTGTATGATGGGGTTTTGCCTGAGCTGTGTAGGTACTGTGAGAATCCTGTTGATAGTCACTTCAACTTTCATGCGCTGACCGTGATGCAGATTTGTTTGCAGCAGATAAAGGCGTCGTTGTTGGCGAATTTGACTGACTTGTCTGGGGAGTATGTGCCGATTCCGGAGGAAATGGGAATGCGGGTGCTTAGGATTATTTGGAATAACTTGGAGGATCCTTTGAGTCAGACGGTGAAGCAGGTGCATCTCATTTTTGACCTTTTCTTGGACATTCAGTCTTCCCTCTGTGAGGGTGGGGAGAGGATAAAGGAGTTTTTGATGAAGATTGGGTCGGATCTTCTTTCACTGGGGTCGCGGTGTAAGGGGAGGTATGTTCCCTTGGCGCTGCTGACGAAGAGATTGGGTGCAAGGAAGATGTTGGATATGTGTCCGGACCTGCTGTTTGAGACAATGCAGGCATATGTTGATGATGATGTCTGCTGTGCTGCCACTTCGTTTCTGAAGTGTTTCCTTGAGTGTTTGCGTGATGAGTTATGGGAAACTGAGGGGATTGAAGGGGGGTATGTTCTCTATAGAGGGCATTGTCTTCCGCCAATTCTTTATGGGCTAGGTTCTGGATTCTCTAAGCTTCGCACCAATTTAAATACTTATGCCCTGCCGGTTTTACTAGAAGTGGATGTGGATGGTATATTTCCCATGCTTGGTTTCATCTCGGTTGGGCCGAATCGTGATGAGAACAGACTGCAATATCCAGAGCTTGGTTGTGCGAACAAGGAAGTGAATCTTGAACAGAGAATTGCAATTCTAGTTTCATTGCTCAAGGTATCTCGGTCACTTGCATTGGTTGAAGGGGACATTGATTGGGCTGAAAATCCTTCAGCAAACGAAAAGGAGCCTGGGCTGGGAACAGAAAGCCATGCTATTGTTTGCATAAAGGGAGTAAATGTTAAGGTCCATGTTCAGTGGCTAGTAAATGCATTGACTCATGTGGACGAGTCACTCCGTGTAGATGCTGCTGAGACTCTTTTCTTAAACCCCAAGACATCTAGTCTGCCTTCTCACTTAGAGCTTACTCTAATGAAGGTAGCTGTGCCTTTAAATATGAGGTGTTGCTTCTCAGCTTTTCAGATGAAGTGGAGCAGCTTGTTTCGTAAGTTCTTTGCTAGGGTTCGAACAGCCCTCGAGAGGCAATTCAAGCAAGGAGGCTGGAACCCTCTTGAGCATGATAAAGGTAATGAAGTCTATCCTTCAAAAGGGAATAATGAATCAACAATTAAAAGAGCAGATGATCTTTTTCACTTTATGAGGTGGTTGAGTGGCTTCTTATTTTTCTCATGCTATCCTTCTGCTCCTTACAAGAGAAAAATAATGGCAATGGATCTCATCTTGATTATGATAAATGTTTGGTCAATTAAGTCTTCAAGTAGTGAGGACGTTAATAGTTCTTTGTCAGGAAGTCACATCTATCCTTACAGCAAGGGAATGATTTCATCCGACTCAACTCTATTGTTAGTTGGCTCAATTGTTGATAGTTGGGACAGGTTGAGAGAGAATTCATTTCACATATTACTCCATTTTCCTAGCCCACTACCTGGAATTTCTAATGAAGATATGCTGAAGAAGCTAATTGCTTCATCTATGAAATTAGTTTGCAGCCCACGTGTAAGGGAAAGTGATGCTGGAGCTCTAACTTTACGGCTTATATTTAAGAAATATGTGTTGGGGCTAGGCTGGTTGATTGAAGATTCATTGAATGCTGTCCATTTAAGCTCAAAGTCTGAATTGGTAAACGAAATTAACCAGTCCGGTAAATTCAGGAATCCTGTAATACTGTATTTGAAATCAATGATTGATTGGCTGGATGCTGCTGTAAGAGATGGAGAACAAGATCTTTCTAAAGCATGTAAGAACAGCTTTGTCCATGGTGTATTGCTTGCTTTACGTTATACTTTTGAGGAATTGGACTGGAATTCTGATGTCGTAACATCTGGCATCTCGGAGCTGAGACATTTGTTGGAAAGGCTTCTAGCTCTTGTAGTGAGGATAACTTCACTGGCACTATGGGTGGTTTCTGCAGATGCTTGGTATCTGCCTGAAGACATGGATGAGATGCTTGATGAGGATAATCTTTTGATGGAGATACCATATCACGAGGATATGCCTTCATCTGAAAATGAGAATAATAATTCAAAGCCTTCTCATGATGGCCGAACATCGGAACAGATAGTCATGGTTGGTTGCTGGCTGGCTATGAAAGAGGTACTTAATTTGAACAGTGTCTAAGAACTTTTAAACATCAGAATATAATAGGGTATTATCTCTTCAAAAGGGTAGATTAGATAGAATAAAATTTTCAATTTATCATCAATTTTTTCTTGACCGTAGATTTGCATGTTTATAATTGTAGAAATTATGCCAAAAAAACATTTACAAATTATAGCATATTGTTTCAATCATGGATTGAGTGAAAGTTGTTCGGCATTTGAAGTATGTTGGATGGTCTGACACACTTGCCTCAATTCTTGGGATGTGGCTTGTATATACTATATTTGTTGGGTAACTTCACATAATGTCAATTTATTCTAAGATGAAATTTAACATGATATGAGAGTCTATTCCCCATCTTGGTAAATCACTAAATCACTAATTCTGGCATACATCTGTGGAGGGGAGGGTGTTGGAAGGATCCACATCATTTGTCTCAATTCTTGAGGTGCAACTTATATATCTGTTATGCAACTTCACTTAATGCCAATTATTTGTTTTAAGGTGAAATCTAACATGTATTAATATGGCTACATATTTTTTGGCTTAAATTTTTTTTAATCTTTATATTTTTTAATCCTTCCAAAATTTGAATCGTTATCTTTGGTCCTTATAAAATGCACAAATTTTGGTCTTAGTCGTTGTACATTATTTTTCTATTATTTTCATCCTTCCAGAACATAAAATCATAATTTTGACCTCTATTGTTCATTTTAAGGTAAATAAACAATACTATTTATTTTAAGGATGTAGAATTTTTTTTTTTTGAAGCTGCACTTCTTGACATGGTATCACAAACACTAGTAGATGTTACTAAGATGGTGACTTGACCTTTCAATAAACACAAGCAACATACAACTGTCACATAACAGCGATTAAAAACAATGATTTTGAATTTTTGTGGGATGAAAATTAAAGGAGATATACAAGGATTAAAATTAAAATCCGCCCATTTCATAGAGACTAAAAGTACAGTTTAAGTATTTTTTTTCTGGTTCCTAATATTTCACTGTGTTTTCTACTTCAGGTCAGCCTTCTTTTGGGGACTATTATAAGAAAGGTGCCATTGCCGAGTAATACTTTTTCAGATATATCCGAGTTAAAGGGGCCATCTGTTGACACTGCTGGCTTTTCATCTGATTCTGTGCTTGACTTGGAACAACTTAAAACAATTGGGAATCACTTTTTAGAAGTCCTCTTGAAGATGAAGCATAATGGTGCAATTGATAAGACAAGGGCTGGGTTCACAGCTCTTTGCAATCGATTACTTTGCTCAAATGACCCGAGGTATGGATTTTGTACTCTATTTTTCTGTTCTATGAAATACATAACTGATTTTGCATATTAAGAAAGTTCTTTTATTGTTAAAAATTATTGGGTTTAAATAGAGAAGGATTAAGAGAGAAGAAATGAATACTCAATAAGAAGACTACGTTTATGTAGTGTGTAACTTGTGTGATACAGTTAGTCAATTACAAAATGCACTGATGCCTATTTATACCAGCATTGCAGTTATTCGTCCTTGATAGGGTGATTAGTAATTGATCCCGAAAATGATATAATGGGATGATAACTATATAGCAGGACAACAAGAATCCCAAAAACAGATTATAGATACAGGATAAATAATTTATACTCTACAGTATTACATCTAAATGCTTAAGAATAACAAGAATTACCCAAATTAAGACATTTTCATATATCAGAAACTATGGTGTAAGGAACACACTACAGAGGGCAATTAGATTCAGAATACAGGAAGGGAAATTATGTTTTGATAAAAGCTTTTATTTATTTTACATTTTGATGGAAAAAGAAATTTTATTAAGGTGTAAAGAACAAACTACATAGGGCAATTGGATTCAGAACACAGGAAGATAAATTATGTGTTGATGAAAGCTGTTATTTATTTTACATTATGATGGAAAATAAATTTTATTGGAGAAAAATTGGAATAGTTCAATTAGGTGGAGGATAAGATATCCTTTGATAGAAAATATTTGACTAAGGATCATGATTAACTAAAGAATGCAACTCTGAAATGAATCCTTAAACATAAACCTTATCTTATGACAAGTTTAGAGGCAATGTGATGCTCTTAATGAAAGCTTTTACATGTCATTATTTCCTTCGCAATTGAGTTATTCCAAAATTATGCAAGGTACTGAGCTTGGAATTGAATCCTGGAAGTGGACCCTGCAACTTTACATATCATGTTTGGTACACTACACTTTCTAGAATTAGAATTCTAATTCCCAATGGCAATTGTAAGCAATTGAAAAATAATTGAATAAAGAATTCTCAAATCTTCATCTAGACGATTATAATTCTTAATAAAATAAATCTCTGCAAATCTAAATATTATGTTTGGCATTCTTTTTAAATTAGAATTAGAATTTCCAATAAGTAATGGAAATTGCAAGAAACCATTAAATAATCAAATAAAGTATTCTCAATTTTTAATCCAGACCCTTATAATTCTAACTCCAATAACTAACAATTAATATGGTGCTCTGTATATTTTTGTGGTCATGTTCTATCTATATGCTATATACTTTGGTGCATTTGGTTGGAGTATAACTCTTGTAGAGAGAAGATTTCATTGGATCCACTCTTGACTGTTCACTTGGTCTAAGTGAATGGATTTTTTTGTTATCATGCTTTGATTGCTTTCAAATAATGAATGCATCAGGTTCAAATGATATTAACACTGATGAAAATGTGTGATAAATAAGATGTAAATTTTTTATCTATTATCTTGTCATGAACAAAGCTCTTAAGATGAAATGAAGATTCTTAGGCTATGTCATGTACCCTCATATATAAAGAGAATTATGTTTGTCTGGTTTAAATAAGGAAGCCTTCGTCATTATGACCTAATCAGTACATCAGAAATATAATTTTTTTTTTCCATTTCTTTGATTTGTATCTTCCTTTCCAGACTTCATACATTGACAGAGTCTTGGATGGAACAACTTATGCAAAGAACTGTGGCCAAAGGACAAGTAGTGGATGACTTGCTGAGAAGAAGCGCTGGAATACCTGCTGCATTTATTGCTCTGTTTCTCTCGGAGCCAGAAGGCACCCCAAAGAAGCTCCTTCCACGGGCGCTACGGTGGCTTATAGATGTAGGTAATGGGTCTATGCTGAATCAGATTGAAAGCAATAACTTGAATGGTGATCCATGCAAGTCAAATGATTCAGCAAAAGGAAATAATTCTACACAGCCAACTGAAAGAAATGTGGGACAGATGTCATCAAAGGTCAGAGATGAAGGTGTCATTCCTACAGTACATGCATTTAATGTTCTAAGAGCTGCATTCAATGACTCTAACTTGGCCACTGATACGTCCGGTTTCTCTGCTGAGGCTTTGATTTTGTCTATTCGCTCTTTCTCATCGCCATACTGGGAGATCAGGAACAGTGCTTGTCTGGCTTATACTGCTTTGGTTCGTCGCATGATTGGATTCCTCAATGTTCATAAGCGGGAATCAGCACGACGAGCACTAACTGGGCTTGAATTTTTTCATAGGTATGTTATGACTATCAGATCTGATTACCTTAGCTATTTGAAGCATTATATATGTAAAGAATGTGTTCATCTTTTTAATCCAAGAAATTTATCTGTAAAAAATGGTTTATTGTTCCACATATCTATACCTGAGGCTTTTATGGTCTTCTAATGTTGGTGCTACTTGCAGTACCCATGAGTAATGTTTCGAGGTAGGTGCCTTCCAATGATAGATTTTAATAGTGTGCTATTGCAGAGTAGTGGTGTGGCCTTTGGTTGCTATTCTGCACTTTGTAGCAGTGTTTCTCTTGCGTTTGGTTGGAGAATTTTTTTGCAATGTTTGTACAAAATTTTGAAAATAGGAAACAAAGTGAAAATAAGATGACATTTAACTCTAAAAGTGAATACAAGAAATGTTTTATCAAATTAAACAGCCCCTTAGCCTAGTGGCTATCATGTGGCTAAATAGTGAATCCCGTGTGTTGGATTTTCTTGAGTTATTGTTTAGGAAGTTGAAATACATTGGCTGCAAATAATGACACTAAAGAGTGTTCTGTTTATTCTCCAATTTTTAACATTTAACACAAAGGTGAACTTGTTTAGACTTCAACACCTAAAATGGTGCTTAAAATTTCTTATTTAGACAAGTCTTTTAAGCTCCAGTTATTGAAGTGGCTTTCATACATACTTGGTTAGATTATCCTCATGATAAGGTCTTTTAAATCAAACATATGTACTTGTTTGGTCTACAGTGATGTTGCCATAGGTGAAACATATGCAGTTTTGTGCTTTACACGTTATTTTACATCAGTGAGTAAACTGACTTTGTTACTTTGTTAAATGCATATAAAAGTTTGAATATTGATCTTACATACTTGGGATTGAAATGAAACGACCAATGGAATAGAATGAAAGGTAGATAAGTATATGGAATGGAATCAGGTTTTATTACTTCAAAATCATAGGATCATAAAGAATTTCTATAGAAAGATGCTTACCATTTAATCTTAGAAACCTGATCCTAATCATTTTATGATAAGTGCTAGAGGTATAAAACCATTCCTGGGCTTTCACCTAGTATTCCATGATTTTGAGAGAGTTGATATTTGGCAATAATCAACGCATTGAAATGGTATGCTTACTGGTAACTGGATATAGGCTTAATGATCAGAACATTTCCGTACTGTAGAGATGATATGACTGGCATAATCGCAAATTTAGTACTATATCACCTTTTTTCCTGAAGATGTCAAGTAACTTCACTGGTTTCTGACTGTGCTAGAATCTGCATATTGCCTGTTGTTAAGTGTAGATATGGTCGGATCAGATCATTTTTAGAAATAGTTCACTTGGCATTTTTTTCCATCATTTTTTTATATTGCGGAGAGAAGTAAAATGTATCTACATAACATCCTGCAATTGGAAATTTGGAATGTTGTAGCATGGTCTTCCTTCTTAGTGTCCAGTCCACTAAAGATGTTTGCTCCATTTCAAAGTTGAGGCTGGTTTTGGTAATATTTTCATGAAATCATGAGTTGTCTGTCTGTTATGAGTTTGTAAGGTCAGAGATAGTGTGAAAAGTTAACAACTATTGCCTTTTAAATTTTTTTTTGAACCCAGGTATCCATCACTGCATTCATTTCTATTCAATGAACTTGAAGTTGCAACAGAATTTCTCGGTTGTGCATCCTCAGGAGATTCAGAATCCATCCGTGGAAATAATCTGCATCCGAGCTTGTGCCCAATTCTGATTCTTTTATCTAGGCTCAAGCCTTCATCAATAGCTGGTGAAACAGGAGATGAACTAGACCCTTTCCTTTTCATGCCTTGGATTAGAAGGTGCTCAACCCAAAGTAATTTACGAGTTCGTGTTCTTGCATCTAGAGCTCTAACAAGTATAGTATCAAATGAGAAATTGTCATCAGTCCTTCTTAATATTGCATCCCAGTTGCCCTGTGTCGATAAACTGGTTAAATCAACTACTTTTCCAATTGTTGCATGTACAACTAATGGTTCCTACAGTATTTCCTTCAACTTCATTCATGGAATTCTCTTGCAGTTGAGTTCTTTGCTAGATATAAATTGTAGAAATCTTGCTGATAATTCAAAGAAAGATCATACAATCGGTGAGTTGATCCAAATTCTTCTACTTCGGTCATGGATTGCAAGGCCGTCTCATTGCCCATGCCCCATCCTCAATGAAACATTCTTAAGAGTTCTGGATCAAATGCTAAATATTGCAAGAACATGCCGGATCACCAAACATTTCTATTCCATTTCCAAGCTACTTTTGGAGTTGTCAACAGAATGCTTAGATTTAGAATCATATGTGTTGTCATATTATGATCCAACCATTGCTGAACTTCGTGAGCAAGCAGCCAGATCCTATTTTGGCTGTTTCTTCCAAGCATCTATAGATGAGGGAGAGATAATCCATTTGCCACTGAGACATTCTCTTCCCACTTCAGAATTGTTGCCTGAACATCGAATGGAGAGTACATCTTTTGGTCTTTTGAATAGGTTAATTCACTGCTTGTCAGATTCATCATATGAAGTTAGACATGCAACACTGAAGTGGTTGTTGAAATTCCTGAAAGCAGCTGAACCTTGTGATAAGGTCTATGATCTTTTCCTTAATGACATCAGGGTTGTTGAACTCTGGGCAAAAACTAACCTTCATGGAACCTTGGTGAAGATTTTGGCATCAGAGACGAACCACAAATGTAAATATTACATTCTGAGGGTCCTTGTAGCTTGGAATTTGCTGCAGTTTGAAAAGGCTAGCCATGACAAGTGCATTGGTACAAGTTATGTAGGTGAAATGGGCTTCGACTCTCTGTCGCAATTTTGGAATGAATTAGTTTCCTTGTACAAGCAAACAAAACATGCAAAAACCCAAGAGACCCTTGTTCACTGTCTTGGGGTATGCACCAAGAGAATTACAATGTTGTTTGCAAGTTCTATTCTGTCAAATGAAAGAGAAGAGTTTTCAGTATGTGGTGAAATTAATCAGGAGGAAATGTTAGGTTCGTTGTTTGACTGCATTGTTTTTTTCTGTGACACAATTAAACAATGTAGTTCATCATCTGAACCGGCAAGTATGCGCCTGGCAGCAGCTGAATCTCTAATAGCATCTGGTTTGCTTGAGCAGGCTAGGCCACTTGGCTCCTTTGTTTTGAATAACCGGATTCCCTTGGGCACTTCATCTTCTTTTGTGAAAAATGAAGCTGTGAATTCGTATGCTCATCAGGTACTTGATGTGTGGTTTGCATGCATCAAACTTTTGGAAGATGAAGATGACCTAGTTCGATTGAGGCTTTCCTCAGATGTTCAGAAGTGTTTTACTATAGAAAAAACTAGAAGCGATCTAACTTCTGGATCGGCTCCAATCCAAGTAGATAGAGTGATAAGACTCAGTTTTAACCATCTCTCTTCCATTTTTGGTCACTGGATTGATTACTTCGATTATCTTTGTCAGTGGGTATTACGTGCTGAAAGCTGTGTAGCACCTCAAGGAGATCTTGTGAGACGGGTTTTTGACAAGGAGATTGACAATCATTATGAAGAGAAGTTGTTGATCAGCCAAATTTGTTGCTCAAATATGGAAAAGCTACCTATTTTGAAGTCCTGGGCTGATAAAGAACTCAGGAGCTATTTACATGGATGGAGAGCTAGATTTTCGCATCAATTGGTATCATTTGCTGAAGACCATATTAGGAAACAGGAAGGGAATGATTGGATAGGAGGCGTGGGTAACCACAAAGATGCATTTTTACCCTTATATGCGAATTTACTTGGTTTTTATGCTCTTTCGAACTGCATTTTCGATGTATCTGGAAATAATGATGCCAAACTACTATCTGATGTAGTTGTTCTTGGAAGAACCATCAATCCATTCCTTAGAAACCCTTTAATTTCTAACCTATTTAAGTTAGTCCTAAGATCACATGAGAAAATGGCCGATGATGTTGCTAACGGCTTGTTCCCCGAGATGGGAAATTGCAGTATCTGGGATAGTTTTAATCCTTATTTTCTTCTTGGCTAGGATTTGTATACTAGTTGTAGTTTCACATGAAAGTTGTTTATGGGAGGTTTAAGCAAATTTTGAAATTGCTTTAAATTTTTCCCAAAGTGATGTTTATGCAAAGCAGTTGTAGCTAAAAGGAAATTTTGTAATGGATATTTTTTTGCGAAGCTCATTCCCCGGCTATTTAACTTTTTTTTTTAATAACTTACTGTCTTGCTACTTGCTATTTATCCTGTTGCCTAAATTATAAAAAAAAAAAAAAAAAACGTCACAAATAATTTTGGATAAAAATTGACAACCTCACTAAATTTTGTAGAATAATGCGTCATCTATCAACTACATACCAACAATAATAGGTTAAATAAAACTCTTTTACTCACTTTAAAATACGCCTCACGGTAGCAGGTAGCACCCCCATTTCTTCTCAACCTCTTATAATGAGATCTACAATGCAGTCATATATCATATGGTTCATGGGTGGATCAATAAAACAGTATGTTTTTCATGTTGTTTATTGGTGGTGAAGTTAAAAAGACCATTAGATATATAAATAATTAAATTAAGCGATTTAAATTTATTTGATGATATATTTTTTTATTAATGTATTAATTTTATTTTTTGACGGTAAATGACCATTTTGTCTAAAAAAAATCCTTTATCTCCCCTACCATTAACTCTAATCTTCTTCTTCGACACCTCCACCATCGTCTTTGTCAACCCCAACTTCCTTCAACTCCATCAACTCCAATTTCCTTCAACTATGTCAACCTTAACAACGAACCCCTCAAGACTGATGACAAGACCATCTTCGCCTACGAGGAACTCTACGACCATGCTTATAATAGTGTCTTCATCCTTGACAACAACGTATTCGTGATAGATGCCAAGGAGAAGGAAATGGAGTTTGGATTTTAGGCAAAGAAGGAGAAGGTGCATGACAAAGAGGGAGAAAGGGCAAGCTACAAACCCCGCAAGCCCCAAACCCCTAACATTTCTTCCCATTAAGCACTTACTCCAACAATAATAGTTGACCTTGACTCCAACGAGGAAGTTGAATGAGCAAGATCCCTTTGACTTCCTCTTTCTTTGTTGAAACCCTACCAAACTTCGCCATTGAAATTGTCCATGCCTATCACGAGAACCTCGTGCCGTCGCCCTCCCCTACAATTTGGCTCCTTGTATCGCCTATGCCAAGCCCACCATTGTCAGCAACCACCACCACCTTATGCGATGCTTGTGCCAGACTTGCTATCGTTTGCAACCACCACCACCTTGTCATCTACAATGCCTATGAGTACAACTTCCACCTCACCTATGTTCACCATGACAACCAACAAGTAGTTGTCCTCAACGAGTGGGTTCATGACGAGTGCATTGCCACCAGAGTGAAGAACAAGCAATAGTCACTGAAATTAAGTCTAAGCAGCTTATAAAAAAAGATTTTTTAGTAATTTTAAATTATTTAAATAAAAATAAAAATAATTATTATTCATTTGTCTACCGATGAACAATATGATAAACTTGTCCACCGTAATTTTTACCCTATTTTATATCTTACAAAAATTTTCTTGAAACACATTTGGTAAAACTTACATGCGATGAAAGCATAACTACAGGCATAAAGAGATTAGTTAACGGATCATAAGCTTTTCCATATCAACCCCTTCACTGAAATGGTGATTGACCTATTTGCTCATTGTTAAGCTGCACAAATCAGAACTTCACTCCACTTTTACACCTCGTTATCACAAAATCTACAAATCTATATCATGTATAATCTCTTCGTTTTCAAATCCATCTCAAACAATACTCACTGGCACCTTCATTATTTCTAATAGCAGTAAAATAAATCGTTACAGGGAACAAGTGTGACACAATTTAATATCTAAAATTGTAAAACATGATTTTAATAATTTAAAAAAAAAATGCTAAGGTCAGTGCAACAGCCTTAACTATTCCTTGACATAAGCTTGTTCAAACAAGTGCATTCGGCACAAAAGAGGATATTCAAGGAGTTAAACTAAATTACATCCTAGGTCCTAGTCATGCCCCTTTCACACCCTCAACCAAAGCATAATAAGAATGATGGCCTAAAACATTCAACCCTCTATTCAGATGTATCAGTATATAAAGAATTCAACTAAAATTCTAGGCTACATTGGATTTGAGTATAAAACAGAACACTTACAGCATCACACCAACACCCAAATTTGTTTTATCTACATAAACAAACAGGATACACAACGCTGGCCCCTGGTTGATTCTCAGATGTCACTATCCTTCATTCCTAACGAGGTCTTTTATTTTTTTTCTTTCTTTTTGGGTCTGATGCAGCTTCGCGCCAACAAGGTCTAACCACAGCTTTGGCTAATAAAATTGAATTAATTTATTCAAATGCGTATGAGTTGTTATGTTGCAGTGATCGTTGATAAATTACCTGCACACCTAAGATGAAACCCCAAAAACGTTATGGTTCTTAGAGGGAACTAATTTACAGATTACAGGAACTACAGCAGAAAACATTTATTGAATCAAGTGGAACTTCATATGCAACAATGGAAAAAAATATTTAAATATATCTTTAGTCCCTAAAGTAAATTTGTTTTTGGCCTCTTAAATTTAAATTTGATGATTTTATCCCCCGTAATTTGAAAAAACTTGTTTTAACCTTCCAGGACCACAAGTAGATAGATTTAATAACAAATTTAATATGATATTTTTAATAACAAAGACTTTAGTAGATAGATTTTGAGAGACAAATTTAGTAATAAGTTTTTCTTTTATAGTTTCACTAACATTTGGGCTAAGGGGCTAAAATAAACTTTTTTTCAAATTTCAGGACAAAGAATCAATATTTAATTTGAGTGACCAAAAACAAATTTACTTTATATTTGAGGGATATAACATATTTAAGCCAAAAAAAGAGACTAAACCATCACATGGAATTCATTTATTATCCGATTTTTCTACAAAACTCAATAAGGTAGTGCACAGAACCTTCCTGATGAGGCATCTATTCATGCATCATGGGAAATGATAAAAATAAAAACAAAATCCTTAGTTGTCTTCATGTTCCTACTGGTTTTACTATTAGTTGTCCTCGTGGCTTTGGTTAATACTGTTGAAAATCCCAATCATATAAAATTATTTAAAAATGGGAAGAAGGTGCCATTGAAGTAAAAAGTAAGTGCTACTATTGATATTCATTTCAGGAAATTCCTATATGATCAAACTTAGGTCTATATTGATTTGGCAGGGTAATTATCACACCGAAAATAAATTCCAAGTCTATGTCCCTATCATAAGAGAGAGTATTAGCAGAACTACCTCCAAAGTCATCACATCATGTAGCTACTTTTTTTGAATGATCAAGCTGTAAGGATTTTTCATGCCGTTTCCTGAATAACAAAAAATAAAATAGTCAGGTAACAAAGATCTAGGGATAGAATAGATAAACAGAATACAGAAAAAAGGAATATTAGGCCACATAAAAAACTATGAATCTTGAACACATGTACAATTCAAAAAAGTAGAGGTCAAGTGACGAAACAAAGAGCCAGTTGGTTTTATTTATTTTTCTGTATAGCACTTGCAAGTACTAGTGACTGATTAATCTTATAATTATGAATGATGGTCCTAGCTGTCCCAACTACAAGCATTGTAAATAATTACATTGGTACATGAATTTATAATTATGTGTTAAATATTAAAATACTTCATCATTGTTATAATTATGATTTATCAGTTAAATAATAGTAGAATAATATAGAGGTACCTAAAACCATTGAACATTAAAACAGGCACCTACTTTATTTATCTTGAAGTCAATCGCAAATCACAATGTTAGAGCACAATTCGTATGCAGAACGTTGATTCTATTCCACCTCTATTATGTAGGAATAGAGATTTCTTAGTTTTTTTTTTTATATAAGTAGGAATTACAATGACAACAACAAAACTCGAATCTAAGATCTTGTACATATTACTCCAATCCCCACCCTTAAGCCTACTCTATTGGTTGATTTCTTAGTTTGATATGTAAAGAAGATAGAGAATGATGATTAAATTTCAGCCCTTGAATCCATAGAGCAAGAGCCACCGAGCATTGAAAACATCTAACTTAATTGTAGATTTCTGAATCATTCTTCACTAATATCAGATAAATCAGAAACTTTCTGACTTCCAAAGTAATTATTTCTTTATCCATGGGCCATTCTTATTTCCTATTTCAGAAATAAAGGTTCAACCTCCAATTGTATCACTTGTATAACAACCTCGCATTAACAACAGTGTTCTCACCAACTCCATAATTAGACAAATGCTAGCAATATACTCTTTGATACATTTTCATTATTGGTCCATTCCTTAAAAAGTTATTACTTGCTTAAAAAAGTGATCCATTGACAATATATGTAACTAATTTGACTTTTAGAAAATAAACCAATGAGAATGTGTTGAACTGTTGCTAATATTTCTCCCTGCAAGATATTGAACCTCTCCACCAAACAACCACCCAACCCCAGCCGAAAATCCAAAAGCTAGAAAAGGAGAGATGTTTGCATTCAACATTTAGAGAAATTAAAGAAACACTTAGATAAAGAAGGTAGATATACCAAGGAATTCTTACTTCTCGTATAATTTTAAAAGTGACTGGGGCCTTGAATAGCCCATTTCCCTTTTCTCAGTCTGTAATTCAACTGCACTCCTTGTTTCTGGTTGCACTTCACTTTTTTCAGCTTTGGGTTTCCCTTTATTCCTTGATTCAGGTTTCCAATTAGCTTTGACAAGTGATTGCCCCAGTAAGTCAGCAATACATGACGCCATTGCCTCAACTTTCTTCACATATGGAAACGTCTCCTCATCAAAGTGGTTTGATAACCACAAATACATAGATAATACCTGATGCCTAGTCTCAAGGTCTAGAAGTTCTGCATCATTCCGCGCAGAACTTTTTGGCATGCCCATAGCAACATTTACAGGGAGCTTCTGACCAAATGATGTGGCATATCTAAGTAAATGGTACATAGCTTTTGGGTCTCTGACATTAACAGGAGCAAAACAAAAGTTAAAACGATCCTCCAGTGATAATCCCTGGACCTTCTCTAACATATTAGCAATTTTCTTGATATGATCATGTTGACACAAAAAGTATGACCCATCCAAACGGCAATTTTCACCAAATTTATCTAAAATCTGCTTGAATGACAAATCAGGAAGTTGCCCAGCAAACAATTCAACCTGCTCATAAAATGGAAAAAGGCCTACCCTTTTTACATTATCAAAAGGTTGTTTCAAACACTCAATCATGTATTCCAAATCATCTAAATGCAAGGTTGTGGCAAGTCCATCAGGATAAAGGCATCCTCTCCGACCAGCTCTTCCCGCAATTTGCTTAACCTGTGATGCTGGAACTGGAACCATTTTGTCACCATTGTACTTTGAAAGGCCATTAAAAATCACCCTTCTAATGTTAAGGTTCAGGCCCATTCCCACTGCATCACTAGCCACCAAAACGTCATATTCATTACTTTGATTGTTGAACAAACTAGCCTGCAGTCTACGAGTTTCAGGTGGCAGAGCACCATATATCACACAACAACGGTGTTTAGTCTGTTTCTCAATGGCCAATTTAACCTCAAATATCTCTCTCCTTGAGAACGCAACTACACAATCCCCAGACCGAATATTTTCAAGATTTCCAAGCAGGGTCTTTGCTTCGACCACCAACGGTTTGAACCTCTCATAGTGCTGCTCACACAACTCATCTCCCGTGTCTTGACAAATCCTTTTGACAATATCCAAAACACTAGGATCACCGCACAAATGTATCTCATCAGCCTTCAATCCAAGGAGAGCCCTTGTCCATGCATACCCCCTGTGCGGATCTGCCATCATCTGAATCTCATCAATAACAGCCACTTCATACAATTCCTGAGTCGATGCCATTTCCACAGTACACGCAACATGATTTGAGAACGGCACACGCTTCTTTTCTTGTCCAGTTAGCAGGCTGCAATAAATCCCCTTGGCATTAACCTTGTCAAAAACTTCCATAGCCAACAACCTAAGCGGACTACAATAAACACCACTCTTCGCCTCCATAAACCGCTGCAAAGCATTATACGTCTTGCCACTATTTGTCGGCCCACAATGATAAATTATCTTCCGTTTCATTGCCCTCGCAAATGGAAACCAAGTGTGAGGCTTCGTGAGGTCGGCCGACTCAACCATATCCCTGAACCTCTTGATTTCATCAGGAAAATTCTCCAAACAAAACTCCACAAATATTGGAAACAAAAACCTCACAGCCTCGTCGCTGGGCCCAAGTGACACCAAGTACTTGGCAACATCAGAAGGGCACTTCCTTTTCAGAAAGTTCTGGAACTTGTGAGCTGCAGTGGGGAAAAATGACAAACCAATGTAAATGGCAAGGGCCTGATTGGATGCCCAACCTGATTTGGCAAACCAATGGCACACTTCTTGCAACACTTCCACCTCTGACCTATCCAACCATGCAGCTCTTTCCACACTCCGAATTTCGTGGTACAATTCGACAGGGTCACGTGATGCCACGTGCAAAAATTCCTCACTCTTCTTCCCTAACTCATTGATATCGTTACCACTACCATTACTACTAGTACTACATTCCACAGAATCAACAATCTCTAAATTGCATTCATTACTACCATCATTTTCAACAACCCCATGTTCAGAAAAACCACGGACACTATCAAAAACCTCATTTCCAAGCTCAAAATCAATGCCCTTACCAGAATCTGCGTCGAGCTCGCCTTCCGGCGTCTCAGCGGCGCCGCCCCCGTCGCCGGCGGCAGAAAACGGTCTGATGGGGCGGAATCTTTCATCGGAAAGCCTCGAACTTTGGGAGAATCTGTGGTGGAACAGCGGGCTCGGGAAACGGGTCGAAATAGGGGAAACCCGGTTTTGAAAAGTGTGGAATTGGGAGTGGTTGAAGAGAAGAGCTTGAAGCTTTGAGAGGGTTCTCTTGCGTGTGCACAAGTGGAAGAGGCCTCTAGCCATTGGAATGGGTGATGAGGAAAAAAGAAAGGGTTCAATTGGGAGAAGGAAAGAGGACACAAAAGGGGAGCATTTGTATTAGGGTTTTTGGTTTTGTTTAGTACGAGGAATTATATAAATTAGTGGGAGAAATGAAAATGGGTTTGGTGAATTTCTGAATTGAATTTGTTGATAATTTGGGTGACTGTTTTTTCGAGAGAAGGAGAGTAAATGGAGGGAAAGGTCTGGTTAGGGATTTAGATGGTTGAAGACAAACTTAGCCAGGGGTTTGCAATCCATAGGGTTGATGGTTAAAATTTTTGTTAATAGTAACATGTTGCTTATTTAATTAAATAAAAATAAAATAAAATAATTTAAAAAATATAATTAATTATTAGTATAAAAAATTTTATATTGATAATATATAAATAATTAATTCTTTATTTATTTTTTTCTTCATAATTTCATATAAAGTAATACTAACGCCCTTTTTTTAAGATAATTGTTTAAGGTTATTTTATATAAATTAAAAAATATAATATTGTTTTATAAAATAATTTTAATATTTTTTATTTTTGTTTCATAATAAATCTATATTAGTTATCATGTATAAATTAATTAAAAATTATGTGAGATATAAATATATTATTGATAATATAAGAATGAATGTTGTCTTAAAATTTAAAATAATAAGTTAATAGAAACAAAACTTTACTAAAAATTCAATAAATAAATTTTTTTTTGAAAGGAGTAACAAATAAATGACTATTATTGAAATTATATCTAATAAAAATCAACATTAGGTTTCAATTTTGGGTAAAATACATTTGCAACACGACTCTTTATTTCAAGTTAAAAATCAAAAAGGATTTTCAACTTGGAATGCTATTCTTAGAGCTTTTCTTGTGTTGGAAGATGGTTTACGCATTAAGCCGAGGGATGGAGAGTTGAGTGTTTGGTTTAATCTGTGGGTGGTGAAAGTTAAGGATATTTGGGATGGTCATGAAAGAAATAATATTCTAAAGATCTAAACATGGCAAAATCAAAAGCAAACACATTCAGATCATTCTCATAATTGCGGAAATTAAAGGACCAACCTCCAGCTATTGTTGTTCGTTTGCTCCTTCAGGTTTCTGAACCCTTGCTCTCTATACGCGATGGTGTAGTATACTGAAGAGGAGAGTAGGCTCAGGGACCCAAACATAGATACGCGTTCAATTTTTATAGAACTCTAATCCATCGTAGAGCGTCTTTGAACGTTGGAGAAAATGTGCGGGAATCACGGTACCATATCCGCAAGTTATTTGATAATGGTTGAAAAATGGACCACATTCATGATATGTTAACCGCAACAAGTAGAAGAATCAGGAAAGCAACGTGAAAATCGGAAGCACGTTGTTTCCTTTTACGTGGCTGTTGCAAACGTGTTACTGTTGCAAAAACGGTTTTTCAAAATGACGTATATGCCAACATTCTCCCACTTGGTCCATTTATCCAATTATCAATCAAATAGGAAACCAAATATATGAATCATGGTGATAGGTCCTCTTGATAATGAGTATTATCTCCCATGTATCACAATATATTAAGTCTCTCATTCTAATCTCTTAGCTCTAATGAATAAACCATACGTTTATTCCAGGTCGCAATTAATGAGTTTTCTCAAAGTAAATAGGTATGTGCACAAGATAAATGAGAAAACATCAAACTAAATAAATAAGAGTTTTAACAAGTAATTACAATGATTGTCACATCATGGAACCAAGTCCCATTCGAGTTACATGATCCTTAAAATTCTTTGGTGGCATGCCTTTAGTTAAAGGATCAGCAATCATTAACTCAGTGCTAACGTGCTCAATGACAACTTTCTTTTCCTTAACACGTTCTCTTATGGCTAGATATTTAATGTCGATATGCTTACTTCGACTTCCACTTTTATTATTCTTAGCCATGAAAACAGCAACGGAGTTATCACAATACAACTTCAATGGCTTAGCAATTGAGTCCACAACTCTAAGCCCAGATATAAAACTCTTCAATCATACAACATGTGAGGTAGCCTCAAAACAAGAAACGAACTCAGCCTCCATAGTAGAAGTAGCAGTCAAGGTCTGCTTTCTGCTGCTCCAAGATACAGCTCCACAAGCCAGCATAAAAACATAGCCAGATGTAGATTTTCTGGTATCAATGCAACCAGCGAAGTCTGAATCAGAGTAGCCTATCACCTCCAAACTATCAGTCCGTCTATATATGAACATGAAATCTTTTGTTCCTTGAAGGTATCTCATTACCTTCTTTGCAGTTTTCCAATGGTCAACACCAGGATTACTTTGATATCTTCCTAAAACTCCAACTGCAAATGCAATGTCAGGTCTAGTACAAACCTGAGCATACATAAGACTTCCAACAGCTGAAGCATATGGAATATTTTTCATGTGTTCCCGCTCAAGATTATTTTTCGGACACTGACTCAACTCAAGTTTGTCACCCTTCACAATGGGAGCTACACTTGGTGAACAATCTTTCATGTTAAACCTCTCTAAAACCTTGTTGATATAGGTTTCTTGAGATAAACCCAAAATACCTCGAGATCTTTCTCTATGGATCTTAATGCCTATAACATAAGATGCCTCACCCATATCCTTCATATCAAAGTTCTTTGAGAGAAATTGTTTCACCTCGTACAACATACCCTTGTCATTAGTTGCAAGCAAAATGTCATCCACATATAAAACAAGAAAGCAAATCTTGCTCCCACTAACCTTCTGGTATACACATTGATCCATGATGTTTTCTTCAAAACCAAATGAAGATACAACTTCATGAAATTTTAAATACCATTGGCATGAGGCTTGTTTTAATCCATAGATGGATTTGTTAAGCTTACATACTAAGTGCTCACCATCACTAGAGAAAAATTCTTCAGGTTGTTTCATGTAAACCTCTTCCTCTAGATTACCATTAAGGAATGATGTTTTCACATCCATTTGATGTAGTTCGAAATCAAAATGAGCTACTAATGCCATGATTATTCGTAGAGAATCCTTCTTAGATACAGGAGAAAATGCCTCACTATAATCAATTCCTTCTCTCTGAGTGAATCCTTTGGCAACAAGTCTTGCTTTATGTCTTTCAATGTTACCTTGTGAGTCCTTTTTAGTTTTAAAGACCCATCTACATCCAATGGATTTTACACCATGAGGCAACTCAACAAGATCCCAAACTTGATTAGACGTCATAGAATTCATCTCTTCTTTCATAGCATTATACCACAAATTTGATTCCTTAGAATTCATGGCTTGTGAAAACGTTTCAGGATCATTTTCGGCTCCAATGTTATATCTGATTCTTGTAAATACACTACATAATCACTAGAAATTGCTGATCTTTTGATTCTAGTAGATTTTCTTAATGTTGTCTCATCACCTTGGTCAGGAACTTGTTGTTCAACCGATTGCTCAATAGGTTGTTCAACATTTACTTGTTGCTCCTAGTCAACAACTTGATCTACATTATAATCTTCAGCAACTTGTGGAACTTGAATCACTGGTTGTCTAACACACTTTTGAACTGAAGGAGCGTGATTGACTAACAGTCTGTCATTTGATTGAGAGGGTTGAACTTCATAGTGATCCTTTTCAAAATTAATATCTTGAATTAAATTATTCCCACTAATCAAGTCATTTTCAAGAAACTTTGCATTTCTTGATTCCAAAATTCTAGTGTTATGAGATGGGCAATAGAATCTATACCCTTTGGACTTTTCAGCATATCCAATGAAATACCCACTAATAGTCCTCGGGTCTAGTTTCTTCTCTTGTGGGTTATAAATCCTTACTTCAGACGGACATCCCCAAACGCGTACATGTCGTAAATTGGGTTTCCAACCTTTGAATAACTCAAAAGGTGTCTTTGAAACAGCCTTGGTTGGAACTCGGTTTACTATATACACAGCCGTTTTAAGTGCTTCAGCCCACAAGAATTGAGGAAGTTTTGCATTACTCCTCATACTTCTCACCATATCCATTAATGTTCGATTTCTTCTTTCTGCCACACCATTTTGATCTGGAGAACCAGGTATAGTGTATTGGGCAACAATCCCATGTTCTTGAAGAAATCTCGCAAATGGACCAGGTGCTTATCCATTCTCTGTGTATTTACCATAGTACTCTCCACCTCTATCTAATCTCACAATCTTAATTTGCTTTCCGCATTGTAGCTCTACTTCAGCCTTAAAAACTTTAAAGGCATCCAAGGCTTCATCCTTAGAACGAAGTAAGTAAAGGTACATATATCGTGAGTAATCATCAATAAAGGTGATGAAGTATCTTGGACTATTTGCATCCATATCCGGACAACAAATATCTGTACGAATGATTTCTAGTATGTTTGAACTCCTCTTGGCACCCTTCTTGGACTTGTTAGTTTTCTTACCCTTGATGCAATCCACACAAGTCTCAAAATCAGCAAAATCTAAAGTACTAAGTACTCCATCATTTACTAATCGTTTTATTCTATCAATGGAGATATATCCTAATCTCCGTTGCCACAACATAGAAGAATCCTCATTCATAACACAACGTTTTAACCCAGAAGAAACATGCATAGAATTATAAGCAGCGTCATTATTTTGCAAATTAATAGAGTAAAGACCATCACGTAATTCACCAAAACCAATAACTTTGGATTTATTCAACAAAGTAAAACCAGAATCCATAAATTTAAAAGAAAAACCCAAAGGTGCAAGTTGCGAAATTGAAATAAAGTTTTTACTAAAACTAGGAACATAAAAAGTCTTTCTAAATTTAAAATAAAACCACTGCTCAAAACTAAATTGCATGTCCCAACGGCCTCCACATGTGAACTCATCTTGCTTCCTAAATAGATGCATTGCTCACTTCCCATCGGTTTCCTTAGGTTTTGCATACCCTGTAAGGTATTAGAAACATGGATTGTAGATCCAGAATCAATCTACCATGTGTTATGATCAGTACTAGTCATATTAGATTCATAACAAACAAAAGCAAATAAATTACCTTTCTTTTCCAGCCAATTCTTAAACTTCAAACAATCCTTCTTCATCTGTCCTTTCTTTTTACAAAAGAAGCACTTGGATTCTTTCTTAATAATTGGTTGAGCTGGAATCTTTCCCTTCTTATTATCTTGATTCTTCTTTTTCTTAAAAGAACCAGTTAAGAGCACCTGCTCTCCTTCTTCCATCATTAACCTTTCCTCTTCTTGAACACACATGGTCAACAATTCATTAATAGATCACTTATCCTTATGTGTGTTGTAAGAGATTTTAAAGGGGGCATAATGGTGAGGCAAGGTGCACAAAATATAGTGCACTAGGAAAGAATCAGACATGGTAACCTCTAAAGCTTTCAGTTGAGCCACAATATCCCTTATGCGCATGATATGATCACGCACTCCTTTAATCCCAGTGAGCTTTAAGGATGAAAACTGCATTATAAGGGTGCTGGCAAGAGATTTATCAGATGTGGTAAATTGTTCATCAATAGCCTTTAGTAAATCCTTGACATTGTCATGATAGTCAACAGAACCCCGAATTCCAGCAGAAATGTTGGTCTTTATGAACGTCACAGAGAGACGATTTGACCTCTCCCATTTTTCATAAAGATCAACTGCATCTGGAGTGTTGGTCTCAGTAATACCCGGTGGTGCTGGTTTCCTAATAGCATAGTTAATGTCCATCCAGCCTAAATGAAGAAGAACTCTCTCCTTCCAAACCTTATAATTGTCACCCTTTAATTCGGGAATGCCACACTTGATATCAGAAATATTCATAGATTGAGAAACTGCAAATGTCAAAAACATGTTCATCATCATAACTTGAGACTAAAATAAATGTCATGTTTTACTAATGCAAACATGTCTCTTTTAACGAATCTAGTGACATAAAACTTGCTTGTGGGCTAAAGTCATACTCAATTAGACTCATGTAACCTTATGATAAAACTATCAAATTATGTTCTCTTTCTTAATTCCTGTGGGTAAATTAAGAAATATAATATAATATTTTATCCTAATCAATCATACAAATGTAAGAAATTTCCTGTGGGTATATTTCATCACATCACATATAATTAATTACAATTAATGTTTTTCTTAATGTGATCTTTAAAAATATATAATTTTAATTAATTAAAGATGTTGTGGCTATTCTCTAACTTATTAAAATTTTATGTATCACTAAACATTAATATAAAATAAATAAATCTTATTTTTATTTTAATATCAAATAAAATAAATATAAGAAAACATTACGTATTGCAGTCAAGAATAACACCTATTAAATTTACTATGTAGGTGACGTGTCTCTTTACGTAATTTGTGATATTATGTAGGTAACGTGTGTCAGTATGCAAGAAATCATATGACTATAATTACGAAACATTCCAGCATGCAAGAAATCAGAAATCATTTGATCACGTACGAAGCATGCAACCACGTAATTACGAAAATTAATTACGTAACTTGTGATATGACGTGTCTCCAGCATCATTTGACCGTGGGTGACTTCAACATATAGAGACATGTGCATGACTCATCATATAAAAAGGGAAATCAAAACATGCAAGACACCAACAGGATTCGAACCCATGCCATGACAGCTATATCACAAGTGAACATACCACTGCACCAAGCGCTTTATCTCAGAAGTATGATATTTAAAAATAAAACATATGCATGTCAATAGCAAACAAATAAACAAAACGCGAAAACACATTGCGTTTCACTCGTCTTCAACCTTGAGACGGGTCAGTTCAACCCATTTATGACCCGCGGACCCGAAACGAAAACCCGACCATTTCTCCACGTTTTGAACATCGAAAAACACCATTTTAATTACAGAAACGGTAGAAAAATCATCCTCTACTCCCTCTCCAGTTTTAGAAACAATTATGGGGTTGAAAAGAGATACCCAAAATACCCGATACAAAACAAGGCAGAGGATTAACATGCTCTAATACCAAATGAAAGAAATAATATTCTAAAGATCTAAACATGGCAAAATCAAAAGCAAACACGTTCAGATCATTCTCATAATTGCGGAAATTAAAGGACCAACCTCCAGCCATTGTTGTTCGCTTGCTCCTTCAGATTTCTGAACCCTTGCTCTCTATACGCGATGGTGTAGTATACTGAAGAGGAGAGTAGGCTCAGGGACCCAAACAGAGATACGCGTTCAATTTTTATAGAACTCTAATCCATCGTAGAGCGTCTTTGAACGTTGGAGAAAACATGTAGGAATCACGGTACCATATCCGCAAGTTATTTGATAATGGGTTGAAAAATGGACCACATTCATGATGTGTTAACCGCAGCAAGTAGAAGAATCAAGAAAGCAACGTGAAAATCGGAAGCATGTTGTTTCCTTTTACGTGGCTGTTGCAAACGTGTTACTGTTGCAAAAACGGTTTTTCAAAATGACGTATATGCCAACAGGTCAAGCTTGGAGATTGGATAAGTTGTACATGTTTCCTTTGGAGGAAGTGATTCAACTAGTGCTTTGTTTGCATCCTTGCATGGCAGAAGGAGTTGTGGATTTATGGGTCTAGCATCATGATTTATCAGGGAGGTACACAATAAAGTCGATATATAAGTGGTTGATTAGTACATCGAAGGATTCGAATGGAAATCAGTGGAGATGGATCTAGCGACTTCCCTTACCAATTCATATTTGTTTTTTTTTATCTGGTAGGTCTGTCATATTCTCATAGGGGAATAACATTGCTTGGCTGGATCAAGCTCATTATTATAGGGGCATGTTTACCATTATCATATGGCTCATTTAGTATGGTCGAAACAAACTTGTCTTTGAACACATTGATATGCAAGCGTAGGTAGTGCAAGCTCATGCATAGTCCTTATCAAACTTTGCTACTTCGACTTTTCAAATGGTAAGGTGTGCTTTTAATGCTCCTCCTTGTCAAGTGAAGAGGTTGTATCCCCCTTCTTAACACTATGACTTAGAATGTGGCCGGTAGCATGATGGACAACATGAGTAGGGCTGGGTTTGGCAAATTGTGTAAGGATCATGCAAGAGAGTTTTTGTTTGGTTATAATGGACACATTGAGACAACCTCTATTCTATTAATAGAGCTACTCACAATTTTGCATGGACTTCAAGCATGTTGGGAGAAAGGTTTCCAACATGTAATCTGTTATTATGACTTTAAGCTGGTTGTGGATTTGTTGCATGGTATTATTCCTTTGTTTCATAAGTTTGGAAATGAACTCATAGGGATTCATTTGCTTCCAAAAAGAGATTGGTCGTGGAGTTGATTCATACATTTTGCGAAGGGAATAAGTGCACAAATGCTTTTGCATGAATAGGAGCCCAATGGGAAGGAAGATTGGTTTGGTTTCAACAGTTTCCTATGGAGTTTCAGGGGCTTTTGTTAGTTGATGCACTAGATGTGGTGTATCAAAGGGATTAGTGTTTTAGTTTTGGGTGTTTCTGTTTATTTTTTTTGTTTGTTTCTTTTCTCTAATGTACAAAAAGAAACTCTTATCAACCATTACACATATCAATAACTTTTAATTCGATGATGTAACGTAGTAAGTATTTTAGAAGGCCATGAGTGATTTAGTAGCCCAGAACGGGCCATTCCCAAACTGGAACGGGCCGTTTCAAACTACTAAATAGGCTTATGAATCTTGGACTGGAACGGGCCGTTCCAAAATGGTCATTGTGAATTAAATTCAACTCCAGAACAGGCCATTCTGATTTTAGAACGGGTCGTTCTAGACGTGCCAGAACGGGCCGTTCTGGTTTCAGAACAAGGCGTTCTGCATGTGAATTTTACACATGATGAAGGAGCCCAGAACGGGCTGTTCCAGATTTGAAACTGGCCATTCTGGTCACTTCAGACTTCTATAAATAGAGGTTGTGCAGTTGAGGAGAAAGAGAGGTTTTTAGAGATAAGTTTTAGAGATAAGGACTCTGGACTAGGAAGCTTGCTTTGGGTGGATTGAAGTTCCGGGTTGAGCTTCGAAAAGGAAATTCTACTTCTTCTCAGTTCTTGGATATTTTAAGCCAATCTATCTTCAGGTAAGGGAAGCTAGATTGTATATTGTTTGGTCATATGTGAGTTTAGGAACTCATATGGAGTAAGAATATTGTGAATCATTGATTGATTCGAGGACTTTCTCATTTTTTTGGGATTTTGGGAAAAATGAGGTTTTTGGATGATTTTGATGCATGGTTGATTTCATGTTGAATTTGAGGTTATTTTTTAGTTGTATGGAATTGTAAAATTACATTGAGATGATATAGTTGAAAGTTGTGAAGTGCATGTTGATAATATTGTGAGTTGTGAGAAGCATGATGTGAAGTGTGTAGATGTGTGTGATTTATATAGATGTTATTAGTAGACTGTGTTATTAAGTCGTTAGAGAAGAGTTGTATATTGCTATAAAGTTGTATGTTGTGCCATGTGTTGAAAAGATATTATTTTATGATTATTGAGTTGTAAATTATGAGTTGAGCTAATAAGCTGTTGAGTTGATTGTGTTGTTTAAAGTTGAAATGAGATGCTGTGTTGTTAAAATGTGTTGTTAAACAACGTTGATGAGTTGTTGTGCTGATATACCATGTTTAAGTTGAAAGTTGATTGAAATGATGAGTTGAAAAGTTGTACGTTGTTTAAGTTGTTAAGTTGAGCTGTGTTGTTGAGTTGTAAGCTAATTAAGCTGTGATGATGAGTTATTGATCACTAGGACTAGGGGAGATGTTTTCTAAGTTTCTCATCCCATTGTGTGGATTGAGATAGTTGTGGTGCTCTAAGAGCCCAATTTGTTGAAAACCCCCCTTGGGAAGTTGTCCCTTGGAATGGACGTTGTGTTGTTCTCCTCTAGGACTTAGTTGATCCCGTATGTGGGCAAGGTCGAGGCACACGTGTACAAAGCAACCACGGTATAGGGGCAAGGTCGAGCTCCGATTACAAAGCGACCACGGTATAGGGGCAAGGTCGAGCTCCGATTACAAAGCGACCACGGTATAGGGGCAAGGTCGAGCTATATCGATTACAAAGCCACCACGGTATAGGGGCTAGGTCGAGCTATACCGATTACAAACGGCCAATTTGAGTAAAGTACGAAGTCAGGAACTTAATTCCTAACTGAGTACTATACTTCCTTGTTTAAGTGACAAAGTCTGAGAAACCGTTATCGTGTTGTGGATTGATATCCAAATTTTCTGTTTACCTAGCAAGCCCAAAAAGGTTCTGTGTTGTCGGTTCGGTAGGACCTAGCCACTTAGACTACTCACCACGTTGTAAGAGATCTCCGAGTTGAAATGCGTGACGACGCATAAGTTGTTGATGAGTTGATTTGTTGGTTGAGGATGATAATAGTGCTGTTATGTTGTAAGTTGCTTAATTGTATACAAGTTGATGATGATGCTAGTGTCGCTAGATACCTGTGTTGTAAGTTGTTTTAAACATGTGTTGTTGAGAGATGTGTAATACATGTGTTGGTTGTTGTTATGATGAATATGATAACTATTCTAATGGTTTGTACAGTAGTTGCGTTGAAGTGTTGATACAACGTTGTTATGTGGAATCAAGTTGAAATGATGTTAAGATGTATAATATATATGTTGTTTGTCTTATGTGTTGGATGCGAAGATGATTATATAGTTGTTGTATTGCATATTAAATTATTATGAGTTATTTATTGTCTCTAGCTTACCCTTGCATGTTTCCATGTGGTTTGGACTACGATGATCATACGTTGTATGAGAGCAGAGCAGGGATATGCTGAGAGATAGCTACTAGAGGCCACAGGAGGTGCTTGGAGATGTATATTTTTTTGTAGGCTACCTTATAGTAGCATATTTTGTTATACATAACTAGTTGATGTTGGTTGCTTGATTAGCAACTTGTGTTGTAAATATTTTATTATACTATTCTAGTATATATATTCTAGTAGTATGTAGTGTTGTTTCGTAGTATGACGGTCACAGCGAGTCGTTACAGATGATGTTTTCTCAAAACTCATTAGATTGAAATCTTGTATTACTTTAAACATGTATGTCAAATTTTGTTAAAATTGAACAATAATAAAAAAAATAATCAAATTATTTATATTTTAATATATTTTCAAAAGACATATGTTAATTTTGATTTATATGGATAAGGTATCTAATAATTTTTTATTAATACGAAATTTTGTGTATGTATGATCTAAATGGAAAGAAGCTTCAATCTAATGATAAATATTAAAAAGCATTATTGAATTGAAAGCTATTGAACTATCACACACATAAATATACATATATATATATATATATATATATTTAGTTAATTTGTATAATTATATTATTTGTATGATATACTCGAATTTAATCTTATTTATAAGAAACAATCATTATTTTTATGTTTCTGTTTTTAATCATGTTTTCCTTGTCAACAAAACTTAAACTCATGACTTTGTTTAGAAGAATCAATTTTATTTTCACTTGACTAACAATTTGTTGGTATTTTTATTACTTTTAGAAAATTAAAATATGTTATATGATAAAACTAATATTCATATTCGATGAAGTTGACATGAACACTATCATGTTACACATGTTAAAAGTATGTTACAAGGAGAACCCTTTCAAAAGTGGGGAAAACAAAATTATATCACTATGATAATAAAATTAGTAAACCAAATGATTTAGCAAGCAAACATACATATTAAATAAAATTTATAAACAACATGGTTGAAGTTAATAATTTTTCTTGAATGTCCTCCAACCATGAGAGATTGTCAATGTTGTTTTCAAGGTTTAGGGTGATAATTGAAATTTTTATTTTTAATGAATCAGAGTAATAATTCTACTCCAAAAATTTTAATTTATTGTTATTTATTTTGTTAACCGATTTCATTGTGTACCTTAAACATCATATAACAAAATAATTATTGTTAAAAACATCATAATTATAATATAATATCATGTATATACTATTTCAATATTTACTATTAGGCCAATTTCAATAATTTAGCTTGTAAATTATGCTAATCAACCTTTTTTTCAAATTTCTAGCATTTATTTTGCTTTTTTATTATTATTTATAAATATTTAAAAATAAATATTAAAGAAAAAAAATATTAATTTCAAATTTTGGATAAATCAATTCTAATATAACAAATGTGAAATTATTTTGCACATAAGTGTTTTTAAGGTTATTCTTCAATTGAAATATTTTCAAGGGTTTTTATAACTTTTTTATTTAATTCAATTTACTTATGAATTAAATTTAATATTTAAAATAAATTATTAAAAATTAAAAATAATTTTATGCCACAAAATATATTATTTATCTTAAATTTAAAATATAATATATATTTTTAAAAAAATTATTTATATAAATTTAAATGTAATTTATATATTAAAATATAATATTTATTTATATAAAATTTATTTTAAAATTTAATTATACATATTAAATATTTATCTTGTAAAATGTACAAATTAAAATGCTGATAAAAATAAAAAATATTTTATAAGAGCTAATTTTTTTTTTCATTTAATTTATAAGATAAAAACAATTATTTCAAAGTTTAGAAAAATAAAAAAATAAATATTTTTATACTAAAATCAAAATTTATTTATTTTATAGGATTAAAAATATATTTAAATTATTTTTTATACATATTTATCTATATGAAATTATTCTTTATTCGCAACATAGTTTATCTTGAAGCTAAGAAAAAATTATTATTGCAAAGCTTGGTAAAATATTTTGATAGAGTTAATACTTTGTTACAGTATTCAATCAATAATAAAATTATTTTTAAAGTTATATTTTAGATAATTTTTTAGTTTGTTATCAAAATTAAAATCTAATTTCAAAAGACAATAATGTAAAAAACTTTTACAAGCTATTATGACTAATTTTATAAAAATAAAAAATGAATTAAATTATTTAATGAAAATTACTGATATCACGCTCATAATTTTTTAAACCTTTATAAATTTTATTTTATAAAGTACTTCAGAAAAAAGAAAAAAATTAAACTCTAATTTTATTTTATTAACTCGAACTTGAACTGATTCCATTTGGTTGACATGATAATATCTGAAACTCAAAGATGATGGCACCCTTAACCCCTTATCTCTCTCATCACTCTTTGTCCCCAAATTAACACTTTCCAACTCCACCCACCATGCAAGTAATATCTTCAGCATGCAATTTGTGGTCATTGGGAGTGCCAACCCACACAACAACAACAACAACAACAACTTCTCTCCTCAGCCGCCGTGAGATCTGCTTTGATGGAATGTCCTCTGTCTGCTCTCACTCCCCAAACCACGTCCTTCCACCCATCTCCATTTCAAGGTGCCCCCATTCTTCTTCCAAACTTATGTGCTTGCATTTTCAGTAACAAAGTTTTAGTCTTTGTGCATTTTCATTTTGTGGGTGTGTGTCTTTTGTGGTTGCATCTTTAAAGTTTGAGTCTTTGTGCACGTAAGAGTGCGTTTTCATTGTTGGGGTTGCTTGTTTTTATGCGGGGTTGTGACTTTTGTTGTTGTGTGTGTGTTTGATTGATTACACACAGATGTAGCAGCACTGTTCAAGATGAAACATTGGATTTTGGTGCAATGCTGAGGAAGGCTGTTCTGTCCCCAACACGACGTGCGTTAATGGCGAGTTTGACTATGTACCCTTGTTTCTGTTCTTCAAGGTACTTGTCAGGTTCGCACGGTTCAGCTTTTGTGTTCAACCTGTTTGATTGGTTGTATGTTGGGAAGTTTGTTATTTTTTGATCCGTAGTTTAATTGCCAATGTTATCTTTTTTTTTTTTTTTTTTGGGGGGGGGGGGGGTTAAGATGTTTTAGTCTCTAAATTACAATTTTTTTTTTGGTTTTAGTGCTCCAAAATTTATTTTTGATGGATTTAGTTTTTATAAATTTCAGATGATTTGAAAATGGTTCATGTTGCATTTACTATTGGCTTGATATGTATCTAGATATGCCAATTCACGTCATCTCAGAAGAATGATCCCTGATACAGAATGTAGAGTCAGGCTGCATCATCACTAAATGGTGATAGAGATCAAATAAAAATTTAAATTAATGAGAGTTAAAGCCAACGAAAAAAATTTAGCCTAAAACTAACAAATCAAGATTTTACATGGACTAAATATATTTAGCTGCTTGAATCATTTGCGGGTATAGGTAAAAAATGTGTTTTTTGTTTTGTAAATACTGACGAGGTGGATTACCTTAAGTTTGGTGTATTTGACCCTGATTATTAGTGTTTGTTATATGGAGCCATGAGTAGCCAATGGTGAGTTTGAGTTCTTAGTTTTAACTTGTAATATGACACCAATTGTAAATATGAAATTGGTGGAGTGCAGTAATAGAATTCTAGCAGTAGTGTTCTAATTTTCTATGTTCTTTGATGATAAACATGTATTCTTTTATTCTAGTGTGTATTAGTATTTGCTAGCAAAGTTTATCATCTTGCAATAAATTATAAATGTACAGCCCTAGCATTGGGAGATCCATCAGTGACACTTGAAGAAGTAACCCCTCCTGTGTTTTCTCCTGGGCCACTGTTTCCCATAGAGGTCAACTTTCAACTATAGCCCCTCTTTTGTCTGTTGTGATTGTATGGCACATTTTTTTAAACCCTTATCTAGCAGTATTTAATTCTAATTTGTTGTTATTGGCAGGATCGAATTGTCCAACTATTTGAAAGGAACACATACTCTGTTGTTAACATATTCGATGTGACATTACGTCCTCAGCTTAATGTAACTGGTGTGGTTGAGGTAACTTGGTACTTAAACTATAATATCTGATGTTAAATCATTTTAAGGTGTATCAAGGACTACTTATTTTTTAATTATTATATTGTGTCTAGCTTATTAGTATGACGAATTTTTTATTGTCCTATATGTGAGTAAAATATCAAACAATGTAATTTACTTTTTGTATCTATGCTTGCAGATTCCTGAAGGAAATGGTTCTGGAGTAGTTTGGGATGAGGATGGCCACATTGTGACAAATTATCACGGTGAGCATAAATGGAGAAAATAGAGTGTTTCTGTTATGTCTGAATCCAATCTCCAAAACAATACACAATCATCACACACATTTAGCTTTGGTTCTCTTGAGTAAAATTTTATTGAGCTATGAGTTAATGTGCATAAGTATTCTTGAGTTAATGTGCATAATGCATAAGTAAAATTTTATCCTTTATTGATCAAACTTAGTTGGACTTTCTTGACTTGGGCATGTATTCTCAAAGTAATAATAAGTATTTGTTAATTTATTTTGTGCTTTTAAATATCTTTTGGTTTTTCTCCCCTTTGTCTCCATTCTTTGAAAATTTTGGCCTCATTTTGCTGCTTGCCTAATGTACTTGCTGTGCTCTGCTTTATGCACTTGTTAATTTGTATACGTATTTTCCAAATCTTGCTGACTTCTGATTGTTATATTCTTGTATTATTCAGTAATTGGCAATGCCCTTTCAAGAAATCCAAATGCTGGTGAGATTGTTGCTCGAGTTAATATTCTAGCATCAGAAGGGTGAGACTCATGGAGAATTTATTTCTTTGCATATGTTGCTGTTGCAAACTTAATAATTAATATATGTAATTTTGACACTTTCTATTTTAAAGGCTACAAAAGAATTTTGAAGGTAGACTCGTTGGAGCTGACCGGTTAAAGGATCTTGCTGTCTTGAAGGCATGGTTTCTTTTTTACTTTCAGAATTTATTTCTTTAGATCAACTATTGGCTTTACATAAGCAGTCTACTTAACATCTATGTTTCACATTACAACATTTTTGCTTCCAAGTTGGATTTCGTTTTTCTGTTGTGGTTCCTAGTTGCATATCAGGCTTTCTATTTATTTGTTTTTTCTTTACTTGTATAATCTTTTCCACTTAATGATTTATTCATTATTCAAAATCTACATGTCTTTTTTTTTGTTTTTTGTCTTTTTAGAGTTCATTCATGTTACTTGTGCATTAAAATAATGATGGTTAAAAGTTGCTTGCTTTGTTAATTAAATACTCATGATGAGTTTGTCCATATGCATTTTTTTCAATCTTAATCAAATGGAGCATTTAGTATTAGGACAAATCAAACAATGTCATATGCAATTTACCTCCTCATATTCACATTGAAGCAATTAAGCCTCGAAACTAATGATCCTGTAAATAACATTTTATTATTATCTTGTTTAGATAGTTAATAAATGAGCATGTTTCAGACACATGATTAGATATTAATAACTTTACAAATACAGGTAGAAGCCCCTAAAGATATTTTAAGGCCTATGAAGGTGGGGCAATCATCTTCTCTAAAAGTTGGGCAGCAATGTTTGGCGATTGGAAATCCATTTGGCTTTGATCACACCCTCACGGTTGGGGTTATTAGCGGACTTAACCGAGACATCTCTAGTCAAACTGGGGTAACAATTGGTGGTGGTATTCAAACAGATGCAGCCATAAATCCCGGGAACAGGTTATATTAGGCTCCCTTCCATATATGAACTAAGGATAGTCCCCTTCCATTTTTCTTTATCCAATTTATCCTTTTAGTTTGTTGCAATTCTCTTTCTTAAAAAAGAGTTCTTTTCATTATTGGTATTAAGTTATTAACTACGCCCCCTCCCATCTTTATTATAAGACACTTGTAATAGAATCATATATACCAATATAAATAGTTATTTTTATTGTTTTTCTTAAAAAATTTTGAGATATACCAATTTTACCTTTATTATTTATCATTAAATTCTTATAGGAGAAGTGAAGATATTACTTATGCATCAGTACCAATAATAATTGACTTATAGATATTCTCTTCTCGTTATTCAATAACAAGAAGCACAAATATTCACAATCTTTAGTAGGGGTAAATAATGAAAACAAAAAGTAATGCTTTTATAGAAATTGTAAATATCTGCAAAAGGTAAACTGTGCCTCATAATAATAAAGACTAAAGGAAGTATTAAGTGTTAACTGGCTGTCATATCTCATGCTGCATTTCTTACTTTTCCTGTGACTCATAGCGGAGGACCCCTTCTGGATTCAAAAGGAGGCTTAATTGGGATCAATACTGCAATATTTACTCAGACAGGCAAGTTATGTTACCTTCACAATTAGAAGGAATTGAACTATGTTACCGAACATCGATGTATATCTGAATATGATAGCTGAGGAAACTTTTTCGGTCCACCTGTCTTAGTGTTTTAACCACTTCACTTCATTACATTGTTGATCTATTCACTTTCCTTTGCATGAGGAAATGACTGTTTAAGCTTGCAAGTTCTAGTTGCTCTTGTTACTTTTGTATGCTTCACGTTTGTTGCCTTTTTTCTTGCTATTGCAGGAACATCAGCTGGTGTAGGATTTGCCATCCCATCTTCAACTGTCTTGCGAATTGTTCCACAGCTGATACGATTTGGAAAAGTAAGTGCTTCATGGAATCACACATACAAAGAAACAATCTAGGCAAATATTTAGCTCTGTGTGAAAATTGTATTGTGCAATATGTGTTTCTTGCTTCTTTATTTTAGATATCAACTCTATGTACATCTTGACAAAGTTTTCTGGTTGATTGTTCTTTTTATGTTTTATAAAATCGAAGTACATTAATTTTCTAGATTTTAAAGAGAAAAAAGGCTTAATTGTTGGTCTCTGAAGGAAACACGAAAAAAATAACTGTTTTTGTGCTTATCTTTATTTATGTTTCTATATAATATATATAATCTTTGCTTTCAGCAGCATGCTTTTTAAGATTTATGTACCCTATGGCTATATTTGATTACATGATTTGGCAATTTAAGGTTGTTAGAGCTGGTTTAAACGTGGAAATTGCGCCGGACTTAATTGCAAACCAACTTAATGTTCGAAATGGAGCACTTGTTCTTCTGGTAAATCCACAAGATCCTCTTTTTATACTGTAATTAAACTTTGCTTCCAAACCATTCTTTAACTCCCTAGAACTTATGTTCCTTAGGTTCCTGCAAATAGTGTTGCTGCCAAAGCTGGCCTAAATCCCACCACAAGGGGCTTTGCTGGAAATATAGTCCTTGGAGACATCATTGTTGCAGTTGACAATAAGCCTGTGAGCATTATTTTGTATAAATTGTTTAAATCATGCACTTTTAAAAGCCAAAATATTCATTCTATATTGTTAACCTTTATTTTCACTTTTTCTTGTGCCTTTTATATGTTTGATCTATAAAATACAAATACTACTCCTACACAACCGCCACACTACTTGTTTAAGGTCATGTTTAGATGAATTTCTTCATAAATACTTGTTGGTGAAGAAAATAAGAAGTTAAGATGCATTGAACTTCTTCATAAGCTAAATTCAACATATGCACCTTATCTCAAAAGAAATTAAATGAAAAGAGCTTTTTTATAAAAGTTAAGTACATGAGTTGATTTTAGCTTACATGGGAAGTTCAATTTATTTTACTTCCGTATTTTCTTCACTTGTGAGGGAGTATTTGGTATGCAAAATATTTTAATTTTTTCATGAATCTAAAGTTGAGAATGTTAGTTTTTCATATTTGTTTTATTATTTAAAAAAAATATTCTTAAGAAACATTATTTCTCGAGAATATTTTTTATATAGGTTTCTTACAAAATTGTTCCCATGAGCAGAGGTGAGAATCTAATATTCTCGAGATAAAAGGAAAATTTTATTACAATAAAAATATCATGTTAACTTTATTTGTTTATTTAATGTAATAAAAAATTTAATTTCCGAATCATATATAAATATTCTCAGAGATATTTATGACCAACTAATATTTAATCATTCTTAAAAATTATGATTCTCGAGATTTATGATGCTTATGAATCTTAATTTTTGATCATGAAAATTTTTTCCTCCTACATGTTTATGGCAAACTTTATCCAAATACTTTGGTGCATCCTTGCCAGGTCAAGAGCAAGGCTGAGTTGTTGAAAGCATTGGATGAGTATAACGTAGGAGATAAAGTAGTATTGATGGTTCAGAGGGGCAGTGAAAAGTTGGAGCTGCCTGTGGTGCTTGAGGAACAGAGTTCTTGAGATGGTTTATATGCATTCATGTGTTGTAACCCACTAATTTATTATATTGGCAGACATGTATTATTATTTTGTTCAATAAACCAAAAAGACAAGTAGAAAGAATTTTGTTTATGTAATCAGGGTGTCGTGTAGAGTTCAAATATGATATTTCAAAATACTTTACTCTTGAATTTGATCACTTGCATAAGTTTCACAAACATGTTATGTGTTTGAACTAGTTGGAAGTCCAGGTAACAAAGCCAATAATATGCTGTACACTTACAAGTCATCTTTTTTAATATTATTATTATTTTTTATCAAAAATGATTTATAAATTAGGTTTCTTGTGAAATTCAATACTTGTAAGTTTTACAATATATATAAAAGTAAATTACTAATGCTTAAGAATGAGTTGAGACTGCTAGCTTTGATTGAACTTTAGTAACTTGATAAAAGTGCACTTTATATGAACTGAAGTCCTCAAGGAGTTATAATAGACACTTTAACACTCAAATTGATACTAGAATTTTTCTTATTACATGTGATTTTTTATGCAAATTTGTATTAAAATTCGTAACAAACATTTTTCTTAAGAATTTTTCTATGAATTTTTATTTACAGGTAATATTTTCATGAATAATATATTTTTGCGAATTTTAATATAAAAGTAAATTACTAATGCTTAAGAATGAGTTGAGACTCCTAGCTTTGATTGAATTTTAGTAACTTGATAAAAGTGCACTTTATGTGAACTGATGTCCTCAAGGAGTTATAATAGACACTTTAACACTCAAATTGATACTACTAGAATTTTTCTTATTACATGTGATTTTTCATGCGAATTTGTATTAAAATTCGTTGCAAACATTTTTCTTAAGAATTTTTCTGCGAAATTTTATTTACAAGTAATATTTTTGTGGATAATATGTTTTTGCGAATTTTAAAATTCGCAAGAAATTTTGCAAGAAACTTTCTTGCGGAAAAAATTCGCAAGAAAGTTTCCAGCGAAAAAAATATGTAGGAAAGTTTCTTGTGATTTTTTTTGCAAGAAATTTTGCAAGAATATTTTTTACAAAAAAATTAAAGAAATTATTACAAATTCTATCAATAATTCTTCAACTTTCAAATGCTCGCAATGAATTCATCCGAAACATTTGTTTTCACGCCTCCTACATGTGATACATAATCTTTTAAATTTTAAGATTGTAGATTATAAGTCTAACACTCAACCATACAAATCAACTTATAAGGTAAGTATTGTCTCAACTTATATACTTTTTAATTATTTTATTTTCAATCGACGTGGGACTTGAAGGATTTTTAAAATATTAAACTTATAAATTTAAATATTTTTTTTCATTTTTCTTGCGGATTAAAATTGGCAAGAAAAGTTACCTGCAAAATTTTTCTATCATTTAGTAAACATTACTTGCGAATTTATTTTTGCAAGAAAATCTGCAAGAAACAAAATAAAATTCTTACAATAATACTTTTTGCAAATTTTTACTATGGAAAAAAATTGTAGCAAAATTTGCAAAAATTTCTTGCAGATTATTTTTCATAAAAATTTTTGTAAGAAATATTTGTAAATTATTTTTCGCAAATAAATTCGTAATTTTTTTTGTGAAATTATTATTGCAAGAAAATTCGTAAAAAAATTATACGAATATTTTTTTGTAAAAAAATTCGCAAAAAAATGACATTTTTCTAGTAACGTGAGTTTTAGTGTGTAATAAATACTTATTACAATGACAATGTATTTATAGAAGCACAAATATGCTGAGTTCGTGAGCATGAAGAAAAATATAAGTAACAAATTAGTTTTTTTTTTTTTGGTTTTAAGTAATAATTACTACTTTCGATTTAATATATTGCAAATTATTAAGATTAAAAAAATTAATTAATATAATTATTTTTAATTAATTTTATAATAGTTTCAAGTTTTATTTCACATGTATTTTTTATTTAAGTAATTATTATATTTAATGTTAGTTATAAGTGAATGTATTAGTATAACAAAAATTTAAACATGAAATAACTTTAAAATTTAATGATTGTTACTTATATTTAAGATAAATAAAAAATTCAATTTGTTATTTATAATTAGAATTAGGGGTAATATTAATTTTTAAAGTTACTCATGGTTAGATTTTTTTTAATTCCTTTAGTTTATTGTTAATTCTATTTTCTTATATATTCTCTTATAACAAGTATTAAATATAATAATTACTTAAACGTAAATAATATATTTGAATATAATTTGAATTTATGAAACAATTAATTATATGTAACCAAATTAATTACTTTTCTTGATGATTTGTCTTATGTTATTTATAATTAAGATTGTGAGCATTCTATTTTTTATTAAAAAAAATATTTTTTTATAAATATAAAAAAATCTTAACTACTTTTAGTTCATTTAATGATACTCTTCCTTAAATATATATATTTTTTTTAATGTATGATCTTTTAGTTATATTACTTTTTTTTTGACATTTATAATAAGGATAATTTTAAAAAATATTATGAGATTAGTAAAATTTAATATAAATAACTAATTTTCTTATAATATGCATAAAATCACTTTTTTTTATGTAACAAAGAAATAATTTAAGAATAAAACTTAAATACAAATTTTTAAGTATGGTTTATACTGTTTTTTTTTATTAAAATTTAGTTTTACTCCAAAAATTTATGTAAATATATATTATTAAGGTTTACATTAAATATAAATACATATTATATTAAATATAAATGAATATTATTAAAATAAAACTTCAATTCTAATATATTAGTAAACTTACCTAAGAAACTACATATAAATTTTGTCCTTAGTTCTTGATAAAGGTAGTTCATTGTTCATCGACATATTTCAGAGCATATGCATTTTGGGTTTGAGTTGATTTGAGTTAGGTTGATGCAGCATTTTGGACTGAGATAACCTACTACATGATTGGGCCTCAAGTCTAGTGTAGGATAACTTTCTTTACTCTTAATAAAAAAAAGTAGAATTTAAACAATGAAGTTCGAAACAAAGAATGCATGAGCAAGTTAAAAAAAGACTAAATTATGAAGTGAAAAAAAAGAAGTTAAAAGACTAAATTCAATCGTTTGAACTTTCAAGTCTTGTTTCATATATTGCTGCGCAAGCAATAATGGAAACTACACAAGAAAGTGATGTAATTTGCATTTTTCAACTAGTTCACATACACATGAAATAAAACTACATAAGAAATAGATGATAATGCATACGTGCATGGTTTAACATAATATTCTAAGATATATTCTTGGCATTTAATTCATTCTTTTCCTCGTTTGTGTGTGATTGTTTAAAAAAAAAGAAAGATATACGGTAGCAATGGCTGAATTGCCAATGGTATCAAAATGGAATAACATAACATGAGTCATGTTTTGTATTTGATATACATTATATAAATAAAGCAGAATAGAATATAAGATTAAAAAAACAGAAATATGTCTGACTCTACTAGAAAAGGTAAACAAGGAACTAAATTAAGAATTGGGTTTTATTCTTACTTGGATTTGTCATTATAATTGGTGTAAAACCCATTTTAAATTCTTAAAAAGTTACATCATTAGAGTAAACATTTTGTTAAAGTTACATGGCAAGATTCATAGGATAAAAAAATCAAAAACCTCCACAATGTTGACTATTGAAAATGAAAAGATAGAATAGAGTATTTTTTTTTTCTATCTTGTCATGGACATTTTTCAATCTATTAGGTTAAAGATTAATTTTACTTCCAGTATTGAGAATGTTGTTGATTCGATGAATTATTGCACACGATTAAGAATAATTATGTCATGGATTCTCTAATGACTAAATTGTTTCCACAATATGTGAGCATATATTATCTAACTACACCAACACATTGAATTATAGTCCATAATCACATGTACAAAGGAAGTAAATAGAATTTGATATGTTTTATTTATCGTACCATATTATATTAAAAAAAATGTATAAAGAAGTCTTCGTCACTAATTAATCGGATAATTTTATTGGACAGCAAATTTTTCATTTAAATGAGTCAATGTGAAATGTGAACATGGAATTTAGGGACAAATATTATGCTTAAGTTCATGGCTTTACGTAATTTTCCTTATTATAATATACTCCTTAATATATATATATATATATATATATATATGTGTGTTTCTTCAGTGTTTTTGCCTATTATTGACAAAATGTAATCATAAAATATACATAAAAAATAGTGTTTAAATTTAAATATATTTTAAGCATTTTTTTTATTAATAAGGAGGCTTAAAAGCCCAACTATAAACTAGAATTTACAAGGAAAAAAAAATAGTAAACCTATTAGTTAGTAATAAAAAATGCGTCTAACTTGACGGAGAGTTAAAATAATGCATTTCCTCGGGAAGAATTAATCTTAACTTAACAAAACTATCAACTACTTGATTTGTTTCTCAGAAGACATGAACACAATCTAATTCAAAAGAATCTCCTGACATCTTGACAATCTGGTTGAGAAGAGAGTAACATGGATGTATTTGGGAACACCCATCATTCAAGAATTGAACAACAATAGAGGAGTTATATTCTATTATAATGTGAGAATATCATTGATAATCCATAATCTATGAAAAATACCTCAAAGCTCAGCTTGTACAACAGAACAACTCTCAATCATTCCAGAAAATGCTAGTATGAAGATTTCATTATTGTCTCTCAATACACCACCATAAGAAGTCAAAGAGTTATTAAAAACTGCTCCATCACAATTAAGTTCCAATATATCGGAAGGAAGTGAGACCCATCTGATTACTGCCTTGTATGAGTTGTTCTGAGATGAAATATTAGGCTGTTTATATAATATTTTTCTTAAAACTTGTATGTGACCATTAATCTCGCAAGCTACTCAAGTAGGATTAACATGTCTGACAAAATGTTAAATTATTAAGCATGTTATTTAGTTCCGTGTGAAATTACTAAATTAATAGTGCATCACATATACTTTTGAGAGCTACTAATTTCGTGTGAATGGATATAGTGGTTGAAACCATGAATATTCCACATTCCAATACACATTATCCTAACACTGATAATTACACACAGTAACTGTTTCTTCTCACTATATTTCAATAAAAAATAATTAATTAATTTTCAGGACAATAAAATTAATAAGAAAAACTATTTTCCAAGATTCTGTACATATCATTTGCGACTTTAATAGGTTAACTATCTTCGAACTAATAAAGACGGGTTAACCAATTAAATTCCTAAACTTATGTATACGATTTGTACATTAAAATATTGACCAACCAATCAGTCAGCCTCATCAGTGGGGCCACAAGTAAACCACATCATCAAGATTCTTCAAATTGATTGATGAAAATCAATAATAGTTCATGCAATTTTCAAATTTCTTTTCATTAAAATTTATATGATCTTTTATTTGAAAAAAGTAGTATAATAAGAAGGTCCTGTTCGTAGGGTTCTATGGTGTAGTGGTTAGCACTCTGGACTTTGAATCCAGCGACCTGGGTTCGACTCCCGGTAGGACCTTTATTATTAGCATGTTTTTAGGTTAAATCAATCCTAAATTTTATTGTATTTATAAACAATTTTATTCGATTACAATTTAAAGGGGATCAACATATTTTTTACACCATACAAGGGGATCAACTAGAATGTTGTTTTCCACCAAGTATAAATTTTTAGCACCCGACATAAATATTACATGTAATAAGTGTTTTATACATAAAGATAAATATTTGTAGATGTAATTATTTAAACAATTAATTAGAAACATATATATTATTATCACTCATCAATTTGTTTGAAAGTCAAATCATTTATTTTAAATGAGGTGATTTTGTATAAGAATAAAATTATTTAGTGAGAAATTTCATGTTCAATCATCATCATATGTTAGAATAATTTGAACAAGCGACAATTATTACAAATGAGTGACAAAGATCCAAGTTGGATGGGTTGACTTTTAAGTTACAACAGAGCAAAATGAGGTTCTCCCGCAAGGTTTGAGGTGTTGGAGATCAAAGATGCTATATGGAAATGTGATGGTGCAAATAGCCTTGATCTGGATGGCTACAATTTCAAGTTCATAAAAACCTTTTGAGATTTAATGAAAAATGATATAATTAGGTTCTTGGAAGAATTTTAAAGAAATGGAAAACTACCAAGAGGCAACAACTCCTCCTTTATTTTATTAATCCCAAAAGTGAATTGACCTACAACTTTTGGAAGAATATAGACCAATCTCACTGGTTGGTTACTTATGTAAGATATTAGCAAAAATACTATCAACGAAAATGAAGAGGGTCTTACCAAGGTTAATTGACTAGTGATAGAGTGCCTTTTTGGAAGACAAAAATCTGATGCATAGTATGATGATAATAAACAAAATAATAGAAGAGACAAATAGGAAAAAAGGAGGTGCATCCTTTTTAAAGTAAATTATGAAAAGGTCTATGACTCAGTTAGCTGAGATTTTTTGATATATATTGCTACAAAGATTGAGTTTTTGAAAAAAGTAGGTTGAGTGGATTAAGGAGTGTCTTGATATAGGACATGTGTCAATATTGTGGTAGAAGGTCTTAGTGGAATGATGAGGGAAATAATGATAAAGAATTTGTATGCAAGTTATTTGGTTGGGAAAAAAGATACAATTTAATTTGTTGCAATATGTCAATGACACGATGTTTATGGGATAAGAAAAGCTCAACAATATCATCACAATTATAAGTATCTTATGGTGCTTTGAGTTGATCTCAGGATTCAAGGTAAATTTCTCTAAGAGCAAGTTTGGTGCAATAGGGATGAAGTCAATAGATTTAGAGAGGTTTGTAATTCTCCTGAATTGCACCTTTCACATATTTAGGTCTCTCGATTAGAGTTAACCTAAGGAAAGAAGTAACTTGGAGGCCTATTATTGACAAATTCAAGAAAAAGCTCTTTTCTTGAAAAAATAAATTTTTATTTATGGTTGGAAGAATTTGTTTTATAAATTCTGTATTTATTGCTCTTCCTCTATATTTCTTGTCTTCTTGCAAGATGCCCAAAGGTGTGGTGAGGAAATTAGTGAGCATCTAAAGGAGTTTTCTGTAGGGAGCAAAGGAAGGAAGGAAAAATAATTACATGGATCAAGTGGGGAAGGATCTGTAGGCCAAAAAGTCAAAGAGATTAGGAATTAAAGAATTAGAAATTTTTAATGACTCACTAATGACCAAATAGAGATGGAATCTATATCATGAAAGGGACAAACTGTGGGGCGAAATCTTGGAATCTAAATATGGAGGATGGAAAAATTTGTTTGGGGGAGATGTGTGTAAATTAGCATCAATATGGTGGAGAGACCTTTGTAAAGTGTGTGAGTGTTAAAACTAACTGAAATGGTTTGACAAAATGATAGAATTGAGAGTAAAGGAGGAGAGCACACAAGATTCTAGTTGGACAATTGGTTGGGGGGAGGATTGTTTGGCAAAGACCCTTACAAGATTATTCTTGAACTTCGAATAACAACAAGAAAAAACCATGAACATGGGTCAATGGGAGGGAGATGTCTAGGTGTGGGATCTCAAATGGAGGAGAGATCGGTTCAAATGGAAAATAGGGCAAATGGAGAATTTTCAACATTTATTGTAGAATGCCAAAATGCAAAAAAAGAAAATAGGACAGATGGCTCTGACATGATGACATTACAAGGACATTTTTAGTTAGCACAACATATACTTCATTACACAAATTAATAATTGAGAGTTAGGTGGATAACACAATGTCTCGGATATGGAATTTGGAAGTTCCCCCAAAGGTATTTATTTTGTTTTTAAGGTTGTTTAACAATGGATTACCAACAATAAATAACCTCCTTAAAAGAAATATTCCATTGGAACTTGAACATTGTTACTGCCTTTTTCTACCACACATATGAAGAAATTGTACATGTTTTTTTTTCTTATGTAGGAAAATAGATACATTGTAGAAGGAGTGCTATAGGTGAGCATCAATATCAACTGTGCTACCACAAGATCCAACACAACATTTTAACCAATTGTCATATAGTTTCTCAAAAGCATCAAGGATAAATGACAGGTTATGTGGTGTGTTATCATCTGGAGCATTTGGGGCTTAAACAATTGTATTTTCAAGGAAACTACTTTTGATAGACAAAAATTGAAGCAAGACATCAAATTATTTTCATAATTGTGGCTTAATTTAAACAAAGGCTTTTTTAATTATTCATTTGAGCAGTGGAGTGCCAAGTGCGTATTTATCTGTGTAGCCAAGATAAGGTGTAAACAATTGTTATACAATAAGGGTATAGAAGAAATCAACATGCAAAGACACCTAAAACATATATAGATTTATTTTGTTATTTACATTAATAGTCGAGGGTTATTTTTATTGGAATGTTCTGTTTCACTTGAAATAGTGTTGCAATGGTTTATTTTATATGAAGGTTGGGAAGGGTCATGTATGGTAATTAGCATAGTTTATGTTCCGGTTCATGTAAGGGATGGACACCCCTTGTATCCTTTATCTTCTTTCTTAATGAATTTTTCTTTATTGGCAAGATTAATTTCTGACTTAAATAACAATAAATTTCAATGATAAAATTAATTTCTTTATTAATTAGGATTATTTTATCACAATATTAACTATTCCTAATTACTTATTTTATTATTGATTTTTAATATCTATTTTTCTTAAAAAAATCATTTGATTGATTATGTATATTTTCACTTGATTTCTTGCATAGTTATATGATGATAATAATTATTATGTTAAATAGTATTTTTAATTTATTTTAATATTCTACGATTTTAATTCTCTAATTTTTAATCTTTTAACATCATAAAATTCACAATTTTATTCAACTGTTTGATGTTAATCTTTTAATTAATAAATTAAAATATTAATTATGACCTAACATTAAATAATATAACAATAAAATATTAATTTATGATGATATTAGTGTTTAAAAGACTAATTTATTTTGAATAATTATATTATTGATACAAAATATTTATTAACTTTATTGATGGCTAATATTATTATTTACAAATTATGCTGCAGCTTCAATATCACTTTCAAATATGAAAATCCATGAAAATTTCTCTAAATAAATTTAATCAACTAAATATCTAAGTGCGAAAAGCTATACAGAAGCTAAAATCAAGTTTTTTTTTTAAGTGGTTGTAAGGTGTATTCTAAAATATAAAGAGTAAATTTGACATTTTTAGATTTGATTTTTGTACGTGTTAAAATAATAATGTTTACTTAACAAAAATCATGTCTTATAAGAGCAGATTAATTTTTAATTATTAATTTTAAAATATTACATGAATTATATAAAAAAATATTGAAGCTCAAAAGCCTCATTTTAATTTTTTTTTATAAATTTTTTATGTTACATTATTTGGGGAAGGCCCACGTACCCCTTTATTTCTTATTTAGAACAAAAAATAATTTTTTATGCATGACGTGTTACTTTTAGCATCACGATAGAAGTTTAATTTAATTATAAAGTTAAATTACATTTTTAGTTTTCTATTTTATTTTTTAGATTTTGTTTGATCTTTTATTTTTTTTAAAAATTTAATAGAGTCCCTTATATTTATAAAGTGACTTAAAATGATTCTTTTTTTTTCTCTAATAATCAATGTTAAATTTTTTAGCATAGTTGTTGATATAACGAAAATTTAAATTGAACCTATTTAAAAATATAAAAGATCAAATCAAACACTTTTGAAAAGATAAAAGACGAAGATATAATTGTATATTAATACAATTTTATAAAGTGATACTAAAATTAAAATAACTTAATAATAATTTATAATGTATTTCAACATAATAATATAACTTTGAACTTTGAATCAATTATGAGTATGAAAATAAGTGTATTTACATGATAAATTTATAAAATTGAAATCTTACATGGCAACAAACATTACAAACATGAAGTTTCATTTGTTTAAAATCACTAAAAAAACAACTAGCTCAAATTAGTCCCAAAAAATCACATATCCTAATGAGTAATTAAAATATGTGTATACAAAAATTGGACAAAGACTTTTACATTTTAATAACTAACTAAAAGTTGTCCAAAAAAATAAAAGATTGAAATTTCCACTTCTTTGTTAGTTTGACTTCCTTCTTGGTTGTTCTTGTAAGCGGTTGTATTTGGTTTGGTGTATGGATTGAATTTGAGTTAATACATATGATCGTATTTAAGTTTAATAATTTGGTTCTTTATATTTTTAAATAAATTCAATTAAGTGCTTTATATTTTTAATAAAATAAAAGATTAAAAATATGATTTATTATTAATTATAATAATACTTTTTATTTTGAATTCCATAATTTATCTAATAAAAAATAGTAGGTGACAGACATCGTTAATGAAACCAAACAAGACACAATCCAACGTTGGCTTTGAATCTTTAATTTGAGTCATAATAATTTAGGGAGTGATGATATGAGACAAAGAGATTTAGGTTGGTGGGGTTTGACCAGTTTTGGAACATGGGTTGTAAACCCTAAGGCACACGAAACAGACAACAAGGGCTTCAAACGAGGCTGGTAAATTCACAATGTTTGGATTTTGTAGTCTCACTCACTGATTTTTTCGAACTTAGTAGAGTCTCCTTCCCATAATGGACATGGTTAGCAAGTTTATGCCATGTGATTTGAGCATGTCGTTAACTTCTCTGTACAATTCATTTGGAATTATCAGAAATAACAACAACAAGAATCTTGCTAAAAGATAAAAAAAAAAAAAAGAGAGAACTAAATAACGTTTAACATACACAATTTTTTTTAGAATATACACAATTATTGTTAGAGTAGTTGCCTAATTTTAGAGGATTAATTAATTAGGAAATATTAATTCTATCTAGCTTGAACAAAGTAAAAGATATTTAAGGTTAGTTAAGAATGACAATTGAATTAAGAACAAATGAATACCTATAAAAGTTACCCATAATACCCATAATAAGTCTTAGTCTAGGAATAAGTAATGGCTTGTAAGTTGTAACTTTATATATATAAACTACAGGTTTGACTACTGATATATTACATCCTTTTTATGTTATGTTCTAATATTAGCATTTTGATAAATTGAGAAGATATCGAAAAATCACAAAGTTAAGAGGATAATTGGTTGCTAATATACTATATTACTTAACTTGTCTCACACCCATACTTATATAATAAATAAAATTATATAATAGAATATTTATCATGTTTTATAGTTTGAATTTAAAAGATGTTTAGACTTTTTTAATTGAGTTTGGTGTTATAATTTTATTTAGTGATTAATGGTATGATAGTTTAAAATAATTTTACATTATCAATTAAATAAATATCACTGTTAGTATGATTTATTTATTGTAAAATTCAACAATAATTAATGATATGTGATTGAATAAAAGTGTAAAATTACTTTATATTATCAGTGGATCACTCATTTTCTTTTTTATTTAATATTTTGTTATCGTTAATTTTTATATTTCATTATAATATTTAAATAATATTTTTATTAATTTATAAAAAAGTAGACATTCAAATATTTCATTTAATTAAATTCTACATAATATAGATCCAAGTTTTTTTTTTTAATAAAAAAAACTCTTATCATTTCATTAATAAAAAAAGTTTCAATACACATAAGAATCAAATGAAAAATATGGTGACTAGCACATAAACTAAATAATTTTGCAATATAAATATTATGAAAAACACGATTAACTTATCTCTCAATGAAGATTAACTTATCTCTTGATGAAATCAATTACACAATTTTGTAAATGGCTTAAGTGTTTTTATTTTTATTTTACGTGGACTAACTACAAATCCAAATTATTTACAATTTTGATGAGATGATTTGAGACTATTAATAACTTATTTATAATCAAGTTAAGTTGCCAAAGTCAATTCGTAGCCTCCATCAAACCCATTCTTCTGCCTTTTAAACCAGTGATAATCCTCGGTAATGAATTGCTTTTGTTGATACTTAGATATATGATAGGATTGAGCATAGATACTAAAATTTATTTTTCACAGGTAAAAGTGTTGGTGGACTACACACCGATATTAATTCCTTCTTCAAAGACACATTCTAGAGTAAGATTTATGATTAAGATTAATTTGGCCTCCAATAAAGTTTAGCAATTTAAAATAAAATCCATCCAATTTTACAACAAACAATTTAAAATAAATCCTATCTAATTTTAAGACAAATAATGATAAGAATATTACCATCACTAAATTAAGACAGACTCATTAAATAAAGTGTAAGATTTATTAAATTTTTATATTTTTAATAAATTTTTGGCTAAAAATTAAGAAGTGCAAGAAAAGTATACAAGAGAATATCGTTATCACTCCAATATCTTTGAATGCCATAGTAAATAAGATTGCTCTAGCACTAAAATTTCATCCATTACCATTCCAAGGTCAACTAGTTGTTTACTCAAACTGTGTTTCCAAGCAGGTTAAATGGGAACGCCCTCTCTATCAAGAGTGTACAAGTGTATCCAATTGGATGAATTATTTTCAAGAGTAATGTTTTTTAAATTACCTAGATTGATGACAGGTCACTTGTTCATATTTATGACGGAACAAGATGAAAAGTTTGGTATATAGAAAAGGGAATGTTGCAATCCAAGAATTAGCACAAAAATGACAAAATTTGTCCCTAAGAAGAATTAGGCAGAGAATTGAAAGCAACATCAATAGTATTATTATATTTTCACACAAGAACAATTCCAAATAGAATTACTTATCTGTAGAAATGAAAAGAATAATCACGTTAGAAGCTTGCCTTGTCATATTGTGCTTGTCTTTGATTTGTTGAAGATAAAAGGAAATGTTTGTGAGCATCATCGATGAAAGTGAAACAATCACACATTCACAATATAAAAACACCCCATAATGCATCTAATTCTGCAGTCTCTTCTGATCCTTAATCTTTGGCCATTCACACAAGTATATTAGGCCAAGTGAGAAGTAAGAAAGATCCATTGCAAACTTGAAAGGGGTTTTACTTTTCTTGACTTTGTGACATCTTTCCTTGGCATGTGTTTCATCATAAGGAGCTTAAATATCTCACAAAGACAACCACTTCTCAACACCAAACTCATCTTGATTTTCATCCAAGTTTTACACTCTCTCTCATTAGAGACATCCTAAAACGGAGGCAGAAGCTTTGGGAACAGAAACCTTCTTGAGAGAGCACACAACATGGCCTTGGACTAAGCAAATTTGCACACACTGTGAGTTAGCATAACTTGAAACTTTTTATTACTCATATTTGAGAACAGCACATTAATAATGGATTTTGTTTTGTTTTCCAAAATTTGCAAACTACAACATCAACATGATTGTGTTTCCATGTGTGCAGATATGATAGCCATGATGGGTATTATAATAGTATCTTATATTGTAATTGTCACTTACTAGGTTGAAGCTTCTTAGAGATATTGGAACAAGTGTTGACATCTTGAGAAGCCTCTCTCTATATATTTGCATTTGGTTCTTGGACAAGAAATTCAGAGAGAGAGAGAACATGGAGGAGAGGAATGAGATGGAAAAGATTGAGGATGTGATGCCAGGCTTTCGTTTTCACCCAACTGATGAAGAGCTTGTTGATTTTTATCTCAAGAGAAAAATTCAGCAGAAGTCTCTTCCTATTGAACTGATCAAGCAAGTGGATATTTACAAATATGATCCATGGGACCTTCCAAGTAAGAACTCTTCTGATTCATACTCATTTTTTTTTCTACCTTTCTCTTCTTTTGCTGTTTTGCTTTATGCCACATAGTCAAATCTTACATATAGGGTCAGACTAATTTTGCAACCAGGTTTCCACTTTTATTTTAGTTCCTACATTTTAAAAAGGGCAGTGTTAATCCTTGTATTTCTGAGATGTGTTAGATTTTGTCTCAGGCCAAGTCAAAATTGAAGTATAGGATCAGAGACAAAACCTATCAGAATTTTTTTTTTATAACTCACACTATTCAACTGAGTTAGACCCTGATAAAATCTATCACAATTTAAGAATACAAGGATCAAAACCTTCATTTTTTAAATAGAGAAACTAAAACTAATTTTGACAAAAGTTAGTGAGAACTTAACAATTTACCATTTTCTTTTACTAGAGTGAGCAATAGCATCAAAGGTTCAAACTGTACAAAACTTGACAATTCTTTTTTCTGATTCTAACTTGGTTTCAAATTTTGTTTTTATGAACGAGAAGAGCTGGCAGGTACTGGGGAAAAAGAGTGGTATTTCTACTGTCCAAGGGACAGAAAGTACAGGAACAGTGCACGTCCAAATAGAGTGACAAGAGCAGGGTTTTGGAAGGCCACTGGAACTGACAGGCCTATATATTCCTCTGAAGGAAAGTGCATTGGTCTGAAGAAGTCTCTTGTGTTTTACAGAGGCAGAGCTGCCAAAGGAATGAAAACTGACTGGATGATGCATGAGTTTAGGCTTCCTTGCATCTCAGACTCAGCCCCTCCCAAAAACCTTTCTGACAAAAGCCTCCCTCCAAGTGTATGTATTGCACCAATTCCTTCTACATACATATGTGTTTACTGTAGGACATTTCAAGTGATAACATGAGAGGTTAGAGGGACTAGTCTTGGCCATTTATTACATGCATGGTCAAAATCACTCTTTTCAACACTATTATTGATCAAAATTTATCCAAAATTACAAAATTTGTTAAGTCTGACATTGCATTTAAAGAGTCTTTCCTTATTTAATAGTAGAATTTATTAAAAGTCTTTCCTTATTTAATAGTAGAATTTATTAAAATTTGTGATTTTCAATTGATAGTAAAAAATGTATTAATAAGAAATATCTTAGTGCATGTTGATAACATTCATCCAAGTTAAGACTAAATACTAAATAGTGCATGTATTGATATTTTTATCCAATCACAGATCACATATTACTATATTAGCAAGTTACTTACTTTATAATAATTACTTTAAAAGTTATATTGACGATGAATTTTGATTAAAAATAATATATTTTTTTACATTGACAGTGTATAAAAATTAAACTCTCAAATTAAACTAATCTTTACGATGAATGAACTATTGAGATAATTTTTCTTATCCTTTCACATTCTCTCACCTAATTGTATATAGGAGAGAGTGTGAGAATATGAAAAGAGTTAATTAATAAACATAATAGATAAATAGAAAAGTAGATAGATAGAAAATTAGACAAACATAGCTTTACCTTAGATATATATAGATAAATAGGTTATATGTATTCCAATTTTGATTATTCATGTAGTGCTTTGTGGATTTTCAGGACTCATGGGCAATCTGTAGGATATTCAAGAAAACCAACTCCCTCTCCATGGCACAGAAAGCCTTATCTCACCCTTGGATCTCTCAGTTACCTGGAAGCATGGTACCTGACATGTTCTCACATGGTGCAAACTTTCCCCAGCTAGGATCACCAGCCATTCAATTTTGTGGTGACAAGCAAGAGTTACACCAAGTCTCCAATGGCACCAACACCAACTTCTCAGCCTCAGACATTAGTCCCACTTACAAACCCATCAACAGCACAGTTTCCAAGCCATCACAAGTTCCTGTTCCAGATGGAGACCTTTCTGACAACTTCATATTCTGCACAGGACCCACCAAGTGCACACTTGATAATGCTACTTCTTCCATGCTTTCTCCCAACAACCCTGACTACATAGCATTTGAAGAGCCAAACCAACACTATAGTGGCTTCTCAATCAGTCTACTACCCCAAGATATGCAACAAAACTTGAGCACAGAAACTAAAGAACAAGAGTGGGAAACTGTTGTAAGAAACACTGGATTTCCCTTCAGTTTGCCTCCATATGATGCTTGGAAGGCTTCTTCTGTGCCATGGGATTCACCTCCTTGCCCCAGTGACATGTCCACTACCTTTTCCACTAATAAATGCTACACATAGTGAGACAAAATAGTTACATTTATTACAAAAATTAGTATATTTACCAATAAAATCAATACCATTAGGTACTGATTTTACTTGTAAATGTACAAGTATTATATTATCATTGTTTCCCTGTTTCCCTGTTCATATTCATATGTACCTGAATGTAACTACCTCCTGGAAGCATAGACACAAGTTTTATAAACCATGTGCTGGGAAATTAAATAGATCTTCTCATGATAGTTTTTGATGTGACAGGGTCATGCGAGGAAAAAAAAAACTAGATACAAAAGATTTTAAGGAGTCCACGTGTCTATCTTTTTTTGTTCATGTGATTTTGTCATTTGAAAAAATCTTAGGAATGATCCATTTTGAAGTGGGGAGTTAAGTTGTAGTTTTGATGAGGTTTGTTTAGTTATTTGCCTATATGTTTCATGTAAATATAGTTTCATATATCCACGTATAGTTTTTTATTTTAATTTTTTTTTATATATTTTTAATCTTTTGGTTTAATGGTTTATTTATCTATTTTTTTCCTTCTTTATTTTGCTTCGTTCTTCCTTAATGGTGTTGATGAGGTCTAAATCTAAAACTCAATGTAAACTACTAGATTCTCTAAGTACCAAGTCCTTAGTGGTTTTGGTTTTGGTTTTGGTTTTTTTTTTTTTACCTTGTTCCAACTTTAGTATCAAACATAAATATTTAAATAGAAAGATTGAGAGGAGAAAAGAAAAGACAAGAAAAGCATAAATTAAGTATCTAAAAATCGGAAAAAAGAGGTTCTTGGAATCTTCTTCCTAATTTGGAGTATAGGTGAAAAGGCTCAAAGTTAAAACAAAGCATAATAAGAAGATTTATGTTAAGAGAATATAGACTTTAACTTTGGCTTATATAATAAAACATTTGGAGTATGTTTGCTAATCGGTTGAACTTAACTGGAATTAAAAAAAAGTTACTCATAATTTTTTTCCTTTTATACATTGGAACGTGTAATTAGGACCGACTCAACATATTAATTATTAACCTTAAAATAAATCTTAAATTTTTTTAAAACTAATATTAATATATTTTGATAAAAATATAAAAATATTTTAGAGATGGATCTTGAAAAAAGTAATTATATTTGTATATATTTTAAAAATAAACATTTTGAAGTGAATTTTTAAAAATGTAAAAAATGATTTTTAAGTTATAAAATCTTGAAAAAATATATAATTTTAATTTTAATTTTTTGAAGGAGACTTAAAGTGAATACTTTGTTTGCTTAATGTTTAGCCTTTGAACTAGTCCTATTTGTATATATATTTTTTTGTTGAATACGATTTTAAATTGGTATTCAAACATATACCTAAATCACTGTATAATAGTAATAAAGAGAAATAGAATACTATAAAAGAAGTCAATAACCATATAAATTCAAAACCTTAATGTGATAAGTGTAAACTTAAAGAAAATAGAATACTTAATGATAAAAATAAAATAGAATTTATTTTTCACTATTTTGGATAAGGAGTACTATTAGCACATGAATTCACATCACCATGAGAGGATATTAGTGGAGGAATGTGGTGTGCAAGAATGAATTTGAGAAGTGAAATGTGACATTTTGTTTGTTAACTTTCTGTGCAAACAAATTCACGTATTACGTAACAGGGCCTAATCATGAATTCAGTGATGATCTTGTGCATGAGGGGACGTGAAAAATTAAAATTAAAACAGTGTTTGATCATTCGAAGAGCCATTGATAAAGCAGATATAACACGTATAGAAAATATATAATATGGTAAATATGTGGATAATTAGATATACTACACACGCTAAACTCTTAATTAACCTTATGAGATATAAATATTGTTATTAAGCAAAGAAGCCAATTTTCTAGTCACCGCGTAGAGTTAATAGAGTTACAAGTTTCTTTACTTTTAACAATGTCAGGATGATGGAGTGTTTGCATGTATATGGATTAAGTGGTGATAATTTTTTTATCACAATTTTTGAGAAGCGGATTAAATTTGGTTGTAGTAATTTAGTGTCATCTTTTGAAATTTGTGATATTAATAATTTCTATTATAGTGATTTATATAAGAATATTGATATAATGGAAAGTTGATTTAACATAGAGTAAATTAGAGCAATAATATAAATACTACTAGAAAAGTTTCATTTTCCTGCAAAAAAGTATTCGTAGAAATATTTTGCGAATTTTCTTGCAATAATAATTTCACAAAAAATTTTACGAATTTATTTGCAAAAAATAATTTACAGATACTTCTTACAAATTTTTTTATGAAAAATAATTTACAAGAAACTGTTGCAAATTTTGCTACAATTTTAATGATCATAGAAATTTTTTCCATGGTAAAAATTTGCAAAAAATATTGTAAGAATCTTATTTTGTTTCTTGCAGATTTTCTTGCAAAAATAAATTTGCAAATAATGTTTACTAAATGGTTGAAAAATTTTGCAGGTAACTAAGGTGTCCTAAGGTGATTTTTATTTTCAATATATATTTTTATTTGTATTCTTTTCCCCTGCTATACTAGAGCCTTAGTTATTTATATTCCCACATTTCCAGTAGTGAAAAATTCAACAAAATGGGCTCACTGTATCAGACTATTTAATGGACTCAATGAATTTAAGTTGAAACCCAAATAAACTTTGTTCAACATTTATATTTAGACTCGGTTATTGAATTTGAGTCTTATACTTTAATGCGCGGCTCATTAGACTACCAAGGTTCCATTAATCACAACATATTTTTCATTTTTATATTTTACATGCATTTTTTATTTTAAAAAATGTTATTATTTTAATTCCCTATTTCTTTTCCCTTAAACAATTACTCCCTTACATTAAAATTTGACGACCTACTATTTCAAAATTTTCCAACTCTTTTCCTTTCTTAATTTATACAAGTTTAATTTAATCAGTAATTTTAATTCATTAAAGTATATTTCTCATGACAAAAATATCCAAACACTGGATCACCAAAATTAGCTTAATAGATAAAATATATTTCTTATGACAAAAATAATAAACTCACAGACCCAAGGATTTGACTTAATAAGCTGCTTATAAACAAAACTCTACACGCATTTTATTAGACTGTCTCAAAACATGAAGATGGTTTCTTTATTTACATAAGAATCATACCTTATTCTGATTCTAATTCATCATAAATTATGCTTAAATAAAACTTTGTCTGCATGCACAATGGCCTTCTATATGTGAAGCAACATATATACAAAAAGAAAAAGAAAAAAAAACTAGCAAATAATTATTGACAAGGAAAAAGTAAGAAAGATGGTTCTATATGTATCCTTCTGTTTACAAAGTTGATATTATTTAGTTTATTACGACACCATGCTAGTTGATCCCTTGTTATTTTCGACATGTTCAACACTCTCCAAATCAATTTCATGTCTCCTCGAGGGAAAAGGTAAAGAAAATGATCTCTACCACCTTCCTCATGCTTTTGGAACTTCTTCAGTATGCTACTTCTGCTCTTCAAGAATTCATTAAGTCTCTTTTCCTTCTGCATATCCAAACATGAAAATAAAATTGTTTAAGAAAAGAAGAAACATTATGAAACCTTTTTCAGATAAGCAATTGTTTTTGAAGCCTTAATTAAATTACCTTTCGAAGTTCTGCTTGAATCTCCATAAGGAATTCTGAATCTGCAGGATCTTGGAGCTTTACTTGAGTTTCTCTAGGACCTTTATGGATCAAGCTAGATGCATCTTTATCAGCTCTAATGAAACGACAAATCATCCTGATTGATTCTTCCAAAATGTCTACTAGCATGTCACTTGTGATATCATCTTTTTCTCCATCTCTTGTTTTGAATTTCTCTTCATCACTGGTGCTGTCCTCTGTAGCCAATTGAGGTTCTATTGTCATGAGATACTGTATGATTTATAGTATATAAATCGATTTTTATATGGTCCTACTCTAGATAGCTCAAAGGGACACTATAAAAGTGAGGCTAATCAAAGTAACCACTAAATTGCATTCAAAAGTAGATGTACCCAAATTTGCAGTATATTGAATAGTACAAAACTTAGGCTTGTTTCTTAAGGTGTTTTTGATGTTTTTCAATTAAAATTTTGTCAACTTTAAACGTCAACCAATATTGTACGGATTATTGAGAAGAAACTCTAATTTTGTTAGAAAACAATATTAAAAACATAGAAGGAACAGTATCTATGTATTGACTACATAAGAAGGTTTAGTACAGCACTCCTAACATATTGTATATTATTGACTAAAATTAATTCAAAACTACAAAATTATGATCGAGATTATTAAATAAAAAGTGAGATGTTGTGCATAACTTATATTTTATGGGTAGACAGATGCTGGAGCAAGGCAATTACACAGTGATATTGTGATCTTGCATTGTTATCTATATATATATATGACATGATATGGTGTAACCTTATTCACAATTCAATAATAGAAACGGTCCACTTTGCTCATGAGAATGTAAGCACATTGCTGAATTTGTTAAATTGTTGTTTGGGTTTGGGTCCAGTTATTGCTAACATGAAACCAACAGAATTGTGATTTCAAATAAGATTTACTCAATAAAAGAAAGTATGATCAAAAGAGTAATAAAGAATACGTTGCTAATATTTCTCTTGTTGATATCGAAAGTTTTAACCTCTTATGACTGGAATTTGAAGAAGATTTTGCACAGCACAACGATTCCTGGCATAGTATTCAACTCGTGGACCTTGGAAAGGTTCATTCTCTATAAATCTTAGCAGAAGCACCTGAAATTGTTGGAACTCTTCTGCTACTTCATTGTAACTTTTCATTCTGTATTGGTCAGATTCCCATAACTCCAAGGCCTTCTCATACTCCCATTGAAGGAATTCCCAAGAGAGGCACAACTGTCCCACATAAGCCATTTCCAAGTCATTGTAGAATTCTCTCATGAACTTCTTCAATGGGTCAGATTCAGATTTTTTACGTCTACTATGGTGAAAGATGTGTGGAAGAAAGGATGTGACAGTTGGAAAAGAGTTCTCACGACTTGAAAATGATAGCATAAGGTCCTTGGTCTTGAGGGAACCTATAAATATAATATTGTCATGAAACTTAGAAAACGAAATTGTGATAGGATTCTTAACCACTAAACTAAGCACAATGTAAGTGTTTTGAAATAATCCACCATATTGTGCCAACAAAGTAAAAATGAAAGCCTATATATTTTTAACCCATAGGAATCAAACTCTGTACGGAAAGAGGTTACAACTTACAACAACTCACGCACCTTGCTCAATCAATTGAGCTAAGATTTCTTTGATATGAAAGTGAAAGCCTCTACATATGATACCATATATTATGGTTTTTGAAAACAAAAAGAAAATTGTATCATAATGCACTCTTCTAGAAAACTGAATGAAACTGTTCATCAATTAACCATAATATCCTTTATCAAAGGAAAGAAAAAAGAAAGAAAAAAATTTGAGTGAAAACAGCAAAAAGGTTAGAACTACTAACCTATGGCATACAGCTTTTGGTAATTCAAGATATCAAATTTTCGCATTCGTTCTAGGTAACTCTTGTGGAATTTTGGAAGCTCATTTATGGTACTACCATACTGAAACTTTTCATCAATTTCCCATGGCTTCAATTCTTTCATTATTCTTTGTGACTCAGAATTCTCTAAGGTGGTAGGCAGACCAGTGGCTCTGATCTTGTTCAGCTCCATCTTGAGCTGTTCTATCAAATCTTGATGTTCCCATTGTGCATCAAACCGGTAGGAATCCTCAATATCGGAACCTGTTGAACTATGCAAATTCATGCCGTGCCTATATTGAAAACAATGATCTTTCAACTTCATGTTCACAATATCTGAATTCTGAATTCTAGTAGTGTCTTCTAATTTTCGTCTTCCACCCATTATATCTCTATCTCCAACATCAAAACTCTCAGATTTTTTCTCACACTCAGAGTCCAAATCTTCTTTTGTTAACACTATATTTTCTTCATCATGGTTTCTTGAAGTGTCAAACTCCATAGAGGTTCCAAAGTCTTTGTCTGACAAAAATCCATCTCCAGTAGAACTGATGGAATCGAATTCAAAGCTAACACATATGGAGTCATCTTCAGAAAGGAAATTGTCATCAGCTGAAGTTTCTTCAACAAACACATTGGTATTCAGATTCTCCACTAGATGTTCATCAGATTGTTCTATGGAAGGCACAGTCTTGAGCCTCACTTCTGCATCAACACACCCTCTTTCACAACTTTCTGGTTCAATGTTTCTTTCAGATTCATTTTCCAAAGGGAAGTATTTTGAAGGAACACATGGTTCATCCGAGAAGGTGCTGAAACTCTTACCTGAGATGAACTCATACTTGTTGGTGCTTCCAGAAGCCTTATCATAACAAGTGTTCAAAAAATGAAAAGTTTCACTACAGTTCCAAGTTTGGTATTGGAATTTAAAAACCAACCTCATTGTCTCCTCTTCTTCAAGGCCAAAATTTCCAGCATAGTTTGTAACTGTTTCTGAACAATCCTCATTGGCCTTTGCTTCTGGTTCCAAACCATTTGAATCATTTTGATGACAAAACTCTCGTTTAAATTGAATAGAATCAGTAGCTTCGTCAAATCTTTCACTTTTCAACTCTGCATCTTTAGAATAATTAGAATTATTTTTAGCCTCAGTTTTTGTCTCAGAATTGTTTTGGCCACTATGATAGTTTTGTTGGCAAAGATTTGAAGAACAAGCTGAATGGATTGCTTCATGACTGAAGTATCTGCAATAAACATGAAAACAAAAGTTGAAGAGATGACGTAAGTGACTAATATCTAAACTAGTGATGAAAAATTCAATTTAAATACCTCTTGAAGATTCTGGTGAAAACCCAGAACAGAGTTTGCACAAGCTGAGAGAGAAAAATCCAAATATACCCAGAAAAAAGATCCATCCTTTGATCCAAAAACTATTTATATATGATCTATTGTCATAGAAAAATAAGAGTTTTTTCAAGGAAATACCATTTATTCATTAATTCTAACAAACAAGCCATGAATCAATTCATTCCTTTTAAGGAAAAACAGAGGAAGTAAAACAGGGGAGGTCATGCAAACTCATGATTTTGTACCTTCAATATTTCATGACCTTGCAACTATAAAGACTAAGATATGTTCATAAAAAAAATTAAAATCTCAAGATTTTATCATGTTAGAATAAATGGAATTTAGACCATATAGGAAGCATGAATTAAAGGAAGATAAGAACATGTCAGCTACTTGACTTTTGATTTTTGAGCATATCTTGGGTTGCTTTAGAGCCATGAGTTGAGGGGGTTCAATCGACCATTATTCTCTTTTGTATACTCCATTGGTACGAGACACACAAAAAGGGGAATTGTGTTAAATCGAAAGTTTTGTCAATTTTTGTTTTGTTCTTGCCCCCAATTTTCCACAGATAGAGACAAATGTTGCAGGTTTCATGCATTTGTAAGGAATGGAAAATTCATACTCTGTGACGGTGAAAACTCAACCATGCATCGATTAAGAAAGGACAAAATAAATGACTTGAATTGTAGTCATGCTACTTGCACTGTGAGTGTGACAATTACGTATAGTACACACATTTATGTAAATTTAGTTTGCATGTATTTTTAATCAACAAAAATTTACACCATTATTCAACAATGTGTTGCGACTTCATCATTTTTTTCTTCTTCTAATTTATTAACGCATGTATTGTTAGATTCATTAAATTATGTGAAACTTTATGGTAGTGCAACTTTTCTAGTAATGGAACTGCATCAAAATTAAACTCGTTTAATATGAAAGTGAACATACAATTTTTTTTTCTAGTACATTTTATCAATTTTAGTATTTGATAGAAATATAATTCTACTTTATGTTTCGTGTGAGATAACGACAACACGCATTGACTAGTGTGGATTCTCTTTATTATGTGAGAGTGGGGTTGGAATATATGCATTTGGTTTTACCTTAGGCCTGCATGCTACAACCATGGGAAGTTTCCAAGGCTTAAAGAAAAAAGAGAATACCTTATTAAAGTTAAAAGGGATACTTGAGTTATTTTTTTTTTCTTTTGATACGAAGTGAATAATATTTTCTAAAATAATTAAGAAAGATTATAACACTTTTTTAAAATTAGAGAAAAAAGTGACTTATCTCAATGACTTCTGGGTTAGGTTAGGATGAGTTGTTTATTTTGAGGTTAAAAAGAATGAAGCCAATTTAGTCTAACTTAATGGATCAAATAAGTTAAGTCGAATAGTAAAAAAGTTGGTAAAAAAGTTATCAAATCTTTTAACTCATTTTTTTTCTTATATAATATATAAATTTATGCAAAATAAAAAATGAATTAATTTAGCCTAACCTATCAAGCTAATTTTTTTTTGTAAACTACATAAAAATTAGTTCGATTTGCTTTTTAAACTTCAGTTTGTCAGACCGTTTTAAGCTAAATATCTCATTTTAACAATACTACTAAAAGATAGTTTCATACTTCAAGGTGTGTTATTTTTTCTTATATTTGAAGGTGTTTTGTTTTTCTTCTTATATATAAGATTTATTTGTTTAAACTTCTTTTCTTATAAAAATGTCTACTTTTAATAAAATAAATACCTTTTTATTTTATTTTATTTTATGTGTTTGTTTAATTTTTTTTTTATTTTTATAAATAAGCAGACTTCTACTTTTTTTTTTTTTATAAAAGAAGTATCTCATGCCTACTTTTTAAATTAATAATTGTTTTATTTAAAACATTTGTTTAGAAACACTTTATTAAGTTTAAACAAATGACTCCATTTCAGAAGAAAAAAAATGGCTCCATAATTTTTCATATACATCATGTGTTATTCTATATGGTGACCCAATAATTTTGTTAAGTTTTAGCATAAAGAGAAACAGGAGCATATTTATAAATGCAGAAATTATAAGAGTTAATCATCCATACACTGCTAGTATAAAGTTTTTTACATTGATTATTGATCATATCTTTTAAATTATTTTATTTTATTTTTATTTCATTAAATAAGTAACTGACATAATACTATTAAAAGATATGATTGGTTGTTAATGTAAAAAAATTTTACATTGACAGTGTTTAAATGATTAACTCAAATTATAATATATGTTTTCTATTACTAGAGATAATATATCATAAGTTGATGAACATTTTGATTTTTTTTTATTATAAAAGATGGACCCTAAATTATAAAAAAAAATTTAATTGAGTCTTTCATCTTTTTCATTTTTTTTAATCAAGTCTTCGAGATATAAAAATGAAATAAAACATTATTAAGGTTAATAGTTAATAATGATTGAAATGGGGATGTAGCTCAAATGGTAGAGCGCTCGCTTTGCATGCGAGAGGCACGGGGTTCGATCCCCCGTATCTCCAGTTTTACAAACAATATTTTTTAAGAAATATTTGTTTTCAAAAATACATTACATTCAGAAATCATTGATGCTTTAGTTAGTAAAGACTTTTCTGGTATGAATACTTCCATATGATTGCTGTGCTTGCTTAATTATGTGCACTACAAAAAATTCTATCTAGAAATGATGTTAAGATTTTAATTTGAAGTTTTTTTTTCTTCTTTTTTTTTCTTTTGTGCATGAGGCGAAATATGTAGGCCATTAATTGTTCAGATAAATCAAATGGGGGGAAAAGATTCAGCTATGATGAGTAAAATTATTCCAATCACTGGTAGTAACTTTAATGATGACTTCTTCTTTCACCTTTTCCCTTTAATTAAAACAAGAATATCTTTTACAGATATATTATTAGAGTGCATAGAGTTGACAAATCAATTATTTTGTGGCAAAAAGTGGGTTCATTACACATCAAGTACAATCCCTTCAAATGATAACAAAAGGAAAGTGCAATCAAGATAAGTGATACATGAACCTCACATCCAACAGGATTCTCTCTAACTAAATTACTGATCTTCTGCACCTTTTCTATAACATCTTAAGCATTTTGTTAGTGCTATGGTAGTTAAAAGAGAGAATGTAATCACTGGCCAATTTTCTGCTTTAAGAAGATCTTGATGAAGAGGTAGCATAGGAGTGAAATTGTATAATGAAATTGCAAGCTGTAGAGGTTATAATATTAAAAATCCATCATCTTTTTTATAAGATTTAAATTCGAAATTTTATTTGATGAGATTTTTCCAGTTTTATTCGAACAAAAATTTGTTGGTAATTTATTATAAAAAAAATATGATATATATATATATATATATATATATATATATATATACATTACTATCTTAAAATAAAATAAAATGTTAATTACTTTATGTTTACATAAGATAACTTTTTATGAGATATAAAAAGAGAAAAAAAAGTTATAAGATCTATTCAATAAATTTTGTAAGATATAATTAGTAGATAAAAATGTCACGTCGACATACTACAATAATATACATATAAATATTTTTACTGCTATTTAAATGAGTAACTTTTATTATTTTAATTGAATTCATGTTACTTAATTTTCACTCCAATATAATTCAAGTGAAAAAAACCAATTATTTTATATGGTCGATTTAATTCGAAATCTATTAGAGATCTTATGTCAACTATTCTAAGACTTCCAATCATCATTCAATGGCTCTAATTGTGTGATTGCTTGATTTGTCGACTGCACCAAATATGAAATATATATGAAAAGAATTGAGAGATATGGGATCATGGCTATACGTACTTCATGAAATTTGAATACACAGAAAATCCAAATTCATCATATATATATATATATATATATATATATATATATATATATGATAGATCTCATTATATATAACTATTAAATAAAGAAATAAACAACTTTGATGAGTATCATAGTTTGAAATGCTCTTAAAAATCACTTTTCTCCTTTGTATAAATGTATTTGTACTTAGTTTCATGATTTCCCATTTTTTCGACGTATTCAAAACGTAAGTTTAAATTTAATTTTATAAAATTGACTTATAAATTAAAATTATCTTAATTTATATATTTTATTTTGATTTTATTATTTAATTATGTGAGACTTAATTTTATTTTAATAAATTTGATCTCACTCAATATTATTAGACATAGTACTTAGATAAATGATAAATAATTACTTTTTAATAAATCTAAAATAAATGTTGATATCATCTTAATATATGAAACCAAATCTATTTAATGTTACAAAATCAAAAACCAAATCTATTTAATGTTACAAAATCAATTTATTTGATGTGAATTACTTTATTTATATATTTTATTTTCACATTATTTTTAATTAATGTGAAATTTAAGTTTTTCAATATCTTTCGTATGGGTGTGAAGAGTATATGCAAGTCAATTATCTATAGATCAACGTAGAAAAACTACTATTGAGTGAAGATATAACCATTATCTTAAAATTATGTGTAAATGATAGTAAGGTTTTGTGTGTAATTTGACTGACAATCTTATGATTTATTTGGTTAGCAAGGAAGGCGACTGTATTCAAAGGAAGACCATTACAAGTGAAGTCAGTGTAACAAGATGTCTTGCAAAAATCTTGGTCATGAGTTCGAGGTCTCTGCAAAAATTTAACTTTCTCTTTCTATGAGTAAATTACGCAATCAAATTATTATATCAAAAGTCTGTCATGGATAAAGGAATTTCAATCTCTAGTGGTTTATCTATTTGCAATGTTTGGGGTGGGGTTCTTTTTCTGTATTACTCATTATACTTTACTTTGTATTATAAGTGCTCTAATCTGTACCGATAATATTGTAAACTCTTTTGATCATTTTTTGTGATTAAAAGAATATTTACTTGTTGAATGAAAATTTTCCTTTTAAAAAAAAAATCTTAAAATCATGTGAAAACATAAACAAGGAGTCACGTGACTATTTGGTGGGATTATTATTCAAATTTTCTGCTTATTAATAAGATTGGTGACAGCTTATTATTCACATCTTCAGTTGACTTATGGAAATTTTTAATGACATTCTATTGAAATTAATTTTATTTAACTTCATAAAAAAAAATGGGTTCTTAGCTTCTGTACTTTATCTCACAGCATGGAAATTATTTTCAATGAATTTGCTATGATTTGAAAAGCTTGATTTTGCACGGGTCAATAGAAAATGGGGAAAACTTAGTGACCACCGGAGGTTTAAACCTACCCGTGAGAGGATGCAACTTGAGCTCACTGTGGCTTAATATTTTAAGGCTAATCATAGCCATAATGATGACACCATGATATTTAACTCAAAAAGGAGGTTCTGTCCGGAAAATTTTATTATCAGCAAGACAACAACTAACAATATAATTCAAAACATTTGTAACTATATATATATATATATATATATATATATATTTTTTTTGAAGAATCTGTTTACTCTAAGAGTAAGTCTACTTAGATTTAATTCGTTCAATAATTTATGTTCTACATTAAATTTCAACGATCCAACCGTTCAATTTAAAGTTCTTAATGCATAAATCAAATTTGCAAATTTTTAGAAAATTTGAAAATCATTTGATACTTCATTTCATTAATTCGAATCAATGTATAAAATGATTTTATGATTATCCGTCAATTTGAATTAATGAAACGAAGTATCAAATGATTTTTAAATTTTCTAAAAATTTACAGATTTGATCTATACATTAAGAACTTTAAATTGAACGGTTGGATCGTTGAAATTTGATATAGAAAATGAGTTATTGAACGGAGTAAGTCTATTTAAACTTACTCGTGTAGTAAACGGATCCCTTTTATATATATATATATATATATATATATATATATATATATATATAATTACACTGAGAAACTAGTGATTTTATGAATGGATAAAGAAAGGCTTAGATCAAGATAAGGTGATTGATGCCTTCTTTGAATTTATAAATAGAAATCACACTTTTAGAGATAAGATTTCTTCAAAGACTTAAAGTTTTGTCTTCAACATTAGCTATCCAACAAGTCTTGATAAAATTAATTTTTTTAATTTTTTTTATAGACTTGTCTTTATTTTTTATGGCAGATAAGTTACTATTTTTGTTCTTTGTATTGACAATTTTAATTGACTTAAGGATGAATTTTTATTGTTGATCTCATTGATTTTTATGTCGACAAAGCAATAGGTGATCAAATACTGAAAATTAATTATTTTCTTTTTATTCTTTGATTTTTTTTGGTTCCTTTATTATTATTAAAGTTTACCTTTTAACTAAATTTTTGACATGTAAAATGAACTTATGATGCAAAGAACAAAACCATACAGCAACATTACTGATAGGACAAAGAACCAATAGCTGCCAATAATTTCTACATTGAGCCAAATTCTACATATGCAATCACTTGGTCAAAATGCAGTGTGCCAAATTCTACATTTTAAAAACTGGTTTTAAAACTTATTTTTAACCCAAAATCTGATTGTATGCATAGTTAATCTTTAATATCATTGCTGCTAAATAATAACTTAACTATGACAAATAATAACTTAACTATGCTAAAATATCATAAAGGATTCCAAAACTATAAAAAAAAATTACTTGCCTATAAGCTTGGTAGGGACTAATTTTGCTAATGAACTCAACTTTTTCACTAGTCTATTCAAAAGCAAATGTGACAGTCAAATACCAAAATATAAGAACCACATATAATAATTATTGATCAATTATCCTACTTCCTCAGTTCTTCTAACTTTAACAAATTAAAACCAGTGGCTTAATTGAAAATTCATAGTTAAATTACAGAGTTGAACTGAGGAACAAAGAGTTTTTAGAAATTTAATAGTATCAGTACTTAATACGCAATGCAACTTATATAGCTCCCTAAAATTAGCTTTTATACCTCTGTCATATAGCCTGTTTCAGCTACTGAAATCTTTCTTGTTGCTATCCAATTTGCTCCAACAAACACAACAACAATAGTAAACAAAATTAAACAATAAAGTTCAAGCGCATCAAAATTCAACCAATAACAACTTATTTTGCCACCAGAAAAATAATAAGTTCACAACATATATAAGGTTTCGGCAATCTGGTTCAACAACTTCAGTGCTTACCTCAATGCTTATCTTAATTCCTTGGGAAGCAACTTCACACATGGTGCAAACTTTGCAATAGAAGGATCAACAATTAGAACCTCAAATAATACTCGACCTTTGAGTTCATTTACTCCTTTCTATTTGGATGTTCAGTACACTCAGTTCAGAGATTTCAAATCGAGAACTCAAATAAAAAGACTTTAAGATGAATAAATTATTTATGTTCATTAGTATCTTAGGAGATTGAATTTTCAATAAAGACACAATTTTCCTTGTCTATTATATTTTATTGGCAGGAGGCACACTTGCAACATTGATGCTTGAAAAAGGATATTTTTCTAAAGCCTTATACCCATTTGACATTGGTTAAAATGACCTTGGTGTTGGCATTTTTACCATGACTATGCAGGAGCTCAAATCTTCTATACCTAATATTATCAACAATTTCTCAAAATATGTCAAGGTTGTTCTATACCCTTGTTAATTAGATATTTCATAACTTGGTCAATTTATTAATATACCATTCTAAATCGATGCACTTGGTGATTAAGAAAATACACAATTTGGTAGCAAGATCATTTTGGATACACAACACAGGATCCATTGGTTATCTCTCATACATTTTGACCAATTTTCTATCAATTGAAAGGGATGGTTATGGTTATGCAAAGCCATTTAATGAAGTAGCTAAATATTTCAACCTAAAGTTAAAGGAAGTTGTGGTTCAACTTCGAAAAGACCAACCTCATGTTGCAATTACATGTGCTGCACCTTTTTTCAATAATCTGGTTCCACAATTTGTTCCATCATGACCACCTTAGCCGGGTTAATGGACTTGGTAGCCGATTCTATTCCTAATATCAAACCACCACCTGCAATTTATGAAGGGAAAGAATATAAGAATAGATGAACTCAAGCCGTGATTGATGAATATTAGAGCTTACGTGACTGATGAAACTTTCTTTGCTTTTTAGTGAGAAGGTTGAGAGATTAGGGGAAGAAATGAACGCAACTTTAGTGAGAACGTTCAGAGCACAACCTAGGTGGTGACACTTCACAAGGACCGTCACTGAGGGCTGTCGATGGGAGAGTGAAGGGCGCACGCATGTGTCGCAACCCGAAAATTTTTTATCTCGCGACCTATGGTTTAAACATCTTTTTAAAGATCTCATCAATTAAGGAATGCCCGGACACCAGACTAATCCTTAATTAATGGTTTTGAAAAATGAGTTCATGGAGTCGCCACCAATGTTTTACTCAAAACATTGAAAAAAGAAAAGGTTTTTAAAAATTCAATAATGGCCTTGATAACCAGAATTAGGTTCAGGGGTCGGTTACATGTAGGGAAGGTATTAAGCACCCGTACAACGCCCTCAATGGGTACTCTATGATAAAGTTAACGTGATAAGAATTAATAAATTAAATATTAAATCCCCTTTATTAAAATTTATTTACATGCTTGAAATTTAAATTATACAATTAACTCTAAAATGTCTACATGATTGCTTTTATTATAATAATAATTATTAAAGATGAGAGATAAAAGTTAGAGAAGAAGATAAAGATGAGAAATAAAAGATAGAGAAGAAGATTGATTGAAATACCTCGTAGCAAGCTTTGTTAGATCTTCAAATATGGAAAATCTAGGTCCTTTGTGGCAATTCACATTACAATTGCCTCACAAAACTCAAGAAATACAATAGGAGGGAGAGAGAAAGAAATTTCGAGCCCTAAGGAGTCTTGGACGAATTGTCACCGCATCTTATTCTACATTGTTTTTTAGAAATCAACTTAGATTGAGTGACTTAGATGGATAAATTTGTAGCAATGCTAATTTTAGCCATTATCCAAAATTTCATTAGAGATACCAATATCTTTAATGAAAGAACCTCAATACTATTGCATAATTTGTGATGCCCTACCCTAGGAGATTTCAAACAGTACATACATAATTTTATGGCCATGGTTCTTACTAGAGAGGACCGTCATGATTATTTTTGAAAATAAAAGTTTATAGCTAGATTACCTCTATTCTTTGCAGAAAGGTTAGAGAAAAACTCTCACAAGAATATCCTAATACCCCATTTTTAGAATTAACCTATGGTAGAGTTATATCAATAGATAAAAACACAAAAATTTCAATTTGTAATAATATGAAAATTGAAAATAGGATTAAGAAAAATCAAGCACAAAGGAATTCGAGAATTAGGAAACTTTTGTGCCTAGTATGAGTGTGAAAAGTCTAATCTTCCCTCAGTTGGTAAAATAAGAAGTATTAAATAAACAAAATTTAAATAAAAAATCTTCAAAATACTATAAAAAATGATACAAAAGACTAATAAAAGCTTATGAAAACCCTAAAAATACCTATAAAAAAACCTTATGAGAAAATAAATAAAACGTTGAACTTAGTTTGTTTTAATTGTTGTCATTTTGGTCACATGAAAAAAGTATATAGAGTTAAAGAAAAGATTAATAAGTTAGATATGAGTGAAGAATTAAAAGAACAAATAACTAAGCTAATGATTGAAGAATCTTCATACTCAGAAAGTGAATTTGAAAAGGATATCAATATTGTGCATCGGGAGTTTGCTCACTTCTTCACATTAGTAAAAATATTGTTCATCATTTTGTTTTGACAATGTGAAAATTTGATTCTATCCCAACAATATCCTCTTCTCAAACAAAAGATTATGGTTTAACCCTTCTTACAATAGAAACTAATCCATTAGTATATCTAATGGAGACCTATAGAGCTCAGTCATGTTTTAAGTACTTGTACCACCGCTCTATCATTAACTTACGATTGCGGGATACACCTCCTAACCTTTCATGTTATTAGGAAGACTCTTTGTCATTCATGAACCTATTGTCAAGAAGACTTTTGATATAAGAGATCTTATGTTTGGATCCACCTGGCAATTCCATCATATATTTCGAGTTGGTCACTTGGTTGACCATTGGCTTTGATACCACTAATTGTATACTAGAGGGTTTACACACATACATGTCTCCATATTGATAAGATATTGTCAGATACAATCAAAGTCCCACATTATTAGAACAAGACGATGAACATGAGTTTAAACACACCGTCTCTATTTATAATAAGTTTTTCAGATGATGACCAAAAGTAAAATCATGAAAGTTTAGGCTTAAATGGACAATATCTTACCAATGTGGAGCACGTGTAAGTGGGGGGAAACCTGTGGTACTTAACACTATCTCTTAGTAATTTTGTTTTTGAAATTGTTAGTGGGATTTTTTTTTCTAGGTTTATGTAGAAGGAGCAACTCACAATACAAATTGAATTTTTTTTCTTTTTTTAAATCTTTGACATGAATTTACATATATTTACCTTCGAGTAAGGATGACAAGTAAATCCGTACCCGTGGGTAATACTCAAGCTTATCTCGACTTTGACAAGGAATATCTGATTTGACTAAGTATAGGTACGAGTAATGCTCGATTTGTTAAATCGGATGCGGGGACAAAGATACATATACACATACTTGTCTTGTACTCATACCTATACTTGTACCCACTTTAAATTTATAGAAACTTTATTTTTTAAAAAAAAAAAAATCACTTGACATTTATGTAATTCTTACTCTAATTTAAATTTATATCAAATGAAACTTAAGTAATGTAATTTTGTAATGGTTACTTTATGTTGAAATTCTTTATTTTTTAAAAAAAGTCTAGTTATAATAATCCAAGTACAAAGCTATCAAAATTGGTAGTTAAGAAGCTAATTAGCAAGATTAAATAACCATATTTTACATTGAATTTGAAATTGTTTATGAGCAATGACGATATTTACTACGTACACATTGAAAGTAGTATATTTGTCTTCACCTGAATGTCACCTTCAACTTCAAGTTTAAATATTTATTGAATATATTATATATAAAACCAAATCAACATCTTGTACGGCCATAAAAATAAGAAAACTATTGAAGCTGGCCCAACTTTCTGTGACTGGGCTGGCTTTACATTTTGATGATCCAACGGAAAAAACATCAGGTCACTTCAAAACCTATTATATAACCCAAGAAGATAATTTGATAAAGTTATATAGCTTTCATAGTTCTATCTATTATCTATTCTAATAAATAAATTATTCGTGGATATATATATATATATATATATATATACACCATTCGGCTCATAAATTAGCCGACATATGATTGTTCAAGTTTTCTCGATGATTTCGAGCATAATTTTAAAAATTCATAGCTGATCGACTCAATTAAAGTATTATTCAGTGAATTACTAATTCAATTAGTTGGTTATTAATTGAATAACATAAATTAATATAATTCAATATAAAAATAAAATTAAATATATACTTAAAATTAGTTATGCCAAAATTCCAATTGTTAGAAATGTTGGTTTAGTGGTAACATTAGTTTTAATTTCACAAGTTCACTCGTGTTCTAGTTCTATCAAAAAAAAAATTTAATATTTTTCTGAAATCTTATATTATTGAATTATATTTGATGATACATGCAGCATCAAACATTACATTGAAAAGATGCAAATTATAGAGCAGCACACATTACATTGGAAGATGTGACATAGTGTAGGAAATTTTAGAAGATCAAGGTGTAGAGTAGTAGAAATAGGACATATGAGAAACTCCAAGGAGGTGTAAGGATGCATGCCTAGTAGAAAAAAGAGATTTTTTTAAAAATAAAAAATGAGGAACCAATCATAGTAGCAACTTATCGATGCATTGGTTAAATCGAAAAAATGGATACTTCATTTTGAGTTGATGCCATGTCTGATCGAATTAGTAGTTCGAATTGGCTAGATCATTGGGTCTTGATTCGACCAGTCAGATTGAATTGATTTTTAAAACTATATTTTTGAAATTTAATTTTGAATATTTAATTATATTAAATATTAAAAATCATTGTTCATAATGATTTTATGATCGACTGAATTATTGTTCTTAACCAAAGAACGTATGTTGATTATCCATTAAGATAAGTATGATAAATCCGACATTAGTTAAAATTGAATTATCTAATATATATGTGATACGACACAGAATAAAAAATATATTCATGATACATCAGTTAAAATTTAATTTAATAATCAATTTTTTTTTTCTTTTTATAACCATCTCTCGAACTTTAGTTTGTTAAATTTTATTATGTAATTCAAATAATTGTTGATGACTTAGTGTTTTTATTTGTTAATTTTTATTATGTAATTCAAATAATTGTTGATGAATTAGTGTTTTTATTTGAGAGAATGTTGTATTTTTCTTGTTAGTGTTGTTTTGGAACATGTATTAAAACATGAACTACTTATATGTATTTTTTGAAAACCCTTTAAAGTATATTAATATTTTAATCGATCAACTTGCTTACCTAACTTAGGATCGCTCATACAATAAATGAGATTTAAAGCAAATTTTGAAATGAAACTTGTTTTTTTTTGTTTTTTTTTTTTTTAATATAGGAATTATAACGGATGGCAACCGACCAAGCCGAACACACAACTCGGCCGATTCGACCGACCATACCGAACACGGTCGAGCTGGTCGACTAGGTTCGGATCGGCTAGCAGGGTCCGTGCACACGAGATTACGGAGTTAAGTCAAGTTAATTAAGGAGAGATTAGTTTACTTAATATACCAGTTTAACCTCCTAATTTCCTAGGGCCCAGTCCGTAATCGCGGCCCAACAACAACCACTATAAATAGGCCCCCAATGAGGTACGTAACTAACTTTCAACTACCGCATTTAATATGCCGATCACTTACTTGAGCATTGGAGTGTCTTTTACAGGCACCTCCCCCCTACCTCGGACTATCTAGAGCGGAATGAGAAGACTTAGACCAAGGACCACGTTCGCGACAGCTCGGATAACCAAAGTGTGTGATGGAACTACTTGGAGAAGATTGATGTTTCTTCAAGTTGAACCATGCTAAGTCCCTTCTTCTCTTGAGGTTCTTCACGTCAATGGGAGATTTGGATGAGTTCAAGCTTCAAAGCTTGAAGATGCTTCCCAAGGTGGTTCGGTTTCTCTTGAAGGAGAGAAACTTGAGGAACCAAACACAAAGGAGAAGTTCCTTTGTGAAGCTTTTAGGAGAAGGAGATTCTCCACGAAATTGGACTCTTGAAAATGAGAGAGAATTCTAAATTATAAATATCATAAATGTCAAAAGTGATTATAAGAGTAGAAATTACAAATATATAGAGGTAGGTAGCTTAAGGAGCAAGCTAACCTTAACCATGGTTCACTAGTAACCATGGTAAGGTTAGTTGACCTTCTAGGTGAGTTTAGAAACTTGTGGAGCAAGCTTCTCACTTAGCTTGCTTGGGAAGCAAGCTAAGGAAAAACTTGTAGCACAAGCTTCTCAACTCCTTGAGAAGTAGAGAAGCAATTTCGGCCAAAGGAGGAGCTAGGCAAGGTGGGGGGCCATGTGTCATTTTGCTCACTTTGATTATTTAAAAAATGTTTGATTTGGCTTAGTTAGGTTCATCCAATGATGATGAAACCTAGCTAAATCAAATCTATGAAAAATTAGGAGCAAAATGAGTCCAATATGTAAAATTTTGCCTAGGCCCAATTACTAGTCACACCCTCAAACATTGCTAAATGCCACCCCTCTTTTCCTACTGGAAAAAATATAAAATGAGTGTATCAACAAAGGAGGTTAAATGGAGTCAAACTCTCCAAGTAACCCACCCTAGAATCAATATACAATGACTAATAAAAGAAACTAAAGTGCCTCACAAATACAAAGGCAAAAATAAGCCTATACAAGAGAACTATGTACAAGATATTTACAACTAGAACTATGCCTTCTCTTCATGATAGAGTGGTCCAAATTGAAGAGTACCTTGGGCTTGGAAAGCCCACTGGTCTTCAAGGTGTCCACTGGTCTTCAAGGTGGCCATAGCTCTAGTGATTGGGCCCTTGGCCCATGGTCCATCATCCCATTCCTCTTGGTTCCTTCAATGTATCACCTTTTGGATTCCTTGGCCTTGGCCATAGTCTATCAATGTGTATCCTAATACAGGAACATTTGGCGCCCACCGGGGGGTCGAAGAGACTTTTTCAGCCCCTTTAGACTTTACTGACTGAGACGAAGACATGGTAGTTACGTGCAAAGGACCGTCGACATCGACCCAACCGCCTCCTAACCCGAACACAATCCTGGTATGACCGAGCAAGAACGATACCCTTACGGGATGCCTCAAATGCAATTGGAGCCTACAACACAAGAGGGCCGACCGAACGTCGAAACCCAGCCTGACCTCCACGATGACTTGCGTTTATTGCACGAGGAGATGGTCGCTATACATAGGCATAGAGAAGCCGATGCCAGGGAGTTGGCTGAGCTTTGTCGGGAGAACACCGAACTCCGAAGTTTGAACAAAACCTATGTACCGTCTACTCCCACGCTTCTGGAAGAGTCCGCCTATCATGCTCCAACTGACTAGGTTGCCCGAACACCAGCTACCTCCTTGATAAGCGGCAAGGTCGACACCGTTGCCAATTTCCTGAGACACCCATTCTCCTGGAGGATAATGGAAGCCACCCTTTTGGACCACTGGAAGAACATGCCAATCAAGAAGTATGACGGGTTGACCGACCCCGAGGAGCATCTGAATGTTTTTCTGACGCAAGTCACCCTCTCAAATCAGGATGACTCCGCGCTATGCCGAATATTCCCCACATCGTTGAAAGGAAGGGCTTTGAGCTGGTTCACGCGATTACTGAGCTCCTCCATCGACTCATTCAGTGAGTTGACATCTCAATTCACCCTGCAATTTGTGACAAGCAAGTCGTACAAGATGACCTCCCTAGCCCTAGCGGGGGTTCGAAAAGAGAAGAAGGAAAGTTTGAGAAGCTTCATGGACCGATTCAACAAAATCGCCATGGAGATTGGCGATCTCAACCCAGCCATGGCGATGGATCGACTAAGCACTGCCCTGAGGGCGGGGCCATTTGTTAACAGCCTGTGCAAGAAACTTCTTGGAGACATGAACGATCTCCAACGCCGAGCAGAAAACTACATGCAAATGGAGGAGTTGGCCAAGACTAGAAATCAGGCTAGGGCTGATGAAGGCTATAACCAAAGGGACCACGACCGAGAGGTAGTGAAAAAGGTGAATACCGAGCAACTGAATACTCGTCCCCCAAGAGAACCACGTTACGCAACATATACGCCCCTCAATGCGAGTAGGGCCAAAGTATTGGAGTAGGCTCTTGTTTCTGAGATCCTCACTATGCCGAAACGAGCGAACACTCCTCCTAGAGCAGACAAAGCCAAGACATGTCGATACCACCGTAATAGGGGGCACTCAACCGAGGAATGCTCAGCCCTCAAAGACAAGTTGGAGGAACTCATCAAGCAAGGTCACCTGAGGAGAGGTCCTACCACCATCGAGAAGCACGACATACAAGGGACTGTCAGGGTCGATCCCATTCAGCCGAGAGGAGGGATCATTCAAGGCACTCTCAGGAAGATAACGACCAATTGAGAAAGGTGATAAACAAAATAGCTGGAGGCTTCGCTGGAGGAGGATCCACCTCCTCGGCACGAAAAAGGCACCTTCGGGCCGTGCGGTCGGTAAACATTCTGGATCAGCCGAAGACACCCTGGATGCCACCGATAAAATTTTTTGATCTAGATTTCTGCAGCGTCGACCCCATCCAGGACGATCCCATGGTGATTTCTATTGAAGTGCACAATTATATTATAAAGAAAACTTTGGTCGATCAAAGAAGCTCGGCAGATATTCTATATTGGAACACCTTCGTGCAAATGGGAATTTTGGAGGAAAGCCTAGAACCGTATCATGAACCCCTGGTAGGGTTTTCGGGAGAAAGAGTAATGACGAGAGGATGTATTGACTTATACACTCTTTTTGGCTTTGATCAAAAGACTTTCCAAGAAGTCAAAATCCGTTACATTGTGGTGCACGCCAACACATCCTACAACATCTTGTTTGGGCGACCTCCATTAATGCCCTTGGAGCCATTGTTTCAACCCCTCACCTATGCATGAAGTTCTTGTTGAGGGATGGGCAAGTGATAACTGTCCACGCCGACTAAAAGACAGTTAGGGAATGCTACCTTTCTAGTATGAAGGTGCGACCCATTGCTGACCCCCCTGCAACAAAAGGTGTCAATGTAGTAAGGCAAGAGATGATGGACGACGTCGACCTCGACCCTCGGGTCGGTGAAGAGGAGAGAGTCGAGCCGGCGGAGGACCTCATTCCCTTCCAGCTCGGACGAGCGCCCGAACAGGTTACACACATGGGATCCCAACTAAGTGAAGCCGAATCAAACTGGGTGAAACACGTTGTTCGCGATAACAAAGACTTGTTTGTGTGGACGGTGTCGGACATGCCCAGAATAGACCCTAAGTTTCTTTTTCATCGATTTGTCGTATGCCGAGACGCATGATCGGCCGCTCAAAAGAAAAGAAAAATGGGCGATGAGAAGAGAAAAGCGGCGAATGCCGAGGTGTAAAAGCTATTGCAAGCCAACTTCATAAGGGAGGTCACCTACACCACATGGTTGGCTAATGTAGTTCTGGTCAAAAAGGCAAATGAGAAGTGGAGGACGTGTACGGATTACACCAACCTCAACAAAGCCTGCCCCAAAGATGCCTACCCACTCCCTTGCATCGACTGACTCGTCGATGGCGCATCCAGACACTCAATCTTCAGCTTCCTAGATGCCTATTCTGGTTACAACCAGATAAAGATGCACCCAAGCGATGAAGAGAAAATGACGTTTATCACTGAGACCGCCAACTTTTGTTACAAAGTCATGCCATTTAGACTGAAGAATGTCCGGGCGACCTACTAGAGACTAATGGACAAGGTGTTTCATAAGCAAATAGGAAGAAACATTAAAATCTATATAGATGACATGGTGGTCAAATCCAATTTAGTGATCGAGCACATAGCCTATCTAGGCAAAATTTTTGGTGAGCTGCGCAAGCATAACATGAGGCTCAACTTTGAGAAGTGCACTTTCGGGGTCAAGGGTGGTAAATTTGTGGGATTCATGCTGTCAGCCTGAGGAATCGAGGCCAACCGAGACAAGTGCAGGGCTATCCTAGACATAAGGAGTCCAAGCAACCTTAAAGTGCAGGGCTCTTTCAGGAGGTTGGTGGCCCTATCCCGATTCCTACCCTGCTTGGCAGACAAGATCAGCTCCATGACGAAACTCTTGCTGAAGAGCTCTACTTTTTTGTGGAGCAAACCATGTGAAGATGCATTTGTAGCGCTGAAAGCGACCTTAGCGTCACCTCAGATCCTTACGAGACCCAAACCCTCGAGCCCGCTTGAATTGTACTTAGCTGTATCCGAGGAGGCGATCAGTTCGGTCTTAGTACAAGAAAGAGAGGGCATCCAAATGCCTATATACTTTGTCAGCCGACTACTACAAGACCCCGAGACCTGATACCAGTTGATAGAAAAGGTTGTGCTCGGCTTGGTAAATACATCTTTGGCACCATTTTCAGAGCCACCGAATCATTGTACATACTGATTGCCCAATTTCTAAAGTCTTGGGAAAGCCCGAACTGGCCGGAAGAATGATGGCTTGGTCAGTTGAATTATCTCAATTCGACATCATCTTTAAGCCGAGTAGGCCGATCAAAGCCCAATGCCTTGTTGACTTTGTGAATGAGCTCCATCCGCACGGCAAGTTTGAAGAACATTGGTGGACCCTCCATGTGGACGGCTCCTCGAACTGTCAAGGGAGTGGAGTAGGAGTAATTTTAGAAGGGATGAGGGGGATAATCTTGGAAAAATCCTTGCAATTTTGGTTCAAGGCTTCGAACAACCAAGCTAAGTATGAAGCCTTGCTGGCAGGATTGATATTAGCCGAGGATATGGGAGCTACGAAGGTTAAATGCTTGACCGACTCCAAAGTAGTGGCCGAACAAGTGGGTGGGTACCTTCCAGGTCAAGGATCACAACATGATGAAATATTACCACGCCTACCAAAGGATGAAAGCGAGCTTCCAAGAGGTATCAGTAGAGCACATCCCGCGTGAGGATAATGCCCGAGCAGATTAATTGGCCAGATTGGCCGCAAGCAAGAAACTGGGCCAACTACGAACTATCATTCAGCAAGACATTGACCACCCCAATGTCGAAGCGGAGATAGTCAGAAACATCGAGGCCGACCACACCGGCCTCACCGACTCCCCAGATTGGCGAACCAAAATTAAGTTGTTTATCACCCACGGGGTCACGTCGGACAACCCGACAGAGGTGAAACGATTGAGAACACAAGCTAGTAGATACGTCATCATCGCCAATCAGCTATACAAACGAGGATTCTCTACCCCACTCCTCAAATGCTTAGACACTACAGAGGCCGATTACTTAATGCGTGAAGTGCACGAGGGTATTTGTGAAATGCACGGATGACCGTCTCCAGACTCTTACACGCCGGGTACTATTGGCCGACCATGAATACCGATTGCTCAACTTTTGTAAGGAAATGTCAGTCGTGTCAGAAGTATGGCAACCTGATTCACCAACCTGCTGAGCAACTGCATTGCATTTCCCCAGCATGGCCTTTTGCCACCTAGGGGGTAGATATACTTGGACCTTTCCCGGTTGCCAAAGGCTAGTGTAAATTTCTCATCGTGGTCGTGGACTTGTTCACTAAATGGATTGAAGCCGAGCCCCTGACGAACATTTCGACCCATCAAGTTCAAAAATTTCTGTAGAAGAATATCATCACCCGATTCGGCATCCCATCAACCTTGGTGACCGACAATGGCCATCGATTCACTAACTGAAAGCTGAATGAGTTCTTAGCTGGCCTAGGAATACAACACAAGGTCACTTCAGTCGAGCACCCACAGACTAACGGTCAAGCCGAGTCGGCCAACAAATTCATTCTAATCGAGTTGAAGAAACGGCTAGGAGAAGCAAAAGGAGCCTGGGCCGAGCAGCTGCCCGAAGTCTCTGGGCCTACAGATGTACACCCTAATCGACCATGCAAGAAACCCCTTTCCGTTTAGTATATGGATCTGATGCAATGCTCCTGGTGGAAATCGAGGAGTCGTCCTTTCGCCGAGCCCACTTCGTCGAGTCCAACAATGAATACGAGCTTCGGGCAAACCTAGATGTCGTGGAAGAGATCCAAGATCGAGCACTCGTGGTAGCCGAGGCATGCAAGCAACGCTACAAGAGGAAGTTCGATACCAAGGTGAGGCCAAGAGAATTTCAGGAAGGCGATCTCGTTTAGAGAGTCACAGGCGAAGCAAGGAAAGACCCGAGACATGGAAAGCTCGCCCGAAACTGGGACGGACCCTTTCGCATACGACACAACTTGAACAACGGAGCGTACAAGTTAGAACACCTATCAGGAGAGCCCATTCCTAGAACTTGGAACTCTACTCACTTAAAGTTGTATTACAGTTGATGTATAAAAGTGCACTCTTTTCCTTGACCAACTCACTTTTCCTTAAGGAAGGTTTTGGATCAGCAAGGTTTTTAACGAGACACTTAATTAATACATAAAGACATCAATTTTAATTTGTGTTGGTGATACCATTAGTAACTCTATCGTACACACACACACACACTCACACACACACACACACACACACACACACACACACACACACACACATATATATATATATATATATATATATATCGCGCTCACGTAGGTCCAATCTCGGACTAAGCATGCACCTACGCCGAGCACTATTCTCGGCCGAGCACTCCGTCACCGAGGACGTATGCCGAGCACTCTCCTCGGTTGCGCACTCGAGCCTATCAGGTTTCCCTCTTGAGTAACCTCCTCAGCTAAGGATGTACCTGGGCTGAGCACTCCAACAGGTTTCCCTCCCAAGTACCCTCCTCGGCTAAGGATGTACCTAAATCACACTCCTCGGCCGAGCACTCCGTCGCCAAGGGCGTATGCCGAGCACTCTCCTCGGTCGCGCACTCGAGCCTAATAGGTTTCCGTCCCGAGTACCCTCCTCGGCTAAGGATGTACCTGGGCTAAGCACTCCAACAGGTTTCCTTCCTGAGTACCCTCCTTGGCTAAGGATGTACCTAAATCGCACTTCTCGGTCGAGCACTCCATAGCTGAGGACGTATGCCGAGCACTCTTCTCGGTCGTGCACTCGAGCCTAACGGGTTTCCCTCCCGAGTACCCTCCTCGGCTAAAGATGTACCAGGGCCAAGCACTCCAACTGGTTTCCCTCTCGAGTACCCTCCTCGGCTAAGGATGTCCCTGGACCGAGCACTAATCCCGATCACGCATCTATCACGACCGAACACTCGCTCATAGCGCATGACGAGCACTCTCCTCGGTCATGAACTCAAGACCATAACAGGGCTTCATCAACCTTCCTCGACCAAAAAACGTACCTGGATCGAACACCCAATCGTGACGACCACTTGCCCAACCGAGAAACAGACCAGGTCGAACACGCAACTCGGCCGACCACTTATGCAAAAAGGGGATCAGCCTTCCTCTGAAATCAAAAGACAACCAATTAAGTTTAAACTATCGAATATTATCAGATCAGTTATACCACCGAGGCTTTCCGACCGAGAAAGAAGCCCGACCATACAACACGGTCACACAATCACACAGTTTAAGCATGGTCAAATATCGCAAGGAAGATTAAAGAAGCAAACATTTAATTCAAATATGGCCGACCACATATGGCTAATTACAAATAAAAAATTAGGTCTTACTGGAACCAATAGCCGAGACAAATTACAAAAGGCACTGATGGCCCGGTTACGATTCCTAAAAATCCTAAGACCTACCCCCACCCCAAGCCACCCATTACACAATGGCCGAGTCATCATCATTCCCATTGCTGGCCACGTCGACATTAGCATCGTCCTCTCCGGTCACTGGGTCCTCGGCGCGGGTCGAGATCCCTCAGGGAGGAGCATTTTCGTCAGGCTTTGCCCCACGAGGGAACTCGGCATAGCTTATGAATTTCCCCCCAAAAAAATCCTGGCCGACGTCGAACTCGAAGTCCGCCGGAACCTCACAGAAATACAGTACCTTTCAGACAGCATGTTGAAAGCCGGCGTCGTGTTGCACAAGAATCTTCTCGGTGGCGTCGACCTTCAACTTAGTAGCAACCTCGTTTAACCAGGCAATCTCACTAGTCGCCGTGGTGGCCTTGGCCTGAAGCTTTTGCACGGTCAGCTTCAGATCGTTTGCTTCCCGTCTATGCGCATCGGTAACCCTTTTAAGCTCTTTAGTCGATGCAGTGATCTTAGCATTGACAGTCAGCGCCTCCTGCAAATTGTTCTCGGCCTCCCTCAGCCAACCCTGAAGCCGACCCTCCTCAATGGTTGATCGCATCATGATATGCTTCGCGACCAAGGAAGTCCGAGCATCGAGCTCACAGAAGAGCTTGTATTCGGCCTTGGAAAACATTCCCTCCAAATATTGAAGTCCGCCACTTGAAGTTAAATCCAGGCCGACCAGGTTCTCGGTCTAGGTGGCAGGCACTAGAAAGTTAGACCCCGCCACGACCGCTGGCACAGGAAAGGCGCCACAACCTGGCTGCTCCAAGGTCTATTGCTTCATGTGCTTCGAGGACGAACTAGGACGGTCTGTCTCTGTATTTTGCTCGGCCAACCTCACTCGACCCGAGCTGGGTTTCTTCTTCTTCAGGTTGGCCAATGGCACGAACGCATCGGTCAGTTTATCCCGTTGTATCTTCAAGGCAGACCGGGGAGGTGGGACTTTCCCACTCGCCTTAGCAGCTTTGTCTTGGTCGGCGAGCATCGCGGTTACATCCATGTCATCCCCGGCACCAGCCATTAATCCTACAACAAAACAAATTTTAACATCAAGTTAAAACACTGCAATATAACCGAGACACGAAAACATACCTAGCAGTGTTAACTCAAAATTGGAAGTTTCAAAAAATATCCAAAAGGCCCCGGACTGGTAATCCCTTCGGCAACTTGTCAAGAAGAGCCACTATCTCTTGATCCTCGGCTGTGAGCTTAGTCATAGACATCGCCTCAAAGCGCGTTGGGTTCTTCATCCAATAGAAGGGGAACAGCTTTGACCCTTCTCGATCGAAGAAGCAACTGGCGATATCTGAGCCCCAACGGATCCTAAAAAAGCCACTTTTAAAGCCTTTGTATGAGGACGTGAATGCCCTTAAAAAACCTAGTTTTAGCACGCGAGCTAGTGAAACCCATTTCGTCGGCCTAGTCGGACAACAAATGTAGTAATACAGGAAAGATAGCGGTCGGGGAACGATGCCTAGACAAAGGCATAGGTTTCGAAAGGCTTGCATTGCCGCCCAAGCATTCGGATGCAGCTTGGTCGGCGCAACGTTTAGGACTCGGAGCACCCCCATCTGGAAATCATCGAAGGGAAACTTTATACCTAGGTCTTGGAACCAGCACATGTACGCGTAGAAGAAGTCATCCTCCTTGGATCTCTGGTCTAGGAATACGAAATCGGTATCCGGGCCATCATCGTTGCACGCCTCGGCGATCAACGGCAACTCTCCTTCCCCACTCCCGAAACACTTCTCCAACTCCACAAACTTGTTTAGTAAACCCTGATCCGAGAAATAGGAGAAATAAATGCCGACTTCTCCATCTACCCTTTCGTACCCGGGCATCTCCACTGTCCCGTAGTCGATCTTGGCCTGAGTACTCACACGACCTATGTCCTCGTCGTGTGCCTCGTCATCCCGACCTGCATCTCCCTCGCTCGCCTCGGCCCGAACGGTTACGTCATCTCCCCGTTTCGAGGTTGCGCCGAGCTCGTCGTGTTGGCTAATCACAACGGCCACAGGCAGAGGCAACACCTCAACTACCTCGTCCCCACTGTCCTCTTGATCGGCGAAGTCCGACGGGAAGACAACGTCGCATTGCAAGGAAGGTAACCTTGACACCTCGCTCGAACCCGATCCCCCTTTTCTCGGTGAATACCCCGATGCCTCAGACGATGTCCAACTCCTAGCTAAGGAATATCCAATCTCCATCTAAGCATTAGAACTCAAATAGTTCAACTTCTCACCTTACTCGGTCATCTCGAACGTTTTTGATGGTTGATGGCTTTCAAAAATTTTACTGCGAGTAAAATCCCAAACACCCACCACCTATTTATAGGCAAGTTAAAAAGGGAAGGTGAAAAGAAGCCTCGAATCTCCAGCCGTTGGATCATAACCATGGAACAACCCAGATCTCACGACCGTTGGGCTTTCAATTGTCATTTCAGGGTCGGTGACACCTCCCACGACCAACGTGGCACCACCAAGTTCATGTTGGCTCGAGGGGTCGGCAACATACCTCCCACAACCAACATGGCACCAACAAGTTCACGTCGGCTCGAGGGGTCAGCAACACCTCCCATGACCAACATGGCACCAAGTTTGCGTCAGCTCGAGGGGTCGACAACACCTCCCATGACCGTGGCACAACCGACATCATTCTAGGCTCGTGGGACCAGTTAGGTCGTCCACAGCGCCCCGCCATCGTGGTCGGCGAGGTCGTCCTCGACCAAAATGACACTATCAAGGTCATGAGTAGTCTACTCCACATCCGTGGTACAACCGACATCAAACCCGGTTCGCGGGGTCAGTGAGGTCGTCCACATTCAGCGTGCCACCATCGTTTATGCCGACCACTCTATGCTTAACATCCCGGCTATGAGTGATCGGCGAGGTTGTAGGTCGTCCACATTCAGCGTGCCACCATTTATGGCTGGTCACTCTACGCCGAGCACATGCGTCAACGATTAGTTAATATAATTCCAGGTTAGAGAGCTTCGGCATGGACAATCAAAGGTGGTCTTTATCGCCTTCGTCCTTCCAATCCTTGACGCTGCGGGGGTTGTATACCGGATGGCAACTGACCAGGCCGAACACACAACTCGGCCGATTTGACCGACCATACTGAACACAGTCGAGCCGGTTGGCTAGGTTAAACTATGGTCCGTCGGATCGACCAGCAGGGTCCGCGCACACGAGATTACGGAGTTAAGTCAAGTCAATTAAGGAGAGATTAATTTACTTAATATACCGGTTTAACCCCCTATACTTTCCCGGGGCCCAGTCCGTAATCGCGGCCCAACAATAACCACTATAAATAGGCCCCAACGAGGTACGTAACTAACTTTCAACTACCTCATTTAATACGTCGATCACTTACTTGAGCGTCAGAGTGTCTTTTGCAGGCACCTCCCCCCTACCTCGGACTATCTAGAGCGGAACGAGAAAACTTAGACCAAAGACCACGTTCGTGACAGCTCGGATAACCAAAGTGTGTATCCTAATAAAGGATCAGGAGTGATATATGTTAGATTTTTTTTTCAACATATGTGAGATCTTTTTGTTAATATATGTGGTTATTTATAAAAATTAATAATTTTTTTTTGTTAGTAGGCCTAAAATTTAACCTTTGGTATGCGTTTGTTTTAATTGAATATCAAATTTTGATATTTGGTTGAACATAAAAGATGTCTCACAAAGTTTTTACATTCAAAGAAAATCAACAATGACATGCTTTTAGTAATCTTCTTCTTGACTCAACTCTTACCTAATCTAATTCAAATCCATTACAATTGAGTTGATTTGATTACTTAAAAAAGTATTAAACCGAGCCACTCAAGTTAATTATCTTTAATTAAATTATGTTCTAAAATAGATCAAATTTGACCAACTTAAATCTAAACATGCTTACACACATAAAAATAAAAATAATTATTAACATATATTTTTTGACCTAAAAGTATGTTTAGAGGATTTAAATGATAACAAAAACATAAGTTTTATTCAGCCGAGTATGATTGCATTTTTTTTCTTATAGAGGATACCTTAATTAATTCTCATGTCAAAATGTCTTATAGCTTTATAGGTCATCCTTTCTCTCCTCAAGCTTAATTTGACTTTGCTATTTACACAAATCTCATATCCATATATATAAACACGAGTTTGTACAACTACTTGACGACTGAAGTTTCAATTCTCTCTCTCTCTTTCTCTCTTTTTCTCCTGTTTTTAGGGCAACTATATATATATATTGCACCAATTAATGCGTAACACCACCATGCATCTCCACCAACTTTGATGGAATTCAAAAGTATATTTCCTAATAGTATGGTTTATCTACATTGCATTTTTGAAGTCAATTGATTAATAATAGTGAGGCATATCAAAATTCACAAGTCTCAGGCTGAAAATAATCTAACAATAACTTTGGTCTTTCAAGTCCAACGTATGAAAGCAAAAGGTGGATATCCTTCACAAGTCATTTAACAAAAGAGAAAAACAAAATCTGATAAATCCTATTCCCATTCTCAGAAGGCAAAAGACTATAAAGTATTCATTATTCACTTGGAAAGTATAGTATTATTCAAGCTATGGATAAGTATAACAATTGTTACTTTAGTGAGTACATACATACTCTACATAACTATATTATGGGTTTAATGGTTATGTACTTAATTACAATGTAAATTTTACACAATTAATTAATCATAAATTAATGTTTATTTAACTTTTAAAATAGTTATCGTAAAAGTTAATGACTTATTATTTATGGTAAATTATGATTAGATAATAGTGTATTATCATTAAATTCTGTGAAGAATATTAAATATTTTGGGTTATATTATTTTACTTATATTTTAAACGTGCAATGCAAAATATTTTGTAATTTTCCATCCTTTTGATATAATGACACATTAACTAATTGCACAATTGGTTTACTTTATATGTTATTTGGGTATGAAAGTTTGAACGTGCACTATATTACTGATATTATTATGTGAAAGTTAAAATAATTTTGGGCAAATATTTTCATGGACTTAGTTTACTTGTAGAAATGGGTTGTAGATGGAAATCTGGAGCCCTCTGAAGTTTGTCAAAGCTATTATGGACAGGGACGGAGCCAGGATTTCAATACTGGGGGGCCGAGAATTGGAATGATCAAATGAGGCGCTACATTTTTTTAAAAAAAAAAAATTCCAAAGTGATACCACATAGCAGGCCGTACCAGAAGTCCAAAAGTTGAATAAAAAAATAAATTTGGGTTATTCATTTAATTATACATATGAGTTTATATTAAAAATAGGGGGTGCCATATAGTAATATATATGTATATAAAAAAAAATTAAAATTGTTGGGGGGGCCGTGGCACCCGTAGGTCCCCCCTTGGCTCCGTCCTTGATTATGGACCTATTTGGCAGCTAATTAGCTCAGTCTAATTTATCATCCAATTAATGTAACTAAAAAAAAGAATTTTTAACCAAACAAACAATTACATGAAAAAATATTCTTTTTAATTATGTGATATCTTTCAATTAAAAAACATGGAAGGGGAAAATGATTTCGTTTTTGGATATCTATCATTAAGAGTTTTAAGCCTATTGTATATGTACAATTTAGGCCTGAAATGAATTATAAATATTATATATTATAAAAATTAAATATTGTTATTTTATTTATTATAAATATCGAATTTTTTAAAATATTTATATTTAAAATAAAAATTATTTAACTTGATTTAAATTTGAAAATGTAATTATAAAAATAATATAATAAATATAACATACTTTTAGAATTTAAAAATTGAAATAATAATTTAATTAAATTAAAGATGATAATATACGCATACTAATAATAATCAATACAATTTAATTTATACCTTAAAATAATAGTAATTGTTATAATTGAAAATACAACATTACTTAAATTAAATTTGAAATATAATATAAAAGTTGATTTATTTTAAATTTATCTTTCCATTTTTTAGGAAATGAAGTTGAGTTTAATTCTTATTCATTATTATAGTACAAAATATTTTCAAATAAAAATCATTGTCAATGTATATATTTTTCCAATAATTATTGTAAAAGACCGTAGGAGAACGCAAACTAAATGGAAGACAACATAAAAATTAAGAATCACTGGAGTTTGTGAGAAAGTTGGAATACTATATATAAAATCCTAATTTTGAACAATATTGTTGTTGTGCCAATCTTTATATTTATAATCTTTTCTAATGATAAAATCTCAATTCTTGTAACTAATAAATAAGAGATTTTTTTTTTTACTTAAGTTCAAAATACTAAAAATATAACATTACTTATTTTTATTTCTTATTTAATAAATATGTTTTCAATTCACATCAACACTTTCAATTATTATCGTTGTCAAAATCCCTATAATTATTATTTTTATTATTGTCAAGACTATCACACTATCATAATTAATGATCATCGTTAATACTAGCTTCACTACTATATATGTGAGTATCAACTATTGATGTTGTCATGCATCTATGTCATAGTTTTCACTATCGCAATTTCCATTGTCTCATAATTATTACTACCTAAGCAACCATTACTGACAATATTGCTACCAACCCAACATATTGTAGTTATCATGAGCATCGTTAATGTCATAGTATCCACACCATCATCTTTATGATCATTATTATTCTCACCACTATTACTAATGTTATAAACATTGTTACTATTATATTATGATTATCACTATTATCATGTTATTATTATTATCATCATTGTCAACATTATCATTATCGTATTATTAGTATTTTTATTATTATTTTCATTGTATTAAAATAATTAATATTTTTAAAAAATTGTATTGTAATTAATAAATTTTACACTATATTCACCACTAAATACACCTGGTAAGTATAAGTAGGGATGACAATACTTGTACCCGCAGGTAATACTCGAACCCGTCTCAAATTTGATGAGGAATACCCGGTTTGACCGGGTACGGGTAAAACCCGATATATTAAATCAGGTATGGGTACGGGTATGTACTTACCCGTTCCGTACCCGTACCCGTCCCCATTTCTATTTTCAATATAATACAAACTTTCAATTTAATTATATTAAAGAATTTTAATATTTTTTTATGTGTGATTATTTATTATAATATGAGATAGAAAAATAACCTAATTATAATTATAATATAATAAAAAACTAATTTAAAAATATCATATTTTTTTTACAAAAAATAAGAAATTAAAAAATTGACGGGTATGGGTACGGGTACGAGTATACCCAATATCCGACAGGGACGGGGATGAGGATAAAAATCACATACCCGACGGGTACGAGTATAGGAACAAAGATGTGTTTGATTCGCGGGAACGGGGACGAGTATCATGAAACCCGTACCCAACCCGCCCCGTGCTATCCCTAAGTGATAAGAAGTTATCTTATACTTTAATTCTTCGTCCTTTGTTGTTTTGACATGGGTTAGTGCATATTTAATGGAACTTTAGTAAGAGGTAATTTTAGTTTAAAACAATCAAATATCATTATTCGCCTGACCACAAAATCTCATGTTTTCTTACCTCAAACGTGAATTTTATAAGTTGTTCAAACATTTTTTTTTTCGAAACAAGTTTGTCCTCTTGTCTTATATATCTCTTTAAGTGTTTTGTATGATTCAAAATATTTGTCGCTCAGGAAAAACTAAAAATGAAAAACCAATAAGTATTTTGTTCTAATTATATATAATCTCAATTATTAGTATTACCCACTCAGAAAAAAAAAACTACATGTTAAAAAAAATAATGCGACTCATATAATTTATGTTAAGTTTAATTATCCTACTAATCAAATTAATTGCTTGACTATAAGAAATTGACAAAATAATAATCAATTATTAAAAGTTATAATTTGCATGTTTTATTGGTTCTTAATGGAGAAACTAGTGAAAATAAAGCAAATAATTTCTAGTCTTATCTATAAAAATGTTTGTGGTATTCTATTGTTTAATAAGCTTAAGGAATAACAAAGACTAGAAAAACTCTCTCTATTTCTCTAAGTATTTAAATATTGTTACATATTTAATAGTTTGATAACAATGACAAGAGATACGTTTCTATATTATAAATTATAATTAAGATTTTAATTTTTCTTACATTTGGTATTAGAGCCTACTTTGTAGTCTTGTTATTCAACTTAATTTTGTTTGCCTATTAATTTTAATTTCAACTATTGAATATAATATGTTTCTTTCCATGAAATCTTTGTTATTCATCAATTGTTATTGATGTAATTGTTGAGTATAATATGATTTTGATCGTAATATGACAACATGACCCAAATGGTTTTAGAGATTTGAGTAAATGATCAAATTCTCTTATTTTATGTTGGTAGTGTTACCTTATTCTGCAATTGGAAAATATTAGTGATGATTAATATTAGCCATTAAAATAATATTTGTGAAACCCTCTACTCTACATACATAATATACAATAAATATAAAGTACATGTCTGAGTAAGCAAAAATTTCTTAATTGAAACAAGGTTTCAAAACACATAGATAGAGAGTTCACATTCATATTTCACAAATCATAGTCTAATGCAAAAATGATGACAAAATAAAACATTAATATTTCCAAAACACAATAACAGTAATGAAACTCCTATGCTAATCCTAACTAAGACCCGATGTCACATGTCTTATCAAAGCATACCCCACAATGAGACTTAAACCTCATCACGAATATGCTCATGTTGATGATCAACTGCAACACAATAAATATACACATAGAACAACATGGAAGTGAGAAACATCTCACTTTGGTTCAGATGTAGAAATAAATGTTAGGCAACACACACAATAATAACAAATACCATACAAATTACATATAACCAAGCTCAACTCTCAAGTTACAAATACATTAGAACACATGCACATTCACTTATCATGCAATGATGTCATGGACTTGACTCATAAATGCATGTATGTGGTGCCATACGGAAGTTGCACATTTCTCATCACTGGTATGTTGCTACAACAACATACCTGGGGCACGTTCATTCATAAATACATCACTGGTGACCCAAGGTACACCTAGAATAACTCAATACATCTCTGGAATGCGGCCTAAGCGGCACACCTGGAATAACTCAATACATCACTAGTGACCCAAGGTACACCTGGAGTAACTCAATACATCACTAGCATGCAACCTAAGCGGCACACCTAGAATAACTCAATACATCACTGGTGACCCAAGGTACACCTGAAATAGCTCAATACATCATTGGTATGCAACCTAAGCGACACACCTGGGGTTAGATATGCACATGATGCATATCACACATTCACTGTTTATTGACTCAACATTTTACTTATCACAGATTCTTATATCTCATATCACGTTATCTCATACTATCATGTCACATGTCACACATTCACTTTTCACATTTTCACATCATATTTACATAGTCTCATACAAGGAACTTCTCATAGCTATATACATCATAATAGCACATAAACCATACCAAGAAATTATCCAACATCATACACATTCAACTTGCAATTCATAACATACGAAGTATAAATGTCCTAGACTCAACTTCATGATTTCACGTATTTTCTACAACCAACCAGTTAATATAATATTTCAATCGGTCAAAACGCTTCAAATATTACCCAAAACACGAATCCATCATCAATTTTACATATAATGCCTCAAAATTTATCCAAAGATCATATCCCTAATTTCACTTCATAGGGTTTCCCACAAGAACCCACAAAAACTCTAATTCATATCAAAACTTGTCTATTTTCAAAATTAATCGCATATTCACATTCAGCAACCATCAAGGAACACAATAGAAAACTCAAACACGAAAATAGAAAACATTCGAAAAGTTTCTGTTTTTAAGAGCATGTATCAGGCAAAGAATTGGGGGCCAATTATGCTATCAAACATATCCAATATCATAATGAAACACACATTCATGCTCAATATTCATCAAGGAATACAACAAAAAACTCAAAAGTCAAAACATAAAGTGTTTCTCGTAAGAACCCACAGAGTACTCAAATTTATATAAAAACTTATCTATTCTTGAAATTAAACACATATTCACACTTAGAATCACACAAGGAACACAATAGAACAATCAGAAAACAAAACAAAAAACTTTTATAAAGTGTCTGTTTGTATACGCATACATGATTGGGGGTCAATCCGACTATTCAATAATTATTCCCACACCTCCAAGTGAGGTTGCTCACTCCCCCCTTACCTTGATGAGTAGAGGATGAGGCACGAGCGGAATCTAGCTAACCTTCTTCTCCGAGGTCTCTTTGTTCTTCAATATGTAAGAGAGAAAAATAAGAGTAAGAAGTGAATACATGAAAAAATGACTTCTAACTTTTGATAACTTCCTTAACCCCTTTTTCTTAATTAATAAAATAAATATTAATAATAATTAATCATTTACCAACACATCCTTCCTTCCCTTTTTTATAAAATAATTAATATAATAGATATAGAATTAAACATATTCCTTTCTTTAATCAAATAACATGAACATAATAACAAAATACACTTTATAAAATAACTCCTACTTCACTAATTAAAATAATAATTATAAATCAAGGTTTATAATAAAATATAGCTCATGTAGATATTTAAATAATATCAAATTCTTGAATAAACACATTTAAAATATTAAAATAATTACTACCATATTATTTACAAAATTTTATAAAAATTGGGGTGTTACAATATTATTTAATTATATGCAGAGTTTGTAGTAATTGTTTTTAACCATATATTTTGAATTTTTATTTTCTAATTGATTCTTACTATTTTATTGGTTATTATATTCAATTAAGAGAGAATCATAGATGTACCACAGATCGTGCAACAATCTTAATTGTATAGTTAATTGTTATTATTAGTAGTAATTTATCCATCATAGGTTAAATTGTTAATTGCATTATGCTACTAGTAATTAACTCTACATAGTTTGCAACTTGAATGAATGCATATTTGTTACCAAATGATGTGCCTCAAATCTTGATGATTGTGAAAATGATGAAGTTTAAAAATTATAGAAGTATCTATTTTTGGGAACTTTAAAACATATTTTGTCTAGTGATGCATATAATTTAAATTAATTATTGATTAGTCATAGCATCTTTAATTAATTGAAATTATATACTTTGTTGCTTAAATCACATAAAGAATTATACATAATATTGTAATTATCGAATTGATTATACTTGAATATAAAAAATCTTATTTTGCATGAATTATTATTATGTGTATAACCAATTAGAATAAAATATTAAATTATAATTCTTAATTTACCCTAGGAATTAAGAAAAGGAACATAATTTGATAGTTTTGTGATAAGATTGTGTGATGAATCAAACTGAGTAACGTTTTACCCTATAGGCAAGTTTTATGTCCTTAGATTCATATATTTATACATAATTTTCATTGATCTCATATTATATAATGAGTGATCATATTTAAACTTTGCAATTATGTAATTCACAATTGTTTCTATTGTAAATTATGATAAAAGATTAATTCATGAATTAATTAATATATATGAATTACATGATTAAGAGTAGCCATAACATCTAGACAATGTAACAAAAGAGTTATTTCATAAGAAAGAAATAATTAATTAAGGTTATGGCCTAAATGTCATGATAAAATATTTCTATATCCATAGGCATGATCTATTTTATTGTGATATTTATTGTCCATATATAAAGTTTGTAAATTATATACATGTTTTGAATCAAAAGGTTTGAATATACTAATTTAAGAAATATCATAACATTAATATTATATTGCAAAAATGATATATATTTTATCACCATATACAGACATTCCAAAAATTTAGTGGGAGTCAAAATTTCCAATAAGTAAAAGTGAATTATCAAAAAGTGAAATTTGAGAAAATAAGTGGGAGCATGTGATACTCTTGAAAATCACTTCAAAGAAAATATTTGTGGGATATTATGAGATTATATCAAACATAATGTTTTTTTTATCTTAAATTTAATTTTATTGAAGATTAATTAAAGACTCTCGACTAAGTATTCTTTTTGAAGAATACTAAAGGTGGAGGCTAAAGCAAGCAAATTGACATAAAGTCGACATAAAAAGAAAGTTTATTTCTATTAAGTATATAGTTGTAGAATCAATGATCCAATAAAAGATTGTTAATTACAGTATTTTAGGATCATATACTTAAGAGCTTGCATTAAAGTTTGTCTTTTTGATTTTATGACTTTGGGCACACTAATATAAGTTTGTCATATAAAGATATGAATCAATATAGTGTGGACCTATTTCAGTTATTAGGAAGTGTTATGCATTGTAATACATAGAAGAAAGTGTTTATCTTAAAACATAACTGTCATGATTCATATATGATAATTTATATTTAGTTTAGAAAAATTTCAAACTTTAAGTTAAATGGTCATATTAGTTGTTGATGATTGGGGTAATTTCTAAAGAATATATGAACTAGGTGGGAAAATGTTGGAAAAAATTAATCATATAATTTATGTTTGATTTAATTACCTTATTAATCTAATTAATTGCTTGATTATAAGGAAGTACTGTTACAAAAAGAGTTATAATTTGCATGTTTTATTGGTTCTTAATGAAGGGATTAATTGAACACTATTATGATAATAAAGTAGAGGATCTATAATCGTGCCTATAAAAGCACCTGTGGGATTCAATTGTCTAATAAACTTAGGGAGGTGTATTGGATTAGGATTTTAAAAGACTTTTTTAGTTAAAAAAAATCCTGCGGATTTTAAAAGACTTTGCAGGATTTTCATGACTTTTAAGATTTTGCAGGATTCTACAAGACTTAAAATCAGGATTTTAATGGATTCTGCAAGACTTTTAAATCAGGATTTTAATGGATTCTGTGGGATTTTGTAAAATTTTCGTGGATTTTTGACATTTGATAAGATTTCAAAAAAAAAATTCATACATTCAAATTTAAAAAGAGTCAAAGACAAAAATAATAAAAATTAATAATGTCTAGATAAATAATAATAATAATAATTTTCCATAATATCTTATCCTCTTAAATAACATTCACCCACATATCCATAACTATACTAGTCCTTCAAGTATTAGCGTCTTTTCACTCTTGCTCCTGGGTTTGAATAATAGGTTCCAAAGTATGATCTTCATTAATTGGTAACGTTGAAGATGAAGGTTCATCCACCGTTTCAATTGAAAATTCATCAGAACGACATTCTTTACATAAAAAGTTATGTAGTGTTGCACATACTAACACAAGTTCTACTTGTGTTTTAAATAAAAATAATACCAAATATTTTCTCGATTACATTTCTTAAAGACACATGACGAAGATTGAACAATTCTTTCTCATTTTCAAGGTCATTATCCTGACCTGCAAAATCTTGTAGATGATATCTTACACCTTGAAATGGAGCTAAAAATTGGCGTCGATTAGGAAATCCACAATCCACCAAAAAAATATTTACCTAATTACATATGCAATATATATAATATTAGTATAATAATAATAATAATAATTATTATTATTATTTAAAGAATAAACATTTAGATATATAGAATATATATATATATATATATATATATTATTTTAGTTATATATTATATGATAATTTTTAACGATATTTATAAATGTAAATTATTCTAACAAATATTTTAACAATATTTCCTCTTTTAAAAAATAAGCTAATGAAGACATAAATCCTAAACCCTAAAAAATTAGATACTACAATGTCTTATGTTAATTTTCTTTTTTTAAAATATAAAAAAGTCCTAATTTCACAATATAAAAATAAAAAGAAAAATTCATATTAAAAAAATAAAATAATTGTTGAGTCGTAAAAGGAGGGGGATAAGAGTAACAAACTTAAGGAAATGAGAGAAATCGCAGTTTTTATGCTGAGAGGGTTCTTCCCCCAACTAAGATCTATTTTCATCTCATTCTACTCACAAAAACCCTAACAAATTCATCTTATATATATATATATTGTAGAGATTAAAATATCAATTATCTTTCACCTTTTTCTTTTCTTGACGTGTGTTATAAAAAAAAATTACCACTTAAAAATTGAGATTTCAAGCATTTTTGTGTGTTATATAAATGAACAAATTCAACTACATAAAATAAAATAAAGCAAGTCAATTAAGGAGAACGAACAGAAAAATAGAGCAAATCAATGACACTATCATTTACACATCGGAGTTTCACAAAATAGGGGAATGAGATGAGAACAGTACTACAATATTATATATGAGAAATGAACAATAGTGTAGTATTATTAGCAGAGAAAAAAATGGAGAAGATAGGAGTATAGAAAAAAAAAGATGAAAAACTCACTTGAAATTCTTGAAAAGTCACTTCAAACAATCCTTCAAAATCCGATGGGTTTGGATGAGATTGTTTTATGAATTTGGTATTTATAAATAACACTAGAAAGTCCTTCAAAATCATTCTCACACAACAATCCTTTAAAATCCTTATATTTTTGAATACCAATGGATTGTTTTTAAGTTGTAAAAAATCTCAAATGAATACCAATGGTTTTTAATGAACTTTTTAAAAAATCTTGAAAATCCAGATTAAATACCACTAGATTGCTTTTAAGTGACATAAAATCCTGATTGAATATCAATGAATTTTTTTACTCAAAAAAAGTCTTTTAAAATCCTAAAAAAATCCTAAACCAATACACCCCCTTAAAGAAGAACAAAAACTAGGAAAATTCTATCTATTCTTCTAAATATCTAAATACTATTACATATTTAATAGTTTGATAATAATTACAAGAATTACGTTTCCGCTAGTATAAATTATATATTGTTTTAATTTTTCTTACACTACATTCTACTTTTTTAATAAATGATTTCGTAGAAAAACATTTTATCATAATAACTTATGTAATTAATGCTTATTTTTGAAGAAAAAGAAATGTAATGATTTTATAGAAAAACATTTTATCACCGCTATTATAAATTATATATTAAGGTTTTAATTTTTCTTACACTACATTCTACTTTTTTAATAAATGATTTTGTAGAATTTTTTTTTATCATAATAACTTATGTAATTAATGCTTATTTTTGAAGAAAAAAGAAATGTATGCTAGATTAAAAAAAAAACATAATGAGATGCAAAGCGTATATAACAAGTTCCAACAGGCTTAATGGCGAGAGTGACAAGGCAGGAGAAAAAAGGGACAACAAATGACTTGAAATATACCAAATTCTGGACCTCAAATTATTACTACCAATTAACTTCTCATCGTTGTTGGTGTGGCAAGAACACTCTTGCCAATTGCCATAGGTTTTCTGTTGCACATGCCATAAGGTCAACTCAACGATGTATTGTATTAGTTAAATTATATATATATATATATATATATATATATATATATATATATAGTTCTTTTTATTAATTTTTAAGATTTAATTTAATTATATTATTTTCAAAAGATTTAATATAGTGCTTTATTTTTTAAAATATGTTCAATAATGTTTTTGATCATCTAAATTAACATCAATGACGTTATTGAAATTAGATAAAAGAATAGCATTAAATATTTTATTTTTAAAAATTAGAGAATCAAATTAAACATAAAGATAATGAGATCAAATTAAAAAAATTAAAAATAGTAAGATTAAATTAAATAAAATTTATTTATTTTTAGATAAATTTGATTTTTTTTTATTTAACTTAACAAAAAATCATGAATGACAACAAATTGAGTACTTAAAATAAAAAAAAATAATCACAAAATGAAAGAGGTATCTAATAAAATAAATTTTTAAATTGATAAAAAAAATTCAAATTAATCTTAAAAAAAATGTTAGACAAATTTTTGTCCAATTTAATCCTTTTATTTAAGGAATGCTCAATTTTATTTTTGGGTAGTACAAACGAAAAACAAAAAACAAAAAACAAAAAGGAAAAAGCCTATACCCTTAGGAACAAAGTCTTGGATTCATCTGCCCTTATAAGAGGGGCTAAACTAACAGACATAACCTCTGTAACAACTAAATGAGACCCACAATTAGGACCCATTTTGGACATAAAATCCGCACATTGATTTCCTTCCCTCAAAGAGTGATAAAGATTAACTTTCCAAGCTCTTTGCATACAATCTTTAATCTTTGCAATAGCCACTGCATACTTATGACAAAACATAGGATCACCTCGCACCAGATTTATAGCATTTAAAGAATCCGAAACACAGATAATGTCATGAAAATTATTTCTCCAAGCCAGTTCCAACCTATATATGAAGTATTGCTAACAACTCATCTATTAGATTATCAATGACTCCAGCATCACCATAGAACCCAACAATCCAATGACCTCTGTTGTCCTTTAAAAGACCACCAAAACCTGCTGGGCTAGGGCAACTATGTGCACTACCATCAACATGAACAACTATTTGATCTTATTGCGCATGTAGACAACTAACCCACCACTCCTCCCCTTGCAGATCCTTAACTGCACATTGCATAATACGCACTATCTAAATGACAATTCCATATGTTCATCACATTAATATAGAGAGGTTTAGCTGACCCCGAGAACAAAGCTGCATTTCTATTAACCCAAATCTCCCACATGATAACCAACAACAAGGTACCCTCGTTTGCTACTCTAAGGGAATGTTCAACTTGATCCCGCTATTTTTAAGTGATTCAATTTTGAATAATATTCAATATTGCCTTTTTATTCAATTTCATTAACATCGTTGGTAAATTTGAATGAAAGGATAACATCGAATATTTTTAAAGAATTAGAGGACTAAATTAAAGTATTTAAAAATAGTGAAAATAAATTGAATCTTAAAAATAAATAAAGGGACTAAAAGTATAATTTAGTCATTAAGAGTGAGTTGAATTAAAATGCACAAAGTTATAGATGTAGTGGTCAATTAATTTGATTACACAATCAAATTAATATAATTTCTAAGATGCATAGTGCACTATCCTAAAATTAAGACTTGTTTGTAAACTTTGATGCAAGTTCTTAATCTTAGTGTGAGCGTTAAGATGTAAAACTAACAAGTTTTCAACATATAAAAAAGACCAAACAAGGACAGAGATAAAAGAGCGGTAGAAGAAACTGTGTTTCTCGGTGTATATGACTTCTTCAAGGTGCATGATATGTATTAGAAAAGAGAATGACTTCTATGGCAGACATTAAGCACGTTGATAAAAACAATTTAATAAAAAATATTGAAAATGATTAAAAATAACAACAGCCATGTAAATAAATCATCGTATATTATTAATAATAAAGCTAACAATGTCTGCATAAATTCTCATGCAATAATTAATCCTTCACCATAACTTTTGTAGGAAATAATTCATACTCATAATCCATACAATAATACATCCATCACCGTAAATTCTGGGTATAATCATTATTCCTCATAAAAATAATATCATTGTAATAATTATTTATGAAATTTAATAATGTCACTTTAAATATGATTAATATTATTTTTCCAGTATTTTACAAAAAAAGATGGGAAGATGACTCTTGAATTAGAGACTGTTTAGTTTATATAATAGTAACATTAATGGATAAACATTAATAAGCAAAGAAACACAAATAGACAAAAAAGTAATAATAACGAGTAAAATGAAGATAAGTTTACAACTTTAAAAATAAAACTAAAAATTTCTAATCTATATCTACAATTATCTATCTAATACATATACTAGATGTGTTATCCATGCGTCATTTGGGATTATTTTTGTAACCCATGGGATACCACATGAACTGTGACACCCTCCATCCCACAAAGCCTATCTAAAAGAGGTATTACATCTGAAAACATAACTAAAACTATGAAGTACTAAATAAGTGACTAAACAAGTTATTATATATAATTGAGAAATTAACATAAGTCGTAAACATGATCAAGACTAAACAAAACATGAAATCTTAACTAAAAACCCAATGTCATATCCTATCGATCAAAGTTCAACTATCATTAGGCATTACTCTAACATCATTATCAAATATTGATTCTTACCTACAAAACACATATAAGAACACAAAAGTAGAAGAAATGAGAGTGAGAAACATCTCACTTTAGCTACTAGTGCGAGATATAGTCAAATAGCTATACAACAAAAACATAGCATATATAAATTACTTGATCATCATAGCATTAGCAACAAATTTAACTTAAGAATAACTCAACATACTAATAAATCATGATTTAGACAAATTCAATGGACATGGACATCACTAGTCTAAATGTATGAGACACACTAGTAAAACATTTTAAAATTGCACAAAGGCACACATAAAGTAACTTAAGAGAACATGTCGCATCAAGTCATCGTAACACTCTACACTAGCAGGAGATACATTAAGATGTATCGGAATAACAATGTCAACCAAGTTTCATCCCGTGAGCACAAAAGGACGAAATTAGGGCTTCCAAACTTGGTTGTCCCAAAGGTCATGAAACCCCTAGATCACACAAAGGGGACCTTTCCCTAGTTATTATATTTAGGGGTTAAAAAATGGGCTAAAGCCTACAGGCCGACCCGCTGGCCCACAAAAAATTGGTGGGATGGGCCAGATATTTTAGCCTGCTAGCTCGTCAAGCCAAATGATAGGTCAGGGAGAGTTGGCCCGCTAACCCATTTTTTTTAATATTTTTTTGTATTTATTATATTATTTTTAATATAATTTTAATTAAGTCATTTCATATTTATTTTATGTATAATCTATGATTTATTATACAATAAATCTGTTGTGTATTTGATTTATTTTATAATATGTAATTTGATATTTGTTGTGCAATAAATTTATTACAAGAGCTATAAATATTATTATAATTAGTTAATTGTATATCTATTTTGTTATACAACGAATTTAAAATTTATTGTGTAGTATATCAAATCAAATTAGATGTAATTTGAGATTTTTTTTATTATTTAGTTACACTGATTTATGTAGGTAATTTAAATATTGAGAAAAATGTTGGAAGAGTAACTCAAAATAAATACACAACTTTTTTTCTTTGTTTTTTTTTGGCGGGCCAACGGGTTAGGGCTTGTTTTTGGCTTTTTTTTTTTTCTAGTAGGTTAGCCCGACTCGATTCATTTTTGGTGGGTCAATGGCAAGCCAAGTCTAAAAGGGTCGAATTGGACCATTTTCCACCCCTAATTGTATTTCATATCGTACCCATCACAAAACATTTATGCTCATGATGCATGTCACATAAGACTCAATGTAGTTGTTGTTGATCAAGCTCAAGATAAAGACATGGTCTTTATTAGTTTTGATGATTACATATAAGCTTCTTGAAAGAGGAGTGTAACTTGTAGTTTTGTTTTGTGTTTTGAGGCTCTTGAAAGAAAAAAGTACAAATTGTATCTTGTTAGCGTGTTTAGAGTTTTGTTGCTTGTGTGTTTTGTGCTTGGTAATTAAGTAGTTTAGCCTTATATCCCTATCTAGATGATGATTGATGATAAAAATAAGTTTAAAAATTGATTTGTAAAGAGAAATTGTATGAAAAATCAAGATATTAAGTTCTCACATAAAATAATAGATTATATATCTTAAGTAATAATCGATTATTTGCTCTGTTTTTAGTATCATGAGGAGCAATTGCTGTAATAATCGATTATTTAGCAAAATAATCAATTATTTTAGAAATTGATATCTAAAATAATTGATTATTGCTCAAAATAATCAATTAAACCGTGCTTGGTTGATTTTCAAATCTTCTAAGAATAAAATAATCGATTATCCATGTAAATAATTGATTATTTCTATTAGAAAACTTATATATATATATATATATATATATCATTTTTCACACTTAGAACAAAGAGACTTGAATCTTTGTAATATATTGTTCGAAAATACTCTTTGGAAAACATTTTTCTTTACAAGAAGAGATTTAGTAACATTTGTAGTAACCTCAAGAAAGACTTCAACATTTGAATTGATCATCATGTTCATGGAGTGATAGGATATACTATTTTTGTTGATTCACCTACTCTAATTTGTTATGTACATCAGGTGAATTTGTTCTTTAACTTCTACGATTTGTTTTCTTAAGTAAGTTTCTTAAGAAGGAAATTCTTGTAGTGGGTTGCTACAAGTAAATGCTTCTTGTGGTTCAAGAACTAGTTTCTTTAATAGTATAGACGTATATTATATGTAGTATTGTGATTGTAAAACTTATAATATTAAAGATTAGCAAAAAATCTCAATCAGGTTGATTAGGTATTGGACGTAGGTCACAAATAGATGTAGTTGAACCAATATAAAATTGTTGTGCATTTTTCTCTATCCCTACACTTGTTTTTACATTATTGCAATCATGATTTTATGCTTGATGTTATGTGGTATGAATCATGAACATTGCATATAGAACTGAGTGAGTTTAAATTTGTATAGAATCTCAACTTGATATCTTATATACAACTACATATTAATATACTTCTTTGGAAAGTAATATATTTCTTTGGAAAGTTTTAGAAAAGTTTTTCAAAATCAAGAAAACTAATAAGTAAGAAATTTTAAAATAACCAATTAAGCCCCTCTTGGTTAAGCCATATTTTCTAACAAATGCTATCTAAAACAAGGTTCTTGAAAATTAATCAAGTTTTTTTTTTAAAATGGCTGGTAATAATCTTCCATATGGTGAGAGAGTTTCAATACATAGACCTCTTATTTTTCAATGGTGAAAATTATGTGTACAAGCAAGTTAGAATGAAAATTTTCATTTAAGCAATTGATATGACTATATGTGATGTTGTTGAGAATGGTCTGTACATTCTTATGAGTGAAGAAATGGTGAGAAGAGAGAAAAATATTGGAGTGAGTGGAGTGATGATGAAAAGAAAATAGCACAATATGATTATAGGGCCAAAAACATCATTACATCTACACTAACTCATGATGAATTCTTTAGAATATCTCAATGAAAATCATCTAAAGAGATGTGAGACACATTACAAGTTACGCATGAGGGAACTAGTGATGTAAAAAGGTCTAGAAAACATACATTAGTTAGAGAATATGAGCTTTTTTAGAATGAAACAAGGTGAAAACATATATGAATTTCAAAAATGATTTTCACATCTTATAAATCATCTTATTGACTTGGTAGGAGATTTTGGAAAGAAGAGATAAATCTCAAAGTATTGCAATGTTTGCATAGATCATGGCAAGCCAAGGTTACAACTATTAAAGAATCAAAGGACTTGACTTCAATGACATTGACTACTCTCTTTGGTAAGTTGAGGGAGCATAAACAAAAGTTGCATATATTTCAAGAAAATGAGTAGTTGGACAAGAAAAGGAAGAGAGGTTTCATTGAAAGCTTCAATCTCTGAAAAAGGAAAAAAGATTGTTGAAGATTTGAGTTTCAAAGGTTCAAATTTGGAACGTTTCAAGATCATGGTGAGGAAATTCAACTAGTTCTTGAGGAGGAAGAAGAAAGAAACTCAGTTTTAAGTGAAACAATAAAAAGGATGAAGGAAATGCAATATAATTCACTTGCTTTGAGCGTGGAAAGAAATGACACATCAAAGTTGATTGTCCAATTTACATAAAGAAATTACAAGAGGAGAGAAAGGACAAAAAACATATCAAGGGAAAGAAAGCTTACATAGCATCGAATGAAAATGACTCAATCTCTTCAAGTGACAGTTTTGAAAATGAAGAAACTAATTTGTGCTTGATGGCTAGAGTAGATCAGTAAAGCATTATAAGTAATTATGATTTGGAATTTATTATGGATTATGATCAAATACAAGAAACCTTCATTCAAATGCACGAAGAAGCACTAAGAGTAGGAGCTTTACATAGTAAGCTAAAAAGAAAACTTAGTTGGTATGAGGACACTTTAATATAAACATGTTATTAGGAAAGCAACTAGATATCTATAATAGAGATGGAATAAGATTTAATTCAAACAAAAATGATTTACAAAAGAAAAACACCAGCTTTGTTAAGAAATACACTAGGCCATCCGTTACATGTTTTTATTATTACAAGAGATGTCATACAACTAAGAATTGTTATACAATAAAATATGGTGTTCCTAGAGGTAAATATGTTTGGAAAGTTAAAAGTCAAGGGCTGAGTACTAACATGTAAGGAACCAACAATGGGTACTTACATTTGGTTTTTAAATGTTGTTGTAGGAATGCTTGAGAGTCAAGAGCTTAATGTGGTACTTGGATAAGGGCTACTCAAAGCATATGACCCGAGATCCTTCTAAGTTCTCAAGCCTCAAGATGAAACATGAAGGCTATGTGACTTATAGAAACAAAAAGAAAAGCAAGATACTTTGGCTATGGAAATATTGGTAACACTTCTCCTATTGTAATTGAAAATGTTTTGCTTGTTGAAGGACTTAAACATAATTTGTTGAGCATAAGTCAGTTATCACAAGTCAGCTATGTGATAAAGATTTTAAGATTGTGTTTGACAATGATTGTTATTTGATACGTGATAAGTCTACAAATGAAATCAAATTCATAGGTAGAAAAATAGAAACATTTATATGCTTGACTTGGATTTTGCATCTAAACACACATACACACTACATGTTTGTTGTCTATGGAAGAAAGTACATGGTTATGGCATATGAAGGTTACACACATACAAATGGATCATTTAAACAAACTTATGAGATAAGAGTTAGTAATAGGAGTTCCTAAACTCAAGTTCTAAAATGCTTCTAACGTGAAGCAGGTGAAAATGTGGTACATCTGTGAGGCATTAAAATGACCAGGAATAAGAGGTTTTTAATCGAAAAATATAAAAAAAAATCACAAAAATATTTGAGAGCCACGATGATGCCACGAGTGCGGTGCGGTGACGGTGACACTACGGGTGCAGTGTGGCGATGATAACGCTATGGGTGACGCTACGGGTGCGACCATGCAACCGACCATGGTGACACTATGAGTGTGGCGATGGTACAGGTGCGGTGTGGCGACAGTGATGCTACAGGTGCGGCCGTGCGTCAGGGTGATGTCGTTGCGCGTGCAGCGATGGTGACGCCACTACGTGTTCGATGGTGATGAGTTTACCGGTTATGTGGGTTGCCTACATTCAATTTCCTTTGATCTCGTGCATTGATTTTTTTATTAATATATCAAATGGCTAAAATTAATGATTCATCCATGAGGCATATTTTTTACTACTTCATGTTAGAATCCATCCAAGTTCTATAAGGACAAACTACGTGATGCTTGCCAAAAAGAAAAACAAGTAAAGGCTAATTTTAAAAGTAAAAATATAGTTTCAACCTCAAGGCATTTGCAACTAATTCACATGGATTTATTTGGACCTTCTAGAACCACATGAGCATAGGTGGTAACTGTTATGATTTGGTAATGGTTGATGATTGCTCTAGATTCACTTGGGCTGTGTTTTTAGCCTCAAAGAGTGATGCATTGAAAGATTTTAAGAAATTTATCAAAGTAGTTCAAAATGAGAAAAACACTAAGGTTGCATCTATAAGAAGTGATCACAGTGGAGAATTTTAAAATGACTTATTTCAAAGGTTTTGTGAAAAGCATAACATAGGTCATAATTTTTCAACTCCAAGAACCCCCCAACAAAATGGAGTAGTTGAGTAGAAAGAAAGATCATTAGAAGAGTTGGCTAGAACAATGTTAAATGAGAATAACTTGTCCAAATATTTTTGGACTGATGCAATAAACATTGCATGTCATGTTTTGAGTAAAGTGTTAATAAGGTCAATTTTGAAAAAGACTCTATATGAATTCTTCAAAGGAATAAAACCTAATATATCTTACTCCAAAGTGTTTGGATGTAAGTGTTTTGTGTCAAATAATGGTAAAAAACAACTTGGTAAATTTGATTCAAAAGTTGATTATGCAATCTTTTTAGGATATGCATTACATAGTAAAGCTTATAGACTCTTTATTAAAAGAACTCTACTTGTTGAAAAATTTGTACATGTTTTATTTGATGAAACTAACCCTTAAGTTCATAAACATGTAACATTAGATGATGTTGGTGAGTTGCTATAAAATACATATCTTGATAATGAACCAATAGAGAAGCAAAAGGTAAATGAACCTAGTGAGACTATAAAGAAAACTAGTGAAAAACTACTTAAGGAGTGGAAAACTACCCATGACCTATCAATAGATAACATTATTGGAGATATAAGGAAGGGTGTAGCCACTAGACATTCTATTAGAAATATTTGTAATTCAATGGCTTTTGTGTCATAAATATAACCCAAAACAATAGAGGAAGCTATTGTAGACGAGCATTGGCTAGTTGCTATACAAGAAAAACTAAATCAATTTAAGAGAAATAAGGTATGAGATTTAGTTTCGTTGCCAAGTGATCATCATATAATAGGTACTAAGTGGGGTTTTAGAAATAAGCTTGATGAATCTAGAATAATTATTAGAAACAAGGATAGGCTAGTTGTTAAGGATTATAATCAAGAAGAAGACATTGATTATGATGAGACTTATGCCCCTATAGCAAGAATATAAGCTATTAGACAGTTATTAGCCTATGCATCAATAATAGATTTTAAGCTTTATCAAATATTGAATGATAAAATTTCTTTCTTAAATGGTTTTATTCAATAAGAAGTATGTGTTCACCAACCCCTTGATTTTGTCGATTATAAATTCCCAAATCATGTCTTTAAGATTAAAAAGCCACTATATAGACTAAAACAAGCCCTTAAGTCTTGGTATGAGTATATTTTTACTTGATAATAACTATGTAAGAGGTAAAGTAGATAACACTTTGTTTATGAAAAAGTTTGGAAATGATACTATGCTTGTTCAAATTTATGTGGATGATATAGTATTTGGAGCTACCACTACAATAAATGAGCTAAACAGTGGAGGTTATTTTTACGTTTAGTGGAGGTTTTTACCCTTCGCAAAATAAATTACAGAGGTTTCTATAAAAACCTCCGCAGTTACATTCGCCGCAAGCAATTAACGGCGTTTTTTTAAAAAACCTCTGGTATTGTGAGTGTTTAGCGGAGGTTTTTTTAACGGAGGTTTTAAACCTACACTAATAGTGGAGGTTTTTTAAAGGAGGTTTTAAAGCTATGCTAACTGTAGAGGTTTTTTAAAGGAGGTTTTAAAGCTATGTTAATTGCAGGGGTTTTTTTACTGGAGGCTTTGAAGTGGAATAATAGTAAAGATTATTTAGTGGAGGTTTTAAAGTAAATTAACTATTACAATCATTAATTAATATATTTTTGTGGAGTTTCTAATCCTCCCTATTTTCCTGTATAATAATTTTTATGCTCATTTCAATTGCATAATCTATATGTATTACAATTTCCCATTTTCACTTTTGATATTTATAAGAAACTTAATGAAAAAAAAATACACATAAAATGGATGAAGAAATTCCACTAATAACCAAAAACACAACATATAGTTCAAAGATTTATAATTCAAACTTCTATTATAAATCCAAGTACAACATAAAATCCATAACAATCATACTAAAAATCCGAATTGATTCTAATTAACAAAATTAGCAAGTACTAATAAATGCATATAAATACAAACAAATATAAACACATATATATTTATAGTTACTGCATTGAAATTCCCTATTCATCACTTCTTTCGTGTGATGTTGCTAAAGGCAATTCCAGACGTGGGTAAAAAATTCCCTATCCTTCCTATCCAATTTGTGAACTTTAGCTTTTTTATGAGTTTAAGGACATTTTGTATATAGCTTCTGGAATGAAATTTTTTCAACATGCTCATAATTTAGTTTTCAAATGTATTAATTTTTTTTAATATTTCTAAAATGTATTAAATATATCCTAAAATCATAATTTTAAAATGAGATTTATTTGAGTTTTAGCATTCATTAAAGCATCCACTTAGTACTAATAGCTAGTTTAAAATATGCAAACAGTTAATTGGTTTGAAATACAAAAATGTGTATTTGTATACTTAGTACTAATTTCTTACTCTTTTTTCCTATGTACTGATGAAACAACTTCGATAAACAACTTCGGTAAGAAAAAATAAATTAACTCTCCAAGTTAAAGTTAAAACAATAAATAATTATTTCTACTTTTTCGCAATATCACCATGATTTTGAGGTAATAAAATCTAAACCAGAAACAGGCCACTGTCAACAATCACTCATGTGGGCCTCTCTTATAAGATCAGGAAATTAGGTAGCCACGAACTGGGTCCACTAATAAAGACATATGCGCAATTAGGGAGAGTGAGAGAGAAATACAAGTCAGGGAATCATCAAAGTATCAATTAGAAGCATGTCACATAGGACATCTATATGAGAATAAAAAGTAACAAGACTCACTCGGTGTAGGATAATAACACATTGTGATTTACAGAGGAGACCATGCTCCTTGAGGAAGCTTAAATCCTGAGGATTCCTTGCACTTACAGTACACCTCGAGAGAGCTAAGAAACTAGAAAAGGAATTGGGTTCCTTGAGGTCCTACATGTGCATTGAGAAAGCCTAGGGAACCTCTTGGGAGTCTAAACCTTTTGTTTTAGGAATAATGCTTTCAGTGGCATGGTAAAATAAATAAAACCCTGTGAAGGAATCTCCAATGGGAATCCCTTGACATGGAATGGTAAAGAAGCACCTCTTCAATCATGTTTGATCCATCAATCTATCAATACCTCTCCTTAAATACTATTTTTCTCGATTAACAAATGTAACCAAAATATTTGATCATTCTCCTTTGACTCATCATTAAGATATGAGGAAGTCGTAGCATGCACCACCTCAGCTAGTGCGCTGCTCCAGGTAAACTATGGAAAAATAGCATGACAAGGCATTTGTAAAATAAAGACAAATTATCTATTCCCTTCATATAAATATTCCCAATCTCCTATAAATCTCACACAACTCAGGCATCCCTCAGGATCTCAGTCAGACCAATCTCATAAATTTCACAGTCATTCCATCATTCACCTTAGCCTTTGCTTATTGTTTACTCTCAGAAACTATTTCTTTGCAAACACTACTCATTTTGTAAATCCTTAAAACAACCCCCTTTAGTTAAATGGTGCTACTTATTGTTCTACTATGAAAGCTATGCAAGCAGCAAGAATAATGTGAGAAGAATTATGACAAATCTGCTAGACATAAAGTTTATATTGTTTTTCTAGGCAAATGACAAGAAATTACCCAAAAAAAATATATATAGTCACCAACCTTGGAGCCAAATAATCTGTCTGCAAGTAGAGATGTTAGGAAAATCAAAAGAACAAGAAACCCAAATCCAAGAACAGATGAAAAAAACCAGCTCCTGTTGCTCAATAATTTGTTCTTTTCGAAGAAATTTGACAACTTGTATTGTGGCTTAGCCGTATACTTCAATAAAAACAGGGCCCCACTAAGCTCAAGAATCTGAATAGTGAGAAATGATAAGGCCTGCATCATTGAATGAATATAGATTGTTCAAATTTCTATTCAAAAGCCAAAACACATATCTGCTTCTACCAGCCATGCCGCATAAGAAAATAAAATATATAAAAAAATAGTCAAAAGCTCCTCATCGCTTATATGAGATTTTGTTATTGTGGTGGTGCGTGATAGGGAACCGAAAAGACAAATCCATCACAGGTTCAAATCCAAAGGAAAAAGCAATCACATTGAATCATTTGACAAATGGGTTTTCATTTACCTTTTGAAAGACAGCAGTGCAACACGATTATATCTACGCAAGGATTATCTGAGAAAGAAACAAATGTTCTTCACACGGATGCCACTCAAACGTGGAACTTCGTTTAGGGTTTTCTATTTCTTTGACAAATACAATTCTAATTTTTTGTAAGAGGGAGGCGCGGGTAGTTTAAGGGGGAAAATATTTTATTTTAGAGAAAAATAAGATTTAAGCGGGAAAATATTATTTAATTAGAAGAGGTTTTAAATATCTGTAAATTAAATAAAAAAAATTGCAGTTTTTTCACTTAATTTAATAATTAGATGAGGTTTTTAAAACCTCCGCAAAATAACCTCTATTATTTAATATTTTTTTTGTAGTGTACTAATCCCTCTTTGTCAAGAATTGGCTAAGATATTGCAAGGTAAGTTTGAGATGTTATGGAAATCTAATCCCCAAGGATCCTTTTGGAAGAGATAAGACCAAGAAGGGTGAAGGTTGATCCATAGGAGAGGTCACAGTTGAAGACCATTGGGCCTTTAACTAGGTCCATGGTTAATAGGCTAAAGGAGGCTCTACAGATGAGGTGCTTCTTAGACCTATGCTCAAAATGAACATTGAGTATGGTTCCTCTTTTTAGTCTCATAGTCGTTATTGTATATAGCTTGTATAGTTTGAGTTCTTCTACCTTGTATATAGTAGATACTTGTATAGGTGTATTTTGCCTTTGTATTTGTAAGGCACCTTTTCCTTTTCTTATAGGTCATCCCTTTAGGATTTAGGGTATGTTGTTTGGAGAATTTTTCTCCATTTGACCTTGTATTAAGGGTAATTGATTTTCATATTTTTAGTAATAAAAGTGAGGTGACAAATAGTAAAGTGTGTAGGTGAAGCTAGCAATTGGGCTTGTAGTGGGCTTAGGCTAATTTTTACATATTGGGCTTGTTTTGCTCTATTTAATCCAAGAAATTGATTTAGCTAGGTCTCACCCTCATTAGGTGAACATGACTAAACCAATTCCAACATTTTTGGATTGGTTTAAGTGAAGGAATACAAGTTTGGCCACCTAGCTCTTCTAGCTTCTCCCACACACTTGGTCAGCTTGTGCTACAAGCTTCTAGCTTGGCTTTCTCCACTAGCTTTAAAGCTTAGCTTGTTCCACAAGCTTTCAAGTAACTAGGACGATTCTCTTAAGTGCAAGAAGGTTAATCATAGTTCTCCTTGAACTATGGTTAGACTAGCTTGCACCATAACCACCTACTCTTTATATAAGTTTTTTCTTTTATTTTGTAAACACTTTTGATGCATTTATGAGAGATTCTTGGTTTGAGTTTTGAACTTTCTCTCTTCCAAAAGTCTTAAACCTCTTTGATATTCATCCAATTCTCTTATCCTCTTCATACAAGAGTGTGGTGAGAATTGAAGTGGCTCATATTCTTCTAAGGAGTGGTGCCTCTTGAAGAGTGTTCTTTACCTTCTTTGGTGAAATCTGAAGTCTCATCCACCATTGGAGTCTTTAGAAAAATTTAAGAAGATCCAAGGAGCCAAAGATCTAGGGAGGAGCTTGGAGAAGAAACCAACCTCAATCCAGTTCTTCAACAAGTTTCCATCAAGATGTCTATGATGGGAGAATTGTCATTTTTTTTGGGATTACAAATAAAGCAACTCAACAATGGAATATTTGTAAGTCAATTTTACGTATTGTACTAAGCTCTTAAAGAAATTCGGTATGGAAAGTCGCAAAGAAGTTACTGATAGAAAAGAATGGCTCAATCCAAGAGGGGGTGAATTGGATTATTGACACTTAAAAATTTATCAGAGTTTAAGGATCTTAATTTCTTGAAAACTTTTCTAAAATCAATTTTCAATGAAGTAAATTGAACCTCTTAGTATACGAGAATGGCTCTATATGATTTCTTGATTAATCTTTATTGAATCATTTAGAAATAAGTTAACATGCAGTGCTTATGTTTAAATTTAAATCATTCTAATCATACAAGAATATTAATCATAAACAACCCTTTTAACATTCAATTCAAGATTGCTTAAAGTAAAAGATAAGGGTGAGAGAAGAATGCAAAGTTATTTATCTCGGTTCAGTCACTCTACATGTGACCTACATCCAGTCCTCAATCATAACCTGATCAAGATTTGTTTCATTATGTCAATGAAGAAGTTTTACAAACACACCATACATGCAAACACTTGAACACACAAGATAGACCCTTTCTTACACCCAAGAAAGTACTTCTTGTAGAAACTCACTACCTTATCACTTGAGAAACTTACTTAATATTTTTACCTAAATACGCAAAAATATTTAAGGAATGAATATTCACTTGAAAGTTTGAACAAACCAGACAATGAATTCTAGACAAATCTTAGTCCTTCTCTCCAAGAATGTATAGTGATGATGATGAATTTTCTCAAAACATTTCACAAAGTATTTTACTTCTTGGTTTCACAAAGAAAAACTCTCTAAGAAGATCACAAAGATAAAAAATATATATCACAAAGTTTGCACAATATCACTTGCTTAAGTTTCTGAATGAGAGAACCCTTTTTATAAAGTTTCCAGACTCAGATAATCGATTTTTTTTAAAGATAATTGATTATTTTAATCTACATGAATTATGAAAATCAATCAAGAACAGAATAATCGATTATTTTGTAGGATAATCTATTATTCCAGAGTGCACATTCTAGGATAATCAATTATTTCACAGATAATCGATTATTACAACAAGGTTTCTTAACTATTGAAAAACATAGTAGAAATAATCGATTATAGTTAGTAATAATTGATTATTTTGAGTTAGTTCTCAAAATTCGATTTCACACATCTAGAAACTCTCCAAGTTATTCTCAATCATCATCATACTCACTCTTAGACAATTAGAATTAAGATTTGACTCATGTACAAAGCATAAACACACATAAACATGCATAGAAACTAAAATTGACTAACAAATCAACTTAACACGTAAAAACACAAACTACTCCTATTACATTTGATATTCATTCATGGTCTTCATGTCTTCTCCTTTGTTCATTCATGACCTTTGTTATCATCAAAACACTTCAGAACTTGATTCACCATCCATGAATCTCAACAGTTACCACACCAATTTCAACTTCAAGTAATTTTGACTTGGATGAGAGAGGCACAACTGTAGACTCATCAAAATATAGAGGTATAATTGGATATCTATTATATCTTACAACTAGTAGATCGGATATAATGTTTGTTGTATGCTTATGTGCTTGATTTCAAGCCAATCCAAAAGATTCACATATATGACTACTATTAAAAGAATTCTAAAATATCTAAGAGGAACTATTGATATTGGATTATGGTTTTCTAAGGGTGTATCTCTAAGTCTAGTAGGATATTTTGATTCTGATTATGCAGGGTATAGATTAGATAGAAAGAGTACTAGTGGTACTTATCATCTTTTAGGAAGTGCATTATGTTTCTTTGTTGCTCTTTTGTGCAAGATTTATGGATGTGGTTCCAAAACATCATTCAACAATCTATTTATTTATCATCCTTTCATAGTGTGTTGCTTTTCTTGGATCAAAAATGGAGTGTTCAAGTTAGGGAGGTGTTGTTGTCAACATTGGTCCATATTATATGGTTAATTTGGTGAGCAGGAATAATGTGCGATTTAGGAATCATGACTTAAATTGGCAACAATCTATTTCTATGATCCTTTTTGTGGTGGCACTATCTAGTTCATCATCAATAGGGAATATCTCTCATGCTTGGGAAGACGTTAGAATATTGAAGAAGGTTTTGGTCATAATTCATCCTCCTAAACCTATTAAAGTAAAACATATTGATTGACATCCCCTCGTCTATGGTTTGTGAAGTGTAACATAGATGGTGGGGCCAAGGGTTCACTTGGCCCAACAACTAGTGGGAGAATTTTCGAATATCATATTGGTGCCTTTATTGGAGGATTTGCAACTTATCTTGGTTCTAAGGATGCATTTCATGCTGAATTGACAACTGTCATATTGGCTATAAAACATGCTCATGATGTAAGATGGTATAACCTTTGGCTTCAATGTGACTCAAAGTTGGTTCTGGCTGCATTTGGAGATGCTCATATTAATCCCTGGACCATACGCAAAAGATTGAAGCAATGTCTACAATTATGTTCATGTATGAGATTTTTTTCTTCTCACATTTATTAGAAGGGCAATGCTTGTACTGATAAGCTTGTGTATTATAGGATAGAACAAATTAAAAGATTAGTTTTGTTTGGTGGGATCTTCTTCCCAACTTCATTAGGGAGGATACTTTTCACATTCATTGTAGATTGGCCTCGTTTCATTTTTGTTTATGTTTTATGGGTTTTGGTCTAGTCCTCCTGTGATTTTTTGTTTTGTTTATATCTTTTATTTTAATTCTAAGTAGGTTGTGCTACAAATGATTGATAGGCCATGAGTTATCAATGTTGTTGGGAAGCCTTATAGTTCTATAGTTATGTTTTGCACTCCTAATTCTTTTATAAAAAAATAATTAAAACATATAATTAAATACAAACTTCTCAATTATTTTTAAAACATTCTTAATTAATTAAAACTCTTTTATTAATTTATTTAGAAAACTTGGGTGTCACATGAAGACGTGTTATGCAAATCCCAAGAGGCAATGTCTCTTCTGGTTCTAAGATTTTCGTTTGAAAAAAGTGTTTTGTTTAGAAAAGTATATATTTAAGGCCTCTACAAATGATGGGCTTCGAGCAATTTCCTTAGTTTACTTGCCTCAATGTTGAGCCTATGTTGAACGATTCAATATATGGTATTTAATATATTGATGTCATTTATCTTATGTCTGCTTGAGTATGAAGAAAAATAGATTGAATTATGCAAGATGACATATATTGTATACCTCGTGTTCAATTATCATATTTGGACAAGGAGATAGGCTAAAAAAAACACGTCACATAAAGGTTATGCCAAATCATGAAATATTCTTATTATTTGAATATATAATAATTATTTGTCGTTATATACAATTCATTATTTATAATATTAAATAAGAATTTAATATTATTATCATTGTAACAAGAACTTATATGATAACACACTACAAATCATTATTTGGATAAACTTTTTTAGAAATACTTCTTTAGAAAAAAAAAAAGAAGGAAGAAAAAATGAAATAAACTTCTCCATAATAACTTAAAATTAGTTTATGTTTAAGTTGAAATTAAATATTTGAAGAAACTAATATGAGAAAGTTTTTACAAATTAATTTATGCATAAGTTAATTTTAGTTTATTGAGATACTTATTTCATTTTTCTTTTATATTTTATTCTCTTAAAAGTACTTTTAGACAAGTTTATCCAAATAGACCTAGAGAAAAAAAAATATATTAAAGTATGTTTGAGCTCATATGAGTCTATTTAAACAAAAGTTAGAATAATAAATTAAAAAAAAAAACATGTGGGTAAGATTCTTAGGAGACATTTGGTATTAGGATTGTTTTTACCTCAGGAATCTCAGGTTGGGAAAATTAGTTTTGTACATTTGGTTTGTTATTTAAAAAATAATATCCTTAGAGAATATTGCTTCTTAAAAATGTTTTTTTTTTTTTTTTTTTTTAACTTATGTTTCACATGAAGTGCATGCTAGGATACCAATTTAAAATTATGTTAAACGGAAAAACATGCGTTCTAATGCAAAAAAGGAAAATCTTATGATTGTAGCTTTATTTTCAATCTCAGTTGAGTTTAACTCAACTGGTTCCCAAATACAACTGAAATCATTCCCATGAGGGTCGGTAGGAATCTTACATCTCCAAGTTAAATAATTTTTTTTTATTCTGGTAAAAATGACATGTTACTTCTATTTGCTTATTTAGTACAATAAAAATCTATAAAAAAAAACATAATGTTACCTTTTATTTGTCTATTTAATACAATAAAAATATTTGCTTCTCAGATAATATTTATAAAAATTTCAAAAATCTTTTTGGACAAACCGAATGAAATTTAATCATTTCCAAGAATCATAATTTTCAGAATTTACAATTTTTAGGAATTATAATTTTCAAACATGGAAAAATTTTCCATAGACCAAACACCTCTAGAGAGTTAGCGCAAGATTTGATGTTGCTAGGATAAGAGGCTGAGGAGCTTCTATATATGAGTTAAAGTCTTAAGAATGTCTTTGACTTGCTAAAATTTATGATATTAACTATTTTTATTTCATGCGTTGATTTAAAAATGCATTGTAGAACAACACAAATATGTTAAAGTCTTAAAAATGCCTTTGAATGCAGTTAGCACTTGAATCGTGAAGAGATCGAGAGTTTATTCACGTGGTCTTCGTACAAGTTCAACAAATGTTGCTAAACTATGTGGTTTGCAGAAAAAGAAAAAGATTGTGATACATGCTAAACCCTTTTTTCACAATATTATGCTCTTTCATATGGATTCGTTCATGGGAAAGGTTTCCACTAAGATTGTTTTAGCTCGCTTTTTCCCAACGATATATGCAATACTTTTCCTTGTATTGCGTGATAAATAGGTGTCAAACTTCTTTGATTTATTCTTATATTTGAGACATCATATCTTAGTCGTGGTGGAAGATGTTTGAACATGATTGAAATATCTAGCTAGGACAAATTTCTTATTGACTTCTATATATATATGATATTATTTCTTGACATTATTTGAAAACCTATATGTACTTAATTTCTTTCAAACTTTTCCAACATCCCATGAAAACCTCCGTCTGATTACTCTTATTTTATTGACAAAAGCATTTATTGAAGAAAACAATAAAAATAAATTTCTCTATTTATAAATTAAAATTAGCTTATGTATGAATTAAAAATGATATTTTAGAGAAATTAATTATAGGTGAAAATTTCTACAAATTAACCTATTTATTAACTAATTCTATTTTATGAAGAAATTTATGCACCCAAATCGACTCATATTAGTTTCTCAATTTGATATTGTCTTGATGATGATTTTCTTAACCTTGGTGAACAACCCTTTGAAGACAGTTTTCCTAAACATCCATGTCTTTAATTGTAAAATTGTTTCATACTTGACCAAAATCATATATAAAATTGCACTGCCATTAGAGACATACGCGTCCATGCAAAAAACACTCAGTTATTTTTTTATTTTATTATATGCATATATCTAATAAATTATAATTTAAATTGTTAAAATTATTTTAAAGATGCCATTTAATAAACAAAATCAATAAATTGTTAAAATTAGAACCACTAAAATCAATATAATGATGAGGAATTAGAGTAGTATGTCAATAATCCTAAATTTGAACCGTAATATTGTTATTGTAATTCAAATGAATAATTTTTTTTAAATTAAATAAAAAATATTTCACACTTTTGAATACTAATATACTTTCACTTATATTTTAGAAAGAGTATTTTTAAAAAATGAAAATTTAAAATTGTTAAAATATTCCCAAAATATAACTTATTAACTAACGTAATGTAAAAAATAAATAGAAGTACATTAACAATTCATACATATTAAAAATTAAAATGACTAATGTGAGGGAATAACAAAACTCAATAAATAACTATAAGATCTAGGATAAATCCCTTTCAAATGTTGCTTAAATATATTTTTCTTTTATGAATTACACATATACTTCTTATTCCCCAAATTCAATTTCTTTCTTTCTTTCTTGTCAGTGAACTTAACTTTGTTTCTTTCGAGTGGCTGAGAAAACTCATCCTTAAAATTTAAGAGTTGCATTATTTTAGACACAAATGTTATTTTTTAATAGGAGATGATCTACCCGAATCAGATAGTAATGTTATGGAAGAATTATCTCTTAAATATTTAAGACAAATTGCATATTCAAAATAAATCATAAGTGAAGTTGAAACATCATATTTTTTAATTTAAATCCGATGGTAAAGTTGGGTTTTTAGCTAATTACTTGTTCCATTTTCCCCTTTTTTTTTGGATCAAATTACTTGTTCCACTTGATGAGAATAATGACAAATATATACTAGTTTTTCGACCATCAATTTTGACATTGAACTCCAACTCAATGACAGGAAATCAAGGATGGAAATACCTCTAAACCAAGAAAATTCAACTTCTTTTCAATCATAGAGGCTGCTAACTAAAATCTTCTCTATCGTTTCATAGGCTAAAAGTAATATCACATTCATAAATTGTTGACCTTTTTCTTTATCTAGTGTTTCAAATTATGTGCTCGTGTCTATAGTTAATTTTCTTTTTTGTCAGCAAAAAAGAAATTCATTAAGAAAGAAGAGGATAAAAGTACAAAGAGAATTCGTTCTAAGAAAAATTAAAAATTCTCGTATGCAACATAGACATACACACTAACTTCAATAATGTATAATTATACACCTTAAAACACAAACAATCAAATATATATATATATATATATATATATATATATATATATATATATATATATTATTGTATAATATATATTACAAAAGGAAAAAATTTCACATAGTCACAGACTTTTATGTCTTTTTAATATTGTTTTGAATAATTTCAAAATTAAGGGACTCTATAAAAGTAACGATTTTAAAAATCTTTTGAAATTGATTACTCATAATATTTTATTTTAATGATTTTTTAATTTTTGATCGTTGAAGTTTTATTATTCATTATTCTTTTTAAATAATTTTTATTTTATTTTTTATCTAAAATAGACATCTCTACTGAAAGGAAAAGACACACTAAATAAAGTTCTCTCTTCTCTCTCGCTCATCTTCACCCTTTTTTTGTTTTAGGTTCTAAATTTTTTCTTGTTAGTTTTGCGACCTCAGATCTATTTTGAGTAGATAAATCCTTTAGAATAATATTCATCACATTTCAAGAGATATATTTGTCAACTAATTTTATTTTATATATATATATATATATATATATATATATATATGTTAATCCTAGCTATTTTATCTGAATATATTTTTTTTATATAAAAAATACATGTGGTTTATAAAAAGAATTATGTCCACATCGTATTTATGATAATGCATCCACGTTTTTGTTGAGCATTGCTCTCAATCTTACTCCACCATAAAAAGAAAATCAAAGGATTTCAAAGCCTTTATGTTTATAGATATTCGTAAAGAATCTTGTTGCCATTGAACATTATTTTTTAACATATAGCTTGGTTGTTGATCTTTCTAAATCAACTAATTAATGCATGTCATGTCCTTAATTACTAATAGACCATTTCCATTTTTCCCGTAGACAGTATACGCAAGTTGTGAAGAGCTACTATTCAACGTTTAACATCATATTTTTAATTACACAACCAATATTAATAACAAAGATTTATGCAAGCTAGTATTATAATACAAAAAAAATAGTATATATCAATTATTGATTAATTATGTTTTGTATTTTAGCTTTTGGTTTCATAACTCTACTAAGTATAGCCCTACGATGTAACTATTGAGAAGACTATATTTGTACAAGAATATCTTAGACAACGTACAACAGGATTTGACTTATATGAAAACTTAAACATGCATATCCATGATATTTTGAGAAGTACCATTTTGTCTTATACCTCGTTTTGTATACCTAAATTTCGATAATTTTGAAATGATGTAGATGAATCAACAGTTTTCTTTTACATACCATAATAATGTTTGATTTTGTAAATAAAATTTTTCTTTCAAATATTTAACATGTTAAATTAAAACATGTACTAGCCGAATCCACTTGTACATCTATACGTATGAATCAATAAGATTATGAAAGCACATTCGAACTAGATTTTTGGTTTAAACATGTTTTAGTCCTTCAAATTTAAGGTAAATTTATTTTTTTTTCTCAAATTTAAAAATATTTTAATCTTTATAATTTTAAAAAATCTTGTTTTAGTTCTTATACTCAAATTTTGTAAGAAAATATATTAAATATTGTCACATAAAATTTACCTATTGATGTTAGTATTAGTAAAAATATCACATTAAACCCAACTAATTAATATCGTATAATAGTCTCAATCTGTTGTCACTTATATTATTGGTGACATGAAAAACTAAAACAAGACTTTTAAAAAATATCATATATATGTTATTACTGGCATAAAAGACTAAAAATAATAATTTTAAATTAAAAAACTAAAAATATATTTAAGTTTATATTTTTTCATTCGTAAAATATATTGTTAAAATTAAAAAATATGTACTCTAGTTAGACTTTAAATTAAATCAATTAGCTATTATTTTGTTTGAATTAGTTTAATTAATTTGAATTTTTAACTTTTTTAATAACTTTTTTAAAATTATCTTTGTAAGAAAATCAGAAACAGATACGCTCTATGTTGAGGAGAAATACTTTATGGGAGAGGACAAATTTTTTATTTATTTTTATTTCTAATAAATACTCTCCAAATTTGATAATAAAATTTTAAAAGTAAAACAATATATTAGAAATACTTTAATGTTCTAATAATATTTATTTCATAAATATCACATAGCTATTTTAATTATAATGAATATATATATATATATATTATAGCATATTTTAATTTTAAAATAATAATGTAATCAAATTTATTATACAACTATATTATTATAATAAAATATTTTTCTAATAATAAAGACATATAACTCTCCTCTATCGGTCAAGTTAGTCCATTTTAAAGTATAAAGTAGTATCTTTAGTGATTTAGTTGCAACTGTATATCTAAAATGGAAGTCAAACCTTGATTTTTGTTTGAAGATTACAAATGTTAAACTATTTGTCTTAACAACTTTTGATCTCGTTTATTTGGAAATTATGTAACACTCCCTTATTTTTTTTAAAAAAAATAAATTAATAAAATTTTTAATTAATTAATTGAGAGGTTTTGTAGATAAAAATATTTCAGATAAGAAAATATAAGATTTCAAAATTATTTAAAGAGATATGTTTATCTTATTTATCAATAAGTTTTAAATAATCAAAAGATAGAGAGAGTAATTGGGGTGAATTGGTTTTTATCGACAGTGTAAACAAAGGTTAGGGATTTTAGACGAGTTCCTTGTATCTAGAATAGTAAGTTAGGGTTTCCTCTCATAAAAAAAATGTGCTTTTGTGATTAGAAGATTAGGGAGAATTAGAGATAGTTGAAGATCTACACCCAACATTTTGCATCCATCAAGGTAAGAAGAGTTAGAATCATGCTCTAGGATGTGGGTTACCTATGGGGTAGCGAGATTAGCTCTAAATCCCATCTTGTTGTACATGATGAATTAAGGACAAACCCGAAACTATAAATATAACCTTTGAATTTGTATTGAGTATGATAAATAAGTAGTCATATTTGTAATCTTTGTTATTGCTTGTGATTGTGAATCTATGATTGCTTGTAAGTTCTCGTGAGCATTCTAGGGAATGGAATAAACCAAATTAATAGGAGTAATGAATATGAGTAGGCAAAATTGATAGATTGGAATTGGTTATTCGTGTTTATGTGTAGCTTCATCGATTGAATTTGTAATTATATGTTGATTGGGATTGTATGAAATTTGCGTTTTATGCATATGCATTTACTGACACAACATCAGGTGCCTTAAGTTGCCATTAGACGTGAATGCAATAGAAAGCATGAGTTGTTCTTTGTGACATTTATGTCGGGCATGAGTAGTGCCACGCTAGACATGGGAGCCCAAAAGGCTCCCTATTGAAAATTTGATGGGCATGGAAGGGTTACACTGAGTGTGACCTTTCTAGAGAGTGAAATGTGTTATCTTCCTAGATCACATTGGGCATAGGGTGCCCCATGTCATGTCTCACCCTGTTCCTTCATGTGTATTGAATATTAATTGTATTACGAATTGTTGAGGGAATGTTTGATCATTGAATAAATGTATTGAGCAATATTACTTGTATGAACCTAGTTGTATAATTGATCTTGCTAATGAGGTGATGGATCATGTGATGTGTTGTGTGAACCATGTTATGGTCATATAAATAGACGTCAAAGTTAAACTTAGTCATATGAAATTCGGGGCGAGTTTACCTAGCCGGTTGTGCTTGATGCAGTGTTAAATTAAATATGTGATACAATTGATGAATATATGTATATAAGCATGAGTTGATGAATTTTGATAAACATGAAATTGCATAAGAGTCTTGTATGACATGCATCATGTGCATCAATTGATTTTTGAATGGTACGATGGGAATATGCCACTAAAGAAGGTCCCCCTCGTGTAAAAACTTGGAGATGCATGACCTTAGGGATAGTTAGATTTAGGAACTTAGTTCCATCCATTGTGTGCATGAGGTGTAACTTATGCAACACCACTATCCTAGTGCCCCCAGGTGTATATCCTCCTAGTGTATAATGTTGTGATGGATTAACCTGAAATGTTCTCCTAAGCTACTCTAATTTGGCCTTTGGGCATCAATTGGTAGTTGACAACTATTTTTACTAATGCCACATTCATATAATTTAGGAATGTCTTTGATCATTGCATTAACATACATAACATACATAACAATCGTATCTTGGTTTGTTGTTGATAATTTCCAAATATGCATCCATATTTTATTCAATTAAGGTAATTATTGATATATATTATGCTTTTAAATCTTATTTTTGGCTACAAAATACATAATCATGGGATAATTTAAATTTTTCTTTAATTTTGTGAGTATTAGGTATTTTTGATATTTTTCTTTGTTGAAGTGAAACACAAAAGAAAATAAAAGGAAAGTATTGCTCCAGGCAATTCGCTCCAAGCTATGGTAATTTACTCTAAGCGAGCCAAGTTAGAGAGCAACACTAGAAGTTTAAGTTAGCTCGCTTAGAGTGCCTACTATAGGCATTTAAAGCAAGTAGAATTCACTTAAAATTCCATAAATTTGCTCCGAACGAGTAAAGACAAAGGACATCCTTGGAAAAATTCACTTGGTCGCTTAGAGTGAGTAACATGAGTGCTCTAACTGACTAAACTCAACCTGAAAAACCCATTAGAATTTATTATAAAATTAGGATTTCTATAGTTCTCTACATCAGTTCTTTTTGTAATACATTTCCTTTAGTACAATTCTAGAGAGATTAGAGAGGTTTCTATGAGATCAATTCAATATCACGAAGTGCTAAAGGATTCATCTAGAGACGTAATCCTTAATCATGAATGACTGAGTTCCCTATTGTTAAGGATTGAGGTAGCTACTAGAACTATGTAAACTCTTCCTATTTTCATTCAATAAGAGTATTATTCAGTTAATTATTTTTCTTCTACTCTTAATGCTTGTTTTGGTTTGATCACCTAATGCATGATTTGTTAGATTAATTAATTGATATTGAAAAACTCTTTTGCAACTACGATATGAAGAAAACACTAGTGATATTTATTACCAAGGAATTGAGATAAACCTTATTAATCAACTTTTAACCCCTAACGTTAATACATGATAGTTTAACAAGAATTACCAAGGAATTGAGATTTTCCTTAAACAACCTAAACTTTCTCAACTAAGGAATTAGAGTTTAAATACACGTGTGAGTTGTTGAATATTTAACTATTTAATTATAAATTGAATGGAAAATTTATAGAATTTTACATAGGGAAAGTTAGTGAATCAATCCCCAACTACTTTTGTTATATATTAATTTTGTAACGACCCATCTAGCTGTCACATAGCAAACAACACCACGCAGAATAGAACATATATATATATATATATATATATATATATATATATATATATAAATAAAGTATATACACATAGGTCTAGCCTGGGGCTCAATATATATATCAATATACAGAATACAACCAAAATAGCTACACTAAGTAGCCAAACAACAAAACATCAAGTCCATCTGCCAGCTGCAGACCTGCTACTATACTCCAACCGATCCCTGCTCTGCTCCCATACACAGTATGATCATTGCAGTCTAATCCACATGGAAATAGACAAGGGTAAGCTAGTGAAAAGAAATCAGCATATAATTCAATTAGAAACAACTTCAACTAATCAGCACATCATCAAATTCAACAAGGTTGACATACAACACATCACAGCATACAGCTACAGCTCAGCTTCACAACATACTACACATATACAACTCACATCATTCAGCAAAATCAACATCAAATAGCTTATGCGTCGTCACGCATTTCAACTCGAAGATCTCCTACAGCTCAGCCTTACGGCCTACAACAGCTCAGCCTTACGACCTACAAAAGCTCAGCCTTACGGCCTACAACAGCTCAGCCATACGGCCTACAACAGTTTAAACAGCATACAACACAGCTCGGCTTAACAACATCAATCAGCATGAACATCTTACAACATAACTCATCATGAATCAGCACAAACAACATACAACACAGCTCAACTTTACATCATACAACATTAATCAACATTAATCAGCATTAATCAGCATAGTTAAAACAAAACATATCCGCGCCCAGCGCAATGGTACTTGCGCTCGGCTTGGACCAACCAGAGAGTTACGCGCCCGACGCAATACCAATTGTGCCCGGCGTGCTAGAAGGCAGAGACTCTCAAGAGTCTCACAAGCCTGGCGTACCAAACCCGCGCTCGGTGCAAGTAAGGCAGAGACTTCCCCAAGGTTACACGCCCAGCGCAATGCCAATTGCACCCGGCGCCACTCCTGGAAGAGACTCCCATGGAGTCTCTACGCCCGGCGAGAACAAATCACGCTCAGTGCCGCACCAGTAGCCCAAAATTGTGAGTCCTTGCCTGATATCACGCCCAGCGGGGTTCTTCTACGCCTAGCGTGAGCTATCCAGGGGCTTCCATTCTTAAGCTCGTCCGGCGCAAACAACCCTGCGCCCGGCGTGTTTGAACAATGGAACACTCTAATGAACACACACCTGGTGCCAATAACTACGCTCGGCATACTATCACACAGCAAACCTCAAACTTCAAAATTTTTCCCAAAAACCGGCAAAATCCACCAGCTAAACCACATGCAATCCATTCAATGAACCACATTATCCTCAAACAGCTCAAAAATCACAACTTTATCAACATGCAACCACTGAAACTCAAAAATCCCCAAATTTTCACCTTTTTCCCTAAAACCCCAAAAAATGAAATTTCTCATCAATCAGACCATCATTCTCCAAGAAATCAAACAACATGTGAGTTTTTAACTCACTTCCAAACAACCAGCACGAATCTAGCTTCCCTTACCTCGGAGGAGAAGAATTTCTGAGCTTCCGGGAAGTGGAGGAGAAGAAGAGAATGAGAGGAGAAGAGAATCTGCGTCTTCAGCTAGCTCCACCTGTCTCTAGTTCAGCATCTACAGCCACCAAGGAACAAAGAATCCGAACAAGGCAAGTGAGTGGGAAGAAGAAGAGAAGGAACGTTATTGAGAGGGTGGAAAAATGGGAACGAAAGTGGGTCTCACAAATTTCATCCAATTTTTTATTTTCTTTAAATTTTTGCAATTAATTATTTTTTTATGTAATTAAATTTAACCAATTTTTTAATTTACCTATTTAGTATTATAATTACATTAAATAATTATAAATGCAAGTCTCTATTGATCAATAACCAAATGCATATCAATTATAAATTGTGAATGTGTTATTTGTTGAAATACGTATTATTGGATAATGTGTGTTAATGTCGATTGATCTTAAAGTGAATGTATATCTATTGAGTATATTATTTTTGTGTGTGGCTACCCGATCTTACTTGCATTGATAGTCAGTGTGAGATGTTTCTCACTCCTCTTTCTTTTGTTGTTTGTTTTGGTGTATGATTGTAGGCGAAAATTATTATGAAAATGATGAGGTCAAAGACAAGGTTTAGACCTTGTATTGGGAAAGCTCTAATAGAATGTGACATCGTAGTTCATTGTTTAAAGTTAGGACTTCTTCTAGTAGTTGAATTGGTATTCGGTTTTAAATCTTAGCTCGTTATAATTATGTTTGAATGTAGCTTTACTTGTTTTTTAGTTTTAATCATAATGTGATACTTCTACCCACAAAGTTTTTTTTATTTAGTATAATTATTTGAAAAACCCTTTTAATAATTATGGAATTATATGTTATAATGGTGTGCAGGGTAGAGGGTGTCTCATTTAGTGGTATCAAAGTTTGGTTGATTCAAATCAGACATGTGTGATATGTGTCATGATTGCATTTCATTGTGTACTTTGATAAATTGCAGTGATATGTGATTAATTGAATTGTTATTTAATATAATTGTATTGTGTATCTACTTTATAACTGGTAGAAACAATCATCATGTCATTGGTACTCTTAGCACAAGTGATAGGAGATGATAGAGATGGTGTCGTACCTAGCTGGTTTGAGAGGTTTCAAGGTCACCAATCACCCACGTTTAAGGGGGGATATGACACTAATGTATTTGGTTAATCGATATTGGGAAAAAATTTTGGGTTATGGAGTGTCCTACAACTCAAGAGGTTAACCTCACAACATTCATGCTAACTAGCAATGCCTACTATTGGTGGGAGGGTGATGTGTTGTGAATGGTATTTGTTGGTACAGTTTTCAATTGGGATGACTTCTAGTTGGCATTCTTGGGGAAGTATTCTCTTGATGACATGAGGAGTTAAAAAGAAATGGAGTTCATGGATGTTGCGGTAGGGAGATGATACTATGGAAGAATATGCTACCAAATATGATTGGTTGGTTTGATACTATTCTCACCATCATGGTGAGGGTGATGAGCAAGCAAAATGCATTAAGTTCATGGATGGTCTTTATTTGGAGGTGAAGACAATAATAAACTATCAAGAGATCTATCACTACTCTACACTTGTGAACAAGTGTAAGATCTACAATTGAGACAAGTAAGCATGTGTCGCCTACTATAGGAGTGTGGGTCCTACTAGAAATTTGAGGATCGTATGTCAAAGTAGGAGTAGGTTGTATTTTGCGCCTACAAAATTCAAGGGTAGTAGAGTTGGAGGGAGGAGTAAGTTGACTGCTTGATTTTCTGTTGTAAATGGAAACAAGTCTATTGATGGGTCTTTTTCTAGTGTGGAAGGACCTATTCCCACATTTCCATAGAGATGTAAGAAGTATGGACATCTGGGTCATGACTTCACGGGATGCTCGAATAAGGAGGTGACCTATTTCAACTATCAAAGGCTAGGCCATATTACTACATAGTGTCCATATCTAAGGAAGGAACACCTTTCTAAGGCGAGTTCCTAATCTAAACTACCAAGGGTTATTGGGAGATTCTTCACTCTTAGTGTTGCTAAAGCAACTCAATAAAAAAATTTGATACAAGGTACTTTTTTCATAGTTGAGAAACCTCTCGTAACACTATTTGTTTCTGGTGTAACTCATTCTTTATTTCCCATGCCTATGTCCAAACTTTAAAATTGTCTTTGTCTTGTTTAAAGTATGATCTGGTTATGAAGACCCTTATTGATGGTTCCATAAATACGTCCATTGTCTATTTAAAATTCCTTGTTGTTTTCCATAGGTAGTTTATAGTTGATTTAATATGTTTTCCTCTTAGTCAACTAGATGTAATATTTGGAATGGACTAGTTATCTTCTAACCATGTCTTGTTAAACTACTTTGATAAATCAATTTCTTTTGGTGAGAGTAGGCGTGCAAATTTTATTTTTGCCAATCAAATTAACTACTATTGAAAGAAAATGATAAGGAATACAAGATACTTGTCTACTTAAAATTACAAAGAGAAAGTGAGTTAAGTGATATTCTTTATTAAATATTTCCTTGAAGTATTCCCTGCAAATGTATCTAATTTACCACCTAAGAGGGAAACTAAGTTCTCCATAAACTTAGTGCTTGATATAGCCTTTATATCTATTACATCCAGTAAGATGTCCCCTAGAGAGTTAATTAGAACTAAAGGAACAAATAAAGGAACTCCTAGAAAGATAATTCATTAGATCGAGGGTATCACCTTGGGGAGCGCTTGTGTTACTAGTTAATAAGAAGAATGCGAGCATGGGATTGTGTGTAAATTATCGCCAACTCAATAAGACAACTATTAAGAATATATATCCTTTACCTACAATAAATGATCTTATAGACCAACTAGTTGGGGCGTGTGCCTTTAGTAAAATAGATTTAAGTTCAGATACCACCAGATCTGACTAAGGTCTAAGGATGTTCTAAATATCGCTTTTAGGACCTGCCATAGGCACTAAGAGTATTTGGTTATGTTTTTCGGTGTAACTAATGCACCTGAAATTTTCATGTATTACATGAATAGGATTTTCCATCCCTACCTTGATAGGTTTGTTTTAGTCTTTATAGATGATATCGTTATGTATTATAGAACTAGGGAGGAGCATGTCAAGCACCTTAGAGTAGTGTTGTAAACCTTTAAGGATAGATAACTTCACACTAAGTTGTCCAAATGTGATTTTTGGTTGAGTAAGGTTAGTTTTCTCGGACATGTGATTTTTGAGGGAGGTATAGTCATAGATCCTACCCATGACTTAGAATTATCAATCGTAGTCTTTGTGCTAAGTTGTGGAGACATTACCTATATGGTTTGAGGTTTAAGGTTTTTAATGACCATAAGAACCTTAAATACCTTTTTGACCAAAAAAGAGTTAAACATGAGACAAAAGAAGTGGTTAGAATTCCTTAAGAATTACGATTTTGAGTTAAGTTATCACCCAGGATAATCCAATGTAGTGGGTGACACCTTGAGTAGGAAGTCATGAAGGTATTTGTTTTGATGGTTCGAGAGCTTGACCTTTTGGAAGACTTTAGAAACCTTACTTTAGTGTGTGAGTTAACTCCTAAGAGTATTAGACTGGGAACCATGAGAGTGACTAATGACTTAATGGATGAGACTAGAGAGGGCCAAAAGATATATTTGTTCTTGTTAAATTAAGTAGAGAAGTTAAAGCAAGGGAAAATTAGTGATTTAAAGTGGGTGTAGATTGAGTATTGAAATTTAAAGACAGGTTATGAGTGCCTAGTCCTCTAGAACTTAAGAGGATGTTTTGGTGGCCTAAGATGAAGAGGGAGGTAAAAGAGTTTGTGTTTGCTTGTTTAGTTTGCCAAAAGTATAAGGTAGAACATCAAAAATCATTAGGAAACTAGTTACAATATACCTGTGTGGAAATGGGATAACATATCTATGGATTTTGTGGTTAGATTGCCTAGGACCCCAAATAATCTGGATTCCATTTAGGTGATAGTGGATAGACTAACTAAGTTTGCTCACTTCATTCCAATTAATACAAGATACCCTTTGAATATGTTAACCAAGTTGTATATAGGTGAAATTGTGAGACTATATGGGATTCCATCTAGCATAATTTCTGATAGAGATCCTAGGTTCACCTATAGAGTGTGGGAGAGTTTTCATAAGGCATTAGGGAAAAAACTTAGGTTGACTTTAGCCTACCACCCCTAAACAGATGGGCAAATCGAAAGGATTATCCAATCCTTTGAGGATTTACTTAGAGTTTGTGTTTTATAGCATGAGAATAGTTGGGATAGTTTCCTACCTTTGATAAAGTTCACCTACAATAATAACTACCATTTTATAGGGGTGGGCATGGATCGGTTTTTTTAAAAAACCGATCCAAACCGATCCGATCCGCTTTTAAATGGATTGGTTTAGTAAATTCCGATCCGATCCGGTTTACTGATCCGATTTTGAACCGAACCTAATTAATGGATCAGTTTCGAACCAATTTCGATCCAGATTTATGGATTAATCCATTTTCCAAAATGGATCGGATAAAAACCGGTTTAAAACCGGTTTTTTGAAATCAGTTTTTTAAAATGGATTTTTGAACCAGATTTTTTAAATCAGATTTTTTAAAACAGATTTATTAACCAATTTTTTAAAACAGATTTTTGAACCAGATTTTTTAAACCAGATTTTTGAACCAGATTTATTAACCAGTTTTTTGAACCAGTTTTTTTAAATCAATTTTTTGAACCAGATTTATTAACCAGTTTGAAAAGACTTCAATTTGATTACTGCAACATAATACATTCTTCAATCATGTGTGCATTCATTTCATTTGATGGCTTCCAAAACCAACAAGATTGAGCAGCTGGAGAACAATTTTTGCCAGATAAATGATAAACTTCTTGAACTGAAAAAATAAACTATAACATGAAAAAATAAAGACATCCAGTGCCAGCTGTGGATGCCAGAGACCCAGAAATTTGATCACCATTTTCCCATTGCAGTACTACCGATTGAACAGACCTCAGTGATTGTGAAGGGGGCCACGACTTGATCTCCTGAACATGGATGATGTATTGAACTTGGATTGAGACACTTTTTCTACTCTTTGATCTTAATCCTAGTACCATCTTCACAAAATAATACGCTGCTATTCTTGGCAGCTATTCTCTGTCACTCTAAATGATGAAACCTAAACATAGAACAAAAATTAGAGAAAAATGAGATGTTCTCAAACATTCCAAACACATTTATCTAAAATAGTAACAAAGGAACATACAATACATGATGCCAAAAATGACCAAACCAAAATAAATTATGAAGCCAATGCACAATGCATTCCTAGTTAAGATATATTTGTTAACACCACAAACACAAACAAAAGGTATAGTGAGACTAATTCTAATTCTTCTTCTGTTTCTTTATTATTAATAAATGAAAGCTCAAATAGAACATTGACATCAATGAAATTTAAGGTAAGAGACAAAAGCTACCGAGTGGAATGAATGATGGAAGAAAGAAGGAACCAGGTATCCAGATTCTAGAGAAAACAGCTAAATGCGTGCAAATTGTAACAGAAAAGCATAAACCAACACTTGAAAACTTGACAAAGGCCAACTCAGCATTAAGCAAAGAAAACAACTGTGGGAAAATTAAATAAAGATTAAAAAAGCAGCCATCAATTAACAAACCAATTAATTAATTCATCTTCAATCATCTCCAAGTGTAACAAAGGAGGCTGAATAAGTAATATCTGGTGGGGAAATAATTGCTGCAAAATAAAAAAAAAGTTATCAATTATTGATCAAATTATAATAAGTATATAATACAATAATGCAGTATAAAATAAATCTAGCTTGTTACTTTGTTCAAATTTCTCCAACTCTTCAAAATCCCCATTTTCATTTGAAAACAATTGTAGATGTGTTCTTTTAAGCCAATCTTGTATGCAAATAAGTGCTTCTACCATTCTAGGTGTAAGAGAACTACGATATGGATCAAGAACTCTTCCTCCAGTACTAAAGGCAGATTCAGAGGCCACTGTAGAAACAGGTATAGCAAGCAAATCTCTAGCCATTTTTGAAAGAATTGGAAATCTACCCGAGTTAAGCTTCCACCAATTCAAAATATCCAAATCTACGTAGCTCTCTTCTAAGGCTTCCTCCAAGTACTTACTTAATTCAGATTTATTAGAGCTAGTTCTTTGAAAAAAATGGTTATAACCATAAGGGTCATCACTACCTCCTTCATTGAATCGAGCTTCTTGTGAGTTAACTTCTATTTCATCTCTTCCACCATTATACTCTTGAAAAAGTAATTTCAAACTAGACTCCACTTTTTCTTTTAAACTAGATGCCACCTCACCATCAAAATTTTGACTAATCAACCAATGCATGAACTGTGATTTGTATCCTGGATGCAACATAAGAGCAATAAGTAAAAACATATTTAGACGATCAGCATTGCCCCAATACTTATCATATTTCTTCTTCATATTTTCTGCCATAATGCATACATTTATATCCCTAGAATTGCACATTTGGCTGATCTTCTTTCCAATTCCAAAGACCTCAAACATGTATATATTGCTAGTTACATAAATTGAGCCAAACATGCACAAAGTAGCATCATAAAACAATTTCAGAAATGGTAGGATTGCACGCACAAATTCCCAATCAGCATATGAAGGAATGCCTTTTACCTTTTCTAACTCTTCGATATACTTCTTATCTTGCATCTCAAGTTCTTCAAAAGCCTTGTGAAGTTTCAATGCAGCCTCTAACATTAAGTAGGTAGAATTCCATCTGGTTTCCACATCCAAGCAAACAAGACCTTTGTATTCAATATTTTGTTTCTCAACACATGTCTTGAATTTATCCAACCTAGAAGGGGAAGATCGTACATATTTTACAGCACCGCGAATTCTCAAAATAGCATCAATGTTATCCTTGAAACCTTCTTTCACAATCAAATTCAAAATATGGGCACAACAGCGCATGTGAATATAATCTCCCTTCATAACCAAACTATTCCAAGAAATTAACCTTTTTTTTAGATATTGGATTCCAACATCATTTGACGAGGCGTTATCAACTGTCAAAGTAAGAACGCAATTCAACCCCCATTTACTCAAGCAATGTTCAACCTTTTTAGCCATGGTCTTTCCTGTGTGACTAGTGACTTCACAAAAGTTTAACACTTTCTTTTGCAGCTTCCAATTGTTGTCAATGAAATGAGCAGTCAAGCACATATAACTCAAATTTTGAGATGAAGTCCATGTGTCTGTGGTGAGGCAAACCCTTTGACAGTTTTGAGAAATAAATTCCTTCAAATTTTCTCTTTCACTATCCCAAAGTTTATAAATATCACGTGCTAGGGTAGTACGTGAGATGACATTAAGAGAGGGTGCTACAATGCTTAAAAACTCACGAAAAGCTTCATGCTCGATACATCGAAATGGGAGCTCCATTGCCACAAACATTTTGACAATTGCAATTCTCAATGCTTGTTGGTCAATTTTGGGCCTAGCCAATGAAGGGGAAGAAACCATGGTTCCAGATGAGTTTGATTTTTGCTTCTTGCTCAACATTTTATTTGATATACCCTTGCATCTACGTAAATGATTTCGCATAGCACTTGTTCCATTCTCAAACCTAATCAATGTACCACAATGGTTACATTTAGCTCTCTTATCTATGTTAGGCTTTGGCTCCTCAATAAAGTGATTCCATACATCAGATCGATTCTTACGCCCTTCAGAATCGCGAGGCGGTAACATTTGTTCAGCTAGATGTTCAATAGTGTCAGAAACTAAAGTTTCATTTAGCTCAGCCATGTAGTTGTTCTACAATAGAAAAGAAAAATAGGATGTAATTTTTTTGTGGTAAAAAATTACATGTAGTTGTTCTACAATATACTAATGTTACATGGATGTAATGCATATGACAGCAGATGACACCTTACATAGTTTCAACAGACAAAGCTTCTGCTTTTATCACATTAGTATATTTGAAGAATGAAGAACGAACAAATTTGTAGAAGACTATACTGACCTGAGTATCACTAAAACTGGATAGGAGAATTCAACAGTCGTGATGATTACATGAAGTAGAACAACAACCTGCAATATTCAATTCAACATTCTCATCATGTATGGAAATATAAAAAATTATGTGATAAAAAATATCTTGTTTTATATTATGAAACTATTGCTACTTGTCAAAGAATCAAGGAATTAATGTGGACACGGAACAGTTTTTTCATGCTTAATTGACAAGATCACTTACTGGTTCAGAAATACACTTTTGTTGTGCCAACCTTTCCACTATAAAGGCAGCAAGCGGAAATATGTTGAGACTAAGACTGCATACAAACCATAGATATAGTTTCAGAATATCAAATGACAATTTAAGAACTAAAGAAAACTTATGGTGTTATTTGATTTACATTTTGTTACAAAACAAATTTAAATATCTTAATAATAAGCAAGACTACATACCAGAAGGATAAAAGAAGAAGAAATGCTGCAAAAAAAAGTATTTTCGGGAAAGCTGCAAAACAATTTTCAACAGGTCAAGCATTTTAATCAAGGATAAAAGTATATCGCAGGTGTCTAGTCAGTAATGAATGGGGGCTTACCCATAAATATGAAACCACAAGAGTGTGACCACCAGGTCCATCCCTTGCAAGCGGCAATGAGTGTCAATGTCAAATAAATGACATAACCTGGAATTTTAAATTGAGTAGTTCAGATGGGATAAAGAGAGAGACAGATATAGATATGAAGTATTGACAACTCACAGACATGCATGAAGAGAGAGAGGGGGTGGGGGTGGGGAGGGGGTGTTGAATTGAGTTGAGACTGTACTGTCTTAAGGTTGTAACAGGCCAACGATCTTAAAGATGTAACGAGCTAAATTTTAATATTGTGTTTGTATTAGCTTCATGGTGATAAGTAATTAATTAAAACAAAAAATAGTTGCTTCTACTTTGTCATGGTATTGCCATGATTTTGTGGGGGTAGAATTGATTCTTGGGTGTTATACAAACACACTATAAGTCTACCAACAAGCTAAAGAATGCTAACCAAGGCCCAGGCAATGTTAAGTTCCTGGTAAAACTACAATTAGAGTAATACTAACACTAGAGCTATAGCCATCTTAGACAAGGCATTAATAGTCATGTACCAAATCTATCTAATAAACCCAATCATTTATCAATTATAACAAGCAATAGATAAAATATCAGAATGGGCTCATATATTGTAGCAAACTATGAAAAGCTGAAAGGCTTAAATTAACCATAAAAGTAAGAATATAGTTGATCGTCTAAAGTAAAATGCAACTAACCCAAATTAGAAGAGCCAATCAATACATGGAACACCTGCAATCCATCATATTTACATTTCATTAGAAGCTAATACACTAAAACCCTCAAAAAAATTATATATTTGTAAAATTCAAAGATAGAAGTAGCATATTCTTATGTGCAATGTTATACAAATGCTAACTGCATACCAATATCCCTCTCCAAATGCTAATTACATAGCATTATACATTCATCTTTAAGATTCTCACACACACATATACCAACCCCTTCTTTAAAAAAACAGAGGATGTGAAAATAATAAAGGAACAAAAAAGGGGGAAAGCATAAAGCTCATGGAGAATCAACAATGAAATAAAGTTAAGAGGAGAAAATTATACAGTTTTAGAAAAAATAAAGAACTGAACTAAAACCAAAACCCATCACCCAAACACCCCAATCGAAGAAAAAACGGGGAGAATCGATGAACTCACCGGAATAGTTGAGAACTTTAGACAACAAATTAATGAACCTGCAAATTAGGAAGAAACCCTCGAAAGAGAGAAAAAGGAGAGCGAAGAAGAGACAACAAATTAAGAAGGGATTTCTAGGGATTTTGTATAATGAACCTGCAATGCAACTATGCAAAGAACTCAGAAGAGTGCAGCGCACCGCGTAAAACGGTAGAAGATGTCGCTAGGAGCTGGAGGCTGGAGCACGAGTTTGGAGCACGAGTCTGGAGCAGTTGGTACTTGGTAGAAAAGAAACTGGTTTGGTTAAAATGGTTTTTTAAAGGGTATGATCCGAACCGTTTTAAATAAAGTAGTTTGGTTAATTGGTTTTTTTAAACCGGTTCGGTTCGGATAATTTATATTTGGATCGGTTATTTTCTGGATCGGTTCGGTTTAATTTTAAACAATTCGGTTCGGTTCGGTTTTTTTGCACACCCCTACCATTTTATTATTAGGATGACACCTTATGAAGTCTTTCAAGGTAAAAGGTGTAGGACACCTTGTGTTGGGTAGTCCAACAAACCATAGAAGAAATGAGGATAATTTAGGATAGGATGAGCAAAACCCATAGTAGCTAGGATAGTTTCCTCCTAATGTGAGTGTTGTGATGGCTTGACTTGAAATGTTCTCCTAGGCTGCTCTTATTTGGCCTTCGAGCATCAGTTGGCAGTTGACAATCATTTTTACTAGTGTGCACCATATGCATATAGTTTAAGAATGTTCTTCTTCATTTCATTAGCATAGATAACAATCGTATCTTGGTTGGTTGTAAATTGTGAACGTGTAATATGATAAAATACATATTGGATAATGTGTTAATGTCTATTGATCTTAAAGTGAATGTATATATGTTGATTATATTATTTTTGTTTAATTATCTGACCATAACTTGCACCGGTAAGTGGAGTGAAATATTCTCCTTTCTTTTATTGTTTGTTTGTGTTATGATTATAGATGAAAATGATGTGACATTGGGGTAGTAGTTAGAAAATTATGTTATTTTAGTTTATTGTTTAAAGTTATGACTTATTATAATAGTTGAATTGATATTCAGTTTTACATCTTATTTCATTGTAATTACTTTAAAACATAGTGTTACTTATTGTTTATTTTGATCATAACGTGATACTTCTACCCACGAGACTTTGTTTTATTTAGTAGAATTATTTGAAAAATCTTTTTAATAATTAATGAATTATGTATTATGATGGTGTGCAACATAGAGTGTATTATATTAAGTTATATCAAAGTATGTGAATTCAAATCAAACATGTATATTATATGTTTTGAGTTTGATTTGTTCAAAAATGATGGTGTGCAACATAGAGTGTATTATATTTAGTTATATCAAAGTCTGTGAATTCAAATCAAACATGTATATTATATGTTTTGAGTTTGATTTGTTCAAAAATGTGAAACTTGTGGTATAATATAAGCTCATCAAACTTATATAGCTAAATTATTATTTTTTATGTAATTATCAAGTATAATCTTGAAGTATTTTTATGCGAATTCTCAAAATTATAATACAAAATTTGGTATTGGAAAGGTTACTCAAATAAAAGAAAAAGGAAAAATCTTTTGAGATTGAGAAGTTGAGACTAATGAACAACTTTTGGATAATAATAACATCTCAAATATTATAATGATACTGTGATAAAAGATGGTTAATTTGTGTTCTGCTTTGTTACAATCAATCTTATTACGAAGATGAGTTTGCAAATATGCTAAAGAGAAGATTGCAAATGCCAAACATGTAATCACCTCTCAAAATTTAGATTTTTGTCGTAATTGTTAAAAAAATATTTTTTTTTTCTTAAATGACATAAATTCGGTTGCATTGTTTGAAAATTTTATAATAATTGAGTACAAAGATTTTATTTTTTTATATATTTTTTTAAGTATCTTTTACACTATTTATATATATAAATAAGATTTTTAATATGTTTTTTTAATACTAGTCTTAACTGTTATTGATAAAATTTTAAAGTTTATCATCTTAGTAAATCAACAATGTAATAAACAAGTCAATAATAATAATAATAATAATAATAATAATAATAATAATAATAATAATAATAATAATAATAATAATAGTAATAATAATTAAAAGATTCGCTTAAAACTATCGCCATCATTAATGAAGATAACAATGATGAAAATAATGAAATTGATAATTGTAGAGATAATAATGATAATAGTAATGATAACAATAACAATAATAATGATAATAATAACTAACTGTCAGGATATTAGTAATAACAATGACAATTAGATGAGTAAGGATGACACGTGCGCATGTACGCACATTATTTTAGAATATTTAAACTAGAACTTTCTATTTTAAACCATAAGTATAAAATTACTAGAAACACACTTTTTTAAATATATTATTTTCTAATTTGTTGAAATTTATTAAAAATACAAAAATTAATAACTTTTACATTCTATTTAATAATTTTCTCTTGTTTTTGTGATTTTTAATAAATTATAATCAATAAAAGAGAGTGCATTAGAAGGAGTATGTTGTTAACACTCATTTATATAAGTTAATATTTATTATTTTGTTAGCAAGTATATCTATTTTTTTTAACAAAAATAATATGTTAACAAGTCTTAGGTACCATTATAAAAAAGAGAAAATAGATGATACGTGTAAATTAAGTAATTACAATTCATAATTTTTAGTAATCTGTTAATTTTTGTAATACATTAGTAAAAATTCAATCTGATGATAATATTCGATTAATTGATAATGTATAATTATTCTACATTCTTGTACATTATCATTAAATTCTATAAAAAAGAAATGGATGTAAAAATATATGATTGCAGATACAGTATATATGACAGATAAGGTCAGAGCGAACTTAAACTTGGATAATCGCAATGAATTTTTATGATGATATATATTGTTGAGATTAGACACCTGTATTAAGAGCTTAGACTTATGTCTGCTATCACATGTTCATACAAAGACTTGAAATCCAATTTATCCAATACGATCACAAAGAATTGTTATGGTTAGGCATATGCTTTAATAGGTTGGACTCAAGTTTGTCATAATTGGGGGCACACGCCTAACTTCTTTAATACTCTGAAGACAGTTAAAAGTTTGAAGTAAAAATGGTTAGGAGTAGTCCTTTCAAGTCTACTGCTACTTACCACATGTTATAAATTTATTAACCTAGCTTGATTATTGACTCTTAATATGCAACTTCTTCTATTTCAAAAACACTCTTTGGAAAGATTTAACAGATCAATCAAACAAAATAGCATATATTATAAATAGAGTTAACCCATTTCAATAGTTTTACTTGAAACAGGATCACTTTTATGTTTTTATATTTTTGGACCATTTCAAAAATCCAAACAGGTTTCAATATCATTTAAAAAGATTAATTCCTCACTAAAAATTAAATGGAATTGAGCTAAAGGATTTTAAAAGAATTCTGAGAGATCAGATCTAGATAATAAGTGATTAGGTTTTTCCCATTTTACATATATACAATTAACACACCAATTAAAAAGGTATTTATTTACACACATAAACAGTTATATTTGTATTAAAAAAAAACACAGTTATTTATCGGTATAATAATAATAAAACAAAACAATTATTTCTTATTAGTAATTTTTCAACCCTCAGAGAAAGATTACTATAGAAATAATAAAAATCAAACTTACATTTAGGTATAAAAATTCAACCTACTCTACAATCTAAACTTGATAAAAAAAATGACTAAAAAATAATTGGGACAAGTTGACCCACAATTTCCACAAAATATGTAGCTTATTAGAAATTCGAATCAGATTGACTAATTCACTTTACAAATATTGTTCCGAGGAACTAAGGAAAGTCTGAACTATCTTGTTTATTCTCACTTCCACCACTAGACCCTTCTTATTTAGTAGTTTAAACTATGTGATACACATCATAAAATTTATTTTATACAATAAAAATTTATAATAAACAAATATTTTAAATATATAAATTATATTTTATATTATAATTAAAATTTATAACAAGTAAATATTTTTAAATATATAAATTTTATTTTAAATTTATAATAAATAATTTATTTTGTGATAATGTTAGTTCTAACTATTCACAATTTCTTTAAAATATTATTAAATTTTAATTTAAAAATTAAAGATGAAAAATAGTGATTAAAAACGTTATTTTTGAAATAGAGATTGAAAACATTATTTTTGAAATACGGGAAAAAAAAAAAGTAAATTGAGAATCTCCATGATATCTGCAACTAAGTGCAGCATGCATATGTTGATAAATACAGATTAAAAACGTTATTTTTGAACAAAAAGAAATATCTTTAGAGAAAAAAAACTCTCACTCAATAAAGTTATTCTAATATTTTGTTTGATCATATTTTTTATATTAACCTGCAATAAGTTATGACTTAAAATACTATTTTATATTTATAAAGTTCAATTTGTAGTGAAAGAGTTTTTCTTATTAAAATAAAAAAAATAGGAAAAAATAAATTAGGTGAAATAAATGAAATTTTAATATATTCTATACTAGTATCAATTAATTCTTTGTTGCTGGTCAAATAAATAAAAATTGAATCTCAAATTGAATTAAATTGTTATAACTTAAACTGTGGGCTGGATTCATTTCCTCACAGCTGCTTTAGCCCTAGCAATTTGTGTGGTAATATGTATTCCATGCCAAACAGTGGTTTCCAAGGGTCTTGTCGTTTGACCCTCTATTGAAAGAAAATGCCTCACATGGAAATGCAACCTAAAACTGACTTTTAGCATAAGAAAAACCATATTAAGGTCCCAAGAAAAAGCTGTACCATAGTTAACATGATGTTCTTTAATACATCATGAAAATAACTACATATCATGTCTTGCGTAAGCAGCTTCGTAATCAAGCTAGTGAGTTAAATGCAGTTAGATATATTCATCCCATCATGTGGACCATTGTATATAAATACTACTACTTATTTTCTAAGCACATTATTTTGTCATTGGTTTATTTTTTTTAAAATAATTAAGAGAACCACCCTTAATTAAAACGCGTCTTATTCAAACAATGAATTAATACATGTTATTAATATTGTACTGATTTTATGTAAGTAAAAGATGCTGGTATTATTTAATATACGTAGGAAACAGAAAAAAGACACGTAGTGCTACTGATTTACTACTATGAACAGATGAGTACCACTTATGACACGTTCAAAGGTTGTGGGGCTGGGTATGGTTGCCTACTCTTTCAAATGCCATTCATGGAATTTATTATGAATGCCACAAAGTTTTGAGGTGGATTTGGTTTTCTATCACGAAATTGCTCGAACCAATTGCTTCAAATTGCCATTTATTAATTATGGCCATACATTATATTCATGCTCTGGATCCACGATGCTCAGATCGGTCCCTTCATTGGCCAAGCACCAACTCCATCTTGACTCTTCAGTACCCTCATATATACTGTATTTTTTTTTTATACATTGTATTGAACTTTATACCAAAGAGCTTATTATAACAAATGGTATTGTATTCAACTTTATACCAAAGAGTTTATAACAACTCGTATATTATGGTCTACCATCTAAGCTAACCTTTGGTTGAGTACCTAGTGGCCAATTCAAGAGCTTAGATTATTAGGAGCAGTTTTTTTTTTTTTTTTTATAAATAAAAATAAATAATTATCATCATCACAAATACAAAGAGCAAAATATAAATGTTCAAAACAAGCATCAGTGAGTTCAATATATAAAATTAGAAGTGTAAAATATAATATTTTTAAATATACACTAATAATTTAATTAAAGTGAAGAATATATTTGTCCACTCTCACTATAATATAAGTTTGTCACTGTAAGTATCCTTGTATATATTGATTCATCAAGTTTATTTTATTTATAAATATTGAACTTAGAGTTTATTTGAATAAATGTCTTTCGCAAACACTTCTAAAGAAAAAAAATAGAAAGAAAAATTAAAATAAGTGTTTTCACAAACTAAAACTAGCTTATGTACAAATTAAAAATAAAATTTGAAGAAACTAGTAATAAGAAGAAGAAAAAAACTTTATAAATTAACTTGTACATAAATTAATTTTAACTTATAAAAAAAATTATTTCATTTTTTTTCTTTTATTTTTCTTTACTAGATGTGTTTCTAGAAAAAGTTTAAATCAAATAAGCTCTTAATATTAAGGGATTTAGAATAACTCATACTCTTTTTAACCTACTAAACAAAACTCCTTTCATAATTTACAGAGTTTTAAATTGGCATTTGAAAATTATGCACAAATAAAATTTCTTAAATATAAATTAACTAATCCAAGCTAAACTTACAACACCTTATAAAGAACAAAATGTTTATATTTTATTGTCCAAGCACAATTAATCACCCTTTTAATAACCATCCAAAAAGAAAAAAAAAAAGAGCCTTATATATATATATATATATATATATATATATTCACATTAAGCACCTACACATGCAGAAACATAATCATAGTAAAGATTTCTTGACATCCTTTTCCAAAGAAGCAATATTCCATATGTATGGTTAACGTCAAAACTATCAAATTCAATGTATCATCAACACTATGAACTTATTACTGATGAAGTAATTGAAAGAGAAAGGGATGGTTTATTTAGATAGATGATGGATCACAATTCACAACTGTTGATAAGCATAGAAAGAAGGGCATAATTGAGCACCAGCTTTTGCTGGGGTTAGAGATTTAAAAAAGTAGATAATAGAGGTTACCGAGTGCAGTCACATTGAATGCCCCCACGCGTTTTTGAGAGGCACAAAGGAGAGGTATTGCTCCAAAGCTGAGCTGACTTAGGCCGTCTTACTCCCAAGAGAGTTAATGCTTTTTCGCTGTCAACTTTTGACTATTTGCCTTCCCTCTCTCCACCTTCAGTCAGCGACCCTTCAGACACCTCTTTTGCACTATTTATACACCCCTCACTTTGACTCTTGCCTTAGCATCTTGCAAAGTTGCAAGTAAGAGGAAAACCAAACAAAGAGATCTAAGAGAGATAGCTATAGTGTACACATAAAGTAGGGGAGTGGAGGAAAAAGGGTACTATACTACTATAAGGGGGGATGGGAAGGCCACCATGTTGTGATAAAGAGGGTGTGAAGAAAGGACCATGGACTCCTGAAGAAGACATCATTTTGGTGACTTATATACAGGAACATGGTCCTGGCAATTGGAAGGCTGTTCCCTCCAATACTGGTTAGTGAACTCAATATGTTCCACTTTGAGATCTTAATTTGGTGGTTTTGTGATCATTGGTTGTTTTTACTTTTTCTCTTTTGTCTTGCTTTTAGGGAAAGTTCTGATTCTTTAATTTAGATGTGATCTGAAAAATGGTACTCTCTTTTGGGTTTGATTTTCAGGGTTGTCAAGGTGCAGCAAGAGTTGTAGACTTAGATGGACTAATTACCTTAGGCCAGGAATCAAAAGGGGTAACTTCACAGACCAAGAGGAGAAGATGATAATCCATCTTCAAGCCCTTTTAGGGAACAGGTAAATTCAACTTATAGCTGCTTAAAGTTCTTTTAATTTTTAGCCAGAAGCACCTAGTTATTGAATTTGGCTCCATATAATAACACTTTCGTGAGTCTACCTCGATAAAAACTTAGCTGAGCTTTTAAGAGTTTTTTTACCTCACAAAATCCTTTATATTTAATAGAAAATTTCTCAAAAACTCTTTTGGTATCAGGCTGTATATCTTCATATAAATTATATATATATATTTTTATAATAATACTTGAGTTTTTGTGTGGGAAGTTCCTTAGTCCTTAATTTTTGAACTCACATGATAAACTGAGGCACATTGATTATGATGCAGATGGGCTGCCATAGCTGCTTACCTACCACAAAGAACAGATAATGACATAAAAAACTATTGGAACACCTATTTGAAAAAGAAGCTGAACAAATTGGAAGCAGGTTCTGAAGGAAGCTTGGGACACACAGGGGTTTCAGTTTCTCAGCCAATGTCAAGAGGCCAGTGGGAAAGAAGGCTTCAAACAGACATCCACACTGCCAAGAAAGCCCTCAGTGAAGCTCTCTCACCAAACAAGACCTTGTTAGCTGAATCAAATTCAGCAAACCTCTTTAATGATAATAAGGTTTCCTTCTATAATTCCACTAAACCAACAACACAATCTATAAGCTATGCTTCAAGTGCTGACAACATAGCTCGTTTGCTTAAGGGGTGGATGAAGAATGCTCCAAAAGCCTCAAGAGCTGTGACTCAAAATTCCTTCAACAACTTGGCTGACACTGCCTGCAGTGAAGGAACAACAAGTGGGGGACCAAAGGGAAGCACAAGCAGTGTTGAAATGTCTGAGACTAATTTTGAGTCCTTGTTTGGTTATGAGTCTTTGGATTTGGAATCTTCAAATTCTGAGTTCTCACAATCTCTTTCTCCCGAGGCTACTCTTTTCCAAGATGAGAGCAAGCCAGATACTGCTGGAATAGACATGCCTTTCTCTTTGCTTGAGAAATGGCTTCTAGATGATGGATCTTGTCAAGAGAAACTTATCTTCTAGATTATTGGTTTTTACTTCGAAGTTCAAACTTTGCTTTTTCTTAGTTATAGGAGACTTGAATCTGAATATTGAATCTCACAATTTGGCCTTCAACCCCTTTGGTTCTAGAAGTGTATATTCCAATGATCAAATGTTAACATTATTATATTATCATATCATATAATTAAATGCATCACTGGAAATTAAAGTTTGTTTGTTTCTCTTTTGGACACGTTCAATGGTGTTAGATTTTGCTTTGAGTTGGTTGTTTCGTTCTTTTAATCGTGAATTAAAGTATCAGTTGACTAATTCTTCCTATTTTAGCGTGAGACAGTAGATTCCAGTTTAATTAATTGATTGATCATGAGATGAAAAGAATGAAGTGGTCCTTGAAGCTTTATGCGAAGAAATAAGTCAACCTAATAATACAAACTTAAAAGTAAAATTCATTGACCATGCATTATTTTATTAGTTTTTGGATGAGTGAAGTCAAGAGAAATTTTGGCATTTTTTTTACCATATGCAGTTAGCATTAAAGATAAACTAATGGTAGTTAATTCGGGTTTTGTTTTGTTTTCGTTTTTATAAGAATTTGCATCGTCTACCATATAAGATATTGGAAGGATTAAATTGTTTCACGTTAACTTTTGTGAGATTTTTTTTATTAAGATGCAAGTTCAAGGAGTATTCTAATCTTTAATTACGAACAAATCAAATTAAAGGGATGAATAAAAAAAATCGCTGTATTAATAATAATAATAATAAATATAAACATCAAGTACTATTTATCTTTAAATATAACTTTTTTCAAGTCCAAAATATCATTAATATAAGAAAAAAAACTTTTTGCATAATTTCAAGTAGACCATATACCACAATATACCAAAATAGAAAGACGAACAAGACACAATGTTTTTTTTTTCTTTTTTTTTTTTTAAAAAAAAAAGAGAGCTAATGTAGATAATGAACAAAAATATCATCAGAAAATACCTCATAATATTGCAAGCTGTAAACAAATCCAAATTGTCATCAAACAAGATAGAAAATAGTGATTATTGCACTCCTCAAAGGAAAAACACAATATATGTTTGTCCCAGAGTCAAAACTTCTAATTTACACAAGTTAAAAAGAAATCAAGATCACTTTGAAAGGTACAAAACTCTTTCAAAAGTTTTTAAACATAACCATGCAAAATATTCCCTTTTTGATTGAGTTTGTAAAAGAAAAAAAAATAGTTGTTCAAACAATAATTTTTTTTTTTTTTGAAAGAATCCTTCTTCCACACCTATTGATCTAGCGAGTTGCTGTATAATAAAAAAGAACCCATGACATTTACCAGATCTACCAACAACTCCTTTTCCCTTCCAAAAAATCCCACCACCTCCAAATCTAACACTAGTTATTATCATACCACACACTTACCCATTTTAGCAACACATACATCTTGCTAAGTGATATTTGACACAAGCAAGAAAAGGAATGTTTTAGGCTAGCATATCAATCCAAGCATCATGTCAAAATAGAGTCTCTTCCCAATTTCTGACCCTTTTTGTTACACCTTAACTAAACAATGCAGGTTCACTAGTAGAAAAAGGGTAATTTACGTCACTATATTCTCGTCGGACAAAGAAAAATTTGACGTTAAAAAAACACGGTGGCATTTTTGTAATTAAGTCTAACTTTTTTACGTCAGCCCCTACGAGGTCCGATGTAAAATATTTACAAATTTCAAATTTTATTCGCGCGCGTGTCAATATTTAAACAAGAGAACTTTGAGTGTATGTGCAATTCGAGTCTTCTGAGTTAATATTTCTTTTGAGTGTATTGCATCTGAATGTACGTTTGCGCGTTTGGGTGGTTCTTGAGTTTTTGACCGATTGCATTGGGCTCGTGTTTGAGGTTAGTTTGGAAAATCCTTTCTTAATATATTAGCTAATATGTTGAAAATAAATGTATGTATTGATCTATTAATATATTAGTTAATATTATCCTCTTCTTCGCGTTTGGGTGGATCATCATTTGTTAATATATATTAGTTAATACAAACTAGAAAATGTTGCGCGTTTGGGTGGATCTGCAAGCAGAACGACCCATTTTACTTGCACGCGTTATGTTTTTTTTTGTTTACAACTTTTTTACGTCGACTCTTGTGAATGTCCAATGTAAATTTACGTCGACTATCACAACCGACGTAAATTTACGTCTTTAACATTTACATCGGACCTTTTTCTGACTTAAAAAGCTTAAAATAACTTACGTAAATTACCCTTTTTGTACTAGTGGTTGATCATGATTAGCATTTTTTATTGAGCACAAATTCTTCCACCAAATCATACAAAAAGAAGTTCACCTAGAAGTCTCCACATGTAAACTTCATATGTTACCATATTTATGAGTTAAGAGTGGTTATCAAACAACACCAGAATATATTAAAAGTTGTCACCTCCATTTAGCTAATAAATACAAGTTGCAAAGTTATAAATCTTTTATCACAAGACTACCACAAGATTTTGATTGACAAGTTTTGTTCCATATTAACTCACAATTTTAGGATGATCATCTCCACATAAATTTTAGGTAATATCTTTGTGAAACTTTTAAAATATTCAAGATCTTTGACATTTTGGGGGAGTAGAAGGCAAATTCATTAGTCGGCTACATCTATAAAATTCTTGCAAAAATTCTATCAAAGAGACTCTAGAAGGTGTTGACTAGAATTATTGATCAGTCACAATGAGCCTTCCTAGGAGATAGGAATAGGAGATAGGAACATATTACATGGTGTCTTAATAGCAAATGAAATTATTGATGAGGTAAAACTAAAGAAGAAGCAATGCATTTTCTACAAAGTGGATTATGAAAAGACTTACGACTTAATCAATTAGGGGTTCCTAATGTATATGCTACAACATATGGGTTTTAGTGATAGGTACACTAGTGCAAAATAAGGTTACTATGTCACCCCTTTTACGTCGAAAATACTAAAATTCGACGTAAAAAAAACGCGGTGGCATTTTTGTAATTTTCGTAAACTTTTTTACGTCGGACCTAATAAGGTCCGACGTAAAAAGTCAAATATACGTTGGAAGTATGTTCTGTCTGACGTAGATTTGACATTTTACGTCGAACCCTATCAGGTTCGACGTAAAAAAGTTCGCGAAATTGAATAAGAGAGTGTGGGGCACACTGCGAGCATTCACTCTTCATCACTTTTCATTTTTTTCTCTGTAAACCCTCTCCCTCTCCTTTGTTACTGAATCGTTTTTTTGTCTTTTGCAGAGGGGTGAACTCTTTGTTACTCATTTGCACACTGTTGCAGCTCATCAGATATGAACCAAGGTTTCATTAACACTTTTCTACTTCGCATTGCTACTGTGACTATCTGTTTTATTCGATTTTTTGGTTGTTCTATTTGTATAGGTCGTTGGCGTTTTCTTTTGGGTTGTTCTACGAAGCAGAACGGCCCGTTCTCCAAGCAGAACGGGCCGTTTTGAATGGAGAACGGGTCGTTCTGCTTGCATTCATATGTTTTTTTTTACTACGTTTTATGTCAGATTTGGTAATGTCCGACGTAAATTTACGTCGGTTTGACAGGTCCGACGTAAATTTACGTCTCCCGCTCTTACGTTGGTATTTTTTTTGACGTAAAAAGCTCAAAATATCCAACATGGAATACCTCTTTTGTACTAGTGGTAGGTGAATTGGATTTCTAAGTGCCTTAAAATGAGTCAAGTGTCTGTATTGATAAACAGAAGTCCAATATAGGAGAATTCTATATATAAACCGTGCGCTAAGACAAACAAATCCTAGCGCCCTTTTTTTTAATCACCACAGAGGCAGAGGGACTTAATTAGTGGTCTCATGAGGATTGCAACTTTAAAGGGAAGATTTTTCAAGGTATTAGGTTGGAGAAAATAACAGAGGACAATTTTCTACAATACATTGATGACACATTATTTTTGGGAGAGCCAACATTAATAAGAAATGTGATAAACATCAAGTGTATTCTATGGTGTTTCGAAGTAGTTTCAAGTCTCAAGGCTAATTTTTTCAAAAGTAGTTTCAATTATATTGGAGTGGAAAGGAACATGTTAGAGAGTAATTGATTTGTTGAATTCACTAGTACACAATACACATTTTACGTCGGTCATTTTAGGGGTTTTTACGTCAGAAAAACGTCCGACGTAGAAGCGGGAGACGTAAATTTACGTCGGGGCGCGAAAACCGACGTAAATTTACGTCGGATATGAGAACGTCCGACGTAAAAAAGTCATAAAAATTTAAAAAAGAAAATAAAAACAAATGCAAGCAGAACGGCCCGTTCTGCTTGGAGAACGGCCAGTTCTGCTTGGAGAACGGGCCGTTCTGCTTGGAGAACGGGCCGTTCTCCAAGTAGAACGGATCGTTCTGCTTGATAGACCCAACTCCAAATCCGGACGTGGTCACTTCCTTCTCCAACTTCAAAAACTGGAAATGCAGGACAAAGTTGAACGAGAAAAACTGGAAATGCTACCTCATAGAAAAACAAGATAGTGAGATCCCCTAACCTCGAATATGTAAACTTCATGGTTCCAAGCTGAACAAGAAGCACGGGGGAAGAAATCTAAGTTGTTGAAGAGGAAGAAGGAGAAGCTTGAAATGAATCCCTGAAAAGAACTCTAAAGGAGAAGAGGAAGGCCCTACCACTTCAGCCTTTGCGCGCGGGAGGTGAATTTTTGAAATCTATAGCTACTGCGCGCACATGCACCTTCTTTTAATGAGCAGCAGTGGGTTATTTACGTCGGCCCTTATTGGGTCCGACGTAAATGTTAATATCTACGTCGGACACAATGTGTAGCCGACGTAGATGTTAAAATTTACGTCGGACCCAGTTAGGACCGACGTAAATAATCTACCAAAATTACGGTATATGTCACTGCATTTTTATAACGTCGGTAGTGCCGTTTTCCAACGTTATTTAGGTGACGTAAAAGCCTCTTTTTGCACTAGTTATAAATTAATGGTAGTTGTACCATTCACTTATTTGGGAATTCTTGTAGGGGGTAATTCGAGGAAGGAGGAAACCTGAAAACCAATAATAAATAAGTTTAAGAGGAAACTAACTAGATGGAACAAAAGATAATTTCCATGGCTGGAAAAGTCCACCTTATACATTTTGTGCTAAAAGTGATACCATTATTTTTCCTATCCTTCTTTAAGATGCCTAAGGTGGTTTAGAAGCAAGTAGTCAACATCCAAAGAAGATTTTTATGGTATAGAGGGTAAAAATACCATGGGTGAAATGGGAGAAGATTATTTGCCCAAAAAGTCTCAGAGGGCTAGGTAAAAAGACATTGAATGTTTCGATGATTGACTTTCAGCCAAATGGAGATGGAATTTCTTCCGCCAAAGGGACAACTTGTGGAGAAAAGTTCTAACATCAAGATATGGAGGATTGAAAAGACTATATGATGGAGAAACCAACAATTCAAGTTCATTATGGTGGAAGAATTTGATAATAATATGAGGGACAAGTTCAATCTAAATGATTTGACAAAGGCATAAAATGGTAGTTAGGAGATGGACGACATTGTCAGGTTTTCGTTAGATAATTGGTTAGGCGATGAATGTGTGAAAATCTCTTTCCCTAGACTTTTCTTGATTTCAAAGCATCAAAATGAAAAGATAGTGAACATGTGGGTGAAGGATGAATGGACATGGGGATTTCAGTGGAGAAGGTCATGGTTTCAAAGGGAAATATGTTAGTGGGAAATATTGCAACAACTAAGACAATATTAAAATGCAAAAAAATGAACAAGATAGACGAGCTATGAACTGACGGACCATCAAATACCTTCTCAATTATGTCCACCTACATAGTTTAGCACCACTTAAAATTTGGTGACCAATTGGATAGAATTACAACATGCCTATGAAAGATCAATGTGTCGTAAAGTTGCTATATTGATATGGATATTATATCACAATGGTTGCCAACAATGGATAATTTACTTAGGAGAAATGTTCCTTTCGATATTGAAGATAGCTTATGCCCCTTTTTCCATCTGACAAAAGAAACAATGTCACACATATTTTTCTCTTGCAAGGAGATTGATTTGCTATGGATGGAGTGTTACTTTTGGATGTCAATCCTAATTGTTCTAACAACTAATGTTGGGTAACATTTAAAGCAACTACCATATGTGTTTAAATAAAAAGGAAAAACAAAGATGGACAGTGGTATGGTGCACGATCATATGGTGTACTTGGAGGCAAAGAAATGAATATATCTTTAGGGAGAAATCCTTGATAGGGAAACTATGAAAAACCATATTGCCTACATAGCATGGTCGTGGCTCAGAATCAACAAGAATAACTTTCATTTTAGCTTCAATCAATGGTTTGCTAATCCAAGGGTGTGTATCTCACTGTTGTCTGCTTGGTGTAATATTCTAAATTTGTGATACAACATTCTCAATTTTATCTTATATATATTCTTAAAATAATATTTTTTTTTTTAATTTTAGTTCCCTTATTTAAAATAAATAAAATTGGTTGTTTTATTATTTTTTTAGAAATAGTTATGATTCAAATTTTTAGAATAATATTTTAATCATTATATATATATAAATAAATATATATAAATTTTAATGTAAGTAATCATATTTAAATATATATATATATATATATATATATATATGTATGTATGATATCCAATAATATTATAAATATTTATAATATTATAATTACATATGAAACAATCTACTATAATATATATAATAACATATACATATAAAATAGAATAGTTCAATGACTTGTTTTATAATGTATAGAGATCATAAGATACAAGTCATAGGTTCAAGTCATGTCGTGTCCCTATATATTTTTAATAGTAATTAAATAAATTTTTATGCAAAACCTATAAATATTCTCATGCTGCAACTTACTACACGTACAAGGTAAGGGGAGGAGAACTTTATTTCTTTAAAGTTTTATCTACTATTATGTTCCTTTATTTATGTTATTTTTTTATCTACATAGTGAGGTGTCCCTAACCTCATTTATTTGTTTAACTTATGAGCATTTTTACCTATAACAATTAATAAGGTATTCATAGTTTATGTTGTTTAATTATTTTATAATGATTATCATTTTCCATTTACATGATTATTACTCTTAATATAGTTTTGCTAAAATCTCTTTGACTCGTCTTGTTGTTATTTCTTGTTATATTTATAAAGATAAATATTATTCTATGGCCATAAGAAATAAAGTTTGAATTAATTTGTAGTTGGAGGTTTAATTTTGGGGATTTAAATGAGTAAGGAGTTAAGGTGAAAAATCCTTTCGTTGGTTGATATTATGATAATGCTCATTTATCCTGACTAGTCATTACAAGTATAATTCAAATTTTTATGTATATTATTTATGATTAACTATTACTACGTATGTTGTAATATCCTAATTTTTTTAGATAACAATATTCTCAATATTATTATTAAGTGTGTTCTTCTTAAAATAGTAATTGAAATTTTTAGTTATGATAATATATATATATATATATATAATAGAGAATAAGTATAATATTTTCACTATATATATATATATATATATATATATATATATATCAAAATTTTATTACAACATTTTTAGTGAAATAAAATTATAAAATATTTATTCCTAATTATATAATTATTATTATTTAATTAATAAAATAGAATCACCTAATATTTATAATTTTATTATTATTTTAAATCAAATTCTTAAATTTTAGTTAGTATAATTAAAATTAAAAATACTAGTGTTTTATTTTATAAAATCTTATGTTCAGTAAACTAAATATATATATATATATATATATATATATATATATATATATGTGTGTGTGTGTGTGCGCGCGCGCTATCTAATTATATTATAAATATTACCTACGAATAACAACTTATTATAAATTTGCATGATGCTATACACATATAAAATAAAATGGTTCAGTGGTTTGACTAGTTGTGCTTAAGAACTACATGTATTGGGTCATGGGTTCAAATCCTACCATGGTCTTATATATTTTTATATAAATAATTAAAATTATGAAAGGATAAATATAACTCACCTGTACACGTAACAGAACCCTAGGTAAATGATCTTTAAAATTGAAATGGAAACCACGCCTACGCCTATAAATAAGAACCTCAACGGAAATTTGAGAAAGGGGGAAGAGAACTTTATCTATTTAAAACTTTATCTACTACTATGTTATTTTCTATGTGTATTTATCTAGTGAGGTGTCTCTAACTTCATTTATTTATTTAATCTATGATTATTTTTATCCACAATAATTATTAAGATGTTCATATTTTATATTGTTTAATTATTTCATAATGATTATCATTGTCATTTAATTAATTGGTGCTCTTAATATATTTTATTTACGTATATGTTATTTAATTAAAGCTTAAATAATAATAAATTCTCAAATTTATTTAGCGTCATTATTTTTATGATTGATTATAATATAATTTTATTAAATTGTCTTTGACTCGTTTTAAAGATAAATATTGTTCTATGGGCATAGAAGATAAAATTTGAATTATTTGTAGCTGGAGGTTTGACCTTGGGGATTTAAATGAGTAAGAAATGAAGGTGAAATATTCTATTGTTGGTTAAGGTGAAATATCCTTTTATTAGTGGATATTATGATAATGCTCATTTATCCTGACTAGTCACTACAAGTATAATTCAAATTTTAATGTTAATCATCATTAATATATTTTTTTAGTATTAATTATTGTCACGCATGTTATGTGATTATAAATATTTATTTGAAAACTGTTCTCACTCTTTATGTTTCTTGTGTAATATAATCATAAAAATAATTAAATAAATAGAGATGGATGTTCCAGCAATTCCAGCTCTTTTTCCTTCAGTAATTTCTGCAGTATTTTCTGGGACTACATGGAGTGTTGATGCGGTAGCAAACGCAGTCACATTTAATGGAGTGGCGGTGTTGAGTTTTACCTTCTCTCCAAACCAAGAAGTCCCTACAGTGATCGACGGCCCCATAATAGTCACTTTCTTTTTACCGCCCGCTAACCATGTGAACCCAATTGTAAATTTGTTTCAACCACCCATGTAAATATTATAATAGAAGTAGAAAAAGAAACTAGGTTATGTAAATAGGCACGTATTGTAAATGTTTCCAATAATATGTAATATATATGTAAAAGTAAGCAACTACGCACGTAATGGTAAATATTTATGGTACGGTATGATATATAATATTATTACTATACACGTGTTTTCTAGCTAGAAATATTATATATATATATATATATATATATGTATATTACTTTGATTAATATTAATACGACTAGACGTTACATATGTTACGTAATTATTAACATTTGTTTAAAAAATTGTTCTCACTCCTTATGCTTCTTGTGTAATTAATTTATAAAAATAAATAAAAATAAATGGACCTACCAACACTTCCAGGACCTTTCACTTCCATCATCTCCGCGGTATTTCCAGGAACCACTTGGTCTGTAGATGTCGTTGCCAACTCGGTCACTTTTCAAGGATTAGCACTGTCAACTTTTATGTTTTCTTCTACTCAAGAAATTCCTACCGTTATTGATGGACCGATAGTGGTCACCTTTTTCCAACCTCCAACAAACCATGTCAATCCTATTGTAAACTTGTATCAACCAGATATGTAAAGATTATAAAAGTAGTGTAAGAAATAAGTAGTTTATAAGTATATACATTATTGTAAATATTTTTGTCTAATATGTGATGCAAATATAAAGTGCTTTATGTAAGCAAGTGTATAAAATTTTTCTTTTGTTTTATGTATAATAATATTAATGATATAATGTACATAATTATTATATACGAATTAATATCCACACGACTAGGCATTACTCTTGGTGACTCAGGATAGTAAGGAAAAGTAAATATAGGATGTATCCAAATAAGTTCTATATAAATCAAAGCAATCTGTGCTAGTCAGTGAGAGCTTAGACATCATAGGGTACATGATATATAGGAATACTACTCTTAAGACAACATGGCTAATGGATTGGGATCCCAAAGAGGTAGTCCTCATAATGAGGCAAGAAGAGCAGGAGAGTATACCATTACAATAGGTGGTGGACAAATCTCTTTTCATGTAGAACAAACTATGGATGAGGGATCTAGGTTTCAAGCGATGACCAATCTATGTGTGCTCAGTTTGGTATCTAGGTGGTCTTTTAAAACCTTGATGGTATATTTGTTGTAACATGTCACATAAAACATATCATGTATGCTTTATAATACATGATGTTGATATATATGGTAATGTAATTTTAGTATGAGGTTGATATTTCTCATGTCCCTCGCATGTTAAGGTATAACTAGGTTAGCTTTTCATTTGTACTCCTTTGGAAAATTTAATCTAATTAGGGATGAGTTTGTTTGCCATTTCTTTTCAATGACTTGTATATAAGTTTAGGTACCCCTTGCACTTTTTTTAATACACCATCTTTTATTGATAAAAATATCTTTGACATTTTGAAAAATTAATGAAACTAAAAATGTCTTTAGATAACACATAATTTAGTAGTACAATATGATTTACCTCTTGGGACATTTTTTTTATGTTACACACACACAATTGATGTCCAACCTTTATTAGATTAACACTTACTATTAATTCAAGGAACATGAAAAAAAGTCAACTATAGTATAACACAATGGAAGAAGTTAGTAAGATTTTTTATATGAAAAATTTTATTGAGAAGAGGTTAAAAAATATTTACTTCAACTTGTTATGAAGGTACAAAAAGTTTGTGAACACATAAAAATATAGTAAATAGGGTCTATAGACCAATAAGAAAAGGACAAATAAAAACTCTTCGATTTTTCTAAAAATCAAAACCATGACTAAACCTTAATAAAATCTAATCCCAAGCGTGTGGTTCAACGGTAGGGGTTGATCCATGCTTAAGCAAGGTCAGGGGTTCGAATCCTGCCTTGTGTATGCAGTCGTGTTAAATCTTGAGGTCAACTATCCCACCCTTTGAGGTGCCTCCAACGTAGCAAGGAAATTAGCCACCGCTACTGGCGGTGGATACTCTAGGAACGAACAAAAAAAAAACTTAATAAAATCTAAGACAAAAATCATATCAATTAAACATCCCTTAAATACAATATCATTACTCGAAAGATAAGACAAAAATGTTGTTGCATGCCCAAATAATATAAGAGTACTTTCTTAGCATTTTCTCACCAACAATTTAACGATATTTGTAAGGTCAAAAGACAATCTTAGACCCTTCAATCTTTAAGTTTTATTGATAACAAACAAACATTTTTCTAAGAGAAGTTTTCCAGATCAAGCCTTAAGATAAACAAAGATAAGACAATCTATTAAGATGATCAATTATTAGGACATTAAGTCGAACAGACGAAGTACTTCATCTGTAAGACTAATACGTTGTATGTATATCATTTATGATGTCTAATAATAAAATCATATTTGTCTACATGATTCCTTAACATATTGAAAGGAAATACTTTTTCAATTAATACTCACAATTTACTAAAGGAACTAAAGACATGTCTTACATTAGAAAAAGGACTAGCATATCTTGTAAAGCACAAAAAGTTGCAAGAAAAATTGCTTCAAACTAACACATGCATGGTTCCTCTGTTTTGGCACGTAAAAGATGATGCATAACTAGTACTTCTTTGATCAAATAAGAAGTGACAATTTGGTGAAATACATTTAATGCAAGCATTTAATGTACCAACAAACACTTCTCTCTAAATTGAATGAAGATAAAGACATATGAAGTAAGCGTATGAGAAATACTCAAGGATTTACAACAATCATCTTTATGAAGCACCTATATAAATAATCTTGAGGATTTAAAAGGGAATGATGAAAAGATAAATTCACACAATCATTGTACATTTCATTCTTTTTGTAAAAATCCTTATACTTAATTGTTTGTATCACGTCTTAATAGTAATATGAAATAACATTGTTAGCTTACCCAACTTTAACTTTGTGTTATAACTTTGAGTCTAAAGAGACTTGATTATAAAAGAATACTTGTATTGATCAAGATCAGTATAAAAATATTGTGTGTTTTTCTTACTTTACTCTTCATTTTCTCTTTTATGGTCTTGCTATTACTTTACTATTTCAAAAAAGTCTTGAGCTTTTTTATTGACATTATTCAACTTCTTTTCTATTGTTTATCTTTTTTCCACAATATTGAATAAACAAATCTTAGTAAAGGGGAAAAACAAGAGAGAATCCTAGTCAACCATATATAAGAATCCATATTTGATTTTATAGGATGGAAAAAGGTGTCCAAGCCTATAATTAAGTATTTTTATGAAAAAATATTTTTAGTTTAAATCCCCAAGCTCATAATTTTTCATTAATGTCTCTTCAACCAACAATATGTATCATTTTCATCTACATACCTTTTGTGGATAACAAATTTTATTTGAATATTTAAATTTGAAAATTGAAAAGAAAAATAAAAGAGAATCGGAGAAGATTTGATGGTTACAAAACGATAAATAAGTTACACCGAAAGGAGAGCCAATAGTCACTAGCTAAAAATAAGGAAGTCATAAAAATCAATATTAATAAAGATAAAATAATAACAATTACTTTTAGTGATCAGTGACTAGTACAAAAAAAAAAAAATTGGAAGGAAGAACATACTCTCTTGGAAGAGGAGAAACCACAGAAAAAAAAAAACAGAAGAAGAATGCTCTGAAAAATATTTTAAGCTTGTAATATATATGTGAGGTTCATGTATTTCACCATTTCAATTTATATATATATATATATATATATATATATATACACGAGGTTCATGTATTTCACCATTTCAAATTAATTTGTATAAGTCCCATAAATATTTGCCCTTTCTTTTGTGCATATTACTTTTTCATCAACATAATAATAATAATAGTTTAATTCATAGTGCTCTGCCATTACTTTTGCGTTTTTTTTTCCTGTTCATATGTTGGATTTGTAAAATCCCCATGTTCATATCACGTGGAGGTTTGAATTTTTTTTTTAAGTTTCATTTTTTATTAGGTTTTTTTTTTCTACAATAAGCGTCAATATTGCCATTCTTTTTACTTTCACGTTCCAATTAATCGTAGTTTTTTTATCTCTTTACATAAAAATAATTACTTTTATTTTTTAAATTCGTCATATCATTGAATAAAAAATATTTTCTTGATGTCATTTGAATAAATATCATAAGTATATGAACAGGCATTTGCTATCATATATTTTGATGCTATATCAAATCAAAATGAAGAAAACCTTATCGTTTAAGTGTTGGTTTTATAAAAATTAAAATTATCTAAATATGTAATAATTAAATATCAATTAAATAATAATTTTATCTTTAATATTATTTAATTGTGAAAATTTAATTATTAAGTATTTGTTAACTTAAATTGTTATATAATGATATATTTTTTTTAATAAAATGCACAAAAAATAAAAGTAGTCCTCTTTTGATAAAATATTAAAAACTAAACATATAAAAATTAATAATGTTAATTGAATAGTAATTATATTTTTAATATTAGTGTGACAGTTTAATGACTAGTTATTTGCTAGTTTAAAAAAAAAAGGTATTTTTATTTATAAAAAAGGGTAAAATATATTTCTTTCATAAGAGTAAAATAAATATTTTTGTAAAGTTGTATAGTTTTAAGCAATTAATTAAATCTACTATTATTAATAGGCATTATAAGGTATTAATACATTTTTTACATATAATTGACTTTTGAACTCAATTTAATTTGATTTCAAAAATCATTTTTTTTATTTAAAGGATTTTCTAATATTTTCTCTAAAAATAAAATATTGGTGGCAATTCTATTAAAAATATTTTTGTATCATTTTCATCGTGATTCCAATTGTCATACTCAGGACTAGAGGTGTTAAAGTAAGTTTAATTTAATAAGTCAACTCGACTCACTATAATTCTGGATGGGTTAAGAAAAAAAAATCCATTATAACTAAATTCTAACATGACTCACTTAAATTGTGAGTCAAATGAATTTGAACTTAGGTAATATGGGTTTGACCATTAATTCACTATCATTTAAAATTTTGATAGATATTTTTTTATATTTACATTTTAATCAATAATAAATTTAATTTATGAATAAAAAATTATAACTCTTTATTATTTCTTAAAAAATATGAATATATAATTAATTTTTTGTTTTATTTTAAAAGAAACTGGTGAGTAATCAACCTACTACCAATTCATTCATGATAAGTTGAGTCAAATTAAAACTTTTATATGACTCGTTTGAAAGTAAGTCTAATTAAATTAGTCTATTTAAAACACCAAGCTGCATATATAAAGCAAGTTAGCTTCCTTTGACACATAGCAGCAATAAAGTCAAAAAGATATTCATAGTCTCATTAATTGAGAATTTTAAAAAATTTATCGATTGAAAGGACAATTTCCCATCACTAGCTAAGACCCTCATCAGCAGTAATCAGAAAAAGCAAGGGGGCAAAGGATCTATTGCCTTGAGATCCCAAAACATTATTTATTTATTTATTTTTACAAGTTTTAATCAAAACTAAATCCTTCATTAAATATATTCAAGGTCTTCCCATAATTTATTTTACGCTGGTTCAACTAATTTTTACTTGTTTGATATTTTTCAAAAGATAATTTCAAGGTGATAACTATTGCTTGCAGGCATTTTATTTAATATTAAATATGCATAAAAATATTTTTGTCAAATTTTTTTATAATAAAATATTTGTAAGACTAAATTACACTTTTGATTATTTGTATGTTAGTTTTAGTCTTATAAGATAGAGAAAAACAATAAAACAAGTAAATAATGTAACTTTATTTTTCAATACAAAGCATACCTTATTTTATTGAATATGACTTATTTTAAATACATTAAAATATCTGAATAACAAATCATACTTCATGATTTTAAGAGTTTTTGATACTAATCAAATAATAAAATATGAAACTAATTGATTCACTATAACAACATAATAACATATATTATCAAATAACTAATTGACTTATTCAAACTGAAAATCAAAATTACTTTGACAGTATCTAAAGACACATTTCTAACATTTTTCCTTGTGTTGGAAGTTGCAAACTTTATCTTCATCCTTCAAAATTTAACCTTCTGATTTAGAATCACTTAGTGAAGTCAGTAGTACTCTAATCTTCTATTGTAGAAGACTATTCTCTTGCTAAAATAATATATTGTTTCCTTCTTATATAATTGGGTCTTAGAACTTTTAGCTTTCAATTTTTTAGTCAACTCTTTGATTCAACAACCTTCAACTCTAAGTTAAGAATTTTTAAACACCTCTCACCATGCTCAATTTTTGCAATTTTCTCTTCTATTTCATCTCCTTTATTAAAACATTTTCCCTTAACTACAACTACTTATTTGTGTACTCCTGCATAATAGTTGTTTTCTCTAAAGTAAAGTTTCCTTCTTTCACAGCGATATCATACTTTTGCTTTGAGTTATCTACTTCCTTTTTAGCCAATTGAGCTTGCTCCTTTGTTGTTGCTAACTTTGCTTCAACATCACCACTCCAAGGCTTGGGGTGGTATTTCAAAATTAGCTTATTCTTCTTTAACATCTTGCCTCTTGTTCCATAATTAATTGATACTCTTTTTTACTAGAAAAGTAATTTTCTCCTCCTCCTCTTAAAACAAAACTTTTTCCTTTCATTTTTACTTTGAAATTATCTTTTTCAGTTTCATCTTTAATCAAGCAACTTTTATTTTTGAAAAACAATTTATAACCTTTCTCAACTAGCTATCCAACACTCAACAAATTATAATTAATTTTAGGGACATAAAACACATCAGAAATTAACTTTTTACTTGAGTAAGTTGAGATTGCTACTGTTCTTTTTCCATTCACAACAATGTAATTGTCATTTCCAACCCAAACCTTTGATGTGCTTGCATTGCTTAGTTCCCTGAATAAGTTCTTATTGTTTGTCATGTGGTTAGTGCAACCATTGTCAATAAGCCAACTTACATTTGATTCCATGCTAGAGAAACGTGGCAACAAACAAGTAATCTTTCTCCTCTTAATTAGTAGCTTTTGCCTCTTCACCATGTGGTTGATTCTTGTTTCTGCATATAACAACTCCATCCCCAATCACTACAAGAAAAATGCTAATTTCTGACAAAATTTTTCGACGGATTTAAATCCGTCAGAAAAAGTGGCATCAAAAAAAGAAATCTGTCGAAAATACCATATTTCGTCAGAAATTTTCATCGGAAAATTTCGTCAGAAATTATAATTTTTTTTTAATTTTAATAAATTTATTAATATGACAGTCCTCATATTTGGCCTCTCAAGGGTTCTATTTCACGATATTTTACTTTTTACCGTGTTTTATCCTTACTTGTGCAATTTTTGGGAAACTTTCCACAAGGTCAATCATCCCTATATTACTCTAGGTCAAGTACGCTTAACTATGAAATTCTTATGAGATAAGTTACCGAAATTTATATGCATGTTATCAGTATAACTTGTACAAATTAATTCATTTAAGTCATCTTTAACTATATAATCTCATATTTGTACTATAATAGTAATATATAATAATTTTATATTACGAATAATAATAATAATATATTTTATTATTCTTTATTTATATGTACTTACTTTTATAATTAACAATCTACTTATTTCTATTTAAAATTATAATTTAAATTATTTAATTTTATAATTTATAATGATAATATAATTTATAAAATTATATATATTTATTTATTACATACTTATAAATTAAATTTTAACATTTTAAATATAAATTATTAATTAATTTAATATATTTATTTATCTTAAATCAAACATATGAAATTCAAAAAAATGTATTTATCTTTATTTTATTTTCTAATATAAAATTTTGTATATATGATTTAAGAGTAAAGAATTTTCAATTTAACAGTTGAATTTACAAAATTCTCATTTGATATAAAGTTATTGACCGGTGTAATACTTAGCAAAAATTATACCGGTGTTATTATAACCCTCCTCATATATATATATATATATATATATATATATATATATATATATATATATATAATTTTATTGATTTTTTTAACATATGATTGTCAATTTTTGTAAATAAATTCTTATATTTTCGAAAAATATAAATTTGTCGGGAATTTTTCATCAGTAATATAACTTTTCTTACGAATCTTTTTTCATCAAAAACATAAATTTTTTGACGATAAAATCCTTCAAAAATTTCTAACGAATACAAATCCGTCGAAAAATTTATATTTTCTGACAAAAAAATCCATCAGAAATTTCTAACGGATTTTTCATCGGAAATTTCTGACAGATTTTTTTCGACGGATTTTTCCATTGGAAAATTTATATTTTCCGACGAATCCAAATCCGTCGGAAATTATCCGTCGGAAATTTGCGTTTTTCTTGTAGTGAATTTGATTACACTCATTATACTTAACATTAGGTCTTCTCGAGCATATAAATAGAGGATGAGCTTTCTTTCTATAGTATTGACACGGTGCATATTTTGATCTACCTTTTGAACTTTCTTCCTAATCTTCACTCCATTTTTTATTTTCTTTTGTTCTTTGATTGATTTGCAATTTTTCCTACAAAGCTCCTTCAAAAATTGTGCTTTCTTGTGTCACGAGTCTAATTTGTTCTTTAGCTTATAAAGCACTCGACACTTTTGCTAAGAAAATAGTTCTCAAATCTTTAGAAGTCTCTAAAGAAGAGATTGTGGACTCAAATATTTTAGGAAGAGTAACTATAATTTTTTGGACAATTCTAGAGTCTTCAAACTTCTAGCCAAACAATCTAACTCGATTTGCAATTGAGAAGTTGATTAAAATACCTTCACAGTTTCTATCTCCTTCAACTTTGCATTTCAAACTCCCTAATCAAGTTAATTGAGAGCTTTCACCCCTTTGACCATCTCATCTTCTTCATATTCCTTTTTGATAAAATCCCATATGTCTTTAACTAACTTCATCTACATCGTGATTCTAGTAAAAATCCCTTGTGATACAACATTGAATAAACATGCTTTGACCCTTGCTTTCCTTTGCTTTTGTTCTTTATAAATTTTAATTTGAGAGATTGTAGGCTTGTCTGGTAAAGAAGGATTTGCATAATCCTCCTCCACAACTTCCTAAAGATCTATGGCTTCTAATAGGATTACATCTTAAGTTCCCAAATTTGGTAATTTTCTCCATCAAAAATTGGAGGTGCAACAACTAGGTTTTCATTTTGAATATTGATTCTGAATTTTGGATTGTATATGGTAGGTTCTCAATCTAAGTCGGTCCCTTAAGAAGAAATACTCTTGATATCAATTATTGGTTTGTCTTATGATAGAGAAAAAAAATAGAGCAAGAAAATAATGTAACTGCTTTTCAATGCAAAGCGTACCTTATTGAATATGTCTTATATTTGAATACATTGAAATAATTGAATAAAAAATCATACTCCATAATTTTAGGTGTTTTTTTTATTATAATAATTGAAGAATAAAATATTAAACTAATTGATCCACTAACAACATAATAACATATTTTTATCAAATAACTAATTCACTTATTTTAACAACATCTAAAGACACGTTTCCAACAATCTAAAATCTTTTATTCTTAATTTTGGTCACTATAATGATAACGTGAAGCTAGTATGGTAGCGAAATATAACCTTACTATAAATTTTACAATTTAAATCACTAAGTCACTTAATATTTAATTTGCTATAAATTGAACATTATATTATATATATGTGATATTATTACTTGAGTTAATTAATTTTTGTTTTTTTAATTAATATTAATATAGTTTTAAACTTAATAAATAATAATTTTGTTGAATAAATTAATTAATTTTTAGTAAATTAATTATGTACTTTATTGATTAATATATTTTTGGTCGCTTAAATGAGTGGAACTCAAAAGAAGTCAAATAAGGGATATGATGAAGTTATATAAGACATATAAAAAGCCAAATGTTTAGAATAGAAAACACATTTATAGAGAGAAAGAGTGAAGCAGAATCCATCACGACGGATCTCTTAAGAATCTTTAGATTAGCCATGAGAGAGGCTAATTCATGTTGTACTGAGGGTTGATGTAGTTGACTTTAATCCATATAATTTTTTTTTTATTTAGTAAGGTATTATATAATTTTTTTTTTTTAATATTTGTGTTGGTTTAATCACCTATTACATAATCCCATGAGATTATTTAAAGTTGAAAAAATCTTTTAAAATTATGATATAAAAAAACACTAATAATAAATATTTTTAGAAATAGAATAAGAATTATTAGCCAATATTCAAACTGTAAATTTTAATGTAAGTTATTTAATTAGCTTTGTCAAAGAAACGGAATTTTAATTAAAAAAATTAGAATTTTTCCCTTGAGGAATCAATGTTAAAATATTCGTACCTGAACCATACATTTTTTTTATTAATGCTAATTTAGATTAATCAGCTGTAATATAAATATAGATACGATACTTAAACAACTGTTTATTTATTCAATTATTACTCGCAATAATTGATACTCTGGTAAAAACCCTAACAACAAACCCTTAATATTAATATATACATATCCCATAGATTTTAGTGGGCTTTTAGTGTTGCTTTCATCACGCTTTCAACCCTTTACGCATGGTGATCTCACATAAACATTGACGAAAAACTATGTAAGAGTCTCGAAAACAATGTTTTAAATTGCAATAAATTTCAGGAAAAATTTGCAACTGTATTCCTTTCGTACTCTGTTAGCCATTTTTAGTTACAACTTTTCAGAATTTTGGTATTTGTTTTACCAAGTGAAAAACCATGTCCACAACATCTATAACAGAAAATCAAGAAAAAAAAAATTCAAATCTAACATGATCAATATACATATATTCCCTAGTCCAAGCAATTTATTTTATTTTATTTTTTGTGGATAGAAATTGCAAGAGCTGCTGATTCGTCATAAATGCTCATGTGGGGCATATTTTTTCGGTTATTTTTCAGGTTGTTTATTTATTTATTGCATAGTTTTATTCTGGCACAGTGGCAATGCATGCGAGTAATAACATCCATGCTGTTAAAGGATAAGAGAATACCTTAGGGACCCTCCTCAAGACTCATGTGTGCCATGGGAAAAGAATAGAAATTCATGATCATCACTCTTTCTTTCTTACAAGGGACCAGTTTTTGATGCCAAGACCCTTGTTCAGGATAAAGAACATCACCAAGTAGAAAAGAAAAGAAACTTGCACGAATTCAAAACATCATGATCATTATATTGCGTGCAATTATTAACACGAAATATAAATTTATACAAAGTCTCTTTGCGTGCTCCTTGCTCCTTGCAGCGGGGCACACAAAACCTAGAATTATTGATAGTAACTTTTGCTATTTCAGTCACCTAATGTCACAAAAAATAGCTGGCTAGGGAGCTTCAGAAGATTTTTATTGGCTTAGTAATGATATGTACTTTAAGGTCGTCATTATAATTTTAATAAATAAAAAAAAAAGTTTTCTTATTTTATTATTTAATTTGAAATAGTGAAAAACTAATTTATTGAGATATTAAGAAGTTAGATACCCACCTCTCCTAATAAATATTTTTATATACGTAAATTTAAGAATCAAATTCTTACATATTAATTTAATTTAAGAATCAAATAGTTTTTTATATGCATGAATTTAAGACTTAGTTTATACATAATTTAATTTCTAGAAATTTTAATATATTAACTTCTATGAAACTAATTTTTAATTTACAGAGTAACTTACTTTATTTTACTTCGTGATATTTTTTCTATTAAAATCTCATGAAAAAGTTTAATTATCTGAGATAGTGTGGATTAATATATTATTTTGTGTATATCATAAAAATTTGGGATAACTTATATCACACTATGTTGTTAGCTAGGAAGGTTCCATTGCAGCTGGAATTAGGTGAATACCAAATTTACTTACCTTTTGGCCCCACTAAAATGACTTGGACTTTAATTACATCGGAGTATGGCATCCTGCAACAAAATAAAGTCCTACCAAGCATTATTGATTTTGACCATAAAGTGAGATGAGGTGTTTCCTATACACATATATTGTGTACCCTTGGAACCATAGAATATGCAATACAACTTATACATACATCCCTATATATATAGCTAGTCACTAAGAGGAAAAAAATATCATGTACACACATCGTATAATCTACACTATAAATATGATTGTGATGATATAATGTTAAAAGGTATAGATATAAATTATAATGACATAAAATATATTATTAAATTTCTCAACATTAAAATTGTATGTAATTAATTATATAATAATAGATTAAATTTATATATATTATATTTATAATAATATTTTAATTATATTATTATATGTAATATTTTTCTTATAGTGAGTAGAAATTAATTAAATTGAAAAGGAAGAAGAAGAAAAGTGTTATATCATGAGAAAGCCTTGAACATCTTTTTCAAGTTGCCAGCAAGAGCTAACTTCTTAAACGACAGAATCATGTGCTTCCCAAGCATGACCTTCTGAACCCAACTCATTGTGCATTTAGTGCACCATGTGGATGCATGCTGCTTTGACAGCTTGCATTTCCATAAACGTAACTAGAAGAAAAAGACACATAATGCATACTTAAATGGAAAAATGTTCCACATAATTAAATTCTGCGAGTATAAGGAATGCAATGAAGTAGCAAATTGGTCTTGTAACTATTCCTTGTTCAATTCATTGCTACTTAGGTACCCGCAATTGTGAACCTATTTTCATAACTTTTTTAAGTTGTTTAGCTTGTTATGGTATGCTTTTGCCTTTTCTATTTCCTTAAAGCATATGCAGCAACAGCCAAGTTTTATGGAGTTAGTATCGGGAAAAAAAAAACAATCAACTCTCGTATCACGAAAATAAATTATATAACAAAAAAAATAAACTTACATCTTATAAGTTAGTTTTATAAAATTAAATTAAATAAAAAAATTATATTATTAATATATAGTTTCATAACATATCACATGTTTATTAAAAAAAAGTCATACCATATTATTTACACACGATCAAACCTAATAATGATAAATATGAGAAGTGTATTAAAAAGAAACGAAAGCTTATATTAATTAAAGATATGTCTAAAGTAATATATATATATATATATATATATATATATATATATATCATAAATAGTCTTTATTTTTTACAATTTGATTCGGTAAGATTTAGTCGTATCTAAATCTACATTTTAAGAGTTAAAAGTAGGATCATTTATAAACATTCATAAAGAGAGTAAGTACTTTGATATATGGTGTTAATAATTATCTCTATATACGTAAACACCGTTGAAGTTTGATTCTTACTACATATTTCTTTTATAAGGAATGTCAATGAGAATCAGAGTATAAGAGGTACTCTTACACAAATAAAAGTCTTAAAGTATAAAATTAGAAAGATAAAAGAAATTACAAAGTCAATACACCAATGAGAAAGAAGTATATATTGAACACTAAATCAAGATTCTTACTACACATGAATTCTATTAAGTTAAAGAAATGCATTAAAGTTCTCACATTTTCCACGAGTTTGTTTTGAAAACCTCTATTAGAGAGATTGTGATGGGCCACGGGGACAAATGCCAACCCTTTTGTTGCATGCATCAAGATATGCATCAAACATATATTGCTTTATCATTCTCATTTTTAACTTCCTTTCCAATTTTTGTCTTCTCGAAGAATTGTTTAAACCATCTGAATTTTGATTTTATTTAACAACCTATATACATAAATGTCGCTATCACTAGTCAAGTATTGAATTAACTCCTTATATAACTAGTGAAACCATGGGAGTTCTCTCCATATCCATCTTCTAGATACTGATATAAGGCATGAACATTCGAACACATGGCTGCATTTCGAAAAATGAATCAAAACAGACATGCGTGGCAGTACGAATATTTGTGCTCGCTGTCATTGAAGTCAAAACGTCAACCTGTCATAAAAAAATAGACTTAATTATACTTTTCTCTCTATTTTCTTTATCAGTAATTTTAATTCATCTATCTTAAAATAAAGATACTTAGCCTTTTCAATTTTAAAAATATAAAATTTTAAACTTATTATTAATTTGATATTTGTTGATGTGAAATTTTAATATTATTTGGTGACTTATCACCATTTAAGTGGTATGATATATACATCATAAAAAAAAATATAAAAAAAAACTTCATGTAATGACACACATTTTATATTAACATAATTTTCATCACTAAAAGCTACTTTTATACCTATACTATAAATACCAAATATGTTAGTATATTGTTAAAAGATGTATGTATAAGTTATAGTGATACAATATATGTTGTTAAATATTATTCAAAATCAACACTAAAATTTAGTGTAATTATATGAAATAAATATATACTTACATATATTGTATCTATAGAGTGACACTTTTTTTATGCATGTTGTCTGATAGTCGTGATGATTGCTTCGTTAACGGCTGTGATGGTTCAGTTCTTCTAGAGAGATACCTATAATAAAACGATGACTAGTGGAGGAAGTAGTAGCAACAGAGGCAACAAGAGACGTACTGCGTATTTCTTTGGTAATTTTCTTGAAGCCTACGACGAGTATGATATGTGGAAAATATTCCAACGATTCGGGAGAGTGTGGGAGGTTCTAGTGGCCAGGAAAAGAAACAAGTGGGGCCGCAAATTCGGTTTTGTTAGGTTCCTGGACGTCGTTGATGCCAAGAGACTCGAAGAATAATTGGATAAAATTTATATTGGTAATGCCAAGCTGTATGTCAACTTGCCAAAGTATCCGAGGTGGAGTGCCTTGCAAGATGAACGCGAAATGGAAAGAAAGGTTCCCCTCGTAGCAGATCGTCCAGGGGTGACTTCGTTTGCAGCGATTCGACTAGGGACAGTGCAGGCAAGCAGAGCTTCAACCCAACCACAAGTTAACCTGAAGTCCTATATGTAGAAGCAGTTCAAACAGGTATGAAGAGTGTAGAGCGAGGAAAACGGGTCTGGAGGTGTAAATCATCTATGTAGCAAGACAAATGAAACGGAGCATCCTTTATGGTGACAAAGGTTAATACACACTGGCTAAAGGATTGTTGGGTTGGAAAGTTAAGGGATTTAACAATGTTTGACAAATTAAAAGAGGCTCGACTTTTACATGATGCAGCAACCGTTAAGGTCAAATATATGGGAGATGATATGGTGTTGATTTCTGGTGCTGATGAAGAGATGCTGAACAATCTGAATCAAGAGAATGAATTTTCGTCCTTTTTCCACTCAATCCAAAAGTGGGAGCCCAATTCCATTCCTGGAAATAGATTAGTTTGGGTCCGGTGCATTGGGATTCCTGTTCATGTCTGGGGTGAGGAATGTTTTTCCAAAGCAGTGGGAACAATTGGCTCGTTGGTTGCTATCGACAATGAAACATCCTCTTTTAATAGACTTGACTCAGCAAGATTGCTTATTAAAACATCTGCCCTTCAACTAGTGAATACGCATTTTATGGCGAAGATCAATGGTGTAACTACGTGTGTCCGTATCCAGGAAGAGTTGGCTACCTCGGTTAACCAATGCAGTTGTTGGATGAGATGTAATCCTAATATGTTGGTGGCATCTAACGAAAGTGACGCAGATTTGAGTTTCAACTCATCCTCATCGGAGTATAATGAAGATAATATGAGTGTGGAGGAGGAGAACACTACTCCGGCGACTCAACGTCGTGTGGATAAAGAGGGAAGCAATTTGAATCTTGATCCCATGGTTCTTACCCAGCGGGTGGATGATAATGAAAATGACCAAAGGATAACTCATGTGATGGTGTGTAAAGGGGGAAGCGTACCATCATTGCTTGGGGATGGATGGCTTGACAATAAGATTGATTTGCTTGGTGGAGGATCAGGTTTGGGTTCGCCCATATTAATGAAAAAAATAGTAATTGGATATCAAGAGAATGATCTACATAGGGAGGCAGGTAAGTATGCGTCTGAGGAATGTTAGGATTATAGTGTACCAAGGTTTGACCTTTGTTATAAAGGTGGTAACCAGTTTTTGGAGGTTGTAGCTAAAGTGGGCTCCACTATTGGTTATGTGGAAAATGTATCAAGGCCCAGCTTAAGTGGTATTTCACTTATGAATAGTGTATATGGGCTGTCTAACCCTGGCCCATCTACGTCTACTATAGAACTCGCTCCAAGCCAAACCATCGTGGCAGAGTCTCCAGTTGGGATCCAAACAAATGCTATCACAAATCTCGAAGGGAGTCCGAGAGTGGTGGCTTATCTCAACCCCCAACCTGCTATTGTTCCATCCAATTCCCCATTGACTCATTCTCTCCCCCCTCCATATGACGTGGCAGACCAGAATCACACCCTTATTTCCAAAAGGTAAACGGGTTGCTTTTGTCAAGCGACATCGAAGAAAGGTTAGGTAAGAAGTCTTTTTGTTATGCAATTCAATTTCTGATGGAAATATTAGAAATTGCAATAGGATGTTCTGGTTAAAAGATAAGGTCATAGAGGCTAAGCGAGTCTAGGAAATTGGCAAGGCATTAGGCGTGACTTTTGATGGCAAGGAGGAACATATCATAGAAACATTGATTAATCTAGAGTCAAGAGATCAACAGGAGAGGCATAGGATAATTGACGAGTCAAGGGTGGATAATATAGATGGTAGATCATGAAGTTGATGACTCTTAATGTAAGGGGGATGGGAGGGAAAATCAAGCAGAGGTATATTAAAAGGCTCATAATCGAGGAAGACATTCATATCTTGTGCTTGTAGGAAACTAAAAAATAGGTTGTAACAAATGAGTTTTGTTGTTCATTGTGGGGGGACAACGATTGTGACTGGAGGGTGGTTCCCGCCATTAACATGGCAGGTGGTCTATTAACTACTTGGAGGAAAGACAAGTTTGATTTGGTCAATCAGTTTGAAGGTTTGGGATTTCTAGGTATCGTGGGTAGCTGGAAAGATACTGGTGTGAAAATTGTGGTTGTTAATGTTTATGCCCCATGTCAATCAATGTTAAAACGGGAGCTATGGGTTGAGATAATTGGTAAAAGGAGTGCTATTTCTGTATCTCTCTGATGCCTAGCTAAAGACTTCAATAGTATCAGAGTGGCGTCTGAAAGGGTCAATTTGGTGCACGAGAACCATAACCCGACTGATATTCAACTCTTCAATGATTTTATCTCCAATATGGAAGTTGAGGATATTCCTATTGTTGGTAAGCGATTCACATGGTTTAAGCCAAATGGTATGGTTAAGAGTAGGTTGGACAAAATCTTGGTTTCTAGGGAGTGGTTTCTTATTTGGCCTGGCTGTCTACAAATTGTATTAAATAGATGTATTTCTGACCACTGTCCAGTCAAGATGCAGGTGTGTAACTCGGATTGTGGACCAAAACCATTCCATACCCTAGATCATTGGTTTAAAGACCCATCGTTTAAGAAGTTTGTTGTGGACTCTTGGAAGGGAATCTCAATTCTGGGGTGGGATGTATATGTCCTAAAGGAAAAGTTGAGAGTGTTGAAGTTAAAGCTAAAATAGTGGAATCTAGAGTCCTTTGAGAATCCACAGGCCTTACAACAACGGATCGTTAGAGATCTAAACTACCTGGATAAGAAGGAGGAAAACCTTGGGTTGACTGAAGAAAAGATCCAAAAGAGAGTGGAATTGCAAAATGAGCTTTGGAAAGTGGCAATTAGAAACGAGTCGGTTCTATCACAACAGTCAAGAGTGAAATGGTTGAAGGAAGGGGACTTGAATACAAAATTCTTTCATCTCATGGTAAGCGAGGAGAAATAAAAATGCCTTGAAATGACTATTCATTGATGGTTCTTGGTCAAAGGATCCTACAGTAGTTAAGAGACATGTTAGAGATTTCTTTTATCAGAGGCTTCAAGAGTAGTGCCAAAATAGACTAAGACTGGATGGTACACATTTTAGATCACTTTCCCAAGATCAGAATGAATTGCTCATTGCTCCGTTTTCTAAAGAGGAGATTCGATCTGCAGTTTGGGAGTGTGGTAGTAATAAATGCCCGGGTCTTGATGGTGTGAATTTCAAATTCTTAAAGGAATTTTGGGAAACTTTAAGAGGGGATATATGTCGCTTTCTTATGGAATTTCATCACAATGGGAGAATGCCTAGGGGCACGAATTTTGCCTTCATCACTCTAATACCAAAGAAGCAGGATCCATAAAGGCTTGAGGATTATAGGCCCATCTCTTTGGTTGGGTGTACGTACAAGATTTTAGCCAAAGTTCTTGCCAATAGGGTCAAGCGAGTGTTGCCGAGTGTTATTGATGAGCGACAAAGTGCCTTCCTTGAAGGTAGGAATATGTTACATAGTGTGATGGTTGTTAATGAGGTTATTGATGAGGCTAAGAGGATGAAAAAACCTATCATATTTTTTAAGGTTAATTTTAAGAAGGCGTATGACTCTGTGTCATGGGAGTACCAACTATACATGCTTCAGCGCTTGGGTTTTAATCCTAAATGGATTGGATGGATCAGGGAGTGTCTCAATACAGCTTGTCTATTAGTGCTAGTTAACGGTAGTCCCATTGACGAATTCCCAATGAGAAGGGGGTTAAGATAAGGTGATCCCTTGGCCCCTTTCCTCTTCACGATTGTAGTAGAGGGGTTGTCAGGATTGATGAGGGAAGTAGAGAAGCAGAAGAGATTTAATAGTGTGAAGGTAGGAGACAATCAGGTTGAAGTTAGTTTGGTTCAATATGCAGATGATACAATGTTCTTTGGAGAAGCTTCTTTGCAAAACGTATTTCTGATAAAAAGTCTAATCAGATGCTTTGAGGTGGTCTCAAGGTTAAAGGTTAACTTTTTCAAGAGTAAATTTGGTTCCATTTGTGTGGATCATGCCCTAGTTGAAGATTTTGCACATCTTTTAAATTGTACACTTTTATCTCTATCGTTTCCTTATTTAGGCCTCCCCATCGGGGCAAATCCTAGGATTGTGGTCACCTGGAGGCCAATTATCTCAAAAGTTTAGAAGAAACTTGCGATGTGGAAGTATAAAGTTCTTTCTATGGCTGGTAGGGTGTGTCTAGTGAATTCTGTGCTAACTTCCCTCCCTCTTTATTATCTTATTTTTCTTCAAAATCCCAAATCAGGTGGCTAAGGAGATAGTTTCCCTACAAAGGCGCTTCTTATGGGGTGGAGTCGGGGATTAGAAGAAGGTTTGTTGGATTAGTTGGGATAAGGTGACCTTACCTAAGGCAAAAAGGGGATTAGGAGTAAAAAATATCATATTCTTCAATAGAGCGCTACTAACTAAGTGGAGATGGAATATCTTCCACCAATCCAGCTCTACGTGGGCTCAGGTTCTACAATCAAGGTATAGAGGTGGGCATAATCTGCATGCTCAAGCCTCCTCTTAGAAGGATTCTATATGGTGGAGGGATCTTTTAATGGTGCGTGATGGAGTTGAGGAGGATAATTGGTTTGATAAGTTGATTGAGTGGAGAGTTGGAGTGGGGTCTAAAGTTAGATTTTGGCTAGATAAGTAGGTGGGGCCTACTAATCTTGTAGTTGCATTCCCTAGATTGTTCATTATCTCTGATCAGCAATTTGCTTCTATTGTAGAGATAGGGGCAGTTATGAATGGAGAATGGGTGTGGCACCTCAGGTGGAGGAGAAATAGATTTGAGTGGGAAATTCCTTTGGAACAACAACTTTTGCGCCAAATTAAAAGTCACATTTTCAACTCCTCCTAGTGCGACTCTTGGAGTTGGGTGGTAGAGTCTTCATGGATTTTTTATGTTAAGTCGGCTTATCAGATCATATTAGCTTAGTCAGTCACTGTTGAAGATCACGATATCTTCAAGTTAATATGGTCTATCCCCGCCCCTCCTAAAGTTCTCTTCTTTGCTTGGAGGCTTGTGAATCGAGGACTCCCAACTATGGATAATTTGGCATGCAGGAATATATTACTTGGCGAGCAGGAATCTAAATGTATCTATTGCAAGGTAGATATTGAAACCACAACACACATGTTCTGTACATGTCCGATGGTTGACAGAGTTTGGAAACAGTGCCTCTCCTAGTTAAATTGTCCTGCACCTCTCCCTAGGCAGATTTTCAACCACTTTTCTTTCCTCCCAACACCAATTCAGAACGAGTCAGAGGCAGAAACCTGGCATATTGTGTGGCTGGCTACAATGTGGACCTTGTGGAGGTACAGTAATAAGTGTATCTTTGACGGTGGAACATTTAAACAAGGTAGTATAGTTAGTGACATTCTCATTTTTTGTTGGAGGTGGCTATCCACCCTCAAACCATCCTTTGCCTATTCTTTCTCTCAATGGAGTAGCAATCCTAGGCTGTGTATTTGTTTCGACGGGTGCGGATAGGGTAGCAGTTTCTAATAATGAGGAGATACAAATGTATCAAGTATTTCTATGTAATCCAGGAAAACTCTATGCTTTGTAAATGGATTCGGGTACCCCTTGTACCTGTTATATATTAATTTTGCTGTTTTAAAAAAAAAACATTTCTTGTAGTGATTAATAACAAGATATGGATGAATAAAAATTACAAAAAGAAAATAATAGACAAAAAAATCTTCATATATGTATTTATTTTATTAATAATTCTTATTTGCATGATTATTTTTTTTAAATTTTTTATATCAAAATGCCATGGTACTAAATATCACATCATAACGATTAATTGATTTGAATTTGGCAAGAGGACCAAAATTTTGTGTTTTTAAAATTAGAGATTAAATGTTTCTATTTTAAAATATAAGGACCAAAACTATGGGTTAAGAAAAATAAAGAGACCAAATGTGCAATTTAGACAATGATATAAAATAAATGGCAAGTTAGGCTCAAATTATATTAATTTATTTTTCTTTTATTTTGAAGAAATACCCTTTATTGTAAAATTAATTTTCACTATAAGAAATGTTATATATAGTGACATACAAAAAATGTAGCTATAAATACAATATATGTAAGTATAAACTTATTTGATATATTACACACAATTTTACTATTGATTTTAAATGAAATTCAACAATATATATCACTACAAGAAAAATGTTAATTTTTGACAGAAATTTTCGATAGAATAGGGTAAATTTCTGATGGATTTAAATCCGTCAAAAAAGTGGCGTCAGAAAAAAAAAATCCATCGAAAATAATTTAATCCGTCAGAAATTTCCGACAAAATTTTCCGTCAGAAATTATAATTTTTTTTTAATTTTAATAAATTTATTAATGTAACAGCTCTCATATTTGGCCTCTTAAGGGTTTTATTTCACAACAATTCACTTTTTAGCGTGTTTTATCCTTACTTGCGCAATTTCTGGGAAACTTCCCAGAAGGTCACCCATTCTTATACTATTGCAGGTCAAGCACGCTTAACTATGAAGTTCTGATGAATAAACTACCGAAATGTATATGTATGTTATGAGTATAACTTGTACAAATTAATTCATTTAAGTCATCCTTAAATATACAATCTCATACTTGTACTATAATAATAATATATAATAATTTTATATTAAGAATAATAATAATAATAATAATATATTCAATTATTCTTTATTTATATGTACTTACTTTTATAATTAACGTCTACTTATTTATATTTAAAATTATAATTTAAATTATTTAATTTTATAATTTATAATGATAATATAATTTATAAAATTATAAATATTTATTTATTACAACATACTTATAAATTAAATTTTAAAATTTTAAGTAAAATATTAATTAATTTAATATATTTATTTACCTTAAATCAAACATATAAAATTTAAAAAATATATTTATCCTTGTTTTATTTTCTAATTATCAAACATTAATAAAATACTAACTTAAAATCTATCTAATTATATCATAATATTCTCATATCAAATTGAAAACCAGATATTAGTTATACAAAAATATTAAGATCATATAGTAAATTGTCAATAAGATTTTAGTTAAATAATTTAAAATAATTAATGTTTCAATTATATTGTTAATTCGCAAATAATTTATTTCAAAGCTAATTAATTTTTTTATGTTAATTATTCGTAAAATTTAATAACTTTTAATTTAACAATTAATTGGATCGATGAAATTTAACACACACCATGAGTTATTGAGCGGAATAACTTTACCAAGAGTTATTTTGTAAGTTATCTTAAATCAAACATATAAAGTTCAAAAAATGTATTTATCCTTGTTTTATTTTCTAATTATCAACCATTAATAAAATACTAACTTAAAATCTTATCTAATTATATTATAATATTTTCATATCAAATTTAAAACCAGTTCTTACATTTTCGACAAATATAAATTTGTCGGAAATATTCTATCAATAATATATCTTTTCCTACAAATTTTTTTCATCGAAAATATAAATTTTCCGACAGATTTAATTTTGTTTTATAAGAAATAATCTTCGATTAATATAATATTTTGTATATATGATTTAAGAGTAAAGAATTTTCAATTTAATGGTTGGATTTACAAAATTCACATTTAATATAAAGTTATTGAGCGGTGTAATACTTAGTAAAATATAAAACTACTATTTATGTTAAATAAACTAATATATGCACTAATTATTTAATAGAAAACTCATGAAACACACAAATATGAAAATATTCATACTTGAACTTGCTTACTATAATTTTAAAGACAATATACTAACATCTCTAAGTATTTTATAAATATTTAAAAATAAATATTATTTATTTAAAATAATTGTTAAGATTGAAAATATTAATTTTAGAAGGATTAAATATATTTTAGTCCCTATAAGATGGGTGATTTTGATTTTGGTTTTTGTAAAAATTTTTCTTTATTTTTCATCCTTGTAAGATTTACAAAGATTGTTTCGTACTTGTAAAATGAGTAAAAAAAATTTCTTTGATTTTCATCCCTCTAAAATATAAATTCACTATTTTGATTATTTTAAAGTAGATAAATAATATTTATTCTAAAAAACTAAAAAAAGTTTAGAGGTGTTAAATATCTATGTGATAATAGTACGTAATTGTTGTAGGTGACACCTAAGATAATTATTTATCTTTTTTTTTTTTAAATAAAAAGTATTTAAAAATGATTACATAAAAAATAAGAATTAAAAATAAAAATTCCAATTTTAGAAAATAAAAAAAACAATTTTTTTTACAAAAACTAAAATCAAAACTTATTAATTTTATAAGGATTAAAGGCATATTTAAGCCATTTTAAAACGATAAAATTAAAGAAAAATATTTTAAAAAATAAAATTAAAATTTATTCATTTTATAATATTAAAAATAATATTTATAAATTTCAAAAAAAGTGATCATCGAATTCCCGAAGAGTTCAAACAAGGGACATCAGGAAGTGTGTTATAGTCTTAAATTTTCTGAGTAAACAAAAATCTTTCGGAAATCTCTGACAGATTCATATTTTCGTAAGAAATTTCTGACAAAAATATAAATCCGTCAGAAATTTTGGACGGAATCTTCTGTCAAAAATTTTTCGTCTGAAATTTTCGATGGGATTTTTCGTCAGAAATTTTCGATGGAATTTTTCGTCAGAAATTTTTTGTCGAAAATTTGTGACAGATTTATATTTTTGTCAGAAATTTCTGACGAAAATTTTTTGAAGGAAAATTTCATCAAAAATTTCTGACAGAAATATAAATCCGTCATAAATTTTCAACGGAAATATCTGTTAGAAATTTTCTGTTAGAAAATTTATATTTTTTGACGGATTCATATCCGTCGAAAATTTTCATTTTTCTTGTGGTGTATTATATGTCATTATATCCTATACATATACTTTTTAACAATATTCTAATATATATTATATCTATAGTGTAGATAAAAATGGGTTTAAGTGACAAATATTATATCATTATAAGATGTATGTCACTACATAACAATTTTTTTCTTTCTTATAATGTTTACAATATATTTTAATGTAAACTAGTCTTTTAAGAAGACTAACATTCTTTTTTGTATCTTTGGATGTTACCTCTGGTTAATTTTGTATTCTTGTTATCAACTTTTCAATATTAAAAAAAATGAAATAATTTGTTTATCTAGTCTTAAACTAACTGTGAAATTATTAAAACATGAGTTTGACTTTTGTACACAGCGAGCGTAAAAAGTTTTTTTTGTTAAATAACTAATTATAAATGATGGTAGCTTTGGTTTTTAAGATAATGTGTAAAAAATTCAACGAATTTATATCATAAATTATGATTAAATGATCATATAAAAATTCGTTAGACTATCGATACATGTATTACTTTCTCTTACAATATTCATTTATTATTTAAGATGTTTAAATTAACTATTGTGAGTGTAATTGAGAGTATGAATTTGGAGTGAAAAATTGATCAATTTACTCCATTTTGGCTCGACTTACCATCAATCCGCTAAAATGGGACATGTAGGTTGATTCGTCTAGTGATGGTGGGTTAAAAATATGGTTTGCCCTGCTTAAGGTTGACAAATGGGCTAGCTAATGAGTTGGCCACTAGTGCAAAAATGACCTACTGTAGCATACTATTACATTGGTAATGTTGTAACCAATGTAATATCTTATGTAGTGACATATTTGAAATTCAGACCAATCTTTTTAAAATTTGTTTTCTCATAACCAATGTTGTCACATATATACAACATTGCATAAGCTTTTAATTGGTGCTGTATGTGATACACAATATCGGATACGAGATAATTGATTTAATATGTTGTGGTATAATATTACAACTTCTTTTTCTTAGAAATTCAAGAATAAAATTTGGGTGCTTAGTAAGTGGAGAAGATTAGTAGGAGTATAGATAACCCTTTCCAAGTAGGAGTTAATGTTGTTTTGAAATTCAAGAATAAAATTTGGGTGCTTAATAATCCTGAATTTAAGAAGATGATCTTAGAAAAAGGACATACCAATACTCTTAGTGTTTGTGGAAGAACGTATGTAAAGGATTTTGATGATGCCAAAGAAGTTAAAGAAAACAAGAGGTCAAGTTAAAACAAGGTGATCAAGAAACAAAAATCTCAAAATATTTTAGATAAGTCTTGTCAACCTAGCTTAATATGTAAAAAGAAATCTTTAGAAATATTGCATAAAGTTCTTGGTCATTTAAAATAAAGAATTTCAAAGAAAACCCAAATATAATTTTTTAAATAAGTTTTTGAAAATAGAAGTTTCTCTATGTCTTAAGTTTTAACAGTCTGGTAATCGATTACCAGTACATGTAATCGATTACCAAAGGATGAAAACTCATATGTTCAAAATTCAATTATAAAAACGTGCTCTGGTAATCGATTACCCATTTCTTGTAATCGATTACCAGAAGTTAAAAATTTCAAAATTTGAATTTAAATTTTACAACATTCCAAGCATTTTGAAATTAAACTGTTGTAATCGATTACCAAGTCTTGTAATCGATTACTAGAGCCTATTTTATGGAAAATTTTAGAAAGACACAACTCTTCATGAAAAGTCATGACCTATGAAACAATCATCTATAAATACCAATAATTTTTTAGAAAAAGGTTACGAACTCAATTGTGAAAAATTATCTTTACAATCACTTGGCCAAAATCGTTTGCAAATATTATCTAAAGAGTTCTACTAGATCAAGAAAGTGTAAAATCCACTCTTAAAAGAGAGTTGTTATACTTCATTCATTTCATCTATTGATCTGTAAAGGAGAAAGTGTTGTTCTCCTTAGTGGTCTGTGATTCTCAACACAAGGAAAGGGAATTCCTAAGTGTTGGAGAATTTGAGTCTTGTAAAGGTTACAAGCATAGTGAAAAATCTCAAGTGGGAGACTTGAGAACTGGATGTAGGCAAGGTTGGCCGAACCAGTATAAAATCAAGTTTGCAATTCTCTTTCCCTATACTTTTAATTTTGATTGTGAAGTTTTTGCACCATTACATTCAAATTGTTTATGATATTGAATTTATAAGAAAGAAGTTAGAAAAACTTAAAAAGAGAAGAAAAATTAGATAACTTAATTCACCCCCCCCCCTCTTAAGTTATACGAGGCTACTTGACTAACAAGTGATATCAAGAGCAGGTTTCTTGTATAAGGCTTAAAAGCTTCAAGATTTGAAATGGCCTCATCAAATTTGTTATTTCTTGAAGGAAACTCTATTAATAGACCTGCTATATTCAATGGGGTAGGGTATCATTATTGGAAATCTAGGATGCAAATTTTTATAGAAGCCATAGACTTAAACATATGGGATGCTATTGAAATTGGTCCTTTCATTCCCACTATTGTAGTTGGTCATGAAATAAATTTTTTTCCCAAAGATCAATGGAGTGAAGATGATAGAAGAAAGGTTCAATATAACTTAAAAGCCAAAAATATAATCACTTCTGCTTTAGGAATTGATGAATATTTTAGAATTTCAAATTGTAAGAGTGCTAAAGAAATGTGGGATACACTTGAAGTAACACATGAAGGCACTAATGATGTGAAAAGATCTAGGATAAACACTCTCACTCATGAATATGAATTATTTAGAATGAATCAAAATGAAAGCATACAAGACATGCAAAAGAGATTTACACATATAATTAATCATCTTGCATCTCTAGGAAAAGTGTTTCCTAATGAAGATCTTGTTAACAAAGTTTTGAGATGTTTGAGTAGGGAATGACAACCGAAAGTGACTGCAATTGCTGAATCAAAAGATCTGACAACCATGCCTCTTGCCTCATTGTTCGAAAAACTCCAAGAACATGAAATGGAATTAATAAGACTGAATCAAAATGAGGAAAGTGATAAAAGAAAGAAAGGGATAACAATCAAAATATCATCATCTATTCAACAAGAAGATGAGAAAGAAGAAAATAATGAGGAAGATGGTTTAGAGGATGATGAGGATTTCAGTCTCTTTATAAAGAGATTCATCAAATTCCTTAAAAACAAAGGAAATCGAAAAAGATTCAACTTCAACAATAAGAGAAAAGGAGAAGACTCTTCTTCAACCCCAAAATGCTATGAATGTAATCAACCAGGACATTTGATATTAGAATGTCCAATCTATAAAAGAAGGATGAAAAAATCTAATAAGAAAAGTTTCAAAGAAAAGAAGGGGAAGAAAGCCTATATCACTTGGGAAGAAAATGACACAGATTCTACAAGTGACTCTGAAAATGAAGTTGTAAATTTGGGACTTATGGCCAATGACTACGAAAGCGAAGAAGAGGTAACATCTTCTAACAATGAAATCTCAATCTCATTTGATGAACTTCAAGATGCATTCAATGATTTACATAAAGAATCATTTAAACTTGCTAAATTAGTATCATCTTATAAGAAAACAATTTCAAAATTAGAAAACGAGATTTCAAAATTAAATAATGAATTAGATAATCTCAAAACTGAAATTAAGATGATTAATTCTAAAAATGAAAAACATGAATTTAAAACTAAGTTAGATACTAATAAAGCAAATCATCCATGTTTAACTTGCAATAAATTTAAGGAAGAAATTAGTAATTTAAGAAACACTCTTGCAAAATTTACAAATGGAAGAAATAATTTAGATATAATATTAGGAAAGCAAAAATGTATGTTTGATAAGACAGGATTAGGATATAATCCTCAAAAACAACAAAAGAAGAACAAAAATTTCTTTGTTCCCACACAAGTTACTAGTTTTCCTTTAATAACATGTTTTTATTGTGGGAAGCAAGGTCATAATTCTTCAAATTGCTATATTAGAAAGAATTTTAACAATCTCAAGAATTTGGTGTGGATTCCAAAAGGTTCTTTTGTTAATACTAACATTAAGGACCCAAAGAAAACTTGGGTACCAAAATCAACCCTTTCTTTGTCTTGAAGGATTCTAGCAACCAAACTTGGTACATTGATAGTGGATGTTTCAAGCACATGACAGGAGATGCTTCAAAATTTATTGACTTCACTCCTAAGAGAAGTGGACATGTAATCTATGGAGACAACAACAGAGGAAAAATACTTGGCATTGGAAAAATTGCTACAAATTTCTCAACCTCCATAGAAAATGTTTTACTTGTAGATGGTCTTAAACATAGCCTATTAAGTGTTAGCCAACTTTGTGATAAAGGTTTTTCAGTATCCTTTGATTCACAAAAATGTCTAATTGAACACAAAAACGATAAACAAGTCAAGATAGTGGGATTTAGAATTAACAATGTATATAAAATTAAAATAGAAAATAATCCTAAAAATTCTCAATGCCTCATGAGTAAAAATGATGAATCTTGGTTATGGCATAAAAGGATTGCTCACATAAACATGGAACACTTAAATAAATTAATCTCAAAAGATTTAGTAATAGGATTACCAAAAATAAAATTTGAGAAAAATAAATTATGTGATGCTTGCCAAAAAGGAAAACAAGTAAAAGTATCTTTCAAACCAAAGAATATAGTTACAACCACAAGACCCTTAGAACTCTTGCATATGGACTTGTTTGGACCTTCTAGAACTATGAGCTTTGGTGGAAGTTACTATGGTCTTGTCTTAGTGGATGATTTCTCTAGGTACACTTGGACCTTATTTTTTGCTAATAAAAGTGATACATTTGGTGTCTTTAGAAAATTTGCTAAACTAATTCAAAATAAGAAAAACCTTAAGATTGTCTCCATTAGAAGTGATCATGGAAAAGAGTTTGAAAATAAAGATTTTGATTTATTTTGTGAAGAAAATGGAATTGAACATAACTTTTCTGCACCTAGAACTCCACAACAAAATGGAGTAGTAGAAAGAAAGAATAGATCATTAGAAGAATTAGCAAGAACAATGCTTAATGATTCAAAACTTCCCAAATATTTTTTGGCTGAAGCTGTCAACACTGCATGTTATACTATGAATAGAGCCTTGATTAGACCTATTCTTAAGAAAACTCCTTATGAGTTATTCAATGGAAGAAAACCTAATATTTCACATCTTCATATTTTTGGATGCAAATGTTTTGTACTTAATAATGGAAAAGATAACTTAGGAAAATTTGATGCTAAATCTGATGAGGGGATATTTCTTGGATACTCTCTAAGTAGCAAATCATTTAGAATATACAACAAAATAACTATGACTATTGAGGAATCAATACATGTTGTATTTGATGAAATTAACCTTGTTTGTCCAAGAAGAGATGTTATTGATGAAATTATTGAAAAATTTGAAGATACTCATATTAATGAGAAAACTCTCAAGGATGACAAAGATAAAGAAAAAGAGGATTCAACTATACAAGAAGGTCAAACAAACATCAATCCTCAAAGAGAGTGGAGAATCTCAAGAAATCATCCTCTTGAAAATATCATTGGAGATATAACAAAAGGAGTAATTACTAGAAACTCTCTAAAAGAAGCATGCAACAATATTTCTTTTGTTTCTGAAATAGAAGTTAAAAATATTGATGAAGCTTTAAATGATGAACATTGGATTAATGCTATGCAAGAAGAGTTAAATCAATTTGAGAGAAATCAAGTATGGGATTTGGTAAATAGACCCACTAATCATCCCATTATAGGAACAAAATGGATTCTTAGAAACAAACTTGATGAACATGGTTTAGTCATAAGAAATAAAGCTAGATTAGTTGCTAAAGGTTATAATCAAGAAGCAGGTATAGATTATGAAGAAACATATGCACCAGTAGCAAGACTAGAAGCCATTAGGATGTTACTTGCCTATGCATCAATAATGGACTTCAAATTATACCAAATGGATGTTAAAAGTGCTTTTCTAAATGGTTTTATTCAAGAAGAAGTTTATGTAGAACAACCCCCTGGTTTTGAGAACTCAGAATTTCCAAACCATGTCTTTAAGTTGAAAAAGGCTCTTTATGGATTAAAACAAGCCCCTAGGGCATGGTATGAAAGACTTAGTAAATTTCTTTTGGAAAAAAAATTTACAAGGGGAAAAGTTGATACTACACTCTTTATAAAAAGAAAAATGAATGACATCCTTTTAGTGCAAATCTATGTTGATGATATTATTTTTGGAGCTACTAATGACTACTTGTGCAAGAAATTTTCAAATGATATGCAAAGTGAATTTGAAATGTCCATGATGGGAGAGCTAAATTTTTTCCTTGGACTACAAATAAGGCAAACCAAAAATGGAATTTTTATTAATCAAAGAAAATACTGTAAAGAATTGTTCAAAAGGTTTGGAATGGAGAATGCTAAATCAATGGCAACACCAATGAGCACTACTTGCTACCTTGACAAAGCTGAAGTGGGAAAATCCATAGATGTAAAGAAATATAGAGGTATGATTGGATCTCTCTTATATTTATCTGCAAGTAGACCTGATATTATGTTCAGTGTTTGTTTATGTGCTAGATACCAATCTAACCCTAAAGAATCTCATTTGAGTGCTGTTAAAAGAATTATGAGATATTTGTTAGGAACCACAAATCTAGGTCTATGGTATCCTAAAAACATGCCTTTCAATCTAGTAGGTTACTCCGATTCTGATTTTGTTGGGTGTAAATCTGATAGAAAGAGTACTAGTGGAACATTCCATTTTATTGGATCCGCTTTAGTATCATGGCATAGTAAAAAGCAAAATAGTGTTGCTTTATCTACTGCTGAAGCAGAATATATTGCTGCTGGAAGTTTTTGTGCACAAATACTATGGATGAAACAACAACTATCTGATTATGGTTTATCATTAGATCATATACCAATTAAGTGTGATAATACCAGTGCTATCAATCTCTCTAAAAATCCAGTTCTTCATTCTAGAACAAAGCATATTGAGATAAGACATCATTTTCTTAGGGATCATGTTCAAAAAGGAGATTGTGTTCTAGAATTTGTTGAAACAAAGAATCAATTAGCTGATATATTCACAAAGCCCTTACCAAAAGAAAACTTCTTTTCAATTAGACAAGAATTGGGGATTCTAGACTATACTCATATTACTTTTTGACTCTATAGGAAAAAGTTACAATTTTAAGGATTGTAATCGATTATAGGGTCAGGTAATCGATTACCAAAGGGAATATATAAATTATTGAAAATCTGAACAACTGTAATCGATTACATAGTCAAGTAATCGATTACCAGAGCGTATTTGTTTGTTCTGGCATAAATGTAATCGATTACAAAGTTGTGTAATCGATTACCAGTGCGTGTTTGCTAGTTCTGACACATGTAATTGCTTACAAAGTAGTGTAATCGATTACCAGTGTGTGTTTCACTTATCTGGGTAAATTGTAATCGATTACCATGGAATGTAATCGATTACTAGTGGCAAAATGCACAGAATCTGAAGAGGTGTAATCGATTACCATATGAATGTAATCGATTACACGACGCATCTGCACTTATATTCGTGCAGTTTCATCTTCTTCCTCATGAAAACACCCAAAGCCTCCGCGCCCTAACTCTCTACAAATCTCCATATCTTCCTCAAATCTCAACGAAATCAAGTCCCGTTTGTTCCATTCTTCATCATATTCGTTTCTCTTCAATTCTACCGATTGTATTTTTCAAAACAATCACTCAAATGGCGGAATCATCAAAACGTCGTAAGGGTTCTTCACGTTCAACCACTGCCGGCCGCCATCAACAGCCTCCCTCCGACGACGCCCCTGCTCCTACGAATCCAATTCCATATACTAGACGTGCTCTCGCTCTGTTCTCGACAGACGAACAACGAGATAGGTACTACCAGTTATTTTCTGAGTGAAATATTGTTGATCCCAAGTATATTAGTGTTGATTTTTTTGAGGAAGAATCATTTGAGTGTTATACTATTTTTAAAAATTCTGGGTTGGTGGATTTTATATCTATGAAGAACCCTGTTTATCCAGAATTAGTCAGGGTCTTTTACAGTAATTTGGAAATCAGGAATGGAGTTCTTTACAGTGAGGTTAAAAAAATTCCAATAGTGATAAATCAGTCTCTGTTCCGTGATTTATCAAAATTAAAAGATCAGGGTACTCTATTTGAGGGAACAATTCCGGATACATGGAAACCAGAATATTCCCATCCCAATGCCCGAAGTATGATTTGTGTGGATAATGCTGACATGACTGGAAGATTACTGGTTGGATCAATAAAATTTGATTATAGAGTCATGCATTATATAATTGTTCGGGTACTGCTTCCCCACACGACTAACCTTGCACAAGCTTCAAAGGAGGACTTAATTTTGATATGGGCTCTAATCACTGGCCGGGAATTTAGCTGGGCTCATCTGATTAGGAGTCGAATGAAGAAGGCCTTGCGGGTTAATGCTTCTCTTCCATACCCACATTTTGTAACTACTATTTTGGAACATTTTAAAGTTCCTATAGAAGATGAAACATGGGTTCCAGTTAAGAGGGTCTTTGAGATTGGGGCAAATGCAATTGCTTCCTTTGGGTACAAGAAAACACTGGAAAACACCTGGGTCAGGAAACGGGATTTTCAGGCAGTGGACACTGATGATAGAACTCCGTCACCACCTCCTCAAGATCCTTCATCAGCACTTCTCTCGGATGTTCTCAATGAAATTAGGGATCTCCGTTTTTATGTTGGTGAACGTTTTGATTCTCTTGACACTCGCATGACTCGTCTTGAGGAGGAAGTAAAATCTCTTCGCCACCCTTCCAAGTAGCTAGTTGACGATCTGTTTCTAATAGTTGTTCTTTTAGCTTATCTTATGTCTTGGACTATTTTTACTAAATTTCTGAACTTTTTGATTAGGACATATTTTGCTAATCTAGGATGATTCTGCACCTTTGACTCTCACTATTTTACTATTGGGATATATTTCAATTCTGTTCTGAATGGTGTTTGTTTATCTTATTCAATTTTTTATATATTGTCTCATTCCTTTTGATGTTGCCAAAGGGGGAGAGAAAAGGAAAGAAGGGTCCTGATCAAATATTGGATATTTTGAATTGAACAATTTAATCTGATCATTACAACTGTCTATTTAAAGTCAAATTTTTATAATATAAAATTAACATCAAACAATGATTTAATAAGGGGGAGACTAAGGGGGAGTGATCGATATACACTGTTTTATGTTTCTTTCCATCTACAGTATGTTGTCATCATCAAAAAGGGGGAGAATGTGGAAGAACGTATGTAAAGGATTTTGATGATGCCAAAGAAGTTAAAGAAAACAAGAGGTCAAGTTAAAGCAAGGTGATCAAGAAACAAAAATCTCAAAATATTTTAGATAAGTCTTGTCAACCTAGCTTAATATGTAAAAAGAAATCTTTAGAAATATTGCATAAAGTTCTTGGCCATTTAAAATAAAGAATTTCAAAGAAAACCCAAATATAATTTTTTAAATAAGTTTTTGAAAATAGAAGTTTTTCTATATCTTAAGTTTTAACAGTCTGGTAATCGATTACCAGTACATGTAATCGATTACCAAAGGATGAAAACTCATATGTTCAAAATTCAATTATAAAAACGTGCTCTGGTAATCGATTACCCATTCCCTGTAATCGATTACCAGAAGTTAAAAATTTCAAAATTTGAATTTAAATTTTACAACGTTCCAAGCATTTTGAAATTAAACCGTTGTAATCGATTACCAAGTCTTGTAATCGATTACCAGAGCCTATTTTCTGGAAAATTTTAGAAAGACACAACTCTTCATGAAAAATCATGACCTATGAAACAATCATCTATAAATACCAATAATTTTTCAGAAAAAGGTTACGAACTCAATTGTGAAAAATTATCTTTACAATTACTTGGCCAAAATCATTTGCAAATATTATCTAAAGAGTTCTACTAGATCAAGAAAGTGTAAAATCCACTCTTAAAAGAGAGTTGTTCTACTTCATTCATTTCATCTATTGATCTGTAAAGGAGAAAGTGTTGTTCTCCTTGGTGGTCTGTGATTCTCAACACAAGGAAAGGGAATTCCTAAGTGTTGAAGAATTTGAGTCTTGTAAAGGTTACAAGCATAGTGAAAAATCTCAAGTGGGAGACTTGAGAACTGGATGTAGGCAAGGTTGGCCGAACCAGTATAAAATCAAGTTTGCAATTCTCTTTCCCTATACTTTTAATTTTGATTGTGAAGTTTTTGCACCATTACATTCAAATTGTTTATGATATTGAATTTATAAGAAAGAAGTTAGAAAAACTTAAAAAGAGAAGAAAAATTAGATAACTTAATTCACCCCCCTCTTAATTTATACGAGGCTACTTGACTAACAGTGTTCACTCGGGAGCTACTAAGACGTATCAGGACCTTAGGAAGAGGTTCTAATGGCCTAAGATGATGAGAGAAGTAGAAGAATTTGTGTACTTGTGTTTAATATACCAAAAGTCTAAGGTAGAACGCCAGAAGTCTTTAAGACTTTTGTAGTCTTTAGACGTCCCAGTTTAGAAGTGAGATGGTGTATAAATGGACTTAGTTGTAGGTTTGCCTGAGATGTTTAAGAAATTTGATTCTATTTAGTTATGGTGGATATATATATTCACCAAAGTTACTCACCTTATCCTTATTGATATTAGATATTCCTTAGGGAGAATGATAGAGTTGTACATTTATGAGGTAGTGAGGTTATACGGATTTTCCTACTAGTATAGTTTCCAATAAGGAACTGAGGAGAGTAAGGCTTACGAATTTCAGAGCTAGATGTGAGAGTAACCGATGTTGTTCTTAGCAGGTAAATTTTAGGGACGAAATTCAAAAAGGGGGGAAGAATTGTAACACCCTAATTTTCATAAAATTATATTAATATTACGTAGTATTTATTTTAATGTTTTAATGTGTTTATTAGAAGGATTTTTAATATTATTTAGCTATTTGATATGTGGTTTATTTTTTATATATATGTTATTTTTACTAAAAAAGAGAAGTATATTTTATATTATTTATCTATTTTATGTGACCTCTATTTTAATATAAAACATTATTTTTAATTAATATTTGGATTATTTGCTATAAGACTATTTTTATGAAAATATGTTTTTATCAAGAATTATATTTATGCTATTTTTTAAAAAAGGAGGAAATTATTTTAATTATTTTATGAGAAGGGAAGGAGGGACGTAGAGGTCTTTTGCTAAATAGTATTATTATTATTATTATTATTATTATTATTATTATTATTATCATTTATTTTTATTGTTTTTAAGAAAGGAGTTGTCATGAGTTATTTTTACGCTTCTCACTTTCTCCTTCTTTTCTCACTCGGGGTGTGGAATAATTGTTGGGTAGCAGGATTGACCCTCAATCCCTTGCTTTATGAAAGTTTTCTGTTTTGCTTTCTGATTGTTCTGTTGTGTTCCTTGTGTGAATATATGTTCAATTTCAAGAATAGATATGTTTTTATATGGATTAGAGTGCCTTATGGATTCCTACAGGAAACCCTATGAGAAACAAGCAAATTTTGAATATTTTTTGTTTTGGCTTCTGAGTTTTCTGTTGTGTTCCTCGATGTTTGTTGAGTGTGAATATGTGTTTAATTTCAAAAATAGACAAGTTTTGATATGAATTAGAGTGCTCTATGGGTTCTTGTGGGAAACCCTATGAAGTGAAATTAGGGATATGATCTTTGGATGAATTTTGAGGCATTATATGTAAAATTGATGATAGATTCATGTTTTGGATAATATTTAAAGTGTTTTGAACAATTAAAATATTATATTAACTGGTTGGTTGTAGAAAATGCGTGAAATCATGAAGTTGAATCTATGGCCTTTATGCTTCGTATATTATGAATTGCGAATTGAATGGATATGATGTTGGATAATTTCTTGGTATGATTTATGTACTATTTTGATGTATATGACTACGAGAAGTTCTTTGTATTAGACTATGTGAATATGACGTGAAAATGTGAAAAGTGAACATATGATCTGTGATATGATATTATTAGATAATGTGACATGAGATATATGATGAGACGTGATAAGTGAAATGTTGAGTCAATGAAATAGTGAATGTGTGACATGTATCACGTGCAGATATGACTCCAGGTGTGCCACTTAGGCTGCATGCCAGTGATGTATTGAGCTATTCCAAGTGTACCTTAGGTCACCAGTGATGAAATGATCTATTCCAGGTGTGCCACTTAGGCCGCATGCCAGTGATGTGTTGAGCTATTTCAGGTGTACCTTAGGTCACCAATGATGTATTGAGCTATTCCAGGTGTGCCACTTAGGCCGGGTGCCAGAGATGTATTGAGTTATTCTAGGTATATCTTTGGTCACCAGTGATGTATTCTGAATTAACGTGCCCCCAGGTATGTTGCTGTAGCAGCATACCAGTGATGAGAAATGTGCAACTTCCATATGGCGCCACATGCATGCATTTATGAGTCAAGTCCATGACATTATTCCATGATAAGTGAATGTATATGTACTCTAATGTATCTATAACTTGAGAGTTATGCTTGGTTATGTGTAACTTGTGTGGTATTTGTTATGATTGTGTGTGTGTTGCCTAACATTTATTTCTACATCTGAATTAGAGTGAGATGTTTCTCACTCCCTTGTTGCTCTATGTTTATTTTTATTGTGTTGTAAATGATCATCAGCATGAGGATATTGGTGATGAGGTTTAAGTCTCATTGTGGGGTGTGCTTTGATAAGACATGTGACATCGGGGCTTAGTTAGGATTAGCATTGGAGTTTCATTACTGTTATTGTGTTTTGGAAAGATTAATGTTTTATTTTGTCATCATTTCTGCATTGGACTACGATTTGCGAAAATGAATGTGAACTCTCTATCTATGTGTTTTGGAACCTTATTTCGACTAAGAAAGTTTTATTTACTCAGGAATGTACTTTATATTTATTGTGTATTATGTATGTGGGGTAGAGGATGTCATAGATTGATTTCACGCCCAACGAGAACACTATAGAGAGTTCTTTAGAGTGTCAAAGCTCGACGATAATCGACTCTTGCCTAGTAGAAGGATCATAGGGAACCCCTAGAGCTTTCATGCCCAATAAGGGTCATCTACGCTTGGTGTGAGAAACCCCGAGAGCAAACTTTGCTCTTGGCCTTGACGACGCTCAATGCGCCCCAAGTAGCACCCGACAATGTATCAAAAAACACACATAGAAGAAAACATAGAATTTTGAGTCACACCCTAAATCACCAAAACAAACAATTTAATTGGTAAAAAGGTTCTATATCATGCAATTAATATTTTATATCACCTAATTTGCACATACAACCAATAACTTTTCTCAAAATCACATCAAGTTCCCTTAAGATTTCTTATGGGAACCCACAAGGACCGTAAATCATACCATTATCAACCAAAACATAAAATTAAGCATACATTAAATAATTCATGCCATCAATTATGAGTGAGAAGAGTAAGGAGCAAACAAAAAATATTAGGGGAAACACCTCATACATAAGCACACAACATACACAAGATTAGGGACCAATCCCACTACACCCAATATACAAACCCACACCTAGAATGAGGTTTTTCACTCCTCCTTACTTAGATAAGCTCTGGATGACAGGTGCACGACTTTGAGGTGATTTCCTTCCTACTCCTATTGTCCAATCTCTGAAACATGTAAGTGAAAATAGAGGTGTAAAAAAGGTTGATCAGAAATTTCCCCTTTTTCAAAAATCCTAATCTCCTTCCAACCTTCTAGTTAAAACACACTAACCATGATTATTTCAAAAATCTCTTTCTTTTTTTAATAAAATATTTTCTATCATTTAATAAAATGTCATATATTCCATCTAAAATATATTATATAATTAAAACCAATATTTAACAACCCATGTTAATAAAATAAAAATATCAAAATTATTAATAAAATTAAATACTTATATTATCTTTCATGAAAAATGGGATGTTACATATCTAACATCTCATCAGGCTTGTTGTAGTTTTGTTCTTGGTGTCATTGTTGGACATACTTCAAGGTCTTTTATTAAAGTTTTAGTTTTTTTTAATATCCATTTTTTATTTATTTTTATTTTTGGCGCAATGCTCAATTGAATATGTCATAGTTGTGTTTTATCCTTCTTGTTAGTATTAGCGTGTTTAATTGTTAAAACTTTTCTTGACCTTTCGTAATATATAAGGAAAATGAAGATATGCATGTTCATGAATTTCTTAACTCACAATGGATTTCTAAATCTCCCTTTTTAAAAACAAAAAAAAAATCTATTTTAAAAAGAATCATAATAAAAATGCATATATTCTCCAATTAAATCAGACAACAAAATAATCTCACAAACCTTTAATAATTAAATAAAACACACATGATTATCATTTAAAAAGTCTCTAATATCTTTTTTTGTAAAACTCTTTTAATTAATTAAAATGTCATTTTAATAATTTTAGAAAACTTAGGATGTTACATGAGTCTTATTCATAAATTTTTGATGATAATCTGTATTGATAATATTTCTTGATAATTGTTAAATCCAAAGACGATCACAGATCCTTTGAACTTAGAGTTTTAATGCTAACAAATAAAATGTTTTTTATAAAGAAAAAATGTTCACAAAAATGTCTTTCAATCATATTGTTGAAAAACTTATCATAGAAAGTGTAAGATACCAATTATTTGTAAGACATTGTAAATCAAACAAAGCATATAGTTTGTCTCATATACATTAAACGCTTATTATTTATTGAGACTAATGACAAATTAGTGCTTCATTCTTTAATAAATCAAACTAGAAGATTATCTCGAAACTCACAAATCTGTTAAAGAGAACAAGATCATATTTTTTGTAAGGACCAAAAACAAAGATCCCTGAAATCACAAAGACAAGTAGATAAAGTCACTATTGTTGTTATACTACATTGACATTACCTCTACAAGAGCTCCATTTGGTATGAAAAATGATAAGTAGTCTGTTTGATCTAATAAGAGATAGCATTTGGTGAAATACATGATCACATTAAATGAGCCAAAGATCATTTGCCATCACAAGGAAAGATGATGAAGACAGATGAAGCAAACTTGTGAGTTGAACTCAAAATGTTGTAATGATCATCTTCTCCAAGCTACTATATAAGAAGATTCAAAGCATAAGAAAGATAGGGATACTAATTTTATGTGATACATATACTAAAGTATAGAAACATACTCTATAAATTAGTTCTTTCTCTGTACTGGTTGTATAATGTCTAAGTGAGACGAACACAACACTTGGTGTAACCTTTATAATCATTTTTATATGGTTGAGCCTAGGGAAGCTTGTCTGAAAAAAAAATATTTATTTTGAGCCTAAAGAGGCTTGATCAAAAACAAATACTTGTTTTGAGCCTAAAGAGACTTGTTGTTAAAAAAAATGCTTGGGTAGTTGCTTGAAGAGACAAGTCAAAGAATACTTAGAATTGAGCCAGAAGTGACTAGTTGAAAGAATATTTGTATCTTTGTTTAAAGATAATGAAACTCAATCTTGTTAAATTAAGAACTTGAGGTAGTCTTGGTAGTTGAAACAAATCAGTATAAAAATTCACAATGTTCCATCTGACTCTTTGTACTCCATATGACTAGAGTTATTACTTCAATATTGAATATCGTGCAAGTTTCTATATACACTATTCAATCCCCTTCTAACATTTATTTTTTCTCCACAGTAATCTTTCTTAATAACTTTTATTGCTAATTTTTCTTGTCTTTCCAGTATTGGTTTGCTCATAGCAACCAAAATGACTCACTTGAGCAAGAATAATAACTATTTTTTTCTTTAAATAGTTTTTGTTAGTTTCTTCTTCCTCCTTTATTTTCTTATGCCTAAAAACATTAAAAAAATGCATTAAACTTTAAACAATCTATTAAAATAATAAAAACTATTTTTTAATATTAATTTTTGACAAAAATAGACCTCAAAAGCATATAACACTTGATAATTAATTTTCTAAATTAATTAAAAGATATGTGCATATCTGACAATTATCTAAGAGTGAAGATGCAATTTTATGAACACATATGTGCTTAGTGAAGCACGACATTGCTAAAAAATGAGGCAAAGACATGACAAACCAATCACAATGTGCTTGGAAGGCAAATCACTTGTGATTGTCTTCATCTAGCCAATCATGGTTATTTTGGTGCACAACACGATCATGTTGGATCCCTTTTATGCTACTTGGGATTTAGGTGATTGAATATAGTTAGGTTATATTTGATAAAAGAGAATAAGATGGGGAGATATAAAATAATTAAAGAATAATAATTTAATAGTTTGAGAACTTGAAAACTTATGAATATGTGATTTGAGAAATCTAAGCTAGTTCTTTTTCATTTGTGTAAGATTAAGCCCAAGGCTTAGTCATTCGTTAAGTCTAAGTGAAACATTTAGCTATTTGTGTAATACCAAGTATATATGAGACTTAGAGCGTGTTTGGAAATTTGCTTGAATGGTGTTGAACAAAAGCTTTGCACATTCTAATGCATAAACTAAGAAGTAACAAGTGTGATGGATTGAGTTGAACATGGGTTCAATTAGATGAAACTAAAAACCAAACAAACACTTATTCATTTAATAGTCATGTTTGTTTTGTGATATGCAATTAATTGAGCTCATACATTCTTTTGTTGGAGGTATTGGAGAGAAAATTCAATTTGGGAAGTCTCTATGATCATCTATCATGACCTTAGGTTTTGTTTTTTAGTTTGGATCTCCTTGTCAACATGTTGGGAAATGAGTACTCAAGCGCAACTAGGAAACCCTAATAGGACCTTAATGAATGTATATCCTAGTTGAGAGTGGTGATATTGGATACCCAAAGTGCAATGGTTCGTTGATTTCCATGTACTTTTAGGATACCTATATATGTGTGACTTGAGAAATTGAAAAGTGGTACCATATGCATCTAGAAAATAAGAACATAAAAGTCAACATTTTATATGTAAGGTATGTATTTGTGGGTTATGTATTGAATATATGTTATTTGTTTAGATGCTACTCAACTTTTCTTTTCATATAAAGGCATGTTGTGAGACATATTTTCACTCAACGTGTTTACTTGTTTTGGGGTAAAGGGTGTCACAGGTTGTGCAAGGAAAGTTGACAAGAAGGACATTCTATCTTAGCTCGCCTATTTTGGTGGGTTAGGTTGGTTGATCACAACCTATGACACCTTTTACCTTGCATGTCATAACACATAATATATTGAATAACTGAATAACCTTAAATATAATAAATAAACTCAAAATCATACAATTAGAGAGAATCACATTCTAACATAAACTAGACTTAGTAGAAATATTAAATTACAAAGAAATTAAAATTAAAATTCTTAAATTAAATAAAATAAATCAAATCCTAACTAGTCCTAACTAATTCCTTGGTGTCATGTGTCATATAAGAGCATAACCATTCTCTAAGGATTAAGCCTCGTCACCAACATCCTCAATATCATGCTAAACATCACCTACAACAACATACAAGAAGAACAACACAAAATAAGGGGAGTGAGAAACATCTCACTTTGGTTTACGGTGTAAGATGTAGCTAGACAGCCAATAACAAACAAGACATATATCACCATAACAAAAGCACATCAATCATATAATACATTCCATTTATTCAGAATATAACAACTAAATACCACATAGTATTAAGATGCATTATGTAATGGACATTGACTAAATGTTATCATGCATGTGGTGCCAGTAAAAATATCACATATCACACTTGTACATTGCCTCTAGTAATACACACAAAGTAGTCTAGGAGTACATGTTGGGTCACACTCGCATTAGAAGGACATACTACCAAGGTCTGATCGAGATAACTAAGTCGTGCAAGATACATCCCATGCTCACGAGGGCAAGACTGAGACTTCCAAATCGAACTATCCCCAAGATTGATTCCCAAGCTTTTACACAAGGGACCTTCCTTGGTAATGTATTCTATATCATACCCTTTAAAAATATTTTATGCATATGATGCATGTCAAATAGACTCTATGCATTACATTCACATGGTCTTATACCATAACACATCACAATATGTCATATTAATGACATACTCACACTATAACCAATTATTAAGTAATACAATGATTACACAACATCAATTAATATACCTCAAGTAAGAATTATTATGAGATTGTTTAATCATATATTAACACCTTAATCATAGCCATTGAGATCAATGTCACTATGAATTTCTAACAACTTTAATTATCATTGTCACACATTAAACCCTTAGATATCACTATCATTAGAACATATCAAGTCATTAACAATCAACTTATATAATAAAGGATTTGGAGTGTGGGTCTGCAAACAAGTCCATTTAACCTAATAAATAATTTTTTATCTTTCATATTTTTAATTTTTTTAATAAATTTTAGTTTCTCTTTAGCTTTTTAAACTTTGTTTTAATATTTTTATTGATTAATTGCACATTTTGTCACCTATATTTTAAGATTTTAGAAACTTTGCCACTCATCTTTTGAGTTTGTATATTTTACCATCCAATTTTTTAAAATTTATATATTTTATTATCTTATTAATTCGTCGTCTAACATTATTAATTGTCAAGTGACTTGACACGTTAACTACAATAGTAATGTGTTATTAAGGATTGATGCATGGTATACAAATTATGATGTGGTCGTGCACATGGCAATTGACATGATAAACAAATAAAATTACATATTTTATACCCAACTTTCATATTTTGTACCCAACTTTCATATTTTGTGACCAAACTTTCAAAAATTTTTTTTGCATGTTTTAATATGTAATTAACTAACAAAATTGTGACATATTATATAAAAAGTTATTTATTTATATAATTATATAAATGTAACATTATTAATAATAAATTGTTCATTAATATTCCATTTTAATTTTAATTTTCTTATATATAATTAGACTAAAAAAATATTAATATAACAATTACTGTTATTGATAAATAAATGGCATAAAAAAAATGTAAGTTCCAGTACAACAAATAGTAAATACAAAATGCATAATATGTCATGAGATAAAACAGGAAAACTGGAATAACCAGATATAGAAATATTAAAGAGAGAAAAAAAAGGCTTTTTCTGGTTTTTCATATTGGTTATGGTTGATCAATTAATATTAACGATGCTGTATTCTATTAAAATTTGTTAACGTAAACTATTTTTAATCAAATAATTTTTTCAAAAACTTTTACCTTATTTAATAAATAGACTACACTTAATGTGAGTTAAATACATGTAATGCAAGCTTTATTAAAGAAAAAAAAATACAATTCGAGCAAATAGTCATTAATATCTAAATATAAAATTTTGCAGTACAGAAGCAAAAGAACTAACTACATGCATGTCTTTTGTATTTTTATTTTAGGGCTACAAGTTGGGTTCTTATTTTGGACATTGAAGACACGCAGAAGGGTATAAAGCGAAAGCAGGCCCAATTTATTTTCAAAGTAGTGTCTAAACCCAACTCTGGATTCTAAATTAAATTTAAAATTGTAATATAATAAATAATAACAGTTTTAAAATTTATTTATAGCTAGGCCTGGTCCGTTTTATCATATCTACTTGTAGTTTCTTTTTTCCCTTAATTTACCACTTACCAATATATTTAGATTTTGTTTTTAATCATTTGATAAAAGCAACTTTACTAATATATAGCTAGTGGGAATCTAATTTTAGAATTAGAACTTAATAGTATAAATAAATTTAAGTTGAGATCACAATTCATTTTTCGCTGCATCACTTGTGAATATTTTAATTATCACAAGCTGGGAGGTATATAATATACACTCAACCATACAACATAACCCACAAATAATTGGTCTAAATGATATTTAAATTGGATCCCTTAAATACATGAACAAGGATTTTACAAATCATACGAAATAAATAATGTAAATATATATATATATATATATATATATATATATATATATTCAATGTCTAATTATCTCTTAATTAGATTACAAATACTAACAAATTTACATTCAAATGATTTCTTAATTAGTTTAAGAATACCAATAAATTATGTAAATTTGATGCAAATAATATTTTGTGCATAAGTGCATATGTAAGAGATTCATTTATTTTAAGAGTAAGTTTAATTATATTTATTTTACTTAATAATTTATTTTTGATATCAAATTTTAATAATGTAATCATTGAATTAAAATTCTTAATATATAAATTAAGTTTGTAAAATCTTTAAAAAATTAAAAATAATTTGATATTCTATTTCACTAATTCAAACTAATATATATTAAAATATATATATATATATATATATATATATAGGGGAATGCTAATGTACTCCCACTTATTTTTTAGTGGGAGTATGTTAGCAACCTACACCAATTTTTTAAGACAAAAAAGACACTCACTTCTTTTAATTTGGTTAATTCGTATAAAGGATATTATAGTAATTTAATTTAATTTTAAATAAAAATAAAATATTTTCTCTCTCTTATTAATTTTATTTTCCAAATCATTTTTCTCTCTTATTAAATTTCTTCTCTAACTCATTTCTCTTTCTTATTAAATTCTTTCTCTAACTTATTTATCTCTCTCCTATTAAATTCTTTCTTTAACTCATTTCTCTCTCATCTCTCATGATGTCTCCCCCTCTCTCTCTCTGAACAAGTAAAAATTAATTAATAGAAAAAATAAATAATTTGAAGAATGAAATTAATAAGAGAGAGAAAATATTTTATTTTCATTTAAAATTAAATTAAATTACTATAATATCCTTTATACGAATTAACAAAATTAAAAGAAGTTAGTGGTTTTTTTGTCCTAAAAAATTGGTGTAGGTTGCTAACATACTCCCACTAAAAAATAGGTGGGAGTACATTAACATTCCCCATATATATATCAAGTGAGAAGAATTTATTATGAGAAGGTGAGAAGGTTAAAATATAACCCTTAGATTAATTTTCTCTCACTTGATTAAATCCCAAATTTTCTCTCACTTGATTAATGTAAGGGTTATATTTTAACCTTCTCATAATAAATTTTTCTCACTTGATATGCTCCCTCTATATATATATATATATATATATATATATATATATATATATATATATATATATATATATATATTGTGTGTGTTAGAGTAGGAGTTTGACTTTATCTCTGCCTATGTTGGGTTTTGGCCTATTTCTACCAAAAGGAAAATTTCCATAATCAACATTGTCATCTGTACATAATCAATTAATCATTGACTAATTTTTTATTAAATTTCCTTTTGGGACAATAAAGCAAAACAAACACACTTTACAATACATATATATTTTTTTCCAATCAAGTTCACAAAAGATATTACAACAGTTATAGAGGTGTAAACGAATTATTTCCCTACTAAAATAGGTGTAATTGTGTCTAACCTAAAGTAATTTTTTAAAGAAGATTCCTTTTAAGGCAATAAAGCAAAAGAACAACACTTTACGATACACATTATTGAATTTTTTACTATTATAATATTTTTTTAAAAAAATTTCTAAAATAAACCCCCTCTGAATATTTACAAAATTGAACCTATATACTATAACGGTTTGGAATTTAGTTTTATGAAACCAAATTTCGAATGACATATTTTTATTTTACGTAAAAATTATTTTATTAATTATATAAGTTTATATATAAAATAATTTATAAATATAAAAATTAATATATTAATAATTTATAATAATAATAATAATCATTTATAATAAAGTAATAAATTTAATAATTTGTAATTTTCATAAATTATAATTTTAATGAATTACAAATTTAATAAATTATATAATAATAAATAATTTTAAAAATTTATCATTTTAATAAATTTTACTTTTAAAATTTTTTTATTTTAATAAGTTATAATATTAATAATTTATAATTTTAATAAGTTATGATATTAATAATTTATACTTTTAATAAGTTATAATTTTAATAGTTTAGATTTTAATATTTTATAATTTAAAAAATGGGTTTTATTTTTATTTTTTTAAAAATAAAAATTATATTTTATTAATTATATAATTTTAAAATAAAATATTATTATTATAATTAAAAAATATGTATATAAAATAAGACGTTATCTGTATTTGTTTATTTAAATAATTTAATTTTATGAAAAAATTTTAATGGTATAGAAAATTTTATAGTTCATATATAATAATAATAATAATTTTATAATATTAATAACTTTTAAAGAAAATTATAATATAATAAGTTATTAATATTAAAAACTGTTAATATTATAAAATAATAACATTATTAAAATTTTTATAAAATTATAATAATATTATAAAATTTTAAAAAATATTTATTATTAAAATTATAACTTATTAAATTTATAACTCAATAAATTTTTAATTTATTAAAATTATAAATTATTAAATTTATTACTTTATAAATGTATAAATTATTGATATATTAATTTTTATAATTATAAATTATTTGATATATAAATTTATATAATTAATAAAATAATTTTATGTAAAAAAACCAAAAAAAAATATGCCCTTCGGAATTCATTTTTCAAAAGTCATAGTATTTAGGTTCACCTTTTTAAATATTAGGAGAAAGTGTTTATTTTAGGATATATTTTTTTAAAAAAGTATTATAATAGTACTAAAAACTTCACACATTGATTGTTAAAAGAATGTTAATTTTTTTTTATGATTTTATTTATATTACTTTTTAATCTTTAGAAAATACATATTTTTAATTTTTATAATTATATTTTTCAATCTTTATTTGTCCATATGGTTTAAGATAGATTTTTTAGTCCTTATATTAATATATATTTCTTTTTAATCTTTTAATTCTCATTGTTAATTATAACGTTATAATTTTTTGTATTAATGTAACTGAGATATTAATTCAACTTTATGTGTTATGTGTTAAATTTATTTTATTGGAATTATTCTAAATTATGTCTCTATATGGGCTGATGCACCATAATAAATTAAAAAAAAATAAAAATTACAAAAATAAATTAATAAAAAAATTATTTACCAAAATAAATAATTTTTGTTACGTTGGATTTGGAGGAAGAAGAAAACGTCAGTGAATGTGACGATTTCTTAACAACAAAAAAAGAAAAGCTGCACGTGAAGATGTGGAGAGAGAAAAGTTATGGAAAACGTCAATACTGTAGACGTTTTGTGTAAAAAAATGAATTAAATAAAAAACGTTATTTGGATTGACGTTTTGTGCCTTTTACGTTTTATACTTATTACTATAAAAAAAATGACAAAAATGGCTAAAAATTAATTTATTTATACATTCAAAATCAATTTTAATAATAAATTTTTAAATAACGTTTAATATTAATATCTAAATAAATTTTTTTTTTACAAATTTAAGATAACTCTAAATTAAGTATATTAATGCATACTCACCTATTTCATACCTGTGTAGAGTGTAATATTCTAAATTTGTGATACAACATTATTAATATTATATATATATATATATTCTTAAAATAATACTTCTTTTAAATTTCAATTACCTTATTTAAAATAAATAAAATGGTTGTATTATTATTTTTAAAATTAGTTATAATTCATATTTTTAGAATAATATTTTAATTATTAAATATATATAAATATATATATATTCAATGATATTATAGATATTTATAATATTATAACAAACTATTTAATATAATTACATATATATTAAATAAATAATTAAATTAATTAGTATAAATAAATAATGTTTTATTTGATGTTTATTAAAATTAATAAATACATATATATATATATATACACTAACCAATTACATTATAAATATTGTTCATGAGAAATAACTTATTATAAATTTACATGATGTTATAGAAATATAAAATAAAATGGTTCAGTGGTTTCACTCCTTGTGCTTAGGCACTTCAAGTGCATGGTACTGGGTTCAAATCCTACATGGTCATATATTTTTTTTATACATATAATTAAAAGAAAAGGAACGTGGCAATAGATTTATGTATATATGCATCAGGTACGTGGCAATTTTGAAAATTTTAGTACGGGCCAATTTTGAACCCGGCTCACTAACAACCCGGCTCACCCGAGTTGAACCCGTGGTGAGCCGGGCTAACCCACCAACCCGTAAAAAAAAAAAAAACTCTATACTTATTGGGCTGCAGCCCATTAGGGTTTCATTTTTTTAATTTAAACTTCAAAAATCTATAGCTGCACAGCCTGCACTCTCACATACACACCCTTCCGCAACGCACAACCACCATAGTTGCTGCCACCAAACCGCATCAGCCACCATAACTGCCACCACACCGCACCAGCCACCATAGCTGCCACCACACCGCACCAGCTACCATAGCTGCCACCACCCCGCACCAGCCACCACACCGCACTGCATAGCTGCCACTGCACTACACCGCACTGCACAGCAAGGCACCGTGCTCACTGAGCACCGTGAGCCGCCGCACGCATCGTGAGCCGCCGCGAGCCACCGCAAGCCACCGTGCGCATCGCGAGCTGCCGCACGCATCGTGAGCCCATCGCTAGCAGTTTGTCAATTTGGTTTTTTTTCAGTTTAGGGTTTTACATTTTTTTTTAAATTAGGTGAGCCAACCTGTTTAACCCACCAACCCGTGGTGGGCCGGGCCGGGTTTAATTTTTTTGAGCTCACTAATAAATGAGCCGGGTTGGGTTAGCCCACCAAATGCTCAACCCGTAGTGAGCCGGGCCGGGCCGGGCCGGGTTACCCGTTTTGACAGCTCTAGTATCTGCAGTGGGTTACGTACGTGGCAACGGATAATTCTTCTTCTCTGATTGCAAAAATTGAATGCTTATATATCTATAAGCAACCAAACTTTGTAACGAATATGAAACTTGGTTAAGTGTAATTAAATCACCATTCCATTTTAACTAAAGTAATCATTACCGGGAATGCTATAAATAGGTTCACTTGGTAAAAATTGGAGATATCAAACTTACGGTAATACAGAGCAAGAGAGAAACGTAAGAAAAGAGAGAAAAAAAAAATAAGGAGAAAGAAAGAGAACAGAGAAGTAGGAGAAAGAAGTAAAGAAAGAGAGCAGAAAGGAAACACTTTTACACCGCTACTGTTTTTCTATAAACCTACATTTCCAGGTAAAGGGGAGGAGAACCTTATCTCTTTAAAATTTTATATACTACTATGTTATTTATTTATGTTATTTTCTTGATACATTTATTTAGTGGGGTGTCCCTAACCTCATTTATTTGCTTAACCTTTGATTATTTTTGTCTATAATAATTATTAAGGTGTTCATATTTTATATTGTTTTATTATTTTATAATGATCGTCATTTTTATTTATGTTATTGGTACTATTAATATATTCTTGTTACGTAAATATATTATAAATAATTTATAATCAACTATGATATAATTGTGATATCTTGGACTCGTCTTGTTATTATTTTTCATGGATTTATAAAGATAAATATTGTTCTATGGCCATAGAAGATAAAGTTTGAATTATTTGTAGCTGGAGGTTTGACCTTGGGGATTTAAATGAGTAAGAAATGAAGGTGAAATATCCTATTGTTGGTTAAGGTGAAATATCCTTTTATTGGTTGATATTATGATGATGCTCATTTATCCTGACTAGTCACTACAAGTATAATTCAAATTTTATTGCATCATGAAAATCTAATATATGATTTGTAAATATATATATATATATATATATATATATGTTTAATATTGATTATAAATAATTCTTTATATTCTTTTGAATTATTGTATTTATTGGATATTGTTCTTACTCCTCTCTTTTCTTTGTTTTTATAAATTAAATATATTACAAAATAGATGGATCTACTTTGGATTCCAGATCATTTTGCAGTTGATATAGCTGTGGTATTCCTTGGAAGGAATTGGAATGTGGAGGCTATTTGATGAATCTATTACAATTTTTGTAAATTTATTTTCACTATCAATGTAAATCTTGTAATAAAAGTGAAAGAAAAATATATTGTGTAAAATAATACATTATTGTAAATATTTTAGAACGATATATCATGTATTAAATTCACAAAATATGATTGTTCTTTACCTTTATCTTTATTAAAAAAAAGTATTGTTAACGATATAATTGTGAAAATATTATATAAGAAAATATATAATTATTATTATATAAATTGGGCGTTAGAATCGGGCGTTACATAGAGCCTAACGTGATGTTGGAAATATTGATTTGAAAACGTCTTTGCCTTTGACGATTTTATATACATTTTTATTTTTTTTAAAATTTATTATGGTTCTTATATAAGGGCATCTTTCTAAATCTATCAAAATAATTTATATTTTTATATCAATAAATATTAGGTTTTAACTTATAAATAAATTTGGAATGAAGTTAAACTAGCACAATTAATTTGTTGCAGATTATAAAAATTCAGTTGAAAATTTAAATTAATTAAGATAGATTCCAGTGATTTATTTTTGCGTTAAAAATACAGATTATGTAATTTTGTGTCCCAATTATTTGCAAGATATAGATGGAGTATTTATTTATTTGCAAGAATAAAAAATATTTTAGTTATAGTCGACGCTAATTTTTAGCCATTTTTGTCATTTTTTTTTATAGTAATAGGTATAAAACGTAAAAGGCACAAAACGTCAATCCAAATAACGTTTTCTATTTAATTCATTTTTTTACACAAAACGTCTACAGTATTGACGTTTTCCGTAACTTTTCTCTCTCAACATCTTCACGTACAGCTTTTCTTTTTGGTTGTTAAGAAATCGTCACATTGTAAATTATTTATTTTGGTAAATAGTTCTTTTATTAATTTATTTTTGTAATTTTTTTTTTTAATTTATTATGGTGCATCAGCCCTCTATATGCTTTATTTTTCTATTGTATTTCTACTTATAATATTTATTGTTGAGACACCTCCTTTTTTTACCTCATAAAATTAAAAACATTTATCATGTTAATACAAAATAGGTAATATGATTAAAAAAAATTAATATAGAGATTAAAAAATTAAAAGAAAACTACAATATAAGAACTTAAAAGATTAAAAAAAAATTACAAGTACATAACCTTAAAAAGATCTATATCAAATTATAAAGACTAAAAAAGATTGAAAAAAATAAATATAAAAGTTAAAATATTAAAAGATAAATTAAGTAAATTATAGGAAAAACTATTTTAATATTTAAAAAGAAATCAAAGTAGCTAACAAAATATATCACAACAGTGTACAATGCTGTAAATGAATTATTTCCCTACCAAAATAGGTGTAATTGTATCTTACCTAATTCATCATTGCCTACAACAAGACAATTCATTCTTCAAGGCATTGTCAAGCGAATTTTACACAAAGGGAATTTTTTTTTTTTTTAAACTTGTCGAAACTTTTATATTTCAAATTAATTCTCGAAATGTTAAAATGCGTATACATACATACTAATATTTTAGCATTAATTAGAGAAAATGTTAATTTATAACTAAAATATGAATAAATAAATGTTTTTGAATTACAAATTATATTAAAATTAAAATTTATAATAAAAATGTTTTTATCATAAAAATATATTTTAAGTTTATAATAAATAATTTATATAATAATACAATATTATTTTTATTTAATGATAAAACTTTTAAAATATATTGAAATTCATTTCAAAGATTGAAATGGAGAAAAGGTGAAAGAAATTCTTAAAAATAGAAAAAAGTAGTAAAGAATGTTCCCGTTGATGTAGGACCTAATTCAGTAGACACATTCTTTATTGATTCTTTTACTAATTTATTATTGAAAAAATGAGATTAATTTTTGCATTTATTTATTAACTTGTAAATACAGAATTTGGAGATAGGGAAAGAAATAAAGAGATTGCTAAAAAGGTAAAAAGAAAGAAAGAAAAAGAAAAGATGATGTATATAAATCATTACAAAGAATTGTGATCATAAATACATACATCAATTATTAGACATATTCTAGAGTGAACCATTTTCATTCATGATTCACATGCTCCACAATTTATAACCTTTCGATTAATCTAAGAATCATATTCTTACAATACACCTTCCACACAGGATTATATCTTTTCCATTTACGGTTGTCAAAGCAACATTAACCACCGCATCGTTAACCCCTTTCACTCCTCGCCAACAACCAAGCCACTGTCATTGTTCCAATCTTGTCCAATACTGACTGCATTTGTCAGCACGCTCATTCAAAGTGCTTGTAAAACCCCATTTTTCTTAAAAGATAATATAATTATTTTATTAATAAGTAGTGTTTTTATTTTATTAACATGGGTTGTTCAGTATTTGTTTTAATTAATTAATATTTTTTTTAATATAATATATGATATTTTTATTAAAGATTATTATAATATTTTATTAAAAAAGAAAATAATTTGTAACTATGATTAATATGTTTTAACTAGAGGGTTAGAGGGAGGTTATAAAAATAATTTTTTGATCAAACTATTTTACTATTCTATTTTCATGTACACACTTCAGAACTCGAAGCATAGAAACAAGAAGAAAATCACCTTGAAGCTATGCATTCATCATCTAGAGCTTATCCAAGTAAGGGTACAATATGGAATAAATAGTTTTTTTTTAAAGGTACAATATGAAATACACTATTAAGGAAGGTTCCTTACGTAAAAGCTTGAGAACCAACTTTCACTAGTGGAAAAAAGACTTTTAAAATCGGTTATTTTTGACTTTTAAAATCGGTTCTTTAACCGATCTTAAAAGAGCCGATTTTAAAAGTTAGACTTTTAAAATCGGTTAAACAACCGATTTTAAAAGTTAACTTTTAAAATCGGTTGTTTTATAACCGATTTTAAAAGTCCGGATGTGGAAAAAAAATTAAACTGGAACGGCCGTTCCAAAACCGGAACGGGCCGTTCCAGTCTGATCGAAAGGCCTAAAAGGCCACTTGGAGAACGGACCGTTCTCCAAGAAGAACGGGTCGTTCTCCTTGCAGAACGGACCGTTCCAATTTCGAACACAACTAGATCTACAACACAGAAACGAGAAATCATGAAAAAACGAAAAGAAACACAAGAAGAACATGAGAAGATGAAAATGAAAACGAAAGAGACAACGAAATTTACCTTATTGGAGACTAAATGAGAGCTTCAGGGAAAGATTGAAGAGAATGAGAATGCATGGGAATATAAAAGATTTATGACGATACTTTTAAAATCGGTTCTGGAATAACCGATTTTGTATACTACATACAAAATCGATTTTGAAACAACTGATTTTAAAAGTAGTACTTTTAAAATCGGTTATAACAGAACCTATCTTAAACGTGGCACTTTTAAGATCGGTTATAATATAACCGATCTTAAAAGTGCCACTTTTAAGATCGGTTCTTTTATAACCGATCTTAAAAGTACTTTTAAAATCGGTTATTTTGTAACCGATCTTAAAAGTACTTTTAAGATCGGTTAAATTTCAACCGATCTTAAAAGTGTTCATGTTATTTACAAAATTGCCACCGCTTCACTTTTAAGATCGTTTATCTTGTAACCGATCTTAAAACTCCGATTTTAAATCCAATTTTTGCACTAGTGTTTAGGGATAACTCGGTTTAGAAGTCTGAGTCTTGCCATCGTGAACATGGAATATATCTTGCGCGACTTAGCTATCTGAGCCAAATCCTAGTAATATGTATTTTTAGTGAGAGAGTGCGTAGAGGGTGTAATTTGACATCTACTCCTAGACTACTTTAGTGAGTTGTTAGGGGCAATACACAAATGTAATCTTTTTGCTAGTATCACATGCATGATAGCATGTAGTTCATGCCCATCGCATATGCAATATAATCATATTTGTTGTTGTTTGTTATGTTATGAATGAATTAAGTATGATGATAATGTGTAATTATGTATGTTTTCTCTTACTGTATGTGTTGTTTGTATTTGGCTAATCGATTTGCATTCTTGCATCATGAGATAGAGTGAGATGTTTCTCATGACTCCCTTTTCTTTTGTGTTGTTTCCTTGTGATTTCTGTAGTTGATCATCAACATGGTGCTGAGGATGTTGATGAGGCCTAGATGTCAACATTGGGTTTTGCTCTAATAGGATGCGTGACACTAGGGAATTAGTTAGGGTTCGATTTATATATTATTTAATTTGAGTAGTTTAATTTTAATTCCTTTGTAATTTATTGTTTTCACTAAGTCTAGTTTATGTTAAAATGTGATTCTCTCTACCTGTATGAATTTGAGCTCATTTATTACGTTGAGATTATTCGGTTTAGATTATAATATATGTTATGTCATGGAAAGTAAAAAGTGTCACAATGCTTAGAATGATAATGGATGGAAGGATTTTCACTAGCGAAATCTACTATGGAGGAGGATAAGTTTGCGTTTGCATGAAATATCCAAGGGGTCCCCACTAGTTACTTCCCATGAAGTCCATCACAATAGATCTAGTGGATGGGGTTTACTATAGCTGTGGATCTAATGGACTCTATCGATGACAACGGTGACAACAACATCAGAGGAGTTTTGAATAGATGGGTTGTTACAAGAAAAAGAAGTATGGGGTAGGAGTGAATGAGCTCTGCGGAGGCAGTAGATCTAAAGGAGAGTCCTATGACAATAAATCTAGTGTATTCTATGACGACATAGGCAATGGAGGCTCTGACGGTGGCACAAATAGTGAGGCTTCGACGATGCAAATTAAGGCAATGAAGGAGCTTAGTTGATTTAAGAAAAAGAATAATATTGTATGGGAGGTGCACCATAATAATGTGAGTATGAGATTAATCTTAAGGTTAAAAATTGTGGAGCACCATACACCACTTGAGAGAGTGGCTCACCCTAGTCACAGTCCAATTATTATTACAAAAAAAATATACTTAATATATGTGCTAACTATCCCAAACATAAACCCTAAACCATAAATAAGTAACCTAGTCAAAGTAATACATAAATTCTACTTTATTCCATACAAGTATAATTAAAAATGTTTTTCAAGTTCATTATCTATTTGTCAATTTTCACAATTGTGACATTCTATGCCGAATAATTAAATAAAAATTTAAATATTAATCAAATTTTAAAATCAACAAACTTGAATAATTAGAAACTTTTAAAGAATTAATACTTAATAAAAAATTCACAACACTTTTCAACAACTTTATTAAATAAAGAGAACACACCAAAATAATGTGAGAAATTAAAAACAATTCACAAATTGCCTAATTAAACCAAACTCGAACATGTAACATGATTAAAACAACTTAATTAATTTCAACTAAAATATTAAAACTAAAATCTTTGCCTCAATGTCACACTAATAAAAGAAAAACCCTTTTTAAGCCTCTACACCATCAAATACATCTTCATGTACCTAATTTATTCCTGTAAATGGAAATCAACCCAAACACAAGTACACAAACATATGGAGTGAGAATACATTCATCTACAGAATAATCACACACAACTACAACATAAATTACATCTCAAATGCATATAAACCTTCATCTAGACATCCATAACAATCATTGCCATACATTCTATCCTCATATATAACCAACAAGTAATACAAATTATCTCAATTATAAGATAAAGTTCTTGCAATGCATGCCCCTAACTCTATAAAGATGTGGTACCAATTTCCTCCTCCTCATCATGAATACAAAATAGCCTAAGAGTCATGGTATGAGACCACCTATCTATAGTGATCCCCCTGATCCACCCCTCAACTAGGAGATATCTATTATGGTTTTGCCAAAGTGTTATAGCTAGCCATGGTTGTCTCCTATTCGTATTAGAGGTTCTCCACCATAACACCCATAGGACATAGATAGGTGACCTATAATGTCCCATTTACATAGATTCACACTATTATGCAAATAAACTATGTACGCATGGGCCCAACCATCACATCGCAATAATACAATATGCAATAATCAACTTTCTTATCACCTTAATTATCAATTTATTTGTCAACATAACATTATATGGGAAAAAGGTGTGGTTCCTAGTGAGGTTAGACTCGTGTCCAACATGGAAAGGTTATAGACCTCTCTATCTTAATCTTGCTCGGGGTGGTTATTCCCATGCTTGACGTCAAGGAGTTAAGGACCCCTTTGAAACCCTTTCACCCGGTGTGGTTTGGGCCACACTTGGCATCTTACTCTATCAAAAATTAATGTTAAACGGTGTTAGACGCAACACCTCACGCCCAACACAGAAAGGTCTAGAACCTCTTTATAAATAGCCTTATGCTCAGTGTGACCATTCTCACACTCGGCTCGGTCATAGAGTTCACACTTCGCAGGCTTGCGATCTGCATAATTCATCCTCCCTAATACATCTTTACACATCATTTTACTCTATTTCTCTATTTAATTGGTCAAATGCATACTTGTCATTCACATATCCCTTTATCATCAACAAATCATACAAAACATTCAACTCAATCAAAACCTCAATATATACTTGCATTACCTTAATCCATCGCTACTTCAATTCAACACCAATATGTCAATCCAACATTTATTAGTACACAAATTCATGAATTATAATAAGAATTAGTCATCAATCCATTCATATGTATTTACATAGATTAAATTCATCAACCTAAGTGGCTTAAGGATCACCTCTCTACCCCTATCGCTCATATATGTCCAAGGATGTGACAATCTCACCCTCAACACTTGAAATGATGATCTCACGATTCAACATGATTTCCATAGTTTCGACCTCTATTTTGCACCCTCCTTGATGGTCTCCTCTAAGTTTTCCTCTACAAGTGCTCTTGTAACGACCCGACTGGTCACTACACACAGCACAACACATAGAATACTACACAGAAACGAATAAGTATATACATATAGGATCTAGAATATATATATATATATACAAGGTCAAATCCGTCTAGAATCAGAGTGTACAAAATACATCCAGCAAATACTAACTAAGTAGCTAAATACATCAAAGGAATAAAACTTCATCTGCCAGCTGTAGACCTTCTTCAGCAAAACACCAACCTAACCCTGCCCTGCTCCCATACATAGTATGATCATCGCAGTCCAAACCACATGGAAACAACAAAGGGTAAGCTAGTGAAAAGAATCATCATACATATGTCATATATGAAGGATAAACAACTACAACTATCAGCACATCGACCAGCTTAACAATATCAACTTAGCATATCACAGCATTCAGCAATAACAGCACCGACATAGCGGCTATAACAGCACCACAATAGTGGCTAATAATAGTACCGGCATAGCGGTTATAGTACCACAATAGTGGCTAATAACAACACTGGCATAGCGGCTATAACAGCACCACAATAGTGGCTAATAACAGCACCGGCATAACGGCTATAACAGCACCACAATAGTGGCTAATAACAGCACCGACATAGCGGCTATAACAGCACCACAATAGTGGCTAATAACAGCATCGACATAGCGGCTATAATAGCACCACAATAGTGGCTAATAACAGCACCGGCATAGCGGCTATAACAGCACCACAATAGTGGCTAATAACAGTACCGGCATAGCGGCTATAACAATACCACAATAGTGGCTAATAACAGCACCGGCATAGCGGCTATAGTACCACGATAGTGGCTAATAACAGTATACATCTCAGCAAAGCACAGCAATATCAGCATCCAGCACAACAATATACATCAAATACAACTTTAAATTAGCATAAACAACATTCGGCACAGCTCAGCTCATCGTCTAACAACAATTATCAGCAAATTTCAGCACATAAGACATCATCTTATCCGCGCCTGGTGCACTCATGATCGTGCCCAGCGTGGCACAACCAGAGAACACCAGGGGTCATCGCGCCCGGCGCAATTCCTATTGCGCCCGACGTGATAGGAGGCAGAGACCTCACGAGGTTTCATACGCCCGGCGTGCAAACCCGCGCTCGGTGCAAGGTAAGTAGAGACCTTCCCAGTGTAACATCCCAAATTTTATATTTTATATTTATGGAAATTATTTTTCTATAGTTATTAATTAATAAAATAGAATCACCTAATATTTATAATTTTATTTTAAATCAAATTCTTAAATTTTAGTATAATTAAAATACTAGTATTTTATTTTATAAAATCTTATGTGCAGTAAATATATACATACATACATATATATATATATATATATATATATATATATATATATATATATATATATGTGTGTGTGTGTGTGTGTGTGTGTGTGTGTGTGTATGTGTGCTATCTAATTAGATTATAAATATTATCTACGAAAAATAACTTATTATAAATTTGCATGATGTTATAAACATATAAAATAAAATGGTTTAGTGGTTTAACTAGTTGAGCTTAAGGACTATATGTACTGGGTCCTGTGTTCAAATCTTACCATGGCCTTATATATTTTTATAAATCAATTAAAATTAGGAAAAGATAATAATAATAACTTTCTCAATGTAAATAAGGATGCATATATGCGTAAATGAATCATAGGAATGCTTACGTGGTGTTCTCTCCTGTTCCGTATGCATACGTGGTAAATATTCTCCCGTACCATCCCTTTAAAATTATATATATTCCTATATTTATTTATTTGTTTTTTTTTATGTATAATTATTTAGTGAGGTGTCCCTAACCTTATTTATTTGCTTAAGTTATGATTATTTTTATCCATATTAATTATTAAGGTGTTTATATTTTATATTGTTTAATTATTTTATAATGATTGTCACTTTTATTTATATCATTGGTATTCTTAATATATTCTCTTTACGTAAATATATTTATTGTAAATATATTTATAATCAACTATAATATAGTTGTGCAATCTTGGACTCGTGTTGTTGTTATTTCATCACGTATTTATGAAGATAAATATTGTTCTATGGCCATAGAAGATAAAGTTTGAATTATTTGTACCTGGAGGTTTGACCTTGGGGATTTAAATGAGTAAGGAATGAAGGTGAAATATTCTATTGTTGGTTAAGGTGAAATATCATTTTATTGGTTGATATTATGATCATGCTCATATATCCTGACTAGTCACTACAAGTATAATTCAAATTTTATTGTATCATGAAAATCTAATATATGATCTGTATATGTATTTATATATATATATATATATGTTTAATATTGATTATAAATAATTCTGTATATTCTTTTGAATTATTATATTTATTGGATATTGTTCTTACTCCTCTCTTTTCTTTGTTTTTAAAATTTAATATATTATAACATAGATGGATCTACCGGCCATACCAGGTCCTTTTACAGTTATTATTACTGTTGTCCTACTTGGGAGGAATTGGAATATGGAGGCTATTTGATGAATCTATTATAATTTTATTTGTTATTGTAAATTTATTCTCACTACCAATGTAAATATTGTAATAGAAGGGGAAGAAAGAAATAACGTGTAAAATAGTACGTTATTGTAAATATTTTAGAACGATATGTCATGTATTAAATTCACAAAATATTCTTTTTCTTTATCTTTATCTTCAAAAAAAAAATATATTGTTAATGATATAATTGCGAAAATATCATATAAGAAAATATATAATTATTATTATATAAATTGGGCGTTACATTAAGTGGTATCAGAGCAGGTCGATCCAATCGGCCGTGAGTTATGAGTTTACCGTGCTTGTTTGGTAGAGTTTATAGTTTTTAGCGAATAAATCCAAGGAGGTTTTGAATGTTTTGAGGAAAGGTCAAAGTGTGCATCTTTGTTATTTTTTTATTACATGATTTGGAAGTTATAAATTATTCCTAACTAGGAGGCACTGCCACCTTTACTAGAATTAATTTATATTTTCTTTATTACTTTTAAATCTTATTATATGATTTATTAAATTTGATGCTTATATATTGATTTTTTTATGGGTTAGGTTGAATGAGGGTTTTATTTTAGTTTCTAAGTTCTTGTGCTAAATATGTAAGTTATTTTGGTTTAGGATTGTAGGAAGAAGCTTAAATAATGGTTTGAAAGTGTTTTAAGGTATTTTTGGGGCTTTAGACTTTGGTGCGCTCTTTTGCTGATCCATACATGGAATGTCTTAGCTGCAGTTTTATTGTGCCAGTACAAGTATTATATTGACAAAGTATTATATTGACAGAGTTGAATTTTATGATCTTCATAAAAGTTGTAGTCTTGGATGTTATCTTTTTAAGGGCACCAAAATCAGGTACAATGGAGATCTAGAACTTCTGTTATGAATATTTTAGTGAGCAAAGGTCTAGCTGTTAGCGCTGATTATATCTATTACAATTTTTGAAATTTTTAGCTAAGTATATGATCATTTTAGAATTTCAAGTCTTCATAAGAGTGATAGCTTATCCTGTTAGCTTTCTTTTGGTAATAGGTTTGAGATCATTTGGTGATAGTCGGTATAATTCTCTATGTATCATTTTCTTTGATAGTTGATAAAGGGATATATATGTTATCATGATATTTTTGAGTTATTAGGAAATCGATTTTATTCTGAGGTGTTGTCTTGTGGATCAAAAGTTTCTTTAAGGTTGTATGATGTTATGTGGAAAAGGCTGTTCATGTACATGCTATACGGAGTAAACAATAATTGATTCATACATGCTTAAGGATGGTATATATGAAGGTTTAAAGTAGGTATTCTAATATGATTTGATATGCATGTATGTTGATGTGGATAGATAACCTTAGGGATCAATTAATGAATATTTGTGTGTTTAGTGAGATTGACCTTAGGATGTGATATCATCATATTGGAATTGAGGGTGAAAATATATTCAAGACAACTTTACACCAAGCTATTTAAGTATGAATTTCTATTATATGAAGTAAATTTTCTAGGTTGTGTAATTTCTAGTGGAGATATAATGTAGATCTATCTATGGTAGAAGTTGTGTTTAATTGAGAGATACCTAAGTCAATTAGTAAGGTTAAAATTTTTCTTGCATTAACTTATTAATATAGGAGGTTTATTGAGGAAATTTTTAAGATAACATTACTTTTGTCTGAATTAACCAAAAAGAGAGAGTTGCCTTTATGGAATAGTAAGTGTGAAAGTAGTTTTCAAACTCTTAAGGAAAGATTGCCTAGTGTTAAGATTATCGGATTCTAGTAAGTGTTATGTGTTATATAGTGATGCTTCGAAAACAGGTTTGAGTGGATCGTTGATGTAAGAAGGAAAGGTAGTAGCTTATATTTCTAGGCATCTAGGTATGGAGAAAAATTCATGAGAAAAATTACCTTACCCATAACCTTGAATTAGAGATTGTAATATTTACACTTAAGATTTTGGAGACATTACTGGTATGATTCTAAGTTTGAGATATTTAGTGAGCATAAGGATCTTACATATCTGTTTGATCCAAATGAGTTGAATATGAGACAGAAGAGATAGTTGGAAACTGTTAAGGATTAAGATTTTAATTTTAGTTGTTATTTGGAAAAAGCCAATGTGGTGATCGATACTTTGAGTACGAAACCTCTATATATATCTCCCCTTATGGTTAAAGGGATGTATCTTTTAGCTCACATTAGGAATTTAAGTTTGACTTGTGAAATTATTCCTAGTAGTGTGAAACTAGGTATGACTCGAGTAAAGGATGGACTATTGAAGGAAATTAGAGAAACATAATTAGTTGATTCATTTTGATGGCAAGACATGAGACCATAAGACAAGGTAGTAGATATGAGTTTGCCTTGGGTATAGATAGGGTGGTAAAACTTCGAGATTGATTATACGTACCTAGTAAACTTACGCTTAAGTACTTGATCCTTGGAAATGGTCATAAAAATTAAAGTAATATGGTGACAAATGCCTTAAGTAGGATGATCATTCATCTATCATTTTTAATAATGTAAGGGTTGAATTTGATTGAGGAGATTAGAAACTTAAGCGTGATGTGTAAGCTCACCCTTAGGAGCATTGAATTGAGTATGTTGAAAGGACTAATAGATTAATGGATGTGATTAGAGGACCTAAGAGTTAAATCCTTTCTTAGTGAGCCAAGTGGAAAAGATTGGTAGAGGTATAGATAACCCTTTACGCTTGGAAGTTGATGGTGTTTTGAGATTCAAAGATAGAATCTATGTGCCTAGTAATCTCGAATTAAGGAAGATGACCTTAGAGGAAGGACATAAAAGTACTTTTAGTATTCATTTAGGAGATATTAAAATGTATCAGAGTGGCACAACGGAAGCATGGCCTAAGGAGAAAAGAGAAGTAGAGGAATTTGTATACTAGTATATAGTATGCCAAAAGTTTAAGGTGGAACACTAGAGTCTTTTAATATTGTCTATAGATGTCCTAATTTAGAAATAAGATTTTGTATCTATGAACTTAGTTGTAGTTATATGCTTAATAAATTTGATCTTATTTGGATTATAAAGGATAGGTTCATTAAGTTGCTCACCTTGTACTTATTAACATTAGACATTCGTTGGAGAGATTGATAGAGTTGTACATCAATAAGGTAACATAAGAATTAGAAAGCAAGATGCGAGAAGCATACCCATTTCTATTTTCAAGAAAATTTCGGGGACGAAATTTCTAAAAGGAAGGGAGAATTGTAACATCCCAAATTTTATATTTTATATTTATGAAAATTATTTTTCTATAGTTATTAATTAATAAAATAGAATCACCTAATATTTATAATTTTATTTTAAATCAAATTCTTAAATTTTAGTATAATTAAAATACTAGTGTTTTATTTTATAAAATCTTATGTGCAATAAATATATACATATATATATATATATATATATATATGTGTGTGTGTGTGTGTGTGTGTGTGTGTATGTGTGCTATCTAATTAGATTATAAATATTATCTACGAAAAATAACTTATTATAAATTTGCATGATGTTATAGACATATAAAATAAAATGGTTCAATGGTTTAACTAGTTGAGCTTAAGTACTATATGTACTGGGTCCTGGGTTCAAATCTTATCATGACCTTATATATTTTTATAAATCAATTAAAATTAGGAAATTATAATAATAATAAATAAGGATGCATATATGCGTAAATGAATCAGAGGAACAGAACTAGAATGCTGCAATAGCGAACCTTAACAACGAACCTCAACAGAAATTGGAGAAAATATTTACGTAATATTGTAACATTGTAACAGCCACGAAGAGTGAAAGAGAAAAGTGAGAAAGAAAGATAACCTTAACAACGAACCTCAACAGAAATTGGAGAAAATATTTACGTAATATTGTAACATTGTAACAGCCACGAAGAGTGAAAGAGAAAAGTGAGAAAGAAAGATAAATAAAAGGTAAGGGGGATGAGAACTTTATCTCTTTGAAATTTATATATTCCTATATTTATTTATTTATGTTTTTTTTATGTATAATTATTTAGTGAGGTGTCCCTAACCTCATTTATTTGCTTAAGTTATGATTATTTTTATCCATATTAATTATTAAGGTGTTTATATTTTATATTGTTTAATTATTTTATAATGATTGTCATTTTTATTTATATCATTGGTATTCTTAATATATTCTTTTTACGTAAATATATTTATTGTAAATATATTTATAATCAACTATAATATAGTTGTGCAATCTTGGACTTGTGTTGTTGTTATTTCTTCACATATTTATGAAGATAAATATTGTTCTATGGCCATAGAAGATAAAGTTTGAATTATTTGTAGCTGGAGGTTTGACCTTGGGGATTTAAATGAGTAAGGAATGAAGGTGAAATATTCTATTGTTGGTTAAGGTGAAATATCCTTTTATTGGTTGATATTATGATGATGCTCATTTATCCTGACTAGTCACTACAAGTATAATTCAAATTTAATTGTATCATGAAAATCTAATATATGATCTGTATATATATTTATATATATATGTTTAATATTGATTATAAATAATTCTGTATATTCTTTTGAATTATTATATTTATTGGATATTGTTCTTACTCCTCTCTTTTCTTTGTTTTTAAAATTTAATATATTATAACATAGATGGATCTACCGGCCATACCAGGTCCTTTTACAGTTATTATTACTGCTGTCCTACTTGGGTGGAATTGGAATATGGAGGTTATTTGATGAATCTATTATAATTTTATTTGTTATTGTAAATTTATTCTCACTATCAATGTAAATATTGTAATAGAAGGGGAAGAAAGAAATAATGTGTAAAATAGTACGTTATTGTAAATATTTTAGAACGATATGTCATGTATTAAATTCACAAAATATTCTTTTTCTTTATCTTTATCTTCAAAAAAAAATATTTTTAATGATATAATTGCGAAAATATCATATAAGAAAATATATAATTATTATTATATAAATTGGGCGTTACACCAGGGTCTCACGCCCGGTGCAATATAAATTGCGCCTGGCGCCAGCTCTGGTATAGACTCCCAAGGAGTCTCTACGCACGGCGAGACAAGGTCACGCCCGACGCCACATCAGAAATCAAAAAGAGTGGGTCACTCACTGATAGCGCGCCCAGCGAAGTCCAACCACGCCCGGCGTGGTCCAACCACGCCCGGCGTGAGCCATCCAGGGGCATCCATTTTCAAGCTCGCCCGGCGCACACAACCATGTGCCCAGTGTGCTTGACCAATGGAGCCCTCTGATGGTCACGCGCCCGGCGCCAAGAATTGCGCCCGGCGTGCTCTCAATCAGAAACTCTCCAACTTCGAAAATTTGCTCAAAAACCTGCAAAAATCAACGGAAATTCCACATGCAAACGGTCCAAAGTACCACATTTTCAACCAACAACTCAAAAACACTAGCTTTTCAACATGCATCCATCAATCATCAAAAACCCCAAATTTTTTCATCAAACCCCGGAAAAACCCAAAAACCCCAATTTCTTCAATCTCAGCAAAAATCATCAAATATCAAACAACCAATGAGTTTTTAGAACTCATTTACAGCCAAGATCAACAAAAACCTAGTTTCCCTTACCTCGGTACGAAGAAATCCGAGCTCCAAGAAGAGAAAAGGCTCAACGAAGGAGAAGAGAACGGACAGAGAGAAAAAGAGAGACGGGAAAGAAGAACCCTGAATCATCTACTCAGTAGCACCACCTTGAATCCAAGAAATGAGAGAAAATCAGCCAAGTGAGAATTTGAGAGTCTTTGGGGAAGAAGAGATGAAAATGAAGTGAGTATATGGGAAGAGAAGGAAAATAAGAAAAGGGGTCTCACAGCTCTAAATTTTCAAAAGAGGCATTATAAACCTAATCTCCCCTTATTTTTCTTGTGTCTAATCAACCTCCAAGTTGGATCCAAAGTCTAGCCTAACACTCTAATTTACTTCTCTCCTTATTTTATTTATTAATAAAACATTTACTTATATTATAATCTATTTATTCTAAATTGTTTATTTAAAAAAAAAATAGATGTTTGAACGATGTTTGAAATATCCGCAGTAGTAGGAAAATTTGATTGTAAAGCATGACTATTATCTTTGCAAATCCATCAAATGATTAGATACACAAAAGGAAGAAACAAATAATTTAGTAATACTGGTCTCACACTTAAATAAGTATTGATGGTAGGACATTCTACTGCCAATCACACATTGATAAGACTTATCTGGTTGTATTATCTTATCCTTGACTTTGTAGGGATGCATTATCCCTAAGTTGGAAGTGACTAAGGCTACATACACTTCAAGAACATGGTACATATTTGTTACAACCAAGGTCACGGTGGTAAAATAAAAATTAATCACACAAAATAATGTCGTCACCGATATTTATTTTAAAAAAATATTAATTTTTTTTAAAAAAATAATTTTTCAAAATTAAATTTTGAGTTTGAAAATCAATTATGCATAATAAATATATTTCACACTATAATTTTTGTTCTAAGACGATTATTTTAATTAATTAAATAAATTATTTATAATTTATAAAAATATTTATTTCATCCTAAAAATTAAAATTAATTGTGACAAATATTTCAATTATTTATTTAATAAGTATGTACTTTTCTTTTTAATGATGACTAAAATTATTATTATTATTAATTAAAAAAGGGTTAATATTTTTATTTTTATGTTTTTACTTGATAAGAAGGACATCTTACTCCTATGTATCTTCATGTATATAATGGAGAATAAGAGTTACATAGATTTTATAAAAAAATATTTTTGCATTGATATTTACTAACTTAATCTTACTTTTAAGATTTTTGAATTATCACAATTCATATTCCTAAAATATAAAATTGATAAAGATACACACCTAAGTCAAGTTATTGAAATATTTAATTTTGATTATAATTTTTGTTATTATAGTTATTGTAGCATATTTTAATTTTGATTTAGTAATTTTAATTTAAAAAAAATGTTTAAAGACATCAAGTTGTCACAACTTATGTCTCAAAACTTGAAGATTATGATATGTGACATTTAAATAATATTTTTTTATTAAATATTTTATAATTTTAATTATATTATAAAACATGAATTTGAATTAGTGTTTATAATTATGAGTAATTGTTAATTTTAACTGAAATGTTATTTTTAATTCTAGTAGTTATAAGATATTTTTATTTTGAGAGTCTTAAAGATTATGAAACTGTTATATTTTGTGTCTCAAGAATTAATAAAGCGAAAAAAATCGCATCTAATTAATCCTTTATGTATATATATGAGGAGGGTTATAATAATACTGGTGTAATTTTTACTAAGTATTACACCGCTTAATAACTTTATATTAAATGTGAATTCTGTAAATCTAACCGTTAGATTGAAAGTTCATATCACTTTATAAGTGTATATCAAATTTTGTTAAAATTGAACAAGAACTCGAAGGTAATCAAATTGTTCATATTTTAATATATTTTGAAATGTATATATTACGTCAATTTTGTTTTATAAAAATGAAGTATCAAATCATCTTGGATTAATATAAAATTTTGTATATATGATCTAAGAGTAAAGAACTTTTAATCTAACGGTTGGATTTACAAAATTCACATTTAATATAAGGTTATTAAGCGGTGTAATACTTAGCAAAAATTACCGGTGTTATTATAAGCCTCATATATATATATATATATATATATTATACTGATGGCATATTATTATTATTATTATTATTATTATTATTATTATTATATATTATTAAATTAATAGGAGAACAAACTTAAATAAGGAAATTACACATTGACTAATTTTTTTTTAATTTGGATCAGCTTCTTTAAATTTTATTACATTTTAGTTTACTAATTCTTTGTTACACAATCAAGGATCTGATATGATTGTAATTATTGTCAAATATTGTAATTAGCTTAAATTGGGATACCTACTTAATATAGGAAAGATAGTTGCCTAGTTTCTAGAGATTTAGCTTATTTCTCTCCTAATGTTATGTAACGGTCAGTGTATTCACTTGTGTATATTTTGCCTCTCAATCAATGAAATATATGCTCTCGAGGTATACTTTCATGGTATCAGAAGCATCTCTATAATCAACTCTGATTTTTTTTTTTTACCTCTGCAGCATGTCTAAAGATCAAAACACAACTCCCACCACCATAAACGACAATGCCAACTCCTCTACCTCCAGCAACCTTAATCTGGAGAGCCCTTATTATCTTCACTCTTCTGATAATCCTGGACAAACTCTTGTGAGTGACGTCCTTACAGGTCTCAACAATTACAATCCATGGTCTCTTGCCATGACAATGGCTTTAAAGGGCAAAAACAAATTTTGCTTTGTTGATGGCTCTTTAACGTCCCCTGCATCCACTCATGAAGATTATCACCGTTGGTCTCGTGTCAATAATATGGTCATGTCATGGATCCTCAACTCCATTGATCGCTCTCTGGCCCATACTGTGCTTTATGCAGAATCTGCCGCTGCTGTTTGGACAGATCTCAAGGCACGCTTCTCCTCCAACACTGGCCCTCGCATATATGAGCTTGAGCAAAATATTGCTACTCTTCAACAACAAGATTTTTCAATTGCACACTACTTCAATCAGCTTCGCTCCCTTTGGGATGAGTTATCCCTTATTGATCCTCCACCAACGTGCACTTGCCAAGGTTGTACTTGTGGAGCCAAAGAGACTTATATCTCCCAACAAAACAAACGACGCCTCATGCAGTTTTTGATGGGACTCAATGACAGCTTCAGTCAACCACGAAGCCAGTTACTTCTTACTACATCCCTCCCCAATGTTGCTCATGCCTATTCCCTTCTCCTTCAAGATGAGGCTCAAAAGGCCCATACACATCCCCCACTGACTTCAGAACGTGCAGCCCTCCAAACTCAACCTGCACATGCTTTTTTGGCCAAACAACCACCTTCTCGCAGTCGTCCCAAATGTGCGCATTGTGGCATCCTTGGTCATACGGAGCATAAGTGCTATAAGCTTCACGGATATCCGCCAGGGCATCGCTACTACCATAAGGGGAACACTCATGGACAGTCATCTACTTCATCCACTCGTGCTGACCAACGTAATGATGCTGTGAAAGATCCTTTATCTGCAGATTCGTTACAGCAACTTCTTCGCCTATTAAGGGAGGTAAACCAACCTAAGGCCAATCTCACAGGTGCGTCTCTAGCTCTTTATTCTTCCCTCTGTATGCCTACTGAATGGGTTATTGATACTGGCGCAACAGATCACGTTTCTTTCACCCCTTCCTCTTTTCAACAGCCACCTATTCCTTCTTCTCTTCATAAATCTATTTGTGTTCCTAATGGTCATTCGGTTCCTATACATGGCTTTGGAAATGTACACATAACATCAGATATCATCTTGACTGATGTCTTATTTGTACCCTCATTCAAGTTCAACCTTTTATCTGTGCCAAAACTCACCCAGACTACTAATTGTTCTGTTTTCTTTTATCTTGATCATTGTGTATTTCAGGACCATTTGACGAAGAAGGAGATTGGTCGGGGCCATAAAAAGGGTGGACTCTACTTCTTTGATGTCTCTACCTTTGTTTCCGCCATCATCACTACCTCATCCACCACTTGGCATGCTAGGTTTGGTCATCCATCATCAAGTGCCCTCAAGTGTTTAGCTCCTGTTCTTGGTTTCAATAAAGACTCTTGTGACCATTGTGAAGTCTGTCATTTGTCAAAACAAACAAGACTCCCTTTTCCTTTACACACACCCACTAGCAGTAGTTTGTTTGAATTAATTCATGTTGATATTTGGGGAAAGTATGCCACACCTACAAAAAATGGTCATCATTATTTTTTAACTATTGTTGATGATTTTTCCCGTGTCACATGGACCTATCTCATGAAATACAAGTCGGATGCCTATTCTTTGTTAGTTCATTTCTTAGCTTATGTTCGAAATCAATTTCAGACATGTGTAAAAACAATTCGCTCCGATAATGGCACTGAATTTACAAATAATTCATTTCAGAAAATTCTTTGTGACTCTGGGATTCTCCAACAATTCTCTTGCCCAGGTACCCCACAACAAAATGGTGTCGTCGAGCGTAAGCACCGACATCTTCTCAATGTTGCACGGGCTTTACGTTTCCAAGCCGATCTTCCACTAATTTTTTGGGGTGATTTCATTCTTACTGCCACTTATTTAATAAATCGAACACCATCCAAAATTTTAGCCGGTCAAACTCCTTATGAAAAACTCTATGGCCATCCACCTGATTTCACTCACTTGCGTACATTTGGTTGTTTGTGCTATGCATCCACTTCACATGATCATCCAAATAAATTCGCACCTAGAGCTAGACGTTGCATCTTTGTGGGGTACCCTGCTGGTCAAAAAGCCTTTAAACTATATGACATTGATCATCATAAATTTCTAGTTAGTCGAGATGTCATCTTTCATGAAACAATATTTCCATTCAAGAATAGTAAGGCTTTGCATGATTTACACATGGAACGACACCCTCTTCCTCTACCCATTTGTGATCAAGAACCCATAAATTCACCCACCCCCACACCTCCTAGAAACACTTCTCCACTCCCTCCTACTGCAGAACCCAATGATAATGAACCCACACATACTGTTGAACCCTTGAACCCCTCCCTGCAGGTGACCAACCTTGAACCCACACATGCGGTTGACACCCCTACAGTGACTACCCTTGAACCAAGACACTCCGAACGTCTCAAAAAGCCTCCAGCGCACCTTGCTGATTACGTGTGCAATATGGCCTCCGCTCAATCTTCTTCCTCGTCTCCAGGTATGCAATATCCTATCTCAAACTCTCTTTGCTCAAATCCTTACTCAAATAACCATCTCCATTTCATTAATTCTATTATCAAGCACATTGAACCCACCTCATATACTGTTGCCCGTAAAGATCCCCATTGGAGACAGGCTATGGAGGACGAACTAAAGGCATTAGAGGCTAACAATACCTGGACTTTAGAGTTTTTGCCTCCCGACAAAACAGCTATAGGCTGTAAATGGGTGTATCGTATCAAATATAAATCTGATGGCTCCATTGATCGGTATAAAGCACGTTTGGTTGCTAAAGGTTACTCACAACTAGAAGGATTTGATTTTACTGACGTTTTTGCTCCTGTTACTAAATTAACTACTGTGAGGACTGTTCTTAGTATTGCAGCAGCAAAAAATTGGCCAACTCATCAAATGGATGTTTCCAACGCCTTTTTACATGGCAATTTACATGAAGAAGTTTACATGCAGCTTCCTCCTGGGTTTCGTAAACAGGGGGAGAGTCGAGTTTGTCGACTCCACAAGTCACTTTATGGCTTAAAACAGGCACCTCGCACTTGGTTCACTACCTTTTCGAGTGCTTTGCTTGAGGCTGGCTTTACTCAGTCAAGGGCCGATTACTCCATGTTCTTATTTACCCGTGCATCCCATATAACAATTTTACTTGTTTATGTTGATGATATTGTAATTACAGGTGATGATGCGTTGGTTATTTCACTCTTAAAGAAATACCTTTGCAGCCGGTTCAACATAAAAGATTTGGGCTCATTGAAATATTTTTTGGGAATTGAAGTGGCACGTTCCAAAGCTGGAATTTTTCTTAATCAGCGGAAATATGCATTAGAAATTTTGCAAGACACAGGTCTTCTTGCTAGTAAACCAGTCACAACTCCACTGGATTACAATCACACTTTGGTTGCTGATCATGGTGAAGTCCTATCTGACCCTGCTTCATATCGGCGATTGGTTGGTAGATTGCTATACCTTACAGTCACCCGACCGGATATCACTTATGCAGTTAACTTACTGTCACAGTTTATGTCTTCTCCTCGTGACACACACTGGCAGGCAGCACTTAGAGTGGTGAGATATATCAAATCTGTCCCGGACCATGGTATCCTACTCTCATCTAATTCTTCTTTACGCTTGCATGCTTATTGTGATGCGGATTGGGCTTCTTGCCCCACTTCTAGAAGATCAACCACTGGTTATTGTATATTTTTGGGTCCAAGTCTCCTCTGCTGGCGAACCAAAAAGCAGTCAACAGTTTCTCGCTCCTCTGCCGAAGCAGAGTATCGAGCCATGGCACATGCGGTTAGTGAGCTCACATGGCTGCACACTCTTCTTCATGAATTGGGTATTCCACCACATCCTGCAACTTTATCTTGTGATAATCAAGCTTCCCTCCATATAGCAAACAATCCAGTCTTTCATGAAAGAACAAAACATGTTGAAATTGATTGTCATTTTGTTCGAGATAAAATTCAAGAAGGAAAACTTCGAACCACATTTGTCTCCTCAAATCAGCAATTGGCAGATATCTTCACAAAGGCTCTTCTTCCGGCTTCACATACTCAGTTAATTTCCAAGCTCATGTACCTTCCTAGTTCTTGAGCTTGAGGGGGAGTGTTACACAATCAAGGATCTGATATGATTGTAATTATTGTCAAATATTGTAATTAGCTTAAATTGGGATACCTACTTAATATAGGAAAGATAGTTGCCTAGTTTCTAGAGATTTAGCTTATTTCTCTCCTAATGTTATGTAACGGTCAGTGTATTCACTTGTATATATTTTGCCTCTCAATCAATGAAATATATGCTCTCGAGGTATACTTTCATTCTCTTTATGTGGTTTTAGCATTACAAATTGAGTTATAATTAATTAAGGTAAAAAAAATATAAAGATATATTTTATAAAAAAAATCATATTAACATGACTTTATATACATGAAATTTAATGGAACAAACACCTTAGACTAACATGAAAGCAAAAACACGTATAACTTCATGTGTAATAAGATTTGGAAAACCCACACGTATATATAAGATAAAGGGAAGCAGCTAAGCTAATCATGAAATAAAAAATAAAAGGCGTCTAAGGAGAGTTTTGATTTTTAAGTTTGTGTATATTAAAAATATATATCGAGAGAGGTATCAAATTATCAAATTTTAAATGGATTTCACTATAAAAAAAAATTAATTTTTAATTGACATAACTTGAGTTAAAAAACAAAATGAAGACTAAACTTTGAGCATACAATGTGGGACTTGATGTACCTGCTATACTCTTAATAATGAGACTTTTGTCTCGCAAAATAAAAAATGTAATAAATGGTTCCTAGTTAAACATCATATAATTAAACTTTAAACATTTATACTGGATAAATTAATAATTTCTAAAAAGTTCTGATTCAGTTGGACCAATTTACAAAAACTAGTAATTTTGATAAATTAACAAGATAATAATTTTTAGGAAATTCATATATATATATATATATATATATATATATATATATATATATATATATATATATATATAAATTTGTAGTACCGTCAATATCATAAACTAGCTAATAGTTTTCTAAAATTACAAACATAATTAAGTATGAAATTATCATCATTTATTTTTTTCTTGAATTTTAAATTTAGGTGAAATTTTATCTTTAACTTTTCTTTATTTCATATAAAGCTCTCGTGTCGTTTTCTCAAAGTGTAACAAAATTCGTAAGGAGTTGTTGCAGCTAAAAATGTTTCCTTTCATTCCATTGGTTTCAAAGGTATTTTCTTTTAAGCTTTGTACCTATAGACATTAGGTAATCTTACAGGCAATTGACATTCCTTGAGAATGTTTCATCCACCAAACAAATTTTACACGTGCCATAAATAATTTATTATTGTCTCTTGTTGAACATTAATTGTCCAAACTAAAACTGATGGCATACAAAATATCAATCCTTTTTAGATTAAATTGTCCCAACTTGTAGTCTTTCAATATCCTATGGTAAATTTTTATGTACTTAACTGAGCAATCTTTGAATTGATACACTAATAATTTATCAATTATATAATATTACCTCTCTCAATTAATAAAATTTTATGTCCCCAACATTATTAATATATAGATAATTTTATTACTCCATATTGCTGAAAAAATAGAGTAAAATATCTTCTTAATTATTTATTATTTATATTATTAGTATTAATTATTTAAAGTTGAAAATTATGAGCTAAAAGTTTAACGACCAAACTAGCTTTTGCATCCTTGTGTCACCACGAAAAAGAGATGGAGTAATGGTGATGTCGGAAACTTTTGTTCAATTTAGGCATAAAAGAGCATCTACGAGGGAGTTGAAGAACAATGTTCTCACATGGTGGCCAAAAATGGATAAGGGAGAAAAGGAACTCCTCTTTCATTAGTCTTCCATCAATATCACATACCACATTACCTAACCAAAAATCAGAGGCAGTTAAAACATTAGGAATTTTTGTCTTACTATATTAATTATATTATATATATATTCCTTAGTTTTGAAGAAGCTATATAGCATATGCCTAAGAGAACATAATCTCTTTTTGTTGGATGCACAGGGAATGTCAAGTATATATACTATATAACCGAACATTTGGAACATGCACCCTTTTGAATTGTGTATACACTTAGAACCATCCACTTGTACACACACTACACAATGTGTTTAGATGATTCTCGTAAACATTTCAAGAGAAAAATAAGGTAAATTTGACATGAATATTGACTATTTCCTCAGGGGACAAAAGTGTGCTATAAATTTGTCGTTAAGTATATAAACCTATAGTCATTATGTTTGTAATAAAAAAGAATTCTTTTAAGTGTAAACATTTTACTTGTAGCATTACATTAGGTTAACCCTAGTTATAATTTTTTTAACGGTGAAGAATATATATATATAAAATATCAAAGAAGAGGGTATTGGGTACAAGGGGTACTTAACTCATACAAATCTGTCAAAGAATAGCAGGAAAATATTATATCCTCTCTCCAAAAAATTAAGGAATATCAAAGAAGAGGGTACTGGGTACAAGGGGTACTCAACTCATACAAATCTGGCAAAGAATGGCAGGAAAATATTATATCCTCTCTCCAAAAAATTAAGGAAACTCTCCTACCAAACTCAAGCCAAAATAAATGACAATTAAATTTCTAGCTACGTAACAAAATTGTTACTGCAACCTAAAAGCCTTGCTGATACAAATGAAGTGTAGGTATGTTATATGTACTGTTTGTCTTTGATTAAGCATAAACTTAGATTAATACACTATTCAGAAAATGGGTAGATAAGGGACTTTTGCAACATGTGCAACCAAGACCAAGAATAAAACATAAACTGTTTGAGAAGTTGTCCCTTATAAAATTATTCACTTCTAAAGACACATTAATTTCTCTACTTCCAAATACACCAAACTGTGACGTACATCGATTCTGCCTCCAAAAATGCATTACCTAGTTATAGTGATTAAGTAGAATGTTATAGTATGCTAGCTATAAATTTGTATACACATACTAAAAATCATTTCTATACCTAATAACATGAAGTGTGATGTTTGAGTAAAGTGATTTCCGGACAACCATGTATAACTTGTCAAACCCAGCTGTTTGACTAATTTTACCGGTGGGTGCCTCTCTAGTAATTGAAAACGCAAGATGTGTTACCTACCATCATAGAAAGTTTAACAAACTTTATGTGTCACATAATCACCTATTTCTTCAATTATATTTTCAATATCATTACAATTTATGTACTTTCTTAATTACTCTACAAATATATAAGAATATGATATATTAAAATTTAATTTAATTATATCAAAGGTGTAAACTCTTTTTTTTTTTACATTATTATCCAATAATAGTTACATGTAATTATATATGAAAATTTTATTTCTACTTTTATAATAACTGCTTTAAAGTTATCAAAGATAATTCTTTTGAATGATTGATAGTGTAAAATAAGTTGATATTAATAATACATGCCTATTAAAGTCCAATATATTTTTATATTCTAATTAATGATATTTCTGTATCAACCAAAACCTCCATTAATTAATTATTACATGATTGAACAATAGATACACTAAAGAGAGAAAAGTGATTATAACTTATGAGTAGGTATACCACATAGTTGTTCCAATTCATTGTTAGGTGGAGATCAAGTTTATCTTTTATAAATACACACACCCTAGGGTTAGGGCTGCATATCCATCGCAAGTAAGTTAAACTCTCTCTCTCTCTCCTCCCAACTCTCTTCCCTCTGATTTCTTTCTATTCCAATTTCTGATTTCAATTCACCAAACCTCCTAAAAACCTTTTTGCAGTATATTAATTTTTGCAGGGTTTGAAGCATAGAAGATTTGAAGGATTCAAGAAACATGAGGAAGCGCCAAGTGGTTGTGAGAAGAGAGGAGCCTCAAAGAAACGTTAGGAGTGTGAAATATGGTGAGTGCCAGAAGAATCATGCTGCAAATGTTGGAGGGTATGCTGTTGACGGTTGTAGGGAGTTCATCGCCAGTGGTGGAGAAGGAACAAGTGCTGCTTTCACTTGTGCTACTTGTGGCTGCCACAGGAACTTCCACAAAAGACAGGTTGAAACTGAAGTAGTGTGTGAGTGTTCCTCACCTCCCTCCAATGGATCTTGAAGAGATGTTTATGCCTCAAAATTTATGCTGCTCTCCTTGTAATATATTTTGTGGACTTGCTTTTGCTTGTTAAGAATTTGGGTTTTAACATACTTCTCAACTAGTATGATGAATTGAATATTCTAGAAATATATATATTTATATATTCTAGAGTAAAGTACGTTTGTGATTTTAAGGTTGATGTGTCTAAAGAGAAAGGCAAGGAATCACATGTTGGTTTTGTGATTAGAGCAAAAGTTTTGATCATGTTCTCATTTTACATGTTTGGTTTAAGTTATTTTTTAGAAATAATTACTTATTTTTGCCACAAGCTTTTGATGAAAACAAAAAAGTGATTATTTTTGAGGAATAATGTTTCTAAACATGTAAGTTAGTCGATTAAACTAGTTTTTGGTGCTTTGTTTATGAGCTTGTGGAAGTTGTGTTATGGATTTGGTTAGTGGCTACTCAATGAAACAATTGTCATCAGTTTGAAATTTGAGTAGGAAATTTGGTTTTGGTTTTGGTTTTGCCTTCTTTAGTTGGATGCTGATTTTGATTCCACACTATACCAAACCCCACTTTGCTTTGCCATCTCTGTCCATTTTTTCCTTTTCTCTATTGTTCGGTATTGTTTTCACTTGATTAATTTTCCTTCCATAATCAAGATAGTGTTCAGGAATTCAATATCATTTTTACTATGTCATGCATGCCAGTTTCTCGAGTGTGCTATTATCTGTAGAGTGTAACTAAGTAGAAATTATAGCCATATTTGAAAAAGGTTGCATTTATCTGCTAAGTGAAATTATGATGCTAACAACAGTTCCCTATTTCCCTAACCTATTTCACTCTCCCTTAATACACTTAAAAGCTACTAACTGGTTTTGGGAAGTTCTGAAACAATGATCACAAATAAATCTACAATCCACTAGCCAGTGTCGTTTGGGATCACTTTGAATAGTTTCACGTACGGTCCACATGTCTAATCATGCTGGTTGTTGAAATAAAGAAGTTTCATTAAGCTATTTATTAAAAGTTGATTTAAGCTAAGATCAATCTAGATAGGGTGAAAAAAAAATGTAGGGTATGTGAACAAAAAGAATATTTTCCACAACAGCTCTTTTTTGTTTTTTTTTTTTAATCGCTTTACAGTAACATGTTACAATATATCTTTCTACTTGGACAATAATTAAAATATGAACATACCAAAGATAAACACAGTAAATATGGTTCAGTATTGAGCGTTATCTCTCTACTATTAGATGGTGTAATTGATTACTATAATGAATAATCAATCAAAATAAAAGTAGCAACAACACTGAGATATACCTACCTAGTTGTGTGTGTATGTGCGTGTGTTTTTTCCTTTAATATATGAAAGTTAGGCCATATGTTCGGTTAAACCCTGAATGCAGTTAAAGCACTAGATAACATGCAAGTGTAGAAGTAAACTAATGATCACAGTGAGAATAGAATCGTGCATACCTTTTGCATATGCTGATAGACAATTGCTGGTAACACAGGAATTGAAAGCCACAAACATTAATCGTTTTTGACATCCAACGAGTGGCTGCTAACTAAAATTAACATGTAGAATGTGCAGGGGGAGATATTTGGAAGACGCTTATTGTGCCCTATAACCAGCTTTCATAAAAGGAGGTGGCAATGTACCACTTTTGTATGCAATAATATTTACCATGTGAAATGGTGCAAGCAAAAGTGGAGAAGTTAGGCATTTGAGCATGGAAGGAAACAAAGTTTTAGGTATACGTTAATACTGAATAAGGTAGATGTCTATTCCGAAAATATTCCATCAGAAGTAGTCACGAGCTTGCTTCATGTATGAAATAATGTGGCTAAAGCAGATTTCCTCTATTTTACCATTTTTTTTAGAAAATAATTTGTGGACATGGAAGGAAAAAACCACATAAACATTCAACAAAATTACCCTACAAGATGGTTTGTAGTTGTGACCACCATCTAGATAGGAAATTGTACATTATCTATTAACAGGGGTTTGATTTATTGGATGTGCAAATAAAAACGATTTTAATTATTGGAATAAATAAAATTCATTTTGATCATTGTAACAGCCCAATTTTTAATGGGTCGTAGGCCCAATTCGTTGCCCAGAACGGGCCGTTTCAAAAGTGAAACGGACCGTTCTGGAATAAGTTAAAGGCCCAATATTTGAGAAGCAGAACGAGCCGTTCTGGAGGGAGAACGGGCCGTTCCGTTTTGGAGAACGGGCCGTTCCAGGGGCAGAACGGGCCGTTCTGGTTTGGAGAACGGGCCGTTCTGGAAGCAGAACTGGCCGTTCTGCTGGGTTTGAGAACGGACCGTTCTGGTTTGGGAACGGGCCGTTCCAGTTGAAAAATTTACGTAGGTTTGAAGGGCCCAGAACGGGCCGTTCCGATTTTAGAACGGGCCGTAGTGGTAAGTGGGCGAAAAATCCTATAAATAGGCCTCAAATCCTCTCATTTTTACACACCTTTCATTCTCACTCTCTCTTCTCTTCTGTTCTCTCTTTCGTTCCTCTTCTTCTCTCTGAAGACCAAGGGGAACTCAGAGGATGAGGTTCTGCTCCAGTCTTAGTTACGATCCTTATTTAAGGAAAAAGAGGAGGTTCTGCCCGAGTTCCTATGTATCCAGGTACGGGGGAAAAGGGGATTATTTATATGTGGAGTTGCATGAGGGAATTGGGTAGAAGAAGAGCCCTTAGGATTATGAGTAATTTTACAATTATTTCTGTTTGAAGAATTATTGACATTATTTGATTCTGTATATATTTAGGACAATAAATATATGATTTATTTGTAAAAATAATGCTCTGGGAGAGAGAACGAAATTATAGAAAAGTGCATGTAGGCTAGGTTTTGGAAAAGTTGAATTATTTCTGTTTGAGCAATTAATTATACCATTAGATTCGGTATGTGTTGAGGATTATAAATATGCTAATAATTTGTAAGAATGATGATCTGGGAGAGAAAACGAAATTGTAGAAAAGTGCCTGTGAGATAGGTTTTAATTAAGGGTTTTACTGTTTATGCTGAATTATATTAAATTGATAATTCCATTGTTTATAATATTAATTTATGAATGTTATTATTGTATTGATTGATAAGAATGAATGATCTTGATGTGAATTACTTGAGGGGTGTGTAAACCCTTATTTTGTTGGGCTTATCTATTGTGTATGTGAGGTGGAATTGTGTACGTGATGTGAATTTGAATTATGAGATGAGATGTTGTATGAATGCGATTATGATTGTGATTATGGTGCCTCACATCAGTGACTAGGGATGGCACGGCCCCTGGGTAAGTGGTGCTACAGGGAGGGCGTGACCCTAGCATGGTGTGGGATTAGTAAGACAGTTAACACACACCACTTATGTCGATTATGGCAGCCCTGGCATAGGGTTAATTGCAAGAGACTGTATGGATTGTAATTTGATTGTGGTTCCTCACACTAAAGGATCAAGGATGATACGAACCCTAGTAGTTGATGTTTCAGGGACGAGCGTACTCCCGGATGATCAGGGACGATACGAACCCTGGGTAGGTGATGCTTCAGGGACGAGCGTACTCCTTAATGACTAGGGATGGCACGGCCCCTGGTAAGTGATGCTACAGGGAGGGCGTGACCCTGGTTTGGTGTGGGAGGCAATTAACCTGTATCACTTGTGTCAGATGTGGCGAGGTCTTGGCATAGTGTTAATTGTAAGATTGACATGAATTATGAATATGGAAATGATGTTGTAAATTGTATAATTGGTGTGGATTATGATGGATTGAGATATGTATGTGAAATGAGATATGTTAAATGTGAATTGAGATGTGAAGATGATGAATGATTGATATATATATATATATATATATATATATATTTTATTAAATAATGAATTATGATGAGATTATATTGTGATGTGTTTGTATGTACTTTGCATATAGATATTTTCTTTTCTCACCGTATAAACTGTGGATATTTTAGGTGAAGAAGATCCGGCTACGAGTGGCATCTAGAAAGTCAATAGTTAAATTATGGGAATGCTCTGATAATGTGACATCGGGGCAGAATATTTATATGGATTTGGTATTGTAATAAATGTGTTTAAAATTGTAAACTCTTAAATTTTACCTTTAAAGTTTTATTTTTCAGTCATTCTGTTATATTGAAGAAAGAACAGTTTCAAAGTTTTATGTGAACTCTTTTACGAACCCTTTGAAAGTTTATTCTTCTTAATTAAATTATATTATATATGTGTTGGGGTAGTAAGGGTGTCACATTTAGTGGTATCAGAGCAGGTCGATCCAATCGGCCGTGAGTTGTGAGTCTACTATGCTTGTTCGATAGATGAATGATGGAATGCATTGAGTGTGAAGCTTATTGATGTGCTAATGTGATGATTGATTATGTTATTGTTATTTATTTGTGTGCATTGTGTTCTCAGGATTTGTCTGTTAGACATGATATAACTTGATGATGCTATTTTTGATTGCTCTTTCTTAATCTCATGATTGCTTAATTATTTTGATACTTCTTGCTTATGTAAGAAGTAGTGGTTGGGTGGCATCGCTCGTGTTGCGAGCATAGGTGCAAGAAGTGGTAGTAGACGAAGTATCTTGCTAACCAACTAGAACTAGTGGAAGCTTGGATGTGGGTAAGAAATTGACTTATCGAATGTATTAAGAGTTTACGATTGGTGGCGTTTCTGAAAGTTATAGTGGTAATGATTGAATCCAAGAGGTTATGTGTCGAGCATTAGAACTTTGAGTGTTCTTGGTGAAAGGTCAAAGTGTTGGTGATTTCCTTAAGTTTTGATGCTTGCATATTAATCTTGTTAGGGGTTAGGTTGCATGAGGATTTGATTTTAGCTCTAAGTCTTTTGTGGAATAGGTGAATTATTTTCGTTTAGGGATTGTAGTTGGAAGCTTGGATATGAGTTTAAGGTAGAAAGAAGTAAGTTTGAAAGGGTTGAGGTATTCTGTGGGTTGTTAGTGCACTATTGTTGTCTAGTGTAGGAGATGTTTTCACTGTAGTTTTGTTATGCTAGTAGGAGTACCGTATTGATAGATTTGGATTTTGTGGTCTTCATGGAAGTTGTAGTCTTGGATGTGATCTTTTCAATGGCACTGGAATCAGGTAAAATGAAGGTTTAGAACTTCAGTTATAGTTGTTTTGGTAATCAGAGGCTAGTTATAAGCGTTAAATATATCTGTTGTGATTTTTGAATTGTTAGTTGAGAAGAGGATCTATTCAGAATCTCATGTTTTCATAAGAGTTATAGCTTATTCTTTTATCTTTCTTTTGAGATAGGATTGAGATCGTTGGACAAGTGTAACTCTCTAGGTATCATTTTCCTTGACAATTATTGATGGGATATGTATGCTATCATGATGTTTTTGAGTTACTAGGCAATGCAAGGATAAAAGTGATTTTGTTATGATGTTCTGAGGTGTTGTCATGTGGATTGTAAGGTTATTCAAGGTTTTATGATGCTATGTGGTAAAGTTAAGTTCATGCACATGTTATATAGTGTAAAATAGTGATAGATTTATATATATGATTGGGAAGGATGTATATATGAAGGTTTAAATAGGTATTCTAATATGATATGCATGTATGTGGATATGAGGATAGATGACCTTATGGATTAATTAGTGAATGGTTGTGTGTTTAGTGAGATTGACCTTAAGATGTGAGATCATCATATTAGAGTTAATTTTGAAGATATATCCAAGATAGATTTAGGCCTTGTAATTTCTTGCGCGGATATAACATAGATCTACCTATGGTAGAAGTTGTGCTTAAGTGGGAGATATCAAAAGTCAATTTGTGAGGTTAGAAGTTTTATTGAGATAGTTTATAGGAAATTTATTGAGTAAATTTTTAAGATAGCCGTTCACGGTTTAGGCTGCTCTCGTTCTCTCGTCGCTACTATAGGAATTGCTTTTGCTTTCTTTTCTTCTAGCTACTAAGGTGTTTCAGTTCACTAAGTTGTCTTTTGCCTACCCATGAATTCAATAGTAGTTCAAAAGGTTAACCTATATCGAGGATCCCCGGACCTATGCTTATTTTCAACTCCCCAAAGCATTTCGTCGCTTACTTCTCTAGGTTGCTTACTATTTGACTAGATTGACTAGGAAAGACTTGCCTTTGTATGGGATAATAAATGTGAGAGTATGTTTCAAACTCTTAAGGAAAGATTGGATAATGTTACCGGATTTTAGTAAGTCTTATGTGGTATACCGTGATGCTTCTAAGATGAATTTGGAGGTAGTGTAGATGCAAGGAGGAAGGGTAATAACTTATGTTTCTAGGCAATTGAAAATTTATGAGAGGAATTACCTTACCCATGACATTGAGTGAGCAATCGTGATATTTACACTAAGATTTGGAGACACTACCTATATGATTCTAAGTTGGAGGTATTTAGTGATCATTAGAGCCTCAAATTTTGTTTGACCCAAAGGACTTGAATATGGGACAAAAGAGATAGTTGGAATTTTTGTGGACTAGGATTTCAATCTTAGTTGTTATTTGCATAAAGTCAATGTGATGGTTGATGCTTTGAGTAGGAACCCTCTACATTATTTTTCTTATGATTAGAGAGATGGATTTTTTTGGCTGAAATTAAAGATTTAAGTTTGACTTATGAGATTACTCCGAGTAGTATGAAACTAGGTATAACTTGAGTAACGAGTGAATTGTTGAAGAAAATTGGAGACGTATAATTAATTGATTAATTTTGGTGACAAGATATGAGGCTATAGGATAAGGTGATGAATAAGAGTTTGACTTGGGTGTAGATGAACTGGTGAAATTAGAGATCTGATATGTATACCTAGTGAACTTACGCTTAGGTGCTTAATTTTTAAAGATGATCACAGAAGTAAAACCAATATTGTGGCAGATGCCTTGATTATGATGACCTCTAGTATATCATTTATGATGATTTAAGGGTTAGATTTGATTGAAGAATTTAAAGACTTATGCTTGGTGTATGAGATTATCCTTAGAAGCATTGAATTGATTGTGTTAAAAGTGACTAGTGAATTAATGGATGAGATTAGAGAAGCCTAGGAGTCAGATCTTTTCTTAGAGAACCAAGTGGAGAAGATTGGTAGAAGTATAGATAACCATTTATGAGTAGAAATCGACATTGTTTTGAGGTGCAAGAACAAACTTGGGTGCATAGTAACCTTGAATTAAGGAAGATGATTTTAGAGGAAGTACATAACAGTACTCTTAATATATATATATTTAGGAGCTAATGAGATGTATCGGGACCTTAGGAGGATGTATCTGAATAGCGCAGCGGAAGTGAAGTGACCTAAGGTGAAGAAAGGAGTAGAGAAATTGTATACTTGTGTTTAGTATGCTAGAAGTCTTTAGGAATTTTGTAGCACTCAGACCTCCCATTATGGAAGTGAGATGATGGGTGGATAGGCCTTAATTGTAGGTTTGTCTGAGATGCTTAGGTTAATTCTATTTGTGTTTTAGTGGATAGGCTTGCCAAGTTTACTTGTTTTTCCCTTAGATATCTTTTGATAGAGTTGTATATCAATAAGGTAGTGAGGTTGCATAATAATTAGAAAGTAAGAAGCGAGGAGTCTACCATTGCAAAAATTTCGAGGACGAAATTTCATAAAGGAGGGAAGTATTGTAACAGCCCAATTTTCAATGGGCCGTAGGCCCAATTCGTTGCCCAGAACGGGCCGTTTCAAAAGTGAAACGGGCCGTTCTGGAATAAGTTAAAGGCCCAATATTTGAGAAGCAGAACGGGCCGTTCTAGAGGGAGAACGGGCCGTTCCGTTTTGGAGAACGGGCCGTTCCAGGGGGAGAACGGGCCGTTCTGGTTTGGAGAACGGGCCGTTCTGGAAGCAGAACTGGCCGTTCTGCTGGGTTTGAGAACGGGCCGTTCTGGTTTGGGAACGGGCCGTTCCAGTTGAAAAATTTACGTAGGTTTGAAGGGCCCAGAACGGGCCGTTCCGATTTTGGAACGGGCCGTAGTGGTAGGTGGGCGAAAAATCCTATAAATAGGCCTCAAATCCTCTCATTTTTACACACCTTTCATTCTCACTCTCTCTTCTCTTTTGTTCTCTCTTTCGTTCCTCTTCTTCTCTCTGAAGACCAAGGGGAACTCAGAGGATGAGGTTCTGCTCCAGTCTTAGTTACGATCCTTATTTAAGGAAAAAGAGGAGGTTCTGCCCGAGTTCTTATGTATCCAGGTACGGGGGAAAAGGGGATTATTTATATGTGGAGTTGCATGAGGGAATTGGGTAGAAGAAGAGCCCTTAGGATTATGAGTAATTTTACAATTATTTCTGTTTGAAGAATTATTGACATTATTTGATTCTGTATATATTTAGGACAATAAATATATGATTTATTTGTAAAAATAATGCTCTGGGAGAGAGAACGAAATTATAGAAAAGTGCATGTAGGCTAGGTTTTGGAAAAGTTGAATTATTTCTGTTTGAGCAATTAATTATACCATTAGATTCGGTATGTGTTGAGGATTATAAATATGCTAATAATTTGTAAGAATGATGATCTGGGAGAGAAAACGAAATTGTAGAAAAGTGCCTGTGAGATAGGTTTTAATTAAGGGTTTTACTGTTTATGCTGAATTATATTAAATTGATAATTCCATTGTTTATAATATTAATTTATGAATGTTATTATTGTATTGATTGATAAGAATGAATGATCTTGATGTGAATTACTTGAGGGGTGTATAAACCCTTATTTTGTTGGGCTTATCTATTGTGTATGTGAGGTGGAATTGTGTACGTGATGTGAATTTGAATTATGAGATGAGATGTTGTATGAATGCGATTATGATTGTGATTATGGTGCCTCACATCAGTGACTAGGGATGGCACGGCCCCTGGGTAAGTGGTGCTACAGGGAGGGCGTGACCCTAGCATGGTGTGGGATGAGTAAGACAGTTAACACACACCACTTATGTCGATTATGGCAGCCCTGGCATAGGGTTAATTGCAAGAGACTGTATGGATTGTAATTTGATTGTGGTTCCTCACACTAAAGGATCAAGGATGATACGAACCCTGGTAGTTGATGTTTCAGGGACGAGCGTACTCCCGGATGATCAGGGACGATACGAACCCTGGGTAGGTGATGCTTCAGGGACGAGCGTACTCCTTAATGACTAGGGATGGCACGGCCCCTGGTAAGTGATGCTACAGGGAGGGCGTGACCCTGGTTTGGTGTGGGAGGCAATTAACCTGTATCACTTGTGTCAGATGTGGCGAGGTCTTGGCATAGTGTTAATTGTAAGATTGACATGAATTATGAATATGGAAATGATGTTGTAAATTGTATAATTGGTGTGGATTATGATGGATTGAGATATGTATGTGAAATGAGATATGTTAAATGTGAATTGAGATGTGAAGATGATGAATGATTGATATATATATATATATATATATATATATATTTTATTAAATAATGAATTATGATGAGATTATATTGTGATGTGTTTGTATGTACTTTGCATATAGATATTTTCTTTTCTCACCGTATAAACTGTGGATATTTTAGGTGAAGAAGATCCGGCTACGAGTGGCATCTAGAAAGTCAATAGTTAAATTATGGGAATGCTCTGATAATGTGACATCGGGGCAGAGGATTTCTAGGACATTTTATTTATATGGATTTGGTATTGTAATAAATGTGTTTAAAATTGTAAACTCTTAAATTTTACCTTTAAAATTTTATTTTTCAGTCATTCTCTTATATTGAAGAAAGAACAGTTTCAAAGTTTTATGTGAATCCTTTTACGAACCCTTTGAAAGGTTATTCTTCTTAATTAAATTATATTATATATGTGTTGGGGTAGTAAGGGTGTCACAATCATCTCTATGTGATATAATAATAATAATAATAATAATAATAATAATAAACAAAAAAAATCTCTATGGTTCTCTCCCCCTCTCTCTTTATCAGCAAAGAAAAGAATTTATATATAAAAAGTGGTACAAGAGGTACCAAAATACATCTACATACATCAATCACCCAAACTACAAAGAACATTAATAAGAGAAATTGATGTATATGAAAGATAATAATCGATAAAATTATCTCAAAATCTAATCTACTTAATTAGAAGGTAATTAGAAGGGATATTATATATAGACCTAACAGGATATATATAATTTTTTTATTCCAATTTAACATAGAATCAACAAAATACTTGTTTTTATCTTCGGTGATGTTTCATATAGCATTTGACAAAGGTGCTATTTGTGACTAGGTGCATATACAACATCCTATGCTTAGGTAAAACTCTTTTTTTTTTTTTTTTTTTTTTTTTTTTTTTTTTAATTCACATATCTAGGGATGACAACCAAGAGGGATGTGATCGTGTTTTGAAAACATATTTACATGGGCATAATTTAATCAATATAGATGCATAGAAACTATGTGTTTTAACTATTCTCAAAACTGAATACAAATTCAATGGTTGAAATCATAAATGTGAAAAAGCTGATTGTGAATTAAAATCAAGATGAAAAATATCACTTTATCATTTTATTATGAGTGGTGATCTAACTCACTCTAAGTTTGTTTTGTTATAATAATATTTCTTGAACACATATCATGATGTAACGGACACGAGTACACCTTATATACCCCACCATCTAGTATATTTTGTCTTACGAAAAAATTAAAGACCATTAAATAATTATATATATATATATATATATATATATATATATATATATATAAAGCATATCAAGTGAGAAGGAATTTATTATGAGAGATGAGAGAGTTAAAATATAATAACTCTTAGATTAATCAAGTGAGAGAAAATTTGGGGTTTAATCAACTGAGAGGAAATTAATCTAAGGGTCATATTTTAACCTCTCATCTCTCATAATAAATTCTCTCTCCCTATATATATATATATATATATTTATAGATATTACTTTTAAATAACATATAGAGGTGAGAAAAATGAACTGAATTGAATAAAATAATTTAATTAAATTGGGATAGCTGGAGTAAGTGATTAGTTGAGCAAGGATCTTATTAATATTAAGATAGTTATAGAAAAAAAGAGAGGATAAATTTGAAATTATTAAAATAATTAACCAACTTCCATAATCTTAATAAATTAGCGATCGAATATAATGACTAGAAGGAGTAAACTATATAACATATCTTTAAAGAAAACTAGTTTATATTAATCTTAAAAGACTTTTATTTAAATATACTTATGGAATCATCTAATTAAAGGCCATTATTTATAATAAATTTATTTACTTCGGCAATATTTATTTTAAGTTTTATACTTAGAGTGATTCTTAATTAATTCACAATAAACTTTTCTTATATTGACCCTGAATAAAATTATTTTCATATTAAATCACAAAAATATTATAATTTAATTAGAATAAAATGACAATAACTATATCTTATATTATCATCTAATCATAAATTATAATCATGAATTGTAATTAATCGTTAACATTGAAAAATATTTGTATCAAAATTAAATTCTAAATCTTATTATAGTTTCTTCTATACTTTTTCCTTTCATAATATAACACAAACAACCTGAAAATAAAATATTTAATTTAACATATATGAATTTTTAAAAGTATATTAAGTTTATCAGTTTGTACGAGTGATAGCGAGTTCAATTTCTTTAATAAAATTTTGAACTTGAGTCTTTTAAATGAATATGTTAAATTCTCTAATAAATATCTTTCATGAATAAAATTAATAAATATTTTATATTAATAACACATTTAAAAGAATATTAAGTTTAGTCACACATAGAATGCATTTGAAAAGTTTCAAAAGTTACCACCCTTTCTAAATATAATAATTAAAGCATCCATCAAATGAGATGTAAAGAGATTATTTTTTAAATTGTTTTTAGGCTAAAATAATTTTTTTATAGTTTTTATAATTTTACTTAATTTATCTTTTAGTTTCTATGGTTTAAAATAGACCATTTTTGTAAACTTGTCTATTTCATTTATTTTTTATCTTTATTGTTTAAGATAGACTCTTATAGCCTTTATATTTGTAATTTTTTTTATTTTTTATTTTTTTAATTCTTACCATTAACTTTTTTTACAACATTATTTGTTTTGTGTTGACATGTTATAGATATTCAATTTTGTAAGGTTAAAAAATGTGTTTCAACAATGAGTATCGTACGTAAGGATACAAAAGAAACATATAACATCTAAAATTTTAATTTTGAATAATTTTAACAAAATAAATTCGACATCAAATATACAAAATTGAATTAATAACTCTATGACGTTAATGATAGAGACTAAAAGACTTAAAAAAAACTGTAAATATAGAGACTAAAATGATATATATATATATATATATATATATATATATATTATAAAAATATGTAACATTCCATTTTAAAAAAAATATAATTAATATAAGTATTTAATTAAATATTTTGTTATTTTATTTTAATTAATAGAATTGTTTTAATATTTATTTTAATTATTTGATATATGTTTTGGAATATAAGATAAGGTGTGTTTAATTAAAGGTTTTAGTCAAATATTTTATTAAATTAAATAAGAGGGAAGAGATTTGTAACTATGGTTAATATGTTTTAATTGAAGGGTTAAAGAGAAGTTAATATTTTAAAAGAGTAGTTTTGAACAATTTTCTTTTTCATCCCTTCATTTTATATTTTTCATATATGTACTTTGCTTTACATTCAGAGCTTGGAGAACAAGAATAAGAAAAAACTATCCCAAGACTGTGCATTTGTCTTCTTTTGCTTACCAAGGTAAAGGAAAAGTAAGAAATTTCTCTTTAGGTGTGAGTTTGTATGTTGGGTAGCGATTAACCCCAATCTCATCTCTATTAATTGTCTATGCATGAGGAGTTTTCTCAAATTATGCATTTTTTTCTTCTATTCTTCTTCTTATACATAACTAATGACGTGAATTGTTTTCTTGCATGATTAATTGTATGTGTTTGGTTAATAATTGCATGATCTGACGCTCTTATGGGTTTCTATGGAAAATCCTAATAAGAGAACTTATTGTAATAGTTATGTGAAGATATTGATTATGTGTAAATTGAGTGATTTAGAATGTTAATTGTATATTATAAAGCACTTTTACTAATTGTACATGAGTTTATGCTTGTAATTATTGCACTATTAGAAAAATTAATATTTGTAACGAATTTTTGTGAGGGAATTTTAACTTTTGTGAGGGCTACCATTTATTGAAGTGTGTGACGGATTTTGGGACAGATTAAATTTTATCTCTAAAAGATCCGTCACAATTTTCGTCACTGAATAAAAAAAAAATTAGTGATGGATTAAATTTTGTCTTTAAATTAAAAATCTGTCACAATTTTTGTCACTGAATAAAAAAATAAAATTAGTGACTGATTTTGTGACGGATTTTTTAGAGGCAAAATTTAATCCATCACTAAATCCCTGAATAAAAAAATAAAACTAGTGACAGATTAAGTTCCTCTATAAATATTTCTTCACAAAAAAGCGTCACAATACTATAATAAATAAGTTAGTGACAGATTTTGTGACGAAATTTTTGTCAACATTTGTATTTTGTCACAAATTCTGTCATAAATAGCTTAAAATCTTTTATAACAAAATTTGTGAGGAATTATTTATCCCTCTCAAAATATTAAATTTTATTTATGAAATTTTTATATATAAGAATTATGCAGAATTAAAGAATATATGTTAATTTTTTTTTAATTATGACAAATTTATTCGTCAAAAAATTTATATTTTTGATGGAAAAAAATTCGTAGAAAAAGTTATATTACTGATGGAATATGTCCGACAAATTTATATTTGTCAAAAATATAAGAATTTTTTACGAAAATTGCCAATCATATATTAAAAAATGTCCATAAAATTATATATATAAATATATATATATATATATAAGGAGGGTTATAATAATACCGGTATAACTTTTACTAAGTATTATATCACTCAATAACTTTTTATTAAATGAAAATTTTGTAAATCCAACCGTTAAATTGAAAATTCTTTACTATCATATATACAAAATTTTGTATTAATCCAAGATGATTTGATACTTCATTCTTATAAAAACAAAATTAATATAATATATACATTTCAAAATATACTAAAATATGAACATTTTTATTACCTTCACGTTGTTGTTCAATTTTAACAAAATTTGATATAAACATATAAAATGATATGAACTTTTAATCTAACGGTTGGATTTACAAAATTCACTTTTAATATAAAAGTTATTGAGCGATGTGTAATACTTAGTAAAAGTTACACCAGTATTAGTATAACCTTCCTCTCTCTCTCTCTCTCTCTCTCTCTCTCTATATATATATATATATATATATATATATATAAAGAGAGAGAGAGAGAGAGAGTAGAGGAATCAAATAACTTTCAAAATAACTCATGGTAAAGTTCTTCTGCTCAATAATTCATGGTGTGTGTTGAATTTTATTGATCCATGTTCTTACCTGAGATCGGTGGGTGAGACAGTCTCTGGGTAAGATCGGTGAGTCTCCTCTACTCGGTACGTCTGCTCCTTAGAGATGGGGTTGGTACCTGCAAAAGAGACTCCAATGCTTAAGTTAGTTTTTGTGGGTGTGTAAGTCTCATATATATATACTGCACGTACCTTGGTGTAGATTAGGATTTTTCATATAAGTGATAATGGGTTTGGTTACGATTTGATAAGATTGTGATCTTATCAGTTTATCTTATTGGTTAGGGAGCGGTCTGACTTGATAATCTGATGTGGCCCCGACCTCCAAGGTGCTGAGGTGGGCCCTAGTACTGATGTGGGTAGTACATTAGCCCCCCGAGCTCCGAGGGCTGTTAGCCGAGGAGTTAATATTCATTTAGGCAGTGTAACACCCCAATTTTCAAAAAGGTTATTATTATTATTATTATTATTATTATTATTATTAGATGGTATTTGGTCATAATTATTTTAATAATTATAGAGGAATATTATTTTGTACGTTTTAAATAATTATTATTTTGGACAATTATTTTGTACGTATTAAATAAGTATTTTTATTAGCATTTTTAAATAAATATTTATATGTTTTAAGAGAAGGTTGATTTTATATGATATTTTGTTATTGAAATTATATTATTATATTTAGGGTCAGAAATATATTATTATTATAGAGAAAAAAATATTTTATAATATACATGTATTTATTTTATTTAATTATTTTGAGGAAAATTAGAAGTGGGTTAGAAGAGAAGGAAAATGGGTTGGGTTGACCCAGTCCAATGGATTAATTTTAAGAAAGGAGTCAGGTGGTGTTAACCCTATCTGCCTCATTTGCGTTCTGAAGGGTTAGGGAAAAAAAAAGGAGAAACAAAGAGCTCTAAGGAAGAGTACTCAGGAACGATCTTAGATCACACCAAGACCATTCATCTTCTGCTCATCCAGGTACGGGGGGATGGGTTTCTTCATATGTGAATATAGGGGTGTTCGGGTAGTGAGGGCAATCCCTAAGTCCCTCTAGGAACTCTATTTAAAATTCTGAACGATTATCTGTGCAATCGATGTTCTAAATTCTTAATTCATTTAAAAGAACTTATTTCTGGAATTGTCTTTGAATTCCATTGGGGCTTTCTTGTTAATTCTTTATCCTTAAATTTGATGACTTGAATTTTATGTGTTAAGAAGAGTTTAGATTTTTTTGTAAAACCAATGGAAACCAATTTTTGAGGCTTGAGATGTGTATGGATTGATTTGGAACGTATGAAGAATATAAATGGAGTTAAACTGAACCAACGGGGTGTAGAAGTAGTGAAAATTGGTAAAAACCTTGTTGGAACTCGTAAAACGCAGGTTTAATTTCACAGAGGGGAGTCTGGGCAGAGATTTGGGCGCTCAGCGCCAGTTTTGGGCGTCGAGCGTCGGGACCCCGGCATACGTTTGTAATTTTGCGATATCTTTCTGTGTAGTTATCCAAATCGACTGCCGTTTGTTTTGTTAGAAACTAGACATCTGGGGCTACCATTTAGACACAATAATCGTGTAAAAATATTAATATTTGATCAAGTTATGTGAGTTGAAATTTGAGCCTTCCAATCTGTGTGCGAACCACAACATCAATTTTTGTGAGCCCTGAATGGTAACCTAAACGACTTTATTAGGATTTGTGTTCTTCATGAAAGTTGTATATATTGATGTTAGGATTCTAATGGAGTTGGGATCACTTAGAAAGGATATGTATATCTCGAGTTATGGTTAAATTATTAACTGAATGTCATGGATATTGTGATGTGTGTGAAGAATTATGTGAAATTTGTGATCTATGATGTTGATAACTTAATGATAGGTACCTAGCATGTGAGGATGATATTGCATGGATTGTTATTGACATGTGATGATGTTATATAATGGAGATGCATTAATTATGAGTTACGTGGGATGCATGAGTTGCATGAGACTTATGAGTTGCATGTGGTGCTTGAGAAGCCAGACGTGGCTATATTGCATTGGACCCTGGGCCCAGAGAGGGGTTGAGACAGGGGGGACCATGACGGGAGGCATTCGATGCGTGGGCCGTTGGGTGTTTAACTGCGCAGCTCACTGGCCATAGAGGGTTTAACGGTGGGTGGATTGCCTTTGCACGGGCCGCTGGGTGTTTAACCGTGCAACATACCGGCCCTGGGAGGGTGTAATAACGGTATGCCCGCATTGGCAACAACTAAGGGAATTGACGAGGTACGCCCATTGTGCGGAGTGCCAAGTTGAGACTCTTAGGAGAGGAGATGTGTATGAGCATATAGTGAGCATGTGTATGAAAGCTTGTATGATTGAAAAAAAAATGATGTTTGGTAATTATATGAGATGTATTTGTTGTTTATATTTAATGATGATATTTTGGTGCACGGTGTGGGGTGGGAATTGGGTAGCTCTATGTTCATATATGATGTTATCTATCTCTCACCGTCCTGTTTTTATGTGGTTTTCTTTTAGGTGAAGATGAAGGCACTCATAGTGTTGAGTTCTAAAGGGAAAGGGTTCTGCTTTGATAGGATGTGACATTGGGGCATGAATTTAGGATGCTTTAGTTATGAATTGTTATTTGTCGTTTGAGGAGACTTATTTTTAAGAGTTTTATATTCACCTTATATTTGTAAATTCTGGATTCCTTTCATTTTTCTTTAGAGACCTTGATAATTTTCTTTTAAGAGTAAAACTTTATTATTATTATTATTATTATTACTATTTATTTCAAGACTTGTGAACCTATGAGTTTTTATTAAAATATGTGGACCCTTCTTGATGTTATATTTATTGAATTATTCTTATTGTTGTTACTTATTTATTATGGGGTAGAAGGGTGTCACAGGCAGTACACTAGCTAGCCTCCCGAGCTCCGACTGCTTTTAGCCGAGGAGTTAGTGCCAAGTTCATGTGAAGGGTTGTGGCTTTTCATTTTGATCTTCTGGGTCAAGTGCCACGTGTCCTTGAGGCGTCGCCTCGTTTCACGAACGGAGGCGGCTTATCATAAAGAGTGATGGCTTGTAATGATGGGGTGTGCCTTGTCATTACGAGCCCTTATTTAATGCCTTTGTCCCCGTGTCTTATTTGCTTTTAAATTTCATTTCCCTCTTCATTTTGTCATTCTCCTCATTTAGTCTTAGTCTCCTTCGAGTCTCCGTCGGGTTTTTTTGCCTTCTCTGTTACTCCAAGTGTTTTTTGGTAATGCCCTCAACGTGTCGTCATTGCCAGTTTGATTCTCCGAGGGTCGTTGTACCAGGGACTTCTTTGCCCTCATTTTCATTCTTCCCCTTTCCTAGCTTTCTTTGTTTTTGATGTTTGAAGAGGGAGAGGGTTCTGTTCCTCTTGTGCCTTCCAAAGGTAAAGGCAAGGTGCGCAGAAAGGGAGCGGCGACAGCCAGGGAAATGGTTGCTGCCGGTGGTGAGAAGAAGAAAAGGGGTGGAAACAACCCCAAGGATTCTCACCTTGCTATCTCCGTTCTGAGGTACGAGTGGGTTAGAGAGGATGTTGGGGAATTTGAGAGTGGGTTTAGGTCCTTCCTCGATGTGAATTCCATGTGGAAATCGTTGAGGATCTGCAAATCGGCCATTTCCAAGCTTATCTAGGTTGAGCCCTGTCAACCCGGTGAACGTGTATATATGGCGGGTACTCCGAGTACTCCATTTGTTTATATGTATTAGTGTTTTTTTTAAGGATCTCGGTGTTTGTTTACCATTCACTGAGTTTGAGTGTGCTTTCCTTAACTTCATCAACGTGGCTCCCTACCAATTGCACCCCAATAGTTGGGGTTTCTTAAGGGCTTTTCAGGTTTTGTGCTCGGCCCTGGGGACGGGTGTGTCTTTGCCCGTTTTCTTACATTTTTATCAACTCAAGTTGGGCGAGCCTCCCCTGGGTTGGGTGTCCCTTAGTGGGAGTAAGGTTGGGGGTTGTTCCAACTTTACTCCCAGTCATATAAGAATTTCAAGAAAGAGTTTTTTTGGGTCCGACCTGTCGAGGATGACCCGAGGATCGATGTAGTTTTTCACAGTGACGGGGAACTGAGGTTTCCTTTCTTCTGGCGGCAGAGCCTGGTCAAGTGTAATGGGTTGAGCTACCTCCAATTGTCAGATTCCGACAAGGACGACATTGCCAATTTAGTCGAGCTTCCGCGCCCATTGAACAACAAACTCGTCCTGTCCCTTGCAATTTGTCGGATAAAGAAAGGGATTTGGAGAGTGAGTACCTCATCGTTTTGTTTATTGGGTTTTCTGTGATTTAGCTGATGTTCTGATGTGTTATGCCATTTGCGTTTGTAGGTTTGATGGGGAAAAGTAAGTGGCATGAGCTTAAAGCCAGATTTAATACCGAGGAGCTTGATGTGCTCGAGCCCGGTGAGGAGGTTGCTCCTTTGGAGACTCGCCATAAAAGAAAGAGGCTGCAGAAGGAGGTCGGTGAAGCTTCGGGTGCCCCTATTCTTGAACAGGTGACGTCTAAGGCCGCCGATGCTGCCACCATAGATTTGACCGAGAGTCCTCGGGCCAGGACACCGCCAAGGGGGCCTGTGGTGGAGGCCACCTCGGATAAACAGGTTTTTGCTCTACTTCTCTTTAGTATTGTCCCCTTTGCTTTTGTGTGTCATCCTTATATTTGTAACTTAGGAAAATTGAGTTTTGTCATTTCTTTACAGGTGACTTGGGTGCCTTCCTCGGCTGAGGCTCGTGGGGAAGGTCCGAGCTTAGAGGTGCTGATCTCGGCTCTCCTTACTTCAACGTCCCCTTCTCCTGGTCCTTTCACTACTCTGAGGTCGAGGTGTCACCTGATGTGGTGTCATTATGGAGCCCAAATTTGACTGCTGGGGGGTTCTACAAGGAAGATCTTGCCTATGTGGCCGACAAGGCCATGATAGAGAAGGTGGGTCCAGTCGAGGGGTTGGACTCGGCCGAGGTGTTTCTACAAAGGTCCATTGCAATAGTGGACCATTGGAAACGTTGATGGGAGAAGCACCAGGCTGAGCTAGAGAGGGCGCGAAGGGGTGAAGCCGAGCTCCAATCTTTGAGGAGAGATTTGTCAAAGACTCAAAAGTCTTTGGAAATTGCTATGAAGGCCAATGAGGCGTATGCTGCCTAAGTTGGTGAGTTGTTGGAGGTTGCCAAGTCTTTAAGGACGTGGCGGAGATTGCTCGGAGTCGGGTTCAATCTTTGGAGGAGGAGAACCTAGCGTTGAAGGCCGACTTAAGGGAGGCTGCAAAGAAGCGTCTTTGTGACGAGGTGCTTCTAGTTGGTAGGGAGGAGGAGATTGGTGCCTTGAAGATGGATATCGATGTGCTGATCTCCTCGAAAAAAGGTTTTGGAGGAGAAGCTTCTCGAGACTGAGCATGCTGTTATGGTTGAGCACCAGCGGGGTTTTGCCAAGGCAGTTCGTCAGGCTAGGTTGCTTGCGATAGGGGTGGACCTTTCTGCTATGCACATTGAGAAGGATGTGCGGGGTGGGCAGTTGGTGAATGAAGATGACCTGTCCAAGAGCACGAGCAAAAACACTGCTTCCTAGGCTTTCATTTTTCCTTCGTTTTCTTATGATGAACTTGGTGTAATTTTTTGTAGTCTTTATTTTTATGAACCTTTTGTTTATACCTTTGAATGAATTTCGCCTATGTCTTCATTAATTTGGCACTGATTTTGAGTTTTTGGTTTCGATGTCGCTCTTAATGTTTCGAATTTGACCAGAGGTGACCTTGGATTTTTGGTTATGGTTCATACTTGACCTTTTTTACTTTGTTTTAAGGCTCAAACTCGAACTTAAAGGTTCAGACTTGACCTTTTTGGTTCTAGGGCTCAGACTTGGCCTTTTTCGTTCTAAGGCTCAAACTTGGCCTTAAGGTTCAAACTTGACCTTTTATTTTCGTTTTAAGACTCGTACTCGGCCTTTAAGGTTCAAACTTGATCTTTTTCATTCTACGACTCAAACTTGGCTTTAAGGTTCAAACTTGACCTTTTATTTTTTCTTTAAGACTCGTACTTGGCCTTTAAGGTTCAAACTTGACCTTTTTCGTTCTAGGGCTCAAACTTGGCCTTAAGGTTCAAACTTGACCTTTTATTTTCGCTTTAAGACTCGTAATCGGCCTTTAATTTTCGTGCGTAAGTAACATGGATTTTAGGATATTTAGAAGAAGAATGTGTTTTATTGGAATTTGGACGTGCCTCATTAAAACCTTCTCGGCCAAAAACCCTCTTTTTTCTCTTTTAGGGACAAAAAGGACCGAGGAGGAAAAAGAGTACATTGTCTTTTAGTACATTTTAACTAAAGTAAAATTTGAGGTGGGTGGCGTTCCAAGTTCTAGGGATTGTTTTACCGCCGAGTTCTTCTAGTCGGTATACGCCATTTTTGAGGTCTTCACTGATCCGGAAGGGACCTTCCCATGTCGGCGCTAGCTTCCCCTCGGAGGGGTCCTTTCTGGCATCACTTTGGAGTCGCCACACGAGGTCTTCGGGCCGGAACTTTCTCGGCTTAACTTTGGTATTGTATCTTCTTGCAGCTCAGAGTTTGCAGGCTTCCTCTTTTATCTGAGCTTCTTCTCTGAGTTTGTCGATCATGTCGAGGTTGACTGCTAACTCCTTGTCGTTCTGGTCGTTGTTGAAGGTCATCCTTCAGTGCGATGCTTCCTCGACCTCTACGAGGATCATGGCATTGGAATCGTAAGTTAACCTGTATGGTGTCTCTTGGGTTGCTGATTGTGGGGTGCAATTGTAAGCCTAGAGAATGCTGGGGATTTCTTCTGCCCATAGCCCTTTTTCCGACCCTAGTATCTTTTTGAGCTCGTGGAGTATTACTTTGTTCGCTGCTTCGGCTTGGCCGTTCGTTTGGGGGTGTTCTATGTAGGTCACGTGATGCTGGACGCCTAGTTCTTGGGGGAAGTTTTCAAATTTCCTATCTATGAACTGTCTTCCATTGTTGATAACGATCGCATGTGGGAGCCCGTATCTACATATTAGATTTTTCCATGTTAATCGTTGTACGTTCTCGGCTGTAATTTTGGCGAGAGGGCCGGCCTCGATCCATTTTGTGAAGTAGTCGATAGCTACTAACAAGAATTTGACTTGGCTTTTGGCTAAGGGGAAAAGGCCGAGGATGTCCATTCCCCATTGTGCGATAGGCCAAGGTGATTGCATTTGGTGCAAGACGTACCTCGGGGGAACCTCGAGGTACGTGGTCGAACTCTTGGCAAGGTTTGCATCTTTGAACGTAAGCTTTGTAGTCCGATCTCAATGTGGGCCAGTAATATCCTGCGCAGATAACTCGGGCAGCCATGGAGCGTGCTCCCGAGTGTAGTCCGCATATCCCCCTGTGTATTTCCTCAAGTACATAGTTGGCTTGGGTCTTGTCGAGGCACTTAAGCAACGGTGTCAAGAGACTTCGCCTGAACAATTCGCCTGACTCGATGATGAATCGAGGCGATTGGTTCTTAATTCTCCGTGCCTCAACTTTGTTGTCGGTAAGATTCTCATACTTAGGTAGTGCCATATGCCTGTAATCCATCCTTTTTTGTCTGGTTCGATTGAGCAGATTGCTTCACTTTCCAAGCTCGGAGAGGATAGGGTTTCCTGAATAATGGTTTTGTGTTGTCCCGGGCGCTTGGTGTTGGCAAGCTTTGAGAGGAGGTCGGCCCTATCATTTCTCTCTCGAGGTACATGGTGGACTGTGAACTTCTGGAAGTGCAAGGTCCAGGCGGAAGTTGCGAGATGATATCGTTGCGAGATGATATCGTTGCAAGAGGGCGTCTTTAATTTGGTAGGTACCTGCTAGTTGTTCTACCATGAGGTTGGAGTCGTTGTTGCAACGAATGTTCCTGGCGCCGATGTCATATGCCAATCTTAGTCCGGCTAGGAGTGCTTCATACTCGGCCTGGTTATTCGTGACTTGGAAGTCGAGCTTCAGAGATTGCTCGACAAGGATGCCGTTGGGACCTTCTAGGATGATGTCGGTGCCCCCTCCTTTTGGGTTGGAGGAGCCATCTACGTGTACTGTCCAAGTTACTTGATCTCTTAATGTGACTAGGGTCAGTTTGACTACAAAATTTGCCAAACATTGGGATTTGAGTGTTCCCCTACTTTCGTACAGAATTCTGAATTCGGACAGCTCGACTGTAACACCCCAATTTTCAAAAAGGTTATTATTATTATTATTATTATTATTAGATGGTATTTGGTCATAATTATTTTAATAATTATAGAGGAATATTATTTTGTACGTTTTAAATAATTATTATTTTGGACAATTATTTTGTACGTATTAAATAAGTATTTTTATTAGCATTTTTAAATAAATATTTATATGTTTTAAGAGAAGGTTGATTTTATATGATATTTTGTTATTGAAATTATATTATTATATTTAGGGTCAGAAATATATTATTATTATAGAGAAAAAAATATTTTATAATATACATGTATTTATTTTATTTAATTATTTTGAGGAAAATTAGAAGTGGGTTAGAAGAGAAGGAAAATGGGTTGGGTTGACCCAGTCCAATGGATTAATTTTAAGAAAGGAGTCAGGTGGTGTTAACCCTATCTGCCTCATTTGCGTTCTGAAGGGTTAGGGAAAAAAAAAGGAGAAACAAAGAGCTCTAAGGAAGAGTACTCAGGAACGATCTTAGATCACACCAAGACCATTCATCTTCTGCTCATCCAGGTACGGGGGGATGGGTTTCTTCATATGTGAATATAGGGGTGTTCGGGTAGTGAGGGCAATCCCTAAGTCCCTCTAGGAACTCTATTTAAAATTCTGAACGATTATCTGTGCAATCGATGTTCTAAATTCTTAATTCATTTAAAAGAACTTATTTCTGGAATTGTCTTTGAATTCCATTGGGGCTTTCTTGTTAATTCTTTATCCTTAAATTTGATGACTTGAATTTTATGTGTTAAGAAGAGTTTAGATTTTTTTGTAAAACCAATGGAAACCAATTTTTGAGGCTTGAGATGTGTATGGATTGATTTGGAACGTATGAAGAATATAAATGGAGTTAAACTGAACCAACGGGGTGTAGAAGTAGTGAAAATTGGTAAAAACCTTGTTGGAACTCGTAAAACGCAGGTTTAATTTCACAGAGGGGAGTCTGGGCAGAGATTTGGGCGCTCAGCGCCAGTTTTGGGCGTCGGGCGTCGGGACCCCGACATACGTTTGTAATTTTGCGATATCTTTCTGTGTAGTTATCCAAATCGAGTGCCGTTTGTTTTGTTAGAAACTAGACATCTGGGGCTACCATTTAGACACAAGATTCGTGTAAAAATATTAATATTTGATCAAGTTATGCGAGTTTCAATTTGAGCCTTCCAATCTGTGTGCGAACCACAACATCAATTTTTGTGAGCCCTGAATGGTAACCTAAAAGACTTTATTAGGATTTGTGTTCTTCATGAAAGTTGTAGATATTGATGTTAGGATTCTAATGGAGTTGGGGTCACTTAGAAAGGATATGTATATCTCGAGTTATGGTTAAATTATTAAATGAATGTCATAGATATTGTGATGTGTGTGAAGAAGTATGTGAAATTTGTGATCTATGATGTTGATAACTTAATGATAGGTACCTAGCATGTGAGGATGATATTGCATGGATTGTTATTGACATGTGATGATGTTATATAATGGAGATGCATTAATTATGAGTTACGTGGGATGCATGAGTTGCATGAGACTTATGAGTTGCATGTGGTGCTTGAGAAGCCAGATGTGGCTATATTGCATTGGACCCTGGGCCCAGAGAGGGGTTGAGACAGGGGGGACCATGATGGGAGGCATTCCATGCGTGGGCCGTTGGGTGTTTAACTGCGCAGCTCACTGGCCATAGAGGGTTTAACGGTGGGTGGATTGCCTTTGCACGGGCCGCTGGGTGTTTAACCGTGCAACATACCGGCCCTGGGAGGGTGTGAGAACGGTATGCCCGCATTGGCAACAACTAAGGGAATTGACGAGGTACGCCCATTGTGCGGAGTGCCAAGTTGAGACTCTTAGGAGAGGAGATGTGTATGAGCATATAGTGAGCATGTGTATGAAAGCTTGTATGATTGAAAAAAAATGATGTTTGGTAATTATATGAGATGTATTTGTTGTTTATAGTTAATGATGATATTTTGGTGCACGGTGTGGGGTGGGAATTGGGTAGCTCTATGTTCATATATGATGTTATCTATCTCTCACCGTCCTGTTTTTATGTGGTTTTCTTTTAGGTGAAGATGAAGGCACTCATAGTGTTGAGTTCTAAAGGGAAAGGGTTCTGCTTTGATAGGATGTGACATTGGGGCATGAATTTAGGATGCTTTAGTTATGAATTGTTATTTGTCGTTTGAGGAGACTTATTTTTAAGAGTTTTATATTCACCTTATATTTGTAAATTCTGGATTCCTTTCATTTTTCTTTAGAGACCTTGATAATTTTCTTTTAAGAGTAAAACTTTATTATTATTATTATTATTATTACTATTTATTTCAAGACTTGTGAACCTATGAGTTTTTATTAAAATATGTGGACCCTTCTTGATGTTATATTTATTGAATTATTCTTATTGTTGTTACTTATTTATTATGGGGTAGAAGGGTGTCACAGGCAGTACACTAGCTAGCCTCCCGAGCTCCGACTGCTTTTAGCCGAGGAGTTAGTGCCAAGTTCATGTGAAGGGTTGTGGCTTTTCATTTTGATCTTCTGGGTCAAGTGCCACGTGTCCTTGAGGCGTCGCCTCGTTTCACGAACGGAGGCGGCTTATCATAAAGAGTGATGGCTTGTAATGATGGGGTGTGCCTTGTCATTACGAGCCCTTATTTAATGCCTTTGTCCCCGTGTCTTATTTGCTTTTAAATTTCATTTCCCTCTTCATTTTGTCATTCTCCTCATTTAGTCTTAGTCTCCTTCGAGTCTCCGTCGGGTTTTTTTGCCTTCTCTGTTACTCCAAGTGTTTTTTGGTAATGCCCTCAACGTGTCGTCATTGCCAGTTTGATTCTCCGAGGGTCGTTGTACCAGGGACTTCTTTGCCCTCATTTTCATTCTTCCCCTTTCCTAGCTTTCTTTGTTTTTGATGTTTGAAGAGGGAGAGGGTTCTGTTCCTCTTGTGCCTTCCAAAGGTAAAGGCAAGGTGCGCAGAAAGGGAGCGGCGACAGCCAGGGAAATGGTTGCTGCCGGTGGTGAGAAGAAGAAAAGGGGTGGAAACAACCCCAAGGATTCTCACCTTGCTATCTCCGTTCTGAGGTACGAGTGGGTTAGAGAGGATGTTGGGGAATTTGAGAGTGGGTTTAGGTCCTTCCTCGATGTGAATTCCATGTGGAAATCGTTGAGGATCTGCAAATCGGCCATTTCCAAGCTTATCTAGGTTGAGCCCTGTCAACCCGGTGAACGTGTATATATGGCGGGTACTCCGAGTACTCCATTTGTTTATATGTATTAGTGTTTTTTTTAAGGATCTCGGTGTTTGTTTACCATTCACTGAGTTTGAGTGTGCTTTCCTTAACTTCATCAACGTGGCTCCCTACCAATTGCACCCCAATAGTTGGGGTTTCTTAAGGGCTTTTCAGGTTTTGTGCTCGGCCCTGGGGACGGGTGTGTCTTTGCCCGTTTTCTTACATTTTTATCAACTCAAGTTGGGCGAGCCTCCCCTGGGTTGGGTGTCCCTTAGTGGGAGTAAGGTTGGGGGTTGTTCCAACTTTACTCCCAGTCATATAAGAATTTCAAGAAAGAGTTTTTTTGGGTCCGACCTGTCGAGGATGACCCGAGGATCGATGTAGTTTTTCACAGTGACGGGGAACTGAGGTTTCCTTTCTTCTGGCGGCAGAGCCTGGTCAAGTGTAATGGGTTGAGCTACCTCCAATTGTCAGATTCCGACAAGGACGACATTGCCAATTTAGTCGAGCTTCCGCGCCCATTGAACAACAAACTCGTCCTGTCCCTTGCAATTTGTCGGATAAAGAAAGGGATTTGGAGAGTGAGTACCTCATCGTTTTGTTTATTGGGTTTTCTGTGATTTAGCTGATGTTCTGATGTGTTATGCCATTTGCGTTTGTAGGTTTGATGGGGAAAAGTAAGTGGCATGAGCTTAAAGCCAGATTTAATACCGAGGAGCTTGATGTGCTCGAGCCCGGTGAGGAGGTTGCTCCTTTGGAGACTCGCCATAAAAGAAAGAGGCTGCAGAAGGAGGTCGGTGAAGCTTCGGGTGCCCCTATTCTTGAACAGGTGACGTCTAAGGCCGCCGATGCTGCCACCATAGATTTGACCGAGAGTCCTCGGGCCAGGACACCGCCAAGGGGGCCTGTGGTGGAGGCCACCTCGGATAAACAGGTTTTTGCTCTACTTCTCTTTAGTATTGTCCCCTTTGCTTTTGTGTGTCATCCTTATATTTGTAACTTAGGAAAATTGAGTTTTGTCATTTCTTTACAGGTGACTTGGGTGCCTTCCTCGGCTGAGGCTCGTGGGGAAGGTCCGAGCTTAGAGGTGCTGATCTCGGCTCTCCTTACTTCAACGTCCCCTTCTCCTGGTCCTTTCACTACTCTGAGGTCGAGGTGTCACCTGATGTGGTGTCATTATGGAGCCCAAATTTGACTGCTGGGGGGTTCTACAAGGAAGATCTTGCCTATGTGGCCGACAAGGCCATGATAGAGAAGGTGGGTCCAGTCGAGGGGTTGGACTCGGCCGAGGTGTTTCTACAAAGGTCCATTGCAATAGTGGACCATTGGAAACGTTGATGGGAGAAGCACCAGGCTGAGCTAGAGAGGGCGCGAAGGGGTGAAGCCGAGCTCCAATCTTTGAGGAGAGATTTGTCAAAGACTCAAAAGTCTTTGGAAATTGCTATGAAGGCCAATGAGGCGTATGCTGCCTAAGTTGGTGAGTTGTTGGAGGTTGCCAAGTCTTTAAGGACGTGGCGGAGATTGCTCGGAGTCGGGTTCAATCTTTGGAGGAGGAGAACCTAGCGTTGAAGGCCGACTTAAGGGAGGCTGCAAAGAAGCGTCTTTGTGACGAGGTGCTTCTAGTTGGTAGGGAGGAGGAGATTGGTGCCTTGAAGATGGATATCGATGTGCTGATCTCCTCGAAAAAAGGTTTTGGAGGAGAAGCTTCTCGAGACTGAGCATGCTGTTATGGTTGAGCACCAGCGGGGTTTTGCCAAGGCAGTTCGTCAGGCTAGGTTGCTTGCGATAGGGGTGGACCTTTCTGCTATGCACATTGAGAAGGATGTGCGGGGTGGGCAGTTGGTGAATGAAGATGACCTGTCCAAGAGCACGAGCAAAAACACTGCTTCCTAGGCTTTCATTTTTCCTTCGTTTTCTTATGATGAACTTGGTGTAATTTTTTGTAGTCTTTATTTTTATGAACCTTTTGTTTATACCTTTGAATGAATTTCGCCTATGTCTTCATTAATTTGGCACTGATTTTGAGTTTTTGGTTTCGATGTCGCTCTTAATGTTTCGAATTTGACCAGAGGTGACCTTGGATTTTTGGTTATGGTTCATACTTGACCTTTTTTACTTTGTTTTAAGGCTCAAACTCGAACTTAAAGGTTCAGACTTGACCTTTTTGGTTCTAGGGCTCAGACTTGGCCTTTTTCGTTCTAAGGCTCAAACTTGGCCTTAAGGTTCAAACTTGACCTTTTATTTTCGTTTTAAGACTCGTACTCGGCCTTTAAGGTTCAAACTTGATCTTTTTCATTCTACGACTCAAACTTGGCTTTAAGGTTCAAACTTGACCTTTTATTTTTTCTTTAAGACTCGTACTTGGCCTTTAAGGTTCAAACTTGACCTTTTTCGTTCTAGGGCTCAAACTTGGCCTTAAGGTTCAAACTTGACCTTTTATTTTCGCTTTAAGACTCGTAATCGGCCTTTAATTTTCGTGCGTAAGTAACATGGATTTTAGGATATTTAGAAGAAGAATGTGTTTTATTGGAATTTGGACGTGCCTCATTAAAACCTTCTCGGCCAAAAACCCTCTTTTTTCTCTTTTAGGGACAAAAAGGACCGAGGAGGAAAAAGAGTACATTGTCTTTTAGTACATTTTAACTAAAGTAAAATTTGAGGTGGGTGGCGTTCCAAGTTCTAGGGATTGTTTTACCGCCGAGTTCTTCTAGTCGGTATACGCCATTTTTGAGGTCTTCACTGATCCGGAAGGGACCTTCCCATGTCGGCGCTAGCTTCCCCTCGGAGGGGTCCTTTCTGGCATCACTTTGGAGTCGCCACACGAGGTCTTCGGGCCGGAACTTTCTCGGCTTAACTTTGGTATTGTATCTTCTTGCAGCTCAGAGTTTGCAGGCTTCCTCTTTTATCTGAGCTTCTTCTCTGAGTTTGTCGATCATGTCGAGGTTGACTGCTAAGTCCTTGTCGTTCTGGTCGTTGTTGAAGGTCATCCTTCAGTGCGATGCTTCCTCGACCTCTACGAGGATCATGGCATTGGAATCGTAAGTTAACCTGTATGGTGTCTCTTGGGTTGCTGATTGTGGGGTGCAATTGTAGGCCTAGAGAATGCTGGGGATTTCTTCTGCCCATAGCCCTTTTTCCGACCCTAGTATCTTTTTGAGCTCGTGGAGTATTACTTTGTTCGCTGCTTCGGCTTGGCCGTTCGTTTGGGGGTGTTCTATGTAGGTCACGTGATGCTGGACGCCTAGTTCTTGGGGGAAGTTTTCAAATTTCCTATCTATGAACTGTCTTCCATTGTTGATAACGATCGCATGTGGGAGCCCGTATCTACATATTAGATTTTTCCATGTTAATCGTTGTACGTTCTCGGCTGTAATTTTGGCGAGAGGGCCGGCCTCGATCCATTTTGTGAAGTAGTCGATAGCTACTAACAAGAATTTGACTTGGCTTTTGGCTAAGGGGAAAAGGCCGAGGATGTCCATTCCCCATTGTGCGATAGGCCAAGGTGATTGCATTTGGTGCAAGACGTACCTCGGGGGAACCTCGAGGTACGTGGTCGAACTCTTGGCAAGGTTTGCATCTTTGAACGTAAGCTTTGTAGTCCGATCTCAATGTGGGCCAGTAATATCCTGCGCAGATAACTCGGGCAGCCATGGAGCGTGCTCCCGAGTGTAGTCCGCATATCCCCCTGTGTATTTCCTCAAGTACATAGTTGGCTTGGGTCTTGTCGAGGCACTTAAGCAACGGTGTCAAGAGACTTCGCCTGAACAATTCGCCTGACTCGATGAAGAATCGAGGCGATTGGTTCTTAATTCTCCGTGCCTCAACTTTGTTGTCGGTAAGATTCTCATACTTAGGTAGTGCCATATGCCTGTAATCCATCCTTTTTTGTCTGGTTCGATTGAGCAGATTGCTTCACTTTCCAAGCTCGGAGAGGATAGGGTTTCCTGAATAATGGTTTTGTGTTGTCCCGGGCGCTTGGTGTTGGCAAGCTTTGAGAGGAGGTCGGCCCTATCATTTCTCTCTCGAGGTACATGGTGGACTGTGAACTTCTGGAAGTGCAAGGTCCAGGCGGAAGTTGCGAGATGATATCGTTGCGAGATGATATCGTTGCAAGAGGGCGTCTTTAATTTGGTAGGTACCTGCTAGTTGTTCTACCATGAGGTTGGAGTCGTTGTTGCAACGAATGTTCCTGGCGCCGATGTCATATGCCAATCTTAGTCCGGCTAGGAGTGCTTCATACTCGGCCTGGTTATTCGTGACTTGGAAGTCGAGCTTCAGAGATTGCTCGACAAGGATGCCGTTGGGTCCTTCTAGGATGATGTCGATGCCCCCTCCTTTTGGGTTGGAGGAGCCATCTACGTGTACTGTCCAAGTTACTTGATCTCTTAATGTGACTAGGGTCAGTTTGACTACAAAATTTGCCAAACATTGGGACTTGAGTGTTCCCCTACTTTCGTACAGAATTCTGAATTCGGACAGCTCGACTGTAACACCCCAATTTTCAAAAAGGTTATTATTATTATTATTATTATTATTAGATGGTATTTGGTCATAATTATTTTAATAATTATAGAGGAATATTATTTTGTACGTTTTAAATAATTATTATTTTGGACAATTATTTTGTACGTATTAAATAAGTATTTTTATTAGCATTTTTAAATAAATATTTATATGTTTTAAGAGAAGGTTGATTTTATATGATATTTTGTTATTGAAATTATATTATTATATTTAGGGTCAGAAATATATTATTATTATAGAGAAAAAAATATTTTATAATATACATGTATTTATTTTATTTAATTATTTTGAGGAAAATTAGAAGTGGGTTAGAAGAGAAGGAAAATGGGTTGGGTTGACCCAGTCCAATGGATTAATTTTAAGAAAGGAGTCAGGTGGTGTTAACCCTATCTGCCTCATTTGCGTTCTGAAGGGTTAGGGAAAAAAAAAGGAGAAACAAAGAGCTCTAAGGAAGAGTACTCAGGAACGATCTTAGATCACACCAAGACCATTCATCTTCTGCTCATCCAGGTACGGGGGGATGGGTTTCTTCATATGTGAATATAGGGGTGTTCGGGTAGTGAGGGCAATCCCTAAGTCCCTATAGGAACTCTATTTAAAATTCTGAACGATTATCTGTGCAATCGATGTTCTAAATTCTTAATTCATTTAAAAGAACTTATTTCTGGAATTGTCTTTGAATTCCATTGGGGCTTTCTTGTTAATTCTTTATCCTTAAATTTGATGACTTGAATTTTATGTGTTAAGAAGAGTTTAGATTTTTTTGTAAAACCAATGGAAACCAATTTTTGAGGCTTGAGATGTGTATGGATTGATTTGGAACGTATGAAGAATATAAATGGAGTTAAACTGAACCAACGGGGTGTAGAAGTAGTGAAAATTGGTAAAAACCTTGTTGGAACTCGTAAAACGCAGGTTTAATTTCACAGAGGGGAGTCTGGGCAGAGATTTGGGCGCTCAGCGCCAGTTTTGGGCGTCGGGCGTCGGGACCCCGACATACGTTTGTAATTTTGCGATATCTTTCTGTGTAGTTATCCAAATCGAGTGCCGTTTGTTTTGTTAGAAACTAGACATCTGGGGCTACCATTTAGACACAAGATTCGTGTAAAAATATTAATATTTGATCAAGTTATGCGAGTTTCAATTTGAGCCTTCCAATCTGTGTGCGAACCACAACATCAATTTTTGTGAGCCCTGAATGGTAACCTAAAAGACTTTATTAGGATTTGTGTTCTTCATGAAAGTTGTAGATATTGATGTTAGGATTCTAATGGAGTTGGGGTCACTTAGAAAGGATATGTATATCTCGAGTTATGGTTAAATTATTAACTGAATGTCATAGATATTGTGATGTGTGTGAAGAAGTATGTGAAATTTGTGATCTATGATGTTGATAACTTAATGATAGGTACCTAGCATGTGAGGATGATATTGCATGGATTGTTATTGACATGTGATGATGTTATATAATGGAGATGCATTAATTATGAGTTACGTGGGATGCATGAGTTGCATGAGACTTATGAGTTGCATGTGGTGCTTGAGAAGCCAGATGTGGCTATATTGCATTGGACCCTGGGCCCAGAGAGGGGTTGAGACAGGGGGGACCATGATGGGAGGCATTCCATGCGTGGGCCGTTGGGTGTTTAACTGCGCAGCTCACTGGCCATAGAGGGTTTAACGGTGGGTGGATTGCCTTTGCACGGGCCGCTGGGTGTTTAACCGTGCAACATACCGGCCCTGGGAGGGTGTGAGAACGGTATGCCCGCATTGGCAACAACTAAGGGAATTGACGAGGTACGCCCATTGTGCGGAGTGCCAAGTTGAGACTCTTAGGAGAGGAGATGTGTATGAGCATATAGTGAGCATGTGTATGAAAGCTTGTATGATTGAAAAAAAATGATGTTTGGTAATTATATGAGATGTATTTGTTGTTTATAGTTAATGATGATATTTTGGTGCACGGTGTGGGGTGGGAATTGGGTAGCTCTATGTTCATATATGATGTTATCTATCTCTCACCGTCCTGTTTTTATGTGGTTTTCTTTTAGGTGAAGATGAAGGCACTCATAGTGTTGAGTTCTAAAGGGAAAGGGTTCTGCTTTGATAGGATGTGACATTGGGGCATGAATTTAGGATGCTTTAGTTATGAATTGTTATTTGTCGTTTGAGGAGACTTATTTTTAAGAGTTTTATATTCACCTTATATTTGTAAATTCTGGATTCCTTTCATTTTTCTTTAGAGACCTTGATAATTTTCTTTTAAGAGTAAAACTTTATTATTATTATTATTATTATTACTATTTATTTCAAGACTTGTGAACCTATGAGTTTTTATTAAAATATGTGGACCCTTCTTGATGTTATATTTATTGAATTATTCTTATTGTTGTTACTTATTTATTATGGGGTAGAAGGGTGTCACAGGCAGTACACTAGCTAGCCTCCCGAGCTCTGACTGCTTTTAGCCGAGGAGTTAGTGCCAAGTTCATGTGAAGGGTTGTGGCTTTTCATTTTGATCTTCTGGGTCAAGTGCCACGTGTCCTTGAGGCGTCGCCTCGTTTCACGAACGGAGGCGGCTTATCATAAAGAGTGATGGCTTGTAATGATGGGGTGTGCCTTGTCATTACGAGCCCTTATTTAATGCCTTTGTCCCCGTGTCTTATTTGCTTTTAAATTTCATTTCCCTCTTCATTTTGTCATTCTCCTCATTTAGTCTTAGTCTCCTTCGAGTCTCCGTCGGGTTTTTTTGCCTTCTCTGTTACTCCAAGTGTTTTTTGGTAATGCCCTCAACGTGTCGTCATTGCCAGTTTGATTCTCCGAGGGTCGTTGTACCAGGGACTTCTTTGCCCTCATTTTCATTCTTCCCCTTTCCTAGCTTTCTTTGTTTTTGATGTTTGAAGAGGGAGAGGGTTCTGTTCCTCTTGTGCCTTCCAAAGGTAAAGGCAAGGTGCGCAGAAAGGGAGCGGCGACAGCCAGGGAAATGGTTGCTGCCGGTGGTGAGAAGAAGAAAAGGGGTGGAAACAACCCCAAGGATTCTCACCTTGCTATCTCCGTTCTGAGGTACGAGTGGGTTAGAGAGGATGTTGGGGAATTTGAGAGTGGGTTTAGGTCCTTCCTCGATGTGAATTCCATGTGGAAATCGTTGAGGATCTGCAAATCGGCCATTTCCAAGCTTATCTAGGTTGAGCCCTGTCAACCCGGTGAACGTGTATATATGGCGGGTACTCCGAGTACTCCATTTGTTTATATGTATTAGTGTTTTTTTTAAGGATCTCGGTGTTTGTTTACCATTCACTGAGTTTGAGTGTGCTTTCCTTAACTTCATCAACGTGGCTCCCTACCAATTGCACCCCAATAGTTGGGGTTTCTTAAGGGCTTTTCAGGTTTTGTGCTCGGCCCTGGGGACGGGTGTGTCTTTGCCCGTTTTCTTACATTTTTATCAACTCAAGTTGGGCGAGCCTCCCCTGGGTTGGGTGTCCCTTAGTGGGAGTAAGGTTGGGGGTTGTTCCAACTTTACTCCCAGTCATATAAGAATTTCAAGAAAGAGTTTTTTTGGGTCCGACCTGTCGAGGATGACCCGAGGATCGATGTAGTTTTTCACAGTGACGGGGAACTGAGGTTTCCTTTCTTCTGGCGGCAGAGCCTGGTCAAGTGTAATGGGTTGAGCTACCTCCAATTGTCAGATTCCGACAAGGACGACATTGCCAATTTAGTCGAGCTTCCGCGCCCATTGAACAACAAACTCGTCCTGTCCCTTGCAATTTGTCGGATAAAGAAAGGGATTTGGAGAGTGAGTACCTCATCGTTTTGTTTATTGGGTTTTCTGTGATTTAGCTGATGTTCTGATGTGTTATGCCATTTGCGTTTGTAGGTTTGATGGGGAAAAGTAAGTGGCATGAGCTTAAAGCCAGATTTAATACCGAGGAGCTTGATGTGCTCGAGCCCGGTGAGGAGGTTGCTCCTTTGGAGACTCGCCATAAAAGAAAGAGGCTGCAGAAGGAGGTCGGTGAAGCTTCGGGTGCCCCTATTCTTGAACAGGTGACGTCTAAGGCCGCCGATGCTGCCACCATAGATTTGACCGAGAGTCCTCGGGCCAGGACACCGCCAAGGGGGCCTGTGGTGGAGGCCACCTCGGATAAACAGGTTTTTGCTCTACTTCTCTTTAGTATTGTCCCCTTTGCTTTTGTGTGTCATCCTTATATTTGTAACTTAGGAAAATTGAGTTTTGTCATTTCTTTACAGGTGACTTGGGTGCCTTCCTCGGCTGAGGCTCGTGGGGAAGGTCCGAGCTTAGAGGTGCTGATCTCGGCTCTCCTTACTTCAACGTCCCCTTCTCCTGGTCCTTTCACTACTCTGAGGTCGAGGTGTCACCTGATGTGGTGTCATTATGGAGCCCAAATTTGACTGCTGGGGGGTTCTACAAGGAAGATCTTGCCTATGTGGCCGACAAGGCCATGATAGAGAAGGTGGGTCCAGTCGAGGGGTTGGACTCGGCCGAGGTGTTTCTACAAAGGTCCATTGCAATAGTGGACCATTGGAAACGTTGATGGGAGAAGCACCAGGCTGAGCTAGAGAGGGCGCGAAGGGGTGAAGCCGAGCTCCAATCTTTGAGGAGAGATTTGTCAAAGACTCAAAAGTCTTTGGAAATTGCTATGAAGGCCAATGAGGCGTATGCTGCCTAAGTTGGTGAGTTGTTGGAGGTTGCCAAGTCTTTAAGGACGTGGCGGAGATTGCTCGGAGTCGGGTTCAATCTTTGGAGGAGGAGAACCTAGCGTTGAAGGCCGACTTAAGGGAGGCTGCAAAGAAGCGTCTTTGTGACGAGGTGCTTCTAGTTGGTAGGGAGGAGGAGATTGGTGCCTTGAAGATGGATATCGATGTGCTGATCTCCTCGAAAAAAGGTTTTGGAGGAGAAGCTTCTCGAGACTGAGCATGCTGTTATGGTTGAGCACCAGCGGGGTTTTGCCAAGGCAGTTCGTCAGGCTAGGTTGCTTGCGATAGGGGTGGACCTTTCTGCTATGCACATTGAGAAGGATGTGCGGGGTGGGCAGTTGGTGAATGAAGATGACCTGTCCAAGAGCACGAGCAAAAACACTGCTTCCTAGGCTTTCATTTTTCCTTCGTTTTCTTATGATGAACTTGGTGTAATTTTTTGTAGTCTTTATTTTTATGAACCTTTTGTTTATACCTTTGAATGAATTTCGCCTATGTCTTCATTAATTTGGCACTGATTTTGAGTTTTTGGTTTCGATGTCGCTCTTAATGTTTCGAATTTGACCAGAGGTGACCTTGGATTTTTGGTTATGGTTCATACTTGACCTTTTTTACTTTGTTTTAAGGCTCAAACTCGAACTTAAAGGTTCAGACTTGACCTTTTTGGTTCTAGGGCTCAGACTTGGCCTTTTTCGTTCTAAGGCTCAAACTTGGCCTTAAGGTTCAAACTTGACCTTTTATTTTCGTTTTAAGACTCGTACTCGGCCTTTAAGGTTCAAACTTGATCTTTTTCATTCTACGACTCAAACTTGGCTTTAAGGTTCAAACTTGACCTTTTATTTTTTCTTTAAGACTCGTACTTGGCCTTTAAGGTTCAAACTTGACCTTTTTCGTTCTAGGGCTCAAACTTGGCCTTAAGGTTCAAACTTGACCTTTTATTTTCGCTTTAAGACTCGTAATCGGCCTTTAATTTTCGTGCGTAAGTAACATGGATTTTAGGATATTTAGAAGAAGAATGTGTTTTATTGGAATTTGGACGTGCCTCATTAAAACCTTCTCGTCCAAAAACCCTCTTTTTTCTCTTTTAGGGACAAAAAGGACCGAGGAGGAAAAAGAGTACATTGTCTTTTAGTACATTTTAACTAAAGTAAAATTTGAGGTGGGTGGCATTCCAAGTTCTAGGGATTGTTTTACCGCCGAGTTCTTCTAGTCGGTATACGCCATTTTTGAGGTCTTCACTGATCCGGAAGGGACCTTCCCATGTCGGCGCTAGCTTCCCCTCGGAGGGGTCCTTTCTGGCATCACTTTGGAGTCGCCACACGAGGTCTTCGGGCCGGAACTTTCTCGGCTTAACTTTGGTATTGTATCTTCTTGCAGCTCAGAGTTTGCAGGCTTCCTCTTTTATCTGAGCTTCTTCTCTGAGTTTGTCGATCATGTCGAGGTTGACTGCTAACTCCTTGTCGTTCTGGTCGTTGTTGAAGGTCATCCTTCAGTGCGATGCTTCCTCGACCTCTACGAGGATCATGGCATTGGAATCGTAAGTTAACCTGTATGGTGTCTCTTGGGTTGCTGATTGTGGGGTGCAATTGTAGGCCTAGAGAATGCTGGGGATTTCTTCTGCCCATAGCCCTTTTTCCGACCCTAGTATCTTTTTGAGCTCGTGGAGTATTACTTTGTTCGCTGCTTCGGCTTGGCCGTTCGTTTGGGGGTGTTCTATGTAGGTCACGTGATGCTGGACGCCTAGTTCTTGGGGGAAGTTTTCAAATTTCCTATCTATGAACTGTCTTCCATTGTTGATAACGATCGCATGTGGGAGCCCGTATCTACATATTAGATTTTTCCATGTTAATCGTTGTACGTTCTCGGCTGTAATTTTGGCGAGAGGGCCGGCCTCGATCCATTTTGTGAAGTAGTCGATAGCTACTAACAAGAATTTGACTTGGCTTTTGGCTAAGGGGAAAAGGCCGAGGATGTCCATTCCCCATTGTGCGATAGGCCAAGGTGATTGCATTTGGTGCAAGACGTACCTCGGGGGAACCTCGAGGTACGTGGTCGAACTCTTGGCAAGGTTTGCATCTTTGAACGTAAGCTTTGTAGTCCGATCTCAATGTGGGCCAGTAATATCCTGCGCAGATAACTCGGGCAGCCATGGAGCGTGCTCCCGAGTGTAGTCCGCATATCCCCCTGTGTATTTCCTCAAGTACATAGTTGGCTTGGGTCTTGTCGAGGCACTTAAGCAACGGTGTCAAGAGACTTCGCCTGAACAATTCGCCTGACTCGATGATGAATCGAGGCGATTGGTTCTTAATTCTCCGTGCCTCAACTTTGTTGTCGGTAAGATTCTCATACTTAGGTAGTGCCATATGCCTGTAATCCATCCTTTTTTGTCTGGTTCGATTGAGCAGATTGCTTCACTTTCCAAGCTCGGAGAGGATAGGGTTTCCTGAATAATGGTTTTGTGTTGTCCCGGGCGCTTGGTGTTGGCAAGCTTTGAGAGGAGGTCGGCCCTATCATTTCTCTCTCGAGGTACATGGTGGACTGTGAACTTCTGGAAGTGCAAGGTCCAGGCGGAAGTTGCGAGATGATATCGTTGCGAGATGATATCGTTGCAAGAGGGCGTCTTTAATTTGGTAGGTACCTGCTAGTTGTTCTACCATGAGGTTGGAGTCGTTGTTGCAACGAATGTTCCTGGCGCCGATGTCATATGCCAATCTTAGTCCGGCTAGGAGTGCTTCATACTCGGCCTGGTTATTCGTGACTTGGAAGTCGAGCTTCAGAGATTGCTCGACAAGGATGCCGTTGGGTCCTTCTAGGATGATGTCGGTGCCCCCTCCTTTTGGGTTGGAGGAGCCATCTACGTGTACTGTCCAAGTTACTTGATCTCTTAATGTGACTAGGGTCAGTTTGACTACAAAATTTGCCAAACATTGGGACTTGAGTGTTCCCCTACTTTCGTACAGAATTCTGAATTCGGACAGCTCGACTGTAACACCCCAATTTTCAAAAAGGTTATTATTATTATTATTATTATTATTAGATGGTATTTGGTCATAATTATTTTAATAATTATAGAGGAATATTATTTTGTACGTTTTAAATAATTATTATTTTGGACAATTATTTTGTACGTATTAAATAAGTATTTTTATTAGCATTTTTAAATAAATATTTATATGTTTTAAGAGAAGGTTGATTTTATATGATATTTTGTTATTGAAATTATATTATTATATTTAGGGTCAGAAATATATTATTATTATAGAGAAAAAAATATTTTATAATATACATGTATTTATTTTATTTAATTATTTTGAGGAAAATTAGAAGTGGGTTAGAAGAGAAGGAAAATGGGTTGGGTTGACCCAGTCCAATGGATTAATTTTAAGAAAGGAGTCAGGTGGTGTTAACCCTATCTGCCTCATTTGCGTTCTGAAGGGTTAGGGAAAAAAAAAGGAGAAACAAAGAGCTCTAAGGAAGAGTACTCAGGAACGATCTTAGATCACACCAAGACCATTCATCTTCTGCTCATCCAGGTACGGGGGGATGGGTTTCTTCATATGTGAATATAGGGGTGTTCGGGTAGTGAGGGCAATCCCTAAGTCCCTATAGGAACTCTATTTAAAATTCTGAACGATTATCTGTGCAATCGATGTTCTAAATTCTTAATTCATTTAAAAGAACTTATTTCTGGAATTGTCTTTGAATTCCATTGGGGCTTTCTTGTTAATTCTTTATCCTTAAATTTGATGACTTGAATTTTATGTGTTAAGAAGAGTTTAGATTTTTTTGTAAAACCAATGGAAACCAATTTTTGAGGCTTGAGATGTGTATGGATTGATTTGGAACGTATGAAGAATATAAATGGAGTTAAACTGAACCAACGGGGTGTAGAAGTAGTGAAAATTGGTAAAAACCTTGTTGGAACTCGTAAAACGCAGGTTTAATTTCACAGAGGGGAGTCTGGGCAGAGATTTGGGCGCTCAGCGCCAGTTTTGGGCGTCGGGCGTCGGGACCCCGACATACGTTTGTAATTTTGCGATATCTTTCTGTGTAGTTATCCAAATCGAGTGCCGTTTGTTTTGTTAGAAACTAGACATCTGGGGCTACCATTTAGACACAAGATTCGTGTAAAAATATTAATATTTGATCAAGTTATGCGAGTTTCAATTTGAGCCTTCCAATCTGTGTGCGAACCACAACATCAATTTTTGTGAGCCCTGAATGGTAACCTAAAAGACTTTATTAGGATTTGTGTTCTTCATGAAAGTTGTAGATATTGATGTTAGGATTCTAATGGAGTTGGGGTCACTTAGAAAGGATATGTATATCTCGAGTTATGGTTAAATTATTAACTGAATGTCATAGATATTGTGATGTGTGTGAAGAAGTATGTGAAATTTGTGATCTATGATGTTGATAACTTAATGATAGGTACCTAGCATGTGAGGATGATATTGCATGGATTGTTATTGACATGTGATGATGTTATATAATGGAGATGCATTAATTATGAGTTACGTGGGATGCATGAGTTGCATGAGACTTATGAGTTGCATGTGGTGCTTGAGAAGCCAGATGTGGCTATATTGCATTGGACCCTGGGCCCAGAGAGGGGTTGAGACAGGGGGGACCATGATGGGAGGCATTCCATGCGTGGGCCGTTGGGTGTTTAACTGCGCAGCTCACTGGCCATAGAGGGTTTAACGGTGGGTGGATTGCCTTTGCACGGGCCGCTGGGTGTTTAACCGTGCAACATACCGGCCCTGGGAGGGTGTGAGAACGGTATGCCCGCATTGGCAACAACTAAGGGAATTGACGAGGTACGCCCATTGTGCGGAGTGCCAAGTTGAGACTCTTAGGAGAGGAGATGTGTATGAGCATATAGTGAGCATGTGTATGAAAGCTTGTATGATTGAAAAAAAATGATGTTTGGTAATTATATGAGATGTATTTGTTGTTTATAGTTAATGATGATATTTTGGTGCACGGTGTGGGGTGGGAATTGGGTAGCTCTATGTTCATATATGATGTTATCTATCTCTCACCGTCCTGTTTTTATGTGGTTTTCTTTTAGGTGAAGATGAAGGCACTCATAGTGTTGAGTTCTAAAGGGAAAGGGTTCTGCTTTGATAGGATGTGACATTGGGGCATGAATTTAGGATGCTTTAGTTATGAATTGTTATTTGTCGTTTGAGGAGACTTATTTTTAAGAGTTTTATATTCACCTTATATTTGTAAATTCTGGATTCCTTTCATTTTTCTTTAGAGACCTTGATAATTTTCTTTTAAGAGTAAAACTTTATTATTATTATTATTATTATTACTATTTATTTCAAGACTTGTGAACCTATGAGTTTTTATTAAAATATGTGGACCCTTCTTGATGTTATATTTATTGAATTATTCTTATTGTTGTTACTTATTTATTATGGGGTAGAAGGGTGTCACAGGCAGTACACTAGCTAGCCTCCCGAGCTCCGACTGCTTTTAGCCGAGGAGTTAGTGCCAAGTTCATGTGAAGGGTTGTGGCTTTTCATTTTGATCTTCTGGGTCAAGTGCCACGTGTCCTTGAGGCGTCGCCTCGTTTCACGAACGGAGGCGGCTTATCATAAAGAGTGATGGCTTGTAATGATGGGGTGTGCCTTGTCATTACGAGCCCTTATTTAATGCCTTTGTCCCCGTGTCTTATTTGCTTTTAAATTTCATTTCCCTCTTCATTTTGTCATTCTCCTCATTTAGTCTTAGTCTCCTTCGAGTCTCCGTCGGGTTTTTTTGCCTTCTCTGTTACTCCAAGTGTTTTTTGGTAATGCCCTCAACGTGTCGTCATTGCCAGTTTGATTCTCCGAGGGTCGTTGTACCAGGGACTTCTTTGCCCTCATTTTCATTCTTCCCCTTTCCTAGCTTTCTTTGTTTTTGATGTTTGAAGAGGGAGAGGGTTCTGTTCCTCTTGTGCCTTCCAAAGGTAAAGGCAAGGTGCGCAGAAAGGGAGCGGCGACAGCCAGGGAAATGGTTGCTGCCGGTGGTGAGAAGAAGAAAAGGGGTGGAAACAACCCCAAGGATTCTCACCTTGCTATCTCCGTTCTGAGGTACGAGTGGGTTAGAGAGGATGTTGGGGAATTTGAGAGTGGGTTTAGGTCCTTCCTCGATGTGAATTCCATGTGGAAATCGTTGAGGATCTGCAAATCGGCCATTTCCAAGCTTATCTAGGTTGAGCCCTGTCAACCCGGTGAACGTGTATATATGGCGGGTACTCCGAGTACTCCATTTGTTTATATGTATTAGTGTTTTTTTTAAGGATCTCGGTGTTTGTTTACCATTCACTGAGTTTGAGTGTGCTTTCCTTAACTTCATCAACGTGGCTCCCTACCAATTGCACCCCAATAGTTGGGGTTTCTTAAGGGCTTTTCAGGTTTTGTGCTCGGCCCTGGGGACGGGTGTGTCTTTGCCCGTTTTCTTACATTTTTATCAACTCAAGTTGGGCGAGCCTCCCCTGGGTTGGGTGTCCCTTAGTGGGAGTAAGGTTGGGGGTTGTTCCAACTTTACTCCCAGTCATATAAGAATTTCAAGAAAGAGTTTTTTTGGGTCCGACCTGTCGAGGATGACCCGAGGATCGATGTAGTTTTTCACAGTGACGGGGAACTGAGGTTTCCTTTCTTCTGGCGGCAGAGCCTGGTCAAGTGTAATGGGTTGAGCTACCTCCAATTGTCAGATTCCGACAAGGACGACATTGCCAATTTAGTCGAGCTTCCGCGCCCATTGAACAACAAACTCGTCCTGTCCCTTGCAATTTGTCGGATAAAGAAAGGGATTTGGAGAGTGAGTACCTCATCGTTTTGTTTATTGGGTTTTCTGTGATTTAGCTGATGTTCTGATGTGTTATGCCATTTGCGTTTGTAGGTTTGATGGGGAAAAGTAAGTGGCATGAGCTTAAAGCCAGATTTAATACCGAGGAGCTTGATGTGCTCGAGCCCGGTGAGGAGGTTGCTCCTTTGGAGACTCGCCATAAAAGAAAGAGGCTGCAGAAGGAGGTCGGTGAAGCTTCGGGTGCCCCTATTCTTGAACAGGTGACGTCTAAGGCCGCCGATGCTGCCACCATAGATTTGACCGAGAGTCCTCGGGCCAGGACACCGCCAAGGGGGCCTGTGGTGGAGGCCACCTCGGATAAACAGGTTTTTGCTCTACTTCTCTTTAGTATTGTCCCCTTTGCTTTTGTGTGTCATCCTTATATTTGTAACTTAGGAAAATTGAGTTTTGTCATTTCTTTATAGGTGACTTGGGTGCCTTCCTCGGCTGAGGCTCGTGGGGAAGGTCCGAGCTTAGAGGTGCTGATCTCGGCTCTCCTTACTTCAACGTCCCCTTCTCCTGGTCCTTTCACTACTCTGAGGTCGAGGTGTCACCTGATGTGGTGTCATTATGGAGCCCAAATTTGACTGCTGGGGGGTTCTACAAGGAAGATCTTGCCTATGTGGCCGACAAGGCCATGATAGAGAAGGTGGGTCCAGTCGAGGGGTTGGACTCGGCCGAGGTGTTTCTACAAAGGTCCATTGCAATAGTGGACCATTGGAAACGTTGATGGGAGAAGCACCAGGCTGAGCTAGAGAGGGCGCGAAGGGGTGAAGCCGAGCTCCAATCTTTGAGGAGAGATTTGTCAAAGACTCAAAAGTCTTTGGAAATTGCTATGAAGGCCAATGAGGCGTATGCTGCCTAAGTTGGTGAGTTGTTGGAGGTTGCCAAGTCTTTAAGGACGTGGCGGAGATTGCTCGGAGTCGGGTTCAATCTTTGGAGGAGGAGAACCTAGCGTTGAAGGCCGACTTAAGGGAGGCTGCAAAGAAGCGTCTTTGTGACGAGGTGCTTCTAGTTGGTAGGGAGGAGGAGATTGGTGCCTTGAAGATGGATATCGATGTGCTGATCTCCTCGAAAAAAGGTTTTGGAGGAGAAGCTTCTCGAGACTGAGCATGCTGTTATGGTTGAGCACCAGCGGGGTTTTGCCAAGGCAGTTCGTCAGGCTAGGTTGCTTGCGATAGGGGTGGACCTTTCTGCTATGCACATTGAGAAGGATGTGCGGGGTGGGCAGTTGGTGAATGAAGATGACCTGTCCAAGAGCACGAGCAAAAACACTGCTTCCTAGGCTTTCATTTTTCCTTCGTTTTCTTATGATGAACTTGGTGTAATTTTTTGTAGTCTTTATTTTTATGAACCTTTTGTTTATACCTTTGAATGAATTTCGCCTATGTCTTCATTAATTTGGCACTGATTTTGAGTTTTTGGTTTCGATGTCGCTCTTAATGTTTCGAATTTGACCAGAGGTGACCTTGGATTTTTGGTTATGGTTCATACTTGACCTTTTTTACTTTGTTTTAAGGCTCAAACTCGAACTTAAAGGTTCAGACTTGACCTTTTTGGTTCTAGGGCTCAGACTTGGCCTTTTTCGTTCTAAGGCTCAAACTTGGCCTTAAGGTTCAAACTTGACCTTTTATTTTCGTTTTAAGACTCGTACTCGGCCTTTAAGGTTCAAACTTGATCTTTTTCATTCTACGACTCAAACTTGGCTTTAAGGTTCAAACTTGACCTTTTATTTTTTCTTTAAGACTCGTACTTGGCCTTTAAGGTTCAAACTTGACCTTTTTCGTTCTAGGGCTCAAACTTGGCCTTAAGGTTCAAACTTGACCTTTTATTTTCGCTTTAAGACTCGTAATCGGCCTTTAATTTTCGTGCGTAAGTAACATGGATTTTAGGATATTTAGAAGAAGAATGTGTTTTATTGGAATTTGGACGTGCCTCATTAAAACCTTCTCGTCCAAAAACCCTCTTTTTTCTCTTTTAGGGACAAAAAGGACCGAGGAGGAAAAAGAGTACATTGTCTTTTAGTACATTTTAACTAAAGTAAAATTTGAGGTGGGTGGCATTCCAAGTTCTAGGGATTGTTTTACCGCCGAGTTCTTCTAGTCGGTATACGCCATTTTTGAGGTCTTCACTGATCCGGAAGGGACCTTCCCATGTCGGCGCTAGCTTCCCCTCGGAGGGGTCCTTTCTGGCATCACTTTGGAGTCGCCACACGAGGTCTTCGGGCCGGAACTTTCTCGGCTTAACTTTGGTATTGTATCTTCTTGCAGCTCAGAGTTTGCAGGCTTCCTCTTTTATCTGAGCTTCTTCTCTGAGTTTGTCGATCATGTCGAGGTTGACTGCTAACTCCTTGTCGTTCTGGTCGTTGTTGAAGGTCATCCTTCAGTGCGATGCTTCCTCGACCTCTACGAGGATCATGGCATTGGAATCGTAAGTTAACCTGTATGGTGTCTCTTGGGTTGCTGATTGTGGGGTGCAATTGTAGGCCTAGAGAATGCTGGGGATTTCTTCTGCCCATAGCCCTTTTTCCGACCCTAGTATCTTTTTGAGCTCGTGGAGTATTACTTTGTTCGCTGCTTCGGCTTGGCCGTTCGTTTGGGGGTGTTCTATGTAGGTCACGTGATGCTGGACGCCTAGTTCTTGGGGGAAGTTTTCAAATTTCCTATCTATGAACTGTCTTCCATTGTTGATAACGATCGCATGTGGGAGCCCGTATCTACATATTAGATTTTTCCATGTTAATCGTTGTACGTTCTCGGCTGTAATTTTGGCGAGAGGGCCGGCCTCGATCCATTTTGTGAAGTAGTCGATAGCTACTAACAAGAATTTGACTTGGCTTTTGGCTAAGGGGAAAAGGCCGAGGATGTCCATTCCCCATTGTGCGATAGGCCAAGGTGATTGCATTTGGTGCAAGACGTACCTCGGGGGAACCTCGAGGTACGTGGTCGAACTCTTGGCAAGGTTTGCATCTTTGAACGTAAGCTTTGTAGTCCGATCTCAATGTGGGCCAGTAATATCCTGCGCAGATAACTCGGGCAGCCATGGAGCGTGCTCCCGAGTGTAGTCCGCATATCCCCCTGTGTATTTCCTCAAGTACATAGTTGGCTTGGGTCTTGTCGAGGCACTTAAGCAACGGTGTCAAGAGACTTCGCCTGAACAATTCGCCTGACTCGATGAAGAATCGAGGCGATTGGTTCTTAATTCTCCGTGCCTCAACTTTGTTGTCGGTAAGATTCTCATACTTAGGTAGTGCCATATGCCTGTAATCCATCCTTTTTTGTCTGGTTCGATTGAGCAGATTGCTTCACTTTCCAAGCTCGGAGAGGATAGGGTTTCCTGAATAATGGTTTTGTGTTGTCCCGGGCGCTTGGTGTTGGCAAGCTTTGAGAGGAGGTCGGCCCTATCATTTCTCTCTCGAGGTACATGGTGGACTGTGAACTTCTGGAAGTGCAAGGTCCAGGCGGAAGTTGCGAGATGATATCGTTGCGAGATGATATCGTTGCAAGAGGGCGTCTTTAATTTGGTAGGTACCTGCTAGTTGTTCTACCATGAGGTTGGAGTCGTTGTTGCAACGAATGTTCCTGGCGCCGATGTCATATGCCAATCTTAGTCCGGCTAGGAGTGCTTCATACTCGGCCTGGTTATTCGTGACTTGGAAGTCGAGCTTCAGAGATTGCTCGACAAGGATGCCGTTGGGTCCTTCTAGGATGATGTCGGTGCCCCCTCCTTTTGGGTTGGAGGAGCCATCTACGTGTACTGTCCAAGTTACTTGATCTCTTAATGTGACTAGGGTCAGTTTGACTACAAAATTTGCCAAACATTGGGACTTGAGTGTTCCCCTACTTTCGTACAGAATTCTGAATTCGGACAGCTCGACTGTAACACCCCAATTTTCAAAAAGGTTATTATTATTATTATTATTATTATTAGATGGTATTTGGTCATAATTATTTTAATAATTATAGAGGAATATTATTTTGTACGTTTTAAATAATTATTATTTTGGACAATTATTTTGTACGTATTAAATAAGTATTTTTATTAGCATTTTTAAATAAATATTTATATGTTTTAAGAGAAGGTTGATTTTATATGATATTTTGTTATTGAAATTATATTATTATATTTAGGGTCAGAAATATATTATTATTATAGAGAAAAAAATATTTTATAATATACATGTATTTATTTTATTTAATTATTTTGAGGAAAATTAGAAGTGGGTTAGAAGAGAAGGAAAATGGGTTGGGTTGACCCAGTCCAATGGATTAATTTTAAGAAAGGAGTCAGGTGGTGTTAACCCTATCTGCCTCATTTGCGTTCTGAAGGGTTAGGGAAAAAAAAAGGAGAAACAAAGAGCTCTAAGGAAGAGTACTCAGGAACGATCTTAGATCACACCAAGACCATTCATCTTCTGCTCATCCAGGTACGGGGGGATGGGTTTCTTCATATGTGAATATAGGGGTGTTCGGGTAGTGAGGGCAATCCCTAAGTCCCTATAGGAACTCTATTTAAAATTCTGAACGATTATCTGTGCAATCGATGTTCTAAATTCTTAATTCATTTAAAAGAACTTATTTCTGGAATTGTCTTTGAATTCCATTGGGGCTTTCTTGTTAATTCTTTATCCTTAAATTTGATGACTTGAATTTTATGTGTTAAGAAGAGTTTAGATTTTTTTGTAAAACCAATGGAAACCAATTTTTGAGGCTTGAGATGTGTATGGATTGATTTGGAACGTATGAAGAATATAAATGGAGTTAAACTGAACCAACGGGGTGTAGAAGTAGTGAAAATTGGTAAAAACCTTGTTGGAACTCGTAAAACGCAGGTTTAATTTCACAGAGGGGAGTCTGGGCAGAGATTTGGGCGCTCAGCGCCAGTTTTGGGCGTCGGGCGTCGGGACCCCGACATACGTTTGTAATTTTGCGATATCTTTCTGTGTAGTTATCCAAATCGAGTGCCGTTTGTTTTGTTAGAAACTAGACATCTGGGGCTACCATTTAGACACAAGATTCGTGTAAAAATATTAATATTTGATCAAGTTATGCGAGTTTCAATTTGAGCCTTCCAATCTGTGTGCGAACCACAACATCAATTTTTGTGAGCCCTGAATGGTAACCTAAAAGACTTTATTAGGATTTGTGTTCTTCATGAAAGTTGTAGATATTGATGTTAGGATTCTAATGGAGTTGGGGTCACTTAGAAAGGATATGTATATCTCGAGTTATGGTTAAATTATTAACTGAATGTCATAGATATTGTGATGTGTGTGAAGAAGTATGTGAAATTTGTGATCTATGATGTTGATAACTTAATGATAGGTACCTAGCATGTGAGGATGATATTGCATGGATTGTTATTGACATGTGATGATGTTATATAATGGAGATGCATTAATTATGAGTTACGTGGGATGCATGAGTTGCATGAGACTTATGAGTTGCATGTGGTGCTTGAGAAGCCAGATGTGGCTATATTGCATTGGACCCTGGGCCCAGAGAGGGGTTGAGACAGGGGGGACCATGATGGGAGGCATTCCATGCGTGGGCCGTTGGGTGTTTAACTGCGCAGCTCACTGGCCATAGAGGGTTTAACGGTGGGTGGATTGCCTTTGCACGGGCCGCTGGGTGTTTAACCGTGCAACATACCGGCCCTGGGAGGGTGTGAGAACGGTATGCCCGCATTGGCAACAACTAAGGGAATTGACGAGGTACGCCCATTGTGCGGAGTGCCAAGTTGAGACTCTTAGGAGAGGAGATGTGTATGAGCATATAGTGAGCATGTGTATGAAAGCTTGTATGATTGAAAAAAAATGATGTTTGGTAATTATATGAGATGTATTTGTTGTTTATAGTTAATGATGATATTTTGGTGCACGGTGTGGGGTGGGAATTGGGTAGCTCTATGTTCATATATGATGTTATCTATCTCTCACCGTCCTGTTTTTATGTGGTTTTCTTTTAGGTGAAGATGAAGGCACTCATAGTGTTGAGTTCTAAAGGGAAAGGGTTCTGCTCTGATAGGATGTGACATTGGGGCATGAATTTAGGATGCTTTAGTTATGAATTGTTATTTGTCGTTTGAGGAGACTTATTTTTAGGAGTTTTATATTCACCTTATATTTGTAAATTCTGGATCCCTTTCATTTTTCTTTAGAGACCTTGATAATTTTCTTTTAAGAGTAAAACTTTATTATTATTATTATTATTATTTCTATTTATTTCAAGACTTGTGAACCTATGAGTTTTTATTAAAATATGTGGACCCTTCTTGATGTTATATTTATTGAATTATTCTTATTGTTGTTACTTATCTATTATGGGGTAGAAGGGTGTCACATCGACCAACCATGCAATCATACATCCGACGAGTTCGGGTTTTCAAAGTATCTGTTTGATGGGGTAGTCGATCTTGACGATAATTTGGTGACTTTGTGGGTAAGATCGGTGAGCCTCCTCTGCTCGGTACGTCTACTCCTCAGAGATGGGGTTGGTACCTGTAAAAGAGACTCCAATGCTTAAGTTAGTTTTTGTGGGTGTGTAAGTCTCATACATATACTACACGTACCTTGATGTAGATTAGGGTTTTTCGTATAAGTGATAATGTGTTTTGTTATGATTTGATAAGATTGTGATCTTATCAGTTTATCTTATTGGTTAGGGAGCGATATGACTTGATAATCCGATGTGGCCCCGACCTCCAAGGTGCTAAGGTGGGCCCTGGTACCGATGTGGGTAGTACAATCCAATTGTTAAATTATAAGTTATTAAATTTTACTAATAATTAATATAGAAAAAATTAATTAGCTTTGGAATAAATTATTTAGTAATTAACAATATAATTGAAACATTAATTATTTTAAATTATTTAACTAAAATCTTATTGACAATTTACTTTATGATCTTAATATTTTTGTATAGTTAATATCTGGTTTTAAATTTGATGTTAAAATATTATGATATAATTAGATAAGATTTTAAATTAGTATTTTATTAATGGTTGATAATTAGAAAATAAAACAAGAATAAATACATTTTTTGAATTTTATATCTTTGATTTAAGATAAATAAATATATTAAATCATTTAATAATTTATTTAAAATGTTAAAATTTAATTTATAAGTATGTAATAAATAAATATTTATAATTTTATAAATTATATTATCATTATATATTATAAAAATAAATAATTTAAATTATAATTTTAAATAGAAATAAGTAAATTGTTAATTCTAAAAGTAAGTATATATAAATAGAGATTAATTAAATATATTATTATTATTATTATTCGTAAAACAATTATTATATATTATTATATTTTTATAGTAATTTAACGGTTGAATTTACAAAATTCACATTTAATATAAAGTTATTGAGTGGTGTGTAATACTTAGTAAAAGTTACATCGGTGTTACTATAACCCTCCTCTCTCTCTCTAAGAGAGAGATATATATAGAGAGAAAGAGAGAGAGTGGAGGAATCAAATAATTTAAGAAATAACTCTTGGTAAAGTTATTTCGCTCAATAACTCATGATCTGTGTGTTGAATTTCATCGATTCAATTGTTAAATTAAAAGTTATTAAATTTTACTAATAATTAATATAGAAAAAATTAATTAGCTTTGGAATAAATTATTTTCTAATTAACAATATAATTGAAACATTAATTATTTTAAATTATTTAACTAAAATCTTATTGACAATTTAATATATGATCTTATTAATATTTTTGTATAACTAATATCTGGTTTTAAATTTGATGTGAAAATATTACGATATAATTATATAAGATTTTAAGTTAGTATTTTATTAATGGTTGATAATTAGAAAATAAAATAAGGATAAATACATTTTTTGAATTTTATATCTTTGATTTAAGATAAATAAATATATTAAATATTTTAATAATTTATTTAAAATTTTAAAATTTAATTTATAAGTATGTAATAAATAAATAGTTATAATTTTATAAATTATATTATCATTATAAATTATAAAAATAAATAATTTAAATTATAATTTTAAATAGAAATAAGTAGATTGTTAATTTATAAAAGTAAGTATATATAAATAAAGATTAATTAAATATATTATTATTATTATTCGTAATATAATTATTATATATTATTATATTTTTATAGTAATCTAACGGTTGAATTTAAAAATTTCACATTTAATATAAAGCTATTTAGCGATGTGTAATACTTAGTAAAAGTTACACCGGTGTTAGTATAATCCTTCTCTCTCTCTCTCTGAGAGAGATATAGAGAGAGAGAGTGGAGGAATCCAATAATTTACGAAATAACTCTTGGTAAAGTAATTCCGCTCAATAACTCATCGTGTGTGTTGAATTTCATCGATCCAATTGTTAAATTAAAAATTGTTAAATTTTACTAATAATTGATATAGAAAAAATTAATTAGCTTTAGAATAAATTATTTGCTAATTAACAATATAATTGAAATATTAATTATTTTAAATTATTTAACTAAAATCTTATTGACAATTTACTATATGATCTTAATATTTTTGTATAACTAATATCTAGTTTTAAATTTGATGTGAAAATATTATGATATAATTAGATAAGATTTTAAGTTAGTATTTTAGTAATGGTTGATAATTAGAAAATAAAACAAGGATAAATACATTTTTTGAATTTTATATCATTGATTTAAGATAAATAAATATATTAAATTATTTAATAATTTATTTATAATGTTAAAATTTAATTTATAAGTATGTAATAAATAAATATTTATAATTTTATAAATTATAATATCATTATAAATTATAAAATAAATAATTTAAATTATAATTTTAAATAGAAATAAGTAGATTGTTAATTACAAAAGTAAGTATATATAAATAAAGATTAATTAAATGTATTATTATTATTATTGTTATTATTATTATTATTCGTAATAAAAATTATTATATATTATTATTATAGTACAAGTATGAGATTGTATAGTTGAGGATGACTTAAGTGAATTAATTTGTATATGTTATACTGACAACATGCATATACATTTTGTGACGGAAACAAGTCCCTCACTAAGTTTGTCATAATTTGTGATGAAATTTTATTAATTTATGAACATTTAATATTAGAAATTAGTGACGGAATTTGTGATGCCTTAATTCCGTCACTGATTGTGATGGACTGAAATTATCTGTCACTAAATATTTTATGACGCCAATTTTTGTGACGAAATCAGTTCTGTCACTAATTTGTTTTGTGACGGATTTTATAAAATTTAGTGACAGATTCGTTCCCTCTCTAATTTTAATTTTTCTAGTAGTGTTGGATATAGGTAACTTGTAGTCACTAAAGAGATGTAATTTCCAAGGAGGAAGATCTCATTCTCACTCAATGAGACGTGTTTGGTTGCTCAGCGAGAAACTCCAAGGGCTTAGCTCACTTAATGAGATGTTGGTTGCTCAGTGAGAAGCTCCAAAGAGCTCAGCTCACCCATCTAGGTGTTAGTCACTCAGCGAGAGACTTTAGGGAGATCAGCTCAATCAGTGAGGTAACATTCACTCAACGACTATTAGATGATTATTTTACTATTGTGATCTTGATGCTACTTTTTTACTAATGACTAGCTGATGTATTTGAGAGTGTACATGATATATTAGGAATATGTGGTATGTGAAGTGAGATCATGTATATGTTATTGCATCAAGTTTGTTTGACATGCATCATTTGCATAAAATGTGTTTTTGGGATACGATATAGAATACACTATTAGGAAAGACTCCTGTATAAAAGCTTGGAGATCAACCTTGGGATAACTCAGTTTAGGAAGTCTTAATCCTACCCTCATGTGCATGGAATGTATCTTGTGCATCTTAGCTATCTTGACCAGACCCTAGTAGTACGTCTTCTTAGTGAAAGTGCAAGATGCGTGGCCCGACATGTACTCTTAACTACTTTACGTGTATTACCAGCAATAATGCACAAGTGTGATATTTTACTAGCATCACATGCATGATGATATGTAGTATGTGTTCATTGCATTATGCATTACAATATATATTATTGTTTATTATGCTATGAATGAACTAAACATGATGATGATATCATCTATGTATGTTATGTTTGATTGTATGCTTGTTTGTGTTTGGCTATCTAATGACATTCTTACACTATGAATCAGAGTGAAATGTTCCCCACTCCCTTATGTTGTTATTGCTATTGTGGTTTATACAGGTGATCACCAGTTTGATATTAGAGATATTAGTGATAAGGCTTAACCTTTATGTTGGGTTTAATTTTCTGATAGGACACGTGATATCGAGGTGTAGTTAGGATTAGATTAGAGATATTTTTCATGTTGTTTAGTTGGAGGACTATGATTTTAATTTCTTTGCAATTCAGTTATTTCTATTATTTTTTTAATTAAATTATAATGTGATTCTCTCTACTGTATAAATTTCAGTTCTTTATGTTATGAGATATTTTAGTTTATTTTCTTTAATTATGTATTATTATGACATACGGAGTAGAGATTGTCATAATATAAGAACTAAATACGACTAACAAAGATGAATATAAAAATGCTTATTTTGAACTACAGGGACTAAAATGTAAAATACATATAATTATAGGAAAAAATATTTTAATCTTGTTTATATTTCAATAGTTCAAGATTTTAATATATAAATTAAGAATGGTATTTAATATTCTTAATTACCTTATAATTATTTATAAATTGTTAGTATGTCTTTTATCTCAATAATTTATTACTTTTACATTTTATATATTATTTATCCTCTTAAATTAATAATGATATTTAATATTATTATTTTTGTTATAATTATTTATATTTTTTTTAGTAAGTTTTCTATCCTTTTCATTTAATATTTTGACATTTTATATACTATTGTTTTTCCTCTCCTTTTCAATAATGGTGTGTTTAAGCAAATGATAATTAATATATACTATCTTAAAAATTTCAAATGAAAGATAAATAAAAATAATTTTCCTTTAAAATAATAAATAAATAACGAAAATAGTATAAGAATATACCACATATATAATCAATTGATCATTCCAATTTTGGGAGAAATGGGTTCATCAAACTATCATCATCGTCTTTTTGCATACGTAATTTTCTCCATTTTGCAATTGGCAATAAATTATTTTTATTGTAAATTTAAAAATAAATGCTGTGTATCTAATACCTCTCGTCTTAATCTTATGCAATTGAAGGTGAAAATACATTATGATTGGTATGTTCTGCAGCTGCTAATTTCATTGGCAATGAAAGATTTAAAATAAAATTTTTAATCGTAATATTATTCATCAGTTTGTTAATAACTAACTTTTTGTTAAAAAAAACTTAATTGATTAGTGAGATTTTTTTTTTCAATAAGTTTAAATTTGAAATTTTACTTAAAATTTTTAGTTCAGTTTCACTAAGACTAATGATTTATTGATTCAACATTTTAAAAGTAAAATAGGTAATTATTATTATGGTTTAATTGATATAAAATTGTTTTGATCAGTTTTAATTTATTCTTGAGTTCAAGAATAGAATATGTAATTGTGTTTACTGATAGAAAAACTTGGTCAATCATAGTAATTTTATCCGATTTGAGTAAGAATATCTCTCATAAAAGATTTTAATGATTTTATAAATAAAAAACTATTATATTTTCATTGCTAAAATGTAACAGTATTTTTTTTTAAATTATAATTAAATTCTTCCATTACTGATTTTAATTTTTCTAATAGCAGTGCTAATTTAATAATTTATTTTCATACATAAATGCATTTTATTTATAATAAGGCATTTTCTTCTTTTAAAATGTACCATGCACACCACAAAAGTGAAACATTTTGTTGGATATCGTGTGGCATTTGCCTCTATTAACCTAATTTTTCCCAATGTGAAGTCCCATTTGGTGAGGATCACGACCCTTTACTAGGGTTGAAGCAAAACTGGAGTTTGCAATAGAACATGCTCCATGTGCCACTATTTAAAAGAAGTTGACAACTTTTCATATATATATATATATATATATATATATATATATATACCATTACAGTTCTCTCAAGGAACCTTTGCTAAAAGAAAAAGACTAGCACAATTGGCATGCTAATCTCAAACTTTAGGGCATAAAAGGTGTGCCCTAAGTCACAATATGGCTACCCATTTTCATTGGATTCTAAGTGTCCTCCTCATATTAGTACTGTGCTTTGTGTCCTTTACAAGAGAATACACTCTTTTAGTCTAATTTGTAAGAGGTTGGGTAAATTAATTTTATATCTAGCAAGGCATGAAATTATTTTCAAGAAAGTTCCTGTATTTTGGGTGTGCAAAATGAATCCCGTTGAACTAAACTTAATTATAAAAATTACATTGAACTTAAGTTACTTCGCTTAAACTGAATTGAATTACATTATAAAAAATTGAATTAAACTATAATTTGAATTATACTAAATTGTTATGTTACTTTGAATTGAATTGTTTTAACTTGTTGATCTGTTAAGATAGAACAAATTTACCAGCCTTATTTTATTTTATATTTTATTTAATTTTTTTAAAGAAAAACATGAAAAATATCATATCAAATAAATCTAATAGGTTTCAAGTCTAAAAATTAGTGGCTGAAAATAATATGGTTTACTTCTCGGATCCAACTAAATTGACAATATTTTTTTCGGGTCACTTCTTTTTAAAGCTTGAAAATTAGGTTATTAAACTAACCCATTAAGACAAACTATTTTAGGCAAATTTAAATTTTTACTCTTTTATAAAAATAGTTTAATTTTTATAATTAATTTGAGTTCAGTTTTCAAACAGTTTAATTTAGTTTAATATTTTTTTAAATCAGTTCAGTTCAATATTTTAATATGTTAGTCAATTCGGTTTATATTGTTTTACCCACACCTAATAACATGTGACCTCCACACCCATTATGTGGTCCTAGTACGAAAGGTACCCTACACCATTTAAGACAAGATTGTTTTGATTACTTGAAGGAAACTGACAATAGCTTTCAATATTTTAGTGTCTGTGTGCGACGTAGGGTTTTGGTGTCAGGGGTATGAATTCAGGGTCTCATTTGTAGTAGTTTATACGGATGTTCACATAAATTCCATGATTCCATTTTGATTTGCATTATTGCACATCTTTATCATGGTTTTACATCAATTGCAATTTCTAGCTAGCACAATTTGAAAGAAGAATATTAATTAATTTGTGGTCAATTAAGAAGTAGCTTAAGATGCTTTACTTATTTAGGACCCCAAAATCATAATGATTAGTCCTTTAACCGTGGATATCATAACATGGGTTGGGTAGTTGAGTAGAAATAACTTCATCATTCTGTATCTTTCCAAAACACCATCATACTTAAGTCCCTATCAACTCTTTAACTACATCTTAATCAACTTCCTCACTTTTGATTCAAAGCCTTTTTATTCTCTCTCCATGCTAAAATTTTTCTTGTGCCAGCTTGTTTTGCAATTTGCTTTTCAATCATTAGATATTACAGGAAGACAATGATCTGTGATGGGCTAACTTGATTCAACAATGTATTTCAAATCGAATCTCTTTTCTTCACCAGCTAATTAAGAGAAATTAAGGAAGGAGAGATCATGTATTCACATCTATTTTATTTTTGCTTAACAAAAAATTAAGAGAAAAGAAAGATACTATTTGCACCTTTTTGTGTAACTAATGCCTGAAAAGAAAGCACTAATTGGTTATATGTATTGAATCCAAATCCATAGAAAATTAACTACTTATGGATAGACATAAGACATTTCCTTTATTATATTTTTAACAATAGAAATTAAATATGTTGATTAAGTTTGACAGATCCTTGTATCTAATCCAAATTCGAAATTAACTACTTATGGATAGACATAAGACATTTCCTTTATTATATTTTTAAGAATAGAAATTAAATATGTATATCATAACCATCGACTAAAAATAAAAGAGTGAAGTAATATATATATATATATATATATATATATATATATAGGGAGTATATCAAGTGAGAAGAATTTATTATGAGAGGGTGAGAAGGTTAAAATATAACCCTTAGATTAATTTTCTCTCACTTGATTAAATCCCAAATTTTCTCTCACTTGATTAATCTAAGGGTTATATTTTAACCTTTTCACCTTCTCATAATAAATTTTTCTCACTTGATATGCTCCCTATATATATATATATATATACTCGTATTGATATTATAATTATCATAGATAAAACACATATACAGACATTAAATTAATACATCTAATACGAAAACATTTTGAATAACCAGTAATTTGAACACTTTGACTAAAGACCAAAATGTTTATAATACAAACAAACATGTTCTATAAATTATTTTATTATGTTCATAAGAAGTTAAAAATATAAAATATTAAGAAAAAATTATTTTATTAAAAAAGATCATGACTCAAAACCCAAATAACTAACATTAAGTGAGGACATTCTAGTGTTACACGCGTTTGATGTTAGCCACATGAAGATCTTTTGAACAAAGGCCTGTTAAGCATATAGGTTATATACATAGGGTATTAAGTAACTTGTGAAAACATTTAAACATAATTGTTGGATTAAAATTAGTAATTCAAATTATTTATTTAATTATAAATTTCACACATATTTTTTTAATTAAATATCCTGTGATATTTTTAAAAGATCGTAAGAGATTTGCAAATAAATACACAATCTAAAAAGTTAAGTTTAATTAAATGTAATTCTCATTTCTCACAATTACTAAAATTTCTCACTTAATATTCTCTCTCTATCTATCTATCTATTTATCTATCTATATCGAAAGAGACATACAAGAAGAAAGAAAACAAAAAATGACTTGTAAAGCATAATGGCACATAAAAAAATCTAAAATCAATTTAAAATACAAATGCTTATGAAAACAAATTAAAATGAAGTGTGGGGGTTGTCTTATATTTTGTGTGTCCCAAATTCTACTACAATCAGAGGCTTGTTAAATATAGTGTACGGGTGTTCTCTCTTCTGTTTCTATATATTTAGGAGATCCCCATTAGAAAGTAATTTATCTCTAAACATATTTAAATTAGTTTTAATTAGGGATATTATAGTATAATAACTTTCTTTTATATATGGGCTTATGGTATTCTTTGTACTTTGTTAATACAAAAAATTTGTTTATGATCAATTAAAAAACTTAAAAACAAATTAAAAGTACTTGTTTTAAGCAAAGTCCTAAAATCTTAGATTAAACAAACTGCGCCATTTCCATTCTATCTAAGGTTCACCATATACCTCCGTTCATTTTTACTTGTACATTTTTTTTATAAATTTTTTATTTATTTGTCATTTTTAATTTCAAGACAATATTAATTATTATATTTTCAATTATACTTTTATATATCACCTAATTTTAATTTATTTACATATGACAGTTTATATGCAGTTATTATGAAGAATTTTTTTTATTAAAAAAAGTATGATAGGAAATATTAAAATTATTATATAAAAAAATTAAAAAAATTATTATATTTCTTAATTAATGTAAAATAATCTAAACGACTGATATAAAATAATGGAGCACTAACATTATACAACCGATACCGAATAAAGTTCTGCATTATTTAACAGATAACTAAAACTAGTTAATCAGAATAAAATTCCTACTTGTGCATACAGAAAAGTTTAATTATCGTAGACAAATCAGCCAGCTTCAACCAACAGTTAAAGATACAAAATATTACACTTCCATCCGATTTGTGTTTACTCTTGATATTTTTGAGTTGTGTGAACTAAAGATTACAATCAATAACTATATATTTTTTAAAAAAATATTACTATTTGAACTACACATTTTATGTGAGTCAAAACATAAACAACATAATTAAGACAGATCAATATCATAACTTTTAAAAGAATAACTCAGATGAAAAGTTGAAGTCATAACGATCATGCAATTTTCAATATTAATACCTTTGAAATAGATAATTAAGAAGACCGAAATAAATGTGGTGCGGCCTGTATTGACAAATAACTTTATTCCTACAAGTATGTGGTGTGGTGAGAGTTTTGATTTTTAAGTTTGTGTATATTAAAAATATATATTGAGAGAGGTATCAAATCACCAATTTTTAAATGGATTTCATTATCTCAAAAAATTTATTTTTAGTTGACATATCTTGAGTTAAAAATAAGAAGACTGAAATTTGAACATACTATATGGGACTTGATGTAGCTGCTATACTCTTGATAATGAGACTTTTGTCTCACAAAAGAAAATGTAGTAACTGGTTCCTAGTTAAACATCATATAATTAAACTTTTATAAACTTATACTGGATAAATTAATAATGTCTCAAAAATAAATTCTGATTCACTTTGACCAATTTACAAACTAGTAATTTTGATAAATTAATAAGATAGTAACACTAGTACAAAAATGACTTTTAAAATCGGGATTTTAAAATTGGTCATCAGGTAGCCGGTTTTAAAAGTGACGCAGTGGCAATTTTGTAAATAATGGCATTACTTTTAAAATCGGCTACGTTATGACCGATTTTAAAAGTCTCTGACGCTACTTTTAAAATCGGCTCTTGAACAGCCGATTTTAAAATTGAGACTTTTAAAATCTGCTCTAAACAGCCGATTTTAAAATCAGCTATTGAGTAGCCAATTTTAAAATTCTACTTTTAAAATTGGCTATTGAGTAACCGATTTTAAAAGTATCACTTTTAAAATCGGTTATTGAACAGCCAATTTTAAAAGTAGTATCAGAGAGTTAATTATACTATCTCTGCTCCCATTGCTCCATTCTCTTCTATTTTGCTTCAATATCATATATTCTTCTCTTTACTCTCTCGGACTCTCATCTGAAGTGTGCAACTTCTCATTTTCTAGGACGAACACAACATCGAGGTAACATTCTCGTCTCATGCGTCTTATTTCGTTGTTGCTGGGCGAACTTTGAGTCTGGAACGGTCCTAGAACGACTTGTACTGCAAGAAGAACGGCCTGTACTGCAAGCAGTACAGGCCGTTCTGCTTGCAGTACAGGCCGTTCTGGGGCCGTTCTAGACACTAAACAGTTTTAGGCATTTTTCTAAATTAGACCCCTTGTATGTATGTGTTATATATTTGTGTTTTATTAATAATTTGTGATATAATTAATGTCTACCTAGTAATTTAGTGTTTAGAAAAATTAGGTTGTTTATTTGATTTTTATAAATTAGAATGATGTTATATTTATGCAATATTGAGTGAACCTTAGTTTCCCTTTTGAAATTTAATACAAATGATTAAAATAGTGAGATTAACGTTCATGGTCTATGTTTTTATTTTATTTTATGAAGAACAGAAGTTATAGATAAAAATTGGTTACTGAATCGAAGTTGGATACATGCATCACGTATAAGTGATGAGTATGAGACTGGAGTAGAATATTTTATTGAATATGTAATACGAAATGCTAATGATGATATGAATGGAAGGTTTTTTTGTCCTTGTGTTAATTGTTGTAATGCGACTCGCCTAGAACTTGATGTTATAAGAGAACATCTTTTGTGTGATGGATTTCTTAAGAATTATACACGTTGGATATGGCATGGTGAAAATGTTGACATTCAAAATGTATCAGTCGAAACTCAAACTCAAACATTTACACAAGAGATAGATATGGATGATCGGTTAAAGGAGATGCTTCGTGATGTTGGTCCAGAATCATTCAAGCGTGCACATATGTATGAAACTATGTGCAACGATTTGGAGAAGCCGTTGTATCCAAACTGTACAAAATTCACAAGACTTTCAGCGATATTAAGATTGTTCAATTTGAAGGCAAGAAATGGATGGAGTGATAAAAGCTTCACAGAATTGTTTGAGCTACTGAAAGAAATGGCATGAACGATTTTAAAAGTGCCATTTTTAACATCGGTCATGGTATGACCGATTTTAAAAGTCTCACTTTTAAAATCGGTCACTTTTGACCGATTTTAAAAGTAGGACTTTCAAAATCGGTCAACAGTGACTGATTTTAAAAGTGGTACTTTTAAAATCGGCTCTTTTAAAATCGGTCAGAGAACCAATTTTAAAAGTAAAAAAAGACCGATTTTAAAAGTGTTTTTTTCACTAGTGTAATTGTGATACCCTCTATCCTAACATATGTATATAATAATTATAAAAACATCTTCTTCGGTTAAATAAAATCCTTATAATTAAAACAATGGTTCCACTAACATAGGAGTAGAGAATTCACATTCGTAAACTTAAATCATGGTCAAATGTGGAATTTATAAGAAAACAAAACATGAATTTTTTCAAAACAAAATAACAATAATGAAATCCTAAACTAAGTCTAGCTACGCCCCGATGTCACATATCCTATCAGAGCATGCCTAATTGAAGCCTAAGCCTTATCACCAACATCATCATGGTGATGATCACCTGCAACACAATTTAAACACATACAAAGAACAACAAGGAAGTGAAAAACATCTCACTCAGTTTCAAGTGCAGAAATAAAGGTTAGGCAACACATAAAACAAACATAATACAAGTCACAAACACAAATCACATATAAACAATACACATACACCATTAGTATCACATGCACACTCATTTATCATGCAATAATGTTAGGGACTCGACTCATAAATGCATGCATGTGACGCTAGTCACATATCACATATCACTAGTGTGCTGCCTAAACAACACACCTAAGGTAGTCTAGGAGTACATGTAGGGAGCTACCCATACACTCTCAGCTAGAAGGATGTACTGCTAGGATCTGATCGGGATAGCGAAACTGTGCAAGTTACGTCTTGTGTTCATAAACGGGCGAAATCAAGACATCCAAACCGCACTATCCCCTAGGACTCCCCTAAGCTGTTGCACAAGGAGGGCCTTCCCTAACGGTGTACTCCATATCGTACCCGTCACATAATAGATGCACATGATGCATGTCACACACATTTACACTTCATGGACTCATCACTTTACTTGTCATGGAATTTCATGTCTTATCTCATTTCATCATGTTTCACATTCTCATAGTCATAGTATTCACAATAACACGTAATTCATATCTGTCACATCTCACTTGTTCACATTTCATATTTCTCATAGTCATACTCATAAGATCATCATTTGGAGATTCTTGTCCTTATCATGCTCATAAAACACATCACTTATGTTAACACAGTAATAAGGCAATTCCCACACAATTTGCACCTTCAAACAAGACATAAAACATGTAAAACATCATAGGGATCACGCCCAACGCACCCCAACTCGCGCCCAACACATTAAAAGCCGCACCAAAAAGCGGAGCATCGCGCCCGGCACGCCTTGAGCGTGCCTAGTGAATTAAATATCGTGCTTAAAGTGAAGAAATCCGCCCGACAAGACTTTCCTGCGCCCGGCTTAAAAAAATTGCACCTGGCTTAATTGTTAAGCCCGACTTAAAAAAAATGCACCCGACTTAAAAACTACGCCTGGTGCTAAGAATTGCGCTCGGCGCCCCAATGCGAACCTGCATTACTTAACTTCACGAAATCTTGCGTATTTCACAACCAAACACGTAATTATAGCATTCAATCGGTAAAAACACTTCAAATAACACCCAAATCACGAATCCATACTCAATTTTATGTAAAATACCTCAAATCTTGTCAAAAGATCATACCCCTAATTGTTTCTCTTTGGGTTTCCCACAAGAATAGAGCACTCTAATTTATATCAAAACTTATGTAATTTCAAAATCAAACACATATTCACACATCACATCCAACCAGAAACCCAACAAAAAACTCAGATTTTAAAACAAAAAACTTTCATAATTTGTCTGTTCCTAAAGCCTGCATCAAGCAAGGGATTGGGGGCCAATCCTACTACCCAACAATTATTCGCAACCTCCGAGCGAGGTTTCTCACTCCCCCATTACCTGGGTGAGTAGAAGATGAAGCACGGGCAAAATTTGGTTGGTCTCCTTCGCTTGGTTCTCCTTGGTCTTTAGAGAGCGTAGAAAGAAAATGAATAAGGAGAAGTCAGGAGAATGAAGTGTAAGGTAACTTTTGATAACTCCCTTCTTAAAATAATAAAAATAAAATAATAATAACAATAACAATAATTAATCAAATGACCATCATGTCCTTCCTTCCCCTTCCATAAAATAATTAATATAATTAAAACATATCTTTTTCTTTTAATCAAATAATCATAAGCACAATTATTAATATAAATACATTTCATAAAATTACCTACACTACAAAAAATATGCAATTTAACGACCACCAAAATCGGTCGCTAAATTGCTAAAATTGGTCGCTATTTACCTTAGTGACCGATTTTAATCAGTCACTAAAACCCTGGTCGCTAGGCTATTTAGCAACGAAATTCTTTTTTGTCACAAAATGGTTGCAATGATTTTGGTCGATGAATTGTATGAGACCAAATTAGTGACCGAATAAATTGGTCGCAAAATATTTATTTTTTATTTTATTAAATTTTATAGACGTCGCAAATTTGGTCGCTACGAACCACTCATATTTGGCCTCTTAAGGATTTTATTTCACAATACTTAACTTTTTAGCATGTTTTGTCCTTAATTACACAATTTTTGGAAACTTTCCAGAAGATCATTCATCCCTATATTACTCCAAGTCAAGCACGCTTAACTACGAAGTTCTGATGAGCCAAGCTACTGAAAAGCAGATGCATGTTGTTAGTATAAGTAGTACAAATTAATTCATTTAAGTCATCCTCAACTATCCAATCTCATACTTATATTATCTTTGGATCCTTATCATTTTGGTGTATCCGGACCGTTATAAATATATAATAATATATATAATAATTATATTACTATTAATAATAATTATATTATGTTTAATTAATATTTATTTATATATATACTCACTTTTATAATTAACAATCTACTTATTTCTATTTAAAATTAATTTTATGATACAATTTAAATTATTTATTATAAATTTAAAAGTTTAAGTAATAATTTATATATTTTAAAATGAGAAGGGTTATAATAACACTGATATAACTTTTACTAAGTATTACACCACTCAATAACTTTATATTAAATGTGAATTTTGTAAATCCAACCGTTAGATTGAAAGTTCATATCACTTTATATGTTTACATCAATTTTTGTTAAAATTGAACAACAACTTAAAAGTTATCAAAGTGCTCGTATTTTATTTGAAATGTATATATTACGTCAATTTTGATTTACAAGAATGAAGTATCAAATCATCTTGAATTCATATAAAATTTTGTATATATGATCTAAGAGTAAAAAACTTTCAATCTAACGGTTGAATTTATAAAATTCACATTTAATATAAAGTTATTGAGCGATGTAATACTTAGTAAAAGTTACACCGATGTTATTATAACCCTTCTCTTTTAAAATATTATTTTTATAAATTAAATTTTAAAATTTTAAATAAATTATTAATTAACTTAATATATTTATTCATCTTAAATCTAAGATAAAAAATTCAAAAAATGTATTTATCCTTGTTTGATTTTCTAATTATCAACCATTAATAAAATACTAATTTAAAATCTTATCTAGTTATATAATATTTTCATATCAAGTTTAAAATCAGATATTAGTTATAAAAAAATATTAAAATCATATAGTAAATTACTAATAAGATTCTAGTTAAATAATTTAAAATAATTTAAAATAATTAATTTTATCACACAACAATAAAGAAATACTAATAGTTAAGAAAATACATTTGTACTCTTCCTATTAGAAAAAGAGAGGATGTTATAATTCTTTTTTCCTTAAGATATCACATCTCTTCTATCAATAAAATTTAAATATAAAAATTTATTTAAAAATAAATTTATCGTAAGTTAGAAATATATATTATAAATATGGATCAAAATAAATAAGAAATTTTAAAAAATTCATATACTCTAATTAAATAAATGCCTAAAAATGTAATCGTAAAAAAAACTCTAAATACTTTTTCACATAAATAACTATTAGTATTAATTATGTAGGAGTGCATATAAATATTTTTTTATTATAAATTAATGTCTTGCTCTTACAAAAAAAGAAAATGGGATTGATACTCAACAACAATATTATCATCACTTTTAAACAATTTATAATTTTTTTTGTTTTATTTAGCAACCAAATAGAATTTCGTCGCTAATTTTAACTAATATTTAGCGACCGAATAGAATTTCGTTGCTAATTTTAACTAATATTTAGCGACCGAATAGAATTCAATCGCTAATTGTAACTAATATTAGGGATCGAATTTAATTCCGTCGCTAAAAAAATCAAAATTTCTGATTTAGCGACCAAATTCAATTCCATCACTAATTTTAACAAATATTTAGCGACCGAATTGAATTTCGTCACTAATATTAACTAATATTTAGCGACTGAATTTAATTCCGTTGCTAAAAAAATCAAAATTTCTGATTTAGCGACCGAAATAGCGACTGAATTTAATTTTGTCGCTAAAAAATCAAAAAAATTTATTTAGCGACTGAAACAATGACCGATTTTACAGAGACAACTTATTTTAGTTGCTAAATCGGTCTCTATTTTGATTAATTCATAATCAGTCTTTAAATCAGTTGCTAAATAACGACTAATAAATTTCGGTCTCTAATTTCGATCGCTATCTTGCAATTTTCTAGTAGTGATGTACATGAACCAACTTTACCACATAGCATCATAACACCTTAAACAACCTCTCAATCCACATGACAACACCTCAAAACATCATAACAAAATCAGTTTCTATCCTTACTTTGCCTAATAACTCAAAAATATCATGACAGCATACATCCCTTCAAAAACTGTAAAAGAGAATAACACACACAGAGTTATACTCATCTAAATGATCTCAAACCTATCTCAAAAGAGAGATAAGGAAATAAGCTACAACTCTTATGAAGGTATGAAATTCTAAAAAGATCATCTACTTAGCTAAAAATTTCAAAACCGTAACCGATATAATCAGCACTAACAGTTAAACCTTTGTTCACTAAAACAGTCATAACTGGAGTTTTAGACCTCCGTTTTATCTAATTCCAGTGCCATTGGAAAGATAACATCCAAGGCTACAACTTTCATGGAGATCACAAAAACTAATTCTGTCAATTTAGCACTTGCTCTAGCGCGACAAAATTGCAGCGAAAACATCCCCCCTGCACTAGTTAGCAAAAGAGTGCACCAAAGTCCAAGACCACGAAAATACCTTTTAACACTTCCAAACTCACTTTTTCCATCCCAAACTCATACCCAAGCTCCCCATCACAATCCTAAACCAAAGTAACTCACATATTCCACACAAAAGACTCAAAACTGAACTAAAATCCACATGCAACCCAAACAATAAAATGGTTAACATGCAAGCATCAAAACTCAAATAAATCACCAACACTTTAGTCTATCATCAAGAATTCTGAAATCCCACTTTTCAACATACAAACTCTTTGAATTCATTCCCACAACTATAGATTTTGGAAGCTCCATAAACCATAAACTCTTAATACCTTCGTCAAATCAATAACTCAACCAAACCCAAGGTCCCAATTGTCTCTAGTTGATTAGCACAATGTTCCGTCCACTACTACTCGCACATATGCTTGCAACACGAGCAATACCACCCAACCACTACTTCTTACATAAGCAAGAAGTATCAAACAAATAAGCAATCATGAGAATGAAGAAAAACAATCATAAATAGTATCAACTAAGCTATATCATGACTATTAGCCAAATTCTGAGAAAACAACACACAATTAAGCACAACACCAATATCACAAGGAAAACATCATCATCATCACAAAGCAAAACATCATTAATGTACACAACAAGCAAAACACTGTCAGAGTACACAACAAAATCATGATAAACACATTACACATACGTCTAGTTTGAATCAACCTGGCTTTGATACCACTAAATGTGACACCCTCTACCCCAACATACATATATAATAATTATAAAAACATCTTCTTGGGTTAAATAAAATCCTTCGAATTAAAACAATGGTTCCACTAACATAGGAGTAGAGAATTCACATTCGCAAACTTAAATCAGGGTCAAATGCGAAATTTATAAGAAAATGAAACGAGTTTTTTCAAAACAAAATAACAATAGTGAAATCCTAAACTAAGCCTAGCTACGCCCCGATGTCACATATCCTATCAGAGCATGCCCAACTAAAACCTAAGCCTCATCACCAACATCTTCATGCTGATGATCACCTGCAACACAATTTAAACACATACAAAGAACAACAAGGGAGTGAGAAACATCTCACTCAGGTTCAGGTGCAGAAATAAAGGTTAGGCAACACACACACAACAAACATAATACAATTCACAAGCAAAAATCACATATAAACAATACACATACACCATTAGTATCACATGCACACTCATTTATCATGCAATGATGTCAAAGACTCAACTCATAAATGCATGCATGCGGCGCTAATCACATATCACATATCACTAGTGTGCTGCTTAAACAACACCCTAAGGTAGTCTAAGAGTACATGTAGGGAGCTACCCATACACTCTCAACTATAGAAGGATGTACTGCTAGGGTCTGGTCAGGATAGCGAAGCTACGCAAGTTACGTCTCATGCTCACACATGGGCGAAATCGAGACATCCAAACCGCATTATCCCTTAAGACTCCCCCAAGATGTTACATAAGGAGGGCCTTTCCTAACGATGTACTTCATATCGTACCCATCACATAGATGCACATGATGCATGTCACGCACATTCACACTTGATGGACTCATCACTTTACTTGTCATGGAATTTAATGTCTTTCTCATTTAATCAGTTTCACATTCTCATAGTCATAGTATTCACAATAACACGTAATTCACATCATGTCACATGTCACTTATTCACATTTCATATGTCTCATAGTCATAATCATAAGATCATTATTTGGAGATTCTTGTCCTTAACATGCTCATAAAACACATCACTTACGTTAATAATACAATTCTCACACAATTTGCACCTTCAAACAAGACATAAAACATGTAACACATCATAGGGATCATGCCTAGCGCACCTGAACTCGCGCCTGACACATTAAATGTCGCACCAAAAGTAGAGCATCACGCCCAACCACTACTAGAAAATTGCAAAATAGCGACCAATATTTATCAATTGCTAAATTTAGTGACCGATTATGAAAAATCAAAATATCGACCGATTTAGCGACCAAAATAAGTCGTCGCTAGAAAATCGGTCGCTATTTCGGTCGCTAAATAAGAAATTTTAATTTTTTAGTGACGGAATTAAATTCGGTCACTATTTCGGTCGCTAAATTATAAATTTTGATTTTTTTTAGCGACGAAAATAAATTCGGTCGCTAAATTATAAATTTTGATTTTTCTAGCGTCGGAATTAAATTCGATCGCTAAATATTAGTTAAAATTAGCGGCAGAATTGAATTCGGTTGCTAAATAGTAGTTAAATTTAGCGACGGAATTGAATTCGATCGCTATTTCGGTCGCTAAATTATAAATTTTGATTTTTTTAGCGAAGAAATTTAATTTGGTCGCTAAATAATAGTTAAAATTAGCGACGAAATTGAATTTGGTCGCTACATAGTAGTTAAATTTAGCGACGGAATTGAACTCGGTCGCTAAGTATTAGTTAAAATTAGCGATGAAATTGAATTCGGTCGCTATTTCGGTCGTTAAATTAGAAATTTTTGATTTTTTAGCGAAAAAAATGGAATTCGGTCGCTAAATATTAATTAAATTTAGCGAAGGAATTCAATTCGGTCGCTAAATATAACTAATATTTAGCGACAGAATTTATTTTGGTTGCTAAATCAGAAATTTTGATTTTTTAGCGATGGAATTAAATTCGGTCGCTAAATATTAGTTAAATTTAGTGACGGAATTGAATTCGGTCTCTAAATAAGAAATTTTAATTTTTTTAGCGATAGAATTAGATTCGATCGCTAAATGTTAGTTACAATTAGCGATGTAATTCTATTCGGTTGCGAAATATTAGTTAAAATTAGCAACGAAATTCTATTCGGTCGCTAAATATTAGTTAAAATTAGCGACGAAATTCTATTCAATTACTAAGTAAAACTTAAAAAAATTTATAAATTGCTTAAAAGTGACGATAATATTTTTGTTGAGTACTAATGTCATTTTCTTTTTTCTGTAAGAGCAAGACATTAATTTATATTAAAAAAAATATTTATATGCGCTCCTACATAATTAATATCAATAGTTATTTATGTGAAAAAATATTTAGAGGTTTTTTTTACGATTTGATTTTTAGGCAGTTTTTTAATTAGAGTATATGAATTTTAAAATTTCTTATTTATTTTGATCCATATTTATAATATATATTTCTAACTTATGATAACTTTATTTTTAAATGAATTTTTTTATTTAAATTTTAAATTAGTATTTTATTAATGATTGATAATTAGAAAATAAAACAAGGATAAATACAATTTTTAAATTTTATATCTTAGATTTAAGAAGAATAAATATATTAAGTTAATTAATAATTTATTTAAAATGTTAAAATTTAATTGACAAAAATAATATTTTAAAAGAGAAGGGTTATAATAACATCGGTGTAACTTTTACTAAGTATTACGTCGCTCAATAACTTTATATTAAATGTGAATTTTATAAATTCAACCATTAGATTGAAAGTTTTTTACTCTTAGATCATATATACAAAATCTTATATGAATTCAAGATGATTTGATACTTCATTCTTATAAAACAAAATTGACGTAATATATACATTTCAAATAAAATATGAGCACTTTGATTACTTTTAAGTTGTTGTTTAATTTTAACAAAAATTGATATAAACATATAAAGTGATATGAACTTTCAATCTATCGGTTCGATTTACAAAATTCACATTTAATATAAATTTATTGAGCGGTGTAATACCTAGTAAAAGTTATACCAGTGTTATTATAACCCTTCTCATTTTAAAATATATAAATTATTACTTCAACTTTTAAATTTATAATAAATAATTTAAATTGTATCATAAAATTAATTTTAAATAGAAATAAGTAGATTGTTAATTATAAAAGTAAGTATATATATAAATAAAGATTAATTAAATATAATATAATAATTATTATTAGTAATATAATTATTATATATATTATTATATATTTATAACGGTCTGAATCCGGATATACCAAAATGATAAGGATCCAAAAATAATATAAGTATGAGATTGGATAGTTCAGGATGACTTAAATGAATTATTTTTTATTACTTATACTAACAACATGCATCTGCTTTTCGGTAGCTTATCTCATAAGAACTTCACAATTAAGCGTGCTTGACTTGGAGTAATATAAGGATGGGTGACCTTCTGGGAAGTTTCCAAAAATTGTGTAATTAAGGACAAAACATGCTAAAAACTTAAGTATTGTGAAATAAAATCCTTAAGAGACCAAATATGAGTGGTTCATAGCGACCAAATTTGCGACGTCTATAAAATTTAATAAAATAAAAAATAAGTATTTAGCGACCGATTTAGCGATCGATTTATTCGGTCACTAATTTGGTCCCATACACTTCAGCGACCAAAATTATTTCAACCATTTAGCAACCGAATTAGCGACCGAAAATTTTTCAGTCGCTAAATAGCTTAGCGACCAAGGTTTTAGCAACTGATTAAATTCGGTCGCTAATTCAGTCGCTAAGGTAAATAGAGACGATTTTTACAATTTAGCGACCGATTTTGGTGGTCGCTAAATTGCATATTTTTTGTAGTGAACGCGCCCTTAATGCCCCCGGAGAATTAAATACCATGCCCAAAGCGGAGAAATTTGCCCGACGAGACTTTCCTGTGCTCGACTTAAAAAAATTGCGCCCAACTTAATTATTAAGCCCGACTTAAAAACTGCACCCGGTGCTAAGAATTGTGTCTGACGCCCCAACACGAACCTACATTACTTAACTTCACGAAATCTTGCGTATTTCACAACCAAACATGTAATTATAACATTCAATCGGTAAAAGCACTTTAAATAACACCCAGATCACGAATCCATACTCAATTTTATGTAAACTACCTCAAATCTTGTCAAAAGATCATACCTCTAATTATTTCTCATAGGGTTTCCCACATGAACCCACAGAACACTCTAATTCATATCAAAACTTATCTAATTTCGAAATCAAACACATATTCAAGCATCACATCCAACCAGAAACCCAACAGAAAACTCAAATATTAAAACAGAAAACTTTCATAATTTGTCTGTTCTTAAAGCATGCATCAGGCAAGGGATTGAGGGCCAATCCTACTACCCAACAATTATTCCCACACCCACGAGCGAGGTTTCACACTCCCCCTTACCTGGATGAGTAGAAGATGAAGCACGAGTAGAATTTGGTTGGTCTCCTTCACTTGGTTCTCCTTGTGTTAAGTTAGACAAAGCAATCCCTAGCAAGGTTTTGAACATGACAAAAATAATACATATTGTTGTTACTAAACCATGTGTCAGTGTTTCAGATAAATATAAGAGTAGGCAAAACTAAAGCATGAAGCATGGATGAACAAAACAAAGGATCAGATAAACAAATGATAGATGGACGATGAAATGTGTGTCAGACGATAACGAACATCAGACAAAGATATGTCAAGGAAAATCCAGATCGCAACATAAGAAATCAGACGCAAGGCCGAAACAAATATCAAATAGGAGCAAAACTAGACCAAGACAAAAGTTGGCTCAGCACCAAATTAACATCAGACAAAGCTCAAGGGTCAATCATACAATCGACAAAATGATCATCAGTCATTAGATGAGACAAGACGAAGAAACATTATAGACTGAATAAAAGTTGTTCACCCTCAAAATTGATCAGACGAGATGAAAAAGTCAAGTCCAACCTTTAATTGTAGACTCAATTTTCCAGACGCAAACAAAGCATTGTTTGAAGTCCACTAGTCACAACGTAGAAGACCATATATCATCTCCAATTCACAAGAAAAGCACAAGGAGTTATCAAAGATATGAAAAGAGAGATGAAAAATGCAAGAGCGCAAATCCATAAGTCAAAGTTGTGTGTGTTAGGACAAGTACTAATTTTCAGAAAAAGGCAACCCCTCCATAGCTACAATGACGGAAAAAGGACAAACATACCTGGGTCATGATTGAAGTCAGAAATAAAAGGGAACAAATTATGCAAAGGACTTCACACGAAATACAAATTGAGCAAGCAATGCATTCACTACTACAGGAGGGACATTTTACATCGGTTCTCTAAAGGCATCTACATCGGTTCTAAAACCGATGTAGAATAGGGCGACGTAGAAAATATATACATTTTTACATCGGTTCTGAAAAATCGATGTAAATTTAAGCATAAATCTACATCGATTTTCTTGAGAACCGATGTAGATTGCATTTTTTTTATAAAAAAAAAAAATCATGCTTATTTTTGGATTATTTCTTATTACTTCTAGAGCACGTCCAGTTTTCAAGGATTTTAATAGTGCTTGGCAGTACCTGAAATCAAATAACAGCAATAAGATAAGAGACCATATAAAAAGAATTATCGCAATTAAAATAATGTTATATGAACTTACTTCAATGAATCTGAAACCTTCCCCACTTCCCATTCTTGGACCAGATAATTAAAATAATGGAATAGAAATACTCCAAGTGGTATGCAAAAGATATGTCACAGACAACAAATAATTGTGTTCATATTACCATTTTAGACATGTAAAGCTTACATTGTTGTTACGTTACACGAGTCAAATTCTTTTTTATCATGGTTTGCCTGTAAATTGATATTGAAACAAAGAGTAATAAGATATAAAAACAAAACCTAAAACAATTGGTTTCATTGCAGCAATAACACATGTATACATACGAGGTAAAACAAAATTTTGGGTGGGAGGGGGGAGAATTGCATCACAGATGATAGATTCTTCCGATAAAAAAGAACATAACAAATATAAAACATAGGAGGGAAACAACTTAGCAAAATAAAAAACAAAAGCTAAATACCTTAAAAACACAAAGCTGAGCAACATTATTACGCATGCCAAATCTTTGGAACTCTATATCTTCTTGATGCAAAAGATTGAATCTACATTCACATTCCAAAATATACTTTCAATTGGCAAATTCGGAATTTAATAATTTCTTAATTTCTATGTTCTATTAGCACATTTTTGAGCTATTGATATTTTGGTGCTTCAAGGAATACTTAGGCAGCTCATTTACTTATTGGCAAAGGTCAACAACGTAAGATATTCAATAAACATTTTTGAGCTATTGATATTTTGGTGCATCAAGGAATACTTAGGGAGCCTGTGACGAATGAAAATAATAACCCAGATAAGCTACTTGATTAAATATTTGGAGTTTAAAACTTAAACTATAGTTTAAATATGTACGAAATATACCTTGTAAACACCTTTAAATCCACTGTTTTGTAAAAGATCATCCATATCATTAAACTGATCAACCTCCTTTAAACACAAGATTTATGAGAAAACAATTATTGACAACTCAATTCTACGATGCATGATGTTAGCTTACAATTTCAAGCAGAGAATAAATATTAAATTGGGTAAATTAAGAAGTTTGTTTGGGCCAACTGAAATTAACACCAGCATAACTTGTATATCATGAAATCCTATAATGTAACATGCTTAGAATATTAGAGTCACAATCCCCCTTGTCATATGTGTGAAGTCCCACATCGGTTAGGAAGGAGAACGAAGCATGTCATATATATGGGTGTGGATACCTTCCTTGTGTGGACGCGTTTTGGGGTAGCATGCGTGCCATTGCCAGAAGCAAAACCGTGAGGGCTGCGGCCAAAGCGGACAATATCCACATGCGGGTTGCTAGGGTGTTACATTTGGTATCAGAGCCGGGACCCGGGCCGGTGTGCCAGCGAGGGCGCTGGACTCCCTTGAGGGGGGTGGATTGTGAAGTCCCACATCGGTTAGGAAGGAGAACGAAGCATGCCATATATATGGGTGTGGATACCTTCCTTGTGTGGACGCGTTTTGGGGTGGCATGCGTGCCATTGCCAAAAGCAAAACCGTGAGGGCTGCGGCCAAAGCGGACAATATCCACATGCGGGTTGCTGGGGTGTTACAATATGAATACATGTAATCAAGAGCTATAGCTAAATAAAAAACTATGTGTCAGTTATATCTGTATCTTTAGCTCTTCTTTTCCACCTTTCAAAGCTTAAAAGAGATGCATAAATCCTAAAGACAAAAAATGGTTGCAATTTTGTACCAAATAGTGTTGCTACTCAATGCATAACACCAGGAAGGACTGTTATTAAACTACCTGGAAACAGAGTATGCTGGCATTATAGTTATTAATCTCTTCAAGTATGAGCCTTTTCCGCCTGTTCCACTCCAAGAAACTATGTGGAATATTAGAATACAAATCCATATGCTTTGATGCATTTTCAACACCAAGTATATTGTATGAAACAATCACAACCTTATCTGCAAGGGAAGGAAAGGCTCAGAATAGTAAATGAGATAAGCACAATTTAATCTAAAGACTAAAGACTAAATGACACAGTTAACATTGACACCCAAATGTAGAGTAAGGTATTAGCTATATCCATCACGGACTAGTAGTTAATAAGGAAAAAAAATATACCCATAAGCAAGCATATTCCATCTTGTTGATAAATGTATCACCCCACTCCTAAAGTAACTGAAAATTTGTGAGAAGGCACAGACCAAAATGTATTTGTATATGTAGAATGGCATCTGATAATTAAATTATCTAGTTTTGAATATTAGATGACAATCTTTACCAGAGAAATGTAACACAAAAATGCTAACCTTCTTCATAAAAGGAAAATGACCACAACAAACTGTATCAACTGTTCTACTAAAAATCAGATGAAAACACAAAAATACACATGCACATGCGCCCACGTGTTTGATGAATTTGGATGACATTTGAATCCATAATTTCATGGTGAAACAAAATTTGGATGACATAAGTGCCAGTGTTGACTTCATGGACACGTACGAGGGCCTCGGCGGGTATGGTTGCGGAAGGCAGGGCAGAGGGCCTCGACAAGTATGGTTGCGGAAGGTAGGGAAAACGGCGAGTTTCCATTGCGAATCCAAGTTGTCGAGACCCAATCTGCCGTAATCGTCGTTTCCCTAGAGTGCGAACCTCTTCCCCGATGCGGACAAGAGCGATCGCGTGAAAAAGCCTAAAGGCGAAGCGCGGAGGGGGAGTCTGGAGACGCTTCCCAACCTCAACCCTAAACCCCAAATTCAAGCCAACCTCCTTCACCTTTGTCTCGACGGCAGAAACGGAGCGCGGAGATGAGCTGCGAGAAGTAGCGGCACGCGAGGGACTCCGGAAGGCGGCCGCGGCGAGAGAGCTTGGAGAAGAGCTCGCCGCCGCCGGCGAAGTCCATGATGTTAGGGTGGTGCTGGAGGCGGCGCATGGCGTCAATCTCGTGCACGATGCGGGGCTCCATGGCTTTTACCGCGACCGTGGCACCGTCGAGCAGCGAGTGCGCCTGGTAGGCCTTGGCTAAGTGATTGCTTTAGGTTTGAGAGCGTTTTAGGTTGAGCTCACTATTTTCATTTCTACATCGGTCACTCATATAACCGATGTAGAATTGTTTATATTTACATCGGTTTTTAGAATAATTGATGTAAATATTTTTATTTATTCAAATTATTTATGAAATTGCCACCGCACATTTTTTTTACATCATTTTGTAAGGAACCGATGTAAATATGGTGACGTAGAACAGTGTTTTTCTAGTAGTGATTTAATGCAAAATCAAACGCATTAAATGAACAATATATGTGTAGCCATAAACGAACGTTTATCTGCACCAACAGAAAGCTCCGCCTCAATGGACATATTCAAATTCAAACAACGGGCAGATCCATCACAAGGCTATAAATAATAAGACCTGAGAAAAAAAGAGGTGAATAGAAGCATCAAGCAATAAACAAAAACAAGTGTCAAAACAATCTCACCTCTCTTCTTGTGCAAAAAAGTTGAATATAAGTGTAAAACTAAGATAGTTTATCTTAGTGAGTGTAGAAATCATTTTATCCTTTCTATGAGAATTACATACACACTCTAAACACATTTTTGTAAAACTAGGGTTGAAAACCTTAGTGAGTGTTGAAACCATTCCATTCTCTCTGTGAAAGTTACAAACACACTCAAAACACTTATCGTCTGTAAAGCCTGAAGAGGCTAGCAAAAGAATACTTGTAGAACCAGAAGTGGTTTAAGAATACTAGCGTCAACAAGTAAAGTTGACGAACGAGGAGTGGTTGACAATACTTGGGCAACCAGAAGTGGTTTAAGAATACTAGCGTCAGCAAGTGAGGTTAACGAACCAGAAATGGTTAAGAATACTTGTAATCCATTGTGATTAGTGAAACCCTTCAGTTGAAGGAGACTGAACGTAGCTCAAAATGAATGAACCAGTATAAAAACTTTGTGCATTGTTATTTGATTTAGAAACACTGCTTTACTCACATTGACTCATCACTCTGAAAAACTTCGTGTACTACTATCTATTTTCTAAACAATATTTGGATGAACTTATATTTGTTTGACTAAGGAAACCATTTTCGAACAGACGATAGATCTTTAGACGCAAAGTTCTTTTTAACCAATCTTACACTTTCCTTACGTAGTTGAAATATTATCTTCTGACGGAAAGTAGCACCTTTGCAAAAATGGTTTTCAAAATCCTTTTTTCACACACATATTCAACCCTCCCTTCTGTATGTTTTCCACTAAACTTCACCTTGGTCTTCAGAGAGCGCATAAAGAAAATGAATAAGGAGAAGTCAGGAGAATGAAGCGTAAGGTAACTTTTGATAACTCCCTTCTTAAAATAATAAAAATAAAATAAAATAATAATAATAATAATAATTAATCAAATGACCATCACGTCCTTCCTTCCCTTTCCATAAAATAATTAATATAATTAAAACATATCTTTTCCTTTTAATCAAATAATCATAAGCACAATTATTAATAAAAATATATTTCATAAAAGTTACCTATATATCACTAATCAAAATAATAATTATAAATCACGTCTCATAAATAAAATAGTACTCATATAATTATTTAAATAATATCAAAATAATAATTACAAATCATGTTTTATAACAAAATAATGCTCGTATGAATACTTAAATAGTACCAAAACTCCCAAAATAAATACATTAACATACTAAAATAATTTCTAAAATATTATTAATATAAGGTATGAAAATCAAAGTGTTACAATAATTTTTAAGTTTTTATATATTAAAATTTATAGTCCCATCAATATCATAAACTAGCTAATAGTTTTCTAAAATTACAAACATAATTAAGTATGAAATTATGTTCTCTTGAAGTTTAAATTTAGGTGAGTTTTATCTTTAACTTTTCTTTATTGCATTTAAAGCTCTCGTGTCGTGTTCTCAAAAAATGCAACAAAAATTGTAAGGTGTTGTTGCTGCTAAAAATGTTTCCTTTCATGCAATTGGTTTCAAAGGTATTTTCTTTTAAGCTTTAATTTGTACCTATAAACATTAGGTAATCTTACAGGAAATTGACATTCCTTGAGAATGTTTCATCCACCAAACAAATTTTACACGTGATATAAATAATTTATTATTGTCTCTTGTTGAACATTAATCGTCCAAACTAAAACTGATGGCATACAAAATATCAATCTCTTTTAGATTAAATTGTCCCAACTTGTAGTCTTTCAACATTCTATGGTAAATTTAGATATACTTAACCGAACAATCTTTAAATTGATACATTATTAATTTATAATTATATAATTATTACCTTTCTCAATTAATAAAATTTCATTTCCCCAGCATTATTAATATACAAATATTTTAAAACTCTATATTTCTGAAAAATTAGAGTAAATATCTCCTTAATTACTTATTATTTTTATTATAAGTATTAATTATTTAAAGCTTAAACTTATGAGCTAAAAGTTTAACGACTAAACTAGCCTTTGCATCCTTGTGTCACCACGAAAAAGAGATGGAGTAATGGTGATGTCGGGAACTTTTTGTTCAATTTAGGCATAAAGGAGCATCTACGAGGGAGTTGAAGAACAATGTTCTCACATGGTGACCAAAAATGGATAAGGGAGAAAATGAACTCCTCTTACATTAGTCTTCCATCAATATCACATACCAGCATTACCTAACCAAAAATCAGAGGCAGTTAAAACATTAGGAATTTTTGTCTTACTATATTATATTATATATTCCTTAGTTTTGAAGAAGCTATATAGCATATGCCTAAGACAACATAATCTCTTTTTGTTGGATGCATAGGGAATGTCAAGTATATATACTATATAACCGAACATTTGGAACATGCACCCTTCTGAATTGTTTATACGTACAGAACTTAGAATCATCCACTTGTACACACATGACACAATGTGTGTTTAGATGATTCTCTTTAACATTTCAAGAGAAAAATAAGGTAAATTTGACATGAATGTTTGACTATTTTCTTAGGGGGCAAATGTGTGCTATAAAATTGTCATTAAGTATGTAAACCTATAGTCATTATGTTCATAATAACAACATTTTTAAGCATAAACATTTTCCTTGTAAAATTATCATTAGGTTAACCCTAATTATAATGATTAAGTAGAATATTATAACATGCTAGCTATAAATTTGTATACACATGATAAAAATCATTTCTATACGAAAACTGATTATTACGAAATCTGTTTTCAAATAAGGGGTGTGATATGCGAATAAACTGATTAACGGACAAGAATAAAGCTGAATAAATTCTCGAAACCAATCTTTTCTATTTATAAATATTACAGAAGTCACAGATTATTACGAAAACATGTTATTGTTGTAAAAATAATGTTCTAAAGATCTAAATATGGAAAACAATCAAAACAAACACGTTCAGATCATTCTCAAAATTGCAGAAACTAAAGAACCAACCTTCAGCCATTGTTGTTCGCTTGTTTGTTTCTAGTTTCTGAACCCTTACTCTCAATACACGATGGTGTTGTATGTTAAAGAGGAGAGTAGGCTCAGTGACTCAAAACAGATATATGCGTCCAATTTATAGAACTCTAATCTATCATAGAGTGTTTTTGAACGTTGAAGAAATGTGTGAGAATCATGGTACCATATTCGCAAGTTATTTGATAATGGGTTGAATCAATATTAATAATGGACCACATTCATAATATGTTAACTGCTTAAGAGAAGAGAAGAATCGGGAATGCATACGTGAAAATCGGAAGAACGCTGCTTCCATTTATGCGACTATTGCAAAAACGTGCTACTGTTACAAAACGGTTTTTTCAAAAACAGTTTATATGCCAACAACTGTATAATTTGTCCCAAACAGAAGAAAAAAGTTATAAAAAAAAGTGGCTGAAAATATTTGCTAAGCATATCTTTTACAAGGATTGATTTCGTTGCAAGATTTTGATAATGCGTTATGTGTTCCTATCTAACTTTTGTCTAAGAAAACAAAGTTATGTGGCTGAATGGTTGGTTGATATATATTTGGTACAAATACAATAAATCTAAAGTTGAAGTTACTTACCAACTAGTTAAAGGTTTTATGGCAAGCATAAACGGAAGGCTTGGTTACCAAAATGATTCTTGGCATGGTAACACAATGACTAATTAAGGATAAAGAAGACAATAATTTTGACACAAGACTTTGGTTTAATGAGTGATCAAAAGATGGAAGTTGTTTTCCTAAACATTATCATGTATACATGCAAACAAAGGAATCATTGTGAATTTGTTGTACAAGTTTGGCAAAGCTTATCTATCATACTCACGTTTTTAGGTCAAGTGCTATAGACAAATGCTATTGGTATCGTATCAGTGCCCCTCACAAAATTGCCTTTAACAATCAAGTTAGGTGCCATGGTATGTGTGACGCTTGAATCTGGCTTAGCTGGTCATTCCAAATGAAATTCATCTTTATAGTTTTGTTAAGTAAACCCATCACTACTTAGGTGAAAAGGAAAAAGTTTTCCAAATTAAACCCATCACTATTCAGGGCTTTCCTCATATATCTGGGAATCATTTTGCATACGTTTGATTTTCAATCTTACCTAATAATCACTGAATTAGCTTGGTGAATAGAGAAAAAGTAAGGTAAATTACATCATCAAGGTTTATCAAAATAACCACTTGCTCATAAATTGCATTCCTTTTTATTTTATTTGGATATTTGATATCATTAAAATTATCATATCCAAAATATTATGTGTTTTAACATTTATTTGTCTATCATAGTTTTATCTTTAAAATGGTGTTTAAGTGGATTAAGAAAAAAATATTTATAAATTTTCATTCACCTTAACTGTCAAATGTTATGAAACCTTTTGGAACCCTAATCAAAGAGAAAAGTTAAAAATAATGTAAATGTAATCAAGTTTGAAGTTTCAAAATAAGAGAAATCTGTTTTTTTTTTTAATAAGCCAACAAACTATTATTAGTAAAGTATAATAATTAAGTATAAGAAGGGCTCTAATCTATCAACCGACAGAGAGTCAAACTATCTGCTATAATAATCATTAAAATAATGAATATCGACACCGATATAAAAATAACATCCTAGAATACTTAGTTATAGAAAGAAAGAAAATCATGGTGAAGACCTAATCTTCATTAAATCTAATAGCAAAACTAGATGACATGACTCTTCCCTAAAAATTATGTCATTACGTAGCAAATTTGTTAAACCTAGCTATTTGACTAGTTTTACCAGTGAGGGCTTCTATAGTAATTAAAAAAGCAAGATGTGTCACCTACCATCATTGAAAGTTTAATAAACTTTATGTGTCATCATAATCATCTCTTACTTCAATTATATTTTTAATATCATTACAATTTATGTAATTTTTAAATTACTCTAAAAATACATAAGAATGATAGATTAAAATTTAATTCAATTATATCAAAGGTGTAATTTTTTTTAGATTATTATCCAATAATAGTTACATGTAATTATATATGATAAATTTATTTATTTTTATAATAACTTCTTTAAAGTTATCAAAGATAATTCTTTTGAATGATTGATAATGAAAAATAAGTTAATACTAATAGTACATGCCTATTAAAGTCCAATACATTTTTATATTTTAATTAATGATATTTTCTATATCAACCAAAACCTTCATTAATCAATTATTACATGATTGAACAATAATACACTAAAGAGAGAAAAATGATTATAACTTATGAGTAGGTCCCACATAGTTGTTCAAATATTCATTGTTAGGTGGAGATCAAGTTTATCTTTTATAAATACACACACCTAGGGTTAGGGGGGCATATCTATTGCAAGTAAGTTAAACCCTCCCCCACTCTTCCCCACTCTTTCTCCCTCTGATTTCTATCTATTCCAGTTTCTAATTTCAATTCACCAAACCTCCTAAAAAACTTTCGCAGTATATTAATCTTAATTTGCAGAGTTTGAAGCAGAGAAGATTTGAAGGGTTCAAGTAACATGAGGAAGCGCCAAGTGGTTGTGAGAAGAGAGGAGCCTCAAAGAAACGTTAGGAGTGTGAAATATGGTGAGTGCCAGAAGAATCATGCTGCAAATGTTGGAGGGTATGCTGTTGATGGTTGCAGGGAGTTCATGGCCAGTGGTGGAGAAGGAACAAGTGTTGCTCTCGTTTGTGCTGCATGTGGCTGCCACAGGAACTTCCACAAAAGACAGGTTGAAACTGAAGTAGTGTGTGAATGTTCCTCACCTCCCTCCAATGGCACTTGAAGAGATGTTTATGTCTCAACAATTATGCTACTCTCCTTGTAATATATTTTGTGGAGTTGCTTTTTGTTTGTTAAAGAATTATTGGGGTTTTAAAATAGTGCTGAACTAGTATGATGAATTGAATATGCTAGAATTATATATATTTATATATTCTAAAGTACGTATGTGATTTTGAGGTTGATGTGTCTAAAGTGAAAAAAGAAAGCAATCACAAATTTGTTTTGTGATGAGTGCAAAGTTTTGATCATATTCACATCTTACATGTTTAGTTTAACTTATTTTGAAGAAATAATTACTTATTTTTGTCACAAACTTTTGATGAAAACAAAAAATAATTATTTTGGAGGAATAATGTTTCTAAACATGTAAGTTAGTGTCGTCTAAACTAGTTTGATGCTTTGTTTATGAGCTTGTGGAAGTTGAATTATGGATTTTAGTTGAAGAAAAAAATAATTTATGGATATGGAAGGTAGAACATATTCAACAAAATTAGCCTACAAGATGGTTTGTAGTAATGACCATCATCTAGATAGGAAATTGTACATTATCTAACAGGGGATTGATTTATTGGATGTGCATATACAAATTTTTTTTATTGGAATAAATAAAATTTATTTTGATGATCTTTATGTTTTGAAAAAATTATTTTTTGATTATTGATTGAAAGATATTTTAATAATAATAATAATAATAATAATAATAATTATTATTATTATTATTATTATTATTATTATAATTATAGTAATAAACTCTACGGTACTATATATTTGTCTAATATAATCATGGCTTTAACATGAAAGATAATAACCGATAAAATTCTCTCGAAATCCAATCTACGGGATATTATATATATACCGAACAGGATATATATATATAACACAGAATCAACAAAATACTTGTTTTTATCTCCCATGATGTTTCATATAACATTTGATAAAGGTGCTATTTGTGACTAGGTGCATATACACCATCCTATGCTTAGGTAAAACTCATCTTTTTTTTTAATTCACATATCTGGTGATGACAACCAAGAGGGATGTGATCGTGTTTTGAAAACATATTTACATGTGCATAATTTGATCAATATAGATGCATAGAAACTATGTGTTTTAACTATTCTCAACTGAACACAAATTCAGTGGTTGAAATCATAACGGTGAAAAAAGCTATTATGGATTAAAGTTATGATAATAAATATCTTTATCATTTTATTATGAGTGGCGATCTAACTCATCCTATAAGTTTGTTTGTTATAATAATATTAACAGATATACCATGATGTAACGGACACGAATAATACACCTTATATACCCTACCTTGTATCTAGTATATTTTGTCTTACCAAAAAAAACAAAGACCATGAAATAGTTATATAGATACTACTTTTGGATACATATAGGGATAAGAAAAGTGAACTCAACTGAATAAAATAATTTAATTAAATTGAAATAGAGGGAGTAAGTAATTAGTAGAGTAAGGATCCTATTAAAGTTAGAGTAGTTATAAAAGAAAAAATATTAGGACAAATTTAAAATTTTTATTAAAAAATTAACCAACTTTTCTAATCTTAATAAATTAGGTTATCAAGTCATCTTATGACCAGAGGGAGTAAACTATTAGATATCTTTTTTATAAATATATATATATATATATATATATATATATAAAACTTGTTTAAATTTATCGTATAAGAATTTATTTTAAATATACTTATAGTTATCTAATTAAAGGCCATTATGTATAATAAAATTATTAATTTCCGTAATATTTAATTTATTTTAAGTTTTATAGTTAGAGTGATTCTTAATTAGTTCACAAATTTTTTGTTCTTGTATTGACCCTGAATAAAATTATTCTCGTAATAAATCACAAAAATATTATAATTTAATAAGAATAAAATGACAATAAATACATTTTACATTATCATCTAATCCTGAATTGCAATATATGATAAATTACTTATTTTTCTAATAATTATTTTGAAAAAACGTAAGGTGTAATTTTAATCATTAACATTAAAAAAATATTTGTATCAAAAATAAATTTTAAATATTATTATAATTTCTTCTATACTTTTTCCTTTCATAATATGATACAAATAACCTAAAAACTCAAATATTCAACTTAACATATATGAATTTTTAAGAGAATGTTATGTTTATTGGTTGGTATAAGTAAAAGTGACTTTAGATTTATTAGAGATAGAATGATATCTTCATTCTATATTATCTAGCTATAGTTGAATTTAATTGTAATTAGCTAGATTCAGTAATTATTAGCTATATGATTCGTTGTTATTTTCTGTTTTGATCCTTTAGATAGAGTTAGTTACTTATGCTTTATATATATAACAAACTCTCAATTGTTTCTGTATGTGATAAATGATAAACATGAAAGCTTTTCATAGATCTTTTCCTTTCTCTTTTCTTTCACAAACTTCTTCTTAATCATCATCTTTCTTTTGAACTGAATTGCAAGCACTTACATGGTGTTAGAGCTAAACTTATGCCATTGCGTCCTTTGAGGCTTGCTTCTCTTTAGAACTTAATTTTTTTTCTCATCGGTTTCTCATGGCGAACCCTAACAATCTTTTTTATCACCTTGTAAATCCAACAAATCCTTTTTTTCTAGATCCAAGAGAAAATCCCGCACTCGTTCTCGTCACTCCTTTGTTCATTGATAATGATTATCAACAATGGAAACACAACATGATCATGGCTCTCGAGACGAAGAACAAAGACCAATTCGTTCTTGGCGCTCTTGCTTGTCCTCCTTCCACCGATCCTCTACATGAAACCTGGAAAGGATGCAACAAGATGGTGATGTCTTGGCTCACACGATCCATGACACCTTCCATCAAGCAATCGGTTATATGTGGATGGACATGGCTTTTAACATTTGGTGCGATCTTCTTGAGCATTTCTCTCATGGTGACAAATTTCACATTGTTGATTTACAGGAGGAGCTTCAAAATTGAAAGCAAGGTGATTCCATTGTATCACAATACTAAAGTAATTTGAAAATTCTTTAGAAAGAGCTTTCGATGTATCGTACGGTTCTTGTTTGTACTTGTTCCTCTCCCTGTAATTGTGGTTTAATTATGAAAATAAAAAAAGCGAGATGATGATATCTTGTGTCATCAAATTTCCTCGTGGCCTTAATGATGAGTTCTCTCAAGTTCGTTCTCAAATCATGCTCATGGAACTTATGCCAAATCTTGTGAAAACTTTCTCCTTAGTTCTTCAACAACAACGTGCATTCAATGGTTCTTTCTCTCAAAATTCACAAGAATTAATTGCTAATGTCAATTTTCAAGATAATTCCAACAAAAACTCTTTCACAATTCATGGAGGTTCTCAAATTCTCGAGGCAGAGGTCGTTCCAATAGGTCTATTGGATGCAACAACAAGTGTTATGATCATTGCCAAAGAACAAATTAATCACACCTCTAAAAATTGCTGGATCAAACATGGACTTCCAGTAGGTTACAAAAACAATTTCAAGAATAACTTTGGTTCTTCAAAGCCTTTTGCTAGTGTTGCTGAAAGTGAAACTTCTATTGTCACTAATTTTTCTACTGTGGAATCTGACAAGCCAAGTGCTCAATTTGGTTTCTCTAAAAATCAATATCAAGCCATACTTGCCTTGTTACCACAATCACAAAAAGCCTCTCTTCCAGTGACAACTGTTCATCAATGCACTACCAATTCCTCAAGTTCTGTACCTTCTTCTTCTTCTTGGATACTGGATAGTGGTGCTACTGACCACATTTGCCCTTTCCAATCTGCCTTTAAAACTCTTAAACCAATTTCTCCTATTTCCATTTGACTACCTAATCAACATTCTGTAACTACTAAATTTTCTGGTACCATTCTTTTAGGAAAACTCATTCTTTATGACACACTTTTTGTTCTTGAATTTTGTATCCAGTTATTTTTTATTCCTAAATTAATTAATTTTAATGACTGTCTTGTGATATTTTGTAAAATCCATTATATTCTTGTGCAAACAACTACCTTCTAGATGATTGAAGTAGCTAGAAAGCATTAAGGCCTGTTCCATCACTTAGGAAATAATGACTTACTAATAATACTCATTCTTGTACTTTGTGGCACATGAAATTGGGCCATCCCTCTAATAAAATTTTGCAAATTTTTGCTTCTCAATATTTAATTTTGATATTTCCTTTAATCCTGTTAATGCTTGTGATGCCTTTGCTTTTACTAAACAAAAGAGATTGTAATACTTAACTAGTAACAACAAATCAACATCCTTTTTTGAACTCATTCATGCTAACATTTCGGGTCCTATTGCTACACCTTCCATTGAAGGATACAATTACTTCTTGACTATAGTTGATGACTATATCTAATTTACTTGGATTCTTCTTCTTAAAAACAAAAATGAGGTCAGACCCCTCCAAAATTTCATCACTTTAACAGAAAATCAGTTTTCATGCAAACTAAAGAAATTAAGATCTGACAATGGAAAATAATTTTTCATCAATGATTTTTATAATGCAAAAGGAATTTCTCATAGGACTTCATGTGTTGAGACCCTTCAACAAAATGACATTGTTGAGAGGAAGCATCAACACCTTCTCAATTTTTGTAGAGCCCTTTCCTAAACCGCCTATCTCCTTATGAAATTGTTCACTCAACCAAGCTTGATCTCATTAACCTCAAAGTCTTTAGTTGTCTATCTTATGCTAGTTCACTCACTACTGGTAGAACAAAACTTTCCCCCAAAAGCTTGAAATGTATTTTTCATGGCTACAAACATGGAACTAAAGGTTATGTCCTATATGATCTTCAATCCAAATATGTCATTACTTCTAGAAATGTGGTGTTTCATGAGACTATCTTTCCTTACCATACTTCATTGTCAAACATTTCTCATAATAAAGTTGGCACTACTAATTCTACTTATGACTTCACTCTTTTTTATTTTCCCTTTACTTTACCCATTTCACTTGCCACAACACCCGCACAAAATAATAACACTTCTAATGTTGTTAATGATTCCACTATTTCTAAAAATACTCAAGACAGTCAAGTTACTATTGCTGCTCCTAGAGTTTCTCTTAGAGTAAAGAATAGGCCTGGATAAATGGATCAATATTATTTTGGTGCAACCTTTGCATCACAATCTTATAAATCTACTCCATACCCTATGCACTTATTTCTTTCTTATGATAAATGCTCTTCTGATCATGTTTCTTTTTTGTCATAACATCTCTACACAAGTTGAGCCCAGGTTTTTCAAAGAACCAAGTCAAAGTGACTATTGGAAATAGGCTATGGCCTCAAAACTTCAAGCTTTGGACAAAAATCATACTTGGACATTGGCTCATCTTCCTCCTGGCAAGAAATTAGTTGGTTGCATATGGGTTTACAGGATCAAACATAAAGTAGATGGTTTTATTGAGAGGTTCAAAGCATAGTTAGTGGCCAAGGACTTTACTCAAATAGAGGGGGATGAATACTTTGAGACATTCTCACCTGTAGTAAAACTAACTATAGTCATACTTCTCTTAATTTAAATTTATTTTAAGTTTAGCATCGAAAAAGCCGACGTTATTCTTTAAATATAACGTCGGCTTTTTCAACACTAATTTAATTTAAATTTAAATTAAATTAGTGTCAGAAAAGCCGACGCTATATTTAAAGAATAGCGTAAGCTTTTTCAACACAAAACTTAGTTTATATTTAGTGTCGAAAAAGCCGACGCTACATCTTAAAATAGCGTCGGCTTTTCCGACAGTATACGTGCTTTGAGAGAGATAAAAATAAATTTTTCAATGTTATATACGTATAATGTGCTCTGGTACACTTGGTTATCAAGTTCACTTAAGACCTCAAGGTTCACGGATCGAGTCCCGGGAATGTTAAAAATATGAACGAATAAATGATAAGTTGGAAAAAGAAGATAAAGAAAAAAATAAAATAAATTTTGTGTCAACATAGTGTCAGCTTAACCGACAATAAAAAATTAAAATAAATAAATTTTTTAGTGACGGCTTAGCTGATACAAAAAAAAAATTGTGTCAACTTATTTAGCGTCAGCCAAAAATCGACAATATTACATAAGTTTTTATGATTTAGAGTCGGCTTTTGACCGACTCTAAATCGGAACATTCTTGTAGTGTAAAACTTTGCCTCAATGTCATAATATCGGTGTGACATCCTCTATCCTGCATGCATAGTATAATGATTATAAAAAGAAAATATTGTATTTGAATAACTTTAAACAAAGGTAAATAGTGTCACATTCAAAGTTCATATAAACTAAATCAATGCCTAACTATTACAAACTTTAAGGAAAATACATTTTAAGGAAAGTAAACTATAATCCCTAAAACAAAAAACATGAAACATAATTTAATATCCCCTACATCATAGGTATTAGAGGTCTCCCTTCAATCAACTAGACTCCTCCAAAAAAGATGTCTCTTGTAATCGATGTAGAATAAGATCAGGTAGTCACAAACAAACAAAATATACAACCAATAATTAAACTCCTCATCAATCCATACAATAATTTCAACTCAGTTTATATCTCATTCTATCACGATATTAATAAAAATACAATTTAAATACAAGCAAAATGTCATGCTCATGCATAGATTAGACTCTCCTAATCTGTATGCATGTGATGCTAGTAAAATCATTTTTCCCTATCTGAAGGTTGAGTAATCTAGGAGTGTGACACCCTCTACCCCATTATTAATATACAACAAATGTAACAATAAAATATTTCTTTTCTTCTTTTTGGGTAAATAAAATCTTTCATAGTTGACAAATATTTCAAATATCACAAGGTAGAAGATTCACATTCGTAACTCATAAATCATAACTCCAGTGTAGAAATTATAAAAGAAAAGAAGTTAAGATTTTCAATACAATTTAGTGAAAAACAAGAAATCATATATATACAAATAATAATAAAGGAAATATAAATTAACTCCAGTAAAGGTGGCAGTGCCTCCTAGTTAGGGATTAATTTATACTCCCAAATCATATAATAATAAATATAACAAAGATGTACATTTTGGTCTTTTCTCAAGAACGTTCAAAATTACATAAGAAGAGAAAATTAAAGCTTTTAAAATAATAACATATTAGACTAAGCTAGCTAAGCCCCGATGTCACATCCTATCAGAGCATGCCCCATTGAAGCCTTAAGCCTCATCACCAACATCCCCATGATGCTGATCATCTGCAACACAATTTAAAACATATACAAAACAACAAGGGAGTGAGAAACATCTCACTCAGTTTCAGGTGCAGAAATAAAGGTTAAATAGCCCACACACACACAACAAATATAAGTCACATGTAAATAACATACATAAATAATCAAATATCCCATATATATTCATTTATCATGCTATGATGTCATGGACTCAACTCATAAATGCATGCATGTGGCGCCATACGGAAGATTCACAATTCATCGTTGGTGACCCTAAGGTACACCTGGTTACATCACTGGTGACCCTAAGGTACACCTTGTTAGCATGTTACATCGTGGGTGACCCTAAGGTACACCTTGTTAGTCGTGGGTGACCCTAAGGTACACCTTGTTAGTCGTGGGTGACCATAAGGTACACCTTGTTAGTCGTGGGTATGCGGCCTCAGCGGCACACCTGGAGTAATATATGCATATGATGCATGTCATACATTCATAATCTCATGGACTCAACATTTAACTTATTACATAATTTCATTTAATACATCATGTCCTCATTTTTCATAGTCTCATAATCATAGTTTGTCTCAATAGTCCATTCTTAAGTCTCCTGTCATTTGTCCATATTTCACTAGGTCATGTCATAAATACTCCTCATAAGGTCCGCACAGGAATTCACAGAGATCCAGAGAGTATTCTTGTTCATATTAAACCTCATTTATTATTAACATTAATTTCATATTCATTTATTACTTTCAACAAAGAACAAAGTAGAATAAATAGAAAATCGGACAGAACAACGGCACCTTTAACAAAAACAAAGTAGAGTAAATAGAAAATCAAACAGAACAACGGCACCTTCAACAAAGAACAAAGTAAAGTAAATAGAAAATCAAACAGAACAACGGCATCTTCAACAAGGAACAAAATAGAGTAAATAGAAAATCAGACAGAACAACGACAAGGGATTGGGGGCCAATCCGACAAACAACTATCCAACAATTATCCCCACACCCCTGAGCGAGGTTCTCACTCCCCCCCTTACCTGGATAAGCGGAGTTGGAACTTGGGCAGAGTCTCCTCCTCTGGATCCCCTCTTTTTCTTTCCCTCTCTCTCTCTTTCTTTCTTTCTCTCTCTCTCTCTTCTCTCTCTCTCTCTTTCTCTTTTCTTTCTCTCTCTAAAATTTTCACTTCTTCTTCTCTGTACCAAATTTTCACCCCCCTGCCCCTATTTATAGGCCTCCTGGCGCAACCGGAACGGCCGTACTGATTTCGGAACGGCCCGTTCCGGATCCTTCAAACGTGGGCAAATTTCTCAACTAGAACGGCCCGTTCCAAAATCGGAACGCCCGTTCCCAAAAAGCAGAACGGGCCGTTCTGAAACCAGAACGGCCCGTTCTCAAACTCAGCAGAACGGCCCGTTCTCCCTCCGGAACGGCCCGTTCTCCTTGTTGGAACGGCCCGTTCTGGGCCCGTTCCCAACCTAAAATTTTAGCTTATTTTAAATGGTCAGAACGGCCCGTTCCACTTTCGGAACAGCCCGTTCCGAGTTACTCAAATGCCCCTAATACCTTTATAAAATTACGAAAATGCCATCAATAATTACGAAAATGCCATTACTTATAAAAATATCCTTTTAAGGAAATTGGGGTGTTACAATTCTCCCCTCCTTTTAGAAATTTCGTCCCCGAAATTTACCTGAAAACAAAAATAGATAAGTTTCTCGCATCTTGCTTTCTAACTCCCATGTAGCACTTTCTTCAAAATTTCCTTATTGATGTACAACTCTATCAATCTCTCCAAGAAATGTCTAATGTTAATAAGTTCAAGGTGAGCAGACCTGGTAAGCCTATCCATTAATCCAAATAAGATCAAATTTCTTAAGAATATCATACATAACTACAACTAAATCCATAGATACATAATCTTATTTTCAAATTAGAACGTCTAAAGGTTGTATTAAATCTGAAAGTTTTTTGTGTTCTACCTTAGCTTTCTAACATACTAAGCAAGCATACACAAATTCCTCCACTTCCTCCGTCATCTTAGGCCACCAAAACATCTTCTCAAGATATTGATACATCTTAGTAACTCCTAGATGAATACTAAGACTGCTCTTATGACCTTCTTCCAAGATTGCTCTCTTAAGTTCTGGCACATTTGGAATATACAACCCATCCTTAAATCTCAACACTCCATCCACTCCAAATTTAAACTTACTTTCTACACCTTGATTCAACTTCTCTACTTCTCTTTAGACCATCATGTTTCTGCTGCGCCACTCTGATACATTTCAGTAACTCTTAAATAAATGCTAAAAATATTCTTATGTCCTTTCTCTAAGATCATCTTCCTTAATTTGGGTTTACTAGGCACATAGATTATATCCTTGTATCCCGAAACACCATCAACTTCCACTTGTAAAAGGCTATTTATATTCCTACCAATCTTTTTCACTTGGGTCACTAAGAAAGAATCTAACTCCTGAGTCTTCTAATCTCATTATTAATCCTTTCAACATATTCAATTCAATGTTCCTAAGGGTGAGCTCACACATCATGCTTAAGTTTCTAATCTACTCAATCAAACTCAACCCTTATATCATCAAAATGATAGATAAATGCTCATCCTACTCAGGACATTTGTCACCATATTAGTTTAACTTGTATAATCTTCTCCAATGATTAGGCACCTAATTGTAAGTTCACTATGTACTCATACTCGGTCTTCAAGTCTTACCACTTTATTTATACTCCAAGAAAACTCTTATTCACTACCTTGTCCTATAATCTCATACCTGGCCACCAAAATGAATCGACTAATATACTTATTCAATATCCTTTGAATAATCCATTCGTTAATCGAGTCATACATAGTCCCTTACTACTAGGAGTAATTTCACAAATCAAACTTAAATTCCTAACTTGAGCCAAAAGATATATCTCTTTGACCATAAAGAAAGATAAATATAGATATTTCCTATTCAAAGCATCGACTGCTATAGGTTTACCCAGATAACAACTAAGATTAAAATCTTAATCCTTACAATTTCCAACTATCTCTTCTATCTCATATTCAATTCCTTCGGATCAAACAGATATTTAAGATCCTTATAATCACTAAATATCTCAATAATGTTTCTAAAATCTCAAGCGTAACTATTACAACTTCTAATTCAAGGTAATTTCTCTCATGAATTTTCCATTTCCTAGATGCTTAAAAACATAAGTTACTACCTTTGCATCAATAATCCACCCAAACCTGTCTTCAAAGTCATCACTATATCTCACATAAGACTTACTAGAGTCAGGTAATATTATCACTAGTCAATTTTGCCATAAGAGTTAGAACTACTCTTATACTTACTATCTCACATAAAGACAATACCCCTCATAGTGAATGTAGTCAAGGGCAATGCTATCCTAGAAATTCTTTCAATAAATCTCCAATAGTAGGCCTCATAAAACTTTTATTCTCGCTAACTTGCTTAGATATCTCTCTGCTTAAACATAACTTCTACCTAAGACAGATTCATGTTCACCTTAACTGAAATTTACAGGGACTAGAAAACTTAACATACAACCGTCTTGGATATATCTTCACCTTCAACTACAATATGATCATATCACATCCTAAGATCAATATCACTAACCATACAACATTCACCATTTGATCCCTAAGGTCTTCTATTCACATATCGACATACATGCACATCAAGTCATATTAGAATGCATACTTTAAACCTTCATATATATCATCCATAAGCATGTACATGAACAACCTTTACCACACAGCATCATATAACCTTAAACAACCTCTCAATCTACACGAAAACACCTCAAAACATGTCAATTCTTATCCTTGCATTGCCTACTAACCCGAAAACATTAGTATACAGACTAACTTCTATTTTTAACAACTATCAAAGAAAACAACATATAAAGAGTTCTACTCATCCACGTGATATCAACCTATCACTAAGTGAATAGGCTACAACTCTTAGTGAGACATGAGATTTAAAAAAAAAACAAATCATCTTCTTAGCTAAAGAAAACTTCAAAAATCACAACAAATATATTCAGTGCTTACAACTATACCTCTGATTACCAAAGCAGCTATACTGGAGTTCTAGACCTCCGTTTTACCTGATTCCAATTCCATTAGAAAGATAACATCCAAGGCTACCACTTTCCTGAAGACTAACAAAAATTCTAATTTTGTCAGTATAGCACTTGTACTGTCACAACAAAACATCTCCTACACCAGACAACAATAGTGTATCAACATCTAAAACCACAAAAATACCTCAATCCTTCCAAACTTACTCCTTTCCACCTGAAATTCATATCAAAGTTTCCCACTACAAATCTAAACCAAATAACTCACCTATTCAGTACAAAAGGCTTAGAAAATAAAATTTTCATGCAACCATCAAACTCTAAAAATCATCAACACTTCAAGCTCTCCTTAAGAATACCAAAACTCCAATTCTCAACATACCTCATCTTTGGATTCAATTTCTACAACTATAGCTTTCAAAAATTTCACCAATCATAAATTCTTAATACACTTTAAAATAAATCAATGTCTTACCCAAATCTAAGGCCTCAATAGTTCCCACAATATTAACAACATATTTCGTCTACCACTACTCGCACATATGCTTGCAACACAAGCGATATTACTCAACCACCACTTCTTACGTAAGTATCAAACACTTAAGCAATCATAAGAATGAAGAAGAAAGGTCATAATGGTATTAGCTGACACTATCATGACTATCATTCCTCTAATAAAAAAAAATAATAATAACTTAACAATATCAAACTTTACAATATCAACACAAGGAGAACATCATCATCATCATTATCAAAGCAAAACATCATCAAAGCAAAGCATCACCAAAGTATACAACAAACAAAACAATGTCAGAGTACACAACAGAATCTCGATAAGTCACGGCCGATTAGATCGACCTGCTCTGATACCACTAAATGTGACACCCTCTACCCCATTATTAATATACAACAAATGTAACAATAAAATATTTCTTTTCTTCTTTTTGGGTAAATAAAATCTTTCATAGTTGACAAATATTTCAAATATCACAAGGTAGAAGATTCACATTCGTAACTCATAAATCATAACTCCAGTGTAGAAATTATAAAAGAAAAGAAGTTAAGATTTTCAATACAATTTAGTGAAAAACAAGAAATCATATATATACAAATAATAATAAAGGAAATATAAATTAACTCCAGTAAAGGTGGCAGTGCCTCCTAGTTAGGGATTAATTTATACTCCCAAATCATATAATAATAAATATAACAAAGATGTACATTTTGGCCTTTTCTCAAGAACGTTCAAAATTACATAAGAAGAGAAAATTAAAGCTTTTAAAATAATAACATATTAGACTAAGCTAGCTAAGCCCCGATGTCACATCCTATCAGAGCATGCCCCACTGAAGCCTTAAGCCTCATCACCAACATCCCCATGATGCTGATCATTTGCAACACAATTTAAAACATATACAAAACAACAAGGGAGTGAGAAACATCTCACTCAGTTTCAGGTGCAGAAATAAAGGTTAAATAGCCCACACACACACAACAAATATAAGTCACATGTAAATAACATACATAAATAATCAAATATCACATATATATTCATTTATCATGCTATGATGTCATGGACTCAACTCATAAATGCATGCATGTGGCGCCATACGGAAGATTCACAATTCATCGTTGGTGACCCTAAGGTACACCTGGTTACATCACTGGTGACCCTAAGGTACACCTTGTTAGCATGTTACATCGTGGGTGACCCTAAGGTACACCTTGTTAGTCGTGGGTGACCCTAAGGTACACCTTGTTAGTCGTGGGTGACCATAAGGTACACCTTGTTAGTCGTGGGTATGCGGCCTCAGCGGCACACCTGGAGTAATATATGCATATGATGCATGTCATACATTCATAATCTCATGGACTCAACATTTAACTTATTACATAATTTCATTTAATACATCATGTCCTCATTTTTCATAGTCTCATAATCATAGTTTGTCTCAATAGTCCATTCTTAAGTCTCCTGTCATTTGTCCATATTTCACTAGGTCATGTCATAAATACTCCTCATAAGGTCCGCACAGGAATTCACAGAGATCCAGAGAGTATTCTTGTTCATATTAAACCTCATTTATTATTAACATTAATTTCATATTCATTTATTACTTTCAACAAAGAACAAAGTAGAATAAATAGAAAATCGGACAGAACAACGACACCTTTAACAAAAACAAAGTAGAGTAAATAGAAAATCAAACAGAACAACGGCACCTTCAACAAAGAACAAAGTAAAGTAAATAGAAAATCAAACAGAACAACGGCATCTTCAACAAGGAACAAAATAGAGTAAATAGAAAATCAGACAGAACAACGGCAAGGGATTGGGGGCCAATCCGACAAACAACTATCCAACAATTATCCCCACACCCCTGAGCGAGGTTCTCACTCCCCCCTTACCTGGATAAGCGGAGTTGGAACTTGGGCAGAGTCTCCTCCTCTGGATCCCCTCTTTTTCTTTCCCTCTCTCTCTCTTTCTTTCTTTCTCTCTCTCTCTCTTCTCTCTCTCTCTCTTTCTCTTTTCTTTCTCTCTCTAAAATTTTCACTTCTTCTTCTCTGTACCAAATTTTCACCCCCTGCCCCTATTTATAGGCCTCCTGGCGCAACCGGAACGGCCGTACTGATTTCGGAACGGCCCGTTCCGGATCCTTCAAACGTGGGCAAATTTCTCAACTGGAACGGCCCGTTCCAAAATCGGAACGCCCGTTCCCAAAAAGCAGAACGGCCCGTTCTGAAACCAGAACGGCCCGTTCTCAAACTCAGCAGAACGGCCCGTTCTCCCTCCGGAACGGCCCGTTCTCCTTGTTGGAACGGCCCGTTCTGGGCCCGTTCCCAACCTAAAATTTTAGCTTATTTTAAATGCTCAGAACGGCCCGTTCCACTTTCGGAACAGCCCGTTCCGAGTTACTCAAATGCCCCTAATACCTTTATAAAATTACGAAAATGCCATCAATAATTACGAAAATGCCATTACTTATAAAAATATCCTTTTAAGGAAATTGGGATGTTACAAGGAGTACATGCCGGATCAAGCCATCACAACACTCTCACTAGGAGGATATACTACTAGGATTTCGTCAGGATAGTTGAGTCGCGTTAGATCACCCTATGCACATAATGGGAGAGATTGGGCCTTCCTAAGCCAAACTATTCCCAAAGACTAACCCCAAGCTTTTACTCAAAGGGCATTCCCCAATGGTGTATTCTAAATCCTACCCATCACAAAATACAAATGCATATAATGCATGACATTCAAAACTCAATGCATTACTACACAAATTCACATATCATATATTGTTATAATGCATCACCCTTTATCACTTATCACTTTATCACTCCACAACTCATCACGTATCACTTTCACTTATCACAATCACTTACACACACAAACCACTCACACATACACATACATAAGAAATAGGTTCAAATAAGGAATTGCACCCCACAAGACACACCCTAATCCCAACGCATGCAAGGCCATGAGCCTCTAGAAGGAAATCACGCTCGACATGATCCTCCCTACGCTCAATGAGATGCATCCAGAGGACCTCTAGAAGCCTCATGCCCAACGTGACTACGCTCACGCCTGACATCATTAACATTGCAAGTATTTTAGATTTTCAGGCCTAATGAGACCAAGCCCATGCTTGACGTCGTCGAGGTCGCAAGCATTCTAATTTACCCACGCCCAACGAGACCAAGTTGTTGCCCAATGCATTATTAGTAAAACTTAATATGAATAATTCATGATTTTTTTCAAATATGTGGATTTTATGATTTCTACAATTTTAATCTGTTAAGGGGTTTTTATAGTCTAATTAATCCACATTTTAGTCATGAAATTTACAATTATTATGAATTAGCTCCTACTTGAGGGGTTAGATACATCCTTAGGGTTCCCTTGGGAACCCACAAGCACTCATAGATTTATCATTATATACAATTTTTATAACCAACACATTGATACATACATTTATCATATATAAAACATTCAATTTCATACAGGTTAACAAAAAGGATTGGGTTTAATCCCTTTCTAACATACATACACACATCCCAGGAATTAAGGGCCAATCTTCTTATCCAACAATTGCCCCACACCCTAGAACAAGGTTCTCACTCCCTCTTTATCTTGATTGGAGCTAGCTTCAAGATTTTGCTCTCTGAGTTCCTCTTCGGATGCCTCTAGTTTGCTTCCCTCTTATGATCACAATGTACTATTAGATCACATGTGAGGTAGACCTAGCACTACTAATGTATTTAAACAAAACCCTAACTCTCACTCGCACGTGTAGTTTGTCAGTAAAAAGCCCAACTAATTAACCTCGCATATTTGAATTTAAAAAGATAATTAAAATATATTATCTTATCAAATCACTCTGAATATTTTAAACTCTAATTAATTAATTAGAAAATCTTTCATTAACTTATTTGGAAAAAGTGGGATGTTACAACTCCCCCTCCCCCCTTTTGAAATTTCATCCCCGAAATCACATGAAGTATAGAGGTTTGGACATGATTCACACATTTGACTTTCTAGTTCCCAAGTGACACTTTCCTCCGTGTTCCCTACCTAAATCACCTTAACTAAACAGATGTCCTTTCCTCTTAGTTGTTTCACTCTCTTATCCTCAATGCTCAAAGGAATTGTTTCATATGTAAGGTTATCCTTCAATTACATGTTGTCAGATTCAAGAATATGAGAAAGGTCATGGATATACTTACGAAGTTGAGAGACATGAAAAAATTATGTAAGTTAGAAAGAGATAGAGGTAAAGGTATTTGGTGGGCTACTTCATCGATCCTCTTAAGGATCTGTTAAGGGCCAATGAATTGAGAAGTAAGCTTATAGGATTTTAGTGCTCTACAAACACTAGTCCAAGGGTTAAGTTTAACGAATACTTGCTCTCCCTCTTTAAACTCAAGATCCTTTCCCCTTTTATCATGGTAACTTTTTTGCCTACTCTAGGATGATCTCATCTTATCCTAAATAACTCTCACATTTTCAGTGGTTTGTTGAATTATCTATGGTCCTAAAATGGAACTTTCACGAGGTTTCACCCAACATAAGGGTATTCTACACCTTCTACCATAAAGGGCTTCATAAGCTATCATTTAATTACTGTAATTGTAGTTATTATCATAAGTGAACTTTATTAAAGGTGAAAAACTATCCCAACTACCCCCATGCTCTAAAACCTAGGCTCTAAGCAAATCCTCTAAGGATTGGATTGTCCTTTTGGTTTGACAATCGGTTTAGGGATGGTAGGCTGAACTCAATCTAATTAAGCTTAGTTCCTAAAGCTTTATGCAATCTTTCTCAACATCTAGAGGTAAATCTAGGGTCTTTATCATAAACTATATTAGAGGGTATACCATGAAGTCTCACAATTTCACCTCTGTATAACTTAGTCAACATTGATAGGAATGAAGTGAGCAGACTTAGTGAGTTTATCCACAATCACCCTAATGGAATCCATATTCCTTATGGTTCTAGGCATAGCTCACAATTCATACATAGCTCACAATATGTCCCATCAATGGCATACTCACACACTATAACCAGATATTACACTACTAGAAAAATTAATATTTGTGACGAATTTTGTGACGGAAAAAATAGCATCGCTAATAGTGACGCATTTTGTGAGGGAATTTTAAGTTTTGTGACGGACAAGAATTTATTGACTTTTGTGACGAATTTTGTGACGGAATATATTCCGTCTCTAAAAATCCGTCACAAATTTCGTCACTGAATCAAAAAAAAAATATTTGTGACAGAAAAATTTTCGTCTCTAAAAATTCGGCACAAATTTCATCACTAAATAAAAAAAAATGTTTGTGACGGATTTTGTGACGGAATGAACTTCGTCTCTAAAAAGTCCGTCACAAATTTCGTCACTAAAATGAAAAAATTTAGTGACGGATTGTTCCCTCTCAAAATTCCGTCACAAATAGGTTAAAATATTTTGTGAAAAAATTTGTGACAAATTGTTCCCTCTCAAAATATTAAATTTTATTTATGAAACTTTTATATTTAAGAATTATGCATAATTAAAGAAAATATGTTAAATTTTTTTTTAAAAAATAATAAAATTAAAAATATTTTATTTCATTAAAGGACTGAAAAAATTATGAAATTCATTTAATTAAATAAAAAATTGTCAATTTTGAACATAAGAAACTAAGACATTCATTAAAAATATTTTTAAAAAAACTTGTGAAAAAAAAAAGAATATTAATTTAGTTTTGGCTTAATCACATTTTTTATCCCTCAAGTATTGTAATTGTGCAATTTTGATCCCTAAGATTTTAATTGGATAATTTTAGTCCCTAAAAGAATTGTAATTGTGCAATTTTAGTCCTTTAATTTTTAATTGAACAATTTTAGTCCCTCAAAAATCATAATTGTGCAATTTGAATCTCTCCCATTAAAAATTTAATAATTTTAAAATTTTAATATATATATATATAATAATTTATAATTATACAATTATTTGCTTATTTAAGTTAACATATACTATAATTTTTATTAATGTAACAAATTATATATATTTATTATTACTAAATAAATAAAATTTATATATTATTAATAATTTAATATTGCTAATAAATTAATATCAATAATATTTTTAGTATATTTATAGATAAATTGATAATTTGATAAATATAACTTAGTATATATTAATATACTTTTACAAAAATATAAATATAGTAGATAAGATATGTATATCTATATTTTTGTAAAAGTATATTAATATATAATAAGTTATATTTATACTTTTGCATAGTTTATTTGTTTCTCTTAGGGTTCTCTTAAGAACCCACAGAGTACTCTAATCCATACAATAAACATCTTACTCATATATGTGACACCCTTACTACCCCAACACATATATAATATAATTCAATTAAGAAGAATAAACTTTCAAAGGGTTCGTAAAAGGGTTCACATAAAACTTCGAAACTGTTCTTTCTTCAATATAAGAAAATGACTGAAAAATAAAACTTTAAAGGTAAAATTTAAGAGTTTACAATTTTAAACACATTTATTACAATACCAAATCCATATAAATATTCTGTCCTAGAAATCCTCTGCCTCGATGTCACATTATCAGAGCATTCCCATAATTTAACTGTTGACATTCTAGATGTCACTCGTAGCCGGATCTTCTTCACCTAAAATATCCACAGTTTATACGGTGAGAAAAGAAAATATCTATATGCAAAGTACATACAAACACCTCACAATATAATCTCATCATAATTCATTATTTAATAAAATATATATATATATATATATATATATATATATATATATATCAATCATTCATCGTCTTCATATCTCAATTCACATTTAACATATCTCATTTCACATACATATCTCAATCCATCATAATTCACACCAATTATATAATTTACAACATCATTTCCATATTCATAATTCATGTCAATCTTACAATTAACAATATCATTTTCAAATCCATAATTCACATCAATCTTACAATTAACACTATGCCAAGACCTCGCCACATCTGACACAAGTGATACAGGTTAATTGCCTCCCACACCAGACCAGGGTCACGCCCTCCCTGTAGCATCACTTACCCAGGGGTCGTGCCATCCCTAGTCATTAAGGAGTACGCTCGTCCCTGAAGCATCACCTACCCAAGGTTCGTATCATCCCTGATCATCCGGGAGTACGCTCGTCCCTGAAACATCAACTACCAGGGTTCGTATCATCCTTGATCCTTTAGTGTGAGGAACCACAATCAAATTACAATCCATACAATCTCTTGCAATTAACCCTATGCCAGGGCTGCCATAATCGACATAAGTGGTGTGTGTTAACTGTCTTACTCATCCCACACCATGCTAGGGTCACGCCCTCCCTGTAGAACCACTTACCCAGGGGCCGTGCCATCCCTAGTCACTGATGTGAGGCACCATAATCACAATCATAATCACTTTCATACAACATCTCATCTCATAATTCAAATTCACATCACGTACACAATTCCACCTCACATACACAATAGATAAGCCCAACAAAATAAGGGTTTACACACCCCTCAAGTAATTCACATCAAGATCATTCATTCTTATCAATCAATACAATAATAACATTCATAAATTAATATTATAAACAATGGAATTATCAATTTAATATAATTCAGCATAAACAGTAAAACCCTTAATTAAAACCTATCTCACAGGCACTTTTCTACAATTTCGTTCTCTCTCCCAGATCATCATTCTTACAAATTATTAGCATATTTATAATTCTCAACACATACCGAATCTAATGGTATAATTAATTCCTCAAACAGAAATAATTCAACTTTTCCAAAACCTAGCCTACAGGCACTTTTCTATAATTTTGTTCTCTCTCCCAGAGCATTATTTTTACAAATAAATCATATATTCGTACTCCTAAATTCATACAGAATCAAATAATGTCAATAATTTTTCAAACAGAAATAATTATAAAATTGCTCATAATCATAAGGGTTCTTCTTCTACCCAATTTTCTCATGTAACTCCACATATAAATAATTTCTTTTCCCCCCGTACCTGGATACATAGGAACTCGGGCAGAACCTCCTCTTTTTCCTTAAATAAGGATCGGAACTAAGACTGGAGCAGAACCTCATCCTCTGAGTTCCCCTTGGTCTTCAGAGAGAAGAAGAAGAACGAAAGAGAGAACAGAAGAGAAGAGAGAGTGAGAATGAGAGGTGTGTAGAAATGAGAGGATTTGAGGCCTATTTATAGGATTTTTCGCCCACCTACCACTACGGCCCGTTCCAAAATCGGAACGGCCCGTTCTGGGCCCTTCAAACCTATGTAAATTTTTCAACTGGAACGGCCCGTTCCCAAACTTGAACGGCCCGTTCTCAAACCCAGCAGAACGGCCAGTTCTGCTTCCAGAACGGCCCGTTCTCCAAACCAGAACGGCCCGTTCTCCCTCTGGAACGGCCCGTTCTCCAAACCGGAACGGCCCGTTCTCCCTCCAGAACGGTCCGTTCTGCTTCTCAAATTTTGGGCCTTTAACTTATTCCAGAACGGCCCGTTTCACTTTTGAAACGGCCCGTTCTGGGCAACGAATTGGGCCTATGGCCCATTGAAAATTGGGCTGTTACAATATAATTGTCTCTTACAATTGCATTCCCTTATAGTGTGTTTGGATGAGTAATTTTACAAATTCAAGGAATTTGAAATTCTTGGTATTTTATTTACTTTGATTTCAATTTATATCATTGTTAAAATATTTTGTTTAGATAAGTCAATTCAATTTTTTTATAAATTTTAAATTGTTAATTTGGATATGATAATTTGATTCTATCATGATAAAATTGCTTTTAAAAATATATTTATATGTTGAGATTTTTAAATAAAGTTTTATAAAAAAAATGTTAACCAATTTTTAAATATTTAATAATTTTAAAATTTAATTTAGATAATATTTAATAATTTTTAAAGTATTTTTTAATATTCAATAATTAAAAATATGAAGATATAAGATAAAATATATAAGTGAAATAAGGGGAAAAAATATGAGGAATTTCAAATTCTTACATTTTTGGGAGAATTTGAAATTCTATTATTTCAAAGAATTTGACAAATGCTTGGAATTCAAATTCTTTGTAAATTCTCCATCGAAACAAAGTATTTCACCTCAAAAATTTAAAATTCTTCAAACAAATGAATTACCCCATTAAAATTCCTCATCCAAACATACTCTTAGGTTTCTCATAGGAACCATAGAGATATTAAAATTATACATTTATATTCAAATATAAGAAAAACAACAAAAAGAACATGTATATCCAGAACGGCCCGTTCTGAAACCAGAACGGCCCGTTCTTACACCAGAACGGCGCGTTCTAGAATCAAATTTTAAGGTACAACAGCCACGTATGGAACGACCCGTTTCGCTTTAGTTTTAATAGGCTATTTTAGTATTTTAGAACGGCCCGTTCCACTTTGGGAATGGGCCGTTCTGTATTTGCGTATTGATCATAAATTTATGTGTTAGAACGGGGCGTTCCGATTTAATTTTAATAGGGTATTTTAGTAGTCTAGAACGGCCCGTTCCAGTTTGAGAACGGCCCGTTCTGGGCTATTTAAATATGTGATTATTTAATTTTTAGATCAAGTGAAAATATGTGACTAATTAACTATGTATGAAATGTGTAACTATTGACTTGTATATACATAATAAGATTTATAAATATTAACCATTATTAGGCTCTAGATATCTATTTTATAAATATTAACCTTTATAGGTTATAGATATCTATTTTAATTTTAGAAGTCTACATCTCTAAACTCAGCCTTAATTAATGAAAATATATTTTTATTAATATTCTTAGGGATTTTTGATTTAGTTAGATGTTAAAAAATGCCTAATACAGTAACTTTATAAACTAATGTAGTGATTAAATATTTTGCGGTCACATATTATAATTTATTTTAGTAGAAAATCTGCCTAGCAAAAAAAAATTTACTAGAAAATCTTGTGTTTAATTTTAATGTGTGCAAAATATTTTCATATAAGTAAGGATATTTCTCATTAAAAGATATTAATGGTTATATATATATAACTATTATATTTTCATCGCTAAAATGTAAAAATTACTTTTTTAAAAATTATAATTAAATTCTTCCATCACTGATTTTAACTTTTCTAATAATACTAACTTAGTTAATAATTTATGACACCAAATTAAAGAACTTGGTTAATAATTTATTTTCATTCATACATGCATTTCATTTACAATAAGGAATTTGCTTCTTTAAAAATGTACCATGCACGCCACAAAAGTGAAACATATTTTGTTGGATGTCGTGTGGCATTTCCCTCTATTAACCTAATTTTCCCCAAAATGAAGTCCCATTTGGTGACGATCACGACTCTGTACTAGGGTTGAACCAAAACTGGAGTTTCAATAGAACATGCTCCATGTGCCACTATTTAAGAGAAGCTGGCAACTTTTCATATATAAACCATCACAGTTCTCTAAGGGAACTTTTGCTAAAAGGAAAAGATTAGCACAATTGGCATGCTAATCTCAAACTTTAGGACATCAAAGGTGTGTGTGTCCTATTAACATGTGACTTCCACACCCATTATGTGGTCCTAGTACGAAAGGCACCCTACTCCATTTAAGACAATATTGTTTTCATTACTTGAAGGAAGCTGACACTAGCTTTCAATATTTTAGTGTCTGTGTGCAATGTAGGGTTTTGGTGTCAGGAGTATGAATTCAGGGTTTTATTTGTAGTAGTTTATACGGATGTTCACATAAATTCCATGATTCCATTTTGATTTGCATTATTGCACATCTTTCTCATGGTTTTACATCAATTGCGATTTCTAGCTAACACAATTTGAAAGAAGAATATTAATTTGTGTTTATTTAAGAAGTAGCTTAAGATGCTTTACTTATTTAGGACCCCGAAAATCATGATGATTAGTCCTTTAACAGTGGATATCACAACATGGGTTGGGTAGTTGAGTAGCAAAATAACTTCATCATTCTGTATCTTTCCAAAACACCATCATACTTAAGTTCCTATCAACTCTTTAATTAACTACATCTTAATCAACTTCCTCACTTTTGATTCAAAGCCTTCTTATTCTCTCTCCATGCTAAAAATTTTCTTGTGCCAGCTTGTTATGCAATTTGCTTTTTTAATCATTAGATATTACGGTCTGTGATGGGATAACTTGATTCAACATGGTATTTCAAATCGAATCTCTTATCTTCACCAGCTAATTAAGAGAAATTAAGGAAGGAGAGATCATGCATTCACATCTATTTTAATTTTTCTTAACAAAAATTTAAGAGTAAAGAGAGATGCTGTTTGCACCTTTTTGTGTAACTAATAAATGAAAAGAAAGCACCAATCAGATCTCTTTGTCGTTTAAGTATGACAGATCCTTGTATCTAATCCAAATCCATAGAAAATTAATTACTTATGGAGGGACATAAGACAATTCCTTTACTATATCTTTAAGAGTAGGAACTAAATATGTATATTATAACCGACATCTAATATGAAGACAATTTGAATAACAAGTTCTATAATTTATTTTATTACGTTACTAAGAAGATAAAAATATAAAATATTAAGAAAATTTATTTTATTAAAAAAATCATGACTCAAACCCAAATAATTAACTAACATTAAGTGAGGACATTCTAGTGTTACACACGTTTGATGTTAGCCACATGAAGACCATTTGAACAAAGGCCTCTTAAGCATAGAGGTTATACAAATAGGGTATCAAGTAAGAAATAAAAACATTTAAATATAATTGTTAAATTAAAATTAGTAATTCAAAACGTGTATTTAATTATAAATTTCACATTTTTTTTAATTAAATATCGTGTGAGATCTTTAAAACATCGCAAGAGATTTGCAATTAAATACACAATCTAAAAAGTTAAGTTTAATTATATATATATATATATATATATATATATATATATAAGGAGGGAATCACTTATTTCAAGACTAAGTCTACATAAACTTATTTTACTTAATAATTCATGTTCTACTTAAAATTTCAAGGATCTAATCATTGAATTAAAAAATTTTAATATATAGATCAAGTCTTCAAATTTTTTAAAAATTTAAAAACCATTTGGTACCTTGTTATATAGATTCAAATCAACATATAAAGTATTTTTACAATTATCTCTGAATTTGAATTAATGAAATAGAGTACTAAATAATTTTCAATTTTTTAAAAATATATTCAATAATGGTATATGTACTAAGAACTTTTAATTTAATAATTAAATCGTTAAAATTTAATTTAAAATATAAGTAATTAAGTGAGGTAAGTTTAGATAAACTTATTTTTAAAGTAAGTGAATCTCTCTTTTTCATATATATAGAAATACAGGAAGAAACAAAACAACAATAACTTATAAAACATAAAGACACATAATAAAAATATAAAATAAATTTTAAATATAAAACTTGTTTTAAGCAAAGTCCTATATTCATACATTAAACTAACCACGTCATTTCTATTCTATCTCAGGTTCATCATATACCTCTGTTCATTTTTACTTGTACATTTTTTTTTTATATAAAATTTTATTTTTATTTATTTGTCATTTTTAAATTTTAAAACAACATTAATTTTTGTACTTTAAATTATATTTTTATATCTCATCTAGTTTTAACTAATTTATATATAATAATTAATATGTATTTTTTGTGAAACAAAAATAAAAAGAAGATATGATAAAAAAATATTAAAATTATTATATAAAAATAAATAAATAAATTTATTATTTTTTTTATTGTATAAAACAACCTTAAACAACTATTATAAAATAACGAAATAATATCATTATATTACCGATACCAAATAAAGTTCAGCATTATTAAAAATTATATATTGAGAGGGGTATCAAATTATCAATTTTTAAATGAATTGCATTATCTCAAATAAATTGGTTTTTAATTGAAAAACCTTGAGTTAAAAAATAATAAGAAGATTGAAATTTGAGCATACAATGTGGGACTTGATGTACCTGCTGTACTCTTAATAATGAGACCTTTGTCTAAAAAAAACATGTAGTAAACGGTTCCTAGCTAGTTATACATCATATAATTAAACTTTTATAAATTTATACTCGCTAAATTAATGATATCTTTAATTTTTTATTTATTTGGACCAATTTACAAAACTAGAAATTTTGATAAATTAACAATATGTATAATAGTTTTTAAGAAGTTCTTATATATATTGTTCTTACCAAAATCCTATAAGTGTTCCAATGATAGGGGTGGTGTTCTTACTACTTCAATATTCACGATAGTAAGAAAACTTACAAAGATACTCTAACGTTCAAGTTAGAGATGAGTCTAGGTTAAGAATTACGTTGAGTTAGAGATGAGTGGTGGTAATCAAGTATCCTTATGATTGTATGCGAGATTTATTCACTACAAGGAAAATGATGAATTGCGACGGACAAATTGCGACGGACAAATTGCGACGGTTATCCTGAAACCGTTGTCGCTTTGATATTGCGACCTTTCATACGACGGTTTCTACCAACTGTCGCAAAATTTTTCAAAATTGCAACGGTTTCTCCCAAAACCGTCGCAAAATTTTCTAACATTTTTCAACATTGCGACGGTTTCTCTCAAAATCGCCGCAAAATTTTCAAACATTGCGACGGTTCCTCCTAATCGTCGCAATTTACAAGACAAAAATTGAAATAAAAATTCACACAAAGTCATGCACACTCCAAAATTATATAATTTTACTTTCAATAAAAAGTAAAAAATAAAATAATAATGACATGTAATTACATTTAGAAATGTTAAAAAGGAAAAAATATTTTAATATACTATATTAATTTTATTTCTCTATCTTTTAAATTATTTTAGAATAAAAAAGTTTTAATGTTAATCCTAGGAAGCTAAAAATTAAATATATATATATATATATATATATATGTTACATTTTTTTATGTGTTAGTGAAATTAATAATACATCTTAATTGTAGATTAAATCGAGAATATTGAAAAAATAATAAATACTTTATGAAATTTATTATTTTAATAGTTAATTAAATATGAGATATTTGATAAATTAATTATCTTTTCACAAATAATAACTTAAAAATCACTTCTAGGTTTGAATATAATACACACAGACACACACACACACACACACATATATATATAACCCCTATTTAATTAGAATTTAAAAGTTACTTTTGGTAAAAACTAAATATTATTTTGTTCAAAAATTACAGTGAAATTTGATAAAGTTTAGGATTAAAAATACATTTAATAGTAGATTAGACCAAAAGTAATATTTTTCTTTTGGAAGTATTATATTATCTTAATAAACTTATATTTTATTAACAATTTTATATATATATTGTTTAATATAAGATACACAATTATCATCAAAAAAATTATATATATATATATAGAGAGAGAGAGAGAGGAGGAGAAATCAAATGACTCACAAAGTAACTCTTAATAAAGTTACTCCGCTCAATAACTCATTGTATAAGTTAAATTTTATCGATCCAATTATTAAATTAAAAGTTATTAAATTTTACTAATAATTAATATAGAAAAAAATTGATTAGAAAATAAAACAAGGATAAATACTTTTTTTAAATTTTATATCTTAGATTTAAGATGAATAAATAAATTAAGTTAATTAATAATTTTTTTTAAATGTTAAAATTTAATTTATAAAAATAATATTTTAAAAGAGAAAGGTTATAATAACACCAGTGTAACTTTTACTTACATCGCTCAATAACTTTATATTAAATGTGAATTTTATAAATTCAATCGTTAGACTGAAAGTTTTTTACTCTTAGATCATATATACAAAATTTTATATTAATTCAAGATGATTTGATACTTCATTCTTGTAAAAATAAAATGACATAATATATATATTTCAAAATATACTAAAATATGAACACTTTGATTACCTTCAAGTTGTTCAATTTTAACAAAATTTGATATAAACGTATAAAGTGATATGAACTTTCAATCCAACGGTTAGATTTACAAAATTCACATTTAATATAAGATTATTAAGCAGTATAATACTTAGTAAAAGTTACACCAGTATTATTATAACCTTTCTCATTTTAAAATATATAAATTATTATTTAATTATAATAAATAATTTAAATTATATCATAATATTAATTTTAAATAGAAATAAGTAGATTGTTAATTATAAAAGTAAGTATATATATAAATAAAGATTAATTAAATATAATATAATTATTATTAGTAATATAATTATTATATATTTATAACGATTCGGACATACCAGAATGAGAGGGATCCAAAGATAGTATAAGTATGAGATTGTATAGTTGAAAATGACTTAAATGAATTAATTTGTACTACTTATACTGACAACATGTATATGCTTTTCTTTAGCTTATCTCATCAGAACTCCACAGTTAAGTGTGCTTGACTTGGAGTAATACAGGGATGGGTGACCTTCTAGGAAGTTTCCCAGAAACTGTGTAAGTAAGGACAAAACATGCTAAAAAGTGAAGTATTGTGAAATAGAATCCTTGAGAAGAATAACAACCGAATTTGAGACGTCTAAAAAATTTAATAAAATAAAAAATAAATATTTAGCGACCGATTTAGTGGCAGTTGGTGCGACGAGTGTTGTAAGGGTCGCAATTCCAATTTTGTGACGGTTTGTGCAACGGTTTCAGTAACCGTCGCAAAATTCCCTCGTGACGGACATTTTTGCGATGGTTGGTGAACCGTCGCAATTGTGTCTTTGCGGCAGTTTTAACCGTCGCAATGTAGGTCATATAACTATCGCAAAATCATCATTTTCTTGTAGTGATTATACGGAGATATTATTCCTAAGTTGTAGTTCTGAGCTTTTCACGAGCACGCATAGTTGTGAGCTCGACTTGGTGTGTTTGAGCTTAGTGGTATTGAGGTCGGTTCAGCTTGTCCGGGGTGGACAACACACAAGCCCCCAATTCTGAGCTTATTGGAGGGAATGAAGTATGTATGTTGGTGATGTGGGTTGCGGAGGTTGTGGCATATAGTGGATACTTTCGATCATTTCTTGCATGCTTTAATGAGTAAGCATTGATACTATCATGGATGAATTTGGACTGCCTTTTGCTTCTTGTGTTTAACATGGACTTTTGATAACGAGAAAGAAGTTTTAACGGTTATTGTTTCTCAAAAGGGATTTTTGAGAGACCTTTCATTTCTCATTGGTGTTGCTTCATGTTGTTCATGCTCTTTTGGTGGAGTTGCAATCACTATTTTAGTGTGTCAACATGTTGCTTTAGGTACTTCCCTTTTTCTTTGTTTCATTTTAGTTTTCTGATTTGCATTGTGTTCGAGTGAGTGTGAATAGGGAGGAGGAAATTGTTATTATCCTCTAAGGATAACAACTCTTTTAAAATGGTGATGAGGTTACCTATTAAGGGCAACACTGGTGTTGGCCATGAGGGTACATCTGATGTGGATGGTGTGAGAGTGGTTACGTCTGATGTGGTCCAACGGGTAGTGATGGCGAAACCTATCTTAATTAGGGTCGAAGAGGTTTTAGAATTGCAGTTAGAGGATACAAGCAATGATAAGGGGAAAGGCCCTATGGATAAAGAGGGTTATGAGTGGATGAAGAGTGAGGTGGATTTGCATGAGAGTCGATTGGACATAGAGGAGGCGATAATGGTGTTGCTTGATAGCTATAGTTTGTCTACACGTACTGTGTGATTTGCATTTGTTCACAGTTCATCCTTGTGCTGAGGGTGATCAAGTGTATCTGGGCGAGGAAATATGCCTATAACATTCATGTATATGTATCGCTACATGCCTTAGGACATTAAGGTTACATTGCTATTTAGTGAGTTGGCATGTGCCTTCATGAGAATGTTATGTCGAGTTAGCTGCACCTGAATAGTTGGGTGTTTCTAAGAGTTTTTCAGGTATTGTGTACATATGTAGCAAAGGTGGCTCCACCCAGTTGTTCAAGGGTTTCAAATATGATTACGATCATATGGAGGCGACCATTAGCTATGAAAGGGGTAACATTGTATTTTGTAGGTCAAATGGGGTTACTAAGTTTTCATTATATATTGGTGGGAGAATCCCCGTAGATTTTGTGGTGAGTAGAGTACACAAATTATAAGGGTCAAGGTAAACAAATGTTTGGAGTTGTTGAAGTTACCTCGTCCTTTAGATGTGAAGGTCATGCTAGCGCTACCAAGTGCTATTAATTTAGATACGGTTTTGAAGGGTAAGTGTCATTGCGTCTAGTTTTTAGTACAAGGTTTTTGATGGAAATTTCTTGGAGAATCTGGATGGATGATGGCTTCTCCTCCAAGCTCCTCCCTAGACCTTGGGCTCCTTAGATCTTCTCAAGCTTCTCCAAAGCCTCCTAAGCTAGAAGAGGCTTTGGTTTTCACCTTGAGAGGTGAAGAACACTCTTCAAGTAATGCCACTTCTTGAAAGAAGATGAATCACTTCAAAACTCACCACACTCTTATATGAAGAGGATAAGAGAATTGGATTGAAATCAAAGAGGTTTGAGACTTTTAGGAAGAGAAAATTCAAAGAATAGTACTCGATAATCTCAATATGACATCCAAAAGTGTTTACAAAATGGAGGAAAAACCTTATATAGAGAGTAGGTGGCTTATGGTGCAAGCTAGTCTAACCATAATTCAAGGAGAACTATGGTTAGCCTTCTTACACTTAAGTTAATCGTTCCTAGTTACTTAGAAGCTTGTGGAACAAGCTAAGCTTGAAGCTTGTAGAGCAACTAAGCTAGAAGCTTGTGCTACAAGCTAAGCAAGTGTGTGGGAGAAGCTAAAGGAGCAACTCGGCCATAGAGAGCTAGGCGGCCTAGGCTTATTTTCTTTCACTTAATCCAATTCAAAATCTTGGAATTGGTTTAGTTAGGTTCACCTAATGAAGGTGATACCTAGCTAAATCAATTCCTTGGATTAAATGGAGCAAAACAAGCTTAATATGCAAAAATAAGCCTAGGCCACTAAAGACCCAATTGCTAGCTTCACCTACACACTTTACTATTTGTCAACCCAATTCTACTACTAAAAAGATGAAAATCAATGACCCTTAATACAAGGTCAAATGGAAAACAAAAAAAAGTCTTCAAGTAACATACCCTAGAATCCTAAAGGGATGACCTATAAGGAAAAAAAAAGGGTGTCTCACAAATACAAAGGCAAAATATACCTATACAAGTAACTATTATGTACAAGTACTATACAATACATATACAATGGAAACTAAGGGACTAATAAGAGGAATCATACTCAATGCTCATAAAGAGCATAGGTCTAAGAAGCACCTCTTCTATAGAAGCCACCTCTAGCTTCCTAGTCATGGACCTAGTTAAAGGCCCAATGGTCTTCAAGTGTGTAGTCTCCTCGGATGGTTCTCCATCAGTTTTGGTTTGTCATGGTTGGTTTGTGGTGTTATATGTTGATACATTGTTTGTTTATATGCAGGGTTGATGGGGAAGATCATGTGGAAATAGCAAAAAGCCAAATTTAAGGTTAATAGTGATGAGCGAGGATAAATGATTGTTTGGAAATGTTGAGGAGGAATTAGTAATGCCTCTTGTTAGGAAGCGAAAAAGTGTTGTGGTGTCGAGGTTTAGCCATCTTCCAACATTTCATTCACTGAAGTCTGACTTTGTTGGGACGAGCAAGGCCATTGTGTGAAGGAAAAAGTCTCCTCTTAGGAAGAAGCCAAAAATGTTGAGCTTGAGTTAGGGACAGGCAATTGAAGGGGTCGTATCAAACATGAAAATAAAGCATGCAAGCATCATGCTCAGAAGGTTGAAGAAGCAATTGTTGTTGAGGAATGGAATACAATTGGTGGTGTGGTAGAGCCAACTGTAGTGGTATTGGATGGCGAGCAAAGTCCAAATAATCATGTTGAAAAGGGGAAAGGTCCCGCGCATCTTGAAGGGTGGTTGATCTAGAGGGTTGGAGAAAGAGCGTGGGAGACCCGTTGTAGGGGTTGTTGGTAAATAGGTTGGTGAGTTGTTTGTTTTCTGTTTGCAACAACTGAAGAAAGCGTGAAGGTTGGATCATGAGTTGATTGGTGCTGCTATGAATTCGTTGTGGAGTGTAGGCAAGTCAAGTGTAAATTTGTTCCAGTGGATGGCCTAAGTGATTTTGCTCACCATATGATAAATAGTGAGGGGCTAGTGGACAACTTGGATGCTATGGAGGTTATGTTTGCGAGTGATTATTAGTTGTGGTTGGCTTTTGGAAAGGTCAGTGGGCGAGCAATGTTACCCAGGAAGAAGGGTATCAAACACATACTTGGCATGAAAATTCTCAAGTGTTTTTAGCATGCATAACTCATCAATAGACCATGGTTGCCTTTTCTACTACTCTAAGGGTAGGGGAGTAAATGGGTAACTATTAAGCCAAACGAAGCAATTCCCAACAAGGTTTTGAATATCACAAATATAATACATATTGTTATTACTAACCTATATAGTAGTGTTTCAAATATGTATAAGAACATGCAAAACTAAAGCATGAAGCATGGTCGAGCAAAACAAAGATCAGACAAATCAAGCCAAATGATAGAAGGATCATGACTTGTGCACCAGACGACAACGAATACCAAACGAAGATATGTCAAAAACAATCCAGAGCACAATATAAGAAATAAAAAATAAGAGCAAAACTAGACCAAGACAAAGTTGGCTCAACACTAAATAAACATCAGAAGAAGCTTAATGGTCAACGACATAAAGGTCAACAAAACAATCATCAATCGTTGGATAACACAAGATGAAGAAACATTCCAGACGAAATAAAAGTCATTTACCTCCAAGATTGATCAGACGAGATGACAAAGTCAAAGTCTAACTCTTAGACGCAGACTCAAATTTCCAGACGCAAACGAAGCATGTTGAAAAAGCGTATGAATTCTACTAGTCACAACGAAGAAGATCATATATCATCTCCATTCATAAAGAAAAGCACACGGAGTTATCAAAGATATGAAAAGAAAAAAGAAAAATTCAAGAACGCGAATTCACAAGTCAAAGCTGCGTGTGTCAGGACAAGTACACCTACTTTTTAGAGAAAGGCAACGCCTCTGCAGCTACAATGACGGAAAAAGGACAAACATACCTAGGTCATGATCGAAGTCAGAAATAAAGAGGAACAAATTATGCAAAGGACTTCACATAACACAGATTTAGCAAGCAAAGCATTTAATGCAAAATCAAATGCATTAAATGAAAAAGATCTATGTAGCCATGAACGAGTGATCATTTGCACCAACGGAAAGCTCCGCCTCAACGAACACATTCAAATTCAAACAATGGGCAGATTTATCACAAGGCTATAAATATCAAGACCTGAGAAGAAAAGAAATAGAGAAGAGAAACAACAAGTAATAAGCAGTAGCAAGCGTCAAAACAATCTTACATCTCTTCTTGTTCAGATTTGAATATTCTTGTAAAACTATGATAGTTTATCTTAGTGAGTGTAGAAATTATTCTATCCTCTCTGTGAGAGTTACATACACACTCTAAACACATTCTTTAGAAACTAAGGTTGAACACCTTAGTGAGTGTAGAAACCATTCTATCCTCTCTATGAGAGTTACATACACACTCAAAGAATCCATCGTCTGTAAAGCCTGAAGAGGCTAGTAAAAGAATACTTGGAGAACCATAAGTGGTTTAAGAATACTAGCATCAGCAAGTGAAGTTGACAAACCAGGAGTGGTTGAGAATACTCAGGCAACCAGAAATGGTTTAAGAATACTAGCATCAACGAGTGAAGTTGACAAACCAGAAGTGCTTAAGAATACTTGTAATCCGTTGTGATTAGTAGAACCCTTCAGTTGAAGGAGACTGGACGTAACTTAGAATGAGTGAACCAGTATAAAAACTATGTACATTAATATTTGTTTTAGAAACGTAGTTTTACTTATATTGATTTTTTACATTGAAAAATTTTGTCTACTACTACCTATTTTCTAAACAATAGTTAGACAAAATTATATATGTTTAACTTAAGAAACTATTTTCGAGAAGACGATAGATCTTCAGACGCAAAGTTTCATTTAAACCAATTTCACACATTCTTTAAATATTTGAAATATTATTTTCTGACAAAAAGACGCACCTTTGCGAAAATGTTTTTAAAATCCTTCATTCACACACATTTAACCCCCCTTCTGTGTGTTTTCTATTAAACTTCAGTAACCACTAGAGAGATTATAGAGCAAGGATTTGAGAGAGGTCTTGCGCTACGGGTGCATTTGTAGCTTTGAAGGAACGGTTGTAGGAGAAAGAGTGAGAGTTAGAGTAGGTTATTGTTAGGGAGGAGATCAAGCTTTTGAAAGCTAAGCTAGAGGTTATTTATGTTGAGAGGGTCGTGTCAACTATAGCGTGTGCTCGGCTTGAAAGTGAGAGGGAAAGTTTATTGAAAGAAAAGAATGATTATGTTGGCAAGTTTACTAAACTTGTGTGGGATGGTCTGCTTTGTTGATCGAGGCAAGATTTATAAGATAGGTTGGTTGCCATAAAGGAAGCGATTTGCAAAAAGCATGTGAGGGGTTTTGAGAAGGCAACTTGGCAAGTATGTCTATTTTCCCCAAAATTTCCTTGTGCCAAGTTGAACATTTATTTTGATGTTTATAAAAGGGAGTTGGTGAATGAGGTGGACATCCCGAATGAAGATGAGAAGCAACGTGATGAAAGGAAGATGGAGGTTAATTCTTAGGTGTTGGTTAGGGGGAAGAAGGTGATTGTTGGGAAGAATGAGGAAGCATTGTTGTCGAAAGGGGGATATGGTTGTTGTTACTACTAAGGAAACTTCTACAGGGAAATTTACAAGTGAAGTGTCGGTTGTTGATGGGACTTTGGTGGTTCATATTATGAAGTTGTTGAGAAGAAGGTGGATAAGCAGATAGTTGACGTATTTCTTGTTTGGGGGCTTGGTAGATAGTGTGGATATTATGTGTTTCTTATTTCTGGTGTGTTTAAATTATTTGTGAATGTTTTGATGTGGGCATTATGTTATTGCTTGTGTCTTGTTTTTGCATTTTCAAGATTTTAGGAGCTACTATGGTGTGCGAGAGTATGTTTATTGGTAATAGTGTGAGAATTTGTGGTTATGTTTTTAAGTCGTGACAACTCATTTTCTCGAAAATCGTGATGGAACTTAAGAGTTTGATGTTAAAATAAGAGACTCTTCTCGCTTAAAAATCATGATGGAACTTGAAAGTTTGATCTTAAATTATGGGAGTGTGTTTGCTTGGAGATTGTGTTGGAACTTGGATGTTCGATGTTAAATTGCGAGAAAGCATTCGCTTAAAAATTGCGAGAAAGCATTCACTCAAAAATTGTGTTGGAACTCACGTTCAATGTTAAATCATGAGAGCGCACTAACTCAAAAATCGTGCTGGAACTCGCACTACAAGAAAAATGCTAATTTTCGACGGAAACAAGTAAATTTCTGACAGATTTAAATCCGTCAAAAAAAGTGGCGTAAAAAAAAATATCCATCAGAAATAATTTAATCCGTCAAAAATTTTCGACGGAAAATTCTGTCAAAAATTCTGTCAAAAATTTCTGACGAAAATATTCGTCCAAAATTATAATTTTTTTAATTTTAATAAATTAATTAATGTAACAACCCTCATATATATTTAGTCTCTCAAGGATTTTATTTCATGACATTTCACTTTTTAACGTGTTTTATTCTTACTTGTACAATTTCTGGGAAACTTCCCAGAAGGTCACCCATTCCTATATTACTCTAGGTCAAGCATGCTTAACTGTGAAGTTCTTATGAGCAAGCTACCGAAATGTATATATATGTTCTACAAATTAATTCATTTAAGTCATCCTCAAATATACAATTTCATACTTGTACTATAATAATTTTATATTATGAACAATAATAATAATAATAATAATAATAATAATATATTTAATTATTATTTATTTATATGTACTTACTTTTATAATTAACAATCTACTTATTTCTATTTAAAATTATAATTTAAATTATTTAATTTTATAACTTATAATGATAATATAATTTATAAAATTATAAATATTTATTTATTTCATACTTATAAATTACATTTTAAATAAATTATAAATTAATTTAATATATTTATTTACCTTAAATCAAACATATAAAATTCAAAAAATGTATATTTATCCTTGTTTTATTTTCTAATTATCAACCATTAATAAAATACTAACTTAAAATCTTATCTAATTATATCATAATATTCTCATATCAAATTTAAAACCAGATGTTAGTTATACAAAAATATTAAGATCATATAGTAAATTGTCAATAAGATTTTACTTAAATAACTTAAAATAATTAATGTTTCAATTAAGTTGTTAATTAGCAAATAATTTATTCCAAAGCTAATTAATTTTTTTTATATTAATTATTAGTAAAATTTATAACTTAACAATTAATTGGATCGATGAAATTCAACACACACCATGAGTTATTGAGTGGAATAACTTTACCAAGAGTTATTTTGTAAGTTATCTTAAATCAAACATATAAAATTCAAAAAATATATTTATCCTTGTTTTATTTTCTAATTATCAACCATTAATTAAATACTCTAAAATCTTATCTAATTATATCATAATATTTTCATATCAAATTTAAAATCAGTTCTTACATTTTCGACAAATATAAATTTGTTAGAAATATTTCATCAATAATATAGCTTTTCCTACAAAAAAAATTTTCATCGAAAATATAAATTTTCAGACAGATTTAATTTTGTTTTATAAGAAATCATCTTCGATTAATATATAACATTTTGTATATATGATTTAAGAGTAAATAATTTTCAATTTAACGGTTGGATTTACAAAACTCACATTTAATATAAAGTTATTGAGCGGTGTAATACTTAGTAAAAGTTACACCGGTATATTTATAATCCTATATATATATATATATATATATATATGTAATTTTAAGCTTATTACTTCTAGAAAATAAAAAATTTATGTTTTTTCTACTAAAATATAAAACTACTATTTATGTTAAATAAACTAATATATGCATTAATTATTTAATAAAAAACTCATGAAGCACACAAATATGAAAATATTCACACTTGAACTTGCTTACTATAATTTTAAAGACAATATACTAACATCTCTAAGTATTTTATATAAAATAATTGTTAAGATCGGAGATATTAATTTTAGCAGGTTTAAATATATTTTATTCCCTATAAGATGGGTGATTTTGATTTTGGTATTTGTAAATTTTTTTTCTTTAATTTTCATCCTTGTAAAATTTATAGAGATTGTTTCGTACTTGTAAAATGAATAAATTTTGATTTTAATCATTCTAAAATATTTTTCGTTGATTTTCGTCCCTCTAAAATATAAATTCACTAGTTTGATTATTTTAAGGTAGATAAATAATATTTATTTTTAAAAACTAAAAAAAATTAGAGGTGTTAAATATCAATATGATAATAGTAATTGTTGTAGGTGACACTTAAGATAATTATTTATCTTTTTTTTTAAATAAAAATTAGTTAAAAATAATTACATAAAAAATAAGAATTAAAAATAAAATATCCAATTTTAGAAAATGAAAATCAATTTTTTTTACAGAAACTAAAATCAAAACTTATTAATTTTATAAGGATTAAAGACATATTTAAGTCATTTTAAAAAGATAAAATTAAAGAAATATTTTTTAAAATGTAAAATAAAAATTTATTCATTTTATAATATTAAAAATAATATTTATAAATTTCATGAAAAGCAATCCTCGAATTCCCGAATAGTTCAAACAAGGTCTTAAATTTTTCGACGGAAAAATTTCATCAGAAATTTCTGAAGGATTTATATTTTCGACGGAAATTTCTGACAAAAATATAAATCCGTCAAAAATCTCCAACAGAATCTTTCGTCAGAAATTTTTTGTCAGAAATTTTCGATGGATTTATATTTTCGTCAGAAATTTCTAACGAAATTTTCCGTTAGAAATTTTCTGTCAGAAATTTTCGATAGAACTATAAATCTGTTAGAAATTTCTGACGAAAAATTCTGTCGGAAATATAAATCCGTCGAAAATATCCGTCAAAAATTTTCTGTCAAAAAATATAAATTTTTCGACAGATATAAATTTGCGTTTTTCTTGCAATGTCAAAAGTTCGATGTTAAATCGTGACAGCACACGCGCGTAAAAATCGTGTTTGGCAATAGGATACATGTGAAGAATGTTTGCACATACATTGTCATGAAGGACAATTCAAACGAGAAATTTTTATTGATATGAAAGAGAAAAAACACTAGGATAGGAAACATAACTCATTGGCATATGTTGGCTTGAATTAGGGACTTTTTGGCACTATGAGGCTGATGGAAGTTAGATTGGTCATGCTTCCTAGAGTGATTTTCATACTTTTATTGAAGCATTTTTGTGTTTTCTGCTGATCAACTCAATTGGTGGATATTTTCCTAACATTGGTCGAGAACTTCATTGTGAGATGGGGTATGGAGACCTCAACGCCTAGGGCATTTAGGGAAGGTCCTCCAAGTATAACATTGTAGGAGGTCGCAATGTCTACCTACAAAAATTTCACACTTGATGATTTGGTGTATTTGCCACTGTAAAATTTGGTTAGAAGTTCTACGTAGCCTTTTATGTTGACTTGTTTGCTTGTAAATCCCAACAAGAGCTTGTCATATGGTTTGATGTTGTCGTTGGGTAGTTGCATAGAATATCGATTGAGTTGTCTTGGTCTATGATGATTTTCTACACTTTCCAATTAGCGATTTGGATCGAGATGACCATGGTAATATACCATAATTTAGAATATATATATATATATATATATATATATATATATATATATATATAAACATTTATTGGCATGCGCACTATATAAGAACACACGAAATACTTATATAATGCTTAAGTAATTAATAGATGGTGTATAATATAAGAGTTTTTATTTTTATTTTAAAATATATACAACATCATTTAATAAATACGCTTTATGAAAAATATTTAACTCACATTCCTTAAGATGTGTCATACAACCATCGTGTGCTTATCCAACTCACAAGTTTGTTTCATCTGTCTTCATCGTATTTCCTTGTGTGTGAAGTGACTGTTTGCAACAATTATCTTTTTTGAGCTAATATATAAGAAGATTCAAAGTAAAAGAAAATAAAGAGACATATACATATCAAACAAACATATATAGATATATTTGTACAGAAACATACTCTCTGTAAATATATTCTTTCTTGTACATAATTATTGCTCTGTATTGGTTGTATGATGTCTAAGTGAGACAAACACAACAATTGTTTAACCTTTATAACCATTGTTATAAGGTTGAGTCTGGAGAGGCTTATCTGAAAAAGAATACTTATTCTGAGCTTGGAAAGGCTTATTTGAAAAATAATATATGTGTCGAATTTGAAAAGGTTTGTTTGTAAAAGAATACTTATTTTGAGCCTGAAAAGGCTTGTGTATAAAAGAATAATTGTTTTAATCTTGGAGAGTCTTGATTGTAAAAGAATAATTGGCTGTTAAGCTTGGAGAGACTTGTAATATCCCGAATTTTCTATTGGTAAATAGTTAATTATTATTTATTTTATATTTGTGGACATTATGTTCTTATAGTTATTTTAATGGTTTTATAGAATGTTTTAAAGGTCTTTAATAATTATTAGTATTTTGATAATGAATATTTATGAAAATTATTTTTGTAATGTTTTGATTTTTAGTAGCCTAGTACGGGCCGTTCTCAAACTGGAACTGACCGTTCTAGACTACTAAAATGGCCTAAAAAGACTATGTTGGAACGGGCCATTCCAACACACGAATTTATGAGTAATATGCGATCCTAGAATGGGCCGTTCTGGTTTGAGAATGAGCCGTTCTGGATATAAAATTTGCGTAGGACGAATGAGTCTAGAATGGGCCGTTTCGGATTTGAAACGGGCCGTTCTGGCCACATCTGATGCCTATAAATAGAATGTTCTAACACTCCAAAAATGCATTTTTTCACTTTTGACCTCTTTTCTTCTATACTCTCTAAAGACCAAGGGGAACTCAGAGGAGAAGATTAGCAAGGTCTTGTTTTGGTTTCAGCTCTTGCTTATCGAGGTAAGGGGGCACTACTAGATATTATCTTATTACATGCGACTTTTCCTGCGAATTTTTCATAAAAATTTGCAGGAAACGTTGTTCCTACAAATTTTCCTGCGAAATTGTATCTGTAGGTAATACCTTCATGGATAATATTTTTTGCGAATTTTAAAATTCGCAGAAAATTTTCCTGCGAAATTTCTTGCGAAAAAAAATCGCAGGAAAGTTTCCTACAAAAAAAAATTTGCAGGAAAATTCGCTGGAAAGTTTCTTGCGAATTTTTTCGCAAGAAATTTTGCAGGAATATTTTTTACGAAAAAAATTAAAGAAATTACTATAAATTCTTTCAATAATTTTTCAATTTTCAAATGCTCACAATGAATTCATCCGAAGCATTTGTTTCCATGCCTCCAACATGTGATACATAATCTTTCAAATTTTAAGACTGTAGATTATAAGTCTAACACTCAACCATATAAATCAACTTGTAAGGTAAGTGTTACCCCAACTTATATACTCTTTAATTGCTTTATTTTCAATCGATGTGAGACTTGAAGTTTTTTTAAAATATTAAACTTATAAATTTAAATATTTTTTTTTATTTTTCCTGCGGATTAAAATATGTAGGAAAATCAGCAGGAAAAGTTATCTGCAAAATTTTTCTACTATTTAGTAAACATTACTTGCGAATTTATTTTTGCAAGAAAATCTGCAAGAAAAAAATAAAATTCTTACAATATTTTCTGCAAATTTTTACCATCAAAAAAAATTTCTATGATTATTAAAATTGTAGCAAAATTTGTAAGAAATATTTGTAAATTATTTTTTGCAAATAAATTCGCAAAAAATTTCTGCAAATTTTTTTTGCAGGAAAATTTGCAAGAAAATGACACTTTTCTAGTAATGGGGGAGTGAGAAACCTTGCTCTGGGTGTGGAGATGTATGTTAGGTAGTGGGATTGGCCCCCAATCCTATGTTTGTTATATTCTTATTTATGAGGAGTTTTTCCCAATTATATATGTTTCTTCTATTTGCTCTGTTTATATGTAAACATAAATGTGTAATTTGAGATCTTTATGGGTTCCCGTGGGAAATCCTAAGCGAATGCATTGGTAATTGTAAGAGGCAAATTTTAAATGTTTTTTGTTTTACCTTCTAAGTTTTCTGTTGTGTTCCTTGATGTTTGCTGAGTGTAAATATGTGTCTAATTTTGAAAATAAACAAGTTTTTATATGAATTAGAGTATTCTGTGGGTTCCTGTGGGAACCCTATGAGAAACAGACATATTTTTAATATTTTCTGTTTTACCTTCTGATTGTTCTGTTGTATTCCTTGTTGTATGAGATGTATGAATATGTATTTAATTTCACAAATAGATGAGTTTTGATATGAATTAAAGTGCTCTGTGAAAATGGTGAATATGATGTGATAATGTGATAATGTGAATATGATGATGAGAATATGATGATGAAATATGATGATGAAATGTGATGATGAAATGTGATGATGAGATGTGATTATGTGATGTGTTGATGACATGATGATAATGAGACATGATAATGTGATATGGGAATGAGACATGAAAATGTGATATGAGAAAAGCATGGAGTCTTGATTGACATGCATCATATGCATGTGTTTTTAAGGGTACGATATGGAATACACTACCAGAGAAGGTCCCCTAGTGTAAAAGCTTTAGGGATTAGTCCTTGGGGATAGCTCGGTTTGTAAGTCCCAGTCTCACCCATTGTGTGCATGGGATGTATCTTGCGTGGCTTAGCTATCCCGACAAGACTCTGTTAGTATGTCTTTCTAGTGAGAGTGCGCAGAGGGTGTGACCCTACATGTACTCATAGACTACTCTTCGTGTATTGCTAGCGGCAATATGCCATATGATATGTTACTAGCGCCACATGCATGATAATATGTAGTCCGTGTCCATACATGTGCATTTTTAATGTTATATGATAAATTGATATTTTTATGTCTTGGATGAATAAGATGTGATATTGTTGTTAATATATCTATGTTATACCTGTTTTGCTTGTGTTTGGCTATCCGACGTATATTTCTACACTATGAGCCAGAGTGAGATGTTTCTCACTCCCTTTTCTCTTGTGTTGTTTTTCTTTGACTGTCATACATGTGATTATCAGCATGAGGCTGAAGATGTTGGTGATGAAGCTTAGGCTTCTATATTGGGATTTGCTCTAATAGGACATGTGATATCGGGCGTAGATAGGATTAGATTAAGATGTTTTTATTAAATTATTTTGGAAACTTTAGTTTTATTTCTTTGTAATTTCCGCTGATTTTGTTAAGTTATGGATGTGGTACTCTCTATCTAAACACGTTTGATATTTTAATTATGAAATGTTATCTTATTCAAATTTTATTATTATGTGTTATGGTATGCGGGTTAGAGGGTGTCACAAGACTTGTTGTTAAAAGAATACTTGGGTAGTTGCTTGAAGAAGCAAGTCAAAGAATACTTAGGGTTGAGCTAGAAGTGTCTTGTTGAAAGAATACTTGTATCCTTGTTTAAAGATAATAGAACTCAATTTGGTTGGATTGAGAACTGGATGTAATCTTGGTGGTTGAAACAAACTAGTATAAAAATACTCAGTGTTCCATCTGACTACTCTTCATACTCTATCTGGCTAGCATTACTGCTTAACTACGAAAAATGTATGAGTTTTTGATACACACCATTCAACACCCTTCTAGTATTCATCTTTACTCCACAAAGCTTATTTGGTATGCATTCTAGGGTATAATATGAAATACATCACCAAGGAAGGTCCCTTACATAAAAGTTTGGAAACAACCTTGGGGATAACTCAATGTGGAAGTCTTAGTCCTGACCTCATGAGCATGATGAGATGTATCTTGTGTGAGTTAGCTATCCTGACCAGACCCTAGTAGTATGTCTTTCTGGTAAGAGTGCATAGAGGGTGTGACCCGACATGTATTCATAGACTCTCTACATGTATTCCTAGTGGTAATATACAAGTGTGATATTTTAACTAGCGCCACATACATGTTAACATGTAGTCTATGTCGTTTCATTATGCACTATAATTTTATCTTTTATTTTTTGTTATGCTCTGAATGGACCAAGAATGATTATTTTATCATTAGTGTATGCATGGTTGAATAACTATTAAGATAATGTTATATGTGTATGTTATATCTTATTGTATGTATTGTTTGTGTTTAGCTAGTTGATTTGCATTCCTAAACTATGAGACAAAGTGAGATGATTCTCACTCTCTTTCTTTTGTGCTATGTTCTTGTGGTTGTTTTAGGTGATCATCAACATGGTGTTGAGAATGTTAGTGATGAGGCCTAATCCTCAACGTTAGATTTTGCTTTGATAGGACACGTGACACCAAGGATTAATTAGGACTAGTTAGAATTTGATTCATGTTATTGAAATTGAGTGGTTTGATTCTAATTCCTTTGTAATTTTATTATTTCCATTAAGTTTGGTTTATATTAATTATGTGATTTTCTTTACTTGCATGAATTTTGAGTTTATTTTACCATATTAAGGTTATTTAGTTTTATATTAATTATATGTTATGGTATGTGGGGTAAAGGATGTCACAAGCACTACCCACAGACTTCACTAACATTGTTGTTGCATTCACATTTCCTTCTTGTTCCCATTGTGGTTTGTGTCTTCTACAAGGTATCAAAGAGTAAACCCTTACTATATTTCTCTATTCTTTTTTAGAATTTTTTTGGGGGTTTTATTTTTGGGTCTTGACATTTGGGGTTTCTATGTTTTGGGTCAAGGTGATAGTAATAAGTCAATGCAAGATACAATGGTTGAGTGATTTTTGTGGTCTCTGTACTTGTTTTCAATTCATAATTCATATTCATTCATCAATTTTTCAATCTTTTACAAAACTCCAAACCCTATCCATGGCTTTAGGTCAGAAACTTTCCAAGATTTGGGTAAGTTAATTATGAACAGATAGTTACAAAATGAACAACAGTTTAACCATCTAAACAAATGCCTAGAAATTTATCTTCTTGTGTTTCATTTTGTTTATTTACTAATAAATCAATTTATTGTTTTTGAACAATTTTGGATTAGATGGTCTTACTTAGTGTTAATTGGCATAAAAACTAATGTGTCTATTGCAAAACGGGTTTGTAGCAAACTATATACTACTTCACATTCTCTATAGTAACAAATTATATGGTTCAATGAAATTCTCTTATGGTCATGTCCTCACTAAATTTTCACTGTGATGAGAGAGGTGCCTAGCAAGAGATTAATTTACTTTTTTTAATTGGCCTTTAATTATTTCAAAGAGAAATAAGTTAATTAATTACCATTATAAATTCCAACTCTGCCAAACTTCTAAATATGCCTATGCTATTGATCCATCACATGTTTGAACATGTCACTTGAAAAAAATATGTCTTTGTTACACATATAAGAGGAAATTTAAACTCAAAATTTTAATTAACCCATTTGGTAAGAAGAACTTTTTATACTTTGTTTGCTCTTGATCATTCAAAATTCAATCATTGTTTCCTTAATATCTAACTTAATAAGACATGGAAGATATTTACTTGTAAGTTAACACTTAAAACCAAACAATACTAATCATGATCAAGATATTAGATATGTTGGATTGAGCGTTTACCACTAGGCCAAAAACTAATAATTATTAGTCAGGACATAACTATTTCTACTTAATTATAACAACCCAAGTGTTATGTGTCGATTGTAACTTGACCCACATATGCCTCTGCCATAGGACAATTGATGTCACTTGACAAATAATCTCCCCCTCAATAATTGCTCCCACTAGGAATCAAGGAAGCGATCTTAGCTCTGATACCAATTTTTGGATTGAATGTTTACCACTAGGCCAAAAGTTATGACTATAAGTCAAGGTGAAATTCTTTCTACTTAACCATAGCAACTCAAGCACCACATGTCAATTGTGACTTGACCTACCTATTATGGTACAATTGATATCACCCAACAAGCAAGAGAAAAGCAAATTGATAATCTTATATGAACTAAGATATTAATAAAAAATGTATTAGGGGTATTGTCCTTTGGATATGGTAATAATAAATATTATATTATTAGAATCTATTTATTTAGTAAGATCCTATAGTGTTCCATATTCCTCTCTCCCATGGCTAAGCTTAAATGCTTTCACTTTCACATAATTTTGACATAATGGAATAGAACTCAAGAAAGTTTTAAACGATGAAGAATCTTACAAGGTTTTGGTAGAAAATTCTCTAAGCCATTTTTGACCTTTCTTTATCCAATAACGGGTCCATCCCTAGAGCCATTTTGATATGCTTCTTGAAACATAAATGTAGTGAATTGTTTGTGATACAATAATTCAATTTTTTAAACTTAAATTGATAATATAATTTAGTTTATATTTTATTAATAGTTCATTTTTTTTACTTTAGTTCAATTTAGTTATCAAATAGATTATTTAAATATAGTTTTCTGAACACCTTTATCAAAGGCCATATACAAATATGGAATGTATCCTACATTGCTTATATATTAACTAGCACCTTAGCTTGTTTTAACACTTTAAATCTATTATTCTTTACTTTTATTGCTTTATAGTGCCTTTGTCCTACAATACCCTTAGTTGTTACATTGCCAAAATCATCACCAACATTAGTATCAGGATGTTCCTTGACTTCATTTCTTATGACTGGTATGTTACCTTCCAAAATGAAGTTACAAGCTTCATATACATTGATTTGTTATCTAGTGATAGTTGGCATAATTGCCATCTAAGTAAAAATATAGTACTGATACAAAACAACCAATAAAATTAATGGTTGGTACATAATAAGACCTGGTGATAGAGAATTTTAAGTCTAGTTATATATAAAAATGATCTAATATTAGATTAAGTGGTAATTAAAGTGTGATTATAGAGAATATGGAGTGAAGCCAAACACACACACTAAGTGAATTGATAATGTACATGTGCATTCACAGGAATGGCATGGTTGTCACAATATCCACAACTTAATTACCATGTTATTAATCATCTAAAACACAAAATAACTACCCTTGAAGATATGGAAAAACCAAAGCCATAATTTTTACCATGATTGCATTAGAATGTACATGTATATATGTTGTGTTATAGCCTAAATTGGTACTCATTCATACATGCATTTATTTTCTCAAATCTTAGATAGTAATTAAATTTTAAAGAATAATAGGAAGAGCAAAGAACTCTCACTTGAATAAGTAGATCCTAATTTTATTAGCATTTCATTGACAACATTAAACTAAATATGTAAACCAATTAATGTATTTTGCAACATTGAAGACAACATACTTTAAAATATACTCCTAGTCTTTTTTACTTCATTTAGATCACCATAGCACGCAACACACACGTACTATCCACATGCTATTAATCAAAGTTAGTTGTGGTGGAATCTTGGGGATGACATGGGTTTGGGGAAAACAATGTAGATAAAGAAATGAATAGAACCTTGAGAAATTATATTTTGCAATAATTGGTACATGATTGCCAATGTTGGATGATTCTTACAAATTTCTGGCTTCCTAGCTGGACTGTTTCATTCCCATTTAATTAGAAGGGAATTTGTTGTAGCTACAAAAACCTTATTGCCCCATTGGATCAAAGAATTGTCAGTTATGGGTCTCTTTGAGAAGACGAGAGAGTGAGGCTACCTGACTTTATTAATCCAAGTGATGTAAAGTTGAATCTTTTCGAGTGATGTAAAGCTAAATCTTTTCTGCTTTAAGAATAAAAAAAAGACAAATATTTGTTTTTTGTTGATATTTTGGAACTTCTACCAAACTAAGAGAATATATGAACGTTAGTACATACTTTAGGTTCTAGATAATTATTACTTTTTTAATTATTTCTTTTTTTAATTAAACAATAAACATACTTTAGGTTTTGTACAACTGTTAATTCAGTTAATTATCCTCTATTTCCCCTAATTTTTCTCCTTTTTTTCGCTAATTTGTTAATTAGTTACCTTTAATCCCTTACTTATCTTGTTCCTCTTCCCTTTCTTTTGTCAAATTTAATGTGTTATTACAAACTTACCATATGTATGACATTATTCTTAACTGTTTAAATATTGTTTTAAAAACATTTGTTGGTATGACCTTTTATCTTAATTGTTACTATACTTAATATTTATTTTAATTTCATCTAAGATTGTAAAGGAAAAGAACCCAGATTGGCTATAGTGTTCATTGGCTTCTTCTTTAGGCTGTAGATTATCCAAATCAACTTTAAAGTTACTCTTACCTCTAGTAAGTAAATAATTTGTTGGTTCATGTGAATGAAATTTCTACAAAGGCTTGAATCAGTTTGTGAATTCTTTGTAAATAGATTTAGAGAGTGAGAGATACTATATAGTCAATACAATCATGTTTGGAATCCACTCCTTAATAATTTTCTTGCATTTTGAACTTATTCAGATTGGTTGCAAAAGTAAAATGAAATTTATCTTGTCAATTAACTTTTCTTGTATTTTACCTAGTTGCTATGTGTTGTGAAAGTGAGTTATAAAAATATGATTTATTGATTTTCTTATACTGGTTTGTAATCAATAGCAATAAAAGGTTCGTTTGATTTTCTAGAAAGTATACTATATCTCCATTTCTTCCATTATATGCACAAATTTATAATTTGATCAAAACCCAAGGTTTTGGCTTGTTTAAAAATAATATTGCACCTTAGGAAGTTTGATGCATATCTTAAACATGAACAAGATATTAATTTGGTTTGGTTTTGGTTGAGAATTTCATTTTGCAAATTCTGGTTGGGAATATAATATGCTTGATTGCATAGAAAGAAAATCTAAATTTATTGATTATTTTAGTTGTATACTTTCTTTCTTTTAAACTTTTGTTTGATAAATCAAAATTATTATTATTATAGTCATTGCATATTCATATCAATGTAACTATTATTTTTAATTGTGACTAATATGGTAGATAGAAACAATATGGATTGAAAATGCATGTTTTCCAATCGAATGTCAAAAGAATATGGTGATGAAGTGAAAGAGTTTTGTACATTTGTAGTTAAGAAAGCAAGAGACCCTAGTAGAATCATCTATCATTGCTTGTGTTGTTGTTACTTAAGGGTAGTTAATCCAGTTGAGTGAGAAGATCATTTAGTGATTTATGGAATTGATAAAAGTTATACATGTTGAACAAGGCACGATCAATGAAAATAAAAACATTGACAATGATTTGCGAGATAGTGGGAGTACTACACAAAGTGAGCTCGACACAACATATGAATAGGATCAAGTTGAAGAGATTGCAAATGTTGTTGAAGAGGATCTTTAAGATTATCCTTAGATGTTTGACACATTGGTTAGTGATTCAAAGATACCATTATATGATGGTTGTACCAAATACACAAAACTCTCAATAGTGTTCAAGTTGTACAATTTGAAAGCGAGAAATGGATGGTCAGATAAGAGCTTCATGGAATTACTAACCCTTTAAAAAGATATGTTAACACAAGATAATGTCCTTCCTGGTTGAATGCATGAGGCTAAAAAAATGTTATGATCTATTGGTATAAGTTATGATAAGATACATGTTTGTCTTACTGATTGCATCCTTTATCGAAATGAATATGTATCGTTGGACAAATGTCTTAAATGTAATGCACGCCTCGAGCAACAAATGGTAAGTTTATCTACACACATACATGAATACATAATATTTTTTTTGTTAATAACGAATTATAATTGGTATGATTCTTAATTGTCTCAATAAGTAGATAAAGGAATCGAGAAGTAATGTTAGTAGTATTTCCTACCAAGAATTTTGGAAGCATGCGCTTGGGAACAAGGTTGGGGAGATTGACAACAAAAATGTTCAACAAGTTTGTAATCAATTCGTAAGTAAAAGAATCATCGTCGCCTATATTTCTTGTATGACGTGCAACAAAATTGGGTTTCAATTTGTTTGATTCTTATTTGGTTAAGGAGTCACTATCATAGTCTTTACCTCCTAAGGATCTACATGAATCTTGTTGAGACATTATTTTTAGGGCTTTATGTATCTTAGAGTATCCTAGTCATGTTAGGGTAGCGAGATTTGGAGTCACTCACAAAGATTATTTCCCTCCTCAAAAGCGTCCCACAATACATGGGCATAAAACATTGATTGTTCAAATGAAAGACTTAAACACAAGACTACAATAAATGGAAAACAAGTTGATGACCATTGATAAAAAGGATACGAGAAATAGTGTAACACAACCAATTGATGGGATTCATAGTGCCAATAAGAGTTGCAACATTGCATCTAATTTTTTTCTTGAGGTTAATAATTTCTTTATGTTTTGCTTTAGTTTTTAAGAAAAAATTTCTTCAAATATTCATTTATCTCATTATGTTTTCTCATATAGAGGATCTTTTGTTGTAAATTATTTACATTTTGACATTTTCTTCTCTTATTGTAAACATGATATCAATTGCCATGCGTTGAAACTTTCTGTTGCACTCAAAAGTTGAAGGAAATGATGATAAGTAGCTGCCTAGATCAAATAAGAGGTACACGCATCTTGATAAGCATTTAACGCTCACATTAAAGGCATCAACATTAATCTCTAAGAACAACAAGAAAGATAGACGGAGCAACATATGAATAAATATGAATGTTTAAATTTGAATGTTGATGCAATGGTCATCTTCTCCAAAGCTACTATATAATGATCAAGTATTCACTCTATAAAGAGAGATAAGCATATCAAAAAGTAATAGACTTAGCATACACGAAGAAAAATGTTGTATATAAAAGAGCAATATTCATCGAGTAGTCTTCATTGATCAAGTTAGATGAGAACTAGTTGAAGAACTACAAAGAAGATCTTATTTGCAAAATCTTATATCTAGTTCTTTGTATAATTTTTGTGTTGTATTTGTATAACATCACGTCTAGAAGAAACGAAACTATTTTTGTAACTCTTATCAATTGTATTCGTAAGGTTAAGCATAGAGAGGTTTGTTTAAAAGAATACTTAGTAGTTAAGTCTGAAGAAACTTGTTTAAAGAATACTTGGATATAAGTCTGGAGAGACTTGTTGAAAGAATATTTGGTTTTAGTCAAAAGTAGCCTGGCAAAGAATACTTATATCTTGTTGAAGATAGTAGAACTCAATCTAGTTGGATAAAGAACTGGACGTAGTCTCTAGGTTGGAGACTTGTGTGATTTCATTTGTTTTACCACTTCGTCTAATTAATCACCTTTTAGTACTTCATCTGTTTAGGTTTTTCACTGTCTCACTGTAAAACATAAGTTTTTGATATACACTATTCAACATCCCTTCTAGTGTGTATCTTTCTCTCCAACATATGTGTGTATGTATATATGTTGAAGTTGATAAATGTTGATACGTTGTTAAGTTGTGCTATTATTGATATATTCATTGGTCGTACGTTGTTGTATATTGATATGTTCCTTTCTTTCACAAGCTTACTCTTTTTTATGGTTGTTGGAGTTACTATGACCATACGTGGTATGCGAGCAGGACAAAAGTAATTACTTGACTTGAAGTGATGTTTTGCAAGTCATGTTAGAGGTAGCTTGATTATAAATTTTTAAAAAATGTATTGTCTATTACTGATAGTTTCTCAATGCAGTGCTCATTGGCAACTTCTGATTATTTGTCCTATGGACAATATATCTGTATGCATTTGTTCGATGCACAAACCTCCTCCTGCAGACTTTAAACAATTATTAGATAAGTAAGTTGTTTTAAAAAAACTAATTTACTTTATTTATCATTACATTTTATTTTAAAATATAATAATGATGTCCTTTTATCATTAGGGCTATGGAAGGATACTATATACTTAAAGGTTCAAAGTTGAAGAAAAAAATGCTTTGGATCTCTCTTAAAGTAAGTTATTTTAGTAATGATATTTTTTCTAAGGTATTTTCTTTTGAATTACCATTACTACTAAAATTGATTTTTATATTCTTTTTGTAGTCTCATAAGCAAAAAGGAAACTATGAGTGCGGATACTATGTAATGAAAGCAATGCATACTATTGTTAATTCACAAATAGTATTTGGGTGGACTGAAGTACGCTTTAGAATTTTAAAATTTTTTATTTTAAGTTTGCATTTTATCATGTTTTAAGAGTTACTTCTAATTGTTCTAATTTTTCTTAACAAATATTTATAGATCGATCACCATTGTCGCTAGAAGATATAAACACCATTAGGGAGCAATAGGCTACATTTTTCATTGAAACATTAGCTAAGTACGAGTTATGTTTATAGTTTTACTCAATTTGTAGTTTAGGATGCATCATAATTTGTAAGTTACTTTGATTACACATATGGTTAACATTTACCAACTCTTGTCATTTGTATGTAATTTGGTATATTAAAACATATGAATTGTCTGGTATTTTATTAATTTACAGGTTTTATTCAGGGATCCTCCTAAAATAAGTCAAATATTTAAAAAAAAATTAACTACTTTTAACATCGGTCATGGCATGACCGATTTTAAAAGTCCCACTTTTAACATCAGTCAGTGACCAATGTTAAAAGTCCCACTTTTTAAAATCGACTCTTTTAAAATCGGTCAGAAAATTGATTTTAAAAGTAAAAAATGACCGATTTTAAAAGTGTTTTTTCCACTCATGGTACTATCCCTCCGGACAGGATTACCTTTTATGTAGACTAGATTGGCAATCTATGAAGTTTATATGTAGATATTTTATTATGATATATATAGTTTATGTAGAGGATGTTTTGTAAGTTGTGTATTCCTCACATACTACTTTTTACATGTATAATCAGTTGCTACTACATGATAATCCATCTTGTTGGTTTATATATGTTTTAGATTCGGTGTATGTGTGAACTACTAGGATGTTACACATTATGCATTGAGGATGTGGAGCGTTGACGGAATAGTACGATTGAGTCCCTCTTTGAAGTGGATTGAGATATATATTGACAATGTGGTTGATGTGGTAATGAAAAGTAGCAAGAAATAAAGAAGTGATGGAGGTGAGTAGGAGAAGTGATGAACAAGCTCCTCCTAAGCTCCTCCTAGGCACGGATCCTCTTCAATGGAGATGGAACTAAGTTGTTGAACTCCTTGAACAAAGTTCTCCAGCTGAAGACAAGGTCAAGACCTTGAAGGAAGCATCCAAGCTCAAGAACTCAAGGGATTGCACACTTCAAAGGGAAGGAAACTAGGTTTTCCTAAGGGAATTTTGAAGGCACTCTCTAAGGTTCTCTCTTGGGTGATTCGGTGACTCTTGAAAATGGCTGAAGCAATTCAGATTCTCATATATTCAAAAGTGTTTTTACATGGAGGGAAGAGATACATTTATAGGAGGGAAATTAGGTCAAGCTTGGCGGAAACTCAAGTAGGCATAGTTGGTGCCAAGTTTGAATTTCAAATTTGAATTTGAAATTCAAACTTTGGCTACTCACATGCTTAATCTGGATTGCTACCTTCATTTAGGTGTCATTTAGGAGTGATTTGAAGTGAATTTGAGCTCACATGGCCGGAACTACTACATGCCATCCATGTGACTCAAATTCAACTCAAATTACTTCTAAATGATGCATAAATGAAGCCTAATTCTCCTATTAATGTATTCTTCATATAATCCTAATCTAATGACCGAAATACATTGGTCTAATGAATACAATGAATAGGAAAAAATATAAGAAGAAGAATGAGCCCGATATTGGGTATCAAAAGCCCAAAGCCCAAGAAGCCCAAAATTAAGCCCAAGACAACTAAACCCTAATCTATGGTCAAAATACAAGACCAACATCAAAGTAAATTCCTATACTAAAGAAATACAATAAAACATGATGTTCAATCAATCAAAGCCCAAGTGAGAAGCACCCTAGGCCCACCAAGCCCATTGGGCCCACTAAGCTCTGAAGCAGTCAAATCTTCAAGTAATCTCCTGGCCATAGCTCTAGTGGTTGGGCCTTTAGCCCATGCTCTTCCATCATTCCCTCCCTCTTGAGAAGGATTCGTCCTCGAATCTTAAGACTCCTCCTCATCATCACTGGCACCTACAAAAGGTTTAAGATCACTAACATTAAAAGTGGTGCTGACTCCATAATCAGAGGGTAAATCAAGTCGATAAGCGTTGTCATTGATACGCTGTAAGACCTGAAAGGGACCATCTCCTCTAGGACTGAGTTTGGACTTCCTTTGATTTGGAAAACGTTCTTTTCTTAAATGAAGCCAAACCCAATCACCTTCCTCGAAGATCATAGATTTCTTGCCTTTACTTCCTTGTTTTGCATATTTCTCATTTTGATTTTGAATATGAATTTTAATCCTTTCATGAAGTTTCTTAACAAAATCAGCCCTTGAAGCCCCTTCCTTATGAATGAAATGTTCAACATTAGGAAGAGGTATCAAGTCCAAAGGGGTTAAAGGATTAAACCCATATACAGCCTCAAAAGGAGAAATATTGGTAGTTTTGTGAACTACCCTATTGTAGGCAAATTCAATGTGTGGCAAAAACTCATCCCAAGATTTGTGATTACCCTTTAGGACTACCCTAAGCATAGTAGACAAAGATCTATTCACTACCTCAGTTTGGCCATCTGTTTGAGGATGACAAGTAGTTGAAAAGAGGAGTTTGGTTCCTAGTCTTGACCACAAGACACGCCAAAAGTGGCTTAGGAACTTTGTATCTCTATCTGAAACTATAGTCCTAGGAAGCCCATGGAGTTTAACCACATCTCTAAAGAAGAGTTTTGCAATTTTGCTTGCATCATCTACTTTGTGGCATGGAATAAAATGAGCCATTTTACTAAAACGGTCCACTACCACAAAGATAGAATCCATTCCCCTAGGAGTTCTAGGCAAACCTAGCACAAAATCCATGCTAATATCTACCTAAGGAGAAGAAGCAACAGGCAAAGGTGTGTATGTACCATGAGGCATTACTTTAGACTTAGCTTGTAAACAAGCTAAACATCTAAAACAATGCCTTTGGACATCTTTTCGCATATGGGGCCAATAAAATTTTTCTCTTAGCAAACTAAGGGTTTTCTCAACACCAAAGTGCCCCATAAGCCCACCTTCATGACTCTCTTTAATTAATAATTTCCTAATGGATCCTTGGGGTATGCATAACCTTCCTTCTTTATACAAGTACCCCTCAACCATATAGAAACCATCAAAAGCTTTTTGTTGACATTTTTTATAATTATCACTAAACTCAAGATCTTCCTCATACAAGTCCCTAATATTATCAAATCCAAGAATTTGAGTACCTAGAGACACAAGCAAAGTATGTCTCCTAGATAAAGCATCAGCTACAACATTTGATTTTCCTTTCTTGAATTTAATAATATATGGAAATTGTTCAAGGAACTCTAGCCATTTGGCATGCCTCTTATTTAACTTACCTTGACCTCTTAAATATTTAAGTGACTCATGGTCACTATGGATGACAAACTCTTTGGACACAAGATAGTGTTCCCAAGTTTGTAAAGCTCTAACCAATGCATACAACTCCTTGTCATAGGTTGGTAATTGAGGGAGGCACCTTTTAGTTTTTGACTAAAATAGGCAATGGGGTGTCTTCCTTGCAATAACACAGCTCCTATGCCAACTCCTGATGCATCACATTCTAGCTCAAAAGTCTTTTCAAAATTTGGTAGAGCTAAAATGGGTGCATTAGTAAGTTTATCTTTAAGTAATTGAAATGCTTGGTCATGCTTTGAAGTCCAATCAAATAAAATATCTTTTTTGACTAGCTCATTCAAGGGTGAAGCAATGCTAGAGAAGTTAGGCACAAATCTTCTATAAAAACTTGCTAGTCCATGAAAACTCCTAACTTCACTAACATTTTTAGGCTTGGGCCACTCTTGAATGGCTTTGATTTTCTCGGGGTCCACTTGAACCCCATTTTTGCTTACAATGAACCCTAGGAAAACCACATGATCCACAGAAAAAGTACATTTTTCAAGATTTGCAAATAATTGGTTTTCCCTAAGGATCATCATAACTTCTCTAAGATGTCCTAAGTGATTATCTTGAGACCTACTATAGATTAAAATATCATCAAAATAAATAATCACAAACTTACCTATACACTCTCTTAAGACATGATTCATAAGCCTCATGAATGTACTTGGTGCATTAGTTAAACCAAAAGGCATAACTAACCATTCATACAATCCAAATTTGGTCTTAAAAGCAGTTTTCCACTCATCACCCTTTTTAATTCTTATTTGGTGATAATCACTCTTAAGATCAATTTTAGAAAATATAGAAGCACCATGTAATTCATCAAGCATATCATCAAGTCTAGGGATTGGGTGCCTGTACTTGATTGTGATATGTTAATGGCCCTACAATCACAACACATTCTCCATTTCCCATCTTTCTTGGGCACTAACAATACAAGCACAGCACAGGGACTCAAACTCTTTTGTACCCACCCCTTTTCCAAAAGCTCTTGGACTTGGTTCTCTATTTCCTTAGTTTCTTGAGGATTTGTCCTATAGGCTGGTCTATTGGGCAGACTAGCCCCAGGCACAAAATCAATTTGATGTTCTATACCCCTAAAAGGAGGAAGGCCCTTTGGACCATCACTAGGGAATATATCATCAAATTCTTTTAATAAATGAGAAACTTGAGGAGGTAAATAACTAAGCTCAATGTTTAAATTATGACACTGAAGCATACCTCTACAAAGAAGAATGTAAGAAGGCTTTTCAACAATTAAAGTTTTTTTTAAAGGTTCTTGTTGAATTCCTTCTATTAGAAGAGGTTTCTCTTCCTCCTTCTTCTTTGAAGACTTATGCTTCTTTTCCTTTTTGTTTTTTTTTTAATCAAGTTTTTTTTTTCTTCTTCTCTTTTCAATTTCATTTGTACTTGATCCTCTATCACTTGTGAAGGAGACAAAGGATGAAGTACAAATTTCTTTTCTTTATGGGTGAAAGTGATTTCATTGGTAAGGCCATTATGCATGGTTTTCTTGTCAAATTGCCATGGCCTTCCCAACAAAATATGGCAAGCCTCCATTGGAACTATGTCACAAACCACTTGATCTTCATAGTTACCAATAGAGAACTTGACTTTCACTTGTTTATCAACATTAATATCCCCATCTTCATTAATCCAATGAAGTTGATATGGTTTCGGATGGGGAATAATAGTAAGACCAAGCTTCTCCACCAACCTTGTACTACAATAATTGCAACAAGACCCACTATCCACAATGAGAGAACAAGCATTATCAAGAATTTTACACCTTGTGTGAAAAATATTCTCTCTTTGTGAAAGGTGAGACTCATGAGGTTGGCTTCCTAGAAGCCTTCTAATCATAAGAAGTTGACCATCACAAGGATATGCACTTTCAATTGGATGGTCTTCCTCACTTGCTTCACTATCACTTGAAGTAGTGGAACTAGATTCATCAACACTACTATAAACATCTTGCCCTCTCAAAATCATTACCTTTTTAGTTGGGCATTGAAAAGCTATGTGGCCTCTCCCAAGACATTTAAAGCATTTGATGTCACTAGTCTTACTACTAGAAGTGACAACATTTTTATTTTTCTCTTTTTCTTTTTCTTTTTCTTTTTCAAGACCTTTGCCAAATTTCTTAGAAGAATCATATTGACCCTCCCTCTTGTAGTCTTTCTTAACATAAGAGCTAGATTGAGTTTTGCCTTTAAAAGAGCTTTTTCTCAAGTTTTGTTGTTCCACCCTTATACAAAGTTAGACCAAATCATCAAGGTCCCTATAAGGGAGTAACTCAACCTTATCTCTTATGTCAAAATTGAGACCACTTAAAAATATAGCAATGGTCAATCTTTCTTCCTCCCTTATCCCAGCCCTCATGAGATACAACTCCATCTTTTGCCTATACTCCTCAACACTCATATTCTTTTGTTGGAGTCTTTGGAGCTTATCCATAAGCTCCCTACTATAATAAGAAGGAATGTGCCTTCTTCTCATAGCACTCCTCAATTCATTCCAATAAGTGATGGGAGGATCATTGTGAAGTCTTCTCTCTCTTTCCAAGGATGTCCACCAATACATGGCTTGTCCTTGAAAAGCTAGGGTGGCTAGAGGAACTCTTCTTTCCTCACCTACTTAATGAAAAGTGAAGATTTGCTCCACTTTCATCTCCCAATCCAAGTAGGCATCCACATTTTCTTTTCCATGAAAGTAAGGGAGATCAACCCTTTATTCCCTCACTTTTGTTTCTTTAATGACTCTCCTAGGTCTAGGTTGGTAGAAAGCATCCATATTTAAGCTACCATCATATTCTTGGCTTTGAGAGTCATTGGAACTCTTAGTGGAACCTTTTGAGGAACTTATTTGACTTTTGTTTTTATGTAATTTTTTTAAAAGTTTTGCTTCTTGTTGCTTAATCTTTTGAATCTCTTCTTCTAAAGCAAGAAGTTGTACTTCTCTTTCAATCTTTTCTTTTTGTTTTTGAAGTACTTCTTCATGCTTCCAAAGTTTTAGTGCTTCAACCTCCTTGACAATTTTTCTAAAACTTTTAGGAGTATCAAAGTCACTACTACTTGGAGAATGATGACTCATGATTAAACAATAAGAATTTGTATGCTATGCAAAAAAAAGGTATAAAATGTTTTTGGGATTTTCTAGGAATGAAAATAGCACTTGGAAGTCTAAGTGTACAAATTGCACTATCAAGGGAGGTGAGCTACAAAGAGCCACTTAATAACCAAGCCTTTTCAAGTGGAAATCACTAAACTCCTTTGTGGTACTTCCAATTCCCCAAAACTTTTCACAAAAATTTTGAATGCTTTTTCACAATTGGTTTGTTTTGACACTTAAACTAAGCGTGAACAAATAAAACTACACAATTCTAGACGTTTCAAGGCAGCAAAATTAAACAATTAAGGACAAGAAACTTAAAGGAAACAATGTAAGCAACTAGTCGGATATCCTAAGTGGAAGCTTGAAACATATGAAATTTCCAAGCCACTTCCACTAGCACTACACGTGAGGATGCTAACAAGGATTTAGATATACCTGACCAGCTTCTTAATACTCCCTCCAAGCTTTACAAATTGGTTTAAAATACAAAAGATTTGGCAAAAATGTAAACTAGCCTAGGAAAGCAATAAAGTGGCGGCTTTGGCAACCAATTAGTGACGGATTGATGTTCAAGTTTTCCAACACTTATTCAAGTGTTTAATCCGCCACTAATCCTTCAATATGATGCTCCTGGACCTGCAAAAGAAACACAACAAAGAGGTTAATGTGGCTGCCTCACAAGGTGAAGGAATTTGGTCACTCAAGTGAAGGAAATTTAGGAGGATTTTGGTCACAAAATTAGGTCAAATTTGGTGATTGTTGTGTCCAAAATTTTCCTACTCTTTGTTGAGCAATGCTTGATCCTTGAGCAAGGATTTAAGGCCACTTCCAGCACAGGAAAATTATTGAAAGAAAACTAGACAAGCAATAGAAGCACAATTTGAAAAGCTTATACCAAAAATAAGAGTAATATGTGTAAGACAAGACTCAAAGAGGTTCAACAATTAAAACTGAATATTAAGACTCCAAAATAAAGCTAGCACTCAGATAGGAAAGTTCCTAGATAGGTACTAGAATAGATGAACAAAACAAAAAAAATTTGAAAGCAATTGGACAAGTATAGAACAAGTTGTAGTCAAAACAATAACAAGGAATCAAGTAGGTTTTTCAGCTTGTACACCTCTCGGCTTTTTCCTTTTAAATTGTTTTCTCTATATTTTTTTTTATTCTTTATTTTTCTATATTCAATTTAAGATTCCAGAGAAGGTAAATGCCTTTTGTTTCAAATTTTTTTATGATTCCAAGCTATAGAAACCGAGACTACAAGTCAGCCAAAAATTAGGTCAAAATTCAAGTGAAAATGAGAAACTAGTGCACTAGTCTTTAGCTTTTGGTTTGGATTCCTTTTTGTTCTCTTTTTCTTTTGAAATTTGGAACCCTTCTTTTGTTTTAGGCTCTGTATTTCCTCTGTTTTCAGCCTCCTTTTTTTAAAAAAAATTTGAATCCACAAGAAAAGTGCACTAGAAGTAGGTTAAACACTTGAAATTTTAGGTCAAAATTTTTTTTAAGAGATTTTCAAAGGAAAGTGAATTGAAAACTTAAGTACACAATAGAAACCTAACTCTAAAGAAATTTGCTAGAACTAATAGAAAATTATGAACACAATAAGGTAAAAGAAAAGCACATGTAGGTAAGCACAAAGAGAAGCAAACCGAGAGCCAAAATAATGAACAATGCACTTAAAACAAAATTAGGTCAACATGCTATTCAAGGAATTTTGTGACATAGAAGGACTACACACAAACTCTAAGACAAAAAAAGATTAAAAACCAAAATCTAATGCATATGCATGAGGTCCAATCACGGACACATACAAGAATGGAGAGACTCAAAGAAAACAAAATATAAGCACAAGCAAAAAGTTCCTAAACAAGTTGATTGAGGAAGAAATTCAAGAACAATCAACAATAGATCTATGAACACAAGAACATCAAAATATAGATCCGAAAGTGAAACTCAATTAAGACAAACAAGAACAACAAAGAAACAACACAAGACACAAGAAGAAACGGACACAATTTGAAGAACTTATCTCCTTGAAGAAACCTTGCTCTTGATACCAAAAATGATGGAGGTGAGTAGGAGAAGTGATGAACAAGCTCCTCCTAAGCTCCTCCTAGGCACGGATCCTCTTCAATGGAGATGGAACTAAGTTGTTGAACTCCTTGAACGAAGTTCTCCAGCTGAAGACAAGGTCAAGACCTTGAAGGAAGCATCCAAGCTCAAGAACTCAAGGGATTGCACACTTCAAAGGGAAGGAAACTAGGTTTTCCTAAGGGAATTTTGAAGGCACTCTCTAAGGTTCTCTCTTGGGTGATTCGGTGACTCTTGAAAATGGCTAAAGCAATTCAGATTCTCATATATTCAAAAGTGTTTTTACATGGAGGGAAGAGATACATTTATAGGAGGGAAATTAGGTCAAGCTTGGCGGCAACTCAAGTAGGCATAGTTGGCGCCAAGTTTGAATTTCAAATTTGAATTCGAAATTCAAACTTTGGCTACTCACATGCTTAATCTGGATTGCTACCTTCATTTAGGTGTCATTTAGGAGTGATTTGAAGTGAATTTGAGCTCACATGGCCGGAACTACTACATGCCATCCATGTGACTCAAATTCAACTCAAATTACTTCTAAATGATGCATAAATGAAGCCTAATTCTCCTATTAATGTATTCTTCATATAATCCTAATCTAATGACCGAAATACATTGGTCTAATGAATACAATGAATAGGAAAAAATATAAGAAGAAGAATGAGCCCAATATTGGGTATCAAAAGCCCAAAGCCCAAGAAGCCCAAAATTAAGCCCAAGACAACTAAACCCTAATCTATGGTCAAAATACAAGACCAACATCAAAGTAAATTCCTATACTAAAGAAATACAATAAAACATAGTGTTCAATCAATCAAAGCCCAAGTGAGAAGCACCCTAGGCCCACCAAGCCCATTGGGCCCACTAAGCTCTGAAGCAGTCAAATCTTCAAGTAATCTCCTGACCATACCTCTAGTGGTTGGGCTTTAGCCCATGCTCTTCCATCAAGAAGACTCTTTCAAATTTCCATGTAGATAAAGGGAATAATATATGATCACTATGTGAGAGAAAGGACCATGCATAAGAGTGTTGTGGATGCGGAAGAAAAGAGTGGGTGACTATAATAGGACTCAAAGGAGTTTTGGATATTAACTTGTGAAATCCCAATGATGGTGTTCATGGCCTGATACTTCTTGTAAATGTAATGGTATATTAATTATAAATTATTATTTTATTGTAATTATGTCGTTGAGTCAACACATATAAAGGGATAATTGGTTATTGTATTTTGTTTTCAAATTAATTAATTTTTCTTAATTTATAACTATTCTTGAATTACATCCTACACTACTAGAAAAGTGTCATTTTCTTGCAAATTTTCCTGCAAAAAAATATTTGCAGAAATTTTTTGCGAATTTCCTTGCAAAAAAAATATTCGCAAAATTTTTTTGCGAATTTTCCTGCAAAAAAATATTGGCAGAAATTTTTTGCGAATTTATTTGCAAAAAATAATTTACAGATATTTCTTACAAGTTTTGCTACAATTTTAATAATCATAGAAATTTTTTTCCATGGTAAAAATTTGTAGAAAATATTGTAAGAATTTTATTTTGTTTCTTGCAAAAATAAATTTGCAAGTAATGTTTACTAAATGGTATAAAAATTTTGCTAGTAACTTTTCCTGCGGATTTTCCTGCAAATTTTAATCTGTAGGAAAAATAAAAAAAAAATATATTTAAATTTATAAGATTAATATTTTAAAAAAACTTCAAGTCCCACATCAATTGAAAATAAAACAATTAAAGTGTATATAAGTTGGGGCAACACTTACCTTACAAGTTGATTTATATGGTTGAGTGTTAGGCATATATAATCTACAATCTTAGAATTTAAAAGATTATGTATCACATGTTTGAGGCATGGAAACAAATGCTTCGGATGAATTCATTGTAAGTATTTGAAAGTTGAAAAATTATTGATAGAATTTATAGTAATTTTTTTAAATTTTTTCGTAAAAAATATTCCTGCAAAATTTCTTCCGAAAAAATTCGCAGGAAATTTTCCTGCGAATTTTTTTTTGCGAGAAACTTTCTTGCAATTTTTTTTTTTCAGGAAACTTTCCTGCGAATTTTTTCCTAGGAAAATTTACTGCAAATTTTAAAATTCACAAAAAAAAATTATCCACGAAGGTATGACCTGCAGATAAAATTTCGCAGGAAAATTTGCAAGAACAACGTTTCCTATGAATTTTTATGAAAAATTTACGGGAAAAGTCGCATGTAATAAGAAAAATTCTAGTAGTGCTAGTAATATAATGTGGATGATTTTTCTTAATTGGTATTCATAGAACGTATACGTTTAAATAAAGTGATAATCAGAAAAGAGTACTATACATTTTATGTTTTAAAAAAATGAAAGTTTTACCTCCATATTTTCAAAGGTTATATCAATAATTATTTTAATTGAATTAAATAATTTTAAAAAAATTATAATTGTTTTATTGTAACTAATGGCATTACATCCATACTAGTTACCTTGACTCTGTGTTACCTAACAAAAATAACATTAATTTAAGAGTTATAAAGTCATACTTATTCTCCCAAAACACTTTGATATTTGCATATTTTTTCATGAATAGAGATATCTTTTCATGGAAGAACATACAATTTTATTAAAGAATACAATTTTTCATTCTTACACTTTTTCATGGAAGATATTTTTTTTCAAGACGCGAGTCAACATCCCTTGTGACTATTAAAATTTTATTTTAGTGGACATATTTACTAGAAAAGGTTCCTTGACACCAGAGGTAAAATTTCTCTACTAGATTCCTATCGAAACTTAGTTCAACAAGTCAAGTCTTTAATCAAACTAAACATTGTTGAGTATTGGCTAACCACTAAGTAAATAATGTTATTTAGTCTAAAGATCATTAATGTGGCATTAGTTTCTTACTCGATAATCTTAAGAGTGTTATCTCCTATTTACCATTTTTACTCATAAAAAAATATTTTTTTTCTTAAAAGAATACAATCTTGCATTCATTCTAAATATCTCTCAAAGTTGGCAACACATTTACTACACCCAAGAAAAAAAAAATTCATTAACTTAAACCCCACCTTACCAAACCAATGCACTTACACTATAAAATCCATTTTGTTCACAGAAAAAAAAAAACAAAAAAAAAAACTTTAAAATTCATTTTAGTAAAACCGGATCATAAACTCCAACTATTTTCAACATTCAATTCCAGATCAGGGGCTCCGTTTTATATTTTTAATTTGGATAACCATTTTATACACTGATTTTCCTTTTATGTTATTTTGTCGTCCTAACAGTCCTACGTACACTACTTGTGAGTAGTTTTGGGCAAAGAAGAGACGCATGTAATAGAAGTTGACATGGGAGAATATGTGACACCTTTTATTGCATGAAAAGAAAAATGTGGTTTTGCTATTAATTTTTTTTTATAAATAAAACTAAAACCAAACTGAAACTTTTAAGTAAATATAAAAATATGAATAAAAATTAACTAATAAAGTTTTACCGGAAAAAATAACAATTCACCCAAGCCAAGTGATTGATTGTCAACAGTTAAATAAGTTGTCTAAATAATAAAATAAAATAAAAAATAAACTTACTTTTTCTCCTGTTAAAATAGTATTAAAAAATCATATCTTCAAATATATTTTTTTCACGAACTAATCAAAATGAGTCCCAAGTTAAAAACAAAACTAATTGACTTATCCCAAATGGAATGGCTAATAAATAGTTCATATGTATGTCGATCATAATTTAATAAGAATAAAAGGCTAGGGCTGTTGGTGGATTAAATAAATCCGTGGAAATATAGGGGGTGATATAAAAAGCTTAACTATGAGAAATAAAAATAATGGATTTAATTTGCAATTCTATAAAAAATTATTATTATTATTATTATTATTTAATAGTGTATTATCATATCATTTAATGAATACACAATATTTTTCAAGTTACCAAAAATTATAGTTGTAACGACCCGGCTGGTCACTACACACTACACAGTACACCTGAAAACCGGACAGAAAGGAACAAATGTATATATATAGTGTCTAGAATATACATATATACATGGCCCAAGTCTGGCTAGATTCAAATGTACAAAATACATCAATCGCTACTACACCTAGTAGCTAAAACACCAAAACATCCACAAGAATCAAGCTCTATCTTCCAGCTGCAGACCTGTCGTAAGCCACCAACCTATCCCTGCTCTGCTCCCATACGTAGTATGATCATCGCAGTCCAAATCACATGGAAACAACAAGGGTAAGCTAGTGAAAAGAAACAACATACAAATATATAAATTTAGAAATAGTAAACAACTACCGCTATCCGAACATTAATTAGCAATAACAACCGTAAACAACAGTACACATCGATAAATAGTAGTAAACACACAATGCGTCGTCACGCATATCAGCTCAGAGATCTCCTACCACAGCTTAGCCTTACGGCCTACAACAGCTCCTATCAGCACGGAGCACAGCACCGTCTTAGCGGCTATAACAGCACCACAATAGTGGCTAACAGCACCGACTTAGCGGCTATAACAGCACCACAATAGTGGCTAAACACAGCATACCGCTCAGCAATAAACAGCACAGCAAAACAGCTCACAGTACAGCACAACACCAAAATCAGCATACGGCACAGCTAAGTAGTATTCAACACAGCTTACTACTCACAACTCGGCTCATCATTCTAGAGCACAGCCATATTATAAATCAGCATTTAAAATCATCAATAACAGCCCAGCTCAGGATAGTTAGATACATCTATTACAGCTTAACATCATTTTTCAGCATTTACATCTAGTCAGCACAACATATCTATCAATTACATCTCAACTCAGCAATTACAGCATAATTCAACAACTATCAGCATATAATTCAGCTCGACTCAAACAAACAATAAAGTTTAGCATTAGCATCACATATCACAACTCAGCGTTACATCATTAACAACATACCGCACAATACAACTTTTCATCACACGACATTGGCAACATTAATCAGCATAAACAACATTCAGCACAGCTCAGCTTAATAGTACAGCCTATCGTCTTACAGCACTTCTAAGCATCTTACAACAATATACACCTAACACAGCTCAACATCCTCAAACAGCAATTTCAGCTAGTCATCCCATCATATTCCTCAATTTCGGCTTAGTTCAGCATAAAACAATATTATCAGCAATTCAGCATATAACTTCACATCCTCATACGCGCCCGGCGCACTCATGGTCGCGCCTGGCGTGGCACAACCAGAGGGCTCCAGGGGCCAGTGCGCCCGGCGCAAGCGTGCCTGCGCCCGGCGAGACTTAGTCAGAGTCCAAAGCTCTCTCGCGCCTGGGGCAATACCCGATTACGCCCAACGCAGGCCAGGCAGAGACCTTCCTTGGTCTCGCGCCCAGCGCAAACCAAATTGTGCCCAGCGCCCTCGAGGCAGAGACTCCCAAGGAGTCTCACGCTCAGCGCGACAAGGGCCGCGCTTAGCGCATCACATCAATATCATCATTCATCTCAATAATCATTCATCACTAACAGCTTAAAACAACATGATCAACACCTAATACGACCCAACCATCTTGTTTACAACTCATCTATCTTGTCAATTTACTCACCCAAACAACAAGAATACACCTAAGCACCTAAAACAACTTTCAACTTAACCAAATCACTAAATGTGAAATGGCAACCATTACAGTAAACAACGCATCAGGAGTTATACTACTCCTACCATGCTCATCCTTATCTCATATGAAAGATAATCAAATTTCTTACAACTCTCATGAAGATACCAAGTCTTAATTCCTTCATCTACCATGTTAAAAATGATAAAAACCGCAACAGCTATAAACAAAGCTAGCAGCTCGACCCCTCTTCACTAAAACAACCATATTTAGAGTTCTAAAACTCCTTTTTGGGGAAAGCTAACATCCAATGCTACAACTTTCATGAAGACTGCAAAGTCACATTCTGAAAAACCAATGCGCGCCCGGCTCAATCCTCAACCAGAGACCTATAGAGATCTATTGCGCCCGGCGTGGTTCTCCCCGAGCCCGGCGCGGTTAACCCAGAAACTTCCCATTTCAAGTCGCGCCCAGCGCGAAGAACTGCGCCCGACGCTAATTCAAACGAGAACCCTCACTTATTTCGAAAATCTCATCAAAACCTGCGAAAACAACCAGCAATCCAACATGCAAACCATCCAAAATACCACATTCTCATCCTGGAGTCCAAAAATACTATCTTTTCACCCATGCATGTAACAATCAAGAAAAACCCAAATTTCTCATGAACCCCAAAGTCCCCAAAAAACTCAATGTGTCACCCAAACAGCCAAGAATTCGAAATCAAAATCAACCACACGAGTTCTTAGACTCATTTCAGCCAAACCACAACAAGAAAACTAACTTCCCTTACCTCGGTGAAGAATCCGAGCTTCGGGATCGCGGAGAATGGAGAAGAAGATGGAGGACGGACGGAGAAAATCAAAACCCGCGCCTCTGCTAGCTTCCAACACAACTCCTCAGCTCCACCACCTAATGGTTCCAGAGAAAGACCAAAGGCAAAGAGAAAACAAAGAAAAATTTGAGAGTGAATGAGGGAAGGAGAAAAGAGTATGAGAGTGATAGTGAGGAAGAGAAAAGGGAACGGATATGGGTCTCACAATAGTAAGTTTATTTTTTGTTATTTTTCAAGTTAAAGTATCATTTAATGAATTTTTTTTTTTAATCCATTCAAATCATTTTACTTACTTTTTCAAGTTACCAACAATTTAATTTGCATGATCATTGATATATTATATATGTTGAATTTGTTTTTATCAAATAGAAATCAATGTAGGACATATGTCCTCCCTTTTTTCTATTAAAACCAATATTTAAACATCTGATTTGGGGGAAAAAAAATTAAAAGCAAGTTTTACGAGAAAAAAAAATGATTTTAATACTACTTTTAAAATTAGTTTTAGAGTTCAAGATCTAATTTTAAACAGGTTTATATTTCAAAACCTGGTTTGAAACCAGATTTATAATATTTCAAATCAATAATAAAAAAAAATCGGTTCTAAAGAAAAATATAGTTTTAAATATTCATACCAGCTTTAATAGTTAGATTAAAAAAATGCCCACACTATACAGCCCAATTTTTGAGATGTGGATCAGTATTTTATAAGAAACTTGTGGCCCATGCTTCGTGCCAGGCACCGAAGCTAATTTACCATCACCACCTTTTCAAATTGGACCAAATTCCAAAATTAGTACCGTTTTGCTCTTCGCACTCTCCAATTTTTTTATTTTTATTTTTATTTTTTTTTTGTATTTTGGTTAACCAAAATAGTCTTCATAAGAATTGCCTTTTTTTTACTGTAAAATCACAAGAAAAAATAGTTTTTAGTATGTAATTAATTTTATTTTTATTGTTTGTGCTTAATGTATATTTTTTTAGTAAATAATTATTAACTTTTATTAGTTGAATAACCTTTTATTCTTCAAATTATGCACTATTGTTTACTTAATAATTTGTCAAAATTTAGTAATGTTCAATACTTAAAACTTTATTGTCAAACTGAAAGTCAGTAGAAAAATTTTACCTCTAACATCAAAATATTTTCCTTGAGTAAGAGCCTAGATTGGATACAAGTTAAAAAAAAAAACATTTTTGAGAACTTCTCTAGCACTTAAAATTTAGGTTTAAACATGTATTTTTTTTCTTATAATTTAGTTTTTTTTTTTTCCGTTCTTGTAAGATTTCTTTTTTCCAGAATTATCCCTATAACTTACACACTTTTAACTTTTAGTTTTTATCTTTTAAATCCTAAACCTTAAACTAGTATAATGTTTAATCGAAGGTTAAACACTTGGACATAAAATACACTTTAAAGACAATTATTATTAGTCAACAAATGTCAAAACTATAATACCACGATCTCTTAAAAAAAATATTATGAATAAGTGGTAATTATTGTTAAAAAATTATTGATAATTTATAATTTTTGTAAATATGAATTTTAACGATGTAGTTAAGAATTCTCGACCAGTTAAATAAAATTTATCATTTTCAGTTAATTATTTTCCTTTAAGAAATCAATCATGAAAATCATATTAAAAAATAAACAATTATGATACTTTTTATAAACCAAAATGTCATAGTTATTCTTTTCACAATTTTTTTATTTACTTTATCTTTATAGAGGGTTTTTTATACTTTATTTTTCACATCCCTACTATATATATATATATATATATATATATATATATATATATATATATATATATATATATATATATATATATATATTCTCAAAATATCTCTCTACCCTTCCACTTTCACCTCCTACAAACCTATATCCCCCATTCATGACCTTCTTTCTCTCAATTCTCTCTCTCTCTCTCATCTCTCTCCGATTCTCTCCAAAGTCATCTCAAGCATTCCATGTTTTTTTTCTTTACTTTTTGCAAATCTTACATGAACAAGTTTTTCTGATGTAACGTATACATTACAAAAAGCTAGTTTCTACAATATACTTATTTTTTAATATATTACATATATTAGTTATCGTAATGTAATTATTTTCATATATTACAAAAAAAAAAACCAGTTTTTATAATGTAAAAATTAGATTTCAGAAATTAAATATTTTTGTAATGTATTAAAAGATAACTATATTATAGAAATTAATTTTTATAATATATTTGTTTACGGTGGAATTAACCATCAAATCCTGGGTTCTTTTTATTTAGACTAGCATACGAACGTATTTCAGTTTAGGTGCTTTACTGTGTTATCGTGTTACCGCGAATGGAGAGTAGGATGAAAAAGTCTTAGCAACTACTTGTTTCAAAATGTTCTTCGATTAAAACAAACAAGCAATGTTCCCGCATGCAAATAACAATATGAATAGAATGAACAATGTATACATTCGCAATACAAATCATGTTCAAATTACATAATGTTCAAGCATTACAAGATTAAAGTCTATAACTACGTAATTAAAAGGAGAGAAGAGAAAAGAAAGACTACACTAATCCTACTCCTAAAAAGAGAAAAGACAAGTGGCCGAGAAGTAATCATACCCAAAGATGATTCCTTGCATGGAAGCCATATGTGCAGGCAGAGAATGCTTCAGAATTTGGTTAGAGTATGAGTTTTCCGACCTTGAAGAGGTCCGTGATCTTTCTATTTATAGAGACATAATGAGTGGTTAACTCCGTACACGTATACTCTTAATCCCATAACTGCTACCCACTACATTTGCTACGTGGTTCAGAATAATAGCTTCTTTAAACCGCTTTTCCCACGTGTTCTTATTCTCTCCTTTGATTTTGATAACCGCTTCTGGCTTTAGCCATTTCCTTGTTCGACTTTTCCGAAGTGCGTTATGTTCGACCCTATCTTGAATGTTTCCATGTGAAGTCTTGTTTCCAGCTTGAATGCTCTCGAATCTCAATTCGACCTTATCTTGAGTACCCCCCTCTAGGACTAGTTATAATTCTTCCATGTATGGTAGTCTTGAGGCAATGCCTTTAGTCAAACCGTTTTCGAGTCTCATCACTTCGAGTAGTCTCAACAAATGCCCCCCTAGGAATTCGATCTTGATGGTTCGTTCTAGAAAGATTCGAATTCCTATTTAAGTTCTCTTTAACTGATATCTCTAATAGGAGTATTTTCTTTCGATGAAACCCTACTCTGGCTCGCACTAAAATCAGCATTTAATGTACATGACCGTTGAGGTGACATTAGCTGCATATACGACGCGTGTTTGTCTCTTTTGCTGTTATCAAAATATTTGATAGTTGTTAAAAAAAATTCATTTGTTCAGCCCATTACACTTTAAGCCCATCAGATTTTTTACCCCCTTTATATCCTTTTTCACTCTAGGGTTAACCACCGTTTTCACTATTTGCTTCCTTCACGCTCAAGTCTTCTACTTCTTCCTTTCTCTAGTGCTCATTTGCTTTCTTCTACCTTTCTTTGGCTAAATTAACGTCCATGGCTTCTTCCGCTGCTTCCACTTCTGCCGCTGTAGCTTCAACGGTGTCCCCTACTACTGGGTCATCCCCAGTTTTGTCCACAACAATGGCTTCTGCTGCTACAACCACCACCACTGCTGCAGCCACTTCTACTCAGGGAGGGGCGTTGCTGATGACTAACGCCCCAGTGCATACCATCCCCGAAGGCAAAGAGACCTTCGTACCTATCCCTGGCATGGAAGAAGCCAGTCTCAAGATTTACAATTCTCAGGTACTTCTTCCCTTCTCTCTTGAGAATGGTAATATTCATGCTTTTTTAGGACCATTCATGGGTCAAAACAAGAAAAAATTTGGTAACACTATGCTTCCAGAGGATTCTTCTGCTTTGCCCTTCATCTACTCGCCCTCTATAGACCTTTCTTTATTTAAAGATACCACTAAGATTTTTCAAGCATTTCCCCCTACCAAGGATAGACATCTTCAATGGTTATTACGCGTGGAAGATGCCATGAGTTCGTCTTGGGTCGAGACGGGGATTTCAGAATTCATTCAGCTTGCAAAGTTTGACCTACATCTCTTCGAGCCCCAAATGTTGCTTTCCGCACTTTTCTTCTGGAACAGGGAGACAAGAGCTTTCGAGTTTCCTTGTGGATTTGTTTGCCCCACTTTGTTAGATATTGCTGCTATCACTGGCTTGTCCCCATTAGGAGATAGGTTTTACCCTGATATCTTCGACGATGAAATTTCGATCAAGGACCTTTCGATTTCTTGGGATAAGAAAACCTATTTAGCTTTCATAAACGCACATATGGGACAACCTGGGTCTTCCGTTTCACCTTCTGAACATATTGCTTTTTTATTATACTGGTTATCTGCTTGTGTTTTCTGCACGCCTTCTCTTCAAGTACCAAAGTACTATTATACTCTTGCGCAAGCCTTACACTTAAAGAAGAAGATTTGTTTAAGTAAACTGCTATTGGCTTCTCTTTACACTTGCCTTGATGAAGCTTCTGAGAGTCTATTTCGCGAATCCGGCCCTCGAAATCTTTCTGGTCCACTTTGGTTACTTCAACTATGGCTCAATGCCATCTTCGAAAAAAAACTTTCCCTTTCTTCGATCTTTAACTCTTCTTGCGAACTCGAAGGGGCTCGACTGACAACTTTAACCCCTCGAAAGCGCTCTGTAAATAATTTTGGAATCTACATAGAGACTATCCTTAACTTCACGGAATTCAGTGAAGACTTGGCTCCGTTTATTCGACCTTCCTTGATAGGTCCTCCTTGGCTTCGACAGAACAACCAAATGGGGGATATTGCTTCAGATATGATTGAGAGTTGGTTTGGATTTTTATCATGGGATCTCCTTTTTTCTGGTATGAGGCAAAGAGATGTTCGAGTTTACCCTTACCACCCTCAACTCTTTGCCCGACAATTTGGATTGTGCCAGATGAAACCTCTTCCCCTTCGTCGAAAAGAAGGCATAGACGCTGACATCTGCGTCGAATCTGGGAACTATGAAGAGGTTTTACAATTCATTTTGCGTCCTGACAAGAAACTTACACTTACCCCTTGCAACTTCTCACCTTCTTTCTTAGTTTCTAGATGTTACCTTCGTTGGTGGTGTCAGTACTGTACTGATAAGCTTATCTCTTTCGATATCTTTTTGAAGAAGCTGATCAACTCTCCTCTCTCTTGTTCGCAGGGGCCTAAACAACCAGGTACTTTCAAGAATCAACTTATCATTTATCAATTTGAACAATTTTTTAAGGTTTGTTATCGACCTGATAATGTACACCGCACCATCTTTGACGCTTCTGTGTCCTTATCGAAAATGGTACAACGGAACATACGCTCGAAAAAGGTAATAAACTCTCTCGGTAAAACTAATTTCGAAAAATTTTGTCCAAAGTATATACCTCCTCTTCCAAATGCCCTTTTTGGCCTGGTTAAACATGTATCTCATCCTCCTTGGGTGAAAACACTCGACCCGTTTTACCTTGAACGCAAAGAAATTCCCGTAAAGCGTAAAGTTACCTACGCGCGATGTTCCGTGTACGATTTTCCTCGAAACAAGTGGTGGCCATTATGTTGGGTCAATAACATTAACCCTCCTCCTGGTAAATATTTCTCATTTACTTGTTTTTCGAGTATACCTCGAACCTGTCTCACTTCTTTGGTCCAACCTTGCAGCTGCTATCCCTCAGCGTGTTCCTCGACATCCTGATCCAACTCCCAATTGGGAGAGTGATGAAAATGAAGGTGTTTTGAAGAAAGGTCGAAAAAGAAAAACCGCTGCTGACAAGGTTTCTTTGCGTTCGAAGGTACGGCTTGTCTCGATTGCAACCTTTCTCCATTAATATTCTATTCTATCTCACTCTTTTTGAGCTTCAACTTCACAGAGTATCGAAACCTCACAGAAACAAGAAACCTCGAAAAAGCCAAGAGTGGATTTGGACAGTACCAAAACTGTAAGTAATTTAATTCGAACATCAAGGTTATTCTCATGCTCATATTTCATAATCAATTACTTATCTTTCAATTTTTTCAATTCAGGTCTCGACCACAAAAAAGCAGGACAAGGGAAAAACGAAGATGGTCTTACCTCTTCCCAAGAAATCCCATCAACCTTCTGGCGGGAAGCTACTCAGCGACGCCATGAAATCTGTTCCAAAGGTATTTCGATTTTTACTTTCATTTACTTTGTATTTTTGATTTATCTAACATTTCCTCAATAGGATATCGAGATTATCCCCTTGGACTCCTCTCAAGATATGTCTCGAGAGATACAGAAAAACGTACCTCTTGTCACTGAAGTAACTCAACAGGTTCATGTTCTCATACCTTTCGACTTCAAATTTTCTGGTGTTTTAACTTAATCTTTTAACTTACCCTTTCATTTCATCAGTTGCCTACCTCCCCAGTGGATGTTGCAACATTGGCCTCATTTATGGCTTCGATAGAGGTTCCTCTTCAAGCTGAAGAGGATAGGGTTTTCCAGCCAGAGCCTTTGACTCATGTGGAGACGCAACCAGACTCTGCTCAAGGTGAACCCTCTTTTGAATTACGACCTCCCCTGAGTCCACACAAGGGTATATTTCTTTCGACTTTACTTTTTGATATGATAACTTGTTAATGAAGATCTCTTATGTATTTCTCCTTGTGTAGGTTCTACTGAGTCTCCAAGACCTTTTACCACTTCTCCTTCGACCCAAGGAGGTGCTACTTCTTCTGTCCAGGGCTTCTCTTCCATTCCTTCTCCAGATTTGGATTTGATGAGTTTCTTCAACGACGAGGATGAAGATATCAATAGTATCTTCGAGGTCTTGGACAACTGGACTAGTGGCCCTTCTGGGTCAGAAAAAGAAAAATTGCCCACTGTTGAACCAGCTTCTGAAGTACCTTCTTACCAACCCTTGCTCGAATCGTTTCGATTGAAGGCATATGTCGAAGATCTCGATCAAGCCTTCCTTATCCCTGAATTTAAAACAGAAGTTCAACAAATGCTTGATGACCTGCTGAGCTATTCTGACCTTCCTTCTGACATTTCTTTGGAGCTTCAATCTTTTATCAAGCCTTTTAGCCGTGCCTGGGAACTTCGAACTCAATGGTCTACTGCATATCAAGAAGTAGCCCAAATTGAGGTCGAGACTGAAGGAGATCGTGCTAAGCTCGAACAACTCCGAGATGAATTGATTTTCATTAAGAAATCAACAGAAGACATGATCTCTTCTTTGCAGGCTTTGCAAAAGGAGGAGGCTGATATCGAGCACGCGATCGAAGCTTTAAAGCACGAGCTTGATAGAACTCGCTCGAAGAAGGACGGTGTGAAGGTTAAGAGTCAAGAAATCAAGCAACATCAGTCAGGGCTTAAGGAAGAGGGCAGAGCTATTTCTTCTCGACTAGCCAAGACTTTGGAGCAGAAGAAGCACTTAGAATCTCAATGTGCATCTCGCAAGAAAAATTTGGACGAAGCTTATAAAGCTTTCGAGGACTTCAAGAAGCAATTCTTGTAATAATTTGTTCTTCTTTTCTGTCTTTCAGCCTTTTAATTTATCTTCGCCTCATGTTGAACAATTATTCCTCTACTCTCTTATGGAAATGTTTTAGGTATTTCCCATTCATGACTTTGCTTGCACTTGAATTATTTATCTCCTTAATTATGTATGCGTTCTTTGAATATACTTGCTCGACTAAAAAAGGACCTTCCCAATTATATGACCACTTCCCCAAATATCGAGATTTTTGATCCATGGGAAGTATAACTTTTAATACCAATTCCCCAACTCGAAAACGTTGCATTTTTACTTTCTTATTATAGGTTTTCTCAACTCTTTCTTTCTGTTGAACAAGATTCTGTAAGGCCATTAACCTTTCTTCCTCTAAAGAAATCAACTCATCATACATTAAATTCCAATAATCTTCAACAGGTAATTCGTTTTGTTTTTGTATGTGAATTGATTGTAAATTAATATCAACAGGAAGAATAGCCTCATGTCCATATACCAACTTATACGGAGTAGTTTTCGTGGCATCTCGAGGTGAATTCCTGTAAGCCCATAGTATTTGAACCAGCGTTTCGTGCCAGCTTCGAGGTTTATTGGAAATATGCTTTTTGATTAAACCAATCACTACTTTGTTCGCAGCCTCTACTTGCCCATTTGCTTGTGCATAATATGGTGTAGTGGCTATTAGCTTGATTCCTCTCGATTCTGCGTATTGAGCAAATTTTCGACCTGTAAAGACTGTGCCTTGATCTGTAGTAATTGTTTGGGGAGTTTTGTTATATGCTTATTTATGAGGAGTTTTTCCCAATTATATATGTTTCTTCTATTTGCTCTGTTTATATGTAAACATAAATGTGTAATTTGAGATCTTTATGGGTTCCCGTGGGAAATCCTAAGCGAATGCATTGGTAATTGTAAGAGGCAAATTTTAAATGTTGTTTGTTTTACCTTCTAAGTTTTCTGTTGTGTTCCTTGATGTTTGCTGAGTGTAAATATGTGTCTAATTTTGAAAATAAACAAGTTTTTATATGAATTAGAGTATTCTGTGGGTTCCTGTGAGAACCCTATGAGAAACAGACATATTTTTAATATTTTCTGTTTTACCTTCTGATTGTTCTGTTGTATTCCTTGTTGTATGAGATGTATGAATATGTATTTAATTTCACAAATAGATGAGTTTTGATATGAATTAAAGTGCTCTGTGAAAATGGTGAATATGATGTGATAATGTGATAATGTGAATATGATGATGAGAATATGATGATGAAATATGATGATGAAATGTGATGATGAAATGTGATGATGAGATGTGATTATGTGATGTGTTGATGACATGATGATAATGAGACATGATAATGTGATATGGGAATGAGACATGAAAATGTGATATGAGAAAAGCATGGAGTCTTGATTGACATGCATCATATGCATGTGTTTTTAAGGGTACGATATGGAATACACTACCAGAGAAGGTCCCCTAGTGTAAAAGCTTTAGGGATTAGTCCTTGGGGATAGCTCGGTTTGTAAGTCCCAGTCTCACCCATTGTGTGCATGGGATGTATCTTGCGTGGCTTAGCTATCCCGACAAGACTCTGTTAGTATGTCTTTCTAGTGAGAGTGCGCAGAGGGTGTGACCCTACATGTACTCATAGACTACTCTTCGTGTATTGCTAGCGGCAATATGCCATATGATATGTTACTAGCGCCACATGCATGATAATATGTAGTCCGTGTCCATACATGTGCATTTTTAATGTTATATGATAAATTGATATTTTTATGTCTTGGATGAATAAGATGTGATATTGTTGTTAATATATCTATGTTATACCTGTTTTGCTTGTGTTTGGCTATCCGACGTATATTTCTACACTATGAGCCAGAGTGAGATGTTTCTCACTCCCTTTTCTCTTGTGTTGTTTTTCTTTGACTGTCATACATGTGATTATCAGCATGAGGCTGAAGATGTTGGTGATGAAGCTTAGGCTTCTATATTGGGATTTGCTCTAATAGGACATGTGATATCGGGCGTAGATAGGATTAGATTAAGATGTTTTTATTAAATTATTTTGGAAACTTTAGTTTTATTTCTTTGTAATTTCCGCTGATTTTGTTAAGTTATGGATGTGGTACTCTCTATCTAAACACGTTTGATATTTTAATTATGAAATGTTATCTTATTCAAATTTTATTATTATGTGTTATGGTATGCGGGTTAGAGGGTGTCACAAGACTTGTTGTTAAAAGAATACTTGGGTAGTTGCTTGAAGAAGCAAGTCAAAGAATACTTAGGGTTGAGCTAGAAGTGTCTTGTTGAAAGAATACTTGTATCCTTGTTTAAAGATAATAGAACTCAATTTGGTTGGATTGAGAACTGGATGTAATCTTGGTAGTTGAAACAAACTAGTATAAAAATACTCAGTGTTCCATCTGACTACTCTTCATACTCTATCTGGCTAGCATTACTGCTTAACTACGAAAAATGTATGAGTTTTTGATACACACCATTCAACACCCTTCTAGTATTCATCTTTACTCCACAAAGCTTATTTGGTATGCATTCTAGGGTATAATATGAAATACATCACCAAGGAAGGTCCCTTACATAAAAGCTTGGAAACAACCTTGGGGATAACTCAATGTGGAAGTCTTAGTCCTGCCCTCATGAGCATGATGAGATGTATCTTGTGTGAGTTAGCTATCCTGACCAGACCCTAGTAGTATGTCTTTCTGGTGAGAGTGCATAGAGGGTGTGACCCGACATGTATTCATAGACTCTCTACATGTATTCCTAGTGGTAATATACAAGTGTGATATTTTAACTAGCGCCACATACATGTTAACATGTAGTCTATGTCGTTTCATTATGCACTATAATTTTATCTTTTATTTTTTGTTATGCTCTGAATGGACCAAGAATGATTATTTTATCATTAGTGTATGCATGGTTGAATAACTATTAAGATAATGTTATATGTGTATGTTATATCTTATTGTATGTATTGTTTGTGTTTAGCTAGTTGATTTGCATTCCTAAACTATGAGACAAAGTGAGATGATTCTCACTCTCTTTCTTTTGTGCTATGTTCTTGTGGTTGTTTTAGGTGATCATCAACATGGTGTTGAGAATGTTAGTGATGAGGCCTAATCCTCAACGTTAGATTTTGCTTTGATAGGACATGTGACACCAAGGATTAATTAGGACTAGTTAGAATTTGATTCATGTTATTGAAATTGAGTGGTTTGATTCTAATTCCTTTGTAATTTTATTATTTCCATTAAGTTTGGTTTATATTAATTATGTGATTTTCTTTACTTGCATGAATTTTGAGTTTATTTTACCATATTAAGGTTATTTAGTTTTATATTAATTATATGTTATGGTATGTGGGGTAAAGGATGTCACAAGCACTACCCACAGACTTCACTAACATTGTTGTTGCATTCACATTTCCTTCTTGTTCCCATTGTGGTTTGTGTCTTCTACAAGGTATCAAAGAGTAAACCCTTACTATATTTCTCTATTCTTTTTTAGAATTTTTTTGGGGGTTTTATTTTTGGGTCTTGACATTTGGGGTTTCTATGTTTTGGGTCAAGGTGCTAGTAATAAGTCAATGCAAGATACAATGGTTGAGTGATTTTTGTGGTCTCTGTACTTGTTTTCAATTCATAATTCATATTCATTCATCAATTTTTCAATCTTTTACAAAACTCCAAACCCTATCCATGGCTTTAGGTCAGAAACTTTCCAAGATTTGGGTAAGTTAATTATGAACAGATAGTTACAAAATGAACAACAGTTTAACCATCTAAACAAATGCCTAGAAATTTATCTTCTTGTGTTTCATTTTGTTTATTTACTAATAAATCAATTTATTGTTTTTGAACAATTTTGGATTAGATGGTCTTACTTAGTGTTAATTGGCATAAAAACTAATGTGTCTATTGCAAAACGGGTTTGTAGCAAACTATATACTACTTCACATTCTCTATAGTAACAAATTATATGGTTCAATGAAATTCTCTTATGGTCATGTCCTCACTAAATTTTCACTGTGATGAGAGAGGTGCCTAGCAAGAGATTAATTTACTTTTTTTAATTGGCCTTTAATTATTTCAAAGAGAAATAAGTTAATTAATTACCATTATAAATTCCAACTCTGCCAAACTTCTAAATATGCCTATGCTATTGATCCATCACATGTTTGAACATGTCACTTGAAAAAAATATGTCTTTGTTACACATATAAGAGGAAATTTAAACTCAAAATTTTAATTAACCCATTTGGTAAGAAGAACTTTTTATACTTTGTTTGCTCTTGATCATTCAAAATTCAATCATTGTTTCCTTAATATCTAACTTAATAAGACATGGAAGATATTTACTTGTAAGTTAACACTTAAAACCAAACAATACTAATCATGATCAAGATATTAGATATGTTGGATTGAGCGTTTACCACTAGGCCAAAAACTAATAATTATTAGTCAGGACATAACTATTTCTACTTAATTATAACAACCCAAGTGTTATGTGTCGATTGTAACTTGACCCACATATGCCTCTGCCATAGGACAATTGATGTCACTTGACAAATAATCTCCCCCTCAATAATTGCTCCCACTAGGAATCAAGGAAGCGATCTTAGCTCTGATACCAATTTTTGGATTGAATGTTTACCACTAGGCCAAAAGTTATGACTATAAGTCAAGGTGAAATTCTTTCTACTTAACCATAGCAACTCAAGCACCACATGTCAATTGTGACTTGACCTACCTATTATGGTACAATTGATATCACCCAACAAGCAAGAGAAAAGCAAATTGATAATCTTATATGAACTAAGATATTAATAAAAAATGTATTAGGGGTATTGTCCTTTGGATATGGTAATAATAAATATTATATTATTAGAATCTATTTATTTAGTAAGATCCTATAGTGTTCCATATTCCTCTCTCCCATGGCTAAGCTTAAATGCTTTCACTTTCACATAATTTTGACATAATGGAATAGAACTCAAGAAAGTTTTAAACGATGAAGAATCTTACAAGGTTTTGGTAGAAAATTCTCTAAGCCATTTTTGACCTTTCTTTATCCAATAACGGGTCCATCCCTAGAGCCATTTTGATATGCTTCTTGAAACATAAATGTAGTGAATTGTTTGTGATACAATAATTCAATTTTTTAAACTTAAATTGATAATATAATTTAGTTTATATTTTATTAATAGTTCATTTTTTTTACTTTAGTTCAATTTAGTTATCAAATAGATTATTTAAATATAGTTTTCTGAACACCTTTATCAAAGGCCATATACAAATATGGAATGTATCCTACATTGCTTATATATTAACTAGCACCTTAGCTTGTTTTAACACTTTAAATCTATTATTCTTTACTTTTATTGCTTTATAGTGCCTTTGTCCTACAATACCCTTAGTTGTTACATTGCCAAAATCATCACCAACATTAGTATCAGGATGTTCCTTGACTTCATTTCTTATGACTGGTATGTTACCTTCCAAAATGAAGTTACAAGCTTCATATACATTGATTTGTTATCTAGTGATAGTTGGCATAATTGCCATCTAAGTAAAAATATAGTACTGATACAAAACAACCAATAAAATTAATGGTTGGTACATAATAAGACCTGGTGATAGAGAATTTTAAGTCTAGTTATATATAAAAATGATCTAATATTAGATTAAGTGGTAATTAAAGTGTGATTATAGAGAATATGGAGTGAAGCCAAACACACACACTAAGTGAATTGATAATGTACATGTGCATTCACAGGAATGGCATGGTTGTCACAATATCCACAACTTAATTACCATGTTATTAATCATCTAAAACACAAAATAACTACCCTTGAAGATATGGAAAAACCAAAGCCATAATTTTTACCATGATTGCATTAGAATGTACATGTATATATGTTGTGTTATAGCCTAAATTGGTACTCATTCATACATGCATTTATTTTCTCAAATCTTAGATAGTAATTAAATTTTAAAGAATAATAGGAAGAGCAAAGAACTCTCACTTGAATAAGTAGATCCTAATTTTATTAGCATTTCATTGACAACATTAAACTAAATATGTAAACCAATTAATGTATTTTGCAACATTGAAGACAACATACTTTAAAATATACTCCTAGTCTTTTTTACTTCATTTAGATCACCATAGCACGCAACACACACGTACTATCCACATGCTATTAATCAAAGTTAGTTGTGGTGGAATCTTGGGGATGACATGGGTTTGGGGAAAACAATGTAGATAAAGAAATGAATAGAACCTTGAGAAATTATATTTTGCAATAATTGGTACATGATTGCCAATGTTGGATGATTCTTACAAATTTCTGGCTTCCTAGCTGGACTGTTTCATTCCCATTTAATTAGAAGGGAATTTGTTGTAGCTACAAAAACCTTATTGCCCCATTGGATCAAAGAATTGTCAGTTATGGGTCTCTTTGAGAAGACGAGAGAGTGAGGCTACCTGACTTTATTAATCCAAGTGATGTAAAGTTGAATCTTTTCGAGTGATGTAAAGCTAAATCTTTTCTGCTTTAAGAATAAAAAAAAGACAAATATTTGTTTTTTGTTGATATTTTGGAACTTCTACCAAACTAAGAGAATATATGAACGTTAGTACATACTTTAGGTTCTAGATAATTATTACTTTTTTAATTATTTCTTTTTTTAATTAAACAATAAACATACTTTAGGTTTTGTACAACTGTTAATTCAGTTAATTATCCTCTATTTCCCCTAATTTTTCTCCTTTTTTTCGCTAATTTGTTAATTAGTTACCTTTAATCCCTTACTTATCTTGTTCCTCTTCCCTTTCTTTTGTCAAATTTAATGTGTTATTACAAACTTACCATATGTATGACATTATTCTTAACTGTTTAAATATTGTTTTAAAAACATTTGTTGGTATGACCTTTTATCTTAATTGTTACTATACTTAATATTTATTTTAATTTCATCTAAGATTGTAAAGGAAAAGAACCCAGATTGGCTATAGTGTTCATTGGCTTCTTCTTTAGGCTGTAGATTATCCAAATCAACTTTAAAGTTACTCTTACCTCTAGTAAGTAAATAATTTGTTGGTTCATGTGAATGAAATTTCTACAAAGGCTTGAATCAGTTTGTGAATTCTTTGTAAATAGATTTAGAGAGTGAGAGATACTATATAGTCAATACAATCATGTTTGGAATCCACTCCTTAATAATTTTCTTGCATTTTGAACTTATTCAGATTGGTTGCAAAAGTAAAATGAAATTTATCTTGTCAATTAACTTTTCTTGTATTTTACCTAGTTGCTATGTGTTGTGAAAGTGAGTTATAAAAATATGATTTATTGATTTTCTTATACTGGTTTGTAATCAATAGCAATAAAAGGTTCGTTTGATTTTCTAGAAAGTATACTATATCTCCATTTCTTCCATTATATGCACAAATTTATAATTTGATCAAAACCCAAGGTTTTGGCTTGTTTAAAAATAATATTGCACCTTAGGAAGTTTGATGCATATCTTAAACATGAACAAGATATTAATTTGGTTTGGTTTTGGTTGAGAATTTCATTTTGCAAATTCTGGTTGGGAATATAATATGCTTGATTGCATAGAAAGAAAATCTAAATTTATTGATTATTTTAGTTGTATACTTTCTTTCTTTTAAACTTTTGTTTGATAAATCAAAATTATTATTATTATAGTCATTGCATATTCATATCAATGTAACTATTATTTTTAATTGTGACTAATATGGTAGATAGAAACAATATGGATTGAAAATGCATGTTTTCCAATCGAATGTCAAAAGAATATGGTGATGAAGTGAAAGAGTTTTGTACATTTGTAGTTAAGAAAGCAAGAGACCCTAGTAGAATCATCTATCATTGCTTGTGTTGTTGTTACTTAAGGGTAGTTAATCCAGTTGAGTGAGAAGATCATTTAGTGATTTATGGAATTGATAAAAGTTATACATGTTGAACAAGGCACGATCAATGAAAATAAAAACATTGACAATGATTTGCGAGATAGTGGGAGTACTACACAAAGTGAGCTCGACACAACATATGAATAGGATCAAGTTGAAGAGATTGCAAATGTTGTTGAAGAGGATCTTTAAGATTATCCTTAGATGTTTGACACATTGGTTAGTGATTCAAAGATACCATTATATGATGGTTGTACCAAATACACAAAACTCTCAATAGTGTTCAAGTTGTACAATTTGAAAGCGAGAAATGGATGGTCAGATAAGAGCTTCATGGAATTACTAACCCTTTAAAAAGATATGTTAACACAAGATAATGTCCTTCCTGGTTGAATGCATGAGGCTAAAAAAATGTTATGATCTATTGGTATAAGTTATGATAAGATACATGTTTGTCTTACTGATTGCATCCTTTATCGAAATGAATATGTATCGTTGGACAAATGTCTTAAATGTAATGCACGCCTCGAGCAACAAATGGTAAGTTTATCTACACACATACATGAATACATAATATTTTTTTTGTTAATAACGAATTATAATTGGTATGATTCTTAATTGTCTCAATAAGTAGATAAAGGAATCGAGAAGTAATGTTAGTAGTATTTCCTACCAAGAATTTTGGAAGCATGCGCTTGGGAACAAGGTTGGGGAGATTGACAACAAAAATGTTCAACAAGTTTGTAATCAATTCGTAAGTAAAAGAATCATCGTCGCCTATATTTCTTGTATGACGTGCAACAAAATTGGGTTTCAATTTGTTTGATTCTTATTTGGTTAAGGAGTCACTATCATAGTCTTTACCTCCTAAGGATCTACATGAATCTTGTTGAGACATTATTTTTAGGGCTTTATGTATCTTAGAGTATCCTAGTCATGTTAGGGTAGCGAGATTTGGAGTCACTCACAAAGATTATTTCCCTCCTCAAAAGCGTCCCACAATACATGGGCATAAAACATTGATTGTTCAAATGAAAGACTTAAACACAAGACTACAATAAATGGAAAACAAGTTGATGACCATTGATAAAAAGGATACGAGAAATAGTGTAACACAACCAATTGATGGGATTCATAGTGCCAATAAGAGTTGCAACATTGCATCTAATTTTTTTCTTGAGGTTAATAATTTCTTTATGTTTTGCTTTAGTTTTTAAGAAAAAATTTCTTCAAATATTCATTTATCTCATTATGTTTTCTCATATAGAGGATCTTTTGTTGTAAATTATTTACATTTTGACATTTTCTTCTCTTATTGTAAACATGATATCAATTGCCATGCGTTGAAACTTTCTGTTGCACTCAAAAGTTGAAGGAAATGATGATAAGTAGCTGCCTAGATCAAATAAGAGGTACACGCATCTTGATAAGCATTTAACGCTCACATTAAAGGCATCAACATTAATCTCTAAGAACAACAAGAAAGATAGACGGAGCAACATATGAATAAATATGAATGTTTAAATTTGAATGTTGATGCAATGGTCATCTTCTCCAAAGCTACTATATAATGATCAAGTATTCACTCTATAAAGAGAGATAAGCATATCAAAAAGTAATAGACTTAGCATACACGAAGAAAAATGTTGTATATAAAAGAGCAATATTCATCGAGTAGTCTTCATTGATCAAGTTAGATGAGAACTAGTTGAAGAACTACAAAGAAGATCTTATTTGCAAAATCTTATATCTAGTTCTTTGTATAATTTTTGTGTTGTATTTGTATAACATCACGTCTAGAAGAAACGAAACTATTTTTGTAACTCTTATCAATTGTATTCGTAAGGTTAAGCATAGAGAGGTTTGTTTAAAAGAATACTTAGTAGTTAAGTCTGAAGAAACTTGTTTAAAGAATACTTGGATATAAGTCTGGAGAGACTTGTTGAAAGAATATTTGGTTTTAGTCAAAAGTAGCCTGGCAAAGAATACTTATATCTTGTTGAAGATAGTAGAACTCAATCTAGTTGGATAAAGAACTGGACGTAGTCTCTAGGTTGGAGACTTGTGTGATTTCATTTGTTTTACCACTTCGTCTAATTAATCACCTTTTAGTACTTCATCTGTTTAGGTTTTTCACTGTCTCACTGTAAAACATAAGTTTTTGATATACACTATTCAACATCCCTTCTAGTGTGTATCTTTCTCTCCAACATATGTGTGTATGTATATATGTTGAAGTTGATAAATGTTGATACGTTGTTAAGTTGTGCTATTATTGATATATTCATTGGTCGTACGTTGTTGTATATTGATATGTTCCTTTCTTTCACAAGCTTACTCTTTTTTATGGTTGTTGGAGTTACTATGACCATACGTGGTATGCGAGCAGGACAAAAGTAATTACTTGACTTGAAGTGATGTTTTGCAAGTCATGTTAGAGGTAGCTTGATTATAAATTTTTAAAAAATGTATTGTCTATTACTGATAGTTTCTCAATGCAGTGCTCATTGGCAACTTCTGATTATTTGTCCTATGGACAATATATCTGTATGCATTTGTTCGATGCACAAACCTCCTCCTGCAGACTTTAAACAATTATTAGATAAGTAAGTTGTTTTAAAAAAACTAATTTACTTTATTTATCATTACATTTTATTTTAAAATATAATAATGATGTCCTTTTATCATTAGGGCTATGGAAGGATACTATATACTTAAAGGTTCAAAGTTGAAGAAAAAAATGCTTTGGATCTCTCTTAAAGTAAGTTATTTTAGTAATGATATTTTTTCTAAGGTATTTTCTTTTGAATTACCATTACTACTAAAATTGATTTTTATATTCTTTTTGTAGTCTCATAAGCAAAAAGGAAACTATGAGTGCGGATACTATGTAATGAAAGCAATGCATACTATTGTTAATTCACAAATAGTATTTGGGTGGACTGAAGTACGCTTTAGAATTTTAAAATTTTTTATTTTAAGTTTGCATTTTATCATGTTTTAAGAGTTACTTCTAATTGTTCTAATTTTTCTTAACAAATATTTATAGATCGATCACCATTGTCGCTAGAAGATATAAACACCATTAGGGAGCAATAGGCTACATTTTTCATTGAAACATTAGCTAAGTACGAGTTATGTTTATAGTTTTACTCAATTTGTAGTTTAGGATGCATCATAATTTGTAAGTTACTTTGATTACACATATGGTTAACATTTACCAACTCTTGTCATTTGTATGTAATTTGGTATATTAAAACATATGAATTGTCTGGTATTTTATTAATTTACAGGTTTTATTCAGGGATCCTCCTAAAATAAGTCAAATATTTAAAAAAAAATTAACTACTTTTAACATCGGTCATGGCATGACCGATTTTAAAAGTCCCACTTTTAACATCAGTCAGTGACCAATGTTAAAAGTCCCACTTTTTAAAATCGACTCTTTTAAAATCGGTCAGAAAATTGATTTTAAAAGTAAAAAATGACCGATTTTAAAAGTGTTTTTTCCACTCATGGTACTATCCCTCCGGACAGGATTACCTTTTATGTAGACTAGATTGGCAATCTATGAAGTTTATATGTAGATATTTTATTATGATATATATAGTTTATGTAGAGGATGTTTTGTAAGTTGTGTATTCCTCACATACTACTTTTTACATGTATAATCAGTTGCTACTACATGATAATCCATCTTGTTGGTTTATATATGTTTTAGATTCGGTGTATGTGTGAACGACTAGGATGTTACACATTATGCATTGAGGATGTGGAGCGTTGACGGAATAGTACGATTGAGTCCCTCTTTGAAGTGGATTGAGATATATATTGACAATGTGGTTGATGTGGTAATGAAAAGTAGCAAGAAATAAAGAAGTGATGGAGGTGAGTAGGAGAAGTGATGAACAAGCTCCTCCTAAGCTCCTCCTAGGCACGGATCCTCTTCAATGGAGATGGAACTAAGTTGTTGAACTCCTTGAACAAAGTTCTCCAGCTGAAGACAAGGTCAAGACCTTGAAGGAAGCATCCAAGCTCAAGAACTCAAGGGATTGCACACTTCAAAGGGAAGGAAACTAGGTTTTCCTAAGGGAATTTTGAAGGCACTCTCTAAGGTTCTCTCTTGGGTGATTCGGTGACTCTTGAAAATGGCTGAAGCAATTCAGATTCTCATATATTCAAAAGTGTTTTTACATGGAGGGAAGAGATACATTTATAGGAGGGAAATTAGGTCAAGCTTGGCGGCAACTCAAGTAGGCATAGTTGGTGCCAAGTTTGAATTTCAAATTTGAATTTGAAATTCAAACTTTGGCTACTCACATGCTTAATCTGGATTGCTACCTTCATTTAGGTGTCATTTAGGAGTGATTTGAAGTGAATTTGAGCTCACATGGCCGGAACTACTACATGCCATCCATGTGACTCAAATTCAACTCAAATTACTTCTAAATGATGCATAAATGAAGCCTAATTCTCCTATTAATGTATTCTTCATATAATCCTAATCTAATGACCGAAATACATTGGTCTAATGAATACAATGAATAGGAAAAAATATAAGAAGAAGAATGAGCCCAATATTGGGTATCAAAAGCCCAAAGCCCAAGAAGCCCAAAATTAAGCCCAAGACAACTAAACCCTAATCTATGGTCAAAATACAAGACCAACATCAAAGTAAATTCCTATACTAAAGAAATACAATAAAACATGGTGTTCAATCAATCAAAGCCCAAGTGAGAAGCACCCTAGGCCCACCAAGCCCATTGGGCCCACTAAGCTCTGAAGCAGTCAAATCTTCAAGTAATCTCATGGCCATAGCTCTAGTGGTTGGGCCTTTAGCCCATGCTCTTCCATCATTCCCTCCCTCTTGAGAAGGATTCATCCTCGAATCTTAAGACTCCTCCTCATCATCACTGGCACCTACAAAAGGTTTAAGATCACTAACATTAAAAGTGGTGCTGACTCCATAATCAGAGGGTAAATCAAGTCGATAAGCGTTGTCATTGATACGCTGTAAGACCTGAAAGGGACCATCTCCTCTAGGACTGAGTTTGGACTTCCTTTGATTTGGAAAACGTTCTTTTCTTAAATGAAGCCAAACCCAATCACCTTCCTCGAAGATCATAGATTTCTTGCCTTTACTTCCTTGTTTTGCATATTTCTCATTTTGATTTTGAATATGAATTTTAATCCTTTCATGAAGTTTCTTAACAAAATCAGCCCTTGAAGCCCCTTCCTTATGAATGAAATGTTCAACATTAGGAAGAGGTATCAAGTCCAAAGGGGTTAAAGGATTAAACCCATATACAGCCTCAAAAGGAGAAATATTGGTAGTTTTGTGAACTACCCTATTGTAGGCAAATTCAATATGTGGCAAAAACTCATCCCAAGATTTGTGATTACCCTTTAGGATTGCCCTAAGCATAGTAGACAAAGATCTATTCACTACCTCAGTTTGGCCATCTGTTTGAGGATGACAAGTAGTTGAAAAGAGGAGTTTGGTTCCTAGTCTTGACCACAAGACACGCCAAAAGTGGCTTAGGAACTTTGTATCTCTATCTGAAACTATAGTCCTAGGAAGCCCATGGAGTTTAACCACATCTCTAAAGAAGAGTTTTGCAATGTTGCTTGCATCATCTACTTTGTGGCATGGAATAAAATGAGTCATTTTACTAAAACGGTCCACTACCACAAAGATAGAATCCATTCCCCTAGGAGTTCTAGGCAAACCTAGCACAAAATCCATGCTAATATCTACCCAAGGAGAAGAAGCAACAGGCAAAGGTGTGTATGTACCATGAGGCATTACTTTAGACTTAGCTTGTAAACAAGCTAAACATCTAAAACAATGCCTTTGGACATCTTTTCGCATATGGGGCCAATAAAATTTTTCTCTTAGCAAACTAAGGGTTTTCTCAACACCAAAGTGCCCCATAAGCCCACCTTCATGACTCTCTTTAATTAATAATTTCCTAATGGATCCTTGGGGTATGCATAACCTTCCTTCTTTATACAAGTACCCCTCAACCATATAGAAACCATCAAAAGCTTTTTGTTGACATTTTTTATAATTATCACTAAACTCAAGATCTTCCTCATACAAGTCCCTAATATTATCAAATCCAAGAATTTGAGTACCTAGAGACACAAGCAAAGTATGTCTCCTAGATAAAGCATCAGCTACAACATTTGATTTTCCTTTCTTGAATTTAATAATATATGGAAATTGTTCAAGGAACTCTAGCCATTTGGCATGCCTCTTATTTAACTTACCTTGACCTCTTAAATATTTAAGTGACTCATGGTCACTATGGATGACAAACTCTTTGGACACAAGATAGTGTTCCCAAGTTTGTAAAGCTCTAACCAATGCATACAACTCCTTGTCATAGGTTGGTAATTGAGGGAGGCACCTTTTAGTTTTTCACTAAAATAGGCAATGGGGTGTCTTCCTTGCAATAACACAGCTCCTATGCCAACTCCTGATGCATCACATTCTAGCTCAAAAGTCTTTTCAAAATTTGGTAGAGCTAAAATGGGTGCATTAGTAAGTTTATCTTTAAGTAATTGAAATGTTTGGTCATGCTTTGAAGTCCAATCAAATAAAATATCTTTTTTGACTAGCTCATTCAAGGGTGAAGCAATGCTAGAGAAGTTAGGCACAAATCTTCTATAAAAACTTGCTAGTCCATGAAAACTCCTAACTTCACTAACATTTTTAGGCTTGGGCCACTCTTGAATGGCTTTGATTTTCTCGGGGTCCACTTGAACCCCATTTTTGCTTACAATGAACCCTAGGAAAACTACATGATCCACAGAAAAAGTACATTTTTCAAGATTTGCAAATAATTGGTTTTCCCTAAGGATCATCATAACTTCTCTAAGATGTCCTAAGTGATTATCTTGAGACCTACTATAGATTAAAATATCATCAAAATAAATAATCACAAACTTACCTATACACTCTCTTAAGACATGATTCATAAGCCTCATGAATGTACTTGGTGCATTAGTTAAACCAAAAGGCATAACTAACCATTCATACAATCCAAATTTGGTCTTAAAAGCAGTTTTCCACTCATCACCCTTTTTAATTCTTATTTGGTGATAATCACTCTTAAGATCAATTTTAGAAAATATAGAAGCACCATGTAATTCATCAAGCATATCATCAAGTCTAGGGATTGGGTGCCTGTACTTGATTGTGATATGTTAATGGCCCTACAATCACAACACATTCTCCATTTCCCATCTTTCTTGGGCACTAACAATACAAGCACAGCACAGGGACTCAAACTCTTTTGTACCCACCCCTTTTCCAAAAGCTCTTGGACTTGGTTCTCTATTTCCTTAGTTTCTTGAGGATTTGTCCTATAGGCTGGTCTATTGGGCAGACTAGCCCCAGGCACAAAATCAATTTGATGTTCTATACCCCTAAAAGGAGGAAGGCCCTTTGGACCATCACTAGGGAATATATCATCAAATTCTTTTAATAAATGAGAAACTTGAGGAGGTAAAGAACTAAGCTCAATGTTTAAATTATGACACTGAAGCATACCTCTACAAAGAAGAATGTAAGAAGGCTTTTCAACAATTAAAGTTTGTTTTAAAGGTTCTTGTTGAATTCCTTCTATTAGAAGAGGTTTCTCTTCCTCCTTCTTCTTTGAAGACTTATGCTTCTTTTCCTTTTTGTTTTTTTTTTAATCAAGTTTTTTTTTTCTTCTTCTCTTTTCAATTTCATTTGTACTTGATCCTCTATCACTTGTGAAGGAGACAAAGGATGAAGTACAAATTTCTTTTCTTTATGGGTGAAAGTGATTTCATTGGTAAGGCCATTATGCATGGTTTTCTTGTCAAATTGCCATGGCCTTCCCAACAAAATATGGCAAGCCTCCATTGGAACTATGTCACAAACCACTTGATCTTCATAGTTACCAATAGAGAACTTGACTTTCACTTGTTTATCAACATTAATATCCCCATCTTCATTAATCCAATGAAGTTGATATGGTTTCGGATGGGGAATAATAGTAAGACCAAGCTTCTCCACCAACCTTGTACTACAATAATTGCAACAAGACCCACTATCCACAATGAGAGAACAAGCATTATCAAGAATTTTACACCTTGTGTGAAAAATATTCTCTCTTTGTGAAAGGTGAGACTCATGAGGTTGGCTTCCTAGAAGCCTTCTAATCATAAGAAGTTGACCATCACAAGGATATGCACTTTCAATTGGATGGTCTTCCTCACTTGCTTCACTATCACTTGAAGTAGTGGAACTAGATTCATCAACACTACTATAAACATCTTGCCCTCTCAAAATCATTACCTTTTTAGTTGGGCATTGAGAAGCTATGTGGCCTCTCCCAAGACATTTAAAGCATTTGATGTCACTAGTCTTACTACTAGAAGTGACAACATTTTTATTTTTCTCCTTTTCATTTTCTTTTTCTTTTTCAAGACCTTTGCCAAATTTCTTAGAAGAATCATATTGACCCTCCCTCTTGTAGTCTTTCTTAACATAAGAGCTAGATTGAGTTTTGCCTTTAAAAGAGCTTTTTCTCAAGTTTTGTTGTTCCACCCTTATACAAAGTTGGACCAAATCATCAAGGTCCCTATAAGGGAGTAACTCAACCTTATCTCTTATGTCAAAATTGAGACCACTTAAAAATATAGCAATGGTCAATCTTTCTTCCTCCCTTATCCCAGCCCTCATGAGATACAACTCCATCTTTTGCCTATACTCCTCAACACTCATATTCTTTTGTTGGAGTCTTTGGAGCTTATCCATAAGCTCCCTACTATAATAAGAAGGAATGTGCCTTCTTCTCATAGCACTCCTCAATTCATTCCAATAAGTGATGGGAGGATCATTGTGAAGTCTTCTCTCTCTTTCCAAGGATGTCCACCAATACATGGCTTGTCCTTGAAAAGCTAGGGTGGCTAGAGGAACTCTTCTTTCCTCACCTACTTAATGAAAAGTGAAGATTTGCTCCACTTTCATCTCCCAATCCAAGTAGGCATCCACATTTTCTTTTCCATGAAAGTAAGGGAGATCAACCCTTTATTCCCTCACTTTTGTTTCTTTAATGACTCTCCTAGGTCTAGGTTGGTAGAAAGCATCCATATTTAAGCTACCATCATATTCTTGGCTTTGAGAGTCATTGGAACTCTTAGTGGAACCTTTTGAGGAACTTATTTGACTTTTGTTTTTATGTAATTTTTTTAAAAGTTTTGCTTCTTGTTGCTTAATCTTTTGAATCTCTTCTTCTAAAGCAAGAAGTTGTACTTCTCTTTCAATCTTTTCTTTTTGTTTTTGAAGTACTTCTTCATGCTTCCAAAGTTTTAGTGCTTCAACCTCCTTGACAATTTTTCTAAAACTTTTAGGAGTATCAAAGTCACTACTACTTGGAGAATGATGACTCATGATTAAACAATAAGAATTTGTATGCTATGCAAAAAAAAGGTATAAAATGTTTTTGGGATTTTCTAGGAATGAAAATAGCACTTGGAAGTCTAAGTGTACAAATTGCACTATCAAGGGAGGTGAGCTACAAAGAGCCACTTAATAACCAAGCCTTTTCAAGTGGAAATCACTAAACTCCTTTGTGGTACTTCCAATTCCCCAAAACTTTTCACAAAAATTTTGAATGCTTTTTCACAATTGGTTTGTTTTGACACTTAAACTAAGCGTGAACAAATAAAACTACACAATTCTAGACGTTTCAAGGCAGCAAAATTAAACAATTAAGGACAAGAAACTTAAAGGAAACAATGTAAGCAACTAGTCGGATATCCTAAGTGGAAGCTTGAAACATATGAAATTTCCAAGCCACTTCCACTAGCACTACACGTGAGGATGCTAACAAGGATTTAGATATACCTGACCAGCTTCTTAATACTCCCTCCAAGCTTTACAAATTGGTTTAAAATACAAAAGATTTGGCAAAAATGTAAACTAGCCTAGGAAAGCAATAAAGTGGCGGCTTTGGCAACCAATTAGTGACGGATTGATGTTCAAGTTTTCCAACACTTATTCAAGTGTTTAATCCGCCACTAATCCTTCAATATGATGCTCCTGGACCTGCAAAAGAAACAAAACAAAGAGGTTAATGTGGCTGCCTCACAAGGTGAAGGAATTTGGTCACTCAAGTGAAGGAAATTTAGGAGGATTTTGGTCACAAAATTAGGTCAAATTTGGTGATTGTTGTGTCCAAAATTTTCCTACTCTTTGTTGAGCAATGCTTGATCCTTGAGCAAGGATTTAAGGCCACTTCCAGCACAGGAAAATTATTGAAAGAAAACTAGACAAGCAATAGAAGCACAATTTGAAAAGCTTATACCAAAAATAAGAGTAATATGTGTAAGACAAGACTCAAAGAGGTTCAACAATTAAAACTGAATATTAAGACTCCAAAATAAAGCTAGCACTCAGATAGGAAAGTTCCTAGATAGGTACTAGAATAGATGAACAAAACAAAACAAATTTGAAAGCAATTGGACAAGTATAGAACAAGTTGTAGTCAAAACAATAACAAGGAATCAAGTAGGTTTTTCAGCTTGTACACCTCTCGGCTTTTTCCTTTTAAATTGTTTTCTCTATATTTTTTTTTATTCTTTCTTTTTCTATATTCAATTTAAGATTCCAGAGAAGGTAAATGCCTTTTGTTTCAAATTTTTTTATGATTCCAAGCTATAGAAACCGAGACTACAAGTCAGCCAAAAATTAGGTCAAAATTCAAGTGAAAATGAGAAACTAGTGCACTAGTCTTTAGCTTTTGGTTTGGATTCCTGATGGAAGGTGGCTTAGTTCCATGCACGCCCTTGATCTTGGTTCAACAAGGGAGACTCCAAAAGATGATGAAAAATGGAGGAGATGGTGGCGGAAGCACAAAGGTGAAGGTGAAGATGGTTTGCTCAAGGTTGTCTCATCCAAGTGTGGGATGAAACCTATTTAGGGTTTTGCTTTTATGGTGGAGATGGGAGGAGGTTAGCCAAAGGCAACCTAGTGCTAAGGAAAAGGGTTGTGTTTAGATTAGGGAAAAGGTCACGCTCAAATGGTGTATGGGAGGTGTTTGGTGGGGTGATGCTCCTTTTGGCTAGCTCACTTCACTAAGGTGGGGAAGGCCAACCAAGGAAGGCCTAACTCAACTCACTCACGGTGGTTTTAGGAGGAGGAGAAGGGGAGGAGGCCGTGGAGTACCTTTAAGACTTAGGAGAATGACAATGAGGCAAAATGCACACTCAATATCATTAATATCCAAAGTATTTACAAGGTGTGGTGCATTGGGTATTTATAGGAGGGGAGGCATCTAGGGTTGCATTTGGAGTAGGCAAATGCATTCCAAATGAAATGCAAATGAACCCTAGATGCAACTTGGTGGCCAAGGATGGAATCTTTGGGTTTAGATTGGCTATATATAGGTGCATGATAAGACCATGCAACCTTTGCCCTCCACTTGGGCCTAAGCCTTTCTAACACCAAAAATAGACCCAATAGGCACCAAAAATATGTGTCACCCTCTAATTAACACCCTAGCCCAAAATTAAAAACCCTAATTAACTAAAGCACCCCATAATACAAGGGTAAAATGGGAAATACAAAGAAAATAAATCCCATGACTAAAATACCCCAAAATACAAGGGTAAAATGGGAAATACAACGAAAATAAATCCTATGACTAAAATACCCCAAAATACAAGGGTAAAAATGGAAAACAAAGACAAATGTCATAAAAACCTAGCTAAGGCCCAAAAGTGGGCTTATTCCTCTTTATGGTTTTTCATCACTAACCCATTCCTCTTGCCTCCTTCAATATGTCACCTCTTGGTTTTCTTGGTCTTGGTATTATTCCATCATCCCCTCCCTCTTGAAAAGGATTTGACCTCAAATCAAGAGGTTCTTTATGGTGGATGGCATGACCAACAAAAACATAAAAATAAGCATGAGAGGCAATAGTATATGATATAGATGGAAAGTGCATCCTAAGATGATTTTCACAAAAAATGCTAAAAAGATTTTCTAAACTAAAAGGACTAGACTCCCTAATGCGAAGGATAAGATCCTCCCCATAGGGAAGTCTAGGTGTATAACTAAATCCTAAAAAGGTAAAAAGACTAAAACTATAGCACACTAATGCATGAGCCCTAAAAACTAGAACATCTTGCCTAAAGTACCCTATGTGGTAACCTAGGCATTTCCTAGAAAACAAAGGAAAAACAACTAGAAAATTTCCTAAGCAATTTTGGATTTTATTATTTGTTGGATAGTTATGAAAAGAATTTGAAGGTTCATATGTTATATCCAACAAATAATATATTCCATAAATTGGGTGCGTTATTGACACAACTAAGGTGGGAAAAGTCCTACACAAAGGAAGGCTATCTACCTTGGGCACCACCAAGGAAGTAGCACAAGAAGTGGAACTAAGTGAAGTCCACTTCTTCTTCACTAAATCTTGAAGTTGAGATTCTTTTTCTTTAAAAAGGAGTTGGTTTTGAATCTCCACTTCATGACTAGTGGCAACGTGAGAGAAAGAGTTAAGGTCTTGATGAATGAAGAAAGTCTTTGTTAAATCATTTTCAATGGGAAAGTGACTCTCTTCAAGCATAAGCCCTTTGGAAGAAAAATTATCCTCCTTACTCTTCTCTAAGAGTGTTGGTTGGTGTTTTTCATTTTTTAACCACTCTTGAACTTTTTCTATACTTTTCTTTATTTTTTCTTTCTTTTCTATTTTCTTTTCTTGATTTTGATGCCTAGTTGAGACAACCCTAGTTTTGGACCCACTAGTTTCTCTCCTCTCAACTAAGTTTGCAAGTAAATTTCTTATTTCCTCATTATTCTTTTCAAACTCTTTTTCTTTTTGTCTTAATTCTTCCTCTCTTTTTATATTTTCCTCTTCTTTTTTTCTTAGGTACTCTTTTAATTCCCTAAGTTCATCCCTAACACTAGACCTAGTGCTACGAGAATTATGACCATGTACACTAGAATGTTCACTCATCTTTGATCAAAAAGGTTTTCACAAAATTTCACAAAGAGTTAAAAAGGTTTTCACAAAGATTGAGTGAGAAAAGGTTTTCACAAAAAAAAAAATTTTAAAGGTGCAAGATTAGTATAAAAGGCCTATGTGTACAAATTGAACCTTCAAGGGGAGGTGGACTACTAAGAATCACTTAAAAACCAAGCCCTTTTCAAGTAAAAATCACTAAGCCCTTTTTACCTTTCTTACAAAACAATTTTTTGACACTACCAAGTGTGTGTGTGCACGCACCCCTAGTAGGCAAAGTAAGCCTTCTAAACGTTTTTGGAAAGCAAAGTAAAAACCTAAACAATTATACTAGGAAAGCTAGAAAACATGCAATGGAAAGCAACTTAAAACATACACTAGTCGGGGTCCTAGTGAAGGTTTTCAAATCACCTTCTCTACACGCACTAAAATCCAAGTTGAAGAGGTTTAAAATGGCCAAAATTACAAACCAAATGAAAGAAATTAATGGCCTAAAAACAAGGTGGCCGAATGCAAGAAAAAACCAAAGTAAACAAAAATTAGGTCTTCAAAGCTCCTTCTCTTTGGTTCCTTCACAACTAGCAAACGTGTTAGCACCTCTCCCAAAGTGTTTACTCTCCCTTTTTGGTTTAGTGAAAACCCTTCCTAAGGCTAGGTTGGGTTTTGGTTCACTCCTCCACTCAATCCACCAACGGATTGCTACTTTGCTAGATAAGTGCTTCACCTACAAGTAAATGAAAGCAACCAAGAGCAAGAGTTCCAAAAAAAATAAAACTGAAAAGGCTAATTATGAAAGGCTAAACTCAGATTGAATAAAGTTGAGACAAAACAAAGAGGCCAAAGGAAAGAGAAGCAAAAATTAAGACTCAATCAATAAAAGCTAGCACACAAAGAATAAACCTAGAAAGGCACTAGAATGGGTTTGGTGTTTAGTCCACTTGATTAAGTTAATTTTTGTGTTTTCGTCCAGCCAAAAGAAAGTCCCAAAATGAGGTCAAAATGTCCAAAGTTCAACTCCCAAATGCAAAGGGATTGGTCCAAGTCCACAAGTCTAGCAACAAGTCCTTTTTGTCCAAGAATTGTTTTTTTTTTTTTTGTTCTTTTGTTCTTTGTTTTTTTTTTCTTGGTCACGGCAATTTGATTTTAAATTGGTCTTGGGTCCGAAATTTTTTTTGTAATTAAGCCCAATTGTTGCTTAGGTTTTACACTTGTGGATGGTCCAAAAATTAGGTTAAATTTAGGAGCAACATGTGATGACAAGTGGCGGTTTTTAATGGGTTCCTTAAGGAATCTTTTTAGTGGAAGTTGATTGTACTAGTTGGTACAAGTTGTTTGCACAATTTTTTTTTCAGCCACCTCTTAGATTCTTTTAGGGTTCCTTTAAGCATACAAAATTAACCAAAACAAGTGGAATGCAAGGGAAAAGTGGGCAGCAAGTTATATGCATGTGCAAGGAAGCATTTCACACATGGAAACTCAACAAAATACAAGGAACATGCTAGGACTATTTAGCATGCATGAATGACTCCTAGATGGCTCCTATATGTCACGCCCACTTAGAATGATGTATCATGGTATGTGTTTCATGCAAGGTGTTTGGCACATACATGGAAATTATGTAGACAAAATATAGGAAACAAAAATGACAAAACTTTAGGTGGATTCAAAAATCAAAAAGCATGTTCATGGCATTTTTATGTAAGACTCAACCTAAAAAATTAGAAAAAACATGGCAATCCTAACAATGGAACCTAAAATGGCAAGGAAGGCTCACAAGGACAAGGTGTGAACCCTAAAGCTATTCGGCCACACAAAGAAAGCAAGGAGAAAGAAAATGACCGAAAGCAAAAAAAGGAAGACTCAAAGAAGACACAAAAGATTAGATGTTACCCTTGTAGAACCTTGGCTCTTGATACCACTTGATGGAAGGTGGCTTAGTTCCATGCACGCCCTTGATCTTGGTTCAACAAGGGAGACTCCAAAAGATGATGAAAAATGGAGGAGATGGTGGCGGAAGCACAAAGGTGAAGGTGAAGATGGTTTGCTCAAGGTTGTCTCATCCAAGTGTGGGATGAAACCTATTTAGGGTTTTGCTTTTATGGTGGAGATGGGAGGAGGTTAGCCAAAGGCAACCTAGTGCTAAGGAAAAGGGTTGTGTTTAGATTAGGGAAAAGGTCACGCTCAAATGGTGTATGGGAGGTGTTTGGTGGGGTGATGCTCCTTTTGGCTAGCTCACTTCACTAAGGTGGGGAAGGCCAACCAAGGAAGGCCTAACTCAACTCACTCACGGTGGTTTTAGGAGGAGGAGAAGGGGAGGAGGCCGTGGAGTACCTTTAAGACTTAGGAGAATGACAATGAGGCAAAATGCACACTCAATATCATTAATATCCAAAGTATTTACAAGGTGTGGTGCATTGGGTATTTATAGGAGGGGAGGCATCTAGGGTTGCATTTGGAGTAGGCAAATGCATTCCAAATGAAATGCAAATGAACCCTAGATGCAACTTGGTGGCCAAGGATGGAATCTTTGGGTTTAGATTGGCTATATCTAGGTGCATGATAAGACCATGCAACCTTTGCCCTCCACTTGGGCCTAAGCCTTTCTAACACCAAAAATAGACCCAATAGGCACCAAAAATATGTGTCACCCTCTAATTAACACCCTAGCCCAAAATTAAAAACCCTAATTAACTAAAGCACCCCATAATACAAGGGTAAAATGGGAAATACAAAGAAAATAAATCCTATGACTAAAATACCCCAAAATACAAGGGTAAAATGGGAAATACAACGAAAATAAATCCTATGACTAAAATACCCCAAAATACAAGGGTAAAAATGGAAAACAAAGACAAATGTCATAAAAACCTAGCTAAGGCCCAAAAGTGGGCTTATTCCTCTTTATGGTTTTTCATCACTAACCCATTCCTCTTGCCTCCTTCAATATGTCACCTCTTGGTTTTCTTGGTCTTGGTATTATTCCATCAATTCCTTTTTGTTCTCTTTTTCTTTTGAAATTTGGAACCCTTCTTTTGTTTTAGGCTCTGTATTTCCTCTGTTTTCAGCCTCCTTTTTTTTAAAAAAATTTGAATCCACAAGAAAAGTGCACTAGAAGTAGGTTAAACACTTGAAATTTTAGGTCAAAATTTTTTTTAAGAGATTTTCAAAGGAAAGTGAATTGAAAACTTAAGTACACAATAGAAACCTAACTCTAAAGAAATTTGCTAGAACTAATAGAAAATTATGAACACAATAAGGTAAAAGAAAAGCACATGTAGGTAAGCACAAAGAGAAGCAAACCGAGAGCCAAAATAATGAACAATGCACTTAAAACAAAATTAGGTCAACATGCTATTCAAGGAATTTTGTGACATAGAAGGACTACACACAAACTCTAAGACAAAAAAAGATTAAAAACCAAAATCTAATGCATATGCATGAGGTCCAATCACGGACACATACAAGAATGGAGAGACTCAAAGAAAACAAAATATAAGCACAAGCAAAAAGTTCCTAAACAAGTTGATTGAGGAAGAAATTCAAGAACAATCAACAATAGATCTATGAACACAAGAACATCAAAATATAGATCCGAAAGTGAAACTCAATTAAGACAAACAAGAACAACAAAGAAACAACACAAGACACAAGAAGAAACGGACACAATTTGAAGAACTTATCTCCTTGAAGAAACCTTGCTCTTGATACCAAAAATGATGGAGGTGAGTAGGAGAAGTGATGAACAAGCTCCTCCTAAGCTCCTCCTAGGCACGGATCCTCTTCAATGGAGATGGAACTAAGTTGTTGAACTCCTTGAACGAAGTTCTCCAGCTGAAGACAAGGTCAAGACCTTGAAGGAAGCATCCAAGCTCAAGAACTCAAGGGATTGCACACTTCAAAGGGAAGGAAACTAGGTTTTCCTAAGGGAATTTTGAAGGCACTCTCTAAGGTTCTCTCTTGGGTGATTCGGTGACTCTTGAAAATGGCTGAAGCAATTCAGATTCTCATATATTCAAAAGTGTTTTTACATGGAGGGAAGAGATACATTTATAGGAGGGAAATTAGGTCAAGCTTGGCGGCAACTCAAGTAGGCATAGTTGGCGCCAAGTTTGAATTTCAAATTTGAATTCGAAATTCAAACTTTGGCTACTCACATGCTTAATCTGGATTGCTACCTTCATTTAGGTGTCATTTAGGAGTGATTTGAAGTGAATTTGAGCTCACATGGCCGGAACTACTACATGCCATCCATGTGACTCAAATTCAACTCAAATTACTTCTAAATGATGCATAAATGAAGCCTAATTCTCCTATTAATGTATTCTTCATATAATCCTAATCTAATGACCGAAATACATTGGTCTAATGAATACAATGAATAGGAAAAAATATAAGAAGAAGAATGAGCCCAATATTGGGTATCAAAAGCCCAAAGCCCAAGAAGCCCAAAATTAAGCCCAAGACAACTAAACCCTAATCTATGGTCAAAATACAAGACCAACTGATGGCTTTCTCCTTCCATGGATGACGTCTAGAAAAGGAGGAAGACACGCCCTTGATCTTGTTCACCAAAGGAAAGGCACAAAGGAAGTTTTGAGGGTGGAAAAGGTGGAAGCTTGCGTGAGGATGCTTTAGGGTGGCGGAAGGTGTTTAAGGATTGGTGGTGATTGCTCACAAAGTTGGCTCACTCCAATGGAAGGTGGAGGCCACTCTAGGGTTCCTATTCTCCAAGGGTGGAGATAGGAGTAGGCTAGCCGAAACTCTCCTAGGACTAAGGAAGGATTTTGAGGCACTAAATGGCTCACTCAATATCATATATTCCAAAGTATTTACAAGTGGTGGGGTGTGGGGTATTTATAGGAGAAGTTGCATTTAGGGTTGCATTTAGGGTTGCATGGCCGAAATCTCCAAAGCCAAATGCACTCCAAATGCAATGCTAAATTAACCCTAGATGCAACTTGGTGGCCAAGTTTGGAATCTATGGGATTAGATTGGCTATAACAAGGTGCATGACAAGTCCATGCAACCTTTGCCCACCATTGGGCCTAAGCCTTTCTAATACCAAAAATGGTCCAAAAATGCTACCAAATTGGCGTCACCTCCTTCTAAGATACCCTAGCCCAATTAGAAAAAACCTAATTAACTAAAACACCCCATAATACAAGGGCAAAATAGGAAATACAAAGAAAATAAATCCTATGACTAAAATACCCCAAAATACAAGGGTAAAAATGGAAAACAAAATTTAATACTAGACTACTCTAATTAACCATTGGTGGGCTTCACATGAAGTCAAGGATGGTCCTCCATCATACCCTCCTTCTTGAGAAGGATTTGACCACAAATCTTCAAGCTTTTCCAATCCTTTGAACCTTCATAAGATGTAAAACCACAATTAGGGAAGTAAAATACTAAAATTTAACTAGGAAATCCTTAAGCACACAATTTGTTGAATGAAAGCACTAGGGGAAAGGAGAGAGCCAAAGAGGCTTCACCATCAAAGTTATTGGTCCCATGCAATTCATTCACCAAATTATCTAACTTAGGGATTGGGTGCCTTTTATGCAATGATGGCTTTTCCTAAAATAGTGCACATCCTCTATTGCCATCTTTCTTTGGCACCAAAGAAAAGAGGATGGCACAAGGGTTAAGGTTCACTTAAACCTAGCCCTTTGTTGTCAAAGGAAAAATTCTTTTTGTCTTTTCTTTTCTTTTTATTTTTGTTTTTGCTTTTCTCTTCCTCATCTTTCTTAGCTTTGAGTTTGAGGTGGTCCTCATTCACTTGAGATGGTGATAGAGGACACCACACAAACTTTTTACCTAGGTGTTGGAAACTTATTTTATTAGTGAGGCCATCATGGATTATGTGCTTGTCATATTGCCATGGCCTCCCTAGCAAGACATGACTAACCTCTAATGGCACTATGTCACATAAAATTTCTTCTTTATATTTGCCAATAGAGATTGGTACACTTGCTTGTTGGTTAACTACAACACCTCTTTCCTCATTGATCCATTGCATTTTATAAGGCTTAGGATGAGGTTTTGTAGTCAAGGCTAACTTATCAATTAATCTAGTGCTACAACAATTAGAAGTTGACCCACTATCTACAATGAGAGAACAAGTACTTTCTAAGACATTGCATTTTGTTTGAAACAAGTTCTCTCTTTGGGATTGGTCAATTTCACTAGATTGATTGTTAAGGAGCCTTCTAACCAACAATAGGTCTCCTTCACAAGGTAAGATTTCTTCCTCGGATTCTAAAACTTCTTCTTCATCTCTTGAAGATGAGGAAGTAGCTTCATCAAGGCTACTATAGTGATCTTGGCCTTTTAAAAGCATGGTTTTCTTGGTGGGACATTGTGAAGCAATGTGCCCACGGCCAAGACACTTGAAACACTTGATGTCACTTGTTTTAGTGTCTTTGGAAGATGCCTTAAAAGATGAATTTTCTTTTTCTTCTTTTTTTTCTTTTTCTTCTTTGGGATAAGGTAGGGAAGAGTGGCCCTCCTTTTTAAAATTCTTGGAATAAGAGGGAGTGGAGTCTTTTCGAAAAGTTTTTCTTGTAAGTTGATGCTCCACTCTTGAACAAAGTTGAACTAGTTCATTCAAATCCCTATAAGGTAAAAGTTCAACTTTGTCTCTTATTTCAAGATTAAGACCACTTTGAAATCTAGAAATTGTGGTCCTCTCTTCCTCCCTAATCCCAGCCCTCATCATTAGCAACTCCATAGATTGCCTATATTCTTCCACACTAGAGGACCCTTGCTTTAACCTTTGAAGCTTATCCATAAGTTCTCGGTCATAGTATGGAGGAATATGCCTCCTTCTTAAGGCACTACGGAGCTCATTCCAATATTGGATTGGGGGCTCATGATTTATTCTCCTTTCTTTTTCTAAGGAGGTCCACCAATACATAGCATGCCCTTGGAAGCTAAGGGTTGCTAAGGAAACCTTCCTATCTTCACTTATTCCATGGCAAGAGAAAAGTTGTTCAACTTTCATTTCCCAATCTAAATAAATTTCAACATTATCTTTGCCATGAAATGAGGGAAGATTGATGTTAGGTTCCCTATTGGAAGACTCCCTATGTCTATGGTGTCTTGGGGGTCTTTGGTAGTAATCATCATTGTGATGACTACTAAATAAGGTATCACTTGGAGGTTGGGTATGATGCCCTTCCTCCTCATGAACACTTGAGTGCATATGCCCCTTACCTCTTGAAGGTTGAGGAGAAGTGACTTTTGGTCTTGACCCACTAGCCTCTCCTCCCACAACTAATCTTTCTAATAATCTTTTTATTTCTTCATTATTCTTTTCCATCTCTCTTTCTTTTCTTTTTAATTCCTCTTCTCTTTTTATATTTTCTTCTTCTTTTCTCCTTAGGTACTCTTTGAGTTGCCTAAGTTCATCCCTAACACTAGACCTAGTACTACGGGAATTATGACCTTGAACACTAGATTGTTCACTCATCTTTGATCAAAAAGGTTTTCACAAAGGTTTTTGAAAAAGGTTTAAAAAGGTTTTCACAAAGAATGAGTGACACAAAAAGGTTTTCACAAAAGGTTTTTTTTCAAAGGTGCAAGATAGGTAGGAAAGGCCTAAGTGCACAAAGTGAACTATCAAAGGGAGGTGGACTACAATGAATCACTTAATAACCAAGCCTTATCAAGTAAAAATCACTAAGCCTTTTCTACTTTTCTTACAAAAACGTTTTGGACACAAACAAAGGTGTGTGTGTGCACGTTACCCCTAGTAGGCAAACAAGCCTTCTAAACGTAATTGCACAAAGAAAAAGAAATCCTAAGCAATTATACTACTAAAGCTTTAAAACATGTAAAGGAAAGCAATTAAAACAAGTTCTAGTCGAGGTCCTAGGTGAAGGTTTTCAAATCACCTTCAACTACACGAACTAAAACCAAGTTGAAGAGGTTTATGAATGGCCAAATTACAAACCAAATGAAAGAAATTAAGGCCAAAAATACAAAGTGGCCGAGAGAGAAAATTAAGCAACAAAACAAGCAAAATAAAGCTCTAAATCTTCAAACTCCTCCAAATGGGTCCCTTCACAATGAACAAATTGGTTAGTCCTCTCCAAGTGTTTGTTCACTCCTTTTGTGTGGTGTAAGTCCCTCCAAAGGCTAGGCTTGGATTCGGTTCACCCCTCCACTCAAATCCACCAAAGGTGTGAAAATTGACTAGAGTGGTTTTGGACCTACAATGAAAATGAAACCAACCCAAAGCAAGAGTTCCAAGGAATAAAAACTGAAAAGGCACAATTAGGAAAGCTAAACTCAAAGAGAATTGATGTAGACAAACAAAAGAGGCCAAAGAAAGACAAGCAAAAATTAAGACTCAATCAAAGAAGGCAAGCACTCAAAGAACAAACTTAGAAAGGCACTAGAATGGGTTTGGTGTTTTGTCCACTTGATTAAGTTAATTTTGTATTTTTAGTCCAGCCAAAAGAAAGTCCCAAAATGAGGTCAATTTGTCATAAGTTCAACTCCCAAACGCAAAGGTAATGGTCCAAGTCCACAAGTCTAGCAACAAGTCCTTTTTGTCCAAGAATTTTTTTTTTTGTTCCTTTGTTTTTGTTGCTCACGGCAATTTGATTTTTAATAGGTCTTGGGTCCGAAATTTTTCTTGTAATTAAGCCCAATTGTTGCTTAGGTTTTGCACTTGTGGTTGGTCCAAAAATTAGGTTAAAATTTAGGAGCAAAATGTGATGACAAGTGGCGGCACTTGATAGGTCTTTAGGGAATCTTTTTAGTGGAATTGTTTGTACTAGTTGGTACAAGTTGTTGCACTAAATTTTCCAGCCAGCTATTAGATTCTTTTAGGGTTTCTTTTAGGCATACAAAGTTAACTAAATCAAGTGAAATGCAAGGGGAAAAAGTGGGCAGCAATTATAATCATGTGCAAGGGATCATTTCACACATGGAAACTCAAAAATTTCAAGGAACATGCTAGGACTATTTAGCATGCATGAATGACTCCTAAAAGCAATATATATGTCACGCCCACTATATCATGCAAGATGGCATATTTTGTTCATGTATTTCATGCAAAGTGTTTGGCACATACATGGAATTAATGAAGACAAAATATAGGAAACAAAAGTGACAAAACTTTAGGTGGATTTAAAAATTAAAAAGCATGTTCTTCATGTTCATGTAAGACTCAAAAATGAAAAAGCATAGCAATGACCTAACATGGAAACCTAAAATGTTAAAGGAAAGTTCACAAGGACAAGTTATGAACTAAAAAGCTATTCGGCCATACCAAGAAGCAAGAAGAAGAGATGACCGAAAGCCAAAAAGAAGACTCAAAAAAATGACTCAAAGACTAGATGACATTACCCTTGAAGAACTATGGCTCTTGATACCACTTGATGGCTTTCTCCTTCCATGGATGACGTCTAGAAAAGGAGGAAGACACGCCCTTGATCTTGTTCACCAAAGGAAAGGCACAAAGGAAGTTTTGAGGGTGGAAAAGGTGGAAGCTTGCGTGAGGATGCTTTAGGGTGGCGGAAGGTGTTTAAGGATTGGTGGTGATTGCTCACAAAGTTGGCTCACTCCAATGGAAGGTGGAGGCCACTCTAGGGTTCCTATTCTCCAAGGGTGGAGATAGGAGTAGGCTAGCCGAAACTCTCCTAGGACTAAGGAAGGATTTTGAGGCACTAAATGGCTCACTCAATATCATATATTCCAAAGTATTTACAAGTGGTGGGGTGTGGGGTATTTATAGGAGAAGTTGCATTTAGGGTTGCATTTAGGGTTGCATGGCCGAAATCTCCAAAGCCAAATGCACTCCAAATGCAATGCTAAATTAACCCTAGATGCAACTTGGTGGCCAAGTTTGGAATCTATGGGATTAGATTGGCTATAACAAGGTGCATGACAAGTCCATGCAACCTTTGCCCACCATTGGGCCTAAGCCTTTCTAATACCAAAAATGGTCCAAAAATGCTACCAAATTGGCGTCACCTCCTTCTAAGATACCCTAGCCCAATTAGAAAAAACCTAATTAACTAAAACACCCCATAATACAAGGGCAAAATAGGAAATACAAAGAAAATAAATCCTATGACTAAAATACCCCAAAATACAAGGGTAAAAATGGAAAACAAAATTTAATACTAGACTACTCTAATTAACCATTGGTGGGCTTCACATGAAGTCAAGGATGGTCCTCCATCACCAACATCAAAGTAAATTCCTATACTAAAGAAATACAATAAAACATAGTGTTCAATCAATCAAAGCCCAAGTGAGAAGCACCCTAGGCCCACCAAGCCCATTGGGCCCACTAAGCTCTGAAGCAGTCAAATCTTCAAGTAATCTCCTGACCATACCTCTAGTGGTTGGGCTTTAGCCCATGCTCTTCCATCAAGAAGACTCTTTCAAATTTCCATGTAGATAAAGGGAATAATATATGATCACTATGTGAGAGAAAGGACCATGCATAAGAGTGTTGTGGATGCGGAAGAAAAGAGTGGGTGACTATAATAGGACTCAAAGGAGTTTTGGATATTAACTTGTGAAATCCCAATGATGGTGTTCATGGCCTGATACTTCTTGTAAATGTAATGGTATATTAATTACAAATTATTATTTTATTGTAATTATGTCGTTGAGTCAACACATATAAAGGGATAATTGGTTATTGTATTTTGTTTTCAAATTAATTAATTTTTCTTAATTTATAACTATTCTTGAATTATATCCTACACTACTAGAAAAGTGTCATTTTCTTGCAAATTTTCCTGCAAAAAAATATTTGCAGAAATTTTTTGCGAATTTCCTTGCAAAAAAAATATTCGCAAAATTTTTTTGCGAATTTTCCTGCAAAAAAATATTGGCAGAAATTTTTTGCGAATTTATTTGCAAAAAATAATTTACAGATATTTCTTACAAGTTTTGCTACAATTTTAATAATCATAGAAATTTTTTTCCATGGTAAAAATTTGTAGAAAATATTGTAAGAATTTTATTTTGTTTCTTGCAAAAATAAATTTGCAAGTAATGTTTACTAAATGGTATAAAAATTTTGCTAGTAACTTTTCCTGCGGATTTTCCTGGAAATTTTAATCTGTAGGAAAAATAAAAAAAATATATATTTAAATTTATAAGATTAATATTTTAAAAAAACTTCAAGTCCCACATCAATTGAAAATAAAACAATTAAAGTGTATATAAGTTGGGGCAACACTTACCTTACAAGTTGATTTATATGGTTGAGTGTTAGGCATATATAATCTACAATCTTAGAATTTAAAAGATTATGTATCACATGTTTGAGGCATGGAAACAAATGCTTCGGATGAATTCATTGTAAGTATTTGAAAGTTGAAAAATTATTGATAGAATTTATAGTAATTTTTTTAAATTTTTTCGTAAAAAATATTCCTGCAAAATTTCTTACGAAAAAATTCGCAGGAAATTTTCCTGCGAATTTTTTTTTGCGAGAAACTTTCTTGCAATTTTTTTTTTCAGGAAACTTTCCTGCGAATTTTTTCCCAGGAAAATTTACTGCAAATTTTAAAATTCACAAAAAAAAATTATCCACGGAGGTATGACCTGCAGATAAAATTTCGCAGGAAAATTTGCAAGAACAACGTTTCCTATGAATTTTTATGAAAAATTTACGGGAAAAGTCGCATGTAATAAGAAAAATTCTAGTAGTGCTAGTAATATAATGTGGATGATTTTTCTTAATTGGTATTCATAGAACGTATACGTTTAAATAAAGTGATAATCAGAAAAGAGTACTATACATTTTATGTTTTAAAAAAATGAAAGTTTTACCTCCATATTTTCAAAGGTTATATCAATAATTATTTTAATTGAATTAAATAATTTTAAAAAAATTATAATTGTTTTATTGTAACTAATGGCATTACATCCATACTAGTTACCTTGACTCTGTGTTACCTAACAAAAATAACATTAATTTAAGAGTTATAAAGTCATACTTATTCTCCCAAAATACTTTGATATTTGCATATTTTTTCATGAATAGAGATATCTTTTCATGGAAGAACATACAATTTTATTAAAGAATACAATTTTTCATTCTTACACTTTTTCATGGAAGATATTTTTTTTCAAGACGCGAGTCAACATCCCTTGTGACTATTAAAATTTTATTTTAGTGGACATATTTACTAGAAAAGGTTCCTTGACACCAGAGGTAAAATTTCTCTACTAGATTCCTATCGAAACTTAGTTCAACAAGTCAAGTCTTTAATCAAACTAAACATTGTTGAGTATTGGCTAACCACTAAGTAAATAATGTTATTTAGTCTAAAGATCATTAATGTGGCATTAGTTTCTTACTCGATAATCTTAAGAGTGTTATCTCCTATTTACCATTTTTACTCATAAAAAAATATTTTTTTTCTTAAAAGAATACAATCTTGCATTCATTCTAAATATCTCTCAAAGTTGGCAACACATTTACTACACCCAAGAAAAAAAAAATTCATTAACTTAAACCCCACCTTACCAAACCAATGCACTTACACTATAAAATCCATTTTGTTCACAGAAAAAAAAAAACAAAAAAAAAACTTTAAAATTCATTTTAGTAAAACCGGATCATAAACTCCAACTATTTTCAACATTCAATTCCAGATCAGGGGCTCCGTTTTATATTTTTAATTTGGATAACCATTTTATACACTGATTTTCCTTTTATGTTATTTTGTCGTCCTAACAGTCCTACGTACACTACTTGTGAGTAGTTTTGGGCAAAGAAGAGACGCATGTAATAGAAGTTGACATGGGAGAATATGTGACACCTTTTATTGCATGAAAAGAAAAATGTGGTTTTGCTATTAATTTTTTTTTATAAATAAAACTAAAACCAAACTGAAACTTTTAAGTAAATATAAAAATATGAATAAAAATTAACTAATAAAGTTTTACCGGAAAAAATAACAATTCACCCAAGCCAAGTGATTGATTGTCAACAGTTAAATAAGTTGTCTAAATAATAAAATAAAATAAAAAATAAACTTACTTTTTCTCCTGTTAAAATAGTATTAAAAAATCATATCTTCAAATATATTTTTTTCACGAACTAATCAAAATGAGTCCCAAGTTAAAAACAAAACTAATTGACTTATCCCAAATGGAATGGCTAATAAATAGTTCATATGTATGTCGATCATAATTTAATAAGAATAAAAGGCTAGGGCTGTTGGTGGATTAAATAAATCCGTGGAAATATAGGGGGTGATATAAAAAGCTTAACTATGAGAAATAAAAATAATGGATTTAATTTGCAATTCTATAAAAAATTATTATTATTATTATTATTATTATTATTATTATTTAATAGTGTATTATCATATCATTTAATGAATACACAATATTTTTCAAGTTACCAAAAATTATAGTTGTAACGACCCGGCTGGTCACTACACACTACACAGTACACCTGAAAACTGGACAGAAAGGAACAAATGTATATATATAGTGTCTAGAATATACATATATACATGGCCCAAGTCTGGCTAGATTCAAATGTACAAAATACATCAATCGCTACTACACCTAGTAGCTAAAACACCAAAACATCCACAAGAATCAAGCTCTATCTTCCAGCTGCAGACCTGTCGTAAGCCACCAACCTATCCCTGCTCTGCTCCCATACGTAGTATGATCATCGCAGTCCAAATCACATGGAAACAACAAGGGTAAGCTAGTGAAAAGAAACAACATACAAATATATAAATTTAGAAATAGTAAACAACTACCGCTATCCGAACATTAATTAGCAATAACAACCGTAAACAACAGTACACATCGATAAATAGTAGTAAACACACAATGCGTCGTCACGCATATCAGCTCAGAGATCTCCTACCACAGCTTAGCCTTACGGCCTACAACAGCTCCTATCAGCACGGAGCACAGCACCGTCTTAGCGGCTATAACAGCACCACAATAGTGGCTAACAGCACCGACTTAGCGGCTATAACAGCACCACAATAGTGGCTAAACACAGCATACCGCTCAGCAATAAACAGCACAGCAAAACAGCTCACAGTACAGCACAACACCAAAATCAGCATACGGCACAGCTAAGTAGTATTCAACACAGCTTACTACTCACAACTCGGCTCATCATTCTAGAGCACAGCCATATTATAAATCAGCATTTAAAATCATCAATAACAGCCCAGCTCAGGATAGCGAGATACATCTATTACAGCTTAACATCATTTTTCAGCATTTACATCTAGTCAGCACAACATATCTATCAATTACATCTCAACTCAGCAATTACAGCATAATTCAACAACTATCAGCATATAATTCAGCTCGACTCAAACAAACAATAAAGTTTAGCATTAGCATCACATATCACAACTCAGCGTTACATCATTAACAACATACCGCACAATACAACTTTTCATCACACGACATTGGCAACATTAATCAGCATAAACAACATTCAGCACAGCTCAGCTTAATAGTACAGCCTATCGTCTTACAGCACTTCTAAGCATCTTACAGCAATATACACCTAACACAGCTCAACATCCTCAAACAGCAATTTCAGCTAGTCATCCCATCATATTCCTCAATTTCGGCTTAGTTCAGCATAAAACAATATTATCAGCAATTCAGCATATAACTTCACATCCTCATACGCGCCCGGCGCACTCATGGTCGCGCCTGGCATGGCACAACCAGAGGGCTCCAGGGTCCAGCGCGCCCGGCGCAAGCGTGCCTGCGCCCGGCGAGACTTAGTCAGAGTCCAAAGCTCTCTCGCGCCTGGGGCAATACCCGATTATGCCCAGCGCAGGCCAGGCAGAGACCTTCCTTGGTCTCGCGCCCAGCGCAAACCAAATTGCGCCCAGTGCCCTCGAGGCAGAGACTCCCAAGGAGTCTCACGCTCAGCGCGACAAGGGCCGCGCTTAGCGCATCACATCAATATCATCATTCAGCTCAATAATCATTCATCACTAACAGCTTAAAACAACATGATCAACACCTAATACGACCCAACCATCTTGTTTACAACTCATCTATCTTGTCAATTTACTCACCCAAACAACAAGAATACACCTAAGCACCTAAAACAACTTTCAACTTAACCAAATCACTAAATGTGAAATGGCAACCATTACAGTAAACAACGCATCAGGAGTTATACTACTCCTACCATGCTCATCCTTATCTCATATGAAAGATAATCAAATTTCTTACAACTCTCATGAAGATACCAAGTCTTAATTCCTTCATCTACCATGTTAAAAATGATAAAAACCGCAACAGCTATAAACAAAGCTAGCAGCTCGACCCCTCTTCACTAAAACAACCATATTTAGAGTTCTAAAACTCCTTTTTGGGGAAAGCTAACATCCAATGCTACAACTTTCATGAAGACTGCAAAGTCACATTCTGAAAAATCAATGCGCGCCCGGCTCAATCCTCAACCAGAGACCTATAGAGATCTATTGCGCCCGGCGTGGTTCTCCCCGAGCCCGGCGCGGTTAACCCAGAAACTTCCCATTTCAAGTCGCGCCCAGCGTGAAGAACTGCGCCCGACGCTAATTCAAACGAGAACCCTCACTTACTTCGAAAATCTCATCAAAACCTGCGAAAACAACCAGCAATCCAACATGCAAACCATCCAAAATACCACATTCTCATCCTGGAGTCCAAAAATACTATCTTTTCACCCATGCATGTAACAATCAAGAAAAACCCAAATTTCTCATGAACCCCAAAGTCCCCAAAAAACTCAATGTGTCACCCAAACAGCCAAGAATTCGAAATCAAAATCAACCACACGAGTTCTTAGACTCATTTCAGCCAAACCACAACAAGAAAACTAACTTCCCTTACCTCGGTGAAGAATCCGAGCTTCGGGATCGCGGAGAATGGAGAAGAAGATGGAGGACGGACGGAGAAAATCAAAACCCGCGCCTCTGCTAGCTTCCAACACAACTCCTCAGCTCCACCACCTAATGGTTCCAGAGAAAGACCAAAGGCAAAGAGAAAACAAAGAAAAATTTGAGAGTGAATGAGAGAAGGAGAAAAGAGTATGAGAGTGATAGTGAGGAAGAGAAAAGGGAACGGATATGGGTCTCACAATAGTAAGTTTATTTTTTGTTATTTTTCAAGTTAAAGTATCATTTAATGAATTTTTTTTTTTAATCCATTCAAATCATTTTACTTACTTTTTCAAGTTACCAACAATTTAATTTGCATGATCATTGATATATTATATATGTTGAATTTGTTTTTATCAAATAGAAATCAATGTAGGACATATTTCCTCCCTTTTTTCTATTAAAACCAATATTTAAACATCTGATTTGGGGGAAAAAAAATTAAAAGCAAGTTTTACGAGAAAAAAAAAATGATTTTAATACTACTTTTAAAATTAGTTTTAGAGTTCAAGATCTAATTTTAAACAGGTTTATATTTCAAAACCTGGTTTGAAACCAGATTTATAATATTTCAAATCAATAATAAAAAAAAATCGGTTCTAAAGAAAAATATAGTTTTAAATATTCATACCAGCTTTAATAGTTAGATTAAAAAAATGCCCACACTATACAGCCCAATTTTTGAGATGTGGATCAGTATTTTATAAGAAACTTGTGGCCCATGCTTCGTGCCAGGCACCGAAGCTAATTTACCATCACCACCTTTTCAAATTGGACCAAATTCCAAAATTAGTACCGTTTTGCTCTTCGCACTCTCCAATTTTTTTATTTTATTTTTTATTTTTATTTTGTATTTTGGTTAACCAAAATAGTCTTCATAAGAATTGCCTTTTTTTTACTGTAAAATCACAAGAAAAAATAGTTTTTAGTATGTAATTAATTTTATTTTTATTGTTTGTGCTTAATGTATATTTTTTTAGTAAATAATTATTAACTTTTATTAGTTGAATAACCTTTTATTCTTCAAATTATGCACTATTGTTTACTTAATAATTTGTCAAAATTTAGTAATGTTCAATACTTAAAACTTTATTGTCAAACTGAAAGTCAGTAGAAAAATTTTACCTCTAACATCAAAATATTTTCCTTGAGTAAGAGCCTAGATTGGATACAAGTTAAAAAAAAAAAAACATTTTTGAGAACTTCTCTAGCACTTAAAATTTAGGTTTAAACATGTATTTTTTTTCTTATAATTTAGTTTTTTTTTTTTTTTTCCGTTCTTGTAAGATTTCTTTTTTCCAGAATTATCCCTATAACTTACACACTTTTAACTTTTAGTTTTTATCTTTTAAATCCTAAAGCTTAAACTAGTATAATGTTTAATCGAAGGTTAAACACTTGGACATAAAATACACTTTAAAGACAATTATTATTAGTCAACAAATGTCAAAACTATAATACCACGATCTCTTAAAAAAAATATTATGAATAAGTGGTAATTATTGTTAAAAAATTATTGATAATTTATAATTTTTGTAAATATGAATTTTAACGATGTAGTTAAGAATTCTCGACCAGTTAAATAAAATTTATCATTTTCAGTTAATTATTTTCCTTTAAGAAATCAATCATGAAAATCATATTAAAAAATAAACAATTATGATACTTTTTATAAACCAAAATGTCATAGTTATTCTTTTCACAATTTTTTTATTTACTCTATCTTTATAGAGGGTTTTTTATACTTTATTTTTCACATCCCTACTATATATATATATATATATATATATATATATATATATATATATATATATATATATATATATATTCTCAAAATATCTCTCTACCCTTCCACTTTCACCTCCTACAAACCTATATCCCCCATTCATGACCTTCTTTCTCTCAATTCTCTCTCTCTCTCCCATCTCTCTCCGATTCTCTCCAAAGTCATCTCAAGCATTCCATGTTTTTTTTCTTTACTTTTTGCAAATCTTACATGAACAAGTTTTTCTGATGTAACGTATACATTACAAAAAGCTAGTTTCTACAATATACTTATTTTTTAATATATTACATATATTAGTTATCGTAATGTAATTATTTTCATATATTACAAAAAAAAAACCAGTTTTTATAATGTAAAAATTAGATTTCAGAAATTAAATATTTTTGTAATGTATTAAAAGATAACTATATTATAGAAATTAATTTTTATAATATATTTGTTTACGGTGGAATTAACCATCAAATCCTGGGTTCTTTTTATTTAGACTAGCATACGAACGTATTTCAGTTTAGGTGCTTTACTGTGTTATCGTGTTACCGCGAATGGAGAGTAGGATGAAAAAGTCTTAGCAACTACTTGTTTCAAAATGTTCTTCGATTAAAACAAACAAGCAATGTTCCCGCATGCAAATAACAATATGAATAGAATGAACAATGTATACATTCGCAATACAAATCATGTTCAAATTACATAATGTTCAAGCATTACAAGATTAAAGTCTATAACTACGTAATTAAAAGGAGAGAAGAGAAAAGAAAGACTACACTAATCCTACTCCTAAAAAGAGAAAAGACAAGTGGCCGAGAAGTAATCATACCCAAAGATGATTCCTTGCATGGAAGCCATATGTGCAGGCAGAGAATGCTTCAGAATTTGGTTAGAGTATGAGTTTTCCGACCTTGAAGAGGTCCGTGATCTTTCTATTTATAGAGACATAATGAGTGGTTAACTCTGTACACGTATACTCTTAATCCCATAACTGCTACCCACTACATTTGCTACGTGGTTCAGAATAATAACTTCTTTAAACCGCTTTTCCCACGTGTTCTTATTCTCTCCTTTGATTTTGATAACCGCTTCTGGCTTTAGCCATTTCCTTGTTCGACTTTTCCGAAGTGCGTTATGTTCGACCCTATCTTGAATGTTTCCATGTGAAGTCTTGTTTCCAGCTTGAATGCTCTCGAATCTCAATTCGACCTTATCTTGAGTACCCCCCTCTAGGACTAGTTATAATTCTTCCATGTATGGTAGTCTTGAGGCAATGCCTTTAGTCAAACCGTTTTCGAGACTCATCACTTCGAGTAGTCTCAACAAATGCCCCCCTAGGAATTCGATCTTGATGGTTCGTTCTAGAAAGATTCGAATTCCTATTTAAGTTCTCTTTAACTGATATCTCTAATAGGAGTATTTTCTTTCGATGAAACCCTACTCTGGCTCGCACTAAAATCAGCATTTAATGTACATGACCGTTGAGGTGACATTAGCTGCATATACGACGCGTGTTTGTCTCTTTTGCTGTTATCAAAATATTTGACAGTCGTTAAAAAAAATTCATTTGTTCAGCCCATTACACTTTAAGCCCATCAGATTTTTTACCCCCTTTATATCCTTTTTCACTCTAGGGTTAACCACCGTTTTCACTATTTGCTTCCTTCACGCTCAAGTCTTCTACTTCTTCCTTTCTCTAGTGCTCCTTTGCTTTCTTCTACCTTTCTTTGGCTAAATTAACGTCCATGGCTTCTTCCGCTGCTTCCACTTCTGCCGCCGTAGCTTCAACGGTGTCCCCTACTACTGGGTCATCCCCAGTTTTTGTCCACAACAATGGCTTCTGCTGCTACAACCACCACCACTGCTGCAACCACTTCTACTTAGGGAGGGGCGTTGCTGATGACTAACGCCCCAGTGCATACCATCCCCGAAGGCAAAGAGACCTTCGTACCTATCCCTGGCATGGAAGAAGCCAGTCTCAAGATTTACAATTCTCAGGTACTTCTTCCCTTCTCTCTTGAGAATGGTAATATTCATGCTTTTTTAGGACCATTCATGGGTCAAAACAAGAAAAAATTTGGTAACACTATGCTTCCAGAGGATTCTTCTGCTTTGCCCTTCATCTACTCGCCCTCTATAGACCTTTCTTTATTTAAAGATACCACTAAGATTTTTCGAGCATTTCCCCCTACCAAGGATAGACATCTTCAATGGTTATTACGCGTGGAAGATGCCATGAGTTCGTCTTGGGTCGAGACGGGGATTTCAGAATTCATTCAGCTTGCAAAGTTTGACCTACATCTCTTCGAGCCCCAAATGTTGCTTTCCGCACTTTTCTTCTGGAACAGGGAGACAAGAGCTTTCGAGTTTCCTTGTGGATTTGTTTGCCCCACTTTGTTAGATATTGCTGCTATCACTGGCTTGTCCCCATTAGGAGATAGGTTTTACCCTGATATCTTCGACGATAAAATTTCGATCAAGGACCTTTCGATTTCTTGGGATAAGAAAACCTATTTAGCTTTCATAAACGCACATATGGGACAACCTGGGTCTTCCGTTTCACCTTCTGAACATATTGCTTTTTTATTATACTGGTTATCTGCTTGTGTTTTCTGCACGCCTTCTCTTCAAGTACCAAAGTACTATTATACTCTTGCGCAAGCCTTACACTTAAAGAAGAAGATTTGTTTAAGTAAACTGCTATTGGCTTCTCTTTACACTTGCCTTGATGAAGCTTCTGAGAGTCTATTTCGCGAATCCGGCCCTCGAAATCTTTCTGGTCCACTTTGGTTACTTCAACTATGGCTCAATGCCATCTTCGAAAAAAAACTTTCCCTTTCTTCGATCTTTAACTCTTCTTGCGAACTCGAAGGGGCTCGACTGACAACTTTAACCCCTCGAAAGCGCTCTGTAAATAATTTTGGAATCTACATAGAGACTATCCTTAACTTCACGGAATTCAGTGAAGACTTGGCTCCGTTTATTCGACCTTCCTTGATAGGTCCTCCTTGGCTTCGACAGAACAACCAAATGGGGGATATTACTTCAGATATGATTGAGACTTGGTTTGGCTTTTTATCATGGGATCTCCTTTTTTCTGGTATGAGGCAAAGAGATGTTCGAGTTTACCCTTACCACCCTCAACTCTTTGCTCGACAATTTGGATTGTGCCAGATGAAACCTCTTCCCCTTCGTCGAAAAGAAGGCATAGACGCTGACATCTGCGTCGAATCTGGGAACTATGAAGAGGTTTTACAATTCATTTTGCGTCCTGACAAGAAACTTACACTTACCCCTTGCAACTTCTCACCTTCTTTCTTAGTTTCTAGATGTTACCTTCGTTGGTGGTGTCAGTACTGTACTGATAAGCTTATCTCTTTCGATATCTTTTTGAAGAAGCTGATCAACTCTCCTCTCTCTTGTTCGCAGGGGCCTAAACAACCAGGTACTTTCAAGAATCAACTTATCATTTATCAATTTGAACAATTTTTTAAGGTTTGTTATCGACCTGATAATGTACACCGCACCATCTTTGACGCTTCTGTGTCCTTATCGAAAATGGTACAACGGAACATACGCTCGAAAAAGGTAATAAACTCTCTCGGTAAAACTAATTTCGAAAAATTTTGTCCAAAGTATATACCTCCTCTTCCAAATGCCCTTTTTGGCCTGGTTAAACATGTATCTCATCCTCCTTGGGTGAAAACACTCGACCCGTTTTACCTTGAACGCAAAGAAATTCCCGTAAAGCGTAAAGTTACCTACGCGCGATGTTCCGTGTACGATTTTCCTCGAAACAAGTGGTGGCCATTATGTTGGGTCAATAACATTAACCCTCCTCCTGGTAAATATTTCTCATTTACTTGTTTTTCGAGTATACCTCGAACCTGTCTCACTTCTTTGGTCCAACCTTGCAGCTGCTATCCCTCAGCGTGTTCCTCGACATCCTAATCCAACTCCCGATTGGGAGAGTGATGAAAATGAAGGTGTTTCGAAGAAAGGTCGAAAAAGAAAAACCGCTGCTGACAAGGTTTCTTTGCGTTCGAAGGTACGGCTTGTCTCGATTGCAACCTTTCTCCATTAATATTCTATTCTATCTCACTCTTTTTGAGCTTCAACTTCACAGAGTATCGAAACCTCACAGAAACAAGAAACCTCGAAAAAGCCAAGAGTGGATTCGGACAGTACCAAAACTGTAAGTAATTTAATTCGAACATCAAGGTTATTCTCATGCTCATATTTCATAATCAATTACTTATCTTTCAATTTTTTCAATTCAGGTCTCGACCACAAAAAAGCAGGACAAGGGAAAAGCGAAGATGGTCTTACCTCTTCCCAAGAAATCCCATCAACCTTCTGGCGGGAAGCTACTCAGCGACGCCATGAAATCTGTTCCAAAGGTATTTCGATTTTTACTTTCATTTACTTTGTATTTTTGATTTATCTAACATTTCCTCAATAGGATATCGAGATTATCCCCTTGGACTCCTCTCAAGATATGTCTCGAGAGATACAGAAAAACGTACCTCTTGTCACTGAAGTAACTCAACAGGTTCATGTTCTCATACCTTTCGACTTCAAATTTTCTGGTGTTTTAACTTAATCTTTTAACTTACCCTTTCATTTCATCAGTTGCCTACCTCCCCAGTGGATGTTGCAACATTGGCCTCAGTTATGGCTTCGATAGAGGTTCCTCTTCAAGCTGAAGAGGATAGGGTTTTCCAGCCAGAGCCTTTGACTCATGTGGAGACGCAACCAGACTCTGCTCAAGGTGAACCCTCTTTTGAATTACGACCTCCCCTGAGTCCACACAAGGGTATATTTCTTTCGACTTTACTTTTTGATATGATAACTTGTTAATGAAGATCTCTTATGTATTTCTCCTTGTGTAGGTTCTACTGAGTCTCCAAGACCTTTTACCACTTCTCCTTCGACCCAAGGAGGTGCTACTTCTTCTGTCCAGGGCTTCTCTTCCATTCCTTCTCCAGATTTCGATTTGATGAGTTTCTTCAACGACGAGGATGAAGATATCAATAGTATCTTCGAGGTCTTGGACAACTGGACTAGTGGCCCTTCTGGGTCAGAAAAAGAAAAATTGCCCACTGTTGAACCAGCTTCTGAAGTACCTTCTTACCAACCCTTGCTCGAATCGTTTCGATTGAAGGCATATGTCGAAGATCTCGATCAAGCCTTCCTTATCCCTGAATTTAAAACAGAAGTTCAACAAATGCTTGATGACCTGCTGAGCTATTCTGACCTTCCTTCTGACATTTCTTTGGAGCTTCAATCTTTTATCAAGCCTTTTAGCCGTGCCTGGGAACTTCGAACTCAATGGTCTACTGCATATCAAGAAGTAGCCCAAATTGAGGTCGAGACTGAAGGAGATCGTGCTAAGCTCGAACAACTCCGAGATGAATTGATTTTCATCAAGAAATCAACAGAAGACATGATCTCTTCTTTGCAGGCTTTGCAAAAGGAGGAGGCTGATATCGAGCACGCGATCGAAGCTTTAAAGCACGAGCTTGATAGAACTCGCTCGAAGAAGGACGGTGTGAAGGTTAAGAGTCAAGAAATCAAGCAACATCAGTCAGGGCTTAAGGAAGAGGGCAGAGCTATTTCTTCTCGACTAGCCAAGACTTTGGAGCAGAAGAAGCACTTAGAATCTCAATGTGCATCTCGCAAGAAAAATTTGGACGAAGCTTATAAAGCTTTCGAGGACTTCAAGAAGCAATTCTTGTAATAATTTGTTCTTCTTTTCTGTCTTTCAGCCTTTTAATTTATCTTCGCCTCATGTTGAACAATTATTCCTCTACTCTCTTATGGAAATGTTTTAGGTATTTCCCATTCATGACTTTGCTTGCACTTGAATTATTTATCTCCTTAATTACGTATGCGTTCTTTGAATATACTTGCTCGACTAAAAAAGGACCTTCCCAATTATATGACCACTTCCCCAAATATCGAGATTTTTGATCCATGGGAAGTATAACTTTTAATACCAATTCCCCAACTCGAAAACGTTGCATTTTTACTTTCTTATTATAGGTTTTCTCAACTCTTTCTTTCTGTTGAACAAGATTCTGTAAGGCCATTAACCTTTCTTCCTCTAAAGAAATCAACTCATCATACATTAAATTCCAATAATCTTCAACAGGTAATTCGTTTTGTTTTTGTATGTGAATTGATTGTAAATTAATATCAACAGGAAGAATAGCCTCATGTCCATATACCAACTTATACGGAGTAGTTTTCGTGGCATCTCGAGGTGAATTCCTGTAAGCCCATAGTATTTGAACCAGCGTTTCGTGCCAGCTTCGAGGTTTATTGGAAATATGCTTTTTGATTAAACCAATCACTACTTTGTTCGCAGCCTCTACTTGCCCATTTTCTTGTGCATAATATGGTGTAGTGGCTATTAGCTTGATTCCTCTCGATTCTGCGTATTGAGCAAATTTTCGACCTGTAAAGACTGTGCCTTGATCTGTAGGAATTGTTTGGGGAATCCCAAATCTTGTAATGATGTGATCTTCGACAAAATCAATTATGTCTTTTTGCTCGACTTCTTTTAAAGGGATAGCCTCTACCCATTTTGTGAAGTAGTCTATGGCGACTAGTATATACTTGTGGTTCTTCGAGGAAGGTGGGTGTATTTGGCCAATCAAATCCATTGCCCATCCTCGAAATGGCCAAGGCTTGATAATCGAGTGCAACTCACTGGCCGGCACTCTCTGTATCGGTCCATGTTTCTGACACTCTTCACAACTTCTTGCGAATTCGATACAGTCCTTGATCATAGTTGGCCAATACAAACCTTTTCTTGATAATACCCACTTCATTTTCTTTCCAGCTTGATGTGCTCCACAAATACCTTCATGTATTTCCGCCATTGCTATGTAGATCTCATCTTTCCCCAAACATTTGAATAAAACTCCGTCGAAACCCTTTTTATACAATTCATTGTTCAGTAAAAGATAACTAAGGGCTTGAAGTTTAATCTTCCTTTCTACCTTTAGGTTGGGATTTCGCAAGTATCCGATCAATTCGCTTCTCCAATCTTGCTGACTCACTGAACTAACATTTATAATTTCTCGGTGCTCCACCAATTCATTTTCTGTGTGGATTAAATACTCAAGACATTCTTCACTTACTTTATACCCTGAGGCTGTTTGGGCCAACCTATTTGCAATAATATTTGAGCCTCGAGGAATATGTTGTAATTCGACTTCATCAAAAGTGTTAAGTAATTGCACGACTCGATCCTTTAATTCAATTAACCTCTCATTTAAGCACTTATATTCTTGTGTTAATTGTTTGACAACTAATTGTGAATCCCCTCGAATCAACACATTTCGAGCACCCAACTCCATTAATATTTCGAGTCCAGCTATCAACGCTTGATACTCAGTTTCGTTGTTCGAATACTTTTTGTTCATTTTAAGTGACACTTTTGTCGGCAATCCCTGAGGGTTTAGGATTAAAAGACCTATTCCAGCACCTGACTCATGTTTCGATCCGTCAAAATATAATTGCCATGGTTTCGTGGTTAAGTATAAAATCTCTTTTGACTCATTCGAGTGATCAGCGAGAAAATCTGCGAGTACTTGACCTTTAACTGCTTTTAGTGGTTCAAAAGTAAGTGAATATTCAGTTAATGCAAGTGCCCATTTACCAACTCGAGAATGTAAAACAGGTTTACACAACATATACTTAATCACATTACTTCGACAAAATATTACAACATCACGAGTCCTAATGTAATACTTCAACTTTGTACAAGCAACATATAAACTTAAACACAATTTCTCTAAAGGAGAATATCTAATTTCTGCTCCTACTAACATTCGACTTAGATAATAGATGACTCTCTCGATGCCATTTTCATCTTCTTGTGCCAGCATGCCCGCAATAGTCGAATCACTAGTTGAGATGTACAACTTCAGTTGCTTCCCTTCAGAGATTGGTGCGAGTACTGGAGGATGAGCCAAGTACTCTTTGATGTTATCGAATGCTTTTTGGTGATCTTTATCCCATCGAAATTCTTGTTCCTTTTTTAAACGTAAAAGAGGAGAAAAGATTTTAGTTTTACCAGACAAGTTCGATATGAATCTTCGCAAAAAGTTCACTTTACCTAGGAGAGATTGAAGTTCCTTTTTGTTCGATGGAGGTTTAGTCTCCATAATAGCCTTCGTTTTGTTTCGATCCACTTCAATTCCTTTCTGGTGTATGACAAACCCCAGAAACTCTCCTGCTGTAACACCAAAAGCACATTTTAGTGGATTCATTTTCAAACCATGTTTTCTCATTCTCTCGAACGATAATTTTAAATGGTTTAGATGATCCTCTTTTCGTTTCGACCCAACAATTATGTCATCAATATATACTTGTACAAACTTACCAATTAGATCATGAAATATTAAATTCATTGCCCTCTGATAAGTAGCACCAGCATTTTTTAATCCAAATGGCATCATCACCCATTCATAGACGCCTAAGGCACCTGGACATCGAAAAGCAGTTTTCGACACATCGTTAGCTGCAATATAAATTTGGTTATACCCAGAATAACCATCAAGCAAACTCATAATTTCATTACCTGCAGCGGCGTCTATCATGTTTTCAGCAATAGGCATAGGATATTCATCCTTGGGCGTTGCTTTGTTGAGATCTCGAAAATCAATGCAGACTCTGAGTTTTCCATTCTTTTTGGTCACAGGCACAATATTCGAGACCCACTCAACATATCTTGCAGTTCTAATAAACTTCGCTTTTAGCAGTCTTTCAATTTCTTCTTTAATTTTTTCGACTACTTCAGGGGCAAATCTTCGAGGGTTTTGCTTAACAGGTCTCTTTCCAGGAACTGTGGGTAACTTATGTTCCACCAATTCTCGATCTAATCCTGGCATTTCCTCGTAATCCCATGCGAAGCAATCTTTATACTCTTGTAAAACTCGAAGCAATTCCTCCTTTAGATTTCCTTGCAAGAACTTGCTCACGTAGGTTACTCTTCTAGCCTCACCAGTTCCTAAGTTTACCTCTTCAAGTGAATCCTGAGATTCTAACTTATATTCCTCTTTCTCCGTTCTTTCGAATCCTAACGGTGAGTCGTCGAAGATACAATCCAACTTGGGATCTAGCTCTTGCTCTTGGTTTTCTGTTGTTTTTTCGACCGCGTGGCCTTTTCCGTTCCCTCGATCTTCTTCTTTGCTCGAGACGTCTTGGTCTCCTTGATTTCCTTTTTTTTTGTTTTCTTTTTCGTTGGAAACTCCCTGGTCTCCTTGATTTTCTATTTTTTGTTTTTCATCGGCCCATGTGGCCGTACTGTTTTTATCAACTTCCTTCAAAAATGCTTTTTCACTTTGCACTTCTTCGGCCATATTGGCCGTTCGATCGGCTACGTAAGCCGATATTCGAGCTAAAAAGCTCGAGTAAGGATCTTTATCCTTCATTCTTCAAGTGGAGCCGAATCCTTCTCGGCTCGAATCACAAAACCTCTCCTTACATCCCAGCAAAACATCTTCTTAATGCCTTCTTCTTCATCCATCATTCTAGAATTGTAAGCATCGAAAGGTTTAGTTTTCGCAAACGCTGTCAGTTGTTGGTCCACGAAATACATCCCAACTTCATAGGTTTTCTGATCAGCTTCAAGCATCTCTAACCCTTCATCATCATTCCAAAAAAATATCTTTTGGTGTACAGTGGATGGAACAGCTCCTACTCCATGAATCCATTCTCGACCTAGCAGGACGTTAAAGTTTGCCTTAGATGGCGTTACTAAGAACATTGTAGTCCTCCTCACACTTCCAATTTGTACGTCGAGCAGAATCATACCTTCAGGCTGAGAAGACTTTCCGGCATAATCCGAAATCATTATGTTGTGAGGTTTTAAATCCGCTAAGGACTTTCCAAACCTCTTCAGCATTGTCTTGGGTAGGATGTTCACAGCTGCCCCTCCATCAACAAGAACCTTATTTACCTCTTGCCCCTCAATCAACAATGTCAGCAATAAAGGCTTGAGGTGTCCTTTCATCTCCTCAGTAGGAGAATCGAACACAGCAGTGTTAAACTTGGGAATAACCCTTGATATTTGGTTAACCCATACGATTTTCGACTCATAATTGGGGTCCTCGAAGAAGTCCTCTCGATGGATATCTTCTTGTTCATTCACAGCTTCCATGGCTCCAGCATACTCAGTTGGTAAGATCGAAACTACCCCACAAATGTCCTCTAAAGAATCCTCGAAGCCACTCTCGAAGCAATCAGTGATCATGTCCTCATCATCGTCAACGAACTTTTGAGATGACTCTCCTCTCTGGGGAACAGGGATCGAAAAACGATTTCCTTTTACTCCTTCAAAAGTAGCTTTCCGCATCCTTTGCTGTCTTCTCCACTGAGTTTTACTCAAATTGTTGAAAGGTTGTCGAAAGCCACGACCATAACTTCCCGTTGGGAATTTCCCTAAATTTCCTTGCACTGGGTTCCGTGGATAAGCCATCACTTGTTTCCCTCGACCTATTCCTCCGACCATAGGTCTTGGCGGTGCATTCCATTTGCCAATAGGCACATTAGCATTTGGAACAAAAGTGTTACCAAACCTCGATGAATTATACATCTCCATCTTTCCTACTGGAGCGTTATATTGAGGCATGTGAACCTGCCTCATAGTTAACCCAGCATTCAACCCGACGTTGGGCTTAGGCTTTTGTCGAAGGTTTTCAGCCTTATAATTCATCATCATATCTGACTCCTCAAAAGCCTTAGCAGCAGCCCTATCAAATACAGCACTACATCGAGGGCATAACATCACTTCTCTATCAGCTTCTTTCTTTTTCGACAAGAAATCAACTAAGCTATCCCCCTCTTTAGGATAAATGGGCTCCTGCTCCTTAGCAAAATCTTCCATTAGTTCCTCGAGCTTCTCATCAGAAATGGGCTCAATATTGTCATCCTCTTCGACAGTGACATCCACCATATTGATCCCTCCTATCGAGACTGGCTCGACATATCCAGTATGAGCAGCAAATGGGTCTGTGTCCACTTTCATATCTTTCTCCTCAAAAGAAAGGCGACCATCAGTAATTGCCTTTTCGATAAAATCCCTGAAACGCACACAATTGTTAGTCCAATGACCATACATATTATGATATTTACAAAATTTCTTTCCTTTTCTTTGCTTGAATGGGGGAATTTTATGATTTTCTGGGAGTATGATTTGTTTATCTCTTAATAAAATATCAAATATTTTTTCCGCTTTCGTTACATCAAAACTATACTTCTTACTCGAATTACCTTCTACATTATCTCCTGGTTTTAACATTTGACACTGATACGTATGGCCAGGGTGTAGTTCTGCTAAGTTGATCTCAAACTCCTCACTCGAGACTTCACAATTAGAATCTTCCCCAAGATCTGAATTTTCTAAATACGCTACCTTCTCCTTTCGAACAAATTTGTCAAATTTTCTCAACCTTTCTTTTTCTAGTTTAATTTGTTCGATCCTTCTCACTTTTTCAGCCAGTTGGGCCATATCCCTCAACTGTTCGTTTACTAACTTCTTGCGTATCGAGAAATCTAACCCTGTCGCCGCAATCCTAACTAGTTCATGTTCAGGTATATTGGTGTAACATCGAGATTTTAATTGCCTGAATCTATTCAAATAGTCATCCAAAGTTTCATTATCTTGTCTTTTGATATTCATCAGATCGACTATACTAACTTTTGTTTCCTCTCTAAAGAAGTGTTCATGGAAACTACCCTCTAACTGTACCCATGTGTGTATCGAATTAGGAGGTAAGGTAGTAAACCATGTAAAAGCATGTTTAGTCAATGAACTAGGGAAATATTTCATTTTTAAATATTCGTTATTTGCTAAATCTCCACATTCGACTCCATACCTAGCTATGTGTTCAACTGTTGACTCAGTCAATTCTCCTGCAAATTTCGAGAACTTGGGTACTTTTACTCCTCGGGGTAGTTCTGCTTGGGTAATATAATCAGGAAAAGCTGACACAAAATATGGGCGTTCGTTTCGACCTACATCGAATCCATGCCTATTTAATATTCTTTCCACCATCTGGTCTAAATGATCATTGGGATTCCCATTAGGTCGAATTACATTCTGAAAATTTCCATGCCCCCCAAGGTTTTCTCTGTCGTTCAAGTTCGCACTCATGGCTCTCGAAGGTGTTCCCTCACCTAGTTTATCCCTTATTTTGTTTATCAATTCATACAGGGGAGTCATAATGTTATGCATTTGAGTTGACAACAAATTGACCATGTCATGATTACTATGGTCCATTTGCTGTCTAAGAGCCATCATAGCCTGGTTACTAATTCCAGTGGGTACGTAACTGCCTTGTCGAATTAACGAACCTTCCTGACTCGTTCCTATATGTTGATAGGGGTCTTGCATAACAAACCCCATGCCGTTTGGTCCAGGATTATATCCCTGTGGGGATATATGCATTTGGGGATTAGGCCCTATCAAGGGTACTGGCATATCAGCATGTATAGGTTGGGTACTTCGCCAATTAGGTGGCATACCCCAAGGATACTCCCTCGTGACATCTACCAGTTCCTGAGTTACATTATTTGGCCTTGCTGTGTTTTCGAGTAACACAGGAGGAGACCTTGCCCCCCCGGTCACATTAGTAGCACTATCAGGATTGGGGTTAGGCTGTTCTACATTTGCATTATTATGGCTTGCATTCGGATTATTAGACGTAGACATAGTTCTCCCACTCCTTAATCTCATGCAATTCACACACCTAAACTAGTCCAATTATGTTCTGAATTAAACGAGTCCCACCAGGCGTGCCAATTTGTTTACGTGGAATTAACCATCAAATCCTGGGTTCTTTTTATTTAGACTAGCATACGAACGTATTTCAGTTTAGGTGCTTTACTGTGTTATCGTGTTACCGCGAATGGAGAGTAGGATGAAAAAGTCTTAGCAACTACTTGTTTCAAAATGTTCTTCGATTAAAACAAACAAGCAATGTTCCCGCATGCAAATAACAATATGAATAGAATGAACAATGTATACATTCGCAATACAAATCATGTTCAAATTACATAATGTTCAAGCATTACAAGATTAAAGTCTATAACTACGTAATTAAAAGGAGAGAAGAGAAAAGAAAGACTACACTAATCCTACTCCTAAAAAGAGAAAAGACAAGTGGCCGAGAAGTAATCATACCCAAAGATGATTCCTTGCATGGAAGCCATATGTGCAGGCAGAGAATGCTTCAGAATTTGGTTAGAGTATGAGTTTTCCGACCTTGAAGAGGTCCGTGATCTTTCTATTTATAGAGACATAATGAGTGGTTAACTCCGTACACGTATACTCTTAATCCCATAACTGCTACCCACTACATTTGCTACGTGGTTCAGAATAATAACTTCTTTAAACCGCTTTTTCCACGTGTTCTTATTCTCTCCTTTGATTTTCATAACCGCTTCTGGCTTTAGCCATTTCCTTGTTCGACTTTTCCGAAGTGCGTTATGTTCGACCCTATCTTGAATGTTTCCATGTGAAGTCTTGTTTCCAGCTTGAATGCTCTCAAATCTCAATTCGACCTTATCTTGAGTACCCCCTCTAGGACTAGTTATAATTCTTCCATGTATGGTAGTCTTGAGGCAATGCCTTTAGTCAAACCGTTTTCGAGTCTCATCACTTCGAGTAGTCTCAACAATATTATAACATAATTACGTTATAGAAATTAGTTTCTATGATGTTTTAGAACATAACCACATGACAGAATGAGTTTCAACAAAAGAGTATTTCAATAAATAAATAAAAATAAAAGAAAAGGGGTGTGCGAAGAGGAAAAGGGGGTGTGCGAAAAGAACTCTTTAGAATTCTAGCCACTACACTACCCTTTCATATTTCTAAGCCCATGTTCAGAGTATAATGATTGGGATCGTAGAAGTTTCTGGGCCCCTTTTATTTGTTTTTATTTTTATTTATTTTTATTTCTTTTCTTTTTCAAGATTTGCATCAGTTTTATGAGTAATTTTAAACATATGTTGCTTTTATATTACCATATAAATAATGCTCTGAGCCCTAACCTTCCTTACCGACGAAAAAGCATACGTATAATGTTTTTATTATTGTCTTTCTTTAGGTACATACCACTTATATTTTTTATTAGACATTTTTTTTCCTCTCTCGAGACTATTGCTTACACTAATTAACTCACCCACTCAATGTCTTTCAATATATTTTAAAATTATTTTATTCACAATCCACAAAGGTGATTGGGCTTAAATATATATATTTTAAAATTAATTTTAGTTTTAGCTCCGATAAAAAATTATTTAATCCTTAATTTTATAAAAATACATGTTTCTAATTTCATTATTAATTATGGATTTTGTTTTACTAAGCAATGGCAGGACAAATAAATCACTCATACACAACATATTATGTCATGTGATCACTTAACAAGAACAAAATTAAGAAAAATTAGAAATAAGTATTTTAAATATACTTATAATATGAAAATTTACTAGTTATGTGTAAAATCTAAATTGAAAATCGTCAACCACATAGGTGTACCAAAACAAGATTATTTTAGCTTAATTAGAAATCATGATTACGTAATTATATTTATTAGAGTTAAAATATGAAATGTGTCATACACCGATTAGAATTTGATATATTAAGACATATTGAGTAGTTATAAATGAAAAAGATTTACTTATCTAATATCTTAAAATTTTGAATTTAGATATGATATCAAACTTACTTATATAATTTATTCATTATCCATGAATCAAGTGTTTAACTCTGACTCAAAAATATTAAATACTCAAATGAAATCTTCATTAATAATTTTACTCATCTCAAATGAAATTGTTTCTTATATCTTATAAATTATACCAGTGGTTCATAAATAAATAAACAATTCAATTTGAAAACTTAATAATAAATGGCACATGATAGTCCCCACCCAAATATATGCAAAGTGAAACGTGTTTGGAAAACAATCAGACACACGATGATGAGGTATCCCGGCAATATATTATTCTTTCTACCATCTTGCTTCCAGGTGAATTCTATGTATGGCTCATGGGAGGTACTCCATCTCCATGTTAAATAGAAAATTAGCGATTACTACACCAACAACAAAATCAATTGAACTTTTTTTTTAATATATTCATTTTGGTAAAAAAAAAAAAAAAAAAAAAAGTTCATTAGGAAATGAGATCCTCCTGTAATATTATCTGAAAGTTAGAACAATCCACAAAAACCGTAATTGTTATTTAATAAATACCAAAAGTTAAAGATTATGAGCAAGAATCGAAGTTCAATTTTGGTTCCATGTTCTTACAGAATTACTCAATTTTTAAACAACTCCTTATGCAATGTCTAGATTTAGACTTTTGAGCTTGTTAATAAGGATTCTATTCTTGACCTTATATGTATGAAAGAATTTTGATAGAATAAGTAAAATACACTTCAATAATCTCTATTCTTAAAAGAATCATTCTCTGATTATAGACGGAGGAATATTTTTCACGCACACAAAATAATATACAAAGAACTTTTAACAAAGTCTACTGTTTAAAAAATTAATAAAGATGAATTGATGATCATATTCATTAGTAATCATTAAAATTCCCCCTTTTTTTTGTTTTTTGGTGAAATTGTCGAAACGTATAGAAAATATAGATAAATTATAATGATCTGTTTTATATATACAAATAAAAAGGATCAACTAGGTTGTGATATTTCATTCATATTTACAAACAAGTCCTTGTAATTTATCAAATTATAATGACAATTAGTGAGTAGTAACTCAAATAAAATATATGATTTTGATAAAAAAATCTTTTAAATTTAGCCAACATTGGATGCAAATTTTATATAATTGAAAACAACCTTACGTAATTGAAAGGATGAAGTAAAGAAGCAAGTTGGGTTTGAAAGGTTCTCTCAAGAGTTGGAAAGTGCAAGGATATATGAAGGTTATTCTCTTAACTCTTTAAGAGTGGAAAAAAGTTCTTTAGACTCCAATTAATGGAACCTCATGGGCCTGCATATACATACATGCGATACACTGTCACATGGTCCTAATGAATCTATCAAAGTAAGAAGCATGTGAACAGCAACAGAGGAGCTAGAAGGCATCATGGTTTACCCTATTAAGTTAGACAATTGGGCTTTTCCTTCTCTCTTTCACATGCCTTCAACTCTTACACCCTTTTAGATTAGACAATTTACACCATCACCCTCACCCCTTCTCTTCTTATCTTGTCTCAATTCATAATTTATGCTTCATTAATTTTCCTTCTTGGTATATGCATCAAATATACATGTATAAGACATAAGACATTTGGGTCTCATCAACTGATTCAGAGTTGCTCATGTCAATTAGGGATATCGCAATTAAGTTCTGAGTATATAGTTATGTTACTATAATAATTATATTCAATTCGAATATATATGCTTATTAATTTCAATGAAAAGATGTAAATGATCTCTACTAAAAAGAAATATGTAAAAGAAATTGAGAAATTCACAGATGTTTCTTTATAATATATACAAACTTGTTACTACGTGCCAATTTATACATTAGATGTTTTTGTTTGGGTAGGGTAACTAGAATTTATAATTCTGCCACGTGATTCATGTTTAGTTTAGGTTTTTTCAAAATGTGTAGCTAGAAATGTCGGAGCAATATAGCTCTAATTAAGAAGACCCATGGCGTTCTTTTTATCGATAGCTTTTTTGTTAAAAAAGAAAAAAGAAAAAAAATAATTAAAGTTAGACATGTATAAGAGTTAGACATCAGCAGTACTGCAGTAAATAAATTGGTTTGAGTGTACAAGTTTGTCAACTTTAAAATTTAGAACATATAAACTGCGATAGTACAGAAATTCTAAAATTTAATAAACGTAAAATTTTTAAAAATATATAATACACAAAATAATAAAATTAAAAATTTGTCAAATTAAAATAAACGTGCATATTAAATATATAGCATAAATCTTTGTCATAGTTAATTTTAATTTGAAGTGTGAGATAAAATTTTATAAGTTAAATAATTAATCATCTTACGATGAATGTTATAGGATATGTTAGCACCTTTTCTACACATGATTGACCCTTGAACTTGAAGTTGGTTTTCAAAAGACTCATTTTTTTTAAATTTTTTTTCATTGTTTTCCTAAATAAACGTTGGTGGCAACTCTTTTTTCTTAACATATTTTTGTTGTCCTGCTGCAAACATGATTGTGACACAAACTAATATATATGATGTTAAGAGTGCTTTTGATAAACATTAAGATACATGATACAGAGTACATTACAAGATAAATGTTCAAGTTCTTAGACAATTTTTTATTTACATTGTTTGGTAATAATGGACAACACAAATGAAGTAATGTTAAATTTATTACAGTGTATTTGTTTGTTTAAACTTTTTTTATAAAAACATTTTTTTATAAATAAAACAAGAAATTTATTACTTTTTGACGTGTTTGCTTAAACTTATTTTTTAAAATAAGTAGCTTAATTTTCTAGTTTTTTTAAGAAGCAACTCTTACTTGCTTCTTAAGGAATTTATTTTTTTTACTAAAAGTAGTTGTTTTAAAAACACTTTTTTTAAAATTTAAATAAATGGAGTCAATATCTTTTTAATAGTAATTATTATAATGAATTATTATTATCTTAATGGGAGTAATACTAACAAGAATTATTCTAATTACGATGACAATGATGGTGGTGGTGGTGATTGTAACACCCCGAATTTTCTACTAATACAATATTAATTATTATTTTTTTATATTTATGAAGATTATTTTCTTATAGTTATTTTAGTTAATTAAAGGGGTTTTATAGAATATTGTAAAGGTTTGTAATAATTTAAATTATTTATGAAAATTTTTATATAAAATTATGTTTTTTTAGGCCCAAAACGGACTGTTCCAAAGTGAAACAGGCCATTCCAAGATTCTAAAAATGCCTAAAAAGTTTAGTTGGAAACGGGCCGTTCCAATTATGGTCAATATGTGTTAAAATGAACCCTAGAACAGGCAGTTCTAATTTGAGAACAAGCCGTTCTGATTTTTGAAAACAGAATGTTCTGATTTTAGAACGGACCGTTCTAGTTGAAAATTTTACATATAAACGAATGACACTAGAACGAGCAGTTTTGGATTCAGAACGGACCGTTCTGGGTACCCCTGAATGCCTATAAATAGGAGGCATAGGGTGAAAAAAAAAATTATAACTGAGAAGGTAAAGTCTTAGAGAGAGAAAGAGAGAGAGAAAAATAGAAAGAAAGAGGGAATCCAGAGAAAGAGATTAGCAAGGTTCTGCTCTAGTTTCAGCTCCTGCTTATCGAGATAAGCGGGGAGTGAGAAACCTCGCTCGGGGGAATAATTATTGGATAGTCTGATTGTCGGATTGACCCCGAATCCCTTGCCTGTTGCATGCTTCTAGGAACATGCAAAGTATTAATGTGTTCTGTTTTATTTTCTGTTTGCTCTACTTTGTTCCTTGTTGGAAGTAATAAATGAATATGTAGTTATTGTTAAAAATAAATAAGTTTTAATATGAATAAGAATGCTCTTGTGGATTCCTGTGCAGACCTCATGAGGAATAATTATGACATGACTATGTGAAATATGCACAAATGACATGAGACATAAGAATGGACTATTGAGACAAGCTATGATTGTGAGAATATGAAAAATGATGACATGATGTACTAAATGAAATTCTATAATAGGTCAAATGTTGAGTCAATGAAATAATGAATGTATGACATGCATCATATACATATATAACTCCAGGTGTGCCGCTGAGGCCGCATACCAGTGATGTAACCAGCTAACCAGGTGTACCTTAGGGTCACTAGTGATGTAACCAGGTGTACCTTAGGGTTACTAGTGATGTAACAAGCTAACAAGGTGTACCTTAGGGTCACCAGTGATGTAACAAGCTAACAACGTTTACCTTAGGGTCACCAGTGATGCGTAACCAGGTGTACCTTAGGGTCACTAGTGATGAAATGTGAAACTTTCGTTTGGCGCCACATGCATGCATTTATGAGTCAAGTCCATGACATCATAGCATGATAAGTGAGTGCACATGTGATACTGATCATGTATGGGTATTGTTTATATGTGATTAGTGTTTATGACTTATGATTGATGTGTGTGCTATCTAACCTTTATTTCTACACCTGAAACTAAGTGAGATGTTTCTCACTCCCTTGTTGTTCTTGTATATGTTTAAATTATGTTGCAGGTAATCATCATCATGAGGATGTTGGTGATAAGGCTTAAGGTTTCAGTTGGGCATGCTCTGATAGGATATGTGACATTGGGGCATAACTAGGCTTAGTTCAGGATGTTATTGTTTTGAAAGCCTTAGTTTTCTTTTCTTTTGTAATTTTAAACGTTCTTAATAAAATACCAAAATGTACATCTTTGTCATATTTTTTTTATTATATGATTTGGAAGTTATAAATTAATTCCTAACTATGAGGCACTGCCACCTTTGCTTGAATTAATCTATATTTTCCTTTATATGATTTCTTGAGTTTTGATACTTACATGTTGACTTTTTATGATTTATGAGTTACGAATGTGAATCTTCTACCTTATGATATTTGAGACAATTGTTTTATCCAAGAAATATGTTATCAAACTATGAAAGATTTTATTTACTCAAAAAGAAAAAAAAATTATTGTTTACATTTATTGTGTACTAATGTTGGGGTAGAGGGTGTCACATTTAGTGGTATCAGAGCAGATCGATCCAATCGACCGTGAGTTATGAGTTTACTATGCTTATTTGGTAGATGAATGATGGATTGAATTGATTGTGAAACTTATTGGTATGCTAATGTGATGATTGATTATATCTATTAATTCTACTATTTTCTTAGATTATGGTTGGTAGAACTGATCGTGCGATTACTGATGCTCTTCAAGCATTAGCACAAGCTATGAATAATAACAATAGGGCTAGAGTCGCTCCTAACTAGTTGGAGCAATTTTAGCGAAATCACCCACCTACCTTTAAAGGAGGATATGACCCAGATGCTGCTATGAATTGGCTAACGAAGATCGAGAAGATCTTCAATGTCATGGATTGTGCCCTCGCTCAGAAGGTGAAGTTGGTCACCTTCATGTTGACTGCTGATGCCCACTTTTAGTGGGAATGAGCACTTCGAAGGATGATTGATGGAGGGGTGCACTTGAATTGGGACAACTTCAAGAAGGCCTTTCTTGAGAAGTATTTCCCGGATGATGTGAGGAGTCGGAAAGAAATGGAATTCCTTGAGCTGAATCAAGGGAACAACACAGTGGCAGAATATACTGCCAAATTTGATGCTTTGGTTCGTTATTGTACACACTACCATGGTGAGAGGGTGGTGAAAGGGCTAAATGCATAAAATTTGTAAATATTCTGCGTCCTGAAACTGCAATTAACTATCAGGAGATATATCACTTTCCCACTTTGGTCAATAAGTGCAGCATTTATGATCGTGACAACCGTGCTCGTGTGCTTTTTATAAAGGAGTTGGAGGTCTTATCCGTGCTGTGAGTTCTAGTACTTCGGGTAGGAATAAGCCTTACTCCGCTCCTACTAGATTTCAAGAGAGTAAAGTTGCTGCTAATGGAAGCAAGTCATTTACTAGAGGATCCACTGTTAGTGCTACTAGAAGTGTTGGAGGGTTTGTGTCCACTCCTTCAGGAAGATGTGGGAAGTGTGGACGTATTGGTCATAATCAATCTGAGTGTCGTGACAAGGAGGTTACCTGCTTCAATTACAGTGGTAAGGGTCACATCAGCACCCAATGTCCTGAACCACCAAGAACACATGTTATTGGATCAGGTTCGCAAATTGAGCGTCCAAAAACTGTAGGGAGAGTATTTGCTCTTAGTGGTGTTGAAGTTGCTCGGTCAAAAAATTTGATACAAGGTACTTGTTTCATAGCTGAGACTCCTTTTATTGTACTATTTGATTCTGGTGCAACTCATTCCTTTATTTCTGTCTCTTGTGTCCAAAAATTGAATTTGCTTGTGTCTTTGTTAGATTTTGATTTAGTTGTTGAAACCCCTACTAATGGTCCTGTGACTACATCCCTAGTATGTTTGAAATGTCCTTTGACAGTTTCTGATAAGCAGTTTCTATTTGACTTAATTTGTTTGCCTCTTAGTCAATTAGATGTAATTCTTGGTATGAATTGGTTATCTTCCCACCATGTCCTTTTAAACTGCTTTGAGAAATCTATTTCCTATGGTGAATGTAAGAGTACGAAATTTCTTAGTGCTGCCGACATTGAAACTTGTTTAAAAGAAAATGAAAGAGTGTACATGATCTTAGCTTCCTTAACCCTTGAGACTGATAGTAAGTTAGATGAGATTCCCTTAGTGAGAGAATTCCCAGAAGTATTTCCTAAGGATGTGTCTAGTTTACCACCTGAGAGAGAGATTGAGTTTAGCATAGACTTAGTGTCAGGTACATCACCTATATCTATAGCACCCTATAGGATGTCCCCTAAAGAGTTAGTTGAGCTTAAGAAACAAATATAGGAACTACAAGGGAAACAATTCATTAGGCCTAGTGTCTCACCTTGGGGAGCGCCTGTTTTATTGGTTAAGAAGAAAGATGGGAGCATGAGGTTGTGCGTAGACTATAGGCAACTGAATAAAGTGACCATTAAGAATAAGTATCCCTTACCTAGAATAGATGACCTTATGGATCAACTAGTTGGGGCTTGTGTGTTTAGTAAGATAGATTTAAGGTTAGGATACCATCATATTAGAGTGAGAGCTGAGGATGTTCCTAAGACTGTCTTTAGGACCCGCTCTTGGTACTATGAATATTTAGTTATGCCTTCTGGTGCGACTAATGCACTTAGTGTTTTTATGGACTACATGAATAGGATCTTTCACCCTTACTTGGATAGATTTGTAGTGGTTTTCATAGATGATATCCTAGTGTATTCCAAGACTAGGGAGGAGCATGTTGAGCACCTTAGGATCATTCTTCAAACCCTTAAGGAGAAGTAGTTGTATGCTAAATTTTCAAAATGTGAATTTTGGTTGGATAGTATGAACTTTCTAGGACATGTGATATCCAAGGGTGGGATAGCTATACATCCTGCTAAGGTAGAAGTTGTGTTAGAGCGAAGTACACCTAAATCAGTATTTGAGATTAGGAGCTTCCTAGGACTAGCCGGTTATTACAGAAGGTTCATAGAGAATTTCTCTAGGCTAGCTCTTCCTTTAACTAAGCTGAGAAAGAAGGACCAACCTTTTGTGTGGGATTCTAGGTGTGAGGAAAGCTTTCAAGAGTTTAAGAGAAGATTAACTAGTTCCCCTGTGTTAGTGTTACCTGATCCTAGTAAGACTTTTGAGGTATTTTGTGATGCTTCTAAATTGGGTTTAGGAGGAGTGCTTATGCAGGAGGGTAAGGTAGTAGTCTATGCTTCTAGACAACTTAAAATTCATGAGCAAAACTCCTACCCATGACCTTGAGTTAGCTGCAATAGTATTTGTACTTAAGTTGTAGAGACATTACTTGTTTGGGTCTAGATTTAAGGTTTTTAGTGACCATAAAAGCCTTAAGTACTTGTTTGACCAAAAGGAATTGAATATGAGGCAGAGGAGATGGTTAGAGTTCCTTAAGGATTACGACTTTTAATTGAATTATCACCCCGGCAAAGCTAATGTTGTAGATGACGCTTTGAGTAGAAAATCCTTGAGAATATCTTCTTAGATGATTAGGGAATTGCATATGATTGAGGAGTTTAGGGATATGAGCTTAGGGTGTGAGTTGACCTCTAAGAGTATTAAGTTAGGAGCTTTGAGAGTGACTAATAGCTTGATAGATGAGATTATAGAAGGTCAGAAGATAGATCCTTTCTTATTGAGTCAAGTAGAGAAGTTGAATCAAGGTGTGGAGAGTGAGTTTAGATTTGGAGTAGATGGAGTCTTGAGATTTAAGGATAGGTTGTGCATTCTTAGTGTGCCAGAGCTTAAGAGAGCAATCTTAGAAGAAGGTCATAGGAGTAGCCTTAGTATCCATCCAGGAGCCACTAAGATGTACCAAGACCTCAAAAAAATGTTTTGGTGGCCTAAGATGAAGAGGGAAGTGGAGAAATTTGTGTATGCTTACTTAGTATGTCAGAAAGCTAAGGTAGAACACCGAAAACCTTCCAGTCTGATGCAACCTTTAGATGTGCTTGTGTGGAAATGGGACAACATCTCTATGGATTTTGTAGTTGAGTTACCTAAGACTGTGAAGAACTTGGATGCTATATGGGTCATTGTGGATAGATTGACTAAGTCTGGCCATTTTATTCCCATTAATATTAGGTACCCTTTGGAGAGGTTAACCAAGTTGTACATCAGTGAGATCATTAGGTTGCATGGAGTTCCTACTAGTATAGTGTCTGATAGAGATCCTAGGTTTACCTCTAGATTTTGGGAAAGTTTGCATAAGGGTTTAGGCACTAAGCTTAGATTGAGTTCAGCCTACCATCCCCAAACAAATGGCCAAACTGAGAGAACCATACAGTCTTTGGAAGACTTGTTGAGGGCTTGCATCTTAGAACATAGGGGTAGTTGGAATAGTTTCCTATCTTTGATAGAGTTTACCTACAATAATAGCTACCATTCCAATATTGGGATGACACCCTATGAGGCTTTGTATGGTAGGAGATGTAGAACACCTTTATGTTGGGCAAAACCTGGAGAGAATGCCATGTTAGGACCTGAGATAGTTCAACAAACTACTGAACAGGTTAAGATGATCCAAGAAAGGATGAGAGTAACCCAAAGTAGGCAAAAGAGTTATAATGACAAGAGGAGAAAAGACCTTGAGTTTAAAGAAGGTGATCATGTATTCCTTAAATTCACTCCTTGGACAGGAGTAGGCAGAGCACTGAAATTCCATAAGCTTACTCCACGTTTCATCAGTCCTTATCAAGTTCTTAAAAGGATTGTTGAAGTAGCCTATCAAATTGCCTTGCCTCCATCTCTTTCAAATCTCCATAATTTCTTTCATGTTTCCCAACTCAGAAAGTATGTCCATGATCCTTCCCATATCATTGAGTCTAACAACATTCAGTTGAAGGATAATCTCACCTATGAAACGGTTCCTTTAAGGATTGATGACACGAGGGTGAAACAACTAAGAGGAAAGGAAATCCCTTTGGTTAAGGTCGTTTGGGGAGGAAATTTTGAAGAAAGTGCTACATGGGAATTAGAAAGCAAGATGCGAGAAGCTTATCCATTTCTGTTTTCAGGTAAATTTCGGGGATGAAATTTCTAAAAGGAGGGGAGAATTGTAACACCCCGAATTTTCTACTAATACAATATTAATTATTATTCATTTTTATATTTATGAAGATTATTTTCTTGTAGTTATTTTAGTTAATTAACACTACAAAAAAAAAGGATTTTAGCGACCACAAAAATCGGTCGCTAAATTACTAAAATCGGTCGCTATTTACTTTCGCGACCGAATTAGCGACCGATTTGAAGTAGTTGCAAAAACCCTGGTTGCAAAGTTGTTTAGCGACCGAAATACTGGTGGTCGCTAATTAGCGACCGAAATTTTCAGTCGCTAATTGGTCACTACAATTATGGTCACCATAGTATATGGGGACCAAATTAGCGACCGCAAAAAAGGTCGCTAAATCGGTCGCTAAAATGTGTTATTTATTTTTAAATTTTTAAATAATGATTTTTTTTTTCCGTCGCTAACAATTTTTAAAATAAAAAATTATTTTTAATTTCGGTCGCTAAATCGGTCGCTAAATTTTATTATTTTAAAAAAAATAATTTTCATTTCAGTCACTAAATCGATCACTAAGTATTTTTTTTTATTTTTTTTAAATAATTTTTGATTCAGTCGCTAAATCGATCGCTAAATTTTATTATTTTTAAAAATAATTTTCAATTCAGTTGCTAAATCGGTCGCTAAATTTTATTATAATAAAAAATTAATTTTTTCAGTCACTAAATCGATCGTTAAACATAATTTTATTTTTGAAAAAAAAAATGATTTTTTTTTGTTGCTAGGCTTACTTTATTTTTAGACATGATCGCTAATTTTATACCTTAAACACTATATATTTTATTTTTTTTCATTTTGAACCTGTTTAACAATGAAACAATAACACTCGTACCAAAATAAAAAATAAAACAAGTTCCTTTGCTACAAAAAAAATTGATCCATATTTTACTCCAAACAAAGATAAACGTAAACTAAATTGCAAACCATTAAAAGAAATAATCCTCTAGTATGCAAGATGCACTCTTGAATTTAAAAGAAAAATAAAAAGGACAAGTATACAAACCACAATATTTTAACATATAAAAAGATGGTGCTTTACTACATCAAAAACAATATTGATAAGTCTTGGTTTGTCAAGTTACAAAGTAGACCAACACAACCCAGCAGCTCAAATTGTTGTCTCCTCTAATGCCATAATTCTTCTAATATAGACCCAGCAAAACGCAAAAACATATATACAAAGTAGTGTAGTTAAGAAGACAAACATGAAGAAGAACCGGTAGTTACGCTGCATAACAATCATGCAAGCAATTAGGATATACATACATATTCAAGAATGACACGTAGCAAATGATAACTGAAAAGTAATCAGAACAAAAGAAATAATGAAAATGAAGAATTCATCAAGAATGAACAAAAATTCAAGCTGCAAACTGAAAAGAAAACTAAGCCCCCTATATTAAGGAATCAACTTTATAGCTAGATTATATGATGCATTACCAACTATAATAACTTAAAAGCAAAATATAACACTTAAAACTAAAAAAAGCTGGACTGAATTTATTTATGTAAATCAAGAACTGCATTATTTGTAAAGTCGGCATTTGGTCCACTATTATTGCTTAATTAAAGCATTAAATTTACCCCTCTTCTGACCAACCTGGAAAATTTTGTTTGAGGGAATAAGACCAACATGAACACAAAGGGGGTGAGGAAATACGGCAAGGGGAGGAGGAAATACGGCAACTGGAGGAGAAGTAATGAGCCTTTTGTGAGCCCCTATATGATACATTATAATAGTTGTTAGAATATTAGGATTCTTATTCTTTTAGGAGACTTATTGTTTAGTAGTCTTATTTAGCTGGGCTAGTAATAAAATTCACAACAGTACTATTTGGCCTATAATATTATTATTATAATTAATTTTAAATTTTATTTTGCAAGAATTTAATTATAGTAAGAAATTAATACTGCTTTTTTACAAATTATTGAAATCTAAAATTGTAGTAAGAAATTTCAATTCTAAGCCAAAAGTAAAATAAACAAGATATTTGAAATTAGAAAACCCAATTCAAACAGTAAGCTTTATTACTTGCTCAATTTCATGCCCCAATTAATGAAGAGATTTTTAAATTCTTCTACAAAAAATGCTTTCCCATTTTCTGACCAGCCAATTGATTAATCAACACATGATATTTGAAAGTTGACAAGTTGAATCAGGAAAAAAAAAAAACTACCTCTTAGTTGTTTGCTTAATGGAAATACACTCTTACTATTCTGCTTATATGATATGATACCACTAAATACCAGAAAAAAGCATGTTACAAAATCTTGAACCAACCAAGAAAAATGCAGGAAATGTTGATCTAGAAATGAAGATTAGAGAGAACTACCCATTTCTTGTTCATTCAAACCAAGAAGTATTTTTTAAATGCACAGAGTAGGTACCTCCAAAATATTTAATCTGAATATAATAATGAACATATGACAGATTAAGCCATAATAAACATGGGTTGCAACCACACACAAAAATTGCAGTAAAAAGGAAATATAAGATTAATGCCTAGTCCAAATTGAATGACTCAATACCAACTATTGTCTCAGCATTATTAATTATTTCTACATATTGTCATTGTGAAAATGGAATTGAGTTAATGGTCAAGCTTACTCACTGCATATTTACATGCTCGGCAAAGAGATTCCATTGTTCTCATGTCCCAAGCACGACTGGCACCAAGATCAGTATAAACATGTTTTAGATAAACATGCTTCAAAAAATAAAAGAAATGATAGACGTTACATAAGCAATTAAAGACTACTTACATATCAAAAATAGTCTTAAAATTTTCTGGCAGTCTGAAATCAGAACAAAATCATATTGAATAATGATTGATGTATCAGATAATAAAAACTTTAAAAATTGCCAACTTGCCTCCTCAGGCAAGAGCCCTTTAGGCCTGAGGCACTTCTATTTAAAAGAATGAGGAGTATGAAATGAAACATTCAAACAAAAGTGGCATGATGGAGTGCTCACCCATCAATTGCAGCCACAAGAAGCCAACCAAACATCCCAACAATACCATTTCCATGCCCTTTCACTTTCCGCGCAGCTGCAATGGCCACAGCCTTGTTCTTGAAAACTTGATAGAAATAATAGTAAATGCCCTGATAACATTTAAAATAAGCATTTAGATAACAACCCCACAGAAAAGCACATCACGTATCACATTTTAGACATGTTTTGATAAACTTTTCATACACTTATATACCAGGGGAAAATAAAAAGATGAAATGAATAAAAATTTTCTCATTAAGTTATAATACAACTTATACATAAACTAATTTATAGAAATTCTCTCATTTAGCTTATACAAAAGTTGATTTTAACTAGTGGATAAATTAATTTTAACTTGTAAGATAAACTTAATCCATTTTAACTTGTATTTATTAAAAAAAAATTATTCAAATAGGGCCTTAAGCCTTGAACTTTGCATCTTTATGAATGGTGAATATTGAATAATGGGCAAAGGCTATTATGGGGTATGGTTAAAAACTGAAACTTGATAACCTGAGAAGCAACAGTTCCAAGAAGAGAAGGCTTGAGGCCACTATAGAGTCCACCCCAACCCTCACTTCCGATGACCTGAAAAAGGGTCAAATATTCAATCAAGACACCATCTAAACAGAACCAACCAAAAGAGAAAAAATTGAGCAAAGTTAGAACCTGAAAGATCTGAAGAAGAGTGCCAGGAGTACCCAATCAACTTCACCAGATTAGGATGCCTAAGCTGCCCTAGAAAATTCACCTCCGTCTGCACCACAAAAACACACACACAAAAAAATTAACCAGACAAACTAAAATAAAAAAAGATGCAAAACGCAAAACGCAAAATGCAAGACGCAAAATGCACGAGCCACTCGCAATGTCCCTGCAGTCCCTCCTTGTTCAACACTTTGACCGCTACAGGTAGCCATTTGAGTCCCACTCTCACGTTCTCATCAATGTAGCCTTTATAAACGGTTCGAACCCTCCCTCGCCGAGGATGTAGTCGCCGCGGAAGCTCTTCGTTATGGTCTCCAACTCGTACAGCGTGAACGCGATCACGTGCGTGTAGAGCAGCGTGAACGGTCGATTCGGCGTTTTCTAGGGTTTGGAGAAAGAGATTCGGTGCGGGAGGAGCATCCACCGGCTCCCCTGCGGCGTCAGCGGGCGAAGGCGGTGAGAGACACATTGAAAGCGTTGGGGTTTTAAATTAGGGAAAAGAAATTGGTGTGGGAGTTAGGGTTTTGAAAGAAGGAAGAAGAAGAGGGAAGGTGAAAAGCGTTTAAAGAGAGAGAGAAAGGGTTTGAAATGAGAGGGAAAAAACTAAAATAGAATTTTAGTGTGCGGAGAGTTTTGGCATCAAAACTTATTTTGACGAAAGTGACACAATCGCGCGCTCAAACCCTATCACCAAAACTGTTACTGTACTTATTTCCCTACCCCGCCCATTTCACAACTATTTATATTAAAATCATTCATTAATTAATTAATGACCATCACATTAAAATATTAAATGCATTTATTAAATTATATATCTATGGTAAATTGACTAGATTTATTTTGATGTAATATAAGATAGGATCCATTTTTTTAAACTTAAAAGCAAGTGTTTTTAAATAAATATTTAAAAATAACAATTCTTTAATTAGTAGATGAGAGTTATTTCTTTAAAAAAAAATACAAAACTGTTTATTGAAAAAAAACAAACACATTAAAACCTAAAAAGGTACTTATTTTATTAAAATATTATAAGAATTTTTTTTAAAAAAATAGACCTATATTTTAAAAACTTAAATGCACTTTTATGTATAAAAAAATTATAATTGAAAAATTTTAGTCTTTCAAAATATTTCAATTATTATTAAACATGATATGTGAATGTTTTAACATATTTAACAATTATGGTGTGTTTGGATGAGAAATTTTACAAATTCAAAGAATTTCAAATTTTTGGTATTTGAATTATTTTGATTTCAATTTCTATCATTCTTAAAATATTTTGTTTGGATAAGTCAGTTCAAATTTCTTAAATTTTAAATTGTTTAGTTAGATATGATAATTTGATTCTATTATGATAAAATTAATTTTAAAAATATATTTTTATGTTAACATTTTTAAATTAAATTTTATAAAAATAAATATTAACTAATTTTTAAATATTTAATAATTTTAAAAAATAATATTATATAATATTTAATAATTTTAAAAATATTTTTTAATATTCAATAATTAAAAACATGAAGAGATAAGATAAAATATATGAGTGAAATAAGAAAAAAAAATATGAGAAATTTCAAATTCTTACTTTTTTTGAAAATTTGAAATTTTACTATTTTAAAAAATTTTACAAATGTATGAATTTCAAATTCTTTATAATTTCTCTATCCAAACAAGGTATTTTACTTCAAAGAAGTTGAAATTATTCAAACAAATGAATTACTTAATTCGAATTTTTTTATCCAAACATAGTATTAAGGTATTGAGGTAATGATTTATTTAATATTTTTAGTATTTAAAATGTTGAGAAAATTTGTCTTTTATCTCTCAAATTTATAACTGAAATTTTTTTTAGTCTTTGTAATTATGAAAATAGGTTATACATTTCACATGGTATTTCACATGGTATCATTAAATAAAATAAAAATATTTCAAAATATGGCTGTTGTTGAATCAGTTTCCCATGGTGGGATCATATTCATATACAATAATAGAATCATGTCTCCTTAAAGAAGCAATATCTACCTCAAAGTAGTATGAGCATAATTGAAAATAGATGGTATAACGTATTCTAATAAATAATTGATCTCATGTGTTATTAGTATATATATTTATATATACATTTTTTATTTTATAATTTTTATTTATTAAACTAATGGAACATTAATTATATTTTATCAATTTTAGATTTGTTTGATAAATTTTTATTAATCCTTATATAAGCCAATTATTTTTAATTTGATCGAACTAGCATGTTTATATCAATTGAACTAGATGTTTAAGTCAATTTTGAAAATAATAATTAAAATAAAATAAGATTTATGAAAAGAAGTTTATTTACCTTAACAAAATTGGAAAGAATAATAAATTATGTATTTTCATATTATCTAATAATATAATAAAATATTAAGCATGATAAAAGAGAAATAAATTTCTCAAGAGAAAAATAAATAAATTTTCTAGATAAACTATTATTTAAATTAGTCTAATTTTTTTTATAAAAAAGATTCAATTAAAAAGATTATTATTTAATTTTCTTTTATAGCATTATGTTTCTCATTTTTTAATACATCATGATATATTAATTGTCCATTTTAAATTATATATTTTTTATTATTTTAAAAAAATAATTTTATTGGGAGGATAATGATTTTTATTTCTTATCATTATAAAAATAATATTATATATTTTTATATTTGCTTTCAATTAAAAGAAATATATTTTTGAATTTTTTTAAAAAAAATTTATTTAGCGACCGATTTTAATTTGGTCACTAAAATTATTATAAATAATAATATTTTTATTTTTTTAGCGACCAATTTTAATTTGGTCGCTAAAGTTATTATAAATAATAATTTTTTTATTTTTTTTTAGCGACCGATTTTGAATTGGTCGCTAAAATTATTTTAAATAATAATTTTTTTTTATTTTTTTAGCGACTAAATTAAAATCGGTCGCTAAAAAAATAAAAAATATTATTATTTATAATAATTTTAGCGACCAAATTAAAATCGGTCGCTAGTTATTATAAATAATAATATTTTTTATTTTTTTAGCGACCGATTTTAATTTGGTCGCTAAAATTATTATAAATAATAATATTTTTATTATTTTAGCGACCAAATTAAAATCGGTCGCTAAAGTTATTATAAATAATAATATTTTTTTATTTTTTTAGCGACCGATTTTAATTTGGTCGCTAAAATTATTATAAATAATATTTTTTTTATTTTTTAGCGACCGATTTATAATTTGGTCGCTAAAATTATTATAAATAATAATATTTTATTCTTTTAGCGATCGAAACCGTTCCGTCGCTATTTTAACCAATAATTGTTATTTTAGCGACCAATTTAGCGACCGTTTATTGGCCACTAAAAAAATCGGTCGCTAATTCGGTCGCTAAATAAGATTTTCAACTAAATTGGATTCGGTCGCTAATTAAGTCGCTATTAGCGACGGAACAAAATCGGTCGCTAATTTCGGTGGCTAAATTGGCTTTTTTTTTGTAGTGTAAAGGGGTTTTATAGAATATTGTAAAGGTTTGTAATAATTTAAATTATTTATGAAATTTTTTATATAAAATTGTTTTTTTAGGCCTAGAACATACTGTTCCTAAAGTGAAACGGGCCGTTCCAAGATTCTAAAAATGCCTATAAAGTTTAGTTGGAAACCGGCCGTTCCAATTATGGTCAATATGTGTTAAAATGAACCCCAGAACGGGCCGTTCTAATTTGAGAACGGGTCATTCTGATTTTTGAAAATGGGCCGTTCTGATTTTAGAACAAGTCGTTCCAGTTGAAAATTTTACATATAAAGGAATGGGTCCAGAATGGGCTGTTCTGGGTACCCCTGAATGCCTATAAATAGGAGGCATGGGGTGAAAAAAAATTATAACTGAGAAGGTAAAGTCTTAGAGAGAGAAAGAGAGAGAGAGAGAAAGAAATAAAGAAAGAGAAAGAAAGAGAAAGAAAGAAAGAAAGAGGGAATCTAGAGAAGGAGATTAGCAAGGTTCTGCTCTAGTTTCAGCTCCTGCTTATCGAGGCAAGGGGGGAGTGAGAAACCTAGCTCGGGGGTGTGGGAATAATTATTGGATAGTTTGATTGTCGGATTGGTCCCCAATCCCTTGCCTGTTGCATGCTTCTAGGAACATGCAAAGTATTAATGTGTTCTGTTTTATTTTCTATTTGCTCTACTTTGCTCCTTGTTGGAAGTAATAAATGAATATGTAATTAATGTTAAAAACAAATAAGTTTTAATATGAATAAGAATGCTCTTGTGGATTCCTGTGCGGACCTTATGAGGAATAATTATGACATGACTATGTGAAATATGCACAAATGACATGAGACATAAGAATGGACTATTGAGACAAGCTATGATTATGAGAATATGAAAAATGATGACATGATGTACTAAATGAAATTCTGTAATAGGTCAAATGTTGAGTCAATGAAATAATGAATGTATGACATGCATCATATACATATATAACTCCAGGTGTGCCGTTGAGGCCGCATACCAGTGATGTAACCAGCTAACAAGGTGTACCTTAGGGTCACCAGTGATGTAACCAGGTGTACCTTAGGGTCACCAGTGATGTAACCAGGTGTACCTTAGGGTCACCAGTGATGTAACCAGGTGTACCTTAGGGTCACCAGTGATGTAACAAGCTAACCAGGTGTACCTTAGGGTCACCAGTGATGTAACAAGTTAATAAGGTGTACCTTAGGGTCACCAGTGATGTAACTAGGTGTACCTTAGGGTCACCAGTGATGAAATGTGAAACTTCCGTATGGCGCCACATGCATGCATTTATGAGTCGAGCCCATGACATCATAGCATGATAAATGAGTGTACGTGTGATATTGATCATGAATGTGTATTGTTTATATGTGATTAGTGTTTTTGACTTATGATTGTTGTGTGTGCTATCTAACCTTTATTTCTGCACCTGAAACTGAGTGAGATGTTTCTCACTCCCTTGTTGTTCTTGTATATGTTTAAATTATGTTGCAGGTAATCATCATCATGAGGATGTTGGTGATAAGGCTTAAGGTTTCAGTTGGGCATGCTCTTATAAGATATGTGACATCGGGGCATAACTAGGCTTAGTTTAGGATGTTATTGTTTTGAAAGCCTTAGTTTTCTTTTCTTTTGTAACTTTGAATGTTCTTGATAAAAGACCAAAATGTACACCTTTGTCATATTATTTTTATTATATGATTTGGAAGTTATAAATTAATTCTTAACTAGGAGGCACTACCACCTTTGCTGGAATTAATCTATATTTTCCTTTATATGATTTCTTGAGTTTTGATACTTACATGTTGACTTTTTATGATTTATGAGTTACGAATGTGAATCTTCTACCTTATGATATTTGAGACAATTGTTTTATCTATGAAAGATTTTATTTACTCAAAATGAAAAAAAAATTATTATTTATATTTATTGTGTACTAAATGTTGGGGTAGAGGGTGTCACAACGATGATAATAGTGACAATGATAGGGACACACTGGAGTAGGTGACGACGACAGTGGTAGTGGGTTGCAATAATAATGGTGGTAGGAGACAATGGTGGTAGATGGCAACGATGGTATTGTTAGATGACAATGGATAAGGGTCGGGATGGTATTGATACAACAATTTGATAGTGAGTGTTTTTGTACTTGTGATAAAAAATAAAAAAAATTCCAAAATTTCTTGAGTAACAAATGTGGGATTTTTCCCTTATCATTCTTCTTCATTTTTGTTGTGTCCGATGAAACTTTTGTAAATCAAATGTGGGACAAATATTTTTGTATTATGTTTAGTGCCATTAATTTTAGCAAATCAAACGCATCCTAAACAAATTTCTAATCATATGCCTAGTGGGCAAAAACTAACTAGGTTTAATTAGTAGTGATTATGCTGAAGGTCCTACTATATACAAGTCCATGGTTGGAGCCTTGTAATATATTATTGTCACACAACTTGAAATTGCCTTCATCATGCACAAAGTATGTCAATTTATGGCTCAGCTTCTTTAGGATCATTGAAAGGTAGTTAAGAGAATTCTTAGGTACTTATTAAAGGGTACCTTTTATACTTTGGTTTGATACTTCATACTACAAATCCTTGTGTTCCTTTCTCTCTTTATGCATACAATGATGTAGATTGGGCCTTTGTTTATGATGATAAATGTTCGACATCAAGGACTTGTATTTTTCTAGGCTCCATTCTGATTTCATGGCATGGTCCAAGAAATAAACATTAATCGTTGATAATTGTCAAATATGTTTATATCTTTTAATCAATTTAGGCAATTATTAATTATATTCTATGCTTTAAAGTCTTATATTCTAGTCAAAAATAAATATTAAAAAATAGTTTTACTTATTTAATAGAATTCTTAGAGTTTTAGATATTTTTTATGTTTTTATTAATGTCTTAGGTACCAAAAAAAACAAGGAAGAAGAACATTAGTTAAAGACCAAGAGTAACAAAATTGAACTTATCAACTCTCGCTTAAGAGAGTCATTTTGGTTGCTTGAGCAAGGCAATGTCAAGAGAAACTAAGGTGTATTAGGACCTCTCACTTAGAGCGAGAATGAAGCACCGCTCTTAGAGACTTTATGCTCGCTCTAAGCGAGTCGCCTGACCGCTTAAAGCAACATGTGAACTCTACAAGCATATGTTAAGTCTATCTACGAGCTCGCTTAACTAAGCCATTTAGGCCACTTAAACAAGTCAAGATGAGAAAAATCTCATCCAAAATGTTATAAAGGAAACAACGCATAGAGAGAGACTTTGCATTTTGTAAACTTTAGAGAGATTTGAGAAATAGAGTAAGAGCGTTAGTCATTATTGTCGCCACCCGCCGAAACGGACATTGGCATTCGCGACGATGGTTGGACTCTTATTGAGTTTTGAAAAATGATGGATTGTTAGAACGACTTATTCTCAAACTGAGACCTCATCGGACTAACAATTTTATTAAATGATTCACCAATCCATGTTAATCCCAAGCGGGACCCTCCATGGATTAGTGGTTTTCGCAAAAAGAAGGGTTCTTGGAGTCGCCACCAATGTTTTACTCAAAACATTAGAAAAAGGGATAAGGCAATTGATTTTCGCAAATCAACCTTGGCCATTACAACCAGAGTTGGGTAAGGGAGTCGGTTACGTGCGGGGAAGGTGTTAGCACCCCACAACGCCCCTTTCGGGTTCCTTATGACGGATTATTTCATAAATAATAGTGTAAAATTACTAAATTACCCCTATTTATTAGAAACGATTATAAGCGGAATATTTACATGATGAAAAATGCAATGCAACAATCAGAAAGCAATAAAAGGAAGGATTTGAAAAAGAAACCTTTGAAGCGTGCTTTTATATATTCAAATAGACGTTAGGAGGCTTTTTGGCGCTCCTTCCCACTACACGCTCGATCGCTCCTTCCCTAAAGATTAATTTTTACTATGGAAATCAAAAAGATTTCCCTTCGACTAGTTCGAATCCTCAAGCTAAATGCTCAGAACTCAAGAACTTCGTCGGATCGGCTCTCGGAGAGATTTCTAGGGCAGAACACTGCTCAAAAACCCTAGAATACTCAGCCAGAGGGTGGAGAAATGCTCCAAATGTGTGGAATGACGTCCAAATGACGTCCTATATATAGGAGTGAGGCGCAGTACGGCCTCTGACATCAATACGGCCCGTACTGAAGATTTGAACTACAGTACGGCCGTATTGAATTCAGTACGGCCGTACTCAAGTTTCAAAAACTTCAGTACGGCCGTATTGGTTTGAGTACGGCCGTACTGAAGTTCAAAAACTTCAGTATGGCCGTATTGGTTTCAGTACGGCCGTATTGTAGTTCAAATTGTTCAGTACGGCCGTACTGAACTTCTAGGAGGCCGTATTGAGCTTCAACCCTCCCACATCTTTATTTTAAGCTACTCTAAGACTTCTAAACCTACGAATAATCATCCTAGGGTCTTCCAGGGTCTTCCAGGAGTCCTTCCGGCTGACTTTCCTTTGGTCTTTGAGAGTCTTCGAGTCTTATTTCCGACCCGGACAATTTTAGGGGTCTACAGCTGCCCCCCCTTTACTTAGTCAAACGGCCTTTTGGTGTACCGGTTGACAAGTAAAGGAGTTGACCCAATTGTCCGGGGAATGAGCCATCCTTCTGACTTGTAGTGTCTTCCGGTGGAAAATTGTTGAGTAGCCTCTCCAGGTTGAGTATTAGTCGTCGCCTCTCCAGGCTCGTGCATACCTCGGTGTTTCTGACAACCTCGGTAGCTGAGTACCGCCTCTCCAGGCTTAGCTTCACTCGTCGCTCGAGCTGGAAGCTGCATACCTCCGTGTTTCTGACGACGGGGTAGCGTGAGTACCGCCTCTCCAGGCTCTACCTTGGTGTTTCTGACAACCTCGGTAGCTGAGTTTGCCCTCTCCAGGGTCTGCGGTTTGCCCTCCCTAGGGTTGCATACCTCCGTGTTTCTGATCACTTTGGTAGCGTGAGTTTGCCCTCTCCAGGGTTAGCTTCACTCGTCGCTCGAGCTGGAAGCTGCATACCTCCGTGTTTCTGACGACGGGGTAGCGTGAGTACCCGCCTCTCCAGGCTCTACCTTGGTGTTTCTGACAACCTCGGTAGCTGAGTTTGCCCTCTCCAGGGTCTGCGGTTTTCCCTCCCCAGGGTTGCATACCTCCGTGTTTCTGATCACTTTGGTAGCGTGAGTTTGCCATCTCCAGGGTCTGCGGTTTGCCCTCCCCAGGGTCTGCCTCCGTGTTTCTGACGACGTTGGCAGTGTGAGTTTGCCCTCTCCAGGGATTTGTGATGATTTTGTCTCCACAGTCCACAATGCTGCTTCGACGATTGTTTTTGATTTTTGTGCCACTGAGGGCTGGATAACGCAGGGATCCGTCTAGGGGATGTGCAGTTACTCATAGGTTCTTGTGTTCCAACTTTCCATTGCGTAGTTGGTGCCCACTGGGGAATTTCTGATTCCTTGGGGGTGCAGACACAAAGATGCTCTTTCTGATGTGAGCGGTGCCTTATGGTTGGCTGACGTCCTTTCGACGGTGGTGGAGTATCCCGGTTATCCTTATTCGGGAGTCTCTTTTGATTTCTTGGTTTTGTTGCCTCTGCGTAGGCTGTTATCCGCTGGGGGATTCTGTCGTTGATTTTGATTAGCCTCTTCTGTTAGGCGGATGATCTTGACGTTCGGTGATTGGCTGAATGCCGAATTCCGCTTGGGGAATGATTATTGATCTTTTTTTGGATTTTCTCTTTTTGAAGGAGTGCCTCTGAGTAGGCGAATGGGGATTGAGGATCTTATGTATCCCAGAGTATTATTTAGAAAGCCTCTTCAGGCTTAGCTTCACTCGTCGCTCGAGTTGGAAAGCTATCTTCCACTGAGGAAGTCAAAGTCCTTTGACTCGGATATTCTGTTCGGATGATCATGCTTCCATTGGGGAATCTTGCTGATCTTGCGCTGATAGCTCTTACTGGGGATTTGGTCCAAGAGTGTGAGCTGAGAAGTCTCTGGGGAGTATTATTTCAGCAAGCCTCTCCAGGCTTAGTTATTCTGCATGATTGTTGGATTTTCTGTTCAGCCCAAGAGTGTAAACTGAGATGTCTCTTGGGGAGTATTATTTCGGCAAGCCTCTCCAGGCTCAGTTATTCTGTACGATTGGGGAGTATTATTTCAGCAAGCCTCTCCAGGCTCAGTTATTCTGTACGATTGGGGAAGTATTATTTCGGCAAGCCTCTCCATGCTCAGTTATTCTGTATGATGAGGGAGTATTATTTCGGCAAGCCTCTCCAGGCTCAGTTATTCTGTATGATGCGGTTGATTTTCTGAATTTTTGCCTTTTTTGTCGTTTTTTGGCTTTTTCTGTTGACTGCTGTCATACACAAGCAATTTTTTTTCTATTTTTCTATTTTATGCGATTGCCTCATGATAAGGTCTTTAAATGTGCAACTAAAGGCCAATACGGCTGTATCCATTTCAGTACGCCTGTATTGAGTTAAAAATTTATTCGTAACCCTAATTTTAGTACGGGCGTACTGAACATGGTACGGGCGCATTGTTTTTTCTGAAGTTTGTTTTTTTGTTTTTTTGTTTTTGTTTTTGTTTTTGTTTATTTTTTTTGTTTATTTTTTTTCAATAAACAGAGAATAAGTGATCTTCCAGTACACCTATCATCTGTATGCATGTATGCGGTATGATGCACCTAATTCTATTTGATTTATTTTTCAAAAGAATTAACCGGTGCGTTTCTTTGCTTGGATTTTGCCATTCCTCTAGACGGGCTGTGCGCTGCCGATTTCTGTAACCGAGGAATGATGCGTGTTATATCGAGATTGGTGTCATCAACCAAGTGATCCTTCCCTTCCTTTAGAAGACATGTCAACCCTCCTATTGACCACTATATCTCCATGTTTCCACTAGATTATTCTAAAATCGTTTGGGACAAGAGAAAAGAAGGGAAAGGTATTTTTGTTCAAAAGTTTGTGTTTTAGAGGGGATTATTTTTGAAAATGGTTTTTGTAAGAATGGCTGGCCAAGGTAGGCTCATGTGTTTAGGCTTGTTTGATTAAACACTTATGAAGTTAAGAAAGTCTTGTTATTGACGTTGTGATTCGACAACTTAGATAGTTTCCCTTGAACCTTTCTTTTTGAATTCAGCTCATGGTACCATCATGGATTTCTTTTGCTTTTTTGATTGTCCTTATTTTTGCCTAAAACACCCTTTTGTGGCGTCTCAGCGGACCTTTGTTTTTGTTCGTTTTTGCAACCCTAACTTTTGCCTAGGTCACCCTTTCGTGGGATTCCTAGCGGGTTCTTTGCTCTTATTTTTGCGCAGCCCCCTTTTTGGGTTTCCTGCCGAGCTTTTTTTGTTTTTATGATTTTTGTTTTTAAAGGATTTCTTTTTTATCCATGATGGCACTTGTCGAGGCCAAGGAATGGTGCTCCAAGTTGTCACACACACTTCCACATAAAAATGATGCGGGTTTATTGTTATTAAGACAATTTTAACCTCATTCATGCTTATTCAAACAAGGTTAAAATAATGTGGTCTAGAAATTTATTGCAAGCAAGAAAAGAAGCAATAAGAAATAATAAAGAATGATTTTATTATAATTCTAGAGGAAACATGTGCCCTATCGAGGCTCGGGGGTCGGGCTGTCCCCGAGGAGTAATCTCTAACAGTCATCAGGTCTATACATCCCTATCGGAAGGAGAAGAGCACTTGATGACGACGACCGGCCTTGACGCTTGTGAACCGGCCTTCCTAAAGATCTAGCTTAAAGAACGTCGAGAAGGATCTTGGTTCCTCTTCGTCCTTTGATCTTTATCCTCGGATTCTTTATTTTCCTCGGTTTTTTCTTTTTCTTTATTCTTGGGAGCTTTATCATGAAGATCTTCGGGAGTGTAGATCCTGCCACTCCTAGTCATGCCCCCAAGTTCAGGGATGTTAGAGATATCGCTGTCGGCAAAAGAATGGATGTCGTATATCCATGGCACAGCCTTATTTGATTCGTAGGGAAAAGGCCTTGGAGTAGTGATCCTTAACGGTGTTGGACCTTCCCCTTTGTTTGTCTTGATTACCAACAACGGAGTTGACGTGTGTTCGCTTGGCGCGGTTGTTGGCTTGCATTTAATAACAAATGGCGTGCGATCCATTCTGAACATACGCATCGCTTAATTCTTTCTTTTTATTACTATTATTAATGAATTACTAGGAGGGATGTATGAAATGCAAACCTAGATCCCTCCATGATCTTTGATAAGAATGCATGATATGAGATGATGGCGATGAATATGCATGCATTGTGTTTATTCAACTAAGCATTATCATGTTTTTAGGATGTCCCTAAGATGATGCATGATATTGCTTGGTTTGGATAAATAACCCTTTTTTCTTTTTTTTGGGTATTTTGTTTTTTGTATTTTTTTTTTGGGTGAAAAGGGAGTCTACCTATATGAATGTGATGAAGGTAGATGTTAACACCATGTAACGGAAGATTCTTATTCCTATTTATTCTTATTTTAAAAAGGAATGTTGTATGTTTAAAGAATGCAATGTATGCTCAAACAATGTCACATAAACAATGCACAAACAATTCACTCATCCACGAACAGTCACGAGCGAATCACGAGGTAGGGGTATCCTGCAGAAAAGTGCATATTCAAGGAGGTTCTAACTGTTCTCACTGGTCTGAGGCCCCCAAGGTGCCCCCATTATAGGGACCCAATTCCTCTCGTCGTAAGTCGATGGAAAGTTCCAACGCACTGTCGGACTTGAGTTCATGGTTTTCACCTTGAGTGATGCTTTCCGACAACGGTCTACGGGCACCTATAGACCCATTCGACAACCGGCCGTACTAACATCCACTCCCTATGGCTTTCCACTCATGCCCCCGGGTATAGATGGAACTGTTGTGTGCAAAGGTTTGTGTGCAGTTTTTATTTCAAACAATTGCGAAAATTTAAACATACAACAGTTATTAAAAACCACATAGATAAAACATATTATCATACAAGCTAGGGGTAACGAAGTAATTTTAAACTATTATTTTAGAAATAATCCATCACTAAATGGGACTGACTCTCGAGGCTTCCCCAGCGGAGTCGCCATCTGTCGCCACCTGCCGAAACGGACATTAGCATTCGCGACGATGGTTGGACTCTTATTGAGTTTTGAAAAATGATGGATTGTTAGAACGACTTATTCTCAAACTGAGACCTCATCGGACTAACAATTTTATTAAATGATTCACCAATCCATGTTAATCCCAAGCGGGACCCTCCATGGATTAGTGGTTTTCGCAAAAAGAAGGGTTCTTGGAGTCGCCACCAATGTTTTACTCAAAAACATTAGAAAAAGGGATAAGGCAATTGATTTTCGCAAATCAACCTTGCCCATTACAACCAGAGTTGGGTAAGGGAGTCGGTTACGTGCGGGGAAGGTGTTAGCACCCCACAACGCCCCTTTCGGGTTCCCTATGACGGATTATTTCATAAATAATAGTGTAAAATTACTAAATTACCCCTATTTATTAGAAACGATTATAAGCGGAATATTTACATGATGAAAAATGCAATGCAACAATCAGAAAGCAATAAAAGGAAGGATTTGAAAAAGAAACCTTTGAAGCGTGCTTTTATATATTCAAATAGACGTTAGGAGGCTTTTTGGCGCTCCTTCCCACTACACGCTCGATCGCTCCTTCCCTAAAGATTAATTTTTACTATGGAAATCAAAAAGATTTCCCTTCGACTAGTTCGAATCCTCAAGCTAAATGCTCAGAACTCAAGAACTTCGTCGGATCGGCTCTCGGAGAGATTTCTAGGGCAGAACACTGCTCAAAAACCCTAGAATACTCAGCCAGAGGGTGGAGAAATGCTCCAAATGTGTGGAATGACGTCCAAATGACGTCCTATATATAGGAGTGAGGCGCAGTACGGCCTCTGACATCAATACGGCCCGTACTGAAGATTTGAACTACAGTACGGCCGTATTGAATTCAGTACGGCCGTACTCAAGTTTCAAAAACTTCAATACGGCCGTATTGGTTTGAGTACGGCCGTACTGAAGTTCAAAAACTTCAGTATGGCCGTATTGGTTTCAGTACGGCCGTATTGTAGTTCAAATTGTTCAGTACGGCCGTACTGAACTTCTAGGAGGCCGTATTGAGCTTCAACCCTCCCACATCTTTATTTTAAGCTACTCTAAGACTTCTAAACCTACGAATAATCATCCTAGGGTCTTCCAGGGTCTTCCAGGAGTCCTTCCGGCTGACTTTCCTTCGGTCTTTGAGAGTCTTCGAGTCTTATTTCCGACCCGGACAATTTTAGGGGTCTACAATTATGATGTTCTTAAAAGTCTCCCTTAGTTTCTTTATGTTATCTCATTAGCCATGAACAACTAATTCACTCATTGTTGGAGATTGACGCAACTACTCAACTCCATATAATTCTTTGTTTTTATTCAATAAAGGTTTTTATTCAGATAATTGTTATTCTCATACTCTTAATGCTTGTTTTGACTTGATCATCACAACATGATCCTATATATTTATCTTAGGTTGAGAAAACCTTTTCAAACTACGATCTATATAAGAACACTGATGACAATTATTAATAGGAATAAGATAAGAATTATTAGTCATTATTTTAAACTTTTGATCTTAATGTGGGTTGCTTAATTAGCTTCACCAAGGAATTGAGATTTTTATTAAGGAACCAAAAATTTCTCACCCAAAGAATTAAGGTTAAAATATATTTGTTGGTTGTTGAATTAACCTAATAATTACTAAAATTAATAATAATTGGGTATGATACGTGAGTAAGGTTAGAAAAATCAATTTTTAACATATTTTATTATAAATCTTCAACTATCTTATTAATTTTATTTTTGATATTGAAACCCTAAAAATATATGTTCTTTACTTTTATGCATTCTTCAAGCAATATTTTATTAATTCCCCTAATTAGCATTTTATTAGATTAATTAATCATAGTGGAAGTCACTAAGGATTTGATACTTGGACTTTGTTCATTTTACTACTTGTGACACTTGACACACTTGCCAAATATCTAACAGTAGTATATTCTAGTGCTGAAACAAATTATAGAAGTATGACCAGTATTGTTGTAAAGATCCTTTGGGTGAAATCTCTCTAATATGAATTTCCAGTTAAACGTAAAACTCTTGTTATATATTGTGACAACCAAAGTATAGTTGCTCAATCTCATAATCATGTATTTCATTTATGAGCCAATATGGAACTTGATATTTTCTTTGTTTGTAAGAAAGTAATTTCAAAGTATTGGGTGGTTAAGGCACTACTAGAAAATTGCAAAATAGCGATCGAAATTTATCAGTCGCTATTTAGTGATTGATTTAGCGACCGATTATGAAAAATCAAAATAGCGACCGATTTAGCGACCGATTTAGCGACCAAAATAAGTCGTCGCTAGAAAATCGATCGCTATTTCGGTCGCTAAATAAATTTTTTTGATTTTTTAGCGACGGAATTAAATTCGGTCGCTATATCGGTCGCTAAATTATAAATTTTGATTTTTTTAGCAACGGAATTAAATTCGGTCTCTATTTCAGTCGCTAAATTATAAATTTTGATTTTTTTTAGCGACGAAATTTAATTCGGTCGCTAAATATTAGTTAAAATTAGCGACAAAATTGAATTCGGTCGCTAAATAGTAGTTAAATTTAGCGACAAAATTGAATTCGGTCGCTAAATTATAAATTTTGATTTTTTTAGCGACAAAATTTAATTCAGTCGCTAAATAATAGTTAAAATTAGCGACGGAATTGAATACGGTCGCTAAAAAGTAGTTAAATTTAGCGACGAAAATAAATGTGGTCGCTATTTCAGTCGCTAAATTATAAATTTTGATTTTTTTTAGCGACAGAATTGAATTCGGTCGCTAAATAATAGTTAAAATTAGCGACATAATTGAATTCGGTCGCTAAATAGTAGTTAAATTTAGCGACGAAATTGAATTCGATCGCTAAGTAATAGTTAAAATTAGAGATCGAATTGAATTCGGTCGCTAAATTAGAAATTTTGATTTTTTAGCGACGGAATTGAATGCGGTCGCTAAATTAGAAATTTTGATTTTTTAGCGATGGAATTTAATTCAGTCGCTAAATAAAATTTTTTGATTTTTTTAGCGATGAAATTAAATTCGGTCGCTAAATATTAGTTAAAATTAGTGACGGAATTGAATTCAGTCTCTAAATCAGAAATTTTGATTCTTTTAACGACATAATTAAATTTAATCGCTAAATATTAGTTACAATTAGTGATGTAATTCTACTCGGTTGCTAAATATTAGTTAAAATTAGCAACGGAATTCTATTCGGTAGCTAAATATTAGTTAAAGTGAGCGACGAAATTCTATTCGGTCACTAAGTAAAACTTAAATAAATTTATAAATTGCTTAAAAGTGATGATAATATTTTTGTTGAGTATCGATCCCATTTTCTTTTTTTTTGTAAGAGCAAGACATTAATTTATTAAAAAAAATATTTATATGCACTCCTACATAATTAATACCAATAGTTATTTATGTGAAAAAATATTTAGAGATTTTTTTTTACGATTAGATTTTTAGGCAGCTTTTTAATTAGAGTATATGAATTTTAAAATTTCTTATTTATTTTGATCCATATTTATAATATATATTTCTAACTTATGATAACTTTATTTTTAAATGAATTTTTATATTTAAATTTTAAATTAGTATTTTATTAATGGTTGATAATTAGAAAATAAAACAAGGATAAATACATTTTTTGAATTTTATATATCTTAGATTTAAGATGAATAAATATATTAAGTTAATTAATAATTTATTTAAAATGTTAAAATTTAATTTGTAAAAATGATATTTTAAAAGAGAAGGGTTATAATAACATCGGTATAACTTTTACTAAGTATTACATCGCTCAATAACTTTATATTAAATGTGAATTTTATAAATTCAACCGTTAGATTGAAAATTTTTTACTCTTAGATCATATATACAAAATCATATGAATTCAAGATGATTTGATACTTCATTCTTGTAAAACAAAATTGACGTAATATATTCATTTCAAATAAAATATGAGCACTTTGATTACTTTTAAGTTGTTGTTTAATTTTAACAAAAATTGATATAAACATATAAAGTGATATGAACTTTCAATCTATCGGTTGGATTTACAAAATTCACATTTAATATAAATTTATTGAGCGGTGTAATACTTAGTATAAAAGTTATACCAGTGTTATTATAACCCTTCTCATTTTAAAATATATAAATTATTACTTAAACTTTTAAGTTTATAATAAATAATTTAAATTGTATCATAAATTTAATTTTAAATAAAAATAAGTAGATTGTTAATTATAAAACTAAGTATATATATAAATAAAGATTAATTAAATATAATATAATTATTATTATTAGTAATATAATTATTATATATATTATTATATATTTATAACAGTCCGGATATACCAAAATGATAAGGATCCAAAAATAATATAAGTATGAGATTGGATAGTTGAGGATGACTTAAATGAATTAATTTGTACTACTTATACTAACAACATGCATTTGTTTTTCGGTAGCTTATCTCATAAGAACTTCACTGTTAAGCGTGCTTGACTTGGAGTAATGTAGGGATGGGTGACCTTCTGGCCAAAAATTGTGTAATTAAGGACAAAACATGCTAAAAACTTAAGTATTGTGAAGTAAAATCCTTAAGAGACCAAATATGAGTGGTTCATAGCGACCAAATTTGCGACGTCTATAAAATTTAATAAAATAAAAAATATATATTTAACTACCGATTTAGCGACCGATTTATTCGGTCACTAATTTGGTCTCATACACTTCAATCATTTCAACCATTTAGCGACCAAAATTTTTTGTCGCTAAATAGCGACCGAAAATTTTTCAGTCGCTAAATAGCTTAGCGCTAGGGTTTTAGCGACTGATTAAATTCGGTCACTAATTCGGTCGCTAATTCGGTCACTAAGGTAAATAGCGACCGATATTTGCAATTTAGCGACCGATTTTGGTGGTCACTAAATTGCATATTTTTTGTAGTGAGGGGATGATAGTTTTTGTGCACTAAGGGTTCCCAAATACTTATATGTTTCTACATTGGTAAGATATTGTTTACTTTGGGACTAAACCCTCATGATTTTGTTTTTGGTCATCTTCCAAAAGGCTTCTTACTAATAGAGAGAATTGCATGTTATATAAACCTATGTCCATATATTCTTATTTTAACAACGTAGAACTTTGATTGTTTCCCAAACAATCCTCCTTTCAAACAAATGATCATGGTTTAACCTTCTTATAATTGAAGCTAGTCCATGAATATATCGAATGGTGACCTATAGAACTCTACCATGATCTAAGTACGTTCATCATTGCTCCATCGTTTACTCACTAGTGCAAAAAGAGCCTTTTACGTCACCTAAATTACGTCGGAATAGGCCAACACCGACGTTATAAAAATGCGGTGGCAGAATGGTAAATAAAGAGAAGCTAATTTACGTCGGCCTGGTGGGGGTCCGACGTAAATTAGCAATTCTATGTCGGTTTGTATACTGCTCCGACGTAGAATTGCTAATTTACGTCGGACCCCCACCAGGCCGACGTAAATTAGCCTCAATATTCTTATATTCCCGCGCGCCTTCTACTCTCTAAAAGGATCATTCACGCATGGAGAATTCAAAATTTTAAACCCAAACTCATCTCCCGCTTCCTTCTCAAATTGTGGCTCTTCGTTCATCTACATCTTGCTCTCTTCTTCGTTTTCTTCACTTTTCTTCACAACAAGGTACCCATTTCCTATTTTCTTCGTTTTCTTCACTTGACACAATGTTTTCTCACTGAAAAAAATGGATGTTTTCATGTTTAAGGTTGCATTTGTCCTCGTGAGGGTCTTTAAGGTAACCCATCTTCTTCTACTTACTACTTTCTTTGTGCATTCTGAGTTTTTGAAGCTGGAGAAGGAAGTGGCCAAGTCCAGGTTGCAGAACGGGTCATTCTGGTTAGAGAACGGGCCGTTCTCCTTGCAGAACGGGCCGTTCTCCTTGCAGAACGGGCCGTTCTCCATGAAGAACGGGACGTTCTCCTTTCAGAACGGGTCGTTCTCCATGAAAAATGGGTCGTTCAGCTTGTAGTCATTTTTCTTCTTTTTTTTTAAAATTTTTTACAACTTTTTACGTCGGACCTAGTAATGTTCGACGTAAATTTACGTCGGTTTTCGCGCCCCGACGTAAATTTACGTCTCCCGCTTCTACGTCGCAACGTTTTTCGACGTAAAACCCCCTAAAATGACCGACGTAAAATCTATATTCTGTACTAGTGACTTATAATAATGAGACAGACTTCCTGAACCTCGAAAGATTCTCCTTCATACATGGACTCACCGTTAGGAAGACTTTCGATATAAAAGATCTTATACATGGATCCACCTACTAATTCCATTATACTTATCTAAGTCGGTCACATGATCAGACTATTGACACTAATACTACTTGTTGTGCACCAGAGGTTCACACAAATGTCTCTACAATGATAAAATATTCTCCACACTAAGGGCTTTGTTTTAAATCATCACTCAAAAGACCATTTACCAATGAAATTATGTGTGTTTTATAAACACATGTCCATCTTCTTATTCCAACAATGTGAGACTTTAACTGTATTACAATAACAATGTATACAACCAAACTAGAGTTGCTCTATCCTTTACCAGTTCTTATTTTCTTCGTAACAAACTCAAGTGATTTATAGTCTTCAGCCAAATACCACCCTAAGCTTGAGGGGATGGTTGTGTATACAATAGCTTTATGATTGTAAATAATGAACTGTATATCTATTGTAACTAATTAACTAAAGTCAGGTTTGTTGACTTGCTAGTTTGTTAAATTTGAATTGTAATATAGTCAACATAGCTTCTAGTGTAAGTTGTTGATATGTGTATAAATACATAAATTTGTACTTTTCATAATAAGACATATTTCAAGTTATATATATTTCTCTTTCTTTTGGTATAAGTTGTTTATTTTAATATAAAGATTGTTATTAATTGTTCTCCTTTCTTATTATAAGAGATACTCACTTTTTTATTATTCTTCAAATTATAGTGATGACACTAAAGTTCAAACTTAATTAAGACTCTATATATGTAACACCCAGTTTTTTTATGGCATTTTCGTAATTATTGATGGCATTTTTGTAATTTTATTAAAGTTATAGGGGTAATTTGGCAACTTGGAACGGGCTGTTCCAAAAATGGAACGGGCCGTTCCAAGCATTAAAAATGTGTTGTTTTTGTTGTTTCGGAACGACCTTGGAACGGGCCGTTCTGGAAGCAGTACGGGTCGTTCTGCTAAGTCTGGAAGAAGAACGGGCCGTTTCGGAGGGAGAACGGGCCGTTCTGCTAAGATTGAGAACGGGTCGTTCTGGTTTCAGAACGGGCCTTTCTGCTTTCTGGGAACGGGCTGTTCCGATTTTGGAACGGGCCGTTCCAACTGAGAAATTTGCCCACGTTTGAAGGCTCCGGAACGGGCCGTTCCGAAATCAGTACGGGCCGTTCCGGGGACCCCAGGATGCCTATAAATAGAGACTGGGGGGTGAAAAATTATAACTGAGTGAAAAGTGAAAATTCTAGAGAGAGAGAGAGAGAGAGAGAGAGAGAGAGAGAAAGAGAGGGAAAGAAAGAGGGAATCTATAGGAGGAGGTTTTGCTCAAGTTTTAGTTCCTGCTTATTCAGGTAAGGGAGAGGAGAACCTTATCTCTTTAAAATTTTATCTACTACTATTTTTATTTATTTATGTTATTTTGTATGTATATTTATTTAGTGGGGTGTCCCTAACCTCATTTATTTGCTTAACCTTTGATTATTTTTGTCTATAATAATTATTAAGGTGTTCATATTTTATATTGTTTCATTATTTTATAATGATTGTCATTTTTATTTATATCATTGGTATTCTTAATATATTCTTTTTACATAGATATATTTATTGTAAATATATTTATAATCAACTATGTTATAGTTGTGATATCTTGGACTCGTTTTGTTGTTATTTCTTCACGTATTTATGAAGATAAATATTGTTCTATGGCCATAGAAGATAAAGTTTGAATTATTTGTAGCTGGAGGTTTGACCTTGTGGATTTAAATGAGTAAAGAATGAAGGTGAAATATCCTATTGTTGGTTAAGGTGAAATAACCTTTTATTGGTTGATATTTTGATGATGCTCATTTATCCTGACTAGTCACTACAAGTATAATTCAAATTTTATTGTATCATGAAAATCTAATATATAATTTGTATATATATATATATTATATATATATATATATGTTTAATATTGATTATAAATAATTCTTTATATTCTTTTGAATTATTGTATTTATTGGATATTGTTCTTACTCCTCTCTTTTCTTTATTTTTTTTAAATTAAATATATTATAAAATAGATGGATCTACTTGAGATTCCAAAGCATTTTACAGTGATTATAGCTGCTGTCTTTCTTGGAAGAAATTGGAATGTGGAGGCTATTTGATGAATCTATTATAATTGTTATTGTAAATTTATTTCTATTATCAATGTAAAGTTTGTAATAGAAGTGAAAGAAAGAAATATTGTGTATAATAATACATTATTATAAATACTTATGTTATGTATTAAATTCACAAAATATTCTGTTTCTTTATCTTTATCCATAAAAAAAAATATTGTTAACGATATATTTGCAAAAATATTATATATGAAATATATAATTATTATTATATAAATTGGGCGTTAGAATCGGGCGTTACATTAAGTGGTATCAGAGCAGGTCGATTCAATCGGCCGTGAGTTATGAGTTTATTATGCTTGTTTGGTAGACGAAGTCTATAATTTTTAGCGATTGAATCTAATGAGGTTTTGAATGTTTTGATGAAAGGCTAAAGTGTGCATCTCTATTATTTTATTTTTTTTTTATTTTTTTTTCATGATTTAGAAGTTATAAATTATATATTCCTAACTAGGAGGCTCTGCCACCTTTACTGGAATGAATTTATAATTTTCTTTATTACTTTTAAATTTGTTTTAATATGATTTTTGAGTTTTGATGCTTACATGTTAATTATTATTAAGTTACATGAGGATTCTATTTCAACTTTTAAATCATTTGTGTTAAATATGTGAGTTGTTTTGGTTTAGAATTGTAGGAAGAAGCTTAAATAATGGTTCTGAAATATTTTAAGGTATTTTTGTGGCCTTAGAATTTGGTGCGCTCTTTTAGTGATTAGTGTAGAGAATGTTTTAGCTGCAATTTTACTGTGCTAGTACAAGTATTATATTGTCAGAATTGGATTTTATGATCTTCATAAGAGTTGTAGTCTTGGAATGTTATTTTTTTAAGGGCACCAAAATCAGGTTCAATGGAGATCTAGAACTTCCGATATAATTATTTTATTGAATAAAGGTCTAGTTGTTAGCGCTGATTATATCTATTACATTTTTTGGAATTTTTAGCTAAGTATATGATCATTTTAGAATTTTAAGTCTTCATAAGAGTGATAACTTATCTTGATAGCTTTCTTTTCGTAATAGGTTTGAGATCATTTGGTGATAGCCTGTATAATTTTCTATGTATCATTTTCTTTGATAGTTGTTAAAGGGATATATATGTTATCATGATATTTGTGAGTTATTAGGAAATCGATTTTATTCTGATGTTCTGAGGTGTTGTCTTGTGGATCAAAAGTTTCTTTAAGGTTGTATGATGTTATGTGGTAAAGGCTATTCATGTACAGGTTATACGTAGTAAACGGTATTTGATTCATACATGCTTAAGGATGGTATATATGAAGGTTTAAAGTAGGCATTCTAACTGATATGCATGTATGTTGATATGTGGATAGATGACCTTAGGGATCCATTAATGAATATTTGTGTGTTTAGTGAGATTGATCTTAGGATGTGATATCAACATATTGGAATTGAGGATGAAAATATATTCAAGACAGCTTTACACCAAGTTATTTAAGTATGAATTTCTATTGTATAAAGTGAATTTTTCTAGGTTGTGTAATTTCTAGTGAAGATATAATGTAGATCTATCTGTGGTAGAAGAGATGCTTAAGTGGGAGATACCAAAAGTCAATTAGTGTGGAGATGAGTTTTCTTGAATTAACTTATTATTATAGGAGATTTATTGAGAAAATTTTCTAAGATAACATTACCTTTGACTGGATTGACCAGAAATAGATAGTTGCCTTTTTGGAATAGTGTGAGAGTATTTTTCAAACTCTTAAGAAAAAAATTGATTAGTGTTAACATTACTGGACTCTAGTAAGTCTTATGTGGTATATAGTGATGCTTTGAAGACAGGTTTGGGTGGATTATTCCCATGACCTTGAATTAGAGGTTATGATAGTTACGCTTGAGATTTTGGAAACATTACTGATATAATTCTAAGTTTGAGGTATTTAGTAATCATAAGGATCTTAAATATCTGTTTAATCCGAAGGAGTTGAATATGAGACAGAAGAGATAGTTGAAAATTGTAAGGATTAGGATTTTAATCTTAATTGTTATCTGGGTAAATCTAAAGTAGTGGTCGAAGCTTTGAGTATGAAATATCTATATTTATCTTTCTTTATGGTTAAAGAGATGTATCTTTTGGCTCAAATTAAGAATTTAAGTTTGACTACTGAGATTACTCCTAGTAGTGTGAAACTAGGTATGACTTGAGTAACAATTGGATTCTTAAAAGAAATTGGAAAAGCACAATTAGTTGATTCATTTTTGGTGATAAGATATGAGACTATATGATAAGGTGATGGATAAGAGTTTGACTTGGGTGTAGATGGAATGGTGAAATTAGAGATCTAGTATGTGTACCTAGTGAACTTATGCTTAAGTGTTTGATCTTTGGAAAGGTTGTGGAAAGGCTCACAAAAGTTAAACCAATATTGTGACAGATGCCTTGATTATGATGATCACTGATGTATTATTTTTGATTATTTAAGGATTGGATTTGATTGAAGAATTTCGAGACTTATGCTTGATGTGTAAGATTACCCTTAGGAGCATTGAATTGATTATGATTGAAAGTAACTAGTGAATTAGTGATGAGATTAAAGAAGCTCAGGGGTTAGAGCCTTTCCTAGTAAATCAAGTGGAAAAGATTAGTAGGAGTATGAGTAACCTTTTCTAAATAGAAATTGATGTTGTTTTGAGAATAAATTTGGATGCTTAGTAATCTTGAATTAAGAAAGATGATTTTAGAGAAAGGACATAAGAATACTCTTTTATTTAGGAGCTACTAAGACGTATCAGAGTAGCGCAGCGAAAGTGTAGTGACCTAAGGTGAAGAGAAAAGAAATCATATACTCGTGTTTAGTATGCAAGAAGTCTTTAGAAATTTTGTAGCAATTAGACTTCTCATTTTGGAAGTGAGATGGTGAATGGATAGACTTTAATTATAGGTTTGTCTGAGACGTTTAAGAGATTGATTCTAATTGTGTTTTAGTAGATAGGCTTGCCAAATTTGCTTGTCTTATCCTTAGAAATCCTTGGATGAAATTGATAGAGTTGTATATCGATAAGATAGTGAAGTTGCATAAGAATTAGAAGGTAAGAAGCGAAGAGTCTTCCATTACAAAAATTTCGGGGACGAAATTTCTAAAAGGAGGGGAGAATTGTAACACCCAGTTTTTTTTATGGCATTTTCGTAATTATTGATGGCATTTTTGTAATTTTATTAAAGTTATAGGGGTAATTTGGTAACTTGGAACGGGCTGTTCCAAAAATGGAACGGGCCGTTCCAAGCATTAAAAATGTGTTGTTTTTGTTGTTTCGGAACGACCTTGGAACGGGCCGTTCTGGTATGGAGAACGGGCCGTTCTGGAAGCAGTACGGGCCGTTCTGCTAAGTCTGGAAGAAGAATGGGCCGTTTCGGAGGGAGAACGGGTCGTTCTGCTAAGATTGAGAACGGGCCATTCTGGTTTCAGAACGGGCCGTTCTGCTTTCTGGGAACGGGTCGTTCCGATTTTGGAACGGGCCGTTCCAATTGAGAAATTTGCCCACGTTTGAAGGCTCCGGAACGGGCCTTTCCGAAATCAGTACGGGCCGTTCCGGGGACCCCAGGATGCCTATAAATAAAGACTGGGGGTGAAAAATTATAACTGAGTGAAAAGTGAAAATTCTAGAGAGAGAGAGAGAGAGAGAGAGAAAGAAAGAGAGGGAAAGAAAGAGGGAATCTAGAGGAGGAGGTTTTGCTCAAGTTTTAGTTCCTGCTTATTCAGGTAAGGGAGAGGAGAACCTTATCTCTTTAAAATTTTATCTACTACTATTTTTATTTATTTATGTTATTTTTTATGTATATTTATTTAGTGGGGTGTCCCTAACCTCATTTATTTGCTTAACCTTTGATTATTTTTGTCTATAATAATTATTAAAGTGTTCATATTTTATATTGTTTCATAATTTTATAATGATTGTCATTTTTATTTATATCATTGGTATTCTTAATATATTCTTTTTACATAGATATATTTATTGTAAATATATTTATAATCAACTATGTTATAGTTGTGATATCTTGGACTCGTTTTGTTGTTATTTCTTCACGTATTTATGAAGATAAATATTGTTCTATGGCCATAGAAGATAAAGTTTGAATTATTTGTAGCTGGAGGTTTGACCTTGTGGATTTAAATGAGTAAAGAATGAAGGTGAAATATCCTATTGTTGGTTAAGGTGAAATATCCTTTTATTGGTTGATATTTTGATGATGCTCATTTATCCTGACTAGTCACTACAGGTATAATTCATATTTTATTGTATCATGAAAATCTAATATATGATTTGTATATATATTATATATATATATATGTTTAATATTGATTATAAATAATTCTTTATATTCTTTTGAATTATTATATTTATTGGATATTGTTCTTACTCCTCTCTTTTCTTTGTTTTTTTAAATTAAATATATTATAAAATAGATGGATCTACTTGAGATTCCAGAGCATTTTACAGTGATTATAGCTGTTGTCTTTCTTGGAAGAAATTGGAATGTGGAGGCTATTTGATGAATCTATTATAATTGTTATTGTAAATTTATTTCTATTATCAATGTAAAGTTTGTAATAGAAGTGAAAGAAAGAAATATTGTGTATGATAATACATTATTATAAATACTTATGTTATGTATTAAATTCACAAAATATTCTGTTTCTTTATCTTTATCTATAAAAAAAAATATTATTAACGATATATTTGCGAAAATATTATATATGAAATATATAATTATTATTATATAAATTGGGCGTTAGAATCGGGCGTTACAATATATATATTACATTAACCTCTCAACTACCATACATATATGGTGATTTAGAGGTATTTTTATTTAAAATAAATATTCTTTTTTTTTTCTCTATATATTTATCTATTTATCTATATATATATATATATATATTAACTATAAAAAAAAAAAATTATATACCGATCAATTATTAAATAATAACTTTATAATAATCATGTTGTGGCCATGGTAACTGATGACTAAATTAGCATCAATGCCCAAACCATTCTACTAAAACCGACCCCTTTTGTTCTTTTCTCTTTTTATATATCTTCTTTTGATATAAATTTCAAAAGAATAAAACCCTTATTAGGGTCCCCCCATGCTGTAAGTAAACGAAGAAAAGAAAATATGTGATGCACAATTAGTAGGAAAATTATGGCACTTTTCTATCTAAAACATATGCAAGCTGTGAGGAACGCTTTAGTAATGAGCCAAACCAAGAGTGTTTGTGAGGGGAAAAGATGAGGCGATGCTCACAAGAATATTGAAGATTGAGATTGTTGGAGATAAGACATAAAAAAATATAATGGACCACCGCAATAGCAGTGCCCTAATCTTTATGCTGTTAAATAATTGTGTGGTCCATTATTGACTCACAATAACTGGTCCTTTCTCCATTTTGTTGCTTTGCTTAAGTATTCTTTCTTTATAATGATGATATTTTTTCTTTCTTTTTATCTTTGTTGTTTTCTTGAACATGGTAAATTTAAGAATGAAAAAAAAAAATAAGTACTTTCAAAGCCAGGGGTAAATTGCACTTTGGATAAAGTAAATCCGAAGCCAAGAATTAACCTAAACTGTTTTCCCAGTGGCTCTAGATAATGACATGTTAGTTTCAAATTTTAATATTTGGTATGATACTTACCAAATTACTGGTACTAATGATGAAAATTTTGTTAAATTAATAAGCAAACTCATCGATCAAATGGAATGTTAGGTATAATGTTAGTGGGGTATTTGTAATGGGTACAACATCCGTTCCAGATGCAGGGGACACGTGACCATAAACTAAAGGGTTTGCTTCATATATCCGATTTTCAGGTTGAAACCTTTTTTTAGGTAGCTAATTATTATAAATTTATAAATATGTGATTCATTTTCTAATGAATATAGTAAACAGCTGAGGTAATCAAAAAAATTGTGCAATGCTGAAAAAATCCATAAAAAAAAGTTTAATTACATTCTTTTATCATCAAAGTATTTATTATTTTGATTGAGACTATGTACATTTTTGCTATGAATTTGTTAGCTAAATAACTAAATTTACGTATACAAATATCAGTAAAATTTTTTTTTCGTTATTTTTCTTTCACCTAAAATTAAGAAAAATTATATATTTATATAAATTGTTCTTAAGATTTTTTTTTAACTAAATAATTTTTTGTATTTTTTTTTAAATTAAGCAAGTTATATTTTTCTACTACTTTTTTTGCAAAAAAATATTTTCAAAACTCATTTTTCTACGATAATTCTTCACAAATTAAATAGATTAAATTCTTTTAAATCTTCTTCTATTCAGAACTTACCAACAAAAATATTTTTTTAAAATGAAAAATCTCACATTTCTTCCTTTCCGAATTCTGATTTCACATCATATAAATCTCATCAACTTTTAAAAAAAATTCTAGCTTCTATATTTTAGAATCCAAATTCTATGACAAAATCCCCCAATTTGAAGGAAAAAAAATAAGAGTTTGAGAATTTTCAATTGAAGAAAATTGACAAAAGAACTAAACTTACTTAATTCTAAAAAGTAAATGTACTTAATTCACTAAAACAACTTTAAGAAAAACTAAAATCACAGATAATTCAAACTACAAAACTAAAAATAATACAATTAATTAGAAAAAGATGTGTGTAGGCTTTCCGCAGATGTAGGAGCTTTCTTGAAAACAACTCCATGCCATGCTAGATATAAAATTAATTTACCCAACCTCTTACAGATTAATTTAAAAGAGAATCGAAGGCACTAGATATATAGAGCATTCCCTTGTAAAAGACACAAAGCAGAGTACTAATATGAGAGGGACATCGAGAATCCAATGAAAATGGGTAGCCATATTGTGACTTAGGGCACACACACCTTTTATGCCCTAAAGTTTGAGATTAGCATGCCAATTGTGCTAATCTTTTCCTTTTAGCAAAAGTTCCCTTAGAGAACTGTAATGGTTTATATATGGAAAGTTGCCGACTCCTCTTAAATTGTGGCACATGGAGCATGTTCTATTGTAAACTCCAGTTTTGGCTAAACCCTAGCTAGTACAGGGTCGTGATCCTCACCAAATGGAACTTCACACTTTGGGAAAAATTAGGTTAATAGAGGCAAATGCCACACGATACCCAAGAAAATATATTTCACTTTTATGGCGTGCATAGTACATTTTAAAAGAAGAAAATGCCTTGTTATAAATAAAATGCATGTATGTGTGGAAAAAAATTATTAAGTTAGTACTATTAGAAAAATTAAAATCAGTGTGATGGGAGAAGTTAATTATAATTTTAAAAAGTTCTTGTTACATTTTATTGAGATATGTTTTTACTCGAATCAGATATGACCGACAGTTTTTCTATGAGATAACACAATTACATATTCTACTATTGAACTCAAGACTAAATTAACACTAAAACTATTTTATATAAACTAACTCACAATAATAATTACCTATTTTACTTTTAAAATGTTGAATCAATAATTCATTTAAGTGGAACTAAACCTAAATTTCTTAAATAAAATTGAGTTTAGATTTTATGGATAAAAAATATAATTTGAAAAAAAATCTAACTAAAGATATCAGTCAATTTTTTTAATAAAATTTTTTTTTAATAAAAATTAGTTATTAAAAAATCACTAAATAATATACCATGATTAAAAATATTAACATTTTAAACCCTTCATTGTGAATGAAATTAGCAACCCCGCGCAGACATACCAATCATAATGTATTTCACCTTCAATTGCATAAGATTAAGACGAGAGGAAGTTAGTACATGTGGAAAGATTTAGCTTGGCTGTTTCTTTTAGAGGAATTTGCTGTAAAGCTTCTATTTTAAATTTACAATAAAAAGAATCTATTGTCAATACCAAAGTAGAGAATATTACATATAAAAAAGATGATAATGATAGTTTGAAGAACCAAATTTCTCCCAAATTTGAAATGATCAATTGATTATATATGTGGAACATTATTATACATTATTTTCTTTATTTATTTACTATTTTATAGGATAAGTTATTTTTATTTTATACATATACATATGTATATATATATATATATATAAATATATATATATTTATATATATATATATATATGTGTGTGTGTGTGTATGTATGTATATACACATACACATATATACACGTACACACATGCACACAGAAAATAATTTAAAACTATAATTATAAATCTTAAATTGTCGATCAAATGACTATTATACAAGTTGTGTGAGAACAATAATTAACACAATACACTAGTGCAAAAATTGGATTTAAAATCAGAGTTTTAAGATTGGTTACAAGGTAACCGATCTTAAAAGTGACGCGGTGGCAATTTTGTAAATAACATGAACACTTTTAAGATCGGTTAAAATTTAACCGATCTTAAAAGTACTTTTAAGATCGGTTATAAAAGAACCGATCTTAAAAGTGGTACTTTTAAGATCGGTTACAAAAGAACCGATCTTAAAAATATGAAAGAACTGATCTTAAAAGTGCGACTTTTAAAATCGGTTCTTTTATAACCGATCTTAAAAGTGCCACTTTTAAGATCGGTTCTTTCATAACCGATTTTGTATGTAGTATACAAAATCGGTTCTTAATTAACCGATTTTAAAAGTATTGTCAGAAATCTTTTATATTCCCCTTCATTCTCATTTTCTTTAATCTTTTTCATTTTCTAAAGTCTCCAGGTAAATTTCGCTTTCATTTTCGTCTGGTTATGTTCTTTTTGTGTCTCTTTTCGTTTTCTCATGTTTTTCTCGTCTCAATTTTTGTTGTAGGTTCATTTTGGGAAAATTTCGTAGCTGGAACGGCCCGTTCTGCAAGGAGAACGACCCGTACTCCCTGGAGAACGGCCCGTTCTCCAAGGAGTACGGGACGTTCTCCAAACGGGCCGTTCTCCAGGGAGAACGGGCCGTACTCCAAGGAGAACGGGCCGTACTCCAAGGAGTACGGGCCGTTCTCCATTGAGAACGGGTCGTTCTTCAAGGAGAACAGGCCGTTCTCCCTGGAGAACGCCCGATACTTTAACTGAACTTTTAGGCCTTTTGATCAGACTGGAACGGCCCGTTCCGGTTTTGGAACGGGCCGTTCCAGTTTAATTTTTTTTCGCACCCAGACTTTTAAGATCGGTTATAAAATAACCGATCTTAAAAGTTAACTTTTAAAATCAGTTGTTTAACCGATTTTAAAAGTCTAACTTTTAAAATCGGCTCTTTCAAAATCGGTTACAGAACCAATTTTAAAAGTCAAAAATAACCGATTTTAAAAGTCTTTTTTCACTAGTGATACCATCATTTTCAACATGGTAGTCAAAAGATCTAACTCACCCTTCGGTCTAATACTACCATGTTCCCTTAATAATATGATAATCGCAGTTCATCAACAAGGAAAATGTACGAGTAGGCTTATAGATAACAAAGCAACACATAATATAGAAGTAAAATACAACTATATCATGAAAAATATCATCATATTAACACTGCACAATATATCATCCTTTCAACACAAACATGACCAAATGCCTAGTTTAGCAACACATATCAACATAAAACATAGATTTACAATTCATCATCATATCCAACTTGATACATAGACCACACAGCTTACTAACATACCAACTTAATATATCGATAATACAACTTTTTAACACAACATGTGATCAACACAACAACTCACAATACAACAACTTAATAACACAACAACATAAACAACATAACAACACAACATAATGCATTATCACGCATTTCATCTAAGAGATCTATTACAATGTAGGTGAACAGTCTAAGTGACTTGACCTTATCAAACCAAATTTAACAACTCAACCTTTTTAGCTTATTAAATCAACAACAAATTTGGGTATCAATCCTCAACACAGTGTTATTTCTAAGATTTTGCCACTTGGACTAACAAAGTTTGATACCCATCATCAAATAGTATAGCTCAGGTGTGGGTCTACCACAATATTGACATGCATTAACCAAGTCACCTGTGGGTATAACCCGATAACTATCATCGCAATACCACACACATTTCTAGTAATCAGTTAAGGATTTTATTCCTCAACTTCATACCTTACTCAAAATAATAACTAAGGGCCTAAATGAGACTCATTACTCCGATCCACTCCAAGAGACAACCATACTCAAGGAGGGTTTTCAACATCTAGGCTCTCAAACCACCACACACAATACATATTTACATAATGAGATATTTTAGCTTTTAAAACATCTATCCTCTAGTACTAAGTTAACAACACAACACAACACAACTCCATACCTCATGCATACACAACACATGCCTTTAGCATCTCATAGTACAACATCTTAAAACTTCACATCACAAGGTGTTTTCAGCATTAAAGCAACTTAGTTCTTCATCGTACCTCATCATGGATTAATATATAATGAACTAGATTCAATCATCAATATAAATCATGCAAACAACCAACTCAATAAGATAGATTAAGAAAATTACAAGTTCAAAAGGGAAATTGGCACTTCAAACGCCTCTAGAGCTAGCTTTGAGTGAATGAAATTTGCTCTAAGTGAGCTCAAACAAAAAGCACCCCTAAGAGAGGTGCTCTGCTCACTTAAATGAGTGATGCCTCACTCTAAGCCATCAAAATTCCCTCTACGTGATTAGAATTTTCTCGTAGCAAGCTAGGTTAGCGAGCACCAACGAGATGGTCGCATCAACTTGCTTTGAGCAGGTGAGTTCTCCCTCTAGGCACCAAAATTCGCTCTCTAAGTGTCCACATAGAGTACTCTAAACGAGTCAAGTCAGAGAGTACCCCTAAAATATTCTCACTTACCTAGTTAAGTGACCCCATAGGTGTTTTGAGCGAGCAAGCTCAAAATATAAGCATACCTTAAGAACAAATTCAACAATTGACAAGAAGCCAACTCAACAACTCAGAATTTTCTTTTTCCAACAACTCATAAATTAACATCTACTAGCATCATATAAATCATAAATTGAAGGAATCTCAACATGCAACTATAATACAACTAAGATCATCAGTTCTACGCTTATAAACAAGAGAAAACCCAAACAAGAACATTGAATTTCCATCTTTCAAATTCAACTTCAATGTTTTCCTAAGAATGAATCAGCACAACAAAATCAACATACACAACTCAAAAGATTAAACTACAAGCTTCTCTTATCTCAAATCACCAGGAAAAGAGGTAGAAGAAGGAAGAATGACTAAGAACGCGGTCCTCTAAGCTATCTTCACACGCTAATCAGAACTCTGATTCTCGAGTCTCCAAGCTTTGAATCTCCACCCAACTCCTACAACTAAACTCTGGGGAAGAATTAGAATGATTCTGTGAAGTTTGAAGGAAAAATATTTCCTTTAATAGAACCTAACTCTCTAACTTCTCTCTACACTTCTTAAGAAAGTGAACTTATATATAGTTCAATCCTTGAGAAAATCTTATGCATTCCTCTAAACTTAATCAATAACCTCAACTCAAAACAATTCTTAAACAACTAAACTCATAAGAATCTTTAAATCTTTAAAGTTTTAAACCATTAAAACAATAATTCACAAAAACCAATTACTTAATAAAATTAAATAAACAATCATATAATTTTCATGATGTTACAATATCTATATGTACACTCACACATTTTATATATAAGATATATTAAATTTGTTTTAATTTCATATCATAATATTACCATGTCTATTAAAAAGATATATTATACTTTATTATTTTACAATTTTATATTTTTTTTAAGTTATTGATAATTGCAAAATATGCATATAGTTTATTCAAGTTGGACAATTATTAATATAATTCATGCTTATAAATCTTGTTTGTGATCACAAAACATCTAGTCTAGAGTTAATCTTTAATTATGATTTAATTTTTAAATATTAGATACTTTTAATATTTTTTTTTATTTAGTTAGAACACAAGAAAAGAACAATCTGAAAGTTACAAATCTCAAGGGACAACTGTTGCTCCAAGCTACAAAAAAGACTTGCTCAAAGGGTGTAAATTTCTTCAAAGAGACCATTCCAAAGCCTGGAGTGAGCCAAGTCAGAAAGCAATCCTTGAGATAATGAGCTGTTGCCTTAAAGCGGATAGAATATTGGCTTAAAGCGAGTGAAATTTTCTCAGAGCTACCACAAGGACACTCTGAGCGAGTGAAGTCAAAGAGCAACCCTAGAGGACTATATCAACTCACTTAGAGTAGTTACTTAAGCACTTTGAGCGAACAAAAATTACTTAGAGTTATCACAAGAGCACTATAATTGATTGAAGACAGAGAACATCCATGAAAGCACGCATACACTCTCTTAAAGCGAGCCACATGGACCCTCTAAGCGAGCATATTTGACCTAAAAGTCTATTAGAAATTGTTACAAAAATAGGGTCTCTAGAAGGTCTCTGAATTTTTTTATATCTATCAATATTTTATTTAGCACATAATTTTAAAGAAATTAGAGAGTTTTTGTAAGGTTACTCTTGTAATCACAAATAGTTCAAATGTCCATTTTTTGTTGTGTAATCCTTAGTCATGAGTTATTAAGTATCTATTATTGAAGATTGAGGTAACTACTGAAATTATGTAATTTTCTCTGTGTTTTTCATTCAATAAAGTCTTTATTTAGTTAACCATTTTATTCTTGAGCTTAATGTTTGTTGTGCTCTAATCAACTTCTACATGATTTTATAATTAATTGAGGTTAAAAAATCCTTTTAAAATTATAATCTAGATAAAACATTGATAAATTTATTACTAAAAAATTGTGATAAATCTTATCAACTGACTTTTGATCCTTGACCGTAATGCAGGATTGTTTAACAAAAATTACCAATGAATTGAGAGTTTCCTTAAAAACAACTTGGATTTTCGAACCTAAAGAATTAGGGTTTAAATATAATAGTAGAATGTCGATTTAATTGTATAATTTCAACATTGAATGAAAAAATTTAGAAGTTTTAGATGGGGAAAGTTAGTAAATTATAATATTTGACTACTCTCATCATAAGTTTAAACTCTTCACAATTTATTGTTTTATTTTATTTTTACTAAATTTAATAATTTGTGTCAAATAAATATAAATTTATATCAAATTATCTATTTATTACCAAAATTACATTAAATAATTATAACTCAAGTCTTTGTGAATTTGATAACTTTGATTTTTGTCCAATTTACTACCTATAATAATTGGTATACTTATCAAATATGTATCAGTTATCTCTTATTTTCCTTTGTTAAAAAAAGTTATATATTATTTTTATTTTACATGTAATTAAACTCTTAAAAAAAAAAGGAATCATGATATTTGCTTATATACACTCCCTCTTGACTCAATTACATGCAAATTTAACTAACTTATACACTAATTAGTTAACATTTTTTAATTTCATTAATCTCAATTTGAAATTATATTTTATTATATTTTTTACACTACCCTTCATTAGAATTTAATATCAAGAATAAAAATATCATTGAAAAGGGAATCTTAATTAAATAAAGATTATTTTAAAAATATAATTATTAAATAAAGTAAAAGTAGTTAAATTTTTCTTATATTTAAATGCAGAATTTAAGAGATTTTTTAATTTTTGAGTCCAGATAGAATGTCTACTTAATTTAGCTCACTGATCATAATTTTAATTGTTATTATAATGTTTTATAAATTAATTTAATCTAAATTTAAAGAAAAACTATTAGTGATAAACAATCATAAAGGGAAAAATTAATAAAACAAAAACTTAAGACTAAAGGATAGTTAAATACAGTGACTTATATTTATTATGAAGAAAAATACAATTCATGTTCAATGAAGATAGCAGTAGTCTAAGAGAACTTTATTGGGTGGAGATTCAATTCCTTGCTTTGTGTGCTCAAGCTTTCCCCTTAATCAAGAGTTGACCTTTGCATCTTATCTTTCTCCCATACCACACTAGATGCTGATCATTAAATTTTTCCCAGTAGTGGCATCAAAATAACTATAGAATGCCACATTTATTGTATCCTTTGTAATGCAATAACTATGGTCCCTGAACACCATAGAGAGCACCAACAGATATTTTCTTTGGTTACAACTACCAAAGTACCAAAAGATCACATTCTGCACTTATACAGAACCTCATCATTGATGAAATTCAAATTATTTTATTTATCTTCCATAGCAGTGTTTCCTTTGCCATTCTAAAATATTGTGATTATCATGATAAGAAGTTTTTTTTTTTTTTTTTAATGAACTCAGATGAATTATTGACATGGTGAGAAATGCTAGTAGGTAGCTAGAGTGGTTCTGAATGAAATTTGTACCGAAATTACTTTACGAAGTTACTACATGTGCATCGAATAAAGATACTGACACTATACTTCAATTACCTGTACAGGTGAGCTTTTATATGCCAATAAATAAACCTCTACGTATTATTTTTTGTGACTTTTTCATCGTTGTTAATTTGTCAGTGCATATATCACCTTTTGTATGACAAATGTCACCTCTCATATTGGGTGTGTTATAAAAAGAACAAAATAAAAAAAAATTAGCTATTTTTATTTTTTTCAAATAAATTAGTACAAAGTGCAGAAGAAAAGATGAATACAGAGCTGAGGAGAAATTCTTCTGCCTGTCTTGAGGATTCTCCAAATCAGTTGAAATTCATATAAATATCGTATGATTAATTTTGTCCAAATATTGAAAATTAGAAGCCTTTAAATTATCTAATTTATATTTATTTATTACTTGAAAATTTTGATTTAAATAGTTTTATATGGTAATTAAAGATAATGTAAATGTATATAAAAATTATCATTATGATATAATTAATATATTATATCACATTTGATAGATAATTTTATTTCTTACAAAGTTATAAACAATGTTTTCTAGATGTTTGTATGAAAAAACTATCTATTACGAATATTAATCTTTTAAATAAATTTCAATATCTTTACAATTAATTTTTTATATATAATTTATTATTAAAATGAAAATTTTGATTTTTTTCAATGATTAATCTCTATTAAAATAATCGACCCATATTTTTAATAAATAAAAAAATTCTCTTAATCGTTCTTTTTAATCTACAAAACTTAAGTCAAATTTTATTTGAAAAGGCTAAATTCAGTATCACTCATGTCAACATTAGAAGAAGTTTCTAGTATGATCATATGTTTTTTATTTAAAATGTGTGAATAACATGATGGTGTTTGATTTGATTCCTGATTTGGGGTCTCTAATTCTGCCTAACTAGGTGAATTTAGCTAGTAATAGTAGGTGTTTCAAGCTATAAAACAAACATTGTCGGGTGCACGTGTTAGTAACGTGCACGCACGTTATTAGAATACAACAAGTATGAATGAGATAGGTCTATCATCTACAGAAACAAGAGCCATTAAAATTAGCAATTATAATAACCATTTATAAATAAAACTATGGTTTAAAACGTTGCAAGAAGAAAAAAAAAATTAAGTACCTAATCAAGTGATATAGAGGGTCACATCATATCTCCATAGTTAAATTTTATAGGTAGGGACAGAAAGTTGCCTATCAACATCTAGGATGTTAAACTCAGCTTTGTTGATACCCCAAATAAAGTTAACTCCCATATTAAGCAAAAATGCATTATTAAGATAAACGTACTTCACCATAAATGCATTATTTCCTTAATCAATAATCATCAAATTAAAGTAATTTGTATGTTTTGCTAAAGTGAGAATTATCTTATGATATGGGTGTTTCTATATGCGGAATTTGTACACTGGCACAGTTAGTATATGTTTTTAATTAAAATTTTAATTTATTGATTTTTTTTTTTTGGAAAAAAACCATTTTGTAGGCATAATATTACCTTATATACAAGTGTATAATTAGATACTCTATTATGAGGTTGAAATGACAGCCTTTGTGCATTTAATTATGAGAGAATGTTAATTGTTTTATTGAGGCACATGAAAATGCTAAGGTTACTATTGATAAAGACATGAGAATAGGGAAAGAATCTTCCTGTACTACCAACCTTATCATTAGTGTTACGGGTGAACTTTGGGTAAAAACCATATTTACATCTAATTAATTATCCATCTATAATAGTAGCTCATATATACATATAAAAGTCCAATTATAAGAAGAAAAAAATATAAACTTCAAATTAATAAATTTTGTATCATAAACAAAAAAAAAATAGTGTGCATTTGGATTCATTTATTTATTTATTTTTATAATTTTGTAAATTATTTTTAGAAAATAAAAAATATTTTAAAATGATATCATGCATACACACTAAATTTAGTATTAATATCATAATAATTAGTTGAAAAGGTTATTATAAATTATACTACCCTGATAAATATAATACGTTAAATAAGTTATTAAATCTTTATTGAACTCTAAATTTTATGTTTATAGTTAGCATTATTAAAAAATATCAATTGTTCATGAAAAAGTTGTATGTATATGATGTCTAGAAAAAATATACCAAATTGAGTAATGCTTAAAAAATTTAGAATTTTCAAACCTTTAATTGAGATAAATTACGCAATTTTTATTTTAAAAAACTCTGGTTTTTTCCTCTCATTGATTCTTCCTAAGATTATAGCTTCACATGGAAGCATATCTCTGATTATGTAGATTTTTTTCTTTTCAATATGATCTGGCTTTGCAGATTTTTTTTTATTTTTTATTTTATTTTTTTTTATCTTAGATCAGGTTACACAAAGTAATAAATAAAAAAAATCCGTTAAACATGTGATTTGAAATTTAGTTTCAAAATTTAAGTGTAAAGAAAAAAAAAATCATTAGAATAAGCTTCCTCCTTCATCCTTGATTATGCTTCATAAGATAAATTTATCACCAACTTAAGAGGGTGTTTTTGTTTTACTCATCCTGATCTTTTTTTTCTTTTATAAACATTTTTTTTACTGAAGATATGAAAGAAATAACATGTTCAACATTATTTTTTAGTATCTACATGTTTGTTGTAATTTCAACAATCTCTTCCCAACAACATCCTCTCTTTACCCACTAAATAATGAAACCAACAAAGAAACCCACTCATCAGCCAAAGGCACATGCGATTGCACCTTAATTACGAAGAAAAAACGGTGCCAAAATTTTCAAGTGCCTAGCTATGGTCAATAATAGTACAGCGCAAATGCACTCTCCTAACGAAATTAACTTTATTATAAAGCAAACAGAAATGCAGATATGATTCGAATTTCTAACCCCTCCTATGCAACGCATTTGGAATCAAATGTGGTAAAGATGACCAAACTCACACAGTGGATTACTGTTTCACTTAGTGGGAATTGATACATTTCCTCATCAAATGCCCAAAATATCCCAGTTTTTAAGGGCCAATTAAGGGCATAGGATCACCCCATATGCCTCCGTAGTATTAGGAGCACCATGGCATACCCTATATATGGACCCAACTCCATAGATGAAAAAAAAATTAAAAATGATCTTAACAAAAATTATATTAGATGTTTTATACCCAATAATATTATTAATAACATAATTGTAAAAAAAAAATAACACCCTATGGACCCAACACCAGAAACAAGATTAGTGACTTCATCAATAACCAAATTCCAAAACAAAAACCCTAGGAGTGGACCCAACACACAGTAATAAATTAAATAAGGGTTACCAAAAACAAAACGCACCCATAATGTGAGGGGTGGAAGACACAACACAACAAACACCCTATGACCTGTCCTTCTCTCTCTCCCTAATCTTTATCTTTCTCTTTGTTATTTAAATATTCTGGTGAATATCACTATTAATTAATAAATAATAAAGTGATCTACATCCACTTGCCTTAAAAGGAAAGAGCCTACAAACATTTCCAAGATCACATGCACTCGGATTATTGTATAAAATATGGCTACTTAGATTACAAGCTATTAAATAACATTATCTTTAAAAAGTAGGATTAAGATTCTTCCAAACCACAACTCTAACAAGGAAACCAGCCTCACATTTTCCGCGTAAAGGATAGAAAAGCATATTTGTAGGTTGACTGAACACTTGATTAAGGAGAATACTTAATAGGATAATGAGGTTTCTTTTGTAATCATTGCCCACATCATCCCTCAAGTACACTTTCCATTAACATACTTAGATCACCAAAACCTTACACCCCCTCCCTAATATAATATAATATAATATTGTTTATGCTTCTTTGATTAACTTTTTTCATGGAAGAATGTAGTATTATAGAATATAACAACATTACCATTTACCAATTAACAACACTTTCTGCCTCTATCACTCGGACACAAGATATGAAGAAAACAATAATTACTTATATTCCATATCTGACCGGAGAAAGAGAAAAAGTGCACAATGTTTAACCATCATCATCGTCTTCTCAACCAAAAAGGACTCCAAAGTAAAATAATACACTTGCCCAAGCTAGAGTTTTTCATGGAACAAATCCAATCCCAAAGACCAAAAGTGAGAGAGAGTAAGAAGAAGAAAAGCCAAGCCAACTAGCTAGTTATACCAAAAAAAAGAGAAAAAGAACAAACAAACAAAGAACAGAACAAGAAGAACTGAGGCAGCACTAATTATTAATTAACACTAATTACCCATTTTCCTACTTACACAATATCATCAAAATCAAATCTCTGCCATTTTAAGAAGGTGATCATCTTCATCATCATCTCATTAATTAACAAAAACTAAACAATTAAATCAAGATAGAAAAAGACTAAAGTAATTAACCGGTACCACCTCTTAATTACTCTATCTAAACATATCATTATTATTCTCCTTTTTTTTTTCAAGAAGAAGAAGAAGACCCATTAGTTCCTCCGCCGTTAGTTCCACTATCATTCTCGTACTGATTTCCATCCTGGGAACCGAGGTTGTCGTTTCCGTTACCGTTAATTTCAGGGTGTTCATGATCACGATGGTGGTCATGAACATGAACAGGTCTAACGGTAACACTGACATTATCAACGGGAAGACCGTTGGTAATAACGAGAGCGCTACCGTTAACGTTGTTGTTGTTGTCTTTTTTACCGAGAGTGTTCTTGTTGTTGTGCATCCAAACCTTGAGAACTCCTCTATCAACGCCAACTTCATTGCAAAACTCCATAACCATTTCATCATCGCGCTTCTGCATCTTCCACCCAACTTTGTCGGCGAACTCGTGCATCTTCTCCTTCTGCTCCTGCGTGAACTTCGTGCGGAAGCGCTTGCGCGAGTGGTGCGGCGGCGCGGGGGCGGCGGTGTTCTCCGGCGCCACGGAGAGTCCGCCGGAGAGGGCGAGGAGCATGTGGGGCGCGGAGGGGTAGGACGAGATCGGCGGAGGGGAGGCGGAGTTGGGGCTCCGATGCGGCGGCGGAGGGTGGTGGCGGTGGTGGGGCTGGTACTCGAGCACGTGGTGCGTGGCCGGCGAAATGGGGGGGTCGTCGGGCTCGCGGCGGTGGAAGTTGCGGTGGCAGCCGCAGGCGGCGCACTTGATGGAGGTGGGGTCGTCGGCGGTGGCGGCCGGCGACGGCATGAACTCGCCGCAGCCGTCGAGGGCGTGGCCGCCGAGGCTGGCCACGTGGTTCTTAAGGCATTCCTTGTACACCACCGCCACGGGGTGGTGCTGCGGCGGAGGGTGGTGGCGCTTCAGAACCCCGTTTGAGAAAGACACCGGCTTTGGGTTCGGGTTCGCGTGCGCCGCGCTTTGGTGGATCCGGGTCGGCGTCTCGGGTTCCGGTTCCGGCGATTTCGAATTCGGCGGCGGCGGCGGCGGTGGCGCTATTATCTCCATGCTCCTGTCACAATATTATTAGTGGCGAAAAACCGTTGCTTTTTGCCACCACTTCATCCAACTGAAGCTGAAACTTGATAAGTGGATAATGGTTAGGCGCTATGTGAAGCTAAATTTTGAAAGGGGAAAAATTGAGAAGGGAAAAGAAGATGAAGAAAAGATCCAAGAGAAGAGAAGAGAAGAAGATGGTGATGATGTTTTGAGTGAGGACTGTTGATAATGAAAAACTGGGTTATGTGGTTGTCCCTTCTTAACCACTTGTTTTTTTAACCCTGGTTCTAATCTATGGTTAACTTATTGACCCTACTTCAGGGTTAGATGTGAGTAATAAATATACCCTCTCTTCTCCTACGCTACTATTTATTACCCTCTACTTATTATTATTATTCGGTAATAATCTTATTATATCTTCTCTATTAATTCAACAATTAATAACATTTTCTTCGGTCCAAAGTTACGTTACAAATATATTCTTTACAAAAAATTATTTCAATATTAATGATATTTTTTTTATAGATTTTTCGATATAAAAATACTTATCAATAATGTTAATTAGTTTCATTTTTTAATAAAATAATGAAGAATGGCAAGTCAAGGTGGCATGGTAGGACAGGTTCCGTAGTTTAATGATTATTGTGCTTGTTTTAGGGAAGCCACTGCAAACGTTGTAAATGTAAAAATATAGTACTATATTTAATAATATTTAATATTTCTTTACTTTTCAGTTTTCACCTTTTAATAACTGAACTTCACTTTTGGTTGATGGAATTTTATGCATTAAAATGTAAGTAAACCCACATCTTATCTTTCATCTCTTTTTTTTTCGATCTTCATTGAAGAAAAAAAAAAAAAAAGAGTAGTGGCATGCTGTGTAATTTCAATCGAAACCAAAAATTTAAAAGAGGTCTTTGTCGGCATACCCTGCAATTTGAAACACAAGGTTATACTAATAGAATTTCGAACCATAAATGAAACCAATTAAATAAAAATAATCATATTGATATTTGCTTATTTAATTAAGTCAATAGTAAGTAGTAGTAACGTGTTTGAAAATTCTAGCCATTAATAGGACGTGTTAATGAAACCAAATAAATTAAATATATTTGAATTGATTACATTTTTGCTTCTTTTGTTATCGTCATGAATTTTAGTTTATTCATTTATTTGAAATTTGATTTTTCTACGAGATTAATTATATAATTATAATCTATCATTTATTCGCATTTAATATTTTTATAGGCTTTAGCATTCAATATTTAATGAACATGCAGACGTGTCAGCACAATATTTAATGAACAATATTTATGGACAATATTTTATTAAATAATTAAATAATACTCTCTCATGATTTATATATATATATATATATATATATATATATAAAACTAATTTCAAACATTAAAAATTTATTAAATATATTTAATTTTTATAATTTTACATAAAATATACATCAAATTTTTTTAAAATATTTTAACCACATTCATAATAGATAGTATTTATTATTATAGGAGTATTTTAGGATCAAGAGAATTAAATAAAAAAAGTTGATGAAAAAAATTTAAATTTTTTTTACCTATAAATAAGTTTAGAGGAATACTATTTCTGTTTTTATATATAAGACCAAATTATTTAATTTACAATTAATTTAGTTGATATATTTCTGTCCTATTTATATATATTTTTTAAGAACTATTTTTATATTATTTTTTTTTCAAATTAATACTCATATATCTTTTAATTAATTATAGTATATGTTCTATATTATTTTTCTCTCTTAAATATTACTCATCTTTATTTTAATTAATTAAAATACATATATTTTAAATAATTCATAATTAATGTATTTTTATTAAAATAAAAAAATAAATTTTAATTAAAAGTATTTTAATATAAAAATAATTAATATGTGAAATAATATAAATTGGATCATATATAAAAGAATAAATAATTATCCTAAATTACATTTTATAAATATGAACAAAAGTAGGACTTCAGTTGTGAATATAAGTGTAAAAAGTTTGATTTACGCTATCATTTAATTTTTCTAATTTCATAAAAAATTGATTTATTTTCAATGTTACCCTCACTTTAGGAGAAGAATAAAAATGAACATTAAAAATATAATTTTAATTAAATGAAAAAATATTTTAGAAATAATAATATTAAATAAAATAAATTAATTGAGCTTAACTTATATTTGAGATTAAATATATATATATATATATATATATTATATTTAGAACCAGAAAGAGGATTTAATTTGATTTCAAATATATATATATATATATATATATATATTATGTGACGGTAAGTTTCAATTATTTTAAAATATGTTTCATTTAATTTGTATTTTATTTTCAATGATATTTTTTATATATCAAATTTTAATAAAAATTTAAAAATAATTTGTTTTAAAATTACATTGGTACAGTTCAATATAATATTTTCTTTATTCCGCGCTAAATATATTCTTATATTATTTTTACTCCAACTAACAAAAGTTAATAAACAATGAAGAGGATAACAAATTTACAAATTATTTTTATTATTAATCTTTTTATTAATAGAAAAGATTACCATGATAATAATAAAATTTAAATATAACATAATAAAAATATTATTAGAAATATAAATAATAAATAATAATTAATATTATATTATAAACCTAAAATAATATTTATTTAATTATTTTATACGAGGGTAATTTTTCTAATTAATTTGATTTTTTGTTTTACTAAAATTCAAAAACAGATGAAACATTCTGTATCAAATTAATAAACGAAACTTAGATTGGGTAGCTAAAATAGTAGGACTAAATTTATGAAATGAATATGGTATAAGTATTAAAAATACAATTAAACCAATTTTTAATTCATAATATCGTAAATAACATACATAAAACAATTAATTTTTATTACTTTATTAATTTTTAATGATGTAAGCATAGTATTATCTTGTATAGTAAGTACCATGAGACTAAAATGTATTATTTTGGTACATAAACACCCTTGAGAGTTACGTAATATTACTTTTTGGTGGGACGTGGTGCATGATGAATCTAGTCAACCATAGTTATAATAATCACAATTAAGCACGTAAGAAGGTCCCGAAATCACTTAACACGTGTTAAACGAGAGCCATAGCACGACACGTGTGAGTAGCCATGCAAGGAGAAAAGTCAAAGTTACTGAATATTGGTAGTGGTTAAATATCGAGTGGATGAGTTAATGCATTAATGGGATAATTAATTGAGGCATTAAAATTTTTATTAATAAATAGGAAAATGCCAAGAGGAGAACAGAGTCCGTTATGGAGGGCACTGAGTTTTAGAGTATGGGCAGGTACGATGCTGCTTCGAGGCAAATCGATAACACAAGAAAATATAAAAGTAAATGTGTTAAAACAAAGAGCATAAATTTTGACTCTTTTTTCTTGTTTTCTTTACCCATTATTTGATTTTAGGAGAGAAAATAAATTAGACTATACTTTAAATATATAGGTGGGATTTGTTTTATAAAGTTTTTTTTTTATTTTCTTTACTTATTATTTGATTTTAAGGGAAGGAATATTTTACATCAAATTTTGAATATATAGGTTAAATATTTTTTAAAAAATTAAAATATAAGTTTGTCCATAAGTTTTTTTATCAAGCCTTTTTAAAGTTTAGCTTGACCTTTTGAATATATAGGTTTGTCCTATTATTTGATTTTAGGAGAAGGAATAATTTTGATTTGAATATATAACTTGAAACTGTTTTGTAAAGTTAAAATTTAAATTTATACTATTATTTATTATAAGATTTATCTTATTATTTATCATAAATTTTTTTTAGTAATTTGATTTGACATTTTAAAGTTTAGCCTGATCTATTAATTTATTTAAAAATATATTTAAATTATTAATATTAATTAGGTCAACAAATTTAATTTTGACTTTTTTTCTTGTCAAATTTTGAATATATATATATATATATATATATATATATATATATATATATGTTGAATTTGTTTTATAAGATTTTCTTGTTTTCTTTACCCAATATTTGATTTTAGAGGAAGGAATAGTTTACATCAAATTTTGAATATATAAGTTGAATTTTTTTATAATATTTATCCTATTATTTATTATAAGATTTATCTTATTATTTATCATAAGTTTTTTTATTAGTTTGGCCTGACCTTTTTAAAATCTAGCCTGGTCTATTAGGTTATTTAAAAGTTTATTTAAATTATTAATATTAATTAGGTCAACAAATTTAATTTTTAAAAATTAATAAAAATATTTTTAAAATATAGTTTACTCAATATTATTAAAATTTAAATTTTAAAAGAAATATAAGAGAAAAGTTTAATTATTTTTTGTTAAATAGACACTCATGTGTAATGAATATTGATGTACACTTATGTACAAGTCGTAAACTTATAAACCTATACTAAACTTATTTACATAAAAAATATTTTAAATATTGATAATTTATTTTTTTATAAATTTATTTATTTATATTTTAAAAAATATATTAATTTTTTATTATATTAAATAAATAAATAGACTGACTTATTAGATCTTACAAATTTTTTATAAGTTTAGGTATGACATTTTTATATAAATAAACTTTTTTAAAAGTTTAAACTTTTTTATTAAACACGCTAGACATTTAAATAGGCTAGGTTATAGATTTTGTTGAAGGTCAGGTTATTCTTATTCTTATAATTATTTCCAAGTGATTTTATTTTTAAAACTAAAATATTTTGGTTTAAAAATTAAGGATTATTTTTTTTACAAAATTTTCATGTACATAAATTGAAAATCAAATTCTAAATTCGAGTAATTTTGAGAAGAGAAAAAAAATGTACAAATTAAGGTCAATCGTTAAAAAAAAAAAAAATCTTCAAAAGATAAGGAAGTTTTATAAAAAAGAACTATGAGATCCATTAAAAAAATATTCTTATCTACTTTTTCTTCTTCTCCCTCATTTATTTTTATATTATTTTTTTAAAATTTATTTTTTAGTTAAACACTAATTAATTTTTTTTAAGAGCTTGACAAACATAAGTTTTCTATATTGAAAAAAATCATAATTCAATTTAATTAAGTAATATGAATCTCTCACTATTTTATCAACTCATATTAGTTGCTTTTATTTATTTATTTAAACACTCTAAAAAATTATTTATTTTCTACTTATTTTTTGTTTTTTTTTTCTACTTATTTTTGTCGCACTTTTTTCTTTCCTTCATGCATATTTCTCTTTTTAGTGTTATTTTCTTTTTGGATGTGTCTGTAATCTATATAGAGATGTAAATAATATTAAATATTTTTTATTAAATATTTAAATAGATTAATTTCTATATATTATTTGTATAAAAACTATGACTAAATGATATTATTTTGTTTTATAATAGTTTTGATTTCTTTATTTTTATTTGTACAATTTAACTCTTTTAATTTTGAAAAAACCATAATTTTAATGCAATCGTAAAATTAGGATTGTATAAATTTTAAAAATTTACTTATACAAAATGTTTAAACTCTAAAATTTTATGTTATCATATTATTACATATAACGACAGGTATGATTTTGACATTTCATTGGTCTTGAACAAAAATTAAATTAAGACTATGTTTATGGTGGAATTAGTTTTATGGATTCTTGTTATTTGAACTAGCACAAAAAGTATTTCAATTTAGGTGTTTGTCGCTTTTTATGAAATGAAATGCAGAACGAGAGATGGAGTAGACAGTTTCAATGATTGATTGTTTCCAAGTATTCATCAATGATTAACAGGTAATAATATTCATGAACGTAAATACTCAGATATACCGAATGAACAATAGATATATTAGCAATACAAATCATGGTTCACTTCGCATAAAGTTACAAATGAAATGCTGAAGCATAATTATGCAACTAAACTACATGATTAACAAAAGGAAACTACACTAATCCTAATCCTAAAAAGAGAAAAGAAAAGTGGCCGAGAAGTAGTCATATCCAAAAATAATTCCTTGCACGAAAGTCATATGCGCAGGCGGTGAGTGCTTGAGAGTTCAGTTCAAGTATGAGTTTTCCGACCTTCGTAAAGGGGCATGTCTCTCCTATTTATAGAAACCTTCACGAGCAGTTATTTCTGTGTAAATGTATTATGGACACATAACCGTTGTCCACTAAGCTCATTACGTGGGTTAAAATAAAACCTCTCGTAACCGTTTGCCCCACGTGTTTTTTATCTCTTCGATCCATTTTTTATTAACCGCTCTGAGATAACTACTCAAACTACTTGGAAACCTCCAGTAACTTCCCATCTTTCGAGCACTTCTCGGTTCAAGTTGAATCATTTATTCGACTACATTTCGAGTACGAATACCTAAAGCTTTTGATACTTCCTGGTATTAACACTTATCTCCTTTAGCTTTTGAGTAACCTCATGAATGTACTTCTCGAGTTACATGATCTTCGAGTGACCCTAACAAATGCCCCCCTAGGAATTCAATCTTGATGAGCATACTGGCAAGAGAGATTTGAATTCCTATCGAGAATTATTTTCGATTCTTCATCAGTTTTCGTAACTAGTGGCTTAGTAACTTATATTCCTTCGATGAAAACCTACTTCTGGTCACCTATTTAATGCAATGACCGTTTGATGTGACATTGATTACCCTAACGGCGCGTGCTCACGTTACTCCATAAATTTGTCTATGATAAGAAACGTTTTGGCGGCTGTTATGAATATTCAAATTAAAATTTGAATTAATTTGGTAAGCCCGTTTCACCTCAGGCCCATCAATGCGCTTAAACTCTCATTTTACCCTAAAGTAAAACCACTTTCACCATTCTGTTCCTTTTTGCGCAAGTTTCCCCACATCTTCTTCTTGTTTTGTCTCTTTCTTGGTCTTCTTCTCCGGCTCTGCATTCTCTGGTTTCTCGTATTGTCTTGCTCACCATTCACAATCTTCCTCTTTCTCTTCACTAACATCATGGCCTCCTCCGCTGCGTACACCTCTACTGCTGTAGCCTCAGTGGTTTCTCCCACCATGGCCTCCGCTTCGTCTCCTACAATGGCCACTGCAACTTCTACTCAGACTGCTCCTTTATTGATGGCCAATGCCCAAGTGTGCACTGTCAAAGATGGGGATGAGACTTTTGTTCCCATTTCGGGCATGGAAGAGGAAAGCCTCAAAATTTTTCAATCTCAGGTACTTCTCCCTTTCTCTCTTGAGAATGGTAGTGTTCATGCTTTCTTAGGGCCGTTTGTGAGTCAGAATAAGAAGAAATTTGGCAACACCCTCTTGCTTTAGGATTCTTCTACTTTCCCTTTCATACACTCTGCTGAAATTGATTTGTCAGTGTTTGGGGACACAACCAAGATTTTTAGGGCTTTTCCCCCACCAAAGATAGGCATTTAACATGGTTAACTCGTGTAGAAAATTCAATGCATTCTGTATGGGTGGAAACTGGTATATTTGAGTTTATCCAATTAGCTAAGTTTGATTTGCACTATTTCGACCCTCAAATGCTTCTTTCTGCCATATTCTTCTGGAATAGAGAGACTCGAGCTTTCGAGTTTCCTTGCGGTTTCGTCTGCCCTACCCTGCTTGATATCGTTGCTATCACTAGTTTAGCGCCTATTGGGGATAGGTTTTACCCTGATTTGTTCGAAGAAGAGATTTAGATCAAAGAAACCTCGATATCCTGGGACAAGAAGACTTACTTAGCCTTCATCAACGCTCATATGGGAAAACCTGATACCCGTGTCTCGACTTCAGAACATATTGCTTTCTTGATGTATTGGCTATCTGCTTGCATTTTCTGCACACCCTCGCTTCAGGTTCCTAAATATTACTATATCTTTGCTCAAGCCCTTCATCTGAAGAAGAAAATTTGTTTGAGTAAACTTCTTTTAGCCTCTCTGTATAGTTGTCTCGATGAAGCTTCGGAAAGCCTTTTCCGCGAGTCTGGTCCCCGTAATCTCTCTAGACCACTATGGTTACTCCAATTATGGCTCAACGCGATTTTCGAGAAGAAGCTTTCTCTGACTTCACCTTTCACCCTAGCATGTGAACTCGAGGGAGCACGTTTGACGACTCTCACTCCTCGAAAGCGTTCAGTTGACAATTTTGCAAAGTATATTGACGCTATTCTTAGTTTCACTGATTTTAGTGAAGACTTAGCCTCCTTCATTCATACTACTTTGACGGGTCCATCTTGGCTTCGACAAAATAACCAATGTGAGACCCCTCATACCCGCAACCTCTCTCCCTCTCTCTTCTCATATCTCTTCTCCCTTCTGTTTCCTTTTCTTTCAAGCTCTTGATCCTTGTTGCTGATTTCTTCTCCTTAGGCTGAGTTGGAAACATCAAGGTGGCGTTTTTCTCGTGGAGCTTGTTGAAGAGCGGAGCTTCTTTTTCTCCTTCTTCCATTTCTCTCTTCCCGCTGTCCCGGAGCTCGGATTTCTCTTCACCGAGGTAAGGGAAGTTAGTTTTTCCTGCGTTTTGGCTGAAAACGAGTTCTAGGAACTCCTTGATTGTTTGATGTTTGGTGATTTTGCTGAGATTGGAGTATGGGGTTTTCGGGGTTCTTTGAAAAATTTTGGGGAAATTCTTGTTTTGTTGTTGCATGTACGAAAAGGCATGATTTTTGAGCTTCTGGTTGAAAATGGGACACTTTGCTGGGTTTGCATGTGTTTGGGATGTGATTTTTCGCAGGTTTTGATGATATCTTCGAAGCAGGTAAGGGTTTCCGTTTGAATTCACGCCGGGCGCAGTTCTTCGCGCTGGGCGCGACTTGAAATGGGTAATTTCTGGGTGAATCGCGCCGGGCTCGGGGAGAACCGCGCCGGGCGAAATAGACCTCTGTAGGTCTCTGGTTGAGAATTTCGCCGGGTGCTCTTTTAATGCGCCAGGCGCGCATTGGATTTTCAGAATTTGACTTTGAAGTCTTCATGAAAGTTGTAGCCTTGGATGTTAGCTTTCCAATGGCGTTAGAATCACCCAAAAAGGAGTTTTAGAACTCTAGATATGGCTATTTTAGTGAAGAGGGGTCGAGCTGCTAGCTTTGTTTATAGCTGTTGCGGTTTTTATCATTTTTAACATGGTAGATGAAGGAATTAAGACTTGGTATCTTCATGAGAGTTGTAGGAAATTTGATTATCTTTCATATGAGATAAGGATGATCATGATAGGAGTAGTATAACTCCTGATGCGCTGTTTACTGTGATGGTTGCCATTTCACATTTAGTGATTTGGTTAAGTTGAAAGTTGTTTTAGGTGCTTAGGTGTATTCTTGTTGTTTGGGTGAGTAATTTGACAAGATAGATGAGTTGTAAACAATATGGTTGTGTCGTATTAGGTGTTGATCATGTTGTTTTAAGATGTTAGTGATGAATGATTATTGAGTTGAATGATGATATTGATGTGCTGCGCTGAGCGCGGCCCTTGTCGCGCTGGGCGTGAGACTCCTTGGGAGTCTCTGCCTCGAGGGCGCTGGGCGTAATTTGGTTTGCGTTGAGCGCGAGACCAAGGGAGGTCTCTGCCTGGCCTGCGCTGGGCGTACTATTAAGCTGTACTATTAAGTTGAGCTGTGCTGAATGTTGTTTATGCTAATTAATGTTGCGAATGCCGTGTGATAAAAAGTTGTGTTGTGCGGTATGTTGTTAATGATGTAACGCTGAGTTGTGATATGTGATGCTAATGCTAAACTTTATTGTTTGAGTCGAGCTGAATTATATGCTGATAGTTGTTGAATTTTGCTGTAATTGCTGAGTTGAGATGTAATTGATAAATATGTTGTGCTGACTAGATGTAAATGCTGAAAAATGATGTTAAGCTGTAATAGATGTATCTCGCTATGCTGAGCTGGACTGTTATTGATGATTTTAAATGCTGACTTATAATATGGCTGTGCTCTAGAATGATGAGTCGAGTTGTGAGTAGTAAGCTGTGTTAAATACTACTTAGCTGTGCTATATGCTGATTTTGGTGTTGTGCTGTGCTGTGAGCTGTTTTGCTGTGCTGTTTATTGCTGAGCGGTATGCTGTGTTTAGCCACTATTGTGGTGCTGTTATAGCCGCTATGTTGGTGCTGTTAGCCACTATTGTGGTGCTGTTATAGCCGCTAAGTCGGTGCTGTTATAGCCGCTAAGTCGGTGCTGTGCTCCGTGCTGATAGGAGCTGTTGTAGGCCGTAAGGCTAAGCTGTGGTAGGAGATCTCCGAGCTGATATGCGTGACGACGCATTGTGTGTTTACTACTATTTATCGATGTGTACTGTTATTTACGGTTGTTATTGCTAATTGATGTTCGTATAGCGGTAGCTGTTTACTATTCTTAAATTTATATATTTGTATGTTGTTTCTTTTCACTAGCTTACCCTTTTTGTTTCCATGTGGTTTGGACTGCGATGATCATACTACGTATGGGAGCAGAGCAGGGATAGGTTGGTGGCTTACGGCAGGTCTGCAGCTGGCAGATAGAGCTTGATTCTTGTGGATGTTTTGGTGTTTTAGCTACTAGGTGTAGTAGCGATTGATGTATTTAGTACATTTGAATCTAGTCAGACTTGGGCCATGTATATATGTATATTCTAGACACTATATATATACACTTGTTCCTTTCTGTCCGGTTTTCAGGTGTACTGTGTAGTGTGTAGTGACCAGCCGGGTCGTTACAACCAAGTTGGAAGCATAACCCCAGATTCGATTGAAATGTGGTTTGGGTTCCTTTCTTGGGACGTAATAATCTCCGGAATGAGACAAAAGGATGTTAGGATCTACCCTTATCAACCACAGCTTTTCTCTCGACAATTTGGTCTGTGTCAGATGAAGCCCCTTCCTCTTCGACGAAAAGAAAGCATTGGCGCTAATATTTGTGTCGAGATTGAGAATTATGAGGAAGTTTTGGAGTTTATTTTACGCCCTGAGAAACAACTTAAGCTCACACCTTGCACTTTTTCCCCTTCTTTCTTAGTTTCGAAGTGTTTTCTTCGATGGTGGTGTGAATATTATGTTGATAAACTTCTCAACTTTGATGCTTTTTTGAAGAAGCTGATCAATTCTCCTCTTTCTTCGCAGGGCCCGAAATAATCAGGTACTTTCAAGAACCAAACTATTATTTATCAATTCGAGCAATTTTTTAAGGTTTGTTATCGACCAGACAACATTGGTCGAACCATCTTTGATGCGTCTGTCTCTTTATCGAAAATGGTACAAAGGAACATCCGCTCGAAAAAGGTAATTAATCCTCGAGGCAAGACTGATTTCGAAAAATTTTGTCCAAAAAATATATATACCTCCTCTTCCAAATGCTATTTTTGGTTTAGTCAAACATTTATCTCGCCTTCCCTGGGTGAATACACTCGACCCATTTTACCTTGAGCATAAAGAGATTCCTGTAAAGAATCGAGTTACTTATGCGAGATGTTCCGTGTACGATTTTTCTCGAAGAAGATGGTGGCCATTGTGTTGGGTCGATAATACCAATCCTCCTCCTAGTAAATGACTATAACTAAGAAAATTTCTCGAATTCCATTTTATACTAATCTCATCCTTAACTTGTATTATGTAGCTGCTATCCCTCAATGTGTTCCTCAACATGTTGAAGAGACTCCCAATTGGGAAAGTGATGAGGATGAAGGTAAGGGGTCTTCACTGAAGAGTCGAAAAAGGAAGACCGCTTCTGACAAGGTTTCGCTGCGCTCTAAGGTACCACTATTTTCGATCTTTCCTTTAAATCGAATTTTGGATTCACGCATTACTTCACATTTGTTTACTAATACTAATACTTCTCGTATCCTCAGAGCCTCAAACCTCTAAAAAACAAAAAGCCGACTCATCAAGTACCAGGACTGTAAGTAATTCATTCTTGCTTGTACATTCTCTATTTATCTCGACCATAACTATTCATTCTATTTTCAGGTTTCGACCACGAAAAAGCAGGATAAAGGGAAGGGGAAGTTAGTGATTCCTCTCCCTAAGAAAACTCAGAAGCCTCCTATCGAGAAACTGCTCAAGGATGCAATGAAGTCAGTCCCCAAGGTATTTTCGTGTTTGATTTCGACTGAGTTTTCATGTTTCTTCGAATTTTCTGAGATCCTTGCTTATCACAGGATGTCGAGATCATCCAAATTGACTCTTCTCGGAAAATGTCCAGAGATATTCCTCCTGTGACTGGGGTATCTCAACAAGTTCACATTTTGCTCATCTTTTATTTTCCTTATCTTTCCTTGGTCTTTTCTTCTAATCTCATCACTTGTTTGCAGCTGGCTACTCCTCGACTAAGTCTTGATGAGATAGCCTCAATAGTGGCCTCAATAGAGATCCCTCCTCAAATTGATGAGGGGAAGATTCCTTCGACAAAGCCTCTGGCGAATACGGAACCTCCGCACCAGTCCTCACAAGATGAAGCTCCTTCTTTCGAGCTCAAACCTCCTTTCAGTCCAAATAAAGGTATGTCTCTTCTTCGATCTTCTATCATTATTCACAAAGGAACTATATTTCTTATCCTTTTTTTTTCCTTTTTTTTTATAGATTCAACCGAATCTCCCAAACCTTTTACTCCAACTCCTTCTCCTTCGACTCAAGGTGGTGTCGAATCTTCAACACCAGCACTCTCTTCGATCCCTTCAACTGATTTAGACTTAATCAGTTTTTTCAATGAAGAGGATGACGAAATCAACAACATTTTCGATGTCCTTGACAACTGGACAAGTGGCCCTTCTGTCTCAGAGAAAGAAAAAGTTGTTGAACAAGTCTCTAAGTCAACTCCAGCTTTCCAACCTTTGCTCGAATCCTTCCGGTCGAAGGCATATGTAGAAGACCTTGATCAAGCTTTCCTCATCCCAGAATTCAAGGTCGAAGTTGAGCAAATGGTCGAAGACTTGCTTGCGTATTCTGACCTTCCTCCTGCAATCCATCTTGAGCTGCAAGAGTTTATCAAACCCTTCACTCTTGCTTGGGACCTCCGATCGAAATGGTCTAACGCTTTTCAAGAGGTAGCTCAGATTGAAGTTGAGAGCGAGGGTGATCGTGCCAAACTCGAAAAGCTTTGTCAAGAGTTGCTATCCATCCAGAAAGCTACGGAAGAGATGATCCCTGCTTTAAAGAAATTACAACAGGAGGAAGCGGATTGCACGACATCAATTGAGGCCTTACAGCATGAGTTGAATAACCTTCGCTCGAAACAGGTTACTCTAAAGGTTCAAAGTCAAGAGGTTGTTCAACATCAAAAGAATTTGAAGGACAAAGGCAAAGTGATTTCTTCAAGACTCGCGGAGACCTTGGAGCATAAGAAACACTTGGAGAATGAGTGTGCCTCTCGAAGGCAGAACTTGGATGAAGCTTATCATGCTTTTAAAGATTTTAAGTCCAAGTTTTGTAATAATTAAATTCTCGCACATTGATTTTTTCCTCTTTATATTAGACATATTTTAATATTCTGCTCTTTTATGGAAGCATTTCAAGTATTTTCCATTGATCACTTTACTTGCAGTACTTGAATTTATTTCTTTAATCACGTACGCGTTTTTTGAGTATACTTGTTCGATTATAAAGGGACCTTCCCAATTATAAGACCACTTTCCTAAATGTCGAGATTTTTGATCCATGGGAAGAATCACTTTTAACACTAAGTCTCCAACTCGAAAACTACGCGCTTTAACTCTTTTGTTGTATGTTTTCTCGATTCTTTCTTTTTGTTGAATGAGATTTTGCAATGCTATCAATCTTTCTTCCTCTACTGATACCAATTCATCATACATTAAATTCTAATAATCATCGATAGGCAAGTCATTCTGCTTCTGTATATGAATGGATTGTAAATTGATATCTAAAGGAAGAATGGCTTCATGCCCATACACCAACTTATAAGGGGTAGTTTTTGTGGCATCTCTTGGTGAGTTTCTGTAAGCCCATAACACTTGAACAAGAGTTTCGTGCCAATTTTGAGGCTTGCTCAAGATGTGCTTCTTAATCAGACTGATAATAAGTTTATTAGCAGCCTCTACTTGTCCATTTGCTTGTGCATAGTATGGTGTCGAAGTTATTAACTTAATTCCCCGTGATTGAGCATATTGAGCAACCTTTCGACCCGTAAAAACTATGCCTTGATCAGTGGTAATTGTTTGGGAAATTCCAAACCTCGTTATAATATGATCTTCGACAAAATCAATTATGTCTTTTTGCTCAACCTCCTTCAAAGGAATTGCCTCAACCCATTTTGTGAAATAATTTATGGCAACTAATATATATTTATGATTTTTCGAGGAGGGTGGATGAATTTGCCTTATTATATCAATTGCCCAACCTCGAAATGGCCAAGATTTAATAATCGAATGTAATTCACTTGCTGGTACCCTTTGTATTGGTCCATGCCTTTGACATTCCTCACAGCTCTTTGCGAATTCGATGCAATCTTTAATCATGGTTGGCCAATAGAAACCTTTTCTCGACAAGGTCCACTTCATCTTTTCACCTGCTTGATGTGCACCACAGATACCTTCATGTACTTCTACCATAGCTATGTAAATTTCGTGACTCCCGAGGCATTTAAACAAAATCCCGTTGAAACCTCTTTTGTATAATTCATTATTTAACAACACATAATTGAGGGCTTGGAGTTTGATTTTTCTTTCTACTTTCAAATTTGGATTTTGCAGGTACTCGACTAATTCTTTCCTCCAATCTTGCTGACTTGATGAACTAACACTTAGATTCTCTAGATGACATATCAGTTCATTCTCTGTATGAATCGGAGATTCAAGACATTCCTTACTCACTTTGTAACCTGATGCTACCTGAGCCAACTCATTTGCAATTGTATTTGTGTGTCGAGAAACATGTTTTAATTCAACTTCATCAAATGTATTTAGTAACTGAGCAGCTCGAGTTTTGAATTCAATTAATTTTTCATTCAAACATTTATATTCCTGAGTTAGCTGTTTAATGACGAGTTGTGAATCTCCTCGAATTACCACATTCCTAGCACCTAACTCTTTAAGGATCTCGAGTCCAGTAATGAGCGCTTGATATTCAGTTTCATTATTCGAGTACCCTCTGTTTGTTTTTAGTGACAACTTAGTTGGGACTCCTTCAGGGGAAATGATTAACAGACCTATCCTAGTGCCTAGTTCATGTTTCGAGCCATCGAAAAATAATTCCCAAGGTTTGGTGGTTAAGTAATTGATTTCTTTAGTTATTTCCGAATGATCTGCGAGAAAACTTGCAATTACTTGACCCTTTGTAGCTTTTAAAGGCTCGAAAGTTAATGAATATTCAGTTAACGCGAGTGCCCATTTGCCAATTCGAGAATGTAAGACAGGTTTACACAACATATATTTAATGACATTACTTCGACAAAATATTACAACATCACAGGGTCTAAGATAATATTTCAACTTTGTACAAGCAACATAAAGACTTAAACATAATTTCTCTAAAGGAGTATATCTATTCTCAGCTCCTACTAATATTCGACTTAAATAATAAATGACTTTTTCGATGCCATTATCATCATCTTGCGCCAGCATGCCCGCAACAGTCGAATCGCTAGCTGAAATATACAACTTCAGTTGTTTTCCTTTAGAGGGTGGTGCAAGCACTGGAGGATGAGCCAAATAAGCTTTGATTTCATCGAATTCTTTCTGGTGCTCTTCATCCCATCAAAATTCTTCCTCCTTTTTCAAGCGCAATAGAGGAGAAAACACTTTAGTTTTTCCAGATAAATTCGATATGAATCTTCTTAGAAAATTTACTTTACCTAAAGAGAGATTGAAGTTCTTTCTTGTTCGATGGAGGTCTAGTTTCCATGATAGCTTTAGTCTTGTTTCTATCCACTTCGATCCCCTTCTGGTGTATGAAAAATCCCAGAAACTCTCCTACTGTAACACCAAAAGCACATTTTAGTGGATTCATTTTTAGACCATGTTTCCTCATTCTCTCGAAAGATAATTTTAAATGGCATGAGTGCTCCTCTTTTCGTTTTGACCCAACAATTATATCGTCAATATACACTTGTAAAAACTTACCAATTAAATCATGAATATTAAATTCATCGCCCTCTGATAAGTAACACCTGCGTTTTTCAGGCCAAATGGCATCATCACCCATTCATACACGTCTAAAGCACCTGGACATCGAAAAGCAGTTTTCGATACGTCATTAGCTGCAATATAAATTTGGTTATATCCAGAATAACCATAAAGTAAACTCATAATTTCATTACCTGCAGCAGCATCTATCATAGTCTCAGCAATAGGCATAGGATACTCAACTTTGGGGGTAGCTGTGTTGAGATCTCGAAAATCAATGCATACCTTGAGTTTTCCATTCTTTTTTATAACGGGCACAATATTCGATATCCACTCAACATATCTTAAGGTTCTGATGAACTTTGCTTTCAATAACCTCTCGATTTCTTCCTTTATCCTTTCGATTACTTCAGGAGCGAACTTTCGAGGGCTTTGCTTAACAGGTTTCTTTCCAGGAATCATGGGTAACCTATGCTCAACCAATCCTCGATCCAATCCTGACATTTCATCGTAATCCCACGCAAAGCAGTCTTTATATTAATGCAATACTCGAATTAATTCATCCTTCAGCTTTCCTTGCAAGAGTTTGCTAATATAAGTAACCTTCTTATTTTCGACAGTTCCCAAATTGATTTCTTCGAGTGGGTCCTGAGATTCTAACTTATGTTCTTCATTGGTCGCCCTTTCGAATCCCAATGGCGAATCATCGAAAATACAATCTAACTTAAGCTCTGACTCTTGCTCTTTATCTTCTTTCAAAGTCTCGACCTCTTGGTCCATTCTATCTTTTTCTGTTTTTTGATTTTCTTTTTTCTTTTCGACCTCTTGGTCCATTTGATTTTTCTCTTTTTTTTCTTTTCCTACCTCGACCTCGCGGTCCATTCGATCTTTCTTTGTTTTTTGTTTTTCTTCGGCCAAGGTGGCCGTACTACTTTCATCATCTCTAGATTCGTTTGATATTACCTCCTTGTCTCGACATCCGATATTCGAGCTAAAAAGCTCGAATAAGGATCTTGATCCTTCATTCTTCAGCTGGAGCCGATTCTTTTTCGGCTCGAATAACAAACCCTCTTTTCATATCCCAGCAAAATATTTTCTTAACGTCTTCTTCTTCATCCATAACACCAGCATTGTGGGCATCGAAAGGCCTTGTTTTCGCAAATGCAGTCAGTTGTTGATCTGCGAAGTACATACCTACCTCATATTCTTTTTGATCTGCATCGAGAACTTCCAAACCTTCATCATCATTCCAAAAGAAAATCTTTTGGTGAACAGTTGAAGGGACAACTCCTACCCCATGAATCCATTCACGCCCTAACAAGACATTAAAATTTGCCTTCGATGGGGTTACTATGAACATAGTAGTTCTTTTTACGCTTCCGATCTGAACATCGAACAAAATCATGCCCTCAGGGTGTGATGACTTCCTTGCATAATCTAAGATAAGTATGTTATGGGGCTTTAAATCAGTCGTGGATTTCCCAAACCTTTTCAGCATAGTCCTCGGAAGTATGTTCACAGCTGCTCCTCCGTCAACCATAACCTTATTTACCTCATGCCCTTCGATCATCAAGCTTAACAGCAAAGGCTTAAGGTGACCCTTCATCTCTTCAGTAGGAGAATCAAACACAACTGAGTTAAATTTGGGAATAACCCTCGAAATTTGATTAACCCACACAATCTTGGACTCATAATTAGGATCATCAAAAAAATCCTCTCGATGGATATCCTCCTGCTCATTAACAGATTCCATAGCTCCAGCGTACTCAGAAGGTAGAATTGATACTATCCCACAGATATCCTCTAGAGAGTCATCGAAGCCACTCTCGAAATAGTCAGTTATCAGATCCTTATCATCGTCCATGAATTTCCGAGACGACTCACCCTTTTGTGGTACCGGGATCGAAAAATGGTTCCCTATGAAACCTTCAAATGTAGCTTTCCTCATTCTTTGTTGCCTTCTCCACTGGGTTTTGGTCAGATTATTAAAGGGCTGTCGAAAACCACGCCCATAACTTCCAGTCCAGAATTTGCCAGGTGCTGCAGATACGTTCGAGAACTTTCCAGGAATTCCTTGGAATGTAGGCCCAACATAATTCATAACTTGCTTCCCTCGACCTATTCCAACCATTTGTCTTGGTGGAGCATTCCACTTTCCCACTAGGATGTTAACATTCAGCACAAAAGTATTGCCGAATTTCGATGAGTTGTGCATCTCCATCTTACCCATAGGGGCATTATACTGAGGCATGTGTACCTGCCTCATTGTGAATCTAGTGTTCGACCCAGTGTTAGGTTTAACCTTCTCTCGAAGTTTTTCAGCTCTGTAGTTTTTCATGATCTCTGATTCCTCGAAAGCCTTAGCAGCGGCTCTGTCGAAAACAACACTACATCGAGGACATAACATAACTTCTCTATCAGCCTCCTTTTTCTTGGACAAAAACTCGACCAGACTATCTCCCTCTTTTGGATAAATAGGCTCTTCTTCATTAGCAAATTCATCCATCAACTCCTCGCTTTTTTCGTCGGAAATAGGCTCAATATTCTCATCATCCTCGACGCTAACTTCGACCATATTCATTCCCATCGAGACTGGATCCACATATCTAGTGTGAGCTGCGAACGGGTCAGTGTCCACTTTCATATCCTTTTCTTCGAAATCCAAGCGACCATCAGTAATCGCTTTCTCGATCATATCCCTGAAACGCACACAATTATTAGTCCAATGACCATACATATTATGATATTTACAAAATTTCTTCCCTTTTCTTTGCTCGAATGGCGGAATTTTATGGTTTTCTGAGAGTACAATTTGTTTATCTTTTAATAAGATATCAAATATCTTATCTGCCTTAGTCACATCGAAACTATATCTCCTAGTCGAGTTCCCTTCCATATTATCTCCTGGTTTTAACATTTGACATTGATAAGTAGGACTAGGACGTAATTCTGCTATATTAACCTCGAAATCTTCACTCGAAATCTCACAATTAGCATCCTCACCTATCTCTGCGTTTTCTAAATAGGCTACCTTTTCTTTTCGAACAAATCTATCAAATTTCCTTAGTCTTTCCTTTTCTAACTTAATTTGTTCGATCCTTCTTACTTTTTCTGCTAACTGAGCCATATCTCTCAATTGTTTATTTACCAATTTTTTACGTATTGAGAAATCTAACCCTGTTGCCGCAATCTTGACTAATTAATGTTCAGGTATATTAGTATATCATCGAGATTTTAATTGCCTGAACCTATTTAAATAGTCATATAATGTTTCATGGCTTTGTCTGTTAACATTCATTAGATCGACTATACTGACTTTAGTTTCTCCTCTGGAGAAATGTTCATGAAAGCTACTTTCCAATTGAGCCCAAGTGTTTATCGAATTAGGAGGTAATGTTGTGAACCATGTAAAAGCATGCTTAGTCAGCGAACTCGGAAAATACTTCATTTTTAAATACTCATTGTTCGCTAAATCCCCACATTCGACTAGATATCTTGCTATATGTTCGATCGTAGACTCATCTAATTCTCCCAAGAATTTCAAAAATTTTGGGACCTTTGCCCCCTAGGCAGTTCTACCTGAGTTATGTAATCTGGAAAGGCTGACACAAAATAGGGACGCTCATTTCGACCTACCTCGAAACCATGCCTGTTTAATACCCTTTCTACAACTTGATCTATGTGATCAGCAGGATTTCTATGAGGTTGTCCTAGATTCTGGGGAAAAACTACATTTCCCCCCAGATTTTTCATATCGTTCATATTCGCGCTCATGTCTCTCGAAGGTGGGGTATCTCCCAATTTGTCTCCTATTTTATTTATTAACTCGTACAAAGGAGTCATTATATTGTGCATTTGAGTTGACAACAGATTGACCATGTCATGATTACTATTATCCATCTGTTGTCGAAGAGCCATCATGGCTTGACTACTAATGCCTGTGAGGACATAACTACCCTGTCGAACTAGAGATCCCTCATGACTTGTCCCTACATGTTGATATGGGTCTTGCATGACAAAACCCAAACCGTTTGGTCCAGGATTATATCCCTGTGGGGATACGTGCATTTGTGGATTTGGTCCTAAATAGGGTACTGGCATTTCGACATGTATGGGTTGGGTACTTTGCCAATTTTGTGGCATGCCCCATGGATATTCTCTAGTGGCATTTGGGAATTCTTGGGAAACATTGGTTTGTCTAGCTACGTTTTCGAGCACAACAGGGGGTGATGTTGCCCCCCTTGTCACAATAGTCACATTATCAGGATTCTGCGTTCCGTGTTCTACATCTATTTGATTATCATTATTTACTTCTCTCCTATTATTAGACGTAGACATAGTTCTTCCACTCCTAAGTCTCATACAACATGCATACCTAAAACTAGTTCAATTATGTTTGCAATTAAACGAGTCCCACCGGGCGTGCCAATTTGTTTATGGTGGAATTAGTTTTATGTATTCTTGTTATTTGAACTAGCACAAGAAGTGTTTCAATTTAGGTATTTGTCGCTTTTTATGAAATGAAATGCAGAACGAGAGACGGAGTAGACAGTTTCAATGATTGATTGTTTCCAAGTATTCGTCAATGATTAACAAGTAATAATATTCATGCACGTAAATACTCAGATACACCGAATGAACAATAGATATATTAGTAATACAAATCATGGTTCACTTCGCATAAAGTTACAAATGAAATGCTGAAGAATAATTATGCAACTAAACTACGTGATTAACAAAAGGAAACTACACTAATCCTAATCCTAAAATGAGAAAAGAAAAGTGGCCGAGAAGTAGTCATACCCAAAAACAATTCCTTGCACGAAAGCCATATGCGCAGGCGGTGAGTGCTTGAGAGTTCAGTTCAAGTATGAGTTTTTTGACCTTCGTAAAGGGGCATGCCTCTCCTATTTATAGAAACCTTCACGAGCAGTTATTTCTATGTAAATGTATTATGGACGCATAACCGTTGTCCACTAAGCTCATTACGTGGGTTAAAATAAAACCTCTCGTAATCGTTTGCCCCACGTGTTTTTTATCTCTTCGATCCATTTTTTATTAACCGCTCTAAGATAACTACTCAAACTACTTGGAAACCTCCAGTAACTTCCCATCTTTCGAGCACTTCTCGGTTCAAGTTGAATCATTTATTCGACTACATTTTGAGTACGAATACCTAAAGCTTTTGATACTTCCTGGTATTAACGCTTATCTCCTTTAGCTTTTGAGTAACCTCATGAATGTACTTCTCGAGTTACATGATCTTCGAGTGACCCTAACAGACTCCTTTTTTTTTTCGTCCCTGGAGTATCCACTGCCGATAGTAGTGACTAATCTTCTCGCTACGTTGGAGACACCTCAAAGAGTGGGATAACTAGCCCCAAGATTTATCGCGACTGCATACACAAGACAGGATTCAAACCCCTGATCTTGCTTAAGCGTGGATCAACCCCTACTGCTGAACCACACGCTTGGAGTTAAATTAAGACTCTTTTAATATAAGTATTAAAATATAAAAATATATTTTATACAAAAATAGACACAAAAATTTGTACATTTTATTGTATTAAATTTATAATATAGTATTAGGGAGGACAAATATAGTAATTGCATATTCTGTAATTTTTATTTTTAAAACAGTTTCTTCAACTATCAAGTCTATATATTAACTGCAGTTTAAAAAGTGTATATTTTATTAAGTGTAATTTTTATTTTTCACATGCATCAAACTTCGAAAATAGATATGATATATTATGGAGTACAATTTTTTATTTTTATATTTCAAAACAATTTTTTTATATACTTTTAATGTCATTATTTAATACAAAATTTAATGACAGTTCTTTTTCACAAATAAAAAAGTTGAATAAAATTTAAGGTTTTGTATGTCGGGTAGTGAGATTCGCTCCTAATCTTATGTTTGTTGTATGTTCATGTGTAAGGTTTTTTTTTTCCAATTTTATCTGTTTCACTTTTTTTTCTTCTTATATGTAATTAATTGTATGAATTGCTTGAATGAATAATTGATTTCATGTTTTGATATTGAAATTGTATGATTTGATATCTCAATGGGTGTCTTGGGAAATCTTAAGGGAATGAATTGGTGATTGTAAGAGGACATTAATTGGGTATGTATTTATATGTGTAAATTGTGTCTTTTAGAAGTGTAACATAACCTATGGAAAGTTCTTACCAATTAGATTGAGAGAAAAGAGTTTGAGTTTGAGTTGTATCAGATTCAGAAAATTCTAGCATGAACATACCTTGATATTTATCTGATTTCTCTGTGTACAATTAATGAAATTGAGCTCTAATTGTTGGTTTATAAAGTAGACATTTAGACCTATAATTTAGACTAAAAAATCACATAAAAATATTAAGGAATGATCGAGTTATGTGAGTTAAAAAATGAACCTCATATTTTGTGCACGAAATATAACATGCGTACATTGTAATCTTTTCTATTAGACTTAAATGGAAGAATTAGGTTTTGTGATCCTCATGAAAGTTGTAGCCTTGGATGTTGTCTTTCAAATGCCATTAAAATTACCTAGAAAGGAGGTCTAAAACTCAAGTTATGATTAAATTAGTGAGAAAAGGTTAGACTGTTAAATTTAGACTGAAACGTTGTAGTTTTGTATATATTTGAAATAGTAGATGACATATTTAGCTCTTGAGGTCAACATAGAAGTTGGAGATAATTGTTTTAAATTTATAATAAAAGTAAGATCAACTTAATAGAATATATATAGTTCTATTTAAGATGTTTGGTTCATGCGATATTATAGAAGATTAAGTTATGAAAATGTAGTATGTGAGTGTGCTATTGATATGCTTGTAAGCTATGTATGAGTTGTAGTAGTGATGTGATCCCTTATGCCATTGATTGTTAATATTTAATTAATATAGTTGATTTGTTAATTGCTATATTAAGAATGGTTGATGACTTTATGATATGAGATTAATTGATAATGATTAATTAGATCATGTAAAATATTATACATTGAGTCTATTTGTCATGCATCATATGCATAAAATTGTTTTTTTAAGGGTACGAGGTTTGGAAGTCTCAATCCTATCCTCATGAGCATGAGATGTATCATGCACATCTTAGCTATCCTGACCAAATTCTGGTATTATGTTCTTCTAGTGGGAGTGTGCAGAGGGTGTGACCTTGTATGTACTTCTAGACTACTCTAGTGTGTTACTATTGGCAATGCACAAGTGTGCTATGTGATATTTTTATTAGCACCATATGCATGATAACATGTAGTCCTTGTATTGCATATGCATTATAATCTTATTTGTTGTTACTTACTATGTTATGAGTTAAATATGATGATATATAACTATATATGCTATATCATATTGTATGTGTTATTTGTATTTGGCTAGTCAGTTTGCATTACTACACCGTGAGCCAGAATAAAATGTTTCTCACTCCGTTTTCTTTTGTGTTATCTTCTTATGATTTTTACAAGTAACCATCATCACGATGTTGAGGATGTCGATGAATCTTAGTCCTCAATATTGATTTTTTTTCTAATAAGATACGTGACATTTGGAAATTAGTTAGAACTAGTTAGGATTTAATTCCTACTATTTACTTTGAAGAATTTAATTTTTATTTTTTGTTGTAATTATTATTTTTGTTAAGTCTAGTTTATGTTAAAATGTGAACTTTGAATTTATTTATTATATAGATATTATTCGGTTTTATATTGAATTATGGTATGTAGAGTTGAGTGAATCGTAATTAATGCACAATTTCTCTTGAGAAGGGTTATTTTGATTTTTTTTTATTTCTTTATATATATATATATATATATATATATATATTAAAAGTGTTAACATACATATGATAATAAAATAAAAAATATTTTCTAATTTTTCTTAAAATAGAGATTAAACAATGGATCCTCCTAATTGAGAACATAAAGAGTCGCACTTTTAAACAATGTTTTTGAACCCGCTGTACATATACGTGTCATAACAACAATCACTATTGATTCATTCATTACTAGTACATATTTGATAATGACATTAAAATTGTGATTTTTTTTATAATTTATAGAATCAAAATTATATAATTTAAAATAAGTAGATGGAAATTATAAATAAAAGTTAAATAAAAACTAAACTTATAATTTTGTCTATTTTATATTATCAATTAATTAAAAATTATTATTAATATTTCTTTTAAAATAATTATTTAAAACTGATGTAAAAATCTTTTACATTGTTATTGTACAGATTATTTATTTTTATTTAAAAATGAATATTAACTAAGTTATTAGTATTTTAATGTAATAAATATTTTAAATACCTTTTCATTTTTAGTTTCTAGGCGTTTACTTTAAAAAAAAAATAAAAATAGAAAAGAGTTTATTTATCATATTTTTGATGACATAAGCTGGCCAATCATGTAAGATTCAAATTTAAACTATCGGATAACATGTAATAAATTAACGTATGCATTGAAACTCACGATTGACAATCCTACCTAACACACAAACTTATGAAATTTTTTATTAACTATAAAATGGATAAAAATTTATCTGATTCGAGTAAATAAGATACTAACTTTTTTATAGTTAGAAATTACAATCACAGTTCTTGAATTCGAAATTAGACATATGTGCTTATTGTTTTAATTTTTATTATTATAGGCTTATTCTAATAATTTAAAAAGAAAAAAAAGACATTGCGTAATATTTTCATGTAATTTTAAAATAAGAATAAAAGTTAATACTAAAAGAATCTAGGTAATATTTTTTTATGCTTGTAATTGTATAGGTAGTTTTGAACTTTAAAAAGTGAAAAAAAAAAATTAAATAAAAAAGTTGTAGAGATAAAAAGAGTGGTGTGAGACATAATTATAGGAAAAAATTTGTAAAAAAAAAATATGTATATCAAAATGAGTAATCTCTTTTAATATCAATATAGATAAAAAACAATTATGTAAATATGTGTATTTTTGTTTAACTTATTACAGGAACATTATCAAAGATTGAGGTTCTCCATCAATGTTATATTTGAATTTTACTTTAATATAATTTAGGTTTAAATGTGAATTTTGAGTAATGTAATTGTGTAATTTTAATTCTCAAAAATTTAATAGAAAAGTTTTAGTTCATCAAGCATTGAAGTTCTACGATTTTGGTATAAATATTTTTATTTTTTGTAAAAGTATACACTAAAATAGGGAATTTTCATGTAGTTTTGACAAAGGGTTAAAATTGTAAAAAAAAAAAAAAACCAAAATAGAGAATTACATTTATATCTAGGTATAAATATTTTTATTTTTGTAAAAGTATATTATTATATACTAATTTATATTTAAGAAATTATTAATTTATTTATAAATATACTAATAATATATTTTAAAATAATAAATATATATCATTTAATACATGAATGAAAATTATATTATATATATAACTTAAATAGTTCAGCAATAATAAAATTTTAAAATATTATATACATATATATATATATATATATATATGTATATATTATAACTTTAAAATTATCAAATTTTTAATAGAAGAGACTAAAATCGTATAATTGCAATATTTGAAGGACTAAAACCGCTCAATTAAAATTTTAGGAACTAAAATCCTATAACTATAATACTTGATGAATCAAAATTACTTAATTAAAATCTTGAAAACCAAAATTGCATAATTATAACACTTGAATGATTAAAAATACAATTAAGCTAAATTCATTTTTTTAACAAAAAATAATTTTTTATAAAATTATTTATTACACTTTTTTTTTATCTAATACTTTTTTTCCTAGTAAAAATTTATCACTTAAAAGAGGCTTGAAATCTCAACCCAAAAGATTATGAATAAAAAAAACTCTAAAATAGATGTTGATATGTATAATGATATATAAAGACGATAAAATATGCACACTTTCTTTTAATGTAGGATAAATTAGTAATTTTATTTTATTAATTTAAATAAATTATTTTTCCAAATTTAGTTTATTCTTTAACAAATTACACATTCTACAATCATTTTATAACTTTCACACATTTTGCAAAATATGTACAAAGCATGAATTGATTTTTTAATTCTAGTTGTAATGATTCAACTTGGTTCCTATACTGTACAACACAACAACTAACAATGAAAAACATCTAACTTAAAATTATAGATATACAAATCCTAGAACCTGCATTATACCGTAAGTATATAAGGAAAATCAACTAAATAAATAAATGATATATAAATACTAAATCTACAAGGATGTAAATTATACATCCTAAGTTATTAGTCAAACAACTACACACAAAACTACCACCAATGATAGTCATCAAAATGTCCTTCAGCTTCAATGCCACTAGGTGGCCTCCACAGCTACTCTCCAATCTTATCCCTACCCTGCTCTCATATCACATATGATCATTGCAGTCCACACTACATGAAAACATGTAAGGGTAAGCTAAAGTAAAAAAGAAAAATGTAAATACATCACATCATCATTTCATCTTTAACAATACAACAATAAGACAACACAATATACAACACAAATCAACACAATGCAACTTTAAATCAATACAGCACCACAAATCATCTCAATTCAACATAGCACATGAACACAATCAACTCAACAAAATAACTATATGCATTCATGCATTTCAAAAAGGAGATCTCCTACAACACAAGGTGAGCAGTTTAAGTGATTTGATTATATTGAACCGACAACACAAGGTGATCTTTTTAGATTTGCTAGATCAACAACAAATTGGATATCAATCCACAACACAACTCAATTTCTTGGATGTCACCACTTAAACAAGGAAGTATATTACTAATGTTAGGATAAAACAACTAGGTATTATCCTACCACGATATTAGCTAGATTAACCAAGCCTCCTATGAGATTGACCAACCGACTATCCTCCAAATACTACAACCTTCTGATACTTGGTTTGGAACTAAGTTCCTGACTTTGTACTTTACTCGGTTGGTTACTTGTAATCAGTATAGCTCGACCTGACCCTTAAACTATGATCACTTCATACATGTGTGCCTCAACCTTGCCCACACATGGTACCAACAAAGTCCTAAAGGAAAACAACACAACATCCACTTCAAGGGTCAACTTTCCAAGAAGGGTTTTTAACAAATTGGGCTCTTGGAGCACCACAACACAATATCCACGCAATGGGATATGCAACTTTCAAAAACATCGATCTCCTCTAGTTCCAAGTGATCAACACAACTCAATAATACAACAACTCATTATAGTTTTTAACACAACAATACAATCAACACATAACTTTGCATCTCACAACTCAATTATCACAACTTTTTTCAACTTTATAATCAACTAACATCTCAACAAAGAATGGTATATTCAACGCACTACACAGCCAACATACAACATAATCAACACATAACTTGCAACTCATATCTACTTCTCAATTAGCAATTCACATTTAAATCATCATATACCATGTCATTTCTACACTCATTCATCATGTTATCATATAACAACTTAAATCATCAAGAAACCAACACTTCATAAACCATCTCATCATTTTTTCTTAAGCAATGCATGCTTGGCGCTACTCATTTTGTACCCAACATCGTCCAGAAAAGGAGTTCTCTACCTCGCCCACACTTAAGACTACACAACCTGATGGAATAACACTAAGGCCAAGAAGTCCAAGAGGTGATGTATTGAAGGAAGGAAAAGGAATGGGTTAGTGTTGAAAAAAAAATCATAGGAGGAGTGAGGCCATTTTTGGACCTTAGCTCCTAAGTTCTTATTAGCATAGCATTTATTTTTATTCCTATTTTTTCCCTTATCTTTGATTCCAAAATTACCCTTGTACTTTGGGGTATTTTAGTCATAGAATTTATTTTACTTGTATTTCCAATTTTACCCTTGTATTTTGGGATGTTTAGGACTTAGAATTTATTTTCCCTTGTATTTCCCATTTTACCCTTGTATTATGGGGTGCTCTAGATGATTAGGATTTTTAATTTTGGGCTAGGGTGTTAATTAGAGGGTGACATATATTTTTGGTGCCTATTGGGTCTATTTTTGGTGTTAGAAAGGCTTAGGCCCAAGTGGAGGGCAAAGGTTGCATGGTCTCATCATGCACCTAGATATAGCCAATCTAAACCCAAAGATTCCATCCTTGGCCACCAAGTTGCATCTAGGGTTCATTTGCATTTCATTTGGAATGCATTTGCCTACTCCAAATGCAACCCTAGATGCCTCCCCTCCTATAAATACCCAATGCACCACACCTTGTAAATACTTTGGATTATATGAATTTGAGAGAGCATTTCTTTGCCTCAAATCCCATCCTTAGTCCCTAGGTTAGTTCGGCTAGCCTTCTTCATTCTCCACCCTTGGAGAGTGAAACCCTAGAGTGTCCTCCACCTATACTTGGAGTGAGCCAACCTTGAGCAACCAAACACCATTCACCTAAACATTTCCGCCACCCTAAACCTACTTCACGCCCATCTTCCTTTTTCCCATCATAAGTCACCTTTTTCTCTACCCTTTGGTGAGCCTAGATCAAGGGCAAGGTCTTCCCCTTCATACTCTACATCAACCATGGAAGGAGGAAGCCATCAAGGGTAACTTTTCCATCTTTGGTATTTTCGGTCATGTCATTTGTGTCTCCTTGAATGTCTAAATTGTTGTGCATGATTGAGTCATCATCTTGTCATATGTCATGATTCTTATTCCTCCTTTTTATGTATTGATTCATGCCTCATCATTCTTGTGAATCATCTTGGTGCTTTAGGCTTCCTTGCTAGGGTTCCTACCATTTTTTCTTTAAAATTGAGTTGCTGGAAATTTTTGGGCTGCATGATATAATGATGTTTTTCATTTTATAATCCATATGGTTTTGTCATAAGCTTGTTTCCTTTGAACTACCTTGAAAGAAATTCCAAGTTTTTATGTTTAGCCTTTGAAATGAACAAAAAAATGACATGCATGCCACTTGTTTGATAAAATGGTCGTGAGTCCTTGATGTGCTTTAGAGAGTCAATCATGCATGCTAATTAGTTCTAGCATGTTCTACATTCCTAAAATATCATGTGTGATTAATTTCTTTGCACATACTTGCTTTAAAATTTTCGGCCACTTTGTGTATTCCTTGGTGCACTTAACATGCCTATGTATTGTTTGATGTTTTGAGTATGAAAATTCCTTTTATGTGTAAGTTCTTGTTGCTGGACATTGCACATTAAAAACCTTAAGAAAACACTCAAAACTTGTCTCTTTAAGCCATTGTAAGTTGCTAAAAGGATACTCCAAGGACTTACTCATCAAACTAACAAACACAAGTGTAAAACCCAAGCAAAGGAGAACTATAAAATTCAACAAAAAAAAAGAGTATTGGCTGGACTTTTGGACCTCAAAACCGTGACCTAGTCAAGTGTCAAAAGAAACAAAAGAAACAAAATCAAAAGAATCAAAGACAAAAGAAAAAGGGAACCTTTGCTAGACTTGTGGAGTTTTGGACCAAATTTTCATACCTTGGCACTTGGAGTTATTTTTGGACTTTTGGACAATGCTTATTGACTTTATGAGACATTTAATCAAACACATTAAGTGCATTACTTTCTTTTAAGCCTATTTGATAAATTCTATTCTAGTGCCATTCTAGGACTTACTCTTTTGTGTGCTTGCCTTTTGTTAATGTGCCTTAATTTTAGTTTTTGAGTCTTTCTTTCTACTCTTAAGTTTGTCTCAACAAATCCACTTGAGTTTAGCCTTTTTAATTGTGCCTTTTTAGTTTTCTTCCTTGGCCTCTTGTACTCTTGGGTTGTGTTTTCTTCTTGACCTAGGTGAGGAAAGCTTTTAAACACCACACACTTTCTTGGTGGATTGAGTGGAGGGGCTTTCCGATTTAAGTTCAAGGAACTTTGGAGGATCACACCAAATCAAAGAGTGCAAACACCATTGAAAGGCTAACCTTGGGTGTTCATTATGAAGGGGTGGAGATTTGAAGACTTGGAGATTCAACAATTTCTTTTTCTTACTTGTTTCGTTCTTGTTTTATTTTTGGCCTTCTTGTATTTGGCCTTTGCTTTCTTCCATTTTGGGTTGTAATTGGCCATTTTAAACCTCTTCAGTTTTTTGGGTAGTAATTTCGTGTAAGTTGATTTGAAAACCTTCACCTAGGGTTAGGGTGTTAATTAGAGGGTGACACATATTTTTGGTGCCTATTGGGTCTATTTTTGGTGTTAGAAAGGCTTAGGCCCAAGTGGAGGGCAAAGGTTGCATGGTCTCATCATGCACCTAGATATAGCCAATCTAAACCCAAAGATTCCATCCTTGGCCACCAAGTTGCATCTAGGGTTCATTTGCATTTCATTTGGAATGCATTTGCCTACTCCAAATGCAACCCTAGATGCCTCCCCTCCTATAAATACCCAATGCACCACACCTTGTAAATACTTTGGATATTGAATATAAAGAGAGCCTTTTGTGCCTTTATATCTTTCCTTAGTCACCCTTGGCTAATCCGGCCACCTCCCTCCCATCTCCACCTTGAGAGAAACAACCCTAGAAGTGGCCTTCATCATCATGAAGTGAGCCAACCCTAGAGTACCCTTCTCAAGCATTTCCTCAAACACCTTCTACCCAACCTCCATTTTCATCCATTCTATCATCATCCACCCTAAAAACTTGTGCCACCTTTGAAGAACTTGATCCTTGGAGTGAGGCATCATCTTCCTTGTCCATCATCTCATGTCCATGCAAGTGAGGATGCCATCACAACCCATGCCCGGTGTGGCTAAGGTAGAGGCCCCTAGGACCTCACACCTAGCATGGTAAAACACCACGCTCAGCCCCATCTTAGGCAAAGAGTCTTTGCTTGAGTCTCGCTTGGTGTCACCACCTCAATGCTCGACAAAATCTAGATAAAGAGCTCTAGCTTGACCATATTGGCCGCCAGACAACTTTGGGCCTAACGTCACCAAGTCAGAGAGCTCCCAAGACTCCCATGCCCAACGCTTTTCAACCATGCCCGACATAGTTCCAACCAAAGGCGAGTCTCTCTCCTCATGTTCGATATCACCAATCCTACACTTGGCATGATCAAGATAGAGAGCCTCAAATTAGAATAATTCTTAGCTTATTGAACGCGCTCTCGATGCGATATTAGAGTTCTGCGTGTGAAGAACCTAATTTTTAAGCGAAACCTAAAAATTAGCAAACATCCAACACATGCAATCAAGAACAACGATTCTATTCCACATAAGCAACTCAAATTCAACTCAAACAACACATAAAAATCATCATTTTGTTCTTTAAAAACCCAAACCCTAACTCTCAACACATAACACCCTATGATTTAATCCACCTCCAGTCACAAATTGAAAGGAATTCAAGCAATATTCAGCAAATACAACCATCAACAACTCAAAAATTCCATAAAATAAGCATCTAGCTTCCCTTATCTCAGGTAACATGGCTTCGAGGTAGAAGAAGAATGATCTACTCTACAATGAAATCAACTATTTGATTTGAGGTTTTCACCACTTGAATTACAACAAAACATCTTAGAAACGAATTGGAAAAAAGAAAAGAAGATGATTGGGAGAAAAAAAAGCTCACAAACTAGAAACCTTCTCTCTGGAAAATTGAGGGAATGAGTTTTATGAGGCTCTATTCAAAGAAAAACCTTATATACTCTTCCCTTTAAGGTCAAACTGAGTGTCTACCTAGAGAACCCCTTCTCAGCACCACTAAAGCTCAAAATGGATTCTTAGATGGCCAAATATTTTTATGGCCCATAAGTTTGGATGTCCACTTGGTCATGCAAGTGGTTTGGATATCCAAACCATGCTAAGCTTGTCATCCAAGCTACAAATTAAGTTACATGGATTTGATAGTGACATATCAACAAATTTGTTAAAATTAATCACTAGTCTAGTAGTTACAATGATTAGGTTAGGTAGTTGGAGTTAACTTAGGCTAACCTAGGTTATTCTTAAACTAGGATTGTCTTAGCTTGCTCCATAAGCTTCTAGATAACTAACTTGTCTTGTAGACATTTAACTAGAGTTAGTTAGCTTAAGTATAAGATAACTAACCATGGTTACACTTAACCATGGTTAGTGTAGTTTGCACCATAAGCCAACTAAACTCTATATATTGTAGTTTTGACCCATTTTTGTACTAGTTTTGAGTATTATGCATGATTTTGATAAAATTCCTCTCTAAATTCTCTCTCAAAGCTTGTTTCTCTCTTTGAAATTCATCATTTTCTCTTGAGTTGTGGTGAGAAATTGAAGAGACTTATCACTCTTTAAGAGTTTGGCATCACCTAAGGGAGATCCCACCTTTACGTTGTGTGTTAGACATGGCTTTTAACATCATATGAAGCGAAAATAAGACAACCCAAGAATGTGTTTGCGTTCGTAATTTTAGTCTCAAACCAAACAATTAAAATCTTGCTAGTAAAAGAGAGGTGGCAGCTATGAATTAATGTTGACCCAAACTTGAGACACTTTTGATTAGTTTCTAAGAATATGAATCTTTGATTCATCCTCCAAATTGCAAAGAGGACAAAAGCCACAATCTGCCATAAACTTAGTTTGTACCTCACAAAAGGTCATACATTGACTTTGTGGACAAAATCTTAATATTTGTAATGTGTTATATGACTTTATTTTCACCCAGCTTAGCTTGAGGTGGTCGGATACTCATGATTTTTATAAATAACCAATGTGAAATTAGGTGTTGGAAAATTTGAACTTGTCATGTTCCTTCATTAGTTACACAATCAACTACCAGTAAATCATTACTCAAAATAGAGATAGGACTAACAACATGTTGACCAATAATAAACCCATATGTCAACCATCTATCCCACCAGAATTTGACAGAAGCACCATTCCTAATATTAATTCGACATCCATTAACCACTGAATCCCATACCTTGCTAATTCTTCTACAAAGATCAAAAGCATTTTGAAGAATATTTGTAGAAGGGATGAAATTTTCACTACAATTATATTTACCTTTCATAACACGTACCCACAAAGCATTAGGATCTTGAATATATAGTCAACCATGTTTCATAACCAAAGCTTTACTAAACTGGTGGAGATCCTTGAATCCCAAACCACCATATTTTCTTGGCAAGCAGAATTTTGTCTAGGAAATAAAATGATATTTCCTACTATTATCAGTACCATCCTAAACAAAATTTCTACTTAAGGAGTCCAATTTTGTAATACCTCTTGTGGCAACAAAATAGTTTGCATATCATAAATTGCCAAAGCAGTAGTAACAACTTTCACCAAGGTACATCTTCCAACAAAAGATAAATAATTTGCTCTCCAATTTCTTAGTCTCTGTTGAGTCTTTTTAATAAGAAATCACACAAATACCTCTTATTTCTTCAATGAATTAGAGGAACCCTAAATACTTTCTAAGATCACTTATGAGTCTAAAACAAAACATTGTAAAAAGAAACATGACATAATGATTCACATTATGAAATACAAACATGTGAGTTTTTGAAAATGAAACCTTCTATCTCAAAGAACGACAAAACTCATTAAGACACTCCGAAGATAATGTCAATTTGATCTCCACTTGCCTCAGCATAAAACGATAGGTCATCAACAAAGAAAAAGTGAAAAATAAGAGCGTCATTTTTACTTAATTTAATAGGTCTCCATTTGTACGCGTAAATTAACAGTTGTACACGTAAATTAATAGTAATTCTTGTTTATTAATGAGTTATATTTTGCATGCCATGCTGATTAAATACGTATGGTTTATTGATTGAGTAATTGTTAGTTAATTATTTTTATGGTTAATTCATAATTATTTTTCTACCAATATATGTCAGTCATTTTGTTGCTCAATTTTTAATAACTTTCTCATACACTCACCCCATTACTTGCTTTCCTCGTCATTTTAAATAGTTCTATCATCTCTATCATCTGTTTTGTATCACAAATACCAACTCGAGCCATTTACATTGCTACCTGATGAGTGATGACATATCTTTGATTGTGCAGAAAAAAGTGTCCATCGATATTATAGCCATGATACGTACCTTGATCTTTGTATTTGATAAAATATGGAATAAAACATTTTGAACTATGCGTCCCAAATTCAGGCTTAAATATTAGTACGTGGCTGGAACAAGGTCAGTAGCTTATAAATATTTATAATTGTTGATGAGTGTTCAACATGTTAATAATTATTCTCGTAATTAAAGCCAATTGATTCGTTATTTACGTTCCTAATAAAATCTATTTTGCTTCATAAAAACAAAAAATACCTCATTAATTAAGGCTTGGTTCATTTGTTTATATTTAATTTTTAAGTAATTTTTTATATCTAAAAAGTATATATTTAAAATAATACTATTTAATTTAAAAATAATATCGACAAATCTTTTAAAAAATAGTAATTAAAAAAAATGTAACATGTATAAAATTATTTTTTAAAATATTTATACAAGTGGACCTAAGACAGAAATTAAAATTAATTAATAGAGACAGTCGCATTTGAGAACCTAAATTATTTCTTTCATTGTTTATCATTATTTTTCCTGACTAGCCACTATCTTATTTTAAACTCTATAATCATTCAATCCATTACTAGTAAAAACTAGGTTGCAAACCTAGAGCCTAATGCTTATCTTTCAATCAAAAACTAATTATATATTGGCTAAAACTATAGTTCTCTTTTGTGGAAAGAATAGGGGGTTGTTCTGATAATAATTACTTTAATCATATTGCTTGTTTTCCCATCAAGTAAGTTGATTAATTGTGTAGAGGATATTAAACTGTATCTCGAAAAGGGGCAATGAATTAGAATAATACAATTTATAAAAAAAAATATAAATATATATTTCACAGTTTGAAAAGGAAACAACAATTATAAAAAAGATGGCACAAGGAAGGTGCCGACTCCACCCAGATTTGTTCAACCAAAATTAAATAGAAGACAGAGAGAATGAACCCCACCTTCGTTTTCACATCTCACATCGAATAATAAAAATATCATCAATTCAATCTGCCATATTATTTTCAAACTGTGTATGTCTTTTTTTTTTTTTTTTTTTTCTACTGTGAACTTTTTTCGTCACTAAACGAAAAATAAATGTCCTTTTGAATGAAAATACTAAGTAATTATATATATATATATATATATATATATATATATATTCATACATTCATATTTTCTTTTTATATCCTTTTTCATTTCTTATTATACCATTTATCACATATATCCAGAAAAATTAAAATCTTATATCGAACTAAAAATAATATCAACATTATATTAAATATTTAAGTGAATGACAATTCTCATCTTATAAGATGATATTATAGTTACTTAGATCTATTAAATAGGTTACTCACCATTTATACACATGACTAGATGTGAGAAGATGTTTTAAAAATTCTAAATTATTTAAACATTTATCATTTATCTACGCATCAAATCTAATCATATTAGGATGTGATGAAATATATTTAGGATGTGATAAAATATATTGAAAAAAACTCAAAGTATATACACCAAAACAAAATATATAAATAAAGAATAATTTTTATTTTATAAATTAATTTTATAAAATTGAGTCGAGAAATCATATTCTAAAATTTGTCTAGCTATCTCTCTTCTACCAATACACCCAAAAATAAAATGTTATGTTAATCATATTTTGAAAAAAATAATTTTATAGATAGTCATCTAGTTTACATCCTAAGAATAATACACGTAGACCCAACAATATCCGTCCAATAATTGCATGTTTGTTACTAGGATTTTTATTTTATTTTCTCTAGAATACATAACAATAATTGAAAGCCTGGTAGAAAAATTGAAACCCATGCTTGTAGCTCATAGATCATGGGACTGAAACTGATTGCATTATTTTTGGCTTGACTTGTACTTGAAGATGAAGGGTAAGAAGAAAAATGTACATATAACTAGGGTTCGTAGGAAAGAGACATAAGGAAAAGTGAAGAGGAGCCAAATAAATAACCAGGCGTTCAGGCGCACTATCATGACTCACTGCTCTATGATTTGTCATCACAACTAAACAAGTGAAACAACCAATGAACCAAACCTACCTTCTTTGGGAAAAAAATAAAAGAAAATAAAGAAGAAAAGGAAGGAAGGAATATGTTATGTCACTTCTTCTTCAATTCCATCAATCAAAGTTATTAATAAAAATCTTATTAATAGGCTAATGAGTCTACTAAATAAATTATTGTGAACCAATAGCTATACAATAATTGGATGTTTAGTTCATTTTTTGAATATTGGAAGAAACCACAGTATTAATTAATAATTCTCTTAATTGCTCTAAAGATGTAATGTGCTGAACATTTTTAATGTAATATTTTTTTTATTCCGTTAAGACAACAAAATTTAGACCAGAACTCTTTATATATATTATTTCAACTTTTAGATTAATTTTAGTGATTTAATTTAATTATCATTGTACCAACCTTAGTGATTCATTCCAATATTATTATGATTGCTACGTACGTGTCAGCTCTAATGAGTTTATGGGAAATTTCTGCATGTTATAACTTTTTCTTAACCAAAAACTTGGTTTTAGTCAAATTTTATGAATAGTCACTAAACCCATTTATTATAATGTAGGACTTTATCACACTATTGAATTCCCAATAGGAACGGGAGCTGGAAGATAATGAAAATTTATCTTGATGATCAGTCAAAATAGGAAACTACAATAGTAGATTTCACATGTAATCTTATTCCAACATTTTATCAATACATGTAATTTTACTCTCTCTCAAACTATATATTCCTTTGTAATATAATTTTAAGGAACTATTGTCTATGTGAAGCATCAAAATCCCAAGAGTTTGAAATATATTTGTTTCACTTCCTTATCTCGTGATTACATTTGAATTTGGTTAGTGACTTACGTTTGTTTATTTGCCGAAAAAGTCCAAAGTGGATGATAAGTTTAAGAAACTAATTAATCAATCATGTTATCAAGAATAGACTTCTGTGATTCATTTTCTTTCTATCTGCATCCTTGTCGGAGCGTCGGCAATACACTGCCAAATCAAGTTGGTCATTAAGAATTTCACCCTTTCTTTTTATGATTGAAGAGGGAATGACGAAGCCCCAAAACAAACTACAAACGTCCTCTCAAAAATCGAACAAAACTAGGAACGAATATAGTTCCAACAGTTCAAATGTTGGTCTAAGTGGCTTATTATTTTTCTTTTTCTAAATTAACTATAAGTATTTTTTATGAAAAGTAATTTTTTTTAGTTAAATAAGATCAATAAAAGTATAAAATTCTTCCTTTAAATATTTAACACAATTGCATACATTAAACTTAAATTCCCACTATCAATGATTAAATTGGAACTATATTAGAAGGTTTGATTGAAAGATAAAGTCGAATACTCCTTGAATTGCTACTGAAAACTATGGTAGTTCATGATTATCATAAAAACATTGTTAAGGATAATTAAGTAATTAATAGGCTTACCGTCAAGGTCCATGCCCAATGATAATATAAATAGTGACATAATTAAGAAGAAAAAGGTATTTTTTTTATTACATCATTAATTGTGTACTGACCTGTTTGAGATCAAGGACTGACTTAAGTGTTGGAGTGTCTTTTGCAAATACTTTTTTTTCTTTCCTTTTTAGACATATATGACAGAAGACTACTCCTTCCATTATTTAAGGTAAGTAAAGTGTATTTTGAACCCTTCGAGTAAGTGTAATTGAAGACTAGGAGAATGCCAAGCATGAAGATTATGAGGACAATGACTAAAGTGAATAAGTTACCTATGTGTCCTCATGTAGGTACAATTTGGCACCCATCATGGGGCCCGATTTGAAGGCCCATGTTTATTTTTCTTTTACAAGAAGGAGAATTTGAAGGATGGTGACTACAACGAAGAACATGAGCTTTGCATAGCCAAAACAGATGTTGGAACTTGTAGCTATGGAAGATCAGATTGATCTTTTGGATGCTATGAGGATACTAAGGGAGGAATCATTATATATCAGAAAAGCTTGTGAGCGTGATGCTCAGGAGCTTTCGACACTAAAGAATGAGAATGTTGAGTTGAGGAGTCTCAATAGGATTTTGGTTTCTTACTGGTCAAGCTAACAATGAAGTCTCTTCATATCATATGTTGACAAAACCACATAAAAGTATCCTTTCTATGCAAATTCAATTATTCTAAATCAAGGTCCTCTTTGGTTTGAATGTTAATTGGGACATATAAGCATCCATTTACTCAAAATAATGGACATTGTACTGTCTGACAATTGGAGAAGTCTTCCTCCAGAGAAATATGATGGATCTTTTGATCTTGGTGAACACTTGAATGCATACTTAACATAAGTCACTTTGCTTACACAGGTGAATGTAGCTTTGTGTCGCATATTTCTGACCTCTCTTAAAGCTAGATCCCTCAATTTGTTTATGAAGCTTCCCCCAGGATCTATAAATTCTCTCTTAAGATTAAATGCCCAACTTGCTACTACTCGACCTTACTAGTTGACATCTCTAGCATAAGCTAACATAAGGTAGGGAAAGAAGGAATCTCTTTAGTCTTTTATGGATCGTTTTGATAAAATTGCTATGGAGATAAAAAAAAATTTAAACCAAGCAGTGGCAATGGATAGGTTAATCACGACTTTGAAGTCGAGTCCTATAGTGAACAACTTATTTAAAAAACAAAACTCGTTGGATATAAATGGTTTGTGGATCAGAGCTAAAAAATATATGAAGATGGAAGAATTAGCAAAATCTAGAAATCAAGTTAGGATTGAGGAGGGTTTTAATGAGACACCTTGACATAAATAATAATATGATAAATTTCATAAAATATACAACATGCGAAAGTTTTCTTACTTGTATCATCCTAGAACACACACAATTGAGAATACAAGGCTTCCATCTTGAAGACCCCCTCGATTAAGGATGTTCCTATAAAATAAACAAGGCCTCCCTACTAAAGACCCCCTCGATTAAGGATGTGTCTATAAAATTTGTTAGAAAAGATGGTCAAACAAACAGGGAAGTGGTGAATTGGTAGCTTAAAAAATTTGTTGCACAATTTTCTTGGTTTTGAAAAACTTTTCTAAATCCTTCCAAAGAAATATATTGATCTATAAATGTACATAGGACACTTAGTTCATATTCAATGTAAGTCTAAATTCACTCAATTATTTATGCAATGTTCATGCCTCACAACACACAACTAGCATAAAAATAGAAATACAAGAATCAAGTGCAGAGAAAAAGAAAAATGCACAATCAATTTATATTGGCTTAGCGACATCCACTTGTGACCTACATTCAGTCTCCAATCAATCTAATTGACATTTTCCACTAATATTTAATATCAAAAATTTTACAATCACAATACCACATGTAATACACTTATACATTATTAAAGAAAATACTTCTTGCATCCCAAGAAGCATTCGCTTATAGCACCCACTACAATAATCTCCCTTCTTAAGAAACTTACTTAAGAAAAATAACCAGTACAAAAGTTAAGGAACGAATTCACCTAATGTACATAACATATCAGAGTAGGTGAATCAACCAAGTAGTTTATCCTTTCACTCCATGAATATGATGATAAATTCAATTCTTGAAACATTTGTTGAGGTTACCTCAAAGGTTAAAGAACCTTTTTTTGCAAAGAAAAATGTTTCTCAAAGAGTATTTTTGAAAAAGGTATCACAAAGATTCAAGTCTCTCTATTCTAAGTGTGAAAATGATAATACATAAGTTTTTTAACTAAAATAATCGATTATTTTTTTCTTAACAAATTTGAAAATCAACCAAGAATAGTTTAATCAATTATTTTGAGCAATAATCGATTATTCCATTACCTAACTTTTGAAATAATCAATTATTTTGTCGAATAATCGATTATCATAGTAATTGCTCCTTAGATTACTAAAAGATAGATCAAATACTCAATTATTACTTAGATAATCGATTATTTTAAGTTAAAACTTAATATCTTGATTTTTCATACCATTTCTCTTTACAAATCAATTCTAACACTTATTTTAATCATCAATCATCATCTAGATATAGATAAAAGGCTAAGTTACTTACCAAACACAAAACACACAAGCAACAAAGCTTTAAACACACAAAACAAGATACAAGTTGCACTCTTATCTTTCAAAATGGTTAAAATGCAAAACAAAATGCAAGTTGTGCATCTTATCTTTCAAAAGGCTAATTTGTAATCATCAAAATTAACTAAGACCATATCTTCATATTGAGCTTAATTGAAAAAATCAACCAAGGCTTCCCTGCCGAGGACCTCCTTAATTAAAGGTGTGCCTATTAAATCAAATAAGACTTCCCTGCTAAGGACTACCTCAATTAAGGATGTGACTATAAGATCAACCAAGCCTTCCTTATCAAAGATCCCCTCGATTAAGGATGTGCCTATAAATTCAACCAAGGGTTCCTTGTTGAGGACACCCATGATTAAGGATGTGCCTATAAATTCAACCAAGGCTTCCTTGTTGAGGACCCCCACGATTAAGGGTGTGCTTATAAAATAAAACAAGAATTCCCTATTAATTACCCCATCGATTAAAAATGTGTCTATAAAACCAAAATAAGATTTACTTGTCGAGGACCCCCTCAATTAAGGATATGCCTATAAAATCAACCAAAGCTTCCTTGTCGAGGACCCCCTCGGTTAAGGATGTACATATAAAATCAACCAAGGCTTTCCTTAAGGATCCCCTCGGTTATGGATGTATCTATAAAATCAACCAAGGCTTCCTTGTCAAAGGCCCCCTCATTTAAGGATGTGTCTATAAAATCAACAAAGGTTTCCCTGTCGAGGACTCCCTCAATTAAGGATGTGCTTATAAAATCAACCAAGGCTTCCCTATCGAAGACCCTTCAATTAAGGATGTGCCTATAAAATGAAACAAGGCTTCCTTCTCGAAGACCCCCTCGGATAAGGACATGCCTATAAAGTAAATCAAGGCTTCCCTCCCAAAGACTCCCTCGATTAAGGATGTGCCTATAAAATAAAATAATGTTTCCCTTTGGTGGGCTCCTTTGGTTAATATGCCTATAAAATAAAGCAAGGCTTGCCATCTGAGAACCCCTTCAATTTTAACTTGGAAAATTTTATGTAGAATTTTTAAGTTAAAAACTAGATAACTATTTGGTTGAGACATACCATGTCGAAATTAACTTAGAAAATTTTATGCAAAAATTTTAAGTCTAATGAAATGATATGACTATTTGGTTGAGATATACCTTATTATAAATTTTAACTTAGAAAATGTTTTAATATTTTTTTTTTGAAACTGAGTACTACTTAGATAATGTAAGAAAGGAATAGAGTTAAAATATAAAATTGAAAACAAATTTTCATTGAGCATCGAAAAAAAAGTACATCATTTTAAGGCATTATTAGTCCTTGTGAAAATGTTATATAACAAACTAATGGCCTAAAAGGGTAATAAAATCAAGGAATAGGAGGAACATCATTGTTTTTATTGCCGCCTCATCAACATCCTCTTCAACCATAGGGGATGTTTGATGAGGAAAAGAAGTAGTAACATCATTAACAATGGCATCAGCGGAGTATGTCATGTAAATCCATGAAGTCCCCTTTAAATAAATTTTTCCCAAGGTCAAATTGAAAACTAGGCACAACTTCAAGAAAATTCATAGCCTGACGAACAACATGTTAAAAAGCTTTCATCATGCTCGTTATAAAATTTGTCATTGGCCTCAGCCTTGTAAGTCTCAAAGGAAGTAGTGAGTTTGTCCTTCTTAGAAGTTAAAGACTCCAGACACTCTTCAAAATCCTTGATAAGCTTAGTCTTGGCCCCTTTAGAGTTTTTGAGTTGATGATTTAAATCATCAACTAAGTCATGAAGCCTTTAGTAGTCGACATCAATCTTCTCATTCTTAGTGATGATCTCTTGATTGGTGGTGATGGTAAAGGCAAGGGAGATTTTGGATTCCTTCAACTTGGATTGAAGCTTGTCGATTTCAACGATAGATTTCATGAATAAAGTTTGATAGATTCCTATAGATCAACCTATTAACTCACAAAAGATAGACCATTTGGTTTAAGGAGTTCTCTTGTGAAAGAAAATCCAACCTTCTGGAGAGAGTATCCCTTGATTAAGCAACTCTCAGGTGTTGGGGATTGGTGTTATTAGGTCAAATGACAATCTTAGATCCCTCTAATTTTAAGTTTTGATATTAAAAAACATAGAAAGTCTTGATCAACTATATAAATTTTTCAAAACGACTAAGATGAAACTTCTAAGGTGCAATTCGTCAATAAGCCAAATCTTAGTGTAAGATGAAAGCTACATTAAGACAATTTTATTATTGAATAAGAGAAATCCTAAGTCATAAAAAAAGATATGCATTAAGTCTTTATCATATACAATCTATAAATAAGAAATTGACTATGTTTGCAACAGTCATTGGTCGTCTTTAATGAAGTCCTATAAAAAGATGTTTGACATTTAGCAAGAAAAGAGAAATCAATTATTGTAAAACTTATATTTTCTTTTTGTAAAATTTCTTTGCACTTAATTGGTTGTATCACATCATGATAGTAAGTCAAAAACAACATAGTTCACTTACCCAACTTTAACTTTGTGTTATTGCTTTGGGCCTTAAGAGGCTTGATTGTAAATGATACTTGTTGGTTTAAGCCTGGAGAGACTTATCTGTAAAAGAATAATCAATTATTAAAGCCTAGAGAGGCTTTATATTGAAAGAATACTTGGATAGTTGCTTGAAGAGACAAGTTAAAGAATACATAGGTTTAAGCCAGATGTGGCTTGGTAAAGAATACTAGTAACTTTGTATAAGATAGTGAAATTTGATTTGGTTGAATCAAGAACTGGACATAATATTAATGATTGAGACGAACAAATATAAATCATGAGTTCATTCTTTGTTTCCTCTACCTTTTCCTATCTATTACGTTGCCACTTAATTGCTCTAAAAAATGGGAGTTTTTTAGTAACATTATTCACCCCCCATTTCTAGTGTTTCTCTTTTCTCTTCAACATAATGGTAATCTTAGGGAAGTTCATAATAACGAAGTTGAACTTCAATCCAATATAAAGTAAAGAGTGATTTATCTTGGTTGTCAAAGAAATAATAATGACATGAAGGATGGATTCCTATTTTTAAAAAACCTACTTAAAAAGTGTAAGGTCCTAGGAGTTTTTGGGTTGAAATTCAAGCAAAGGAAATCCATTTGACCTATTAGAAAGGATGAAAATAGTAATGAAAAAGTAAAGGACTAGAGATAGGTTTGACATGAGTAAATTTACAAAGACTCAATAAAGCTTGCATGGTAACCCAACTATTAGGATGAAGTTGGGTAAGGGCAACGTTAAGGATTTAGAGAACACTAGTTAAAAGGAGATCAAAAGGGATACTAATTTCGAGGTCTCAAAAAAGACAATCATATATAAAAAAGAAGTGCCTTGAGTCAAGAGGGGTTTTTTGGGCAAAAATATGGTCTGGGTCTAAAGAAGCATCAATTTTGTAGCATCTAGAAAATATAGGAAAAGGTATTCCTTTCATCACGTAACACTTTTCATCAAAACAATCCCAAATAATCAAATTAAAATTGTTATAGATAATTACATAAGATAATATCACTTCAAATAATTTCAAAATCCTTGTTTTCTTTATGTTTAGGGTTTAACAGTTTAGGGTTGCTTCTAGTCATTAATACACACCATTGTGCTCCAAAGAGAAGAGAGTGCTTCATCATTGAGAGAGAAAAATAACAAAATATAAGAGAGAAGATAAGAGATAAACTTATTGTTGAATTTTCATAACCGCCAGCTAATGATTTTCTAATTGCAACCAAAGATTCGTTCACCATTGGATCAGACTAAATTTTGGATAATGGGTTCATAGGATGCTATTCTTTATTTTTGACATTTGGATCATCCAAAGAATGTCTAGAGTAGTGGGAAAAAACACTTCACACTGAAAGCTCTACTTTTGAGGATTTTAATCTTCTGACTTCTCATTGAGGTTTCTGGAAATGACCTTAGAGATCCACATATGGAGTTTAACATCCATCAAGATAAAGGAGGAGTGAGAACCTTGCTTCGGGTATGGGTTATCTACGGTGTAATGAGAATCTTGTTGTTTATGTTTGAATGAATGAGGAATTAAACCCAAACTTGACTATGTTTGTATTATGAATTTGTCATTCCCTTGACTCCTAATTGTGTTGTTGTGATTGTAATTGTGTTTGTTGTATTGTCTCTATTTGTAAATCTACATCTTTTGTGAATTCCCTAGTATTTTGAATGTGCTAGTACTTTTTAATTGCATTTTTTATCCTTAGATTTTCTATAATTTGAATCTATGAGTTCCTATGGTTTCTAGGGGAACCCTAAGGATTAAAGTGTAAAGCAAATTATTAGAGAAATAATTATTAGAAAATATTTATAGTAGAACGAATTAATTAGATTGTAAATACCCTATCTTATCATGAATTCATGTAAATTGTAGGACTTATCATATAAGTGAATCATAATTATGCAAAAGTAGATTTACTAATACCACATCGGCTACCATTTCGGGTACGTTTTTGGGGGCAAAGACCACAAAATGCTTATAGCCTTGTTGACACTGAGTGTGATCTTAGTCATGTTGGGAGTGAGAGCTCTAGTGGCTACCTGCTGTGACTTTGCTAGGCATGGGGAGGTCACGCCAAGCGTGATATTTCCAAAGGCCCTCAACCTCAACCACACTGGGAATATGGTAAGCCACATCGGGCACTACTTTGTACCTAAAACCGATTTATATAAATAGTTGTCTAATAAATGTGAGTAGACTAATAAGTAATGATTGAGATAAGAATTATGTTCTTGTGTGTGTGATAATAACGTGTTGTGTTGTGTGAACTATGTGAATTGATAGATCATGGCATCTGAAGTATGTGTAATTGCAAGTATTGGGTGGGATTTTTATGGAATGATTACATTGTCTTGGATTAGTGAGTCTTAATACTCTGTGACTTGTCCTACATGAAAATATGTGATGAATGATGTGACTAAGTCTAAGTGTATCTTAGCAACGTAAAAGTTGTTGAGCTTAGGGGAGCTGAAGACTTTAAGAGTTTTGATGATCACAACAACTTGGAGACAACAAGTGTACAACAACAACATTGAACACAAAAAAAAAGTCAAGGAAGAGTCAAGAAAAATACCTTGAAGTATAGCTATGTAATAGAAGCTTAGGAAGCAAATTGTTATGAATGAATTGTTATATTTGTGTCTGTGTGTGCTTTGTGCGTTGAGCAAATCTTGTCTAGAATCAAGTAGGGAGTAGATGATGATGAGTTAAACATTGGAAAATTATTTTGAGACTTAAAATGAAGTTTTAAGAACTGACTCAAAATAATCGATTATTGTTAAATATAATCGATTATTGTTAAATATAATCGATTATTTCAGCAAGTGGGCTAAGTGGAATGCCTTGCTGTAATAATCGATTATTTGCCAAAATAATCGATTATTTCAGGAACAACTCTCTGGAATAATCGATTATCCAGCTAAATAATCGATTAAATTGTTCTTGATTGATTTCCAGAAATCTGAAGAACAAAATAATCGATTATTCTTTAAAATAATCGATTATCTGGGTTTGAATTTTTATAAATAGTTTGAACTCTTTTGAAACTTTAGAACATTGAGTAAAAACTGATAATCAACTGGTAAAAACGTTTTAGAGAGTCTGTGTGACATCTTGGAGAGTTTTCTTTGTGAAATCCAAGAGAAAAACGTTTGTGAAAAGCTTGTGAGGAAATCATCATCATCATCATACTCTTGAAAGAGGAAGACAAAGATTTGTTCAAGAATTCCAGGTGAATTTGTTTCATTTTATTCTTTGTGAATCTTTGTGAAAAATCTTGAGAAGGGTTTCTCAAGTGGTGAAGTTTCTTGTAGTGGGTTCTACAAGGGTTACTTTCTTGGGGTCAAGAAAGTGGTTATCTTTTTGTAGTGAAGTATATGCATGTGTGTGTGCTTGTAAACCTTCTTGCTAAAAGATAGTGGATCAAATCTTAATCAGGTGGTGATTAAGGACTGGATGTAGGTCACATGTGGAGTGGTTGAACCAGTATAAAAGACTTGTGCAATCTTCTTCAACCTTATCTCTTATTTTGTAATTTCTTGGTTGTGCTTTAAAGAAGATAAAACTTGATTAACATGTGTATGTGAATTTTGATGGTTTAAATCTATAATTGGATATTATATTTGAACCTCATTGTCTTGTAATCAAGTTGCACATTGCATTCATATCATTGTAACAAGTCTTTAAGAGTGCTTCATTTGAAAATTCTGTCATAGAAAAGTTTTGATTGAATTTACGATCCAAAACTCTGATAAATTTTTAAAGGGTCATTGAATCCAATTCACCCCCCTCTTGGATTGGGCCATTCTTTTCTAACAAAAGTGTCGGTTATTAGCTTAGTAATTAAGGATGTGATTAATGTGATGTGAAACCGTATACATGTGACTTGTGAATGTTATTAGTATGACTGTGTATAGAGTCTTTGTAACATACATCATGTATTATGTGTTTTTATGATGGGTACAATGTGAAATATGCTGCCAAGGAAGGTCCCCCTAGTGTAAAAGCTTAGGGATTCATGACTGTGGGGCAACTGGATTTGGGAGCCTCAATCTTGTTCGTTTATGTGCATGGGATAAAAATTACATGATACAGTTGTTCTAACGTGTCACTGGTGTATTTTCTACTAGTGTACAATGTTGTGATGTCTTGATCTAATATGATCTCCTAGGCTACTCAACCTTCATGCAAGGATAAAGTGATTTTACATACACCACATGCATATAGTTTTAGGAAAGTATTTTCCATTACATGATGATAACAGACTCATTGTTTTCAAAATATGAATTGGATGAATATCAAGATGTGTGGTATAAGCCTTGTTACATCAAGTGAATATAGTATATTGTTCCATATGCCTTAATTATTGATAATTGTAAATTTAGTTAATGATATTTGTTGTTGTTTGTAGTTATTATTATTATGTATGTGTGTTTGACTACCCGACCATTTCCTACACTAGTAGCCAAAGTGAGATATTTCTCACTCCTATTTTCTTTTGGTGTTTTGTTTTGTTGTGATTATGCAGGTGGTGAATTTGAATATGTGGGAGAAGTCTAAGTTTTATGCTATAAACACTTTGGTAGGATGTGATATTGGGGTTTAGTTAGGGAAGTTGTTTTTTATTATTATTTTCATTATGAATTTAAATTCTTTATTAGAGTTGTCTTAGCATTAACATAACATTCCTTGTAAGTTCATTTAGATTTAATTTTGTTATTTTGGAGATTCAAGTTTAATGTGATGGTTTTTTCTTGAGTTTTAGTTTATTCATAAAATTATTATTATGTTTATTCAATTTATGCATGTGGGTAGAGGGTGTCATAATTGAAAGATTCTCAAAATGTATTTCATTCATACGATATATCAAAAGGCAACATACAAACCTTTTTTAAAAAGTTCATACTAAAATCATGGCCATGATCAGTTTGCATTACAATTACTTTGAAAGTGAATTAAAAATCACAAGAAATTCGTTGATCACTTAATTGTGATGTTTTTCATAAGAGCAACATGGATACACCACATTGATGTGTTCATCGATATTTTGATCTTGTTTTGCCATAGCCACTTGGTATGCATGTACTAGTCCTAGGCTTAGAAAGCTCTGATAGAGGACACAAACGAAAATTCTCTTATCTTTCACTCCTGATTCTCCAAAGGGGCCAACCTCTTCTTTCTATTTCCTCTACAATTCTTCTTTTATGCACAATAATGATGAGAAACAAATTTAAACAACACCATAAAAGAAATAGAAAAAGATCACACAAATTTATTTAATGTGATTCAGTCCCTTATGTCTACCTCCATAAGGATGTTCATTATCCTTCTCAAAATGTATTACATACATATATCCTGAAAATCCTCCCTTTCTATTTTGTGGGTGAAACTTGAAAGCCCCTCTCTCACAAGTTTTATGGCAAAACTTGAAAACCCTCCTTCATATGGCATTCTCTCTCATTTAAGGTGATGACTCCCTACAGGTTAGGTACTTCTTCTCATCTTAAGAATCTATTTTTATTGACCTTACATCTTGATCTTAAAAGAGGAAACAAATCTCTAAAGTAAATAAAATATATTTTAATTCTAAACAATATCCTAAAAGAATCAATATCTTTTAAAATCTAAATAATATCGTAGATATTTGAATTTGAAAATTTGATTTTTTTTCCCAACAATCATTTAGGGCCTTAGAAGACTTGGCATTTCTTGATCAGGCCCTAGGCTCAGCACTCTTCTTATTTTCTAACTCTTAAGATTAGATGGTTAAGAAGAATGTGCCACATTCTAATGAAAACCATCTTCTACAAAAATATTAAATTCATGTTGCACAGAAGTGTCAAAATTGGACAAATATGCTGAAATAATAGGTGCAACAAAAGTCACTTGAATAGGTACTGCAACATGTTCCAAAGACTAAAGATGCACTAGATTTTACTTTAAAATACCCTCAAGAGGAGGCATACCATCCAAAGATCCTGAAGTAGCAAAGGTGGGTTGATCCTCAACCTAAGCAACATTTGAAAAAGCAACTACAATAGATTCCAAGCACTAAAGTTGAACCATAGATTTCCCATGTTGAAAGGGCTTATGAATAGGAGGAACAACAAAACCAGGTTCAAATGCAAAATTTGAACTCTCCTCAACAAGAGTTGCAAAATCCTACTTTGAATGCTTAAAATTAGAATTTAACTGCGTGGTTGCACCATCTTGAAACATGTCATGTTCTATTGAATATAAAACTTGGGTAGAAAATTCTAAAATAGCACTAGATTGTTGATATCCAACACTAGAAACAAGTTGGTCGACAATAGGAACATCTACACCAGGATCTATAACCCGGGCTTGATCAACCTGGTTGCTTTCAATAGGAACTTGAGAATCAACTTGAGATAACATATTTGGGACTGTCACAACAATAACTTTTTGTAGTACTATAGTGTCAAGATCTTCAACATCTAAATTGCCATCCTTTACTATAGGAATAACATTAACTCGTTGAACAACAATTGGTTTGGGATCAAAAACACCACCCCCAACATCTCTAGGCTCTAAATCTTGCACATTCTTGGATTTCTTTTCTTTAGAACCAACAACAAATTGAAGTCTACCACTAAAATTTAGGCTAGAATCAAACTTTTGAACCAGTCTTGATTTTGTGATAGCATGACCAGATGGTTGATGAGATCTACATTGAGAAAGTGTGTGACCAATGCAATGACATGATGAGCAAAAGTCAAGAAACCTTTCATAGACCAAAGAAACATAAAACACAAAACCTTCCTTTTCAACAAGAAGTTGATCGGATTGGCTATCTTTAAGATTAATCTCCACCAAGACTCTTACAAACTGCCCATAGGTGTGCTACAAGGTGGCCTAGTCAAGAGCAATTGGAACCCCCACCCCTAAAGTAATGGAGAAGATGATTCTTGGATTCCAATATTCCTATGAAACGTGATGAAGTTCGGGTTACTTGAAACTTCATGGAATAGTCTTCAACTTCATCTTGCAAAATCCATGAGAAGAATTCAAGAACGAGATCTAGTGCTAGAAGAAGAATGTTGCTTCCATGGTGAACTAGCTTTCTTGGATTAGAAGAGTGTTCTAACCTAAAGCTACAAAGAGGAAGTCTCAAGGAAACTAGGAGAAGAGATTTCTCCTTGGTGACTTTCGGTGGGAGAATTTAGAATTTCTAAAAAGATTAATTCTCATTCAAAAGCCAAAAGTGATGAGAGTACATGGCCAAAAGGAATATATAGGCCTAATAAGTGTGTAGGAGAAGCTAGCCTTAACCTAAGGTTAAGATAAACCATGGTATGGTTTAAGTTAACCTTAGGCGCCAAATTTGAATTCAAATATTCAAATTTGGATTCGGCCATGTGCAAGTCTCATTTTCTTGTCATTTAGCTTGCATTTGAGTGGCATTTGAGTCATGCCATGTGCGCCACTCCACTTGGTAATCTAGGGTCCTCACTACTCCTAATTTTTATGTTCTTTTTTCTTTTTTTTTTACTTTCTTTTTCTTACTCTCTTTTTGCTTGCATTTGTGCTTGATCCTGAGCCAATTGTGAAGGTGAAAGAGGGTGAAGCACAAATTTTTTACCCTTGTGTGTGAAACTTATTTTATTAGTGAGGCCATCATGAGTAGTTTGTTTATCAAATTGTCATGGCCTTCCTAATAAAATGTGACATGCTTCCATTGGTACTATATCACATGTAACATTATCTTTATAGTTACCAATGGAAAACTCTACTTCCACTTGTTGGTTAACTACCATATCACCATCATCATTAAGCCAATGAAGTTGATAAGGTTTTGGGTGAGGTATGGTAGTTAAGCCCAACTTGTCAACCATCCTAGTGCTACAACAATTGCACCAAGATCCACTGTCCATAATGAAAGAACAAGCTTTGTTAGAAATATTGCATCGTGTATGAAAAATGTTCTCCTTTGTGAACTAGTTCACTAGGTTGGTTGTTGAGAAATCTTCTTATCATAAGAAGCTCCCCATCGTAAGGATAAGTAGACTCATAATTTTATTCCTTATTTGTTTCTTCTTCATCCTCACTTGAAGATGAAGAAGTAGTAGCCTCATCTTGATTACTATAAATGTCTTGACCCCTTAAGATCATGACCTTTTTGTTAGGGCATTGAGAAGCAATGTGGCCTCTCCCAAGACATTTAAAACACTTGATTTCACTAGACTTGGTACTAATGTGTGAGGTGTATTTTTCTTTTTCTTTTTCTTTACCTTTGTCTAAGTTCTTGGAGGAATCAAAAGAATTTTTCTTTTCAAAAGTTTTTCCCTCCCTCTTGTGTTCCTTTTTGTAATAAGAAGATAAGCAGGAGCTTTCTTTCTTAAAAGTTTTTCTCAAAATTTGTTGTTCAACCGTAATGCAAAGTTGAACTAAATCATTCAAATCTCTATAAGGTAAAAGCTCCATCTTATCTCTTATTTCCAAATCAAGTCCACTTAAGAACCTAGCAATGGCAAGGTTTTCTTCTTCCCTTATCCTAGCCCTCATCATATATAGCTCCATTGTTTGCCTATAATCTTCAACACTCATGTGTCTTTGTTGAAGCCTTTGGAGCTTATTCATAAGCTCCCTAGTATAGTAAGAGGGTATGTGTCTCCTCCTTAATGCACTCCTCAACTCATTCCAATATTGAATTGAAGGATAATTATGGAGACGTCTATCCCTAACAAGAGATGTCCACCAATAAATAACATGGCTTTGAAAGATCAAGGTGGCAAGAGACACTTTTCTTTCTTCACTTACTTGGTGGTAAACAAAGATTTCTTCTGCTTTTATTTCCCAATCTAGGTAAATCTCAACATCATCTTTGCCATGAAAATAAGGGAGGTCTACCTTAGATTCCCTTGGCTTGGGTTCCCTATAGGACCTTCTAGGAGGGGGTTGATAATGATCACCTAACTGTAGGCTATCCTCTTGCATGGGAACCCCTAAAGTAGAACTATGTGATTAAGAACTTCTACTCCTACTTCGGTGCTTGTGGTGTAAATTTTCTTCCTTTTGCTTTAATAGACTTATTTCCTCCTCTAGTATGGCAAGTTGAGCCTCTCTTTCAATTCTTTCCTTAACTTTTTTTTTTGGCTTCTTGCTCTTTCCAAAGTTTTAGTGATTTCAATTCTTGTGTTATTTTTGAAAAATCTTTGTAAGCACTTGTATCACTATCACTTTGGTGAAGAGAGAAATTTTCCATTATAGGCAAAAGTTTTTGTTTAACAAAAGAATTTTGAAAAGAATTTTTGAAAGGCTAGTCAAAAAATTTAATGCAAAAAATTTAATGCAAAAAGTAAACAATTGTAAGAATTGAATTTATCTAGACGAGTTCCTAGGGTGGAAGCTTGATAGGTACCAAAGACCTTCAAGAACTGCTTCCACCAAGTCTAATGAATGCCTAAAATAACTAGGGAGAGATGGTTGTGTACCTAAGTGATGAGTCATTATTTTCCCTTATTTTCTTACCTTTCTGTACTTATTTTAATCTCCGATTTGTGCTAAATTGTTGATATTCTGGACTGTTTTCTATTTGGGTTTTAATTGGACCGGTAATTCATATTTTAACTAATTTGAATTTTCTGAATCTAATTATTCCAAATTTTATTTTCAGGGCAGTTTAATAATCATTTGGGCTTGGAATTAATTTCTGGACTTCAAGTGGAGCTGCCACATCATCTGCCACGTCATCTACCATGTCACTGCTGAACCATTTTCCACCTCAACATTTATTTTCAATTTTTAGTCCATTTTATTGCAGTTGGGTTAGACTTGTATTGTGGAGGGGCCCAATTTCGTTTTAGGTTTTGGTCTAGGTTAGGGCTGACTTGGCAGCCACTAACAAGGGGTCTGATGTGACTACGTGAACAGTAGCCTCCCTTTGTTTAGTTTTTTACGTTTTCTCTCTTGTAGCTGTTCCTGGACGTTTTTGTTTTCTCCTAGTCTGCTCTGCTAAAAAACTCCATTGTTGTATTCACGTTTTTCTCTTTAAAGCTTCTGTTTCCTTTACGTTTTGCTTCTCCTCTAGCTGGGTTCTTTTACGTTTTGTTCTCTGAGCTGCCATTTCGTTTTCCTTCTCTTCCTTGCATTTTCGTTTCTGTTTTCATTTTACGTCTTACTTTCTGTTTGTATTTTCGTTTCTGTTTCCGTTTAAATGGAAGGCTAAAAACCCAGGGTTGGTTCCTTAAGGAGATTGCAATCTCTGATTGTTTTATTTATATTTGTATCTGTGTTCTGCTTGATTCTTCTTCATTGAAAACCTCTGAAACGTTTTTGACACCTGTTCATGCTTAATGAATCAGGTTGCTCACAAGTTGCTTAATCTTGTGGGGAGGTTGAATGTTGTATACGTTTGCTTAATTCGTGTAGGGAAATCTTGAGTTAATCTTCGCTTAGTTGGTTAACTCGGATGGAACAAGGATTAAGTTATGAACAGAGTAATCTTTTGAGAACCAGGGATAAAAGAGTTGCAATCTGAATAGGGAACCAATCTATTTTACTTGCTGTGTTATCTGTGTTTATTGTGTTACAAACTGAATTTCTGAACCAAACCCCCCATTTCGTGTGTTTAAGCCTTTAATAGTAAAAGACAGTCCTTGGGAGACGACCTAGGAGTCACTTCCTAGTACTACATTTAATTGTAATTATTTGACCGGATACAGCTTCGATCACTAAGTCACTCCCAAAGGTCAATTACAAAGAATGAATCCAGAAAAAAATTACAAATTGAATCAAAAGTGGCCTTAAAGTTCAAAAGAAATTAGCCACCAGTTTATAGACTGATTTAGCGATGGATTTTGTGACAGAATTTGCAATGGAAAATTTCCATCTCTAATTTCAGTTTCTAAACTCTATTTTCCAAATTTTGAAAATTTTCTCAAAAATTTTTGCTGGAACAAAATTTTCTAGGTTGATCCATGGTATCCAAATTCGGTATGACAACAACTTTTACAGGTGTGTATGGTAGTGTTTAGGATTGATTTTGTGAGCTACACCGAAATTGCACCAATTTGATTTCCTTCCACAAGTCTACCTTAGCTTCCTTTTGATGACCCTTGTAGCTTTAGCTTCTAATGAGAAAGGTTAGTTCATACATGGTCCAACATTTAGAATTCATATTAGAATTTGAACATACAAGGCACCAAGAATTTTAGGAGACTTAAGAAGTAGGCAAAGAGTAGACAATTTAAAAGTAGGTACAAGATGAATTAAGCTTAGCTCACAAGAAAGAATAAACTATGAATGGTTCTAGAATAGATGACAAAAACCAAAAGAATTCAAACCAAAACAATTCAATGTAATAGCTATTTAAGTTCATCCACCAAACATCAAGTATAACCGAGAGGTTTTCTATCTTTTTTTTTTCAAACTCCTTTTTAGCTTTTTCTTGTATATATTTTTTTTATCAACCCTTAATACACTAGGAGTTGCCTTTTACTCTCGTTTTTGAAAATCAAATAGTTTTGCTTCTCAATCAAACAACAATAAACCTAGCACATGTATTTGCATTTCAAATTTTGAATGCTAAATGGAATGCAAATTGTCTTCAAATGACATTTAGTTTGTCATGCTTTTCTTGTTTTGTAAAATTCAAACCATGTGCCACAATTTTGGTGCTACAAATTTCAGATTTGGCTCCTAATTTGAATTCAAAATTTCCAACAGCTATTTCACTTTAACAACACCAAGAAACTTTTCCAGAATTTAAAATATTTTGAAGACAAGATGACGTTAAAGAAACCTAACTCAATAAGAGAATCACTAAGGATCTAATAGCAATTCATGAACTCAAATGTGTAAAAGTAAAAGCACCAAAGCACATGTTTCATTCGGTCAAACAATTTTTTTTTATATCAAACATCAAGCAAAATTCGGATCAACAAGCATAGCTAAGAAGTATTAGACATGTAAAGGACTATACATGACTCTAAAGACAAAATCGAATGGATTCAAAAATTCAAAGACTCAAATATAGCATATGACTGAATACAATTCAAAATCACAAAAAATATGAATCACCTAGAAAGCAACGAAACTAGATCTATCAATTGATGTATGAAGAATTAGATCTAGGTAGCAAAACATGACTCATGACATGTGAAGCGAAATATGTAGGATCAAAAGAAAACAAATACATCAAAAGATGAAGGACTTGTCTCTTGGTGAACCTTGCTCTAGATACCACTTGATAAAGTTTCGATTACTTGAAATTTCATGGAATAGTCTTCAACTTCTTCTTGCAAAGTCCTTAAGAAGAATTCAATGAGGAGATCCGGTGGTAGAAGAAGAATGTTGCTTCCATGGTGAACTAGCTTTCTCGGATTAGAAGAGTGTTCTAACCTAAAGCTACAAAGAGGAAGTCTCAAGGAAACTAGGAGAAGAGATTTCTCCTTGGTGACTTTCGATGGGAGAATTTAGAATCTCTAGAAAGATTAATTATCATTCAAATGCCAAAAGTGATGAGAGTACATAGTCAAAGAGAATATATAGGCCTAACAAATGTGTAGGAGAAGCTAGTCTTAACCTAAGGTTAAGATAAACCATGGTATGGTTTAAGTTAACCTTAGGCGCCAAATTTGAATTCAAATATTCAAATTTGGATCCGGCAATGTGCAGGTCTCATCTACTTGTGATTTGGCTCGCATTTGAGTGGCATTTGAGTCATGCCATGTGGGCCACTCCACTTGGCCGGTCAAATGTTCAAATGCCAACTAAATGCAAGCTAAATTACATGTAAATAAGATGACACATGTGCTTAATTATTCCTAAGTTTAAAAATGGCTGAAAATTACAAGGCCCAAAATCCTATGCTACTTGGCCAAAATACAAGGCCCACAAACAAAATTACAAGCCCATTGGCCCAATCCTACTCTATAAGGGTTTTAGTGCATAGCCCAACTAAACAACACTATGGGCTTTTCTTGATTATTGGCCCATTTTTCATCCATCGTCTTGATCATAGCCCTAGTGATTGGGCCCTTGGCCCATGGGCCTCCATCAAAAGGTCTATGATCTATATCCAAACCTATGCATGAATGCTTCTATGAAGTCTAGGATTAAAGTCAGGTTTCCAAGGAGAGAACCTTAAGATCCCAGGCTCTAAGTTCCAAAGTCCAACTACAACAATAACTCCTAGATCCTTTAAATCTTCAATTCCAAAGTCCAACAATAAGAATAGCTCCAAAGTCTAGCCAGCAAAACAAAACTAAAGTTTGGGATAGTTTTGCCTTCAAATCTTTAGCTCGAATGGGTTTCTGACCTTTAGACAATTAGAATCTTCCATGAAGATGATTAGAGCAACGAGCAAGGCTATCTTGGTATGCATCTTTCAAAATTTTGATGGCTAGTGTATGTCCCTTCTAGCAAGGTTTAGGAAGAGATAGCCTACATGGTTCAATTGAGAAAAAAGATACAACATATGGGAAAAAGAAGGTCTAGGAGGTGGCCTGAAGGAAACCAATGGAGAAGCATTGGTAACATGTGGCCAATGACAAAAGAACTTGTTCGCCATGCCCAACCAAGAAAGAAGAATTCTTGAAGATGAACAAGGGATAGTCAATTTCAATAATTGTTTTAATTATTTTATATTACATGAATATATTATAAGGTTTTATAATTAATTGATTTATTTATTTTATTAAGTGAGGGAAGGTTTTTGTAATTGGGGTTAAAATGTTTAATTGTTGAGTTAAGAAGGGGTTGGATTTTAAAAAGGGAGGTTTCTGAATAGTTATGTTTTACACTTCTAATTCTTTCTTATCGTGTATTTACATTCTAAAGACTTAGGACAACTAGAGCTTGTAGTAGAACACCCTAGAGATCCACGTCCATCTTCTACCGCTCATCGAGGTAGGAGAGACTGAATAGTCTCACTTTAGGCATGGAGTGTATGTTGAGTAGTGGGATAGAGCCACGCCTAACGCCATTTAGTCCAAGCCTGACATTGGTGAGGTAGAGAGCCATTGGCTAGCCCACGCCCAACACCATTCCACTTGCACTTAACGTAAATAAGCTAGGGAGTCTCTAAGTACACCACTCCTGGTGTCATTCAGGCAAAAAGCCTTTGCTTAACTCATGTCCAACACCACAAAACCTACACTCGGTGTAGTCTAGGAAAAGAGTGTAGAAGCTCGGACACACCAAAATGAAAGGGATCCATATATTGTACATGTGTGAGATTGTGTAGTTTAGGATAACATAAAAGAATTAATTTGTACTACCTATACCAATAAGATGCACCTACTTTTCGGTAGCTCATCAAAAAAGAACTTCATAGTTAAGTGTGCTTAGCTTGGAGTAATTAATTTATGGATGGGTGACCTTTTGGGAAGTATTTCAAAAAGCATGCGAGTGAGAACAAAACACACTGAAAAGTCTTGTGTTGGTTTGTAAGGTCAATCGTTGATCCCTAAAAGCGGCCAAACATCTCAGAAAGGGCTATATGCAGAGGGTTCTAATTATAATGAAGGGTTTTGACAAATGAGAAATTGTGTGAAGTGTCATGGAATGGAGCTGCTAAGACATCAAATCTAAGGAGTGTTATAGAGAGTCACTAACTTGATCACGCCCAGTGCCACTCCTCTTAGGCTCGATGTCACTAAGTTAGAGAGCTCACGAGTAAATCGTGCCCCACACTATTCAACCAATACTCGACGTTGACAAGTTAGAGAGATCTCAATCAACTCATGCCCGACTCTACCAATCCCACGCTTAGTGTCAAGGAGACAGACAGTTATTGCCTTGCTTCACGCCTAGCGCCATGAAGTTGTGCCCATTGCAATGGAAATTTCTACACTTAGCAAAATCACGATTTGGCTCCCATCTCTTGAAAATCAACCTCAACCCAATTGGAACACAAGAAAACATAACTATACATTACTACCAAATCCATTACACTAATATAATCAACATGTTATCCTAAAAAGGGCCAAAGATCAACATTTTCATCTAAGAGAGCATAAACACCAAAAGCTTCAACAATTATAAAATGATTAATCTAGGTAGAGAAACAACAACGATTCAACAATTATCAAACAACAAACTTCTTTTACCTCGATTCACCTAGAATAGAGGTAAAAAAGATGAATGAGATCCTTTGAGGAACTTCACATGATAACACAAAAATATTGATTCTCCACCCTCTTAGCTGTAAATCTTCCAACCTCTTAACACAACTCAACTATGGGAAAGAATTTGATCCCTACGATGGAGTTAGAAGAAGGAATGCTTCTCTCCAACTCTAGAGCTCATCTCTCTAACCACTCTCTAGTTTTCTTAAGGAAATGAATTTATGATGTTCAAGTCTTAAGAAAATCTTATATATACATTTTCCTAAACTTGATCAATTTTGACTTTAACTCAAAATAACTCTTGAACAACTAAATTCATAAAAATTCTTTAATCCTTAGAGTTTTTATAATAATTAAACAACTAAACATAAAATCATTTATATTAATAAAATCAACAAACATTAATAAAATTCTCGGTGTTACTTGCCTAGTGTGTAAGAAATTAGTTTTTAAACTTTTAACATATATTAGGTTCCAAGGACCTATTTTCTTTCATTTTAGAAATTCACATCTCTAAACTAATCCCAATTAATCATCTAAGTCTATCATTTTTTTTTATCTATTAGAGTTATAATGATGACATCACAATTTAAGTTTAAGATCTAGTGCATACTAATTATTACACCCAATCTTCCACCACTAAGTCAACCATATTGGTTTAAACCTATCTTATTTTAAAACATTTGTTGATTATTATTTTGTGATAAAAAAAAACTGATTATTATTATCATTATTAGAAAACCTTAATTTAATGTGATATTACAAAATTGGATAAATTTTAAAATTAAATCTAAAATTTGATTCAAATCCAATACAAATATTTTTTGAGTTTTCAATTTGTTCAAATTTTTAGATCAATTTTTCAAAAGAAATATTAGCAACAGAAATTTTTTACACCCCGTAAAATTCATTAAAAAAATACAAAGTAAGACGTAAATTCATCAAATAATAAGTAAGATCGATCCATAAATTTATAATTTTCATTAAATTTCATATGTAGAGAACTTATTCAAAAGAATACAAAGAAAGTATATTACTATACTTCTTTTTAATTTTTAAATTGAATCAGTTTATCCACCACACAAGGTGACCAAAAGTCATTACCATTAAGGTTTAAATGTTTCACTGACATTTGAGCATTAATCACATGTTTAAGATATGAGTTAATCATCCCTACACTGTTCATGTAATTTTTTTTACACTTTTAACTAATTATATCTTTTAAAATTGCTTATTTTATTATTATTTTATTAAATAAGCAACTGACATGTCACTATTAAAAAATATGATTGATTGTCAGTATAAAAAATCCTTTACACTAATATTGTATAAGTGATTAACTCTTAAAATATTTATACTAATTTCAATTCCCAACTGCTGCAAATTCCCTTTTAAAGTTTGGACTCCAAAGGTCTTCGTTTATAACTATTTATTTTTTAAGAGATGTTGGCAGTAGGTCCCGTGAAGGAATACATCATAAGAATCAAATATGCGTATTTCTGATTTATATTTCTTAACTTAGTCACTAAAAACTTCAAGGGTGGACTAAATAACTTACCACATAATGTTTAGTTAGAAAGGAATTAATTAAAGATGAAAAAAGAGAAAATAAACATGGAACTCGGGAAATTTAACTACTATAAAACCTTGTTGAGAATTAAATTATGATTAATGTATTTAGGGTCGACAAAAATATTGTTAATATATTAATAGAGTCAAGATATTTTGTGTTTTCATATTTTATTAAATAAAAGTATAAAAATATTTAAGAATTATCAACTTTATTAGAAGAACTAATATTACGTTTAATTTTCAAACCTTAATCTTTTGGCACGCAGAAAAAAAAATGTTGCAATCAATCATTTTCTATCCCTTTTAATTATAACAATTTCCATGGAAAGTAATTAAGAAGACGACAACATGAAAACTCCTTAATTTCTTCCCTGGCCTAAAAGAACGAAAGGTAGAAAACAAGCAGTATCACAATGTTCAATTGCAGTACAGTTGATCAAGAGAGTTACGTGCCTGCAAAGTTGTGAAATTTTTGACCCATTAAATAGGGCATGCGACCATTGAGCACCTGAATTAACTAATATAAAATTATCGATTTAAGTTTAATTATAGTATTATGTTTAAATATTTTTAAATATATAATATAATTTAAATACATTTAAATATATAAATTGAATTAAATGAGACAGATTAAACATTACAAAATGATAAAATATTAACTTCTAATCATACTCTTCAATATGATATAGCCATATTTTGTATGTTTCAATTAAATCATCATATAAGAAAATCACAATATTTTCTATTACTTGAGAAACAGAATCATTAATCCTACGATTTAAATTGAATAAATTATTACATGGTTATGTTGTTTTAAGAAAACAATTTTAACCTTCGTTTTTTTTTTTTTGGTACTTTTTAACTTATCAAATATTTGGGTTAATGAGAAGATCATTGATCCTAAAAAAGGTATTAGAAATAACATTCGTGGAGAACAATGTCAATTAGCTTTTTCTTCTAACTATTTTTGTCATTTTTCTTTATGTTGTCTTTTTTCCTCTACATATTCAATGACATCAAAAAATTCATGAATTAGATGAAAGTTTGTATTGCAAGAACTTTACTTAAGGATAAAAATTGTAAAATAATATAATTGACCTAGCAATATATGTTCTCTTGGTACAATAAGACTGTTAAAAAATGACATGAAATCAAAATGCTTTTTTGGAATGGCTTTCATTCAACTTTTGAGCAAATTGTGTCATTAATAAAATGCAGCTTGAAATTATAATTTGTAATTTTAAATTTTAAATCATTTTTAGCAATTAAAATGTTGTCAATCACATAATAATGTCCTTGTTGAAGAAAATTGTTGAATTTGTGTACCATTTTTCACGTGAATATTTTGCAAAAAAAAATACAATAAAAATTGAGTTGTTTAAACTATTCAAAGTAAATAATAAAATATATTAGTAGGATGTAATATAAATTATATTGTACGGTAAAAAAGAAAATTTTTTCATAGATCACAAAAACATTTCAATGTTGTTAATTAATTTCACCATGATATTTAAATTCTGGCAATGTTCATAAATAAATGATATGAACTTTTAACTTCCAATTAATATTTTTAGGAGTAATATCACATATTAGAGACATTTTTTAAGCCATTCTAAAAATAAGTAAAAAAATATAATATTAAACTTAAATATTTCACTATATAAAGTTAACATTAACATATAAATATAATTATAAATATAAATATTAATAATAAAGAATATTAAGATTTAGACCTTGCAGATAATGCTATTATGAAGTGAAAGTGAATGATATGTTTTCATTTTTAGGCATGAATAAACCTATTTATATATATAGACAATATTTAATTTTGTTTTTATTATATTGTGTCTGTTTTATTTTCGTTAGTTATTAATTTCTATATGTAAATGTTACTATTTGATAAACTGAATAGCCACCCATTAAAGTATAATATTATTTATTATACTGTGTTAGAAATTTATAAACCTTATAAATCAACTACAAGAATAATAATTAGTATCTTTAAAAATTGGCTTTCTAAGTTTTTTCCAGAATTAATGCAAAACTTTAAAAAATAAACTAAATAGTCATCAGAGTAATTTATAAATCTTATAAATCAATTATAAGAATAATAGTTAGTTTCTTTAAAAATTGATTTGTTTATTGTAGAATTTATTACTTTTTTATTTTGCAGAATCAATGCAAAATTATACAACAATACTACTTTTATATATTTTAGTGGAAAAGAAAGCACATGGTGTCTCAGTGATGACATCCTTTAAATACATATATTTTAGTAAGATAATGTGCGGTTATCGATAGTTCCAAAATTAAAAATTTCTTTATAAAATAACTTTTCTATCTTCTATCATATAATTTATATAATATTTATAAAGGATTAAATTTATCATAAATAATATGTACATTTAAATAAGAAATTGACTTTATAAAAAGGTATAAATATTATAATTATTTTAAATTGAGAAAAATAATAAAAAATTTAGTCCGAATATATATACTCTATAATGCAAATTCAACATCTTCTACGATGATTAAAACCTTATTTTATACACATTCACATATTCAAAGAGATCCTGACGTGAGATGGAATTTCGTTATTAGTTTTGCTTACTCATTGACTTATACTTACTTGATAGTTGATAGTCAAGAGATATATATAATCATATTAAATACTTATAAAAAAGAAAGAAAAAAAATTCGTGACTCGTAATGATTGTACCATCTATCTAGTAAGATTATCTCTTATTGAGTAAATGTATTATGTAAAAAGAAAAAATAGGATATGTGCTGTGATATGTATTATATATAGCACTTTTGGTTTCCCTCAATTGTTATCAAAGGAGTAATTGTCAAGCACCAACCAACATAATATAATTTGTTGAAAGGATTGTCTTTATAATGTAAGGCCTACAGGGATCAGTGGTGGCAGTGCCAGCTCAAGTTGTGTAGGACAATCTAAATCTCTTTCGCAGCGAAACTTAAGGCATTTTCTGCAAACCATGCCTTTCAATCCTATCTATGTGTATGGCCCAGAAATCCCATGAGAGAGAAAGAGAGAGAGGACCTATTACTCAAATAATGGTTTAGGGTTATAGTATAAGGCCCCTTCTATAATAATTCATCACTCATTATTTCAAAATCTTGTAAAAAGATTAAACACTTGAAATAATAGCCACTAACAAATATGTTATGATTAATAACTTGATATGAGATTTGTGAATTTTAAGACCAATTCAGGCATTAAAAGAATAGGATTAATTTTTATTCGTATAATTTTATGAACTTTGCTTTTAGTTTTTATAATTAATTAAAAGTATACATAATGATTAACATAAAATATTTTTAATTGTAAAATTAAAAGATAAATTTTATGAAACAATAAATAAATAAATTTAACCGTAAATTAAGAATAATTTATTGATATAGTGCAATATTCACTTATCAAGTCAACGATGACACGTAAAAACAATCCTTTGATAAAAATACATGATTTAGTCCACTAAAAAATTCGGTCGCTAAATTGGTCGCTAAGTAAAATTTGCAACCAAATCAAATTCGGTCGTTAATTATATCGCTATTAGCGACGGAAAAAAATCGGTCGCTAATTTTGGTGGCTAAATTAACTGTTTTTTTTAGTGAATCTATATTAAACTCATCATTCGAATTGACCTATTGGTGAGATTAGTAGATATACATATATTTATGTATGATTTTTATCACTGTCATTGTAATTTTTTTATTAATTAAAAAAAATTAAAAAAAAAAGTCACGACTGAATTATGACAATTATCTTTTCTATTTCGCGTTTACGGTGAATAATTTTAAAATATTGATTAATTGGAATATGATGCGTTAGTGACAACACAATGTGTGTTGTAAAACCAACGGGTGATTCCCTCCGAAAGCGAAGGATTTCCCAGAAAGTTTCACGCAAAATAAGATTTCATTAATATAATATTGCACTCAATTCTCTTTAACATGTTAAATTCGAGTTTTGTATAAAAAAGAAAAATATATGGTTAGAGTTTAAGAGGGGAGACTCCACCAACCAAATTCTCCTACGCATATAGTTATCAACGAAACTTATAAATATTTTATATTAATAATATGGTTATAAAAAATAAAAAAAATAACTTGTTACAAATAAAAAATAATAATAATAACGTTGACCCTTAATTTGTCATAACATCTTTGAGGTCAATTTAATTTAATTTGTGGCCACGATGAGACAAATCCAAGAAAACGAATACATTTTCATAAGACTTCATCGTGGAAATAATATTAAATAACATGATTCGGGTTTTATAAAGATTAATTCATAAATAAATATATAAAAAATATATAAATAATAAAAAAAAAGCTATGGACGACCAAAATGTATATCAAAATACTACACCAAATCTTAGATTTTTCATCTTTTTTCTTTTACCATTAACCGTCTTTATCATAAAATTATATATCCGTGTCAAATACCAAAGCATATTTTAAATGAGCGAAAATCTAGTATTTTTAATGTTTTGTTGATAAATTTTTCTATAAATATTAATAAAATAAAATAAAAACCTGATGCGATCAATAAAATTGATTTATACATAAATTAAAATTTACTTTTTTTTTGAGAATGTAAATAATTTCAGTTTCTCTATAAATAAATAAAAAAACTAGTTTTAATTTATATATAAACTAATTTTAATTTATGAGAGAAACTTATTTTATTTTTCTTGTATAAATGCTTATAAAAAATTATTCAAATATAACCTAAATCAACAGCACCTCAAAGACCCTCCTCACCTAGCATCTTTGTGAGCAATAATTAACCACACCGTGAACATGCTTATAATTAAAGAAAAAGAAAAAACTCTAACTCAAACTAGTATTATTATAGAGTCAATTAAATATGTTAAATTTTATATAGGAAAGCTCCTTAAAGTTGTAACATACTGATGATTTAAAAAAAAAAAAAAAAGTTAAGAGACAGATAATAAACCAAAAAAAATGTTAACATGCATGAAAAATTAACTTAGAGAACTAAATTAAATAAAAAAGGTTTAAAATCTAAATTAAAATTTAAAGGACAAAATATTAATTTTACAAGTTTACCTTGAAAAATAGTACTTAGAGGGGAACTAATTATCCTTTGCATTGAGAAAACATTTTTTTTTTTCGAAAGGAAGAAAATAAATAGTTAGTTCCCATTATACTAAGAATTAATCACCTTGACAGTGTAAAGTTTTTCTTTACACTGGTAACCAATTATATCTTTTAATTATGCCAATTCACTGTAAACACATTTACTTTTAAAAGTGACATGGCACAATTAAAAGATATAATTTAGTTGCTAGTGTAAAAAAACTTTACATTGACAGTGTATAGGTGATTAATTCTTATACTAATCACACCTAATAACACTTTAGGTCTTTAAAAAAAATACTCTCCATTTTTTCTTTATGGTCTTGGAATATTGGATGGTAGATTTGGAGATGAAGTTTATTTTTGTTAGGGATCAAATGTCGTTATTCTTCTTCTATGTCTCAACATTCAATTAATTGTGTAACTATTTTAAAGGAAAAATCTCATTTAAAAAGTAATTTTGTCTCTTTTTCCTTTTTAATAATTAAATAATATAAAAAATGAACAAATTTTGTATGTAATTATTAAGGTGGTCTAACTTAATTGATTGAGTAGGGTGTGTAAGTTGTTGCAAACTTTTTTAATACTGAGTTCGATTCACTTATAAAATCAATTATATTATGTGTAAAACTATAAATTTTATTTATATTTGTTGATTTTATTAATTTGATTGTTGTTATGATTAGTTGTTTAACTATTGTGAAACTCTATGATTTAGGAATTTATATTAGTTTTTGTTGTTTAGGAGTTGTTTTGAATTATGGTCAAGTTGACCTAGTTTAGGGAAAAGTATATAAGATTTTCTTTAAGATTTGAATTCATAAGTTCACTTTTTAAAGAAACTTAGAGAGAGGAGCTTTGGAGTCAGAATTTCCTTCTTTTTCTCTTGAGTCCTCAAGTGAGTACTAGGATCCTTCCTCAAAGTTGGTAGTAATTGAGTTGAGATTCAAAACTTCTATAACTAAGAATCGGAGACCTCGGAAGGGTGGTGTGGAGTTTCCTCGAAGAATCTTGATCTTCTTATTCTTCCTCTATTCTAGGCGATTGAAGGTAAAGGAAACTCTCATATTTTTGTTGTTGAATTATTTGTTAAATTTTTGTCTAAATTATGCATTTCATGGCTGTATTAGTTGAATTTGAGATTTGAAATGAAGTTGGGATTTGAGTTTTTGAGTGTTCATGCTCTTTTAGAGAAAGATGATGTTATTTGATCCCTTTGATAGTTGCATGTTGTTTTACTTGATGGATTTAAATTGTTTAAGGTACATAATTGTGTTGTTATGCTTTGCATGTTGGAAATTTTTTGAGTTTAAGGTGGATTGAGCCAAAACCTAAATTTGCCAAATGTAGAATCCACCATCACACCAGGCACAATTTCATGACATTGAGCATGATGTTGGCTAGATTCTTTCTACCTTGCTGACACCGGACATGAGATTGATAGTGTCGGGTGTGAGTTAGAAAAGAACTCTTTGACTTGGGCACATTGAGAGTGGGTTTAGAGTTTAGTTTCATGACATTGAGCATGTACTTAAGTTGTGTTTACTAACTTAGGACTATAGGAAAGATGTTGTTTTAAAAGATAAATATTTCATTGTGAGAATATGGTATTATAGTGCTCTATGAGCTCAATTGTAGAAAACCTTTCTTGACAATAATTGTCTTTTTAAGTAGAGAGTTGAGTCTCCTCTTGGTCCTTAGTTGATACAATATAGGGGTCAAGTTGAACCATACTAATTATGAAGTGAACAATGTAGAATTGTATGGAGTAAGGTCGAGCCATACATGTATGAAGTGACCAACTGAGTAAAGTACAATGTCAGAGGTCAAAATTACTAACTAAGTATTGGAATAGGGCATAGTATTTGGAGGCTAGTCAGTGGACTAATTTCATATATAGGCTTAGTTATGGATGCTAAGGTTATGGTAGGCTCGAACCCAAGTTGTCGTATCCCTGACACGAATATTGGACCTTCCTAGTTTAAGTGAAAAAATTTGAGAAATCATGTTATGTTGTAGATTGTGATCCAAATATTTTGTTGATCTAGCAAACTCAAAAAGATCGCATTGTTAAATTGGTTCGGTAGAATCAAACCACTTAGACTATTCACTTGTATTGTAAGATATCTCTTAGTTGAAATGTGTGATGATACATCATGTAGTTGTGTTGATATATAGTGTGAAATTTATGTGTGTTGAAAGTTGACATATTGTGGAGAAAAGACAGACACTAGAAGGAGATGTTGAATAGTGTATACCAAAAACTCACACTTTTTAAAGTAGTGAAGTAGTATAGCTAATAGTAAATAGTGCAATTGAAGAGGCAAACGAAACACATGACAATTTTTATATTTTTTTGTCTCGACCATTAAGATTATGTCCAATTCTCAGTCTAACTAGATTGAGTTCCATTATCTTTAAAAAGATACAAGTATTCTTTCAACAAGCGACTTTTGACTCTAATCTAATTAAGTGTTCTTTCGATTACCTCTCCAAGAAATCTACCCAAGTATTCTTTTAACATATAGCCTATTCAGGCTTCAACACTATGTATTCTTAAATCCGTCACAAATTGTGATGACTTTAATTAAGTAGAATCCGTCACAATTTGCGACGCCAGAATTCCGTCACAATTTGCGACGGATTTTATCCGTCACTAACTGGGATGAATCCCTCACTAACTGTTGATGTCTAAATTTGAGGAAACCATTGTTTTTAAGAGTCTGGTAATCGATTACCTATACATGTAATTGATTACTAGACAATGAAAATCATATGTTCGAAATTTACTTATTAAAAGGTTCTCTGGTAATCGATTACCCATTTCTTGTAATCGATTACCAGAAGATGAAAATTTCAAATTTGAATTTAAACTTTACAACTTGAAACTAAACCGTTGTAATCGATTACCAAGTCTTGTAATCGATTACCAGAGCCTATTATTCTGGACTAAACAATAACATTTGTCTTCTGAAATTTAATAACAAGTAACTAAGTGTGCTATATAATCCTATCAGATGCAAACAATCATTGAAAAATGCGTTTATAGTATGTTAATGGAACAATTATTGATTCAAGATCTTGCGTATTTAATTTGTACAATTAATCAACTGTATAATACAAATCCAGAAGGTCACCCATCCCTATATTGCACAATTTCACAATCCTTAATTTTTTAGCATGTTTTGTCCTTAATTACACAATTTCTTGAAACTTCCCGGAAGGTCACTCATCCCTATATTACTCCAATTCAAGGACGCTTAACTGTGAAGTTCTGATGAGATAAGCTACCGAAAAGCAGATGCATGTTGTTAGTATAAGTAGTACAAATTAATTCACTTAAGTCATCCTCAATTATCTAATCTCATACTTATACTATCATTGAATCCTTCTCATTTTGGTATATCCGGACCGTTATAAATATATAATAATTATATTACTAATAATAATTATTATATTACATCTAATTAATCTTTATTTATATATATACTTACTTTTATAATTAACAATCTACTTATTTCTACTTAAAATTAATATTATGACACAATTTAAATTATTTATTATAAATTTAAAAGTTTAAGTAATAATTTATATATTTTAAAATGAGAAGCGTTATAATAACACTGGTATAACTTTTACTAAGAACACCACTCAATAACTTTATATTAAATGTGAATTTTATAAATCTAACCGTTAAATTGAAAGTTCATATCACTTTATATGTTTATATCAAGTTTTGTTAAAATTGAAAAATAACTTGAAAGTAATCAAAGTATTCATATTTTATTTGAAATATATATATTACGTCAATTTTGTTTTACAAGAATGAAGTATCAAATCATCTTGAATTCATATAAAATTTTGTATATATGATCTAAGGGTAAAAAATTTTCAATCTAACGGTTGAATTTATAAAATTTACATTTAATATAAAGTTATTGAGCGATGTAATACTTAGTAAAAGTTACACCAATGTTATTATAACCTTTCTCTTTCAAAATATTATTTTTATAATTTAAATTTTAACATTTTAAATAAATTATTAATTGACTTAATATATTTATTCATCTTAAATCAAAGATATAAAATTCCAAAAATGTATTTATCCTTGGTTTATTTTCTAATTATCAACCATTAATAAAATACTAATTTAAAATCTTATCTAGTTATATCATAATATTTTCATATCAAGTTTAAAACCAGATATTAGTTATACAAAAATATCAAAATCATATAGTAAATTATTAATAAGATTCTAGTTAAATAATTTAAAATAATCAATTTTATCATACGAAAATAAAAAAATACTAATAGTTAAGAAAATACATTTGTACTCTTCGTATTAGAAAGAGAGAGGATGTTATAATTCTTTTTTTCCTCGAGATATCACATCTTTTCTATCGATAAAATTTATATATAAAAATTTATTTAAAAATAAAGTTATCATAAGTTAGAAATATATATTATAAATATGAATAAAAATAAATAAGAAATTTTAAAAAAATTATATACTCTAATTAAAAAAATGCCTAAAAATTCAATCGTAAAAAAAATCTCTAAATATTTTTTCACATAAATAACTATTTGTATTAATTATGTAGGAGTGCATATAAATATATATATTTTTTATTATAAATTAGTGTCTTGCTCTTACAAAAAAAAGATACTAAAAAACAATATTATCATCACTTTTAAGCAATTTATATATTTTTTTAAGTTTTATATAGCGAAGGAATAAAATTTCGTCACTAATTTTAACTAATATTTAGCGACCAAATAGAATTGTCGCTAACTTTAATTAATATTTAGCGACCGAATTCAATTTCGTCGCTAATTTTAACTAATATTTAACGACCGAATTCAATTTCATCACCAATTTTAACTAATATTTAGCAATCGAATTCAATTCTGTCGCTAAAAAAATCAAAATTTCTTATTTAGCGATCGAATTTAATTCGGTCGTAACGTTTTTTACAATTTAGTAGCTAGTTGGTCGCTGGTTCCGTCGCAAACTTTGTGTTCATGAAACACAATCAAGCAGTGACCGAAATAACGACCAATTTTCTAGCAACGACTTATTTTGGTCGCTAAATGAGTTGCTATTTAATTATTTAAAATCGGTCGCTAAATCAGTCGCTAAATAGCGACTAATAAATTTTGGTCGAAGTATAAGAACCTAGAACCTATTAGAAGATTATAATATGTAGTTAAACCGATGCATAATGCCCTGCAAAAGAGAAGGATTACCCAAGTTTCGTGAAAATTAAATAAGCTTTTTATATATCTTATTAATTTAAATTATTTTATAAATTTAACTTATTTTAAATTAATAATAAATAGCTTTATGTTTTACTTTACATTTTTATTTACTTTAAAAAAGAGTAACGCACCAAATGTTCTCACATATAATTTTCTTTCTCTAGATTCTTGATCCTTCCAAATAAAGATTCACAATAATATAAAATTAATGTATGACTAAAATTAATTTAGAACCAGTTTAATGCTAGTTAGCTAAATCTAAAACAAGGAAATACTTAATGATGAATAGGGAATCGTTATTCGCATTTTTAATTGATACTCCTTCTCAACTTATATATAAACCAAAAATATTTAAATTCATTGAATTGAAATATAAGTAAATTTTAACTGATTCAATTTTATTGAAAATTCTTATTTCAAAAATACTCACGATTTAATAAATTATAGTATTATGTATAATAATTATAATTAAAGATATTTTAGAAAATATAATATATTTTATATAAAATCATAAAAATTAAACGTATTTAATTAACTATGTATGAAATTAATTTTTTTAATGATATGCAGATTCAAAAGTAGCAATTGATTTGGAGAATGAAACACGTTTAGCGATCTGAGAGAGTTTCAATAGAATGTAAAAACTCTCATATTTAAATTTTGATGTTATCATTATAATTTTAAATATATTTTTTTTTTTGAATTCATGAAAACTATTGGACAACACTTTTGGTCAATAAATTAATTATCAACTGACAACAGCAAGCAGTTCTGTCTCACTCTACTCAAAATAAATCAAACTTGTGTTAAGGATTTTCATGCGAAAAAATATTTGTAGGAAATTGTTACAAAAATTCTTGCAAATATAAATCTCCAATAAATTATTGCAAATATTTTTGTAATTTTAAATTTGCAGAAAATTCTTACAAATTTTACTACAAAATATTAATTATATGAATTTTTTGTTGCAAATAAAAATTTCTAAAAAAGTTTGCAGGAATTTTTTTATTTTCCTACAAATTTTGTTTTAAATATAAATTCACAAGTAATTTATTTATTTTTTGTGAGTAGTATTTCCTGCAAATTTTCTTATTTATGATTATTTTTATTAATTTAAAAAACTGAAAATATTTTTGAATACACATTTCCTTCTTCCTTTCACTGTACTACTTGAGATAGTGACACCTCATTACCTCCGTAAACGTAAACGCACTATCTTTTGATTTCCTCATCACCGTAACACCGCATAACTAAGTCACCTCCTTAAACCTCCGCACACCGCACACCGCACACCGCACACTTTTTCTCAAGTAAGTCACCGTAACACTTCTCTCAACTTTTCCTCATCACGTCCACCATGCCACATCCACAACATTTCTCTCCTTTTCTCGTTCCGCATATGTTAGGGTTTTCGTTTTCTCTCCTTTTCCTAATTTTTCTCACCGCACAACACTTCATTTTTTGTGTGCTTTTGCATGTAGATTTGAAGTACCAACTCAATGAGATAGAAGACAATGCTTGTAATTTGAAGTACCAACTCATATTCTTTCCCTCCGTAAACTGCAGGTGGTGCGTGGTTTGATATTAGGAATAACATTTGCTGCCAAGTCCCGAGGAATTAAGATAAGCATTAAGGTAAGCATTGTTGCTGAACCGGATTGCTGAAACCTTATATATGTTGTGATGTTATTATTTTTCCTAGTGGCAATTGGTTGAATTTTGATGCCTTTGAACTTTATTGTTTAATTTTTTGTTTACAGTTGTTGTGTTTGTTGCAGCAGATTAGATAGCAAAAAGAAAGATTCCAATAGCTGATACAAGCTATAGGACAGAGGTATATAAGCTGATTTTACGGAGCTATATAAGTTGCTCAACTCTGTAATTTTATTATGAATTTTCAATTAAGCCACTGATTTTAATTTGTTAAAGTTAGAGGAAGTAGGATAATTGATTAATAATTATTATATGTAATTCTTATATTTGGTATTTGGCTGCTACTTTTGCTTCTGAATAGGCTAGTGAAAAAGTTGAGTGCTTTGGAAAAATTAGTCCCTACCAAGCTTACAAGCAGGTAATTTCATTTTGGAATCCTTTATGATATTTTAGCATAATTAAGTTATTATTTGGCATAGTTAAGTTATTATTTAGCAGCAATGATATTAAAGATTAACTATGCATACAATTAGATTTTGGGTTAAAAATAAGTTTTAAAACCAGTTTTTAAAATGTAGAATTTGGCACGCTGCTTTTTGACCAATTGACTGCACTTTTGGCCAAAAGAATTGCAAGGATCGTAAGCTTCTTGTTGTTGTTGATTCTTTTTGGTTGTGTTGCTTTCCTTCACTACCATGAATGATATGTTTTTCAGAAAATGTTATCTAAAAAAATTTGAAAAGTTCATGAACCGTTTTCCTTTGAACATTTGTGTTGATTGCTTTGATGGGATAGTATTTACACCAATGTGTAAACATAGTTGATCCATAGGGAAGCCATTTCATTTTCTATTGTTAAACAATACTGAATTTGTATTTGAGACTCTCTTCTAGGTTTTACCTTGTTATTAATGTCGTACCATGTTTTGGAGTTATTTTCTAACTGATTGATCAAGTTTTCTGATTCTGTGAGATGTGATATTATACATAAAGAACTATGAAACATAAAATAATTAGAGATATTTGCATAATTTAATATGAACATAGTTTGTTATGAGATCCATGACAATTTTTTTTACAAAGTTTCTTCTGTTTGTGGATCTAAATCTACATTTATTTATGCTTCTTCCATCAACTAGAAAATGTCCTTCAATTGAATGATGAACTGGAGCATGCTTATAGGTTCATGTATTGACCTGTTGAGGATCTCCTCATGCAGTGGTGTTATGCTTTTAAGGGTGTTTACTGTTTATAAACAATGTTAAGACAGAATCAGCAAATATATTTGAAAGAAACTAATTTATCTTATGTGTGTAACATCTTTCCTTTTCTTAAGAGATGTCTCACTGTTATTGGATCAAGGATTCAATACTCAGGAACACTGCTTCTTCCATCCACTATCAAATGACATAACCATTTGTAAGTGAGAAGTCTCCTTTGTGAAACGAAAAATCCAGTTGCACATTTTGATGGAGGACCATCCTTGGCCCTTCAAAGTGAAGACCATTACCTAGTTAATAATTAAGATTAGAGTAGTATTAATTTGCATTTCCAATTTTACCCTTGTATTTTGGGGTATTTTAGTCATAGGATTTATTTTATTTGTATTTCCTATTTTGCCCTTGTATTATGGGGTACTTTAGCTAATTAGGCTTTCAAATTGGGCTAGGGTGTATTACAAGGAGGTGACGCCAATTTGGTGCTATTTTTGGACCATTTTTGGTTTTAGAAAGGCTTAGGCCCAATTTTGGGCAAAGGTTGCATGGACTTGTCATGCACCTTGTTTTAGCCAATCTAATCCCTTAGATGCCAAACTTAGCCACCAAGTAAACATCTAGGGTTAATTTGCATCTCATTTGGTGTGCATTTGGCTTGGCAAATTTCGGCCAAGGCAACACCAAATGCAACCCTAGATGCTAGCTCTCCTATATATACCCAAGCCTATCACCTTGTACATACTTTGGAAATCAATGATAATGAGTGAGCATTTTTGCCTCTTTGTCATTCACCATAGTCACTAGGGACTCCACGGCCTCCTCCCTTCTCCTCCTCCCTAACCACCGTGAGTGAGTGAGCTTAGGCCTTCCTAGGTTAGCCTTTCCACCATTAGTGACGTGAGCTAGCCTAAAGGAGCATCAACCCACCTACACTTTCCATCAACCCATTTGAGCGTGACCTAAACACCTCCTAAACACCAACCTTCCCTTAGTTCTAGGTTGCCTTTGGCTAACCTCCTCCCATCTCCACCTTAAAAGCAAAACCCTAAATAGGTTTTACCCTACACTTAGGTGAAGCCACCTTGAGCAACTATCCTTCACGTCAACTTCTTTGCTTCCGCCACCATATCTCTCACTTTTCATCATTTTTGGGGTTATCCTTGTTGAATCAAGATCAGGGGCGTGATGGAGCTACTTCCACTAAGCTACCATCCATCAAGTGGTATCTAGAGCCATGATTCTTCAAGGGTAAACATCTTCCATCTATTGTCTTCCTTTGAGTCTTTTGGTTCTCTCTTGTTTTTTTTTGTTCGGTCATTTCTCTTCTACTCCTTGACCGAATACTTTTTGTGTTGTTTGGTTCATATTTGTGTTTCCTTGAACCTTTTCCATGATGTTTTAGGTTTCCTTGTTATTAGGATTGTTTCCATGTTAGGTTGAATATTTCATGTTCATGCATTTTTCTTTTTGAATCTATCTATTGTTTTGTCATTTTACTTCCTATATATTGTCTTACATATTTCCTTGTATGTGCCCAAACACCTTGCATGAAAACATAAAAATACCATGTTGCATATACACTAAGTGGGCGTGACATATAGATTTTCCATCTAGGTCATTCATGCATGCTATTAGTTTCTAGCATGTTCCATATGTTGCTATTGTTTTCAATGTGTGAATGTTCTTACACATGCTAAAACCGCCCACCTTTAACCCTTGCATGTTCACTTGTTTAAATTGATTTCTTGTTGGCCAAGAACCCTAAAAGAATATAATGTGTGCTGGACATTTTTTGGTGTAAAACAAATTGTACTAACTAGTACAACCATTTTCCACTCAAAAGATTCCCTAAAAGCCTCTAATTTGACACCACTTGGCTTGCTCCCATGCTTTACATTTTTGACCTAATTTTTGTACCACCACAAGTGCAAAACCTAAGCAACTAATTGGGCTGAAAATTTAAAAAAAAAAAAAAAATCTGGACCCAAGGCTAATTTAAAATCAAAAAGCCGTGAGCAAAAGAAAAGAACAACAAAAAAAAAAAAAAAAATTTTACCTTGGACAAAAAGGACTAAGTTGCTAGACTTGTGGACTTGGACAATACCTTTGCTTTTGGAGCTGGACATTTGACATTTTGGACACATTTTGAGACCTAAACCTTGGCTGGACCGAAAACAATTAAAAGATTTAAGCAAGTGAAACTTAAACACAAACCATTCTAGTGCCATTCTAGGTTTATTCTTTTGTGTGCTAGCTTTTATTTGATTGAGTCTTAATTTTTTGCTTGTCTTTTGACCTCTTTGTTTTGTCTCAACTTATTCAAATCTGAGTTTAGCCTTTCTTAATTAGCCTTTTCAGTTTTATTTCTTTGGAAAACCTTTTCTTCAAACCTTTTTGAAAACCTTTGTGAAAACCTTTTTGAACAAAGATGAGTGAACAATCTAGTGTACAAGGTCATAACTCTCATAGCACTAGGTCTAGTGTTAGAGAAGAACTTAGGCAATTAAAAGATTACCTAAGGAGAAAAGAGGAAGAAAATATAAAGAGAGAAGAGGAATTGAGAAGAAAAGAAAAAGAGTTGGATAGAAATAATGAAGAAATAAAGAGACTTTTAGAAAGATTAGTTGTTGGGGGAGAGGCTAGTGGTTCTAAACCAAAGGTCACTTCTCCTCAACCTTCTAGAGGTAGGGGGCATGTGCATTCTAGCATTCATGAGGAGGAAGGGCATCATACCCAACCTCCAAGTGATATTTTATTTAGTAGTCATCACAATGATGATTACTACCAAAGACCCCCAAGACAACATAGACATAGGGAGTCTTCCAATAAGGAACCTAACATTACTCTTCCCCAATTTCATGGCAAAGACAATGTTGAAACATATTTGGATTGGGAAATGAAAGTTGAACAACTTTTCTCTTGCCATGGAATAGGAGAAGATAGGAAGGTTTCTTTAGCAACCCTTAGCTTCCAAGGGCATGCTATGTATTGGTGGACCTCCTTAGAAAAAGAAAGAAGAATAAATAATGAGCCCGCAATCCAATATTGGAATGAGCTCCGTAGTGCCTTGAGAAGGAGGCATATTCCTCCATACTATGACCGTGAACTTATGGATAAACTTCAAAGATTAAAACAAGGGTCATCTAGTGTGGAAGAATATAGGCAAGCTATGGAGTTGCTAATGATGAGGGCTGGGATTAGGGAGGAAGAGAGGACCACAATTTCTAGATTTCAAAGTGGTCTTAATCTTGAGATAAGAGACAAAGTTGAACTTCTACCTTATAAAGATTTAAATGAATTAGTTCAACTTTGTTCTAGAGTGGAGCATCAACTTAAAAGAAAAACTTTTCGAAAAGACTCCACTCCATCTTATTCCAAGAGTTTTAAGAAGGAGGGTTCCTCTTCCCTACCTTATCCCAAAGAAAAAGAAAAAGAAAAAAAAGAAGAAAAAGAAACTTCATCTTTTAAAGCACCTTCCAAAGAATCTAAGTCAAGTGACATTAAGTGCTTTAAGTGTCTTGGAAGAGGACATATTGCTTCGCAATGTCCTACAAAGAAAACCATGGTTTTAAAAGCCCAAGATCACTATAGTAGCCTTGATGAAGCTACTTCTTCTTCAAGTGAGGAAGAAGAAGTCATAGAATCCGAGGAAGAGATTTTACCTTGTGAAGGAGACTTATTGTTGGTAAGAAGGCTCCTTAACAATCAATCTAGTGAATTAGACCAATCTCAAAGAGAGAACCTATTTCAAACAAAATGCAAGATTTTAGAAAATACTTGTTCTCTCATTGTAGATAGTGGGTCAACTTCAAATTGTTGTAGCACTAGATTAGTTGATAAGTTAGCCTTGACTACAATACCTCATCCTAAGCCTTATAAAATGCAATGGATCAATGAGGAGAGAGGTGTTGTAGTCAACCAACAAGCAAGTATACCAATCTCTATTGGCAATTATAAAGAAGAAATTTTATGTGACATAGTGCCATTAGAGGTTAGTCATATCTTGCTAGGGAGGCCATGGCAATTTGACAAACATATAATCCATGATGGCCTCACTAATAAAATAAGTTTCCAACACCTAGGTAAAAAGTTTGTGTGGTGTCCTCTCTCACCTTCTCAAGTGAATGAGGACCAACTCAAACTCAAGGCCAAGAAAGATGAGGAAGAGAAAAGCAAAAACAAAAAGAAAAAGAAAAGAAAAGACAAAAACAATTTTCCTTTTGACAACAAAGGGCTAGGTTCAAGTGAGCCTTAACCCTTGTGCCATCCTCTTTTCTTTGGTGCCAAAGAAAGATGGCAATAGAGGATGTGCACCTTTTTAGACATAGCCATCATTGCATAAAAGGGCACCCAATCCCTAAGTTATATAATTTGGTGAATGAATTAGGGTCAATAATTTTCAAATGGTAAAGCCTCTTTGGCTTTCCTCTTTTACCCTAGTATGTTCATTCAAATTGTATGCTTAAGGATTGCTTAGTTAATATTTAATCTTTTTACTTCCCTAATTATGGTTTCACATCTTTTTGAAGGATCAAGGGGTTGGACAAAACTTGAAGATTTGTGGTCAAATCCTTCTCAAGAAGGAGGGTATGATGGAGGACCATCCTTGGCCCTTCAAAGTGAAGACCATTACCTAGTTAATAATTAAGATTAGAGTAGTATTAATTTGCATTTCCAATTTTACCCTTGTATTTTGGGGTATTTTAGTCATAGGATTTATTTTATTTGTATTTCCTATTTTGCCCTTGTATTATGGGGTACTTTAGCTAATTAGGCTTTCAAATTGGGCTAGGGTGTATTACAAGGAGGTGACGCCAATTTGGTGCTATTTTTGGACCATTTTTGGTTTTAGAAAGGCTTAGGCCCAATTTTGGGCAAAGGTTGCATGGACTTGTCATGCACCTTGTTTTAGCCAATCTAATCCCTTAGATGCCAAACTTAGCCACCAAGTAAACATCTAGGGTTAATTTGCATCTCATTTGGTGTGCATTTGGCTTGGTAAATTTCGGCCAAGGCAACACCAAATGCAACCCTAGATGCTAGCTCTCCTATATATACCCAAGCCTATCACCTTGTACATACTTTGGAAATCAATGATAATGAGTGAGCATTTTTGCCTCTTTGTCATTCACCATAGTCACTAGGGACTCCACGGCCTCCTCCCTTCTCCTCCTCCCTAACCACCGTGAGTGAGTGAGCTTAGGCCTTCCTAGGTTAGCCTTTCCACCATTAGTGACGTGAGCTAGCCTAAAGGAGCATCAACCCACCTACACTTTCCATCAACCCATTTGAGCGTGACCTAAACACCTCCTAAACACCAACCTTCCCTTAGTTCTAGGTTGCCTTTGGCTAACCTCCTCCCATCTCCACCTTAAAAGCAAAACCCTAAATAGGTTTTACCCTACACTTAGGTGAAGCCACCTTGAGCAACTATCCTTCACGTCAACTTCTTTGCTTCCGCCACCATATCTCTCACTTTTCATCATTTTTGGGGTTATCCTTGTTGAATCAAGATCAGGGGCGTGATGGAGCTACTTCCACTAAGCTACCATCCATCACATTTCGTACTAACCTTGAAAACTTATAAAACAAGCATTTCTTTCATGTTAGTGTTGTTCTATAACATAAGGCCTTCTTGTTAAGAATTTAGAACTATAACTACATAATCTTAATGAAATTTTAGGCCTTATTGATTTATTTTGATTTCCAGGTGGCTGCAGTTGTAACTAACAAATCTGTCAAAATGGTGGAGACTCTTTACAATATGAATCGGGTAAATTAATACTACAGTAGCTTAGTCTGTAGCTACATTATATGAACCTTATCATTATGTACTGTCTTTAGTTTCAGAATTTCAGTGCTATTATTGTGTGGATTCATTTTTTTAATCTTGACTGATTTGTCTAAAATTTGGATTTTCTTTTGTGGAAACTGATTTATTGATGTTTTGTTTATACCTATGGATTCTCAGGCTTTTGTTCTTCCTTCTTTCATTCTCAATATCCCCTCTACCTATTGCTTTTAAAATCTTATTAGAATCTATGCTTAATAAGAAAGTGCAAGAAAAGGATTGAGTGTAGAGAAAAACCATGGTGTATTCTTTGCAATTAGAATCTATGCTAAACTCTGAACTATATAGTTCTCATAATTGAACTTATAGTTTTAGTGCATGACGATAAACTATCAAAATCATAGAATTAGCTGTTTCACTAAACTTGTTATGGAAATGCTTCCTTCGTAATTCCTATTGATTTATCTGACAACATTGTTGACCATTCAATATAATACTTACACATCAGAGTTTAACATTGTTGTATTTTTCTGCAAGTATACATTCTATGAAGTTGATAATTTTTATGTTGAAAAAGCCTATTAAAAATCTCATCCGATCCTATTCTTACCTATTATGATTTGATTACTGCTTTCTATGCAAATATTATTGCAGAATTGGAAATTGAACTTTCAGGTTTTTTGAAATTGAGATTTTCCAGCTATCATAATAAAATATTTTTGGTCAAAGGTTCCGAAAAAGCTAGTTATAATTGTGGACTAATGATGCATACTTTTAGCTTATTTGCTTGCCAATCAGCAGCTATTTTTGTGAGTCAAATAACTAATTCCACGGGTCCAATAGCTTTATGTTCAGTTTTTAACACGAGTAAATCAAAACCTTACGAGAAAAGTGGAATCACCAAACAAACAAAAGTTTTGTTACTTTTTACATCTGTAAAAATAGCTCAATAATTAGAAGGAAAAGTTTCTTCCAGTGGCGAATGCACTGTTGTGACTGTCCAAAATTTTCCAATTGCCAAAGCAGGAAGGTTTCAGACCATGCTTATATGGGATTGAGAGTCTATATTCTTGTTAGTTTATGACCCGTGACTCTAGCCTATCAAATGCTTGCTAGCAGACAAGGAAAACATTATGAGTAGCATACTTTCTATCAATAATCAAATACTACACCTAGGTAATTAACAGTATTTTTTTAAAAAAATCATCTGCTGAATATAATTATTTTATCTTAACAGGAATGTGATTATCTCCGGCTGTAGCTCTCCCACGCCTGCAAATTTCAATTGTGGTGGATACAAAAACTGGAAAGGTACATTGACAGTTTTATTTCCATTGAAATTTCACTTTGATTGATCATAATCATCAATACATGCTATAGGGACTATTTTTCATAAAAATCGGCTTAGTTGTTTACATATACATCTAAGTCGGTTTTGAATAAAAACCGTCTTAGATGTGCCTTTTAATTTTGTTTTTTTTCATTATTATAACCTTTTGAGATTGAGAATTTATTGTTTGATTCTGTCTCCTAGTCATTTTGGAGTCAATTTGAACATAGAAATGTCAACACATAGGCTTCTTCCTGGTCGAAGGGGATATACAATTGAGTTTTTAAATGGTCTCACGGAGTTTATGACTTTTGCTTGTCAACAACCAAATTATTCAAGTGAAGGTAAAATAAGGTGTCCGCGTAAGCAATGTAAAAATGAGTCATTTTTAACCCCATATGAAGTAAATGTTCACATTCTTAAAAAAGGATTTACACCTAGATATTGGTGTTGGACATCCCATGGAGAGAGAATCTCCCATACGAATATTGATGTTGATATGCATTCAGTTCCTTGTAGTAGTCAACAATGGGATCATGCATACGCTATATCATTTATTTTTTAGTACATGGACTTTTATGCAAGGCATGATTAATTGTAGGTACAAGTTATGGTTGATTATAGATAGAAATTGATTTTACTATCATGCATATGGTATATCATTTATTTTAAATAAATCTTCTCAACAGTTAAAACTCAAAATACCATGAACTGTGGGGCAGTGGTTGTGGTTGTGATCCTATACTTGCTCTTGATGTCTGGCTTGCTTTTTCAGGTGCCTGGTGGAAACTTTGAGACAAGTGGTGCTTCCATTCTCGTTCATTCTCTCCTTTACTTTGGTCTCATTTGTTTGTTCTTGATCTTCATTAAGGTCCACTTTTACATAGGCTAATCACTTCATTTGCCTATGTTTAATTTCTTGGACTCTTGTTCTTATTCAAAAGTAACAATTACGACTTTAGTTCAACCTTTGTATTCTCTTTCATTTTCATGCTTCGGTACTCCACATTATATACTATAAATTCATCTTTATGTTTAATTTGCATTTTTTCACCAAGTAATGTTTAATTTAGCTTTTAGAATTAATATTTATAGTGTTTTAACATTATCAAATTAGCCACTTTAATAGGTAAATCAAATCATAGAAACATTAACCTTCTACATTTTATAATATAGCTGACTACATAATTAGTATTTTTTTTAAAGACAATATGGACTTAGTTAATGTTTCTGCACAGTTATGCAGAACTTGTATCTTGAACTTTTTTCTTTTGGTTGTTATTTAGAGTCATTAGATTAACCTTTGAACTTTAAACTTACAACTAGTGCAAAGAATTCCTGCCTATAAACTTGAGGTATGAAACTTCACAATTAAGCCTCAATCATACAGAATTGAAGCATTTATTCTACATAATTTCCTAACATAACTGGGATACAATTCCTCAGATTAAGATTGATCCATTTTGGCCCACAAACTTTGGCAACCAATTTTTTTCTTTAAGCCTTGTTCGAGACTATATTATTGACTTCTTAAATATTGAATATCTTCACTTGTCTGATAACTACATTGATTTGGTGAAAGGATAATTTAATACCATTATCAGTGATAGTTTAAATAGTCAAGAATTAATGTAAAATCTAGTTATCGAAACAAAAAAGCAAAGTAAGAAGCTAGCATAAAATTGAAAGCAATTGCAAAAAGATGACTTAAAACAGAACAAGAGATGCTTCCAAGCGAATAATTCAGACGGGGAATAATATTTTTATGGGGACTAATAGGCAGGAGCACGAAATTTCAGACGGTGGTTACAACTCGCAATTCCTGCGGAAAATATGATTACTTATATTGCAAAAATTTCCTGCGGAATAAATTTGCAGCAAAATTTGTAGGAAAGTTTCCTGCAAATTTTCAGTTCCGTAACAATTTCTTGCCATTTTGAAAACTGGCAGGTAAGTTTTCTACGACTTTTCTTGCGGTTTTGAAATTTGCAGCAAACTTTGCTGCAAAATTTAGGTATGTAGAAAAGTACTTACACATTTTCTTGCAATTTTTTTCTTAGGAAAGATTACCTGCGGATTTTTTTGCAGCAAAATCCGCAGGAAATATTTAAAATATAATTTTCCTTGCCAAAATTTCCTGCAAAAATTTATTATTTTCATGCAAAAATTATTCGCAAGAAATTTCTTACGAATTTTTAAATCCGTGGAAAATAAGTTATCCACGAAGGTTTTACCTGCAAATTTTAATTTGCAGAAAAGTTTGCAGGTAACTTGTTTCCTGCGAATTTTTGAGAAAAATTTGCAAGAAAATCCCCAAGTAATAAAGAAAATTCTAGTAGTGTTAATTACACTGTGAGATGGAAGTTTTAGCTATGAATATATCATCATTCATCATCATGTGGAATGTCGCACTCTCTTCCACATTCATTAACAGCACTCCAGCTTCTCTCCTGCCTAAGTACCTATCCTCTTAATTTTGCCAATGCATTTCCAAGTTCTTTGAATAATAACCACTCAAATAAGCTTTCCTTCGATAATATATAAATAAATATTAAATATCATAATCAAATTTTTTTAACCAAAGTAATTATAGGACGTATAACTCTCTAGTGAGACCATGAGGTATATTATAGCAAACTTAAATCCTTCCTATAAAACCAATTCTCAATACAAAACTTAATCACACTTAAAGTTTGCTGTCTCTTTCTAACACTGTTTTGCGGTGATGTCAGCTCAAGGATAAGACTATGGCTTGGTTGTATTTTGTGTTTTTAACTTTTATATTATCGCAAATTTTGTCTTCAACTTTTGAGAATGTTACCAAATGTATCTCTCATTAATATATATATATTCTATTAAAATACAAACGGAATTATATTTTGTACTTTAATTTCAAATTTTCACTTTATTGCACATTTTTCTTTAAATATTTTTTTTTCTTTCAAATTTTACCCCTAAATTTTTAAAATACCGTGGGTTGTAAGTTGTAACCCTCTGTTAATATTCCTTTACAATACAAACCAATTTTTAACGAATTGTTTGTATTCTACCACACACCCATAAGATGATACCATGATAAATTTAGTTAACCCCTAAAATAGTTTTTATTTTCAAAAGCAATTTCCCACTTGAAGGGAGTGAAAACTAGCAAATTAGAAGGTGAGGATCAATGGTTATGGAATTGGTGGCCCATGAGTTGAAAGTGGTCTTATTCAAAGAGGTCCACTAACAGGTAAGCCGGGCTCTAGCACATTGCAACAGTTCACATATCCTTATTATGGCATCTGACATATCTACCTACTAGTCCCTTTCAACTATGCAAGTTTCAGAAAAGTTGGAGTTAAGACCCTCTCAAAATGACAATTGTGCTCCAAAGATCACAGCTATTAGTGAGAGAGGAACCATTCATCTGGCCCTACTTGCCTCTCTCAAACGTTTTAGTGAATACAAATGCCAAGGGTTCAAAGCATAGAGAAAGGTTTCTCACTTCCCAATCAGCAAAGGAAAGTACTCAATTAATGATACTCATAAGCCAGCAAGTGTTTATAAGTGTCATGATAACACGGTGTAATGTCACTTCCACAACTGGCAATTTTGTTCCTGTGCTTCCAATCAATGATGCATTGCTTGCTTATTAAAAGGTGCCACCATCTTAACTATTCTTCCCCACGTAACAACACCCCTCTAAATTATCCAACCATGAATAAGACACCACAAATAAGAAGAGAGTATACAAAAGTCATGCATTAATCATTTTCTCTTCAAATTGAATCGTTGGAAGAAATATATTTTCACCTATATTCACTTAAAAAATCCTAAGTGCACTACTAGGTGGAACACTTGTCAAAAGATATGCGTTCTAACCTATTTAAGATTAGTCTGGTCTGATTTATTTATTAAAAAGATTAAATTTAAACTTTTTAGAAAATCTTTTTAACTAAAAGAGTCATGCTTTTAGATTTTTAAAAAAGTTTATTATAACTTATAAGATAGCCAATTTAAATTATAAATGAATTATATATATTAATTTATAATTATTAATAATGAAATATTTAATATTAAGTTTATTAATTTACTTAGGCCTACATGTCTATTGGACTATTTAATGTCGTTGTATAAAACAGGTCACTTAAATAGTCTCTCAAGCCAAGCTTTGAAAAAGAAACAAAAAACCTATAAGAGATGAAACCTATTTGATTCAAACTTAAAAATTTTGTGTAGATCAGGCTTGATTTGACGCACCAAAATTTGGTATTACCTGTTTTCACCTTATTAATTATCAGACATGCACTATATTTATACACATAACACACTAAAAAAATTATAAAATTTGTTTCTTACTCAATTTTTTAATGCTACACTTTCTTTTTTCTTTAAAATATATACTCACAGGAAATAAATCTAACAATCAATGGATTGATAAAGGATGTTTTTTGGGGATCAAAGTTTTGATCGAAATGCAGTGATTGTGTTTGGTCGAAATGCATTTGTACTTATGTTTTATAAATCCTACAATCTAATCAGCATAGCCGTACGTTATACAATGCTTCCATATTTTGGTATAACACAATCATAAAAGTACTGCAACTGCAAAAGAATTAGGTTACTGCTCCTTAACAGGCAACAGTGCATGAGGGAGAACATGATGGTCTATTATTTTGTAAATTTGATCATCTTCTGGGAGACAGAAAAGGCTAAATATATAATCTGAACTTAATAATGAATTTAGTGATTGCTTGTTTGAGAGTTTGAAAATCGTCACACATGCTTAAAGCACAGAGAAAAAAACTTTTTTCTTCTTTTTTGGCATTGCAAAGGAGTATCTGTGTTATACTCATAGGTGAGTTGTTCCATTCCAACATAATTTTCTGTCAGAATTAATTCTCTTGACCACGTGATTAAAGCATCTTAATTAACTCTGTCCAGGGGTGGGAAAAAAATCAAAATCAACCACTTTAGATTTAAAACCGAACTGGACTGCTTATAAAAAAATCATGACCAATTTTTTTTTTTTAATTAAAACACATTATTTGCATAAAATGGATTATAAAGATAGAACTACATGATAATTAGTTTCCATGCACCATTTTTAAAATCTTGAGAAATTAAATTAAATCAAAATATTGTTTATGTCTTTTACATCTCATTATTTAGTTATTTACAGTTGTTTATAAAATGTTTATTGTTTGAATGTTACTTATAATCACTGTATTTTTGTTTTTCTTAACGTTCTAATTACATTTAGACTATTATTAATTATAGTAGATGTTAACTATCAAGTGATGTAACAAGCTAATTAAATTTGTAAATGTTAGTTATAGCTTTTCAGTTTTTTTTTTTTTTTTTTACTTTTATGTACTCGTTTGTTTAAACATTTTTTTTCTTTTGAAAATAATAAAAAAATATAGTTTTCTATTTTTCTGACATATTTGCTAGGACTTTTTTTTTATATATAAAATTAGTAATTTCTACTTTTTAAGTAGCAATTTTTATCTCTTTCTTACATAATTTTTTTTTAAAAAAAAAAACTTACAAACTTTTTTTTTTTTCAATTTTGAACGATCTTACCCCACATCATACTTATAATTTAAGTTTATTCCTGGAATTACTATCGGTATAACATGCTTGGAAGCATTCACCGGTACTCGGATGGTTACAAGCATTCTTCTATAATTAGTCATTCTAAAGCATGCATTAAGCATAATTTAAAGAGACTGACTTCAACAAGAAAGATTGATAGAAGTGGTAACAATTTGTATCCCTTGATCAAATTGTTTAGAGTTCATGTTCTTATGACAACCTCTATCTTGCACATGACAATAAGTATAATGGAGAACACTTTAATCGAAATTTGAGTTTATGTATAAATAATTAACTAAACAATATCAACTCTGAAGGAGGATATCACATTACTAAACCCTCAAATTAAAACTCCAATTAAACTTGAAAATAAAAACATAACCAAATGGTCTAATATCATATCCTAGACATAGAATAATAATACAATAGTCAATCCTAAGTTATTCCTGATACCATATATCCTATTAGAACACTTACCAAACAAGGACCAAACCTCATCATCATCATCATCAAAATCTGAATAAGTCTCACATGCATCGACGTTCATAACAATAACATAGGAACAAGGGGAGTGATAAACATCTCACTCCAGCTCATGGCATGAAACAAGAGATGGATAGCCAAACACATTCAGTACATTCTTTATAGCAATAACATAATATAATTAATATTATCAAACACAATAACTCATTCACAATACATCAATCATTAATTTCAAGATACAATACAATCACATGCGAATATGAGATGTAATAATAGACACGGACTCTCGATTTGCATGCATATGGTACCAATCACAAGATATGCGCAATGCATATATAACAATTTGTCAATTTGTGTGCATATGATTTATGTCACACGTACTTTATCATATCATGAATCACTACACATAATCAATGATTTGTCATACATAGAGTTTGTCATACACATGATTTGTCATACACATGATTTACCATACATACGATTTATCATACATACGATTTTCCATAAATGAGTCAGGTATATCATTCAATTAATGTATCAAGAGCATCTATGTTTATTTCACACTCATCAAACATTAGAATCACTCAACCAATCCATTTCAACTCGAGTAAGAGAACAAGTTCCATACGAAAAGTCACAATTATCATTTCAATTGATAAAACACTACAAAATAACCTTAGTAAGTATATATAAGATACAAAATACATACAATTGCATACTTCTACTAATTACTCATAACAATTTGCCAACATCATTCCAATTGCAACATTCATTCATCATAACATCACAATTTCATATTCACTCATCATATCCATCAATTAGCACAAGGATCATTATAACCATCTAACCACATATGAAAACCTTTGCCATAATCACTAAGGGATCATCATTAAATTAAGTATTTATGTTAATAACGTAACTATTCTAGCAACGTTATTGATACCACAAATTGATTTCTTAGGCATCACTATCATCAAACACCTCAAGTCATTAACAATTAACTCACATTATTACTTATTCACAATTGTTCTCTCTTATGATTTATGTTTCCTAGACATTAATATAGATAACTCAAACCATTCATAAGATCAAACACTTAAAGGGAAAAACTATTCGTCATCACCATTCACTACATTTCCATAACTTAATCTTCTAAGACATCATCGTGTGGTTTAGACACCTTATTATCTAGAGCTATATATATCTATCAGGTTGATATTAATTTTATTAGAAAGTTAAGACAATTATCTATAACTTCTATGTTGACATTAAGAGTTAATTCTCCTATCTACTATTTTTAAAAATTATAAATTCTTAACATTTCAGCCTAAACTTGACAATCTAACTTTTGCTCACTAATTTGATCATAACTTGAGTCTAGACCTCCTTTTTGGGTGATTCTGGTGTCATTGGAAAGCTAATATTTAAGCCTACAACTCTTATGAATAACACAAAACCTAATTCGGCCATCTAAGGGCTCTCGCAATGCTTATAAGTGTTAGATGTTATATCTCGTGCACTGAATATTGTAACACCCCAGTTTTCAATAAAGTTATTATTATTATTATAATAATAATTATTATTATTATATGGTATTTGGTCATAATTATTTTAATAATTATAGAAGAATATTATTTTGTACGTTTTAAATAATTATTGTTTTGGACAATTATTTTGTACGTATTAAATAAGTATTTTTATTAGCATATTTAAATAAATATTTATATGTTTTAAGAGAAGGTTGATTTTATATGATATTTTGTTATTGAAATTATATTATTATATTTTGGGTCAAAAATATATTATTATTATAGAGGAAAAATATTTTATAATATACATGTATTTATTTTATTTAATTATTTTGAGGAAAAAGAGAAGTGGGTTAGAAGAGAAGGAAAATGGGTTGGGTTGACCCAGCCCAATAGATTAATTTTAAGGAGTCAGGTAGCGTTAACCCTATCTACCTCATTTGCGTTCTGAAGGGTTAGGAAAAAAAAAGGAGGAACAAAGAGCTCTAAGGAAGAGTACTCAGGAACGACCTTAGATCACACCTTTGTCTTCTGCTCATCCAGGTAAGGGGGGAGTGAGAAACGTCGCTCTGGGTGTGAGATTGTATGCTGGGTAGTGGGATTGACCCCCAATCCTGTGTTTGCTGTATTTTTATGTATGCTCATGTATGAGGGGTTTCTCCCAATTGTATCTGTTTTGCTTATTATTTTTCTTATATGCAATTAATTGTATGACTTGAGATCTTTATGGGTTCCTATGGGAAACCCTATGAGAAAACGGGCAAAATATGAATGTGTTCTATTTTGCCTTCTGATTACTTTGTTGTGTTCCTTGTTGGATGTGATGCATGAGTATGTGGTTAATTTTGAAAATAAATATGTTTTAATATGATCTAGAGTGCTCTATGGGTTCCTGCGGGAAACCCTATGAGAAATAGGCAAAATATGAAATATTTTCTATTATGATTTCTGATTTTTCTGTTATATTCCTTGTTTGATGAGATGTAAAAATATGTATTTAATTTTATAAATAAACGAGTTTTGATATAAATTAAAGTGTTCTGTGGAGGCTTTGTGAATATGATGATGTAAAGTGAAATGTGATTGAGACATGGGATATGAAATGTGATAATGAAATATGATGACGAAATGCGATGATGTGATATGACCATGGAAAATGATAATGTGATATGAGAATGCATAGAGTCTTGATTGACATGCATCATTTGCATAAGTGTTTTAAGGGTACGATATGGAATACACCGCCAGAGAAGGCCCCCTAGTGTAAAAGCTTTGGGGATTAGTCCTTGGGGATAGCTCGATTTGGAAGTCCCAGTCTCGCCCATTGTGTGCATGGGATGTATCTTGCACAACTTAGCTATCCTGACGAGACTCTGGTAGTATATCCTTCTAGTGAGAGTGCGCAGAGGGTGTGACCCGGCATGTACTCCTAGACTACTCTTCATGTATTGCTAGAGGCAATATGCCATGTGATGTTTTACTGGCGCCACATGCATGATAATGTGAAGTTCGTGTCCATGCATATGCATCCTTATTATTAAATGATGATAAATTACTATTTGTATGACTTGGATGATTGAATAAACTATTGTTGTTGATTGATCTATGAGGTAACTGTATTGTTTGTGTTTGGCTATCCGGTGTGCGTTCCTACACCGTGAGCCAGAGTGAGATGTTTCTCACTCCCTTCTTTTGTGTTGTTTCTCTTGTTTGATATACAGGTGGTCATCAGCGTGAGGCTGAGGATGTTGGTGATGAAGCTTAGGCTTCTATGTTGGGTTTTGCTCTGATAGGACATGTGACATCGGGACATAGATAGGATTAGTTTAAAATGTTCTTATTAAATTATTTTGAAAAATTCAGTTTTATTTCTTTGTAATTTTACTGGCATGTTATTTGGATTAAGTTTATGAATGTGAAATCTTTACCCTTACGTGGTTGGAAATTTGATTTTTATTGATGAAAAATTCTATTTTTTTTTATAATTACTGTATATGTATGTTGGGGTAGAGGGTGTCACATTAAGTGGTATCAGAGCCTGGTTGATCCAATCGGCCGTGAGTTATGTACTTATCGTGATTCTGTTGTGTACTCTGATTGTGTCTTATTTGTTGTGTACTTTGATGATGTTTTTCTTTGATGATGATGATGTTCTTCTTGTTAAGTTATTTTGTAATTAGAGGAATGATAGTCATGATAGTGTTAACTAATACCATTATGACCGCTCTTCTTCATTCTTATGATTGCTTATTTGTTTGATACTTCTTGCTTATGGAAGAAGTAGTGCTTGAGTGATATCGCTTGTGTTGCAAGCATATGTGCGAGTAGTGGTAGACGAGATATTGTGCTAATATTATAGGAACTATTGAGGCCTTAGACGTGGGTAAGATATTGATTGTTTTTAGTGTATTAAGAGTTTACGATTGGTGGAATTTTTTAAAGCTATAGTTGTAGCGATTGAATCTAAGGATGATGTATGTTGAGAATTGGAGTTTTGGTATTCTTAAGGAGTGATTGAAGTGTTGATGATTTCTAGAGTTTGATGGTTGCATGTTGACCTTTTATGGTTTAAGTAGCATGTGAATTTTATTTTCTAAGCCTTTTATACTGAATATGTGAGTTGTTTTGGCTTAGGATTGTAGTGGAAAGCTTGAATATGAAGTTGAGGTGTGAGTTTGGAAGGGTTGAGGTATTTTTGTGGGCTTAGATATATTGATATACTATTGCTGTTTGGTGTAGAGGATATTTTCGCTGCAGTCTTGTTGTTCCAGTATGAGTACCATATTGACAGATTTAGATTTTATGGTCTTCACAAACGTTGTAGCCTTGGACGTTATCTTTCCAATGGAACTGGAATCAGATAAAACGGAGGTCTAGAACTCTAGTTATAGCTACTTTGGTGATCAAAGGTCTAGCTGTAAGCGCTGAGTATATCTGCTGCGGTTTTTGAGATTTTTAGCTAAGAAGATGATCTTTTTGGAATCTTATGTCTTCATAGGAGTTGTAGCTTATTCTCTTAGCTTTCGTTTGAGATAGGTTTGAGATCATTTAGATGAGTAGAACTCTCTGTGTGTTATTTTCTTTGATAGTTGTTGAAAGGAGAAGTAGGCTGTAATAATGTTTTTGGGTTAGTAGGCAATGCAAGGATAAGAATTGATTTTGTTAAGATGTTTTGAGGTGTTTTCATGTGGATTGAGAGGTTGTTTAAGATTGTATGATGCTATGTGGTAAGGGTTGTTCATGTACATGCTTATGGATGGTATATTTGAAGGTTTAAAGTAGGTATTCTAATATAATTTAATATGCATGTATGTTGATATGTGGATAGATGATCTTAGGGATCAATTGGTGAATGTCGTGTGGTTAGTGAGATTGATCTTAGGGTGTGATATGATCATATTGTAGTTGAGGGTGGAGATATATTCAAGACGGTTGTATGTTAAGTTATCTAAGTATTACTATTTTATTTTATCTTATTTTATTTTATTTTATTATTATTTTTTTTATTGTATGAGATAAGTTTTCTAGTTCCTGTAAATTCCAGTTGGGGTAAACATGGATCTGTCTCAGGTAGAAGTTGTGTTTAAGTGGGGAGATATCTAAGCCAGTTAGTGAAGATAAGAGTTTTATGAGGTTAACTTATTATTATTGGAGATTTATTGAAGGAATTTCTAAGATAGCATTGCCCTTAACTACATTCACTAGGAGGAGTATTCTCTTTATGTGGGATAGTAAGTATGAGAGTAGTTCCAACTCTTAAGGCAAGATTGACTAGTGTTATTATTGGATTTTAGTAAGCCTTTTGTGGTATATAGTAGTACTTATAAGATGAATTTGGATGCATTGTTGATGCAAAAAGGAAAGGTAGTAGCTTATGTTTCTAGGAAATTGAAAATTCATGAGAGGAACTACCTTATCTATGAGTTAGTGGTTATGATATTACATTAATATTTGGAGACACTACCTATATGATTCTAAGCTTGAGGTATTTAGTGATTGTTAGAGTCTTAAATATCTTTTGACCAAAAGAGATAGTTGGAATTTCTTAAGGACTAGGATTTTAATCTCAGTTGCTATCTAGGTAAAGGCAATGTGGTGACAAATGTCTTGAGTAGGATGATCTTTCATCTATCATTTTGATGATTTAAAGGTTAAATTTGATTGAAGAGTTTAGAGATTTAAGCTTGATTTGTGAGCTTACCCTTAGAAGCATTGAATTGAGTATGTCGAAGGTGACTAGTGAATTAATGGATGAGATTAGAGGAGCCTAAGAGTTAGTCCTTTCTTAGTGAACCAAGTGGAGAGGATTGGTAAGGGTATAGATAGCCCTTTTCGAGTGGAAGTTGGTGGTGTTTTGTGGTTTCAGGATAGAATCTATGTGTCTAATAATCCCGAATTAAGGAAGATGATCTTAGAAAAAGGCAATAAGAGTACTCTTAGTATTCACTTAGGAGCTATTAGATGGATTAGGACCTTAGGAGGATATATGAAAGTGACGTAGCGGAAGCGTGGTGGTCTAAGGTGAAGAGAGGAGTAGAGGAAGTTGTGGACTCGTGTGTAGTATTCCAAAAGCCTAAGGTGGAACATTAGAAAGTCTAATGCAGGAGACATATCCATTTTTATTTACTTCAGATAATTTCGAGGACGAAATTTTTAAAAGGAGAGGAGAATTGTAACACCCCAGTTTTCAATAAAGTTATTATTATTATTATAATAATAATTATTATTATTATATGGTATTTGGTCATAATTATTTTAATAATTATAGAAGAATATTATTTTGTATGTTTTAAATAATTATTGTTTTGGACAATTATTTTGTACGTATTAAATAAGTATTTTTATTAGCATATTTAAATAAATATTTATATGTTTTAAGAGAAGGTTGATTTTATATGATATTTTGTTATTGAAATTATATTATTATATTTTGGGTCAAAAATATATTATTATTATAGAGGAAAAATATTTTATAATATACATGTATTTATTTTATTTAATTATTTTGAGGAAAAAGAGAAGTGGGTTAGAAGAGAAGGAAAATGGGTTGGGTTGACCCAGCCCAATAGATTAATTTTAAGGAGTCAGGTAGCGTTAACCCTATCTACCTCATTTGCGTTCTGAAGGGTTAGGAAAAAAAAAGAGAAACAAAGAGCTCTAAGGAAGAGTACTCAGGAACGACCTTAGATCACACCTTTGTCTTCTGCTCATCCAGGTAAGGGGGGAGTGAGAAACGTCGCTCTGGGTGTAGGATTGTATGCTGGGTAGTGGGATTGGCCCCCAATCCTGTGTTTGCTGTATTTTTATGTATGCTCATGTATGAGGGGTTTCTCCCAATTGTATCTGTTTTGCTTATTATTTTTCTTATATGCAATTAATTGTATGACTTGAGATCTCTATGGGTTCCTATGGGAAACCCTATGAGAAAACGGGCAAAATATGAATGTGTTCTATTTTGCCTTCTGATTACTTTGTTGTGTTCCTTGTTGGATGTGATGCATGAGTATGTGGTTAATTTTGAAAATAAATATGTTTTAATATGATCTAGAGTGCTCTATGGGTTCCTGCGGGAAACCCTATGAGAAATAGGCAAAATATGAAATATTTTCTATTTTGATTTCTGATTTTTCTGTTATATTCCTTGTTTGATGAGATGTAAAAATATGTATTTAATTTTATAAATAAACGAGTTTTGATATAAATTAAAGTTTTCTGTGGAGGCTTTGTGAATATGATGATGTAAAGTGAAATGTGATTGAGACATGGGATATGAAATGTGATAATGAAATATGATGACAAAATGCGATGATGTGATATGACCATGGAAAATGATAATGTGATATGAGAATGCATACAGTCTTGATTGACATGCATCATTTGCATAAGTGTTTTAAGGGTACGATATGGAATACACCGCCAGAGAAGGCCCCCTAGTGTAAAAGCTTTGGGGATTAGTCCTTGGGGATAGCTCGGTTTGGAAGTCCCAGTCTCGCCCATTGTGTGCATGGGATGTATCTTGCGCAACTTAGCTATCCTGACGAGACTCTGGTAGTATATCCTTCTAGTGAGAGTGCGCAGAGGGTGTGACCCGGCATGTACTCCTAGACTACTCTTCGTGTATTGCTAGAGGCAATATGCCATGTGATGTTTTACTGGCGCCACATGCATGATAATGTGAAGTTCGTGTCCATGCATGTGCATCCTTATTATTAAATGATGATAAATTACTATTTGTATGACTTGGATGATTGAATAAACTATTGTTGTTGATTGATCTATGAGGTAACTGTATTGTTTGTGTTTGACTATCCGGTGTGCGTTCCTACACCGTGAGCCAGAGTGAGATGTTTCTCACTCCCTTCTTTTGTGTTGTTTCTCTTGTTTGATATACAGGTGATCATCAGCGTGAGGCTGAGGATGTTGGTGATGAAGCTTAGGCTTCTATGTTGGGTTTTGCTCTGATAGGACATGTGACATCGGGACATAGATAGGATTAGTTTAAAATGTTCTTATTAAATTATTTTGAAAATTCAGTTTTATTTCTTTGTAATGTTACTGGCATGTTATTTGGATTAAGTTTATGAATGTGAAATCTTTACCCTTACGTGGTTGGAAATTTGATTTTTATTGATGAAAAATTCTATTTTTTTTTATAATTACTGTATATGTATGTTGGGGTAGAGGGTGTCACAAATATGAGACTCATCTTGTGACTAACATAACTAACTCATTTTTTAACATTTTTATGTAATTATTATGTTTAAAATGTAGTCCTAAATGTATATTTTCTAACCCAACAATCAAAACTAAATTTCAATAATCACATACAAAGAAAGCACATAAATAACAAGGTATATTCATACTACAATTTTTAGAATTAGGCACAACTCACGTCCAAACTTTTTTCTCTAAATCCAATCGGTTAAAACATATATTAAAGCTACTATTAGTATATTATACCGTCAATTACACAAATTCAATCTCAATTATACAAATTCAATCTCAATTTCACATAATTGCATACTCATAACATCTTCTCATACAATTACCGAAATGGATTTCCTTAGGATTCTCATAGGAACCCATGGGTAACTCAAATCATATAAATAAACACCAATACTCAAAATTAACCATAGATAGTCATAATTACAACAATTATAAGAGTAAAGGAATCATAAGAAAGACTAAAATTAAAAAAAAAAAAACATTTGGAAAACCCTCATCATACGACACATACATCAAACACACGTCAATACACAAAATTAACCATGAATATATAGAATTAATGACAATACAAGAATATAAGAATCATGTAGGAGATAGTAAATCATAAACAAATACAAATTGAAATTCCCTTCATACAACGCATACAACAAACAAGAAGTCAAGAGCTAATCTCACTGCCTAACAATTATTTCACAGCATAGAGTGAGATTACGCACTCCCCCTTACCTCGATGAATGTTTGATGAAGGACGTGAATCTTCAAGGTGATCTCCCATGAACACTTGTTCTCCTTGTCGTTCTTCGGAGCATACGTGCAAGAGTAAAAAAGAGAAGCGTGAAATAAAAAATTGATGTAACCCCTCTTTTAAAAACTTAACTCCTTACCAACCCAACAATTAAAACATTTTAATCCCAATTACAAACCCTTCCCTTACTTAATAAAATAAATAAATTATTATTATAAAACCTTATAAAATATCCATATACATATAAAATAATTAAAACAATTATTAAAACTAACCCAAATAATTATAAAAAAAATATATGCATAAGCACAATAATAATTAACATAAGATATATAAACAATAAAAATTATAATAAAACATATTTTTCTCCAAATACTTATTATAAACAAATATCATAAAAATACATATGTCTCTAATAAATATTATACAAAATAATTTTTGCAAATACTTATTATTTAATTAAAATACTCATAATTATTAAAAGCTCCTAAAATATCCTATGAGACTCTTTAATTAATCAAAATATCCTTTTAATAATTTAAAAAACTTGGAGTGTTATTGTTTTAATCTTGAGTACGAAATAGACTATGTTAAGAAGGTAATACTCATCTTATGTGCGCTCACAATCTCCAATGAAGATTAATTATTATTTTTGATGATTGATACTTCATATCAATATTATAGTTTTAAAAAATAAGAAATAAGAAAAATGACTTGGTTATTTTATGGGAGGGGGAAAATGAAAAAAAAAATGCATCCCAATGCCTAAACTAAAATGCTTAAGCCTATATGTATATATGAATTGTAACACCCTTACTACCCCAACACATATCTTGTAATAATGTAAATAAAACTAACGAATAAATTTTTTTAACGTTGGTAAAATGGATTCACATAAAACCTTCATAATTGTTCTTTAATATACAAAAATAATTGAAAATAAAAGTTGGAAAATAAAACCTAAGAGTTTACAATTTTTTTTCAAAATAATAAGTACAACTTCAAATCCATATAAAAATTCATGTCCTAGAAATCCTATGTCCTGATGTCACAATATCATAGCATACCAACAATTCAACTGTTGGCATTCTAGATGTCACTCATAGTCGGATCTTCCTCACCTAAAACATCCATAAATTGTACGGTGAGAAAATAAAATATCTATATGTAAAGCACACAAGGAAAAATACAACATAATCTCATCATAACTCATCACTTAATGAAATATTTTCAACCCTCTCTATATGTCCTAATTCTATCAATCATGCATCAACTTCACATCACAATTCACAATTACACTAATTCATCACAAATCTTGCAATTAACACTATGTCAAGGCCACGCCACATCTGACATAAGTGATACGTGTTAATTGCCTCACACATCCCACACTATCCCAAGGTCACGCCGTCCTTATAGCATCACTTACCCAAGGGTCGTGCCATCCCTGGTCATTAGTGTGAGGAACCACAATCATATTCACATTCATAATCCACACAAATCTTAGGTTATAGAACCTTAATTTAGTCCCGTATAATATTTTTTTGTTTCAAGTTAGTCTCACTTTAATTTTTGGTTTCAATTTGGTCCATAATAATTTAAATTAGTGCAATGTCGGACTTCCGTCCAAATTATTTAAACGGAGTTAACTATTGGCCACTTGGATGCCACGTAGATGCATAGGTGGATGCCAACCCATTCTGCTGCACTTGTGGTGTGTTAATTTTGCATCTGGAAGAGCCCGTTCCAGATGCAAAATTAACACACAACATGTGCAACCAAAACGGACTGTTCTGGATTCAGAACGGGTCGTTCTGGTTCCAAGTGCATTAAAGAAATTTGGCATCTACCTATGCATCTACGTGGCATTCATGTGGCCAATAGTTAACTCCGTTTAAATAATTTGGACGGAAGTCCGACATTACACTAATTTAAATTATTAGGGACCAAATTGATACTAAAATTTAAAGTGGGATTAAATTGAAACAAAATAATATTATAAGGGACCAAATTAGGGTTTTAACCCAAATCTTACAATTAACACTATGTCAAGGCCACGCCACATGTAATGCCAGATTTATATAATAATAAATATATTTTTCTTATATGATATTATCACAATTATATCATTAATAATATTTTTCACAAGGACAAAGAAAATTTTGTGAACTTATTACATTACATATCATTATAAAAATATTTACAAATATGTACTATTTTACACATTTTTCATTTCTTCCACCTCTATTACAATAATTACATTAATAGTGGAAATAAATTTACAATTTGACTAGTATGGTTGGCAGAAAGAAATATATATGAATGTAATCATATGTCTTCAAAATGTAATAGAGTTGGAAACAGCCTCCACATCCCAATTCCATCCAAGAAAGACAACAATAATAACAACTTTAAAATGTCCTGGAATCGTAGGTAAATCCATCTATTTTGTAATATATTTAATTTTAAAAACAAAGAAAAGTGAGGAGTGAGAACAATATCCAATAAATACAATAATTCAAAAGAATGTACAGAATTATTTATAATCAATATTAAACATATATATATATATACATGATATATTAAATTTTTATGTTACAATAAAATTTGAATTATAATTGTAGTGACTAGTCAGGATAAATGAACATTATCATAATATCAACCAAATATCAACCAAGATATTTCACCTTCATTCCTTACTCATAAGGATATTTCACCATAAGTCCTTACTCGTTTAAATCCCCAAGGTCAAACCTCCAGCTACAAATAATTCAAACTTTATCTTCTATGGTCATAGAATAATATTTATCTTCATAAATACATGAAGAAATACCAACAAGACGAGTCAAAGATATGAAAACTATATTATAGTTGATGATAAAATATATTTACAATAGGTATATTTACGTAAAAAGAATATATTAAAAGTACCAATCATATAAATAAAAATGAAAATTATTATAAAATAATTAAACAACATAAAATATGAACACCTTAATAATTATTATGGATAAAAATAATCATAGGTTAAGCAAATAAATGAGATTAGAGACACCTCACTAAATAAATATACATAAATATAACCTAAATAAATAAACATAATAGTATATAAAATTTTAAAGAGATAAAGTTCTCCTCCCCCTTACCTTAAAACATCGACTTATCTGCGAAAAAATCTTCAAGATCCTCTTCCTACTCACTTTCTCTCTCTCTCTCTCTCTCTCTCTCTCTCACTCTCTCTCTCTCTCTCTCTCTCTCTCTCTTTCTTTCACTCTTTTTCACCTCCGTTATAATTTTTCACAGTCCCTCCCTCGTATTTATAGAAATTTGAAAACTAATTTTACACTTACTATTCCATAAAGGCAACTCTCTCTTCCTAGTTAATCCAATCAAAGGTAATGTTATCTTAGAAATTTCCTCAATAAATCTCCTATAATTATAACTTAATCCAAGAAAACTCTTAACCTCACTAATTGACTTAGATATCTCCCACTTAAGCACAACTTCTACCATAGATAGATCTACATTATATCTCCACTAAAATTACAAGGCCTAGAAAATTCACTTCATACAATAAAAATTCATACTTAGATAATTTAGCGTAAAGTTGTCTTGGATATATTTTCACTCTCAATTCCAATATGATGATATCGCATCCTAAGGTCAATCTGACTAAACATGCAACATTCATTAATTGATACCTAAGGTCATCCATGCATATCAAATCATATTAGAATACTTTAAATCTTCATATATAACATCTCGAAGCATGTACGAATCAATCACCGTTTACTCCATATAGCATGTACATGAACCAATTTTTTTGCCACATAGCATCATACAACCTTAAACAACCTCTCAATCCACACCTCAGAACATCATATCCAACTCAATTTTTTTATCATTGCATTGCCTAATCAACCCAAAAACATTATTACAACATACACCTTCCTAAGAAATGATACATAAAGAATTATACTCATCCAAATGATCTCAACCTATCAGAAGAGAATAAGCTACAACCCTTATGAAAACATGAGATTCTAAAAAGATCATTTCCTTAGCTAAAAACAAAATTTAAAAACCACAACAAATATATTCAGCGCTTACAACTAGACCTCTGATTACCAAAGCAACTATAACTGGAGTTCTAGACCTCCATTTTACCTGATTTCGGTTCCATTAGAAAGATAACATCCAAGGCTACAACTTTCCTAAAGACTACAAAATCTAATTTTGTCAATATAACACTTGTACTGGCACAACAATATTGCAGTGCAAACATCCCCTACACCAGACAGCAATAGTGTATCAATATCTAAGGCCACGAAAATACCTCAATCTTTCTAAACTCACTCCTTTCCTCCTCAAATTCATATCCAAGCTCTCTACTACAATCCTAAGCTAAAACAATTCACATATTCAACGCAAAAGACTTAAAAATTGAAATAAAATCCATATGCAACCTAAACTGTAAAAAGTCAACATGTAAGCATCAACACTCAAGGAATCATAAAAAAAATTAAAAAGTAATAAAGGAAATATAAATTAATTCTAGTAAAGGTGGCAGTGCCTCCTAGTTAGGAATAATTTATAACTTCTAAATCATGTAATAACAAAAAATAGAGATGCACACTTTGGCCTTTCATCAAGAACATTCAAAACTCCAATTCTCAACACACAACCTCATTGGATTCAATCGCTGCAACTATAGACTTCATCTACCAAACAAGCAAAGTAAACTCATAACTCACGGCCGGTTGAATCGACCTGCTCTGATACCACTTAATGTAATGCACGATTTATATAATAAAATATATTTTTCTTATATTATCACAATTATATCATTAATAATATTTTTCATAATGACAAAGAAAATTTTGTGAACTTATTACATGACATATCATTCTAAATATATTTACAAATATGTACTATTTTACACATTTTTCATTTCTTTCACCTCTATTACAATAATTACATTAATAGTGGAAATAAATTTACAATTTGACTAGTATGGTTGGCAGAAAGAAAAATATATGAATGTAATCATATGTCTTCAAAACGTAATAGAGTTGGAAACAACATCCACATCCCAATTCCATCCAAGGAAGACAGCAGTAATAACAACTGTAAAATGTCCTAAAATCATAGATAGATCCATCTATTTTGTAATATATTTAATTTTAAAAATAAAGAAAAGTGAGGAATGAGAACAATATCCAATAAATACAATAATTCAAAAGAATGTACAGAATTATTTATAATCAATATTAAACAAATATATATATATACATGATATATTAAATTTTCATGTTACAATAAAATTTGAATTATAATTGTAGTGACTAGTCAGGATAAATGAGCATTATCATAATATCAACCAAATATCAACCAGGATAAATCCCCAAGGTCAAACCTCCAGCTACAAATAATTCAAACTTTATCTTCTATGGCCATAGAATAATATTTATCTTCATAAATACATGAAGAAATACCAACAAGACGAGTCAAAGATATGAAAACTATATTATAGTTGATGATAAAATATATTTACAATAGGTATATTTACGTAAAAAGAATATATTAAAAGTACCAGTCATATAAATAAAAATGACAATCATTATAAAATAATTAAACAACATAAAATATGAACACCTTAATAATTATTATTGATAAAATAATCATAAGTTAAGAAAATAAATGAGATTAGGGACACCTCACTAAATAAATATACATAAAATATAACATAAATAAATAAACATAGTAGTATATAAAATTTTAAAGAGATAAAGTTCTCCTCCCCTTTACCTTAAAACATTGACTTATCTGCGAAAAAATCTTCAAGATCCTCTTCCTACTCACTTTTTTTTTCTCCCTCTCTCTCTTTCTTTCTCTCTTTTTCACCTCTGTTATAATTTTTCACAGTCCCTCCCTCATATTTATAGAAATCTGGGATGGTCAAAATGGCCCGTTTTGAGTCCAGAACGGCCCGTTCTGGACTCATTCGTTATGTGAAATATTTAGCACTGGAACGGCCCGTTCTCAAGACTGGAACGGCCCGTGCTCAAGACCAGAACGACTCATTCTGGGGTTAAATTTTACTCACAATGACCATAATTGGTACGACCCGTTCTCAACTATAGTCTTTAGGCACTTTTCGTAGCTTGGAACGGCCCGTTTTGGGCTAACAAAAGTAGGTCTCTTTAAATATTTGGAACAGTCGTTCCACTTTTGAGAACGGCCCATTTCGGGCCTTTTAAAATACCAAAATAATAATAATAATAAAATAATAATAAAAAAATATTTATTATTTAATTATAAACCCATTTAATAATCTTCATAAATATAAAAATAAATAATTATTAACTATTTTATTAGTAGAAAATTTAGGATGTTACACTACATCTGACATAAGTGATACGTGTTAATTGCCTCACACATCCCACACTATGCCAAGGTCACGCCGTCCTTGTAGCATTGCTTACCCAAGGGTCGTGCCATCCCTGGTCATTAGTGTGAGGAACCATAATCATATTCACATTCAACACAACATCTCATTTCATGTCAACATACTCATATCATAACTAATTGAACAATTAAGTCATAATATCTCATTTGCCACATCATATTATCAATTTAATACTTAAAACAGTAGATATAATATATGCATTTATGCCAAGACATCACACCGCACTCCATAACTCAATTTCACATCACATACACAAAATGGACAAGTCCACACAAAATAGTGGTTCACATACCTCTCAAGAAATTCATCATGAATCCATATCTAGATAATCAATTTTTATCATATAATATAACAATAACATTTATAAATTAATATAGATACTCAACTGAATCAACAATTTAATAGAATCTTAACTTAAACAGTAAAACCCCCAATTTTTCCAAAACCTAACTCACAGGCACTTTTCTACAATTTCGTTCTCTCACCCAGATCATCATTTTACAAATTATTTACATATTCCTAATCCTAAACACATACATCTCATAATACCAATAATTCTCTAAACAGAAACAATTATAAAATTATTAAAAATTCCACAGGAACTCTTCTCCACCCATTCCCTCATGTAACTCTACACATAAATCTCCTTTTTTCCCCCGTACCTCGATAAGCAGTAGCTGAAACTAAAGCAGGATCTGGTTGGTCTCCTCCTCTAGGTTCTCCTCGGTCTTCAGAAAATGTAGAAGGAAAAGAAGTCAGAACTGAAAGAAGTCAGAACTGAAAAGTGTGCTTTTAGGAGTGCTAGAGCGTGCTAATTATAAGCATCAGGAGTGGCCGGAACAGGCTGTTTCAAATCCAGAATGGCCCGTTCTGAACTCATTTATCATGTGTAAAATTCACATTCAGAATGGCCCGTTCTCAAACCAGAACGGCCCTTTCTGGGGTTTCATTTTAACCCATAACGGTCATGTTTGGAACAACCCATTCTTAAACCAGAATGGTTCGTTCCCAACTAGGGTTACAAGCCTTTTTTGGTAATTTGGAACGCCTCGTTCCAATTGGGAACGACCCGTTCCCAACTAGAGTTTACAAGCCTTTTTAGTAGTTTGGAACGGCCCGTTCCAGTTTGGGAACGGCCCGTTCTAGGCTACTAAATCACCCTTATAGGGCTTTTGGGCCTTCATATAATTTTTGAGGGGGTGTTACATGAATAATGGCCCAACACCAAAAAATAAAAACAAAAAAGAACAAGAAAATTTATATTTTATGGATTTAGTGATTTATTATGCAAAAATTAATTAACACTAGAAAGTGAGGATCAAAACTAGGGACTAACATGGAAAATGCTACTTAGTAGGGATATGCAAGGGATCAACAAGATATTGGGAATTTGGGATCAATGTTTTCAATGTTGAACCATGGAGACATATGCAAGGGTCTTAAAATTGAACCAAGAGTTTCTTTATGAGGAATAAGATACCCATAAATGACTTAAATGGGTTTTTTCTTTCTTCCCATTTATATATGGGACGAGATTATCGGAATCCGAAAAATTCCAATCTTGTTCACAAATGGCTTGGACTTTGTTCTAAAAATCTCATCAGCTTTGGGAATGGTCGAAGACCGAACTAATCCCTCACTAATGGTTTTGAAAAGGCTCGAAGGAGTCACCACTAATATTTTACTCAAAACATCAAAAAATTACATAAATACCTTTATATGTATGTGCGTGCGTGCGTGCATGTTTGTTTGTGTGAGAGAAAAGATATTCACTTACTCCAAAAGTAAGTCTTGGTAGACTCATTTCACTCAATAAACATATTTTACTTCAAATTTCGAAGATCTAACTATTAAATAAAAAATTCTTAATTAATGTATAGATCAAGTTTACAAATTTTCAAAAAAAATTGAAACCTATTTGATACTTTTTTTCATTAATTTAAGTTGACGAATAATCATAAAAATATTTTATACGTTGTTTTTGTAACAGCCCAATTTTCATAGAATGTACGAGGGCCCAAAAGCTCAATAAGGGTAATTTAGTAATTCGCAAGGGTGTTTTAGTAGCCCAGAACGAGCCGTTCCCAAATCGAAACGGGCCGTTCCAAATGACTAAAACGAGAGTGATTTTGTATCCCAGAACGGGTCGTTCCCAAACTGGAACGGGCCGTTCCAAAATACAAAAATCATCTACAAATTTTAGATTGGAACGGGGCGTTCCCAAATTGGAACGGGGCGTTCCCAAATTGGAACGGGGCGTTCCCAAATTGAGAACGGGCCGTTCCAGAGTTGAGAACGGGCCGTTCCAAAATATGACCGTTGTGAGTATTAAATGCACCCCAGAACAGGTCGTTCTGGTTTGAGAACGGGCCGTTCTGGATGTGGTTTTTAGTCGTGAATTAAGGGTCTAGAACGGGCCGTTCCGAATTTGGAACGAGCCGTTTCGGCGAAGCCTGATGCCTATAAATAGAGCGCTCTGCCACTCCCAAAAGGCACACCTCTCATTTTCTTATTTCTTTTCTTCTGCTCTCTCTTCTTTCCCTCTACTTTCTGCTTCAGACCGAGGGGAACCCAGCGAGGGAGACCAACCAGATCTTGTGTAGGTTCAGCTTCTACATATCAAGGTACGGGGGAAAATGGAATTATTTATATGTAGAGTTACATGAGGGAATTGGGTAGAAGAAAAACCCTTAAGATTATGAGTAATTTTATAATTATTTCTGTTTGGAGAATTATTGATTTTATGTGATTCTGTATGAATTTAGGATTATGAATATATATTTTATTTGTAAAAATGATGCTCTGGGAGAGAGAACGAAATTATAGAAAAGTTCCTGTAAGTTAGGTTTTGGAAAAATTGGATTATTTCTGTTTGAGAAATTGATGATCCCAATAGATTCTATCTGTGTTGAGGATTAGAAATATATATTTAATTTGTAAGAATGATGATTTGAGAGGGAGAACGAAACTGTAAAAAAGTGCCAGTGAGCTAGGTTTTGGAACAATTGGGGGTTTTACTGTTTGTGTTAAAATTATATTAAATTGATAATTCCATTGATTATTATATTATCTAGATGTGAATTGCTTGAGGGGTGTGTAAACCCTTATTTTGTTGGACTTATCTGTTGTGTATGTGATATGGAATTGTGTATGTGATATGGAATTGAGCTATAAGATGAGATGTGATGAATGTGAATATGATTATGATTGTGGTTCCTCACACTAATGACTAGGGATGGCACGGCCCCTGGGTAGGTGATGCTACAGGGAGGGCGTGACCCTGGCATGGTGTGAGATGAGTAAGGCAATTATCACGTATCACTTATGTCAAATATGGAAGCCCTGGCATAGGGTTAATTGCAAGAGATTGTGTGGATTGTGATGTGATTGTGGTTCCTCACATCAATGACTAGGGATGGCACGGCCCCTGGGTAAGTGATGCTACAAGGAGGGCGTGACCCTGGCATGGTGTGGGATGAGTGAGGCAATTAACCCGTATCACTTATGTCAGTTGTGGCATGGCCTTGGCATAGTGTTAATTATAAGATTTGTGTGAATTGTGATGGATTTATGTAATTGTGAATTGAAATGTGAAGACGATGAATGATTGATAAATTATGATATATATATATATATATAGATGTTTATAAATATTTCATTATGTAATGAGTTATGAAGAGATTATGTTGTGGTGTGTTTGTATGTGCTTTACATATAGATGTTTTCTTTTCTCACCGTATAACTTGTGGATGTTTTAGGTGAGGAAGATCCGGCTATGAGTGACATCTAGAATGTCAACCATTAAGTTGTGGGTGTGCTCTGATATTGTGACATTGGGGCAGAGAATTCTAGGCTAAATTTATATATGTATTTAGAGTTATACCTTCTCTTTTGAAAGAAATTTGTAAACTCTCAAGTTTTACTTTCTAAATTTCATTTTTAATTATTTTGGTTATTTTTGAAGGTTTTATGTGAACCCTTTTACCAACGTTGAATATTTTATTCTTTAGTTTATTTACAAGAATTATTTATATATGTGTTGGGGTAGTAAGGGTGTCACAGTTTTGATATTAAATAACGAAGAATTATATCATTTTCAAAGTTTTTAAAATTTTTGTATACTTAATATTTGCATTAAGAATTGTTGGAGAGAAAGATACACACTAGAAGGGGGGTTGAATAGTGTATATTAAAAACTCGCATTTTTACAATGAGGTAGTGAAAAATGTAAACAAATGAAGTACTGGAAGGTAATCAAACGAAGTGGTAAAATAGATGAAATGACACAAGTGTTTTTATATTTGTTCGTCTCTAACCCAAAGTCTACGTCCTGTTCTCAATCCAACCAAATTGAGTTCCACTATCTTCAACAAGATACAAGTATTCTTTACTAAGCCACTTTTGGCTAAAATCAAGTATTCTTTCAACAAACCTCTCCAGACTTAAACTCAAGTATTCTTTAAACTAGTCTCTTAAAGCTTAACCACTAAGTATTCTTTTAAACAAGTTTCTCCAGGCTTAACCCTTACTAATACAATTGATAAGAGTTAAAAAAATAGCTTTGTCTCTTCTAGACGTTGCGCTATACAATTTTGGCACAAGTAGTCTACAAAGAATTCTATACAATATTTGCTATAAAGGTCTTCTTTGTAGAGCTTCAACTATTTATTTCTCATTGTGTGAGTTTTGCTCTATTTTGATGCTTCTTTATTTTCAGCACTTTCTTTTGTTTTTTCTTACACACTCTTTTTACTTCATATTGTGTTCATCCCTATTAACATTGTGCATTCTTACTTATCTCTCAATCCCTCTTGTTTTTTGTTTGAGGGCTTGACCCTTATATAACAGCTTCAGAGAAGATGACCATTGTAGCAACGTTCAAAATTTTAACGTTCAAATTTTCATGAGTTACTTCGTCAGTCTTCCTAGTTATTCTTTAGAGCTTACTATAAATGCATTTAATGCAAGCATTAAAAGCTAATCAGAGATGTGTGTATCCATTATCTAATTTAGGCAACTACTTATCATCTTTTTTTTCTATTTTGAGTGTGACAAAGTGGTGTCAGAATAGAGTCGTTCTTTTAAGTGCCTTGTCCGAGATATCCAAGATTTTCTCTTTCTATCTGACATAGTGATTTGACATTCCTTTTTTGAAAACTTTCATTTTCTTCATGAAACCTTCCTTATTCGATCTATTAAGGAATAAAGTATTAATGTTTTCTCAAGTAATAGTCTGATAGTATAACGAGAAATAAATATGTCTTTTATTCCAGATCATATGCTTCGTCTGGTGCTTCATCTTATAGACGAAGTATGTTACTGCTTTATTTGAAATGCTTTCTTTTAAAAAAAAACTTTTGACTTCTTGTTTGTTGTTTTTTTAGAGAAAGGCATTTATGAAACTCTAATCTATTTAGAAAAGAGTTTGTTATCATAAAAACTTATAACACTTCAAGGGATTCTAGATGATATGCTAGTCTTCCTTTTGATCTCATAAGAACTTTTAATTCAACTATTGGATTATTAACCGATAATTGCTATTAAAGCTATGCTAATCTAGTTTATTATATGTTATGCTTTATGTGGCTATCTGACTATATCTTACACCAATAGTCAAAGTGAGATATTTTTCACTTTCTTTTATTTTTTTTGTGTGTTTCTTGTGTGTGTTTTATAGGTAAGGATAATCTTGACGATGATGCTAGAGATGAAGCCTAGGGCCTTATGTTATGATGATGGGTTGAACTCCAATAGGATGTGACATCAAGACTTTTAATTTAGGATTTCATGTTTTCCCTGGTCTTTGCCATGTTTAGGACCTATGTTGTTTCCTTTAGTAATGTAATGGCCTTTTGTTAGCTACTTGATTTTGGGTACTTTTTTTGTATTTATTTCATGCTTTTACATATGTGAATTCCTTTATTATTGAAGATTTTCAAATTATTTTCTTTTATTAAAGTTTATTTTAGACCTTTATTTATCTTTTCCTTCATGTTTATTTTATAATGGCATGTAGGGTAGAGTGTGAAATATTATGTATCATTCACAGGATAATTAATAATTTTAAATATAAAATTATATTATAATTGAAAATAAATTTTATAATAAATAAATATTTTAGACATATTAATTATATTTTAGATTTATAATAAATAATTTATATTTTAAACAAAATTATTTTAACTATTGACAATTTCTTTTAAATTATTTAAATACAACTTAGAAATAAAGATAAACACGTTACGTTGAAAGGGATAAGATATTAAGAGAACTTATTAAAAATGATCTCATTATAGAAAGGTTTGTGATAATTTTCAAATATGTCGATATCTTTTACTCAATTTAAGCAATTATCAAGCATGCATCATAAAGCATCCACAAAGGCAAGGAGGAGTGAGGGTCTCCTCTTTTGGGTGTCAAATAACTATTGGGTAGAGGGGTTAAGCCAACCTTATTTGCATGTTTATCTAATTCTTGGAGAAATTCATGATTTGATTCGGTGAAGGAGAATTAATGTTCTGTTAGTTTCTTATGACTCTTATATGTGATAATTGAGTTGTATGTGTCATTAATTTTGTGTTGAGTGTTTTGATCATAAATCTACGAGTGCTTATGATTTTTGTAAAATCCTTATTTTATATAGTAGTATGATGAATGCTAATTAAGACTATATGTGTAATTGATGTGTAACGTGAGTATTTAAATGCAAGAGAATGAGTAAGAGACCTAAAACTAATGATTTTACCATTTGACATGAGGATTTGGGGACTTGAGACAGTTGTGCAAAATTTGCACATACTCGAGTTCTTCACGAACTAACGTGGCGCTAGGCATGAGAGTGTTTTTGAAATCATGGGTCAATCAAAGAATCTTCTCTTATATAATCCTTAGTCATGAGTGGCTAAGTTTTGTATTGTTAGGAATTGAGGTAACTACTTAAACTATGTAAAAAAACAATTATGTTTTTCCTTCAATAAAGTATTTATATAATTAATTGTTTTATTCTTGTATTTAATGCTTGATGTGGCCTAATCAACCTCTTCATGATTTCATAATTTTTTAATGAAGGTCGACAAATCCTTTTAAAATTACGACCTAGATAAAATGCTAATAACATTTATTACCAAGGAATTGAGATAAATCTTATCAGTCAAATTTTAATCCTTGACATTTATGTAGGATTGTTTAACAAATGTAACATCTTATTTTTTAATAAATAAATGATTAATTAGAATAATTAAAAAAATATATTTTGTTAATAGAATAAAAGGGGAGAGCTCATTAGAAACATTTGGGATAAACTTTGGGCCTAACCCGAAAGCTAATTCAAATAAGATAGGTTTAGGTCAGTTTGCACATTTCTGAAACTCTAAGAGCTCACAAAAGGAAAATCAAAGAAGACTGTGGGGAAAGCACTTTGACGGTAGAAGCTATCGAAGGAACACCATTTCATGAGACTCATCATTCTAGGTAGAGGGAGGGGAATTATCAAGTTTTGAGCATGTATGAGGGATAAAGGTAGAGTGGCAAACTCTAAGCCTCTTACGTTATTTGTTTGAGGAGAATTTCTTGAGTATGCATTTGATTCAAATTATATTGTTATTGTTGTTTGAGTCCATGCATAACATGCTTTGTTTCGCAACATAGTGTAAGTTTATGCAGTTAGGATATCATAAGTCATCTATTTATGTCTTGGGGTGTTATGATGGGAAAACCTCAATTGGGAATGAAAGGCTACCATGGTCAGTTGTAACACTTTGACCAGATCTTGATGGATATTCCCTAATGAGGTGATTCATGGGGCTTCATTGATGTGGAGTGGTCTTTACACTATTTGTGACACCCTCTACCCAACATGCATAATACACAATAAATATAAAGTACATTTCTGAGTAAATAAAACTTTCTTAATCGAAACAAGGTTCCAAAATACATAGATAGAGAGTTCACATTCATATTTCAAAAATCGTAATCCAATGCGAAAATGATGACAAAATAAAACATTAATCTTTCCAAAACATAATAATAGTAATGAAACTCCAATGCTAATCCTAACTAAGTCTCGATGTCACATGTCTTATCAGAGTACACCCCACAATGAGACTTAAGCCTCGTCACCAATATCCTCATGTTGATGATCACTTGCAACACAATAAAATACACATAGAGCAACAAAAGAGTGAGAAACATCTTACTCTGGTTCAGATGTATAAATAAATGTTAGGCAACACACACAATAATAACAAATACCATACAAGTTACACATAACCAAGCACAACTCTCAAGTTACAGATATATTAGAACACATGCACATTCATTTATCATGCAATGATGTCATAGACACGACTCATAAATGCATACATATGGTGCCATAGGGAAGTTGCACATTTCTCATCACTAGTATGCTACTACATCAACATACTTAGGGGCACATTCATTCATAAATACATCACTGGTGACCCAAGGTACACCTAGAATAGCTCAATACATCTCTAACATGTGGCCTAAGCTACACACCTTGAATAGCTCAATACATCACTAGTGACCCAAGGTACACCTGGAATAACTCAATACATCACCGGCATGTGGCCTAAGCGGCACACCTGGAGTCATATATGCACATGATGCATGTCACACATTCACTATTTCATTGATCACGTCTCATCATACTTGTGACACCTGGCCTTTACCTCGCATACCATAATACATAGGTAACAAAATTTGAATAACATAATTTTTCATAGTTGAAATACCAAACGTGTTTAGATAGAGAGTACCACATCAATAACTTAAACAAATAACTCAATCAGCGGAAAGTACAAAGAAATGACGCTAAGGTTTCCAAAACAATTTAATAAAAAAAACAACATTTTAATCTAATCCTATCTACGCCCCGATGTCACATGTCCTATCAGAGCAAAGTCCAACATAGAAGCCTAAGCTTCGTCACCAACATCCTCAGCCTCACACTGATGATCACCTGTATAATAATCAAAGGAAAGTAACACAAAAAAGGGAGTGAGAAACATCTCACTCTGGCTCACAGTGTAGGAATATACACCAGATAGTTAAACACAAACAAGACATGTATAACATAGATAGATTAATAATAATATCACATCTCACTCATCCAAGACATAAAAACATCAATTTATCATATAACATTAAGAATGCATATGTATGGACACGGACTACATATTATCATGCATGTGGCGCCAGTAAAACATCACATGGCATATTGCCCCAAGCAAGGTTGTCAAACTCGAGAGTCTACACAAACTCGTGGAGCTCTGGTAGACTCGACTCGTAGACTCGTAAGAGTCTACCTAATATTAAAATATATTAAAAAACATGAACACACACAATATGATATCACTATTTCAACATTCTAAGTCTGAAATAAGTCAAATAACAACAATAAAATGTCATAATACAAATCTTAACCATACATAAACAACCAAAAGTCGAAAACACATAAGTCCACAAATCAAAAACATAAAACAAGATCTAAATTAATCAATCAAAGTCCAATCCTCCAACAAATGCATGTGCATCATCATCATCTTCATTTTCTTCAAGCTCATCCTCTTCATTTGATGATAAGGGTTCTTCAATATTCACATCATCAAAGACCAAATCCTCAAGGTCATTTAAAGTTGGATTGGTTGAATCTCCAACTAGTTCAACATTTCCACCATCATCCACATTTTCATTTTCATCCCTAAGTGGTGGTTGGACATTCTCTCCATTAAAAATAGCATCTCCTTCCTCAGTTATCCACTCATCATCAGAATGAAGTTCATCAAAAGGAATAACAAGATTTCTTTTCACTTGTTTACTCTTTAGCTTCAAGTTATACATCACATAAACCAAATCATTCATCTTCCTTTGATGCAAGCGATTTCTTCTCTTTGTATGAACCTAGAAAATAGAACACAAAAACCAAAATTTCAAGATTACCTATAAGGCTAAAACTCTAATTTCTAAACATTAAAAATTAACAACTAAAAACAAAGACATTAATTCAATTACCATTTCAAATGAACTCCAGTTACGCTCACATCCAGAAGAGCTACAAGTTAAGCTTAGTACAGGGATTGCAAACTTCTTTAACTCTGGACATCCATCCCCATAGAAGTCCCACCATTCTGCAGGAAGCATAATCTTCCTACTAGCCACTGCAGTATCAAGACCAAACAACCCTCTAGCATAATGAAATTCAGCAAGTTGCGTACCAATCTTGCTCCTCTCATTCAAGTCACTCACCAACCTTGTCATACAATTGTATAACCCTTGTTTAACCTCAACATCATCATCTCTAAAATTAGGGTCATAATGGAAATGGGGATTGAGGTAATATGCAGCTGCATGTAAGGGTCTATGGAGTTGTTTATCCCACCTTTCATCAATAATATTCCATACAGGTTCATAACTATAAATATGAAATAAATGCAAGTTAGGAATATTGCCATTATCATATACTAGAAACATGAGTACATAACTATACTAATTTACTAAATAAGATCATTAAATTTCAATAGAAATATAGTTTAGAACTAAGAAAAGTTTACCTTTTCTTAACATTGCCGAAGTTGATTTTTATCTTTTCCTTGGCACAATCCATCCCATCATATATAAAACCCATGGCAGGTTTTTCATCAGAATCCACCAAGCGAAGGACAGTCATAAGAGGAACAACGGCTTTGAGACATATGATTATGTTCTTCCATAGACGACTATCTAAAGCCATGCCTTCCACCTTTCTTCCCTCCGGTGTAGAGGAAAACTTACTTAATTTCCACTCATTTGAACTAAACATACACATCAATGATGCTTTATTATCATTGAGACAAGATAGAGTTAAATAAGCAGTAGCAAATCTAGTTATACCGGGCCTAACCAAGTCCCTCCCCTTAGTGAACTTCTTCAACATGCTAATGAGCATTGTTCTACAGTATATGTAGGTGGTAATCTTTCTTCCTTTCTTGATAGTCACTTCATGAACCTTTAGCTTCTTCTCAAAATCCTCAAAAATCAAATCAATACAGTGAGCAGCACATGGAGTCCAATACAAATTCTTCCGTGTCTGCATTAACATTTCACCTGCTGCCTTGTAATTTGCAGCATTGTCTGTGACAACTTGGACCACATTCTCTTCTCCTACATAATTGACAACATCATCCAACATTTTAAAAACTTTATCAGCTATTTTAGAGATGTCAGATGTGTCTAATGAATATAGGAAGACTGTCCCCTTAGGACTATTGATCAAAAAGTTACAAATTGATCGCCTCTTCTTATCTGTCCATCCATCAGACATGATTGAACAACCATTCCTCTTCCATTCCTTCTTAAACTCTTCAAGCATTGAATCAGTTTCAATCACAGTTTGTTTCAAAAGCTTCTCCCTCACATCATGATAAGAAGGGGGTTTATAACCAATTCCATATCTCCCTATCATCTCACACATCTTTATAAACTCTACATTTTTAATGGAATTGAAGGGAATGGCACTTGTGTAAAAATACCTTGCAACTTGTTGATCAACTTGGTCCTTGTAGTCTTTTTTCATCATTTGGTTTAATGTTATTTGAACTCCAGCACCACCAACTCCTTTTCCTTTTGTCAAAGCCCTCATGTCCATCTCTTTTTGTATGTCATCTTCCTCATCAATATCAACCAATCTCTTTTTCCTCATTGATGTCTCTTTAGCCTCCGCAACAATTTTCATCATTAGAATTTTAACTTCTTCTGGTACCATTGCACATGGTTCAGAATCTTCTCTAGTACCAGCAAGGCCCTACTGATAGTTTTTGTGCAATAGTTGTACTTCACCTTTTTGCCATTGCCTAGAACATCTGTCCCATGCTTCCAACCCATGTCAGTCCTATTTCCATGGGCATTTTTCCTTGCTCTGGAAGAAGAAATGCATTGCTTGAAGACTTTGAGCCACCACCGATTTCAGACATCTTGCAATTATAGGAGTGAGAACTGAGAAGTAACACTCACGAATTCACGATGACGCTGGAAGCTGCAATGAGGCGTTCGTATGCGGCAGAAGCTGCAATGAGGCGTTCGTATACGGCGGTGTTCGATTGCGGCACCGTTCGCAGCGGCGGAGACGTGCGCTCGTAGCGGCGGAGACGTGCGTTCGCAACGGCGGAGACGTGCGTTCGCAGCGGCGGAGACGTGCGTTCGCAGCGGCGGAGACGTGCGTTCGCAGCGGCGGAGACGTGCGTTCGCAGCGGTGGAGATGCGCGTTCGTTGAGGTGGAGATGCGCGTTCATTGAGGCGGAGCTACGCGTTCGTTGAGGCGGAGCTGCGCGTTCATTAAGGCGGAGCTGTGCATTCGTTGAGGCAGAGATGGGTGTTCCAATGGTGCGGAGGGAGACTCAAAAATGTGAGAATGGTGGAGGAAGCTCGCGTGCAGGGAAACTGGTGTTCTCACTAACTAACCCTAGGCAAAAACGACGTCGTTTTGGGCCATTTAGGGGTAAAAAAAATGTAACCAGACTCGTGGACTCGGGCTCAAACTCGCGATTCTGACCGAGTCTACCCGAGTCTACCCGAGTCTACCCGAGTCTACCCAAAAACGATTCTACAAGCGAGTTAACCAGTTTTGCTCCTCTAGAATCGTAAACTCGTCCGAGTCTACGAGTTGACTCGCGAGTTTGACAACCATGTCCCCAAGGATTGATCCCCAAATCTTTTACACTAGGGGGCCTTCCCTGGCAGTGTATTCCATATCGTACCCTTAAAAACATTTATGCAAATGATGCATGTCAATCAAGACTCTATGCATTCTCATATCACATTATCATGTCTCATTATCATATCACATCGTCATGTGTCTCACTATCATATCACATCGTCATGTCTCATTATCATATCACATCATCATGTCTCATCATCATATCACATCATCATATTCACATAGTCTCTACAGAGCACTCAAAATCATATCAAAACCTGTCTATTTGCGAAATTAAACACATATTCATACATCTCATTCAACAAGGAATACATCCGAATAATCAGAAGATAAAATAGAAAATATTAGAAATATGTCTGTTTCTCATAGGGTTCCCACAGAAACCCATAGAGCACTCTAATTCATATAATAAACATTTAAAATAGTACAATTTACTCATACAATTACCTCTTCAAACAATCTCCTCTTACAATCACCAATGCATTCCCTTAGGGTTTCCCATAGGAACCCATAGAGATCTCAAATCATACATTTATTTACATATAAAAAGAGCAAATAGAAGAAACATATATAATTTGGAAAAAAAAAAAAACCCTTCATAAATAAGCATACAACAAACATAGGATTGGGAGCCAATCCCACTACCCAACATACATTCCCACATCCAGAGCAAGGTTTCTCACTCCCTCCTTACCTCGATAAGCAGGATCTTGCTAGTCTCCTCTTTTGGGTTCCCCTTGGTCTTCAGAGAGTGTAGAAGAAAAACATATCAGAAGTGAAAAAAATGTCCTTTCAGGAGTGTCAGAGCATGCTATTTATAGGCATCAAGAGTCGCCATAAAGGCCCGTTTTAAATCCGGAATGGCCCGTTCTGGACTAGTTCGTCATGCGTAAATTTCACATTCAGAACGGCCAGTTCCAAAACTAGAACGGCCCGTTCTGAAATCACATTTTACCTATAACGTCAATATCTGGAACGACATGTTCCCAAATCGGAACGGCTCATTCTGGCTTCGCATTTTACTCATAGAATCATGTGTTGAAACAACTCGTTCCAATCTAGTCTTTATAGGCCATTTTAGTAGTCTAGAATGGCCCGTTCCAGTTTGAGAACGGCCCGTTTTGGGCTACTAAAAATTAAAATATTATCCAAAAATAATTTTCATAAATATTTATTATTAAAATACTAATAATTATTAAAAACTTTTAAAATATCCTATAAAACCCATTAAAAATAACTATAAGAAAATAATCTCCATAAATATAAAAATAAATAATAATTAACCATTATACTAGTAGAAAATTCGGGATGTTACAATACTAATGTCACAGTTCACATGTTCACTTTTCACATTTTCACATTATATTCACATAGTCTTATACAAGGAACTTCTCACAGTCATATACATCAAAATAGCACATAAACGATACCAGGAAATTATCCAACATCATACACATTCAATTCGTAATTCATAACATACGAAGCATAAAGGTCATAGACTTAACTTCATGATTTCACACATTTTTTACAACCAACCAGTTAATATAATATTTCAATCAGTCAAAGCACTTCAAATATTACCCAAAACACGAAGCCATCATCAATTTTACATATAATGCCTCAAAACTCATCCAAAGATCATATCCCTAATTTCACTTCATACGATTTCCCACAGGAACCCACAAAGCACTCTAATTCATATCAAAACTTGTCTATTTTCAAAATTAATCGCATATTCAAATTCAGCAACCATCAAGGAACACAACAAAATACTCAAACGCGAAAACAAAAAACATTTGAAAAGTGCTTGTTTCTAAGAACATGCATCAGGCAAAGAATATGGGGCCAATTCTGCTATCAAACATATCCAATATCAAAATTAAACACATATTCATACTCATAATCATATAAGGAACACAACAGAATAGTCAAAAAGCAAAATAGAAAATATTCATAAAGTGTTTGTTTCCATATGCATACATCGTGATTGAGGGTCAATCCTGCTAGCAAACATATCCAGTTTGAAAATTAAACACACATTCATGCTCAACATTCATCAAGGAACACAACAAAAAACTCAAAAAGCCAAAACATAAAATATTCAAAATTTTCCTGTTTCTCATAGGGTTTCCCTCGGAACTCACATAGCACTCAAATTCATATAAAAAATTATCTATTCTTGAAATTGAACACATATTCACACTTAGAATCACACAAGGAACACAATAGAATAATCAGAAAGCAAAATAGAAAACTTTTATAAAGTGTCTGTTTCTATACACATACATCAGGTAAGGGATTGGGGGTCAATCCGACTACCTAACAATTATTCTCACACCCCCGAGTGAGGTTTTCCACTCCCCCCTTACCTTGATGAGTAGAGGATGAATCACGAGCAGAATCTAGTTGGTCTTCTTCTCCGAGGATGAGCGTAATTAAATATGTGAAAATAACTTGTAACTTCTGAGAACTTCCTTAACCCCTTTTTTTCTCAATTAATAAAATAAATAATAATAATTAACCATTTACCAAAACATCATTCCTTCATTCCCTTTCTCATAAAATAATTAAAAATAATCAAAATACACTTTTTCTTTTTAATACAAAATATCATATGCTTAACTTTAATAAAATACATTTCATAAAAACCTGTCTCATATCAAATAATCAAATATTAATTAAAAATATGCTTTATATTAAAATAGAGCTCACATAAAATAGATAAATAATATAAAATATACTTCTCCCTTTTCTAAAAAAAAATAATGTTTTGTATAAAAAATAAATAAATCTCATACCAAATAGCTAAATAATATTAAAAATCCTTCTAAGAAACACATTAAAACATTAAATTAAATACTACCATATTATTAATATTGTAACAACCCAATTTTCACAGATTGTTTGAGAGCCCAATTTTCACTGAGCCAAGAGCCCAATTAAGGTGGTTTAGTAGCCCGGAACGGGCCGTTCCAAATTACTAAATAAACCTACTTTTGGTAGACCGGAACGAGCCGTTTCAGATTTGGAACGGGCCGTTCCAAACCATAAAATTTGTCTATGATTCTTAGTTGGGAATGGGTCGTTCCTAGCTGGAACGGGGCGTTCTGGATTTCAGAAATGACCTTTGAACCTTATTGAGAACGGGTCATTCCGGTTTCGGAACAGGCCATTCCAAAATATGACCGTTGAGAGTTTTAATGCAAACTCTAGAACAGGCTGTTTTGGTTTGAGAACGGGTCGTTCTGGATGTAAATTTTACACATGACGTGAGATTTCAGAACGGGCCATTCCGGATTTGAAACAGGCCGTTCCGCGAATCCTGATGCCTTTAAATTGAGTACTCTGGCACTCCTAAAATCATATTTTTCAGTTCTGACTTCTTTCAGTTCTGACTTCTTTCTTCTACATTCTCTTTTTTCCCTTCTACACTCTCTGAAGATTGAGGGGCACTTAGAGGAGGAGACCAAGAGATCTCTGTTTTAGTTTCAACTTCTATTTATTAATCAGGTACAGGGGAAAAGGGAATTATTTATATGTAGAGTTACATGAGGGAATTGGGTAGAGGAAGAGTCCCTTAGGATTATGAGTAATTTTATAATTATTTCTGTTTGGAGAATTATTGGTCTTATGTGATTCTGTATATATTTAGGACTTCGAATATATGATTAATTTGTAAAAATGATGCTCTGGGAGAGAGAACGAAATTATAGAAAAGTGCCTGTAAGTTAGGTTTTGGAAAAATTGGATTATTTTTGTTTGAGAAATTGATGATCCCATTAGATTCTGTATGTATTGAGGATTAGAAATCTATATTTAATTTGTAAGAATGATGATCTGAGAGGGAGAACGAAACTGTAGAAAAGTGTTTGTGAGTTAGGTTTTGGAATAATTGGGGGTTTTACTGTTTATGTTAAAATTATATTAAATTGATAATTCCATTGATTATTATATTAAATTGATAATTCCATTGATTATTATATTAATTTATGAATGTTATTGTTATATTACTTGATAAGATTTGATGATCTAGATGTGAATTGCTTGAGGGGTGTGTAAACCCTTATTTTGTTGGACTTATCTGTTGTGTATGTGATATAGAATTGTGTATGTGATATGGAATTGAGCTATGAGATGAGATGTTATATGGATGTAAATATGATTGTGATTGTGGTTCCTCACACTAATGACCAGGGATGAGACGAACCTTGAGTAGTGATGCTTCAAGGACGAGCGTGCTCCTGGCATGATGTGGGATGAGTGAGGCAATTAACACGCATCACTTATGTCAAATATGGCAGCCCTGACATAGGGTTAATTGCAAGACTTGTGTGGATTGTAATGTGATTATGGTTCCTCACACTAATGACCAGCGATGAGACGAACCTTGGGTAAGTGATGCTACAAGGAGGAGCGTGCCCCTGGCATGGTGTGGGATGAGTGAGGCAATTAACCCGTATCACTTGTGTCAATTGTGGCGTGGCCTTGACATAGTGTTAATTGTAAGATTTATGTGGATTGTGATGGATTGATGTAATTGTGAATTGAGATGTGAAAATGATGAATGATTGATAAATTATGATATATATAAATGCTTGTAAATAACATTTCAAGTTATGATGAGTTGTTGTTGTGGATTTCCTTGTGTGCTTTATAGATAAATGTTTTCTTTTCTCACCGTACAATTTGTGGATGTTTTAGGTGAGGAAGATTCGGCTTTGAGTGGCATCTAGAATGTCAACTGTTGAGTTGTGGGTGTGCTCTGATATTGTGACATCGGGGCAGAAAATTCTAGGATATGGAATTTTTATATGGATTTAGAGTTGTATTTATTTTAAAAATAATTTGTAAACTCTCAAGTTTTACTTTCTAAATTTCATTTTTAATTATTTTGGTTATTTATGAAGGTTTTATGTGAACCTTTTTTACCAACGTTAAATATTTTATTCTTTAATTTATTTACAAGATTTATTTATATATGTGTTGGGGTAGTAAGGGTGTCACAAATATAATTTTATGAAAATCGGGGTACCACATGATGAGGAGGAGGAGAATGGTACCACATGCATTTAGAGTTAGAAGCATACATATCATGAGTCTTAATTGATGAATATGATGTATTTGTGATCAATGGAATGATGGGGATAATGCAATGTAATGTGTTAACTTGTTATTTATATTATATGAGAGGAATTGATGAAAGACTACATATATGATGCATTTGTTGTAAGAATTATGTGTGAGTATCCTTATGCTTTGTATATGTTGTGATGGATGAGATGTATTTTGACTTCCTGTGTTTGTATATTTGTGTTTGGATTGAACGTCAATTATAGGAATAAAGTAGGTACGAGAAGATGGGTTTAAAAGAGGAGAATAATAAAGAGGGAGGGATATTGCTCTAATTATGTGACATAGGGGCTAAGTTTTAAGATAAATGATTGTTTTAAGTTGAGTTTCTTTTTAAGTTTGTATTATTGTTAGAACTTATTCGATTTAAAAGGTTTTCTTAGTTTGGATTAAACAATGCTTAATGAGTTTTCTATGGTTTAAATAATGGTTAAGGGTATGAACCCTTTTATAAGTTTTGTGAGGAGAAATATTATAGATATTTTATTCCAAAAAAAAGTTATTTTTTATTTATTAAATCTTTTGGGGTAGAGAAGGGTGTCACAACAAAAATTACTAAGGAATTAGGATTTTCCTTAAACAACCTATAATCTCTCATCAAAGAAATTAGGATTTAAATATAATTATGAACTGTCGAATTAACTATTTATTTACAATATAGAATGAAAAATTAACAAATTTTACATAAGAAAAGTTAGTTAATCAATCTTTGATATTCTTCTTATAAATTCAAATTCAACATAATTTATTGTGTTACTTTATTTTCATTAAATTTAAATATTTCTTCTTGAACAAATTCAAATTTTCATAAAATTATTTGTTCAATACTAAAATTATATTATAAAATTATAAACTCAAATCCTTGTGGATTTGATAACTTGAACTTCTGTTCAATTTAATATCTATGATAATTGGTATACTTGTACAATGTATATTACCATACCCATTAATAAATGAGGGCGAGGATAGATATCAAGATACTTGCCACGTGGATACTTGTTAAAATTAGTTATAATAAAATTATTAAATACCTTTATTTAAATATATAACATATGTTGAGTGAAAATATGATAATAGTTACATTTCTTTTATTTTTACTTGTTAGATTAAAATATTATAATTTTAACTTTTACTTTGGACTTGTGGAATTGAATTATTTTAGTTTATTGAATTTTTTTTAAACTTTTGGTATTGAAGTACTTTAACAATTAAATTTAGTTTTTAAATTGAAGAATTTTGATTAATAAGCTTGTGTATAATATTTGAATAATTTAATTTTTAGATTTTAAATTATTATTTTCAAAGAAATTATTAGAATAAATAAAAATTGTCACTAAAATGTTTGTTTTAATTATTTACAATTTGTAATGAATATCTACGATACCCATGGATACTCACACATATTGAAAAAATTTGTGGGTATATTTACTTAATGGTTGTGGATACAGGGACATGTATGAGGCGAATATTTATCTAACGGTGTAGATAGTGGCCAGATGACTACTACTTGTACCCACCCCACCCAATTGACATCCCCAACAAAGAGTACAAGTTGCTCTCTATGGCTTTAACGTTAGGCATGTGGAGTAGTCCACATTGGGCATGGGAGTTTCAAGGGACTCTTTGAGATAAATTTGATGGGTGTGCACAATGTCATGTCAAGCACAATGCATAGAATAGTGAAGTGTGATTTGTATGATTGCAATTGTAATGAAAAGGTTATCCTTAAGTTATTTGGTGTGTGATGAGAACCTTTGTTTTAATTGTTGGTTTAATGTGATGTGTGAAGTAAAGTGTTACGATGAATGCGACTGGATTGATATGTGATATGTGTAATTTAAACGACATGAGCGTTGTGTGGTTATAATGGTGAGTGTGAGAGTCACAATGGTAATTTGATTTACTCTTTAAGTGTCTAATCTTGGAGATGGTTTGAGAAACTTATATTAATAGTTAAGAAAGAGAAAGGATGAGAAGGGGTATTTCTGAATAAGTTATGATGAATATACAAAATTATGTTTGTAAGATCTTGTACTTGAGGCTTTGTGCTTGTATGTAATATGAGATGTTTCCATGTAATACAAATAATATGAAATATTTATGTGTAGCATGAGAAATTTAAGTGGTAGGAGATGATTATAATTATGTGATATGGGATGGTTGTACGTAATGTGATGAGATGTTGATATTTGACTTGGGAATGTTGTGTGCAACATTTGAGACATTGGTTAATGATGAGATGTTAGACAATGATAATGTATGATATGAGAATGAAACAATGACGATGTGTATGCATGAGATTTACAAGATGGTGAGTCGTACGCATGATATTAACCTTAAGAGGATGTGTTAAGTCAATGAGATGAGTATGAGTTGAGTTCATGAGATAAAGTGTTGAACAGAGTCTGGTATATGGAGCATCCATCATGAGTAATCGCCTTATGGCTATGAGTAATTGCCTTTGGGCCATGAGTATTCTCCTTTAGGCCATAAGCACTCACCTTCTGGCCATGAGTAATTGTCTTTAGGTCATAAGGATAAGCCTTTGAGCCAAGAGTAGAGTTTTTGGATCTTGAGTTATGAAGTACTTACGTGCATAAAGTTTTAGAGCGTTTAGGTTGTCAGATTATCATTACCTAAAATATTAATTGATGGAAATCATTAGGTTGAGAACGAGGAGTTTGAGCCTATTAATATGAATGTATTGATATTAAGGTTGTCAGATTAGAATTACCTGAAATATTAATTTATATGGCGTATGGAATATTACTTTTGCCTAACATATATCTATGTATAAGTATGTTAGAGTGAGATAATTCACACTCCCTTTTGTTATTATTGTTGTTGTTGTTGTGTTCCTATGTGTGTATTGCATGTGAGGATCATCGTGAGGATGATTTTCATAAAGAGGCATGTTCCTTGTGATATGCTATGGGTCGAGTTCAGATAGGATGTTGTAACACTCTATCTTTTTTTATAATAATATTATTAATATTATTATATTATAGTCAGAAGTATTATTTAATTTTACAAGAGTGGAATTATTTCATTATATTTATTTATTTTAATGGATGGAGGGAAATGGGTCGGGTTGACCCAATTCAGTGGGCTTTTAAGAGAGGGATTGGGCAGAGTTAACTCATCTGTCTCATTTGGCGTTCTGAAGGATTAAGAGAGAAAAGGAAGAGAAAAATGGAGCTCGGAGGAGAAGTGCTCATAATCATCTCAAACTACATCAGACTAATCTTATCAACATAATAAGGTAAGGGAGGGAAATGAGTGATTCATGTGTGGGATTACAAGAGAGAATAGGTAGTGGAAGAAATCCCTAAGTTCTTAAGACTCTTCTATTTCTTTTCTGAAATTAAATTTGATGATCCAATTAGGTTCAAAACTGAACTATGAACTTGTTTATTGTATTATTTGGTGAAATTAACATTCTGATAGATGATTGAATCCCTTTGGAATGTCTCTATGGGTTAGGGTTTCATGAGGAATTTGGGTATTGTTAATTGATATGTGATTTCATGAAATTAATGTTCTATGATGTGTTTTTTTTTGGAAAAATAAGTGTTTTTGACTGATTGAATTAGTAAAAGGATGATTGTATGATAGATATTGAGTTTTAGGGATGTTTTGTTCGTACTATTTTCTGGAAAATGCATTGGCACCGCGGGCTTGAGTCCTTGGCACCGAGATTGCATTCATACTGATGAATTTGAAGCCCAAAAAGGGTTAAGCCAGCCGTAGAACGTTTCATGCCGGGCGTGACCACCTTGGGGGAGTCTCTATTCTCCTTTAGTGTTGGGCGTCATTCCTCGACGTCGGGCATGAGAGATGCCTAGTGCTCTCTATGGTCCCTTAGCATCAGGCGTGATTCCCTAACATCGAGCATGGGAGACACTTGGTGCTCTTTGTGGTTCCTTAGCGCCAGACAAAATTATAATTTTGCTGAGCATGAAAATATGTGAGTGCTCTCTATTGTGGCTTAAAGTTGAGCGTAGCTTGGTGAAGCCCGACGTAGTCTATAAATATGCTATGTGTATTGATGTGTTTGATGGTAATTGTGAGTTGTGTGGTGTCCATAGATGACTATTGTATGATTAAGTATGAATGGTGTGTGTTTGGATGAATTGATGTTCGAATGTGGTTTAATGTGGCTTATTATTATTAATTGTCCATTGGCATGGACAGAAAGGATAAAAGTATAAGGTGACATGGCATGAGCATTACTGCATCTTGCATACACATTTACCCTTGTCATAAGTGGTGATTAATAGGGGATGTATCTTTACACACTGGCCATAAGTGGTGATTAACAGTGTGACACTGGTCATAAGTGATGTAAACGGTGTGGGATGCATTATTTATACATTGGTCATAAGTGATGATTAACGGTGTGACATCGATCATAAATTATGTAAATGGTGTGGCCATGGATGGCGGTGCCTAAGGAGATTGATGAGGTTCACCCATTGTGCGACGCTTTGAATTGATGCTTATTAGGAGGTTGCATTGTATATGCATTGATGTGAGCATGAACATGACATATGAGTTGTATGATGATATGATTGTCGTGATAATACGTGATGGATTTGTGCAATGATGACATTATTGTGATTGAAATGTATGTGGGTTGACTATATATTGGGTGGAATTCTTTTCTTGTGTTTTGCATATGAATGCTTATTTTTCTCACTCATCTCATTGTGGTATATTTTAGGTAATGGCTTAAGTGATGAGGTCGGCACTCAAGGTGTCAAGAGCTGAAGTAATGGGTTTGCTCTGATAATATGACATTGAGACAACAGGATTAGAATATGAGTTTATGAATTATTTTGATTTACTATTTCTTCCTTGTTAGATACAATTGCAAATCTTATGCTTTATGATTTTGTTTTAATTCGTTTGGATGCTTAGAGACAATTTTTATGTGAACCTATTTTACCTACAAATTTCTAATTGAATTTTATTCTTTTCAATTGTATTATCTATTGATGTAGAATGGGTGTCACAGATGTGACATTGAGGTCCTTAGATGAGGATCTTTATTACATAGAATTTCTTATTATAATTATGGATCATGTAACTACTTTTTGACCTATAGTAGTTTTATTATTAACCACAAAGTTATTTTGTTAAATTTTGTTTTTCTTTTGTTTAAGTATATGATTTTAAGCGTGGATATGAATATCATTTCCTTTATCCATGGAGATGTTTTTATGAATAGTTTCATTTTATATTAAAATTTCTTCAAAACGATTAGAGTTTATTTATTAACTATTATGAGTATTGATGCGCAAGGTAGAGGGTATCACACAATACTCAAACTTTTGTTTATTTTAGTACCTATGACAATTGATGCCCTTGTCAAATGTCTAATAGTTTCTAAATATGTCCTCGTTAAAGAATAATTCCTAAAAGTGTTATTATCAAATATATATGAATATAAATAATATGTTTTATAAACATAGAGGATAAATTCTCTCTTTATATAAATTAGAATAATTATATTAAAAGAGAGCATTTTTAATAACCATTTTTCATCGAAAGTGTATTTAATGACTTTTCTTCAACGAGAAAAAGTAAAGATTTTTTTATAACCTTTTATCCCTTTCAATTTATCATTTTTATTACTAAATTGAATTTTAATAATTTTAAATAATTTCTCAATATTTAAAAAAATCATAATATTAATAATTTACAATAAACATAAAATATGATTTATAAGTTAAAATATTAGTTTATTTATAAATTTTAATTGCATAATAATTTATATTTTCAAAGTTAACTATTTAATATAAATTTGAACGATTACTATGTATATTATACAAAATAAAATACTAGTAATATATAAATTAGAATTACAATTTTGAACTAAAGTCTTTTTAAGAATTACTATTCTATTAGAGTAATTTTTAAGTTTTGATTTTCAGCTAAATTTCGTAAAAAAAATAATAATTAACATGGTATATATTGTAATTTATCATTTACATATTTATTTCTAAATTTAAATTTTTCTATTTTGAAAAATATTAAAAATTAAAAATAACATTATATCATAGTATATAATATTGATCATAAATTTTAATATAATTTATATTCAAAATTACGTATTTATTATATATTTGAATTATGATATAATCTATATGTTTAAATATATTTCTTTATTATAAATTTTATTTTTTAAAAATATTTATTTTGTGTATTATATAAACTAAAATACTAGTGATTATTCATATTTTCTTTCCTTTTTTAGATTAAATTATTAAATAGATCTTTAAACTATAAAGAATTTTTCAAATAATTCATTAAAAAATATTTTTTAAAATTAAAAGGTTAATTTCTGTAAGTAAATTTTTACATTTCAAAATTGTGAGAAAGTAACAATTTGTAACATTAAAAATTTTGATATTATCATGACTCATGATATTTTTTTCCTATTTAACAAACCACTATTTATGGAAAATCAAATCAATTTTAGTTGCAACAATAATTTCAAATTTGGATTCTAAGTAATATGACAATGCCTCAATGCGATTTCAGTAATAACTAGCCAATTATTATCGTTTGTTTCATCTCAAGAAACAACGCGGAAAGTATCAAGTTGGATTCCAAGATAATCAATTTCAGATCTCAAGAGATTTGACTATGGATCCTATAATTCCAATTTGCTTTCTTCGTCACTTGCTGTCAATTTTGAGTTAAAATGAAAAACCCTAGAGAATTGCCTCTGATACTCACAGTTCAGGTATTAACAACATTTATTGTTACTAGTTTTCATTATGCATGTATTTAGCCTTATGATGATGTTTAATTTGTGTCTCTTATGATAAGAATTTGGGTTCACACACTCGATTTTGTTTCTCTATTATTAAATATACTGCACCTTTGTTACACAGATAATGAAATATGAGTTCTCTATACAATTATCATATATAGCACTTTTTGGGTCCATCTTTAATATGTATTTGACTATGAAAAGGTTTAAAAAAATCACTTGGGACTGGGATTTTGGTTACAATGTCAAGGTTTTTGAACTACTGTAAATTACAACCAACCACATTTCTTCATCAATGTGGCAACGTTGACCAAATTTGCTTGAAATTTACTACAATCATATTGAAATTGTGGCTAGACCTCAAATTAAAACCTTGACTAGTGACATATGTGTTGCTTCTTTTATTGAGCCAAAAGTTGATGTTTCGAAGGTGGAACTACGTTGTGGTAGGAACAAAACATTTTAATTGAAACAAGGAACATTATCAATGTATGTATAGAAGGTTCTTAGTTTTTGCAGATTTTATAATTTAATTTTTATTTATTTATTAATTGATTTAAGAAATTCCAAAACATTGACTGAAATCATTTGGTTTAGGTAAACCAATCAAAATTCTTTTAGCCCGAACATAATCAAACCAATAAATTTTGATGTATTTTTCCTAAACCCAAATCAACTTGACCTAAGCCCATGATGTTGTGGATTGTTGAAGTTTGGGTTGTTGTTTTGTCAACATGTGAAACATGCATATATTTTTTCACATCTCACATATGATATATTTTCTTGTAATTATATTTTGAGTGCACTAGTGAAATCTGGTGTAGAAAAGATGTTACAAAAGTTATAGGCAAGATTGTGGATGAATATGTAACTTGGTATTGTTTTACAATTTACATATCTCAATGTCATTTCATGAACCATTGTGCTTAGATTAAAAGTTCTCAAATTTGTGTCCAATTGTTGGAAGCTAATGTGTTATCTGATGTCTTTGTTAATAACATATTGATAGACATATATGGGAAATGTGGCCAATTTTTAAATGCAAGAAAACTTTTTAATGGATTGCAAAATTAAAATATGGTTGCATAAACAGTCATTTGCTTAATTTCGAAGTGAACATTTTGAAGAAGAAAAATTAAATATATTTACAAGGATGAAGCTAGAGGATTTCTACCAAATCATAACATTGTTGTAGTTCTGCTAAATGTTTATGCATGTTTGGAGGCTCAAAGACTTAGTGTTATTACATGCTCAAGTAGTCAAATCATGTTTTAAAAATCATGACATTGTGGAAAATGATTTGATTAATATGTATTCCAATAGTGAAAATATTGATTCTATGTACAATGTATTCTCAAACACGGTATATAGATATGTGATTACTTGGAATGCTATGACATGTATTCATTCCCATCGTAGACTTGGCAAACAAGTTTTACTAGTGTTCTAAGACATGATATGTGATAATAAACTTCTAAATTATATAAACTTTATTGGGGTTATTCTTGCTTGTGCTTATTTGGATCTTGTACAAGAAAGTTCTATGTTTTTTATAAAATAATGAAAACATGCCACATTCCCCCTAGACTAGAGCACTACCATGTATGGTTTCATAGTTATGCAAAGTTGGTCGTCTTGATGAGGTTGAAAACTTTATGAAGACAACATAAGTTAATTATGTTGGATGTTGACGCTTGATGTACTTTGCTTAATCCATGCCATGTTCATCAAAACTATGGTATAGGTAAACAAATTATAAAATGTCACACAAATAAACTCTTAATGGTTAGAAAACATATACATTGTTATTAAATATGTATGCCAAAGGAAAGGAGGTGGGATAAAGTAGTGAAGATTCGAAAATGATTAGGCAAAAAAAACATTACAAGGAATCTAGGGTAAGTTGGCTAAATATAAAAAATGATAACCATGTTTTCTATTAGAAGAAAACAATCATCCAAAGTATTTCTATATTTATGAGAAAGTCCAACAATTATCTATGATAATTAAGTCATTGGGTTATCTACCTAGTATATAATTAATTGTGTTGCATGATATGGAAGGTGAACAATAGGAAAATTATTGTAGATATCACTATGAAAAGTTTTCCTTAGTATATGGCCTAAAAAAATACATTACCAACACATATTTGCATAGTTAAAAACCTTGGGATGTATGATGATTGTAGCACCATCATAAAATTGATACCAAAGGTCACAAACAAGTTAATATTTTGTCAAAGATGTTAATCATTTTCTAGAGTTACTCTATACTTGCAATAACCATAGTAACAATGTGATAAAATTCTTAATTATTTTTGTTTGAAGTGATCATGGCACTTTCTATTGAATAAAAGAATTATGCATCATATCAACATTAGCTAAAGCTTCAAGATATTAGTTGTAGTCCATTGATGTCAATCAAACATGGATGTGTATCAACAACAATGACGAATGGTGGATATATAGAGGGTAACCTTGCATGTGAAGTTATCACCTAATGTAATTAGGTGACTAATGTACACATCATTAGCTTCTACAAACAAAAATATTATTTCATATTTTCAAAATTTTAACATGTGACTCATAAGGCAACCTTACTATTGTGTCAAGGTTCACCCTTACATAACGTCTGATTCGAGGGGAAGAAAGGGAACAAAATCCTTCCTAACCTAATTTTAGCTACTCTTTGATATTGGGGGGATTTGGAGGGGGAGAGATTAATACAATATCTTTATATTTATGTTATTAAATTTAAAATTATAAGAATAGAAAGGTAAATTAGTTTTTAAAATCCATCTCCTCCCCTTATGAACCAAACAAGAAAAAGGTTACCTTTCTCTTCTCTTCTATTCCTCCTAACCAAACAAAATTTTTAGCACCTTCCCTCCCTTCCCTTCTATCCCCTCCATTAAAATCTTTTTTCTCCCGCTCCTCCTTTAAACCAAACAGACCCTTAACCAATATACATACATACATCCATCCATTCATATATAGATATATATATATATGTATGTATGTATATAATTTTTAAGATATTTGAATATATTGAAATCAACTACATTTGTATGAATCTAAAAATAATCTCTTTAGGTTAATTGAAAATCATATATGTTTAAATGTTGATTCATAGGAGAAATCTTATCTAATCTTAATTATTTCTCTTACCAATTTCACAATTTGGTTGACTCACAAATGGATAATAAATTGAATTACTAAAAGGTAAAATATATATATATAAAGAAATTGGATTTATATATCATTAAATCATATATGTAAATATAACCATTTTTTAACTTTTTTCTTAGCTTATACACTGATCTCAATATGATGACATTCTACATGTAGAGCTTATGGTTCTTGCAAAGAGACTACATTCTTCTATTTTTAGAATTAGATTGCACAATCTCCATTTCATTATCATCATCAACATTGCTCCAAGATACAAGATTATCTAGTTTTTTTTCAAACACTAAACTTTGCAAATCAACATAAGAAAATCATTTTCTGAGAACACCACATCTATAGATGTCAAGAACATACCCAATTCCAAATAATAAACTCTCCAACCTTTTTTACCATAGGGACATCCCAAGAAAAAACACTATTGTTTGTGAGTTGCAAATTTATCTCCTTTAGAATCTTAGTTATGCACATAGCACAAGCTCCCAAACACGCATAAATGATTGAGAGATAGCGATTTTCTATTTAACATCTCATAAGGATTTTTCCCATTCAAAACAAATCAAGGTGTGTGGTTGATTAAGTATCCTACAATTAGAATAAATTCTACCCAAAACTCAATTGGAAGATGAACTTGAAAGTGTAGAGCACGAGTAACATAAAGGATGTGTCTATGCTTCCTCTATTCTCTTCCATTTTGTCATGGAATTCTAGTATAATATGTTTTATGTATAATACAATGGTTTTGGAAATAGTTATCCATGTATACAAATTTTGTACCATTGTTTTTATGCACAAATTTCACCTCTTAACCAAATAAATGTTCTACCATGTTAATAAATTAATCCATGCATGTAAAAACTTCTTTCTTTACTTCCAAAAGATAAATCCACACAACTCATGAATAATCATCCATAATAGTAAAAAAAAAATATCTAGAACCACAATGAGATATAGATTTATATTGTCCCTATAAGTCACTAATGGATTAATTGAAAACTCTATGATGCTTTATTAGTGTTAATAAGGAAACTTTCTCTACATTGTTTAGCTTATTAGCTCTAAGGAAAACATCATAATCTTTATTCCATAACTCATTACTTTTACTAGAACCAATAATTGTGACCAACTCTACAACCTTATGAGACAGGTGTCCAATAACTTATGCCGCAAATCAAAACATTTCCACCATCAGATTTTATAATGACAACAATAACCATCCCTTATAGGTAGTAGAGACCCTTTATTTGTTCACCTATTCAAGTCATTATCCTTGAGATACGGTTTTTCATAACACATAATTTTTCAATAAAGTTAACCATGTAGTTTAATTCATCAATAAGTTATTTGAAATCATATTGCATTTCAACCTAGGCACATAGAAAACATAGTTTAGTTTTAGAGTATCACTAAGAACCAGAATCCCTTCCCTAGTAGCAAAAATTTTCCTTCCATCTAGAAACCCTATGGGCATTCCAAGATATTTCTCACATCAACAAAGTATTCTACCTTTAATGACATATTTAACAGTGAGCTTTTCAATAGTTCCTAATTTAACATTATTTGATAGATTCACCAATGTTTGTCATTAGTCCACATTAAGTCCACTAAGAGTATACTTATTAACATTTGTTATCATTATGCTTGATTCTATTTTAGCAACATTTGCTTTAGTTAGTATATTGCATCCTTTAGCAGCAAAAGTCTCTCATTTCCATTAAACATGTGTCAAAAGACTTCCTTGATTGTCATTTGTAGTGATGTCATAAGGTGAAATTATTTTCCCTAACATCACTTTATTCTTGTTTCCTTCCTCAATTGTGATTGCAAAGAGATGCATATCAAACCTAGCTTTGGTAATATACGAAGAAGAATTGTAGTGTAATTCTTGCCTTTTCATTATTGTACCAATAGAAAATATATACACGAGTATACAAAAAAAAATTTCCTCAATATATGTTAATTATACTAGAAAAATATGTACGTAAACAAACAATATCATAACAAATCAATCCTAATAATAACAAAACATCATTTCAATATATTCAATACTAAATTAGTTCTTAGGATCATTATGACTTTTGTCTTAGTAGTTTAACTTAAAGTAATATCTCAGTTTTAAACAACTAACAAGTCTCCATTTGTTTTGTATCATTTCTTTGTGTTTCCACTTTCCACTAAAACTTGGGTTATTATTTGTTTTTCTATTGTATAGGGTTCTTGCATTGTACTCATAAAATTGTTATTATTTGGCTAAGATGATTGAATTTTGAACATTGATTTTTTGTCCTAGTAATTCATCTTGTTAATATATACGTTCAGGTTTAGGTTATCTTCTTGGTTGGAGTTCACTTCTGGAAAGTTACATTTCATGTCCGAGTTAGACACACAACTTCCTTCTGCCTTTGGTATGTTGTAGCTTTCAGATAAGTGGTCATAGATTGTCTTGAAAATGATGATATTTAGTCATTTAAGTGGAGACATAGATGATTGGAAACACACATGCACATATATGAATTCTTCCTTACTTGATTAGTTATTCAATCTTCTATAGAATTTTTTTATTGGTATTTTGCTTCATCATGTTCTTATTGTCGTTCTTGTTTTATTTTTTCTTCATATTTTAACCTTTTGTGTAGGTCAACTTAATCTAATCTTAATGGTTTAGATTTGGGATTGAAATTGTTGAGTTTAAATTTTATTTTATTTTCCTTTTTGAAGATGTGATTCAAACCAGATAATAATTTATTTTAATAGATTAAACTTTATTTATCTAACAAACTTGGATAAATTTGCTAAATAGAGCATAACATTGCATGCTTGCATATCTTTGTTTTTTAGATTCACTAGGTTATATTAGTCCTAATGTTTGATTTCTTGTGTCCCTGTTGTAGTTGCTGATGTTCTATTGTGGAAGAGATGGCGAGTTTCCTTAGGTGTCATTGTTCTTGCAACACTTGCTTGGATCCTATTTGAGTGGACCGGATTACCATTTTTAACAATTTGTTCAGATGTCTTATTGGTTTTGATCGTAATATATTTTTTACAGGCAAACTATGCTGCCCTGAGAAATAAGTACAATTAATACTCTTAGATGTGCATTTTTGATATTTTCATCTTTTATAACATTAACAATATCATTTGTATCTTTTTTCTTCATGTAGACAACCCCCAACTTTACCTAAGCTATATGTGTCAGAGGAGATGGTTAATGATGTAGCAGCTTCCTTTCGGGTGAAATTCAATAATGTGCTCCTTATAGCTCATGAAATTACTGTTGGAAACAATTTTATAACTTTTATCAAGGTTAGTTTTATTTTAAGTCATAACATTTTAGAGATTATGGCCTAGGGAAGTATGATCTAAGTAAATAGTAATTTTTAAAAAAATATTATTCTTGTTTTAAAGAAAACAAGTTGCATATGATATTTTATGAAAGAATGTTTTAGTAGAACTAAACTAGGATAACATATAAGTTTGGATAACCATATGAAATAGAAAAGTTGTTATATTATGTTTAGATTAGGCATGGGAATGGGGCAGGGTAGGGACAGGTTTTATGTTTCCCGCCCCGCAAACTTAAATCGCCCCAGCCCCCACCCCAGATACCCATTGGGGGTAAAATCTAGGTACTCTTCCCCATACCCGGCGGGTTTCGGGTTTCCCTGCCCCAGTCCCCGATTTTATCAATCGGGAAAAACTCGAACCCGAATCCAAATCCGATAAACACGAGTTTTTCCCATCCAAATCTGGGCAGGTTCGGGCAAGTACCCACGAGGGCGGGTTAGATTGTCATGCCTAGTTTAATAAATATTTTTTATAGAAACTTATATAAAAAAAATGAAATAAACTTCTCTTATAAGTTAAAATTATCTTATGCAAAAGTTAAAATTAACTTTTTGAATAAGTTAAATGATTTTAGGTACTTCAAACAAACAAAAAATTTGGCCCGTTTAGAAAAACAACTTAATTAAAAAATTTTAAACAAGTTCATAATATATATATATATATATATATATATATATATATATGATTTTACCTACTTCAAAAAAATTAATTTTTTTTGGCTCGTTTAGAAAAACAACTTAATTAAGAATTTTTAAACAAGTTCATAATATATATGTGTGTGTATATATATATATATATGATTTTACCTACTTCAAAAAAATTAATTTTTTTTGGCTCGTTTAGAAAAACAACTTAATTAAGAATTTTTAAACAAGTTCTCAATATATGTGTGTGTGTGCTCGTTTAGAAAAACAACCTAATTATGAATTTTTAAACAAGTTCATAATGTGTGTGTGCGTGTGTGTGTGTTTATAAAACGACACATTTAAAAATTAAAAAAAATTAAAAAAAATCAAATATATACAAAAATAAGTAAAAATAAATAAATAAATAAATAAATTGCATCATGGATATAATAACATTATAAATATAGAAAAAATCAAAATCATAAATCACCAATTATCATTTTTTATTTTCTTGAAGTTACAAATTTAAGTATCATTAATTTTAAATAAAAGAATATCACACTAATCATTTTTACAAAATTAAAAATTTGTCCCATAAAAAATTAACCAATACATGATTAAAATATAAAATTTTAATCACGTTAAAAAATTTTAACCATTAAACAACTAAAGAAACCATAATAAAATAATTATTTAAATTATATAAATATAAGCTTATTTGATTAAATTCTATTTTTTGGTTTAAAACAAAGAAGCTTATAACAAACAAATTTACAAGCAACAAATAATTATAATTTTTTATATAAAAATTAATATTTATACTAATATATTCATGTATTATATGTATAAAAAATATTAAATTCATCAATTCATTGATTATTTTATGAAAATATATAAGAGTTAACATAAATTTAGGAGAAAAAAAGTAAGAAATAGATACAATTCACATGTTTTGGTCCTAGCAAGATTTAGAGGTTAATCTTTTCAATTTTCATAAACTATATTGAACATCATAGGGAGCTTGAGAAAATAAGCTAAAAACTTATTATGAATTAGTCATAAGATAATTTTATAAATTCTTCCAAACATGCTCACAAACACTTATAAAATAAGATAAGTTCAAACAAGTTGTTTATAAGTTCTTTCAAATGGAACCTTTAACTTATCCATAGGTTAATTTTTAGCTTATGGGATAAGCTTATTTTGTATTTTTCATTTCTTTATTCTTTCTACAAGTGTTTCTAGAAAAGCTTATTCAAGTAGAAACTTAGTATCTTCCTTGAACTTTCTTCAAATATATCATTTTATATATCTCTCATTAGCTAGTGATATGATCAAAATAATATGTATATGTATGTATGTATGTATGTATGTATGTATGTATGTATGTATGTATGTATATGCGTGTGTGAATATATATATGTATATATGAAGGGGGGCAATTATCTCTCCATGAGCTAGCTTTTGAAATTGAGTTAAGTCCAACCCTAAACACAAGTTCTAAGGTGGTATTTGAGCCAAACTTTTGTGTTTTCTCTTTAATAGTTGAGGAGTCAATTAGTCATAATAAATCAAGTAGAAATTGCATACAACTAGATGATTCAAGGAGATAATCATCTATCTTGGTTGTCACTTGTCAAAATGTAGAAAAGGATTGCAACTACAAGATTGATGGGGAAAAATCAAGATTAAGACCTAAAATAGCATTAACTATTATCTTTGTTATCCCTTGGGTCTTGAGAGTCAATCATCGTAATTGTTGTAAGGTCTATCGCATCATTCACATCAAATTGTGATCAGACTACTTCTAAATGTCTAATTTTTTAGAATTCATGTCTAAGATGTTTAGTCCTCAGTGTGAAAAAGTTTATTAGAGATTTCACATATACTACTAATATAATCAAAATAGTGTATATAAGTTGAGTGGAGTCCTCACTTCATGAGTTTTCTTTTAAGGTTGAGTTAAACAAAAATTCAAATTCTAATATATCATTATTTTCAATGGTGTTAACAAGCTTGGTCTTTTATGTCATAAATCTTATGGTCTCTTATTATGTTTTATTATACTATAACAATGCAATTTTCACATTTAGAAATGAGATCGTATATTGCATATATGACTTGCTGAAAAATGAACAAATATGATTCAATGTTTGTTATCTATTGTCTACATGACAGGTGGTGGTTTGTTTGTGGCTCTTTTCTACCATTTGTAACATCATCTCCTTCTTCACACTAGTATATATTGGTATGCTTGCTTCACAAGTCCATATATGAAAAGAAATTTGCAATGTCTTTAATTGAGATCATCCTTTTTTTTCATTAATTGTAAATTTTATGCTACATTTAAGGTATTTTACTAAATCTTTTGGCTTTCATTTAATTGCATTTTTCAATGCAATGTAATGTTTTTCAAACTCATATTGCATTTGCATGGTTTTCATTTACCTGATTAGATATTTCCACACATATGATTACTTTAGAATTTGGTTGCATGTGTGTCACTTGTTCTATTTAAATTCATTATCTATTATGTTTTGTTTTGTGAAAAGTCATTTTGAAAATTGATTTTCTTTAACAACAAATGTAAATATTTCATGTCTCACTACAAGTTGGTTATGTGTGGTGTAGGGATTAAATTATACTTATACTGATTATTACATTATGATTGATCTTATACAAAATGTGATTTTTATCAATCTAACCATTGAATTGTAACTATATACTATCTTGATTACTTATAAGAAATTTTATCAAAACTAAAAATCAAAAAATCTTGAGCATTTGTTATCTTTTGACTTATTTATTTATTTTTGTTTATTCCTCATTAATGGTGACAGGAACTCTCATGATGATTACTATCCCTGCATTGTACAACAAACATTGTCAATCTTCAAAGCATTATACAGTAGTAGACGAAAGTGCTTTCAATGGACTGACCCATTATATATCAAAGGACAAAGAGACATGATTTTCAAAGTTGTTCGACACAATTCATTTTTGTTTTGAAAAAATTCACTACTCAATTATTTTATTTTGTTGGTTAAATTTGTCAGGTCCTTGTTTCATTTGTATAAGGGACAATTTAGAAGTTTGAGGATTTTGAATTTATATTTTTCAATCATTTTCTTATATATGTTGAAAAATTTTATACAGGTTAATTATACTGATGACAAATACAGGTCACAAATTGTCAAAACTAAATATTTGACAAATAACTATCTCTTAATAATAAATAAATTATAATAAATATATAAAATATAATAAACATAATTAAAATAAATATTTTTATAAGTATTATATAAAGGAAAATGCTAGCATACTCGTACCTTCAGGCTTTTCATAGCCACCAAGATCTCCTCAAATGAATTCTTAGAACTCAAAATATCAAACAAATGGACTTCATAGTCTTCTCAAGATTTTCACTGCATGGTTGAGACATCCATTATGAGTCATTCTAAAGTTTCATTATGATATTTATGTCATATTGATTCTATTTTATTTGCCTGAAACTTATTCTTTCTCGTCCACCTTCTAAGAGCCAATCTAAATCAATCTTGAATTTACTTTTAATGGATGTTCTAAATACACTAAGCATACTCATCAATAGCATAAACACTTAGAAGGCTTATGACTTTTGTTCATGATGTTTGTCATAATTAAAACATAAAAGGGTTTGGATTTAACAACAATAATTCATACTTAGCTTCATACTCCTCTACCTTCCTTTATTATCAACAAAAGGACTTCCAAAGGTAACCCATAAGGCATTGAAACTATTTTCTTCAAATTCATTTATTTCTTCCCCAAGTCACTCAAACACATAGGCACCACAAGCACCACATGGTTTATTAGGATTAGGGAAACTAAGGCAAGTACGGTAATCCATGTACTCTTTAACTCGAAGAAATTATCATCACATTTATCATGTTACACAAAAGGTATTCCTAGTCCACTCATAGAAAACTACTTTATCTCCAAGTGGTAGACTTAACACATCCTTAAGAAAAACACTTAGAAGTTCTCTAACTAAAGGGATATCACTTAGCTCATTTATATTCTTATGTCCCAATAAAAAAGATCATGTATACTTATATATTTCTTTTAACGAAGTTCTAACTTGGTTGACAACCATTACTCGATACCCGTACTTCATTAAAGACAATGTTTTATCAATAAAAACATATAGAACATGGTTGAAAGATAAACAGTTTGTATCAATGATTATGTCTAATTGACTAAGAGGCAAACTCAAGTCAACTATAAAATTTCAACAAGCAGTAGCAAAAGACATTACAAATAGGCAATAAAAATACAAACAAGACCATTAGAAAGAGTTGCACCAATAAGATATTAAATTAGGATAATACAAACAATTGAATTTTGACAAACGAATGTACACCAGTTTTAGTCTAGGGCACAAAAAATAAAGACTTGGAAACTCTTGAGCTACAGAGGAGTGACCATAGAAGACTCCGAAGAAGCTCAATAAATGTCCAAGATGAATAAAGAAGAGGTCATCTCATACCTCAGACTAGATTTTCCTAATCCAACCGTTGTGATAGAAGACAAATGTCTTAGGAGGATATCATTCAAATTTTAGCCTGATCCAACGGTTAAAAAATTCACTTAGGGGTCAAAACCGTTGCTGGTTAGTGCATAACAATCTTTTTTCGGACAACATTTTTTCTCTCATGGTACCTCTCATTACAGACCTAATTTCAATGATTTCACTATTGAAGTTAAAGATCAATGTCATGAAAAGATACTATCAAAAAACCAGCAGAATCCAATGGCTAACGAGTTCTCTAGAGACCTCGTACAACACCTTAAAAATTTGTTTTTTGTGGATTTAGTCCCCCATCTAGAAAAACTCAAAGGACTAAGTCCCATATCTAACAATTCTCTAAGGATTTTGCCTCCTAGTTGGTTATATAAGTAACCCATTGGCAAGGGGGAACTACACTTCTCTCCCTCTCTCTAACTCCTTTTCGACTAATTCAAAATAATGTTCTGAAAATTTTCGATTAAGAAAACCTTTAGCCTTTACAAGGATTTTAGGAGTTTTTCTAGTTAAAAGTTTTCTTGAGTGTTTGAGGGGAATTGTTGTAGAGTGCCAAAGGACTACCAAAAAGCGTTCTCAAGTTTCAAATTTATGAAAGTGTAGCCTTGTAGGTTTTTTTTTTATAAACTCTTATTTACTACTTTCTTTACTACTTTTGAATACATGTTTAGAATTGTTTGCATAATGTAATTGTTTAATCACTTTTATTTGAATAAATAGGGGTAAAAATGTAAATTAAAATATTGTTTTGTTAATAAATTTGTCATGGGGTACTAATTTTAGATGTTGTAGGGTGTCTAACACCTTCCCTCCATGTAACCGACCCTTAAACCCAACTCTGGCTATGTAAGCCAAAGTTGATTTTTTGAAAACCTTTTCTTTTTCTAATGTTTTGAGTAAAATATCGGTAAAGACTCCATAAACCTAAAATACTTTTTTGAAAACCACTAGTGGAGGTTTAGTCTAGTTATTGGGCATTCCAAAGCTGGTGAGATTTTTAGGGTCTAACCATCAATTTGTGTAGAACTTTCCTTAAGAAGAAACATGATAAGTCAACATGTATGTTCTTTATGAGATCTAGTCACGACAACGAACAAGTGACATGAAAGAATAAATTGCACAAAAATCAAAAGTACAACTAAAAGGTTCATTATCACACAAATTCCCAATAGTTTCCCAAAGAATAGCATCTAAGCATCATCCACCACCACTAGCACCTTTACTTGCATCATAAATGATACCACCAATAATCACTACTTTTTACATAAGCAAGAAGAATGCAAACAACCAATAATCAAAGGATTCAAAGTAAGTAAACATATCATGAAACACAATCAATCACACATTAGAATACACATAGAACACGTAGTCGTGACACATAACACAGAGTCCAATTTGAATCAACCAGATTCTGATACCACTAAATGTGACATCTTCTATCTCACATGTAACAGTAACCATAATAAAGAAACGCTTTAATCTTGCATGTAACAATAACCATAATAAAGAAATTCTTTAACCAAAAATAATTGAGTTCATGCATAAATAACCAACTCGATAGTATCAAGTCTGGAAGAGGATATCACATAATAATTAAACATGTTAGTACTCCCACAATAGCTCCTAATAAAATCATTACAAAATAAGTCTAACATTATATCTTAATATACAACTAAACATCATAAATGGAAAATCTTAAACTGAGCCCCCATGTCACATCCTATCAGATCAATTCTACACAAGGTTTAGGCCTTGCCACCAGCATTATCAACATCATGCTGAGCCTGACCTACAAAAACACACATACATAAACCACACAAAAAATAGCGGGTGAGAAACATTTCACTTTGTCTCACAACATAGAATAAGGTCACATAGCCAAACACATAATAATAAAATAGCATCACGCTACACAATAATATATACATACAATTAAATTATTAACAACAAGGTACAATTAGACCAATCACGATTCACCATAATACTCATCACACTACACATTCACACACGTAATGCAATATACACGGACTACGATTTGCATATGCATGTGGTACCAAACATATATATATATATATATATATATATATATATATATATGTATATATGTATATATATAATGTATTGATTTGCCAATTTGCATGCATATAATGCATGTCACACAAGACTCGATGCAATATCATGTATCTCTATGTATATTCACAATGATTTGTCATCACATGACTCTCATAGGATTCACACACAACAATTTGTCAACACCAATACCAATTCACATCCTTTACATCAATCATGTCTCACATTAACATAAGTACATACTCAACATATCATATTCATTTATCCATATTAATGATCAATACAAGAGTCACATGTTTATAGTTTAAGTGCAACAATTACACAAAATCATTCAATACACCTCAAGATAAAATCGTTATGATATCATTTAATCATATGTTAATATCTCAACCATAATTACTAACAGATCATCATGAAACTAAGCATTTACATTAATAACTTAACTATTCTGGCAATGTTAATGATATCACACATTAATTAATTCCTTAAGCATTACTATCATCAAAACACCTCAAAGCATTAACAATCAACTCATATTATAACTTATTCACAATTTTTCTGTGTCATGATTTATTTTTCCTAAACATTGATATAGGTACCTCGAGCCATTCATAAGATCAAACACTTAAAAGGTAAAGTCATTTATCATAACCATTCATAAACTAAATTTTCATAACTTAATCTTCTATGATCTCGTGTTGTCCAAATACAATATCTAATTGATCTTAATGTTGTTAGAAAGCTGATACAATTATCTATAACTTCTATGTTGACTTCAATAGTTAATTTTTCCATCTACTATCTTTAAAAATTTTATAAAAAAAAACTGTAACATTTCAACATAAATCTGACAATCTGACCTTTACTCATTAATTTGATCATAACATGAGTTCTAAACCTCCTTTATAGGTGATTCCAATAGTATTAGAAAGTTAACATCTAGAGCTATAATTCATATGAAGACCACAAAATGTGATTTTGATGTTATCACCCCTGACGTAGTGTTTTTCACACCCGACAAAGAGAGGATATAACCTTTTCTATCACACTTGCACCCGACACAACTAATGTCATGCCCAGCGTGTAACATTGTAGGAACAACATCAAATGGCACCCAGCTTGGCCCATTTGACAACCGACATCATACCAGTTTGTGAGGAACTTATAAATTGTGTGAAAATCACACAATACGAACCCAAAACCCCAAAAGTCCAACCCAATCAGTAAAAATCATGAATAAAGCTTAATATTACTCTATTATACTATCAATTACTCAAATTTAACATCAATTTCACATATTCATGCAATTAACATCAATCTTGACTTTACTTTAACAAGAACTAAAGACATTCATAGATTTTCAAATAATTCAAATTATACGAAACCAACTATACATATAATTCAAACATCACATATAATGCACATAATTAAGAAGTGTACAAACACGAATTCATAAATTACAAGATAGAATTAAGATTCCTCCCTCATAACATACAAAAACATATTAGAGATTGGGAGTCAATCTCACTATCTAACAATTATCTCACGCTTAAAGCAAGACTATTCACTCCCTCCTTACCTCAATGAATAGAACGCAGATCTTTGAGGTGACCTTTAGTGATCTCTAGTCCTAGTGCTTCAAAGCACAAAGCATATGAGATAAAATAAATGTGAGAAACATAAATGTATGTAACCCATTTTAAAATTCTCCAACACGTGGTTAACTTTTAGTAATACAATTAAACCATGATCATGCTTCCCTTTCTTTAAAATATTTAAAACTTATAAATAACATATAAAAAAACAATTTTTGCCAACATAATTATAAATCAAATACATAAAACAATTATAATAAAAACACATTTTTCTCCAAATACTTATTATAACAAAATATCATAAAAGTACATATTTTTTCATTAAATAATATACAAAATAATTTACAAATATTTATTAAAACCACTCATAATTATTAAAAACTTGTAAAATATTTTTCAAAAATTATTTAATTAATTAAAACCTTCTTCTAATAATTTTAAAAAACTTAGAAGCATGCATCACGTCTTACCACCATTAACATAAATAAGGAATATGTGTTGAAATGATATGTATCACCACCATTAAAATATGATCAATAGTTTTTCACATATCCTTTACACTTATTAAAAAGGTTCAGATGGAAATAGTATATCAAATGATATTTTTATTTTGTTTCAATCATAAGACAAACTAGTTAATCAATAATGTCAATCGAATAATTTTTTTATATTTTCTTTTTATTCTTCAAATTCAAAATCTATGGCAGCGAAAGATCCTTCCTGCAAAAATCTCAAATTCTTTTGTGATGTACGCTAGAGTTTCTCATTACTTGGTTTATCCTGCATGTACTGAGTTTTCTACAAGCTTTTATATGGTTTCTTCATCTTGGATCTCAAAAAGATTTTGGCGGAGGCACAGTGCAATTTGCAATAGTGTTATGGTGGATTGTTATGGATTGAATGGATCATTCCTTAACTTGTGCACATTCACTCATTCGTGGATTACTCACACATGAGATCAAATAGAATTCACAAGAATTCCTGCACAATATTATTATTATATTTCCCCTTTTAATATACAGAGTTGCTATTTATATATCTTTACAAGATAACTTCTAATTTAATCTAATAACATCTCCTTATCTTATCTAATAACCACTTAATTCTATTTATTAATATCTTCTTAACAACTAATGCACGTCTAAACACATATAACATGAAGATTGTAATTAGAAGCATGAAAACCTAGGTTCAATCCTTATTACGATCATTATTGTAATCTTTCTTATTTTTAAAATAAAAAAATAAAAAACACATATAACATGGAGGTGTGATGTGTTTTGACAAAGGCACGGTGCGATGCGACTAACAACAATATTAAGGCAGTTGAGGATCTTAAGGTAGAGTCCTTGAGGAAATAGAGAGTTGCAAAGCAACCACATTAGATCAGAAGGGTGGTGAACTTGAGAGATAAACGAGGGAAGAGGATAGAGAATGTATTTTTTATTAATAAATATTGAATTTTTTTGTAATCAAGAATGATTGATTTCTTTTTAAAAAAGAAAATTATGTACGATGCTAACATGCTTCGACCGAAAAAAAGAATGAATATGTTAGCAATTTCCTTATATATTATTATTAATAGTAAATATATTGAAAAATATTAATGACACTATTTTGTATTTAATTAATTAAAAATAAGAATATTTAATATCATGATAAAAATAATCATTAATGTAATATTACAATTTATAACATATAAAAAATTCTCATTTGATATGCATTTTTTTAGACGATTTTATCTTTAAATTTTTTAATATTAAAAATTAATCATTTTCATAAAAATAAGACTCAAACTCAAAATGACTTTTAAAGTTGAAGACCAAATATAACACTAATTGATTTATCAAACATTAATAATTTTTAAACATTTTTATTAAATAAAATGTAGAGACATAAAGTGTCTTGATCCTACTAATATTAATAAGAGTAATACAAAAATATTAATGAGATATAAAAATGCAAAAATAGTAAACTATTTAAAGAAATTTTTATATATTATGAAGAATTATGATATATTAAATAATCATTATAAATTAAAATACTAATAAATAAAATATAAATAATTGTAATAAAATATATGCATAAATTAAAACATAAATATTTTCGATAAACATATATCATTCGTATAAAGTGTTATACCTTTATTTTATAAATATAATAAAGATACAATATTTTTCTTAATATTATAATCTTGAGAAAGATAAAATTAAAATATTTGCAATAATAATATAATGGTTTAAAATCTCTCTTTTGTGTGCGTACATGGTTAAAAAAATTATGAAATAGATAATAGATATTATAATATTAATTATCATATTATAATATAATTATGTGTATGTGAAGTTTTAGAGAAATAAGTTTTGGATTCAAAGAGGATCATTTCTTCTTCTAACTTCTTCTTCTATCTCATTACTGTGTTGTTAAGAATTTAAAGTATTTTTAAGTTGTGAAGTTGGGGTTCTTCAAGTGTAAGGAAGCTTATGAAAACTTATGACTCAAAGAAGTCGATGAGTTTTGATGTTGCATGTAAGAACTGATGTTGAATTCATGACATATATATGTGTATATATATATGTGTATATATATATGTGTATATATATATGTGTATATATATATGTGTATATATATATATATATATATATATAGAGAGAGAGAGAGAGAGATAAAGAGAGAGAGAGAGAGGATCCTTTTACTTTAGGAGTAAGTTTACATAGACTTACTCCATTCAATAACTCATATTCTATATCAAATTTCAACGATCCAATCGTTTAATTTAAAGTTCTTAATGCATGGATCAAGTCTGCAAATTTTTAGAAAATTTGAAAATCATTTGATACTTCATTTCATTAATTCAAATTGACGGATAATCATAAAATTATTTTATACATTGATTTGAATTAATGAAACGAAGTATCAAATGATTTCCAAATTTTTAAAAAAAATTTGCAGATTTGATCTATGCATTAAGAACTTTAAATTTGATGTAGAACATGACTTATTAAACGGAATAAGTCTAAGTAGACTTACTCCTAGAGTAAACAGATCCCTCCTTATATATATATATATATATATATATATATATATATATATATATATATATATATATATATATATATATATATGTTGTTTAGGTGTTTTTTAATAGTTTATATCTATGGATCATGCTTGTGGTGGTTGGATTTGATGAGAGAATATATGAAATTTCATGAAGGGGATTCATAATCTCATCCAACGAGGATGAATGCTCACTCAGTGTTCATCCAAGACTAATGATCTTCTGCCTAGGATCACATTCTCGCTACATTCTCTGTGGTGGCTTCTATGTGAGTTTGCCTAACGAGACATAACGCATCCAATGCTAGAATCTATAAGAGATTTTGGTCATTCAATGAGTTATGATCACCCAATGAAAAATCCCATAACATGTTTTCTTCGCTCAACGATAAACTCTAAAATAGTTTAGTAAATGTATACAAAGTGCATGATATCAAATAACTATTTTACAAACTTATATAATTTAAACATTAAAAGTAGAATTATTACTCAATTAATGTTACAAATGTCATGTATATTAAAAGCATCATTCTTTTAATTAATTTTTCAATACTATAAATGATAACAATTATTAGAAAACACAATGTTACAATCTCTCATTTTCATTTTTTGTAAAAAAAAATATATTGTATTCGTCATTTTTAACAAAAAAAAAAAGCAATTAGTAATAAAAACAAAAATGAAACCGGAACAAAATCTATTGAAACGTTATGTTTCTTAAAAAAAAATTAATTAAACAAAGGTCATAGCAACCCTTCCAAACCATAATACAAATCTAACCTTAAATATATAGAGTATTAAGCCATGATTACAAAACAAAATGAAAGAAAAACTACGGGATAAAAAACCTTATTATGAGAAGCAAAGGACAATTGCTTTGTCTCGTTAGAGTTTTGTGAAACATCAAAATTCAGAATTCAGTGATTATGAAATGAACATAAACTTGTTCGTTGTATTTTACAAACCAGTGAAGAGACATGTTCGTTTTAAAGAGTGTGTTTATTTTTCTTAAAAAGCCAAAAAAAACAAATGAAGTGGTTCATAACAAACTTATCTATTCTTAACATTCCACTTCATAATATCCTATTTTTTTAGATGTCACTAACGAACAATTATATTATCTTCACAAATAACTGTTACAAACTTATCTTTGTTACAATCTTATCCTCTGTAACTAAGTTGTCATCCTCAAAATTCTATTATTTTTCTTTTTTTAAAATAAAAAATATACCAAAATAAAATTGGTTATTCACATTGGTCAACGATTATCAGTATTTTATAACTTTAAAGTAGAGATTTTTAATATGTTGTAGGTGTTTAGGATTGGGCTTGAGGCCCAGCATGTATAGTGGGCCATCTTGGTCCAAATGCATAATGGTTCATGATATATACACCTCCTTTTGTCTATAAGTACACCTCATTTTTTAAAAAAAATAATTAAAATTTTAAAATATATTTAATTTTTTTGTTTTTAATTTTTAATTTTATATCTATAATATTTAATTTAGTACTTTTTTCACACATCTTTCTTCCTTTTTTCAATTTTTACATGCATCCTCTTACCTTTCCTTTATCACACCTATTTTGGTAACATGTAAAAATTAAAAATAAAAAAAAAAAGTTAAAAAAAAAAAGAAGAAAGTAGAAAATTGAAAGTTGAAAGTGTAAAATTAAAATTTTTTAAAAAAAACTATAATATTTTATAAATTTAAAAAAAAAATAAAGGAGATGTACTTATAAAAAAAAAGGAGGTGTATATATGATGAGCCATGCATAATTCCTAAAATACACTCGAGAACAGTTTATTGATAGTTTTGGAATAAAGTTAACACCTAATAAGATTTTCGTTGGGTTAGAAAAAAAATTCGATTAAGTGTTGTCTTTGCCTCAAAAGAAATTAATCACTAATTATCGGTTGAGAAATATTTTTAATTCACACAAAATAATATATATATATATATATATATATATATAATATTATACTTTCCCTTTAATAAAATATCTACCAACTTGAATATCATAATCTCTTTTGTAAATATTTACTTCTTTTTAGTCTACTCAGTCAGAAGCTCAACCTAAAACATAAGACTGAACAAGTTCTGGCTTTAACCTTCTCCTGCAAAAAAAAAAAAAAGTTGTTTATTATTGATATTTTTAATGTTGTAAAGCCTTTATTTTTATTCCGTATGTTATGTTTAAATAATATTGAACGGTTAACAATTGAGATCTAAGTAATTTTGAATAATTTGAATGAATAAGAGGGTAAAAACATCTCAAATAAATGAGTCGATCAAAAAATAGTAATACCTTTGTTTCTATTTATAAAACTCAAGTTAAAATTATTGTTTGTTTCTTTAAAAACTCAATTTACATTATCTCATATATTTATTGTTTTTAGACTAAAAACTATCCATAATTAAAATGTATTTTCTTAATTTAATAAAATATATTAATTAATAAAAATTTTAAATAGATGTACTTTGTGACCACTAGGGTTAGCCTAGTGGTTGGGTAGAGAGGGATTGGGGTAGTTAGAAACATAAGGACCTAGGTTCAATCCTCATTGCGAGCATCTTTGTAATATTTCCTATCTTTACTAAAAATAAAACATGTACTCTAATTGATTAGGAGAAAGATGAATATTAATCAAGTGAGAGAAATAGTAAATAACATGCACTTTAATTAATTATAAGATATATAAATATTAATTAGAACAAAAAAAATAGTATAAAGATAATTTTATTATATATATATATATATAAAGGATAAATATATTATTATTAATTAAATTAATTATCAATGTAAAAAATTTAAATTAAATATTTTTCTTAACCTTTATGAATCAGATATATAGAAATAGAAGTAGTATTGTCTTTTCTAATGTTATAAAAAAAAAAAAAAAAATTGTTACTCTCTCACTTAAAAATTGGTTAGTCATTAGCATTTATATTGATCCACCTTGAACGCACGAGCATAATCTATCTTGGACACATGAGACTTGCTTGCAAGAATATGTCTAGCTTCAACGAGCAAGTCACTGGGTGCTACAACTAGGAAATTTAATTAAAAAAAATTGATTTACACTTCATCTGATTTTGAATATAAGAAGAAAAAAAATATATTTGTTAGTTTCAAATATTTGCATATTTCTATTAATCCCATTCTATTTAATATTTTTATTTATAAAATAACTCTTCATTTAATTAAATTATATTTTCAATATCTCTTTTTATTCTTAATATAAGTTTTAAACAATATTAATTTAAGAAAATAAATTATTTTTTAAAAGAGATTAATAAAATTAAATGATATAAATTATTTTTCTTAATTAACATAAATAATTATATATATATATATATATGGAGAGAGAGTACGTAATTTGTTGTGTTATATTCCTATTCTGTCGAGCACCAACAACCCATGCACGATATTTTAAAAAGTTTAAGAGAAAAAGAAATTATATATATCCATCATGATCAAGATATATGAAGATTTAGAAGAAATGAAGCAATTAATGTGAAGGCAAAGGTATTGTCACATGGTAAAGACATTGTAGGTTATTGGATGTTGAATACTATATAGTATATCTAAACCTAATAAGGGAAGCATCCAATAAATTTGGTCCCCCCAAGTGGGTGTTTCCAATTGGGAAGCTCACATGGTGCAACATGGAGCCCCGAAATTGGTGTGCAATCCCACCTTTGTTTTAATTCTTTACGTATCATGTACCTTACAATTTTAATAACAATATATCAGTGCACCAATACACATTCAATGCGCCCCCTCCTACAAAATAATTCACATTACTTAACTCAATGGGTTAGATTAGTTTCTTAAGAAATGAATAATAGTCTAATTCAAATTTATAAAATTAGTTTATAAAAGAGAGATTATTTTCTATTTATATATAATATTTTGGTTTTATTATTAATCGACCTAATATTTTTAACATAATAACTGAACACTTTAAACTCGTACAAACAATCTAAAAATCTTCACATCAGCGATGTTATATATAAAGTTTAGAATTTAGGATTTAGAATTTAAAGTTTATTTACATACAAGTTATTAGAAACATTTTTTAAAAATTTTCTACTAAAAAGTATTTATATTTTTAATAGAAAAATTCTTGGAAGAACTTTTATTTTATATCTAACTAAACAAATTTATAGTATTGTGAATGAGATTAATTAATTTTTAGTTTAATGAACTAAAAATACTTGTGTCAACACAAAAAGAAAATCACATTACTTGCCTGTACCAAAAGAATCAAAATTGCATGAACCACCAATATAAAGTTATAAACCTCTACTTGTTTGAATTTGCTATCACCATTGAAGGATGCAAATGGCTTTACCACCATTATTTATTATCTGAATGGCTGCATGCATGTGTTGTTGCAACTTGCACATGCCCTTAGTAATTACTATCACTGATGAATCAGGTCACTGTGTTGGAACTCATCACCATAAAGTTGAAACCTAGCTATCTCAGTGTGATCCCCATGAGTGTCACCGACCCACAGTGTGAATGAAGGCAAGAGTCACATTAGCCATCACCTGTGTCTCACCATTCTTAGCCCACTTTAGAATTTTGAAATATTGTGATGAATTTTATTTGCTTGGATGTCCTGTACATAATCTTTGTTTTGTTCAAATTCAAAGAGTAAGTGTGTATTTAAAAAAAAAATTGTGGCGGGATAAATACATAGCTAACTCAAGGGTAAGACTACTAATCATAAGTTTTAAGCTCAACAAAAAAGTTATTTGTTATTATTTCCGATATATATATATATATATATATATATATATATATATATATATATATATAAGTTATAGTGTAAAATAAACTATAACTTTTTTATACTATAACTTGTTTTTTATAAAAAAATAAAAAATAAAAATAGCATTATTTTTTATAAAATAAGAATCACTTATGTGAACAAAAAAGAAGTCTCATGTAGTACATTGTAATTTTTCTCAAGCATAAAAACAAGAGCAACAATCTTAAAGTAAAAGTAAATTTTGGAAGAAAAAAAAAACATACTTGGTGATCAATTACACAATTTCTTTTTATAAACAAATATTAATAATTAGTATGTTATGTGAGTTGAGAGAATTTGAATTCACACTATCTTATTAATCCTTCTCCAAATATTAACAATTTCTTTTCATTCTCACAACTAATTACTAATTAGCTTTTGATAAATCGCATGATTGAATATTTAGAGCCAAGGGGAAGAAGAATTGGAAATCGTAGCATTCAATCGAGATGAATATAAAATAAATTAGTATTTTGAGTGTTACTTACAATAAATTTTATAATGATTTGGTAGGTTACCACACTTAATATAACACAATTTCTATACGGTGAAAAAAAATAATATAATTAACTATATTAGAGTTCTCGTACAATAATCACCTGAATATTCATACAATAAATATATGTTTAGGATGTAGAAAACTTAAAACAATTCCTACGAATACAATTGAAAATATAAAGCCCCATTGTGGGGTACATATTGTAGCATGTACATATATACAATATACATCAAAATGTACAAATACTAAAACATAAAAAAACCTATCATATCGATTAGCATCTTTATACAACCAATATTGTATCAGAACAGTATAAATAAAATAGGTCATCTCTAGCATGACTCTCCACCAAGTTTGCCAACCAGCTCAATCTTGTCCTACTCCTATATCAAATATGATCATTGTAGTCCAACCACAAGAAAAAAAATGGGTAAACTTATGAAATAATCAACATAAACAAAAAGAAGCAATGAATTCACAACTTAAACAACACAAAACAACTTAACATTAGCTTATCATTATCATTTATAGGTTTCACTCCTCAAATACAATTTACAACATAATAAGCATTTTTTTGTAACGATCCAATAGGTGATCACTACACTTAGTATAGCACAGTTTTTACGCAACAAAAAAAATAAAACAATATTTAATATATTAGGATTCTCATGCAACAATCACTTGGATATTCATGCAATAGATATATGTGTACAAGTTCCTACCAATACAATTGAAAATATAAAGCCCATTTATGGGGTTACATATATACCATGTACATATATACAATATACATCAAAATATAAAAGTACTAAAAAATAAAACCCTATCGTTGGTCAACATCTCTATACAACCAATACTATATTAGAATAGTATGAAAAAAATAGGTTATCTCCTGCGTGACCCTCCACCAAGTAAGCCATCCAGTCTAATTCTACCTTACTCCCATACCAAGTATAATCATTGCAATCCAACCACAAGAAAAAGAAAGGGAAAACTTTTAAAGAATCAGCATAACCAACAAGTAATGAATTTACAACTTAAACAACACAATACAACTTATCATCATTAATTTACAACTTTCACTCCTCAAATACAACTTAAAACATAATCAACATTCTCAACATAATAAGAGTTATTTTTTATTTTTATTTTTATTAAGGGAGTTGTTTTATATTTATCCAATTATTCAGTATGTTTTGATATATAATATAATGTATTTATTAAAAGATTATAATATTTTATTAAAAGGGAAGGAATTTGTAACTATAGTTAATTCTTTTAAATATGAGATTATAGGGAGGTTAATGTTTTAAAAACAATTATTTATGAACAATTTTTACGTTCCATTTTTTTTTTCATGCACGTATTCGCGCTTCAGAGCTTAAAGAACATAAACAAGAAGGAAATTACCCTGGAGTCGTGTACCCATTGTTTAGTGCTTATCCAAGTAATGGGGGGAGTGAGAAACCTCGCTCTAGATGTAGAAATGTATGTTAGGTAGTGGGATTGACCCCAATCCTATCTTTGTGGTATGTCTATGTATGAGGGGCTTTCCCCTAAATGTGTCTTTATCTTCTCTATTTCTCCTTGTATGTTCTGATTGATGTAATTAGTATGAAGGTGTTGGTAATTTTTGAGCTTGGCTTATAATTGTTTATTTTAGTGCTCCTATGGGTTCTTGTGGGAAACCCTAAAGAAATGCATTAATGATTGTATGAGGAGATGGTGTGAGTATGTATCTATGTGTAAATTGTGTCTTTTAGAAGTGTATCGTAACCTATGAAGATTTCTTACCAATTAGATTTGGCTTGGAGATGTTAGGGAATGGTATAGGGAAGGTTAGAAACCCATAAACGGTGTAATTTCACGTTCAGGATTGTTTTATCCTTCAAGCAATCATAGTCTAGCTCTAAGTGAATTTATCTCACTTCAAGCGAATTTAGGCTCACTCAAGCGAGGTTGACGAAGAGTTTCAGGTGGTGCTCGCTTTAAAGGAGTTTTATCTGACTCTGAGAAAGCTGATCTCGCTCAACGCTCGCTTAAAGCGAGCTAATCTCGGTTAAACATGATATTGGCTCGCTTAAGTGATTAGAAGGCCGAATTGAATTTTGTGATCTTCATGAAATTTGTAGTCTTGAATGTTAACTTTCAAATCCTGTTAAAATCACCTAAAAAAGAGGTCTATAACTCAAGTTATGATCAAATTAGTGAGCGAAGGTCAAACAGTCAAATTTAAGCTGAAACGTTGTAGTTTTGTATTTATTTAAAATAGTATACGGCATAATTAGCTCTTGATATCAACATAGAAGTTGGAGATATTTGTCTTAGATTTCTAATAAAATTGAGATAAACTTAATAACATATGTATAGCTCTAGCTAAGGTGTTTGGACCATGTGATATCATAGGAGATTAAGTTATGAAAATGTAGTTCGTGAGTGTGCTATTGATATGCTTGTGAGCTATGTATGAATTTTAGTGATATGATCCCTTATGTCATTGATTGCTAATATTTAATTAATATAGTTGAATTGTTAATTGTTATATTAAGAATGGTTGAGGATTTTATCATATGGGATCAATTGATAGTGAATTAATGAGATCATATGAAATGTATTGCATAGAGTCTGTTTGACATGTATCATGTGTATAAAAGTTTTTTTTGAAGGGTAAGATATAGAATACACTACCAGGGAAGGTCCATTGTGTAAAAGTTTGGGAGTCAACCTTGGGGATAGCTTAGTTTGGAAGTCTCAGTCTTGTCCTTGTGAGCATAAGATGTATCTTGCGCAGTTTAACTATCCCGACCAAACCCTAGTAGTATGTCCTTCTAGTGAGAGTGCACAGAAGGTGTAACCAAGCATATACTCCTAGACTACTCTATTGTGTTGCTAATGACAATACATAAGCGTGATATGTGATATTTTTACTAGCACCATATTTATGATAACATGTAATTCGTGTCCATTGTAAATGCATTATAATCTTATCTATTGTTGCTTACTATGCTATGAATGAGTTAAATATGATGATGTGTAACTGTGTATGTTATATCTTATTATATGTGTTATTTGTGTTTGACTAATTGATTTGCATTCCTACATTATGAGGCAAAGTGAGATGTTTCCCTCTCTTTTTTTCTTTTGTGTTTTTTCCTTGTGATTTCTATAGGTGATCATCAACATGGTGTTGAGGATGTTGGTGATGAGACCTAGACTTCAACATTGGATTTTGCTCTGATAGGATGTGACACAGATTATTAGTTAGAAATAACTAGTATTTGATTTATGTTATTTATATTGAGTAGTTGACTTTAATTCCTTTTGTAATTTGTTATTTTTATAAGTTGGTTTATGTTAAAATGATCCTCTCTACCTATATAAATTTTGAGTTCATTTATTATATCAAGTTTATTCAATTTATATTATGTATATGTTATGGTATGTGGGGTAGAGGATGTCACAATGATTATTCTTGGTATAGGAGCAAAGCATGAATAGATTATCTAATGGTGTCCTTTGGAGATCAAGTTAGCTAGAGTACTAATTTTTGGGCTACCTCAGAGTAGCAAGCCTAGTAGTTGTTAGTTGTTGCTTGACTAGCAACTAGAATTTCTTTCCATACTATAGTCATGGATATCATTCACAAATTATTGTATAATTATAAAATTTAATATTTATAATATTGTTGGGGTGTTTACAACAAATTTATTTTTTTTTTAAAATCACTCTGCATATTCTTATAAAAAATGAAACTCTACTTTTATATCTGTTTGACTTTTATACATGTTAAAACAAATGTTGATCTATTTTAATTAACTAAACAATTAAAAATTTATTTGTATACTCTTTTGTAAAAGTAATATCAACCAATATTTAAATAATGTATACTCACAAAAAAAAAAAAAAAAACACTAGAGACACAAATTTTCACCATTAAATCCATTAGAAAAGTAACAGTGAAGAAAGAAAATAAAGATTAGTTAATCTTAATATTATTCATTATCAAAGTTTTCATGTGTTTTCATTTTATTTAAAACTACATATTTCATGAAATCTAAATGTTGTTAATGTTTTAATTTTAGGTAGCTTAAGTCATATTTTAATTTTATTAAATTTTTTTATCGTCAAATGTGGTGTATATATAAAGAAATTTTTGGAAACTTAAATTAATTAGTTGTAATTATTAATCTAAATTTTGTTAATATAAAGAAAAATAAATTTTATGTTTCATAATAGTAGTATTACCTCTGTTTCTATAAACTATAAGAAATAAATGTCTAATTCATGAACATTGATGAAAATAGTTAAATTAATTAGTTATGATAAATTATGTTATAATTTAAAATTTTATTTTAAAAATACTCATAAAATTAAATAGTATAAATATTAGTTATATTTAATATTACTATCCAAAAGTTAAGAAATAACTTTTTAATCATTACCATGTTTTATAGTATTAATTATCCAATAAATATATCTACTTTCACGATAAATGAAAAAAAAAATAACTCTTTAATAAACTCATACTAAATTGAAGGTATAAAAGACAATTTTTAATTAATACGTTTAAAAATAAACTACTACTATTTTTTTATAATTAGAATAAAAAAAACTTTTGTACATATAAAAATATAAGTAGTATGTAACAAATATAAGTTGAAATAACAAAAATAAAATTTTAAATAATTACACAAATACACTAAATAATTTTCTATCACTATACTAGTCGAAATTTAAATTAAATTAAAAATTATTTTTATCAAATAAATTAAATAATGTTAACTCTAGATCATTAAAAAATTTAATCCATGTGTTTTATGGAGGTTGAGTGAGGGAAATATTCAATTTTATCTCAAATGGAGAAAATCCAAAGTCCATAAAACGCCTTCTACGAGATTTTTATTTTTCATTTATTAATATTGTAACAACCCGCCATGGTCTCTACACTTAGTGGAATCGCACTACTACTAGTGAACTAAGGAAAATATTAAATTGGATAACTCATACATACAGGTATAGATAAGAATAAAAATAACCAAATTCTTTAAATACAAAATAAAATGCCATATATGTACAGTCATCCCAAAAATAATACTCCCTAGTGCCGGTCAAACAGACAAAAATCGCTACCCAAAATGGTAACCCTAACACGAGGATCAAACTCCCCGTCTCGCAGCGGTCACCTCGACTCCAAGCTAGCCCTGACCTGCTCCCATACCAAGTATGATCATCGCAGTTCCACCACATGGAAACAGAAGGGTAAGCTAGAATTCACAAATGAATCATAATAATCTATACTACACAATCGTATTCATAGAGTCACACCATACACTCTATCAAATACTACTCATGCATAAAATATAATCCACCAGTCATGAAGTCAAACACCACACTTCATCATATTAATAATCATGCAATAAATGCATCTCATGATAGATATCAATGCATATCAATCATCTAATGCGTCGTCACGCATACACCTAGGAGATCTCCATAACAATAGAGCTGTATAAGTGACATTCCATCCTACCGAAACCACCCCAACCGTTTTCACGCCCAATGCGCCCGCTCGGTCACAGCTAAACAGGATATATAATCCTCCCTCGGGTTTACTCGGATGATGTCACTTACACAATTGGAAGTCCAGATCCACCGTCAGGTATAGCACAGCTGGGTACGGGCTTACCACGACCTTGGCATGCATTAACCAAGTCAATTGTGGAGTTCGCCCACCGACTATCCGCAAGGATCCACGCACCTTCCCGAGTACTTGGTTAAGGGAATAACCCTCGACCTCATACCCCGCTCCAACACTAGCTAAGGACTTAGAGGAGACTCACCCAACCCAGTGGCCTATCTAAGCACCACTCTCCCAAATCCAATGGCCTCCCAGAGCACCACTCTCATATATCAGTGGCCTATCCAAGCACCACTCTCAAGAGACTCTATGTGAGCTCTTCCAGTTCGAAAACATTTTTCCTCTCCTCAAGTCCTAGGCTAGACTCATGCCATAAGGCATCACATGCAATAATGCATCACACATCATAATGGTCTGCCCACCATCATGATCAACAATCATACACATGTCATAAGACATCACATGCAATAATGCATCATACATCATAATGGTCTGCCCACCATCATGATCAACAGTCATACTCATATTCAAACATTCATACGTATCATCACAAAGCATACATATGAATCACACCGCACCATACATCATATATCACACATATATGATCTAACATTTTAACTTTTAACATATTTACGCTCGGCGTAGCCTGAGCTCGCCCAGCCTAATCCCAACCTGAGAGCCCTAAGCTCTTCCATGCCTGGCGCACTCAACCTGCGCCTAGTCTAATCCCAGTCAGAGAGTTCAGAAACTTTCATCCAAACCAACAAATCCAGTCACATGCAAACACAAAACACAATACATAGGCTCCATACAACTTAAATAAACCTAGAATCAACATGCACCCATCTGATGCATCAAATTCACTAGAAACCCCATTTTTTTCCAAGACTTTGAACAATTAGCGAATTCTCCGATCCAGCCATGGATCCTCAACTTTCATGCATCAATTGAGTTTCTAAACTCACATGCAACTTAAATAACAAACATTCTAGCTTCCCTTACCTGAAGATTGGCTCAGATAGCCAAAAACTGAACAAAAGTAAAATTTCCCCTCGAGGCTCAACTCGGAACTTCAGTCCTCCCAAAACAAGCTTTCTAATCTGAATTTCAAGAAAAGTCAGAAGGAGTTAGTGATCTAGAGGAGAAAAGGAGTCAAACAGAGAAATTTGGGAGAGAAAGGAGCTCACTAACCCAGACACCTTCTCTCTAAAACTTCTCTCTAAAAACTCCAAAACTCCTGAAGGCCCCCAACCCCCTATTTATAAACTTTCGGATTGGCCCAGAACGGCCCGTACCGAGTTCGGAACGGCCCGTTCCGAACTCCCAAATCACGCACAAAATTAACGCCCAGAACGGCCGGTTCTGAAATCAGAACGGCCCGTTCCGGGACTCATCCGGAACGGCCCGTTCTCCCTCCGGAACGGCCCGTTCTCCCTCCAGGACGGTCCGTTCTCCTTCCCAGAACGGCCCGTTCTCCTTCCCAGAACGGCCCGTTCTCAACTACAACATGTAGTTCAATTCAGTAGCTTGGAACGGCCCGTTCCAGTTTGGGAACGGCCCGTTCTGGGCTACTGAATCAACCTCTTTTTTTTTTCTTTTTTTTTTTTTTTAACAATGTTACAAATATAATTTTGAGTGTATAACATATATTGACATAATTTAAATAAATATTTGATGTCTTTTAAATGTTGAAATAAGGAAAAGAAAAAGAGTCGAAATAAAAGTGTTTAGTTTAAGAAAATAAAATAAAATAACAAGCAAATAAACAGAAAAGTAAAATAATAATTTGAAATTACTTTTAAACTATATATCACTTGTTTATAATTTTTTTTTAGTAGATTAGTGATTTATTTTTACTTAATTGTTTTTATTTCAGATTCGACATTGTTCATTTTTTGCAGCTTTTTGCAAAGGAAAAAGTGAAAGACCCATACATTTTTATTTCCTTTTTTTAGGACATGCCTATTAATTTCTTTGTCCATCACTTTCTTTGTAATGACCTGTCATGGTCCTTACACTTAGTAGAATTACACTACTATTAGTGAACTAAGAGAATATAGAAACCGAATGACTCATACATACAGGTATGTAAATAAATATAATAACTATGTTTCTATGTACAAAATATATCATCATATATGTACAGTCATCCCAAAATTATAACCTCCTAGTGTCGGTCAAGCACACACAACAGTTACCCAAGAAGGTAACTCTGACACTAGGACAAAATTCCTCCTCTCGCAGCAGTCACCTCAACTCCAAGCTAGCCCTGACCTGCTCCCATACAAGGTATGACCAGTCCATCCACATGGAAACAGAAGGGTAAGCTAGAGTTCAAAAAGCAATCATATAAGTACAGAATAAAGTCTATATTACACATGCATCCAAATCAAGTCCTAAAGGAACTTCCATCTCAATCAATCATCAACTCATCAAACATGAAGTCAAACACCATATACTTCATTATCATAGCAGTCATGCAATACATGCAACTCATGATAGATATCAATGCATATCAATCATCTAATGCGTCGTTACGCATACACCTAGGAGATCTCCCTAACAATAGAGTGGTATAAGTGACATCCCGATCCTACCAAAACCACCCCAACCATTTTCAAGCCCAATGCGCCCGCCTGGTCACAACTAAAAAGGATATAAATCCTCACTCAAGTTTACTCGGATGATGTCACTTACACAATTAGAAGTCCGGTTCCACCGTCAGGTATAGCACAACTACATATAGGCTTACCACGACCTTGACATGCATTACCAAGTCACTTATGGAGTTCGCCCACCGACTATCCGCAAGGAACCACGCACCTTCCCCAATACTTGGTTAAGGGAATAACCCTCGACCTCATACTCCGCTCCAACACTAGCGAAGGACTTAGAGGAGACTCACCCAAACCAGTGGCCTACCTGAGCATCACTCTCACCCAAAACCAGTGGCCTACCTAAACACCACTCTCATAATTAATCAGTGGTCTATCCAAGCACTACTCTCAAGAGATTCTATGTGAGCTCTTCCAGTTCGAAAGCATTTTCCCTCTCCTCAAGTCCTAGGCTAGACACATGCCATATATAAGGCATCACATGCAATAATTAATGCATCATACATCATACATGGTCTATCCACCATCATGATCAATATCATACTTATATAAACATATACATGTCATATCATATTCAAACATTCATACATATCATTACCAAGCATACATATGAATCATTCGCCACCATACATCATATATCATACATATATGAACCAACTATACATTATAGTATCAAACAACTTTTTAATCGACATGATAACAACTTAACACATCAAAACAACATGTATCTCCCTTCGACAACTATCAAAGAAAACAACATCCAAAGAGTTATACTCATCCAAATAAGCCCAAACCTATCTCAAAAGAAATATAAGGGGATTTCCTACAACTTTTATTAAGACACCGAGTCCTAATTCCATAATCTATCTTGTCAAAACTTACAAAAACCGCAACAGCTATAACTAATGTTGACAACTTGACCCCGTTTCACTAAAACAACCATATCTAGAGTTCTAGAGCTTCTTTTTAGGTGATTCCAATGCCATTGGAAATCAAAGATCTAAGACTACAACTTTTATGTAGACCATAAAGTCAAATTTGTTAGAAAAGAATGGCACAATCCAAGAGGGGGGGTGAATTGGATTCAATGACCCTTTAAAAATTTATCAGAGTATTTTGGATCTTAATTTCAATCAAAACTTTTCTATGACAGAATTTCCAAATGAAGCTCTTCTAAAGACTTGTTATGAAAATATGAATGCAATATGCTCACTTGATTACAACATAATGAGGTTCAAAAATAATTTCCAATTACAAATTTAAACCATCAAGATTCACATACACTTGTTAATCAAGTTTTATCTTCTTTAAAGTTCAACCAAGAAATTACACAATGTAAAAGATAAGGTAGAAGAAGATTGCACAAGTCTTTTATACTGGTTCAGCCACTCCACATGTGACCTACATCCAGTCCTTAATCAATACCTGATTAAGATTTGTTCCACTATCTTTAAGCAAGAAGGTTTACAAGCACACACACATGCATATACTTCAACACTAAAAGATAACCACTTTCTTGACCCCGAGAAAGCACCCCTTGTAGAACCCACTACAAGAAACTTACCACTTGAGAAACCCTTCTCAAGATTTTCCACAAAGATTCACAAAGAATAAAAGGAACGAATTCACCTGGAATTCTTTAACAAATCTTTATCTTCCCCTTTCAAGAATATGATGATGATGATCTTCTAACAAAGTTTTTCACAAACGTTTTCACTCTTGAATTTCACAAAGAAAACTCTCTAAGATGTCACAAAGACTCACAAAAACGTTTTTCACAAATTGATTATCAGTTCTAACTCATGTCTGAAGTTTCTCAAAGTTCACACTATTTATAAAAGTTTCAGACACAGATAATCGATTATTTTAAAGAATAATCGATTATTTTGTTCTTCATATTTTCTGGAAATCAACCAAGAACAATATAATCGATTATTTAGCTGGATAATCGATTATTCCAGAGAGTTGTTCCTGGGATAATCGATTATTTTAGCAAATAATCGATTATTACAGCAAGGCATTCCACTTAGCCTATTAGCTGGAATAATCGATTATTTAATGATAATCGATTATTTTGAGTTAGTTTTTAAAACTTCATTTTATACCTCAAAATAAGTTTCCAATCTTTTTAATTCATCATCATATACTCCCTACTTAGTTTAGATATAGATTTGATTATGCACATAGCATACAAAGCACACAAAATATAAAAACACATTCAAAACAATTTATTTCCTAAGTTCTATTACATAACTCCATTTCATAGCATTTTCTTGACTCTTCCTTGACTTTGTTTTTGTGCTCCAAGTTGTTGTTGTATACTTGTTGTGATCATCAAAACTCCTTTAAGATTCAAGCTCTCCTAAGCTCAACAATCTCCCCCTTTTTGATGATGACAACCCATGATTCATATTGTATCAACCCAATGTTATTGTGCTTCAAAAATTTTCAGCCATTGTGCCTTCATTTCATTCCAACCTGCACAATACACACACACAAGCACAATACCTGCACAATACAACTATACACACAATATACCATTTCTCCCCCTTTGGCATTATCAAAAACAAAGTAAGCCAAGTTCTTCAAATATAAGCCATGTATAGAGTATGTCCAGCAATAACCAAAATAAAACTTTGATGCAGCAAACCAAACCAAACATATGTGCACCATTTAGCCACAATTCAGACCAAATCAAGTCAAGAAAAACATGGTCACATTATCAAAAATAGAGTATTCCAATCAAAACCAAAATAGCAACTTATATGCTCACAAAACAGAGCACTTTTGCATCAATCAAGCAAACCAGAAAATCACAATCCAAATTAGCAAAATAAAATCCAAACTTCACCAGAATTCAAATTGTTCAACACCACAAAGCATTAAAATTGTTCAGAAACTTAAACTATTACAACCATATTGAACTAAATTGTTCCAAAACAGAATTAAAAATCCTAATTAAAACTAATCAAAGAAACAGAACATGGATCAATCCTCATCGTCCGGAATGCCAAGTTGGGTCTTGATCAGTCTCACTTCATAATCCAAATCATCAAACCTGTCAAGAATTCCAGAAAATAAAGATTCATGTCTCCTTGACATTTCCATCATTGCATCCATCTTGTTGAGCATGATTTGCTCAAACGGTGAGAACGGCTTCAGTTCCGGTTCAGACTCTCTTCCAGGCTCAGCTTCCACCTGTGGTGGCTGATCCTCATCTTGAGACGGAACACCATCTTCATCTGTTGCTGGCTCTGGTGTAGGGGGTACATCGCCTTTAAACACCCACTTGTCTTCTTGCTTGAGCATCCCCATGTGATGCAAAGAAGACTTCTCTATTTCATTCGAAGCATGCAACACAATTTTTCTTTCACCTGTCAAATCTACTCCAGCATTCTCAAAAATTTTAGATAGCAAAAGAGCATATGGAATCGATCCGTCTTCCTTTCTCCTTGCTTTCCATATACAGTCATTTACTACTGACACCCAATCAATCTTTATTTTCTTCTTAATCACATGCATCAACAGAATGTCATCTCTAGACATCTGAGCATGGTTGTGCAACCTGGGTTTTAACATCCAAGCAATAATAAAAGAAATTAAACGAGAGTTCTTCTTCATACCTCCCGCTAAGAATTTCTCGTAATTGGTGTTCAGAGGGTTCCTTTGGCAATCCCGGAATGTGGTTAGCTCTTCAAAATCCCCAAAGTTGAAGGGTTGGGGTTTCTCCTTTCCGGTGCCACTCAGACCCGCAGCCGCTTTCAATGTTGGTCCATCCAACCTGATCATCTTCCCTTTGACCACAGATTGCATAACCCCTTCATTTGTTGAGGCAAAGCAGAGAAAGAACCTGATTAACTCAGGATAGTAGGGTCCTTCCATCTCTAAAAATGCCTTCAGCTCCTAGTGCTCCAGAAGGGTTGGAAAGCTAAAACCCTCGTTCTTGAACCAATCAAGCTTCAGGGTCTTTGGAGGAATGATCCTCCGACCGGCGTACCACTCAAAGTAGTATTCTTGAGCTTTCTCATCCGCAAACCACTTTGTAATCAGCTGCTCAGAGGGAAGAGGACGTTTGCTCCCCCTCACTTCAAGCTTCTTTGGCCTTTTAGATGAAGATGCCATGGATGGGTCTTGAAGAAAATGAAGAAGAAGAGAGATTTGAGAGAATTTGAGAGGGTTAGGGTTTTGAGGGTTGAGAGAAAATGAGAGAATGAGAGAAGAGAGGTTGTGGGAGGTGTTTTTATGCCCTATCACGTTCTGGGTATAAGAGTAATGGGTAGTTTAAGAGTTGGCGCGTAGATAACCGTTTTAGGAAATTTTAAAAGAACCGCCCAGATAATCGATTATTTATGCAAATAATCGATTATTTGCATCAGTAAAATCACTTAAAAACGCAATCTGATATGGATAATCGATTATCTTAAGGATAATCGATTATTACAGAGGGTAGTTTCTCCTAACACAACCCAGATAATCGATTATTTACAGAATAATCGATTATTCCAGTGACTTCTCAGATTCTAACTTCCAGATAATCGATTATTACCCAAGATAATCGATTATTACAGTGACTCTTGAGTTCTTTCTTACCAGATAATCGATTATTGCCCAAATAATCGATTATGTCAGAGACTTTTGGAATTCTTCATGTTCCAGATAATCGATTATTACCCCCAAATAATCGATTATTTCCATGGGATTACTTAAGATAATCGATTATATCTTAAGATAATCGATTATTCCAGAGAAGTTTTGCTTCTCAGAAATTTTAACACTTGTCAAATTTTACCAAGTCTTATTTATCACTATTACTTTCTTCCAATCATCTCTAATTTCCACTCTCAAAGCATAATCAATTCAAACATGATTCATTGATTATTCCCAATTCAATTCTCAAATGGTTGAATCTTTCTCTTGGTAGAGGTTTTGTAAAAATGTCAGCTAATTGCTTGCTTGTTTCCACAAACTCTACAACACAATCATTCCTTTGAACATGATCTCTCAAAAAGTGGTGTCTTATCTTAATATGTTTTGTTCTAGAGTGCAACACAGGATTCTTGGTCAAATTTATTGCACTAGTATTGTCACACCTCAAAGGAATTTTGTTCAACTCAACTCCATAATCTCTTAATTGTTGTTTCATCCAAAGAATTTGAGCACAACAACTTCCAGCAGCTATATATTCAGCCTCAGCTGTACTCAAAGCAACACAAGCTTGCTTTTTGCTATGCCATGAAACAAGTACACTTCCTAGCAAGTGACAAGTTCCACTTGTGCTCTTCCTATCTAGTCTACACCCAGCATAGTCTGAATCTGAGTAGCCTATCAGACTTAGTGAGACTCCCTTTGGATACCACAACCCCACATTTGTTATACCTTTCAAATACTTAAGAATTCTCTTCACACTCTTCATATGAGATTCTTTAGGATTAGCTTGGAATCTTGCACATAGGCACACAGCAAACATTATGTCAAGCCTACTTGCTGTCAAGTACAAGAGTGATCCTATAATGCCTCTATACTTTGAACTATCAACAGCAATTCCTTTCTTATCTAAGTCAAGATTGCAATTGTTTGATATTGGTGTGGCAGCCTCCTTACACCTTTCCATACCAAACTTTTTCAGAAGTTCATTGCAATACTTGCTTTGACTTATGAAAATTCCATCATGCATTTGTTTAACTTGCAATCCTAAAAAGAATATAAGCTCTCCCATCATTGATATTCCAAATTCTCCTTGCATGATTTTAGCAAATTCTTTACATAGAGAGGTATTTGTAGATCCAAACACAATGTCATCCACATATATTTGTACATACATTGTATCATTTTTAAATTTCTTGACAAACAATGTATTATCCACCTTTCCTCTTTCATAATCACTCTCAATCAGAAATTTGCTCAGCCTATCATACCAAGATCTAGGAGCTTGCTTCAAGCCATAGAGTGCATTTTTGAGCTTGCACACATGATTAGGATTCTTGTAGTCCACAAAGCCAGGTGGCTGTTCCACATATACTTCCTCTTGTATAAACCCATTGAGGAAAGCATTTTTCACATCCATTTGATAAAGCTTGAAATTCTTTATAGAGGAATAAGCAAGAAGTAATCTAATGGCTTCTATCATTGCTACAGGGGCAAAAGTCTCATCATAGTCAATTCCCTCTTCTTGATTATATCCCTTAGCCACTAGTTTTGCCTTATTTCTAAGAATTATACCAGATTCATCAAGCTTATTTCTGAAAACCCACTTGGTTCCAATAATTGGATGATCTTTTGGTAATGGCACTAAATCCCACACTTCATTTCTTTCAAATTGATTTAGTTCCTCTTGCATGGCCATTAACCAATGCTCATCTTTAAGTGCTTCATCAATGTTCTTAGGTTCAACTTGTGACACAAATGCCATGGTGTTGCAAATATTTTTAACAGCACTTCTAGTTGAAACACCCTTACCAATACTTCCAATTATGTTGTCTATTGATAAGTCTCTAGTGGTTTTCCATTCCTTAGGCAGTTGTTCACTTGTTTCCTTTGCTTTTTCATGTGATTCACTCTCCTTAGGCACTTCATTAGGTTCATTCTCCAATAGGGATTGATCAAGCAACTCATTTAAATCTTCAATTTCAGTTTGCCTAGTCTCTTGCTTATTTGACTCATCAAATACCACATGGACAGATTCTTCTACAACTAGAGTTCTCTTATTATAAATTCTATAAGCCTTACTATTTGTAGAGTATCCTAGAAATATTACTTCATCAACCTTTGCATCAAACTTCCCAAGTTGCTCTTTCCCATTGTTCAGCACATAGCTCTTATACCCAAACACTCTAAAATATGAAAATGTTGGGCTTCTTACCTTTGTAAATTTCATAGGGTGTTTTCTTTAATATAGGCCGAATCAGAACTTTATTTAACACATGACAAGCAGTGTTAATAGCATCAGCCCAAAAATATTTTGGCAAGTTTGTTTCATTCAACATTGTTCTAGCAAGTTCTTCTAAGGACCTATTCTTTCTCTCAACAACCCCATTTTGTTGAGGTGTCCTAGGTGCTGAGAAATTATGGTTTATACCATGTTCCTCAAGAATTTCTGAAACATCAAGTTTTGAAACTCACCTCCATGGTCACTTCTTATAGAGGTGATGTTTGAGCACTTCTCATTTTGAACAAGTTTGGCAAATTTTCTAAAGGCATTAAAAGCATCATTTTTATTTGCAAGAAACATAACCCATGTGTATCTAGAATAGTCATCAACAATTACTAAGCCATAGTAGTTTCCGCCTAAGCTCATGGTTCTTGAAGGACCAAACAAATCAATGTGAATTAATTGCAAAGGTCTAGATGTGGAAATCTGATTTTTGCTTTTAAAGCTAGCCTTCACTTGCTTGCCCTTTTGACAAGCATCACATAGTTTGTCTTTTCCAAACTTGAGTTTAGGTAGACCAACCACTAATTCTTTCCTACTCAATTTATTCAAATGGTCCATGTGAATATGTGCAGCTCTCCTATGCCAAAGTCATATGTTTTCTTCTTGAGTTATTAGACACTTAGTGTTTGACATTGTTATAGAGTGTTCTAAGTCATGCATGTATATATTGTCAATTCTTTTACCAATGAATCTGATTTCTTTACTCTCTTTATCACATATCAAGCAACATGTATCATCAAATTCAATTTTAAAGCCTTTATCACTCAATTGACTAATACTCAGCAAATTATGTTTCAAGCCATCAACAAGAAAAACATTTTCAATCAATGTTTGAGAGGAGGGATTACCAACATTGCCATGGCCAAGAATTTTTCCCTTATTGTTGTCACCATAGGTAACATACCCTTCATTCTTCAATTTCAGATTTGTGAATTTTGAAGGATCCCCAGTCATATGCCTTGAGCAGCCACTATCAAGATACCAAAGTAGATTTTTGGCCCTCAAGCATTCCTACAACAAAAAATCAGAGGAAAAATTTAGGTACCCATGTGGAGGGTCCTTGTAGGTTAGTTCTCAGCCTTTGACTCTTCTCAACCCAAATCATTTCTCCATTTGGAACTCCATATTTCCTAGAATAGCAGTTCCTAATTGTATGGCCTCTTTTGCAGCAATAAAAACAAGTTGTTTGTCTAGAAAAATTGCTTTTGAATTTTCTAAAATTTTGATTTTTCACAAAAGCTTCTTTCTTTAACTTAAATGGCATGTTCATACTTTGGTTAAAACCAAGTCCACTCCAATCAAAAGTGTTTCTTTGTTTTCCCAAAAAAATGTTCAAGTTTTCATTTCCATTGGTGAACCTTGCAAGTGTAGATTTTAAATCAGCATTTTCTTTTTCAAAAATTTTGCAATGTTCACAACCATCTTTTGAGGAGTGAGCTTCACTAAAGTTAAACATAGTTTGAAGATTTTCATGCTCATGCTTCAAATCTTCAAGCTCTTGTTCAGCTTCAATTAAAGCATTTTCATACCATTTCAGCTTGTTTTTCAACTTTGAATTTAAGGCACCTAATTTGACAGCTTCTTCATGAATTTGTATAAAAGCTTCTTGGAGCTGATCATAATCAGGATTTGATTCAAGGTCAGAGTCACTTACAATTGTGTCATGGTCAGTTCCAGCCATCAAACACAGGTTGTTCTCCTCACTTTCGGATTCTTCACTTGTTGTGCTTGAGTCATTGTCTTCCCAAGCAATATAGGCTCTTTTTCCTTTTCCCTTTTTCTTAAACTTCTTCTCCTTTTGTTGCTTCTTCAAGAGATTTGGACACTCAGCTTTCATGTGTCCCGGTTTTCCACATTCAAAGCAATTAAAGGAGGATGTGCTTGCTTCCTCTTTCTTGTTTGTCTTTTTGTTGAATTTATGGGGAGAATTCTTCTTTCTTCTCATGAGTTTTCTGAACTTCTTTACCAACAGATTGAAGTTCTCGGTTTCGGAATCATCGGAGCTTGTTTCTTCACACACCTCTTTACCTTTGGCAGATTTCAAGGCTTTCAATGACACTCCTTTGCCTTTCTTATCTTGCTGCTCATGTTCATCAAATATGTGCAGCTTTTGCTCATGCTCCCTTAACTTCCCAAAGAGAGTAGCTAATGTCAAGGAGGTCAAATCCTTTGATTCTTCAATGGCTGTCACCTTTGCTTGCCATGATCTGTCCAAGCATTGCAGCACTTTTAAATTCAGCTCTTCCTTCTCAAATTTCCTGCCAAGGTCAACAAGATGATTTATCAAGTGTGTAAATCTCTTTTGAAAATCAGAAATGGATTCACCATTTTGCATTCTAAACAGCTCATATTCTCTTATGAGAGTATGCTTTCTTGATCTCTTTACATCACTTGTTCCTTCATGAGTGACTTGCAAAGTATCCCACATTTCTTTAGCAGATATGCATTGTGAAATTCTAAAAAATTCATCAATAGACAATGCAGATGTTATAATGTTTTTGGCTCTCTTATCATGTTGGGCTCTTCTCTTTTCCTCATCACTCCACTCACTCCAATGTTTTTCCTTAAGCTCACCATCATCATCTTTTTTCATAGGTATATAGGGTCCATTTTCTATAGCATCCCATACAGCAATATCAATAGCTTCAATGAAAATTCTCATCCTAATTTTCCAATAGACATAGTTCTCACCATTGAAAACAGGAGGTCTATGAATAGACACACCCTCACCATAGGGTAAGTTGTTGTTGGCCATTTTTAAAATCTTGAATAACTCTCAAGAACCTTGCTCTAGATACCAATTGTTAGAAAAGAATGACACAATCCAAGAGGAGGGGTGAATTGGATTCAATGACCCTTTAAAAATTTATCAGAGTATTTTGGATCTTAATTTCAATCAAAACTTTTCTATGACAGAATTTCCAAATGAAGCTCTTCTAAAGACTTGTTATGAAAATATGAATGCAATATGCTCACTTGATTACAACATAATGAGGTTCAAAAATAATGTCCAATTACAAATTTAAACCATCAAGATTCACATACACTTGTTAATCAAGTTTTATCTTCTTTAAAGTTCAACCAAGAAATTACACAATGTAAAAGATAAGGTAGAAGAAGATTGCACAAGTCTTTTATACTGGTTCAGCCACTCCACATGTGACCTACATCCAGTCCTTAATCAATACCTGATTAAGATTTGTTCCACTATCTTTAAGCAAGAAGGTTTACAAGCACACACACATGCATATACTTCAACATTAAAAGATAACCACTTTCTTGACCCCAAGAAAGCATCCCTTGTAGAACCCACTACAAGAAACCTTACCACTTGAGAAACCCTTCTCAAGATTTTCCACAAAGATTCACAAAGAATAAAAGGAACGAATTCACCTGGAATTCTTGAACAAATCTTTATCTTCCCCTTTCAAGAATATGATGATGATGATCTTCTAACAAAGTTTTTCACAAACGTTTTCACTCTTGGATTTCACAAAGAAAACTCTCCAAGATGTCACAAAGACTCACAAAAACGTTTTTCACAAATTGATTATCAGTTCTAACTCATGTTTGAAGTTTCTCAAAGTTCACACTATTTATAAAAGTTTCAGACACAGATAATCGATTATTTTAAAGAATAATCGATTATTTTGTTCTTCATATTTTCTGGAAATCAACCAAGAACAATATAATCGATTATTTAGCTAGATAATCAATTATTCTAGAGAGTTGTTCCTGGGATAATCGATTATTTTAGCAAATAATCGATTATTACAGCAAGGCATTCCACTTAGCCTATTAGCTGGAATAATCGATTATATTTAATGATAATCGATTATTTTGAGTTAGTTTTTAAAACTTCATTTTATACCTCAAAATAAGTTTCCAATCTTTTTAATTCATCATCATATACTCCCTACTTAGTTTAGATATAGATTTGATTATGCACATAGCATACAAAGCACACAAAATATAAAAACACATTCAAAACAATTTATTTCCTAAGTTCTATTACATAACTCCATTTCATAGCATTTTCTTGACTCTTCCTTGACTTTGTTTTTGTGCTCCAAGTTGTTGTTGTATACTTGTTGTGATCATCAAAACTCCTTTAAGATTCAAGCTCTCCTAAGCTCAACAAAATTCTGAAAGCACACTCACGCCCGGCACAGCCACCTCGCGCTCAGCGTCAATTCATCCAGAAACTGCTTCTGATGAATACAAGCTCGGCCCAAATAATATGCGCCCAGTGCAAATTCATCCAGTAGCCACAAAACTTTGAAAATTTCACCCAAAACCTGAAAATCAGGAATTCTAGCCACATGCAATCCATAAAACATAGTCCATAGGCTTCATACAACTCAAAAACTGACTCTAATTCAACATGTATTCACCAAATGCATCAAAATCACCAAAAACTCTATTTTTCCCAAACCCGAAAAATGAGAATTTCCTCCAATACAGCCATGGATTCTCCAAATTCAAGCATTAATTGAGTTTCTAAACTCACATGCAACCAAACAACAAACATTCTAGCTTCCCTTACCTGAAAATTGGCTCAAAATAGCCAAAAACTGAGAAGAAAAAGAAGTATCTTCCAAAGCTTGACTCCTGGACTTCAATCCTCCAAAAATAAGCTTTCTAGTCTAAAATTCTAAGAGAAGACAGAAGAAATTAGTGATCTAGAGGAGAAGAAGAATCATATAGAGAAATTTGGGAGAGAAAGGAGTTCACAGACCCATAATCTTCTCTCTAAGTTTCTTTGAGAATGAACTTATGAAGTTCCCTTCTCAAATAAATCCTTATATACTCTTCTCCTTAGAGTCAACTAAACTTTGAAATATACTCACTACGTTACAATACTTTACTATTAAATGAAAGAATTTTTCTTTCTTCTCATTTCTAATTTTTATTTTCCTTAAATTTACTTTTAATCTATATAATTTCGTGATTTTTCAATTTTTGATTCTTCAAATTTTTTATTGTAAATTTAATTCTTTTAATTTTTAAAATTAAACAATGTTGATTCACTCATTAAAATGACATGTAAAATTAAATAAAAAAATTTAATGTACTTATAATATCACTGTCTAACAATTATTTAACCATATATTGACTTTCATATAAAATACAATATTGTTGTTTTATTACATGTATATTGTGTTTATTATTTCTTTCAATTAAAATTTGTATTCTATTAAAATAAATATTTTAAAATTTTAATATTATTATTTTTTATATGTCTAGATAACTATTTGACAGTATCATTCATATTTTTTTGTTTGATTTTGAATATCATGTTAATAGGTGGACCAATATTAATTAAGTTTAAAAATTATGGATATCAAATTTGCAATAAAAATTTTGAAAAACTAAAAATATATACTCAAAACTATAAAATCAAAAGTAAATGTTTTTTACTTTTACCTAATAGGAGAGAGAAACCAAAAAAATACTTATTCTCACCAATTTAATCTAATCCCTCCAAAGTAAAATAATTAATCTTAAAAAATAAAATGTAATATAACATTGATTAAAAACCAACTGTTGTTATTATAATTAATTATATTTTATCTTATAAAAATTTAATTATTAATTATATATAAAAGTTTATTATAATAATTACTTAATCTTTTAAAATTTATTTTTCATGCTATAAGACTCAAATCTGGATCCGTCAGCCGGAGAAGGTATACAAAACAGGGGGCACTTTTGTGAAAGAGGCGCAACTTCAACAAACGTGATTTGCTCTGTCGTCGCACGTGTCCACTGTGAACATGTCATTTATTACCACGGTTTTAAAAATTAATGAATCAAACATTGAATCGGTAAATTACTAGTTAAATCATATGACATAATTTCTTTAATTATATTAAAAAATTATATTAAATATACTTTATATTTATAAATTTATATAGTATTTTAATTTTTAATTTTTATCTTATTTAAAATTATTTTTTATTTTTACTTAATATAAAGAAATATATATAAAAAATTATATATTAAATTATATATTAATATAAATATAAAATATAAATAATATATATATATATAATATACTTATAATTGATATCACAAAATAATATATGTAATATCTATCTATATATATATATATATTATTAAATATATAATTTAAAATTATTAATATACTATAAAAGTTATAATGGCAAGTATTATAAATAAATACATTAAAACAAGTGATCATTATAATATTTGATAAGATAAGGTTGAACCGAAAAACATAAATGCACAACCGATATAACTCAAAATTCGAATCGACTAAAGCACTGATTCACGGTTCAATTAGTCTGGCCGATTGGTGCCGGTTTTTAAAACATTCTTTATCAGTGTTTAAAAACCCGGATTGAACTGGCCAGTCGAACCGGTTAGACAGGGAACCGGTGGTCCATCAGGTCCGAGTCTTAAGTTAGATCGGTTATACAGTCAGCCCATTTTCAAACTGGATTGAACCGGTCAATTTTTCGGTTCACCTGGTGAACCGATGGGTCAAACCGGTTCAACCACTTTTTTTTCTTTTTTCTTTTTTCTTTTTAAATTTTTTAAGGGACCATAAATCACAAAAATAATAATGAAAATTGAATTTCTTAATGGAAGTACAAAGATTCTTATTAAATATAACAATGACTACTTATTCTAATGTATTTATTTATAATATATACAACTTAAATAACTTTTATAGTATATTATTAATTTTAAATTATATATTTAATAATATAATATCTATGTAGATATTACATATATTATTTTGTGATATCAATTGCAAGCATATTATATATGTACATATTATTTATATTTTTAATTTTTATTAATATATAGTTTAACATGTAATTTTTATATATTTTTTTACAAAATAAAAATAAAAATAATTTTAAATAAGATAGAAAATTTGAAATTTAAAATAAGATGTGAATTTATTAAAATTTATAAGTATAAAATATATTTAATATGAATATTTTTAATAAAAATCGAGTCATGCTGTTCAACTAGTAACCCACTGGTTCAACCTTTGACTCACTGACACAGTACCTTAACCGGTTTGATGACTGGTCCGGTTTTTAGAACTATGTTCTTTATTACTCCCCTTTCCTATCCTACTTGTCCCCAAATTCTTGTACGTAGCATTTTAAAAAAAAAATTACAAATTAAAACTAGTATAAAACTTTAATACTTTTTATTAAATTTATTATGTCATTTCTTAATTATAATTAGATTTGTATTTAAAAATTGTATACTGTTTTTTCATACGAAATTTTATCATAAAGATTATTAAAGTGAAAAACTAATTTTAACTAGTTGATAATATCAAAAGTAATTAATTAAGAACTACTTCTACGATTAGCCAATTATCTACATTTTTCTCCTTAGAATTTTTCAACCTTTCTAATTTTCACGTCTCCTTTGTTTTTAATGTGTTAATAAATTAATTTGAATAATACTATTAGAAAAATGTCATTTTTTTTGAATTTTTTTATAAAAAAAAATTGTAGAAATTTTTTGTAACGACCCGACAGGTCCTACACAACGTACTGAATACCGGAAATACTAGGCAGAAAGAGCAAGTATATAATTATAAGGTCTAGAATATAAAAATATACAAAGCCTCAATCCGACTAGAGTTAGAGTGTATCAAAAACATCCAATCAAAACGAAATACATCGTCAATCGCTACATCTAGTAGCTACTACAACAAGACATAAAAAAAACAGGGTCAGCTCCGCCTACCAGCTGCCGACTCACCACGAACCAAAACACCTATTCCTGTTCTGCTCCCGTACATAATACGATCATAGCAGTCCAACCACAAGGAAACAGAAAAAGGTAAGCTAGTATAAAAAGAACAACTTATAGCAAAATTCAAGTAATTAGAACAACTTCAACCGTCAACACCACAACATTCTATTATCCATCAATTTATACAACCAACCAGCAATTAGATATTAATGCGTCGTCACGCATATCGCCTTGGAGATCTCCTACAACAACTCAGCTGTTTTGGCCTACAACAACTCAGCTGTTAAGGCCTACAACAACTCACCCCTTAAGGCCTACAACAACTCAGCCCTTAAGGCCTACAACAACTCAGTCAATAAACAACACTGCACAACTATACAACTCAACACATCAACTTGCAACACTACACAACTACACCATTCAACATCAACTTGCAACACAACACAACCTTGCTACTCAACATAAATCAACCAACATTATCTACTAGTTATCACGTATAATCATCCACTTCAACTCAACTCAACATAGAACAACGTAATTCAATACAGATAATATCTCCTCTCTGCGCCCGGCGCCCTCGAAGTTGCGCCTAGCACAGTACAACCAGAGAGCCCCAGGGGGCCAGCGCGCCCAGCGCAAGCAAGCTCGCGCTCAGCGGGACTCAGCCAGAGAGCACAAGGCTCTTCCGCGCTTGGCGCAATATCCATTGCGCCCAGCGCAGGCCAGGCAGAGACGTCAAGGAGTCTCCCGTGCCCGGCGTACCTAACCCAGCGCTCGGCGCGGGGTAGGCAGAGACCATCCCTTGGTCTCGCGCCCAGCGCAATTTAGAATTGCGCCCAGCACCCACGAGGCAGAGACTCCCAAGGAGTCTCACGCCCAGCGCGACAAGGGCCGCGACCAGTGCAGCCTCTAGAGCCCAATAGCAAGTTACAATGGGTATCGCGCTTAGCGCAGTCCAAGTCGTGCCCAGCGAGGGCCAACCAGAGACCACATTCTCAAGCGCGCCCAGCGCACTCATCAAGGCGCTCAGCAAGCTTGGCTAAATGAGATCCCCTGGCGGTCACGCGCTCAGCGCGATGAACAGCGCTCAGCGTGAAGCTCATCTACAACCCTACCAAGTTCAAAAATTTCCCCAAACACCTGCAAAAGTCACTTTCAAGTACATGCAATCCAGCCAAAGTATCACATTTCCATCCAAGATTTCAAAAACGCCCTCTTTTCATACATGCATCCACAAAATCATAGAAATCAAAAGTTTCCCCAAAATCCCCAAAGTCCCCAAAACTCCAATGCCACACCCAACAGCCCAAAATTTGAAATCAAAATCAATCACATGAGTTCTTAGACTCATTTCAGCCAAACCACAACAAGAAAACTAACTTCCCTTACCTCGGGTGAAGATTCCGAGCTCCGGGAAGTGGAAGACGAAGAACGGAGGAGAAGAGGGATTGGAGAAGAGGATGAAAGGAGCTTCGCAAGGGTTCAACAAGAATTCCAACCTTCAACCAGCACCTTCAGCCACCAAAACCACAGTTCAAGAGTGAGAAGAGAAGAATTGAGAGTAAGAGCAAATGAGAGTGAGAGTTGAGGGTCCGGGGAAAGGAAAAAGGGAAGAAAAAAAAAAGGAAACCGGGTCTCACAACCTCCCCAACAACAAGAGTTTTCGTCCCTGAAAACAAACTTACTTGGAAATAGAAACGGATACCGCTCCCTACACTGCTGCTCCACCTCCCAAGTAGCCTCACCACTAGTCGCATCCCACAACACCTTCACCAGAGCAATGGACTTGCCCCTCAACTCCTTCAGCTTATGGTCAATCACAGCTACTGGTAACTTCTCAAAGGTCAGGTTCTCCTTCACTGGCACATCATCCAACTCCACCACATGACTCGGGTCATGGACGTACTTCCTCAGCTGAGAGACATGAAACACATCGTGTAGGTTTGAAAGAGACGGTGGCAAAGCCAACCGATAAGCAACCGGACCCACACGCTGTATGATCTGATGGGGACCCACAAACCTCGGTGTTAACTTCCTTGCTCTTAGTGCTCTACCCACACCAGTAGTTGGAGTCACCTTCAGAAACACATGCTCCCCTTCGAAAAACTCCAAAGGCTTATGCCTTTTGTCAGCATATGATTTCTGCCTACTCTGAGCAGTCCTCATCTTCTCCTGAATCATCTTCACCTTTTCAGTAGTTTGTAGGATCAACTCCGGCCCTACAACCACTGACTCACCCTCCTGGTACCAGCACAGAGGAGTCCTACATCTTCTTCCATACAAGGCTTCAAACGACGCCATTCCAATGCTAGCATGAAAGCTATTATTGTACGTAAATTCCACCAACGGTAGGACCTCCTCCCAGCCACCCAAGTGGTCCAACACACAAGCCCTCAGCAAATCTTCCAAGGACTGGATTGTCCTCTCTGACTGACCATCCGTCTGAGGATGATAAGCAGAACTTAGCTTCAACTTCGTGCCTAAGGCTTGGTGTAGACTCTACCAAAATCTGGAAGTGAACCTCGAATCTCTGTCTGAAATAATACTGGAAGGCACCCCGTGCAACCGTACTATTTCCCTCACATATATCTGCGTCAGCTTCTCCAAGGACCACTTGATGTTGACAGGCAAGAAATGTGCACACTTGGTCAACCGGTCGACAATCACCCAGATAACATCACTATTCCTAGCTGACCTAGGCAACCCCACAATGAAATCCATAGTAATGCTATCCCACTTCCACTCTGGAATCTCCATCTGTTGCATCAACCCACTCGGCTTCTGATGTTCAACCTTCGCCTTCTGACAGGTCAGACAGGCCGCCACATACTCGGCTATCTCCCTCTTCATACCAGACCACCAGAAAGTTTTCTTGAGGTCCTGGTACATCTTAGTCATACCTGGATGTATGCTAAGTCTACTCTTGTGGCCTTCCTCCAACACAACCCTCTTCAGCTCAGCATCCTGAGGCAGGCAAATTCTGCCCTTGAATCTCAAGATTCCATCTCCTCTCAACTCAAATCCATCTGCCTTCTCAGTACCCAACAAACCCAAAATTTTCACCAACTCTACATCCTGCAACTGCTTGAGTCCAACCTGCCTCAAGAACTCATTAGTTATGGTAATTGCCCCATAACTAATGTGATTCTGAGCTAACTCCACACAGAGATTCAAATCCCTGAACTTCTCCACCAACTCCAGCTCCTTCACCATCATGCCAGACACGTGAATGGATTTCCTGCTTAGTGCGTCCGCCACAACATTGGCCTTACCAGGATGATACATCAACTGGAAGTCATAGTCCTTCAAAAATTCCATCCACCTCCTCTGCCTCATGTTCAGCTCCTTCTGATCGAACAGATATGTCAAACTCTTGTGATCACTGAAGACACTCAACTGAGCACCATACAGATAATGTCGCCATATCTTCAAGGCAAAAACAACAGCTGCCAACTCTAAGTCATGAGTGGGATAATTCCTCTCATGATTCTTCAGTTGCCTTGAAGCATATGCCACCACTTTCCTGTGTTGCATCAGCACACACCCAAGACCCTGGTGAGAGGCATCACAGTACACATCAAAGGGTTCACCAGAATCTGACAACACCAACACAGGAGAAGTAGTCAACCTCCTCTTCAACTCCTCAAAACTCCGCTCACAGGCATCTGTCCAAATGAACGGCTACTCCTTCCTCGTCAACTGGGTCAGAGGCGCTACTATCCTGGAGAATCCCTTAATGAACCGCTGATAGTAACCCGCCAGACCCACGAAACTCCGTATATCAGTGATAGTCCTCGGGCGCTCCCATTGCAACACCGACTCCACCTTAGCCGGATCAACAGCAATCCCCTCAGCTGAAATCACGTGGCCCAAGAACTTCACCTCATCCAACCAAAACTCACATTTAGAAAGCTTGGCATACAACTGCTTCGCCTTCAAAATCTCCAGCACCGACCTCAAGTGCTCTCCATGTTCTTCCCGGGTCCTTGAATAAATCAAGATATCGTCAGTGAATACCACCACGAATTTATCCAAGAACGACCGGAAGATCCTGTTCATGTAATCCATGAATACTGTAGGGGCATTGGTCACACCAAACGGCATCACGACATACTCATAGTGACCATATCTAGTCCTGAAAGCAGTCTTCGGTATGTCACCCTCCTTCACCCTGATCTGGTGGTAGCCCGACCTTAGGTCAATCTTCGAGAAAACAGATGCTCCCTTAAGTTGATCCATTAAATCATCTATCCGTGGCAGTGGATATTTGTTCTTAGTGGTCAACTTATTCAACTGCCGGTAATCTACACAAAGTCGACTACCTCCATCCTTCTTCTTCACCAACAACACAGGAGCACCCCACAGCGAAACACTCGGCCGCACCAACTGCTTCTCCAATAGGTCTTCCAACTGACCCTTCAACTCAACCAACTCAGCAGGAGCCATCCTATAGGGAGCCACCGACACTGGCCCCGCTCCTGGAACTAAGTCAATGCTAAACTCCATCTCCCTAGTAGGAGGCAACCCAGGTACTTCATCCGGGAACACCTCAGCAAAATCCCGCACCACCTCAATTTCAGAAATAGCCCGCTCGGTCTCAACACTCAACGCCGCAAGCAGAAGATAGCACTCTGCCCCATCTCTCAACAGTGATTCTGCTTGGCTAGCTGAAATCAACAACTCATCCTCCTCCTGAGGAAAGATCAACCGCCTATTGGCACAATCTATAAGGATACGATTGGCAGATAACCAATCCATCCCTAAGATTATGTCAATATCAACTAAAGGCAAACAAATCAAGCTTACCTTATACCTCTTCCCATTCACATCAATAGGGCAACCAACACACAACTCAGAAGCAACGACAGAAGTAGACGCGGGCGTCGACACTAGCAATCTCAACCCCAGATCATACACAGGTACACCCAGCATAGCAACACAAGCATAAGAGATAAAGGAGTGGGAAGCTCCAGAATCAAACAAAAATACCACATCCTTACCAGCAGCTCTGCCCTTCCCCTTCACAAGATCAGAAGAAGTTGAAGCCTCAGCACCTGTCAAAGCAAAGACCCTACCAGCAGTAGTGGGTCTGTCACCCCTCTGAGCATCTCCTCTCTGAGCATCACTCCTCCGTGTATTCCTCTTCGGTCTGTTTCCGGTGGGGCAGTTGAAAGACACATGGCCCATCTGCTGGCATCTGAAACACCGGTTCTCTGTGTGGGGGCAATCCTTGATCATATGGGTCCCACCACACCTGTAACATCTCAGGGCAGCACCTCCACCCTGTCCTCCTCCACCAGCAGCACCAGCAGGTTGCCTGATGACAGGACCCCCTTGATGTGGTTGGGGCCTATCATATGGCTTCCTCTGGTTCCCTCCCTTCTTGGACCCGGATGGCCCCTCAGCAGTCTTCACCCCGCAGTTACCACCTTCCAACCGCTCAACCACCTTCGCCTTCTCCACCAAGGCTGGAAATTCAGTGATGGCCATAGGCACCACCACTCTCCTCAGATCATATTTCAATCCTTCTGCAAACTTCTGACACTTCCAAGCCTCGGCGATGCCTTGCGAATAAAAACGAGCTAGGTGCTCGAATTTCATCGCATATTCAGAAACGGTCATCCCTCCTTGGTGTAAGTGCATGAACTCAGCTTCCTTGCCATGTCTCACACTCTCGGGGAAATACTTCTCCAAGAACATCCTTCTGAAGCACTCTCAGTCCACAACCACCCCTCTAGCAGTCAGCATATGATGGGTACCCCTCCACCAATGCTCGGCTTCTTCAACAAGCATGTACACCGCGTATGCTAGCCTCCTCTCTTGAGAACATCCTAGCACGGTGAAGATCTTCTCAAGCTCGCAAATCCAGTGGTCAGCTACCTTTGGGTCTGCCTCCCCCTTGAACTGAGGAGGATGGCACTTCCAGAACTCAGTCAGGTCCCGGCTCTCCTGCGACCCAGTGGACCTTGCTGCACCAGCTGCAGCTCTCTCCGCCTCCATCCTAGCAAAATAGGCATTTTGTTGTTGCATAGCCATGGCCATCATCTCCATGGCCTTGGCTATCTGTTCATTGGCTCTAGACATTGTCTACAAAAGCAACAACACCTTTAGCAACAATATCTAAACCAAACAACAATTCAACAATACAACAAAACACCACAATAATCAACACAGCAATCAACACATCAAGACATCACAACTCAGAGTTAGAACAACAAAAGCCTAAAGGAACCACCCCCAAAGAGTGTCCACTAGACTCGAACTGCTCTGATACCACTAAAGTGTAATGACCCGACAGGTCCTACACAACGTACTGAACACCAGAAACACTAGGCAGAAAGAGCAAGTATATAATTATAGGGTCTAGAATATAAAAATATACAAAGCCTCAATCCGACTAGAGTTAGAGTGTATCAAAAACATCCAATCAAAACGACATACATCGTCAATCGCTACATCTAGTAGCTACTACAACAAGACATAAAAAAAAAAACAGGGCCAGCTCCGCCTACCAGCTGCCGACTCACCACGAACCAAAACACCTATTCATGTTCTGCTCCCGTACATAATACGATCATAGCAGTCCAACCACAAGGAAATAGAAAAGGGTAAGCTAGTATAAAAAGAACAACGTATAGCAAAATTCAAGTAATTAGAACAACTTCAACCGTCAACACCACAACATTCTACTATCCATCAATTTATACAACCAACCAGCAATTAGATATTAATGCGTCGTCACGCATATCGCCTTGGAGATCTCCTACAACAACTCAGTGGTTTTGGCCTACAACAACTCAGCCGTTAAGGCCTACAACAACTCAGCCCTTAAGGCCTACAACAACTCAGCCCTTAAGGCCTACAACAAATCAATCAATAAACAACACTGCACAACTATACAACTCAACACATCAACTTGCAACACTACACAACTACACCATTCAACATCAACTTGCAACACAACACAACCTTGCTACTCAACATAAATCAACCAACATTATCTACTAGTTATCACGTATAATCATCCACTTCAACTCAACTCAACATAGAACAACATAATTCAATACAGATAATATCTCCTCTCTGCACCCGGCGCCCTCAAAGTTGCGCCTAGTGCAGTACAACCAGAGAGCCCCAGGGGGCCAGCGCGCCCAGCGCAAGCAAGCTCGCGCTCAGCGGGACTCAGCCAGAGAGCACAAGGCTCTTCCGCGCTTGGCGCAATATCCATTGCGCCCAGCGTAGGCCAGGCAGAGACTTCAAGGAGTCTCCCGCGCCCGGCGTACCTAACCTAGCGCTCGGCGCGGGGTAGGCAGAGACCATCCCTTGGTCTCGCGCCCAGCGCAATTCAGAATTGCGCCCAGCACCCACGAGGCAGAGACTCCCAAGGAGTCTCACGCCCAGCGCGACAAGGGCCGCGACCAGTGCAACCTCTAGAGCCCAACAGCAAGTTACAATGGGTATCGCGCTTAGCGCAGTCCAAGTCGCGCCCAGCGAGGGTCAACCAGAGGCCACATTCTCAAGCGCGCCCAGCGCACTCATCAAGGCGCTCAGCGAGCTTGGCTAAATCAGATCCCCTGGCTGTCACGCACTCAGCGCGATGAACAGCGCTCAGCGCGAAGCTCATCTGCAACCCTACCAAGTTCAAAAATTTCCCCAAACACCTGCAAAAGTCACTTTCAAGTACATGCAATCCAGCCAAAGTATCAAATTTCCATCCAAGATTTCAAAAACGCCCTCTTTTCATACATGCATCCACAAAATCATAGAAATCAAAAAATTTCCCCAAAATCCCCAAAGTCCCCAAAACTCCAATGCCACACCCAACAGCCCAAAATTCGAAATCAAAATCAATCACATGAGTTCTTAGACTCATTTCAGCCAAACCACAACAAGAAAACTAACTTCCCTTACCTCGGGTGAAGATTCCGAGCTCCGGGAAGTGGAAGACGAAGAACGGAGGAGAAGAGGGATTGGAGAAGAGGATGAAAGGAGCGCCGCAAGGGTTCAACAAGAACTCCAACCTTCAACCAACACCTTCAGCCACCAAAACCACAGTTCAAGAGTGAGAAGAGAAGAATTGAGAGTAAGAGCAAATGAGAGTGAAAGTTGAGGGTCCGGGGAAAGGAAAAAGGGAAAAAAAAAAAAGGAAACCGGGTCTCACAACCTCCCCAACAACAAGAGTTTTCGTCCCTGAAAACAAACTTACTTGGAAATAGAAACGGATACCGCTCCCTACACTGCTGCTCCACCTCCCAAGTAGCCTCACCACTAGTCGCATCCCACAACACCTTCACCAGAGCAATGGACTTGCCCCTCAACTCCTTCAGCTTATGGTCAATCACAGCTACTGGTAACTTCTCAAAGGTCAGCTACTGATAATTTGTGTTCATTTTATTTGATGTTTGTTTTTTTATTTTGATTTTTTAAGATAAATTTATTTTTAGTTTTTTAATTTAAAATTATTCTTATAATTTCATAAACTTTTATTTTAATTATTAAACTCAATTTTTTTTTAAAAAGTTTATCAAATATAAGATGAAATCTATCTATTAATATCTCTATTAATAAAAATATAACATTAAATACAAGCAATGTTGTATAATTATTTTAATTTATTAGATTCAAATATGTTATTAATAATTTAATGGGTTAAAATAATTTTTTTGAAAATTAAAAAGATTAAAAAATAATTTTAAATTTGAGAGAATAAAATCAAATTTATTCTAAATTTAAAAAATTAAAAACATATTTAAATATTCGTTAAGATAATCAATTTTTACTTTTTTTCTAAAAAAAATTAACTTGAATAAGAATAAACTTGAAATAAAATATAAAACAAAACAATGTGAATATCAATAAATATGCTAAAGTGTGAATAACGTCATTCATTATTCAAGTCCCCGTCTAATACTTCAATTATCACCATTTTCCCATGTGACTAGCAAAGTATTTAATAACGTTGTAAGTAGTAGCTAGGCAGCTGTGGTAGTTATTTTGTTATCTATAACATTATATTATATATATGATCCCAACGTACGCAAGTTAATTAACCAACCGCTGCCCTTTTTGTTTTTTCCCACTTGGTAGTATATTTTAAATGTTAATAATGGCAGCAATTTGCAATTATCTACAATTAAAAGTAACTTCACATTTAAGAAGAAGCTAAATAGTACAACTTCTAATCCGTATATTGTGGACAGTACGACAACATTTCATATGTACAATTCATTCCATTTTTTTTCCTAATATTACATTAGTTAATCTTTTTCCTAATATTAAATTAGTCTAGTAATTAGGTAGGGAGGGATCCGAGTAGTTAGAAATATGAGAACCTATGTTTAATTTTCATTGTTTACATCTTTATAATCTTTACCCCAAAAAAAAAATCTTAAATTTTAGTATTTGTGACGATGGATATTTTATGTTAATATTATAAGTATTCAAAAAATATATCTTAAATTTATATATATATATATATATATATATAGAGAGAGAGAGAGAGGAGGGTTCAAACGATACCCGTATAACTTTTATTAAGTGTTACACTGCTCAATAACTTTATATTAAATGTGAATTTTATAAATATAGTCGTTAGATTGAAAATTCTTTACTCTTAGATCATATATACAAAATTTTATAGTAATCCAAGATGATTAGATACGTCATTCTTATAAAACAAAATTGACGTAATATATTTATTTTAAAATATACTAAAATATGAACATTTTGATTACCCTCAAGTTGTTGTTCAATTTTAATAAAATTTGACATACACATATAAATTGATATGAACTTTCAATCTAACGATTGAATTTATAAAATTCACATTTAATATAAAGTTATTGAGCGGTGTAACACTTAGTAAAAGTTATACCAATGTCGTTTGAACCCTCCTCATATATATATATATATATATATATATATATATATATATATATATATATATATATATATATATATATATATAATTATCTCTAATATTATTAAGGCTCTTATCTAGTAATTATTTGTAATAACTTAATAAGTTTTTACTCTTTACAGTTCAATAATTAAGTAACAGAAAACATCACTCTAATTACTTAGGATTATCACGTAAACAATTTTGGAATATACATTCAACAATATGTGTGTGTTGTGTAATTCCATTGAGGAACCTTTATATACAATAATCCAAACTAAAAACATAAATCCTGAGTTATTGATTAAACAACTATTATCTATAAGTTACGCTAGTGTAGCCCAAGCCACACCACGATCTTTCAACATGACTCTTAAAACGTACTCATACTCCAACTTATTTTTGCCTTACTCTCATGCTAAATATGATTATCATAGTCCAGCCACAAGGAAATGCAAGAGTAGGCTTGAATTCAAAAGAATAAACACAGCATAGAAGTAGTGAACTTACTATATAATAACTTCAGCAATACACTCTTATCAACACCTTAAATAACTACCTACATATTTACACACATGTATAAATTTACAACAAGGTAGCTTCTCAACTTACAACATAGTTTACCAACATAATTCAACATCAACTCGGCAACTAAACATCTTCACAACATAACAATATAAATATCATACTGTATCAACAATATCAACTTTCAACACAAATCAACTTGACAACATATCAACATAAAAACATGATGAGTTGTCACATATTTCAACTAAAAGATCTCTTACAACATAGATGATTAGTCTAAGTGACTTGACCCTATCAAACCAACTTAACAATGTAATCTTTTTGGGCTTGCTAGATCAACCACAAATTTGAATATCAATCCACAACACAACATGATTTCTCAAATCTTGTCACTTTGATTAAAGTTCAATATTCTTGTTTGGGATATGACAACTTGGATGTGAGCCTACCATGGCTTTAACATGCATAACTAAACCTATATGGAATTAGTCCATCAACCACCCTCCAAATACTATGCCCTTTCCAATAATTAGGGATTTTGGACCCCAACCTTGCACCTTACTCAATTGGTCACTCATAAACCAGTATGGCTTGACCTTGCTAATATACAATATCAACTAGCGACCTAGAAGAGACTTAACACTTGACTTCAAGAGACAATTATACTTAAGAAGAATTTTTCAACAACTAGGCTCTCAGAGCACCACAATACCATATCTTCACAATGGGATATTCATCTTTTTTAAAAATAACACATCTTCTCTAATCCTAAGTCAATCAATACAATTCAACTTCATATGCATCGAGCATTCACAACATAACTACTTTCAACAATATACAACTCATCTTATCAACATACCACTCTACTCCAATTCAACTTTCATTCATAATTAACTTACAACTTAAGTAACTTAAACATCATTATACATCATCTTGGATCAATGCATAATGAACCAGAATCATACAATAACATAAATCATGTGAGTAATTCAATCTAACACTTCACCAAATAAACAAGTTTTCATTTAGTGATCTATGCTTGATGACATTCTTCTAGTGTTTGACGTCATTGAGGGAGAAGAAGAAGAAAGAGGAGGAGGAGGAGGAGGAGGAGGAAGAAGAGGATATCCTTTAGAAAACTCTACACGACAACTCTGAGGTCTCTAATGACTAAACACATCAATAATTAAATTAATAAAATCATCAACTACTAATAAAATTTCATAGTGTTACATTATTTACTCAATTAAGAAAATAATTTTAATCAAGATATTTTTATATAAAAATAATAAATATAAGAGACTGATTTTCATAAATAAATAAAATAAATATCACTTGATTATTATTATTTTCCATAACGAAAAGGTATAACTCTTTTTCACTAGATAGATTCATTATAAAGAGTAAAGTGATATAGTTCAAGTATAACCTTGTTGGGAATACAATTCAAATTTTTTATTTATCTTTGAGATATATATATCTTTATGATATTGTTTAGAATTAAAAATATTACATTTATTTTAAAGGTTTGTTCCTTTTTAATGATTAGGATGTTAAGTCAATAAATAGATGTTCTTTAGATGAGAAAAATCATGTGATATATAAAAAGAGTCACCACCATAAATGAAAAAGTAATATGAAGGAGAGTTTGTCGAGTTTCATAAAAAACTTGTGAATGAGGGTTTGCTGAATTATGTTAGAAAACTTATGTTGAAGGTTCCTAAGTTTCATCCACAAAATTTGTGAGAAAGGAGTTTTCAAGTTCTTCCATAAAACTTATGAGGAATGGGTTTTCAAGTTTACCCATAAAATTTATGGGAAAAGATTTTTCAAATTTCATCTATAAACAAAACTTGTGAAAAAAGGTTTTCAAGTTTCATCCACAAAATTTGAAGAAAAGATTTTCAACTATATATATATATATATATAAAATACATTTTGAGTTAATAAACATTCTTGTAAACTTATGAATAAGGACTAAACCACATTAAATAAATTTTGCTTAATTTTATTTATTTATAGTATTATTTTTAATGTATTTTCAATTATTATTGTGCTTAAGAGTTTTTTTTCTCAACAAACTTCATGTCTAAGACAAACAGAAAATATCACTCGATTTGAATACTATCATTAATGCATACACACATGGGTCATATGCCTGTTCTTGGTATCACTTTTTATATTCAGATACTCTAAAAGTCTCTTCCAGTAGTGTTCACACTCGATAATAAATCTTGTGCTAATTAAGGTGGGGATTCCAACCCCATCAACCTTCTTCTATAAATGACCCCACATTCTCTTTATGTCACCACCCACCCCCTTCTCCTTTCTTTGATATCTACAGTGGTTCTTTTGAAGGGGTTTGTGTCTGCTTGCAACAACAATGGCTGTGCCTAGGCTACTAGTTGTTTTGATCCTGGCCCTCATTGCCATTTCCATGCTTCAAACAATGGTTGGTCTTTAAGTAGAAACACACATGCACAATTACACGCACATACATAAAGTACACACTTTTAAATATAGAGTTTAGACGAATTTTCGAGATCTACTCTCAAAACTTGTATATCTAAACAGACTTATTATGGTCTGAATTTGTTGAGGTTAATTGTGAAAGCTTAAGGTTGTCACATTAATTTTTATGGTTTGGTTTTCAGATTATGGCATCTCATGGACATGGAGGCCACCACTACAATGACAAGGTATATATAACATCTTCACTTGTTCCTTTCTCTAGATCTCTATGTGGGGGTTTAGACCAAAGAACTATGATGGGATTTTGGAACTTTAATTTTCTTTAAGAAGGGTGAATGCTATTTTGCTAAACTTATGATTGTGTGTTTCTCCAGAAAAAATTTGGACCTGGCAGTCTCAGGAGCTACCGTAAGTGAAGTTTTTTCTATACCATTCATTATTTTGGTGGTTGTTTTCTTCTCCTTGTCATTTGTGGTAAAAACAACCTGGAGATCTCTCCAACTTTGAACATGAAAATTTGTAGCAACAAAACAAAAATGGAACTATTTCACAACTTCCCCATATAATAGACGCTGTTGTTATTTTTTTTTCTATAAAAAAAGGGGTAAGAGACATACACTAGTATTGCACTGTCTTCGATAAAAACAAAATTATGTTATCAACCAATTAAAACTATATGCTTGATGTAATTTTAAAAAATATTATCATAAAAAATCAACAAAACTAGCTATCATATATAATTGTTGATGTATATATTGCTTATTTAAAAAAAAAATTACCAGCACTATCATTATTACATTTTTAATTCAGTGGTTAAAATTCATTTTGAAATTTATCACACTATGAATGAGAATTTTAAAGAAAAAGTAGTGAGGTTTACGTTATTTCTTGACTTCTACATCTCTATAACCAAATTGAGATTAATTTAATTGCACATCTTAATTATTATACCTATAATTTAAACATTTGTGTCTGTGTTTTCTTCTTACTGGTTCTTAATAATAATAAATAAATAAAACTACTTTTGTTTGTATTTTTCAAATAACAAGAAATACCTTGAGCCCTTTTTCAAAGTATGTCATTTCCAAACTTGGTGTTTTCACTTTGACTGTGGTCAAATATGTTACCGTAAAAGCAGCATCATTGGATTCGAGCCTTTGACTTAAATTAACTTTGTTGAATTTTCTTTCTTTCTCTTTAATTGTTGTGATGTGTGATATGACCAGAATGCCCTTCCCAATGCACGAGGAGGTGCAGCAGGACCCAGTACCACAAGCCCTGCATGTTTTTCTGCCAGAAGTGCTGTAGAAAATGCCTGTGTGTGCCTCCGGGGTATTATGGGAATAAAGCTGTGTGCCCTTGCTACAACAACTGGAAGACCAAGGAAGGAGGCCCCAAATGCCCTTAATTAACCTTCTTCATCATATTAACAAACATACCCTTAAATTTAATTATTTCCCATATCATATCATATAATATAATTAATTTCCTTAGTCCTCTCTATGCCTTGATTAATCAAATACATATCCATTTTGGCCTCTTAGTAATACTTTGTATTGAGGATGCCTTTCAGAGATAGTGTGTGGGCTCCTCTTCATGCTTTTAAATGAAGTGTCTAATACTGTTGCTGTTTGTCATCTATGTTGAGCTTTTCATGATTTGTTATCATCTTTTTCTCCCTTTATTGTATGAACAATGGCAGGCAGTTATTAACTTATTATCATGTTTACAATATCACATGCATGGCATTGGTGTTGTAACAATTCCTTATTGGCAGATGTAACAAGTGCAAACAAAACTAATATACTCAACTTTGTTATGACTTAATAAAGTAATGTTGAGTTTGAATTTTTAAATATATAATTATGTTAAATACTAAAAGAAAAATGTTATCTTATAATGAGACTAAATCATATTATTTCATAAAAAATACATGTTAGCTCTTAATAAATAAATAAATAAGTAAAAAAGAAAAGTATATGGAAAATAATTAAAATTCTTGGAACACTTATTTGAAAGAAAAATTATTTAGAGTGTGTGTTATTTTTCATTTACACACATTCTAAAACATGAAAGTAGAGAAAACATGCTAGTTAAGATTGCACTTTTCTCAAAAACAAAAAAAAAATACATACACTTAGTAGAATGTTATCTAATATTTTTAATTAATATTTAATATTTTTAATCAATTTTTAAAAAAATACTGATTAAGAACTCTAGTTAAGGGAATTTTTTTTTCTACTGACAATAATAGAATTCAAATATAAAATATTATTTGTATTACTCAAACTCCACTCTCAACATAATATAATTTTCTTCTTTATAATATTATAATATTATGGAGATGGTTATAGAAAAAGTTAGGAAAATGGGTGATGTGTTCATCCTATTTGAGAGTAGACAGGATGAATGAAAGAGAAAAATAGAAGAAAAAAAAGGGAAAGAAAGAAAATGACATATGTGATGAGAGAGAAAAAAGTAAGATAAAAACATGTACAACAAAAGAGATGTAAAGAAAAAGTGTAATGATGTTTGAAACAATGAAGTGGAAGGTGTTTGTAGTTTTATCTGCCGACAGGACTAATCTAAACATAAATGTCCCACTATTCAATTAACAAAAAAATAAGGATTAATTTGTTGGTTATTTAATTACTTGAGATACAGATTTCATGCATGTTTGTGATTATAAACTTTGCATCATTAGCTTCTTTGCTTTTTTCAAATCATTTGCTTCTTCAACATAATGACGGCCTCTTGGAAATTCTAAGATAACAACTCAAGTAATAGAATTTAGTATTGGCCACTTCTCCAATTAAAGTTTAAACTTTGTGCATTGTCATAATAATAATAATAATAATAATAATAATAAAGGTACATATGATTTGTCTCAAAAATCATGCTTCTGAATATCATACTTTATTTACAAACAAGACTCTTCAGAAGTTAAAACAATATGTAACATACACTGAATTTTCATTCAAGGACACAATTGTGCATCATTAGCTCATTTGCTTCTTCCAAAAAAAGGTAATTAAACTAATCCAAAAGCTCAAAATGAAAATTACTCTTCTTGAACAAGAAACTACAGCTAATAACCCTCCTTGGATACTATGTTAATTTCATAAAACCAGATTTATGATTCCTGAAACCATAATCTCTGAATTTCCATATGCAGTTAAAAGAAAGTAGCAATAAAAAAAAATAATAAAAAAATAAAATAAAAAAACTCCCTTCATGCAACTAACATACATCACTAGTTTTTCTCCCTCAAAACATTTAGCAAAATCACAAACTATATTCGGTATGTGTATGAGCAAGGATGCCAGAGATCATCAAGAAGCTGGCTTTACATAGAATAGATTAACAGAGACAACAGTTATAATGGTTCTTACTTCTTAAGATAGCAATTGTTTTGTGATAAATACATGCACTGATAGCTATAGTGAAAGTTCTCACCTATCTCAATCATTATAATAGATATCACCCTCCTTTGGCACACAGAACAAATGCAAATAAAACAAATGAGATGTACTTTAGTGAGTGTTCTGCCATTGAATTTGAAGTATAGGGGTCTTCATTAATCATATCTTCAGGAAAAAAAGAAGATATAGTTACACAAGAAGAAAAAGCACAAAAGTAAGAACAATAATACTATTTTTAATAATTTTCTAAATTTTTTATTGAAAAATTAGTCTTGTTTTCTTTGTATTAAGAATCTACACATAATTCAACTTGTTACTCAAAGTACCAAATTGAATGACAATCTCCACTTCATGCCTTAGAACTTTTATATCTTGAACTTGATTGGCTATTAAATCCTGAGATTCTGTATATTACTTCCACTACTTTTAGGAGATTTTACCATACATGCAAAATTAAAACTCGTGGTTTACCTGTTTATCACTTCATGCAGCAACCATCCAAGTGTAACAGAGCACATATACAAGTTCACCAAGGACCAAGATAAATTTCGTGTTCCTGATATGAATAATAGCTAAATGGTTTAATAAATAATTATTTTAATTCCAAATTCAACAAGCTCTAGACATGAATTAGGAAATTCAATTTTTATTTAAGAGAGTATCAGCCAATCTGATGTTTATGGTCATAAGTATATAAGGCTTAACACTGAGGTCACACTGTCAAAGAAACTAGAATTCCATATCTCAAATCTTTTATTTTGTTCCATTCATATAAATCAAATAAAAAGGGAAATTAAAATCAGTCACTGATATAGCATACAAGAAGATAATTTACCTTAATGGTGCCCCTTATCTGTTTTGACACCATTAAAATTTGATTCCAAGTCCATATTATCATACCATAACTTTATTGATTGATTAAGAAAAAATGAAAATAGCTTCATAGCCAACTCAAATGACGTGACCATAAAACCATACATTGTTGTTGTTGCACATATTGTGTCTATGAAACATCCATGTCCACAAACCTATGCTTTTTCACCAACTGAAGGTTTTGTATTTCCAAACTATTGTGATCATCCTCTAATTTTCTCTTGCCATAAGGATCAGAAAATCGAATATCTTCCATGCTACTTTCCTGTTTGAATACATGGATTCCGCATTCTTTAACTATTGAGGTCTCTTCCAAACCAACAATTGTAACCTCTGCATGGTTCCATTCATTTTCTAAAGGTACTTCATATAAACTATCTTCACATTCTATCCTTTTAAGATCAAAAATATATGTATGATCCATGTGGATCATGAAATAGCCACTACCAGGGAAACTTTTATTTCCATTGATGATCACCATAGGCCTAAACATTCCAGATTCATCATCCATAGGTCCAATAACAAGACAAAGAACTTTGTCAGGGAACTTGTTACGAAACCAGAAAGAAATTGAAGGTCCCTTGCTTTGGTGATCAAACCACTCTGGAATCCTTTCTCCTGGTAAATAAAACTGAGTTTCTCCAGCCTCATGCAGTTCCTGCTAGTCATAGAGAATTTCATAAGTTTACCAACATTGAATATACTATATATTATTAAGGGTTTGTTTGGATCAACTTCTTCAGAAACACTTCTAGAAAAAAAAAATAAGAAGGAAAACTAAAATAAGCTTCTCCACAAGCTAAAACTAGCTTATGCATCAGTTGAAAGTAAGATTTTGGAGAAACTAATAGAAAAGAATTTTTACAAATTAACTTATGCATAAGCCAATTTTAGTTTATAGAGAACTTTATTTTATTTTTCCTTTCTATTTTTCTCTTCTAGAAGTGTTTATGGAGAAGTTTACCAAAACAAACTCTAAATCAAGTACATTAAAAACAAGACAAAACCTGATTTAGGAACATGCTTGTACTTGAGGCAGTCAAGGATTCACATTTTGTTGCTAAGAAATGTTTTAAGTTTGGAGGAATCCCTCTAATTTCCTGAAGATGCCGGCAATCATTAACATTAAGCTTCCTTAAAAACTGAAATTCTTTGATGCATTTAGGAAGGATTGTGAAGTTATTCTTAGACAGGTCTAAATCTTTCACATGAGCAAACTGTGTGAAACCTATTGAAAAAAAATCATCATACAGGTTGCAATCTGAGGCCCAAAGCAATTCTACCTTTGAAGAAACTATTGATCCGACTTTTTCTTCACCCACTTCTTGTTTTAGCCATTGCCACCCTTTCCATTTCCAAGCAATAATATCAGTCAATTCTGGCATCATGACAATGCTACTTGGTAACTGAACAACTCCACAGTTAGCCAGTTGTAATTCTTGAAGCCGACTAAGATTATGAATTGAAGATGGCAATTCTTTTATGGCAGTGTACTCCAACTGAAGTCCCCTCAAGTTTTCCATCTTCCCTAATATTTCTGGAAAACTCTCAAGACTGCAACAACGTGAGAGATTGAGTTTTTCAAGAGAGGTTAACTTGATTGGCGGAAAACTCATAAGCTTAGTGCAACCAAAAGCACTTAATGTTTTAAGTTTATATAGAAACCCAACTGAACCGTGAATTGTAGTTAAACTCTGACAATGTTGAAATGAAAGTTTTTCTAAATTAGGGAGACCAGATACATCAGGTATCTGTGTTAAACACTTGGACTTGTCCAAATTCAAAACTCTCATACTCATGAACTTCTGCAAAAAAGAAAGGAAAATCAAAGAAATAAGAATCAAATGAATGATTTTAATGTCATTGACTTAATTTATAAGGTGAGGAAAGAGAACTCATTTAACTTGCCTTCAACAAGCCAACCAACTCAAGTGATGTAAAGCAACTTTCGGGTAACTTGCATGTGGCAAGTTTCTTTGGACGAAAATCAGATGGTAAATCATGTGAAGGATATCTCCACCATTCCAATACTCTTAAACTATTTGGAAGATATTTGGGACCATTGAAAAAATGACCATTTTTAATAATCAATGTCTTGAGGTTTTTCATCTTCTTGAAGGCCTTTCTATTCCATTCTATTATTTCTTCATTGTCAAGTAAGGGGCAGTCCAGATGTATGATTTCAATTTCACTGGTTCCCTGTTAACGCAAAAAGCATAAATCAACAACAAAGAATTTAATTAGAACACATTGACAATGTAAATATGATAAGTTTGTTGAGTTTTGCGATAATTACTTTAAAATTTATGGAATGATTTCTGATTGGTACAGAGTGTAAACATTTTTGCTAGGTACATGGAAGTTGAACTCATACATGTATATGCATGCAAGATTTTAATACACATATTAAGAGAAACTCGCTTATTATAAAGGGAAAAACAAATTACTATGACATGACTCACATGAGCATAAAATTGTCAAAAGAGATAAATCAAGATAAAAATCCAAAACAATAATGAGTCTCACTCACTGTGTTGTCTTCTAAAACTTGAATTATATCCTCGTGGAACCATAATCTACTGCGCTTCCCCGGATCTTTTGGTGACTCCTGTCGTACAATTTCTTTACCCATGTTCTCTAACAAGTCATGCAATGTCACCATAGTACCATGCCTACTAAGCTTGAAGAGAGATTTATCAACCAACACCTTTATATGATATTTCATGCAGTCACCATGATGAATATGAAGTATATCTTCCACCTCTTCTAGTTCATATCCTTTGAAGCAACAAGCAATATCAAGAAAAACACTCTTCTCTTCTTCCTCCAAAGCATCAAAACTTACTTTAAGTATCTTTAAGATTTGGTTATTAGGAACTCTTTCGTATTGATTGATGGCAGATTTCCATTCTTGTATATTTTTTCCAAACAAGTTGGAACCTATTACTTCCAAAGCCAATGGAAGGCCAGCAGCATAAGTTACTACATGGTTCAAGACCGACACATAACTGGGATCAACTTTTTCTGTTTTAAAAGCTTTCCATGTAAGCAATTGAAGAGCATCGTTCTTGTTCAATTCCTTGACCTCATAAGTTCTTTTAACCTCATGAGATGCTAACAATTGTTCGTCTCGAGTTGTGACGATGATTCTGCTGCCAGGACCAAACCAATCAGGTTTTCCAACAACAGCCCGTAATTGTTCATGCTTGTCAACATCATCTACAATCAAGAGAACTTTCTTTTGTTGAAGCCTATGTTGTATCATTGAAACTCCATGTTTTACGCTTGCTATGTTCATTTGCTTTTCTCCAACCAATTCAGAAAGAACGATGCTTTGAAGATGTTGCAATCCATGTTTTTCTGAATTTTCTCTCACGTTTTCAAGAAAACACAAACCATCAAAATGGTTAGCAACCAAATTATAAATTGCTACAGCAAGTGTTGTTTTCCCTATTCCACCAATTCCGTGGATCCCTATCACGTGGACACCATCATCAGTTCCAACATCTAAAAGTTTCATTACTTCAAGCATTTGTGACTCTAGTCCAACCGGGTACTCCGCAACATGTAAAAGAGCACGGTTAATCTTGCTAGAAACCAACTCCACAATCCTCCCGATAAACTCATATTCATATCCATTTCTGTTTCAAATGAAAAGTTTTAATGAAGTTAAATTAAAGAGGAAATAGTCTATTCATTGACATTTACACTATAATTCAATTACAAATGAGAGTGTTAGTAAGTTTGTTGATTTTTATAATAATTATTTAAAAAATTCATCGAAGAATGATTTTTATCAGTTGACATGCAGCATAAATTTATACCGATAGAACAAAGAAATTAAACCCAAATTAAAAGCCTTGTATCCATGTCTTGATACTGTCAAGGATAAAAAAAACATTTATTTTCTTTCAAAATTTTAACACTAAATCATCAGACAAGTGAAACTTAATCAAAGAGAAACTATAAAGTAAAAGATTGGTAAGGTGGGGGTACCCTTGTTTGAAATGATAACCAGACAAGTTAGCCACTTGATGTAAAGCCATCTTCCATTTCTCCAACCTCTCCTTGGCTTTGAACCTTTCCTCATGTTTAGCCAAAGCTTCTCCATAACTACCTTTCTGGTGCCTCACATCAGAAGGATCCAAGTTATAGAAAACCGGCAAAACTAACAATCCTTTCCTCTCGACACAATCAATGATGCTGGCAAGTTCATCCAAGCAAAATGAGGAAGAAGCATAGTTGTGAGAGAGCACAGTGATGGCAATCCTAGACTCCTCAATTGCCCTCATAAGGGTTGGTGTTATTTCCTCTCCTCCTTGAAGCTTCTCATCATCAATGAAAGTGTGGATTCCCTTGTCATGAAGAGCTTTGTAGAGATTACCAACAAAACCATGGCGTGTGTCTGAACCTCTAAAACTGAGGAACACGTCATAGGAGAATGCAGGGGAACATGAACTTGCAGCCATGAGAAGAAAACTTGGTATGATTATGGATTGCGTGATGGGTCTCTTGAATCAAACTATGAAGCGCAATAATGTGAAACTATAGACTAAAGTGTCACAGAGACATGTTCTACAATCCGTCAGTTATCACGTGGAAGAACATAGAAAAAAAATATCTTTTTTTTCTATCTTTCTACTGTGCTTAACTTGTGGTCTGGAAGGAATAATCAAGAATCCACGTTGCCTTCACATTGAAGAAGCAATTTATTTGTGAGTTTTGGCTATTTTTTAATTTTACCTTTTATTGCTTCAAAAATTATATAATGTCCCTTTTTTTAATATTTTTTTCTATGTCTTTTTCTTAAATAAATAATAAAAAATAACTCTTATTTGTTTTTGAAAATATATATTTTTTTTTTAAATTGATCTTTAAATTAAAATAGTTATAGCTCTCGTCGAAAATCATTTTTCAAAAAAATAATTTAAGACATTTTCCAATAGTTTCTTATTTTTAATAATGTATTGTTTTTATCTACTGGTAAAAAATTATCATTTTTTGAATTTTAATATTAAAACTATCTATAATCTTTTCTGTATATAAACTAAAGAAATTTTCTTAACAAGAAGACTTTTAGAATTTATTTTTCAACAAAAGTATTTTTCAGAATTTTTCTTAATCATTTATCTCTTATAATTTATTATTTTTATTTTTAAATTAAATATCAGTATTTTTAGAAGAAATTAAAATATTTTTATATAACAATATAAATCATTTATTATAAAAATATAAATATAACTTACATTAAAATATTTATTTATTATAAAATTTAGTTATAACATATTTTATATAAAAATATGTATTTATTATGAATTATTCTCAACACTCTATTCTCCTTCAAGAAGCAATCTATTTTATTCTTTATTTTCCTAACCCATCTCCTGTTTCTTGACAAAATGTCTTGTTCACAACACCCTCTCTTGGTAGAAAAATGGAATCTACAGGGAAGAAGAAGCTTTCTACCTATGTCTCTAAGAAGAAAAGAGATAACGGTTTTCCTGTCCACAAGGACAAGGAAAATTTGAGTTTCTTGAACTAATATTAAGAATTTATTTGAATAAATTTTTAAAAAATTGAATTTTTTTATAAGTTAAATTTAATTTATATATTAATTTATTTGTAATTTTATATGATTTCTATAAATTAATTTGTGCATAAATTAATTTTAACTTATAAAAAATATATTTCTTTTTTATCTTTCTTTTAAAAGTATTTTTAGAAAAACTATTAAAAAAATTCTTTAAGTCCTACCCAAAGTGTCAACAAAAAGTTTTTTTACTCCATGGCATTTGAACCTTGAACAACAGCAAGTGAAGGAAGAATTTTCATTTCCCTAACCATTGGAGAACGAAAGATTGTAAATTTTGAATTATAATATTTAATTTAATGCACTTGCATTTAAAATCATTATTGTTTTTATTGGTGGGAAAAAGAAACAATAAAAGAGAAGAGAAAATGTCACTGTACTTACTATAACACTTTATTTTTTATAAAATATAATATAAGTATTTTATTAATAATTTTAGTATTTTTGTTTAATTAATAAGGACTTTTAAATATTTATTTGAATTATTTAATATATTTTAGAGTATAATATATGGTATTTTATTAAAATTGTTATAATATTATATTAATTGAGGGCAAGGGAACTTGTGACTATATTTAATTCTTTTAATTAGAGAGTTAAAGGGAGATTAATTATTTCTTTTAAAGAGCAGTTTTGTAATCAAATCTTCTTGCTTCTCTATTTTCACATACGCATTTCAAAACTCAGAGATCTCAATGTTGGATTTTGCTTTAATAGGACACGTGACACTAGGAATTAGTTAAAATTAGCTAGTATGTAATTCATGTTATTTTAAATTGAATAGTTGATTTTATTTCTTTTATAATTTGTTATTTCTTCTAAGTATAATTTATGTTAAAATGGATTCTATCTACCTGTGTGACTTTGAGTTCATTTATTACATCGAGGTTATTCAACTTATATTTATAATGTATTATGACATGTGGGGTAATGGATGTCACCCTTACTATAGTTCAATCACCACATAATAGAAATAAAATATAATAATCAACTAACCTAAAGTTATCAAGTAACAGTTACCTGATCATTTATGCAATTTATATATGTATAGGACAATAAATAGAACAACTAAAATAAAAAAATCCCCTTATGGGGTTACATACATACCTTGTGCATATTTATAATATACATCAACTACATAGTTGTATATAATATAACTCTTAATCATTGATCGAGTGTCTATACATCGACCATGCTACATTAAAGTATCATCAAATAAAAGAGTCATCACTAACATGATTCACCGCCAACCATCCAAGCAAACTTGTTAATCTTGTCTAACTCTCATATGATCATTGTAGTTCAAACCACAAGGAAGAAAAATGATAAGCTTGAGAAATGAAATCAGCATACACTCATAGCATTAGTTTACACCAATACAACATAAACAACTTAATCAAAATTTAACCCAACTCTACGTATCAACCTTAACTTATAAATCACATCATTATACCAACATGTCAACAACTTATAACACCACAACAATATCATCATAACAACTTTAAACAACTAATGAGTTATCATGCATATAAACTTCGGAGATCTCCTACAACAGAGGTGGGAAATTTGAATGGCTAGACTTTATCGAATCACAACGTTTGACCTATCACAATCAAGTCAAGTATAGTCAAAGTTAGGCACTCACAAAGTGTTAGGTAAAGAATTCAATTTGATTTCTCAGGTTTTGCCAATTAAACTAGGAAGTATAGTATTCCTATCATGGTAGAATAGTTTTGGTATGAGTCTACCACGACATTATCTTGCAATGCTAAGCCTCCTATGGAATTAATCCACCAACTATTCTCCAAATATTACGTCTTTCTAGAACTCAGTTAGAGACTAAGCCTTCGATCTTGTACCTTACTCGATTAGTCACTTTATACACATATGTCTTAACTTTGCCTATAAATGAATTCTACGTAAAATTAAAGGAGACAACTTAAAATAATCAATTATTCAAAAGTTAGCTTACTTACTGAAAGGTTTTCAAGTAGGCTCTTAGAGCACTAAAACTTATATCCACACAATGAGATAATTTTATTTCTAAAACATTTTTTACTCTCCTCTAATTTTTATACATCTTAACAAAGGCATGTATCTATATCACATGCTTAACAACTTAATCAACTATAGTATCATACAACTTCACAACTTAATCATCTATCAACTTACAACTTAGCAACATAAATATCATTATACAAAATATCAATTTAAACATAATGAGTTATCATCATACCATATTTATCATACAACTTAATCATTATCTTTCAATCATAGAGAAACTTAAGATATCACATTAAAACCATGCAACCCGCGTCTAGCGTGGCTAAGGCAGAGAGTCTCCCACTCTCTCACATCTAGCATGGCAAAACCCACAACCAACCTCAATCAAGTAGAGGGCTTCTACCTAATTCACGTCCAACATCGCTCCATTGTTGTCAAACATCGATCCAAGCATAAATAATCCTCTCTTCTCATGTTCGATCCACCAATCTTGTGCTTGACATCAAGAGATTGAAAACCCTTGACTTTGAGTCATTATCGTTGCCATGAAGGCACACTTGACTCAAAAACACATAATATTAAAATAAACTAACTAACTACCCCTAATACAAGGTCCCGTCATATCCCCAACCACAACGAAGACATATGAAATAAGATAAGAAGGTCACATGACAAAAGTGTTAGAAAAGGTATTTCTAATCTTAGCAAGAAAGTATGTTATTCTATTCCCTCCACAATAAATATGATGGAAAGAAAAACTCCATGGTAAACTAAAGAGGGCTCTAATTTTAGAAATTAAAGGAGTATAAGGGTGAGTCAATGGAACTCCCTTCTTGATAAGAAAAAATTGTCACCTGTGAATCTGATTCACACTTTATATTTAGAAAACCACATTGTTGAGCTATAGGTAAAACATGAAAAATTGTTAATAGTTTCGCATTTGTATTTGAAGTGAAACCACATGCGTCTACATATCTTTCTTTCCCACATTAATCTTTGAATACTCCTTCAAAACTAGAAAAACATGGGTTTCCTGTGGAGCTACCATCTGGATTTAGCTTAACAAAGTGCTTTGGAGGTGGATTTCAACCTATCACGAAGTCTTGATATCGAGAAGATGAAACCACAACCATTTTGTTAATGTCACTAACCAAGCATTGAATTTGGTTGATAATAAATCAATGTTGTCAACCTATATCATGAAATACTTCAATGTTCCTGGACCTCTAAATGTACCATGTTGTTGCAACAAAATGAACTCTTATCGAACAAGTAGAATGACTTTGCAACCAAGTAGCAGTAATTATCTGAGGGTCATCTACATAGAATGAAAATTAGAGAATGTTCCATATGATCTTAGTCTTGTTATAATCCCTCAACATATATAAAATTGTTTCTTCAAGATCTCCACACTTGTTACAAGAAGAGTCAATAAACAAATGTCTATAACAATGAGAGTGTTTAGTTGGAAGAGAGTTATGATCAGCAAGCCATAGAAAATGTTTAATATTTTTTGAAAAATGTTTAACAAACTTGGTAGTATACTATCCATAAGAAGAAGAATCCCAAATGATCATATCCCATGTGTCATCAACCAAAAAATAACTATTTAAGCTTACTACATTTGATCCCTTGTAGTCTTTTTTTTTTTTTTTTGGTTTTTTTTACAATTGATCCCTTATGATTTGAAGTTAAAAAAATCACTTTTGAGAAAAATTAATTACAAGTAATTCAACAAATATTATTCTATCTATTCCATAATAAATATCAACTAAAAATAAAAAAGAAATGTCATTTTAATTTTTTAATGTAATATTAATTACATTATTTTTTCATTTATGTCCTTTACAAAGTTGTCCATTATTTACACTAACAAAGATTGACAATAAAATTAATTTTATAAATTTATTATTCTCTCTTGTCTATTTATTTATTCCCTATTTTATAATAGGTATCATATTAGAAGAAAAAAAATCATAAAATAGGTGTCATTTAAAGTTTTCAATAACCAACATTGGTTAATCAATGGGTAGTGACTAGTATTTCTCCGCCAAATTATTTATAGTTTAAATGTTATTGAATATGAAATAAACTATATATGTTGATAATGAAAATACCTATTTTGTGTGTGCTCATAATCTTTGACAGAGGTGTCATGTGTCTAGGCCATTGGCTTGATGTTGCTTTTTAGATGAATTTTTACTGTTATTTTTGTTTATTTTTTTAATCAAAAATCCTTTGATAGAAACGAGACTAATTACTTTTTTCTTTTGCAATAAATATTTTGTACCAATGCCTTGATTATTTATTTTTAAAATATTAATTACTTTTTTTATATTTATATTTCTAATAATATTACATAGAACGTTGTTATTGTATTTTTGAAAAAAAAAATTAATTTTATAAAATTATTATACTTATTTATTAATTAATTTTTCATTAATTTATATAAATAAAAATTTAAAATACTAACTGTTCTTACCGAAAATCTGCTGTAGAGCTGATCCGCCAGGTAAGATTGGTGAGTCTCCTTCACTGGTACGCTGGTGCTCCAAGATGGGGGTGGTACCTGCAAAAGAGACTCCGATGCTAAAGTTAGTGTTTGTGGGAGTATGAATCTCGTATAAGTAATGCACGTACCTTAGTGTGAATTAGGGTTGCTTTGGGCCTTGGGCCTGAGATAAGATATGATAAGATTAGATAGTGGATCTCGTCTGAAGCGAGATCCCTCGAGATCAGTTATAATCTGCTTAAATGTCGAGCTGACGTCGCATAGTGCGTGCCCGACCTCATCTTGTGTTGTGATGCCGAGCTCGGAGCTCGGCTTCGCGGTACGGACAGTACACTAGCCCTCCAAGCTCCAAAGACCGTAGGTCGAGGAGTTAAGACCGAGCTCGCTGGGGGGAAGTGACCTTTCGCGTACTTCTGCCTGTTGAGATGCCATGTGTCGTAACTGTTCATTTTCTGAAAACGTGCAAGTGGCGCGTTAAGGGAAATGACGGTTGTGCAATGATGGTCTTGCAATTAATGTGTTGTTAGCGTGCCCTTAGGTTGACACGTGGCATGGCCGTTTTGAAATTTGGGGAAAAAACCCTTTTCTCTTTCTCTCCCGCGTCTCTCCCCATTTACTCTGCTTCCTTCCACTCTTTGGCTTCTTGGGTACGATAGTCCTGTTTGCCTTCTCGTTCCTTGCCTTCTCGTTTCCGCTCGCTTTCCGTCTCCATTTCCGGTAACCCCGTCACTACTAGGGTTATTTTCTGAGGAAGAGTACTAGGTACTTCCTTTCTACAGTTCTCTCTTTTCTTTTCCCCAGATCTTCTCTTTCTTTAATGGCTGGTGGGAGTGGTGTCGGCTCTTCTGCGCCTGCTAGGGGCAAGGCGCGCGGTAAGGCGGTGGCTACCGGGAGAGCCGCCGCCGAGAAGAGGGATCCGCCTCCGCCCCGGGAGTCGGAGCCAGGCATCTCTGGCTACGACTGGGTCAAGCATGAGATGGCGGGGGTCCAGAGCGTTTTTCGGTCCTTTCTTGAGGTTAACGGGATCCCGCGGTCATGCAGGGTTTGTGACCCTTCTATTTCCTTGATGATCCGGCTTGAACCTTGTCAGGCCGGTGAGGGTGTGTACATGGGGAAGTCTACCGACCCTCCCCATTTCTATATGTATCATTGTTTTTTCTGAGATTTAGGTGTCTGTCTTCCCTTCACTCAGTTTGAGTGTGATTTTTTGAACTTCGTCAACTCGGCTCCTTGCCAGTTGCACCCCAATAGTTGAGGTTTTTTGAGGGCTTTTCAAGTCCTGTGTACAGTTTTGGGGATAGAGGTGTCTCTTCCCGTCTTCCTTCATTTTATCAGTTGAAGGTAGGCGTTCCGCCATACGGCATATTATCTTTGAGTGGGAGTAGGGATGGGGGTTTGTTCACTCTCTACTCCCAGTCGTACAAAAATTTCAAACAAGAGTTTTTCCGAGTCGCTCTTGTGGACGTTGACCTCTTGGAAGATGGGGCGTTTTATTTCGGGGGGCTACCGAGATTTCCCTTCTATTGGTGCCCCCGACCGTCTAGGTTTCACGGGGTGGGCCAAGTGAAGCTGACGGCTTCGGAGGCGGCTGCCATCGAGAACCTCGTCGCGCTTATTGCAAGCTCGTTTTGTCGCTTGCGAACTCGGCGTACAGGGAGAGGGGCCTGGAGAGTGAGTATCCTGTGTTTTGGTGGTTTGTTAGGGTTTGAGCTCGGGGTTTCTTTGCTAATGTGGGTTGTGTTCTGTTTGCAGGAATTATGGGGAAGAACTTGTGGCGCGAGCTTAAGCGTCGCTATAATGTTTCTGAGCTGGAGGTTCCCAAGCCTCAAGAGGAGGATGTTCCCTCCCTGAAGGTCAGCTGGAAGAGGAAAAAGGGGACCTCTGCTCCCCCTGATGCCGAGGAGGTGACCTCCAAGGCCGCTGATGTTGATGCGGTGGATCTCACCGAGAGTCCGCCGCCAAAAAAGGCTCCTCTAGTGGCTACGGAGGGGGTGGCCCGGGCTGCTGAGCCTGCTGCGTAGGCCGCCGAGGTGGCGACCTCGACTGTTGAGCCGGTTGCTCTTTTTACCGAGGCGAGTGTCTTATTTCCTTGTACATTTCTTCTGTGTTGACTTTGCTCAGTTTATTGAGGTGGTATGGACCTTTTTGTAGGCCGGGGTGGTCGTCGCCGAGGTAGGAGCCCAGGTTGCTGAGCACGATGCTCGGACGGCCGAAGTGAGTATTTCTCTTTTTACTTTTTTTGTTTAACCTATGTGTTGTCTTGTTTTTTGACACGAGATCGCTTTTTGCAGGCGGGGAGTGCTGCTGAGGCCCTGGTTCCCCCGAGGTCAGAGGTGCCCGACTTGGACCCTCCTGTTGGCAAGCCGGGGGTGTCCGCTTCCACCGCTGCCGAGGCTCGTGGCAAGGGGTCGAGCTTTGAGACCCCGACAACGACGCCTGTCATGTCTGCTCCTTCACCTGGTTCGTCCTAGGGTGTTTCCCGAAGCCGATACCTCGCTCACCGCTTCGGGAAGGGTCGCTCCGACGTGAGGTTGGATCATGTTAGCGCCTCGACTGACATGGACTCGTTATGGAGTGTGGGGGTGACTGTCGAGAAATTCTTCCCCACAGGCTCGTTGAGCGCTGGGGACCAAGAAATGATCGAAGGGGCAGGGCCTGTTGAGAGCTTTGATGCGGCTCAGGTCCTTTTGCAGAGGGCTACGACCATCATGGGCCATTGGAAGCATAGGTGGGCCAAGCAGCAAGAGGACCTAGCCAAGCTGAGGGGCCGACTTCAACCCTGGAAGGATGCGAATAAGATCTTGAGGGAGGAGAACAAGGTTCTTAGTGCTGCCCTTGGTGAGGCGAAGCTACAGGGGGCCGAGCTTCGATCTGCGAGGGGCGACCTTGCAAGGGTGCAGAAGTCTCTTGAGATCGCCTTGCGATCCAACGAGGCTTATGCCTCCCAGGTGGGGGAGCTGCAGGAGCTCGTCGCCTTCTCTCGGGGTCGCGCTCGCTCTTTGGAGGATGAGGTGACGTCTTCTCGTGGCCAAGTGCGGGCTCTGGAGGATGTTGTGACTTCTGTCAAAGGAGAATTGGCGGTGGCAGCTGAGGAGCGCCTCCGTAGTGAGGTCATTCTTGGTGGCTGGGAGGACGAGATTGCCACCTTGAGGGGCTTCCAAAAGGCTGCTCGTCAAGCACGGCTCCTTGCTCCCGGGTTCGACTTTTCCTCCATGCATGTGGAGAAGGTTGTCCGCTTTGGGAGGCTGGTCAAGGAGGACGATGTCGATGACAATTCTAGTGAGAATGCCTCAGCCTAGGCCGCCTTTGTAATAGCTTAGTTTATTTCTCCCTTTTTCATTTTCTTGCTTAGTATTTTCCTTTGAACTCAAGTGTCAAACTCTGCAAGTGTTTTGTATATATATTGTTCTTCGAGATTCGATTTTCCTTACTTTGATTGTTTTTCTGTCTTATCGGGCTCAATCTTGTTTTTAGAGTAGGATAGACTGTATTAAGGGTTCGAATTCGACCTCAGATGGACGTCCTAAGGTTCGAACTTGACCTCAGGTTTGCGTAAAATGAATTGTATCGAGGTTCGTACTCGACCTCAGTTTTTGTGTAAAATGAATATCATCGAGGTTCGGATTCGACCTCGAATGAACGCATCGAGGTTCGTACTCGTCCTCAATCTGGAGTAAAACGAGTTTTGTCAAGGTTCGTACTCGACCTTGATTTGGAGTAAAACGAATGTTGCCGAGGTTCGTACTCGACCTCGGGTGAGCATATTGAGGTTCGTACTCGACCTCGATTTGGAGTAAAATGAATGTTGCCGAGGTTCGTACTCGACCTCGGGTGAGCGTATTGAGGTTCGTACTCGACCTCAATTTGGAGTAAAACGAATGTTGCCGAGGTTCGTACTCGACCTCGGGTGAGCGTATTGAGGTTCGTACTCGACCTCGATTTGGAGTAAAACGAATGTTGCCGAGGTTCGTACTCGACCTCGGGTGAGCGTATTGAGGTTCGTACTCGTCCTCAATCTGGAGTAAAACGAGTTTTGTTAAGGTTCGTACTCGACCTTGATTTGGAGTAAAATGAATGTTGCCGAGGTTCGTACTTGACCTCGGGTGAGCGTATTAAGGTTCGTACTCGACCTCGATTTGGAGTAAAACGAATGTTGCCGAGATTCGTACTCGACCTCGGGTGAGCGTATTGAGGTTCGTACTCGACCTCAATTTGGAGTAAAACGAGTTTTGTCAAGGTTCGTACTCGACCTTGATTTGGAATAAAACGAATGTTGCCGAGGTTCGTACTCGACCTCGGGTGAGCGTATTGAGGTTCGTACTCGACCTCAATTTGGAGTAAAACGAATTTTGCCGAGGTTCGTACTCGACCTCGAATTGAAGTAGAGTGAATTGCGCTAAGGTTCGGATTTGACCTTGTATGTTTGTTACGTAGCACGTTGTAAAGGTTCGAACTCGACCTCGGATAAGAGTGTTAAGGTTCGTACTCGACCTCGGATAAGAGTGTTAAGGTTCGTACTCGACCTCATAATTTTAACGAGGTTCGGACTCGACCTCGGATGAGAGTGAAAGAGGTTGGTTCGATTTCGTCCTTTATAAAACCAATAAATAAGAATGTGGATTGAGCAAAATGAGTGATTCTATTGATCATTTTTTTGTGCCTCGTTAAAAACCCTCTCAGTGAAGGACTGAGGCGGGAAAAGAGTGCACAACTTCGTTCATACAGAAAAGAGAAATGGAACTTAAGGAGCTACGGTGGGGGGACCCCCCTTGCTTTGCTTGCCGGACGGGAAGATCTTCAGACTCTCGGCGTAACACTGCCGAGCTGTCTTCTGATTTGCTCTGACGGAGATGATCTTACCGTCATTCCTTGGGAACTTCATGGTGAGGTGCGGAGTAGATACCACCGCTCCGAGCTGATTCAAGGTTGGCCTCCCGATAATGATGTTATAGGAGGTGTTGGCCTCCACGAGGAAGTATCGAACCATGATTCTTCTTGTATCCGGAGGTACCCCGAAAGTTGTTAGTAGGTCTACGTACCCGCGAGTGTGAACTCGCTCTCCTGCGAAGTCGACTAGGGGCTCCGTGTGAGGTTGGATGAGAGAATGGGGGACGTCTAGCCTGAGGAACGTCGGCCAGTACAGGACGTCGGCCGAACTTCCTTGGTCAATGAATGTCTTCTATACCTCCCAGTTGGCGACTTCCACCATGATAACCATGGGATCATCCTGGTTGGGGCTGACGCTCGCGTAGTCCTCGTTAGAGAAGGAGATTGGTGGTGAGCTTTGGTGCGAGGCCAAGGTGGTAGAGTGGATGCAGTTGACATTCTGTAGGTGCCTCTTTCGGGCCGAGCTGCTGGCGCCGCCCCCAGCGAAACCACCTGCGATTGTGTTAATCACTCCCCGTAAGGGGGCTGTCCCTGTCTCCTGGCTTATCTCGGCCTGCACTGCACCGCCGACATTTTGTTGGGAGCTAGAGGGTTGGTCCGTGCGAGCTCCCGAACCTCGGCCTTTGCCACGCCCCCGACTGCCATAGCCTCCTCGGTGACCCTACTGTCGCTGGATGTATTGGCCGAGGTGACCTGCCTGGACGAGCTCTTCGATACGATCTCGGAGCGTGCGACACTCCTCCGTGGTGTGACCGTGGTTTCTGTGGTACCGACAGTGCTTGGACTTGTCGGCGCTATTGGGAGTGTGACCTGGTGGTGGAAGGGCGAGTAGGTTGTTGTTGCTGGCTTCTTCTAGGATGTGGACTCTGGGTGCATTCAGGGGAGTGTAGAAGTCATACCTCCCCCCTTTGTTTGCCCTAGCCGACTTCTTGAACTGACTGTCATTGTTGACTTTGACCTTATCGTTGTGCCCCTACTCTGGCTTCGCTGGTCCTTTTCCGCGAACCTGGTCACGGAAGGCGGAGTGTTCCTCCATCTGAATGTAACCTGCAGTGCGGGCGCGGAGCTCGTCCATGTCGCGGGGAGACTCACGACACAAGCTATCGACGAATGGCCCGGGCTTGAGTGCCATGAGCATGGCATGTAGGGCGACCTCGGGATTCAGGCTCCTGATCTTGATCGAGGTGGCAGCGAACTGTTCCATGAATGTCCGGAGCGGTTCGTCGTCGTTTTGCCTGAGACTGGCCAGGGCGGCTGAAGTGACATGGTGAGGTCGGCTCGTCGCATATTGCGCAGTGAACCTCCGGACTAGGGTGCCGAAGCTGTCGATGGATTCGGGAGGCAGTTGGGTGTACCAGTTGAGCGCGGCCCCCTTAAGTGAGGTCGGAAACACCCTACACAAGATAACATCGTTGTTGGTGTAGAGATTTACCTGTGTTGTGTACAGGTTGATGTGTTCGTCTGGGTCTGTCGTGCCATCGTAGCGGTCGAGGTGGAGAGGCTTCCACCCATGAGGGAGTGGTGTCTCCATAATGCCATCCACAAAAGGGTGGCGGCGGAAGGTTGCTTGATCCCCCGTGGCATGAGTAGGAGCCTTGCTGACTTCATGGGTCGGCTTGTGCGTCGGTGCATAAGACCGATGTGAAGCAGGTCTGGGGGTTGGGACCCTAGTTGCAGTCCGGGATTGGGAGACTAAGTGCTCCTCCTCTCCATTATGGTTGCTCGTATGAGGAGGATGATCGGAGTGGTGTCGAGGGAGTTGAGCGCGGATTCGCTCGTTCTCGGCGCGTAGCGCCGCCAGGTCGGTCTCATTAGCGGTACGCATTGCCGCTAGGTCAGTGTCGTGCTTGGCATGCATGTTTTGTAGGTCGGCGGCATGTTGTTGCCGCATCTGTTCGACCTGATCGATTAGTCTCCTCAACGCTGCTTCGTTATCCATGGTGGTTGAGTGGTTTGCGTTGTCTGTTGTGCGTCTACTATGGCTTCTGGTAAAAATCATAAGCGTGGCCGATAAGAGCTGTCTTGATCGGCCCCACGGTGGGCGCCAAATGTTCTTACCGGAAATCTGCTGTAGAGCTGATCTGCCAGGTAAAAGATCGGTGAGCCTCCTTCACTGGTACGCTGGTGCTCCAAGATGGGGGTGGTACCTGCAAAAGAGACTCCGATGCTAAAGTTAGTGTTTGTGGGAGTATGAATCTCGTATAAGTAATGCACGTACCTTAGTGTGAATTAGGGTTGCTTTGGGCCTTGGGCCTGAGATAAGATATGATAAGATTAGATAGTGGATCTCGTCTGAAGCGAGATCCCTCGAGATCAGTTATAATCTGCTTAAATGCCGAGCTGACGTCGCATAGTGCGTGCCCGACCTCATCTTGTGCTGTGATGCCGAGTTCGGAGCTCGGCTTCGCAGTACGGACAATACACTAACCTTTATTATAAGATGAAGTAACTTTATTTATCTGTACTAAAAAAAAATACAATGTAACAATGACAATTAGGTTATATTAAAGAAGGATAATTACTTAAATTCTTAAAATAAAAACTAGGTAAAAAGAAGACTGAGTGTTGATAAAGAAGAAAGAAATAGAGTGGAAAAAAATAAAAAATAAGTAAAAATAAGTAAAAAATAAAATAAAAATTTAATTATTCAATTGAAACAATAGATAAAATATATATATAAAAATAAAATATGTTTTTTTGATATAGTAAAAAGAAAAACAAAGAAATCAAAGCATTAAACTAAAAGGAACATCCCACCCCACACTATTTTAAACTATAGTCAAAGATTTATACCAAAAATGCCACTTTTCACCTTGATGAGAATAAAGTATGTATAAAAGAAGAAAAAAAAATCCACTACTTTATAATTTTTCATACTCTTATTTCTTCTCAATCAAACAACTAATTTTATTTTCAAATATTTTCATTTTCTGTTCTATTTCTCTTCATTTTCCCTTTAGCAAACAAGACATCGAAGTCAAAGTCTCTAATTTATTGTGTGACGAAATAGGGCACAGTAATTGGCAATTTGAATAGAGTAGGCAATTTATTTCCCGCCAACGCCCTTCTCTCTTTTGATTTTCCAAATTCCAATCTACACCCACTCGCTTCTCTTCTCTTCTCCAAGTTCCACCCTTTTCCCCTCCGAGTCGACTCGTTCCGGCGCCAATGGACCCGCACGCCGAGTCCGCACCCGACTCAGCAACTCGCGGCTCCTCTCGCCCCAGGCTCTTCATAAAGGAGATGGTCATGCGCAACTTCAAGTCCTACGCCGGCGAACAGCGCGTCGGTCCCTTCCACAAGGTTAGGGTTTAGGTTTTCTCTCGCACTTCAATTTTCTCATCCCAACTTCGAATCGCTTTAATTTCACTTCCGAGAATCGATTTAGTTTCACTTCCGAGCTTCGAATTGCTTTGATTTCAGAGTTTCTCCGCTGTGGTGGGACCCAACGGGAGCGGGAAGAGCAACGTCATTGACGCGATGCTGTTTGTGTTTGGGAAGCGAGCCAAGCAGGTGCGGTTCTGGAATGTTCTAGAAACTAACCGGTGTTTGGAATTGGATTGTTTTGATTTGTAAACTGGTTTTGGTTCTTGCAGATGCGGCTGAACAAAGTTTCGGAGCTAATACACAATTCCACCAATCACCAGAATTTGGATAGTGCGGGGGTGTCTGTTCATTTTCAAGAGATTGTGGATTTGGTAGCTTTTTTTTTTTCTTCTTCTTATTATGTGAATCTGGTTTGATGTTTGATGCTTGCTGTTTTGTTTAGACCGAAAATGTGATGCTTGCTGCTTGAGTTTGAGGATATGTTTATAAAATCAAAGTTTTAAATTGCAGTCACGGTCACAGTTGCAATCCTTGACATTGCGTGAAATTGTGGACAAATGTGGCTCCAATTGCAGTTGGGATTAAGTCGTGGAGACCCCAAAATCTTGATGTTGCATTTGAAACCTTGTTTATAATGATAATTACAAAAATTACATCTTTCTTAAGTCTCTTGTTTTCGAGAATTTACAGAGTGAAAAGTGCTGTCTTGAGAAGTTGATGATTAAGCTAGTCAATTTGCTGTTTTTTTTAACTGAAAAGTTTAGGATGTGTTTGGGCTTTTATTTATTTGTTTTCTATTTTATTTTGTTGATATGTATGTGTTTTTATAATAATTATGAAAATGCATTCTTTTATAGCTTTGTTTCTTGTTTTCAAGAATTTACAAAGTGAAAAGCGCTGCCTTGAAAACATATCAACCGAAAATGAAAATAAAGAACAAACTAAAGGCGCTAGAAATGATTCAAATGAGTACATTATCCTTACTAGGTTTCGGTTGATTTTTCTTTTTCTTACTTTGGATTTTCTGTTATGAGCTTGTTTTTAAGTTGATCTTTATGCCTCAGTGACTAAAGAGTTTTTATATTTGCGGTTTTATGAACCGACCTTCTCATTATTTCTCCATTTTTATCTTTGCTTAAAGAAAAAAGAAAAGAAAGAACTAAAAGTATCAATGGTTGCAGGATGATGGAACTTATGAGGCTGTTCCAGGAAGTGATTTTGTGATTACCAGAGTGGCTTTCCGTGATAACTCCTCAAAGTATTACATTAATGATCGCACGAGTAACTTTACGGAAGTAACCAAGAAACTGAAAGGGAAAGGTGTTGACCTTGACAATAATAGGTTTCTAATACTTCAGGTTCGGTATTTGTTAGATGGTTCTTTCAAGTTTCTCCAGAAGTGTTTGTATCCACCTCTTTTGACGTATTATCTGTTTCTTATCAGGGTGAAGTTGAACAGATTTCACTTATGAAACCCAAAGCTCAAGGACCTCACGATGAAGGTTTTCTAGAATATCTAGAAGATATCATTGGAACCAACAAATATGTGGAAAAGATTGATGAATCTCATAAACTGTTAGCACTCTTTCCATTTCATGTCTGAGAAAAGAAAACATGCAACTTTTTCAATCAACATTATGAAACCTTTTGTTGCAGTAGTAGTGTATTTTTTTTATTTGATTATAATTAAGTATTTAATGTGTTTTAATGAACTATTTATTTATTTTCAAAATAGCTTATAATCAAAACCATATTAAGAAGGCTTTTGATTAAAGACAGCAATTCTTCCCAGCTTTGATTATTTTATATTTGTTTAAAGCTTTCTTAGGAAGCTTGCATATAGGTTGTTTTGGGAATAAGCAAATCTAAATGCACTCTAAGCAAATCCAAACATGCTCAATTAATGTTTCTTTTATTGTAACTATTCTTTATAAATACTGCTGCTGCCTGGAGGATAATTCACATTTTTTAAGCTCATTGTTGAAGTAACTACTTTAATTTCAAAATTTGAATTTCTAATTTATGAAACAATGTTATTGAGGTTTTAGGTTAGAATCCCTGAATGAGAAAAGATCTGGGGTGGTACAAATGGTTAAGCTATCTGAGAAAGAAAGAGACAGCTTGGAGGCAAGTAGATTTATCATTTATGGTTTTATGTAGCATTTGATGTTTTTCCAACACCTAACAGTTCTTTTGCTGCAGGATGTGAAGAATGAAGCAGAAGCATACATGCTCAAGGAGTTGTCTCTGTTGAAATGGCAAGAGAAAGCCACAAAGTTGGCCCTTGATGATACGAGTGGAAAAATGGATGAGTTACAAGGGAATGTTGCTACTCTAGAAGAAAATCTCAAGGCAGAAAGGTAAATTTGAATTTCAATGGGGAATATATTTGTTTATTTAGTGAATTTCTATTCTTGCCTCATGAAGAACTGTGATATCTTTATTCCAGGGATAAAATACAAGAAAGTAAACAAACTCTCAAAGAGCTTGAAACTAAGCACAACAATTATGTGAAAAGACAAGAGGTTTGGATGACCTGGGTTTTGAAATTGAATCAGTTTGCATGATTATATTGTTGGGCATTTTATTCTAATGATAAGCTTTCAAGGTAGTAATTTAGTCATTTTTTTTTCTTTCATTTTCATAAAATAGGAGTTAGATAATGATATGAGGAAGTGCAAGGAAGAGTTCAAGGAGTTTGAGAGGCAGGATGTTAAATATCGGGAGGATTTTAAGCACGTGAATCAGAAGATCAAAAAGCTGGAGGATAAACTAGAAAAGGTAGAGGGAAGTCATAGTATATTGCAACTAAATGTATGTGTAAAGAGACATCTTATCCTTTTGTTTCTATGTCAGGATTCATCAAAAATTGAAGCACTTGTAAAAGAGGGCGAGGAATCAACTGATCTGATACCAAAACTTGAGGACAATATCCCAAAACTGCAAAAGTTGTTGCTTGATGAGGAGAAGGTCTTGGAAGAAATCACAGAGAGTTCCAAAGGTAGTGTCTTTTTATTTTTTTTAATTATTATTTTATTATTTTTTATTTTGAATATATTTGAAGGTATTTTTAATTAAATTTGCTTTGCTGAAGTGGTGATTCATCTCCAATTGTTTGCTTTAGTTAAAACCTCTTTAAAACTTTTAATTCTTAAGCGTGCTTCCAACATTTGATTTTCCTCTATTTTACCATTAAAATGCTTAGTTTAGTTAGGTTCCTTATTCTAATACTTAGTAGAAAGTCATGGCTTTCTGCTGCTTCAGATTTAAGAAACTTCATTACTGTGTTAGATACTTATAGCTATAGGTAGATAAATTTAAATTTTCAATATTGTATCATATTGGTTTTATACAGCTTTCTTAATATAATCTGCCATTTTTTTAGTCAACTGTGTATAATTATCCCCCAAGGTCCAAATTATTTTTCTTTTTGTTATTGTCTGGGATACATCATGCTGATTTTCAGTGTTTTTGGTGGTGGAAGCTGGTCTTTATTTGTTTAACTATTATCTACCATGTTCACAAATGGATCTGATATCCCATGTGAAAGAGGTTTTTTTTAGCTACTTTCTTTAAGTTTTTTTGTTTGGTTAATCCTGTCATTGACTGGTAAGCAGTTGAAACCGAGAAATACCGTTCTGAGCTTGCTAAAGTTCGTGCTGAGCTTGAACCTTGGGAAAAAGATTTGATTGAGCACAAGGGAAAACTTGAAGTTGCATGTACAGAGACCAAGCTTCTAAATGAAAAGGTGAGAATGACTTCTCTTACTTTTAAGTGCTATTGCTCTCAGTCTCAGCTTTAAAGGCAGTAATTTAATCTTTGCTCCTGAAAATTTCTACATATTTTCAAAACAAATATTAGTTAATCCATATTAGTTTCATTAATTATGGTAATTATGGAAGATATGTTAGTTTCTTCCAGCTATAGTAGTTTACCCTAATATGCAACAATCCAGAATAAAAAGGTTAAACTTATAAAAATGAAATACGTAGCAAACTAGTAACTCAAACCAAAGTTTCTCCTTCACTTTAAATAAAAGGGTATCTTTCTGACATGCATGCTCAGGATTATTAGGGGATGCACTCTTTATTTATAGTGAATTACCATACTAATGTAGAGTAGAATCCATTTAATTCTCCAGTAGCTGGATGTTTAATAGAGGACTATTCTTGATCTAATTTGCAGCATGAAGGTGCTTCTGAAGCTTTTAAAGATGCTCAAAAGCAGATGAAAAGCATATCAGAAACAATCAAATCGAAAACTGCCAGCATTTCTCAAATCAAGAGTGATATAGAAAAGAGTAAGCATGAAGCTTCAGAAGCTCACCAAATTGAAGAAGTAAGCAATTTTTCCTTCTTATTCTTAATTCCATTTCTTTAACATTCATTTTTGTGGCTTGTGGTGACGTGATTGTTCTTTTTAAAGGGATGTATCAAAGAGCAAGATGAATTGATTCCTCTTGAACAAAGTGCTAGACAGAAGGTTGCAGAACTGAAGTCTGTTCTAGATTCTGAGAAGAGTCAGGGATCAGTTCTAAAGGCAATTCTGAAAGCTAAGGAAACAAGACAAATAGAAGGAATATATGGCCGCATGGGTGATTTAGGTGCTATTGATGGTGAGGTTTTCCAATTGCAATTTTTCTGGCTTCATAAAGTTCTTTACTTTCCAAATTATACCTCTTGAATGCCGCAAAAATGGTCAGAAAATGTGGTTTTGGATGGTCATGATTGTATCTGATATTAAAATTTATGTTCACACTTTGCACTATCACTATGAAATATTCAATAAACAATTATATCTTTTATTGTGCAAGTTTTGAACTACTGGCTAAAAGCTAGGATTGTACTTTATCCTATTCATTATTTGGTTCTTGTTTGAGCGTAAGTAAATTTGTGGGGAGGAATCTCATCTCATAAACGTAAATACCTACCTCATAAATCATATATAATAAGCATATTCTAATATCCAGACATAAATTAATAGAATATGTTTGTAATATATCTGTTATCAATATTTGACATTCCTATAGTCATTATTAAATCCATTATGTGTTTAATGCTTCCAGCAGCATTCTTTCTAGTCTTGGGTCTAAGTTTATATTTCTTGATGGTCATGATTATAGCTATCAAGCAAGAATTACAGTTAATGGCAAAGGCAAACTTGGTACTTCATGGAAAAAAAAAAGGGATCTGTGGTTTCTTCTGTGTTTATTATTATTAGTTAACACGATCCAATTTTTCTTGGTACTATTATTTTGCTCTTAGAATGATATTAAATAATTTACATTAGATTAATACTGTTAAATTTATCTTTATCATTCCAGGAATCTGTTAGATTAACTTCTTATAAATCATTGCAGCAAAGTATGATGTTGCAATATCAACAGCATGTCCTGGACTTGATTATATTGTGGTGGAAACAACAAATGCAGCTCAAGCATGTGTTGAGTTACTGCGTAGAGAGAATCTTGGCGTTGCTACTTTCATGATATTGGTATTTTATTTATTTATTTATTTATTTTTATATTATTCAATTTATTTTTTGTCTCTTAATGGTAAAATCACTCCTTAACTTCCTACTAACAGCTCAAGTTTTTGTCACAGTTGGTCAACAGTTTTGAACTACTTGAATTTAAGAACATGGTGTTAATAGCAATTTTATATTGGTTTGGAGGTGGTCTACTCCTGGGTAGCATCTTTTTAAATCAAAGTTGGGGAGTGAAAGCAAGCTAGATTCTGTCAAGTTTCAGTTTATAATATAATGCCCTTGATTGAATACAATTTGTTTGTCAATGATTGATGATATATTCGGTTATGTAATGTTTTTGGTGTGCTGATAGTACGCAACCAAGGTGTTTATTTGATAAATATAATTTGGATATCATTTCTTTATTTAGGAGAAGCAAGTTGACCTTCTTCCAATGTTGAGAAAGAATGTGAGCACTCCAGAGGGGGTTCCACGCCTTTTTGATTTAGTGAAAGTTCAAGATGAAAGAATGAAGCTTGCTTTCTTTGCAGCACTTAGAAACACTGTGGTTGCTAAAGATCTTGATCAGGTCAGTTGCACTTTTGTAGCATGATACTCCATTTTGATGATATATTAAGGATTCACCATAATGGTATTTTTCAGATATGAAAATCATCATGCGCAAGGTTAAGAATTGTTTGATAAGCAAATTTTGTTTGATAATTTTGTTTAGAACTTTTGATACTTATAACATGATGCCTATTATCTGCATTGTTTAAGAAACAAAGGCACATTAATTAAATTATGAGACTTAACTTATTTACCATTTGCTTGCAAGTTGCAATAATATAGAGTCTAGGGTTGTTGCATTTGCAGTTCATATCAGTGAAGTTAAATGGTTAAATAGTAACATTTTTTTACTCCTGTAAAATTTAGGCAACACGTATAGCATATGGTGGTAACAATGAGTTTCGTCGAGTTGTTACTCTTGATGGTGCGCTCTTTGAAAAATCTGGAACAATGAGTGGTGGGGGTAGTAAGCCCCGTGGTGGGAAGATGGGAACATCTATTCGAGCAGCAAGTGTGTCTGTAGAAAGTGTTGCAAATGCTGAGAAAGAGTTGTCTAGGTTGACTGATAAATTGAATGACATTCGCCAAAGAATTATGGCTGCTGCGCAACGTTATCAGGCCTCAGAAAAAGCTGTTGCCGCTTTAGAAATGGAATTAGCTAAATGTCAGAAGGAGGTAATGCTTGGTTTTGAAAGGTGGTTTTGGAGTTGCTGATGCACGGCATTGAGACTTTTTTTCCTCTTCCTCTGTAGGTTGACAGTTTAAATTCACAATATAATTATATTGAGAAACAACTTGATTCCCTTGAGGCAGCATCAACACCACAGGAGGATGAGCTTGACAGATTGAAAGAGCTGAAGAAGATTGTTTCTGCAGAAGAAAAGGAGATTAATAGACTTACTAATGGATCTAAACAACTGAAGGAAAAGGTTGTCTTGGAACTTCATTATCTTTTAATTCCTTTTCAAATTGAGGGTTGCCTGACAGGTTTTTGCATTTATTTTATTTCTCAAGGTGGATGGATGTTGAAAATAAAGGTTATATATTTAACTTTGATAGTTTAATTAATGTTTGCCACTCCCAGGCTTTGGAGCTCCAGCGAAATTTAGAAAATGTTGGGGGTGAAAAATTAAAATCTCAGAAGTCAAAGGTCCAGAAAATTCAGTCTGTAAGCATCTCGAATGTTAAGAACATTCATTTATAGTTGATATTGTGAATTGCGTATGTACTAATGGTTCCTTTTCCTAGGATATTGATAAGAACAATTCAGAAATAAACCGTCACAAGGTCCAAATAGAGACGGGACAAAAGATGGTGAAAAAATTAACTAAAGGAATCGAGGATTCAAAGAAGGAGAAAGACCGGCTCATTGAGCAAAAGGAGAAGTTATCAGCATCCTTTAAAGAAATAGAACAGAAAGCATTTGCAGTTCAAGAGAATTATAAAAAAACCCAAGAGGTTCTTTTTATTGCCTTGTTTTTGATTATTAAAATTTGTGCCTATGTAATGAAATACATTAAAAATGTATAGTGCAATGCACCTTTTTAAAGTTATGTATACAACCTGGTTGTTGTATGGTTATGTCTAATTTTTTTACTGTTCAGATGATTGAAAAACATATGATTGTCTCTGAGGAAGCAAAATCTGAGTACAATAAGATGAAAAAAGCAATGGATGAATTACGTGCATCTGAGGTACTAGTTATTCGTTTTTCATGTCTCATAAAACTTGGAGTTTTCTCATTGCAATAATTATTTTGTAGGTTGATGCTGACTTTAAATTAAAAGACATGAAGAAAGCATACAAAGAATTGGAAATGAAGGAGAAAGGTTACAAGAAAAGACTAGATGAATTGCAAACTGCTATTTACAAGCATCTTGAACAGTATGTCATTAGATTTCTGTTTTGGAATAGTGTTTATTATTCTGATGTTCTTATAAGATTGTAAATGGTATGCAGAATTCAGGCAGATCTAGTGGATCAAGAAAAGCTACAAGCTACTTTGGCTGATGAGCATCTTAATGCTGATTGTGACCTGAAAAAGGCCTGTGAAATGGTCGCTCTGCTTGAAGCACAACTGAAGGAGATGAATCCAAATCTTGATTCAATTTCAGAGTAAGTTTTTCTTATTTATTACCCTGATTATTTTTATATTTCTCTTCTTGCAGTAATAAAGATTCATAATTTCTTGTGATTATCAGATATCGAAAGAAGGTATCTTTGTACAATGAGCGAGTTGAAGAACTTAATGCAGTCACTCAAGAGCGGGATGACATAAAGAAGCAGTATGATGAATGGAGAAAGAAGAGGTGTGCATAATATTTTTCGTTTTTATTGTTGAATTTATTTTATGTATTGCTTTTTGATGAAATGTTAGCTGAATGTGTCATGGCAGATTGGATGAGTTTATGGAAGGATTTAATGCCATATCTTTAAAGTTAAAGGAAATGTATCAGGTTTGGGAATTTGATCTCTCTCTAAGTGCTCTCTTTCGTTGACGCATGAATATGTGCTTCACTCTCCTGTATATTTGCTGATATTTCAACTTGTTATGGATTTTGTCACCTTTCTTAAAACCTTCAGACCAACTTGTTGGCAACTTGGTGTGACTCTGGATGCTAAGTTGTCAATAATATTTTGCATTGATGGTTTTAAAATGGTGTTTAGGGGTGTTCAAAAAAATTAAAAAAACTGAACTGAATTTAAAACTAGACCGAACCATTTTAAAAAAACTAGAACCAATTATAATAAAACTGAACCAGATTTATTTTTTTAAAATAAAACGAAAAAACTGAACTCTGAACCTATTTTTTTAAAGGTTTGGTTTACTAATATATTTGGATTATAGCAATATGGCTCGCTCGCTCGGACTCGGAGACGGAACTCTCACACTCACTCTATCTCTCGCTGCTCAGAGGATGTCTTAGGAGGAGTTTCTTACATTTTGTTGCTTTGCGAATGCTCTTTTGTTCATTATGATCCTCTGGCAGACCCATATATTTCTTTGGCCCCATATATTTCTTAAAACATATTAACAATTTATTTAAAACTGGTTTATTTCTTAAAACCGGTTCAAAAACTGGTTTGATTATGAAACTGGTTTTAAACCGATTATAAACTTGTTTATTAAAGTAATTCAGTTTTAAACTGATTTGTTAAAGTGGTTCACATAATTTGTAAACCAGTTTATTTTATTAAAATAGTGTGGTACAGTTTGGTGCGGTTTTTTTAAAAAACCAAACTACACCCCTAATGGTGTTGAACCAAAATATTTTTTATTTTTAAGGGGCTAATCTTTTTGTGCAGAGTCTGCAGGCAGATGTGTAAAGATTTTTGGGCATAAATTACTAATTTCTCTAAATTTATATGTTTAAGAGTGAGTTTAAATATTAATCACAAATAGGTAGTATGTGGCAGCAATGTACATTTGCTAGAGCTTAGCGGAGTGAATTCACTATATAATTAGCAGAAATATTTGAAAAAAGGCCACTATTCTTGACATGGATTCAACCCTGCCATAGGCCCGTAGTGCCATGAACCATCTGTTATTTGTGTTTCCTTCTGAAGATATGCCAGCACTTGTAAGTTGCTACTTCTAAAATATGCTGTTTTACAGTCTCCATTGTCTTAAACCATTGGAGAATGTCTCACAACGATGTTAGATTGTTCTTAGGAGCTTCTCTCCTAGTGGTTACCATTCCTTTCCTGTTGTGCCTCTTTACACTGGTGCCTTCCATTGCCTATTGTCCTTTTCACAGCTACCTAATTTTTCTTAGGTGCATCCTTCTCTCCATAATTTTTTTCGTTTTCATAAACTGTAATACTGTTTTGTAAATTGTAATTGGAAGTCATGGTTTGTAGAGCCCGTTAAAAGTTGTGATTAGTTTATCTTTGACGTTTATTTTGTTAAGTGTAGTTAAAAAAGCTGTCAAAGGGTGATAGTGCTGTTGGTAAATGAGATTGTAACTTAAATCATTTGGAAACAAGCAACTTAACTGAAACTTGCGGTGCATTCAGAGTAAAAGATTTTAAATGTCTTGTAATAATAATTTACTATGGATGGAGGTGTGTCAGTGATATGCTTACAAGTATTCAGAGTCTTCTTAGTAAATTATAGTGCTCCTTCTCTATTTTCTTTTTCCCTTTTTCCATTTAGTTTTGTTTTTTTATTTGAGAAAATATTCTATATTTCGTTTATTGTTCTTCATAAATAATTACAATAATATTACTTTGTTTCCTATTTTTAAATATTTGTATAAGAAACAATAAAAAGATTGTTTTCTCTATTTCGTGAATGAATTAAGAAAATAAAAATAAGATGACACTTTTGATTATTTTGTGAAAACAATTAAAAGTATTCAGTCCTAGTTGCACTGTATTTCAGTTGTATTGCATAGGCTTGCGATCATTAACATGTATAAGATCTTTTATCGTTTGCAGATGATTACCCTTGGAGGTGATGCTGAACTTGAGCTTGTGGATTCTTTAGATCCTTTCTCTGAAGGTGTTGTGTTCAGTGTCAGACCACCAAAGAAAAGCTGGAAAAACATTGCAAATTTATCCGGTGGTGAAAAGGTTTCTCAGCTTTTTGTTAGCCTTTTTCTTTCCGTTGGCATCAATTTTTGCATTGCAAATCATTGTATACAAGCAAGAATTCTATTTTCTGGGTGGAACTTGCATGAGCATGATGCTGCTTTTGTTTAATCATTTTCTTAAACATGCAAAAAATGTTAAAATGCCTTCATGGAAACCGTGATCTCTTTCTTCTTTCAAATTCAGTGACATGTTTTTGTTATTTATTATGCAGACTCTTAGCTCGTTGGCTCTTGTATTCGCCCTTCATCATTACAAACCCACCCCACTTTATGTAATGGATGAAATTGATGCTGCCCTTGGTACTTACTGTTAAATTTATAGCTATATTCTTTTATTGTAAATGCTATATCATAGGTTTGCAATACATTAAACTCCTGTGTTATATGGTTTGGCAGACTTCAAGAATGTATCTATCGTGGGGCATTACGTGAAAGACAGGACCAAGGACGCTCAATTCATAATCATTAGGTAGGCCTGGTACCCCACGAATGTATTTGCTTTGCCCGTATTATTATTAGTAAGGAGTGCTTGCAGAACTTTTTTTTAACATTTAAAATTTATTGAAATTTAAAAAAAAAAATAACAAGTGATACTAATTAAATAAGGGGGATTTACAATTTTTTTTTCCCAATAAAATTCACCTAAAGTATGTTTAGGTAAACTTCTTTAGAAACACTTTTATGAGAGAAAAATAGAGTAAATTTTTTGATAAACTAAAATCAATTTATGCATAAGTTAATTTGTTAAAATTCTTTTCTATTAGCTTATCCAAAATTTTATTTTTAACTTATCCATAAATTTGTTTTAACTCAAGAAAAATTTATTTTAATTTTTTTCCCTAAAAGTGTTTGAGAGAAGTTCATCTAAAGAATGTTAGAGTAAGTGGTTAGTATTTCTCTTATTAGTAAATTTGAATAACTAGGCTAACACTTGCCATGGTATGTTTGTTTCTCCTGCAGTCTTCGGAACAATATGTTTGAATTGGCTGATCGGCTTGTTGGGATATATAAAACTGATAATTGCACAAAGAGCATTACTATCAATCCGGGTAGTTTTGTGGTATGCGAAAAGGCTGCTTGATGGAGTTGTCAACGTTTTGTTGATGCTAATTTCAATATTTATTAGTCTCTTCTATTGTACCAGTTTGATCTTGCATGTAATCCTAATTCTTATTAACTTATTAGTGTCTTATATGTTGTATATAAACTTATGTTATGGGGGTCTGTCTTTATTGTAGCATGCACATAATTGAAAAATATTTGTAATTAGTCTTATCTGTTTTACAAGCATATCTCTTGTTTTATTTTATGATATACTGTGATAGGAATATTTTAATGTTTTTATCTGGATTATTTTGATTGTATTTAGAAAACAAATTTATATTTGAAACCAACTATAAAAAAAATACAATATATTTTGAGATTCATTAAAAATGTATTTGGTTTAATTTTATTATAAGGTTAATAAGGGTAATATGGTGATGCATATATTAAACTAAATTTAGATCAACTAGTTTCTTATTATACATTATTTGTTGAAATTTGTAAAATTAAAGTAATGAATTCATGAGATTTTTTAATGTTGTCATTTCTATTATTTTATCGTTTTAAAGTCAAATCCCATAAATAAAATGTTTTAAAATCAAATCAAATCTTGTTTTAAATCGTTATATGTTGATATTTTGACTTAAATAAATAATTTTTTTTTATTAAAGTAAGTTATTTAAAAGATATTTATCAAAATAAATTATTTTGGCCATTGTGACATGATTGAGAGACTTAACCATTTATGAATATTTCACTAGGAAACAAATTGTTATAGAATGAAATGTTTTCAAAATTCTTCATGAGACACGTGTTTAGATGTTGTCACGGGTACAAACATCTTCTAAAGATGTCACATTTTATTATTATATTAAATTTAAATTTTTGTAATTTGTAGTTTCTAATTTGTCGGGTATATTGGACTATAATATTATTGGCAGTTTAAAACATTTGTTTTGTTTGAAAGAAAAACATGTTGGTTTTGTAATTTATTTATTAAATTTGGTTATTTATATAGTTTATATAGTTTTTCATTTGTTGTTAATACATGTGTAGAATCTTTTAAAAATTAGTTTTATTTGTTGTTAATACTATGTGTAGGAACTTTTAGGTAACAATAATTGCGTCCAACGTTATTTAAGCATTGATTTTTTTTTTTTATAGGATAGAAAAAGTCCCCTTGCATGAAAACAACTCCCCCCTAAACTTTCATACTCCTTACACAAAATACAAAATCCTGCACAAACACTAATCACCATTTACACATGTAACTAATAACTATCATGGAGAAAAATGTGCACGTAAACATGAAATATTACAAAAACAAGAAACATTTTAGGAGTAAAATTTTAGGCATTGGATTGCCTCTTAGGAAGCACTTGTATAATGCCATGAGCCTAACGGTCCTAGATCATTTAGATCTTCCAAATTAAACACAATAATGATCCTTTCAAAATTATTGCCCAAATATGGTTTCAAACTTTTCCCATTTACAAGCCAACTTCTCTTGGAAAAAGGATCTTCAATCTAAATAACTCCACAAGGCTTAACTTTTTTAATGACAAATGGGCCAAATCACTTGAATTTGAGCTTTCTAGTGAACAATCTCAACCTGGAATTTAATAGAAGTACAAATTGGCTTGGTTGGAACCTTTTCTTCAAGATTTTCTTGTCATGGTAGGTCTTGACACGCTCCTTATACTATTTGAGTATTGGCAGGCATTGGGTCTCATTTCTTCCAACTTATGGAGCTGCAACTTTCTTTTCTAACCAACAACTTTTGGATCAAAACAAGATTTCCAAGGCCTAAAAAACCTTAGGTTCAAACTCAACAAAAAGGTGACATGATTTTCCATAAATTAGTTGGAATGGTGAGAGAGATGTAGGAGTCTTATAAGTAGTCCTATAGGCCCAAAAAGCCTCATCAAACTTGCTTGACCAATCTTTCCTAGAAGAGGCAACTATTTTCTCTAAGATTTTCTTAATCTCCCCTATTAGAAACCTCTATTTAACCATTGGTCTATGGTTGATATGTTGTTTCCACATTATGCTTAACGCCTTAATGCTCTAAAACCTTTTTAAGTTGGGCATTGCAAAAGTGGGGGCATTCATTAATTAAGACTCTATAAGTGCCCAACTTATAAAGAATATTTTTATTGAGGAATATGATCACGTTTTAGTTAGCCTTTGGTGCTGGAATTGCTTCAACTCATCTAGATACATATTTAACTACTAATAAGATGTATTCATTGGAAAACGAAGATGACAGAGGTCCAATGAAATCAATTCCTCAACAGTCAAAGACTTCAACCTCTTGAATGTTTTGTAATGGCATTTCATGTATCTTGGAGATGTTTGCTGTTCTTTGGCAACTATCACATCTATGAACATACTCATTAGCATCATCGAACAATGTTGGCCAAAATAGCCCAGATTGGAGGACTTTTTGCAGTAGTCCTCTCTCCATTAAAATGACCTCCATATGGTGAATTATGACAATGCCATAGAATGTTATTAGCTTCCTCTTTTGTGACACATCTCCTTAACAAATTGTCAACTCCAATTTTGAACAAGTGAAGATCATCCTACACATAATAACTAGAATCCTTGAAGAAATTTTTCCTTTGGTGTCAATTGAAATTTTCAGGAATAATTCCAACAACTTTAAAATTTTCCATGTCCACAAACTATGGCCTTTCTTGGATTGCTATTAGTTTTTCACCTAGAAATTGTACTAGCACCTCTAGTTCAAGTGCGGTCACCTCATTATTCACTAGTTTAGATAAATGGTTTGCCACATAATTTTCATAACCTTTCTTTTCTTATCCTTGATTTCTAAATCAAATTCATGCAACAAAAGTATCCATCTTATGAGTCTAGGCTTGGAATTAAATTTAGTCAAGAAATATTTAATTACAACATGATTAGTGAAAATAATAACTTTGGAACCAATCAAATAAGATCTAAAATTTTCAAGTGCATATACTATGACAAGTAATTCTTTTTCGGTTATAGCATAATTGATTTGAGTTTCATTCAAAACTTGCATAATGTATCACATGAAAAATCTTTTCCTTCTTTTGCCCCAACATTGCTCCTACAACATAATCATTGGCATCACACAAGCTCAAAACCATATTGTTAGTTAGCAGTGATTACAGGTGCAAAAAAAATAAGTTTTTTGCAATCTTGGAGAAATCCTTGATGAATCTCCTTTAGAAGACATCATGCCCTAAGAAACTTTTGATTCCCTTGATGTTAACTGGTGGAGGTAGCTTTTCAATGATTTCCACTTTTGCTCTATCAACTTCAATCCCCCTACAAGAGATTTTATGGCCTAAGCCAATACCTTCAATCACCATGAAGTTATATGTCTCCCAATTGAGCACCAAATTAGTTTAACACACTGCTTTAGTACGGTGTCTAGATTATCCAAGCAAGAATCAAATGAAGAGCCAAAAATTGAGAACTCATCCATAAATAGTTCTATGCATTTTTCCACCAAGTTTGAGAAAATGGCAAGCATATAACAATGCAAAATGGTTGGTGCATGTTAAGTCCCGTTTCTACTTACTTTTTGATACTAATTATGGAACAAATTCAACTCCTTCATTCCATCCTGCATAATATTTGTTCTCTTTTGATTCAATTTTTGTGCATATATAGTTAACTAAAAAATCATCTAGCAATACCTTGATACACCTCATTTTTTTGTGTAGGTATTTAGTAAAAGAGTTTGATGCTGAGGATCCATGGGATTGGAACTTGAAAGAGCCAAAAATGAAGAGCTAAGGAGTAGGAGAAAACACTTTGCATCGAGCTTGTACTTGATTGCGTCGGGCATGCTCAAGACAGAGAGTATCACTCTCTGAAAGACTATTGCGCCGGGGTGAAGTTATATCACGTTGGGCGTGTAAAACCTGCCCTGACTCATCCAACTTATATTTGAACACATTTTCGAGGGTTTTCCCCTCATTCACACAAGGAACGACTTCTAGGAGTTGTGGAAGGGATTCTTAGTACTTAGGACCGTGCTGTGTGTGGGCCACTCCTTCGATTTTTCCATCCTCTCTTCTATCTCTATTTTTGTTTTGCTCTCATAGTTTTGTGTGGTTGTACCCATTTCTTCTGGGGTTAGATGTAAGCAACTAAACTCTTGCGTGTTAACTATCCTATTAATAATAAATGTTTATTTCAGTCATTATTGTATTGTGTTTCTATTTTTAATGCTTGCTTTGGACTGATCTCCCATTGCTTGATATAGGATTCATTGGATGTTAGAAAATAACCCTTAAAACTAGCTTTGAAACAAAATACTTAATGAAAATTGTATCTAGGAATGAAGCTTGACCCATTAGTAGTCTCAAACCCTAGTCCTTAATGTGGGTTCATGTATTAGATATTCAAGGAATTGATATGTAATATATGTTCCTAGGCTCTTTCTCTAAGGAATTAGGCTTGAGTATACTTATGGGTTGACTAAACAATGTTTGAAAAAAATAAGAATTGATTCATAAGAGTGTAGTTCAATGAAGTCTAACTGCCACAATTTCACACTTTCATACGATCATTTCTTATCTTTTCCACACACACAAATTATCTCTTAAAAGTAGTTTTAAAGTAGTTTAGAATATTTATTTCCATATGCATCATGAATTATGATGGAATTGTTCTTTAGTCACTAATAGTCATTAAATACTTATTTTACCTCATCTAGTCCATGTGGGTACGATCACACACACACACACACACACACACACACACATATATATATATATATATATATATATATATATATATATATATTACTTGAACGACTGGTGCACTTATCGCATTTTTGAGTCCGTGGTTAGAGATTTAAATACATTTCACAGGAAGAAAAACTAACCTTAATGAAAACTCAACAGTGCACTACATAACTTAGATGACATTTTTGTGTAAGCAAAAACACCAAAAAGGCAAGTGAAGGAAATTTTTTTTATTGGTCTTCCAAATCTACAACAATCTGGTTACAACCTAAATAACTGTTATGTCGTTTGGCAAGTGTACCAAATCGTATACGTAGTTCAATGAAAGTATGAGTATCGTCTCCCAAGGGACTTGCGCAACACTTTGCAATTTCACTTGATATAATAACTATGCTACCGAAAAACAATAAGAGTTTGATTTGCTGCAGTAAATAATGTAAACAAGCAATAACAATTCTTTTTGGTGTTTTGGTAAACACTTAGAGTGCAAAACTTGATTCTAATGCAATATTAATAAATTATTGGGGTTTGACTTCACTAAACCTTCCTCTCATGCTTATCACTAAGTTCACAATAGTTATTATTTAGAATTTATCAATCACTCTCAAAAGTAACCAACCCTAATCTCTTACAAGTTGGCATCTAAGTTACTAGCTTAAACTATCAATCTCTTGCATAGTTTAACCTAGAAACCAGCTTTAAAAACAAGAGCTTAAGAAAGACCAATGGCATTTACTCTATCTCTAGCAATAAGCACCATTAGCTGCTCTATTTCAAGTCAAAGGTTTAAAATCATTTCTCAATCTCTTAAAAACCTTAAGTTCAAGTTCAGGGTGATCAAGCCATAACAAGCATTATGCACAGAAAAAGAGCAATAAAACTGAATAACAACTTAGATTGATAGCTTAGAGTTTACACATGAGAATGAGTTTAGTTACATCAAACCCCAACAAGGGTGAGTTTAGCTACACATAGACATGTAGAACTCTACAAATGATGAAGAAAGGAAGAAGCTTGATCTTGAAGGTTCCAGAGCTCTCCAGCCGCCACACAAAGTCCAAGAATGATCCCCTTTCTTCTCTCCTCGAAAATCCCACTTTTAGGTCATAAAAGCTTTTGTCTTATGTGAATAATGACATGTCAGCACAATCCACGCTAAGCGTCAGTTCCACGCTCAGCGTGGGGATCAAAATTCTGTTCAGGGATTCTCTGCCATGCTGAGGCTAAGCGTGGATCTGGGGCTTAGCCTGGGAACCTAACCAAAAATTCCTTCAACTTCAGATTCACCACTTTGTGCTTGACTTCCTTCCTTCTTTCCTAGCTTTCTCCTAAACTACAAAACAACAACCAAATACTTGTAAGTTACCTAAAAACATGATTCAAAAACAAAATGTGATCACCTAACAATTTAGATATGTTTTGAGTTAAAAACAAAGTCTAAAGCAAGGAAAATTGATATAAGTGCTTCAAACTAGGCCATAAACTTAATGAAATCATAGCACTTATCAATACCCCAAACTTAAGATCTTGCTTGTCCTCAAGCAAAGAAAAATAAAGCAACTAAGTTAGCATACAACCTAATCTCCTAATTGAACACGATTTGAAAATTGGTAATCACACAAAACAGCCATACATGTCTTCCAATAGTTGAACACCAAAAAAAAAAAAATGTTTACACTTGATCAGCCAATTAATGTGGTGCCCACACAATTTGATATCAGAAGTGTATTGCAACAGTTCCCAAAGGGATTAACAAGCATGGAAATGATACTAGTGAAAATTAGTGAACAACCTCTTCCTCACCAAGATCAGTGTTTCTCTCATCACACAAGTGTATTTAGGTGGGAATCTCTCAAATTTACACAAATGAATCACACAAGTCAACTTTGCTTTTCATCTCAATCAAATTCAAACAGTCACATAATCATGCATAGATCACAAGGTCTTTCATGGGTTGTAATGTGGCTGGGCTAACAAAAGAAATTGGTTTTTCTGGGTAAACAAAAGACACCACAGGAGTAGAAGAGCAAGTCTTAATGATCACCATGTATAATTCTTCTTCCTTTCTCTATCCCCAGAAGTCCCAAGATACTACCTTCACCCAAAGCATATAGATCATACAACACACTTATACACACAATTTAATCACTTTTTGATGTTTGATGTTTGATTTTTTTTTTTTTTACTTTCTCTTTTGAATTTTTTTTTCTTTTTGATTCTTGATTTTTGGTTTTTGAATTTTTTTTTTTTGAAACTGAATAATAGCTGACTAATGGCCACAACGTATAACCATAACATGTACATTCATCAATATGCTCAGCAACAATGATCACCCCACAATACCCCAAACTTAAGACTTTTCTCCTCTTATGATCAATTTGACTGCTCTCATATTCCTAAGGTGTGGGAGAATTTTGTTTTTCTTAAGGGCTTCAAGGTTCTCAATAAATTCACTGTTTGGCTCAAAGTAGGGTGCAATGGATTCACTTTTCTGTTAGGTTGGCTTTTTGGTCAAGTGGCTCAAATTTACAAGAAAAATTGCCTTGATCATCTCTAAACAACATATGCTATGCAAACTCAAAAGAGACTCAAGCAAAATCAACCGCATGAAATCAAATGATAACACTCTAACAGCAAGAGGGGCCAAAACTCACATGGGCTAATAAAGGTGCTCAAAACTTTTAAAAAGTATCATGCCACAGTCATTAACCACAAAAGTAACAATCACACACTATCTCTAATCATCCCTAGAGTGCAACCACAAACATTTTTGATCTTGTGTCTAAAAATACCTTTGTTCACTAAGAGATACATGCACACCTAATTTTTTTGATTTTTCAATTTTCAAAACGCATTAAAACCAAACAGTTAGAAGCAAATAACAGAACAAAATAATAAAACAGTTTTTCAAAGTGAAACAGCTTAGTCTTCCTCCTCATCATCTTCAGCCTCGTCTGACTCTTCTTCATCGACAACTGCATCACCTCCCCCCTTCTCTTGATCATGGCCTCCTGGCCATGCTACAAAAGCAAAATAAGTGAATGTAATTAGGAAGACACAAAATCAGGAAAAACAATGAACAACCAAGCTGGTTTTTTTTTTTTTAACTCCATAGACAAGCTGAGCGCCCAGCCCACGCTCAGCGTGAGGGTTGCAGCAATGTGCTTCCCTTTTGGCCCCCAAAAGGCTTCACCCACCACCAAGAACACCAAAATAACTTGAATCTTGTACTGGGCATTCACAAAAATAAGGTTTCCAAGGGTTTTAAGAAGACCCATTCACAAATATACCAACACAAATGTGCAAATATCATCAAGGAACATCAACCATGAAAATAAGCTCAAAAATACCATGGATACAAGGGTTTGCACGAAAATGGGTAGGGGGATTAGATGAGTGGGGAAAAATAGAAATGGAGCCAAGAAACATACAATGGGGGGAACCACACAAGGTTAGAGGAGATGAACTTTCCTTCGCGCCTTTGATGAAGAAGAGAGAAAATGGAGCCTACCCACACCAAGAGAAACACGGCCAAGGAAGCAAAGAAAGAGACTTAGGGTTTGAGAGTGTTTGTGAGAGAGTGAGGAGTGGTAGAGGGAAAGAAATAGGTGTCTGGAGAGAGAGTGTGACAACATTTAATGAAAAAGGAACTCCAGGCTAAGCGTGGGATTGGCGCTTAGCGTGGGAGTTCCAGAGAGAACTCCCAGTTTTCAAGTTTAAGTTATGAGGCTAAGCGTGGGATTGGCGCTTAGCGTGGCACCTCTAGAGAGCTATTTTTCTACCTCTGCACTGATATAGCTTAGCTTGGAACTTCATGTTGAGCGTGGATTTCAATTTTTCTGCAAATTTTCAAGTTTTTCAAGCATAGCTCAACATGAAGTCCCTCAAGCCCTCACAATCACAATGCTTTCTCGACTAAGAAGCAAACACAATAATTAACCATGCACCTACACCTAGAACACACTAACACAAAATAACTGAATTTAAAGGCATGCTAACTTGTTTTTGGATTAGAAATGATGGGTTGCCTCCCATAAAGCGCTCGTTTTCTGTCACTAGCTTGACAAACCAAAGCTTCAGGGGTTATCCAATGCAACGGTGGAATAAGCTCGCTCAATTTCACCGCCCAAGTAGAGTTTAAGTCTTTGGCCATTTACTACCCAGCTCTCCTTAGAGGAAACATCCTCCACTTGTATTGCTCCATGAGGCTTAACTTGCTTAACTCTGAATGGCCCTGACCACTTTGACTTCAGCTTCCCTGGAAAGAGTCTCAACCGGGAGTTGTAAAGGAGCACAAGTTGTCCCGGATGAAACTCTCGCTTTAGAATCTTCCGGTCATGATACAGCTTTGTCCTTTCCTTGTAGTGCTTAGATGACTCGTAAGCATTGAGGCGCAATTTAGATTTCCTAAGCAGTGAGAATGGAGGTGGCTTCAAGCGGATTACATCATCTGGAACTGATTTGTTCAGCTTCTTTGTAGTCTCACACGCTACCTCATCTAGCACATCCATTCGGAAACAAGCACCTTTATCATTCGGATGGGTCATAGCTTCAAATACATTAAAAGTGATCACCTCATCATGGACTCTCAATTTTAATTCACCATCCCCAACATCAATGATTGCTCGTGCAGTCTTCATAAATGGCCTCCCCAAGATAATAGGAATAGCACAGTCTTCTTCCATATCCATAACCACAAAATCAGCTAGAAATGTGAATTTGTCAACTTTGACTAGCATGTTTTCAATGACACCATAGGGATACCTGATGGACCGGTCTGCTAGTTGCAAAGTCATGCGGGTTGGTTTTACTACCACCTGTCCAACTCTATCTAACATAGACAAGGGCATGAGGTTAATGCTTGCACCCAAGTCTAGCAGTGCTCTTCCAACTGATAGGTCCCCAATAGTGATTGGAATTGTAAAGCTTCCAGGGTCCTTGAACTTGGGAGGTAAGTTCTTTGGAATTATGGCACTGCACCCCGCTTCCAACTCAATAATCTCTTGCTCAATGAACTTTTTCTTCTTGTTCAAGAGGTTTTTCATGAATTTTGCATAAGTGGGCATCTACTCCAATGCCTCTGAGAAAGGAATGTTGATCTGAAGCTTGTTAAAAAGCTCCATGAAGCGTGCAAATTGCTTTTCTTTATCTTTCTTGCTTGGGGCTGGGGGATATGGCATATCCTTGGTATTAGACACCTTGGGTTTCATCTTCAATTCTCTTGCTAGTTGGCTCTTTGATTTTTTAACAACAACTTCCTCAGCCAACTCTTCTCCCTCTATGACATTCTCTTTTGCATTTTCTATTTTTTTTATTTTTTTCATTATTTTTTTCACCTCCCTCTCTCTCTTCAGCCTTGTTTTCTTGTTGCTCTTCCTCATCCTCCAACACACCCACTCTCTTACCACCTCTTGTTGTAATTGCACTACAATTCTCCTTTGGATTAGTATGAGTGTTGGCTGAAAAATTTCCACCAGAATTTTCAGCCAATTGTTTGGCCAGTTGCCCCATTTGAATCTCCAAATTCTTTATAGATGCTTCAGTATTCTTGTGGTTAGAGATTGAGACCTGCATGAACTGATTCAATGTTTCTTCTAATTTAGACTGCCTATCATACAAGTTGGGCCTTTGTATAGGAGGTCTACTAGATTGAGCAATATCATTCTGGTTCCACCCTGTGCTAGGGTGTGATTGCCAATTCTTCCCATAATTACCACCATAATTTCCTCCTTGTCGAGCTTGATTTCCCATGTAATTCACCTCTTCTACATGAGATGGGAAAGTATAAATGCACTGCCCGTGAGGATGATTCAACCCACAAAGATCACAACTTAGAACTTGATGTTGAGTGGATTGTAGTTGTTGTGGAATCCGAGCAACTTGCTTGGTAAGAGCCTCAATTTGTTGGGACAAGAGCTTATTTTGAGCTAATAAAGCATCTTGAGATCCCAACTCTAGAATTCCTCTTTTCTGTCTTGACTCCCTTTCAGCTGGTAGATCATAATCATTTGCTGCCATAGCATCAATCAACTCTATAGCCTCCTCCGGTGTTTTAAAACGCATACTACCTCCAGCTGAGGCATCCAATAGAATTTTCACCCGTGGCTGCAATCCACTCAGAAAAATATTAACCTGAGTAAGGTCATCAAACCCATGACTTGGACACCTCCTCAACAAGGATTTGTATCTCTCCCAAGCCTCGGATAGAAGTTCATCTTGCTTCTGAGAGAATGTGACAATCTCACTTTTTGCTTGATTTATCTTAGCAAGAGGGAAGAATCTTGCCAAGAACTTTGTCTCTATGTCAGACCACTTGGTTAAGCTTTGATGTGGTAGAGCATTGAGCCACATCTTAGCTTTCCCAAGTAGTGAGAAAGGAAACAACTTCATCCGAATCACCTCTTCAGGAACTTGATGTATCTTCACTGTGCCACAAAGCTCAACAAAAGTATGGAGATGCAGATATGGGTCCTCATGATCAAGGCCCGCAAATTGGTTGTTCTGAATCAGATTCAACAGTGCTGGCTTCATCTCAAAATTAGTGGCTGCGATTGCAGGAGTGGCAATGCTAGAGAAATGAGTAGTACCAGTAGCAGCTGCATGATCACCAAGAGTAATTCTTGGTCTTTCCTCTGCCATTTCAACTTCCTCTAAGATTTCAGATAAAGAAGGACTGAGAAAGGACGAAGTAGCCTCTCTGTGCTGTGCCTGCTTGGCTAGTAACCTTTGCTTCCTTACTGCTCCCCTGTTCCTCCTAGCTGTTTTCTCAATTTCCGGGTCGTAAGCTAAATCACTAGCAGGAACAGTACCTCGCATAAACCAGAATCACAAAGCTACAACAAACAGTCAGCAACACAGATACAATGAATTAAAAGAAAAGGAATATAGTAATTGTAAAATGTAAAAGAATAAATGAATCAAAGCCTAGATTAGTAATCCAAGTGACTTTGCCTAAGTATTGAGACGCAAGTCCCCGGCAACGGCGCCAGAAACTTGTTATGTCGTTTGGCAAGTGTACCAAATCGTATATGTAGTTCAATGAAAGTATGAGTATCGTCTCCCAAGGGACTTGCGCAACACTTTGCAATTTCACTTGATATAATAACTAAGCTATCGAAAAACAATAAGAGTTTGATTTGCTGCAGTAAATAATGTAAACAAGAAATAACAATTCTTTTTGGTGTTTTGGTAAACTTAGAGTGCAAAACTTGATTCTAATGCAATATTAATAAATTATTGGGGTTTGACTTCACTAAACCTTCCTCTCATGCTTATCACTAAGTTCACAATAGTTATAATTTAGAATTTATCAATCACTCTCAAAAGTAACCAACCCTAATCTCTTACAAGTTGGCATCTAAGTTACTAGCTTAAACTATCAATCTCTTGCATAGTTTAACCTAGAAACCAGCTTTAAAAACAAGAGCTTAAGAAAGACCAATGGCATTTACTCTATCTCTAGCAATAAGCACCATTAGCTGCTCTATTTCAAGTCAAAGGTTTAAAATCATTTCTCAATCTCTTAAAAACCTTAAGTTCAAGTTCAGGGTGATCAAGCCATAACAAGCATTATGCACAGAAAAAGAGCAATAAAACTGAATAACAACTTAGATTGATAGCTTAGAGTTTACACATGAGAATGGGTTTAGTTACATCAAACCCCAACAAGGGTGAGTTTAGCTACACATAGACATGTAGAACTCTACAAATGATGAAGAAAGGAAGAAGCTTGATCTTGAAGGTTCCAGAGCTCTCCAGCCGCCACACAAAGTCCAAGAATGATCCCCTTTCTTCTCTCCTCGAAAATCCCACTTTTAGGTCATAAAAGCTTTTGTCTTATGTGAATAATGACATGTCAGCACAATCCACGCTAAGCGTCAGTTCCACGCTCAGCGTGGGGATCAAAATTCTGTTCAGGGATTCTCTGCCATGCTGAGGCTAAGCGTGGATCTGGGGCTTAGCCTGGGAACTTAACCAAAAATTCCTTCAACTTCAGATTCACCACTTTGTGCTTGACTTCCTTCCTTCTTTCCTAGCTTTCTCCTAAACTACAAAACAACAACCAAATACTTGTAAGTTACCTAAAAACATGATTCAAAAACAAAATGTGATCACCTAACAATTTAGATATGTTTTGAGTTAAAAACAAAGTCTAAAGCAAGGAAAATTGATATAAGTGCTTCAAACTAGGCCATAAACTTAATGAAATCATAGCACTTATCAATAACCATCTAAAAAATAGTAGCAAGTCTACCCCGCCAATCATTCCAACATTTGATCTATGAATGGAAAAGGAAAATGATCTTTCCTTGTGGCTTGGTTTAACTTTTTGTAATCACTACACATCCTCTATCTTGTAACATTTCTTGTGGGGTATCAATTTATTTTTCTCATTATGGATGACAGTCATGCCACCATTCTTGGGAACCACCTGCATAGGACTAACCCAAGCATTATCTGAAATAGGATAGGTCATCCTTGCCTTCAATAGCTTCTAAACTTCTTTCTTCACAAACTCTTTCATAGTAGGATTTAAACATCTTTGAGGTTGAGTCACAGGTTTATAGTCTTGCTCCATATGAATTCTATGCATGCAGTAGGAATGACTAATGCCTTTTAAATCAAATAAAGTTTGCCCTATGGTTTCTTTTTCATTTTCAAGACCTCAATCAATTTTTTTTCTTCAAATTTAGAATTGCTAATGATGGCTGGATTTGAAATTTTTTTATAGCTAAATCCAAGTCCTTTAGGCTTGCTTCAATTTCTTTCTCCTTTTCATCATTCAAAAACTCAAACGCATCAATGAGTGTTTTCTTCAAAGGACTTGGAGTGTGTGCTATTGTTTTCTAGTAGAAAAAAATACATCATCAAACACATCAATCCTCACACAATCATTTTTATCACTAGGTAATGCATGGCTTCAAAAACATTAAAATTCGTGTCATCATTATTGATAATAACTTTGGTAGTTTTCATGAAAGGCCTGCCAAGAATCAAGGGAACCTTTATGTCCTCCTCTATATCCATCATAACAAAATCCATCAAAAACTTAAATTTGTCCACATTGACAAGGACATCTTCAACCACACTATGAGGATACTTAACTAATCTATCAGCCAACTACAATATCATCTTGGTAGGTCTAGCTTTCAAATCTCCTATCCTCCTCATCATAGATAAGAGCATCAAGTTGATGTTAGCCCTTAAATCTAACAAAGCTTTGCCCATAGGTAAAACACCTATGGTTATAGGAATAGTGAAATCGCCAAGATCTTTGGATTTTTTTAGGTAAGGACTTTTGAATAATTGAACTACAAAAACCTCCAATTTAATAGTTTCTTCTTCTATGAATCTCCTCTACTTACATAATAATTCCTTCATAAACTTTGCATATGTTGGCATTTGCTCCAAGGCTTATGAAAATCGGATATTAATTTACAATCTCTTGAAAATATCCATAAACCTAACATATTGTCTCTCTTTATCTTTTCTTAAGGGAGCATGTAGTGTTCGTCAGGTGGCATCAATTGTCATATGGTAGAGGCCTAGATAGGTCAAGTCACAATCAATACATGTGGCACTTGGGTTACTACGATTAAGTAGAAAGAGTTGCACCCTAACTAACAACTATAACTTTTACCCTAGTAGTAAGTACTTGATCTAATAATTGGTATCAAAGTCAAGATTGCATGTTCAATTCCTAGTGGGAGCAATTACTAAGGGGGAGATTGTTTGTCGGGTGGCATCAATTGTTTTATGGCAAAGGCTTTGGTAGATCAAGTCACAATTGAGACACGTGACATTAGGACAACTACGATTAAGTAGAAAGAGTTACGTCTTTACTAACAACTATAACTTTTGGTTTGATGGTAAGTGCTCGATCCAACATATAGATAAGGTAGATTCTTCACTGCTAGGGCCTTAGATATCTCTTGTTTTTTTTTTCTCTTTTTTGTCATGCTCTCGTTATTTTTATTTACTTCCTCACTCACTTTTTTTCTCAATCTATATATCTTCCTCCTCTACTACTACACTTTTATCTTTCTATTTTTCTTCCTCTTATTTTTCTTTCAATTCACTCCTTTACTCAATATTCTGACTATTTTCTCCATCCTTCACTCCAAACTCTTTACTACTTCTAGTAGTAACAACCTTGCATTGCTCCTTGGGATTTGGCAGGGTGTTAACGAAGAATGATCCACTTTGTTGGTTAGCCAATTGGCCCACTTGCACCTCCAAGCTTTTAATAGAAGCACCAATGTTCTTTGGATTGGAGAGAGTGTGTGAGAGAGAGTTGCATTAAATGTTTTAAAATGTCTTTCAACTTTGTATTTCTCTCATGCACTGGTGGGTGTTGGTATTGAGGAAGGGGTCTACTACTAGATGCACCAGTGTCCTTCTTCCCTCCATAGTTGCCATTGTTGTTTCTCCACCTTTGGTTAAGCATTGGGGTAAGGGTTGTTGGAGAAGTTTTTGCATCCTTGGTTGCCCATGTAATTCATTTCTTCATCTTAGGAACCACTAGGAGCTTGGAAATAACCATTAGAATGGTCACCCCAATAGAAATCATATCTCATTACTTGTTGAGTTGAGTAAGGGTTGGCTTGCATAGCTTAGAATTGTAGAGACAACTTAGCCATTTTTTGGTTGAGAGTTTTTATTTGTTGTGAGAAAAATTTGTGTTGAGCTAGGAGAACATCTTGAGCAGTCAACTCCAATATTCCTCTCTTTTGTGTCAAACTTCTTCCATATTGACTCTACAACTCAGTAGAAGCCATAAACTCAATGATTATGATGGTCTTATCAATAATCTTAAACAAAACAGAACTACCAAAGGAAACATCGAAAATCATCTTTGTCTATGGTTGCAATCCATTGCAAAATGTTTGTACTTGCATCTCCTCATCAAAGCCATGGTTGGAACACTTTTTGAGCAAAGCTTTGTATCTCTCCCAAACTTCACATAATGGCTCATCAACGTTTTGAGCAAATGTAGCAATAACAGCCTTTGCATATGTATTATTTGATGGTGGGAAAAATCAAGCTAGGAATTTTGTTACCATATCCTTCCAACTTGTCAGACTTTGGTTAATTAGGCCAAGATTGAAGCCAAGCCTTGGCCTTTCTAGTAAAAGAAAATGCAAGAAAAATTTCTAGGACTTGTATACATAATGGAGTGCCTTATGGTCCGTTTGTAGTTTAGATTATAATTTTGATGATCCTTTACCATTTCCTCCTCAAAGGAAAGATCAAGATCTTAAGGAGTAGTAGTAGTAGAAGAAGATTGATGGCTAGCTTGCCTATCTAGTAACCTCCGTCTTTAATTTCTATTATTTCTTCTTGTAGTTCTTTCAATTTTTGGGCCATCAAGTAATAGTTTAGAAGAAATAATTCTCCTTATTCTGATGGTACCTTGCATACATAAGAACCACAAAAGAGACTAAAACAAATAAGTTAGCCAAAATAGTTGTATAAAAAGAAATGAAAAGTAAAGAATAAAAGAATAAAGTCTAAAATAGCTATATATACACAATTGCCTTGAATTGGGACATAAGTCCCCGACAACGGTGCCAAAAAATTTTCTTGACGATTTTGGCAAGCGCACTAGTAGCACAATTAGTCAGTGAGAAGTAGATATTGTTTCCTAAAGAACTTGGTTAATACATGAAAATAAATACATTCAATAACTAATTTAGACTAAAGAATATTCCATTATTGATTGGAATAAGAAATAAAAACCATGTAAAAGAAAGATAAAAGTTATTTTTGGCATGTTTTCAAACATTTAGAAGGTGATTTATATAAGAAACAATATGGTATGTTAATGTTGGCAAACACACTAGTCACATAGGTTGTTAGTGATAAGTAGATATTATCTTCCAAAGGATTTGTGTAATACACAACAATAAAAACATTCAATAACTAATTTAGACTAAAAAATATTCTATTAATTGATATTGATTAATAAAAGAAATAAAAATCATGTAAAAGAATGATAAAGTTCTTTTTGGTTTTTTTTTCAAACACTCGGAAGGTAATTTAGATAAGAAAAAATATGATATGTTAATATTAGGATTAAACTTCACTTAACCTCATTCTCATGCATTTAAATCTTCTTTTGCATTTAACGTTAATGTCAATCCACTAGTCTACTCAAACCGTAATTCCATAGAAGAGAGAGCCTAAGTTCCTTTATTATGCTTTAATCCCTTGACTATTTAATAAACACACTTGCATTAGTAAAAAAGGTTTAAGATAACTAGCAAATGGGTCAAGTTTTATTCCTAGATATAAGCTCCATCAGATATTTTGTTCTAATTCAAGATTACAAAAGATATTTTCTAATACCTAATGAATCAAATATCAAGCCATGATTGATCACTCCACAACAAGCATTAAAAGTAGAAACAAAATACTAACATTGAAATGGAATACATACATACATACATACATACACACACACACACACACACACACACACACATATATATATATATATATATATATATATAATCAATACAAGTTACATAAGAGTTTGATTGGTTAGATTTAACTCTTACAAGGATGAAATTAGCTCCTCATTATCACAAAGAGAACAAAAAAGAAAACAAAGTGGTTCATGGAAAATGGAGAGCCAAGGAGAAACTTGAAAGTGGTGAAGGAAGTCCTAGAAGCACTCCAAAGACTTTTAATCTCATCCCCAATGTTGAATGATGTCCAAAACTTTGAAGAGAGAGGAGTAAAATGAACGAAATGCGCCATGTAATAAAATTGACGCCCAACACATACTAATCCACGCTAGGAACAAGCACACAGGCAAAAGAAGGCACTCTCTGCCAAGATCACATTGGTGTGAGTAGAGTGGCCCTTGACGCTATAAAATCTTTAAGGGGAGCTTCTTTTGATCTTTCTTCTTCACTTCTATGAGTCTTTTCTTTCTTAGCATGCTCCAAATCCACTTCCTGATCAAATGTTAGCAAAAAAAATGGAGATTACTAGTATAATTAAGCAATGGTAATTAAGTTCCAATTAATCAAAATGTCATTTAAAGGAAGACTAAGCTAGTTAAAAGCTAAAGGAAAATTGATTTTGTTAGTATAGAATGACCAATAATTGTAAGTATAAATTAACATTATCAATGAGAAAAAGTCTTGTAGAAGGAGATGAAGAAGCAATGCAAGATTGCTCTGTCGTTGGTCTTAAGAAGCAATGTGGGTGCCTCTTCCAAACAAAATTCATTTAAAAGCCATCACTAGTCATGATGTGTTCACAAGTCGTCAGTACCTATGATGACATCACACTAAACAAAAGTTGTCAATACATGTGACAACTTTTATGTTGCATTACATTAAATAGAAGTCGTGAGTACCTGTGACGATTTCTTTATTTCTTTTGTCTTCTAATGGTGACATCAAAGGTGATTGCAACACCTCTCTCAACCCTGCCATGGTGGCCAAAATAATTTATTTGATGAATAGTTATAAAAATAATTTATTTTAGTTATTATTTATTTTTTAAAATTTAATCTGGCCAAAAGGCACTCTATGCCCAAATTCAACTTTAAAATGATTATTTCTACCCTAAATTAACTTAAGATAATAGATGTTTAAGCTAGATAAGAGTATAATAATCGTCCTTTTTGAATAGGTTAAGTTTACGAAATAATTTAAGATAAATTAAGTTTAAATATAATTCTCATTCTCGTAATTTACTGCCTTTTCACTTTTGGTCCTTGTAAATATTTTTGTTGTTATTTCATCCTTAACCTTTTATAACGTTTTAAAAATAGTCCTCACTATCAACTACCATTAAAAAAAAATTTATGTAGTAAATGAAATACATATTATATCTGATATATTCCATTTTACTATTGCTATGTAGATAAATTGATTTTAAAAAAATTTAGACAAAATTTTAAAATGCACTTTGCTGCACCCCAAATGCTCACCTTTACCCTTGTGATTGTAGTTTCCCTCTCTGATCTAAATTTGACACTACAAATCCTAAACATCCCAATCGAAATCCTAATCCCCTAACAAGGAATAACTTCTCATAATTCATGTTCTCGACAATAATATTGAGTGTTCATCCTCAATGACCACCGCTTCTACGAGGTCGCCACCTCACCATGGAGGAGTTTGACCACTCACCGTCAACTACTCACCCATTGTGTAAGAGCTTATGCACTACAAAAGCATCCACCATTCTGATGGCGCCAATGCCAATGCCGCCTCCTCCAAAGCCAAGAAGAACTTTGCCAATTGGCTCAAGACCATCAAGATCGTCACCACCTATTGGGATTGTTGCAATAATGACAAGCGGGACACCTAATTAGAGAAGGGGGGTTAATGGTCCTACTTTGCCATCGACAATCAGGATGTGATGTTCCACAGTCCAAAAAGGGTGTGCATAAAGATAAAGATGAAATAAGAATAAAAATGTTAGCGGGGTGAAATTTTTTTTTCATGATAATAATAAAAAAAAATAAACATAAAATATGTTTAGTCTCTTTAAAATTTTGAAATTTGACTTTAGTCCCACAATTTTATTACTTTTGTATTATTTAGTTTCTCTAATTTAAAAACACATAACTTTTAATTCTTAAAATGATTTAGATAACACTTAAAAATAATTTAAAAAGTATTATTAGAAAGAGAAAAAATTGTGCATTTTTGAATTAGATGATCAAAATAGGATAATTTTTTTGAAGGAATAAAATCAAACTTAATTTTTTTAGAAAGATTAAAAACATATTTTACTCCAATAAAATCAAGAATAACTAGTTTCTATTGTTAATTATTTTTGGCTAAAAGCCTAATTTGGTCCCTTATAATATTAAAAAGTTTCAATTTGATCTCACTTTAATTTTTTATTTTAATTTGGTCCCAATTTAATTTAAATACCTCAATGTGGGACTTCCATTCAAATTTCACTAACGAGGTTAACTCTTGACCACGTGAATGCCAACTGGATGCATACATGGAATGACCAAGTTAGGTTTTCTTCTTCTTCTTTAATGGTCTAATGCCTATCTTCTTCTTCTTCTTCTTCTATAACCCTGATGCAATATGTTCTTTTGCAACCTCATACAAAACTTCATTGGCCAATGAAAGAAGAATAATCGACAAATGTGCCTTTTCTTATTTCTGTTCAAGAACAATTTTTTCAAGTGTGATGTTGTCCTAGAGAGCGGTGCCTAGACACCTTGTTCCTTCAACAAAGCTCTATCTTGATGCACCAAAGGTTGAAATTGTTCTTGCCTATAAACTTCTCAATCTTGATTGTGTTAACCATCTTCTTGAACACTTTCTTGAAGATTCACCACGAACAACAAAAATAGAATGGTTTATCAAACCAATAGAAGAAAAATTGCAATCTCAACCAAGTTCATGATACCAATTTATTGTGCAAGATTTGGTAAAACAGGTGATACATAAACAAAAAAAAAAAGTAAAAGATGAAAAATGAAGACAAACTACATATTGATTTTAGAGTATGATAATTACCTTAGGCGATGATTGGACGATCACATAAACTCTTACACCTATGCCTACTAGTTTTATATAATAAATTATATACAAACATCTCATATATATATATATATATATATAAAAGGTCTTAATTGACTAACTAACTAAAGAGAAATGTAAACTAATTGACTGGAAGGACCACATGTCACAATTAACAATTTAGTCTATTTTTAAATCTTTAAATTAACATACATGACATGTTTAGTGACTGAATTTTACCATTAATTTGAATTAACAATGTTTGTGACAAAAATAAAACTTGACACATTTTAAAAAAGATAAAATTAAAAGTTGACATTTAAAAATTGGAGACAAGAAACAAAATTTTATAAATTTATAGAGACGAAAATGATGTTTAATCTAAAATTTATTGACATAAATTAGTAAATATTTTGTACCTATAATACAATAATAAAAAATAATTATAAGTTACTACATTTCAGTTCTTTTCGGTATAAATGAACATTCTCGTAACGATAAATAATTATGCGATTATAGCTATGTTCTTAATAATTTCTTTTTACCTTTTTTTTTAGAACTTATTTAAAAGACCACATATATTATTGTGAGAGAAATCTTACGCATATCGAGTAAAATTATTACATGCATTAATTAAAGTGTTATATAAGAAAATGACAAAAGGAATGACAGATAAATGCATGGTGGAAGTTTCAGCTACCTAAAATTTGAGCAAGTTGAATATTGCAACTCTTTGCCACAGGGACGTAAGGTGTCGCACCTTTGCTCGATTGCAAGGAATTGGACAAGAAACACTGCGGTTGCTGCAGAAGCTTTGGTAATTGCTAGCTAAGAAAATTGCAGGGATGCACATACAGACACTGTCTTGTTCCGTATGCACTTAATTTAAAGATGCTTGGTTTTGTTTCTTCTATTGGACACTAAAACTTATGCTGAACCTGCAGTAATTTTACTAAATATATTTTACAAGGCTAATCCTGAAAGTTCATACACACTAAGCTTGAGTTCATACAAGACAAGTGTTAATCATAATGCATACTGACTGAACTACTAAACTAATATGGATACATATTTGCCTTAAATAATTAAAAGAAGAATTTTATTGGGTATTAGTGAGGGATTTACAAGTTAGTATTTGTGTTTAATAATCATAAAGAAAAATTTTATTGGTTAGATATTGTGTATTAAATAAGTTGTGAGATTACAAATATTTGTAATTTTTAATAAATTTCGATGAATGTAAAAAAGAAAAAAAAATAAAATAAAAGAGAGTACAAGAAAAAGTGTCCTACATTGCTCGTAGTATCTTTCTAACCAGCTCGTTTAACCCCAACTCAAACTTTTTTCTTGATCAAAATTTACTTACTTTTCGCTGAGTGAGATTAGCTTAAGATAAATCTTTAAGATACTGGTGTAAAAAAAATAAAAATAAATAAAACTTCCCCAAAATGAAAGTTAAATCCGAATTTTCACAAGAACGCTTATCTTGATTATCCGACATCAGGAAGTAACCTGATGATCATGGATTGGTTTGCTAAATTTCACGTTTAACATTCGCCAATCCTATACTTTCACAATGGGACCCTTTTGTTTCACCAGCTTGTGGTCATCTTGAACTCTCATCCAAAAACGTCACCATTCCAAAAGCTCTCACCTTTTGCTCACACTCTCACTCTTTTCTTCACTTGCCTTCGACCCATTTTCACACCCTCCTTGATCTCTCCTTTTCACCTTCTGGGTCTCCCCAATTTTCTTTCTTTTCGATCCCTTGGTGATGGCATCGATGGGTTCTTCACCGTTTCTGGTAGGAGCAAATGCCGACTCTACCTTGATGATGACCATGTTTCACAATAGGAACCTAAAGTTTTCACCCGAGTTTGGCACTGAGAATGCTTCATTAATTGGGTGGGGTCGTGGAAGAGTGAACGATAGGGGTAGTAGGGGTTTGTTGTGTTTGGTTAAGAATAAGCACATAAGGGCTTTGGGGAAGAGCTTTGGGACGAGTGAGGAAGGTAAGGATGAGTCAGAGGAAGTGCTTCAGGCCACAATTGAGAAGAGCAAGAAGGTTATTGCTTTGCAAAGGGAGCTGCTTCAGCAGGTATTGTTGTGTTGTGGAATGTGTTTTATTACAAAGGATCATGCATGGATTTCATCTTTATGTTGTTGTTTCCGAAAGGGTTTGAGACCCACATGCAAAGGTGTTGATTTTTTTTTTTCCTTTTAAAATTTTGATTATAGTTATTTATTTATTTATTTAGTTTTGGGATTTCATTGTTTTGATTTGTTGAGATTGGGGAATTGGAACTTAATTGGAAAATTAAGAAAGGTGATTTCTTTTCCTCTTGGAAAGGTGAGTGTAAGTAGAGTAAAGCAATGACTAATAGTAATACGTGTGCTTTGTTAAAGCTCACTGGTCCCAAGGTAATTGATCATGCTGTAGCAGTGGCAACTTTTCACGGATTCTCTTGTTGTGTGTCTTCCCCTTCTTTGATTTATTTTTATGATTTTAGAAGAACTGAATGCAAGATTATGTGGTGGAATTTGATCTATGAAATCCTTGTGCAAATATGTGCCATTTGGGGTTACTATTTGTCCATGTCTAGTTGTGAGGTCCTGCCTGTGGTTTCATTTTTAGTATGAAGTACTAAGGAATAATGGAGAGGATCTAAATGAGACTTTGTCATTTGAATTGATTAAGCTGGTTATATATTCCTATCTATGGTTGAACATGTTTCTGATCATAATGCTTCTATGTTGAAATGTAGTTGTATTGGATTTTCATAAATTTCTTTAAAAGCCTGCATACTTCATTGATACGTACCAGTGAAGTATCCAAGAATATCATTATCAGATATGGATAAGTGAAACAAATTAAAGTATCGGTACTTCATAGATTTTCTCAATGTTAGGGTGTATTTTTGAACTATTCATGTAGAAACCATTGGCCTGAACATAGTTATAATTTATAAGATAATAATTATTAGTTAGGAACTTATGGATGAGTTCAAGGGATTTGAAGTGCTAAAGTTTCTGCATTATGATAGTGGAGTTGGTTATAAAAGTTCTTTTTTTTTTTGTGCCTGACCATACTTCGTTTGCACTCTTAGAAGCTTTATTAACCCTACATGTTATAACAAGCACTCATGTGGTGATATTTATTTAGCTTTATTATGTGTTGCAGATTTCTGAAAGAAAGAAACTGGTTTCTTCAATAAATAGTGAAGGCATTCCTGAAACAGAAGTAAACAGTATTTCTTACGAGCAGAGTGACAAATCCCTGTCAAGTGACTCAAATCCACAGAAAGGTTCTGCCAGAAGAGGCAGTGCTGTTGAGAACCCAAATGGTGGCAATATTTCACACAATTATGTCCAGTCTAATGAGAAGGAAATACTAGATGTCTCATTTGGAGGCATTGATCTTGGTTTTGACAAAGGTGAAGAGGAAGATGATCAATTGTCTCATGCTGAAATAGCTTCAGCTAGGCTATATTTTGACGAACATTTGAACAACAAAGGATATGTGACAATTACGCCTGATACCTTGCCAAATGAAATACCACTTAGCATTGAAACCTCTGGTCAAAAAATTGAAATACTGGAAGGTGTGATTGAATCAAGTTTAAAGGAGGTTTCAAATGAAGATGACAATATTGAGAGTGGAGGGGAAAAACCCCCACCGTTGGCTGGGGAAAATGTCATGAATGTTATATTGGCTGCAGCAGAATGTGCTCCTTGGTCAAAAACAGGTAACCGACATTATTTCTATGGAATGTTTTCTTTAATGAATGTATGTTGCCGAGTTCCTTTGTGACAAACACTGATAGGCATTATTGAAATAAATTTGGCAAGTGGCATCTTGTTGCAAAACTGTTCACCAGCCTTATGAGAAAATACTGTTTGAAATGGCTTACCATGTCTACACGAATTTGGGTGTAACTTGTATTTCACATACGGCATATAAAGTGTGTGTGTGGGGGGGGGGGGGGTGTGTGACCCTAATTTGGATGTAATTTGGTGTAACTGCTGAGAACTTTAAATAAAACACAAAAATGTAAGACATTTTCTTTTTTGGGGCTTATTTTCTTTTGAATTTATATATTTATCATTGCCAGCCTTGTTCTTGAATTATGGCACTACTGAGGTATTTATTCCCATTCATAAGCATTCTTGTGATGCAATTACTTACATGAAACAAGTCCATGGAATTTTTCCAATTCTTCAATCTTTGGTTGTCATTCTGTGCATGCTGCTTTGTTTTGATGTAACTTACAGACTTATACCTGAACTAATAGGTGGGCTTGGAGATGTTGCTGGATCATTACCAAAGGCTTTGGCTAGGCGTGGACACAGAGTTATGGTAACATGCTATTCCCTTGATGAACTGTCAGAGTATAACTATCACATATTTGGGAAGAGAACTTGCTCAATTGATATACTCTTGCTTGACAAAGAACCACTTAAATGAGTCTTGATTGTTTCCTTTGCTTATTAAATCTTCTATCCCCATAGTTCAAGAGGAATAGTACCATAGATAGAGTTTGATATAACTTGAAGTTAAATTATTAGATTTTATAAAGATAGACAAGAGATACAAAAGGAACTGTACTGAAATATAGAGACCAAAGGAAATAATCCCCCTTCTAGGGTTTTCTCCTTTTACAGTCTAGTCATTGCTTGGTTTCCCAAAATTAACAAATCTGAACATCCATTAACTTATTTGACCCCTTTCCTATTGATTAATCTTAGTCCCTATACTTAACTTATTACTTGAACTTTTATTCATTTTCACTTTTGTCTTTGGACTTTTCCTTCTGTTAATATTTTTGTTCCCTGACATCAAGATCTTTTGATCATGAAAGTAAATTGTAGGGACTAAAACCAAATATAATTTGTTTAGCGACTAAGTGAAATTCGACAAAAGTTCAAGGAGAAAATCTTACTACACAACATAGGGTCTGAATCCTTGATGTTCATTTTAAGAATCATCAACAGAAAACTTGATAAGTTACAACTTCAAGTATTAAAAAGATTGGCTATGCTATACTTTGAGATATCTAAGAAGGTTGTTAAAGCAGTGTTCGGAGAATAAAAAAGGTTTTGGATTGAGAGATAAAAAATCTTGGTGGCGGAATGAAAGTGTGCTAGAAAAGGTAAGAAACAACATGTAATGTTTTAAGGTCTTACATGGGTGCTATAATGCTGAAAATTGGGCAAGGTATTGGAAGGTTAGAAATGAGATAAGGAAAGTTAAGACTTGGAGAAGGAGTAAACACTCAATTTGGTCCCCAAAAGATGGTAGAGGTGATTGATAAGTCCTTGAAAGATTTTTTGTGGCACTTGGGTCCCAAAATTTTAACTTTGTTATGCAAGTTAGTGCTTCTGTTATATTCAATTACTAATTTTGTTAGTTTCTTGAACAATGAGGAGTTAAGTGTTAGGTTGTACTTATTCTCTCTCTTAGTTGACTGTTTTCTCTCTCTTAATCACCTAATATGGACCATATTGCAAGTTTTGGTACTTTCTAATCAATAACAGACACTTTGTCATGCTTAAATATTTTAGCCATGGGTCCTTTGGTTAAAATGAAAGGTTGTTGTTGAGTTTTGTAGGATTTTCCTAGTTGGATCTTTCTGTCCCAGTCACTTAATTTATTTGTTTGTTTTTGGCTATAAATTTAGGGTTGTAAACCTTAAACTATTGAAATTGGAGTTTAGGAAAATGAGTGATCATTTTGAAAGATCTCAAGCAAGGATTCGTCAATCGAATATGAATGCTTTAACTATGTTTAATAAATCGCAAAATTCCTCTAGTAGAAGTGGGAAAAACTTAGTGATAATGGTCCTCTTTGTTAATTGATATAGAGGATATGTGCCAACGTGACAATTAACTGTTGATCGGTCATGAGACTAATAGAGTTAATAACTGGGTGACAGAAGGACTAACTTGTATAATGAAGTTAAAATTTAGGGATCTAGATGCCATAAAAAATCTTTTAGAGATCTATTGGCCACCTCTACCATCTTTCAGGAACCAAATTAAGTGTTTACTCCTTTGAGAAGTTTTATGAGACCAGAAAAAAGCTTTAAAGAAATAAAGAATAGTGAGATCATTTACAACGGTATCACAATTCACAGAATACCTTATTATATTGGTATGTTAATGTAATCAATGTAAGCAGATCATATGTCCGATGATTGAAGTAGAAACTACAAAGAACTATTTACTTTTATAAGCTGCTGATTATGTGTAACCAAATTTATCACATCTTAGTAGTGCACGTAACAAATAATCCATCCTGATATCTGGTGAGTTATTGAAAATTATTTTAAAATTTAGTTGCTTCTGCTTTTCCAATTGTTGTTCATTGTCTTTTTTGTAACTTCCCACAGAAATGCCACATGTGACATTGGATGACTCTGTATGTAGGCCTATATAATATTTAGTAGCTTTGGGATGTATCTGAACTTCTCTTTAAATCAATTTGTCTGTCTAAATTGTACATTTTACAATAATTGTGAATTGAAATGACAGCTTGTTTCATATCTCATCAAATTATTATTAGATGCTTCTTAAATTTTCAAGTTCCTTTTTTTTTATTATTAATATTTCCATTTTCTTTGTAGGTTGTAGCACCTCGGTATAGTGATTATCCTGAAGCACAAGATATAGGAATACGGAAACGATACAAAGTAGATGGTCAGGTTTGGAGCAGCCTCACTATTCTTAATCAATTATAATTCATTGAATCAATTGATTGCTACTACCTTGGTGTTATAACACACCAATATTTATGCTTTACAGGACATGGAAGTATCATATTACCAGGCTTATATTGACGGTGTCGACTTTGTTTTTATTGACAGTCCAATCTTTCGCCATTTACAGGATAACATATATGGTGGAAACCGAATGGTAATAATCTATTTTTGTTGATTTGAAGACTTCCATTAAGTACTTCCGTTGTCATAAACTGTAACATTGCTCTTTTTCAATGGGGGAAACAGAAGAAAAAATGGGGGAAAAGACAAAACTGTCTAATTTAGTGAATTATGTGTTTCCTTCATTAGCAAAATGATTTTGACTTATGAGATGAATGATCAAAATGCTGTGCTGTTTTGATTTAAGGTATTCTAGAAACCCATCGTGCATTAGCATTATCATATATTCAAGAATTCTCAGTTATCTGTTACTATTTCTCTGCTCTTATTAATTTCTCTTTGACTCAGTTCATGTTTTTTTAATGGAACAGGATGTTCTAAAACGCATGGTGTTGTTTTGCAAGGCAATTGTTGAGGTACATGAATTAAATGATTTAGTGACTACATCAATTATGGGGATACTCACTAATGACAATTATCTACCCGAAAGATCCTTTTATCAGATACAAATGTTATTTTTTATAAAATTCATTGAATCCAAATGTATCCTTATTCCTTTCTCTAGTCGTAAATAGTCTGTTTTGGGCAACCTGAAATACATTAATTTGCATTTCGATGGGCAAAAATGGTGAAAATAGGAAATGACTAGTGGTAGGTATGTTGTTCCTGTCCAGGCTGTGACTAGCATAAGTTCTGCTATCATGATGTAACCAAGATACTTGCCATACTAGGCTCTCAGTGATGACAAATGGGGCATCACCTTCATATGTCAGAGATTACTACTTTTGAATCTCTCCTAATATTATCCCTTATATTTTTATATATGCTTCTATGCAACTCTGTTTAATAGACTGGATTGCCACAGGAAATATGCAAATATACCTTTAGAATTACTTAACCCTGGGTCCCCATGAAAACTTTGCTAAGTTTTTACCACAAGGAAATGACAAGGCCTATAAAGTTGGATGCATTTTGAGTAAAGTAACATATTTGATAGGATTATTCTCAAATAAGAGTAGTTAACATTTTTATCCAAAATCATTTTTATCAGCAGTCAAAAGTCATTCTGAGGGTGTGTTCTTTATGAAATCCTAATAATTGTATACTTTCAGTAGATAAATGAAGTTAATGATTTTCAGGTTCCTTGGTATGTTCCATGTGGTGGTGTTTGCTATGGAGATGGAAATTTGGCCTTCATAGCAAATGATTGGCATACTGCATTGTTGCCAGTGTATCTGAAAGCATATTATCGTGACCATGGTATTATGCAGTACACAAGATCTGTTCTTGTGATTCATAACATAGCACACCAGGTTCATTCTCTATCTAGACATATAGTTAATTTATTGCTTTGTGCAGTGAGGAAAGAAGAAGATATATTGAGAGGCGACATATCTATTGGGAGCGTGAAAGGAGTTAATCTTGACCATACAACCATTCATGGATTGTGAAGATTCTCTTACCTAAATTTAATGTTTACCATCCATCCATTTTGATTAAATGGTCAAGATTTACTCTTGTGTTCTTGACTCTTTATCTCACTTGATTTGCTTCACACACACATAAAATTGTGTGGGGGGATGGGGAGTGACTCTTGTGACTATACTTGGTTAATGTAAGAAATGAGAACTATAAATATAGACCATTAGATCAACTTTAAATGGTTAGGGTTAAAAGAAAAATATACGCGACTTTTTTAAGTTACCACATGACCATCAATTGATATGTAATCTCATTGCATCTGGTCCAATTGTTTTATGGAACAAGAAATTGATGCCATTATTGTTAACTAACATACCCTGATAAAACGGCTCTCATTGTTTATATTTCAGCAAATGTATACTTGATTTTCCTTCTGTAGAATATATTGGGGGAAAATAATGGATAAATATGCTGAGGAAAACATTTATCGCCTTTGATATATCACCGTAACAATGATTGACATTCCATGATCTTCTTCTATCCCAAGGTTTATAGAAGGTATCTTTTAATGAAAAAAGTAATAGAGGGAAAGGATATAGGCCTTTCAATTAATACCTTTATGTCTGTTTGTTACTATATTTATATTTATATGAATGGTCATCTATGCTCCTATATTTGCACTCCAACCTATTGTTGAAACATTCTGTGGATATTGCCGGATAGTGAAGATCCCACCATTGTAATAACCATGTAAAATGTCTTGTTGATGATTAATTTCACTGCACTAGTTTGAAAAACCATGTTCCCCGCATCATGCTGGTGATACTAAATTTTGGTAATAAATTAGCATTCTAAAATCCATAGAAGAATGCTTCAAAATGTTCATATTTCTTTACAGAAAGAAATTTAGTAAGGAATCAAGAAAATAATTCCTCATCAGATGCATTTATGTTTGCTTTGCATGTGGCTGTGGGTTGAATCTAAAAGCGATTCTCTTATCTTTGAACAAGAAAAACTCCTGTAAAGGCAAATCATTGAAGTTGATTTCATTGTAACAATTGTTGGAGTTTATATTCTTTTTTTTTTTCTTATATAGAAAAGGAATAGTCACACACTTACTTTACATATAGGGTCGGGGCCCAGTTGATGATTTCCGTTACACGGATTTACCTGAACACTACATAGACCTCTTCAAATTATATGATCCCGTTGGGGGTGATCACTTCAATATCTTTGCAGCCGGTTTAAAGGCAGCGGACCGGATTGTCACGGTTAGTCATGGCTATTCATGGGAGCTTAAAACTTCTGAAGGTGGTTGGGGTTTGCATGGTATCATAAATGAGAATGACTGGAAATTCAGGGGAATTGTGAATGGAATTGACAACAAAGATTGGAGCCCCAAGTTTGATGCCCACTTGACATCAGATGGATACACTAACTACACACTTGACACCCTGCAAAGTGGCAAGCGGCAATGCAAAGCCGCCCTGCAAAAGGAGCTTGGTTTGCCTGTTCGTGAGGATGTTCCAGTAATCGGATTCATTGGAAGGCTGGATCATCAGAAAGGCGTTGATCTCATAGCCGAAGCAATTCCTTGGATGATGGGCCAGGATGTGCAACTAGCCATGTTGGGAACCGGAAGGGCCGACTTAGAAGAGATGCTTCGGAAATTTGAATCCCAACACCGTGACAAAATCCGGGGATGGGTTGGCTTTTCTGTGAAGTTGGCTCACAGGATAACAGCAGGTGCAGACATATTGCTCATGCCATCAAGGTTTGAGCCCTGTGGACTGAACCAACTCTATGCCATGAATTATGGAACGGTTCCGGTGGTGCACGCGGTTGGTGGACTGAGGGATACTGTGAAGCAATTCAATCCATTTGAAGAGTCTGGCTTAGGGTGGACATTTGACAGCGCAGAAACCAATAAGTTGATAAACTCGTTAGCAAACTGCTTGTTGACCTACAGGCAGTATAAGCAAAGTTGGGAAGGGATTCAACGGCGAGGGATGATGCAGGATCTTAGTTGGGACAATGCTGCTCAGCAGTATGAGGAGGTTCTTGTTGCTGCTAAGTACCAATGGTAATTTCTTGGCATCTACTATACCTTAGCATACTGATGAATATCAGGGGTCTGTGCAAGGGAAAGGACATGATCAAGTTGTTACAACCTTCTTAATGCTGGTCATGAAGGAACAATTTTGTCCCTAAAGTAAGGATTATGTAATAGTACACTTTTTATATGTCATCTTTGGCATATGTACCAATGTAGCTAAGAAATAATGGACCAAAATATAAAATAAGGTTAGAAGCTTTTTTGTCCTTTTGGCTAAAGAAAGAAAAACAAAAGAAAAGAGAGAGTATTATTACCCCCTTAGAGAAACTTTCTGTCACTGTTACCCTTCAAAGTTTCTTCTCTTTCAATGCTGCAATGGTGTGTCTACCACTATGTTCCACCAGGCAGCAGCAGCAGCATAATAATAGAAACTAAATTATCGAGTGCCTGATTCGGATGCTTAAATATTTTTCTTTTAATTTATAATTGTTAACATAACAAAATTAAATTTTTATTTTAGTAATATTTTTAAATGTAAAATGGAGTCTTTTAACATGTTTTTTCTGTCTTAACATAGAGATAAATAAGGATATACAATGATTTGATCTCATCAATTTTGGCAAAACATTTTATGCATCTTTTTAACCTTTAGTTTGGAGCACAGATAATGAAGGATTCTATTTCTAAAAATTGACAGTTATTTTGAAAAGGAAAATGCCATCAACATTCATTTTGAGTAATTGAACTTTGAAGCATTATAACTGAAAAAATGTAGCGGACAATAAATTAAGAGAAATAAGGAATTGATAGAAGGAAATTTAGAAAAATAAAGTATCGATAGAAGGAAATATGGTTAGATTCCTAAAGAGGAAGTGAAGGATTGAACCAAGACATGACAAAGATAATAAAGTGTTGATTTCAAAAGTAGAAGATTAAGAAACCAGAATAAAAGAAATGAAAGAGAGATTTGTAGTAATAGGGTTTTGTATTATTGTTTTTTCTGTTTTTATGATCTTAACAGAGAAAGAGATCAGTTTATATAGATTGCATAATAGTACATGAAAAGCTACATACTACATTAACGTGGCACCAACTAATCAACTAATAGAGCACATAACAAACAAAGTTATAAACTCTTGGTGATGTGGCAATAGTCACTCATCTTACAACAGGTAATAGATTAACTAATACAAATAAGAGAGATAACTCTATTACTCTAATACTATCCCTACAAACTCATGTTTGTGAGGAACTCAAACCCTTGAGTTTGTCTCTTAATGAACAAAATTGTGTCTTAAAAGAGAGGGTTGGTATGAATGTTAGCCACTAGCCACTTGAACTTAAGCAAGAACATAGGAGACAATTAAGTGTGTGTTTGTTTTAACATTAATATAGTTTTCAATGTTTGTTCAACTCAATCTATGAGTCTTGTAATTTTGAATTCAATGGACGTTTGGAGCTTCTCAACGTTAAAACAAACACGCTCTAAATACTTGTTAAGAACCTTCTCTCGAACAAAGAAAAATATCAAGCGTCAATTGTTTAGTTTCTCAAATGAAGAACATGACTGTGACTGGGCTTTGATTACCACAATATATAACTAGTTTTGGAATCTGAGTTGTAATTAAGTAAGGATAGAAGGAAAATAACTTCTAATGCAGTTGAACTTTGATATTCAGCTTCAATAGGAGACTAGGCTACCAATGTCTATTTTTTAAACCAACAAGAAATCAAAATAGGACAAAAAAAATAGACAAGTTCCTAATGTGGACCTCTACGGTCATCCACATTTGAGACCCAATCAACATTAGAATAAGCTTGTAAAGTGAGAGAGACAAAGGTAGTTGCAAATTGAAAAGTAAGACCAAGATTAAGAGTGCCTCTAAAATATAAAAAAAAAATGTTTTACTACAGCACAATGAGATGTCAAATGTTGAGCTATGAATTGGTGGATCTTATTAACATGCCCAATCTCTAGACATGTAATGGTTACATATTGAAATACCCCAACAATAGATCTGTACGTAAAAGAATCATGAAAATAGTCAGATCCATTTCGAAATAGCTTGATATTGGTTGGAAGAAGTGTAAAGATACCTTTTACAATATTTATATAAGCTCTATGTAAAAGATATCAAGCATATTTAGCTTGATTAAGAAGAGATCTTGAAGTTGTATGTTTAACCTCAATGCCAAGAAAGTAATCTTAATTTCGGATTTGTTTAAGAGCAAAAACTCCATCCAATTTTGTAATAAATCCCCGAAAAAAAGATAGAATCCCCTGTAATTATAATATCATGAACAAAAATGAGCATGTAGATTCACATATCATACATCTTATAAATTAAAAAAGAAGGATTACACTTGTTATAAAAAAAAAACCAAAATCAATTAATGTCTTCATTAAACGATCATATCAGGCTTTTGAAGCCTGTTTTAGATCATAAATGGCTTTTTGAAGTTTGTAGTCAATCAATTTTTTTTAAACTTCAAACCCAAAAGGTTGAATTCAACAAATGTTACACACTTGCAATTGAATACAAATGTTTGAGAGATTTTTTAATAGCTAAGTATAGCTACTATGCATTCAACAAATGTTGCACACCTACAATTGAATACAAAGTTGTAATAATTGAATTGTAATTTGTTAGTGACAATAGATAAAAATGGTCTTGCATTGTGTGAATTCTTAACCATGAAGCTTTTTCAATAATATGCTTAATTTAATAACCAACATTGCCTCCCTTAAGTCAAACTTGTACCATCCTAAGCATTTTCTTCAACTTGTAAAATAACTCAATCTTCAATGATTTTGTAAAAATATTTGTCACTTGTTCTTTAGTTCGAAATAATTAATTTTCATTTCTTTATCACTATCAATTCTTATATCTTATGATATTGAATATTAATGTGTTTGGACTGCCCTTGAAAAACTAGATTTTTGCTTAATGCAATAGTAGACTAGCTATCACAAAATATTTTTGTGGGAGTATTCTACTTTTGGTGCATCACTTCTAAATTGATTCTCAACCATACTACTTGTGTTACACAACTGGTTGCTGCAATGTATCTGGCTTTAGTTGTAGAAAGTGCAACGTGTTTCTTTGAAGACCTTAATACTACACTTATACCTAGATGAAATATATATACTAACGTGCATTTTTCTTATTTCCACGTCTCTTACCCAATCTGTAGAGAAAAGATAGACACTAGAAGGGGTGGTTGAATAATTTTAATAAAAGTCACACTTTTTCTAAATAGTATCTTAACTTTAGGAGTGCAAATGAAGAGATAAGACACAAAGTGTTTTTATACTAGTTCGTTTCAACCACTGAAACTATGTCAAGTTCTTGATCAACCCGATCTAGTTTCACTATCTTTTACAAAAATACAAACATTCTTTCATTAGCAACTTCTGACTCAACCTAAATATTCTTTGACTTACCTTTTTAAACAACTACCCAAGTATTCTTTGAACACAAAGTCTCTTTAGACTTCAAACAATCAAGTATTCTTTGAACACAAAGCCTCTTCAGGATTCAAACAACCACATATTCTTTGAACACAAAGCTTTTTCAGGCTTCAATCAACCAAGTATTCTTTTACAGTCAAATCTCTCTAGGTTCAAAGCAATAACTCTAAGTTAAAGATGGTTAAGATAATCATGTTATTTTGTCTTACTTTCAAGACGTGATACAACAATTTTAAGTACACAACTTGCTGACAAAAAGAATGAATATATTTTTACAATGTGTTCTCTTATTCTTTGACTATTGTAAATCCTTGAGTGTCTTTCATAGACTTGTTTTGTCTGTCTTCATTTTTGTTCTTTGTGAAGAGAAGTATCTATTGGTGCATTAATTACTTGCATTAAATATGTTTTACCAAATTGTCACTTCTTATCTAATTAAGGAAGCTACTTATGACCTTTTAGGTACCACATGAGTGGAGTCATGAAGTGCTTCATTTGTTAGACTTAATGTCAAGATATCGCCTTATGCTAATTCATCTTATTGATTGATCTGGAAAACTTTTCTATAGAAAAATGTTATGTTTTTTTATCATTAAAACTTAAAACTTAAAACTTAAGGACTCTAAGATCATATTTTGACCTAACACAGTCATATTTGTGTATCCAACAAGTTTCACATCATTATGACTGGTATAAAAAATTTCATTAATTAGAGTTCCTTTTGTGTAACAAAGAATTTTCTTTGCTTCTTTCAAATGACAAGTACATGACTCCTCCATGAATATGCTATGCAACTTGACTCCAAATATTGTATTTGGTCTAGTCACAATGAAATTCTCAAACTTCTAATCAATTTTTTTTATTGGATTGCATTCACCTTTCTACCTTCACTTTCTCTTGTTATCTTTAACTTTTCTTTAATTGTTGTGGAAACTGATTTTGAATTCTCCATCTTAGACTTCTTCAAAATATCACTTGCATAATTCTTTTAAGAGATAAAAATTTCATCTTCTTGTTGATCAACCTCAATGCCAATAAAATAAGACATTAGACTTAAATTTATATCTAAAAAAAATTGATCATAGATTGAATTTTGGAATCATCTTTAGATTATCATCAACATAAAGATACACAATACAAATATTTCCAACATCAACAAATTTAACATGTAGAGTGTGCTCAAAATGACATCTCTCAAAACCATCTTCCACAAAGTAATAACCAATGTTCTTGTACCATGCTCTTGGTGTTTACTTCAATCCATGCAAAATTTTCTTCAATCTATGTACCTTATCTTTTTCTTTTTTGACTACATATCCTATAGGCTACTCAACATATAGTTCTTCCAAAATACCATTTAGAAATGTAGATTTAACATCCTTTAGGTATATCTTCCAATTATTTTGAATCGAAAAAGAAATATTCATACAAATTGTATTCAACCTTGCAATGGGTACAAATACTTTATAATAATCAATACCTAGTTTCTTGCTTGTACCCTTTAACCACTAACCTCATTTTAAAGCAACATCGATAATCTCCTCATCAAATAAGTCATTATCATTACCTACAACATAATCCTCCAATTTAGTTGGTGGTTGACGCGCCTCCTTAGCCTATGAGATGATTCTGGTTCATCAACAATTGGATCTAGTTGCCTTTAATTTCAATCTCTTCATAATTGTCAAGAATCATCATTTTCTCCTTTTAAGACTTTGGAGACCAATCTCATATGCTTTTCTCATCAAATATCACATCTATGCTAATAATCACCTTTCTTTTTCTTTGGATTGTAAAGTTTATATGCCTTCGAATTTGAACTATAGCCAATAAAAGTACACATTTCTCCTTTGTTATCCAATTTCTTTCTAAACTACTCTGGAACATGTACATATGTTATGCATTCAAAAACTTTGAGATGTTTGATTGATGGTCTCCTATCATTCCAAGCTTCTTACGGTGTCTTGTCATGAACACTCTTTGTTGGACATCTATTCAAGATACAAAAAAAATAAGTAATTGATTCTATCCAAAAACTCTCTACACATCTATTTGGCCTTCAACATGCATCTCACCATATTCATGATTATTCTGTTATTTCTTTCAACAACTCCATTTTCTCGAGTTGTGTATCTAGTTGTTAAATGTTGTTGAATTCCATGTTGCTCAACGAAATTTGTACAAGAAAGACATTTAAGACCTCTATCAATTCTCAATGTTTTAATTTTACAATCACTTTGCTAATCTACAAATTCCTTAAACATTTTAAGGGCATCACATGCTTTTAATTTCTTCTTCAAAAAGTATACCCATGTCTTTTTGCTAAAGTCATTAATGAAATGTTATCACTATGAGTTGGGATTTTAATTGTGTACAAATTTGAATGAACTATCTCATATAGCTTTTTCCCCCTCCAAGATACTCTAGTTAGGAATGATTCTTTATGCTTCTTCCCAATCTCACATGTCTTGCATATACCATTAGGAACATTCACAATAGGCAAGCCAGAAAAATATTCATTTCTTGATAGTTGATAGATAATTCAATCCAGAAAAGTTAAAGTGTCCAAAGTACATATGCTACAACTAATCATCATTGAGAATAACAAAACTCAAGCAAGAAAAATTTTCATGATAAAATTTTAAAGGGAATAGGCAGTTAGGAGTCGTCTTTACCTTAACTATAAATCATCCATTTTTGTCAATCAATGTGCAGTTTCATGATGAGTCTACATGTTGTGACCTTTCTCTGATATAGTTTTCCCATACTCAACAAATTGTTATGAAGATTAGGAACATAGAAAACATTAGAGATAGAATTTTAAGAACAATATTTTAGTTTGATAGCAATTTGGACTTTTCCTAAAATAGGAATTTGTGTTGTTTCCAAATTTTTTATGGTAGATTTTACCATTTCATCTAAAAAATAAAATAATTCCTTTTTCCCTCCAATATCCAAATACCAAATATTTTCATCCTTAAAAAATGTATTGCTTGCCAAAAATAAATTTTGTGGATTATAAGATTTTTCATTGATATTTTGATGACTTTTTGTCACATATGTTTGTTGTTTAAATCTAAAATTTATAGCGTTGTGCCTAAACTTTCCACACTGGAAGCAATTAAAATTCGCTTTTTGTTGGTAATTATCACCACATCCTCTTCTATGATTGGTGTAGATGAAATTCTTTGCACCTCTTCCTTGGTTGAATGATACAAAAATATTATCTCATCCTTGATTGAAATTTTCACACCCTCTACCTCTATAGTTTCCTCAACCTCTCTCCCTATAATTTTTATTCCTCCATTGTTGTAATTATCACAACCTCAACTTTCTACGTTTTGATTAGTTTCAACAACATTGTTGATATTCATCTGACTTTTTAATGCTTCTTCATTTACTTTTAATGTTTTGTCTTCTCCAAGATTCTTCTTACACGATTTTCAATACTTCCCTACAACTTTGCTATAGTCATAGTGTTTGTGTAGCAAGACTCAATTATTGTAGTTGCTACATGATCAAACTTCACCAACATTGTTCAAAGAATTTTCTCCACCACTTTACTATCAAGAATATCTTTTACATACACTTTCATCTTATTGAAGAGATTTGCAACATGCGAAAAATACTGTTCCACGGATTTAAAATTGGACATTTCATACCTTTCATATTTTCTTCTCAAAGATTACAACTTAGATTTTTGAGTCGTCTCTACTTCTTGATATGACAACTTCAAAATATTTCACATTTCTTTGAAAGTTTTGGCATTTGCAATTTTGCCGTAAATAGAATAGTCTACTCCTTGATGAATTTGTGATAATGTCAATTGGTCTCTCCTCCTAACACTATCATTAGCTCCTTCTATTAACCTCAATTCAACAAAATTTCAAATATTGTGAGTTCTCTCTTTCCGAAAAATATAACTTTTTATTTTCTTTTTGACAAAGTGAACCCTCTCCTTCCTCACATACTCAAATATTTTTCTTTTACTCACATTATCACCAAGCTCTCAAAACACTTTGATATCAATTATTATTAATGTGAAACCAATATTCACACACTCGAATTGCTACACAAATTGATATTCACTAAATTTGATTGATTCTAAATCATGGTACAACAATTAGCATTTTATAGGCAAAGGAATCTATTCTTAATGGCTAAGTAATATAATGAAATATTACTACTACTTAATAGCAAAGTATAACTTTTGTGCTCCAGAGTGTAATCATGCTTCATATTTCAACCACCAACTTGTCCATCTTATGGTATATATCTTCTGTTTGGGTGTCATTATTATCAAGGCTTATATGGCTAATGGCTTTTAAACCAACTACAAGCCGGAAGCATTCTTAAACCCTTTCTCTCAGTTTCTTATACTCATTTAAAAATAGCTGTCACAATTTCTATATACAAATTTCCCAACTTCTTTATTCTCATGCATTCAACATGTCCACAATGCTTCTCACATACTTGTCAAAATTGCGTTTGTGACAATTTAGGTAAATTTTTTTAGAAGTACTTATAGGATAAAAAATAAGAAAAATAAAATAAAATAAACTTTTTTTATGTGATAAAATTTGCTTATGAGAAATTTTCTCCTACTAGTTTTTTAAAATCTTATTTTTACCTCATATAAACTAATTTCAGTTTATAAAAAATGTACTTAATTTTTTTTTAAGAAGTACCTTTAAAAAAAAATTACCCAATCAAACTCTTTATCTTGATCATCATTAAACAGGTGACACCTATTTAATATTTATGAGAAAAGAGTTACGCAAGATTTTAACTTTTTTATATATTTAAGATCGTGAACTTGTTTTGCATGCATGTTTTAATAAAGCCATCCTTAATGGTTACAATTAAAAAAAGTGACACGTATGGTCCATAAAACACCAACACATCTTTAAATATATAATTAGTTTCCACACTATGACCACAAAGAGCATTCTACCAATTATATTCAATTTCATTTGGTGAAATAATACACATTTAGGATCTTCAATGCTACCACTTGCTATACACGTCATGTCAATCACTCCTCATAACATTTCTCTTTATGCAAGTGCTTTTTCATGTGCTCAACCTCTTTGCATAAGTAAAGTCACTTAACTACTGAGCTTAAATTACATCTTGTTTAAGAGGGTATTGATCGTGATATATTATTTAATAGGAAACGTGGCATGTGGTTGTGATTATAAAAAAGATGAGAGTTGAAAAGAGTTTGCGTCAATGGTCCAGCCATAGGCAGGTTTTGTAGTTAGAGAGAAATATAATTTGTTGGCGTTGAATTTAGGACAAAAAGTATTATTGTTAACTAGTTGGAACTTGGAGGGTTTACTACAAGAAAATTTTATGTAACATAGTATATAATTTCATTTTCAGTCATTCAAAATATTTGGTTAAGATAAATAATTAGTTGCTGGTGTTTAATTCAATTTGAACTTTTGATATTTTTATTTGGGTAAGTATTTGAATTAAAAATATTATTTTTTAAACATTTTTTTTATTAAATAAAATCAAAGACAAGACCAAATTTGCTTTAAAAAAAACATAACATGATTTGTTTATCTTAAAATAAATTAAAAAACTAAAATATCATGTAAATTAAATTAGATTGAGTAAAATTATAATTAAAAATATTTAATATTATAAACATCAAATTGACACTAATAGTAATTTATATTTTTTAATTAAGTTATCGAGAGTTTAAATGAATGAAATATCGTATTGATTGTTCACATGATACATTATGTCACGTTATCATTATTTGTGTAACACAATAATGCATATCAACAATCAATGTGACAAATTAACAATCAACATATTATATTAATAGTCAATTAACGAATGATTAAATATATGAATTTTTTTATAATTAAATAAGAAAATGTACAATTTCAAAAATTAGTTGACAATTCACAAAATGGTAAAATATTAGTGACAAAAAGTGCAATCAAGCTTATTTTTTTATCTCCCAAAAAGAGGTGGCTTAAAAATCGGTATAGCAACACGTTATGCAAATGAAAACCCATTAAGTACTAATGGTTCCCATGGAAAGGAATTCACAATAGAAGTGAAAGGTTAATGTCAAATTGGAGGCTCAAATTTATTACTATATTTCTCTGGGTTAAAAGAATATTTCAGTGCTTCGTCTTAATATATTTGTATGAATAAGCATGTTGGTGTGTTTGTTTTGTGCCTACTTTAAGATCCGTGAATTGTTGAAAAGAGATGCTTCTCTCAGCTGTACCTATTCGTCGTTTAGAATTTTTGACAAATATTTGTATAGAACAAATTATGCTTTGATTTCACCGCCACCATTGTACTGCTTGTGGCCATTTGTTACCCTTAATTTATATAATACAAATCACACCTCAAACGGCACATAAGCACATTTGCACAAATATATAGCTTTGATCAATACTTTTCTCTTGATACATGGAGTCAATTATTGAAAAATTCATAGCATGATTACATTTTATAGTTAGTTATATTTATTTACATATTTATGAAAAAATGATAAAACATTTCTATTGAAAACTTGTGAAGGTATTTCAGAACTAAACAATATATAAGAACATTTTCTTTTTGCCCCCTTGAACTTCATTAAACCTGAATGAATTATCGATATCACCTCATTATTGAGATACATGCATTTGATAGTTACAATGAAAGAGACTGAAATCTGAAAGAAAAACAACCATCATTCATTATTGCAATAAAAATATGGCATATTTCTATAAGTTCGTTTCCTATACCTTTAAAAGTTGTTCGGCTGCAATACTAGAAAAGCTACATATCTACCTAGTGCAAAGGATTTTATTTTCATCTATGTGCAACATGCTGTTTTAATTTTAGATATACCTCTTTGTAAGCATTCACAAGATAAAAAGGTAAACTTAATTAAATCCCTACCATAAGTTAAAATCATCTTATGCATTACAGCTTTTGAATAAGTTAAATGCGAAATTGTTTTTACGAAAGTTGAGATGAATTCATTTTATTGTGTAAGTGTTTATGAAAATATTTACTCAGGGATTATAAGAATGAATGGCACTTGCTTAAGCATCCACAATATTAAGCTAAAATGGACAGGTCCATTTGAAATGGCCAGAAGTGTGTCAGGTTTTTCTTTTAACTAGTGATACCAACCAAGTGTTTGTGCAGGGGAATAACAAATACTGATTGATATGATTACTAAAAAATTGGCAGTTAGAAGCATAGGAAGTCCTAATGTGCTTTGGGTCTTTGGTGGCTTAATGTTTTTTGTAAGAGTAAATTGAACAGGGGTATGAATTGCTATGGTTCTAAAAGTATAAAATTCAGGAAAAAGGTCAAACTAGTCAAGCTATATTTGTGTTGCTTTTTGAAATCTCTCCATCATACTTTTGGAGCAAAAGATATAAATGGGATGCTTCTTCCATCACACTTTCAACATACATTCAAGGAGGTTGATTCAAAATAATTGTTAGTAATATACACTATCTAATATATTCTTTGTTAGGCAAAATTCATGTGGAACCCACTAAATTGGAAGTGAGATTAGCAAGACCTGCATCATTTGGTAGAACACAAATGAATTTCACTCGATACTAAAAACTAAAGATTGAGTTGGAAAGAGTGTGTTGCTCGCATTTCTAAGAGTTTATGTTGATGGAGATTTATGAATGTAACCTTGGAGATTTGTCTTCTATCTTATTGAACGAATGATTGAGAAATCTCCACATAAAAATATATCATGTTAGAGCTTGCTCTGTGGGATTTTGTCTCATCAACCTAAATTGTTTCAAGTTATTTGCAAAATAACAGAGAAAATATACAGTGTAATTTAGAACTAAGTGAATATAACATAATAACATACGGTAAGACTATTCAACCGGGTTACAGACTAGAAAATTGCGATTGATGCAAGATGGCTGCTTAGCATTCTGATGATTTCTACAAGTGAGACAGACCGAGAGTACTCATCTTGACAGTGAAAAATCAAGTATGTTCAGATTACCATAAAACAAATATTTGGATACAATGAAGAAAATAATGTAGAAATCAATAGTTGGCTCAATGCATTATAAATTAACATTAACATCTTACCAATCATGCTGTTCAAGTCTGGTCATTATTCCATATAAAAACTGATTGTTCTCCCTCAAGTTACTCATCAATGGTAGAAAAATATTCACTTGTGCACTACCCTTGATTTAAGGTTATTGCAAATGAAAAAAATTAATGTCAAGTTACAGTTTAGCACATCTGCATGAAGGAAATGAATGTGGCCATACAGCAACCATGGAAATTTATTTGCAAACACCTTGTGTGTAACTGTATAAAAATAATAATAAATTAGAACCAAGCATACCAAAATAATAGACAGAAAATTAACCAAGAGAAAGTTCTAGCAGTAACAAAAAAGGCTATGGTAACAGATAGAAACATAAACCAAGTAGATTCATAGGGAGAAACGCAGGAAGCAGAAAAGAAAAAATATAAGGTCATATTTCAGGATCCAAAATAGTTTTGTTCTATTTAAACAAACAAAAAACAGGATGAATAATCAGTACAGGACTCTAGATGCAACTGGCGAAAAAGAAGTCCAATATATAAATACAACAAACTACAGAAGGAGACATCGATAACAAGAAAATATTAATCATTGAAGTTATCATCAAATAGAAAACCAAAGGTTTCATATACCTGTATATAAATATGTAATGTGCTAGAGCTGGAGCTTGAGCAGTCTATCCACAGTTAACATTCCAGACATCCTCTACTAGAGAAGTCTGCCTACAATCACATCACGGGGCAATGAAAATAGGAGAAAGTTTCCATCACAGTTCAACAGTAAAATCAAGTTAAAAGAAACAATACATTTAAGCTTCAAATGAATTTTTCAAGATTGAAACAAACTCAAACAAAGTTCAGAAGATCAGAACATTAAACTTATTCTATCAAAACCTGCAGCTCATAACAAGATTGAGAACTTAAAATCCTAGGCAGTTATCACCAAAAATTAAAAAATAAAAAAATAAAAAAATAACACAACATAACATAACAATAACCACAAGAGACAGTAAAATTCAAAACCCTGAAGCAGAAATCTTTCAGAACTATGTATAAATCTCGAATACTCAAAAAGTAAATTAAAATAAAAATGTTTTTTTTTTCTCTATTTCCAGGTATGACCAACTAACTATGTATGATGATAACCCATAGTTCCTTACAAGTTATTGCCAAGGGGCTTATTTAAAGACATCCTAATTTCCTACTAGATCAATGAACATAAGGATAGTAACAAGTACACGTTCTCTATTTGATCCAATCATCATCCCTTTCCTTCCTTCCAATAAATCAAAAGGAGTGTCCTCCCCTCTCCTCTCCTGAATCCTACTCGTCTCGAACAGAATTGTCTGCTACTACTTCTTGATCTTCCGAGGATGCTTCCTCGGTCCAGGAACCTCTAATCTACCAACAGAACATCCACACCTGGCCCGGAGAATCAGTACAGCCCTTCCATTAGGTGGTGCCATCTTCTTGAGCTCAGCCTCCAGCTCCCTATGATAATCACGGGGCAATTCAAAGAGACCCTTCTTCACACCACCGCCATCTTTCGCCGCCACTGTGGTCGCCGCCGCCGCCGCCGAATTCTTCACACAATCCTCAGTCTCCAACTGAATGTCAAACTCAGCAGCTTTCCTCAAACCCTTGCAATTGGGGTTCCCACACTTCCTGGTGGTGCAAGCCACCACACCCCACGTGGCCAATGCGGCACACACAACACTAAGCCCTATGGAGGCATAGATCCAAGGTGCAACGGAAACCTCTTCCTTGATCAAAAACACAACAGCCCTTACACCCTCGTAACACTTTGTCACCAAAAATTCCACATAAGGGAAGATCAAAAACCCGCAGGCGCCAACCACAGCAATGAACATCACAACATCGACCATGGCCGATCGAGATCGATCACAGGGTGGAATCTGAAGGGAATTCGATGATGACGAAGAACTTGGGGCCCTCCGATTCTTCTGAGCCTGGTGGTTATTCATTTGCCTCGATTTCGAACCGAAATCCGCAGAACAAATTGAATTCGCCATGGAAGATGATTGATCAACGGACTTGCAGAGAGAGATTGAGCTATGGAAATAGACCATTTCAGAAACAAAAAAGGACAAAATCTTGAATCAGAAAGAACCCAATTTTTTTTTTTCTTTTCTATTTCCCTTTCTTTTCCCTTTTCAGATCAAACCCACGATTATTGGAGCGAAATTGGATCGACCCACCTCGCCAAAGGTCGGAAAGATTACAAATTTGGCACGGAGAAGATCGAAATTTGGCGGTGGCCAAATGGGTCAAAATTCACAAAAGTAAAAATCTTTTTGAGGGGAATGAAATTCAATATTTGATGATCCAATAGAGAGTGATGGAGAAAGAAAGAAAAAAAAAATCAGAGTTTGGGGTAATGGGGTTTAGGCCGGCTTGAAGGGAAGATTGTTATTGTTTGATGTTGCAGAAAGAGTAAGGGAAGGAGAAGAAGAAAAGAGAGGAGAAGAAAGAAAGAGTCATCATTCAGTGCTTTATTATCATCATATGAAATCAGCAATGTTTATTTATTTATTTAATTTAATAGTGGGATAGATAGTTAAGTTACATACACGCCAGGCAACACAAGAGAGAAGGAAAGGACACGTTTTGTTTTGTTTTGTTTAAGGTGGGCTATGTTTATGTAGTTGGAATGGGCTTTGCTTCCATCATGCAATGCAACCCTTTTGGAAATCATCTCTGAATCATTTGGTGGGGTATCCCTATGGGCTTCACCCACCTCTCTTTTCCCAAAATTGCATTTTGCTTCCCCTCTTCTTCTTTAATTATTCTTTTTTCTACCATACCCTCCAAGACATAAAACAAATCTTCTTATGCTAATATTATTTCTCTAAATAAAACGTATGTTGGTTATGTACAAGTTTTTTACACTCATTTCATCATTTTTTTTTATAATTAAGAGATATAATTTCTTCTCACCAAATTAATTCCACTTAAGAATAATAAAGTCATACTTTTGCTTGTGACTTTATACTTAAAGTATATATTAAATTCTTATTATTAATTAAAGAGTATAAATGTTGAATTATTTATGTTAATAACTTCCGATATTTAATTACAATTATTATATAAAACTAGCGAGAGAAAAAAAAAGGACCATTTGTGCCTCATGAAAAAAAATATATTATTATGTTATGAAGAGTTATGAAATGAATAACGAAAATGAATGTGTAAACTAAACGAGAGTAAATGAGATAAAGAGATTAACGTGAGAGAAAGTAAATAAGGAATAAAACGTCTGCATAAAAATAATAACTAAAACCAATTATTAAAAGGGTATCCTCCAATATAATGGTATATATTACCTTTAAGTTATAATAGAAATTATTTATAAAAAAAAAAAATTATGTGTAATTATTATACATTTTTTTTGCGCTTTTTACGGTGAAGACCCGTATGAAATGGTTCACTAATGAACCATCCAAAAGAAATAATATTTTATTTTATTGTTAAATTTTAATTTTTAATAAAGGAATATAAAAATTAGATGTTTTATTTAAAAATTATTATACGAAACATGAACCCCTTTTAATATATTTCAGTAAAAAGGTTGTCTGAATAATCGATAAGAAGCAATGACTGTGCTTCGTGGATCTGTGACCACCAATATGTTGACTTTTTATTTTGTTTTGTTATGAATGACTTTCAGTGAGAAATTAAGAAATCTAATCTCTATATTAAACATGAATTTTTATGTTATGTGAGAATATTTTTAAAATTTTATTTTAACAAAAACATTTATAATATTTCTAATAATTTCTTATCAAATTTGATTTTTATTTATTATTATTTATAAATTAAATATTAATAATTTTAAAAATATTAATAAATAAATTAAATATTTTATATATTTAAACATTATATATATAATTTGTATAAATCTTTTAATCAATTCCTATATATTAAATTCGAATTTTAAAAATATTTTTTTAAAAAATTTCCTTTTAGAAATTCTTTTAATCTCTTATCTAATTTAATTTTTATTTATATTAATTATTTATAAATTAAATTTTAATATTATAAAATAATATTTTGATATAATATAAATTATTATCAAAAATCTTAAATATAATTCATATATTTAAAATTATTTATTTATATAAATTTTAAATATAATTTATATATTCAAAATTATTTATTTATATAAAATTTAAATATAATTTATATATTCAAACATAATATTTATTTGTATATTTTATTTATTATAAAATTTAGTATATATAATAAATATTTAATATGTGCATTGTAGAAAAATATGGATATGTTAGGAGACATGGTAGAAAAGTTATTGAGAGAGAGAGAAATGTCTTAAAAAATATTTATAATTTTGAAAATAAAAGTATTTAGGAGATATTTATGATAGATCTTTATAAGAGTGTTGACTGAGAGATAAGAGAATGAAAAATGCATGGGTGAAGCAAATTATGGAGAATCGAACTTGCCCATAGTTTACTAAAACTATTATTAAGCTATCGAGGAAATAACTTTGTATGTTCTCGCGAAATTTGTTTTTATACCTTCATTTAATTTTTTTTTTTTTTTATGTTATTCGTGTGATTTTATGGTGATTGAACTAAAGAAAAATTTGAAGAAAAAAAATGTTTCATGTTTAGTTCTGCATAATTAACTGCAATATATTAGTGATGTTGTGATATATACAGTATAATATACTACGTATGGATGGAGTGATGGATCGACATTACCAATATCAATATATCACGTTGTCATAAAATTTATTCATGCTTAAATTCCGTATCTGAACTGAATGCAGTTTATTGACTGATAAAACTATTACATTTGCATCATAATTCATAGCTAATTTACCAATTTAAAATTTTATTATAGTTCGTGTACATGCAACTTTTTTTTAATACTATATATATTATCGATCGGTGTAAAGTTTTTACAATGTTAACTAGTTAAAGAAAAGTGTTATATGACTTTTAAGATAATAGTTATAAATGCTAATAAATTCATCTTTCATATATAGTAATTGTTAATTAAATTATGATTTAAAATTATTTTACACTATATTTTGTCAAACTTTTACCTTAAGTTTAAACAATTAATATAACGTGATTTAGGTCCTTTAAAATTTGGTTTAATTTAATTTTAATTTGTATATTTGAAAAGTAATGATTTTCCTCCTCGTATTTTTGAAATGTGGTGGATTGACCTTATCTTTTATTTTGATTTGACCAAGGACGAAATTTACCACAATTAGAAAAAATAGAAACGAAAATCACTATTTTTAAAATTTATGAACTAAAGCCAACTTTGACCAAATGTTTGAAGGATCTAACCTTATGACACATGTGCCAAATAATACACATGCATTATAATATATAATTTTTTAATTTATTTTTTTCACACCAATGTTTTTTTAATTTATGTTAAAAGGCGTTCACTAGTTTAGTCAATTTTAAAAAGATGGCATCAAGTGTCACATTTATATTATATAGCAATGGATAATCATTTCAACACTTATTTAATAATATCATTTCAAAACTTGGCTAGGTAATATTTTAAGCCGTGAAACGTATCTTCATGATTATAGTATCAATGATATTCACAACGGAAAAATCAAACTAAAAGAGTGGTTAGTAATAAAAAGAAAGATAAAGTGAAAAGGAAGAATGGGAGAAAGGATTCCAATAAATGTTGATGCAATTTAGGTATATTATATTACATACATGAAAACTCATGTTTGGCTTGACAATCATCTTATGATAGTTTCTTAGCATAAATTAAAGTCGTAATATTCATTATGATAGCTTACTAATCATATGCAAACATTTACATGAAACGGAAGTGTTTAACCCGTCCAAGTAAGTACATTCCATAGTTTGACATATTGAAAAGTGAAAAAAACATGGAAAAGTCTATCATGCGTCTACGTATATATAATATAAGGCATTTCATTTAGTTGGATAACTAACTGTTAAGGAATCAGCATCTTTTGATCAAGCAGCGTGAAGTTGGCAACCGGAGTTTATATAAAACATAATAATAATAATAATAATAATAATAATAATAATAATAATAATAATAATAATAATAATAATAATAATAATAATAATAATAATAAAGGATTCACATACATAATCGATAAAAAATTTCTTTTCAATTGATATTATATATATATAAGGCTTGAAGTGGTTTAAGAGATCTAAGCATAATGTCATTTAGATGAGAAGTGTCAGATGAGTAAATTCAACTCAACTAAATAGAAATACAACTAATTTGTTCTTAACATGCTGAAAAATATATTAGATTGATTTGGGTTTGTTGTTATATTGGATTAAAATCTCAAACTTGTCATTTAAAAAAAAAATATCAATCATTTTTATTTTATTTGTTTTAAATTTAATTTTTCAAATTTTATGATCAAATAAAATTAAAAAAAGTGTTATAAAACTAATAATGAATCAAATAGTTCAAATGTGCAATGGAACATATATTTAATAAGTTCATCAACAACAATGAAATAAGTTCATAAATAATATTAAAATTAACAAGCCCATCAATAACAATAAAATAAGTATATAATGTAATTACAAATAAATCTTAATAAACAAATGAATCATAAATAAAATAATATAAGTCAAACGTCAAAAGGTAAAAGTCAAGGAAACTTGAGAAATCAGTTTAATTAAGCTATATACCTGATATTCTAATGAGGTCTAACGTCGTCTATATTTGATTTGGTTGCAATAGGTCATGATATGGTTTGGTAGGTTCAAACCATTTAAATTGTTCACCTTTGTTATATGAGATCTTCGTAATTGATATGTGTGACAATGCATTATTTACTTATTGTTGTTGATATTGAGAATGTTGTTTGGTTGAAGTTGCTAAGTTGTATTGTACAATAAGTTGTATGTGTTGTAATTGGTGATAAGTTGAACATGTGTTATAAGAAAATTTGTTGTTGCTCAAGTTGCTTACGTTAGAATCTGACTCTAATTCCTATTCTAGTTCTTCTGAAAGATTTTATGAAGAAGAAATGTCTTATGAAACCCTTATTGCAAACTCTCACATGAACACTCTTGAGTATACAAAATTTAAAGAAAAATGCAAATCCTTACTAATAGAAAATATGAAAAACTCAAGAATGATTTGTCAAACGCTACTAGAGAGATCTAGACTCTCAAACACAAAATCACAAGCAATGAACCACCGGAGGTAACAACATTGCAAGTTGAGAACCTACAACTTAGGTAGCATCTTGCTAAGTTTGTGGATTGATCTTATAAGATGAACATGCTTTTAAAGCATAAAAAATTACGATGTGACAAAAGTGGTCTTGGGCTTGAGAAGGAGAAATCAAAAACAACTTTCTCCAAACTTAAGACTATTCTTTGCAACATTTGAAGTAAAAATAATCATCACCCCAACAGATGTAATGTTAAAAGGAACTAGAGAAGAAAGTCTAAGATCGAGGGTACTATAGGAAAAGGATCCAAAAAGATTTGGGAACCAAAGTCTCAAATAGTTTTTGTTATAGACATCCTTGGTGAGAAAAATGAAGGATTCACATTGTGACACATGACGAAAGAAAGGTATATGTTCCTAGACATTAAACCTTATGAAGGAACAGTCTCGTTTAGAAGCAATGGTAAATGAAAAATCAAGGATATAGGTAAGACTAGTAAGAACTCTATACCTACAATCAAAAGTGTATATGTTGAAGGATTAAAGTATAATTTGCTTAGTATAAGTGAATTTTGTGAGAGTAGATATAATGTATCTTTTGACTAAGACTCATGTATAGTCAAACAAAATGATGAGTTTGTGCTTTTTACTACATACAAAAAGAATAATCTCTATGAGATTATCTAAATAATTTGGGCAAAAAAAAAATAACATGTTTTGTTTTTAGAGAAGATGAAAAATGGATTTGACATAAAAATCTTAGGCACATAAATCTAAAACATATCTCTAAGCTAAACAAGGAAGGTATAGTAAGATGACTGCATGAGATTTATTGAAAAACTCATATTCTCTATGAAGCTTATAAGAATGAGAAACAAATTAAAACTTCTTTTAAATCTACAAAGATTGTTTCAGCTTCATGACCATTGGAACTATTACATATGGATCTATTTATTCTTACCAGAACTTTTAGTCTAGGAGGTAAAAAGTATAGATTTAACATTATAAATGACTATTATATATACACATGGATATACTTCCTAGCCCACAAACTCAAGTCTTTCAATATCTTTGGAAATATTCTATAAGAGGGTTCAAAATGAAAAATGTGTTTTCATTACAACTATTAAAAGTGATCACAGAATTGAATTTAAAAACTTAAATTTTAAATTATTTTGTGAAAAGATTAGTATCTTTCACAATTTCTTTTCACCGGGAACATATCAACAAAACAGGTTAGTTGAAAGAAAGAATCGAACTCTACAAGAAATAGTTATAACTCTTCTTTGTGAAAACTTTTTGCCAAAACACTTTTGCACAACAATAGTAAATATATTTTGATACAACTAAAACAAAATATCGATAAGACCACTATTAAATAAGACTCCTTATGAATTGTAGAAAGGAAAAAGATCCAAAATATCATATTTTCATCTATTCATAAGTGAATGTTATATACTTAACACTAAGGATCAACTTGGAAAGTTTGATTCAAAAGCAACAATGGTATCTTTCTTGGATATTTTGATACTTCAAAGACATATGAAGTCTTTAACTCTACAAACTCTATTGTTGAAGTATCAATTCATGTTAAATTTAATATTATTTAATAATTAAAGATATGAAATTTAGAAGAGAAATTTACAAATTCGCAAATTGAACTTGAGAAGACTGCTGAGACAAACGCAAAGGAAAAGATGATTGCTTAATCTAAAGGACAGAAAAATCATTTAGATGATGCATCCAGATCTCACAAAAGATTGGAAGTTCATCAACTATCATTCTCAATACCAAATTCTAAGAGATAGGACTAAAGGGATAAGGATAATTTATACTTTCATAGATAATGCTTTTTATGCTCTACTTTTCAAAAATTAAGCCAAAGACGACGATAAGCAAAGCTCTCCAAGATGGTGATTGGGTTTTAGTTATGCAAGAAAAAATTCATCAGTTTAAGAAAAATGATGTTTGGACATTTGCTCCAAAGCTTGAACACCAAAGTATCATTGGAACTAGATGGGTCTTCAAGAACAAGTTAGATGAGCAAGGAAAAGTGGTAATAAATAAAGCTAGATTAGTAGCTTAAGGCTATAATCAACAAGAAGGTATATACTTCATTAAAGTCATTACACCTAATGCTAGAATTGAAGCTATTAGAATTTTGTTAGCTTTTGCAGCTTATAAAGATATCAAACTTTTTCAAATGGGTGTAAAGAGTGCCTTTTTTAAATAGGATTATTGAAGAAAAAGTCTGTTTTAGAAACCTCTACGTTTGAAAATCCATCTTGGAAAAATCATGTTTTCAAACTCAAAAAGGTTCATTATGGTCTAAAGCAAACTATTAGAGTTTGGTATGAAAGGTTGAGTAATTTCCTAATTAATTAACAATGACTTTATGAGAGGCAAAGTTGACATAACTCTTTTTAGAAAAGAGTCTGACATAAATTTTATAGTAGTCCAAATCTATGTTGATGGTATTATTTTTGTGCTACTAATGAATCTGTATGAGGATTTTTCTAAGCTCGTGCTGGCATAATTCAAAATAAGTATGATAGGTGAACTAAAATTCTTTTTGAGACTACAATCAAGCAAATAGATGAAGGCATATTCATTTATCAGCATAAATATACAAAAAAAAACTTTTAATAAAGTTTAAGATAAATGACTACAAACATATGTCAATACCTATGCATGCATTTATAGGTTTATCAAAAGATGAATCAAGTAAACTAATAAATTAGATGATTTACATAGGTATGATAGGTTCACTCTTATATCTTACTACTAGTAGACCCGACATCATGTATAACGTATGTCTTTGTGCACACTTTCAATTTGATCCTCAATTTAAAGTAGTAAATAATATTTTTAGATATCTTCTTGCAAATACTAATCCAAGTTTGCTTATAAGAAAATAAATTTTCAGGTTAGTAGGATATTATGAAGCAAACTATGTTGGTGATAGAGTGGAAAGAAAAAAAATACAAGTGGATGATGTCTTTTTAAGGTCCTTGTCTCATCTCTTGGGCAAGCAAGAAGCAAAACTCCATTCCACTCTCTATTATAAAAGTTAAATATATCTTTGTTGATAGTTGTTGTTCACAACTTCTATAGGTGAAGTATAAATCAAAAGTTGTCAGCATTGACACCACCAACTACGAGAAGGGAAAAATGGGTGACAGAGATTAAACTTACCACCAAACATGGCATGAGGATATCTCACATTCTTTCTAAATTGAAGAGGGAAATTGGTGAAGTAAAAAACCGAATAAGGTCTTAAGCCTCAACTCAAATGACTTATTTCAAACCAACATTCTTCATGTGGTCCTTCCATAACCCAAAATGTGCAAACACCACCACCAAAGAAAAACCAACCACCACCATCAGTTTAAACACAAGCCCAAACACTTACCTCCCCACCAACACAAAAAACAAAAGCCAATCCCTCTCACCAAACACCACCCTCCATCATTATTCATAACTGATCACTAGATTCTGATGATAAATCCATATAATTTTTTCTCTCTCAACCTCAACCCACTCCATCTCACCCACCAAAAATCACAATAAAAGCTCCTCAACCACCAAAATCCAAAAGATGACACCTCTTGCATGGGCTTTTAGTGCCTTAAACAAAGCATTTGAAAGAGGTGAGTCTAAAATGTGCTTAATGTCGAGAAGAAGTAGTAAAAACAAGTTGAGTTGGTTATCAATGAGAAATGACTATTATAGAAAGTGCTTTAACCCTCCATGTTGAAGTTGCTAAAAAGCAATGTGAGTTAGACTTGGAGCAGATGTTGGGATATTTACTAGTGGAGGGATACAAAACTATCTCTATATCTAAGGCATTCTTTAGGGTGATGTATGACATGCAGCACCCTAGAACAATGAGGGAAGCTCAACATCCTTAAATTATGATGAATTTTGTAGTGACGTATCATGACTCTTTTCTTCCTTTGACTTTCTGATCAACACAGACAAGAGGATCTATTTTTGAAAAGGTTGTTGAAGACGTCATTGTAAAGCCTTCAACGCCCCCTCAAGTCCAAATAGTTCCACCAATACCCCAAACACTATCTAGTGAAATTGTTGTTCTATTTATGGAAAAAAATCGTTGAAAGTACGAGTATTAAAGAAGTATCGTCGATTGAAGAATAAACTATTGGAACATTTGTTAGAACAACCAATGAAATTGCACCATCTTTTGCTAGCTCTAGTGCAATTAAAGTTGAACCATTGAATGTTGCTACATTAGTGATGGAGTCAGACTCAAGAAGTGTAGAGGACAATGCCTGGGTTATTCCACCAAGTAAGGCCATTAAAGCAATTAGCTTTGCTTTCAAAGATTTGGAGTATTTTAATGAAAGAGTTCATTGATGAAGAAGATAACCCTAACTTTAGCCTTGAAAATGATGCTCTACAAACATCTTACCTGAACATAAAGGAATACTTGCATATCTGCCACAGAGAATAGCATAAGATTTCTCTCTATCCTCGCACTAAAGAAGTGCTTGGGGTCAAGCCCCTTGATTTGTAAGGTTTACATCAACTGGATGATCAAGCCATTGAGCTAATCAAGCAACTATGGTTTAAGAATGAAGATGTTTACTACATAAAGGTCATCATTAAGCTTAGCAATGAAGGTATTGCATAGAACCTTCCTACCACATGATTGGCACACCCAAAACACCATGTCAGATTCAGCCATAGACTAAATTCTTCTAAGCTAAGGCACAACTCAAGGCAATGCAAGGCTTTATCTACAAAGGGAAGGAATGACGTACAAAATACGTCAAGGACATTAGGTATCTGCATTAAGCTAAAGGTCATTAGTCTAAAGCCTTTGGAGTTAACAAAGATTATCCTATACATACCATGGGCTATGACATTTTGTAATCTCCTATTCCTCCACCAACCAAGCCCTCTACTTGAAACATTATCTACCAACCATGCCACCATTATGTTTATCCATCCCTTTTATATTTTAATTTTATTGTATATTTGTTTGTTTTTTTTATGTATACCTATACTGCCCTTAAGTTCCTATTATTATTGCACCCCTTTTGCCTCAACAAGAGGAGCAAGTGCCACCATCCTCGTCTAAAGAATTTCTTACAATCCCAAGGACAGTCATGAAACAGAAGATGATGGTCACTACACTAGTCTCTACACTTTAATAATTGGTTTGTCAACAACATTACTCTAACTACAAATACAAGAAATTGTCCAGCAAACTCCATCTGGACATTAGCTATGACGACGATTCTATTGACTAGTGGCTCTACCCAAGCTTTCCTTGATCCTAGCTTTTGTTGGTGCTAAAGGGGGAGTAATATTAGTTTTTCTTTTAGAGCATTTTGAACTAAAAATTGTATTTACACTCCATCTCAAGGGGAGTCTATAAAACTTTTAATCTTTGTTCTAAAAATTCATTTACAATTTGATGTGATATAATTTCTCTACATATGCTCTGATAGTTTTTTGTCTTTAGAAAAGTACATGCTTTGCCATATATCCTCTAATAAACAAACATGCTTTAATACATAAACATCTTTTTTTTTGTAACGTCTAGTCGTATAAATATTAAATCCAATATTATACGTATTTATATAATATTTATATATTGAAAACACAAGTATATTATATCATTAATATTATTATACATAAAACAAAGGAAAATTTCGTAAACTTGCTTACATGTAGTTAGCTTATAATTACATGAAATATTAAACTAAAAATATTTACAATAATGTACATAATTAAAACTAATTATTTCTCACTCATCTATTACAATATTTACATATTAGGTTGATATAAGTTCACTATAGGATTAACGTGGTTCGCCGGAGGTAGGAAAAAGGTAACCACTATTTGTCCATCAATAGTTGTAGGAATTTTCTGAGTAGGAGAAAATGTAAAAGTTGACAGTGCTACTCCTTGAAAAGTAACTGAATTGGTGACAGCATCCACACTCCAAGTGGTTCCTGAAAATACCGCGGATATAAAAATTTGAACTATATTTGTAGTGACTAGTCAGGATAAATGAACATTATAATAATAAACAACTAAAGGTTATTTCACCTTAAGTTTTTACTCATTTAAATCTCCAAGGTAAACTTCCAACTACAAATTAATTCAAACTTTTATTCGTATGGCCATAGAATAATATATATATATATATATATATATATATATATATATATATATTTTATAAATGCAAGAAGAAATAACAACAAGACAAGTTAAAGATATTTTAACAAAGCTATAATATAATTAATCATAAAAATAATAACGCTAAATAAATTTGAATATTTATCATTATTTAAACTTTAATAAAATAATATTTATGTAAATTGAATATATTAAGAGTACCAATCAAGTAAATAACAATGATAATCATTATAAAATAATTAAACAACATAAACTATGAATACTTTATTAATTATTATGAGTAAAAATTATCATAGATTAAGCAAATAAGTGAAGTTAGGGACACTTCACTAAGTAAATACACATAAAATATAACATAAATAAATAAACATAATAACATATAAAATTTTAAAAAGATAAAGTTCTCCTCTCCTTTACCTTAATGAAAATAATAAGACTTGGAGATATTCCAAAGTTGTATATTTCTTTCCTTTTTTTTCTTTTCTATCTTCCTTTGATTGTCTTTTTTTTTTTCTACGTAAGCCTTTTCCTTCTTTCTTCTCAAATTTTAGTTGTCTGATCAACTCACTCCTATACCTATTTGTAGTGAAAATTGTAATGATGACTTTGGTTAGCATTTTATGACATTTTTTTTACATTTGGTTTGATTTTAATTTCTCATTACATGTTTAGTTTCTTATAGATAAGGGTTAATAAATATAGGATAAGATAAGATTGTGTAGCAGAGATTTTCTTCCTGCTGCAATTTTTTTTTTTAATTAATTTTTAAATTTTTTTTTAATCAATTCATAATATATTTATATGTAAAAAATTTAATATATTCACTTATATTAAACATTTGAAATTTTAACAATTATATATATATATATATATATATATAATAATACAAATATTATTTTAAAAATTAAAATTGGATAGCAAATATTTCTATTTTAATTATTGAAAAAAATTATAAAGTATCAAATAAAATATCTATCTTTATTTATTTTAAATGTGATAAAATAAAAATTTAAAATTAATATTCTAAGAATAAGATACTGATAAGAAAAATAATATTATATTAGAGTTTCAGAATATTACACTAATTGACTATACTGAAATGTTATATAGTTTGTTCGAACACTTCATAAATTCTCACTATGAATGTTTATATATTTTTTCATAAAAGAACAATGTTTGACATGGTATCATCACGTTACTACACTTTAGATCACAAGTATATGGTTTGATAGAAATATCTTATGTGCTTAAAAATTGACTCTTTTTAAAAATGTGTTTGTCACCATCAAAAAGAGAAAGATTGTTAGATCAAAAAATGATATTGGATCCCTCATAATATTAGTTTTAATACTTAAAAATTTAGATATTTTTATCAAAGAAATGTTTTTCAGATCATACAGTAAAATGAATTCAATAGATGATTGGTTATGATGACATGTAGTCTTTTAGATGAATCATTTCATCTTTGTAAGACAAATGCATTAAATATATATCATTTGTGATGTTTAATAAAATCATCTTTTCCTATGTTATTCCTTAAAAAATCAAATGAATAAAAGCTTTTTTTGTACTTGAACTTCAAAAAACAATAGATACATGTTTTTCTTAATATACAACTAAAGCCCAAAAATTTAAACTTATTTTAAAAATCTGATATTCTTAATTAAGACATCCATAAATAAATCATTCATCTCAAACATTAAATGATAATTTTAAATACAGTCAAATCAAATCTAAATAATCTCAAATGGATAAATATAATCCAAAATCATCTTAAACTTCAAATACAATCCAAAATCATAAAAATTACAAATCATAATCCAACATTAAATCATTAGTCTCATGTTGGGATGCACTATGGCCCAATAATTATTGTATTTTTTTAATAAAAAAATTTAATCACGGGTTGGTGGGCCATCCCGGCTCACCACGGGTTCAACCCGGGTGAGTCGGGTTGTTAGTGAGCCAGGTTCAAATTTGACCCGTATTAAAATTTTCAAATTTTTTTTAACGCAACCCGGCTCGAACCCGTGGTGAGCCGGGTTGGCTCACCGGGCCAACCCATTTTGACAGCTCTAGCCTCCATGATCAAATAAGAAGTGAAATTTTAGTGAAATGCATTTGATAATCATAGTTAATGCACCAATGAACACTTCTTTTTATTAAGAAGAAAGATAGAGAAAGACGAAGCAAGCCTGTGAGAGAAGCTAAAGAATTCGCAATAGCCATCTTAATGAAGCACATATATAAAGAAGCTTAAAGACTAAAAAAAAAACAAGAGAATAATAATTATAAAAGCTTTATCCATTCTTTCTATAAAATTATTATACTTATTTTGGTTGTATCACGTCTTGAAAATATGACAAAATAACAAGTGATTTCTCAATTTTAACTTTGTGTTATGCTTGAAGCTTGAAGAGGCTTTTGTTGTAAATAATACTTTGTTATTGAAGTCTAGAAAGGCTTTTTGATGGAAACTAGTGGTGGAGATACTCGTTGTTTCTCCTCCTCTAGGATCCCTTGAAGCTTTCAGTATTTTCCATGGATGCAAGACTCTAGTTCAGACTAAAAAAGGTGGAAATAAGAAGAAGATGGATGAGTCATTCCAAAGATTGAAGATGAGCAAGTGAGATTGTTGCCATAAGGAAGAATCCTTGACGAAAAAACTTAATGAGAAAATTTTCTTTCTAGAGAACAAAGACTTTTGTTGAGAGAATTTGAGTGTGTAATATGATCTCATAAGCCAAAATTATGAACCCATACAAGGAGATTCAAATATATAGAGGTTTAGAAGCTTATGGTGCAAGCTAAGCTAACCACGTAGAAATAACCTAAGTTAGGTTAGCTTAAACTCAAGCTACTTAACCTTAACCTAACTAAGGTGAATAACTTGCCCAAATCGGTCCCTCCAAGTTCCAACATCTAGATTCAAACTCTCCATTCAGAAAAGCCCACGTGGATAACCCATAATGGCAAGGAGACAAGGTGGAGACATTAAATCTATAAGAGACACTAGGAGAGTGCCATATGGCACAATTGTCCAAAGTGTTACTAGGCAAGTTTCATGTGGCTTGCTTCCTAGCACACCTTGGTCAAGATTTACAAGGGAGGATAAGGTGTTTTGGACAACCAAAAATAGCCTAAACCAAACCGCACCATCCTTCCAAGTAATTATGGGCTAAGGAAGTCCAACAAGACACACAATGAACTTTTATTAGCTACACCTCTCCTAAAATAATAATTACACCCTTAAACGAAAATAATACAAGGACTAAACTTCCTATTCTATTTGGTCAAAATATAAGGCTTAAGAAAAACAAAGGAAAAATCATAAAGAACTATGTCCTTAAAATAAGGACATGTCCTATAAACTAACGACATCCTATACTATTTAGACAAAAATACAAGTCTAAAATAACCTATACATATATCTAAATAATATAAGTAAGCGTATACTAAAATATATACAAAATAGAAAGATCAAGTACTAGGAGAGGAAGAATACTCAATACTCATAAATAGTATAGGCCTATGAAATCTCTCTTGTGGCTTCCTCAATCCTCCTAGCCATGGTCTAGTCAAAGGTCCAATGGTTTTCATGGATGGTCCTCCATCAGCTTTATTATTTAAAGAATACTTGGATAATTTCTTGAAGAAGAAAGTCAACGAATGCTTAGGTTGAGCCATAAGTGGTTTATGAAAGAATACTTGTATCTTTGTAAAAAAATAATGAAACTTAATCAGGTTGATTAAGAACTAGACATAGTCTCAGTAGTTGAGACCAACCAGTATAAAAATACCTTTTGTTCTTTGTTATTCTCTTTGTTTATACTCTTATAGTCATGCTACTACTTCACTGTCTCAAAAAGTGTTGAGTTTTTGATCATTATTCAATCTCCCTTCTAGTGTCTTTATTTTCTCCACAATCATTATCATTCATCATTCATTGATGTCTCAAACATTGTACACATCATTCTCAAGTAAAACATCAAAATTTCATATCACATCATGCACAACTATCTCACATCACACATAGGCACAAAGTCTACAATACAAAGTCTTTCTTATAAACATAATTGCACACCTTCATCATCACTCATCCAAAATTATCCCCTCGCACACTTTACCTTTTTAACTATTGTTATTATTATTTTAATCCATTATTGAGATTAAGCACTTAAAGGATTAAACAACTCACCATTAACATTCACAAACTATCTTTTCTTATCTTAAGTTTTTTATGAAACTGTGTGGTTTAAAAGTGATATCTAGAGTTGTATGTATGCTATCAAGTTGATCTTAATTTTATTAGAAAGTTGAGATTTGATTTTATATTAACCTCTATGTTGATCTCAAGAGTTGATTTTACCATCTACTATTTACAAAAAATATAAAATTGTAGTGTTTAAGCCTAAATCTAACAACTTAACCTTCACTTACTAATTGGATCATAACTTATTGGCTCTTGGACCTCCTTTTGGGTGATTCCAACATCATTAGAAAGCTAACATCCAAGGCTACAAATTTTATGAATACCACAAAACTTATTAGATCATTTAAAGATCCTAGCAATGCTTAAAAGGTATAGACATTACTTTTCATGCACAAAATGTGAGGATCATCTTATGAATCATATAACTCGGTCATTTCTTAATATTTGTATGTTATTCTTAAGTCAAAACTGTAGCTCAAATTTCTACTTTTTATCACAACAAATGAAGCTTTATTTGATTAATCACACAAAGAGAAATCACCTAAATACTAAAATATGTCATTCAAAAAGTTTTAGAATTAAAAAAATCACACCAAACTCTCAAATGATACATCTAACCTTACTCCCCAATATATAAAGCAATTTGAATCACTCATCACAATTCACAAAATTACAAAAACAAGACAATAGATCTATCTCAAACCATACAAACATGAATCTGCAAGATTTAATCAACAACCTATAAGGCTTAAGGATTGTCTCATTATCCTGAAGTTAGATGAAAAATACATATAGAAGGGGTAGTTGAATATTTGTGTGTATGTCAACAAAGAAATTTTAAAAACATTTTTGCAAGAAGGCTCTTTTTCGTCCAGTGAAATAATATTAGTGAATGTTAAACTGGAACTGTCCAAGATTGGTTCAACAAAATACTTTTGCGTCTAGAATTTTATCGTCTGTTTAAGAAAAATGATTTTTAAACGAAAACCGTTCTTTAATATAACACATTTAACAAGTGTGGTTTTCGTCTGAAGATAGTTTTAATAGATGATGAGAATTAGATGAAGTTTTCAGTATATTAAATCAGTCAAATAAAAGTGCGTCTGAAAACATTAAAGTATAGTGCAAATATTTTATATTGGTTCACTCAAACTGGGCTATGTCCAGTCTCCTTCAATTGAAGGGTTTCACTAGATATTCAATAAAATACAAGTATTGTTTGTTCAACCTCTTCAGGCTCGCAGTGAGTATTATAGGCCACTCAAGTCACAACCACTCCTGGTCCAAGTATTCTCAACCACTCCTGGTCCAAGTATTCTCAACCACTCCTGGTTCATCAACTTCACTCGTTGACGCTAATATTCTTTGATCAGCCACTTCTAGCTCCCAGTGAGTATTCTCGACCACCTCCTAGCCCGCTAGCTTCACCTCTAGTGCTAACATTCTTTGTTCAGCCACTTCTGGCTCTCAATGAGTATTGTCGACCAACTCATGGCCTGCTAACTTCACCATTAGCGCTAGTATTCTTTGATCAGCCTCTTCAGGCTCTTAGTGAGTATTGTCGACCAACTCCTGACCCGTCAACTTCACTCATTGACGCTAGTATTCTTTGATCAGTCACTTCTGTCTCTCAATGAGTATTCTTTGAAAAGCCTCTCCAGGCTTTATAAGTATTATTTCCCTAGCCTCTTCAGGCTTTACAAACGATAAATAGACAGATTTGGTTTGAGTGTTTGGGTTACTCTCATAGAGAGGATTCATATGTTGGTACACTCACTAAGGTATGCAACCCTAGTCTAACAACGATTGAGTGTTTGGTTTACTCTCACAGAGAGGATACATGAATTGAATACACTCACTAAAGTTCATGTTCCTAAGATGCACTTGGAACTCCTTAGTCTTTAGAGATTAATATTCTATGGTACATGTGTTTCTATACACTCTATCTCTGATTTCGTTGCTTCGTGGGCTAGATATCACTCTATATCACTCTTTGTCTAGCTTGAACCAGTCTAAGCCAAATAGCCAACCTTTCCAGGTTTGAAGTTGTGACATATATATAGTCTTATAAAATTTTCCCGTTGTAAGTGTTTGTTGAAGCAAATATAGTCGTTCATGACTAGTTTGATCTTTCATTTAATGCTCAAGATCTTGTATTAAATGTTGCTTCCTGTTATAGACATTGCGTGAAGTCTTCTTTGCCTTGTTAGTAGTTGTGTCTGAGTTTAGCAGAGACCTAGGAACTTTTTTGTCCTTTTTCGGTCGCGTAGTTGTAGAGTGTTGTCCTTATTTAAAAAAGTGATGTACTTTTTTTGACACATGCATGCTCTTGCTTTTGCGTGTTTTTCTTCTTCTTCTTTCATCATGCTATCATGTTTAGAGAATTTAAGTGATCGTAGATGATGCTTTAATTTGCCCTTTGAGACTTGATTCTTTAAGTGCTTGTGTGGAAATCTTCGTCTACATCTGTAAGTCCTATTCTTCTTAATATGTGATTTTTGTCTGAGCATTTGAGTTTAATGCTTTGTCTTTCTTTTGATCATTATAGATGGATAGACTTTGTTTTTGTCTGAAATATCTTTCAGTCTGTGTTGTCTTTCGTCTGATATGTGATTTGTTATCGTCTGGAGCTTGTGTTGTTCTTTATCTATCATATGGCTTGCTTTGTTTGATCTTCATGATGTGCCTTGCCTTGACTATTCTTCATCTGAGTTGACCATTGAGCTTTCTTTGATGTTTAACGCATTTTTGTCTTATTCTTGATTTTGCCTTGTTTTGGTCTTTCATTTGATACTTCAGGACTTTGACTGGTAGTAGGCCTCGTCTAATGTTTGCTCTTGTTTTTGATTTTTTATGTTGCGCTTTGGGTTATTCTTCTATTTTTTATCAGACTTAATCTTGATGTTTGACCAACCATCATCTGATTTTCTTGTTTAGTTCGTCCAGGCTTTGTAGATCTTGTATTTAATGCATTTGATCTTACATTAAATGTTTGCTCGTCGGCTCTATGTTACGAGAAGTCTTTTCGTACTGTTTGTTTACGTCTATGTTTGACTTTAATCATAACCTAGGCATATTTGTACTTTCCTAGCATTATAGCTGCAAAGGCATTGTCTTTTACTGACTGGTAGGTGTACTTGTTATGACACATGCAGCTATGACTTGTGGATAAACGCTAGTCCATTTTTCTCTTCTCTCTTCTTCTATTTTTGATGACTTCATGTTTTCTTCTTATAATGTGGATGATAAGTAGTACTTCTCGTTGTGACTTAGTAGACTTCATACGCAATTCAAAATTCTTTGTTTTCGTCTGGAAATTTGAGTCTTCGTCTAAAAGATAGACTTTGACTTTTCTCTTCGTCTGGTCAGCTGTGCAAACTTTTAACTCTGTCTAGGATGCTTTGACTTAGATTGTCCATCGTTTGTAGTGTTGTATCATCTGAGGCTTCATTATTTTCCTTCTTGTGCTGCACTTGATTTCGTTTGATCTCTTCATCTGATGTCTTGTAGCTTTTACCTTTTGTCTAGATTGTGCTCTATTCTTTATTTTGTGTTGTGTCTGTGTTGAGAAGGAAAGATTGAATTTGTTGTAATGCAAGGTTTGTAGTTTGTGGGTAACTTTGTCTGGTGTATATCGTTATTTTGATCAGACTTCATCCGGTGCTTAGCTCACTTTGTCTTGGTTCTGGTGTAGAAAGTGATACATGCATATACTCTATTCTTCAACTTGTCTGTACTTATGTTTTTTTAAAACACTAACACATTTGTTAGAAATAACAATATGCATTATATTTGTCTCATTCAAAACTTTACTGGGAATTGATTCGTCTAACTTAACATATCCATACCATTTATATGTGTTTACAATAGGGTGAGAAAAAGTAAGATCAGACCAAACTTTGAATACACGAATCAAACCTATTCTAGAAAATTAAAATCTAAGTCTAATTTATTATCTATTATAGTTTTTTTATAGGTTTAACATGACCTTTTTAAAAGCATGGTCTACCTATTTGTTTGTTTAAAAGTCTATTTTGTATTAACAATGTTAAATAGGTCAATAAATTTAATTTTAAAAAAGTCAAAAATTATATTTTTAAATAGATGTGCAAGATTTTTTTATTTGTATTAAAAAAAATTAGTTTACTCTATTATTATTAGAATTTAGAATTTAAATAAAAATAAAAAAAACTAACTTAAGAAGGACAACTCATGCATACTCATATACACTAATATTCACTCACACAAAGATAGTCTTATAAAAATAAATATTTCTAAATATTCTCTATATCCCATTTGAAGTATTTTAAATAACAAACTATAAAAGATGAAAGAAAAGAGCAAGTGAAGATATCACTACTAGAGTTTCTATTTTCGATTTCTTGATTTCATATAAATAAGAAATGTAAAATATTTAAGTGTAGTAGAAATATAAAAAACATTAATTTTTTTTATCACAAATTTATTTATTTGATTATATTGTTAATAATGTAACATGTATATTACTTTTTATTATATCATATAAATAAATATGTTAGCTTATTAGATAAATAAAAATATTTTAATTATATAGCTAACTCAATTAATTAAGTTAATTAAGTTAGAAACAAAACTTTTTAAACACTTATTTTGTTTTATTTACAAAAATTGAAACGTCACACTTCTACTCATTTAGACAGGGTGGATTATCGACTAGTGAATAGTTTGATAATTAGTAAAAATTAAGTGAGGAAAAATATTATGACTATTCTAGTATTTTAAGAGAAAAGTAAATCACACTAAATATATAAATTAACTGATGTAGAGATCCCTTAAAAAAGAAACTAATGTAGAGATATTTTATCTTAACGAAAAATATCTAATTCAAATCTTCAATATGTAAATGCGTAACATATTTGAAAATAGGGACATATTATTTATAATAAATTTACTTGACTCAAATAAACTTGTCTTTTATATATATATATAAAAGAAAAAATGGTCTAAAAAAATGATAAAAAGAATTTCAAAGCTAGAAAATTGCATTTGTTGAAAAACTATGCAAAGTTAGTCGCCAATTTATCCGTAATTTATATATTCCATTATTCCAATTCTAGTCTCGTTAGAATTTATCGGTCAAAACTCAAAAGGTTAAGAAAGTAAGTCACCACCTTCTTTATACATTGACAAAAGAAAATAAATATTTCAATTTTTTTCACACAAAAAATAGGAATATAATTTATCTCTGTATTTAATAATAACATATTCTTTTAGAAGATTAGAAGAAAATTCTTACTAAAAATAATCAATTAAATTTCTTAACCAAATTATTCATCAGAAAACTTGATGAATACTTCATAATAATAACATAATTATTAAAAAATAATAATAATATTTTCTAATTAAAAAATATAAATCTTTGCTAAGTTGGTCCAAGTGAAATAATATATTAAATTCAAATCTTAACGACAAAAATTTGGTTAGAAGTGAAAACCTTACTAATGATAATAAGTTGAATTTTTTTTGCAAAAATTTGTAATGAAAAAAATTGGTAGATACACCACTTCAATAATATAAAAAATAAAATTTTAAATATTATTAACTGCATTAATTAAATACATGGTGGGGTGACATCTCATCATATTCGTTTTCTTATCCAACTTTTCATTTTTCACCACATCTTTTCCAATTTTAACAGGAATTTATTTTATCTTTCATATATATATATATATATATACAGTGACGGATCCATAAATTTTAGATAGCGGGGCAATACTTATTCATATATTTATAGTATTAAAAATTTAACATATAACTTTTAAAAGCATAAATATATATCATAATTATTATTTACAAGATTTTATATCTACGATTATAATTAAAGATAAAAATAAATTAGGCCAGACTAGATTTCATAATAATTTGGTAGGTTTAAACCTAAATTTCTTTAAAATTATATATCCTAAGTATGACTTATTTATCTATCATAGATATTTTTTAAGTATTTGGTTATAATTACAATCCTAAAGACTTACTTTATAATAATTTAACACTATTAAAAATATAAAAATAAATATGTTAAATCTTATAAAAATTAAGTTTAATTTATTTACGATATAAACATGTTTTTAATATCTAATATATATTTTTAGATGATAATTTATTTTAAAATAATTTATAATAACAATTTTAAATGAAACATAAATCTTCTAATCTTTCTTATTTTAATTTTTTTTTAATTAATGTATACAATTTTACTATTTTAATTTTTTTAATCAACGTATACAATAAATAGAAAACACAAAAGATAAACATACATACTGCAAATTTTATTTTTATCAAAAATTGATTCATTATTAAGGAGTATTTTTTATCATATAAGAAAATTAATCTCTTTCAAAAATTTGACAGACATCAAACAAATAAATATCTTCTCCAAATCTATATTATATATATATATGATAATTTAAACATATATATATTTATTTTATTATAATATAATTTTTCTTTTTTAAATAAAAAATATATATGTGTCAAATAGTAATGGGGGCAACTGTCTCCACTCTTGACAATGTGGATCCGTCCCTATATATATATATATATATATATATATATATATATATAATCCTTCAACCTGTTTAGAGTATATGGTCCTCGTCACTTTCATTATGACAAAATTATATTATTCTACAGCCCTGCCTTTTGTAAAAGTCATATTAAAATATATATAACTGTAAAATTTAAGTATTGAATGTGGATTCGTTATAAATTATTGTCACGTTTTTCATCTATATATGATCAAAGATTTAAAAATATACCAGTAATGTTAAGAGTATTTTGAAAAATATATCTTTAAAGAAAGAAATACGTTAAAAAAATTTTAAAAATTACAAGATGTAAAATTAGTGATAATAATATATTATTTAGCACACTTCATTTAACATGCCATTATTTATTTATTTATTTATTATTATTATTTAAATTTATTAAAAATTATGAAATCATAACATTTATTTTTTTTTACTAACATTCCTTAAAAGTATCTTAGTAACTAATGTCTCATAGGCACTAATTAAGAAATTAATATTTATTTTTTTATTGTTAATTATATTCACTATTGTACATTTTAATAATAAAAAAGTCTTTTTTAATTCTTTAAATAATATTGGTTTTATACTTCTTAGCTTGAATCTAAAATCGGTTTAGTGATAAAAGTTGAAGAAATAATAATATATATTAAGAAAGTGATTTTAGAGTCTAATTCAATGTTACAAAATTGACTTATAAGATGAAAATTACTATCTACTTATATGCATTATTATGACTTCATCTCTAGTCGAGTATGAAGCTTGGACTCATGATATATTCACATTTATATATCAATAATACATCTTCATATTATATCTTATTTCCTTTTAAATATGCTTTTTTATTTTCTAGTTTCTCAACTTTACAAAATCTCTTTCTCTTATCTTCAATGTTTAATAATTTTTTTTCCATAGTATTCACCTCCCTTTCACATTGTCTCCGGTGTTTTTTTTTTTTTTTTTCTTTTTTTTTTTCTTTTTCCAAGCACTCTTCCTACTCCTCACTCTTCATTATTGCAAGTAAAATAATAGGCTCATGATATATACATTTCTTCCTTTATCTATCTTATTTTTCTTCTCCTTTTCATTCCTTTTCTTTAGTATTATGAAAAGTACTTTCTAAAAATATTTATATATAAAAAAAAGAATATTTAGAAAATACTTTTCATAATTATGAAAAAAAAAATTTGAAATTTTTTTTCAAACACTAAAATTATTGTTACAAAAATTGGATGCATGTGAAAGGGAGGGTATATGAGAATTTTAAAATTTTATATTTTGAAAGGAAAATTACAATTTTTAAAATTTTAGTCTATTTTAAAATAATGAAAAATGAAGGAAGGGGGTGAGTATGAAAGGAGTGAGTGCTTGGAAGAAAAAATTGAATGTTAGAGACAATAAAATATGAAGAAAGTGTATGTGAAAGGGGTGTGTGCTTGAAATAAAAATGAACATTAAAGGTAAGAAGGCAAGAAGGAAGTACATGTAAAAAGGAGGTAAGTTTTTTTAATAAAAAAAAATTAAACCTTAAAGATAAGTGTGTTCATAAAGTCGAGAAATTAAAAAAAAAAAAACATTAAAAATATTTTGGAGGAAAAAAAATTATTATAAAAGACTATTATTAACATAAAAAGTGTGTTTATCATAAATCTGAAATTTGTAAGCTTGAACATTTACGAATAATTAATAATGTTTTGATAATACGAAGCTTCAAAATTTATATACATATTAAGATATCTAATTTAACTTTATAAAATTTATTTATAAAAAGAAGGTTATTTTTATTAGTTATATATATTATTATGATTTGATCAGTAATTGTTGAGAGATATGCATCAAATGTAGATAATGTCTTTAAGTTTTAACTTCAACCTTGTTAAAAAGAAAATACTTGTTAGCATTTTTTTTAAAACAAAATAAATAAAAAAAAAGCTAAAGTGATTAATGGGTGATTGTGTTGCGGTGTGACTTGAAGCTCCATTTCAAAGTAGATTTAATTGGGGAGCCAAAAGTTGCGTCTTGACGCAATTAATTGAATCCATGACATGACCCACTCCCACCACACGAGAAAGTGAGATAACAAAAATGGCGTCTTCCTTGTTCCTTCCTCATTGTATTGTCAACAAACATCACACGAATTCGTTTTCAATCGTTCCCACTTCTAATTCTTATCTTTAGTTCTATTCATATAAATCAACACATATTTTAATTCTATTTATCTTTAATCTTCATTTTTTTAATCATTATTTCACTCTTTTCTCTTTTCTCTTTTGTTGAAATCTTTATTTCACTCTTAATTAACCAAGTTAAACTTTTCCGATTACAAATTCTTTCAAACTAATGTTAAAAAATTTTAAAAGGCAAAATCCTAAACTCTAAATCCTAAAATGTATAATAAATTATATATATATATATATATATATATAAATAATATATTTAAATATATAAATTATATTTATAGTTATAATAAATAATTTATATTGTAATGTAAGATTATTTTTAATTATTAATAATTTATTGTAAAAATATTAAAATTTAATATAGAAATAAATATGAAAAATAAAATTTAAATTAGATAAAAGTTTTAAAAAAATTGACACCAAAAAGTAAAAAAAAAAAAAAAAGAATTTAAAATTCTTTCATTGAAAAAGAATACCTAAAAAGATTCATGAAAAAAAAAATTCTTAAAAATAGTTTTTGTGAAAAATAACATATCATATTTAATATATAAAGATGAATTATTATGAAAGCTCACAAGAATGGATTTTCTTGTGAGGTAGGGAGGGTTTTCTCTTAATTTTTCATGATTTAATTCTTTAAATATATATTTTATATTAAAAATAATAATCAGTTAATCTAGGGTTATCATGTAAGAGGCACTTGGTCATTCATGCATATATGTATAGGGTGAAAAACTTAAAAATCCTTACTTATGAACTGGAAAACATAAATCCTTTCTTTTAATTTGGGTTATGTAGACACCTTGTACATATATACAATCTACATAAAATTATACCACTATTTGCAAAATAACCCCTAATCTCACCGATTAATAGTCTATATAATGACCATGCTACATCGGAGAAGCATGAACAAAATGAGTCATCATCAGCATGACTCTTCACCAGTCAACTAAGAAAACCTGTTAATCATGGCATACTCTCATACCAAGTATGATTATTGTAATTCTAACCACAAGAAAAAGAAGGACAAACTTGTGAAAGAATTCAACATATAATAACATCAAGTAATAACTTAAAAACTTAAACAACAACATTTATGTCACGATAGAACTTCAACTTGTCATCAATATATCACACATTCAACTTGGAACATAATATAACTTAACAACTTCAACATAACAACAATATTCTCAACATAAACCAAAAAAATCAACTAATATGTCGTTACGCATAACAACCATAAAGATCACCTATAACAGAGGTGAGCAATTTAAGTCACTAGACACTATCGAATCATAATGTCTGACTTATCACAGCCAAGTCAAGTATAGATAGTGTTAGGCCTCATAGAGAACCAAGTATACAACTTAAATTGATTTCTCGAGTTTCATCACTTAAAGTAAGGAGTCTAATATTTTTCTTAGGGTAAAATAACTTGGTTATGAGCCTACCATGGCATTAGCTTGCAACACTAAGCTTCTTATGAGATTAGTTCATCGACTACCCTCTAAATACTATATCATTCCAATACTTAGTTAGGGACTAAGTCGCCGACTTTGTACCTTACTTTAGTTGGTCACTTTATACATGTATGAATCAAAACCTAAACCCTATATGGATTCCACGTAAAATCCAAAGGAGACAATTTAAAACATCTACCATTCAAAAACCAAATTACTTATTGAAGGTTTTTTAAATTAGGTCGAAGCACCACCTCTTAAATTCACAATGAGATATTTTAATTTTCAAAAATAACTTTACTCTCCTCTAGTTTTTTTTTATGTATCTTAACAAAAACATGTATCTTCACCACATGCCTAGTGAATTAACAACTTAATCAACTATAACATCATACAACTATACCACTTAATCGTTAATCAAATTACAACTTAGCAACATAAACATCACTACACATTATCTCAACTCAATGCTTAATGAACTATCTTCTTACAACATTTATCATGTAAAAAAACTTCATCATTTATTTATAAAACAACTTAAAACATTTGATATAAATCATATAACTCATGCCCGACGCCATCCCTTGGGCGCTTGGCACTATTGAGATGGGTTTTTTTTCCTCGTTCACTCCCAATGTCAAACTCTTGACATGGATGAGGCAAAAAGCCTCCCACTCTCTCATGTCTAACATGGTAAAATCCACGCTCATCCTCAATTAGGTAGAGGACCTCTGTTAGACTCACACTCAATATCACTCCATTGGCATCCAACATCAATTTAAGTAAAGACGATTCTCTCTCCTCACGCCATGTGCTACCAATCCTACCTCGATGCAAGTGAGACAGAACACCCCCAATTTGAGTCATGCCTAAAGCCATTAAGGCACACTTAGTGTGTTGTGTAACAGCCCGATTTTCACAGATTGTACGAGGGCCCAAAGCCCAATATGGGTAATTTAGTAGCCTAGAACGGGCTGTTCCCAAATTGGAATGGGTCGTTCCCAAACTAGAATGGGCCGTTCCAAAATACTAAAATTGCCTACAAATCTTAGATAGGAACGGGGCGTTCCGGATTTGAAACAAACCGTTCCGGCGATGCTTGATGGCTATAAATAGAGCGCTCTGGCACTCCCAAAAGGCACACATTTCAGTTCTGACTTCTTTCAGTTCTAACTTCTTTCTTCTACATTCTCTTATTTTCCTTCTACACTCTCTGAAGACCAAGGGGCACTCAGAGGAGGAGACCAAGGAATTCTCTGTTTTAGTTTCAGCTACTACTTATCGAGGTACGAGGGAAAAGGGGATTATTTGTATGTGAGACCCCCTCCCTTATTTTTCTCTCTCCCACTCTCTTTCACTCACTTCTCTTACTCACTCCTCATTTTCACTCTCTTCTTCCCCATTTTTCTTTCTCTGATCATGAGTGGCTGTGGTGAATCTTAGGAGCTGAGTAGTGGTGTTGGGTTTCTTGCTGAGCCGTGCGGGGCTTCCTCAAGCTTCTCCTACTTCCCCTTTTCTTCTCCATTCAAGCTCGTTTTCTTCCCGGAGCTCGGATTCTCGCGCCGAGGTAAGGGAAGCTAGTTATTTTACTGTGTTTGGCTGTGACTGAGTGCTTAAACTCATTTGTTGTTTGATGATTGCTGACTTTTGAGCTGAGGCTGCTGAAAAATGGGGGTTTTGGGGGTTTCGGAAGTTTGGAATGTAGACCCCTAAAATTGTCCGGGTCGGAAATAAGACTCGAAGACTCTCGAAGATCAAAGGAAAGTCAGCCAGAAGGACTCCTGGAAGACCCTGGAAGACCCTAGGATGACAATTTGTAGGTTTAGAGGTCTTAGAGTAGCAAAAAATAAGAAAGTGGAGGGAATGAAGCCCAATACGGCCTCCCAAGGGTTCAGTACGGCCGTATTGAAGTTTCTGAACTTCAATACGGCTGCACTGAACTCAATACGGTTGCACTGAACTTCAATACGGCCGTATTGAGGTTTTTGAACTCAATACGGCTGCACTGAACTTCAATACGGCCGTATTGAGGTTTTTGAACTTCAATACGGCCGTATTGTAGTTCAAAACTTCAATACGGACCGTATTGACCCCCAGAGACCGTATTGAGCCTCATCCCTATAAATATGATGTAATTTGGACGTCATAGGACACTTTGACACTGAGTTTTAACCCTCTTCTTGAGTATTCTGGGTTTTTTTGAGCAGTGCTCTGCCTAGAAATCACTCGGAGAGTTGATCCGACGAAGTTCTTGAGTCACGAGCCATTTGCTTGAGTCTCGAACCTAGTCGAAGGGAAATCCTCCGGATTTCCATAGTTAAAATTTTATAGGAGGAAGCGAGCGGTCTTGTAGAGGGAGGGAACGCCAAAACGCTTCCCAATTTCTGTCAAGATATATAAGAAAGCACGCTTCAAAGGTTTATCTCTTTAAAGTCCCTTCTTTTACCGCTTTCTGTGTGTACATATTTAAACTGTCATCATGTAGATAGTTAATTTATAATTGCTTAGAATAAATAGGGGTAATTTAGTAATTTCGCACTATTATTTTTAAATAATCTGTCATAGGGAACCCGAAAGGGGCGCTGTGGGGTGCTAACACCTTCCCCACGCGTAACCGACTCCCTTACCCGACTCTAGTTGTAATGGCCGAAGTCGATTTTTGAATCGATTGCCTTAAACTTCTTTTTCCAATGTTTTGAGTAAAACATTGGTGGCGACTCCATGAACCCTTCCTTTTTATGAAAACCACTAATCCATGGAGGGTCCCGCTTGGGATTAACATGGATTGGTGAGCCTTTTAATAAAATTGCTCGTTTGACGAGGTCTCAGTTTGAGAATAAGTCATTCTAGCAATCCATATTTTTAAACAAATAAAAGAGTCCAACCATCCTTCGCGAATGCCGAAAGCCCGTTTCGGGCCGGTGGCGACATGGAAGAAATTTCAGGATTTTGATGATTTGTGATTGCATGCATGAAAAGCTGGTATTTTTGGGCTCTTTGATGAAAATAGGAACGTTTGGCTAGATTGCATGTATATTTTCTGTTAAGTTTCGCAGGTTTTGGTGAAATTTTAGTAGCAGGTAAGGGTTTCCGTTTGAATTCGCACCGGGCGCAGTTCTTCGCGCTGGGCGCAACTTGAAATGGGCAATTTCTGGGTGAATCGCGCTGGACGTGATAAGGACAGCGCTGGGTGCAATAGAATTTGCAGGTCTCTGGTTGAGAATTGCGCCGGGCGCGAAATTAACGCGCCGAGCGCGCATTTGTGTTTCAGAATTTGATTTTATAGTCTTCATAAAAGTTGTAGCCTTGGATGTTAGATTTCCAATGGCACTGGAATCACTCAAAAAGAAGTTTTAGAACTCCAGATATGGCCGTTTTAGTGAAGAGGGGTCAGGCTGCCAGCTTTACCTATAGCTGTTGCGGTTTTTAGAATATTTAACAAGGTAGATGAATGAATTAAGAGTTGGTGTTTTCATGAGAGTTGTAGGAAATTGGATTATCTTTCATATGAGATAAGGATGAGCATAGTAGGAGTAGTATAACTCCTGATGCGCTGTTTGCTGTGATGGTTGCCATTTCACATTTAGTGATTTGGTTAAGTTTAAAGTTGTTTTAGGTGCTTAGGTGTATTGGTGTTGTTTGGGAGAGTAAGTTGACAAGATAGATGAGTTGTAAACAAGATGGTTGGGTCGTATTATGTGTTGAACATGTTGTGCGTTGTGAAGTTGTTGATCATGTTGTTTTAAGCTGTTAATGATGAATGTAATTGAGCTGAATGATGATATTGATGTGCTGCGCTGAGCGCGACCCTTGTCGCGCTGGGCGTGAGACTCCTTGGGAGTCTCTGCCTCGAGGGCACTGGGCGCAATTTGGTTTACGCTGGGCGCGAGACCAAGGGAGGTCTCTGCCTTGCCTGCGCTGGGCGCGGGTTGGGGCACGCCGGGCGTGTGAGACTCCTTGGAGTCTCTGCCTGGCCTGCGCTGGGCGCAATTGGGTATTGCGCCAGGCGCGAGAGAGCTTTGGACTCTCTGGCTGAGTCTCGCCGGGCGCAGGCACGCTTGCGCCGGGCGCGCTGGCCCCTGGAGCCCTCTGGTTGTGCCACGCCAGGCGCGACCATGAGAGCGCCGGGCGCGTATAAGGATGTGAAGTTATATGCTGAATTTGTTGATAATATTGTTTCATGCTGAACTAAGCCGAAATTGATGAATATGATGTGATGACTAGCTGAAATTATTGTTTGATGATGTTGAGTTGTGTTAGCTGTATGTTGCTGTAAGATGCTTAGATGTGCTGTAAGACGCAGAGTTGTGCTATGTGATGCTAATGCTAAACTTTATTGTTTGAGTCGAGCTGAATTATATGCTGATAGTTGTTGAATTATGCTGTAATTGCTGAGCTGAGGTGTAATTGATAAATATGTTGTGCTGACTAGATGTAAATGCTGAAATATGATGTTAAGCTGTAATAGATGTATATCGCTGTGCTGAGCTTGGCTGTTATTGATGATTTTAAATGCTGATTTATAATATGGTTGTGCTCTAGAATGATGAGCCGAGTTGTGAGTAGTAAGTTGTGTTGAATACTACTTAGTTGTGTTGTATGCTAATTTTGCTGTGCTGTGCTGTGAGCTGTTTTGCTGTGCTGTTAGTTGCTGAGCTGTATGTTGTGTTAGCCACTATTGTGGTGCTGTTATAGCCGCTATGTCAGTGCTGTTAGCCACTATTGTGGTGCTGTTATAGCCGCTATGTCGGTGCTGTTAGCCACTATTATGGTGCTATTATAGCCGATAAGTCGGTGCTGTGCTCCGTGCTGATAGGAGTTGTTGTAGGCCGTAAGGCTAAGCTGTTGTAAGAGATCTCCGAGCTGATATGCGTGACGACGCATTGTGTGTTTACTACTATCTATCGATGTGTACTGTTGTTATTGTTGAATGATGTGAGATGTGTGTTGTTATGTATATATATATATAGCTGATGTTGTTAAGCTAATTGATGTTCTAATAGTTGTAGCTGTTTACTATTCTTAAATTTATATATATGTATGTTGTTTCTTTTCACTAGCTTACCCTTGTTGTTTCCATGTGGTTTGGACTGCGATGATCATACTATGTATGGGAGCAGAGCAGGGATAGGTTGGTGGCTTGTGGCAGGTCGGTAGCTGGCAGATAGAGCTTATTTCTTATGGATGTTTTGGTGTTTTAGCTACTTGGTGTAGTAGCTCTGGATGTATTGTTGTACATTTTGAATCTAGTCAGACTTGGACATGTATATATGTATATTCTAGACACTATATGTATACACTTATTCTTTTCTGTCCGGTTTCAGGTGTACGGTGTAGTGTGCAGTGAACAGCCGGGTTGTTACAATTAAGGCACACTTAGTGTGTTGTGTAACAGCCCGATTTTCACAGATTGTACGAGGGCCCAAAGCCCAATAGGGGTAATTTAGTAGCCTAGAACGGGCTGTTCCCAAATTGGAATGGGTCGTTCCCAAACTAGAATGGGCCGTTCCAAAATACTAAAATTGCCTACAAATCTTAGATGGGAACGAGGCGTTCCGGATTTGAAACAGGCCGTTCCGGCGATGCTTGATGGCTATAAATAGAGCGCTCTGGCACTCCCAAAAGGCACACATTTCAGTTCTGACTTCTTTCAGTTCTAACTTCTTTCTTCTACATTCTCTTATTTTCCTTCTACACTCTCTGAAGACCAAGGGGCACTCAGAGGAGGAGACCAAGGAATTCTCTATTTTAGTTTCAGCTACTACTTATCGAGGTACGAGGGAAAAAGGGATTATTTGTATGCAGAGTTACATGAGGGAATTAGGTAGAGAAAGAGTCTCTTAGAATTATGGGTAATTTTATAATTGTTTCTGTTTGAGGAATTGATGATCCCATTAGATTCTGTCTGTATTGAGGATTAGAAATATATATTTAATTTGTGAAAATGATGATCTAGGAGAGAGAACGAAATTGTAGAAAAGTGTCTGTGAATTAGGTTTTGGAAAAATTGGGGGTTTTACTATTTGATTTAATATTGTATTAAATTGGTGAATTTATTTGGTTTTATATTAATTTATAAATATTATTATATTATTGTTATAGATGTGCATTCATGGTGAATTTCTTGATGGGTATTGTGAATCATTGTATTGTGTGGACTTATCTGTATGTAATATGGAATTTGAGTTATGAAATGAGATGTGTGGAATGTGAATGAGATGTGATTGTGGATCCTCGTACTGATGACTAGGGGTGAGCACGACCCTAGGCTGCTAAAAAGGTAGCGTGACCTTGTCACATTGTTATGTCAGGGGTGAGCACGACCCTAGGCTGTAAAAGGGTAGCATGACCTTGACATAGTAAGATTTGTGATGATTGTGATTGTGATATGATTGTGGTTCCTCACACATATGACTAGGGCTGAGACGACCCTGGGTAAGTGATGCTACAGGGATGGCGTGCCCCTGGCATAGTGTGGGATGAGTGAGGCAATTAATACGTATCACTTATGTCTAGAGTGGCACGACCTTGAGGTGGCGTGACCATTGACAATATTAATTGCAAGATTTGTGATAGATTAGTGTGATTGTGAAATTGTGATGTGAATATGATGCATGATTGATAGAATTAGAATGTATGGATATGCTTGTAAAGACTTCATTAATTGATGAGTTATGATAAGATTATGTTGTGTTTTTCCTTGTGTTCTTTACATATAGATGTTTTCTTTTCTCACTGTAAAATTTGTGGATGTTTTAGGTGAGGAAGATTCGGCTTTGAGTGGCATCTAGAATGTCAACTATTGAATTATGGGTGCACTCTGGTATTGTGACATCGGGGCAGAGAATTTCTAGGATATGGAATTTTTATATGAATTTGGGGTTGTAGTTATTATTTTTAAAAACAAGTTATAAACTCTTATATTTTATTTTCCAAATTTTATTCATGTTGGACATTGAAGATCATTTGTGAAGGTTTTTATGTGAATCCTTTTACCAATACGTTGAAAAAATTTATTTCCTTAATTTAATTACATTATTACGATATATGTATTGGGGTAATAAGGGTGTCACATGTTGATGAATTATGCACTTGGTAGAAGCTTATTTTCTCCCAATCCACTTGAAATCCAGCAACAATCAACATGCATTACAACATATAACATATGAACAACATAAAAAAAAAATGTAATTTCATCATCAAAAATAACATGCATTCATCAAAATACAAGAATCACCATAATAGACAAAACATTATAGGCATACAACAACAAAAATAGACAGTATTACAACTTTATTAGTTTTTTTTTTCCTTTTTATATTGATTTTATTCTAATTATTTTAAAGTTATAGGCTTTTATTATTAATCACTGCAAATTTTACAAACTTATGAAAATTATATAAGTGGTTGACAACTTAATTTATGAGACACATCAATAAATATTATTTCTTTTTATCATTATGAAAATTATATAAGTGGTTGAGAACTTAATCTATGAGATGCATCAATAAATATTATGTTTTTTTATCATTATTTTCACATAGATTTTCTTTGACTATTTTCAATGCATATTACATATTTATAATGATTTTTATTTGTTAATTCATCATATTATATATGATTTTACATGGACAAAAGCCGTATAATATATATATATATATATATATATATATATATATATATATATATATGTGTGTGTGTGTGTGTTCGAGAGTGAAGTTGGATTAAGTCATTTGGAGCATTTTTCTCTTATCTTTGACGCACTACACCAAAATTAGGTTTTTGTGGCAATTAATTTATTCTTTAGCAACCATATAAATGGTCATTATTTTTTTTATCAGCATTTAAATAATGGCTGGTATATCCAGTGTCGCTAATACTATTACCGGCATTTATATAAAATGCTGGTAAAGACCTACTAAATTGTCGGGAAAACTTATTTTTTTTAGTGGCAATTTTAGTAGCCATTTTAAAGGCTATTAAAAGTTATTTTTTTAATTGTCTCATTTCCATCCATTTAGTGACTTTTATCTTTTGCTACTAAAACTTTAAATAATTTATTCCTATAATTTTTTCTAAATTCATAACTTATATACTCTCTTTTTTTATCTCTAGTCGATGTGAGATTTGTAAGATGAGGAAGTTGCTATCTAATTGTTTTATAGCACTATTGAACTTGGTAATAGTAGGTAATTTGATACTAATTTATTATAGTGAATTAAGAGTCTAACTCAATCCTATAAATCAACTTATAAGGTAATAGTTATTACTCACTTATATACTATTTAATTATCTTATCTCTAATCGATGTGAGACTAGTTTTTTTCAATAAATAATTGTCGCTAATAGTAAACTTTAGTGTAATATAAATACACTTTTAGTAGCTATTATATATTAGCCATTAATATTTTTATTATATAATTAAATAACGACAATTAAATTATTGTCATTAAACAATTGTCGTTAAAAATAATTTTTGTTGTAGTGACGTTTACACATTTATTTTCATCAGAAGATTCAATGAACCATTTAATTTATAGGTTTGACTTGCTGCATTATATATCACTCTTACTTTGCCAAGTTGAAGGATGAAATCACCAAAAAGTGCACTGGACCCATCTTTAAGTTTATATACTAACTGTGTTAGGAAGATTAAAAAAAAAAAATGATGCCAGCATATAGTATTCGGAACCCTATTGTATTAGGTACCGATCGGTTAAAGAAAGTGACTATTGTTTCACAGTTTTTGGACATATTTATCCTCAATGTCTCAACTAGCTACAACCTTGTTAATTATCTCTACACTTTTTAAAATTCCACAACTTGGACTCGTTATTTAATTTTTTATATATATAAATGAATGTTTTATGAAATTAAAAAATTAAGTGTTTCTTTAAGTTTGTATTAAGGATATACTTTGTTAGTACGTTTTTTTTACATACTTTTGTTAGTATGTAAGTACTTGACTTTGAAACAATTCATGTGTGTCACTCCTAGTTTTCATGTTTAAAATAATAGGTTGCCTCAAGTGTCACATTTTAATTTTGTTAAATAATATCGCGAGTTTAAATTCTGTGTATGAACTTTTTATTCTAATTAATGTTATAGTTAGTAAAGAGAAATTTTTTTCTTTTAATATCTTCAAAGTATATATTACCTTTCATTTTATTTATATGCTTGTTTCTCTTGATCATTTCTATCTCTTTCAACCAATTTTATTTTATCTCTATCAATAAATTAAGTTTTAATAATTTTAAAATAATATATTAATAATTAAAAATAAGTTTAATACGTTAATAGGTTCCCAATTTTCTTAAAAGAATTTTTAATTATATCTCAAAACTTATAATTTCAATAATTGGATTCTTAATCATTTATATTTTTTTAATTGAATTTCTGAATTAAATTTATGGCGATTAAAATCGTCAAAAACAATAATTTATATACTATATTCAATGATCTAATTGTAAAAAAATTAAAAATTAAGGAACCAATGATATTTTTTTTTTATAATTTAGGAATCAAATTATTTTTTTAAAATCAATTCAGAAACTTATTGATGTATTAAACCTTAAAAATATATTTATAACAAATTTAAATTATTCAATATGAATTTAAAATATATTTATATTTCAAAATATAATTATTTATTATGAATAATTATAATGTTGTAATACTATGAGTTTTAATTATTTTTTATTCTATTTAATTAATTAAATGATTTATGTGATATGTTGGGTTAATGTTTTAAAATCTAAGGATTTAAAAATTCTTATGAGTTTAGATATTTGGGAGTTGTTTTGTATTGAAGTTAAAGTTGATCAATTTTAAGAAAAGGTATATATAAGATTTTCTTAAGACTTGAACTTCATAAATTCATTTCTTAAGAATTCTAGAGAGAGATTTTAGAGAGGAAGACTCAAGAGTCAAATGAGATTCTCTTTCCTTTTGACTTCATTGGAGAGCTCTGATCCTTTCCCAAAGTTTTGTAGGAGTTGAGTTGTGATTCGAGACTTGAAAGTTGAGAATCATAGTTTGAAGTCTTCATATGACTAGAGCCCAAGAGGTCATGTTCTCCATTGTTCTTCATTTCCTTTCTCTTTTCTTGGAGACTTGAGGTGAGAGAAACTTGTAGATTAAATAGACTATGGCCAAGGCCAAGGAATCCAAGAGGTGATACATTGAAGGAATCAAGAGGAATGAGATGATGGACCATGGGCCAAGGGCCCAAATCTCTAGAGCTATGTCCACCTTGAAGACCAGTGGGCTTTCCAAGCCCAAGGTACTCTTCAATTTGGACCACTCTATCATGAAGAGAAGGCATAGTTCTAGTTGTAAATATCTTGTACATTGTTCTCTTGTACAGGCTTATTTTTTGCCTTTGTATTTGTGAGACACTTTAGTTTCTTTTATTAGTCATTGTATATTGATTCTAGGGTGGGTTACTTGGAGAGTTTGACTCCATTTAACCTTCTTTGTTGATACACTCATTTTCTATTTTTTCAGTAGGGAAAAAGGGGTGGCATTTATCAATGCTTGAGGGTGTGAATAGCAAATGGGCCAGAATTGGGCCTAGGCAAAATTTTACATATTGGACTCATTTTGCTCCTAATTTTTCATAGATTTGATCTAGCTAGGTTTCATCATTTTTGAATGGACCTAACTAGACCAAACCAAAAATTTTTGAAAATAAATCATGGAACAAATGAGAGCCAAATGCGCCTAGCCTAGTTTCCCTCTCCTTGGCCGAAATTTGTTCTTCACTTAGGGTTGAGAAGCTTGTGCTACAAGCTCCTCCTTAGCTTGCTTCCCAAGCAAGCTAAGTGAGAAGCTTGCTCCACAAGTTTCTAAACTCACCTAGAAGGTCAACTAACCTTACCATGGTTCCTAGTGAACCATGGTTAAGGTTAGCTTGCTCCTTAAGCTACCTACCTCTATATATTTGTAATTTCTACTCTTGTAATCACTTTTGAATATTTTGAGAAATAGAAATCATATTTCTCTCTCACTCAAGAGTCCTAAAAATCGTAGAGAACTCTCTCTCTAAGGTTTCTCTCAAAGGTTCTTCAACATTTGCCTTGGTTCCTCAAGCTTCTTCATCCTCCATTGAAGTGGCCGAACCTCCTCCATCGAAGGTTGCTTCAAGGAGATTCAAGCATCTTTTCAAGGATTCCTCAAGAGTTAAACGGTCTTGGAATGGAGCACTTGAAGATTCAACAATCTTCTCCAAGTAGTTCCATCACTTGTAGATTAATCTTGTTGAGTTGTATGTGTTGATTCTTGGTTGTTTTGCCCATAGGCATGGCATTGGTCGTTGAATTTGAAGAGGAAAAATCTTGGTGTTCTTGGTAAAACTAGAGGAAATTGATGATTTTTAAACTCTTGTGGTTGCATGTTGTTCTTTTCGATGAATTCAAGTTTTTTGTGATGTATGTGTATTCGAATGAGAGTTGCATGTTGGATTGAAGTTAGATTTTTGCCCGATTGAGGCAAATCGCAATTCTACGAAATGCAAAATGTGAGACCCCGTTCATATATTCCTTCTCCCTACTCACTTCACTCTTCTCATTTTCTCCCTTTCAACTCACTTTCTCTCAATTCTCTTTTACTCTCTCTTTTCCCTGTTTCCTTTTTCCTCTGATCTTGGGTGGCAGTGGTGATCTTAGGAGCTGAGTAATGGTGTTGGATTGCTAGTTGAACCGTGCGGAGCTCTTCTTCAAGCTTCTTCTTCTTCCTTCTCTTCCCGGAGCTCGGAATTGTCTCACCGAGGTAAGGGAAGCTAGGATTTTGTGTTGGTTGTTGTTGAGTGAGTTAGAAACTCACGGATTGTCTAATTCTTGGAGATTGATGGTTGTGTTTGAAAGATTTTCATTTTCGGGGTTTCGAGGTTTGATGGAAATTTGGGGTTTTTGGTTTCTTGATGGAAGGTTGAACATTGATGATTTTTTCTTAAGTTTTGGATGCATGCATGTTGTGATTGTTGATGTTTTTGGGTTGAATGTGGTTAGTAGTATTGCATTTGAGTTGTAGCATGGTTTGGGTCTCCTTGGATTGCAAGTTCATGGAGGTTTTGAGTGAAAACGAAGCTCAAATCCATGGAGTTTTTGGAAGTTCAGAAACCCACAACTATAGCCGTGAAATCACAGCTATAGCCGTGGAAGAAAAATGCACTTGCAGGAACCCACAGCTATAGCCGTGGATTCGCAGCCATAGCCGTGGGAAGGAAAAACGTGATGGCAGAGACTTGCAGCCATAGCTGTAGTTTTGCAGCCATATCTGTGGAGAAAAATTAAAGTGACAGAAACTTGCAGCTATGGCCGTGGATTTGCAGCCATGGCTGTGGAAGGGGAAATTGAACTGGCAGAGAGTTGCAGCTAAAGTGCTGGATTGAGCGCTGCAGCGGTGGGCCTTGATGACTGAATTTGGTCTTAAGGTCTTCATGAAAGTTGTAGCCTTGGATCTTAGCTTTCCAATGGCGTTAGAATCACCAAAAAAGGAGTTCTAGAACTCCAGATATGACTGTTTTAGTGAAGAGGGGTCGAGCTGCTAGCTTTGTTTATAACTGTTGCGGTTTTTATCATTTTTAACATGGTAGATGAAGTAATTAAGATTTGGTGTCTTGATGAGAGTTGTAGGAAATTTAATTATCTTTCATATGAGATAAGAATGAGCATGGTAGGAGTAATATAACTCCTGATGCGCTATTTGCTGTGATGGTTGCCATTTCACATTTAGTGATTTGGTTAAGTTGGAAATTGTTTTAGGTGCTTAGGTGTACTCTTGTTGTTTCGGTGAGTAATTTGACAAGATAGATGAGTTGTAAACAAGATGGTTGGGTCGTATTAGGTGTTGATCATGTTGTTTTAAGCGGTTAGTGATGAATGATTATTGAGCTGAATGATGATATTGTTGTGCTGCGCTGAGCGCGACCCTTGTCGCGCTGGGCGTGAGACTCCTTGGGAGTCTCTACCTCGAGGGCGCTGGGCGCAATTTAGTTTGCACTGGGCGCGAGACCAAGGGAGGTCTCTGCCTGGCCTGCGCTGGGCGCAATCGGGTATTGCGCCAGGCGTGAGAGAGCTTTGGACTCTCTGACTAAGTCTCGCCGGGCACAGGCACGCTTGCGCCGGGCGCGCTGGCCCCTGGAGCCCTCTGGTTGTGCCACGCCAGGCGTGACCATGAGTGCGCCGGGCGCGTATGAGGATGTAAAGTTATATGCTGAATTTGTTGACAATATTGTTTCATGCTGAACTAAGTCGAAATTGATGAATATGATGTGATGACTAGTTGAAATTGTTGTTTGATGATGATGAGTTGTGTTAGGTGTATGTTGCTGTAAGATGCTTAGATGTGCGGTAAGACGATAGGCTGTGCTATTAAGCTGAGTTGTGCTGAATGTTGTTTATGCTGATTAATGTTGCTAATGCCGTGTGATGAAAAGTTGTGTTGTGCGGTATGTTGTTAATGATGTAATGCTGAGTTGTGCTACGTGATGCTAATGCTAAACTTTATTGTTTGAGTCGAGCTGAATTATATGCTGATAATTGTTGAATTTTGTTGTGATTGCTGAGCTGAGATGTAATTGATAAATATGTTGTGCTGACTAGATGTAAATGCTAAAAAATGACGTTAAGCTGTAATAGATGTATCTCGCTATGCTGAGCTGGGCTGTTATTGATAATTTTAAATGCTGATTTATAATATGGTTGTGCTCTAGAATGATGAGTTGAGTTATGAGTAGTAAGCTGTGTTGAATACTACTTGGTTGTGCTGTATGCTAATTTTGCTGTGCTGTTTATTGCTGAACTGTATGCTGTGTTTAGCCACTATTGTGGTGCTGTTATAGCCGCTATGTCGGTGCTGTTAGCCACTATTGTGGTGCTGTTATAGCCGCTATGTCGGTGCTGTTAGCCATTATTATGGTGCTGTTATAGCCGCTAAGTCAGTGTTGTGCTCCGTGCTGATAGGAGCTGTTGTAGGCCGTAAGGCTGAGCTGTTGTAGGAGATCTCCGAGCAGATATGTGTGACGACGCATTGTGTGTTTACTACTATTTATCGATGTGTACTGTTGTTATTGTGGAATGATGTGAGATGTGTGATGTTATAAATATATATATACATAGCTGATGTTGTTAGGCTAATGGATGTTTTGATAGCTGTAGCTGTTTACTATTCTTAAATTTATGTATATGTATGTTGTTTCTTTCACTAGCTTACCCTTGTTGTTTCCATGTGGTTTGGACTGCGATGATCATACTATGTATGGGAGCAGAGCAGGGATAGGTTGGTGGCTTGTGGCAGGTCTGTAGCTGGCAGATAGAGCTTATTTCTTATGGACGTTTTGGTGTTTTAGCTACTTGGTGTAGTAGCTCTGGACGTATTTTTGTACATTTTGAATCTAGTCAGACTTGAACATGTATATATGTATATTCTAGACACTATATGTATACACTTGTTCTTTTCTGTCCGGTTTCTGGTGTACGGTGTAGCGTGTAGTGACCAGCCGGGTCGTTACACAAAAATAGAATACTTGAGAAGAATAGTGACCGAATTGAGACGGCTGTAAAATTTAATAAAATAAAAAATAAATATTTAGCGACAGGTGCTTTAAGGGTCGCAATTCCAATTTTGCGATAATTTGTGTAACGGTTCCAATAACCGTCGCAAAATTCACTCGTGACGGACATTTCTGCAACAGTTAGTGAACCGTTGTAATAGTGTCTTTGCAGCAGTTCTAACCGTCGCAATGTAGGTCATATAACTGTCGCAAAATCGTCATTTTCTTGTAGTGAATTATATATAGGAGAAACATTGTCAAAAAAAAATATATAAATAGTATCAATTACTTAATAAGTTATAAAAAAAATTTAAATTAAAAAACTCTATACAAATTATATTGCAGTAATTATTTTTTATGTATTTTCTTAACAGAAAACATAGTTTTATTTTTTTATGAGACGTGATATTTTGTTTTTTATTAAACTGATATTTTATGAGTTATTAATATTTTATTTATCATATAATAAATATTTTCCTCTAAATATTTTTTTTCTAGTTCCGACCCTGTGACACTTATCATAATCTTGCTATCAATACCCTTTGCTGACTTCAAAATTTGTTCACATGAGAACTCAACTGAACAATAGTTATTTCGGATGTTTGACTACTTTTCTTATACTTAAAAATACTTTTAAAATTAAAACTTAAAATAAGAGTCCAAAAAGTGAAATAAAAGTTGATTGATAATATCATTTCTTTTAACTTAGAAAGATGACTAGAGAGAGAGCCTAAGTGAAAAAGAAAATAAAAGTTTCTTCTTTTTTTTTTCTTCACCAAGCTTTTCTTTTTAAAATTATTATTTTTCCTATCTTTTTTATATAAAAAAATAAGATGTTGAAATGTGCATTAGGATGGAGATCCATGCTTAATGGTGTGTTTGGATGAAGAATTTTACAAATTCAAGAAATTTTAAATTATTAATATTTGAATTACTTTGATTTCAATTTCTATCATTCTAAATAAGTCAATTCAAATTTCTCAAATTTTAAATTGTTGGATTGAATATGATAATTTGATTCTACTATGGTAAAATTGATTTTAAAATATATTTATATGTTGAGATTTTTAAGTTAAATTTTATAAAAATAAATATTAACTAATTTTTAAATATTTAATAATTTTAAAAATTAATATTATATAATATTTAATAATTTTAAAATTATTTTTGAATATTCAATAATTAAAAATATAAAGAGATAAGAGATAAGATAAAATATACAAGTGAAATAAGAAAAAAAAAATATGAGAAATTTCAAATTCTTACTTTTTTGAGAGAATTTGAAATTCTACTATTTCAAGGAATTTCAAAAATGCTTTAATTTCAAATTCCTTATAAATTCTCCATCCAAACAAGGTATTTCACCTCAAAGAATTTGAAAATTTTCAAATAAATAAATTACTTCATTTAAATTCTCCATCCAAACACACTATAAAGAAAATATGTTTTTAAGAACTTTTTAGAAAATTTGTTTAATCTTAACTCTTCTTTTAAGAGTGATTCTAACATGAAGCGCTTGTTTAAGTGTTACATAGGTGATTGTTGGAAAAATAATTTAAATTTCAAATGAATTGAGTGAGTGAAAATTTAACAATTTATTTTAGGAATTTGTAAATTTTAAGATATTATTTAGATTTACATACTTTTATTTTTTTTAATATCTTTTAGATATTTGTTTCATGACTTTTTAATTAGGAGGATTATATAATTCAAATTTTGTATTACAATTTTCCTCTATATATAAAGAGCCAAGAAATAAAATATGTGTGCGTTCTGTTCAAGATTCTTGGACGTGTCGGTAATTTTATTATGCGAGAATAAGTTTTTCCAATCAGTGGCACTAGAGTTATAGCATGGAAGACACAAAAGTTTGAGATATCATTATTCGAAGGTAAGACAAATTTTATGATTTGGTAGTGCACCATTCAAGATATTTTAGTGTAACAAGGTCTTGACCAAGCTTTGGAAGATGAAAAGTCAAATATTATCAATCAAAGAGAATGGAGTTGGATCCAAAAGAAGGTCATGATCACTATTCGGTTAGCTCTTACTCTTGGGATCAAGTGCAACATGTTAAAAGAGACAATATTGAAAGCCTTGTGGGAGAAGTTTAAGAGCATTTATGAATCTAAGTCATTAACCAATTGCCCATGTTTGAATATGGAGTTGTATCAACTCAAAATAGAGATGAGAGGAAATCTTTTCAATCACATTAATCATTTCAACCAAATAGTATGTCAATTGTTAAATGTAAACAAAAAATTATTTTGATGAAAAGCAAGCAATGTTGTTATTGACTTCACTACCAAAGTCTTATAAATCTTTAGTTCAAATGTTGTTTGCAGGAAAAACATCGTTGAAGTTAGATGAAGTGACATCCACTCTAAGAGAAAATGATGAAAAATGAAAATATTAATATTGAAGGTCATACACTAGCCATGCAACATTCTAAGCAAGGGGGAAGTAATTCATAGAGACAAGATAGGCCTAGAGGAAGATTAAACTTTCAATCACATCTAGAACGAGATATGAGTAATATGCAATATTATTATTGTGGGAAGAAAGGTCACATGCAATCAATGTGTAAAGAAAGGATAAAGGATCTTCAAAAATTGAGAATTGTAAGGAGAGATGATGACAAGTCCCAAGTTAATATAACCCAAAACCTTCTTGGCGATGAAGATGTCTATTTGGCAACTATTGGGGAAGTTGCTAAATCAAAATGGGTAATGGATTCCACTACCTCAAAACACATTAGGAAAGACCAAACGATGTTTCACATTTTAAGAGCTTATGGTGAATTTGGTCAATTCTAGTTAGGAAATGGTGGGAAAATGGAGGTTAAAGGCATTGAGACTATGAGAATGAAACTTCACAACGATGTCATCCAAACTTTTGAAAATATGAGATATGTACCTTTTGCTCCATCCAATATAACACTTCATTGGAAATGCTGACATCACAAGACTACATGTATGTTGGTTCCAAATGGGAAAACAAAGTGTATAAGAGGGAGCGCTTGATATTACAAGGACAAAAGAATGAGAAAAATCTTTGATACTTGAAAGGACAAGTTTTAAGATAAATGTTTTAATCAAATAGTTATTTGAAAATTTTAATTAAGGGAGGACTTGTTGGGAAAATAATTTAAATTTCAAATAAATTGAGTCAGTGGAAATTTAAGGAGTTATTTTAGGAATTTGTAATCTTTAGGATATTATTTAGATTTACATATTTTTATTTGTTTAAATATCTTTTAGAGGTTTATTTCCTTTTTTTAAAACTATAAGGATTATATGATTCAAATTTTGTATTATAGTTTTGCTCTATATATAATGAGCCAAGAAATAAAATATGTGTTCTGTTTAAGATCTTTGGACATGTGGATAATCTTATTGTGTGAGGAGTTTTTCCCATCAATTATAAAGTGTTCTAATGTATTTTATCGTGTGATATATGAATGGACCATGAGTTATCACCGTTACATATATAATATTTATATTAAATGGCTAAGATGAAGTAGGAATATTGAAGATTATAATATAATGTTATAAATGAAATTATATAATTAACCTTTTGTTTATTTAGGATTTTTAGTGTTGTCATTTGTTTAGAATAAATGATAGGTTGTAGTTGATGTGAGTGAACATCATCAAAATAGTAAAAAGTGTTTGAGGTTGTAATGACGGAAATACCCATTTAATTCTAATATTATGGATGTTAATGGGGTGAGGTAGGGATAGGTAGTAATCCCCCACTACTCACCCCGCCAAATATAGTTTTGTTGTTAACAAACATAGAAGTTTTTGATCAACATTATAAAGTTTTTGAAATGATTGACACAAATCTTCTACTAAAACGCAACTAGTTAGTAAGATGAATCATGTATAAGATGATAGATACATTAAGATAATTTTGTTAATGAATAAGACAAACTCTTAGTCACAAAAAGAGATATGCGTTAAATCTTTATCATTTAGGATATCTAAAATAAGAAATTGACTAAGTTTGAATGTTTCCTTAATAGATCGAATTTAAAAATACTTATTCGATATCAACTTTCTACAAAAAGGAAAGAAGACATGCTTTGAGTAAAAGCAAAAACAAATCTCTACAATACAGAAAGCTATAGTCAAAAGTTGTTTCATCACTGTAACATCCTGTCACACGCATGGTTCTACCTACTTGGTACTAAAAGGTGATAAATAGCTTATTTGATCAGATAAGAAGTGACAATTTGGTGCAAGCACTTAATGCAAACATTTATTACACCAATGGACACTTCTCTCCTCAATAAGCAAATCGTGAAGACATATGAAGCAAGTCATAAGAGAGAAGCTCAAGGATTTACAACGGTTATCTTAACCTTATAAAAGGAAGCTTTAAAGTAAAAAAGAAAATGATGATAATAGAGATTGATCATTCTTTCTTTCTGTAAAAAGTCTTTGTATGTAACTTGTTGTATCATGTTTTGACAGGAAGACGAAACAACCTTATAAACCTTTGTAACTTTAAGTTATTAGGTTTGAGCTTAAAGAAGTTTGTCTGTAAAATAATACTTGTTATTTGAGCTTGGAGAGGCTTAACCATAAAACAATACTCGGTTTTGAAACTTGGAGAGACTTTGTGTTAAAAGAATACTTGGATAGATTGCTTGAAGAGACAATTCAAAGAATACTTAGGGTTGAGCCAGAAGTAACTTGATAATGAATACTTGTATCATAAGATAGTGAAACTTGGTCTGATTGGATCAAGAAATGGACGTAGTCTCGATAGTTGAGACGAATTAGTATAAGTCCCTAAGTTCATTCTTAGTTTTGTCTGTCCTCTCATATCTGTTACAATTACTACTTCATTGCATTACTAAAAGTGAGGATTTTTTAGTAACACTATTCAATCCCCCTTCTAGTATTTCTCTTTTCTCCACAAGTATTCACCTATACCCATGTCCATACCTGTGTGTATTTCAATATCTACAAGTATTTACGAAAATCTGTGGATATTTATTTAAAATAAATAACTAAATTTTCAAAATTATTTTAATAATAAATTTTTATTTATTCTAATTTTCTTTAAAAATAATAATTTAAAAGTGAAAACTTCAATTATTTAAATATTATACATAATTTTATTAATAAAGATTCTTCAATTTAAAAACTAAATTTAATTGTTAAAGTACTTTATTTTCATAAGTTAAAATAAATTTAATATGTTATTATATAATTGAATATTAGTGGATATCCATGGATATAGATATTATGATATTCGTATCCTTCTCGTTAACATACATATATAAAAAAAATACTTGTATCCATTATTTACAAATATCCATTTACAATATTTATTTTTTATCTATAATTAATTTTATCCGTGGATATAGATTTCTTTACATTCCCACTATTTACTATTTCACGGGTGTACACATAGTTTACATACTTCATATTAGAAGCTCTCTTATGGAAATGATACCTTAAAACAAGATTTTGCAAGAAGAAGAAATTGAATGGTGTTCAAACCAAATTTCAAGTTTTGGGCTTTTGAAGGAAAGTGAGATAAGGCTTCTTTGTTGATGTCACTTGATCCATATGCCAACAAAGAATAGTGGGGTTCCTCTCAGTGAGATATAGGGATGGCAACGGGGTGGGTCGGGTATGGGTTTCATGATACCTGTTCCCGTCCCCGCGAGTCAAACTCATTCCCGTCCCCGTACTCGTACTCGTCAAGTATATGATTTTCATCCTCATTTCCGTCCCCGTTGGGTATCGGGTATATCCGTCCGTACCCGTCAAATTTTTTTATTTTTTATTTTTTGTAAAAAAAATATGATATTTTTAAATTATTTTTTTATTATATTATAATTATAATTAGGTTATTTCTCTATCTTATATTATAATAAATAATCACACATAAAAAAATATTAAAATTCTTTAATATAATTAAATTGAAAGTATGTATTAAATTAAAATGGGAACGGGAACGGGTAAGGGTACGGGGCGGGTAAGTACATATTCATACCCGTACTCGTACCTAATTTAATATATCTGGTTTTATCCATACCAGTACCCGTACCCGGTCAAACCGAGTATTTCCCGTCAAAGTCGGGACGAGTTTGGATATTACCCGCAGGTACGGATATATTTCTCATCCCTAGTGAGATATGCCTAAGAGAGTGCTCATTGTATCTGTTGAAAGCAAAATGGAGTGGCATTTCCAAGAGAATCAGCATGACTTCAGGCACAATATGTGACATGAAGATGGGCTTTGCATGGCCACGTCAACAATACCCACAATGTCAATCTATTCCCCAATGCCTTTAGGAATTGTTTGGGCCAGGGCCCAAAAAATGAAATATGCATTATGAAGCAATTTACAAGAGGTAGATTGTGTAAGCAGAAGTTCATTTTGTTAAATAAAATACTAGTTTTAAGCCAGTTAGCAGTATTGTTTATATTGTATTTTCTTCTTATGCTATTGGAGTGTTATACTGTTATGTATTATGATTTTTCATAAATTTTCTTTTGTTAAGCCCAGTTTTTCGTTATTTAAAGATAGTGTCATTCAAGAAATTGACATTGATTAAAATTTAAAACATCATAACTATCATCTTTATATGCATAGAAATGTTCGGGGATAGATATAAAATAAATAATATATGAATAATATAAATATTTATACTATTATTTAACCAGAAACTATATATGTGATAAATTTGTTTGAAAAATAAATCAAAGATAATTTTTAATTGCTAATAAAATAAAAACTTTCACTATCATACTCTAATTCTAATGCAAAACAAGAACAAGATGACAATCATAATAATATTGTTGAAGAAACAATGTAAAATTTAAGATCATTATAAATAAAACATTCGTTAGTGATGAGAAAAACGACTATTCTCCCATAAAACTTGACATGATTGTTCTTGATGTTTTGTTTGGAAAGGGAGAAGAATCAAAGAAAATGAAAGAGGATATGTGAGAATTGATTTAATAAAAAAAAATTGGTAAGAACTGTGTAAAATTTGTAGTTATTTGATAAAGTGAAATTAGATGAGAAATAAAAAAAAATAGTATTTTAAAATTATATTTTATATAGTTAAATTTTTATGTAAATATATATTATTTAGATAATTGCATTTTTATCCTTTATTAACCATTTAGATAATAGTGTAGTGATAGTGTTGTTCAAGCATAATTTTGTCAAAAAATCTACATAAATCCACTCATAAGAGTGGAATTAAATTCACATGGATCTTACTACAATTTTCTAACAAATCCACTTAAATCATCTCCTCTAAACACTTCTTTTAATTTCTTGATAATCGCTCCCTTTCTCTATTTCCTACTATATCATCTCTTCCAAATAGACCATGAAACTATATTTGTAACGTTTGCTTTAGGTTAAATGGAGCTAAAAAGTACAGAAATAGAAAATACGTTTTTTCCTAATTTACTGAGGAAATTATTATATATATATATATATATATATATATATATATTATTTTTATCCAAATTCTCCTATTTTATTATAAACTCAAAAATTGGACGGTTCAAACGAAAACTATACTTTTAGATGATTCGGGTGAACCATTATCATGAGAAAGTTTTTATTAGGAAGATTTTTTTTTTAAGATAAAATACATAAAGTGTTTTTTTATCAATAAATTACAATGACGGAAAAAAAAATCAAACTTAATAAGATCTATACATATTATCCTATCCCTCCAGATAAACTCAGATAAAAATAATCTGGCACTTCAAGTTAGAAGCAGCACATTGAAAATAATATAATGAATATATTCAAACATTGCTAACTGTGTTTGTCATCATTCGGTGTAACTTCTATAATATTTTCCACAAGATTTTTAACAATTGATAAAAAAAGTTTCTACATCAAAATCCTCAAACTAGCTAGGTACACAAGCTTGCAACCTTTCTCTATTCGAAATCCGGAAAATGAAAATAGTTACCACGCAGTTGACTTGAGCAACATCTAAACTACAAAGCTGTCTCCTACATCAGGCAAAAGCTGGTAAGATTCTAAAACACACAACATAAGAACATGAATTTCAAGACTCTTTGTCCTTTGATATATTTCGGGGCAGTCTGCTGAAAACATTCTCATCTACTATTCTATAATGCTTTGAAAATTGGCGATGTATAACTCCACAACATTTATCTACATAACCTCCGTATTTTTTGTACAATGCAGGGATAGTAATCATCATGAGGGTTCCTGTCACCATTAAAGAGGAAGATATGTAAATAAATAAATAAAATGATATATATATATATATATATATATACACACACACTCTACTAGTGTTGAAACATGAAAGATTTACATGTTCTGTTCAAGAAAATTAGCCGTCAAAATGACTCTTCACAGCACAAAACATAATAGATGACGACTTCAATTAGGATTTCTGACACACATGCAAGTAATAAGCTCAAAACCAACCAACTATGCGTATGCAAACATTCAATGGGGTAAATGGAAACCATGCAAATGCAAAGAAAGTTTAAGAAAGATTACTTGCACAGAATAGGACACAAATGACTTCCAAAAGGAAAGCCAAAAGGTTCGAGTAAAAACCAAAAAATGATGTACGGAATTTTACTCTACACTAACGAGAGACAAGGGACTCAATTAGATACATCTAAAATTGCTTTTAACTAATAGACTTATAAAGCAAGCATACCAATATACGCAAGTGTAAAGAAGGAGAAGATGCTGCCGATGACAGACAGGAGCCAGAGACAAATCACTACCTGTCAAGGAGACAATAGACAGAAACTGGATTATCTCTGTTAATTTTCCATCAAGCCATATACAAAATATTGAAATTTACTATTATGTCATTTCTAACTACGAAAATCACAATTGTACAGCAAAATAAAAAGTTAAGAGAATACCATAAAATTGCTGACATAACAGAACATGCCCACAGATATTGTAGAAAAAAAAATGATACATTTGAAGGAATTAGTTCAACATAGAAGGTTCAAAGAAGGTGAGTTATGAACAGCTGGCATGTTTCATAAGCCAATTTCATATGTAATCCTTCTAAACAATATCATACTCAACCTAGTATTCTTTTCAACAACAAAAAAAATATATCTTTAGAATTACTGATTATTTAGATCACATTTCCCCCAACTGGCCAAGCCACAATCCCTAATAGGCTGTAACCTGAAATAAAACTAACCTTGAAAAAAATTATAAAATCCTTTCCAATAGTGATTTCATGAGCTATAAGAAGCACATTATTGATTTTGACCCGAAATGAAGCTGCTACATTATTAACCATCTCCTCTGAAACAACTAGCTCAGGTAATGCTGGTGGTTGTCTGCTTGAGAAGAAAAGGATACAAATGACAGTGTTAAATGTTGAAAATGATTAAAAAAAAAATAAAGAAAAAAAAAAAAGATAAAACAGGCACAAGGGATACCAGTCATACTTATTTCGAAGGGAAGCATAGTTAGCATGAAAAAATAGTAGTACGATCAAAATTAGCAAGACATCTGAACAAATTGTTAAAAATGGTAAATTGGACCACTCAAATAGGATCCAGGCCACTGTTGCAACAATGATGACTCCCAAGGAAACATGCCACCTCTTCCACAAAAGAACATCAGTAACTACAACAGAGAAAAAAGCAAACATCAGAACCAGTAAAACCATACCAAACCCATAAAAACCAAGAAGAGGCAAGCGATGTAATGTCGTTCAGAAATTTTATCCAAGTTTGTAAAGATACACTTTATTCTATTAAAAGAAATTATTAATGGGTTTGAATCAAGATCTTCACACGGGAAAATCAAAATTTTCAATCAAAATCCAAACTTGAATTAAATATAGGTACATGGTGAAGCAAAGTACCCACATATAAAAAAGGGCTACTGAATATTCAATCGATATTTTATAGAACAGTTTGCAACAGCATTTTGGCCCCAATATCAAGGTTTATGAAGTCTCTGCAATCACATCATGACCACATTTGTGGCCAAATCTTTATCCGCAATTTCTCACAATATCAAGGATCGCAACAAAACTGCGATTGTGATCACAATTTAAAATCTTGGATTCAATATCCCATCAAGCAGGGGAAAGTTCATATATATACATGTCTTGGCTAATTATCTATATCTGTACTTGGAATGAAAGCATATCATACACCAAATAATCTGTGAACATTTATCAGGGAGTTACAACATACCAAAGGCAGTAGGAAGCTGTGCGTCTGATTCAGACATTAACTGATCTCTCCAAAAATGAAGTCCTACCAAGCAGATACCCCAGACCTGGATAAATAACCAACATGTTAGCTGAATAACTTACCATGACAACAAAGCTTCATCATAAGAAAGCATCAAGTTAATAGTTCAGAATTCAGTCATCTCAGTCAAATCATAATCCAACATGTCAGCTGAATTACAACTGCATCTCAAATACTTGAATAACAAACACTGCTCCAAGTTTGAGACAGTTGATAGTGGAAACACACAAAAGGAAAAAATAAAATACTAAAATTACCAAGATCCTGGCCACAATTCACAACCATCCTAAAAACTAACACAGTAACTAACCGTGAGACAAGTTGTGAATTATGATGGCAAGCTAGCAACTATGTCATAAAAGGAAAACCTAAATCAAAATTATCATTTTCCATTAGCAGAATTCACTCTGCAAATAACAACCACAACAATTTGACATGTTAAATAAAAAAAAATAAAACTTTAGAAAGGATACAGTTTCTAGAAGAAAGATCCGAGGAAAACCAAATGAATTTCTTAAATGACTATGTTGTGCGGAGAACGCAAAGCGGAGAGTTGAAAGATTGAACCTTGAATCAAATTTAGAGACGAATAAGAGTGAGAAAGGGAAGCAAAGCGAAACCCTAAAATTGATGAGAGAAATTGGGGGATTTGATTCAATTTTTTGGAACGAGAAAATGCTTAGAAACTTCAAGACCCACTGTGCTTAAGACTTGACTTGTATTTTGTTTCTTCAGTTACTTAAAACTATAAATTTTAATTATCTATACTAATGAGAAGACCCTTCTAATAATTTTCCATCTTCTAAGGTAATATTTCTTTCGGTCTTTCCAAGTCAATTTTCAACTCTTAATTTAAAAATCAGAGATAAATTTTAAATAATAAAAGGAGTCATTAAATTAAATCTATAATTTTGTAACAAAAAAAAATCTATAATTTTGTAAAAAAAATCTATAATTTATAAATAATAAAAGAACAACTTCTTCTCTTAAAAAACCGAACAACTTCTTTTCTCAAAAATTTTTTTTTATCAAAATCTGTCTTTAAAATTTTATATTAATTAATCATATTTTCATTAACTATTGAAAAATTAATATATTAATAATGAAATAATATTTTATAAAAATGAAGAAGTAACGAAATTATAAGAACAAAAAATATTTTAATATTTATTTCTTATAAATATTTTATAATGTAAATAAGAAAAATATTTATAATTTTATGTATATTTCAAAAATATATATAATTTTATATTTGTTAAATTTTATATGTAAATAATAAATTTTATATGCAGATTATTATGGATCTATATTACAAAATACTATATTTATTATTTTTTAATATATAAGTTATTGTAGATTAATATAATAAATTAATGTATTTATTATATTTGATATATTTTAAAACATTTAAAGCCAACAGGTTCTGCCAAATTTCTTTCTTCCTTTTGAAAGGATCAAAACTTTTCGCTAAAACTTATAAAAATCAATAATTTATGCCAAAAATAATAAATAAATAGATAAAAAAAAATATGTATTTAATATTTTAATGTAATTAAATATTAATGAATGCTACATTAACATTTTATTACTATTTATTAATTATACAAATTTACTAATTATTAATACTATTTGGTTTAAAATTTAAATAAAAAATTTTTAAAAATTGGCAACATAAAAAATTTTGTGAAAAATTAACGATAAAACGTGATGTAATATTAATAAATAAAAATTTAGAGAGATAATTCAAAAATAACTTTCAATATAATTCATTATAATGACTACTCCATTTTAAAATTTAAATAATAATATTAATTATAAAAATTATTCATTATTAACTTAAAAATTAACATAAAATATTTATATTAATTTTTTTATTTTTGACATAAAATTTAATTAACATTAATATTTTTTAATCAAATAAAAATAAAATTTTCAATATTAAAATTATTTTCCTTAAAATAAATGAATAAAATTGAAAAAAAATTCACTACTATATTTAAAATTTAAATAAAATAATTATTGTGAAAAAATTAGACAACAAAATATTTGGAGAGGAAACTCATTTTAATGTATCCAAAACTTTGGTGTATGTAATGACTCGACATATCACTACACTTAATATAGTACAGTTATTACGTAGTGGAAAACATAAAGCAATCAACTACATTAGGGCTCTCATGCAATAATACTTGATCATTTATGTAACAGATATATGTATAGGGTGTAGAAAACATAAAACGATTTTTGCTTATATGAAAAATATAAAACCCCTTAAAGAGTTATGTATATGCCCTATACATATATACAATATACATCTAAGTACAAAATATTGAAATCATAAAATCCTATTGCTAATCAAACGTCTTTAAACAAATATATTGTATCAGAATAGTACAACTCTAAACCAGGTAATCTCCAACATGACCTTTCACTAAAGCAAGCCATCCAATCTAATCCTTCTTTGCTCTCATACTAAATATAATCATTATACTCCAACAACAATGAAAGGAAAGGATAAGCTTGTGAAAGAAACCACATAATAACAAGTAATAAGATCACAACTAAAGTAACATAAACAACTTAAATCAACAAGTTAGTTCAAAACATAACATCAACTTCAATCATCATTCATAACTTACAACTTTCTCAACACAATCAACTTCATACACAACTTAACAACTTTAAACAATTAATATGTCATCATGCATATCAACTTATGAAGATCTCCTACAACTAAGATGAATAGTCTAAGTGGCTTAATCCTACCGAACCACATCATTTGACATATATTTTCCAGGTCAAGAATAGACAACTTCAGCCCACCCATGCACCTATTAAACAACTTATTTTGATTTCTCAAGTTTCGTCACTTAAACTAGAAAATTCTAGTATTATTATCATAGATACAACAACATGGATATGAACTTACCACGACCTTAGCATGCTTAACTAAACCTATATGAAATTAGTATATTGCCTACCCTCCAAATATGATTCTAACACTATTAATCTTGAGGTGTTTTATTTAATTATATGTTAATTGTACATTTAGTTGTGAATTGTTAATATTGTTGTTTTAGAACTTTGGAGTCAAGGGGCATTGAGAGTTAGGTTGTCTTTGAGATAGTTGAGTCATAGTTAAGTCGGTTTAGCTTTAGGAAGGATATATAAGATTTTTCTTAAGATATGAATCTCATAAGTTCATGTTTTTAAATTTTTTAGAGAGAAGTTAAAGAGAGACTCTATAAAACTTAGAACCTTCTTCTTAATTTTCTAAAATAATTTCCCTTCTTCTTCTTTGTAGTTGAATCACTTGGTTGAGTTAAGAGATTTAAAGCTTGTGGAGCCAAGAATCTCAAGTTAGGGTTGTACCATTCTTCCTTCTCTTTCTTTCTATTCTATTTGAATTGACAAGAGGTAAGGGAAGTTTTTTGTTGTTTGTTGAAAATTGATGTGGATTATCGTTGTTGGATTTCATCTATTGATTCCTTGATTGAATGGAGATAAGCTTATGAGTTATTGGATTTTTGGTTTTCTTGGAGTGGTGCATGAGTTAGATATGATGATTCTTGAAAGAGAATGGTTGCATGTAATGTTTGATGCTAGAATTGGGATTTGGATGTTGTTTATATATTGTATTACGTAATGCATCTTGACAAGTTGTTATATTTTAGGTGGATTAGGCAAATTCGATTTCTACATAAGTGCAAAAATTGATGTCACACTAGGGCATGACATCAAGGCATCGAGTGCGACTTCAACCAGTGGGTTCTATCTTGCTCACACCGGGCATAGGATTGGTGGCATCAAGCATAAAGAGAGATAATCGTCTCGATTTGGAATCATGTCAAGCGTGGTTTGAATGACGTTAAGTGTGAGGAGAGAAAATTATTTTAGGATGAAATCCTGGTTGAGCGCCAATGGAGTGGTGTCAAACGTGGATCAAGTTGAGGCCTTCTACTTGATTGGGGTAAGGCATAGGCCTTTTCCACTCCAGGGCCGAGAGAGTGTGAGACTTTCTATCTCAACCTTGCCAAGTGTGGGCGAGACATGAAGCCTCTTACCTTAATGGGATTGAGCATCCAAAGGATGGTGTCAAACATGAGTTGTATGATTTTGATGTGTTATTTAAGTTGTTTTATGATTAAAAAATAATGATTAAGTTGTATGATGAGGATGATACGATGATTAAGTTTTGAAGTTATTTGTTGTTATAGTTGAGTAAGTTGTTAAGTTGTCGTTATAAGGTATAAATACATGTCTTTGTTGAGATACATAAAAATTAGTGAAGAGCAGAAGTTGTTTTAAAATTAAAATATCTCATTGTGTGGATATAAGTTGTAGTGTTTTAAGAGCTCAAGTTAAAACCCTTTAGTAAGTAAGTTGACTTTTTAATTGTTAGTTGTTTTAAGTTTGTGGATAAGAGATAAACACTAGAAACGGGGTTAAATAATGTACATAAAAAACTTGCACATTTTTCGTAATGAAATAATAACACTAGTCAAATGAAGTGAGAAGTTTGTTTGTTTGTCTTCATTGTTTTTCCTTGTGATGACATGTGATCGTTCGACTCATTTAATGTGAGTATTAAATGTATTTCAATAAATGGTACATCTTATTTGATCAAGGAGACTACTTATCAACTTTCCATACCAAATGGAGCTTGTAGAAACAATATCAGTGTAGAGTAGTTATAGTAATGACTATTTGTTTTTCTATGTGATTTTCGGGATTTGATTCTTATAGAAAACATGATTCATCTCTTTAATAAATTTGTGAGTTTCAAGATGGTTTTTTGAGTCGATTTGTTAAGGAATGAAGTATTCCAAGCGAACTTTGTCGTTAGTCTCAATAAATGATAAATATTTAATATATATATATATATATATATATATATATATATAAGACACTATATGTTTCGTCTGACTTACAACATCTTACAAACAATCTGCGTCTTACACCTTATTTGATAAGTTTTTCAAAGATATGTTCAAATACATTTTTACAGACATTTCTTATTTATATAAATATTTTGTTTCCTAGTATTAAAACTTTGAGTTTAGGAAATTGTCTTTTGACCTAACAATCTCCCCATTTTTTATGATGACAAACATGTTTTTATATTTATGAAATGTTCATTTTTCTATGTTCTTTAAAAGTATTTCACTTTAGTAAGATGGATGGATTTTTGAAAACTCTCCTTTTGTTTAGAAGATCTGTCATCTTTCTAAAGGTATTTTTCTTTAGAAATTTTGACCTTAAAAGAGAGTAAATCTCTTTTTTTCAATACTTCTTAAGACATTTTTCTTAAAAATGCTGAAGCAATTTGAATCAAATGGATGTAAGACACATATCAAATACATTGTAATATCATTCAAGCAACTTGATTTTTGCGAGTGTATTCTTTTTAAGGACATATTTGTCTCACATTTACTTAGATTTATCTTCATTCGAAAAAACGTATGAGATAGACTAAGTCATTATATCAAACAAAGTAGGCATACATATTCTATAAGACCTAGTCTTCACATTTTAGACCTAAATCAAAACATACATATTCTATATGAAATGGTTTTCATATTTTAAAGCTAAAACAGAGAATATAGGATAGATATAGCAAGGTGTGCTTGTTTTATCTGTTTCTTATTAAGCATATCAAAGCGTATCAGAGCATAATATATTGAATTATAATAAAGTATATCAAAACATATCAGAGGATATGGGATTGTTATAACATAGCATGCTTGTTTTATCTCTTCATTAGGCATAAAAATATGTTGGGATGTATCAAAGTATATGTTGTCAATCAGAGCATGTATTTCTACTTTAGCAGTTAGAGCATATATGATTAGATTATGAAAATCTACTTTAGATGCTTTATGCAATGCATAGAGGACTCCGCTAAAAACATGCATGATCTGATGAATATAACTTGTATAATATAGAGCATATATAATGTAAACTATGTAGAGCATGTTGTTTAGAAGAATATAGAATTAATCAAAGCAAAAACAATTGTTTGAAACTATAAAAAATAAAAATTCAGAAAATTAAAAACTTCAAAAAATAAATCAAAGAAAAAAAAGCAAAAAATTTAGCCACTCTCCCCCTTTTGGCACCACAAAAACTAATCCAAGGCATCTTCCTCGAAAAAGCCCAAGTCACAAGACAACAACTTGTTGAACTCTCTTTCAGTATGTGCTTGCCTCTTCAATGTGTAGTGTAGAGCTTGATAGAGGCCAATGATCACCTTGTTGCGATCTTTTTCAGTTGCGAGTGGAAAGAGAAGTAAATTTAAGGGTGGTGAAGAAGAAGATGAAGTAGAATGTCATTAATGGCTATGTTTTGCCAACAAACTCATCAAACTGAGTTGGTTAGGGACCCGCATCATCATCAAAAGAAATATGTAGATAAAGACCAAAGTCCTAGGCTAACCCAATCCAAATGAGGTAGTTGAAAAGACATGTTGAAGAGTGATCATTTAAAGGAGATGAAGAAAGAAAGGTTGCTTGGATAAAAGATTTGTTTGTTCTAAGTTTTTGGTGGTGATAGAGAGACCATGTTCTAAGATGAGAAAAAGATGTGAAGTTATTAAGGTTTTAAAGATGTGGGATGAGAATAAAGTTAAGCACGAGTTTGGTACGACGAGTTATGGATTGGAATGGTGATAAGATTAATGATAGAAAAAGTTGTCATTTATATGACAAGTCTCTGAGTTTCCTACTACTTCCCGCATTTCTTTGCCAAAAATTAATGCATCTCATGATTCCTCATATTTAATGAGTTTTAAATGCACCTAAAACTCTTTCAAAAACTCAGATAATAGGTTAGTGCATATATTAGGTCAAATTAATGAAATGACATGTAAGCATAAGATGATATGACTCAAATGATACATAGTAAGATGATGCATGTTGATATATATTTTAAATGCAAATGATTTCTATTGAATCTAAAATGTTCTTCGACTAAAGCCTTTATAAAGATATCAGCCCATTGATGAGTAATGTCAATAAATTTTATATCAAAAACTCCTTTTGCATATAATCACGAATGAAATGATATCTTATCTCAATATGCTTTGCCTTGGAATGTTGTATAGGATTTTTAGACAAATTAATGGCACTAGTGTTATCATAGAATACAGGTATATTGTTTTCAAAACTAGAGTATTCTTCAAGTTGATACTTGAGTCATAAGAGTTGTGAGCAACATCCAACTATTGAGATATACTCTACCTCTACAGTTAAAAGAGTTATGGAGTTCTATTTCTTGCTTGGCCAAGAAATGAGGCAACTTCCTAAGAATTGACAAGCTTCACTTGTACTCTTTCTTTCAATATTATCTTCAATATAGTCATCATTATAGAATCTTTCTGACATGAAATTATTATTCTTTTCATAAAACAGACAAAGATTAGCAGAACCTATAAGATATTTGAATGTCCATTTAACAGCTTTTAGATGTGACTCTCTAAGACTAGATTGAAATCTAGTATAAAGATAGACACTAAACATGACATCAGGTCTGCTTGTAGTCGAGTAAAGTAAGGATCCGATCATACCTCTATAGATTGTCTGATCTATTGGTTTATTTGATTTGTCTTTTTGACAGACTTACAGATGGATGCATAGGTGTGGGCATTGGCTTGTAGTCATTCATCCCAAATTTTAGAAAAAGTTCTTTAGTATACTTTTGTTAATGGATGAAAATGCCTTCGTTTGTCTGCTTGATTTGAAGTCCCAAGAAGAATTTTAGCTGGCCCATCATGCTCATCTTAAATTTTGTTTGCATTAACTTGGAAAAGTCCTCACATAGAGATTCATTAGTAGCACCAAAAGTTATATTATCTACATATATTTGAACTACAATGAAATATGTTCCAAACTCTTTTCTAAAGAGGGTCGTGTCAACTTTACCTCTCACAAAACCATTACTAAGTAAGAAGTTACTTAGTCTATCATACCAAGCTCTAGAAGCTTGTTTTAGACCATAAAAATCCTTATTGAGTTTGAAAACATGTTATTTAAAAATAGGATTTTCAAAACCTAAGGTTGTTTAATATACACCACTTTAATTATTCCATTTAAAAATGTGTTCATTACGTCCATTTGAAAGAGCTTTATATTTTTGTGAGCTGTAAAAGCTAACATGATCCTAATAGCTTCAAGTCTAGTAACAGGTAGGGGTGTGCAAAAAAACCGAACCGAACCGAACCATTTAAAAATAAACCAAACCAATCCAAACATAAAATATCCGAACTGAACCGATTTAGAAAAAACCAATTAACCAAACCAGTTTATTTAAAACGGTTCGGATCAAAACCCTTAAAAAAATCCACTTTTACTTTTTTCGTATCCGAACTGTCGTTGCGGCCAACTGCTTTGCTCCAGTGCTCCTAGTCTTCTACGCGGCTACGCACTGCACTCTTGAGTCTCTTGTTACAACTACTAAATTCTATTAACTGCCACAAAAATCCACTACATCAATCATATGTGTTTTATATTTGTTTTTTGTTTTTTTCAACAGTAGTTACGTTGGCAGGTTAATCATACTTCAATCATTTTTTTTAATTTCAATCTGCTTTTTATTTCAATATTTATTTATACAATATGATATTAATTTCAGTAAATGTTATTTAACTTTTTTATTTTCTAATAAAAAATATTACAACTAAACTATTAAACATAAAATTAAACTAGAATTATGTTACACAAATAATAAATTAAATGTGTATCTTCACTTTAGTCAAATTTTTTAATGAAATTAAGTTTATACAATTTTTTAACATAAAATTGGGTTTAGTCAATTTTTAAAAAAAATCAAATTTAAGATATCTCTCTTTCTTATTCATGGGTAGTCATGTTTTCAAATAAATTTTGTTATCTCAAACTTAAGTGATACCTTTTACATTTATAGTATTCATAGATTTAACTTATTATTTGATGATGATATATAAAAATTAAAATTTATTTCATAGTGATTACTTAGTGGATATTTTGATTTGACTTAAAAGGGTATATAGCCTTAGGTGAGACTCAAAGTCAATTGAGCAAATACTTGGTGGAATGTTTTGAATTGAATATTTTCAAGTTTATTTTAAGAATTAAGATATATATTGTAATTCTTAATAGGTAGTGTGAGTTGTTTCCATGGATGTCTTTATTTTTTCATGTTATAGTTTATTTCCTTTTACTTCTAAAAAATAGTTTTAAAATCTGGGTTTAAAAATATTAGTTAAAAATATGATTAAAAAAACAAATTTAAAAATTGGGTTAAAAAAATTGCTTTAAAAATCTGGTTCAAAAAATTGGTTTAAAAAACTGGTTAAAAATTTGCTTTAATAAATCTGGTTCAAAAAAATTGGTTTAAAAAATCTGGTTCAAAAATCTGTTTTAAAAAACTGGTTAAAAATCTGGTTCAAAAAATTGGTTTAAAAAATCTGGTTCAAAAATCTGTTTTAAAAAACTGGTTAATAAATCTGGTTCAAAAAATTGGTTTAAAAAATCTGGTTCAAAAATCTGTTTTAAAAAACTGGTTAAAAAATCTGGTTCAAAAAATTGGTTAAAAAAATTTGGTTCAAAAATCTGTTTTAAAAAACTGGTTTAAAAAAATTGGTTTCAAAAAACCGGTTTTTATCCGATCCATTTTAGAAATGGATTAATCCATAAATCTGGATCGAAATTGGTTCGAAACTGATCCATTAATTAGGTTTGGTTCAAAATCGGATCAGTAAATTAGATCGGATCGGAATCTACTAAACCAATCCATTTAAAAGCGGATCGGATCAATTTGGATCGGTTTTTAAAAAAACCGATCCATGCCCACCCCTAGCAACAGGAGCAAAGGTTTCAATGAAATCAATATCTTTTTATTGATTTTAGCCTTGAACTACCAATCTAGCCTTATTCCTTACCACTTTACCTTCTTTGTTTAACTTGTTTCTTAATATCCATCTGGTTCCAATCACACTTTGGTATTTAGGCTTTGGTACTAGAGTCCAAACATAATTTCTTTTGAATTAATGAAGCTCCTCCTCCATGGCTATAATCTAGTCATTGTCTCCTAATACTTTATCTATGTTGTTTGGTTCTATTTCAGAAACCATAGCACATGAAGCATTGTGTCTAATAGCAGATCTAGTCTTGATGCCTTTAGTCTTATCTCCTAAGATCTGATCTTGAAGATGATAGTTGAAGAACTTCCAATCTCTCTAAGATCGGGTGGATTCATTTGACTAATTCATTTGTTCTTCAAGAAGGTTCATCATCTGGTTTGTATCATCTGGTTTTTTCATCTGATCTTCTTTGATCTGCAAAATCTTCTTCTAGATCTGATAGTTTCCTATTAGTCTTCAATGTATCATTAAATTTTATATTAATATATTTTTCTACCACAAAAGTTCTAGAGTTGTAGACTCTATAGGCTTTTAAGGTGTCCGAATATCCAAGGAAGATACCCTTGTCCACCTTGAAATCAAACTTGCCTAGTTGATCCTTAGTGTTCAAGATATAGAATATGTTTGGTCTTCTTCCCCTCAACAATTCATAGGGAGTATTGTTTAGTAATGGTCTTTTCAATATTCTATTTTGAAACATTATGTTCATTGCGTCTGCCTAGAAGTGTTTTGGCAAATTATTTTTTCAAAGGAGTGTTATTGCCATTTCTTGTAAAGTCCGATTATTTCTTTCAACTACCCAGTTTTGTTGAGGTGTTCTTGGAGAGTAAAAGTTATGAAAGATACCATGTTTTTCACAAAAGCTTTTGAAATCAGAATTTTCAAATTCAGTTCCATGATCACTTCTGATAGCAGTAATGCAAAATCCTTTTTGAATTTGAACACACTCATAAAATATTTCAAAGACCTTAAACGACTTATGTTTATGGCCTAGGAAATATACATGTATATCTAGAATATTTATCTACAATGACAAATTCATACTTCTTACCTATTAGGCTGAGTGCACTTGTGGATTGTATCTAAGGAAGTGTATCTATAATAGTCTTTTGATACTAAAAAATTATTATGAAATCTCAATCCAATACACCCCCTTAAATATAATCCACAAGGGCACTCAAGATATCATTAAAACAAAAATCTTTCTCAGGCATTGTATCCAAAATCCACATGGTTGAATCTACATGAAAACACCTTATGTACATGTGAACAAGTGCATTCTTTAAATATTGATGCAACAATAATCCTAACTTTAATAGATACCCATGACATTGCTTCCCCTTTTGAATTCTCCCTCTATCAACACAACAAGAAAGAATAATGGTAAATATATACTCATTAAGGGAGTGAATTGTCCAATGAAACCAGATTCCCAAATAGCCGAAGTTCTTCCAACACATTATGGTAACTACATACTCATTGAGGGCATGCACTATCCAACGAAACCAAATTCCCAAATAGCCCAAGTACTTCCAACAGATCACCTTTGTGCAAATACCTATTGGAAAAATAATTCAAATTTCAAATAAATTGAGTGAGTGGAAATTTAAGGAGTTATTTTAGGAATTTATAATCTTTAGGATACTATTTAGATTTATAAATTTTATTTGTTTAATATCTTTTATAGATTTGTTTCCTCCTTTTAATTAGGAGGATTGTATGATTCATTGTATTACAATTTTGCTTTATGTATAGAGAGCCAAGAAATAAAATATGGGTGTATTTCGTTTAAGATCCTTGGATGTGTAGGTAATCTTATTGTGTGAGGAGTTTTTCTCATCAATGGTATCAGAGCTATGGTAGGGAACACACAAAAGTTTGAGATATCATTATTTAATGGTAAAACAAATTTTATGATTTGGTAGTATACCATTCAAGATATTTTAGTGCAACAAGGTCTTGATCAAGCTTTGGAAAATGAAAAGCCAAATACTATCAATGAAAGAGAATGGAGTTAGATCCAAAAGAAGGTCATGAACACGATTTCGATTAGCTGTTATTCCCGAAATCAAGTGCAGCATGTTAAAGGAGACAACACCAGAAGCCTTGTTGGAGAAACTTGAGAGCATTTATGCATCTAAGTCGTGTACCAATCGCCTATGTTTGAAGATGAAGTTGTATCAACTCAACATGGAGATGGGAGGAAATCTTCATGATTACATTAATCATTTCAACCAACTAGTATGTCAATTGTTAAATGTAAATGAAAAAAATTCTAAGAAGGGCAAACAGTGTTGTTGTTGGCCTTACTACCAAAGTCTTATAAATCGTTAAATTAGACGTTGATATTAAAGTCCAATGAAGTGACATCTGTATAAGAGAAAATGAGAGAATGATGAAAATGAGAATATTGATATTGAAGGACATGCACTAGCCGTGCAACATTCTGAGCAAAGGAGAAGTGATTCATGGAAACAAGATGGGCCTAGAAAAAGATCAAATTTTCAATTATGTCTAAAATGAGATATGAGCAATGTGCAATATTAGTATTGTGGAAAGAAAGGTCACATGCAACCGATGTGTAAAGAAATGAGACAGGACCTTCAAAAATTGAGAATTGTGAGGAGAGATGATGACAACTCCAAGCTAATGTAACTCAAAACCTTCATGACGATGAAGATGTCTATTTGGGAACTACTAAGGAAGTTGCTAAATCAAAATGGGTAATGCATTTTGTTGTCTCAAAACACATTTGTAGAGACCGTATGATATTTCACACTTTAAACACTAATGGTTCGGTCAATTCAAGTTAGGAAATGGTGAGAAAATGGAGGTTAAAGGCATTAAGACTGTGAGAATAAAACTTCACAACAGTGTCATTCAAACTTCTAAAAATGTGAGATATGTACCTTTTGTTGCATCCAATATAATTTCATTGGGGGAACTGACATCACAAGCCTACAATTATTTTGGTTCAAAATGGTGATGCAAAGCGTACAAAGGGAGACGCTTGATATTGAAGGACAAAAGAATGAGAAAAATCTTTACTACTTGGAAGGACAAGCTTTGAGAAGATAAATATTTTAATCAACCAGTTATTTAAAAATTTTAATTAAGGAAGGATTTGTTAGGAAAATGATTCAAATTTCAAAAAATTGAGTGAGTGAAAATTTAAGGAGTTATTTTAGGAATTTGTAATCTTTAGGATATTATTTAGATTTACAGATTTTTATTTGTTTTAATATTTTTTAGAGATTTATTTCCTTTTTTTCTTTTAATTAGGAAGATTATATGATTCAAAGTATTATAGTTTTAGTCTATGAATAGAGAGCCAAGAAATAAAATATGAGTGTGTTTCATTTAAGATTTTTGGATGTGTGAATAATTCTATTATATGAGGAAGAGTTTTTCCCATCAATACCCCATGATAGAGACCCAACTAGCCAAAGTATTATTATATCCAATAATAGCCGAGTGAAAAAGAATTAGGGCTACACTAGTACTAACTAAAAAAATAAACTTAGGAAATCCATTCACAATCCTCTCAATGATAAACACTACAATATATGTAAAATAACCATTGTAATCTACCCCTACACATGTAGGACTAGAGATTATTGAAAGCAAGATGAAATAAAAAATAGCACCGAAACCTTTATAACTAAACATAGTCTCTGATCCAACATGGTTTGGATATAATACATTTGGGCCTATTTATATTTGGACTAATTGGGTCTCTATCACCCCACCATCAAAACACGCCAAGAAACCACGTTTCTCTGGGGCATTTTATCAAACAGCCTTCTGGCACACTCTAATTGATCACATTTGGAGTATAAATTGATCAATGAGTTTATTTGAGTATGTCACTGTCTTTTGAAGTTTGGTTACGAATAACCAACTGGACATGGATGGTTTTGCCAAATCTCATGCTCTTAGATGTGGTAGAGTTTCAAGAGTTTAACAAGTTCTTTGAGGGAACAAAGATGTGGAAGGTACCTAGAAAATGCAGGGTGATATGTAGCAGTTTCTGAACAAGCATTGGTTTCACTTTGGTACTTGTTTTCTGAGTGTGTTCATGAAGTTTTGGATCGATCAATATTTAGGAAAATTGTCCACGAGAAATGTTTCTACTTTTTAAGAAAATGGCCGAGACATTTATTTATTTATTTACTTTTTTGCAAAATTAAAAATTTCACAGCTACTTATTTGTTTTATTGTATGTAGGATCTTGCAAGATATATTTTTACTGCAATATTTCTACCCACATTAGATGTGTGCACCTTATGACCACTCATGTGATGTGGCTACCTAATTATGCCATCACTATATATATGAATATGATCCATGACCTTTGAATCAATATATTGAGGACAGGTAACCCTTTCATTCTATACATTAGTCACTGAAATGGACTTTTATATTACTCTAATTTTGCACTCATATCACTTTAATCCCATCAACTCTTATTATCACCCAAAACCATAAAAGTAATGAAACACGGTGACATCTCAACTACCTCTTAGTGTCCAACACATTAGATAAGTGACATTTCATGCAACATAAATTGGCTTACAACTTGCCTAGGATTAAGACCCCAGAGTTAGAAGCGACTCTGATGTGAATAATTTCCTTCTTATTTCAATAATTTCTTATTATATAATGCATGTTGACATGTATATATATTAGTGTTAATTCTGGTATCACGCCTCCATCTCTATACATGTGATAAAACGGGCTATTTGGCCCAATATGGTTTGTAGGATATAGTGAGTCGAACAAAAACAATTTTAATTTAACATGGGCTAACACAAAACTCAAGTTTAATACAAATCTGATTTTTTAAATTTTTGACGAGTTTTTGCGAGTTAAGCACATAATACACCATGATCACATTTCTCATTCAATAATAATAATTAAAGTAATAGAAAAATATACTTAATTATTATTTCATGTTGATCTTTCTGAACAAGGCAAGAATCAAATCTGCCAAAGTGCAATAAGGCACACAAAATCCCACTTCTAACCTACTTTTCTTTCGGCAGGTAAACAGAAGCACCCATGAGGCTTAGCCTAGCATAAATCAAGGGTAGGAATTCTTCTGCCAAAAACCTTGCAAGTTGCAACAAGACTCGATATATAAAAAGGGACTAGATTAAATTGACCACCTATTTTGTGGCCAATGTTGACACATGTACACTATTATTAAACTATTGCTTAGTTCTTTTTCAATGCAATCTTATTATCATGATGTACCCAACTTCATGGAAATGATGTTCCATCAAAAGGTCTTTTTTTCTTGCTACTAGTATCCTCGAATTTACTGGGCAAGAGAATAATCTGGCTCTCAGTACTGTGATTGTAGCTAAGGTTGGTTAGTAACGGAACTGGCTCCCAGTGTAGGTCTGTCCAAAGGACCAACTTGGTGGTGCAGCATTATATGAGAGCACACTGCGGCCATCACTAGTGGTGACCAAAAAGGAAAGACTCTGTCCATTCAAGTAAGAGTTGCTCTGCCAGTTTTGGCCCCAATTCCTTGACATGGCTTGCCATCTGGTTCTTGAACCTTTGATGGCCACAGAATGCACATCACCAGCACCCCCTACATTAGTCACAAGGACTAAATTGAAGTAGGAATGACCATTGATGGTGAACCTGATTCCACCTCTTCTTCTGCACCTTACCCTTTAAACAAAACCCATGAAGAGAAAATGTTAGCTTCAGGCCAAAAACTAGTAAAAGTAAGGGAAAAAAAACATGGTAAATAGTGTATGTATTGACAGCATAAAAGTATCATTTAATCAGAAACTTTTATATACGATAAATTTATTCATTGATTTTTATAATAACTATCTTAAAATTATACTACTGACGATTTCTAAATAATAGACTGCAATTTTTTTTCTTTCACTTATAGCATATAGAAATTAAACTCTAAAACTTAATTAGAGATCTTTAGATGTTTAAGTTGCTATTCTTCGACTAAAATTAGTGTTTCAGCTTGGTGACTTACAACAAATATCAGCATTTAAAGTCATGGTGATTTCTAAAGTGAAACTTTAATTGTGCTTGAATAATAGTACCAAAAACATTCAAAAAGTTTGGTCTTAAAAGTAACTATGTTTGCACTAGTTAACTACATTAGCACACACCTTCTATATACTTGCATATAATTTATTTGATAACACTGGTCATATTGTAACTTTTTTTGTTGCAGGTCTGAATTGTTCACACTTAACACAACTCACATGCTGCATTACCTTCTGTAAACTACAGGAACAATTCCAGCTTTGTATTGTGCAATTTGCTGAAAAACAGGTTGAGAAAGATCAAAATGGTGATTGGGAGGGTCACACCAACCACCAGGGGGGCAGAAATTGGTTGCAGTGACAACAATGGAGGCAGGGAGGCACCATTGTGGGTCATTTGCACATTTAATTTGGTAGCATGAGCCACAGCTCAAGCCATTGTTGAACAAGGCAGTGCTAAGTGCTGCTGTGTTAGTCCCATAACCTTGGCTGTACAAGTTTCCATACCCACAAGCCCCACCTATATACAATATCATGATGAGATATATAATATAAGCAAATATGTAACTTAAATCTAATGCACAAGTTTGGCAAACACATAGATTTGTTATTAATCATGGTCACATTTGTTCATACATGATGCACACACATAAATACATACCCATTGTCCCAGAAGCATCACTTCCACCATAGAATGTGGCATGTGCATTGGTCCAACCCCCATTGTTCACATAGCCATTAGCACATGAGATCATGGAGAGACACCCCAGAAGAAGAAAGGCAAGATGAGCCATTTTCCTGCATAAATAAATGGATCATAATAATGGTTGCTATAATAAATTGAAAGAAAAGATAAGGAAGACATAAGGGGAGATAATTAATTACTTGAAGGTGAACATGGAAAGGAGGTGTTTGGGGAAATGAGGGGGGATTGGAGAGGGAATAAATAGAGGTCAGTCAACATCAAACCCTGACAAACTTTGAGCTGTTGGGACCATGCAAGTGCAGGACACTGTGATGAAGTATGCAGCATTGGGACTCAGTTTTATGGAAACTGCATGTGCTTTTCAATGGGGATCAAAGCTTTTACCATACATAACAAATGAATCAAATGGAATCCATTGCAAGGCTCCACTTATTTATCTACTAGTCTGTCCAAGTACTTAGAAACAAGGAAAAGAAATATTACTCTCACCCTTTCATTTTGTTTCACGTTTTTAGTATTTTTCTTTTCAATTTTAATTTGATTGTAGTTTTATAATACTAATGTAACATTAAATATGTTTTTTTATTATACTCTTAATCATTATTAATGTATTTTTTAATTATTGATGGGAATGCAAAAGATTTAAAAATATATTAGAATGTTATACAATTTATTCTTCAATCTCATAATAACTATCATGTTAGAAGAAAAAATAAATGTCATGTTATTTTTTTTAATATAATATGAATTACTTCTTTTTCATTTATACTTCTATTAATATTAGTTGAAAAATTATTATTATGTTGCATCATTTATAGAAGAAAAAAATTTGACTTAAAAAGATTTCTTGCTAAGAGAGTTAACCATAAGAATAATTTTGTAAAATTTGTATTATTTATTCTTTTTCATCCATTTATTGACTTTTTTGTCTACGTAAAACGATATAAAATAATATAATATTTTATAAAATCAAACATGTTAATAATATTTTTTAAATGTATGCCAAAATTTTAAACGTTAAACAAAATGAAACTGGAAAAGTATAATTTAACATGGTTGGTATGTACTCATGTTTATCAAGAACAAGAATGTGGTCAAATTATCAATTTCTAAATGTACTTAACATTTATTGGGGAGGTTAATCTCGTAAATATAAATAAATATCAGGTTCTTGAAAAATTAATCTTTGACTCTAGTCAAGGATATCATGATTTCACACGTAGAAGAAAAAAAAAACATATATTTCTTTGCAAGTTTTGTGGCAACAATTTTAAAATTTTCTTGTTAAATCTTTTGACAATCATGTCAAATAATGGAAATACGAAATATCTTTTCTGAAGAGACCGTAAATTGTAAGGTTGCTGACTTGTGACTTGAAAGCTGTGGAGAAGGGCAATAGTTGCTTACGAAGTCTTCACCCATTTTAAGAATCTTGCATACTACGCTGATTTTATCTATACGCCGATATATAAAAGGATACTTATAGATTATTATACTTTTTATTATTAAAAAATAAAAAAAAATATTTTTTATTAAATTCAAACTTTAATTCAAGATCTTAAAATTTGGACCAATTATAATATTAATTAAATTAATATATTTTTATTATTTAATTTAAATTTTTCTTATTTTTAATAAATATACTTCTAATAATATATATAGAGAATTATAGTAAAAAAATATATTTTAATAAATACTTTTTTAATTATAAAATATATGAATCAATTGATCAACTTAATCACTAATCTATAGTTTGAATCCTAATTATACTATACTTTAAAAATATGGAGATAAAATTTTTATTCATGATAATTTTAGACAATTTAAACGAAAATGCATTTGATGTAAAATTGTGATGTAGTGAGTAGATTTTAGAGTTTAGTTGACTCTAGGAAGAAGAGTATATAAGGGTTTTCTCTGGGAAAGGAACTTCATAAGTTCATTCTCAAGGAAACCTAGAGAGAAGGACTCTGGTCCGTGAGCTCCTTTCTCTCTCAAATTTCTCTATTTGATTCCTCTTCTCTTCTAGATCACTAACTTCTTCTATCTTCTCTTGAATTACAGACTAGAAAGCTTGCTTTTGAATGATTGAAATCTACGAGTCGAGCTCCGGAGGAATTTCTTTGCTTCTTCTCAGTTCTGGGCTATTCTGAGCCAATCTTCAGGTAAGGGAAGCTAGAATGTATGTTATTTGGTTACATGTGAGTTTAGGAACTCAATTGATGCATGAATTTGGAGAATCCATGGCTAGATTGGAGGAAATTCTCATTTTTCAGGGTTTGGGAAAAATGGGGTTTTTGGTGATTTTGATGCGTTTGGTGAATGCATGTTGAATCAGAGTCTGTTTTCGAGTTGTATGGAGTCTATATGCATCATTGCTTGGATTGCATGTGGCTGAATTTCCTGGTTTTCGAGTTTTGGACGAAATTTTTGAAGTTTTGGGATTGCTGTATGAATTTACGTTGGGCGCATATTATTGGCGTCGGGCTTGTATTCATTAGAAGCAGTTTCTAGATGAATTCACGTCGGGCATGAGGAGAGCCACGCCGGGCGCAAAAAAAAAAAACATCGGGCGTGGAAACCTCTAGGAGTCTCTATTTGAACGACGTCGGGCGCAAGCTGGCTGCACCGGGCGTGAGTGTGTTTGATGTTTTGATTGATTTGAAATGATGCTTATGCATGTTTAAAGTTGAAAGAATGATCATGTATGTCTGATATATGATGTATGGCGGTGTATGATTCATATGTATGCTTAGTGATGATATGTATGAATGTTTAAATATGATATGACATGAGTATATGTTCACATGAGTATGATTATTGATCATGATGGTGGATTGACCATGTATGATGTATGATGCATTATTGCATGTGATGTCATGTCTAGCCTAAGACTTGAGGAGAGGGAAATATTTTCGAACTGGAAGAGCTCACATAGAGTCTCTTGAGAGTGGTGCTTGGATAGGCCACTGATTATGAGAGTGGTGCTCAGGTAGGCCACTAGTTTGGGTGAGTCTCCTTTAAGTCCTTAGCTAGTGTTGGAGCGGAGTATGAGGTCGAGGATTATTCCCTTAACCAAGTACTGGGGAAGGTGTGTGGTTCCTGGCGGATAGTTGGTGGGCAAACTCCACAAGTGACTTGGTAATGCATGTCAAGGTCGTAGTAAGCCTGTACCCAACTGTGTTATACTTGATGGTGGAACCGAACTTCCAATTGTGTAAGTGACATCATTCGAGTAAACCCGAGTGAGGATTTATATCCTGTTTAACTGTGACCGAGCGGGCGCATTGGGCGTGAAAATAGTTGGGGTGGTTTCAATAGGATGGGATGTCACTTATACTGCTCTGCTGTTAGGGAGATCTCCTAGGTGTATGCGTGACGACGCATTAGATTATTGATATGCATTGATATCTGTCATGATTTGCATGTATTGCATGATTGTTATGATGATGAAGTGCATGGTGTTTGACTTCATGGTTGATGAATTGATGAATGATTGAGATGGAAGTTCCTTTGGGACTTGATTTGTATGCATGTGTAGTATAGATTTTATTCTATACTTGTATGGTTGCCTTTTGAACTCTAGCTTACCATTCTGTTTCCATGTTGATGGACTACGATGATCATACTGTGTATGGGAGCAAGTCAGGGTTAGGTTGGAGCTGTTTGCTATGATCATTGCAGGACGAGGAGTTTTGTCCTAGTGTCCAAGTTACCTTCTTGGATAATTGTTATTTGTGTTTGACCGGCACTAGGAGGTTATTATTTTGGGATGACTGTACATATTTGGTGTTATATTTTTGTATATAGAAACATAGTTAGTATTATTATACTATATTTATACACCTGTATATATGAGTTATCCAGTTTTAATATTTCTCTTACCTTATTAGTAGTAGTACAATTCCACTAAATGTAGAGATCATGGCGAGTTGTTATCCAATAAATATAATTAAGGTGAGGTATAAAAAATTTAAATTATTCTTGTCGAATATCTTATTACTTATAATCAATTATTATTATAATAATTATTAAATATTATAAATAAAATATGATCAATAAGATATTTTTTATATAATTAGGAAATTTAAGTCATTCTTATTAAGTGAGTCTATATCCGGAATAAATTAGTACATCTAGTCATAATTTTATGTTCAACTCAAAAATCAAATTGGTTTAAAGAACACAAAAATTGTGTACATGAAATTTAGAATAATTAATAAGAGTTTAAATATACAATATGTTTGGAATTTTTATTCAAAATTATATTGGTTATTAGAAATAGTATGTTATTAAATTTTAAATAAATAAAAAAAGAAACTTCCTATATGTATTCATTCACCAGTGTCCTTTCCTATAAAATATCAATAATGTTTTTAAAAAAAAGTATAAATATTTACTAACATCCTAACAGTGAGATGCATTCATCGATGCGAGTCAAGCCGTTTGGCAGCTATAAATTACAACAAAAACAAAGTTCCGACCACATTTTTCACTTTGTTTTTATCCATTTTCACTAACCAAATTATAAGCATCCTAATAACATCTACTTATTCCTCAATTTCACCTTCTATTCATTATTTAACTTCCATTTTTATTTTTTATTATCTACAAGGTTCATGAAGGAGGGAAGGAGCTTTTCCACACATTTATACAATTATTAAATTAAAATATTACTAAATAAAGATAAACAAAATTCATATTTCTAACACGAGTTCAATATTTTAACTATTCTATCTTCATCTAACTACTCACTCCATTTTATTTTATTTGATGTTTTATCATTTTTTATTTATTTTAATTTTATTATCATTTTATAATATCAATGTAACATAAAATATATTTTTTATTATAGTCTTAACTATTATTAATGCATTTCTTTAATTATTAGTGAAAATTCAAAAGATTTAAAGATGTATTGAAAAGAGTTCTTAAGAATTCTTTTAAATTTTATCTAATTTAATTTTTTTATTATCTTATTTATGAATTATATTTTAATATTTTAAAATATATTATCAATAAATAAAAACAATGTTGTTTTACAATATTTATTATTTATAATAAATAAAATATAATTTGAATATTTTAGAAATCTATTTATACACATTTTAAATTTAATTTATATATTTAAATAAAATATTTATTTATATATAATTTATTGTATTTTTAGTTATATATAATAAAATTTAGACTTAAATATGTTTTTAGTCCTTTAAATTTAGAATAAATTTATTTTTGCTCCATCAAATTTAAAACTGTTGTTTTTAGCTCCAGTAACTTATGAAAATCTTTTTATGGTCTCCCAGATCACCAATAATATATTTGAAAATGACAAATGAAGATAATTATGCAGTATTAGTTATATTTAATATGATATTTTCACTAATAAAAATACCGGTAGGTGTATTTTATGCAAATATATTTGACAAATTCTAACAAAATTTGAGTATAAAAACTAAAATAAGATTCCTTTTGAAATTACAAGACTAAAAAATTGATTTTAAATTTGAGAGACTTAAATTAAATTTAAAACATATTTAAATCTAAAAGTTTAACCTATACATTGTGTCAAGCTGTAACACTGTAAGTTGATAGTGTTGTATTACTCCTAGTTGTATATAATGCTAAGTTGAAATGTTTGTGTTGAAAGGTTTGTGGGTCCGAGGATCCTTTTAGAACTTCAATGGTATTAAGAAAGGGTTTTCTAGGTAGATACCCAGTTTGACCATAGAGAAAACATTATATAAATTTTTTGTTTTGAGTAGAGCCTCATAAACTCTTTCCATTAGCTTTCTAGAGAGAGGATTCTAGAGAAAAGGTATCTGGTCGTGGAAACCTTGTAACAAGTTGTTGAATTCATTATAGAGTCAGTCGTACTTCTTCTACCTTGGAGTAGCTTGGAGTTCTTCAGTTTCACTCCATTATAAGGTAAAGGAAGCTGGAATCTTGGGTTTTGATTGAAACATTAGACTATTCGATGAATAAAAAGTTTATTGCTGATGGAGTTTCTTAAATCTATAGTTGTGGGGATGGATTTATAGGGTTTGCATGTTGAAAACTGGGGTTTTTGATGTTATTGATGAAAGGTTAAAATGTTGATGATTTGTTTGAGTTTTGGTGTTTACATGTTGTCTTTCTTGTAGTTTTTCTTGGTTGCATGAACAAATCTAATAGAGATTATGAGTGTAGATCCTGTTTAGGAGGAAGATTGATGAAGTATAGGTGAGGAACGAAGGGGAATCCATGGAAATGTAAAAGAAAATTTGCACTTAGCGTTACAGCCATGGTTCAACGCTAAAACTATGGGAGAAATTGGCATGACCGAAACTCAACGTTGTAGTTGTGGTTTAATGCTACAGCTATGGGAAAATTGGGATAGCTGAGATTCAGTGCTACAGTCGTGGTTGGGCACTATAGTGGTGGCAAAAGTTGGACTAGCTAAGAGTCAATGCTAGAGTGCTAATTGAGCACTACTATAGTAGAGATAAATGACTATATTTGGTCTTGAGATCTTCATAAAAGTTTTAGCCTTGGATTTTTTTGTCCAATGGCATTGGAATCACCTAAAAAAGAGGTTTAGAACTCCAGTTATGACCTTTTTAGTTAGTAAAGGTCAATCTATCAATATTTAGACAAACGGCTACAATTTTTACAATTTTCAACATTGTAGATGATGGAATTAGAACTTGAGTTCTTCATAAAAGTTGTAGAAATTTTTTTTAGCTTTCATGTGATATAAAGATGAGTTTGATCGAAGTAGTGGAACTCAAATTTTGTTGTGTTATATGGAAGTTGTCATGGTATGCTAATTGATAATTACATGTTGAGAATGATATGTATCAATTCCATTATAGCATATGGTAATATATGATGTCCTAAGTTAATATATGATAAATTGTTGATATGGATGATTATGTATGAGGATGTTTAAAGTTGTTTACGTTGTAATTGAAGTTGTTATGTTAAAACTACTATACATGTCATAAGTTGTGCCTTAAGTTATTCAGTTGTTAAATTATTTGGTTGTTTTTAGTTGATCATCAAGATGTTGTTTCCATTGATGTATGCTTAAAGTTATAAAACTACTTTGATGTTTTAAGTTGTCTTTTAGTTGTTAAAGTAGTAAAGTTGTAATCCATTCTAGTTGTTTAAGTTGATTTATGATGTTTTCTTAAGATGTGAATGTTGTAAAGATGTATGTTGTTTACATTGCTTAAGTTGACATGATGTGAAGTTGAAAGTTGAATGTTGCTTGTTCTTAAAGTTGTTAAGTTGAATGTTGAAAGATGAATAAGTTGTTAAGTTGATAAACTATAGATATATGAGTTAGATACATATCTTAGTTACGATATGTATAAACTAGAGGAAAGTCAAAGATGTTTTCGAACTTTAATATCTCATTGTGTGGATATACGTTGTATTGAATCCTTCAGTAAGTGAGTTGGCTTTTGAATGGGTATGTTGTTTTTCATTGTCTTCTATAGGTTTTATGTGGTATTCCGTGTGTGGGCAAGGTCGAGGCACACATGTATAAAACAACCCATCGAGTAAAGTACCAGGTCGGGGACTTAGTCTCTAACCTAGTATTAGAAGGTTGTAGTATTTGCAGGATAGTCAATGGACTAATCCCATAAATGCCTTATTGTTGTAGATTAATATTGTGATAAACTCATATCCAAATTGTTCTATCCTAACATAGTACCCTACTTCTTTGTTTAAGTAAAACCTGAGAGATCAAATTAAGTTGTCTATACCTAACTTTCTTATGAAGCCTAATGTTATACTATACTTGACCTAGTTAAGATAGGTATAACGTTGTGATTTGGTAAAGACATGTCACTTAAACTACTCACTTATTCTATAAAGGATCTCCTAGTTGAAATGTGTGACAATGCATATGATTGTTGTGTTGAATTGATTGAGTTGTTCATATGTTACATTGAATTGTGAAGAAATGTGTTGTTATGTTGAATCAAGGTTGAATTATGTTGATTTGTGTTGTATACTGTGATTGATGGAAAACTTGTTGGAGAATCCGGTTGATGTGAATCCTCTTCAAGTTCCTCCCTAGATCTTTGGCTCCTTGATTCTTCCTAAGCATTGCTAAGGTCTCCAATGGAGAAGGAGACCTTATTACAACCACCACGGTTTGGTGGAGAACTCTCCCAAGAGACGCCACTCCTTGATGAAGAGATGAGTCTCTTCAATTCTCACCACACTCTTCTATGGAAGGGATAAGAGAATTGGATGAATATCAAAGAGGTTAAAGACTTTTGGAAGAGAGAATTTTCGTGCAAATTATGATCTCACTCAAAAATATCATCCAAAAGTGTTTTACGTTGAAGGAAAAACGAAAATATAGGAGTAGGAAGCTTGGAGAGCAAGCTAGCCTTAACCATGGTTCACTAGGAACCATGGTAAGGTCTAGCTAGCCATCCATGGTCTAGAGGCTTGGAGAGCAAGCTACTCACTTAGCTTGCTTGGTAAGCAAGCTAAGGAGAAGCTTGTGCTTCAAGCTTCTAAGCTTTAGTGTGAACAAGCAATGTGAACACAAATCAAGGTGGGCGGCTCATGGACTTTATTTTACTCCAACCGGCTTTGAAAAATGTTGATTTGGTTTAGTTAGATTCATCCAATGTGAATGAAACCTAGCTAAATCAAATCTATGAAAAATTAGGAGTAAAATGAGTCTAATATGTAAAATTTTACCTAGGCCCATCTTTAAGCCCAATTGCTAGTAACACTCTCTAGCTTGCTAATTACACTCTCTAGCTTGCTAATGCCACTCTCAATCCTACTACTAGAAAAATAAGAAAAGAGTGTATTTCTAGATTAGGTTAAATGGAGTCAAAGTGTCCAAGTAACCTACCCTAGAAACAATATACAATAGCTAATAAAAGGAAATAAAGTGCCTCACAAATACAAAGGCAAAAATACACCTATACAAGTATCTACTATATACAAGGTACAAGAAATCAAACTATACAATGTATGTACAATAGAGACTATGAGACTAAAAAGAGGAATCATACTCAATACTCATATTGAGCATAGGTCTAAGAAGCACCTCCTCTCTAGAAGCCTCCTCTAGCCTCCTAACCATGGACCTAGTTAAAGGCCCAATGGTCTTCAAGTGTGAGCCTCCTTGGATCAACCTTCACCCTTCTTGGTCTTACCTCTTCCAAAGGGATCCTTGGGGATTAGATTTCCATCAGTGATGCTTTGTTGCTGTATTGTCAAAGACGAGATGATGATGTGATATTCCTAGGTCGTGTGTATGTATGTATATATATATATATATATATATATATATATATATATATATATATGAGGGAGTTATAATTACACCGATATAACTTTTACTAAGTGTTACACCGCTCAATAACTTTATATTAATTGTAAATTTTGTAAATTCAACCGTTAGATTAAAAGTTCATATCACTTTATACGTGTATATCAAATTTTGTTAAAATTGAACAACAACTTGAAGATAATCAAAGTGTTCATATTTTAGTGTATTTTGAAATGAATATATTACGTCAATTTTGTTTTATAAAAATAGAGTATCAAATCATCTTGGATTAATATAAAATTTTGTATATATGATCTAAGAGATATGAACTTTCAATCTAACGGTTGGATTTACAAAATTCACATTTAATATAAAAGTTATTGAACAATGTAACACTTAGTAAAAGTTACACCGGTATAATTATAATTCTATATATATATATATATATATATATATGATGTTTCTTTTTCCTAGTTTACCTTTGTATGTTTTTATGTAGTTTGGACTGCGATGATCACATGGTATGTGAGTAAGACAAGGATAGGATTGGAGTGTTATAGTGGAGGCCATACAGTGGCGTATGACTTAAATGGTTTTGATGACTAGCTATTGATGGTAGATTTGTGTAGATATTTATAGCAGTTTGACTAACAATTTAATTATATATTTACATATACATGATTACTATATGTATATTGCACATATTGAAATAGTCGTTTCATCATTATATATATGTAATATTGTACCTATTCTAATATTTGTAAGCATATGATCTTAAACTAATAATTGTACCATTTAGTATAAAAATTATGTCAAGATCGTTACGTAGATGAAATGTTAGTTAGTTATATTTCGTAAGTTTCTATTAAAATCTTAAATGTTTAATAAAATAGAAGATATGGAGTATTATAATTCTGTCTGCAATGGAAGCATGAGATATTCAGTTGCACCAAATTCAGTTCGCCAAGGATTTGCCATCATCTACAAATTACAATGCATGTGTCATCCATTGCTGGTTTCATGGCAATTAAGCACACGAAAAAGTGGTTTATAGTGGTGCGATCAGTATAGATATCTATCCTTTCATATTAAAACTATACATTTAGATATCTATCCCATCACAATCAATTCAAAAGATAATTAATGAAGCAATCTTAACGTGCTTGATATATATTTATTTATTTTTAGTTTTAAGTCTTAGAATTTCCAAAATTAACTCTAACTTTTTTTACTTACATATTATTTTGGGTCATATTATTATATATGATATTTACGTAATTTCAAATTTAAATTTTAGTATCATTATTGTAATTTTATGGATACTTTTTTAAAATAATATTGTATGACAAAAAAACTTCTAATAATGAGTGATTTATTAGGTCAAACAAAATTACTGTTAGAAAAACATTTATATGAGGTTGTAATTTAAATATATTTGACCTAACTGAATAAAAATTAAGTCATAAAATGAAGAATATTATTTAAATTGTATGAATGACATAGTAGGGTAGTATCTGTAGAAGTTATGTCTACGTGGCTCAACAACACGATGGAGTAGTTAACAGAACAGAAGAGTTCGTGCAGAGACATATATGTTTGGCTGGCACGCATGTAAGGGTGTTCGTTCATTAAATTCAACATGTGGTATTTATTCACATCTGCAGACACAATACCTACTTGTCACTGTGATCCTATGCTCATCACAATGGTACCATGAAATTAATTAATAAATGCGTCTTTCAATTTTTTGTTATTATTTAAATAAATATTTTTTATGTTTTAAAATTATTTTTATTTATTGAAACTTTTTATAAATTATTAAAATTAAACTGAAAAAATAGATAAAATATAATAGACCAAAAGATTAAATAGTTACAAGAATAATTTATACACATGAAAAAAGCTATATGTTCAACCTGTATATATTAAAAAACATTGTTCTCTTATGCAAGAATAATTTTAAGAATTTTTTTTTTCTTTGAAAGGATCCGTAAATATTTTTTTTTAATTTTTTTATTCAATTTGACTTTTATTTATTAATTAAATATTAATATTTTAAAAATATCAATACATAAAAATAATTTTGTGATATAATATAAATTATTTATTTATCATAAATTAAAAATATATTTATATAATTTTTAAATATAATTTATATATTGAAACATAATATTTATATATATATATAATTTATTATAAATTTTTATTATATATAATGAATATGCATGTACATTTCACATGTTCAAATACTACAAATTTAATAAAATTGAGAGAGAATTTTTTTAATAGTTACGAAAAACAAATGTGTAAGATTCATATTCAAAGAAAAGAAGAGAAATAATATTAAGAATTAAGAATATCAAAATGAGAGAATAATTAAACTAAAATAAATTAGTGGGAGAAATATTTTTATTATAATTTCTTTTACTACATTGCATCATATTATAAAAATGATTTATAATATAAATGTGTATTATATTTTAAAATGAAAAAAAAAAGTGGGACAGTTTTCTCACTCTTTTATACACAGATCCATCCTTATATATAAATAAATATTTTTAAATACATAAATTATATTTTAAATTTAAGATAATAATTTACCTTAAGAAATAAGTTTATTTTTATTTTAAAAATGACAAGTGATACTATTTTATCTTAATAATGACCAATCCAACAAATAGGAATTATACCTCTATAGAAAGAATAAAAATTAATATTACAGACTTAAAGAATTATTTAAAATAAAATTTTATAGACTTAAAGACTTATTTAAAGAGTGTAAATGAAGTTATAAATAAATATAATAAATATTTTTTAATAAAAAATATGATAAAAAAAGTAAATGATTAATTAACTTCATATATCCATTTGATATTGTGCATAAAAAAAATGCTAAAGATTTATAACCAAAGAAAATTGAACACTGACCCAAGAACTGAAGTTTCATTTCGTCGGCAGGGTGCAATGAAGTCCCTGCAAATTTCTGGCTTAGTGGGGTCATCTCAGACAATTCGGAGTACTTTTTCACATGGAGAGGATAAGGACCTTAAACCCTCCCACCACAACACATCACTTTGCAAGATCTTTTTCGACGTTTCTACGTCGCATATTTTAAAACACAAAAAATTCAAAAAAAAAAAAACAAACAAACAAACCCTAGCTATCACTTAGCAGTTAGCAGACCTAACATGCACCTTAACTCATATTACATGTCATGTCGCTTCATCTTTTACCTCTCACATCAACAACATTATTAGGGTAAGTTGCATATGCGGGTCACAATTGAGAATAAGAAAGGATATTTATCCACATGATCAAAAAGACCCACCTTTCCTATGAAAAATAACCACTACACATACAAAATATTGAGATCACCCTACTATTGAGGTGGCGACCATGAAGAGTAATTTTTACTTTCTAATTGATTTTATAATTTTGAGTTATAATAGTATTAGTATAAAAGAGAAATTTTATGTATGTTATTTTAGATTTTTTACCTTAGAAGAAAGTTCAACGTTAATGTGAGAGATGTAAATTTATGTTGGGTGTTTTAGCCAACGTAAAATTATGTCAGACATTTTCCATGTTCGACATAAAATGGTTGACAGACAAACAAACAAATATTTACAATTCGTGAACATGTCCAAAAAATTTCCAAATGCTTCAATCTAATCGGAGAGATATGCCCGAAATAAAAAAATGGGTTTGCCGCCGTGCATCGTGAATGGAAAACGCCCAAAGGTCTCATACCACTGTCGCCGAAAATCGCTAAAGAAGAAAATAGTGTCAAAACACTTGTGTGCAGGAATAAAACAACATTTTTACACAGAAAGATCAATACACGCATGAATGCGCTAACCTCAATCCATGAAAACGCCTAAATGCTTCAAGCCAATCAGAGAGATAGGTTCAGAATAAAAAATGAGTTTCGCCGCAGTTGTCGTCGTCGCTCATCGTGACCGAAAAACACCCAAAGGTCTCATAACATCGTTGCCAGAAATTGCTAGAGGAAAATCCTAGAGAAAAACAATGAAAAAACACTTGCGCGCACAAAAAAGATGAAGGTGCAAGGGGGAATAAAACAACTTTTACGTCAAGCTAAAAGGGATTTAATGTAAAAATTGAAATCTACGTCGGACTGTACTTCGTATCAGACGTAAATTTTAGTTTTTACATCTGACCCCCTTTGGTCTGACGTAAAAAAGTTTAGATTAATTTTAAAAATCTCACCGCGTATTTTTTACTTTAGATATTTTTATAATTGACGAGAAAACGCTAACATAAAAAACTGATTTTCTACTAGTATTAAATATATAACTATTGTTTTCGAAATAGAATCATAATTTATTCTAATAAATATTATTAAGCTTATTAGACTTATTAGACTATCAATTGTTAGATAGTTATTAGATCATTAACAAAATGTTTAGTATTTTAAATTTTATATTCAAGATATTCAATTTTTGTCATGATTGATTAATAATTTAATTTGTATAATACGATTAAATTAGAGCTGAATTCTTTATATATATATATATATATATATATATATATATATATATAATAAAAACTGTGCATGCATTATTAATTACATGTATATATGATCTGATTGCAATTTTTGGGACTGGATCTTTTTGTCTCTAACGACCCACTAACTTCCCGTGAGGCATGGATATGTGTCTATTAATTTTATGTGCACACTCTTGAGGTCTTGTCAATGGAAATTTCGGATGGGATGGTAAGTTTGAGTTTTTTGTTACCAAATTAATAGGGCTTACCGGCTTAGTTCATGGAAGTCAAGGGTCCTTTGATGAAGCAATATGCTTACAAGAAAGGGAGAACGTATCTTTGGACTAGATTTCGTGGGGTTGTCAGTGTCTATGTTTGGATATATTATCACCAACGCGTGGCACAAATCTTAAATGAAAAGATAAATATTCAAGTATATATGTAAAAGAACTTATGAGTGGTAATTTTGTTGAGTTCTAGGAATCTGGGTTGAGATATATAATAAATAAACATATAAATCTTATTAAATTTCACTCAACTACTTTGGCTGTACACTAGAAATTTATGTAATTTTTAAGAATTTTGCATGCATTACTTTGGGACAGGGTACACGCATTTCTGAAAATACCTATTTCAAACCTTATTTTTTACTTGTTTAATTTTCATCTAAAGGTTTCACTGTCCTTGCGTGAAGAAAGGTAAAAATTCAGATCTCATTACTTTATACTTAATTGTAAGGTGTATACTTCTCATTTTGCTTAGAAATTATGTCGCTCATGCAACTTGTTAATTTTCTTCACCCGCATCTCCACTAAAGTTGTGAGTTTAATTACATTGAGTAAGGATAAGGATAGGGCCAAATGACAAGAGTTATGATTTTGATTTAGGACTGGTACCAAGACACGTGTATAATAAATTATAAAGTCGTTAAAATTTTAAACTGATTTTTTAATTAATAATTATAACTGTACTTCATATGTAAGAAACGTTTAGTAGATGAGAAATTTTTATCATGTTTGAGAATTATAAATCTTAGAAACATTACAAGAAATGTTACATATAGTGACATACAAAAAGTATTATTATATACAATTAATATATGTAATTAAGTATAAATTTATTTAACATATAGTTACATACAATTCTAGTATTAATTTTGAATAAAATTTAACAACATATATTGTGTATCATTAGAACGTATACCTATACTTTTAAAAAATTATACCAACATATATTATATTTATAGTATAAATAAAATTAATTTTTAATGACATGCATTGTGTCACTATATGGTGATATGACAATTTTTTTAGTGAAATTATGATTCTTAACTAGGAATGATTAAATTTGTTTGATTGGTCACAAATATATTTTATGCAATGTTTATAAATGTTACTTGAAAATTATAGATTTTTACTTCATTAATTAAACAAATTAAGGTAGCACATTATTTTTATTACACTAGAACATTCCATTTATCTCATACATGTTAAACACTTACACCATGAGAATAATTTGGTGTGAAACTTATATATATAAAAAAATCACATTGAAGCATGTTTTTAGAAATATTATTTTTTAGATGATAAACTAAACATAAAAAAAACTAACATTTTTAACTTCAAATTTTTAAGGAAATAAAAATACTTTGCATATCACATGTTCCTTATATTAGAGCTGTCAAAATGGGTCATCCAGTCTAGTTCGGCCCAACTCACTATGGACCAGTGGATTAAATAGGATGACTCATTTAATTTTTAAAAAATTAAATATCTAGCCAATCATAATTTTTTTATATATTATAATGTGCATCCAAAAGGTCCAAAATTAAATGTTCTTAGATTACTAATTAATCTATGCAAAAACTCATTCAAATCAAAACAATGGGCAAATATAGGAATCATGTAAGTGGGTTATGGGGATTTTGATTTTTTTTTGAGTGAGATGTGAGTGGACTGGTTGGGGTCTGATTTTTTTTTTATTGAGCTCATGAGTCAGTGCAACTTACCGCAGATTCGATTCAAAAATTTAACTCAAATGAGTCGAGTTCTTAATAGGTCGAATTCAATTTTTCTTGTACCAAAATTTATAATTCTTTTTTAGTTTAATCTATCTTAAATTCATAGTGAGTCAGATTCATTGATTAATTATGGGCTGTTCTATTTATAGTATTTGACAAATTTGTGGAGATAAATTTATATAATTATCATTACTATTCAATAAGGTTTAAAATAGAAACACATGCATGCAGTTTTAACCAAGGAAACACATTAATAGTAAGGAAAATAAAAGGCAAAAATCCTATTTTGGTCCCTTATATTAATTATTTGTTTCAATTTAGTCCCACTTTTATTTTTGGTCTCAATTTGGTTCTAAACTAATTAATTTGTTTCAATTTAGTCCCAAATTAATAATTGGTTTCAATGTGGGACTTCCGTCCAAATTATTTAAACGGAATTAACTTTTGGCCACGTGGATGCCACGTAGATGCATACGTGGATGTCACGTAGATGTCACGTGGATGACAATTTTTTTGAAAATACCTGGACCCAGAACGGGACGTTCTGGTTTCACTTTTGGTGTGTTAATTTTGCAACTGAAACGGGCCGTTCCAGATGCAAAAATTAACACACCACCAGTGCAGCAGAACGGGCCGTTCTGGTTTCAGAACGGGCCGTTCTGGATTCAGAACGGCCCGTTCCAAAAACTGAGAATATAATATGTTTTTAATCGCTCAAGTATTATAATTATGCAATTTTGATCCGTAAGGTTTTAATTGAGTAATTTCAGTCCTTAAAAGATTACAGTTGTGTAATTTTAGTCTCACAATTTTTAATTGAACAATTTTAATCTCTCAAATATCATAATTGTGCAATTTTAGTCTTTCTCATTAAAAATTTAATAATTTTAAAATTTTAATATATATATATATAATGTTTTAAAACTATATAATTGTTTGCTTATTTAAATTAACGTATATTATAATTTTTTTAATGTATCAAATCATATATATTTGTTATTACTAAATAAATAAAATTTATATATTATTAGTATTTTAATATTATTGATAAATTAATATCAATAATATTTTTACTATATTTATAAATAAACTAATAATTTGATAAATATAACTTAATATATATTAATATACTTTTACAAAAGTATAAATATATAAGATCTATAATGTACTTATATTTTTGTAAAAGTATATTAATATATAACAAGTTATATTTATCAAATTATTAGTTTATCTATAAATATATTAATAATATTATTGATATAATATCGAAAACTATAATATACGTTAATTTGAATAGATAAATAATTGTTTAATTTTAAAACATTATATATATATATATTAAAATTATTAATTTTTAATGGGAGAAACTAAAATCGTACTATTATGATATTCGAGGGACTAAAATTGTTCAATTAAAAATTGAAGGACCAAAATTGCACAATTGCAATTCTTTAAGGACTAAAATTACCCAATTAAAATCTTGGGGATCAAAACTGCACAATTGTAATACTTGAGGGATAAAAAATGCAATTAAACCAATATTATTTATTAATTTTATTAAAAAATATAATAATTTTGAAAAATATTTTTTTATGGTAAAAATTTTAAAATTACTTATTTTTATAAAATACAATTGTCTTATAAATAGAGTAATAAATTTTTCTTTTTCTCTTTCTGTTTGAAGAAATATTTAAGTATCACTTTATAATATTTTGCAACTTATTTAAAATTAGAGGAATAAAATGATAAAAATTAATAAGATAAACATAATAAAATAAAATATAAAAAATAATATTAATATATTTATTTTATTAGATATAACAACATAATTAAAATAATTAATAATATATATTTTATTAAATTATTAATATTTTATATATAAAAAAAGGATGAAACCGGAACGGCCCGTTCTGAAACCGGAACGGGCCGTTCTGGTTGCACTTTTGGTGTGTTAATTTTGCATCTAGAACGGGTCGTTCCGGGTGCGAAATTAACGCACCAAAAGTGCAACTAGAACGGCCCGTTCTGAAACCGTTCTGGTTTCAGAACGGGCCGTTCTGGGTCCAAGTGTTTTCAAAAAAAATGTCATCCACGTGGCATCTACGTATGTATTTACGTGGCATCCACGTGACCAAAAGTTAACTCCATTTAAATAATTTGGACAGAAGTCCTAAATTGAAATTAATTAATTAATTTGGGACTAAATTAAAACTAATTAATTAATTTGGGATTAAATTGAAATCAAAAATAAAAGTAGAACTAAATTAAAATAAACAATTAATATAAGCAACAAAATAAGATTTTATCCAAAATAAAATGAAAAGGAGAAAGGAGAATACACTATAGAGGTTAAATTTGTACGAGTCGTATGAGAATGAAAGTTGTAGTGGAGTCTGGAGACAACAGATGTGATGGGACTTGGGAGAGCAAAAGCGCGTATGACGTATATGTGAAGAAATATCCATATGTACAAAACTGAAGGGGTTCTTAATTCTTATTGGTAACACACTTCCACAAAATTATTATGTGGTCTTAAATATACGATTTTAACTAATTTTTACATTATAACTAATCGAGTATTAATATTATTAATATATATATAATGACAGATCAATAAATTTTAGATAGCAGGAATAATACTTATTCATATATTTATAGTATTAAAAATTTTACATATAATTTTTAAAAGTAAAAATATATATCATAATTATTTTTTTTAAGTTTTATATCTATGATTACAATTAAAGATGAAAATAAATTAGGTTAGACTAGATTTTATCATAATTTAATAGGTTTGAACCTAATTTTCTTTAAAAATATATATTTTAAGTATGACTTATTTATCTATCATAAATATATATTAAATTTTATAAAAATCAAGTTTAATTTATTTATGATATAAACATGTTTTTAATATCTAATATATATTTTTAGATAATAATTTATTTTAAAATATATTTTATAATAACAATTCTAAATGGAATATAAATCTTCCAATTTTCTTATTTTAATTTTTTTTAATCAACGTATATAATTCTATTATTTTGATTTTTTAATCAATGTATATAATAAATCGAAAATACAAAAGGTAAATATGCATACTGCAAATTTTATTTTATCAAAAATTAATTTTTTTTAATATATTATATTAAATATGTGAGTATTAAGATTATATATATATATATATATATATATATTATAATTAAACTTTTAAAAAAAATTTATTATTAAGAAGTATTCTTTATCGCATAAAAGAATTAATCTTTTTTAAAAGTTTGACAGACATCAAATAAATAAATATCTTCTCTAAATCTATATTTTATACATATGATAATTTAAATATATATTTATTTTATTAGATTATAATTTTTATTTTTTAAAATATATTATTTTTTTGAATAAAAAATATGTATGTGTCAAATGTGCTCAAACTCAAAACATAAAGTAGGAAAATACATCAATACAAATACAAACTTCTTACACATAAAATTCATAATTATTGAAACATTCAATACAACATATTCTACATAGAACTTAAATTTTTTTTGAGAAAAAGGTTTAATTTCCTTATTTTTCTCGAGATGGGTTTTCTCAAGGTTTAATTGAGTAGATTTCTATAATTAGATTACAAGGTGTTGGGATATAAATAAGTCCCACATCAATAAAATAAGACAAGAAATAACAACTTATATAGCACAAACATACTTTAATGATATAGAGGTCTTTTAAGTAGGGGTGGCAAAACGGGCCAGCCCGCCCCGCCAATGGCCCGCCAAAAACGGGCCGGGCCGGGCTAGCCCGCCAATGAAAAACAGGCTGAAAATGCTGGCCCGCCCCGCCTAAGGATGGGTTGGCGGGCCGGCAGGCCAGCCCGTATACCCAAAAAATATTTAAAAAAAATGGAAAAAAAAATATTTTATGTTTAAATAAAAAAAATGAAAAAAAAAATTATAAAAAAAGGAACCATTGCTTGTTACCATAAGCATAAGTACCCGGAGGAATGGTATGCTCTTCGGTGGCTGCGGCTGGAATGGAATTCATTTACGTTTTGGCTGTTGGCTGAAATTGGTTTAGGATTTGGCTCTTTGGTGGCTGCAAATGGGCTCTATTGGGCCTGATTTTTTTTTTTTTTTTTTTATATTAAGCCTATTATTTATACTAGCCCAATCACTAAATCAATAAATTACCTATGCGAACTTGGCGGGTTGGGACGGGCCAGCCCGCTATTTGGCCCGCCGGGTTGGCGAGCTTGGCGGGTTGGCGGGCTGAAATGATGGGCCCGGCCCGCCAATTTTTGGCGGGCCAGTGGGCCGGCCCGCGGGCCACGGCCCATTTTGCCATCCCTACTTTTAAGTGATGATAAAAAATAAAATCATGAGAATTTAACCCAAAATAAACAATATTTCATCATTGTATCATAAAAATAACCCATCACAAGGTTATCATGAAAGCGTTAATCTTATATTTGGTGATTTTGTGTTTGTTGCGTGATATTGTGTGTTTTCTAAGTGTTTGCAAACTTCTGTTTAAAATAGTTGAAAACTTCCAATCGGCGGATTAATGATGACTAGATGTAAATTACAATTGTAGTAATTCAGTCAATATAAATATTGGTGTCTCTTTCTGTATATGTATCTCTCTCATATTAATTATGTTCATAATTAAACTTTAGTATTTTTTTTTAGGTTCGTTCATGGAGTATTCACAGTCGATAACAGTAATTAATTTCTTTGCTACATTGGAAGCACCTTAAAAAATAAGATAACTGACCTCAAAATTTAACCCAACATACACATAATTGCTCATGTGTTTATCATATCATTTTGCATATTAGGATCCATTTAAGAAAATCCCATTTACGTCTCACTGGGGAAATCCACCGAAACAAAAAAAAATGATTTGTTTTGAAAAATTTGTTAAAAGATTTAATGGGACCTTAATATTTGTTTTGACTAAAACTATTTTACGATGTTCAAGTGGAATTGTCATCCCTATAATCATCTTTTAAGTTTTAAATAGAACAATAGCCGATAAATACTAATATATATATATATATATATATATATATATATATATATATATATATATATATATATTGTTTAAATATTTTTCAATCTCTCAAATTTAAGATAAATTTATTTTTGGTCCCTCAAATTTAAAATCTTTGTTTTTAGTTAGTTCTTATAATTTTTAAAAATCTTATTTTAATTCCTCAGATCACCAATAATATATATGAAAGTAACAAATTAAGACGGTTATACAATATTAATTAGATTTAATGTGATATTTTCACTAACAAGAGCATCAATAGGTAGATTTTATGCAATAATATTGATATATTTCTTTTAAAAAAATTGAATATAAGGACTAAAATAAGATTTTTTGAAATTATAGGGACTAAAAACATTAATTTTAAATTTGAGGGACCAAAAATAAATTTATCCTAAATTTGAGGGATTAAAAACATATTTAAGCGTATATGTATATATATATATATATATATATATAGAGAGAGAGAGAGAGAGAGAGAGAGAGAGAGAGAAAGAGAGAGATAGATAGAGAAAGAGGAGGAGAATTCCATTTATCCCAAGAATGAATCTACCTAAATTTACTTCACTTAATAACATATATTTTATTTCAAATTTCAATGATCTAATTATTAAATTAAAATTTTTTAATATATAGATTAAGTTGATAATTTTTTAAAAATTTTAAAAATTATTTAATATTCCGTTTCATTAATTCAAATTGAGAAATAATCATAAAAATATTTTATACGTTGATTTGAATTAATGAAACAAAGTATCAAATAGTTTTCAAAATTTTTAAAAATTTGGAAACTAGGTATGTATTGAAACATTTTAATTTAATAATTAAATCATTGAAATTTGATATAAATCATTAATTATTGAGTGAAGTAAATATAGGTAGATTTACTCTCTTACAGTAAGTAGATTTCTCATCTCTCTATATATTTCATTTATATATATATATATTAGGGATGGAAATGGAGTTTCATGGGGCGGGTAATAGTAAACTCGTCCACGCCCTGCTGGATGAAAATTAACCCCATACCCACCCCATATCCGCGCGGGTATCCATTAAGCGGATATCCATGAATTTCTTAAATACTCACGGATATTCATGGATATTTATAAACTTTTTAAGAAATTGAAAAAATTATATTACAAATAATTTTAAGTTTATATTTAATGTCATTGAAATATTAAAAAAAATTCAATTTTAATTTTAAACTTGTATTTAATGTTAATTTTGTTGAAATAATAATAAAAATGCAAGATAATCAATAACTTAAAATACATCAATCTCACAAGTAAGTGAAAGTCTCATTCACAAAGATGAGAGAGTGTAGTTTTAGGATTATGTGGTACAAGGATAATTAGGATATTTAAGAAATATTATTAAACGGGTACCGCGGGTATGAATATCATCATACCCACCCCGTCCCATTTATAAATGGGTAAAAAATTATCTGTCCTTATTATCCGCAGGTACTGAATTAGTCTATCCATTTATTATTCGTAGCGAATTTTACCTGCAAATACCCACGGGTGCGGGTATTTTTGCCATCTCTAATATATATATATATATATATATATATATATATATATATAATTTCTTTCATTTCTTATATTTGATCTTGACCAGTTAGAGTAATTCAAATAATAACTTAAGCACATTTTATAAAGGTAAAAAATCAAATCTACCGAATTATATACTAATCAACTAGTATAACACTCACGTAAATATGGCTTGTTGAAGACCATTCAAATTTCAAATTAACCACAAATGCATATTAGCTGTGTAACAAACTAGACACTTTAAGGCACCAAAAAGATTAAAGGACACATCCAAATTTATAAAAAAAATGGAAATAATATATGACATGTGAGGCTTTCTACACCACGCATAAAGGTTTAACATACAGAAAGAAATAAAAATAAACAAAAAAAACCCTGCCATATGAATAAATAATACTCGAAAAGAATGGGTGCACGATATTAGAAAATACATCACATATTATTGTACTTTAATCATTAGAAAGTGAAAATTGAGACAATTTAAGATTTAACTAAAAAATAAAAACTCAACAGGAGGAAAAACTTTGACTACATTGCATGATTTTTTATGTTACACTAGTGGAAAAAAGGCTTTTAAAATCGGTTATTTTGGACTTTTAAAATCGGTTATGGAACCGATCTTAAAAGAGCCGATTTTGAAAAGGTAGACTTTTAAGATCGGTTATCAACCGATTTTAAAAGTAGACTTTTAAGATCGGTTGATTTATAACCGATCTTAAAAGTCTTGACTTCTAAAATCGGTTGTTATATAACCGATTTTAAAAGTCTTGACTTTTAAGATCGGTTATGATTTTAACCGATCTTAAAAGTCAAGACTTTTAAAATCGGTTATGTAACAACCGATTTTAAAAGTCAATTGAAATAAAAAAAAATTAATATTATCTATCACAAATTAAATTTGTATGCAAGTAACTGAGTTCATAAATCTATCACAAATTAAATTTGTATGCAAGCAACTGAGTTTAAACACTGATATATTATTATCATATACACTCTAAATCAATAGTTCATCATTAACATGAATATCTTATCTGAAATCCTTCTAGATTTTAAACCCAAAAAAGAGTGAAATTAAGAAACCTTAAGTCAAATCTCAAAATACTCAAAGCAAGCACAATAAAAACCAAAAGTTTCACAAATCATAGAAGAAACAATCAATGTGACAGCAATACTATCGAAAATTCAATGGCATAAATTAGAATTCTAAAATACATAATCAGAGCTGACAGTTAGGTAAAATGAAATTCATCTTGCATTAATCACTTGCAATAGAATTAGAAGTGTTGGCAAAATACAGGATATGTAATATAACAATCATAATAAAAAAAACCAAGATTACATCAATCAACGCAACTCCCAGCCTAAACTTGTGTAAGCCTTTTCTGCCAATTCCCAGGACCCTTTTGCACAATATAAAATTCAAGAAATGCATAGGTTCAAGCAAACACAAGTATAACCTGATGCACAATCAACGCCAAATACAACAACTATTTTCCCTGCGTGAGCCTCTTGAATGTCCTGCAGATTGCGAGAGAAAACCCAATTAGAAGTATGTTATAAGATGAAAGAGAATAACTGAATATATTAAAATTCTTCAGAATGTATTTAGCCATAGAACAAAACCTTACCAGTTTTCTATTCAACAAAAATAATAACACAACCTACCCAAGTACCTTATTATACCTCTTACTCCCTTCAAAAAATAAAAAATAAAATTAAAATAACACTAATTGGAAAATTTTTATATAGAAAAGGGAAGTTTCACCATATACAGCTCAATACTTTTATTCAAAATTTGGTGTTTATTTCTTGATCCCAACATATACACTATCTTTCAATTAATAAAAGAAAAACACAATTTTTCCCATCCCTTAGACCCTTACCCACAAATAGGTAAGATACAATTTTCATTTGCATTAAGAACAATTATGAAGTCAGTAATAGGGGATTACGTGAATGGGGGATGTAAACCATCAATTTTGCACATAATAGAAGTATTTAAACCAGCCGAACAAGATCATGTATAAACAAAATAAGATATTTAAATAATGGTAATGTTAATCACCTGTTTAGTGGCACCGTCACGAATTTAATTCTGCATGGCATAATATTGAGGAGCCAGCTCGGTTAACCATAGGCAATCAACTCTGGTTAAATTTCGGCATACTTGTTATTAGTTTGGACCAATTCATTATATATCACGCACTCTGGTTTTTGCCGGAATAATACAGAAGAAGGGTGGATCTGCACCACCTGACCACTTGCCAAAGCCCTGTCATGTAACTAAGAAATAAGAGTCTCTTTTTATAGCAAAGCATTATATGATAAAATTATATATGCAGGTAAGGATTCCAATTAGTGAGTCAAAATACCAATAAAGAAATTCAAAACTAACAGTGGAATTTGAGCTTATAACAGAGGGAAAAGAAAGCAAGCTATAGAGACGGATCAACACAAGAATTTCTAGGTTGAATTAGATACTTGTATGTCCCCTCTGGTTGCTTTACAACTGCATTAAGGAATGAATATTTAACAAAAAGATCAAAATTATGAATCTTATAAAATTAAGAAATTAAAATTGCAGAATTAAAATTTGGCAAACCAAAATTGCAAATTGAATATCATGCGAAACTAAAGCATAATTTAATATAATTTTATAATATAAGTAGTATTAAATCACAATTGAATCCTATCAAATTTTAACATCCTTTATAAAAAAAACCTTGATCGTGCTGATGAAATACCACAAAATAAAACTTATTTATATTATTTAAAGGTTTTTCTTAAATACTACCTGACTTTATTATGAATATAGTTATCTTTTAAAATCTTAATAATACACCCTAAAACAGTACAACTCATTTTGGATAGAAACTCACATATTTTTTTATATCTTATCCTGCAATGAAGTCATGCGCAATCCTAACAAAGTTAACCCTTATTAATTATTACCTTAATCCTTACTAATGAAGATACATCATAGATGCATGTTTTCAATTGTTGCAAGTCAGAAGCCAACGAATAGGACAAAGAATTGTCATTGTCCACTACATATATTTTTAAAGAGAAAACAGTAAAACACTCTTAACCCCCGAATTCAGCCAGAAAATCAAAGGCATCCAGCTTCCTAAAACCACACAAGAACCAAACAGTAAAACACTAACAATTCTAACCAAGAGCTTACCTATCAATTTGTGTCATGTATGTGGTCTAACAAACTACTGAGAACGAACGCAAGTGGGTATGTCAAAAGAATTTGTTGTGAACATTTCAATAATAAAAATGAATGGGCCCCATGAATCACAATTTGTCGCCCTCCTTGTTTAGAACCTGCATCAAACAGTTAGTGGGCAAACCTAATCTGCATAGCCAACAACATCCCCAACACATACATGCAGTTATACGCCACATAGAGCCTCAACGAGTACCTCCCCGTGACCAGCAGCTCCAACACATAAAGCGGCACCATGTAGAAATAAGCGATGAGCGCGGCGGCGACGAGGCTGGCGCAGGAGTCCCAAACCTCCTTGGCGAAGAAGTAAGCGACGAGGGTGGTGTTGGAGGCGAAGAAGGGGGCGGTGAGGACGCAGACCTCGCGGATGTGGACGGCGAGGCGGAGGAGGGAGTGAATGCCGGCGGCGGTGAGCATGAGGCCGGGGTAGAGGGTGCCGCCGACGATGCGGCCGAGGGGTTCCAGGACTCGGAGTCGAACCAGTTCCAGAACTCGGAGAAGCCATGGCGCGTGAAAAAAGAAGCGTGGTGCGGTAGTTGAAGTAGGGGTCGAACTCGTGGATCATGGACTCGTAGCGGAGGACGCTGAAGAGGCGCGTGACGAAGGCGAGGAGGTAGATAGGGAGAGCGTGGCGACGCGGATTAGGAGCTCTTGCTGCTTGGTTTTGAGTTTCAGGGTTTTGGGGAGGGAGAAGGAGTTGAGGAGATCTTGCGCCATTGGAGAGACTACCATTGTTGAGATTGATTGCTTTAGGGTTTCACAATTTGCAAGGTTTTAGTGAAAGTCATCGTGAATGGGTAGAAACCCTAAGCACGAATGAAGGAAAGGGAACATAGGATATTTAAGATCGGTTATCCTGGAACCGATTTTGTATGTTGGATACAAAATCGGTTCCTTTATAACCGATCTTAAAAGTAGTAAAAAAGACATGATTTAAAATCAGTTAAAATGTAACTGATTTTAAAAATATTTTTTAAATCGGTTATATTTGAACCGATTTTAAATGTATAATTTTTAAGATCGGTCATAAAATAACCGATCTTAAAAGTACTTTTAAGATCGGTTAAATTTGAACCGATCTTAAAAATGTTCATATTATTTACAAAATTGCCACCGCGTCACTTTTAAGATCGGTTACCTTGTAACCGATCTTAAAACTCCGATTTTAAATCCAATTTTTGCACTAGTGTTAAAATATAACCCAGTAACCAAAATAATAAAAAATGTGGAGCAGGAGGGTACAAACCCGCAAAGTTAGCTTGCATATGATGTGAGAAACTAGGAATCTCGATTGGAGAGGGTTCCATGTAATTTTCATTATGAGTGAGCCACACCCTGGCTTTGACCAACAACATAACCGGCCCAACACATAATTAAACTTACAGCAAATATTAAAATGAAGTTTTTTTTTTTATAAATAATAATAATATCTTTTAATAAAAAAATAAAAAAACATTAAATATGAACTTTAAAAAATAATTATATTCATATATATTTTTTAGAGATAGACTTTTGAATTACAGGTCCAATAAAAAATGACTTTTGAATTATAGGCTTAAAAAATATATAAATATTAATATAAAATATTTTTTTAAGGGAGTATGAAGTAAGGGCCTTGCTGGTCATACTTGGGCCAACCTTGCCAAGATGTTTATAACACCCCATTTTTCATAAAATATAATATAAGTAATTTATTAATACTTGTGGTATTCTTATTTTATTAATGTTATTAAATATTTATTTAATTATTTAATATATTTTAGAATATAATATATGATGTTTTATTAAAGGTTATTATAATAAGTTATATTTGAAGGGAAGAGTATTTGTAACTATAGTTAATTCTTTTAATTATGAAATTAAAGAAAGGTCAAGGTTTTAAAAGGAATGGTTTTTGATCAATTTTTATGTTCCTTTATTTTTCACGTATGCGTTCGTGCTTTAAAGCTTAAAGAATAGGAGTAAGAAGGAAATCATCCTGAAGTTGTGCACCCATCGTCTATAACTTATCCAGGTAAAGGAGAGTAAGAAATCTTGTTTTGAGTATGAATTTGTATGCTAGGTAGTAGGATTGATCCCCAATCTTGTGTTGTATACTTATGTATAAGGGGTTTCCCCTAATACTTCTATCTTTCTCCTTGTTCTTCTTACTCATAGTTAATGATATGAATTGTTTGAATGCATGATTAATTTTGTTTTGGATGGTAATTGTGTGATCTAAGGTCCTTATGGGTTCTCATGAGAAACCCTAAGGGAACTTGATATGATTTTGAGTAAAGATATTGGTTGTATATGTAAATTGAGTGATATTGAATGTTAATTGCTTGTTATAGTACATGTTTACCGATTAAATTGAGGCTAAGAGCAAAGTTTGTTCTTGGGATTTCTCACGTTGGGTGTGGGATGACCCTCGTCGGGAGCAGAAGCTTTAGGAGTTCCCTGTGACACTTTCGACAGGCATGAGTTGAATCATGTTGCGACATGGATACTCTAGAGAGCTCTTGGTGGTGTTCTTGTCGAACATGAGCTCAGCCACACTAGATGTGGTTGTCGAACACAATACGTGTGTTGTCGGGCGTCGTTCTATTTGTCATTCTTCTATTATTCTTCTGTTTAATCCAATGTTTTAACTCTTGTAATGTGTGGATGTGAAATTACGGAACCATGTGAATATAATACATAAAGTCTAATTGACATGCATCATGTACATAAAAAATGTTTTTTGTATGGGTATGATATGGAATATACCGCTAGCACTACAAGAAAAATGTAAATTTCCAACGGAAAATTTCCGATGGATATGGATCCGTCAAAAATTTCTGACGAATTTATATTTCTGTCAGAAATTTCTGACAGAATTTTCCGTCAAAAATTTTCTGTCAGAAATTTCTGACGAAAATATAAATCCGTCAGAAATTTTCGACAGAAACTTTCTGACGGAAAATTTCGTCAGAAATTTCTGACAGAAAAATAAATCCATCGGAAATTTCTGCCGGAAAATTTCCGAAGAAATATTCGTCGGAAATTTTTGACGGATTTATTCCGTCGAAAATTTCGGACGGAATTTTCCGTCGAAAATCTTATTTTTAATTATTATTTTTAATTTCTTTTTTTAATTTCTTATTTTTAATTTTATTTTTAATTTCTTATATATATTTGTAGTATTAAAAATTTTATATATCTTTTAAAGGTATAAATATATATTATAATTATTTATTACAAGTTTTTTATATCTACGATTAGTATTAAAGATGAAAATAAATTAGGTCATACTATATTTTATTATACTAATAGTTAGATTTACCAAATTCACATTTAATATAAAGTTATTGAGCGGTGTAATACTTTGTAAAAGTCACATTTAATATATGTATATATATATATAGACACACACACACACACACACACACACACACACACATATATATATATATATATATATATATATATATATATATATGAGGGGGATTATAATTACAATGGTATAAATTTTACTAAGTGTTACACCGCTCAATAACTTTATATTAAATGTAAATTTTGTAAATTCAACCGTTAAATTGAAAATCTTTTACTCTTAAATCATATATATATATAGACACACACACACACACACATATATATATATATATGAGGGGGGTTATAATTACAATGGTATAAATTTTACTAAGTGTTACACCGCTCAATAACTTTATATTAAATGTGAATTTTATAAATTCAACCGTTAAATTGAAAATCTTTTACTCTTAAATCATATATACAAAATGTTATATTAATCGAAGATGATTTCTTATAAAACAAAATTAAATCTGTCAAAAAATTTATATTTTCGATGAGAAAATTTTTGTAGGAAAAGTTATATTATTGATAGAATATTTCAAACAAATTTATATTTGTCGAAAATGTAAGAACTGGTTTTAAATTTGATATGAAAATATTATGATATAATTAGATAAGATTTTAAGTTAGTATTTTATTAATGGTTGATAATTAAAAAATAAAACATGGATAAATAAATTATTTTGAATTTTATATGTTTGATTTAAGATAACTTATAAAATAACTCTTGGTAAAGTTACTCCGCTCAATAACTCATGGTGTGTGTTGAATTTCATCGATCCAATTAATTGTTAAATTAAAAGTTATTAAATTTTACTAATAATTAATATAAAAAAATTAATTAGTTTTGGAATAAATTATTTTCTAATTAACAATATAATTGAAATATTAATTATTTTAAATTATTTAACTAAAATCTTATTGACAATTTACTATATGATCTTAATATTTTTGTATAACTAATATCTGGTTTTAAATTTGATATGAAAATATTATATATAATTAGATAAGATTTTATGTTAGTATTTTATTAATAGTTGTTAATTAGAAAAAAAAATAAGGATAGATACATTTTTTGAATTTTATATGTTTGATTAAAGGTAAATAAATATATTAAATTAATTAATAATTTATTTAAAATATTAAAATTTAATTTATAAGTATGTAATAAATAAATATTTATAATTTTATAAATTATATTATCATTATAAATTATAAAATTAAATAATTTAAATTATAATTTTAAATAAAAATAAGTAGATGTTAATTATAAAAATAAGTACATATAAATAAAGAATAATTAAATATATTATTATTATTATTTGTAATATAAAATTATTATATATTATTATTATAGTACAAATATGATATTGTATATTTGAGGATGACTTAAATGAATTAATTTGTACAAGTTATACTGACAACATACATAGACATTTCGGTAGCTTACTCATCAGAACTTCACAGTTAAGCGTGGTTGACCTGGAGTAGTACTGGGATGGGTGACCTTCTGGGAAGTCTCCAAGAAATTGCACAAGTAAGGATAAAACACGCTAAACAGTAAAATTAAAAAAAAAATTATAATTTCTGTCGAAAATTTTGACAGTAATTTCTGACGGATTTTTCCGTCAGAAATTTTTGACAGATATTTCTGACGGATATTTCCGTCAGAATTTTCCGTCGAAAAATTTCGTCGGAAAAATTATTTCTGACAGATTTTTTTTCCGATGCCACTTTTTTCGACAGATTAAAATCCGTTGAAAATCCATCGAAAAAGAAAAATCCGTCGAAAATTTACCTATTTTCGTCGGAAATCAACATTTTTCTTGTAGTGTAGGTAAGGTCCCTTGTGTAAAAGCTTGAGAATTAACCTTGGGGATAACTCGGTTTGAAAGTTCTAGTCATACCCTCGTGAACATGAGATGTATCTTGCACGGCTTAGTTATCTCGACCAAACCCTGATAGGATATCCTTCTAGCGAGAATGTTTAGAGGGTGTGATCTGTCATGTATTCCTATACTACTCTAGTGTGTTGTTGGTGACAATGCACAAATGTAATGTTTTTAATGATGTCACATGTAGCATGTAGTTTGTGTCCGTTGCATGCATTATAATTTTATCTATTGTTGTTTATTATGCTATGAATGAGTTAAGTGTGATGATGATAGACTATGGCCAAGGCCAAGGAATCCAAGAGGTGATGCATTGAAGGAACCAAGAGGAATGGGATGATGGACCATGGGCCAAGGGCCCAATCACTAGAGCTATGGCCACCTTGAAGACTAGTGGATACCTTGAAGACCAGTGGGCTTTCCAAACCCAAGGTACTCTTCAATTTGGACCACTCTATCATGAAGAGAAGACATAGTTCTAGTTGTAAATATCTTGTACATAATTCTCTTGTATAGGTTTATTTTTGCCTTTGTATTTGTGAGGTACTCTAGTTTCTTTTATTAGTCATTGTATATTGATTCTAGGGTGGGTTACTTGGAGAGTTTGACTTCATTTAATCTCCTTTGTTGATACACTCATTTTCTATTTTTTCAGTAGTAAAAGTGGGTGGCATTTAGCAATGCTTGAGGGTGTGACTAGTAATTGGGCCAGAATTGGGCCTAGGAAAAATTTTACATATTGGACTCATTTTACTCCTAATTTTTCATAGATTTGATTTAGCTAGGTTTCATCATCATTGGATGAACCTAACTAAACCAAATCAAACATTTTTGAAAATAATTCATGGAGTCAAAATGACCAAGGTCGCCTACATAAGCTACCTACTTCTATAACTAGCTTGGATGGTCAAGACAACCAAACCATGGTTCACTTGAACCATGGTTAAGGTTAGCCTGCTACATAAGCTACCTACTTCTATAAATTTGTAAACCTTTCATTTTCCCTCATTTTGGATATGAATGAAATAAGAATTTCTAAAAGAATTCTCTCTTCTCAAAGTCTCAAAACCGTGGAGAATAAGTTCTCCCTAGTTCCTTCACAAAGGTTTCCACCTTTGTGCCTTGGACCCTCCATCTTCTACTTCTTCAAGGAGTAACCGCACACTCCTTAGTGCTTCTTCACCATTGGAGCTTCTTTAAAGGTGATTCTTCATCATTGGCGTGTCTAACCTCAAAAGAAGAAAGGGATTGAAGGTGTAACTTCAAGAAACATCAACCATCTCCAAGTAGTTCCATCAGATGATCATGTGTAAAACTGTGATAATAGCATGTTGTATGTGTCGTTTGTATTTGGTTAGTCGATTTGCATTCTTACACCGTAAGTCAGAGTGAGATGTTTCTTCTTTTCTTTGTGTTGTTTCCTTGTGATTGTTATAGGTGATCATCAACATAGAGGATGTTGGTGATGAGGCCTAATCTTCAATGTTGGGTTGCTTTAATAAGACATGTGACATCGGGAAATAGTTAAGATTTGATTCCTATTATTTAAATTGAGTAGTTGGATTTTAATTCCTTTGTAATTCTATTAGTTCTGTTAAGTCTAGTTTATGTTAATAATATTGTAATCCTTTCTATTTGTATGAATTTTGAGTTCATTTATTATATCGAGGTTATTCAATTTTATATTATTTATATAGTATGGTATGCGGATAAGGGGTGTTACGATGTTGACTTTAACACATGGTATTTACATAATCGATTAGTTTATGTTTCTATTTGGTTAATTAGTTAGTTAGGACCCTATATGTATGAGATGCATTGTGTGTGTTGACATGACAAAACTAGCAGATGCAATGTGTGAGAGATTTAGGTGATCGTCTAGTCATTATCTGATATGTAATTCTCACATACTTTGAAATCGATATAGTTAATTAATCTTTTTAATTCATTTTATGTTTCTTGTTTCTTGTTTCTATGTCGTGTGTTTTAGTCAATCTTACACAACACAAGAATTGGAGGAATTGCATAAAATTGACTAGAAAAATTATTATTTGTAACATTGATTAGAGAAGTTATACTTTTTTCATACAAAGGGTCAAAGTAATATGTATTTCTTTTTAAAAAAATATATTATATATGAAAGTATACTAGTAAAAGATGTGATTAAAATAATATACTTCTATTTTATATAAAATGAGAATAATTACTTAGAAAAGGAAATTAAGTTTTAAATTAAATACAAATTAAATTCACTATAAATTTATTGTTTAAGAACATAAAACAAAAAAGTGGATTAACATGCTTATCCAACGAGTTTGGTGAGTTGAAATTGTCAAGTTAGATGAAACGAATTGATGTGTTTATTTATCCAACCCAACAACCCACAAAAAATGGATAAATTAGCGAGTTGGCATGAATTTAACCAACATTATCATCCCTAATTATATATATATATATATATATATATAATGTAAAAAAAATGTTAAATAAGATAAAATTAGTTAAATTTTATTTATATTTTAGAGCATCCATGATTTGTTTTATTTCTTTTATTCGAGACAGGAGAAAGTAATTCAAAATTAACTTAAGCACATTTCATTAATTGTAAAGGTTGAAATTCCATTTCATCGAAATTAAATCTACAAATTATACACTAATCAACTGGTATAACAATCACTTAAATATGGCTTATTGAATGCCATTAAAATATCACAACTATAAATCCATGTTAGCTAGGTAACAAACTTGACGCTTTAAGGCCACCAACAAGATAAAAGGGCATCCCAATTAAAAAAAAAATGGAAATAATATACGACATGTGAAACTTTCTACCAACAAGCCTTTTGCCATGGATAAATAATACTCAGAAAGAAATGGTACATGATATGAGAAAAGACATCAGACATTAATTACTTTAATAATTAGAAATTCAAATTTGAGACAATCCTTTAAGATCCAAAAAACAAAAAAAAAAGTTGAACATGAGGAAAATTTTGACAACTCAGGATGTTCATGTTGAAATACAATCTAGTAACCATAATAATAAACAAGAGGAGCAGGGTAAAAGCCCACAATACTGGGTTGCATATTATGTGAGAAACTAGGAACCTCAGATGGGGAGGGTTCCGTGTTATTTTCATTATGAGCCATACCATTACCATGGCTTTGACCAACAGCATGAGCAGGAACCTGAGGAACTGCATAAGTTTGATCAGGAAAAGTACCATATGCAAGCATGTAACTAGGGACTGGATTCCATGATGGTATTCCTCCATATACTTGAGCTTGTAAAGGATGAAAAATGCCAGGGTACATAGATGCAGTTTGAGGATTCTGCAAAGCTGTTTCTGTAACTTGTGGTGACGTTGTATAGTCTCTACTTTTGTCACTTGAACCCTAAAACCAAAATAGTTATATGTATGATACTGAAATCAGATTCAGCTATATAATCATTCAAACATTTATAGATATTATATATATAGCTGGATTAATTACACTTTTGATTTTCTCACTATTTTCTTTTCACGAGTTTGGTCCTCTATTTTTTAAAGATTCGATCCTCCACTACTTTAGTTATGTGATTTTTGTCCATCTGTTAACTTATATTCTATGTTTAAGTAACATAAATGCTGACAAGGCAATGCTATAGTGCTATGTTATAATATTTTCCTAAATATTGAATGTGAAAGTAAAATTTTAATAAATGGATAAAAATTGTATAATTAACATATTGAAAGGACTAAATTCACAGAAGAAAAAAAAAAAAAAGAAACCTAAATTCTTAAAATAAGGATAATAAACAACCAAAGTACAATTATTTTAAGATATTAAAAAAAGAAGTTCATTCAATGAGTCCAGAAACATACAATCTAGGAAGTATTTATGACATTAACTTACCCTTACAATGACATCAGAATGACGAGAGTATGATAGATGAAGCTCAGAGCCATCATTATATATGCAAAGCCCCTCTAGAGTTCTTTTGGCCATCTTTGCTGTTTCAACATCTGAAAAACGAATAAAAAGGTTACACATATTGAATAGACAGCCACAAAAAATGATTTTTCAAGCACAAGATGCATGATTATCGCGTAGAATCTTTTATGTTTTTTAGAATTTCAGTATGCTGTATGTGAAAAACAAGATGTATGTCATGAGTTAAAACATTATTGATTAGCTAGAGTATAGGTTTAGTTTAACCATATCATGGTTAATTAACTATATATATATATATATATATATGAATGAAAAAAAATATAAAAAAAAGCTTATAATGGGGATCTGTAAGATTTAGAGAAACTGCTAAAATTTGACTTGGTGATGGTTGCGAAGTAGAGACACAAAGTTCACTTTGTCAAGTAAACAATGGTTTTCAAATACAAAAGCATGCATATTTTCGTTGATGAGAGGTATTTGAGTAATGTTTACTTGGTTTTGTATCTGATCAGTTTAATAAGGTTATGGTTGTATTACAAAATCTGCAGGTGGGACAATTAGGCTAAATTTGTCATATTAGTTTGGTGGTGAAGTAACATGTTTTCTCTAGTTTAATGCAGATCAAAGCACTTCGAGGAGCACTAAATTGGGGGGTGTGTTGTTCTAGTATATATTTTGTGTTGTTTAGTGCTATAACTTATTTTGGGTACGTGGGTCTGTTAATTTGGTTATTAGATATTTATGATATCATGCAGAATTAATTATATATATGTCATACCCTTCTACTCAAAATGCAGAGACATAGTTATTGGTTTGTCCTCTTTGCATTTGTGAGTATGACTTGTAATTTTCTTTTCTTAAAAGGAAAAATTGCAATCACCTCTAATTTTCAAAAGTTACTAATCTTCATTAGAATAACATCATTAGTTAAAATAAAGGAAAGAAAAAAAATAAAAATTAATTCATATTTTGTCAATCATATATATGTCTATTTTTTTGTGTTTGAATTATTATAATATTTTGTTTTCTTTATCAAAATTTTTATTATTCTTTAATTTTATAAATAATAATTTCTCAATCCGTCGTTTGAAATTGTTTCTTGTAGTTGATATATATTTTAAATAACAACACACATAATATTTATTATATAATTAATTTAGAAGTTAAAATTGAATAAAATGTTAAATCTCATTCAATTGTTAACGTTCACATTAATAATTTGTTCTCTTTAAATATAAATAATGTTGTCTTATATAAAGAGTTATATGTATCACTTAGATAAATAAATAAAGGAATTTAATGTTTACTTCAAAATTAAAAAGGAGGTATGTGTCATTTAAAAACACCTATGAGAGGTCAATACAATTTTCTCTAAATATATATACACGTATGTTTCTTTGCCGGCAAAAAAGAAATCATCCAAGTATAAAAGTATCTTTTATCAGCACAAGCTTGATTTGAATCATAAATTTATAAAATGTTGAATTCATAAATTATATATTATTAATTTGTTTTTATTTACACTTACTACAGTATTTTACACAATTATTTGAGTTTGCGTTGAGCCCATCAATCTCAGATTGCAGGTGTTCATGTTTGGTTTTCTGTGGAAGAAAATGTGCTAAAAAATAGGAACCCTAATCTACAGGATTTTTCATGATGGTCTAAGGTAAAGGAAACACTGGTATGAGAAAGAAACTACTGTTAGAGAGAAAATTATTATCTTTATATATAATAAAAAAAATACAGGTATAAATTACTGGTTACAGAAAACATTACTTTTAATCTGTTTTTTCTTTTATATACTTTTCAAAAATCGTTGAAACTCAAAAAATATATACATTACACTATTAAATATTATAAAAATAACAAAATAGACATCAATAACATGATCGTCAGATTTATCAAATGAAATCTCACTTAATAAATCTAAAGATTTGTTATTATTTATTGTTATTTAATTTTTTGTGAATATAATTAATATTTAACAGTGTAATATATATATTCTTTGAACTTTAATAACTTTTAAAAGATACATAAAATTAAAAAAAAAAACATAAAAGATAACGTTTTTGCATTATAAAAGATAAGAATTTGTATACATGTATTTTTAAAAATAGAATATATACACAGCCAAAAAAAATATATATGAACCAAAGCTAGCCCCGACTCAAATTCAAGAACTTGTAACTTAATTTCCATCCTTTGAGAAGAACCGTCATTCACATTAACATTAAAGCAATAGGAAAATCATATTAACATTCCATAAGAACTTGTATATATGCACCCTGTAATATAGCTTAAACAAATTATGGGATGAGTTGAGGCTGAAAAGAGCAACCAGGTGTGTAGCGGGGGATATTGCAGATTTCAACCAATTTATAGCAGATATTGCAGATTTGAAACCATTTGGGATGCTTGATTGTTGTACTCAAGATAGAAGTTTCAGGCAGCTAGTTGAACAATCATGGGAAGAGATACAGGTGAATGGTTGGGGGTGTATGTACTTAAAGAAAAATTGAAGAGACTCAAGAAAAGCATTAAAATATGGAATGTTGGACAGTTTGGAAATATCCAATAAAATCTCAAAATTGTAATTGAAAAAATTAACGCATTTGACTAGAAGGAGGAAAGGAAAGAACTTCCTGAAAGAGAGAAAAAAAGATAAAAGAGTGGTGCAGGAACAGTTTTGGCAACTGGCCTCAGGCAATGAATCCATGCTTAGAGAAAAGTCTAGGATCAGGTGGCTCTCGGATGGCGATGTAAACACCAAGTACTTATGGTGATCAACTGGAAACAAAGGAAGAATAACTTAAGGGGACTGAAGATAGCAGGTAACTGGGTGTAAGATCCGAGTGAGGTAAAGGAAGAAGTTAAACAGTTTTTTGAGCAAAGATCCAGGGAAGATAAGTGGCAAAGACCTATATTATATGGGATAATGTTTCAGCGTATTACAACAGAGCAAAATGTTGGCCTTCCCTCACATTTTGATGAAGAAGAGGTTAAACAAGTTGTGTGGGACTGCGATGGTGCCAAATATAGGTGGTTACAATTTCAATTTCATCAATCATTTTGGGTTATTTTAAAAGGTGAAATTATAAGGTGTTGGAAGAGTTTTATGCCAATTGAAGGCTATCAAGAGGGTGTAATTCTTCATTTATCACTTTAGTCTCGAAGTTAGTGGATCCAATAGGGTTGGATGACTATAGACCTATTTCTTTGGTCAACTGTATCTACAAGATCCTAACTAAAATTTTATCAACCAAAATTAAGAAGGTCCTTCCTAGCATCATTGATCAATCACAACTCACCTTATTAAGTGGCAAAAACATGGTGTCTTGGTTGCAAATGAGGTACTAGATGAGGCAAAAAAAAAAAAAAAAAGGGAGGGGAGGGGGGGAGGTTGTCTATTTTTTAAGGTTGATTATGAAAAAGCATATGACTCTATTTGCTGGGTTACAATACATACTTCAAAGATTAGGATTCTATAGCAAGTGGAGAGACTGGTTATAGGAATGTTTATCTAGTAGACACGTGTTTGTGCTCATTAATGGTAGCCTAACAATTGAATTTGGATTGCAGAAGGGGTTAAGACAAGGGGATCCTCTTGGCCTTTTCCTCTTTGTTGTTGTGGCTGAAGGCCTTGCTAGTTTGATGAGAACAACAATAGAGAAAAATCTATATTTAGAGTATAAGGTGAGCAAAAAACATGTAGAAGTCAGCTTGTTACAATATGTCAATGATATGGTCTTTTTGGGTGAGGCTAATCTCAACAACGTGAATGTCATTAAATGCATATTGTGTTGTTTTGAACTTGTCTCAGGTTTAACAATGAATTTCTTCAAAAGCAAATTTGGGGCAATTGGAGTTGAGACAAGTACCATAGAGTGATTTTCCACTATTTTAGATTGTAGGATTATGTCTTTACCATTCCTGTATTTGGGTATCCCAATTGATGCAAATCCAAGGAAGGTAGCTACTTGGATACCAAACATACAAAAAATAAAGAAACGGTTATCTTGTTGGAAATAGGACTATTTCCATGGTAGGAAGAATCTATCTAATTAATTCAGTTTTATTTGCACTTCCTTTGTGCTTCCTATCCTGCAAAGAAATTTCCTTTGGGGGTGAGGAGGGGCAAAAAAAATTCCATGGATGAGGTGGAAAAAGGTGTGTTTCCCAAAATTACATGGGGGGCTAGGAGTCAAAAATATAGAAATGATTAATTTATCTTTGTTGGGAAAATGGAAGTGGTATTTATTCCATCAAAGAGATAGCATTTGGGGGAAAATAATTGATTCCAAATATGGTGGCTAGGAGAAGTTGTATATAGTGCAGAGGTTAATAAAAATGTCTCAATATGGTGGAAGGATTTGAACAATGTGTGTGAGGGGCAGCTCTAAACAAGATGATTTGATAATATGGTCGAAAGGAGAGTTGAAGAGGGGTAGTAAACAAGATTTTGGCATGATAATCGGATGGGAGACCAATGTTTGGCTATGACCCACCCAAGACTTTTCCAGAACTCAAAGCAACAAGATCGGATAATAAATGTGGGATATTAGGATGGTGAAGTTTGGATCTCAGATTTTAAGTGGAGAAGGAGGTGGTTTTGCTTGGGAAGAGGATCAATTGAACAATTTGTTGTCCATGTTACACAATATTAAGCTAGTTAAAGGAAATCAAGGTACACGAATTTGGTTACATGGAGCCAATGGGGTATATACAGTTAATTCAATGCATAAAAGTCTACATAATCTAAAATTTGGTTCAGAGTTTGATACAATATCAAACCAGAAAGATTCTCCCTAAAGTTGCGGTTATGATCTAGAGGTTGAACCAAAATGGGTTGCCAACTATAAACAATCTTATTAGAAGGAATATGCATCTACTAAAGGGCGAAAGTATATGTAAATTCTATAATACTTGGGAAGAATCAGTTGTACATCTTTTTTTCTCATGCGGGGTGCATGATTGATTTATTGTGGAAGGACTTCTACAATTGGGCTAATGTATCTGTTGGTCCCGATAGTCCACCTGTTGGTCCACCATAGTATGATATTGTCCGCTTTGGGCTAGGCCCGCACGATTTTGTTTTTGGGCTCCTTCCCAAAAGGCCTCAAACTATATGGAATAGTGGACACCCTTATAAACTAGCCAATGTTCCTTCATTTTACAGATGTGGGACTTGGGATGAATCCCAACAAACCTCCCCTCAGACCAAGGACCACATGTCTCGTGACCTCCTCCCCTCAAGCGATAATCCGTCACCATCTTGTACCGTCGTTAACTCTACGGGACACGCCGCCTGAACACCACAATATCAGGAAGACTTTCGACACAAGGCACAACACCTCCATCGCGAGGCACAACACTGAGGGTCTTCCCGCATCAAACCCAGACGAACCGTTGGCTCTGATACCACTTGTTTATCTAAGGTACCAATAGAAATCAGGTTCTTCCGTAAGCCAGGAACATACCAAGCATCAAACGTTCTGACCATGCCATCATACATTTTTATCTGTACAGCGCCACTACCTTTTACTCCATGCTCTTCATCATCACCTAACTTTACACTACCATTCCATTCTTTAAATGAATTGAACAGCTTCTTGTTAAAAGTCATGTGATAAGAAGCTCCGGTATCCATGACCCATGTATCAGCAAAACCAGTAGTACTAACAGTCAAAACATCTCCGCCATCTCCTTCATCTGAACTCTCACCAGAGACAGTTGCACTAGAACGAACAACAGCTGCACTGGCGTTACTATTTCTATCTTTCTTTAGTTGTGGACAATTCTTCCTTATGTGCCCCACCTCTTTGCATTTGTAACATCTCACTTTCTTTGACTTTGAAAGTGAATTACTGCGTGTATGACCTTTGCTACTATTTCCTCTCTCCATGCTTCTGCCTCTGCTAGCAGTCAGACCTACATCATCCGTATTAGAACTAGAGACTACTCTTCTCTTCAATTCTTTAGATTGTAAGCTGTCCTTCACATTGTTGAGAGTAATACTATCCCTGCCATACAACATAGTATCAATAAAATTCTCATATGATTTTGGCAGAGAACATAACAAAATAATAGCTAGATCCTCATCATCAACTTTAACTCCAATACTCTGTAGGTCCAAGATAATTCGGTTAAAATTATCAAGATGATCTCTCACAGACATATTCTCAGACATCTGCAAGGTATAGAGACGTTGCTTCTGATACAACCGATTGGTTAGGGATTTCTGCTGGAATTTATCTTCCAACATCTTCCACATCCCTGCAGCCGTTATCTCTTCACCTACCTCTCGCAGAACCTCATCAGTCAAACTCAAGAGAATCAAACTGTGCGCCTTTTCCAACATCGCTTTCTTATCATCATCAGTCATAGTTATGGGTAATTTATCTGCACCCTCCAGTGCTGCAGCGCAACCCTGATGCACAAGAACCGCTTTCATCTTCAATTTCCACAAAGTGAAATCATTCGATCCATTGAATTTATCAATATCAAATTTGTACGAAGACATTGCGTTTCTTCAGATCAGGCCCTAGCGTAACCTAAAGCTTTGATACCAATTGTTATGACAATATGTAAAAGAAAGAGAAGAGAAAGAAGACGACACACAAATTACGTGGTTCAGTCAGTGTGACCTACGTCCACGGGCAGTTCAAGAGTTTCTTATTTCTGAAATGAATAGAGATATCTAATACAGATGCCTTTTAGCCTTATAACAAGGACAAAATAAATTTGTTATTAGCAGAGATGTTACTTTTAATGAGTCTGCTATGTTTGGCTAGAAAGAGGAAGTTGAAAATCTTGTAGGAAATAAAAGTACAAATAAAGGAGTTCATCAGAAGGTGGAGTTTGAGGTTGAAGGTTCAAATAAAGAAAATTTGAATCCTGTGGAACAATCCAGTAATGTTGAAGAAGAGCCTCAAAGCATAGCAACAAGGAGAACAAGGAGGGAAATCAGAAAACCTACGAGGTATGCAGATGTTACTAGTGTTGATACTAACTCTGTTGCATATGCCTTGCTAGTAGGTGAAAATCTTGATTCTGATGAGCCTAAATCCTATAAGGAGGCGATTCAAAGTAAAGAAGCATCGAAATGGCTAATTGCCATGGATGAGGAGATGCAGTCACTTAAGAAAAATAAAACCTGGGAGTTAGTACCATTACCTAGAGGTGTGAAGCTAGTGGGATGCAAATGGGTGTTAAAAAGGAAAGAAGGGATTCCTGGTGTTGAACCATCCAAATTCAAGGCAAGACTTGTGGCAAAAGGTTTTTCACAGAAAGAAGGAATTGACTACCATGAAGTGTTCTCGCCTGTGGTAAAACATAAGACTATTCGAGTTCTGTTGGCTATGGTGAGTGCTTTGGATATGGAGTTAGAGCAGCTTGACGTGAAAACTGCATTCTTGCATGGAAATTTAGAAGAGCAGATTTACATGTCACAGCCAGATGGATTCCTTGAGGCCGGAAAAGAGAACCATGTGTGTTTGCTGAAAAAATCCTTGTATGGTTTAAAACAGAGCCCAAGGCAGTGGTACAAGAGGTTTGATGCTTTTATGATTTCCTATAATTTTGTTCGAAATGAGTTTGATAACTGTGTTTATAGTAAGAAGCTATCAGATGGTTCCTATATATATTTGTTGTTGTATGTGGATGACATGCTAATTGCAGCTAAGAGCAAGACTGATATTGATGCTCTTAAAGCTATGTTGAGCAGTGAGTTTGAGATGAAGGATTTGGGTGCTGCCAAGAAGATTTTAGGAATGGAGATTTGGAGAGACAGGAATGCAGGTCTACTTTATGTATCTCAGAAGAAATACATTGAAAAGTTGTTGCAGTCTTTTCAAATGGAGAATTCTAAGCCTGTTAGTACTCCTTTGGCAACACATTTTAAACTTGATGCTAGCACTCTTCCTAGTACTGATGAAGAGAAGGAGTATATGAATACGGTTCCTTATTCTAGTGCTGTTGGAAGCTTAATGTATGCCATGGTTTGTACAAGACCAGATTTGGCTCATGCTGTGAGTGTGGTTAGTAGATTTATGAGTAATCCTGGAAAGGCACACTGGGAGGCTGTGAAGTAGATCATGCGATATTTGAAAGGTACTAGTAATATCTGCTTAGTTTATGGTTCTAATGATATTGGGTCTGGTCTTATTGGCTATGCAGATTCTGACTATGGTAGAGATCTCTTGAGGAGAATATCTTTGACATGTTATATCTTCACTCTTTATGGTTGTGTTGTAAGTTGGAAAGCAACACTTCAACCTACTGTTGCTTTGTCTACCACTGAAGCGGAATACATGTCCTTGACAGAAGGAGTTAAAGAAGGTATATGGTTGTAAGGTCTTATTGATAGCTTGGGTTTGAATGTGCAGAGACGTATACTTTATTGTGATAGTCAAAGTGCTTTGTGTTTGGCAAAAAATTCAGTCTATCATGAAAGGTCAAAGCATATTGATGTCAGATTGAATTTCATACGAGATGTAATTGAAGAAAAATTGTTCTCCATAGAGAAGATAGCTACGGTAGACAATCCAGCAGATATGTTGACTAAACCTTTGTCTTTTGAAAAGTTTAAGCATAGCTTGGACTTGGTGAATGTTCGTATCGCTTGAGACCATTCGGGGAGAATAAGCAGGAGAGTTGTTCTTGGTTACTGTTAGTCCACCATAGTATGATATTGTCCGCTTTGGGCTAGGCCCGCACGGTTTTGTTTTTGGGCTCCTTCCCAAAAGGCCTCAAACTATATGGAATGGTGGACACCCTTATAAACTAGCCAATGTTCCTTCATTTTACAGATGTGGGACTTGGGATGAATCCCAACAGTATCCATAGTGCTTTCGAATTCAATGTCCAACACTACAATCAAGTACCACATAAATTTATTGGGTTGCAATAGTGGAAAGTGGTATGATGCACAATTGTATGGAACATATAGAGATATAGAAATAATTGCAAATTTAGAGGCTTTGATGTTGATCTTCAAAAGTTAAAACATGACATTTCTTTTACTTCATGGTCATGGTTGAAGAAGGATCTAAGTTTTTATTACAGTTTTGAACAATGGTTTGTTCTTCCTGGCTCGTGCTTATGGAAACTATAACCCTAGAGTAAAACTAAAATATTCAAACAAGTAAGGTGTGGTGAACAATGGCATAGAAATAATGATGAGGTGAATATATAGTGGTTGTACACATTCAAAAGTGGTCTCCTTTCATGTGCCTATTGAAAAACAAAAGCAACGAATAAAGAGAAGTTATAGTTGGGGCTTGTTCGTTGATGAAGTAAATAGCCAATAGTCTTGGTTTTATAGTTGGTTTGGCATAGGCTAATGGTTTGATTTTGTTTTAAGTGCATTAAAATAGGTAAATGTAGAGGACTTTTGTTTTGGAAAAGAGAATATGTTTTACTTCTTTGATTTTAATTGTATTCTTTATAACTTGTTGGTCTTCTTGGCCATGAAAGGGTTGAGTACCCTATACCCTAGATCCTCTTTTTTAATGAAGTTTTATTTGCAGTTAAAAAAAATCCATAAATTTGAAACATGTGAATCACCATTCATAATAAAATCCACTTAGCTAGATAAGAAAAATAAGGATATACTTTTGAAATACATAGTAAAATTAAACTATAAACTTAAGAGTTTCAGTCAATTAGGATTAATACCAGGATACTGAATTAGTGCCTGAGTTTGACCGTTCCTTTCAAATATAGAAATTTTTTCCACAGTTCCAATTTCAGAGAACACCTGTAACAGGTATGTATGCCATCAGCATTGAGTACAAAGTTTTTTCTTTTTTTCTGAGAGAGAGAGAGAGCATTACAAAGTTAATCTCCTATAAATTTGCAAAATTTAAAGAGATTGAGCTATAAAAACTCACTGCGTGAAGAACATCCACATTGACATCATATTGAAGATTTTTAAATGAAGCCCAAAGCACGTGATTTTCGGGAGGTTGAAGCGTTGCATGCTGAACATCATAGATTGTTATTTGTTAATTTGTTAGCACATATATATTATAAAAACAAGCAAAAAAAAAAAATACTTGAGAAAAAAATAATAAAATACCGGTAATGGCCCATCAATAGAATACTGACTAAGGGGAAGCATAGGATTTGTGTAGTCCCTACAAAGTCATAAAAGTATAATCAAGCACTAACATTAGATCGTATCTAGAAAGCATTCATAAAATGGAAATTTTAATGTGCATATTGAAACAATGCCATGCAAGAATCAAAGCCTAAAAAGAATGTACGTAGTTCTTGAAATACCAAAATGGGTATAACAAGCAAAACCACAAGAGCTTGTTAATTCTAATTCTTAAAATGCAATAATAGAAGATGCTTATTCATGCAACTTTATTTTTTTATGGATAAAAATACAAAACAACATTTAATTACAATTATTATTACTACCTGGTACGATCAGACTGAAATTTAATATTTAGATCTTGATGTGCTGAGTATGAAATGCGCAAGTCAATATTTCCAACATGATCCGGGAGATAGTGTCTGGGTATAGCAAATTTAAGATTTTTTATCATGCAATCACCACAATTAATGATGAATGTGAAGAACAATGGAGGAAATATATATAAAAAAAATTTATTGCTTACCTAGGTATGCTTCTTCTGTCCAAAACATCCTTAGCCAAAGAAGCAGACTTAATATCATTATATTGAACCAAAGCCTGCCCAGAAATAAAATAACATAGAGTGAATATAAATAATAACAAAAATATAATTAGAGAAAATTAATCCTATTTTAAAAATATGATTACATGTCATGTCATGTAGAGATTAATAAAATCGTATGATGACACATTGAATCTAATTCACTAACCTGAAAACCTGCACTCTTTTCAAATGTAGAAATCTTTTTTACAAAGCCATATTCAGAAAAGACCTAAATAAAGAAATGTATCTTACCCAAATTAACACATATATTGACATAAAGAGAAAAGGTCACACAACATACATTTTATCCTAAACAAAAAGTGTGCAACCCCACAAATTCAAATAAACTATATAATTAAGAGTTTATTTGGATACACGATAGAAACATTTTTAAGAATTTTTCTATTGAAAATAAAAAATTTATATTGTAAAAAAAATTTAAAAAGTGTTTTTAAATTGATCCAAACAAGCTCTAAGCAGGACTTACCGAGTGAATAAGATCGATGCCTATTTTTCGGCCTTGGAGGCCTTTCATGGTTACCAACAAGGTATTTCCTTTACCGAATTTGTTAACAGCAATATCCGGTCTGTCAGAATGTTGAACATAAACAATTCTACCACGAATCCGCATAGAATCCGAGGACGAAGCATAATGTGAAACCATTGAAATGGCTTGATTTATATCCTCCTGGTGAAACATTTAAAATTAACAGCTAAGAAGAAGACCCTGAGTTTAAAAACTACTTGAACAAGTGCACTTGGTAACTCTATATATTTTGTATAGAAAAAAAAAAATAGTGTCTCTGTGTAGAAAAGTGATAATTTATAATTATTCATTGTAAAATATAAAAAAAAAATCAATTAAAAGAAACCACTATGTAATTAGTAAAAGGTTCGTATGAAAATGGAAATCAAACTGATTACTAAAAAATGGTATCTCCTTTTTATATAATAATATAGATTATTATGATTATATAACACATATTGTCTTATCGATTGTCACCTGCATAGAGTTCGGATTAAAGAAAAAGGATTTAGTGAAGATACAAGATTGAAATAATCTAAATGAAATCCAATATTGTCTATATATACCCTATTGAACTTCACTTGCATTAGTTTCCACCTGGCTTCTAAAACCATCCATTTACTAATTAATTCATTTATCTTGGCAAAATGAAAATCTAAAAATTTATTTCCATTCTATCTCCAAAATAAATTTCCATATATCTTCGCAATCTAGTCACTTGTATAAAAACCTAGGAAGCAAGATTACTAAATGTCAACCACAACAAGTTAATTAGATAGATATCTATATACAGATCATAACATATCTGACATTCCTTACACATCATTCAATACTTCCTAGCATCTATCCAATAATAATTATCTAGAGAAGAAGAAAAAAAACTTTGAGCCAAACCACTTTAAATAACACAAGTATCAGATATATCAGTGTCTTCATTATCTTTTTTTAAAAAGGAAAAAAAAGACCTTATATTTTTTCCATAGAAGCCTCACTCAAATATCCTACACAACGAAGTATATAACCATAATTAAGATTCACAAATAAAAAAAAACAAGAAGAAACATGCATATATAAATGAGAAAGAGTGAGAGAGAAAAAAGCTTACAAACTCAACCAGACCCTGGTTCTTATTAAGCCCAACACAGCATACAACGTTGACAACTTTACCGAAGGGAGTGCACAACTCTGCGAGATCATCCTCGGAGCATTCATTAGGAAGGTTCCGAAAGTGCACCACCTTTGACGGCTCAGTGAGCTCACACTGTTTCTCAGTTGGTGAAGACACTCCCTCGTCGATTTTGAGAGAACAAGCCATGAGAGATTGTTTTGAGGCTGAAAAAAGTTTCACAAGCTGAGATCGATATGTTAGAGAATAAGAGAATAGATAAAGATATAGGGAATGGTAATAGTGGACCTAGGCATGTTAAATGCTGGTGAGTTTATTGCATTAAAAATATTGAAAAATCATTAATTCTATTTTGCTGTTTAATAACTTTAATATTTAATATATTATGTATTTTTTTTTTTAATTTTATCATAGCATTTAATGATGATGACCGGTATAAAAAAAATATAAATTTTCAGCAAATAAAAAATCATATATATTTTTTTGTGAATAAAATATATATATATATAATATAATATAATATAATATAATTTTTAAGATAATCATCATAAAAGTCAACAAATTTACTATATATGTTAATTTGTGATTATTTATGATTGAATAACAGTTTTAAAAGAGCTTTACACAGTAAATAAATAACTATTTTTTTTCATAACCTTAATGTATAATATTTTTTTATGCAACCTTATTTATTTATTTTTTATTTGACTATTATTATTTTTAGGAAGTTATTTAATACGTTTAATATATAATTTTTAGAATTTAATGAAAATATTTATTTCTATATCTTGTTAGTGTAAAACTTTTATCATGGGTTGTTTTTTTTCCCATTAATATCAATATTATTAGATTTTATAATATTATGTAAATAGACAATAAATAAATATTACATTTTTCTGGGTTGCATATAGAAGGGAGAGTAATCCTGGGCTATTAAGAGTATTACTTTATATATGTGTTCCTCATATATAAAGTGACCCTTAATAACTTAGGATTATTCTCCCTTCAATTTGTAACCCAGAAAAGTGTAGTGTCTATTTTGTAACACTCTAAATTTTCTAAAATTATTAAAAATATATTTTAATTAATTAAAAGTGGTTTATGTAGAGTTGTCAAAACGGGTCAGTCCGGCTCGTTTGACCCGACCCACCTCAATCCATTTTTTAAGTAAGTTGACCTAACTCGACCCACTAATCCTAAAGTGCAAAATTTTTTAACCTAGCCTGATCCACCATCGAGTCAGCCCACCAAATCACCTAATTTAAAAAAAAATAATTTAAAATAAATTTCAATTTAAAGTACAAAATTGTCAAATTAAATATCATGCATACAACATTAAACTTAAATTAAAAGGTGTATAACTTTAAATAATCAAAAAATAAAAATAAAAATCCATTTATGAAAGTGATTATTCATCAATATTAAATTTCATTGAAGGCTTGAGTAGATAAACTTGTAACAATTTCATGTTGTTTAACATATTGACTTTATCTTTATCTACAAAATATAATGGTATCTTGTTAAAATAACACATATATAACAATAAATGGTTAAGTGGGTTGTTAGTGAGTTGGGTCGATGGGGATGTAAGTGGGTCAGGTGGCCCCACCACAGGTTTAGTCCGGGTGGGCTAGATCGAAAGTGAACCGGGTCACATTTTTTGACCCATTATGATTTTTTTTTGGCCCGATCTGGCCCATTTTCAAGGTAGACCAGCTTGATCCACGGGTCAGAACCCACTTTGATGGCTCTAATTTTATGAGTATTTTCTAAAAATAATTAAAAAGATATTAGAGACTTTTAATGATTATGAGTATTTTTAATTAAATAATAAATATTTGCAAAAAAAAATTGTATACTATTCATTGGAGAAATGTATTTTATGGTATTTTAATTTGAAGAGGGATCCATTTAGTCTAAGAGTAAATCTACCTAGACCGTTTTATAATTCATGTTTTATATCAAATCTCAATGATTGAACTGTTGAATTTAAAGTTTTCAGTGAATAGATCAAATTTGTAAATTTTTAAAAAATTTGAAAACTATTTGATACTTCATTTCATTAATTCAAATTAACATACAAAATAATTATCTATCAATTTGAATTAATGAAATGGATCCCTTTTCTTTTAATTAATATATATATATATATATATATATATATTAGTTGCTATTATTGTTTTTTTTATAATTATTGAACTCATTTTAGTAATTATTTTAATTATTTTATATGTATATGGATATATTATAAGGTTTAATATTCAAATGATTTATTTATTTTGAATTATTTTTAGAGAATAAATTTGTAACTTGAGTTAAATATTTTAACAATTGGATTAAGGTGGGGTTAAGTTTTTTTCAAAAAGAGAGTTATCTGATTAGTTTTCATTTTACGCTACTTTCTTTTCCACCACGCTTATGCACTTCAAGTTTGGGAGAACTAAAACTCGTAGGAAAACATCTTGGAAATCCATCTCCATCTTTTAGTGCTCATTAAGGTAAGGGGGTGAGTAGTCTCACTCTGAGTGTGGGATATATGTTAGGTATACGTGAGATTAGCTCGTAATCCCTTCTCTATTGTTTGTGTTGTATGAAAGGAGTTTTCCCAATTATGCATCTTTGTCTTCTCTATGATTCTTCATTGTTCTATTTGATATTCTTAATATGTATATGTATTGAATTTAATATTTGATTTGATAATTATAAATTTTGGATTGTCCATAGGTTCTTGTGAAAATCCTAAGGAAATGCATTGCTGATTGTATGAGAAAATTAATAAAGTGTGTAATTCGTGCCTTTTAGAAGTGTAACTTAACCTTTGACATGTTTTTTACCGATTAGTTTTGGGTTGAAGGTGTTAGGGAATGATGTAGGAAAGGTTAGAAACCCATAAATAGTATAATTTCATGTTAGGGATTGTTATATCTCACTCCAAGCAACCTTATACTTGTTCTAAGCGAATTAGCTCACTTCAAGCTACCTTAGGCTCGCTCAAGCAAGTCCCGACAAAGAGTTTTGGGTGGCGCTCACTACAAGCGAGCTAATCTCACTCGACGCTTGCTTTGAGCGAGTTGATCATGCTTAAGTGAAAGATTGGCTTGCTTAAGTGGGTAGATGACTGAATTTGCTTGTAGTCTCCATGAAAGTTGTAATCCTAGATGTTAGCTTTCAAATTCCGTTGAAATCACCTAAAAAGGATGTCTAGATTCTAGACCTCAAGATATGATCAAAGTAGTGAGTAAAGGTCAAACTATCATATTTATGATGAAATGTTGCGATTTTGTAATTTATAAAAATAGTAGATGGAAGAATTAGCTCTTGAGGTCAACATAGAAGTTTTAGATAATTATCTTAGCTTTCTAAGAAAATTAATATAAACTTGATAACATATGTATAGCTCTAAATATAAATTAAGTTGTGGAAATGAATGGTGATGGTGAATGACTTTACCCTTTAGGTGTTTAATCTTACAAATGGTTTGAGGTACCTATATCAATGTTTAGGAAGGAGAAATCATTATATAAAAAAAATTTAATAAGTTATGATGTAAGTTTATTATTAATAACTTAAGGTTTCTTGGTGATAGTGATATCTAAGGACTTAATGTGTGATATTGATACGACTGTTAGATTAGTTAAACTATTGATTTAAATACTTAGTGATGTTGATCTCTTAGTAACTATGGTTAATGTGTTAACATATAATTAGACAATTTTATAATGATTTTATCTGAGGTGTATTGAATGAGGTTTTGTAATTATTGTGTTTGAATTAGGAACATGTTCAATCATTGTACTAATTAATGTTGATAACTAGTTGTAATATGTAAGTATGTTGTTGACACGATTATGAGTTATGTATGAATTAATTGATATGTTATAGTATTGATAAAGTTGATGTATATGGATCCTTTCAGGGTCATATGATGAGAAGTCTAAGCAAGTCTTAGCCATGATGTGATTATGAATTGAAAAGAGAATTGATGTACAATTGTGGATGTGAATTCACTACAAGGAAAATGATGAATTGCGACGGACAAATTGCAACGGTTATTGTGAAACTGTCACCGCTTCAATTTTGCGACAGTTCGTACGACAGTTATTTTCAACTGTCGCAAAATATGTCAATATTGCGACAGTTCGTGCGACGGATCCAAATAATTGTCGCAAAATTTATCTATATTGAGGCAGTTTGTAGTAAACTGTCATAATCTATAAGGCAGAAATTGAAAAAAAAAATTAACACAAAGCCATGCACACTCCAAAATTCTATAATTTTTCTTTCAATAAAAAAATAGAAAAGTAAAATCATTATGATATGTAATTACATTTAGAAATATTAAAAAAGAAAAAATACTTTAATATACTATATTAATTTTATTTTTATATCTTTTAAATTATTTTAGAATAAAAATATTTTGTTAATACTGCAAAACTAAAAATTTAAAAAAATGTTACAATTTTTTAATGTTAATGAAATTAATAATACATCTTAATTGTGGATGAAATCGAGAATATTGAACAACTAATAAATAATTTATCAAATTTATTATTTTAATGGTTAATTAAATATGGGATATTTGATAAATTTAGTTATCTTTTCATAAATATTAACTTAAAAATCAATTATAGGTTTGAAAATAATATATATATATATATATATATGTATATAACCTCTATTTAAAATTTAAAACTTATTTTTAATACAAATTAAATATCATTTTGTTCAAAAGTTATAGTGAAATTTGATAAAAGTTTAGAATTAAAAATAAATTTAATAGTAGACTAGACCAAAAATAATCATTTTTTTCTAAGTATTATGTATATTATCTTAATAAACTTATATTTTATAACAATTTTATATATACTTCCTTTTTAACATGAAGTACACGATTTTTTTTCTTTATATAATTTCAAAATTGTGACTAAAAATTATAAAGTCAGGAGTAATTATAAAATATTATTTTCTTGAAAGATTACAATTAAAAAAGAAGGAGAAACTAAAAATATTAAAATGTTAGTATGAGCACACAGAAAAATAAATCAAAATATAACATTAATAATATTTGTATGATGTCATTAATAAAAATAGGAGATATTTGATAAATTAAATAATTATTTCATAAATATTGTGGCAGTTTTAAGGAGAACCGTCATAATGTATTATTTTGTAAATATTGTGGCAGTTTTAAGAGAATCGTCGTAATGTATGTTAAAAATAATAATAAAAAGAATTGCTTAGTCATTTTAATTTGTTACTTTAATTTCCTTCAAAAAGTTCCCTGAAAGTGAAACCCTTGAAAAGGAGACGCACCCACCATCGCGCGCACGAGACGCACCCCACCAACGAGACGCACCCACCACCGCACGAGAAGCATCCCGCCACCGCACGAGAAGCATCTCGCCACCGCACGAAATGCACCCACCACCGCACGAGAAGAATCTTGCCACCACACAAAACACACCCACCACCGCACGAGATGCACCGCACCACCAGATAAGACTTTTGGTACATATTTTACTTGCATTTAGTTTTGCCGAAGACTGATTAAAGGTTTTTTGGGGAGCGGTGGTATGTATTTCACTTGCGTTTTCTTTTGCTGAAGAGTGATTAAAGGGTTTTGGGGGAGGGGTTCGAATTATGCTTATTGTTCAATTTCTTTTGATTAAACGGATTATACTGGACCAGACATGACTGCCAGTGGTGAAGCATAACCATGTCCTGATTTGGGACAATCCTGCATGTTGTTTTGATTCATCACCTTGTCTCCCTTCTCACAATGCTCCATCTCTCTCTATTAAAATAGATCACTTCACAGATGTTTCCTTGAAAAGAAGATAATAGTGATGATGAAGAAAAATGAACTCAAGGAAGAGCAAGTCAAGTTAAAGGTTTTGTCAATGACTGTTACTAGTCTCATAAAAAAAGAAATTACAACTTTGGCTTTATCACAAAGTCACAATTCACACAAATATTATTCCAAAGCTTGAAAGAAACACAAGTTTGTTTCAATTCAAAAAGCCAATTGAGCCAATTGTTTTGATATGATAAAACATTGAGTCTTGTGTGGCATGCATCATACGCATAACAATTGAGCCTTCGGACAACAATTAATAGTCGATAGTTGATTTGATTGACGTCACATGTATATGCACTTTGAAGTTTGTGTCCATTGCATTATACGTGTATGTATACAAGTGAATTTATGTGATAACTTGTATTGGTTATATGATTTATGTATTATCAGTCAAATTATATTTTTTTGTATCAATATATTTGTATCAATAGTTTGTTATGATTTATATCTTTACATCTTTGCTTGTGATTGGCTATCTGACTTTGTTATACGCTACAAGCCAGAGTGAGATATTTCTCACTCCTTGGTGTTTTGTGTTGTTATTTTATATGTTGTTGCAGGTGTTTCACATCTTGATGTTGAGGATTTTGAGGATGAGGCCTAATTCTTATTGTTGAGTTATGCTCTAATAGGATGTGACATTGGAGCTTAGTTAGGAGTTTCTATTTTTGTTATGTTTTAATACTATTGTTATTTTCATTGTAACTTTAGTTGGATTTCCATTGACGTTTGTTAAGTTAAAATATGGTACCTTCTATATTGAACACGTTGGTTTTCATTTATGATAGACTTTGTTTATTCAATTTGTTTATAATTAATGTACTGTGGTATGAGAGGTAGAATGTGTCACATATTTACTATCTATTTGCATAATACTATAAGATATTATATTTTTCAATAATTCCTATATTGGTAACTGGATTGCAAAATTTGACAAGTGAAATTTCACTTGCCAAATTGTTGCAATAGAATTTTTTTTATACCAATATTGATATTATTAGATTTTATAATATATTACAGTATTATGTAAAAATAGATAGTAAATAGACATTACACTTTTTGGGGTTGTACATAAATGGGAGAGTACTCTTGGACTATTAAGGGTGTCACTTTATATATATATATATATATATATTTAGTTTGCACATAGAAGGGAGAGTAATCCTATACTATTAAGTATGTCCCTTTATGTGTTGTCAAGTAAGTAATCATATAGTAAGTATGACTTTTAAATTAATTAATGTAAAAATAACTTATTATATGTAGTATTTTGTGAGTGAGTAGTTTTATAATGAAAATGTTTTTTTAGTATTTTTTTTCTACCATTATTTAATTATAGCCCATCATTAATAGTATGTTTATTAATTTCTATAATAATTTTTTATTGTTTTTAAAATTGGATTGGATTGGTTGATTTGAATGGTCGGGAATTAATTAAGTGTCTAGTCCAATAACTAAGAAAAATCATAGTGTTTCAAAACCAAATTGAACTAATTAAGAATTGGTCAAACTAATCTAAAACTAATGAAAATTGGTATAAAAAGACGTAGGAGTGTAGATGGATTGAGTTAGATTGCATTTTTTAACTATTTTTTTAGCGACCCACCCAACTACAATGGGTTGGGTCATTAGGGTTGAACAATAAAAAATAAATAAATATAGTTTAGAAATTTAAAACAAATAAAAAAACAAAATAAATAAAGATACTTAATTCAAATTTTAATACATAATTCAAAGTACAAACAACATTAAACTAAATATTGATAAGTGACATATTTACTTTAATCTTGTGGTATAATTTGAAACACTTATCTTAATTTCCTTTGACTTGAGCCCTTAATTTGATCCAAATTTATCTTAATTTGTAGAAATTTAACTTTAGTTTATAACTTAAGCTTTTAGGAAATTTACAAGCTTTTTGATATTATTTTGTAAATGAGAAGGAAAAAAATGAGAAACATCGAAAGAAGCAAGTGAAAAGCTTAGTATAGCATTAAAAGAAGAGAAAAAATTTGACTAAGTATTGACATTGAGTGTAGAATCTCACACTCAACGTCAACCTCATAGAGATTTATTTTGTCACATTGAGCACAAAATTCTATGCTTAGCGCAACAACTCTAGAGATTAATTTTTGTTATTTCTTGTCTCATGCTAATCATGGATTTCCACACCTAGCGTCAAAATATTGACATGTTATTTATTAATGAGAAGAGACAAAAGGATATATAACCTAAATTTGAGAGATTCAAAGAAAGATCAGGAAGGAACATTTCTTGAAGTTTGTGTGGTGGCTAGAAGAACTCTCATGACTTCAAGATCAAGTTTCTTCATTTTTTATCATTTTTGTTGTGTTTCATGTCTATGTGAAGATAAGTTCATCTTTATTGTCTTTTATGTAACCATAATTATTCTCATGTTCACATTCTAGTTACTAATCTTAGTTATTATTTAATATTATTGTTCTTTTCTTTGCTTAATGCTTGTTATGGTTTACTCTTCCTTAACTTGATTTTGTGAATTTAAAGTGATAGAAAAATGCTTGTGAACTTTTGAACTGATGTAGAGCAACTAATGATGTTTACCTCTAGGAATGGAGTAAATACTATTAGTCCTCCATAAACTTTTGTTCTTAAAGTTGGATTCTTGATTAAGTTATGTAAGGAATTGATAATTTAGTCAAGAAAATTAGACTTTAACTTGTAAGGAATTAGTGTTTGAGTATATTTGTTAGTTGGATGATAATTTCTAAACTTATAACTGGATTAAAGTTTGTTTAAAAACATGAGAAAATGATTTGGTGAAGTTAAATCCTAACATATTTTATTATCGTGTTAAAATCAATTTTTCATTCCAAGTGTTCATAAAAATACCAAAAAGATTTCTTATCACATTTATCTTTATTTAATCACTTTTTTTTGTTTCCGCAAACAATCAAAAAATCTTTATTCCTAATAGTATAATATAGTATAATTAGTGATTTATATAAAGTATTGTGTAAGTCTCTTGGGAATGATACTCATTGATGGAAGAAGGTAGGAAAAGTGAATGTAGTTCTTCTCCTATTCTTCTCCTAGCTCGGATCCTCTTCAATGGAGATACAAACCGAATGGAATGGAGACTTAAGGAGAGGGAGTTTTTCGGAATGGAAGGAGGTTAAGCTTAGAAAGAAGTATCCAAGCTCAAGCATCAATGGATTGTCCACTTCAAAGAGAAGGAACAATGGTGAACCTTAAGGTTTGAGAGAATTCACACGGTGACTTTGAAGAAGAAACTTGGCTCAATGGCTCTTAAATTTCTGAATATATCAAAGTGAGTACAATAGGTGAAAGGAGGGAAATATATGCATCCGAAACTAGGGAGACACTTGGCGCCACATGAGAGGTCACCATGTTGGCGCCAAGATTTGAATTCAAATTTGAATTTGAATTCAAATCTTGTCACACATGTGTATGACCGGTCCCATGAGTGCTTAATGTAATTAGGGTGAATTTAGTATGCATTTAGGGTTGCATTTCGGTGTCACACTTGTGCAGCCAAGGTGGTGCCAAAAGTGTGACCTAAATGCAACTTAAATACATCCTAAATTTAACCTAATTTACCCTAATCTCTTTAAACTACTAATCCTCCTTAAACCCTAATCTAATGACCGAAATACAATGGTCAAGAAAATACAATGAATAGGAAAAATTACAAGAAGAAGAATGAGCCTAATATTGGGTATCAAAAGCCCAAAGCCTAAGAAGCCCAAATACAAGCCCAAGAAAATAAAACCTAGTCTATGGTCAAAATACAAGACCAAAATCAAAGTAATTTCCAATACTAATAGAATGCAATAAAACTTGGTGTTTAGTCATGTAAGGTCCATGTGAGAAGCACCCTAGGCCCACCAAGCCCATTGGGCCCACTAAGCTCTGAAGCAGTCAAGTCCTCAAGTAATCTCCTGGCCATAGCTCTAGTGGTTGGGCCTTTAGCCCATGCTCTTCCATCATTCCCTCCCTCTTGAGAAGGATTCGTCCTCGAATCTAAAGACTCCTCCTCATCATCACTAGCACCTACAAAAGGTTTAAGATCACTAACATTAAAAGTAGTGCTGACTCCATAATCAGAGGGTAAATCAAGTCTATAAGCGTTATCATTGATACGCTGTAAAACCTGAAAGGGACCATCTCCTCTAGAACTGAGTTTGGACTTCCTTTGATTTGGAAAACGTTCTTTTCTTAAGTGAAGCCAAACCCAATCACCTCCCTCGAAGATCATAGGTTTCTTGCCTTTACTTCCTTGTTTGGCATACTTCTCATTTTGATTTTGAATATGAGTTTTAATCTTTTCATGAAGTTTCTTAACAAAATCAGCCCTTGAAGCTCCTTCCTTATGAATGAAGTGTTCAACATTAGGAAGAGGTATCAAGTTTAAAGGAGTTAAAGGATTAAACCCATACACTGCCTCAAAAGGAGAAGTATTGGTAGTTTTGTGAACTACCCTATTGTAGGCAAATTCAATGTGAGGCAAAAACTCATCCCAAGATTTGTGATTGCCCTTTAGGACTGCCCTAAGCATAGTAGACAGAGATCTATTCACTACCTCAGTTTGGCCATCTGTTTGAGGATGACAAGTAGTTGAAAAGAGGAGTTTGGTTCCTAGTCTTGACCATAAGACACGCCAAAAGTGGCTTAGGAACTTAGTATCTCTATCTGAAACTATAGTCCTAGGAAGCCCATGGAGTTTAACCACATCTCTAAAGAAGAGTTTTGCAATGTTGTTTGCATCATCTACTTTGTGGCATGGAATGAAATGAGCCATTTTACTGAAACGGTCCACTACCACAAAGATAGAATCCATTCCCCTTTGGGTTCTAGGTAAACCTAGCACAAAATCCATGCTAATATCTACCCAAGGGGAAGAAGCAACAGGCAAAGGTGTGTATGTTCCATGAGGCATTATTTTAGACTTAGCTTGTAAACAGGCCAAACATCTAAAACAATGCCTTTGGACATCCTTTCGCATATGGGGCCAATAAAATTTTTCTTTTAGCAAACTAAGGGTTTTATCAACACCAAAGTGCCCTATAAGCCCACCTTCATAACTCTCTTTAATTAATAGTTTCCTAATGGATCCTTGGGGTATACATAACCTTCCTTCTTTGTACAAATACCCCTCAACCATATAGAAACCATAAAAAGCTTTTTGTTGGCATTTTTTATAATTATCACCAAACTCAAGATCTTCCTCATACAACTCCCTAATATTATCAAATCCAAGAATTTGAGTACCTAGAGACACAAGCAAAGTATGTCTTCTAGATAAAGCATCAGCTACAACATTTGATTTTCCTTTCTTGAATTTAATGATATATGGAAATTGTTCAAGGAACTCTAACCATTTGGCATGCCTCTTATTTAACTTACCTTGACCTCTTAAATACTTAAGTGACTCATGGTCACTATGAATGACAAACTCTTTGGACACAAGGTAGTGTTCCCAAGTTTGTAAGGCTCTAACCAATGCATACAACTCTTTGTCATAGGTAGGGTAATTGAGGGAGGCACCTTTTAGTTTTTCACTAAAATATGCAATGGGGTGTCCTCCTTGCAATAACACAGCTCCTATGCCAACTCTTGATGCATCACATTCTAGCTCAAAAGTCTTTTCAAAATTTGGTAGAGCTAAAATGGGTGCATTAGTAAGTTGATCCTTAAGAAGTTGAAATGCTTGGTCATGCTTTGAAGTCCAATCAAATAAAATATCTTTTTTGACTAGCTCATTCAAGGGTGAAGCAATGCTAGAGAAGTTAGGCACAAATCTTCTATAAAAACTTGCTAGTCCATGAAAACTCTTAACTTCACTAACATTTTTAGGCTTGGGCCACTCTTGAATGGCTTTGATTTTCTCGGGGTCCACTTGAACCCCATTTTTGCTTACAATGAACCCTAGGAAAACCACATGATCCACACAAAAAGTACATTTTTCAAGATTTGCAAATAATTGGTTTTCCCTAAGGATCATCATAACTTCTCTAAGATGTCCTAAGTGATCATCTTGAGACCTACTATAGATTAAGATGTCATCAAAATAAACAACAACAAATTTTCCTATACACTCTCTCAAGACATGATTCATAAGCCTCATGAATGTACTTGGTGCATTAGTTAAACCAAAAGGCATAACTAGCCACTCATACAATCCAAATTTGGTCTTAAAAGCAATTTTCCACTCATCACCCTTTTTAATTCTTATTTGGTGATAACCACTCTTAAGATCAATTTTAGAAAATATAGAAGCACCATGTAATTCATCAAGCATATCATCAAGTCTAGGGATTGGGTGCCTGTACTTGATTGTGATATTGTTAATGGCCCTACAATCACAACACATTCTCCATTTTCCATCTTTCTTGGGCACTAACAATACAGGCACAACACAGGGACTCAAACTCTTTTGCACCCACCCCTTATCCAAGAGCTCTTGAACTTGGTTCTCTATCTCCTTAGTTTCTTGAGGATTTGTCTTATAGGCTGGTCTATTGGGTAGACTAGCCCTAGGCACAAAATCAATTTAATGTTCTATACCCCTAAAAGGAGGAAGGCCCTTTGGACCATCACTAGGGAATACATCATCAAATTCTTTTAATAAATGAGAAACTTGAGGAGGTAAAGAACTAAGCTCAATGCTTAAATTATAACACTTAAGCACACCTCTACAAAGAAGAAGGTAAGAAGGTTTTTCAACAATTAGGGTTTGTTTTAAAGTTTCTTGTTGAATTCCTTCTATAGAAAGAGTTTTCTCTTCCTTCTTCTTTGAAGCTTTATGTTTTTTCTCTTCCTTTTTTTTTAATCAAGTTTTTTTTTCCTCTTCTCTTTTCTTTTTCATTTGTACTTGATCCTCTATCACTTGTAAAGGAGACAAATGATGAAGTACAAATTTCTTCTCTTTATGAGTGAAAGTGATTTCATTGGTAAGGCCATTGTGCATGGTTTTCTTGTCAAATTGCCATGGCCTTCCCAACAAAATATGGCAAGCCTCCATTGGAACTATGTCACAAACCACTTGATCTTCATAGTTACCAATAGAGAACTTGACTTTCACTTGTTTATCAACATTGATATCCTCATCTTCATTAATCCAATGAAGTTGATATGGTTTTGGATGGGGAATAATAGTAAGACCAAGCTTCTCCACCAACCTTGTACTACAACAATTGCAACAAGACCCATTATCCACAATGAGAGAACAAGCATTATCAAGAATTTTACACCTTGTGTGGAAAATATTCTCTCTTTGTGAAAGGTGAGACTCATGAGGTTGGCTTCCTAGAAGCCTTCTAATCATTAGAAGTTGACCATCACAAGGATATGCACTTTCAATTGGATGGTCTTCCTCACTTGATTCACTATCACTTGAAGTAGTGGAACTAGATTCATCAACACTACTATAAACATCTTGCCCTCTCAAAATCATTAGCTTTTTAGTTGGGCATTGAGAAGCTATGTGGCCTCTCCCAAGACATTTAAAGCATTTGATGTCACTAGTCTTACTACTAGAAGTGACAATATTTTTATTTTTCTCTTTTTTAATTTCTTTTTCTTTTTCTAGACCTTTACCAAATTTCTTAGAGGAATCATATTGACCCTCCCTCTTGTAGTCTTTCTTAACATAAGAGCTAGATTGAGTTTTGCCTTTAAAAGAGCTTTTTCTCAAGTTTTGTTGTTCCACCCTTATACAAAGTTGGACCAAATCATCAAGGTCCCTATAAGGGAGTAACTCAACCCTATCTCTTATGTCAAAATTGAGACCACTTAAAAATCTAGCAATGGTCAATCTTTCTTCTTCCCTTATCCCAGCCCTCATGAGATACAACACCATTTTTTGTCTATATTCCTCTACACTCATGTTCTTTTGTTGGAGTCTTTGGAGCTTATCCATAAGCTCCCTACTATAATAAGAAGGAATATGCCTTCTTCTCATAGCACTCCTCAATTCATTCCAATAAGTGATGGGAGGATCATTGTGAAGTCTTCTCTCTCTTTCCAAGGATGTCCACCAATACATGGCTTGTCCTTGAAAAGCTAGGGTGGCCAAAGGAACTTTTCTTTCCTCACCTACTTGATGACAAGTGAAGATTTGCTCCACTTTCATCTCCCAATCCAAGTAGGCGTCCACATTTTCTTTTCCATGAAAGTAAGGGAGATCAACCCTTGATTCCCTCACTTTTGTTTCTTTAATGACTCTCCTAGGTCTAGGTTGGTAGAAAGCATCCATATTCAAGCTACCATCATATTCTTGGCTTTGAGAGTCATTGGAACTCTTAGTGGAACCTTTTGAGGAACTTTTTTGACTTTTGTTTTTATGTAATTTTTTTAAAAGTTTTGCTTCTTGTTGCTTAATCTTTTGAATTTCTTCCTCTAAAGCAAGAAGTTGTACTTCTCTTTCAATCTTTTCTTTTTGTTTTTGAAGTACCTCCTCATGCTTCCAAAGTTTTAGTGCTTCAACCTCCTTGACAATTCTTTTAAAACTTTTAGGAGATTCAAAGTCACTACTACTTTGAGAATAATGACTCATGACTAAGCAATAAGAATTTATATGCTATGCAAAAAGGTATAAAATATTTTTGATATTTTCTAGGAATGAAAATAGCACTTGGAAGCCTAAGTGTACAAATTGCACTATCAAGGGAGGTGAGCTACAAATAGCCACTTAATAACCAAGCCTTTTCAAGTGGAAATCACTAAACTCCTTTGTGGTACTTTCAATTCCCCAAAACTTTTCACAAAAATTTTGTATGTTTTCACAATTTGTTTGTTTTTGGAAGCTAACTAAACGTGAGCAAATAAATCTACACAATTCTAGACGTAAAAAGGCAGCAAAGTAAACACAAATATGAACAAGAAGCTTAAAAGAAGCAAGGATAAGTAGCTAGTCGTATAACCCTAAGTGGAAGCTTGAAACATATGAAATTTCCAAGCCACTTCCACTAGTACTACATGTGAGAGGCTACCAAGGATTTAGATATACCTGACCAGCTTCTTAATACTCCCTCCAAGCTTTACAAATTGGTTTAATAATACAAGAGAGATTGCAAAATTTAAACTAGCCTAGAAAGCAATAAATGGCGGCTTTGGTGACAATTAGTGACGGATTTGATGTTCAAGTTTTCTAACACTTATTCAAGTGTTTAATCCGCCACTAATCCTTCAAATATGATGCTCCTGGACCTGCAAAAGAAACACAACAAAGAGGTTAATGGTGGCTGCCTCACAAGGTGAAAGGAATGGTCACTCAAGTGAAGGAAGTTTAGGAAAAGCTAGGTCACTAAATTAGGTCAAAATTTTGTAGTCTTAGTGTCCAAACTTTTCCTACTCTTTGTTGAGCAATGCTTGATCCTTGAGAAAGGATTTGAGGCCACTTCTAGCACAGGAAATTTAATGAAAGAAAACTAGACAAGCAATAAAAGCACAATTTGAAAAGCTTATACCAAAAGTAAAGAGTAATAGGTGTATATGACAAGACACAAAGAGGTTCAGCAAGTAAAACTGAAAATTAAGACTTCAATTAAAGCTAGCACATAGTTAAGAAGGTTCCTAGATAGGTACTAGAGTAGATGAACAAAACAAAAAAATTTTGAAAGCAATTGGATAAGTATAGCACAAGTAGTAGTCAAAACAATAACAAGGAATCAAGTGAATTTCTATCCAAGAACACCTCACGGCTTTTTCAATTTAAATTGCTTTGTATATTTTCTTTTATTCTTTCTTTTTCCAGTCTCAAATTAAGACTCCAGAGATGGTGTTTGCCTTTTGTTTCAAATTTTTCTATGATTCCAAGCTATAGAAACCGAGACTACAAAAATTAGGTCAAAATCCAAGTGAAAATGAGAAACTAGTGCACTAGTCTTTAGGTTTTGTGTTTGGATTCCTTTTAAACTATTTTCTTTTGAACTTTAGACCTTTAGGCTCTGTTTTAAACTCTATTTTTCAGCCTCTTAACTCACTTTTTTTTTAAAATTTGAATCCACAAAATTAGTGCACTAGAAGTAGGATTACACTTGAAATTTTGAGTTACAAAATTTTTATAAGATTTTTAATGGAAAGTGACTTGAAAACTTAAGTACACAATGGAAACCTAACTCTAAAGAAACTTGCTAGGACTAATAGAAAATTATGAACACAATAAGGCAAAAGAAAAAGCACATATAGGTGGACACAAAAAGAAACAAACCGAGAGCCAAAATAATGAACAATGCACTTAAAAACAAAATTAGGTCAACATGTTATTCAAGGAATTTATGACATATAAGGACTAAACATGAACTTCTAAGACAAAACAAGGATTAAAAAAACAAAATCTAATGCATATGCATGAGGTCCAATCACGGACACATACAAGGAATGGAGAGACTCAAAAAATAAAGGCTAAAACCCTATTTTGGTCCCTTATAATCTTTTTTTGTTTCAATTTAGTCCTTCATTAATTTTTGGTCTCAAATTGGTCCCAAATTAATTAATTGGTTTCAATTTAGTCCCAAATTAATTAATTAGTTTCAATGTGGGACTTCCGTCCAAATTATTTAAACGGAGTTAACTTTTGGCCACGTGGATGCCACGTAGATGCATACGTGGCATCCACGTGGATGAGAAAATTCTTTTTAATACACCTGGACCCGGAATGGCCCGTTCTGAAACCGGAACGGGCCGTTCTGGTTGCAAAATTAAAACACCACCAGTGAAGCAGAACGGGCCGTTCTGAAATCAGAACAGGCCGTTCTGGTTTCAGAACGGCCTGTTCCAGAACTGTGAATAAAATATTCTTTACTTAATTGTGTTTTTGATATTATAATTATGCAATTTTGATCTCTAAGGTTTTAATTGAGTAATTTCAGTCCTTAAAAGATTATAATTGTGTAATTTTAGTCTCACAATTTTTAATTGAACAATTTTAATCTCTCAAATATCATAATTGTGGAATTTTAGTCTTTCTCATTAAAAATTTAATAATTTTAAAATTTTAATATATATATATATATATAATATTTTAAAACTATATAATTGTTTGTTTATTTAAATTAACGTATATTATTTTTTTAATGTATCAAATGATATATATTTACTATTATTAAATAAATAAAATTTATATATTATTAGTATTTTAATATTACTGATAAATTAATATCAATAATATTTTTACCCTTTTTATAAATAAACTAATAATTTGATAAATATAACTTAATATATATTAATATACTTTTACAAAAATATAAATATATAAGATCAGATATATATTTCTAATTAATATACTTATATTTTTGTAAGAGTATATTAATATATAACAAGTTATATTTATCAAATTATTAGTTTATCTATAAATATATTAATAATATTATTGATATAATATCGAAAATTATAATATACGTTAATTTGAATAGATAAAATAATTATTTAATTTTAAAATATTATATATATATATATATATTAAAATTATTAATTTTTAATGGGAGAAACAAAAATCATACTATTATGATATTTGAGGGACTAAAATTGTTCAATTAAAAATTGAAGGACCAAAATCGCGCAATTGCAATTCTTTAAGGACTAAAATTATGCAATTAAAATCTTGGAGATCACAAAACTGCACAATTGTAATACTTGAGGGATAAAAAATGCAATTAAACCAATATTCTTAATTAATTTTATTAAAAAATATAATAATTAATAAGATAAAAGGAATATCACTTTATAATTTTTTGCAACTTATTTAAGATTAAAGGAATAAAATGATAAAAATTAATAAGATAAACATAATAAAATAAAATATTAAAAAATATTAATATATTTATTTTATTGGATATAATAACATAATTAAAATATAATTAATAATATATATTTTATAAAATTATTAATATTTTATATATAAAAAAATAAAATAAAACCGGAACGGCCCGTTCTGAAACTGGAACGGGTCGTTCTGGTGCATTTTGGGTGTGTTAATTTTGCACTTGGAACGGGCCGTTCCGGATGCAAAATTAACACACCAAAAGTGCACCCAGAACGGCCCGTTCTGGTTTCAGAACGGGTCGTTCTGGGTCCAGGTATTTTCAAAAAAATTCTCATCCATGTGGATGCCACATATGCATCTACGTGGCGTCCACGTGGCCGAAAGTTAACACCGTTAAAGCAATTTGGACGGAAAGTCCCGCATTAAAACCAATTAATTAATTTAGGACTAAATTGAAACCAATTAATTAGTTTGGGACCAAATTGAGACCAAAAATTAATGAGGGACTAAATTGAAACAAAAAAAAAATTATAAGGGACTAAAATAGGGTTTTAGCAAAAAATAAATAAAAAAAATAGCACAAGCAAATAGTTCGTAACAAATTGATTGTGGAAGAAAATCAAGAACAATCAACAATGGATCTATGAACATAAGATGAATTAAAACGTATAGATCCACAAAGAAACTCAAGCAAGACAAACACAAGAACACAAGAACACAAACACGGACACAAAAGTTTGAAGAACTTATCTCCTTGAAGAAACCTTGCTCTTGATACCAAAATTGATGGAAGAAGGTAGGAAAAGTGAATGTAGTTCTTCTCCTATTCTTCTCCTAGCTCGGATCCTCTTCAATGGAGATACAAACCGAATGGAATGGAGACTTAAGGAGAGGGAGTTTTTCGGAATGGAAGGAGGTTAAGCTTAGAAAGAAGTATCCAAGCTCAAGCATCAATGGATTGTCCACTTCAAAGAGAAGGAACAATGGTGAACCTTAAGGTTTGAGAGAATTCACACGGTGACTTTGAAGAAGAAACTTGGCTCAATGGCTCTTAAATTTCTGAATATATCAAAGTGAGTACAATAGGTGAAAGGAGGGAAATATATGCATCCGAAACTAGGGAGACACTTGGCGCCACATGAGAGGTCACCATGTTGGCGCCAAGATTTGAATTCAAATTTGAATTTGAATTCAAATCTTGTCACACATGTGTATGACCGGTCCCATGAGTGCTTAATGTAATTAGGGTGAATTTAGTATGCATTTAGGGTTGCATTTCGGTGTCACACTTGTGCAGCCAAGGTGGTGCCAAAAGTGTGACCTAAATGCAACTTAAATACATCCTAAATTTAACCTAATTTACCCTAATCTCTTTAAACTACTAATCCTCCTTAAACCCTAATCTAATGACCGAAATACAATGGTCAAGAAAATACAATGAATAGGAAAAATTACAAGAAGAAGAATGAGCCTAATATTGGCTATCAAAAGCCCAAAGCCTAAGAAGCCCAAATACCAGCCCAAGAAAATAAAACCTAGTCTATGGTCAAAATACAAGACCAAAATCAAAGTAATTTCCTATACTAATAGAATGCAATAAAACTTGGTGTTTAGTCAAGTAAGGTCCATGTGAGAAGCACCCTAGGCCCACCAAGCCCATTGGGCCCACTAAGCTCTGAAGCAGTCAAGTCCTCAAGTAATCTCCTGGTCATAGCTCTAGTGGTTGGGCCTTTAGCCCATGCTCTTCCATTACTCATACTCATCATTGAACTATTGATACAAATTGGTACATTTGCCAAGGAGAGATAACAATTATATATACATGAAAAGTCACAATATCCCAACAAAAACAAATTATGTTACAACAAATTTTGAAACACATAACAAGTGAAATTAAATTATTTTTTTAGCTCAATGTCTTCTTCAATTTAGCCAATCAACTCATTCCTGCTATATTTGGTAACTTTTACCAATTGTTACACCGCTCAATAACTTTATATTAAATGTGAATTTTGTAAATCCAACCGTTAGATTGAAAGTTCATATCTCTTAGATCATATATACAAAATTTTATATTAATCCAAGATGGTTTGATACTTCATTTTTATAAAATAAAATTAACGTAATATATTCATTTCAAAATACACTAAAATATGAACACTTTGATTACCTTCAAGTTGTTGTTCAATTTTAACAAAAATTGATATACACGTATAAAATGATATGAACTTTCAATCTAACGGTTGGATTTACAAAATTCACAAATAATATAAAGTTATTGAGTGGTGTAACACTTAGTAAAAGTTACATCGATGTAATTATAACCTCTCTCATATATATATATATATATATATATATATATTTAATTATAAAATGCATATTTAATAAAATTTATAAATTGGAATAATTTTTTGTATCAATTATTTTTCATAATTTTCTAATAAAAATGTAATTTAATAATTTATATTAATTTTTTATTTTTAATATCTTAAGTTTTTATACTTTATATTATATCCTTTTAATTTTTTTATTATTAATTTTAATATCTTAACTTCTTATTGTCAATTTGAGTGGTTTTGCCTGATCAAACCAGCTCATCACATTCCAACATAGTTTTTGGTCGGGTTAATTTGACATTGGGTTTAAAATTTTCTAATCCAACCCATAATGGATTAAGAGCCAAATAAGTCAACCTATGAGCTAATTAATTTTTAAAATTTAAAAATTTAAAAATATTAAATAAATTATTTTTTGTATAATAAGCTAATATAATTCTTTTTTATCCTTATGAACTAAAATACAAAAATATATAGTTATTTACTCTATAAAATAACAAAATATAATACACAATAATAGAAATAAAATAAAGTATACTGATTGTAACATAACATAAGTGTTAAATTAAAATTAAAACAATATGCATAAAATATTAACTTTGAAATAGAGATTAGCAATATATATATATAATATTAAATCTATCATTTATCTTAATAATTATAAAAAAATTATAAAATAATTTTGGTCTATGATGTGACACCCTTTTATCCTACATACATGTATAACTTATTTTTTTTATAAATGAATATAATTAAGAATACTAAAATCCATGTATAATTAACAAAATATGAACTCCAAGTGATTCTAATGAAATTTGAAAGCTGACATCCAGAACTACAACTTTTATGAAGATTACAAAACCTAATTCTTCTATGTAAGTCTACTCAAAAGACATACAACATCCACATGTTACATTTCGCACTCAAAATGAGATTCATCTTTTAACTCACATAACTCAATCATTCTTTAAAATTTTTATGTAATTTTTTTAGTATAAATTGTAACCCCAAATGTCTACTTTCTAACCCAACAATCAAAACTAAATTTTATTAATCACATGCAGAGAAATCACATAAATATCAAGGTATATTCATGCTATAATTTTAAAACAAGACACAACTCACACTCAAATTGTAACACTCTATTTTCTGAAATAATAATATTATATATTTATATTTTGGTCAAAATTATTTTTATTATTATAAGGGGAAAATATTTTATATTATTTATTATTTTGGGGAAAAGAGAAGTGGGTTGGATTGACCTGGCCCAATGAAATTTTAAAAAGGAGGTGAGGGAGAGTTAATCCTATCTACCTCATTTTGTATTCTGAAGGAAAAGAAAGAAAAGAGAAGAAGAGAGCTCCGAGAAGGAGTGCTCAGGATCAATCTCGAACGGCAACAAAATTGTTCCGATTAATGCAACAAGGTATAGGGAGGGAAATGAGTGATTCATATGTAGGATTACAAGAGAGAATAGGTAGTGGGAGAAATCCATAAATCTCTAATATTTTCTATTTCTTTTATGAAGTTGAAATTGATGATTCAATTGGATTTTATATTAATTTATAAATGTGGTTGTTATATTATTTGGTAAAATTGATAATCTAAATGATAATTGAATTCATTGGGATGTGTTCTATAAGTTAGGGTTCTTGCATATTTGATGGAATCATGCCAATGAGGTCAAGAAGTGACACATTGAAAGACCCAAGAAGAATGGGCTAGACATGAAAATTTGGGCTAGTTCAGAGCCCAATGGCTTGGTGGGCCCAAGTTGCTCCTCACATGGGCCACACCCTGAGATTTCCATTGTCTTTTATTTGAATATATAATATTAATATACGTTTCATATATTTTGGTCTTGTATTGTGGACCACATAGATTAAGATTTTTAGGCTATAGGCTTATTGGACCTGTTTTCAGGCTTAATGGACATTAGGTATTTTGGTACCCAATATTGGGCTCATTTTGTTTCTTTTATTATTTCTTAGTGTTTGTGATAGGTTGGCCATTGTATTTAAGCCTTTAAAGTAGGAAATTTGAAGGAATACTAAAATAGGTAAGTGATGCTAAATCTAAGTTTCATTTAGGAGCCATTTGAGTTGAATTTGGGTCACATGTTTTAAGCCATGCGTGGATCAACTTCAAATGCTTGCTAAATGTAATTTAGATGCACCTTGGAGCCTTATATCACGAACATGCACATGGTGGCTGAAAATTTGAATTCAAATTACATTTGAATTCAAATTTTGGGCGCCAAGTAAACTTGGATCTATGCCTATTTAAGTTGAATGCCTTCACTCTTGTATTCACTTTTGCATATATGAGAATTCTGAGTTTGCTTCAGCCAATTCTCTCCCAAAAGTCACCGAGAGTTCACTACCTTAGCATTAGGAATCCAAAGCTTTCTAATCCTAAACCATGAGCACTCCTTTGTGGATCTTGCTTGAGTGCTTCCTTCTTTAGCCTAGGTTCACTCATAGTGCCATCCATTCTAGAAATTCTGGTCCAAATTCAAGCTCAAGGAAGAAGATCATGTCATTGGAGCAAGGATAAGGAAGAACATCCATCACTTCTCTCGCCTTACTCCATCAAGATTGATGAACATCCTTAATTATATGAATTAATGAGTAATTGGAAGATTTTACTTATGGGTGTACCTTAACATTTGTGTAATAACTTTTTGTGTGATTAACCAAATCAATTTCTATTTGTTGGGTTAGAAGTAGACACTTTGGGCTATAATTTAGACTCTAGAATCCTGTAAAAATTTTAATAATTGATTGAGTTATGAGAGTTATAAGTTTAGTCTCCATTCTAGTGCACAAAATATTAAATTTTGTGTTGTCAGCCATGCGAGATGACCTTAACGACATTTTTAGGCTTCGTGTTCTTCACAAATATTGTAGCCTCGACTGTTGTCTTTCCACTAGCATCAGAATCACTCAAAAAGGATGTGCAGAACTCAAGTTATGGTCAACATAGTGAGTAGAGGTCAAATTATCAAGATTTACGGTGCCCGACACATGTATTCTATTTCAGTTTGCGTTTTTGACGTTTTGGGACCCTTTTTTGGCATGTTTGTGATACTTTATGATTTCTTAATGATGCTTTATAATACTTATGATATGATTGAATGAGTTTGATGTGTTTATGATATTAAGTGGGTTGTGAAATATGTATTATATTGATGGATTTTGATGATGATTGTGAATTGTATGATATCTAGTAATGGCTATTGGATGAATAGATATAAATGGTATGTATTTGGCTGAGTATATTTGAGTATGAATGGTTTGTATTTGGATGAGCAATGTAGAAATGTGGTTGTATTTGAATTAATAATTATGCATTAGTATAAATGAAGATGAGGAATGAGTTTGGTGCCATTAGCCTGAGCATTGGGGCATATGCATATGCATTACCCTGACCTGTGTGGTGATTAACAGGAAATGTATTACCCTAGCTTGTGTGGTGATTAATAGGGAATGAACGATATATATATATATATATATATATATATATATATATAGAGGAGGGTTCAAACGACACCGGTGTAATTTTTACTAAGTGTTACACCACTCAATAACTTGATATTAATTATGAATTTTGAAAATCCAACCGTTAGATTGAAAGTTCATATATCTTAGATCATATATATCAAATTTTGTTAAATTTGAACAACAACTTGAAGATAATCAAAGTGTTCATATTTTAGTGTATTTTGAAATGAATATATTACGTCAATTTTGTTTTATGAGAATGAAGTATCAAATCATCTTGGATTAATATAAAATTTTGTATATGTCATCTAAGAGATATGAACTTTCAATATAACGGTTGGATTTTCAAAATTCAAATTTAATATCAAGTTATTAAGTGGTGTAACACTTGGTAAAAGTTACACCGGTGTCGTTTGAACCCTTCTCATATATATATATATATATATATATAGACACACACATTGGCCGGTGTGGTGATTAACAGTGTATCTATGCATGGTGGTGGCATGGCATGAGCATTGGTGGATGCGCATATGCATTACCCTGGCCGATGTGGTGATTAACAGTGTATCTATGCATGTCAAGAGTTGAAGTATGAGTTGCTCTGATAGTGTGACATCGGGGTAATGGTTTTAGAATAGGAGTGTACAACTCATTTTGTTTTACCTTTCTTTCTTGTTTAAATTACAATTTGTAAACCTTTTATTTTATAAATTTGGTTTTCAATTTGATTGGTTCTTAGAAGTGTTTTGTATGTGAACCTGTTTTACTCAAGATAAATGACTTTGTTCCTTATTTTAATTGTATTATATATTGGGATAGAACGGGTATCACACAATAAAATTGTAATGTACGGTTACTTAGTGAAAGTTTTCATTTAAAAGACAAAATAGTTTCATTAAAAATAAAGACTAAAAGCGGTTGAACTTGAAGGGAAGGTATCCCCTTTATATATATATATATATATATATATAGTTGTAAATAATGTATATATCAATGTTTTTAAAATCGAATTGGTCATTAAGTCGGTGCAAACACTTATTCAAGGTTCAATGTTCAACCATGATTGAATTGTTATCAAATTGATATTAATAAAATAATAATAATAATTATTAATATAAAATTAATATTAAATAAATATAATATTATAATTTTACAACATTAAAAATTAAAATAAAACTTATTTATATATTCTTAATATTTAATGCATATGTGTAAAATTCTAAATTATATATAATATAATATTTAAATTTAAGTTTTAATAAAATATAATAATATTTATTAATAATAACAAGTTTATATTTAAAATAAAAAGTATCAAATTAATATAATATAAATTATAAAAATAAAGATATTAAAAATTATAAATTAATATTTTTTTTATTATAGTGAGAAAAAAACAAAAACACAGGTCAACCTAGTGTTAAGAACCATTCACATCAGCATGCAGGTGGTTATAGAGATCATCTGAGGGCTTAGAGGATCACTGACAACCATTATATAATTTGGGTCCTATTTTAGCCAAAATATTTTCACATTTGTAGCCTTCTTTGAAGATGTGGTGAAGGGAGCAAACCCAATCTCTCCCAAGCATGAGCTTCATCTGCATAATCTCATTGTTGTACTCATGGTGATAATCCAACTTAGAATTCATTAATTTAACCATGTTTAGGAAGTCCAAATATCACAAGACCCTTTTATGACCCTTCTTCCTACAAAATTTCAAGTATATGAGATGAGTTTGTATTGATTAAATTATATTTATGAAGTTTAATTAAATTTTTGAAATAAGTACTACAAATAAATTATTCTAATTTATAATTTTTATTAAATATTATTTTTAATAAAAATATTTTAAATTAATTTAAAAATACTTTTTTTTTAATTAGATCAATTCAAATTAATTTGACCATTTTATTTTTACAAATTTTGAACTGATTCTATCAATTTGATGCAAAATGATTCTTTAGATCAATCGAATCAATTAAAAATCAATTTTTAATCAACTCGATGAGACCGGTCAATTCAATTCAATTTTCAAAACACCGACATATAAATAAATGCTAGTCATAAATGTAAACACACTTAAACATATAATGGAGTTTGAATTTAATTTAATTATATTTATTTTAAAGAATAATACATTATCTCTTAAATATGCTTAATAAAATAATGAAAATAAAAGTAAAAATAAAATGCTATTTTAACTTTTATAAAATGAATAAATTTTCATTTTAATTTTATAAATTTTTCTTTGATTTTTATTTTTCTAAAATTTGGAATCACATATAATTGCAACATCCCGATTCGGATTATACTATGCAGATTTTTATAAAATTTTGATTATTCTAATAACATAGTTTTAGATACTAAAAATAGAAATTTTAATTTTTAGATGAAAAATAATTTTTTTTAATAAGAATTAAAATCAAAACCACTAATACTATTAAAAAGATATTTAAGTGAAAGATAAAATACATAAAATATTCTGAAATCTCTCTCTCTCTCTCTATATATATAAAAATAAACCCAAACAACCTAAAGTATACTCATAGAGCATAGCATCTTCTCAAACGACGGCTTTCCTTCTGCCTTCTTTCCAAACCCACCATGTAAGCATCGCATCTTCTCTCATCAGATCCCATCACCTTTTAATTTTTTGTTTGATTTTTTTTTTTTTCCTTTTTAACAAATTTAATCTCATCCCATTAAACTTTTCATTCTGAATTCTCAATCCGATTGCCTCTTGATTTGGGAATTTACTCAAAATAATAACCAAGGCCGAACCCTAAACGTTGACTTTTTTGCCTAATTTCCACCTGTAGTTCATGCTCATAGAATGGATCTGAATTTTCTGTCGCAATATGTGAGTTTATGTTGGCATATCCTTCAATATTTGTTAATCTTTTTAAGAATTCACCCCCAAATTTTATCCTTTGAGCGTCTTGGTTAGTTTATAGTTTTTGTTTAATTTCTTGAATATTATCATAGTTTAGATTGTTTGTGTTGTTATTTAAGATTCTGGGTGTATGCCTTTTGCAGAATATCTAGCTTCTCGTGGAAACTCTTAATTTGATTTAGAAGTTGGTATCGAGAATTTGCTGTGATGGGTGGTCAAAGGTATGGTAAGCGTCCCCACTCTCAATCTAACCATGATAATGGGCCAAATAAAAGGAGGAATCAAGGTGATGAGAAAGAGCAGTTTGTGATTGATCCGGAGGATACTGTGTTTCGTTATGTTTGCCCCGGTCGAAAGATTGGCAGTGTTATTGGCAGGGGAGGTGAGATTGTTAAGCAACTGAGGGTGGAGACTAAGTCCAAGGTTAGAATTGGTGAGACTGTGCCAGGGTGTGAAGAGCGCGTGGTTACTATTTATAGTTCCAGTGATGAGACTAATGCTGTTGAGGGTGGCGACAATTATGTGTCGCCGGCTCAGGATGCTCTGTTTAAGGTGCATGACAGGTTGGTTGCTGATGACTTGCACGGCGATCAGGATGATGATGGAGGTCACCAAGTAACTGCTAAACTGCTGGTGCCGTCTGATCAGATAGGTTGTGTTATTGGAAAAGGTGGGCAGATAGTTCAGAACATACGTAGTGAAACAGGAGCTCAGATTCGAATACTTAAGGATGAGCATTTACCTTTGTGTGCCTTGAGCTCTGATGAGCTTGTGCAGGTAAACTGGATTAGATTTTGTTTGAATTGCATTCATTTTCTGAGCCTTTTCAGTTTTTACTTATTTGTTTATTTTTTATATTTATCAGTTAACTGTTTATCAAGGAAGTAAATAAATTGCCATCTGGCTGGCTTTATTTATTCCAAACATCGTAATTTGTAATACAGTAGTTTTGATTGACCAGTTTTATACCTGAATTTTCTTTGTCATGTGAATTTCTTGATACTGTTGAATCTGGTTGAAATTGTTGTAAATATTTGCTTATAATGTGTTTTCTATTGGTTTTTGAAACTTTAGATTACTGGGAATGCTGCCGTTGTGAAAAGGGCTCTGTACCAAATTGCATCTCGACTTCATGATAACCCTTCACGAACTCAACATCTTCTTACTTCTGTTGTTCCTGGTGTATATCCTGCTGGTGGTTCACTCATTGGTCCAACTGGAGGAGCTCCACTTGTGGGGATAGCTCCTCATGTTGGTGCTTATGGGGGATATAAAGGTAACACTGGTGACTGGCCGCCACGGTCCATGTACTCAACTCCAAGGGATGAGGCATCTTCAAAGGAATTTTCAGTTCGTTTGGTTTGCCCAGCAGGAAACATTGGAGGTGTGATAGGAAAAGGTGGTATGATAATAAATCAAATTAGGCAGGATTCTGGTGCAGCCATCAAAGTTGATAGTTCAACAACAGAAGGAGATGAATGCTTAATAACCATTTCAACAAAAGAGGTGAAATTTTGATCACCCATTGGCCTATTTTTTCTGCTTTATAAATGTATTTTTATTGGTGTGCTTTGTGCTGTGCATTTTATGATATTTATAAATTGTGCTAATGCAGTTCTTTGAAGAGACTTTCTCTCCAACAATAGAAGCTGCTGTGCGTCTGCAACCTCGATGCAGTGAGAAGGTTGAAAGAGATTCAGGAATAATCTCTTTCACTACCCGTCTGCTGGTATCAACCTCACGAATTGGTTGTCTTATTGGTAAAGGGGGATCTATCATAACTGAGATGAGGAGACTTACAAAAGCTAACATTCGCATTATTTCGAAGGAAAATCTTCCAAAGATTGCTTCTGAAGATGATGAAATGGTGCAGGTAAGGGTACTTTCATACTTTGGTCTACTAATATTGTCTTTGATGAAAGCCCTAACATTTCTGTGCTATAACATTGGCTCCCCAACCCCCTACTTATTAGATTTCAGGAGACCTTGATGTTGCCAAAGATGCTCTAGTGCATGTACTTACACGGTTGAGAGCAAACCTTTTTGATAGGGAGGGTGCTCTCTCTGCATTCCTTCCAGTTCTGCCATATCTCCCTGTTTCAGCAGATGGATCAGATGGCCTAAACTATGATGGTAGAGATGGTAAAAAACATGGACGTGGACATTCATATTCAAGTGGATATGGAGGCTCAAGTGATTTAGCAGCTGGTGACATTTATGGAAGCTATGGTGGTTCACAGGTACTTCTAGCTAGTCAGACATGAGTTTACGATAATATTTACATATTCCTGAGTTCTTCAAGTTCTTAAACTGTTTTTTTGTTCCATGTTTGTAATATTGTTTCATACATCTGTAGCTTGGAAGCGGTGGTGCTTATGGAGCTTATGGAAGTTATTCTTTGGGACGGCCTAGTACGGCTGGGTAATAAATCTTTCCTGATGAACTTCTTGCATGGGTTTTATTTATCTTTTATTTCATCCTTGTAATTTTAATCTTAGATGAATATAATTTATCAGCTTTAAGATGAACTAATACTGCTCTTTGTTGAATCTTTGATTCTGCTCTAATCTATTTTAAGGACTGAATGATTGGGTTCTACTATCAACCCTGTTTGAAACTTGTGTTATGGAAGCTTCTAATAACTTTACAGTAATGTAGATTTGATTTGTGCCTGTTTATTAGTGCATTTATTTAAAAAAAAATTAGAAATTAATTATTCCCCCTTTTATTTTTTGGTGCTTGTTTCCAGTCCACAAATTATATTCTATTGTTTGGTACTTAGCATTTTTTTCTTACAGAAAATGCTTAGTGTACCAATCTACAGAAACTAATATCTACTCCATCGTTACAATTTGCTAGACCTGTCAATTTAGCCCAGCACAGCCCCTTTTGCCTTGACCCATATTGGTGAGGGCCAAAAACGTCCACAAAGTCCAGTGGGTTAGGGCTCCTTAAAATTTTTACAAAACTTATTTATTATTAAAAAGTTAGCCTAACTCACTCCATGGGCTAACTAGCCAACTTGTATTTTTTAGTTTTAAAATAAATCACTAAACCAAGATAAATCTATTTTAAATACAATTAATATTATATCCAATATTTCAAGTAAACTTTGATAGCATTCTGATACGGATATTGTAGATGACATGCTTTATGACATCAAAAACTCAATTGAAATCATGCGGAGGTACTCACAACAAGTATCACATGATGACACAATCGATGGGAACAAGTGTCACAAAAGGAGAAAACTTCTAATAAGTTGGGTATTGTCATGAGAACACCGAGTAACAAGTTAAAAAACATGCAAAGAAATTGTATTAATTAAACTCTGTTTGGTTAGATTACATAGACTTGCCCTATATTTAGGCAAAGGTGGAATTCTCTAGAACCTAAATAAACCTAGCATTAAATACTGTGGATCTGTCAAAGATTTGGTGTTGTTGCTACAAAAGAAATATGGAAAGCATAATGTATTCCTTATTGTGGGATTGAGATTATGTGTATTTCTCAATCTCAAATAATTACTAAATTGTGTTAGGAATGAAAATTAAACTAATAGTTTATAAATTACATATTGCTTTGATAGAAAAGTAATATTTACTTCAAAATCATGTTCAAATACAATATAAGTGTAATTTTAATGAATATTATTTATAAATAAAATTCAATTTATACTCTTTAATTTTTCTTAAAACAATATTTTAATTTCTAACTTTGTATTAAAAAATATTAATTAAAAAGTTAATCCCACCATATTATATTTAGAATAAAGTTATCTTTCATATAACGTACAATCTTTTAGATAAATGAGAAAAACTATGAATTAAAACTATCAAATACATAGATTAGTCGGTAGGAGTTATTCATCTTAACCAGTAATTTTGAATCGGTCTCAAGTCAAATAAGGTTCAGTCCAAAGATGCACAGAGCCCAAAATACAAGACAAATCTTCTTTTTTTGTTTCTTGATAAGGAATTAGAAGACAAATTTAATGACTGTTAAGTCCTATCCTAACTTCCTTATTAAGTGGGTTGTGTGGATTGAGGCTTTTAACCCGCCTTATTAAGTGGGCAATTATAGTGGGTCATATGGGTTAGCTCATGGGCGTAGTGTCAAATTGATAGCTTTACAATTTGCAAAATTATAGAGGAGGGGGCTATATTATGAGAGGATTTATCAGCCTTTTAAAATATTTAAAAGTTAAATATCCTCTTGGAAAACATCCTTACCTTGAAACAGTGTTTTAAAAAATGACTTGGACCACTTGGTTGAATCTATTGAACTGGAAACGGTGGGCTGGGTGGTCCAGCCTCTTATTCGACCAGATATGCCATCAACCCAGTGTGACTTAGCTGGTTTTTTTGGATGAACCATTGAACAGGTGAGCTACAACTTGGACCAGTTTATTTATTTGTTTTTTTGACGTTTGAAATTCCCATGTTTGGGTTGTCCCTTCTGCTGCTGTGCACGTGTCCCAACACCACCCTTGCATTTTCCCATATCTTTCTTGCTTAGAATGAAAGATTTTTTGGGTGAGGTAGGATTCGAACTCAAGTGGCTTTGGATCTTTAAAATCTTATTAGTAACCTCTGAACCAACATAATTGATACATATATGACTTAAAAAATTATTATAGTATATCTTTAATTTAAAATTATATATTTAATTTCATATCAATACGTGTGATTCAATTAGTGATTCACTAATCTAATACCTTGATCAAGTCAATCACCATTCATGATTTTAAACCACTGCTTTGAAATATTTTCTTGACTGCCGATTTCCAGTGTCAAAAGTTACTTTACATTCCTAGTTTCTTAATTCTTTCCTTTCTGCCTTGCGAATAGGCCACTCTTATGATATTTTATTTTGAGTATTCCTGAATTCATCAATTCTGATATTTAGTACATTTTTCCAGGTTGTCAAGTCAGGGTGGTGTTTCTAGGAGGAGAAACCATGCTTATTAAACTCAATGGGTCTTGGCAGGTAGAATGCAATTTTCACAAATGCATTTATCTTTTATCTGACAACTTCTTATAATTTAGAACAGTGCCGTTAGTATATAAGAGATTGATATCTTAACCTGACCGATGCCCGTTTAGAATTCTGATGCTCTTGTTTTCCCTTTGTTCCCTTTCCTTACCACCCAAACAGCTGAGATCTATGAAGCCCGCAGCCTGCCTACTGCCTAAACCTGAAGACCTGATGAACCAGGGTTTGACAAACTTATGGCCCACCCTGACGCATCTACCTAGAGGACCAAACTTATGTGGAGACTATTGATATTGGCCATGTCCATTTTACCTTAATTCCCAAGCTTGATTACTTGTGCTCCCAAGAACCTATAAAACTGGCTTGCCTTTGCTTCTGTTTTTATTATTCTGGTTCATTTATCTTTAGAACTGAAAAACACCATGTAGAATTGATCATCCAGCACTTGTATACTATTTATTTTGGGTTTAATTTTCTCATAGTTCACTGTCACATGCAGTATGAGCTTTTGTGGTTATTTGAATTCCATGTTTATTCCTCTAAGTTGACCTTATATACATCAAAATTTGGTGGAGTTTTGGTGTCGTATTTATTGCAGGTACCACTGTTTATCTGTAATATATCATCATGAGCAGGTAAAGCTGTGTTGCATTATTTGATTCTGAAAATTCATACATATGGATATTGTTGAGTACCTTACATGACTACATCTTTCAGTTTAAAGCTATGAAAGCTGTTCTTAGTTATGTTAACTGAATTACTGAAACTCAGTTAAAAAATAACTTGTTTGAGGAAAGGAATGCAATGGAAGACATGTATGGTTTATGGTGATTCAGAAATAGAGAATCTGCTTGATGAATTTTGTTTTGAGGATAAGTTGTGAAAGCTTGAAGGCACTCCAGCAGAAGTGATAGTGATGATGGTAGTGGTCATGGTCAAGGTTGTCAATCTCGAGAGTTTACGTAATCTCGTAGAGGTTTCGTAAACTCGTATCGTAAATTCAAATCGTAAACTTGTAAGAGTTTACTTAATATAAAAAATGTTAAAATATTATTTATAAATAACATAATAACTAACATTTTAACTTCATATTAAAGTAAAATAGTAAAAATTACAATAATAAAGTAACAAATTTTAGCGGCAAATACATAATTTTGCACAAGACACAACTCACAAGTTCTTAAAAATAAAATGATAGTAAATAAAAAACTAAAAGAAGACTAATATCTTCAAATCAAGTTTAAAAAAATATTAACTATTATATGTATAATATATTTCTGGACTAGATTAAAAAAAATGGGACACGAGAGAAAATACACAGAACAAGGAAGGGAAAGGGGAAAGAAAGAACCTTCACTACAAAGAATGAGCAACCCTAGTGCAAAGAGAATGCGAAGGAGAGAACCTGGGCTCACGACTTGGAGGAGAAAACTAGAATGCATAGTGCGAAGGAGAAAATCAGCATGCATGACATAGAGGTATGGCAAGATTACTTGAGATTACCCGGAATTACTCAAAATGGCCAACCAATCTTGTAACGAGTTTACGAGTTATCACTCGAGATTGATAACCATGGCCATGGTAGTCTGAAGTTAAAATAGAAGATTTATTAAATTTTTTTTTAAAGAAAACACAAACAACTAAAGTGTGTTTTCAATTTTCTGCTCTAAACAGATTACGAGAAAAAATGTTTTGAAAACTAATAGGTAAAAGAAATAGACACCCAAACAGATTCTGTGTTTAGTTTTTGAAAATAAAAATTCCCCAAAAACAGTATTCAGACAAGCCATCCCTTGCACGTTTCTTTTCTCATTAGCCAATATGACATGCTTGGATACTCCAGTTATTAATGCTGTGCATGGCTTTTGTTTGAGCTTAATTAGCATTCAGCTGCATTGAATCATTTTTGTTTTTATTTTTATCTCTGATGCTTGGTTGAAATTATATTGGACTACTGCTATTTACACAAAAGTTGGCATAGAAAAAGAAGATATTTGCTGTTAGGCCATTGGGTCACCTGCAGTCACCGAGTCTTCTGATATGCTGTCAGTGATCCAATGGCCATTGTGAAGTTGTGCCGTGATCTGAATTTCTTTTGGAGGTTTGGTGTCTTTCATTTTTCCAGGTAGTTGGTTAAGATAGCATTATGCTACTGCTTTCAGTACTTTGATGATGCCTGGAGATATTTTGGATGAATTGGAATTCGGTGGCTAATGTGATAGATTTTATATATTTTTGTTTTCACTATTTGTAATTTGAGCCGAAATGCACATTGATATGTTTTATTCAACTCATTTGGTATGCCCTATTAGGTATACCAATTTTTTGTTGGGATCCGGTGACGATTCCCTCCTGATTGATGCGAAAACATCACTACTAAATTTGCTTTTCAGATTTTGTTTTCAGTTCAGTAGTTTTATTATTTCTTTGACTGGAAGTTTGCTATATTACATTGATGAGCAAAAGTGTACTAAGTAAATTTTGCAGACTGCATTGCGATATTTTAAATATGGCACAAGGCTTTGTGACTGTTCGTCTATACGGCTTGGGGCCCCATTTTGAATTAAATTGTTTTTATTGGTGCAGTGTTGATCTTGGTCAGTATAATTATTTCTTTCTTAAAGTTGAATAAAATCGTGATTGTCATGGTTTTTAGTTGGAATAGAATGGAGTGGACGGAAGGCAGTTTCATGATTTTTCTTCTTTCGTTCAATCTTTAGGAAAGGAGCATTCATCTAATTTTAGTCCCTCCAGTACGCGGGAATTTGGAGGGGGAAGAAGAGGTGTAAACCATTTTTAATAGTGTTTAAAATATCTTTTAAGTTTTTAAATTTAAAATTATAAAGATATAAAAGGATATTGATTTTTAATTTTTTTTTCCTTTTATGAAGCAAACAAGAAAAAAATTATCTCCTCTTATTTGGGTTCCTCAATCAAATAAAATTTCTGACTCTTCCCTTCCATTAAAATTCATTTCTTTCTTGTAACCGAACAAATCCTAAAAGGTATTTGGTACGCGTGTAGAGTATAATGTGTTTCATTCTCTTTGTTTTCACATTATAATAGTCAAGTCATGACGGATTTGGCTTGTTTAAAATGTGGTGTTGATTTGATGCATGTAAATTTCAATTATCGGTGGGTATTTTTTTTTCTCTTCACATTATAATAGTCAAATCATGAAATAACTATGATTCTGCAAAATACTGGCATTCATAACTAGTAACTTAAATCGTCATTCATTCTTTGAATGGTCCTGACCAAAAATAAAAGTATGATTGGTAAAAGCAATAATGAGGTTGTCTCTCTGTCCTAATGAATGTTTCTTTTGATATCTTAAACTATGGACCGAATGACGAAAGTTAACAAGGGAAAGAGAAATGAATTTACTTCAAGTTTCAACATTTAAATATTACCGATGATCCTCGTTACCCTAGAGAGAGACAACTACGCTAGCTAGATTATTTCATTACTGCGTACAACTTTTATGTGCTGTCGTTAGTTAAAAGTTAACTGATTTTTCTGCAAAGTGGAAAGGAAAAAAGCTCGAATGACATGCTTACTAACTGATATGTTCGTTAATATTTATGGTAAACATAATTTCGCCAACTTTGTTATTAAGAAATGGTGAATTCTCTAAAGGACCAGTAATGCAAGTAGTATCATAGATATAATAGTAAAATAGTAAATAGGTGAAATATTTAATCGATAAATTTTTTGTGACTAAGATTTTGAAAATGTAGACTAGTCTTTTTATTTTTTTGAGGGTTTTGTTTTTTCTAATTCTCAGTCTTTGCAAAGGACAAAGAATAAGAAGAAGGCCAAGACTGTGTCGTTGCCTTAACAACCTTAATGGGTGAATATACCAAGAAAGCCGGTGGTGAGAATGGTTTAGGGAATGCAATCGTTAGGCGGGATGGCGGTAGAGACGTCGAACTTGTCATAATTTCAGGGAATAGGCTTCCTTGTGTACGCGCCACTTGTTTAAGTCTCAAAATTACCCATAATATATCAGCATCTGATGTATCAAAAAATCTTAGCATTTTATTTAGAAATATAATTAGTATTCTGTTAAACGTGGAGCAATTTTGATTGTGTGAAGTTTAATTTAAGAGCATTCCACTGAAAGAATGGGAGCGACGTGAATTTTTGGTATATGTTTCATGGATTCAAAAAAATTAGTTATCGAGAAAATGGATAATAGTTTGTATAAATAACATGAATAAAAGAAAAAAAGATTAGTAAAAACTGCTGGAGAACCTGAGTTTCTAAATTTGAGGACAGGGATTCCTATGCTTTTTTGAAGGTAAAATTCACACATATGCCAGAACATTTAGGCCGTACATGTTTGGGCCAAATGTAGTAAATAGATACACCTAACACAATGTGCAAAACTCTTTTCAACTTAATTAATAGTACAAGTTCAAGTAGCTGCTGTTCATTGAACAAAGTTTAGTTGATCTCCTGTGATATCGTTTACCAAAATATTATCTCTGGTTAGATAAATTTATCTAGAAATATTTATTAAAAAAATAAAAATAAACTTCTACATAAGTTAAAAATTATAATAAGTTAAAAATAAGAATTTAGAGAAATTAATAGAAAAAAGTTTTACAAGCTAACTTATTAAAAAAAAAATTTAAAATTTTCTTATTTTTATCTCATAAAAATATTTTCAAAAAAAAAAAATGAACTGAAAAGGTCTATGTTTCTTGAGTATGTGACAAGAGGTTTAATTCTCAGGTATAGAACAGTATTTTTAGGAGATATAAGTCCTTTAAGAGGATTTTAAGAAATTAGTTTCTCTCCTAGTCAAGATTGGTTTACCAAAAACAAGGTCTTAATGTTCTCTTAAATGACCAATAGAGGGATGATCTGAGCAGAAGCTACACAAAACTAGGGTTGAAGGGTGGGGATGCATCTAATAAAGTTGTCATCACATTCCTTGGTTTTTTCACCCCATGCAAAGTCACATCTAGCAATAAGAATCCTCCAGAATACTCATCTTTTCCTTATTTTCCTTTAGATAAAGGACAGCAATAGGACAGTTATAGAGCTTCCCCCTCTGCAGGAATGCTAGGGCTATTAATGCTTTGAGCTGGCATGCCATGTCATGTGGCATCTTAAGCAATTTCTTTATATTCTCATCACACCCTTTCTGTGATTCAAAACCCCATTCGTCTGTTTCCTGCCAAGAAAGGCCTTCAAGTCCAATAGCCTTCTTCTTCTCTACCAGTTAGAGTCATGCATGCTTTGTTTGTTTCTTTTGTCAAATAGAAGGGTCTTTTCTCCTCATTCTAGAAGCAAATGTTGTCTTCCTCATTTGGGGGAAAAAAGATATTAATCCAACAGTCTTTTAGGGCAGTGATGCATGGCTCCATGTTGATTGTTACACTAACTTGATTAATTGTCTACCTTGTTTTCTGCAGGAATATTGATACATTCATGAGCATATTTGTGCTTATGCTTATTCAAATAATATATTCATCTAATGTCTTGCATGTGGGAAAGAGGTCATTTAATGCAGCCAAGGATGACTTGCCGGCAACCTTCTTTGGCATTGTGAAGACCAAATCATCATTTTGTGTTCCGAGAGAATTTCTATGGTACCTGAAGAATTTAAGGATTTTGGTATTTTGTTTAATAATCCTTTTTTTTATTTATTTGTTTTTATTTTTATTTTTTATTTTATAATTTTATTAACTTTACCTTTTTTTTATGAATATAATTTACAAAGTGTTATAAATTGACTTCTTTTCATCTAGCATGTTAATTTTACTTTTAGTCTCTATAATTAAAAATGTTTTATTTTAAATCCAGACATACAATTTTTGTATCATTTTATTTAATGTTATTGTATAAACTTTAAATTTTAGTTCAGTGGAAATGGATGCCAGAAATTTAAAGAGACAAAATATATATGTATACAAATTAAAATAAAATATTTTTAACAATAGGAATTAAAAAATAAGATTTATTAAATTACATAGATCAAAGAATAATTAAATATATCTCAGTATTTTTACTGAGTAAGTCTCTTTGACTTCCTCTCTGATTTAACTATTGACCTAAAAGTTTACGGTACCAACTTCTTTTTAGATTTTTCTAGTTATTATACCATAGAAACTCTCATGTTCCAATGCTCATATTATGCATAAGTCATATGTAACTAGTTGTCCGGCAAGTCGTCTCTGGCTACATAAAGGCCTCCTTCTCTCATGCTAGATTTTTTGATGATATAGCCATGCACATTATTGGACATAACCAATGTGAGAGCACAAGTGCTAGCTGAAAACAATATGTAGCATAACAATGAGGAATGTGCATAAACTATGGTGCAGCTAGGAACTCAATTAATTAAGGGTGACTGATCGGTTGCTTTGGTTTAACTTGATGGGTTTTGCAGGTATCAAGATTCAATTGGTGCATGTCAAATTTCCCTCAGCTTGTGCATCAATGCTTCAAGAGGCTAATGTAGTTCTGACTTATTGTTGCTTCAAATCTTAAAAATCAGCTTAGTGTAATTATGGGATATCTATTTTTTCTCTTGAGAAAATTTAGCTCACTTGTATTTGGATTTTTCTTTAGGGGTCATGTTGTGACACTATGTATTAAGGATATTGTATATACATAGCAAGGAAAAGAAACTTTTTCTAGTTCCCTCTGCAATGTTTTGTTCTAGATGTTAGTTAACTTGGCTCTAAATGAATGAACGTTTCTTCAATTATAGGTCTTCACATTTCCCTTGTGGTAATAGCCATAGTTATATGTAAGCTCTTGGAAATTGAACTATTCTTGTGATGTTTTAATAAGTTTCCATCCACCATTTTTCATTGTTTCTCTTTTGCTGCGCTATAAAATTATTAGGCATATTAATTTCATCTTAAGGCATGATCAAGATCTGAATACAATTGCAAAGAACAACCTCTATGGTTTTGTGCCACAACCAAAAGTCCACGACTACAAGGCGTTTGCATACCCTTAAAACTTGAGAACAAATAATAATCAGGAAAATTGAACTAGCTTATAATTATTCACTTACAAAACATGTTTTTTCATATACACCTAACATAGATAAGAAATTGAACTTTGACAAAATTCTAAGAAACAAAGTTTTATCTATAAATTATGTCACATTTTACTGGCGTAGTATCGGTTATACCATACATAATTTGAATTCAACCGTTGTTATGTATTGAATCGAGGTATGGTTCCCTCAAAGTCATTAAGGAAACACTTCTATTTTTAGAAGTGAAATCAGGCTTCACAACCATACACTTCATACAGTTATGACCACACATAAATTTAATGTAAACTGTTTGGACATGGCATTCTTGAGTTGTAATCAATGCTATCACATGGAGAAAGGTTAAAACTAATTATTTTTTGGGGACATTCTCAAACTTATTTTCCCTTTTCATTTTTCTTGCAAAACGAAAGAATAATATTTTTATGGGTCCTACCTTAAGAAAAATCAATAGTTTTTTGTTACTAGAAATCATAGTGGGTTGTATTGAAAATCTAGGTACACAGACATGTGAGTAACACTTTTCTAGAAAATTTTCTACTTTTAATTACTTAAGTATAAGGTCCTAACATTTTCTTTTTTAATTTTTTCTCCCAAATTTTACTTTGTACTGCAAAATACTTCCCTAGCCTAATCTTCTTGGATTTGGAGTCTGTATGCCGAAACAAAGAATTAATTAACTACATACATATAAATGGGCTGTAACCATGATAAAACAGAATAAAAAAAATGTTATATTTTCTGAATTCTAATGGGCTTTTAGTAGTGTTTGACCAGCTGCAGCACTCAATTTCTAATAAAAGGCTATATAATACAATTCTCAACATACATATTTGAGGACAAAATTTATAGAAAGAAACCTGTATTGTTGCTCAGAAATTACATTACTTGCCAATATAAAAGAAAGAAATATCTATTGCTGCTAAGAAATTACAATACTTTTCCTTCAACCCTTCATAGACTAAGACTTAATTTTGCAATCAAAATATGGATAAAAATTAAGACTAGAAAAAGTTCTCAAATTAAAGAAATTGAAGAAAGGATTAGAAAGATATGAGACCTTCTCCCACAAGCAAGCCCAACATGAGGACAATAAGGCCAAGTGTGATGCATTGATTTGGTGATATGAAGGTTTGTGAGTAAGAAAATAAGGTGAGTGCAGCACCTATTGTTCCAATCAGAAGAGCCATCATGTTCTGCTTCATTTTCTTTTAGTCACTGATGATGATATCTTCTCTTGATCTGAAATGGAAAATACCTCTCTTTGTCAAGTTTTTGATGGTTGCCGGAGTTTAATTTGCTAGCTTATCACCAATCTTGGAATCTTTATATTAGTCTTTGTAGCAAGTCAACGCTTGAATGGTGTAATGGTAGTTAATAAAGTATAGTTAATAGATTGATCATTGATCCATTGGGGAATAAAATATACCCAAAACAAAATCAAGGGCATAAATTAGGTGGATTTTAGAGTGACGATCAAATATATTACTATTATAGAGGGGACCTAGCTAGGGGTTTCTCACAAAACGAAAAGAATAAGCAAGCACAAAAGGAAATAGAAACGCATATGGAATGGGTTATTTATTTAATTTCTTCCTGGATTTTTCTTTTCTAGACATTGATGTGAATGTATCAAATCATTTATAAGATCAAATACTTAAAATATAAAGTTATTGATCATTACTATTCACAAATTACATTTTTATAACTTAATTTTCTAAGATATTGAGTGACCCAACTCCGTTATCTAGAGCTATATATATATATGTTATCAAGTTGATCTTAACTTTTTTAGAAAGTTAAGACAATTATGTCCATATTTTATGTTAACCTTAAGAGTTAATTATACTATTTACTATTTTAATTTAAAAATACTAAAACCACAGCATTTCAAAATAAATTTGACAGTTTGACCTTTATTCATTAATTTGACATTTACTTACTAATTTGATCATAATTTGATTTAGGAAACAATTTTTATGAAGATTACAAAACCTAGTTCTACCATTTAAATCTGCTTGAAAGACTTACAATTTATGCATGTTTTCACGTATAAAATATAAGGTTCATCTTTTAACTCATATAACTTGATCATTTCTTAACATTTTTATGTGATTCTTGAGTCTAAACTGTAGCCCCAAATTAAATGTCCACTTTCTAACCCAACAATTAAAACTCAATTTTATTAATCACACATAGAGAAATCATATAAATACCAAAGTATATTCATACCAGAATTTTCAAAATAAGGCACCATTCACATCCAAACTCTTTTCTCCCAATCCAGTTGGTAAAAATATAGATTAAAGTTTAATGTTACTCTATTATACCATCAATTACTCAAATACAACATCAATTTCACATTCTAATTATATACCTCTATTAACTACTCACATAATAATCATTTAGGGTTCCCATGGGAACCCATAGATAATTCAAACTTCACAATTACATGTTTAATCATGGAATTGAAGGCAAATACAACTATATAATATCAAATAGAATAATAAGGAATAATATGAAAGACAAAAAAATACATAACGTAATCAATTGGAAAAATCCCCTTCATATAATATAAGCAATAAAGAAGAAATTAGGGGCCAATTACCCACTAATTATTTCTCGCAATTATAAAATCAATTCAATCAAGAATATATCTTTGAAATAATAGATAAATAAACTATTATCTTAAAATATCTTTCAAAATATATTATTACCCTAATTAATTATTTCTCACTATTTTAAAAATAAGTAAATAATAACTATTATTATTTCAAAATATCACTCAAAATATAATACTAGTCTACTTAATCAATTCAAAATCTTATATATAAATACATAAGATAATATTTCTTCAAATAAATAATTTTAAAATATTTATTTTCTTTTAAATACATAAGATAATATCTCTTTGAATAATGTAATTTCAAAATATTTATTTTTCTTATCTATAAAACCTCTAAAATAATCAAAACTATAATATCTAATCAAAATACATTAAATAAAATATAATTACATCTCTATAACAAATTATTTTATAAATCTTTCTTTAGTTAATAAAAATAATCATAGTCATTTAAAAAAATCTTTAAGATAATTATAAAACTTATTTATTTAATTAGAATATTATTTTAATAATTTTAGAAAACTTGGAATATTACAATTAATAAAAGTATTTTAATCCTAATCCATTAGGAGATAAATTATAGGTTCCTTAATAAAAATCTCAATTTCTCTGTGAAGTAAATTAAGCAACCACTATTAAGATTGAAAATTTAAAAATATTAACTAATAATTCCTATCATATTCATAATAATAAGTGTTATTATTGTTATTCTCCAAATTGTAACTTTGAAAGGGTTTCTCAACCTTAATTTATTTTATGGGATCATGAAATAAGCAATCCAACCAAGAACAAACATTAAGAGGAAAACAAATAATTGAATAAAAATTTTATTAAATAAAAACTCAAGAAATCACATGAATTAAGAGTTAGCTTCGTCAAATCCCAATAAAAAAAATGAATTAGCCTATCATGGCTTATGGAACCGCACAATGGGAAAGGAAGAAGATCCTAAAAGACTCTGAATTTCATTTCTCACTTTGCTCTCTCAAATCTACCTTCTATGTTCTGTGTACAAATGTACTTTGTTTTTGCATTGAGATCCTTCTAATGATGCTTGCGACATTAGTTCTCCCGAATAGTCAGGAGTGGCTCCCTTAAATGACACTTGTGGTTGTTTTTAGTGGTGTTTCGATATTTGCTCTCTCAAGCAGCCAAAGTGACTCTTAAAAGTGAATAGAGGTTCACTTTTAGTGATTATGTTACCCTCATTTAAGTGAAGGAACTTAATGCTTCATGAGTTTGTCTCAATTTTGCCTTTCATTTGATATATTTATTGTTACTAAATAAATAAAATTTATATATTATTATTTTTATAATATTACTGATAAATTATATTAATAATAATATTAATATATTTATAGATAAACTAATAATTTGATAAATATAACTTATTATATATTAACACACTTTTACAAAAATATAAGTATAATAATTAGAAATACATATCTTATATATCTAATATATTTATATTTTTGTAAAAGTATATTAATATATATTAAGTTATATTTTTCAAATTATTAGTTTACCTATAAATATACTAAAAATATTATTGATATTAATTTATCAATAATGTTAAAATATTAATATATACATTTTATTTATTTAATAATAATAAATATATATTATTTGATATATTAACAAAAATTATAATATATGTTAACTTAGATAAGCAAACAATTGTATAATTTTAAAATATTATATATATATATATATATATATATATATTAAAATTTTAAAATTATTAAATTTTTAATGAGAATTAAGCCTAAAATAAATTAATCTAATTTTTTAATACTTATTTATAAGAAATATGATTCAAAAGCATAAACATTATATATGTTCAATAATTATCTAAATTATTATATATATATATATATATATATATGGTTTAGGGTTTAGGGTTTAGGGTTTAGGGTTTAGGGTTTAGGGTTTAGGGTTTAGGGTTTAGGGTTTAGGGTTTAGGGTTTAGGGTTTAGGGTTTAGGGTTTAGGGTTTAGGGTTTTCATATCCCCGTAAGTTACTCTAAGGTTTTGAGCAACCTGAGACTTCGAACTAGGTAACACATTCATATAATTACATTAAACTAAAAAAATTATATAAACTTATAAACAATATATTTCAAATATTTTTTCAAAAAAAATTGTTGAACTCTTTCGATATTTGTTTTTATCATTGTAAATAAACATAAATAAGTGTTAGGATACAAACAAGTCTCACATTGATAAAATAAGATAAGAAATAACAATTTATATAGCATAAACAGACTTCAATGATTGAGAGGCTTTTTGGGTGATGACTAAAAACAAAACCGTGAGGGCTTAGGCCCAAAGGAGACAACATCTCATCATTGTGAAATGTGTTTGTGTAATAACCTTATAAAAATAACACCTTCATTAAATATCTCCCTCAGACAAATACCATAAAAATAACCCCAACAGAACTTGCGGCTTCCGAGAGATCTAAAGCTTTTAGGAATGCCTCCATTTGTAAAAAGTTTGTTTCTGCTTCCATCTCCAAGTTTGGACTTTAGAGATATTAGTTTTGTTGCGTTCTTTGAAGAGTTCTTGATCATAAGTTGTAACACCCAATTTATATATATATATATATATATATATATATATATATATATATATATATATATAATATATATTTTTCTTATGTGATATTATCACAATTATATCATTAATAATATTTTTTTATAAGAACGAAGAAGATTTTGTGAATTTATTACATTAAATATAGTTCTAAAAATATTTATAAATATGTACTATTTTATACATTTTTCATTTCTTCAACCTCTATTACAATAATTACATTAATAGTGAAAACAAATTTACAATTTGACTAGTATGGTTGGTAGAAAGAAAAATATATGAATGTAATCATATGTCTTCAAAATGTAACGGAGTTGGAAACAATATCCACATCCTAATTCAATCCAAGGAAGACAGCAGTAATAACAACTGTAAAGTGTCCTGGAATCGTAGGTAGATCCGTCTATTTTGTAATATATTTAATTTGAAAAATAAAGAAAAGTGAGGAGTGAAAACAATATGCAATAAATACAATAATTAAAAAAAATGTACAGAATTATTTATAATCAACATTGAACATATATATATATATATATATATATAAATATATTATATATTAAATTTTCATGTTACAACAAAATTTGAATTATAATTGTAGTGACTAGTCATGATAAATGAGCATCATCATAATATCAACCAACAAAAGGATATTTCACCTTAACCAACAAGAGGATATTTCACCTTCATTCCTTACTCATTTAAATCCCCAAGGTCAAACCTCCAGATACAAATAATTCAAACTTTATCTTCTATGACCATAAAATAATATTTATCTTCATAAATACATGAAGAAATACCAACAAGAAGAGTCAAAGATATGAAAACTATATTATAGTTGATGATAAAATATATTTTACAATAAATATATTTACATAAAAAGAATATATTAAAAGTACCAGTCATGTAAAAATGACAATCATTATAAAATAATTAAACAATATAAAATATGAACACCTTAATAATTATTATGGATAAAAATAATCATAGATTAAGCAAATAAATGAGGTTAGGGATACCTCACTAAATAAATATACATAAAATATAACATAAATAAATAAACATAGTAGTATATAAAATTTTAAAGAGATAAAGTTCTCCTCTCCCTTACTTCAGAACATCGACTTATCTGTGAAAAATCTTCAAGATCCTTTTCCTACTCACTTTTTGTCTCTTCCCTCTTTCTTTCTCTTTTTTTTTCTCTCTTTCTCTTTCTCTCTCTAAGTTTTCACTTCAGACTGTTATAATTTTTCACAGCCCCTGACTCCTATTTATAGAAGTTTGGAATGGCCAGAACGACCCGTTCTGAAACCGGAACGGCCCGTTCTAGACCCATTTCGTGATGTGCAAAATTTACAATTAGAACGACCTGTTCTCACAGACAGAACGGCCCGTTCTCACAACCAGAACGACCCATTTTGGGGCTGAGTTTAACTCACGAAGACCATAATTGGAACGACTCGTTTCTAACTTCAGATTTTAGGCCTTTTGAATCGTTTAGAACTGACCGTTCAACTTTTGGGATGGCCCGTTCTGGGCCTTTAGAAAACCATCCTAATTTTATGAAAAAATGATTTTTTTTATAAATATTTATTATTTAATTAACATACTCATAATTAAAAACTTCCAAAATGATCTATAAAACCCCTTTAATTAATTTAAAATAATTATAAGAAATCATCTTCATAAATATAAAAATAAATAATAATTAACTATTGTATTAGTATAAAATTTGGGATGTTACAATTCTCCCATTCTTTTAAAAATTTCGTCCCCGAAATTTTCCTTAAAATAGAAATGGGTATACTCCTCGCATCTTGCTTTCTAATTTGCATGTAAGCTCACTACCTTATTGATATACAACTCTATCAATCTCTCCAAGGAATTTCTACTATTAATAAGTATAAGGTGAGAAAACTTGGTGGGTCTATCCACTATAATCCAAATAGAATCAAATTTCTTAAGCATCTCTAGATAAACCTACCATCAAGGTCTATCTATACACTATTTCACTTCCAAAATGGGGCGTCTAAAGGCTATAAAAAAAATCTTAAAGACTTCTAGTAGTCTACCTTAGACTTCTTTCATTATACACGAGTACAAAAATTCCTCTACTCCTCTCTTCACCTTAGGCCACCACGCTTCCACTGCGCCACTCTGATACATCTTAGTAGCTCCTAAATGAATATTAATAGTATTCTTATGTCCTTCCTCTAAGATCATCTTCCTTAATTTGAGATTACTAGGCACAAATATTCTATCCTTGAATCCCAAAACACCATCAACTTCCACTCTTAAAGAGCTATCTATAGCCCTACCAATCCTTTCTACTTGATTCACTAAGAAAGGATCTAACTCCTGGGTCCTCTAATCTCATCCATTAATCTATTAGTCCTTTTAACATAATCAATTCAATGTTCCTAAGGGTGAGCTCACACATTACGCTTAAGTTTCTAACCTCCTCAATCAAATACAACCCTTACATCATCAAAAATGATAGATGAATGATCATCCTACTTAAGGCATTTGTCACCATATTAGCTTTAATTTTATGACCCTCTCCAAGAATTAGGCGCCTAAGTGTAAGTTCACTACATACTCATACTCGGTTTCCAAGTCTTGTCACCAAAATGAATTAACTAATTATGTTTCTCCATTTTCCTTCAACAATCCATTCGTTACTCGAGTCATACCTAGTTTCATACTACTAGGATTAATTTCACAAGTCAAACTTAAATTCCTAATTTGAGCCAAAAGATACATCTCTTTAACCATAAAGGAAAATAACTAAGATTAAAATCCTAGTCCTTAACAAATTCCAACTATTTCTTTTGTCTCATATTCAACTCCTTTGGTTCAAACAAATATTTAAGACCCTTATGATCACTAAATACCTCAAGCTTAGAATCATACCAGTAATGTCTCCAAAATCTTAAGTGTAAATATTACAACCTCTAACTCAAGGTCATGGGTAAGGTAATTCCTTTCATGAATTTTCCATTACCTAGATGCCTAGAAACATAAACTACTACCTTTCCTTCTTGCATCAACAATTCACCCAAACCTGTCTTTGAAGCATCACTATATACCACATAAAAATTACTAGAGTCCAGTAATATTAACACTAGCCAATTTTTCCTTAAGAGTTTGAAAACTACTTTTACACTTACTATTCCATAAAGGCAACCCTCTCTTCCTGGTTAATTCAGCCAAAGGTAATGTTATCTTATAAATTTCCTCAATAAATCTCCTATAATAATAAGTTAATTCAAGAAAACTCATATCCACACTAACTGACTTTGGTATCTCTTACTTAAGCACAACTTCTACTATAGATAGATCTACATTATATCTCCACTAGAAATTATAGGACCTAGAAAACTCACCTCAAGAATCACACTTAGATAACTTAGTATAAAGCCATTTTTGATATATTTTCACCCCCAACTCCAATATAATGATATCACATCCTAAGGTCAATCTTACTAAATACACAAACACCCACTAATTGATCCATAAGGTCATCTTTCCTCATATCAACATACATGCATATCAAATTATATTAGAATACTTACTTAAACTTTCATATATATCATCCCTAAGCATGTATGAATAAATCACCATTTAACCATATATCATGTACATGAACAACCTTTACCACATAGCATCATACAACCTTAAAGAAACTTATGATCCACGAGACAACACCTCAAAACATCATAACAAAATCAGATTTTATCCTTGCATTGCCTAATAACTCACAAACATCATGATAGCATATATATCCCTTCAACAACTGTAAAAGAAAATGATATACAGAGAGTTATATTCATCCAAATGATCTCAAACCTATCACCAAAAGAAAGCTAAGAGAATAAACTACCACTCTTATGAAGACTTGAAATTCTAGAATGTTCATATACTTAGCTAAAATTTCAAAAATTGTAATAGATATAATAAGCGCTAACAGCTAGACCTTTGCTCACACTAAAATAGTCATAATGGAAGTTCTAGATTTCCATTGTACCTGATTTTGGTGCCCTTAGAAAGATAAAATCCAAGACTACAACTTTTTATGAAGATCATAAAATCCAATTATGTCAATATAATACTTGTACTGGCACAAAAAAACTGCAGCTAAAACATTCCATAAACTGATCATCAAAAGAGCACACCAATGCCTAAGGCCACAAAAATACCTTAAAACACTTCCAAACCATTATTTAAGCTTTTTCCTATAATCCTAAACCGAAACAACTCACATATTCAGCGCAGAGAACTTAGAAACTAAAATAAAATCCTCATACAACCTAACCCATAAAAAGTCAACATGTAAGCATCAAAACTCAAGAAATCATATAATAAATTTTAAAAGTAATAAAGGAAATATAAATTAATTCCAGTAAAGGTGGTAGTACCTCCTAGTTAGGAATAATTTATAACTTCCAAATCATGTAATAAAAATAACAGAGATGCACACTTTGGCCTTTTATCAAGAATATTTAAAACTCCCATTTCTCAACATACAACCTCCTTGGATTCAATTGCTACAACTATAAACTTCATCTACCAAATAAGCATAGTAAACTCATAACTCACAGTCGGTTGCATCGACCTGCTCTGATATCACTTAATGTAAAAAATATATAATATATATATATATATATATATATTTCTTTTTCTTATGTGATATCATCACAATTATATCATTAATAATATTTTTCATAAGAACGAATTCGAAGAAGATTTTGTGAATTTATTACATTAAATATCGTTCTAAAAATATTTATAAATATGTACTATTTTACACATTTTTCATTTCTTCCACCTCTATTACAATAATTACATTAATAGTGGAAATAAATTTACAATTTGACTAGTATGGTTGGCAAAGAGAAAAATATATGAATGTAATCATATGTCTTCAAAACGTAACGAAGTTGGAAACAACATCCACATCCCAATTCCATCCAAGGAAGACAATAGTAATAATAACTGTAAAATGTCCTGGAATCGTAGGTAGATCCGTCCATTTTGTAATATATTTAATTTGAAAAACAAAGAAAAGTGAGGAGTGAGAACAATATGCAATAAATACAATAATTAAAAAAAATGTACAGAATTATTTATAATCAACATTGAACATATATATATAAATATATATATATATATATTAAATTTTCATGTTACAATAAAATTTGAATTATAATTGTAGTGACTAGTTAGGATAAATGAGCATCATCATAATATCAACCAACAAAAGGATATTTCACCTTAACCAACAAGAGGATATTTCACTTTCATTCCTTACTCATTTAAATCCTCAATGTCAAACCTCCAGCTACAAATAATTCAAACTTTATCTTCTATGGCCATAGAATAATATTTATCTTCATAAATACATGAAGAAATACCAACAAGAAGAGTCAAAGATATGAAAACTATATTATAGTTGATGATAAAATATATTTTACAATAAATATATTTACGTAAAAAGAATATATTAAAAGTACTAGTCATGTAAAAATGACAATCATTATAAAATAATTAAACAACATAAAATATGAACATCTTAATAATTATTATGGATAAAAATAATCATAGATTAAGCAAATAAATGAGGTTAGGGACACCTCATTAAATAAATATACATAAAATATAACATAAATAAATAAACATAGTAGTATATAAAATTTTAAAGAGATAAAGATCTCCTCCCCCTTACCTCAGAACATCGACTTATCTGCGAAAAATCTTCAAGATCCTTTTCCTACTCACTTTTTCTCTCTTCCCTCTTTCTTTCTCTTTCTTTCTCTCTCTCTCTCTCTTTCTCTTTCTCTCTCTAAGTTTTCACTTCAGACTATTATAAATTTTCATATCCTCTCCCTCCTATTTATAAAAGTCTGGAATGGCTAGAACGGCCCGTTCTGAAATCAGAACGGCCTGTTCTTGACCCATTTCGTGATGTGCAAAATTTACAACCAGAACGACCCGTTCTCACAGACAGAACGACCCGTTCTCACAACCAGAACGGTCCGTTCTGGGGCTGAGTTTAACTCACGAAGACCATAATTAGAACGACTCGTTTCTAACTTCAGATTTTTGGCCTTTTGAATCGTTTGGAACGGACCGTTCCACTTTTGGGAACGGCCCGTTCTGGGCCTTTAGAAAACCATCCAAATTTTATGAAAAAATAATTTTTTATAAATATTTATTATTTAATTAACATACTCATAATTAAAAACTTCCAAAATGTTCTATAAAACTCTTTAATTAATTTAAAATAAATATAAAAAATAATCTTTATAAATAAAAAAATAAATAATAATTAACTATTGTATTAGTATAAAATTTGAGATGTTACATAAGTGATGGGTTCCTCCTCCATGTGTGACGTAGGGAATGTAGAGAGGAAGCCTTGGCCCTTGATCTAGGTTCAACAAGGTAGACAAAAGGTAGGTGTTTGGTGAAAGAAAGGAAGTTGACGTGAGAAGGGAGGTGTTTGGGCGGAAGCACTTAGGGGTGTGGTGTTTGGGTGCTCTCAAGGTTGGCTCACTCCAAATGAGATGGAGGCCACTCTAGGTTTCACTCTCCAAGGGTGGAGAATGAAGGGGCTAGCCGAAGCTAACCTAGGGACTAAGGATAGGATTTGAGGCAAAATGTGCTCTCTCAAATTCATATAATCCAAAGTATTTACAAGTGGTGGGGTGTGGGGTATTTATAGGAGGGGAGGCATCTAGGGTTTAATTTGGGATGTGCTTGGCCGAAATTCATATGGCTAATGCACTCCAAATGAAATGCAAATAAACCCTAGATGCTACTTGGTGACCAAGTTTGGAATCTATGGGTCTAGATTGGCTATATTAAGGTGTATGATATGATCATGCAACCTTTGCCCTCCACTTGGGCCTAAGCCTTTCTATCACCAAAAATAGGTCCAAACTCACCAAAAATAGGCGTCACCTCCTAATGTAATACCCTAGCCCAAATTAAAAACCCTAATTAACTAAAGCACCCCATAATACAAGGGTAAAATGGGAAATACAAAGAAAATAAATCCTATGACTAAAATACCCCAAAATACAAGGGTGAAAATGGAAAACAAAGACAAATGTCATAAAAACCTAGCTAAGGCCCAAAAGTGGGCTTATTCCTCTTTATGATTTTTCATCACTAACCCATTCCTCTTGCCTCCTTCAATATGTCACCCCTTGGTCTTCTTGGTCTTAGTATTATTCCATCATCCCCTCCCTCTTGAAAATGATTTGACCTCAAATCAAGAGGTTCTTTATGGTGGACGGCATGACCAACAAAAACATAAAAATAAGCATGAGAGGGAATAGTATATGATATAGATGGAAAGTGCATCCTAAGAGGAGTTTCACAAAAAATGCTAAAAAGATTTTCTAAACTAAAAGGACTAGACTCCCTAATACGAAGGATAAGATCCTCCCCATAGGGAAGTCTAGATGTATAACTAAAACCTAAAAAGGTAAAAAGACTAAAACTATAGCACACTAATGCATGAGCCCTAAAAACTAGAACATCTTGCCTAAAGTACCCTATGTGGTAACCTAGGCATTTCCTAGAAAACAAAGGAAAAACAACTAGAAAATTTCCTAAGCAATTTTGGATTTTATTATTTGTTGGATAGTTATGAAAAGAGTTTGTCACAAGGAACCTTGAAGGTTCATATGTTATATCCAACAAATAATATATTCCATAAATTGGGTGCATTATTGACACAACTAAGGTAGGAAAAGTCCTACACAAAGGAAGGCTATCTACCTTGGGCACCACCAAGGAAGAAGCACAAGAAGTGGAACTAAGTGAAGTCCACTTCTGCTTCACTAAATCTTGAAGTTGAGATTCTTTTTCTTTAAAAAGGAGTTGGTTTTGAATCTCTACTTCATGACTAGTGGCAACGTGAGAGAAAGAGTTAAGGTCTTGATGAATGAAGAAAGTCTTTGTTAAATCATTTTCAATGGGAAAGTGACTCTCTTCAATCATAAGCCCTTTGAAAGAAAAATTATCCTCCTTACTCTTCTCTAAGAGTGGTTGTTGTTGTTTTTCATTTTCTAACCACTCTTGAACTTTTTCTATACTTTTCTTTATTTTTTCTTTCTTTTCTATTTTCTTTTCTTGATTTTGATACCTAGTTGAGACAACCCTAGTTTTGGACCCACTAGTTTCTCTCCTCTCAACTAAGTTTGCAAGTAAATTTCTTATTTCCTCATTATTCTTTTCAAACTTTTTTTCTTTTTGTCTTAATTCTTCCTCTTTTTTTATATTTTTTCTTAGGCACTCTTTCAATTCCCTAAGTTCATCCCTAACACTAGACCTAGTACTACGAGACTTATGACCATGGACACTAGAATGATCACTCATCTTTGATCAAAAAAAAGGTTTTCACAAATTGTTTTCAAAGGAGTTAGAAAAGTTTTCACAAAGAGTGAGTGATAAAATGTTTTTCACAAAAAGGTTTTCAAAGTGCAAGATAGGTAGAAAAGGCCTAAGTGTACAAATTGAACTTTCAAAGGGAGGTGGACTACAAAAAATCACTTAAAAACCAAGCCTTCTCAAGTAAAAATCACAAAGCCCTTTCCACTTTTCTCACAAAAACAAGTTGGCACAAACAATAAGTGAGTGTGTGCACGTTACCCCTAGTAGGCAAGAGCCTTCTAAACGGATTTGGAGACAAAGATAAAAGCCTAAACAATTATACTACCAAAAACTCTAAAACATGCAAAAGGAAAGCACTTAAAACATGTTCTAGTCGAGGTCCTAGGTGAAGGTTTTCAAATCACCTTCAACTACACGAACTAAAACCAAGTTGAAGAGGTTTAGAAATGGCCAAATTACAAACCAAAAGAATGAAACCAAAGGCCCAAAAAACACACTAGGCCGAAAGCAAAGAAAAACAAGCAATTTTTTTTTGTGTTTTTGTGTTCTTCTATGAAAAACACAAAATTAGGTCTTCAAACTCCTCCACTTGGGTTCCTTCACAAAGAGCAAACTTGTTAGTCCTCTCCAAGTGTTTGATCACTCCTTTTGGTGTGGTGTAAATCCCTCCAAAGACTAGGTTTGGATTCGGTTCACCCCTCCACTCAAATCCACCAAAGGTGTGAAAGTTGGCTAGAGTGGTTCTTCACCTACAAACAAAATGAAACCAACCCAAGAGCAAGAGTCCAAGAAAATAAAACTGAAAAAGCACAATTAGGAAGGCTAAACTTAGAGGGAATTGATGAAGACAAAATAAAAGAGGTCAAAAAAAGACAAGCAAAAAAAAAATTAAGACTCAATCAAAGAAAGGAAGCACACAAAGAGTAACCCTAGAAAGACACTAGAATTAGGTTAGTGTTTAGTCCACTTGATTAAGTCCTTTATGGTTTCGGTCCAGCCAAAGGAAAAGTCCCAAAATAAGGTCAAAATGTCATAAGTCCAACTCCCAAATGCATAGGTAATTGTCCAAGTCCACAAGTCTAGCAACAAGTCCTTTTTGGTCCAAGAATTTTTTTTTTGTTCTTATCTTTTATTTTCTTTGTTTCTCACGGCAATTTTTTTTAATATATCTTGGGTCCGAATTTTTTTTTTAAAATTAAGCCCAAATGTTGCTTAGGTTTTGCACTTGTGGTTGGTCAAAAATTAGGTTAAAATTTAGGAGAAGAAGTGATGACAAGTGGCGGTTTCTTAGAGGTTCCTTAAGGAATCTTTTTAGTGGAAAAGGTTTTGTACTAGTTAGTACAAGTTGTTTGCACAAATTTTTTTTCAGCCACCTCTTAGATTCTTTTAGGGTTCCTTTTAGGCATACAATGTTGACTAAATCAAGTGAAAATGCAAGGAAAGTGGGCAGCAATTTTCATGCATGTGCAAGGAAGCATTTTTACACATGGAAACTCAAAGAAATTCAAGGAACATGCTAGAACTAAATAGCATGCATGAATGACTCCTAGATGGCTCCTATATGTCATGCCCACTTAGAATAATGCATCATGGTATGTGTTTCATGCAAGGTGTTTGGCACATACATGGAAATTATGTAGACAAAATATAGGAAACAAAAATGACAAAACTTTAGGTGGATTCAAAAATCAAAAAACATGTTCATGGCATTTTTATATGATACTCAACCTAAAAATAGAAAAGCATGGCAAACCTAACAATGGAACCTAAAATTGCAAGGAAGGCTCACAAGGAACAAGGTGTGAACCCCAAAGCTATTCGGCCACACAAAGAAAACAAGAAGAAGGAAAGTGACTGAAAGCAAAAGACTCAAAGGAGACACAAAAAAGATTAGATGTTACCCTTGTAGAACCTTGGCTTTTGATACCACTTGATGGGTTCCTCCTCCATGTGTGACGTAGGGAATGTAGAGAGGAAGCCTTGGCCCTTGATCTAGGTTCAACAAGGTAGACAAAAGGGAGGTGTTTGGGCGGAAGCACTTAGGGGTGTGGTGTTTGGGTGCTCTCAAGGTTGGCTCACTCCAAGTGAGATGGAGGCCACTCTAGGTTTCACTCTCCAAGGGTGGAGAATGAAGGGGCTAGCCGAAGCTAACCTAGGGACTAAGGATAGGATTTGAGGCAAAATGTGCTCTCTCAAATTCATATAATCCAAAGTATTTACAAGTGGTGGGGTGTGGGGTATTTATAGGAGGGGAGGCATCTAGGGTTTCATTTGGGATGTGCTTGGCCGAAATTCATATGGCTAATGCACTCCAAATGAAATGCAAATAAACCCTAGATGCTACTTGGTGACCAAGTTTGGAATCTATGGGTCTAGATTGGCTATATTAAGGTGTATGATATGATCATGCAACCTTTGCCCTCCACTTGGGCCTAAGCCTTTCTATCACCAAAAATAGGTCCAAACTCACCAAAAATAGGCGTCACCTCCTAATGTAATACCCTAGCCCAAATTAAAAACCCTAATTAACTAAAGCACCCCATAATACAAGGGTAAAATGGGAAATACAAAGAAAATAAATCCTATGACTAAAATACCCCAAAATACAAGGGTGAAAATGGAAAACAAAGACAAATGTCATAAAAACCTAGCTAAGGCCCAAAAGTGGGCTTATTCCTCTTTATGGTTTTTCATCACTAACCCATTCCTCTTGCCTCCTTCAATATGTCACTCCTTGGTCTTCTTGGTCTTAGTATTATTCCATCAATAAGTCATATGATTTGTATAACCACTATCAGTAATTCAAGCTTTTGAAGATTTTTTGTCATAAAGCATGACATTGAAAGTAGTTGTTCTTCATCTTTTTTTTTGTTGATCTTCAACAATGTTGACTTCTTGTTGATCCTCTTACTGCTTTTATTTATTTATTTAAATCTCTAAAATATAATCACCAAATTATTTTATACTAGAATAACTCTAATATGTAGCAAAACTGGCAAAAATATATAGATAGTGAAATCTTTTATTAACTTTCCTTCATTTTGAATATTCACACAACTCGAGGAGTATAGTTAGCAAAAATGGTCAAAGTGTGGGATTTATCGGGTGAGAAATATCATCATGCTCATGCACGAGTGCACAAAATTCTAAGCTTCTGCATTCACACATTTCAGAAGTTAGAGATTAAGCATAGAGCAAGCATATATGTTTAATGTCATTAATTCAGAAGCCAACTAATATTTCAGTCACCCATAATTAATTTGTAGTAGGTATTGCTTAGAAGACTAAAATAGAGGACACGGAAGCAGCATAAGTTTGACTGGTTGACTGATAAGGTTCTCATCTTCCACTGATTGTTACTTCTTTTTGAAAATTTTCTTTCTTCTCTTCCTTGTATGGAGAAGCTAAAAGAAAAGAGCTTAGGTCAGATTAAAAAGTCGCTACAACATTTAGAATTTGATTAGATACAAATTTAGAAAATACGATTAGATACAAATTTAGAAATCCTTTTAAGAATTTTTTATCAGAAAAATGTTCTTTATTTAGGGTAAAAAAATTATAAACAAACACGTTTAACTTATATTCATACAGTAATAGCCAATTAGCTGTCAACATGAAAATATGCAAAAAGGGTACTATCACCTTATAAAAGGACTACAAAGATCAAAAGGCAATACCATTAAACTGAAAGTGTATTAAATTTCAGAACCATGCAATTCATAATGGAGATAACACTATATGTAAATGTCAAAGTGATCACCACTAAAGAGATGAAAAAGAAGCTGTATATGTACTTTTAGGCTTTATTTATGAAAACGAGGCCGTATATGTCCTTTATTATTTAGCAGAAGCCAAGGTTAACTTTATCTCCCGAAGCATCTTATCCAATATCCACACTCCATCGACCATCATCAATAATACAGACGAAGCATTAAAAAAAAGTCAGGTTTAAATATATTTTTAATTTTATAAATATATTTGACATGAATTTTTTTTTCGATTATCTAAGGGTTGTTAATAAATTTTCCACATAAATATAGACTTGCTATTACTCTTGTTATTAATAAAAACAATACACCAATTCTAACCGTAATATTAAAAAATTTTCAAAATTATTAAAACGATGTTTTAGTTAATTAAAAAGATTTTATAAAATATTTTAGAAGTAATAATTACGAGTGTTTTTTGTGAGACCCCCCGTATGAACTTATTTTCCCCAAACCTTCTTTCACTCTAAGGTCTCACTCACTCTCTTGTTTCTTCTCTTCCTTGCTGACTAAAGGTGGTGGTGCGGAGTAGTCTTGGATCTCCAGCTGAGTGTTCGGAGTTTTCTTTTCTCCCTTTCCGGTCGTTCAAGCTCTCTTCCGTCCCTCTCTTCCGTTCTTTTTGTCCCGAAGCTCAAATTTCTGGATTCAAGGTAAGGGGAGCTAGTCATTGGGGTTTTGTGTGGTTGAAAATGAGTTATATGAACTCTTGTGGCTGATGATGATTGATTTTAGTTGCTGTGTTGCTGGAAACTTGGGATTCTTGGAGTTTTGAGGGTTTAAGTCAAAAAAATTTGATTCTTGCTTTGATTTGTTGTTGCATGCACATAAAGTTGGTATCTTTGCACTCCTTGGTGAAAATGTGACATTTTGACTCGGTTGCATGTAATTTTTCTGTTAAGATCTGCAGGATTTGAACAAAAAAATTTTCGAACTTGGGGAAGTTACTGATGAATTTGCGCTGAGCGCTGTTCTTCGCGCCGGGCGCGCGACCACCAGGAGACTCTGTTTAGGCAAGCCCGCCGGGCGCAAGGCTGTGTGCGCTGGGCGAGCTTGCAAATGGGGGTCTCTGGTTGGCCCGCGCCGGGCGTGACTCGAGCTGCGCTGGGCGCGATATCACGAGTAACATGTTTTTGGGATACTTGGACTGCGCTAAGCGCACTTTTGGACTCGCTGGGCGCGGAGGCTCCTTGGGAGTCTCTGCCAAGAGCACGCCGGGCGCAATTGTGAATTGCGCTGGGCGCGAGACCCTGGTAGGTCTCTGCCTTCCCCACGCTGGGCGCGGATTAGACTCCGCTGGGCGCACGAGACTCCTTGAGTCTCTGCCAGACAGGCGCTAGGCGCAATTCAGAATTGCGCCAGGCGCGGGAGAGCCTTGGTGCTCTCGGGTTGAGTCGCGCTGGGCGCAACCTCGAGTGCGCCGGGCGCGCAGGGAGATGATGATCTATAGGATGCTGACTGTTGAGTTGTGCCGAAATTGTTAATCAATGATGTTATGTGCTGAACCAAGCGAATTCGATGAAATGTTGTGATGATTAGGGGATTAAGCTGAGATAAATATGTAGTTGTATTAGAGGTGTATTGTTGAACTGGAATCAATGGATTAATAAGGGAAACTATATAGTATAGTGGTATTATAGACCATTGGGCTGAATTGTAGAAAGTAATAATTTGTTGTTATTGCCGCTTTGCGGTGTTGTTATAGCCACTAGAGTGGTGTTGTTATTGCCGCTTTGCGGTGTTGTTATAGCCACTAGAGTGGTGTTGTTATTGCCGCTTTGCGGTGTTGTTATAGCCACTAGAGTGGTGTTGTTATTGCCGCTTTGCGGTGTTGTTATAGCCACTAGAGTGGTGTTGTTATTGCCGCTTTGCGGTGTTGTTATAGCCACTAGAGTGGTGTTGTTATTGCCGCTTTGCGGTGTTGTTATAGCCACTAGAGTGGTGTTGTTATTGCCGCCTTGCGGTGTTGTTATAGCCACTAGAGTGGTGCTGTTGTTGCTGCTAAGCAGTGCTGATTTTGCCGCATTGCGGTGTTGATATCGTTGAGTGGTATAAGCTGTACAAGTGTGTTGATAACTGTATCTGTTGTTATTTATATTGACAATTATAAAATTGTATGCTGAATTTTTAATTTCACTAGCTTACCCTTTTGTTGTTTTCCATGTTTTGGACTGCGATGATCATACTATGTATGGGAGCAGGGCAGGAATAGAGATGCGTCTTGTGGTGAGGTTGGTGGACCTTGCAGCTGTTTTGCTTGGCGATGTTGTTTTGCTTGTGGCTACGTGGGATAGTAGCATTTGGTTGTATTTTCCTTTAGTACACTTTAACTCTAGTCAGACTGGAACCTTGTATATTTATATATTCTAGATCCTATATTCATATACTTGTTCTATCTGTCTGGTGTTTCTAGTGTGCTATGTCGGGCGTAGTGACCAGTCGGGTCGTTACACTTTAGTGGTATCAGAGCAGTTTGAGTCTAGTGGACACTCTTTGGGGGTGGTCCCTTTAGGCTTTTTGCTGTGTTAGCCCTGTGTTGTGCTGTTTTGCTGTGATGAAAATTGCTGTGCTGAAATTGTTGCGGTGATTTGTGTGCTATTAATTTTGTGTGGTCTAGTATTGTTTACTAAAGAAGTCGTTACCTTTGTAGAAGATGACTAGGACAAATGAGCAGATAGCCCGTGCCCTAGAGATGTTGGCCATGGCTATGCAACAGCAAAATGCCTATTTTGCTAGGATGGAGGCTGAGAGAGCTGCAGCTGGTGCAGCAAGACCTGCAGGGTCACAGGAGAGCCGGGATCTTGCTGAGTTCCGGAAGTGTAATCCTCCACAGTTTGCAGGAGATGCTGATCCAGAAGTGGCTGACCGCTGGATCCGTGAATTAGAGAAGATCTTTACAGTACTGGGATGTCCTCCAGAGAGGAGGTTGGCATACGCTGTATACATGCTTGTTGGGGAGGCTGAACATTGGTGGAGAGGCACCTATCAGATGCTTGCTGCTAGGGGAGTTACAGTTGATTGGGAGTGCTTCCGGACAGTGTTTATGGAGAAGTTCTTCCCGGAAAGCGTGAGGCATGCCAAGGAGGCAGAGTTTATGCGGTTGCATCAGGGTGGGATGACAGTATCAGAGTATGCGATAAAATTCGAGCACCTAGCCCGTTTTTATTCGCAGGGTATGCCTGAGGCTTGGAAATGCAGGAAATTTGCAGATGGATTGAAATATGAGCTGAAGAGGATGGTGGTGCCTATGGCCATCACGGAATTCCCAGCCTTAGTGGAGAAGGCGAAGATAGTTGAACAGTTGGAAGGTGGCAACCGTGTGGTGAGGACTATTGGGGGACCATCTGGGTCCAAGAAGGGTGAGAGTCAGAGGAAACCATATGACAGGCCCCAACCACAGCAAGGGGGTTCTGTTTCTAGGCGATCTTCCAGTGCTGCTAGTGGAGGTAGACAGAGTGGAGGTGCTACTCTGAGATGTTTTAGGTGTGCTGGGCCCCACTTTATCAGGGACTGTCCGCACATGGAGAACCGTTTTTTCAAATGTCATCAGACGGGCCACGAATCGGCAAATTGTCCTACGAGGGATAGACCAGAGAGGAGCACTCAGAGGAGTAATGTACAGAGAACTGATACTCAGAGGAGTAGTGCACAGAGGGTTGATACACAGAGGGGTGACAGACCTACTACTGCTGGCAGGGTATTTGCTTTGACGGGTGCTGAGGCTTCGACTTCTTCTGATCTTGTGAAGGGGAAGGGCAAGGCCGCTGGTAAGGATGTGATAATTCTGTTTGATTCTGGTGCTACGCATTCATTTATATCATATGCATGTGCTGCTTTGTTGGGTGTGCCTGTGTGTGAGTTGGAGTCGAGACTACTTGTGTCGACGCCCGCTTCTACTTCTGTGATTGCTTCTGAATTATGCGTGGGTTGTCCAGTTGTGGTGAATGAGAAGAAGTACAAGGTAAATTTGATTTGTCTACCTTTGGTGGGTATTGACATAATCTTAGGGATGGATTGGTTGGCTGCCAATCGCATCCTTATAGACTGTGCCAATAGGCGGTTAATCTTTCCTCAAGCGGAGGATGAGCTGTTAATCTCAGCTGTCCAAGCTGAGTCCTTGCAGAGGGATGGGGCGGAGTGTTATCTTCTGCTTGCTGCCACGAATGTGGAGACCGAGAGGATCTTAGCTAGTATCGATGTGGTGAGGGAGTATGCCGAGGTATTCCCTGACGAGGTGCCTGGGTTGCCTCCTGTTAGGGAGATGGAGTTCAGCATTGACTTGGTTCCAAGTGCGGGACCAGTGTCAGTAGCTCCCTATAGGATGGCTTCTGCTGAGCTAGCTGAGTTGAAAGATCAGTTGGAGGACTTATTGGAAAAGCAGTTGGTGCGACCGAGTGTTTCGCCGTGGGGTGCCCCTGTGTTGTTGGTAAAGAAGAAGGATGGGGGTAGTCGACTGTGTGTTGATTACCGGCAGCTGAATAAATTGACCATTAAGAACAAATATCCACTTCCCCGGATAGATGACTTAATGGATCAACTGAGGGGCGCGTCGGTGTTTTCTAAGATTGACTTGAGGTCGGGATATCACCAGATTAGGGTGAAGGAGGGTGACATACCGAAGACTGCTTTCAGGACTAGGTATGGTCACTATGAATATGTTGTGATGCCGTTCGGTGTGACCAACGCCCCCGCAGTGTTCATGGACTACATGAACAGAATCTTCCGGCCGTTCTTGGATAAATTCGTGGTAGTGTTTATCGATGATATCTTAATCTATTCGAGGAACCCGGAGGAACATGGGGAGCACTTGAGGACAGTGTTGGAAATTTTGAAGGCGAAGCAATTGTATGCTAAGCTTTCAAAATGTGAGTTCTGGTTGGATGAGGTGAAGTTCTTGGGCCACGTGATTTCAGCTGAGGGGATTGCTGTTGATCCGGCTAAGGTGGAGTCGGTATTGCAGTGGGAGCGCCCGAGGACTGTCACGGAGATACGGAGTTTCGTGGGCTTGGCGGGTTACTATCGGAGGTTCATTGAAGGGTTCTCTAGGATAGTAGCGCCTCTGACCCAGTTAACGAGGAAGGAGCAGCCGTTTATTTGGACAGATGCCTGTGAGCGGAGCTTTGAGGAGTTGAAGAGAAGGCTGACTACTTCTCCTGTGTTGGTGTTACCGGATTCTGGTGAACCTTTTGACGTGTACTGTGATGCTTCTCATCAAGGTCTGGGGTGTGTGCTGATGCAAAACGGGAGAGTGGTGGCATATGCTTCAAGGCAACTGAAGATCCATGAGAGGAACTATCCCACTCATGACTTAGAGTTAGCAGCTGTGGTGTTTGCCTTGAAAATTTGGAGGCATTATTTATACGGTGCTCGGTTCAACGTTTTTAGTGATCACAAGAGTCTGAAGTACTTATTTGATCAGAAAGAGCTGAACATGAGGCAGAGGCGGTGGATGGAATTTCTGAAGGATTATGATTTTCAGTTGATGTATCATCCGGGCAAGGCCAATGTGGTGGCAGATGCACTAAGTAGGAAATCCATCCACATGTCGAACATGATGGTGAGGGAGCTGGAGCTGGTTGAGAAGTTCAGAGATTTGAATCTCTGTGTGAAGTTAGCTCAGGATCACATTAGTTGTGGGGCAGTTACCATAACTAATGAGTTCTTGAGGCAGGTTGGACTCAAGCAGTTGCAGGATGAGGAATTGGTGAGACTTCTTGGTTTATTGGGCACCGAGAAAGCTGCTGGTTTTGAGCTGGGAGAAGATGGGATCTTGAGGTTTAGGGGCAGGATTTGCCTACCTCAGGATGCTGAGCTGAAGAGAGCTGTGCTGGAGGAGGGCCACAAAAGTAGACTTAGCATACACCCAGGTATGACTAAGATGTACCAAGACCTCAAGAAGACTTTCTGGTGGCCTGGTATGAAGAGGGAGATAGCTGAGTATGTGGCGGTCTGTTTGACCTGCCAGAAGGCAAAGATTGAGCATCAGAAGCCGAGTGGGTTAATGCAGCTGATGGAAATTCCGGAGTGGAAGTGGGATAGCATTACTATGGATTTCATTGTGGGGTTGCCTAGGTCCGCTAGAAATAGTGATGCTATCTGGGTAATTGTTGATCGGTTGACCAAGTGTGCGCATTTCTTGCCTGTCAACAAGAAGTGGTCCTTAGAGAAGCTGACACAGTTGTATGTGAGGGAGATAGTACGGTTGCACGGGGTGCCTTCCAGTATTATTTCCGACCGAGACCCGAGGTTCACTTCCAGATTTTGGCAGAGTCTACACCAAGCTTTAGGCACAAAGCTGAAGCTGAGTTCTGCTTATCATCCGCAGACGGATGGTCAGTCGGAGAGGACGATTCAGTCTTTGGAGGATCTGCTGAGGGCTTGTGTATTAGACCATTTGGGTAGCTGGGAGGAAGTCCTACCGCTGGTGGAGTTTACTTACAACAACAGTTTCCATGCGAGTATTGGGATGGCGCCGTTTGAAGCCTTATATGGCAGGAGATGTAGGACTCCTCTGTGCTGGTATCAAGATGGGGAGTCAGTGGTTGTGGGACCGGAGTTGATCCTACAGACTACTGAGAAGGTGAAGATGATTCAGGAGAAAATGAGGACTGCCCAGAGTAGGCAGAAATCATATGCTGACAAAAGGCGTAAGCCTTTGGAGTTTGCTGAGGGGGAACATGTGTTTCTGAAGGTGACTCCGACTTCTGGTGTGGGTAGAGCGCTGAAGGCTCGGAAGTTAACACCAAGATTCGTGGGTCCCTATCAGATAATACAGCGTGTGGGTCCCGTCGCTTATCGGTTGGCTTTGCCACCGTCTCTTTCAAACCTACACGATGTATTTCATGTGTCTCAACTGAGGAAGTACATTCATGACCCGACTCATGTGGTGGAGCTAGATGATGTACAGGTGAAAGAAAATTTGACGTATGAGAAGTTGCCAGTAGCTGTGGTTGATCATAAGCTGAAAGAGTTGAGAGGCAAGTCCATTCTTCTGGTGAAGGTACTATGGGATGCAGCTACTGGTGAGGCTACTTGGGAAGTTGAGCAGCAGTGCCGAGAGCGGTATCCTTTTCTTTTCCCAAGTAAGTCTGTTTTCGGGGACGAAAACTCTTGTTGTTAGGGAGGATGTGAGACCCCCCGTATGAACTTATTTTCCCCAAACCTTCTTTCACTCTAAGGTCTCACTCACTCTCTTGTTTCTTCTCTTCCTTGCTGACTAAAGGTGGTGGTGCGGAGTAGTCTTGGATCTCCAGCTGAGTGTTCGGAGTTTTCTTTTCTCCCTTTCCGGTCGTTCAAGCTCTCTTCCGTCCCTCTCTTCCGTTCTTTTTGTCCCGAAGCTCAAATTTCTGGATTCAAGGTAAGGGGAGCTAGTCATTGGGGTTTTGTGTGGTTGAAAATGAGTTATATGAACTCTTGTGGCTGATGATGATTGATTTTAGTTGCTGTGTTGCTGGAAACTTGGGATTCTTGGAGTTTTGAGGGTTTAAGTCAAAAAAATTTGATTCTTGCTTTGATTTGTTGTTGCATGCACATAAAGTTGGTATCTTTGCACTCCTTGGTGAAAATGTGACATTTTGACTCGGTTGCATGTAATTTTTCTGTTAAGATCTGCAGGATTTGAACAAAAAAATTTTCGAACTTGGGGAAGTTACTGATGAATTTGCGCTGAGCGCTGTTCTTCGCGCCGGGCGCGCGACCACCAGGAGACTCTGTTTAGGCAAGCCCGCCGGGCGCAAGGCTGTGTGCGCTGGGCGAGCTTGCAAATGGGGGTCTCTGGTTGGCCCGCGCCGGGCGTGACTCGAGCTGCGCTGGGCGCGATATCACGAGTAACATGTTTTTGGGATACTTGGACTGCGCTAAGCGCACTTTTGGACTCGCTGGGCGCGGAGGCTCCTTGGGAGTCTCTGCCAAGAGCACGCCGGGCGCAATTGTGAATTGCGCTGGGCGCGAGACCCTGGTAGGTCTCTGCCTTCCCCACGCTGGGCGCGGATTAGACTCCGCTGGGCGCACGAGACTCCTTGAGTCTCTGCCAGACAGGCGCTAGGCGCAATTCAGAATTGCGCCAGGCGCGGGAGAGCCTTGGTGCTCTCGGGTTGAGTCGCGCTGGGCGCAACCTCGAGTGCGCCGGGCGCGCAGGGAGATGATGATCTATAGGATGCTGACTGTTGAGTTGTGCCGAAATTGTTAATCAATGATGTTATGTGCTGAACCAAGCGAATTCGATGAAATGTTGTGATGATTAGGGGATTAAGCTGAGATAAATATGTAGTTGTATTAGAGGTGTATTGTTGAACTGGAATCAATGGATTAATAAGGGAAACTATATAGTATAGTGGTATTATAGACCATTGGGCTGAATTGTAGAAAGTAATAATTTGTTGTTATTGCCGCTTTGCGGTGTTGTTATAGCCACTAGAGTGGTGTTGTTATTGCCGCTTTGCGGTGTTGTTATAGCCACTAGAGTGGTGTTGTTATTGCCGCTTTGCGGTGTTGTTATAGCCACTAGAGTGGTGTTGTTATTGCCGCTTTGCGGTGTTGTTATAGCCACTAGAGTGGTGTTGTTATTGCCGCTTTGCGGTGTTGTTATAGCCACTAGAGTGGTGTTGTTATTGCCGCTTTGCGGTGTTGTTATAGCCACTAGAGTGGTGTTGTTATTGCCGCCTTGCGGTGTTGTTATAGCCACTAGAGTGGTGCTGTTGTTGCTGCTAAGCAGTGCTGATTTTGCCGCATTGCGGTGTTGATATCGTTGAGTGGTATAAGCTGTACAAGTGTGTTGATAACTGTATCTGTTGTTATTTATATTGACAATTATAAAATTGTATGCTGAATTTTTAATTTCACTAGCTTACCCTTTTGTTGTTTTCCATGTTTTGGACTGCGATGATCATACTATGTATGGGAGCAGGGCAGGAATAGAGATGCGTCTTGTGGTGAGGTTGGTGGACCTTGCAGCTGTTTTGCTTGGCGATGTTGTTTTGCTTGTGGCTACGTGGGATAGTAGCATTTGGTTGTATTTTCCTTTAGTACACTTTAACTCTAGTCAGACTGGAACCTTGTATATTTATATATTCTAGATCCTATATTCATATACTTGTTCTATCTGTCTGGTGTTTCTAGTGTGCTATGTCGGGCGTAGTGACCAGTCGGGTCGTTACATTTTTAATTAAATATTAAATATTTATAAAATAATTTTCTGTAATATTTATTGAAAAAAATATATTTTTATGATATTTTGATATATATATATATATATATATATATATATATATATTTATTGTTTGATGGGGAAGTATAAGTTAAGCTATAAGGTTTTATGTATTATTTTATTTTATATTTTTTAATTAAAAGAGGTTGGAGTTAAATTTTTAAAATAAAGATTTTAAGATAAGGGAGTCAATTTACGCTTCTCATTATTTTCTTTTTACGTTTCATGCTTTGGAGAACTAGGAAAAGAACTAGAGATTACTAGAGATCATTTTACATATTTACAACCTATTCATCAAGGTAAGGAGGAATCAGTAATTTCATTCTAGATATGAGATATATGTTGGATAGTAAGATTGGTCCCCAATCTCTTATCTGTTCTTGTATGTTGTGAGAGAGGAATCCCAATTCTGTCTTGTAATATGTGAATTTGTGTTCTTTACTCTTCTTATTGCGTTATATTTGATGTGTGAATTATACGTATAACTAATTTCGTGTAATCTGAATTATTTGAGAATCTATGAGTGTATGTAGTTCTTATGGGAAGCCCTTGATTTATAGAGTAAAGATTGATGTTAATTGCATAATATGTGAAATTGAGGTTGAATTTAAGTAATTGATGGTATAATAAGTAGTATTAAGTTTTAATCATGATTTTTACCAATTCATGATTTGAAGTTTGGGGTTTTAGGGTTCATATTTTTGTACTTTTTGCAAGTCTTTCATGAAGTGGTATTTAATGTTTTTCTTGCATCACTTTGCATCGGGCGTGACTTCAACCATGTTAATTACATAATATGTGAAATTGAGGTTGAATTTAAGTAATTGATGGTATAATAGAGTAGTATTAAGTTTTAATCATGATTTTTACCAATTCATGATTTGAAGTTTGGGGGTTTAGGGTTCATAATGTGCTATTTTTGTACTTTTTGCAAGTCTTTCACGAAGTGGTATTTAACGTTGTTCTTGCATCACTTTGCATCGGGCGTGACTTCAACCATGTCGGCCACAAGTACTCTTGAGAGGCTTTTGTCTCACCTTGCTAGGCGCAAAAATGTCACACTAGGCATGATAACATCAGAATTAGGTTGTGTGATCTTCATATGAATTATAGTCTTGTATGTTAGCTTTTGAATGTTTGTTGGAATCACCTAAAAAGATTTTTTAGAACTTAATTTATGATCAAAATGTGCAAAGGTCAGATTGTCAGGTTTAAACTGAAATGTTACTATTTTATATATTTTTTTAAAAAAATAATAGATGATATAATTAACTCTAGAGATCAACAAAGAAGTTGTAAATAATTGTCTTAGCTTTCTAATAAAATTAAGATCAATCTAATATCATATATATAGTTCTATATAAGGTGTTTAGACCACACAATGTCTTAGAAGATTAAGTTATGGAAATATAGTTTGTGAATGGTGATTATTAATAGGTTTATCCTTTAAGTGTTTGATCTTATGAATGGTTTGAGACACCTATATTAATGTTAGGAAAGATAAGTCATGGGAGAGAACAATTGAAAATAAGTAATCATGTAAGTTGATTGTTAACAACATTAGGTATTTTGGTGATAACAATATATAAGGACTTAATGTGTGATATCAATAATGCTATTAAACTAGTTAAGTTATTGATTTAAATACTTAGTGATACTAATCTCTTAGTGACTATGGTTGAGGTATTAACATATGATTAGACAATTTCATAATGATTCTATCTTGAGGTGTATCAAATGATATTGTGTAATTATTGTGTTTGAATTGTGAACATGTATAATTATTATACTAGCTAATTAATGCTGATAACTAGTGGTGTGTGAGTATGTTATTGCTACGATTGTGAGCAATGTATGAATTGATTGATGTGATTTGACATTGTTACAGTTGATGCATGTGTATGATTCTTGTGAGAGTCATATGATCAGAAGTCTAAGTGAGACTTAGCTATGATGTGATTATGATTTGAAAGGAATTGAAGTATAATGCTGAAAGTGTATTGTTGTAATGTGATGAGGTCTAATGTTTGCTTTAAGATTTTGCTTTGGCAGGTGAGATTCGTTACACTCAACAATACAATGAACAACAATTGTTATTTTAATATATTATATTTCAATTAAACTTTAGTTGGTTATTATTTAATTAAAGTGTGCTACTCTCTATATTAGATAACATAAATTTCATTAATAATAGACTTATTTAATTCACTTTTACTTATTATATTAGTATGGTATACGAGAAACATGTCAGACTAACTATTACTGTACGATTGACTTATTTTGTTTATGTCAGTGATATTGCAAGTAATTTGAGGGATTAAAACTAACTTCTTTTTTAATTACAAAGATTAAAAATGTTTTTTTTATTATTTTAAATAAAGGTGCACGATGTCCCCAAATTAAGTCGGGTCAAGAGTTTTTGCAATTAAGCTGGCTTAACAACTTTTCATATTATGGTTGACTCAAGATGGTGGAAAATCATTGATACATGGAAATAATGGCAGATGCAGAAATTATTTAGTGAAGACAAGAAAATAGTGTATAAATTTTAACAACAATATAAACTTTTACAAATTATAATCATTCTCTCTGCATTTTTACATTTAAAAATACGTATGATTTTTGTATTGTCATAATACTAAAAACATATCAGGCTCTAGTCTCTAGAAGAAGAAAAAGAAAAAAGGAATTTGCAAATGAGGTTGGATAGTAATAACTTTTCGAATAATAAAAATTTCTCCAAGAAATAGCATTAACGAGCAACAACTTTTGCAAATGAGGTGTTTGAAGTGCTTATATATCATTACTTCAAAACAATATCAATTTTGTGTAATTTTTTTATATTAAGTATCACACAATTCAGTATCCATAAGAAGAGAGATAGACAAATTAATATTCTTATAATAATATTTTATTTTACTTATAAAAAAATACAGGTGTACGCAACATTTTACATTAATATTGAACATGAAATTCTTTCATATATATCTCGATTAATACACACATATGTAAAGTAAATAGGGTTATGAATTACCATCAAATGTATGAGTAACAATGTCTTAAATGACCAGCAAATGTCATATAGTTTTATGCATAAATCAAATTATGAATTACTAAAAGAGAAATGAAATAGTTAAATATTGCATAGATTTATTTTAAGCAGGTAGATTGTTGGTATAGACGTATACTAGTTTCAACTATCCCTTTGAATTAATTATTTTTCATTTATTGTATTTGAGTAAATTGCATTATCTTTGTATGATGTTCCGTTAAATTTCTCTCGATACTCAAACTTCCTATATTTTACACTATTTTTTAATTGTTTAAGAAAAGCTATTGTGAAGACTAAAAAAAATAATAACTTGTGTAACATTTTATATAAACAAGAAGTATAATTTTCTCGCTTGGTCATTTAAAGATAAAATAATATTTCTAGTCAAAATTTTATAATAAAAAATAAAATAAAATCCTAATTCTAATTAAGAAACACATATGTCAAGCTACTTTGCGTTAATGGGTTTGATAAAATTTGTGTAACTTACACTCTCTATATATAGATAATTAGAGAAAAAGAGGTACTTTATGTCTTTTTTTATATTTTTTATATATTTTTTTAAATATAGATCATAAAATAAAGTAGTTACGTGATATTTACTTTGAGACGAAAAAAATATAAAGAAAAAAGAAGTAATTTAGATTTTTGAGTAAAATAAAAATGGATAAAAAAGGCTTATCATAAAATAATGATCAAAGCGGTTTTAAATTATAATAATAATAAAAGAAATGTTAGTGACATTTTTTTAACATTATTTTACTAATATTCTTTCTATTATTGATAAAAAAATTATAAGTATATTTTGATAAATATTACCGATAAATCATAAGAGAGACACAATGAATGGAATGCATGACTCCAAAATTTATGACTTCTAATAAATATTAGCCAATAATAATAATAATAATAATTATATATATATATATATATATATATATATATATATATATTATCGTTTCTCTAGAAGATGATTTTTATGTTGAGTGAAATTTGGGATGACCCTTAAACAAACATTCCTTATGTTGTGTAGTTTGTTTGCTGGGTATATACTTTAATCAAAGAGTATTATATCTTTTGTTGTTTATTGATATCCCGACATGAAATATATGAAGCTTTCATGTTGTGTCACTTAAAGAGGGGGCCCTCTTACAATCCAAATTCATGTGTTTTGAGCAAAGAAGGATGTACCTCGGTTCTCGGAGTCACCCCTCCACAAAATTTTCCATATCTTTTATTTTAGTTCTAAATTAATAGAGGAAATTCCTCTATTCTTCTCAACCTTGTTGAATTAGTTGAGAAGGTTTTACTTTTAATTTTCGGTAAATACAAGTTTAAGTAAACATAAATAAATGAATTCTAAATTCATCTTCTAGTATAAGTTTTAATTTAGTTAATGAAATCTTGAAAAATTCAAATACTTCATAAATAAATAGAGATTGGACGACTTTATTAAATGAATTGCATTTCTTTATATACGTTAGGAATCCATTATTGACAAAGGGTTAGAGAAGACTTTAACTTTAATTCCGACTGTGATACATGATAAAAAAAATAAGTGTAACTAAAATTCTCAGGGTACATTTGTATATTGGTGTTTGATTCTGTACTAAATAAAATATATTCATTACAAGAAAATTGTCATATAATAACACACATCCCATAGTGACACAATATGGGTCACTAAAAATTACTTTTACTTACACAATAAATATAATATATGTTGATATATTGTTAAAAAATATGTGTATAAGCTATAGTGACACACAAAATATGTTGTTAAATATCATTCAAAATCATCACTAAAATTGTGTGTAACTATATGTTAAATAAATATATACCTACATATATTATACTTATAATGACACTTTTTGTATGTCACTATATGTAACATTTATTGTATCTGTACCAAAAAAAAATATTGTTGTGTTTGATTTTTAAAAAAATAAAATTTGAATTTGCTAAGAATATTATTGAAATAAAATATTTCAATGACAATTTTTTCTATTTTTATTTAATATGTCAGATTGGTCTATTTTATTTACTTAAAATTACAACATAAGGTATTTAAGTAACAACTAAATATTGTTCTAAGAAAAAAAACTAGCAACTAAATTTCAAATCAGAAAGTAGCTTCTCGTTTCTTTTCACTAGTTTAAAATTTTGTTTGACCTTAAATAATAATGTTTGATAAACAATTTTTTTATAGCTTCTAGCATTTTTTATTTAAGACTTTAGTTTAAGAAGTGTTTTTTAAAATACTAACTTCTGTACATCTTATATTTTATTCCTCTTTTGTTAAAATATTTATTAAATTTATTTTTTCAAACACTTTTGTTCATAAGGTAGAATTTTATTTTATTTTATCTTTATCTTCTTTCACTCACAAGGTAGGGATTTACTATTTTTTTTTCTCAAAATAGTCCTACTTAGATAACAGAAACATAAATTTTTTTTTATAAAAAAATATATATGCTTAGGTACTTGTTAATTTCTGTGAGTAGGTTTCGATTTTTGGTCTTTGTAAATATTTTTCTTTGTTTTTCTTTGTTTTTGGGAAAATTTCTTAAGTGTTATCTATAACTATTAGTGATATTATATTAGTTTATGATATTTCTAAATTTTTTTATAAGACCTTAAAATAAATGTCATTTATTTACCTTAAAATTATTGTTAGGGACTAAAAGTAATGATTTTAATTTTAGTAGGATGAAAATCAAAGAAAAATATTTTACAAGATTAAAACTAAATTTACTTATTTTACAAGAATCAAAAATATTTTAAAAGGATCATAAATAATACTTATAAACTTTAGAAGGATGATTTTTTTTTTTTTACAAAGATCAAAATCAAAATTTTTCTATTTTACTGGGACTAAAAATATGTTTAATTAAGAACAATATGTTATTTACTAAAAAATAAAAAGCTACAATTAAATAAAATAAAATTTTATTTGCTAAGTAAATCATGGCCTTGCTGATTAATAAATAAATAAATATGGCCTTGCTGGGCCATGCAGTAGTTCTATAACCAAGCTAACCCTCACATTCATGGCATCTCATACAGACAAAAATCAGTGAAGTGCATGCATCTGAGCTTAGGTTATACTTTTCCAAAAGAAAATAATTAAGGGAAAAAGAAACAAGGGCCATTATTCCCTTTTTCTATTTAATAATTGAGATATCTATTCTTTAGTAATTCTTAATAATAATATTAGATATGTAAATTACTCTCTAAACTTTTTCATCTTCGAATTCATATCTATACATTTTATAATTTTTAATTTAAACTAAAATAAACTATTGGCGCAAACTTATTTCTATTCCAAATATTTGTCTGCTTCACTTCATTAATTTGAATCACAAAATATCACATGTTTTTTGGTAGGCCACAAAATATCCCATTATTTTTAAATTTTCAATATATGATATCCTAATTTATTGGAGCTATTGACCAATTTTGGTACACTAAATATCCCATTATATTGGAGAGTTAGTTCTGTCTTTGTGATCCAGTTTGCTTCCCCGAAAGTGAGCAATATTTTGGTCTCCAGTTAATTAGCAGGAGGTGCATGAATGCAAAATTTTGAACTAACTTCTAATTTGTAATATAATTAGGTAGCCTAACTTTGTTGGGTACATTATAATATACATTAGCCCTTCTAAAGTTTCTAAAACCTTTTGTTAACTTTAGACACAAATGTTAGGACGGTTCAGTAGTTAGGATAGATAATATATAATGTGAGAAGAATATAGGATGAGAGTAGAATATGATAAGAGTAAAATAATTAAATTTTTATTATATCTAATGATATGTATTATGATAATAAATTAGATGATATTATTATATTATATATTTTGTATTTAACATAGATTAATAAGATATGACAGAATTTATTATTTTATTAAATCACATATGAATTTAATTTTTTTTAATTTGATTATTTAAAAATTTTAAATTAAAAAAACATGATTTTTAACTTTATTATATAAAATATTTTTTATTCACGTAGTTATTTTTATCAAAATTCATAAAATATTTAAAATTATAATTATAATTTAAATATTATTTAAAATTATTTAAAATATTAATTTTTTATTTAATATTTTAATTAATAATTTACATATCAAAATTACTACAGTTACATATAAAATAAAATTTTGAAAAAGCAGATTTATAAATTACTATATAAATTATAATATATAATATAATAGTAATATAAAATTAATATTACATAATATATATATATCGATATTTTATAAATTAGTATTTAATTTATATATTTATATTTATTATATATTTTATAACATCATATATAATAATATATACATTATAATATATATTGCTCTATATTTTATAAATTAATACTCAATATTATATATTATAATTATTACATATTTTTATTATTTTGTCTAATACATTATATATTATATGAAATAATGTATATAAAGAAAAGAGAGAGAAGCTTATCTTATCTTGTTGCTTCCTAACTCAACTTCCTCCTTAGGATAAAAACACATTACAGCAACAAGATAGAATAAGTGTGGAGAAAAATAATAAGATACTAAAAGAGGAGTTAAATAGTACTAATAAAAAATTCAAAATTTTTTGAATCAGACAAGTAATAATAAGACTTTAAGAGTAGATAAAGGGTAAGGAACAAAAAACATAAGGTATTTTTATACTAATTTGTATCAACCATCAAGACTACGTCAAATTCTTGATTAATCTGATCAAGTTTCACTATATCTTTCATAAAGATACACATTCTTTTTCACAAATAACTTTTGAATTAATCTAAGTATTTTTTAACTTACCTCTTCAAACAATTATTTAAGTATTCTTTACAACAAAGTCTCTTTAGGTTTCAAGCAATAACACACGGTTAAAGTTAGAAAATCATTTGTTGTTTTTGTCTTACTTTTAGGACATGATACAATGAATTTAAGTACAAAGATTTGTAGAAAGAATGATTTTTTTTTACAATTGTTGTATGTGTGTGTTTTTTTTTTTTTCCTTTTTAAATCCTCAAGCTTCTTTATATAAGTGTTTCTTGAAGATGATTGTTACAAATTCTTGGGTTTTTCTCATAGACTTACTTCATCTTTCTTTAACTTCATTTTTTATTATAAAAAGAGGTGTCTGTTGGTTCATTAAATACAAACATTAAATATATTTCATCAAATTGTTATTTCTTATCTAATCAAGAAAGTTACTTATCACCTTTAAAGTACAAAACAAGAGGAATTATTGCGTATGTCGGTCAAAAATGACTTTATCTAAAACTTTGTACACTTCAACATATTTGTTTATCTTTCTTTTTTTAATTATGAAAAATATATCTTTGTTCCTTTTTGAAATTCAAGTATTAAAAAAGTTTTTATTCCTTTGATTTGTTAAGGAATATCATAAAGATGATTTTTGTTACCAAATATCATAAATGATATATATTTAATGCATTCATCTTAGACAAACGAATTGATTCATTTGAGAAACTATATGTCATCACAACCAATCATTTATTTAAGTTTATCTTTCTATGTGATTTGAAAAGTATTTCTTTAACAAAAACGTTCAAATTTGTTAGCATTAAAACTTATATTTTAAAGGATTTAAAATCATCTTTTAAATTTTTCACATTAATTATTATTTTATACTTATTAAATTAATTTTATTAAATGAATAGAGTTGAAAAAGGGAAACACACTTCAAGAGTAACTTTTGATCTTGATTAAAGTTATTTTACTCGATAACATTTAGTATATATTACATTTCAACAATCAAACATTAAATTAAATAATTTTATTGTTTAAAACAAGTATATATATATATATATATATATATATATATATATATATTTATAAAGTTTCAAAAAATTTTACTTCATTAAATGAACTCAAATTAATGTATAATATATATCTTTTGAAATTATGAGCTAATGTCAATTATAAGTTTAGTTAGCTACAAGAAATTAGTGAAAAAAGCTACGTCATACTTTATACATTAGTTGCTAAATAATCGGTGTAGAAAATGATATAATAACATTTTTGAAACTTGAGAGAACTTTATTTTTCACCACTTCCTTTTGAACTGATGAGGTAGAAAAAACATTTTAGATCAATTAAAATTTTAATCGGTACAAAAAATAATATTTTACATTAGTTAAAAATTGTATAGATGTAAAAAGAGATATCTTACATTGGTTAAAAATTGAAGAAATGTAAAATATGTTCTTTAAACCTTGAAACTCGAGTCTCACTTTCATATTACATGTTTATGTTATTTGTCTCCCTTGTAATCCTCTTCAATCCTGCCCCTTCGGAACATCTTTATATGCTTTCTTGCCTTCATTGTGCTTCCTAATTATATCTTTGCCCTTACCATTGTGGAGGAGTAAGCCCATCATCCATCAAAACTCACCACAAGTAATACATCACAAATGATATTATCGTGTTTCTTTGTACATAGATTGTTTAACTAATGTAGGACTCAATTATAAAATTATATTTTGGCATAAGTATTTTTGTTAAGGTGATTCTATTGAAGAAATATTCAATACTTCCAAAAAGTATACATTTCATTACTTATTATAAAAATAAATTATCAAATACTTTTTGTCATCTAGATTTACAAAACTATTTGTTTTTCCAATCATGACATCAGTACAAATTATTTACAATTTTGCTGATAGTTAATTTCTTTGAATAGAATTTATCTGACTAACATTAATATTACCCTTTTTCTAAATCAGATTTTTTTTACAAGAAATTTGATTTCAATATCTTATTTAAAGAGATAAAGTTTACTATCACTTCGACTAAAAAGTTGTTGGTATATTTTCTGATTTAATACAGTTATTTTTTCTTTATTACAAAACACTATAAGGGTATTGTTAACACGTTTGAACATGGTGATTCTTTTGCCCTAATTTCAACGTTGCGTATAGATTTTAATACCACGCATGAATTGTCTCGTGTCGGAACAGAGGTGGCAGGTTCACACTGAATAAAAGAGGTTAAGTAACAACTTCACTTTTCTTTCCCCCAATCAAAACTTCCCACGTGGAAAAACATTATTAGATTAAACACCTTTGTGTCATCATTGTCTAATCTAAGCTCTTAGGTGTTGATTTTTGATAAATCAGTGTTTAATTTCAAGTTGTCCACTGATCAACACGAGGTTGCCTAGTTCTACTGAAATTTCTCATTTCTCATAAATAGTCTATTCAACATGCGTATTTTCACTTCATCAATAATCACTTTCCATAAACGGAAAGGTTTTGTTATTATTCGGATTATATTATTGGAATGATCAGAATACCATATCTCTTGTCTGCATTTTCAACTATTCTTTCACGTCATTCAGCAATAATTAATAATTTTTGTGGTTAAAGATTACTGATTCTTTAATTTAAAGTAATTGGATATTTTTAAGAGTAATTAAAGTGGAGAATAAAATTAGTGGTATAGTTGAAATTTAAAAACAAAAAACTATTACAAAGTTTTATAAGTATCATAAAAAAGATGTTTATTACTATTAGAAAGCATGATTTTAGATGTATTGATGATATGTGTGTGTTTGTTTAACCATAAATTCACTTTTCCGGACACTAAACATGAAAGGAGAAAATTGGTAGATTGATATTGAACGTTACTTTTAATGGAAATATGAACACATATTATTAAGATTTAACAAAGTTATGCCAGCTGGTATTTTTCCATTTTTGACATTATTTTGACCTTTCTTGATCCACATAACTAGCTAGCGGCATAAGAAATCACGCGGGGGAGGGGTTGTGTTAATGGAATATATACATATAATGTCATGTTTCTTGTGAAAAATTCAAATTTTAAAATAAATGGAGAGATTGAAGATTCAAGATGAGTTATTTTAGGATTTTGAAAACTTCAGGATATTATTTAGATTACAAATTTTGTCAATTTGTTTTAATTTCTTTAAGAAATTTCTTTCATTTTTTATAACCAAGATGATGATAATATGTATTTGAATTTTATATTATAGTCTAGTTCTAAGTATAGAGACAAGAAATAAAATTCTAGTGTGTGTTTCATTTAAAATTTTTGGACATTATATTAGAGTTTATTTCTTTTTATGCGGGGAGGAGTTTTCTGAACAATGCTACTGTATCATATAAATTTGAGAGTAAATTTGAGATATTTGTGTAAGGATAAAAAAGAAAGAAAATTTGAGTGAAATTTTGTCCAAATTTAAAGAGATGTGAGTGAAATTTGTCATATTAAATATTATATTCTCATAAAAAAAATTGTTTTTAATTGCTTAATTAATGTCCTAATTTTTTGGTGAATTCAATGGATCTCTTCATCGAGACTCAAAAATTAAATTGACAAAATTGTGATATATCAATATGAATTTTTTCAACAAATGCCCTTTTCGTACAGACTAGCCTCGAAATCAAAACTTCTATCCATATATATTCTTAAGAGACACATTTATTTACCAATTGTGACACACTAGTGCTTAACTAATGTCCTAATGATACTTAATATTCTCCACAATGTGTGTATATTTAATCAAAATATTGATCATTGATTTTTTTTTTAATCAATGAGTATAGTTTCTCACCCAACTCTAACTTTCTAACGAATGTCCCACTTTAGAGGTATTAAATAACATTTGGTTATAGGTAAGTGAATTATATATATATATATGAGGAGGGTTCAAACGACACCGGTGTAACTTTAACTAAGTGTTACACCGCTCAATAACTTTATATTAAATGTGAATTTTGTAAATCCAACCGTTAGATGGAAAATTCATATCTCTTAGATCATATATGTCAAATTTTATATTAATCTAAGATGATTTGATACTTCATTCTCATAAAACAAAATTGACGTAATATATATATTTCAAAATATGATCTAAGAGATATGAACTTTCAATCTAACAGTTGGATTTACAAAATTCACATTTAATATAAAGTTATTGAGCGGTGTAACACTTAGTAAAAGTTACACCGGTGTCGTTTGAACCCTCCTCTATATATATATATATATATATATATATATATGAGGAGGAGTCTATTTATTCTAGGAGTAAGTTTATCTAGACTTACCCTGTTCAATAAATCATGTTCTTCATCAAATTTCAAAGATCCAACTATTGAATTTAATGTTCTTAATGTACAAATCAAGTCTGCAAATTTTAAAAAAATTTGAAAACCATTTGATACTTCGTTTTATTAATTCAAATGGACGGATAATCATAAAATCATTTCATACATGGATTTAAATTAATGAAACAAAGTATCAAATAGTTTTCAAATTTGTTAAAAATTTACAAATTTGATCTATGTATTAAGAACTTTAAATTCAACGATTGGATATCATTGAATTTTGATGTAAAACACGAGTTATTAAACGGAATAAGTTTAGGTAGATTTACTCTAAGTAAACAGATTCCTCTTTTATATAATTAAATATATAAATATATAAATATTAAATAATCATCTAATCAATTTAACCTCATATAAAAATGAAATAATTAATTAATAAAAAATGCTAAAAACATGTTCTCTCTCACACACTTTCTTTTTAATTAGTTAAAATTTATTTAAAATGACAAAATTTTGTTATTTAACGATTCTATACTTCATGATTTTTAATTTTTAATTTTTAATAAATAATAATAAAAATAAATTTTAAAAGAGTATGTTAAAAGAATTTAGCATTCCTCCTCGTCAATTATTCAACTGATTTATTTTTTATTATATAATATTATATTATATGATGCTATATCACATGACAAGCTCATTCTCGTGGTTCTGTACCCTCTTTGTAAGTAGGTGGGACCAGCTACTATCCTAAGCAGTGTTTAAAAATCTGGATCGAACCGGCCGATCGGACCAGTTGGACTGGGAACCGGTGGTCCAGCCAGTCTGAATCTTAAGTTAGATCGGTTATGCAGTCGATCCGTTTCAAACTGGATTAAATCAGTCAATTTTTCAGTTCAATCGGTGAACAGGTGGGTCAAACCGGTTCAACCACTTTTTTTTCGTATTTTTTTTAAAAAAATTTTAAGGGACCATAAACCGCAAAAATAATAATGAAAATTGAATCTCTTAATGGAAGAACAAAGATTCTTATTAAATATAACAATGACTACTTGTTCTAATGTATTTGTTTATAATATATACAACTTAAATAACTTTTATAGTATATTATTAATTTTAAATTATATATTTAATAATATAATATCTATGCAGATATTACATATATTATTTTGTGATATCAATTGCAAGCATATTATATATGTACATATCATTTATATTTTTAATTTGTATTAATATACTGTTTAACATGTAATTTTGTATATATTTTTTTACAAAATAAAAATAAAAATAGTTTTAAATAAGATAGAAAAATTAAAATTTAAAATAAGTTATGAATTTATTAAAATTTATAAGTATAAAATATATTTAATATGAATATTTTTTAATATAAATAAATAAAAATTGAGTCATGCGGTTCAACTAGTGACCCATCGATTCAACCTTTGACCCACTGATCCAGTACCTTAACCGGTTCGGTGACCGGTCCGGTTTTTAAAACTATAATCCTAAGGTAGTCAAAGCTATCAAATGCTATGTTGGATCACAATAAGAGTAAATACTTTGTAAAAAAACTTTAACACTTAAAAGTCGGTTTACTTCACATTAGTCCACCGTGGCACTTGTTATAAAGAAAAAAGACTAAGGTGTAAGATAGGTGTGGAAGCCGGTTTGATTGGACTGGATTTGGATAAATTCGTTATTTGACTTGATCAAAATTTAATGGATTGTGCTGGGTTGGATTTGTGTAACTTTTTTTTAAAAACAACAAAATTCAATCCAATTCAACCCAATTACAAATAGGTTAGGTTGGATTGGGGTAATCGGGTCAATATAATTATATTTATTTATTTTTTATAAAAATTAAATATTTTAAAATAAATGTAAATCATTTGATACATTGTTGCAAATTTTATATTATCAACCAATGATACAAATTAAATTCTAAAATAAATTTATTAATATGTTACATTATTATCAACTCAAAAAACCAATGTTAATTAATACAAAATAAAATTTAAAATAAATATATTATATTATTACAATGCTAACAACCTAAAACACAAAACTTGTTACTAAGCAAGAGTGACAATGAATATTGTTCTAAGCAAATGATCATTCAAATAATAATAATAATAATAATAATAATAATAATAATAATAATAATAATAATAATAATAATAATAATAATAATAATAATAATAATAATAATAATATATGACCAGGTTAGGTTGGGTCGATAATGGGTTAAAAACACAAAACCTGTTACCTGACCCATGCAGTGCCGGGTTTTGATCGGATCGGGTTGGGTCTAACCCGAACATTGAAAAAATTTGATCCAAATTTATTGGATTAGTTTGGACTAATTCAGGTTCATGAGTTACTCGTACCCGCTTACACCCCTAATCTAAGGCTTTATTATATATGTTTTGGTTTTTTTAATGGTGTAATGTTTACGCTTCAAACCATGCTATTTCTTCAAAAGATAAAGATCTTATTTCATCTTACACATTAGAATTTGTTCTTTGCAAAATCACAACATAATTCGTACATGATAAATCATGTTGCATTCACGTGTCTTAATTAAGAAACAAATAATTGTTGAGATTTGCTTGGGTACAAATATTAAACTTGGTTGAAGGAAAGCAATTTTCCCCCATTTTCCCAACTTTTATTTTAGTAAAGTGACATCATATATTAGTCTTATATCATTGTCCAATGATGATCTTTCCGATTCTTAGATCTCACTCTTAGTTTCACTTACAATTCTAGTAATCAATATTTGTTTGACCTGGTCACCAGTCACTTCGTCAAACTATATATTGACAATTATCTTGTTAATGGGGATCCCACCCTTGGATTCACTGTCAATTCTATTAGTTAATACTTATTCAAGTCGGTCACCAGTTACTTGGTTGAACCATTGGCTCTAATATCAATATTAGGTTAGGGATTTTAAATACTAGAGAGCATCCACATAATATGTAGTGAGTAAATCACATAAGTGAATTTAACATCACATCCTTACCTAAAACCTTAAGACATTAGGTTGGTGGGTCTTTCTCACTTATATATTAATAAACATGTTTAACTCCAATTAATGTGGAAGTCACTTCACACTTGAATCCAACAAATGAAAATATAGGTTGGAAAGTTATACCCCTTGAAATGAGAGCTTAACTCACATCAATTTGAAGTTAACTCTTAGATAAAGTTTGTTAACAATATATATTTTCAGTTTGTCAACAATATGATAACTTTCATCTACAAGTCTTAAAATGTATAAGGCATGATACTCTTATCATAAACTGAAAAGTTCTAATATGTTTTCAATCCTAAGTTGTAGAAGTTCTATTTGTAGGCCCTTGTGATCTGTCATTATGCTATGAGAATAATTATTTGAGTTATGTTCTATTTGCTGGTCACTGGTCTTATATTTATATGTACATTAAACTACAAGATAACTATTTGTGAGTCATGTTATTATTGTTTATAATATTAGAATATGTTAATATAAATGGACTAAGCAACAATTTATTTTAATAAATGTGTTACATGGATTGATTTTATGAAACCAATATTTAAATCCAAGGTAAGGTACCTTAACTTTGAGTATATTACCTCCACCATGGAGGTTATAGTTAGAGAATTTCAGAATCCCATAATTCATTGGAATCTCATTATTAAGGATCATGAATTAATTGTTATGATATGGTGATCCTTGATTCCAACAATCACACATCAATATATTTACCATTTTGCATTATTATAGAATTATTGTAATTACCATTAGCATGATTCTAGGGTCGTGATTGTACATCCCTACATGTATTTAAACATACCTGATCTATGGAATAATACACAACATTCAGTATCAATTTCTAACTTGGTATCATAGCGCTTAAGCTTAAAGGCTCTCAATACAGTCAAACCAATCATGTTGTCTGCTGTAAACTCAAACCAGAAAAATGATCTTCCTCCAATAGTTTGTCAAGTTAGACAGAGATAACTATCCACTATGGAAATGGTCTTACCATTGATTAGAGGTTGCAAGCTTGATGACTATATGCTGGGGATAAAAGAATGTCTAGAACATATTGTCACCACAACTGAGACAACCAGGAAAGTCAATCCTAACTATGAGAACTGGCAAGCTCATGATCAAGCCCTCTTAGGATGGCTAATAATTTTTATGGCAATTGATATTGCAATTCAGCTGCTACATTGTGAAACCTCCAAGCAACTTTGGGATGAAGCTCAAAGCCTTGCAAATGCACACACCAAATCAAGAATCATCTACCTAAAATCAAAATTTCACAACACACGCAAAAGAGAGATGAAGATGGAGCAATACCTTGCCAAGATAAAGAATCTTGCTAATTAAAATTGGCTAGATTGCCCATCTCTAGTTTTGACCTAATGATTCACACACTAAATGGGAATTGGATTCTGAATACAATCTAATGGTAGTCAAACTGTTCGACCAGATCAACATTAGTTAGGTTGATTTGTAAGCTCAATTACTAGCCCTTGAAAGTAGATTGGATCAACTCAATAGCTTTAGTAGTCTCAACTTGAATGCATCTACAAACTTTGCCAAAAAAAATGAGTCTAGAGGCAATAGATTTGGATCACGAGGCAATTGGAGAGGATCTAACTCTAGAGGCATGAAAGGAGGAAGGGGAAAAAGTAAGATGTCAAAACCAACATGTCAGGTACGCAACAAAATCAGTCATATTGCAATACAATGTTATTATCGCTTTGATAAGTCCTATACAGGAACAAATCACTATGCTGAGGGTGAGAAACAAGAAACACACAGTGCCTTCATAGCCTCACCCTATCATGGTCAGGATTTTGATTGGTATTTTGATAGCGGAGCAAGTAATCATGTGACGACCAAGATGCAAAAATCCAAGACCTTAGTGAAAACAATGATAAGAATTCTTTATTAGTTGGTAATGGTGAGAAATTGAAAATAATGGCCTAAAGATCAATAAAATTAAGCAACCTTTACATGCATGATGTGTTGTATCTACCAAAAATTATTAAGTATATTTAAGTAAACTGAGGACAATAATATATTTGTTGAATTTTATGCAAATTGTTGCTTTGTGAAGGACAAACTAATAGGGAAGGCACTTATAAAAGGGAACCTTAAAAATGGCCTATACTAATTTTCTAAAGTCAACCCTCAAATCAATCAGGACTTGTGTGTCTACATGTCTATCAAGGAAAATTGGCATAGAAAGGTTGGAAATCTCAATAATAACGTATTGGAAAAGGTATTGAAGGACTGCAATGTGAAGATATCATCTAATGACAAATTCACATTTTGTGGAGCTTGTCAATTTGGCAAACTACACTTATTGCCTTGCAAATCTTCTTCCTCTCATGCTAAGGAAACCTCATATTTAATTCATATTGATGTATGGGGTCCTGTCCTAATTTTGTCCTCATATGGGTTTAACTAGTATGTTCACTTTATTGATGACTTTAGATTCACATGGATTTTTCCTTTGAAACATATGCCTTCACTCAATTCAAAGCCATGGTTGAAAATCATTTTAACAAGAAAATAAAAATCATTTAATGTGATAAAGTTGGTGAATATAAACTTGTTCAAAAGATTTCCAGAGAATCAAGAATTTTATTTAAAATGTCTCGTCTTTACACCTCTCAACAAAATGGCATAGTTGAAAGAAAGCATAGGCATATTACTAAACTAAGACTAACACTACTGGCACAAGCCAGGATGCCCATACATTATTGGTGGAAAGCCTTTTCCATTACTGTCTACCTAGTTAATAGATTACCATCATCAATAAATCTAATAAAACTCCATACTTCTTAATTTTCAAGAACCAAACTCTGAGGACTTGAAACCATTTGGTTGTGCCTGCTACTCTTGCCTCAAACCATATAATCAACACAAGCTTCAATTCCATACAACTAGGTGTGTATTCCTAGGTTTCACTAACTCACACAAAGTCTACAAGTGCATAAACTCTCATGGAATAACTTTTGTCTCAAGACATGTGATCTTTAATGAGAATCACTTTTCCTTTCAAGATGGTTTCATTGATACAAGAAATTCATTAAAGAGACTAGTTGAAAATACATTTATTTTGCTTCCTACTTGTCCTACAGGTACCATTATAAACAACACAATTGAACTAGACAACAATGTTATAAGCCAGCAAGAAGAAAATTCAACTAACAGTTTAACTAAAGATGATACAAATGAAGGCCAACCAGATCCCAATGAGTCTTTTACCAATTTTGATAGCAACACGTTAAGAGAAAGTGAAGCAAATGATTCAACTTCAATAGAACCAATGGAGAGTAGCAGTCAAATTGCACCTAAGATCAACCAACAAAGTCAGCAAAACAACACCAACACTCATTGGATGCACACCTGAAGCAAAGTTGGGATTTACAAACCTAAGAAACCCTACATAGGACTCACAGAGGCATGCACAAATGACAAAGAACTAAAAAATGTCAAAGATGCACTAATCAAACCAAAATGGAAAAATGTTATGGGTGCAAAGTTCAAGCTTTAATTTAATGTCTAACCAAAATTGGACATTAGTACCATTTTAGGGTCAAGAAAATATCATAGACTCAAAATGGATCTTCAAGATTAAGTATAAAGCAAATGGATCCATTGAAAGGAGGAAAGCAAGATTGGTTGTAAGAGGGTTTCAAAAAATAGCAAGTCTAGACTTTGATGAGACATTCAAACATGTGATCAAATCCAGTTTAGTGAGAATTATCTTGCTATTGTTGTACATCTCAACTATAGGAAGTTAGGCAACTAGACATTAATAATGCATTTTTAAATGGAAGTCTCAAGGAAACAATGTTGATGTATCAACTTGAGGGATAGATAGACTCAACCAAACCTAATCACATATGCAGAATGTCCAAAGTCATCTGTGGTTTGAAGTAAGCACCAAGAGCTTGGTTTGACAGCCTAAGAAATACCCTACTAAAATGGGGATTTTAAAACACCAAGAGTGACTCGCCCCTTTTTACTCTTGGAGGTACAAACCATGTCATATTTCTTATTATTTATGTTGACGACATAATAGTAACTGGTAGTACCAAGAAGTTCTCAGAAACATTCATAAATCAACTTAATGTTGCATTCTCACTAAAAGACCTTGGACATATACTGTAATATCTTAAATTTCAGATACAATATTCTCAATTTTATTATTATTACTCTTCTTAAAATAGTAGTCTAAATTTTTAGTTATTATATTTTAAAAACAAATAGAGAATAAGTACAATATTTTATATAATTACAATACATTAAAATTTTTATTACCAAAATTTTCAATAAACTAAAATATAATTATAAAATATTTATTCCTAATTTTATTATCATTATCTTATTTTTAGAATAATATTTTTAATTTTTAGTTACCATATTTAAAATAAATATATAAATACTGATATTTTATTTTTGATATCTTATAAAAAAATTATATTTCAGTAAAAAAAATGTATAATATTCAATTAAATTATAAGTATTTATAATATTTTTTTATTATACTTACATGTGAAACAAATTAGATATCTTATAAGATAATAATATATACATAAAAAATTGGAGTGGTTCAATGACTTGTTTAGTGGTGTATAAGAATCATAAGTAGCAAGTCACAGGTTCGAGTCATGCCATGACTCTATATATTTTTAATAGTAATTAAATAGCTTTTATTCAACAAAAACCTTAGCTGGACAAATTTTGTAGTAAATAAAAAAAAATGAATCTTAATTCTAAAATAGATAGCAATAGATAAACATAAGTACACGAATTACGAATCTTAGTTAATTCAGTAGATAACAAGATAAGATATCATCAGACAGCAAATGAGAGATAATACCCAAGGTGATGATGGGCCTAGAAATAGTACAAGATATCATCAGATAATACCCAAGGTGATGATGGGCCTATAAATAGTACATGAGCGAGCCTATAAATAACAGCACATGAGATAAATGTCGCAGTAGATAACAAGGTAAGATATCATCAGATAATACCCAAGGTGATGATGGGCTTATAAATAGTACATAGGCGGGCCTATAAATAACAGCACATGAGATAAATGTCGCAGTAGATAATAAGATAAGATAAAGATAATACCCAAGGTGATGATGGGCCTATAAATAGTACATGGGCGGGCCTATAAATAGCAACACATGAGATAAATGCTGCAATAGATAACACTAGATAACAAGATAAGATATCATCAGATAAAGATAATACCCAAGGTGATGATGGGCCTATAAATAGTACATGGGCAGGCCTATAAATAACAGTTAATTCATGAGATATCATCAGATAAAGATAATACCCAAGGTGATGTTGAGTCTATAAATAGTACATGGGTGGGCCTATAAATAGCAGCAATAACACTAGATAACAATCAATGTTGCAGTAATAAATGACACTAGATAAGATAGATGGGCCTATAAATAGTACATGGGTGGGCCTATAAATAGTAGCACATGAGATAAATGTCGCAATAGATAACACTAGATAACAAGATAAGATACCATCAGATAAAGATAATACCCAAGGTGATGATGGGCCTATAAATAGTACATGGGTGGGCCTATAAATAGCAGTTAATTCATAAGATATCATCAGATAAAGATAATATCCAAGGTGATGATGGGCCTATAAATAGTACATGGGCGGGCCTATAAATAGTAGCAATAACACTAGATAACAATCAATGTTGCAGTAATAAATGAAACTAGATAAGATAGATGGGCCTATAAATATTACATGGGCGGGCCTATAAATAGCAGCACATGAGATAAATGTCGCAGTAGATAACACTAGATAATAAGATAAGATATCATCAAATAAAGATAATACCCAAGGTGATGATGGGCCTATAAATAATACATGGGCGGGCTTATAAATAGCAGTTAATTCATAAGATATCATCAGATAAAGATAATACCCAAGGTGATGATGGGCCTATAAATAGTACATGGGCAGGCCTATAAATAGCAGCAATAACACTAGATAACAATTAATGTTGTAGTAATAAATGACACTAGATAAGATAAGATATCATTAGATAAAGATAATACCCAAGGTGATGATGGGTCTATAAATACTACATGGGCAGGGAAGGTCTATAAATAGTCGTAGTAGATAACACTAGATAACAATCAATGTTGTAGTAATAAATGTCGTAATAGATAACACTGTATAAGATAAGATATCATCTTATAAAGATAATACCCAAGGTGATGATGGGCCTATAAATAGTACATTGGCGGGGAGGGCCTATAAATAGCAGCAACACGGGAGGCATTGAACATTGAACTACAACATTGTGAGAGAAAGAAAAAAAAAAGAGAAACATAAAAGCAATCTTAAGGTAAGGGGGAGGAGACTTTTATCTTTTAAAATTTTATATGCTATTATGTTTGTTTATTTTATGTTATATTTTATGTATATTTACTTAGTGAGGTGTTCCTAACCTCATTTACTTGCTTAATCTATGATATTTTTTTCTTAATAATTAATGAGGTGTTCCTAGTTTGTGTTGTTTAATTATTTTATGATATTTATCAATGTCAATTATTTGATTAATATTCTCTAATACATTCCATTTACGTAATTTAGTTCAAGTATTTTTCTGTTAATATTAATTATAATATAGTCTTATTTAGAATATCTTAATAAACTCATCTTATTGTTATTTCTTCATGCAAATAAATATTATTCTATGGTCATAAAAATGAAAGTTTGAATTAATTTGTAGTTGGAGGTTTACCTTGGGGATTTAAATGAGTAAAAACTTAAGGTGAAATAACCTTTAGTTATTTGTTATCATAATGTTCATTTATCCTAACTAGTCACTACAAGCATAATTCAAATTTTTATTATATCAAGAAGAATTAATATATTCATTTAGTATTGGTTTAAAATATTTCTATGTATATTGTTTAGTTATTGATATTTATTGGATAATTGTCTCACTCCTTATTTTTCTTGTTTAAAATATTTAATTAATTATAATGGGAAATAGATGGATCTACCAATCGTACTAGGCCCTTTCACTTCCATTATTACTGCAGTTTTTCCGGGTACCAGTTGGGGCATGGATGCAACTGCAAATACCGTTACATTTCAGGGCATAGGAGTATCGACTTTTGTATTTTCACCAACCCAGCAAAATCTTATTATCATAGATGGCCAAATAGTAGTCACTTTTTATCTACCACGGCCGAATCATGTTAATCCAATTGTAAACTTGTATCAACTTAACATGTAAATACTGTAGTAGGAGTGTGAAAAACAATAGTTTGTAAATAAGTACGTTATTGTAGATAGTTTTGAGTAGTTCGTAATGTAATTATAAGCTAACTATATGTAAGAAAGTTTACAAAATTTTCCTTTGTTTTATGTATAATAATATTAATGTTATATACTTTTGTTAACAACCTATATATATATTATGTTTAATATTATATAAAATTAGGCGTTACATATACACTACTTTCTGGTTGTTGAGGTTCACTGAAATGATAATGGAATGTATCTAAAATAAACAAAGTACATAAGAGAGATGCTCTGGAAGTTCAACATGGAGAAAGCATTAGCCTGTCCAACACCAATGATAACTAGTAGACAATTCACTGTTGAAGGGGAACCAATGTCCAATCCTACTTTGTATAGACAAGACATAGGTGTGCTAGAATATCTAACTAACATAAGACTTGACATTATATTTGTTATCAATAAACTCAGTCAATACATGAGTTCTCCAACCATAGATCACTGGCAAAGGATAAAAAGAATATTGAGATATCTCTAAGGAACAATAGATCTATGTCGGCACATAAAACCCTCAAATGACCTTAACATAACAGGGTTTTTTGATGTAGATTGGGCCACTAGTGTTAATGATGGAAAATCCATGTCAAAACAATGTGTATTTCTTGGTGAAACACTAGTTTCTTGGTCCTCAAGAAAAGTGTCGCAATCAAGCATGAAATAAGAATACAGGGCCTTGGCTAATCTTGCAACTGAAGTAGCTTAGGTTACATCCTTACTAACATAATTGAAGTTACCAATGCCCAGAAAACTAGTTCTGTTATGTGACAACTTAAGTGCTAAGTCACTTGCATCAAATCCAGTTATGCATGCTTGTTCCAAACACATTGAGATACATGTCCACTACATACATGCTCAAGTTCTACAAAATAAAGTCATTGTGGCCTATGTTCCTATTGTTGACCAAATTGCATATTGTTTGATCAAACCTCTCACTCACACAAGATTCAACATATTGAGATACAAACTTGGGGTGAATGAGTCACCATCAATTTGAGAAGGGGAGTTAGAGAATGTTAGAATCTCATAATTCATGACAATCTCATTATTGAGGATCATGAATTAATTGTCATGATATGGTGATCCTTGATTCCAGCAATCACACATCAACATATTTACTATTATGCATTATTGTAGAATTATTTTAATTACCATTAGGATGATTTTAGGATCGTGATTGTACATACCTACATGTATTTAAACATAACTTATCTATGGAATAATACACAACATTCAATATCAATTTCTAACTGTTATGATCAACTCTTTCTAGACATATATCACATTATTTTTATTTTTAATTTTTGTGTGTGGTGGTGGGTGGCACAATAATTAATGCTTTCTAAACATATATTTTGATGTTATTGTTTTTCAAAATCTTCGAAGATGAAGATAGCTTGCACCAAGAAAACTGCTACAACACCACAAAGGACCAAAAATGGCTCTTTTGGCCAAGTTCCAACCACTCTCAATAATAGTAGTTCTTAACCTTTATCTGTTCAAGCAACTCATCATAGTACAATGCGTCCACCATTATATATTCCACCTCATCCTCGTAGGTTTCTTTAATAATTATTAATATCTAAAATTACATTTGAAATACAATAGCTCAATAATTGATTTACAATATTTATTGGTTGTTAGGAACCTTAAAGAAGCCAACAACCTTGATAAAAAATAACTCAACACCTTTGTTGCATGCACATCATCCACAACCTAGCATTGAACCTCCAACCCCACTTGTACATCAATCTAGATATTACCTTCCCCAACATGTCAACGTAGTAAGATATCTCATGTCACATTTTAATTTAGTACTCAATGTTCAATTGCATTAATTGTGTGTTATATGTTTCTTAACTTTTATTATTCACATGGCTTTACAGGAACCCTAAGTTGAGGTTATTTTCCACCAACAAAACTAACTCTGCATCTCAATTGAATCTTCCACCTTTACTTGAATCTCAATTTGATTCTCAACCTACACATCCATCTCAATCTCATAGTCAACTGACACATGCATCTCAGTCTAATTCTTAGTCTTCCCTTGCATCACAATTTGGTTTTCATCCAATTCATGTATCTCATTTTGATTCTTAGCCCATACCTTATATTGAACCAGAGTCTAAATTTGATAGTGAAAAGGAAGAAAATGAAGGTACTGAAATTCAACAATCATAACCTGTAGCTCATAAGAATGCCAGTATAATTGATGTGATTGGTAAACACTTTACATTATTATTATTATTATTATTATTATTATTATTATTATTATTATTATTATTGTTTGATAGAGTTCATTGTTATAATATACATGTTTTTTATTTAATTTTAGTAAAAATATTTTGATTTTTTTCCAAAGTTGTTACCAAATAGCTCAGAAAAAATAAAAAACACAATTTTGAAAACTTTAATTAATGTTTTGCTATGTAGTTGTGTGACATTCATAAATATTTATAATTTTTAGTTCTTTTATTTTAGATCTTAGTGTGCTTGTATTTACAATTAGTATGCTTTTTTATGTTAGTTGTGTTTTATATCTACATTTTCCCTTTTATAATTTAAACTTTTTAAGTTTAATTTATGTTCTATAGGCTTTATGAAAAATGTATTTTTGGTCTTAGTACTTATATACCATTAAACTATTTTTTTTAATATATTTGATAATTTGTTAGATGACCAAGGGACAAAGAACACAAAGCCACTTATAGTGAATGATGTTTGATCGTTATCTCCTAATGAAAGGGTTGTATAACGGAATTATGAATACCAAGTGACTATAAATAGTGGGGTGTTGTTAAATAAGTTCTTAGGACACCTTGCAAGAGACTATGATGTAACCCCTATCAATTATACTAATTGGAAGAAGATTCCTAAAGAATACAAGCAAAATGTACTTAAGGACATCATTCAAGTAAGTGATTATGCATTTTACTAACATTATATATTCAATTGTGCTACAAATTGTTGCTAACTTTAATCGTTGCATAATTTGAAGGCTAAGTTTGAAGTTGAACATGATCTTCACATGACTTATGTCTTCAAACCACTTAAAATAAAATGGACAGAGTATCATCAAGAATTGTGGCAGTAAAGGGATGATGACACTCGTAATAAAGATCAATTAATTGCGATGGTCCTAGAAGGATTCACTAAGGATCAATGAGCATCTTTTGTTGAATATCATTTAGCTTTTAAAAATGAGGTAAAATTAAATTTTAATTCATCTTTGATTTTTACTTGTATTCCCAAATTTCTTTTTATGTCAAATATTAGGAAAAATCCCAGAAAAATAAAGATAATAGAATAAAAAAACAAAGAATTCCCCACACAGGTGGATCCATGAGCCTCCACACAATAAGAAAAAGATGGTAAACTTATGCTTCTTAATTTAAAAAAAAATGAAATTATACTTTTTTTTTAAATATAATTCTTATTTTTATTAGATTTTGTAGGAATTGGAGTGTGGTCGCAAAGTTAATAAGGGATAAATATGGGTAACAACACACAAACACGTTAATGGAGAATTTGTGAATGAAGAAGCCAAATAAAATGCAGTAAGTTCAATTATATCAATGATGAAAATGCTTAATATTTTTTTGAGGTTATATAGCTTAATATGTTTCTTTGTGTTCTGTGTAGCAAAAAATTGAAGGATATGAATCAAGTGGGAACATTTCAAAAGACATATCAAGTCAAGATTCCTTAGCTCAAACTCTAGGTAGTCAAGAACATTGTGACACATGTTCGAGGATTATGATTATGACCTTGCCCATCTCGTGTGTTTGGACACATTGTACATTCATATAGTGAGATATCCTAATCTTCCTCTTCTTATAAAGAGTTACAAAATGAGGTTAGTAGTGTGCTGCAATTTCCTTTATAATTTCAATGTTAGGTTTTAACTCCTTTAAATTATTGTTTTAGTTTCTTTGGATTCCCAAAAAATACATTATTGAATGGTAACGTCTTGTATAAATCATTTATCATTAACTAAATAAGAATAGAGATTACTCTTGAATAGGAAGGGAATCATATTTTTGAAAGCTTGATCAAAATTCTCATAAATGTAGTGTTAAAGAAGAGTAAGAATATGATGTTCTAAAAATCAATGAGAAGAGCTAATAAGCTAGTAGCTAAATTGTTAATGATCCTAGTTGTCAGGACTAGGGGTGCAATGCCAATGTAAGTCAGAAAGAGTAAGAGATTCAATCCCACGTACTTGTAGCTATTATACAAAATTCAATTTTAAAAAATATATGATAAAAATTCAACCATGTCATTTCTCTTAACTACCAGCATTATGGATGAGGTTTTGCTCCCAACTTGTGAAGGCTTCCCAAAATTGGTAAGCATTTACGGGTAAGTCCTAATCTTAAAAGTCATTTTGGATATTACTAAACTATGAATGTTACTTAAACTATGGATATTACTTCTTAGGAGTTTTTTAGGATGACTTATTTATATACATTTTTTTACTTATATATTAAATTTGTGAATTTTTTGTTCATTTTATTTTTTAATATTTATATAAACTTGTGCATTTCAAAATGCATATATAGAAAGTTTGAAATATTATACATGGGTAAAATATATAAGGTAAGTAGAAAAAAGATATTTTTATTTCAAAAAAAATTATTAACAAGGATTAAAAATTAATAGGAACCCTAGGAAAGCTTAAAACATGTTGACCAACCAACTAAGACGCTAACGATGGTTAAAAACGGTTCATAAGTTGTAGGGGTATATAAACTACAAGATATTGTGGTGTTTATGGGGTTTAGTAAATTAAGGGAGTTACATAAACAACAAGTAATGATGATGACATTAACAAAAGTTTAAAGCTCCTGGTAAATTACAGGAGTTACACAAACAACAGGTAATGATGATAGCGTTAACAAGGGTTTAAAGCTCCTAGTAAAATACATGGGGTTATATAAACCACATACATTGTTTATGTTGTTAGTGGGGGTTAGAAAACTGCAGGTATGTGATGTGTTTCAATGGGCTGTCAAAAATCATTGGTAAATCACTTGCCATTTATGTTTTCCTCACGAAAATAGCAACTGTAAGAAATGCATTTTTCTAGGGTTTTAACCACAAGAAACTCCAAAAATAAAAATAAAAAACTATTAACTTCATTTTTTCTTGTAGTGTTTTTGTTCTTAGAAAATTAAAATAAAAATAAAATTCAGATTTATATTTAGATATAAATTTTGTCCAAGACCTAAAATTTTTTAAATATATATGCGTTGCACACTTTGATTTTGCTTAAAGTACTCACTAGAGTAAAACCAACTTTTTATGATGAAGATTTTATGTCGGATGTAATACGACATAAAAAGTGACATGGTGACAAAGTTGTAAATATGACAAAATTTGTTACGTTGGATGTTGTTTCACACTCTAATAAATGCTAAAAATAAAAAATTGTTAGTTCAAATGACTCGACATTTGTTCTTTTTAATTAAATATTGAAATTTGATCCCTAACTTAGACATGAAGTCACAAATAGAAATATCACTTTAATCTTACCGGAATTAACCCGATGAAGTAATACCACCTTAATAAAAAAAATAATTTACACTACAAGAAAAATGCTGATTTCCGATGAAAATAGGTAAATTTTCGACGGATTTTTTTTTTCGACGGATTTCAATCCGTCGGAAAAAGTGGCGTCAGAAAAAAAAATCCGTCGAAAATAATTTTTCCGACAGAAAAATCCGTCGAAATTATCCGACGGAAAAATTCGTCAAAAATTTGTGTCGAAATTTATGACGGAAAAATTCGTCGAAAATTATAATTTTTTTTTAATTTTAATAAATTTATTAATGTAACAACCCTCATATTTGGTCTCTCAAGAGTTCTATTTCACAATATTTCACTGTTTAGCGTGTTTTATCCTTACTTGTGCAATTTCTGGGAAACCTCCCAGAAGGTCACCCATCCCAGTACTACTCTAGGTCAAGCACGCTTAACTGTGAAGTTCTGATGAGTAAGCTACCGAAATGTATATGTATGTTGTCAGTATAACTTGTACAAATTAATTCATTTAAGTCATCCTCAAATATACAATTTCATATTTGTACTATAATAATAATATATAATAATTTTATAATATGAATAATAATAATAATAATATATTTAATTATTCTTTATTTATATGTACTTACTTTTATAATTAACATCTACTTATTTCTATTTAAAATTATAATTTAAAATTTTTAATTTTATAATTTATAATGATAATATAATTTATAAAATTATAAATATTTATTTATTTTATACTTATAAATTAAATTTTAATATTTTAAATATATTATTAATTAATTTAATATATTTATTTACCTTAAATCAAACATATAAAATTCAAAAAAAATATTTATCCTTATTTTTTTTTTTCTAATTATCAACTATTAATAAAATACTAACTTAAAACCTTATCTAATTATATATAATATTTTCATATCAAATTTAAAACAAGATATTAGTTATACAAAAATATTAAGATCATATAGTAAATTGTCAATAAGATTTTAGTTAAATAATTTAAAATAATTAATGTTTCAATTATATTGTTAATTAGTAAATAATTTATTCCAAAACTAATTAATTTTTTTTATATTAATTATTAGTAAAATTTAATAACTTTTAATTTGACAATTAATTGGATCGATGAAATTCAACACACACCATGAGTTATTGAGCGGAATAACTTTACCAAGAGTTATTTTGTAAGTTATCTTAAATCAAACATATAAAATTCAAAAAATGTATTTATCCATGTTTTATTTTTTAATTATCAACCATTAATAAAATACTAACTTAAAATCTTATCTAATTATATCATGATATTTTCATATCAAATTTAAAACTAGTTCTTACATTTTCGACAAATATAAATTTGTCTGAAATATTCTATTAATAATATAGCTTTTCCTACAAAAATTTTCTCATCGAAAATATAAATTTTTCGATAGATTTAATTTTGTTTTATAAGAAATCATCTTCGATTAATATAACATTTTGTATATATGAATTAAGAGTAAAAGATTTTCAATTTAACGGTTGAATTTACAAAATTCACATTTAATATAAAGTTATTGAGCGGTGTAACACTTAGTAAAATTTATACCATTGTAATTATAGCCCCCTCATATATATATATATATATATATATATATATATATTAAATGTGACTTTTACAAAGTATTACACCGCTCAATAACTTTATATTAAATGTGAATTTGGTAAATCCAACTGTTAGATTGAAAGTTCATATCTCTTGTAGATTATATATACAAAACTTTATATTAATCCAAGATGATTTGATACTTCATTTTTATAAAACAAAATTGATGTAATATATTCATTTCAAAATACACTAAAATATGAACACTTGGATTATCTTCCAGTTGTTGTTCAATTTTAACAAAATTTGATATACACGTATAAAGTGATATGAACTTTCAATTTAACGGATTTACAAAATTCACATTTAATATAAAGTTATAGAGCGGCATAATACTTAGTAAAAGTTACACCGGTATAATTATAACCCCCTATATTATATATATATATGTATATATATACATATATATACAATGACAGATGCACGTTTGGAATAGTGGGGCACTTGCCCCCACTACTATTTGACATATACATAATTTTTTATCTAAAAAAATAATATATTTTAAAAAATAAAAATTATATTCTAATAAAATAAATATGTAGATTCAGAAAAAATGTTTATTTATTTGATATCTGTCAAATTTTTGAAGGAAATTAATTCTAATGTGATAAAAAAATTTCTTAATAATGAATTAATTTTTTAAAAAAGTTTAATTATAATATATATATATGTATATATATATATATATATGTCTTAATATTCACATGTTTGTCTTTTGTATTTTTTATTTATTTTATACGTTGATTGAAAAAATCAAAATAGTAAAATTGTATACATTGATTAAAAAAATCAAAATAAGAAAAATCAGAAGATTTATGTTCCATTTAGAATTGTTATTATAAGATATATTTTAAAATAAATTATCATCTAAAAATATATATTAGATATTAAAAAAATATGTATATCATAAATAAATTAAACTTTATTTTTATAAAATTTAACGTATTTATTTTTATTCTTAATAGTGTTAAATTATTATAAAATAAGTCTTTATGATTGTAGTTCTACCCAAACATTTAAAAATTGTCTATGATAGATGAATAAGTCATACTTAAAATATATATTTTTAAAGAAAGTTAGGTTCAAACCAACTAATTTATAATAAAATATAGTGTAACCTAATTTATTTTCATCTTTAATACTAATCGTAAATATAAAAAAACTTGTAATAAATAATTATAATATATATTTAACTTGTAAATAATAATTATAATATATATTTTATGATCATCCCATCTCTTTCAAGTCATTTTTTTAATAATTAAATATATTAAATTTTATATGATAAACCCAACAGATCATAAACAAATAAATAATTTTAGCACCCTAACATAAACCAAAACATGCATACACAAAACCTCTTAACTTGAAGGAGCATATGCAAGAGCTTACAATTATATCACACATTTGTATGCATGTTAGATAGGGGTCACCTAAAACACCGGATTGTCATATGCTGTTAACCGACATTGTTCAGTTACAGTCCTTCTTTTTGTTGGTTGGAAGATCAGGTTCATTGGTTGTAGGTATCAAGCAAAATGAGTATGAGCCACTTCATACATGCATTCATTTCTTCTCCTAATTAATTTCACACATTAAATGTTTATTATACAATTAAAAATTATAAATAAATATAATAATTAGAAATTAAATTCATAAAAATACTCTTGTATAATATAGTAATTCATGCTCAATATAAACGAATTGATTGATGGAATTATTTAGTTACATGTTTGCATTTTGTAACAACATACACATGCACATTCCTCTAAACACTTCAATCGAAACCTATTATTTGGTATAAAGCGTATGATGAAAAAGAGAACGCTGAAAAAACAAATTGAAACAAGTACTTGAGCTATACAATGCATATATGTGCTATGAATTTCATATTGGAAATGAAGGAAGTACAATACTTGGGTCCACCCATTTGTTAGAATATAGTTTTCGCCAATAATGAATGTAATGTGAACCTCGTTTCAAGAAAGACAAATTTTTGGGCCGTTCACTTCTCATACTACCAAATCTCTAGCTAATTCATGAGTGGGTCATATATACCAACAAAAGGCTATGATACTATTTTTTCATAATTTTAGTATATTATTATTTAGTTAGCATTTAAAGTCTTAATTTAATTTAATTAATTATGATTACTTCAGTTGTGGAAAATCTTAGTAAAAGAATGTTAATTAAGTTGCTTTCCTAAATATAAAGAGTTGGTTTGTTTAAACTTTAAAAACTATTGTGGAAAAAAAATGCTTTTTTTAAGAAAAAAGTATTTTTTTTAAAAAATAAATAGAATTTAAAAAGTATTATAAAACATTTTTTTAAAAAAAACACGTTAAAAAAATTCAAAGCTATTTATTTTATTAAAAAAATCATTTCTTTTAGAAAAAAGTTAAACAAACGGGCCAAAATATAATTAAAATTTAACAAAAAAATATCTTGATAATTAAGTTGTTTTCATCATTAAAAAATACAAACATCTTTATGATAAATGAGTCTTTATTATGAAGAGAAAAAAAAAAGAGAAGAAATAAATACAACAGATGCAATCGGTGTAATGAGGAAATTGGATTCTATTTAAGCTACATTAATTAACATGCTTTCCCATTAATTATTCAACAATTTATAAGCTTTTATTAAAAATAAAAGTTGGTGCTAGCCAGTGGTGGACGTATATCTCTTTTGAATGATATTTATGGTTGATAATTTGAGATAAACATGAAGAAAGAATATCTTAATGCTTAAGCTATGCAAATTCATCTGCCACAAACGGTAATTAGATGTAATTTCTAAGTAGGTAAATATAAAATTTATCTGTTGTCAGCTTTTTCTCAAAAGTTAGTACAACTTTGCATGTATTGTTCCAAAACTAATTGTTTTTAAAAAAATATTTTATTTTCACGTAATTTATGTACTTTTGAGTGTGGATCACAGTTTTGGATAAGGTGGAGTTGGTCATATATGTTACTCAACGTTTATTCTTACTACATCTCACGAAAAGATTGTGTGCTTTTGGATAAATATCCAATCTCAAAATTAAACTAGAGAATAAATTGTTTGCTTTTGGAGGTATTTTGCTCGATCTCTTTATTTTTCATCCTCAGAAACAGAAGAATTCCAATTAGATAAATTAGAACTTGTTATTTTAAGCGTGTAGAAAGATCAAATTTTAGAACATATCTCATCTGTTAGTATAATAAGTGTTATGTTTGAAAAAAAAAATCTAAAATAAGTGCTAAATTATTATTAATGTTTTTTTCAGAAAATAATTATTATATTATGTCATTTTTAATAAAAAAAATTAGTTATAAAATTAGTTTTATAAATCAGCACTATTTTTTATATATTTATTATTTGTTTTTCTTAGTTTGTATGAAATATTTAATTTAAAATTTTATCATAAATCATTATAGCTAAATAAAGAAGTCAAAAGTTTTCGAGAAATGCGGCTATTATTATTATTATCAAAAAAATACCGGCATATTTTCTGCATATCTTTATTATTGTTTTAATATTTATTATTATTATTATTATTGAAAAAAAAATAGATAGAAAATGAAAAGGTGAGATCTAATTTTATAAATAAATCATCAATAAATTGTTGATTTAAGTGAAACTTGATCAAGTTGAATTTATTAAATAAAATTTTGAATTTAAATTTAATAAAAAAAATTACGAAGATAAAATCATACAAATTCTTGTAATTAACAAAGCTGATTTATCTTTGCATTAATAACAAAATTATTTGCAATATATATATAGAGAGAGAGAATCTTGTTAGATTTATTTCACCTAATAATAAAGCTGTCAAAACGGGTCAGTCCGGTCTATGTGAGTCGGTCCACCTTGACCCACTTTAAAAATGAGCCAACTCAACCCGATTTACTTTTAATTTTTTCAAAAATAATTTGGCCCGGCTCGGCCCGTCACTGTTGGTGGGTTATACGGGCCAGCCCACCAACCCACCAAAAGTAATAAAAAAATTATCAACAAAATTTAAAATTTTAAATTAATTATAAATTAACGTAATAGTCATAAAATTAGCATTATTAATAGTCATAAGTCATAACTCATCATACAAAATTAAATACAAATCATGATAAAAGTGTAAAATAAAAATTTTCAATATCCCATCATACAAAATTAACTACAAATCATACTTAAATTTTTATTGCAAAAAAAAATGGTGGGTTGGTGGGCTACCCGGCCCACCACGGGTTTAGCCCGGGTGAGCCGGATCAAAGTGGGCCAGGTTGAGATATACCCACCTATTATAAAACTTCAATTTCTTTTGGTCCGGCCCGGCCCATTTTCAAAGTGGGTCTGGTTGGCCCACGGGTTCCGACCCACTTTAACGGCTCTACTTAATAATTCATGTTATATATTTATTATTAGATTTCCTTAGTCTTTACTTTATGATATTTATCATGAATAGATGAAATATTTAATTTGAAGTTTTACCATAAATCATTATAGCTAAATAAAGAAGTCAAAGTCTTCAAAAAAGAACATAATCATCATTACTATTAACACTAGCGAAAATATTGACACATTTTTTGTTTATCTTTATTACAATTTTAATATTTATTACTATTATTGAATATAGAGAAAAAAATAAACAGATGGAAAATGAAAAGGTGAGAAATAATTATATAAATAAATTATCAACAAGTTGTTGATTTGAGGGAAACTCGATCAATTTGAATCTCACAAGTAAAGTCTTGAGTTTGAATTTTAATAAAAATATAATTAAGAAGATAAACCCTACTACAAATAGTTAACCAGATTTCAGACAAATATTAGTTATTAACAAAATTTATTAATTTCTGCACCAATAACACAATTATTTAAAGAATATATATATATATATATATATATATATATATATATATATATATATATATAGGGCTTAGCATATTTACTTCACTCAATAATTCATGAAATTTTTATTATATTATATCATTTTAATAAAAAAATCAATCATAAAGTTAATTTTATAAAATCAGTACTACTTTTTATATATTTATTATTGGTATTTCTTGGCATGTGCTTAAGATGACACTTATCATGAGTGGATGAAATATTTAATTTAAAGTTTTGACATAAATCATTATAACTAAATAAAGAAGCCTAAATTTTTGCCATTACCATTATTATCACTTGCGAAAATGTCGGCATATTTTATGTCTATCTTTATTACATTTTTAATATTTATTACTATTATTGAATAAAGAGAAAAAAAAACAAATAGAAAATGAAAAATATAGATCTAATGATATAAATAAATTGTCAACAAGGTATTGATTTCACTGAAACTTGATCTATTTGAATCTCTTAAGTAAGGTATTGAGTTTGAATTTTGTTAATAAAAAAGTAATATAATTAGAAAGATGTACCCTACTACAAATAGCTATAACCAGATTTTGGACAAATATTGGTTATTAATAAAACTAATTAATTTTTGCACCAATAACACAATTATTTACTATATATATACACACACATAAATATATATAGGGGTCTTAGCATATTTACTTCACTCAATAATTTATGTAAGTTTTATTGTATTATATCATTTTTAATAAAAAAAAATTATTCATAAGGTTAATTTTATATACTATTTTTATATGTTTATTATTAGTTTTTCTTAGCATGTGCTTAAGATGACACTTATCATGAATGGATGGAATATTTAATTTAAAGTTTTACCATAAATCATTATACCTAAATAAAGAAGCCAAAGTCTTCAAGAAACGTCTTCACCATTATTATTATCGCTTACGAAAATGCCGGCGTATTTTTTGTCTATCTTTATTGTCATTTTAACATTTATTACTATTATTAAATAAAGAGAAAAAATAGATAGAAAATGAAGAAGTTAGATCAAATGATATAAATAAATTATCAACAAGGTGTTGATTTGAGTAAAACTCGATCAATTTGAATCTTTTAACTAAGGTATCGAGTTTGAATTTTGTTAATAAAAAAAATATAATTAGAGCTAATCAGATTTTGGACAAATATTAGTTATTAACAAAACTGATTAATCTTTGCACCAATAACACAATTATTTACAGAATATAGACATACATATCTATAGTAAGTCTTAGCATGTTTATTTCATTCAATAATTCATGAAAAATTTATTGTATTATGTCATTTTTAATAAAAAAAAATTAATCATAAGGTTAATTTTATAAAATCAGTACTACTTTTTATATATTTATTATTAGTTTTTCTTAACATGTGCTTAAGATGACACTTAACATGAATGGATGAAATATTTAATTTAAAGTTTTACCATAAACCATTATAGCTAAATAAAGAAGCTAAAGTCTTCAAGAAACGTCTTCGCCTTTACTATTATCGCTTACGAAAATGTCGGCATATTTTCTATCTATCTTTATTACAGTTTTAATATTTATCACTATTATTGAATAAAGAGAGAAAAAAAACAGCTAGAAAATGAAAAAGTTAGATATAATGATATAAATAAATTATCAACAAGGTGTTGATTTGAGTGAAACTCGATCAATTTGAATCTTTTAAGTAAGGTATCAAGTTTGAATTTTGTTAATAAAAAAATAATATAATTAGGAAGATAAACCCTACTACAAATAGCCAACCAAATTTTGGACAAATATTAATTATTAATAAAATTAATTAATCTTTATACCAATAACATAATTATTTAAAGAAGATACACACACAAATTAAAAATTCTTAATATATAGATGAATTTTATAAAATTTTGTAAAAATTAAAAATCATATGATACTTTATTATATTATATAAAATAGTGTTAAAATTGAGGAACCTGAATTAAAAAGTGAAGGGATATTCAGTTAAACGTAATGAATAAATTAATAATAAAAAAGAGTGGAAGAGTACTTCGGCTACATAAGATAAAGGGTAAAATAATTAAAATATATATAAAACACAAAATCTTAATGCCTTTATTAATATTAGTGAGGTCGAGACACTTTATATTTTTATATTTGCTTAAAAATGTTGAATAATTACCAATATTTGTTGAATTAATTAGTGTTGTGCTTTGTCCTAAATCTCAATGTCTTTAGTTTGAGTCTTAGGTTTATAAGAATAAATAATTTTTAATATTATTTTTTATTTTTTAAAAATTTAAGACTAAAACAGTCTAAAAATTATGTACACGTAAATAGAGAATTATTTTTACAAATAGGTATAAATTACAGAAGATTATATTATTAAAATGGAATTTTTTTATGTTATACATATTATTCAAGTATGATTGATATATTTATACCTATGTATAAAGGAGATACATGAATTTATAATTATTTTTTCGTCTCCACAATTTTTAAACAATTTTACTCTTAAATCTTTAAATAATAAAAAATAATATGAAAAACTAATCAACCGTGTAACAATTCAAATAAGTTGACAACCTTTAATCACTCAAATTCTCAAATTGTTACACCCATATTACTTAACCTCAAATTTTATTTTATATTAAAATTTTTAAATAAAATTTAGAGAGACAATCACTCAGTACCTAGAATCACTAATAGTTTATAATTAAATAAAAAGCAGTAATAACGTAAAACTTTCTCAAACACTATTATCCAATCTTAAATTCTTATACATTAAGATTTTTTTAATAGTAACCTTAAGAATTATATTGAAAATAAATTTTAATTAATTAGTAACATAAAAATTTCCATTCATATATAATATATTAAAATTAATTTAACAACTAAAGTCGATCTATCAGTACGAGTGAGTTATAGTAGTATATGCATTATCTAAGATTTAAATCTTATTCTCGTTATTGAATTTTTTTTTCTTCTAAATATTAAAATTAGTTTCTTCTTTAAATACGTTGAACATGATTTAATTTTTAAGCCGAATTAAATTAAGAATTAACTACATGCATCTATTGTTATTTTCACTAATGTAGAAGCGTGTATATTCATGGTGATTAGCATGGTATTACATAATAAGATAATAAGAGAATGCGGTGACATCAAACAGTTGCGTGCAGGCTCACTTGGTGAGCTGTTCCTGGTCAAATTAAGGATGAAAAACAACCTCAAAAAAGTGAGAAACGACACATCCAAAAGCACCAAACCACAAGTTGCTGTGCAAGCCACGGTTCTCTGAATCCTCAAAACAAAACCACTATTTAAGGACTCATGTTTCTCACAACAGTCTTTTCTCAGCAACACCTTCACACACACACCTCAACACCACCTTTCTGAACCCTTCACTTCATTGTCTCTATCCCCTCCCTATTCTCTCTTCAGTTACACACATTCTCAGCGAAGCTTTGTGATTCTATATTGCCACATCCTTATCTAATCTTGTGTGACAGGTAGGCTATTTTGTTTCTGTTTGAGTTAAAGAGAAAAAAGAAGGGTCATCAAAAAACGTTTCTGATCTTTCATGTGTGTTAACTGATTCCCATGTTTTGTGGGAAGTTGTTGTCCTTTTGTCAGAATCACTGATTGAAACTGATGGGGTTGTTTCTCATCATGTGGCTTTTTGTGAAACACAGGACTTAAAAAGTGTGTGATGGAAGCAATGGAGAGCAATCAGAGAAATATAATGGAAGAGCAAAAGATGTTGGACTTGCCAGCAGGGTTCAGGTTTCATCCAACAGATGAAGAACTCATCACTTACTACCTCTCACAGAAGGTTCTTGATAGCTGCTTCTGTACAAGAGCCATTGGAGAAGCTGATTTGAACAAGTGTGAGCCATGGGATTTGCCTCGTGAGTCTTTTTTTTTTTTTTTTCTTTTTTTTTTTCTTGCCATGATTCTGTTTTGGTGATCATCATTCTTATGATTAGAATTGTGTTATGTCTATATTCTTATTTTTTTATGTTTTTTTTTTTCAATGAAGGGATGGCCAAAATGGGTGAAAAGGAGTGGTACTTTTTCTGTGTGAGGGACAGAAAATACCCAACTGGTCAAAGGACAAATAGGGCCACTGGTGCAGGCTATTGGAAGGCTACAGGCAAAGACAAAGAGATTCACAAGGCAAAGGCACTGATAGGAATGAAGAAAACTCTGGTTTTCTACAAGGGAAGAGCCCCACAGGGTGAAAAAACAAACTGGGTCATGCATGAATACAGATTGGAAAGTGAACATCCTGTGCACAATCTACCCAAAAAGGCCATGGTAAGGTTTTCTGTTTTCTATTTCAGTTCTATTATTTGATCATAACTTTATTTCTATTTTCACTTAACTTTTATCCTTTTGGTAAACACTCATCGCATAAGTACTTTACAAAAATAAATATTTTCTGGTAACACCGTTCAGATATGATGGCCGCATCTCTCTTATTCCGGCATATCTGAGATGTTACATGTAAAAAAAACCACTAAAGTTGGTCCAATAATAAAGTACATGGATATTTTTATGAATTCTTAAGTTCGATTCATATTGTAGTCATTTCACGCACACAGGAACAGTTGTTTCATAAAGAATATTACTCTTTCTGCTTTTGCTTCTGTTTTATACTATTCCATTTGGTGTTTTTGAATGTTTGTTGATGTGGTTGTTTTGTCTTGGTTTCTTTTCAGAATGACTGGGCCATCTGCAGGATTTTTCAGAAGGGTAACGGTGGGAAGAAAATGCAGATTCCTGGGTTGGTGAGGTTCAGCTCCTTTAGAAAGGACATGCCACCACTGATGGATTCTTCTCCATACAACAGTGAAGGAAAATCTGTCATGGGGGATTCATCACATTCACAGGCAACAACCTGCTTCTCTGGTCCAAATCAAAGTGAAGAACGAAGGACACAAGATGAAAACATAGTCGACAGCTTTGACAATACTATGTTTGCATCCAAATATTCCTCAAATAACCCCTCTGATATATTTTCCCCTGCCTCATGGAATTTTACCAAACCTGCCCCTACTGTGTCCCACCAATCACTCCAGTTTGGGAATTCACAGTGCCCAGATTATTACATGCTTCAAGATCATTCCATGTTGGAGATGTTGATTGAAAACCATGGATCAAGTATTCAGAAAGCTCAGGACAAGGACTCTTTTGATGCTGACATGTCCTCTGTTATGTACAGCAATGAAATGCTTCAAAGATCATTTGGGAATCAGGAATATCCACCAGCTTCTGTAGGACATGTGTATACTAGTAGTGGCCTATGGGGATTTTAAAGAAGGTTGAAGGACTCTATGTGGTTAAAAAATCAAAGAAAGTTTAGGGAATAATATTATTATACATGTAAATAAGTTGCATTAAAGTTAAAGTTATCCTGAAAGTACAGGAAATGGATGTTTTAGGAGAAATTAAATCGTCATTTTGGTTATAGTTCTCCAAAGTTGTATGGCTTGACAGTTTTATATTATAATAATTTTTTTTTTTTTGGTAGTATATTTTTATGGTAGTGCAAATTTTTTATTTTTCTCAACCTCCAATTTTTCCATGGAGAATTATATTCTTTGAGGTTAGTAGGTAGAACCAAAATTATGTTTCTTTGCATATTCAATAAGTTGAGTATTGAAACTTATTCAGTGAAGCGAAATCTGGGAGCTCTGCTGGTAATAGGACCCTGATTTCCTTTAATGAATTGGAATATTAACTTAATTTGTAGATTAGTAAGTACTATGTGATGATTTGCAAAACTATATACTCACATAGATGATTAACAAAAACAAATGAAAGCCATAGGAAGCATTGAATCTTTTGCTCTGGCAGAAGCAAAACTCAAAAGTCAGAGCCTCCAAATTAGTAGCAAAGTACTAGAATTAAGTTCCTTACTCTTGTACTTGATTCATTCAATAATAAATTTGTTCCGTTGTTGCTTATGATTATAATAGATATTGTCTGGTCGGGACTCATCATTGTATCTATTTAATTTTATAATCGGAGAATCCAGAATAAATACTCAAATCGATTATATAGTATCATTAGAGTTAATTTAGTAGTCGGGGGAGAGAGATTGGAATAGTTAGAATTAAGCAGACCTAGATTTTATCTTCATTGTTAGGGATGGAAATGAGGTGAGATAGATACGAGTTTCACTATCTTCATCTCTGTCCCTGTATCCTATACCTGTCTTCATTTTCATACTTGATAGGTATGAAATTTGTGTCTCTACTCTCATCTTCATCAGATATTGGATATACACTTACCCATCTCATACTTGTCTAAAAATTAAGTAAATATTTTTTTAAAAAAAATATAAAAAAAAACAAAAATTTCAAGGTAGAGTAATAATTACAAAATTATATTAATTAAGTTTTATTTGACATAAATTTAAAATAGAGGTAAAATTACATAAATATCAAGTAAATTTATAAAAAGTTTAAACTAAGTTTCTAAAAATTTAAAGTAAGTACGAGTACAGATATATGTACGAATACGAGATAGGTAAGTATATATCTATTCCGATCCCTATACCTAATTTAATATATTGAGTATTATTTATGTTCGTATCTGATCAAATTGGATATTTCCCATCAAAATCAGGGTAGATTTGAGTAATAGCCACAAGTAGGAGTTTACTTGTTAACCTTACTTATTTCGACTATCTTTATAGTCTTTTCTATCTCTACAAAATTTTTTTTGGCTATATCCTAAATCACTAAGATCAACTTAATAATAATAGATAGTGTATAGTGGTGACTCATAATTTTATCTATTTAATATTTTAATAGGAGAATTCAATATAAACACTTAAACTAATTATACACCACCATTAAGAAAAATGAGGGTAGAGGGAGAAAGTTACTATACAACTTCAATAGTTTTTACATCTCTATCATATAACATAATTGATTATGATTATAAAAGTGATTGATAAATAATTTTATTCATATAATTATATATGTATATATAAATAAATAATTGATTAAATATATACTAATTTTATATTTATTTATTTTAAAAGTTAAATAATTTAAAATATAAAAATACAAATAATAAATATAATTATTATAATAAATAAAATAATAATAATAATAAATTAAAATTTGTTAATTTAATTTTACTTAAACATACTTTTAGTTCTTATAAAATGAGTAAGTTTTGATTTGGTCCTTGTAATTTTTTTTCTTTATTTTTACTCCTGTAATCATTTTTAACTATTTATTCGTTCATTAAAAGGTTAAGTGCACTCATCTCAAATGTTATTTACAACTGTTAATAAAATCACATTAACATGCGACACCTCTAAAAAATTTTATAAGTCATTAAAATAAATGTTATTTATATGTCTTAAAATCAATTTTAAGGATAAAAAAATAGTGATTTTAAATTTTAAAGAGATAAAAGTCAAAGAAAAATATTTTAAAGGGGGCAAAGCCTAAATTTACTTACTTTACAAGGACCAAAACTATTTTATAAGAATAAAAATAATGTTTACAAATTTTAAAATAATAAAATATATATATATATATATATATATATATATATATTAATTATAGGGAGCAAAATCCAATCTAATCCATTTTGAAAAAAATATATAAAAATATACTTAAGCCTTCAATTTTTATTTAATTTAACTTAAATTAATTAAAAAAACGTTATATTTCTTTCACTTGTCTTCTACCCCTTCTCCTAAACAATCTCAATTTCTAATATATTTTATATCAATTTCCTTTCTTTTTTCTTCGCTTTCTCTTCTCTTTGCTTCTTTCTTTTGTACCGCATACTACTTTAATGTGAAGAAATATTTTCCTAGCCCTAACTTTCCACCTTTCTATGACTCATTCCGTTTGTAGAAAGTTGTGTTGAAGTTAAAAAGAATGTAGTGTGGAGATGGGGAAAATAATGACTCGAGTTATGAAAACTCGAAATGTTTTTGTCACAAAATTGTTAAAATTGGACAAATTAATGAAACAACTAGGCTTTCATGATATGGTAAGGATAATGATATTTCCACAAGTATCCAAAATTATTTCCTCCTCTTTTCATTTACTTTTTCTTGTTATCTCTATATGCTTCTCCTTTTTTCTCTTTCTTTATTTGTTTCTATTTTTTTCCCCTTCATTTTTTCACATTATATTACACCCGAAAATTGGAGTGATGAGGATCATTATCCACATGATAACGAGGGAAGTTTTTGCTATTTATACATGTTTAAACATCAAATATAATATATTTTATATTATTTTTATATAACGTGAATAACTCTCTCTTTTCAGTTAAACCAATTTTAAATAAAATAGTATCTTTAATAATAACTGAATATTCAAATACTCGACCAATTATTTTTAATTAAAAAGTACAAATATCAAATCATTTATACTAATAATTATTAATATAATCAAACACAATCTAGAAATAAATAAGTTAATAAATTATATATGTATATAACTATTAGTATAATAAAATAAAATTTAGAAATAAAAAAAATAAAAAAGTATATATTTGAAACATGAAAAAAAGGATTTGCATAATTTGATTAAAAAAACTTAAAATTTAATTAGAAAAAAGGTTTTTATCTAATTCTTCCTAAAATATATTAGTTTTTTTTATAGTAGTTAAATGTATTTAAGGATGAGGATGAATAGAGATGAGTATATATGTAATACGTTACAGGGCAACTAAGTCCTTTTATGTTTCTTTCGCATTATCCCAATTTAACGGATTCGGTAAGGTTGCTTTGCAATATAAACACGTTTCATTTTCATCATATGCAAATGGCTTAGTCGGCAAACTAAAGATAAAAATAAAAATAAAAATAATTAAAATTTAAAATTAAATTATTATAATTTATTTAAAAAGTATGGAATGTTACTTGTTAATAATTTATTAAGTTTCATAATAATAGCATTATAAATAAAATATTTTCTTTTGTCCTTAATTCACTAGATAACGGATTAATCTTGCTTACAATTCTATCACTGACCCAAAATACTTTTTTTAAAGAGAATATAATAAAGGACAAAACTTGAGCACTTCTTTAAATATGATTATTACTATTTTCTGATCAAAATTAGAATTTTATTTTGATAATATATACATTTATTTTTAATTAACGTAAATTTGACTAATTTAAAAAGAAAATACATATTAAAAGTAAAGATATATTACCAAAACAAAATTTTAATTCTAATTAAAAGACAACATCAACTATATTTAAGAAATTATAATTAAATTTTGTCCTACAATAAAATATTAATGTCCACGAGTTGGTCTTTGTTGACATGCGAATGAAACCTATTACATTAAGAAGTGGGTCAGGAGAATCCAGTTTTAATTTTTAGGATAGGTACGTATAAATTGAATTCAAACATCGAAATATTTAATATAAGTCACACACATAACTCAATTAACCGAGTTATGCTTTCTTAATTAGGTAGATAAGTTGAAAAGCTTCATAATAGCTTAGGTTATAATTAATTATGTTTTAGGTTTCTTTTTAAACTGGTATTTTACAATGCATAATGCACAAAATAAATATTTATTTTATATAAAAATAATTTATAATAAAGAAATAGTTTTGAATATATAAATTAAATATAATTAAAATTCATAATAAATATATTTTTAATATATACATTATATTTTTGAAAAATCATATATGTTGTAATAATAGGATTTTTTTAATTATTGGTATTTAAAATAAAATAAAATTCAATATAAAACCAAAACTAAAAAAAATTTTGAAAGAGATGAAAAGTTCAGAAAATTTCTTAAAAATAATTTTCTTGATAAATAAAAGGCTAAAAACACTCTTGTGGAATAATTGTCTCTAAAAGTATTTCATATAAAATAGTTATTCTAATTTATATAAAAAGATATTATTAGTATAATATAAATTTTAAGTAATTATTTATTATTTTTTCAATCGTACCTCTATTTAATAATTATGTCTAACTCTACTACTATTCTTACAATAGATGTTAAATGAAAATATTTTAGACTAAATATACTATTTTATGGATCATATTATATATATTTTTTAATTTGTGTTTATTAATCTTAAACATTAGTAGTGGTTTTTAACCTAATTAATTAAAGTAGTATTTAAACGAGTAACATATTTAGTACCCACTACTTGCACAAATCACAAATTAAATGGACTATGAGATGAATTTGAGTGTTTATTCTAAAGAAACAAAAAATAGAGAAGTAAAAGGACACATCATATTATGAAAATATGAAAATACAATAAAATACTAAATCATTTTTAAATGAAATGATTTAAAATAATATTAAAATTTAATAGATAATTAAGGTTTGTATCTTTTACACCATTAAGGTATAATGTCATATATAGTATGTTTATTAGAAACGATTTTGGAATGAGGTTTATCATGTCAAAAAGAAAAACACGAAAGCAAAAAATCTTAAAAAAATCACGTCAATTAATCATGGTTAGGACTCATATATAGAACTCAGCTAGAAATGGAGTAAAATCTAGAGGACTTAACCACTGTGGAAGTTTGCAAAATCTTATGTGATACATAATAAAAGCAATTCATACATTTATCTTTCTTTTAAAATATGTTTGTCCAAATTGTGTTTGCACTCTCAAATCCGAACCTTTCCCCAAAGAGAAACAATTGACGAATGATTTTTGTAGGAACTGTACGAGGAAGACCGTTTCCTAACCCTCTCATTTTCATTTTATTTTTCTTTACTTTGTTGGAATTCTAACTCCCATTTCATAATTACATTAATTATCGGTGTGTGAAAAGAAAAATCATGAGATAATTAGAATTATCAAGTATTTTTTATTTCAGTTAACTACTACATAATATATATCTAAAATTTTCAATCTATGAGCCAAAATTAATAACACTTTATTATATGTTATGTAAATACATTTAGAATCATTGAGGACATGGATTAACTAATATTGTATGGTTGTGGATTAATGTATTATTGTTTTAATTTAACCGGTAATAATCTTGAATTTGAATCATTTGAGTGTTTTTGCTACCTATAATAATTTCATAGACTAATTTAATATGATAGCTTGCGATAAAAGATGTATGTAGCATAGAAAGAGAAAAGAAATTCAGATACATGCACATGCACTAACTAGCTAGATTCGACAATAATTTATATGGATAAAGTGATTTCAAGCTTATCTTTGTTTATTATCCCCATATGTTACAAAAAATAAAATAAAACAAAACTGAGTTTCCTGATTTGGTATATATGAAAGAAACCTTTGTTTCCTTTCCATATATAGTGAATGATACACCGAATTGAACTGTGTTATTTCTCTTCATTCTCTTTAGCCACAATGTCTTAAAATCAATGTGTGACACATCTTTATTACTATATTAGTTATTGTTTCTATTTACCACGGCTTATACTAAGTGTCCATTGTTTTAAACTTTTTAGAGTACTCTATTTTGTAGTTTTTCCTTTTCTACGGTCAAAGAACTCGACTAGTACTTAGTTGCGCTTTTTAATTTCCATTAATATTAAATAATAAAGATTTATTTAAATATATTTTATTTAAAAAATAAAAAAAATACTTGTAATTAAAACACGACTAAACATAAATAAGAAATGTACTTAATTACTATGATATAAAATCAAAATAATATATATGTCTCTTATATATTAAGTCAGTCACACATACATGTGATAGGAGGAAAAGTTTAAAAGAAAGAAAATTAAATAACCAAAAGATTTTATAAGATAGAATTAAATATTTATTTTTATTTATTTTTAAATAATAAAATGTTAACACATAGATAATTATTATCTATTAATTAACATCAATTTAGATTTATATAAATATTTTTTTAATTTTATAATTAATAAGAAAAATTTGAACATTTATTTTGTAGTCTTATTTTCTTTTTATAACAAACCAAATACACGACGGAGCCAATAAAAGACAAAGAAAACGACATTCTATATAGGGATGGCAACGGGGCGGGTCGGGTACGGGTTTCATGATACCCGTCTCCGTTCCCGCGACTCAAACCTGTGACACCCTTACTACCCCAACACATATATTGTAATAATATAGATAAACTAAGGAAATCAAATTTTCAAAATAGGTAAAAGGGTTCACATAAAACCTTTAAAAACATTCTTCAATATCCAAAATATTCTGAAAATGAAACTTGGAAAATAAAACATAAGAGGTTACAAAATGTTTTCAAAATAATAGGTTCAACTCCGTATACAAATACAATTCATGTCCTAGAAATTCTCTGCCCCGATGTCACAATATCAGAGCATACCCATAAATCAACTGTTGACACTTTAGATGCCACTCATAGCTGGATCTTCCTCACCTAAAACATCCACAAATTGTACAGTGAGAAAAGAAAACATCTATATATAAAGCACATAAGGAAAATGCAACATATCGTCTCATTATGACTCTATACTTAAAATATTCATAAACATTTCAACATATCATAACTCGATCAATCATACATCATTATCACGTCATAATTCGCAATCACACCAATCATCACAAATCTTGCACTTCACACTATGCCAAGGTCACGTTACCCATTTAACAATCCAAGGTCGTGCTCACCCCCGATATAACACTGTGCCAAGGTCACGATCCCCCTATAGCATATCTAGCCCAGGGTCGTGCTCACCCCCGACATGTTATTCAAGGTCACGATACCCACGTAACAATCCAAGGCCGTGCTCACCCCTGATATAACACTATGCCGAGGTCACATTACCCCTAACCCAGGGTCGTGCTCACCCCCGACATGTTAACCAAGGTCACGATACCCATGTAACAATCCCGGGCCGTGCTCACCCCTGGTCATAGGTGTGAAGAACCACAATCACATCACAATCCACACAATTCTTACAATTAACTATGTCAAGGCCACGCCACAACTGACATAAGTGATACGTGTTAATTGTCTCACTCATCCCACATCATGCCAGGGTCACGCCCTCCCTGTAACATCACTTACCCAGGGGCCGTTCCATCCCTAGTCATTGATGTGAGGAACCTCAATCATAATCATATTCACATTCATCACATCTCATCTTATAGCTCAATAACATATCACATACACACCACGGATAAGTCCAACAAAATAAGGGTTTCATACACCTCAAGCAATTCACATATAAATCATCAATTCTTATCAATTGATATAACAATAATATTCATAAATTAATATAATACTCAACAAAATTACCAATTTAATATAATTTCAACATAAACAGTAAAATTCCCAATTGTTCCAAAACCTAGCTCACAGGCACTTTTCTACAATTTCGTTCTCTCTCCCAGATCATCATTCTTACAAATTATTAGTGTTGAGTGTCTTTTATGCATGATTTGCACTCAACTTTTTGGTACTCTTTTTGGTAATTGTAGATATTAAATATGTTATTTTACCCCCTTTATTTAAAGAATCAAGTTATACTAAAAGAGTAGAGGAGTAGTAGCAAAATCTTAAGGAATTTCCTTATTTTTTGCAGGTTTTTTAGGAAGGCAGAGATCCACAGCCATAGCTGTGGATCTGGAGCTCGAGCTGTGGAAATCTGGGGAGAAATTGTGAAGGTCAGAAACTTGCAGCTATAGCTGTGGTTCTGCAGCTATAGCTGTGGAAATCTGGAATGCTCATTTTTGGTTCCAGAGACTTGAAGCTATAGCTGTGGATCTGGAGCTCGAGCTGTGGAAATCTGAAATGCAAACTTGAAGCTCCAGAGAGTTGAAGCTAAAGCTGTGGACTCTCAGCTAAAGCCATGGAAGCACCCAGGACCCAACACCAACTCCAGAGATCCACAGCCATAGCTGTGGCTTCACCGCTTGAGCGTTGGAGGTTCCTTAAGTTTGAAGGAGTTGCCACAGCTATAGCTGTGAAACCACAGCTGCAGCCTTGGAGGTTTCTTCACCCTGAAGGACTCTCCATAGCTATAGCCGTGGATCTGCAGCTGCAGCCGTGGATATAAAAGTTACTTTTTGGCCTTGTTTTGAAGCCAATATAAAAGGGGAAAAACGGATAATACGGAGCACGAATTTAACAGAGAAAAACAGGGGAAAAGCTTGGGAAGAAGGAAGAACGAAGGAAGAACAGAGACTTGGAAGCTGGATCCTTTGGGAACGAAGATCAACTCCATTTCTTCATCCTTTGCTTTGTAATTTCTTCTTTTCACTCTTTGATTCTGTAATGGCCATGGGTGGCTAAACTTCTTAAGGATTGGTTAGATGTAACTACTAACTCCTCTTCTTCTTAAATATATGCATTTTGATCTCATTATTTGTGTAATGATTCTTCGCTTAACGCTTATATCGGCTTGATCAACCGTTGTATGATTTTTGGCTTTTGAATCCAGTTGGAAAATGCTTTCGAAAACCCGAACTGAATCTTGCACCTAATCACCTCTTGTTCTAGGAATAGACTTGATTTGGTTAGTCACATTGTTCAAGTTATTGTTCTTAATGCGAAGTGTTAGACTCAAAACATTGAGGAATCATGTTTTGAGCTTAATGACTTTAGGATTCAACCTTGAGGAATTTTGTTGGATTATTTAATGAACGTGGAAATAATGAAATTAGAATTGCATTTATGCTAAGAAGATCTATGAGTTAGCAAGTGCATCTGAGCCAATCCTTGTTTCTTAATCATTGTCTTTACTACATTTGCCTTATTGTGTTGTTTGAATCTGTTTTCACTCAATTGAATTTTTAAACTCATTCTCTTTTAAATCATTTGAGCGAGAGTTACTACACACGCAAATCCCTGAGGACGATCTTTAAATACTACTTCGAAACTTGGTTCACTTGCCAAGTGATAGGTTTGCGAAAATCTTCATCAATTAGCACATTTATAATCCTCAACACATACTGAATCTAATGAGATCATCAATTCCCCAAACGGAAATCATCCAATTTTCACAACCTAACTTACAGACACTTTTCTATAATTTCGTTCTCTCTCCCAGAGCATCATTTTTACCAATTAATCATATATCCATATTCCTAAATACATACAGAATCAAATAAGACCAATAATCATTCAAACAGAAATAATTATAAAATTACTCATAATCCTAAGGATTCTTCCTCTACCCAATTCCCTCATGTAACTCTACATATAAATAATTCCTTTTTCCCCCGTACCTGGATAAACAGCAGTTGAACTAAAACAGGGATCTCTTGGTTTCCTCCTCTAAGTGCCCCTTGGTCTTCAGAGAGAAGAATAGGGAAAGAAGAGAGAACAGAAGATAATAGGAAGAGAGAATGAGAGATGTGTGAAAATGACAGGTGAGGGGCGCTATTTATAGGATTTCAGGCTCACCTACCGGAACGGCCCGTTCCAAAAGTGGAACGCCCGTTCTGGACCCTTCAAACCTACGCAAATTTCTCAACTGGAACGGCCCGTTCTAAAACCGGAACGACCCGTTCTCAAACTCTGCAGAACGGCCCGTTCTACCTCCAGAACGGCCCGTTCTCCAAACTAGAACGACCCATTCTCCAAACCAGAACGGCCCGTTCTCCAATTGGAACGGCCCGTTCTCCCACTTCATTTTCTAAGCATTTTCTTATTTCGGAACGGCCCGTTTCACTTTTGAAACGGCCCGTTCCGGGCAACGAATTGGGCCCTTGGCCCAACGAAAAATTGGGCTGTTATAAAACCCATCCTCGTACCCGTCGGGTATGTAATTTTCGTCCCTATCTCCGTCCCCGTCGGGTATCGGGTATACCGATACCCGTACCTGTACCCGTAAAAAATTACTCCCTCCGTTTTTTTTTCATAGTCGTTTAAGGTTTTGCACGAGACTTAAGGAAATTATTGATATTTTAGTTTTCAAAAATATTTATTACTTACTTTTCTATTTTACCCTTTATTTATTTTTGCATTTTTGAGACTGTTGAACTGCAATCTACTCTATTAATTATTAATGCATTGATTACACATGAACTATAACCTACTGTATTTAATTATACCTATCCATGAATTAATGGTTATATTGTTTTTTTATAGTATTTTGTTGGGAACATATTACTCTTATAAATGCACATTAACTTTATATGGGTAGTTGGAGAAAAAATAGGTAGACATTAAAAATAAATACACACATTATTCAGTAAATATGTATTAATTATCAAGGGTAAAAATGGAGAAAAAAAATTAATAAGTCATTAATTTTAGTAAAATGACAATGAAAAAAAAATAACAAATTCTGACAAAACAACTATGAAAAAAAAACGGAGGGAGTATTATTTATCTTTTACAAAAAATATATAATATTTTTAAATTATTTCTTCATTATATTATAATTATAATTAAGTTGTTTGGTTTATTTATATTCTCTCGAATCAACGTTTTTGTCGACAAATTGAATTGAAAACTATAAGGGTGAATGTGTGGGCTATAAAGAAGCATTTGCATTCCAGGATTTATGCATGAAAGGAGACCAATATTTGTGTTCTATTAAGGAGAAGATCAGTAAAAAAATTCAAAACAGGAGAGGTTTAGGCTTGCAGTTTATTTTATATATATATAATATATAAAGAAAGATCCATTTATTTCAAGAGTAAGTTTACTTAAATTTACTTTGTTCAATATAAAAAAATATATATATATATAAACTAACACCTATTATTTATTAAAAAAATATCTATTATAAAGACTTTGAAGTAAAGTGTGAGTATATATATTGTATGTATATATATTAATAGATATTATATAATGTATATACATTATATTAATAGATGTTATTATATTTGTAAATAATAACAAATTGTTAGATTTGTTAAGTAAAACTTTATTTGACAAATTTGATGATCATGTTATCAATAATTTTTATTTTTATTTTGTATATATACAATATATATACACTACATTTTGCTTGGAAGTATATGGAATGGAGTATGAGGTGTCAATTTATATATGTATATATGCATAAGGAAAAAATAAACTTTCAAAAAAGTATTTTCTAAAAGAAAAAATATAATTATGAAAGATATATAAATTTATTTCTTTCAAAAAATACTTTTTCGAAGTATGTTTTAGCATCCCAAAATTCACGAGTAAAAATATATTTTTGAAAAGTACTTTTCAAAATATAAAAAAAAAAAAATTGGAAGATAAATAAATTTATTCTTTTCACAAAGTACTTTCTGGAAGTGTTTTTAGCACCCAAAATTCACTACTAAAAATATACTTGTAGAAAGTACTTTTTAAAAGATAAAAAATATACTTTTGGAAACAATACTTTTCGGAATTATATTTTAAGAATTAGAAAGCACAATTTAGGAATGATAATATTAAAAATTATGTTGCTTATAATCAATAATTAGTTGTAAAATTAGCATCTCATACTTTTGGAAACGATGTTTTCATAAAATTCATAGCCTTATATGATTCTAATATATGCAATATTAAAAATATAGTGAATAATTAATGTTTAAAAAATGTTAAAATTATGAGTGAAAAAGTAGGGTTTAAAAAAAATAAGGATGAATCACTAGAGGTGTTAATTGTTGGACAAAAAAATCAATAAAAAAAAAAACAATGACATACGAAGAGTGATTAGCAAGGTATAGAATAAGAAAGAAAAGGAGTGGAGGAAGAGGATGTAAAAGATAGTTTTAGAAAATAAAATTATGTGTATTTAAGAAAATTTTTTAAAAAAATTGAGACGAGAGATATTTCTCTTCCAATATTTTTTTGTTAGTTTTTTTATTCTAAAATTCAAGTGTAATAATTATTGTGACTTTTTTCTATTAACATATTTAGTATATGTAATAAATAAAAGGTAAATAAATAATTTATTCTCTTTTTATATTAAAAAAATGGTTAAAATTTGATAACGTGACAATCGTTTTTAGTTTTAATATGAAAAAACACATATATTTTATGTTAATCACATGTATCATCTTATAAATTGAACCACTATCATCAATCTAGTAGTGAGAGTTAAAATAGTATATACAAGATTTTAAATGTAAATCATGGTGCCAACATTGTAATTTTAATAGATAAAATTGAAATAATCCAACCCATTTTGTTAGCCACATGATTTTATGATTAAATAATGCACATTCATTTATTTTTATTGGACACATATTTATGATATAGTTTTATTAGATTGGACTAAAAAAGGTTCGTATTTAATTTAGACTCCAAATCTATAACTCAAATCTTATAATTATCAGTGAATTTAGATCAACTTAACAAGTCTGACTTATTTTATCGACTCTATTATTATGATTTTATCATAAAAAATAAATTAAAGAAAGAAACATATTTATAAAATTACTTTTAGTCTTGGCTTTTAAGTTATGTAAATTGTTTTGGTATATATATATATACATTATGAATAAATTAATTTGAATAAAAGCTTATAACATAATTACAAATATTTTATAATTCCTACCCTGCTACAGATCTATGTTGGTTTACAAGCAACTGATGGTGATCTATCAGAAACGCATAAAGCTTGCGGCAATTGGCTGTATGCTGTTTTCCATTTATAAATGCTTATAGCTAGTTAGATAATTCTTTTTCAAATAAACTCCTTAAAAGAAAATTTTCAGCATTTTTTTAAGTAATTTTTTTTTTTGGAAAATAATTTAAAAGGAGATATCAACTAATTGTTTTAACTTTTACCATCGAGTTTTTGTCAGTTAATTTTTGGGTCTCTCTTGGGCCAATATGTTTTGATGCGACGGGCTTGTGGAAGTATGTGAGTATGTGAGGAATATGGACCTTGTTGGTGTGTCTTTGAAGTTTGAAAGAGCATCATTTAGTAATATACATGTTGAGAAATATCTATTAAATGAACTGAAAACCGTAACGAAAGACAAACCAAAATTGGGCCATTTTACAAAACCCATTTGTCAATAAATTCAAAATATTATGGGCCCATACCTCTTTTGGTATGATTAACCAGTGAAGTGAGTCAACGAGGGTAGACCAATTGAAGTTAAAGCTCCTTCACATTTGCACTTCCCTCCCATTGGTACATCACAAAGGAAATAACTTATCAATGTTTTAATGGTGTAAGAAATAAGTAGTATATAATTATGTACATTATTGTAAAATTTTTTAGTTTAATATGCGATGTAATGATAAGCTAATTATAAGTAAACAAGTTCACAAAATCTTTTTTTCTTTTTATGTATGTTATTATTAATAATATATTGGTGATATCACTCTATAAATATCATATAAATATATATAATATTATATTTAATAATATATATGATTTGGAGGATGGGAGTTGCAATTGTAGTTACAAAATACCCTTATCGGTTTTGTACAATGGTAATTTCCTTTGATTAACATTCTTTATTTTATTGTATTTCCTTTTATGCATTCTTTTTACTTAAATGATTACATTAATTATTACATCAACCTTTTTTTAACAACCAGGATCAGAAGATTCTACAAAACATGTTGCAACAAATAGTAACATGAAAAAACTACAATGCAATTTCTTCACAAGTAATTAGTACTTGCGTTACAGTTAATCTTAAAAAAATCATTAGACAACCAATGTCAGTCATCAACTCTCTACATATAAAAACATTGAATTTTGATGACCAGGTTCGTATCTTCTAATGTCAATGTAAAAATAGAGTTTCTAATCTTTTATTTTATATAAGTCCATATTTCTTAAGAGACAGACAATGTTTAAGTTACATATGTTTTAATAATTATATGAATTTTTGGTATTTAGATATCAGATATTCAATCAGAACAAGAAGTACACGACTCTTTCTCTGACTCTTATGCAAAAGCTGAAATTGAAGATAACACTTTAACTGACTACATCCTACATATTAGCATTTATTTAAAAGTAATTTGTTCTTTGATATCTTATAATTTCCTCACAGAATGTGTTAATTATGGAAAACCATCAATTGAATGCCAATATTGCCAAGCTCAACTATGGTATGAAGAAAGAGCAGAAAAATCAAAGATAATGATAAAAGTGAAATTCTCTTTATGTTGTCAAAAAGGAAAGGTTCAATTACCATTTCTAGATAAACCTCCAAAATTGCTTCTTTCCTTAATGGATGGAACAGATAAAAGAAGCAGTCATTTTAGGGAAAACATTAGAACATACAATATTATGTTTTCTTTTACTTCAATTGGTGGTAAAGTCAACATGTCAATCAATGATGGAGGTGGTCTTCCTCAATTTATCCTTAGTGGTCAAAACTAACATAGAATTGGAAGTTTGTTGCCAGAGCCAAAAAGTAAACCCAAATTTGCACAATTGTATATTTATGATACCAAAAATGAAGTTCAAAATAGAATTAGTCACTTCGGGTACGGATTCTAAAACTTACTCACTTCAACCTATTTCTTTTTGGTATTTTAAATAATTCTTCTTTGTGCTTTACAGGGGAAAAAATGACCAGCTCTTTGATATATCTCTGGTGGAAGATTTAACAACTATGGTTGATGGATTCAATTTACTTGCTAAAAAATTCAGAATGGTTAGAGACTTTTTAAACACAAATACTACAACTAATTGTTGTTTAAGGTTATTTTGACATCAAAGTAAAGATCCAAGAGTCTATAATATACCAGATGCAGATGAGGTTGCAGCGTTGATTGTAGGTGACTTAGATATTATGGACGTTGGGAGGGATATTTTTATAAAGAAGATTATAGGTGAATTACAAAGACTACATAAAACACACACATCTTTCATCCCCTTACAATATCTGCTCATTTTTCCATATGGAAAAGATGGTTTTAAGGAAGATATACCAATAAGAGATCCACAAAATGGTTGTCATAGTCGTAACAGAGTTTGAGTGACTTTTAGAGAGTGGATTGCATTTAGAATTCAAGAAAGACAAATAGAATATAGAAATATTATCAATGCACGTAGACTTTTTAAACAATTTGTTGTGGATACATACACTATGGTTGAGTCTCAAAGGTTGTCATTTATTAGATTCAATCAAAAGGCCATAAGATCTAATGTACTTAATGGTTTGCAAGAAGCGGTTAAACGAGGTGAAACAGATCTGATGGAGTGTAGCTTAGTTCCATACACGCCCTTGATCTTGGTTCAACAAGGAGACTCCAAAATGGTGGTGATGTTGGCGGAAGCACAAAGAGATGATGGTGAAGATGGTTTGCTCAAGGTAGTATCATCCAAGTGTAGGATGAGACCTAAGTAGGGTTTTGCTTTTATGGTGGAGATGGGAGGAGGTTAGCCAAAGGCAACCTAGAACTATGGAAAGGTTGATGTTTAGGGTGGTTGAAGGTGGCGCACAAGGTGAAGGGAAGGTGTTTGGTGGAGGTGATGCTCCTTTTGGCTAGCTCACTTCACTAAGGTGGTGAAGGCCAACTAAGGAAGGCCAAGCTCACTCACTCACGGTGGTTTAGGGAGGAGGAGAAGGGAGGGGCCGTGGAGTTCCTAAGACTAAGGAGAATGACAATGAGGCAAGAATGCACACTCAATATCACTATAATCCAAAGTGTCTACAAGGAGCTAGACTAGGGGAATATATAGGAAGGCTTGCATTTAGGGTTGCATTTAGGGTGAGTGGCCGAATTTCACTAGGGAGAAATGCACCCTAAATGAAATGCCAAATGCAACCCTAGATGCTACTTGGTGGCCAAGTTTGGCATCTTTAAGGGTTTAGGTTGGCTACAACAAGGTGCATGATAAGTCCATGCATCCTTGGCCCTCCAATTGGGCCTAAGCCTACCTAACACCAACAAAAATGACCAAACAACACCACTAAGTGTGCGTCACCTCCTTAATGGATGCACCCTAGCCCAATTAAAATCCTAAGCATCTAAATTACCCCAAAATACAAGGGCAAAAATGGGAAATACAAAGAAATAAATCCTAGGACTAAAATACCCCAAAATACAAGGGTAAAAATGGAAAGCAAATTAATACTAGACTACTCTAATTATAAACCATGTGATGGGCTCCACATGAAGTGTCAAGGATGGTCCTCCATCATACCCTCCTTCTTGAGAAGGATTTGACCACAAATCTTCAAGCTCTTCCAATCCATTGATCCTGCAAAAGATGTAACCACAATTAGGGAAGTAAAATACTAAAACTTAACTATGCAATCCTTAAGCACACAATTTGTTGAATGAAAGCACTAGGGGAAAGGAGAGAGCCAAAGAGGCTTCACCTATTAAAATTATTGGCCCCATGCAATTCATTTACCAAATTATCTAACTTAGGGATTGGGTGCCTTTTATACAATGATGGCTTTCTAAAATGGTGCACATCCTCTATTGCCATCTTTCCTTGGCACCAAAGAAAAGAGGATGGCACAAGGGTTAAGGTTCACTTGAACCTAGCCCTTTTTCTTCAAAGGAAAAATTCTTTTTTTCTTTTCTTTTCTTTTTGTTTTTGTTTTTGCTTTTCTCTTCATCATCTTTCTTAGCCTTTAGTTTGAGTTGGTCCTCATTCACTTGAGAGGGTGATAGAGGACACCACACAAACTTCTTACCTAAGTGTTGGAAACTTATTTTATTGGTGAGGCCATCATGGATTATGTGCTTGTCAAATTGCCATGGCCTCCCAAGCAAGACATGACTAACCTCTAATGGCACTATATCACACAAAACATTTTCTTTATAGTTGCCAATAGAGATTGGTATGCTTGCTTGTTGGTTAACTACAACACCTCTATCCTCATTGATCCATTGCATTTTGTAAGGTTTAGGATGAGGTTTTGTAGTCAAGGCTAACTTATCAACCAATCTAGTACTACAACAATTTGAAGTAGACCCACTATCGACAATGAGAGAACAAGTACTTTCTAAGACATTGCATTTTGTTTGAAACAAGTTCTCTCTTTGGGATTGGTCAATTTCACTAGATTGATTGTTAAGGAGCCTTCTAACCAACAATAGGTCTCCTTCACAAGGTAAGATTTCTTCCTCGGATTCTAAAACTTCTTCTTCATCTCTTGAAGATGAGGAAGTAGCTTCATCAAGGCTACTATAGTGATCTTGGCCTTTCAAAAGCATGGTTTTCTTGGTGGGACATTGTGAAGCAATGTGCCCACGGCCAAGACACTTGAAACACTTGATGTCACTTGTTTTAGTGTCTTTGGAAGATGCCTTAAAAGATGAATTTTCTTTTTCTTCTTTTTTTTCTTTTTCTTCTTTGGGATAAGGTAGGGAAGAGTGGCCCTCCTTTTTAAAATTCTTGGAATAAGAGGGAGTGGAGTCTTTTCGAAAAGTTTTTCTTGTAAGTTGATGCTCCACTCTTGAACAAAGTTGAACTAGTTCATTTAAATCCCTATAAGGTAAAAGTTCAACTTTGTCTCTTATCTCAAGATTAAGACCACTTTGAAATCTAGAGATTGTGGTCCTCTCTTCCTCCCTAATCCCAGCCCTCATCATTAGCAACTCCATAGATTGCCTATATTCTTCCACACTAGAGGACCCTTGTTTCAATCTTTGTAGCTTGTCCATAAGCTCTCGGTCATAGTATGGAGGAATATGCCTCCTTCTTAAGGCACTACGGAGCTCATTCCAATATTGGATTGGGGGCTCATGATTTATTCTCCTTTCTTTTTCTAAGGAGGTCCACCAATACATAGCATGCCCTTGGAAGCTAAGGGTTGCTAGAGAAACCTTCCTATCTTCACTTATTCCATGGCAAGAGAAAAGTTGTTCAACTTTCATTTCCCAATCTAGATAATTTTCAACATTATCTTTGCCATGAAATGGGGGAAGAGTGATGTTAGGTTCCCTATTGGAAGACTCCCTATGTCTATGATGCCTTGGGGGTCTTTGATAGTAACCATCATTGTGATGGCTACTAATGAAGGTATCACTTAGAGGTTGGGTGTGATGCCCTTCCTCCTCATGATCACTTGCATACATATGCCCCTTACCTCTTGAGGGTTGAGGAGAAGTGACTTTTGGTCTTGAACCACTAGCCTCTCCTCCCACAACTAATCTTTCTAACAATCTTTTTATTTCCTCATTATTCTTTTCCAATTCTTTTTCTTTTCTTCTTATTTCTTCTTCTCTCTTTATATTTTCTTCTTCTTTTCTCCTTAGGTACTCTTTGAGTTGCCTAAGTTCATCCCTAACACTAGACCTAGAACTATGTGAATTATGACCATGTACACTAGAATGTTCACTCATCTTTGATCAAAAAGGTTTTCACAAAATTTCACGAAGAGTTAAAAAGGTTTTCACAAAGATTGAGTGAGAAAAGATTTTCACAAAAAAAAATTTTTAAAGGTGCAAGATTAGTATAAAAGGCCTATGTGTACAAATTGAACCTTCAAGGGAAGGTGGACTACTAAGAATCACTTAAAAACCAAGCCCTTTTCAAGTAAAAATCACTAAGCCCTTTTTACCTTTCTTACAAAACAATTTTTTGACACTACCAAGTGTGTGTGTGCACGCACCCCTAGTAGGCAAAGTAAGCCTTCTAAACGTTTTTGGAAAGCAAAGTAAAAACCTAAACAATTATACTAGGAAAGCTAGAAAACATGCAATGGAAAGCAACTTAAAACATACACTAGTCGGGGTCCTAGTGAAGGTTTTCAAATCACCTTCTCTACACGCACTAAAATCCAAGTTGAAGAGGTTTAAAATGGCCAAAATTACAAACCAAATAAAAGAAATTAATGGCCTAAAAACAAGGTGGCCGAATGCAAGAAAAACCAAAGTAAACAAAAATTAGGTCTTCAAAGCTCCTTCTCTTTGGTTCCTTCACAAGTAGCAAACGTGTTAGCACCTCTCCCAAAGTGTTTACTCTCCCTTTTTGGTTTAGTGAAAACCCTTCCTAAGGCTAGGTTGGGTTTTGGTTCACTCCTCCACTCAATCCACCAAAGGATTGCTACTTTGCTAGATAAGTGCTTCACCTACAAGTAAATGAAAGCAACCAAGAGCAAGAGTTCCAAAAAAATAAAACTGAAAAGGCTAATTATGAAAGGCTAAACTCAGATTGAATAAAGTTGAGACAAAACAAAGAGGCCAAAGGAAAGAGAAGCAAAAATTAAGACTCAATCAATAAAAGCTAGCACACAAAGGAATAAACCTAAAATGGCACTAGAATTGGTTTGTGTTTAAGTTTCACTTGCTTAAGTCTTTTTAATGTTTTCGGTTCAGCCAAGGTATAAGTCCCAAAATGTGTCCAAAAATGTCAAATGTCCAGCTCCAAAAGTATAGGTATTGTCCAAGTCCACAAGTCTAGCAACTAGTCCTTTTTGTCCAAGGAAAATTTTTTTGTTTTTTTTTTTTTGTTTGTTCTTTATGTTTTCTTTAGGTCACGGCCTTTCCTTTTTAAAAGTCCTTGGGTCCAGATTTTTTTTAACTTTTTCAGCCCAATTAGTTGCTTAGGTTTTGCACTTGTGGTGGCACAAAAAAAATTAGGTCAAAAATATGTAGCATAGGAGCAAGACAAGTGGCGCATCCTTAGAGGTTCTTTAAGGAATATTTTGAGTGGAATTGGTTTTGTACTATTTAGGTCAAGTTGTTTTAGCACAAAATATCCAGCACCTCTTAGATTCTTTTAGGGTTCTTGGAAAACAAGAAAGCAACTTAGACAAGTGAAAATGCAAGGGTAAAGATGGGCGGTTTTTCTAGCATGTGCAAGAAGGTTCACACATGGAAAATCATGGCAACATAGAACATGCTAGAAGCTATTAGCATGCATGAATGACCTAGATAGGAATTCTATATGACACGCCCACTTAGTGTGTATGTAACATGGTATTTTTTTTTATGTTTTCATGCAAGGTGTTTGGGCACATACATGGAAAATATGTAAGACAAAATATAGGAAGTAAAAATGACAAAACAATAGGTAGATTCAAAAAGAAAAATGCATGAACATGTAATACTCAACCTAGCATAGAAATATGACAACCTAACAATGGAACCTAAAACATGGAAGGTTCAAGGAAAACAAGTATGAACCACACAAAAATATTCGGTCAAGAGAGGAGAAGAAGAGAAATGACCGAATACAAAAATAGAGAACAAAGAAGACTCAAAGGGAAATAAGGAAGGAAAACATTTACCCTTGAAGAACCATGGCTCTAGATACCACTTGATGGAGTGTAGCTTAGTTCCATACACGCCCTTGATCTTGGTTCAACAAGGAGACTCCAAAATGGTGGTGATGTTGGCGGAAGCACAAAGAGATGATGGTGAAGATGGTTTGCTCAAGGTAGTATCATCCAAGTGTAGGATGAGACCTAAGTAGGGTTTTGCTTTTATGGTGGAGATGGGAGGAGGTTAGCCAAAGGCAACCTAGAACTATGGAAAGGTTGATGTTTAGGGTGGTTGAAGGTGGCGCACAAGGTGAAGGGAAGGTGTTTGGTGGAGGTGATGCTCCTTTTGGCTAGCTCACTTCACTAAGGTGGTGAAGGCCAACTAAGGAAGGCCAAGCTCACTCACTCACGGTGGTTTAGGGAGGAGGAGAAGGGAGGGGCCGTGGAGTTCCTAAGACTAAGGAGAATGACAATGAGGCAAGAATGCACACTCAATATCACTATAATCCAAAGTGTCTACAAGGAGCTAGACTAGGGGAATATATAGGAAGGCTTGCATTTAGGGTTGCATTTAGGGTGAGTGGCCGAATTTCACTAGGGAGAAATGCACCCTAAATGAAATGCCAAATGCAACCCTAGATGCTACTTGGTGGCCAAGTTTGGCATCTTTAAGGGTTTAGGTTGGCTACAACAAGGTGCATGATAAGTCCATGCATCCTTGGCCCTCCAATTGGGCCTAAGCCTACCTAACACCAACAAAAATGACCAAACAACACCACTAAGTGTGCGTCACCTCCTTAATGGATGCACCCTAGCCCAATTAAAATCCTAAGCATCTAAATTACCCCAAAATACAAGGGCAAAAATGGGAAATACAAAGAAATAAATCCTAGGACTAAAATACCCCAAAATACAAGGGTAAAAATGGAAAGCAAATTAATACTAGACTACTCTAATTATAAACCATGTGATGGGCTCCACATGAAGTGTCAAGGATGGTCCTCCATCAAGATCCTTCTTCCATTGGTAAGTGTGTGATATTACCTCCATCTTTTACTGGTGGTATGAGATACATGTTTAATAATTGCCAAGATGCAATGGCCATATGTAAAAAGTTTGGGTATCGTGATCTTTTTATCACAATTACATGTAATACAAATTGGAGTGAGATCCACCATTTTGTTACTAAAAAAGGTTTATCAACATCAGATAGACATGATATTGTATGTAGAGTTTTCAAGTTAAATCTAGATGAATTGATGACAGACTTCAAAAAAAGATATACTGGGTAAAGTCAATGCAGGTATGTCATTCTGATCATAATTGTATATAATCTATTTCATTTAAAATGTTGGATCCATCTAATTGACGTATATTTGTAATTAAATAGGGATGTATACTGTTGAGTTCCAAAAAGGAGGACTTCCACATGCTCATATATTGTTGTGGTTAGATGGTGAAAATAAGTTGAGCAATGGAAATGATATTGATAAAGTTATATCAGCTGAGCTTCCTGATCCAAATTTGTACCCCAAATTGGCAAAGACAGTTGCTACTTACACGATGCATGGCCCATGTGGAAGTGCTAATTATAAGTCACCTTGCATGAAGGATAAAAAATGTTCCAAGTAGTATTCTAAAAGATTCCAACAAGAAACTACAATTGACGATGATGGTTATATATTGTATCACCGTAGAGACCATGGTTTTTCAGTGCAAAAAAAGGGTCAATTTGGATAATAGGAGTGTTGTTCCATATAATCTAATGCTTTTGATGAGATATCAAGGAAATATCAACACAAAGTATTGAAAAAAATCAAATTCTATCAAGTATTTGTTCAAATATGTAAACAAAGGACCTGATAGAGATACTATTGAGATCAATAACAAGTTTGAATATTCTGAAGTTGATGAAATACAACGGTATTATGATTGCAAATACATATCATCATGTGAAGCAGTTTGGAGATTATTTGCTTTTGATATTCATGAGAGATGGCCACCTATTCAACGGTTAAATTTTCATCTCCTAAATCAGCAATTAGTGTTTTTTTAAAGATGAGGATAGAATCAACATGGTTGTTGAAAACAACCAGAATCTTAATACAATGTTTTTTAGCTTGGTTTGAGGCCAATAAGACATTTGATGATGGAAAAAATCTGACTTATGGAAAGTTTCCATGCAAATTTGTATTTTTGCATCAAGAAAAAAGATGGAAGCCTAGAAAGCAAGGTTACTCCATTGGTAGACTTACCTACACTCCAGTTGGAACAAGTGAATTATACTACATGAGGATATTACTTACAATACAAAGAGGGTGTGTTAATTATGATAATATAAAGACAGTTGACAAAAAAACATATGACATTTCTAAGAAGCATGTTATGCTTTGGGTTTGTTAATGGATGATAGGGAGTTCATTGGTGCAATTAAAGAGGCAAGTGAACTTGCTTCAGGTAAACAATTGAGAAGGTTATATTTTACAATGTTATACATGAATACAATGTCAAAATCATATGTTTTTTGGGAAGCAACTTGGAAGTTGTCAATATATGATATTTTGTACACAAAGAGAAAGGAATTCAATATACCAGGTATTTAAAATAACTAACATTTTAATTTGTCTGTTATGTCGTAATACATTTATATTTTAAACAAGTTTGTTATTTGCATATTAATCTTTTTTAATATAGTTGTTTCATTGTTGCAGATCTTCAAATTCGTGACAGTGAACTTCAGAATTTATGTCTCATTGAATTGGAGAAGTTATTGATGTCAAACGGAAGGTCCTTAAAAGATTATAATTGTTTCCCAAACATTCACATCTCTAATTTGTTTGCATTCCAAAATAAATTTATTGTGGACCAACTAAACTATGATAAAAAGGAGTTGGCTGAGTTACATGATTCTCTTTTTAAAATGTTGATTGAAGAGCAAACAACAGTTTATAATGACATAGTCAGCTCTATGTTTGCTCAACAAGGTGGGGTTTTTTTTATATGGATTTGGTGGGATTGGAAAAACATTTATTTGGAAAACATTATCTGCTTGCTTATGCTCACAAGGAATCGTTGTGTTAATTGTTGCATCAAGTGGTATTGCTTCTCTACTACTCCCTGGTGGCCGGACAGCTCATTCTACATTTTGTACTCCGCTAGTTGTAAATGAAGAGATAACTTGCAACATACCTCAAGGTAGCCCACATGCAAAGCTTCTCATTGAAACTAATAAACTGATAATATGGGATGAAGCTCCAATGATGAATAAACAGTGTTTTGAGGCTTTTAACCGAACATTAAGGGACCTTATGAGAGTCAAATCCAAAGACAACAAACATAAACCATTTGGTGGAAAAGTTGTTATATTGGGAGGTGATTTTAGACAAATATTGCCAGTTGTTAGAAAAGGGGCAAGACAAGAAGTTGTGAAAGCATCAATAAAATTCATCCCATCTATGGAAAAATTGTAAAGTTCTCAAACTTACTCAAAATATGAGGTTGTAATCAGAAACAACAAGTCATACAGCTCAACAGATCAAAGAATTTGCAGATTGGATACTTCAAATAGGAAATGGTGATATTGATTCAAATGGAATTGGGGAATCTGAAATTCATATGCCTATAGAGTTTTTGATTCCACAATGTGCTTTGGTTGATTTTGTTTATCCAAATATATTACACAATATTGGAGATCCTCGTTTTTTTGAACAACGGGCAATTTTGTCTCCAACCATTGACTCTTTTGAACAAGTTAATGAATTCATGTTGTCTTTAATTCAGGCAATGAAAAAGTTTATTTTAGTTCAGATACACCTTGCCAATCAGATGAAGAAAGTGACATTCAAGGAGAATGGTTTACAATAGAATTTCTAAACCAAATAAAATGTTCTGGAATTCCAAATCTTGATTTGAAATTGAAAATTGGAGTACCTGTGATGCTTTTAAGAAATCTAGATCAATCAAATGGTCTGTGTAATGGAATAAGGTTTTCAAATTAAGGACTTGGGCCAAAATGTGATAACAACTACTGTAATTATAGACACAAATATAAGAGATACTATTTTTATTGCAAGGATGGATTTAGTACCTTTTGATTCTGGATTACCATTCAAGTTTCAAAGACGACAATTTCCTATTTGCTTATGTTTTGTAATGACAATCAACAAAAGTCAAGGAAAATCTCTTTCTAAGGTTGGTATTTCTTCCAAAACCAGTTTTTACTCATGGGCAATTGTATGTGGCTGTATCAAGTGTGAAATCAAAAGATGGACTAAAAATAATGATATTAGATGAGGAGGGAAATGTATGTACTTCAACTAAAAATGTTGTTTACAAGGAAGTCTTTGATAATTTATAGCAAATGTATAACATAAGGTGAAAACTATTTTTTGGTTTCACTGATATATTGGAGTGCAAGTACTAATGCTTCATCTGAAAAATATATAATAGACAAATATATATTAGTGACTTTGTAGGTGTGTACAAATTTATTAGTTGTTCTGTCTTTATTTATGATATTGAGCGCCAAATGTAAAAACAAGATTAGACCAATACGTGTATTGTGTTGTTGGTTTAAAGGCTTGAACAGAGACTTCCAAATCTTGAAAGATGACAAATTGCAACCTTCACCAAATATTGGGTTAATAAATTTCAAAAAACAATACTTGTGCATGTTCCAAAAAATTTAATGGTTATGTACTAAAATTATATTGGGTGTTATAATTAATTCCAACTTTATTAGTTATAATTATTTTTATAGTTTTATTTTTATATAAGTTAAATCTTACGAATATAATAGTTACTATTTTAATTTAGAAATTTAATATTTATTGACATTTATATATGGTATTGAGTCACTTATGGATAATTTTAGAGTAATTGTTATCTATGGTATTAAATTTATGGCTTTGTGGGTGCATATCTAGAACTTTAGCATTGTGTACTGTTACATATCACGTTCGATATATAGCTTTGTGGGTGCATTTGATGAACTTGGTCCTTATGGAAGAAGATGGTATGGTGAAAACATGGCACCTAAGATGTAACAGGTCTTAGTGGTTTGAAATTAGCCGAGCATTAACTGTTAGGATAGTTAAAGACAACACTTACTATCCTAAGCTCAAAGAATTCTGTGTACCACACAAATGCGTGGTTAATGAGCATTATTTCCAAACAATTTTAACAATTAATTAATACTCCTCATCTTTTGGCAAACAGAAGCCTCACTCTATAGAATTTGAAGTATGTTTGGCTTCTTAGCTGCACCTTTGAAGAAAAGCTAATCGGAGCATGTTAGTTAGCAATCTACTACATTTTAGTCACATGATCATCACCTAATCTCCTACTTTGCATAAATAAACCATACTTTATTTAAGTATTATTAGCCCAAATATTGCATAATACTTTATTGGATTAATTATTAGTTAAATAAATATTGTAGTTATCTTTCTGGAATTTCTTACCATTGAAACAAGTTAATCTTATTTCTAACCATTAAATATGCACTAGCATATTATTTATACGCATTCAGTTTGTGGTTCTTTCAAATGACAAATTTCATCTTTACTATTGGTTTGTCTTGCTACTGAGATAGTAAGATGCCAAAGGCCAGAGCTACAAAACATACTTAGGTGTTAGAATTAATTAAAGTTTTATTTCGTGTTGACTTTATTAACCTTATTTTCCTCACAATTGTTGCGATAATATATTACCATTATCACTATCAGAGACATCATAAATATAAGAGACAAGACATGTTTGAATAGTAAACTAAATAGTTTTTGGAATGAAAATATACATTGTGTTTTGTCTTTTAGGAAAAAATTTGTCCAACAATATTTTTTTAGGGTGGCTAATGCTTGAACTAACAAAAGACCTACCATAGACCAACTTCCTAATAACTACATATTGAAGAATAAAAATTAATATAAAGTGATAAAGGAAACCGATGAAATCTTTTTCATCTTTCCTTTTAATTTTTATTTTCCTTTTTGTGTTTGAGTATTACTCCTAACTTTCAATTAGCTAAATAAACATCCTTGATTTTAAAAGGAAAGCTCTTGGAGTCTAACAGTAACTGTAAAAAATATTAAACCGCAATGTAACTATACAATTCAGGATAGCTTTATTTCATTTGTTTTTTATAAACTAAATATTAAAATGGTAGTTTTGTTGCCTCATTTGACAGATAAATATCTTCTATAATTTAGTATAACTTTGTCTTGCAATATATGAACAACTAAGTTTATTGAATCTCATAAGTCAACACCCGTGCAAGTGCACGGGTTAATGCTAGTTAAAAACACATTAGCCGAGACTAAATTGACAATAAAAATAAAATTAATAATTTTAAGGACTAAAATAACATTACACTATATATAAATACTTCTCACTAACTCATCTTCTCCCCTTTGCTCATCCATTACGACAACTCCAAAATATTAAAAATATTCAAACCTAATCTCATCATTTTCAAAGTCGGATAAACTTGTGGCTCATGAGAAACACAATTATCATTTTCAAATCATTTAATTTACTTATATAATTTTTAATAAGTTATATACTAAATTATAAATTATATATTAATTCAAATGATATATAAATTTAATAAATGATTTGATTCATATATATTAAAAATAATAGCTAAATTATTTCAATAAATTGTGTAATTTTAATATTATTATTATAATTTAAATTATTTATTTATTATAGTAATTAAATTATTAATATTTTACTTTTAATTTCAAGGGTGGGGTGAGGGTTCAAATCCTCAAACCCAACCCACTTCTACTAAGTGAAGAAAACTCAAATACTACTTTGGTCAAAGAAACTTTTTCATGACAAAGTCGAGTCAAAATTAGACGAGTAGTCGTGGGTTAAAATTTAATTTTCATGCCTAGGTGGAATAGAGAGAAGAAGATGAGATTACGAGTGAGGAGTAATAGTAATTAGTATGGGGTGGTGATCCCATGATTTTTTTTTAATTATTATATATATATATATATATATATATATATATATATATATATATATATATATGTTTTGTTCATATAGGGCTCAATTTTTTATGGACATATGTCCTAGTTGGCCCGATTAGTGTTTATGTAATTTAATGATTAGGTAGTCAGGCCGCAGCCAAAGTGGTTGATACATGCCATATAACACGTTTGCTAACTGAGTTAGTGGATGGACTTATTTACTACCAAAATTCAATTTAGAGGATTTATTTGTCATTTTCTAATTTCGAAAGCTGATACGAGAGTCACACAATTTGTTAGACGAAAATGATACTTTGTTTATTTTCTATTTTCATTTTTCAAGTGAGGTTGATGTTGAAGATTCATGATTTAATGGGGACATCTGTCACCAAAATATTTGTAAGGCATGTGTGACATGAGAGTGATATTTGGAGTGGAAAGATATGCTAGCTTGTTAATTATGAGGAACTGGTGGTTAAATTTGGATTGAAACGTACGTAAGATGAAATTGGATTATACTAACTAAAAAATAAACAAAAAAATGTTAATTCCCCCCTCCCCCTTTTTTACTTGGCTAATATACAATTATTGGAATCAAAATTGAGCCTGATTTTGTTGATTCAACCATAAATGAGTAATCATTTGGTGAAATAATACCATTCTAATTATTCTGATACCTTTCTCTTTTAGTGATTTTGTTTTCAATTATAACTTATGTTTAGCTAGTTGAATGGTCTTTGTTGTTTTGAACCTATGAGATCAAGGAAAACTACATTACGGATACTATATACTAGTTATCTTCATTAAGTACAAAGGAGAGTGGGTTTATATATACTTTATAGTTTATACTAGCTAGTCTATTTTTCCTATGTGATGAAATTGATGTCTATATCTTTCATTTTTCCAAGATGACTTCCACTACTGGATTTGACCTAAGCAAGGCTTCTCCGGGGTGCTTGGAAATTTTACCTAAACTTTCACGTGCATAGGATCTTTGCCTCACTTTGGTAGGAAAACAGATGTTTAATCCAAAAGGCTTTAAGTCATGACTATACCTTCTATTAACAGAAAGTCTCAACAAAATGTACCAGTATACTCACTTGAGTTTCATCGATTCTTTTTCCAATCTAAGCTAAAACAACTCAATTATATGAAAGTTATGTTGGAATCACCCTATCACCAAAACACAATTTTGTAGGTGACATTGAAAAAGTTGCTCCCTCATTAGGATGGACATATTTCAGGGACGCCTACGAGGTGCATAATTGAACCCTAAAAAGCAAAATTTTGAAGAACATGAAGTGGTCATTTTCCATATGTTGAGTACTACATATGCATTAGGTGTATATTCAACGCATGTGATCTAAGTCTTGAAACACAATAAGAATTGAAGATAATCATGTTCATGATCGTGAAATTAGCAACAACTCAAACCTACTACGTACTCATGGACTCATGATGGTTTAAGTTTTAAAACCCTCAAAAGTCGATGTCACCAATTGATGATTATGACATTGTTGGAAGAAATTTCTCTAATGAAAAAGACACCTTTGTTAATGCTTGGTGCTATGGTACTAGTTGTGACCAATATTAATACGCATGCATACACTAACAAACATTGCAAAAGAAACGAGCTAGTTGATTTACTTTTTGATCAGTCATTCAATGAATTCATGACCCACCTAAGCTATTTTTTCCTGCCTAATTGACGATAATACATTATATTGAAACTTAGCTTTTCCTTTTGCATTGCCATCATGTTCATTAATGATTGAAATCGATAGCTTGTTTTTTCCACTCGTACAACGAATACCGTTCGTTCATCTCACTAGTTCCTTTATCTAGCTTGCTAAGTGGTACGGACTTTAAGATTTATGGATACACTTCCCTTTAGGTTTTAGTTTTATATTCATAAAATAGGCCCCAGGCAAAGTTTGGTTACAACAAAAAATATTAAACTTTAATTGATATACCCACAAGAATTTAAAGATAATATATTTCACATGCTTAAGCCCTTTTTCTTTTTGTTGTAATATATTGATATCAGCTTTTCCCATTTCTTTTTAAACATTTATTTGTGATCGACAAAAGTTGTCGAATTTCATTGACCATTCTTATTGTAACTCTGGATTAATTTATCATTTTATATTTATACATCCCTCTAAGTTGACGGCATGCTTCAACCCGGTTCAAATCCTGGAATTTATATTTTATATATCATGTGTGAGCAGTATTATAAATTTTACATATAATTTTTAAAAACATAAATATATATCATAATTATTTTTTACAAGCTTTTATATCTATAATTACAATTAAAGATGAAAATAAATTAGGTTAGACTAGATTTTATTATAATTTAGTAGGTTTGAACATAATTTTCTTTAAAAATATATATTCTAAGTATGACTTATTTATCTATCATAGACATTTTTTAAATGTTTGGGTAGAATTACAATCCTAAAGACTTACTTTATAATAATTTGATACCATTAAAATATAAAAATAAATATGTTAAATTTTATAAAAATCAAGTTTAATTTATTTATGATATAAACATGTTTTTAATATCTAATATATATTTTTAGATGATAATTTATTTTAAAATATATTATATAATAACAATTGTAAATGGAACATAAATCTTTCAAATTTTCTTATTTTGATTTGTTTAACCAACATATATAGTTTTACTATTTTGATTTTTTTAATCAACGTATACAATAAATAAAAAATATAAAAGGTAAACATGCATACTGTAAATTTTATTTTATCAAATATTGATTTTTTTAATATATTACATTATATATGTGAGTATTAAGATATATATATATATATATATATTATAATTAAACTTTTTTAAAAAATTAATTCATTATTAAAGAATATTCTTTATCACATAAGAGAATTAATCTCTTTCAAAAGTTCGATAAACATCAAATAAATGAACATCTTCTCCGAATCTATATTTTATATATATAATAATTTAAACATATATTTATTTTTTAAAATATATTATTTTTTTATAAAAAAAATATACGTGTCAAATAGTAGTGGAGGGAAATGACTCTACTATTGACAATGTGGATCTGTCACTCTGTGTGAGTATTTTTTTTATACACGCGCGTGTATAAAATAGCAAATTTGAGTGGTCATACAACTATACATAGAAAGTCAAGATTATTTTTTATAGTGTTACATAATCACTTAAATAGTCGTGACATTTTAATTTTTTTTTACATAACCTATATGTTTTAATCTTAATATTTAAGCTATACTAATATTCTATCCCTCAATTTATTTAATTTAGTCTCTTTATTATTAAAATGTCTAATCTAAACTCTTAATTTTTTTAAATGATGCAATGTGATCCTCTCCATCAAATTAAGACTAACGATGTTAATTTTTTGTACATACAACAATACATGTTATTTTGTATAAGAAGTTAATTAATGTTGCTAGTCTTAATTGAACATAAAATATTACATTGTATCATTTTAAAAAATCAAGGAACTAAATTGTACACTTAGTATTATTAATAGAGAGATTAAATCAGTGTTTTAAAAATTGATGCCCGGTCAAACCAGGAATTGGTGGTCCAACCGGTCCAAGCCTTGAGTCGAATTGGTTATGCACATACTTGTTTCCAATCGGAGTGAATCGGTCAATTTTTTGGTTCGACCAGTGAACCGGTGGGTCAAATCGGTTCAACCACAATTTTTTTTTAATTTCTTTAAGAGACTACAAACCACAAAAATAACAATAAAAATTGAATCCTGTTAATGAAAGAGCAATGAGTCTTATTAAACATAACAATGACTACTTGTTCTAATGTATTTGTTTGTAATATATGCAACCTAAATAACTTTTATAGTATCTTATTAATTTTAAATTATATATTTAATAATATAATATCTATGTAGATATTACATATATTATTTTGTGATATCAATTGCAAGTATATTCTATATATACATATTATTTATATTTTTAATTTGTATTAATATACAATTTAACATGTAATTGTTTTATATGTATTTCTTCATATAAAATAAAAATAAAGATAATTTTAAATAAGATGAAAATTGAAATTTAAAATGGTATATGAATTTAATGAAATTTATAAGTATAAAATATATTTAATATGAATATTTTTTTAAAAAATTAATAAAAATTGGATTATGCGATTTAATTAGTGATCCACCAATTCAACCTTTGACCCATTGATCCAGTACCTTAACTAGTTTGATAATTGGTCCGATTTTTAAAACTATGAATTAAATTAAATAAATTGAAGAACCAAAGAGTAATTTAACCTAATATTTAATATTAAGATTTATTCTTCTCACCTTTACATGAAAATTGTATTATTACTGGATATATCCCCTTCCCCCTCCATGTACATATATAAATTGAGAGTGTGAGTAAATCTAAATCATATAGTAAACATGGATGATTAAAATTAAGACTAATTATAGTTTTAGATCAAGTTTGTGGCTTGTTCGAACAATAAATTTGAAGTGAACTTGTATTAGAGGAAAATGTCGGCAAATCAATATTTGATGAGGAGGGAAGATAGTAGTGGCCACCTATAAGAAATCTAACACCCAAGTCATTATGTATTTCAGTAGAGTAACAATTAATAAGGTAACTAGAGAGTGTGAAAATACTTGAAGATGATACCATTATATAGGGTATAGTGAGTTGTAAAAAGTGAAGAGTTAGTTAAGTAATGTTGATGTTAATTTGTTAGGATATTTCTTTAGTAAAGCGTAATGAAGTTAGCCAAGACATGAAAAACATGAGTTGATTAGTTTTCAAGGTGATCTCGGACAATGTCTCAAACAAGTCTTCAGTTAGCCTGCTAGTAGATTAAGTGTGAATATGATAGAAAAATTAGGAAAAGGATATTTTGACCAAAGGTTAGGTTGGTTTGACTGTAGAATATATATCCATGACATGGCTCAATCCTCACAATGGATATCCTCAGGCCTTAACATAATCTTAATTCCAAATGGTAGTGTTGACTAAAGTTGATAACCAAATGCAGGACATAGGTGAAAATTATATCATACATTTTTTTTTATTTAAGTGAAGTTGCATTGTTATTACCTCATGATAAGGTATTGTTGCCCACAAGAGACTTTAGACCTTGTGTCAAGGAATCCAAACCATCCCAAATTTAAGTAAATATAATAAAGGTCATTGTACTAAGTAAATATTTAATTACTTTGTGAAATCACTCACTAAACAAAATTAATTAATGGTGGACAATATTAGTGACAATCACATATCATTGTAATTAGTAATAACAATAATTAGGCCATTGAACTTTAAACCCTAAACTCCCATTTGACCATTTGTGACATTCCTTTTTCCCTTCTCTTTGCTCTATTGATGATGACGATGGTGGCATAATAAGGTTGGCAAGACAATGATATATAGAGACAACTATATATGGTTTTGATTTTTCTTCCTCGATCTACTGATTTTTCATTTTCTTTTTCTCTTCATGTGACGATAGTGAAATAGTAATGGAGGGTTGCAATCGATGATCGATTGTGGTATGGTGAGACAACAACAATGTGGTATGGTGAGACAACAACAATAGGTTGTAGTTTTATTGGTGGCAACAAGGATAGAATGGAAATGGTGGTGGGATTTTGGTTTTGCCAATCGATAACCGTGACACTATTGATAACAATAGTTTTTTCAATAGTCTCTATTATGTGTTTTCTTTTATAAATGAAATCGTGTCTTCTTGATTTAACGTTGACTTATCTGTCAATTTATAGTTGATACTATTATGCAACGATCTCTATCGATCTATACAAACACATTAGCGACAATTATTTTATTTTATTTTATTTTTACAATAACTATGGGATCATTACTTAGTGGACAATAAATTTAATATTTATGATGACCTTTGCAATGACCGAGAGTCATAGTTAATCTACAAATTTCTTATCATAACAATTAATTTAAACATTAAAGATTTTTTTTTTACTAGTATTCATCTATCTTTTACAGAATTTCAACCTTATCCAAGAATCCATCAAATTTAGAAAGCGGTGTTCAGTCAATATCCATCAGATTAATTGCAACCAACCGTATATCAGTTTAATCCCTCTCAAACATCAATTTTAACAATCCATACATCACCTCTTTTTTGTGCTCTCTCACTCTAGACATCATATCATGCATGTACTCATATTACATTTCATATTTTTCTCTGTGCTGAACAAAAACTAGTTATTTGGCAATAGTAAGAAAAAGACGTGGTGGGTAAAAGTAAACAAGATTACATACTACATTGTTGAATTGATTCACTTGTAGATTTTGATTTCCCTTTTGTCAGATATGAGGCATGTGGGAGCTTGTATCACTTTGACAAGTGTAATAGTTACACATTAAATGGGATCATTAAGGCTATGCTGGACCATTACGATGCTTAGAGCTGGCAACGATCAAAGAAAATTTAAGGAGGGTGTCCCCATTGTCCTGGTGCAGCCAATACGAGTCTTGGATCCACGAGACTTTTTCCATCGCACACACCACCACGTACGAGCACGCACATTTAAGTTTTCTATTTTGGCCCTTTTTTTTCATCACGGGACCCTTCTTTTGTCTTTTCATGCACCAAATCATTCAAGATATACCCCTCCGCAACCCTATTGCCCCACCCTCATAAATTCTTAAATTACTGAAACGCCCCTAGTCTTCTTTCGTGGTTTCACCTTGCTCGATCACGTTCACAGCCACCTCTATTAAGTGCCAACCTTTTTTGGCAGCACCATCCATCAGTTTTCTCATCTGGGCAATTCGTGACTTCAGTGTTGAAATCCATAATTAGCCCTTTAGTCGATGCCGACTTGGTTTGCCTTTCTCCTCTGTTTTTTTCCCTTTGCATATGCCTAAGTGCTTCAATGAATTTCGAAGAAATTACAGTCCAAGGTGAAGTAAGAATGGTTTATATACTATACTTTAAATGTTTTTAATTCTTCACTCCAAATTTTCCAATATTAACCATGCCATTTATTATGTAAAATAGTTTTTTTAAACTAAATTAACCTTAATAATTTGAGTGTAGTCCAATTTAATAAATATTTATAGATGAGATACCAATAAATTAGAAATGACAATGGATACGATCTCGATAAGATTCTATAGTACCCATTCGTATATTTATGTATAAAAATAATATCATATTTAATCTCATATCTATTTAGATAACAATTTTAATGCTTATTCCATATCTATCATGTATCTGTGTACTTATATTTGCACTTAACTAATACTTATGTATAAAATAAATAAATCAATAAAAAAATAATATTTCAAAAAAATAAGCATAATATTAATTTGTTAGATTTTTAACATTACAAAAATCTAACATAACAATTCTTATAAATAAATATTACAAAAAATTTGATTCTTGTAAATATACACTTTAAAAAATTCAATAGAATAAAAGTTGTAATTAAACTTCCAACGTCATAATTATGTGTTAGCAATATTTTTCAAGACTTGTCAAAAAATTATACAGAAATTAGTTATATTAAAATTATAGATTAAATTATATATTATAAATTTTAAAAAAATATATAATTTAAATAAATTAATAAATAAATGATTATTAAGATTATAAATGGGTATTTACTTGCCTCTCATGCAAGTTTCGGATATTCATAAGATCCGAGTCTATTTTGTGATCCTACAATAAATAAAGATATTATTAGAAAAACTAATTAATGCTTTATTGATTGTTAAAATAATACATATTTCCAAATAAACCAAAACTCTCAAGTGATTGGTGAAGTAATTTGAAATAAAGACAACATTTTAACACCAAGTCAGTGACTATATAATTAACACTATCTTTTTCACATCTTTTAATACAATTTTTATTATATGAGGAATTTATTTATTTTAAGAAAAAATTTTGATAGACTTATTTTATTTAGTAATTTATGTTCTATATCAAATTTTAATGCTCTAATTATTGAATTAAAAGTTCTTAATGTGTAAATCAAATTTATAAATTTTTAAAAAAATTAAAAATTATGATATTTCGTTTCATTAGTTTAAATTGACAGATAATCATAAAAAGATTTTATACATTGATTTGAATCTATATAACGAAATATTATGTAACTTTCATTTTTCTTTTAAATTTGTAAATTTAATTTATACATTAAGAAATTTTAATTTAATAATTGATTCGTTAAAGTTTTATGTCGAATACGAGTTATTGAATGTAATGAATCTACCAAAAAAATTTATTTTTCAAGTAAATATATTATTGGTAATCGATTTTTACTAGCTAACAATCATGACATGCGAGGATCATTTAAAAGAGAGTTTAGACTCAAAGGAATTCATGTGTTTTTATTTATTTATTCTTTTATTTTTATATATAACAAAGTTAATAACAAAACAAAAATATATTTAAAAAAACTGTTAAAAAGATATGTTACTAATCTTTGTCCCGGTGTCAATTATAACTCCATAATGTTTGAACAAGGTATTTTATGAACTCTTATATATATAGGCTTCTGTATCTTCTTATCCTAGTGCTAGATCAAATATGTTGCTCTTTTTATTAGATATACTTTTGGACTGTATATGTACCATTAGATGAGGCTTCAGCTAGACACAAATCAGAAAGGAGAGGAACTAGTCTCTGTTCTCTTGGTATAGGCTGTAGCCGACCTCCAATGTATATCTCCAATTTCTAGCAGGAATTCTTGATTGCTACGAAGAGTCTATTATTCAAGCATCACTTATGACTGCCATGATTATTGTTCAATCAACTTTTTGGTCAAACCTACATAAAAGCACAAAAAGGAAAACCTAAGGTAAAAAGGGCCTCGAAGCTTCAACTCGTAAGCTATTTATTATTCAATTTGTTATAATAATTTAAGGTTTAATTACTCTTTGCATCCTATAGTTTTACTAGAACAAGATCATTTAAATACGATAATAATAAAATTGACAAATAACCAAAATAAGCAATAACACTAATGAATAAAATAGGCAAGATAATCAAACATAACATACAAATCACCTACTCTAATGCTTTTATCTAATCCAACCACTATAAAAATATCAATTATTAACAAATAAAAAATGTCAAGCGTTATTAGAATTATTTATATTTATAAAAAGAATTTTAACAGAAAAAATATTTATAATTTAGTATAGAAATTATGGGTATACATTAACAATATGATGCGTTATACTAATACTAGTATTGATATAATGATAGTATTTATCATATTTCTACACCAACGAAATCTATATATTGGACGTAGTATCATATATTATTATACCCACGATTAGGAATGATAATGGGGTTGTAGCTACCTCAAGTCACCCATTTCATTGGATTAAAATCTGTCTCATATTTACACGAGCATAATTTAGTGGATATTTACGAGTTTTATGAATATTTGAGTGCCACGAATATTTCTTAAAATATAAAAAGTAAAAAAACGAAAAAACAAACAATTAATTTCAAAAAATATATTTATACTAAAAATAAATAAATAAATAAATAAATATATATATATATATATATATATATAGACAATTTAAAATTACGGTTACCATAAGTGGGAGAGTACTTGTTCCCTCTCTTATATTAAGTATTTTAAACCTGTAAAAATTATAAGACAACATATATATATATATATATATATAATCTCTTACTACTAGGTTCATGAATCATTATAGTGGTTCACTCTATGTTAATTGTTAATAAGTGAGTAGAGACAAAAATTATTTATTGTATCTGCAAATACACGTTACACTATCCAAGTTTAATCCGTGTAGGGTTTTACCCGAAAATCCGAAGCTTACGAATTTCTTTCGTCATGTCTCGCTGTACTATGGCAAAAACATCCATTTCTATATGTATTGCTTCACTTAGCTTTTCGATTTCACCCAATGAACTAATTTCACCGAAAAAAAAACTTAGCTTTTCGATCCTCGTCATTTAATGAATTAAAGCTCCTAGCTAGTTAATAATGTGTTTTTGCATTATTAATTATTATTACAATTTTCATTAGAGCTTATTACATTATTATTACGTAGATAAAGGTAGCAAAATGATGTATCGGGCATGATGCAAATAGGCTCAATGATGTGGGTTATGAATATTATAGTGGGTTAGTAAAAAAAGTCAAGATTCAATTTAAGTATCCGATGAAAAGTCACTTTTTTTTTCGGATTTTAAGGGCTAGCTAACTCATCATATCATGATTAGATTAAGTTAAAAGGATCTGCATTTGATTTGCATTTAAATTTTTAAACTTAAATCCTACATTTTATAGAGTGGGTTCAATGGAAGCAGCTAGCCTAAACTCATTTTCTCAGCTTTGCCTAAGAAAGGATGTAAAGAGAATAATGTATAAATAGCATTATTGAAAAAGAAAAATATATTCCTGCTGATATTGATGGATGGATGGATAGATAAAAAAAAAAAAAAAAAAAAAAAAAAAGAAGGAGAAAGTAGCCATATGATGAATAATTAAAAACCGGCCTTAGCCATGCCATAAATACTAGATGACGTATCACTTGGAAATTATGGCTATAACTTGCTATAGCTCATTGCTGTAGTGTGTCAATGGGTTCAAAATTCTTCAACCAAAGTAAATAATACAAAAAGACAATTGAATCCCTGGCTAGTCTTATCGATCTTTCCATCAATATATTTCATAAAATATCCACTAGGTCAAGGAGAAAAATTGTTTAATATCGTTACAACAAGTAATTAGATATTTTTATTTTTAACAAAGATTGAATCTCAATTTTTCATTCTTTTTTATATATAAAATTACAATAATGACAATAAGATTGAAAATTAATATTTTATGCATACTACTTAAACTTTTAATTAATACTCGACTCTAATTATCCATTTAATTTAAACATGAAGTGTCATGTTTAAAGATATAATTTTGCTCTTAAAATAGATTGATTCGATAAAAAGAAATTATCCAAGGTGTAGATGATACAAGTAATATTTATTCTTTAATCGAATTATTCATGATTCAAATTCTTACTTTCATATGGAATAAATTATGTTGGACTAAAAAATGAAAACTTAATACCCACTTTATATGTATTCACAATTTTTAACAGAGAATTGTTATTATTAGTTTTAACAGTAGATATTTTATACTTAAAGTTATCAAAATTGAGTCAGGCCATCGAGTTGATTTGATGTCCTGTCAAGTAAGACTAAATTTTATTTTTAGGCTCGAAAAGAATCGAGCCTATTTGGTTAAATGATTTTTATTTATATTTTTTAAAATTACATGTAAAATTATTTAAAATAAATAGTGATCTAATTTGGCTTGATTGAATAGATTAACGAGCTCCGTTGAATTAAAAATATATAATGTGTAAATGTCCGACTAGGTTAAATTGACCTATTTTTCATGCATATGATATGATAAATTAGGTTGGACAGAACCAAACTAACTCATTTGATAGTTCTATATATTCATACTAATATCATGGTTATCTTAAATAGAAAATAATTATAATAACTAAATATTAAAATAAAAATAAAATAATGAACTACTATATACATAGATAAATCAGTTGGTAGGAAAGGGTAGTCTTGTAATGATATAGTCCACACACATGTACGTTACTGTTAATTTAGTTTAGTTTATTATCCCATTTATGCCGCTGACCTTTCCTCCTTGCCCATCTCTTCATTTATAATTAAGTCCATGTCCCTCTCTCGTTCTCTATCTCTCTATCTCTCTCCATAGTTTTCTTCTCTTCCTTTGAGCTATATAAATAAGAGGAAAAACTACTACTGTCTTTAGTGTTTCCACTTGGAAAATGGGACGATCACCATGCTGCGATAAGATAGGCTTAAAGAAAGGACCATGGACTCCCGAGGAAGATCAGAAGCTCTTAGCTTATATCGAAGAACATGGCCATGGAAGTTGGCGTGCCTTGCCAGCAAAAGCTGGTACTTCTCTTTATTTTTAGTAGAGAAACTTTCAAAAACACTTGTGAAAGTGTATTCAAATATGTTGATATTGTTGTACATATGTAGTGAATGATATTATGTAAGTACACATGGATGCAACGTATTGCAATGTAGTTCAGTGTTGTAAAATGAATCTTCTTGTGCTATTGTGTATATATAGGGCTTCAGAGGTGTGGCAAGAGTTGCAGACTAAGATGGACCAATTATCTTAGGCCTGATATTAAGAGGGGAAAGTTCAGTCTGCAAGAAGAGCAAACCATCATTCAACTCCATGCCCTCTTAGGAAACAGGTTTGGTATCTTTTTCTTTGTTGAGTATTAGGATATATGCTTTTTTTTTTCTTACACTTCTGCATCAACTTTTTTTTGCCTCTAGCTTGTCATTTGCTTAGTCTTAAATTAATTGATTTATTTCTCAGTTTTTTTTTTTTCCTTTGAGCAAGGTACCTACCATACATACACATTCAAAACTCAAGACCTATTACAGATTTTTTTTTTGAAAATGTGAAAGTGATATATATCTCTCTCCTTCCACAAATATTGTCCAAAATTTTGGAAATTTATTGCAAAAATATAAAATGAAAATAATTATAATTATGTCACTGTATTTTGCACCTCAACTTGATATTTTATTCCCATTCTCACTCTACACTAACTATGAATCATCCATTTTCCGTGTTGGAGCTATAACTTCTTTCTGCTCCTGTGGTCTTGCCGTGGCAGAATGTCTTAAATGCAATGACCTCTCAATTTCTTCACCCAACTATTCCAACCCTTCCACAACAAATAATTTGAGAAACTCTGCTCTGTGCCGTTTCCAAAAATTTTCTCCCTGACATATACAAGTTTATTCGAGGTGAATCTTAATTGCAAAATGATATATCTTCTGCCACAACCAAAAGAAAGAAATTAAACCAATGCCATATATGCATGCATATATGATTATCTAATATCATGCATACATACACAGATACACAATTCTCATTCTCTCTCATAAATTAAGTCTCATATTTTTTACATTTTAATATTAAACTAATAGTTAAAACAAATATGTTTTAGTAGTTGATGGATTACTCTAGGGTTTATCATTAGCTTTTTGTGGCGTGTCTGTACTATGGTTGTGTTGTCTGTGTACTCAGGTGGTCGGCAATAGCCACACACCTGCCAAAGAGAACGGATAATGAGATCAAGAACTATTGGAACACGCATCTTAAAAAAAGGTTAACCAAAATGGGAATTGACCCTGTGACGCACAAGCCAAAAAATGATGCCCTTCTCTCTAGTGACGGTCAATCCAAAACCGCTGCAAATCTCAGCCACATGGCTCAGTGGGAGAGTGCTCGCCTTGAAGCTGAAGCAAGACTAGTGAGAGAATCAAAGCTACGTTCACATTCACTGAAACACCAACAACTTGGAAGTTCTTCTACATTTGCATCTTCATCATCAGCATCAACCTCAGCTAACAATAAACCAGAAGCACCACCGCCACCGCCGCCGCCACCACCGTCATCGTCGCATTTGCCTTCACGATCTTCCCTTGATGTTCTCAAGGCTTGGAATAATGGAGGGTGGTTAAAATCCAATGAAGGAAATGGTGGCATTGCAAGCACAGTTGGGGTAAGTGGTGACCTTGAGTCTCCTACCTCTACACTATCTTTCTCCGAGAATGCACCACCAATTATGAATGCAACTGGAGGAGAAAATAACAACAACAACAATCACAATGATAATGCAATGCCAATGATTGAGTTTGTGGGTAGTTCAGGTAATTCTTCATCTCTTGTGAAAGAAGAAGGTGAACAAGAGTGGAAAGGTTATGATAGTTCCATCACTACTTTTAGTTCTGGCCTGCATGAGTTCACAATGTCCATGGAAGGCACGTGGGCCTCTGAGTCTCTTAGGGCTAGTGGTTCACATGATGATGCCATTGTTGAAGAAGGGTTCACCAATCTTCTGCTAAAGACAAACTCCGACGACCTAAGTTTGTCGTCAGAGGGTGGAGGAGAGTCTAACAACGGCGACGGTGATGGTGGTAGTAACAGTGAATTTTATGAAGATAACAATAATTATTGGAATAGCATTCTCAATTTAGTGAATTCTTCCCCTTCTCATTCCCCTATGTTCTAATGTTAGATGGGAAATGGATCATCTCAAATTGAGTTTTTACTTAACTTTGTTACGTGAAGATTTTGTGTTTATCTCTCTCTTAGTAAATGTTCACAAAATTCTTATAAGGCTAAACTTATTAGATGCCTAAGAAGAAAGAGATAAACGCAGTTTCATGTGACAAGGTGAAGTGAAAATTCAATACAAGAGGATTTATTTGCGTATGGGAAAGTGCATGTCTGAGTCACATATAGGGCAGCATTTTCTTCAAAACTTTTAAACATAAGTCAGAAGTCGATGATGATCATCTTCTCCATCACCATGTGGATTTGATCCATAGAGTGGTTTTTGCTGGTGCTTGAGACTCTTTTATTTTTATTTTTTCTTCCCTTGGAAGTTTGTTATGTAATTCTCTGATATTGTTTTTGGGAAACTTCTCACTGGTTGGTCGCTTCCACCATCAAATGTTCATATCAATTTGTTTGGACTTGACACGATTTCTGTTGCTATAGTATTTGGATTTCTCTGAGTGGAGGATACGCTTGGATCGCTAGTCAAACTGATAATAGACAAGTGTGTGTGCGAATTAAATGACTTTTATGCCAAGTAATTAATTTTCGGTGTTCAAACTGTATACAAAAAATTCAATAAAGGAAACATTTAGTATGGACTTTATTGCTGTTGGTTTCATGTCGCATTCTTGCTTTTTTATATGTTTAAATTTTTACAGATTAAATTTCAATGCACCTTATCTTGAAACTAAATTTATACAGTTCTACAAATATCATACTTTCACATTATCACGAATTTATTTCTCTCTATCTCTAAAATTTAAAATTACATATATATATTTGGGTTCTCTCTCTCCTTTCTATTCATTTGCTTGGAAGTCATGTACTTGTGGAACCAAATATGTATATATATATAATTTTGGAACTAAAAACAAATTGTGAGTTTTTGCATTTTCCTTTTTAAAAATACTCCTATAGCTAGTACGATTGTTTAAAAGATAATATTTTATTCTATTTTTAGGGTTAGCTATGGTTACTAACTAGGTATATATTATTGATTTATGAATTATTCAATTAAAATGAAAAGAGATTCTAACATATATCAATGAGAATTTAATTCACGAATCAAAGCACAATAAAATTTAACATTTTAAATTTCACCCGTACAAAAGTACTTTTTTACACTAGTTAAATTTTTAAGCGATAAAAAAAAAAAACTTTTTTTTCATCGCTTAAAAATTTAACTAATGTAACCAAGCTTTTAAAAAGTCATCTCCCAACAACAAATCTTATTGCTGCCTCTATGAACTCTTCACCGAAACCCTTCCTGCTGGTCCTCCTTTGTTTGACAAACAACCTCTTTAGTCCTCCCTAGTCTTGCTTGCCACCACGCGATTGGGATGCACCCACCATCACAACGAACCAAGTACACTATTTTCAACCAACTATTCTTTTTTCTTATTTCTTCTCGTATTTGCACTTATTCTATTCATTATTGTTGGGGAACTTCGCTTTGAAAGTCTCATAAGTTTCGTATGTTACAGAAAAGTGTGTTAAAAATGTTGAGTAACACCTATTGCGCATAAAATGATCTTAAGAAAAAGTACCTTATCTCAGTAGTAATAATATACGGTCTTTTACCAGTTTGAGAAAATAACACATTAATTATCGGTAAAAATGTAAAAATAAATTACAAGAATATAATTAAATAGCAAAACTAAGTTGATTGATTTTTAGAGACTTAGAACCCTTGAATTGTGACTTTAATTGACCCTAAATTCTCCAAATTAATATTTATGAATCCCAAATAATTATATGTTTTCTTCAAGTAGTTAATCATGTTATTCATAGGAATTAACCGTCTTCCCTAATTTTAAATTATCAATTGATCTTAATTTAATTCATAATTAGAGAAGTATAAGCATAGATTAAATAGTTAAACAATAAGAGGAATTTAGAATTAATTTGATCGTGCAAGCTCTTAATTCCAATTGTTTTATAGATCTATTAATTTTTACTTATTGATCCTTCTCAAATATTAACCAAGATGCGCACTCAAAATTAATCAATTATCATGGAGAGACAAAATAATAAAATAATTTAAATATAGAAAGAACTCGTCATATTTAATCGAGGATCAAAAGAGAAAAATTACATTACAATCCTAGTAGTGAGACTTAGTTAGACATGACAGATAAAATCCTAATATTTGACTAAAACTCATGAAAAAATAGAAGAGAGAAATTGTAATTAGAGAATTTTCTTTTGTAGAGTGCTCTTAGTCTCTAATAGATCCTCGAAAAACAATGACACAAATTATGGGAAAGAAAAGCTAAAAGCTAAAGTAAAAAACATATAAAATGTATTACTAATCTGTCCAATTTAAGAGAAAATTAGGGTGATCCATCAAGCATGGCTATGCATCTTAAGTAGCATGGTCGTGTATCTTCAATACATGGGTCTGCTTCTTTTGATTTAGGGTGTGCTTCATTTTTGGCACGGTCATGCCATAAGGAAGCATGACCACTTGTTCCATCCCAGGAGTGCTTAGAGTGAAGCACAATCGTGTTTGTTTGCACCAAGCATTCTTAGGATGTGTAACTGAACATGATCATGATTCATGTTAGCATGACTGTGCATAATGTTTCAGCTTCCAATAAACTCATTCTTTTTAGCCTATTTTTGCACCAATTTCTTTCTTTTAACATCTCCTCACCTATTTGTTGCACACTTAACCAAAAAAATAGTAAGTTTTTCCAAAGAATGTGCTCATAAAATAGGACAAAATGATAGTTAATGACATGTTAAAATGTAGCAATTGAGAGTTTAGCAACATCACATGCCCTAGATTTTGGGAACAGAACAATCTTCACCACAATGAGATGCGAAAAATAATGTTGGAATTCTTCACCCTAGATTTAATTTGACACATTGGTCTCATGATTCATTGGTGAGAGAGTTGTTGTGAATACTTGTTTTGGTCTCGATGTTTTTTTCCTCCCTTTTGGTGGTATTAATGAGGTGAATAAATATATATATATATAGAGAGAAACCATCCCATGTGGCTTGTTCCCCTCACTTAAATGACCCTCGTATTGTCAAATTTGAACTCGATTGATCGAAATATTGACTTAAAGGATGTTTTTGCTATGGTTAGTAATTAATGAAAGCGGCAGCTGTGGCAGAAATTTCTGAAAATTGTGCAGATACATTTTGTATTCTAAAATCGCTAGAAAACCTTCAACTAAGGAGTAGGCTTACTGGTGCTTTTAATTAGAATCTGATTTGCATGATCTTTTTTTAAATATTATCTTTCCTGTTTCCCCGCCAAATATATTAAGAACTACACAAATCTTATGCTTAAGTGTTGTGGAGAAATGCTTGCAACAAAAAAAATTATTTTGATAGTTATATATATATTTGTCACTAAAAATTAGTTTTATCAATAATATTGATATAATATATGTTGATACATTGTTAAAAAATAGAAATATAAATTATAATGACATACAATATATTTTGTTAAATTTTATTCAAAATTAATACCAAAATTATGTGTAATTATATGTCAAATAAATTTACACACGCACACACACACACACACGCACACACACACACATATTGTACTTATAATAATACTTTTTTATATGTCTAACATACACACACACATATATATTGTACTTATAATAATACTTTTTTATATGTCATTATATGTAACATTTCTTGTAGCTAGTGTTTCTATTGAAGTACTAAGAACATAATAAAGAGAGAAAAAATAACACCACTAAATTGAAATATGAAAAAGAGGAATAATAATATATATATATATATATATATATATATATATATATATTCTCTAACACACTCTTCTAAACACATTTAATTATTTTTTTTGTTAGAATTTATTAAGAGAAAAAGTAAAAAAAAATAAGGTGTGAAACTTTTTTGTACTTTGCAATAAATTTTAACTAATTAGAATAATATATTTAAAAGAGTATGTTAGCGAATGTATTATTAGCATTTTTCTAATATATTAGACTAGCGACTAATTTTGTTTAGTTTTGTAACTCCGCAGCTTGACCTGACAAGTTTTCGGGCTAATGGTTCGATGGGAAACTGAATTTGTGCCAAGTTATGGGTCCAACTTAACTCATGACACGTAGGGGCACTATGAGAAAGGACAAAACGTGCATGAACATGCACCTAAAAGAAATCTTCAACTTTCATATCATGTTTGTACGCTACCAACTATATATCATTCTGCATTCCAAAATCTAGATAGTTTTTCTCCATCAACGATGTTCCACTTTCTGTCCTTACACATGCATAGAGATCAACATAGAAGTTTGAGGTAGTATTTGAATGAAAGATGTACACAGTTGAATGTTGGCATTCTCTCTTTTCCCGATAAATCATGTGTTAAAACTCTCATATTAATTAAGAATAAGGTAATAATAGTATATATAAATGAAAAACAATTCTCATCTTACAAATTAATTTTATACTCTAACCTATTTTCTTAAGGTGATATTCAATCCTACAAACTTCACTTTCAAGATATTCAGTCTTCAATGTAAAAAGATGTGTTAGAGATCTCACACTAACATCGACTATATAAAAATAAGATCATAATATATAGTGTATATACATGAAGAACAATTCTCATCATACAAGTATAAGACTATAATAATATATATAAATGAAGAATAATTCTTATCTTACAAATCAATTTTATAAGATTAAGATGAATTTTTATATAAGGTTAAAACCTTTATTTAGTCCCTTATAATATTTTTTTGTTTTAATTTAGTCCCACTTTAATTTTTGGTTTCAATTTGGTCCCCAATAATTTAAATTATTACAATTTGAGACTTCCGTCCAAATGATTTAAACGGAGTTAACTGTTGGCCACGTGGATGTCAGGTGGATGCCACGTAGATGCGTAGGTGGATGTCAAATTTCTTAAATACAACTGGAACTAGAACGGCCCGTTCTGAAACCAGAACCGGTCTGTTCTGGTTGCACTCTTAGTGTGTTAATTTTGTACCTAGAACGAGTCGTTCTGGTTTCAGAATCGGCCGTTCGAGTTTCAGAACGGCCCATTCTCCTGCACTCATGGTGTGTTAAATTTGCATTTGGAACGGCTCATTCCAGTTGCAAAATTAACGCATAACATGTGCAAGCAGAACGGGCCGTTCTGGTTTCAGAACGGACCGTTCTGGTTCCAGGTGTATTCATGGAGTTTGACATCCACCTATGCATCTACATAACATCTACCTGACATCCACGTGACCAACAGTTAACTCTGTTTAAATCATTTGGACAGAAGTCCCAAATTGTAATAATTTAAATTATTAGGAACCAAATTAAAAAAAAAAAATTAAAGTGAAACTAAATTAAAATAAAAAAAATATTATAAGAAACCAAATGAGAATTTTAACCTTTATATAACTAATTGAGTGAAAGGACATGAAAGTTAATTTTTCAAAATAAAATAACTAACCAGAGATTTGGGAATGCATGTCACTCATGAGTATTGGCCAGAATCACGTTGAAAACTATGATTTATACCATACCAATATTATTGACATGATTTTATTGCCTTAAGTATTTTTTAAATAAAGACTAACACGGAGTTCTTCCGGTTTCCCTACAAATTTTAGAGGTTTTAGTATCTTGATCAATAATATGTTCTCATGTCAATATTTTATTTATTTATTTGTTTTAATACGAATTTCATGTGACTTTTTTTTTAATCTTTTAAATTTATTATACATTTTGTTTTTAGTTATTAAGAGTCTTTCAGTCTGAACTCTAAAAACAAAGAGTCTTTTAATCATATTTCTATTTTTATTTTTCGCCATCAATTATTTATATAATAATCTAAAATTTTGTACAGATTTTTAGTGTTTTTTTTTTTTTTTTTTTTTTTTTTTTTTTCTATTTATTCTATATCTATAATCCATAAACCTATTGTTTAGTTTTTTTTTTTTTAAATCAATTTTTTTTCTTCATTTTCTATTTGTTTCGGTTTATTCTATTTTCTTGCATCTAATTATTTTCTTCTTCAATTATATTTAATCATTTTAATAGTTATTGAATTTCGTTATTTGTTTTTTGTTTTTTTTAACATATATATATTCGCCTTGTGCCCCCTCTCTAGAATCACATGCATTAATATTTTTGTAGGTTCATGTAAAAATTATTACTTTATTAGAAGTTTTCCTAATTTCTTTACTTTTTTTTTATTAATTCTTTCAACTCTTTTTTTTTTGGTTACGCATTTGTTATTTTATTTATCATCAAAGTCTTTCTCTATTTGGAAAAGGATTTATTTTAGTTTTTCAAATATTTTCATCTTCATATATTACTTTTTCTCTGTTTATTATACTTAATTAATGTTTCTCTTATATATCTTCTTTGACATTTTTTTTATATATTGTATTATAAGTATAATTTGAAATTTTATTAGTATTTTATATTATTAAAATTATGTTTTTATTGATATCTTTTACTAAAATTATTAATTCTTTAAATTTTGTTTCAATTTCTTTTAATAATTCTATACATTTTATTATTTCATTTTGCTCTTGTATCGGTACCTTTCATTTTTCATGGGTACCTTTATACTCACATCGTTTGAATTCTTTTCAAATTACTATTATATTCTCTCTTTTTTATAACAAACATTCACCTCTCTTGTTTTATACTCTAGTGGAGGAACTCACGGAACTTTTACAACTCTATCCTACGATTCTTGAGAAGTCACAAGTAGTTGCAAATTTCAAAAGCAAAGTTATTCTCTATATTGTTTGGAATATTTAGAGTGAGAGAGAGGAATATTGAAATTTTAAAGAGTTATTGTTTGGAATTATATGAAAATTAGTGATCCTCTATATATATGAAAAGAAAGAAAAAGAAAATAAAGGAGATCTAAAGTAGTGTTTGATACATAATTTTTTTTTTACTTTCTCGAAAATCTAACATTGAGAATCTCATAGTTTCTCTTGTTTGTTTTGTTATTTCAAAAAATATTATTTCAAAAAATATTGTTTCTCAAGAATAATATTTCAAGGTAAAAATAAAATTTTAATACAATAAAAATGTCAAGTTACTTTTATTTATTTAATAAAGTAAAAAAAAAATTATTCTCAAAAAACATTTTTTTTTTGTTCGTCCCTGGAGTATCCAGGGCCGATAGAGCGAGGAAGGCACCTCAAAGAGTGGGATAGATACACAAGGCAGGATTTGAACCCCTGACCTTGCTTAAGCGTGGATCAACCCCTACCGCTGAATCACACGCTTGGAGTTTCTCAAAAAACATTTAAGAAACACTTATAATTAACTAAATAGATTTTCATGATTTATAAGAATCATAATTTCTAAAATTTATGATTCTCAAGCATGAAATTTTTTTTCATATATCAAACATTCCCCATTTGTCATCTAAAAAGATCTTAAAGATATATAAATGGAATTTATTTCCCTTTCATTTTGTAATTGTAACTTTGAACATTACTACTATTTTTAAGATGATGGAGGCACGTTTTGATCGTAGTATTAAAAATAATGTGGCTGAAGGGTTTGCTATTAATTAATTTTGCCGAAAAATAAATACGGCCAACAAAGTAATTGCAAAATATGGTCCCCCATCTTCTGTTTGATCCCTTTGTCTGCTGATTGCTGTCCTTTATTTTTGGAAAATTTCATATAAAAGATAAGCATATGAAAGAATACTTTTGATGGATGACAGGAAAATAAATTAAATTCAAGCAGCATGTGAATGAATGCACCATATATTTTTCTTGGGATAAGGTTGCCAATTCCGGTGCGCGTGATTTTGCTGGAAATATTATAGGTGTTACAAAGATTGCAGCAGATTTTGAAGAACCAATATAAAATTGAGGAACATCAGTGACAAATCTACACTTTTCATAATGCCTTACGTCACGTTGTACCCCGAAGAAATGATAGACTCTAAATCTTAAACCTTAAATTATCACATGATTTTTCAATCAACTCAATCACTGACGGATTTAGAATCTTTAAATAATGAGGATAATATATATTTATTTATATATTTATAATATTAAAAATTTATATATAATTTTTAAAAATATAAATATATATCATAATAATTACTTTTTACAAACTTTTATATCTATGATTATGGTTAATTAGAGGTAAAAATAAACTAGATCAAATTAAGTTATATTATAATTTAATATGTTTGAGTTTAACTTTCATTAAAAATATATATTCTAAGTATGAATTATTTATTTGTTATAAACATTTTTTTAAATATTTTATCAGAATTATAATTCTATAGACTTACTTTATAATAATTTAAGATTAATAAAAATATAAAAATAAATATGTTAAATTTTATAAAATTAAGTTTAATTTATTTATGATATAAACATGTTTTTAATATCTAATATAAATTTTTAGATGATAATTTATTTTAAAAAATATTTTATAATAAAAATGTTAAATAGAATATAAATCTTAAGATCTTTAATATTTTGAATTTTTTTAATTAACGTATACAATAAATAGAAAATACAATAGTTAAACATGTATGTTATAAATTTTATTTTATCAAAAATTAATTTTTTAATATATTACATTGTATATGTGAATATTAATATATATATATATATATATATATATATATATTTATAATTAAACTTTAAAAAGAATTGATTACTATAAAAAAAATTATTACATAAAAGAATTAATTTTATTTGAAAGTTTAATAGATATCAAATAAATGAATATTTTCTTCAAACATAAATTTTATACATATGATAATTTAAATATATATGTTTATTTTATTAAAATATAACTTTTGTTTTTTAAAATATACTATTTTTTGATAATAAAAAAAAAGTATATATGGATAAAATGCTAATGGGGAAATGTGCCCCCACAATGTCACTACAACACAAATAACTTTTAGCAACATTTGAAAAATGTTACTTAATTATGTATAAATGTTACTAATTTGTTTTAACAACATATTATCAAATGTTGTATATAGTCCATGTTACTAAAGACTTTTAATAACATTTTTATATAATTAGGTAACATTTTTCAAATGTTAGCAAAGTAGTATTTTTGTAACATTTTAATGATGTTGCTAATATTTTGTTAATTTATTAAATAATAATTAATTTTAATTTAGATATATTACTATCAATTATTATATTTTTATGCCTCTTTTTTTTTTTTTAGTGAGAAACCAGGCTTAAAAGCCCAAACTAAAATCCACGGTAAAAAGATACAGCTGCAGTGTCAGCAAACAAAGAAAAAACAACCCCGTGAGGGGGATTATTAAAGATTTGAAATTTATCTTGAATATCGAAACTGAGGTTTGCCATTGCATCAGCCACTTGGTTAGCTTCTCGGTGGATATGCGAGCAATTCAGATCTTGTTCCATATCAGCCAACTCTACAATATAATTAATCAAGGGTGCACAATTATGAGAAGCACTACAACCTTCATTGAGAAATTTAATAGCAAGGCTAGAGTCTGATTCTACAATGATATCCTCTTTAAAACCTTTCTCCTTAATGATCCGAAGTCCGTGAAAAATTGTCCATAACTCTGCTTGGAGAATAAAACACTGACCAAGCTTACAGGAAAATCCCGTTATAAAACCTCTCAAATAGTTCCTAATAACACCTCCACAACCCGCCTTCCTTCCAACACCACGCACTGCTCCGTCACAATTGAGTTTGATGGAACCTAGGGGAGGAGGTTGCCATCTAATAGGAGATGATCCATAGGGATCACCTAGAATTTTTGAAGAAAAAGTAGAACACTCCTTATAGGCTCTACTAATTTTCAAACATCTGCGCATCTGCGCTTGATAGACACTACCAAGCCACAGGGATTCATGTGATGCTGATCAAAGATGAGCGCATTCCTAGCTTTCCATAACTCGTCAATTGTAACAACAAAAATGAGTCTCCAGTTTTCATTTCTACACGTAAGGTTTCTTACAATCTAAGTTCCCAGGTTACTATTAATGAAATTAGGAGGTATTCCACCATTAGCTAAATGTGACCAGACATTTTTTGACAACAACATAGTCTCTTAAAGCATGGAGACCGGTTTCAGGTTCCTGGTGGCATCTAGGGCAAAGGTTATCCAAAGCTAGGCCTTTACTCGCTCGAGCAGTATTAGTCAACAAGCTATTATGAGCCGTTTTCCAAAGCATCAATTTTATGCGTTCAGGTCCCTTCCACCTCCAGATAGTTGAGAAAACAGCTTGGTTACATTCAATCTGGTTATGATCAAGACAAACATACGCAGACTTGACAGAGAATTCTCCATCAGAGGAACCTAGCCGAGCTAGACTATCTTCCTTGGGGTCACGAATTGGTGTAACATGGCTACGTAAATGGTCCAAAATATTAGCCGGTAGAAGATTATGCAGATTATCCCAATCCCAGGTGCCCTCTTCTGTGACATAATCAGCTACCGACTTACTAATCTCATTCCCTAGAAGATTATGAGGTACATGAGTACTGAGTTGAGGGAAACCATCCAACCACGAGTCTTCCCAAAAGCGAATAGATGTACCATCACCAAGACGCTAGATGATATTAGGAAAGAAGTCAGGCCAAGCTTTACACATCCTTGCCCAAAAATTTGATCTGCTTTTGGGTAGAGACATAACTGGGATATTATCTTCCCCATACTTGTATTTTTCTCTAATAACTTGAACCCATCCTTTTGAGTGTACAAGTTCCATAAAGCTTTCATTAAAAAAGCTATATTTAACTGACTAGCCGACTTCATACCCAAGCCACCTTGATTTTTGGGTTGAAAAATAGTATTCCATGAAATAATGTGAATCTTTCGATCATATGATCATTTTCACCCCAAATGAATTTTCGGGTAAGCTTATCCAATTCTTTACAGATGGTCTTAGGGAGGAGCAACGTTTGCATGGTGTAAGTTGGTAAGGCATTTAACACTGACTTTGCTAAGGTTACGCCCTGCCTGCCATAGAGAGATTATTTCTCTTCCAACAACTCATACGATTCCTGACTTTATCCAGAATATTACTATATGTGTTGGTTGTAACCCTTTTGTGATGCAAAGGCACACTAAGGTATTTCCCTAGATCCTCTGTGCGTTGGACACCTAAGGAAGAACTTAACTGATTCCGAACTGTCCAACTAACATTCTTAGAGAAGAAAACTTTTGTCTTTTCTTTGTTGACTTTCTGACCGGAACTTTTGCAGAACAAATCTAGGCAGGTTTGTATGACTTCAACTTGTTCTAAACAAAATGAATTTTTAGTGGCATTTAATATGATTTTTAGTGGCAATAAAAATTGTTACAAATTCTTTTACTGACATTTCACACATTAGCCATTGTATGTGGTGTCGCTAAAATATTTACCGGCAATTATTCTAAATGCTGGTAAAGATCCTCATAATGGTCGGGAAAAGTGTATAACTTTTTGTGTCATTTGTTATTGGCATTTAAAATTGTCGCTAAAAGTTTAAGAAAAGATTTATAATACTCTTTAATTGTCTTATATCTAGTCGATGTAGGACTTGTAAGATGAGTACAAATACTCTTTAGTTACCTTATTTCTAATTGATGTGGGACTTAGAAGATGAAGGTTATCTTCTAAGTATATATATTTTTAATTTTTTTAATTATCTTATCTCCTAAATACCAACTTAGAATAGTAAGTTATAGGCCTAACTCAACCTTATAAAACATACTTGTAAGGTAAGAGTTAGTATTCACTTATATACTCTTTAATTATTTTATTTCTAGTCGATGTGGGACTTAAGTTTTTTCTAACAAATAATTGTCTCTAATAGTAAATTTTGATGTGATGTAAATACATTTTTAGTGGCAATTATATAATAGTTATTAATATTTTTATTAAATAATAAAATAGAAGCAATTAATTTATTGCCATTAAATAATTGTCGGTAATACTAAATTTTGTTATAGTGTAAGTTAGCTTCGGCAAACAAAACTAAGTCATCTGCAAATCCCAAATATGAAAATTTTGGACCTCTCTTTGATAGTTGAATAGGGCTCCAAAAACCTTTCTGAATAGCACACTCAATAATGTGGAATAGGCGTTTGATACACAAAACAAAACAGAAATCTTCTTATTATCCAATTCGATGTCCTTTATTAACTTGCACAAGGTAGGACCCATAGAGTTCCATTGAGTTTGATAAAAAAGGGGTTGGAATCCGTCTGGCCCCGGAGCTTTGAAACTGCCCATGCTACGCACCACCTTGTGGATCTCCTCCCTAGAAATTCCTTTTCCAAACATGGCTAAATCTAGTTCTCTTAGTTCCGGAAAACAGCTTTTCAACCAGAAATGATCAGGCGAAATGGAACTATTAAACAAAGATTTATAGTATTCAGTGACCATATACTCCAAATCTTTTTTTATCAGAGATCCAATCCCCATGATCATTCTGTAACTTCTCAAACTTGTTTTTCTTTAGGGGAAGACATTCTTAATTAGTTACTACTAATTATATATAAAATATCATATTTCATTTATCTTAAGTATAACTATATGGTTATATATACTCTTTATGAGTCATTAATCTATTCAATGTGAGACTTTAATTATGAATAATAATTAGAGATAAGAGAAATATGTTTTTTTTTTACTTGATGTGAGACTTTGATTTTAGAAACAATTATAGTAACATTTTTCAAAAAAAATGTTGCAAAATAACCTATGTGAAATTTTTTCTACTCGATATGGGACTTTGATTTTGAAAACAATTAGAAAGAATAATATTAAAATAAAAATGTTACTCTATCTATAATGACATTTTTTAAAAAAGTGTTGCAAAATAACTTATTTGTTTAATATTTAGTAACATTTTAACAAATGTAAACAAAAACATGTTGCTAAAGAATTAAAATCTAATAGTTTGTATCATATAATCAGTCCCTGAACCCAAGATTTCATTGCTTCATTCAATCAATGCAACGAGGTGGTGGCTTTTTCAAACAAAATCAAGCTTCACTAAAGATAACGTTACTCATTTATTAAATTTTTTAATGGTTTGTGGTCCAATAAGAGAATAATTGCCTTTGTACATTAGTTTCAAATTTTATTCATTTTCACACACACAAGTGATACAGACAATAATGGAAACGTAGGTATTATTTATATATTTTTTTTTTGAATTAATATTTTATTTTGTAGATACAATGGATGATTTTTTTTATATATATATATAATTAGGGTTGACCTAGTTATTAGAAAATTGAGATAGATGTAGAGGTGTTAAATAAGTCAAGTCAGTCTAATCCAATCTGAGTTACATGAGTCAAATGTTATTTTAACTTATATTTTTTTGTGCTATCATTTTTTGGCTCAACTTAGTTCATGTTAGGCCATCGTTCCAAATCAACCTAATTAAAAAAAATATTTTTAAAAAATTAAATATACTTCTTACAAAGAAAAAAATAAAAATTATAACATAATAAATTATTACTATATACTGTCACGAAAAATCTAATAGTTTTACATGTATATAATTTTCACAATCATTACATTAGCATTTATCCACCCTACCAACTAAACAAACCTTTTCATAATAATTCCAAACCTTAGAAGTATTAGACTTTGTTTTTTTAGTCTTTTTAATATCTTGATCTTCGTCATTAATATCTCTACTCTTACCTTTATTGTGACTTTGTGAGCATAGACACAAATGTGAGTGTGTCTTTCTCTACTTCAATAAATAGAACAGAGATGACATGCAAGTCATAGGATTAAGTCATTAAGGGTGCAATAGGAGCAATGAAACTCTCATAATGGTTAACCCTAATTTTAAGTTTGTAAACACAACTTTGTAAACAAACACAAAAGATTAAAAAAATATATATATTACTATTATAATGGTTTAATTTTATTCTATTATTTCATAATGCATTTCAAATTTACAAATTGACAATAATTTAGATTATTCCACTTATTAGTTTAATGGGTTAGCTTGTAGGCCTATAGATCAACTCAACTTGGACTCATTTGGCCTATCGAGCTTAATGAGGTTGGCCAAAATAACCTGATTTTATTTAGGGCATTTTTAAGGTCGAACTTGACCTTATATATGGGTTGGCCAAGCTGGCCCATAGGAATGAACTCAAATTGACAGTTTTAGATAGATAATGAGAATTTAAGTTTGATTTTTTTATTGTTACTATAATCTTTCTTATTAATTAAAAAAAATATACAATTAGTTAGGTATTATTAATATATAGTTAAATCATAATAGTAAAATAGTTCATAAGTTAAATTGTAGAACTAAGAAGTGAATTTTACTATAATAATTAATATAAATATTTAAAAAGTAAAAATTACTATTCAAAAACATAATATTTAATGTTACCAATACATTTTTTTCATTGTTTTAATATAAAAATATTTATTTATTCTTTAATTAATTTGTCCATATAATAATGATTAAAAATTTCAATAAATAAATAAGAACCACATTTAGTAAAATATGATATGGTTTAAAAATTTTATTTAATTCGTTATTATTTGTTCAAATGGTGAATAGTAGGTGAACAGGAAGGTGAAGGCTCTAACAATGTAACACAAGTTTATGGAGAAAAAAGGTGTTGACCACTTGTAAAAACTTTAACACCCAAGTCATTAGGTATTACAACGGAGTAACAAAGAGTGTGAGAAGTATCTAAGGGTCATGATGCTTAATAAGGGTAGGTGTAATGCAAAACATGAAAGGTTGTAGGCTATCTCAGAGGTTTTTAGGACATTCCATACGTAATGTGTGTTCTAGTGCATAGACCATGAACATGTCAATTATAATGGTGCCTCAGATAGCATGTATGGGAATATATGTGAGGGCTCGACGCTTATGTTGGATAAGGGCTAAGTCGATGAGGCTCCAAAAGTATTTGGTATCGAATGGAAAAGGATACTCCAACCATAGGTCTTGACTTAGAATATTTCTCCATAAATGTTTCCCTCCAAGTTAGTATAGTGCTAGAGTTTTGTATCAATTTGTGTGTGCCTTAAGATATTTCTCCCATAGCAGTTGCATCCTAAGTCAGTATATATGAAGCTAAAGTTTTTTATTGACTTGAACGATTGACAAGTTGACATATAAGTTAAGGTATTGTTTACAGTGGAAATTCGTTTTATGGATCATTTTTATTCGAACTAGCACTATAACGGTTTCAATTTAGGTATGTCAGTGTGTTTATAACTTTACTAAGAACAAAGACGGAGTGAATGATTTTAATAGTTACTTGTTTCCGAATATTCTTCAATGATTACCAATAAGTAACGTTCATGCACGCAAATAATGATACGAACAGAATGAACAATACATATATTTCCAATACAAATCATGGTTCAACTTGCATACTGTTCTAGAATTACCATATCAAGGTGTTACAACTACGTGATTAACGGAAATAACTAAAAGAACTAGGCTAATCCTACTCCTAAGATGAAAACAAGAAAATGGCCGAGAAGAGATCATACCCAAAAACAATTCTGTGTACGAAAGCCATGTGTGCAGGCAGAGAGTACTTCAGAGTGTAATTTTAGTATGAGTTTTCCGACCTCGTAAAAGACTGAAATTGGTCTATTTATAGAGTCTCTCGAGGACAGTTTTCTTTTACGTGCAAGCATCGTGGGTGGGTAACTGCTTTTCCTATCAGCTACGTGCCCGTAACTTCCTATAACTGCCTATCCCACGTGTTTTTTATCGTTTCGATTGTTTTTTCGTAACTGCTCTACTTCCCTGTTTGGGATGTCCATAAAAACTTTCATTTCGAGTAATCTTTGCTTTCTTATTCGACCATACCTCGAACACAAACAAATAGGGTTTCTGAGTAACTGTCAATTACCATTTTTCGACTTTTGCTGTTTTCGATCAGTCTCAACAAATGCCCCCCTAGGAATTCAATCTTGATGCACTTATCCATCAGAAAGATTGGAATTCCTATTAGGATTAATTTTCGATTCTTCATGACTGATATCAACTAGTGGCTTGATATTTCTTTGATGAAAACCTAGTCCCCTATTTAATGTAACTGACCGTTTGATGGGACATTGATTACCCCGACGGCGCGTGCTCATGTGACTCTATAAATTTGTCTTATGATAATGACCATTTTGGCTATTGTTACGAATTTCGGTTTCAATTTTGAATTATTTTGACAAACCCGTTTCATTTTAGGCCTACCAACGCGTCAAAACCCTATTTTTTACCCTAGAGTCAAATCACTTTTACCATTCTGTGCTTTCTTTCCTTCGCGCCCAAGCTTCCTTGCCCAACTCTTTCTCTGGTTCTTGGCTCTTGGTATTCTCGTTCTTCTTCTATCTTCTTCGTTCTCAAACTCCTTGCTTGCGTTTATCAATGGCCTCCTCTGCTGCATCATCCTCTGCTGCCGTAGCATCAGTAATCTCTCCGGTCTTGGCCTCTGCATCTTCTCCAACTATGGCTTCTGCGTCTTCCCCCACTGTGGCTTCTACATCGTTCCCCACGCTGGCTACTACGACATCTCCTACTGCGACGGCGACTGCAACCTCTACTCAGTCTATTCCTTTGTTGATAAGCAATGCGCAAGCGTGTACTATTCCTGAGAGCAATGAGACCTTTGTTCCCATTCCTGGTATGGAGGAAGCCAGCCTCAAGATTTACAATTCTCAGGTACTTCTTCCCTTCTCTCTTGAGAACGGTAATATGCATGCTTTCTTAGGGCCATTTTTTGGTCAAAATAAGAAAAAAATTTGGCAATACCCTGTTACCTGATGACTCATCTACTTTACCCTTTATTCATTCGCCAAAGATAGATCTTTCTTTGTTTAAAGATACCACCAAGATTTTTAGAGCCTTTCCTCCCGTAAAAAATAGACATTTAGAATGGTTGCTTCGTGTGGAAAAGGAGATGAGTTCGTCATGGGTCGAGACTGGTATCTTTGAGTTTATTCAGCTTGCAAAATTCGACTTACACCTATTCGACCCACAGATGCTTTTGTCTGCGATCTTTTTCTGGAACAGAGAGACGCGAGCTTTTGAGTTTCCCTACAGGTTTGTTGGCCCCACATTACTGGACATTGCTGCAATAACTGGTTTAACCCCTTTAGGAGACCGATTCCACCCTGATGTCTTCGAGGATGAAATTTTGATGAACGAGCATTCTATCACATGGGATAAGAAGACGTATCTGGCCTTCATTAATGCCCATGTAGAGCAACCTGGGACCCCTGTTTCCCCTTCTGAACATATTGCTTTTTTAATGTACTGGTTGTCTGCTTGCGTTTTTTGCACTCCTTCACTGCAGGTTCCCAAATACTATTTCACTCTCGCTCAAGCCTTACATCTAAAGAAGAAGATTTGTTTGAGTAAGCTCTTGCTGGCCTCCTTATATGCCTGTCTCAACGAAGCTTTGGAGAGCCTCTTTCGAGAAAATGGCCCTCAAAATCTCTCTGGACCATTGTGGCTGCTTCAGTTATGGCTTAATGCCATTTTCGAAAACAAACTATCTCTAACTTCTGCTTACTCTCCTTCTTGTGACCTCGAGGGTGCTCGACTAACCACCTTAACCCCTCGAAAGCGATCAGTTGATAACTTTGCCACGTATATTGCTGCCATTCTTAACTTCACTAACTTTCATGAAGATCTAGCTCCTTTTATTCGACCTACCTTGACGGGTCCATCTTGGCTTCGACAAAATAATCAAGCTTGGAATATCACATCAGCTTCTGTCGAGATATGGGCTGGATTTCTATCCTGGGACGTGATTATGTCTGGTATGAGGCAAAAAGATGTTAGGATTTATCCCTACCAGCCTCAACTGTTTGCTCGCCAATTTGGTCTTTGTCAGATGAAGCCTCTTCCCTTACGGAGAAAAGAAAGTATTGACTCTGACCTCTGTATCGACACGGGAAACTATGAGGAAGTTTTACAGTTTATTCTTCGACCAAACAAGGAACTTCGACTCACCCCATGCCGTTTCTCCCCTTCTTTCTTAGTTTCAAGATGTTATCTTCGTTGGTGGTGTACATATCATATAGATAAACTTCTTGATTTTGAATCATTCTTAAAAAAGCTGATTAACTCTCCTCTCTCTTGTTCACAGGGGCCCAAGCAATCAGGTACTTTCAAGAATCAAACTATAATTTATCAATTCGAACAATTTTTTAAGGTTTGTTATCGACCTGACAATGTGCATCGAACCATCTTTGATGCTTCGGTCTCATTATCGAAAATGGTACAAAGGAACATCCGCTCAAAAAAGGTAATAAACCCTCGAGGTAAAACTGATTACGAAAGATTTTGTCCAAAATACATACCTCATCTTCCAAATGCTCTTTTTGGTTTAGTTAAACATTTATCTCACCCTCCTTGGGTTAAGACACTCGACCCGTTTTACCTTGAGCGTAAAGAGATTCCTGTAAAGAATCGAGTTACCTATGCGAGATTTTCCGTGTATGATTTTCCTCGAAACAAATGGTGGCCACTATGTTGGGTCAATAACATTAACCCTCCTCCTGGTAAATAACTTTAGCCGAAGCCCTTTCTCGAATTTAGATTTGTACTTATCTCATCTTCCTCTTCCAAATTTTCTTTTTTGTTTTCAGCTGCCATTCCTCAACGTGTTCCCCAACATGTTGAGCAGACTCCCAATTGGGAGAGTGATGATGAAGAGGGTGATGCCAAAGAGTCATCTAAAAAGGGTCGAAAAAGAAAAACCGCTGCTGAAAAGGTTTCCTTACGCTCCAAGGTACAAATCTCTTCGATTTCACTCTTTATCGAGATTCTTATGGTATCTTACTTTCCCTTTTTGGACTCTTGCTTTGCAGAGTATCGAAACCTTCAAGAAACAAAAAATGGGCTCAGACAGTACTAAAACTGTAAGTAATTCGTCTCACCTTTCGACTTTTGTAATGTCGCATTCTTTCTCGAGTTTTTTAATAATAGAAGATTTTTGTTTTCAGGTCTCGACCACTAAAAAACCAGACAAAGGGAAAGGGAAAATGGTTATTTCTCTTTCCAAGAAGACTCAGAAGGCTCCAACTGTGAAGCTTCTTCAAGATGCTATGAAATCGATGCCTAAGGTATTTTCTTTCTTTCGACTAGACTCCTTTATGTAGACATTTACGAAATGCTCTAAGTTCTTTATCCATTCATAGGGTGTCGAAATCATCCCCATTGACTCTTCTCGAGAAATGTCTAGAGATATTCCTCCTGTCGCCGAGACAACCCAGCAGGTTCGCTTCTCTAATTCTTGCCTTTTATGAACTTCCATCCAACCTTCTAATTACTTAATTTGTACAGCTGGACTTGCCTCAGTTGAACGTTGCTGAGATTGCTTCTGTAATGGCTTCAATAGAAGTCCCTCCCCAGGTTGAAGGGAACAAGGTTGCTGAATCTGGACTCTTGACAACTCCGAAGACCATACAAGATTCTGATCAAGGTGAACCCTCTTTCGAGCTGCAACCCCCCTTGAGTCCGAACAAGGGTATATTTCTTTCACCTTTGTATTCTTATCCTGACTCTTAACGAAACCAACTTATATATTTTCCATTTATACAGGTTCGACCGAGTCACCTCGACCTTTCATTGCTTCCCCATCAACTCAAGGAGGTTCTACTTCTTCTGTTCAAGGACTTTCTTCGATTCCTTCTCCTGACTTGGATTTGATGAGCTTCTTTAACGACGAAGATGAAGATATTAACAGTATCTTCGAGGTCTTAGATAATTGGACAAGTGGTCCTTCGGAGTCGGAAAAAGAAAAAGTTAAGGTTGTCGAGGAAATTTCTGAGACTCTATCATATCAGCCTCTACTTGACTCTTTTCGATCAAAGGCGTATGTCGAAGATCTTGACCAGGCCTTCCTCATTCCTGAGTTCAAGACAGAGGTTGAACAGATGATGGAGGATTTATTATCTTACCCGAACCTTCCTCCTGAAGTCCATTCTGAGCTGCAAGAATTTGTCCAACCCTTCAGCCTCGCATGGGACCTTCGATCTCAATGGTCCAACGCGTTTCAAGAAGTAGCTCATGTCGAGATTGAAAGCGAAGAGGACTGTGTTAAACTTGAGGAGCTCCGAGATGACCTGGTTGCGATCAAAGGCTCAACGGCGGAGATGATTTCTTCTTTGCAACAACTGCAACAAGAAGAGAAAGATATAGAAACCACGATCAAGTCTCTACAACATGAGTTAGAGAAGGCTCGTTCAAAGAAAGATGCCATCAAAGTCCAAAGTCCAAAGTCAAGAGATCAAGCAGCGCCAAACAAGTCTGAAAGAGGAGGGCAAGGTCATATCCTCCCGACTCGCGAAAACCTTGGAATAGAAGAAACACTTGGAGGCTCAGTGTTCTTCTCGAAGGAAAAGTTTGGACGAGGCTTACAAGGCTTTTAAAGATTTCAAGTCCAAGTTTTGTAATAATTAGATTTTTCAATCTTGATTTCTTGAATTTCTCTTTGACTTGTAGTGAAAAACTATTTAACATTCTTCTCTCTCATGAAAGTGTTTCAAATATTTTCCATTTATAACTTTGTTCACATTTGAATCGATTTCTTTAATCACGTATGCATTTTTCGAATATACTTGCTCGATTATAAAGGGACCTTCCCAATTAGGAGACCACTTTCCAAAGTGTCGAGATTTTTGATCCATGGGAAGAATCACTTTTAACACCAAGTCACCAACTCGAAAACTACGTGCTTTGACTCTCTTATTGTATGATTTCTCGACTCTTTCCTTTTGTTGAACAAGGTTTTGTAATGCTATTAATCTTTCTTCCTCTAAAGAAGCCAATTCATCATACATTAAATTCCAATAATCCTCCGTAGGTAATTCATTTTGTTTTTGTATGTGAATTGATTGTAAATTAATATTGATAGGAAGGATGGCCTCATGTCCATAAACTAACTTATACGGAGTAGTTTTCGTGGCATCTCGAGGCGAATTTCTGTAAGCCCATAGTATTTGGACAAGAGTATCATGCTAGTTTCGAGGCCTGTTCGAGATATGTTTCTTGATTAAGCCAATCACTACTTTATTAGCAGCTTCCACTTGACCATTTGCTTGTGCATAATATGGTGTTGAAGTTATTAACTTAATCCCTCTCGATTGGGCATATTGAGCAAATTTTCGACCTGTAAATACTGTACCTTGATCTGTAGTGATTGTTTGAGGGATCCCAAACCTTGTGATAATATGATCTTCCACAAAATCAATTATATCTTTTTGCTCGACTTCTTTTAATGGAATAACTTCAACCCATTTCGTAAAATAATCAATGGCCACTAATATATACTTGTGGTTTTTCGAGGATGGTGGATGTATTTGCCCTATAATGTCAATTGCCCACCCTCGAAATGGCCAAGGCTTAATGATCGAATGTAACTCACTTGCAGGTACTTTTTGTATTGGTCCATGTTTTTGACACTCTTCACAGCTTCGTGCGAACTCGATACAATCCTTAAGCATAGTTGGCCAATACAAACCTTTTCTCGACAAAACCCATTTCACTTTTCACCTGCTTGATGTGCTCCACAAATGCCTTAATGTATTTCTGCCATAGCTATATAACTCTCGTGAGTTCCAAGGCACTTGAACAAAATTCCATCGAAACCTTTTTTATACAATTCATTGTTCAACAAGACATAATTAAGAGCTTGTATTTTGATCCTTCTTTCGACCTTTATATTGGGATTTTGCAAATATTCGATCAATTTGCTCCTCCAATCTGGTTGACTCGAGGAACCGACACTCATAATCTCTCGATGCTCCATCAATTCATTTTCTGTATGAATTAAATACTCGAGACACTCTTCACTTACTTTATACCCTGAGGCTGTTTGAGCCAACTCATTTGCAATGGCATTTGAGTTCCGAGGAATATGTTGTAGCTCAGCTTCATCAAAAGCATTAAGTAACTGCACAGCTCGAGTTTTGAATTTGATTAACTTTTCGTTTAAACACTTATACTCTTGCGTTAATTGTTTGATGACTAATTGTGAATCACCTCGAACTGATACGTTTCTAGCACCTAATTCTTTGAGGATTTCGAGTCCCGTTATTAATGCTTGATACTCGGTTTCATTGTTCGAGTATCCTTTGTATGTTTTAAATGATAACTTAGTCGGGACCCCTCCGGGAGAGATGATTAAAAGACCTATTCCAGCGCCTAACTCGTGTTTCGAGCCATCGAAATATAATTTCCAAGGCTTGGTGGTTAGGTAATTAACTTCTTCAGTTTCATTCGAATGATCTGCAAGAAAATCTGCAATTATTTGTCCTTTAGTTGCTTTTAGCGGCTCGAAAGTTAATGAGTATTCAGTTAACGCGAGTGCCCATTTTCCGACTCGAGAATGTAACACAGGTTTACACAACATATATTTTATCACATTACTTCGACAAAGTATTACAACATCACGAGTCCTAATATAGTACTTCAACTTAGTACAAGCAACATAAAGACTTAAACATAATTTCTCTAAAGGGGTATATCTAGTTTCTGCTCCTACTAACATTCGACTTAAATAATAAATTTGCTCTTTCGATGCCATTATCATCATCTTGCGCCAACATGCCCACAATAGTCGAATCACTAGCTGAAATATACAACTTTAGTTGCTTCCCTTTAGAGAGTGGTGCAAGCACTGGAGGATGAGCCAAGTAAACTTTAATTTCCTCGAACGCTTTCTGGTGCTCTTCATTCCATCGAAATTCTTGCTCCTTTTTTAAACGTAACAAAGGAGAGAACACTTTAGTTTTACCAGACAAATTCGAGATAAATCTTCTCAAAAAATTTACTTTACCTAAAAGAGATTGAAGTTCCTTCTTGTTCGATGGAGGTTTAGTCTCCATGATAGCTTTCGTCTTATTTCGATTAACTTCAATTCCTTTCTGATGTATGACAAACCCCAAAAATTCTCCTGCTGTAACACCAAAAGCACATTTTAGTGGATTCATTTTCAAACCATGTTTTCTCATTCTCTCGAAAGATAATTTTAAATGGCTTAGGTGATCCTCTTTTTGTTTTGACCCAACAATTATATCATCAATATATACTTGTACAAACTTACCAATTAGATCATGGAATATTAAATTCATTGCCCTCTGATAAGTAGCACCAGCATTTTTGAGTCCAAATGACATCATCACCCATTCATAGACGCCTAAGGCACCTGGACATCGAAAAGCAGTTTTCGACACATCGTTAGTTGCAATATAAATTTGGTTATACCTAGAATAACCATCAAACAGACTCATAATTTCATTACCTGCAGCGACATCTATCATAGTTTCAGCAACGGGCATAGGGTACTCATCCTTGGGAGTTGCCATGTTGAGATCTCGAAAGTCAATACAAACTCTGAGTTTCCCGTTTTTCTTTATAACCGGCACTATATTCGAGATCTAGTCAGGGTATCTCGAAGTTCTGATGAACTTTGCCTTCAGCAATCTCTCAATTTCCCCCTTGATTTTTTCGATCACTTCAGGAGCAAATCTTCTAGAACTTTGCTTCACGGGTTTCTTTCCTGGGATCATTGGTAGCCTATGCTCCACCAATTCTCGATCTAGTCCTGGCATTTCATCATAATCCCATGCAAAGCAATCTTTGTATTCATGCAACATTCGAATTATCTCCTCTTTCAGCTTTCCTTGCAAGAACTTGCTAATATAAGTGACTCGCTTATTCTCGACGGTTCCCAGATTAACCTCTTTGAGAGGATCTTGGGATTCTAACTTATGTTCTTCATTAGCGGCCCTTTCGAACCCCAAGGGTGAATCATCGAAAATACAGTCCAGTTTGAGTTCTAGTTCTTGCTCTTTACCTTCTTTTGTCTTCTCGACCTCTAGGTCTGTTTTTTCTTTTTGCTTTTCATTTTTATCTGAGACTCCTTGGTCCCTTTGATTTTCTGTTTTTTGTTTTTCTTCATTCTTCTTTTCGATTTCGAAGTCTTTTCCCTTCCTCTTTTGTTTTTCTTTCCTTATTGACTCGAAATCCGTCTCCTCTTTCTTTTTTTGTTTTTCTTCGGCAAAAATGGCCGTGCTAACCTCATTGTCAAACTGATCTTTCTCGGCCAAGTTGGCCGTTTGATCGGCCACATAGGCCGATATTCGAGCTAAGAAGCTCGAGTAAGGATCTTCTTCCTTCATTCATCCAGTGGAGCCGAATTCTTTTCGGCTCGAATCACAAATCCTCTCTTCACGTCCCAACAAAAGGTTTTCTTGACGCCTTCCTCTTCATCCATCACCCCAGAATTGTAGGCGTCGAATGGTTTGGTCTTAGCAAATGCTGTCGGTTGTTGATCAGCAAAATACATGCCAACTTCATAAGTCTTCTGATCAGCCTCGAGAACCTCCAACCGTTCATCTTCATTCCAGAAGAAAATCCTCTGGTGAACCGTGGAAGGAACAGCACCTACCCCATGTATCCATTCTCGACCTAGCAGGACATTAAAATTCGCCTTCGATGGCGTCACTATAAACATAGTAGTCCTCTTCACACTCCCAATCTGCACATCCAACAAAATCATATCTTCAGGGTGTGAGGACTTTCCTGCGTAGTCCGAGATCATGATGTTGTGAGGCTTTAAATCAGCCAGAGATTTCCCAAACCTTTTCAACATTGTTTTGGGCAGGATATTCACAGCGGCGCCTCCATCGACTAAAACCTTGTTCACCTCCTGCCCCTCAATCATCAAAGTTAGCAACAGGGGCTTGAGGTGTCCTTTCATTTCCTCGGTGGGAGAGTCAAACACAGCTGAGTTGAATTTGGGTACGACCCTCGAGATTTGATTGACCCATATAATCTTGGACTCATAATTGGGGTCCTCGAAGACGTCTTCCCTGTTGATATCCTCTTGTTCATTCACGGATTCCATAGCACCAGCATTCCGAAGGTAAAATGGAAACTACCCCGCAAATATCTTCCAGAGAATCCTCGAAACCGCTCTCGAAGCAGTCCGTTATCATGTCCTCATCGTCTTCGATGAACTTTCCAGAGGACTCCGCTTTTTGAGGAACTGGAATCGAAAAACGATTTCCCCCCATACCTTCAAAGGTTGCTTTTCGCATCCTTTGCTGCCTCCTCCATTGGGTTTTCGTTAAGTTGTTAAATGGCTGTCGGAAGCCACGTCCATATCCCCCAGCCAGAATTCTAACATTCCCAGTAGTCAAATTCGAAAATTTTCCTGCATTTCCATGCACCGGATTCCCAATGCCAGTCATTACTTGTTTACCTCGACCCATTATAGGCCTTGGTGGTGCATTCCATCTTCCAACAGGTACATTCGCATTCGGCACAAAAGTATTGCCGAACCTAGATGAGTTATACATCTCCATCTTCCCAACAGGGGCATTATATTGTGGCATATGAACTTGCCTCATGGTCAAACCAGCATTCGACCTAACATTGGGTTTTTCCTTCTCACGCAGCTTTTCAGCTTTGTAATTCTTCATTATTTTTGACTCCTCGAAATCCTTAGCCGCTGCCCTATCGAAGACGGAACTGCATCGAGGACACAACATGACCTCTTTATCAGCTTCTTTTTTCTTCGATAGAAACTCCAACAGACTATCCCCTTCCTTTGGATATATAGGTTCTTGCTCTTTAGCAAAGTCCTCCATTAACTCCTCGAGCTTCTCGTCAGAAATAGGTTCGATGCTATCATCGTCCTCAGCAGCAACATCCACCATGTTGATGAGCATCGAAACTGGTTCAACGTAGCCAGTATGGGCAGCAAATGGATCAACATCCACCTTCATTTCCTTTTCTTCAAAAGCCAGGCGACCATCAGTAATCGCCTTCTCGATGAAATCCCTGAAATGCACACAACTGTTAGTCCAATGTCCATACATATTATGATATTTGCAGAATCTCTTTCCTTTTCTTTGCTCGAAAGGTGGAATTTTATGATTCTCTGGGAGTATAATCTGTTTATCTTTTAACAAGATATCGAATATCTTTTCTGCCTTACTCACATCAAAACTATATTTCTTAGTCGAATTCCCTTCTACATTATCTCCCGGTTTTAACATTTGACACCAATACGTAGGACCAGGACGCAATTCTGCTAAGTTAACCTCAAAATCTTCAGTCAAAATCTCGTAATTAGAATCGTCACTGAGCTCAGAATTTTCTAAATAAGCTACTTTCTCTTTTTGAACAAATCTATCAAATTTTCTTAACCTCTCTTTTTCTAGCTTAATTTGTTCGATTCTTCTCACCTTTTCGGCTGACTGGGCCATATCTCTCAACTGTTCATTTACTAATTTTTTGCGTATCGAGAAATCTAACCCTGTTGCTGCGATCCTAACTAATTCATGTTCAGGTATATTAGTATAACATCGAGATTTCAATTGCCTGAACCTATTTAAATAATCATCTAAAGTTTCCTGGTTTTCCCTCTTAATGTTCATTAAGTCGACTATACTCACTTTCATTTCTTCTCGAAAGAAATGTTCATGGAAACTACCTTCTAACTGAACCCAAGTGTGTATCGAATTAGGGGGCAGAGTTGTGAACCATGTAAAAGCATGCTTAGTCAGTGAACTTGGAAAATATTTCATTTTTAAATACTCATTATTTGCCAGATCCCCACATTCGACCCCATACCTAGCTATATGTTCGACAGTTGACTCAGTTAACTCTCCCGCGAATTTTGAAAACTTTGGCACTTTTATTCCTCTGGGTAATTCTACTTGAGTTATATAGTCCGGGAAGGCTGACACAAAGTAGGGGCGTTCATTTCGACCCACATAGAATCCATGTCTATTGAGTATCCTCTCTACTATTTGGTCTAAGTCATCCTGTGGATTTCTATTAGGTCGAACTACGTTCTGACGAAAATTCTCATGCCCCCCAGGATTTTCCATCTCATTCAGATTTCCACTCATGGCTCTCGAAGGTGACCCCTCACCTAATTTATCTCCAATTTTATTTATCAATTCATACAGAGGAGTCATAATATTATGCATTTGTGTTGACAACAAATTGACCATGTCATGATTACTATGGTCCATTTGTTGTCGAAGAGCCATCATGGCTTGGTTACTAATACCCGTAGGTACATAACTCCCTGGTCGAATCAGCGAACCCTCCTGACTTGTCCCTACATGTTGATATGGGTCTTGCATGACAAAACCCAAACCATTTGGCCCAGGGTTGTATCCCTGTGGGGATACGTGTACTTGTGGGTTTGTCCCTAAAAAAGGTATAGGCATTTCTACGTGTACAGGTTGGGTATTACGCCAATTTTGTGGCATGCCCCAGGGGTATTCTTGACTGACGTTAGTTAATTCCTGAGTCATATTAGTTTGCCTAGCCCCATGTTCAAGCCTAGGGACATTTTCGACCAAGACTGGGGACGATCCTGTTGCCCCCCTTGTCCCACCAGTCACATTATCGAGGTGAGGACTCTCTAGTTCTACATCAACATGGTTATCATTATTTGTTTCCCTCCTATTGCTAGCATTAGATGTAGACATAGTTCTTCCACTCCTAAGTCTCATACAACACGTGCACCTAAAACTAGTCCAGTTATGTTTGATTTAAACGGTCCCACCGGGCGTGCCAATTTGTTTACAGTGGAAATTCGTTTTATGGATCCTTTTTATTCGAACTAGCACTATAACAGTTTCAATTTAGGTATGTCAGTGTGTTTATAACTTTACTAAGAACAAAGACGGAGTGGATGATTTTAATAGTTACTTGTTTCCGAATATTCTTCAATGATTACCAGTAAGTAACGTTCATGCACGCAAATAATGATACGAACAAAATGAACAATACATATATTTCCAATACAAATCATGGTTCAACTTGCATACTGTTCTAGAATTACCATATCAAGGTGTTACAACTACGTGATTAACGGAAATAACTAAAAGAACTAGGCTAATCCTACTCCTAAGATGAAAACAAGAAAATGGCCGAGAAGAGATCATACCCAAAAACAATTCTGTGTACGAAAGCCATGTGTGCAGGCAGAGAGTACTTCAGAGTGTAATTTTAGTATGAGTTTTCCGACCTCGTAAAAGACTGAAATTGGTCTATTTATAGAGTCTCTCGAGGACAGTTTTCTTTTACGTGCAAGCATCGTGGGTGGGTAACTGCTTTTCCTATCAGCTACGTGCCCGTAACTTCCTATAACTGCCTATCCCACGTGTTTTTTATCGTTTCGATTGTTTTTTCGTAACTGCTCTACTTCCCTGTTTGGGATGTCCATAAAAACTTTCATTTCGATTAATCTTTGCTTTCTTATTCGACCATACCTCGAACACAAACAAATAGGGCTTCTGAGTAATTGTCAATTACCACTTTTCGACTTTTGCTGTTTTCGATCAGTCTCAACAGGTATATATAATGGAATTCCTTTGATTGTCTCGCTTCTCTCTTGGGCCATGTTTCTGAAGCCCTACATTTAATGCCCTTAATCATTTCATTCCTTGAGGAAGATTTCATGATGGGTTTAATATTAATAATTGGAAATATAGCATTTGTTTATGTTTTGGGGTAATGCTTTATATCAAATTTCTTCGATTCTTCTTTTTCTTCATGCTTTCAAAAACAAAGTGTCTCACATCTATGTTTTCTTTTGAAAGGGGGTGCAACTTCTTCCCATGAAGAGGGAGAGGGCAACTATTTCAATTTATTATTTCCTTTTTTGAAGACAAACCTTTATGTTTTATTTGTAAAGATTTGTCTTTTTCTTATGTTTTTAGAAAGTGAGACAAAGTTATTTATGGTGGTTCATTTCTTGTTGTTGTTGTTGTTCTTAGAATATGTCAAAGACCCTTCAAGACTAGGCTAGGGAGGCTCATTTGTAGAATGACCTATTGGCTTAATGTATGTAATGTTCCTCCCCACCTCGCAAATTAAAAGGGGGTTAGTAGTTATTTTCTTTGTGTCCTTTGTGTCATTTTATTGTTAATTTTTCTACACCTGAGATTTTCCATATACATATGTCTCCACATTGGTAAAATATTATCTACTTTGGGCCTAAACTTTCATATTTCTTTTGGTCATCTCTTAAAAGGTCTCTTACAAAAGGCCTCTTAAAAGTCACATTCCAAGCTTATCAAGCTTTCTAATTAACTTGCCATCAAGTCACAAGCTTTAGAGTTTATCAAGCTTCTAATCTTGCCATCAAGTCACAAGCTTCCAAGCTTTCGAGCTTGTTATCAAGTCATAAGCTTTCAAGCTTCTGAGCTTGCCATCAATTCACAAGCTTTTGAGGTTACAAAGCTTTCAAGCTTTTCAGAAATGAATCGACCTAAAGCAACAATGAAGTGACCTAAAGCACAAACCATAACTCCTTCCCTCTAAAGAGTTTAAAGCTTGGCGTTTATGTACCATCCAACTCGACCAGACTGAGTAGGCCTTTTCCTACTCGCCCACACTAGACCTCTAGCCTATCATCATAAAGTGAAATTTTAGATGTTAACTCCCAATGGCTAGTGGGATATCTTGGCACAAATATCTTCTAGATTATTGTAATTAGACACATTATCTTCACCTAATGAAATATCTTCACATCATTTATCTCTTAAGGATTTCGGATTATCATAATCAAGCATATTATATTTACCTAATCAATAAGATATCCTCTCATTCAAGCAAACAAATCTCTAGCTTAATAATAAAAATTAAGCACTTATTTAAGGGGGAATGGGTATCACTCTATCCCTAACTTATATTATATTCTACCTCTAAACTCTCATCTTACTTGAATGTCGGAGTGTCTTTGAAAGTACCTCCTACCATTAGCATTGAAGCACGAAGGATATCACCTACCATTGATGCACTTGCAAATTCTGATAGAAACACCATAGTATGGTCTTATGCGAGCTACTGGCTTTATGAACCGATTCAACATTTTTTAATTTTTCATTTCATTTTATTAATTTTTTTAATATTCAAGCTTGTCAATAACGTGATAATTATTTTTATTGACATATTTACTTTATATGTAACTAGAGGGTCGAAACACTTCGTACTTCTTATAATTATATAAAAACAAAACATTAGAAGGTTGCGTCTAATTATTTAGAAAGGATATAAGAATTTTTTTTTTTTTTACATTTGAGGGGTATAATGGTCCTCTAAAAATTAGAGAGTAAAAGCGGTTACATACCTCAGAATTCCCTTTATAATAGGTATAGTAAATAAAATTAATTAATTAATTATCTTATTATTACATTTAGACAAAGATTACAAATTGATAACGTAACAATTGTGATTGCTTTTTAATATGAAAAGCACTTATATATTATATGCTAATCTCATATTTCATTTTTATGAAGTTACACCATGAAAATTTTCCTATATATATATATATAATATTTAACAATTTTCACATGAATTTGTAAAAGTTGTGATTTTATTTGTAGATTATCTCATATATATGATGATTAATAATATTTTTAAATATATAAAAGTGGAAAGAATTTCACATATGATATTTTAATATATAAAAAGAAAACAATGGGTATATAAAAGCCAAAAAAATCTCAAACAGTTTCTATTGTATATCATACAAATCAAATGAAACTGGTGCAATAATATTTGAAAATTTAAGAATTTGAATGTTATTTGTCTAATTTCATATTTGTAAAAAAAACATCTCAAACAAAATTTTAGTATATGAAAGCAGAAATTTTATTTTTCAAAAAATAAATATAAGCACAAATTTTTCATTTAAATGTCAAATTAAAAAATCAAACAATATTTCAAAAGGAATCACAAGTGGTGTTAATCTCACATAAACTATATTAAAACCAATCAAATAATAATTAAAAACATAAAAGTTTGGATTATAAAAATTTGTCGTATTTGATTTGTACACTATTTCAACTAAAATATTAATTACATTGGTTGCATTAATAAAAATTATTTTTTAATATATAAAATATAAAATAATTTAAATTGATATTTTAACATATAAATTATTACTAATTAACATGATTAAGTTTATATAATCTGAAACTACTAGTTTTTAATTCATAATCTTCAGATTAGAAGAAAAACACAGAACTTAGATTGTGCTTCTTACAAACATTCATAGTTATTAATACATCAATAATTTTTTTAGGAAAAACAAATCGAATATGTACATAACTATGTTGCGCGTAACATAGTTTTGCACCATATACTTTTATTTATCATTCCTGTCTTGTTCCAGATTTATAATTCTGTATTTTGATCATAGTTTTGAAATGTATTAGTAAATCAATTATTAAACAATTAATGAGGAAAATGTTTGTACAAAACAAAAACTATTAACTATCATGAAAAAGAGTAAAATAAATAAATAAACACTATTATGTAAGTAATACTAGTATACTACTCAATGTTAGTCCACAAAATTTATCTATTTCAAACTAAAAAACTGAACAATAAATCCCTTCGATTCACATCATAAAAAAAACTCATATTTCCATCTCCCGTTTTTATATACAATTTGAGATTCTTATATACGTAGAGAGATGGTGGAGAGATCTGTTTACTTTATGAATAGTATTTTACTTAATAACTTATATTCTATATCAAATTTTAATAATCCAATGTTAGCATCTGTAGCTCTATCTGTGAGGTTCATACTCAATTCCCTGCCCATTTAGTCGGGAATTTGGGTTCTCGTACCCATAGGGTTGGGAAAAAAAAACTGAACTGAACTGAACTGGTAGTGAACTGAACTGAACTGTACTATAAAAAATTAAAACTGTTTGTAAAAAAAATTGAATTGAACTGTTTAGAAAAAAACTGAACTGAACTGTTGGAAAGTTAATTGTACTGACACTAGTGGAAAATTAGCATTTTACGTCACCTCTTTTACGTCAGAAATACTTAAATTCGACGTAAAAAAAATGCGGTGGCATTTTTGTAATTTTTGCGAACTTTTTTACGTCGGACCTGGTAGGGTCCGACGTAACAAGTCCAATCTACGTCGGAGGTGTGTTGTGTCCGACGTAGATTGGACTTTTTACGTCGGACCCTACCAGGTCCGACGTAAAAAAGGACGCAAATTTGAATAAGAGAGCGCGAGGCACACCGCGTGCATTCACTCTTCCTCACTTTTCATTTTTTTCTCTCTAAACCTTCTCCCTCTCCTTTGTTACTAAATCGTTTTTTTGTGTCTTTTGCAGAGGGATGAACCCTTTGTTACTCATTTGCACATTGTTGCTGCTCCTCAGGTATGAATCAAGGTTTCCTTAACACTTTTCTACTTCGCATTGCTACTCTGGCTATCTGTTTTATTTGATTTTTTGGTTGTTCTATTTGTATAGGTAGTGGGCGTTTTCTTTTAAGTTGTTATACGAAGCTGAATGGCTTGTTCTGCTTGCAGCACGGGCCGTTCTGCTGGCATTTTTATGTTTTTTTTTTTTTATTTTTTTTCCTACTTTTTTACGTCGGATGTAGTAATGTCCGACGTAAATTTACGTTGGTTTTGCGAATCCGACGTAAAATTTACGTCTCCCGCTTCTACATCGGTATGTTTTCTGACGTAAAAAGCTGAAAATGTCCGACGTAGTATACCTCTTTTGTACTAGTGTGAACTGAATTATAAAAATTGAACTATTTTTATAAAAGGATAAAAATTAAATGTGTCTAACATGTTATGTCTTAATGGATTAACTCGATAGTCTAATAACCAAAACTTTAGAAAAAAAAAGTGATCCAGAAAAAAATTGTATCAATTTTGTCGAATCTAACGAATCAATTGAGCTATGTTGGACTACTTATTTTTAGGCTTAAAATTCACTGAGTTTGTTTGACTTAATTTTATATTTTTTTTCTTTGAAAAATTTAAATAAAATGGAAAATAAAGTAATGTTGGCAAATGTGTCCTATTTTGATAGATCAATGAGTCAAAATCGTTCAATTCAAAATATCATAACAGTTCAATGTAGTTTAAATTGCAGTTCAGTTTAAGTTTTTATAGTATAGTTCAGTTCAGTTCAATGACACAAAAAAATAGTTCAGTTTAGTTTGTCTGAACTAATATTTAGTTTAGTTCAGTTCATGAGAACTATTTTTAAGTTCAGTATAGTTTTTATAAGTTCAGTTCAGTTCAGTTCATTTTGCCCACCCTACGTACCCATGTTCCCTCACCTAGCTTTTTCTTTTTAGCGGCTAGAGGTTTAGTCACACCTATTTGTGGTTAGTAGCTCTTGCTAAGGTATGTCCTTGTCCAATTTCTTCCCTTCGGTTTGGAATTTAGGATGTATTTAGCTCTATCTTTTTTGTTGAATTTAAATTCTTAATGCATAGATAAAGTCAGTAAGTTTTTTAAAAATTTGAAAATAATTTGATACTTCATTTCATTAATTTAAATTGACAGATAATCATAAAAATATTTTATACGTTAATTTGAATTAATGACATGAAATATCAAACAGTTTTCAAAATATTTTAAAATTTGTAGACTTAATCTATATTGTAAGAACTTTATATTCAATGGTTAAATTGTTGAAATTTAATCTGCAACACGAGTTATTAAATGGAACAACTCTAATAAACTGATCTCTCCCCTTATATATATATATATATATATATATATATATATATATATATATATATATATATATATTCAATTTGAGATTAAAAATATAAAGCAGTTAACTTTTCTTCAAGTTGAGAGGACCATTTAAACCATGCTAGCTGTAGGGTCAAAAATGCAGACTTGGTTAAATTTTGGCCACGATACAAGAGAAACAGCTCATATCCACTTTCCTATTTATAATTTCTTTAGATCTCTGAGGTTGGTCATTCTTCATTTATTAGTTTTCCGGTATTATGAACGCACATGCATGACTACGACAAACCATGTATGCTTATTTAATAATTGAAAGGAAATTTGAGGATATATTCAATGTAGTTTACACAACAAAAGGCAAAGTATACAACTGCTCTATTTGACTTATAAGTTTTGTGATTCGAATTGGTGGTTTTCACTAAACTGACATCTGAATTTCAGGCTTCGCATGCGATGGCAAGGTTAAAGGGCTTTTTGATAATTTTCAAATATACATATAATTTTTATTTAATTTAAATAATTATTAATATATTTTATATTTCTAAATCTTGTTTCTGTCACAAAAGACTTAGTTAGGAGTTTATTTTATTTTAGTATTTAATTGTTTAAATATTAAGTATTTTTAATATTTTTCTTTGTAAAAATATAACATAAGGACAAAATATTTTTGAAACTACAAATTTCAAAGGGGAACCATGACTCCAATCTATATAGAAGACCGTTCTAAAATAATGAAATTCGTTCAGAGCAACTAAATCCCAACTTAAAGCGAGTCAAGTCAAAAACTAATTCCTGAAAGTGATTTCTGCTCGTTTTAAGCGAAAGGGTTACTTTCTTATAAAGTGAGTGAAATTTGTAACACCCTGAACTATCTACTCATATAATAGTTTGATTATTATTTTTTTATATTTATTGGGGGTTATTTTCATATAATTGTTTTAATTAATTAAATGAGTTCTATAAAAAAATTTATAGGCTTTTAATAATTATGAGTATTTTAGTTAAATAATAAATATTTATGAAAATTATTTTATATAATATTTATTAGAGAAATATGTATTTTTATGATATTTTGTTATAATAAGTATTTGAAGAAAAATATGTGCTTTTATTACAATTGTTTATATATTTTATTTTAATTATAATTGTGTTGGAAGAAATATATTTATTTTATATATTACATATTTGTTAATTATTAATTATTTTATTTTGTTATAATTATTTGGGTTGGGAGAAATATGTTTATTTGATATATTATTTATTTATAAGTTTTAATATTTGAGGGAAAGGAAAATAGAACTATGGTTAAAGTATTTTTCTAAAAGGTTAAGTATGCATTAAGTTTTTAAAAAGTGGTTACGACGACAGTTCTGTATTTTTATGTTTCTCATTTTTCACATTACACATACACTCTGAAGAACACAAAGGAGAATATAGCCCGTAGAAGAATACCCCAAGCTTATCATTTTACACATTATGCATATGCTCTAAAGATCAGGAGCGAGACTAAAGCTCGTAGAAGAATACCTCAAAGATCCACATCCTTCATCAACTGTTCATCGAGGTTAGAGAGAGTGAGTAATCTCGCTCTAAGGCGTGAGATAATTGTTGGGCAGTGAGGTTGACCCCCAACCTCTGTGTATGTTGTATGCATTATATGAAAAGGAAATCCTATTGTTTTCTATTGGTGATTTGTTTCTTGTTTCATAACTCTTCTACTCCCCTATTGACATTAATTATAATTGTTGATAGTTAATTTAGTGTGATGAGCCTTCTTGATATGATTTGAGTTGTGTTCCTATGGGGAACCCTAAGGGAATACATTTGAGTAATTGTATGAGGAGATGTTACGAGTATGCAATTATGTGAAATTGAATATATGTTTTTACTAATTAGATTAGGGAGAAGAGAGTTTGGATGTGAGTTTTGCTTGATTATGAAAATTTTGATTTGAACATACTTTGGTATTTGTGTGATTTCTTTGTGTGTAGCCTTGGTTTTTATTTTTCAAATTACATTGGAATCACTTAAAAAGAAGGTTTAGAACTTGAGTTATAGTCAAATTAGTGAGCAAAGGTCAAGTTATCATATTTAGGTTGAAATATTGCAGTTTTGTATTTTTTAAAAATAGGTGATGACATAATTAGCTCTTGAGGTCAACATAGAAGTTGAAGATAATTGTCTTAGCTTCATAATAAATTAAGATCAACTTGATATATATATATATATATAGCTCTAGATAGGGTGTTTGGATCACACAATGTCTAAAAGGATTAAGTTGTAAAAATATAGTTTGTAATTGAGGATGATGAATAACTTTACCCTTTAAGTGTTTGATGTTATGAATGATTTGAGGCACTTATATCAATGTTTAGGAATGATGAATTATGATAAAAAAACAATTATTAATAAGTTATGGTGTAGTTTGATTGTTAATGACTTGAGGTATTTTGATAATAGCGATGTCTAAGGACTTAATGTGTGATATTGATAAGGCTGTTAGACTAGTTAAGCTATTGATTTGAATACTTAGTGACTATGGTCAAGGTGTTAGCATATGATTAGACAATTAATCTTATAATGATTATGTCTTGAGGTGTATTAGATGATGTTGTGTAATTGTTGTGTTAACCACACGCATATGTAATCATTGTACTAATTAATATTGATAAATAGTTGTGGTATGTGAGTATGTTATAGATATGATTGTGAGCTATGTATGAGTTGTTGATGTGATTCTTTATGCAATTGACTACTAATATTTAATTGATATATTTGAATTTGAATTGTTAATTGCTATATTGAGATTAGTTGATAGTAAAGTGATATGATAATGCAATATGATAAGACATGTGATATGTGAATTAATGAGATCATATGAGTTGCTATGCATAGAGTCTATTTGACATGCACCATATACATAAAAATGTTTTTAAGGATATGATATGAAATACACCACCAAGGAAGGTCCCTTGTATAAAACCTTGGGAACCAACCTTGGGGATAACTTGATTTAGAAGTCCTAGTCTCGCCCTTTGTATGCATAGGATGTATCTTACGCAGCTCAACTATCCTGACCAGACCCTATTAGTATATCCTCCTAGTGAGAGTGTGTTGGGGTGTGACCCGACATGTATTCTTAGACTACTTTATGTGTATTGTTAGTGATAACACATAAGTGTGATATGTGATATTTTTACTAGCGCCACATGCATGATAATATATAGTCTGTGATCATTGCATAATGTATCTTAATAATGTTATGTGGTATTTAATTATTATGTCATGAAAAAGTGAAATGAGTTATTGTTACCAATCTTTCTATGTTGTGTATATATGTATATGTCTTGTATGTGTTTAGTTGTCTAGCTACATCTTATGTTGTGAGCTAAAATGAGATGTTTCTCACTCTTCTTATTTTGTGTTTGTCTTTGTTGTATGTTCTTGTAGGTTATTTATATCATGAGATTGAGGATGTTGTCCATGAGACCTAATCTTTGCAATTAGGTTTATGCTTTGGTAGGATGTGACATCGGGACTTAGTTAGGGATTATCTTTTTTTGTCATGTTTTGAGATAATTATTAGTTTTCTTGTAATAGATTTCATTTAGATATTAGTTGATTTTGTTTTGTTAAAATGTTATACTCTCTATGTTGAACACGATGGATTTTCATTATGAAAAACTTCTTGATTCAATTTTATTTATTTCAAGTATTATGGTACGTGGGGTAAAAGGTGTCACAAAATTCGCTCAAAGCTACCAAATGAAAGTTTTGAGCGAGTGAAGTTAGAGAATACCCTAGGAAGATCATGCCAACTCGCTCAGAGTGACCAACTTGAGTACTTTGAGCAAGCGAAATTAAATTTGTGTAAAGCCAACTCTAAGCCAGCCAAAACAAAAAGTAGCACTAGAGCATGCATAAGCTCACTTAAAGCGAGCAAGTCTGACCTAAAAGACCATTAGAAGACATTAAAAAAATAGGATTTCTAAGAGGTCCTTGTATCATTGAATCAATACTTTTTTCAGCACAAAAAGAGATCAAAGAGAGTTTTTGTGAGGTTACTCTTATAATCACATGGATCTCTCAAAGGTCCTTTTTTTTATTGTGTAATTCTTAGTCATAAGTGATGATAGACCTATTTTTGTATATCTTTCTATGCATTGTTTTTCGATTTATTTGACTTTTATTAGTATCTTACTGTGATATATTAGCTTTGATGTGTTCTAGTGCGTCATTTTGGTCTTAGTTGTAAATTTTAGCTAATTTTCATAATTTTTTCTTGTTTTGACATTGTTTCTTGTGCAGGCCATATCTAGAGCTCCTGACATTGGATTTGGATGTTCTTAGTGTCCTTAAAAAGATAAGAGAGAGAGTTCTACAACTTCTCTATTGGAAGAAAAGGCTAGTTCAGATGTTAAGTGACCCAAAATTGTATTGCAAAGTTGCAGCCCTACATAGTATTTTCTTTTTCTTTTTAGAATGTAATGTTAGGATTTTTTTAGTATTGTAATTAATTGATTTAGTGGGTTAGAAATTTAATTACTCAAATTAAGCTCGTTAGTGTAGTCTATAAATAAGTATAACACATGTACACTTCACATCATATACCTCATTTTTCAGATTTTAGAGTTGTTTTTTCTATAATTCTCTCAAAATTCTCTCTTTCTTTCTCTCTCTCAAATTTTCTCTCTTTCTTACACGAATTAGATTCTTGCAACATGATTATAATGCGTGATTAGTTCGTTAATCAATTCTAGGTTTCAAGAACTATGGTAAAATTTGACTTCTCGGTCTTTTTATCGAACAAAATTTCTATTTATTTGCTTTTCTGTTTTAGGCTTTTCTTTCCTTTTTCATGGTTGTGAATTTCGTTTTGAATCTAGAATAGAGATTGAAGATTACTTTTAGATTTAGATCTAGATTTAGATTTATACCTAAAATAACCTAAATCGCCTAATTCAACAGTTCACCGTTCTTGAATTTTATTAAAATTATTAGATCACAGTTGTGTTCATGCTTTGATGGAATTCATATATCTAGATTTAGATCTATGTATTTTTTTTTTATCAAATTTGTGTTGAATTAGGTTGATTGAGAATTCAAATTTATTGTTGAACTATGAAAATTTTACCGTACAAATTGAAACCTTGAATCAACACTTCTGAAATTGAAATTTTGATTCCTAATTTTCTGTTTATTGATTGAATATTGTTCAAATATTAAAAATCCTCTTCCTATTGCATGATAAAATACGAGTTTAATTTATTTGTGTCTGTGTGAACAATGACCTAGGTTGTTCCCTATATTACAATTTTTTTAGGAGAAATATAATTTACTTTTGATAGTGACTTAACAACACTATCAAGTGACTAAGTCTCTATTGTTGGAGATTGAGGTAACTATTGTACCTATGTAAATTTCTCTTTGTCTTTCATTCAATAAAGTCTGTATTTAGTTAATCATTTTATTCTTATGTTTAATACTTGTTGTGGCGTGATCAACTTCTATATGATTTTATAATTTTTAATTGAGGTTGAAAAACTCTTTTTAAAATTATGACTTAGATAAAATGCTAATAACATTTACTATTATAAATAAGATAAACCTTATCAGTCGACTTTTGGTCCCCAATCTCAATGTAGGTTTTTTAAAAAAATTACAAAAGGATTGAGATTTCCCTTAAATAACCATAATTTTTCGCCTAAAAAAATTAGGGTTTAAATATAATTGTAGCTGTCAAATTAAGTTTTTAATTTCAACATTGAATGGAAAATTAAAAGGATTTACAAAGGGAAAGTTAGTAAATCAATCTCTGATTATTTTCATTATAAATTTAAACTCTTCACATTTACTACTTTATTTTATTTTCACAAATTTAATAATTCTTGTTGAAAAATTTAAATTTTTATTAAGTCATTCGTTTAGTACCAAAGTTTTATTAAATAATTATAACTCAAGTCTTTGTGAATTCGATAACTTGAACTTCTGTCTAATTTATTACCTACGATAATTGGTATACTTGCCAAATGCATATCATCTTTGCCCTCTTAAGTGAGATTTTTTTTATTGTTATTTCATATCTACTAATTACAAGATAGAATCATATGTAAGAGGTCTTGTAAGAGAAAAAATGACCATGCTCTTACTGAAGGGACTCAAAGGAGCATTGTAACACCCTAGATGGATATTATTGTAAATTACACAAAGATGTAAAAAAAATAAGATCAATTGTCATACATGAATATTGTTATTCAAGGATTTAGCAATAATGTCTTACATCATACCAAAAGTAATGTTATCCTATACACGACAATGGTAAATTCTCCAAATCACCATGGGTCCCTTGACACACATACACACACACGCACATATATATATATATATATATAAATATATATATATATATATAGATATAGATACACACAGACACACACATATATATATAGATATAGATATCATAGAACAAATATATTCCAAGGTCTTTTCATTTACTTTTCATATATACAAGTTCAACTTGAAACATGGAAATTAAACTATTGAAATGATGTCTCAGTGACTCAGAATCTAACATGTATGTGCAACGTTAACTGCCAAAATGTTGTATAATAACATGATATTTATTGTTGTTGTCTTGATTTATTATTAAGTCATTGATAATACTTTGCACTTTTTTTTTACTAAGTGTGCAACAAACAGGAAAAAAAGATGAAATCAATATAATTATTGGATAAAATGGAGCAATCTAAGGTAAAAGTAGTCATGCACGATTGTACTTGTCTGATGCACAACCATGCTTCAAGTGGAAGCACGACCAAATGTACACCTATGCTATGAAGCACAACCATACTTGCCAAGATGCATGGTTGTGCAGGCCCTTAAAATACCTAAAAGGCAAAGCACACCCTTACCATTGATCAAACACTTTCATGTATGAAGCATTCTCGTGCTCCCTCTTTTTAATTAAGCACACCCATGTTATTGAGCACAATTCTGCTTGCTAATATTCACACTCATATTTAAAAGTTTTCCTTAATTTTTTTTTATTATAAATAGGGATGTCCAAATCACATTCTATTCATTTAGTTTTTAGCTTTAATTTGTTATATTTTTTCTATTTTTCTTTTACACTCATAAGATTTTGTAAGAGGCTAAAAGTCAAACCCTCATAAATGGATTCTTCCATTTACGAGAAGGATTTTTTCATTTATGGTTAAATCTTTTCTCTTTGTTTGATGGATTCTAGCAAGATGTTGGGTTATTTGTCTATCATGTCTAGTCAGTTTCCCTGTTATACATCCTATTTTTTTTTTCATAAAGTACCTTTGATAGAAAAATTATATTATAAGCTTGATTAATTAATTAATTAAGTATATGATGCAAATAATATTTTTAGTAATTAAATAAAATAGAGTGGTAGATAGATAGTGTTGGGTTAGACTTTGCGCTTAACCTAAAGGCTTATTAAAATTAAATAAAATAGAGGGGCTTAGGTTACTACATGCATGTCTTCTAAAAAACCTAGAGCACTTACAAGAGAGAACCAAAAGGAAATCATCGGAGGAGGCACAAATCAGTGATCGAAGCTATAGGGAACGCTTTGTTTTTCCGAATCGTCACTCTAGGTAAGAGGAGTAAGATTGTCAAATCCTTGATGGATTTAATTTGTGGGACTACTTATGAATGAATTAGTTATTGATTCCTTGTATATTATCTAAATTCTTGTACTGAATTATGTTTGATTGATATATTGATGGTAAATTGAAGTTATGATGGATTAGGATCATGTATGCGTAGAATTGGGGTTTTAATGTGGTTCAATGTTTTGTATGAATTGATGATGATAAATGGTTGTAAGAATGATAAATAATAAATGTTTCAAACCAATTGAGTTGTGAATTAAGTAAAATGATGTGTATGGGATGTATTGGAGGTTAGAGATGTATGTATTATTTGAAAGTTTTGGTGTAGTTTGTATAATTTGGAAAAAATTTGGTATGAACTTAACTTAGTATTTAGATGATTTCTCTTTGTGTGATTAACCAAATAGAATTCCGTTTGTTGGGTTAGAAACTAGACATTTGAAGCTATAGTTTATACTCATGAATCACATAAAAATACTAAGAAAAGAATGAGTTATATAAGTCACAATATGAACTTCAGGTTTTGTGCATGAAAAGTTACATTTGAAACTTATAAGCCTTTTAAGGACCCTTAGATGACTTAATTAGGTTTTATGGTATTGATAAGAGTTTTATCTTTGGATGTTATCTTTCTAATGAAACTAGAATCACCTAAAAAATAGGTTTATTACTCAAGTTATGATCAACTCTTTAAATCAACATAGAAGTTGTTAATAATTATCTTAGTTTTGTAATAAAATTAATATCAACTTGATATCATAGGTATAATCCTAGATATCACATTTAGATCACACAATGTCATAAAAACTCAAGATAAGAAGATATAATTTGTAAGTTGTTTTATTCTTTAAGTGCCTTTGAATTTTGTGAAATTTCTTGTTTATAGAACAATATGAATTTTATACATTTTTTTATGAGCATGAGATGCTATGAGTGAGTCATTTGTATGATTAATTATGTATTGAATGTTGTGATTATGAATCTATAAGTGTTTGTGAATCATGTGAAAATCCTTGTTTATAGTGCAATATGAATTATGTATGTTTCTTATGAGTATGAGATGCTAGGAGTGAGTCATATCTAGGATTGATTGCATATTGGGATATTATTGAATTGATGTGATGAAGTTATTAGGATGTGATGATGTATATTATGACGAATGTGATGAGGATAAATTATTGGGATGTGATGAAATATATTATGATGAATACTATAATGAGATGAGATGGATAAGTCTAGTGTTGTGGACTAACACTCGAGGAGATGAATTATGCATATTGGGTTGTTGTGATGTGTGTATTAAGTCCATTCATACATGCTTTGTTTGCAGGATAGTGGAAGTCTATGCAGGTGAGATATCATAGGTCATCTACCAATGCCTTAGGGGTGTTATTGTGGGGAAACCCATAACGAGAATGAGAAGCTATCATAGCCAACTGTAACACTTTAAAAGGATCCTGATAGACGTATATCTCCTAGTTTAGGTGGTTCAGGGGGATCATTATTGATAAGTTTCTTATTCAGTTGTCTTGTTGAGTTTAAGTTGTTAATTGATTATTCTTGGTTGCTCTCAATTATTAAGTTGTGAATGATGTTGAAGTTACGATTATGCCTTTAAGTTAGAAAGCTAACATGTTCTTTGAAGTTGTTTATATGACTAAAGTTGTTACTTTTTTTATATATTGATATGTTGTTTTCTTTCACTAGCCTACCCTTACTTTTCTATGTTGTTAGACTGTATTGATCATACTAGGTATAGAAGCAAGTCAGGATTAGGTGGAGGGCATGCTTATAGGTTGCCATTTTTTAGATGGTCTTGTTTAGTTGTGATGTTTTTACACAACAATTGTGTATAGAGACGTTTGACAAATGCTAGGGTATTTTTCTATTAGTATTTTGTACTTTTGATGTATATTTATATATATGTACAAGGTTTTATTATAACCCCCAAAAGGGACTTTATGTTTTCAAGCCAAATTGGCAGGAACTATTCTATGTTTTTAGCACCCTATACTTATAATTGTTGCATGAATGTTTAGGTATTGTTCCATGAAAATCCTAGTGTAGTTGAACTCTTTATGTTTTTTACTACATACTAACTATACTATACTAAGTATAGGGACTTGCTAAATCGTTATAGCATTATTAGAAAAATGTCATTTTCCTGCAAAAAAATATTTGTAGAAATTTTTTACGAATTTTCTTACAAAAAAATATTCACAGAAATTTTTTGCGGATTTATTTGCGAAAAATAATTTACAGATATTTCTCACAAATTTTGCTATAATTTTAATAATCATAGAAAAAAGATTTCGTCGTAAAAATTTGTAAAAAATATTGTAAGAATTTTATTTTGTTTCTTGCAGATTTTCTTGTAAAAATAAATTTGCAAGTAATGTTTACTAAATGGTAGAAAAATTTTGCAAGTAACTTTTCATGCGGATTTTCCTGCAAATTTTAATCTGCAGGAAAAATAAAAAATATTTAAATTTATAAGTTTAATATTTAAAAAAAAAACTTCAAGTTCCACATTGATTGAAAATAAAACAATTAAAGAGTATATAAGTTGTGACAACACTTATCTTACAAGTTGATTTGTATGGTTGAGTGTTAGACTTATAATCTACAATCTTAGAATTTAAAAGATTATGTATCACATGTTGGAGGCATGGAAACAAATGTTTCGGATGAATTCATTGTGAGCATTTGAAAGTTGAAGAATTATTGATAGAATTTATAGTAATTTCTTTAATTTTTTTCGTAAAAAATATTCCTGCAGAATTTCTTGCGAAAAAATTTACAGGAAAGTTTCCTGTGATTTTTTTTTGCAAGAAACTTTCTTGCGAATTTTTTTCGCAAGAAATTTTGCAGGAATATTTCCTGCGATTTTGAAAATTCGCAGAAATATATTTTCCACGAAGGTATTACCTGCAGATAAAATTTTGCAGAAAAATTTTTAGGAACAACGTTTCCTGCGAATTTTTCATAAAAATTTGCAGGAAAAATCTCATGTAATAAGAGAAATTCTAGTAGTGTAGAGACCTTGATGTGAGCACATGCACAAATGGTGGGGATCTCATGCTGCTTATTTATGATCAATATGAAGCTACCAGTTATAAGGGAAAGGATTGTGAGATGGGCAATGACTTTAATAGAGAACACAATGGGCAAGTTTTAAGTCTCAATTTTACCTCTTTTTGGATGAGACTTATTAGACAAATTCCACTCATCCTTTGAACCATTGCAATATAATTGTTCTCTTTTTGGTTCATTTTGTGTGCAGATATAACTAACCCAAATTCACCTAACAATACCTTAATCCACCTCTTTTTTGTGCAGGTATTGAGTGAAGAGTGGAAAGTTGAAGATCTCTCAGGATTGGAAGTATAAGAAGCTGAGGAGCAGAACAGGGTAGCTGCGCCGGGCGCAAGATGATACGCGCCGGGCTTGAGCGAAACAGAGCAGCTCATCTCTGGAAGCCATCACGCCGGGCGCAATTTAGAATTACGCCGGGCGTGACGCTTGGCAGAGACTCAAGAAGAAGAATATGCGCCGGGCGCGGAGACTTACGCGCCGGGCGCGAAACCCTAATCTGACCTCCCAGGCTCGCATTTAAGGAGAACTTCGAGGGTTTTTCCCTCATTCTCACATGGGGCGACTCTAGGAGCTGCGGAAGGGATTCCCAGGGCTTGGGATCGTCCGTGTGCGGATCTTTCCTTCGGTTCTTCACTTCCTCTTCCATCTCTATTTTGTTTTTACCCTCTTTGTTGAGTGGTTTCACCCATTTTGTGGGGTTAGATGTAACCAACGTACTCTATTGTAATCTTTACGATTTTAATGATATATATATATGTTGTTTTATTCTTTGTTGTGTTTGTTTCTATTCTTAATGCTTGCTTTGGACTGATCACCCTTTGCATGATTTAAGGTTCCATGGGTATTGGAAAATAACCTGTGAAACTAGTTCTGAAACATATGCCTAGTGGTGATTGTATCTAGGGATAGAGCTTGACCCATCAGTAGTCTTAAACCCTAGCCCGTAATGCGGGTGTAGATATTGGGTACTCAAGGGATTGATATTCAATATCCGCACCTAGGCTCTTTCTCTAAGGGATTAGGTTTGAGTAAACTCATGGGTTGACTAAGCAATGAATTCAACAAGAGATTAAGGATACATTAGTGTTACGTTTGGTGAAATCTGACCCCCACAACCTCACAATACCACAATACCATTCCTTACCTTTTCCACTCACAAAACATTATTTATTTACAGCTTTCATTCCAATAGTCACAACTTTGAATTCACTGCACAAACTATGAAATTGGAATTATTCTTTAGTCACGAATAGTCAATAAATGCTTATATTACCTTCTAATCCCTGTGGATACGATATTTTTACTACTTGAACGGCCGGTATACTTGCCGTGTTTGAGACCGTTGATAGAATTAAACGAATTTACAAATATTAACAAAAGCACTTCAACGGAAATCTCAACAGCAAGACTAAGACTTCCCAAACCAAACTATCCTCGAAGACTAATTCCCAAGATTTTACACAAGGTACACGAGGGAGCCTTCCCTAGCAGTGTATTCTGCATCATACCTATGACAAAACAATTATGCAAATGATGAATGACATACAGACTCTATGCATGATCACATAATTAGCATTCACATTTACACATTTCACAAGTCAAATCCTTGCTAAGTTATGCTTAGACTTATTTACACAATCACTTCCACATATCACATGGATTCACATTTCACAATTCCCGTCATATCTAAGTTTCACTTAGGTTTTCCAATCACTTATCCCAATTCACAAGTTCCCCAATATCATAGGTGCACAACAATTAATATTACATATTTTCTAAAACTCCAATTCAATCAACAACAAATCAAGTTTCAAACTTCCTAATTAAATGAAATTAAATCATGAAAATTGAACAATTCATAATGATATCCATAGATCTCCCTATAGGTGTAATAAATTAATCATGTGTTGTAAATAATCAAATAATGTTCCAAAGATAATTAATCCAATCAAATTTCATAATTTTACATATAGCGAATTACATGCATAAAAATTATTAGACATACTAAATCAACTTTAAAACATATAAAACTTTTCAATGATACTTCAAAAAACATATATTGCATCATATAAATTCAGATACTCAAAATTCAACTCTTAAGTATTATCTATAATTAAATATCTTTGTTGAATTATCTTTGTAAAATAGGGATTGATATTTTTTTAAAATAGTAAACCTTATTTAAATTTTGTGATATTTTATAAAGATTATATCCAATATCATTATGTACAAATATAATTTTCTCACAATTTATGATGAATCACAGATACCATTTTAATAATTATTTATCACCATTGTTGGAAAACAAAGCTTACACCATAAATTTATAAATTAATATCAAATCAATTCATAATATTATAATAAAATTATAGGGTATTCCTTATATGTCTATTACACACATCATATATATTTCTTAGCATTTATCTCACACATAAGCTATTTTTCATCTAATAAAAACTTAATAGGATATATTTATGAAATTCTAATAAAAAATAAAAATTAAATACTTCTAGAGCTTTTAAATTCATAAGAAAATGCAGAGATATCATCAATGACATGTAGAAGGTTTCTATTATGTGATTTTACACTAATATCATATTTAATTAGTTAATAGAATAAAAATAGCATAAGGGTAGATTTAGTAAAACAAATAAATTCACCCATTAAAATTAGTAAATGTGCTAAAAAAAATTGAAACTTTTTCTAGTGATTCCAAAGGCATGATTGCACATGGGTATGGTCTCACTTTACCAAGAAGAAGCCACGAAAATTCCAATAAAAAATCAAATCATAATAACAATACAATAAGAGTAACTTCCCAACCACTCACAACATGCAAGAGATAAAAGAAAACTCCTTTATAGAAGGCTTGAGTTTAATCCCTCTGATACACATACACATACACATACAACCTAAGGATTGGGGGTAATTCTACTACTCAACAATTAAATCATATCCTAGAGTGATGTTCTCACTCCCCTTTTACCTTGATGGACACTAAAATTTTGAGTCGGATTATTTAGTTCCACTTCAACCGTTTATGGTTCTCCTTTTTCTTTAGATCACAAGCTAAATAATCAAATATTTGAATTGAGACAAACCTAATATACTAACATATTTAAATAAAAATCCTAACCCTCACCCTCAAGCGTAACCCATTAAAAAAAGTCCAATTGATTTATTCTCTCTATTTAAAGAAGATAATAACTCAATTATCAAAAAGATATATCTTTTTTTATAACAACTCTCATTTTTCAAGTTTGGGGGCTAATTCTGCTACCCAACAATTATCCCATACCCCAGAGTGATGTTTTCACTCTTATTTTACCTTGATGGGCACTAAAATTGAGTTGGATCATTGAGTTCCTCTCCAACTGTTTCCAATTCTTCTTCTTCTTTAGATCACAAGATGTACAATCAAATTTTTGAACTGAGGCAAACATAAATATACTAACATATTTTAATAAATAAAAAAAACCCTAACCCTCACCCCACACGTAACCCATTAACAAAAGCCCTTTTAAAAAAAATAATAACTCAATTATCAAAAAAAAATATCCTTTTTATAATAACTATCATTTTTCAAATCACTCTCAATTAATTAATTAAAATCTTTATTAATTTATTTATGATAAAAATGGGATGTTACAATATAAGGTCATTAGACTTAACAAAAACTTCTCTATTGTAGTCCTAAGCATAAAGACCTTGAGAAATTTACAATTCCCTACACAATTGAAAATTATCATTTTAATAAAGCTCTTTGTGATTTGGGGGCAAACATTAATTTGATGTCTCTATTTGTTTTTAAAGGCTAGTGGTATTTGTACCCCAAACGACTGATATCTCTCCAGCTTGCTAATAGGACAACTATTTATCTAGAAAGAATAATGGAGGACATTTTGGTGAAAGTAGACAAGTTCATTTTCTTAGTCAATTTTGTGGTCCTTGATATGGAGGAGGATGAGAAAATCTTTTATCATCTTGAGACAACCATTTCTACGCACTTCCAGACCATGATAGTCATCTTTCGAGGTAGATTAATAGTAAGATTGGAGGATGAGGAGATCACTTTCCAAGATTTCAATTCTAATAGACAATTCTCCTCCAACTTCTTTGTGGAGGCAAAGGTGGTGAACATAACATGAGACCTAGGAAAAATAACTTCATGGACTCCCAATGTAGTGGAAAAAATCCTAGCTCCATTCAAGGATTAAATTATTCCAGTTACTATTAGGCTTAGAAATTAAACAAATGCTAACAAGAGACAACTTGTTGAAAAATCGCACACTGAAGAAAAACATATCCTAACTTTCATGTTATGAATTAAACTTTTTTTTTTTATATTTCTTATATATTAAGCACGATCGTGCTTATTTATAGTACGACTATACATCAATTTAATTTGAACATGCCTCATTAAAGACAACCATGTTGAGGTCATGCGTATATAGGAGTGCGAATGTGCTTCCTCGTAGCACAATCATGCTTCCTTGATGCACATGGTGTGCTTGTTGTTGCACACCCAACCAAAACCATATTTAACTAAAGCATGATTGTGCTCTTGGCAGTACAAAATTCACTTTTCATAACCATCATCTTCTTGTTGCGAGAGAAATTGAAACACATTATTTTATCCATTCTATGAAAAGAAATTGGCTTAACAAAGAAATGGGTACAATTCTAAGAGGTTGGAGATTTAATTTTTATACATACAAATCTTCGTCTCCCTTCAAGAAAGAATAAGAGTTATATAGAAAGTGAGAGCAAAATGTAAGAAATTGGTGAAGATGAATGTGATCCATTTGAAGGGACTAACATTCTTGAAGTTGCTACTTTTCTCTTAGTGAACCAGAGTCAGGAGCAAATTTTCTCATGGACAATGGGCAAGAAAACGATGATATTGAAACTATGATATATCACAATTAAAGTGTGATATCATAGTTCAAGTGTGATATTATAATCATGTTTTATTTATTATAATTTTTATTGTTGATATTATAATTCTATTAAATGACAAATGTCTTATTTATTTGTGAATTTTTTTTTATTTTTTGTATAATTTACTCATTTATATAATTAAAAAATATTTTTTTTTTAAATTACATTAACACATTCGCACTCTAAATTTTTGAAAAAATCGTGTATCCCGTATCTTTACCCGTATCATATCCACACAATATAGAAGGTAAATATTATATTAAGTAGAGTACACTAATGGCTTAAGCATAAATAGTGATGTAACTTATTTTATTTGGGTATTATCATTAACTTATTTTGGCATGTTACAAGCATCGTAAGGTGAAGCAAATAATGTTGATATTCAACCTAAATTAGGGGACCAAGGAAGTTTTGATATCCCTCGCACTTTAAAATAATGATGTTTCAATATTCCAAAGAGATGCACATTCCTAACTACTGCTAGCACGCTCTTTGATGAAGAAAGGGAGAAACTTAACTAAAAGTATGACATGACAAGTGCTATTGTAGATTACCTTTGTAGATGGTCTATGATACACCATTGTTTTAAATCATTAAATTTATCACGTACTCACAATAATAACATGCAGCTCTGATTCAAACAACTTATTTTATTTCTGAAAATCAGAATGTTACGAATATAATTTAACCTTTATAATTAAATAATTGTGTACATGAGGTATATTCTTTTCAACGTGCTTTTATTATATTGAATAAAATTCATGTCAAACATACCAAGTGAGAAATGATACCAATAAAATATTCACAGAAATTTCATCTAATATAATAAATAATATATATAAAAAAATGTGTCAAAATATAGTATTCTTTAAGAACAAATATATCAAAATAGCCAAACATATGGGCAAATATGTTTATTAGAATTGAAAAAAGTACGCTCAAGATTTTTCATTTATAAATTATAAGAGACCACATATTTGTAGCAAGCACCAATTTTATTGTCCAATTGTTATAGTATGTTACAGCGCTTATTTATTTATATATACTAATAAAAAAAATATCTAGAAAGCTGTGATTTGAAAGAAATCGTTATAGTGTGTTTGGATGGAGAATTTACATGGAGTAATTCATTTATTTGAAGAATTTCAATTTTTTTGAGGTAAAATACCTTGTTTGGATGAGGAATTTATAAGGAATTTGAAATTCAAGCATTTGTGAAATTCCTTGAAATAGTAGAATTTCAAATTCTCTCAAAAGAGTAAGAATTTGAAATTCCTCATACTTTTATCTTCTTATTTCACTTATATATTTTATCTTATCTCTTATCTCTTCATGTTTTTAATTATTGAATATTCAAAAATATATTTAAAATTATTAAATATTATCTACTATTAATTTTTAAAATTATTAAATATTTAAAAATTAGCTAATATTTATTTTTTTAAAATTTAATTTAAAAATCTCAACATATAAATATATTTTTAAAATCAATTTTATCATGGTGGAATCAAATTATCATATCCAACCTAACAATTTAAAATTTGAGAAATTTGAATTGACTTATCCAAACAAAATATTTTAACAATGATAGAAATTGAAATCAAAGTAATTCAAATACCAAGAATTTAAAATTCCTTGAATTTGTAAAATTCCTCATCCAAACACACCATTAAGTTTTGTTTTGGAACAATACCTTGAACCCATCATAGTCACTACTCCATGTAACTCGCTTAGAAATATAACATTGTCGACATGCTAATTTCAAAAGTAGTGAAGCTCAATACACAACTTCAATGCAATGAAAGCAACCCCCAACTCCATCTCACTCAACAATCCTAAAGTTGTAATTCCTGTGTTATAAGAAGAAAATTATATATATATATATATATATATATATATATATATTACTGTATTAAATAAATAAATAAAAATAACTCGTTAGTTTTATTACATTAGAATATTTCTTTTAACTTAATAATATTAGTTTTTGTCTTATCATGAAAAGAATTTTGTGAAAAATCTATATAAAAACAATATTTTCAATAAATAATGTTTTCTAGAAATATTATTTTTTAAATAACAAACCAATATTTCCAACTTCAGATTTTTGTATAAGTAGAAAGTTTTTGTGTAGCAAAACCATCTCCCAATCGTCAAATTCTTTAGGTGAGGAACACCAAAGGTCAAAAAACTGTCTACAACTGCTGAATGAATATCCAAGTCATAATTAATCAAGATTGGTGGTGCAGGGCATGCATGTGTTTCTTAAGCAAAAGAGATAGAGACATATAATAGAGTTATAGGGTTGTCAAATTAAAGTTAATGCTAATGGACTATACCAAGTTACCAAACTCTGACTTTACTAATAGGGTTTAGGTTTTGATAGTGCTCCATCACAAAAGTTTTGTGGTCTACAACAATCAGTACGTCCACAATAATGGAGGGTCACAACTCACAACATAGTAAATGATGCTCAGTGAAATTTATGGCGTGAAGGTCATAATTCGGCTTTAAAAGTGCAGCATTGGTAGTACCGTTGTTAGACTAATAATAAAAATATTTGAATGAATTAATGAACTAACAGGAAAAAGCATTGTTGCGGATGGAAGTAAATGGTTAAGGACAAAAGTGCACATGAAGAACAATATTTTCCTTGCTCCTTCAACATTGAACTTAGTTATGCATGCTGAACTCCTCACTGCCATAATAACTATGACCATTATATTAGATCAGATTAGTGTGTTATAACTGTTTTTCCTTCTTCAAAGTGAAAAGGAGAAACAAAACTTATATATACAAAATTAGAAATATAGGTTTAAGCAAGTTTTCGACTATTAGTTAAAATTTATTAATTTTTTTTTTTAAAATATTATAGTATCACTTGTAATTTTATAGTTTCTTATAGACTTCAACTAATATTAAAATTTTAACTTTTGCAATAGACAAAGATGATTATTACATATAATTAAAATTTATAATGAATTATATATATAAATAAATATTATGTTTTAATATATAAATTATATTTTTAATTTTTATAAATAGATATTTTTAAATAGAAAAATTATATTTTAGATTTATGATAAATAATTTATATTCTAGCAAAAAAAAAATTTATTGACAATTTAATTCAAAATATTAATATTTAATTTATAAATAATTATAATAAATAAAAATCGAATTAGACAAAAAAAAATTCAAAAAATTCATTCGAACCATCTTATTAATTTAAAAAAAAAAAAACACTCTCATTCAAAATAAAAACTCGCTTTTAATATACAAATATTGATAAAGAGTTCGTTGCTAAAATTATACTCAATGATTTATAATGAATGAACAGTTTAAATATTTTATATTATCAATATATTTTTAATAATTTTATAAATACTGTTAATATTATTTTTATTAGGATTGACTCTTCATCTCAATAATCATTACTTCTATTTTGTTAACATAACCAAAATACAAAGCTGGTATTAAAATTAAAGTAAAATTTATAATACTTCTAATCCTTCATATAAGACATAAATGTCTATTTTTCGTCTCAATTATAAAGAAGATAGACCGTTTTTTAAATCTTACTATGCATATATTGCTTGTTAATTTCTGTTAATACCATTAATTTATTACGAATTATATTATTGAAACAACAATCACTCATTCTTCTTACAAGGGAAACATTTTGGGATATTAATAATATAAGTGAATCTCATTTCTCACCAAAATATATATATATATATATATATATATATATATATATATATATATATATATATATATAAGAGAGCATAAGTTTCCCTGTTGAAGTCCTTTGAAATTTTTTGTGTCCTGTCCAATTAAATGTTTGCCTTGAAAGAAAAGGCAGCACTTGCATTCTGACAAGATGTAAGGCATTAAGTGACATACAGAAAATCAGTTAATGAACTTTGAAGGACATTAAGTGATCATCATGCAATCTGTGAGCTTCAAATTTATGATGGCTGGACTTCCTTAAAATCCCAAAAATATGGGCATGAACATCATAGTGTCTTCAAGTATATATAACAAAATTGAATTGCTAAAGCCCGCTGATAAATCCTCTAGGGTCCAGATATATTTTTTATAGTTACGGTAGGTATTGCAATTTTTCTTTAAATAAAAGATATCTTCCAATTAAGTGTGTAAATAAATTAAGGTGGATATGTTTAAACTAATTTAGATTCAGAGTAAAACAAAATTTTTTATATAAAAAATTATAAGACTTCTTTATATAATCAACTTTTACAGGAGTAGTAAGGAATATAAATGATTCGATAATCTGTACTAACAATTTTTATCAATAAAACATAATTTAGATAAAGAATGCAAATTTTTTGTCAACAAAACCAACCTGAATTTAATTGAGTTGGGTTAAATTAAATAATTAAATTCGTTTATAAAAATATTAATATATTATAGAATTATGAGAAAAATTTTAAAAATCAGAAAATAAACTATATAATTAATTGAAGTCATAATAAATATCACAAACAATACTAATATAAGGGATATATTGAATTGAGATTTCAAAGAATTTTAAAAGATTTTTTCATTATAAAAAACTCTTGTGTATCTAATTAAGAGTTTTTCTAATATAAAAAAGTCATGTGATATGTAATTAAGAATATTAAGATTTTTTTTTAAGAATACATCAAATTAAATTTAGTGACATTGAATTAAAATAATCATGAATTTTTTTAGGAGTATGTGAAAATCTAGTAATATTCAATTAAAACTTTTTTTTATTTAAAAAAGGTCTGTTATTATTAAAAATATATATAGATTTTAATGAATTATTTTGAATGATAAATTTTGTGGGATTTTTTTAGTAGAATTTATATATATTTCACTCATCTAACAATCTTATCAAAATCTAAGAGATTTAGCATGACTTTTTTCTCATTTATTTCCTCCTCATTTTTTTTATTCTCTCTTTTTCCTCTCTCACTTTATTTATCTCTCTCTCTCTCTCTTTCTCTCTCTCTCTTCTCATGACCTCTCTATCTCAAGTTCTCCTTATCTTTTTATTCATCACTCTTATTTATTTCTTCTTCTTCTATATATATTTTTTTCCTATCTCTCTCAATAAATTTTATTTTGTTCATATGGTCGGGAATCAAATATTTGAGAAATCAACTATCACAAATCTTGTTAGTAGATATGATAAATTTATTACAAAATGATATTCTGTAATTTGTTATCTGTATTAAAATTATGAAAAAAATATATTTTTAATTTCTTAAAATATTTAATACATTTTTAATCTATACATTTATCAAAAGTGATGGTTTTAATCCTCATCAAGAACTAAAATTGTATGTTTTGAGTAAATGAAAGAACTAAAAACGTGTTAAAATTTTAGAAAGACTAAAGCCAACATTTCAAAATATTTTTAGAGATAAAAACATTTTTTCCCTTAAAACTATTTATTGTGAAGACTACAGTTCCATATCGATTACAGTTCCATGTTTATCAATTTTCAGAGATGAGTCACTCCGTATGAGTAGGTCGTGTATATTTTCCTTGTCAAAATCCAGCATGTGTTTGTTTTAGAATGTTATTTTTCTTTCTTTTGTTTTTTTTTTTTTTATGTCAATTATAGTGTTATATATATCACTGATGAAGGCAGGTGTGTTAAAATGGGTAGGATCCAAAAAGGTAGCCCAATATAAAAAGTTTTGGTTAGGTTAAGGCAATGGATCAATCAGGCCCTGCAAGCTCAAAATTTTAATTTATTTTTACTTGTTTGGGCTCAAAGTCGAAGGTCCTAAAGCAAGGAAAAATGCGATACATCTTCAAAGTCAAAACATTGTGATAGATTGGTAGACACGTTCGTGAAAAGGAAGCAACACCAATGTAAAATTGGGTCGGATACTTTATCTGCAAACTTTTGGGCCTCACACGTGGTAGTGAGACTTTATTTTTCCTTTTTACTTTTATGGTGTGTTTAGGAATGTAATTTAGTAGGAAATAGAGAAGAAAGAGAGATTATTAAAGAATTAAAAAAAAACACACACACGTGTGTTTGGAGGAGAGAATCTAAATAAATTTGAGAGGATATTATGATGAAGTTTATGTGAATTTAATTCCACTCTTTTATGGGTGAATTTATTTAAAATTTTCACAAAAAAATGTTTTAACAAGGCTATTTTAAATATATAAATATATATTAGATAAAAATGTAATTATTTAAATAATTTACTTTTACATAAAAACCTAGCTATATAAAATATAATTTTAAAGTATCAATTTTTTTTTCTATTTTTCACTTAATTCCATCACCAAATAACTACAAATTTTATTTTATTTTTTAATTATTTCCTATTAAATTAATTTTCACATATTTTTTTCAACTCGCCCTCCTCCACCAAACAAAGCATTAGTATCTCAGGAAGCACAATGATTTTTTTGACAAGAAAGTAGAAGAGTCGATAAACTATAAACCTTAAACCTTGAACAAATACTACACATTTGTAAGATTTTAATGTAACTAATGCAAAAAAGCACTTCATACTTCTATGCATTTTTAAAAAAACAAATGATAAAAATAACTGAAATTAAATATATGTGAATGGTAAATAAATAGAAGGTGTAAATGGTTTTAGATAGATATTTAAAGGGTGTGAAAAGTTTGAGAAACAAATTTACAGAAAAGAAGATAATGAAAAAATAAAATAAAATAAAAGAGTATATATGAGAGAGAAATAGTGTTTTGGAAGCAAAGGTAAAACAATCAACAGAATATGAATATTTAAAAAGCATATCACTTTTATTATTAGCATAGATATAGATGTTACGATAAATTTCTTTGTAAATTACATTTGAAGTAATGTTAGTATCTTGATATTTATTATTTTTAACTAATATCTTGAAACATTTTCTCGATGTAACTCTTAATATAGTTATATATAATTGAGCATGTTAGAAAATTCTAACATATTTTAAAGATTTATCATGATTATTATCAATAGTTATTACAAAAGAAATTGTCCAACCCAAAAGAAATATTACATGATAAGGAGTTAATGTAATTATACAAATATCATCTTAACTCTTACTCCTAATAAAATTGATTCATTAATAATGGATCAACAAGCAAAACTAAATCGAACATCTGGGTTTGTTCCTCTTGAACGAGTTATAATCAGCTAACAATCTAACAGTAAATCCATTATTAACATCCTCCACGTAAGTTTTGAGAATCTGTGAATCAACCAAAACATAAAACAATTAGTCTATAATCACATTGAGGTGAATAAGACTCATTTACTGAACATAGTTTGACATAATTAAGAATGTAATTCTAACCGATTGTAAAATGTTTTCCAAGACATATTCAGGAACCCAGGCGAGTAATGGAGGAAAAGTAAGGTTTAAACTAATGTCTATATTATTCTTCATCCAGTTACGCCTTCCCTTCCTTTCCAAATACAAGGCTCCTTTGACATTGATGTTGAAATCTAGTGGCATGTAATCAACGTTGAGATCAGGAAACTCACACCTTGTCTACAAAAAAATAAAAATAAAAATTAATCACTTGTCTAATATAATATATTTTTTTTAACAGCAAATAGTTAATATTATTGGAATACACAGGTACAAGGGATACCTGAACCCTTTTACACTAGCTATATGAAGCAATTAACAAGGAAAATATTAAATTACAATAGTATTCCTCATATTGAAAGTTAGCAGCTTCATAATCCACCTTTAGTTTTTCCCTCTTGAGAGCCTCTGATAAGCTTTTCCTTTTCCTGTTTATCTCTACTCTCTAAGTTAACTAAATTCCCAATTATTGTTTCCTCTTGTTGGTCATATGTTACTCCTAGTGCCTTACCTATTTCCCAAATTTTTTTTGCCTCCATTACATCATTTTTCAACCAGTAGAGTCTGTTGCAATTTTTTATGCTACCATCAGAGATAGAGCTGCTTATAGAGGGAATTTGAGGCCTAAACTTGTCTAATATAATATAAGTGAGTTTTTATAAACTAATTTATACATAAGTTAATTTTAATTTTTAAAATATTTATTTTATTTTTCTTTCATATGTTTTTCTTCTATAAATACTTTCACAGAACGTACATTATCAAAATATATTATATATTTTTCTTAAAAGCTCATAGATTTGTAATACTTACAATATGAAACGCCAGAAGCTTGGTGATATGGCCAGGAATCTCAGGTGGGTATTCATCTGCTTCAGATATGCATTTAGCTTTAATGTGTATTACTGGTTGAAATGTTAAGAACAAGGCTTGGATGCCACTCATCTTAACTCTCCACTCTTCCTGTGTATGTATAAGTGACAAAGCAATATTTTTAGATGAATGATTCAACTAGTATAAAATTATATATATATATATATATATATATATATATATATATATATTAAGTTGTTGTTCAATTTTAACAAAATTTGATATACACATATATATTAATATGAATTTTCAATCAAACGGTTGAATTTACAAAATTTACATTTAATATAAAGTTATTAAGTGGTGTAATACTTAGTAAAAGTTACACCGGTATCGTTTAAATTCTCCTCATATATATATATATATATATGTATATAGAGAGCATATCAAGTGAGAGAGAATTTATTATGAGAGATGAGAGGGTTAAAATATAACTCTTAGATTAATCAAGTGAGAGAAAATTTAGAGGTTAATCAAGTGAGAGGAAATTAATCTAAGGGTTATATTTTAAGATTAAAAAAATTTGAGTCTTGGTTAATATAATTCGAGCTAACAAGTTGATCTAAGCTATTAGTGAGTTTGAATTGAGTGGAGCTTAAGTTGGAGAAAAAAGTTCATGCTAAACTTAAATTCAGTTATGAACTAAATCAAATGTTATCGACTCGAACTCAATTGACAACTTGACTCGACTCATTTCTAATCCTTATTTAAGTGAAATATTCAACTTTTTTTTTAATTATTAAGTTTTGCAAAAAATTTTGGCCAATCATCTCTTATGAGTCTTCTTTTTTAATTATTTTTTTATACATCAGATTCAAACTTAAAAAATCTTATATAAAAGGATTAAGTTCAGTTTCATTTAAATCAATAATTTATTAGTCAATACCTACTACCTACATGTTTAATATATATGATAAAAAGAAGGGTACAAAAAATTCTTAAAAACTCAAAAATATCTTACTACTTCAACAACTTTAATTAAAAAGTATATTTTATATGAAAAATAATATTTATAAACATAACTTTTTAATTCTCGTTATATATTACTCTCCCATTCTTATAATATGTGTCATTTTAAGTTTTTTTTTTTATATATATAAATTAAATTTTTTTAATAAATTGATGAAAAAAAATTAATTTTATATATTATTTTATATTCTTTTACTAGAAACTATATAGGTTAATAAAATTTTTTCAAATAATATTATTAAGAAAAAAAAAATTACAACTCAAGTTAAATCTTACATACGTTAAAATTTATGTTACAAATAATTAAAAAGAATGAAATGACAGGGTAAGGATTGCATTGAACTCCTAACCATTAACAAATTCGGTACTCAAGGACCAAGGTTTTTTTTTTTTGATAAGCAAAAAGATTTTAATGAGTTAGGTGCAGCTTCAAAATAATTCTACTTCATTAGGAATTATTTTCATTAAGCGAAATTGTGGTTATTAATATGAAAATTTCAAGACCACGTTTCACTACACAGTTTTTTCAAACTATTTATTTGCTTTTTTTTTATTAATTTTTTTTTAAAAAAAAAACAGAAATAATTGACTAAAATATAAAAAGAAAAAAACTGGCTAAATTACTTTCGATGAATGATATATATTTTTTTTTAAAAAAGTTATTTTTTTAACGAAATTAATAAAATTAAACTATATAAAGTATTTATTTTAAATAGCGTGATTCAGTTTTTATACTTTTTTATTTATAAAAAAAAAGTTGAAAAAAAAAAACATTAAACATTAAACATAGATGTTCATACATTTATCTTCACTCTTTCTTCTTCAAGACTAATCTATAGTGATTATTTTTTAATAATTAAGTCCGGATGATGTATAGTCTCGTAATTAATTTTTTAATTTATAAAAAATTAATAAAATTTAGTTACGTGTCATATATATATATATATGAGGAGGGTTCAAACGACACCGGTGTAACTTTTATTAAGTGTTACACCGCTCAATAACTTTATATTAAATGTGAATTTTGTAAATCTAACCGTTAGATGGAAAGTTCATATCTCTTAGATCATATATGTCAAATTTTGTTAAAATTGAACAACAACTTGAAGGTAATCAAAGTGTTCATATTTTAGTATATTTTGAAATGTATATATTACGTCAATTTTATTTTATGAGAATGAAGTATCAAATCATCTTATATATATATATATATATAGAGGAGGGTTCAAACGACACCAGTGTAACTTTAACTAAGTGTTACACCGCTCAATAACTTTATATTAAATGTGAATTTTGTAAATCCAACCGTTAGATTGAAAGTTCATATCTCTTAGATCATATATACCAAATTTTACATTAATCTAAGATGATTTGATACTTCATTCTCATAAAATAAAATTGACGTAATATATACATTTGAAAATATACTAAAATATGAACATTTTGATTACCTTCAAGTTGTTATTCAATTTTAACAAAATTTGGTATATATGATCTAAGTTATTGAGCGGTGTAACACTTAGTAAAAGTTACACCGGTGTCGTTTGACACCGGTGTAACTTTTACTAAGTGTTACACCGCTCAATAACTTTATATTAAATATGAATTTTGAAAATCCAACCGTTAGATTGGAAGTTCATATCTCTTAGATCATATATATTAAATTTTATATTAATCTAAGATGATTTGATACTTCATTCTCGTAAAACAAAATTGACGGAATATATATATTTCAATATATACTAAAATATTAACACTTTGATTACCTTGAAGTTGTTGTTCAAATTTAACAATATTTGATATATATGATCTAAGAGATATGAACTTTCAATCTAACGGTTGAATTTTCAAAATTCATATTTAATATAAAGTTATTGAGCGGTGTAACACTTAGTAAAAGTTACACCGGTGTCATTTGAACCCTCCTCATATATATATATATATATATATATAAAAACTGTAACAATAACTGCTAGGTACGTAGCTCATATCATTCAATAACTTCTCATTTTCTTGATGTGTTTTTTGATCCTCTATTGATGGTAGGTCAGATTAAAGTTTTATCTTCCAATTAACAAAGTGGTTTAAAATTTGTATTTTTTAACTGGGAATTGATATATGATTTCTGACTTGAGTATAATGTTTTGATAAAAGTATTATTTAACATTTATTGGATTTTTTTTTTTGTTGTAAAAATAAGGTATACTTCTTTATTAAAATTAAAATAAAATCCGAATTTTACCTTCTATATGATAATCGATTGTTTTTTTTTTTTTTTAACTGGTGCATGCATTAATCCAAGAGGATGCATTGCTCAATGTTTACTTGTGTGACTAAAAACATTGTAAATGGTTTCTCTTACACTGTTTAATTTATTTGTCTTTAAAAAAAATAAGAAAAGAAAGCTTCTTCCACCGCCCTCATATATATATAAAAGGATGAATATGTTTACTTCAAGAATAAATTTATTTAAATTTATTTTATTTAATAATTTATATTTTATATCAAATTTCAACAATCCAACAATTGAATTTAAAATTCTTAATATATAAATTAAGTTTACAAATTTTTTAAAAATTTAAAAATTATTTAATACTTCATTTTATGAATTATTTAATATTTTATTGAATTAATAAAATAAAATATGAAATAACTTTAATTTTTAAAAAATTTATAAACTTAATTTATGTATTAAAAATTTTTAAATTTAATAATTAGATCATTGAAATTTAATAAAAAATATGAATTATTAAATAGAATAAATTTAAGTAAATTTTATTATTGAAGTAATCAGATTTCTCTTATATATAACATGATATCAGATAGCATCAACCATTTTTCATATGCTTTATTCTAAATATATACTGCAACAAACCTTGATAGCGTATTGTTGTAATTTAATATACAAACGTTGAATGGAAAATAAATTATCAATATTTGAGCAAGAAAGATGAAAAATGAGATTCGTTTCCAAAAGTCAAGGCATTATTAAGCAACATTATTAAAATCTGCAAAATGGAAGTACCTCGTTAATCTGCTGGTGGCATGTTGAATTTTCTGGAAATATAGATCGGAGTACCCTTTCCTTGTCCTCTATATATTCATTAAAGGAAGCCTGAAAAATAAAATTATAATAATTAAAACTAACTTTAAATACATACATGCACAACATAATAACATTTTGAATCTGTTTGAGTAAATTTTTCCAATAATACTTCTAAGAGAAAAAATAAAATAAAATAAAATATTTCATATATACTAATTTGTAAAACCTCTTTTTCATTAGCTTTTTAAAAATGATTTTAACAAGAAATTTATCTAAACACACTTAGAGAGAAAGCATAAAGAAAGTAGGGCACATATACATACATACCCAAGGCAACTCATGAAGGGGAACACTACCACTGCTTTTGTAATTAAAGGAGGAAGATCTATTCATAATTTTCTTGCACCCCAAACGGTTCCTTGAACCAGATTCACGATCACGATGGTGCAACTTGTGCTTCTTTGGTGGCATGAAATGGATCCGAGACAAGTAGGGTTGGCATGGATTTAGGAGAATGCTTGCCATGCTCTTGTGATTGTCTTTAGTTGCACAACTTTTCTTGTTTGAAAAAGATGCCAAGTGAATTGTTATATAAAAAAAATTCCTATGGAGGTTATCCCATGATAGGGTTTTGCTATATATAATATGAAAACAACTTTGCCTACCAAGTTTTAGGAACTTAACATGATTATAAAATGAAACACTTTTTGTGTGCATACCATGGTAAGAGACACAAAGAAGAAAGACAGAGAAGAGAGAAATACATGTGATAAGTGATATAATGCTATGAGAATAAGTGTGTATCCTCTCCGGTATCATTAACTTTGAATATGAGAAAGAAGTCAAATATTAAAAACAATCGTACCTTTTTTTTTTTTTTTTCTTCTCTTAGTAGAAATTTCCAACAATAAGAGAGAGGTAAAGAAAAATGAGAAATGTTAAGAGAGATTTTAGCAATTGTGTCCAAGATTTACTCTTTCACAATAGAGTAGATAGTGCATATCTACTCTCATCCAGTCACATACATAAATTTATGTACGGTAAATTTATTTATTTATTTTTTATAACAATTATCTTAAAAATTATAATGACCTAATTTTTAATTAGTCAATAATATAAAATGTTTTATGTTGAGAATGCAAAAAAAATTAACTATTTATAACATTGATCGAGTAATAAATTTAAAATAACAAATAAGGAAAAATCTTGAAGGAAATCACATATATAGTGTGATACAATTTTTGTGAACAATAAAGTCACACATATATGACTTTTTTAATCTGCAGACAAATTTTTTTTATTAACAAGGTGAAGGGGTATTATAAACTCATATACAAAAAGAAAGTTATTATACCGTAACATTCTTGGTTAAAACTAAGTTAAAGAAAGTTATTATCACTAGTGCAAAAATTAGATTTAAAATTGGAGTTTTAAGATCGGTTATAGGATAACTGATCTTAAAAGTGACACGGTGGTAATTTTGTAAATAATATGAACACTTTTAAGATCGGTTAAAATTTAACCGATCTTAAAAGTACTTTTAAGATCGGTTATTTTATGACCGATCTTAAAAGGTATGTCTGACACAACTTTTAAGATCGGTTACAAAAGAACCGATCTTAAAAGTTGTATCAAACGTCACTTTTAAGATCGGTTCTTAACTAACCGATCTTAAAAGTACTACTTTTAAAATCGGTTATTTAAGAACCGATTTTAAAAGTAACACTTTTAAAGAACCGATTTTGTATGTAGTATACAAAATCGGTTCATAAATAACCGGTTTTAAAAGTATCGTCAGAAACCTTTTATATTTCCCTACATTTCTCATTCTCTTTAATTTTTCCCTCCATTCATTTTTTTACACTCTTGCGCTCTCAATTTCTAAAGTCTCTAATAAGGTAAATTTCGTTGTCATTTTCGTTTTCGTCTTCTCATGTTCTTCTTGCGTCTCTTTTCATTTTCTAATGCTCTTCTTTTGTCTCTATTTTCGTTGTAGGTTCATTTTGGGCAAACTACGAAATTGGAACGGGCTGTTCTGCATGGAGAACGGGTCGTTCTCCTTGCAGAACGGGCCGTTCTACAAGGAGAACGCCCCGTTCTGCAAGGAGAACGCCCCGTACTCGTTTTTAAAAATTTGGAACGGCCCGTTCCAATTTAATTTTTTTTTTCGCATCCCGGACTTTTAAGATCGGTTATAAAATAATCGATCTTAAAAGTTAACTTTTAAAATCGGTTAAATAACCGATTTTAAAAGTCTAACTTTCAAAATCGGCTCTTTTAAAATCGGTTACGGAACCGATTTTAAAAGTTAAAAATAACCAATTTTTAAAGCCTTTTTTCCACTAGTGTATACTACAACATTCTTGGTTAAAACTAATTTGAATATATCTAGAGACAAATTACACTTTCTAACCAAGATGTTCTAAACATATAGAAATAGAGGAGAAAGCACCCCTAAACTACATTTTAACAAGTCTATGATTGTAGTAGAATTTGAGACACAAAATATAAGACCACCCCACACTTCATTATAGTCAACTTGACAGAGAAACAGTCAACCCTCCACATTAATATCCACAACTAATACACTACTCACTCTATTTAACCAGCAAAATGCAGCACCCTCTAGCAAAATAATAGAGCACAAAATAATTGGCACTAGAAATCAATTCTTGCCTAACCGTAAAATGTAGGTTAACTTAAGTTAACTCTAACTACCTAGCCTAATTATTACAACTATTAAACTAATGATTACTTTTAACAAGTTGTTGAGATGTCACTATCAAAGTCATGTGACTTAATTTGTAACTTGGATGGCAAGCTTGACTTGATTTGAACGTCCAAACCACTTGCATAAGCAAGTGGACGTCCAATTCACATGGGCCAAAAGAATTTTGGATCATCCACGTCCAAATAAGTCTAAAAAGACATAGCTAGTTACATCGTCCCTAATCTACTAATTACACCCTTAAGTAAAAATTATACAAGAACAAAATTACCTATATTACTTGGTTCAAAATACAAGGACAAAAATATCCTAATATAATCACTACTAAAATTAATTCCAAGTAAACAATGTTTAACAACAATAGGAGCCCTCTATGATAGGGTAGGCTTCGAAGGTATGATACCTTACAAAATAATGGTAAGTGCCCTACAATTCTTCAAACTAACTTTATCAACCTTCACCCTTCTTGGTCTTATCTCTTCTAAAGGGATCCTGGAAAGTAAGTTTCCATCATCCCCTCCATCTTCAACAAGATTCTTCCACATAAACAACACCACCTACAAGAAAAACAAGAGACCAAGCATTGGAGATGATATATTCAAATATTATGTGTGGTAAGTGCACCCTATGAGGAATTCCTTCTATAGTCCTAACAAGGTTCCCTAAACTAGGAAAGATATACTCTCTAAGGATAAGGATATGATCCTCACTATAGTGTAGTCTATATGTAAAACTAAATCTTAAAAATGTAAAGGTACTAAAATTATAGCAAACTAAGGATGTACTCCTACAAACTATAAGGTATCTTGCTTGAGGCACCATATGTAATAACCTAGGCATCTACAAGAAAATAAAGTGAACATAACAAGAAAACTACCTTGATAACCCTTGATCATATTATTTGTTAGATACAAAATAGAAGAAGGTGTAAAGAAGAGTTTATAAGACTCATATGATCTAATTTTGTCTTGAAGGGAAGTAGTCAAGTTAAGTTCAAACAAGTTTGAACATCCCTTAAGATCAAAAACAAAAAATAAGACACCATGAGATGCATCCAATAAATTATATAAACCAAAGGTTGGATGGTTTATTAGAACATCTAAAATAGAAAGAGTTCTAAATAGACAACGATTTTCTAATTCAGACACCAAACCAAATTAGTAGCATAGGAAGTAAAACTATGTGAAGTCCATTTTTTTTTCACTAGACTAAGAACTTGAGATCCTTTCTTTTCAAAAGTATTTTGTTTTTGTATCTTAAGTTCTAAATCCATGGTAGTATTAGAAAAAGATCTAAAATCAATGTGAAGAAAAAAGTCTTTTTGCAATCATTTTTAATAGAAAAGTGACTTTTCTTTATTTGAAGATTTTTGGAGAAAACATTATCCTCCTTGCTCTTCTCTAAGAGTAGTGTCTTCTTTTCTGTTTCTTTTTTTTTTTAATTTTTTTGAGTCGATCCTCTAAGGCTTGTGAAGGTAGTAAAGGAGTCAACACAAATTTCTTTCCCATATGAGTGAGACTTATTTTGTTAGTAAGGCCATCATGGATAGCCTTCCCATCATATTACCAATGTCTTCCAAGTAATACACGACTTGCCTCCATTGATATGATTTCACCTAAAACTTCAGCTTTATACTTCTCGATGAAGAAAGAAATGTTTACTTGTTCCTTAACTTCTAATGGTCCATCCTCATTTAACCATTATAATTTATAAGCTTTAGAATGGGTGATAGGAGTCAAGTTAAGCTTGTCAATCAACCTTGAGCTACAAAAAATATTGTATGAACCACTATCCACAATGAGAGAACATGTTTTTTCCAAAATTTTACATCTAGAATGAAATAGGTTCTCTCTTTGGGTTCAATCTTGCTCATGGGGTTGGTTAGAAAGTAACCTTCTAGAAACCAATAAGTCTCTTCACGTGGAGAGATTTCTTCACTAGAGTTTATGACTTCTTCCTCACTCGAAGATGAAGAAGAACTGGTACTATCACTATTATGAATATCATTACCCCTCAAAATTATAGTTTTCTTAATAAGGTATTGGTAGGCTATGTGTCATTTCCCCAGATAGACATTTTAAACATTTGACATGACTTGTCTTAATTAGACTCCTTTGAAAGATTCTCTTTTGGTTTTTCTTTTTCTTTTTGTTTTACTAGATACATATCTGCCTTAGATTGAGAGGAATACTCCTTCTTCTTAAAGTCCTTTCTAGGGTATAAGGTGGTAATTCTTTCCTAAGACTAGGCTTCCTCTTTAGTTATTGTTCTACCTTCACATAAAGTTAAAGGTAGCCTTGGGAACTCTTTTCTCCTCACTCACATTGTGGCAAGTGAAGAGTTGTTCCACCTTTATCTACTAATCTATATAATCTTCTACATTATCTTTACCATGGGAGGGAGGAAGGTCCACTCTAGGTTCTCTATGAGAGCGTTGTTCTTGCCTAGGCCTATATTGCCAAGGCAGTCTTTGATAATAGTCATAATCATGATAACTACTATAAAACCCTTCACTTGAAGTGCTATGGGTATGTGTATGTCAGCTTTTAAGCTTAGAAGTTCCTTCTAGATGTTTGCCTCTAGAAGGCTTGGAAGGCCCTTCACCATCATGGTTTCTAGGTTTGGAAGGTCTAACATCATCATAACCTTTGGGCTTGCTAGTTTCACCCCCACCACTAGCCTGTTTAGTAACCTTCTAATGAGTTCATTAGTTTCTTCATTCTTTTTTTCATCTTCCTCCTCTGTTCTCCTAATATACTCTTTTAACTCCCTAAGTTATTCCTTAGTACTTTTCCTGCTACTATGGGAATTTTGACTAGGAACACTACTATGATGAGAATAACGATCACTCATTTTTGTTCTAGAAAGTTTTTCATAAAGATTTGAAAGTATTTCACAAAAATGGAGTGATAAAATATTTTCACAAAGGAAAGTTCAAGTGTGTGTGTGTGCACAAAATCCCTAGTAGGCAAGAATACATACTTCTAAACAAAAATGCTCCTAAACAAGTATACTAACAAAAAGCAAATAAAGGAAAATAATTAAAACATATACTAGTCACTTTTTCGTAGGGTGAAAGTCTAAGTGACACTTAAAGCCCCTTAGAACACTTTCACAAGTACTAAATAAACTATAAAAACTAGTAAACTAGACGTGTCCCTAGTGGAAGCCTAAGTGACACTTGAGCCCCTTAGGATACTTCCACAAGCACTAACTTTAGTATATTTACTAAGAAAACTAAGAAGAGATAGAAGAACACTAAAGGCTTTCCAAGACATTCTTAAAGGTCAAATAAAAGCTTAAGAAAATAAGGAAATAAAAAAGAGATTAAACAACAATGAAACATGTAACACTCCTCAAATTTGACATCTTAGTTACTCAACTCCATGACACTTCACATGATGAAACTTCACACAACTCCTCATTGGTTAAAACCTTTTGTGGATAGTCTTTTCTGATATGCCCATCCGCTTTTAGGATCAACGACTGACCCCACAAACCAACATAAGACTTTTCAACGTGTTTTATCCTCATTCACACCCACTTTCTAGGAAACATTCTAGAAGGTCACCTATCCCTAAATTACTCCAAGTCAAGCATGCTTAATTATGAGGTTCTTATGTGATGACTTACTGAAAACAAGATGCATCTTGTTGGTATTGATAGTATAAGTTAATTCCTTTAAGTTATCCTTAACTATACAATCTCATACTTGTACAATCTCCAGATCCTTCCCATTTTGGTGTGTTCAGGTTGTTACAAAATACATATGAAATACAAATAAAATAATTAGAAATGAATTTATAGATAAATTTGGTGACAGATTGGCTTCCAAGGGAAAAATTTTGTCTCTAATTTTGTTGCTAGTTTCCTTCCTTCAAATTTTTTCCTACAAAATAAACATCCAAGTTAGCCTCACTAAGGTGTTTCTCTCAATTTTGGAGGTGCCTTAATCTCTCCAAGTTGTTTCCCCCTTTGAATTTGTTCTAGTATGTCTCAAATTATCCAAATCTTTCAAGTGATAAGTCCTTGAAAGTGTACTTACACCACAAGAATGCAACACACCAAGAGAGACAAGAAACCAACAATCAAAAACTAAAACGCACAATTAATAAAGGATAAACTCAAGTGGAAAGAGATGTGACAAACTCAAAGAATATTAAAAGACATAAAGAAAGAAAAATAAAGGACAATTTCAACATTAACTTTCAAATGAAAAGTCCTAAAAATGATTCTAGAGTTGATTATAAAATGAAACAAAAATTTGTCCAATTAATTTGAAAAACTAAAATGTTTGTCTAGCCACTAAAAATAAAGAATAAAGACAAGAAATAAGTTCCAAAAATACAAGGCTAAGTGCTCTAAAACTTGTTTTGTTTTTCTCACTTTTTCACAAACTTTTTGTATACTTTTTCTTTTTCTTTGGTTGGCTTCTTAGCTCTTTCTTTCTATTTTTTTTATTTAAAAAACACAGAATGTGAGCACTAAAAATAGAGGCCAAAGCTAGGAAAAAATGGCTTAGTAGTGGTGGAGAAAAAGCTATAGAAAATCTAAGTGTACTATAAAAGTTTTAAGGACACTTAAAGCTAGTTTTGGTTCCAATTTTTTCTTGGTTTTGTATACTTTTTTTTGTTATTTATTTCACACTTTTAAATCAGGTTTTAATGTCCAATTGAAGTACAAAAGATTCAAGAAATTTTTGGCCTTAAATTTCTAAGTAAGAATTAGCAAGTGAAGTTCACAAAACTAACACTAGAATAGGTTAGATCTAATAACATGCATAAGATTTATATAAGAAGCACTTCTAAGATTTATATAAGGTGCAACTAGAAATGTTTATGACTCTAAAATAGAGAGTAATGTTTCAGAAGTTCAAAAGAAAAAAAGCACACAATGGAAGTAATGACATATGAGGACTAAATAAGACAACTAGATAAAACTACATGGAATAGAAAATTAAAAAAACACCTAATCATACACTTTTATTTTAGATTTTTTTTACTGAAAATTAATAGATTCAATCAATATATAAGCAAGACTTAAAAAAGAAAAAACTAATTCAAAGAATACCTAAAGCACACGATGAATATTGATTCATATGAATAGATGCATGAATCAAAAACTACTAGACAAAGTGAATTTCTCTATAGATCTATATATCTAACACAAGAACTAACCCATACAAAATACAACCAAGGAGAAAACTTATGGACCAAAAAAAATACTCAAAAGAAGCTATGGAAAGATTGTATTAAGAAGACCCAACTCTTGATACCAAATGATGGAAACTTTAGGAGAGGTAATGATGGAGAAGGTTAGGAGGAGTGAATGTTGTTCTTCTCCTTAGCTCTCCTTATGCACGGATCTCCTTCAAGGAAATGGAAACCAACGAAATGAGCACTTGATGGAGGATGATTCTCGGTTGGAATAGGCTTAAGCCTTGGATGGAAGCATCCAAGCTTAAGGAGCAAAGGATTCCTCACTTCAAAGAGAAGGAAAAGATGAACTCTCCTATGGCTTTTGATGTGAGAAATTTCGGTGACTCTCAAGAGAAAATTGGGCTGAATAAGCTCTCCAATTTTATTAATCTAAAAAGTGAATACAAAGAGTGGAAGAATCACTTAAGTAGGGTTCCAAGTGTGCAACTTTGGGCGCCTAAATCCAAGGCTACATGTGGCGCCCAAAATTTGAATTCAAACTTGAAATTTGAATTCAAATTTTGGCTCCCATGTGCTAGTCCGAAAATTTAGGTGCCTAGATGCATTTAGGTTTGATTTGAGAGTTATTTAGGGTTAATTTGAGTGGCACATGTTCAGCCACCCATGTTGCTAAACATGTGACTCAAATGTAACTTAAATGACTTCCAAATTAAACCTAGTTTAACCTAATTTACCTATTTAAGTAATTCTTGTATATTCCTAATCTAATGACCTAAATACAATGGTCAAACAAATACAATGGAAAGGAAAAATTACAAGAATGAAAATGAGCCCAATATTGGGTACCAAAAGCCCAAAGGCCCATGAAGCCCAAAACTAGGCCCAACAAGCCTAAAACCTAAAATGCTACTCTATGTGGTCCAAAATACAAGACCAAAATATATGATACCTATACTAACATGATGTATACAAAACACATGAAAATAGCTATAACAAAATATGGCCCATGAAAAGTTCAACTTGGGCCTTCCCAGGCCCATCAGGCCCATTGGGCCCTGACTGGCCCAAACCTTCATGTCTAGCCAACTCCTCTTGGCTCCTTCAATATGTCACCTCTTGCCTTCCTAGGCATGATTCCATCTTCCCCTCCATCTTGAAAAGGATTTGTCCTCAAATCACGAGGATGCATGGAATAAGAATCATCACCTACATACACAACAAACCATGTATAAGAGGTGACATGTTTATGATGAGAAAATGGATTATGGATCCTAAGAGGAGTCCTTATATCTAGCCTAAGAAAAAATAAACTATCAAAATTAGACTCCCTAAAAGTAGAAATAGGCTCCTCTCCTAAGCATAACCTAGAAGTAAAACCTAAGAATGTAATAACACTATGACTAAGACAATGAAAAGAATGATTTTTAAACACTACAATATCTTGCCTAAAATACCCTAAATGGTAGCCTAGGCTTTTCCTAAAATATAAAGAAAAGAATACTAGAAAACGTCCTAAATAATTTTGAATCATATTGTTTGGTAGATAAAATGTCTTGAAAAATCTTGAAAACTCATATAAACTATTTTTGTCTTGTAGGGAAGGGTGCAAATTAAGTTCAAATAAAGATGAACTTCCCATAAGATCAAAAATAGAATATGAAATATGACAAGATGTATCTATCAAACAATATATTCCAAAATTTGGGTGCTTTATTAGAACAACTATGGTAGAAGGATTCCTAAAGAGAGGAAGGCTATCTTCCTTGGGCACCTCCAAGGAAGTAGCACAAGAAGTGGAACTAAATGTAGTCCACTCCTTCTTCACTATATCTTGAAGTTGAGATTCATTTTTCTTTAGAATGATTTGTTCTTGAATCTCTACTTCATGACTAGTGGTAAGATTAGGGTAAGAGTTAAGGTCTTTATTTATGAAGAGAGTATTTTGTAAATGATTTTTAGTGGTAGAACAACTCTCTTCACTCACAAGTCCTTTAGAGGAATTATTTTCCTCCTTACTATTCCCTAAGAGCAATGCCTTTTTTCTTTCTTTTTCTCTTGTTTTTCTCAATTTTTCTTTTGCTAAAATTTTTTCTCTCTTTTGTTTAATAATGTGAATTTCTTCCTCTAAAATTGCAAGTTGTGCTTTTTTTTCAAGTTTTTCTTTTTCTTTTTTTAAAGCTTCTTGCTTTGTCCAAGGTGTTAGTGATTTAAGCCTTTGAGTAGAATGTGAAAAACCTTTTGGAGAGCTTGAATCACTACCACTTGAGGAATATTTTCTCATGATTAAACAAAATAATTTTTTTTTTATATGCTATGCAAAAAGTTATAAAATGTTTTTGGTATTTTCTAGGAATGAAAATAGCACTTGGAAGTCTAAGTGTACAAGTTGCACTATCAAGGGAGGTGAGCTACAAAGATCCACTTAATAACCAAGCCTTTTCAAGTGGAAATCACTAAACTCCTTTGTGGTATTTTCAATTCCCCAAAACTTTTCACAAAAATTTTGTATGCTTTTTCACAATTGGTTTATTTTGAAAGCTAAGCTAAACGTGAACAATTAAGAACTACATAATTCTAGACGTTTCAAGGCAGCAAAATAAAGCAATTAGAAGACAAAGAACTTAAAGGAAGCAAGATAAGTAACTAGTCGGGTTCCCTAAGTGGAAGCTTGAAACATATGAAATTTCCAAGCCACTTCCACTAGCACTACACGTGAGGATGCTAACAAGGATTTAGATATACCTGACCAGCTTCTTAATACTCCCTCCAAGCTTTACAAATTGGTTTAAAATACAAAAGATTTGGCAAGAATGTAAACTAGTCTAGGAAAGCAATAAAGTGGTGGCTTTAGCAACCAACTAGTGACGGATTGTTGTGCAAATTTTCCAACACTTAATCAAGTGTTTAATCCGCCACTAATCCTTCAATATGATGCTACTGGACCTGCAAAAGAAACACAACAAAGAGGTTAATGGTGGCTGCCTCACAAGGTGAAAGGAAGGGTCACTCAAGTGAAGGAAGTTTAGGAGAAGTTTTGGTCACTAAATTAGGTCAAATTTTTAGATCTTAGTGTCCAAACTTTTCCTACTCTTTGTTGAGAAATGCTTGATCCTTGAGCAAGGATTTGAGGCCACTTCCAGCACAGGGAAATTATTGAAAGAAAACTAGACAAGCAATAGAAGCACAATTTGAAAAGCTTATACCAAAAGTTAAGAGTAATATGTATATATGACAAGACTCAAAGAGGTCAACAAGTAAAACTGGAAAATAAGACTCCAAATAAAGCTAGCACTCAGTTAGGAATGTTCCTAGATAGGTACTAGAGTAGATGAACAAAACAAAAAAAATTTGAAAGCAATTGGATAAGTATAGCAAAAGTAGTAGTCAAAACAATAACAAGGAATCAAGTGAATTTTCTCCAAAAACACCTCACGGCTTTTGCATTTTAAAATGTCTTATATATTTTTTTTTAATTCTTTCTTTTTCTAGTCTCAAATTAAGACTCCAGAGAAGGTGTTTGCCTTTTGTTTCAAATTTTTCTATGATTCCAAGCTATAGAAACCGAGACTACAAGTTAGCCAAAAATTAGGTCAAAATTCAAGTAAATTTGAGAAACTAGTGCACTAGTCTTTAGGTTTTGGTTTGGATTCCTTTTGAACTCTTTTTCTTTTGAACTTTAGGTCTTTAGGCTCTGTTTTAAACTCTGTTTTCCAGCCTCTTAACTCACTTTTTTTTAAAAATTTGAATCCACAAAATTAGTGCACTAGAAGTAGGATTACACTTGAAATTTTGAGTCAAATTTTTTTTATAAGATTTTCAATGGAATGTGAATTGAAAACTTAAGAACACAAAGGAAACCTAACTCTAAGGAAACTTGCTAGGACTAATAGCAAATCATGAACACAATAAGGTAAAAGAAAAAGCACATATAGGTAGGCACATTAGAAGTATGACCGAATCAAAAAAATGATGAACAATGTACTAAAAAACAATTAGGTCAACATGCTATTCAAGGAATTTGCAACATATAAAGACTAAACACAAACTTCTAAGACAAAACATAGATTCAAAACCAAAATCTAAATACAATGCATGAGGTCCAATCACGGACACATACAAGGAATGGAGAGACTCAAAATAAACTCAAAATAAGCACAAGCAAATAGTTCCTAAAACATTGATTGTGGAAGAAAATCAAGAACAATCAGCAATGGATCTATGGAACAAATTTGATTCAAAACACTTAGATCCGAATAGAAACTCAAAGAAGACAAGAAGAACACAATGAACAACACAAATTCGGACACAAAAAGATGAAGCACTTATCTCCTTGAAGAACCTTGCTCTTGATACCAAAATTGATGGAGAAGGTTAGGAGGAGTGAATGTTGTTCTTCTCCTTAGCTCTCCTTATGCACGGATCTCCTTCAAGGAAATGGAAACCAACGAAATGAGCACTTGATGGAGGATGATTCTCGGTTGGAATAGGCTTAAGCCTTGGATGGAAGCATCCAAGCTTAAGGAGCAAAGGATTCCTCACTTCAAAGAGAAGGAAAAGATGAACTCTCCTATGGCTTTGGATGTGAGAAATTTCGGTGACTCTCAAGAGAAAATTGGGCTGAATAAGCTCTCCAATTTTATTAATCTCAAAAGTGAATACAAAGAGTGGAAGAATCACTTAAGTAGGGTTCCAAGTGTGCAACTTTGGGCGCCTAAATCCAAGGCTACATGTGGCGCCCAAAATTTGAATTCAAACTTGAAATTTGAATTCAAATTTTGGTTCCCATGTGCTAGTCCGAAAATTTAGGTGCCTAGATGCATTTAGGTTTGATTTGAGAGTTATTTAGGGTTAATTTGAGTGGCACATGTTCAGCCACCCATGTTGCTAAACATGTGACTCAAATGTAACTTAAATGACTTCCAAATTAAACCTAGTTTAACCTAATTTACCTATTTAAGTAATTCTTGTATATTCCTAATCTAATGACCTAAATACAATGGTCAAACAAATACAATGGAAAGGAAAAATCACAAGAATGAAAATGAGCCCAATATTGGGTACCAAAAGCCCAAAGGCCCATGAAGCCCAAAACTAGGCCCAACAAGCCTAAAACCTAAAATGCTACTCTATGTGGTCCAAAATACAAGACCAAAATATATGATACCTATACTAACATGATGTATACAAAACACATGAAAATAGCTATAACAAAATATGGCCCATGAAAAGTTCAACTTGGGCCTTCCCAGGCCCATCAGGCCTATTGGGCCCTGACTGGCCCAAACCTTCATGTCTAGCCAACTCCTCTTGGCTCCTTCAATATGTCACCTCTTGCCTTCCTAGGCATGATTCCATCAGGTAAGATTGATGTAGCTTCTTTTTCAAGCTTCTAGGACGGATCTTTCACTTCTTGAACTCCTTCAACCTCCTTCAATGACTTTTATTGGTGTTATAAGTTATTTCTAATACACAAGAGAAGATAGGATCTCCCTTAGGTGAGACCACACTATTGAAGAGTGATAAGTATCTTCAATTTCTCACCACACTCAAGAGAGTATAAGAGAAAAGGAAGATATTCAAAGAGAGAAACATGATTTGAGAGAAAGAATTTGAGAAAAAATTTCATCCAATTCTAATAATACTCAAAACTAGTACAAAATGGGTCAAAACTACAATATATAGAGTTTAGTTGGCTTATAGTGCAAGCTAGACTAACCATGGTTAAGTGGCCATGGTTAGATATATTATACTTAAGCTAACCAACTATAGTTAAATTTCTAGAAGTCTTGTTAATTGTCTAGAAGCTTATGGAGCAACCTAAGCTAATCCTAGTTTAAGAATAACCTAGATTAGCTTAAGTTAACTCTAACTACTTAGCCTAATCATTACAATTACTAAACTAATGATTACTTTTAGCAAGTTGAGATGTCACTATTAAGACCATGTGACTTAATTTGTAACTTGGATGGCAAGCTCGAGTTGGTTTGAACGTTCAAACCACTTGCATAAGCAAGTGGACGTCTAATCCAAATAAGCCAAAAGAAGTTTGGGTCATCCAAACCCCAATAAGTCTAACAAGACTTAGCTAGTTACACCTCCCCTAATCTACTAATAACACCTTTAAGTAAAACATTATAAGGACAAAATTACCTACACTACTTGACTCAAAATACAAGGCCAGAAATATCTTAATACAATCACTACTAAAATGAACTACAAGTAAAAATGCATAACAATCATAGCAGCCCTCTAAGGTAGGGTATGCCTCTAATGATAGGGTATCCTATAAAATAATGGTAAGTGCCCTACAATTCTTCAAACCAACTTTATCTGTGACACCCTTCTACCCCAACATTAATATACAACAAATGTAATAAAAAAAAATTTTCTTTCTTTTTGAGTAAATAAAATCTTTCATAGTTGACAAATGTCTCAAATATCACAAGGTAGAAGATTCACATTCATAACTCATAAATCATAATTCCAATGTCTTATTGACTCAACATTTAACTTATTACATAATTTTATTTAGTACATCATGTCATTATTTTACATATTCTCATAGTCATAACTTGTCTCAATAGTCCATTCTTAGGTCTCATGTCATTTGTCCATATTTCACAAGGTCATGTCATCAATACTCCTCATAAGGTCCGCACATGAATTCACAGAGAACATTCTTTTCCATATTAAAACTTAATTTATTTTTAGCATTAATGACATAATCATTTATTATTTCCATCAAGGAATAAAGTAGAGCAAATAGAAAATCAGACAGAACAACGGCAAAGGATTGGGATTACTTAATCATTTATTATTTCCAACAAGAAATAAAGTAGAGCAAATAGAAAATCATACAGAACAACGGCAAGGGATTGGGGGCCAATCCGACAAACAAACTATCCAACAATTATCCCCACACCCCCGAGCGAGGTTTCTCACTCCCCCCTTACCTGGATAAGCAGGAGCTGGAACTTGGGCAGGGCCTCCTCCTCTGGATTCTCTCTTTCTTCCCTCTCTTTCTTTCTTTCTTTCTTTTTCTCTCTCTCTCTCCTCTTTCTCTCTCTAAGATTTCACCTTCTCACTCAGTATAAAATTTTTCACCCCTCAGCCTCCTATTTATAGGCAAACTGGTGTACCCGGAACGGCCCGTATTGAATTCGGAACGGCACGTTCCGGATCCTTCGAATCTGTGCAAAATTTTCAACTGGAATGGCCCGTTCCAAAATCAGAACGGCCCGTTTCAAAAAGCAGAATGACCCGTTTCAAAAAGCAGAACGGCCCGTTTTGAAGTTCACGTTAACACTGATTGACCATAGTTGGAACGACCCGTTCCCAACTAAGGTCTTTAGGCAATTTTAGAATTTCGGAACGGCCCGTTTCCCTTTGGGAACGATCCGTTCTGGAAAAACCCACAGAGGCATTTTTTCTTCTTTGGAACGGCCCGTTCTACTGCTACAAAAGTAACTTATTTTCTTCGTTTGGAACGGCCCGTTCCACTTTTTGGAACAACCCGTTCCAGGGTAAAAAAATAGAATTTTTATAAAAATTTTCGTAAATAATTTTAAATTAATACAAACCTCTATAAAACCCCTTTAATTAACAAAAATAACTATATAAAAATAATTAATAATCAAGTAGCAAATTCGGGGTGTTACATTATCAACCTTCATTCTTCTTGGCCTTATCTCTTATCTCTTCCAAAGAGATTCTTGGGAAGTAGGTTTCACTAGTACAAAAGGGATAATTTACATTGGTTATTTTAAATTTTTTACGTCAGAAACAGGTTCGACATTAATGCGGGAGACTTAAATTTATGTCGGCTATCACAACTGATGTAAATTTACGTGGGACATAGCCAAGACCTAACGTAAAAAAAAAAGTTGTAAAACAAAAAAAAACACTAAAATATTTACGTCGGACTATACCATGTTCGACGTAAATGTATGCATTTTTTTTTAAAATTTGTATTACTTTTTGATACACCCAAAACCTGCATACAGTCCAAAATACAAAATCTAACCTAGGTAGTCCAGAATACAAATTCAAATATAATTTATATTTCAAAATTGAATCATAAAATGAAAATAATATATAAATCTTAAAAAGCATAAATAAGACAATGTAAATCCTATTATCCTAAAAAAGCTATAGAACATAAGTTTGTCAATGCTATCAAACTAGAAACATAATATCCAACTAACTAAACTTAGAAATCTAACTATTATATACTTTGAAAAAAAAAAGTTGTCCATTGTTCTCTTATCTTGATGATTTCATCTTCGAGCAATGAAGATGGATCTTGAAAGACCTGAAACATTAATTTAAGTGTCATTAATATGCAATGTTAATTATCATAAAGGTAAATATACTTAAATAAATTTTGATATGAATTACCTACCCCCAAGAATCAGTAATACTCGCAAAAACTATGGCTCTCATCCAATACATGATGTAATAGCCACATTCAAACGAGTCTTGTTGCTTATTACAGTAAAATGAGAAACAAATAACAATATTATTTCTAAAGTCGATAAATTCAAATGTTATTGCCTCTATTAAATAATTTGCTAACCTTAGGGAATATGAAGTGAAATGTCTTTGATCTGGCTCTTCCACTTAAAATATTAGTTCCAGACATGATTCTAATTAATTGAAATAAAAATAGATGTTAGCCAATATATATAGTTACAGTTTTAAAACATAATGAAAAATTATAGTTACCCTTGTAATTGGCATTTCATTTCGTGGCTTGATTTTTGATGTAGTGAACAAAACCACACCACGGTGTATTTCTTAGGAATGATTAAAATTAACGGCCAATGGGACCTACATTGTATGACAAACAAATTAGTTATAAAATTACCATGATTAAGAAACCAATTAAAAAACTAACCCTTGAATGTATGGAGCCATTTATATATGTCTTCCTGATTCACTCATCCATGTATGCATATATTATTGGATCTGGACCTGAGTGTTTCCTGATTTTTGGATGGATTGAGGCTCAATAAATCCATATACTTGTGCTTGTGCTTGCTCCACACTCAATTTGTCGATGTACCTAACACAATTCATGCATAGCTAAGGAGGCAAATTGTAAATGACTAACAAAACTGGCCATGAACTGTGTTTACTACTTAAGTTCCCATAAGGATTCATGCCATTTGTAGCTAGACCAATTCTCAAGTTTCTTGACTCTGCACCAAATTCTGAAAATGTTTCATCAATCCTCTTCCATTGCGGAGAATCAGCTGGATGTCGAAGAAATTTGTCACATTTTCTACCATTTTCATGCCATGTGAGGTTTCTTGCATCCTCTTTAATGGCAAGCAATCTTTTAAACCTAGGTATTATTGGCAAATACCATAAGACCTTAGCAGGGGGACCCTCTATTTCTTCCTCACCACTACTTCCATCAATTTTCTTTTTGAACCGCGATAATCCACATGTCGAACACACTTTCAATGTAGCAAAATCATTTGTATACAATACGCAATCATTAGGGTAGACGTGTATCTTCTTATACTCCAAACCCATTGGACATAGTATCTTTTTCGCCTCATAGTTGCGATTAGGTAACATGTTATCTTCTGGAAGCATCTCCTTCAACAACTCCAACAATTCTGTGAAATTTTTATCAGTCCAGCCATTTCTTGCTTTTAAACTAAACAATCTTAAAGTTCCTGATAATCTTGTAAACATACTGCATCCTGGGTATAATTCTTGCTCAAAATCAGACTTTAAGGTATCATACATATGTGCTCTTTCAAAAAAAAATTTCACCAATATCACGTATCATCTCTTCTAAATTATCGTCCATCCCTTCAAAATTTTTAGTTGTTGATACTGTTGGAATGTCTAATATTTCTCCGTGTCATGTCCATATTGTATAACTCTTCACAATACCAAATATAAATAGGTGATCCCGTATTTCCCCAACTTCCTAACGTATCTGATTCAAACAACGAACGCATGGACAATAATATGTCCCTTTGATGGGTTTTCCATTTTCTCTTGCAAATTGCAAGAACTCTTCAACTCTGTTTCTATACTCTTGACTAATACGACATGCATTCATTCAACTTCAGTTCATTATCTATATATTAACAAAAATTAACTATTGACTCAATTATTCATAATTATTCTAACCTAAACTACAACCCTAAAAAATCGATACTAATTTTGGATAAAATCGATAGATACTTCTACTAAAATGATGGTAAAATAAAGGTTAATGCCTAATTTGGTCCCTCATAATAATTAAATTCTCCTTCTTTAATGCATCTAGAACGGCCCGTTCTATAACCAAAATGACCTGTTCTGCATGCAGTTTTTGTTTATTAATTGTTCATCTGGAACGGCCCGTTCTAAACCAGAATGGTCTGTTCCAGATGGACAATTAACAAACAAAAATTGCAAGCAGAACGGGCTGTTCTGGTTGTAGAACGGGCCGTTTCAGCTGCAAAGTGAACAAATTAGCTAATGCAAGTCAGGATTTTTGAAACTAACCTCAAACGCAGGCCCAATGCAAGTCAGAAACTCAAGATGCTAGTGATGAGAAACGTACGTGCTCCAAAAACTCTAAGATATTTTACTCGTTTACAAACACTTAGGCGCGCGCGGGAAGAGCACGAAAGGTTTTGTGCATATAAATACATATTTTACGTCGGACTTGGTAGCGTCCAACGTAAATTTTAAAATCTACGTCGGATGTATATTGTGTCCGACGTAGATTTTAAAATTTACGTTAGATGCTATCAAGTTCGATGTAAAATACTTCACAAAAAATTACAAAAATGTCATCGCATCTTTTTTACGTTGGGTTTTTATATGTCCGACGACAAAGAAGTGACGTAATAGACTAATTTTTCACTAGTGTTTCCATCAAAACATGTCTTTTTATCAAAGATAAGAGAGGTAAATCATAACCTTTAATTATAGATAAAAATAATTAAATTTTAAACTTAAAACTCAACCATATACGCTCGCTACAAATAAGAAACATAAAATTGATAAATTATAAATTTTTTATAAAATCAATTAACATAACTACTTATATTGATTCATGTAATTTATTTAAAAGTATTCTATAATAAATACTAAAGAGAATATTAAACACCATTTATTCATTTCAATAGAAAATTACATATATCAAATACTTAATGGTTATTTAATTATTGATAGGCACTGATTTTAATTAATTATTTAATTGATTACATTTAATTGTATTAATGTCATAAAAGTTAAATCAGCATATCACCCTTAATATATGCGCAAATACTTGTTGATACCATTTTTTTCAATCTTTTATTTAATTATGCTAATAAAAGATATTAATTTGCTACAGACTACCTTAATTACTATATTAAAATTACCAACTAGAGTCGGCCAAATGACAAGGTTGTAATAGCATAAAGAAAGTTAGGTTTGAACCTTGTTGATGCTAATATAATTTTAATGATTAAAAAAATATTGATGTTTTTCTTGTGCGCCATGGATATACATAGTCTGATATTAATTCCTTTTGATGCATAGAGAATAAAGAATACAAGAGTAGATTTGGAGATCATTTAGAAAAATAAATTATTTAAAATCTTATTTAATAAACTCTTATATAATAAAAATTTATATTATAAATTTTTAAAATTCAATAAATTGTTACATTTAGATATACATATTAATAAGTACTAATAAAATTTTAAAGTGATTGGATGTATCATTATTTAAGCATTTATAAGATGTTATCTTATTTTAAAAATTAAAAAAATTACAAATTAAATTTTGACTGAAAATAAAATAAAAAAGACTTCAAATATTTTTAGCCCCTAAAAAATTAGTTGGTTTTGATTTTAATCCCTATAAATTTTTTTCTTTGTTTCTCATCCATCTAAAATTAAAACTAATGTTTTTAGTTCTTAAATTTGTGTGATCCTTTTTAACCATTTTTTATTTAGTAAAAGATTAAGTGAAAATTCTAAGTGTTATAAATGACTATTATTGATATCATGTTAATGTTTGATACCTATAAATTTATGTAAGGATCATTATAGTAATTGTTATTCATCTACCTTAAAATGATTGCTAGAGAGAAAAAATAGTCACTTTAAATTTTATAGAGATGAAAATTAAATAAAAATATTTTGTAGAAATCAAACAAAAATTTATTTATTTTACGCGACCAAAATCAATGTTTACAAATTTTAGAAGGATGAAAAACAAAATAAAAAATAAAAATTACAATGATCAAAATCAATACTGGTACTAAAAACAAATTTAAGATAAATAAAAATATAAAAAGTAACTAAATAATTTTTTTAAAAATAATATTATACATAACAATAATATTAAAAATAATTTTTTTATTAGTCATCATTCACCTAATTTTAGTTTATAAAAAAAGAAAATTATTAATAAAATATGAGAAATCAATTATATATAAAATCATAATTAAAAATTAAGAATCATAAATTTTAATAATTAAAAATCAATTTCATATATTTTATAAAATTATGATTTAAAAAATTATTGAATAAATATTAACAACAAAACTATTTCATAAATCGTATTTTAGAGAAAAAGAATGTTATGAGGTTTTTTTTATTTTTTAATAATAGGAGAATGTGGATTTTATGAGGAAGAGATTAAAAAGAAGGCGAAGAGAAAAAAAAAATAAAGAGGAAAACAAAATTTTAGAGAAACAAACAAACTTTTGAAAGAAGTAATAAGTAACTAATTTTTAGTGAAAAAATGAAAAGAAAAAAAACTATTTAAGTTAGTGACAATATTTGAATTTATGAATTTATCAATAAATTTTCGCATAAATTAAGTAATAAGTTAGAGTTAATCAGCCATACACTAGCACTGTAAAATTTTTTACACTGACAACCAGTCATATATTTTAAATTATATTTTTATATTTTTATTTCATTAATAAGCAAATGATATGATATTATTAAAAGATATGATTGATTGTCAGTATAAAAAAACTTTACACTGGCAATATATAGGTGATTAACTCAATAAGTTATACCAAACAACTTATCAAAATAAATTCAAAGTATCTTATGAGCTATTTATAAGATATTTTATAAGTTTTCCAAAATTTCACATAAGCATATATGAAATTAGAAAATACAAATAAAATGTTTATAAAATCTTCCAAACAGGACCTTAGCCTCTTCCTACAAAATCTTTTCCATATGTATAAAATTTTATTATTTAACTTTATAATTGTCAAAGAAATAGTTGCTACTATATATATATCAATTTTAAAAAATTATATATTTATTATTGTATATATATTTAAAATAATCATTAATATCTTAATTAAAATTGATATATGCTGACCATTATTATATAATTAGTCATGTTTTTTAATAAACAAAAGAATAAAAATAATCACATATATGTCGGTGGAATATGGAATTTTTTTAGAACTAATTAATTAATTATAGTATTTAACTTAATTGTGTGTAATTGATAATTATATTATTATTTTAACAATGTAATTAAAATGAATATAATAATTACAAGTACTATCTTAATTATCTATACGTTAAATTCAATCAATCAAATTATTTATCTAACTATATATAATTTAAATACATGTTTAAGAAATATTTTGTTATGAAAAGAAAGATAAAGGTAGAGATAACAAATAAGATGATATGAGAAAGAAAAGAATTTGATATTTGGGAGAGAATTAGCCTATTTATATGTACATGTGATAACTGAACAATTATACAAAAAAGAAATAATATATAATGAAAATATAAATGATAATAATTGACAGCGAATATTAACATCTACTAATTGAACCATTAATTATTATTCATAACACTCCCCCTTGGATGTGCAATATTTAAAATGTGTCTTGTTAAAACTTTACTAGGAAAAATCCTGTGGGATAAAAATCTAGTGAAAAAAAAAGTACACCACTCATAAATATTTACTTCTCCCCCTCATGCATACAATTATCTTTAAGACGACGAAGTATAATTTTGTGTATCAACTGCTCAAAAACTTTTCCTAGAAGTGACTTTGTAAAGAGATCATGAGTAATTCTTTTTTAAAGATCATGAGTAATTTTTTTTTTGTAGAATATGTTTTGCTTTATCTTCCTTTATGTATCCATCTTTCAACTATGCAATACATGCAACACTATCTTCATATATAACTGGCAATGTCATTTTTCTAGAAGTTAAACCACAAGTTTCCCGTACATGTTGAATCATAGATCTTAGTTAAACACATTCACGACTTGCCTCATGTAATACTAAAATTTCTACATGATTAGATGAAGTAACTGATATGGTTTGTTTTATAGATTGCCATGAAATAACTGTACCACCACTTGTAAACAAATGTCCTATTTGTGATTTATCATTATGAGGGTCTGACAAATAACCTGTGTTTGCATAACCATTTAGTTCTGGTTTAGAAATATTTGAATATAATAACCTCATATCCATTATACCTCTAAGATATAACAAAGGATTTCTTTAACTCCATTTCAATGTCTTCATGAAGGTGAAGAATAATATCTTGCTAACAAATTAATAGCAAATGTTATATCAAGTTCGTGTATAATTAGCAAGATACATCAATGCTCCTATAGCACTGAGATATGGTACTTCGGGACCAAGTATTTCTTCATCCTTTTCTTGGGGTCTAAATGGATTTTTGTTAATATCTAAAGATCTTACAACCATAAGAGTGCACAATGGATGTGATTTGTCCATATAAAACCTTTTTAGCACCTTTGTTATGCAAGTTTCTTAATGCACAAGAATTTCATTTTCTAAATATTCAATTTGCAATCCTAAGCAAAACTTTATCTTTCCTAGATCCTTCATTTCAAATTATTTCTTTAGGCAATGTATTGCTTTTAAAAGCACTTCAAAAGTTCCAATAATGTTTATGTCATCTACATAAATTATAATTATGACAAATCCATTTTTAAATCTTTTTATAAATATACACAGATAAATTGGATATTTTTTTATCCTTCTTGTAGCAAATTTTCACTTAGTCAATTATACCACATATGACCTGATTGTTTTAGTCCAAATAAGGATTTATTCACGTCATCGAATAATCTTTTCTAGAAATTGTATCGTTGGGCAAATTAAATCCTTTTTGGAGTTTCATATAAATGTTAGCATCAAGAGAGTCATACAAATATGTTGTAACTACATCTGATGTAAATTAAGTTTTTCATGTACAAACAAACTAATTAAGTATCAAAAAATACTTGCATCTACTACAGGTAAATATGTCTCTTCAAGATCAATATCAGGTCTTTGTGAAAATCCTTGAGCAACTAGTGTTGATTTGTATATCACAATTTCATCATTTTTATTTCATTTTTGCACAAAAATCCATTTGTATCCAATTATTTTTACACCTTTTGGTGTACGTAGTACTGGTCTAAAAACTTTTCGCTTAACAAGTGAGTATAATTCTGCCTCAATTGCATCTTTCCATTTAGGCCAATCATTTCTTTGTCAAAATCCTTAATGGACTTTGGTTCTTGATCCTCAATATCATTTGTTATATTTAACGCTATATTATATGCAACATCATCAATATTGATGGTTTTAGTTCCATCGTATTTCATTCATGATATAATTTATTGAGATCTATTCATTTTTAATAATTTTAGGTACTTTAGTTTCTTCTAGAACTGAAATATTAGTTATATTAGAGGAATATTTTTGAGTTTTACATTCTCAATTTGGTCATTTTACTTTTTAGCCCATTTTTTATTCAAGGATTATTATCTTTGGAACAAATTGGTCTACCACACTTCAAGCGTATTTGTGACTTGTTTGCAGTATTAGATTTTCCAACAGGGACTTTGACTCTTATTGGAGCATTAACAGTTGGTACATATGACTTAGTCACCCCTTTTGGATCTATGAATATATTTGGTAACTGGTTGGCTAAATTTTGGAAATAAATTATCTTTTGAACTTCTAATTCACATTATTTTGTACAAGGATCAAGGTGAGATAGTGATAATTCATTTCAACTAATATCTTTTTCTAGCTATTTGTGTTCTCCCCCTAATTTTGGGAAATCAACTCATTAAAATAGCAATCGGCAAATTGAGCCGTAAATAAATCTCCAGTTAATAGTTCAAGATATTTTATTATAGATGGAGATTCATACCCAACATATATTCTTAGCCTTCTTTGATGACCCATTTTAGTTCTTTGAGGTGGGGCAATTGGAACGTATATAACACACCCAAGGATTCTTAAATGAGAAATATTGGGTTGTTCACCAGAAACCAACTACAAAGGAGAGAATTTGTGATAAGTAATTGTTGGCTTGATGCTAATTAATACTGCAACATGTAAGATTGCATGCTCGCAAGTTGACATTGGATGTTTTGATCTCATGAGTAATGGTCTTGCAATCAATTTTAAACGTTTGATGAATGATTTTGAAAGTCCATTTTGTGTATGAACATGTGCTACTAGATGTTCAATATCAATTCCAATGAACATATAATACTCATTAAAAACATGAGATGTGAATTCACCAACATGATCCAAACAAATTTTCTTAATTGAATAGTCAAGAAAACGAACTTTTAATCTAATTAGTTGAGCTAATAATCTCGCAAATGTCTGGTTGCAAGTTGATAATAAACAAACATGTGATCATCTTGTTGATGCATCAATTAAAACCATAAAATATCTAAATGGTCCACATGGGGGTGTATTGGTTCACAAACATCATCCTATATTCGTTCTAAAAATAAGAGATTCATTCCCAAGTTTTGGCGGTGATGATCTAATTATTAACTTCCCTTAGGAACAAGCGGTACATGAGAAAATATTTAATTGAAGAATCTCTTGGGTCTTCAATAAGTGTCCACATGAATTTCCAATTATTTTTTGCATCATGATAGATTCGGGGGTGACCCAACTGGTCATGTCAAACCTCAAATTTATTTTGATTTGTAAACTTCTAGCTTACAATAGTATGTATTTCCACTATAAGAAAAATGCTAATTTCCGACGAAAACAAGTAAAATCTGTTAGAAATTGAGAATTTCTAACGGATTCGTCGGAAATAATATCCGTAAAAAATTTCTAACAGATTTTTCTGTTAGAAATTTCTGACAGATATGATTCTGTCAGAAAATTATCAGTCAAAAATTTTTGTTTAATTTTAATAAGTTTATTAATGTAACAGCCCTCATATTTGGTCTCTCAAGGGTTCTATTTCACGACATTTCACTTTTTAGCGTGTTTTATCCTTACTTATGCAATTTCTGGGAAACTTCCCAGAAGGTCACCCATCCCTTCATAACTTCAGGTCAAGCACACTTAACTATGAAATTCTGATGGGATAAACTACTGAAATGTATATGCATGTTGTCAGTATAATTTGTACAAATTAATTCATTTAAGTCATCCTCAACTATACAATCTCATACTTGTACTATAATAATAATACATAATAATTTTATATTACAAATAATAATAATAATAATAATAATAATAATATATTTAATTATTCTTTATTTATATGTACTTACTTTTATAATTAACAATCTACTTTTCTATTTAAAATTATAATTTAAATTATTTATATAATGATAATATAACTTATAAATTATAAATATTTATTTATTACATACTTATAAATTAAATTTTAACATTTTAAATAAATTATAAATTAATTTAATATATTTATTTATCTTAAATCAAACATATAAAATTCAAAAAATGTATTTATTCTTGTTTTATTTTCTAATTATCAACCATTAATAAAATATTAACTTAAAATTTTATCTAATTATATTATTTTCATATCAAATTTAAAACCAGATATTAGTTATACAAAAATATTAAAATCATATATTAAATTGTCAATAATTAAGATTTTTTGTATAATTTAAAATAATTAATGTTTTAATTATATTGTTAATTAGAAAATAATTTATTCCAAATCTAATTAATTTTTTCTATATTGATTATTAGTATAATTTAATAACCTTTAATTTAACAATTAGATCGATGAAATTCAACAAACACCATGAGTTATTGAGTGAAATAACCTTACCAAGAGTTATTTTGTAAGTTATTCTCTCTCTCTTTCTCTCTCTCTCTCTCTCTCTATATATATATATATATATATATATATATAGAGAGAGAGAGAGGAGGGTTATACTAACACTGGTATAACTTTTACCAAGTATTACACAGTGCTCAATAACTTTATATTAATTGTGAATTTTGTAAATCCAACCGTTAGATTACTATAAAATTACAATAATAATATTACGAATAAAAAATTTAATAATAATAATAATAATATATTTAATTAATCTTTACTTATATATACTTACTTTTATAATTAACAATCTACTTATTTCTATTTAAAATTATAATTTAAATTATTTATTTTTAGAATTTATAATGATAATATAATTTATAAAATTATAAATATTTATTTATTACATACTTATAAATTAAATTTTAACATTTTAAATAAATTATTAATTAATTTAATATATTTATTTATCTTAAATCAAACATATAAAATTAAAAAAATGTATTTATCCTTGTTTTATTTTCTAATTATCAACCATTAGTAAAATACTAACTTAAATATTCTATTATTTTTATTTTTCTAAAAAAAATTATAGATAAAATCATTTAATATATATGTGTATATATATATATATATATATATATATATATATATATATATATATATATTAAAGAGGATGGATCCTTTTACTCCAAGAGTAAGTCTTCATTAACTCATGTTTTATATGAAATTTTAACGATCTAACCATTCAATTTAAAGTTCTTAATGCGTAGATCAAATATGTAAATTGTTAGAAATTTTGAAAATCATTTGATACTTCGTTTCATTAATTTGAATCAATGTATAAAATGATTTTATGATTATCCGTCAATTTGAATTAATGAAATAAAGTATCAAATGATTTTCAAATTTTCTAAAAAAATTGCAGATTTGATCTATGCATTAAGAATTTTAAATTGAACAGTTGGATCGTTGAAATTTAATGTTGAATATGATTTATTGAACGAGTAAGTCTAGGTAAACTTATCCTTAGAGCAAAAGGATCTTTCTTCATATATTAAATTAGGTTATCACCTACCATTATATATACTAGGAGCAAGAGGAAACACACACTTCGTGTCTTTAAATATTTTTAAACACACACTTAGTATATTTTGAAATGTATATATTACATTATTTTGTTTTATAAGAAATCATCTTTGATTAATATAAAATTTTGTATATATGATTTAAGAGTAAAGAATTTTCAATTTAAAGGTTGGATTCACAAAATTCTCATTTAATATAAAGTTATTGAGCGATGTAATACTTAGCACAAATTATACTAGTGTTATTATAACCCTCCTCATATATATATATATATATATATATATATATATATATTTAAAATTTTATTGATTTTTTTTAATATATGGTTGTCAATTTTTGTAAATAATTTCTTACATTTTTGACAAATATAAATTTGTCAGAAATATTCCATCATTAATATAACTTTTTCTACGAATTTTTTTTGTCATCGAAAACAAATTTTTCGACGAAAAAATCCGTTAGAAATTTCTGATGAATTTTTATCCGTCAAAAATTTCTGACAAATTTTTATCCGTCGATAATATTTTATGGATTTTTTTCGACGGATTTTTTTGTCAGAAATTTTTAACAGATTTTTCGTCGAAAATTTCCAACAGATTTTTTCGTAGGAAATTTTTAACAGATTTTTTCGTCAAAAATTTTTCGTCGGAAAATTTATATTTTTGGACAGATTTGTATCTGTCGAAAATTTGCGTTTTTCTTGTAGTATTCAACTATATTAACATATATGCATCACAATCCATAAGAGAAAGGAAATAATTTTTCCAATACTTCCTTTTTATTCAAGTGAAGTTTTATGATATAAAGATATTCTATATTTTATTCATTGTTTGTTTTAATATGGTACCCATTTAAATGAATATCCTTGAAACTGAATAAGTTTCTATAAGACCTAGAAAAATATCATGCATTTTTATTAATATGTAACTCTGTTGCTCCCGATAACAATCTATTAGCTCTTTTGTAGCCTTCAATTATATTTTGAAGTGCCATATTGAAACAAAAAATGAAAAATATATCTACAAAAACTCAATTTAAGATCTTAAATAATAAAGAAAATATATCTATACTTTTCTCATTATTTTGTATAGTTTTCAAGAGACAATAAATTAATTTAAGATCTTTCTTAATCTTTTTTTTCTCTTTATAATATTGCTGCTTTAGGAGCACAATAGATATATGAAAAATGTAGCATATTTTTCAAATTGAAAAATCATTGTAAAAATGACATCTTGATTATATCCTTTAGCAACTAGTCTAACCTTGTTTCTTATGACTATGCCATGTTTGTCAAGTTTATTTCTAAAAACCCATTTAGTTCCTATAATTGAATGATTACTTGTTCCATCAACAAGTTCCCATACTTGATTTCTCTCATTGATTTAACTCTTCTTGCATAGCATTAATCCAATGTTCATCCTTTAAGGCTTCATCAATGTTTTTAACTTCTATTTTAGAAACACAAGCCATATTATTACATACGTCTTTTAAAGAGTGTCTAGTAGTTACCCCTTTCGATATGTCTCCAATATGATATTTTCAAGGAGATGATTTCTTGAGATTTTCAACTCTCTTTGAGGAGTCATGTTTGTTTGATTCTCTTGGATTATATAATCCTCGCTTCCTTTATAATCTTTGTCTTTTGAGTTTTCTCATGAATATGAGTGTCTTCAAAGCTTTCTACAATATCATCAATAATATCTTTTCTTGGACAAACGAGGTTAGTCTCATCAAAAAACAATATGGAATGATTCCTTTATTATCATAGTTCTTTTGTTGTATATTCTATAAGATTTGCTATTTAAAGAATATCCAAGAAATATCCCTTCATCTAATTTAGCAACAAACTTTCCTAAGTTGTCTCTTCCATTATTAAGTACAAAACATTTCATCCAAATAGTATTTAGGAAGATTTGAATCATTTAGCATTATTCTTGCTAATTATTCTAACGATCTATTCTTTCTTTCAACTACTCCATTTTGTTGAGGAGTTCTAGGTGCAGAAAAGTTATGTTCAATTCCATTTTCTTCACAAAATAAATCAAAGTCTTTATTTTCAAATTCTTTTCCATGATCACTTTTAATGGAAACTATCTTAAGATTTTTCTTATTTTGAATAAGCTTGGCAAATTTCATAAATGCATGAAATACATCACCTTTATGAGCAAGAAACAAAGTTCAAGTATATCTAGAAAAATCATCTACTAAGACAAGACTATAGTAACTTCCACCAAAACTCATAGTTCTAGAAGGTCCAAACAAATCCATATGCAAGAGTTCTAAAGGTCTAGAGGTTTTAACTATATTCTTTGGTTTGAAAGAGACTTTTACTTGTTTCCCTTTTTGACAAGCATCACAAAGTCTATTTTTCTCAAATTTAATTTTTGGTAATCCTATTACTAGATCTTTTGAAATTAATTTATTTAAGTGTTCCATGTTTATATGGAAAATTATTTTATGCCAATAACCATGATTCATCATCTTTACTTACAAGACATTGAGAATGATTCATATTTTTCTCTAATTTAATCTTGTATACATTGTTTACTCTAAATCCTATTATTTTACCATTTTCACCATTTTTATGTTCAATAAGACATTTTTGCGAATTAAAAGATACGGAGAAACCTTTACACATAATTGACTAACACTTAATAAACTATGTTTAATACCATCCACAAGTAAGACATTTTCTATGGAGGTTGAGTAATTTGTACCTATTCTTCCAATGCCAAGTATTTTTCCTTTGTTGTCGTCGCCATAGGTTACATGTTCACTTTTCTTAGGAGTAAGGTCAATGAATTTTGAAGCATCTCTTTTCATGTGCTTGGAACATCCATTATGAATGTACCAAGTTTGGTCTTTGGAATCCTTCGAGACAAAGAACGGGCAACTTTTCTTTGGGTCCTTAATGTTTGTTTTAACTAAATAACCTTTTGGAATCCAAACCATATTCTTAAAATTGCTAATGTTTTTTCTAACATAGCATGTTGATACACTATGACCTTTCTTACCACAATAAAATCATGTTATATAAGGAGAGGTAGAAACTTGAGAAGTTGTAAAGAAATTCTTGTAATTCTTTTGTTGTTTTTGTGGGTTGTATCCTAATCCTTCTTTGTCAAATACACATCTTCGTTTTCCTAAAAGTATATCTACATTATTTCTACCATAGGTAAATTTTGAAAGGATACTCCCTAAGTTGTTAATTTCTTCTTTAAATTCATGACATGATGTACATGGATGTATAATGTTGGTAATTTTCAAGTTACTTGTAGAGAAATGATTTTCATTCTTGGAATTTAACACTTTAACTTCTGATTTAAGACTATCTAATTCTTCATTTAATTTAGTAATTTATATTTCCATATTTGAAATTATTTTCTTAAAGGATGATACTAGTTTTGCAAGTTTTAAAGATTCCTTGTGAAAATCATTAAATGCATCTTGCAATTCATCAAAGGTAATAGAGATATCATTGTTTAAAGAAGTTACCTCTTCATCACTATCATAGTCTTTTGCCATTAGTCCCAAATTCACAACTTCATTATCTGAATCACTTGTAAAGTCCATATCATTTTCTTCCCAAGTGATATATACTTTCTTGCTTTTCTTATCCTTGAAGTTTTTCTTGTTTGACTTCTCCATCTTTTTTTTTGTAGATTGGACATTCTAATTTTAAATGACCCGATTGATTGCATTCATAACATCTTAGAGTTGAAGAAGATTCTCACCGTTCTTCTTTATGTTGAAGTTAAATTTTCTTCTAATTCCTTTATTCCTTAGAAATTTGTTGATTCTTTTTACAAAGAGACTGAAATCTTCATCATCACCATCATCTTCCTTCATGTTGTCATCTTTTTCATTTTCTTCATGCATGAAAGGATGAAGATGCTTTAAGTTCTATACTTTTTCTTCTTTTTGTCCATTACAAGAAAAATCAGCATTATCTACGGAAGAAATCCGTAGATAATGCTGAAAATCCGTAGGTAACTGTTAATTACCTACGGATTACCTACGGAAAAAAATCCGTAGGTAATAAGCTCGTAGGTAACGTTACCTACGAAAATTTTCCGAAGGTAATGTTACCTACGGATTTTACCTACGGAAAATTCCGTAGGTAACGTTACCTACAGAATTTTCTGTAAGTAAAGTTACCTACGGAAGTAACGTTACCTACGGAAAAATTCCGTAGGTAACATTACCTACGAAAAAATTCCGTAGGTAACGTTACCTACGAAATTTAATTTTTTTTTTAATTTTAATAAATTTATTAATGTAACAACCTTCATATTTAGCCTCTCAAGAATCTTATTTCATGACACTTCACTTTTTAACGTGGTTTGTCCTTATACTACTCCAGCTCAAGCACGCTTAACTGTGGAGTTCTGATGAAATGGGCTACAGAAAAGCTAATGCATGTTATCAGTATAAGTAGTACAAATTAATTCATTTAAGTCATTTTCATCTATACAATCTCATACTTATACTATTTTTAGATCCCTCTCATTTTGGTATGTCTAGACTGCTATAAAAATATAAAAATATATATAATAATTATATTATATTTAATTAATCTTTATATATATATATATATATACTTACTTGTATAATTAACAATCTACTTATTTATATTTAAAATTAATATTATGATACAATTTAAATTATTTATTATAAATTTAAAAGTTTAAATAATAATTTATATATTTTAAAATGATAAGGGCTATAATAACACCGGTGTAATTTTTCTAAGTATTACACCGCTCAATAACTTTATATTAAATATGAATTTTGTAAATCCAACCGTTAGATCGAAAGTTCATATCACTTTATATGTTTATATCAAATTTTGTTAAAATTGAACAACAACTTAAAGGTAATCAAAGTGTTATTTTAGTATATTTTGAAATGTATATATTACGTCAATTTTGTTTTACAAGAATGAAGTATCAAATAATCTTGAACTAATATAAAATTTTGTATATATCAGCTAAGAGTACAAAACTTTCAATCTAACGGTTGAAGTTATAAAATTCACATTTAAAATATTATTTTTATAAATTAAATTTTAACATTATAATAAATAACCCTTATTATTACACTGGTGTTATTATAACCCTTCTCTTTTAAAATATTATTTTTATAAATTAAAATATTAAAAGAAAAATAATGTACGCATTTCGTTTCTACATTGTATTAAAAGAAAAAATATATATAATAAAAATTGAGAAAAAGAAAATCTTAAATAATACCTACAGAAAAAATTCCATAGTTAATATTCCGTAGATAACTAAACATTACCTACTGAAAAAATTCCGTAGGTAACTAAAAATTACCTATGGAAAAAATTCTGTAGGTAACTAAAAATTACCTACGGATAAAATTTCGTAGGTAACTAAAATTTAACATTTTAAATAAATTATTAATTAATTAACTTAATATATTTATTCATCTTGAATTTAAGATATAAAATTCAAAAAATATATTTATTCTTGTTTTATTTTTTAATTATCAACCATTAATAAAATACTAATTTAAAATCTTATCTAATTATATTATAATATTTTCATATCAAATTTAAAACCAAATATTAGTATGTTATTTTTTATCATCATAAATTTATAAAAATAAAAATTTAAAATAATAATTTTTATTAATAATTATTTTTTACTATAATCTATTTAATTTAAAAGCATACGCTACAAGTTATTTCAAAAAAACTTATATTACACTTAAAAATTGATCTATTTGAAGAAAAATGAATAAAAATAAAAATAAAAATAATAATTATTATTATTATATTAAATTTATATAATATATTAAAATTATATATACTTTTGTTTATCTTTTTAAATATTAAACTTGTTGATTTATATAATAAAGTAAAATTTATAAGTTTATTGAAAATAAATTTGTATTCTATTTACATACTTTATTACAATTTTTAAAAAATAAAATAAATTATTACTAATATTAAACTTTAAAATATTAAAAGAAAAATAATATACGCATTTCGTTTGTACATTGTATTAAAAGAAAAAAATATATATAATAAAAATTGTGAGAAAAAGAAAATCTTAAATATTACCTACGGAAAAAATTCTGTAGGTAATATTCAGTAGTTAACTAAACATTACCTACGGAAAAAATTCCGTAAGTAACTAAAAATTACCTATGGAAAAAATTCCGTACGTAACTAAAAATTACCTACGGAAAAAATTCCATAGGTAACTAAAAATTACATATGGAAAAAATTCCGTAGGTAATATTCTGTAGATCTAATTCCGTAGGTAATATTCCGTAGATAACCAAACATTACCTACGGAAAAAATTCTGTAGGTAATATTCCGTAGATAACTAAAAATTACCTACGGAAAAAATTTCGTAGGTAATATTCCATAGATAACTAAATATTACCTACGAAAAAAATTCCGTAGGTAATATTCCGTAGATAATAACAGTTTTTCTTGTAGTGGTCACTATCTTCATTTTGACTTAGTCTCATCAATTCTATTTCATGCTCTTAAAGTTTTCCAAATAGAGATGCAAGAGACATGGTAGATAGATCCTTTGATTCTACAATAGCAGTCACTTTTGGTTGTCATTCCCTACTTAAGCATGTCAAAACTTTGTTAATAAGATCTTTATTTGAAAATAATTTTCCTAAAGATGCAAGATGATTAATTATATGTGTAAACCCCTTTTGCATGTCTTGTATATTTTCATTAGGATTCATTCTAAACAGTTCATATTCATGAGCGAGAGTATTTATCCTAGATCTTTTAACATCATTAGTGCCTTCATGTGTTACTTCAAGTGTATCCCACATCTCTTTAGCATTTTTACAATTTGAAATTCTAAAATATTCATCAATTTCTAAAGCAGAAATAATTATATTTTTGGCTTTTAAGTTGTATTGAACATTTCTTCTATCATCTTCACTCCATTGATCTTTAGGTAAAATCCTAGTTTCTTCTCCTACCTTAATTGAAGGGATATAAGGACCATTTTCAATTGCATCCCATATATTTAAGTCGATTGATTCAATAAAAATATGCATACAGGATTTTCAATAGTAATATCCTTCACCATTAAATATAGGAGGTCTATTAATAAAATTTCCTTCGTGAAAAAGAAAGTTTGATGAGGCCATTTTTAATCTTGAAGCTTTTAAGCCTTATACAAGATACTTGCTCTTGATACCACTTGTTAGACAAGTAGCCTCATATAACTTAAGTGAGGGGTGAATTAAGTTTCCAAGGTTTCTTCTTTTAAAAGTTTTTCGAATTACTTTCTTATAAATTCAATTCCTTAGATAAATTTATATGTAAAGAATGAAGATGCACATTACTTAAACACAATCAAAGGAACAAATAAAAGAGTAAGGAAAAGGATTTGCAAACTTGATTTTATACTGGTTTGGCCAATCCTACTTACGTCTAGTCCTCAAGTCTCCCACTTGAGATTTCACTATCCTTGTAATCCTTACAAGACTTGAATCCTCCAACACCTTGAAATTTCCTTTCCTTGTGTTGAGATCCACAAACACCTAGGAGAAAAACACTTTCTCCTTTACATATTGAATGATAGAATAATTTTGACAAATGTCTCTCTTGAAGAGTAGATATTACAAGATGAAGATCCTTAAAGAACTCTTAAAGAATTTGCAAGTGATTATGGCCAAGAAGTTTTTGTAATTGTTTTTCACATTTGAGTTCCTAACCTTTTAAAAGAAAAATCACCCATATTTATAGATAAAAATTCCATGGTTGTATACTTTCATGAAAAGGTGTAACTTTTTGTGTTCTTCTGAAAAGATACACCGGTAATCGATTATAAGGGTTTGGTAATTGATTACAACGATTATAAATTTCAAAATAATTGAAACGTTGTATCTTAATATTCAAATTTTGAAGTTCTCTCTCCTGGTAATCAATTACAAGGGCTAGTAATCAATTACCAGAACATTATGTTGCATTGTTTCAAAAACTTTTATGTAGAAAACTTCATATCAACAATTTCTTTCACAAATCTCTTTTAAGAAATGATTTGAACTATTCTTTAAAGCTTTTGTTAAGTCTTTTGAAAACATTTTTACTTACTTTCAAAAGATTCAAAACTTGCTTAAATTTAAAGAGATTAATTTGATGGTTTTGAAAACTTATTTTTAAGGCCAAGCATAATTGTAATTCTAAAAGATTCTTTTACATTTTTAGCTAAGTTGACAAGACTTATCTTTGTAACACTTGAGATCTTGTTCTTGCATCAACTTGCTTTAACTCAACCTTGATTCTTCTTCAATGCTTTATAATCACTTTGGCATCATCAAAACTTTTGTGCATAAATCCTTCCACACAGCTTAGGGAGTCCTAGGGGATAATGCGATTTTGAAGTCCCAATTTTGCCCTTTTGTGTGCAGGAGATGTATCTTGAACGACTTTGCTATCCCAACGAGACCCTAACAGTATATCCTTCTAGTTGAGCGTGCAATTAAAGGGTTGAGCCTTACATGTCCTCCTAGACTACTCTAAGCGTATTACTTTTGTAGCATGCCACGTGTTGTGTGTTAAGTGATATGTGATTGGCGCCACATGCATGTATTCGTTGTTAGAAAAGAATGGCTCAATCCAAGAGGGGGGTGAATTGGATTCTATGACACTTTAAAAATTTTCAGAGTATTTAGGAACTTTATTTCAATTAAACTTTTCTAAAAATGAATTTTCAATGAAGTTCCTTAAAGACTTATTATTGAACAATGAATCCTATATGCTTTCTTGATTAACCAATAATGAGATTCAAAGTTAATACCAATATGTAATGCTTTGATTCAGTTCAAACCAATGTTACTCATGCACACATGTTAATCAAGAACAATCTTCTTTAATGCACAATCAAGATATTACAAAAGTAAAAGATAAGGGTAAGAGAAGATTGCACAAGTCTTTTGTCCTGGTTCAGCCACTCCACATGTGACCTACATCCAGTCCTCAATCATAACCTGATCAAGATTTGTTCCACTATCTTAATGAAGAAGGTTTACAAGCATACCACACATGCACACACTCCTACATTCAAGATAACCACTTTCTTGACCTCAAGAAAGCACCCTCTTGTAGAAACCCACTACAAGAATTCCTTACCACTTGAGAAACCTACTCAAGATTTACAAGTATTCACAAAGAATTAAGGAACGAATTCACCTGGAATTCAGAAGCAAATCTTAATCTTTTCCCTTTCAAGAATGTGATGATGATGATCTTTTCTCAAAGCGTTTCAAAAACGTTTTTCCTTCTTGGTTTCACAAAGAAAACTCCCAAGAATGTCACAAAGACTTCACAAACACGTTTTTCTAATTTTTCTTATCAATTCTAACTCTGTTCTGAAGTTTCAAAATGTTCAAACTATTTATAAAAGTTTTAGAACCAGATAATCGATTATTTTAAAGAATAATCGATTATTTTGTTCTTCAGGTTTTCTGGAAACCAACCAAGAACAATTTAATCGATTATTTTGCTGGATAATCGATTATTCCAAAGAGTCATTTCTGGGATAATCGATTGTTTCACAAATAATCGATTATTGCAGCAAGGCATCCCTTTTTTCCTGTTGCTGGAATAATCGATTATATTTAATGATAATCGATTATTTTGAGTTAGTTTTCAAAACTTTGTTTTAAGTCTCAAAATAACTTCTTAACCTTTTAAACTCATCATCATACACTTCCTAATCAGATCAGATATAGATTTAGCTTATGCACAAAGCATACACACAAAACAAATAAGCTCAAACAAACCAATCTAAAACTACTCTTATTACATAACATTTTCCTTTGACTTTGTTTTTGACTTCTAAGTTGTTGATGTCCTTGGCACACATTTGTTATCATCAAAAATCTTCAATCTTCAGAGGTGATCTCATCAATCTCAGGCTCCCCCAATCTCAACAATCTCCCCCTTTTTGATGATGACAAACCAAGCTAAGTCAAGCCATTTTGTCCATTTTGTCTTGCCTTTTCTTTCACATTCAAAACCTGCAAAACAAACCAAAAACAAAACCTTTCTCCCCCTTTGGACATCATCAAAAACAAACCAATATTGTTATGTCCAAAAGTATAAGCCTCATGCACACTTCCTTATATGCTTAGAACAATACCAAAAACTAATGTATCATATCATAGGGATTGGTCAGCAAAAAAAAACTTTGTGAACTTGAACTATAATATCCAAGTCATAATCATTAGATCAGCAACTCAAACATGAATTGGTCAGCCAAAATCACAAGTTACAATCCACAATTCAGAAATTAAAATCCAAAAACATTATCAATTAGGCTCACCAAATATCAAAGATCAAGATATCAATGCTCAAAAACAGAACAGCAACCACCAATGTACCAAATCAGAATTGTCAAACCATCCAAACCAATATATCAGCAATTTAAACATCAAATACCAACAGAAATCAAATTGTTCAACAAATTAAAGCAATAAAATTGTTCCGTGATTAAAATGATTACAACCCAATCGAAAATTAAAATCCAGAAATTTAAAACTTAAATTTCCTAATTAAAAAAAAACAACAAAACAACAAAACAGAGCACTAATCACTCTGAGTCTTCAGGCATCCCAAGGTGAGTCTTGAGTTGGTTAATTTCATGATCAAGGGTATCAAACCTGTCAAGAATACCCAAATATATTGACTCATGCCTTCTAGACATCTTCATAACAACATCAAGCTTATTAATCATAATTTGCTCGAATGGAGAGAATAGCTTAGGCTCCGCCTCTTGCTCTCGATCTGGTTCAGCTTCGACCTGTGGTGGCTGGTCCTCATCATGAGATGGAACGCCATCCTCGTCTGTTACCGGTTCAGGAGTTGGAGGTACATCTCCCCTGAATACCCACTTATTTTCCTGTTTGAGCATCCCCATGTGATGCAAGGAAGATTTCTCAATTTTGTTAGAGGCATGGAGAATAATTTTCTTCTCCCCTGTCAACTCTACCCCTGCATTCTCAAAAATTTTAGACAGCAACAAGGCATAAGGAATTGGTCCATCCTCTTTCCTTTTGGCCTTCCACATACAGTCATTCACCACGGATACCCAATCAATCTTGATTTTCTTTTTAATCACATGCATTAACAAAATGTCATCCCTTGACATTTGAGCATGGTTATGCAAACGCGGTTTAAGCATCCAAGCAATAATGAAAGAAATCAAACGGGAATTTTTCTTCATACCTCCCGCCAAGAATTTGTTGTAGTTGGTGTTCTCAGGATTCCTCTAACAATCTCTGAAGGTCGTCAGCTCCTCAAAATCACCAAAGTTGAAGGGTTGGGGTTTTTCACTTCCATTGCCGCTCAGCCCGACAGCCGCCTTCAAGGTTGGTCCGTCAAGCTTTATTAGCTTCCCCTTCACAACTGATTGCATAATGCCTTCATTGCTTGTTGCAAAGCAAAGAAACAGCCTGATCAACTCAAGGTAGTAGGGTCCTTCCATTTCTAAAAACTTTCCAAGTTCTTGGTGTTCCAAAAGAGTTGGAAAGCTAAACCCTTCATTTTTGAACCATTCCAACTTCAGGGTTTTGGGAGGGATGATTCTCCGACCCGCATACCACTCGAAGTAATACTCCTGGGTTTTCTCATCCGCGAACCACTTGGAGATTAGTTGCCTTGAGAGTAGAAGACGCTTGCTCCCCCTCACTTCTAGCTTCTTGGGTCTTTTGGAGGAAGAAGCCATGGATGGGTTTTAGTGGAGAAGAAGAGAATGAGAGAGATGAGGAGGTTAGGGTTTGGGAGTTTGAGAGAATGTGAGAATGTGGAGAAATGAGAGGGTTTGGAGATTCTTATGCCCTAACATGTTTCTGAGTGGGGAGAGGTTTCTTAACTGAAGAGTAATGGGAAGTTAAGGGTTTGGCGCACATATAAACCGTTCAAAATGCTTCAGGAATTCCTAAGGTCGCGCAGATAATCGATTATTTCTACAAATAATCAATTATTTGTAACAGTAAAAACCTTTAAAAACCTTGTCTGCACTAAATAATCGATTATTTTTAAAATAATCGATTATTCCAGAGGGTTGTTTTTCTCAACTTTGACCAGATAATCGATTATTTCCCTAGATAATCGATTATTCTAGAGGCTCTTCATATTCTTCTTCCCAGATAATCGATTATTGCCTAAATAATCGATTATTCTAGAGGCTCTTGGAATTCTTCTTACCAGATAATCGATTATTGCCCAAATAATCGATTATTACAGAGGCTCTTGGAATTCTTCATCTCCTAGATAATCAATTATTACCCAAATAATCGATTATTATTATGGGCTCACTTAAAATAATCGATTATATTTTAAGATAATCGATTATTCCAGAGAAGTTTTGCTTCTCAGAAATTTATACTTTCAAATTACTCTAAGTCTAATTCACTTCTTGAACACTCTTTTTTATGCATCAATGTTTCATACTTATTCCAAACAATCATACAATCACTCTCAAATCACAATCAATTCAAACAAGATTCATTGATTATCCCTAGTTCAATTCGTAATTGATTAAATCTTTCCCTTGGTAAAGGTTTTATGAATATGTCAGCTAATTGCTTACTAGTCTCAAAAAACTCTACAACACAATCATTTCTTTGAACATGATCTCTCAAAAAGTGGTGTCTTATCTCTATATGTTTTGTCCTAGAGTGCAAAATTGGTTTTTTTGGTCAAATTTATTGCACTTGTATTGTCACATCTCAGAGGTATTTTATTTAGCTCAGTTCCATAATCTCTTAGTTTTTGCTTCATCCAAAGAATTTGAGCACAAAAACTCCCAGCTGCTATATACTCAGCCTCAGTTGTACTTAGTGCAACACAAGCTTGCTTTTTGCTATGCCATGAGACAAGTGCACTACCTAGTAGGTGACAAGTACCACTTGTGCTTTTTCTATCCAGTCTACACCTAGCATAGTCTGAATCTGAGTAGCCTATCAGACATAGTGAGACTCCTTTTGGATACCACAAACCTACATTAGTTGTACCTTTCAGATATTTAAGAATTCTCTTTACGCATTTCATGTGAGATTCTTTTGGATTTGCCTGAAATCTTGCACACAAGCACACAACAAACATTATATCAGGCCTAATAGCTGTCAAGTATAAGAGTGATCCAATGATACCTCTATACTTTGAGTTATCAACAGCTATGCCTTTCTCATCTAAGTCAAGATTGCAAGTGTTTGATATTGGTGTGGCAGCCTCCTTACACCCTTCCATACCAAACTTTTTCAATAGTTCATTACAATTTTCACAAACCTCTTTTGAGGAGGAGGAGGTTTCACAATGAGCTTCACTAAAGTTGAAAATAGTTTGAAGATTTTCATGCTCATGTTTCAAATCCTCAAGCTCTTATTCAGCTTTAATTAAAGCATTTTCATACCATTTCAGCTTGTTTTTAAGCTTTGAATTTAAGGCATCTAATTTCACAGCCTCTTTATGAATTTGTATAAAAGCTTCTTGGAGTTGATCATAGTCCGGATTAGATTCAAGGTCAGAATCACTTACAATTGTGTCTTGGTCAGCTCCAGCCATCAAACACAAGTTGTTCTCTTCAAATTCAGATTCATCACTTGTTGTGCTTAAGTCATTATCTTCCCAAGCAATGTAGGCTCTCTTCCCTTTGCCATTTTTCTTCATTTTCTTCTCCTCTTGTTGCTTCTTTAAGAGGTTTGGACACTCAGCTTTTATATGTCCCGGTTTTCCACACTCAAAGCAATTATAGGAGGATGTACTTGCTTCCTCTTTCTTGTTAGTCTTTTTATTGAACTTATAGGGGGAATTCTTCTTTTTCCTTATGAATTTTCTGAACTTCTTCACCAGCAAGTTGAAGTTCTCAGTTTCAGAATCATCGGAGCTTGACTCTTCACGCACCTCTTTGCCTTTGGCAGATTTCAAGGCCTTTAATGACATTCCTTTGCCCTTCTTGTCCTGTTGTTCATTTTCTTCAAATATGTGCAGCTTTTGCTCATGCTCTCTTAGTTTCCCAAAGAGAGTAGCAAGGGTCAAAGAGGTCAAATCCTTTGATTCTTCTATGGTTGTCACCTTTGCTTGCCAAGATCTGTCCAAGCATTGCAGCACTTTCAAATTCAGCTCTTCTTTTTCAAATTTCCTGCCAAGGTCAACAAGGTGATTTATCAAGTGTGTAAATCTCTTTTGAAAGTCAGAAATAGATTCACCATTGTTCATTCTAAACAATTCATATTCTCTTATGAGAGTGTGCTTTCTAGATCTCTTTACATCACTTGTTCCTTCATGAGTGACTTTCAAAGTATCTCACATTTCTTTAGCAGATTTGCATTGTGATATTCTAAAAAACTCATCAATAGACAATGCAGATGTAATAATATTTTTGGCTCTATAGTCATATTGGGCTCTTTTCTTTTCATCATCACTCCACTCACTCCAATGTTTTTCTCTCTTCTCATCATCATCTTTTGTCATAGGGATATAGGGTCCATTTTCAATTGCATCCCACACAGCAATGTCAATTACTTCAATGAAAATTCTCATCCTAATTTTCCAGTAGACATAGTTTTCACCATTGAAAACAGGAGGTCTATGTATAGACACACCCTCACCATAGGGTAGGCTGCTATTGGCCATTTTTGAAATCTTGAATAACTCTCAAGAACTTTGCTATGATACCAATTGTTAGAAAAGAATGGCTCAATCCAAGAGGGGGTGAATTCAATTCTATGACACTTTAAAAATTTTCAGAGTATTTAGGATCTTTATTTCAATTAAACTTTTCTAAAAATGAATTTTCAATGAAGTTCCTTAAAGACTTGTTATTGAACAATGAATCCTATATGCTTTCTTGATTAACCAATAATGAGATTCAAAGTTAATACCAATATGTAATGCTTTGATTCAGTTCAAACCAATGTTACTCATGCACACATGTTAATCAAGAACAATCTTCTTTAATGCACAATCAAGATATTACAAAAGTAAAAGATAAGGGTAAGAGAAGATTGCACAAGTATTTTGTCCTGGTTCAACCACTCCACATGTGACCTACATCCAGTCCTCAATCATAACCTGATCAAGATTTGTTCCACTATCTTAATGAAGAAGGTTTACAAGCATACCACACATGCACACACTCCTACATTCAAGATAACCACTTTCTTGACCTCAAGAAAGCACCCTCTTGTAGAAACCCACTACAAGAATTCCTTACCACTTGAGAAACTTACTCAAGATTTACAAGTATTCACAAAGAATTAAGGAACGAATTCACCTGGAATTCAGAAGCAAATCTTAATCTTTTCCCTTTCAAGAATGTGATGATGATGATATTTTCTCAAAGCTTTTCAAAAACGTTTTTCCTTCTTGGTTTCACAAAGAAAACTCCCAAGAATGTCACAAAGACTTCACAAACACGTTTTTCTAATTTTGCTTATCAATTCTAACTCTGTTCTGAAGTTTCAAAATGTTCAAACTATTTATAAAAGTTTTAGAACCAGATAATCGATTATTTTAAAGAATAATCGATTATTTTGTTCTTCAGGTTTTCTGGAAACTAACCAAGAACAATTTAATCGATTATTTTGCTGGATAATCGATTATTCCAGAGAGTCATTTCTGAGATAATCAATTATTTCAAAAATAATCGATTATTGTAGCAAGGCATCCCTTTTTGCCTGTTGTTGGAATAATCGATTATATTTAATGATAATCGATTATTTTGAGTTAGTTTTCAAAATTTTGTTTTAAGTCTCAAAATAACTTCTTAACCTTTTAAACTCATCATCATACATTTACTAATCAGATCAGATATAGATTTACCTTATGCACAAAGCATACACACAAAACAAATAAGCTCAAACAAACCAATCTAAAACTACTCTTATTACATAACATTTTCCTTTGACTTTGTTTTTGACTTCTAAGTTGTTGATGTCCTTGGCACACATTTGTTATCATCAAAACTCTTCAATCTTCAGAGGTGATCTCATCAATCTCAGGCTCCCCCAATCTCAACATTCGTGATTCGAGTCCATGACACCATTACATGACAAATGACATGTTTAAGTTGGATGACTTGTGTGTTCTTATTCTATAGTTGTCTTGTATGTGTGGTTACCTAGCTTTTATTTTCGTACATTAAGCTTGAGTGAGATGTTTCTCACTCCCTTGTTTATTCTTGTATATGCTTTCAATTTTGTTTGCATGTGACTTTTAGCTTGATGCTGATGGGTTTAATGATGATGGCTAGATGGGAAGCTCTGATTAGGATATGTGACACCAAGGGATAGAATAGGATCTTTTACTTTTTAATTCAGATTCTTTATGCTATTTAGTTCATGAATTAGGATATAGATGTTCATTTACTTAGAGTTATTTTGGTATCTGATTTTCTTTATTATGAAAATGTTTAAGAAAAGAATGTGAACCTTTTACCCATATGTTCTTTAAGACTTTATTTTAATTATGAAGGTTGATAAGTGCTATGATTTCATTAAGTTTATGGCCTAGTTTGAAGCACTTATATCAATTTTCCTTGCTTTAACTTGTTTCTAACTCAAAACATATCTAAATTATTAGGTGATCACATTTTATCTTTGAATCATGTTTTTAGGTAACTTACAAGTATTTGGTTATTGTTTTGTAGTTTAGGAGAAAGCTAGGAAAGAAGGAAGGAAGTCAAGCACAAAGTGGTGAATTTGAAGTTGAAGGAATTTTTGGTTAAGTCCCCAGGCTAAGCCCCAGATCCAAGCTTAGCCTCAGCTTGGCAGAGAATCCCTGGAACAGAATTTTGATCCCCACGCTGAGCGTGGAATTGGTGTTGATCGTGGGAGTCCCAGAACCTCATTTCACTCCAGACCTTCCCTCAAGCTCAGCGTGGCATCTCACGCTTAGCGTGGATTGTGATGACATGTCATTATTCACATAAGACAAAAGCTTTTATGACCAAAAAGGGGGATTTTCGAGGTGAGAAGCAAGGAGGATCATTCTTGGAGTTTGTGTGGCGGTTGGAGAGCTCTGGAACCTTCAAGATCAAGCTTCTTCCTTTCTTCATCATTTTGTAGAGTTCTACATGTCTATGTGTAGCTAAACTCACCCTTGTTGGGGTTTGATGTAACTAAACCCATTCTCATGTGTAAACTCTAAGCTATCAATCTAAGTTGTTATTCAGTTTTATTGCTCTTTTTCTGTGCATAATGCTTGTTATGGCTTGATCACTCTTAACTTGAACTTAAGGTTTTTAAGAGATTGAGAAATGATTTTAAACCTTTGACTTGAAATAGAGTAGCTAATGGTGCTTATTGCTAGAGATAGAGTAAATGCCATTGGTCTTTCTTAAGCTCTTGTTTTTAAAGCTGGTTTCTTGGTTAAACTATGCAAGAGATTGATAGTTTAAGTTAGCAACTTAGATGCCAACTTGTAAGAGATTAGGGTTGGTTACTTTTGAGAGTAATTGATAAATTCTGAATAATAACTATTGTGAACTTAGTGATAAGCATGAGAGGAAGGTTTAGTGAAGTCAAACCCCAACAATATATTAATATTGCATTAGAATCAAGTTTTGCACTCTAAGTGTTTACCAAAATACCAAAAAGAATTATTATTGCTTGTTTACATTATTTACTGCAGCAAATCAAACTTTTATTGCTTTTCGGTAGCTTAGTTAGTATAACAAGTGAAATTGCAAAGTGTTGCGCAAGTCCCTTGGGAGACGATACTCATACTTTCATTGAACTACTTATATGATTTGGTACACTTGTCAAACGAGATAACAAAGGTTTTAGTTATTGTGCTCTAATTATTTTATATTTACTTATTTTGAGTGTTGGGGTAGAGGGTGTCGTAGGAAACACATACTTTATGCTCATGATAAGCACAGGTTTAAAAAAAACATCTTATTTAGTAGCTTCTTCTAGTCTCCTAACCATAGACTTTGTCAAAGGTCCTATGGTCTTCAAGGATGGTTTTCCATCTGAAGCAATGGATATGTGTAGGTTGTGGATGCAGTCACATGGATGATTATTGATGATCTTGGTGTGATTTAGCCTTACATTTCATTAATCTTACAATCTTTATTTTCGTATGTGTTTTTCAAGACTAGTTATGTTAGGTTTTTAGTTGGATTTTGATTTGTTGTTTTAACAAAATATGTTGTAGGAGCTATTGTGCATGTTTGTAGGTATACCCACTCATGTACACATTCAAGCTAGGGCATCAAGTTTTTGGACAAATGGTTTGATTTGATGAAAATAATGTTGGGTTGCGTGTATCACAAAAACGTGGAAGTGTGTAGCATTTCCCTTGTTCTAAAATGACTTCAAAATTGGAAAGTGAAAGCTTACATGCCATGGGTGGTCCCCATATATAGGACCCATATTCAAAGTGTTGATTTTGTTGGGGTTTGTGCACAAGCTACGATTTTATACTAGAACAAAAATCATCATTTAGTGTCACTTTTTGTAGTAACATAATATTTTTAACTAAAAATTATTTTTACCTACACTATGAATATAATATATGTTGGTATATTATCAAAAAGAAAAATAAGTATAGGTTATAATAACACACACTATATGTTGTGCAAACTCATTAAAATCAACACGTACTAAAATTGCATGTAACTATATATCAAATAAATTTATATCTATATATTGTATCTAGAATGACCCTTTGATGGAACTTTAACTAGGTTCATGGTTAGAAGGCTAGAGGAGGCTTTTATAGAAGAGGTGCTTCTTAGACCTACACTCTATATGAGCATTAACACTACTACAAAAGCACTGTTCTACATCGGTTCTGGAAGGTAATTTACATCGGTTATAAAACCGATGTAGAATAAGCCGATGTAAATTTGCGTTCAAATCTACATCGGTTGTCAGAAAACCGATGTAAATTTGCGTTGAAATCTACATCGGTTGTAAATAAAACTGATGTAGATTTGAACGCAAATTTACATCGGTTATACCAAAAACCGATGTAGATGTGTACTCAAATTTACATCGGTTCTACTTTAAACCGATGTAGATTGCATTTAAAAAAAATAATAATAATCAATTATTTTTTTAGATTCTTTCTGGGTTACCTGTATAAACATATTTCATTCATAGTATAATTTCAAAATCTAATTATTGAGTTCCAGTTAGTTTCCTGAATTAGAGGTTATCAGATACAATAACTACTCTAATAAAGCTATAACTTTGAATTCCATTTTAAAAGAAGACAAAACAGGGTATTCATAAGAAGGCACTAAGTCCATGGTATACAATAATAAAATATATTAACTAAACAGATTCACAGAGCATTTGAGTAAAAGGGGCACCACAGAAAGAAAAGGTAAAAAAAGATGCAACAATTAAATAAAGTGCTAAAATATTCAATAATAACTGATACAGAAGTGGAACCACAGAAAGTAAAATATGGAACAATTAAAGAGTGAGCGTGCGCAGTATTGTCATTATTGTAAGAGGTTAATTTTTATTCAGCATCAATGAAGAATGTTATGGAATTAATAAAATTTAATGCAAATAAATTTTTTTCTCATTATACGTAAAATCAGATTTTTTTTAATGAAGAACATTGAGAGTATACTTTATATAATCTAATATATTTTAAAATATTTATTTAATATAATTCTGTTATTTCAAAGTAGCATAATTCAACGAAATGGGATGTGCCAAACTTTGTTCTTCGAAAGGCAGCATCCACTCTCATTTAACTTTGTCTTTTAACCAATCAGCCAAACACTACTAAATACAAAGGCAAAGACAAACAAAATATAAAAAGGGACAAATTTACACAAATAGGCCAAGCAACCAATCAACCAAACTCTTTACTAAAATCGGGAGATGATCAGGTTATATGGCCAAAAACACCACTCAGAACAGGGGTTAATACTCACAAGAAAGGAGAAAATAATAATGAAAAGGTGAAACAAAATTATAACTAGCTATTATTGGCTATCCCTTGTGGGAGTGAGTACTCTTCATAGTTCTTACTCATACAAGATAAGTAATTGTACTAAATTGAAAATCAAGGTATTTTAGTGACTCAGAAAATAATAACCCTGTTCATAATAATATAACACAAGCATAATATGATGTTTTAATGATAAATGGCATGCCCTTAATTATAACTAATGCTTGATTCAAATGTGAATAGCTTCTCAACCCTCAACCCCTGTTCACCCTCAACCCGCCTGCCTCTTGAAACAAATGTGAATAGCTTCTCAACTACGTATAAAAAGCATGTGAAAAACCTGCCTGTTTCAAAACTTGAATGCAGCAGCTGCTTGTTGACTGATACATATAGCGCCTAAGTGATAGAATAGCAACCTCGGCTAGCTGATTCTTTACCTGAAAATATATAGAATAACAAGGTTGCTGTGTCTGTATATAATGTGCATGTAACTTCTCATAATAAATAAACAAGGTTTATACACACAAACTACAAGAAGTATGGGAAACGAAAGTGAAGCTTACCACATGAGCTGTGGTTGGAAACAAGGTTACTAATTGAAATCCAGCAAGACTATAAAATGTCCTAAGCACCAATTAATAGATAAAAATAGTTCACTCCAATAGTCAAGTAAACAGGTTGATGATTACAAGGTATCCATAAGAGACAAAAGGCTGGTCCCTGCATTCGAAATTACAGCCAAAGAATACAACAATTCATTCAATGAAATCTTATACATTGAGTTAGCCAATTTATATTGCTCTGTGCAGAAAAAAAAATACTGGAATCTATTCTCATGGTTAATGACTTGATATAGCTATAATCAATTTCATCATCCATAAGACAAATTTTCATCCTATACTCCAAAACAAATTTCTTTTTACAAACAGAAATGACATTGAATTGAAAAATAAGACATTGAATTGAAGCACAATATGTGTTAGCAACCCAAAAACAAATTAAAGATCAAAGAAATTGTAACCAAAGAGTAAGAATCAATTTATTAAAGAAAAACTAAAGTGGTATTAAAGAGATTATGAATTAATTTAAGTTCATATTACCACTAATCAAGCTTTTAGAGATTTTTTAGATTTATTATGAGTCTCAATTTTGAATTCCCTATGGCAAAGGCTACATGTCAGATTCAATACTTTCTAAATTCATTGCAGCCTAGTTGACATTAACCCTAGATGATAATCAAGTAATATATCCTCTTTACTTTTTAAGAGATCAAATTTTCCCAGCATTATATTTTTCAATTAACTTAACCCAAGAGCATTGGCGCAAATTTAGCAATTGAGTATGCTAATAACTTAACCCCTTCAGTTTGAATTATGCGCCCAAATGCTCCAAACAAACCAGTGTTGTAGACATGAGCTCAATCGCCAGCACCCTTTAACCGCATCCTGCGCCTCACAAGATCCAAAGGAAATATTGTTGCATGTTGGATGAGACATTAAACAAAAAATTAGGTAACGTCCATAAAAAATCATTCCAAAAGTAGAATAATATCTTATCTAACTAGTTTCATCAAAATGACAAACAGTTCTTACACTGGGAAACCATTACTCAAGCATGATAAGTTAGCTTACACCACAGAATGTATCACATCATGCCACTAGAAATACAACTTCAACCAACATTTGACAGACAAGATTCAATTTATCCTAACCTAGAAGTAATGATTAGTTTTGAATTAGGGATTGATGCGAATGTTTTTCAAAAATAGAACATTACACTACTTAAGGGAAAGTTTCATATCTCTTCCCATCCAACCAATTTCACATTCATATAAATGATTGTTAATTCCCAACTTCACAATAGTAATCATATTTTGACATGGGCCAAAAGTAATTAAGTGAGTTTCAAATATAAATTGCATGCGTAATATCATAGCTGGGCACTGGACATGGAAAATTCTATATGTAAACTTAAATAGTTTAGGCTAGTATAAGTTATAACCAAGAAGCACCCACCTGTTGAGGATGCAATTCCAGAGAAGATTGTCATAAGTAAGACAAACCACAGCAGTAGAATCATCAGGCCTACATTTGAAAGAAATAGAAAACTAATATTTACAAAACCATATTTAGGGAGCATAATTAACCTTCTGAATAATCTATTCCTAAATTTCACACAAGTATAAAAATTTACCTATGTGACTGCAATAAAGATCATAAATAGAAAAACTAATAGCTATACTGGGATAATTTTAAAACAACACCATCTCTACTTAGGATAGTATATCTAAGTTTGGACAAAGTTAAAAAACAAAATTCTAAAGTGGCAAAGAATGAAAGTAAAGTAGCCACCCTCCAATGGCACCAAGTAAAACAACATCGGATTGCTTAGCGGCAGAAAAGGTTTCCTCAAGCAATGGAACTCTCGTGGCATCCAATGCAACTCCACCTAGAAGCATCTCTTGGAACTTGTATTTGATCCCTGGTTCAGCAAACACTCAATAGAAAATGAAAATGTTGGGATTATGAAAAAATCAAGAGAGAAAGGGTTACCTTCAAAGGAACCAGCAAGGAAAAGAACGTCTTTGGCGATAGAGACGACTTCGGAGCTAATTCCATCGCCAGGGAGGACAGTGATAGCGTAGCGGTGGTGCGACTTGGAATGATGGGGCTTCGTCTTCCACGCGGTTGCTTCACTTTTTCAAGTGACTTTACCATAGACAAGTAATGGGGCTTCGAATAGGTTTTAGATGTGAGGAGAATGGAATGCATGAGGGTTTGAATTTAGGGTTTGGGAAATGAGGAGGGGAATGCGGGAGGGGGCATTGGAGAGGAGGAGGTTGTTGAGGAGGACGAGGAGGAAGGCGCGGGATTCGTGTAGGGTTAGAAAATCGGGGATAGTGATGCGGTGGTTGAAGGAAGTGGTTGGAGTGGTGTTGGACGAGGAGAGTCTATCGAGCACGGTGGAGTCGATACGCATTTGAGAGCGGGAGCGACGGCGAAGACAGAGGAGGAAGCACTTGAGCTCTCCGTGGTTGCTCGCGGCGGCTGGGACGTTGCTGAGTAAGGCTTTAACCTAGCGTGGTCGCGGGGTACATATTAGGGGCTCACTTCTACATCGGTCATAATAAAAACCGATGTAGAATGACTCATATTTACATCGTTTCTCCTCCTAACCGATGTAAATATGTTTACATTTTCTATTTATTTACAAGTTTGCCACCGCGTTTATGATTTACATCGGTTATAGTAAAACCGATGTAAATTTAGTGATGTAAAAGAGTGTTTTTGTAGTAGTGTAAGTATGATTACTTTTCTTAGTCTCATAGTTTCTATCGTACATATCTTATATCTTATATAGTACCTTGTATGCAGTAGATACTTGTATAGGCTTATTTTTGCCTTTGTATTTATAAGGCACCTTTATCTTTCTTTGCAGGTTATACCCTTAGGATTTTAGAGTATGTTACTTGGAGACTTTTATTTTATTTGACCTTATATTAAGGGTCATAGATTTTCTTATTTTTAGTTTTAGTAGTGGGGTAGCAAATAGCAAATGTGTAGGTGAAGCTAACAATTGGGCCTTTAATGGGTTTAGACCAAATTTTACATATTAGACTTGTTTTTCTTCATTTAATCCAAGGAATTGATTTAGCTAGGTCTCATCATCATATGGTGAACTAACTAAACCAATTCCAAGATTTTTGGGATGGATTAGATGAAGGAAAACAAGTGGGCCGCCTATCCTTCTCCTTTGGCCAAAATTGCTTAAGCTAGCTTCTCCTACACATTTTTGTCCCTTGGCTTTCCAAGGGGACAATGTGACACTTGCCATCCTATGATTGACTCTTCTATATCTAAGTATCCCCTTCTTGTCTTCGAGGAGACAAGGTGACACTTGACACTCTATGATTGGCTAATCTAGATCTAAATGTCCCTACCTTATCTCTATCTTGTCTAGCTTGCACTACAAGCTTCTTCACCACTAGTATATATAGGATTTCTCACTTGTAAAATGCACTTTTGATCATTTTATGAGACTTGGTCCAGTATTCTCTTTGAATTCTCTCTCTCAAAAGTCTTAAACTCTCTTTGATTTGCTTCCAATTCTCTTATCCTCTTCCTAAGAGTGTGGTGAGGATTGAAGTGGTTTATCTTCTACTTAGAAGTGACACCACTTGAAAAGTGTTCTTCATCTTCTAAGGTGAAACCAGAGGTCTGTACTTCCATTAGAAGCCTTGAAGAAGTTTGAAGAGTATCAAGAGAAACCAAAAATCTAGGAAGAAACTTAAAGGAGAAGCCAAATGAATCCAATTACTCCATTAGGTTTTTATCACACTTTTTACATGTCACTTTATATAACATTTTGTATTGTTGATGATGTTATGTTCAACCACACTCCTCAAAATTGGATGTCTTCTTCATCACAGCTACATGAGACCTCTAATATGGAATTGGAATGATTTCTTCTTACATTGTGTGTGAAATCTACAAATCAAATATTAGAAAAATAGAATGACATTTAAACTCTAAGGACATTTTAATCGATCTACATTCATTATAGCTATAACCGATATATAATGTGACATTTTACATTGATTAAAGTTATAAGAGATGTAAAACGTATCACTTTCTGCATATATTATATGTTTAACTAACGTAAAAGGTGTCACATTCTCTCATTAATTATATACAGGAAGTATCAATATCGATCGTAGAACCATGCATTTATTTTTTTGAGAGTTTGTATTCCTTTTGATAATTTGGACAACGAATACTATTTTAGTTCTAGACCCCGCAACTTGCATTATATCATTTGTATGTCATTCTTTTTCTCGAGGATGGTGGCCCATTCAATATTTTCTCGAGGATATATGGTGGCCCATTCAATATTTTCCGCGCAACTTGTTAACTTCATTGAATTGGCATTTACTATAAACAACCAGACATAACTATAGCTCTGGAAAGGGCTTTGTACTATCCAAATTTTTGAAACATAAGTTACTTTCTACACCCTTGTACCCCAGTTGATTTGAGTATTTACGGTAAATCATGTCTTACTATATAAGAATTATCCAGGAACATATAAGGATTTTACTGTGTGGTGTTGCTTTCGATGAAGATTTTATGGTTTTGAGTACAATTGTCAAACTTCAATTAGTATGGATAGTTGAGGATATACCTAAAAAACAAGCACTAGTTCGGAAGTTCCATGTATAGGTTGGAACACGAAGTTAAAATATTTCAAATGTATGAAGTTATTAATTTATCCATGAGTCTATATATAATATATAAATTATTAAAGTAACCATATACCACCAGTGCCGGCTTTGATAACGAGCTGGAGGGACCACTTTCTAGGGCTCCAATCTTATAAAAGTAAAAAATTCATAATTAATTAAATTATGTATAGAAAAATATAATTTATAAAATAAATAAATAAATAAATTGATTGATGATTTTTCATCTTTTAATAAAAATCTACTCAAAATTTTAGAAAAATGAACCGATAAAGAAAAAAAATACAATATATTATTGATTTATTTCCATTTTTTTATTTGAGCTTGAAACTATCTTAACATAAAATTATAGATAAGATTTTTGTGTAAAATTTTCTATTTTCCCTTTATATGTAACTAGTATTTTAGCATGTGCATTTCATAGGTTAAATGTTTATTATATATAATTTAAATTTATAATATATATATATATAAATTCTATATTTGAATATATAATTTATATTTAAAATTTGTATAAATAGAATTTTAAATATATAAATTTTATTTATGCGATAAATATATTATATGGAAGTACAAGATTAATTTTAACTATCAATAATTTAATTTTAAAATATTGAAAATTATTTCATAAATAAGTATGATAAAAAATTTGAATTAGGTAAATAGTTAAAAAAAAACCCTAAAAATACTATCATCAAATAACAATCCTCAAAGAATACTCTTGCATATGATAATAGTTTGTGATTAATATATAGAGGTTAAAGATTGATTTAATTCATAAATAAATATGATAAATAAAAAATTTGAATTATATAAGAAGTTAAAAAACTTTCTGCAAATACCCTCTGTTAGAGATCCTTCATTAACTAGAGATAAGGTCATAATAGTGTATATAAATGAAAGTAATCCTCACTTTATAAGTTAGTTTTGAAATGTTGAGTTAGGCTCTGATTCACTTTCTTAAGATGATATTAGAATTTATATTCTAGTGATTATTGATTATTATTGACTTTATCAAGTCATCTACTATCAAGTTGTTATCAGACTATTCACAGATATCTAGTCCTGTAAACTTCAAGCTCGAGATGTTCAATCCTTAATGTGTAGGACATGTATTGAACATCCTACATTGATTAGAGATAAAGAATTCTTACCTTACAAGTCAATTTTGTAAGGTTGGGTTATGCTCCAATTCACTTTCTTAAAAATCCTCATCCTATTTGTGCTGTGGGGGTGAGATGGGGGGGTCATAGGAACGTGCATGCTGTGGTTCAGCAGGTTGCATGTTAAGTTTAGATTTTGTGGACACAAGCATTGCACGTTTATAGTTGTTAACATCTTCTCTAGTGTATATATACGTTAAAATAGCTGAGTAATAGAGCCAACAGATTAGTAACTAGCTAGACCTAGTTATTATCAAGGTACGTTGTTAATTAGTATTGCGTTGCACTTGGTAACCTATGGAAGGAATCGTATGTGTACGGAAAGGTGCATGGAGTGGAGTGGAAGATGACCTTCTTAGGGCATGTGTGAGACAATATGGAGAAGGAAAATGGCACTTGGTGCCTACAAGAGCGGGTAATACTTGCTTTCATATGATACACTATGATAGTAATGGATCAATAATTATAAAAGCTATCATGCAAATGATTGTTGAACAGAAGCACAATATGTATCTGCTCAACTTTCCATCTTTCTTATACCTCATCAATATATAATTTTTTGCTGTTCAAAATAAAAACTTTCCATCTTTCTTTCTTCTTATTTTTGGTTCATCATTAATTTTCTTCATTGCCTTTGCACAAAAAGTGAAACTGTTGTTAGTTACATGTATACTTGAATTTTTGAAGGCTTGAACAGGTGCCGTAAGAGCTGCAGACTGAGGTGGTTGAATTATCTAAAACCAAATATCAAGAGGGGAGATTTCGCTGAAGACGAAGTTGATATGTTGCTAAGGTTGCATAAACTTTTGGGAAACAGGTAGTGCATTTGTGTATCATTTGTGACAAGAACATGTATCCTAGACTCCTAGTCATGAACTAACAAAATAAGAGTTAGTTATTATCTGTAATATAGATGCATGTGAATAAGAGTAAATTTATTATAATTTTGATTGTGAAACTTAATGATGCAAGTAAACTAAGAGTTTGTTTAAATAAGTTTCACTATAAAATTTGTTGAAATGAGACAATAAATTCTATAAGAATATTGTGTTAAACATTTCATTATATTATCTTATATTACTATTTATACTGTCAACTTAATAATTGAACGGTTTGTTTAAATAAGTTTATGCAAAAGTACTTATATGATAATAGAAAAAAAATGAAATAAGATTTTTTATAAACTAAAATTAATTTATGTATAAGTTGTTTTGTGAAAGATATCTCTCATAATAATTTTTTCAAAATTTTATTTTTAATTTATATATAAGATCTCTTCTAAGAATGTTTCTAGACAAGCTTAATTAGACATACTCTAAACTTAACATGTTTGGACTCTGATATCACATAGCCAATTAGAATTTATGGGCTTGATGTCCGGGAGTTTTTGGATAATTTATATTATTATGTTAATTATTGTCATTGTAAAATGAAAAGGATTTTTAAACTTTTAATGACATGTTAATATGGGCTGGATGCAAAATTACATTAGATAGCAGTTATTTTTAGAAGTGTCTTTGTTTTTCTTCCGTAAATTTGCCTTTGTGCTTTAACAAGTTTGGTCTCACATCTGTGATGTGATTTTTCATAACTGAAAAGCAACTGTTGCTTTCACATCTTTAAGTTAAAAACTGATGTGATTTTTCTCCTTCTAACAAATTTCTATCCACATACTTTGTCATCCAGTTTCAAACATGCATGCACCAAGTTTAGATTAAATTATTTATTTAACCTGTATAGTTATCCTTATTTTAAATTATGGTCCTTACATATAGTTCCTGTTAACATACATAAAATGTTAGGAGAGTTTTAATAAAACGCTTTTAATAGTAATTTTTAATAAATTTTAACTAAGAGAGATATTGTATGTGTTGAAGATTATATTAATAGCACTTCTCAAAAATGTTAAGTTTTGATAAAACATACAACATTTTATAAAAAATAAAACTTAAAATGACGATAAATTTACATACCAATTAAAGTATAACATATGCTTGTATATACAAACCTGTTAACCAGCACAAACAGAAGTATTTGAAATGATCTTGCTGTGATTATGAACTCACTTAAATAACTTTTGTATAAACACTTACAAAACTCATATATAACAACTTCTCTAATTAAGTAAGTTAATTGAAACAAGCAAAACAAAACCTTTGTGTCTATATGTAGATGGTCCCTGATTGCCGGAAGACTTCCCGGAAGAACACCAAATGATGTAAAAAACTACTGGAACACCTACATTCGCAGGAGAGCATGCTCTCATAAGGTGGTAAGCAATGAAAAGGAAGAGGAAATAGTGAAACCTCACGAGGTGATAAGGCCTCGGGCTCGAACTATCTCAAGAGCTTCACCCTGGTTGAGAGGGACAAGTGTTGTTAGAGAAGGTGCTGAAAGTGGGGTCAAACAGAGTTCAACTCAAGCATGTGGTGAGGCTTCATTATCAGAGTACAATAATTGGTGGAAAACTATGATGGATGATGATGATAAGGGGGGCAACATAGAGAACAGCCAAGATGGGTTTGGGAGGCTCATGGAAGACATTAATAATTGTCAAGAGAATCTTACTTCGTTGACCTCACAAGGTGGAGATTTTCCTATAGAAGGTCAAAATTGGAGTGATTTTCTTCTCGACACAAATTTGTGGGATTTCTGATTTTGTTGTTAAATTACTTTTATGCCCCTTATTATATTTACATTATTCAACTTAGTCTCTATATTATTAAATAAAAAATTCAATTTAGTATCTAAATTTTATCAAATGATGCAATATGGTTATTTGTCAAATCACTACAAGAAATGTTACATATAATGACATACAAAAAGTATTACTATAGATATAATATATGTAGACATATGTCTATTTGACATATAGTTACATACAATTTTAATGTTGATTTTGAATGAAATGTAAAAACATATTTTGTTTGTCATTATAGTCTATACCCACATTTTTTAATAATATATCAATATATATTGTAATTATTATATTGGTAAAAGTAATTTTTAGTGACATGTATAGTGTCACTATATGACAATTTCATTGTAATGACAATTTCATTGTAGTGAATTGAGACTATCAACCTTAAATTTTTGTACATGTATAATATTTTTTATTATTTCACATGTATAAAAAGTTATACTATTAGTCTCAATTGGATAGAAGAATCACACGTCATTTTTCAAAATTAAGAAATTAAATTAAATTTTTCAATAATAGAGAGATCAAATTGACTAATGTAAATAAAATAAAGGATAGAAGGAGAATTTAACTATTTATTTTCTTTTGGAAGTCAAATTTGAACGTAAGAAAGTACTCAAACCTCTTAGCACCGGTTGGTAACCTAATATGTAATAAGGTGTTAACCAAGAAAATGAAAAAGAACTCTAAGAGTGAAATAAAAAGAGAGCAAGATCATAACTATAGGAGTGTGGTAGATGCATATATCCCAGGCCGATACGTATGTATAGTTTCATTAGTTAATAATGAACAATATATATTGTTGTACGTAAATCGACGTGTTGCTTTATCGTTCAGATATCCTCTGCATGTGTTGCTACATTGACGCGTTTCATTAATTCTGGCTTACTGTAATTAGCCATGTGTGGGCAAATATGGCTGAGGACCACGCATATGCAAGAGGCAGACAATCGAGTTATACGTTGAAAGATGCTCTCTCCGTGCACTATAGTGACAAAAAAGTCTCTTTATAAGTATATAATATATATATATATATATATATATATATATATATATATTTGACATATAATAATACATAATTTTAATATTAATTTTGAATGAGATTTAACAACATATTTTGTATGTCACTATAATCTATACTTATATTTTTTAATAATATATTAATATATATTATATTTATTATATAGATAAAAGTAATTTTTAATGATACGTATTGTGTATACAGTTATTATATAACAAATTTTTTTTTGTGTATTGTTAGATAAATCATCGAGTGTTCTTCAGCTTTCCCATGTGCGATTTTTTTTTTAGCAAAAGAAAAATTCATTAAAAAAGAGGATAAAGGATAAAAGAGTACCCAATACAAAAATGTTTTACTTTAAAGTTGGCCAAAAGTCGACTTTAAATAATAAAAATTGACATAATATTATCAGTCGTTCGTCGATTTTTAGTTGACGCTAAATAAATCAACATAATTTTTTCTTGTGTTAGTTAAACTGTGGGTAAAAAAATTTATTTATTTTAATTTTTTATTGTCAGTTAAGTCGATACTACGTCGACACAAAATTTATTTTATTTTTTCTTTATCTTCTTTTTTCAACTTCTCATTTATTTGTTCGTATTTTTAACATTCTTGAGACTCGATGTGTGAACCTCACTACAACACATTATGCGTATATAAAATTGAAAAAATTATCTTTATCTCTCTCAAAGTACGTATGCTGTCAGAAAAATTGACGTTATTTTAAGATATAGCGTCGGCTTTTTCGACACTATATTTAAATTGGGTTTAGTGTCAAAAAAGTCGACGCTATTCTTTAAATATAGCATCAACATTTATTTTAAGTTTAACGTCGAAAAAGCCAACACTATTTCTTTATATATAGTGTTAGCTTTTTCGACACTAATTTAAATTAAACCCTAAATCTTAAATTAAATTAGTGTCAGAAAAATTAACGCTATATTTAAAAAATAGTGTCGACTTTTTCGACACTAAATTCAATAAGAAAAAAATAGATACTACATCTTAAAATAATATTGGGTTTTTTAATAATATTTACATCAACTATTAATCGACGCTTATTTTCTGCAACTATTTCAATATTTTCTTGTAGTGACCTATCCTTACATGAACTAAACCATAGTCTGTACTAATATGTGTTAGGATACAAGTCTTTTCTCTTTTCCTACGTGAACATGTGCAATTAACGAATTCAGTTTTTGCAGTCTATACTAGTTAAAATATGTCGAAAGTGATAGATACAAAACTTTTTCTTACACGTTGTTGCTAATTTTCCAGCTCTCTCCAATGAGTATTTCAAAGTTTTTCCCACTAAAGGTTATCAACCGTTTTTCTTGATCTTGACTATATAATATATATAGTAGAGGACCACTATAGTCGGGTGAGGTGAGCTTCTCGAAGGGGAGATAATAGGTTGGTGGCAGGGACGGATCCATGAAACTGGGAGTCGGGGCAGGCCCTACTAAAATTTCACTCTCTCATTTTTATAGGCTACAACCCTATTTTTGTCCCTTATATTAATTATTTGTTTTAATTTAGTCCCATTTTTATTTTTGGTTTCAATTTGGTCCCAAACTAATTAATTAATTTCAATTTAGTCCCAAATTAATTAATTGATTTTAATGTGGGACTTTCGTCCAAATTATTTAAACGGAGTTAACTTTTGGCCACGTGGATGCCACGTAGATGCATACATGGATGTCACGTGGATGACAATTTTTTTTTAAAACACCTGGACCTTGAACGGCCCGTTCTGAAATCAGAACGGGCCGTTCTGGTTGCACTTTTGTTGTGTTAATTTTGCAACTGAAACGGGCCGTTCCAGATGCAAAAAATTAACACACCACCAGTGCAATAAAAAATAATACCTGTCACTAAAAATTAATTTTACATATATTATAGATACAATATGTTGATATACTGTTAAAAAGTGTAAATATAAATTACAGTGACACTTTTTGTATGTGATTATATGTAATATTTCTTGTAATGATTATTTTTTATATCTAATATGTTAAAATATATTAATATTTCTTTTATATTTTATTCTATTGTGCAATTTCTTTCACTTTATGATAAAATTTTCTTAATTTTTTTTATTATTATAATATATTTTATTATTTGGCAGAAAGATTTATTACTTCTTTATTCATTAAAGATGTAATAATTTAGTTTACAAATATAAATTATTTTTAATTTTTATTTTAGTTTTTAATCCTTTGGATCTTATATATGTACATTGTGTGTTGGTAGAAGAAGATCCAAATTAATAAGAGGAATAAGAATAATTGTCATATAAAGTTTTTATTTTTTATTTAAATATATTTAATAAAAAATAAATTTACCCTTATAAAAAATAGACATTATTCTCATAAAATATTTTTGTTTTAAATGAACGTAAAAATTTATAAGAGATATAAAAGAAAACAATAATAATTATATTATATTTATCTTAATAACTTATATCATTTTGTTATTCTTATATTAAATAAGTCACTAAAAATTACAAAGTCACACTTAAATATAAAATTAGATAGAAAAAAAGGAGAAATTGTCACTTTATTTATGAGAAAATTTTAGCTTATAAGAAAATAGATATATTAAATTTTTTATCACAAAAAATATACTTTTTCTAAAAAATTATTATATTTTTAATAAAAAAAATATTTTAAAATATTATATTGCCTTCACTTAACAAATTTTCTAGATCCGTCATTGATTGGTTGTATAGAAAAAAGTTTAACTTATCCATTGAGATTTGAAGTCTATAAATACTAGTTCTTTAATTAACGTGGAACAATGATACTTAGCCTGTGTTGGAGGATATTTGTATAGCAAGTTATTGCTGTGGAGAAGAAAAACCTTTGGTACCAAAGGGTTTTAAAAGTTTATTGGATGCTGGGTGGTTTTAAAGTTAGGTGGCTAAGGTATCAACAAGAGGGTTGTAGGAAACATACACTATAAAAAATGTTACATAAAAGTGTTATTATGGGTACAATATATGTAGGTATATATCTATTTGACATATAGTTATATACAATTTTAGTATTTATTTTGAATGAGATTTAACAACATATTTTATATGTCATTATAGTCTATGCCCACTTTTTAATAATATACCAACATATATTATATTTATTATGTGGGTAAAAGTAGTTTTTAGTAATATGTATTATGTCACTATAGGGTGTGCATCACTATATGACAATTTTCTTGTAGTGATACTCGATCGTATTTTTGTTGGCATAATATCCTCGGTGGATGATGGACGATGGAGGACGGTTGTAAAATCAATTATGTAGGATTAGGATATTTATGGTAAAAACTCACATAGACGATAAGGTATGCCAATTAGGGATGACAAACATACCCGTACCTGCGGGTAATACCCGAACCCGTCCCGACTTTGACGGGGAATACCCGGTTTGACCGGGTACGGGTACGGGTATGGGTAAAACCCGATATATTAAATCGGGTACGGGTATGTACTTACCCGCCCTGTGCCCGTACCCGTACCCGTCCTCGTTCTCATTTTTAATTTAATACTCACTTTCAATTTAATTATATTAAAAAAAATTAATATTTTTTTATGTATGATTATTTATTATAATATAAGATAAAGAAATAACTTAATTATAATTATAATATAATAAAAAAATAATTTAAAAATATCATTTTTTTATAAAAAATAAAAAATAAAAAATTTGACGGGTACGGGTACGAGTATACCCGATACCCGACAGAGACGGGGATGAGGATGAAAATCTATACCCGACGGGTATGGGGACGGGGACGGGGATGAGTTTAACTCGCGGAGATGGGGACGAGTATCATGAAACTCGTACCCGCCCTGCCCCGTTGCCATCCCTAATGCCAATGCAAGGTGTGAATACCTAATTTGTGAGAAAATTATTGAAATTGAAGAGAAAAAAATATAAAATATACAAAAAAATATATATATAAAATCAACTTTTATATATTAAACATAAATCACTGTTATGAAACATAAGGTTAATAAATGTTTATAAAACACACAATCTTTATTTTATTGGTATGGAATTTTTTGGGTAATAACCAATAACAAAATCATGAGTGTCTAAGTTTAAAGCAGACAATGTCATATTAATATGGAGATATGTGTGTATGAACCCTTAATGTCTATCAGTAGTAATAGAGTTGATAATTGATCAAGTAATCAACTCGAAGTCTCAAATGAATATTTAATAATGGAAGGTGATGAATTTAAGTGTTAGATCTCTTATATCAAAAGTTTTTCTAATAGTATGGAGGTTAAGCGGTGTAATACATTGATATGAGCTATCAATAATGTAAGTATTTCGAGCTGACAGGTGTGACTAAGCTCTAATGGCTACCATTGTGGATGGAAAAGGAATTTCTACTGAATGAGATGTTAATCCATAATTTTTTGTTTGAGAAGAAAGTTATTGACATACAAAGAGAGTTTCACATCATTAGAATATGAGGAAAAACAAGAGTTTATAAAATATACACGATCTTTATCGGTAAAACATCTTTTAAGTGATGATTAAAATCAAAAGCATGAGTGTAATTAATTTGAACCGAAAACTATCATATTAATGTAAAGTAAGAGTATTTTTAAAAAAAAATTCTACAAAAAGATTTTTTTAGAGATATGTCATTTCATGAATGACTTACATCATCTTTTTTCTCGGTTCTTATGAAAAAAATATGTAGGTGAATCTGTCATTTCACTGCCTAATGGAAAAGTTTTAAAGGTTAAATATGAGTTTGGTATATCAACTAATCCTGATATTTTTTGATGGAGTGGATGACCTCATAAAACTAATTAAATTATTTAAATTAACCATCAGTTTTATTCAACCTAAAATATAGATAGATCAAAATATGATCTATATGAAAGTTGAGTTTGTTTTGGTTGCTGTAAATCCCTTTCGAAAAAGATTTCTCTGTATGGTAATTACCATATTGAAGTCTACAAGTGTAAAACAATTGAAATCCCTCTGTATATGCAATTACTGACACACATCCAAGAAATGGCAAGATATGAAGTGAATCAATCTATAATTATAAGTGGCAAGATATGAAGTGAATCAATCTATAATTATTAAGTGGTGAGAATGGAGTGTAGGGAGGACTGAGACTGCAAAAATAGCAATGCAATACTTGCATTGGCTTGGTGCCCTCATGGCTCTCCACCAACATACTCCACGTAATTTTACTAAAGCACAAAATAGAGAGCATAAATTCATTACTAGAATTTTTTTATTACATGCGACTTTTTCTATGAATTTTGTATTAACATTCCCAGCAAATATTATTCCTACAAATTTTTCTGCAAAATTTTATTTACAGATAATATCTTCATCGATAATATGTTTTTGCGAATTTTAAAATTCGCAAGAAATTTTCCTGCGAAATTTCTTGCAAAAAAAATTCGTAGGAAAGTTTCCTTTAAATTTTTTCGCAAGAAATTCTGCAAGAATATTTTTTACAAAAAAAAATTAAAGAAATTATTACAAATTATATCAATAATTCTTCAACTTTCAAATGCTCACAATGAATTCATTCGAAGCATTTGTTTACACGCCTTCAACATGTGATACATAATCTTTTAAACTCCAAGATTGTAGATTATAAGTGTAACATCCTATTATTTTATTATTATTATTTGGCATTTTAGCAATTTTATTAAAGTTATAGGGGTATTTTTGTAACTTGGAACGGGCTGTTCCAAAAGTGGAACGGGCCGTTCCAAGCAACAAAAATAAGCTAAATTTTTAAGTTGGGAACGGGCCTAGAACGGGCCGTTCCAACAAGGAGAACGGGTCGTTCTGATTTTGGAATAGGCCGTTCCGGAGGGAGAACGGGCCGTTCCAAAGGGAGAACGAGTCGTTCTGCTGAGATTGAGAACGGGCCGTTCTGGTTTTAGAACAGGCCGTTCTGCTTTTTGGAAACGGGCCGTTCCGATTTTAGAACGGGCCGTTCCATTTGAAAAATTTGCACAGATTTGAAGGATCCGGAACGGGCTGTTCCGAAATCAATACGGGTCGTTCTGGGTAACCCAGGTTGCCTATAAATAGGAGGCATGGGGGGGTGAAAAATTATAACTGAGAAGGGTGAAAAATTTTAGAGAGAGAGAGAGAGAAAGGAAGAGAGAGGAGGGGAAAGAAAAGAGGAGTGAAAGAAAGAGGAATCTCGAGGAGAAGATTCTGCCCTAGTTCCTGTCCTTGTTTAAGGAGAGAGGTGGAGGTTCTGCCCTAGTTCCGGTTACTGTTTAAGGAAAGAGAGGAGGAGGTTCTGCCCAAGTTCCTATTTATCCAGGTACGGGAGAAAAGAGGATTATTTATATGTAGAGTACATGAGGGAATTGGGTGGAGGAAGAATTCCTTAGGATTATGATTAATTTTATAATTATTTAATTTGGAGAATTATTGGTTCTATTAAAATTATCTGTGTTGAGGTTTATAAATAGGCCTAAGTGTAGGAATGATGATCTGGAAAGAAGAATGAATTGTAAAGAAAATGCGGTGAGCTAGATTTTGGAATAATTAGGGGTTTTACTGTTTATACTAATTATTCTATTGATTATTATATTAATGAAAGTTATTGCTATATTACTTGTTAAGAATGAATGATATTGATGTGAATTGCTTAAGGGGTATGTAAACCCTATTTTGTTGAGCTTATCTGTTATGTATGTGATGAGATGAGATGTTGTATGGATGTGATTATGATTGTGATTGTGGTGCCTCACATCGATGACTAGGGATGGCACGGCCCCTGGGTAAGTGGTGCTACAGGGAGGGCGTGACCCTAGCATGGTGTGGGATGAGTAAGACAATTAACACACACCACTTATGTCGTTTATGGCAGCCCTGACATAGGGTTAATTGCAAGAGATTGTATTGATTGTAATGTGATTGTGTTTCCTCACACCAAATGACTAGGGATGGCACGGCCCCTGGGTAAGTGATGCTACAGAGAGGGCGTGACCCTGATCTGGTGTGGGTTAAGTGAGGCAATTAATCCGTATCACTTGTGTCAGATGTGGCGAGGTCTTGGCATAGTGTTAATTGTGAGATTGGCATGAATTATGGATGTGGAAATGATATTGTTAATTGTTATATTGATGTGAATGAGGAAAGGTAAAAATGATAATGTTAATTATAAAATCTAAATGGATTGTGATGGATTGATAAATTATGGTACATACTCGTAAATATTTTATTAAATAAAGAAATATGATGAGATTTTAATATGGTGTGTTTGGATGTACTTTGCATATAGATATCTTCTTTTCTCACCGTATAAATTGTGGATATTTTAGGTGGGGAGGATCCGGCTGCAAGTGGCATATAGGATGCCAACAGTTTTATTTTGGGAAATGCTCTGATATTGTGACATCGGGGCAGAGGATTTTTAGGAGGAAATATTTATGTGAATTTGGTACTGTAATATTATTTTGAAAACAATTTGTAAAAACTCTTGTGTTTATGTTTTATATTTCTATTAATGTGGTTGTCGAAGTTTTTCATGTGAACCCTTTTACTGTAATTGAAAGATTTATTACAATATATGTGTTGGGGTAGTAAGGGTGTCACAATAAGCTTAACACTCAACCATACAAATCAACATGTAAGGTAAGTGTTGCCCCAACTTATATACTTTTAAATTGTTTTATTTTCAATCGATGTGGGGACTTGAAGTTTTTTTTAAATATTAAACTTATAAATTTAAATACTTTTTATTTTTTCTGCGAATTAAAATTGACAGGAAAATTCGCAGAAAAAGTTACTTGCAAAATTTTTCTACCATTTAGTAAATATTACTTGCGAATTTATTTTTGCAAGAAAATTTGCAAGAAACAAAATAAAATTCTTACAATATTTTCTGCAAATTTTTACCATGGAAAAAAATTTCTATAATCATTAAAATTGTAGCAAAATTTGCAAAAATTTATTGTAGATTATATTTCATAAAAAATTGTAAAAAATATCTATAAATTATTTTTCGTAAATAAATTCGCAAAAAGAATTTGTGAAATTATTATTACAAGGATATTCGTAAAAAATTTCTGCGAATATTTTGTTTAAGAAAATTCTTAAGAAAATGACACTTTTATAGTAATGATTATGTCTATCCAGTAAGTACAAAATTGATCATTTAACAAAAAAAAATTCTCAAAACAAATTTCATATGACAGATGACTAAAAAGAAAATAATGAAATGAAATAACAATAACCAAAACCCAAATATCCTTACCGCTACAACTTTATCACCCTGTGTTCCAAATCCAAATTAATAGTGGTGAAACGTGTTATTAATAGATATTACACTAAATTTTATTATTAAAAATAATTATTTAATAATAATAAATTAATTATCTTTATTTTATTATTTAATAAAAAATTTAATGACTAATAATAAATAATAGTCTCGAAAAACTTATTCTAAAATTTATTATTAGTTATAATTATTTGATGACAATAAATTAATTACTTCTGTTTTATTATTTAATAAAAATATTAATGACTTATAGATACTAGTTTTTAAAAATATATTTATAAGAGTAATTTTTGAAAATGTCTAGTAAAAAAATAAGAGTAATTTTTAATTTATTTTATTAGAAAATGTTTAAGATTCACCGACTAGAGATAAAACTTAAAAAATATATAAGTGAATAACAATACTTACCTTACAAGTTAGTTTTGTAATATTAAGTTAAATTCATAACTCACTATTTTAAGATGATATCAAACCACCCACTATTGTAATATTGAGTTAGACTCATAACTCATTATTTTAAGATGATAACCACCTTCCATTCATCCATATACCAAACTTAATAGTATTGTGCTCGAGAGAGATATATTGGAAAAAATCTAAATCTCACATCAACTAAAAATAAGAGGATTAAAAAATATATAAATAAAATAGAACTTTCATCTTATAAGTCTCACATCAATTAAAGATAAGTTAATTAAATAATATATAAGTTAGAAAATCATTTCTTAAACTTTTAGTGACAAAAATAAAAAGCTAGTAAATAGGTAGTTACAAACATTTTAAAACTAATATTAGTGGCCATTACAAATATTAGTAAAAAAATGTCACAAAAATCTTATACATTTTTTTCGATCATTAATTATAAAGGTATTTATCAATATACAAAATAATTGTCAACAAATATTGTATCGATATTGTATACAATAATTAATGAAGAAATACTTATAAGATATAATATAATTATTTTATTATTATTAATTAAAAATAATATTAAATATCACTAAAATTTCATTTTGTCATGAGAAGTGCATCATTAATAATTTAATTAACAAGTCTCGGGTACAATTGAATATAACAGCTGAATGAACAAAATAATCAAGGTAAGAGATCGAAGGAAGAGTCTCACACATGAGCCACTAAAAAATGACTAACAAAGCAGGTTTTTACGGGAAGAAAAAAGGTTATATAAAAATTATTAAAAAGTTATTTTTGTTTTGGTAATGTTCTACGTTACTGTTCTGAACTCCTTCATATATCTTCCTGCTCTTCTGCCCTTCTTCCATTTGTAGCTTCGTATTCAATTTAAAGATTTAAAATCTTGATTAAACTACACCAGACCCTGTCAATCTGATTTTTGCACTCTAATTTTCTCTAATGTGTATATAGCAATAAGTACATTTATTATGGCACCGCAGAAAAATGCCCAACTATAATGGGCAGGGAAAACATCAAAATCCCAAAAGGTGTTGAAATTTTATGAGTGTGATCGCTATTTGTTCTCAGAGCTTGAGATACAAATTTGTGGGATTCGTAATTTTTTTGTTTTCTGTTTTGGTAGCCAAATTTGAACGAAAGAAACTACTCAAACCTCTTTCCACAGATTGGTACTATATATATATATATATATATATATAAAATATAATATAATAAGGTATAACCAAGAAAATGAAAAAGAACTATAGGAGTGGAAAGATAAAGAGAGTAAGATCATAAGTATAAATTAGAATGTAAGAGTTTGGTAGATGCTTATATCCCAGTATGTGTATGATATAACAATTTTTTATTGAGTTTAGTTTGGTTTCCTTAATAATGAAAAAAAATATACTGTTGTAAAGCGACGTGATGCTATATCGTTTAGATCTCCTCTACATGTGTTGCTACGTTGTCGTGTTTCATTTATTCTTGGTTACTATAATTAGTCATGTGTGGCCAAATATGACATAAGCATATATATAATAAGGCTATGGACCACGCATATGCAAAAGGCAAGTATTATTAGATCGAGTGTGTTTTTCAGTTTTCCCGTGTGATTCATGAGATTCAGTTGTTGCACTTTATACTAAAATGTGTCGAAAATGGTTCAAAACATTTTCTTACACTATATTCTTGCTAATTTTTCAACTATCTCCAATGAGTATTTCAAAGTTTTTCCTACTAAATTTAAGTTCATCAACCATTTTTCTTGATCATGACTATAGAGGACCACCATAGTCGTCAGTTTTGAAAGCAATAGTTATTGCTCTGGAGAAGCAAAAACAATTGGTACCAAAAGGTTTTAAAGTTCATTGGGTGGGTGGTGGGGTGGGTGGTTTTAATGTTTGTTGGCTAAAGGAATGAACAAAAAGGTTGCATCGATCTTGTTTTTTAAGGCATAATCCTTAGTGGATGATGGGCGACGGTTGGAAATTCAAATTCATTAGGATTTTTAAGCTAACAACTCACATAGACGATAAGGTAGGGCAATACAAGGTGTGTATACCTAATTTTGTCATAAAATTATAGAAATTGATGAGAAAAAGAGTAATAAAAATAAAAGAAAAAATACAATATATATATATATATATATATATATATATATCTTTAAAAATTGGGTTAAGGTCTAACTTAACCCTATAAAATTAGATTGTAAGGTGAGGGATTATTTATCACTTATATATACTATTATGACCTTATGCCTAGTCGATATGGAATATTCAACGTAGTCTTTCACATTGAGGATTTGACATCTTGAGCGTGAAATTTATAAAACTATACATCTACGGGTGGTTTAATATCGATCCAATAGCGGGTGGTCTAATAAACCCAACAACACTTGCTTGTGGATGGTCTAATAATGACTTGATAGCGGGTGACCTGATAAATCTAATGTACAGGATAAGTCTCAAGGTCGATAACCTATTGGTCTTGGTTGCGAAAGAACTTGACAGATCAAATACGTAGTCGACTACAAGCATCATAATTATCAAAAATGCATAGTCGAGGATAATTCAGCCAAGGTCACATCCCTTATCACAATTATTACAAGTAGTAACATTCAATCGTTACAAGACAATAAAGACTCTTAAATACAATTAATGTTCAAATCCTCAACAGTAATATTCCTTTACTTATAAATATACATGTATCAGAGCTTTATAAGGTATGTAACATATACATAATACACTCAATCACTCCAATTATTTGTTGACTTTGGCATTAGAATTACTTTTGTAGGTACAAACCATCTAACACCTAGAAGTTGAGGACCAAAGACTTCCCATCAAAGACTTCTTGCACTCATTTTCTAGTAAGAACATTTGGCGCCCACCATGGGGCCATAGAAAATTATTCCTATGGACTCTATTGAATTGTGACAATGGTTGGAACAAGAGCTTCATCGAGCAAGAATTATGGAATGTTAGATATCACTTAAGTGTTAATCAAGTTGCAATGAGAATTACAACAATGGAAAACGTAAAGTGAACAACAACAAAAGTGTCATAAGGAGAAAATGACTCTCCTCTAATAACAAAATGTCAATCCGAGATAGCTACTTGAACAGTCGTAATCAAATACTAAAATATTGGATTCAGACCTGACTTGGAAGCCGAATTCCTATGATTCTTCAGAGGATTCATGTTTTCCTTTTGGAATGTCGTCAAATCAAGCTGGACGATCTGGGGAAATTTGGCTTTCTCATAAATCTATACCAACTGAAACTTCAACACCTACCTCTCGACAAGTCAGGACATCAACACTCTATTTTGCTATAGTGTTGGAAGAATTTAGGAAGCACCCATTTATTGATGAAATAATAGAAGTTCCCCTTCTAAGGGAGTGGAAGAATTTAGGGCTTGATAAGTATGATGGAATCTTTGACTCTGATAATCATGTTAATTTATATGTTTCTCATGTTAGCATGCTCACTAACACGAATGTTGTCATGTGCCATCTATTCTCCACTTCATTAAAAGGAGCAGCTTAAAGATGGTTCACTTTCTTGCCTCCTTGGTCGGTTAACTCTTTCCAAGTGTTCATCTCCTAGTTTACGATGCAATTTGGCATTAACCGACCTTATGTTATGATATCGGCTACCCTTATCAGTGTCAAGCAAGGTAAGGATGAATCTTTCAAAGCCTTCATGGATAGATTTGAGAAAGTTGCATTTGAAATTCCCAATCTAGTCGAGGAGGCCACATTGCACCAAATGCTAACAACCTTGAAGGCAAGTCTTTTCTTAGATAGTCTATACAAGAAGTTGGATTGATTTATGGAAGAACTTGTTGAGCTCTAAAATCGTTCCGACTAAGAGAGAGGAAACATGAAAGCAGAATCTCAATAAGAGAGAGAGAGAGAGAGAGAGAGAGACCAGTCCCAATGTGCCTAGGAACACAAAAAACCTCAGACTCTCATTATTCCCCCCTGAATGATAGTCGCTCTCGGATACTTGATGAAGCCTTAAGCAATGACTTGATACCACATGTCAATTAAGTCAGTTCCTACGCCTTAGAAGGTTGATCATACTAAACATTATCGGTATCACTACAATTTCAATCACACCACTAAAGAGTGTGCAACTTTGAAGGACAAAATTGAAGAGTTGATTTAGACTAAACGCTTACGTAAATTTGTGTAGTAGAATGATACTAGCTCCCGCAAATGAGATTAAAGGTATGAGCACCGAGAAAGAAGCAACAATTGCACTGGTAAAACCTGGTTGAGTCTCGAGCAAAGTCATCAACAAAAATATCCTACGAGTTCTCAGCTTTGTGGAGTGATCAACACTATTGTTGGTGAATTTGCTGGTGGAGGGTCAACTAACTTGGCCAAAAAATGACACCTTCATTTGATGAAGTCAGTAAATGTTGTTGCATAACAATCACCTTCTCAAAAAATGTTTCCTATCACATTCACTGATGACAACTTTAAAAGTTTAGACCGCTACCAAGACGATCCCATGGTAATCACTGTAGAAATGAATTTGCAATGATGAAAGCACTGGTAGACCAAGCTAGCTCGACTAACATGTTATACATGTCCACTTTTTGATAACACCAAATTCTTAATTTAAGCATTATGCTCTATAACAATGATCTTGTCAGATTCTCAAGTGAATAAGTTGATACCTCGGGTATGTAGACCTATTAACTACCTTTGATGATGGTGAGAAGAGGAGAAGGACGATCAGTATACGCTACATATTTGTAAATGATAACACATCTTACAACATCTTGTTGGTAAGACCTTCTCTTAATGAATTGGGTGTTGTTGTTTCAATAAAACATCTAGCCATGACATTTCCTTCTTCCGCAAGAAAGATCATGACAATTCATTTTGATTAGAAGATGGAACAAGAGTGTTATGTTGCTAGCTTAAAGATCACACCTTTGGTTAGCCAAGTTGGGGTTAAAGTCTTAACAACCCAAGTTGATGAGCCTTCTTCCTCAGTAGGTAAAACAACAAGTAATTTTGGTAGAATTGAACCCAAGATTAGATGATGAAGCTCGGCTAGAAGCAGTGGAGGAAACTAAGAAGTTTCAATTGGGAAGAGATGAAGGTTAGTGTACTAACATTAGCAGTGGAGGAAACTAAGAAGTTTCAATTGGGAAGAGATGAAGGTCAGTGTACTAGCATTGGTACACAATTAGGTTCAAATGACAAAGCTTCATTAGTTAAAACTTTGAAGAAACATGTTGAATTGTTCACATGGTCGATGTCCGATATGTTGGACATATACCCTACTTTTCATTTTTATTGTTTGTCCATTTGCCAAGAAGCTCAATTGATAACCCAAAATAAAAGGAAGATGGTTTAAAAGAGATCAAAGATTCAATTTTGAAAATTCAGAATGTAGTTAAATATGTGAAGTCTTCTCCAACTAAATTACCTAGATTAAAGGCTTGTGTTGAGCAAAAGGGAATTTCTTACAAAGGTCTTGCTTGCCTCGATGTTGAAACCGGGTGGAATTCAACTTACTTAATGTTAGAGGCGAGCTTGAAGTACAAAGAAGCCTTTCTCTTACTAGATATGCAAGGTAAGAAATTTCGTGTTGAAATAGCCAAAGGTAATCATAGTGTTCCATTCGAAGAGGATTGGGAATATGCGAGGTATGGTCTACCATTTTTAAAGATGTTAAATGACTCTATTTGGTTCTTCATATGTCACCAATCATATGAACATGAAGGAGGTGTTGGGAATTGGTAAAAAGGTTCGACAATATTCTGCAAGTAATGATGTGAGCATAAGGTTGATGGCATTGAGGATGAAGGGAAAGTATGACAAATATTGGAGAAATCCTAATGGAATTAGTATTTTATTATTGATTTTTGTGCTTGATCCTAGGAGTAAGTTGGATTTTGTTGATTACTTCATTGACTATATATTTGAATCTAATATGGCTATTCAATTGAAATCAAATTTTTTTGTTATCTTTGAAAACACTTTATGAACAATATCAAGGTGTTGAGGAGGGTTCTCAAAATAGCCAACAAGAATCACAACTAGATGATGAAGATGATGATCCTCATGGCATGAGTTTCTACCTAAGAGCTACCGAAGGTAGATTTGCTTATATATCAAAGCTTGATAAATATTTGAGAGAAGATCCTGAACCTTATACAAAATCAATTGAACTTGGTGTTTTACATTGGTGGAAAGTTAACTCAACTAGATTTCCTATCCTTGTGAACATGGCTCGGGAGGTGTTAGTAATTCTCATTTCTATCGTAGAATCAAAAAGTGCATTCAACACAAGAGGAAGGGTGGTTAGTCCTTATCGTAGTTGCCTAAAGCCTAAAATAGTGAAAGTACTTGTTTGCACACAAGATTGGTTGAAAGGAACACCTTTCTCTATACTTTTTTTATGAGGATCCTAAAGAGCTTGATAAATTGAGTAAGGTGAGTTTATATTATAAATCTATATATTTTTAGTTTATATTTTAAATTTTTGAAAATGATGGAATATTTTATTTTTTGTAGAGATAGCCGCTTCAGATGAAGTGGGACCTTCAAGTGTTATTCAGTTGGATGATTGAAGATGTTCTTGATAAGTTGTATTTTATGATACAAGTTATATTTGAAGATGTATTAATTTTTCGATTTTGTTGTTTATAGGAGAACCTATATATTCTTAAGTAGAGACAAATGCTTCATGTTTGCTTAGTTTTATGACTTTTATTTGTTTATAGGGAACCTATATTACGAATGAAGTGGGTAAATATTACCTTGGTTATCATCCATCTAAAGTTGACATAACTTTGATCAGAAATTTCACGTGTCTCTCACTTTCCTTGTTTTAGAGTTAAGACAAGTCTTCGTATATCATACACTATCCTATTTTAGGTTATGTAAGGGTGGTTGTGCAGCTATTATGGATTTAGGAACATCTCTACTTACTGGTCCAATTGTATGTGTTTCCATTTTCTAAAGATTTTTTCTTGTAGATTTTCATTTATAAATTATGTTAACCATTAATTTCAGCCTATTGTGGTTGAAATCAACTATGTTATTGGAGTTGAAGGAGTTCTCAATGTAAAATGTAAGGAAGTTGTTTCTCAATATGGAGAAATGATATTTTCTTGGTATTAGGGGTAAGTTTTGAATTGAACATGATTTTCGACTTGTGATCTTTTTCCTATTTTCATTTCCACTCTATGGACCTAAATGAGTTTGATCTTATTCTATTAGTGGAACCTGGTAACATATGTTCTTGAATTAGCTTGTGTTCTTCCAAAAGGAATCAATCCAAGAGGTTAGAAAGGTCTTTATATGGTAGCCCTTGTATATATTAATGTCTCTATTTTCTGCTACCATTATGCCTTATTCATCATGTTTGTTTCATTGCTCATCAATTTGGTAATGATTTGAAGATATTGGAGATATGTTTGATATTTTTTTTCTGATTATAAAGGTTAGAAAGTAAGAAGTGTCAATTCCAACATAAAAAGGTTTTTTAAACAAAAAAAAAATGACAATGAACCTTCATTATATTTATAATTACTAGCTTATTAATTTATTCTTTTGCCACCAGGAGAGTTTGGTTCTTGACCTCACTCATATTGCAAGCCTACAATATTTTTGATGAAATAGACCCCTAAATTACTTTGAATTCTATTTTTTTCCTATGTTGGAATTGAGATGGTGACTGAAAAGGAATAGATCAAGTTCATAGTAAGAGATACTCCTTTATGTTCTTGTCTGATGCTTGTTCTTTAAATCTAGAATCAACCAAGACAAGAGGCAACAAAGGATAGAGTATTATGTGTTGAATACATTATCATATTATAAATATAAATATATTGCTAGAAATTGGCTCAAATTTTGTAGGCAACTGCCAATTACAATTATGGAAGGACTTTGTTTTTACCATCATAGTAGAACTTAAATGAGTCATGTTTTTGCCTTACTATAAGAAATTTGAGCAAAATTTGTTAGTTTAACTATATAAAGCAACAAGTTCGAATCCAATTCAACAATTATTATTCGCGAGTGATATGCTACAGAGTATGTCTGACTTTAATGTGATAGTGAAACATTTTCTGCAATATATGTGCATATTTTTATGATCCTTTTATTTTTAATTAGTTAATTAAACATTCATTTAATTGATAAATCTTTTACGGTCCTTAGTTTTCCTTTTACTTTTTGTTCAAAATGTATGAATTATTCTTCTATCAACTATTGATTTTACAAGACCTTCTTTTGTGAAGTTAAATTTCACATGTTGACCTTTTCATTAACATTAGTAATTAGTCATTAGTCATATGTCTAAGTGGTTAAGCATTACTTTAGCAATATGACTTGTACAACTCCTTTGTTGTTTATTCAATCCCTTTTCTTGTCTTGCACCATGTCCCCTATCTTGGTCTTTGATCATAATTTAGGTCTCAATAGATACAATGTATATTGAATTAATTGCATAGTTAAATCAAAGCATGTTGGCATTGACACATTGAATTAATTTTTTTATCATAATTTATTGCTTTTGATGTTCCTACTCCACAGGGTCCACCACGGTATATTACCTTTTTTAAATGATTTATCCAAATCACATATGCACACACTAGAATAGTACAAAATAACCATGAATGAAGCGAATTACATAAAAAGTTTTAAGCTTTGTTTCGTACAAAAAAGATAAATCATAAAGGTTTTTGGCTTGTTGTTATGGGATAAATGATAGTTGTAAACACCCTCATTTTATGAATGATATTTATCCATTCATATCTTTTTATCAATGTCTAAAAGTTCATCACAATTTAGAAGGAATTTGTAAATAGTTCAGTTTGGAAACAATGCAGTTTAAGAATAGATTAAGGTGCATAACAGTTTTAGTTTAGTTCATATTATAGCTCAATGTAGTTCAATGTAGTGCAGTTTGGTAGAACAAAAAAAAAAGTTCAGTTCATTTCAGTTTTTTTGAACTAATTTTCAGTTCAGTTCAATTCAAGCGAACTATTTTTTGGTTTAGTGCAATTTTTAATAGTTCAGTTTAGTACAGTTCTATTTTTCCACCGCTAAAAGCAATCAAGGTATCATCAAAACACATCATCTCTACAAAAGAAACCAAGACACCATGAGATGGAAAAAGGTAATGGATCAAAAAGGAAATAAGGAAATCATCATTGATAAACAGGAAGAAGACAAAAGTTGAAATTTATGAAGACTATGTCTTATAATGTCAAGGGACTGGGGGGAAAGGTTAAGTGGAAAGCAATAAAGAATTTGGTTTGTGAGGAGGAAGTACAGGAATTATGTTTGCAAGAAACAAAGAAGTCGGAGATCAATAAACAATTGTGTCTTTGTAGGGGGACTGTGAAGTACAATCACTAATAAGTCAATCTATGAATTCTGATGGAGGTTTATTGTGCTTGTGAAGTGCTGATAGCATAAAGCTCACAAACCATTTTATAGGTGTTGGGTACATAGGGATGGAAGGTATTTGGAAGAATGGAGGATTTCATGTAACAATTGTTAACATATACTCATCCTCTGACTTACTAGAAAAAAGGGCATGTAGGCTAAGCTTAAAAAAAAGAAAACTAAATAGTAATAACAAAATATGGTGTGTATTGGGAGATTTCAACAATGTCAGGTAGTTGGGTGAGAAACAAGGAGTGGCTAAGGGGGGAAAACACATAAGAGATATAAGATTTCAATCAATTCATAATGGATATGAAGTTTAAAGATATTCTGATAGTGGGAAGGAAATTTACATGGTATAGACCCAATGGAACTGCTAGAAGCAAAATTGACAGGTTCCTAATCTCAATGGAATGACTAAACATTTAGCCTGGTAGTAATCAACACATTCTTAGTAGGAACCTCTTTGACCAAAAAGAGCTATAGGAACAATTTTGGAGTATAGTTAAGTGCAATGACTCCTTATTATGCCAAAAGTCAAGAATCAAATGGATATATAAAGGTGATAGCAACACCAAATTTTTTTAATTTGACAGTCAATTGAAAGAGAAGAAAAAATAATCTAAAAGGCCTAAATATTGGGGGAGTTTGTGTGGAGGACCAAATTGAGTCAAGGAAAAAGTGACACAATATTTTCAAAATAGATTCAATGAAGACGAGTGGAAAAAACCCAAGTTGGATAGGCTAACTTTTAACCAAGTCAAAATAGACCAAAATAAGGCTCTCGTTATAAGGTTTGAGGAGTTAAAGATCAAATAGGCTATATGGGAATGTGATGGTGCAAAGAGCCCTGGTTCGGATGGCTACAATTTCAAGTTCATAAAAACCTTCTAGGACTTATTGAAAAATGATATCATTAGGTTCTTTGAAGATTTTTATAAAAATAAAAATTACCAAGAGGTGGAAACTCTTCCTTCATTTCATTAATACCAAAAGTGGATGATCTACAAGTCTTGGAAGAATATCGACCAATCTCTTTGGCTGGCTGCTCGTATAAGATACTAGAAAAAAAATACTATCAAAGAGAATGAAGAGGGTCTTAGTGAGGTTAATTGATCAATCATAGAATGCCTTTATGGAAGACATAAATTTGATGCGTAGTGTTATGATAGTAAATGAAGTAATAAAATAGGAGAAAATGAAAAAAGAAAAAAAAAAAAGAGGTACATCATCTTTAAAGTAGATTATGAAAAGGCCTACAACTCGGTTAGTAAGGTTTCTTATATATATATATATGCTACAAAGATTGGGTTTCTGCCAAAAATGGGTTGAGTGGATTAATAAATGTCTTGATACAAGACATGTGTCAATACTGGTATATAGAAGCCCAACGAGGGAATTCAAGTTACATAAGGGGTTAAGGCAAGCATACCCCTTAGCCCCATTCCTTTCTAATGTTGTGGCAGAAGGTCTTAGTGGAATGACTAGAATAGTCGTGGCAAAGACTTTGTACACAGGCTATCTAGTTGGGAAAAAAATCCAAGTTAATTTGTTGCATTATGTCAATGATATAGTGTTTATGGGGAGAGGCAAAAATTAGCAATATCATCACAATTAAAAGTATGTTGTGATGTTTCAAGTTGATCTCAAAATTGAAGATAAAATTTCCAAAGAGCAGGTTTGGTGCAATAAGAGTGGAGCCAATAAATTTAGATAGGTTTACAATTCTCCTAAACTGCAAACTAATGTTTCTACCTTTCACATATTTGGGTCTCCTGATTGGAGCTAACATAAGCAAAGAAGTAACACAGAGGCTCATTATTGACAAATTCAAGAAGAAACTCTCCTTTTGAAAAAATAAGTTTTTATCTATGGTTGGAAGAATTTTTCTGATAAATTTTGTATTGACTACTCTTCTTATATTTCTTGTCTTTCTACAAGATACCGAAAGGTGTGGTGAGGAAATTAGTAAGCATCTAAAGGAGTTTTCTACGGGGAACGGAGGAACGAAGGGGAAAAATCATGGATCAAATGGGGAAGGATCTGCAACCCAAAAATTCATGAGGGGTTAGGAATTAAAGATTTAAAAAACTTTAATTACTCACTATTGGCCAAATAGAGATAGAATCTATATAATGAAAGGGACGAATTGTGGAGGAAAATCTTGGAATTTAAATATGGAGGATGGAAAAACCTGTGTGGGGGAGATGTGTGTAGATCAACATCCATATAGGGAGAGACCTCTACAAATTGTGTAGGTATCAAAACTAATTGAAATGGTTTGACAAAATGACAGAATAGAGAGTAGGGGAAGGTAAGCATACAAGATTCTGGTTGGACAATTGGTTGGGGGAGGATTATTTGGCAAAGAGTTACACAAGATTAATCTTGAACTCTGAACAACAACAAGAAAAATCATGAACATGGTCCAATGGTAGGGAGATTTTTGGGTGTGGGGACCCAAATGGAGACAAAACTGGTTTGGATGGAAAACATGGAAAATGGAGAACTTTCAACATTTATTGCTAAACGCCAAAATGTTAAAAGGAGAACAGGACATTTGGTTTTGGCTAGATGACATTGTAGGGACATTTTCAATTAACACAACATACATCTCATTACACAAATTATTAATGGGAGTCAAGTGGATAATACAATATCTCGAATATTTAATTTGAAAGTTCCCCCAAAGGTATTTATTTTTCTCTATATGTTGTTTAAAATGGACTTCCAACAATAAATAACCTCCTTAAAAGGAATATCCCACTTGAATCGGAACATTGTTGTTGCCCTTTCTATCTCTCATATGAAGAAACTGTACCATATAATTTTTTCTTATCCAGGGAAATAGATATATTGTGGAAGGAGAGCTAGTGGGCACTAATATCAATTATGCTACCATAAGTTCCAACTTAACACTTTAACTAGTTGCCATACAATTTATCAACTTAAGGCATCAGGGATAAATGGAAAGTCGTGTGGTGTGTCATCATTTGGAGCATTTGGGATCGCATAAACAAACTTTATTTTCAGGGGATCTACTTCTTATAAACAAAAACTAAAGCAAGACGTCAAATTAGTTTCACCGTTGCGGCTTAGTTTGGACAAATGCCTTTTTAATTATTCATTTGAGTAGTGGAGTGTTAATCTAGGTGCATGTTTAACTATGTAGCCAATATGGAGGAAGGTTGAACAGATGTCCACAATTGTAAAAATATTATTACTATACTTCACGATCAGAAAACCATATAATGCTAAACAAAGAAAACTTTTGATCTTCAAAATTTAAGTGTTAATGAAGAATATTGGAGTATTTGATACTAACATAGTATAGACTACTTGATAATTTTGAAGTAGTCTTCAAATATAGAGTACTTGATGATTACATTTATATATTTTTATTCAAATATTCACTAAAAATAATCTTTAATTAAATAACTTTTTATTTAAATTATAAATAAGTGTGTAACATGACAATTTTTCAAATATATATGAAATAAAAATATAAGCATGAGTAATATAATGAATTTATAAATAATATACACATATGAATTAAATTTGATTTAAAATGGATTATATCATTTTTACGTAGCATTTTCAATTTTAAATTGTTCAATGCACCCATTCAGTAAGTTACTAGTTTGTTGGTTCATCTCGAAAAACTTGTCGAGTTATATTGGTTCATATTGAACCTAATAAAGAATATCTAATCCAATACAAGGCACAGGCTAGTTATACCACTAATGTTGAGATGATTGAGATTGTTGAGATGTTGGAGATCGTGAAGATGATGGAACATCTTGAAGACTCCTCAAGAGTGTTTTAGTTTTAATGATGTTAATGTATAGATGGTGTTTGAGCATATGCAAAAGGATATTGTGTTGATTGTAATAGATATAGGCTTGTGTATGTGTTTGTTTATGATTGATGATGATGATAAATTCTTAAGTCAAGAACTAATCAACTTTTTTAAGAAACCAAGAATTTGATTTTTTTAGTATTTCCATGTGTAAACATGAAGTAATAGATTATCTTGAAAAGGGTAATTTACTACCAAGTGTTTAAACATAGAAATATGACTTGATTCAAACAAAGGTTTTCAAGGTAACTTTGTTAATCAATTACCATTCAGGATAATAGATTACCAAGTCTGTTACTAGAAAAGGATATTCAAATGTCCTCTAAGTTAATAGATTACCACGTCTGTTACTGAAAAATTATTTTCAAAGTGTTTATTGAGATAACAAATTACCAAAGTTAGTAATAGATTAAAACAGAGTCTTTTGCTTGAAATAAGGCTGAAGAATCAAAGTTTTCATCGTGTTAATCGATTACCACATGAGATAATCAATTACCACAAAATGAAAGGCAATCTTGGATCTTAGAAAGCTCAGGATAATCAATTACCATATCTCGTAATCGATTACCCTAGTGATTTTGTGTTTCTGGTTCATTTTTAAAGAGCTGGTAACAAATTACCATATCATGTAATAGATTATCTCTGTTATTACTCTTTATAATTGAATCACGTCTTGCACTTTAAATAACTATCTTTTTGAAATTAAAAAAAAGAAATTTTAGAGAACTTTTAGAAAATCTTTTCAAAAAAGAACATTTGAGAAAAAGATCACTTTCAAAAATAAGAATCAAGGCTGATAAAAGAAATTTTATGAAATATCAAGAAGTGTAAAGATTGAACATGAGTTCTTAAAGGAAGAAATTCAAGAAATATATTCAACTGTGCAAGATCAATATCTACATGAAATTAGGTGATATCTTTCTAATCTTTAAACTTGTATTTTCATTTTGAATGGCGTATCTCTTGAGATAAGGTGTCTCAACAAGAGATTTTGAAATCTTGAGTAAGGTTTCTCAAGTAATTTCTATGGGGTACAGAAATTTTGTGTGTTTTTAATCTTGTGGTGTTAAGATTGATGTTTGTTTGGATTCTTGTAATATTGTGTGTGCAAGGTATTTGTAAACAATATTATAGTGAATGATCTTTGATTTAGTGGGGTGCTAAATCAGGGGAAACTGGATGTAGGCCAAGTGGACGGCTGAATCAGTATAAATTTCTGTGTTCTTTATCTTCTTACCCTTATCTTTAAGAATCTTGTTAATATCTTGGTTAAAGATTTCAAAGACTTGTGAGATATGAAATTTCAATTGCAGTACAAATTCTTATCATTATTCTTGTAATTGAAATTGATTAAGAATAAGGTAATATAAAATCAACCTTGATTACAAGTGATTGTTTCACTACATTAATTTTGATATTCTGATACTTTGGTAATAAACCTTGTAATCTACTATTATTTGTTAAATCAAATTGAGTAAAGATTGAGCTTTAGATATCTTGGTAGATTAAAAAATTATCGAAAGTTTAGTCATCTTAGGATATAATCTATTCAATCCCCCTTCTAGATTCTAGTAAACTAGGACCAATAACTAATTCTTAATCAAATTATTTGGTCCAAGTCAATTTTAATAATACTACTTTTAAGGCACTCACCTCTAATATAACATCTTTCACCCATCTTTTGAACAAAATTATAAACTACCTTTATATCAACTTTTTCCAATCCAGAACACTTACTCTAGAGTGTTAAAAATGTATTATAGAAAACCTAATTTAAAATGTTAAATGTATTTTTTAACATATTTTTAACATTTTGGAGTGTGTTTCAGATTTGGAAATATTGATATAATCCAGAAAAATCATTTAAAAATGTTACAAAAGTATTCCAAATTACTCAATTTTCTATATTAAATGTTTTGAAACTATCATTTTAGAATGTTAAAAATGTATCATGAAAAACTTAATCCAAAATATTAAAGATATTCTGGAATACCAATTCTAGAATGTTAAAAATATATTCTGAAATGAACTTTCCACAAAATCTCAATTAGTTTAGTTCCTAAAATAATAAAATCATAACTTAAAATGCCAAAGCAAGGCATATAGCGCTACTACAAAAGGAGGAACAGTAGTGAGTGTGAGATGGCTGAAATTGAATTATCCAAACTAACAAAGTTGGTGGGTTATTGATGTTGGTACAAGTAGTAATTTTCGTTATTTGTTCCGCTGGGTAAATATCTACTTTATATTTGTTTTCATATTCATACAAGTATTCGGTAACTAAGTATCTATATTTTCACATGTATTTATGGATATTTATTAAAAAACTTATAAATAATTTTAAAAGTAATAATAATTCATATTTATTCTAATAATTTCTTTAAAAATAATAGTTTAAAAGTCAAAATTTAAATTATCTAAATATTATACACTATTTTATTAATCAAGATTCTTCAATTTAATAACTAAATTTTATTGTTAAAGTATCTCATTTTCATAAGTTTAAACAAATTTAATAAATTAAAATAATTTAGTTCCACAAATCCAAAATAAAAGCTAAAAAATTATAATATTCTTCTGACAAATCTAAATAAAAGAAATTTAAGTAATACCATTATTTTCACTTAACACGTGATATATATTTTAACAAAGAAATTTAAGTAATTTTATTATAATGGATATTGAACATATATTTTGATATTCATCTTTATCCTCATTCATTAATGGGCACACACATACACACACATATCTATATTTAAATTATATGCAAGTACTCATTTAAATATTTCATTTATTATCCATTACATGTTTTATTTGTGAAAGCCAAAACAAATTAACTCCCTTTAGAATTTACCAAGTGTCTCTTGACTCTACAAATACACAATGATTAAAAAAAAATCCTTCCATAGTTTCACTTCATAAAAGGAAGAACACAAAACGTTTCTAGCTCCAACTCCAATCATACCCCCACTACTACGGTTTCAGCCATAAGATGACTACTACAAGCACCAAGGAATCATAGCCTTAAACATTCTTCATGAGCTCATTGCTCCCAACCTTCCACACACTCTCATCGTCATGCTCCAAGACTACAACCACAACATCTCCTAGACCATCCAAGCCACCCAAATGAACAAAGTTGTGTATTCTTGAAAAGTTACACAACATTAGTTCACGAGTTTTTGGATTTTTTTTTCCAGGAAAGCTTGGAATACATGTTTAACATTTTGAATTGAGTACTCCAGAGCATATTACTCATTTTGGTTAGGTGTTTCATAACACATTTTTAACAATATTTTTAATACGTGTTTTAGAATACATTTTAACATTTGAAATAAGTGTTTGAGAACATATTTGACATTTTGGATTGACTTTTATAAAACATACAAAATTCAATTCAATCTATCAATAAAAATTTATTTACTTATTTTCATTTTGTTCAGGTTTTCAATTTTTTCAATTTTTATTGGATTGGACCAGTTGATAAAAATAATTACTTTGAAAACAAAAATAATAATAATTTGCTCAAGGACAAAGTGAAAGATATTTTGTCTTATCATAATTTTTTTTCTTTTTAAAGAATTTATATAATAAACTCGAACAATCTAAGGGGGGTGTATTGGATTAGGATTTTAAAGGACTTTTTTAGTTAAAAAAAATCCTGCGGATTTTAAAAGACTTTGCAGGATTTTCATGACTTTTAAGATTTTGCAAGATTCTACAAGACTTAAAATCAGGATTTTAATGGATTCTGCAAGACTTTTAAATTAGGATTTTAATGGATTCTGTGGGATTTTGTGGAGTTTTGACATTTGATAAGATTTAAAAAAAATTATACATTCAAATTTAAAAAGAGTCAAAGATAAAAATAATAAATAAAAAAAATAATGTCTAGATAAATAATAATAATAATTCTCTATAATATTCTATCCTCTTTTTATAGCATCCACTATCAATTGTAACAATACATCGGAATCATCCTTAATCCAAGCTTCATAGTTTTCTTTCTCTTTTCATTTTTCTTTATTATTTCCTTGTGAATCTCCCATTTGAATTACTAAAACAATATATGTTAAAAAAATAGTTATATAAATAATTACGGATAATAGACAAAATCAATAAAATTATATTATTATTTTTAGAAGCACACCATCATACAAGATCGAATATATTTTTGCTATCCAAATGGATCAAATACCTCAGTTATTATAAAAAAAATGTAAAAACGAAAATATAGAAACATAAGATAATTTTTTATATAAAAAAATTAGTATATTTGATACTGAAAAAATATTTAGATATATAATTTTTTTTATATAAACAGAAGTATTTAGATATAGAGAATATATATATATATATATATATATATATATGATAATTTTTAACGATATTTATAAATATAAATTATTCTAACAAATATTTTAACAATATTTTCTTTTTTAAAAAATAAGTTAATGAAGGCATAAATCCTAAACCCTAAAAAATTAGATATTGCAATGTCTTATGTTAATTTTCTTTTTTTAAAATATAAAAAATCTTAATTTCATAATATAAAAATAAAAAAGAAAAATTCATAGTAAAAAAAATAAAATAATTGTTGAGTCATAAAAGGAGGAGGGATAAGAGTAACAAATTCAAGGGAAAGAGAGAATTCGCAATTTTTATGCTAAGAGGGTTCTTCCCCCTACTAAGATCCATTTTTATCTCATTCTACTCACAAAAACCCTAACAAATTCATCTTTTATATATATATATATATATATATATATATATATATATTGTTGAGATTATGATATCAATTTCATCTTTCACCTTTTTCTTTTCTTAACGTGTGTCATAAAAAAAATTACCACTTAAAAGTTAAAATTTCAAGTATTTTTTTGTGTTATATAAAGGAACAAATTCAACTACATAGAATAAAATAAAGTAAGTCAATTAAAGAGAACGAACAGAAAAATAAAACAAGTCAATGACACTATCATTTACAAAATAGGAGAATGGTATGAGAATAGTATTATATATGAGCAATGAACAATAGTGTAGTATTATTAGTAGAGAAAAAATGGAGAAGACAGGAGCATAGAAAAAAAAGATGAAAAACTCACTTGAAAATTCTTAAAACACTTGAAAAATCATTTCAAACAATCCTTCAAAATCCGATGGGTTTGGATGTGATTGTTTTATGAATCTGGTATTTATAGATAACACTAGAAAGTCTTTCAAAATCCCTCTCACACAACAATCCTTTAAAATCCTTAAATTTTTGAATACCAATGGATTGTTTTTAAGTTGTAAAAAATCTCAAATGAATACCAGTGGATTTTAATGGACTCTTTAAAAAATCCTGAAAATCCAGATTGAATACCACTGGATTGTTTTTAAGTGACATAAAATCCTGATTGAATACCAATGGACTTTTTTACTCAAAAAAAGTCTTTTAAAATCCTACGAAATCCTAAACCAATACACCCCCCTAAGATTTATTAATTCCTCAAAGTATAATTCCTAAAGGCCGATTTATTTCTAGTCATGTTTGTAATAAAATAAAATAATAATAATAATAATAGAAAAATCGTATAAAATAATATGAAAAAAATTGGCTTGATGATCTATCAATGGTCAATCTTGAAAAGAAGAGAAGTACTTAACTATTGGTTTTTAAGACATATTCTCAAAATACTTATATCTACATATATGATGTTAGGCATATGATTTGGTGATATTCTAATTTGTACACTATTAGTATGTAAACACTCCCATTTCATTTCATTGAAGGTAGTTTTAGGGCTTGAATCACAATCATAAGGGAGGCAATATATGCATAATCACACATTATACATTCTTTTAGTTCCTTATTTAGCGTTGGTGTAGCGTATGTTATTTTTGTAACTCAACAATAGCACATCGTGTGTTAGAATTGGCATCCTTATTACTTAAACAATATATTTGTCTTTCAAAACAAATGAAACATGGAGACTAAATTTAGTGACAATTTTTTGTTTGTTAGTGACAATTACTTAAACACATTGTACATTCTTTTTGTTTTCTCTCCTTGTTTAGCATTGGAGTAATGTATGCTATTTTTGCAACTCACCAATAGCACATCATGTGCTAGGATTGCTATCCTTATTACTTAAACAATATATTTGTCTTTCAAAACAAATGAAACATAGAGACTAAATTTAGTGACAATTTTTCGTTTGTCAGTAAGGATCACTAAATTTTATAGATTGCTTTTTTTTTCAAAATTGCATTTGATTTTTTGCCACTAATTTTAATGGTTTTTAATAGTAATTGTAAACCTTATTCTAAAAGAATAATGTTTAAAATATTTTCTTTTGTCCTAAAAACTTGAAATCAATGATATGCTTTTTATGATACTGAGATTCATCTACTATTAATAGAACCATAAACTCCACAACCATTCCCACAATAGTCTCAAACCAACCCCCACAACAAAGTCAAATTAACACACATATTAGACCCAAACAAACTAACCAGCCAAACCACAAACTAAATTAAATAATCTCTCAAACCTCAAAACCACACTCAAGTACCAAAATGTGCATAGTATTCTCGTCAAACAACATGTCAATAACACTTGGCAGTATAGGGCTCTCAATCAAATAGCACCTATGCACAAAATTAGAAGGTCGGGAGAAGAGAATGAACTTGGTTGGAGCGCACCTGATGGAGAAAGGAATGAAGAAGGTCGCTGGAGTAAAGAACCTAAACAAATAGTGTGTGCCTAAAAACCACATTATCCACCAAAAGTACTAAAAACTATGAAAGAACGACGAAATACCTAACCATGCAAAACGGAGAAGGGAAAAATAACATGGCTAGAGTGAAGGGGAACTAACACAAAACTAGCCGTTGGAACATTCTCGTCACAAGGGTCTCCAAAAATAATAGCATCTTGCATGAAGGAGTCACCAAAAATAGTAGCACCTTCATCGCCAAAGAGAAAGAAGAAGAACAATGCACAAATGGGTTTGCAACCTCCTAGTAACCTAATAACAAGGCGTTCTATGGTGGGTGACAATTTACACATCATAGAATGTGAACTTTCTATGACGTGTAAGTTAACACCATAGAATAAATGAAGTCAAAGGATGACCAACACATTCTATGATGAGTATTGACTTACCCATCATAAAAAAATTCTATGACAGATAAGTTAATACTCATAATAGAATGTTTTGACATATTTACAAGTATGTCACTGTCCCACTTTCTATATCATGTGAATGACACCTGACATAAAAAGTGTGTCATAAAATATATATTTTGCACTAGTATTTCTCATTCAAGTGTTATTTATATGATTTATTTGGATCTCATGAAGAATATGAACCAATTCTTTGTAGGAGGTGCATAAATTATATTCTCTTATTCATTCTATATTTATTTTATAATATGTTATAATTTTGTATGTATATAATCTTTGTATGATTAGTGGTTATATTTTTTCAACATATTAAAATAAACTAGTTAGACAACATGCATAAAATATAATTAACTAGCAATCTATTATATTGAAAGTGATTAGGCTAATAAGTATAAACATAAGTTCCATTACTTGGTAAATAACAAACTCTCACTACTAGAATTTCTCTTATTACATGCAACTTTTCTTGCAAATTTTTATGAAAAATTCGCAAGAAACGCTGTTCCTACAAATTTTTATGCGAAATTTTATCTGGAGGCAATACCTCCGTATAATATATTTTTGCGAATTTTAAGCAGGAAAATTTCTTACAAAAAAAAAATTGCAAGAAAGTTTCTTGCAAATTTTTTCGAAAGAAATTCTGCAGGAATATTTTTTACGAAAAAATTTAAAGAAATTACTATAAATTATGTCAATAATTCTTCAACTTTGAAATGCTCATAATGAATTCATCCGAAACATTTGTTTCCATGCCTCCAACATGTGATACATAATCTTTTAAATTCTAAGATTGTAGATTATAAGTCTAACACTCAACCATACAAATCAACTTGTAAGGTAAGTGTTGTCCCAACTTATATACTCTTTAATTGTTTTATTTTCAATCGATGTGGGACTTAAAGTTTTTTTAAAATATTAAACTTATAAATTTATTTTTTTTATTTTTCCTGCGAATTAAAATTTGCAAGAAAATTTGTAGGAAAAGTTACCTACAAAATTTTTCTACCATTTAGTAAACAATGCTTGCGAATTTATTTTTGAAAGAAAATCTGCAAAAAACAAAATAAAATTCATACAATATTTTATGCAAATTTTTACCATGGAAAAAAATTTCTATGATCATTAAAATTGTAGCAAAATTTGTAAGAAATATCTGTAAATTATTTTTCGCAAATAAATTCGTAAAAAATTTCTGCGAATATTTTTTTGCAGGAAAATTCGCAAAAAATTTCTGCGAATATTTTTTCACAAGAAAATGACATTTTTCTAGTGGTTTCTAAACATGAACAAAAAGAATAAGATTGAATTAGTTTGTTAATACGATGTTAGCATAAATATTTACAATTTTCCTTATCAAAAAAGGCGCATGGGGTTTGGGCTTCAAAGTTTAGAAAGCTTCATTCTCTTTGTTGGGTCAATCTAAATGACCAAGGCAGATGATAAACACACCTTCACTCTCGTATAAACACACCCCCTTTTTTAAAAAAATATATATATAAAATGTCTAAATTACCCTTTTAAAAAAATGAAATTCTTAAATTTACACCTCCCTTGCCCGCACCCCCCTTTCCCGCACCCCACACTCCACACCCCTCTTCTTCCCAAAGCCTCTTTCCGCTCAATGTCATTAAGCAATATATTTTTACAATCATTCTTAATAGAAAAAAAGGACTAGCCCCACCATAACCAGCATAAGAAATGTTCTTTTACAGTCATTAGCATTCTGGAAAGTACTTTTACAGTCATTAGCATTCCGAAAAGTACTTTCCGGAATAGTAAAATTATTATTCATATAATTCCGGAAAGAACTTTCCGTAATAGTAACTTTAATATTATGGAAAGTACTTTCCGGAATTATGTAACAAAACATTTCTGGAAAATACTTTCCAGAATAAGAATTTAATATTATGGAAAGTATTTTCCGGAACATTTTTATATAATTCCGGAAAGAACTTTCCGTAACAGTAAGAAGAAGAAGAAGAGGAGTGCCAGAAAGAAAAAAGAAGAGGGGTGCACAATGTCAGCAGGTGGTCTTGTAAGAGAAAGACTCTTACTTGTTCTATGGAAAGACACACTAGTACAAAAATAACTTTTAAAATCGGAGTTTTAAAATCAGTCATAAGGTAGCCATTTTAAAAGTGACGCGGTGGCCTGTACTGCAACAGAACGGCCCCAGAATGGCCCGTTCTACAAGCAGAACGGCCTGTACTGCTTTTAGTACGGCCCGTACTGCAAGCAGAACAGTCTATATTGCTTGTAGAACGGGTCATACTGCTTGCAGAACGGGCCGTTCTTCTTGCAGAACGGCCCCTTCTGGTGCCGTTCCAGACTAAAGTTTACATGCAGATACAGGATAATGTTCCATGCATGTACTTTTTACGCAATGGTTGACCTTATGTACGCATGTGATGTCCCGGTATTGAGAAAGGAATCGGCCAGGAATGCATTGTATACTTCAAATTTCGAGTCAACAATCCTAACTCGAGCACTTATATGAAAGAAAATCATTGTAAAGAAGCTTTAGTATAAAGGATACTTACCGGAGTCAAATCCTTCATCGGCAAAGAGCCTTTCTTATGCTGGTTATGGTGGAGCTAGTCCTTTTTTTCTATTCAGAATTACTGTAAAAGTATATTGCTTAATGACATTGAGCGGAAAGAGACTTTGGGAAGAAGAGGGGTGTAGAGTGTGGGGTGCGGGGAAGGGAAGTGTAAATTTAAGAATTTCATTTTTTAAAAAGGATAATTTAGACATTTTATATATTTTCTTTTAAAAAAGAGGGTGTATTTATACGAGAGTGGAGGTGTGTTTATCATCAGCCAATGACCAAATGTCCATAACTAGTTAGCCCAAACCTCTTATAGCAATTCGCACATTACAACTTTATGTTATAATTATACTATACTTTTCTTTTTGTTATTACTACATAAACATAGCACAAAGTTCATCGAAATTAGATAATTAATTCTTGCAACATATTATTAATTAACTGACTTAAATTTTCACTCAAATAATTGATTTAAATTATTTAAATGAATATCTTTCACTTAAAATTTTTCTTATTTTTACTGAAAAAAAAACGATTAAATTCATGTTTATGGGAATATCCCTTTTTACATCATACAATTCACTTTAAGAAAATTTTACTATTTCTGATTTAATTTCTTCTAAGTAGAAAATTTTAAATCCTCTTAAAATAAATATAAAAAAAAACACATAAAAAGAAAAGACGACAACTTCCTTTTTGGATAAAAATCGGGTTGTTATATAGCTGATGTAGCATGTTAGATTTTACATCGATTATTACACTTTTCTACATAAGTTATAAATTTAACCGGTATAAAAAGTTTTTTTTTTTTTTTTACATCAATTCAATGTAAAATGTTCTCTCATTTTACATTGGTGAAATCAACATTGATCCTAAAATCGGTATAAAAGCATTTTTTAACCAGCAGGGTATCCTTGTTCTATGGTGTTAATACTTTTCTATAAACATTTTTTTATTTATGTTTTTGATATATTACTAATGTAATTAATATTTTAAGATATATAATTATAATTATTTTATATAAAATTTAATACATATTTATTAAAAATATGTTTTTATAATTTTGCAAAATAATTTTGGCCCCATGCCAAGTAATTTTGCACTCCATATGTCATTCTTTTTCTTGCAATGTTGACTCATTCTATGATTTTCTTGCTCTAATATTTGTCTCTTCTGTTTTCTGATGATTTTATTTCCCTGTCTTGTTAGCCTCATTGAATTGGCATTTACTATAAACCACCAGACAGATCTATAGCTCTGGAAAGTGCTCGTACTATATCCAGAATTTTCAAAGATATATTAATTTCTACACCCCTGTAGCAGTTGATTTGAGTATTTACAGTAAATTGAGTCTTACTAAGAATTAATTATTCAGCTACATATAAGGAATTTACAGTAAAGTGTTTGTTTCGTGGGGGTATTTTTGTGTGTGTGTGTGTGTGTTTCTGCTCATAATTTAGAGTCATTGCTGCAAAATTATGCTGGAAAATTTATTATAATTTAAAATTTAATTAAATGTTTTTATTTATTTAATTTCTGTTTAAATGTTTTAATATTAGTAATTACTGTTTATTAACGTTTTAGTAGGATTAAAAGTTTAAAACGGTTATTGTTACTATAGTTTAATAGCATTGACTTGGTGTTGGTTTTAGCTAGTTACTCGATCGTCAGTGCTAGCATCAGCAATTTTGACGCATAGTGGTTGTTACCTGTTACACTTGTAGCAACAAGTTTTCACCCTATAAATAGTTATGCATGAGTAGGGGTTGGCAAAAAAAACTAAACTGAACTGAACTGGTGGTGAACTGTACTATAAAAAACTGAACTGTTTAAAAAAAACTGAACTGAACTGAATTGTTGTAAAGTTGAACTGTACTGAACTATAAAAACTGAATTGAATTATAAAAATTGAACTATTTTTATAAAAGAATAAAAATTAATTGTGTTTAACATGTTATGTCTTAATGGATTAGCTCGATAGTCTAATAACCAAAACTTTAGAAAAAAAAGTGATCTGAAAAAAAAATTGTATCAATTTTGTCGAACTTAACGGATCAATTGAGCTATGATGAACTACTTATTTTTAGGCTTAAAATTCACTGAATTTGTTTGACTTAATTTTATATTTTTTTCCTTTGAAAAATTTAAATAAAATGAAAAATAAAGTAAAGTTGGCAAATGTGTCCTATTTTGATAGATCAATGAGTCAAAATTGTTCAATTCAAAATATCATAACAGTTTAGTGCAGTTTAAATTGTAGTTCAGTTCAAGTTTTTATAATATAGTTCAGTTCAGTTCAATGACACAAAAGAATAGTTCAGTTCAGTTCGTCTGAACTAATGTTTAGTTTAGTTCAGTTCATATGAACTACTTTTAAGTTCAGTATAGTTTTTATAAGTTCAGTTTTGTTCAGTTCGTTTTGCCCACCCCTATGCATGAGGGAAAATATAGAGAGAACATAAGTAAAAGGTATCTCTAAATTATTTCTACCACAATTATTATATATTTTGGAGTGGTGTCTTGTGGTTCGAAAATCTTTCACTAATTAATTGATCTAATGGATTGTAGTATTTTAGAAGATGAAGGCATTACAAAATAATTTACTATGTAGTGGAGAAGTTTTTCAACCAAAACTTTTCTAAACCATCTTCTTATTTTATTTCAGTTATTGTTATTTAATTTTATCATTTGTTAATATTAATCTTAATGCATTTTCAATAATAAATAATATATATTTTAATTTCTATTTTTATAGTTCCATCAATCTTAAGGAGAAAAACTTGATTCTAAATTAGAATCTTTTTATGAAAATATTTATCACGAAAATAGAAATTATTATTTTAATATAAATGATATAAATTGGTTATATTTAATGAATTTTAATGGTTGTGTAAATGCAATAAATTGTCTTGGAGAATAAATTCCCAATGGAGTGGTCTCATGTGCTTCAATAGTGATGTGAAGTCATGATATATTTAAATTCAATATTTTACTATTTATTCTCTTTAATCTTTTAATTCAAAAGTTGGTTGCAATATTTTATAGTGTTTAAATATTTAAATTTGATTCTTTATTTAAAATTTAAAATTTAAATTAGTGGGGAATTGTTGAAATTTTATTATAATTTAAAACTTAATTAAATATTTGTTTTTATTCAATTTCTATTTAATTGTTTTAATATTTTAATTATTGTTTATTAACGTTTTAATTAATAGGATTAAAACAGTTATGTTACTACGTTTTAATTAATAGCATTAACCGGATGGAATAATTCAGATGGTTTCAACAAGTTCTCATCAATTGTAGTTACCTTTCAAACTTGGAGCAATAAGTTATGCATAAAGAGATCTTTCACGGTTTCACCACATATAATTAATCTGATGGGTTATCGTATCTTAAAGAAGAGCACATTACAAAATAATAATCAATGCGGAGTACATTACAAATAATATATCATTAATGCAGTGAGTATTTTCTCTCTAGGATAGTGTTTAACCTACTTCAACTCAAATTTCTGTAAAGATTCTTCTTATTTTATTTTATCCATTATTATTTAATTTTATCATTTATTAACGTTGATTTTGATGTAATTTAAGTGATAAATAATATATATTTTAATTTCCATTTTCATGGTTCCAACAAATTATACTCAAATATTTAATTAAAGCTAAAGTTAGCTTTAGGTTAAAAAATTAAAGTACACCCTCTTTTGGTCCATTTTATTATTGCCTTGTTTGGGAAAGAGGGGGGCCATGGGGGCCGGGCGATAAATGGAACGTGCATGCAATGCTCCGCGGGTTACATGTAATCTTTAACTTTTGTGGACACAAACATTGCACGTTTATATTTGTTGATATCTTCTCTATATATACGTTCAAATAGCCAACAGATTGTAGAGAACTAGCTAGATAGCTAGGCCTAGTTATATAAAATGGTGAGTTGTTAATGTTGTCTTGTGTTGTGTTTTTGCACTTGTAACTTATGGAAGGATCCGTATGTGTACGTAAAGGTGCATGGAGTGAAGTAGAAGATGACCTTCTCAGGGCGTGTGTGAGACAATATGGGGAAGGAAAATGGCACTTGGTGCCTACAAGAGCGGGTAATGTTTACTTTCATGATACTTTATATCATATAGTAATGGATCAATATATAATAATTATAAAAAAGTATCATGCAAATGGTTGTTGAAAAAGATGCATGAGTTCATCTTTAATTATTAGAAATATTATATATATATATATATATATATATATATATATATATATATATATATGTGTGTATATTTATGCATAATTTTTGTGTTAATTATGAATAATATTCAATAACATATATATATTATTGTGTGTTACTGTAACTTATAATTATACTTTTTAATAATATACTAACATACATTATATTCATAATATATGTAAAAGTAAATTTTAATGATAAATATTATATTATTATAGAGTGTATGTGACTCGATCTAGAATATTTTATTTCAGTGTTTCTTTCGTTCATTTTTCTCATTGTCTTTGACAGAGTGAATGGACTATTATCAGTTAGCAATGGTTCAGGAATCAGTTTTGTTATTTGTTAGTTACATAGATAGTTGAATTTTTACAGGCTTGAACCGGTGCCGCAAGAGCTGCAGACAGAGGTGGTTGAATTATCTAAAACCAGATATCAAGAGGGGAGAGTTCGCTGAGGACGAAGTTGATATCATGTTAAGATTGCATAAACTTTTGGGTAACAGGTAGTGTATTTATAATTAGGTTTAAATACTTTTTTTTTCTTTCTATTATTTACTTTTTCTATTAATCCATATGATTTGAAATCATTTTAATTATTATACATATATTATTATTATTTTTTATTTCTTTTAAGTCTTTATCGTTTATTAATTTTTTATTAAAGTCGTTTATGTTGTGATGTCATAGTAAAGGCTACTTTGACGTGATATTTTTATTTAAATATTTTTTATTTTTATAATTTCATTTATTTTTTATTTTAATCTATATAATTTCATTTACTAATTCTTTTTTAGTCAATGAAGGTTAAAATATCCTTTTTTAGTTCTTATAGATAAATTCTTTTCTTTTTAATTTTGGTCTTTTATTTTTCATTAACATCATTAATTTGTTTTGTGATGACGTAGTAAAAATCACTTCGAAGTGGTACTTTCTGGCATGAATTTTTCTTTATTTGTTTTAGTTGCCTTATGTTAGATTTCATCATTTGATTATAGTGACTATGTTTGTTTTTAAACTCGAAATCCATAATAATCATTGATGAGTTTTGGTTGCTCCTTTCCTGTGACAAAGGATATTGTTGAAGTCAAATGTGTTGATCACTTGAGTTTATAGAATGTTTGGATTTGTGAATAACATAAACACGAATCATTTTTCTTTAAGGGAGGAGAAAGGAAGTCAATGAGCAATAACATGAGGTCTTCTTCAAGGATCATTTATTGTGTATGTATAAAAAGGATGAAACTATATACATCAAGAACTCAAAAAATATGGGTAAAAATTATTGAGGTGTCTAAATTATAGAGTAATACAATTTTGATTTCTAATTGGTTCTATTGTAAGTGTTTTTCAATTTTTTATTACTATTTTTTCATTTGAATTCTTGATGCAAGAGGTATAGAGTTGTGGGTATTTCATATTAGTGGATGGACCGACATCTAAATATACTTTTGCATGTCATCTTATTAGTTCTGAAGAAAAATAGTAACCAACTATATATTCACATTACATGAATGAGGTGTGTTCAAAAATAGATATATTTTTCATCAACAAACCATATCTGAAGAGTAACCATAATTGTTCAAGTAATATGTAAGAGATATATTCAGATGTCATTTCATCCATCCATCAAAAATATCTACAACTTCATACCTTCTGCATCAAAACCTCATATGAAAAACAATAACTAAAAATTATAAAACACCTACAACAAAACCAAGAATCAAAATTATATTACCCTATAATTTGAACAACACAATAATTTTCATCCAAAATTTGAATCCTTGATAAATATAGTCTCACCTCTATCTGCATATACAATAAGTGACCTTTGAAGAAAACCTCTTATTATTACTCATTAAACTTCATCTTCCTATGAAGAAAAATGATTCGTACTATGTTAATCACAACTTAGACCTTTTATAGGTTCAAGCTATCAAGACATCGAACTCTGACAATGTCTCTTGTAGCAAGAAAGGAACAATATTATAGCTCAACAATGAACATCGTGGTCTTGGCTTAGACGATGAAACCTTATGAGATAACTTCAAGTGATCTTTGCCAAGTCATCACAATATATATAAATGTCATCATGAAAAATAAATGACAGAAACTAATTAAAGGGGGAGTTACGCATAAGGGTTAAAAGGGGGCCGTATTTTAAACTATATGGATTCAACTAAAAAAAATAAATTATAAAGACTAAAAATATATTTAAAAAAAATGATGTCAAATAATCTTTGTCGTGTCATCACAACATAAACAATATATATTAATGAAAAATAAATTACAGTAACTAAAAAAAATTATGTGTGTGTAGAGAATAAAAAACAATATTTTAAAATATACATACTAAAATATTAAAATTATAAAGATTAAAAGGTATTTAAAAATTTAATTTATATTATTTGTGACATTAACATGGGTCCTAGTTATTAACTGACAAAGAATTAGTTATTATCTGCAGATATAGATGCATGCATCCATGTGAATACGAGTTAAATTTATTATAACATTTGATTGCGAAACTTATGCAATTATGCAAGTAAACAAGAACTTATTTAAATAAGATTCTCAATAAAATTTATTGAAATAAGACAATAATTTCTCTAAATTAAAATACTGTTAAACATCTCATTATATTATATTACTATTTTTACTGGCAACTTAATAGTTTAAGGTTAACGTGTTTAGAATTGTGTTTGACATCATATAACCAATTAGAATTAATCAGCATGATGGATGGGAGTTTGGATAATTTACATTAAATATTATATCTAAGCTTTGTTATTGACATTGTAAAAAGTAAAGGATGTTTTAGTGACATGTTAAGATGGATTGGATGCAAAATGTTACATTAGATAGCATTTAATTTTACATCTGTCTTTGACTCTTTGTATTTTAACAAATTTGGTCTCACCGACGTGATATTGGAAAATTTTCAAGTTTTATATCGGTTAAAAATAAGGTAATTAAAAATATATAAGTGGGAGACAATTCTTATTTTATAAGTTATTTTTGTAAAGTTGAGTTAAATTTATTACACACATTTTAAGATGATATGATTATTTAGATTCATTCTAAAAATGATCATTCGTCATTGATACACACATCAAACTCAATAATGTTTGGCCTAAGAGGATGTCTTATAAAAAATTCAAGTATTGCATATCCTAAATCATTGAAAATGGGTCTTCTACCATTTATCTATATAGCAAGTCCAATAATATTAGACTTGAGGGTGCATTGGGAGAAATCTTAGTCCCTCGTCAACTATAGATAAAACAATAAAATAATATATAAATGATAGATAACTTTTATCTTACAAATTGATTATGTAAGATTGAGTTAAGCCCATCATTCACGTTCTAAGATGTGATATATTTTTTTGATCAATGGATATGATTTATCATAACTAAAAAGCAACATAGCTTCCACATTTTTAAGTAAAAACCATGTGATTTTTCTCTTTCTAACAAATTTCTAACCACGTTCTTTAATGTCAAACATGCACTAACTTAAGGTGAAATTATTTATTTATCTTTTTTAATTATTCTTATTTTAAATTTTGGTCCTTATCCTTACTTATAATGTCTTTCTTATACCCTTTCATGAGAAATGTTAATAATATACTCTTTTAAATACATATTTTTTAATTATTTGATTTTTTTAAAACACAAAATTGGTGATGACTCTCTCTCTATTGATTTATAATTTTTAATAAATTTTAACTAATAATGAGAGTGAGTATATTATTAGAAAAAGTATATTAAAGAGTGTATTATTAACTCTCCTCAACATTCACAAAATGTTAGGAAAACTTTAATAAACTTTAACTAATATGATGTAATGTATTGAGAAAAGTATGTGGAACACTCCTCAAAATTATAAGTTTTGCCCTCTATTTTGTTAAAACTATTAGTGATGTAAAATTTTATTTTATGATAATAAACTGGAGAAAAAAACTATACAGGGGCTGAAACCAATGATGGATCCAAAAATTTTAGATTGTGGGAGCAATACTTATTTATGTATTTGTAATATTAAAAATTTTACATATAACTTTTAAAAGTATAAATATATATCATAATTATTTTTTTACAAGTTTTTATATCTATGATTACAATTAAAAATGAAAATAAATTAGGTCAAACTAAATTTTATTATAATTTAGTAGGTTTGAACCTAACTTTCTTTAACAATATATATCCTAAGTATGACTTATTTATCTATCATAAACATTTTTTTAAATTTTTTGTTAGAACTACAATCCTAAACACTTACTTTATAATAATTTAACACTATTAAAAATATAAAAATAAATATGTTAAATCTTATAAAAATCAAATTTAATTTATTTATGATATAAACATGTTTTTAATATCTAATATATATTTTTAGATGATAATTTATTTTAAAATATATTTTATAATAATAATTCTAAATGGAACATAAATCGTTTGATCTTTCTTATTTTGATGTTTTTAATCAACGTATATAATAAATAGAAAACACAAAAGATAAACATGCATACTGTAAATATTATTTTATCAAAAGATTTTTAATATATTACATTATATATGTGAGTATTAAGATATATATATATAATAATTACACTTTTTTAAAAAATTAATTCGTTATAAAAGAATATTTTTTATCATATAAGAGAATTAATCTCCATAAAAAATTTGACAGACATCTAATAAATAAATATCTTCTCCAAATCTATATTTTATACATATGATAATTTAAACACATATATTTATTTTATTATAATATAATTTTTATTTTTTAAAATATATTATTTTTTGTATAAAAGAATATATATGTATCAAATGGTAGTGGGACAAGTGCCCCCACTCTTGACAATGTATGTGGATCCGTGGCTGAAACATATAATATTTTTTATAAGAACTAAAACTTAAAATGATGATAATTTTTTTAACCAGAACATACACAGAAATATTTTAAATGATCTTGCGGTCATTAATTATGAACTTTTTGAAGAATAATTTTACACAATAAACTCATTTTTGTATTTTTTTTTTTAAAGAAAAGTCACTTAAATAAATTTTGTATAAACACTTTGTGTGTATGTAGATGGTCCCTGATTGCAGGAAGACTTCCTGGAAGAACACCAAATGATGTGAAAAACTACTGGAACACCTACATTCGCAGGAGAGCATGCTCTCATAAGGTGGTAAGCAATGAAAAGGTGAAAACTCACGAGGTGATAAAGCCCAGGGCAAAAACTATCTCAAGACCTTCACCTTGGTTGAGTAACACTGACCCAACCACAAGCCCAATACCAGATATATCAAGCCCAATAGCTAATAATACTTTTGATCCTAATGATACCAAGACCTCAACTCTCAAGAGACTCGTCAGGAAGCCTTCCAAGCTCAACGACTATATTACTTAAATCATTTTATCAACATCATTAAGATAAGTTTAGGGTATTATTTAATCATTTTATCAGTACCACGTGTAGGGTATCTATAATAAAACCGTTATTTGTTTTTTCTTTTTAAATATCAGTCATAATCTATGTTTTGGGCATGAAACTAATATACGGTTTTTTTTTCTTAGCTTTCTTCTTAGTTATTATATGATTGTTTATCAATTTGATGTTTTCATTGTACTACCAAATGCCTTTCAATGTTTCTTTCAAAGACATGAAAGTCTTGGTTATTATTTTTCTTACCAATTTGGTATTTTTATTGTACCACTAAATGCATCTCAAAGTTTCTTTCAAAGATATGGAAGACGTGCGCACTCACAAATCTAAATTCAAAGCTCCCTACTCTTAAGACATAGCTTGGTAATTAACAAATTATTTGAGAGGCTCGTCATGAGAATTTTACTTATTATTGTTAAAAAAGTAGTTTGGAGTCTAAAACAATCTTACAAAATTAGATGTAAGTCGAGATTGTTCTTAACTTATATGCACTAATATGATCATCTTACTAGTTGATGTGGGATCTCTAATAGTCATGACTAAAATCTTAGAGAAATTGTTGCTTTTTCAATCCAACATCACACCACCACCTCCACTACAACTTCAAGCGATAACATCTCATTTTTTAATAAATAATAAATAAATTAGAATAATTAGAATATTATATAAGAGAAATACTTTTATTAATGAAGTAAAATTGAGGTGAATTATGAGATTTTGGATTAGACTCTAGCTCCAACTTAGAGGCTAATTAAAAATAATAATAAAAAAGTGAGAGAAAAGATTAGGTTATTATACATTTTCTGAAACCTATAATACTCATAAGAGAAAACCTAGAGGAGACCACCAGAGAAGATGTAGCTGAGCGATACAAGCATTAAGAAGTGCGTTGTTCCATAGTATCGTCATTCTAAGTAGGGGGGAGTGAGGTTGTAAGTCCTTTGGACATATATGAGGGGCAAGGATAAAGAGACGACCCCTAAGCCTCACAGGTTGTCTGATTGATGGGAATTCATGTGTATGAGCTCAATTACAAATGTATTATTGTTCTATTTTGTGATCTATATATTTGTTCTAAATCAATCAATTGGATGATGAGTTTATGCATTCTAAGGGTTAAGGTTGTTTTGGTGTTATGCACTCAAATGATGGAGGAGATTTAGAAATGGATGTTCCAACTTTTCTAAAAAAAGATAAGCAAAAGTGTTAAACTTACCACAAGGAGTAAATCCTTGAGTGGATTGTATGATGAAACTAGGTTGGAGAAGGTTGATGTTTCTCTTCAACTAGCTTCTAGTGCTTCTTATCTTCTTCCTTGGATTATGAAAACACCAAAACAAACTTCAAATGATGGAGAAGTTTCATAAGTGGATGTGCCAATTTTTCTAAAGAAGATAAGCAAAAGTGTCAAACTTACCACAAGAAGAAAATCCTTGATAAAATTTCTTAAGGAGAAGTTTCTTCGATAGAGAGAACTAAAAATTTTGGAAGGAGAAAACTCAATGTTATTTTTCACAATTCATCAAAAGTAACATCCAAAATACAAGAGAGACCTATATATAGAGTTTGGTAGTTTGTGGTGCAAGTTAAGCTAACCTAGGTTTAAAACAACCTAAGTTGGGTTAACTTGAACTCAAATTACTAACCCTAGTTTAGCTTAACTAATTTGGTCACTTGCTCTCCAAATGTCACTATCTTAGATCTAGATTGGCAATGAGAGTTTTCCATGTGGCAAGGCAAGGAAAGTGTGACTCATGTCACCATCCTAGATTTAGAAGGGTTAATGGGAGCTTACCATATGGCAAGGTGTGTTTGATGTGACTATACAAGGTCATGTGACATGTTGGCTCTTTGAACGACTTAAGAGACATCTTGTCTTCTCCTTGTCTTGGGCATCCAATGCAAGTGGCCAAGCCAATGGACCAAATGTCCAAGAAAATGCTCTTGGACCATTCGAACCCAATAAGTCCAAATAGTCTTTACTAGTTACACTTCTCCTAAACCCTAAACTTGAGATAAAAAATACAAGAACATAAATTTCTATACTACTTGATCCAAAATACAAGGTCAAAATAAGAAAAATACTTCAAGAAAAAATATGCACAAGGAAGAGTAAGAGAAACAACCTACAAAATAAGGCCCAAGGTTCAATAAGAGATTAGGCCTTCTTTCTTCAAGTTTAGCTCCTTCCTCTTGATTCCTTCATAACATGGCCCCTAGGGATGATGCCATCATCCCCTCCCCTTTCAAGAGGAATTTTCCTCAAATCATAAGCCCCTTCTTCTTCTTTACCACTTGCAAAAGAGAATAAAATGCAAGTATTAGAAGTGTTATTTATATGATGATCAAAAAGGCCTAACCTATTATTTCTCTCTAAGTGTGGGATAAAGATATCCTTAAGAAATTTTATTTTATAAGGGTTCTCTTGAACCCCTTTTGTTCTATCTACACTATATATACTCAAGCTAATTTTTTCCTAAAAGAGATGTATTATTAAATTCTAAAAAGACTTGTCTTGGATGTCCTATATGATCACCTAGGCTCTTAAAAACTCAATTATCTACAACTAAAGTTCCTTTCCTTCCAAAATATTGAGGTGATATATAGCCACCATGACTAAGGAACTTCTTAGGAACAAAGTGTTGTCCCCAAGATGCAAGCTAGACATGTTCCTATGTGAAAGTTTGGGTGGAAACTTATGAGTCTCCCAACACACTTTCACGAGTATTAAATGCAACTACTAAGAACTTTACAAACAAATTGAAAGTTTTGAGTGGACACTTAGAACCTCTCAACACCACTTCCAAAGCAAGAAACCTTTACAAAAAAGATTGAAAACTAATAGCTTAAAAGCAAAAATACAAGTCTCTAAATCTTCAATCCTTCTCCAACACAATGAACAAACTCATTAGTGTAAAAGTGTTTTAGTATTTGCACTCCACTCTATGGTGTCTAGTATAGAAGCTCCTCCAAAAGATAGCTTCTCCCAAAGGATCCAACTCTCCTAAGCTTTCTTCAACATTCTAAGATGTTACCTTATGGTAAGAACTTTGTTTACCTTCACAAACGAAATAGCACAACACAACAACACTAGAAATAATTTTTTTTTTTAAAAAAGCAACAAAATCACAATTAAAAAATAGGCCAAACTCTAAGAATTAGACAAGTAAAAATTAAAGCACAATTTGAAAGCTAAAACAACAAAGAAGTAATCCTATGACAGGTTCTAGATTTGGACCACAAAAGTAACGAAGGCTTAAATCTACTTCCAAATTAAATGAAAATTCAAATGAAATAAAATGTGACAATTATTTTTGTTATACTTATCACAAAATGCTCCACATAGTTTTTTATCATACTTTTTTTTCTTTTCTCTTGTAATTTTTTTTTACACTTTTGTTTTATTTTTCTTTTGGAGCTATTTTTTTACTATTTTATTTTACTCTAGGTACTACAATAATGTCACAATATGTACCAAGAATAAGAATACAACTTTGCAAAAAATTAGAAATAGAGAAAATTCAAAAGGACTCCAAAAATTGGTGAAAATAATGCTACTACTCTTATTTTTAATTAGGCCTTTGATTTTAAAACTTTTGGAACTTCAAAGAGAGACTTAAAACTTCATATTACTACATCTTCAAGATTTTAAAATGTTTCACCAAAGTTTGAAATCAATTTGAATAGAAAATAATTCAAAGAAATAAAAAATAGTGAAAACTAACATATGGAAACCTAACTCTACTAGGAACATGTCAATGATCTAATAACATGCATGAACTCAAATATTATAATAAAAAAGAACACATACAGTTTCAATCCAGTACACATATAAAGTATTTTTGCAAGATTTAAAAAGTACTACTAGAAGTGATGACATAACAAGGACTACACATGACTTTTAAGACATTAGCATTTGCATAGATATCAGGAAAGCTCATAGAATAAGAATCCTAAGGTAGAACACAAATATTTGTTTCATAGAAACTAGTACTAAAAATTTTTGAACCAAAGTTATTCAAGACATTTTAGATCTATCATATAACATTCAAAAAATTAGATCTAAGCAACAACAATACTACAAGAAATATAATTATTACTAGAAAACACAAAAAAAAAATGAAGAAGAAACCTCCATGGAAGAACCAAAGTTCATGATACAAAATATGATGAAACTAGCTTAAAGAAGATTGATACTTCTCTTCAACTAGCTTCTAGTGCTCCCTATCTTCTTCCTTGGATTCCAAAAATGCCAAAACAAACTTCAAATGATGGAGGAGATTTGGAAATGGATGTGCCACTTCTTCTAGAGAGGATAAGCAAGAGTATTAAAACTTGTTACAAAGAGAAAATCCTTGTTAAAAGTTTTTAAGAAGAAATGTCTCTAAGAGAGAGAACTGAGACTTTTGGAAGGAGAAAACTCAATTTTACTTCTCACAATTCATCTTAGATCTATAATGAATAATGAGAGTTTGCTATGTGGAAAGGTAAGCAAAGTGTGACTTATGTCACCATTCTAGATCTAGAAGAGCCAATGGGAGCTCATCATGTGGCAAGGTGTGTTTAATGTGACTAGATAAGACTATGTGACATATTGGCTCTTTGAATGGCTTAAAAGACATCTTGTCTCCTCATTGTCTTAGACGTCCAATGCAAGTGGCCAAGCAAGTGAACGACCAAACCAATGGACCAAGTGTCCAAGGTGATGCTCTTGGGCCATTCAAACCCAATAAGTCCAAATAGCCTTTACTAGTTGCACATCTCTTAAACTACTATATACACCTTTAAAATAAAAATACAATAACAAATTTCTACACTATTTGACCCAAAATACAAGGTCAAAATAAGGAAAATATTTCAAGGAAAAATATACCCAAACAAGAGGAAGAGAAAACAAGCTTTAGGACATGGCACCTAGGCATGATGTCATCATTGTAAGTATGAGTAATTGATCTAATCTTATGAAATTTGGAGAAGGTGAGTTATGTAGATTGCGAGTTTATAAAGAGAATATTCTACAACTGCCTCACAGGTGAAGATAGTCACATCGGGGACATGGCTTCTAAAAAGGATCCAAACTTATCAACATTGGGTGTGAAGTGTTTTTCTTGATGTCACTTGATATCAATTTTACGAGGAAGGTGACACTGGGCATGGCCTAAACCTAACCTCTTTGCGTTGGGCACAAGTCAGACCTCGCCTACAAACACGAAAAGCTACATTCAAAAGCTATTTCATCATTACTACATCCTAACACATGTATGGTTCTACCTACTTAATACCCTAAAAGTGATAAGTAGCTTCTTTGATCAGATAATAAGTAATAATTTGGTGAAAGCATTTAATGCAAGAATTTATTACACCCAAAAACACTTCTTTCCTTAAGAAGCGAATTGTGAAGATAGAAGAAACAAGCCATGAGAGAGAAACTCAAGGATTTGCAACAGTCATCTTCACTGATGCACTATAAAAAGAAGTTTGAAGTTTAGAAAGAAAAAAGAGGACAATGTGACAAAAAATTGATATATGAAAGAAAAATAAATTGTTAAAAATCCTTGTATTTAACTTGTTGTATCACATCTTGCAAGGAAGAGAAAGCAATTTGGTAAACCTTTGTAACTTTTAGTTATTGAGTTTGAGCTTAGAGAGACTTATCTGTAAAAGAATACTCAAGTTTGAGCTTGGAGAGACTTATTTGTAAAAGAATACTCAGTATTGAAGCTTGGAGAGACTTTATATAAAAAGAATACTTAAGTAGTTGTTTGAAGAGACAAGTCAAAGAACATTAAGAATTGAACTAGAAGTGACTTGGTAAAGAGTACTTGTATCTTGAATATGATAGTAGAATTTGATCTGATTGAATCAACAACTAGACGTAGTCTCGGTGGTTGAAATGAACCAGTATAAAAACACCTTGTGTTTTAACATATTACCTTCTTCATATGCACTTCTTATATTACCTTGCTGTTTCACCAAAAGTGTAAGTTTTTGAGTTTCTAGTATTTCTCTTTTTCCCACAATCAATGGTTTAAACAAACCTATTGAAAATTTAATATTAAAACTTTTTAAATAAATTGAAATTAAATTAAATCATTTAAAAATAATGAGACTAAATTAAAATTTAAAAATAATAGAGATCAAATAAATAATTTAGACAATAAAAAACTTTTATTCTATATCAATATATATATTATAATTAAAATTTAATATTCTAATATTCTTCTATACAACAATTATATATATCAAGGCAAACAAAAAAGAAAGAAAACACAGAACGAGTCATGCATGACAAACATAATCGTATGACATGATCAAAAGGGGGAAAGATAAGTTTTGGATTTATTCATCAAAATAAAATATAAAAAAATTAAAACTGACGAACTTGACCAAACTCTACTCTATATATATATATAGAGGGAGCATATCAAGTGAGAGGAATTTATTATGAGAGGGTGAGAGAGTTAAAATATAACCCTTAGATTAATCAAGTGAGAGAAAATTTGAGATTTAATCAAGTGAGAGAAAATTAATCTAAGAGTTATATTTTAACCCTCTCACCCTCTCATAATAAATTCCTCTCACTTGATATGCTCCCTATATATATATATATATATAAATATATTCTTCATTTTCTTTTGTTTTAATTTATATCTTTAAATAAAATTTATTTTAAAATATAAATGCATTCTGACCTACAACTATCTCGAATTTAATCAAGTAATTCGATTTGATTTATTAAAAAATAAAATTTATAAGGCTAATGTTAAGAAAATAATCTGAAGAGTTTTTATTATTAAAAACAACTTTTTATTTTTGATTTTATCAATCTTTTATTTATTAATAAGAACTTTTTATTTGATTTCTTAACATCGAATAATGTATTAACTTATTTTTTAATTTGAGTTTTCTATTGATCGTATAAGAGCTGATGATGTAAGTCATTTGTCATTTATGTGAACTCAAAATAGTAATATTAATTAAGAAAATTGAAACTGCTCAAATTAAAATCATAAAATAAATTCAAGGATTTATATTTTTTTCAATTATTTAATTGACCAATTATACCTCTATGCGTATTTATATGACTAAATCAGTCTATTAGTAAACTTATAACTTTACAACTTGAGCTAATTAAGAAAAATGTTTGGATATAGAATATTTCCATACTAAGCATATTTTTTTTTAAAATTTTTATTGTATCAAAAATCTTAAATTACCACATAATTAAAAAATTATTTTTTTTACTATAATTACTTAAAAATCATATTATGTCTTTTTCTTAGTTATTAGTTCAAAAACATTTACACATGAAAATTAAACTCATTTTTTTTAATTTACCATACTTAAAACATTTTTTTCTTATTTTACATTTTTAATAATATAAAATACAATGAGGGTATCAAAAATTTAAAGTTTTATGCAAATTTATGAATCTTCACTATTAAACTAAGGGAGGTGTATTGGATTAGGATTTTAAAGGACTTTTTTAGTTGAAAAAAGTCTTGTAGATTTTAAAAGACTTTGCAAGATTTTCATAACTTTTAAGATTTTGTAGGATTCCACAATACTTTCAATCAGGATTTTAATGGATTATGCAAGACTTTTAAGTTAGTATTTTAATGGATTCTGCGAGACTTTGTGAACTTTGCAGAATTTCATAAATTTTTGACATAAGATAAGAATTCAAGATTTTTTTCATACATTCAAATTTAAAAAGAGTCAAATATAAAAATAATAAAAAATAATAATGTCTGGATAAATAATAATAATTTTTTGTAATATCATGTCATTCTAAATAAAATTCACCCACATATCCATAGTTATACTAGTCTTCCAAACATTAGTATCTTTTCGCTCTTGCTCCTGTGTTTTAATAATAGGCTCAGAATTATAATTTTCATTAACCAGTAATGTTGAAGATAAAGGTTCGTCCATCACTTCAATTGAAAATTCATCATAATGACATTCTTTACGAAGAAAGTTATGTAGTCCCACACATGCTAAAAATTGTTCTAAACAACATTTCAAAATTTTTTATAATTTGTGGTTTAAAATATTTTATTTATAATTTTATAAATGATTAAAAAAAATAGTGGGACAACTACCCTACTCTCTTATAACTAAATATGTCCCTTCATTTTATATCGGTACTAAAGTAGATATTTACAAACATCAATTGGGAGAAAAAAAAAGATCTCAAATTTGTTACAGGTACAATTTTTTTTTTTTTTTAATTTTTAATTGCTTTCAATTATTCACTCGTGAAGAAATATTTTTAGTATTGAATTCTAAGATACTGCAATGTCTTATGTTAATTTTCTTTTTTAAAACATAAAAATCTTAATTTCATAATATAAAAATTAAAAAAATAAAATTCATAGTAAAAAAAAGAAATAAAATAATTGTTGAGTCATAAAAGGGGAATGATAACAATAACAAATTTAAGAGAGGAAGAGAGATCATAGTTTTTATGTTGAGAGGGTTCTTCTCCCAACTAAGATCCATTCTTATCTCATTCTATTTACAGAAATCCTAACTCAAATTCATCTTTTATATATATATATATATATATATATATATATATATATTTTCTAATAAATCTAAATTGATTACAAGGTCTTGAAGATCTATAGTTGATTATAGAGATAATGATATCAATTTTAACTTTCACCTTTCCCTTTTTCTTGACGCGCGTTATAAAAAAAATTATTACTTAAAAGTTAAAATTTCAAGTGTTTTCTGTGTTATATAACTGAGGAACAATCTCAATTAAATAGACCAAAATAGAGCAAGTCAATTAAAGAGAACAGAGAGAAAAATAGAGCAAGTTAATGACACTATCATTTACGTATAGAAATTTTACCAAATAGGAGAATGGAATGAGAACAGTAATACAGTATTATATATAAGTAGTAGTGTAGTATTATTAACAAGAGAAAAAAAATGGAGAAGACATGAGCATAAAAAAAAATAGATGAAAAACCCACTTGGAAATTCTTGAAGCACTTGAAAAGTCACTTCAAACAATCCTCCAAAATCTTATGAGTTTGGATGAGATTGTTTTATGAATTTGGTATTTATAGATACCACTAAAAAGTCCATCAAAATCCCTCTAATACAACAATCCTTTAAAATTCCTATATTTTTGAATACCAATGAATTATTTTTAAGTTGTAAAAAATCTCAAATGAATACCAATAGATTTTAATGGACTCTTTAAAAAATCTTAAAAATCCTAATTGAATACCACTGAATTATTTTTAAGTGACATAAAATCTTGATTGAATACCAACAGACTTTTTTACTCAAAAAAAGTTTTTTAAAATCCTATGAAATCCTAAACCAATACACCCCCCTAACCCTACAAAAATCAAATTTGTTAATCTAGTAATTATAAGATTTGTTTTGAGATACGAAAAAATTAATTTGATGTTTCCAAATGCAATTGTGTGTAATATTCGACTAAAGAAAGACAAATTTAAATCCTAACTTCTTCATTATAATTGAGATGAAAAAAGTTAATTCTACTAATTTTTAATAAATTTCATTTCTTTTATCCATAAAATAAATTACAAAAGTAATTTCTACTTCAACTTCTTCCCTCCAAATCACTAAATTAATTCTAATGATATAATCAATTTCATCTAATAATAGTAAAAGATAATAAAGAGTGAGCATAAAAAATTATTGCTATTTGTTTCCAAAACTTTCCATTCATAAAATATTTTAATCCAACTGCTATACAACCGGCCATCAAACCAAACCAGTGTGACACAATAACCAAACCTAGCGTCTAGGTTACCCTGTTGTCTAGGTGGCGTTTCATGTCGTGTTACTTGTTTGTAAGTGTCACTATAATATCATCATTGCTCGCAGAGACACTTCGTGTCCACCGTCACATTCCATTCACCATTCACATATAAAAACAAAACATCCTTAGTTTAGATTCCTTCGCACTTACAAACACAATCACCCCCCACTACTTTCCAATTTTCCACTATGCAAACTCAGACCCATATCCAATTTTTGTGGAATTTTCAACCGTGACCTCAATCACCAGAATGAAATTCGGGAAAGAGTTCAAGACCCATTTGGAAGAAACCATCCCTGAGTGGAGGGACAAGTTCCTTTGCTACAAACCATTGAAGAAGCTCATCAAACACCACCTTAACACCAACAATAAGGCTAACACAGTACCCATCAATCTCCCTCTTCACCTTCTCCAACCACCCTCTTCCCCACAACTCATGCAGGCTTGGTTCGTGAGGATTCTCAACGAAGAGCTTGAAAAGTTCAATGATTTCTATGTCGACAAAGAGGAAGAATTTGTCATTCGCTTCCAGGTTCTTTTCCAATTTCAACATGTTATGTTGGTGCTCAATCCTTTTCAATTCTTATTAGTTTCTGCTGAAATTGGTAATTAGTAAATTGGCAATTCGGGTGGTAAAACCTTGTATTGCACAATTGAATATTTGAGAAAGCTCTTGGCTTGATCAAACCCTAATTTTTATTTGGTATATTATATATAGGTGTTGTGATGAGTACATGGTATGTTGGTACTATTTTTAGTTTACTAAGTGCCCATATGTTTTGAAGTTCAAAAGAATTCATTTTTAATTTGTTTAAGGTGATCAGGACATGTATCTATCTTAATTCCAACAACAGATTTTATCCTGGGACGTGTGGACAGTGAATTGGTTGTTTGTGTAAAATAAACCGACCCTAACCCGCTCTTACGAATTTCGATCAAAATGGGTAAGTGGTAATTAGGAAATTGTGTTTGCCCAATTGGGTATTGAGAAAGGTTTTTGGCTTGATCAAGTTTAGACAGATACACTGTGCAAAAACACTGAAGTCTTGGTGTTCTGCTAAGCAGTATGCCTACAGATGTTTGATACTATTTGGGATATTTGAGTATTTTGAGAAATTTAGAAAAACAATCTAGTATGACAATCACCTTGATTTATTACAAATTTGTACTTTAGTTTTTAGTTAAAGGTTCAATAGAAACATTATCATTCAATGGCTGTCTCCTGTCTGTTTATAATCCTACAATACCATAGTCTGTCAGTTTTTAGGTTTTATCCTGTCCATCCAATATGTTCCAATACCCAGTTGTTGAATCAATCGATTAGTAAATCGAACCCGTCACACTTTAGCTTAATTCAATTCGTGGGAGTAGATGAAAATAATATGGTTTTGTAGCTAGGACTTATGATGAGACACTCTTGTGGGTTGTGGCACCGTCAACTTATATAAACAATCATGAAAAATGAATTAGGTGCTAGAATTTTACTAACTTCCTAATGGTATACTTATATGGGCTGTTGCTCATAGTATAAGCTCAAACTACCTGTTGAGAGACCAAGCATCCATACTCCTAGCTGCTAACTAACTAACAAACCGGATTCCAAATTTTGTCAGGTAATGTAATTAGGTTTCCTTGTTTTGCATATAGTGCAACACTAATTTATAAATTTTTTTTATCAGTAGGAATTAATTTATAATGTTGGGAAATGGTAAGTATATTCCTTCATGGATGGCTCAGAGTTGAGATTCATTCTCTGTTTTGTCTCGGATGAGTCATATGCAGCTCCTATGAGAGACCCTGCCAATTAGTGATTTTCCACAAACAATTTGATTCTCAAGTTTTGATGAATATGATGAAAACTATTAAAATAAGATGGCATAAATAACTATTAGGAATTAAGATGTGACGATTATATACATTATTATTCTAATATATAGCAGGTCTAAATTTACTCAATTCAATCTGTTATAACATTATTAATACCAGATTCCTCTATGTTCTTCCTGTAAGATGGATAAAATCTCTAGTGTGAAATTTATCCTAGTGTTAATGTAAGATACGGAATCTGCAATGGCATAGCTCACTGAACACATTATTAGATTGATGATGTTCAAGGTGACTCCAGCTAATCTGATGTATGTTTTTCCTACTTTATAGGATTAATTATTGACATTTCAGCTATGAATTGTTTACTAAATCCAACTGTTGAAGTGCTTGATAAAAGATCAATATAAAAGATATTGGTCAATGCCTGGAGAATACCATTCATAATACTGTTGGTGTTTATTGACAACAATAAGGTTGGTTTCCTCCCTGACTCTTGCCTGAAACTTTGAACAGGAGCTGAAAGAGAGAATTGAGCGTCTTAAAGAAAAAAGCAGCCAGAGTGAAATGTACACTTCTGACTGTGAATTCAGTGAAGAAATGATGGACATCAGGAAGGACTTGGTCACCATCCATGGAGAGATGGTGCTCCTCAAAAACTACAGTTCCTTAAACTTTGCAGGTGCATCATCTAATTCATCCAATATATATCCTTTTGATCTAAGTATGGCTGGTATGGAAGTCACCACTTTAATCTGGCAGTAACATTTCTGTAAAGTTTCTTGACATTACTCCCAAACAGTATATGATTCATATGTTTGAATTTGAATATGTATTGTATGTCTGACAGTTAGAGGTTGGTAATTCTAATGACATAACTTACTTCCACTTCCACAGGACTCATTAAAATTTTGAAGAAGTATGATAAAAGAACCGGTGGATTGTTGCGTCTGCCTTTTACGCAACTTGTTCTTCGGCAACCTTTTTTCACTACTGAGCCTCTAACAAGGTTAGTTCATGAATGTGAGGAAAATCTAGAACTGCTTTTTCCCCTGCAAGCAGAAGTAATTCAATCAACTCTGCCACCGGAAGATCAGTCTAGACTGCCCACAGATGGTGCAACAAATGCCTCACCTGAGACATCCTCAACGCTTGGGAATGAAACCATGTATATATATCGTAGCACTCTTGCTGCTATGAAAGCCATAAAGGGTCTTCAGAAAGCAAGCTCCACTAGCAACCCATTTTCTTTTTCGTCCCTCTTTAGCAACCAAGATGGTGATGGTACCGGTGCTGTAACAGCTGAGAACTCTGCAGCAAATTCTCCAGCTACCTTGCTGAATGAAGAAACTGTTGGCAAAGAGGAGGCTGACTCTGTGTAAGACAATTTTTCTTTTATGGTTTCTTCCTGTATCTTCCTTTGGGTTGCTGTTTCAGCCTTGTCGGTTGAAACTAATGAAATTGCATCTTTTTGTTCGTATATACAATAAATCACACGATAACGAGTGAGATGTACCTTCTTTAGCATTTAACCTGGCAAACAATACCTGAGCATTGCATTTATTTTTTGTCCTTTCACCTTGATGCCACTTTATGCTTCCTTGTTCACTTGCTATCTAAGTTTTAAATTGTGACGGTTAGTGGTAAGTGTTAGGATCCAATTGTAAGGTGTGAGACTCGAGTCTCACTTTTGGAGTATAAGATTCCAATGCTGGGTTTATATGGTCTTTTGAACTAATGACTTATGTGATGTGCTTCTCAGTTTTATTATTTGGTATCAGAATCTTTCACCATGTCTCAGTTGCAATAAAGCTAAAAGCTGGCGTCACAATATAGAGCAGTAGGTTGCATCGGTGTCTGACAACATTATATAGAGATGTTAAAACCGAGGGTGTGCAAACTAGTGCTTCACGGTGTCTCTGGATTATGCTGTTAAAATTATGGGAGATCTGAACTACTGTAGTATGCAATCAAATAATGTAATGGATTATGATTGAAATACATGAATAAAAAGTAAATGCTGAATACTTACACGTAACAACCAAAATTTTCCTCACTATTTAACAACCAATATTTGTACAAACTGATTTTGCCTTTTAGGCATAGTTTTAAAAACCCGATCGGTCATAGAACCGGTTAAGGTACTGGGTCAGTGGGTCAAAGGTTGAACCGGAGGGTCACTAGTTGAACTGCATGACTTGATTTTTATTTATTTTTATTAAAAAAATATTCATATTAAAAATATTTTATACTTATAAATTTTAATAAATTCATATCTTATTTTAAATTTCAATTTTTTTATCTTATTTAAAATTATTTTTATTTTTATTTTGTAAAAAAATATATAAAAAATTACATGTTAAACTATATATTAATACAAATTAAAAATATAAATAATATGTACATATATAATATGCTTGTAATTGATATCACAAAATAATATATGTAATATCTACATAAATATTATATTATTAAATATATAATTTAAAATTAATAATATATTATAAAAGTTATTTAAGTTGTATATATTACAAACAAATACATTAGAACAAGTAGTCATTGTTATATTTAATAAGATTCTTTGCTTTTCTATTAAGAGATTTAATTTTCATTATTATTTTTGTGGTTTATGGTCCCTTAATTTTTTTTTTTAAAAAAATAAAAAAAAAAAGTGGTTGAACCAGTTTGACCCAACGGTTCACCGGTTGAACCGGAAAATTGACCGGTTCAATCCAGTTTGAAAAGGGTCGACTGCATAACCAGTCCAACTTAAAATTTTGGACCGGCTGGACCAGCGATTCCCGGTCCAACCGATCCGACCGACCGGTTGGATCCGGGTTTTAAATCATGCTTTTAGGTGTATGTCTTACTACTGAAATAAAAAGCTTCCTATGTGCTGTATTAGTAGCACAGATTAATCGATTGTATTTGCACAATTTAAATTAGAATAATAGTATTTTAAAGAAAAAAAAAATTATCTTTCATATGTTATAAATAGTCCTTTATTTGTGATGAGTAAATAATCAAATCTAAAAGCCGAGAATATGATACAATGAATTCAAGGGATTAATTTTTTTTTTTTTTTTTATAGGATATGTTAACTGAAAGACCAGATTTTAAATATTTATAGATTAATATCAATGTATAATATATAAAAACAGAAAATCCATTTAACATTTTCAATACATAAACTTAATTGACACCATTTCTTCATCAGCAAACCATTCATCTCCCAACAAAAGATTTTGATGAAACATCCCAAAAGACAAACATAATATTTTATAATGTATCATAAGTTTTAAAAATTACATGCTCGATGTTTGAAAACTTTTACATATAAATTTTTTTCATAATACTTTATGAAGAAAAGATAAAATAAGATATTTTTATTTGATTAACATTATTTTTATGTTAGACAATCTTTCACATAATTTAATTTATATTGAAGTTAATAATTATATATTATATATATTTTAAAATTTATTAAATTAATATAATTTTATCCAATTTTTTTCTTTTGTTTCATAAATCTCTAATATTTTTATTTTAGTACATTTATTCTTTCAACATATCTAATATTATATTTTAATTTAAATAGCTAATTAAATGAACAACTCCCTAAACCCTAAACCCTAAACTTCAACAACCACAAATATTAATTTATAATTTAGAAATACATATTATTAAGATTACAAAATAAAATAGAGTATATCGTCAAATTTTGTTTCCTTCAATTATGGAAACAAACATTATTCTCTCAACCTTTTTTACTCTTCATTCCAAAACTTATGTTCTTTCAATTACAAATTTTCTCTCTCCCTCCTCTTCTCTAATCCGGGTGCTTGCACCTCAAATATCCAAGAAAATGAAAAAATACAACCTCCTCCCTTCCTATAATACCATAAGCATTAAAAAGCGGAAATAATATGCAAAAAAATGTAGTTCAAAATTTTTATCTCTGACCTCCAACTTTATCAGCATCTCATTCCTCTTATAATCATTATCAGCATATCTTGTTTCATTCGTGATGAAGTTGCTTGCTTTGTGAAGGTGTTTAAGCTGTAGGGAATGAGTTGGGGTTTTTGCACTTTGGAATTTACTATATTATATGACAAACAAAAAAATCATACCACCGGAATGCATGAAACTACAAAAATGTGTAATAAGCTCCTTAATGGGAAAATATGAAACAATTTTCTACATCAATATAAAAAAAAATTGTAAAAGACAACCTCCGGCAAATCAATTGAAGCAACACCATGGTCAACAGATTTCCCCCAAATGCAAATTACACTTAACAATAACATAGAAGAAAACTTCAACAATACATTCTAAGCTTATTTATATATAAAAAAAATCAATTAGAATCAATCACTAAAGTAATGAGCAGTGAACAATTTTAAAAACATGATTCTTGAAATGTTCCTAAACTCCCAAACAATATGCCAAAAATAGTTTTTATATCTTATTTTTCAATTTCAAATAAGCAACGAACAAAACTTGTAAAAAAAAAAAAGTGTATTATATGTCAATTTTTAATCTTCAATTTTATATTCTAGACATTACACATGCTAATAAAAAAGTTATCATATTACTCGTGGATTTTAGCATTTTTAAAACTTGTTAGGTGTAGTATCTTGGTAGACCTTTGTACCTTCTATAAGAACAAAACATACATTAATCACTACAACAAAATTTGTCATTAACGAAAATTATTTAATAACAATAATTTAATTATTAGTATTTAATTATATAATAAAAATATTAATAACTAATATATAATAGTCACTAAAAATATATTTATATTACACTAAAGTTTACTATTAGCGATAATTATTTATTAAAAAAAATTTAAGTTCCACATCGATTAGAGATAAGATAATTAAATAGTATATAAGTGAGTAATAACTATCACCTTATAAGTTGATTTTATAGGGTTGAGTTAGACTCTTAATTCACTATTCTAAATTGGTATCAAATCACCCACTATTACCAAGTTCAATAGTGTTATATATAAAACAATTAGAGAGCAACTTTCACCTTATAAATCTCATATCTCTTAAGAGACAAGACAATATAAAAAATATAAATTAAAAAATATATAAATAGAAGACAACCCTCACCTTACAAATCCCACATCGACTAGAGATAAAAAAAAGTATATAAGTTATGAATTTAGAAAATGAAATTACAAGAATAAATTATTTAAAGTTTTACTAGCAAAAGATAAAAGTCACTAAATGGATGGAAAGGAGACAATCGAAAAAAATAACTTTTAATAGCCTTTAAAATGGTTCCTAGAATTACCACTAAAAAAATAAGTTTTCCCGACAATTTAGTAGGTCTTTACCAGCATTTTATATAAATGCCAGTAATAGTACTAGTGACCTTGGATACATCAGCCATTATTTAAATGCTGGTAAAAAAATAATGGTCATTTATATGGCTGTTAAAGAATAAATTAATTGCCACAAAAAACTAATTTTGGTGTAGTGAATCTACCATAACAAATATGCATCCTAGATAGTAGAGAAAAGGAAGAAATTAAATTATCAAATGAGAAATGAAAAGTAGAAAAGAGACTGAATGATATTGAAAATAAGGTAAAGAAAAGGATTGAGAATAGCATACTGGAGGTATGTGATGAACTTTATGCATCTTAACAATTAATTCTACAATTTCTTCCTCTTAAGTTGAAAATATTAATGGGATAAACAATTTATCTGTTTTGCATTATTTGTTAAAAATTAAATAACATTCTTTATCTAAGATGTTTGAATTCATTATTTTAAATTTCAATAAAGAATATAACATGTTCAAAGTCTTTCTTCTTTAGGCAACATACATTTGAATTGAAACCTATACATTCTTACTAATATAGTTTTTAGAATTTAACTAGAATTAAAGTAGAAGCTATTATTAAAAACCTAGTTCCAACTATGTATAAAATAATGGGCAATATGGCAAGTAAAAGAATAAGTGTAAACTAATGCATTGATTCTTAAGAGACAATTCATTTTTAGTTTGAGATAGTTTTGATATGGAAACTCTTTGTTTTTTTTTTTCTCTCACTTGAATTCCCTATTATATAGAGTCTTTGAGGTTTTTTCCACCTTTCTACCATGCAATATAAGTCATTTCAAGAAAAAGTCATTCTCCGTATAAAATACATCCAATGTTTCATATACCTGTTGGCATTTTATTTTGTATATCAATGAAAGTGGTGTTTTTGTGTTTGCATCTTAAACTAAAGTTTTCAAGTCTTTTCCCTTCCTACAAAAGTTAATATGTCATTTTAACATATATTGTATTTGTGTCTTTATTCAAGAACCTACAAAACAATGAATTCACTATTTAGTAAATATTATTGTCAAAGTATTAGTAAGCAAACAGAGCAAGTATAGGCAATCAAGTATCAACTCTCAATAACAAAAGATTCAAAGTTTGCAAAACCTTTTTGTGGAAGAAAATATGCACAAATGTTTTGATGATGCCAAAGTGATTATAAAGCATTGAAGAAGAATCAAGGTTGAGCTAAAGCAAGTTGATGCAAGAACAAGATCTTAAGTGTTACATAGATAAGTCTTGTCAACTTAGCTAAGAATATAAAAGAATCTTTTAGAATTGCAAGTATGCTTGGCCTTGAGAATAAGTTTTCAAAAATCTCAAATTAATCTTTTTAAATTTAAGTAAGTTTTAAATCTTTTGAAAGTAAGTAAAAATGTTTTTGAAAGACTTAACAAAAGCTTTAAAGAATAGTTCATATCATTTCTTAAAAGAGATTTGTGAAAGAAATTATTGATATGAAGTTTTCTACATAAAAGTTTTTGAAACAATCCAAAAATATGTTCTGGTAATCCATTATCAAACCTTGTAATCCATTACCAGAACAAGGAAACTTCAAAGTTCATATTCTGAATACAAAATGTGTTCTGGTAATCGATTACCAGACCTTGTAATCGATTACCAGAAGAGAAAACTTCAAAAAATTTGAATTTAAAAGATACAACGTTTCAGATTTCTTGAACTTAAAATCGTTGTAATCGATTATCAAGTCTTGTAATCGATTACCAGAGCATCTTTTCTGAAAAATTATAAAAAGTTACAACTCTTCGTGGAAAGACACAACCTAAGAATTAATTGTCTATAAATACCTATAATTTTTAAGAAATAGGTTACGAACTCTAATGTGAAAATCTATTTACAAAAACTACTTGGGAAAAATCATTTGCAAAAATCTCTAAAGAGTTCATCAAGTTCTTAGAAAGTGTAATATCTACTCTTCAAAGAGAGTCATTCTGTAATACCCAATTGATCATTGGATCTGTGAAGGAGAAAAGGTTTTTCTCCTTGTTAGTTTTTGAATCTCAACACAAGGAAAGGGAGTTCCGAGGTGTTGGAGGATTCAAGTCTTGTAAGGTTTACAATAATAGTAGAAATCTCAAGTGGGAGACTTGAGGACTGGACGTAGGTAGGATTGGTCGAACTAATATAAAATTGAGTTTACAATTCTTCTTTCCCTACATTTTTAATTACTTGTTATTAATTGTGATTGAGTAGTTTGCATCATCATTCATTCTTTACATATAAATTTATCTAAAGAATTGAATTTGTAAGAAAGTAATTCGAAAAAGTTTTATAAGAGGAAAATTTGGAAAACTTAATTCATTCCCCTCATAAGTTATACGAGGCTATTTGACTAACACTTCTCATTTATCTTTTTCTCTTTTGTTTCTAAATCTCCCAACCTTAATCCATCCACGTATTCTCAGGCAGCAAAGCAACACAACTTTACAATGAAATACACAACTTTACAATGAAACATATATAAAAAAAACTACTTTAAATAACTTTAAACAATAATCACACAAAAAAGAACCGTATCATCATCAAGAACCAACTCCAACGAAAAAGGGATATTTGGCTTGCAATGATTGAGACTGGACAAATCAGACACCAGCCACTAAAAAATAACCTTAACAATAATCTTCCAACTATGCTTTTGTTTTATAAATATTTTCTCAATACTTATTTTATTTATATATACATTTTACAAATCACATGTTTCTTATTATTAGTGTCATTATGGTTGGATCAAAATTTAGCAATTTAGACTGTTGTCATCTTAAATAAATCTTATTCATATTTAAATTCCTTTAAGTAATGGCTCTATACATGTTACTCATCAAAATCAATATTGACACTCCACATTGTTATTAATAACATATAACATATATATTACTATAAATGCTATTAAGAATAATGTTGTGTCTTTTTCTAAGTAAATAATAATAATAATAATAATAATAATAATAATAATAATAATAATAATAATAATATAAAAGGAATAATTTGAGTTTATCTATGAGGTTGATAGGAGTTGAAGATAAATTAATAAGTGATTGTAATTTGCTTTTACTCCAAACTTTAAATGGATTAGAACACCTCGTAATTGTTGTTAGTCTTATTTATGTTTCTTTAGAATGGAACTAACTCTAACCTTTATACCAACAACCATACGAAGTCCCAAAACTTTGGAATCTTGTCACACCAAATATTATTTAGGAATTATTACCATTTGTAAAGAAAAGTTTAAGCAATCATAGGCTATCACTACACATGGTTATTGGCAAATGCTTAGTCATACGATGTTTCTAGGCAAACAAATACTTGTACGCATGATTTAACTCATCAGAGTGATTTAGCAACCATGAACATAACGACCAATTTTATAATCTAATAAAGAAAATTGTTAACAATCAATTTTTAGTGACTAATTAAAGTGATTTTGTGATACCCTCTACCTCACATACCATAACACATAGGGGTGGGTATACGGACCGGTCCGGCCCGTTTAAGGCTCAGTCCGTAAAACCCGCATTTTATACGGGCCGGATAAGTTCAGTCCGTAAAATAAATGGACTTATTTTTTAAGTCCGTATCCGGCCCACTAAAATCCGCGGATAACGAACCGGTCGGCGGGCCTAAATAATGGTTCAAAAAAATAAATTTTTAAAAAATAAAAATACATAAAATTAGAAGAATTTTTTTTTTATTTATAAGCTAAATTTTATCATACTAAAATTTATCAATAGTTAAAATGGTTTAAAATACTAAATATTAAAATATTAAAATAAAAATAATTACAAATATTTAAATAATAGTACCAAACTTTCAATAATAAAAACATTAAAATGTTATAAAAATAGTTCAAATGACAAATACATACCAACTAAACATAATTTTAATGTCATAATAATTTAAAAAATTAAATACACAACTTAATATTAAAATCGTTATATTTAAAATATTAATTAGTGAAGTCTGCTGACTAGCCCGCGAACCCGCAAATTAAATTTGTCAAGTCAGCGGACTTAACGGACCGGACTCAAAAATTAAACATAGTCATACGGATTTGAAAAAAACGGGTCCATTATCTGCGAAATCCACGAGCTTACGGACCGGTCTGCAGACCCGGGTCCATCTACCCACCCCTTAACACATAATATAATAAATAACATGAAATACCTCAATATAATAAATAGACTCAAAATTCATACAGGTAGAAAGAATCACATTTTAACATAAATAGACTTAGCAAAAATATCAAATTAGAAAGAAAATAAAATCAACTATTCAATTTAAATAACACAAATCAAATCCTATTAGAGCAAAATCCAATGTTGATGACTAGGCCTTATCACTAACATCTTCAACACCATGTTGGTGGTTACCTGCAAAAATTATAAGAAAACAACACAAAAGAAAAAGGAGTGAGAAACATTTCACTCTAGCTCACGGTACAAGAATGCAAACCGACTAATCAAACACAAACAACACATAACATGATATAACATACACAGTAACATATTATCATCATACTTAGTTCATCCACAACATAATAAACAACAACAAATATAATTATAATGTGTACGCAATGGACATAGACTACATATTATCATGTATGTGACACTAGTAAGAACATCACACTTGTGTATTATAACTAGCAACACACTAGAGTTGATGAGATTCCTCTTAGAAATCTCAAGGATGCTTCAAGCCTTCACGGAAATCCTTGGAAGAACTTCAAGGATGGAGACTCCAAAAGGCTTCAATGTGACCTAGGCTTGCATAAAGCTAAGTCTGGAGAAGGAGTAATGGTTTTAGCTCTACAAGGAGAAACTCTCAAGAAGGGTAGAGACTAGAAACAAAGGTGACTTCGGAGGGAGAGTTTTAGGAGAGAAAAACTCATCAAATAAATTCCAAAGTGTAGTACAAAGCTCGGTCATAGGAATTTATAGGAGGAAATTAGGTCAAGGTAACCATGGGTTAGCCTAAGGTTAAGTGGAACCATGGTATGGTTCACTTAACTTTAGGCGCCTAAAATTTGAATTCAAAATTCAAATTTTGGAGCTTAAACCGGATCACCCATGTGCAAATTCATTTGGAATGTCATTAGGCTTCCATTTGGGTGGCATTTCGGATCACACCATGTGCATGTGTTGCACATGGCCGAAATGCACTCCAAATGTGAATCTAATTACATTCTAATGCAACTACACATGCAACCTAAATAACCATAAATTCAAATGACCATGAAATTAAATTCCTAAACTACTTGGCCAAATAACAAGGCCTAAAAGAAATATAAGGCTCTAAGGCCCAAACCTACCAAATATAAGAACAACAAGATAGGCCCATGTAAAACTCCACTTTGGACCATCCAAGCCCATTGGGCCTATTGGGCCTTGACTAGCCCAAGTCTTCATGTCTAGCCCATTCCTCTTGAATCTTTTAGAATGTTCCCTCTTGCCTTCATAACCATGATTCCATCATCTAGGAGTATATGTCGAGTCACACCCTCTACACACTCTCACTAGAAGAACACACTATCAGGGTCTGGCTGGGATAGTTAAGCAATGCAAGATATATCCCATGCTCACGAGGGTAGGATTAGGAATTCCAAATCGAGCTATCCCCAAGGTTGGTTTCCAAGCTTTTACACAGGGGACCTTCCTTGGCAGTGTGTTCCATATCGCATCCTTTCAAAAAAACACTTTTATGCACATGATGCATGTCAAACAGACTCTATGCATAACATTGATCTCATTATTTCACTATCAATTGATCCCATATCATAAAATCATCAACCATTCTCAATATAGCTATTAACAATTCAACTAAATCAATTAAATATTAATTAACAATCAATGGAATAAGAGATCACACCACTATAACTCAAATAGCTCAGAAGTATATCAATAGCACACTCACATACTACATTTTCATAACTTAGTCTCTACGATATCGCATGGTCCAAACACCTTAGTCAAAGCTATATGTTATTAAGTTGATATTAATTTTATTAGAAATCCAAGACAATTATCTCTAACTTCTATGTTGACCTTAAGAGTTAAATATGCCATATACTATTTTAAATAAATACACACTACTAGAAAATTTTAAAATAGCGACCGAAATTAGCGACCGAAATTTATCAGTTGCTATTTAGCAACTGATTTAGCGACCGATTCTGAATAATCAAAATAGCTACTGATTTAGCGACCAAAATAAGTCGTCGCTAGAAAATTAGTCGTTATTTCGGTTGCTAGCTACTAATTGTAAAAAACGTAATTCGGTCGCTAAATAAGAAATTTTGATTTTTTTTAGTGACGAAATTGAATTTGGTCGCTAAATATTAGTTAAAATTAGCGACGGAATTGAATTCGGTCGCTAAATATTAGTTAAATTTAGCGACGAAATTGAATTCGGTAGCTAAATAAGAAATTTTGTTTTTTTAGCGACGGAATTGACTTTGGTCGCTAAATATTAGTTAAAATTAGTGACGGAATTGAATTCGGTCGCTAAATAAGAAATTTTGATTTTTTAGCGATGGAATTCAATTCGGTCGTAAATATTAGTTAAAATTAGCAATGAAATTCTATTCGGTCGCTAAGTATTAGTTAAAAATAGCAACAAAATTGAATTTAGTCGCTAAATATTAGTTAAAATTAGCGACAAAATTTAATTTGGTCGCTAAATATTAGTTAAAATTAGCAATAAAATTCTATTCGATCGCTAAATAAAATTGAAAAAAATTTATAAATTGCTTAATAGTGATGTTAATATTGTTGTTGAGTATCAATCCCATTCTTATTTTGTACGAGCAAGACATTAATTTATAATAAAAAAAATATTTATATGCACTCCTACATAATTAACACCAATAGTTATTTATTTGAAAAATTATTTAGAGGTTTTTTTTTACGATTGGAATTTTAGGCATTTTTTTAATTAGAGTATATGAATTTTTTAAAATTTCTTATTTATTTTGATCCATATTTATAATATATATTTCTATCTTATGATAACTTTATTTTTAAATAAATTTTTATATTTAAATTTTATTGATAGAAGAGATGTGATATCTTTTAGGAAAAAAAGAATTATAACATCCTCTCTCTTTCTAATAGGAAGAGTACAAATATATTTTCTTAACTATTAGTATTTCTTTATTGTTGTATGATAAAATTGATTATTTTAAATTATTTTAGATTATTTAACTAGAATTTTATTAATAATTTATTATATGATTTTGATATTTTTGTATAACTAATATTTGGTTTTAAACTTGATATGAAAATATTATGATATAACTAGATAAGATTTTAAATTAGTATTTTATTAATGGTTGATATTTAGAAAATAAAACAAGGATAAATACATTTTTTGAATTTTATATCTTAGATTTAAGCTGAATAAATATATTAAGTTAATTAATAATTTATTTAAAATGTTAAAATTTAATTTATAAAAATAATATTTTAAAAGAGAAGGGTTATAATAACATCAGTGTAACTTTTACTAAATATTACATCGCTCAATAACTTTATATTAAATGTGAATTTTATAAATTCAACCGTTAGATTGAAAGTTTTTTACTCTTAGATCATATATACAAAATTTTATATGAATTCAAGATGATTTGATACTTCATTCTTGTAAAACAAAATTGATGTAATATATATACATTTCAAATAAAATATGAGCACTTTTATTACTTTCAAGTTATTGTTCAATTTTAAAAAAACTTGATATAAACATATAAAGTGATATGAACTTTCAATCTAACAGTTGGATTTACAAAATTCACATTTAATATAAAGTTATTGAGCGGTGTAATACTTAGTAAAAGTTATATTAGTGTTATTATAACCCTTTCTCATTTTAAAATATGTAAATTATTACTTAAACTTTTAAATTTATAATAAATAATTTAAATTGTATCATAAAATTAATTTTAAATAGAAATAAGTAGATTGTTAATTATAAAAGTAAGTATATATATAAATAAAGATTAATTAAATATAATATAATTATTATTATTAGTAATATAATTATTATATATATTATTATATATTTATAACGGTCCGGATACACCAAAATGATAAGGATCCAAAGATAGTATAAGTATGAGATTGGATAATTGAGAATGACTTAAATGAATTAATTTGTACTAATTCAATCGCTAAGGTAAATAGTGACCGATTTTGATAATCGCTAAATTGCATATTTTTTTGTAGTGCATAGGATTGAGGGTTAATCTTACTATCTAACGTACATTCTCACACCCAAAGCAAGGTTTCTCATCCTCACACTCAAAACGAGATTTCTCATCCTCCCTTACCTGGATAAGCTCTAGATGATGGGTTCACGACTCTGGGGTGATTTCCTTCCAGCTTCTGTTCGACGAACTTTGGGGTGCGTACGTGAAAATAGAGACATAAAAAAATTTGATCAAAAAACTTTTCTTTTAAAAATCCTAACTTCCCTTTAACCCTCTAGTTAAAAATATTAACCCTAGTTATCTTAAGAATCCCTTCCCTTTTTAATAAAATATTATAATATTTTTAAATAAAATATCATGTAATATATTCTAAAATATATTACACAATTAAAATGAATATTTAACGATCCTTATTAATAAAATGAAAACATAAAAATTATTAATAAAATACTTATATTATATTTTATAAAAAATGAAGTGTTATAGATTGATTTTATATTGTTTATTTTTTTAAAACAAAAAATTACAAGGTGTACATACATGAATATGTTGGTGTTTTAATGACAAAAATATTTATTATTAATTGCAAAATTACATTAAAGGTAAAACAGTAGTATACATTATTTTATGATAAAAAGGATAGTATTGTTTACAATCAGCCACCTGAATTCATGCAAAAGTGCATAAATAAGACGTTCAAGGAGTAATTTGAAATTTAGGGCATCAAACTTGAGAACAAAACAACTTATTTGTAAATTCTACAATACTTTCATAAGAACTTCCACCTTCACCAACGGCTCTTAAAGCCAAACTCTTCCATTGAATGGAATTACTCTTCATCACTTTGCCTTCCTCCAACTCCATTACTTTCTTTATACAATGCTTTAGTGTTTCTCTTCGCACAATCTTTTTCTCATCAGTCGGAGCTCTGATTCCAATTTTCCAAACATCTGCCATAAGCTTTGCGTTTGTAGTTTGATCTGACCAATATGGTATTGTAATTGTTGGGACTCCTAAACACAAAGTTTCTAACGTGGAGTTCCAACCACAATGTGTCACAAAGCATCCTATAGCCTCATGAGCTAAAACTTCTAACTGCGAGCACCATGTTACTACCAAGCCCTTTTCTGATTTCTTTGCAAAATCTTTGGGGAGCTTATTCTCTTCAGAGGCTCTAACCACCCACAGAAAATAACTCGAACACTCCCTCAAACCATAAGCTAATTCCTCCATTTGCTCTCCACCAAACATAGCTAAACTTCCGAACGATACATAAACAACAGATCCTTTTGGCTTATCATCAAGCCATTCTATGCATTCTTCACTTTTGAATTGTGCAGCACCATAATCATGGTCATCCTTGTATCGCTTGTCCAAGAACATAGAGGGTATGTTTGGTCCAATGTTCCTAAATTTTGGCCAAATTTTCGTGATCCAATCTGTTACCTAAAGTCAATTTCTGGTCAGCAATCATCACATGTGCTAAAATGAACCAAAACTAGAGGTTTGATTGATCATGCAACAACTTGAAATTTTAATATTTTGAATCAATTACGTATTTAAACTAGTTCGATTCTCTGCCTCTGAAGCCACTCTTTTAATGAAATAACAACATATGAATTGAGTGCTAATTTAAATGCTTTAATACATTATTTGGTTTCTAAACTTTTTTTTTTTTTTGAAAATTCTTAATTAGGTTTATAAACTAAAAATTTGTAATTGGATGATTCATCTTTTTATATTTAGTTCCTGAAATTAGAGGTTTTTTTTCCTAATATTTAAATACTCACCTAATATTGTTATTTTATGTCATCATCTATATATGATATTAAATTTAAATTTCTATCCATAAAAATTCTAGTAATCTCTCTAATAAAAAATATTAATTTAGAATAGTATCAAATTTAATATGTAATGATTAAAACACGATACACATAGAAGATGTCATAAAATAGTAATATGAAGTACTTGTCCAAATACAAAGATACACTAGGACTAAATTACAAAAATATTAAAAGATGTAGGATCCAATGACAGCATTTTTTAGTTCAAAAACTTAATTAGGAATTCGCAAATAGTTCAAAGACTAAATAATGTATTAAAACTTTAAAATTTAACCACTAAAAATGTATTCAAATATATGTATACAAATCAGTTTCTTCTTAATTACCTCTTTGTCCAGCTCGTAGAATGAATTGCATAGAACCCAATCAGCTTTGTCTAAATTGGAGAACTGATCCACAAAAAAATCAAGAATATATGGCTGTTCTACATACGAAAGGAAGAAAGAAGGCATGTCCTCAAGCTGAAGTTTAGGCAATGCAGGAAGGGAAAACTCATGTTGTGTGAGGGGAACTTGTAGGTTTCCCAAGTGAACATGATAGTATACACTATTGACACTCATATTTTGTGTGAGGAAAACAGCCCCCATTATCCCAAATCTCTTGGCAATATCTAGTGCCCAAGGGAAGAATGAGTCATAAATAACACAATCAACATGGTTTTTTGATTCACAAAGTTTCTCAAGAAGCCCAGCAAAACTCACTGGCCCAACTTTCCAAAAGCGATCCAAATAGGCCCTGTAGCTCCCAGCCTCTGTGAGCCCACCTTCGTCAAACCCATCAGAGATGGTTTCAAGTGCAATAGAAGGTGGCACTTTTTGCAAGTTGTTGCAGTAGAAACGAGTGGTGACAAGTGTTATTCTCACCCCTTGATGTTCCAATAGCTTGGAGAACTGAATCATGGGATTTATGTGACCTTGAAGTGGATATGCTAACACCAAACAGTGTGCACTCTTAGCTAGGTTTTTCTTCTCCATTTCTCTTGAGAAGCTAATGGTGAGGGTGAGTGTAATGAAAATAAAGAAGGGTTGACTTTATATACGAATAAACAATAATTTGTAGACGGCCAATAATTAATGTATCAAACAAAATTAACCCTAATTGGTGTCGCCGGCTGAACGAAAATTCATGGCAGTAATAAAGAATTTGTAGTTGCTCAAATTGGATTTGTCTTGGCTGGATCAAAATTATATTTTAATAATAAATTAATTGTAGATTCATGTTCATTAGTGTAAAAATCACTTTTAAAATCGGGGTTTTAAAATCGGTTAAAAAGTAACAAATTTTAAAAGTGACACGGGGTGACAATTTTGTAAATAATGACACTAGTTTTTAAATTGGTTAACTTTTAACCGATTTTAAAATGTCTCTGACACTACTTTTAAGATTGATTATTTTAGAACCGATTTTATATGTAGTATACAAAATCAATTTCTAAATGATCGATTTTAAAAAAGCTACTTTTAAAATCGGCTATTTAAAAAGCGATTTTGTATACTACATACAAAATTGGTTCTTAAATAACCAATTTTAAAAATTATGTACTCAAGGAATAAACTCGATCACTCTTTTCACTTTTGTGCGTGCTCTGTCGTTTTCGATCTCTCATCTCTTTATCTAGGCCTGTCGTTCTCATTTCTATCAGGCCCTCCATTCCTTCCTTTACTCTCTCACGCTCTCATCGACTCTGTTGTGGCCATAAAAGTCAAGTTTCTTCATATAGAAGACCTAGTCTCTAGCATCTCATTCTCTTTGCAAGACTATCTCAAGGTAACAACCACGTTTCTTTGTTGCTTTATTCTCTATGCTGACCTACATTCTCTATTGTTATGCTTTTCAATCTTCATCTTTAGGTTATGTCATTTTGTTATTAGCTATTTTTTCTTTTTTCTTTCATTCCTCTTGTTGCTTGCCTTTGCATTTTGTTTTACGAAAGAGGCTTTTGGAAAAAATGAATTGGGAAAACCTTAATTGCAAGTATCGAGAGGCAATACCCTTAATCTCTATGAAGATTAGAAAGAAGCGCATAAAGAAGTTCATGTGCCCCAAAAGTGATCGCGAGATCTCCGCCAAGCCAAATTTGGTGTGGACCAAAGGGTATGGACTCTCGTGTTAGAAGAAAGTTGAAGGGATGCAGTTTAATGCCCAATATTTGTTATGGTTTACAAGAAAAAACGCCATTATTTACCTAATGGTTTCAAGAAATTTGTTATGCACAATGTGAAAGACTTGGAACTTCTTATGATGCATAACAAGACGTACTGTACTAAGATTGCTCACAATGTGTCCACAAGGAAGAGGAAATGACATAGTTGAAAGAGCTATTTAGCTTGATGTTGTTGCGAAAAACAAAGCAGTCAAGCTTCATAGCTAGGAAGATGAATAAATCCCAATGAATGGGAGTGATATTTATGTTTTGTAGTGAGTTATGATTAACACCCTATATGGTAGCTTTTGATTATTTTTGTTATTTTCTTGACCAAATCTTGTTTCATGTCATACATTTTTTATGTTTCTTATCGCCTTGTTGTTGCAAAATTTTTCACCTAATTTTGAGTTTAAAAAATAGTTGAATTAGAAAGAGTAGTGATATTTTGTAGATATTTTTTTTTAATAGTTGTACTTATAGATAATTTTTTATGTAGATAATTTATAATATATTTTTTATGATGCTTATTGCCATTACTACTAAAATTACCATTACTACTAAAATTAATTTTTATATTCTTTTTATAGTCTCATAAGCAAAAATGAAATTATGAGTGCAAATACTATGTAATGAAGGCAATGCATACTATTGTTGATTCAGAAATAGTAATTGGGTGGCCTGAAGTACGTTTTGGAATTTTAAAAATTTTTATTTTAAGTTTTCATTTTATCATATGTTTTATGAGTTACTTCTAATTATTCTAAATTTTCTTAACAAATGTTTACAGATCAATCACCATTGTCGCTAGAAGACATAAACACCATTAGGGAGCAATGTGCTACATTTATCATTGAAACATTGACTAGCTAGGACTTATGTTTATAGTTTTACTCATTTTGTAGTTTAGGATGCATAATAATTTGTAAGTTATTTAACTTATTATGTACAAATTTATGCATTACATGTATTTTAAAAACATTTTGATTATATATATGGTTGAAATTTACCAACTCTTATCATTTGTATGTAATTTGGTCCATTGAAAACGTATGAATTATCTGGTATTTTATTAATTTGCAGGTTTTGTTTAGGGATCATCCTAAAACAAGTCAATTATTTTAAAGCAAATTAATCACTTTTAACATCGATGATGTCATAATCGATCTTGAAACCTGGACTTTTAAAATTGGCTGCTGCATGACTGATGTTAAAAGTTAGACTTTTAACATCGGTCATTGACCAATGTTAAAAGTTCAACTTTTTAAAATCTGTTAAAGAACTGATTTTAAAAGTAAAAAAAATGATCAATTTTAAAAGTATTTTTTTCACTAGTAGTTTATGAATAAAAAAAATCGTTTAAAGTAAGCTGGTGTCTTAAAGTGAATAAATAAATAACACACTGATCAATAGAGTTGTTTAAGTTTACTAGCTAATAGTTTTTGAATTTCAATTCAAGTATTGAATCAAATGCGTTAAAAGTTTTAAATAATTTTTTTCCTGTATTAATTTTATTAATTTTACTTGAACAAGATTGTTTAATAATAAAAGAAAAACAAGTTAAATTGACAGAAATAAATGATGCTCATTACTAAGGTAAATATGACTTCCAGTCACTTATTTCTTTTGAGAATTCATCGTAAAAAGTTTCCTTACTTGAATTTTGTGATTTCAAATGATGATTAGTTGTAACACATGCATTTTTGAATACTTTCATTTTACCGTAAGAGAATATGTTTTCTGTTCGGTGAATATTCCTATATACAGTAAATAAAACCTTTCTCATCTCAACATATAACACGCATTAAAAACAACCGGAAAATAAAGATCCAAATTTGATATATCATATTAAAAAAGCAAATTGAAGAAACTACTAGCCAATTAATTTGAGTTCATGACATGGAAGTGATTTGTAATTTAGGACATAAAGTTTACGAATGAAATTAACAACTTATTTACAAATCCTAAAATAATTTTATAAGAACTTCCACCTTCACCAATAGCCTTTATTGCCAAAGTAAAGTCTTCCACTGAATGGCATTGCTTTTTATCTTTTTCCCTTTCTCACTCTTTATCATCTCCATTGTACAGTGCTTTAGTGCTTCTCGCCTAAGAATCTTATTGTCATCAATTGGAGCCCTAATTCCCATCTTCCAAACATCTTCCAAAAGCTTTGCATTTGTGTTTTGATTTACTCAATTTGGTATTGTAATTTTGGGGAATTTTAAGCATAAAGTTTCCAATGCGAAATTGCAGCCACAATGAGTCACGAAACATTCTATAGCCACATGAGGAAGAACTTTTAGTTAATTGGGAACACCATGCAACTACGAAACCTTTTTTTTTTTTCCTTCTCAAAATATTTAGGTAGTTTATTTTCTTCAAAAATTCTAACCACCTACAAGAAATAACTCAAATACTCTCTCAAACAACAAGCTAGTTCTTCCATTTGCTGCTCTCACCAAAGGTAATCATACTCCTAAATAGAGCTGTCAAAATGGATTTGGCCCGGTGAGCCAACCTGGCCCACCACGGGTTCGAGCTGGGTTGGGTTAAATTTTTTTTTTAAAATTTTAATACGGGTCAAATTTGAACCCGGCTCACTAACAACCCAGCTCACCCGAGTTGAACTTGTGGTGAGCCGGGCTGGCCCAACAACCCGTGATTAAATTTTTTTTTAAAAAAATACAATAATTATTGGGCCATAGTGTAGCCCAACATGAGACAATAATGATTTAATGTTGGATTGTTATTTGTAATTTTTATGATTTTGGATTGTATTTGAAGTTTAAGATGATTTTGGATTATATTTAAAGTTTAAGATGATTTTGGATTATATTTATCTATTTGAGATTATTTAGATTTGACTTGATTGTATTTAAAATTATCATTTAATGTTTGGGATGAATGATTCATTTATGGATGTCTTAATTAAGAATCTCAGATTTTTAAAGTAAGTTTAAATTTTTGGGCTTTAGTTGTATATTAAGAAGAAAAAAAATGAATTTTTTTTTTTTAAAGGTGAGCCAACTCGTTTAACCCACCAACCCGTGGTGGACTGGGCCGGGTTCGATTTTTTTGAACTCACTGATAAATGAGCCTGGTTGAGTTGGCCCACCAAATGGTCAACCCGTGGTGGGCCGGGCCAGGCCGGGCCGGGTAACCCTTTGACAGCTCTACTCCTAAACGATAGATAAACAATTGACCCTTTAATTTGACTTATCATCTAGCCATTCTATGCATTCTTCACTCTTAAGTTTGTAACTTTATTGTTCATCTTCACATCCATTATCTAAGAAGAAAGATGGTATATTTGGTACTATATTGTCTTAAATTTTGGCCAAATCTTTATAACCCACTATCTATTGTAAAATTAATTGTTAGTCACTAAACATTATATGCATGCCAAATTGGGGAAATTAAAATTATATTTATAGAGTGGTATATCAATTAAAAATATATAGTTAATTATTATATAAAAAAAGTGAGAACTATAAATATGAGTCACACTTTATAGATGGATGATTAAGATTAAAAGCTAAAAAAATAAATATATGCATGATCACTTTAAAAAGTTTTGTACATTAATAGATCTTCCTAATAGGTTTAATATATTTTTTAAAGGACCTAAAGTATAATATTTTTAACTAAATAGATTTTAATAAAAGTTTTGGTCTAGCCTATTTTCTAAAATAGTATTGCTTGGGCTAGAACTAATGTAGGGTAGGTTGAATTCTGTTGAGTGGCCTCACCTATTTACATCCCTAATTACTCTAACACTCATTGAACATTACATTGTGTGCCCTTTTTAATTATTTGAAAAACATTTCAATGTAACCTTATTAGAGAGGCTATAGTAAATATTAAAAAAAAAGGAATATTTATGTAATTTATTTTATTTAATCTGTTTTGTTCTTCCCTTTTTATCTAATAGAATGTGTTGGAATAATTATCTAACTCTTTCTTTTAGTAACTAAAAAATACTATTAATCCTATATAGAACTGTTAGGGAGTTTTAACACCGAGGAACACTTTATACAATGAGTAGTGTGTAAGTCATGTAAGTGAACTTGACACTACAACATAACCTAAAACCTTATGACATTAGGTAGGTGAGTCTTTTTCACTTATTTGTCGCATCAAAGATTAGGTCATATTTTCAAAGAAAGGATAATGAGGTTAATGAAAATTGAAGTTTTTCCTCAATTAGATTTTAGTGACTGAGATATATGTTTAGATTGTATTAAAAGAAAACAAACCAAACAAATATCAAAGAAATCAACTACAAGAAGTAATGAACTTCTAGGATTGATACGCACACTAATTAATATTTGTGGACCTTTTGACATTCCATCTTGGGGCAGTGAAAAATATTTTATCACCTTTATTGATGAATTTTCACATTATTGTTATTTGTATCTACTGCATGAAAAGTCTTAATCAGTGGATGTCTTAAAAGTGTTCATTGATGAGGTAGAAAGACAATTAGATAGAAAAGTGAAAGTTATAAGATCCAATAGAGGTGGTGATGTTTATAGAAAATTTAATGAAAGTGGACAATGTCCAAGTCCATTTGTTAATTTCTTGAAAGTAGAGGCATATGTGCACAATATACTATGCCTAGTACACCATAACAAAATGGTGTGGCTGAAAGGCGGAATTGTACTTTAATGGACATGGTTAGGTTTATGCTAAATTATAGTACTATACCTTTATCTTTGTGGGTGCATCACTACAAGAAAAACGTAAATTTCCTACGGACATAATTTATCAGAAAAGAGGAATATCCGTCGAAAATTCTCTATTCCCGACGGATGCAAATCCGTCGGAAAAAGGGGCGTTGGAAAAAAAATCTGTCAAAAATAATTTAATCCGTCGAAAATTTCTGACGGATATATCTGTCAGTAATTATCTATCAGAAAATTCTGATAGATATTTCCGTCTTAAATTACCGACGAGTACATTCGTCAGAAATTTCTGACGGGTATTTTCGTCGAAAATTGTTTGAAAATCTTTATATGATTCCGACGAATTTATCTATCGGAAAATTTTTGTTTAATTTTAATAAGTTTATTAATGTAATAGTCCCCAGATTTGTCCTCTCAAGGGTTATATTTCACGACATTTCACTTTTTAGCGTGTTTTATCCTTACTTGCGTAATTTCTAGAAAGCACGCTTAACTCTGAAGTTCTGATGAGATAAACTACTGAAATGTATATGAGTGTTGTCAATATAACTTGTAAAAATTAATTCATTTAAGTCATCCTCAACTATAGAATCTCATACTTGTACTATAATAATAATATATAATAATTTTATATTACAAATAATAATAATAATAATAATATATTTAATTCATCTTTATTTATATGTACTTACTTTTATAATTGACAATCTACTTATTTCTATTTAGAATTATAATTTAAATTATTTAATTTTATAATTTATAATGATAATATAATTTATAAAATTATAAATATTTATTTATTACATACTTATAAATTAAATTTTAACATTTAAAATAAATTATTAATTAATTTAATTTATTTATTTATCTTAAATCAAACATATAAAATTCAAAAAATATATTTATCCTTGTTTTATTTCTAATTATCAACCATTAATAAAATACTAACTTAAAGTCTTATCTAATTAATTATATCATAATATTTTCATATCAAATTTAAAATCAGATATTAGTTATACAAAAATATTAAGATCATATAGTAAATTGTCAATAAGATTTTAGTTAAATAATTTAAAATAATTAATGTTTCAATTATATTGTTAATTAGCACATAATTTATTCCAAAGCTAATTAATTTTTTTACATATTAATTATTAGTAAAATTTAATAATTTTTAATTTAACAATTGGATCGATGAAATTTAACACACACCATGAGTTATTGAGCGGAATAATTTTACCAAGAATTATTTTATAAGTTATTTGATTCTCTCCCCCCCCCCGGCCCTCTCTCTCTCTCTCTCTCTCTATATATATATATATATATATATATATATATATATATATATAGAGAGAGAGAGAGAGAGAGAGAGAGAGAGAAAGAGGAGGGTTATACTAACACCAGTGTAACTTTTACTAAGTATTACACACCGCTCAATAACTTTATATTAAATGTAAATTTTGTAAATCCAACTGTTAGATTACTATAAAAATATAATAATATATAATGTTTATATTACGAATAATAATATTAATAATAATAATATATTTAATTAATCTTTATTTATATATACTTATTTTTATAATTAACAATCTAGCTACTTATTTTTTTTTAAAATTATAATTTAAATTATTTATTTTATAATTTATAATGATAATATAATTTATAAAATTATAAATATTTATTTATTACATACTTATAAATTAAATTTTAACATTTTAAATAAATTATTAATTAATTTAATATATTTATTTATCTTAAATCAAACATATAAAATTCAAAAAATGTATTTATCCTTGTTTTATTTTCTAATTGTCAACCATTAATAAAATACTAACTTAAAATCTTATCTAATTATGTCATAATATTTTCATATCAAATTTAAAACCAAATATTTGTTATACAAAAATATCAAGATCATATAGTAAATTGTCAATAAGATTTTAGTTAATTAAAAATAATTTAAAATAATTATGTTTCAATTATATTGTTAATTAGAAAATAATTTACTCTAAAGCTAATTAATTTTTTCTATATTAATTATTTGTAAAATTTAATAACTTTTAATTTAACAATTGGATCGATGAAATTCAACATACACCATGAGTTATTGAGCGAAATAACTTTACCAAGAGTTATTTTATAAGTTATTTGATTCCTCCTCTCTCTCTCTATATATGTATATATATTCTCTCTCTCTCTCTCTACATATATATATATATATATATATATATATATATATATAGAGAGAGAGAGAGAGAGAGAGAGTTATATTAATACCGGTGTAATATTTACTAAGTATTACACATCGCTCAATAACTTTATATTAAATGTGAATTTTATAAATCCAACCGTTAGATTAAAAGTTCATATCACTTTATATGTTTATATCAAATTTTTTTAAAATTGAACAACAACGTGAAAGTAATCAAAATGTTCATATTTTAGTAGATCTTAAAATGTATATATTACGTTAATTTTGTTTTATAAGAAATCATCTTCGATTAATATAAAATTTTGTATATATGATTTAAGAGTAAATAATTTTCAATTTAGCGGTTGGATTCACAAAATTCTCATTTAATATAAATTTATTGAGCGGTATAATACTTAGTAAAAGTTATACCGATGTTATTAAAACCCTCCTCATATATATATATTTAAAATTTTATTGATCTTGTTTAATATATATGACTGTGAATTTTTGTAAAAAAATTCTTACATTTTTGATAAATATAAATTTGTCAGAAATATTCTATCAGTAATATAACTTTTCCTACAATTTTTTTTCTTTGAAAATATAAATTTTTTGAAGGATTTATCCGTCAGAAATTACCGATAGATATATCCGTTGGAAATTATCGACGAATATATCTGTCAAAAATTATGATGGATATATCCGTTAGAAATATAAATTTTTCGATAGATTTGTATCCGTCAGAAATTACCGACGGATATATCTGTCAAAAATATAAATTTTCCGACAGATTTGTATCTACCAGAAATTATTCGTCGAAAATATAAATTTTCCGACAGATTTGTATCCGTTGAAAAGTTTCTGTCAGAAAAATTATATTTTTTGACGGATTTGTATCTATCGGAAATTTGTGTTTTTCTCTTAGTGCATGCATTAAAAGACCACTACATATCTGCTTAATAAGGTTCTTAGTAAGGTAGTTCATAAGACCCTTTATGAATTGTGGATAGGAAGGAAACCTAGTTTGAGACATCTTCATGTTTGGGGTTGTTCAACAGAAGTAAAGGTGTATAATCCACATCAAAAAAAGCTTGATGTAAGAACCATTATTAGTGGTTTCTTCATTAGGTATCCTGAAAAGTCCAAAGATTATAGATTCTATTATCCTAACCATAGTGCGAGAATAATTGAGTCTGGTAATGCTAAGTTTATTGAGAATGACTAGTTAATTTAGTGGAAGTGAGAAATCAAAAATTGTGGATATTGTAGAGACTCTTGGTGAATCTTCTTCAACTATAGTCCCTCCTTAAGATGTTGTTCCTCTATTTGTATTACAGTCAAACAACAACCAAATACAACATAATTATATTCAAAACCCACAATTTGAACATATAGGTAATGAACAAACAGACAATGTGCAAGTCACAAATGAACATCATAAAAGAGGTGCCAGAAATAGCACCAAGGAGGCCTGAAAGGATAAAAGGCCAGCTATTTTAAGCAATTACGTTGTGTATTCACTTGAACATGAATGTGAATTGAGCATTGATGAAGATTCAATCTCATTTAGACAAGCCATGTAGAGTGACAATTATGAAAAATGGTTTAATGGAATGAAAAAAGAGTTGAAATCAATGGATGACAATGAAGTATGGGATCTACTTGAATTGCCTAAAGGTTCAAAATGAATTGGTTGTAAATGGGTCTTTAAGACCAAACGTGACTCAAAAGGCAACATCGAAAAAGTATAAAGCTAGACTCATTGCCAACGGTTTCACTTAAAAGGATGACATTGACTATAAAGAGACCATCTCTCTAATTTCTAAGAAGGGCTCTTTAAGAATTATGTTGGCTTTGGTGGCTAATTATGATTTAGAGCTTCACTAGATGGATGTAAAGATCGTCTTTCTAAATGGTGACTTAGAAGAAGAGATTTATATGAACCAACCTAAAGGGTATGTTTCTATAGGAAAGGAAATGGTGTGTAAATTAAAGAAGTCAATATATGGACTAAAACAAGCTTCCAAACAATGGTATCTTACATTTAATAATACCATTATGTCGTATGATTTTGTAGAGTACACTGTTGATTGGTGTATCTATATAAAGGTCAGTAGGATTAGATTTCTAATTTTAGTCTTATATGTTGATGGTATTTTCCTTGCTGCTAATAATGTTGCTATGTTATTACATGATGTAAAGAAATATCTCTCTAATAACTTTGAAATGGAAGATATGGGTGAGGCATCTTATGTGATAGGAATAGAAATATTCTATTATAGATCACAAGGAGTGTTGGGATTGTCTCAGAAAGGATATATCAATAAGGTGTTAAAGAGATTCAGAATGGAAAAGTGCGTTGTATGGATTATTCCAATTCAAAAGGGGGATAAGTTTAGTCAAATGCAATGTCCTATAAATGACTTAGAATGAAAGGAAATGGAGTTTATTCCTTATGCATCAATTGTTGGGAGTTTGATGTATGCCTAGACATGTACTAGACTAGATATTAGTTTTACCAAAGGACTGTTGGGCCGATATCAATGTAATCCTGGTATAGATCACTGAAAAGCTACAAAGAAAGTTATTAGGAATTTACAAGGCATAAAGGATTACATGCTCACATATAGGATGTCAAATCATTTTGAAGTGATTGGTTATTCAGATTCAGACTATGCAAGATGTGTGGACTCAAGAAAGTTAAACATTTAAGTACATCTTTCTTTTGGTTGGAGGAGTAGTATCATCGAAAAAGTGCAAAATAATTCATGATTGCCACTTTTACCATGGAGGCTGAGTTTATGGCATGCTTTGAGGTCACGATTCAAGCATTATGGTTGCGAAACTTTACTTCAGGTTTTGACATTATTGATAGTATAGCCAAACCACTACAGATTTATTATGATAACTCTACAGTTGTCTTCTTCTCTAAAAATGACAAATACTCTAAAAGAGCAAAGCATATGTATTTAAAGATTTTGTTAGTTAAAGAAGAAGTGCAGAAACATAAAGTGTCTATTAAGCATATAGGTACAAAATTAATGATAGCAAATCCGTTGACTAAAGGTTTACCACCCAAGACATTCATTGGTCATGTTGAAAGGATGAGTGTTATGGATAACTCCTTGTTAACAATGTAGTGTGGTGCGTGTGTGTGTGTCTATAAATATATATATATATATATATATATATATATATATATATATACATTATAGTTATAATGCTCATATAGTATGACATTGTGAATTCAATTATAGTTATTTTTGTTTATATTGTCATTCACATTATATGGTATACATTATTGTTTTAGTGAGATAATAAAATGTGTCTTAGAAAGAACAATAAAGACACATATTACAGATTAATTAAAGTTGCATTAAATTGGATGATTTGTGATACATGGAAGGAATCAAGTTATTAATATAACTAGCAACCGCCATGATCAATCATTTAATTTAATCAAGGATGATGACTTGTAATTTTAAGGCTAAAAACCTAATTTGGTCCCTTATAATCTTTTTTTGTTTCAATTTAGTCCCTCATTAATTTTTGGTCTCAATTTGGTCCCAAACTAATTAATTGGTTTCAATTTAGTCCCATATTAATTAATTGGTTTCAATGTGGGACTTTCCGTCCAAATTGCTTTAACGGTGTTAACTTTTGGCCACGTGGACGCCACGTAGATGCATACGTGGATGCCACGTGGATCAATTTTTTTTTTAAAACACCTGGACCCAGAACGGCCCGTTCTGAAACCGGAACGGGCCGTTCTGGGTGCACTTTTGGTGTGTTAATTTTGCATCCGGAACGGCCCGTTCCAGGTGCAAAATTAACACAACGAAAATGCAACCAGAACGGCCCGTTCCAGTTTCAGAACGGGCCGTTCCGGTTTTATTTTATTTTTTTTATATATAAAATATTAATAATTTTATAAAATATATATTATTAATTATATTTTAATTATGTTATTATATCTAATAAAATAAATATATTAATATTTTTTTATATTTTATTTTATTATGTTTATTTTATTAATTTTTATCATTTTATTCTTTTAATCTTAAATAAGTTGCAAAAAATTATAAAGTGATATTTAAATATTTCTTCAAACAGAAAAAGAAAGAAAAAATTATTACTCTATTTATAAGATAATTATATTTTATAAAAATAAGTAATTTTAAAATTTTTACCATAAAAAAATATTTTTCAAAATTATTATATTTTTTAATAAAATTAATCAAGAATATTGGTTTAATTGCATTTTATATCTCTCAAACAATTGTGCAGTTTTGTGATCTCCAAGATTTTAATTGCATAATTTTAGTGCTTAAAGAATTACAATTGCGCGATTTTGGTCCTTCAATTTTTAATTGAACAATTTTAGTCCCTCGAATATCATAATAGTATGATTTTTGTTTCTCCCATTAAAAATTAATAATTTTAATATATATATAATGTTTTAAAATTAAATAATTATTTATCTATTCAAATTAACATATATTATAATTTTTTGTAATGTATCAAATGATATATATTTATTATTACTAAATAAATAAAATTTATATATTATTAATATTTTAATATTACTAATAAATTAATATCAATAATATTTTTCCTATATTTATAAATAAACTAATAATTTGATAAATATATATTAATATATTTTTACAAAAATATAAATATATAAGATCAGATATATTTTTCTAATTAATATACTTATATTTTTGTAAAAGTATATTAGTTTATCTATAAATATATTAATAATATTATTGATATAATATCAAAAATTATAACATATGTTAATTTGAATAGATAAATAATTGTTTAATTTTAAAACATTATATATATATGTTGGATATCAGCACATATCAATCAGAATCTGTTGGAAATCAGCATATATCAATCAGAATATTCAATTCTGATTTGTAAAGATTTAATGTTAATAAGATCAATTTTATTTCCCCTCCTTTAATTATTTAGATACAGCATTTATAGGGAGAATTATTTCCCAGATTTTTAGGGATAGATTAGTGTGCAGATTTATTCCCTTGTATTCTATTTATACCACTTTTGTATTTTTCCCAAATCAGAGAAATATACATTGTATTTTTCCGCAATATATATATATATATATATATATATATATATATATTAAAATTATTAATTTTTAATGGGAGAAACTAAAATCGTATTGTTATGATATTCTTTATTAATTTTATTAAAAAATATAATAATATTGAAAAATATTTTTTTATGGTAAAAATTTTAAAATTACTTATTTTTATTAAAATATTTATCTTATTAGATATAACAACATAATTAAAATATAATTAATAATATATATTTTGTAAAATTATTAATATTTATATTTTTTAAAAAAAAAGTTAAAACCGGAACGGCCCGTTCTGAAACCGGAACGGGCCGTTCTGGTTTCACTTTTTGTGTGTTAATTTTGCATTCGGAACGTGCCATTCTGATTGCAAAATTAATACACCAAAAAAGAAACCAGAACGGCCCGTTCCGGTTTCAGAACGGGCCGTTCTGGGTCCAGGTATTTTAAAAAAAAAATTTATCCACGTGGCATCCACATGGCATCCACGTGGTATCCACGTATGTATCTACGTGGCATCCACGTGGGCAAAAGTTAACTCCGTTTAAATAATTTGGACGGAAGTCCTAAATTGAAACCAATTAATTTTTAAGGGACCAAATTGAAACCAATTAATTAGTTTGGGACCAAATTGAAACCAAAAATTAAAATGGGACTAAATTGAAACAAACAATTAATATAAGGGACCAAATTAGTGTTTTAGCCTAATTTTAATGTATGGTGCATTCTTATAATTTAATGTTAAATATTCAAGTTATCATATGAGTTAAGTGAGAGAATGTTAGATTATTTAATCTAATATTGACTCATATATTTAAGGAATGACTTTTAATATAAAAAAATATGTCTAATATGATAGTTTTTAGATTTAAAATATATTAAAAGTCATTGGAGATTATTTTTAAGTTATTAAATTAATTCCCTTCCATCTCACTTCATTAATGAGGGCAATTTTGATATTAAAAAAATAATTTGAAAAATAAATAAATAAATAAATAAATGGAAATTAAGGAGTGGTTTGTTACAAAAGGACATCCTGTTTCCTTTTTATTACTATTCTTTTTCTTTATGATTACATTCATGGAGGATCTTGTAAAGAAATAAAGAAAGTTATTTAAAATATTTAAAAGTAGTTTTCAATGCCATCAAGAGACCAATTATAAAAAGTAAGAGAAGAAAGAACAATTATAAATTCATGTATGTTTTCTAAATTTTTTATAAAATGATTAAGTATAAAAATAATAAAAAAAATATATTATTTAGCTAATAATTTGTATGAGAGGATTCAAATTCTATTTTTAGATTCAAAAGTGAAATGACAAAATTAGTAAATACAAATAAAGAACCATTAGTATCTTTCAAAATAACTTTGATTGACTTTAAGTACAAGCCCAAGTTTTAAACAGTACCACTGTACAGCCAATAATTAAAGAAAAATTCTTCATCCTCTCACTGAATTGTCCGAAACATCCTCTGACCGTTTAAAAAATTAATTTAAATTATAAAATATTAAATTAAATAATTATTTAATAATAAATTTATTAAAAAATATTAATATTTTAAAATTTTGGACTGTACTTCCTCTTTGAATTCGGAAGATATAACAATGCTCATAATTAATTAAAAGAACGATATACATCGTTTAGAAAATAAGAAAATTTTAAGCCGGGATGCAACATATCCACTGGAACATTTTATTTCAGCAACATAGCATATCGCTTTAGATGTATTAATTTAATATATATTTGTATTATTAATGTACTTTAGTATTAATGATTGATTATCAATTTTGAGATATCATGTGAATTTATAAATAAAAAGTTGTCTATGCACGTTTTAAAAAGTCAATTATTATTTTTTTTTGCAAAATAAATTAAATAAATGAAGTTTCAAAACTAGCTTAATAATGAAAGAAAATAGTTAAAAATAAACCTATATCTCAATTTCTTACAACTGGCTTTTAATTAACTTATTTGTTTCTTTAATCCTTCTGCCACGTTACATGTAATATTTATTACTTCTCTCATTTTCCCCCCCTTTTATTTCTAGTTCCTCCATCCCAGAATCAGGAACATGTTTAACATTTTATATATATATAAAAAAATAATTAAGGAGGCGTATTATTTAACGGTCACAACCGTGTTTTAAGTATCCAGTATTATTACTACTAGAGAAATATTAATTTCTTGCAAATTTTTTTATAAAAAAAATATTCGTGGAAATTTTTTGCGAATTTTTTTACAACAATAATTTCATAAATTTTTTTTTATGAATTTATTTGTAAAAAATAATTTACAGATATTTCTTACAAAATTTTTTATGAAAAATAATCTGTAAGAAATTTTTTCAAACTTTGTTATAATTTTAATGATCAGAAATTTTTTTCATTGTAAAATTTTGCTGAAAATATTGTAAGAATTTTATTTTATTTCTTGCAGATTTTCTTGGAAAAATAAATTCGTAAGTAATGTTTATTACATGGTAGAAAAATTTCACAGATAACTTTTCTTGCGAATTTTAATTCGTAGAAAAAATAAAAAAAATAAATATTTAAATTTATAAGTTTAATATTTTAAAAAAACTTTAAATCCCACATCGATTGAAAATAAAACAATTAAAAAGTATATAAGTTGAGACAACACTTACCTTATAAGTTGATTTGTATGGTTGAGTGTTAGGCTTATGATCTACAATAATCTTAAAGTTTAAAAGATTTCTTGTGGACTTTTTTCACAAGAAAATTTCTTATGAATTTTAAAATTTGCAAAACCATATTGTCCACGAAGATATTATCTGTAGAAAAATTCATAAGAATAATATTTATTGTGAATTTTAATACAAAATTCGCATGAAAAGTCGCATGTAATTAATAAGAGAAATTTTAGTAATGTATTGAGTGGACCCTTCGGATATCTAATGTTATTAATATTGTTAGGACCACCCTTTGACACATCAAGAAGCGTACGTACATACAAAAGTACATATACATGTGACATGTTAGACATCTAATTTTTCATGTGAAAATAATTTATTTAATAACAAATCTCAGTATTATTTTTGCTGTATAGAAATACTCTTTTAAACATTAATAGAGTATTGTGACTTGTGAGTGATCATAATCTTTAGTTCATTTTTCTGTTGCACTTACCATAAGAAATGTTATAGTGACATATAAAAAAAATATCATTATATATCTATAATATATAAATATAATATATGTAAATATAAATTTATTTAATATATATTTATATACAATTTTAATGTTAATTTTAAATAAAATTTAATAATATATTTTATTTATCACTATAATTTATATTTATATATTTTAATAATATATTAACATATATTATATCTATCATATTACTATAAATTGAATGAGATTCCATAACAGTTTTAATTTAGTCATTATCTTAAAAATAAATAGTGTTTAGTTTAATAGTTCAATGTATGTCCCAAAGGAGAAAATGAAAAATACATAAATTCATCTTTTTTTATCAATTCAATCTCTTTACAACTGACGTGGTTTTGATTAGGCAATGCTATGATTGGTTGACACCAAGCCCTAAAGGTACAAATTGTTTATCAATGACTTCGACCTTACATTTTTTTTAAAATTTTTATAAAACCAGACCCTCTCATCTCCACCCATCACACACAAAAATGGAGAATCAAAGAATAAGAAGCAAAGCACACTGTTTGGTGCTATCATATCCAGGACAAGGTCACATAAACCCCATGATTCAGTTTTCCAAGCTATTAGAACGCCAAGGGGTGAGAATAACGCTTGTCACAACTCGTTCCTACTCCAAGAATTTGCTAAAGGTACCTCATTCTATGGCACTCGAAACCATTTCTGATGGGTTTGACGAAGGTGGCATCGCAGAAGCTGGAAGCTACAAGGCCTATTTGGATCGGTTTCATAAAGTTGGGCCAGAGACTTTAGCTCAAGTTCTTGAGAAACTTGGTGAGTCAAAAAACCATGTTGATTGTCTCATTTATGATTCGTTCTTCCCTTGGGCACTTGATGTTGCTAAGAGATTTGGGATAGTTGGAGCTTCTTATCTGACTCAAGATATGGCTGTGAATAACATATACTATCACGTTCACTTGGGAAAGTTGCGTGCTCCTCTCACACAGCATGAGATTTCACTCCCTAAGTTACCTAGGACATGCCATCGTTTTTCTTTACGTATGAACAAGATCCAACTCTCTTTGATTTTGCGGTCGCTCAGTTCTCCAATATCGACAAAGCTGACTGGATCCTATGCAATACATTCTACGACCTGGATAAAGAGGTAATTATTTAACAAGATACTAATTAAATTTACTCATATTTTATATAGTAATTTTAGATCTCGTTATTTTTGGTTTTAGTCACTAATTAAAATTATTATTTTTTTGTCAATGTAACATTGAAATACATTGGTTTTAAACATGAGTACAAACAAGTTGAGTCAAGTTTAACTTATCAAATTTTGACTTGATTTGTGAGAAAAATTAATTGCTGGACTTATTTGTTTAATAATGTTTAATTGAAAGTTTGAATTTGACTTGTTTAAAAAATATATATAAATATATACATTTATACATCAAGAGATATCCGTTTATTTGTTTAATTTCTTCTGACTTGATTAAATCCCAAATTTTCTCTCACTTGATTAATCTAAGAGTTATATTTTAACCTTCTCATCTCTCATAATAAATTCTCTCTCACTTTATATGTTCCCTATATATATATATATATATATATATATATATATATATATATATATATATATATATATATAGCTTGGAATCGTTTCATTTAAATAATTGAACCCAATTTCAACCTTGATTTTTCATATTTAGTTAAAAGAATGAACTTGAATGAGTAATTGATTAGTAAAACCTAATAGTTCACAAATGTGAATAAAATATGACTCCTTTTTTAGTAATGAAAAATACCACTAACCCTTATATTTATATATATATATATATATATATATATATATATATATATATATATATATATATATATATATATATATATATATATGGGGAATGCTAATATACTCCCACCTATTTTTTAGTGGAAGTATGTTAGCAATCTACATCAAAATTTTAGGACAAAAAATCACACATTTTTTTTATTTGATTAATTCGTACAAAGGATATTATAGTAATTTAATTTAATTTTAAATGAAAATAAAATATTTTCTCTCTCTTATTAATTTCATTCTCCAAGTCATTTATTTATTTTATTAATTAATTTTTATTTGTTCAGAGAGAGGGGGGAGACATCATGAGAGATGAGAGAGAAATGAGTTAAAGAAGAAATTTAATAGAAGAGAGATAAATAAGTTAGAGAAAGAATTTAATAAGAAAGAGAAATAAGTTGGAGAAGGAATTTAATAAGAGGGAGAAATGACTTAGAGAAAATATTTTATTTTCATTAAAAATTAAATTAAATTACTATAATATTCTTTATACAAATTAACCAAATCAAAATGAAATGAGTGGTTTTATTGTCCTAAAATTTTGATGTAGGTTGCTAACATACTCCCACTAAAAAATAGGTGGGGGAGTATATTAGCATTCCCCATATATATATATATATATATATATATATATATATATATATAAAGCATATCCAATGAGAGTCTGCTTTATTATGAAAGTTAAGAGAGTTAAAATAATAATCTTTAAATTATAAATAAAAACAATTAACGATTGAGATTAATTTAAAATTCAATTATAAACCCATTTCATATGGAATTATTACTAATTAATGTTGTCTCTATAACTATCACCATTATTGTCACTCATCGCTATCACTACCATCATCATATTATTGCTAATATGGTGACGACAACAATGGTGGTAGTGATAACAACAACAACAATGAAAGTGGTGATGGTAGTGTTGACCACTATCATCATAATCACTATCTTCATTATTATCATTATTATTTTTACCACAATCAAGTCATCACCACCACCAGTACTATCATTTTTGTCATCAACATGTGGCACTAACACAATGGTGGCAAAGGCAACTATAACTGCCACAATGGTAGTGATAGTTGTGATAGTGATGGGCGATGATGCTAATGGTAGTGGTGGAGGCAACAATATATTGTAACAATCTCATCGAACAAAAGTTTATAATTGAGTTTTAATCTCATCCATTATTGGATGAGCTTCATATGTGTGTGTGTGTGGAGCGTATACTATGAGAATGTCATTTTTATGTAAAAATGAGAATGTTCAATCCAAAGCTTCAAATTAGAATATAAATGACTTAGATTAAAATATTATAAATAAAGCTACCACATACTATCACCATTGTAATTGTCTCTACCATTGTCATCATCACCACCATAATTGAAATCACCGCCATCACCACCAATAAATTACTTGTTTTTATGAGAACAACAAATAAAAACTCTAAGATTAAAACTAAAAATAATAAACTATTAGGATTAAAGTCTTATTATAAACACCTCTTATATATAAGACCACTAATATTATTATCACCACCCTCATTGTTGCCATTGTCATCAGCCACATTCTTATTACCACTACCATTGTCATCATCTATATCACAACTTTCATCACCATCATTGTAGCCACTTCCTCCACCATCAACATTACCATGTGGCAATGGCGACAATAAGGGTGGTGGCTATGCTAACGTTGATAGTGATGATACATTGATAGTGGTTGTTACCATTGTCACAACAACCACCTCTATTGTTGCCATTGTCACATGATGGAAGCGAGTTGGGAGTATTGGTATGGGTAGAGACAATAACAACAATGACATTAATTGATGGTCTTATTAGAGGAGTTTATAATAACGTTTTAATCACAAAGATTCATTATTTTAAATTTTTATCTAAACGTTGTTATTTGTTCTCAAGTATCCATATAAGCAAGTCTCTTAACTAGAGTCACTCCCTCTCTCTCTCTCTATATATATATATATATATATGTATATGTATGTATGCATGTATGTGAAGAATTCTAACAAAACTCTCTTTCTAACACTCTTATTATTGACTAAAATTTATTAAAAATTACAAATTTTGCATGATACATCTCATTTAATATGTCTATCTTTTTATTTAGTAGTAGAACCCAACAAAAACTATGATTTTCAGCCAATAGTAGAGAGAGTATTACTAGAATTTCTCATATGCATTCAGTCATGGATTTGACCTTTCTTTAACAAGTCATAATTTTTACATGTGTGAAAATTTGTTACATGCATAATTCTTTTATATTTTTAATTTTTTCATGTAAAATTTTTGTTATTAATATTTTTTTTAGATAATAGATTGGTTCATGGAGATTTGGCCAAAATTTAGGTCCATAGGACCAAACATACCATCTATGTTCTTAGACAAGAGATATGAAGATGACCAAGATTATGGAGTCACACAATTCAAGAATGATGAATGCATGGAATGGTTAGATGATAAGCCAAAAGGGTCTGTTGTTTATATATCATTTGGGAGTATGGCTACCATTGGTGAGAAGCAAATGGAGGAAGTGGCTTGTTGTTTGAAAGAGTGCTCAAGTCACTTCTTGTGGGTAGTTAGAGCTTCAGAAGAGAATAAGCTCCCTAAAGATTTTGAAAAAATATCAAAGAAAGGGTTGGTAGTGACATGGTGCTCCCAACTAAAAGTTCTAGCTCACGAGGCTATAGGATGCTTTGTGACACATGCTGGCTGGAATTCCACATTAGAAACTTTATGTTTAGGAGTCCCCACAATTGCAATACCATATTGGTCAGATCAAAGTACGAATGCAAGACTTATAAAAGATGTTTGGAAGATTGGAATTAAGGCTCCAGTAGATGACAACAAAATTGTGCAACGAGAGGATCTAAAGCACTGCATAGAGGAACTAATGGAGAGTGAAAAAGGCAAAGAGATGAAAAATAATGTCCTTCAATGGAAGAGTTTGGCTATAAAAGCCATTAGTGAGGGTGAAAGTTCTTATAACAATATTTTAGAATTTACAAATAAATTGTTTCGATCATAAATTTCATGCCCTTAATTACAAGTTACTTCTTATATATAAAGGACATGTCGACCATGACCATGATGCATTTTGAGTAATTTTCTTTTTATGAACTTATTTCCTTTTTTTCAAATGTTGTGTTCGGATGAAAGATTTTAAAAATTTAAGAAATATGAATGACTTTGATTTCAATTTTCACCACTCATAAATATTTTGTTTGGTTAAACAAATTTAAATTTTCAAAATTTTTAATTCTTGGTTTAGATATGACAATTTAATTTTCATTGTAAGCAAAATTGATTAAGATTGAACTTCATAAAAATAAGCATTACCTAATTTTTAAATATTTAATAATTTAAAAAAAATCTGTTTGAATATGTAATTAAAAACAATATTGATAATCTTTATGTCAACATTGAAAGAGGAGAGATAAAGGTAGAAGAAAGAAAAAGAAGACGAAAAAACAAGGGATAAGAAAGTTAAAGAAAGAGAAAAGAGAGAAAGAAAATAGATAGAAAAAAGAGAAAATAAAAAAAAAGAGAGGGGGAGAAAAGACAGAAAGGGGAGAGAGATAGATAGAAGAGAGAAAAGGGAAAGAGAGAGAGGTATGGGGGAAGATAAAAGATAAGAGAGAGAGGGGGGATAGAAATGAGAGACAAAACACATATATGAGATAAGAAAAAATAATTTGAAGAGTTTCAAATTTTAAATTTTTGAAAGAATTAGAAATTTTATACTTTAAAATAATTTCACAAATACTAGAATTTCAATTTCTTTATATATTCTCTATAAAAGAAACATTTCACTTCAAAGCATTTCAAATTCATAAAGGAATGAATTATTTTCTTAAAATCTTCCATCGAAACACATTATTAATGGTAATGATATTCTTAAAAAGTTTTTAAATTTCCAAAACCACATGGTTCCATTCAATTTTCATATTAGAATGTGAAACTGTTTAAAAACAAATTAAACCCATGTTTATTTGTAGATATATTTTTTTTTCCAAATGCATAGTGCATGTATACAAAATTGACACATAACATTAAAGGTGTTTTATAAAATTGTAAGCTACTAAAAGGTGTTGTTCCCTTTAAATATGTTTTATAATATTTAAAAGGCATTTTTATGAAATTGTAAACTACTAAACTAAATTTTAGATTAAGAACTTAGAATTATTTATAAAATTCAAAAAAAGTTGTAAGTGACAAACTATATATATGAGAAAAAATATTTAATATGATAACTAAAATAGTATTAAAGAGATATTTTTACTAAAATAATTAGAAAAGAATGTGTTAAATACATTAAATGATCGAAATATTTTAGTACTTGTATACTTTTAGTTTTATTTTTGATGCACGGTCTTACACAACTAACATAATATTACATATTTTTAATTAATTTTTAAAAAGACATTTTTATAACCGCAAAAATCAAACTAAACCAAATAGCAAAAATTTGGTTTAGTTTGATTTGGATTTCATAATTTATTCAAACCAAACTAAACTAAACCACACTTAATTTTGTTATTTGGTTCAGATGACTTTTAAGGTAAAAATCAAACTAAACTGCATCGTGAATACCCTTATATTGTAGTTATAATGTAGGGGTGTAAACGAGTCGAGTCAGATTTGGACTATTTTAGTACTTAACCTAATAAAATTTAGTTGGGTTAGGTTGGCTCAAATTTGTCAACCTTTTTTTAAGCGACCCAACCCAAACCAACCTAACTACAATCGAATTGAGTTGAGTTAGATCTGTGACATCCTTTTGCCCCATGCCATAATAATACAGTAAGTAAAACTGAATCAAAAGGAATATATCATTAATGAAAATCAAGTTGTTCAATAAGAAAGTATCATATTTTAACTAAATGATAACCAATGAAATTCTAATACAATAGAATTAAAAACGATTCTAAAAGCATAACAAAAGAAATCAAATCTTGGCTAAACTTCAATGTCACATCCTATCATAGGAAAATCCCAAAAGCAAAGGCTAGACCTCGTCATTGACATCATCATCATGATGAATCTCATATGCAACAACATCCAAATATAACAAATATAAGAAATGGGGAGTGAGAAATATCTCACTTTGGCTCACGACGTAAAATATAACCGGATAGCCAAACACACATAACAATACAGTAAACAACTAAATCATTACAATAACATGATAATAATACGATTTATCGTAAAATGGAAAGATTTAATATATTTGATAATACAACATATCTCCATATAAACATCATGAGTTCAACACATAGATTCATTCACATACACAATGGAATGGACACAAACTATAAAATACTCATGTATGTGGTGGTAGTGAAATCAAATTGTGGTGTATTGTCATAAGACAACACATAGAGTAGCATAGGAAATCATGTTAGGTCACACCCTCATCGCACTCTACACTAGAAGGATATACAACTAGGGTCTTGTTTGGACAACTATGTTGCACAAGTTCCGCCCCATGCATGAAATGGGCGAGACTAGGGCTTTTCAAACTCAACTTTCCCCAAGGATTTTTTCCTAAGCTTTTATACAAGGGGGCCTATCCTAATGGTGTATTCCATATTATACCCATCCAAAACAAATATGCATATGATGCATGCCAAATAGGACTCAATGCATTATGATATTACAACAATACACATTCCCAACTGTACACCCATTCCTTTCATCTCATATTCACATTGCGGCTAAGTCTCGACTTAGACTTTCCATCATATGATCCTCACAAGATCCATATACATCGATTTTCCAATATCAATTCACATCCTTTACATCAATCATATCTCACAATATCATAAATACATACTCAAGATATCATATTCCGTTATTAATATTAACTAGTACAAGAGTTCTTAGAAAAGATGGATTAACCAAGAGGGATGAATTGGTTGCTTAAAAATTTCTTACCTAACTTTCTTGGTTTTGAAAAACTTTTCTAAATCTTTCCAAAGAAGTATATTGATCTATAGTTGTATATATAATACTTAATTCAGATTTAGTGTAAGTCTAAATTCACTTAATTCTATATGCAATATTTATGCCTCATAACACATAACAACAAGCATATAAACAAAATTGTAAGACTGTAAAGTTAGGTGTAGGGAGAGAGAAAAATGCATAGCCAATTTATACTGGTTCAACCACATCCACTTGTTACCTACATCTAATCTGCAATCAACCCGGTAGATATTTTTCACTAATCTTTAATACTAGAAGTTTTATACTACATGCAATACACTTTTACACTATTAAAGAAATCACTTATTGCTCCCTAACCAACATAGAGGTATACTCTGATTCCAACTCATATTCATCTAATTCTGGTAGTGATGAGATGTATTTTGAGATTCTCTTAGCTAATTCTCACATGATTTCTTTAGAGTACAAGTTGAAAGAAATTAAATATAAAGGTTTGGAAAAAGAAAATCTTGAACTCAAAAGAAAAATGGCAAATGATGCTAAAGAGGTATTAGGTCTAAAAAATAAGATCACTAGTTTTGTTCCTACTGATATAGAAATCTTAAAAAGTGAAAATATTCAACTTAGGAAGAACTTAACTAAATTTGTTGATGGATCCACAAAACTAAATTTTCTATTAAAACATAGAAGGATCCCATCTGAAAAAACTGGTCTTGGTTTTGACTCAAGTCTTGAGACTTCTTAGACCAAACCCAAAGTCTTTTCACACAAAGCTAGTGAATATAAATATAAAAATATGGGCAAGAGAAAAACTAAGAGAATGGGAACCTACAAGAAAAGAACTAGAAAGATATGGGTACAAAGATCTTAGTTTTTGTTTCAGATATCCTTAGCGGGAAAGTTAAAGGATTCACACTGGTACCCGGACAATGGATGTTTGTCGTAACCGAAATCATGACAGGATGACACAAACATTATTTTAATGGAGCCGCCACCAATATTTTATTTTAAGGGAAAAGCATTGAAAAACCTTTTTAAAAATAAGCTTTAAAATCAAAATTGGGTTTGGAAGTCAATTACGTGTAAGAAAGGTATTAGCACTCTACGACGCCTGTAAAAAAAAACCTTTAATTAATTGCGCAAAATTATATAAATTCATAAATATTTATTTTACGCCTCAAAAATGTATATATATATATATATATATTAAAAAGAATGTGAGAGATGCTTCTTTTGTATTTTTATTTTTTTAAAAAAATCATAAGGATTTGGGTTAGCAAATGGCTAATCAATAATAAACCCTAGCAATAATATTAAAGATAGAATTGTTATTCAATTAATATTATTAATAATCATTTTTGTTTTCATAAAATGATAATTTTTAATTTACCTTGTGCATAAAAACTTAGGATAACAAATGACTATTCTATAAGCTTTTATGATTTATATGATATTAAAGGTAGAAACGCTACTCAATTATCATCATAAATCGTTGCATACGAGAAGATAATTTATATGTGAAATAAACCTCTTTTATTTATTTATTTATTTTAAAAAAGAAAACTTGTATAAGAATTTAAGTTAGCAAATGGCTAATCATTAAACTCTCAAAACAACATAAAAAATAGCATTGTTATTCAAATAACGCTATTAATTATAGTAAAATATTTGGAATTATCATTTGAGTGAAAGATGATGATTTTCCTAATTTTGAAAAAATATTTACACAAGACTTCAAGCTAACAAGTGGCTAGTCATTAAACTCTCGTAATCAAATAACGTTAAAGATAAAAATGTTATTCAATTAACGTTATTATTTGTTGTATATTGAATACTTTCTAAACAATAATCTTGAAGACAACAAATTATATTCACTCTGTACATACAATTATTTTCAACAAATCAAAAAATAAAAAAAAGGGTTAAGAAAAGAATATGATACCAAATGTGAGGCGAATAAATTGTTGAACTTGTTATCGTGTTGAATTTTCAAATATGAGGATCTATTAGGTATTTTTTGGCTACCTTTCACACTATACAGATGCCTCACAAATCTCAAGAAATACAAAGCGATAGAAAGAGAGAGGATTTTCGAGCTATAAGGAGTCTTAGACTAATTTTTTATTGGCCTCGAGAACAGTGTCCGAGTCTACTATTTATAGACGTAAGACCTGACAAGAACGACTCATTCCAGATCAGAATGACCCATTCTGAATCATTCAGTTATGAGCTAAATTTGATCCTAGAACGGCCCGTTCTAAAGATAGAATGGTCCGTTCCATATATGAACGTGTCTCATAACAAACTACACTGGAACGACCCATTTTGGTCCCTTCTCAATTAGGGTTTTAGGTCTTTTTAGTAACTTGGAACGGGCTGTTCCAATTTAGGAACGACCTGTTCCGACTTGGGAATGACCCGTTCCAATTTTAGAACAGCTCGTTCTAGGCTACTAAAACCAACTTGTTTGGGCTTCAAGCTTCCTTGTTGTCATATGGTGTTGCCTTCATACTTTAGGAGCTCCTCCTCTTCATATTAGACGTCCATTTCATTGCTTTTGTAGGTCCGGACAAAATTGGGTGTCTACAACTAAATAAAATTGGTTATTCACAGTTACCCCTCTTTATTTATTTCTTATTAAATAATCTAAATAAGGTAATTTAGATCATTTGTGATAAGAAATGAATAAAGATGTGAATTAATTTTATCTAGCTACCAAAGACATAGCTCCTATTGTTGATGCGAGTAAGTTCTAAACTTGAACATTGGCACCAAAATGAACAAATACATGCTTGTATTGGAACAATTAAATTTTGGTACTGGAAAGATTCATTTTTTTTGCTTGAACAGTCAAATGCTATAATGTTGTGCTGGGATCGTCAAGTGTTAGTGTTGGATCAATTGAATGCTAATGTTGAATGATTGTATTGGAGTGGTTAAATGCTTGTGTTGGATCGACCGAATGCTTATACTGGATCGACTGAATGTTGTGCTTGATTGATTGAATGCTTGTGCTAAATCGACTGAATGCTTATGATGGGTCGATTGAATATTGGTGCTGAGTGCTAGTACTAGATTGACCAAGTGCTAGTGCTAGATTGGTCAAAATACTAGTGCTGGAAAGATTGAACGCTAGTGCTATAATGATTGAATGCTAATGTTGTATTAGCTAAATACTGGTGTCTAATAGATAGAATACTAGTGCTGGTTTAATTAAACGTTGATGTCGGTTTGACCAAATGTTGATGCCAGATCAACCAGAAGCTTCTATTGACTCGACCGAATGATTGTGCCAATTCAATCAAATGCTAGCGTTGGATTGATTGAATGCTTATGCTAGATCGACTGAATACTAGTGCAAGATCGATCTAATCCTTATATTGGATCAACCCAATGCTTGTGTTGAATTGGTCGATGGGTCGCACCAAGTAGATACTAGGCTTATACAATAGAAAAATGTAACTTGTGCCAAGTAAGTACTGGACTTAAATAGAAAGTCATATGTGAAGCAAGTGCTTAGTCTAAAAACTCTACGTTATAAGTTTTAGGAAACAACCGATGCAAATGAAATGTGATGCAACAATGATATGGTGTAAAATGAAACGCAACCTTCAAGACATAAACTTTTGTTTCTTTTCCTTTTCTTTTTGCTTCTCTTTAAGGTTAGAAATTCCTTATCGTGACACATGACCAAGGATCATGGATGAGTGAGGATTTTGGACACTTTTGACTTGAATGACAGTTGGTTATTCCTTTGGGTTAACCTTAAACTATTGTAAGCACTTATGAGTTGAAACAACGTTATCTTGTTGGTTGCACTTTGTAACATTTATCAAGAAATTATCAAACATATTGTGGCTTTTAAAACTCAAAAAAAATTTGTAATGCCTTGAATTTTCTTTTTTAGATGTAATGCATTTCCTTTCAATATATTATCATAAAATGCAAAAATAATTGACAACAAGGGGATAGGATAATCTTATTAAAGAGAGTAAAAATGTGTTTACAAAGGAAGTCATTGTATATGACAAGAATGACAAATATATACAATGGTAGCAATAGGAGGTAGCTGTTATGTGAGTGACACTTTCCAGATGAACAATGCTAGTACTACACTTCAATAACCTTGATTGATCGCCAATAAAATTGAGAGGATAATTTAATGTATTTATGCCCCAGTTTTTTGGCTCTGCCATGGCTTACCCCAATTGACACCTCGAAAATTGGCACGATACTTCTCTCTCATTTTGATGGATTTTTTTTATCCTAATTTTTGCCTAGATTGCTCTTTCGAGTTTTCAATCTAGCGAGTCGCTCTAATTTTTTCCTAAATCGCCCTTTCAGGTTTTCAATCTAGCGAGCCTCTTTTTTTGCCTAGATTGCTCTTTCAAGTTTTCAACCTAGCGAGTCGCTCTAACTTTTGCCTAGATCACCCTTTCAGGTTTTCAATCTAGCGAACGATTTTTTTTAAGCATAATATTTTTTTACTTCATCAGAATTTGCAGGATGTAGGAGATCTTTACCATCCATATTTGTGAGGATTAAGGCTCCCCCAGAGAAAACCTTTTTAACCACATAAGGTCCTTCATAATTTGGTGCCCATTTACCAAGACGATCTTTCTAAACTTGCAGAATTTTCTTAAGCACTAAGTCTCCTTCTTGAAACTCCCTAGGGTGTACTTTCTTTTCAAATGCCTTCTTCAACCTTTTCGGATATAATTGGCCATGACAAATTGCATTCAACCTTTTTTCCTCAATGATATTTAATTGGTCCAAACGGGTTTGGAGCCATTCCGCTTCTTCTAATTTGGATTCCATTAATACCCTTAAAGAGGGAATTTCAACCTCAATTGGAAGGACTGCTTCCATTCCATAAACTAAAGAAAATGGGGTTGCCCCGGTTGAGGTTTGAACTGAGGTACAATATCCATGTAAAGCAAAGGGAAGCATCTCATGCCAATCTTTGTATCTCACCACCATTTTCCGAATGATCTTCTTGATGTTCTTGTTTTCTATTTCAACCGCCCCGTTCATCTTTGGGAAATATGGGGAAGAGTTATGGTGCTGAATATTGAAGTCAACACATAACTCTGTCATCATCTTATTGTTCAAGTTGGTTCCATTGTCAGTAATGATTCTACTTGGCACACCGTAACGACAAATTAATTCCCTTTTAATGAACTTTACAACCACATTTCGAGTCACATGGGCATATGAAGCGGCTTCAACCCATTTGATGAAATAGTCAATAGCAACCAGAATGAAGCAATGTCCATTTGACGCTTTTGGCTCAATAGAACCAATAACATCCATTCCCCACATCAAAAATGGCCAAGGTGATGACAAAACATTAAGGGAAAGTGGCGGAGCATTGATGTTATCAGCATATGTCTGGAATTTATGACATTTCTTCACATATTTAAAGCAATCATTCTCCATGGTTAACCAATAATAACAAGCCCTTAATATTTTTTTTTGCCATGGCATGCCCATTGGTATAAGTGCCAAAAGAGCCTTCATGAACTTCTTTGACAATTCGTTGTGCCTCAACATCATCTACACATCTAAGTAAAACCATATCATGATTTCTCTTATATAACACTTCCCCATTTAGAAAGAAATTCATGGCTAATCTTCTCAAAGTTCTCCTGTCATTCTCTGAAGCATTTGGTGGGTATTCTCTATTTCTGATATAATTCTTAGTATCATAGTACCATGGATTTCCATCTAATTCTTCTTCCACTAACTGACAATACGCAGGCTGGTCATGACGTTGAATCTTTATAAGTGGCATATCTTCATCATTACTCAATGTGAACATAGATGACAAAGTGGCTAATGCATCTACTAATTGGTTATCCTCTCGAGGGATGTGATTAAAAGTGATTTTCTCAAATTGCCTTATCAATTCCTTAATGTAAGCTTGTTATTCAAATAACGTTATTAATTATAGTAAAATATTTGTAATTATTATTTGAGTGAAAGATAATGATTTTCCTAATTTTGAAAAAATCTTTACACAAGAGTTCAAGCTAACAAGTGGCTAGCCATTAAACTCTCGTAATCAAATAACGTTAAAGATAAAAATGTTATTCAATTAACGTTATTATTTGTTATGTATTGAATACTTTCTAAATAATAATCTTGAAGACAACAAATCATATTCACTCTGTACATACAATTATTTTCAACAAATCAAAAAACAAAAAAAGGGTTAAGAAAAGAATATGATACCAAATGTGAGGCGAATAAATTGTTGAACTTGTTATCGTATTGAATCTTCAAATATGAGGATCTATTAGGTACTTTTTGGCTACCTTTCACACTACACAGATGCCTCACAAATCTCAAGAAATACAAAGAGAGGATTTTCGAGCTATAAGGAGTCTTAGAATAATTTTTTCCCAGCCCCGAGAATAGTGCCCGAGTCTACTATTTATAGACATCAGACCTGACCAGAACGGCCCGTTCCAAATCGGAATAGCCCGTTCTGGATCATTTAGTTATGAGCTAAATTTGAACCTGGAACGACCCGTTCTAAAGGCAGAATGGTCCGTTCCATATTTGAACGTGTCCCATAACGAATTGCACTGGAACGGCCCGTTTTAGCCTATTCTCAATTAGGGTTTTAGGTCTTTTTAGTAACTTGGAACGACCCGTTTTGACTTGGGAACGAGTCATTCTGGTTTTAGAACAACCTGTTCTGGGCTACTAAAACCAACTTGTTTGGGCTTCAAGCTTCCTTGTTGTCATATGGTGTTGCCTCCATACTTTGGGAGCTCCTCCTCTTCATAGTAGACGTCCATTTCATTGCTTTTGTGGGTCCAGATGAAATTGGGTGTCTACAGCTAGATAAAATTGGTTATTTACAATGCTGACTACATATGACAAGAGAAAGGTCTATGTTCCTAGACCTACAACCACACGAAGAATATATCTCTTTTTAAAGAGAAAAAGGAAAGATTAAAGGCATAGGTAAGATAGGTAAAAACTCTATGCCTATTGTTTATAATGTTCTTTATGTGGAATGATTGAAGTATAATCTGCTTAGCATCAGTCAATTTTGTGATAGTGGATATACTGTGTCTTTTTGAAAAAAAATCATGCATATTCAAATGGAGTGATGGGTCTGTACTTTTTACTGCTTAAAGGAAGAACAATTTTTATGAGATTGATCTGACTAGTTTAAGCAAACAAAATGTAATGTGTATAGTTTACAAAGAAGGTGAGAAATTTATTTGGCACAAAAACCTATGGCATGTCAACATGAAATGTATTTCAAAAATATCCAAACGAGGTTTGGTATGAAGGTTGCTTGAAATTTCTTGGAAAACGCATCTTCTTTGTGATGCTTGTCATAGAGGGAAATAAACGAAGTTATCTTTTAAAGCAAAAAGGGAAGTTTCCACCTCTAGACAACTAGAATTGTTACATTTGGATCTGTTTGGTCCAACCAAAACACTTAGTCTTGGAGGCAAAAAGTATGGTTTCGTCATTATAGATGACTATTCTAGATTCATATGGGTATATTTCCTAAGCCATAAACATAAGTCTTTTAAGGTCTTTGAAATATTCTGCAAACGTGTTCAAAATGAAAAATGATTTTGCATATCTATCATAAGAAGTGATCATGGAACAAAATTTCAAAACTCTAATTTAAAAACATTTTGTGAAAAATAAGGTATCTTTCACAACTTTTCTTCACCGAGGACACCCCGACAAAATGGGGTAGTTGAAAGAAGGAATAGAATCTTGCAAGAAATGGCCAAAACACTTTGTGAAAATGATTTACCTAAACACTTCTAGGCTGAGGCAATGAACACAAAAAATTATATTCAAAATAGAGTACTAATTAGACCATTCTTAAATAAGACTCCCTATGAACTATGGAAAGGAAGAAAACCCAACATTTCATATTTAAATACATTTGGATGTGAATGTTATATCCTAAATACCAAAGATCAACTTGGAAAATTTGATTCCAAGGTAAACAAGGGCATTTTCCTTAGATATTCAGAAACCTTAAAGGTATACAGAGTCTACAACTCTAGAACCTTAATGGTTGAGGCATCAATATATGTTAAATTTAATGATGCCTTAATGACTGGTAGGAAACTATCAAATCTAGAAGAAGACTTTGCATATTTACAAATAGAAGAACAAAAGAAAGAACCAGAGGTTGAAGATCAAACGATAAGTCATATGAATAAGTCAGATGAAGCAATCAGATCTCAGAAAGACTGGATGTTAATAAATCATCATCCACAAGATCTCATCCTAAGAGATAAAGTTGGAGTAAAAATCATATTTGTTAAGTCAAACGAAGCAATTCCCAATGAGATTTTGAAAATGACAAATATAATACATATTGTTATTACTTACATGTGTGTTAGTGTTTTAGATAAATATAAGAACAGGCAAAACTAAAGCATGAATCATGTCAAACCCTTGAAGTATCAGACGAAAGGCCAAATCAAGCATCAAAAGGCTAAATCAAGACCAAGACAAAAAGCTGGTTAAGCAATGAATAAACATCAGACGAAGGTCACGATCAACCAAACAAAGGTCAAAAAAAGTATCAGACGATGGATAAACACAAGCTAAAGAAATGTTCCAGACAGAACTAAAGTATTCCATCTTCACAACTGGCCAGACGAAAAGAAAAGTCTACCTCTCAGACAGAGACTTAAATTCCAGCCGCAGAAGAAAAATATTGAAAAGCGTCTGAAGTCCACTAAGTCACAACGAGAAATGTTGCTTATCATCCACACTCTCAGAAGAACACATGAAGTCATCAAAAACATGAGAAAATAGAAGAAAAATGGACTAGCGCGTATCCACAAGTCAAAGCTGCATGTGTTAGAGCAAGTACATCTACTTTTCAGAAAAAGGCAACGCCCTTGCAGCTACAATGCAAGAAAAAGGTCAAATATACCTAGGTTATGACTAAAGTCAGACATAGAATTAAATAAACTACATAAAAGACTTCAAGTAACACAGATTCGACAAGTAAACATTTAATGCAAGATCAAATTCATTAAATGCAAAATCTACATAGCCATGGATAAACTATTATCTGCACCAACGGGAAGCTCCACGCCAACAGACTCTTTTGAAATTCAAACAACAGGCAGATTTAGCAAAACGCTATAAATACCAAGACTAAAGAAGAGAAGAAATAGAAGTGAAGCAACGAGCAAAACAAATGTTAAAACAAACCTTCATCTTTGTATAGTCTTGTAAAACTAAGATAGCTTATCTTAGTGAGTGTAGAAATTATCCTATCCTCTCTGTGAGAGTTATATACACACTCTAAACACATATTCTTCTATAACTATGGTTGAATACCTTAGAGAGTGTAGAAACCATACTATCCTCTCTGTGAGAGTCGCATACACACTCAAAACATCTATCTTTTATAAAGCCTGAAGAGGCTAGTGAAAGAATACTTGGAGAACTGTCGCCACCGGCCCAGACGGGCCTCGGCGGTCGCGAAGACGGTCGAGCTCGCTTTTATTTTAGTTTTGAAAATGTATTGGATTATTAGAACGACTTGTTCTCAAACTGAGACCTTGTCGATCTTATCCAATTTATTTATTAAATGTCTCACCAATCCATGTTAATCCCAAGCGGGACCCTCCATGGATTAGTGGTTTTCGTAGTAAAAGGGTTCATGGAGTCGCCACCAATGTTTTACTCAAAACATTGGAAAAAGAGGTTTAAGGCAATCGATTCAAAAATCGACTTCGGCCATTACAACCAGAGTCGGGTAAGGGAGTCGGTTACGCGTGGGGAAGGTGTTAGCACCCCACAGCGCCCCTTTCGGGTTCCCTATGACAGATTATTTAAAAATAATAGTGTGAAATTACTAAATTACCCCTATTTATTATAAGCGATTATAAATTAACTATCTACATTATGACAGTTTAAATATGTACACACAGAAAGCGGTAAAAGAAAGGATTTAAAGAAGAAACCTTTGAAGCGTGCTTTTATATATTCAAGTAAAACTGGGAAGCTTTTTGGCGTTCCCTCGCTCTACAAGCCCGCTCGCTCCCTCCTATAAAATTTTAACTATGGAAATCCGGAGGATTTCCCTTCGACTATGTTCGAAACTCAAGCAAATGGCTCGTGTCTCAAGAACTTCGTCGGATCAACTCTTCGAGTGATTTCTAGGCAGAGCACTGCTCAAAAAAACCCAGAATACTCAAGAAGAGGGTTAAAACTCAGTGTAAAAGTCCCTAATGACGTCCAATTGACGTCATATTTATAGGGAACAGGCCCAATACGGGCTACAGAATCAATACGGCCGTATTGAAATTTTTGAACTTCAATACGGCCGTATTGAGTTCAATACGGCCGTATTGAAATTCAGAAATTTCAATGCGCCCGTATTGAGTTCACTGCGGCTGTATTGAAGCTTCAATACGGCCGTATTGATTTCAGTACGGCCGTATTGAAGTTTCAGAAACTTCAATACGCCGTATTGAGTTCACTGCGGCCATATTGAAGCTTCAATACGGCCGTATTAAGTTTAGTACGGCCGTATTGGGCTTCATTCCCTCCACTTCCTTATTTTAAGCTATTCTAAGACCTCTAGACCTACAGAGAACCCTCCTAGGGCCTTCCAGGAGTCCTTCTGGCTGATCTTCCTTCAGTCTTCGAGAGTCTTCAAGCTTTATTTCCGACCCGGACAATTTTAGGGGTCTACAGCTGCCCCCCCTTTACTCAGTCAAACGGCCTTTTGGTGTACCGATTGACAAGTAAAGGAGTTGACCCAATTGTCCGGGTAATACACCAACCTTCTGACTTGTAGTGTCTTCCGGTGGAAAATTGTTGAGTAGCCTCTCCAGGTTGTTGCATACCTCGGCGCTTCTGACAACCTCGGTAGCTAAGTTTAACACCAACGTGCCTTTGACGACGCTGATGGCTGAGTATTGTCTCTCCAGACCTTGAGTATTGTCTCTCCAGACCTTGAGTACTGTCTCTCCAGACTCTGAGTATCGTCTCTCCAGACTCTGAGTACTGTCTTTCCAGACTTCGAGTACTGTCTCTCCAGACTTTGAGTATCGTCTCTCCAGACTCTGAGTACTGTCTCTCCAGACTTTGAGTACTGTCTCTCCAGACTTTGAGTATTGTCTCTCCAGACTCTGAGTATCGTCTCTCCAGACTCTGAGTATCGTCTCTCCAGACTCTGAGTATCGTCTCTCCAGACTCTGAGTATCGTCTCTCCAGACTCTGAGTATCGTCTCTCCAGACTCTGAGTATCGTCTCTCCAGACTTCGAGTACTGTCTCTCCAGACTTTGAGTATCGTCTCTCCAGACTCTGAGTACTGTCTCTCCAGACTTGTGCATACCTCGGTGCTCTCGACAACTGGGTAGCTGAGTACTGCCTCTTAGGCTTTGAGATGATTTTGTCTCCACAGTCCACGATGCTGCTTCGACGGTTTTTCTGATTTTGTGCCGCTGAGGGCTGGATAACGCAGGGATCCGTCTAGGGGATGTGCAGTCATTCATAGGTTCCTGTGCCCCAACTTGCATTGCATTGTTGGTACCCATTGAGGAATTTCTGTTTCCTTGGGGTGTAGACACAGATGCTCTTCTTGAATTGAGCGATGCCTTATGTTTGGCTGACGTCCTTTGACGTTGGTGGAGTATCCCGGTTATCTTTATTCGGGTATCTCTTTTGGGTTTTCTGATTTTTGTCGCCTCTGTGTAGGCTATTATCCGCTGGGGATTCTGTCGTTGATTTTGATTAGCCTCTTCTGTTAGGCGTATCAGCTTGACGTTCAATGATTGGCTAAAAAGCCAAATTCCGCTTGGGGAATTGTTATTGATTTTTTTCTTTTTTTTTTGGGTTTTCCTTTTTGAAGGAGTGCCTCTTGTGTAGGCGACTGGGGATTGGAAGTTCAGTGTTCGGATGAGTGCCAGATTCCGCTTGGGGAATACTTATTGATATTTTTGATTTTTCTCTTTTTGCAGGGATGCCTCTGAGTAGGCGATTGGGGAATGAGGGATCTTATGTATCCCAGAGTATTATTTAGGAAACCTCTGCAGGCTTAGCCTCACTCAACACTTGAGTTGGAGAGCTATCTTCACTGAGGAAGTTTAAGTCCTTTGACTTGGATATTCTGCTTGGGAGATCGTACTTCCATTGGGAATTTTGTCGATCTTGCTTTGATAGCTCTCGCTGGGGATTTGTTCCATGAGCTTAAGCTGAGGTTTCTCTGGGGAGTATTATTTCTGCGAGCCTCTCCAGGCTCATTTATTCTGAGAGAGTATTATTTCGGCGAGCCTCTCCAGGCTCAGTTATTCTGAAAGAGTATTATTTCGGCGAGCCTCTTCAGGCTCAGTTATTCTGAAAGATGTGAAATCTTTGTCTTTTTTTTTTTTTGTCGACTTTTGACTTTTTCTGTATTTTTGCCTTTTTTGTCATTTTTTGGCTTTTTCTGTATTTTTGCCTTTTTTGTTGTTTTTCGGCTTTTTTGTACAGAAATGTCTCAGTTATTCTGAGAGAGTATTATTTCGGCGAGCCTCTCCAGGCTCAGTTATTTTGAGAGTATTATTTCGGCGAGCCTCTCCAGGCTCAGTTATTCTGTGGGAGTATTGTTTCGGCAAGCCTCTCCAGGCTCAGTTATTCTGAGAGTATTCTTTCGGCAAGCCTCTCCAGGCTCAGTTATTCTGAGAGTATTCTTTCGGCAAGCCTCTCCAGGCTCAGTTATTCTGTATGACGCTGTTGATTTTCTGAATCTTTGCATTTTGTTTGCTGCTGTCATACACAAGCAATTTTCTATTTTTTCTATTTTATGCAATTGCCTCATGAAGAGGTCTTTGAAAATTTCTTTGTGGCCAATACGGCCATATCCATTTCAGTACGCCCGTATTGAGTTGAAAATTTGTTCATAACCCTATTTTTAGTACGGGTGTACTGAACATGGTACGGGCGCATTGTTTTTCTGAAGTTTATATTTTTTGTTGTTTTGTTTTTTTTTCAATAAACAGAGAATAAGTGATCTTCCAGTACACCTATCATCTGTATGCATGTATGATGCACCTAATTCTATTTGATTCATTTTTCAAAAGAATTAACCGATGCATTTCTCTGTTTGGATTTTTGCCATTCCTCAAGACGGACTGTGCGCTGCCGACTTCTATAACCGAGGAATGATGCATATTACATTGAGATTTGGTGTCATCAACCAAATGATCCTTCCCTTCCTTTAGAAGATGTGTCAACCCTCCTATTGACCACTATATCTCCATGTTTCCACTAGATTATTAAAAAATCGTTGGGACAAGAGAGAAAAGAAGGAAAGGATATATTTTCAAAAGTTTGTGTTTTAGAGGGGATTATTTTATTTTTGAAAAATTGTTTTTGTAAGAATGGCTGGCCAAGGTAGGCTTATTGTGTTTAGGTTTGTTCGATTAAACACTTATGAAGTTAAGCACATCTTTGTTATTAATGATTGTGCTTTGACAACTTGGATAGCTTTTCTTGAGCCCCTTGTTGAATTCAATTGATGGTACCATCATGGATTTATTTTGTTTTTTCTTTTTTGACGGCCCTAACTTTTGCCTAAAACACCCATTTGTGGAGTTTTAGCGGGCTTTTGTTTTTGTTCATTATTTTGTAACCCTAATTTTTGCCTAGGTCACCCTTTTGTGGGATTCCTAGCGGGTCTTTTGCTCTTATTTTTGCGCAGTCCCCTTTTTGGGTTTCCTGCCGAGCTTTTTGTTTTTTAGGATTTTTGTCCTGAATGGATTTCTTTTTATCCATGACGGCACTTATTGAGGCCAAGGAAAGGTGCTCCAAGTTGTCACACACTTCCACATAAAAATGATGCGGGTTTATTGATTATTAAGATGATTTTAACCTCATTTATGTTTATTCAAACAGGGTTACATAATGCGGTTTAGAATTTTATTGCAAGCAAGAAAAGAAGCAATAAGAAATAATGAAGAATGATTTTATTATAATCGCAGCGGAAACATGTGCCCTATCGAGGCTCGGGGGTCGGGCTGTCCCCGAGGAGTGATCTCTAATAGTCACTGAATTTACACATCCCTATTAGAAGGAGAAAAACACTTGACGACGACGACCGGCCTTAACGCTTGTGAACCGGCCTTCCTAAAGATCTGGCTTAAAGAACGTCGAGAAGGATCTTGATTCCTCTTCGTTCTTTGATCTTTAACGGGGTTGTATCCTAACCCTTGTTTCCCCGGATTGTCCTTGATAATGGGTAGCTCCGGGATTCCTTGGGAGTCCTTGCCTAATCCTTGTCCTGGCAAGTATCCGTTCTTGGTGAGCATGGAGGCTACCTTCTTCATTTCTCGGGGAAACGTTTCAACATTGGCAATTTCCAATGCTTGGAAGGCAGTTTCTAAAGCTTCCTCTGCTGCATCCACATAAGGTATGTTGGATGGCTTGCTGATGAGTATGTCATCTTCAGCTCGTACAGTCACCAGCTTGTCACCCACTATGAATTTGACTTTCTGGTGGAGCGTAGAGGGAACAGCTTTCGCATCGTGAATCCAAGGTTGGCCGAGGAGACAGCTGTATGCGGGAGTAATATCCATCACTTGAAATTCGACGTTGAAGATGGTGGGTCCAATTTGGATTGGGAGATTGACTTCTCCCACCACTTCTCTTTTAGAACCGTCGAAAGCTCGAACGATCATGTTGCTAGGGCGCATTTGGACTCCCTTGATTGCCACTTGATCAAGCGTTCTTTTGGGCATCACATTCAAGGAAGATCCGTTGTCTACCAAGACTTTTGCGATGTGATACCCCTTGCACTTTACAGAGATGTGCAAGGGCTTGTTGTGATTTGGTCCCTCGGTGGGGATCTCTTCATCGGTGAAAGTGAGGTGATCATTAGCCGTGATGTGACTAACAATCCCCTCAAACTTGTCTTGGGAGATGGTATGCGACACATATGCCTCGTTCAAGACTTTCAACAGAGCTTGCCGATGCGGTTCGGAGCATAGGATCAACGACAACAGAGTAATCTTTGCTGGCGTCTTACGAAGTTGATCCATGATGGAGTACTCACTCTGTCGGATATACTTTAACAGCTTGTCTGTCTCCTCCTCGGATTCTTTTTCCTCGGTTTTCTTTTCTTCTTTTTCTTTATTCTTGGGAGCTTTGTCGTGCAGATCTTCGGGAGTGTAGATCCTTCCACTCCTAGTCATGCCCCCAAGTCCAGCGATGTTGGAGATATCGCTGTCGGCAGAAGAATGGATGTCGTATATCCATGGCACATCCTTATTTGATTTGTAGGGAAAAGGCCTTGGAGTAGTGATCCTTAACGGTGTCGGACCTTCCCCTTTGTCTATCTTGATTACCAACAACGGAGTTGACGTGTGTTCGCTTGGCGCGGTTGTTGGCTTACACTTGATAACGAATGGCGTGCGATCCATCTTGAACATACGCATCGATTTAATCCTTTCTTTTTATTTATGTTTATTAATGAATTACTAGGAGGGATGTATGAAATGAATGACTCCTAGATCCCTCCATGATCTATATGCATGATATGAGATGATGATGTTGAATATGCATGCATTGTGTTTATTGAACTAAGCATTATCATGTTTTCGGGATGTCCCTAAGATGATGCATGATATTGCTTGGTTTTGGGTAAATATCATTTTTCTTTTTGGATATTTTGTATCTTTTTTGTATTTTTGGGTGAAAAGGGAAACTACCTATATGAATGCAATGAAGGTAGATGTTAACACCATGTACTAGAAGATCTTTATTTCTATTTATTCTTTTTATTTAAAAAAGAATGTTGTATGTTTAAAAGGTGCAATGTATGCTCATACAATGTCACATAAAAATGCACAAACAATTCACTCATCCACGAACAGTCACGAGCGAATCACGAGGTAGGGGTATCCTGCAGAAAAGTGCATATTCAAGGTGGTTCTAACTGTTCTCACCGGTCTGAGGCCCCCAAGGTGCCCCCATTATAGGGACCCAATTCCTCTCGTCGTAAGTCGATGGAAAGTTCCAACGCACTGTCGGACTTGAGTTCATGGTTATCACCTTGAGTGATGTTTTCCGACAACGGTCTGCGGGCACCTATAGACCCATTCGACAACCGGCCGTACTAACATCCACTCCCTATGGTTAATCACTCATGCCCCCGGGTATAGAGGGAACTGTTGTGTGCAAAGGTTTGTGTACAGTTTGTATTTCAAACAATTGCGAGAATTTAAACATACAACAGTTATTAAAAGCCATATAAATAAAGCATGTTATCATACAAGCAAGGGGTAATAAAGTAATTTTAACTATTATTTGTTAAAAACAATCTGTCACTAAATGGGATTGACTCTCGAAGCTTCCCCAGTGGAGTCGCCATCTGTCGCCACCGGCCCAGACGGGCCTCGGCGGTCGCGAAGACGGTCGAGCTCGCTTTTATTTTAGTTTTGAAAATGTATTGGATTATTAGAACGACTTGTTCTCAAACTGAGACCTTGTCGATCTTATCCAATTTATTTATTAAATGTCTCACCAATCCATGTTAATCCCAAGCGGGACCCTCCATGGATTAGTGGTTTTCGTAGTAAAAGGGTTCATGGAGTCGCCACCAATGTTTTACTCAAAACATTGGAAAAAGAGGTTTAAGGCAATCGATTCAAAAATCGACTTCGGCCATTACAACCAGAGTCGGGTAAGGGAGTCGGTTACGCGTGGGGAAGGTGTTAGCACCCCACAGCGCCCCTTTCGGGTTCCCTATGACAGATTATTTAAAAATAATAGTGTGAAATTACTAAATTACCCCTATTTATTATAAGCGATTATAAATTAACTATCTACATTATGACAGTTTAAATATGTACACACAGAAAGCGGTAAAAGAAAGGATTTAAAGAAGAAACCTTTGAAGCGTGCTTTTATATATTCAAGTAAAACTGGGAAGCTTTTTGGCGTTCCCTCGCTCTACAAGCCCGCTCGCTCCCTCCTATAAAATTTTAACTATGGAAATCCGGAGGATTTCCCTTCGACTATGTTCGAAACTCAAGCAAATGGCTCGTGTCTCAAGAACTTCGTCGGATCAACTCTTCGAGTGATTTCTAGGCAGAGCACTGCTCAAAAAAACCCAGAATACTCAAGAAGAGGGTTAAAACTCAGTGTAAAAGTCCCTAATGACGTCCAATTGACGTCATATTTATAGGGAACAGGCCCAATACGGGCTACAGAATCAATACGGCCGTATTGAAATTTTTGAACTTCAATACGGCCGTATTGAGTTCAATACGGCCGTATTGAAATTCAGAAATTTCAATGCGCCCGTATTGAGTTCACTGCGGCTGTATTGAAGCTTCAATACGGCCGTATTGATTTCAGTACGGCCGTATTGAAGTTTCAGAAACTTCAATACGCCGTATTGAGTTCACTGCGGCCATATTGAAGCTTCAATACGGCCGTATTAAGTTTAGTACGGCCGTATTGGGCTTCATTCCCTCCACTTCCTTATTTTAAGCTATTCTAAGACCTCTAGACCTACAGAGAACCCTCCTAGGGCCTTCCAGGAGTCCTTCTGGCTGATCTTCCTTCAGTCTTCGAGAGTCTTCAAGCTTTATTTCCGACCCGGACAATTTTAGGGGTCTACAAGAACCAGAAGTGGTTTAAGAATACTAGCGTCAGCGAGTGAAGTTGACGAACTAGGAGTGGTTGAGAATACTCGGGGAACCAAAAGTGGTTTAAGAATACTAGCATCGATGAGTGAAGTTAATGAACCAGAAGTGGTTGAGAATACTTGTAATCCATTGTGATTAGTGGAACCCTTCAGTTGAAGGAGACTAGATGTAGCTCAGGTCGAGCGAACTAGTATAAAACTCTTTGCACTTCTTACTTTTTCTTCAGACGCAAATTTTTGTTTAACTTATATAGCATATTGAAAATCTCATCCACTACTAAGTTTTTCTTTTGGACAAAAAATTCACTTCCTCCATCTATTATCTAAAGAAATATTTTACCTGTACGAACCTTTTTCTTCGAGCAGACGATAAATATTTAGAAGGAAAAATATTTTTCTAAGTCAACCTTGCAAAGCTTCTAAGTATTTAAAGTAATACTCTTACTAGACGAAAAAGGGTCTCTTCGCAAAAAATATTTTAAAACTCCTTCGTACACACACACATTCAACCCCCCTTATGTGTGTTTTTTGCTAACTTCAATATCAACTCTAAAAAATAATGCATCATGTGCTTTTGTTTCAGAAATTAAACCTAAAAGCATAAATGAAGCATTAAGTGACAATGATTGGGTCATTTCTATGGAAGAAGAGCTTCATCAGTTTAAGAGAAATGTTGTTTAGACCCTTGTTCCCAAGCCAACACATCAAATTGTCATTGGAACTAGATGGCTTTTCAGGAACAAGCTTGATGAGTAAGGAAAAATGGTTAGAAATAAAGCTAGATTAGTAGCTCAAGACTATAATTAGCAAGAAGGTATTGAATTTACTGAAACATTTGTCCTAATTGCCAAACTTGAAGCTATTAGAATTATGTTAGCTTTTGCGATTCAAAAAAATATAAAACTTTATCAAATGGATTCAAAGAGTGCCTTTTAAAATGGAATTATTGAAGAGGAGGTATATGTCAAACAATCTCCAAGTTTTGAAAATCTTGAGTTCAAAGAACATGTTTTCAAACTCAAAGAGGCTCTTTATGGTCTGAAACAAGCTTCTAGAGCTTGGTATGATAGATTAAGCAGTTTTTTACTTGAAAATGACTTTAAGATGAATGAATGTAACTAATGAAAATGACTCAAAGAGGCTCTTTATGGTCTGAAACAAGCTTCTAGAACTGATTTTATTGTTCAAATATATGTAGATGATATTATTCGTGATGCAACTAATGAATCTCTCTGTAAAGATTTTCCAAAGCTAATACAAACTGAGTTTGAAATGAGCATGATGGAAGAACTAAAGTTCTTCTTAGATCTACAAATCAAGCAAATAGATGTGGGAATCTATATTCATCAGCAAAAATACATCAAGGAACTTTTCAAATGATTTAAGATGAATGAATGTAAGCCAATGCCCACACCTATGCATCCATCTGTGGGCTTGACAAAAGAAGAATCTGGAAAATTTGTAGATCAAACAAACTATAGAGGCATGTTTGAATTCCTACTCTACCTAACTACAAGTAGACTTGGTATCATGTTCAATGTTTTTCTCTATGCTAGATTTCAATCTGATCTTAAAGAGTCTCATCTAAAGGCTATAAAATGATATTTTAGATATTTGGTAGGTTCTACTAACCTTAGTTTGTTTTAGAAGAAACACAATAATTTCATGTTAGCAGGATTTTGTGATGCAGACTATGCTAGAGATGGAGTTGAAGGAAAGAACACCAGTGAAAGGTGTCACTTCTTGGGAAACTGTCTCATTTCTTGGGCAAGAAAGAAGCAGAACTCCATAACCTTTTCAACAGCAAAGGCAGAATACATCTCAGCCACTATGTGTTGCTCACAATTACTATGGGTCAAGTATCAATTAGAAGACTACTCGAGTCTTGAATCTAATATACTTGTATTTTGTGATAACCAGGGATATACATTTGTCCAAAAATCATATTCATCACTCTAAGGCTAAGCATATTGAAAAAGATATCACTTTAGTCATGATTATGTTAAAAAAAGGCATTTTTGACATAAAATTTGTTGATACTAATCATCAATGGGCTAATATCATTCAATCATCACTAACGGCACAATCACTTATTAACAATGTAACAATCATAAATAATTCGGCTAGATGTGAATATGGGATGCAACGGACATAGACTCCCTATTTGCATGCATGTTGTACCAATCTCAAGATATATGATTTGCCAATTTGTCAATTTTCATGCATATGATGCATGTCACACAAACCTATTCATATCATGAAATCACTATATATATACACATACTCAATGATTTGTGACTCAATGATTTGCCATGCTCACATTTGTTATCAATGATACATACACTTTACCATATGCCCAATTTACCAATTTCATATACACTTAGTGCCCAATGGGAATCCATCTACGCCTAGTGTCGCTCATCTAGAGAGCACTCAAAGCTCTCGGGATGACTCACATATGATGAGATAACAGTAGGGACTCCCTTAAAGCTCCATGCTTGGCGAGCCTCAATCCACATCCGACATGAGTATCATAGAGACTCATGGCCTTGATAACGCCTGGTGCATGCAGAATAAGGAGTGAACCTTGCTCTCAACATATGAGTGCCCGATGATACACAAGTGACACCTGACACTATATCAAAAATAAAAACTTGCCGAATCACTATTTGTGAATAACGAATCCAAAACATGCAATCATCATTCCAATTGATAAAAACACTTTAATTTAAGCATATAATCCATCTATAAGACATGAATTTCATACTAATACACGTTCCTATTAATTACACATAATAACCATACTCAAGCATACTCTTAGATTCCCACAAGAACCTACAGACAACTCAATTCAAACTAAAAAGGGTTCAATTTATAAAATTAATCATATATAATCATAATTTTCAAAAATTCAAGAGTAATAAAATCACGTGGAAGACAATCAACAAGAATAGAAACAATTGGGATTTCTCCCTTCATACAACATACAGAGTGGGAGCCAACCTTACTACCCATCAATTACCCCATACACTAGAGCAAGAATTCTCACTCTCCCTTATCTTTATTAGCAAACAACAAAGAACGTGGATCTCCGAGATAATCTCCTCCTATCCCCTCTCCTCCTGGATTTTCAGAGCGTAAAAGAAAAACGAGATTATGAATAGAAAATTGATAAGTCTCTCTTTTTAAATATAAACCTAACTCATTCTCCCTCTAACCAATCCTCAATAACTTATTCATAACTCTGGTTACCTATTTATTCCCCTCACTTAATAATCATCACAATAATAAGTAATAATAACAATAAAATATTATATTAAAGTATAATTCTCATATAATTTACTCAAAACAAATATATAAAATATAATTTCAACCATAAAATGTTATCTGATAACAACCCTTTTTTATAATAAATATATATTATTAATCTGATTGTGAAAATGGTGTTACATCATTCTCTTGTGTGCATGGGGTGAAACTTGCACAACATAGTTGTCTCAATGTGTCACTGGTGTATTTTCTCTTAGTGTAGAGTGTTGTGATAGTTTGACCTGACCTGAAATCCTAGGCTACTCAGCCTTCGAGCAACGATAAAGTAATTTTACTAGCGCTAAATGCATGCAGTTTTAGGAGAGTTTTGTCTATTGTATGAGCATAACATATCTATTGTTTGTGAATGACAAAGTTGTTTGATATTGAGATGTGTGAAATGTGACACCCTTACTACCCCAACACATATATCGTAATAATGTAATTAAATTAAGGTAAATAAACTTTCAAAGTTAGTAAAAGGGTTCACATAAAAACCTCCACAAATGTTCTTCAATATCCAAAATGATTGAAAAGTGAACATTGGAAAATAAAACATAAGAGTTTACAAATTATTAGCATATAATAAATACAACTCCAAATCCATATAAAAATTCTATATCCTAAAATTTTCTGGCCCGATGTCACAATATCAGAGCACACCCACAATTCAACTGTTGGCATCCTAGATGCCACTCAAAGCCGGATCTTCCTCACCTAAAACATCCAAAAATTGTACGGTGAGAAAAGAAAGCATCTATATATAAAGCACATAAGGAAAACGCAACATATCTTCTCATTATAACTCTATACTTAATAAAATATTCATAAACATTTCAACATATCATAACTCGATCAATCATGCATCATCATCACGTCATAATTCACAATCACACCAATCATCACAAATCTTGCACTTCACACTATGCCAAGGTCACGTTACCCATTTAACAATCCAAGGTCGTGCTCACCCCTGATATAACACTGTGCCAAGGTCACGTTTCCCCTGTAGCATATCTAGCCCAGGGTCGTGCTCACCCCCGACATGTTATCCAAGGTCACGATACCCACGTAACAATCCAGAGCCATGCTCAACCTTGATATAACGCTGTGCCAAGGTCACGTTACCCCTAACCTAGGGCCGTGCTCACCCTTGAAATGTTAACCAAGGTCACGATACCCACGTAACAATCCAGGGACATGCTCACCCCTGGTCATAAGTGTGAAGAACCACAATCACATCACATTCACATTCCACACAACATCTCATCTCATGTTCACATACTCACATCATAATTAATTGGGCAGTTAAGTCATAACATACCATTCGCAACATCATGTTATCAATTAATATAATAATCAATGGAATTACACATTTAATATAATATTAACATAAACAGTAAAACCCCCAATTGTTCCAAAGCCTAACTCACAGACACTTTTCTACAATTTCGTTCTCTCTCCCAGATCATCGTTCTTACAAATTAAATATATATTTCTAATCCTCAATACATACAGAATCTAATGAGATCATTAATTCCTCAAACAGAAATAATCTAATTTTTCCAAAACCTAACTTACAGGCACTTTTCTGTAATTTCGTTCTCTCTCCCAAAACATCATTTTTACAAATTAATCATATATTCGTAATCTTAAATACATACAGAATCACATAAGACCAATAATTCTCCAAACAGAAATGATTATAAAATTACTCTTAATCCTAAGGGACTCTTCCTCTACCCAATTCCCTCATGTAACTCTACATATAAATAATCCCCTTTTCCCCCGTACCTGGATAAACAGTAGTTGAAACTAAAACAGAGATCTCCTTCGTCTCCTCCTCTGAGTGCCCCTCGGTCTTCAGAGAGTGTAGAAGGAAAAGAAGAGAGCAAAGAAGAAAAGAAGAGAAAAATGAAAAGTGTGCTTTTTAAGAGTGCCAGAATGGTCTATTTATAGGCATCAGGTGTCTCCGGAACGGCCCGTTCCAAATCTGGAACGGCCCGTTCTGGACCCTTAAATCATGAGTAATTTACATCCAGAACGGTCCGTTCTCAAACCAGAACGGCCCATTCCGGGTTTGCATTAAAAACTCTCAACGGTCATATTTTGGAACGACCCGTTCTGAAACCAAAACGGCCCGTTCTCAATAAGGTTTAAAGGTCATTTCTGAAATCCGGAACGGCCCGTTCCAGTTGGGAACGACCCGTTCCCAACTAAGAATCATAGGCAAATTTAATAGTTTGGAACGGCCCGTTCCGAGCCACTAAATCACCTTCGTTTTAGTAACTTGGAACGGCCCGTTCCAATTTTGGAACAGCCCATTCTGGGCTACTAAAACACTCCTATAAATTACTAAATTACCCTCATTGGGCTTTTGGGCCCTCATACATTCTATGAAAATTGGGCTGTTACAATTCTCCCCTCCTTTATGAAATTTCATCCCCGAAATTTTTTCGCAATGGGTAGACTCCTCGCATCTTGCTTTCTAATTCCCATGCAACCTCACTACCTTATAGATGTACAACTCTATCAATTTCACCAAGGAATGTCTATTATCAACCAGGGTAAGACAAGTAAACTTGGTGAGTCTATCCACTACAACCCAAATAGAATCAAATTCTTAAGCATCTTAGGCAAACCTACAACCAAGGTCTATTCACACACTATCTCACTTCCAAATTAGGGCGTCTAAAGGCTATAAAAATCTTAAAGACTTCTAGTGTTCCACCTTAGACTTCTGGCATACTACACACGAGTACATAAATTCCTCTACTCCTCTCTTCATCTTAAGCCACCACGCTTCAACTACGCCACTCTGATACATCTTAGTAGCTCTTAAATGAATGCTAAGAATATTCTTATGTCCTTTCTCTAAGATCATCTTCTTTAATTCGGGATTACTAGGCACATATATTCTATCCTCGAACCCCTAAAACACCATCAACCTCCACTTGTAAGGGCTATCCATACCCTACCAATTCTCTCCACTTGGTTCACTAAGAAAAGATCTAACTCCTAGGCTTCTCTAATCTCATCCATTAATTCACTAGTTGCTTTTGACATACCCAATCCAATGCTCTTAAGGGTGAGCTTATACATCACGCTTATGTTTTTAACCTCCTCAATTAAATAGAACACATACATCATCAAAAACGATAGATGAATGATCGTCCTACTCAAGGCATTTGTCACAATATTAGCTTTACTTCTATGACCCTCTCCAAAGATCAAACACCTAGGCATAAGTTTACTAGGTACTCATACTCGGTATCTAAATCTCACCACTCTCCTATCTCCAAGGCAAACTCTCATCCATTATCTTGTCCTATAGCCTCATGTTTTACCACCAAAATGTATCATCTAAATGTGCTTCTCTAATTTCTTTCAACCATCCATTCGTTACTCGAGTCATACTTAGTTTCACACTACTAGGAGTAACTTCACAATTTAAACTTAAATCCATAGACCGAGCCAAAAGGTCCATCTCTCAAATCTTAAGTGAAGATGAATGTAAAGGTTTCTTACTCAAAGCATCGACTACTACATTGACTTTACCCAGATAACAACTAAGATTAAAATCCTAGTCCTTAAGAAATTCCAACTGTCACTCTTTTATTATATTCAACTCTCTCGGGTCAAATAGATATTTAAGGCTCTAATCATCACTAAATACCTCAAGCTTATAATCATATAGGTAGTGTCTCCAAATCTTAGTGTAAATATCACAACTGCTCACTCAATGTCATGGTAAGGTAATTCCTCTCATGAATTTTTAATTGCCTAAACACATAAGCTACTACGCTTCCTTCTTGCATCCATACTCCAACCAACCCATCTTAGAAGCATCACTATATACCACATAAGACTTACTAAAATCCGATAACACTATGCGATTTTTCCTTTAGAGTTTGGAAACTATCTCACATTATCCCACACAAAGACAACAATCTTCTTAGTCAATCTAGTCAAAGGTAATGATATCCTAGAAATTTTCTCAATAACTCTCCTATAATAATAAACTAATATAAGAAAAATCTTACCCTCACTAATTGACTTTTGGTATCTCCCACTTAAGCACAACTTCTACCTTAGGTAGATCTACGTTATATCTCCACTAGAAATTACAGGGCCTAGAAATCTCACCTCATACAATCAAAAATCACACTTAGATAAATTAGCGTAAAGCTGTCTTGGATACATCTTTATCCTCATCTCCAATATGATGATATCACACCCTAAGGTCAATCTTACTAAACACATAAACACTCGCTAATTGATCCATAAGGTCATTTATCCTCATATCAACATACATGCATATCAAATCATATTAGAATACCTACTTTAAACCTTCACATATACCATCCCTAAGCATGTACGAATGAATCACCGTTTACGCCATATAGCATGTACATGAACCAACCTTACCACATAGCATCATACCATCTTAAAAAAACTCTCAATGACAACACCTCAGAACATCATATCCAAATCAGTTTCTATCTTTGTTATGCCTAACAACTCAAAACATCATGACAGCATATACCTCCATTCAACAATGTCAAAACAATGACACACAAAGAGTTATACTCATCCAAATGATCTCAAACCTATCTCAAAAGAATTCTAAAAAGATCATCTTCTTAGCTAAAAATTCAAAAACCACAACAAATATATCCAGCGCTTACAACTAGTCTTCTGATCACCAAAGCAGTTATAACTGAAGTTCTAGACCTCTGTTTTACCTAATTCCAGTTCCATTGGAAAGATAACATCCAAGGCTACAACTATCATGAAGACCACAGAATCTAATTATGTCAATACGATACTCATACTGGCACAACAAAACTGCAGCGAAAATATCCTCTATACCAGATAGCAATAGTTTATCAATATATCTAAGGCCACAAAAATACCTCAATCCTTCGAAACTCACACCTCAACTTCATATTCAAGCTTTCCACTACAATCCTAAACCCAAATAACTCACATATTTAGCACAACAAACTTAGAAAATAAAACTCACATTCTACCTAAACCATAAAAGGTTAAAAAGCACCAACACTCGAGAAAAATACCAACATTTCAATCTCTCATCAAGAATATCAAAACTAATTCTCAAGATACAACCTCCTTAGATTCAATCGCTAAAACTATAAATTCCAGAAACTCCATCAACCATAAACTCTCAATGCACTCGACAAATCAATGTCTCACCTAAATCTAAGGTCCCAATAATTTCTAGTTGATTAGCAAGGCTTCGTCCACTACTACTGGCATATATGCTCGCAATACGAGCGATACCACTCAACCACTACTTCTTACGTAAATAAGAAGTACAAATCAAATAAGCAATCATGAATAGCATCAACTAAGCTATATCATGTCTTTCAACCAAATTCTGAGAAAACAATACACAAGTAAGCACAACACTAACAACACGAGGGAAACATCATCATTATCCTCATCATAATGCAAAACATTGTTAGAGTACACACAATTAAATAACAAAAAACAAAATCAATCATACTAGCATATCAATAAATTCCACAATCAATTCATTCTATCATTCATCTACCAAACAAGCATAGTAGACACCTAACTCAAGGCCGATTGGATCGACCTGCTCTGATACCACTAAATGTGACACCTTTACTACCCCCAACACATATATCATAATAATGTAATTAAATTAAGGAAAATAAACTTTCAAAGTTAGTAAAAGGGTTCACATAAAAACCTCCACAAATGTTCTTCAATATCCAAAATGATTGAAAAATGAACATTGGAAAATAAAACATAAGAGTTTACAAATTATTAGCATATAATAAATACAACTCCAAATCCATATTAAAATTCTATATCCTAGAATTTTCTGTCCCGATGTCACAATATCAGAGCACACCCACAATTCAACTGTTGGCATCCTAGATGCCACTCAAAGCCGATTCTTCTTCACCTAAAATATCCACAAATTGTATGGTGAGAAAAGAAAGCATCTATATATAAAGCACATAAGGAAAACACAACATATCTTCTCATTATAACTCTATACTTAATAAAATATTTATAAACATTTCAACATATCATAACTCGATCAATCATGCATCATCATCACGTCATAATTCACAATCACACCAATCATCACAAATCTTGCACTTCACACTATGCCAAGGTCACATTACCCATTTAACAATCCAAGGCCGTGCTCACCCCTGATATAACACTGTGCCAAGGTCACGTTTCCCCTGTAGCATATCTAGCCCAGGGTCGTGCTCCCCCCCTGACATGTTATCCAAGGTCACGATACCCACGTAACAATCCAAGGTCGTGCTCACCCCAGATATAACATTGTGCCAAGGTCACATTTCTCCTGTAGCATATCTAGCCCAGGGTCGTGCTCACCCCCGACATGTTATCCAAGGTCACGATACCCACGTAACAATCCAAAGCCGTGCTCACCCCTGCTATAACACTATGCCAAGGTCACGTTACCCCTAACCTAGGGTCGTGCTCACCCCTGACATGTTAACGAAGGTCACGATACCCACGTAACAATCCAGGGCCGTGCTCACCCCAAGTCATAAGTGTGAAGAACCACAATCACATCACATTCACATTCCACACAACATCTCATCTCATGTTCACATACTCACATAATAATTAATTGGGCAGTTAAGTCATAACATACCATTTGCAACATCATGTTATCAATTAATATAATAATCAATGGAATTACACATTTAATATAATCTTAACATAAATAGTAAAACCCCAATTGTTCCAAAACCTAACTCACAGACACTTTTCTACAATTTTGTTCTCTCTCCCAGATCATTGTTCTTACAAATTAAATATATATTTCTAATCCTCAATACATACAGAATCTAATGGGATCATTAATTCCTCAAACAGAAATAATCCAATTTTTCCAAAACCTAACTTACAGACACTTTTCTATAATTTCGTTCTCTCTCCCAGAGCATCATTTTTACAAATTAATCATATATTCGTAATCTTAAATACATACAGAATCACATAAGACCAATAATTCTCCAAACAGAAATAATTATAAAATTACTCATAATCCTAAAGGACTCTTTCTCTATCCAATTCCCTCATGTAACTCTACATATAAATAATCCTTTTTTTCCTCGTACCTGGATAAACAGTAGTTGAAACTAAAACAGAGATCTCCTGGTCTCCTCCTCTGAATGCCCCTCGGTCTTCAGAGAGTGTAGAAGGAAAAGAAGAGAGCAAAGAAGAAAAGAAGAGAAAAGTGAAAAGTTTGCTTTTTGAGAGTGCCAGAATGCTCTATTTATAGGCATTAGGTGTCTCCGGAACGGCCCGTTTCAAATCCGAAACGGTGCATTCTGGCCCCTTAAATCATGAGTAAAATTGACATCTAGAACGGCCCGTTCGCAAACCAGAACGGCCCGTTCTGGGTTTGCATTAAAAACTCTCAATAGTCATATTTTGGAACGGTCCGTTCTGAAACCAGAACGACCCGTTCTCAATAAAGTTTAAAGGTCATTTCTGAAATTCGGAACGGCCCATTCCAGTTGGGAACGACGCGTTCCCAACTAAGAATCATAGGCAAATTTAATAGTTTGGAATGGCCCGTTCCGAGCCACTAAATCACCTTCGTTTTAGTAACTTGGAACGACCAGTTCTGGGCTACTAAAACACTCCTGTAAATTACTAAATTACCCTCATTGGGCTTTTAGGCCCTCGTATATTCTATGAAAATTGGGTTGTTACATGAAATAAACCTTATTGTATCTTATGATTATAGTATGTGGTCTAGTATGTGTTGACTATTGAGAATTATAAATGCAATAAATTATGATAATTGTTATTTTAATTGTGTAATTATCATTATGTTTGTGTGTGACTACTCGATCATTTCCTATGTTAGTAGCTAGGGTGAGATCTTTCTCACTCCCCTTTCTCTTTGTGGTTTTATTTTGTTGTGATTCAACAAGTGAAAATAATTGTGGGGATTTAAATTTTTTGTTGGTATTGATCTAATAACGATGAAAACAAATAAATTATGGAAGAAACAATTTCATATAGAAACCCTTTTAATAAGAGAAAATTAATTAGACTATAAATTCCAATTTAATAAAATGGATTTGTGTAACTTATGAGAATTATTGTTTATGTGATTTGCAAATTATGCAGAATGAACTTTACTAATACTACATTGGGCGCCACTTGAGGTTGACAAGCACGAGGCAACAAAGATCCTTCTATAACGATCATGTCTGGTATGGAGAGGTGCATGCCGAGAGTGAAAGCAAGCACAAAATGGTCATGACGTCGTTGATGTAGGACATGAGCTTCATCATGTTGGACGCAAGAGCTTTAAGGGCTCTTTGTATTACATCGGGCGCCACTTGAGGTGGACAAGCACGAGGCAAAAAAGATCCTTCTATGACGATCATGTCTGGTATGGAGAGGTGCATGTTGAGTGAGAAAGTAGGCAAAAAATGCTCATTGTGAGACCCCCTTCCTTCTTTTCTCTCCCCGACTCTCTTTCACTCTCTTTTTCCCCATTTTACTTTTTCTCTAATCTTGGGTAGCTGTGGTGAATCTTAGGAGATGAGTAGTCGTGTTGGGTTTCTTGCTGAGCCGTGCAGAGCTTCCTCAAGCTTCTCCTTCTTCCCTTTTTCTTCTCTATTCAAGCTCGTCTTCTTCCTGGAGCTCGGATTCTCGCACCGAGGTAAGGGAAGCTAGGATTCATGCTGCCTATACGAAATTGAGTTTAGAACTCATTGATGGTTTGATGATGTAATGATTGTTGGCTGTTTTTGAGGAAAATGGGTTTTCGGGGTTTCGGGGTTTTGATGAAAAATTTGGAGTTTTTGATGATTGATGGATGCATGTTGAAAAAGCTGGTATTTTCAGGTTGTTTGATGAAAATGTGATGTTTTGGGCCGATTGCATGTGCTTGGGATGTTGATTTTTGCAGGTTTTGGGTGAAATTTTCGAAGTGGTGAGGGTTACTGTTTGAAGTTGCGCCGGTCGCAGTTCTTCGTTTCGGGCGTTATTTGAAATGGGGAATCCGTGGGTGAATCACGCTGGGCGTGGGGAGAAACACGCCGGGCGAAAAAGACCTCTGTAGGTCTCTGGGTGAGAATTGCGCCCGGCGTGATTTTAATGCGCCGGGCGTGAGTTTGCTTTTCAGAATTTGACTTTATAGTCTTCATGAAAGTTGTAGTCTTGGATGTTAGCTTTCCAATGGCTCTCGAATCACCCAAAAAGAAGGTCTAGAACTCTATATATGGCTATTTTAGTGAAGAGGGGTCAAGCTGCCAGCATTGCTTATAGCTGTTGCGGTTTTTATCGTTTTTAACAAGGTAGATGAAGGAATTAAGACCTGGTTTCTTCATGAGAGTTGTAGGAAATCTTCTTATCTTTCATATGAGATAAGGATGAGCATGGTAGGAGTAGTATAACTCCTGATACGCTATTTTATATGAGGGTTGCCATTTCACAGTTAGTGATTTGGTTAAGTTAAAAGTTGTTTTAGGTGCTTAGGTTGATTGGTGATTCTGGTGTGACGCCGGGCGTGACTTGGTCTCGCCGGGCGTAGAGACTCCTTGGGAGTCTCTGCCAGAGGTGGCGCCAGGCGCAATTTATATTGCGCCGGGCGTGAGACCCTGGGAAGGTCTCTGCTTACCTTGCGCCGAGCGCGGGTTTGCACGTCGGGCTTATGAGACCTTGTGAGGTCTCTGCCTTCTATCATGCCGGGTGCAATAGGAATTGCGCCGGGCGCGATGATCCCTGGTGCTCTCTGGTTGTGCTACGCCGGGCGCGACCATGAGTGCACCGGGCGCGGATGAGATGATGATTTATGTGCTAAAATTTGCTGACAAACGTAGATATATGCTGAACTGAGCTGAAATTGATGAATATGCCGTGTTGTTAGATGTTATTGTTGATTAAGGATGTTTAGGCTGTGTTGTGAGCTGTGCTTAGATGTTAAGCTGAGCTGTGCTGTAAGCTGTTTAGCCGTGCTGTAAGATGATATTGTTATAAGATGTGCTGTGCTGGATGCTGATATTGTTGTGTTGTGCTGAGATGTATGCTGTTATAGTCGTTATGTCGGTGTTGTTATTAGCCACTATTGTGGTGATGTTATAGCCACTATGTCTGTGCTATTATTAGCCACTATTGTGGTGCTGCTGTAGCCGCTATGTCGGTGCTGTTATTAGCCACTATTGTGGTGCTGTTATAGCCATTATGTCGGTGTTGTTATTAGCCACTATTGTGATGTTGCTGTAGTCGCTATGTCGGTGCTGTTATTAGCCACTATTGTGGTACTATAGCCACTATGTCGGTGCTGTTATTAGCCACTATTGTGGTGCTGCTGTAATCGCTATGTCAGTGTTGTTATTAGCCACTATTGTGGTACTATAGTCGCTATGTCGGTGTTGTTATTAGCCACTATTGTGGTCCTGCTATAGCCGCTATGTCGGTGTTGTTATTAGCCACTATTGTGGTGCTATAGCCGCTATGTCGGTGCTGTTATTAGCCACTATTGTGGTGCTGTTATAGCCGCTATGTCGGTGGTGTTATTAGCCACTATTGTGGTGCTGTTATAGCTGCTATGTCAGTGTTGTTATTGCTGAATGCTGTGATATTTTAAGCTGATGTTGTTAAGCTGACTGATGTACTGATAGTTGTAGTTGTTTATCATTCATATTTCACATATGTATGTTGATTCTTTTCACTAGCTTACCCTTTGTTGTTTCCATGTGGTTTGGACTGTGATGATCATACTATGTATGGGAGTAGGGCAGGGTTAGGCTGGTGTTTGCTGAGGAGAGTCTGCAACTGGCAGATGGCGTTTGTTTTTGTTGATGTATTTAGCTACTTAGTTAGCATTTGCTAGATGTATTTTGTACACTCTGATTCTAGACGGATTTGGACCTTGTATATATATATATTCTAGATCCTATATGTATATACTTGTTCGTTTTTGTGTAGTATTCTGGTGTGCTATGTTGTGTGTATTGACCAGGTGGGTCGTTACACTCATGACATCGTTGATGTAGGACATGAGCTTCATCATGTTGGATGCAAGAGCTCTAAGGGCTCTCTGTGAAATTCATCGGACGTGGGAAGAGTCATGTTGAGCGTGATCCTTTCAAAGGCTTGCAACCTCGATCACATCAGGTGTAGGGCACATTACACCAAGCATTGTTCTGTGCCTACAATTGAGATGTGTATAATTATGTAATTAATGAAATGAGACTTGATTAATAGGTTATATGAACTAATGATAGAGATAAGAATTATATGTATTGTATTGGAAATTGAAAATGTAATGTGTGTCTATGAAATTGTGAGGTATGTGATATGTGATAAGTGTAAGAGATTATGTAAATAAGCCTAAGTATAACTTATTAGTGATGTGAATTGTTAAATGTGAAATCATGTGAATGTGAATTTTTTAACCATGTATAGAGTTTGTATGACATGCAACATTTTCATAATGTGTTTTTATGATCGGTATGATGTGAAATACATTGTTAGGGAAGATCCCCTTTCTGTAAAAGCTTAGGGTAAAACTTGTCCAACATAGCTACCCCAACCACTACTAGTGTATTTGCTCCTAGTGTAAAATGTTATTATGGCCTGACTTGACATGAACTCCTAGGCTACTCAATCTTGGACTGGAATAAAGTGTTTTACTAGTGTCACATGCATGTAGTTATGAGAGTTTTGTCCTTGCATGAACTTAACATAGATATTGTGTTTAAATTGTGAAATTGATATATAATGAGATGTCATGTGATATAATGTGAATGCTATATGTTATAAATGAAATAATTAATGTTGAAATCACATATATGATATACATATATATATATATATATATAATGTTATTGTGAGAGACTATCCAGTCATTTCCTACATCGATAGCCAAAGTAAGATGTTTCTCACTCCCCTTTTCTTTGGTGTGTTGTCTTGATGTGTTTATGTTGGTAAATTTAATTAAGGAGGAGTTTAAGCTTTATGTTGGGTTCACTCTGATAGAATGTGACATCGTGACTTTAGTTAGGGACTTTCTTTCTTTATCTTTGCATTAGAAATTTAGTTTCTTTTTCATATATTTCCGTTTCAATTAGTATTCTTTGTAATTGTTTTCAGTTTTAGTCATGATATTTTGGAGAATTGTAATGTGATACTTCTACTCTTAGCTTTTTGTTTAGTTAATGAAGTACTTTTCAGACCGTTATTTTTATATATTATTAAGTTTATGTATGAGGGATAGAGGGTGTTACATTATATCATATCACTCAAACATGAGTAAATATTAAAATTTAACAATTAATAAATTTTAATTTGATTGAAAAACCAAAGTTTCATATTTTTAAAATTAGGAGACTAAATATCTCTATTTTAAAATAAAGAAACCAAAATTATGGATAAACAAAAATAGAGAGACCAAAAATGTAATTTAACTAAATAAAAAATATTTAAATCTTGCACGTAAGTCACTATCCAGGACAAAAAAGGTATCAAAATTGAATACATCCTCCATCTTATAATAAGTGTTGAATTAAAAAAGTAATCTCAAAATAAGTAACATGTTAACTTTCCAATATAATATCAATTACTTATTTTCATCTATACCCCTATAATAATATTCTTTTGATAGAAATTATTGTTTTACATTGTTTATAATAAAAATATTAATTATAAGGTTAACTTTAAAAAAAAAAATTTCATATATTTATTATTTTTTCTTAATTTATGTAAAATAAATTAGAATGACACATATTATGAAATAAAGAAAATTCCAAATACTAATACTTCAACCAAACTCATATATAAAAAAAAATATCTAAATTTACATATATTAAGAAAATTAGTTAAATTCATTTAATTTTATTGATTTCATATAAAAATTGAACTTTATTTCTTATATTATCCTTAATAATATTTATTGAAAATAATAATTATATTTAATTTAATAAATATTTTTAAAATGATAATATTAAATAAGATAAGTTAGGTAAATTTTACTTATATTTAAATTTAATTATTTTTGATATTTTTGTACTTTTATATGTGAATACAGAGAATACCTATCATAGCATGAAAAGGTAGTTGATCATTTGTTATAGGTCCAAACAAAAGGAAAACACCAAACACATGATATTCTCAATTTTAGATGCAAAGTATATAGCCTAAAAAAATTACAAATAAATTTAGATTAAAAAAATAACCCGAAAGGATTTAGTGCATGTTTGAATTCGTGTCACTAATCCATATTTTGACAAATTTGACGAAGAAGTGATTATTTCTTATTTTCACGTTTTTTACCAGAATCGAGTCCACTAAACATGAATCCAAACACACATAATGTACTAATGCATGATTTCAGTATCCAATGCTTTTTGTGCGGACCCCCTCGACAAATCACATAAATTGACTTTTAACCACTCAAATTCATTACTACTGCCATTGCTTCTTCAGCTTATCTTAAGGTGGAGCCCAAAAGCACAAATTTTGTTCGCTTTTATAAAAGGAAAAAAATTAAAAAGTAATTTCACGTTCTATATTTATTTAAAGAAATTTAAAAATTATTTCGTATTTAATTTTAAAATTTTAAGATTTTAGATTTTAACCGTATATAAAAATAATTAATTTTTAATATTATTTTCTATTATTTAAAAAGTTAAGAATAAAATAATTTAAGAATAAAATAATTAATTTTTAATATTATTTTCTATTATTTAATTTTGACTAATCTTATACTATTTTTATTATCTTAAGATCAAATATAATATATATATATATATATGTTTTTACGGGGATCCGTCGTAGAGATGGTCCGCTGGGTAAGATCGGTGAGCCTCCTTCGCTGGTATGTTGGTTGCTCCAAGATAGGGGTGGTACCTGCAAAAGAGACTCCGATGCTAAAGTTAGTGTTTGAGGGAGTATGAGTCTCATATAAGTAATGCACGTACCTTTGTATGGATTAGGGTTTTCTTGGGTCTTGGGCCTGAGATCAGTTATGATCTATTTAGGTAACGGACCTCGTCTTAGCCGAGGTCTCCCAGCGCGTGTCCGAGGTGCGTATCCGAGGTCGTTCTGCGCTGTGATGTCGAGCTGGAGTTCGGCTTTACGGTACGGATAGTATACTAGCCCCCGAGCTCTGAAGACCGTGGGCCAAGGAGTTAATGCCGAGCTTGGAGGGGAGCCGTGACTCTTCGCGTACGCTTCCTTGCTATACTGCCATGTGTCGAAACTGTCACCTCGTTCCCATAACACGTGGGCGGCGTGTTAATGGGAAGTGATGGTTACGCAATGATGACTTGTGCTCGTCATAATGGGGCTCATTAAATGTGTCGTCAGTTGTGTTCCCTGGCCGACACTTGTCCTGATCGTTTTGAATTTTGGAGGTTTCTTTTCTCTCTCTCGCGCCTCTTCCCCTTTCACTTTACTCTTTTCCTTTGTCTTTTTCCTGACACCTCTTCGTTTCTCTGCTCCGTTCCCCGTCTTCGCCTTTCTTGGTTCCGTTCCCCTCCGTCGCCATTTCCCGCAACTCAGTTCTTCTTCTTCCTTATTGTTCTTTCATTTGTCAAAGGAGTACCAGGTACTTCGATTTCCTTACTTTCTCCTTTTTCTCAAATCTTTTGATTTTCTTGATGGCTGGCAATGATGGTGCCGCTCCTTCTGCGCCTGCCAGGGGCAAGGGCAAGGCGCGCAGCAAGGCGGTGGCTACCGAGACGGTCGCCGCCGAAAAGAAAAAGGCGGAGAACCAGCCTAAGGAGCCCATCCCCGGCATTCCTGGCTACGATTGGGTCAGGAGTGACGTGGGGGAGTTCCAGAGTGTGTTCAAGTCTTTCATGGAGATCAACGCAATTCGAAAGTCGCATAGGATCTGTGACTCTTCCGTCTCCAAGTTCATCCGGCTCGAGCCTTGTTGGCCCGATGAGCGTGTCTATATGGGGGGTCCTTCTAACCCTCCTTTCTTTTATGTATACCAGTGTTTCTTTAGGGATTTAGGTGTCTGTCTTCCTTTCACTCAATTTGAGTGTGACTTTTTGAATTTCATTAACTCGGCTGCTTGCCAGTTGCACCCCAATAGCTGGGTTTTTTGAGGGCTTTCCAAGTCCTGTGTTCGGCCTTGGGGATTGGGGTGTCTCTGCCCGTTTTTCTCCATTTTTACCAGTTAAAAATGAGTGTTCCTTCTTATGGCTTGATGTCCCTGAATGGGAGTAAGGCTGGGGGTCTTTTTTCCCTTTACTCCCAGTCGTATAAAAATTTTAAACAAGAGTTCTTCCGGGTGGCGCTTGTGGATGTCAACCCTTTAGAGGATGGGGCATTCTATTTCGGTGGGTTGCCGAAGTTCCCCTTCTACTGGCAGCCGGTCCCGGCTAGGTTTCAAGGAGTGGGGGAGTTGCAATTGTTGGCCTCGGATGCCACCGCCGTTGCAAACCTTGAAGCGCTCCCTCGTCCGCTGGATTGCAAGCTTGTCCTATCACTTGCCAACTCGGCGTACAAGGAGAGGGGCTTAGAGAGTGAGTATCTCGTCTTTCTTTTTAGGGTTTGTAGGAGTTTCTGTTACTGATGTATCTGATTTCTTGTGTTCACAGGCATAATGGGTAGGAACAAGTGGCGTGAGTTGGAGCACCGGTACAACGTCGTCGAGATTGAAGTCCTAGAGCCTCAAGAGGAGGATGTGGCCCCCCTGAAGACGCACAGGAAAAAAAAGAGGGGAGAGAAGGAGGTCGAGGGGACCTCTGCCCCCTGGGAGGTGAGGAGGTGACTTCCAAGGTCGCTGACGCGGTCGACCTCACGGGGAGTCCGCCGCCGGAGGGGGCTCCCCAAGTGGCCTCCGAGGAGGTTGCTCCGGCTGCCGAACAGGTCATCCAGGCCACCGAGGTTGGTGCTATGCTTTGTGGCTTTTCTTTTATATTTGCACTTCTTGGTTTTCTGACTTAAGAACGTCTTTTGCAGGCTAGGGACGCTGCCGAGGTCCTAGTGGCCCCGAGCTCAGAGGTACCCGGGGTGGGTGTCCCCGTTGCCGAGCAAGGGACGTCGGCTGCTGCTGAAGCTCGTGGCAAGGGGCTGATGGAAGAGCACGGGCTAAAGGCCCAACCACTAGAGCTATGGCCAGGAGACTACTTGAAGACTTGTCAGCTTCAGAGCTTAGTGGGCCCAATGAGCTTGGTGGGCCTAGGGTGCTTCTCACTTGGACCTTACTTGAATAAACACCATGTTTTGAAGTGAGCAATCCATTGCTTCTTAAGCTTGGATACTTCCCTCCAAGGCTTAGGCCTCTTTCCATCCGAGATTCATCTTCATTCAAGTGTTCTTGAGCTTCGGATTCAATCTCCTTTGAAGAAGATCCGTGCCTAGGAGAAGCTAAGGAGAAGAACTACATTCACTCCTCCTACCTTCTCCATCAGGGGCCGAGCTCCGAGGTCCCAACATCTACTCCCGCAACCTCGGCGCCGCCATCAGGCTCGTCGAAGGAGCATCCCAGAAGCCAGTATCTCGCCCATCGCTTAGGGAAGGATCGTTCTCGGGTGCGGCTGGATCATGTTAGCTCTTCGGAGGACATAAATTCTCTGTGGAGTGCAGGGGTGACCTCGGAGAAGTTATTCTCCAAGGAGTCACTGAGTTCGGCCGATCAAGCCATGATCGAGATGGCCAGGCCAATGGAAGGCCTTGATTCTGCTGAGGTTTTTCTACAGAGGGCAATGGCCATTGTGGACCATTGGAAGCACAAGTGGGCCAAGCAGCAGAAAGACCTTGAGAAGATGAGGGGCCGAGTCCAACCGCTGGAGGAGGAGAACAAGGCTCTGGGGGCCGCCCTTGGCGAGGCCAAAAGGCAGAATGAGGCTGAGCTTCGAGCTACAAGGGGAGATCTCGCAAGGGTTCAAAAGTCTCTAGAGATCGCCTTGCGGTCTAATGAGACTTATGCTTCCCAAGTGGGTGAATTGTAGGAGCTCGCCACCTCTTCCCGGGGTCGAGTGCGTTCCTTAGAAGATGAGGTGACGTCTCTGAAGGCTGATTTGGTGGCGGCGGCCGAGAAGCGTCTTTGTGACGAGGTGCTTCTTGGTGGGAAAGAAGAGGAGGTTGTCGCCTTGAGGGTGGACCTTGTGAAGATGGTAGCGGAGAGGTCCAAGTTAGAGAAGAAGCTCGTTGACACTGAGCGAGCCGTCTTGTTTGAGCATAAGAGGGGATTTCTGAAGGCAGCTCGCCAGGCGAGGTTGCTTGCTCCCGGGATCGACTTCTCGGCAATGCATGTGGAGATGGAGGTGCGCTTCGGGAAGTTGGTAAGAGAAGATGACCTTCAGGACAGCTCGAGCGACAAAGCCTCTGCCTAGGCCATCCTTGTAATAGTTTTGTTTATTTTGGTCTTGTATATATTGTTTTCTTTGAGCTTTCCATAGTTCTTCTGTTTTTGAACTTGTGTGTTTTGCGCTTGTGTGTTTTGCGCTTTTCCGGGGCTCAAACTTGGTCTGATGTGAATAATTTGTCCCGAGGTTCGAACTCGACCTTTAGCTTAGAATGAAATAAATCGTACCAAGGTTCAGACTCGACCTCGGCGTAGAGCAGAATAAATTGTATCAAGGTTCGAACTCGACCTTGGCTTTAGAGTGAAATAGATCATGCCAAGGTTCGAACTCGACCTCGGCTTTATAGTGAAATAAGTCGCGCCAAGGTTCGAACTCGACCTCGGCGTAAAGTAGAATAAATTGTACCGAGGTTCGAACTCGACCTCGGTTTTATAGTGAAATAAGTCGTGCTAAGGTTCGAACTCGATCTCGATTTTACGTAAGGTAACTCAGACTAAGGTTCGAACTCGACCTCGATTTAAGAGTAATATGGGTTATATCAAGGTTCGAACTCGACCTCGGGTTTAAGCAAAACGTATTAAGGTTTGAACTCGACCTTGTTTAAGAGCAAGATACGTCGGCGTAAACGTATTGTGCTACGGTTCGGATTCGACCTCGGATCCAGCATAAACCATCTTATGGTAAAATAATGTAAAATTAAGAAAATATGAATGGAAAGGAATGAGTTATTTTATTGATTGTATATGTGTGCCTCATTAAAAACCCTCTCAGCCAAAACCCATTTTTCTATTTTTTGGGACAAAAAGCTGAGGCAGGAAAAGAGTGCACAGCTCATTCTTACAAGTTCAGCTAAAATAGAATTTAAGATGTGTGGCGTTCCAAGTCCGCGGAATGACTTTGTCGCTGAGTTCTTCTAGCCTGTATGCCCCATTTTCTAAGTCTTCTACAACTCGGAATGGGCCACCCCAGTTGGGTGCAAGCTTTCCGTCTGATGCGTCTTTCCGTGCTTCACCTAACAGTCGCCAAACGAAGTCTCCAACTCGGAAAGAGCGAGGTCGTACTCGCGTATTGTATCTTCTGGAAGCTCGAAGTTTGCAGGCTTCTTCATGAATCTGAGCTTCGTCTCTAAGCTCGTCAATGAAGTCGAGGTCGGCTGCTAACTCTTGAGCGTTCTGCTCCTCGTTGAAGACCTGGCGTCGGTGATATGTTTCTCCGATTTCCACTGGGATCATTGTGTCAGCTCCGTAGGTCAGCCTGTAGGGCGTTTCTTGCGTTGTTGACTAGGGGGTGCAATGGTATGCCCACAGGATGCTAGGGAGTTCGTCGGCCCATTGTCCTTTAGCGTTCCCTAGCCGCTTCTTAAGTTCTCGGAGGATGACCTTGTTGGCGGCTTCGGCCTGGCCATTGGTCTGGGGGTGTTCCACCGAGGTTGGAAGGTGTTTGATACCGAGCTCTCGGAGGAAGTACTCAAAGCTTTATGCGATGAACTGCTTGCCATTATCGGTGACGAGGGAATGAGGGATGCCGAATCTGCATATGATGTTTTTTCAAGTGAATTTTTGGACATTGTCGGTGGTGATCTTGGCGAGTGGGCATGCCTCGATCCACTTGGTGAAATAATCAACTGCCACCAGGAGAAATTTGAGTTGACCTTTCGTAGGGGGAAACGGTCCCAGGATGTCCATTCCCCACTAGGCGAACGACCACGGAGACATCATCTGGTGGAGGGCTTCGGGCGACTGCCGATGTGTGTTGCCAAACTGTTGTCATTCTTTACATTTTTGCACGTAGGCTTGGCAGTCCGATTTCAAGGTGGGCCAGTAGTATCCAGCTCGGAGTACCCTGGTCGCCATCGAGCGCGCTCCAGAATGCATGCCACATATGCCTCGGTGGATTTCTTCAATGACATAAGCGGCTTGAGGTATGGTCAAGCACTTGAGTAGAGGGGTGGAGATGCCGCGCTTGAACAATTCGTCTCCGAAAATTACAAATTTAGCCGCTTTTACCCTCGTCTTCCGAGCTTCATCTTTATCCTCGGGCAAGGTTCCTGACTTCAAGTAGTTCCAAATACCTGTCATCCACCCTAGTTCTTCGCTGTTGCTGGCGTTGACGATCTTATCGTCCAAGCTGGGCGAATGCAAGGTTTCTTGGATAATGGTCCAATGTTGTCCAGGGCGCTTGGTACTGGCGAGCTTTGATAGGAGGTCGGCTCTGGTATTTTGTTCTCGCGGTACATGTTGTATAGTGAACTCGTCGAAGGACGAGATCTGGTGTGATGCAGCGTGGAAGTACCGCTGTAGAAGAACATCCTTAGCCTGGTACGTCCTGCTGAGCTGTTCCACCATGAGTTTTGAGTCGCTGTTGCAACTCACTCTTTGTGCCCCGAGGTCGCGAGCTAGCCTCAGTCCTGCGAGAAGCGCCTCATATTCCGCTTGGTTGTTGGTCACTTTGAAGCTGAACTTGAGGGATTTCTCCAAAGTGACTTGATTTGGTCCTTCCAAGATGATACATGCACCACCACCTTTAGAGTTGGAAGACCCATCAACATGCAAGGTCCATACCTGTGGTTCATCGGCCGAGGTCGAGTTCAGTTCAGCTACGAAGTCGGCCAAGCATTGAGCTTTCAGAGCTCCGTGGCTCTCGTACTGGATGCCGAACTCAGATAACTCGACTGACCATGCTATCATCCGCCCTGCGAGCTCTCGCTTTCTCAGGATTTGCTTGATTGGGTAGTCAATTTTGACTATTACCTGGTGACTCTGAAAGTAAGGCCAAAGACGCCGAGCTGCGGTGATGAGCGCTAGCGCAAGCTTTTCAATCGTCTGGTATCGTTTCTCGGCGTCTTGGAGGACTCGGCTGATGAAGTAGACCGGTGTCTTCATTTTTTGGTGCTCTTGTACGATAATCGCGCTGATCGCGCCTTCTGCTACTGCCAGATATAATAGGAGGTTGGCCTGGTGGTCCGGTCTCTAAAGGATTAGCGGGGTTGTGAGGAAGGTTTTGAAGCTTCGGAAAGCTTCCTCACACTGTTTCGTCCATTCGATGTTTTTTGGCTTCCGTAACAGGATGAAGATTGGCCCTTCCTTCTTCGCCAACCTGGGGATAAATCGGGAGAGGGAGACCAACCTTGTTGCGAGACGTTAGACTTCTTTCACAGTCTGGGGGCTTTGCATCTGAATGATGGCTTTGCATTTCTCCAGGTTGGCTTCAATCCCCCTGCTGGTGATCATGAAGCCAAGGAACTTACCCCCCTGGACGCCGAAGACGCACTTCTCTGGGTTGAGAGGCATGTTGTGCTTCCTGATCTGGCTGAACATCTCAGCCAGGTCGGTAGCATGAGCTTCGAATGAGGTGGTCTTGACCACCATGTCATTGACGTAGACCTCCATGTTTCGCCCGATCTGGTGATGGAAAACCTTTTCCATCAGCCGCTGGTAAGTGGCCCCTGCGTTTTTGAGGCCGAAGCGCATCACTCTGTAGCAGTAATTGGCGTGGTCGGTGATGAACGATGTATGTACCTCGTCTGGCGGGTACATCATGATCTGGTTGTACCCAGAGTAAGCATCAAGGAAACTGAGAAGGGCGTGCCTGGATGCTCCGTCAACCAGCCTGTCGATGCTCGGCAAGGGATACGAGTCCTTGGGGCATGTTTTGTTTAGGTCGGTGTAGTCGACGCACATGCGCCACTTCCCCGAGCTCTTATTTACTAGAACCACATTTGCCAGCCATGTGGTGTACCTGACCTCACCGATGAAGCCAGCGTTTAGCAACTTTTGCGTCTTGGTGGTGATGGCCTCCCACCTTTCACCACCAACCTTCCGCTTCCTCTAAGCGACGGGCTTCACCTCCTTGTGAATTGCTAACCTGTGACAAATGAAGTTAGCGTCTATACCTCGCATGTCGGCACTGGATCATGCAAAGAGGTCGGCGTTCTTGAGGATTTCAGCTTCGAGCTGTTACCGTAACTCCGAGCTTAACTGCCTGCTAATTTTCGTGCACTGCCCAGGTAGTTTCCCGATCTGGAGGTCATCGAGCTCGTCAATGAGACTCGGTCGTTCATCATGGGAGTCGGACCTCGGGTCGAGGTCAGTGATATCCACGTGGGTGATGTGAGCCACTATGGGGGGATCACCCCGGCAACGCTCGTCAGGCAAGGATACTTTTAGGCTTTCGGCGTAGCACTGCTGGGCTATTTTCTAATTTGCTTTGACGGAGATAATCTTGTCGTCGCTCCCTGGGAGTTTCATGGTGAGGTGCGGGGTGGACACCACTGCTCCGAGTTGGTTTAACGTCGGCCTCCCAATGATTATGTTGTAGGAGGTGTTGGCTTCCACGAGGAGGTATCGGACCATGATTCTCCTTGTGGAGGGAGAGGTTCCGAAGGTTGTTAGCAGGTCCACGTACCCTCGAGTGTGTACTCGCTCTCCTGCAAATCCAACTAGTGGCTCCGTGTGAGGTTGGATAAGGGAGTGAGGGATATCTAACCTGAGGAATGTCGGCCAATAGAGAACGTCCGCTGAGCTTCCTTGGTCAATCAGCGTCTTGTGGACCTCCCAGTTAGCGACCTCTACGACGATAACCATTGGGTCATCCTGGTTGGGGCAGACGCCAGCATAGTCATCGTCGGTGAAGGTGATCGGCGGTGAGCTTTGGTGCGAGGCCGAGGTAGTGGAGTGGACACTGCTGATACTGCGCAGGTGTCTTTTTCGGGCCGAGTTGCTGGAGCCTCCCCTGCAAAGCCACCTGCAATTGTGTTGATTACTCCCCGTAGGGAGGCTGACCCTGTTTCCTGGCTTACCTCGGCTTGCACTGCTCCACCGGCATTTTGCTGAGAGCCAGAGGGTTGGTCCGTGCGAGCTCCCGAACCACGACCTCTACCTCGTCCTCGTCCACTGTAGCCTCCTCTGTGACCCTGCTGTCGTTGGACATATTAGGCGAGGTGACCTGCCTGGATGAGTTCTTCGATACGGTCTCGGAGTGTGCGACACTCTTCAGTGGTGTGACTGTGGTTTCTGTGGTATCGACAGTGCTTGGACTTGTCTGCACTATTGGAAGTGTGACCTGGTGGTGGCAGGGTGAGCAGGTTGCTATTACTGGCCTCCTCTAGGATGTGTACTCAGGGCATATTTAAAGGGGTGTAGAAGTCGTATCTCCCCCCTTTATTTACCCTAGCAGTCTTCTTGAACTGACTATCGTTGTTGACTTTCACCTTGTCCTTGTGACCATTGTCAGGCTTCGCTTGCGATTTTTCGCGAACCTGGTCGCGAAAAGCAGAGTGTTCCTCCATCTGTATGTACCCAGCAGCACGGGCACGGAGCTCGTCCATGTCGCGAGGAGCTTAACAACATAGGCTGTCAACGAACGGTCCAGGCTTGAGTGCCATGAGCATGGCGTGTAAGGCGATCTCGGGATTCAAATTTCAGATTTTCACCGAGATGCCAGCGAAGCGTTCCATGAACGTCTGTAGTGGTTCATCGTCGCTCTGTCTGAGACTGGCCAGGGCAGCTGACGTGATGTGATGAGGTTGGCTCGTTGCATATTGTGTCGTGAACCGTCTGACCAGAGTGCCAAAGTTGTCAATCGACTCGGCAGGCAGCTGGGTATACCAGTTGAGTGCAGCCCCCTTGAGCGAGGTCGGAAAAACCCTACACAGAATAGCATCCTCATTAGTGTAAAGGTTTACCTGTGTAGTATACAGATCAATGTGCTCGTCCGGATCCGTCGTGCCGTCGTAACGGTCGATGTGGAGAGGCTTCCATCCGAAAGGGAGAGGTGTTTCCATGATGCCATCCATAAAAGGATGACGGCGGAAGGTCGCTTGATTTCCCGTGACGTGGGTAGGAGCATTGCTGACGTCATGGGCCGACCTGTTCGTCGGTGCGTGAGACTGATGTGTGGCAGGCCTGGGAGTCGGTGCCCTAACTGTTGTCGGTGGTTGAGAAATCGAGTGCCCCTCTTCCTCGTGTAGGTTACTCGGTTGAGGGGGTTGATCAAAGGGACGCCGAGGGAGCTGAGCATGAATAGGCTCATTCTCAGCGCGCAGCGCCGCTAGGTCAGCTTCATTAGCGGTACGCATCGCTGCTAGGTCAGTTTCGTGCTTGGCACGCATGCTTTGCAGATCGGCAGTGTGTTGCTATCGCATCTACTCGACCATGAGCGTGGCCGATAAGAGCTGTCTTGATCGGCCCCACGGTAGGCGCCAAATGTTCTTACCGGGGATCCGTCGTAGAGATGGTCCGCTGGGTAAGATCGGTGAGCCTCCTTCGCTGGTACATTGGTTGCTCCAAGATGGGGGTGGTACCTGCAAAAGAGACTCCGATGCTAAAGTTAGTGTTTGAGGGAGTATGAGTCTCATATAAGTAATGCACGTACCTTTGTATGGATTAGGGTTTTCTTGGGCCTTGGGCCTGAGATCAGTTATGATCTATTTAGGTAACGGACCTCGTCTTTGCCAGGTCTCCCAGCGCGTGTCCGAGGTGTGTATTCGAGGTCGTTCTGCGCTGTCATGCCGAGCTGGAGCTCGGCTTTACGGTACGGATAGTACAATATATATATATATATTCAAAATGATATTTTTTTAAAATATCATTAAATAAATATAAAATCATTAAAGTTTACTTTTTTTGAAAATGTTTTTTTTCATGTAAAAGAGAATAAAGGGAATATGTGATTTTTATTACATTATTTTTGATTAATCTCTATAAGTCATATAATTAAATGTTACTATTTTTCTATAAATTAAAAAACTTTAAAAAATAATATAAAAATTTGTTGAGATCATAGACATTTGATACTTTTAAATTATGTAATAATTTTCTCTCATTATAGACTTTATTTTTCTTCTCTCTTTTTTCCCCCGAGATTGTTGGCTTTTATTGTTATCCTTACAAACCAAATTCTCTAATCTCCACCCATCACACACAGAAAATGGAGAAGAAAAGGATAACAAGTAGAGCCAATTGTTTGGTGTTAGGATATCCAGATGAATTCCACATCAACCCCATGCTTCAATTCTCCAATTTTTTACTGTAATATTATTTTTTTTTAAATTATAGAAATGGACCCTGACACTTTATTTACCATAATAAAACGGAATTCAGAATTCGGGTCCTACGGACTGAATTCTGATGTGATGGAGCTCCCCCATTGTGCTTTCGTGGCTGCCGAAATTTGGTTTTCGGAGTACCGAATTCCGGGTAGTCCTGTTATTTTTTTTTTTATTAAATAGATTCATACTAAAATAATAATTTTAACTATTTTAAAAATTAAAAATAAATGTAATATTTAAATAAATTTATTTTATTATTAACTTATAATTTTTTTAATTAATAATTTTAATAAGTTAAATTTGTATTAAGTTAGAAATTCTAATAAGTTCTAATTATAATAAAATAAATATATAATAAGTTATTAACTTAGATATTTAATAAATTTAAGAATAAATGTAATATTTAAATGAAATTAGTTTATTGTTAACTTATAATTTTATTAATAAATAAATTTAATAAGTTAATTTTTTAAAAAGTTTGAATTTTAATAAGTTATAAATATAATAAATTAAATATATTATAAGTTATTAAAATAAGTTAGGAAGTACTAAAAATAATATTAATGTATTTAAAATGAAAAATACATTTAGTTAAAGCTCATTACAATAATAAAGATTAATGCTGGCGGGAACTAAATGCATGACCAATATTTGGACATGTCTTCCTAGTGTGACCAGGGGTGTGACAATATAAACAATATTTTACACGATTATGTTATTTTCTAATGTCCATCTCTGTTCTAATCCTGTTGGACTTAGGTCAACCCTTGAAAGTTCTCTTGAATTTCAGATTTGGCCACAAAGTTGGGTCAGTGTAAGTAGGCCAATAATCTTCGTGTCGGAGCTCTCCAAACTGTCCTTCGTATACTGCTTTGGTCATGCACTAGTAATTGCTTTGGTCGAGAGGTGGAGACCTAAAACTCACACCTTTCATTTTCCAATAAGGGAGTGCACCATAACCCTAGAGGATGTTGCACTTCAAATTGGCCTTAGAATTGATGGACTCCCTGTCATTGGTCCAACAATGTTTGATTGGGAGGAGATGTGTGATACTTGGAATCGTTCTAGTGAAGGGAGTGTCACTTGTCGGCTCTATGATCAAACTGAGGTGGCTTAGAGACAACATCTTGCCATTACTAGAACAACCAACAGAGGAACAACTTCACGCCCATGTTAGGGCATATCTATTAGGTTTGATTGGAGGTGTCTTGATGCTTGACAAAACAGGCAATAAAGTTCATCTAATGTATTTATCTTTACTAACTAACCTTAGAAGAACTAGAAGATATAGTTGGGGTAGTGCTTGTTTAGCCATGTTGCATAGGGAAATGTGTAGGGCCACGAAAGTTGGGAGTAAAATAATAGGAGGTTGTGCATCACTTTTAATGTCTTAGGCATGGTATCGCATGCCATATATTGTGCCGATTTCTAGTAATTCTCCAACATACTCGTTAGTGTGCAGATGGAGCAGGGGTAGAGTTCTAAACTTCCAGAACAAACATCATAACGATGTTGTGGGATACAAAACCATGTTTGAACACATTCAAGCTAATCAGGTATGTTGGCTTACAAACCTTAAACCCTAAACCGTTTATTTTAGTTTACATATTATCTTGATTAACTTTTTTTCATAAAGTTTTTATGGGCCCCATATCAACACTTGCAACCCGCAATGCCCATGGAAGCTTATAGAGATGTACACCTTTTTGGACTTCACGTACCGCCGTCCTTTGCTTTGCAATTGTTGAATAGCATCAAATAGATAGAGTCAAATTACAGTTTCGGTTCTTCCAAGAAGTCCCTTCTCCACCAAAACACCTCGTATAGGAGGCAAAAAGTATGGTTTCATCATTATAGATGACTATTCTAGATTCACATGGGTATATTTCCTAAGCCATAAACATGAGTCTTTTAAGGTCTTTGAAATATTCTGCAAACGTGTTCAAAATGAAAAAGGATTTTGTAAATCTGTCATAAGAAGTGATCATGGAACAAAATTTTAAAACTCTAATTTTAAAACATTTTGTGAAAAATAAGGTATCTTTCACAATTTCTCTTCACCGAGGACACCCGAACAAAATAGGGTAGTTGAAAAAAAGAATAGAACCTTGCAAGAAATGGCCAAAATACTTCTTTGTGAAAATGATTTACCTAAGCACTTCTAGGTCGAGATAGTGAACACAACAAAATATATTCAAAATAGAGTATTGATTAGACCATTCTTAAATAAGACTCCCTATGAACTATGGAGAGGAAGAAAACCCAACATTTAATATTATCATCCATTTGGATGTGAATGTTATATCCTAAATTCTAAAGATCAACTTGGAAAGTTTGATTCCAAGGTAAACAAGGGTTTTTTCCTTAGATATTCAGAATTAAAGGCATACAGAGTCTGCAACTCTAGAACCTATGTGGTTGAGGCATCCATATATGTTAAATTTAATGATGCCTTAATGACTGGTAGGAAACTATCAAATATAGAAGAATACTTTGCATATTTACAAATAGAAGAACAGATAAAAGAACCAGAGGTTGAAGATCAGACGATAAGTCAGACGAATAAGTTAGATGAAGCAATCAGACCTCAGAAAGACTAGATGTTCATAAATCATCGTGCACAAGATCTCATCCTTGGAGATAAAGTTGAAGGTGTAAAAACTATATCAACTCTAAAAAACAATGCATCATATGCTTTTGTTTCAGAAATTGAACCTAAAAGCATTAACGAAGCATTAAGTGACAATGATTGGATCATATCTATGGAAGAAGAGCTTCATTAGTTTGAGAGAAATAATGTTTGGACCCTTGTTCCCAAGCCAACACATCAAATTGTCATTGGAACTACATGTCTTTTCAAGAACAAGCTTGATGAGTAAGGAAAAAGTGGTAAGATATAAAGCTAGATTAGTAGCTCAGGACTATAATTAGTAATAAGGTATTGAATTTATTGAAACCTTTGTCCTAATTGCCAGACTTGAAGCTATTAGAATTATGTTAGCTTTTGCGATTCATAATAATATAAAACTTTATCAAATGGATGTAAAGAGTGTATTTTTAAATGAAATTATTGAAGAGCAGGTATATGTCAAACAACCTTCCGGTTTTGAAAATCTTGAGTTCAAAGAACATGTTTTCAAACTTAAAAAGGCTCTTTGTGGTCTGAAACAAATTCCTAGAGCTTGGTATGATAGATTAAGCAATTTTTTACTTGAAAATGACTTTAAGAGAGGCAAAGTTGACACAACTCTTTTTAGAAAAGAGTCTGGAACTAATTTTATTGTTGTTCAAATATATGTAGATGATATTATCTTTGGTGCAACTAACGAATCTCACTGTAAGGAGTTTTCAAAGCTAATATAGACTGAGTTTGAAATGAGCATGATAGGAGAACTAAAGTTCTTCTTAGGTATACAAATCAAGTAAACAGATGTCAGAATCTACATTCATAAGCAAAAATACATCAAGGAACTTTTCAAACGATTTAAGATGAATGAATGCAAGCCAATGCCCACAGCTATGCATCCATCTGTGGGCTTGACAAAAGACGAATCTGGAAAATTTGTAGATCAGAAAAACTACAGAGGCATGATTGAATTCCTACTCTACCTAACTATAAGTAGACTCAATATCATGTTCAATGTTTGTCTCTATGCTAGATTTCAATCTAATCTTATAGAGTCTCATCTAAAGTCTATAAAAAGGCATTTTAGATATTTGGTAGGTTCTAGTAACCTTAGTTTGTTTTATGAGAAACACAATAATTTCGTGTTAGCAAGATTTTGTGATGTAGACTATGCCACAAATAGAGTTGAAAGAAAGAACACTAGTGAAGGGTGTCACTTCTTGGGAAACTGTCTCATTTCTTGGGCAAGCAAGAATCATAACTCCATATCCCTTTCAATAACAAAGGCAAAATACACCTCAGTTGCTAGGTGTTGCTCATAATTACTATGGGTTAAGTATCAATTAGAATACTACTCGAGTCTTGAATCTAATATACTTGTATTTGGTGATAACACTAGTGTTATACATTTGTCCAAAAATAGTATTCAACACTTTAAGGCTAAGCATATTGAAAAAGATATCACTTCATTCGTGATTATGTTCAAAAAGGCTTTTTGACATGAAATTTATTGATACTAGTCATTAATGAGTTGATATCATTCGATCATCACTAATGACAAAATCACTTATTAACAACATAACAGTCATAAATAATTCAGTCAGATGTGAATATAGGATGCAATAGACATAGACTCTCTATTTGCATGCATGTGGTACCAATCTCAAGATATATGATTTTCCAATTTGTCAATTTGCATGCATATGATACATGTCACACAAACCTTTTCATATCATGAAATCACTATATATATACACATACTCAATGATTTGTGACTCAATGATTTGTGACTCAACGATTTGCCATGCTCACATTTTTTATCAATGATACATGCACTTTACAATATGCCCATTTTACCAACAGGAATCAAATATCTCATTCAAGTAATTTCTCAGACATACATGCTCATTTCACACTCCTTAACATTCGAATTACTCAACAACATCTTTAGCTCATGTACTTAAACAAATTTCATATATACTTAGCGCCCAACGGGAATCCATCTACGCCTAGTGCAGTTCATCTAGAGAGCACTTATAACTCTCGGGATGACTCATGCCCAATGAGATAACAGTAGGGACTCCCTTAGAGCCTAATGCTTGGTGAGCCTCAATCCACATCCAACATGAGTATCATAGAGATTCGCGACCTTGATAACGACTAGTGCATGCAAAATAAGGAGTGAACCTTGCTCTTAACATCCTAGTGCCCGACGACACACAAGTGACACTTGACACCATATCAAAAACACAAACTTGCAGAATCAAGATTTGCGAATAGCGAATCCAAAGCATGCAATCATCATTCCAATTGGTAAAAACACTTTAATTTAAGCATACAATGCATCAATAAGACATGAATTTCATACTAATACATGTTCCTATTAATTACTCACACAATAACCATTCTCAAGCATACTCTTAGATTCCCACAAAAACCTACAGACAACTCAATTCAAACTAAAAAGGGTTCAATTTATAAAATTAATCATATATAATCATAATTTACAACAATTCAAGAGTAATAAAATTACGTGGAAGACAATCAACAAGAATAGAAACAATTGGGATCTCCTCATTCATACAACATACAGAGGTTGGTAGTCAACCTTACTACCCATTAATTACCCCACGCCCTAGTGCAAGAATTCTCACTTCCCCTATTCTTTATTAGCAAACAACGAAGAATGTGGATATCCAAGATGATCTCCTTCTATCTCCTATCTCCTCTCCTCTTGGATTTTTAGAGCGTAAAAGAAAAGTGGGAGCTTGAATAGTAAATTGATGAGTCTCTCTCTTTAAATGTAAACCTAGCTCATCCTCCCTCTAACCCTTCCTCAATTACTTATTCATAACTCTAGTTACCTATTCCTTCCCTCACTTAATAATAATCACAATAATAAGTAATAATAAAAATAAAATATTATATTAAAATATTATTATCATATAATTTACTCAAAACAAATATATAAAATATAATTTCAACCATAAAATGCTATCTAACATCAACCCTTTAAATTTTATAATAAATATATATTATTAATCTAATTGTGAAAATGAAGGGTGTTACATCACTCGCTTGTGTGCATGGGGTGAAACTTGCACGACATAGTTGTCTCAACGTGCCACTGGTGTATTTTCTCTTAGTGTAAAGTGTTGTGATAGTTTGACCCGACATGAAATCCTAGGCTACTCAGCCTTTGAGCAACGATAAAGTGATTTTACTAACGCTACATGCATGTAGTTTTAGGAGAGTTTTGTCTATTGTATGACAATATCATATTTATTGTTTGTGAATGACAAAGTTGTTTGATATTGAGATGTGTGAAATAAACCTTATTGTATCTTGTGATTATAGTATGTGATTTAGTATGTGTTGACTATTGAGAGTTATAAATGTGATTAATTATGATAGTTCTTATTTTAATTGTGTAATTATTGTTTTGTTTGTGTGTGACTACTCGTTCATTTCCTACGTTAGTAGCTAGAGTGAGATCTTTCTCACCCCCCTTTCCCTTTTGTGGTTTTGTTTTGTTGTGATTGAACAAGTGAATTTAATTGTGGGGGATTTAAAATTTTTGTTGGGATTGCTCTAATAACGATGAAAACAAATAAATTATGGAAGAAACAATTTTATATAGAAACCCTTTTAATAAGAGCAAATTAATTAGACTATAAATTTCATTTTAATAAAATGAATTTGTGTAACTTATGAGAATTATTGTAAATGTGATTCGCAAATTATGCAGAATGAACTTTACTAATATTACATCGGGCGCCACTTGAGGTGGACAAGCACGAGGCAAAAAAGATCCTTCTATGACGATCATGTCTGGTATGGAGAGGTGCATGTTGAGTGAGAAAGTAGGCAAAAAATGCTCATTGTGAGACCCCCTTCCTTCTTTTCTCTCCCCGACTCTCTTTCACTCTCTTTTTCCCCATTTTACTTTTTCTCTAATCTTGGGTAGCTGTGGTGAATCTTAGGAGATGAGTAGTCGTGTTGGGTTTCTTGCTGAGCCGTGCAGAGCTTCCTCAAGCTTCTCCTTCTTCCCTTTTTCTTCTCTATTCAAGCTCGTCTTCTTCCTGGAGCTCGGATTCTCGCACCGAGGTAAGGGAAGCTAGGATTCATGCTGCCTATACGAAATTGAGTTTAGAACTCATTGATGGTTTGATGATGTAATGATTGTTGGCTGTTTTTGAGGAAAATGGGTTTTCGGGGTTTCGGGGTTTTGATGAAAAATTTGGAGTTTTTGATGATTGATGGATGCATGTTGAAAAAGCTGGTATTTTCAGGTTGTTTGATGAAAATGTGATGTTTTGGGCCGATTGCATGTGCTTGGGATGTTGATTTTTGCAGGTTTTGGGTGAAATTTTCGAAGTGGTGAGGGTTACTGTTTGAAGTTGCGCCGGTCGCAGTTCTTCGTTTCGGGCGTTATTTGAAATGGGGAATCCGTGGGTGAATCACGCTGGGCGTGGGGAGAAACACGCCGGGCGAAAAAGACCTCTGTAGGTCTCTGGGTGAGAATTGCGCCCGGCGTGATTTTAATGCGCCGGGCGTGAGTTTGCTTTTCAGAATTTGACTTTATAGTCTTCATGAAAGTTGTAGTCTTGGATGTTAGCTTTCCAATGGCTCTCGAATCACCCAAAAAGAAGGTCTAGAACTCTATATATGGCTATTTTAGTGAAGAGGGGTCAAGCTGCCAGCATTGCTTATAGCTGTTGCGGTTTTTATCGTTTTTAACAAGGTAGATGAAGGAATTAAGACCTGGTTTCTTCATGAGAGTTGTAGGAAATCTTCTTATCTTTCATATGAGATAAGGATGAGCATGGTAGGAGTAGTATAACTCCTGATACGCTATTTTATATGAGGGTTGCCATTTCACAGTTAGTGATTTGGTTAAGTTAAAAGTTGTTTTAGGTGCTTAGGTTGATTGGTGATTCTGGTGTGACGCCGGGCGTGACTTGGTCTCGCCGGGCGTAGAGACTCCTTGGGAGTCTCTGCCAGAGGTGGCGCCAGGCGCAATTTATATTGCGCCGGGCGTGAGACCCTGGGAAGGTCTCTGCTTACCTTGCGCCGAGCGCGGGTTTGCACGTCGGGCTTATGAGACCTTGTGAGGTCTCTGCCTTCTATCATGCCGGGTGCAATAGGAATTGCGCCGGGCGCGATGATCCCTGGTGCTCTCTGGTTGTGCTACGCCGGGCGCGACCATGAGTGCACCGGGCGCGGATGAGATGATGATTTATGTGCTAAAATTTGCTGACAAACGTAGATATATGCTGAACTGAGCTGAAATTGATGAATATGCCGTGTTGTTAGATGTTATTGTTGATTAAGGATGTTTAGGCTGTGTTGTGAGCTGTGCTTAGATGTTAAGCTGAGCTGTGCTGTAAGCTGTTTAGCCGTGCTGTAAGATGATATTGTTATAAGATGTGCTGTGCTGGATGCTGATATTGTTGTGTTGTGCTGAGATGTATGCTGTTATAGTCGTTATGTCGGTGTTGTTATTAGCCACTATTGTGGTGATGTTATAGCCGCTATGTCTGTGCTATTATTAGCCACTATTGTGGTGCTGCTGTAGCCGCTATGTCGGTGCTGTTATTAGCCACTATTGTGGTGCTGTTATAGCCATTATGTCGGTGTTGTTATTAGCCACTATTGTGATGTTGCTGTAGTCGCTATGTCGGTGCTGTTATTAGCCACTATTGTGGTACTATAGCCACTATGTCGGTGCTGTTATTAGCCACTATTGTGGTGCTGCTGTAATCGCTATGTCAGTGTTGTTATTAGCCACTATTGTGGTACTATAGTCGCTATGTCGGTGTTGTTATTAGCCACTATTGTGGTCCTGCTATAGCCGCTATGTCGGTGTTGTTATTAGCCACTATTGTGGTGCTATAGCCGCTATGTCGGTGCTGTTATTAGCCACTATTGTGGTGCTGTTATAGCCGCTATGTCGGTGGTGTTATTAGCCACTATTGTGGTGCTGTTATAGCTGCTATGTCAGTGTTGTTATTGCTGAATGCTGTGATATTTTAAGCTGATGTTGTTAAGCTGACTGATGTACTGATAGTTGTAGTTGTTTATCATTCATATTTCACATATGTATGTTGATTCTTTTCACTAGCTTACCCTTTGTTGTTTCCATGTGGTTTGGACTGTGATGATCATACTATGTATGGGAGTAGGGCAGGGTTAGGCTGGTGTTTGCTGAGGAGAGTCTGCAACTGGCAGATGGCGTTTGTTTTTGTTGATGTATTTAGCTACTTAGTTAGCATTTGCTAGATGTATTTTGTACACTCTGATTCTAGACGGATTTGGACCTTGTATATATATATATTCTAGATCCTATATGTATATACTTGTTCGTTTTTGTGTAGTATTCTGGTGTGCTATGTTGTGTGTATTGACCAGGTGGGTCGTTACACTCATGACATCGTTGATGTAGGACATGAGCTTCATCATGTTGGATGCAAGAGCTCTAAGGGCTCTCTGTGAAATTCATCGGACGTGGGAAGAGTCATGTTGAGCGTGATCCTTTCAAAGGCTTGCAACCTCGATCACATCAGGTGTAGGGCACATTACACCAAGCATTGTTCTGTGCCTACAATTGAGATGTGTATAATTATGTAATTAATGAAATGAGACTTGATTAATAGGTTATATGAACTAATGATAGAGATAAGAATTATATGTATTGTATTGGAAATTGAAAATGTAATGTGTGTCTATGAAATTGTGAGGTATGTGATATGTGATAAGTGTAAGAGATTATGTAAATAAGCCTAAGTATAACTTATTAGTGATGTGAATTGTTAAATGTGAAATCATGTGAATGTGAATTTTTTAACCATGTATAGAGTTTGTATGACATGCAACATTTTCATAATGTGTTTTTATGATCGGTATGATGTGAAATACATTGTTAGGGAAGATCCCCTTTCTGTAAAAGCTTAGGGTAAAACTTGTCCAACATAGCTACCCCAACCACTACTAGTGTATTTGCTCCTAGTGTAAAATGTTATTATGGCCTGACTTGACATGAACTCCTAGGCTACTCAATCTTGGACAGGAATAAAGTGTTTTACTAGTGTCACATGCATGTAGTTATGAGAGTTTTGTCCTTGCATGAACTTAACATAGATATTGTGTTTAAATTGTGAAATTGATATATAATGAGATGTCATGTGATATAATGTGAATGCTATATGTTATAAATGAAATAATTAATGTTGAAATCACATATATGATATACATATATATATATATATATATAATGTTATTGTGAGAGACTATCCAGTCATTTCCTACATCGATAGCCAAAGTAAGATGTTTCTCACTCCCCTTTTCTTTGGTGTGTTGTCTTGATGTGTTTATGTTGGTAAATTTAATTAAGGAGGAGTTTAAGCTTTATGTTGGGTTCACTCTGATAGAATGTGACATCGTGACTTTAGTTAGGGACTTTCTTTCTTTATCTTTGCATTAGAAATTTAGTTTCTTTTTCATATATTTCCGTTTCAATTAGTATTCTTTGTAATTGTTTTCAGTTTTAGTCATGATATTTTGGAGAATTGTAATGTGATACTTCTACTCTTAGCTTTTTGTTTAGTTAATGAAGTACTTTTCAGACCGTTATTTTTATATATTATTAAGTTTATGTATGAGGGATAGAGGGTGTTACATTATATCATATCACTCAAACATGAGTAAATATTAAAATTTAACAATTAATAAATTTTAATTTGATTGAAAAACCAAAGTTTCATATTTTTAAAATTAGGAGACTAAATATCTCTATTTTAAAATAAAGAAACCAAAATTATGGATAAACAAAAATAGAGAGACCAAAAATGTAATTTAACTAAATAAAAAATATTTAAATCTTGCACGTAAGTCACTATCCAGGACAAAAAAGGTATCAAAATTGAATACATCCTCCATCTTATAATAAGTGTTGAATTAAAAAAGTAATCTCAAAATAAGTAACATGTTAACTTTCCAATATAATATCAATTACTTATTTTCATCTATACCCCTATAATAATATTCTTTTGATAGAAATTATTGTTTTACATTGTTTATAATAAAAATATTAATTATAAGGTTAACTTTAAAAAAAAAAATTTCATATATTTATTATTTTTTCTTAATTTATGTAAAATAAATTAGAATGACACATATTATGAAATAAAGAAAATTCCAAATACTAATACTTCAACCAAACTCATATATAAAAAAAAATATCTAAATTTACATATATTAAGAAAATTAGTTAAATTCATTTAATTTTATTGATTTCATATAAAAATTGAACTTTATTTCTTATATTATCCTTAATAATATTTATTGAAAATAATAATTATATTTAATTTAATAAATATTTTTAAAATGATAATATTAAATAAGATAAGTTAGGTAAATTTTACTTATATTTAAATTTAATTATTTTTGATATTTTTGTACTTTTATATGTGAATACAGAGAATACCTATCATAGCATGAAAAGGTAGTTGATCATTTGTTATAGGTCCAAACAAAAGGAAAACACCAAACACATGATATTCTCAATTTTAGATGCAAAGTATATAGCCTAAAAAAATTACAAATAAATTTAGATTAAAAAAATAACCCGAAAGGATTTAGTGCATGTTTGAATTCGTGTCACTAATCCATATTTTGACAAATTTGACGAAGAAGTGATTATTTCTTATTTTCACGTTTTTTACCAGAATCGAGTCCACTAAACATGAATCCAAACACACATAATGTACTAATGCATGATTTCAGTATCCAATGCTTTTTGTGCGGACCCCCTCGACAAATCACATAAATTGACTTTTAACCACTCAAATTCATTACTACTGCCATTGCTTCTTCAGCTTATCTTAAGGTGGAGCCCAAAAGCACAAATTTTGTTCGCTTTTATAAAAGGAAAAAAATTAAAAAGTAATTTCACGTTCTATATTTATTTAAAGAAATTTAAAAATTATTTCGTATTTAATTTTAAAATTTTAAGATTTTAGATTTTAACCGTATATAAAAATAATTAATTTTTAATATTATTTTCTATTATTTAAAAAGTTAAGAATAAAATAATTTAAGAATAAAATAATTAATTTTTAATATTATTTTCTATTATTTAATTTTGACTAATCTTATACTATTTTTATTATCTTAAGATCAAATATAATATATATATATATATGTTTTTACGGGGATCCGTCGTAGAGATGGTCCGCTGGGTAAGATCGGTGAGCCTCCTTCGCTGGTATGTTGGTTGCTCCAAGATAGGGGTGGTACCTGCAAAAGAGACTCCGATGCTAAAGTTAGTGTTTGAGGGAGTATGAGTCTCATATAAGTAATGCACGTACCTTTGTATGGATTAGGGTTTTCTTGGGTCTTGGGCCTGAGATCAGTTATGATCTATTTAGGTAACGGACCTCGTCTTAGCCGAGGTCTCCCAGCGCGTGTCCGAGGTGCGTATCCGAGGTCGTTCTGCGCTGTGATGTCGAGCTGGAGTTCGGCTTTACGGTACAGATAGTATACTAGCCCCCGAGCTCTGAAGACCGTGGGCCAAGGAGTTAATGCCGAGCTTGGAGGGGAGCCGTGACTCTTCGCGTACGCTTCCTTGCTATACTGCCATGTGTCGAAACTGTCACCTCGTTCCCATAACACGTGGGCGGCGTGTTAATGGGAAGTGATGGTTACGCAATGATGACTTGTGCTCGTCATAATGGGGCTCATTAAATGTGTCGTCAGTTGTGTTCCCTGGCCGACACTTGTCCTGATCGTTTTGAATTTTGGAGGTTTCTTTTCTCTCTCTCGCGCCTCTTCCCCTTTCACTTTACTCTTTTCCTTTGTCTTTTTCCTGACACCTCTTCGTTTCTCTGCTCCGTTCCCCGTCTTCGCCTTTCTTGGTTCCGTTCCCCTCCGTCGCCATTTCCCGCAACTCAGTTCTTCTTCTTCCTTATTGTTCTTTCATTTGTCAAAGGAGTACCAGGTACTTCGATTTCCTTACTTTCTCCTTTTTCTCAAATCTTTTGATTTTCTTGATGGCTGGCAATGATGGTGCCGCTCCTTCTGCGCCTGCCAGGGGCAAGGGCAAGGCGCGCAGCAAGGCGGTGGCTACCGAGACGGTCGCCGCCGAAAAGAAAAAGGCGGAGAACCAGCCTAAGGAGCCCATCCCCGGCATTCCTGGCTACGATTGGGTCAGGAGTGACGTGGGGGAGTTCCAGAGTGTGTTCAAGTCTTTCATGGAGATCAACGCAATTCGAAAGTCGCATAGGATCTGTGACTCTTCCGTCTCCAAGTTCATCCGGCTCGAGCCTTGTTGGCCCGATGAGCGTGTCTATATGGGGGGTCCTTCTAACCCTCCTTTCTTTTATGTATACCAGTGTTTCTTTAGGGATTTAGGTGTCTGTCTTCCTTTCACTCAATTTGAGTGTGACTTTTTGAATTTCATTAACTCGGCTGCTTGCCAGTTGCACCCCAATAGCTGGGTTTTTTGAGGGCTTTCCAAGTCCTGTGTTCGGCCTTGGGGATTGGGGTGTCTCTGCCCGTTTTTCTCCATTTTTACCAGTTAAAAATGAGTGTTCCTTCTTATGGCTTGATGTCCCTGAATGGGAGTAAGGCTGGGGGTCTTTTTTCCCTTTACTCCCAGTCGTATAAAAATTTTAAACAAGAGTTCTTCCGGGTGGCGCTTGTGGATGTCAACCCTTTAGAGGATGGGGCATTCTATTTCGGTGGGTTGCCGAAGTTCCCCTTCTACTGGCAGCCGGTCCCGGCTAGGTTTCAAGGAGTGGGGGAGTTGCAATTGTTGGCCTCGGATGCCACCGCCGTTGCAAACCTTGAAGCGCTCCCTCGTCCGCTGGATTGCAAGCTTGTCCTATCACTTGCCAACTCGGCGTACAAGGAGAGGGGCTTAGAGAGTGAGTATCTCGTCTTTCTTTTTAGGGTTTGTAGGAGTTTCTGTTACTGATGTATCTGATTTCTTGTGTTCACAGGCATAATGGGTAGGAACAAGTGGCGTGAGTTGGAGCACCGGTACAACGTCGTCGAGATTGAAGTCCTAGAGCCTCAAGAGGAGGATGTGGCCCCCCTGAAGACGCACAGGAAAAAAAAGAGGGGAGAGAAGGAGGTCGAGGGGACCTCTGCCCCCTGGGAGGTGAGGAGGTGACTTCCAAGGTCGCTGACGCGGTCGACCTCACGGGGAGTCCGCCGCCGGAGGGGGCTCCCCAAGTGGCCTCCGAGGAGGTTGCTCCGGCTGCCGAACAGGTCATCCAGGCCACCGAGGTTGGTGCTATGCTTTGTGGCTTTTCTTTTATATTTGCACTTCTTGGTTTTCTGACTTAAGAACGTCTTTTGCAGGCTAGGGACGCTGCCGAGGTCCTAGTGGCCCCGAGCTCAGAGGTACCCGGGGTGGGTGTCCCCGTTGCCGAGCAAGGGACGTCGGCTGCTGCTGAAGCTCGTGGCAAGGGGCTGATGGAAGAGCACGGGCTAAAGGCCCAACCACTAGAGCTATGGCCAGGAGACTACTTGAAGACTTGTCAGCTTCAGAGCTTAGTGGGCCCAATGAGCTTGGTGGGCCTAGGGTGCTTCTCACTTGGACCTTACTTGAATAAACACCATGTTTTGAAGTGAGCAATCCATTGCTTCTTAAGCTTGGATACTTCCCTCCAAGGCTTAGGCCTCTTTCCATCCGAGATTCATCTTCATTCAAGTGTTCTTGAGCTTCGGATTCAATCTCCTTTGAAGAAGATCCGTGCCTAGGAGAAGCTAAGGAGAAGAACTACATTCACTCCTCCTACCTTCTCCATCAGGGGCCGAGCTCCGAGGTCCCAACATCTACTCCCGCAACCTCGGCGCCGCCATCAGGCTCGTCGAAGGAGCATCCCAGAAGCCAGTATCTCGCCCATCGCTTAGGGAAGGATCGTTCTCGGGTGCGGCTGGATCATGTTAGCTCTTCGGAGGACATAAATTCTCTGTGGAGTGCAGGGGTGACCTCGGAGAAGTTATTCTCCAAGGAGTCACTGAGTTCGGCCGATCAAGCCATGATCGAGATGGCCAGGCCAATGGAAGGCCTTGATTCTGCTGAGGTTTTTCTACAGAGGGCAATGGCCATTGTGGACCATTGGAAGCACAAGTGGGCCAAGCAGCAGAAAGACCTTGAGAAGATGAGGGGCCGAGTCCAACCGCTGGAGGAGGAGAACAAGGCTCTGGGGGCCGCCCTTGGCGAGGCCAAAAGGCAGAATGAGGCTGAGCTTCGAGCTACAAGGGGAGATCTCGCAAGGGTTCAAAAGTCTCTAGAGATCGCCTTGCGGTCTAATGAGACTTATGCTTCCCAAGTGGGTGAATTGTAGGAGCTCGCCACCTCTTCCCGGGGTCGAGTGCGTTCCTTAGAAGATGAGGTGACGTCTCTGAAGGCTGATTTGGTGGCGGCGGCCGAGAAGCGTCTTTGTGACGAGGTGCTTCTTGGTGGGAAAGAAGAGGAGGTTGTCGCCTTGAGGGTGGACCTTGTGAAGATGGTAGCGGAGAGGTCCAAGTTAGAGAAGAAGCTCGTTGACACTGAGCGAGCCGTCTTGTTTGAGCATAAGAGGGGATTTCTGAAGGCAGCTCGCCAGGCGAGGTTGCTTGCTCCCGGGATCGACTTCTCGGCAATGCATGTGGAGATGGAGGTGCGCTTCGGGAAGTTGGTAAGAGAAGATGACCTTCAGGACAGCTCGAGCGACAAAGCCTCTGCCTAGGCCATCCTTGTAATAGTTTTGTTTATTTTGGTCTTGTATATATTGTTTTCTTTGAGCTTTCCATAGTTCTTCTGTTTTTGAACTTGTGTGTTTTGCGCTTGTGTGTTTTGCGCTTTTCCGGGGCTCAAACTTGGTCTGATGTGAATAATTTGTCCCGAGGTTCGAACTCGACCTTTAGCTTAGAATGAAATAAATCGTACCAAGGTTCAGACTCGACCTCGGCGTAGAGCAGAATAAATTGTATCAAGGTTCGAACTCGACCTTGGCTTTAGAGTGAAATAGATCATGCCAAGGTTCGAACTCGACCTCGGCTTTATAGTGAAATAAGTCGCGCCAAGGTTCGAACTCGACCTCGGCGTAAAGTAGAATAAATTGTACCGAGGTTCGAACTCGACCTCGGTTTTATAGTGAAATAAGTCGTGCTAAGGTTCGAACTCGATCTCGATTTTACGTAAGGTAACTCAGACTAAGGTTCGAACTCGACCTCGATTTAAGAGTAATATGGGTTATATCAAGGTTCGAACTCGACCTTGGGTTTAAGCAAAACGTATTAAGGTTTGAACTCGACCTTGTTTAAGAGCAAGATACGTCGGCGTAAACGTATTGTGCTACGGTTCGGATTCGACCTCGGATCCAGCATAAACCATCTTATGGTAAAATAATGTAAAATTAAGAAAATATGAATGGAAAGGAATGAGTTATTTTATTGATTGTATATGTGTGCCTCATTAAAAACCCTCTCAGCCAAAACCCATTTTTCTATTTTTTGGGACAAAAAGCTGAGGCAGGAAAAGAGTGCACAGCTCATTCTTACAAGTTCAGCTAAAATAGAATTTAAGATGTGTGGCGTTCCAAGTCCGCGGAATGACTTTGTCGCTGAGTTCTTCTAGCCTGTATGCCCCATTTTCTAAGTCTTCTACAACTCGGAATGGGCCACCCCAGTTGGGTGCAAGCTTTCCGTCTGATGCGTCTTTCCGTGCTTCACCTAACAGTCGCCAAACGAAGTCTCCAACTCGGAAAGAGCGAGGTCGTACTCGCGTATTGTATCTTCTGGAAGCTCGAAGTTTGCAGGCTTCTTCATGAATCTGAGCTTCGTCTCTAAGCTCGTCAATGAAGTCGAGGTCGGCTGCTAACTCTTGAGCGTTCTGCTCCTCGTTGAAGACCTGGCGTCGGTGAGATGTTTCTCCGATTTCCACTGGGATCATTGTGTCAGCTCCGTAGGTCAGCCTGTAGGGCGTTTCTTGCGTTGTTGACTAGGGGGTGCAATGGTATGCCCACAGGATGCTAGGGAGTTCGTCGGCCCATTGTCCTTTAGCGTTCCCTAGCCGCTTCTTAAGTTCTCGGAGGATGACCTTGTTGGCGGCTTCGGCCTGGCCATTGGTCTGGGGGTGTTCCACCGAGGTTGGAAGGTGTTTGATACCGAGCTCTCGGAGGAAGTACTCAAAGCTTTATGCGATGAACTGCTTGCCATTATCGGTGACGAGGGAATGAGGGATGCCGAATCTGCATATGATGTTTTTTCAAGTGAATTTTTGGACATTGTCGGTGGTGATCTTGGCGAGTGGGCATGCCTCGATCCACTTGGTGAAATAATCAACTGCCACCAGGAGAAATTTGAGTTGACCTTTCGTAGGGGGAAACGGTCCCAGGATGTCCATTCCCCACTAGGCGAACGACCACGGAGACATCATCTGGTGGAGGGCTTCGGGCGACTGCCGATGTGTGTTGCCAAACTGTTGTCATTCTTTACATTTTTGCACGTAGGCTTGGCAGTCCGATTTCAAGGTGGGCCAGTAGTATCCAGCTCGGAGTACCCTGGTCGCCATCGAGCGCGCTCCAGAATGCATGCCACATATGCCTCGGTGGATTTCTTCAATGACATAAGCGGCTTGAGGTATGGTCAAGCACTTGAGTAGAGGGGTGGAGATGCCGCGCTTGAACAATTCGTCTCCGAAAATTACAAATTTAGCCGCTTTTACCCTCGTCTTCCGAGCTTCATCTTTATCCTCGGGCAAGGTTCCTGACTTCAAGTAGTTCCAAATACCTGTCATCCACCCTAGTTCTTCGCTGTTGCTGGCGTTGACGATCTTATCGTCCAAGCTGGGCGAATGCAAGGTTTCTTGGATAATGGTCCAATGTTGTCCAGGGCGCTTGGTACTGGCGAGCTTTGATAGGAGGTCGGCTCTGGTATTTTGTTCTCGCGGTACATGTTGTATAGTGAACTCGTCGAAGGACGAGATCTGGTGTGATGCAGCGTGGAAGTACCGCTGTAGAAGAACATCCTTAGCCTGGTACGTCCTGCTGAGCTGTTCCACCATGAGTTTTGAGTCGCTGTTGCAACTCACTCTTTGTGCCCCGAGGTCGCGAGCTAGCCTCAGTCCTGCGAGAAGCGCCTCATATTCCGCTTGGTTGTTGGTCACTTTGAAGCTGAACTTGAGGGATTTCTCCAAAGTGACTTGATTTGGTCCTTCCAAGATGATACATGCACCACCACCTTTAGAGTTGGAAGACCCATCAACATGCAAGGTCCATACCTGTGGTTCATCGGCCGAGGTCGAGTTCAGTTCAGCTACGAAGTCGGCCAAGCATTGAGCTTTCAGAGCTCCGTGGCTCTCGTACTGGATGCCGAACTCAGATAACTCGACTGACCATGCTATCATCCGCCCTGCGAGCTCTCGCTTTCTCAGGATTTGCTTGATTGGGTAGTCAATTTTGACTATTACCTGGTGACTCTGAAAGTAAGGCCAAAGACGCCGAGCTGCGGTGATGAGCGCTAGCGCAAGCTTTTCAATCGTCTGGTATCGTTTCTCGGCGTCTTGGAGGACTCGGCTGATGAAGTAGACCGGTGTCTTCATTTTTTGGTGCTCTTGTACGATAATCGCGCTGATCGCGCCTTCTGCTACTGCCAGATATAATAGGAGGTTGGCCTGGTGGTCCGGTCTCTAAAGGATTAGCGGGGTTGTGAGGAAGGTTTTGAAGCTTCGGAAAGCTTCCTCACACTGTTTCGTCCATTCGATGTTTTTTGGCTTCCGTAACAGGATGAAGATTGGCCCTTCCTTCTTCGCCAACCTGGGGATAAATCGGGAGAGGGAGACCAACCTTGTTGCGAGACGTTAGACTTCTTTCACAGTCTGGGGGCTTTGCATCTGAATGATGGCTTTGCATTTCTCCAGGTTGGCTTCAATCCCCCTGCTGGTGATCATGAAGCCAAGGAACTTACCCCCCTGGACGCCGAAGACGCACTTCTCTGGGTTGAGAGGCATGTTGTGCTTCCTGATCTGGCTGAACATCTCAGCCAGGTCGGTAGCATGAGCTTCGAATGAGGTGGTCTTGACCACCATGTCATTGACGTAGACCTCCATGTTTCGCCCGATCTGGTGATGGAAAACCTTTTCCATCAGCCGCTGGTAAGTGGCCCCTGCGTTTTTGAGGCCGAAGCGCATCACTCTGTAGCAGTAATTGGCGTGGTCGGTGATGAACGATGTATGTACCTCGTCTGGCGGGTACATCATGATCTGGTTGTACCCAGAGTAAGCATCAAGGAAACTGAGAAGGGCGTGCCTGGATGCTCCGTCAACCAGCCTGTCGATGCTCGGCAAGGGATACGAGTCCTTGGGGCATGTTTTGTTTAGGTCGGTGTAGTCGACGCACATGCGCCACTTCCCCGAGCTCTTATTTACTAGAACCACATTTGCCAGCCATGTGGTGTACCTGACCTCACCGATGAAGCCAGCGTTTAGCAACTTTTGCGTCTTGGTGGTGATGGCCTCCCACCTTTCACCACCAACCTTCCGCTTCCTCTAAGCGACGGGCTTCACCTCCTTGTGAATTGCTAACCTGTGACAAATGAAGTTAGCGTCTATACCTCGCATGTCGGCACTGGATCATGCAAAGAGGTCGGCGTTCTTGAGGATTTCAGCTTCGAGCTGTTACCGTAACTCCGAGCTTAACTGCCTGCTAATTTTCGTGCACTGCCCAGGTAGTTTCCCGATCTGGAGGTCATCGAGCTCGTCGATGAGACTCGGTCGTTCATCATGGGAGTCGGACCTCGGGTCGAGGTCAGTGATATCCACGTGGGTGATGTGAGCCACTATGGGGGGATCACCCCGGCAACGCTCGTCAGGCAAGGATACTTTTAGGCTTTCGGCGTAGCACTGCTGGGCTATTTTCTAATTTGCTTTGACGGAGATAATCTTGTCGTCGCTCCCTGGGAGTTTCATGGTGAGGTGCGGGGTGGACACCACTGCTCCGAGTTGGTTTAACGTCGGCCTCCCAATGATTATGTTGTAGGAGGTGTTGGCTTCCACGAGGAGGTATCGGACCATGATTCTCCTTGTGGAGGGAGAGGTTCCGAAGGTTGTTAGCAGGTCCACGTACCCTCGAGTGTGTACTCGCTCTCCTGCAAATCCAACTAGTGGCTCCGTGTGAGGTTGGATAAGGGAGTGAGGGATATCTAACCTGAGGAATGTCGGCCAATAGAGAACGTCCGCTGAGCTTCCTTGGTCAATCAGCGTCTTGTGGACCTCCCAGTTAGCGACCTCTACGACGATAACCATTGGGTCATCCTGGTTGGGGCAGACGCCAGCATAGTCATCGTCGGTGAAGGTGATCGGCGGTGAGCTTTGGTGCGAGGCCGAGGTAGTGGAGTGGACACTGCTGATACTGCGCAGGTGTCTTTTTCGGGCCGAGTTGCTGGAGCCTCCCCTGCAAAGCCACCTGCAATTGTGTTGATTACTCCCCGTAGGGAGGCTGACCCTGTTTCCTGGCTTACCTCGGCTTGCACTGCTCCACCGGCATTTTGCTGAGAGCCAGAGGGTTGGTCCGTGCGAGCTCCCGAACCACGACCTCTACCTCGTCCTCGTCCACCGTAGCCTCCTCTGTGACCCTGCTGTCGTTGGACATATTAGGTGAGGTGACCTGCCTGGATGAGTTCTTCGATACGGTCTCGGAGTGTGCGACACTCTTCAGTGGTGTGACTGTGGTTTCTGTGGTATCGGCAGTGCTTGGACTTGTCTGCACTATTGGAAGTGTGACCTGGTGGTGGCAGGGTGAGCAGGTTGCTATTACTGGCCTCCTCTAGGATGTGTACTCAGGGCATATTTAAAGGGGTGTAGAAGTCGTATCTCCCCCCTTTATTTACCCTAGCAGTCTTCTTGAACTGACTATCGTTGTTGACTTTCACCTTGTCCTTGTGACCATTGTCAGGCTTCGCTTGCGATTTTTCGCGAACCTGGTCGCGAAAAGCAGAGTGTTCCTCCATCTGTATGTACCCAGCAGCACGGGCACGGAGCTCGTCCATGTCGCGAGGAGCTTAACAACATAGGCTGTCAACGAACGGTCCAGGCTTGAGTGCCATGAGCATGGCGTGTAAGGCGATCTCGGGATTCAAATTTCAGATTTTCACCGAGATGCCAGCGAAGCGTTCCATGAACGTCTGTAGTGGTTCATCGTCGCTCTGTCTGAGACTGGCCAGGGCAGCTGACGTGATGTGATGAGGTTGGCTCGTTGCATATTGTGTCGTGAACCGTCTGACCAGAGTGCCAAAGTTGTCAATCGACTCGGCAGGCAGCTGGGTATACCAGTTGAGTGCAGCCCCCTTGAGCGAGGTCGGAAAAACCCTACACAGAATAGCATCCTCATTAGTGTAAAGGTTTACCTGTGTAGTATACAGATCAATGTGCTCGTCCGGATCCGTCGTGCCGTCGTAACGGTCGATGTGGAGAGGCTTCCATCCGAAAGGGAGAGGTGTTTCCATGATGCCATCCATAAAAGGATGACGGCGGAAGGTCGCTTGATTTCCCGTGACGTGGGTAGGAGCATTGCTGACGTCATGGGCCGACCTGTTCGTCGGTGCGTGAGACTGATGTGTGGCAGGCCTGGGAGTCGGTGCCCTAACTGTTGTCGGTGGTTGAGAAATCGAGTGCCCCTCTTCCTCGTGTAGGTTACTCGGTTGAGGGGGTTGATCAAAGGGACGCCGAGGGAGCTGAGCATGAATAGGCTCATTCTCAGCGCGCAGCGCCGCTAGGTCAGCTTCATTAGCGGTACGCATCGCTGCTAGGTCAGTTTCGTGCTTGGCACGCATGCTTTGCAGATCGGCAGTGTGTTGCTATCGCATCTACTCGACCATGAGCGTGGCCGATAAGAGCTGTCTTGATCGGCCCCACGGTAGGCGCCAAATGTTCTTACCGGGGATCCGTCGTAGAGATGGTCCGCTGGGTAAGATCGGTGAGCCTCCTTCGCTGGTACATTGGTTGCTCCAAGATGGGGGTGGTACCTGCAAAAGAGACTCCGATGCTAAAGTTAGTGTTTGAGGGAGTATGAGTCTCATATAAGTAATGCACGTACCTTTGTATGGATTAGGGTTTTCTTGGGCCTTGGGCCTGAGATCAGTTATGATCTATTTAGGTAACGGACCTCGTCTTTGCCAGGTCTCCCAGCGCGTGTCCGAGGTGTGTATTCGAGGTCGTTCTGCGCTGTCATGCCGAGCTGGAGCTCGGCTTTACGGTACGGATAGTACAATATATATATATATATTCAAAATGATATTTTTTTAAAATATCATTAAATAAATATAAAATCATTAAAGTTTACTTTTTTTGAAAATGTTTTTTTTCATGTAAAAGAGAATAAAGGGAATATGTGATTTTTATTACATTATTTTTGATTAATCTCTATAAGTCATATAATTAAATGTTACTATTTTTCTATAAATTAAAAAACTTTAAAAAATAATATAAAAATTTGTTGAGATCATAGACATTTGATACTTTTAAATTATGTAATAATTTTCTCTCATTATAGACTTTATTTTTCTTCTCTCTTTTTTCCCCCGAGATTGTTGGCTTTTATTGTTATCCTTACAAACCAAATTCTCTAATCTCCACCCATCACACACAGAAAATGGAGAAGAAAAGGATAACAAGTAGAGCCAATTGTTTGGTGTTAGGATATCCAGATGAATTCCACATCAACCCCATGCTTCAATTCTCCAATTTTTTACTGTAATATTATTTTTTTTTAAATTATAGAAATGGACCCTGACACTTTATTTACCATAATAAAACGGAATTCAGAATTCGGGTCCTACGGACTGAATTCTGATGTGATGGAGCTCCCCCATTGTGCTTTCGTGGCTGCCGAAATTTGGTTTTCGGAGTACCGAATTCCGGGTAGTCCTGTTATTTTTTTTTTTATTAAATAGATTCATACTAAAATAATAATTTTAACTATTTTAAAAATTAAAAATAAATGTAATATTTAAATAAATTTATTTTATTATTAACTTATAATTTTTTTAATTAATAATTTTAATAAGTTAAATTTGTATTAAGTTAGAAATTCTAATAAGTTCTAATTATAATAAAATAAATATATAATAAGTTATTAACTTAGATATTTAATAAATTTAAGAATAAATGTAATATTTAAATGAAATTAGTTTATTGTTAACTTATAATTTTATTAATAAATAAATTTAATAAGTTAATTTTTTAAAAAGTTTGAATTTTAATAAGTTATAAATATAATAAATTAAATATATTATAAGTTATTAAAATAAGTTAGGAAGTACTAAAAATAATATTAATGTATTTAAAATGAAAAATACATTTAGTTAAAGCTCATTACAATAATAAAGATTAATGCTGGCGGGAACTAAATGCATGACCAATATTTGGACATGTCTTCCTAGTGTGACCAGGGGTGTGACAATATAAACAATATTTTACACGATTATGTTATTTTCTAATGTCCATCTCTGTTCTAATCCTGTTGGACTTAGGTCAACCCTTGAAAGTTCTCTTGAATTTCAGATTTGGCCACAAAGTTGGGTCAGTGTAAGTAGGCCAATAATCTTCGTGTCGGAGCTCTCCAAACTGTCCTTCGTATACTGCTTTGGTCATGCACTAGTAATTGCTTTGGTCGAGAGGTGGAGACCTAAAACTCACACCTTTCATTTTCCAATAAGGGAGTGCACCATAACCCTAGAGGATGTTGCACTTCAAATTGGCCTTAGAATTGATGGACTCCCTGTCATTGGTCCAACAATGTTTGATTGGGAGGAGATGTGTGATACTTGGAATCGTTCTAGTGAAGGGAGTGTCACTTGTCGGCTCTATGATCAAACTGAGGTGGCTTAGAGACAACATCTTGCCATTACTAGAACAACCAACAGAGGAACAACTTCACGCCCATGTTAGGGCATATCTATTAGGTTTGATTGGAGGTGTCTTGATGCTTGACAAAACAGGCAATAAAGTTCATCTAATGTATTTATCTTTACTAACTAACCTTAGAAGAACTAGAAGATATAGTTGGGGTAGTGCTTGTTTAGCCATGTTGCATAGGGAAATGTGTAGGGCCACGAAAGTTGGGAGTAAAATAATAGGAGGTTGTGCATCACTTTTAATGTCTTAGGCATGGTATCGCATGCCATATATTGTGCCGATTTCTAGTAATTCTCCAACATACTCGTTAGTGTGCAGATGGAGCAGGGGTAGAGTTCTAAACTTCCAGAACAAACATCATAACGATGTTGTGGGATACAAAACCATGTTTGAACACATTCAAGCTAATCAGGTATGTTGGCTTACAAACCTTAAACCCTAAACCGTTTATTTTAGTTTACATATTATCTTGATTAACTTTTTTTCATAAAGTTTTTATGGGCCCCATATCAACACTTGCAACCCGCAATGCCCATGGAAGCTTATAGAGATGTACACCTTTTTGGACTTCACGTACCGCCGTCCTTTGCTTTGCAATTGTTGAATAGCATCAAATAGATAGAGTCAAATTACAGTTTCGGTTCTTCCAAGAAGTCCCTTCTCCACCAAAACACCTCGTATAGGAGGCAAAAAGTATGGTTTCATCATTATAGATGACTATTCTAGATTCACATGGGTATATTTCCTAAGCCATAAACATGAGTCTTTTAAGGTCTTTGAAATATTCTGCAAACGTGTTCAAAATGAAAAAGGATTTTGTAAATCTGTCATAAGAAGTGATCATGGAACAAAATTTTAAAACTCTAATTTTAAAACATTTTGTGAAAAATAAGGTATCTTTCACAATTTCTCTTCACCGAGGACACCCGAACAAAATAGGGTAGTTGAAAAAAAGAATAGAACCTTGCAAGAAATGGCCAAAATACTTCTTTGTGAAAATGATTTACCTAAGCACTTCTAGGTCGAGATAGTGAACACAACAAAATATATTCAAAATAGAGTATTGATTAGACCATTCTTAAATAAGACTCCCTATGAACTATGGAGAGGAAGAAAACCCAACATTTAATATTATCATCCATTTGGATGTGAATGTTATATCCTAAATTCTAAAGATCAACTTGGAAAGTTTGATTCCAAGGTAAACAAGGGTTTTTTCCTTAGATATTCAGAATTAAAGGCATACAGAGTCTGCAACTCTAGAACCTATGTGGTTGAGGCATCCATATATGTTAAATTTAATGATGCCTTAATGACTGGTAGGAAACTATCAAATATAGAAGAATACTTTGCATATTTACAAATAGAAGAACAGATAAAAGAACCAGAGGTTGAAGATCAGACGATAAGTCAGACGAATAAGTTAGATGAAGCAATCAGACCTCAGAAAGACTAGATGTTCATAAATCATCGTGCACAAGATCTCATCCTTGGAGATAAAGTTGAAGGTGTAAAAACTATATCAACTCTAAAAAACAATGCATCATATGCTTTTGTTTCAGAAATTGAACCTAAAAGCATTAACGAAGCATTAAGTGACAATGATTGGATCATATCTATGGAAGAAGAGCTTCATTAGTTTGAGAGAAATAATGTTTGGACCCTTGTTCCCAAGCCAACACATCAAATTGTCATTGGAACTACATGTCTTTTCAAGAACAAGCTTGATGAGTAAGGAAAAAGTGGTAAGATATAAAGCTAGATTAGTAGCTCAAGACTATAATTAGTAATAAGGTATTGAATTTATTGAAACCTTTGTCCTAATTGCCAGACTTGAAGCTATTAGAATTATGTTAGCTTTTGCGATTCATAATAATATAAAACTTTATCAAATGGATGTAAAGAGTGTATTTTTAAATGAAATTATTGAAGAGCAGGTATATGTCAAACAACCTTCCGGTTTTGAAAATCTTGAGTTCAAAGAACATGTTTTCAAACTTAAAAAGGCTCTTTGTGGTCTGAAACAAATTCCTAGAGCTTGGTATGATAGATTAAGCAATTTTTTACTTGAAAATGACTTTAAGAGAGGCAAAGTTGACACAACTCTTTTTAGAAAAGAGTCTGGAACTAATTTTATTGTTGTTCAAATATATGTAGATGATATTATCTTTGGTGCAACTAACGAATCTCACTGTAAGGAGTTTTCAAAGCTAATATAGACTGAGTTTGAAATGAGCATGATAGGAGAACTAAAGTTCTTCTTAGGTATACAAATCAAGTAAACAGATGTCAGAATCTACATTCATAAGCAAAAATAAATCAAGGAACTTTTCAAACGATTTAAGATGAATGAATGCAAGCCAATGCCCACAGCTATGCATCCATCTGTGGGCTTGACAAAAGACGAATCTGGAAAATTTGTAGATCAGAAAAACTACAGAGGCATGATTGAATTCCTACTCTACCTAACTATAAGTAGACTCAATATCATGTTCAATGTTTGTCTCTATGCTAGATTTCAATCTAATCTTATAGAGTCTCATCTAAAGTCTATAAAAAGGCATTTTAGATATTTGGTAGGTTCTAGTAACCTTAGTTTGTTTTATGAGAAACACAATAATTTCGTGTTAGCAAGATTTTGTGATGTAGACTATGCCACAGATAGAGTTGAAAGAAAGAACACTAGTGAAGGGTGTCACTTCTTGGGAAACTGTCTCATTTCTTGGGCAAGCAAGAATCATAACTCCATATCCCTTTCAATAACAAAGGCAAAATACACCTCAGTTGCTAGGTGTTGCTCATAATTACTATGGGTTAAGTATCAATTAGAATACTACTCGAGTCTTGAATCTAATATACTTGTATTTGGTGATAACACTAGTGTTATACATTTGTCCAAAAATAGTATTCAACACTTTAAGGCTAAGCATATTGAAAAAGATATCACTTCATTCGTGATTATGTTCAAAAAGGCTTTTTGACATGAAATTTATTGATACTAGTCATTAATGAGTTGATATCATTCGATCATCACTAATGACAAAATCACTTATTAACAACATAACAGTCATAAATAATTCAGTCAGATGTGAATATAGGATGCAATAGACATAGACTCTCTATTTGCATGCATGTGGTACCAATCTCAAGATATATGATTTTCCAATTTGTCAATTTGCATGCATATGATACATGTCACACAAACCTTTTCATATCATGAAATCACTATATATATACACATACTCAATGATTTGTGACTCAATGATTTGTGACTCAACGATTTGCCATGCTCACATTTTTTATCAATGATACATGCACTTTACAATATGCCCATTTTACCAACAGGAATCAAATATCTCATTCAAGTAATTTCTCAGACATACATGCTCATTTCACACTCCTTAACATTCGAATTACTCAACAACATCTTTAGCTCATGTACTTAAACAAATTTCATATATACTTAGCGCCCAACGGGAATCCATCTACGCCTAGTGCAGTTCATCTAGAGAGCACTTATAACTCTCGGGATGACTCATGCCCAATGAGATAACAGTAGGGACTCCCTTAGAGCCTAATGCTTGGTGAGCCTCAATCCACATCCAACATGAGTATCATAGAGATTCGCGACCTTGATAACGACTAGTGCATGCAAAATAAGGAGTGAACCTTGCTCTTAACATCCTAGTGCCCGACGACACACAAGTGACACTTGACACCATATCAAAAACACAAACTTGCAGAATCAAGATTTGCGAATAGCGAATCCAAAGCATGCAATCATCATTCCAATTGGTAAAAACACTTTAATTTAAGCATACAATGCATCAATAAGACATGAATTTCATACTAATACATGTTCCTATTAATTACTCACACAATAACCATTCTCAAGCATACTCTTAGATTCCCACAAAAACCTACAGACAACTCAATTCAAACTAAAAAGGGTTCAATTTATAAAATTAATCATATATAATCATAATTTACAACAATTCAAGAGTAATAAAATTACGTGGAAGACAATCAACAAGAATAGAAACAATTGGGATCTCCTCATTCATACAACATACAGAGGTTGGTAGTCAACCTTACTACCCATTAATTACCCCACGCCCTAGTGCAAGAATTCTCACTTCCCCTATTCTTTATTAGCAAACAACGAAGAATGTGGATATCCAAGATGATCTCCTTCTATCTCCTATCTCCTCTCCTCTTGGATTTTTAGAGCGTAAAAGAAAAGTGGGAGCTTGAATAGTAAATTGATGAGTCTCTCTCTTTAAATGTAAACCTAGCTCATCCTCCCTCTAACCCTTCCTCAATTACTTATTCATAACTCTAGTTACCTATTCCTTCCCTCACTTAATAATAATCACAATAATAAGTAATAATAAAAATAAAATATTATATTAAAATATTATTATCATATAATTTACTCAAAACAAATATATAAAATATAATTTCAACCATAAAATGCTATCTAACATCAACCCTTTAAATTTTATAATAAATATATATTATTAATCTAATTGTGAAAATGAAGGGTGTTACATCACTCGCTTGTGTGCATGGGGTGAAACTTGCACGACATAGTTGTCTCAACGTGCCACTGGTGTATTTTCTCTTAGTGTAAAGTGTTGTGATAGTTTGACCCGACATGAAATCCTAGGCTACTCAGCCTTTGAGCAACGATAAAGTGATTTTACTAACGCTACATGCATGTAGTTTTAGGAGAGTTTTGTCTATTGTATGACAATATCATATTTATTGTTTGTGAATGACAAAGTTGTTTGATATTGAGATGTGTGAAATAAACCTTATTGTATCTTGTGATTATAGTATGTGATTTAGTATGTGTTGACTATTGAGAGTTATAAATGTGATTAATTATGATAGTTGTTATTTTAATTGTGTAATTATTGTTTTGTTTGTGTGTGACTACTCGTTCATTTCCTACGTTAGTAGCTAGAGTGAGATCTTTCTCACCCCCCTTTCCCTTTTGTGGTTTTGTTTTGTTGTGATTGAACAAGTGAATTTAATTGTGGGGGATTTAAAATTTTTGTTGGGATTGCTCTAATAACGATGAAAACAAATAAATTATGGAAGAAACAATTTTATATAGAAACCCTTTTAATAAGAGCAAATTAATTAGACTATAAATTTCATTTTAATAAAATGAATTTGTGTAACTTATGAGAATTATTGTAAATGTGATTCGCAAATTATGCAGAATGAACTTTACTAATATTACATCGGGCGCCACTTGAGGTGGACAAGCACGAGGCAAAAAAGATCCTTCTATGACGATCATGTCTGGTATGGAGAGGTGCATGTTGAGTGAGAAAGTAGGCAAAAAATGCTCATTGTGAGACCCCCTTCCTTCTTTTCTCTCCCCGACTCTCTTTCACTCTCTTTTTCCCCATTTTACTTTTTCTCTAATCTTGGGTAGCTGTGGTGAATCTTAGGAGATGAGTAGTCGTGTTGGGTTTCTTGCTGAGCCGTGCAGAGCTTCCTCAAGCTTCTCCTTCTTCCCTTTTTCTTCTCTATTCAAGCTCGTCTTCTTCCTGGAGCTCGGATTCTCGCACCGAGGTAAGGGAAGCTAGGATTCATGCTGCCTATACGAAATTGAGTTTAGAACTCATTGATGGTTTGATGATGTAATGATTGTTGGCTGTTTTTGAGGAAAATGGGTTTTCGGGGTTTCGGGGTTTTGATGAAAAATTTGGAGTTTTTGATGATTGATGGATGCATGTTGAAAAAGCTGGTATTTTCAGGTTGTTTGATGAAAATGTGATGTTTTGGGCCGATTGCATGTGCTTGGGATGTTGATTTTTGCAGGTTTTGGGTGAAATTTTCGAAGTGGTGAGGGTTACTGTTTGAAGTTGCGCCGGTCGCAGTTCTTCGTTTCGGGCGTTATTTGAAATGGGGAATCCGTGGGTGAATCACGCTGGGCGTGGGGAGAAACACGCCGGGCGAAAAAGACCTCTGTAGGTCTCTGGGTGAGAATTGCGCCCGGCGTGATTTTAATGCGCCGGGCGTGAGTTTGCTTTTCAGAATTTGACTTTATAGTCTTCATGAAAGTTGTAGTCTTGGATGTTAGCTTTCCAATGGCTCTCGAATCACCCAAAAAGAAGGTCTAGAACTCTATATATGGCTATTTTAGTGAAGAGGGGTCAAGCTGCCAGCATTGCTTATAGCTGTTGCGGTTTTTATCGTTTTTAACAAGGTAGATGAAGGAATTAAGACCTGGTTTCTTCATGAGAGTTGTAGGAAATCTTCTTATCTTTCATATGAGATAAGGATGAGCATGGTAGGAGTAGTATAACTCCTGATACGCTATTTTATATGAGGGTTGCCATTTCACAGTTAGTGATTTGGTTAAGTTAAAAGTTGTTTTAGGTGCTTAGGTTGATTGGTGATTCTGGTGTGACGCCGGGCGTGACTTGGTCTCGCCGGGCGTAGAGACTCCTTGGGAGTCTCTGCCAGAGGTGGCGCCAGGCGCAATTTATATTGCGCCGGGCGTGAGACCCTGGGAAGGTCTCTGCTTACCTTGCGCCGAGCGCGGGTTTGCACGTCGGGCTTATGAGACCTTGTGAGGTCTCTGCCTTCTATCATGCCGGGTGCAATAGGAATTGCGCCGGGCGCGATGATCCCTGGTGCTCTCTGGTTGTGCTACGCCGGGCGCGACCATGAGTGCACCGGGCGCGGATGAGATGATGATTTATGTGCTAAAATTTGCTGACAAACGTAGATATATGCTAAACTGAGCTGAAATTGATGAATATGCCGTGTTGTTAGATGTTATTGTTGATTAAGGATGTTTAGGCTGTGTTGTGAGCTGTGCTTAGATGTTAAGCTGAGCTGTGCTGTAAGCTGTTTAGCCGTGCTGTAAGATGATATTGTTATAAGATGTGCTGTGCTGGATGCTGATATTGTTGTGTTGTGCTGAGATGTATGCTGTTATAGTCGTTATGTCGGTGTTGTTATTAGCCACTATTGTGGTGATGTTATAGCCGCTATGTCTGTGCTGTTATTAGCCACTATTGTGGTGCTGCTGTAGCCGCTATGTCGGTGCTGTTATTAGCCACTATTGTGGTGCTGTTATAGCCATTATGTCGGTGTTGTTATTAGCCACTATTGTGGTGTTGCTGTAGTCGCTATGTCGGTGCTGTTATTAGCCACTATTGTGGTACTATAGCCACTATGTCGGTGCTGTTATTAGCCACTATTGTGGTGCTGCTGTAATCGCTATGTCAGTGTTGTTATTAGCCACTATTGTGGTACTATAGTCGCTATGTCGGTGTTGTTATTAGCCACTATTGTGGTACTGCTATAGCCGCTATGTCGGTGTTGTTATTAGTCACTATTGTGGTGCTATAGCCGCTATGTCGGTGCTGTTATTAGCCACTATTGTGGTGCTGTTATAGCCGCTATGTCGGTGGTGTTATTAGCCACTATTGTGGTGCTGTTATAGCTGCTATGTCAGTGTTGTTATTGCTGAATGCTGTGATATTTTAAGCTGATGTTGTTAAGCTGACTGATGTACTGATAGTTGTAGTTGTTTATCATTCATATTTCACATATGTATGTTGATTCTTTTCACTAGCTTACCCTTTGTTGTTTCCATGTGGTTTGGACTGCGATGATCATACTATGTATGGGAGTAGGGCAGGGTTAGGCTGGTGTTTGCTGAGGAGAGTCTGCAACTGGCAGATGGCGTTTGTTTTTGTTGATGTATTTAGCTACTTAGTTAGCATTTGCTAGATGTATTTTGTACACTCTGATTCTAGACGGATTTGGACCTTGTATATATATATATTCTAGATCCTATATGTATATACTTGTTCGTTTTTGTGTAGTATTCTGGTGTGCTATGTTGTGTGTATTGACCAGGTGGGTCGTTACACTCATGACATCGTTGATGTAGGACATGAGCTTCATCATGTTGGATGCAAGAGCTCTAAGGGCTCTCTGTGAAATTCATCGGACGTGGGAAGAGTCATGTTGAGCGTGATCCTTTCAAAGGCTTGCAACCTCGATCACATCAGGTGTAGGGCACATTACACCAAGCATTGTTCTGTGCCTACAATTGAGATGTGTATAATTATGTAATTAATGAAATGAGACTTGATTAATAGGTTATATGAACTAATGATAGAGATAAGAATTATATGTATTGTATTGGAAATTGAAAATGTAATGTGTGTCTATGAAATTGTGAGGTATGTGATATGTGATAAGTGTAAGAGATTATGTAAATAAGCCTAAGTATAACTTATTAGTGATGTGAATTGTTAAATGTGAAATCATGTGAATGTGAATTTTTTAACCATGTATAGAGTTTGTATGACATGCAACATTTTCATAATGTGTTTTTATGATCGGTATGATGTGAAATACATTGTTAGGGAAGATCCCCTTTCTGTAAAAGCTTAGGGTAAAACTTGTCCAACATAGCTACCCCAACCACCACTAGTGTATTTGCTCCTAGTGTAAAATGTTATTATGGCCTGACTTGACATGAACTCCTAGGCTACTCAATCTTGGACAGGAATAAAGTGTTTTACTAGTGTCACATGCATGTAGTTATGAGAGTTTTGTCCTTGCATGAACTTAACATAGATATTGTGTTTAAATTGTGAAATTGATATATAATGAGATGTCATGTGATATAATGTGAATGCTATATGTTATAAATGAAATAATTAATGTTGAAATCACATATATGATATACATATATATATATATATATATATAATGTTATTGTGAGAGACTATCCAGTCATTTCCTACATCGATAGCCAAAGTAAGATGTTTCTCACTCCCCTTTTCTTTGGTGTGCTGTCTTGATGTGTTTATGTTGGTAAATTTAATTAAGGAGGAGTTTAAGCTTTATGTTGGGTTCACTCTGATAGAATGTGACATCGTGACTTTAGTTAGGGACTATCTTTCTTTATCTTTGCATTAGAAATTTAGTTTCTTTTTCATATATTTCCGTTTCAATTAGTATTCTTTGTAATTGTTTTCAGTTTTAGTCATGATATTTTGGAGAATTGTAATGGGATACTTCTACTCTCAGCTTTTTGTTTAGTTAATGAAGTACTTTTCAGACCGTTATTTTTATATATTATTAAGTTTATGTATGAGGGATAGAGGGTGTTACATTATATCATATCACTCAAACATGAGTAAATATTAAAATTTAACAATTAATAAATTTTAATTTGATTGAAAAACCAAAGTTTCATATTTTTAAAATTAGGAGACTAAATATCTCTATTTTAAAATAAAGAAACCAAAATTATGGATAAACAAAAATAGAGAGACCAAAAATGTAATTTAACTAAATAAAAAATATTTAAATCTTGCACGTAAGTCACTAGCCAGGACAAAAAAGGTATCAAAATTGAATACATCCTCCATCTTATAATAAGTGTTGAATTAAAAAAGTAATCTCAAAATAAGTAACATGTTAACTTTCCAATATAATATCAATTACTTATTTTCATCTATACCCCTATAATAATATTCTTCTGATAGAAATTATTGTTTTACATTGTTTATAATAAAAATATTAATTATAAGGTTAACTTTTAAAATAAAAAAAATTCATATATTTATTATTTTTTCTTAATTTATGTAAAATAAATTAGAATGACACATATTATGAAATAAAGAAAATTCCAAATACTAATACTTCAACCAAACTCATATATAAAAAAAATATCTAAATTTACATATATTAAGAAAATTAGTTAAATTCATTTAATTTTATTGATTTCATATAAAAATTGAACTTTATTTCTTATATTATCCTTAATAATATTTATTGAAAATAATAATTATATTTAATTTAATAAATATTTTTAAAATGATAATATTAAATAAGATAAGTTAGGTAAATTTTACTTATATTTAAATTTAATTATTTTTGATATTTTTGTACTTTTTATATATGAATACAGAGAATACCTATCATAGCATGAAAAGGTAGTTGATCATTTGTTATAGGTCCAAACAAAAGGAAAACACCAAACACATGATATGCTCAATTTCAGATGCAAAGTATATAGCCTAAAAAAATTACAAATAAATTTAGATTAAAAAAATAACCCGAAAGGATTTAGTGCATGTTTGAATTCGTGTCACTAATCCATATTTTGACAAATTTGATGAAGAAGTGATTATTTCTTATTTTCACGTTTTTTACCAGAATCGAGTCCACTAAACATGAATCCAAACACACATAATGTACTAATGCATGATTTCAGTATCCAATGCTTTTTGTGCGGACCCCCTCGACAAATCACATAAATTGACTTTTAACCACTCAAATTTATTACTACTGCCATTGCTTCTTCAGCTTATCTTAAGGTGGAGCCCAAAAGCACAAATTTTGTTCGCTTTTATAAAAGGAAAAAAATTAAAAAGTAATTTCACGTTCTATATTTATTTAAAGAAATTTTAAAATTATTTCGTATTTAATGTTAAAATTTTAAGATTTTAGATTTTAATCTTGATGGTATATAAAAATAATTAATTTTTAATATATTTTCTATTATTTAAAAAGTTAAGAATAAAATAATTTAAAATTTGTGTACTATCCGTACTACGAAGCCGAGCTCCGAGCCCGGCACCACGACGCAAATCGACCTCAGACGCACATCGCGTGGCATCAGCTCGGCATTTCAGGGAATCCTAACTGATTCCCGAGGATCTCGCCCCAGACGAGGTCCGTTACCTAACCATATTATATCTTATCTCAGGCCCAAGGCCCAAAGCAACCCTAAATCCACACCAAGGTACGTGCATTATTTATACGAGATTAATACTCCCAGAAACACTAACTTTAGCATCAGAGTCTCTTTTGCAGGTACCACCCCCATCTTGGAACGCAAACGTACCAGTGAAGGAGGCTCACCGATCTTACCTGGCGGAACAGCTCTACAGCAGATTTCCGGTAAGAACATTTGGCGCCCATCGTGGGGCCGATCAAGACAGCTCTTATCGGCCACGCTTATGGTATTCACCAGACGACATAGCAGATGCGCAACAGACGACGCAGATCACTCAACTACCATGGATAACGAAGCAGCGTTGAGAAGATTAATCGACCAGGTCGAACAGATGCAGTAGCAACACGTCGCCGACCTACAAATCATGCGTCCCAAGCACGACACTGACCTAGCGGCATTGCGTACCGCTAATGAGGTTGACCTAGCGGCTCTGCCCGCGGAAAACAAGAGGATTCGCGCTCAACCCCAGCAGCGACACTCTGATCATCCCTCTGGCTCTCAACCCAACCTCGGTGGAGCAATGCGAGCCGAGGTAGCCCAGGAAGCAGGATCAACTCCCCAACAAGGAGTGATCAGCACAATTGCAGGAGGTTTCGCAGGAGGGGGAGCCAGTAGCTCGGCCCGGAAAAAACACCTGCGCAACGTCAACCGCGTAGAATTCACCACCTCTACTTCGCACCAGAGCTCACAAACGATCACTTTCACCGACGATGACTATGCCGGGGTCAACCCCAACCAGGATGATCCCATGGTTATCGCCGTGGCATTAGCCAATTGGGAGGTTCACAAGACCCTAGTCGACCAAGGGAGCTTGGCCGACACCCTATATTGGCCAACGTTCCTCAGGTTAGACGTCCCCCACTTTCTCATACAACCTCACACAGAACCCCTAGTCGGTTTTGCAGGAAGGAGCGTTCACACTCGGGGGTACGTGGACCTACTGACGACTTTCGGAGTACCTCCGAATTCAAGGCGGGTCATGGTTCGATACCTCCTCGTGGAAGCCGACACCTCCTATAACATCATCATCGGCAGGCCAACCTTAAATCAGCTCGGAGCGGTGGTGTCCACCCCACACCTCACCATGAAATTCCCAGGGCATGATGGGAAGATTATCTTCGTCAAAGCAAATCAGAAGATGGCATGACAATGCTACACCGAAAGCCTGAAAATCGCCTCACTCGGCGAACAGTGCAAGAGCAACCTTACCACCGTGGCTCACACCAACCACAAAGAAATCACCGACCTCGATCCAAGATCCGACGCTCATGAAGAGCGGCCTAGCCCCGTTGACGAACTCGATGACCTCCAGGTCGGGGAACTCCCCGGGCAAATCACGAAGATCAGCAGATAGTTGACTCCAGAGTTGCGGCAGCAACTTGAAGCGGAAATCCTCAAGAATGTCGACCTCTTCGCCTGGTCTAGCGTTGACATGCCAGGCATAGACACCGATTTCATCTGCCACAAGCTAGCAATACACAAGGAGGAAAAACCAATCGTCTAGAGGAAGAGGAAGGTCGGCGGTGAAAGACGGGAGGCCATCGTCGCTGAAACATAGAAATTGCTCAATGCAGGCTTCATCCGTGAAGTCAGATACACCACATGGCTGGCGAACGTGGTCCTGGTAAAGAAGAACTCGGGGAAGTGACGTATGTGCGTCGACTATACCGACCTAAACAAAGCATGCCCCAAGGACTCATACCCTTTGCCGAGCATTGACAGGTTAGTCGACGGAGCCTCCGGACACGCCCTCCTCAGTTTCCTCGACGCGTACTCTGGGTACAACCAGATAATGATGTACCCACCTGATGAAGTACACACGTCCTTCATCACCGACCACGTCAACTACTGCTACCAGGTGATGCCTTTCGACCTCAAAAACGCGGGGGCAACCTACCAGCGGCTGATGGATAAGGTCTTCCATCAACAGATCGGGAGAAACATGGAAGTTTACATCGACGACATGGTAGTCAAAACCACCTTGGCGACAGACCACGCTACCGATCTCGCCGAAGTATTCGCCCAGGTCAGGAAGCATAACATGCGCCTCAACCCGGAGAAATGTGTCTTTAGTGTCCAGGGAGGAAAGTTCCTCGGCTTCATGATTACCAGCAGAGGAATCGAGGCCAACCCCGAGAAGTGCAAAGCCATCATCTAGATGCAAAGCCCACAAACGGTGAAAAAGGTCCAACGCCTGGCCAGACGGTTAGTCTCAATTTCCCGTTTCATTCCCAAACTCGCGGAGAAGGCGGGACCAATCTTCACTCTGCTAAAAAAGCCAAAAAGATTTCCTGTGGACAGATCAGTGCGAAGAAGCTTTCCAAAGCTTCAAAACCTTCCTCACAACTCCACCGATCCTACAGAGGCCGGATCACAACACCGACCTCCTCCTCTACTTGGCAGTAGCAGAAAACACCATCAGCGTAGTTATCGTACAAGAGCACCAAAAGGTACAAACACCTATCTACTTCATCAGCCGAGTCCTCCAAGACGCGGAGAGGAGATACCAAATGATCGAGAAGCTGGCATTAGCGCTTGTCACCGCAGCCCGGCGGCTCCGACCCTACTTCCAGAGCCACCAGGTGGTAGTCAAAACTGACTACCCCATCAAGCAAATCCTGCGAAAGCCTCAGCTCGCCGGACGCATGATCGCTTGGTCGGTAGAACTATCTGAGTTTGGCATCCAGTACGAATGTCGCGGACCCCTGAAGGCCCGATGCTTAGCCGACTTCGTAGCCGAGCTCACGCCAACTACCGCCGAGGAACCCCAGGTATGGACTTTGCATGTTGACGGGTCCTCCAACTCTAAAGGTGGTGGTGCAGGTATCATTCTGAAAGGGCCAAACCAAGTCACCTTGGAGCAATCCCTCAAGTTTGGCTTCAAGGTGACCAATAACCAGGCGGAATACGAGGCACTTCTCGCAAGACTGAGGCTAGCTCGCGACCTCGGAGCTCGAAGAGTGAGTTGCAACAGTGACTCGAAACTCATGGTGGAGCAGCTGATGGAACTAGGTGAGGAGAATGATGATCCTTCACTTGATTCCATGCAAGGACCGATTGCAACTTGAGGTTAATCCCTTGGATGAATCTTGAATCTCCATGAAAGAGGTTTCCATGAAGGAGAAGTCATGATAGGTGGTTCGGCCACTTCTAGTTAGGGTAGAAGATTGAGGAACCAAAACAAAGGTTGAAGAACCTTTGAGGGAAACCTAGAGTGGAGGTGCTCACGGTTTTGGTGACTCTTGTTTGAGAGAGAAAATTCAGAGTTTATTTCTCAAATATGACAAAAGTGAGTACAAGTGTAGGAAAATCAAATATATAGGGAATAGTAGCTTGTAGGAGAAGTTATCCCTAACCATGGTTCATTAAGAACCATGGTAGGATTAACTTAAACTCCTACGGTTTAGCTAGCTTCTAGGAGAAGCTAAACCTTGACCATGGTTCTTTTAGGAACCAAGGTAAGGTTAAGCTAACCTTGCTTGAGTTTAGAAGCTTGCAAGACAAGCTTCAAACTCAAGCAAGAATGCTTGAAAAATTCGGCCAAGGAGAAGGAAGTAAGCTAGGCGGCCCATGGTTCAAATTACTCCTTGATTTAATTTGAAATTCTTTGATTTGGTTTAGTTAGGTTCATCATATGATGATGAAACCTAGCTAAATCAAATCTATGAAAAAATAGGAGCAAAATGAGTCCAATATGTAAAATTTTGCCTAGGCCCAACTCTGGCCCAATTTCTAAGCACACTCCCTAACTTTGCTAAATGTCACCCCCTTTTTCCTACTGAAAAAATAAAGAATGAGTGTGTCAACTAGGGAGGTTAAATGGAGTTAAACTCTCCAAGTAACCTACCTCAAAATCAATATACAAACACTAGAAAAAGCTAGTAAAGTGCCTCACAAATACAAAGGCAAAAATAACCTATACACAAGACTATGTATAAACTGTACAATATAAACAAGTAGAACTAAGGCCTTCTCTTCATGATAGAGCATTCCAAGTGAAGATTATCTTGGGCCTGACAAGCCCATTAGTCTTCTCTAGATCCAGCTCTTCCTGTATCCTCCTAGCCATAGCTCTGGTCACTAGGCCCTTGGCCCATGGTCTATCATCCCCTCCTTCTTGAGAAGGATTTGTCCTCAAATCTGTAGGTTCATCTTCTTCACCATAGCCTGTAAAAGGAATAAGATCACTCACATTAAAAGTGTTACTCACTCCATAATCACTGGGAAGATCTAACCTATAAGCATTATCATTTATTCTTTGGAGGACTTGGAAGGGACCATCTCCTCTTGGGTTGAGTTTAGACTTCCTTTGAGAAGGAAATCTTTCCTTTCTCAAATGAAGCCAAACCCAATCCCCTTCCTCAAAAATGAGGGCTTTCTTTCCCTTACTTTTATCTAAAGCAGTTCTCTCATTTTGTTGTTGTATTTGAGTTTTAACCTTCTCATGCAATTTCTTAACAAATTCAGCCCTCGATACCCCTTCTTTATGAAAATAATGAGAAGAATCTGGTCGGGGTATTAGGTCTAAAGGAGTAAGAGGGTTAAAACCATATACAACCTCAAAAGGTGAGATTTTGGTAGTCTTATGGACTACCCTGTTGTAAGCAAATTCAATGTGGGGCAAGTACTCATCCCAAGATTTATGGTTACCCTTAAGGACTGCCCTTAACATTGTAGATAGGGATCTATTAACTACTTCCGTTTGCCCATCAGTTTGTGGGTGACAAGTAGTAGAGAAAAGTAATTTAGTTCCTAGCCTACTCCAAAGAGTTTTCCAGAAATGACTAAGGAACTTAGTATCCCTATCTGAGACAATAGTTTTGGGTAGACCATGAAGTCTAACCACTTCCTTGAAGAAGAGTCTTGCTATGTTGCTTGCATCATCTATTTTGTGGCAGGGTATAAAGTGGGCCATTTTACTAAATCTGTCCACTACCACAAAAATAGAATCCATGCCTCTCTGGGTCTTGGGCAAGCCCAAAATAAAATCCATACTAATATCAACCCATGGAGAGTTAGCAACAGGTAAGGGTGTATAGATGCCATGAGGCATTACTTTAGACTTTGCTTGTAAACAAGCTATACATCTAGAGCAAAACCTCTCAACATCCCTTCTCATATGGGGCCAAAAGAATTTCTCTTTTAAAAAGCTTAGAGTCTTTTCAACTCCAAAGTGCCCCATGAGACCACCCTCATGACTTTCTTGAATAAGGAGTTTTCTTATAGATCCTTGGGGTATACAAATTCTTCCCTCTTTATACAAGTACCCCTCAGAAATATAGAAACCTCCTTGAGGCTTTGCTAAGCATTGGGTATAGTTTTCTTTGAATTCGAGATCATTAGTATACAATTCCTTCATGTGATTAAATCCCAAGATTTGAGATCCAAGAGAGACTAACAAAGTATGTCTCCTAGAAAGGGCATCAGCCACAACATTATTTTTCCCTTTCTTGTATTTAATCACATATGGAAATTGTTCTAAGAACTCTACCCACTTAGCATGCCTTTTGTTTAGTTTGCCTTGACCCCTCAGATACTTAAGTGACTCATGGTCACTATGAATGACAAATTCTTTGGGAATAAGGTAGTGTTCCCAAGTTTGAAGGGCCCTAACCAAAGCATAAAGCTCCTTGTCATAAGTAGGGTAGTTAAGAGAGGCACCTTTGAGTTTTTCACTGAAATATGCAATAGGGTGCCCACCCTGTAACAAAACCGCACCTATGCCAACTCCAGAAGCATCACATTCTAACTCAAAAGTTTTTGAAAAATCTGGTAGAGCTAGAAGTGGTGCATGAGTAAGCTTATGCTTTAAAGTTATGAAGGCATTTTCTTGTTTCTCTCCCCATATAAATTCCACATTTTTCTTGACTAAATCATTTAATGGGGAGGCAAGTGTGGAGAAATTAGGAACAAACCTCCTATAGACGCTTGCCAAACCATGGAAGCTCCTAATATCTCCAACACTTTTAGGAGTGGGCCATTCTTGGATGGCCTTGATTTTCTCGGGGTCCACATGAACCCCTTTTTTACTAATTATAAACCCTAGAAAAACTACACTATCTACACAAAAGGTACATTTTTCTAAATTTCCAAAAAGTTGATTTTTCCTAAGAATATCAAAAACTTGCCTTAAGTGTCCTATATGATCACTTAGACTCCTACTGTATATGAGAATATCATCAAAATAAACTACTACAAATCTACCTATACAATCCCTAAGGACATGATTCATGAGACGCATGAATGTACTAGGAGCATTGGTGAGCCCAAAAGGCATCACTAACCATTCATATAATCCAAACTTGGTCTTGAAAGCGGTTTTCCATTCATCTCCTTCTTTGATTCTAATTTGATTGTATCCGCTTTTAAGATCAACTTTAGAAAATATGATGGCTCCATGAAGCTCATCTAACATGTCATCAAGCCTAGGGATGGGGTGTCTATATTTCACAGTGATGTTGTTGATGGCTCTACTATCACAACACATTCTCCACTTGCCATCTTTTTTTGGAACCAACAACACTGGAACAGCACAAGGACTTAAGCTCTTTCGAACCCAGCCCTTCTCCAACAAATCTTGGACCTGAGACTCAATTTCTTTAGTTTCTTGGGGGTTGGTCCTATAGGCAGGCCTATTAGGTAGGCTAGCTCCAGGCACCAAATCAATTTGATGTTCTATTCCTCTAGAAGGAGGAAGGCCCATTGGACCCTCGGGAGGAAATAGATCATCAAATTCTTTTAAAAGTGTTTTTACCCCCTTAGGTAAAGTCTCATGTCCACTAGATGTGGCAGTGCAAGAAAGAGTTCCTTTACAGAGAAGGAAATAAGAGGGTTGTTGAATCAAGAGGGTTTGTTTGGAAATTTTATTCTCTTGATTAACGACCTCTAGGGAGGGAACTCCTTTCTCCCTAGATTCCTCTCTATCCTTAAGTTTCACAGACTTTTTTTTTTTTTCTCTTTTTTCTTCTTTTTTTATAAATCTCTTTTCACTATCTCTTTTGAGTTTCATTTGTGCTTGATCCTCAGCCACCTGTTGAGGAGAAAGAGGATGAAGCACAAACTTTCTTTCCTTATGAGTAAAGGTAATCTCGTTAGTAAGGCCATTGTGCATGGTTTTCTTATCAAATTGCCATGGCCTTCCTAATAAGATGTGACAAGCTTCCATTGGTACTACATCACATAGCACCTCATCTTCATAGTTCCCAATGGAAATTTTGACCTTTACTTGTTGGTCAACTGCTAAATCACCATCCTCATTAATCCAATGGAGTTGATAAGGTTTAGGATGGGAATTAGTAGTTAAACCCAACTTCTCAACCAGCCTAGTGCTACAACAATTACACCATGAGCCACTATCAACAATGAGAGAACATGCACTGTTTGAAACTTTGCATCTAGTATGAAATATGTTCTCTCTTTGTGATAGAGTATCACTAGGTTGGTTGTTGAGGAGTCTCCTAATCATTAAGAGCTCCCCTTCATAAGGAAAAGTAGACTCTACACCTTTCTCTTGATCACTTGCTTCTTCCTCACTATTACTAGAAGAAGTAGTAGCCTCATCTTGGCTACTATAAATGTCATGCCCCCTCATGATCATTACCTTCTTTGTGGGGCATTGGGAGGCAATGTTGCCTCTCCCTAAACATTTAAAGCACTTAATATCACTAGTCCTAGAACTAGTGTGTGTAGTGTCTTTCCCTTTCCCTTATCTTTTTCTGTGGCTAGATTTTTGGAGGGTTCAAAAGATTTCTTCTTTTCAAAAGTTTTTCCCTCCTTCTTGGAATCTTTCTTTAGAAATGAAGAGTTGGAGCTATTTTTGTAAGATTTCCTCATTCTTTGTTGTTCTACCCTTACACAAAGTTGGACCAAGTCATTTAGGTCCCTGTAGGGTAGTAGCTCCACTTGGTCTCTTATTTCTAAATTAAGACCACTCAAAAATCTAGCTACAGTAGTAGCTTCCTCTTCCCTAATACAAGCCCTCATCATTAATAGCTCCATTTGTTGCCTGTACTGTTCTACAGACATGTCTCTTTGTTGGAGCCTTTGGAGCTTATTCATAAGCTCCCTCCCATAGTAGGTGGGAATGTGCCTCCTCCTCATTGCACTTTTAAGATCATTCCAATATTGAGTTGGAGGATCATTGTGGAGGCGTCTCTCTCTCTCTAGGGCTGTCCACCAATACATGGCATGCCCTTGGAAGCTAAGGGCAGCCAAAGGTACTTTCCTCTCTTCACTTACCCTATGGCAAGCAAAGAGTTGCTCAACCTTCATTTCCCAATCTAAATAAGACTCCACATCATCTTTGCCAAAGAATTGTGGGAGGTCAACCTTGACTTCCCTTGGCCTAGTAATTCTCCTAGGAGTATGTTGGTAGTGATCCCCTTGATTCATGCTTTCATTAGGGGATGTGTATTGGGAATGTGAGCTCCTACTCTTTTTCTTATGTTTCTTCATATCTTCTTTCAATTTTTCCTCCTCTTGTCTTAAAATTCTCAACTCTTCCTCAAGATAAGCAAGTTGTCCTTCTCTTTCAATTCTTTCCTTCTCTCTTTGAATGGACTCTTGCTTTTTCCATAGTTTAAGTGATTTGAGCTCTTTAGTAATGTAAGAAAGACTTTTTGGAGAGCCATCACTTTCACTAGGGGAGGAATCTTGAGACATTTTAATTCAAGAGATATTTTTCACACAAAAATAGTTTTTATGAAAATAAGGTTTTGGAGTGCTTTAGACTTGGCACTTAGAGGTCTAAGAGTACAAATTGAACTTTGGAGGGAGGTGAGCTACTAAAGAGCCACTTAATAACCAAGCCTCTTCAAGTAAAAATCTCTAAACCCCCTTGTACTTTTGTCTTGCACAAAACAATTTTCACAAAAACTTTTCTAAAGAAAATAACAAGCAAGTGCCTATGTGTACAATTTATAAGATGCTTGAAAACATAAAGAGCAAGAAAACTTAAATTGCTTGAAAACTTAAATGACTGAAAACATAAATTGCTTAAAACATAAATTGCTTGAAAACTTAAGCTAGACGTTGAAAGCAATTAAACCTAAGTGAGAGCTTGAAAGGCACCAAAGACCTTCAAGGACCACTCTCACAAGTACTACACGTGATTAGCTATTAAAAGTTCTTAAGGAGAGATGGAGATACACCAAAGGCACTCCAAGACACTCCTTAATAAAGGCCTTGTACAAAAATTTAGAAAACAAAAATTACAAGGTAAATGAAATTCAAATTTGCTTCAAATGAAATGTAAATTTACACTCCAAATGAAATGTAAATTCACTCTCAAATGAATTTAGTGGCTGCACCTAATTTCAAGGAAAACAAATTAGCCACTAATTTAGAACAAATTTAGAGACGGATTTTTGTAATGAAAAACTAGGTTTTAGAAACCAAAATTTCCGTCACTAAATTTAGTTCTAAATTTTCACAAAAATTTTCACAATTGGTTTAGTTTCTTGTTGCTCCAAATCAGCCACCAACTGCAGCCTCACAAGGTGTTTCACTCCTCTCTTTAGAAGCAACTTTGATGATAGTCACTTCTAGGTGTTTCCAAGAGCCTAGCCACCAAGAGAGAACAAACTCCCTAAGCAACCACCAAAGCCTTCAAGTGGATGTCCTTTGCCTTGGCCTCCTACACCTTTCAAGAAGCACTCAACCACCTTCAAGACTGAATATTAGTGCTAAAATTGAAAATGAACAATTTAGAATGGCTACACCAAGTGGTAGAAGAAAATGAGACAAAACTAGAAAGAATTCCACAAATTGACAAGCAAAAAATTAAGGCAAATTTGGAAGCTAGTACACACAAGAGTAACCTAGGAAAGGCACTAGAATGGATTACAAAATTAAAAGCTAAGATTATGAACAAAAACAAGACACAATATGTGGCTGGACCAACACAAAAATGTCACACAAAATAGATCAAAACCGAGAGCAATATTTTCTCAAATTTTCACTCCTTTGGCTTTTCTTTTGCTATTTTCTTTCTTTTTCTTTTGCAAATTATTTTTCACTTATTTTTCTTTGTATGTTCAGGAGTTTCAATGCCTTTTAAGCACTTATATATCTCGGTTTCAATATAGAAAAAAACTGCAGCAAAATTATGACACAAAACAAGAGGTGTTCACAAGTATGTTTTCACTAGTGCTTCACTATTTTGTAGTATTTTTTTTTAGGTCAAATTTTTAAGCACTTTGTTTCTTTGTTTTTCTCAAGCAATTAGGACACTCACACCTCTGTTTTGGTTCTGTTTTAAGGTCCAAAAAATTTCAATAAGTTTCAGCCACAACACAAGACACAAGGAAACCTAATAGGAGAGTGTTTAACAATTTAATTTGACAAAACTTTTAATATGACATAATAGAAACCTAACTCTAGGAAATTTGCTAGAACTAATAGAAAATTAAGAACTCAAACATGTAAAGCAAAAACACATATAGGAAGGTTCAGATTTAATAAGAAAATACACAACAAATTTCGGACTCAAGAACACAAAACAAAAATTAGGTTAAAACAAGCTAGTCTAGGATTCAATGACATTCAAAGGATTACACATGACTCTAGACAAAACATATGATTCAAAAACAAAAACATACACAAAGTATTGTCAATGTCCAATCACGGACTCATGCTTATAGGAATAGAGAGACTCAAGCAAAAATAAAAGCACAAGCACATGAACCTAAAGCACAAACCGAAAATGATTCAAAAGAATAGGAACAAGCAAACATGAATCATTTACTTCAAACTTGACATATAGGATCCATCAAAAATTTTATTAAAACTAGATCCATGCAGCAAACACAATTATAGACAAAATAAGGAAGGAACAACACGGATTCTATGAAGAAAAAAATTTAGAAAACATAACCTCAAGAGCACTAGGCTCTGATACCAAAAATGATGGTACTAGGTGAGGAGAATGATGATCCTTCACATGATTCCATGCAAGGACCGATTGCAACTTGAGGTTAATCCCTTGGATGAATCTTGAATCTCCATGAAAGAGGCTTCCATGAAGGAGAAGTCATGATAGGTGGTTCGGCCACTTCTAGTTAGGGTAGAAGATTGAGGAACCAAAACAAAGGTTGAAGAACCTTTGAGGGAAACCTAGAGTGGAGGTGCTCACGGTTTTGGTGACTCTTGTTTGAGAGAGAAAATTCAGAGTTTATTTCTCAAATATGACAAAAGTGAGTACAAGTGTAGGAAAATCAAATATATAGGGAATAGTAGCTTGTAGGAGAAGTTATCCCTAACCATGGTTCATTAAGAACCATGGTAGGATTAACTTAAACTCCTACGGTTTAGCTAGCTTCTAGGAGAAGCTAAACCTTGACCATGGTTCTTTTAGGAACCAAGGTAAGGTTAAGCTAACCTTGCTTGAGTTTAGAAGCTTGCAAGACAAGCTTCAAACTCAAGCAAGAATGCTTGAAAAATTCGGCCAAGGAGAAGGAAGTAAGCTAGGCGGCCCATGGTTCAAATTACTCCTTGATTTAATTTGAAATTCTTTGATTTGGTTTAGTTAGGTTCATCATATGATGATGAAACCTAGCTAAATCAAATCTATGAAAAATTAGGAGCAAAATGAGTCCAATATGTAAAATTTTGCCTAGGCCCAACTCTGGCCCAATTTCTAAGCACACTCCCTAACTTTGCTAAATGTCACCCCCTTTTTCCTACTGAAAAAATAAAGAATGAGTGTGTCAACTAGGGAGGTTAAATGGAGTTAAACTCTCCAAGTAACCTACCTCAAAATCAATATACAAACACTAGAAAAAGCTAGTAAAGTGCCTCACAAATACAAAGGCAAAAATAACCTATACACAAGACTATGTATAAACTGTACAATATAAACAAGTAGAACTAAGGCCTTCTCTTCATGATAGAGCATTCCAAGTGAAGATTATCTTGGGCCTGACAAGCCCATTAGTCTTCTCTAGATCCAGCTCTTCCTGTATCCTCCTAGCCATAGCTCTGGTCACTGGGCCCTTGGCCCATGGTCTATCAGCAGCTCAGCGGGACATACCAAGCAAAGGACACTATCCTGCAGCGGTACTTTCACACTGCGTCCCACCAGATCTCATCCTTCGACGAATTCACCATAAAGCATGTGCCGCGAGAACAAAATGCCCGAGTTGACCTCCTATCGAAGCTTGCCAACACCAAAAGGCCCGGACAGCACCGAACCATCATCCAGGAAACCTTGCACTCACCCAGCCTAGACGACAAAGTCGTCAACGTCAGTGACAATGAAGACCTGGGATGGATGGCAGGCATCTGGGGCTACTTGAAAGAAGGAAACCTGCCTGAGGATAAAGACGAAGCTCGGAAGATAAGGATGAGATCAGCCAAGTTCATCATCATCGGAGATGAGTTATTCAAGCGTGGCATTTCCTCTCTGCTGCTCAAATGCCTGACTACGTCTCAGGCAGCCTATGTCATCAGGGAAATTCACCAAGGGATATGCAGAATGCATTCCAGGGCGCGCTCAATGACAACCAGAGTACTCTGAGCTGGGTACTACTGGCCTACTCTGAAGTCGGATTGCCAAAGCCACATCCAAAAATGTAAAGAATGCCAGCAGTTCGGCAACGCACACAGACAACCGCCCGAAACTCTCCACCACATGATGTCAGCGTGGCCTTTCTCCCAATGGGGAATGGATATCCTCGGACCATTCCCCCCTGCGAAAGGCTAACTAAAGTTTCTACTGGTAGCGATCGACTACTTCACCAAGTGGATCGAAGCATGTCCACTCGCCAAAATCACCACTGAGAACGTGCGGAAGTTCACCTGGAAGAATATCATCTGCAGGTTCGGAATCCCTCACGCCCTCGTTACCAACAACGGTCGACAGTTCATCGCACAGGAATTCGAGGACTTCCTCCACGATCTCGGAATTAAACACCTTTTGACCTCGGTGGAACACCCCCAGACCAATGGCCAGGCCGAAGCTGCCAACAAGGTCATCCTCCAGGAACTCAAAAAGCGACTAGGAAACGCCAAAGGGCAGTGGCCCGATGAACTCCCCAGCATCCTTTGGGCGTATCATTGCACCCCCTAGTCAACCACACAAGAGACACCTTACAGGCTGACCTACGGAGCTGACGCAATGATCCCAGTAGAAGTCGGCGAAACATCCCACAGACGCCAAGTCTTCAACGGCGAACAGAATGCCCAAGAACTGGCGACTGACCTCGACTTAGTGGACGAGCTTAGAGACGAAGCTCAAATCCACGAAAAAGCCTGCAAGCTCCGAGCTTCCCGAAGATACAACACCCGAGTAAAACCTCGCTCGTTCTGAGTAGGTGACTTGGTATGGCGATTACTAGGCGAAGCAAGAAAGGACACGTCAGATGGGAAACTCGCACCCACTTGGGGTGGCCCCTTCCGAGTTACAGAAGACTTGGGAAATGGAGCTTATAGACTGGAAGAACTCAGCGGCAAACCTATACCGCGAACTTGGAATGCTACGCATCTCAAGTTTTATTTTAGTTGAACTTTGTATGAATGAGTTGTGCACTCTTTTCCCGCCTTAGTCTTTTGTCCCAAAAAATAGAAAGATGGGTTTTGGCTGAGAGGGTTTTTAACGAGGCACATTTACATAATCAATAAAATGACTCATTCCATTCAACTTACATCTTTTTCGCATCATTTTACGTCTAACCTCAAATGAAGGTCGAGTCCGAACCTCGGTCTATTAAGGTCAAGTTTGAACCTTCACAAAAATCTAAGGTCGAATCCGAACCTCGGTTTATTAAGGTCAAGTTTGAACCTTCACAAAAATCTAAGGTCAAGTCCGAACCTCGATTTATTAAGGTCAAGTTTGAACCTTCACGAAAATACAAGGTCAAATCCGAACCTCGGTTTATTAAGGTCAAGTTTGAACCTTCACAAAAATCTAAGGTCGAGTCCGAACCTCGGTTTCTTAAGGTCAAGTTTGAACCTTCACGAAAATACACGGTCGAATCTGAACCTCGGTTTATTAAGGTCAAGTTTGAACCTTCACAAAAATCTAAGGTCGAGTCCGAACCTCTGATAGACTATGGCCCAGGCCAAGGAATCCAAGAGGTGATACCTTAAAAGAACCAAGAGGAATGGGATGATCTTAAAGACCTTTTTCATATATTTTGTACATAGTTCCTTTGTATAGGTCTAATTTTGCCTTTGTATTTGTGAGGCACTTTACTTGCTTTTAATTAGTGATTGTATATTGATTTTAGGGTGGGTTACTTGGAGAGTTTAACTCCATTTAACCTCCTTTGTTGATACATTCATTTTATATTTTTTCAGTAGGGAAAAAGGGGTGGCATTTAGCAATGCTTGAGGTGTGCTTAGAAATTGGGCATGAGTTGGGCCTAGGCAAAATTTTGCATATTGGACTCATTTTGCTCCTAGTTTTTCATAGATTTGATTTAGCTAGGTCTCATCATCATATGATGAACCTAACTAAACCAAATCAAAGATTTTCAAATTAATCCATGGAGCATTTTTTGTTCAAGGCCGCCTAGCTCATCCTTTCCTCTTTGGCCGAATTTATTAAGTGTTCCTTCTTGAGTTTTGAAGCTTGTCTTGCAAGCTTCTAAACTCAAGTAAGGTTAGCTCACCTTACCATGGTTCTTAAGTGAACCATGGTCAAGGTTATCTTCTCCTACAAGCTAGCTAAACCGTAGGAGTTAAGTGAACCTTACCATGGTTCCTATTGAACCATGGTTATGGTTAGCTTCTCCTACAAGCAACCTCCACCCTATATATTTGTTTTCCTTTCATTTGTAATCACTTTTGAACAAATTGAGAAATAATATTCAGATTTCTCTCATCAAGAGTCCATTCTAAAACCGTGGAGAATTCTCTCTAAGGTTTCACCAAGGTTCTTCAACCTTAACCATTGGTTCCTCAAGCTTCTACACTAAGCAAGGAGTAACCGAACCACCTTGAGGCTTTTCCTCCATTGAAGACCTCTTCATGGAGCTTCAAGCTTCTTCCAAAGGTCTACCTCAATAGTTCACGGTCCTAAGCATGGAGCAAAGTGAAGGAACATCAATCTCCTCACCTAGTTCCATCATTTTTGGTATCTAGAGCCTAGTGCTCTTGAGGTTTTGTTTCCAAACTTTTTCTACTTGAATCCGTGTTGTTCCTTCCTTATTTTTGTCTAAACTTGTGTTTTCTGAATGGATCTATGTCTTCTAAATTTTTTGATGGACCCTATATGTCTAATATGAAGTAATTGATTCATGTTTGCTTGTTCCTATTCTTCTGAATCAATTTCGGTTTTGTGCTTTAGGTACTCTTGTGCTTGTGCTTTTGATTTTTGCTTGAGTCTTCTCCATTCATTCACATGTGTCCGTGATTGGACAACATTCATTGAGCATAGATTTTGTTTTTGAATCTCTTGTTTTGTCCTAGAAAGTCATGTGTAGTCCTTTGTATGTTGAAACTTCCTAGACTAGCTTGTTTGACCTAATTTTTTGTTTAGCATTTTTGTGTCCGAATTTGTTGTGTCTTTTCTTATTAAATCTATACCTTAATATATGTGCTTTTGTTTTACATGATTGAGTTCCTAATTTGCTATTAGTTTTAGCAAATTTCCTAGAGTTAGGTTTCTATTATGTCTTGTTAAAAGTTTGTCAAAGAAAAGTTCATAAACACTTTCCTATTATGTCTCCTTGTGTCTTGTGTTGTGGCTGAAACTTTGTGAAATTTTTTTAGCCTTAAAACAGAGCCAAAACAGAGGTGTGAGTGTCTTAAATGCATGAGAAAAACAAAAGAATGAGTGCTTAAAAATTTGACCTAAAAATAATACAAAATAGTGAAGCACTAGTTATAACATGCATGAAAACACCTCTTGTTTTGTGTGAAATTTTTGCTGCAGTATTTTTTACATTAAATCCGAGACTTCTAAGTGTTTAAAAGGCATTGAAACTTCTGAACATCAAAATAAAAATAAGAGAAAAATATTTTGCAAAAGAAAAAGAAAGAAATAGCCAAAGAAAAAGCCAAAAAGGAGTGAAAATTGGTGAAGTGTTGCTCTCGGATTTGGTGTATTTTTGTTACATCTTTGCATTGGTCCAGCCACATCTTTGTGTCTTGTTTGTTTTATAATATTAGATTTTAATTTTTGGAATCCAATTCTAGTGCCATTCATAGGTTTTTCTTGTGAGTGCTAGCTTTCAAAATTAACCTTAATTGTTGCTTGTCATTTGTGAAACTCTTTCTAGTCTTGTCTCATTCTTTTCTACCATTTGGTGTAGCTATTCTAAATTGTTCCTTTTCAGTTTTAGCACTAATATTCTAGTCTTGAAGGTGGTTGAGTGCTTCTTAAAAGGTTTAGGAGGCCAAGACAAAGGACATCCACCTGAAGGCTTTGGTGGTTGCTTAGGGAGTTTAATCTCTCTTGGTGGCTAGGCTCTTGAAAACATCTAGAAGTGACTAACATCAAGGTTGCTTCTAAAAAAGAGGAGTGAAACACCTTGTGAGGCTGCAATTGGTGGCTGAATTGGAGCAAGAAGGAGTTATACCATTTGTAAAAATCTTGTGAAAATTAGAGACTAATTTAGTGACGGAATTTTTGGTTCCAAAACTAGTTTTCCTCACAAAATCCGTTACTAAATTTGTTTCTAAATTAGTGGCAATTTGTTTTCTTTGAAATTAAAGTGCAGCCACTAATTTCATTTGAATGTGAATTTACATTTTATTTGGAGTGTGAATTTGCATTTCATTTGAAGAAAATTTGAATTTCATTTTCTTGTAAATTTTAATTTTCAAATTTTAGTACAAGGCCTTTATTAAGGAGTGTCTTGGAGTGCCTTTGGTGTATCTCCATCTCTCCTTAAGAACTTTCATAGTAATTTCTTTTAGTACTTGTGAGAGGGTCCTTGAAGGTCTTTGGTGCCTTTCAAGCTCTCACCTAGGTTTAATTGTTTTCCACGTCTAGTTTATGTTTTCTTGTCTTTAAGTTTTCATGCAATTTATGTTTTGAGCAATTTATGTTTTCAAGTTTTGATTGCATTGCTTAATTGTACACATTAGGCACTTGCTTGTTATTTTTCTTTTAAAAAGAACTTTGTGAAAACATTTTGTGCAAGGCAAAGTACAAAGGGGTTTAGAGATTTTTACTTGAAGAGGCTTGGTTATTAAGTGGCTCGATAGTAGCTCACCTCCCTCCAAAGTTCAATTTGTACTCTTAGACCTCCAAGTGCCAAGTCTAGCACTCCAAAAATATTATTTTCTTAAAATCTATTTTTGTGTGAAGAGAAAAATCTTGTTGATTAAAATGTCTCAACAATCCAACTATAGTGGAAGTGATAGCTCTCCTAAAAACATTTCTTACTTAACAAAAGAGCTAAAATCACTTAAACTATGGAAGAAGCAAGAGGCCTTTCAAAAAGAGAAGGAGAAAATTGAAAGAGAGGCCAAACTTGCTATCCTAGATGAGAAGTTGAGAATTCTTAAACAAGAAGAAGAAAAATTGAAAGAAGACATGAGAAAACACAAAAGAAGAAGAAAAATGAAAATCAAAAGAAAAGAAGAAATAGAAAAAAATAAAGAACTTTGTGCAGGGAAGAGTAAAGAGGAAGAAATATCCTCTAAAGGATTTGTGACTAAAGAGAATTGTTTTAGTACTAAAACTCCTATGAAAAAAATTCTCTTTATTCATAAAGATCTTAACTCTTGCCCTCATTCTGCCACTAGTCTTGAAGAGGAGATTCATAAATCCATTATTTTTAAAGAAAAAGAGTCTCAACTTCAAGATTTGGTGAAGGAGAAGTGGACTTCACTTAGTTCCACTTCTTATGCTACTTCCTTGGTGGTGCCCAAGGTAAATAGCCTTCCTTTGTGTAGGACTTTTCCTACCTTAGTTGTGTCAATAATGCACCCAATTTATGGAATATATTATTTGTTGGATATAACATATGAACCTTCAAGGTTCCTTGTGACAAATTCTTTTCATAACTATCCAACAAATAATATAATCCAAAATTGTTTAGGAAATTTCTTAGTAGTATTTTCCTTATTTTCTAGGAAATGCCTAGCTTACCACATAGGGTACTTTAGGCAAGATGTTTTAGTTTTTAGGATTAAGTCTTTAGTGTGCTATAGTTTTAGTTTTAGCACATTTTTAGGATTTAGATATATACCTAGTCTATGTTTAGGAGAGGATCCTATTCATTATATTAGTAGGTCTAGTATCATAGATTTCTTTAGGTTCCGTGAAAGGATTCCTACTAGGATATACCTTTCAAATTTATTTGTTGAAAATATCACCTCTTATGAATTTTATTATATATTTGTAGGTGTGGCCAATAATCATGAAGACCCTCGAGATTTGAGGTCAAATCCTTTTCAAGAGGGAGGGGATGATAGACTATGGCCCAGGCCAAGGAATCCAAGAGGTGATACCTTAAAAGAACCAAGAGGAATGGGATGATCTTAAAGACCTTTTTCATATATTTTGTACATAGTTCCTTTGTATAGGTCTAATTTTGCCTTTGTATTTGTAAGACACTTTACTTGCTTTTAATTAGTGATTGTATATTGATTTTAGGGTGGGTTACTTGGAGAGTTTAACTCCATTTAACCTCCTTTGTTGATACATTCATTTTATATTTTTTCAGTAGGGAAAAAGGGGTGGCATTTAGCAATGCTTGAGGTGTGCTTAGAAATTGGGCCTGAGTTGGGCCTAGGCAAAATTTTGCATATTGGACTCATTTTGCTCCTAATTTTTCATAGATTTGATTTAGCTAGGTCTCATCATCATATGATGAACCTAACTAAACCAAATCAAAGATTTTCAAATTAATCCATGGAGCATGTTTTGTTCAAGGCCGCCTAGCTCATCATTTCTTCTTTGGCCGAATTTCTTAAGTGTTCCTTCTTGAGTTTTGAAGCTTGTCTTGCAAGCTTCTAAACTCAAGTAAGGTTAGCTCACCTTACCATGGTTCTTAAGTGAACCATGGTCAAGGTTAGCTTCTCCTACAAGCTAGCTAAACCGTAGGAGTTAAGTGAACCTTACCATGGTTCCTATTCAACCATGGTTAAGGTTAGCTTCTCCTACAAGCAACCTCCACCCTATATATTTGTTTTCCTTCATTTGTAATCACTTTTGAACAAATTGAGAAATAATATTCAGATTTCTCTCATCAAGAGTCCATTCTAAAACCGTGGAGAATTCTCTCTAAGGTTTCACCAAGGTTCTTCAACCTTAACCATTGGTTCCTCAAGCTTCTACACTAAGCAAGGAGTAACCGAACCACCTTGAGGCTTCTCCTCCATTGAAGACCTCTTCATGGAGCTTCAAGCTTCTTCCAAAGGTCTACCTCAAGAGTTCACGGTCCTAATCATGGAGCAAAGTGAAGGAACATCAATCTCCTCACCTAGTTCCATCAACCTCGGTTTATTAAGGTCAAGTTTGAACCTTCACGAAAATACAAGGTCGAATCCGAACCTCGGTTTATTAAGGTCAAGTTTGAACCTCCACGAAAATCTAAGGTCGAGTCCGAACCTCGGTTTATTAAGGTCAAGTTTGAACCTTCAAGAAAATACAAGGTCGAATCCGAACCTTCGTATAACTCACCTCACTTCAATTCGAGACCGAATCCGAACCTCAGGCCAAATTCGAACCTTCCAAAAGATTCCTTTACGAAAAACCGAGGCCGAGGTCTAACCCTAGCATGACCAGCTCGGATCTATAAGAACACAAAACAGACATCGAACGTATACCTCCAAATGCGCACAAAGCAAAAACCAAGCGCAAACACATAAAAGCAAAGAAAAATATGCATATACTAGCAAAGTTCCCAGAATGCAACACTTGAGTCCAAAACAGAAAATTAAACTAGGCTATTATAAAATTGGCCTACACAGAGGCATTCTCGCTGGAGCTATCCTCAACGTCGTCCTCCTTGACCAGCTTCCCAAAACGAACGACCTTCTCCACGTGCATGCCGGAGAGGTCAAACCCTGGCGCAAGGAGCCTGGCCTGACGAGCAGCCTTGAGGAAGGCCCTCTTATGCTCCACCACGATGGAGCGCTCGACCTCCTTAAGTCTCCTCTAACGCCGCCTTCTCGGCCTCCAGCGACGAAAGGTCTACTCTCTGGGCAGCAATCTCCTGCTCTTGGCTACCAATAATGACCTCATCGCGGAGACGCTCCTCGGTTACCGACACCAACTCGCCCTTCAAAAATGCGACTTCATCTTCCAGAGAGCGAACCCGCTCCCGAGAAGACATCACCTCACCTCGGGACGAGGTAACAAGCCCCTGTAGCTCACCCACCCGAGAAGCATAGTCTTCGTTGGAGCGAAGGGCGATCTCCAACGACTTCTGGGCCTTGGCAAGGCCCCCCCTCGCCGCCTGGAGCTCGGCTCCCTGTGTCTTCGCTTCACCGAGGGCGGCAGTCAGAACCCCGTTCTCCTCCTTCAGGACTCTATTCTCATCCTTCAGAGGCTGAACAAGGCTCCTCAGCTTCGCCATGTCCTCCTGCTGCCTCGACCACTTGTGTTTCTAGTAATCCACAATGGCCGTTTCATAGACCATGGGCCAAGGGCCCAGTCACTAGAGCTATGGCTAGAAGAATCCAAGAAGAGTTGGACCTTGTGAAGACTAGTGGACTTGTCAAGCCCAAGGTATTCTTCACTTGGAATGCTCTATCATGAAGAGAAGGCCTAGTTCTACTTGTATATATTGTATAGTTATTACATAGTTTCTTGTATAGGTCATTTTTGCCTTTGTATTTGTGAGGCACTTTACTAGCTTTTCCTAGAGTTTGTATATTGTTTTTAAGGTAGGTTACTTGGAGAGTTTAACTCCATTTAACCTCCCTAGTTGATACATTCATTTTGTATTTTTTCAGTAGAGAAAAGGGGGTGACATTTAGCAAAGCTTGAGGGTGTGACTAGTAATTGGGCCAGAACTGGGCCTAGGCAAAATTTTGCATATTGGACTCATTTTGCTCCTAATTTTTCATAGATTTGATTTAGCTAGGTCTCATCATCATATGATGAACCTAACTAAACCAAATCAAACATTTATGAATTAATTCAAGGAGCAAATATGAACCAAGGCCGCCTAGCTCTTTCTCCTTGTTCTTGGCCGAAATTAGCTTGTCTCCTCTTCAAGGTTTGAAGCTTGCTTTGCAAGCTTCTAAACCTTGGAAGGTTAAGCCAACCTTACCATGGTTCTTAAGTGAACCATGGTCAAGGTTAGCTTCTCCTACAAGCTAGCTAAACCGTGGGAGTTAAAGCTTACCTTACCATGGTTCCTAATGAACCATGGTTAAGGTTAGCTTCTCCTAGAAGCTACCTCTCCCTATATATTTGTAAATACCTCTCTTGTACTCACTTTTGAACAATTTCATAAATGAAATCTGATTTTCTCTCTCACTCAAGAGTCCCTAAACCGTAGAGAACCTCCACTCTAGGTTTCCCTCAAAGTTTCTTCAAACTTTGCTTTGATTCCTCAAGCTTCTACAACAAGCTTGAAGTAACCGAACCTCCTCCCCTAAGGCTTCTCCTCCATTGAAGACTTCTTCATGGAGATTTCAAGCTACTTCTAAAGGTCAACCTCAAGAACATTTGGTCCAAGCATGGAACTAGTGAAGAATCTCAATCTTCTTCAACCTAACTCCATCACCGTTCCCCTCTGAAGGAAGATCTGGGCGGCATCAAAACTCCCCATTGGCCTGCCCGACTCGATCATCGCCTAGTCAGCCGTGCTAAGCGACCCCTTCGGGAAAAACTTCTCCGGAGTCACTGCGGCGCTCCACAAAGAGTCGACCTCCTCCGACGCACTCAAATGCTCCAGCCGCATGGGCGCGCCCTCTTGCGCATAGCGATACACAAGGTACGATCGCTTCGGCCTCGGCACCGGACCAGGGGTAGGGAGCCCGGAGCTCGATCCCTCCCTACGAGCCTTGACGGAGGTAGGCGCAGATACCCCGATGTCGTTCCCCGCCTGCAAGAAGCAAGGACACTCTTCTGAGAACAAAAGTCAACAGAAGGGTAAAACGCCAATACCACAGAGGGGCCAACGGCTTACCTCGCCAACCGGAGCAGCAGGTACTGCACCCCGGATCACTTCCTCGGCAGAATCCCCTGCCTATAGAAAACAACCTCAAGTCAAAAGGTGAAAAAACAACATAAAATGAAGAAAATAGAAACAAGACTAAGAAAAGAAAAATACTCACCACGGCAACTCGCTCAATAGCTTGGGCCGGCACCTCGCCGGGTTGAACGACTGGCTCAATAGCCGACGCCACCTCTTCAGTGGCCACACGAATGACCCCCTCTGATGGCAGACTCCCAGCAAGGTCCACCGCGCCGGCTTCAACAACCTGGGAGGCAACCTCCCCTATTTCACGAGGGGCAGAGGTCCCCCCGATCTCTCTCCCACCCCTCTTTCGTTTTCGGTTGATTTTCAGAGGTCCTCTGGAGGCTCGGAAACCCCGAGCTCAGTCACGTTGAAGCAGGGCTTCAGCTCAAGCCACAAGTCTTTTCCTATAAGGCCTACAGACAGAAAATAAGGCACATCAGCAAAGAAGAATTACACAAACCTCAAAAAACTACCAAGATGCAAAATACTCACTCTCCAGGACCCTCTCCCTGTGCACCGAGTTCGCAAGCGACAAGATCGACTTGCAACCCAACGGGCGAGGAAATGCCGAGAGATTCTTAACGATGGCAGCCTCCGAAGCCGTCAACTCCAAAGGGTTCACCCCATGAAACCTAGACGGTTTGGGGCACCAGTAGAAGGGGAACTTCGGCAGTCCACCGAAGTAGAAGTCCCCATCCTCTAAAGGGTCGACGTCCACGAGGACTACCCGGAAAAACTTGGATTTGAAGTTTTTATAAGACTTGGAGTAAAGAGTGAATAAACCCCCTTCTTTACTCCCGTTCAAAGAAAGAATGTCATACGGCGGAACGTCCAGCTTCAATTGGTAGAAATGAAGGAAAACGCGAAGGGACAACTCTAGCCCTAGGACCGCGCACAAGACTTGAAACGCCCTCAAAAAACCCCAGCTATTGGGGTGCAGCTGGTAAGGGGCCGCGTTGATGTAGTTCAAGAAATCACACTCAAACTGAGTGAAAGGAAGACAAACGCCGAGGTCCCTGAAGAAACTCTGATAAACATAGAAATGAGGAGGGTCGGTAGACTTCCCCATGAACACACCCTCACCGGCCGGACAAGGCTCGAGCCGAATCATCCGGGAAATGAAGGGGTCGCAAATTCGGTGCGTCTCCCAAACCGCATCGACCTCCAGACGCGACCTGAACACACTTTGGATCCCCCCCATTTCGCGCTTGGCCCAGTCATAACCAGGAACACCCGGCTCCAGGTCCTTAGGCGGGGGAGGGTCTTTCCTCTCGGCGGCGCCCTTCCCGGTAGCCACCGCCTTGCCGCGTGCCTTGCCCCTACCAGGCGCAGAAGAACTGGCACCACGTCCACCAGCCATCAAGAGGAGCAAGAAGATTCGAAGAAAGACTGCGAAAATGAAGACGAAAGACGAACGGAAGCGAGAAGGCTAGGAACGAGAAGGTACAGAGGACTATCGTACCCAAGAAGCCAAAGAGTAGAAGAAAGAGGAGTGAATGGGAAGAGACGCGGGAGAGAAAAAGAAAAGGGTTTTTCCCATATTTCAAAACCGTCACGCCACGTGTCGGCCAGGGGGCATGCCTGGCGACACATTAATTGAAAACCATCATGACAAAGGCAAACCATCATTACATAACGGTCACTCCCATTAACGCGCCACTTGCACGTTTTCGGGAAATGAATAGTTACAACACATGGCATCTCAACAGGCAGACGTACGCGAAAGGTCACCTCCCCCCAGCGAGCTCGGTCTTAACTCCTCGACCCATGGTCTTCGGAGCTCGGGGGGCTAGTGTACTATCCGTACTACGAAGTCGAGCTCCGAGCTCGGCACCACAACGCAAACCGACCTCGGACGCACACTGCGTGGCATCAGCTCGACATTTCAGGGAATCCTAACTGATTCCCGAGGATCTCGCCCCAGACGAGGTCCGTTACCTAACCATATTATATCTTATCTCAGGCCCAAGGCCCAAAGCAACCCTAAATCCACACCAAGGTACGTGCATTATTTATACGAGATTCATACTCCCACAAACACTAACTTTAGCATCGGAGTCTCTTTTACAGGTACCACCCCCATCTTGGAACACAAACGTACCAGTGAAGGAGGCTCACCGATCTTATCTGGCGGATCAGCTCTACAGCAGATTTCCGGTAAGAACAATTTGTATACACGAAAATAGGAAATTATTTATATATATAAATATATATTACTAATTAATTGTTTAATTTTGACTAATCTTATAATATTTTTATTATCTTAAGATCAAATATAATATATATATATATATATATATATATATATTCAAAATGGTATTTTTAAAAATATCATTAAATAAATATAAATAATTAAATTTTATTTTTCTTGAAAATGCTTTTTATCATATAAAAGAGAATAAAGGGAATATTTTTTTTATTATATTATTTCTGATTAATCTCTACAAAACTTCTCCACCTCTGCCCCTCTTCTTTGTCAAGTCTCGGTACAACCAAGAATTTTCGTGTTTTTTATTATAAAATATTAAACAAAAAATGGGGAAAATTTTCGGTATACTAAATCCTAAATCCATCCATGAATATTCTCACATAAAATAGATTAAGAATCTAAGTTAGATTCTTCTATTTAAAAAAATATATGATTTTTTAAAATTCTATATAATATAGAGACATATAAAAAGTACATTAAAATTTCAAAATAAATATTATTATTAAAAATATTTTTAGTTATTGTTAATTTTATTTATCATGTAATTAATTTTTGTCCTCTTTAATATATATATATATATATTTTTTTTTTTTTTTTCTAGTTCTACCTGTATAAATTTGAACATGAAGTCGTGAAAAGAAATGTCATATTTATAATATTTATAAGTGTAAATGGTCCATGGGCTTGGCCATACCCAACTGAAACTCTGTTTATTCATTTAATATTGATGTTAAATGCTTACCAGCCAGTCAGCCACAAAGTCGTCGAAATGATTCACAAATTTATTTCAAAGGTACATAGACAGTTACGTATTCAAATGGAAGAGTTGGTGATTTCTATCATTTTTCCAAAGATAGAGTAAGTGATTTTCATATTAGTGTGTGCGACGAATAACTTATATTATTATATAATGTATGGTCTTGTTATATAATCATTTTTAATGTTTACACGATTTCATTTTGATGATTATAATAAAATTTATTAATTAATGTTCTTTTCACCTTCCCGTAAAAAAAACTTTCTCATTATATGTAGTTATATATATTATTGAGGAAGAGGGACTTGTGCTTATATATATATATTTTGATTAAAAGTAAAATAAAATATAAAAGATAAAAATAATAAAAGTGAATAATAGTAGGTAGTAGGCGGTTAGAACATGCAAGTAGTTTTAGAGTAAAATAGAGAAGGAAAAAAATATTAGAAAAGTACAAAAGGAAAAAAATGATATATCACCAGCCACTATAATATAAAAAAAAAAATAAAAAAAAGTTGACAAACATCATTTAGAAAATAAGAATATTGTATGCGCTGCACGCTCACCAAAACATTTGTTTAAATAATAAATATATTCCTTAAGATGTATTTTAATTCATTTTTAAGATTAGTTATCTTAAAATGTCTATGCACTCTTTAAAACCCAACATCTTTTGCAAAAAAATTAAATTAAATTAAATTAAAGCTAACTGAATGAAAAAAGAATAATGTTAAACTTATATCTGAATATCTTACCACTCATTCTCATTCTATTTATTCTCTCAATCGCTTTCCATCATCTCATCACATCATTTTTTTTTTTTTTTATATCATCACATCTCATATTATATCTATTTTCTCCCACTTCTCTCTTTCCATTTTCTCATAACATAACATATTAATATATATCTATTTTCTCTCTGTCCAATGGTCCTCGAGGTGCATTCTTCATAAAGAGGTGTATTATTTGACTTTTTATTCAATATTTATCAATAAGTTCATTCTTACTTATACTATAAATATATTAGACATATAGATTATAATAATACATATATTGGTCGAGTATCATCGGCTTGGACCTTAACTTGATAAAAATGGATAAGCAAATCACAACAAGCAAAGCACACTGTTTGGTGTTAGCATATCCAGCACTAGGCCACATCAACCCCATGATTCAACTCTCCAAGCTATTGGAACATCAAGGGGTGAGAATAACTTTTGCAACAACTCGTTTCTACTCCAAGAATTCGCTAAAGGTACCTCCTTCTATGGCACTCGAAACCATTTCTGATGGGTTCGACGACGTTAGGCCCACACAGGGCGAGACCAGCAAAGCCTACGTAGACCGGTTTTGGCAAGTTGGGCAAGAAACTCTTGCTGAACTTCTCGAGAAACTTGGTGAATCGAAAAACCATGTTGATTGTGTTGTTTATGACTCGTTCTTGGCTTGGGCACTAGATGTTGCCAAGAGGTTTGGAATAGTTGGAGCTGCTTATCTCACTCAAAATATGACTGTGAATAATATATACTATCACGTTCAATCGGGAAAGTTGCGTGCTCCTCTCACAGAGCATGAGATTTCACTCCCTAAGTTGCCTAAGCTTCAACACGAGGACATGCCATCTTTTTTCTTTACGTATGAACAAGATCCAACTCTCTTTGATTTTGTTGTGTCTCAGTTCTCCAATATCGACAAAGCTGATTGGATCCTGTGCAATACGTTCTACGAACAGGATAAAGAGGTAATTATCAAGAAGATACTAATTAAATTTACATATGTTCTATACAGGATTAATAGTATTAATTTTTAGTTACTAAAGAAAAATGGGTTACTTTTCATTTTAGTGCCAAAATTTTACTTTTAAATACATTTGTTTTAAATATCGTGACTAGAATTACATGACTTGTTTTTTTTAGATGAGAAATACCCAGCAACACCTGTACTACGGTATTATTATTATTTATTATTATTATCATCACTCACACATTTTTTATTATTAGCTAAAATTTATTAAAAATCTTAAATTTTGTGAACTCTACATCTCATTTCATAAGTCTATTACTCTATTTCCTGATATAGTGATAACATTAAATGAAATTTGTAATTTTCAACTAATAATAGTAAAAATGTTGTTATTAACAATTTTTATATCTATTTAGTTATGGGTTTGACCTTGCACTAATAAATATAATAACTTGGGTGAAATTTTGGTACATGCATAGTGCATACATATACGTTTATATTTTTAATTTTAGAATAGTTAATTTAAGTTTAATTCAACCTTACAAAATCAGCTTGTAAGATGAGGGTTGCTTCTCACTTATATACTATTTAGTTGTCTAACCTCTAGTCAATATGGGACTTGGGTCTTTCCCAATACAACCCCTCACATCCAGCATTATTGGGCTTGATACATGAATAAATGATGGGTAACCCTTTTAATGATCTAGGATTGACGAGACTTGAGTTTTTCTCAATACGCCCCCTCATGCCCATAACGCATGTATCAATAGTTGGTGGCCCATTTGTAAGGATCTAGGATAGTTCTGATACCATCTTAGAATAGTTGATTTAAGCCTACCTCAACCTTACAAAACTGGCTTATAAGGTGAGAATTATTTTTCACTTATATACTATTTAATTACCTAATCTCTAGTCGATGTGAGACTTGAGTCTTTTCTAATATAATGTTTTGTTATTAATAATTTTTCAGATAATAGATTGGTTCACGGAGATTTGGCCAAGATTTAGGACCATAGGACCAAACATACCATCTATGTTCTTAGACAAGAGATATGAAGATGACGAAGGTTATGGAATCACACAATTCAAGAGTGATGAATGCGTGGAATGGCTAGATGATAAGCCGAAAGGGTCTGTTGTTTATGTATCATTTGGGAGTATGGCTTCTTTTGGTGAGAAGCAAATGGAGGAAGTGGCTTGTTGTTTGAGAGAGTGCTCGAGTTACTTCTTGTGGGTAGTTAGGGCTTCAGAAGAGAATAAACTCCCTAAAAATTTTGAGAAAATATCAAAGAAAGGGTTGGTAGTGACATGGTGCTCCCAACTAAAAGTTCTAGCTCACGAGGCTATAGGATGCTTTGTCACACATGGTGGCTGGAATTCCACATTAGAAACTTTATGTTTAGGAGTCCCCACAATTGTAATACCATATTGGTCAGATCAAAGTACGAATGCAAAGCTTATGAAAGATGTTTGGAAGATTGGAATTAAGGCTCCAGTTGATGACAACAAGATTGTGCAACGAGAGGCACTTAAGCACTGCATAGAGGAAGTAATGAAGAGTGAAAAAGGCAAAGAGATGAAGAACAATGTCCTTCAATGGAAGACTTTGGCTATAAAAGCCACTGGTGAGGGTGGAAGTTCTTATAAAAATATTTTAGAATTTACGAATAGCTTGTTTCAGTCATAAATTTAATGCCTTAATTACGAATGACTTGTTTCAGTCATAAAATAGTTCTGTTGTTTATTGTAATTACTAAGTCGATTGGGTTCTTTTGCTGCATCATGTGTTGGATGGTATTAGTCTTGGTTTTACTAGTTGGTCTGTTTTGGACGGCTAGTTTTGGACTTTTGTACTAGAGTTCCTCTTTTTTTTTGTGTCTTGTTACTTTTTCTTAATCTTTCCTGTATTGTTCTTTTGTGAGTCTAGTTTGATTCCATACATCTTAATAAATAATAGCACACCTGTGTTTTTTTTTTTAATTATAATTTACATCTATGGATAATACATAAAAAAAAAACATTTTGTCCTATTCATGTTCAATAGATTTTAAACGTAATGCACTTGATTCTTTAAGTATACATATATGGATAACACAAGATGTCCATTACCATATATGATGCATTTTAAGTAATTTTTTTTTATGTGTACTTATTTATTTTGCCTCTTAATATTAATGACATTAATTTATATCGAACATATATTCTCAATTTTCTTTGAAAAACTAATTTAATTAGTGTTATATGTAGTGCTTTCTTTTTAAAAAAAAATGTTATGTAGTGTTTGTTTGTAAAAGAATACTCGGATAGTGTCCTAAAGAGCCCAGTCAAAGAACACTTGTTTGAGTTAGAAATGACTTGGAAAAGAATACTTATAACTTTGCTGAAAGTTAGTGGAGCTCAATCCAGTAGAATTGAGAACTGGACATAACCTCGGTGGTTAAGGGGAACTAATATAAAAAAATTATGTTTATTAATTACTCTTACTGACTATTTGTCTATTGTAGATACTACTTCACGTACTTGAAAACTTGCGAGTTTTTTATTTACACTATTCAATCCCTTTTCTAGTGTTTATCTTTTTCTCCACACCTGTGTCTAACTCATATCTAATGTCACTACATTGACATCTGACTTTGTCTAGGTAGAGAACTTTAATCTTAATCATGTATGACACCACTCAACTAGGGCTTAACGTCACCAAGTCAAAGAGCTCCACAAGCATCCACACCTAGCACCATTCAACCCATGCTCGGTGTGATCAAGTTAGAGAGCTCTCCTCTAACTCATGCTCGACGCTACCAATCTCATGCCTAGCATCAGTGAGGTAGAGAGTCTCTGGCCTGTATCACGCCAGATGCCCCAAAGTTATGTCCAACATAATGATGAATTCTACACTTGGTAGATTCACAATTTTGGCTCATCCATACTTGAAACTTAAAAAATTCAAGCATGTAATGGAAGAAAACAAATCTACACAACCTAAGCATTTCATTTCTCACCAAAACAACTACATGCAACCAAGAATCAATCATCATTCACCCAAAATCTCCCTCAACCATATTCAAACTCCCAAAAACCCCGCAATCAAGAATTTCATCACTTAATCATCAACACAACCATAGTTTTTGTAAGAATAAACAACATTCAACTTCCTCGATCAACAAAGAATTAAGTTCTAGCTTCCTTTACCTCTAAAAATCAATTAAAATGAGAAGGAAGAAGAAGAACCTCTTTTAGGAATTTTGCACCACAACTTCACAGACTTGGATTCTCAGTTTCACACGCCTTGAATCACTACAGCTTTACTCCACTATAGTTCTCTATGCTCTCAAAAAGGCTAGGAAAGAAGGAAGAAATCTTAGGGATCAAAGTTCTTTTTTTTAACTTCTTTCTAATTTTTTGAAGAAATGAATTTATGAAATTTACTTCTAATGAAAGGCCATATATACCTTATCATAATAGGTGAAACTTGACCTCACTCAAAGCAACTCCTAAACAACTAAAACCCCTAAGAATTCCTAAATTCCTAGAGTTTCTCAACAATTAAACAATCAAATAACCATAACACGTAATTCAATAAAATCAACAATTAAAATGCATAGAGTTACAATTTTCCCCAACAAAAAAATTCTTTGAAAATTGACTTGGGAAAAGAAATGGATATTAATCCTTAATCATGTCCTCTAGCTCCTATGTAGCTTCACTTGTAGCCACATGCCAAACAACCTTGACAAGATCGATCAATTTGTCCTTCACTTCCTTCACCTTATGATCCATAATTATAGTCAATTATTTCACTTAGGCCAGACTCTTCTTCACTTTTGCATTATCATATTCCACTACATTGCTCAAATCATGCAGATACTTCCTCAACTAGGAGACATGGAACATATCATGTAGGTTAGACAAGAATGGTGGCAATGCTAACTAATAAGCCACCAGACCTAAAAGACAAAGGATCTGATAAGGCCTAATAAATTTTGGGGTCAAATTCTTGGACTTTAACGCCCTTCCCACTCCAATAGTGCTTGTGATATTAAAAAACACATGTTCTTTCTTAGCAAACTCTTAATGCTTTCTCTTCTTATCAGCATATGATTTCTACTTACTCTGGGCAATTTTCATCCTTTCCAACCAACACAATGAAGTCTTACACCACTACTTAGTAGTCTATAGAACCAACTCAAGCCCCACCACTACTGACTCGCCATTCTTATACCAACACAATAGAGTCTTACACCTCCTACCAAACAAAGCCTTCAAAGGCCCCATTCTAATACACCCTTCTCTAATGGCAAGACTTCCTCCCAACTCCTTAGATGGTCCAAAACACAACCCCTCAACAAATCCTTCAAGGATTAGATAGTCATTTCTAATTGACCATCGGATTGAGGATGATAAGTAGAACTCATCCTCAATCTTGTCCTCAAGGCTTGGTGTAGGCTCTACCAAAATTTGAAAGTCAACCTTGGATCTCTATCATAGATAATACTAGAATGAACCCATTCAATCGTTCCATCTCCCTTATAACTAAGTCAACTTCTCTAAGGACAACTTGACGTTAATGGGCAAAAAATGGCACACTTGGTCAACTTGTCAACAATAACCTTAATAGCATCATTGTTCCTAGTCGACCTAGGCAACCCCACAATGAAATCCATGGTAATGTTCTCCCACTTCCACTTTGGGATCTCCATCATTTGAAGCAAGCCACTTAGCTTTTGATGCTCCACTTTGGCCTTTTGGAAAGTCAACATGCCGCCATATACTTTACCACCCCTTTCTTCATATTAGATCACTAGAAAGTTTTCTTGAGGTCCTAATACATATTAGTCATATTGGGATGTATGCTAAGTCTATTATTATGGCTTTCCTTCAAAACTGTCCTTCTTAACTGATAATCTTGAGGTAAGCAAGTTCTACCCTTAAACCTCGATATACCATCTTTGACCAGTATAAAGCTCACTACTTTGTTAGTTCCAAACTACCCCTTCTTAGGGTCTTGCATTTGTTTCTCTTTTACCTGCTCTAAGAACTCATTAGCAATTGTAGTCATCCCACAGATAATGTGATCTTGTGCCAACTCTATACAAAGCTTCAAATCTTTGAACTTTTCCACTAGCTCCAACTCCTTAACCATTAATGCATACATGTTGATAAATTTCTTACTCAAAGAATCTGCCGCCATATTATCCTTTTTAGGATGATACATCAACTAGAAGTTATAGTCTTTCAAAAACGCCATCCACCTCTTCCATCTCTTATTCATCTCCTTTTGATCAAACAAATACTTTAAGGTCTTATGATCACTGAAGACATTGAACTTTGTCCCGAATAGATAATGCCTCCAAATCTTCAAGGCAAAAATCACTACACCAACTCCAAGTCATGAGTGGGATAATTCCTCCCATAAACCTTTAGTCTCCTTGAAATATAAGCCATTATTTTCCTATGCTACATCAACACACAACTTAGCCCCTAGTGAGAAACATCACTAGGGTCGGGCAACACCAATATAGAAGAAGTAATCAACTTCCACTTCAACTCTAGAAAGCTCTCCTCTCAAGCATCCATCCAAATGAAAGGCTAATTCTTTGTAGTTACTTAAGTTAGAGGCATTATTATTTTGGAGAAACCTTCTAAAAATCTCCAATAGTAACTTGCTAACTGAACAAAACTCCTAATGTTTGTAACTGTCTGAGGACATTCCCATTGTAATAAAAAAAAAAACTCTACCTTTGCCGGGTCCACAAAAATCCCTTCTGTTGAAATCATATACCCCAAAACTTCACTTCATTGAGCCAAAACTCACACTTTGATAACTTGGCATAAAGTTATTTATCTATTAACACTTCAAACACCAAAATCAAATGCTTGTGGTGTTCCTCCAAAGATTTTGAATAAATAAGAATATCATCAATGAACACTATCACAAATCTATCCAAGAAAGGTCTAAAAATCTTGTTCATATACTCCATGAACATTGATAAGGCATTCATCACACCAAAGGGCATCGCAACGTACTCATAGTGATCATACCTAGTCTCGAAGGCAGTCTTCAGTATGTTACTATCCTTCTAAAGGAGGAGGCCCATGGGCTAAGGGCCCAACTACTAGGGCTATGGCAAGGATGATGCATGAAGAGTGGGCCCAAGCCCAAGGAAGGCCCGCCACTTTGTTTTGTTGGACTTTATCTCAAGCCCATTAGATTAGGGTTAGTATAGGATTGGGCCTTAGTGCCTTGTATTTCTTTTTGGGCCTTGTATTTCCGGCCATTAGATTAGGAATTTCATTTCATGGTCATTTAGATTTAGGGTTAATTTTAGGTTACATGTGTAGTTGCATTAGAATGTAATTAACTTCACATTTGATGAGCATTTCGGCCATGTGCAACACATGCACATGGTGTGACTCAAATGCAACTCAAATGGAAGCTTAATTACATTCCAAATGAGGTGCACATGGGATGGATCCGGGTTGGCTCCAAAATTTGAATTTTGAATTCAAATTTTGGCCGCCCAATGTTAAGTGAACCATACCATGGTTTCACTTAACCTTAGGCTAACCCATGGTTCACTAAACCTAAATTTTCCCTATATATTCCAAGTGGACGAGCTTGTACCTCACTTTTGGATTAATTGAATGAGAATTTCCTTCTTAGAAATCTACTCTCCGAAAGTCACCTTGGTTGCCTACGCTACCCTCCTTGAGAGCTTCTCTTTGTAGAGCTAGGTCACCTTCCTTCTTTGGAACTTAGCTTGTGTGCAAGCTTCGACCATCTTGAGTCTTCTTGGAGCTCCCATCCTTGACACTTCCTCCAAGGATCCGTGAAGACTTGAAGAATTTTCCATGTGCATCCAAGAGGAAGCACATCAAGTGGTATCAAGAGCTTCGGTCTTCAAGAGATAAGTTCATTATCTTGTCTTTTGAATTTTGATCCGTGGTTCATCTTGTTCTTGTGTTCATCATCTTGTTCTTGTTTTCATTTTGAGTTTTGTCACTTTTGAGTTTACTCCTTCCTAGATCTAATTTTGCCTTAAAATTTGATGGATCTAGTTTCTTGTTGCTTGAATGATTCATCTATGCGCTTATGAATATATGCTTTCATGAATCATGCTCCAATTCTTTTGCCTATTAGGAATTTCTGCCTATGATCTTTTGTTTTATTTGAGTCTTAATTGAAATTTTATTCGGTCAAATACATTTTTGAGTCATTTTATTTTGAATCCATGTCTAGTAGTCATGTGTAGTTCATTTCTTGTTCATCATTCTTAGCTTTGCTTGTTTGAATCGTGTTGTTTTCTTTCATTAGTAATTTTGAACTATTTTCTGGATTTGGCCGAGATCCATAGCCTTAGGTATATGCTCATAATTTTTGTTTACATTTGAGTTCATAAACTACTACTAGTTCATTAGTAGTTTTCTTAGAAATTTTAGGTTTCCATGTTAGAAAATGTCTTTAAAAAAAAATTTCATCATCCGTGAGTGTTTAATCTTGTGTGTGACTTGTTTGCTGAAAATTTGTGTTAGCTCAATTTGAAATTTGAATTTAGGAGCCAAAAACCGTGACATGTGCTAAGAACAAGCAAGTGAAAAAAGCATGTTCAATTTACATTACATCTTGACCTAATTTTCTTGTCATTTGGCAACTCAAATTTGAAATCCGGTTTTAGTGTTTCATAAGGTGACCGAGACTTATATGACTCCTAAATATTGAAAGAAAAAGGCAACTCCTAAGTTTTAAAAAAAAAATATTAGAAGAAGGATCAAAAGAAATTCAAAACAAAAGTGATTAAAAAAAAATGCTAAACCTAATTTGAAAAGTAAAAGCCAATCAAGGAGTTTGATTTCTCAATTGTTTGCTTCTCGGTTTGAACCTATTTTTGAATCATAAAATTTTCAGTTAATACATCTTTGAGTGTTTTGGTTTTGAGCATCCATTCTAGAACTCATTTTAGGACAATTCCTTCTTGTTCTAGTCATCTACTTGTTGGTGTCATCTAAAATTGTCATTTCCTAATCTATTCTTGTCTTCCTTACTTCTTAAATACTCTTTGCTGTTTTTATATTTGATTGAACTCCAAAGTGTGGCCTAAGTTTGACCTGGCCTATCTTCCTAGAAGCTAGTTCTACAAGGGTCATCAAAAGAAGCCTAAGGAAAGGAGGAGGAAAGGATCATATGTGGCTCTCGGTTTTGGAAAACTTCAAACATAAACACTATAAACACTTTGGCTGGAAATCTGTGATGGCTGGACTGGACCAAACCGTGAAGATTGGAGGAGATTTAATTTGAATTGTATTTGAATTTTGTTAAAATAAATAAATAAATATATAAGTATTAGTGACAGATTTTAGTGACCAATTTTTCATTACTAGTTTGAAAATTTTGTTACAAATTCGGTCTCTAATCCATCGCTAATTCTTGGTGGCTGTTTTTCTTAATTCTTTTAAGCCACTTGTTAGTGCTGTTTAGCTTTGATTATACCTTGTATTTGGCCATTTAAAGGAGTGTCTTGGAAGTGTCTTTGGTACACAACCATCTCTCCTTAGGTTTACCATTTTCGTTAGTACTTGGTGGGAGTGGTCCTTGATTGATCTTTGGTATCTCTCAAGCTCTCACCCTAGGACACGTTTAGGTAGTTTTAATTCTTGTTTAATACTTGTCTTTACTTGCTTTCATACGACTAGTATATCATAGTTCACAAAAACATCAAAAATAATTTTTTTTTTCATTGAAAAGAATTTGGTAGAGATTAACTACAAAGGGGATTAGTAATTTTTACTTGAAGAGGCTTGGTTTTTAAGTGGCTCCTAGTAGCTCACCTCCCTTCAAAGTTCAATTTTTATACATAATCCTCCAAGTACTTAGTCTTAACCTTGCACAAAACAAATTGATTTTCAAAGTTCATTCATCAAAAAGCATCTTTCTCCTATAATGGAAGAGTTTTCTACTCCCCAAAGTGATAGTAATTCAAGTGATTACAATGATTTGTCAAAAGTAACACATGAATTAAGATCACTTAAGCTTTGGAAAAAGCAAGAAGCCAAACAAAAACTTAAAGAAAAACTTGAAAAAGAGGCTCAACTTGCTATGTTGGAGGAAGAAATTCGTTTATTAAAGGAGAAAGAAGAAAAATTGCACCACAAGCACCGAAGTAGACATAGCTCCCAACATAGTTCAACCCTAAGAGAGTCAATGAATGATGATAGCCTTGCTTTAGGAGATCATTATCAACAACCTCCTAGAAGGGTGCATAGGACCCCCAAGCCAAGGGAATCTAGGGTAGATCTCCCTTATTTTCATGGAAAGGATGATGTGGAAGGGTACCTAGATTGGGAGATGAAGGTGGAACAAATCTTCACTTGCCACCAAGTGAGTGAAGAAAGAAAAGTCTCCTTAGCCACTCTAAGCTTCCAAGGTCACGCCATGTATTGGTGGACTTCTCTTGTGAGAGATAGGCGTCTCCATAATGATCCTCCAATTCAATATTGGAATGAATTAAGGAGTGCCTTGAGGAGGAGGCATATACCCTCTTACTACACTAGGGAGCTTATCAACAAGCTCCAAAGACTCCATCAAAAAAATATGACTGTGGAAGAGTATAGACAAACGATGGAGTTATACCTAATGAGGGCTGGTATTAGGGAGGAGGAAAACATTACCATTGCTAGGTTTTTGAGTGGTTTGACTTTTGATATAAGAGATAAGGTTGAGCTTCTCCCTTATAGGGATTTGAATGATTTGGTTCAACTTTGCATCAAAGTTGAACAACAAAATTTGAGAAAAGGTTATAAATCAAGCTCATATTCATCTTCTTATTCTAAAGTTGACTACAAGAGGGAGGGCAAGAAAAATGATTTTGAAAAGAAAAATACTTTTCCCTCCAAAAATCTAGACAAAGGTAAAGAAAAAGAAAATGACAAAAAAACAAACACCTCACACACTAGCACTAAGTCTAGTGATATTAAGTGCTTTAAGTGTCTTGGGAGAGGCCACATTGCTTCTCAATGCCCTAACAAGAAAGTAATGATTTTAAGGGGCCAAGACATTTATAGTAGCCGTGATGAAGCAACTACTTCTTCATCTTCAAGTGAGGATGAAGAAGAAGCAAGTGAGGAAGAGTCATGTGAGGTCACTTACCCTTACAATGGGGAACTTCTTATGATGAGAAGGGTCCTCAACAATCAACCTAGTGATACACAATCCCAAAGAGAGAACATCTTTCATACAAGATGTAACATTTCAAACAAGGCTTGTTCTCTCATAGTGGATAGTGGATCTTGGTGCAATTGTTGTAGCACTAGGATGGTTGAGAAGTTGGGATTGACTACCACACCCCATCCAAAACCTTATCAACTTCATTGGCTTAATGATGATGGGGATATGGTGGTCAACCAACAGGTGGAAGTAGAGTTTTCTATTGGGAATTATCAAGACAAAGTTAAATGTGATGTAGTTCCCATGGAAGCTTGTCATATTTTATTAGGAAGACCATGGCAATTTGACAAACAAACTTATCATGATGGTCTAACTAATAAAATAACTTTCACACATGAGGGTAAAAAGTTTGTGCTTCATCCTTTATCACCTTCACAAGTGAAGGAGGATCAAGTACAAATGAAGGCCAAACGTGATAAAGAAAAAGGAAAACAAAAAAAAGTTGAAAAAAAAAGATTCTAAAAATTGATGAAAAAGAGGATTCTAGAGAAACTAGTGTTCCCTCTCTAGAGATAGTTCAAGAAGAGATTTTTGATTCAAAACCTTTACATAAAACTTCTCTCTTTATTGAACCATCTTCTCATATCCTCATGTGTAGAGGAACACTAACTTACACTGCCACATCTTCCTTGGAAACTTCTCTACCTCTTAAGGTGAAAAATCTTTTAAAAGAATTTGGTGATGTATTCCCTAGTGAAGGACCCATTGGACTTCCACCTTTTAGGGGAATAGAGCATCAAATAGATCTTGTGCCTGGATCTAGTCTTCCAAATAGGCCAGCCTATAGGACTAACCCACAAGAAACCAAAGAGATAGAGAAGCAAGTACAAGAGTTGTTGGAGAAGGGTTGGATTCAGAAGAGTCTAAGCCCTTGTGCTGTACCAGTAATTTTGGTGCCAAAAAAAGATGGAAAATGGAGGATGTGTTGTGACTGTAGAGCCATCAACAACATCACCATAAAATATAGGCACCCAATTCCTAGGCTTGATGACATGCTTGATGAATTGCATGGGTCATCCATATTTTCCAAAATAGATCTTAAAAGTGGATATCACCAAATTAGAATTAAGGAGGGTGATGAGTGGAAAACTGCTTTTAAGACTAAGTTTGGTCTATATGAATGGTTGGTTATGCCTTTTGGGCTTACTAATGCACCTAGCACATTCATGAGGCTAATGAATCATACCCTTAGGGATTGCATTGGTAGGTTTGTAGTTGTTTATTTTGATGATATTTTAATATATAGCAAGAGTCTAAGTAATCATGTGGATCACCTAAAACAAGTTTTACTTGTTCTTAGAGACAATCACTTGTTTGCCAATGTAGACAAGTGCACTTTTTGTGTGGATAATGTTATTTTCTTAGGGTTTGTGGTAAGCAAAAATGGGGTTCATGTGGATCCCGCGAAAATAAAAGCCATCCAAGAATGGCCTATTCCTACTAATGTTAGTGAAGTTAGGAGCTTCCATGGTTTGGCAAGTTTTTATAGAAGATTTGTTCCTAACTTCTCTACATTAGCTTCACCTCTCAATGAGTTGGTGAAGAAGGATGTGGCTTTTGCGTGGCAAGAAAAACATAATTTAGCTTTTCAAGAACTTAAGCATAAACTTACTCAAGCACCTGTTCTAGCTTTGCCTGATTTTTCTAAAACTTTTAAGCTAGAATGTGATGCTTCAGGGCTTGGCATAGGAGTTGTGTTGTTACAAGGTGGTCACCCCATAGCTTATTTCAGTGAAAAACTTCATGGGGCTGCCTTGAACTATCCTACCTATGACAAGGAGTTATATGCTTTAGTTGGTGCCCTTCAAACTTGGGAACATTACCTTGTGACCAAGGAATTTGTTATCCATAGTGATCATGAATCACTTAAATACTTGAAGGGTCAACATAAATTAAATAAAAGGCATGCAAAATGGGTTGAGTACCTTGAGCAATTTCCTTATGTTATCAAATATAAAAAGGGCTCTACAAATGTAGTAGCTGATGCTTTGTCAAGAAGACATGTTTTATTGAACACCCTAGGTTCTCAAATACTAGGGTTTGATGACATCAAGGAGTTGTATGAGAAAGACCTTGATTTTGCTAACTTTTATTGCTTATGTATTCAAAAGCCTTATCAAGGATACTATCTTTTTGAGGGGTATCTTTTTAAAGAAAACAAACTTTGCATACCCCAAGGATCTATTAGGAAACTCTTGGTTAAGGAGAGCCATGAGGGTGGGCTCATGGGGCATTTTGGAATTGAGAAAACTCTTTCACTTTTGCGAGAGAAATTCTTTTGGCCTCATATGCAAAGAGATGTTCAAAGGTTTTGTAGTAGTTGCATTGCTTGTTTACAAGCCAAGTCTACTACTAAACCTCATGGACTTTACACCCCCTTGCCCATATCCTCTTCTCCTTGGGTAGACATTTCCATGGATTTTATCCTTGGATTTCCTCGAACCCAAAGAGGAAAGGATTCCATTTTTGTGGTTGTGGACCGTTTTAGCATAATGGCACACTTTATTCCATGCCACAAGGTGGATGATGCAAGTCACATTGCTAAGTTATTCTTTCAAGAGATTGTGAGACTACATGGGTTACCTAAAACTATAGTCTCCGATAGAGATGTTAAGTTCCTTAGCCATTTTTGGAAAACTCTTTGGGCAAGGCTAGGAACTAAACTTCTATTTTCTACCACATGTCATCCCCAAACTGATGGGCAGACTGAGGTAGTCAATAGGTCTCTAGGGACTATGTTGAGGGCAATCCTCAAAGGCAATAAAAAGTCATGGGATGACTATCTCCCTCATGTGGAGCTTGCCTATAATAGGGTGGTTCACAAAACCACTAACATGTCTCCTTTTAAGATTGTTTATGGCTTTAATCCTCTTACCCCTTTGGATTTATTACCCCTACCCGATGTTGCTTCCTTTATTCATAAAGAAGGCACATCTAGGGCTGAGTTTGTCAAGAAGTTACATGAGAGGGTTAGAGATCATATTCAATCCCAAACAGAAAAATACCATAAATATAATAATAAGGGTAGGAAAGAAGTTATCTTCAAGGAAGGTGACTGGGTTTGGCTACACCTTAGGAAGGATAGGTTTCCTTCCCAAAGAAAGTCAAAACATAGTCCTAGAGGGGATGACCCTTTCCAAATCCTTAAAAAAATCAATAATAATGCCTATGTCTTAGATCTTCCTTCTGAGTATGGAGTTAGTTCTAGTTTCAATGTTTCTGATCTATCTCTTTTTTCAGGACTAGCTACCCAAGCAGAGGCTGCTTTGGATTTGAGGACAAATCCTCTTCAAGAGGGAGGGGATGATGGAGGAGGCCCATGGGCTAAGGGCCCAACTACTAGGGCTATGGCAAGGATGATGCATGAAGAGTGGGCCCAAGCCCAAGGAAGGCCCGCCACTTTGTTTTGTTGGACTTTGTCTCAAGCCCATTAGATTAGGGTTAGTATAGGATTGGGCCTTAGTGCCTTGTATTTCTTTTTGGGCCTTGTATTTCCGGCCATTAGATTAGGAATTTCATTTCATGGTCATTTAGATTTAGGGTTAATTTTAGGTTACATGTGTAGTTGCATTAGAATGTAATTAACTTCACATTTGATGAGCATTTCGGCCATGTGCAACACATGCACATGGTGTGACTCAAATGCAACTCAAATGGAAGCTTAATTACATTCCAAATGAGGTGCACATGGGATGGATCCGGGTTGGCTCCAAAATTTGAATTTTGAATTCAAATTTTGGCCGCCCAAGGTTAAGTGAACCATACCATGGTTTCACTTAACCTTAGGCTAACCCATGGTTCACTAAACCTAAATTTTCCCTATATATTCCAAGTGGCCGAGCTTGTACCTCACTTTTGGATTAATTGAATGAGAATTTCCTTCTTAGAAATCTCCTCTCCGAAAGTCACCTTGGTTGCCTACTCTACCCTCCTTGAGAGCTTCTCTTTGTAGAGCTAGGTCACCTTCCTTCTTTGGAACTTAGCTTGTGTGCAAGCTTCGGCCATCTTGAGTCTTCTTGGAGCTCCCATCCTTGACACTTCCTCCAAGGATCCGTGAAGACTTGAAGAATTTTCCATGTGCATCCAAGAGGAAGCACATCACCTTCACCCTTATTTGGTGATATTTTAATCTCAAATCAATATTGAAAAATATTAATTCTTCTTTCAACTAATCCATCGAGTCATCTATCCTAGGGAGTGAATATATGTTCATCATGATCAACTTATTCAACTATCTGTAATCTACACACAGTCGAGCTCCACCATCTTTCTTCTTCACCAATAAAATATTAGCACCTCACTATCTATTTTTCCAACAAATCCTCCACCTACTTCTTCTACTCAATCAACTCAGCTAGGGTTATCCTATAGGGAGCTATTGACATTAAAACTATACTAGGAACCAAGTCAATACTGAACTCAACTTCCCTAGTAGGAGTTAACCTAGGCACTTAATCTAGAAATGCTTGTGGAGTTAACCTAGGCACTTAATCTCTAATCACTTTAATCAAACTTATCAACTTCTTAGACTCAACACTCAAAGTACAAAAGAGCATAAAACACTAAGCTTCTCCCCTCACTAAATCATCCACTTGCTTGGCTAACACCACCCCATCATTCTCAACCTCCAAAAATACCAACTCTTTCTCGAAACAATCTATAAGAATATGATTTGTAGATAACCAATTCATACCTAAGATTATGTCAATCTCCACCATAGGAAAACAAATCAAGTTAACCCTATACTATCTACCATATACCTCTATCACAACTCAAAAGTAACCAAATAAATATGTGTAAGAGTAAAGACAGTCAAATCAACATGTAGTGGACTCTCAGCCAAACCCAACCTCTCTACATAATCAATGGAAATAAAAGAGTGAGTAACTCTAGAATAACAAATGATCAAAACAACCTTACCAACCACCTTCCCTTTCTTTTTCACTAGATCATATGAGGTAAAAGCCTTGCCTTTAGATAAAGCAAACATTCTGCTAGTTATAACAGGTCATTCAACTCTTTGAGAAACTCTAGGCTATCTAACCCTTGTGGTACAATCTCTGGAGATATCACTTGACTAGCCATATCTAAAACACTTGTTCATTTGAGGACAATCACTAATGAAGTGAGCTCCTCCATATTTGTAACACTAGACACTTGAAGCTTCGCTATAAGTAGTAGTAGAAGGTCTCCTTACAACAAAGCTCTTTTATTGTTGAGGAGGTTTGTCATAAGGTCTTCTTTATTATTCACATCTCTTGGACCCAGATGGCCCTTCTTGACCCTTGGTCACATTTTCCACCACCACCAACACATTCAATCCTCTCTACAATCTTTGCCTTCTTTACTAAGGAAGGAAACTTCGTGATAACAATAGGCAACACCACCTTTTTCAGCTTGTGTCTCAACCCCTCTACAAATCATCTACACCTCTAAGCCTCGAAAATGACCTAAGAATATAAATGAGTCAAATGCTCAAATTTCATGGCATACTCAAAAATAGTCATATTTCCTTGATATAGTCTTATGAACTCAACTTCATTGGTGTATCTCACACTATCCAAGAAGCATTTCTCAAGAAATATCCTCTTAAAGCATTCATAGTCCACCATCACACCCCTAGTCTCCAACATCTGTTGGGTACCCTTCCGTAGTACTCAACCTTCTCAATCAACATGTACACAAAATAAGGTAGCTTCCTCTCATCAGGGCATCCCATCACGTGGAATATTTTCTCCATCTCACAACTCTAGTGGTTAGCCACCTTTGGATTCGCATCTCCCTTGAATTGAGAAGGATAAAATTTCCTAAACTCAGCCAAGTCCCTAGTCTCCTATGATACTACTAGTCTAGCTACTTCAACTATAAACCAGTTCGTTTCCATTTGAGTAAAGTGAGCATTTTGTTGTTGTATAGCCATAACCATCATCTTTATGTCCCAAACCATCTGGTCATATTGAGGTCTAACCATCTTATACTAAGATCAATAAATCCGTTAAGCAACATTGTACTACAACACAACACAACACGCAACAACAAAACAACATTCACAACATAAACCTAATGGGGTCACCCTTAAAGAGAGCCCAAAAGATTTGACTAGCTTTGGTACCATAAAAGTGTAACAACCCACCAAGTCCTTACACTTAATGATTCAAATACTAGTAATGGAAACAAACATCAAACTACATAAGATTAATATGTAATCAATATCTGGATATGTGTAGGGTAATATATACGTGTAAAATTTTGGCATCAATGACTGAATTAATATAACTACTATACAAGTAAATAAATATGAACAATAATCAAGTATTGTAATAATAATTCTAAGTTGTTTGTCAAGCAACCTCCACTAAATCAACTACATCAAAGTAGCTCAAAAGATCACCATTGACATTGCCCAACATGGCCTTCAAATCACATCGCCTTTAGCTTATCCTTACCTTGCTCCTATATAAATATGATCATTGGAGTTCAACCACGAGGAAACATGTAAGGTTAAACTAGTATTCAAAAGAATCAACATAATAAGTATACAAGTAAAATTGACTTCAGCAATTTATCAACTTGTAACTAATTTTTAACACAATACAACATGTTCTTTAACTATAATAACTCAACAGAAACACACCTCAAGTTATCATTCATTAACAACGCAACTCATCAGCCATTTGATCCTATCGAACCAACAACAATGCCATCTTTTCATTCCAACTAGACCGACAATCAATTTTTGGATAAAAATCCATAATAACATGGTTTCTTGTATTTCTCCACTTAAACTAGAAAAGTCTAGTATTCATTTTAAGGTAGGATAGCTTGAGTGTGGGCCTACCATGACATTAACATGTATAACTAAGCCTCTTATAGGATTAGCCCGCCGACTACTCTTCAAAACTATACCTCTTCTAATACTTAGTTTGGTATTTTGACCCCTAACTTTGTACCTTACTCGATTTTATCGCTTTATACATGTTTGGCTCAACCTGGCCCCTATACTGATTAACATTGGTCATTTTATAATCGGTATTTCTCAACCTAGCCCTTATATTATGGTCACTTTATAGACAATATGACTCCATCTATCCCTTTTACCTTATTAACTAAGGTCCTAGAGGAGACTCATAATTCATTTCAAGAGTCAACTTTTCAAGAAGGATTTTCAACAAACTAAGCTCTTGGAGCACTACAACACAATATCCTCACAATAGGATATTCAACTTTAAAACAACTTCTCCTTTAGTTTTAAGTCAATCAACACAACACAACTTAATGCCCTAAGCATTCTCAATATAACCACCTCAACATGTGAACATACAACTATCAACAATTCATTCATCAATATACATTATCCAAAATCAATGTAAAAGGAGTAACACCATAGTTCAACATATAGCATGTAATAGATTCAACTAACCTATGTATGTTCAACACTTATGCAAAATATATATTTATATATATATATTATTTTATTTTTTCATTAAGCAACCTATGCCAGACACCATTGTCCCCATGCTTGACATCATTGAGGTTGATAGCCTTTGGCTCACCCACACTTGGTGTCAATCTACTTGTGCCTGACATGGATGAGGTAGAGAACTCTTATGGCTAATCCCATGCCTGAACCATCTCAAGCATAGAGCCTCTACCTAATTCACGTCTAGTGTCACTAAACTGGTGCACGACGTTGTCTAGGTAGAAAGCTTCTATCTCGATCATACTTTGCATCACTCAACTAAGGTTTGACGTCACCAAGTTAAAGAACTCCAAAGGCATCCTCATTTGACGCCATTTCACCCATGCTTGGCATGACCAAGTTAGAGAGCTCCCCTCAAACTTATGTTCGATGTTATCAATCTCGCACTTAGTGTCAGTGAGTTAGAGAACCTTTGACTTATGTCACGTCTAACACCTTGAAGTTGCAGCTAGTGTGATGATGAATTTTGCACTTGACAAATTCACATTTTTGGCTTAATCACATTCAAAATCCAGGAAAACCAACATGCAAGGCACCGATTCATTCATAAACTTCATAAGCAACTCAAAACCAACCAAAAAATCAACATGCAACAACAATATAACTCAAAATCATGCATTCCATCTCAAATATACCATAAGAACACCAAAACTCTTACCCTCAACATTCAAATCATAGTCACAAATTTAAAGAAAATCAAACAACATTCCACATCATAAATAAAAAAGGAATCAATTCTAGCTTCCTTTACATCTACTTGGTCAATTGAGAAGATATGAGGAAGATGAATGTAATCTCGCACTTTGACTCGAGATTCCTAACTCTAAGAGCTTGAATCTTCAATTAGTCACCTCAGATCAATTGTAAGGAAGAAATAGAAGAAGGATTCAATGTGAAAGATGAAGAATAAATCTTTGATTTCTAGAGAACTTCTCTTTAACTTTTCCCTAGTGTTTCTTTAGACATGAACTTATGAGGTTCACATCTTAAAAACCTTATATACCCTTTGTACTATCCGTACCGTCATGCCGAGCTCAAGCTCGCCATCGCAGCGTGGAATGACCACGGAACACGCATTCGGAGACCTCGGTCTAAACGAGATCCGCAATCCAACCAGATCATAACTAATCTCAGGAGATCTCGGTCTAGACGAGATCCGCTATCTAATTAGATCATAACTGATCTCAGGCCCAAGGCCCAACGCAACCCTAATTCACACTAAGGTACGTGCATTACTTATACGAGACACATACTGAGACAAACCCTAACTTTGGCATCGGAGTATCTTTTGCAGGTACCACCCCCGCCTTGGAGCACCAGCGTACCAGTGAAGGAGGCCCACCAATCTTACTTGGAAGATCAATCCTACGAAAAATTCCCAGTAAGAACATTTGGCGCCCATCGTGGGGCCGATCAAGACAGCTCTTATCGGCCACGCTTATGGTATTCACCCGAAGCCATAGTAGACGCGCAATAGACGACGCAGAGCACACGAAAAGCATGGACAGCGAAGCAACACTAAGAAGGCTGATCGAACAGGTCGAACAGATGCGGCAACAACATGACGCCGATCTGCAAAACATGCGTGTCAAGCACGAAACCGACCTAGCCGCAATGCGAACCGCCAATGAAGCTGATCTAGCGGCACTACGCGCTGAAAACGAGCGGATTCGCGCCCAGCTCTCTCGACGTCCCTCTGACCATCCTCTTGAGGCGAGCAACCTCCACGAGGAAGAAGGGCATTCGGTCTCTCAACCTCGAACTATGACTAGGGCATCGACTCCACGACCTGCCACGCATCGGTCTCATGCACCAACGAAAAAGTCGGTCCAGGAAGTCAGCAAGGCCCCTACTCAGGTCACGGGGGGTCAAGCAACCTTCCGCCGCCATCCTTTTGTGGATGGCATCATGGAGACACCACTCCCTCAGGGATGGAAACCTCTCCACCTCGATCGCTATGATGGCACGACGGACCCTGATGAGCACATCGACCTGTATACGATACAGGTAAACCTCTACACTAACAATGATGCTATTTTGTGTAGGGTTTTTTCGACCTCGCTCAAGGGGCCGCGCTCAATTGGTATACCCAGCTTCCCGCTGAGTCAATCGACAGTTTTAGCACTCTGGTCAGGCGATTTACGGCGCAATATGCAACGAGCCGACCTCACCACATCACTTCTACCGCTCTGGCCAGTCTCAGACAGAACGACGACGAGCCACTCCGGGCGTTCATGGAGCGATTTGCCGCCACCACGGTTAAGATCAGAAATCTGAACCCCGAGGTCACCCTGCATGCCATGCTCATAGCACTCAAGCCTGGGCCATTCATAGACAGCCTATGTCGTGAGGCCCCTCGTGACATGGACGAGCTCCGCGCCCGCGCCGCGGGCTATATCCAAATGGAAGAAAACTCTGCTTTTCGTGACCAGGTTCGCGGCAAGGGACCAATGAAGCCAAAATAGGGTCACAAGGACAAGATCAAGGTCAACAATGACAGCCAGTTCAAGAAGTCGGCTAGGGCAAATAGAGGGGGGAGATATGACTTCTATACTCCCTTGAACACGCCCCGAGTACATATCCTGGAAGCAGCCAATAACAGCAACCTCCTCACCCTGCCACCAGCAGGTCACACCCCCAACAGTGCCGACAAATCCAAGCACTGTCGGTACCACAGGAATCACGGTCACACCACTGAGGAGTGCCGCACACTCCGAGACTGCATTGAAGAACTCATTCAGGCAGGTCACCTCGGCCAATATGTCCAGCGACAGCAGGGTCACCGAGGAGGCTATGGTGGACGAGGACAAGGCAGAGGTCGTGGTTTAGGAGCTCGCACGGACAGACCCTCTGGCTCTCAGCAAAATGTCGGCGGAGCAGTGCAAGCCGAGGTAAGCCAGGAAACAGGGTCAGCTCTTCTACGGGGAGTAATCAATACAATTGCAGGTGGTTTCGCAGGGGGCAGCGCCAGCAGCTCGGCCCGGAAGAGACACCTGCGCAATATCAACAACGTCCATTCCGCTACCTCGGCTTCGCACCAAAGCTCACTGCCGATCACCTTCACTAACGACGACTATGTTGGCGTCAGTCCCAACCAGGATGATCCCATGGTCATAGCCGTGGAGGTAGCTAATTGGGAGGTTCACAAGACACTGATAGACCAAGGGAGCTCGATAGATGTCCTGTATTGGCCGACCTTCCTAAGGTTAGACATCCCTCACTCTCTCATCCAACCTCACACAGAGCCCCTAGTCAGTTTTGCAGGAGAGCGAGTACACACTCGGGGATACGTGGACCTGTCGACCACCTTCAGAACCTCTCCGCATACAAGCAGAATCATGGTCTGATACCTCCTTGTGGAAGCCAACACCTCCTATAATATCATCATTGGGAGGCTGACGTTAAATCAGTTTGGAGCAGTGGTGTCCACCCCACACCTCACCATGAAGTTCCCAGGAAGTGACGGCAAAATCGTCTACGTCAAAGTGAATCAGAAGACGGCTCGGCAATGCTACACCGAGAGTCTCAAGATCTCCTCGTCCGGCGAGCAAAGCAAGAAGGATCCCCCCACCGTGGCTCACATAACCCACGAGGAAATCTCTGATCTCGATCCGAGACTGACTCCCATGACGAGCGGCCAAGCCCCATTGACGAGCTTGACGACCTCCAGATCAGGAAACTCCCCAAGCAGTGCACAAAAATCAGCAAGCAACTGAGCTCGGAATTGTGACAGTAGCTCGAAGCTGAGATCCTAAAAAACGCCGACCTCTTCGCCTGGTCCAGTGCCGACATACCAGGTATAAACACTGACTTCATCTGTCACAAGTTAGCGATACACAAGGAGGCACGGCCGGTGGCCTAGAGAAAGAGGAAGGTCGGTGGTGAAAGGCGGGAGGCCATCATCACCGAGACACAAAAGTTGCTGAACGCTGGCTTCATCCGTGAAGTCAGATATACCACATGGCTGGCGAATGTGGTTCTGGTGAAGAAGAGCTCGGGGAAGTGGCGCATGTGCGTCGACTACACCGACTTGAACAGAGCATACCCTAAGGACTCATATCCCTTGCCGAGCATTGACAAGCTGGTCGACGGAGCATCCGAGCATGCCCTCCTCAGTTTCCTCGACGCCTACTCCGGGTACAACTAGATAATGATGTACCCACCTGACGAGGTGCATACATCCTTCATCACCGACCACGCCAACTACTGCTACCGGGTGATGCCCTTCGGTCTCAAAAATGCAGGGACCACTTACCAGCGACTGATGGATAAGGTTTTCCACCAGCAGATCGGGCGAAACATGGAAGTTTACGTCGACAACATGGTGGTCAAGACCACCTCGGCCACTGACCATGCTACCGATCTCGCCGAGGTGTTCGCCCAAATCAGAAGACACAACATGCGTCTCAACCCGAAGAAGTGCGTCTTCGACGTCCGGGGAGGTAAGTTCCTCGGTTTCATGATCACTAGCAGAGGGATCGAGGCCAACCTCGAAAAGTGCAAAGCCATCATCTAGATGCAGAGTCCGCAAACGGTAAAAGAGGTCCAACGCCTAGCCGGACGGTTAGTCTCACTGTCCCGTTTCATCCCCAAACTCACAGAGAGGGCAGGGCCAATCTTCACTCTGCTGTGGAAGCCAAAAGACTTCCAGTGGACGGATCAGTGCGAAGAAGCTTTCCGAAGTTTCAAAACTTTTCTCACAACTCCGCCAATCTTACAGAGGCCAGATCACAAAACTGACCTCCTCCTCTACTTGGCCGTAGTAGAAAACGCCATCAGCGCGGTGATAGTGCAAGAACATCAGAAACTGCAGACGCCAATCTACTTCATCAGTCGAGTCTTCCAAGGTGCGAAAAAATGGTACCAAATGATCAAAAAATTGGCACTGGCGCTCGTCACCGCAGCCAGGTGTCTCCGACCTTATTTTCAGAGCCACCAGGTGATAGTCAAAACCAACTACCCCATAAAGCAAATCCTGAGAAAGCTAGAGCTCGCCGGAAGAATGATTGCATGGTCCGTCGAGTTGTCTGAGTTCGGCATCCAATATGAGAGTCGTGGCGCCCTAAAAGCTCAATGTCTGGCCGACTTCGTAGCTGAGCTCACACCTACTACTGCCGAGGAACCCCAGGTATGAACTTTACACGTTGACGGGTCCTCCAACTCTAAGGGTGGTGGTGCAGGTATCATATTAGAAAGGCCAAACCAAGTCACTTTGGAGCAATCCCTCAAGTTCAACTTCAAGGTGACCAACAACCAGGCAGAGTATGAGGCACTCCTTGCAGAACTGAGGCTAGCTCGCGACCTCGGAGCTCGAAGAGTGAGTTGCAACAGCGACTCGAAGCTCATGGTGGAGCAGCTCAGTGGGACGTACCAGACAAATGATACTCTTCTGCAGTGGTATTTAAACATCGCATCCCACCAGATCTCGTCCTTCGACGAGTTCACCATACAACACGTGCTGAGAGAACAAAATGCCCGAGCTGACCTCCTATCAAAGCTCGCCAGCACCAAAAGGCTTGGACAGCACCGAACTATCATCCAGGAGACTTTGCGCTCACCCAGCTTGGACGACAAAGTCGTCAACGTTAGTGACAGCGAAGACCAGGGGTGGATGACAGGCATCTAGAGTTACTTGAAAAAAGGAATCTTGCCCGAAGATAAGGACGAAGCTCGAAAGATGAGGATGAGATCGGCTAAATTCATCATTACCGGGGATGAGCTATTCAAGCGTGGCATTTCCATCCCACTGCTCAAGTCTTGACCGCGCATCAGGCAGCCTACATCATCGAGGAAATTCACCGGGGCATATGCAGCATGCATTCCGGAGCTCGCTCAATGGCGACCAAAGTACTCCGAGCTGGATACTACTGGCCCACTCTGAAATCGGATTGCCAGGACTACGTACAAAAATGCAAAGAATGCCAACAGTTTGGTAACACACACTGGCAACTGCCCGAAGCTCTCCACCGTATGATGTTAGCATGACCTTTCTCCCAATGGGGAATGGACATCCTCGGGCCATTTCCCCCTGCGAAAGGTCAGCTCAAGTTCCTCCTGGTGGCAATCGACTACTTCACCAAGTGGATCGAGGCATGCCCTCTCGCCAAAATCACCACTGAAAATGTGCAAAAGTTCACCTGGAAGAGTATTATTTGCATATTCGGAATCCCTCACACCCTCGTTACTGACAACGGCCGGCAATTCATCGCACAGGGATTCGAGGATTTCCTTCGCGAGCTCGGTATCAAGCATCTCCCAACCTCGGTGGAACACCCCCAGACCAATGGCCAAGCCGAAGCAGCCAACAAGGTCATCCTCCGGGAACTTAAGAAGCGGCTAGGGAATGCCAAAGGACAGTGGGCCGACGAGCTCCCAAGCATCCTCTGGGCGTATCATTGCACCCCCCAGTCAACCACACAAGAGACACCTTATAGGTTGACCTACAGAGCTGACGCAATGATCCCAGTGGAATTCGGAGAGACTTCCCACCGACGCCAAGTTTTCAACAGTGAGCAAAACACTCAAGAATTAGCAACCGACCTCGACTTGGTCGAAAAGCTCAGAGACGAAGCTCAAATCCACAAAGAAGCATGCAAACTCCGAGCTTCCCGAAGATACAACACACGAGTGCGACCTCGCTCTTTCCGAGTTGGCGACTTAGTATGGCGATGTCGCCACCGGCCCAAACGGGCCTCGGCTGTCGCGAAGACGGTCGAGCTCGCTTTTATTTTAGTTTTGAAAATGTATTGGATTATTAGAACGACTTGTTCTCAAACTGAGACCTTGTCGATCTTATCCAATTTATTTATTAAATGTCTCACCAATCCATGTTAATCCCAAGCGGGACCCTCCATGGATTAGCGGTTTTCGTAAAAGGAGGGTTCTTTGGAGTCGCCACCAATGTTTTACTCAAAACATTGGAAAAAGGGATAAGGCAATCGATTCAAAAATCGACTTCGGCCATTACAACCAGAGTCGGGTAAGGGAGTCGGTTACGCGTGAGGAAGGTGTTAGCACCCCACAGCGCCCCTTTCGGGTTCCCTATGACAGATTATTTCTAAAATAACAATATAAAATTACTAAATTACCCCTATTTATTATAAGCGATTATAAATTAACTATCTACATGATGACAGTTAAATATGCACACAGAAAGCAGTAAAAGGAAGGATTTTGAAGAAGAAACCTTTGAAGCGTGCTTTTTATATATTTCGTAAAACTGGGAAGTTTTTTGGCGTTCCCTCGCTCTACAAGCCCGCTCGCTCCCTTCCTATAAAATTTTAACTATGGAAATCCGGAGGATTTCCCTTCGACTAGGTTCGATCCTCAAGCAAAATGGCTCGGGGCTCAAGAACTTCGTCGGATCAACTCTCCAAGTGATTTCTAGGGCAGAACACTGCTCAAAAACCCCAGAATACTCAAGGAGAGGGTTAAAACTGTGTGTCTCCGTCCGTTATGACGTCAAAATGACGCCATATTTATAGGGAACAGGCGCAATACGGGCTATGGAATCAATACGGCCGTATTGAAATTTTTGAACTTCAATACGGCCGTATTGAGTTCAATACGGCCGTATTGAAATTCAGAAATTTCAATGCGCCCGTATTGAGTTCACTGCGGCTGTATTGAAGCTTCAATACGGCCGTATTGATTTCAGTACGGCCGTATTGAAGTTTCAGAAACTTCAATACGCCGTATTGAGTTCACTGCGGCCGTGTTGAAGCTTCAATACGGCCGTATTAAGTTTAGTACGGCCGTATTGGGCTTCATTCCCTCCACTTCCTTATTTTAAGCTACTCTAAGACCTCTAAACCTACAGATAGCCATCCTATGGTCTTCTAGGAGTCCTTCTGGCTGACTTTCCTTCGATCTTTGAGGGTCTTCGAGTTTTATTTCCGACCCGGACAATTTTAGGGGTCTACAGCTGCCCCCCCTTTACTTAGTCAAACGGCCTTTTGGTGTACCGATTGACAAGTAAAGGAGTTGACCCAATTGTCCGGGTAATATGCCAACCTTCTGACTTGTAGCGTCTTCCGGTGGAAAATTGTTGAGTAGCCTCTCCAGGTGGGTGCATACCTCGGCGTTTCTGACATCCTCGGTAGCTGAGTTTACCCTCTCCAGGGTGAGTATTAATCGTCGCCTCTCCAGACTTTGCTTTGCTTGCTGCCCAAGCTGGAAGCTGTGAGTACCGCCTCTCCAGGCTTAGCTTCACTCTTTGTTCGAGCCGGAAGCTAAGTACCCTTGTGACAACGGTAGCAGTGTGAGTTTCGCCTCTCCAGGCTTAGTCTCGCTCTTTGTTCGAGCCGGAAACTAAGCACCTTTGTGACGATGGTGAGCGGTGTGAGTTTCGCCTCTCCAGGCTTTGCTTTGCTTGCTGCCCAAGCTGGAAGCTGTGAGTACCTCCTTTCCAGAGATAACTTCGCTCATTGCTCGAGCCGGAAGCTGCATACCTCCGTGTTTGTGACGACGGGGTAGCGTGAATATCTCCTTTCCAGGGATTTGTGATGGTTTTGTCTCCACAGTCCACGATGCTGCTTCGACGGTTGTTTTTTTGATTTTGTGCCGCTGAGGGCTGGATAACGCAGGGATCCGTCTAGGGGATGTGCAGTCATTCATAGGTTTTTGTGCCCCAACTTGCATTGCTTAGTTGGTACCCATGGGGAATTTTTGTTTCCTTGGGATGTAGACACAGATGCTCTTCTTGAATTGAGCAATGCCTTATGTTTGGCTGACGTCCTTTGACGTCGGTGGGGTATCCCGATTATCCTTGTTCGGATGTCTCTTTTGGTTTTCTGATTTTGCTGCCTCTGTGTAGGCTGTTATCCACTGGGGGATTTTGTCGTTGATTTTGATTAGCCTCTTCTGTTAGGCATATCACCTTGACGTTCAATGATTGGCTAAAAAGCCAAATTCCGCTTGGGGAATTGTTATTGATTTTTTCTTTTTTTTTTTTTTTTTTTTTTTTTTTTTTGGGTTTTCCTTTTTGAAGGAGTGCCTCTGAGTAGGCGATTGGGGAATGAGGGATCTTATGTATCCCAGAGTATTATTTAGGAAGCCTCTGCAGGCTTAGCCTTACTCAACACTTGAGTTGGAGAGCTATCTTCACTGAGGAAGTTTAAGTCTTTTGACTTGGATATTCTGCTTGGGAGATCGTACTTCCATTGGGAATTTTGTCGATCTTGCTTGATAGCTCTTGCTGGGGATTTTGAGTCCAAGAGCGTGAGTTGAGGTTTCTCTGGGGAGTATTATTTCTGCGAGCCTCTCCAGGCTCAATTATTCTGTGTAATCTGTTTGTTGGATTTTCTATATCCTTGCCTTTTTTCATTTTCGGCTTTTTCTGTATTTTGCCTTTTCTTCTGATTTGGCTTTTTGTTGACTGCTGTCATACACAAGCAATTTTCTATTTTTCTATTTTATGCAGTTGCCTCATGATAAGGTCTTTGAATGTGCAATTAATGTGTGTGTGATGCACAAATGCAATACAATTTTTTATTTTTGTTCATTTATTTAGAAAAGTGAGTGGCTCTCCCTATCCTCTTCTTCTTGGAGGACTTTCTGTCATTGACGCGAGGGAGTATTTTTGTGAGCCTTTATGCAGGAGATTATGGATTTTACAGGAATCCCTCCAATTTTCTTTTATTGACCGATTATTAATGGAATTTCGTACAATTTTTATGAAAAACCAATTCAAAGGCATAATCACATGGTCAAGAAAGAAAAGAAACAAATGGATATTTTTATTGATATTCACAAGTGTTTTTACAGAAAGATATACAGAAGGAAATTTCTGAAGAATGGCTGGCCAAGGTAGGCTATACATTTTTGGCTTAAACAATTATATCTGTAATTGTCGCTCTTCCCGTTCCCTTAATCGCTTCGGGTGAGATGCCTGAGCCAGGAGTGTAGATGCTGCAAGACGCTCGCTTCTAGACGATAATCACTTGAACCGCCTTTTGGTTTTCGATTCAAGTGACCGTTGCTTGCTTTGCTTTTACATCTTATTCTTTTGCCCCTAACTTTTGCCTAGGACGTATCCTAGCGGGGATAATTTTGCCTTTGTTTTGCCTAGTACCCTTGTACTGGCGGGCTTTTTGTTTTTCCCTAACTTTTGCCTAGGATGCCCTTTTTCGGGTTTTCATCCTAGCGGGCTTATGCAAGCAACGTCTTCAAGCATAGTACTTCTTTACCACGTCAGTGTTGACTGGGTATCGAAGTTCTTCTCCGTCCATGTCTGTGAGAATCAATGCTCCTCCGGAGAAGGCTCGCTTCACCACGTATGGTCCTTCGTAATTCGGGGCCCACTTTCCGATTCTGTCCTTTTGAGCTGGTAGCAATTTCTTCATTACCAACTCTCCCTCATGGTAGACTCGAGGGTGGACCTTTTTGTCAAAAGCCTTTTTGATCTTCCTTTGATAGGCTTGACCATAGCATATGGCATTCAGTCGCTTTTCTTCGATAAGGTTCAATTGGTCGTATCGGCTTTGAACCCATTCTGCCTCGGAAAGTTTTGCTTCCATGATTACTCTCAGAGAAGGTATCTCGACTTCAACTGGCAGAACTGCCTCCATTCCATAAACAAGGGAGAATGGAGTAGCTCCTGTGGATGTACGTACTGAAGTCCTATAACCATGGAGAGCGAAGGGTAGCATCTCATGCCAGTCTTTGAATGAGACAACCATCTTTTGTACTATCTTCTTGATATTCTTATTGGCTGCCTCGACTGCCCCATTCATCTTTGGTCGATATGGGGAAGAGTTGTGGTGCTGAATTTTGAACTCTTTGCACAGTTCTTCCACCATCTTATTGTTCAAATTGGATCCATTATCAGTGATGATTTTGTCGGGAATACCGTATCTGCATATGATATTCTTTTTGATGAAGGATGTTACCACCTTTCGGGTCACATGAGCATACGATGCCGCTTCTACCCATTTGGTGAAATAGTCATTGGCCACAAGGATGAACCTATGTCCATTGGATGCCTTTGGCTCGATGGGTCCAATAACATCCATGCCCCACATTGCGAATGGCCATGGTGAAGCCAACACATTGAGTGGCGTTGGTGGGACATGAATGTTGTCGGCGTATGCTTGACACTTGTGGCATTTCCGGACGTATTGGTAACAATCCCTTTCAATGGTCGACCAATAATATCCTGCTCTGAGGATTTTCTTAGCCATTGCAGGCCCGGGGATATGGGTACCGAAAACCCCCTCATGTATTTCTCTGATCACATTTTGAGCTTCGACCTGGTCTATACATCTCAACAAGACCGAGTCATAATTCTTTTTGTAGAGGGTTTCTCCAATCAACAGAAATCCCATGGCCCTTCTTCGGATATGCTTTTTATCATTATCACTAGCCATATCAGGATATTCCCCTTTTGACAGATATTGTTTGATGTCATGGAACCATGGATGATCGTCAACAGCTTCATCTATCAGTAGGCAGAACGCTTGCTTATCGTGCCGCCGGATATTGATGATGGGCATTTCATGCTCCTTATCCAAGGCGAACATCGATGATAGTGTAGCAAGGGCGTCAGCGAACTGATTTTCCTCCCTTGGGATATATTCAAAGACGACATTTTGAAAGAATTGTGTCAGGTCTTTGATATGCTCAACATATGGTATCAGCTTAGGATTTCGGACTTCCCATTCACCTCGCAGTTGGTGGATGACTAAAGCCGAATCTCCAAATACTTTGAGCTTTAGGATACCATTGTTGATTGCTGCTTGGATTCCTAACGCGCAAGCCTCGTATTCGGCCATGTTATTTGTACAGTCGAAGTTGAGTCTTGCCGTTAAGGGGATATGCTTTCCTTGTGGGGAGATTAATACTGTTCCAATCCCCTGTCCAAGCATGTTGGAGGCTCCATCAAAATACATGGTCCACGTATCATCCTTAGGATCTTCATGTTGTAAATGCATTATATCCTCATCGGGGAAATCATCCTGAAGGGATTGATAGTCATTGGTCGGCCCGTGTGCTAGGTAATCAGCTAGGGTACTACCCTTGATGGCCTTTTGTGTGACATGTATGATGTCAAATTCTGATAATTGCACTTGCCATCGGGCAATCTTCCCAGTGATTATCGGTTTGTCGAACACGTACTTAATTGGGTCCATTTTGGAAACCAACCAAGTAGTATGCCTAATCATATACTGCCTGAGCCGTTGTGTTGCCCATGCTAACGCACAGCACGTCTTTTCTAGTGGCGTGTAACGGGTTTCATAATCAAGGAACTTTTTGCTCAGGTAGTAGATGGCTTGTTCTTTCTTCTTTGTTTCATCTTGTTGTCCTAGCACAGCTCCCATGGACTCATCAAGTACCGTTAGATAGAGGATTAATGGTCTTCCCTCGACAGGTGGCACCAACACTGGTGGATTGGCCAAGCACTGTTTGATCTTATCGAAAGCTTGTTGACAATTCTCATCCCAAGATTCGGAATGATTTTTGCGCAACAGCTTGAATATTGGCTTGCACGTGTCAGTCAACTGTGCGATGAACCTTGCGACGTAGTTTACCCTGCCGAGGAATCCTCTAATTTCTTTCTCAGTTTTAGGAGGAGGCATTTCCATTATTGCCTTTACTTTATCGGGGTCCACCTCTATGCCTTTTTCACTGACGATGAACCCGAGAAGCTTACCCGACCGAACTCCGAAAGTACACTTAGCCGGGTTTAGCTTAAGCTGATACTTACGAAGCCGATTGAATAATTTTCTCAAATATTGGATGTGGTCCATCTCGTCTTTTGACTTTGCGATCATGTCATCCACGTATACTTCAATTTCTTTGTGGATCATATCGTGGAATAGCGTCACCATCGCTCGTTGGTAGGTGGCACCCGCATTTTTAAGTCCAAAAGGCATCACCCTGTAGCAGAAAGTGCCCCAGGGTGTAATGAAAGAAGTTTTCTCGCGGTCTTCTATATTCATCTTGATTTGATTATACCCCGAGTATCCATCCATAAAGGAATAGAGTGTGTTTGTGGCGGTGTGATCCACAAGTGTATCGATGTGGGGCAAGGGAAAATCGTCCTTTGGACTGGCACGATTCAAATCCCTATAATCAACACACACTCTAACCTTCCCATTCTTTTTGATGACTGGCACAATGTTAGCCAGCCATTCGGGATACTGGGATACAACCAAGAATCCCGCGTCCAATTGTTTTTCTACCTCCTCCTTAATCTTTAAGGACCATTCGGGCTTGATTCGTCGAAGCTTTTGCTTAATGGGTCGAAACCCCTCTTTTAATGGCAACTTGTGTTCGACGATGTTGGAGTCCAAACCGGGCATATCATGGTACGACCATGCAAATACGTCCTTGTATTCCCTCAACAATTGAATCAATTGCGTTTTTATTCCATCACTGATATGGGTCCCAATGTTGACCTCTTTCAATTCTTGACCCTGCCCCAAATTCACGGTCTCCAATTCTTCTTGATACGGTTGGAGTAGACGAGCTTCTTGATCTAGCAGTCTTTGCAGATCCGGAGAGATGGTCTCCTCATCACTGTCCAACTCAACCCATTCACCTTCGGCTTTCGGATCCCGATCGGAGCGAACAATCACAGACATAATTATTTATTGGTTCTGTTTAGGTTTAGAGTTTATTAATATTATAATGAGAGAGAGAGAATAGAACAAAATGAGAGAATAATGTGTGAAAGATGCCTCTTTATTGATATATGTATGTAAAACTGTACAAAACCCTTTATTTACATGAAAAGGTCCTCATGATCTCGGGTACTGATCATGAGTCCCTAAAAGAAAAAAATGTGGAGGGGCCCTATCATGGCTTGCCCTTCTCTTTACTCCTGCTGCGGTAGAGGATTCTTGCTCACGTCGGGCGCCGTCGAATCGAAAGTGACCCACCCAGCATCGATAAGGTCTTGGACCTTATACTTGAGAGCTCTGCAGTTCTCCGTTGAATGCCCTGGTGCCCCCGAATGGTATAGACATTTGTCTTGTGGATTGTACCAATCGGGGTAAGGTGGATTCACTTTCTTTGGTGGAATGTAAGCTATAAGACGTGCCTCCACTAGCTTCGGCAGGAGATCGCTATAAGTGGTCGGAAGTTTATCAAACTTCTTCACAGAGTTGTTTTGCGATTTGCCTGACTTCGAAGCGGAAGAAGATGGAGAAATGGTTACAGCGTTGACTCCTCCTTCTTTCTTCTTCCCGAAGGCCTTCTTAGCTTCATATGGTTGGGAAGGCTTAGCCAGCTTCCCACTTTTAAGTCCTTGTTCCACCCTTTCTCCAATGGTGATGATGTCCGAGAAGAGTGTCGTTGTGTTCCCTATCATTTTATCGTAATAGGGACCAGTCAACGAGTTGATGAATAAGGACACCGTCTCCTTATCCGACAGCGGGGGCTCTATCTGTGCCGCCAACTCCCTCCAACGTTGGGCGTACGCCTTGAAGGATTCATCGTTCTTTTTACTCAAGGCTTGAAGATCAGACCTATCGGGTGTTAGGTCGATGTTGTATTTATAGCGCTTGAGAAAGGCGTCGGCCAACTGCCTCCATGTATGTACTAGATTTCCATCTAGCTGCATATACCAGTTGAGTGCAGTTTCAGCCAAGCTCTCTTGAAAGCAGTGGATCAAAAGCTTTTCATTTGTGGCATATGCAGCCATCTTGCGACAGTACATGGTGAGATGACTTTTGGGGCAAGTCGATCCCACGTACTTTGGGAAATCCGGCACTTTAAATTTAGGAGGGAATTGAATGTCCCTCACTAAGCACATGTCGGCGGCATCTTTGATGTCAAAATCATGCCCCTCCATAGCCCTTAGCCGATCCTCGAGGGCGTGGAATTGTTCCTTTGATACTTCGGGCTCTTTAATCATAATTCCAGCCCCAAGGGGTACAGCGTGTGGAGGATCTTCTTCATGCTCTTCCTCCTCTCCCTCATGATGGGACCCATGATCACTGTGATGAGATCCATGGATGTTGTGATGACGCATGAGTTCCATCATTTGCGCCATTTGGTCTTTAAGTTGTGAAAGCTCGGTTGTGAGCTTTTTGTTTTGCTCCTCCAATGCTTCCATTTTCTTGATCTTCTTTGCGCGTGTGAGGACAGAGAGATGACCAACCACTTTCTAAAATGAATTTTTTAATCTAATTAGTTTATTCATGAATACGCTCTTGACATGAGCTTGATAACCCTCCATTTTTAAGGCGCTGCCTTTTTAAAACAAAGTGTTACTACCCTCCTTGACTTATGATCTCTCCTCAACGGAGAATCTCGATAATTATGGGTCCCTTTTACTCATGTCAAGAGGTATTGGTGAACCTAGAATGCATGGTTTATGAGGATGCATGATATCTTTATTGGTAATGATGCACATGCTCCTCACTTTTATTATATTTTCACACATGGTCTTTCCTCTCATGTCATGGTTTTTTCATGTATGGGGATTATTCTTTAGACCTTATCACGAGGTTATTTATTAATGCACAAACAATTGCACATAAGCATTTACACAAACAATTCACTCATCCACGAACAGTCACGAGCGAATCACGAGGTAGGGGTATCCTGCAGAAAGGTGCATATTCAAGGTAGGTTCTAACTGTTCTCACCAGTCCAAGGCCCCCAAGGTGCCCCCATTATAGGGACCCAATTCCTCTCATCGTAGGTCGATGGAAAGTTCCAACGCACCGTCGGACTCAAGTTCATGGTTATCACCTTGAGTGATGTTTTCCGACAACGGTCTACGGGCACCTATAGACCCATTCGACAACCGGCCGTACTAACATCCACTCCCTATGGTTAATCACTCATGCCCCCGGGTATAGAGGGAACTGTTGTGTGCAAAGGTTTGTGTGCAGTTTTTATTTCAAACAATTGCGTAAATTTAAAAATACAACAATTATTAAAGCCATATAATAAATCATGTTATCATACAAGCAAGGGGTAATAAAGTAATTTTAACTATTATTTGTTAAAATAATCTGTCACTAAATGGGACTGACTCTCGAGGCGTCCCCAGTGGAGTCGCCATCTGTCGCCACCGGCCCAAACGGGCCTCGGCTGTCGCGAAGACGGTCGAGCTCGCTTTTATTTTAGTTTTGAAAATGTATTGGATTATTAGAACGACTTGTTCTCAAACTGAGACCTTGTCGATCTTATCCAATTTATTTATTAAATGTCTCACCAATCCATGTTAATCCCAAGCGGGACCCTCCATGGATTAGCGGTTTTCGTAAAAGGAGGGTTCTTTGGAGTCGCCACCAATGTTTTACTCAAAACATTGGAAAAAGGGATAAGGCAATCGATTCAAAAATCGACTTCGGCCATTACAACCAGAGTCGGGTAAGGGAGTCGGTTACGCGTGAGGAAGGTGTTAGCACCCCACAGCGCCCCTTTCGGGTTCCCTATGACAGATTATTTCTAAAATAACAATATAAAATTACTAAATTACCCCTATTTATTATAAGCGATTATAAATTAACTATCTACATGATGACAGTTAAATATGCACACAGAAAGCAGTAAAAGGAAGGATTTTGAAGAAGAAACCTTTGAAGCGTGCTTTTTATATATTTCGTAAAACTGGGAAGCTTTTTGGCGTTCCCTCGCTCTACAAGCCCGCTCGCTCCCTTCCTATAAAATTTTAACTATGGAAATCCGGAGGATTTCCCTTCGACTAGGTTCGATCCTCAAGCAAAATGGCTCGGGGCTCAAGAACTTCGTCGGATCAACTCTCCAAGTGATTTCTAGGGCAGAACACTGCTCAAAAACCCCAGAATACTCAAGGAGAGGGTTAAAACTGTGTGTCTCCGTCCGTTATGACGTCAAAATGACGCCATATTTATAGGGAACAGGCGCAATACGGGCTATGGAATCAATACGGCCGTATTGAAATTTTTGAACTTCAATACGGCCGTATTGAGTTCAATACGGCCGTATTGAAATTCAGAAATTTCAATGCGCCCGTATTGAGTTCACTGCGGCTGTATTGAAGCTTCAATACGGCCGTATTGATTTCAGTACGGCCGTATTGAAGTTTCAGAAACTTCAATACGCCGTATTGAGTTCACTGCGGCCGTGTTGAAGCTTCAATACGGCCGTATTAAGTTTAGTACGGCCGTATTGGGCTTCATTCCCTCCACTTCCTTATTTTAAGCTACTCTAAGACCTCTAAACCTACAGATAGCCATCCTATGGTCTTCTAGGAGTCCTTCTGGCTGACTTTCCTTCGATCTTTGAGGGTCTTCGAGTTTTATTTCCGACCCGGACAATTTTAGGGGTCTACAGGCGATTGCTAGGCAAAGCACGGAAAGACACGTCAGATGGGAAGCTTGCACCCACTTGGGGTGGCCCATTCCAAGTTACAGAAGACTTGGAAAATAGGGTGTACCGACTAGAAGAGCTCAGCGGAAAACCTATACCGCGAACTTGGAATGCTACACATCTCAAGTTTTATTTCAGCTAATTTTGTACGAATGAGCTGTGCACTCTTTTCCCGCCTCAGTCTTTTATCCCAAAAAATAGAAAAATGGGTTTTGGCTGATAGGGTTTTTAACGAGGCACACTTACACAATCAATAAAATGACTCATTCCGTTCAACTCATATTTTCTTAGTTCCGCATCATCTTATGTTTGATACTAAACAGAGGTCGAGTACGATTCTTAATACGCTTATCCGAGGTCGAGTTCGAACCTTGATGAAATTCATTTGACTCTAATTTGAGGTCGAATACGAACCTTAATACGCTTGTCCAAGGTCGAGTCCGAACCTTGATAAAATTCATCTTAGTCTAATTTGAGGTCGAGTACGAACCTTAATACGCTTATCCGAGGTCGAGTTTGAACCTTGATGAAATTCATTTGACTCTAATTGGAGGTCGAGTACAAACCTTAATACGTTTATCCGAGGTCGAGTTCGAACCTTGATGAAATTCATTTGACTCTAATTGGAGGTCGAGTACGAACCTTAATACGCTTATCCGAAGTCGAGTTCGAACCTGGATAAAATTCATTCGACTCTAATTTGAGGTCGAATACGAACCTTAATACGCTTGTCCAAGGTCGAGTTCGAACCTTGATAAAATTCATCTTAGTCTAATTTGAGGTCGAGTACGAACCTTAATAATACCTTTATCCGAGGTCGAGTTCGAACCTTGGCACGATCCATTTCACTCTAAAGCAGAGGTCGAGTTCAAACCTAGGTACAATTTATTTCATCCTAAGCTAAAAGTCGAGTTCGAACCTCAGGATAAAACATTCACATCAGGCCAAATTTGAGCCCCGCAAAAGCGCAAAACACACAAGTCCAAAAGCACAAAAGTCATCGAAATCTCGAAAAGACAAAATATATACAACAATTTCACGAGTTCAATACATGAATTCAAGAAAAAGAAAAACAAAGCAGAAAAAATCCAACTAGACTATTACACACTTAGCCTACGCAGAGGCATTGTCGCTGGAGCTGTCCTCGATGTCATTCTCCTTTACCAGCTTCCCGAAGCGGACAACCTTCTCCACATGCATGGCGGAGAAGTCGAACTCTGGCGCAAGGAGCCTGGCCTGGCGAGTGGCCTTGAGGAAACCCCTCTTATGCTCGAAGACGACAGCTCGCTCGGTCTCCTCGAGTTTCCTCTCCAGCCCCACCTTGGCCTCCTCCAGCTTCGCCAGCTCTACTCTCAAAGAGGTGACCTCCTCCTCTTTGCTGCCAAGGACGACCTCGTCGCAGAGGCACTTCTCAGCCGCCGCCACCAGCTCACTCTTCAGGGATGTCACTTCATCCTCCAAGGAGCGAACCTGACCACGGGAAGACGTCACCTCATCTTCCAAGAAGCGCACCCGACTTCGGGACGAGGCGGCGAGCCCTTGCAGCTCGTTCACCTAGGAGGCGTAACTCTCGTTGGAACGCAGGGCGATCTCCAGCGACTTCTGGACCCTCGCAAGGTCCCCCCTCGCAACTCAAAGCTCCGCACCTTGCACTTTCACTTCGCCGAGGGCAGCACTCAGAACCTTGTTCTCCTCCCTCAAGGCCCTGGCTTCTTCCTTCAAGGGCTGAACTCAGCCCCTCAGTCTGACCAGGTCCTCCTGCTACTTAAACCACTTATGCTTCCAGTGGTCCACAATGGCCATCGTCCTCTGAAGGAAGACTTGAGCTGCGTCAAAGCCTTCCACGGGCCCGACCTCTTCTATCATCTCCTGGTCCTCCGAGCTTAGCGAACCCTTGGGAAAGAACCTCTCGGCGATCACCCCCGCGCTCCACAGCGAGTTCATGTCAGTCGAGGCACTCACGTGGTCCAGTCGCACATCAGAGCGGTCCTTCCTGAAGCGATCGGCAATGTATCGGCTCCGAGAGGCCCCCTGCTATTGACCTGATGACGGTGCAGAAGTTGTAGGCGTAGCTGTTGGGACCTCAGAACTTGGCCCCTTGCCCTAAGCCTCGGCAGCAGCAGAAGTGGCAGCAGACGCCCCCTGCTCGGCAACAGGAACACCTGCCTCGGGCACCGCCGAGCTCGGAGCCGCCTGGGTCTCAACAGCATCCCCTACCTACAAAAAAATGGTCGTATCAGAGGACAAAAGAACAGTATATATAAAAAAAATACAAGAAAAAGGCAAGGCAAAATACTCACCACGGCGGCCTGGGCGACTTGCTCAGCAACTTGGGCCCCCACCTCGGTAGTGCCCCTTGCCTGCAAAGAGCGATAACACCTCAACAAACCAAGAAAAACCAACATAGATGAAAAGTTAAAGAAAATAAGACACTTACCTTGCCAGAAGGAGCAGCTTTCTCAACAGTCTTCGCAGCAGCCACTTGGGGAACCTCCCCAAGCAGAGGGCTCCCAGTGAGGTCGACTGTGTCGGCATCCGCAGCCTTAGAGGTCACCTCCTTCGTGCCGCGAGGGGCAGAGGTCCCCCCGACCTCTTTCTCGCCCCTCTTTCTTTTTCGGTTGATCTTCAAGGGGGAAATCTCCTCCTCTTGAGGCTCGGGAATCTCGACCTCGGCAACGTTGTAGCGGTGCTTCAGCTCACGCCACTTACTTTTGCCCATTATGGCTGCAAACACAACAAATAAAACACATCAGCAAAAGAAGGTTTCACAAACCCCCTAACAATCTAAAGAAGACAAGATACTCACTCTCCAGGCCCCTCTCCTTGTATGCTGAGTTCGCAAGCGACAGAACGAGCTTGCAATCCAGCGGACGAGGAAGCGCTGCGAGGTTCTCAACGGCGGCCGCCTCCGAAGCCATCAGTTTCAATTGGCCCACCCCATGAAACCTAGACGGTTTGAGGCACCAATAGAAAGGGAATTTCGGCAACCCGCCGAAGTAAAACGCCCCATCTTCCAACGGGTCGACATCCACAAGAGCAACCCGAAAAAACTCTTGTTTAAAATTTTTGTATGACTAGGAGAAGAGATTGAATAAACCCCCATCCCTACTCCCACTCAGAGGTAGTATGCCGTAAGGTGGAACGCCTATCTTCAACTGGTAAAAATGAAGAAAGACAGGAAGAGACACCTCTATCCCTAGCGTTGAACACAAAACCTGAAAAGCCCTAAAAAAACCCCAAATGTTGGGGTGCAATTGGCAAGGAGCCGAGTTGATAAAATTCAAGAAATCGCACTCGAATTGAGTGAAGGGAAGGCAGACACCTAAATCCCTAAAGAAGCATTGGAAGACATAGAAATGAGGAGGGTCAGTAGACTTCCCCATGTACATGCCCTCTCCGGCCCGACAAGGCTCAAGCCGGATCATTCGGGAGATGGAAGGGTCACAAATTCTATGCAATTTCCAAATCGCATTGACCTCGAGGAAAGATCAGAACACACTCTGGGCTTCACCCATCTCACGCCGAACCCAATCGTACCCAGGAATGCCTGGAACAAGGTCCTTAGGCGGGTTCTCCACCTTCTTCTTCTCGGCGGCGGCCGTTCCGGTAGCCACCGCCTTGCCCCGCGCCTTACCCTTGCCCTTGGCAAGCGCAGAGGACCCAGCACCACCCTCTCCAGCCATCAAGAAAACAAAAAGACTCGAAGAAGGAGAAGATTGAAGAAGGAAGAGAGAATAGAGAAATAGAAGTACCTGGTACCCTTTTGACAAAAGAAAGAGCAATAGGGAAGGAGCAGAACCCAGTTTCCGGGAATGGCGACGAAAACAGAGAAGATAAACAGAAACGAGAGAAACAACGTGCACAAGAAGATGAAAGAGCGAAAAATGAGTAAAGTGAAAAGGGAAGAGGCGCGAGTGAGAGAAAAGGGTTTTTCCCAAATTCAAAATGGTCATGGCACGTGTCAGTCAAGGGGCATATCTGACGACACATTAATTGAGAACCATTATGACGAATGCAAACCATCATTACATAACCGTCACTCCCATTAACTCGCCACTTGCACGTTTTCGGGAAATGACCAGTTGTGACACATGGTATCTCGACAAGCAGGCATACGCGAAGGGTCACAGCCACTTGACGAGCTCGGTCTTAACTCCTCGACCCACGGTCTTCGGAGCTTGGGGGGCTAGTGTATTATCCGTACCGCCATGCCGAGCTCGAGCTCGGCATTGCAGCGTGGAATGACCTTGGAACACGCATTCGGAGACTTCGGTCTAAACGAGATCCGCAATCCAACTAGATCATAACTGATCTTAGGAGATCTCGGTCTAGACGAGATCCGCTATCTAATTAGATTATAACTGATCTCAAGCCCAAGGCCCAACATAACCCTAATTCACACTAAGGTACGTGCATTACGTATATGAGACACATACTGAGACAAACCCTAACTTTGGCATCGGAGTCTCTTTTGTAAGTACCACCCCTACCTTGGAGCATTAGCATACCAGTGAAGGAGGCCCACCAATCTTACTTGGAAGATCAATCCTACGACAAATTCCCAGTAAGAACACCCTTCCTTATGATAAACTAACTTAACGCTATGTAGACTATCTTAGAAATAACTTAACTCTCTCAAGGACTTTTTATCCCTCAAAGCTCCAACAATTAGAGTAATAACAACGTACAATTTATCAATTTAATCATATATTACATATAATTAAATGAGATACCTAAAACATCTAGTGTTACATTACACATATCTTTCTTTTTTGCACCATTTATAATGGTTTTCTTCAACTATTGGGAGTTTTTCTTTTAGTTATTCAATATCTCCCTCTTCTTGATTGTCTCCCTCAAGCTTTTTTACTTTTATTTTAATTTTTTTGAGGTTTCCTAGTCCACTGATCATGAAGGGCCGCTGCGAAGCATCGTGCCACTATAACTCCACCTCCGATTCTCCACTACTCATGTATAAGCTTAAACCGACACAACACAATTTTCATTGATTTAAGTTTTTTTTTGGTCCAAAACCGTCCTAATCAACCCTAATTAATTAAATTCAAGATTATTTAGATTTGAAGATATAATAATCATTGTAAAAAACATCACTTAAAAAGAGATAAAAAAAATGCAAGATCTGTCATTAAATTCCAGAATAAATATTTTTTGTTCATTTAGAAAAATTCGAGAAACGCCATTAATTAAATTCAAGCTCTAACGTACCTTTATAAATTATTGAAAAAGTACAAAAGGAAAAAAATGATATCACCAGCCACTATAATAAAACAAAGTTGACAAACTCATTTAGAAAGTAAGAATATTGTATGCGCAGCATGCTCACCAAAACGAATTTTTTACCCAAATATTATCTTTTTAAAAAAAAATTACAAGATTAACAGCTATGCAGGTTTATTTATCAAGTTAGAACTATTTACTGTGCAAGCTCAGAATTCGGTTTCCGGGGAATCGAATTCTGAGCATCAAAGTGTTATTTTTTTGTTTTTTCAACTCAGAATTCAGTTTCCGGAAAACCGAATTCTGAGTTAGTTTTATATATATATTTTTTTTTTCGTATTTGTGAGAAATGTGGGCAATTGTTGAAAGTGGAAAGGCCCGTTCTAAAATCAGAACGGACCGTTCTACTTAAAACCACAGAATAAAATTTCAGAAAGCAAAATTTCAGAAAGCAGAACAGCCCGTTCCGAAATGAGAAGGGGCGTTTCAATTTCAGATTTTTCTGTATCTCTTTCCATCATCTCATCACATTTTTTTATTTATGATATCATCACATCACATCCCATATTATATCTATTTTCTCCCACTTCTCTCTTTCCATTTTCTCATCACATGACATATTAATATATATCTATTTTCTCTCTGCCCAATGATCCTCGAGGTGCATTCTTCATAAAGAGGTGTACTATTTGACTTTTTATTCAATATAATAATATATAAATGTAATAATTCACTCGGAGGTGACAGGTCCGACAGCCACACAGATACTTACGAAAACGTTCTATTAGAAAACGACATCTTGTGAAAAAAATAATAACAAACTCAATAATGATAAAATATTTATCAATAAGTAGATCGGTTTTGGCAAGTTGGGCAAGAAACTTTTGCTGAACTTCTCGAGAAACTTGGTGAATCGAAAAACCATGTTGATTGTGTTGTTTATGACAAGTTCTTCGCTTGGGCACTAGATGTTGCCAAGAGGTTTGGAATAGTTGGAGCTGCTTATCTCACTCAAAATATGACTCTGAATAATATATACTATCACGTTCAATCGGGAAAGTTGCGTGCTCCTCTCACAGAGCATGAGATTTCACTCCCTAAGTTGCCTAAGCTTCAACACGAGGACATGCCATCTTTTTTGTTTACGTAGCACAAGATCCAACTCCCTTTGATTCTGTTGTGTCTCAGTTCTCCAATATCGACAAAGCTGATTGGATCCTGTGCAATACGTTCTACGAACAAGAAGATACTAATTAAATTTACATATATTCTATATAGGATTAATAGTATTAATTTTTAGTTGCTAAAGAAAAATGAGTTACTATTTATTTAATTTAGTGCCAAAATTTTACTTTTAAATACATTTGTTTTAAATATCGTGACTAGAATTACATGACTTGTTTTTTTTAATCAGAAATACCCAGCAACACCTGCATATTATTATTATTTGTTAGGTTAAATACCTCTTTTCGTCCCTGATAATAATTTTTTGTTTCAATTTAGTCCCACTTTAATTTTAAGTCTTAATTTGGTCTTCAATAATTTAAATCATTGTAATTTGGGACTTCTGCCCAAATGATTTAAACGGGTTAACTCCTACTAACGTGGATGCCACGTAGATGCATAGGTGGATGCCAAATGTCATGAATACACCTAGAACCAGAACAGGCCTTTCTGAAACCAGAACGGCCTATTCTGCATGCACAGATTATGTGTTAATTTTGCAAATGGAACAACCCGTTCCAAATGCAAATTTAACACAACATGAGTGCAGCAGAACATGCCGTTCTGAAACCAGAACAGGCCGTTTTGAAACCAGAACGGGCCGTTTCTGAAACCAGAACAGGTCGTTCTGATTTTAGAACGGGTCGTTCTTAATTCAGAACGGCCCGTTCCAGAACGCTAACTTCATGCTTTTATTGTCTTTTTTTATTATATCTATATTAATAAAAATGTAATAAACAAAAAAATACAATAAATTAATATTTATTTATGAATAAAACTAAAAAAAATCAAATAAGATAAGATCTTCCAAAATCCTTCTTTGATTTGAACTTATCCAGTTCAAAATCTTGACTAAAATGCCGTAATGTGATTCAAAATTTGAAAATAAAAATCTATAATATATCATAAATTCAAAGACAGAAACATGGTTCAGAAACTGAAAACAAAAATTCAGAACATAACATATACTAAAAAAGTTCAAAGAAATTATTTCACTCTAGTTTGACTAACAATGAAATAAAACTTGTTACTATTATCCTTAGTGATACACTGCATCATTCTTAATGATACAATGTATAGTCCAAATGTTTAACAATTGAAGTTATCAATCCCCATTAATAATATTACCAAATCTAGTGTTTGAAATGCTTTGTACAGTGTTTTTTTGTGCACGAAATTCTGGAACCAGAACGACCCGTTCTGGTTACACTGTTGATGTATTAAATTTGCACCTGGAACGGCGCGTTCCAGGTGTAACGACCCACCATGTCTCTACACTTAATGGAATCACACTACTACTAGTGAACTAAGAAAATATTAAGTTGGATAACTCATACATACGGTATATATATAGAAATAAAAAAATAACTAAATTTCTTAAATACAAAATAATACGCCATATATGTACAGTCATCCCAAAAATAATATTCCCTAGTGCCGGTCAAGCACAGACAAAGTCGTTACCTAAAATGGTAACCCTAACACGAGGATCAAAGCTCCCCGTCTCGCAGCGGACACCTCAACACCAAGCTAGCCCTGACCTGCACCTATACCAAGTATGATCATCGCAGTTCCACCACATGAAAAACAGAAGGGTAAGCTAGAATTCACAAATCAATCATACAAGTATAGAACTATAATCTATACTACACAATCATCCAACCATTAATCATATCCATAGAGTCTCACCATACACTCTATCCAATACTACTCATGCATAACATACAATGCACCAATCATGAAGTCAAACACCACACTTCATCATATTAATAATCATGCAGTAAATGCATCTCATGACAGATATCAATGCATATCAATCATCTAATGCGTCGTCACGCATACACCTAGGAGATCTCCATAACAATAGAGCTGTATAAGTGACATTCCATCCTACCGAAACCACCCCAACCGTTTTCACGCCCAAAGCGCCCGCTCGGTCACAGCTAAACAGGATATAATCCTCCCTCGGGTTTACTCGGATGATGTCACTTACACACTTGGAAGTCCAGATCCACCGTCAGGTATAGCACAGCTGGGTACGGGCTTACCACGACCTTGGCATGCATTAACCAAGTCAATTGTGGAGTTCGCCCACCGACTATCCGCAAGGATCCACACACCTTCCCGAGTACTTGGTTAAGGGAATAACCCTCGACCTCATACCCCGCTCCAACACTAGCTAAGGACTTAGAGGAGACTCACCCAACCCAGTGGCCTATCTGAGCACCACTCTCCCAAATCCAGTGGCCTCCCAGAGTACCACTCTCATATATCAGTGGCCTATCCAAGCACCACTCTCAAGAGACTCTATGTGAGCTCTTTCAGTTCAAAAATATTTTTCCTCTCCTCAAGTCCTAGGCTAGACTCATGCCATAGGCATCACATGCAATCATGCATCATACATCATAATGGTCTGCCCACCATCATGATCAACAATCATACACATGTCATAAGACATCACATGCAATAATGCATCATACATCATATATCACACATATATGATCTAACATTTTCACTTTTAACATATTTACGCTCGGCGTAGCCTGAGCTCGCCCAGCCTAATCCCAACCTGAGAGCCTTAAGCTCTTCCATGCCTGGCGCACTTAACCTGCGCCTAGCCTAATCCCAGTCAGAGAGTTTAGAAACTCTCATCCAAACCAACAAATCCAGCCACATGCAAACACAAAACACAATACATAGGCTCCATACAACTCAAAATAAACTCAAATCTCACATTCATCCAACCTATGCATCAAAATCATCAAAATCCTCTCAAAACTCCAAAAGATGAGATTTTCTTCAAACATCTATGGATTCTCAACATTCACGCACCTATTGAGTTTCTAAACTCACATGCAACCTACACAACAAACATTCTAGCTTCCCTTACCTGAAGATTGGCTCAGATAGCCAAAGACTGAACAAAAGTAGAATTTCCCCTCGAGGCTCAACTCGGAACTTCAGTCCTCCCAAAACAAGCTTTCTAATCTGAATTTCAAGAAAATACAGAAGGAGTTATTGATCTAGAGGAGAAAAGGAGTTAAACAGAGAAATTTGGGAGAGAAAGGAGCTCACTGACCCAAAGACCTTCTCTCTAAAACTTCTCTCTAGAATAAGAACTCCTCACGGCCCCCCCTCACCCCTATTTATAGGCAATCCGGAGAGGCCAGAACGGCCCGTACCAAGTTCGGAACGGCCCATTCCGAACTCCCAATTCACACACAAAATCCACGCCCAGAACGACCCGTTCTGAAAACAAAACGGCCCGTTCCGGGACTCATCCGGAATGGCCCGTTCTCCCTCCGGAACAGCCCATTCTCCTTCCGGAACGGCCCGTTCTCCAACCAGAATGGCCCGTTCTGGAATTTGGAACGACCCGTTCTCCCTCCGGAATGGCCCGTTCCCAACCACGAATTTCAGTTTAATTTAATAGCTTGGAACGGCCCGTTCTAAATTGGGAACGGCCCGTTCCGAGCTACTAAATCAGCCACCATTTTTTTTTTAAACTATGTTACAATACTCCCCAACAAACAGGAATTTTCGTCCCCGAAAATAGGTCTACCTGAAGAGAGGAATGGATACTGTTCCTTGAACTGACTCTCCACCTCCCAGGTAACCTCACCAGTAGCTGCATCCGAAATAATTCTCACCAAGCCGATGGATTTGCCACAAAGCTTCTTCAACTTGTGATTAACCACAGCTACCGATCTCTTCTCATAGGTCAAGTTCTCTCTAACTTGCACCTCATCCATCTCTACTACTTGACTCAGGTCTCTGATGTAGTTCCTTAACTGTGAAACGTGAAACACATGCTCTCCCTCTTCAAATTCTAGAGGTCTCCTCCTCCTATCAGCATAGGACTTTCATCGACTCTGGGTAACCCTCAACCTTTCCTGAATCTATCTCACCATCTCAGTAGTCTGAAGAACTAACTCTAGACCAACCACTACTGACTCACCCTCCTGATACCAACATAATGGAGTTCTACACCTCCTACCATACAAAGCCTTAAAAGGTGTCATGCCAATAATCAAGTGATAACTGTTATTATAAATAAACTTTACCAATGGTAACACCTCTTCCCAGCTACCCAGATGATCCAACACATAAGCTCTCAAGAGATCCTCCATTGACTGAATTGTCCTCTCTGACTGACCATCTTTCTGTGGATGATAAACAGAGCTCAACCTCAACCTTGTTCCCAAAGCCTGATGTAGAGTCTGCCAACCTGGAAGTAAACCTTGGATCTCTGTCAGAGATAATACTGGAAGGCACTCCATGCAACCGTACTATCTCCCTGATATACAACTGTGCAAGCCTCTCCAAGGACCACCTCTTGATAGGAAGAAAGTGCGCACACTTTGTCAACCTATCAACAATCACTCAGATAGAGTCATTGTTCCTAGCTGTCCTAGGCAACCGAACCACAAAGTTCTTAGTGACATTATCACACTTCCACTCGAGAATCTCCATCAGCACTAAGCTCAAAGCACTAAGCTCAAAAACAGATGCCCTCTTAATACCAAGCAATCCCAAAATCCTCAACAATTCTAGATCTTGTAATTGCTTAGTTCCCACCTGTCTAAGGAACTCATTAGTTATGGTGATTATACCATAACTAATATGATCATGAACAACCACCATCTCTAGTCTCAAATCTCTAAACTACTCAATCAGCTCCAACTCCTTAATCAACATAACTGCCACATGAATGGATTTCCTACTCAATACATTCGCTACCACACTCGCCTTCCCAGGATGATACATCAACTTAAAATCAAAGTCCTTTAGGAATTTCATCCACCTTCTCTGCCTCATATTCAACTCCTTCTGATCATTAAATACCCTGAATCTCGTACCATATAGATAGTGCCTCCATGACTTCAAGGCAAACACCGCAGATGCAAGCTCCAAATCATGAGTAGGATAATTTCTTTCATGAGTCTTAAGTTGCCTCGAAGAATATGCTACTACTCTCCCTTCCTGCATCAACATACAGCCCAACCCCTGGTGAGAAGCATCACAGCACACATCAAAATACTCACTAGTGTCAGGTAACACCAAAGCTGGAGAAGTAGTCAATCACCCCTTCATTTCCTGAAAACTCTACTCGCAAGCGTCCATCCAAACTAAAAGCTGATCTTTCCGAGTCAGTTAAGTCAAAGGCATTACTATTCGAGAGAAACTCTTCACGAATCTCTTATAGTAACCCGTTAACCCAACAAAACTCCTAATCCCCATAACAGTCCTCTGACGCTCCCACTGGATCACAGCCTCCACCTTGGCTGGATCCCCTGCAATCCCCTCTATCGATATCACATGCCCCAAATCTCACCTCAGACAACCAAAACTCACACTTGGACAGCTTGGCATACAACTACCTCTCCCTCAACACCTCTAAAACCAACCTCAAATGCTCACGGTGATCCTCCAAAGATCTAGAATACACCAATATATCATCAATGAAGACCACCAAAAATCTATCCAAGAACGGTCTAAAGATCCTGTTCATGTAATCCATGAACACTGCTGGAGCATTAGTGACACCAAAAGGCATCACCACATACTCATAGTGGCCATACCTAGTCCTGAAAGCAGTCTTCGGTATGTCACTCTCCTTCACCCTGATCTGATGGTATCCAGATCTCAAATCAATCTTTGAAAACACTGAAGCTCCCCTCAGCTGATCCATCAAATCATCAATCCTCAGAAGTGGATACTTATTCTTTATCATTAATTTATTCAGTTGCCGATAATCACACAAACGACCCCACCACCTTTCTCTACTAACAGTACCAAGGCACCCCAAGGAGAAACATTGGACCTCACTACTGTTTCTCCAACAAATCCTCAATCTGTTTATTCAGCTTTACCAACTTAGCTTGAACCATCCTATAAAAAAAAGCCACTGATACTGATCTTGCACCAATACCAGGTCAATGGTAAATACAACATCACGCATAGCTGACAATCCCGGCACATCATCTGGGAACACCTCAGGAAACTCACTGACAATCTCAATCCCAGTGATGGCCCTCATCGTCTCAATCATTCAAAACGACAAACAACATGAAGCACTCAGCTCCATCTCTCATCAACTACTCAGCCTAACCCGCTGACAACAACACCTCATCCTCTAACTGAGGAAATACCAACTCTCTTCGAGCACAATCTATAAGGATGTGATAGGCAGATAACCAATCCATCCCTAAGATTATGTCAACATCTACCATGAACAACACAATCAGGTTCACTCAGAACCTCCTACCAAACACCTCTATCAGGCATCTCACATATATCTCCGACGTCACCAAAGAAATTAAAGTCATAATAGATACATACAAATCAACGTGCCATGCAGACACCGATAATCCAATCTCTCCACACAATCAACAGAAATGAAAGAATGCGTGGCACCAGAATCGAACAAAAATAAAACATCCTCACCTGCTGCTTTCCCCTTCCTCTTCACCAAATCTGATGAAGTGGAAGTCTCTACACTTGACAATGCAAGCACTCTCCCCACAGCTGTAGGCCTGGATGGCCCCGGGACACTTCTAGATAAAGTTGATGGTGTCTGACAATCTCTAGAGATGTGGCCTGGCCTACCACATCTGAAGCAAACATTCCCCGGATGAGGACAATCTCTAACCACATGTGCTCTTCCACATCTGTAGCACCGCACCGACTGTGCTCCACCCTGAGGAGTAGCAGGACGAGGTCTCCTACTAACAGCTACTCTCTGAGACTGTATAGGTCTGTCATAGGGTCCCTGTCGCCACCCGCCGAAACGGACCTTGGCATTCGCGACGATGGTCGGACTCTTTTTAAGTTTGGGAAAAATGATGGATTGCTAAAACGAATTATTCTCAAACTGAGACCTCATCGAACTAACAATTTTGTTTAAATGACTCTCACCAATCCATGTTAATCCCAAGCGGGACCCTCCATGGATTAGTGGTTTTTGTAAAAAGAAGGGTTCTTGGAGTCGCCACCAATATTTTACTCAAAACATTGGAAAAAGATATAAGGCAATTGATTTTCATAAATCAACCTTGGCCATTACAACCAGAGTCGGGTAAGGGAGTCGATTACGTGCGAGGAAGGTGTTAGCACCCCACAACGCCCCTTTCGGGTTCCCTATGACGGATTATTTCATAAATAACAATGTAAAATTACTAAATTACCCCTATTTATTGGAAACGATTATAGATTAAATATTTACATGATGAAAGCTCTAAACATGTAATGCGACAATCAAAAATCAATAAAAGCGGTAAAAGAAAGGATTTAGAAAGAAACCTCCGAAGCGGGCTTTTATATATATCAGAACAACGTTAGGAGGCTTTTTGGCGCTCCTTCCCACTACACGTCCGCTCGCTCCTTTCCCCTAAAGACAAATTTTTACTATGGAAATCAAAAGAGATTTCCCTTCGACTTGTTCGAATCTCAAGCTAATGGCTCATGACTCAAGAACTTCGTCGGATCGGCTCCCAGAGAGATTTCTAGGGCAGAGAATAGCTCAAAAACCCAAGAATCCTCAGCAGGAGGGTTGAGGAATGTGTAAAAAGTGTGGGAGGACGTGCAAATGACGTCCTATTTATAGGATTGAGGCGCAATACGGCCTGGGAGGTCAATACGGCCCGTACTGAGTTTTTGAACTACAGTACGGCCGTATTGAATTTGGTACGGCCGTACTGAAGTTCAAAAACTTCAGTACGGCCGTATTGAGTTCACTACGGCCGTATTGCAGTTCAAATGGCTCAGTACGGCCGTACTGAACCTCTGGGAGGGCGTATTGAGCTCCAATCCTCGCACACCCTTATTCTAAGCTACTCTAAGACTCCTAGACTTACAAAGAATCATCCTAGGGTCTTCCAGGAGTCTTTCCGGCTGACTTTCCTTCGGTCTTCGAGAGTCTTTGAGTCTTATTTCCGACCCGGACAATTTTAGGGGTCTACAGCTGCCCCCCCTTTACTTAGTCAAACGGCCTTTTGGTGTACCGGTTGATAAGTAAAGGAGTTGACCCAATTGTCCGGGGAACAGGCCACCCTTCCGACTTGTAGTGTCTTCAGGTGGGAAAACTGTTGAGTAGCCTCTCCAGGTTGAGTATTAGTCGTCGCCTCTCCAGGCTCGTTGCATACTTCGGTGTTTTTGACAACCTCGGTAGCGTGAGTTTGCCCTCTCCAGGGTCTGCATGCCTCCATGTTTCTGACGATGTTGGCAGCTGCATACCTCCGTGTTTCTGACGACGGGGTAGCTGAGTATTAGTCGTCGCCTCTCCAGGCTCGTGCATACCTTGGTGTTTCTGACAACCTCGGTAGCGTGAGTTTGCCCTCTCCAGGGTGTGCATGCCTCCATGTTTCTGACGATGTTGGCAGCTGCGTACCTCCGTGTTTCTGACGACGGGGTAGCTGAGTATTAGTCGTCGCCTCTCCAGGCTCGTTGCATACCTTGGTGTTTCTGACAACCTCGGTAGCTGCATACCTCCGTGTTTCTGACGACGGGGTAGCTGAGTATTAGTCGTCGCCTCTCCAGGCTCGTTGCATACTTCGGTGTTTCTGACAACCTCAGTAGCGTGAGTTTGCCCTCTCCAGGGTGTGCATGCCTCCATGTTTCTGACGATGTTGGCAGCTGCGTACCTCCGTGTTTCTGACGACGGGGTAGCTGAGTATTAGTCGTCGCCTCTCCAGGCTCGTGCATACCTTGGTGTTTCTGACAACCTCGGCAGTTGCATACCTCCGTGTTTCTGACGACGGGGTAGCTGAGTATTAGTCGTCGCCTCTCCAGGCTCGTTCAGGCTCGTTGCATACCTCAATGTTTCTGATCACTTTGGCAGCTTGAGTTTGACCTCTCCAGGGTCTGCGGTTTGCCCTCCCCAGGGTTGCATACCTCCGTGCTTTTGGTCACTTTGGTAGCATGAGTTTACCCTCTCCAGGGATTTGAGATGATTTTGTCTCCACAGTCCACGATGCTGTTTCGACGGTTGTTTTCGATTTGGGTGCCGCTGAGGGCTGGATAACGCAGGGATCCGTCTAGGGGATGTGCAGTTACTCATAGGTTCTTGTGTCCCAACTTTCCATTGCGTCGTTGGTGCCCACTGGGGAAATTCTGATTCCTTGGGGATGCAGACACAAAGATGCTCTTTCTGATGTGAGCGATGCCTTATGATTGGCTGACGTCCTTTCGACGTTTGTGGAGTATCCCGGTTATCCTTATTCGGGTGACTCTTTTTTGATTTTCTGGTTTTGTTGCCTCTGCGTAGGCTGTTATCCGCTGGGGGATTCTGTCATTTTGATCTTTTCTGATTTTTTTTTTTTTTGAAGGAGTGCCTCTGAGTAGGCGAATGGGGATTGAGGATCTTGTGTATCCCAGAGTATTATTTAGAAAGCCTCTGCAGGCTTAGCTTCACTCGTCGCTTGAGTTGGAAAGCCATCTTCCACTGAGGAAGTCTGAGTCTTTTGACTCGGATGCTCTGTTTGGATGATCATGCTTCCGTTGAGGAATCTTGCTGATCTTGCTCTGATAGCTTTCACTGGGAATTCGGCCCAAGAGTGCAAGCTGAGATATCTCTGGGGAGTATTATTTCGGCAAGCCTCTCCAGGCTCAGTTATTCTGTATTTTCTGAATTTTGCCTTTTCTCTTTTTTTGTCGATTTTGGCTTTTTTTTTTTTTTTTTTTGGCATCGGAGGGATCTCAAACACACTCACAGATAAAGTATGCAGAGGAATGAAGATGTTGTTGATGTACAAAAAAATGGGCCAATACGGGCCGTATTGAATTCAATACGCCCGTATTGGTGTGGACGTTATGGCCAATGCTGCCGTATTCATTTCAGTACGCCCGTATTGAGTTGAAAATTTGTTCATAACCCTAATTTTAGTACGGGCGTACTGAACATGATACGGGCGCATTGTTTTTTTTTCTGAAGTTTATTTTTTGTTTTTTTGTTTTTTGTTTGTTTTTTCAATAAACAGAGAATAAGTGATCTTCCAGTACACCTATCATCTGTATGCATGTATGCGGTATGATGCACCTAATTCTATTTGATTTATTTTTCAAAAGAATTAACCGATGCGTTTCTTTGCTTGGATTTTTGCCATTCCTCTAGACGGGCTGTGCGCTGCCGATTTCTGTAACCGAGGAATGATGCGTGTTATATCGAGATTGGTGTCATCGACCCAGTGATCCTTCCCTTCCTTTAGAAGACGTGTCAACCCTCCTATTGACCACTATATCTCCATGTTTCCACTAGATTATTCTAAAATCGTTTGGGACAAGAGAAAAGAAGGGAAAGGTATTTTTTTTTGTTCAAAAGCTTGTGTTTTAGAGGGGATTATTATTATTTTAAAAATGGTTTTTGTAAGAATGGCTGGCCAAGGTAGGCTTATGTGTTTAGGCTTGTTTGATTAAACACTTATGAAGTTAAGGAAGTCTTGTTATTGACGTTGTGATTCGACAACTTAAATAGTTTCCTTGAACCTTTCTTTTTGAATTCAGCTCATGGTACCATCATGGATTTATTTTCGCTTTTTGATTGTCCTTATTTTTGCCTAAAACACCCCTTTGTGGCGTCTTAGCGGACCTTTGTTTTTGTTCATTTTTGCAACCCTAACTTTTGCCTAGGTCACCCTTTCGTGGGATTCCTAGCGGGTTCTTTGCTCTTATTTTTACGCAGCCCCCCTTTTTGGGTTTCCTGCCGAGCTTTTTTGTTTTTATGATTTTTGTTTTTAAAGGATTTCTTTTTTATCCATGATGGCACTTGTCGAGGCCAAGGAATGGTGCTCCAAGTTGTCATACACACTTCCACATAAAAATGATGCGGGTTTATTGTTATTAAGACAATTTTAACCTCATTCATGCTTATTCAAACAGGGTTAAAATAATGTGGTCTAGAAATTTATTGCAAGCAAGAAAAGAAGCAATAAGAAATAATAAAGAATGATTTTATTATAATCCTAGCGGAAACATGTGCCCTATCGAGGCTCGGGGGTCGGGCTGTCCCCGAGGAGTGATCTCTAACAGTCATCAGGTCTATACATCCCTATCGGAAGGAGGAGAGCACTTGATGATGACGACCGGCCTTGACGCTTGTGAATCGGCCTTCCTAAAGATCTGGCTTAAAGAACGTCGAGAAGGATCTTGGTTCCTCTTCGTCCTTTGATCTTTATCCTCGGATTCTTTATTTTCCTCGGTTTTTTCTTTTCTTTTTCCTTTCCTTTATTCTTGGGAGCTTTATCGTGAAGATCTTCGGGAGTGTAGATCCTGCCACTCCTAGTCATGCCCCCAAGTCCAGCGATGTTAGGGATATCGCTGTCGGCAGAAGAATGGATGTCGTATATCCATGGCACAGCCTTATTCGATTCGTAGGGAAAAGGTCTTGGAGCAGTGATCTTCAATGGTATCGGACCTTCCCATTTATTCGTCTTGATTACCAACAACGGAGTTGATGTGCGTTCGCTTGGCGCGGTTGTTGGCTTACATTTGATAACGAACGGCGTGCGATCCATTCTGAACATACGCATCGATTAATCCTTTCTTTTTATTAATGTTATTAATAAATTACTAGGAGGGATGTATGCGAATGAATGACTATGAAATGCAAAGGCAATTGAAAGATTCCATAGATCTCAAAAATTCAATTTATTAATCAAGGAAAGTGTACAACTTGTTATACAATGCTTTGAAGCAATTTTTTACAAAATGAGAAGAGCCGATAGAAACCCACAGACGGGTTCATGTTTCTTCTCCATTCATCTTCGGCTTCCTCTACATGACGGGCCATTGCCTCAACTTGCGTATGGACTGCTTGGCTCATATCATCACTAATCTTTTGAGCGTCCTTCGCCTTTTGAATGTGGTAGTTGATCATGGCTTGCAGCTCATTAAGCTCGTCTTCGGCTCGATCCTTCTCCTCTTAGAGCTTAGCCATATGTGCTAGTCCTTCCTTTTCCTTCTTGCGAAAATCGGAAAGGCTTGCGGTTTGTTGTTGAGCAACTTCCCGCCATTGCTGCGCATCGGATCGAGTCAAGAGTAAGTCATCCTGCATGTACTTGATCAACTGTGCCTGCCTTGCGTACTCGGCTTCAAGGTGTGCTATCTTTGCGTCAACATCTCGGAGTTGACTACTCGGTTCGACCTTTGGCATTTTGGATGCCCGAGTAGCCTTCTCATTAAGGTTAGCACACTCGTCCTTGAGCCGCTCTATCTCATGGTCTTTTTTCTTGCACTGCCTTTGTAGACCGTCAATGGCGAAACTGGATTCTTCGTTTTTCTCTTCAAGAACTCTCATCTGAGCTCCCATGATTTCCAGCTTCTTGGTCAAGGCATCGACTTGTTCTTGTAGCACCCTCCTTGTGACTGCGGTTGCGCAAGAGGTGGATGGTTGGGGCACGCCCCTCTCGCTCCTCCAAATCTCGTAGTCGGTGGAGACGGATACCCGAGGCTTTCCAAGCTCTCGATCTTCCTCGTAGATTGGTCTCTCCCACGCTCTAATGACAGCGTGCATGTCCCTCTGATGCTCGGAATCAAAGGAGAAACACAATCCTCCAAGCTCCTCTTTGGTAGGAACAATCTGAGTCCTCATAAGTTGTCTCATACCCAATCTAGGTGAATAAGCTATGCAACCTCTGAGGCCCATCAAGGGTATGCTTGGGTAACTGCCGCATCTCATCAATACATTGCTCGGACGGAACCAAGGACAAACCCATGTGAAGTGCTCAATGCTCCACTGTTCCATCTCTTCCTTCCATTCGGAAGCATAACGGCGGCATACAGGGATCTTTGAAAAATTCCTCAACGGATCGGGCAAAGTCCCCATGTGACTAGAGGCATAGAAGTGTGTGATGCTCCACACATATAATAAGGAGGTGCAACATCAGATAATCTTCCCTTGCTTCTGCTGAGACATGTTGACAGAAAGCAAGGTGTCGGCAAGAATGGCAGGCACGGGACTCTTCATGTGCACGTCCCATGCGAAGAAAGCATCCATAGCGGCATGGTCCACTGTGTTAGCGTGAAAGGGGAATAGGATTGTCCCAAACACAGCTAACGCTAGAGTCTTGTTGAAAGCTGACCAATCTCCCTCACCAGCTAAGGAAGAAAGGTGATCCTCGATCATAGCGAGCTTCCAACCTTTGATACTGCCGTTCCCCACTAAGACAGATGATCGTGATGGTAGTTTGACTCGAGTAGCGACCCTCTCCACGGCCACATAATTACCATGAAATACATAGACCCCTGCTGATTTGGGCCATCGCAGCATGAGCTCGTACTCCTCGAGAGTAGGAACTAAGTCAAACTGGGGGAACTCGAAGCAACGCAGATCGGGACTCCAAAAGTGAACCAATGCTCTCAGAAAGGCCGGATCCACACATATCTTCATCAAATCGAGGACTCGTCCATATGATTTCTCGAACTCAACACGAGCCTCACGTGGCATCAAAGAACAGAGGTGATCCAACCTCTCAGCACGGTATAATAAGAAGTCCACTTTCTTCAACTGCCCTTGCACTCCCCTAGATCCCTCTATGATCTACGATAAGAATGCATGATATGAGATGATGGCGTTGAATATGCATGCGTTGTATTTATTCAACTAAACATTATCATGTTTTCAGGATGTCCCCAGGATGATGCATGATATTGCTTGGTTTGGATAAATGACCCTTTTTTCTCTTTCTTGGGTATTTTGTTTTTGTATTTATTTATTTTTTTTTAGGTGAAAATGAAAACTACCTATATGAATGTGATGAAGGTAGATGTTAACACCATGTAAGGGAAGATTCTTATTCCTATTTATTTTATTTATTATTTTTTTTTTTTAAAAAAAAAGGAATGTTGTATGTTTAAAGAATGCAATGTATGCTCAAACAATGTCACATAAACGATGCACAAACAATTCACTCATCCATGAACAGTCACGAACGGATCACGAGGTAGGGGTATCCTGCAGAAAAGTGCATATTCAAGGAGGTTCTAACTGTTCTCACTGGTCTAAGGCCCCCAAGGTGCCCCCATTATAGGGACCCAATTCCTCTCGTCGTAAGTCGATGGAACGCTCCAACGCACTGTCGGACTCGAGTTCATGGTTATCACCTTGAGTGATGTTTTCCGACAACGGTCTACGGGCACCTATAGACCCATTCGACAACCGGCCGTACTAACATCCACTCCCTATGGCTTTCCACTCATGCCCCCGGGTATAGAGGGAACTGTTGTGTGCAGTTTATATTTCAAACAATTGCGAAAATTTTAAACATCCAACAGTTTATTAAAGCCAATTAGGTAAAACATGTTATCATACAAGTGAGGGGTAATGAAGTAATTTTAAACTATTATTTTAGAAATAATCCATCACTAAATGGGACTGACTCTCGAGGCGTCCCCAGCGGAGTCGCCATCTGTCGCCACCCGCCGAAACGGACCTTGGCATTCGCAACGATGGTCGGACTCTTTTTAAGTTTGGAAAAAATGATGGATTGTTAGAACGACTTATTCTCAAACTGAGACCTCATCGAACTAACAATTTTGTTTAAATGACTCTCACCAATCCATGTTAATCCCAAGCGGGACCCTCCATGGATTAGTGGTTTTTGTAAAAAGAAGGGTTCTTGGAGTCGCCACCAATATTTTACTCAAAACATTGGAAAAAGATATAAGGCAATTGATTTTCATAAATCAACCTTGGCCATTACAACCAGAGTCGGGTAAGGGAGTCGATTACGTGCGAGGAAGGTGTTAGCACCCCACAACGCCCCTTTCGGGTTCCCTATGACGGATTATTTCATAAATAACAATGTAAAATTACTAAATTACCCCTATTTATTGGAAACGATTATAGATTAAATATTTACATGATGAAAGCTCTAAACATGTAATGCGACAATCAAAAATCAATAAAAGAGGTAAAAGAAAGGATTTAGAAAGAAACCTCCGAAGCGGGCTTTTATATATATCAGAACAACGTTAGGAGGCTTTTTGGCGCTCCTTCCCACTACACGTCCGCTCGCTCCTTTCCCCTAAAGACAAATTTTTACTATGGAAATCAAAAGAGATTTCCCTTCGACTTGTTCGAATCTCAAGCTAATGGCTCATGACTCAAGAACTTCGTCGGATCGGCTCCCAGAGAGATTTCTAGGGCAGAGAATAGCTCAAAAACCCAAGAATCCTCAGCAGGAGGGTTGAGGAATGTGTAAAAAGTGTGGGAGGACGTGCAAATGACGTCCTATTTATAGGATTGAGGCGCAATACGGCCTGGGAGGTCAATACGGCCCGTACAGAGTTTTTGAACTACAGTACGGCCGTATTGAATTTGGTACGGCCGTATTAAAGTTTTTTGAACTACAGTACGGCCGTATTGAATTTGGTACGGCCGTACTGAAGTTCAAAAACTTCAGTACGGCCGTATTGAGTTCACTACGGCCGTATTGCAGTTCAAATGGCTCAGTACGGCCGTACTGAACCTCTGGGAGGGCGTATTGAGCTCCAATCCTCGCACACCCTTATTCTAAGCTACTCTAAGACTCCTAGACTTACAAAGAATCATCCTAGGGTCTTCTAGGAGTCCTTCCGGCTGACTTTCCTTCGGTCTTCGAGAGTCTTTGAGTCTTATTTCCGACCCGGACAATTTTAGGGGTCTACAGTCCCCTCTGCTGGCCTCCTCTCCTGAACTCTAGCAGCCTTACCACTGCTACCACCACCTTCCAATCTCTCAACAGTATTTGCCTTCTCAACCAAGGCAGGAAACTCCACTATGGACATAGGGACTATGACTCTCTTCAGCTCATGCCTCAACCCCTCCGTAACTTCCTACATCTCCAAGCCTCAGATACGGCCTGAGAGTAGAAACAAGCCAGATGCTCAAACCTCGTAGCATAATCTGGAACGGACATGCTCCCCTGTTGCAGTTTCATGAACTCTGCTTCCTTAGCATATCTAACGCTATCCGAGAAATACTTCTCTAATAAAATTATCTTGAAGCAATCCCAATCTATAATCACACCTTTGTTCTCTATCATCTACCTGGTGTCTCTCCACCAGTACACAATCTCGCCGCCAGCATGTATACTGCATAGGCCAACTTCCTCTCCTTAGAAAATCCCAAAACACTGAAAATCTTCTCATCTCACACAACCACAAATATATCACATCGGGATCTGAATCCCCCCTTGAACTGATGAGACTAACATCTCCTGAACTCTACTAAATCTCTCCCATCTTGAGAGACCACCGGTCTAGTTGCCTCAACCGCAACTCTACTCGCCTCCATCTGAGCAAAGTGAGCACTTTGTTATCGCATCACCATGGCCATCATCTCCATAGCCCTAGTGATATGATCAAACTAAGACCTCACCATACTAAAAGAATTCAAACATTCTTTTACTAACACTTCACCACTACAACTCACCAATACTAACAAATATCAGAGATATGACACAACAGAAACCTAGAAGGATCATTCCCCACAGAGTATCCTAAAAGACTTGACTGGCTCTGATACCATAAAAGTGTAACGACCCACCATGTCTCTACACTTAATGGAATCACACTACTACTAGTGAACTAAGAAAATATTAAGTTGGATAACTCATACATACGGTATATATATAGAAATAAAAAAAATAACTGAATTTCTTAAATACAAAATAATACGCCATATATGTACAGTCATCCCAAAAATAATATTCCCTAGTGCCGGTCAAGCACAGACAAAGTCGTTACCTAAAATGGTAACCCTAACACGAGGATCAAAGCTCCCCGTCTCGCAACGGACACCTCAACTCCAAGCTAGCCCTGACCTGCTCCCATACCAAGTATGATCATCGCAGTTCCACCACATGAAAAACAGAAGGGTAAGCTAGAATTCACAAATCAATCATACAAGTATAGAACTATAATCTATACTACACAATCATCCAACCATTAATCATATCCATAGAGTCTCACCATACACTCTATCCAATACTACTCATGCATAACATACAATGCACCAATCATGAAGTCAAACACCACACTTCATCATATTAATAATCATGCAGTAAATGCATCTCATGACAGATATCAATGCATATCAATCATCTAATGCATCATCACGCATACACCTAGGAGATCTCCATAATAATAGAGCTGTATAAGTGACATTCCATCCTACCGAAACCACCCCAACCGTTTTCACGCCCAAAGTGCCCGCTCGGTCACAGCTAAACAGGATATAATCCTCCCTCGGGTTTACTCGGATGATGTCACTTACACACTTGGAAGTCCGGATCCACCGTCAGGTATAGCACAGCTGGGTACGGGCTTACCACGACCTTGGCATGCATTAACCAAGTCAATTGTGGAGTTCGCCCACCGACTATCCGCAAGGATCCACGCACCTTCCCGAGTACTTGGTTAAGAGAATAACCCTCGACCTCATACCCCGCTCCAACACTAGCTAAGGACTTAGAGGAGACTCACCCAACCCAGTGGCCTATCTGAGCACCACTCTCCCAAATCCAGTGGCCTCCCAGAGTACCACTCTCATATATCAGTGGCCTATCCAAGCACAACTCTCAAGAGACTCTATGTGAGCTCTTTCAGTTCAAAAATATTTTTCCTCTCCTCAAGTCCTAGGCTAGACTCATGCCATAGGCATCACATGCAATCATGCATCATACATCATAATGGTCTGCCCACCATCATGATCAACAATCATACACATGTCATAAGACATCACATGTAATAATTCATCATACATCATATATCACACATATATGATCTAACATTTTAACTTTTAACATATTTATGCTCGGCGTAGCCTGAGCTCGCCCAGCCTAATCCCAACCTGAGAGCCCTAAGCTCTTCCATGCTTGACGCACTCAACCTGCGCCTAGCCTAATCCCAGTCAGAGAGTTTAGAAACTCTCATCCAAACCAACAAATCCAGCCACATGCAAACACAAAACACAATACATAGGCTCCATACAACTCAAAATAAACTCAAATCTCACATTCATCCAACCTATGCATCAAAATCATCAAAATCCTCTCAAAACTCCAAAAGATGAGATTTTCTTCAAACAAGCTTCTAAACATTCACGCACCTATTGAGTTTCTAAACTCACATGCAACCTACACAACAAACATTCTAGCTTCCCTTACCTGAAGATTGGCTCAGATAGCCAAAGACTGAACAAAAGTAGAATTTCCCCTCGAGGCTCAACTCGGAACTTCAGACCTCCCAAAACAAGCTTTCTAATCTGAATTTCAAGAAAATACAGAAGGAGTTATTGATCTAGAGGAGAAAAGGAGTTAAACAGAGAAATTTGGGAGAGAAAGGAGCTCACTGACCCAAAGACCTTCTCTCTAAAACTTCTCTCTAGAATAAGAACTCCTCACGGCCCCCCCTCACCCCTATTTATAGGCAATCCGGAGAGGCCAGAACGGCCCGTACCGAGTTCGGAACGGCCCGTTCCGAACTCCCAATTCACACACAAAATCCACGCCCAGAACGGCCCGTTCTGAAAACAAAACGGCCCGTTCCGGGACTCATCCGGAACGGCCCGTTCTCCCTCCGGAACGGCCCATTCTCCTTCCGGAACGGCCCGTTCTCCAACCAGAATGGCCCGTTCTGGAATTTGGAACGGCCCGTGCTCCCTCCGGAACGGCCCGTTCCCAAACACGAATTTCAGTTTAATTTAATAGCTTGGAACGGCCCGTTCTAAATTGGGAACAGCCCGTTCCGAGCTACTAAATCAGCCACCATTTTTTTTTTAAACTATGTTACACCATGTACAAAATTTACACACCAACAGTGTAACCAGAACGGGCCGTTCTGGTTTCAGAACGGGCCGTTTTGGCTCCAGGTGTCTTCAACTATTTTGGGATCCACCTACGTGACATCCACGTGGCCACCAGTTAACTCCGTTTAAATCATTTAGACGGAAGTCCCAAATTGCAATGATTTAAATTATTGGGGACCAAATTGAGACCTAAAATTAAAGTGGGACTAAATTGAAACAAAAAATGTTATCAGAGACGAAAAGAGATATTTAACCTATTTGTTATTATTACAATAATCACTCACACATTTTTTATTATTAGCTAAAATTTATTAAAAATCTTAAATTTTGTGAACTCTACATCTCATTTCATAAGTCTATTACTCTATTTTCTGATATAGTGGTAAGATTCAATGAAATTTGTAATTTTCAACTAATAACAGGAAAAATGTTATTATTAACAATTTTTATATCTATTTAGTTATGGATTTGACCCTGCACTAATAAATATAATAACTTGGGTGAAATTTTGGTACATGCATAATGCATACATATACATTTATATTTTTAATTTTAGCATGTAATATCTTAAAATAGTTAATTTAAGCTTAATTCAACCCTACAAAATCGGCTTGTAAGGTAAGGGTTGCTTCCCACTTATATACTATTTAATTGTCTAATCTCTAGTCGATATGGGACTTGGGTCTTTCCCAATACACCCCCTCACATCCAGCACTATTGGACTTGGTACGTGAATAAATGATGAATGACCCTTTTTAATGATCTAGGATTGGTGGGACTTGAGTTTTTCTCAATACGCTCCCTCATGCCCATAACGCATGTATCAATAGTTGGTGACTCATTTGTAAGGATCTAGGATAGTTCTGATACCATCTTAGAATAGTTGATTTAAGCCTAACTCAACCTTACAAAACTGGCTTATAAGGTGAGAGTTGTTTTTTACTTATATACTATTTAATTACCTAATCTCTAGTCGATGTGAGACTTGAGTCTTTTCTAATATAATGTTTTGTTATTAATATTTTTCATATAATAGATTGGTTCATGGAGATTTGGCCAAGATTTAGGACCATAGGACCAAACATACCATCTATGTTCTTAGACAAGAGATATGAAGATGACGAAGGTTATGGAATCACACAATTCAAGAGTGATGAATACGTGGAATGGCTAGATGATAAGCCGAAAGGGTCTGTTGTTTATGTATCATTTGGGAGTATGGCTTCTTTTGGTGAGAAGCAAATGGAGGAAGTGGCTTGTTGTTTGAGAGAGTGCTCGAGTTACATCTTGTGGGTAGTTAGGGCTTCAGAAGAGAATAAACTCCCTAAAAATTTTGAGAAAATATCAAAGAAAGGGTTGGTAGTGACATGGTGCTCCCAACTAAAAGTTCTAGCTCACAAGGCTATAGGATGCTTTGTCACACATGGTGGCTGGAATTCCACATTAGAAACTTTATGTTTAGGAGTCCCCACAATTATAATACCATATTGGTCAGATCAAAGTACGAATGCAAAGCTTATGAAAGATGTTTGGAAGATTGGAATTAAGGCTCCAGTTGATGACAACAAGATTGTGCAACGAGAGGCACTTAAGCACTGCATAGAGCAAGTAATGAAGAGTGAAAAAGGCAAAGAGATGAAGAACAATGTCCTTCAATGGAAGACTTTGGCTATAAAAGCCACTGGTGAGGGTGGAAGTTCTTATAAAAATATTTTAGAATTTACGAATAGCTTGTTTCAGTCATAAATTTAATGCCTTAATTACGAATGACTTGTTTCAGTGATAAAATAGTTCTGTTGTTTGATGCAATTACTAAGTCGATTGGGTTCTTTTGTTGCATCATGTGTTGGATGGTATTAGTCTTCCTTTTACTAGCTGGTCTGTTTTGGACGGCTAGTTTTGGACTTTTGTACTAGAGTTCCTCTTTTTTTTTTGTGTCTTGTTACGTTTTCTTAATCTTTCCTGTACTGTTCTTTTGTGAGTCTAGTTTGATTCCATACGTCTTAATAAATAATAGCACACCTGTGTTTTTTTTTTTAAAAAAAATTATAATTTACATCTATGGATAATACATAAAAAAAACATTTTGTCCTATTCATGTTCAATAGATTTTAAACGTAATGCACCTGATTCTTTAAGTGTACATATATGGATAACACATGACGTCCATTACCATATATGATGCATTTTAAGTAAAGTTTTTTTTTATGTGTACTTATTTATTTTCCCTCTTAATATTAATGACGTTAATTTATATCAAACATATATCCTCAATTTTCTTTGAAAAACTAATTTAATTAGTTTTATATGTAGTGCTTTCTTTTTAAAAAAATGTTATGTAGTACTTGTTTGTAAAAGAATACTCGGATAGTGTCCTAAAGAGGCCAGGCAAAGAACACTTGTTTGAGTTAGAAATGACTTGGTAAAAGAATACTTATAACTTTGCTGAAAGTTAGAGGACCTCAATCCAGTAGGATTGAGAACTGGACATAGCCTCGGTGGTTAAGGGGAACTAATATAAAAAATTATGTTTATTAATTACTCTTACTGACTATTTGTCTATTGTAGATACTACTTCAAGTACTTGAAAACTTGCGAGTTTTTTATTTACACTATTCAATCCCTTTTCTAGTGTTTATCTTTTTCTCCACACCTCTGTCTAACTCATATCTAGTGTCACTACATTAGCATCTGACTTTGTCTAGGTAGAGAACTTTAATCTTGATCATGTATGACACCACTCAACTAGGGCTTAACGGCACCAAGTAAAAGAGCTCCAGAAGCATCCACACCTAGCACCAATCAACCCATGCTCACCGTGATCAAGTTAGAGAGCTCTCCTCTAACTCATGCTCGACGCTACCAATCTCATGCCTAGCATCAGTGAGGTAGAGAGTCTCTGGCCTGTATCACGCTAGATGCCCCAAAGTTATGTCCAACATAATGATGAATTCTACACTTGGTAGATTCACAATTTTGGCTCATCCACACTTGAAACTTAAGAAATTCAAGCATGTAATGGAAGAAAACAAATCTACACAACCTAAGCATTTCATTTCTCACCAAAACAACTACATGCAACCAAGAATTAATCATCATTCACCCAAAATCTCCCTCAACCATATTCAAACTCCCAAAAACCCCACAATCAAGAATTTCATCACTTAATCATCAACACAACCATAGTTTATGTAAGAATAAACAACGTTCAACTTCCTCGATCAACAAAGAATTAAGTTCTAGCTTCCTTTACGTCTAAAAATCAATTAAAATGAGAAGGAAGAAGAAGAAGCTCTTTTAGGAATTTTGCACCACAACTTCACAGACTTGGATTCTCAGTTTCTGATGGAAAAGGTAAGGAGAAGAGAATGGAGTTCTTCTTCTTATCTTCTCCTAGCTCGGATCTTCTTCAACGGAGATGGTATTCGAAGTTGATGAACACTTGAAGGAGGAGGAAACTCGGATGGAATGAGGTTAAGCTTGGATGGAAGTATCCAAGCTTAAGGAGCAATGGATTGCTCACTTCAAAGAGAAGGAAGGAGATGAACTTCCTAGGGTTTTGAAGGTGAACACTCTAGGTGACTTTGAAGAGAAACTCGGCAATATTTTGCTCTCAAATTTCATTAAGCTCAAAGTAATTACAATGTGTGAAGGAGGGAACATTTAAGCATCCGAAAATTAGGAGGACACTTGGCGCCACATGTGTGGCCTCCACATTGGCGCCAAGATTTGAATTTAAATTTGAATTTGAATTCAAATCTTGTCACACATTGTCGCCACCGGCCCAAACGGGCCTCGGCGGTCGCGAAGACGGTCGAGCTCGCTTTTATTTTAGTTTTGAAAATGTATTGGATTATTAGAACGACTTGTTCTCAAACTGAGACCTTGTCGATCTTATCCAATTTATTTATTAAATGTCTCACCAATCCATGTTAATCCCAAGCGGGACCCTCCATGGATTAGTGGTTTTCGTAGTAAAAGGGTTCATGGAGTCGCCACCAATGTTTTACTCAAAACATTGGAAAAAGAGGTTTAAGGCAATTGATTCAAAAGTCGACTTCGGCCATTACAACCAGAGTCGGGTAAGGGAGTCGGTTACGTGTGGGGAAGGTGTTAGCACCCCACAGCGCCCCTTTCGGGTTCCCTATGACAGATTATTTCTAAAAATAATAGTACGAAATTACTAAATTACCCCTATTTATTCTAAGCAATTATAAATTAACTATCTACATGATGACAGTTTAATATGCACACAGAAAGCAGTAAAAGAAGGGATTTTTAGAAAAGAAACCTCTTGAAGCGTGCTTTTTATATATCAAGTAAAACTGGGAAGCTTTTTGGCGTTCCCTCGCTCTACAAGCCCGCTCACTCCTTCCTAAAAAATAATTTTTGACTTGGAAATCCGATGGATTTCCCTTCGACTTAGTTCGAGACTCAAGCAAAATGCTCAGAACTCAAAAACTTCGTCGGATCAACTCTCCGAGTGATTTCTAGGCAGAGCACTGCTCAAAAAAACCCAGAATACTCAAGAAGAGGGTTAAAACTGTGTGTCCAAGTGTGTTATGACGTCAAAATGACGCCATATTTATATGGAACAGGCGCAATACGGGCTATGGAATCAATACGGCCGTATTGAAATTTTTGAACTTCAATACGGCCGTATTGAGTTCAATACGGCCGTATTGAAATTCAGAAATTTCAATGCGCCCGTATTGAGTTCACTGCGGCTGTATTGAAGCTTCAATACGGCCGTATTGATTTCAGTACGGCCGTATTGAAGTTTCAGAAACTTCAATACGCCGTATTGAGTTCACTGCGGCCGTGTTGAAGCTTCAATACGGCCGTATTAAGTTTAGTACGGCCGTATTGGGCTTCATTCCCTCCACTTCCTTATTTTAAGCTACTCTAAGACCTCTAAACCTACAGATAGCCATCCTATGGTCTTCTAGGAGTCCTTCTGGCTGACTTTCCTTCGATCTTTGAGGGTCTTCGAGTTTTATTTCCGACCCGGACAATTTTAGGGGTCTACAGCTGCCCCCCCTTTACTTAGTCGGACGGCCTTTTGGTGTACCGGCTGACAAGTAAAGGAGTTGACCCAATTGTCCGGGTGATGTACCGACCTTCTGACTTGTAATGTCTTCCGGTGGAAAATTGTTGAGTAGCCTCTCCAGGTGAGTGCATACCTCGGCGCTTCTGACATCCTCGGCAGCTGAGTTTACCCTCTCCAGGGTCAACTTCACTCGATGCCCGAGCCGGAAGTTGAACACCGACGTGCCTCTGGCGACGCTGGTGATTGAGTACCGTCTCTCCAGACCTAGCCTCACTCGACGCCCGAGCCGGAAGCTAGACACCAGTGTTTTAACATCACTGATGATTGAGTATTGCCTCTCCAGGCCCAACCTCACTCGCCGCCCGAGCCGGAAGTTGGACACCAACGCACCTCTGATGACGCTGATGGTTGAGTACCGTCTCTCCAGACCTAGCCTCACTCGACGCCCGAGCCGGAAGCTAGACACCAGTGTGTTAACATCACCCTGATGATTGAGTACCGTCTCTCCAGGCTCAACCTCACTCGCCGCCCGAGCCGGAAGTTGGACACCAACGCACCTCTGATGATGCTGATGGTTGAGTACCGTCTCTCCAGACCTAGCCTCACTCGACGCCCGAGCCGGAAGCTAGACACCAGTGTGTTAACATCACCCTGATGATTGAGTACCCGCCTCTCCAGGCTCTGCCGCTTAACATTTGGCAGTTGAGTTTGCCCTCTCCAGGGTCTGCGTCTTAACATCGGCAGGTGAGTTTACCCTCTCCAGGGACTGCGTCTTAACATCGGCAGCTGAGTTTGCCCTCTCCAGGGTCTGCGTCTTAACATCGGCAGGTGAGTTTACCCTCTCCAGGGACTGCGTCTTAACATCGGCAGCTGAGTTTGCCCTCTCCAGGGACTGCGTCCGTGTCTTCTGATCACTTCGGCAATGCGAGTTTACCCTCTCCAGGGACTGCGTCCGTGTCTTCTGATCACTTCGGCAATGCGAGTTTACCCTCTCCAGGGATTTGAGATGATTTTTGTCTCCACAGTCCACTATGCTGCTTCGACAGTTTTTTCTGATTTTGTGCCGCTGAGGGCTGGATAACGCAGGGATCCGTCTAGGGGATGTGCAGTCATTCATAGGTTCCTGTGCCCCAACTTGCATTGCATTGTTGGTACCCATGGGGAATTTCTGAATCCTTGGGGTGTGGACACAGCTGCTCTCTCTTTGAGTTGAGCGATGCCTTATGTTTGGCTGACGTCCTTTGACGTTGGTGGAGTATCCCGGTTGTCCTTATTCGGGTGACTCTTTTCAATTTTCTGATTTTGTAGCCTCTGTGTAGGCTATTATCCACTAGGGAATTCTGTCATTCATTTCTTGACTGGCCTCTTCTGTTAGGCAGATAATTTTGATGTTCGGTGCTTGGCTGGATGCCGCATTCCGCTTGGGGAATATTTATTGAGATTTTTTTTATTTTTTCTCCTTTTGTAGGGATGCCTCTTGAGTAGGCGATTGGGGATTTGGGGACCTTGTGTATCCCAGAGTATTATTTAGGAAGCCTCTGCAGGCTTAGTCTCACTCAACGCTTGAGTCGGAGAGTTATCTTCCACTGAAGAAGTTTTAAAGTCCTTTGACTTGAATATACTGCTTGGATGATCATACTTCCATTGGAGATTTTGACGATCTTGCTTGATAGCTCTTGCTGGGTGTCGCCACCGGCCCGAAACGGGCCTCGGCGGTCGCGAAGACGGTCGAGCTCGCTTTTTATTTTGGTTTTGAAAATGTATTGGATTATTAGAACGACTTGTTCTCAAACTGAGACCTTGTCGATCTTATCCAATTTATTTATTAAAAGTCTCACCAATCCATGTTAATCCCAAGCGGGACCCTCCATGGATTAGTGGTTTTCGTAGTAAAAGGGTTCGTGGAGTCGCCACCAATGTTTTACTCAAAACATTGGAAAAAGGGATAAGGCAATTGATTTTATAAATCAACTTTGGCCATTACAACCAGAGTCGGGTAAGGGAGTCGGTTACGCGTGGGGAAGGTGTTAGCACCCCACAGCGCCCCTTTCGGGTTCCCTATGACAGATTATTTCTAAAATAACAGTGTAAAATTACTAAATTACCCCTATTTATTATAAGCGATTATAAATTAACTATCTACATGATGACAGTTAAATATGCACACAGAAAGCAGTAAAAGGAAGGATTTAAGGAGAAACCTTTGAAGCGTGCTTTTATATCTTAAAGTAAAACTGGGAAGCTTTTTGGCGTTCCCTCGCTCTACAAGCCCGCTCGCTCCCTCCTATAAAATTTTAACTATGGAAATCCGGAGGATTTCCCTTCGACTAGGTTCGATCCTCAAGCAAAAATGGCTCGGGGCTCAAGAACTTCGTCGGATCAACTCTCCAAGTGATTTCTAGGGAGAGCACTGCTCAAAAAACCCCAGAATACTCAAGGAGAGGGTTAAAACTGTGTGTGAAAGTCCTCTATGACGTCCAATTGACGTCATATTTATAGGGAACAGGCGCAATACGGTCCCTGGAGCCAATACGGCCGTATTGAAATTTTTGAACTTCAATACGGCCGTATTGAGTTCAATACGGCCCGTATTGAAGTTTTTGAACTTCAATACGGCCGTATTGAATTCAATACGGCCCGTATTGAAGTTTTTGAACTTCAATACGGCCGTATTGAGTTCGCTGCGGCCGTATTGAAGTTTCAAGACTTCAATACGGCCGTATTGAGTTCGCTGCGGCCGTATTGTAGTTCAAAATACTCAATACGACCGTAGTGAACCCCTGAGAGGCCGTATTGGCTTCATTCCTCCCACTTTTCTTATTTTTGGCTATCCTAAGACCTCTAGACCTATAGAGAACCCTCCTTGGGCCTTCTAGGAGTCCTTCTGGATGATCTTCCTTCAGTCTTCGAGGGTCTTCAAGCTTTATTTCCGACCCGGACAATTTTAGGGGTCTACACTGGGGATTTTGAATCCAAGAGCATGAGTTGAGGTTCCCTCTGGGGAGTATTATTTCTGCGAGCCTCTCCAGGCTCAATTATTCTGTGTAATCTGTTTGTTGGATTTTCTATATCCTTGCCTTTTTCATTTTCGGCTTTTTCTGTATTTTGCCTTTTCTTCTGATTTGGCTTTTGCTGACTGCTGTCATACACAAGCAATTTTCTATTTTTCTATTTTATGCGATTGCTTCATGATAAGGTCTTTGAATGTGCAACTAATGTGTGTGATGCACGAAATGCAAGCTTTATCATTTGTTTATTATATATTTTTTTTCTAGAAAGATGAATGGCTCTCCCTATCCTCTTTTTCTATTTAGAGGAACTTCTGTCATTGACGCGAGGGAATATTTTCGTGAGCCTTTGAATGTAGGAGTTTAAAGATTTTATAGGAACCCCTCCAGTTTTCTTTTATTGACCGATTATTAAGAGTTTCGTACAATTTTTAGAAACATCAATTTAAAGGCATAATCACAAGGTCAAGAAAGAAAAGAAACAAATGGATATTTTATTGATATTCAAATGTTTATACAGAAAGATTTACAAAGGGATTTTCTGAAGAATGGCTGGCCAGGGTAGGCTGTACATTTTTGGCTTAAACAATTACATCTGTGATTGCTGCCCTTCCCGTTCCCTAGTTGCTTCGGGTGAGATGCCTGAGCCAGGAGTGTAGATGCTGCAAGACGCTTGCTTCTAGAAGATTATCACTTGAAACGCCTTTTCGGTTTTCGATTCAAGTGATCGTTGCTTGCTTTACTTTTTGCATCTTATTCTTTTGCCCCTAATTTTTGTCTAGGACATGTCCTAGCGGGGATAATTTTGCCTTTGTTTTGCCTAGTACCCTTGTACTGGCGGGCTTTTCGTTTTGCCCTAACTTTTGCCTAGGATGCCCTTTTTGGGTTTTCATCCTAGCGGGCTGATGCAAGCAACGTCTTCAAGCATAATACTTCTTTACCACGTCAGCGTTGACTGGGTATCGAAGTTCTTCTCCGTCCATGTCTGTGAGAATCAATGCTCCTCCGGAGAAGGCTCGCTTCACCACGTATGGTCCTTCGTAATTCGGGGCCCACTTTCCGATTCTGTCCTTTTGAGCTGGTAGCAATTTCTTCATTACCAACTCTCCCTCATGGTAGACTCGAGGGTGGACCTTTTTGTCAAAATCCTTTTTGATCTTCCTTTGATAGGCTTGACCATGGCATATGGCATTCAGTCGCTTTTCTTCGATAAGGTTCAATTGGTCGTACCGTCTCTCCAGACTTTGCCACTTAACATGCGGCAGGTGAGTAACGTCTCTCCAGACTTTGCCACTCAACATGTGGCTGATGAGTACCGTCTCTCCAGACTTTGCCACTTAACATGCGGCAGGTGAGTACCGTCTCTCCAGACTTTGCCACTTAACATGCGGCAGGTGAGTATCGTCTCTCCAGACTTTGCCACTCAACATGTGGCTGCCTCTCAACATGAGGCGGTTGAGTTTACCCTCTCCAGGGTTTGCCACTCAATCATGTGGCTGCCTCTTAACATGAAGCGGTTGAGTTTACCCTCTCCAGGGTTTGCCACTCAATCATGTGGCTGCCTCTTAACATGAAGCGGTTGAATTGATTTTGTCTCCACAGTCCACGATGCTGCTTCGACGGTTTGCTTTTCTGATTTTGTGCCACTGAGGGCTGGATAACGCAGGGATCCGTCTAGGGGATGTGCAGTCATTCATAGGTTCTTATGCCCCAACTTGCTTTGCTTAGTTGGTTCCCATGGGGTATTTCTGACTCCTTGGGGTGTAGACACAGATGCTCTCTCTTTGAGTTGAGCGATGCCTTATGCTTGGCTGTCGTCCTTTCGACGTAAGTGGAGTATCCCGGTTGTCCTTATTCGGGTGTCTCTTTTGAATTTCTGATCTTTGTAGCCTCTGTGTAGGCTGTTATCCACTAGGGGATCCTGTCATTCATTTCTTGACTGGCCTCTTCTGTTAGGCAGATAATCTTGATATTCGATGTTTGGCTGGGCGCCAAATTCTGCTTGGGGAATTTTATTAATCTTTTTGATTTTTTTCTCCTTTTGTAGGGATGCCTCTTGAGTAGGCGATCGTCCACTGGGGATTGATTTTGATTGGCCTCTTCTGTTAGGCGGATTTTCTCAATGTTCATTGTCTGGCTGATAGCCGAATTCCACTTGGGGAATAGTTTATTGATCTTTTGATTTTTGCTTTTTGAAGGGGTGCCTCTTGAGTAGGCAATTTGGGAATTTGGGGATCTTATTTATCCCAGAGTATTATTTAGGAAGCCTCTGCAGGCTTAGCCTCACTCAACGCCTGAGTCGGAGAGCTATTTTCCACTGAGGAAGTTTGAAGTCCTTTGACTTGGATATACTGCTTAAATGATCGTACTTCCATTGGAGATTTTGACGATCTTTGCCTTGGTAGCTCTCGCTGGGGATTTTGAATCCAAGAGCATGAGTTGAGGTTCCCTCTGGGGAGTATTATTTCTGCGAGCCTCTCCAGGCTCAATTATTCTGAGGGAGTATTATTTCTGCGAGCCTCTCCAGGCTCAATTATGATGAAGGAGTATTATTTCGGCGAGCCTCTCCAGGCTCAGTTATTCTGTGCAATCTTTTTGTTGGATTTTCTATACCCTTGCCTTTTTCATTTTCGGCTTTTTCTGTATTTTGCCTTTTCTTCTGATTTGGCTTCTTCTGTATTTTGCCTTTTTATGTTTTTGGCTTTTGCTGTACAGAAATTAAAAGTGCTAAAGAAATTAAATTCAGTTATTATGAGAGAGTATTATTTCGGCGAGCCTCTCCAGGCTCAGTTATTTTGAGAGAGTATTATTTCGACAAGCCTCTCCAGGCTCAGTTGTTCTGAGAGTATTCTTTCGGCAAGCCTCTCCAGGCTCAGTTATTCTGTATGACGCTGTTGATTTTCTGAATCTTTGCATTTTGTTTGCTGCTGTCATACACAAGCAATTTTCTATTTTTTTATTTTATGCGGTTGCCTCATGATAAGGTCTTTGAATGTGCAACTAATGTGTGTGTGATGCACAAATGCAATGCAATTTTTTATTTTTGTTCATTTATTTAGAAAAGTGAGTGGCTCTCCCTATCCTCTTCTTCTTGGAGGACTTTCCGTCATTGACGCGAGGGAGTATTTTTATGAGCCTTTATGCAGGAGATTTATGGATTTTATAGGAACCCCTCCAATTTTCTTTATTTGACCGATTATTAAGGGAGTTTCGTACAATTTTTGAAACATCAATTTAGAGGCATAATCACATGGTCAAGAGAGAAAAGAAATGAATAGATATTTTTATTGATATTCACAAGTGTTTTTACAGAAAGATATACAGAAGGAAATTTCTGAAGAATGGCTGGCCAAGGTAGGCTATACATTTTTGGCTTAAACAATTATATCTGTAATTGTCGCTCTTCCCGTTCCCTTAATCGCTTCGGGTGAGATGCCTGAGCCAGGAGTGTAGATGCTGCAAGACGCTCGCTTCTAGAAGATAATCACTTGAACCGCCTTTTGGTTTTCGATTCAAGTGACCGTTGCTTGCTTTGCTTTTACATCTTATTCTTTTGCCCCTAACTTTTGCCTAGGACGTATCCTAGCGGGGATAATTTTGCCTTTGTTTTGCCTAGTACCCTTGTACTGGCGGGCTTTTTGTTTTGCCCTAACTTTTGCCTAGGATGCCCTTTTTCGGGTTTTCATCCTAGCGGGCTTATGCAAGCAACGTCTTCAAGCATAATACTTCTTTACCACGTCAGCGTTGACTGGGTATCGAAGTTCTTCTCCGTCCATGTCTGTGAGAATCAATGCTCCTCCGGAGAAGGCTCGCTTCACGACGTATGGTCCTTCGTAATTTGGGGCCCACTTTCCGATTTTGTCCTTTTGAGCTGGTAGCAATTTCTTCATCACCAGCTCTCCCTCATGGTAGATTCGAGGATGGACTTTCTTGTCGAAAGCCTTTTTGATCTTCCTTTGGTAGGCTTGACCATGGCATATGGCGTTCAGTCGTTTTTCTTCGATAAGGTTCAATTGGTCGTATCGACTTTGAACCCATTCTGCCTCGGAAAGTTTTGCTTCCATGATTACTCTCAGAGAAGGTATCTCGACTTCAACCGGCAGAACTGCCTCCATTCCATAAACAAGGGAGAATGGAGTAGCTCCTGTGGATGTACGTACTGAAGTCCTATAACCATGGAGAGCGAAGGGTAGCATCTCATGCCAGTCTTTGAATGAGACAACCATCTTTTGTACTATCTTCTTGATATTCTTATTGGCTGCCTCGACTGCCCCATTCATCTTTGGTCGATATGGGGAAGAGTTGTGATGCTGAATTTTGAACTCTTTGCACAGTTCTTCCACCATCTTATTGTTCAAATTGGATCCATTATCAGTGATGATTTTGTCGGGAATACCGTATCTGCATATGATATTCTTTCTGATGAAGGATGTTACCACCTTTCGGGTCACATGAGCATACGATGCTGCTTCTACCCATTTGGTGAAATAGTCAATGGCCACAAGGATGAACCTATGTCCATTGGATGCCTTTGGCTCGATGGGTCCAATAACATCCATGCCCCACATTGCGAATGGCCATGGTGAAGCCAACACATTGAGTGGCGTTGGTGGGACATGAATGTTGTCGGCGTATGCTTGACACTTGTGGCATTTCCGGACGTATTGGTAACAATCCCTTTCAATGGTCGACCAATAATATCCTGCTCTGAGGATTTTCTTAGCCATTGCAGGCCCGGGAATATGGGTACCGAAAACCCCCTCATGTATTTCTTTGATTACATTTTGAGCTTCGACTTGGTCTATGCACCTCAACAAGACCGAGTCATAATTCTTTTTGTAGAGGGTTTCTCCGATCAACAGAAATCCCATGGCCCTTCTTCGATTATGCTTTTTGTCATTATCGCTAGCCATATCAGGATATTCCCCTTTCGACAGATATTGTTTGATGTCATGGAACCATGGATGATCGTCAACAGCTTCATCTATCAGTAGGCAGAACGCTTGCTTATCGTGCCGCCGGACATTGATGATGGGCATTTCATGCTCCTTATCCAAGGCGAACATCGATGATAGTGTAACAAGGGCGTCAGCGAACTGATTTTCCTCCCTTGGGATATATTCAAAGACGACATTTTGAAAGAATTGTGTCAGGTCTTTGATATGCTCAACATATGGTATCAGCTTAGGATTTCGGACTTCCCATTCACCTCGCAGTTGGTGGATGACTAAAGCCGAATCTCCAAATACTTTGAGCTTTAGGATACCATTGTTGATTGCTGCTTGGATTCCTAACGCGCAAGCCTCGTATTCGGCCATGTTATTTGTACAGTCGAAGTTGAGTCTTGCCGTTAAGGGGATATGCTTTCCTTGTGGGGAGATTAATACTGTTCCAATCCCCTGTCCAAGCATGTTGGAGGCTCCATCAAAATACATGGTCCACGTATCATCCTTAGGATCTTCATGTTGTAAATGCATTATATCCTCATCGGGGAAATCATCCTGAAGGGATTGATAGTCATTGGTCGGCCCGTGTGCTAGGTAATCAGCTAGAGTACTACCCTTGATGGCCTTTTGTGTGACATGTATGATGTCAAATTCTGATAATTGCACTTGCCATCGGGCAATCTTCCCAGTGATTATCGGTTTGTCGAACACGTACTTAATTGGGTCCATTTTGGAGACCAACCAAGTAGTATGCCTAATCATATACTGCCTGAGCCGTTGTGTTGCCCAAGCTAACGCACAGCACGTCTTTTCTAGTGGCGTGTAGCGGGTTTCATAATCAAGGAACTTTTTGCTCAGGTAGTAGATGGCTTGTTCTTTTTTCTTTGTTTCATCTTGTTGTCCTAGCACAGCTCCCATGGACTCATCAAGTACCGTTAGATAGAGGATTAATGGTCTTCCCTCGACAGGTGGCACCAACACTGGTGGATTGGCCAAGCACTGTTTGATCTTATCGAAAGCTTGTTGACAATTCTCATCCCAAGATTCGGAATGATTTTTGCGCAACAGCTTGAATATTGGCTTGCACGTGTCAGTCAACTGTGCGATGAACCTTGCGACATAGTTCACCCTGCCAAGGAATCCTCTTATTTCTTTCTCAGTTTTAGGAGGAGGCATTTCCATTATTGCCTTTATTTTATCGGGGTCCACCTCTATGCCTTTTTTGCTGACAATGAACCCAAGAAGCTTACCCGACCGAACTCCGAAAGTACATTTAGCCGGATTTAGCTTAAGCTGATACTTGCGAAGCCGATTGAATAATTTTCTCAAATATTGGATGTGGTCCATCTCGTCTTTTGACTTTGCGATCATGTCATCCACGTATACTTCAATTTCTTTGTGGATCATATCGTGGAATAGCGTCACCATCGCTCGTTGGTAGGTGGCACCCGCATTTTTAAGTCCAAAAGGCATCACCCTGTAGCAGAAAGTACCCCAAGGTGTAATGAAAGAAGTTTTCTCGCGGTCTTCTATATTCATCTTGATTTGATTATACCCCGAGTATCCATCCATAAAGGAATAGAGTGTGTTTGTGGCGGTGTGATCCACAAGTGTATCGATGTGGGGCAAGGGAAAATCGTCTTTTGGACTGGCACGATTCAAATCCCTATAATCAACACACACTCTAACCTTCCCATTCTTTTTGATGACTGGCACAATGTTAGCCAGCCATTCGGGATACTGGGATACAACCAAGAATCCCGCGTCCAATTGTTTTTCTATCTCCTCCTTAATCTTTAAGGACCATTCGGGCTTGATTCGTCGAAGCTTTTGCTTAATGGGTCGAAACCCCTCTTTTAATGGCAACTTGTGTTCGACGATGTTGGAGTCCAAACCGGGCATATCATGGTACGACCATGCAAATACGTCCTTGTATTCCCTCAATAGTTGGATCAATTGTGCTTTTATTTCATCACTGATATGGGTCCCAATGTTGACCTCTTTCAATTCTTGACCCTGCCCCAAATTCACGGTCTCCAATTCTTCTTGATACGGTTGGAGTAAACGAGCTTCTTGATCTAGCGGTCTTTGCAGATCCAGAGAGATGGTCTCCTCATCACTGTCCAACTCAACCCATTCACCTTCGGCTTTCGGATCCCGATCGGAGCGAACAATCACAGACATAATTATTTATTGGTTCTGTTTAGGTTTAGAGTTTATTAATATTAATGAGAGAGAGAGAATAGAACAAAATGAGAGAATAATGTGTGAAAGATGCCTCTTTATTGATATATGTACGAATGTACAAAACCCTTATTTACATGAAAGGTCCTCATGATCTCGGGTACTGATCGTGAGTCCCAAAGAAAATTAAGAAAACTAAGGAGAGGCCCTATTGTGGCTTGCCCTTCTCTCTACTCCTGCTTCGGCAGAGGGTTCTTGCTCACGTCGGGCGCTGTCGAATCGAAAGTGACCCACCCTGCATCAATAAGGCCTTGGACCTTGTGTTTGAGAGCTAGACAGTTCTCTGTTGAATGCCCTGGTGCTCCTGAATGGTATAGACATTTGTCTTGTGGTTTGTACCAATCGGGGTAAGGTGGGTCGACCTTTCTTGGTGGAATATAAGCTAGAAGTTGGGCTTCTACTAGCTTCGGCAAGAGATCGCTATAAGTGGTCGGAAGTTTATCAAACTTCTTCACAGAGTTGTTTTGCGATTTGCCTGACTTCGAAGCGGAAGAATATGGAGAAATGGTTACAGCGTTGACTCCTCCTTCTTTCTTCTTCCCGAAGGCCTTCTTAGCTTCATATGGTTGGGAAGGCTTAGCCAGCTTCCCACTTTTAAGTCCTTGTTCCACCCTTTCTCCAATGGTGATGATGTCCGAGAAGAGTGTCGTTGTGTTCCCTATCATTTTATCGTAATAGGGACCAGTCAACGAGTTGATGAATAAGGACACCGTCTCCTTATCCGACAGCGGGGGCTCTATCTGTGCCGCCAACTCCCTCCAACGTTGGGCGTACGCCTTGAAGGATTCATCGTTCTTTTTACTCAAGGCTTGAAGATCAGACCTATCGGGTGTTAGGTCGATGTTGTATTTATAGCGCTTGAGAAAGGCGTCGGCCAACTGCCTCCATGTGTGTACTAGATTTCCATCTAGCTGCATATACCAGTTGAGTGCAGTTTCAGCCAAGCTCTCTTGAAAGCAGTGGATCAAGAGCTTTTCATTTGTGGCATATGCAGCCATCTTGCGACAGTACATGGTGAGATGACTTTTGGGGCAAGTCGATCCCACGTACTTTGGGAAATCCGGCACTTTAAATTTAGGAGGGAATTGAATGTCCCTCACTAAGCACATGTCGGCGGCATCTTTGATGTCAAAATCATGCCCCTCCATAGCCCTCAACCGATCCTCTAGGGCGTGGAATTGTTCTTTTGAAACCTCGGGCTCTTTGATTACAATTCCAGCCCCTATAGGTATAGCGTGTGGAGGATCTTCTTCATGCCCTTCCTCCTCTCCCTCATGATGGGACCCATGGTCACTGTGGCTTGATCCATGGACGTTATGTTGACGCATGAGTTCCATCATTTGCGCCATCTGCTCTTTAAGCTGTGAAAGCTCGGTTGTGAGCTTCTTATTTTGCTCCTCCAATGCTTCCATTTTCTTGATTTTTTGTGCGCGTGTGAGGACAGAGAGACGACCAGCCACTTTCTAAAAATGAATATTTAATCTAATTAATTTATGGAATGAATACGCTCTTGACATGAGCTTGATAACCCTCCATTTTTAAGGCGCTGCCTTTTTAAAACAGAGTGTTACTACCCTCCTTGACTATGATCTCTCCTTAACGGAGAATCTCAATAGTCATGGGTCTCTTTCACTCATGACAAGAGGTATTTGGTGAACCTAAAATGCATGGTTTTATGAGGATGCATGATGTCTTATTGGTAATGATGTACATGCTCCTCACTTTTATTATATTTTCACACATGGTCTTTCCTCTCATGTCATGGTATTTTCATGCATGGGGATTATTCTTAGACCTTATCACGAGGTTATTTATTAATGCACAAACAATTGCACATAAACATTTACACAAACAATTCACTCATCCACGAACAGCCACGAGCGAATCACGAGGTAGGGGTATCCTGCAGAAATGGTGCATATTCAAGGTAGGTTCTAACTGTTCTCACCAGTCCAAGGCCCCCAAGGTGCCCCCATTATAGGGACCCAATTCCTCTCATCGTAGGTCGATGGAAAGTTCCAACGCACCGTCGGACTCGAGTTTATGGTTATCACCTTGAGTGATGTTTTCCGACAACGGTCTACGGGCACCTATAGACCCATTCGACAACCGGCCGTACTAACATCCACTCCCTATGGTTAATCACTCATGCCCCCGGGTATAGAGGGAACTATTGTGTGCAAAGGTTTGTGTGCAGTTTTTATTTCAAACAATTGCGTAAATTTAAAAATACAACAGTTATTAAAGCCAAATAGATAAACATGTTATCATACAAGTAAGGGGTAATAAAGTAATTTTAACTATTATTTGTTAAAATAATCTGTCACTAAATGGGACTGACTCTCGAAGCTTCCCCAGTGGAGTCGCCATCTGTCGCCACCGGCCCGAAACGGGCCTCGGCGGTCGCGAAGACGGTCGAGCTCGCTTTTTATTTTGGTTTTGAAAATGTATTGGATTATTAGAACGACTTGTTCTCAAACTGAGACCTTGTCGATCTTATCCAATTTATTTATTAAAAGTCTCACCAATCCATGTTAATCCCAAGCGGGACCCTCCATGGATTAGTGGTTTTCGTAGTAAAAGGGTTCGTGGAGTCGCCACCAATGTTTTACTCAAAACATTGGAAAAAGGGATAAGGCAATTGATTTTATAAATCAACTTTGGCCATTACAACCAGAGTCGGGTAAGGGAGTCGGTTACGCGTGGGGAAGGTGTTAGCACCCCACAGCGCCCCTTTCGGGTTCCCTATGACAGATTATTTCTAAAATAACAGTGTAAAATTACTAAATTACCCCTATTTATTATAAGCGATTATAAATTAACTATCTACATGATGACAGTTAAATATGCACACAGAAAGCAGTAAAAGGAAGGATTTAAGGAGAAACCTTTGAAGCGTGCTTTTATATCTTAAAGTAAAACTGGGAAGCTTTTTGGCGTTCCCTCGCTCTACAAGCCCGCTCGCTCCCTCCTATAAAATTTTAACTATGGAAATCCGGAGGATTTCCCTTCGACTAGGTTCGATCCTCAAGCAAAAATGGCTCGGGGCTCAAGAACTTCGTCGGATCAACTCTCCAAGTGATTTCTAGGGAGAGCACTGCTCAAAAAACCCCAGAATACTCAAGGAGAGGGTTAAAACTGTGTGTGAAAGTCCTCTATGACGTCCAATTGACGTCATATTTATAGGGAACAGGCGCAATACGGTCCCTGGAGCCAATACGGCCGTATTGAAATTTTTGAACTTCAATACGGCCGTATTGAGTTCAATACGGCCCGTATTGAAGTTTTTGAACTTCAATACGGCCGTATTGAATTCAATACGGCCCGTATTGAAGTTTTTGAACTTCAATACGGCCGTATTGAGTTCGCTGCGGCCGTATTGAAGTTTCAAGACTTCAATACGGCCGTATTGAGTTCGCTGCGGCCGTATTGTAGTTCAAAATACTCAATACGACCGTAGTGAACCCCTGAGAGGCCGTATTGGCTTCATTCCTCCCACTTTTCTTATTTTTGGCTATCCTAAGACCTCTAGACCTATAGAGAACCCTCCTTGGGCCTTCTAGGAGTCCTTCTGGATGATCTTCCTTCAGTCTTCGAGGGTCTTCAAGCTTTATTTCCGACCCGGACAATTTTAGGGGTCTACACTGGGGATTTTGAATCCAAGAGCATGAGTTGAGGTTCCCTCTGGGGAGTATTATTTCTGCGAGCCTCTCCAGGCTCAATTATTCTGTGTAATCTGTTTGTTGGATTTTCTATATCCTTGCCTTTTTCATTTTCGGCTTTTTCTGTATTTTGCCTTTTCTTCTGATTTGGCTTTTGCTGACTGCTGTCATACACAAGCAATTTTCTATTTTTCTATTTTATGCGATTGCTTCATGATAAGGTCTTTGAATGTGCAACTAATGTGTGTGATGCACGAAATGCAAGCTTTATCATTTGTTTATTATATATTTTTTTTCTAGAAAGATGAATGGCTCTCCCTATCCTCTTTTTCTATTTAGAGGAACTTCTGTCATTGACGCGAGGGAATATTTTCGTGAGCCTTTGAATGTAGGAGTTTAAAGATTTTATAGGAACCCCTCCAGTTTTCTTTTATTGACCGATTATTAAGAGTTTCGTACAATTTTTAGAAACATCAATTTAAAGGCATAATCACAAGGTCAAGAAAGAAAAGAAACAAATGGATATTTTATTGATATTCAAATGTTTATACAGAAAGATTTACAAAGGGATTTTCTGAAGAATGGCTGGCCAGGGTAGGCTGTACATTTTTGGCTTAAACAATTACATCTGTGATTGCTGCCCTTCCCGTTCCCTAGTTGCTTCGGGTGAGATGCCTGAGCCAGGAGTGTAGATGCTGCAAGACGCTTGCTTCTAGAAGATTATCACTTGAAACGCCTTTTCGGTTTTCGATTCAAGTGATCGTTGCTTGCTTTACTTTTTGCATCTTATTCTTTTGCCCCTAATTTTTGTCTAGGACATGTCCTAGCGGGGATAATTTTGCCTTTGTTTTGCCTAGTACCCTTGTACTGGCGGGCTTTTCGTTTTGCCCTAACTTTTGCCTAGGATGCCCTTTTTGGGTTTTCATCCTAGCGGGCTGATGCAAGCAACGTCTTCAAGCATAATACTTCTTTACCACGTCAGCGTTGACTGGGTATCGAAGTTCTTCTCCGTCCATGTCTGTGAGAATCAATGCTCCTCCGGAGAAGGCTCGCTTCACCACGTATGGTCCTTCGTAATTCGGGGCCCACTTTCCGATTCTGTCCTTTTGAGCTGGTAGCAATTTCTTCATTACCAACTCTCCCTCATGGTAGACTCGAGGGTGGACCTTTTTGTCAAAATCCTTTTTGATCTTCCTTTGATAGGCTTGACCATGGCATATGGCATTCAGTCGCTTTTCTTCGATAAGGTTCAATTGGTCGTATCGGCTTTGAACCCATTCTGCCTCGAAAAGTTTTGCTTCCTTGATTACTCTCAGAGAAGGTATCTCGACTTCAACCAGCAGAACTGCCTCCATTCCATAAACAAGGGAAAATGGAGTAGCTCCTGTGGATGTACGTACTGAAGTCCTATAACCATGGAGAGCGAAGGGTAGCATCTCATGCCAGTCTTTGAATGAGACAACCATCTTTTGTACTATCTTCTTGATATTCTTATTGGCTGCCTCGACTGCCCCATTCATCTTTGGTCGATATGGGGAAGAGTTGTGGTGTTGAATTTTGAACTCTTTGCACAGTTCTTCCACCATCTTATTGTTCAAATTGGATCCATTATCAGTGATGATTTTGTCGGGAATACCGTATCTGCATATGATATTCTTTCTGATGAAGGATGTTACCACCTTTCGGGTCACATGAGCATACGATGCCGCTTCTACCCATTTGGTGAAATAGTCAATGGCCACAAGGATGAACCTATGTCCATTGGATGCCTTTGGCTCGATGGGTCCAATAACATCCATGCCCCACATTGCGAATGGCCATGGTGAAGCCAACACATTGAGTGGCGTTGGTGGGACATGAATGTTGTCGGCGTATGCTTGACACTTGTGGCATTTCCGGACGTATTGGTAACAATCCCTTTCAATGGTCGACCAATAATATCCTGCTCTGAGGATTTTCTTAGCCATTGCAGGCCCGGGAATATGGGTACCGAAAACCCCCTCATGTATTTCTTTGATTACATTTTGAGCTTCGACTTGGTCTATGCACCTCAACAAGACCGAGTCATAATTCTTTTTGTAGAGGGTTTCTCCAATCAACAGAAATCCCATGGCCCTTCTTCGAATATGCTTTTTATCATTATCGCTAGCCATATCAGGATATTCCCCTTTTGACAGATATTGTTTGATGTCATGGAACCATGGATGATCGTCAACAGCTTCATCTATCAGTAGGCAGAACGCTTGCTTATCGTGCCGCCGGATATTGATGATGGGCATTTCATGCTCCTTATCCAAGGCGAACATCGATGATAGTGTAGCAAGGGCGTCAGCGAACTGATTTTCCTCCCTTGGGATATATTCAAAGACGACATTTTGAAAGAATTGTGTCAGGTCTTTGATATGCTCAACATATGGTATCAGCTTAGGATTTCGGACTTCCCATTCACCTCGCAGTTGGTGGATGACTAAAGCCGAATCTCCAAATACTTTGAGCTTTAGGATACCATTGTTGATTGCTGCTTGGATTCCTAACGCGCAAGCCTCGTATTCGGCCATGTTATTTGTACAGTCGAAGTTGAGTCTTGCCGTTAAGGGGATATGCTTTCCTTGTGGGGAGATTAATACTGTTCCAATCCCCTGTCCAAGCATGTTGGAGGCTCCATCAAAATACATGGTCCACGTATCATCCTTAGGATCTTCATGTTGTAAATGCATTATATCCTCATCGGGGAAATCATCCTGAAGGGATTGATAGTCATTGGTCGGCCCGTGTGCTAGGTAATCAGCTAGGGTACTACCCTTGATGGCCTTTTGTGTGACATGTATGATGTCAAATTCTGATAATTGCACTTGCCATCGGGCAATCTTCCCAGTGATTATCGGTTTGTCGAACACGTACTTAATTGGGTCCATTTTGGAAACCAACCAAGTAGTATGCCTAATCATATACTGCCTGAGCCGTTGTGTTGCCCATGCTAACGCACAGCACGTCTTTTCTAGTGGCGTGTAGCGGGTTTCATAATCAAGGAACTTTTTGCTCAGGTAGTAGATGGCTTGTTCTTTCTTCTTTGTTTCATCTTGTTGTCCTAGCACAGCTCCCATGGACTCATCAAGTACCGTTAGATAGAGGATTAATGGTCTTCCCTCGACAGGTGGCACCAACACTGGTGGATTGGCCAAGCACTGTTTGATCTTATCGAAAGCTTGTTGACAATTCTCATCCCAAGATTCGGAATGATTTTTGCGCAACAGCTTGAATATTGGCTTGCACGTGTCAGTCAACTGTGCGATGAACCTTGCGACATAGTTCACCCTGCCAAGGAATCCTCTTATTTCTTTCTCAGTTTTAGGAGGAGGCATTTCCATTATTGCCTTTATTTTATCGGGGTCCACCTCTATGCCTTTTTTGCTGACAATGAACCCAAGAAGCTTACCCGACCGAACTCCGAAAGTACACTTAGCCGGATTTAGCTTAAGCTGATACTTGCGAAGCCGATTGAATAATTTTCTCAAATACTGGATGTGGTTCATTTCGTCCTTCGACTTTGCGATCATGTCATCCACGTATACTTCAATTTCTTTATGGATCATGTCGTGGAACAACGTCACCATCGCTCGTTGGTAAGTGGCACCCGCATTTTTTAATCCAAAAGGCATCACTCTGTAACAGAATGTGCCCCAGGGTGTAATGAAAGAAGTTTTTTCGCGGTCTTCCACATTCATCTTGATTTGGTTATACCCCGAGTATCCATCCATAAAGGAATAGAGTGTGTTTGTGGCTGTATGGTCCACGAGTGTATCGATGTGTGGCAAAGGAAAATCGTCCTTTGGACTGGCACGATTTAAATCCCTATAGTCAACACAAACTCTAACCTTCCCATTCTTTTTGATGACTGGCACGATGTTAGCCAACCATTCGGGATACTGGGATACAACCAAGAATCCCGCGTCTAATTGCTTTTCTACCTCCTCCTTGATCTTTAAAGACCATTCGGGCTTGATTCGTCGAAGCTTTTGTTTGATAGGTCGAAACCCTTCTTTCAATGGCAACTTATGTTCGACGATATTAGAGTCCAATCCGGGCATATCATGGTACGACCATGCAAATACGTCCTTGTATTCCCTCAATAGTTGGATCAATTGTGCCTTTATTTCATCACTGATATGGGTCCCAATGTTGACCTCTTGCAACTCTTGACCCTGCCCCAAATTTACGGTCTCCAATTTCTCTTGATATGGTTGGAGTAGACGAGCTTCTTGATCTAGCAGTCTTTGCAGATCCGGAGAGATGGTCTCCTCATCACTGTCCAACTCAACCCATTCATCCTCGGCTTTCGGATCCCGGTCAGAACGAGCAATCATAGACATAATTATTTATTGGTTCTGTTTAGGTTTAGAGTTTATTAATATTAATGAGAGAGAGAGAATAGAACAAAATGAGAGAATAATGTGTGAAAAATGCCTTTTTATTGATATATGTATGATGTACAAAACCCTTATTTACATGAAAGGTCCTCATGATCTCGGGTACTGATCATGAGTCCCTAAAAGAAAATTAAGAAAATTAAGGAGAGGCCCTATTGTGGCTTGCCCTTCTCTCTACTCCTGCTTCGGCAGAGGGTTCTTGCTCACGTCGGGCGCTGTCGAATCGAAAGTGACCCACCCAGCATCAATAAGGCCTTCGACCTTGTGTTTGAGAGCTAGACAGTTCTCTGTTGAATGCCCTGGTGCTCCTGAATGGTATAGACATTTGTCTTGTGGTTTGTACCAATCGGGGTAAGGTGGGTCGACCTTTCTCGGTGGAATATAAGCTAGAAGTTGGGCTTCTACTAGCTTCGGCAAGAGATCGCTATAAGTGGTCGGAAGTTTATCAAACTTCTTCACAAGGGTAGATTGCGATCTTCCCGACTTCGAAGTGGAAGAAGACGAAGAGATGGTTATGGCGTTGACTCCTCCCTCTTTCTTCTTCCCGAAGGCCTTTTTAGCTTCATATGGTTGGGAAGGCTTAGCCAGCTTCCCACTTTTGAGTCCTTGTTCCACTCTTTCCCCAATAGTGATGATGTCCGAGAAGAGTGTCGTTGTGTTCCCTATCATTTTATCGTAATAGGGACCAGTCAACGAGTTGATGAATAAGGACACCGTCTCCTTATCCGACAGCGGGGGCTCTATCTGGGCCGCCAACTCCCTCCAACGTTGGGCGTACGCCTTGAAGGATTCATCATTCTTTTTACTCAAGGCTTGAAGATCTGACCTATCGGGTGTTAGGTCGATGTTGTATTTGTAGCGCTTGAGGAAGGCGTCGGCCAACTGCCTCCATGTGTGTACTAGATTTCTATCTAGCTGCATATACCAGTTGAGCGCGGTATCAGCTAAGCTCTCTTGGAAGCAGTGGATCAAGAGCTTTTCATTTGTGGCATATGCAGCCATCTTGCGACAGTACATGGTGAGATGACTCTTGGGGCAAGTCGATCCCACGTATTTTGGGAAATCCGGCACTTTAAATTTAGGAGGGAATTGGATGTCCCTCACTAAACACATGTCGGCGGCATCCTTGATGTCAAAATCATGCCCCTCCATAGCCCTTAGCCGATCCTCGAGGGCGTGGAATTGTTCCTTTGATACTTCGGGCTCTTTAATCATAATTCCAGCCCCAAGGGGTACAGCGTGTGGAGGATCTTCTTCATGCTCTTCCTCCTCTCCCTCATGATGGGACCCATGATCACTGTGATGAGATCCATGGATGTTGTGATGACGCATGAATTCCATCATTTGCGCCATTTGGTCTTTAAGTTGTGAAAGCTCGGTTGTGAGCTTTTTGTTTTGCTCCTCCAATGCTTCCATTTTCTTGATCTTCTTTGCGCGTGTGAGGACAGAGAGATGACCAGCCACTTTCTAAAATGAATTTTTTAATCTAATTAGTTTATTCATGAATACGCTCTTGACATGAGCTTGATAACCCTCCATTTTTAAGGCGCTGCCTTTTTAAAACAGAGTGTTACTACCCTCCTTGACTTATGATCTCTCCTCAACGGAGAATCTCGATAATTATGGGTCTCTTTTACTCATGTCAAGAGGTATTGGTGAACCTATAATGCATGGTTTATGAGGATGCATGATATCTTTATTGGTAATGATGCACATGCTCCTCACTTTTATTATATTTTCACACATGGTCTTTCCTCTCATGTCATGGTTTTTTCATGTATGGGGATTATTCTTTAGACCTTATCACGAGGTTATTTATTAATGCACAAACAATTGCACATAAGCATTTACACAAACAATTCACTCATCCACGAACAGTCACGAGCGAATCACGAGGTAGGGGTATCCTGCAGAAAGGTGCATATTCAAGGTAGGTTCTAACTGTTCTCACCAGTCCAAGGCCCCCAAGGTGCCCCCATTATAGGGACCCAATTCCTCTCATCGTAGGTCGATGGAAAGTTCCAACGCACCGTCGGACTCAAGTTCATGGTTATCACCTTGAGTGATGTTTTCCGACAACGGTCTACGGGCACCTATAGACCCATTCGACAACCGGCCGTACTAACATCCACTCCCTATGGTTAATCACTCATGCCCCCGGGTATAGAGGGAACTGTTGTGTGCAAAGGTCTGTGTGCAATTTTTATTTCAAACAATTGCGTAAATTTAAAAATACAACAGTTATTAAAGCCATATAATAAATCATGTTATCATACAAGCAAGGGGTAATAAAGTAATTTTAACTATTATTTGTTAAAAACAATCTGTCACTAAATGGGATTGACTCTCGAAGCTTCCCCAGTGGAGTCGCCATCTGTCGCCACCGGCCCAAACGGGCCTCGGCGGTCGCGAAGACGGTCGAGCTCGCTTTTATTTTAGTTTTGAAAATGTATTGGATTATTAGAACGACTTGTTCTCAAACTGAGACCTTGTCGATCTTATCCAATTTATTTATTAAATGTCTCACCAATCCATGTTAATCCCAAGCGGGACCCTCCATGGATTAGTGGTTTTCGTAGTAAAAGGGTTCATGGAGTCGCCACCAATGTTTTACTCAAAACATTGGAAAAAGAGGTTTAAGGCAATTGATTCAAAAGTCGACTTCGGCCATTACAACCAGAGTCGGGTAAGGGAGTCGGTTACGTGTGGGGAAGGTGTTAGCACCCCACAGCGCCCCTTTCGGGTTCCCTATGACAGATTATTTCTAAAAATAATAGTACGAAATTACTAAATTACCCCTATTTATTCTAAGCAATTATAAATTAACTATCTACATGATGACAGTTTAATATGCACACAGAAAGCAGTAAAAGAAGGGATTTTTAGAAAAGAAACCTCTTGAAGCGTGCTTTTTATATATCAAGTAAAACTGGGAAGCTTTTTGGCGTTCCCTCGCTCTACAAGCCTGCTCACTCCTTCCTAAAAAATAATTTTTGACTTGGAAATCCGATGGATTTCCCTTCGACTTAGTTCGAGACTCAAGCAAAATGCTCAGAACTCAAAAACTTCGTCAGATCAACTCTTCGAGTGATTTCTAGGCAGAGCACTGCTCAAAAAAACCCAGAATACTCAAGAAGAGGGTTAAAACTGTGTGTCCAAGTGTGTTATGACGTCAAAATGACGCCATATTTATATGGAACAGGCGCAATACGGGCTATGGAATCAATACGGCCGTATTGAAATTTTTGAACTTCAATACGGCCGTATTGAGTTCAATACGGCCGTATTGAAATTCAGAAATTTCAATGCGCCCGTATTGAGTTCACTGCGGCTGTATTGAAGCTTCAATACGGCCGTATTGATTTCAGTACGGCCGTATTGAAGTTTCAGAAACTTCAATACGCCGTATTGAGTTCACTGCGGCCGTGTTGAAGCTTCAATACGGCCGTATTAAGTTTAGTACGGCCGTATTGGGCTTCATTCCCTCCACTTCCTTATTTTAAGCTACTCTAAGACCTCTAAACCTACAGATAGCCATCCTATGGTCTTCTAGGAGTCCTTCTGGCTGACTTTCCTTCGATCTTTGAGGGTCTTCGATTTTTATTTCCGACCCGGACAATTTTAGGGGTCTACACACATGTGTATGACCGGTCCCATGAGTGCTAGGTGTATTTAGGTTTGATTTAGTGTGCATTTAGGGTTGAATTTGAGTCACACATGTTCAGTCAAGGTGGCATCATCCATGTGACTCAAAATGCAACTTAAATGCATGCTAAATTAAACCTAGTTTTTGCCTAATTCACTTAAACTATTAATCCTCCTTAAATCCTAATCTAATGACCTAAATACAATGGTCCAAGAAATACAATGAATAGGAAAAATTACAAGAAAGAGAATGAGCCCAATATTGGGCATCAAAAGCCCAAAGCCTATGAAGCCCAATTACAAGCCCAAAATTCACAAACCCTAATCTATGGTCAAAATACAAGACCAAAAACAAAGTAACTTCCTACTCTATGAATATGCAATAAATCATAAAAAGAATGGACATATCAAGATAGGCCCATGTGAAGTTTGTCTTGGGCCTTTCAAACTCATGAGGCCTATTGGGCCTTGACTGGCCCAATCCTTCATGTCTAGCCCACTCCTCTTGGATCTTGTAGTGTGTCATCTCTTGCATTCCAAAGTATGATTCCATCATCCCCTCCCTCTTGAAAAGGATTTGTCCTCAAATCTAGAGGATGTATGGAAGAAAAATCAACACCTACATGTATAACATGCAAGGAATAAGAAGTGAGATGGTAAGAGAATAGTTCATGGATCCTAAGAGGAGTCCTACTATCTAATATAACAAAGAAAGATAAAATATTAAAATTAGACTCTCTAAAAATAGAAATAGGCTCCTCTTCTAAGCATAACCTAGAAGTAAAACCTAAAAATGTAATAACACTATGGCTAAGACAAGAATGATTTTTAATCATTACAACATCTTGCCTAAAATACCCTAAATGGTATCCTAGGTTTTTCCAAAAGTATAAAGAAAAGATAACTAGAAAACGTCCTAAACAATTTTGGATTTGGTTGTTTACTAGATACTCAGAATCATATAAGCTATATTTGTCTTGTAGAGAAGGAATCATATTAAGTTCAAAAGAGTAAGAACTTCCCATAAGAGCAAACATAGAATATAAATTTTTACAAGTTGTATCTATCAAACAACCAAAAATTGGGTGCTTTATTAAGACTACAAAAATACTTTCTCCCTTGTGCACCTCCAAGGAAGTAGTATAAAGAGTAAAACTAGAAATAGTCCACTCCTCCTTCACTATATCTTGAAGTTGAAAATTCTTGGTTTGAATTTTATTTTGTTTCTCATTTTCAACTTTAAGATAAGTGGCAACATTAGGATAAAAGTCAAGACTTTTATGAATAAAGAGAGTTCTTTTTAAGGCTTGTTTGGAAATAAAATAACTCTCTTTGGTCACAAAGGTCTTAGTGGAGTCCCCTTTATCCACACTCTTTCCTTTTTTCTTTCTTTATTTCTTTTTATTTTCATTTGCTTTTGATCCTCAAACACTTGGGGTGGTGTTAAAGGATTAAAAAAAATTTCCTTATTTTTATGAGTGAAGGTTATTTTGTTAGTGAGGCCATCATGTATAGTGTGTTTATCAAATTGCCATGGCCTACCAAGCAAAATATGACAAGCTTCCATAGGGATCACATCACATAAAACTTTGTCTTTATATTCCCCTATAGAAAACTTGACCTTCACTTGTTGATTTACCTCTAATTCCTCACCTTCATTGAGCCAATGAAGTTTATAAGGGTGAGGGTGAGGAATAGTGGTAAGGGCTAACTTGTTAACCAACCTTGTACTACAACAATTAGAGCATGACCCACTATCAACAATAAGAGAATAAGTTCATTTGGAAACTAAACATCTTGTGTGAAAGATGTTCTCTCTTTGTGATAGTGAAGTGGGACAAGGTTGACTTCCAAGAAGCCTTTTGATCATAATAAGATCACCATCAACAGGATATAGCTTTTCAATGTGATGATCTTCCTCACTAGTCTCACTATCACTTGAAGTGGTATTACTAGATTCATCAAGACTACTATAAATGTCTTGTCCTCTCAAAATCATGACCTTTTTAGTTGGACATTGAGAAGTTATGTGGCCTCTCCCAAGACATTTAAAGCATTTGATGTCACTAGTTTTACTACTAGAAGTGACAACATTTTTATCTTTGTCTTTTTCTTTTTCTGTTTCTTTTTCTTGACCCTTACTAGAGTTTGTAGAAGAGTCATGTTGACCCTCCTTTTTGTAATCCTTCTTGATATAAGAGTTAGCTTGAGTTTTTCCTTTAAAAGAATTTTTTCTCAAGTTTTGTTGTTCCACCCTTATACAAAGTTGGATCAAATCATCAAGGTCCCTATAAGGGAGTAACTCAACCCTATCTCTTATATCAAAATTTAGACCACTTAGAAATCTAGCAATGGTCAATCTTTCTTCTTCCCTTATCCCAACCCTCATGAGATACAACTCCATTTTCTGTCTATACTCCTCCACACTCATGTTCTTTTGTTGGAGCCTTTGGAGCTTATCCATAAGCTCCCTACTATAATAAGAAGGTATGTGCCTTCTTCTCATAGCACTCCTCAATTCATTCCAATAAGTGATAGGAGGGTCATTGTGAAGTCTTCTCTCTCTCTCCAAGGATGTCCATCAATACATAGCTTGTCCTTGGAAAGCTAGGGTGGCTAGGGGAACTTTTCTTTCTTCACCTACTTGGTAACAAGTGAAGATTTGCTCCACTTTCATCTCCCAATCCAAGTAGGCATATACATCCTCCTTTCCATGAAAGTAAGGGAGATCAACCCTTGATTCCCTCACTTTGGGTTCCCTAATGATTCTTCTAGGTTTGGGATAGTAATAAGCATCAATATTCATACTACCCTCATTGTCTTGGCTAGGAGAGTCATTGGAACTCTTGGTTGAACCTTTTGAAGAACTTTTTTGACTTTTTCTTTTCTCAATTTTTTTTAAAAGTTTTTCTTCTTGTTGCTTAATCTTGTTTATCTCTTCCTCAAGAGCAATAAGTTGTACTTCTCTTTCAATCTTTTCTCTTTCTTTTTGAATACTTCTTGTTGCTTCCAAAGTTTTAGTGCCTCAACCTCCTTAACAATTTGAGAAAAACTTTTTGGAGATTCAAGATCACTATCACTTTGAGAAATATGACTCATGATTAAGCAATAAGAATTTTATATGCTATGCAAAAGATATAAAATGTTTTTGGTATTTTCTAGGAACAAAAATAGCACTTGGAAGTCTAAGTGTACAAGTTGCACTATCAAGGGAGGTGAGCTACTAAGAGCCACTTAATAACCAAGCCTTTTCAAGTGGAAATTACTAAATTCCTTTGTGGTATTTTTAATTCCCCAAAACTTTTCACAAATTTTTTTTTTTTATTCTTTTCACAATTTGTCTTTGAAGCTAAACTAAGCGTGAAAAAATAAGGCTACACAAGTCTAGACGAATTAAGGTAGTAAAGTAAAACAGGAATAAGATCACACAACTTAAAGGAAGCAAGTAAAGCAACTAGTCGGTTTTCCTTAAGTGGAAGCTTGAAACATATGAAATTTCCAAGCCACTTCCACTAGTACTACACGTGAGTAGGCTACCAAGGGATTAGATATACCTGACCAGCTTCTTAATACTCCCTCCAAGCTTTACAAATTGATTTAAAAATACAAGAGAATTGGCAAAATTTAAACTAAACTAGAAAGCAAATAATGGCGGCTTTTGTGTCCAAATTAGTGACGGATTTGTTGTCCAATGTTTCTAACACTTGTTCAAGTGTTTCAATCCGCCACTAACCCTTGAATTAAGTTGCTCCTGGACCTGCACAATGAACACAACAAAAATGGTTAATGTAGGCTGCTCACAAGGTGAAAGGAATGGTCACTCTTGCGAAGGTGGTTTAGGAAAAGTTTGGTCACTAAATTAGGTCAAATTTTGTAGTCTTAATGTGCAAATCTTTTCCTTCATTTTGTTGAGTCAATGCTTGATCCTTAAGCAAGGATTTGAGGCCACTTCCAGCACAGAAATTTTAATGAAAGAAAACAAGACAAGCAACAAAAGCACAATTTAAGAAGCTTATACCAAAAATTGAAGATAATGTGCATATGACAAGACTCAAAGATGTCCAACAATTAAAACTGAAAAATAAGACTCCAAAGAAGGCTAGCACTCAGTTAGAAAGGTTCCTAGATAAGTACTAGAGTAGATTAACAACACACAAAAAAAAATTGAAGGAATTTGAACAAGTATACACAAAGTAGTAGTCTAAAGAAAAATAAGGAATCAAGTGAATTTTCTAGTTTCTACTCTTCTCGGCTTTTTCCTTTTAAAATGTTTTATATATATATTTTTTATTCTTTCTTTTTCTGAATTCAAATTAAGATTCCAGAGAAGGTATTTTTCTTTTGTTTTCAAATTTTTCACAATTCCAAGATATAGTAACCGAGACTACAAGTTTGTCAAATTTCAAGTGAAAAAATGATGAAACTAGTACACTAGTTTTTAGGTTTTTGTAATGGATTCTTTTGTTCACTTTTCTATTTTTTTTTATAACTATTTTGAAACAATAGGCTCTGTATTTTCCTCTGTTTTTCAGCCTCTATACTTTTAAAATTTGAATCCAAAAAAGATAGTGCACTAGAAGTAGGATTAAACACTTGAAATTTTAAGTAACACAAATTTTTTTAAGAATTTTCAATAGAAAGTGATTTGAAAACTTAAGTACACAATGGAAACCTAACTCTAAAGAAATTTGATAGAACTAATAGCAAATTATGAACTCAATAAGGTAAAATAAAAAAGCACATATAGGTAGGCAAAAGAGAAGCAATCCGAGACCAAAATGTAGACAAACAAATCAAATCAAAACTAGGTTAAACATGCTATTCAAGGAATTTGTAACATATAAGGACTAAACACAAACTCTAAGAAAAAACAAGGATTAAAAACCAAAATCTAATGCAAATTAATAAGGTCCAATCACGGACACATGCAAGGAATGGAGAGACTCAAATAAAAGCAAAAAATAAGCACAAGCAAATAGGTCCTAAATCATGTTGATTGTGGAAGAATTCAAAACAATCAAACAATGGATCTATGGAACACAAATATTCAAAGCAAAATAGATCCGAATATAAAACTCAAGTAAGACACAAAAATACACAAAGAACAAGACCACAGACACACAAAAATGAAGAACACTTATCTCCTTGAAGACCTTGCTCTTGATACCAAAATTGATGGAAAAGGTAAGGAGAAGAGAATGGAGTTCTTATTTTTATCTTCTCCTAGCTCGGATCTTCTTCAATGGAGATGGTATTCGAAGTTGATGAACACTTGAAGGAGGGGGAAACTCGGATGGAATGAGGTTAAGCTTGGATGGAAGTATCCAAGCTTAAGGAGCAATAGATTGCTCACTTCAAAGAGAAGGAAGGAGATGAACTTCCTAGGGTTTTGAAGGTGAACACTCTAGGTGACTTTGAAGAGAAACTCGGCAATATTTTGCTCTCAAATTTCATTAAGCTCAAAGTAATTACAATGTGTGAAGGAGGGAACATTTAAGCATCCTAAATTTAGGAGGACACTTGGCGCCACATGTGTGGCCTCCACATTGGCGCCAAGATTTGAATTTAAATTTGAATTTGAATTCAAATCTTGTCACACATGTGTATGACCGGTCCCATGAGTGTTAGGTGTATTTAGGTTTGATTTAGTGTGCATTTAGGGTTGAATTTGAGTCACACATGTTCAGCCAAGGTGGCATCATCCATGTGACTCAAAATGCAACTTAAATGCATGCTAAATTAAACCTAGTTTTTGCCTAATTCACTTAAACTATTAATCCTCCTTAAATCCTAATCTAATGACCTAAATATAATGGTCCAAGAAATACAATGAATAGGAAAAATTACAAGAAAGAGAATGAGCCCAATATTGGGTATCAAATGCCCAAAGCCCATGAAGCCCAATTACAAGCCCAAAGTTCACAAACCCTAATCTATGGTCAAAATACAAGACCAAAAACAAAGTAACTTCCTACTCTATGAATTTGCAATAAATCATAAAAGGAATGGACATATCAAGATAGGCCCATGTGAAGTTTGTCTTGGGCCTTTCAAGCTCTTGAGGCCCATTAGGCCTTGACTAGCCCAATCCTCCATGTCTAGCCCACTCCTCTTGGATCTTGTAGTGTGTCACCTCTTGCATTCCAAAGTATGATTCCATCAGTTTCACACGCCTTGAATCACTACAACTTTACTCCACTATAGTTCTCTATGCTCTCAAAAAGGCTACGAAAGAAGGAAGAAATCTTAGGGATCAAAGTTCTTTTTTTAACTTCTTTCTAATTTTTTGAAGAAATGAATTTATGAAATTTACTTCTAATGAAAGGCCATATATACCTTATCGTAATAGGTGAAACTTGACCTCACTCAAAGCAACTCCTAAACAACTAAAACCCCTAAGAATTCCTAAATTCCTAGAGTTTCTCAACAATTAAACAATCAAATAACCATAACACGTAATTCAATAAAATCAACAATTAAAATGCATAGAGTTACAATTTTCCCCAACAAAAAACTTGTCTCTGAAAATTGACTTGGGAAAAGAAATGGATATTAATCCTTAATCTTGCTCTCTAGCTCCTATGTAGCTTCACTTGTAGCCACATGCCAAACAACCTTGACAAGATCGATCGATTTGTCTTTCACGTCCTTCACCTTATGATCCATAATTATGGTCAATTATTTCACATAGGCCAGACTCTTCTTCACTTTTGCATTATCATATTCCACTACATTGTTCAAATCATGCACATACTTCCTCAACTAGGAGACATGGAACATATCATGTAGGTTAGACAAGAATGGTGGCAATGCTAACTAATAAGCCACCAGACCTACACGACAAAGGATCTGATAAGGCGTACTAAATTTTGGGGTCAAATTCTTGGACTTTATCGCCCTTCCCACTCTAGTAGTGCTTGTGATATTAAAAAAGACATGTTTTTTCTTAGCATACTCTTAATGCTTTCTCTTCTTATCAGCATATGATTTCTACCTACTCTGGGAAATTTTCATCCTTTCCTACCAACACAATGGAGTCTTACACCACTACTTAGTAGTCTATAGAACCAACTCAAGCCCCACCACTACTGACTCGCCATTCTTATACCAACACAATGGAGTCTTACACCTCCTACCAAACAAAGCCTTCAGAGGCCCCATTCTAATACACCCTTCACAATGGCAAGACTTCCTCCCAACTCCTTAGATGGTCCAAAACACAAGCCCTCAACAAATCCTTCAAGGATTAGAAAGTCATTTCTAATTGACCATCGGATTGAGGATGATAAGTAGGACTCATCCTCAATCTTGTCCTCAGGGCTTGGTGTAGGCTCTACCAAAATTTGAAAGTGAACCTTGGATCTCTATCATAGATAATACTGGAATGAACCCATTCAATCGTTCCATCTCTTTGATGTATAACTAAGTCAACTTCTCTAAGCACCACTTGATGTTAATGGGCAAAAAATGGCACACTTGGTCAACTTGTCAAAAATAACCTTAATAGGATCATTGTTCCTAGTCGACCTAGGCAACTCCACAATGAAATACATGGTAATGTTCTCCCATTTCCACTTTGGGATCTCCATCATTTGAAGCAAGCCACTTAGCTTTTGATGCTCCACTTTGGCCTTTTGGAAAGTCAACATGCCGCCATATACTTTACCACCCCTTTCTTCATATTAGATCACTAGAAAGTTTTCTTGAGGTCCTAATACATATTAATCTTATTGGGATGTATGCTAAGTCTATTATTATGGCTTTCCTTGAAAACTGTCCTTCTTAACTGATAATCTTGAGGTAGGCAAGTTCTACCCTTAAACCTCAATATACCATCTTTGACCAGTATAAAGCTCACTACTTTCTCAGTTCCCAACTACCCCTTGATCTTCAATAACTTAGGGTCTTGCATTTGTTTCTCTTTTACCTGCTCTAAGAACTCATTAGCAATTGTAGTCATCCCACAGATAATGTGATCTTGTGCCAACTCTATACAAAGCTTCAAATCTTTGAATTTTTCCACTAGCTCCAACTCCTTAACCATTAATGCATACATGTTGATAAATTTCTTACTCAAAGAATCTGCCGCCATATTAGCCTTTTTAGGATGATACATCAACTAGAAGTTATAGTCTTTCAAAAACACCATCCACCTCTTCCATCTCCTTTTGATCAAACAATTACTTTAAGGTCTTATGATCACTGAAGACATTGAACTTCGTCCCATATAAATAATGCCTCAAAATCTTCAAGGAAAAATCACTACACCAACTCCAAGTCATGAGTGGGATAATTCCTCCCATAAACCTTTAGTCTCCTTGAAATATAAGCCATTATTTTCCTATGCTACATCAACACAAAACTTATCCCCTAGTGAGAAACATCATAATACACCTCAAATGGCTCACTAGAATCGGGCAACACAAATATAGAAGAAGTAATCAACTTCCACTTCAACTCTAGAAAGCTCTCCTCTCAAGCATCCATCCAAATGAAAGGCTAATTCTTTGTAGTTACTTAAGTTAGAGGCATTATTATTTTGGAGAAACCTTCTACAAATCTTCAATAGTAACTTGCTAACTGAACAAAACTCCTAATGTTTGTAACTGTTCGAGGACATTCCCATTGTAAAAAAAAAAAACTCTACCTTTGTCGGGTCCACAAAAATCCCTTCTGTTGAAATCATATACCCCAAAACTTCACTTCATTGAGCCAAAATTCACACTTTGATAACTTGGCATAAAGTTATTTATCTATTAACACTTCCAACACCAAAATCAAATGCTTGTGGTGTTCCTCCATAGATTTTGAATAAATAAGAATATCATCAATGAACACCATCACAAATCTATCCAAGAAAGGTCTAAAAATCTTGTTCATATAATCCATGAACATTGATAAGGCATTCATCACACCAAAGGGCATCGCAACGTACTCATAGTGATTATACCTAGTCTCGAAGGCAGTCTTTAGCATGTTATTATCCTTCACCCTTATTTGGTGATATTTTAATCTCAAATCAATATTGATAAATACTAATTCTTCTTTCAGCTAATCCATCGAGTCATCTATCCTAGGGAGTGAATATATGTTCATCATGATCAACTTATTCAACTATCTGTAATCTACACACAGTCGAGCTCCACCATCTTTCTTCTTCACTAATAAAATATTAGCACCTCACTATCTATTTTTCCAACAAATCCTCCACCTACTTCTTTTCAATCAACTCAGCTAGGGTTATCCTATAGGGAGCTATTGACATTAAAACTATACTAGGAACCAAGTCAATACTAAACTCAACTTCCCTAGTAGGAGTTAACCTACACACTTAATCCAGAAATGCTCCTAAAAATCTCTAATCACTTTAATCAAACTTATCAACTTCTTAGACTCAACACTCAAAGTAGAAAAGAGCATAAAACACTAAGCTTCTCCCCTCACTAAATCATCCACTTGCTTGGCTAACACCACCCCATCATTCTCAACCTCCAAAAATACCAACTCTTTCTCGAAACAATCTATAAGAATATGATTTGTAGATAACCAATTCATACCTAAGATTATGTCAATCTCCACCAAAGGAAAACAAATCAAGTTCACCCTATACTATCTACCATATACCTCTATCACAACTCAAAAGTAACCAAATAAATATGTGTAAGAGTAAACACAGTCAAATTAACATGTAGTGGACTCTTAGCCAAACCCAACCTCTCTACACAATCAATGGAAATAAAAGAGTGAGTAACTCTAGAATAAAAAATGATCAAAACATCCTTACCAACCACCTTCCCTTTCTTTTTGACTAGATCATATGAGGTAAAAGCCTTGCCTTTAGATAAAGCAAACATGATGCTAGTTATAATAGGTCATTCAACTCTTTGAGAAACTCTAAGCTATCTAACCCTTGTGGTACAATCTCTGGAGATATCACTTGACTAGCCATATCTAAAACACTTGTTCATTTGAGGACAATCACTAATGAAGTGAGCTCCTCCATATTTGTAACACTAGACACTTGAAGCTTCGCTATAAGTAGTAGTAGAAGGTCTCCTTACAACAAAGCTCTCTTATTGTTGAGGAGGTTTGTCATAAGGTCTTCTTTATTATTCACCTCTCTTGGACCCAAATGGCCTTTCTTGACCCTTGGTCACATTTCCACCACCACCAACACATTCAATCCTCTCTACAATCTTTGCCTTCTTTACTAAGGAAGGAAACTTCGTGATAGCAATAGGCAACACCACCTTTTTCAGCTTGTGTCTCAACCCCTCTACAAATCATCTACACCTCTAAGCCTCGAAAATCCCCTAAGAATATAAATGAATCAAATGCTCAAATTTCATGGCATAATCAAAAATAGTCATATTTCCTTGATATAGTCTTATGAACTCAACTTCATTGGTGTATCTCACACTATCCAAGAAGCATTTCTCAAGAAATATCCTCTTAAAGCATTCATAGTCCACCATCACACCCCTAGTCTCCAACATCTATTGGGTACCCTTCCGTAGTACTCAACCTTCTCAATCAACATGTACACAACATAAGGTAGCTTCCTCTCATTAGGGCATCCCATCACGTGGAATATTTTCTCCATCTCACAAATCCAGTGGTTAGCCACCTTTGGATTCGAATCTCCCTTGAACTGAGAAGGATAACATTTCCTAAACTCAGCCAAGTCCCTAGTCTCCTGTGATACTACTAGTCTAGCTACTTCAACTATAAACCAGTTCGCTTCCATTTGAGTAAAATGAGCATTTTGTTGTTGTATATGTCCCTAACCATCTGGTCATATTGAGGTCTAACCATCTTATACTAAGATCAATAAATCCATTAAGCAACATTGTACTACAACACAACACAACACGCAACAACAAAACAACATTTACAATATAAACCTAATGGGGTCACCCTTAAAGAGAACCCAAAAGATTTGACTAGCTTTGGTACCATAAAAGTGTAACAACCCACCAAGTCCTTACACTTAATGATTCAAATACTAGTAATGGAAACAAACATCAAACTACATAAGATTAATATGTAATCAATATCTCGATATGTGTAGGGTAGTATATACATGTAAAATTTTGGCATCAATGACTAAATTAATATAACTACTATACAAGTAAATAAATATGAACAATAATCAAGTATTGTAATAATAATTCTAAGTTGTTTGTCAAGCAACCCCCACTAAATCAACTACATCAAAGTAGCTCAAAAGATCACCATTGTCATTGCCCAACATGGCCTTCAAATCACATCGCCTCTAGCTTATCCTTACCTTGCTCCTATATAAATATGATCATTGTAGTTCAACCACGAGGAAACATGTAAGGTTAAACTAGTATTCAAAAGAATCAACATAATAAGTATACAAGTAAAATTGACTTCAACAATTTGTCAACTTGTAACTTTTTAACACAATATAACATGTTCTTTAACTATAATAACTCAACAGAAACACACCTCAAGTTATCATTCAATAACAACGCAACTCATCAACCATTCGACATAATATTCGAACAACACAACTCAATCAACACATCATATGTGTAACACAACAACTATATGTGTCATCATGCATTCAACTAAGAGATCTCTTACAACACAGGTGAGTAATCTAAGTGGCTTGATCCTATCGAACCAACAACAATGCCATCTTTTCATTCCAACTAGATCGACAATCAATTTTTGGATAAAAATCCATAATAACATGGTTTCTTGTATTTCTCCACTTAAACTAGAAAAGTCTAGTGTTCATTTTAAGGTAGGATAGCTTGAGTGTGAGCCTACCATGAAATTAGCATGTATAACTAAGCCTCTTATAGGATTAACCTGCCGACTACTCTTCAAAACTATGCCTCTTCTAATACTTAGTTTGGGATTTTGACCCCTAACTTTGTACCTTACTCGATTTTATCGCTTTATACATGTTTGGCTCAACCTGGCCCCTATACTGATTAAAATTGGTCATTTCATAATCGGTATTTCTCAACCTAGCCCTTATATTATGGTTACTTTATAGACGATATGACTCCATCTATCCCTTTTACCTTATTAACTAAGGTCCTAGAGGAGACTCATAATCCATTTCAAGAGTCAACTTTTCAAGAAGGATTTTCAACAAACTAAGCTCTTGGAGCACTACAACACAATATCCTCACAATAGGATATTCAACTTTAAAACAACCTCTCCTCTAGTTTTAAGTCAATCAACACAACACAACTTAATGCCCTAAGCATTCTCAATATAACCACCTCAACATGTGAACATACAACTATCAACAATTCATTCATCAATATACATTATCCAAAATCAATGTAAAAGGAGTAACACCATAGTTCAACATATAGCATGTAATAGATTCAACTAACCTATGTATGTTCAACACTTATGCAAAATATATATATATATATATATATATATATATATATATATATATATGTATTTTCATTAAGCAACCTATGCCCGACACCAGTCTCCCCATGCTTGACATCATTGAGGTACAGAGCCTTTGGCTCACCCACACTTGGTGTCAATCTACTTGTGCCTGACATGGATGAGGTAGAGAACTCTTATGGCTAATCCCATGCCTGAACCATCTTAGGCATAGAGCCTCTACCTAATTCACGTCTAGCGTCACTAAACTAGTGCACGACGTTGTCTAGATAGAAAGCTTCTGTCTCGATCATGCTTTGCATCACTCAACTAAGGTTTGACGTCACCAAGTCAAAGAACTCCAAAGGCATCCACATTTGACGCCATTTCACCCATGCTTAGCATGACCAAGTTAGAGAGCTCCCCTCAAACTTATGTTCGATGTTATCAATCTCGCGCTTAGTGTCAGTGAGGTAGAGAACCTTTGACTTATGTCACGTCTAACGCCTTGAAGTTGTAGCTAGTGTGATGATGAATTTTGCAGTTGACAAATTCACATTTTTGGCTCAATCACATTCAAAATCCAGGAAAACCAACATGCAAGGCACCGATTCATTCATAAACTTCATAAGCAACTCAAAACCAACCAAAAACTCAACATGCAACAACAATATTACTCAAAATCATGCATTTCATCTCAAATATACCATAAGAACACCAAAACTCTGACCCTCAACATTCAAATCATAGTCACAAATTTAAAGAAAATCAAACAACATTCCACATCATAAATCAAAAAGGAATCACTTCTAGCTTCCTTTACATCTACCTGGTCAATTGAGAAGATATGAGGAAGATGAATGTAATCTCGCACTCTGACTCGAGATTCATAACTCTGAGAGCTTGAATCTTCAATTAGTCACCTCAGATCAATTGTAGGAAAGAAATAGAAGAAGGATTCAATGTGAAAGATGAAGAATAAATCTTTGATTTCTAGAAAACTTTTCTTTAACTTTTCCCTAGTGTTTCTTTAGACATGAACTTATGAGGTTCACATCTTATAAACCTTATATACCCTTCTTTATGATAAACTAACTTAACGTTATGTAAGACTATCTCAGAAATAACTTAACTCTCTCAAAGACTCTTTGTCTTTCAAAGCTCCAACAAATATATTCCTTAAGATATATTTTAATTCATTTTTAGGATTAGTTATCTTAAAATGTCTATGCACTCTTTAAAACCTCAACATCTTTTGCAAAAAAATAAAATTATATTAAAGCTAACTGAATAATGAAAAAAGAATAATGTTAAACTTATATATGAGTATCTTACCAATCATTCTTATTCTATTTATTTTCTCTATCTCTTTCCATAATCTCATCACATTTTTTTTATGATATCATCGCATCACATCTCATATTATATCTATTTTCTTCCACTTTTCTCTTTCCATTTTCTCATCACATGACATATTAATATATATCTATTTTCTCTCTGCCCAATGATCCTCGAGGTGCATTCTTCATAAAGAGGTGTATTATTTGACTTTTTATCAAATATAATAATATATAAATGTAATAATTCACTCGGAGGTGACAGGTCCGACAGCCACACAGATACTTACGAAAACGTTCTATTAGAAAACGACATCTTGTGAAAAAAAAAATAATAATAACAAACTCAATAATTATAAAATATTTATCAATCAGTTCATTCTTACTTATATTATGAATATATTAGACATAGATTATAATAATACATATTGGTCGAGTATCATCGGCTTGGACCTTAACTTGATAAAACCAAACCTTGTCATCTCCACCCACCACACAAAAATGGATAAGCAAAGCACAACAAGCAAAGCACACTGTTTGGTGTTAGCATATCCAGCACAAGGCCACATCAACCCCATGATTCAATTCTCCAAGCTATTGGAACATCAAGGGGTGAGAATAACTTTTGCAACAACTCGTTTCTACTCCAAGAATTCGCTAAAGGTACCTCCTTCTATGGCACTCGAAACCATTTCTGATGGGTTCGACGACGTTGGGCCCAAACAGGCCGGGAGCAGCAAAGCCTACGTAGATCGGTTTTGGCAAGTTGGGCAAGAAACTTTTGCTGAACTTCTCGAGAAACTTGGTGAATCGAAAAACCATGTTGATTGTGTTGTTTATGACTCGTTCTTGGCTTGGGCACTAGATGTTGCCAAGAGGTTTGGAATAGTTGGAGCTGCTTATCTCACTCAAAATATGACTGTGAATAATATATACTATCACGTTCAATCGGGAAAGTTGCGTGCTCCTCTCACAGAGCATGAGATTTCACTCCCTAAGTTGCCTAAGCTTCAACACGAGGACATGCCATCTTTTTTCTTTACGTATGAACAAGATCCAACTCTCTTTGATTTTGTTGTGTCTCAGTTCTCCAATATCGACAAAGCTGATTGGATCCTGTGCAATACGTTCTACGAACTGGATAAAGAGGTAATTATCAATAAGATACTAATTAAATTTATATAGGATTAATAGTATTTTTAGTTACTAAAGAAAAATGAGTTACTTTTCATTTTAGTGCCAAATTTTTACTTTTAAAATAATACATTTGTTTTAAATATCGTAACTAAAATTACATGACTTGTTTTTTTGAGATAATAAATACCCAGCAACACCCACACCACATATTTTTATTATTGACTATATAAAATTTATTAAAAAGCTCAAATTTTGTGAACTTTACATCTCATTTAATAAGTCTATTACTCTATTTCCTGATTTAGTGGTAGGATCTAATATAATTTGTGATTTTTAACTAATAATAAAAAAGTGTTAGAGAAAGTATTATTAAATTTTTTTATATGTATTTAGTATGATTTGACCCTGAACTACTAAATATAATAACTTTTACTTGCGTGAAAATTTGGTACATGCATAGTGCATACATATACTAGCTCGTTTATATTTTTAATTATATTTTAGCATGTAATGTTCTGTTATTAATAATTTTTTATTAGATTATAGATTGGTTCATCATTTGGCCAAAATTTAGGACCATAGGACCAAACATACCATCTATGTTCTTAGACAAGAGATATGAAGATGATGAAGATTATGGAATCACACAATTCAAGAGTGATGAATGTGTGGAATGGCTAGATGATAAGCCGAAAGGGTCTGTTGTTTATGTATCATTTGGGAGTATAGCTTCTTTTGGTGAGAAGCAAATGGAGGAAGTGGCTTGTTGTTTGAGAGAGTGCTCGAGTTACTTCTTGTGGGTAGTTAGAGCTTCAGAAGAGAATAAACTCCCTAAAGATTTTGACAAAATATCAAAGAAAGGGTTGGTAGTGACATGGTGCTCCCAACTAAAAGTTCTAGCTCACGAGGCTATAGGATGCTTTGTCACACATGGTGGCTGGAATTCCACATTAGAAACTTTATGTTTAGGAGTCCCCACAATTATAATACCATATTGGTCAGATCAAAGTACGAATGCAAAGCTTATGAAAGATGTTTGGAAGATTGGAATTAAGGCTCCAGTTGATGACAACAAGATTGTGCAACGAGAGGCACTTAAGCACTGCATAGAGGAAGTAATGAAGAGTGAAAAAGGCAAAGAGATGAAGAACAATGTCCTTCAATGGAAGACTTTGGCTATAAAAGCCACTAGTGAGGGTGGAAGTTCTTATAAAAATATTTTAGAATTTACGAATAGCTTGTTTCAGTCATAGATTTAATGCCTTAATTACGAATGACTTGTTTCAGTCATAAAATAGTTCTGTTGTTTGCTGCAATTACTAAGTCGATTGGGTTCTTTTGCTGCATCATGTGTTGGATGGTATTAGTCTTGGTTTTACTAGCTGGTCTGTTTTGGACGGCTAGTTTTGGACTTTTGTACTAGAGTTCCTCTTTTTTTTTTGTGTGTCTTGTTACTTTTTCTTAATCTTTCCTGTACTGTTCTTTTGTGAGTCTAATTTGATTTCATACATCTTAATAAATAATAGCACACCTGTGTTTTTTTTTTTTTTTTAATTATAATTTACATCTATGGATAATACATCAAAAAAACATTTTGTCCTATTCATATTCAATAGATTTTAAACGTAATGCACATGATTCTTTAAGTATACATATATGGATAACACATGACGTCCATTACCATATATGATGCATTTTAAGTACTTTTTTTTTATGTGTACTTATTTATTTTCCCTCTTAATATTAATGACATTAATTTATATCAAACATATATTCTCAATTTTCTTTGAAAAACTCATTTAATTAGTGTTATATGTAGTGCTTTCTTTTAAAAAAAATGTTATGTGTGCAATAAAGATACTATAATGTTCATTTAAATTGTTAGATAAATGATATTTGATTATAAAATATAAATGAATTTAATTATTTGTGAATATTTGAATTTTGGCTCATTCATTTCTTTAAATACTACTATGACAAAGATATTCTATGACAAGCTAACATGCGGTATAAAAAGTTTATTTTTTTTTTATGTCGAGTGGTCAACGTTCATCGTAGTATGAGTACTAAATGTGATGATTTAATAACATTGGTATTGACATTCGATGACAGGTATGACCTTACCTGTAACATTCTATGATAGGTATGGTTACACTTATTATAAAATATACATTATTTTAATATTATATTTTTATTTTGAATTTTTAAATTTATACATCAAAAATACATTTTAGATAGTTTAATACATGTCGATGTTCGTTTCAATATAACCTTGAAATATATTAGGAAATGATATTTTTGCATTAATGTAACTAGATCAACAAAATATATTCAATCTTAAATCATGATGAATTATTTATCAAGTTAAATTTAATATTTTTTAAAGGTTAATTTGATATTAATAATTTGTGAGTTACTTCTTGATATATATGCACCAAAATAATTGTCAATTTTATTTATTATATTTAATTAGAAAATATTATTATATTATTTTTAGAGTCATATTTTTAACACTTAGGGTTGTTTACGTTTGTAACTAAACTTAATTTAAATAACTATTATACGAGAAAACTTAAATTTATACATAAAATATTAATTGAATAAATTTACGTGATTGTATAAATTTTACTATTTAGTAGGTATTTCAACTAAAAAATATACTATATATATTGTGAATCTAACAATATAAGTACACGTTAAAGTGAGGAAACTATCACGAATTTACACTATACAAAGAAATCTTATGAACCATTGATTGCTCTCATCTCAATTCTCAATGTATATATGATGGGAATTTGTGAAGTTGAAAATTGAATTTCAAATTTGTTTTTGGATGAATAAAATTATTGGGTCTCGATTATTGTTCTGTGTTTTTTTATTGGAAGGTAAAATATGGATTTTAATATTTCATAGAGCATGAAGAATTTCATATTGTAAAATTTTGAGTTTTGAACTTTATTAATGATAGACATGTGAGCGGCTGACATAATGAATGTTGAAGTGACATTAATCTTGAAAAGATGTTAGTTTGTGGTATCACTTCAACAATTTTTGACTTTAGACTACACTTTTTATTATTCATTTACAAAAAATTGTGGCCGAAACAAGAAATAGATCATAGTTTTTACTCGTAGGTTAGACCACAATTTTAGAATTGTTGATATGAAATAAACATTTTTTTATTTATTTATGTGAGTAGATTAGTCCACAATTACATTATTTGTGATTCGTTTATCTTATAGCACATATTCTTGCTTATTCATTAGAAATATAATTGTTGCTTATACTATAACAATAATTTATTTCATTACTAGAATTTTGTGGATTAGCCAGATAATTTAGTGAATGATATAAATCCAAGCTATTTTCTCGTTAATTAGTGAGGGACTGGCGAGAAATGTAACGACCCGTCATGATCTCTACACTTAGTGGAATCGCACTACTACTAGTGAACTAAGAGAAATATTAAGTTGGATAACTCATACATACAAGTATAGATAAGAATAAAAATAACTAAATTTCTTAAATACAAAATAGAACGCCATATATGTACAGTCATCCCAAAAATAATATTCCCTAGTGCCGGTCAAGCACAGACAAAACCGTTACCCAAAATGGTAACCCTAACACGAGGATCAAACTCCCCGTCTCGTAGCGGTTACCTCAACTCCAAGTTAGCCCTGACCTACTCTCATACCAAGTATGATCATCGCAGTTCCACCACATAGAAACAGAAAGGTAAGCTAGAATTCACAAATCAATCATACAAGTACAGAATAAAATCTATACTACACATCTTCCAACTATCAATCATGCATAAAATACAATCCACCAATCATGAAGTCAAACACCACACTTCATCATATTAATAATCATGCAATAAATGCATCTCATGACAGATATAAATGCATATCAATCATCTAATGCATCGTCACGCATACACCTGGGAGATCTCCATAACAACAGAGCTGTATAAGTGACATTCCATCCTACCAAAACCACCCCAATCGTTTTCACGCCCAATGAGCCCGCTCGGTCACAACTAAACAGGATATAATCCTCACTCGGGTTTACTCGGATGATGTCACTTACACAATTGGAAGTCCAGATCCACCGTCAGGTATAGTACAGCTGGGTACGGGCTTACCACGACCATGGCATGCATAACCAAGTCAATTGTGGAGTTCGCCCACCGATTATCCGCAAGGATCCACGCACCTTCACGAGTACTTGGTTAAGGGAATAACCTTCGACCTCATACCCCGCTCCAACACTAGCTAAGGACTTAGCGGAGCTCACCCAACCCAGTGGCCTATTTGAGCACCACTCTCCCAATCCAGTGGCCTCCCTGAGCACCACTCTCATATATCAGTGGCCTATCCAAGCACCACTCTCAAGAGACTCTATGTGAGCTCTTCTAGTTCAAAAATATTTTTCCTCTCCTCAAGTCCTAGGCTAGACTCATGCTATAAGGCATCACATGCAATTATGCATCATACATCATACATGGTCTGCCCACCATCGTGATCAATAATCATACACATGTCATAAGACATCACATGCAATAATGCATCATACATGGTCTACCCACCATCATGATCAATAAACATACTCATGCCATAAAGCATCAAATGCAATAATGCATCATACATCATACATGATCTACCACCAATATGATCAATAAACATAACCATATAAACATATACACATGTCATATCATATTCAAACATTCATAAGTATCATCACAAAACATACATATGAATCACCCCTCACCATACATCATATATCATACATACATGATCTAAAACTTTAACTTTAAACATACATAAGCATCAATTCATTCATAAACATATTCACGCCCGGCGTAGCCTTAGCTCGCCCAGCCTAATCCCAACCTGAGAGTCCTAAGACTCATCCACGCCTAGCGCGTTCAACTCACGCTCGGTGTCCTTGAAACAGAGACTCCTAAGAGTATCCACACCTGACGCAACCAAATCACGTCTAGCCCAACATCCAACCCGAGAGCCCTAAGCTCTTGCACGCCTAGCGCGCTCAACCTGCACCTAGCCTAATCACAGTCAGAGAGTTCAGAAACTCTCATCCAAACCAAAAAATCCAACCACATGCAAACACAAAAACACAATGCATAAGCTCCATACAACACAAAAACAAACTCAAAATCTACATGTACCCGTCCGATGCATCAATTCCACCCAAAAACCCCATTTTTCCCAAAACCTCGAAAAATGAGCGAATTCTCCGATCCAGCCATGGATCCTCAACTTTCATGCATCAATTGAGTTTCTAAACTCACATGAAACTTAAATAACAAACATTCTAGCTTCCCTCACCTAAAGATTGACTCAAAAAAGCCAATAACTGAGAAGAAGTAGAATTCCCTTCCGAAGCTCAACTCGGAACTTCAATCCTCCCAAAGCAAGCTTCCTAGTCTGAATTTCAAGAAAAGCCAGAAGGCGTTAGTGATCTAGAGGAGAAAAGGAATCATACAGAGAAATTTGGGAGAGAAAGGAGCTCACAGACCCAAAGTCCTTCTCTCTAAAACTTCTCTCTAAAAACTCATTCTCCTCAACTGCCCCCAACCCCTATTTATAGACATTCCGGAGTGGCCAGAACGGCTTGTACCGAAACCAGAACGACCCGTTCTGCACTCCCTCAACACGTACAAAAACCACATGCAGAACGGCCCGCTCTCAAATCAGAACAGCCCGTTCTGGAACTCATCTAGAACAGCCCGTTCTCCATCTAGAACGGCCCGTACTCCCCTCCAGAACGGCCCATTCTCCATCCAGAACGGCTTGTGCTCCAACCAGAACAACCCGTTCTCCCTCCAGAGCGGCCCGTTCTGAACTACGATTTTCAGTTCAATTTAGTAGCTTGGAACGGCCCGTTCTAGATTGGGAACAGCCCGTTTTGGGCTACTAAATCAGCCACATTTTTTTTTCTACGTTACAATACCTCCCAACAAATAGGAATTTTCGTCCCCGAAAGTAGGCTTACCTGAAAAGAGGAATGGATATTGTTCCTTGAACTGATTCTCCACCTCCCAGGTAACCTCACCAGTAGCTGCATCCCAAAGAATCTTCACCAAGCTGATGGACTTGCCACGAAGCTTCTTCAACTTGTGATCAACCACAACTACCGGTCTCTTCTCATAGGTCAAGTTCTCTCTAACTTGCACCTCATCTATCTCTACCACATAACTCGGGTCTCTAATGTAGTTCCTCAATTGTGAAACGTGAAACACATGCTCTCCCTCTTCAAATTCTAGAGGTCTCCTCCTCTTATCAGCATAGGACTTTTATCAACTCTGGGTAGCTCTCAACCTTTCCTGAATCTATCTCACCATCTCAGTAGTCTAAAGAACTAACTTTGGACCAACCACTACTGACTCATACTCCTGATACGAACATAATGGAGTCCTACACCTCCTACAATACAAAGCCTCAAAAGGCGCCACGCCAATGCTCTAGTGATAACTATTATTATAGGTGAACTCTACCAATGGTAACACCTCCTCCCAGCTACCCAGATGATCCAACACACAAGCTCTCAAGAGAGCCTCCGGTGACTGAATTGTCCTCTCTGATTGACCATCTATTTGTGGATGATAAGCGGAGCTCAACCTCAACCTCGTCCCCAAAGCCTTATGCAGAGTCTGCCAACTTGGAAGTAAACTTTGGATCTCTGTTAAAGATAATACTGGAAGGTACTCCATGCAACCGCACTATCTCTCTAATATACAACTGTGCAAGCCTCTCCAAGGACCACCTCTTGACAAGAAAAAAGTGTGCACACTTTGTCAACCTATCAACAATCACCCAGATAGAGTCACTGTTCCTAGCTGTCCTAGGCAACCCAACCACAAAGTTCTTAGTGACAGTATCACACTTCCACTCGAGAATCTCCATTAGCACTAAGCTCAAAACCAGCTGCCCTCTCAGTACCAAGAAACCCCAAAATCCTCAACAACTCTCGACCCTGAAATTGCTTAGTTCCCACCTGTCTCAAGAACTCATTAGTTATGGTGATCATACCACAACTAATGTGATATTGAACAACCTACACCTCTAGTCTCAAATCTCTGAACTGCTCAATCAATTCCAACTCCCTAATCATCATAGCCGACATGTGAATGGATCTCCTAATCAATACATCTGCTACCACACTCGCCTTCCCAGGATGATACATCAATTAGAAATCAAAGTCCTTTAGGAATTCCATCCACCTCTTCTGCCTCATATTCAGCTCCTTCTGATCAAACAGGTACTTCAAACTCTTGTGATCATTGAATACACTGAATCTCGCACCATATAGATAGTGTCTCCACAACTTCAAGGCAAACACCACAACTGCAAGCTCCAAATCATGAGTATGATAATCCCTCTCATAAGTTTTAAGTTGCCTCGAAGCATACACTACTACTATCCCTTCTTGCATCAACACACAGCCCAATCCCTGGTGAGAAGTATCACAGAACACATCAAAATACTCACCAGTGTTAGGTAACACCAAAATTGGAGAAGTAGTCAATCACCCCTTCAATTCCTGAAAACTTTGCTCACAAGCGTCCATCCAAACAAAAGCTGATCCTTTCGAGTCAGTTAAGTCAAAGGCATTACTATTTGAGAGAAACCCTCTATGAATCTCTGATAGTAACCCATTAATCCAATAAAACTCTTAATCTCTGTAATAGTCCTCGGACGCTTCCACTGAATCATAACCTCCACCTTGGCTAGATCCACTACAATCCCCTCTGTCGATATCACATGCCCCAAAAACCTCACCTTAGACAACCAAAACTCACACTTGGACAGTTTGGCATACAACTACCTCTCCCTCAGTACCTCTAAAACCAACCTCAGATGCTCACGGTGATCCTCCAAAGATCTAGAATACACCAATATATCATCAATGAAAACCACCACAAACCTGTCCAAGAATGACCCAAAAATCCTGTTCATGTGATCCATGAACACTGTTGGAGCATTAGTGACACCGAAATACATCACTACGCACTCATAGTGACCATACCTAGTCCTGAAAATAGTCTTCGGTATGTCACTCTCCTTTACCCTGATCTGATGGTATCCGGATCTCAAATCAATCATCAAAAACATCGAAACTCCCCTCAGCCGATCCATCAAATCATCAATCCTCGAAAGTGGATACTTATTCCTTATCGTCAACTTATTCAGTTGCCGATAATCAACACACAAACGGGCCCCACCATCCTTCTTCTTCACTAACAGTGCCGGGGCACCCCAAGGAGAAACACTGGGCCTCACTGTCTATCTCTTCAACAAATCCTCAATCTGTTTCTTCAGCTCTACCAACTCAGCTTGAACCATCCTATAAGGAGCCACTGATACCAGTCTTGCACCTAGTACCAGATCAATGCTAAACACAACATCACACATAGGTGACAATCTTGGCACATCATCTAGGAACACCTCAGGAAACTCACTGACAACCCAATCCCAGTGATGGCCCTCTTCATCTCAACACTGAAAACGGAAAACATGAAGCACTCAACTCCATCTCTCATCAACTACTCAGCCTGACCCGCTGACAACAACACCTCATCCTCCAACTGAGGAAATACCAACTCTCTTCGATCACAATCTATAAGGATGTGATGGGCAGATAACCAATCTATCCCTAAGATTATGTCAATATCTACCATGAGCAACACAATCAGGTTCACTCAGAACCTCCTACCAAACACCTCTATCGGGCATCTCACACACATCTCCAATGTCACCAAAGAAATTGAAGCCGGAGTAGATACATACAAATCAACGTGCCATGCAAACACTAACAACCCAATCTCCCCACACAATCAACAGAAAAAAAAAATGAAAGTGTGGCACCAGAATCAAAAAGGAATAAAACATCCTCACATGCTGCCTTCCCCTCCCTCTTCACCAAATCTGATGAAATGGAAGCCTCTAAACCTGATAAAGAAAATTACTCTCCCCTTAACCGTAGGCCTGACTGGCCTCGGGGCACTCCCAGATGGAGTCGATAGCATTTGACAATCTTTGGAAATGTGGCATGGCCTGCCACATCTAAAAAAAAATATTCCCCAAATGGGAACAATCTCAAACCATGTGGGCTTCTCCACATCTGTAACACTGCACTGACTGTGCTCCACCCTGAGGAGTAGCAGGATGAGGTCCCCTACTAACCGCACCCCTTTGAGACTGAACAGGCCTGTCATAGGATCCTCTCTAGTGACCTCCCCTCCTTGATCCGAAGGATCCCTCTAGAACTCTAGCAGCCTTGCCGCTGCTACTACCACCCTCCAATCTCTCAACGGTCTTTGCCTTCTCAACCAAGGCAGAAAATTCCACTATGGACATAAGGACTATGACCCCCTTCAGCTCATACCTCAATCCCTCTGCAAACTCCCTACATCTCCAAGCCTCAGATACGGGTTGAGAGTAGAAACGAGTCAGATGCTCAAACCTCATAGCATACTCTGAAACAGACATGCTCCCCTGCTGCAGTCTCATGAACCCAGTCTCCTTAGCTATTAATGTTGTCTAGGAAATACTTCTCCAAGAAAACTCTCTTGAAGCAATCCCAATCTACAACCACACCTCTGCTCTCCATCATCTACCTGGTGCCTCTTCACCAGTACACAATCTCGCCCGCCAGCATGTATATTGCATAGGCCAACTTCTTCTCCTCAGAAGATCCCAAAACACTAAAGATCTTCTCATCTCACACAACCACTAATCTACCACATCAAGATCTGAAACCCCCTTGAATTGAGGAAGCTAACATCTCCTAAACTCTGCTAAATCTCTCTCATCCTGAGAGACCGCCAGTCTAGCTACCTCAACCGCAGCTCTACCTGTCTCCATCTGAACAAAGTGAGCACTTTGTTGCTACATCACCATGGCCATCAGCTCCATAGCCCTAGCAATCTGATCAAAGTGAGGCCTCACCAAACTAAAAGAATTCAAACATTCTTTTACTAACACTTCACCACTACAACTCACCAAAATTAACACATATCAGAGATATAACACAACAACCTAGAAGGATCACTCCCCACAGAGTATCCCAAAAGACTCGACCGACTCTGATACCATAAAAGTGTAACGACCCGCCATGGTCTCTACACTTAGTGGAATCGCACTACTACTAGTGAACTAAGAGAAATATTAAGTTGGATAACTCATACATACAAGTATAGATAAGAATAAAAATAACTAAATTTCTTAAATACAAAATAGAACGCCATATATGTACAGTCATCCCAAAACTAATATTCTCTAGTGCAGGTCAAGTACAAACAAAACCGTTACCCAAAATGGTAACCCTAACACGAGGATCAAACTCCCCGTCTCGTAGCGGTTACCTCAACTCCAAGATAGCCTTGACCTGCTCTCATACCAAGTATGATCATCGTAGTTCCACCACATGGAAACAGAAGGGTAAGCTAGAATTCACAAATCAATCATACAAGTACAGAATAAAATCTATACTACACATCTTTCAACTATCAAGCATGCATAAAATACAATCCACCAATCATGAAGTCAAACACCACACTTCATCATATTAATAATCATGCAATAAATGCATCTCATGACAGATATCATTGCATATCAATCATCTAATGCGTCGTCATGCATACACCTAGGAGATCTCCAAAACAACAAAGTTGTATAAGTGACATTCCATCCTACCGAAACCACCCCAACCGTTTTCACGCCCAATGCGTCCGCTCGGTCACAGCTAAACAGGATATAATACTCACTCAGGTTTACTCGGATGATGTCACTTACACAATTGGAAGTCCAGATCCACCGTCAGGTATAGCACAACTGGGTACGGGCTTACCACGACCTTGGCATGCATAACCAAGTAAATTGTGGAGTTCGCCCACCGACTATCCACAAGGATCCACGCACCTTCTCGTGTACTTGGTTAAGGGAATAACCCTCGACCTCATACCCCGCTCCAACACTAGCTAAGGACTTAGAGGAGACTCACCCAACCCAGTGGCCTATCTGAGCACCACTGTCCCAAATCCAGCGGCCTCCCTGAGCACCACTCTCATATATTAGTGGCCTATCCAAGCACCACTCTCAAGAGACTCTGTGTGATGGCATCCTTACTTGCATGAACTTGAGATGATGAGCAAGGAGGAGGACGCCTTCTTCAAGGATCAAGTTCTTCAAAGGTGGACCAAGGTTTTAGGGTGGATGATGATGGAATGGACGAAAATGAAGGTTGGGTAGAAGGTGTTTGAGGAAATGCTTGAGAATGGTACTCTAGGGTTGGCTCACTTCATGATGATGAAGGCCACTTCTAGGGTTGTTTCTCTCAAGGTGGAGATGGTAGGGTTTGGCCGAAAATAGCCAAGGGTGACTAAGGAAAGATATAAAGGCACTAAAGGCTCTCTTTATATTCAATATCCAAAGTATTTACAAGGTGTAGGGTGTTGGGTATTTATAGGAGGGGAGGCATCTAGGGTTGCATTTGGAGTAGGCAAATGCATTCCAAATGAAATGCAAATGAACCCTAGATGCAACTTGGTGGCCAAGGATGGAATCTTTGGGTTTAGATTGGCTATATCTAGGTGCATGATAAAACCATGCAACCTTTGCCCTCCACTTGGGCCTAAGCCTTTCTAACACCAAAAATAGATCCAATGAACACCAAAAAAATGCGTCACCCTTCTAGTTAACACCCTAGCCCAAAATTAAAAACCCTAATCATCTAGAGCACCCCATAATACAAGGGTAAAAAGGGAAATACAAGGGAAAATAAATTCTAAGTCCTAAACACCTCAAAATACAAGGGTAAAATTGGAAATACAAGTAAAATAAATTCTATGATTAAAAAGAACTTAGGAGCTAAGGTCCAAAAGTGGCCTCACTAACCCATTCCTCTTGCCTCCTTTAATATATCACCTTTTGGTCTTCTCGGCCTTAGTGTTATTCCATCATTCCCTCCCTCTTGAAAAGGATTTGACCTCAAATCAAGAGGTTCCTCATGGTTGTCGCCACCCTCCGAAACGGACCTTGGCATTCGCGACGATGGTCGGACTCTTTTTAAGGTTTTGGAAAATGATGGATTGTTAGAACGACTTATTCTCAAACTGAGACCTCATCGAACTAACAATTTTATTAAATGATTCACCAATCCATATTAATCCCAAGCGGGACCCTCCATGGATTAGTGGTTTTCACAAAAAGAAGGGTTCTTGGAGTCGCCACCAATGTTTTACTCAAAACATTGGAAAAAGATATAAGGCAATTGATTTCATAAATCAACTTTGGCCATTACAGCCAGAGTCGGGTAAGGGAGTCGGTTACGTGCGGGGAAGGTGTTAGCACCCCACAACGCCCCTTTCGGGTTCCCTATGACGGATTATTTCATAAATAACAGTGTAAAATTACTAAATTACCCCTATTTATTATAAACGGCTATGAATAAGATATCTACATGATGAATAAATTAAACATGCGATGCAACAATCAAAAAACAGTAAAAGCAAGGATTTTGAAGAAGAAAACTTTGAAGCGTGCTTTTATATATTCAAATGTTAGGAGGCTTTTTGGCGCTCCCTCCCACTACACGCTCGCTCGCTCCTTCCCTAAAAATTAATCTTTACTATGGAAATCAAAAAGATTTCCCTTCGACTAGTTCGAATTCTCAAGCTAAATGCTCAGAACTCAAGAACTTCGTCGGATCGGCTCTCGGAGAGAATTCTAGGGCAGAACACTGCTCAAAAACCCCAGAATACTCAGCAAGAGGGTCCAGAAGTCTGGAAAAAGTGTGGAATGACGTCCAAATGACGTCCTATATATAGGAGTGAGGCGCAGTACGGCCTCTGACATCAATACGGCCCGTACTGAAGATTTGAACTACAGTACGGCCGTATTGAATTCAGTACGGCCGTACTGAAGTTTCAAAAACTTCAGTACGGCCGTATTGGTTTCAGTACGGCCGCACTGAAGTTCAAAAACTTTAGTATGGCCGTATTGGTTTCAGTACGGCCGTATTGTAGTTCAAATTGTTCAGTACGGCCGTACTGAACTTCTAGGAGGCCGTATTGAGCTTCAATCCTCCCACATCCTTATTTTAAGCTACTCTAAGACCTCTAAACCTACAGATAATCATCCTAGGGTCTTCCAGGAGTCCTTCTGGCTGACTTTCCTTCGGTCTTCGAGAGTCTTCGAGTCTTATTTCCGACCTGGACAATTTTAGGGGTCTACAGCTGCCCCCCTTTTACTTAGTCAAACGGCTTTTTGGTGTACCGATTGACAAGTAAAGGAGTTGACCCAATTGTCCGGGGAATAAGCCATCCTTCCGACTTGTAGTGTCTTCCGGTGGAAAATTGTTGAGTAGCCTCTCCAGGTTGAGTATTAGTCGTCGCCTCTCCAGGCTCGTGCATACCTCGGTGTTTCTGACAACCTCGATAGCTGAGTACCGCCTCTCCAGGCTCTGCCTCCGTGTTTCTGACGACGTTAGCAGTTGCACACCTCCGTGTTTCTGACGACGTTGGTGGCTGAGTACCGCCTCTCCAGGCCCTGCCTTTGTGTTTCTGACGACATTGGCAGTTGCATACCTCCGTTGTTTCTAACGACAGGGTAGCTGAGTAACGCCTCTCCAGGCTCTGCCTTGGTGTTTCTGACAACCTTGGCAGCTGAGTTTGCCCTCTCCAGGGTCTGCGGTTACCGTGTTTCTGACGACGTTGGCCGCTGCATACCTCCGTGTTTCTGACGACGGGATAGCTGAGTACTGCCTCTCCAAGCTCTGCCTCTGTGTTTCTGACGACATTGGCAGTTGCATACCTCTGTTGTTTCTGACGACGGGGTAGCTGAGTATTAGTCGTCGCCTCTCCAGGCTCGTTGCATACCTCAGTGTTTCTGATCACTTTGGCAGCTTGAGTTTGCCCTCTCCAGGGTCTGCGGTTATCGTGTTTCTGACGATGTTGGCCGCTGCATACCTCCGTGTTTCTGACGACGGGGTAGTTGAGTACCGCCTCTCCAGGCTCTGCCTCTGTGTTTCTGACGACATTGGCAGTTGCATACCTCCGTTGTTTCTGACGACGGGGTAGCTGAGTATTAGTCGTCGCCTCTCCAGGCTCGTTGCATACCTCAGTGTTTCTGATCACTTTGGCAGCTTGAGTTTGCCCTCTCCAGGGTCTGCGGTTACCGTGTTTCTGACGACGTTGGCCGCTGCATACCTCCGTGTTTCTGACGACGGGGTAGCTGAGTACCGCCTCTCCAGGCTCTGCCTCTGTGTTTCTGACGACATTGGCAGTTGCATACCTCCGTTGTTTCTGACGACGGTGGCAGTGTGAGTTTGCCCTCTCCAGGGATTTGTGCTGATTTTGTCTCCACAGTCCACGATGCTGCTTCGACGATTTGTTTTTGATTTTTGTGCCACTGAGGGCTGGATAACGCAGGGATCCGTCTAGGGGATGTGCAGTTACTCATAGGTTCTTGTGTCCCAACTTTCCATTGCGTAGTTGGTGCCTACTGGGGAATTTCTGATTCCATGGGGGTGATGCTCTTTCTGATGTGAGCGGTGCCTTATGGTTGGCTGACGTCCTTTCGACGGTGGTGGAGTATCCCGGTTATCCTTATTCGGGTGACTCTTTTGATTTTTCAATTTTGTTGCCTCTGTGTAGGCTGTTATCCGCTGGGGGATTTTATCGTTGATTTTGATTGGCCTCTTCTGTTAGGCGGATCATCTTGACGTTTAATGATTGGCTCGATGCCGAATTCCGCTTGGGGAATGATTATTGATCTTTTTGATTTTTCCTCCTTTTGAAGGAGTGCCTCTGAGTAGGCAAATGTGGATTGAGGATTTGACGTATCCCAGAGTATTATTTAGGAAGCCTCTGCAGGCTTAGCTTCACTCATCGCTTGAGTTGGAAAGCTACCTTCCACTGAGGAAGTCTGAGTCCTTTGACTCGGATATTTCGTGTTTGGGCGACCATGCTTCCATTGGGGAATTTTATTGGTCTTGCTTTGATAGCTCTTACTGGGGATCTTGATCCACGAGAGTGAGCTGAGAAGTCTCTGGGGAGTATTATTTCGACAAGCCTCTCCAGGCTCAATTATTCTGTGTGATGAGGGAGTATTATTTCGACAAGCCTCTCCAGGCTCAATTATTCTGTGGGAGTATTATTTCGGCAAGCCTCTCCAGGCTCAGTTATTCTGTGGGAGTATTATTTCGGCAAGCCTCTCCAGGCTCAGTTATTCTGTACGATTTATTGTTTTTTTTTTTTTTGCCTTTTCTGTCGATTTGCGGCTTTTTCTGTATTTTTGCCTTCTTTGTTGATTTTGGCTTTTTCTGTACAGATTGCCGTTTCGTCGATTTTTTTGTTGTCATACACAAGCAATTTTTCCTATTTTTTCTATTTTATGCGATTGCCTCATGATGAGGTCTTTGAAAATTTCTTTATGGCCAATACGGCCGTATCCATTTCAGTACGCCCGTATTGAGTTGAAAATTTGTTCGTAACCCTAATTTTAGTGCGGGTGTACTGAACATGGTACGGGCACATTGTTTTTTCTGAAGTTTGATTTTGATTTTATTTTTTCAATAAACAGAGAATAAGTGATCTTCCATTACACCTATCATCTGTATGCATGTATGCGGTATGATTCACCTAATTCTATTTGATTTATTTTTCAAAAGAATTAACCGATGCGTTTCTTTGCTTGGATTTTGCCATTCCTCTAGACGGGCTGTGCGCTGCCGATTTCTGTAACCGAGGAATGATGCGTGTTATATCGAGATGGGCGTCATCAACCCAGTGATCCTCCCCTTCCTTTAGAAGACATGTCAACCCTCCTATTGACCACTATATCTCCATGTTTCCACTAGATTATCCTAAAATCGTTTGGGACAAGAGAGAAAAGAAAGGAAAGATATTTTTATTCGAAAGTTTGTGTTTTAGAGGGGATTATTTTTTTTTTTCGAAAATGGTTTTTGTAAGAATGGTTGGCCAAGGTAGGCTTATGTGTTTAGGCTTGTTTGATTAAACACTTATGAAGTTAAGAAAATCTTGTTATTGACGTTGTGATTTTGACAACTTAGATAGCTTTCCTTGAACCTTTCTTTTTGAATTTGGTTCATGGTACCATCATGGATTTCTTTTGTTTTTTGATTGTCCTTATTTTTGCCTAAAACACCCTTTTGTGGCGTTTTAGCGGACTTTTGTTTTTTTTCATTTTTGCAACCCTAACTTTTGCCTAGGTCACCCTTTCGTGGGATTCCTAGCGGGTCTTTTGCTCTTATTTTTGCGCAGCCCCCTTTTTGGGTTTCCTGCCGAGCTTTTTTGTTTTTATGACTTTTTAAAGGATTTTCTTTTTATCCATGATGGCCCATGATGGCACTTGTCGAGGCCAAGGAAAGGTGCTCCAAGTTGTCACACACTTCCACATAAAAATGATGCGGGATTATTATTGAGATGATTTTAACCTCATTCATGTTTATTCAAACAGGGTTAAAAATAATGCGGTTTAGAATTTTATTGCAAGCAAGAAAAGAAGCAATAAGAAATAATAAAGAATGATTTTATTATAATCATAGTGGAAACATGTGCCCTATCGAGGCTCGGGGGTCGGGCTGTCCCCGAGGAGTAATCTCTAATAGTCATCAGGTCTATACATCCCTATCGGAAGGAGAAGAACACTTGATGACGACGACCGGCCTTGACGCCTGTGAACCGGCCTTCCTAAAGATCTGGCTTAAAGAACGTCGAGAAGGATCTTGGTTCCTCTTCGTCCTTTGATCTTTATTAGGGTTGTATCCTAACCCTTGTTTCCCCGGATTATCCTTGATGATGGGTAGCTCGGGAATTCCTTGGGAATCCTTGCCAAGTCCTTGTCCAGGCAAGTATCCGTTCTTGGTGAGCATGTAGGCTACCTTCTTCATCTCTCGGGGAAACGTTTCAACATTGGCAATCTCCAATGCTTGGAAGGCGGTCTCTAGAGCTTCCTCTGCTGCATCCACGTAAGGTATGGCAGATGGCTTGCTGATGAGTATATCGTCTTCAGCTTGTACAGTCACCAGCTTGTCATCCACTATGAATTTGACTTTCTGGTGGAGCGTAGAGGGAACAGCTTTCGCATCATGAATCCAAGGTCGGCCGAGGAGACAGCTGTATGCGGGAGTAATGTCCATCACTTGAAATTCGACGTTGAAGATGGTGGGTCCAATTTGGATTGGAAGATTGACTTCTCCCACCACTTCTCTTTTAGAACCGTCGAAAGCTCGGACGATCATGTTGCTCGGGCGCATTTGGATTCCCTTGATTGCCACTTGATCGAACGTTCTTTTTGGCATCACATTCAAGGAAGATCCATTATCCACCAAGACTTTAGCGATGTGATACTCCTTGCACTTTACAGAGATGTGCAAGGGCTTGTTATGATTTGGTCCCCCAGCGGGGATTTCTTCATCGGTGAAAGTGAGGTGATCATTAGCCGTGATGTGACTAACAATCCCCTCAAACTTGTCTTGGGAGATAGTGTGCGACACATATGCCTCGTTCAAGACTTTCAACAGAGCTTGTCGATGCGGTTCGGAGCTTAGGATCAACGACAATAGGGTAATCTTTGCGGGCGTCCTATGAAGTTGATCCACGATGGAGTACTTGCTCTGTCGGATATACTTTAACAGCTCGTCAGTCTCCTCCTTGGATTCTTTATTTTCCTCGGTTTTTTCTTTTTCTTTTCCTTTATTCTTGGGAGCTTTATCGTGAAGATCTTCGGGAGTGTAGATCCTGCCACTCCTAGTCATGCCCCCAAGTCCAGCGATGTTAGAGATATCGCTGTCGGCAGAAGAATGGATGTCGTATATCCATGGCACAGCCTTATTTGATTCGTAGGGAAAAGGCCTTGGAGTAGTGATCCTTAACGGTGTTGGACCTTCCCCTTTGTTTGTCTTGATTACCAACAACGGAGTTGACGTGTGTTCGCTTGGCGCGGTTGTTGGCTTGCATTTAATAACAAATGGCGTGCGATCCATTCTGAACATACGCATCGCTTAATCCTTTCTTTTTATTACTTATTATTAATGAATTACTAGGAGGGATGTATGAAATGAAAACCTAGATCCCTCCATGATCTTTGATAAGAATGCATGATATGAGATGATGGCGATGAATATGCATGCATTGTGTTTATTCAACTAAGCATTATCATGTTTTCGGGATGTCCCTAAGATGATGCATGATATTGCTTAGTTTGGATAAATAACCCTTTTTCTTTTTTCGGGTATTTTGTTTTGTATATATTTTTATTTTTTTATTTTTTTGGGTGAAAATGGAAACTACCTATATGAATGTGATGAAGGTAGATGTTAACACCATGTAACGGAAGATTCTTATTCCTATTTATTCTTATTTTAAAAAGGAATGTTGTATGTTTAAAGAATGCAATGTATGCTCAAACAATGTCACATAAACAATGCACAAACAATTCACTCATCCACGAACAGTCACGAGCGAATCACGAGGTAGGGGTATCCTGCAGAAAAGTGCATATTCAAGGAGGTTCTAACTGTTCTCACTGGTCTGAGGCCCCAAAGGTGCCCCCATTATAGGGACCCAATTCCTCTCATCGTAAGTCGATGGAAAGTTCCAACGCACTGTCGGACTTGAGTTCATGGTTATCACCTTGAGTGATGTTTTCCGACAACGGTCTACGGGCACCTATAGACCCATTCGACAACCGGCCGTACTAACATCCACTCCCTATGGCTTTCCACTCATGCCCCCGGGTATAGAGGGAACTGTTGTGTGCAAAGGTTCGTGTGCAATTTTTATTTCAAACAATTGCAAAATTTAAACATACAACAGTTATTAAAGCCAAATAGATAAAGCATGTTATCATACAAGCGAGGGGTAACGAAGTAATTTTAAACTATTATTTTAAAAATAATCCATCACTAAATGGGACTGACTCTCGAGGCTTCCCCAGCGGAGTCGCCATCTGTCGCCACCCTCCGAAACTGACCTTGGCATTCGCGACGATGGTCGGACTCTTTTTAAGGTTTTGGAAAATGATGGATTGTTAGAACGACTTATTCTCAAACTGAGACGTCATCGAACTAACAATTTTATTAAATGATTCACCAATCCATATTAATCCCAAGCGGGACCCTCCATGGATTAGTGGTTTTCACAAAAAGAAGGGTTCTTGGAGTCGCCACCAATGTTTTACTCAAAACATTGGAAAAAGATATAAGGCAATTGATTTCATAAATCAACTTTGGCCATTACAACCAGAGTCGGGTAAGGGAGTCGGTTACGTGCGGGGAAGGTGTTAGCACCCCACAACGCCCCTTTCGGGTTCCCTATGAAGGATTATTTCATAAATAACAGTGTAAAATTACTAAATTACCCCTATTTATTATAAACGGCTATGAATAAGATATCTACATGATGAATAAATTAAACATGCGATGCAACAATCAGAAAACAGTAAAAGGAAGGATTTTGAAGAAGAAACCTTTGAAGCGTGCTTTTATATATTCAAATGTTAGGAGGCTTTTTGGCGCTCCCTCCCACTACACGCTCGCTCGCTCCTTCCCTAAAAATTAATCTTTACTATGGAAATCAAAAAGATTTCCCTTCGACTAGTTCGAATTCTCAAGCTAAATGCTCAGAACTCAAGAACTTCGTCGGATCGGCTCTCGGAGAGAATTCTAGGGCAGAACACTGCTCAAAAACCCCAGAATACTCAGCAAGAGGGTCCAGAAGTCTGGAAAAAGTGTGGAATGACGTCCAAATGACGTCCTATATATAGGAGTGAGGCGCAGTACGGCCTCTGACATCAATACGGCCCGTACTGAAGATTTGAACTACAGTACGGTCGTATTGAATTCAGTACGGCCGTACTGAAGTTTCAAAAACTTCAGTACGACCGTATTGGTTTCAGTACGGCCGCACTGAAGTTCAAAAACTTCAGTATGGCCGTATTGGTTTCAGTACGGCCGTATTGTAGTTCAAATTGTTCAGTACGGCCGTACTGAACTTCTAGGAGGCCGTATTGAGCTTCAATCCTCCCACATCCTTATTTTAAGCTACTCTAAGACCTCTAAACCTACAGATAATCATCCTAGGGTCTTCCAGGAGTCCTTCTGGCTGACTTTCCTTCGGTCTTCGAGAGTCTTCGAGTCTTATTTCCGACCCGGACAATTTTAGGGGTCTACAATGGTGGGCATCATGACCAACAAAAACATAAAAATAAGCATTAGAGGTAATAGTATATGATAGAAATGGAAAGTGTATCCTAAGAGGAGTTCTACTAAAAATGCTAAAAAGATTGTCTAAATTAAAAGGACTAGACTTTCTAATGTTAAGGATAGGATCCTCCCCACGGTGAAGTCTAGGTGTATAACTAAAACCTAAAAAGGTAAAAAGACTAAAACTATCGCACACTAATGTATTAGTCCTAAAAACTAAAATATCTTGTTGGAAGTGCCCAATGTAATGACCTAGGTATGTATTGGAAAATAAAGAAAACTTAACTAAAAAATTACCTAAACAACTTTGTATTGCATAATTTGTTAGATACATATGAGAAAAAGGTGTTAAGAGGAGTCTAGGAAACTCATATAATCTAAGTTTGTCTTGTAGGAAAGTATTCAAGTTAAGTTCAAATAAGTTTGAACTTCCTTCAAGATCAAAAATAGAAGATATAACACCATGAGATGTATCCAACAAACCATACAAACCAAAAGTTGGGTGCTTTATGAAGAAAACTAAAGTAGAAAGAGTCTTAAAGAAAGAAGGCTTATCTTCCTTGGGCACCACCAAGGAAGTAACACAAGAAGTGGGACTAAGTGAAGTCCACTTCTTCTTCACTAAATCTTGAAGTTGAGATTCTTTTTCTTTAAAAAGGATTTGTTTTTGAATCTCCACTTCATGACTAGTGGCAACGTGAGAGAAAGAGTTAAGGTCTTGATGAATGAAGAAAGTCTTTTTAAAATCATTTTCAATGGGAAAGTGACTCTCTTCAAGCATAAGCCCTTTGAAAGAAACATTATCCTCCTTACTCTTCTCTAAGAGTGTTGGTTGTTGTTTTTCATTTTCTAGCCACTCTTTAACTTTCTCTATACTTTTCTTTATTTTTTTCTTTCTTTTCTATTTTCTTTTCTTTTTCTTTCCTTCTAAGTTCATCCTCTCTTGTTGTATTTTCTTGCTCATGCATACTCCTAGGAACTCTAACTTCTTTGCCTTTTTGAGATCTAGTTGGAACAATCCTAGGTTGGGATCCACTAGTTTCTCTCCTCTCAACTAATTTTGCAAGTAGTTGTTTTATTTCCTCATTATTTTTTTCAAACTCTTTTTCATTTCTTCTCAATTCTTCCTCTCTTTTTATATTTTCCTCTTCTTTTTTTCTTAGGTACTCTTTGAGTTGCCTAATTTCTTCCCTAACACTAGACCTAGTACTACAAGAGTTATGACCATGGACACTAGAATGATCACTCATCTTTGATCCAAAAAGGTTTTCACAAAGTGTTTTCAAAAAGGTTTGAAAAAGTTTTCACAAAGAGTGAGTGATAAAAGGGTTTTCACAAAAAAGGATTTTCAAGGTGCAAGATAGGTATGAAAAGGCCTAAGTGTACAAAGTGAACTATCAAGGGAGGTGGACTACTAAGAATCACTTAAAAACCAAGCCTTTTCAAGTAAAAATCACTAAGCCTTTTCACACTTTTCTCACAAAAACAATTTTCACAATACTAAGGTGTGTGATGTGCACGCCCCCCTAGTAGGCAAATGAAGCCTTCTAAACGAAACAAATAAACAATGTAAAGTCCTAGGCAAATATACTACCAAAGCTTTAAAGCATGCAAAGGAAAGCACTTAAAGCATATGATAGTCGGTTTCCTAGGTGAAGGTTTTCAAAACACCTTCAAACTACACGAAACTACCACCAAATTGAAAAGGTTTAAAAATGGCCAATTACAAACCAAAAATGAATGAAACCAAGGCCAAAAACACAAGAGGCCGAAATTTAACAAGAAAGAAATAAGTAGAAAAAAAAAGGAAGTCTCCAAGTCTTCAATTCTCCACCCCTTCACAATGAACACCCAATGTTAGTCTTGAAATGGTGTTTGCACTCTTTGAATTGGTGTGATCCTCCAAAGTTCCTTGAACTCCAATCGGACAACCCCTCCACTCAATCCACCAAGAAAGTGTGTAGTGTTTTAGAAGTTTTCCCCACCTAGATCAAGAAGAAAACACAACCCAAGAGTACAAGAGGCCAAGAAAGAAAAACTAAAAAGGCACAATTAAGAAAAGGCTAAACTCAAATGGAATTTATGAGACAAACTTAAGAGTAGAAGAAAGACTCAAAAACTGAAATTAAGGCACATTAATAAAAGGAAAGCACGCAAAAGAGTAATTCCTAGAATGGCACTAGAATAGAATTTAGCAAGTAGGCTTAAAAGAAAAATTATGCACTTAACATGTTTGATTTATTGTCTCATTCGGCCATTAAGTATTGTCCAATGGTCCAAGAATTAACTCCAAGTGCTATGGTATGAAAGTTGGTCCAAAACTCCACAAGTCTAGCAAAGGTTCCCTTTTTCTTGTTTTTGGTTTCTTTGTTCTTTTTGGGCTTGTCCAAGTCTTGGCTTTTTTTTTTGTTCAAATTCCAGCCACTTTTCTCTTTTTTCTTTTGAATTTTATATTATTCCTTTGCTTGGGTTTTACACTTGTTTTTGGTGGTTTTGTTAGCAGCTTTTTGGAGTATTCTTTTAGCAACTTACACTAGCTCAATGAGACAAAATTTGAGTGTTTTTCATAAGTTTTTAATAGCCCACGTCTAGCAGCAAAGGTAGGCATATTGAAATCAATTTCACACTCAAATTATCAAACATCATGTAGGCATACAAGTTCACCAAGGAATACACAAAAAATTGGCCGAAAATTTGAAGTATGTGTAAAGGAATTAATCACACATGATATTTTAAGTGATGTAGAACATGCTAGAACTAATTAGCATGCATGATTGACTCTCTAAAGCACATCAAGGACTCACGGCCATTTTATCAAACAAGTGGCATGCATGTCATTTTTTGTTCATTTCAAAGGCTAAGCATAAAAAACTTGGAATTTCTTTCAAGGTAGTTCAAAGAGACAAGCTTATGACAAAACCGGATGGATTAAAAAACTAAAAACATTAATGTATAACATGCAGCCCAAAATTTCTAGCAACTCAAAAATTTAAAGAAAAAAAGCAAGAACCTAAATAAGAAGGCCTAAAATGCCAAGATGATTCATAAAGAACATATGGTATGAATCAACACATGAGAAGAGATTTATGGATCATCAAAATATGGAAATTAAGATGATTCATTTAGGCACACTTAGGAGACATGTAAGGAAGACATGACATGACCGAATATTTTTAGAGATAAAGAGATTGTTACCCTTGAAGAACCAAGGCTCTGATACCACTTGATGGAATCCTTACTTGCATGAACTTGAGATGATGAGCAAGGAGGAGGACGCCTTCTCCAAGGATCAAGTTCTTCAAAGGTGGACCAAGGTTTTAGGGTGGATGATGATGGAATGGACGAAAATGAAGGTTGGGTAGAAGGTGTTTGAGGAAATGCTTGAGAATGGTACTCTAGGGTTGGCTCACTTCATAGGGTTGTTTCTCTCAAGGTGGAGATGGTAGGGTTTGGCCGAAAATAGCCAAGGGTGACTAAGGAAAGATATAAAGGCACTAAAGGCTCTCTTTATATTCAATATCCAAAGTATTTACAAGGTGTAGGGTGTTGGGTATTTATAGGAGGGGAGGCATCTAGGGTTGCATTTGGAGTAGGCAAATGCATTCCAAATGAAATGCAAATGAACCCTAGATGCAACTTGGTGGCCAAGGATGGAATCTTTGGGTTTAGATTGGCTATATCTAGGTGCATGATAAAACCATGCAACATTTGCCCTCCACTTGGGCCTAAGCCTTTCTAACACCAAAAATAGATCCAATGAACACCAAAAAAATGTGTCACCCTTCTAGTTAACACCCTAGCCCAAAATTAAAAACCCTAATCATCTAGAGCACCCCATAATACAAGGGTAAAAAGGGAAATACAAGGGAAAATAAATTCTAAGTCCTAAACACCTCAAAATACAAGGGTAAAATTGGAAATACAAGTAAAATAAATTCTACGATTAAAAAGAACTTAGGACCTAAGGTCCAAAAGTGGCCTCACTAACCCATTCCTCTTGCCTCCTTTAATATATCACCTTTTGGTCTTCTCGGCCTTAGTGTTATTCCATCACTGTGTGAGCTCTTCTAGTTCAAAAATATTTTTCCCCTCCTCAAGTCCTAGGCTAGACTCATGCCATAAGGCATCACATGCAATTATGCATCATACATCATACATGGTCTGCCCACCATTATGATCAACAATCATACACATGTTGCAAGACATCACATGCAATAATGCATCATACATGGTCTACCCACCATCATGATCAATAAACATACTCATGCCATAAAGCATCACATGCAATAATGCATCATACATCATAGATGGTCTACCACCATTGTGATCAATAAACATAACCATATGAACATATACACATGTCATATCATATTCAAACATTCATAAGTATCATCACAAAACATACATATGAATCACCCCTCACCATACATCATATATCATACATACATGATCTAAAACTTCAACTTTAAACATGCATAAGCATCAATTCATTCATAAACATATTCACGAACGGCGTAGCCTTAGCTCGCCCAGCCTAACCCCAACCTGAGAGTCCTAAGACTAATCTACGCCCAATGCGTTCAACTCACGCTTGGTGTCCTTGAAACAGAGAGTCCTAAGAGTATCCACGCCAGACGCAACCAAATCACGTCTAGCCCAACATCCAACCCGAGAACCCTAAGCTTTTTCACGCCTGGTGCGCTCAACCTGCGCCTAGCCTAATCCCAGTCAGAGAGTTCAGAAACTCTCATCCAAACCAACAAATCCAGCCACATGCAAACACAAAAACATAATGCATAAGCTCCATACAACACAAAAACAAACTCAAAATCTACATGCACCTGTTCGATGCATCAAATCCACCCAAAAACCCCATTTTTCCCAAAACCTCGAAAAATGAGCGAATTCTCCGATCCAGCCATGGATCCTCAACTTTCATGCATCAATTGAGTTTCTAAACTCACATGCAACTTAAATAACAAACATTCTAGCTTCCCTCACCTGAAGATTGGCTCAAAAAAGGCCAATAACTGAGAAGAAGTAGAATTCCCTTCTGAAGCTCAGCCCGGAACTTCAATCCTCCCAAAGCAAGCTTCGTAGTCTGAATTTCAAGAAAAGCCAGAAGGCGTTAGTGATCTAGAGGAGAAAAGGAATCATACAGAGAAATTTGGGAGAGAAAGGAGCTCACAGACCTAGAGTCCTTCTCTCTAAAACTTCTCTCTAAAAACTCATTCTCCTCAACTACCCCCAACCCCTATTTATAGACATTCTGAAGTGGCCAGAACGGCCTGTACCGAAACCAGAACGACCCGTTCTGCACTCCCTCAACACGTACAAAAATCACATGCAGAACGGCCCGTTCTCAAATCAGAACGGTCCATTCTAGAACTCATCCAGAACGGCCCGTTCTCCATCCAGAACGGCCCGTGCTCCAACCAGAACGACCCTTTCTCCCTCCAGAACGGCCTGTTCTCAACTACGATTTTCAGTTCAATTTAATAGCTTGGAACGGCCCGTTCCAGATTGGGAACGGCTCGATCCAGATTGGGAACGGCCCGTTCTGGGCTACTAAATCAGCCACATTTTTTTTCTACATTACAAGAAACACAGTTCCTCTCTAATCCCTCGTTAATTAGCGAGAAAATAGCTTAGATTTATTTCCTTCGTTAAATGCTTATTTAGCGAGAAACTTAGGCCCTCACAAATGCCTTGCAAATCCCTCTCCAAATTATGAGCCAAAATAAAAAAAAAATGGATTTTTCATCTAGCGAGGTAGTTTTCTTGTCGCAAATCCCTCGCTAATGAGTTATAAGTATAGCCTTGTAGACACCCAATTTCGTCCGAGGGCATACAAACAAGGAAATGGACCTCTGTTATGAAGGGAAGGAGCTCCCGAAGCATGCAAACAACAGGATAGGACATCAGAAAGCCTAAAGCCCAAATAAATTGGTTTTAGTGGCCCAGAACGGGCTGTTCCAAAATCAGAACGGGCCATTCCAAGCCACAAAAAGGCCTAAAAACCTAGCCCAGAACGGGCTGTTCCAAAATCGAAACGGGCCATTTCAAGCCACAAAAAAGACCTAAAAACCTAGTCTGGAACAACCCGTTCCAAAACCAGAATGGGCCGTTCCAAACCAGGCAAAAGGCCTAAAAGTCTTAGGCTGGAATGGGTCGTTCCTAAGCTAGAACGGGCCGTTCCAAACTATTAAAAAAGCCTAAAAACTTAGTTTGGAATGGGCCGTTCTAGCAAGGCACTTTTGTGTTAAATCTCAACTCCAGAACGAGCCGTTTTAATTTTAAAACGGCCTGTTCTAGGGTAAGAATTTTACATATAACGTTCGGATCCAGAACGGACCGTTCTGGATTTGGAACGGGCCATTCTGGCACCCTTTTGATGTCTATAAATAGATAGCTCAGGCACAGTTCTCAAGGGCTTCAAATTTTGTCCAGTCTCCTTATAGCTCGAAATTTCTCTCTTTTTCTCTATCTCTGTTGTATTTCTTAAGATTTTGTGAGGTATATTATAGTGTGAAAGGTTGCCACAAAGTACCTAAAATCTCCCAATTTTGAAGATTCAATAGAGCTCATTCAAGAAGTATGTCAGTTAATCTCTTTCTCTCTTTTTTTATTTCTTATCTATAATAAATATTGTTATAATAAAAACAATCATGTAGACATTTTAGGGTTAATTGTATAATTTAAATTTCAAGCATGTAAATAGTTATTAATAAAGAGGATCTAATATTTAATTTATTAATTCTTATCACGTTAACTTCATCATAGGGTACCGATTGAGGGCGCTGTAGGGGTGCTTAATACCTTCCCTACACGTAACCGACCCCCGAACCCAATTCTGGTTACCAAGGCCATTATTGGATTCTTTTTTAAAAAAATATTTTCTTTTTCCAATGTTTTGAGTAAAACATTGGTGGCGACTCCATGAACCTATTTTTAAAACCATTAATTAAGGATTAGTCTGGTGTCCGGGCATTCCTTAATTGATGAAATTTTCAAAATGATGTCTAAACAATAGGTCGCGTGATCGGAAATTTTCGGGTTGCGACAGATGACGACTCCACTGGGGACGTTTAAAGAGGGTTAGGCTCATTTAATTGATGAAGTTAATAAAATAAAAATAAAAATTTAAATATTTTCCCCCTTTACTTTGTTTGCTTTATTTGTTTGGCTTTAATATCTATTTGTCTATTTAAATTCTGCATCTTTTTGAATAAAAATTGTACATAAACCTTTGCACATAACAGTTCTCCCTTACACCCGGGGGCATGAGGGTATTAAACATAGGGAGTGGTTGACGTACGACTAGCCCATGTTTGGCCTTGGAGCTGCGAGCCTTGTCGGAAATCACACTCAAGGTGATAACCGGTTACTAGGGGTGGGTATACAGATTGGTTCGGCCCGTTTAAGGCCCGGTCCGTAAAACCCGTGTTTTATACGGGCCGGATAAGTCCGGTCCGTAAAATAAATGGACTTATTTTTTAAGTCAGTATCCGGCCCACCAAAATCCGCGGATAACAAAACGGTCCACGGGCCTAAATAATGGTTCAAGAAAATAAATTTTTAAAAAATAAAAATACATAAAATTAGAAGAAAAAAATATATTTTTTATTTATAAGCTAAATTTTATCATACTAAAATTTATCAATAGTTAAAATGGTTTAAAATACTAAACATTAAAATATTAAAATAAAAATAATTACAAATACTTAAATAATAGTACCAAACTTTCAATAATAAAAATATTAAAATGTCATAAAAGTAATTCAATTGACAAATACATACCAAATAAACATAATTTTAATGTCATCATAATTTAAAAAATTAAATACACAAATTAATATTAAAATCATAATATTTAAAAATATTAATTAGTAAAGTCCGCAGAATAGCCCGTGAGCCCGCGAATTAAATCTGTCAAGTCTGCAGACTTCACGGGCTGGGCTCAAAAATTAGACATAGTCATACGAATTTGAAAAAAATGGACCTGTTATCCGTGAAATCCACAGACTTACGGACCGGTCCGCGGTCCCGGGTCCGTCTACCCACCCCTACTGCGACAGACCTTAGAGTTTGCCAGGTGACGGCGACATAGATACTAGGTCCCTATAATGGGGGCACCTTGGGGGCCTTAAAGACCAGTGAGATTTATACAATGCACTTTTCTTGCAGGGACCACAGACCAAGGATTTAAACGTGACTGTTTGCGGGTGTACATTTGTTTGAGCATATGTGTGTTGCATTTGTTGTGTTCTCTTTTTGTTCATTTCAAATAGAGAGGAATTATAGACAAATAAAAAGATATCAATAAAAAAAACTAACACTCTTCTATATACCCTAGTTCTAAAGCATCATATAGGATAGTTTGTCTAATATATATATATATATATATATATATATATATATATAACAAAAATCATGCATCATAACCTTTAGTAAAAAAATGATAAAATTTAGGCAGAAAACAAATATCATGCATCTCGTAGGATAGTACATTAGCATACATTCATTAGAAATGGGAGGCACATATAATAGTATGCAAAGATGTTCTCTAAACAAGAATCAATGAGAATGATATTCGTTGAATTTCTCAAGTGTCTTTGCATTCTATTTTACGTTTCATATAGATAACAAGCCTTCCTTGTAAATAATAAACAAAAATAAAAAGGAAAATCTAATTTGTGTGTGTTAGCTGGATAATGGGAAATTACTATAATCAAATGCGAACTCAATACATCAAATTGGGGAACACTTATTAGCAATTGGGGGCATCATAAACCTAAATCGACGATTCAAACAGTGAGACTTTCCCATGACGAAATGACAATTGACGGGATAGGATGAATGATCAAGAATGGACGAATCCTTGCTTCTAGGAATTACAAGACAAAATCCAATTGAGGAATAAAAGACATTGCATAACAACAACCCGCTAGGATGAAAACCCGTAAAGGGCGTCCTAGGCAAAAATTAGGGTAAAGAAAAAGAATCAAAATGCCGATAGGATACGTCCTACTATGCAAAAGTTAGGGAAATATAAAAATGTCTATCTGAGTTGAAATCGAAAGGTGGCTCGAGTATTCCCTTCGAAAGCAAGAATTCATAAAGATTTCACTCCTAGTTCGAAACATCGATGTCCAAGCAAGTGGAACGTTTTTTTTAAATTGTCAAATCATCCATGACTCTCTAGAGGGCAACCTTCGTCTATCTCTCTGTGTATGAATCACAAACTCAAGGCATGCCCGGGCCTTCGAGCTTTGTTAAAGGGGCACGTGTAAATTGAAAGTAATGTTTTAAATGCCATAACAATCTTTCGTTTCTCTTCTCCCTCTAAATATTTACTCTAGGCCTCATCCATCAACCCTTAACAAAATGTATTTGCGACAAAGATGTTACTCAATAATAGAATAGAAAGGATAACAAAGGTACAATCAGAAATTCAAACATGACTAGGGTTTAATAAAAATAAAGACATCCCATACCTCATGAGCGCTACAAAAAATGAAGGTTTGGCAGGAAACCCACTAAGGGGGCTGCACAAAAGTTAAGGCAAGATCTACTAGGAAACCCACAAGTAAAAATGGTTAACCTAGGAAAAAGAAAAGATCAAAAGAAAAATTTCTGCTAGGGAACACATCTCAAGTGACCTAGGCAAAATTTAGGATGTTAAAGCAACAACCTGAGTTGAAAACCGAAAGGCGACTCAGAGGAATCATCCAATCAAAGTACGACCCCGAGTCATCACTCTACTTTCCAAAAAAGCTAAAACACAATGATAGCTTCTTTGTAGCAAATATGCTTTGTTTAATAGCCATAAACACTAAAACCTGCCTTGGCCAACCATTCTTCTTAAAACCCCTTTTGAAAAAAAATCCCTTCTAATAAACCTTTTGCGAAAAAATACAGACACCCCCTTTCTTCTTTTCTCTTGACCCTTATGGCATTAAAATGGTACCGAAAAGATACACGAAAAATGCACAGTGAATACTCGTGGAGGGAAGGCTAAGATGTCCCTTAACAGAGTTTAGAGACATTTGACTACACACTGATAATTGAGGAGCCACTAAAACCTTGAGTTCAAAAGAACATATCCCGGCAATAATCACAAACGACACGAATAAAAAGGAATCGTGAACTTTCGCGCACAGGTTAATCTACCGACATAAAAAAAAATTTAATTGCATGTTTAGGACTAAACACATGAGCATAAACTGCATCACATGCATATGAGTTAGGGGCATATGGAAGGGCGTTACACAAAAAAAAATATAAATAAAAGAATCATTCCTGTCTTGCATTTTCATTGCATCCATGCATCCATGCATGCTACTTGCTATGGGTCAGAAGAAGTCATCAGGACAAAGCACTCGTAAAATCTCAATAGCCAAGCATGAGTTGGAGCGGTGTCAAATGGAAACCCCAAGTGATTCTATGTGCCCACTATGCAAAGACATGTCAATAGTGGAATAGAATGAAATCGACCGAATAAGCAAATCCATAAGCATGAAGAGGCCATCGCGCCCTACTCCTCAACTAAATGAAGGATGATCCAAGAAAATGCCAAGATCAGGAATGACTTCCTAACCAAAGCCAGGAGTGGCTTCGAAAATAATACTCATTAATAAAGATTCAGCAAATAACATCATGGAATGGATCCCTCCACCAATGATGATAATAAAGAGCAAAAGCAACATGAGAAAAAGGCAAGCTTCGTAAATGTTGAAAAAAGCCGAAGCATTTAGAAAAATAGCAAAAAAGGCAAGCTTCAAACATGAAAAAGTCGAAGCTAAACAAAAATGAAATTAAAAAAAACTCTATCACAAGCAGACGCATAGAGAGGCATTACAATACTCACCTTGACAAGAACAACACCAAACTCTTAGCAACCATCCCATAATGAAGATGCTTGGAGAGGCATCACGATACTCACATGGCAGGGGCAACACTAGAATCTCTATCAACTATCTACTCCTTTGCCCGCCAGCACAAGGGCACCACCTACTAGCAATCCTCGTCTTCATCAGATGTCCTCCCCAAAGAAAAGGGGCAATCACATCATCATCACCAGCAGACGGCCTGAAGAGGCTATGAAAATACTACGGCCTGGAGAGGCTATCAAAATACTACGGCCTGGAGAGGCTATGAAAATACTATGGCATGGAGAGGCTATGAAAATACTACGGCCTGGAGAGGCTATGAAAATACTAGGGCCTGGAGAGGCTATGAAAATACTACGGTCTGGAGTGGCTATGAAAATAGTACGGCCTGGAGAGGCTATGAAAATATTACGGCCTAGAGAGGCTATGAAAATACTACAGCCTAGAGAGGCTACGAAAATACTATAACAACAAAGAGGGTTACCTACCTTTAGAATAGGCCAGCTGAAGCCCTAAATATCAGTCCAGCCTAGAGAGGCTGAGCTTAGAATATACTCTCTCTTTAACAAGCTACAAATAAAGGAACACACTATCATGAAGCAAGCAGAAGCAGTAGGATGCATCGACATCAAAGCCAGAAGCCTAGATGGTACAAGTTTACCATCCTTATCACTTGACAGAGCATATAAAACAACACTCAACCGCTCTTAGGGACAAGGATACAGGTAAACACCATCTACCTGAAGGAAATGGTGTGGGGGCATCTAAACTATTGAAGTAAAGGAGAAGATTCAGACACAACAAGCGACATGGGGCATTCACATATATCTTGAATCCTAGATGTTTCGGTTTACCATCCTTGACACCCAACAGAGCATACAACCCAACACTCAATTGCTCCAAGGGGCAAGGATATAGGAAACACCGTCTACCCGAAGGAAACAACGTGAAGGTATCTATTGTCAAAACAAGAGTGAAGATCTGAGTTTTCACCTCACTATCACAAGAGAAACAATGGAGCTTCTACTCGACGACCGAAGATCAGGTGTACAGTTTTTCAACCTTGTTACCCAATAGAGTACGCAACCAATGCTCAATTGCTCTAAAGGGTGTGGATACGAGCAAATACACCTATCCAAGGAAAACAACACAGAAGCACCAAAGAGATAAAGAGAAGACCCGAACGCAATGTCTACGTCTTTACTTGCCTTTGGAAAAGTAACACATTACTATTCCAAAGGACAAGTAAAGAGGGGCAGTTGTAGACACCCAATTTCGTCCGGGGGCATAAAAACAAGGAAATGGACCTCTGTTATGAAGGGAAGGAGCTCCCGAAGCATGCAAACAACAGGATAAGACATTAGAAGGCTTAAAGCCAAAATAAATTAGTTTTAGAGGCCCGGAACGGGCTGCTCCAAAATCAAAACGGGCCGTTCCAAGCCAAAAAAATGGCCTAAAAACCTAGCCTGGAATAGGTTGTTCCAAAATTGGAACGGGCCGTTCCAAGCCACAAAAAAGGCCTAAAAACCTAGTCTGGAATGGGCCGTTCCAAAACCAGAATGGGCCGTTCCAAACCAGGAAAAATGCCTAAAAATCTTAGGCTGGAACGGGCCGTTCCAAAGCCAGAACGGGCCGTTCCAAACTGTTAAAAAAGCCTAAAAACTTAGTTTGGAACGGGCCGTTCTAGCAAGCCACTTTTTTGTTAAATCTCAACTCAAGAACGGGCCGCTCTGATTTCAAAACGGGCCATTCCAGGGTAAGAATTTTACACATAACATTCGGATCCAGAACGGGCCGTTCTGGATTTGGAAAAGGCCATTCTAGCACCCTTTTGATGTCTATAAATAGATAGCTCGGGCACAGTTCTCAAGGGCTTCAAATTTCATCCAGTCTCCTTGTAGCTCGAAATTTCTCTCTTTTTCTCTCTCTCTGTTGTATTTCTTGAGATTTTGTGAGGCATATTATAGTGTGAAAGGTTGCCACAAAGCACCTAAAATCTCCCTATTTTGAAGATTCAATAGAGCTCATTCAAGAGGTATTTCAGTTAATCTCTTTCTCTCTTTTTTTATTTCTTATCTATAATAAATATTGTTATAATAAAAACAATCATGTAGACATTTTAGAATTAATTGTATAATTTAAATTTCAAGCATGTAAATAGTTATTAATAAAGGGGATCTAATATTTAATTTATTAATTCTTTTCACATTAACTTCATCATAGGGTACCGATTGAGGGCGCTGTAGGGGTGCTTAATACCTTTCCTACACGTAACCGACCCCCGAACCCAATTCTGGTTATCAAGGCCATTATTGGATTCTTTTTATAAAAAAAAAAACTTTTCTTTTTCCAATGTTTTGAGTAAAACATTGTTGGCAACTCCATGAACCTATTTTTAAAACCATTAATTAAGGATTAGTCTGGTGTCCGGGCATTCCTTAATTGATGAAATTTTCAAAAGGATGTCTAAACCATAGGTCACGAGATCGGAAATTTTTGGGTTGCGACAAGCCTTCACAAATTCCTCGCAAATCCTTCGCAAATTAGGGAGGGAAAAGTTGTTTCGCTATCCCTCGCAAATAAGAGATTACGTTGCTTGCAAAACCCTCACAAATGTCTCGCAAATTTAGAGAACAAGACCCTCGCAAATTGCTATTAAATCCCTTGCAAATTGTTTTATAGTGTGTTTGGATAGGTAATTTAAATAGAGTAATTCATTTATTTAAAGAATTTCAAATTCTTTGAGGTGAAATACGTTGCTTGGATGGAGAATTTATAAAGAATTTGAAATTCAAGTATTTGTAAAATTCCTTGAAATAGTAGAATTTCAAATTCTCAAAAAAAAAGTAAAAATTTGAAATTTCTCATATTTTTTTCTTTTTATTTCACTTATATATATTTTATCTTATCTCTTATCTCTTCATTTTTTTAATTATTGAATATTTAAAAATATTTTTAAAATTATTAAATATTATCTAATATTAATTTTTAAAATTATTAAATATTTAAAAATTAGCTAATATTTATTTTTATAAAATTTAATTTAAAAATATCAACATATAAATATATTTTTAAAACTAATTTTACCATGGTTGAATCAAATTATCATATCCAACATAATAATTTAACATTTAAGAAAATTGAATTGACTTATCCAAACAAAATATTTTAAGAATGATAAAGTTAAAATTAAAGTAATTCAAACACTAAGAATTTAAAATTCTTTGAATTTGTAAATTTTTCCATCCAAATACACATTAGGATTATTTTCCGTATCCTCTTATCTTGTCCAATATATATATATATATATATATATATATATATATATATATATAAGCAAAACTCAATAAAATTATTGATTAAAAGATAAAGTATACAAATTTTTAGACTTAATTTATTTAATAAGAAATTCAATATATAACGTAATTACATTCATTAAATAACTCTTAATTTTAAGAGTTACTTTTGAAGTAACTAAATTTTCACTCATATATATTTTTTAAAACCCACATATATATCATCATAAATGTTAAATATTTATATGTTTACAATATGAATTTGGTCCGTGTATGTTTTATTTTCTTAATTTTGATAATTTAAAATATTTTTGTTTATTTTGATTTAGATATGAATTTAGTCTATGTGAGTTCATGTTTTCTCAATTTTAGTTCTTATAAATTTTTAATTTATTTTTGTCCTTATAAATATGCATTTTTTCAAATTTTAGTTCTTTAAATATTATAATTTTTCTTTCACTTTAATTCATGTAACTTCGTACTAACAACTAAAAATTAGAAAGAAAAAAATATAAACTTATACTGACTAAATTTTGAAGAAAGGATAATCTTATAAGGATTAAAAATAATTTTAAAAAATTAGAAGGATTAACTGTAACACCCCATTTTTTCTTATTTCTATTTTATTTTATTTTTGAGGGTATTTTGGTAAATTTTATAAAGGTATAGAGGTGATTTAGTAGCTTGGAACGGGCTGTTCCAGAATTGGAACGGGCCATTCCAAACTACCAAAATGTATGTGATTTAGTAGCTGGGAACGGGCTGTTCCAGAATTGGAACGGGCCGTTCCAAACTACCAAATTGTATGTTAGTTCGTAGGCCAGAACGGGCCGTTCTCAAGTTGGAATGGGCCGTTCTGGACTTTTAAAAACTGCTTTATACTTTAAGTGGGAACGGGCTTGGAACGGGCTACGGTAGTTGTGAGTAATAAATGCAACCAGAACGGGCTGTTCTGGTTTGGGAACGGGCCGTTCTAGGTGTGATTTTTGCCCACGATTTTGGGGTCCAGAACGGGCGTTCCGAAATTGGAACGGGCCGTTCTGGCGAAGTCTAAGGCCTATAAATTGAGCTGTCTGCCACTCTGAAAAGGACACCTCTCATTTTCTGATTTCTTTTCTTCTACTCTCTCTTCTTTTCCCTCTACTTTTTGCTTCAGACCGAGGGGAACCCAGCGAGGGAGACCAACCAGATCTCGTATAAATTCAGCTTCTACGTATCCAGGTACGAGAGAAAAAGGGATTATTTATATGTGGAGTTACATGAGGGAATTGGGTAGAGGAAGAACCCTTAGGATTATGAGTAATTTTATAATTATTTCTGTTTGAAGAATTATTGGCATTATTTGATTCTGTATATATTTAGGACAACAAATATATGATTTGTTTGTAAAAATGATGCTCTAGGAGAGAGAACGAAATTATAGAAAAGTGCCTGTAGGTTAGGTTTTGGAAAAATTGGATTATTTCTGTTTGAGGAATTAATTATACCATTAGATTCTGTATATGTTGAGGATTATAAATATGCTAATAATTTGTAAGAATGATGATCTGGGAGAGAGAACGAAATTGTAGAAAAGTGTCTGTGAGCTAGGTTTTGGAACAATTAGGGGTTTTACTGTTTATGCTGAAATTATATTAAATTACTAATTCTATTGGTTCTTATATTAATTTATGAATATCATTGTTATATTATTTGATAAAAATTGATGATTTAAAATGTGAATTGCTTGATATGTATGAAACCCATTATTTTGGACTTATTTGATGTGTGTATGAAATTGAGTTATGAGATGAGATGCTGTATGGATGTGAATAGGATTATGATTGTAGTTCCTCACACTAATGACTAGGGATGGCACGGCCCCTGGGTAAGTGATGTTACAGGGAGGGCGTGACCCTGGCATGGTGTGGGATGAGTAAGACAGTTAACACGTATCACTTATGTCAAATATGGCAGCCCTGACATAGGGTTAATTGTAAGAAATTGTGTGAATTGTAATGTGATTGTGGTTCCTCACATCAATGACCAGGGATGGCACGGCCCCTGGGTAAGTGATGCTACAGGGAGGGCGTGACCCTAGCATGGTGTGGGATGAGTGAGACAATTAACCCGTATCACTTATGTCAGTTGTGGCGTGACCTTGGCATAGTGTTAATTGTAAGATTGTGTGAATTTTGAAGTGAAAATGATGCATGATTGATAGAGTTATGATATATATAGAAATGCTTGTAAATATTTCATTGTAATGAGATTACATTGTTGTGTATGTGCTTTACATATGGATGTTTTCTTTTCTCACCGTACAAATTGTGGATGTTTTAGGTGAGGAAGATTCTGCTTCGAGTGGCATCTAGTATGCCAACAGTTGAATTGTGGGGATGCTCAGATATTGTGACATCGGGACAGAGGATTTTTTTAGAACATATGTTTTTATTTGGATTTGGAATTGTAAATGTTATTTTTGAAAACAATTTATAAACTCTTGCGTTTCATTTTTATTATTGTGGTTATTGAAGGATAATTTTGAAGATTCTCATGTGAACCCTTTTACCGAAATTGAAAAATTTATTTGTAAGTTTTCATTATTACAATATATGTGTTGGGGTAGTAAGGGTGTCACATCAACATTAAAAAACTGTAAATTAATATTTAGCTTATATTTCTTATATAATATTTGAAAAATTAAAGTAAGCATAAATTATATATATATATATATATTAGTCAATTTTATCAAAATATTTGTTAATTATCATATTATATATAAAGAAAGTTTTTTTTCTCTAAACACATATCACGATTTTTTCAAAAAAAAATTTCTTAACATGTTTTTTTTTTTTACTTCATCTTTTTAATAAATTGAATTTAATTTACCTTCTCTCCATAACACACACTCTCTCTCTATATATATATAGAGAGAGAGAGTTATGGAAATAAGGTAAATTAAATTAAATTTTATATATATATATATATATATATATATATATACGTGTGTGTTTTCTTTTCAATAAACATAACTCTATTTTCTTCTCTCTCGCCATATCAGTATGCTATAATACTTTTTGTTTTTATAAGTTTTTTCTTCCAAATATTATTTTATTTTTATACAATTGTAATTTTAGTATGTTTATTTCATATATAAATAAATCTTAAATAAAAATTCTATTATAATGTTGTGAAAAGAAATACTACTTTTTAAAGTATTTATTTACTACTAATGTATTTTTTATAATTAATAAATATTGCATGATTGTGTAAAGAAAAAAAATACACCTACTTTTTATCCAAAAAATATATATAAAATACATATAATATTAAGTAATATTCGATTTTAGTAATTTGAATTGTAAAAATTTTAATCAACTTAATTTAATTTTTTTATTTTAAAGTATTCAAAATAAAAGCAATATTAATATTATAAGAGGTAAAAGTAATAAATATATGAGATTTAAAACAAAACTAATTACATAGAGTAAATATTTCACTTCATTTTTAAATTATTTTAATTTTTTTTCAAATACAAATATTTTATTATTTTTAAAACTAAAACAACAACTTAATTATTACTATGTATAATTTTTTTCTTATATTTATCTTTTTTTAATATTATTTTGGAATTAAAAATAATATCATATTAGAATTGAAATAGTATATCTTTTTTATATTTCTTTACCAAAAAAAATATCTTTTTATATATTTTTATCAGTATTATTTCTATTTAATTTATTATTATTTTTATTTATAGTTTAAATTAAATTTATTTATAAAGATAACAATTATTTAAATTTATCAAATAAAAAGTTTAAAATACTTATATTTAATAATATAATATGTTTAAAAAATTATATTGACTAATATTTCTTATACTTATATAAAATAAATAAAAAAAGAATCTCCTAAATTTTAAGAGTGAAATTCATTTCTTCAAACTTCAGAAGCCAAACTCACGAAGAGGTGAAAGGTGCTGTGAGCATCAGTGTGGATTCAGGAGCACGTTTGGAACGTTTCTTTGCGGTTCTTTGTAACACCCCGAATTTTCTACTAATTTTATATTTATGAAAATTATTATTTTAGTTAATTAAAAGGGGCTTTATAGAATATTTTAAAGGTTTGTAATAATTTAAATTATTTATAAAAAATTAATTCTGATTTTTTTAGGCCCAGAACGGCCTATTCCGAAAAGCGGAACGGGTTGTTCCCAGAAAGTGGAACGGGCGTTCCAAAAAGCGGAACGGCCTGTTCCTAAAAGCAGAACGGACGTTCCAAAAAGTGGAACGGGCCGTTCCAGATAAACAAAATGGCCTAAAATCCAAAGTTGAAAACGGACCGTTCTCTTTATGGTCAACCTATGTAAAAGTGAACTCCAGAACGGGCCGTTCTAATTTTAGAACGGGCCGTTCTGCTTTTTGGAAACGGGCCGTTCTGATTTCAGAACGGGCCGTTCCAATTGAGAATTTTACGCATATTTGAACGTTCCGGAACGGGACGTTCCGAAATCAGTACGGGCCGTTCCGGGTACGCCAGAATGCCTATAAATAGGAGGCAGGGGGTGAAGAAAAAATTATAACTGAGGGAGAAGGTGAAAATTTTAGAGAGAGAGAGAGAGAGAGAGAAAGAAAGGGAAAGAAAGAGGGAATCTAGAGGAGGAGGTTCTGCTCAAGTTTTAGTTCCTGCTTATTCAGGTAAGGGGGAGGAGAACCTTATCTCTTTAAAATTTTATCTACTACTAATTTTATTTATTTATGTTATTTTTTATGTATATTTATTTAGTGGGGTGTCCCTAACCTCATTTATTTGCTTAACCTATGATTATTTTTGTCCATATTAATTATTAAGTTGTTCATATTTTATATTGTTTAATTATTTTATAATTATTGTCATTTTTATTTATATCATCGGTACTTTTAATATATTCTTTTTACGTAAATATATTTATTGTAAATATATTTATAATCAATTATGATATAATTGTGATATCTTGGACTCATTTTGTTATTTCTTCACATATTTATGAAGATAAATATTGTTCTATGGCAATAGAAGATAAAGTTTGAATTATTTGTAGCTGGAGGTTTGACCTTGGGGATTTAAATGAGTAAAGAAATGAAGGTGAAATATCCTATTGTTGGTTAAGGTGAAATATCCTTTTATTGGTTGATATTATGATGATGCTCATTTATCCTGACTAGTCACTACAAATATAATTCAAATTTTATTGTATCATGAAAATCTAATATATGATTTGTATATATATATTATATCTATATATATATATATGTTTAATATTGATTATAAATAATTCTTTATATTCTTTTGAATTATTGTATTTATTGGATATTGTTCTTACTCCTCTCTTTTCTTTGTTTTAAAATTAAATATATTATAAAATAGATGGATCTACTTGGGATTCCAGAGCATTTTGCAGTGATTATAGTTGTTGTCTTTCTTGGAAGAAATTGGAATGTGGAAGCTATTTGATGAATCTATTATAATTGTTATTGTAAATTTATTTCTATTATCAATGTAAAGTTTGTAATAGAAGTGAAAGAAAGAAATATTGTGTAAAATAATACATTATTATAAATACTTATGTTATGTATTAAATTCACAAAATATTCTGTTTCTTTATCTTTATCCATAAAAAAAATATTGTTAACGATATATTTGCGAAAATATTATATAAGAAATATATAATTATTATTATATAAATTAGGTGTTAGAATCGGGCGTTACATTAAGTGGTATCAGAGCAGGTCGATTCAATCGGCCGTGAGTTATGAGTTTACTATGCTTGTTTGGTAGACGAAGTCTATAATTTTTAGCGATTGAATCTAATGAGATTTTGAATGTTTTGATGAAAGGCTAAAGTGTGCATCTCTGTTATTTTTATTTTTATTTTATTTATTTTTGCATGATTTAGAAGTTATAAATTATTCCTAACTAGGACTTTGCCACCTTTACTGGAATGAATTTATAATTTTCTTTATTACTTTTAAATTTATTTTAATATGATTTTTGAGTTTTGATGCTTACATGTTAATTATTATTATTAAGTTACATGAGGATTCTATTTCAACTTTTAAATCATTTGTGTTAAATATGTGAGTTGTTTTGGTTTAGAATTGTAGGAAGAAGCTTAAATAATGGTTCTGAAATATTTTAAAGTATTTTTGTGGCCTTAGAATTTGGTGCGCTCTTTTAGTGATTAGTGCAGGGAATGTTTTAGCTGCAATTTTACTGTGCTAGTACAAGTATTATATTGTCAGAATTGGATTTTATGATCTTCATAAGAGTTGTAGTCTTGAAATGTTATTTTTTTAAGGACACCAAAATCAGGTTCAATGGAGATCTAGAACTTCCGATATGATTATTTTATTGAATAAAGGTCTAGTTGTTAGCGCTGATTATATGTATTACAATTTTTGGAATTTTTAGCTAAGTATATGATCATTTTAGAATTTTAAGTCTTTCTAAGAGTGATAGCTTATCTTGATAGCTTTCTTTTGGTAATAGGTTTGAGATCATTTGGTGATAGCCTGTATAATTTTCTATGTATCATTTTCTTTGATAGTTGTTAAAAGGATATATATGTTATCATGATATTTGTGAGTTATTAAGAAATCGATTTTATTCTGATATTCTGAGATGTTGTCTTGTGGATCAAAAGTTTCTTTAAGGTTGTATGATGTTATGTGGTAAAGGCTATTCATGTACAGGTTATACGTAGTAAACGGTATTTGATTCATACATGCTTAAGGATGGTATATATGAAGGTTTAAAGTAGGAATTCTAACTGATATGCATGTATGTTGATATGTGGATAGATGACCTTAGGGATCCATTAATGAATATTTGTGTGTTTAGTGAGATTGACCTTAGGATGTGATATCATCATATTGGAGTTGAGGGTGAAAATATATTCAAGACAACTTTATGCTAAGTTATTTAAGTATGAATTTTTACTGTATGAAGTGAATTTTCTAGGTCCTATGATTTCTAATGGAGATATAATGTAGATCTATCTGTGGTATACAATGATGCTTTGAAGACAGGTTTGGGTGGATTATTCCCATGACCTTGAATTAGAGGTTGTGATAGTTACGCTTGAGATTTTGGAGACATTACTGATATGATTCTAAGTTTGAGATATTTAGTGATCATAAGGATCTTATATATCTGTTTGATCCAAATGAGTTGAATATGAGACAGAAAAAATAGTTGGAAACTGTTAAGGATTAAAATTTTAATCTTAATTGTTATCTGGGTAAATCTAAAGTAGTGGTCGAAGCTTTGAGTATGAAATATCTATATTTATCTTTCTTTATGGCTAAAGAGATGTATCTTTTGGCTCAAATTAAGAATTTAAGTTTGACTTGTGTAATTACTCCTAGTAGTGGGAAACTAGGTATGACTCGAGTAACAAGGAGATTGTTGAAGGGTATTGAATAAGCATAATTAGTCGATTCATTTTGGTGGCAAGGCATGAAGCTATAAGACAAGGTAGTAGATATAAGGTTGCCTTGGGTATAGATAGGGTGGTAAGACTTAGAGATTGATTATACATACCTAGTAAACTTACGCTTAAGTACTTGATCCTTGGAAAGGGTCATAAAAATTAAAGTAATATGGTGACAAATGTCTTCAGTAGGATGATCATTCATCTATCATTTTTGATAATGTAAGGATTGAATTTGATTGAGGAGATTAGAAACTTAAGTGTGATGTGTGAGCTCACCCTTAGGAGCATTGAATTGAGTATGTTGAAAGGACTAATAGATTAATATATAGAGGACCCAGGAGTTAAATTCTTTCTTAGTGAACCAAGTGGAAAAGATTGGTAGAGGTATAGATAGCCCTTTACGCTTGGAAGTTGATGGTGTTTTGAGATTCAAAGATAAAATATGTGTGCCTAGTAATCTCGAATTAAGGAAGATGATCTTAGAGGAAGGGCATAAAAGTACTTTTAGTATTCATTTAGGAGATATTAAAATGTATCAGAGTGGCGCAACGGAAGCATGGTCTAAGGAGAAAAGAAAAGTAGAGGAATTTGTATACTAGTATATAATATGCCAAAAGTTTAAGGTGGAACACTAGAGTCTTTTAATATTTTTACTGTCTATAGATGTCCTAATTTGGAAATAAGATTTTGTATCTATGAACTTAGTTGTAGTTATATCTGATATGCTTAAGAAATTTGATCCTATTTGGATTATAATGGATAGGTTCATTAAGTTTGCTCACCTTGTACTTATTAATATTAGATATTCCTTGGAGAGATTGATAGAGTTGTACATCAATAAGGTAGTGAGTACTACAAGGGAATTAGAAAGCAAGATGCAAGAAACTTATCTATTTCTGTTTTCAGGTAAATTTCGGGGACGAAATTTCTAAAAGGAGGGGAGAACTGTAACACCCCGAATTTTCTACTAATAGGCTACTAATTATTATTTATTTTTATATTTATGAAGATTATTATTTTAGTTAATTAAAAGGGGCTTTATAGAATATTTTAAAGGTTTGTAATAATTTAAATTATTTATAAAAAATTAATTCTGATTTTTTTAGGCCCAGAACGGCCTGTTCCGAAAAGCGGAACGGGCTGTTCCCAGAAAGTGGAACGGGCGTTCCAAAAAGCGGAACGGCCTGTTCCTAAAAGCAGAACGGGCGTTCCAAAAAGCGGAACGGGCCGTTCCAGATAAACAAAATGGCCTAAAATCCAAAGTTGAAAACGGACCGTTCTCTTTATGGTCAACCTCTGTAAAAGTGAACTCTAGAACGGGCCGTTCTAATTTTAGAACGGGTCGTTCTGCTTTTTGGAAACGGGCCGTTCTGATTTCAGAACGGGCCGTTCCAGTTGAGAATTTTACGCATATTTGAACGTTCCGGAACGGGACGTTCCGAAATCAGTACGGGGCGTTCCGGGTACGCCAGAATGCCTATAAATAGGAGGCAGGGGGTGAAGAAAAAATTATAACTGAGGGAGAAGGTGAAAATTTTAGAGAGAGAGAGAGAGAGAAAGAAAGAGAGGGAAAGAAAGAGGGAATCTAGAGGAGGAGGTTCTGCTCAAGTTTTAGTTCCTGCTTATTCAGGTAAGGGGGAGGAGAACCTTATCTCTTTAAAATTTTATCTACTACTAATTTTATTTATTTATGTTATTTTTTATGTATATTTATTTAGTGGGGTGTCCCTAACCTCATTTATTTGCTTAACCTATGATTATTTTTGTCCATATTAATTATTAAGTTGTTCATATTTTATATTGTTTAATTATTTTATAATTATTGTCATTTTTATTTATATCATCTAATATATTCTTTTTACGTAAATATATTTATTGTAAATATATTTATAATCAACTATGATATAGTTGTGATATCTTGGACTCATTTTGTTATTTCTTCACATATTTATGAAGATAAATATTGTTCTATGGTCATAGAAGATAAAGTTTGAATTATTTGTAGTTGGAGGTTTGACCTTGGGGATTTAAAGGAATAAAGAAATGAAGGTGAAATATCCTATTGTTGGTTAAGGTGAAATATTCTTTTATTGGTTGATATTATGATGATGCTCATTTATCCTGACTAGTCACTACAAGTATAATTCAAATTTTATTGTATCATGAAAATCTAATATATGATTTGTATATATATATATTATATCTATATATATATATATATATATATATATATATGTTTAATATTGATTATAAATAATTCTTTATATTCTTTTGAATTATTGTATTTATTGGATATTGTTCTTACTCCTCTCTTTTCTTTGTTTTTAAAATTAAATATATTATAAAATAGATGGATCTACTTGGGATTCCAGAGTATTTTGCAGTGATTATAGTTGTTGTCTTTCTTGGAAGAAATTGGAATGTGGAAGCTATTTGATGAATCTATTATAATTGTTATTGTAAATTTATTTCTATTATCAATGTAAAGTTTGTAATAGAAGTGAAAGAAAGAAATATTGTGTAAAATAATACATTATTATAAATACTTATGTTATGTATTAAATTCACAAAATATTCAGTTTCTTTATCTTTATCCATAAAAAAAATATTGTTAACGATATATTTGCGAAAATATTATATAAGAAATATATAATTATTATTATATAAATTGGGTGTTAGAATCGGGCGTTACATTCTTCACCTTGAACGGCGTCGTCCCATAAAGCAAAATCAGTGCATTTTCGAGTGGCGAGGTTTGTCTCTCTGGGATTTTGTTTCTCTCTCTTTTTCGCTTTTGTTTTCTCTTTGTGTGCTGTTTGGGGAAAATGAGTGGGAATCATAGAGACCACAGAAGAGAAGAGCATAGAAAGAAAGAAAAAACATAGAGGCCAAGTAAGGGAGTGTGTTTTATTTTCAATTTTAACCAAAATAATTATTGATTATGGAAATTTATTAATTAAATTTAAAATGGATTAAAGAAAGGAAGAAGATGAGGAAGGTGAAAAGAGGGGCGTTTAATGAGAGAGTAGTAATTGATAAGGGCTTAAGCTTTTCTCATGGCACGCTTAGAAGGTGAATGGAGCAAATTCTTCTGATGCTCTTTTAACTTGCAATAATTGAGTTGCTAAATCATGATAATCATGCAGTGACCTTTCATTCTCTCTTGTAGGCTTCTATCTAGAATTTCTTACTACTTTTCTAGTGGTCCATTTCTAAGGTTTTGGATCAAGAAAGGATATGATCCACGCAAAGACCCTGATTCTCGCATGTAAGACTTATTCCTAATTTCTAAATGATATCTTGGATTCTGGTTATACATTTGCACTCAGAAAAGTATTTGATTCCTGTGATAAATATATTTCTGATGTATTGTTTGGTTTGTATATATCATTAAACTACCAACATTCCTGGGTGTCATGTTATTCTTTTTTACCTATCAATTAGGTAACAATAAAGAGCTAGATTTAGGATGGGAATCATGATGACTCTGTAAGCCTGTATTGTCTGCTGAAATTTCAGATTGGTTTATAGGATGGGGAATCAATTTATGGAACATTAATTTTGATAATAATATAGCTGGCATAAATGAGTTTGTCCGGACCTTGGCTGGAAAGAAAGGACTGATTATTCTCCCTGGTGGCATAAATTAGCATGTGATATCATTGCCTAATTTGATGGATTGCGTGCAAAATTGCATTTAACTTTGAAAATAAAATCCGGGTGCTCCCAATTTGCATTCTATAGGTTAATTAGCCAATCATAATAATTAAACAATCCTTTTTGAATGGGTATTTTCTCAAACATACAAGAGTGAGGAGGTTTTGTTAAAATGAAAAAAAAAATGGGCATGACTTAAACTATGATTAAGTCTTCTTCGGTATTTCTTCTTAAGATTTGAGTTTATCTATATGTTTTATTTTCGCAATTTTTAATTAAATTTCAACAATTTATGGATTGTTAGACTAAACTAAAAAATTACCACTTTTGTGTTTGATTGATATTACCAATTTTAATGAGAATTCTTTATATACAAAATATTGCTATATGGGGTGTCTTTTTTTGTCATCTTTATGTGCACTATATTGCATCTTCTATCAGTTTTTACTTAGAAGAAATTCAAATCCTTTTTTCTATGTCAAGTAAAATTCCATTCTGATTAGTTCCATAATTTTACTGTTTTAACTTTTAAGATGCATTTGATAAATTGTGTAGTTTAAGTTTAACCAAGTAAACTTCATCCGCGTTGATCTGTGACAAACTCATGAAAATAAATCACAATTTAATATTTAATTGATATGATGGAAATATTTGATGAAGAATGATGACAAGATAATATAAATGATAATTGTTATTAATTGGGCTAGAGATTATAATAAATTGCTGCATTATTTTGTTTATGGGATAATTGGAGTTAAGGTAGTAATAGAAATGTGAGTATAATAATTAGATATTTTTAATTTATATTTTTCTCATATATTCAACAAATTCCCTCATGGTAACAGTGTTTCTCTTTTTAGTCCTTAATATAAGAAATTTTATGTAATTTGAAAAAGGAAAAAATGAGTAAATGCATGTGTAGCAGTAACAACAAAAATAAAGGTAACATATGAGATATTGAAGAGAGTGGGAGGAAAACTATAGTTCATATTTATTCTCGGTCAATAATTATTGAATTTTGTCAATAATTAATGAGAGATGTTTGCTTTATTCCTATTTTAATATAATTATTTTACTTAGATAATCCATGATAAAAGTTACTTGTAAGTAATGATAATATTTGGAATGTGTTATTAATGATGTCTTTAAAAATTGTCTTTGCCCATGAAATTCTTTCTAAAGTGCTGTTTTTATTTTTTTAATTCCTTAACAAGTTGTGAAAGTTGAAGGTTTTAAAATTAATGGGTTTCTTGGTATATCTCACTCCCCCTATTCTTTATTAGCAAACAACGGAGAATGTGGATATATATCCAAGATGATCTCCTTCTATCTCCTATCTCCTCTCCTCTTGGATTTTTAGAGCGTAAAAGAAAAGTGGGAGCTTGAATAGAAAATTGATAGTCTCTTTCTTTAAATTTAAACCTAGCTCATTCTCCTTGTAACCCATCCTCAATTACTTATTCATAACTCTAGTTACCTATTCCTTCCCTCACTTAAAAGTAATCACAATAATAAGTAATAATAACAATAAAATATTATATTAAAATATTATTATCATATAATTTACTAAAAAAAATATATAAAATATAATTTCAACCATAAAATGCTATCTAACATCAACCCTTTAAATTTTATAATAAATATATATTATTAATCTAATTGTGAAAATGAAGGGTGTTACATCACTCGCTTGTGTGCATGGGTGAAATTTGCACGACATAGTTGTCTCAACGTGTCACTGGTGTATTTTCTCTTAGTGTAAAGTGTTGTGATAGTTTGACCAGACATGAAATCCTAGGCTACTCAGCCTTCGAGCAACGATAAAGTGATTTTACTAACGCTACATGCATGTAGTTTTAGGAGAGTTTTGTCTATTGTATGAGCATAACATATTTATTGTTTGTGAATGACAAAGTTGTTTGATATTGAGATGTGTGAAATAAACCTTATTGTATCTTGTGATTATAGTATGTGATTTAGTATGTGTTGGCTATTGAGAATTATAAATGCAATTAATTATGATAATTGTTATTTTGGAATTATGAAGTGAAAACGATGCATGATTGATAGAGTTATGATATATAGAAATGCTTGTAAATATTTCCTTATGTAATGAAATTACATTATTTTGTGTTTTTATGTACTTTACATATAAATGTTTTCTTTTCTCACCGTACAAATTGTGGATGTTTTAGGTGAGGAAGATCTGGCTACGAGTGGTATCTAGAATGCCAATGGTTGAATTGTCGGGATGCTCTGGTATTGTGACATCGGGGCAAAGGATTTTTAGAACATAGGTTTTTATATGGATTTGGAATTATAAATGTTATTTTTGAAAACAATTTGAAAACTCTTGCATTTCATTTTTATTATTGTGGTTATTGAAGGATAATTTTGAAGATTCTCATGTGAACCCTTTTACCGAAATTGAAAAATTTATTTATAAGTTTTTATTATTACAATATATATGTTGGGGTAGTAAGGGTGTCATATTTAGTGGTATCAGAGCAGGTCGATCCAATCGGCCATGAGTTATGAGTCTACTATGCTTGTTTGCTAGATAATTGATGGAATGATTTGATTGTGGAATTTGTTGATATGTTAGTGTTATGATTGATTAAGTTTGTTGTTTACTTATAGTATAATTGTTAACTTTTCTAGAGATCAGAAAAGTAATGACAGGAGGTAGGAACGATCGTGCAATCGTTGATGCTCTACAAGCGATGGCTCAGGCTCTTAGTAATTTGAACCAATGACCAGAGATAGATTGGTTGGAGATATTCTAGCGAAATAATCCGCCAAGCTTCCGTGGGGGTTATAATCCTGATGGAGCTGCTGACTGGATTTTTGAAGTGGAAAAGATATTCCAAGCTATGGGATGTACTTTGATACAGAAGTAGACTTTGGCTGCCTTCATGCTTTCTGGAGAGGCTGGCATCTGGTGGCAAGGTGCTCTGCAAAGAATGATAGTTACAGGTACCCAAGTGAACTGGGAGAATTTCAAGCAGCTATTCTTGAAGAAATACTTTCCCCGAGATGTAAGACATAAGAAACAGGTGGAATTCCTTGAATTGAAGCAAGGAGAAGATTCTGTGGCTGATTATGTGACTAAGTTTGAAGACTTGGTTATATTATGCCCTATGTATAATGGTGTGGGCAATGAGGAGGAAAAATGTGTAAAGTTTGTGAGTGGTCTTCGACCTGAGATTAAACAAGTTTTCAATTATCAAGGGATCACTCACTATCACGAATTGGTAAACAAGTGTCGAGTATATGATGAGGATAACCGTGCTAGGGTAACTCATTATAAGAGTGGAGGACCCATGAGGAATAATAAGTTTGGGTCATCTAGTAAAGGTAAACCTTACACCAAGTCTTCCGGGAATTCGAGTTCTAAAGTGAATAATCAAGATTCTGTGCAACAAAGGAGCCAAGCTCCAACGGCTAGCCAAACTTCAAAAGGGGGAAGTGTGGGTTCTGTTCCACACAACAACTTCTTCAAATGTGGGCAACCAGGTCATAGGGCAGTTGAGTGTCGGACGCAAAGAGTTATAACATGCTTTAAATGTCAAGCGAAGGGACACAAAGCTAGTGAATGCCCCCAAAATAGGAAAGAAACAACAGATGTTGGAGGGAGCGCTAGCAAACCTAGAGCAACAGGAAGGGTGTTTGCCTTGAGTGGTGCTGAAGCTACCCAATCCAAAGACTTAATCCAGGGTATGTATTTCATCAATGGAACTCCTCTAATTGTTTTGTATGATTCTGGTGCGACTCACTCTTTCATATTAGATGCGTGTGTGTCCAAATTAAAATTATCTATTTCTTCCTTATCTTTTGAATTAATAGTAGAGACACCAACTAGTGGTTCAATGTCTACTTCTGATGTCTGTTTAAAGTGTCCTTTAATTATTGATGGTAGAGATTTCATGGTTGACTTAATTTGTTTGCCTCTAAGTCAGCTAGATGTTATTCTGATGGACTGGTTATCTTCCAATCATGTCCTTTTGAATTGTGCTGATAAATCTATTGTTTTTGGTGAGACTGTTGAAAAAGTGAGTAAGGATTATTTGACTGCCAACCAAGTTAAGGTATCTTTGCAAGAGGATGCCCAATTGTACATGTTGTTAGCTTCTTTGAATTCTGAGAGTAATATTTTGGTGAATGAACTGCCTGTTGTGTGTGACTTTTCGAATGTCTTCTCTGATGATATGTCTAGCTTACCGCCTACAAGAGAAGTAGAGTTTTCCATTGACTCAGTACCAGGAACCGGACCTATTTCTTTTGCACCTTATAGGATGTCACCCGTAGAGTTAGTGGAGCTTAAGAAACAAATAGAAGACTTGTTGGAGAAAGGGTTTGTGAGGCCTAGTGTATCACCTTGGGGAGCACCCGTACTATTAGTTAAGAAGAAGGATGGTAGCATGAGATTGTGTGTAGATTATCGCTAGTTGAATAAGGTGACCATTAAGAATAAATATCCATTGCCTAGGATAGATGATCTTATGGACCAGTTGGTGGGTGCTTGTGTATTTAGTAAAATTGATCTTAGATCGGGGTACCATCAGATTAGAGTTAAGAGTGAGGATGTACCTAAGACAACATTTAGGACTCGTTATGGACACTATGAGTATCTACTAATGCCTTTTGGTGTGACAAATGCTCCTGCAATTTTTATGGATTACATGAACTGAATTTTTCATCCGTATTTGGATAAATTTGTAGTTGTCTTCATAGATGACATACTAGTTTATTCCAATACTAAAGAGGAGCATAAGGAACACTTAAAGGTAGTACTTCAAACTCTCAGGGAGAGACAACTTTATGCCAAGTTGTCTAAGTGTGACTTTTGGCTAGAGGAGGTGAGTTTCTTAGGACATGTGATTTCAAGTGGGGGTATAGCAGTAGATCCATCTAAAGTTGAGGTGGTGCTTAAATGGGAGATACCTAAGTCAGTTAGTGAGATTAGGAGCTTCCTTGGATTGGCTGGATACTATAGAAGATTCATAGAGGGATTCTCTAAGTTAGCATTACTGATAGACTATGGCCAAGGCCAAGGAATCCAAGAGGTGATATACTGAAAGAATCAAGAGGAATGGGATGATCTTAAAGACCTTTTTCATATATTTTGTAAATAGTCTCTTGTATAGGTTATTTTGCCTTTGTATTTGTGAGGCATTTTACTTGCTTTTTCCTAGTGTTTGTATATTGTTTTTGAGGTAGGTTACTTGGAGAGTTTAACTCCATTTAACCTCCCTAGTTGATACATTCATTTTGTATTTTTTCAGTAGGGAAAAGGGGGTGACATTTAGCAATGCTTGAGGGTGTAACAAGTAATTGGGCCAGAACTGGGTCTATGCAAAATTTTGCATATTGGACTCATTTTGCTCCTAATTTTTCATAGATTTGATTTAGCTAGGTCTCATCATCATATGATGAACCTAACTAAACCAAATCAAACATTTTTGAATTAATTCAAGGAGCAAACATGAACCAAGGCCGCCTAGCTCTTTTCCTTGTTCTTGGCCGAAATTAGCTTGTTACTCTTCAAGGTCTGAAGCTTGCCTTGCAAGCTTCTAAACCTTGGAAGGTTAAGACAACCTTACCATGGTTCTTAAGTGAACCATGGTCAAGGTTAGCTTCTCCTACAAGCTAGCTAAACCGTGGGAGTTAAAGCTTACCTTACCATGGTTCCTAATGAACCATGGTTAAGGTTAGCTTCTCCTAGAAGCTACCTCTCCCTATTATTTGTAATTACCTCATTTGTAGACACTTTTGACATAAATGAGAATCAATCTTTAGATTTTTCTCTCAACTCAAGAGTCCAAAACCGTGAGGAATTTCTACTCTAAGAAATCCTCCAAAGTTCTTCAAACCTAAGCCTAGGTTCTTCAAGCTTCTCCATCCAAGAGAAGTAACCGAACCACTAGCAAGATTTCTTCTCCATTGAAGTTGCTTCATGGAGCTTCAAAGAGTCCTTGAAGGTTTATCTCAAGAGCATATTCGGTCCTAAGCATGGAGCAAGTGAAGGAAACATCAATCTCCTCACTTAGTTCCATCATTTTTGGTATCTAGAGCCTAGTGCTCTTGAGGTTTTTGTTTCTAACTTTTCCTACTTGAATCCGTGTTGTCTAATCTTCCTTTTCTATGTCTTAATGTGTGTTTGCTGATGGATCCTAATTGTCACATGAGAAATAATTGATTCATATTGTTGCTTGTTCCTAATTCTTGAATCAATTTGTTTTGGTGCGCCTAGGTTCCTATACTTGTGCGTTTTATTTTTGCTTGAGTCTTCTCTATTCCTATAACATGAGTCCGTGATTGGACATTGATATTGTTTAGTGTATGTTTTTGTTTTTGAATCATATGTTTTGTCTAAAGTCATGTGTAGTCCTTTGAATGTCATTAATTCCTAGACTAGCTTGTTTTGACCTAGTTTTTGTGTTGTGTTGATTGAGTCCGAAATTTTTGTGGAATTTGCTTATTAAATCTGAATCTCACCATATGTGCTTTTGCTTTACATGTTTGAGTTCTTAATTTGCTATTAGTTCTAGCAAATTTCCTAGAGTTAGGTTTCTATTATGTCTTGTTAAAAAAGTTTTGTCAAGAAAAGTTCATAAACACTTTCCTATTAGGTTTCCTTGTGTCTTGTGTTGTGGCTGAATCTGTGTGCAATTTTTTTTTTGCCTCAAAACAGAACCAAAACAGAGGTGTGAGTGTCTTAAATGCATGAGAAAAACAAAGGAAAAAGTGCTTAAAAATTTGACCTAAAATACTATAAAATTGTGAAGCACTAGAAAAGAAACATGCATGTGAACCTCTTGTTTTGTGTAAAAAAATTTTACTGCAGTTTTTCTATATTGAAACCGAGACTTATAAGTGATTAAAAGGCATTGAAACTCCTGAACATAAAAAGAAAAACAAGTGAAAAATATTTTGCAAAAGAAAAAGAAAGAAAATAGCAAAAGAAAAAGCCAAAAAGGAGTGAAAATTGGTTAAGAGTGCTCTCGATTTTGGTATTGTTTTTGCATATAAATTTTTGTGACCAGCTACATCTTTGAGTCTTATTTTGTTTTCTAATCTTAGCTTTTGTTTTGTTAATCCATTCTAGTGCCATTCCTAGGTTATTCTTTTGTGTGCTAGCTTTCTAAATTTGCCTTAATTTTTGCTTGTCAAATTTGTGGAACTCTTTCTAGTCTTGTCTCAAAAAAAAAATTTTCTACCACTTGGTGTAGCTTTCCTAAATTGTTCCTTTTCAGTTTTAGCATTAATATTCAGTCTTGAAGGTGGTTGAGTGCTTCTTAAAAGGTGTAGGAGGCCAAGGCAAAGGACATCCACTTGAAGGCTTTGGTGGTTGCTTAGGGAGTTTGTTCTCTCTTGGTGGCTAGGCTCTTGAAAACACCTAGAAGTGACTAAAATCAAAGTTGCTTCTAAAAAGAGGAGTGAAACACCTTGTGAGGCAGCAACTTGGTGGCTGGAGTGGAGCAAGAAGGAACTATACCATTTGTAAAAAAAATTTGTGAAAATTAGAGACTAATTTAGTAACGGAATTTTTGGTTCCAAAACTAGTTTTTCTCACAAAATCCGTTACTAAATTTGTTTCTAAATTAGTGGTAATTTGTTTTCTTTGAAATTAGAGTGCAGCCACTAATTTCATTTGAAAGTAAATTTACATTTCATTTGGAGTGTGAATTTACATTTCATTTGAAACAAATTTGAATTTCATTTGATTTGTAATTTTTGTGTTCTAAATTTTTGTACAAGGCCTTTATTAAGGAGTGTCTTGGAGTGACTTTGGTGTATCTCCATCTCTCCTTAAGAACCCATATAATAATTCACGTGTAGTACTTGTGAGAGTGGTCCTTGAAGGTCTTTGGTACCTCTCAAGCTCTCACTTAGGTTTAATTGCTTTCAACGTCTAGTTTTTGTTTTCTTGTCTTTAAGTTTTCAAGCAATTTATGTTTTAAGCAATTTATGTTTTCATGCTCTTTATGTTTTCAAGCATCTTATAAATTGTACACATAGGCACTTGCTTGTTATTTTTCTTTAGAAAAGTTCTTTGTGAAAATTGTTTTGTGCAAGACAAAAGTACAAGGGGGTTTAGAGATTTTTACTTGAAGAGGCTTGGTTATTAAGTGGCTCTTTAGTAGCTCACCTCCCTCCAAAGTTCAATTTGTACTCTTAGACCTCCAAGTGCCAAGTCTAAAGCACTTCAAAACTTTATTTTCATAAAAACTATTTTTGTGTGAAAAATATCTCTTGAGTTAAAATGTCTCAAAATTCCTCCAATAGTGAAAGTGATAGCTCTCCAAAAAGTCTTTCTTATATCACTAAAGAGCTCAAATCACTTAAACTATGGAAAAAGCAAGAGTCCATTGAAAGAGAGAAGGAAAGAATTGAAAGAGAAGGACATCTTGCTTATCTTGAGGAAGAATTGAGAACTTTAAAGCAAGAGGAGGAAAAATTGAAAGAAGATATGAAGAAACAGAAAAAAAAGTAGGAGCTCACATTCCCAATATTCATCCCCTAATGAAAGCCTTAATCAAGGGGATCAGTACCATCACACCCCTAGAAGACCCACAAGACCTAGGGAAGTCAAAGTTGACCTTCCACATTTCTTTGGTAAAGATGATGTGGAAGTATACTTAGATTGGGAAATGAAGGTTGAGCAACTCTTTGTTTGCCACAAGGTAAGTGAAGAGAGAAAAGTCCCTCTGGCTACCCTTAGCTTCCAAGGGCATGCCATGTATTGGTGGACAGCCCTAGAGAGAGAGAGACGCCTCCACAATGATCCTCCAATTCAATATTGGAATGATCTTAGAAGTGCAATGAGAAGGAGGCACATCCCACCTATTATGGAAGGGAGCTTATGAATAAGCTCCAAAGGCTTCAACAAAGAGATATGTCTGTAGAACTCTATAGGCAACAAATAAAGCTTTTAATGATGAGGGCTAGCATAAGGGAAGATGAAGCTACAACTGTAGCTAGATTCTTAAGTGGTCTTAATTTAGAAATAAGAGACCAAGTGGAGCTATTACCCTACAGGGACTTAAATGATTTAGTCCAACTTTGTGTAAGGGTAGAACAACAAATGTTGAGAAAATCTTCTTTTAAAAGAGAAGGCTCCCACTCTAGATCTCTTAAGAAAGACTACATGGAGGAGGAAAAATCTTTTGAAAAGAAAAATATTTTAGAACCCTCCAAGGAATTAGCTAAGAATAAGGATAAGAACATAGAGAAGGGTAAAGGTACCCACACTCCACACACTAGCACAAAGACTAGTGATATTAAATGTTTCAAGTGTCTAGGGAGAGGCCACATTGCTTCTCAATGCCCTACAAAGAAAGTCATGATCTTAAGGGGGCATGACACTTATAGTAGTCAAGAAGAGACTACTACCTCCTCTTCTAGTGAGAGTGAGGTTGAAACAAAGCTTCAAAGGACCAAAGTGGAGCCAGTTTATCCTTATGAAGGAGAGCTCCTAATGCTTAGGAGAATCCTTCATAATAAACCTAGTGGTACCATATCACAAAGAGAGAACATCTTTCATACACGATGTAATATTTTAAATAATGCTTGTTCTCTCATTGTTGATAGTGGTTCATGGTGCAATTGTTGTAGCACTAGGTTGGTTAAAAAGATGAGTTTAATTACTATGCCACATCCTCAACCTTATCATTTGCAATGGCTTAATAAGGATGGCGACATAGTAGTTGACCAACAAGTGAAGGTCAAGTTTTCCATTGGGAAGTATGAGGACCAAGTTTTATGTGATATAGTACCGATGGAAGCTTGTCATATTTTGTTAGGAAGACCATGGCAATTTGAAAAGAAAACTATACATAATGGTCTTACTAATGAAATTTCCTTCACTCACAAGGAAAAGAAATTTGTACTTTATCCTCTTTCACCTCAACAAGTGGCTGAGGATCAAGCACAAATGAAAAACAAAAGAAAAAGAGAAAAGGTAGGGAAGAGTAAAGAGGAAGAAATATCCTCTAAGGGAATTATGTCTAAAGAGAATTGCTTTATCATGAAAACTACTCTCTTTATTCATAAAGACCTTAACTCTTACCCTCACGCTGCCACTAGTCATGAAGAAGAGATTCACAAATCCATTATTTTTAAAGAAAAAGAATCTCAACTTCAAGATTTTGTGAAGGAGAAGTGGACTTCATTTAGTTCTACTTCTCATGCTACTTCCTTGGTGGTGCCCAAGGTAGATAGCCTTCCTTTTTGTAGGACTTGTCCTACCTTATTTGTGTCAATAATGCACCCAATTTATGGAATATATTATTTGTTGGATATAACATATGAACCTTCAAGGTTCCTTGTGACGAATTCTTTTCATAACTATCCAACAAATAATATAATCCAAAATTGTTTACGAAATTTCTTAGTAGTATTTTCCTTATTTTCTAGGAAATGCCTAGGTTACCACATACGGTACTTTAGGCAAGATATTTTAGTTTTTGGGATTAAGTCTTTAGTGTGCTATAGTTTTAGTTTTAGAACATTTTTAGGATTTAATAATATACCTAGTCTATGTTTAGGAGAGGATCCTATTCATTATATTAGTAGGTCTAGTGTCATTGATTTCTTTAGGTTCCATGAAAGGATTCCTTCTAGGATATTCCTTTCACATTTATTTGTTGAAAATATCACCTCTAATGAATTTTATTATATATTTGTAGGTATGACCAATAATCATGAGGACCCTCGAGATTTGAGGTCAAATCCTTTTCAAGAGGGAGGGGATGATAGACTATGGCCAAGGCCAAGGAATCCAAGAGGTGATATACTGAAAGAATCAAGAGGAATGGGATGATCTTAAAGACCTTTTTCATATATTTTGTAAATAGTCTCTTGTATAGGTTATTTTGCCTTTGTATTTGTGAGGCACTTTACTTGCTTTTTCCTAGTGTTTTTATATTGTTTTTGAGGTAGGTTACTTGGAGAGTTTAACTCCATTTAACCTCCCTAGTTGATACATTCATTTTGTAATTTTTCAGTAGGGAAAAGGGGGTGACATTTAGCAATGCTTGAGGGTGTAACAAGTAATTGGGCCAGAACTGGCCCTAGGCAAAATTTTGCATATTGGACTCATTTTGCTCCTAATTTTTCATAGATTTGATTTAGCTAGGTCTCATCATCATATGATGAAAATTCAAGGAGCAAACATGAACCAAGGCCGCCTAGCTCTTTTCCTTGTTCTTGGCCGAAATTAGCTTGTTACTCTTCAAGGTTTGAAGCTTGCCTTGCAAGCTTCTAAACCTTGGAAGGTTAAGACAACCTTACCATGGTTCTTAAGTGAACCATGGTCAAGGTTAGCTTCTCCTGCATGCTAGCTAAACCGTGGGAGTTAAAGCTTACCTTACCATGGTTCCTAATGAACCATGGTTAAGGTTAGCTTCTCCTAGAAGCTACCTCTCCCTATATATTTGTAATTACCTCATTTGTAGACACTTTTGACATAAATGAGAATCAATCTTCAGATTTTTCTCTCAACTCAAGAGTCCAAAACCGTGAGGAATTTCTACTCTAAGAAATCCTCCAAAGTTCTTCAAACCTAAGCCTAGGTTCTTCAAGCTTCTCCATCCAAGAAAAGTAACCGAACCACTAGCAAGATTTCTTCTCCGTTGAAGTTGCTTCATGGAGCTTCAAAGAGTCCTTGAAGGTTTATCTCAAGAGCATATTCGGTCCTAAGCATGGAGCAAGTGAAGGAAACATCAATCTCCTCACTTAGTTCAATCAATTACCCTTGACAAGTTTAACTAGGAAAGGAATTGTGTTTGTATGGGATAGTAAATGTGAGAATAGTTTCTGAGCCCTTAAGGAGAAGTTGACTAGTGCACCTATTTTAGTGTTGCCTGACCTTAGTAAGACTTTTGTGGTTTATTGTGACGCTTCTAAGATGGGTTTGGGTGGAGTGTTAATGCAAGAGGGAAAGGTCGTATCTTATGCATCTAGGAAATTAAAAATACATGAGAAGAATTACCCCACCCATGATCTTGAATTAGCAGCTGTGGTATTCACACTTAAGATTTGGAGACATTATTTGTATGGTTCAAAATTTGAGGTTTTAGTGATCATAAGAGTCTTAGGTATTTATTTGACCAAAAGGAATTAAATATGAGGCAAAGGAGATGGTTAGAGTTCCTTAAGGATTATGATTTTAATCTTAGTTATCATCCGGGCAAAGCCAATGTGGTGGCTGATGCTTTAAGTAGGAAATCTTTGCATTTGTCTTCTCTTATGATTAGGGAGATGGACCTTTTGGCTCAATTTAGAGACTTGAGTTTGACTTGTGAGGTGATCCCTAGAAGTGTGAGATTAGGTATGACTCGGGTGACTAGTGAGTTGTTGAGGGAAATTGGAGAAGCACAGTTAGTGGATTCATTTCTAGTGGCTAGACGTGATGTTATAGGACAAGGTGTTGGATGAGAATTTACCTTGGGTGTAGATGGAGTATTAAGATTTAAAGACCGAGTGTGCATGCCTAGTGACCCTACACTTAGACATTTGATCCTAGAGGAAGGTCATAGAAGCAAGCTTAGTTTTCACCCAAGAGCAACTAAGATGTATCAAGAACTTAGGAAGATATTTTGGTGGCCTAGGATGAAGAAAGATATAGCTGAATTTGTGAGTGCCTGTTTAGTGTGTCAGAAGGCTAAGATAGAACATCAGAAACCTTCAGGACTACTTCAGCCTTTGAGTATACCCGAGTGGAAGTGGGATAGCATTTCTATGGATTTTGTAGTTGCTTTGCCTAGGACTAGGAAAGGGCATGATTCCATTTGGGTTATAGTTGATAGGTTGACTAAGAGTGCATATTTCTTACCTATTAACATTAGGTATTCTCTTGAGAGATTGGCTAGGCTATATATTGATGAGATTGTGAGATTTCATGGGATACCATCTAGTATAGTGTCAGACAGAGACCCTAGATTCACCTCTAGGTTTTGGGAGAGCCTACAACAAGCTTTGGGGACCCAACTTAGACTTAGTTCAGCTTACCACCCTCAAACTGATGGTCAGACTGAGAGGACTATTCAATCTTTAGAGGATTTGCTTAGAGCCTGTGTGTTGGACCAAGGGGGTAGTTGGGATAGTCTTTTACCTTTGATAGAGTTTACCTATAATAATAGTTACCACTCTAGTATAGGTATGGAACCTTATGAAGCCTTGTATGGTAGGAGATGTAGGACCCTTTTGTGTTGGTGCGAGCCTGGTGATAATGTTATCATAGGACCTGAGATTGTGCAGCAAACCACTGATAAGGTTAGATTGATACAAGAGAGGATGAGAACAGCTCAAAGTAGACAAAAAAGTTATGCTGACAGGAGAAGGAAGGACTTGGAATTTCAAGAAGGTGACCATGTGTTCTTGAAAGTCACTCCGTGGACTGGGGTTGGCAGGGCATTGAAATCCAAAAAACTTACTCCCCGATTTATTGGTCCTTTCCAAATTCTAAAAAGAGTTGGTGGTGTTGCCTACCAAATTGCTTTGCCTCCTAATCTGTAAAATCTCCATGATGTTTTCCACATTTCCCAACTTCAGAAATACATCCATGATCCTTCGCATGTGATTGAGTCTGATCATCTTGAGGTTAAGGAGAGCCTAACTGTGGAAGCTACCCCAGTGAGAGTCGAGGATCGAATAGTGAAGCAACTTAGGGGTAAGGAAATTCCTTTGCTGAAAGTTATTTGGGGAGGAGCTACACCTGAAAGTGCTACTTGGGAGTTAGAGGAGAAGATGAAAGCTTCATATCCATTTTCATTTGCTTCAGGTAATTTCGAGGACGAAATTTCTTAAAGGAAGGGAGAATTGTAACACCCCATTTTTCTTATTTCAATTTATTTTATTTTAATTGAGGGTATTTTGGTAATTTTATAAAGGTGATAGGGGTGATTTAGTAGCTTGGAACGGGTTGTTCCGGAATTGGAACGGGCCGTTCCAGACTACCAAAAGGTATGTGATTTAGTTGCTTGGAACGGGCTGTTCCGGAATTGGAACGGGTCGTTCCAAACTACCAGAGAAAGTGTGAGTTAGTAGCCTAGAACGAGCCATTCTCAAGTTGAAACAGGTCGTTCCAGACTATTAAATTTTCCTTTAACCCTAAATGGGAACGGGCTTGGAACGGGGCGTTCCCAAAATTATGGCCGTTGTAAGTAATTAATGCACACCAGAATGGGCCGTTCTGGTTTGGGAACGGGTCGTTCTGGATGTGATTTTTACCCATGGTTTAAGGGTTCGGAACGGGCCATTCTGGATTTGGAACGGGCCGTTCTGGCGTAGAATGCCTATAAATAGAGCTATTTGTCACTCCCACAAAGCACACCTCTCATTTTCTGATTTATTTTCTTCTGCTCTCTCTCTTCTTTCCTCTACTTTCTGCTTCAGATCGAGGGGAACCCAGCGAGGGAGACCAACCAGATCTAGTGTAGATTCAGCTTCTACATATCTAGATTCAGCTTCTACATATCCAGGTACGGGGGAAAAGGGAATTATTTATATGCAGAGTTACATGAGGGAATTGGGTAGAGGAAGAATCTCTTAGGATTATGAGTAATTTTATAATTATTTCTATTTAGAGAATTATTGTTCTTATTTGATTCTGTATATATTTAGGACTACGAATATATGATTTATTTGTAAAAATGATGCTCTGGGAGAGAGAACGAAATTATAGAAAAGTGCCTGTTAGTTAGGTTGTGAAAAATTAGATGATTTCTGTTTGAGGAATTGATGATCCCATTAGATTTTGTATGTGTTGATGATTATAAATATGCTAATAATTTGTAAGAATGATGATCTGGGAGAGAGAACGAAATTGTAGAAAAGTGCCTGTGAGCTAGGTTTTGGAACAATTAGGGGTTTTACTGTTTATGTTGAAATTATATTAAATTGGTAATTCCGTTGAGTATCATATTCATTTATGAATGTTATTGCTATATTACTTGATTGGTGATTTAGATGTGAATTGCTTGATATGTATGAAACCCATTATTTTGGACCTATTTGATGTGTGTATGGAATTGAGCTATGAGGTGTTGTATGGATGTGAATATGATTATGGTTGTGGTTCCTCACACTAATGACTAGGGATGGCACGACCCCTGGGTAAGTGATGCTACAGGGAGGGCGTGGTGTGGGATGAGTAAGACAGTTAACACGTATCACTTATGTTAAATATAACAGCCCTGGCATAGGGTTAATTGTAAGAGATTGTGTGGATTGTTATGTGATTGTGGTTCCTCACATCAATGACCAGGGATGGCACGGCCCCTGGGTAAGTAATGCTACAGGGAGGGCGTGACCTTGGCATGGTGTGGGATGAGTGAGGTAATTAACCCGTATCACATATGTCAGTTGTGGCGTGGCCTTGGTATAGTGTTAATTGTAAAATTGTGTGAATTATGAATGTGAAAATGATAATATTAATTACAAGATTTGAGATGAATGAGTGTGATTGCGAATTATGAAGTGAAAACGATGCATGATTGATAGAGTTATGATATATAGAAATGCTTGTAAATATTTCCTTATGTAATGAAATTACATTATTGTGTGTTTTTATGTACTTTACATATGAATGTTTTCTTTTCTCACCTACAAATTATGGATGTTTTAGGTGAGGAAGATCTGGCTACGAGTGGTATCTAGAATGCCAACGGTTGAATTGTCGGGATGCTCTGATATTGTGACATCGGGGCAAATGATTTTTAGAACATAGGTTTTTATATGGATTTGGAATTGTAAATGTTATTTTTGAAAATAATTTGAAAACTCTTGCGTTTCATTTTTATTATTGTGGTTATTGAAGGATAATTTTGAAGATTCTCATGTGAACCCTTTTACCGAAATTGAAAAATTTATTTATAAGTTTATTATTACAATATATATGTTGGGGTAGTAAGGGTGTCACATTTAGTGGTATCAGAGCAGGTCGATCCAATCGGCTGTGAGTTATGAGTCTACTATGCTTGTTTGGTAGATAATTGATGGAATGATTTGATTGTGGAATTTGTTGATATGTTAGTGTTATGATTGATTAAGTTTGTTGTTTACTTATAGTATAATTGTTAACTTTTCTGGAGATCAGAAAAGTAATGGTAGGAGGTAGGAACGATCGTGCAATCGCTGATGCTCTACAAGCAATGGCTCGGGCTCTTGGTAATTTGAACCAACGACCAAAGATAGATTGGTTGGAGAGATTCCAGCGAAATAATCCGCCAAGCTTCCGTGGGCGTTATAATCCTGATGGAGCTGCTGACTGGATTTTTGAAGTGGAAAAGATATTCCAAGCTATGGGATGTCCTTTAATATAGAAGGTGACTTTGGCTGCCTTCATGCTTTCTGGAGAGGCTAGCATCTGGTGGCAAGGTGCTCTGCAAAGAATGATAGCTGCAGGTACCCAAGTGAACTGGGAGAATTTCAAGCGGCTATTCTTGGAGAAATACTTTCCCCGAGATGTAAGACATAAGAAACAGGTGAAATTCCTTGAATTGAAGCAAGGAGAAGATTTTGTGGCTGATTATGTGACTAAGTTTGAAGACTTGGTTAGATTCTGCCCTATGTATGATGGTGTGGGCAATTTTAGCGACCAAATTAAAATCGGTCGCTAAAAAAATAAAAAATATTATTATTTATAATAATTTTAGCGATCATATTAAAATCGGTCGCTAAAAAAATAAAAATAATACTATTTATAATAATTTTAGTGACCAAATTAAAATTGGTCGCTAAATGTAAATTTTTTTAAAAATTTAGAAATATATTTCTTTGAAATGAAAGCAAATATAAAAATATATAATATTATTTTTATAATGATAAAAATATTAATGATAAGTAATAAAAATCAGTACCCTCCCAATAAAATTAATTTGTTTTTTAAAATAATACAAATTATATAATTTAAAATAGATAATTAATATACCATGATGTATTAAAAAAATGAGAAACATAATGCTATAAAATAAAATTAAATAATAATCTCTTTAATTGAATCTTTTTTAAAAAAATTAGACTAATTTAAATAATAATTTATCTAGAAAATTTATTTATTTTTCTCTTGAGAAATTTATTTCTCTTTTACCATGCTTAATATTTTATTACATTATTAGATAATATGAAAATACATAATTTGTTGTGCTTTCCAATTTTTGATAAAATATAATTAATGTTCCATTAGTTTAATAAATAAAAATTATAAAATAAATTATATATATAAATATATACACCAATAACACATGAGATCAATTACTTAAAATACGTTATACCATCTATCTTTGATTATGCTCGTACTAATTTCGGGTAGATATCGCTTCTTTGAGGATACATGATTCTATTATTATATATGAATATGATCCCACCATGGGAAACTGATTCAACAACAACCATATTTTGAAATATTTTTATTTTGTTTAATGATAAATTAATTTTTAATATAAAAATATTTATTTAAAATATATCTAATTATGCATATATATTTTAAAATCATATTACTTAAATATGTATATAATAGTTTATCTTAAAAATCAATTCATTTAGATATTATAAAATATTTTATTTTAAACATCAATTAAATAATACCTTGCTACTTATAATTTATTTAAATATTTATAAATGACTATTACATTAACCCCATTGATTATTTTAATCCTTGTCTTTAATTTTATTACATAAAAATTATTTACCTAATATAATTTGAAATTATTTTCATGAATCTTATTTTATTTCAATTGTTATTTTAAAAGTTAGGCTTAATCATTCAATTCAATTGATATAAGCGTGCTAGTTTCATTGTTTAAAAACAATTGACTTATACAAAAATTAGTAAGAATTTGTGAAACAATTATAAAATAAAATATTTTTTAGTAATTTAAAAAAATTATTATCCTTTGATTTTAATTTACTCATAGATGTTCATAGTATTTAACTTATGATATATACACCTCCTTTTTATTACAATTACACCTATTTTTTTTAAAAAGGCTAAAATTGCTGACAGTAGAGCTCAAATCCACACATATACTTACGTGGAGAAAATCTTAACCCTTCCCCCTTAACTAATTGGGCAAACCACCCGCTGGTTCTTTTTGATCAATTTTTAATACATCACAATATGTTTCCTTGCTTTTTTCTTAATCAAATAGAATACGTGACTGTTTTAACGGAGTTTTTTTTTATTCACACGTTTATTTTAAAGTTTCATGTTGAAATAAAATTCCAACACAAATTAACATATTTTATAACTAATATCTGGTTTTAAACTTGATATGAAAATATTATGATATAACTTGATAAGATTTTAAATTAGTATTTTATTAATGGTTGATAATTAGAAAATAAAACAAGGATAAATACATTTTTTTTGAATTTTATATCTTAGATTTAAGATGAATAAATATATTAAGTTAATTAATAATTTATTTAAAAGGTTAAAATTTAATTTATAAAAATAATATTTTAAAAGAGAAGTGTTATAATAACATAGGTATAACTTTTACTAAGTATTACATCGCTCAATAACTTTATATTAAATGTGAATTTTATAAATTCAACCGTTAGATTGAAAGTTTTTTACTCTTAGATCATATATACAAAATTTTATATGAATTCAAGATGATTTGATACTTCATTCTTGTAAAATAAAATTAATGTAACATATACATTTCAAAATATATTAAAATATGAGCACTTTGATTACCTTCAAGTTGTTGTTCAATTTTAACAAAACTTGATATAAACATATAAAGTGATATGAACTTTCAATTTAACGGTTGGATTTACAAAATTCACATTTAATATAAAGTTATTGAACAATGTAATACTTAGTAAAAGTTATACCAGTATTATTATAACCCTTCTCATTTTAAAATATAAAAATTATTATTTAAATTTTTAAATTTATAATAGATAATTTAAATTGTATCATAATATTAATTTTAAATAGAAATAAGTAGATTGTTAATTATAAAAGTAAGTATATATAAATAAAGATTAATTAAATATAATATTATTATTATTATTAGTAATATAATTATTAAATGTATTATTATATTTTTATAACGGTTCGGATACACCGAAATGAGAGGGATCCAAAGATAGTATAAGTATGAGATTGTATATTTGAGGATGACTTAAATGAATTAATTTGTAATACCTATACTGACAATATGCATATGCCTTTCTGTAGCTTATCTCATAAGAACTCCACAGTTAAGCGTGCTTGACTTGGAGTAATATAGGGATGGGTGACCTTCTGGGAAGTTTTCCAAAAATTGTGTAATTAAGGACAAAACATGCTAAAAAGTGAAGTATTGTGAAATAGAATCCTTGAGAGACCAAATATGAGTATTTCGTAGCGACCGAATTTGCAACGTCTATAAATTTTAATAAAATAAAAAATAAATCTTTAGCGACCGATTTATTCGGTCACTAATTTGGTCCCCATACACATCAGCGACCAAAATCATTACAACTATTTTGCGACCAAACTTTTCGGTCGCTAAACCAAAATTTTCGGTCGCTAAATAGCGACCAAAATTTTTTGGTCGCTATATAGCTTTGCGACTAGGGTTTTTGCGACTACTTAAATTCGGTCGCTAATTTAGTCGCTAAGGCAAATAGCGACCGATTTTAGCAATTTAGCAACCGATTTTGGTGGTTACTAAATGTAATTTTTTTTGTAGTGTTGCTTCTAGTGTAAAATGTTATTATGGCCTGACTTGACACGAACTCCTAGGCTACTCAATCTTGGACAGGAATAAAGTGTTTTACTAGTGTCACATGCATGTAGTTATGAGAGTTTTGTCCTTGCATGAAAGTAACATAGATATTGTGTTTAAATTGTGACATTGATATATAATGAGATGTCATGTGATATAATGTGAATGCTATATGTTATAAATGAAATAATTAATGTTGAAATCACATATATGATATACATACACACATACATACATACATACATATATATATATATATATATATATATATATATATATATTATGTTATTGTGAGAGATTACCCGGTCATTTCCTACATCGATAGCCATAATGAGATGTTTCTCACTTCCCTTTTCTTTGATGTGCTGTCTTGATGTGTTTATGCTGGTGAATTTAATTAAGGAGGAGTTTAAGCTTTATGTTGGGTTCACTCTGATAGAATGTAACATCGTGACTTTAGTTAGGGACTAACTTTCTTTATCTTTGCATTAGAAATTTAGTTTCTTTTTCATATATTTCCATTTCAATTAGTATTCTTTGTAATTGTTTTCAGTTTTAGCCATGATATTTTGGAGAATTGTAATGTGATACTTTTGCTTTTTGCTTTTTGTTTAGTTAATGAAGTACTTTTCAGACCGTTATTTTTATATATTATTAAGTTTATATATGAGGGATTGAGGCTGTTACATTATGTAACACCCCATTTTTTATTTTATTTTATTGAGGGTATTTTGGTAATTTTAATAAATGTATAGGGGTGATTTAGTAGCTTGGAACGGGCTGTTCCAGAATTGGAACGGGCCGTTCCAAAATACCAAAATGAAGGTGTGTTAGTAGCCCAGAACAGGCCGTTCTCAAGTTGGAACGGGTCGTTCCGGACTATTAAAACTGCCTATAATCCTAAATGGGAACGGGCTTGGAACGGGCCGTTTCCAAAATTATGGTCGTTGTGAGTAATAAATGCACACCAGAATGGGTCGTTCTGGTTTGAGAACGGGTCGTTCTGGATGTGATTTTTACCCATGATTTAAGGGTCTAGAACGGGCCGTTCCGGCGAAGCCTGATGACTATAAATTGAGCTCTCTGCCACTCTCAAAAAGCACACCTCTCATTTTTTGATTTCTTTTCTTCTCCTCTCTCTTCTTTTCCTCTACTTTTTGCATCAGATCGAGGGGAACCCAGCGAGGGAGATCAACCATATCTTGTGTAGGTTCAGCTTCTACATATCCAGGTATGGGGGAAAAAGGGATTATTTATATGTAGAGTTACATGAGGGAATTGGGTAGAGGAAGTGTCTCTTAGGATTATGAGTAATTTTATAATTATTTCTGTTTGGAGAATTATTGGTCTTATGTGATTTTGTATATATTTAGGACTACGAATATATGATTTATTTGTAAAAATGATGCTCTGGGAGAGAGAACGAAATTATAGAAAAGTGTCTGTAAGTTAGGTTTTGGAAAAATTAGATTATTTTTATTTGAGGAATTAATGATACCATTAGATTCTGTATCTGTTGAGGATTAGAAATATATATTTAATTTGTGAGAATGACGATTTGGGAGAGAGAACAAAATTGTAGAAAAGTGCCTGTGAGCTAGGTTTTAGAATAATTGGGGGTTTTACCGTTTATGTTAAAATTATATTAAATTGATAATTCTATTGATTATTTTATTAATTTATGAATGTTATTGTCATGTTGATTGATAAGAATTGATGATCTAAATGTGAATTGCTTGAGGGGTGTATAAACCCTTATTTTTGTTAAACTTATCTGTTGTCTATTTGATATGGAATTGTGTATGTAATATGGAATTGAGATATGAGATGAGATATTGTGTGGATATGATTATGATTGTGATTGTGGTACCTCACACTAATGACCAGGGATGAGACGAACCTTGAGTAGTGATGCTTAAAGGACGAGCGTGCCCCCTGGCATGGTGTGGGATGAGTGAGACAATTAACACGCATCACTTATGTCAAATATGGCAGCCCTGACATAGGGTTAATTGCAAGACTTGTGTGGATTGTAATGTGATTGTGGTTCCTCACACTAATGACTAGGGATGAGACGAACCTTGGGTAAGTGATGCTACAAGGACGAGCGTGCCCCTGGCATGGTGTGAGATGAGTGAGGCAATTAATCCGTATCACTTGTGTCAGTTGTGGTGTGGCCTTGACATAGTGTTAATTGTAAGATTTATGTGGATTGTGATGGATTGATGTAATTGTGAATTGAGATGTGAAGATAATGAATGATTGATAAATTATGATATATATAAATGCTTGTAAATATTTTATTAAGTAATGAGTTATGATGAGATTACATTGTGGTGTGGTTGTATGTGCTTTGCATATAGATATTTTCTTTTCTCACCGTATAAATTGTGGATGTTTTAGGTGAGGAGGATCCGGCTACGAGTGGCATCTAGAATGCCAACAGTTGAATTGTGGGGATGCTTTGATATTGTGACATCGGGGCAGAGGATTTTTTTAGGACATAGATTTTTATATGGATTTGGAATTGTAAATATTATTTTTGAAAACAATTTGTAAGCTCTTGCATTTCATTTTTATTATTGTGGTTATTGAAGAATAATTTTGAAGATTCTCATGTGAACCCTTTTACCGAAATTGAATAAAATTTATTTGTAAGTTTTCATTATTACAATATATGTGTTGGGGTAGTAAGGGTGTCACATTTAGTGGTATCAGAGCAAGTTGATCCAATCGGCCGTGAGTTGTGAGTCTACTATGCTTGTTTGGTAGATAATTGATGGAATGAGTTGATTGTGAAATTTGTTGATATGTTAGTGCAATGATTGATTAAGTTTGTCGTTTACTTATAGTATAATTGTTAACTTTTCTGGAGATTAGAAAAGTAATGGCAGGAGGTAGGAATGATTGTGCAATCGCTGATGCTCTACAAGCGATGGCTCAGGCTCTTGGTAATATGAACCAACAACCAGAGGTAGATTGGCTAGAGAGATTCCAGCGAAATAATCCACCTAGCTTCCATGGGGGTTATAATCCTGATGGAGCTACTGACTGGATATTCGAAGTTGAAAAGATATTCCAAGGTGTGGGATGTCCTTTGGCACAGAAGGTGACTTTGGCTGCCTTCATGCTTTCTGGAGAGGCTGGAATCTGGTGGCAAGGTGTTTTGCAAAGAATGATAGTTGCGGGTACCCAAGTGAACTGGGAGAATTTCAAGCGGCTATTCTTGGAGAAATACTTTCCCCGGGATGTGAGACATAAGAAACAAGTGGAATTCCTTGAATTGAAGCAAGGATAGGATTCGGTGGCTGAGTATGTGACTAAGTTTGAAGACTTGGTCAGATTTTGTCCTATGTATGATGGTGTGGGCAATGAGGAGGACAAGTGTGTGAAGTTTGTGAGTGGTCTTCGCCTTGAGATTAAACAAGTTTTCGATTATCAAGGGATCACTCACTATCATGAATTGGTAAACAAGTGCCGAGTATATGATGAGGACAACCGTGCTAGGGGAACTCATTATAAGAGTGGAGGACCCATAAGGAATCATAATAAGTTTGGGTCATCTAGTAAGGGTAAACCTTACACCAAGTCTGTCGGGAATTCGAGTTCTAAAGTGAATAATCAAGATTCTGTGCAACAAAGGAGCCAAGCTAGCCAACTTCCTAGAGGAGGGACTGTGAGTTCTATTCCACACAACAACTGTTTCAACTGTGGGAAGCCAGGGCATAGGGCAATTGAGTGTCGGATACCAAGAGCAATAACATGTTACAACTGTCAACAGAAGGGACACAAAGCTAATGAATGCCCCAATAAGAAGAAAGGAACAACAGAGGTTGGAGGGAGCGCTAGTAAACCTAGAGCGACAGGAAGGGTGTTTGCCTTGAGTGGTGCTGAAACTACTCAATCCAAAGACTTAATCTAGGGTATGTGTTTCATCAATGGAACTCCTCTAATTGTTTTGTATGACTCTAGTGCGACTCACTCTTTCATATCTCATGCGTGGGTGTCCAAATTAAAATTACCTGTTTCTTCCTTGTCTTTTGAATTAATAGTAGAGACACCAACTAGTGGTTCAGTGTCTACTTCTGATGTCTGTTTAAAATGTCCTTTGATTATTGAGGGTAGAGATTTCATGGTTGACTTAATTTGTTTGCCTCTAAGTCAGCTAGAAGTTATTCTGGGTATGGACTGGTTATCTTCCAATCATGTCCTTTTGAATTGTGCTGATAAATCTATTGTTTTTGGTGATCTTGTTGAAAAAGTGAGTAAGGATTATTTGACTGCCAACCAAGTTAAGGTATCTTTGCAAGAGGATGCCCAAGTGTACATGTTGTTAGCTTCTTTGAATTCTAAGAGTAATATTTTGGTGAATGAACTGCCTGTTGTGTGTGACTTTTTAGATGTCTTTTTTGATGATATGTCTAGCTTACCACCTAGAAGAGTAGAATTTTCCATAGACTTAATACCAGGAACAAGACCTATTTCTATTGCACCTTACAGGATGTCACCCATAGAGTTAGTGGAGCTTAAGAAACAAATAGAAGACTTGTTGGAGAAGGGATTTGTGAGGCCTAGTGTATCACCTTGGGGAGCACCCGTACTCTTAGTCAAGAAGAAGGATGGTAGTATGAGGTTGTGTGTAGGTTATCGCCAATTGAATAAGGTGACCATTAAGAATAAATATCCATTGCCTAGTGTCGCCACCGGCCCAAACGGGCCTCGGCGGTCGCGAAGACGATCGAGCTCGCTTTTATTTTAGTTTTGAAAATGTATTGGATTATTAGAACGACTTGTTCTCAAACTGAGACCTTGTCGATCTTATCCAATTTATTTATTAAATGTCTCACCAATCCATGTTAATCCCAAGCGGGACCCTCCATGGATTAGCGGTTTTCATAAAAGGAGGGTTCTTTGGAGTCGCCACCAATGTTTTACTCAAAACATTGGAAAAAGGGATAAGACAATCGATTCAAAAATCGACTTCGGCCATTACAACCAGAGTCGGGTAAGGGAGTCGGTTACGCGTGAGGAAGGTGTTAGCACCCCACAGCGCCCCTTTCGGGTTCCCTATGACAGATTATTTCTAAAATAACAATATAAAATTACTAAATTACCCCTATTTATTATAAGCGATTATAAATTAACTATCTACATGATGACAGTTAAATATGCACACAGAAAGCAGTAAAAGGAAGGATTTTGAAGAAGAAACCTTTGAAGCGTGCTTTTTATATATTTCGTAAAACTGGGAAGCTTTTTGGCGTTCCCTCGCTCTACAAGCCCGCTCGCTCCCTTCCTATAAAATTTTAACTATGGAAATCCGGAGGATTTCCCTTCGACTAGGTTCGATCCTCAAGCAAAATGGCTCGGGGCTCAAGAACTTCGTCGGATCAACTCTCCAAGTGATTTCTAGGGCAGAACACTGCTCAAAAACCCCAGAATACTCAAGGAGAGGGTTAAAACTGTGTGTAAAAGTGTGGAATGACGTCCAATTGACGTCATATTTATAGGGAACAGGCCCAATACGGGCTACAGAATCAATACGGCCGTATTGAAATATTTGAACTTCAATACGGCCGTATTGAGTTCAATACGGCCGTATTGAAATTCAGAAATTTCAATGCGCCCGTATTGAGTTCACTGCGGCTGTATTGAAGCTTCAATACGGCCGTATTGATTTCAGTACGGCCGTATTGAAGTTTCAGAAACTTCAATACGCCGTATTGAGTTCACTGCGGCCGTGTTGAAGCTTCAATACGGCCGTATTAAGTTTAGTACGGCCGTATTGGGCTTCATTCCCTCCACTTCCTTATTTTAAGCTACTCTAAGACCTCTAAACCTACAGATAGCCATCCTATGGTCTTCTAGGAGTCCTTCTGGCTGACTTTCCTTCGATCTTTGAGGGTCTTCGAGTTTTATTTCCGACCCGGACAATTTTAGGGGTCTACAGCTGCCCCCCCTTTACTTAGTCAAACGGCCTTTTTTGGTGTACCGTTTGATAAGTAAAGGAGTTGACCCAATTGTCCGGGGAATGAGTCCTCCTTCCGACTTGTAGTGTCTTCAGGTGGGAAAATTGTTGAGTAGCCTCTCCAGGTTGGTGCATACCTCTGCGCTTCTGATCACTTTGGTAGCGTGAGTATTGCCCTCTCCAGGGTGAGTTTGCCCTCTCCAGGGTGGCTGAGTTTGCCCTCTCCAGGGTGAGTTTGCCCTCTCCAGGGTGAGTTTGCCCTCTCCAGGGTGGCTGAGTTTGCCCTCTCCAGGGTGAGTTTGCCCTCTCCAGGGTGAGTTTTCCCTCTCCAGGGTGAGTTTGCCCTCTCCAGGGTGGCTGAGTTTGCCCTCTCCAGGGTGAGTTTGCCCTCTCCAGGGTGAGTTTGCCCTCTCCAGGGTGAGTTTGCCCTCTCCAGGGTGAGTTTGCCCTCTCCAGGGTGAGTTTGCCCTCTCCAGGGTGGCTGAGTTTGCCCTCTCCAGGGTGAGTTTGCCCTCTCCAGGGTGAGTTTGCCCTCTCCAGGGTGGCTGAGTTTGCCCTCTCCAGGGTGAGTTTGCCCTCTCCAGGGTGAGTTTGCCCTCTCCAGGGTGGCTGAGTTTGCCCTCTCCAGGGTGAGTTTGCCCTCTCCAGGGTGAGTTTGCCCTCTCCAGGGTGGCTGAGTTTGCCCTCTCCAGGGTGACTGAGTTTGCCCTCTCCAGGGTGAGTTTGCCCTCTCCAGGGTGAGTTTGCCCTCTCCAGGGTCTGCGTCCGTGTCTTCTGATCACTTCGGCAAAGCGAGTTTACCCTCTCCAGGGATTTGAGATGATTTTTTGTCTCCACAGTCCACTATGCTGCTTCGACGCTTTTTCTGATTTCGTGCCGCTGAGGGCTGGATAACGCAGGGATCCGTCTAGGGGATGTGCAGTCATTCATAGGTTTTTTGTGCCCCAACTTGCATTGCTTAGTTGGTACCCATGGGGAATTTCTAACTCCTTGGGGTGTAGACACATATGCTCTCTCTTTGAGTTGAGCAATGCCTTATGTTTGGCTGACGTCCTTTTGACGTAAGTGGAGTATCCCGGTTGTCCTTATTCGGGTGACTCTTTTTGATTTTTGGATTTTGTTGCCTCTGTGTAGGCTGTTATCCGCTGGGGATTTTGTCATTCATTTCTTGACTGGCCTCTTCTGTTAGGCAAATAATCTTGATGTTTGGTGCTTGGCTAAACGCCGGATTCCGCTTGGGGAATGATTATTGATATTTTTTGATTTTTTGCTTTTTGCAAGAATGCCTCTTAGTAGGCAACTGGGGATTTGAAGTTCTTATGTTATCCCAGAGTATTATTTAGAAAGCCTCTTCAGGCTTAACTTCACTCGTCGTTCGAGTTGGAAAGCTATCTTCCACTGAGGAAGTTCAAGTCTTTTGACTCAGATTTTCTTGATGGATGATCATGCTTCCTTTGGGGAATTTTGCTGATCTTGTTTTGATAGCTTTCATTGGGGAATTTGGCCCGTGAGTGGAAGCTGAGATATCTCTGGGGAGTATTATTTCGGCGAGCCTCTCCAGACTCAATTATTCTGTACGAGTATTATTTCGGCAAGCCTCTCCAGGCTCAATTATTTTGAGAGAGTATTATTTCGGCAAGCCTCTCCAGGCTCAATTATTTTGAGAGAGTATTATTTCGGCAAGCCTCTCCAGGCTCAATTATTCTGCAAGAGGCGATTGATTTTCTAAATCTTTTGCCTTTTTTTGTCGTTTTTTGGCTTTTTCTGTATTTCGCCTTTTTGTTGATTTTGGCTTTTTCTGTATTTTTGCCTTTTTTGTTGGTTTTGGCTTTTTCTGTACAGAAATGTCTCTGAGGAGCATTATTTTGGCAAGCCTCTTCAGGCTCAGTTATTCTGAGAGAGTATTATTTCGGCGAGCCTCTCCAGGCTCAATTATTCTGCGAGAGTATTATTTCGGCGAGCCTCTCCAGGCTCAGTTATTCTGCGAGAGTATTATTTCAGCAAGCCTCTCCAGGCTCAGTTATTCTTGAGAGAGTATTCTTTCGGCGAGCCTCTCCAGGCTCAGTTATTCTGTGAGAGTATTCTTTCGGCAAGCCTCTCCAGGCTCAATTATTCTGAGAGAGTATTCTTTCGGCGAGCCTCTTCAGGCTCAGTTATTCTGTGAGAGTATTCTTTCGGCAAGCCTCTCCAGGCTCAATTATTCTGTACAATTTTGTGGATTTTCCATGTTTGCCTTTTTTCATTTTCGGCTTTTGTTGACTGCTGCCATACACAAGCAATTTTTCTATTTTTTTATTTTATGCGATTGCCTCATGATAAGGTCTTTGAATGTGCAACTAACGTGTGTGATGCACAAATGCAAGTTTGATTATTTTATTAACGCTTTTTAGAAAAATGAATGGCTCTCCCTATCCTCCTCTTCTTGGAGGAATTTCTGTCATCGACGTGAGGGAATATTTTTGTGAGCCTTTTATGCAGGAGATTTACAGATTTTACAGGAACCCCTCCAATTTTCTTTATTGACCGATTATTAAAGGAATTTCGTACAATTTTATGAAATACCAATTTAGAGGCATAATCACATGGTCAAGAGAGAAGAGAAAATGAATAGATATTTTATTGATATTCACAAGTGTTTTTACAGAAAGATATACAGAAGGAATTTCTGAAGAATGGGTGGCCAGGGTAGGCTATATACATTGGGCTTAACAATTATATCTGTAATTGTTGCTCTTTACGTTCCCCTAATTGCTTCGGCCTGAGCCAGGAGTGTAGATGCTGCAAGATGCTTGCTTCTAGAAGATAATCACTTGAATCGCCTTTTGGTTTTCGATTCAAGCGATCGTTGCTTGCTTTGCTTTTACATCTTATTCTTTTGCCCCTAACTTTTGCCTAGGACGTATCCTAGCGGGGATGATTTTGCCTTTGTTTTGCCTAGTACCCTTGTACTGGCGGGCTTTTTGTTTTGCCCTAACTTTTGCCTAGGACGCCCTTTTTGGGTTTTCATCCTAGCGGGCTTATGCAAGCAACGTCTTCAAGCATAGTACTTCTTTACCACGTCAGTGTTGACTGGGTATCGAAGTTCTTCTCTATCCATGTCTGTGAGGATCAATGCTCCTCCTGAGAAGGCTCGTTTTACCATGTATGGTCCTCCGTGATTTGGGGCCCACTTTCCGATTTTGTCCTTTTGAGTTGGTAGCAATTTCTTCATTACCGACTCTCCCTCATGGTAGACTCGAGGGTGGACTTTTCTTGTCAAAAGCCTTTTTGGTCTTTCTCTGATAGGCTTGACCATGGCATATGGCGTTCAGCCATTTTCCTTCAATGAGGTTCAACTGGTCATACCGGCTTTGAACCTATTCTTCTTCGGAAAGTTTTGCTTCCATAATTACCCTTAGAGAAGGTATCTTGACTTCGACGGGTAGAACTGCCTCTGTCCCATAGACGAGGGAGAATGGAGTAGCTCCTGTAGATGTGCGTACTGAAGTCCTATAACCATGAAGAGCGAAGGGTAACATCTCGTGCCAGTCTTTAAATGAGGCAACCATCATTTGCCCTATTTTCTTAATGTTCTTATTGGTTGCCTCGACTGCCCCATTCATCTTTGGCCGATATGGGGAAGAGTTATGGTGTTGGATCTTGAATTCTTGGCACAGTTCTTCCACCATTTTGTTGTTCAGATTAGATCCATTATCAGTGATGATTTATTTCTCTATGCTTCCACTAGATTATTCTAAAATCGTTTGGGACAAGAGAGAAAAGAAGGGAAAGATATTTTTATTCTGAAGTTTGTGTTTCAGAGGGGATTTATTTTTCAAAAATGGTTTTTGTAAGAATGGATGGCCAAGGTAGGCTTATGTGTTTAAGCTTGTTTGATTAAACACTTATGAAGTTAAAAAGTCGTGTTGTGATTCGACAACTTGGATAGATTCCCTTGAACCTTTCTTTTTGAATTCGGTTCATGGTACCATCATGGATTTATTTTTGTTTTTTTTTTTTGTTTTGTTTTTTTTTTTTTTTTGATTGTCCTTATTTTTGCCTAAAACACCCTTTTGTGGTGTTTTAGCGGACTTTTGTTTTTTGTTTATTTTGCAACCCTAATTTTTGCCTAGGTCACCCTTTCGTGGGATTCCTAGCGGGTTCTTTGCTCTTATTTTTGCGCAGTCCCCTTTTTGGGTTTCCTGCCGAGCTTATTATCTTTAGGATTTCTTTATCCATGATGGCACTTATTGAGGACAAGGGAAGGTGTTCCAAGTTGTCACACACACCTCCACATGAAAATGATGTGGGTTTATTATTAAGATGATTTTAACCTCATTCATGTTTATTCAAACAGGGTTAAAAATGATGTGGTTTAGAATTTTATTATAAGCAAGAAAAGAAGCAATGAAGAATGATTTTATTATAATCATAGTGGAAACATATGTCCTTATTTCATCACTGATATGGGTCCCAATATTGACCTCTTTTATCTCTCGGCCCTGCCCCAAATTCACGGTCTCCAATTTCTCTTGACACGGTTGGAGTAGACGAGTTTGTTGATCTAGCAATCTTTGCAGATCCGGAGAAATGGTCTCCTCATCACTGTCCAACTCAACCCATTTATCCTCAACTTTGGATCCCGGTTAGAGCGAACAATTACAGAAACAATTATTTTATTGGTTCTGTTTAGGTTTAGAATTATTAATGTTAATGGGGAAAGAGAGAAAAGAACAAAAAAGAGAGTAATGTGAAAAATGCCTCTTTATTGATATGTATTAAAACTGTATAAAAACCCTTATTTACATGAAAAGGTTCTCATGATCTCGGGTACTGATCATGAGTCCCTAAAAGAAAAGAAAAATATGAAGGGGCCCTATCGTGGCTAGCCATTATCTATTCCTGCTTTGGTCGAGGATTCTTGCTCACGTCGGGCGCTGTCAAATCAAAAGTGATCCACCCGGCATCAATAAGGTCTTGGACCTTATATTTGAGAGCTCTACAGTTCTCTGTTGAATGCCCCGATGCCCCCGAATGGTATAGACATTTGTCTTGCGGTTTGTACCAATAGGGATGAGGTGGATCAATCTTCTTTAGTGGAACGTAAGCTAGAAGACGTGCTTCTACTAGCTTCGGCAGGAGATCGCTATAAGTGGTCGGAAGTTTATCAAACTTCTTCACAGGGGTGAATTGCGATTTTCCTGACTTCGAAGTGGAAGTAGCCGAGGATATGGTTATAGCATTGACTCCTCCTTCTTTCTTCTTCCCGAAGGTCTTCTTAGCTTTAAATGATTGGGAATGTTCAGCTAGCTTCCCACTTTTTAGCTCTTGTTCCACTCTTCCTCCATCATGATGGGACTCATGGTCATTGTGTTCAGCCCCGTGTATGTTGTGGTGACGCATGAGTTCCATCATTTGCGCCATTTGCTCCTTGAGCTGTGAGAGCTCGGCTGTAAGCTTCTTAATTTGTTCCTCCAACGCGTCCATCTTCATGATTTTTCTGCGCACGCGTGAGGACAGAGAGATGACCAGCCACTTTCTAAAATGTTTTAATCTAATTAGTTTATTTATGGGATGAATACGCTCTTGACATGAGCTTGATAACCCTCCATTTTTAAGGCGCTGCCTTTTTTAAAATGGAGTGTTACCACCCTCCTTGACTTATGATCCCTCCCCAACGAAGAATCTCGATAATTATGGGTCTCTTTTACTCATGTCAAGAGGTATTGGTGAACCTAGAATGCATGGTTTATGAGGATGCATGATATCTTATTGGTAATGATGCACATGCTCCTCACTTTTATTATATTTTCACACATGGTCTTTCCTCTCATGTCATGGTTTTTTCATGCATGGGGATTATTCTTTAGACCTTATCACGAGGTTATTTATTAATGCACAAACAATTGCACATAAGCATTTACACAAACAATTCACTCATCCACGAACAGTCACGAGCGAATCACGAGGTAGGGGTATCCTGCAAAAATGGTGCATATTCAAGGTAGGTTCTAACTGTTCTCACCAGTCCAAGGCCCCCAAGGTGCCCCCATTATAGGGACCCAATTCCTCTCATCGTAGGTCGATGGAAAGCTCCAACGCACCGTCGGACTCAAGTTCATGGTTATCACCTTGAGTGATGTTTTCCGACAACGGTCTACGGGCACCTATAGACCCATTCGACAACCGGCCGTACTAACATCCACTCCCTATGGTTAATCACTCATGCCCCCGGGTATAGAGGGAACTGTTGTGTGCAAAGGTTTGTGTGCAGTTTTTATTTCAAACAATTGCGTAAATTTAAAAATACAACAGTTATTAAAGCCATATAATAAATCATGTTATCATACAAGCAAGGGGTAATAAAGTAATTTTAACTATTATTTGTTAAAAATAATCTGTCACTAAATGGGACTGACTCTCGAGGCTTCCCCAGTGGAGTTGCCATCTGTCGCCACCGGCCCAAACGGGCCTCGGCGGTCGCGAAGACGGTCGAGCTCGCTTTTATTTTAGTTTTGAAAATGTATTGGATTATTAGAACGACTTGTTCTCAAACTGAGACCTTGTCGATCTTATCCAATTTATTTATTAAATGTCTCACCAATCCATGTTAATCCCAAGCGGGACCCTCCATGGATTAGCGGTTTTCATAAAAGGAGGGTTCTTTGGAGTCGCCACCAATGTTTTACTCAAAACATTGGAAAAAGGGATAAGACAATCGATTCAAAAATCGACTTCGGCCATTACAACCAGAGTCGGGTAAGGGAGTCGGTTACGCGTGAGGAAGGTGTTAGCACCCCACAGCGCCCCTTTCGGGTTCCCTATGACAGATTATTTCTAAAATAACAATATAAAATTACTAAATTACCCCTATTTATTATAAGCGATTATAAATTAACTATCTACATGATGACAGTTAAATATGCACACAGAAAGCAGTAAAAGGAAGGATTTTGAAGAAGAAACCTTTGAAGCGTGCTTTTTATATATTTCGTAAAACTGGGAAGCTTTTTGGCGTTCCCTCGCTCTACAAGCCCGCTCGCTCCCTTCCTATAAAATTTTAACTATGGAAATCCGGAGGATTTCCCTTCGACTAGGTTCGATCCTCAAGCAAAATGGCTCGGGGCTCAAGAACTTCGTCGGATCAACTCTCCAAGTGATTTCTAGGGCAGAACACTGCTCAAAAACCCCAGAATACTCAAGGAGAGGGTTAAAACTGTGTGTAAAAGTGTGGAATGACGTCCAATTGACGTCATATTTATAGGGAACAGGCCCAATACGGGCTACAGAATCAATACGGCCGTATTGAAATATTTGAACTTCAATACGGCCGTATTGAGTTCAATACGGCCGTATTGAAATTCAGAAATTTCAATGCGCCCGTATTGAGTTCACTGCGGCTGTATTGAAGCTTCAATACGGCCGTATTGATTTCAGTACGGCCGTATTGAAGTTTCAGAAACTTCAATACGTCGTATTGAGTTCACTGCGGCCGTGTTGAAGCTTCAATACGGCCGTATTAAGTTTAGTACGGCCGTATTGGGCTTCATTCCCTCCACTTCCTTATTTTAAGCTACTCTAAGACCTCTAAACCTACAGATAGCCATCCTATGGTCTTCTAGGAGTCCTTCTGGCTGACTTTCCTTCGATCTTTGAGGGTCTTCGAGTTTTATTTCCGACCCGGACAATTTTAGGGGTCTACACCTAGGATAAATGATCTTATGGACCAGTTGGTGGGTGCTTGTGTATTTAGTAAAATTGATCTTAGATCGAGGTACCATTAGATTAGAGTTAAGGGTGAAGATGTACCTAAGACAACATTTAAGACTCGTTATGGACACTATGAGTATCTAGTAATGCCTTTTGGTGTGACGAATGCTCCTGCAATTTTTATGGATTACATGAACCAAATTTTTCATCCGTATTTGGATAAATTTGTAGTTGTCTTCATAGATGACATACTAATTTATTCCAAGACTAAATAGGAGCATAAGGAACACTTAAAGGTAGTACTTCAAACTCTCAGGGAGAGAAAAATTTATGTTAATTTGTCTAAGTGTGACTTTTGGGTAGAGGAGGTGAGTTTCTTAGGACATGTGATTTCAAGTGGGGGTATAGCAGTAGATCCATCTAAAGTTGAGGTGGTGCTTAAGTGGGAGACACCTAAGTCAGTTAGTGAGATTAGGAGCTTCCTTGGATTGGCTGGATACTATAGAAGATTTATAAAGGGATTCTCTAAGTTAGCGTTACCCTTAACAAGTTTAACTAGGAAAGGAGTTGTGTTTGTATGGGATAGTAAATGTGAGAATAGTTTCCGAGCCCTTAAGGAGAAGTTGACTAGTGCACCTGTTTTAGTGTTGTCTTACCTTAGTAAGACTTTTGTGGTTTATTGTGACGCTTCTAAGATGGGTTTGGGTGGAGTGTTAATGCAAGAAGGAAAGGTCGTATCTTATGCATCTAGGCAATTGAAAATACATGAGAAGAATTATCCCACCCATAATCTTGAATTAGCAACTGTGGTATTCACACTTAAGATTTGGAGACATTATTTGTATGATTCAAAATCTGAGGTGTTTAGTGATCATAAGAGTCTTAGGTATTTATTTGACCAAAAGGAATTAAATATGAGGCAAAGGAGATGGTTAGAGTTCCTTAAGGATTATGATTTTGATCTTAGTTATCATTCGAGCAAAGCCAATGTGGTGGCTGATGCTTTAAGTAGGAAATCTTTGCATTTTTCTTCTCTTATGATTAGGGAGATGGACCTTTTGGCTCAATTTAGAGACTTGAGTTTGACTTGTGAGTTGACCCCTAGTAGTGTGAGACTAGGTATGACTCGGGTGACTAGTGAGTTGTTGAGGGAAATTGGAGAAGCACAGTTAGTGGATTCATTTCTAGTGGCTAGACGTGATGCTATAGGACAAGGTATTGGAGAAGAATTTACCTTGGGTGTAGATGGAGTGTTAAGATTTAAAGACCGAGTGTGCGTGCCTAGTGACCCTACACTTAGACGTTTGATCCTAGAGGAAGGTCATAGGAGCAAGCTTAGTTTTCACCCAGGAGCAACTAAGATGTATCAAGACCTTAGGAAGATATTTTGGTGGCCTAGGATGAAGAAAGATATAGCTGAATTTGTGAGTGCCTGTTTAGTGTGTCAGAAGGCTAAGATAGAACATCAGAAACCTTCAAGACTACTTCATCCTTTGAGTATACCCAAGTGGAAGTGGGATAGCATTTCTATGGATTTTGTAGTTGCCTTGCCTAGGACTAGGAGAGGGCATGATTCCATTTGGGTTATAGTTGATAGGTTGACTAAGAGTGCACATTTCTTACCTATTAACATTAGGTATTCTCTTGAGAGATTGGCTAGACTATATATTGATGAGATTGTGAGATTGCATGGGATACCATCTAGCATAGTGTCAGACAGAGACCCTAGATTCACTTCTAGGTTTTGGGAGAGCCTACAACAAGCTTTAGGGACCCAACTTAGACTTAGTTCAGCTTATCATCCTCAAACTGATGGTCAGACTGAGAGAACTATTCAATCTTTAGAGGATTTTCTTAGAGCCTGTGTGTTGGACCAAGGTGGTAGTTGGGATAGTCTTTTACCTTTGATAGAGTTTACCTATAATAATAGTTACCACTCTAGTATAGGTATGGCACCTTATGAAGCCTTGTATGGTAGGAGATGTAGGACCCCTTTGTGTTGGTGCGAGCCTGGTGATAATGTTATCTTAGGACCTGAGATTGTGCAACAAACCACTGATAAGGCTAGATTGATACAAGAGAGGATGAGGACAGCTCAGAGTAGACAGAAAAGTTATGTTGACAGGAGAAGGAAGGACTTGGAATTTCAAGAAGGTGACCATGTGTTCTTGAAAGTCACTCCGTGGACTAGGGTTGGCAGGGCATTGAAATCCAGAAAACTTACTCCTCGATTTATTGGTCCTTTCCAAATTTTAAAAAGAGTAGGTAGTGTTGCCTACCAAATTGCTTTGCCTCCTAATCTATCAAATCTCCATGATGTTTTCCACATTTCCTAACTTCGAAAATACATCCATGATCCTTCGCATGTGATTGAGTCGAATCATCTTGAGGTTAAGGAGAACCTAACTATGGAAGCTACCCCGGTGAGAGTCGAGGATCGAATGGTGAAGCAACTTAGGGGTAAGAAAATTCCTTTAGTGAAAGTTATTTGGGGAGGAGCTACACCTGAAAGTGCTTCTTGAGAGCTAGAGAAGAAGATGAAAGCGTCATATCCATTTTTATTTGCTTCAGGTAATTTCGAGGATGAAATTTCTAAAAGGAGGGGAGAATTGTAACACCCTAGTTTTTATTTTATTTTATTGAGGGTATTTTGGTAATTTTAATAAATGTATAGGGGTAATTTAGTAGCTTGGAACGGGCTGTTCCGGAATTGGAACGGGTCGTTCCAAACTACCAAAATGAAGGTGTGTTAGTAGCCCAGAACGGGCCGTTCTCAAGTTGGAACGGGTCATTCCAGACTATTAAAACTGGCTATAATCCTAAATGGGAATGGGCTTAGAACGAGCCGTTTCCAAAATTATGGCCGTTGTGAGTAATAAATGCACACCAGAATGGGCCGTTCTGGATGTGATTTTTACCCATGATTTAAGGGTCCAGAACGGGCCGTTCTGAATTTGGAACGGGCCGTTCCGGCGAAGCCTGATGCCTATAAATTGAGGTCTCTGCCACTTCCAAAAAGCACACCTCTCATTTTCTGATTTCTTTTCTTCTGCTCTCTCTTCTTTTCCTCTACTTTCTACTTCAGACCGAGGGGAACCCAGCGAGGGAGATCAACCAGATCTTGTGTAGGTTCAACTTCTACATATCCAGGTATGGGGGAAAAGGGGATTATTTATATGTAGAGTTACATGAGGGAATTGAGTAGAGGAAGAGTCCCTTAGGATTATGAGTAATTTTATAATTATTTCTGTTTGGAAAATTATTGGTCTTATGTGATTCTGTATATATTTAGGACTACGAATATATGATTTATTTGTAAAAATGATGCTCTAGGAGAGAGAACGAAATTATAGAAAAGTGTCTGTAAGTTAGGTTTTGAAAAAATTAGATTGTTTCTGTTTGAGGAATTAATGATACCATTAGATTCTGTATGTGTTAAGGATTATAAATATATATTTAATTTGTAAGAATGACGATTTGGGAGAGAGAGCGAAATTGTAGAAAAGTGCTTGTAAGCTAGGTTTTAGAATAATTGGGAGTTTTACCGTTTATGTTAAAATTATATTAAATTGATAATTCTATTGATTATTTTATTAATTTATGAATGTTATTGTTATGTTGATTGATAAGAATTGATGATCTAAATGTGAATTGCTTGACGGGTGTGTAAACCCTTATTTTTGTTGAACTTATCTGTTGTGTATGTGATATGGAATTATGTATGAAATATGAAATTGAGATATGAGATGAGATGTTGTATGGATATGATTATGATTGTGATTGTGGTACCTCACACTAATAACCAAGGATGAGACGAACCTTGAGTAGTGATGCTTCAAGAACGAGCGTGCCCCTTACATGGTGTGGGATGAGTGAGGAAATTAACACGCATCACTTATGTCAAATATGGAAGCCCTGGCATAGGGTTAATTGCAAGACTTGTGTGGATTGTAATGTGATTGTGGTTCCTTACACTAATGACCAGGGATGAGACGAACCTTGGGTAAGTGATGTTACAAGGACGAGCGTGCCCCTGGCATGGTGTGAGATGAGTGAGGCAATTAACCCGTATCACTTGTGTCAGTTGTGGCGTGGCCTTGAAATAGTTTTAATTGTAAGATTTAGGTGGATTGTGATGGATTGATGTAATTGTGAATTGAGATGTGATGATGATGAATGATTGATAAATTATGATATATATAAATGCTTGTAAATATTTTATTAAGTAATGAGTTATGATGAGATTACATTATGGTGTGTTTGTATGTACTTTGCATATAGATATTTTCTTTTCTAGCCGTATAAATTGCGGATGTTTTAGGTGAGGAGGATCCAGCTACGAGTGGCATCTAGAATGCCAACAGTTGAATTGTGGGGATGCTCTGATATTGTGACATCGGGGCAGAGGATTTTTTTAGGACAACTTTTTATATGGATTTGGAATTGTAAATATTATTTTTGAAAACAATTTGTAAGCTCATGCATTTCATTTTTATTATTATGGTTATTGAAGAATAATTTTGAAGATTCTCATGTGAACCATTTTATCGAAATTGAATAAAATTTATTTGTAAGTTTACATTATTACAATATATGTGTTGGAGTAGTATGGGTGTCACACATTATATCATATCACACAAACATGAGTAAATATTAAAATTTAACAATTAACAAATTTCAATTTGATTGGAAAACCAAAGTTTCATATTTTTAAAATTAGGAGACTAAATATCTCTATTTTAAAATAGAGACCAAAATTATGGATAAACAAAACTAGAGAAACTAAAAATGTGATTTAACCAAATAAAAAATATTTAAATCTTGCAAGTAAGTCACTAGCCAGGACATAAAAGGTATCAAAATTTAATACATCCTCCATCTTATAATAAGTGTTGAATCAAAAAAGTAATCTCAAAATAAGTAACATGTTAACTTTCGAATATAATATCAATTACTTATTTTTATCTATACCCCTATAATAATATTCTTTTGATAGTAATTATTGTTTTACATTGTTTATAATAAAAATATTAATTATAAGGTTAAATTTTTAAAATTATTATTTTCTTTCATATATTTATTAGTTTTTCTTAATTTATGTAAAATAAATTAGAATGACACCTATTATGAAATAAAGAAAGTACCAAATACTAATACTTCAACCAAACTCATATATAAAATAAAATATCTAAATTTACATATATTAAGAAAATTAGTTAAATTCATTTAATTTTATTGATTTCATATAAAAATTAAACTTTACTTCTTATATTATCCTTAATAATATTTATTGAAAATAATAATTATATTTAATTTAAAAAATATTTTAAAAATAATAACATTAAATAAGATAAATTAGGTAAATTTTACTTATATTTAAATTTAATTATTTTTGATATTTTTGTACTTTTATATATGAATACAGAGAATACCTATCATATAATGAAATGGTAGTTGATAATTTATTATAGGTCCAAACACACATCTAATGTAGTAATGCATGATTTCAGTATCCAATGCTTTTTGTGCGGACCCCCTCGACAAGGCACATAAATTGACTTTTAACCACTCAAATTGATTACTACTGCTATTGCTTCTTCAGCTTATCTTAAGGTGGAGCCCAAATGCACAAATTTTGTTCGCTTTTATAAAAGGAAAAATATTAAAAAGTAATTAATTTAAAAATTATTTCGTATTTAATTTTAAAATTTTAAGATTTTAGATTTTAATCTTGATGGTATATAAAAATAATTAATTTTTAATATTATTTTTTATTATTTAAAAATTTAAGAATAAAATAATTTAAAATTTGTATACACGAAAATAGGAAATTATTTATATATAAATATATATTATTAATTAATTGTTTAATTTTGACTAATCTTGTAATATTTTTATTAACTTAAGATCAAATATATATATATATATATACATATATTTAAAATGATATTTTTTAAAAATATCATTAAATAAATATAAAATAATTAAAGTTTACTTTTTTTGAAAAAAAAATTCATGTAAAAGAGAATAAAGGGAATATGTGATTTTTATTACATTATTTCTGATTAATCTCTATAAGTCATATAATTAAATGTTACTATTTTTCTATAAATTGAAAAACTTAAAAAAGTGTAATATAAAAATTTGTTGAGATCATAGACATTTGATACTTTTAAATTATGTAATAATTTTCTCCCATTATAGACTTTATTTTTCTTCTATCTTTTCTCCCCCTGACATTGATGGCTTTTATTGTTATCCTTACAAACCAAATTCTCTAATCTCCACCCATCACATACAGAAAATGGAGAAGAAAAGGATAACAAGTAGAGCCCATTGTTTGGTGTTAGGATATCCAGATGAAGGCCACATCAACCCCATGCTTCAGTTCTCCAATTTTTTACTGTAATATTACTTTTTTTAAAAAAAATTATAGAAATGGACTCTGACACTTTATTTACCATAATAAAACGGAATATTATTCACGTTCAGAATTCGTGTCTTAGGGACTGAATTTTGATGTGATGGAGCTCCCCCATTGTGTTTTCGTGGCTGCCAAAATTTGATTTTCGGAGTATCGAATTCCGGGTAGCTCTATTATTTTTTTATATTAAATAGATTCTTATTAAAATAATAATTTTAAATATTTTAAAAATTAAAAATAAATGTAATATTTAAATAAATTTATTTTATTATTAACTTATAAGTTTTTTTAATTAATAATTTTGTTAAGTTAAATTTATATTAAGTTAGAAATTCTAATAAGTTTTAATTATAATAAAATAAATATATAATAAGTTATTAACTTAAATATTTAATAAATTTAAGAATAAATGTATTATTTAAATAAAATTAGTTTATTATTAAGTCATAATTTTATTAATAAATAAATTTAATAAGTTAATTTTTTAAAAAGTTTGAATTTTAATAAGTTATAAATATAATAAATTAAATATATTATAAGTTATTAAAATAAGTTAGGAAGTATTACAAATAATATTAATGTATTTAAAATGAAAAATACATTTAGTTAAAACTCATTACAATAATAAAGATTAATGTTGGCGGGAACTAAATACATGACCAGTATTTGGACTTGTCTTCCTAGTGTGACTAGGGGTATGACAATAGAAATAACATTTTACACGATTATGTTATTTTTTAATGTCCATATTTGTTCTAATCCTGCTGGACTTGGATCAACCCTTTAAAGTTCTCTTGAATTCCAGATTTGGCCACAAAGTTGGACCAGTGTAAGTAGGCCAATAATCTTCGTGTCGGAGCTCTCCAAACTATCATTCGTATACCGCTTTGGTCATGCACTAGTAACTGCTTTGGTCGAGAGGTGGAGACCTAAAACTCACACCTTTCATTTTCCAACAAGGGAGTGCACCATAACCCTAGAGGATGTTGCACTTCAAATTGGCCTTAGAATTGATGGACTCCCTGTCATTGGTCCAACAATGTTTGATTAGGAGGAGATGTGTGATACTTGGAATCGTTCTAGTGAAGGGAGTGTCACTTGTCGGCTCTATGATCAAACTGAGGTGGCTTAGAGACAATATCTTGCCATTACTAGAACAACCAACAGAGGAACAACTTCACGCCCATGTTAGGGCATATCTATTAGGTTTGATTGGAGGTGTCTTGATGCTTGACAAAACAGGCAACAAAGTTCATCTAATGTATTTATCTTTACTAACTAATGTTAGAAGAACTAGAAGATATAGTTGGGGTAGTGCTTGTTTAGCCATGTTGTATAGGGAAATGTGTAGGGCCACGAAAGTTGGGAGTAAAATAATAGGAGGTTGTGCATCTCTTTTAATGTCTTGGGCATGGTATCGCATGCCATATATGGCGCCGATTTCTAGTAATTCTCCAACATACTCGTTAGTGTGCAGATGGAGCAGGGGTAGAGTTCTAAACTTCCAGAACAAACATCATAACGATGTTGTGGGATATAGAACCATGTTTGACCACATTCAAGCTAATCAGGTATGTTGGCTTACAAACCCTAAACCCTAAACAGTTTATTTTATTTTACATATTATCTTGATTAACTTTTTTTCATAAAGTTTTTATGGGCCCCATATCAACACTTGCAACCCGCAATGCCCATGGAATATTATAGAGATGTACACCTTAGGACTTCACGTACCGCCATCCTTTGCTTTGCAATTGTTGAATAGCATCAAACAGATAGAGTCAAATTACAGTTTTGGTTCTTCCAAGAAGTCCCTTCTCCACCAAAACACTTAGTATAGGAGGCAAAAAGTATGGTTTCATCATTATAGATGACTATTCTAGATTCACATGGGTATATTTCCTAAGCCATAAACATGAGTCTTTTAAGGTCTTTGAAATATTATGCAAACGTGTTCAAAATGAAAAAGGATTTTGCAAATCTGTCATAAGAAGTGATCATGGAACAAAATTTCAAAACTCTAATTTTAAAACATTTTGTGAAAAATAAGGTATCTTTCACAATTTCTCTTCACCGAGGACACCCCAACAAAATGGGGTAGTTGAAAAAAAAAGAATAGAATCTTGCAAGAAATGGCCAAAATACTTCTTTGTAAAAATGATTTACCTAAACACTTCTGGGTCGAGGTAGTGAACACAACAAAATATATTCAAAATAGAGTATTGATTAGACCATTCTTAAATAAGACTCCCTATGAACTATAGAGAGGAACAAAACCCAACATTTAATATTATCATCCATTTGGATGTGAATGTTATATCCTAAATTACAAAAAATCAACTTGGAAAGTTTGATTCCAAGGTAAATAAGGGTTTTTTCCTTAGATATTCAGAAACCTTAAAGGCATACAGAGTCTGCAACTCTAGAACCTATGTGGTTGAGGCATCCATATATGTTAAATTTAATGATGCCTTAATGACTGGTAGGAAACTATCAAATCTAGAAGAAGACTTTGCATATTTACAAATAGAAGAACAGATAAAAGAACCAGAGGTTGAAGATCAGACGATAAGTCAGATAAAGTAATCAGACCTCAGAAAGACTAGATGTTCATAAATCATCGTGCACAAGATCTCATCCTTGGAGATAAAGTTGAAGGTGTAAAAACTATATCAACTCTAAAAAACAATGCATCATATGCTTTTGTTTTAGAAATTGAACCTAAAAGCATTAACGAAGCATTAAGTGACAATGATTGGATCATCTCTATGGAAGAAGAGCTTCATCATTTTGAGAGAAATAATGTTTGGACCCTTGTTCCCAAGCCAACACATCAAATTGTCATTAGAACTACATGTCTTTTCAAGAACAAGCTTGATGAGTAAGGAAAAAGTGGTAAGATATAAAGCTAGATTAGTAGCTCAAGACTATAATTAGTAAGAAGGTATTGAATTTATTGAAACCTTTGTCCTAATTTCCATACTTGAAGCTATTAGAATTATGTTAGCTTTTGCGATTCATAATAATATAAAACTTTATCAAATGGATGTAAAGAGTATTTTTAAATGAAATTATTGAAGAGCTGGTATATGTCAAACAACTTCTAGGTTTTGAAAATCTTGAGTCAAAGAACATGTTTTCAAACTTAAAAAGGCTCTTTGTGGTCTGAAACAAGCTCCTAGAGCTTGGTATGATAGATTAAGCAATTTTTTACTTGAAAATGACTTTAAGAGAGGCAAAGTTGACACAACTCTTTTTAGAAAAGAGTCTAGAACTAATTTTATTGTTGTTCAAATATATGTAGATGATATTATCTTTGGTGCAACTAATGAATCTCACTATAAGGATTTTTCAAAGCTAATATAGACTGAGTTTGAAATGAGCATGATAGGAGAACTAAAGTTCTTCTTAGGTATACAAATCAAGCAAACAGATGAGGGAATCTACATTCATCAGCAAAAGTACATCAAGGAACTTTTCAAACGATTTAAGATGAATGAATGCAAGCCAATGCCCACACCTATGCATCCATCTATAGGCTTGACAAAAGACAAATCTGGAAAATTTGTAGATCAAACAAACTACAGAGGCATGATTGAATTTCTACTCTACCTAACTATAAGTAGACTCAATATCATGTTCAATGTTTGTCTATATGCTAGATTTCAATCTAATCTTATAGAGTCTCATCTAAAGTTTATAAAAATATATTTTAGATATTTGGTAGGTTCTAGTAACCTTAGTTTGTTTTATGAGAAACACAATAATTTCATGTTAGCAGGATTTTGTGATGTAGACTATGCCACAGATAGAGTTGAAAGAAAGAACACCAGTGAAGGGTGTCACTTCTTGGGAAACTGTCTCATTTCTTGGGCAAGAAAGAAGCATAACTCCATATCCCTTTCAATAACAAAGGCAGAATACACCTCAGTTGCTAGGTGTTGCTCACAATTACTATGGGTTAAGTATCAATTACAATACTACTCGAGTCTTGAATCTAATATACTTGTATTTTGTGATAACACTAGTATTACACATTTGTCCAAAAATCGTATTCAACACTCTAAGGCTAAGCATATTGAAAAAGATATCACTTCATTCGTGATTATGTTCAAAAAGGCTTTTTGACATGAAATTTATTGATACCAGTCATTAATGAGTTGATATCATTCGATCATCACTAATGACACAATCACTTATTAACAACATAACAGTCATAAATAATTCAGTCAGATGTGAATATAGGATGCAATAGACATTGACTCTCTATTTGCATGCATGTGATACCAATCTCAAGATATATGATTTGCCAATTTGTCAATTTGCATACATATGATACATGTCACACAAACCTTTTCATATCATGAAATCACTATATATATATACATACTCAATGATTTGTGACTCAACGATTTGCCATGCTCACATTTTTTATCAATGATACATGCACTTTACAATATGCCCATTTTACAAACAGGAATCAAATATCTCATTCAAGTAATTTCTCAGACATACATGTTCATTTCACACTCCTTAACATTCGAATTACTCAACAACATCTTTAGCTCATGTACTTAAACCAATTTCATATATACTTAGCGCCCAACGGGAATCCATCTATGCCTAGTGCAGTTCATCTAGAGAGCACTCATAACTCTCGAGATGACTCACGCCCAATGAGATAACAGTAAGGACACCCTTAGAGCCTAATGCTTGGCGAGCCTTAATCCACGTCCAACATGAATATCATAGAGACTCGCGACCTTGTTAATGCCTAGTGCATGCAGAATAAGGAGTGAACCTTGCTCTTAACATCCTAGTGCCCAACGACACACAAGTGACACTTGACACCATATCAAAAACACAAACTTGCAGAATCACGATTTGCGAATAGCGAATCCAAAACATGCAATCATCATTCCAATTGGTAAAAACACTTTAATTTAAGCATACAATGCATCAATAAGACATGAATTTCATACTAATACATGTTCCTATTAATTACTCACACAATAACCATTCTCAAGCATACTCTTAGATTCCCACAAAAACCTACAGACAACTCAATTCAAATTAAAAAGGGTTCAATTTATAAAATTAATCATATATAATCATAATTTACAACAATTGAAGAGTAATAAAATTACATGGAAGACAATCAACAAGAATAGAAACAATTGGGATTTCCTCATTCATACAACATACAGAGGTTGGTAGTCAACCTTACTACCCATCAATTACCCCACGCCCTAGAGCAAGAATTCTCCCTCCCCCTGTTCTTTATTAGAAAACAACGAAGAATGTGGATATCCGAGATGATCTCCTTCTATCTCCTATCTCCTCTCCTCTTGGATTTTTAGAGCGTAAAAGAAAAGTGGGAGCTTGAATAGAAAATTGATGAGTCTCTCTGTTTAAATTTAAACCTAGCTCATCCTCCCTCTAACCCATCCTCAATTACTTATTCATAACTCTAGTTACCTATTCCTTCCCTCACTTAATAATAATCACAATAATAAGTAATAATAATAATAAAATATTATATTAAAATATTATTATCATATAATTTACTCAAAACAAATATATAAAATATAATTTCAACCATAAAATGCTATCTAACATCAACCCTTTAAATTTTATAATAAATATATATTATTAATCTAATTGTGAAAATGAAGGGTGTTACATCACTCGCTTGTGTGCATGGGGTGAAACTTGCACGACATAGTTGTCTCAACGTGCCACTGGTGTATTTTCTCTTAGTGTAAAGTGTTGTGATAGTTTGACCCTACATGAAATCCTAGGCAACTCAGCCTTCGAGCAACGATAAAGTGATTTTACTAACGCTACATGCATGTAGTTTTAGGAGAGTTTTGTCTATTGTATGAGCATAACATATTTATTGTTTGTGAATGACAAAGTTGTTTGATATTGAGATGTGTGAAAACCATATTGTATCTTGTGATTATAGTATGTGATTTAGTATGTGTTGACTATTGAGAATTATAAATGCGATTAATGATGATAATTGTTATTTTAATTGTGTAATTATCGTTATGTTTGTGTGTGACTACTCGGTCATTTCCTACGTTAGTAGCTAGAGTGAGATCTTTCTCACTCCCCTTTCTCTTTTGTGGTTTTGTTTTGTTGTGATTGAACAAGTGAATTTAATTGTGGGGGTTTAAATTTTTTGTTGGGATTGCTCTAATAACGATGAAAACAAATAAATTATGGAAGAAACAATTTTATATAGAAACCCTTTTAATAAGAGCAAATTAATTAGACTATAAATTCCATTTTAATAAAATAAATTTGTGTAACTTATGAGAATTATTGTAAATGTGATTCGCAAATTATGCAGAATGAACTTTACTAATATTACATCGGGCGCCACTTGAGGTCGACAAGCACGAGGCAAAAAAGATCCTTCTATGACGATCATGTCTGGTTTGGAGAGTTGCATGTTGAGTGTGAAAGCATGCAAAAAAATGCTCATGACATCGTTGATGTAGGACATGAGCTTCATCATTTTGGATGCAAGAGCTCTAAGGGCTCTTTATGTGAAATTCGTCGGACGTGCGAAGAGTCATGTTGAGCGTCATCCTTTCAAAGGCTTGCGACCTCGATCACATCAAGTGTAGGGCACATTACACCAAGCATTGTTCTATGCCTACAATTGAGATGTGTATAATTATGTAATTAATGAAATGAGCGTTGATTGATAGGTTATATGAACTAATGATAGAGATAAGAATTATATGTATTGTATTGGAAATTGAAAATGTAATGTGTGTCTATGAAATTGTGAGGTATGTGATATGTGATAAGTGTAAGAGATTATGTAAATAAGCCTAAGTATAACTTATTAGTGATGTGAATTGTTAAATGTGAAATCATGTGAATGTGAATTTTGTAACCATGTATGGAGTTTGTATGACATGCAACATTTTCATAATGTGTTTTTATGATCGGTATGATGTGAAATACATTGTTAGGGAAGATCCCCTTTCTGTAAAAGCTTAGGGTAAAACTTGGCCAACATAGCTACCCCAACCACCACTAGTGTATTTGCTCCTAGTGTAAAATGTTATTATGGCCTGACTTGACATGAACTCCTAGGCTACTCAATCTTGGACAGGAATAAAGTGTTTTACTAGTGCCACATGCATGTAGTTACGAGAGTTTTGTCCTTGCATGAACTTAACATAGATATTGTGTTTAAATTGTGACATTGATATATAATGAGATGTCATGTGATATAATGTGAATGCTATATGTTATAAATGAAATAATTAATGTTGAAATCACATATATGATATACATATATATATATATATATATATATATATATATATATATATTATGTTATTGTGAGAGACTACCCAGTCATTTCCTACATCGATAGCCAGAGTAAGATGTTTTTCACTCCCCTTTCCTTTGGTGTGCTGTCTTGATGTGTTTATGTTGGTAAATTTAATTAAGGAAGAGTTTAAGCTTTATGTTGGGTTCACTCTAATAGAATGTGACATCGTGACTTTAGTTAGGGACTATGTTTCTTTTTCTTTGCATTAGAAATTTAGTTTCTTTTTCATATATTTCCATTTCAATTAGTATTCTTTGTAATTGTTTTCAGTTTTAGTCATGATATTTTGCAGAATTGTAATGTTATACTTCTACTCTCAGCTTTTTGTTTAGTTAATGAAGTACTTTTCAGACCGTTATTTTTATATATTATTAAGTTTATGTATGAGGGATAGAGGGTGTTACATTATATCATATCACTCAAACATGAGTAAATATTAAAATTTAACAATTAACAAATTTTAATTTGATTGAAAAACCAAAGTTTCATATTTTTAAAATTAGGAGACTAAATATCTCTATTTTAAAATAAAAAGACCAAAATTATGGATAAACAAGACTAGAGAGATCAAAAATGTGATTTAACCAAATAAAAAATATTTAAATCTTACACGTAAGTCACTAGCCAGGACATAAAAGGTATCAAAATTTAATACATCCTCCATCTTATAATAAGTGTTGAATTAAAAAAGTAATCTCAAAATAAGTAACATGTTAACTTTCCAATATAATATCAATTACTTATTTTCATCTATACCCCTATAATAATATTCTTTTGATAGCAATTATTGTTTCACATTGTTTATAATAAAAATATTTATTATAAGGTTAACTTTTTAAAATTATTATTTTCTTTCATATATTTATTAGTTTTTCTTAATTTATGTAAAATAAATTAGAATGATACTTATTATGAAATAAAGAAAATTTCAAATACTAATACTTCAACCAAACTCATATATAAAAATATATATATTAAGAAAATTAGTTAAATTCATTTAATTTTATTGATTTCATATAAAAATTAAACTTTATTTCTTATATTATCCTTAATAATATTTATTGAAAATAATAATTATATTTAATTTAATAAATATTTTTAAAATGATAATATTAAATAAGATAAGTTAGGTAAATTTTACTTATATTTAAATTTAATTATTTTTTATATTTTTGTACTTTTATATATGAATACAGAGAATACCTATCACATATTTTTTTTTTCAAAGATTCAAAATCCAATCCACGATTTACGCAAATTATTTTCGTGTCACTTGTAAAAATACAACCTTGCTCGTTGTTAATTCTACTACCATTATAATATAATAAGCAAATGAAAGACATTTTCAAAATTAAAATAAAAATATGCAAAATTAATATACGAATATGATAATAAAGAGAAGAGTAGCAAAACTATCATAACATCAGTCGAAGATTTATAGAATGCATAATGGTCGAAGCCAGCAACTCATTCATCTATATATAACAAAACTTTTGAATGATAAACGTTATCCCTGATGACGTTTTCATAGTCAAAGAAAAACTATGTGTCAGTCCCTAATGGTTCAGAGAGGCACATTAGGTTCAGAGAGGGTAGTGGTGCAGAGAGGCAGAGTCAAACAAAAAATGCCACTGGTACTGACATTTTCAGTTATTTATGAAAAACAACTGAAAACGTCAATACCAGTGACGTTTTCAGTGTATTTTTTTTAGCTGAACTGAAAACGTCAATGATACTGACATTTTCAGTTGTTTTTTTAAACGTGTGAACAGTACAAACTCGTTACTTAGATTGACGCTTTCCACAAATCGTCACTCATCCTGACGCTTTCTTCATCCTACGTGTCCAAAATTATTTATTTTAGTAAATAAATTTTCTATTAATTTATTTTAGAAATTTTTTTTTTTTTATATTTATTCTGGTTCTTAAGCCAAGGAAAACACCAAACACATGCTATTCTCAATTTCAGATGCAAAGTATATAGCCTAAAAAAAATTACAAATAAATTTGGATTAGAAAAATAACCCGAAACGATTTAGTGCATGTTTAAATTCGTGTCACTAATTCATATTTTGACAAATTTGATGAAGAAGTACGAAATAATTATTTCTTATTTTCACGTTTTTTTACGGAACCGAGTTCACTGAACATGAATCCAAACACACACAAACACATTTGATGAAGAAGTACGAAATGATTATTTCTTATTTTCACGTTTTTTACGGGAACCGAGTCCACTAAACATGAATCCAAACACACACAAACACACATAATGTAGTAATGCATGATTTCAGTATCCAATGCTTTTTGTGCGGACCCCCTCGACAAATCACATAAATTGACTTTTAACCACTCAAATTTATTAATACTGCCATTGCTTCTTCAGCTTATCTTAAGGTGGAGCCCAAAAGCACAAATTTTGTTCGCTTTTATAAAAGGAAAAAAAGTTAAAAAGTAATTTCACGTTCTATATTTCTTTAAAGAAATTTAAAAATTATTCCGTATTTAATTTTTGAATTTTAAGATTTTAGATTTTAATCTTGATGCTATATAAAAATAATTAATTTTTAATATTATTTTCTATTATTTAAAAATTTAAGAATAAAATAATTTAAAATTTGTATACACGAAAATAGGAAATTATTTATATATATAAATATATATTACTAATTAATTGTTTAATTTTGACTAATCTTATAATATTTTTATTATCTTAAGATCAAATAATATATATATATATATATATATATATTCAAAATGGTATTTTTAAAAATATCATTAAATAAATATAAATAATTAAATTTTATTTTTCTTGAAAATGCTTTTTATCATATAAAAGAGAATAAAGGGAATATTCGATTTTTATTATATTATTTCTGATTAATCTCTACAAAACTTCTCCACCTCTGCCCCTCTTCTTTGTCAAGTCTCGGTACAACCAACAATTTTCGTGTTTTTTATTATAAAATATTAAACAAAAAATGGGGAAAGTTTCGGTATACTAAATCCTAAATCCATCCATGAATATTCTCACATAAAATAGATTAAGAATCTAAGTTAGATTCTTCTATTTAAAAAAATATATGATTTTTAAAATTCTATATAATATAGAGACATATAAAAAGTACATTAAAAATTCAAAATATATATTTTTTCTAGTTCTACCTCTATAAATTTGAACATGAAGTCGTGAAAAGAAATGTCATATTTATAATATTTATAAGTGTAAATGGGAAATTTTTACGTAAATAATATTTTTTAAAAGAAAAATTACAAAACTGACACCTGTGCAAGTTTATTTACAGGACTAGAACGGTTTATTGTTCATGCTCAGAATTCGGTTCTCCGGGAACCGAATTCTGAACTTTAAACTTTTTTTTTTCTTTTCAAAATTCGGTTCCCGGGGAACCGAATTTTGAGTTATTTTAAATTTTTTTTTCGTGTTTCTGGTCCATTTTTGGCAAATGTTGGAAGTGAAACTGCCCGTTCCGGAAGCAGAACGGGTCGTTCTGCTTAAATACACAGAGTCTCTTTTTTGAAATTAAAATGGGTCGAGAATGGCCCGTTCCAGAATAAAAATTTAAACAATTTTTTTGAACCTGGAACGGCCTTGGAACGGCCCATTCCAAAAGACGTTTTTAGGAATCAAAACGTATTTTGGAACGGGTCGTTCTGGTTTTGGAACGGGCCGTCCTGGTTTTGGAATGGAACGTTCTGGTTTTGGAACGGCCCGTTCTGGGCAAACAGTGAAAACGCTAATTTTTCTATAAATATAAGAAGACCAGCATTTTATTAATTAATTTTTATTAGATATTTGTGTAAAAAAAATTGCCGACCATACACATAATTAGATTTTTAATAAATAATATATAAGTTAATAGGTTCAAAGAAGTATTTTACCTTTTTTTACAAATTCTATTCATAATAATTATCTTGTATATTTCACGAATCCTGATTAATTGATATTATTATAATTTTTATGTTAACAATACACTAAAAATTAAAATTTACTATCAGAATTCAAAACTATAACTTCATCCCAAATTTAATCCTTTAAAGTTAATTCACTTGGATCAAGAAATATCCAATGAATGTGAGTGAGGACTAAAAATTTATTGCTTAATATCCCATTATTTTGACTTTATTATCTTTTTTTTTGTAAAAAAAACGTGAATAGTTGATGGATAAAATGCTTATTAGATAGGAGTATAATTGAGTAAAAAGATATTAATTAGACCGTAAAATTCTAATGATATTTCTTTATAAATAAAAGAATGTTAAAATGGCCAAAAGTTTAAGATGAGTGAAATAATATTTAATATTAATGCCTAGAAGTTAAGAAACATTTAATATCAGTTATAAATAATATATTTAGACAACCACTTAAGAAAATATCTTACGCTTAAAACGTACAATTATCCATGAACTATAAGGAATATATTCTCTCCAATAATATAATTATCGGATAAAATTTTAACTATTCTTTCAATTTTATTAAAATAATATATTTTGTTATAAATTAAATTTAAAAAATTAAGGGTCAAATTATCACACTTCACCGTCTCAAGTGTTCTCTCCGATAGGAAAATTTCTCGTCCGTCAAGCATAGTTTAAAATAATCTCAATTAATATTTATATTATACTTTGCGACTTGAAATTATTGAGATTTGAAATTTATAAAACATTAATTACTTTGAAATAAAAATTAAAGACTAAAACACTAAAAGTTTTGAAAAGGAAGAAATAAGAGTAATTGTAGGATTAAATATGAATGTTAAGAGAGGTACCTATGAAATTAATTTTTATTAGATATTTGTGTAAAAAAACATTCCCAGCATTTTTACTGTTTGCCCAGAACGGGCCGTTCCAAAACCAGAACGGCCCGTTCCAAACCACGTTCTAATTCCTAAAAACGTCTTTCGGAACGGGCCGTTCCAAGGCCGTTCCAGATTCAAAAAAATGTTTAAATTTCTATTCTGGAACGGGCCGTTCTTGGCCCGTTTTAATTTAAAAAAAAAAACTCTGTGTCTTTAAGCAGAACGGCCCGTTCTGCTTCCGGAACGGGCCGTTCCACTTCCAACATTTGCCCAAAATGGGCCAGAAACACGAAAAAAAAAATTTAAAATAACTCAGAATTCAGTTTCTCGGGAACCGAATTCCGAGAAGAAAAAAAAAAGTTTGAAGCTCAGAATTCGGTTTCCGGGAAATCGAATTCCGAGCATGAACAGTAAACCGTTTTATTCCTGTAAATAAACTTGCACATGTGTCATTTTTGTAATTTTTCTTTTAAAAAATATTATTTACGTAAAAATTTCGTGTAAATGGTCCATGGGCTTGGCCATACCCAACTGAAACTCTGTTTATTCATTTAATATTGATGTTAAATGCTTACCAGCCAGTCAGCCACAAAGTCGTGTCGAAATGATTCACAAATTTATTTCAAAGGTACATAGACAGTTACGTATCCAAAGTGGAAGAGTTGGATATTTTAATTCATTTTTAGGATTAGTTATCTTAAAATGTCTATGCACTCTTTAAAACCTCAACATCTTTTGCAAAAAAATTAAATTAAATTAAATTAAAGCAAACTGAATGAATAAAGAATAATGTTAAACTTATATCTGAATATCTTACCACTCATTCTCATTCTATTTATTCTCTCTATCGCTTTCCAACATCTCCTCACATCATTTTTTTTTTTTTTGGATATCATCACATCTCATATTATATCTATTTTCTCTCACTTCTCTCTATCCATTTTTTCATCACATGACATATTAATATATATTATTTTCTCTCTGGCCAATGGGTCCTCGAGGTGCATTCTTCATAAAGAGGTGTACTATTTAACTTTTTATTCAATATAATAATATATAAATGTAATAATTCACTCGGAGGTGACAGATCCGACAGCCACATGGATAAAACATTTATCAATAAGTTCAATCTTATACTATAAATATATCAGACATATAGATTATAATAATACATATTGGTCGAGTATCATCGGCTTGGACCTTAACTTGATAAAACCAAACCTTATCATCTCAGCCCACCACACAAAAATGGATAAGCAAAGCACAACAAGCAAAGCACACTGTTTGGTGTTAGCATATCCAGGACAAGGCCACATCAACCCCATGATTCAATTCTCCAAGCTATTGGAACATCAAGGGGTGAGAATAACTTTTGCAACAACTCGTTTCTACTCCAAGAATTCGCTAAAGGTACCTCCTTCTATGGCACTCGAAACCATTTCTGATGGGTTCGACGACGTTAGGCCCACACAGGGCGAGGCCAGCAAAGCCTACGTAGATCGGTTTTGCCAAGTTGGGCAAGAAACTTTTGCTGAACTTCTCGAGAAACTTAGTGAATCGAAAAACCATGTTGATTGTGTTGTTTATGACTCGTTCATGGCTTGGGCACTAGATGTTGCCAAGAGGTTTGGAATAGTTGGAGCTGCTTATCTCACTCAAAATATGACTGTGAATAATATATACTATCACGTTCAGTTGGGAAAGTTGCGTGCTCCTCTCACAGAGCATGAGATTTCACTCCCTAAGTTGCCTAAGCTTCAACACGAGGACATGCCATCTTTTTTCTTTACGGATGCACAAGATCCAACTCCCCTTGATTTTGTTGTGTCTCAGTTCTCCAATATCGACAAAGCTGATTGGATCCTGTGCAATACGTTCTACGAACTGGATAAAGAGGTAATTATCAAGAAGATACTAATTAAATTTATATATGTTCTATATAGGATTAATAGTATTTTTAGTTACTAAAGAAAAATGAGTTACTTTTCATTTTAGTGCCAAATTTTTACTTTTAAATTAATACATTTGTTTTAAATATCGTAACTAAAATTACATGACTTGTTTTTTTTGAGATAATAAATACCCAGCAACACCCACACCACATGTTTTTATTATTGACTATATAAAATTTATTAAAAATCTCAAATTTTGTGAACTTTACATCTCATTTAATAAGTCTATTACTCTATTTCCTGATTTAGTGGTAGGATCTAATATAATTTGTGATTTTTAACTAATAATAAAAAAGTGTTAGAGAAAGTATTATTAACAATTTTCATATGTATTTAGTATGATTTGACCCTGAACTAATAAATATAATAACTTTTACTTAGGTGAAAATTTGGTACATGCTTAGTGCATACATAAACTAGCTCGTTTATATTTTTAATTTTAGCATGTAATGTTCTGTTATTAATAATTTTTTTATTAGATTATAGATTGGTTCATGGAGATTTGGCCAAAATTTAGGGCCATAGGACCAAACATACCATCTATGTTCTTAGACAAGAGATATGAAGATGACGAAGATTATGGAATCAAGAGTGATGAATGCGTGGAATGGCTAAATGATAAGTCGAAAGGGTCTGTTGTTTATGTATCATTTGGGAGTATAGCTTCTTTTGGTGAGAAGCAAATGGAGGAAGTGGCTTGTTGTTTGAGAGAGTGCTCGAGTTACTTCTTGTGGGTAGTTAGAGCTTCGGAAGAGAATAAACTCCCTAAAGATTTTGAGAAAATATCAACGAAAGGGTTGGTAGTGACATGGTGCTCCCAACTAAAAGTTCTAGCTCACGAGGCTATAGGATGCTTTGTCACACATGGTGGCTGGAATTCCACATTAGAAACTTTATGTTTAGGAGTCCCCACAATTGTAATACCATATTGGTCAGATCAATGTACGAATGCAAAGCTTATGAAAGATGTTTGGAAGATCGGAATTAAGGCTCCAGTTGATGACAACAAGATTGTGCAACGAGAGGCACTTAAGCACTGCATAGAGGAAGTAATGAAGAGTGAAAAAGGCAAAGAGATGAAGAACAATGTCCTTCAATGGAAGACTTTGGCTAAAAAAGCCACCGGTGAGGGTGGAAGTTCTTATAAAAATATTTTAGAATTTACGAATAGCTTGTTTCAGTCATAAATTTAATGCCTTAATTACGAATGACTTGTTTCAGTCATAAAATAGTTCTGTTGTTTGCTGCAATTAGTAAGTCGATTGGGTTCTTTTGCTGCATCATGTGTTGGATAGTATTAGTCTTGGTTTTACTAGCTGGTCTGATTTGGACGGCTAGTTTTGGACTTTTGTACTAGAGTTCCTCTTTATTTTGTGTCTTGTTTACTTTTTCTTAATCTTTCCTGTACTGTTCTTTTGTGAGTCTAGTTTGACTCCATACATCTTAATAAATAATAGCACACCTGTGTTTTTTAAAAAAAAAAATTATAATTTACATATATGGATAACACATAAAAAAAAAACAGTTTGTCCTATTCATTTTCAATAGATTTTAAACGTAATGCACCTGATTCTTTAAGTATACATATATGCATAGTTTTAAAAATCGGATCAGTCATCAAATCGGTTAAGGTACTGGGTCAGTTAATTAAAGATTGAACCGGTGAGTTACTAGTTGAATCGCATGAGTTGATTTTTATTATTTTTTAAAAAAAATATTCATGTTAAATATGCTTTATACTTATAAATTTTAATAAATTCATGTCTTATTTTAAATTTCAATTTTTCTATGTTATTTAAAATTATTTTTATTTTTATTTTGTAAAAAAATACATTAAAAAAATTACATGTTAAAATGTATATTAATACAAATTAAAAATATAAATAATATGTACATATATAATATGCTTGCAATTGATATCACAAAATAATATATGTAATATCTACATAGATATTATATTATTAAATATATAATTTAAAATTAATAATATACTATAAAAGTTATTTAAGTTATATATATTACAAACTAATACATTAGAACAAGTAGTCATTGTTATATTTAATAAGACTCTTTGTTCTTCTATTAAAAGATTCAATTTTCATTATTATTTTTGTGGTTTATGGTCCCTTAAAAAAATTAAAAAATTAAAAAAAAAGTGTGGTTGAACGGGTTTGACCCACCGGTTCACCGGTTGAACTGAAAAATTGACCGGTTCAATCCGGTTTGAAATGGATCGACTGCATAACCGATCTAACTTAAGATTCAGACTGGCTGGACTATCGGTTCTCGGTCCAACTAGTCCGACCGGCCAGTTCGATCCAGTTTTTAAAACACTGCATATATGGATAACACATGACGTCCATTACCATATATGATGTATTTTAAGTAATTTTTTTTATGTGTACTTATTTATTTTCCCTCTTAATATGAATGACATTAATTTATATCGAACATATATTCTCAATTTTCTTTGAAAACCTAATTTAATTAGTGTTATATGTAGTGCTTTCTTTTTAAAAAAAATGTTATGTAGTGCAATAAAGATACGATAATGTTCATTTAAATTGTTAGATAAATGATATTTGATTATAAAATTAAATGAATTTAATTATTTGTGAATATTTGAATTTTGACTCATTCATTTCTTTAAATACTACTATGACAAAGATATTCTATGTTGATTAGATTGAACATTTTATGTGGAACTTGAACGTGATATAGATCTCGACAATAAAGAATGCTCACATATTCTATGACAAGTTAACATGCGGTATAAAAAGTTTATTTTTTTTATGTCGAGTGATCAACGTCCATCGTAGTATGAGTACTAAATGTGATGATTTAATAACATTGATACCCACATTCGATGACAGATGTGACCTTACCTGTAACATTCTATGATAGGTATGGTCACACTTAACATAAAATATACATTATTTTAATATTATATTTTTATTTTGAATTTTTAATCTTGTACATCAAAAATACATTTCAGATAGTTCAATACATGTTGATGTTCGTTTCAATATAACCTAGAAATCCGTTAGAAAATAATATTTTTGCATTAATGTAATTAGATCAACAAAATATATTCAATCTTAAGTCATGATGAATTATTTATCAAGTTAAATTTAATATTTTTTAAAGGTTAATTTGATATTAATAATTTGTGAGTTACTTCTTGATATATATGCACCAAAATAATTGTCAATTTTATTTATTATATTTAATTAGAAAATATTATTATATTATTTTTAGAGTCATATTTTTAACACTTAGGGTTGTTTACGTTTGTAACTAAACTTAATTTAAATAACTATTATACGAGAAAACTTAAATTTATACATAAAAAAATTAATTGAATAAATTTACGTGATTGTATAAATTTTACTATTTAGTAGGTATTTCAACTAAAAAATATACTATATATATTGTGAATCTAACAATATAAGCACACATTAAAGTGAGGAAACTATCACGAATTTACACTATGCAAAGAAATCTTATGAACCATTGATTGCTCTCATCTCAATTCTCAATGTATATATGATGGGAATTTGTGAAGTTGAAAATTGAATTTCAAATTTGTTTTTGGATGAATAAAATTATTGGGTCTCGATTCTTGTCCTGTGTTTTTTTATTGGAAGGTAAAATATGGATTTTAATATTTCATAGAGCATGAAGAATTTCATATTGTAAAGTTTTGAGTTTTGAACTTTATTAATGATAGACATGTGAGCGGCTGACATAATGAATGTTGAAGTGACATTAATCTTGAAAAGATGTTAGTGCGTGGTATCACTTCAACAATTTTTGACTTTAGACTACACTTTTTATTATTCATTTACAAAAAATTGTGGCCGAAACAAGAAATAGATCATAGTTTTTACCCGTAGGTTTGACCACAATTTTAGAATTGTTGATATGAAATACTATTTTTTTTTTATGTGAGTAGATTAGTCCACAATTACATTATTTGTGATTCGTTTATCTTATAGCACATATTCTTGCTTATTCATTAGAAATATAATTGTTGCTTATACTATAATAATAATTTATTTCACTATAAGAATTTTGCAGATTAGCGAGGTAATTTAGCAAGGGATATAAATTTAAACTATTTTCTTGTTAATTAGCGAGGGACTGGCGAGAAACACAGTTCCTCTCTAATTCCTCGCTAATTAACGAGCAAATAACTTGGATTTATATCTTTTGCTAAATTCACTAAATAGTGATCATTTTACAACCAATTTTTATCTTCTCGTAAATATCCTTCATTAAAGTTAGTGCTTGTTTAGCGAGAAACTTAAGCTCTCGCAAATGCCTTGCAAATCCCTCTCCAAATTATGAGCCAAAATAAAAAGTGGATTTTTCGTCTAGCGAGATAGTTTTCTTGTCGCAAATCCCTCGCTAATGAGTTATAAGTATAGCCTTCCCAAATTCCTCGCAAATCTTTCGCAAATTAGGGAGGGAAAAGTTGTTTCGCTAATCCCTCGCAAATAAGAGATTATGTTGCTTGCAAAACCCTCACAAATGTCTCGCAAATTTAGAGAATAAGACCCTCGCAAATTGCTATTAAAACCCTTGCAAATAGATAATAAATCCCTTGCAAATTATTTTATAGTGTGTTTAGATGGATAATTTAAATAAAATAATTAATTTATTTGAAGAATTTCAAAATCTTTGAGGTGAAATACGTTATTTGGATGAAGAATTTATAAAGAATTTGAAATTCAAGTATTTGTAAAATTTCTTGAAATAGTAGAATTTCAAATTCTCGCAAAAAAGTAAGAATTTGAAATTCCTCATATTTTTTTTCTTTTTATTTCACTTATATATATTTTATCTTATCTCTTATCTCTTCATTTTTTTTAATTATTTAATATTTAAAAATATATTAAAATTATTAAATATTACCTAATATTAATTTTAAAAATTATTAAATATTTAAAAATTAGCTAATATTTATTTTTATAAAATTTAATTTAAAAATCTTAACATATAAATATATTTTTAAAACCAATTTTACCATGGTAAAATCAAATTATCATATCTAACCTGATAATTTAAAATTTAAGAAATTTGAATTGACTTATCCAAACAAAATATTTTAAGAATGATAAAGTTAAAATTCACTCGGAGGTGACAGGTCCGCCAGCCACACAGATACTTACGAAAACGTTCTATTAGAAAACGACATCTTGTGAGAAAAATAATAATAATAACAACTCAATAATATTAAAATATTTATCAATAAGTTCATTCTTACTTATACTATAAATATATTAGACATATAGATTATAATAATACATATTGGACGAGTATCATCGGCTTGGACCTTAACTTGATAAAACCAAACCTTGTCATCTCCGCCCACCAGACAAAAATGGATAAGCAAAGCACAACAAGCAAAGCACACTGTTTGGTGTTAGCATATCCAGCACAAGGCCACGTCAACCCCATGATTCAATTCTCCAAGCTATTGGAACATCAAGGGGTGAGAATAACTTTTGCAACAACTCGTTTCTACTCCAAGAATTCGCTAAAGGTACCTCCTTCTATGGCACTCGAAACCATTTCTGATGGGTTCGACGACGTTGGGCCCAAACAGGCCGGGAGCAGCAAAGCCTACGTAGATCGGTTTTGGCAAGTTGGGCAAGAAACTTTTGCTGAACTTCTTGAGAAACTTGGTGAATCGAAAAACCATGTTGATTGTGTTATTTATGACTCGTTCTTCGCTTGGGCACTAGATGTTACCAAGAGCTTTGGAATAGTTGGAGCTGCTTATCTCACTCAAAATATGACTGTGAATAATATATACTATCACGTTCAATTGGGAAAGTTGCGTGCTCCTCTCACAGAGCATGAGATTTCACTCCCTAAGTTGCCTAAGCTTCAACACGAGGACATGCCATCTTTTTTCTTTACGTATGCACAAGATCCAACTCTCTTTGATTTTGTTGTGTCTCAGTTCTCCAATATCGACAAAGCTGATTGGATCCTGTGCAATACGTTCTACGAACTGGATAAAGAGGTAATTATCAAGAAGATACTAATTAAATTTATATATGTTCTATATAGGATTAATAGTATTTTTAGTTACTAAAGAAAAATGAGTTACTTTTCATTTTAGTGCCAAATTTTTACTTTTAAATTAATACATTTGTTTTAAATATCGTAACTAAAATTACATGACTTGTTTTTTTTGAGATGAGAAATACCCAGCAACACCCACACCACATGTTTTTATTATTGACTATATAAAATTTATTAAAAATCTCAAATTTTGTGAACTTTACATCTCATTTAATAAGTCTATTACTCTATTTCCTGATTTAGTGGTAGGATCTAATATAATTTGTGATTTTTAACTAATAATAAAAAAGTGTTAGAGAAAGTATTATTAACAATTTTCATATGTATTTAGTATGATTTGACCCTGAACTAATAAATATAATAACTTTTACTTAGGTGAAAATTTGGTACATGCATAGTGCATACATATACTAGCTCGTTTATATTTTTAATTTTAGCATGTAATGTTCTGTTATTAATAATTTTTTATTAGATTATAGATTGGTTCATGGAGATTTGGCCAAAATTTAGGACCACAGGACCAAACATACCATCTATGTTCTTAGACAAGAGATATGAAGATGACGAAGATTATGGAATCACACAATTCAAGAGTGATGAATGCGTGGAATGGCTAAATGATAAGCCGAAAGGGTCTGTTGTTTATGTATCATTTGGGAGTATAGCTTCTTTTGGTGAGAAGCAAATGGAGGAAGTGGCTTGTTGTTTGAGAGAGTGCTCGAGTTACTTCTTGTCGGTAGTTAGAGCTTCGGAAGAGAATAAACTCCCTAAAGATTTTGAGAAAATATCAAAGAAAGGGTTGGTAGTGACATGGTGCTCCCAACTAAAAGTTCTAGCTCACGAGGCTATAGGATGCTTTGTCACACATGGTGGCTGGAATTCCACATTAGAAACTTTATGTTTAGGAGTCCCCACAATTGTAATACCATATTGGTCAGATCAAAATACGAATGCAAAGCTTATGAAAGATGTTTGGAAGATTGGAATTAAGGCTCCAGTTGATAACAACAAGATTGTGCAACGAGAGGCACTTAAGCACTGCATAGAGGAAGTAATGAAGAGTGAAAAAGGCAAAGAGATGAAAAACAATGTCCTTCAATGGAAGACTTTGGCTAAAAAAGCCACTGGTGAGGGTGGAAGTTCTTATAAAAATATTTTAGAATTTACGAATAGCTTGTTTCAGTCATAAATTTAATGCCTTAATTACGAATGACTTGTTTCAGTCATAAAATAGTTCTGTTGTTTGCTGCAATTACTAAGTCTATTGGGTTCTTTTGCTGCATCATGTGTTGGATGGTATTAGTCTTGGTTTTACTAGCTGGTCTGTTTTGGACGGCTAGTTTTGGACTTTTGTACTAGAGTTCCTCTTTATTTTGTGTCTTGTTTACTTTTTCTTAATCTTTCCTGTACTGTTCTGTTCTTTTGTGAGTCTAGTTTGATTCCATACATCTTAATAAATAATAGCACACCTGTGTTTTTCTTTTTAAAAAAAATTATAATTTACATGTATATATGGATAACGCATAAAAAAAATATTTTGTCCTATTCATGTTCAATAGATTTTAAACATAATGCACCTAATTCTTTAAGTATACATATATGCATAGTTTTAAAAATCGGACCGGTCATCAAATCAGTTAAGGTACTGGGTTAGTGGGTTAAAGATTGAACTGGTAGGTCACTAGTTGAATCGCATGAGTCGATTTTTATTATTTTAAAAAAAAAATATTCATATTAAATATATTTTATACTTATAAATTTTAATAAATTCATGTCTTATTTTAAATTTCAATTTTTTTATTTTATTTAAAATTATTTTTATTTTTATTTTGTAAAAATATACATAAAAAAAATTACATGTTAAACTGTATATTAATACAAATTAAAAATATAAATAATATGTACATATATAATATGCTTGCAATTGATATCAAAAAATAATATATGTAATATCTAAATAGATATTATATTATTAAATATATAATTTAAAATTAATAATATACTATAAAAGTTATTTAAGTTGTATATATTACAAACAAATACATTAGAACAAGTAGTCATTGTTATATTTAATAAGAATATTTGTTCTTCCATTAAGAGATTTAATTTTCATTATTATTTTTGTGGTTTATAGTCCCTTAAAAAAATAAAAAAATTAAAAAAGTGTGGTTGAACCGGTTTGACCCACTGGTTCACCGGTTGAACCAAAAAATTGACCGGTTCAATCCGATTTGAAACGAATCGACTGCATAACCGATCTAACTTATAATCCAGACTGGCTGGACCATCAGTTCCCGGTCCAACCGGTCCGACCGGCCAGTTCGATCAAGTTTTTAAAACACTGCATATATGGATAACACATGACGTCCATTACCATATATGATGCATTTTAAGTAATTTTTTTTTATGTGTACTTATTTATTTTCCCTCTTAATATTAATGACATTAATTTATATCGAACATATATTCTCAATTTTCTTTGAAAACCTAATTTAATTAGTGTTATATGTAGTGCTTTCTTTTTTAAAAAAATGTTATGTAGTGTAATAAAGATACTATAATGTTCATTTAAATTGTTTGATAAATGATATTTGATTATAAAATATAAATGAATTTAATTATTTGTGAATATTTGAATTTTGGCTCATTCATTTCTTTAAATACTACTATGACAAAGATATTCTATGTTGATTAGATTGAACATTTTATGTGGAACTTGAACGTGATATAGATCTCGACAATAAAGAATGTTCACATATTCTATGACAAGTTAACGCGGTATAGAAAATTTATTTCTTTTATGTCGAGTGGTCAACCTCCATCGTAGTATGAGTACCAAATGTTATGATTTAATAACATTGGTACCCACATTTGATGACAGATGTGACCTTACCTGTAATATTCTATGATAGGTATGGTCACACTTAGCATAAAATATACATTATTTTAATATTATATTTTTATTTTGAATTTTTAAACTTGTACATCAAAAATATATTTTAGATAGTTCAATAAAACATGTCGATGTTCGTTTCAATATAACCTAGAAATCCGTTAGGAAATGATATTTTTGCATTAATGTAATTAGATCAACAAAATATATTCAATCTTAAGTCATGATAAATTATTTATCAAGTTAAATTTAATATTTTTTAAAGGTTAATTTGATATTAATAATTTGTGAGTTACTTCTTGATATATATGCACCAAAATAATTGTCAATTTTATTTATTATATTTAATTAGAAAATATTGTTATATTATTTTTAGAGTCACATTTTTAACACTTAGGGTTGTTTACGTTTGTAACTAAACTTAATTTAAATAACTATTATACGAGAAAACTTAAATTTATACATAAAAAATTAATTGAATAAATTTACGTGATTGTATAAATTTTACTATTTAGTAGGTATTTCAACTAAAATATACTATATATATTGTGAATCTAACAATATAAGCACACATTAAAGTGAGGAAACTATCACGAATTTACACTATACAAAGAAATCTTATGAACCATTGATTGCTCTCATCTCAATTCTCAATGTATATATGATGGGAATTTGTGAAGTTCAAAATTGAATTTCAAATTTGTTTTTGGATGAATAAAATTATTGGGTCTCGATTATTGTCCTGTGTTTTTTCATTGGAAGGTAAAATATGGATTTTAATATTTCATAGAGCATGAAGAATTTCATATTGTAAAGTTTTGAGTTTTGAACTTTATTAATGATACACATGTGAGCGGCTGACATAATGAATGTTGAAGTGACATTAATCTTGAAAAGATGTTAGTGTGTGGTATCACTTCAACAATTTTTGACTTTAGACTACACTTTTTATTATTCATTTACAAAAAATTGTGGCCGAAACAAGAAATAGATCATAGTTTTTACCCGTAGGTTAGACCACAATTTTAGAATTGTTGATATGAAATACAACATTTTTTTATTTATTTATGTGAGTAGATTAGTCCACAATTACATTATTTGTGATTCGTTTATCTTATAGCACGTATTCTTGCTTATTCATTAGAAATATAATTGTTGCTTATACTATAACAATAATTTATTTCACTACAAAGAATTTTGCGGATTAGCAAGATAATTTAGCAAAAAATATAAATTCAAGCTATTTTCTTGTTAATTAGCGAGGGACTGGTGAGAAACACAGTTCCTCTCTAATCCCTCGCTAATTAACGAACAAATAATTTAGATTTATATCTTTTGCTAAATTCACTAAATAGTGATCATTTTACAACCAATCTTTATCTTCTCGCAAATTCTTCGTTAAAGTTAGTGTTTGTTTAGCGAGAAACTTAAGCCCTCGCAAATGCCTTGCAAATCCCTCTCCAAATTATGAGCCAAAATAAAAAAGTGGATTTTTCGTCTAGCGAGGTAGTTTTATTGTCGCAAATCCCTCGCTAATGAGTTATAAGTATAGCCTTCGTAAATTCCTCGCAAATCCTTCGCAAATTAGGGAGGGAAAAGTTGTTTCGCTAATCTCTCGCAAATAAGAGATTACGTTGCTTGCAAAACCCTCACAAATGTCTCGCAAATTTAGAGAATAAGACTCTCGCAAATTGCTATTAAATCCCTTGCAAATTTAGATAATAAATCCCTTGCAAATTGTTTTATAGTGTGTTTAGATGGGTAATTTAAATAAAGTAATTCATTTATTTGAATAATTTCAAATTCTTTGAGGTGAAATACGTTGCTTGGATGAAGAATTTATAAAGAATTTAAAATTCAAGTATTTGTAAAATTCCTTGAAATAGTAGAATTTCAAATTCTCGCAAAAAAGTAAGAATTTGAAATTCCTCATTTTTTTTCTTTTTATTTCACTTATATATATATATTTTATCTTATCTCTTTTCTCTTCATTTTTTTAATTATTTAATATTTAAAAATATTTTTAAAATTATTAAATATTACCTAATATTAATTTTAAAAATTATTAAATATTTAAAAATTAGCTAATATTTATTTTTATAAAATTTAATTTAAAAATCTTAACATATAATTATATTTTTAAAACCAATTTTACCATGGTGAAATCAAATTATCATATTCAACCTAATAATTTAAAATTTAAGAAATTTGAATTGACTTATCCAAACAAAATATTTTAAGAATGATAAAGTTAAAATTAAAATAATTCAAATAATAAGAATTTAAAATTATTTGAATTTGAAAAATTTTTCATCCAAACACACATTAAGATTATTTTCCTTATCCTCTTGTCCAATATATATATATATATATATATATATATATATATATATATATATATATATAAGCAAAACTCAATAAAATTATTGATTAAAAGATAAAATATACAAATTTTTAGACTTAATTTATTGAATAAGAAATTCAATATATAACATAATTATATTCATTAAATAACTCTTTTAAGAGTTACTTTCGAAGTAATTAAATTTTCACTTATATATATTTTTTAAAACCCACATATATTTCATCATAAATGTTAAATATAATTTATATGTTTATAATATGAATTTAGTCCGTGTATGTTTGATTTTCTTAATTTTGATAATTTAAAATATTTTTGTTTATTTTGATTTAGATATGAATATAGTCTCTGTGAGTTCATGTTTTCTTAATTTTAGTTCTTATAAATTTTTAATTTTTTTTGTCCTTATAAATATGCATTTTTTCAAATTTTAATTCTTTAAATATTATAATTTTTCTTTCACTTTAGTTCATGTAACTTCGTACTAATAACTAAAAATTAGAAGAAAAAAAATATAAACTTATACCCACTAAACTTTGAAAAAAAACCATTATAAAGATTGAAATTTGAGAAAGGATAATCTTATAAGGATTAAAAATAAATTTACAAAATTGGAAGGATGAACATTAAAAAATTGTAAATTAATATTTAGCTTATATTTCATATATAATATTTGAAAAATTAAAGTAAGCATAAATTATATATATATATATATATATATATATATATATATTAGAGTCAATTTTATCAAGATATTTTTTAATTATCATATTATATATAAAGGAAGTTTTTTTTTTCTAAATACATCACGATTTTTTTAAATTTTTTTTTGCTCAACATGTTTTTTTTTTACTTCATCTTTTTAATAAATTTAATTTAATTTACCTTCTCTCCATAACTCTCTCTTTCTATATATATATAGAGAGAGAGAAAAGGAGAGTTATGGAGAAAAGACAAATTAAATTAAATTGTATATATATATATATATATATATATATATATATATATACACGTGTGTGTGTGTTATGGAGACTGATTTGTTGCTGGCTTAGGAATGGCAATGTGGCGAAAAGGATCTGGACTCTAATTGTTGTTGGATGGAAAAGTGAACTGCTGAATGACAAAAGGCATGGTTTCTTCATGGAAGATAACATTACGAGAGACTATAATCTTCCTTGTTTCAAGGCTGTATAATTTATATCCTTTTACACCGGGTGGATAACCAATGAATACAGTAGCTTCAGCTCTTAGGTTGAATTTGTGTCGGTCATGCTTCTGGGTGGTCGCATAACACAAAGAACCAAAAACCTTAAAGTTTCTGTAGTCAGGTTCTTTGTTATAAAGGAGTTGATAAGGGCTTCTAAGGTCTAAAACAAGCCTCAAGACAGTGGTTCAAGAGGTTCTCTACATCATTGAAGTCTCATGGTTTTATTCAATGCATAAGTGACTACTCTCTCTTCAGTTCTGGTAGTGGAAACAACATAGTTTATCTACTAGTATATGTAGATGACATAATACTAGCAGGACCATCTATCGATACTTTGCAAAAATGTCAAAATCTACTTCAAAATTTGTTTAAACTGAATGTTGTCGGAGATCTCAAGTATTTCCTTGGGTTGGAAATTGCTAAGTCAAATCAAGGCATTCACTTATGCCAAAGGAAATATACTATTCAACTTTTAGAAGACATGGGTTTTAGCAATGCAAAACCAGTTGTTGTTCCAATGGATCCAAACCAGCATTTCAACTCAACTGATGGAGAACCACTTCAAGACCTTTCTGCTTATAGAAGGCTGCTCGGAAGACTCATGTACATTAGCATATCTAGACTTGATGTTTGCTTCGCTGTAAACAAGCTAAGATAATTCATGTGCCATCCTAGGACACCACACCTTCAAGTTGTTCATCAGGTTCTACGCTACTAGAAGGAAACTCCGGGCCAAGGCATTTTTTTCTCTTCCCAATCTAAGTTCAATCTGAGTGCATATGTAGATGCAGATTGGGGAAGTTGTGTTGACAACAGAAAATCCACCACTAGTTTCTTTCATGGGAGATTCTCTTCTAACATGGAAATCAAAAAAACAAGCTACTGTATCTAGATCTTCTGGAGAAGCTGAGTATAGAGCAATTGCTTCTATTACTTCAGAATTATTATGGCTCAAACAACTCCTAAGATTCCTCCAAACTCAACCTCAAATGGTAATGGTGTTATGTGACAATATTTCAACCATATATCTGTCAACTAACCCCATCTCCCATCAAAGATCAAAACACATAGACATTGATGTCCATTTTTTCAGGGAACATGTTGAATCTGGTTTCATCAGGCTTATCCATATAACGACCCGCCGTGGTCCCTACACTTAGTGGAATCACACTAAAAACAGTGAACTAAGATAAATAATAAAATTGAATAACTTATAAATACCAAAAACATGAAAAATATATATAAATCATTAAGTTTTTAAGTATTAGGTATTTATACAGTTATCCAAAACTACTATCTCCTAGTGCCGGTCAAACACAAAACTGCTACCCAAGGTGGCAACTCTAACACGAGGATCAAAACTCCCCGTCTCGCAGCGATCACCTCAACTTCAAGCTAGCCCTGACCTGCTCCCATACCAAGTATGACCGTTGTAGTCCCACCACATGGAAACAGAAGGGTAAGCTAGAGTTTAAAAAAAATCAATCATACAATTATAGACAATAATCCATACTACACAATCATCATATTAACTATCATGCAACAAATGCATAACAATCATCATCACAAACGACCATGCAGTTCAACATAAAACCCAACTCATTCATACAGCTTAGAAGCAACTTTAATACAACAACAACAACAATATACAACTTAATATTTAATGCGTCGTCACGCATGTACAACTGGGAGATCTCCAACAACTGAAGTTGAGCAGTCTAGGTGGCATAAACCCTACCGAATCCAACATTTGACCTATCTCAACCAGGTCAGGTATAGAACAACTTTAGGAACTCCAAAGAGAACCAGGTATAGACAACAATAGTTGATTTCTCAGGTGTGCCACTTAGACTCGGAGGTCCAGTACTACTGTCAAGATAGAAGGGTTTGGGTATGAGCCTACCACGGCCTTGGCTAGCTTCACCAATCCACATGTGGAGTTAGCCCACCCACTATCCTCCAAGTACCACGCACCCTCCAGTACCTAATCAGAGACTACATCTCTAACTAGATACCTTACTCAAATTGGTCATTCAATCATGACATGGATCGACTATTTCCATGTCGCCCACACAGTACTAAGGGATTCAACTTTAAAACAACTTTCAACTTTAAAATAACTTTCAACTTTAAAATAACTTTCAACTTTAAAACAACTTTCAACTTTAAAACAACTTTCAACTTATCACCTTAGTACTATGTATCTCAACATCTGGCCGCTTGTAATCAGTATAGCTCGGCCTGGCCCCTATACTGTGGTCACTTTGTACACGTGTACCTCGACCTTGCCCACACACGGGATCAACTAAGTCCTAGAGGAGAACAACACAACGTCCACTCCAAGGGACAACTTCCCAAGGAGGGTTTTCAACAAATTGGGCTCTCAGAGCACCACAACTATCTCAATCCGCACAATGGGATGAGCAACTTCGAAAACATCTCCTCTAGTCCTAGTGATCAATAACTCATCATCACAACATCATAAGCGTAACAATTTAAACAACATACAACTTTTCAGCAATAGACAACATACAACTTTACAACAACTTACAACAATACAACTATAGACATCTTAACAGCAATAGACAACTTATAACATGCAAACAACTTAATTAAACAACTATAGTCATTACAATATCAAATTTATGCAACTTAACAACTTTATAATCATTTGCAGCAATATATCACATATTTAAAATTCATCTATAATGTCAACTTATATAAACAACATAAAAACAACTTAGTTTTACAACGTATAATATATTATCAACACACAGCATATTAACAACTTAAGCCAGCAACTACTCAATCCACACCCAACAACTTAATCAATTTACACTCTAGCTTCCCTCACCTGAAAATTGGCTCAAAATAACCAATAATTGAGAAGAAGTAGAATTCCTTGCGGAAGCTCAACCCGGAACTTCAATCCTCCCAAAGTAAGCTTCCTAATCTGAATTTCAAGAAAAGCCAGAAGGCGTTAGTGATCTAGAGGAGGAAAGGAGTCATACAGAGAAATTTGGGAGAGAAAGGAGCTCACAGACCCAAAGACTTCTCTAAAACTTCTCTTTAAAAACTCTCATTCTCCTGAAGGCCCCCAACCCCTATTTATAGACTTTTCGGATTGGCCAGAACGGCCTGTACCGATACCGGAACGGCCCGTTCTGAACTCCCTCAATACGCACAAAAATCACCTGCAGAATGGTCGGTTCTAAAATCAGAACGGCCCGTTCCAGAACTCATCCGGAACGGCCCGTTCTCCCTCCAGAACGGCCCGTTCTCCTTCTAGAACGGTCCGTTCTCCTTCCGTAATTTGGAACAGCCCATTCCAATTTGGGAACGGCCCGTTCTGGCTACTGAATTTTTTTTTTCTACATTACAATCCATGTGAAGACAAATCAACAAATAGCATATCTCTTTACCAAAGCTCTTCCAAGACATAGGTTTGAAGATCTAGCTAGCAAGTTGGCTCTCAAAAACATTTTTCGTCCAACTTGAGTGGGGCTATTACAACATTTTGTTTACTGATTGTATTTTAGTTTCATATTCTTTTATTAGTTAGTATAACCAGTTTAGCAAGTAGCCTAGGCAGTTTCTGTTTGGTTTCTCATTCTGTTATATATTTGTACAGTTCTGTTTTTCGGTGGTTACATTTAGAAATATTATTGCATTCAGTCTTTTGTTTTCTTCTCAATCTCTTTTCTTTTCCTCTCTATTTTCCAATCATTCTCTCAGCAGTTGATGAAACTTTGATAAGCACAGAAGAGAAGAGCATAGAAAGAATAAAAAAACAGAGAGGCCAAGTAAGGGAGTGTGTTTTATTTTCAATTTTAACCAAAATAATTATTGATTATGGAAATTTATTAATTAAATTTAAAATGGATTAAAGAAAGGAAGATGAGGAAGGTGAAAAGAGGGGCGTTTAATGAGAGAGTAGTAATTGATAAGAGCTTAAGCTTTTCTCATGGCACGCTCAGAAGGTGAAAGGAGCAAATTCTTTTGATGCTCTTTTAACTTGCAATAATTGAGTTGCTAAATCATGATATTCATTCAGTGACCTTTCATTCTCTCTTGTAGGCTTCTATGTAGAATTTCTTACTACTTTTCTAGTGGTCCATTTCTAAGGTTCTGGATCAAGAAAGGATATGATCCACGCAAAGACCCTGATTCTCGCATGTAAGACTTATTCCTAATTTCTAAATGATATCTTGGATTCTGGTTATACATTTGCACTCAGAAAAGTATTTGATTCCTGTGATAAATATATTTCTGATGTATTGTTTGGTTTGTATATATCATTAAACTACCAACATTCCTGGGTGTCATGTTATTCTTTTTTACCTATCAATTAGGTAACAATAAAGAGCTAGATTTAGGATGGGAATCATGATGACTCTGTAAGCCTGTATTGTCTGCTGAAATTTCAGATTGGTTTATAGGATGGGGAATCAATTTATGGAACATTAATTTTGATAATAATATAGCTGGCATAAATGAGTTTGTCCGGACCTTGGCTGGAAAGAAAGGACTGATTATTCTCCCTGGTGGCATAAATTAGCATGTGATATCATTGCCTAATTTGATGGATTGCGTGCAAAATTGCATTTAACTTTGAAAATAAAATCCGGGTGCTCCCAATTTGCATTCTATAGGTTAATTAGCCAATCATAATAATTAAACAATCCTTTTTGAATGGGTATTTTCTCAAACATACAAGAGTGAGGAGGTTTTGTTAAAATGAAAAAAAAATGGGCATGCCTTAAACTATGATTAAGTCTTCTTCGGTATTTCTTCTTAAGATTTGAGTTTATCTATATGTTTTATTTTCGCAATTTTTAATTAAATTTCAACAATTTATGGATTGTTAGACTAAACTAAAAAATTACCACTTTTGTGTTTGATTGATATTACCAATTTTAATGAGAATTCTTTATATACAAAATATTGCTATATGGGGTGTCTTTTTTTGTCATCTTTATGTGCACTATATTGCATCTTCTATCAATTTTTACTTAAAAGAAATTCAAATCCTTTTTTCTATGTCAAGTAAAATTCCATTCTGATTAGTTCCATAATTTTACTGTTTTAACTTTTAAGATGCATTTGATAAATTGTGTAGTTTAAGTTTAACCAAGTAAACTTCATCTGCGTTGATCTGTGACAAACTCATGAAAATAAATCACAATTTAATATTTAATTGATATGATGGAAATATTTGATGAAGAATGATGACAAGATAATATAAATGATAATTGTTATTAATTAGGCTAGAGATTATAATAAACTGCTGCATTATTTTTTTTATGGGATAATTGGAGTTAAGGTAGTAATAGAAATGTGAGTGTAATAATTTACTAGTAGAAAAAAGACTTTTAAAATCAGTTATTTTTAACTTTTAAAATCGGTTCTACAACCGATTTTAAAAGAGACGATTTAAAAAGCGAGACTTTTAAAATCGGGTATTAACCGATTTTAAAAGTCTTGACTTTTAAAATCGGTTGAGCTGTAAACCGATCTTAAAAGTCGAGACTTTTAAAATCGGTTGAGCTGTAACCGATCTTAAAAGTCAAGACTTTTAAAATCGGTTGTCTTATAACCGATTTTAAAAATCGACTTTTAAGATCGGTTATTCAACAACCGATTTTAAAAGTCTTGACTTTTAAAAGGTTATTCACATACCCTTTTAGTATCTTCATGTATCGCTCAACTAGGTACATCCACCTCAAAAAGACAGGATCACACAACCTAACCTCCCTAACCAAGTGGATGATTAAGTGAACCATAATGTCAAAAAATGAAGGAGGAAAATACATCTCTAATTGACACAATATTAGAACAGCTTCATCTTCTAGTTCATCCAACTTCTGAGGATCAATTACTTTTGCTGCATATGCCATTGAAAAAGAAGCAAAGCCTAGTTATGACTTGTCTCACATTTTTAGGTAAAATATCGCGTATAGCAATAGGAAGAAATTGTCGCATCAGTATATGACAATCGTGAGACTTCAAGCCAACTAATTTCAAATCTTTCATTGATACTAGACTTTTTACATTGGAAGAGTAACCGTGCAACACTTTGACACCATGTAAACACTCACAAAAACTTGTTTTCGCCTTTTTTGACAAAGTGTGACATGCTGTGGGCAAATATGTCCGCTTACCCTTAGATTGTGGATATAATTGTTGTCGTATCCCCATGAGTTGCAAATCTAGACGGGAGTTGAACCCATCTTTTGTCCTGCCCTGAATATTGAGAAGTGTGCCGATTACACTATCACATACATTTTTCTCAACATGCATGACATCAATGCAATGTCTAACATCAAGAACCTTCCAATATGGAAGATCAAATAATATCGACTTCTTCTTCCATATGTTTGTATCTTTCGATTGTTTTTTAGTCTTACCAAGTACCACATTTAAATTTTTCACTCGTTCATAAACTTCCTCACCAGTTAAAACAGTAGGAGCAATGTCATATTCTTGACATCCATTAAAAGCTTTCTTTAACCTTCGATATGGATGGTTAGGTTTAAGAAACCTTCGATGGCCAAGGTAAACTGTCTTCTTCCAATTATGCAATTGATGATAACAAGTTCCTTTTTCACAAATAGGGCAAGCTTTATGCCCCTTAACACTATACCCACACAAGTTTCCATATGCTGGGAAGTCATTGATTGTGCAGAACAACATGGCATGAAACTTGAATGATTCACTTGAATACCCATCAAACACATCAATTCTCTCCTCCCACAACATCTTTAAGTCTTCGACCAACGGACTTAAATAAACATCAATGTCATTTCCTGGTTGCCTTGGACCAGAAATCATCATAGATAACATCACATATTTGCGTTTCATGCATAACCATGGAGGTAAGTTGTAAATTATCAACAAAATAGGCCATGAACTATGCTTTGTGCTTAAATTACCAAACGGATTCATTCCATCTATAGCTAGTCCAAGCCTAACATTTCTTGGCTCCTTACCAAAATTTGGAAATATAGAAATTTTTTTCCATTGCAAGCAATCTGCTGGATGCCTAAGTTGTCCATCACATTTCCTCTCATCTTCATGCCATCTCATCAACTTTGCATCATCTGCATTAGCAAACAAACGCTTCAATATTGGAACAATTGGCAAATACCATAAAACCTTCCCCGGAGGAACCTTAGTGCTAATATCATAATCAAAATCACCTTGTTTCTTTTTATATCGTGACAACCCACACCTTGGACATTGATGCAAGCCTTCAAACTCACCATGATATAGCATACAATCATTTGGGCATGCATGTATCTTCTTATACTCTAAACCCATGGGACACAACACTTTTTTTGCCTCGTAGTTACGACTAGGCAATGTGTTACCTTCTGGAAGCATTTCTTTCAACAACTCTAACAATTCGGTGAAATTTTTATCACTCCACCCATGTCTCGCCTTCAAATTAAACAATCTCAATACCGCTGACAATCTTGTGAATTTTGTGCAATTTGGATATAACATCTTCTCTGAATCCCTACATAAAGTTTCATACATATGTGCTCTCTTGAATGATTCTGGACCAACATCACGAATCATCTCCTCAAGCCGATCATCCATATCTACCTCTTGTGTAAAATTTTGAGTTTGAATTTCAGCTGACACATTTGGAATGTCAATATTTTCACCATGCCATATCCAACGTGTATAATTCTTAAGAAACCCATCACATAGAAGATGTTCCCTTATAACATCAAGTTCTAAACGACTCCCATTGCAACAATTAACACAAGGGCAGAAAAACTTTCCATTCATATCATCATTACCATTCTGTATTACATATTCAATAAAATATTCCACTCCAGTCTCATATTGCTCACTTATGCGTGGCGCTCGTATCCAACTTCGGTCCAATAACCAACTTTGATCCATAAGTTATGTTCTCTATCAAAAAGATAGATCATGAATGTCAATCTCACTATTTTATACAAGGTGTGACCCTATCCCATTGAAGATTTTATTTTATACTTGATCAATATCTACTAGTACAATCCATTTTCTTAAACTTGACAAAATTTTGACAGCACTTTGTATTGGTCTCTAAGTACATCAAATGAAAGTGGTGACATCAAATTATATATACCACAATCAAATATGCACTCAAAGAACAACACAAAATGCAATAAACCAAAATTTAATCAAATTTAAGATGAGACTTAACTTGTACGTATCAAACAAGTATAAAGAAAATTACTCATCCCAAACTGTCCAATAAGACAATTCAAGATTAAATATAAATGATTAAATAAATTTAATCATTTGTATTGAATCTCAAACGAGAAACTAAGGTTCACTTAATGTGTGTATAAACTATATAATAGACAATAATTATAGAGAAAAAAAGTGCATGCGTTTCAAAGCTTCAAATAATAAATCAAGTATGTTTATAAAATGAAAAAAAATTTAATTATGTTAAACTCACCATTTTTTCTAACCACACGCTACACCTCCACAAAATTTAATTTAAGAGTTTCTTCTATTATTTTAATTTAACAATTCTAAATTTTTTAAGATATTTAAATTTTTTAAGATATTTAAATTTCTAGAAGACGTGTGAATATTTTTGTGTGAGCTACTTTGCCACTTAGATGTTACAGACTGTTGGTTATGTTTGATTTTCTGAGAGTTGTCAAGAATTCAAACATTATTTTGTTTTGGCATATTTAGACTTTTGAATATAAAATTTATATAATTTTCTGAGACGTCAACTGAACCCTTCAAAGAAGGGTGAAAGTTAATCCGAATAGAAAAGAAGAAGCAATGAGCAGGGAGTGGAATTGTGTACTAAAAAATGGAAGGTCATTTTTCATAAATACCCTTAATTAATTATATCAAAAAATTAAATAAAATTTTAAAAGGTCAGTTAATTTGTTTCTACAATTCTACCCAGGACTCGTTTTTAATTTCTCTTTACCGAGATGCCACCCAATAATGGCTATAGAAAATGTTAACGTAGAAGAGGAAAAACTTTTTCAATAAATAAAAATATACTACACAGTACAGTACCCGTGATCCAATGAATTTATAATTATTAATTTCAGTAATTTACTTTCATCCAAAGATCTATGTATACTGTACCACTACTGATCTCATTATAATTAAGTTTTGTGGAGCCCATTAAATTAAGTGGAAATTATAAATTTAACCTTTTAATTTGGATTATATAAAAATCTTTCCAGAGGTAAATATGTCTTTTAAATACACACTTTTCTTTCTCTTCTATTTCTTTCCTATTTTTCTTAGTCCAAACAACTTCAAAATTCATTCATTTTCTACTTATTTTCTCTAGGAACAGACACAAGATCTTAATATCTGGGAACAGAGGAACCTGAATGCATTTATGATTCCCAAAAACAGAGATCTCACCAAACTATCCAAACCAACAGATAATCATATCTACATTTGCTTTAAATTTGCTTGACTGAGTATCTCATTAGATCAAAGCCTTTATACACATACATATATGGTAATAATGGGCCAAAATATGCATGTGCAGCTACACATGTAAAGCTTAACCTGGGGTGCATAATATTTCAAGAATATTCTGTTTACCAAATTCTTTTTTTTTTATAAAAGCCAATACTAATTTACTACCTAGTTCTCACGCATGCATCAATCAGCAGTAGATAGAGCACATGCACTAATAATGCTACATAAAGCTGTTGAGCACATGCATTAATTCATATGCAAAATCCATCAAAAATTCAAAAACATTAACAAATCTTATCTAAATAATGCTACATAAAGCTGTTGAGCTTTCTGACTCTTGTATTTTAAATCTTATCCAAATAATGATAGCTTTTACAAAAGATATCAACTAATTAAATTTTGAGAAGAATTTGGTATTAAACAATGTATTAAAACTACAGAAAACATAGCAATAATGAAATCGTAGTGAAAAACACCAATTTAGGAAGTCACCCAATCCTTCAACATAAATGTAAAAGATTTAAACTGTATCATACTTCTATCTAGCACCCTTTACATTTCAGTAGGTATTAAGACATGAAACGTTAGTATTCCTTATACACAATTGTAACACAGTATTTCTCTTCTTGAGAAGAGAGCAGTCCAACCATTTGCAAACTGGCAGAAGCAACTTTAATGTAAAAAGAATAGCAAATTCATCATAATTAGCTACAACAAAAATAACAGCTCTGGCCATTCTGTTAAGGCTATATATATTTATGCTTACAGAAAGTTCACAAACTTTTTTCCAAATGTAGAAAACCATTTTTTTCATTTCTTACGAGACTAAAAAATTATAGTCATAATTGGTTTTTCACCAACATAATAATCTATTTAAATTTTAATCAGCATCAGACTTTTCTTTCTTTATCAAAATTGCCAGTAATATAAAAAAGTCTAAGATGTGCAATACTGAATCATAGTTTTAGAATATCTAATTTGTCTAACTTCATTTCTAATTTTCAATCTCCATTCTCAACTTTTTCTGTTATCCGAAAAGCTCTTTAATTTTGTAACAAATTCTAATAATTGTATCAAAGTCAGAGGATTTCAGTTCTACATTAGGGCTTTGGCAAAATTATAGCAAGTATTAGCCTATTCGGGATTGCATAAAAATTTGGTAGGTCGATAACTGCTGTTGATAACAGTAAGGAAAAAGGTACATTCAAAAAGAAAATCCAATTACACAAGTGGCAATAATTGAAGCAACAAAAAACATTCTGGAATCATGGCGTAATAAATATACAGGAAAAAAATGCCTAGATGAAGTTTATTGACTATCTGTATTAATAGTTAAATATCATTTGTCCTTCAAGCACAACAAACAAACATAGAACTCTGAATAGAAGACAGTAGTAGAAATCAGTATGATGTAAACATCAATTTTTTATAGCATTCAAGTAATTAATCATATGCAAAATCTTGTATTTTTAAAACTACTAACAGTAATAGTATTAAACAATGAGTCTACTCCAGCATATGGGGCAAGTAAAAAACAATGAACCAGGAGCAAACATTCAGAGAGTAAATAAATACAACATTACGAATTACGAATTTGGCATCATTATCAATCAAAATTTCCAGTTCCGATCACAACAACTTAATATAGGATATAGGTTTGATTCATTTTATGTTAGGGTTTGAAGTAGTTAAATCGTTCTGGCTTCTATGTGTAAGTTACTCATGCTCGTATTTGTCGATAAAGATAATAAGATGAAATAATCAGGAAACAAGAGAAGCTGATTTTGGAGAAAACAAGATGAAATTGAAAGACGCCTCATACCTCTGATTCACAAGCAACAAATGACGAGAACCACTGCGGCACGAAACTCCGTAACGACGAACACAAATGAGTGAACCACTGCGGCACGAAACTCCTTAACGACGGAGTCAACGATGGCGAATGTGAGAGAGAAGAGTGGAGACAACGATGGCAGCGTGAGAGAGAAAAGAAAACCCTATTCCTTAACGACGGAGACAACGATGGCGGATGTGAGAGAGAAGAGTGGAGGAAGAGTGGAGACAACGATGGCTAGCAGCGTGAGAGAGAAAAGAAAACCCTATTCCTCAATTTTGTATAAGGTTTTTTAAATCGGTTACTAACAACTGATATAAGTTTACAAAATAGATTCTAGAAGTAACCGATTTTGTATAGTATTTATAAAATTAGTTCTTTCAAATCCGATTTTAAAAGAAGTATCAAAAGAGACATTTTAAGATTCGTTAAATTTTAATTGATTTTAAAATATCTTTTAAAATCGGTTCATTTATAACTAATTTTAAAACTAGTTTAATTATTTACAAAAATTTCATCGTGTCATTTTTAAAATCGGTTCCCTGTTAACTAATTTTAAAATCCTGTTCTTAAAAGCATTTTTTGTACTAGTGATTAGATATTTTTAATTTATATTTTTCTCATATATTCAACAAATTCCCTCATGGCAACAATGTTTCTCTTTTTAGTACTCAATATAAGAAATTTTATGTAATTTGAAAAAGGAAAAATGAGTAAATGCATTTGTGTAGCAGTAACAAAAAAAATGAAGGTAACATATGAGATATTGAAGAGAGTGGGAGGAAAACTATAGTTCATATTTAGCCTCGGTCAATAATTATTGAATTTTGTCAATAATTAATGAGTGATGTTTGCTTTATTCCTATTTTAATATAATTATTTTACTTAGATAATCCATGGTAAAAGTTACTTGTAAGTAATGATAATATTTGGAATGTGTTATTAATGATGTCTTTAAAAATTGTCTTTGCCCATGGAATTCTTTTTAAAGTGTATTTTTTTTTTAATTCTTTAACAAGTTGTGAAAGTTGAAGGTTTTAAAATTAATGGGTTTCTTGGTACATTTCATTACTTACAATTTGTATTGTAATCTTTTTACAGGAGGCACAACAGAATCGTCTTGTTTCTTATTGTGAAGTGTATAACAAAGTTCACAAAAAAAATGATGGTGAATTTGTTTCAACTAGGGCAAAGAAATTTATTGTATGTTATTTTATATTTTAAGATTGATTACGTACTTTTTTAACCTCTTGTTATTTCACTTATTTTTTTTGTTTATTATTTGTAGGAAACATATGAAGAATCAATGACACAAAAATATGGAAAAGACACTTCATCTCATCCTGTAATTGATTCTGATCTTTGGTTAAAAGCGGTAGGTGAAAACAAGAAGAAAAGAGTTCATGGCATGGGACATAGCTTGGATCTTGGAACTAATAGTATGACACCCTTACTACTCCAACACATATATTGTAATAATGTAAATAAATTAAGGAAATAAAATTTTCAACATTGGTAAAATAGTTCACATAAAAACCTTCAGAAAAGTTCTTCAATATCCAAAATAGTTGAAAATGAAACTTGAAAAATAAAATCTAAGAGGTTACAAAATATTTTCAAAATAATAAGTACAACTCCAAATACATATAAAAGTCTATATCCTAGAAATCCTCTGTCCTAATGTCACAATATCAGAACACACCCACAACTTAACTGTTGGCATTTTGGATGCCACTCATAATCGAATCTTCCTCACCTAAAACATTCACAAATTGTACGGTGAGAAAAGAGAACAACTATATATAAAGCACACAAGGAAATACAACAAAATTTCATCATAACTCATTACTTAATGAAATATTTACAACCATTTCTATATATATTTGAATTCTATCAAACATGCATCATATTCACATTACAATTCACAATCATACCAATCCATCCCAAATCTTGCAATTAACACTATGCCAAGGTCGCGCCTTCCCTGACATACGTGTTAATTGCCTCACACATCCCACACTATGCAAGGTCACGCCACCCCTTGTAACATCTCTTACCCAAGGTCGTGCCATATCATTGACATAAGTATGAGCAACCATAATCACATTTTATTCATAATCATCACAAATCTTACAATTAACACCTGTAGCATCTCTTTGCCCAAGGTCGTGCCACTCTTGACATAAGTGATACGTGTTAATTGCCTCACACATCTCATACTATGCCAAGGTCACGTTATCCTTGTAGCATCACTTATCCAAGGTCGTTGCATCCCTGACAAAAGTGTGAGGAATCATAATCACATTTTATTCATAATCATCACAAATCTTACAATTAACACTATGTCAGGATCATGCCACCCCTGTAGCATCTCTTTGCCCAAGGTCGTGCCACTCCTAACATAAGTGATACATGTTAATTGCCTCACACATCCCACACTATGCTAAGATTACGCCATCCTTGTAGCATCACTTACCCAAGGTCGTGCCATCCTTAACATAAGTGTGAGGAACTACAATCACATCACATTCACATTCAACACAACATCTCATTTCATGTCAACATACTCACACATAATTAATTGAACAATTAAGTCGTAATATATCGTTCGCCACATCATGTTATCGATTCAATACTAAAATGGTAGATATAATATATACATTTGTGCGAAGACATCATACCACATTCCATAACTCAATTCCACATCTAGATCATCAATTTTTACCAAATAATATAACAATAACATTTATAAATTAATATAAAACTCGATTGAATCACCAATTTAATAGAATCTTAACTCAAATAGTAAAACCTCAAATTTTTTCAAAACCTAACTCATAGGCACTTTTATACAATTTCGTTCTCTCTCACAGATCATCATTTTTACAAATTATTTACATATTTCTAATCCTCAATACATGCAAACTCTAATCGGATCATCAATTCCTTAAACAGAAATAATTATAAAATTACTCATAATCCTACAGAATTCCTCCTCTACCCAATTCCCTCATGTAACTTTGCATACAAATAATTTCCTTTTATCTCGTACCTCGATAAGCAGTAGTTGAAACTAGAGAAGGATTTGGTTGGTCTCCTCCTCTGGGTTCCCCTCGGTCTTCAGAGAATGTAGAAGGAAAGAAGTCAGAAGTGAAAATGTGTTTTTGGGAGTGCTAGAGCGTGCTATTTATAGACATCAAGAGTTGCCAGAACGGCCCATTTCGAATCTGGAACGACCCATTCTGGATTCATTCGTCATGTGTAAAATTCACATCTAGAATGGACCGTTCTTAAACCAGAACGACCCATTCTGGGTTGCATTTTAACCCATAACGGCCATGTTTGGAAAGACCCGTTCTTAAACCAGAATGGCCTGTTCCCAACTAGGGTTACAAGCCTTTTCAGTAGTTTGGAATGGCTCGTTCTAGTTTGGGAACGACCCATTATGGGCTACTAAATCACCCTTATTGGGCTTTGGGCCTTCATAAAATTTGTGAAAATTGGAGTGTTACAATTCTTCCCTCCTTCTAGAAATTTCATCCCTGAAATTTACCTGAAAATAGAAATGGGTAGGCTCCTCGCCTCTTGCTTTCTTATTCGTAAGTCGTAATCTCTCCATCTCCTTTCAGAAACTATACTAGTAGGAAAACGTATATAACCTCACTACCTTACTAATGTACAACTCTATCAATCTCTCTAAGGAATATCTATTATCAATAAGGGTAAGACAAGCAAACTTGGTGAGTATATCTACTATAACCCAAAAAGAATCAAATTTCTTAAGCATTTATAGGCAAACCTACAACCAAGGTCTATCTACACACCATCTCACTACCAAAATAGGATGTCTAAAGGCTGTAAAAGTCCTAAAGACTTTTAGTGTTCTCTCTTAGACTTCTGGCATACTACACACGAGTACACAAATTCCTCTACTCCTCTCTTCACCTTAAGTCACCACGCTTTTGTTGCGCCCCTCTGATACATCTTAGTAGCTCCTAAATGAATGCTAAGAGTACACACGAGTACAAAAGTTCCTTAATTCGGGATTATTAGGCACATAGATTCTATCCTTAAACCCCAAAACACCATAAACTTCCACTCGTAAAGGGCTATCTATACCCCTACCAATCCTCTCCACTTGGTTCACTAAGAAAGGATCTAACTCCTGGGTTTCTCTAATCTCATCCATTAATTCACTAGTCACTTTCAAAATACTCAATCCAATGCTTTTAAGGGTGAGCTCACACATCACGCTTAAGTCTCTAACCTCCTCAATCAAATCCAACCCTTACATCATCAAAACGACAGATGAATGATCATCCTACTCAATACATTTGTCACAATATTAGCTTTACTTCTCTAACCCTCTCCAAATATCAAACACCTAAGCATAAGTTCACTAGGTACATATACTCGGTCTCAAAGTCTTACCACTCCATCTATACTTAAGGAAAACTCTTATCCATTACCTTGTCCTATAGCCTCATATCTGGACACCAAAATGAATCAACTAATTATGCTTCTCCAATTTTCTTCAACAATCCATTTGTTACTTGAGTCATACCTAGTTTCACACTACTAGGAGTAATTTCACCAGTAAAACTTAAATCTCTAATTTGAGCCAAAAGATCCATCTCTCTAATCATAAGGGAAAATAAATATAAAGGTTTCCTACTCAAAACATCAATCACCACATTGGCTTTGCCCAAATAACAAATAAGATCAAAATCTTATTCCTTAAGAAATTCCAACTATCTCTTTTGTCTCATAATCAACTCCTTTGGTCAAAAGATATTTAAGACTCTTATGATCACTAAATACCTCAAGCTTAGAATCATATGGGTAGTGTCTCCAAATCTTAGTATAAATATTACAACCACAAACTTAAGGTCATGGGTAAGGTAATTCCTCTAATGAATTTTCAATTACCTAGAAATATAAGCTACTATCCTTCCTTCTTGCATCAACACTCCATCCAAACCCATCTTAGAAGCATCACTATATACCACATAAGACTTACTAAAATTTGGTAATATTAACACTAGCCAATCTTTTCTTAAGAGTTTGGAAACTACTCTCACACGTACTATTCCACACAAAGACAACACTCTTCCTAGTCAATCTAGTCAAAGGTAATGTTATCTTAGAAATTTCCTCAATAAATCTCCAATAACAAAGAACTAACCCAAGAAAACTTTTAACCTCACTAATTGACTTTTGGTATCTCCCACTTAAGCACAACTTCTACCTTAGATAGATCCATGTTATACCTTCGCTAGAAATTACGGGACCTAGAAAACTCGTCTCATACAATAAAAAATCATACTTAGATAACTTAGCGTAAAGCTATCTTGGATATATATTCACCCTCAACTCCAATATGATGATATCACATCCTAAGGTCAATCTCATTAAACACACAAACATTCACTAATTGATCCTTAAGGTCATCTATCCACATATCAACATACATGCATATCAAATCATATTAGAATGCCTACTTTAAACCTTCATATATACCATTCCTGAGCATGCACGAATCAATCACCATTTACTCCATATAGCATGTGCATGAATCAACTTTACCACATAGCATCACACAACCTTAAACAATCTTTCAAAACATCATAACCAAATCAGTTTTTATCATTGCATTGCCTAATCAACCCAAAAACATTATTACATCATACATCTCCCTTCAATAACTGTTAAAGAAAATGATACATAAAGAATTATACTCATCCAAATGATCTCAAACCTATCACAAATGAAAGCTAAGAGAATAAGCCACAACCCTTATGAAGAAATGAGATTCTAAAAGATCATCTTCTTATTTTAAAAAAATTCAAAAACAACAACAGATATATTTAGCGCTTACAGCTAGACCTCTTATTATCAAAGCAGTTGTAACTAGAGTTCTAGACCTCCGTTTTACCTGATCCCAGTTCCATTGGAAAGATAACATCCAAGGCTTTAACTTTCCTAAAGACTACAAAATCTAATTCTGTCAATACGGTACTCATATTGGCACAACAAAATTACAGCAAAAACATCCTCTACACCAGACAGCAATAATGTATCAACATCTAAGGCCATGAAAATACCTCAACTCTTCCAAACTCACTCCTTTCCACCTCAAACTCACATCCAAGCTTCCCACTAGAATCCTAAACCAAAACAACTCACATATTAAACACAAACACTTAGAAAATAAAACTCACATGCTACCTAAACCATAAAAGGTTAAAATGCAAGCACTAACACTCAAGGAAATTACCAACATTTCAATCTCTCATCAATAATACCAAAACTCCAATTCTCAACATACAACCTCCTTGGATTCAATCGCTACTATAGATTTTAGAAACTCCATCAACTATAAACTCTCAATACACTCGACGAATCAATGTCTCACCCACATCCAAGGTTTCAGTAGTTCAAGGTGTTTAGCACGATGCTACGTCCACTACTACTTGCACCTATGCTCGCAACACGAGTGATATCACCCATCCACTACTTCTTACGTAAGAAAGAAGTATCAAAACAAATAAGCAATCATGAGAATGAAGAAAAGCAAACATAAATAGCATCATCTAAGCTATATCATGTCCATCAGCCAAATTCTGAGAAAATGGTACACACAAATACACTCAATCATCACACTAGCATATCAATAAGTTCCATAATCAACTCATTCCATCATTCATCTACCAAACAAGCATAGTAGACTCATAAATCATGGTCGATTGGATCAACCTGCTCTGATACCACTAAATATGACACCCTTATTACCCCGACACATATATTGTAATAATGTAAATAAACTAAGGAAATAAATTTTTCAACATTGGTAAAAGGGTTCACATAAAAACCTTTAGAAAAATTCTTCAATATCCAAAATAGTTGAAAATGAAACTTTGAAAATAAAACCTAAGAGGTTACAAAATATTTTCAAAATAATAAGTACAACTCTAAATACATATAAAAGTCTATATCCTAGAAATCCTCTGCCCTAATGTCACAATATCAGAGCACACCCATAACTCAACTATTGGCATTTTGGATGCCACTCTTAACCAGATCTTCCTCACCTAAAACATCCACAAATTGTACGGTGAGAAAAGAGAACATCTATATGTAAAGCACACAAGAAAACACAACATAATCTCATCATAACTCATTACTTAATGAAATATTCACAACCATTTCTATATATATTCGAATTCTATCAAACATGCATCATATTCACATTACAATTCACAATCATACCAATCCATCCCAAATCTTGCAATTAACATTATGCCAAGGTCGCGCCTCCCCTGACATACGTGTTAATTGCCTCACACATCCCACACTATGCCAAGGTCGCGCCACCCCTGTAGCATATCTTGCCCAAGGTCGTGCCATCCTTGACATAAGTGTGAGGAACCACAATCACATTTTATTTATAATCATCACAAATCTTACAATTAACATTATGCCAAGGTCACGCGACCCCTGTAGCTTCTCTTTGCCCAAGGTCGTGCCACTCTTGACATAAATGATACGTGTTAATTGCCTCGCACATCCCACACTATGCCAAGGTCACACCATCTCTATAGCATCACTTACCCAAGGTCGTGCCATCCTTGACATAAGTGTCAGGAATCACAATCACATTTTATTCATAATCATCATAAATCTTACAATTAACACTATGCCATGGTCACGCCACCCCTGTAGCATCTCTTTGCTCAAGGTCGTGCCACTCCTAACATAAGTGATACGTGTTAATTGCCTCATACATCCCACACTATGCCAAGGTCACACCATCCCTGTAGCATCACTTAGCCAAGGTCGTGCCATCCTTGATAGTGCGAGGAACCACAATCATATCACATTCACATTCAACACAACATCTCATTTCATGTCAACATACTCACATCATAATTAATTGAACAATTTAGTCATAATATACCATTCGCCACATCATGTTATCAATTCAATACTAAAACGGTAGATATAATGTATACATTTGTGCGAAGACATCACACCACATTCCATAACTCAATTCCACATTTAGATCATTAATTTTTACCAAATAATATAACAATAACATTTATAAATTAATATAAAACCCGATTAAATCACCAATTTAATAGAATCTTAACTCAAATAGTGAAACCTGAAACTTTTTCAAAACCTAACTCACAGACACTTTTCTACAATTTCGTTCTTTCTCCCAGATTATCATTTTTACAAATTATTTACATATTTCTAATCCTTAATACATGCAAACTCTAATGGGATCATCAATTCCTCAAATAGAAATAATTATAAAATTACCCATAATCCTACGGAATTCCTCCTCTACCCAATTTCCTCATGTAACTTTGCATACAAATAATTCCCTTTTACCCCGTACCTCGATAAGCAGTAGCTGAAACTAGAGCAGGATCTGGTTGGTCTCCTCCTCTGGGTTCCCCTCGGTCTTTAGAAAGTGTTGAAGGAAAGAAGTCAAAAGTGAAAATGTGTTTTTGGGAGTGCTAGAGCATGCTATTTATAGATATCAAGAGTTGCCAGAATGACCCGTTTTGAATCCAAAAAGGCTCATTCTGGACTTTTTCTTCATGTGTAAAATTCACATCCAGAATGGTCCATTCTTAAACTAGAATGGCCCGTTCCCAACTAGGGTTACAAGCCTTTTTGGTAGTTTGGAACACTCCATTCTAGTTGGGAATGACCCATTCCAAACTAGGATTTATAAGCCTTTTTAGTAATTTGGAATGCCCCATTCTGGACTACTCAATCACCCTTATTGGGCTTTAGGCCTTCATAAAATTTGTGAAAATTGGGGTGTTACAAGTAGCTCTACACAAGCTTCATCTCTAGAGGTTACAGGTTCCTCTACAAATCTTACGCCTATGACAGAAGAACAGGTCACTATAGTTATAAATACTGCATTGGCCTTTTTTTTGCAAACACAATTACCAGAGATGATGAGGTAGATAATTCAGGCAGTTCAACCATCAACAATACCATCAACCAACCAATGTAGGGAGGATCAAGGACGAGATGATGATTATACTAGCTTAGGTTGATTACTATTTAGGATGACTCGTTATTTGGCTGTTTTTTTGTAAGACATTGATTAGTTTGGGTTTCTTTAAGATAGTATGCACAAGTTGGATTTTGTAAGACATTTAACAATTTGGTTTTGTAAAAAATATTATTACATGAAACTTTTATTTTAAATCATGTCTAATTGAAAAAAAATTATGATGTTGATTTAGATTTATTTAAAATATCAAATTAAGTGGTATATCTACAGGGATTCATGAGAGAATAATGTATATATAGATAAATTGGGAAGGTTTCGTGAGATATTAGCGAGGGATTTGCGAGAAAACTCAAAAGATATGTTGTTAAGGTTTCACGAGGGATTAGCGAGGTATTCGCGAGGGAACTCAATCGATATGCTTTGATGGATTTGCGTGGGATTAGCGAACGATTTGCGAAGGACATAATTGCGAGGGGTTAGCGAGGGATTTACAAAGGACATATTTGCGGAGGGTTAGCGAGGGATTTGCGAGGGACCTCAATTGATATATTGCGACAGAGTTGCGAGAAATCAGCGACAATATCACGAGGGATAATTGCGAAAGAGTGATGAAAGATTAGCGAGGAAATAATTAAACAATATTTTGCGATGGAGTAGCGACAAAGTAGCAAAGGATATCTTGCGAAGTTTTTGCGACATGTTAGCAAGGAAATATTAAATGCAGTTAGCGAGAGAATTTGGGTTCTACATTTGCGAGGCAATAATGATGAATTCGTGGCACAGATTTGCGACAAACTAGCGAATGAATGTAGCGAGGGAAGTGCAAGGGATATGCATCCGTTGCTAATTAGCGATTTGAATTTAGCGAGGGAATCGTCCTTCGCAAATCCCTCTCTAGTCCCTCGCCATTTTGGTTAGCGAGGGATTTGCGAAGGATCTTTTCCTCTCTAATTCGTAATTTTCTTGTAGTGTTTATTGGAAATAATCTTCCTTCTTTGGGTAGCTTAAGAGAAATGATTAACTACAATAGCAAATATGGAAAAGGCAAGTTGACAAATGTTGGCTTCAATAGGTGAAAGTGGGTTTATAGAATTTTCATTTGTGTGCCATAAAATGTCATTGATGTGTATTATGATACTCTCTACCTCGCAGTGCATGTATAACGATTTTCCAATTTGTTGATTTGTGTGCATATAATGCATGTCATATAGACTCTATCATATCATGAATCATTACACATACTAAATAATTTTCCATACATATAATTTTTCAAACACATGATTTTCCATACATATGCTTTACCATATACACGATTTGCCATACATGAGTTAGGTATCTCATTCAATCAATGTATCAAGAATATCCATGTTTATTTCACATACATCAAACATTAGAATTACTCAAACAATTCACTTCAAACCAAATACAAGAACAAGTATCACATATAGAATGACACTCAATAAGAATCATCTTGCATCTGGCACAAGTCACCCAAAAGGCACTCATAGCTCTTAGGACGGTTCGTGCTTGACAAGATTCGCATCACGCCCGATGATGTATTCGTAGGGAGTTCCCATCAATCAATTCATACATAGCTCAAAATCGTATATGTGAAACCCCATTCCCTCTTTCCATTTCCCTTTCTCTCCCTCACTTTCATATTTCACTCTCACTTATTTTGTTCACTCTCTTGGCCTCCATTGTTCATTTTCCTCTATTCCTTGTTGTCTCAAGGTGCTAAGTAGGTGTTTGGATTTCTAGTTGGAGCGCGGATTGTTGAGCTCTTTCTCTTCTTCTCCGTTTTCTCTCATTTTTCTCTTCCCGGAGCCCGGAATTCTTCACCGTGGTAAGGGAAGTTAGGATTTTGTGCTGGTTGTTGTTGAGTGAGTTAGAAACTCACGGATGGTGTGATTCTTGAGGAATTGATGGATGTGATTGAAAGATTTTTGTTTTTGGGGTTTTGGGGTTTGATGAAAAATTTGGGGTTTTTGGTGATCTATGGTTGCATGCTGAAAATGAGCTAGTTTTCGTGTTGTTTGATAAAAATGTGGAGTTTTGGGAGGATTGCATGTGTATGGATGGCTTGATTTGGCAGGTTTTGAAGGAAATTTGCGAACTTGGTGAGTTGCTGCTTGGTATCACGTCGAGCGCAGTTATTGGCACCAGGTGCGTGACCATCAGAGGGCTCCATTGGGTAAGCCCTCCGGGTGCAAGGTTGTGTGCACCGGGCGAGCTTGAGAATGAGAGTCTTTGGATGGCCCACACTGAGCGTGGTTGGACCGTGCTGGGTGCGATATCAGTAGGTAACTTGACTTTTTGGGTTACTGGTGCGGCGCCGGGCGTGACTATGTCTCGCCGGGCATGGAGACTCCTTGGGAGTCTCTGCTAGAGGTGGCGCCAGGTGCAATTATTATTGCACCAGGCGTGAGACCTTGGGCAGGTCTCTGCTTTCCCTGCATCGAGCGCGAGTTTGGCACACCGGGCGTGTGAGGCTCTTTGGAGTCTTTGCCTCCTAGCACGCTGGGTGCAATTGGAATTGCACTGGGCGCGTTTAAGCCTTGGTGCTCTCTAGTTAGGCCATGCTGGGCGCGATCATGAGTGCGCCAGGCGCGGATGTGAATTTTATTATATGGTGATTTATGTTGAGAAATGCTGATATATATTGATGTTTGCTGAGCTGAGCTATTATTGATGAATCTTGTTGAGCTGATTGATGATTTTGCTGTGTTATGAGTTGTTTATGCTGAATTATGAGGTTTAAGCTGTGCTATATAAAGTTGAGTTGTGCTGTATGCTGTATGTTGTTATGTTGTGCTGTGCTGCATGCTGATATAAATTGTTGTAGGCCGTAAGGCTGAGCTGTTGTAGACCGTAAGGCTGAGTTGTTGTAGGTCGTAAGGCTGAGCTGTTGTAGGCCGTAAGGCTGAGCTGTTGTAGGAGATCTCTGAGCTGATATGTGTGATGACGCATTGTTTTTTTTTGCTATTTTTGCTGAATGATGTGAGCTGTATATGTGATGAGTTGTATGCTGATGACTGCTAAACTAGATGATGTGCTGATAAGCTGTAGTTGTTTATAATTGTTGTACTTATATATCTATATATGCTGATTCTTTTCACTAGCTTACCCTTTGTTGTTTCCATGTGGTTTGGACTGCAATGATTATACTGTGTATGGGAGCAGAACAGGGATAGGTTGGTGTGCTTGAGGCATGTCTGCAGCTGGCAGATGGAGTTACTTTTGTTGTTTTTGGCCACTAGTTTGGCTATTTTGGTTGTATTTTATATATTAATTTTAAGTCCCAGGCTAGACCTTGTGTATATATTTTAGTTGCTTATATATATGCATGCTCTTTTTTGTGTGGTGCTGTGGTGTTGAGTTGTGAGACGGCCAGGCGGGTCGTTACAATATCAATAGCATACTCATATACTACAACTAGTTATTAACATTAATTTATATAATGATTACACATGTTCGTAGTTTAAATATAACAATTACACTACATCACTCAATTTACCTCAAGATAGAATCATTTTGATCATCATAATATGTTAATACCTCAACTATAGTCACGAAGAGATCAATATCACTAAGCATTTAAATCAATAACTTAACTAGTCTAACAACATTATCGATATCACATATTGAATCCTTATGCATCACTATCACCAAACATCTCAAATCGTTAACAATCAACTTACATCATAGCTTATTCACAATTGATTTCTCCCATAATTTATTTCTCCTAAACATTGATATAAGTACCTCAAATCATTTATAAGATGACACTTAAAGGGTAAACCTATTCATCATTACCATTCACAAACTACATTTTCACAACTTAATTTTCTAAGACCTCATGTAGTCCAAATACCATACCTAGAGCTATATATATCTTATCAACTTGATATTAATTTTCTTAGAAAACAAATACAATTAATCTGCAACTTGTATGCTAACCTCAAAAGCTAATTCTTTGATCTACCATTTTTCAAAAAAAAATGTATATACAAAATCGCAATATTTCAGCCTAAATCCAACAACTTGACTATTGCTCACTACTTTGATCATAACTTGAGTTATAGACCTCCTTTTTAGGTAATTTCAGTGAAATTTTAAAACTAACATCTAGGGCTATAATTCTTATGAAGATCAAAAAACCTAATTCCAATAGTTTTTGCCTAGCATGGGGAGGATAACAACCTCTTTATTCCACTTGTGCCCAATGTGTCTGATATCACGCTTAGTTTGATCAGTGAAATTAATCATACATATACATTCAATATATTCAATAGAGCATTGAAGAATCACAAGGAGGACAAAAACACAACAAAAGTCACAATTTGGGATTTCCCCTTCATAGATTGCATATAATTAAGAAGAGATTAGAAGTCAATCTCACCATCTAACCATTATCCCATGCCTAGAGTGAGATTATTCACTTTCCCTTACCTTGATAAGCGCTAGAAAATGGACGTGAATCTTCGAAGCGTTCTCCGATGAGTGGTAATGCTCTTCACCGTTCTTATAGATTGGAAAAGCCTTTTAAAATTTAACTCTTATAATTTAGTTTTTTAGTTTTATACTATTTCTGTTAAGATATGTATCTGCTATAGAGTTATAGTTACAATAAAGTAAATTTACACATGAGATTAGAAACGTAGAAAAAAAATGTGACTGATTTAGTAGCCTAGAACGGGCCGTTCCCAATCTGGAACGGGCCGTTCCAAGCTATTAAATTGAACTAAAAATCATAGTTGAGAACGGGCCATTCTGGATGGAGAACGGGCCGTTCCGGAGGGAGAACAGGTCATTCTGGATGAGTCCCAGAACGGGCCGTTTTAATTTTAAAACGGGCCGTTCCGAATGGAAATTTTGAACGTGATTGAGGGGTGCAGAACGGGTCATTCCGGTATCGGTACAGGCCGTTCTGGCCAATCTGAAAAGTCTATAAATAGGGGTTGGGGGCCTTCAGGAAAATGTGAGTTTTTAGAGAGAAGTTTTAGAGAGAAGGTCTCTGGGTCAGTGAGCTCCTTTCTCTCCCAAATTTCTCTGTTTGACTCCTTTTCTCCTGTTGACCACTAATGCCTTCTGGCTTTTCTTGAAATTCATATTATAAAGCTTGCTTTGGGAGGATTGAAGTTCCGGGTTGAGTTTTGGAAGGCAATCCTATTTCGTCACAGTTGTTGGCTATTCTGAACCAATCTTCAGGTGAGGGAAGTTAGAGTGTAGAATGATTAAGTTGTTGGGTGTGGATTGAGTAGTTGTTAACTTAAGTTGTTCATATGTTGTGTGATGATAATATGTGATACGTTGTTACAGTTACTATACGTGGTAAAACTAAGTTGTTTTTATGTTGTTTATTGTTAAATTATTAATAAGTTGAGATGTATAAGTTGAAGTAGTTTATTGATGTAAAAGTTGTTTAAAGTTGTATAAGTTGCCTATTGTTGAAAGATGCTTATTGTTGTAAGTTGCCTCTTGTTGTAAGATGTCTATAGTTTTATTGTTATGAGTTGCTATAAAGTTATAAGTCGTCTATTACTGTAAAGTTGTAAGTCATCTATTGTTGTAAAGTTGATGTGATGTCTATTGCTGAAAAGTTGTATGTTGTTTAAGTTGTTATGCTTATTAAGTTGTAAGTTGTCTATTGTTGTGAAGTTGTTAATATGCCTATTGTTGTAAAGTTGAAAAGTTGGGGACATATGGTGAAGATATATGTCCTATGTTGAGATACATAGTACTAAGGTGATAAGTTGAAAGTTGTTTTAAAGTTGAAAGTTGTTTTAAAGTTGAATCCCTTAGTACTGTGTGGGCGACATGGAAATAGTCTATCCATGTCATGGTTGAATGACCAATTTGAGTAAGGTATCTAGTTAGAGATGCAGTCTTTGACTAGATACTGGAGGGTGCGTGGTACTTGGAGGACAGTGGGTGGGCTAACTCCACATGTGGATTGGTGAAGCTAGCCAAGGCCGTGGTAGGCTCATACCCAAACCCTTCTGTCCTGATAGTAGTACTGGACCTCCGAGTCTAAGTGGCACACCTAAGAAATCAACTATTGTTGTCTATACCTGGTTCTCTTTGGAGTTCCTAAAGTTGTTCTATACCTGACCTGGTTGAGATAGGTCAAACGCTGGATTTGGTAGGGTTTATGCCACCTAGATTGCTCAACCTCAGTTGTTGGAGATCTCCCAGTTGTATATGCGTGACGACGCATTAAATATTAAGTTGTATAATATTGTTGTTGTTGTATTAAAGTTATTTCTAAGTTGTATGACTGAGTTGGGTTTTTATGTTGAATTGTATAGTGTGGTGATGATTGTTATACATTTATTGCATGATTGTTAATATGATGAAGTGTGTGGTGTCTTGCTTCATGATTAATTTTGAACTTCAGCTTACCCTCTTGTTTCCATGTGGATGGACTGCGATGATCATACTTTGTTTGGGAGCAGGTCAGGGCCAGCTTGGAGTTGAGGTGACCGTTGCGAGACGGAGAGTTTTGATCCTCGTGTTAGAGTTATCACCTTGGGTAGTCGTTTGTGCTTGACCGGCACTAGGAGATAGTATTTTTGGATAACTGTATAAATACCTAATACTTAAAAATTTAATGATTCATATATATATATATATATATATATATTTTTTGTTTTTGGTATTTATAAGCTATCCAACTTTATTATTTATCTTAGTTCACTAGTAATAGTGCGATTCCACTAAGTGTAGAGAGCATGACGGGTCGATACACTTTATGGTATCAGAGGCTGGTTTAGTCTTTTGGGATACTCTGTGGGGAGTGATCCTTCTAGGTTTCTGTTGTGTCATATCTTTGATATGTGTTAGTATTGGTGAGTTGTAGTGGTGAAGTGTTAGTAAAAGAATGTTTGAATTCTTTTAGTATGGTGAGACCTCAGTTTGATCAGATCACTAGGGCTATGGAGTTGATGGCCATGGTGATGTAGCAGCAAAGTGCTCACTTTGCTCAGGTGGAGGCAGGTAAAGCTGTGGTTGAGGCAGCTAGACCGGTGGTCTCTCAGGATGGGAGAGGTTTAGCAGAGTTGAGGAGATGTTAGCCTCCTCAGTTCAAGGGGGATTCAGATCTCGATGTGACAGATTTGTGGTTGTGTGAGATGAGAAGATCTTCAGTGTTTTGGGATTTTCTGAGGAGAGGAAGTTGACTTATGTAGTATACATGCTGGCGAGCGAGATTGTGTACTGGTGGAGAGGCACTAGGCAGATGATAGAGAGCAGAGGTGTGGTTGTAGATTGGGATTTCTTCAAGAGAGTTTTATTGGAGAAGTATTTCTCGGACAGCATTAGATATGCTAAGGAGGCTGAGTTCATGAGACTGCAGCAGGGGAGCATGTTTGTTCCAGATTATGCTACGAGGTTTGAGCATCTGGCTCGTTTCTACTCTCAGGCCGTATCTGAGGCTTGGAGATGTAGGGAGTTGCAGAGGGGTTGAGGCAGGAGCTGACGAGGGTCATAGTCCCTATGTTCATAGTGGAGTTTCTTGCGTCGGTTGAGAAGGCAAAGACTGTTGAGAGATTGGAAGGTGGTGGTAGCAATGGTAAGGCTGCTAGAGTTCAAGAGGGGAGGCCAGCAAAGAGGGCCCTATGATAGACCTGCACAGTCTCAGAGAGGAGCTGTTAGTAGGGTACCTCGTCTTGCTACTCCTCAGAGTGGAGTACAGTCGGTGCGATGCTACCGATGTGGAAGAGTACATGTGGTCAGAGATTGTTCCCATCCGGGGAATGTTTACTTCAGATGTGGTAGGCCAGGCCACATCTCTAGAGATTGTCAGACACTGTCGACTTCATCTAGGGGAGCCCCGAGGTCGCCCAGGCCTACAGCTGTGGGGAGAGTGTTTGCATTGTCAAGTGTAGAGGCTTCCACTTCATCAGATTTGGTGAAGAGGAAGAGGAAAATAGCAGGTGAGGATGTTTTGTTCCTGTTTGATTCTGGTGCCACACATTCATATTTTTTCTGTTGAATTGTGTGGGGAGATTGGGTTGTCGGTGTCTGCATGGCACGTTGATTTGTATGTATCTACTCTGGCTTCAATTTCTTTGGTGACATTGGAGATGTGTGTGAGATTCTTGATAGAAGTGTTTGGTAAAAGGTTTCGAGTGAACTTGATTGTGTTGCTCATGGTGGATATCGACATAATCTTAGGGATGGATTGGTTATCTGTCCATCATATCCTTATAGATTGTGCTCGAAGAGAGTTGATATTTCCTCAGTTGGAGGATGAGGTGTTGTTGTCAGCGGGTCAGGCTGAGTAGTTGATGAGAGATAGAGCTGAGTGCTTCATGTTATTTGTCATTCTGAGTGTTGAGACGAAGAGGGCTATCACTGGGATTGAGATTGTCAGTGAGTTTCCTGAGGTGTACTCAGATGATGTGCCAGGATTGTCACCTATGCATGAGGTTGTGTTTAGCATTGATCTAGTACTAGGTGCAAGATCAGTATCAGTGACTCTTTATAGGATGACTCTAGCTGAGTTGGTAGAGCTAAGGAAACAGATAGTGAGGCCCAATGTTTCTCCTTGGGGTGCACGGTACTGTTAGTAAAGAAGGATGGTGGAGCCTGTTGGTGTGTTGATTATCGGCAATTGAATAAGTTGACAATAAGGAATAAGTATCCATTTTCGAGGATTGATAATTTGATGGATCAGTTGAGGGGAGTTTCGGTGTTTTGATGATTAATTTGAGATCCCGATACCATCAGATCAGGGTAAAAGAGAGTGACATACCGAAGATTACTTTCAGGATTAGGTATGGTCGTTGTGAGTACGTAGTGATGCGTTTCGGTGTCATTAATGCTCCAAAAGTGTTCATGGATTTCATGAACAGGATTTTTAGGTCATTCTTGGACAGGTTTGTGGTGGTCTTCATTGATGATATATTGGTGTTTCTAAATTTTTGAAAGATCATCGTGAGCATCCGAGATTGGTTTTAGAGGTGCTAAGGGAGAGGTAGTTGTATGTCAAGCTGTCCAAGTGTGAGTTTTGATTGTCTGAGGTGAGATTTGGGGCATGTGATATCGACAGAGGGGATTGTAGTGGATCCAGCCAAGGTGGAGGCTGTGATTCAGTGGGAGCGTCCGAGGACTGTTACGGAGATTAGGAGTTTTGTTGGGTTAATGGGTTACTATCAAAGATTCATAGAAAGTTTCTCTCGAATAGTGATGCCTTTGACTTAACTGACTCGGAAGGATCAACCTTTTGTTTGGATGGATGCTTGTGAACAGAGTTTTCAAGAATTAAAGAGGTGATTGACTATTTTTCTAATTTTGGTGTTACCTGACACCGGTGAGTATTTTGATGTGTTCTATGATGCTTTTCACCAGGGGTTGGGCTGTGTATTGATACAGGAAGGGAGAATAGTAGTGTATGCTTCGAGGAAACTTAAGACTCATGAGAAGAATTATCCTACTCATGATTTGGAGCTTATAGCTGTGGTGTTTGCCTTGAAGTCGTGGAGGCACTATCTGTATGGTGCGAGATTCAGTGTATTTAGTGATCACAAGAGTTTAATGTACCTGTTTGATCAGAAGGAGTTGAATATGAGGCAGAGAAGGTTGATGGAATTCCTAAAGGATTTTGATTTTTTGTTGATGTATCATTTTGGGAAGGCGAGTGTGGTAGCAGATGTATTGATTAGAAAATCCATTCATATGTCGACTATGATGATTAGGGAGTTGGAACTGATTGAATAGTTCAGAGATTTGAGACTTGAGGTAGAGGTTGTTCAAGATCACATTAGTTGTGGTATGATCACCATAACTAATGAGTTCTTGAGACAGGTGGGAACTAAGCAATTACAGGATCCAGAATTGTTGAAAATTTTGGGATTGCTTGGTACTAAGAGGGCAACTAGTTTTGAGCTTAGTGCTGATGGAGATTCCCGAGTGGAAGTGTGATAGTGTCACTAAGGACATTGTGGTTAGGTTGCCTAGGACAGCTAGAAATAGTGACTCTATCTGGGTGATTGTTGATAGGTTGACAAAGTGTGCGCACTTTCTTCCTGTCAAGAGGTGGTCCTTGGAGAGGCTTGCACAGTTGTATATTAGAGAGATAGTATGGTTGCATGGAGTGCCTTCCAATATTATCTCTGACAAAGATCCAAGGTTTACTTCCAGGTTGGCAGACTCTGCATCAGGCTTTGGGGATGAGGTTGAAGTTAAGTTCTGGTTATCATCCACAGACAGATGGTCAGTTGGAGAGACAATTTAGTCACTAGAGGATCTCTAAGAGCTTGTGTGTTGGATCATCTGGGTAGCTGGGAGAAGGTGTTACATTGGTAAAGTTCACTTATGATAACAGTTATCACTTGATTATTGGCATGGCGCCTTTTGAGGCTTTGTATGGTAGGAGGTGTAGGACTCCATTATGTTGGTATCAGAAGGGTGAGTCAGTAGTGGTTGGTTCAGAGTTAGTTCTTCAGACTACTAAGATGGTGAGATAGATTCAGGAAAGGTTGAGGGCTACCCAGAGTTGATGAAAGTCCTATGCTGATAGGAGGAGGAGACCTCCAGAATTTAAAGAGGGAGAGCATGTGTTTCACGTTTCATAATTGAGGAACTACATCAGAGACCCGAGTCATGTGGTAGAGTTGGATGAGGTGCAAGTTAGAGAAAACTTGACCTATGATAAAAGACCGGTAGCTGTGGTTGATCACAAGTTGAAGGAGCTTCGTGGCAAGTCCATCAACTTGGTGAGAATTGTTTTGGATGCAGCTACTGGTGAGGTTACCTGAGAGGTGGAAAGTCAGTTAAAGGAACAATATCCATTCCTCTTTTAAGGCAGACCTATTTTCGGGGACGAAAATTCCTGTTTGTTGGGGAGTATTGTAACGTAGAAAAAAAAATGTGACTGATTTAGTAGCCCAGAACGGGTCGTTCCCAATCTGGAACGGGTCGTTCCAAGCTATTAAATTGAACTAAAAATCATAGTTGAGAACGGGCCGTTCTGGATGGAGAACGGGCCGTTCCGGAGGGAGAACGGGCCATTCTGGATGAGTCCCAGAACGGGCCGTTTTGATTTTAAAACGGCCCGTTCCGAATGGAAATTTTGAACGTGATTGAGGGGTGCAGAACGGGCCGTTTCGGTATCGGTACAGGCCGTTCTGGCCAATTCGAAAAGTCTATAAATAGGGGTTGGGGGCCGTCAGGAAAATGTGAGTTTTTAGAGAGAAGTTTTAGAGAGAAGGTCTCTGGGTCAGTGAGCTCCTTTCTCTCCCAAATTTCTCTGTTTGACTCCTTTTCTCCTGTAGACCACTAATGCCTTCTGGCTTTTCTTGAAATTCAGATTAAAAAGCTTGCTTTGGGAGGATTGAAGTTCCGGGTTGAGTTTTGGAAGGGAATCCTATTTCGTCACAGTTGTTGGCTATTCTGAACCAATCTTCAGGTGAGGGAAGTTAGAGTGTAGAATGATTAAGTTGTTGGGTGTGGATTGAGTAGTTGTTAACTTAAGTTGTTCATATGTTGTGTGATGATAATATGTGATACGTTGTTACAGTTACTATACGTGGTAAAACTAAGTTGTTTTTATGTTGTTTATTGTTAAATTATTAATAAGTTGAGATGTATAAGTTGAAGTAGTTTATTGATGTAAAAGTTGTTTAAAGTTGTATAAGTTGCCTATTGTTGAAAGATGCTTATTGTTGTAAGTTGCCTCTTGTTGTAAGATGTCTATAGTTTTATTGTTATGAGTTGCTATAAAGTTATAAGTCGTCTATTACTGTAAAGTTGTAAGTCATCTATTGTTGTAAAGTTGATGTGATGTCTATTGCTGAAAAGTTGTATGTTGTTTAAGTTGTTATGCTTATTAAGTTGTAAGTTGTCTATTGTTGTGAAGTTGTTAATATGCCTATTGTTGTAAAGTTGAAAAGTTGGGGACATATGGTGAAGATATATGTCCTATGTTGAGATACATAGTACTAAGGTGATAAGTTGAAAGTTGTTTTAAAATTGAAAGTTGTTTTAAAGTTGAATCCCTTAGTACTGTGTGGGCGACATGGAAATAGTCTATCCATGTCATGGTTGAATGACCAATTTGAGTAAGGTATCTAGTTAGAGATGCAGTCTTTGTGTAACGACCCGGCTAGTCACTACACACGGCATCGCACACTAGAAACTCCAGACAGATAGAACAAGTATATAAATATAGGATCTAGAATATATAAATATACAAAGTTCTAGTCTGACTAGGGTTAAAGTGTACCAAAGAAAATTACAACCAAATGCTACTATCCCAAGTAGCTACCAGCAAAATATCCACACAAGCAAAACAGCTCCAAGGTCCACCGGAGACTCATCCCAAGACGCCCACCTATTCCTGCTCTGCTCCCATACATAGTATGATCATCGCAGTCCAAACACCATGGAAAACAACGAAAGGGTAAGCTAGTGTAATTAAAAATCAGCATACAAATAGATACATAGCAATGTAATTAAATTTCATCATTATGAGTATCAGCTCATCTGCACAGTTTATATCACGCATCAATACCAGCACCACGATGTGGCTACATCAACACTGTAGAACAGCAACAACTGCACCACCTCAAGTGGTTATAACAGCACCGCCTAGCGGCAACATCAGCACTGCTCAGCAGCAGCAACAACACCACCTCAAGTGGTTATAATGGCCTCTCAAATAGGCACACATCAGCACCAGCTAGCGGTTATTACAGCACCACAATAGTGGCTAACAGCACCGACATAGCGGCTATAACAGCACCACAATAGTGGCTAAACACAGCATACAGCTCAGCAATAAACAGCACAGCAAAATCAGCATACAGCACAACCAAGTAGTACTCAACACAGCTTACTACTCATAACTCAGCTCATCATTCTTGAGCATAGCCATATTACAAATCAGCATTTAAAATTATCAATAACAGCCCAGCCCAGCATAGCAAGACACATGTATTACAGCTTAACATCATCTTTCAACATTTACATCTAGTCAGCACAACTTATTTATCAATTACATCTCAGCTCAGCCTTCACAGCAAAATTTAACAACGATCAGCCTATAATTCAGCTCGACTCAAATAATAAAGTTTAGCATTAGCATCACATAGCACAACTCAGTGTTACATCATTAACAACATACCGCACAACACAACTTTTCATCACACAGCATTGACAACATTAATCAGCACAAACAACATTTAGCACAGCTCAACTTAATAGCACAACCTATCGTCTTACAGCACATCTAAGCATCTTATAGCAACATACACCTAACACAGCTCAACATCATCAAACAGCAATTTCAGCTAGTCATCACATCATAATCAACAGCTTCTCCTTAAACTCAACATAAACAACCTCTAACATCCATTAGTGAAGTCACATCTCTGCGCCCGGCGCACTCATGGTTGCGCCCAGCGCAGTGCAACCAGAGAGCACCAGGGGGCCAGCGCGCCCAGCGCAAGCATGCCCGCGCCCGGCGGGACCCAGCCAGAGAGCCCAAGGCTCACTCAAGCCTGGCGCAATACCAATTGCGCCCAGCGCGACAAGGGTCGCGCTCAGCGCAACACATCAACATCATCATTCAGCTTAATAATCATTCATCACTAACAGCTTAAAAACAACATGATCAACACCTAATACGACCCAACCATCTCATTTATAACTCATCTATCTTGTCAAATTACTCACCCAAACAACAAGAGTACACCTAAGCACCTAAAACAACTTTCAACTTAACCAAATCACTAAATGTGAAATGGCAACCATCACAACAAACAGCGCATTGGGAGTTATACTACTCCTACCATGCTCATCCTTATCTCATATGAAAGATAATCAAATTTCCTACAACTCTCATTAAGACACCAAGTCCAAATTCCTTCATCTACCTTGTTAAAAATGATGAAAACCGCAACAGCTATAACCAAAGCTGACAGCTCGACCCCTCTTCACTAAAACAGCCATATTTAGAGTTCTACAACTCCTTTTTGAGTGATTTCAACGCCATTGGAAAGCTAACATCCAAGGCTACAACTTTCATGAAGACTTCAAAATCAAAATACTCACGCCCGGCGCGCCAATATCACGCCCGGCAAAAACTCAACAGAGACGCGGCTTTAAATTGCGCCCGGCGCGAAGAACTGAGCCCGGCGCAAATTCAAACTGCAACTGTCCCCAGATTCGAAAATTTCACAAAACCTGCAAGAATCAACCAAAAATCCACATGCAAACGGTCCAAAACATCATATTTTCATCAAACAACCCGAAAGTACCAGCTTTTTCAACATGCAACATCAAACAAGGAAAATCCAAACTTTTGACTCAAGACCACAAGACCCCCCACAACCCCAAATATTCAGCAACTCAGCCAAACAAAATCGTTCATCATCAGCCACAAGAGAGTTCATAGAACTTGTTTCAGCCAAACCAACCAAAAGACTAGCTTCCCTTACCTTAGCTTGAAGATTCGAGCTTCAAGAAGGAAAACGAAGAAGAAGAAGAATGAGAAGCTCTGCACGGTCCGAATCCAGAAGAGAATCACCTAGTCGGTACCTTGAATTTGAATGGAGCACCAGCAAGAGAGCACAAAGTCAGCCTCAGAGAAGTACATCGATAAGTGAGCGAGAGGAGAGGGTTAGCAATGTAAGGAAGAAGGAAATGAGAATGGGCCTCGGGGGAGAAGGAAATAATAAGGGGGTCTCACACTTTGACTAGATACTGGAGGGTGCGTGGTACTTGGAGGACAGTGGGTGGGCTAACTCCACATGTGGATTGGTGAAGCTAGCCAAGGCCGTGGTAGGCTCATACCCAAACCCTTCTATCCTGACAGTAGTACTGGACCTCCAAGTCTAAGTGGCACACTTGAGAAATCAACTATTGTTGTCTATACCTGGTTCTCTTTGGAGTTCCTAAAGCTGTTCTATACCTGACCTGGTTGAGATAGGTCAAACGCTGGATTCGTTGGATTTATGTCACCTAGATTGCTCAACCTCAGTTGTTGGAGATCTCCCAGTTGTATATGCGTGACGACGCATTAAATATTAAATTGTATAATATTGTTGTTGTTGTTGTATTAAAGTTATTTCTATGTTGTATGACTGAGTTGGGTTTTTATGTTGAATTGTATAGTGTGGTGATGATTGTTATACATCTATTGCATGATTGTTAATATGTTGAAGTGTGTGGTGTCTTGCTTCATGATTAATTTTGAACTTCAGCTTACCCTCTTGTTTCCATGTGGATGGACTGCGATGATCATACTTTGTATGGGAGCAGGTCAGGGCCAGCTTGGAGTTGAGGTGACCGTTGCGAGACGGGGAGTTTTGATCCTCGTGTTAGAGTTATCACCTTGGGTAGCCGTTTGTGCTTGACCGGCACTAGGAGATAGTATTTTTGGATAACGGTATAAATACCTAATACTTAAAAATTTAATGATTCAAATATGTTTTTTTTTGTTTTTGGTATTTATAAGCTATCCAACTTTATTATTTATCTTAGTTCACTAGTAATAGTGCGATTCCACTAAGTGTAGAGACCATGGCAGGTCGTTACAAGATTTCCTTGACTTAAGTTAGTATAAAATGCATTGGTAATTTTATTTTGCAATTAAAGATGCTTATTTAATTTATGGCTTCTTTTTCATTCAGGTGATTGATTTGACTCTTCTTCAAGGTATTTAAGATGTTATTTCAAGTCTAGCACATGCCTAAAAATCATGGAGCGTCGTCATCTTGCTTATGTTACGAAATTTTAGAACATTACTTATGTTTGATTTTTTTTACCTAGTTGAAGAAATTTGCACTATATGTATTTACACGTTTAATTCATTAATTTATTTATGAATTACTTTAATATTAACTTATTTGTATTAGTTTATTGTTTATTCCTTTTTATTTAATTTTGCACTAAAAGCTTAATATAAATATAAAAGAATCCCAAATTTATAATTAAATTAAACAGAACAAAACTTTGTGATAATTTAATAAAATGCATTGCCCAATATAAAGTTGTCTACATTAAAAATGTGGTCTTAAAATACAAGTACACATTTTTATAACTGTGATTCGTACATATAACATGTATAACTATACTTAAAAATCATGGCCTAAATAATTAAACAATAGTCATAGAGTCATAGTTTAAACACTATAATCGTGGCTTATTGTTTTTGCCCACAGTAAAAAAGACCCGTGGACTTAAATGTACAACAACATCCAAAAATGTGTGGCCTTTTCCTGTGTTTGCTTGCTTTGTGGCCTAAAGTTAAAAACTATGGTTTTCGAGCAAATACCATACCCACTTAAAACACATGAAAAATCATGGCTAATTAATTTGTAGCTTAAACTTTAGACCATGGATTTCACATGTGTAACCACACTTTTTTGTTGTGGTCTAAAATATATATATAAAAAAAAAAGTTGTAGTGTTGTAACTTCTCTGTTAAAAAAAATATTTTTTTTCACAATTTTTATGGTAATGTTTAGAGATGTCATCGGGATGTCAATGAGATGAAACGTGTACAATAATAGCTCTTTGTTATTCGTCTAGTCAAATAGATATATATATTTTGTATATGTCTCCATATCCATACACTTATCCATTAAGTGAGTGTTCATGAGTTTTTTCAATATTCGTCATGAGTATTCACAATTATCTATGAATGTTTATTAATTAATTAAAAAATCTTATAAATAATTTTATTTATTCTAATAATTTCTCTAAAAATAATAGCTTAAAAGTTAAAATTTAAATTATTCAAATATTATACACAAGTTTATTAGTCAAGAATTTTTAATTTAAAAACTAAATTTAATTGTTAAAGTACTTCAACACCATAAGTTTAACAAATTTAATAAACTAAAATAATTCAATTTCACAAGTGCAAAATAAAAGTTAAAAACTTGTAACATTTCAATTTTGTAAGTACAAAAAAAATTAAGTAATATCATATTTTCACTTAACATATGTTATATGTTTAAACAAATATATTTAATGATTTTATTATATTGAGTATTTAATGAATATTCGTGAAATTGGTATCTTGATATTTATTCATGTTCCCATTTATTAATGGGTATGGATATATTTATTTAAATTATCTACAGGTACCCATTTAAGTATTCATTTATTGTCTGTTGTGGATTTTATTCGCAGATATCCCGGAGTCTGGATTTTTTTGCCATCCCTAGTCATATTCATTATTCTTTTGAATTTTTGGTTCACCTTTATCTCTTACATAAAAAATGTCACTATAAATATAATATATGTAAACATAAGTTTATTTACTACATTCAATTTTAGTGTTGATTTTGAATGAGACTCAACAACATATATTGTGTCATTATAATCTATACTTACACTTTTTAACAATTAATATACCAACATATATTGTGTTTATAGTGCAGATAAAAGTAATTTTTAATGATAAATATTGTGTTACTATAAAGTGTATGTAAATACACGATAATTTTTTTTATAGTGTTATTAAATTAATTATAATTAGTTATTATTGATAAAAAAGATAAGTTCACATGAAAATTAAAATTAATTTTGAGTCAATTGATTAAAATAATACTTCTCTAATTCGACGAAAAATGTCTAAATTTTTTTAGAAACTATGTAGGACAGAAATCTCTATGTAAATATATAGCCTAAAATAATTAGTTTTCTAATGTCTATTTAATTTTTTCACAGTTAATGTCTATTTAATTTTAATGTGTCATTAATTAACACTTTAACCATATAGAGACTTTCTCGGTGGAAAGGAGTTATACGCCTCATTGAAAAAAGCACCTTAAGCTAATGAAGGAGACGAAAGATTAATGATAGTCGATTTTTATCATAATTGGCTAAACAATATTTCCATTTTTTTTAACATAGTCAATGCAAAGCTTAAAAATTGATAATTAAGAATTAATCTATATACGCGAAACATGATTTTTACACATTATTCTAAACATTATTTTAAACCAACAAATTGTTTTTACACATTTGATTTATTTATAATATTTTGTGACAAATTATGTCGATTAAGCCAACACTAACTTATTATATAATTTTTAAATTTTTTTTAAATAATTGGTGTACATTATGATAATTTAATGTTTTGTTTTTTAATTAACTGTGTTGGCCTAGGTGGTGCTAAGTTGTGTTGATTTGGCTTTGACACTACTATAAAAGTGTCATTTTCTTGCAAATTTTTCAGCAAAAAAATATTTGCAGAAATTTTTTGCGAATTTTCTTGTAAAAAAATATTCATAAAATTTTTTTGCAAATTTTCCTACAAAAAAATATTCACAGAAATTTTTTGTAAATTTATTTACGAAAAATAATTTACAGATATTTCTTACAAATTTTACTACAATTTTAATAATCATAGAAATTTTTTTCCATGGTAAAGATTTGCAAAAAATATTGCAAGAATTTTATTTTCTTTCTTGCAGATTTTCTTGTAAAAATAAATTCGCAAGTAATATTTACTAAATGGTAGAAAAATTTTGCAGGTAACTTTTTCTACGAATTTTCCTGCAAATTTTAATCCGCAGGAAAAATAAAAAATATATATATTTAATATTTTAAAAAAACTTCAAGTCCCACATCGATTGAAAATAAAGCAATTAAAGAGTATATGAGTTGGGGCAACACTTACCTTACAAGTTGATTTATATGGTTGAGTGTTAGGCTTATAATCTACAATCTTAGAATTTAAAAGATTATGTATCACATGTTGGAGGCATGAAAACAAATGCTTCGGATGAATTCATTGTGAGCATTTAAAAGTTGAAAAATTATTGATAGAATTTATAGTAATTTCTTTAATTTTTTTCGTAAAAAATATTCCTGCAAAATTTCTTGCGAAAAAATTCGCAAGAAACTTTCCTGCAATTTTTTTTGCAGGAAACTTTCTTGCAATTTTTTTTTGCAGGAAACTTTCCTGCGAATTTTTTTCGCAAGAAATTTCGCAGGAAAATTTCCTGCGAATTTTAAAATTCGCAAAAAAATATTATCCACGAAGGTATTACCTGCAGATAAAATTTCGCAAGAAAAATCGCATGTAATAAGAGAAATTCTAGTAATATTTATTTATTTTAGTTTAGTGTCGTTTAAGCTAACACTAAGTTTACTAAAAAAACACTTCCTATGTGTTTGGCGAGTGTCCTTTTTTGTTTTCGACTATCCAAATCTTATCATTCTAATTATCTCATATCAATTCCTAACCCAATTTTCCCTTTCACTTTCAAGTTTCACCCTCTTGTCATCACTTTTATAATACTCTATATTTTCTATTAATAAAATAATACCTTTTCTATAATTAATTAGGCACGTTTTAGTAAGTACTTTAAATATTCAAATATATAGTTTTATTAAATAATTGTTTTATATTTATTAATTGAGGGAAGGGAAGTATAACATAGGTTAATGTTTGATTGTTGGATTAAGTGGGGAGTAAAGAATTAAGAAGAGGGGAGTTGAATTAATTTCATTGTTACGCTTCTCACTTTATTCTCTCTTACGCATATGCTATGAAGAACTTGGAGAACCAAAGTTCGTGGGAGATCACCTAAGAGATCCATGTCCTTTGTCTGGTGTCCATCAAGGCAAGGAGGAGTGAGTAGTCTTACTCTAACCTTAGGGTATATGTTGGTAGTGAGATTGGTTCCTAATCTTTTCTCTATTGCATGTGTTGTATGAAGGGAGAAATCCCAAATTACGTGTTATCTTGTGTTTCTGTCATCCATATGATTCTTCAATGCTCTAATTAATATATATATATATATATATGTGTGTGTGTGTGTGTGTGTGTGTGTGTACGTGCGTGTGTTTGTGTGCTTAATTTCATGTATGAAGCTAATCTTATGAATATTCGATTACCTGTGGGTTCTTATGGGAACATTAAGCAAATGCATTTTGGTGTTTGTACGAGGAATTGGTATGATCATGTGAATATATGTAAATTGTATCTTTTAGAAGTGTGATACGAACTTTGGAATGCTTTTACCAATTGTAATTGCAAAATTGATGATTGACACTTGTATGAAATGTGCATCTTTATGCAATGTTGTGTTTTTGACACAACATTAGGTGCCACCTTGGACTCGTTGGGCGTCATTATGGTCGAGAGCAAAATTTGCTCTCTATACCATTTGCGCTAGATGTGGGTTGGTCCAGGCGAGGTGTGGGAGCCTTAGGGACTCCTTGTGGTGATTTCTCCAAGTATGAACTTGGTCATATCAGGCATGATCTTTTCTGAGAGCAACATGTGCTCTTTGGGTGCATCACGCTAGGTGTGGGGTGGTTGTCGTCCAGTGTTACTCTGTATATTGTGATTCTTTATTTCAACTATGATGTATCCTTATAAGTTTAATCCTTTTATTGTTTGATGCTAATAACTAATTGTAGTGTATATATATATATATATATATATATATATATATATATATATATATATATATATATATATATATATGAACATGCTATTGATACGATTGTGAGCTATGTATGAATCGATTGATGTGATCTAGCATTGATACAATTGATGTGTGTGAATCTTGTGAGGGTTATATGATGGGAAGTCTAAGCTGAGGCTTAGCCACAAGGTGAATATTTGATAATGAATTATGGATATACAATTGTAAATATGGTTGTAATGAAATGATGTGATATCCAGTATTATGTGACGTGCATCATATGCATAATTGTTGATGGGATGAGTACGATATGGAATATGATCCCAAGGAATGCACCCTTATGTAAAAGCTTAGGGATTCATGACCTTGGGAACAATTGGGTTTAGGAAAACCCTAGTCTCATCCACTTGTGTGCATGCGGTGGAGCTTGCGCGACACATTTGTCTTGATGAGACCCTATTGTATCTCCTCCTAAGGTAAAGTGTAGTGAGGGTGTGACTTGCACGATCTCCTAGGCTACTCGAGAATGCACCACGATGTGTTCTATTGTTGCCACATGAATTTACCATAAAGTACATGTCCATTGCATTATGTATGATGATGTGAAATTGTGTAGTGCATTATTGATGCCTATGTAATGGAATATGGATATTATCACATGTGTTGTACTTCTTTATCATGATAAATTGTTAACATTATGTCTTGATAATGCCATATTCTTTGTTATGCGCTCTTTTAGTGTGTTTGATTATTTGACTATATTATGTGTTATGAGACAAAGTAGGATGTTTCTCACTCCTCATTTCTTGTGTTTGTTTTATGTGGGTGTTAATGCAGGTGAGACTGAAAATGATGTTGGAGACAAGGTTTAGACCTTGCCTTGGGTTCACGCTCTGATAGGATGTGACATTAAGACTTAATTAGAATGAGTTTTATTTTGTTCATGTTTAGACAATTGTTAGACTTATTGTTATTAATTTCAATTAATATTCAGTTTAGTACATTGTTTCTAGTTAGTCATAATGTGATATCCTCTTGTTTGACTTACATTATTTCTATAATTATGAATTCTTTTTTCATTCAATTGTATATATTGTGTTTATTTATATTTGGGTTAGAGGGTGTCATAACTTTGCCTTTCACCTATCGTTGTTGTTCACCCTTTACTTTCTCGTCATTACTCTTTCATGTTGTTGATCTCACCTGTCGCTCACTCTCTCACAATCCCTATCCCTATTTCTCACTTTTATCTTCAAAAGCATTAGACCAAATACATGCCTCAATTTTGACAATTTTGTTACAATTAGAAAAGAGAATGAAACTTGCATCAAGTTATCTACTTCTATTTTTTATTCCACAATTGTATCACATTTGGGAAATTTTATTCCATAACTTTCTTGAGTTAATGAATAACATATGTTATACACAATTTTACAAACATTAACATAAACAACTTCTAACTTTTTAGTTCCTTAGGCACTCGAAGAATGTATTTTAATCTTGTGTTTGGTTTTTTGGTTTTCATAACATCTCAGAGTCTGTTGTAGCTTCTTAATGGAAAAAACACATAAAAATATGAAGAGTTGTGTTCTTGGTTTAAGCGAAATTGGTTCAAGCAACATTAAAAATACCAATTTCTACTCGCTTATTTTTTTCTACCCTTCCTATCAACTTCCCCTATACCAAATGCAATGTATAATACATTAGTACCAATATGTAATTTAGCGTAAAAGAATAGGCTTTTTTAATAGAAGAATAAAAAGATAGTTAGTTATTTGTTACGGATCCAAATAAAAGATACAAAAATATGTTATTTACTAGGGGTTTGTTGGTTCGAATAATTTGATAAAGTCCATGACTCAAACCAAACTAATTAAGTTGGATAAATTTTTTTCTTTGATCGAATCAAATTTAATCCAAACCAATTAAATTCAACTTTAATATGTTTGAATCATGGATTTGCATTTTACAAATTCAATAATCTAATAACCGAACCAATTAAAATTATTATTTGTTTATTTTATCATTATAATTATTATCATAATATTATTTTATAATATTATGATTTTATTAGTACACTACTTTGCACGAGACTTTTTTATGTCAGTAATTTTGGACATAATATGTCGATCTTGAACTCGATATAGATCTTGATATGAAGAGTCAACCCTCAATACAAAAGGTTTACTTTCTATGATGGATGGTCAATGTCCGTCGTAGTATGGGTGCCTAACATAGAGAGTGTCACATTCTAAGATAGGTTTAACTTCACCCATCATAGAATGTGTCACATTTTATGACAGGTAAGGCTACACTCAATATAGGGTCACACTCGCTGTAGAATGTGATTTTTTTAATAAAAAGTCTATCCATTTCTAAAATTTCTTGAATCTGTACATAAAAAACAACACTTCCAATAAGTTCAATACAATATAGGGTTCTCCAATTCAATATAGTCTATATAATATAATATATCTCAAATTAACAATGAAACAACATTCTATAATATACTATGTAACATCCAAACATAAATATTATGATAACTTTATAAACAATTATTGTCAAATATGTATAACCATTATTGTCAATTATTAGAGAAAAATAATTTACATCAAACTAAAGTAAGCAATTAATTTAATAATATTAAATTTCTATAATAATGTAAAAAAAAACTATCCATCAAATAGACTCTAAACAGGTAGATGCCCACCTCTTGCAAATTTCCTCCAACTCTCCATCGATGAATGAATTTGGATTTTTGAACACCTATAATTTCAAAATGGAGATAAGTTAAACATTATTTGATGATTAAATAATAAAAAAATCAATTAAAGTAAGTAAATTGATTTATATATGTATTACCTACTTTAATGAGTCCCTAATGTTGCCAAAGATAATGGTGAATATGTGTTTTATAACGTTATAACCATACTCATGATTACTTGGTTGATGTGGGCACTAAATTTAAATATATAAAATTAGAATATATTTGAATTTGTAATTAAGTATTAGGTTTTGACATTTGACTTACTTTTGAGATAATATATTGAATCTTTTTTCAAGCTATTATAATAAGTTCTCATAAGATCAAATTTGCATCCAAAAAACCTATGACAATAATGATAAACCAAAAATAATTAAAGAATTAAATTGTTGATTTAATGAATATATATATATATATATATATATATATATATATATATATTCAAATTAGATACTTATGAGTCAATAAGGTGTCTACCAAACAACTCAATAGTTTTCTTGTGTAATGAACATAGGAGAACCAGAAGAAACAACCTCAAAATTATAACAGCAGTTGTCATTAACGCTACATTTTGTAATAATGTTAGAAACTTGTAAGCTACTTTAAAATTCAATTAAAATTTAAATTTGTACTTACCAATTCAAATAAGGTAAGTAGACTTCCTTGCCTCCTACCCTAAACCAACCTATTAAATACTCCTTGACATCAATGTTTTTATTCTCAACATAGTGGATGACAATAGAGTCAATGAATCCATAATAAAATGTTTGCATTTCAACATAGAGGCAATTAAGATGCCTTAAATTGTGAAAATAAACATGATTTTAGGAATTTGCAATTGAATATATTAGAATAAAAACCATTATAATTAATACTTATAACATCCATAGTTTCAAGCTCTGTTCTAAAATCTACCATAGCTCTGCCTTTCAGTTGAACAAAGTCACCATTACTTGTTGACATGTTGCTCCAACATTTTTCAATATAAATGGCAACACCTTGTAACAAATGTTCCCCATGATGTAATGAATATGGTCTTTTCCATGTCTTTGAAAGCCATCTTAATTTGATTATACCCTAAAAATCCATTCATAAAGGAGAAGAAAACATGTTGCTTAGTATTATCTACTAGAACGTCTATGTGGGGTAATGGAAACTCGTCTTTAGGACTAGCCCTATTAAGGTCTCGGTTGTCAACATACATTTTGACTTTTCATCTTTCTTTGAAATTGGCACTATATTGACAACTTATTGAGGATATTTGGTCACTATAAGGAGTACTACATCAAGTTGTTTCTTGACCTCTTCTTTGATCTTTAATGACGCTTATGGTTTCATATGTCTCAACTTTTGCTTAATTGGGGGATACTTAGGTTTTAATGGCAGTCGATGCTCAACTATGTTTCAATTTAACCCAAACATGTATTGATATGTCTATGCGAAGATATCGACATAGTCGGACAAAAGCTTAAACAATTTGCTTCTCTCACTTTCTTTTATGGAAATGCCCACTTTAACTTTCCTCCTACTATTTTTACTTCCCAGATTGATTATTTCAACCTCTTCTTCATGGGGTTGAATTAGTTTTTCCTCTTGTCCCATCAATCTTCTCAACTCAAGTGGGGCTTCTAAGTCATCATTGTCCTCCCTAGCTTCATAAATAAGGTGATCAAAACTATGACATGGGATATTAGTATTATTATTTTCAATGTGATTATTCTTTATTTGCAATTTTGGTTTGATAATGTAGACCCCTAAAATCGTCCGGGTCGGAAATAAAACTCGAAGACTCTCGAAGATCAAAGAAAAGTCAGCCGGAAGGACTCCTGGAAGACCCTGGAAGACCCTAGGATGACAATCTGTAGGTTTAGAGGTCTTAGAGTAGCAAAAAATAAGAAAGTGGAGGGAATGAAGCCCAATACGGCCTCCCAAGGGTTCAGTACGGCCGTATTGAAGTTTTTGAACTTCAATACGGCTGCACTGAACTCAATACGGCCGCACTGAACTTCAATACGGCCGTATTGAGGTTTTTGAACTCAATACGGCTGCACTGAACTTCAATACGGCCGTATTGAGGTTTTTGAACTTCAATACGGCCGTATTGAATTCAATACGGCCGTATTGAATTCAATACGGCCGTATTGAAGTTCAAAACTTCAATACGGACCGTATTGATTCCAGGGACCGTATTGAGCCTGTTCCCTATAAATATGACGCCATTTGGACGTCATTACACACTTTCACACTGAGTTTTAACCCTCTTCTTGAGTATTCTGGGTTTTTTTTGAGCAGTGCTCTGCCTAGAAATCACTCGAAGAGTTGATCCGACGAAGTTCTTGAGACACGAGCCATTTGCTTGAGTTTCGAACCTAGTCGAAGGGAAATCCTCCGGATTTCCATAGTTAAAATTTTGTAGGAGGGAGCGAGCGGGTTTGTAGAGCGAGGGAACGCCAAAAAGCTTCCCAGTTTTACTTGAATATAAAAGCACGCTTCAAAGGTTTCTTCTTAAGACCTTCCTTTTACTACTTTCTGTGTTTATATTTAAACTGTCATCATGTAGATAGTTAAGTTATAATTGCTTAGAATAAATAGGGGTAATTTAGTAATTTTGCGCTATTATTTAATAAATAATCTGTCATAGGGAACCCGAAAGGGGCGCTGTGGGGTGCTAACACCTTCCCCACGCGTAACCGACTCCCTTACCCAACTCTGGTTGTAATGACCGAAGTTGATTTATAAAATCAATTGCCTTATCCCTTTTTCCAATGTTTTGAGTAAAACATTGGTGGCGACTCCATGAACCCTTCCTTTTTATGAAAACCGCTAATCTATGGAGGGTCCCGCTTGGGATTAACATGGATTGGTGAGCCTTTTAATAAATTGCTCGTTTGACGAGGTCTCAGTTCGAGAATAAGTCATTCTAGCAATCCATATTTTTAAACAAATAAAAGAGTCCAACCATCCTTCGCGAATGCCGAAAGCCCCGTTCCGGGCCGGTGGCGACAGATGGCGACTCCGCTGGGGAAGCCTCGAGAGTCAGTCCCATTTAGTGACAGATTATTTTAACAAATAATAGTTAAAATTACTTTATTACCCCTCACTTGTATTATAATATGTTTTATCTATTTGGCTTTAATAACTGTTGTTTGTTTAAATTTCCGCAATTGTTTGAAATACAAACTGTACACGAACCTTTGCACACAACAGTTCCCTCTATACCCGGGGGCATGAGTGGTAATCCATAGGGAGTGGATGTTAGTACGGCCGGTTGTCGAATGGGTCTATAGGTGCCCGCAGACCGTTGTCGGAAAACATCACTCAAGGTGATAACCATGAACTCGAGTCCGACAGTGCGTTGGAACTTTCCATCGACTTACGACGAGAGGAATTGGGTCCCTATAATGGGGGCACCTTGGGGGCCTCAGACCGGTGAGAACAGTTAGAACCACCTTGAATATGCACTTTTCTGCAGGATACCCCTACCTCGTGATTCGCTCGTGACTGTTCGTGGATGAGTGAATTGTTTGTGCATTGCTTATGTGACATTGTATGAGCATACATTGCATTTCTTTAAACATACAACATTCTTCTTTTTAAAATAAGAATAAATAGAAATAAGAGTCTTCCATTACATGGTGTTAACATCTACCTCCATCACATTCATATAGGTAGTTTCCCTTTTCACCCAAAAAAAATACAAAAAAATATAATAAATAAAAAATACCCAAAAAAAAAGAAAAAAGGGTTATTTATCCAAACCAAGCAATATCATGCATCATCTTAGGAACATTCCTAAAAACATGATAATGCTTAGTTGAATAAACACAATGCATGCATAATCATCGCCATCATCTCATATCATGCATTCTTATCAAAGATCATGGAGGGATCTAGGTTTGCATTTCATACATCCCTCCTAGTAATTCATTAAATAACATTAATAAAAAGAAAGAATTAAATCGATGCGTATGTTCAAAGAATGGATCGCACGCCGTTCGTTATCAAGTGTAAGCCAACAACCGCGCCAAGCGAGCGCACATCAACTCCGTTGTTGGTAATCAAGACGAATAAAGGGGAGGGTCCGACACCGTTAAGGATCACTGCTCCAAGGCCTTTCCCCTACGAATCAAATAAGGCTGTGCCATGGATATACGACGTCCATTCTTCTGCCGACAGCGATATCTCCAACATCGCTGGACTTGGGGGCATGACTAGGAGTGGCAGGATCTACACTCCCGAAGATCTCCACGATAAAGCCCCCAAGAATAAAAGGAAAGAAAAAAAAAAAAAAAAAAAAAAAAAGAAAAAACCGAGGAAAATAAAGAATCCGAGGGGGAGACTGATGAGCTGTTAAAGTTTATCCGACAGAGCGAGTACTCCATCATGGATCAACTTCATAAGACACCAGCAAAGATTACTCTGTTGTCGTTGATCCTATGCTCCGAACCGCATCGGCAAGCTCTGTTGAAAGTCTTGAACGAAGCATATGTGTCGCACACTATCTCCCAAGACAAGTTTGAGGGGATTGTTAGTCACATCACGGCTAATGATCACCTCACTTTCACCGATGAAGAACTCCCCGCTGAGGGACCGAACCACAACAAGCCCTTGCACATCTCTGTCAAGTGCAAGGAATATCACATCGCTAAAGTCTTGGTGGATAATGGATCTTCCTTGAATGTGATGCCTAAAAGAACTCTTGATCAAGTGGCAATCAAGGGAGTCCAAATGCGCCCGAGCAACATGATCGTTCGAGCCTTCAATGGTTCTAAAAGAGAAGTGGTGGGAGAAATCAATCTTCCAATCCAAATTGGACCCACTATCTTTAATGTCGAATTCCAAGTGATGGACATTACTCCTGCATACAGCTGTCTCCTTGGCCGACCTTGGATTCACGATGCGAAAGCTGTTCCCTCTACGCTTCACCAAAAAGTCAAGTTCATAGTGGGTGACAAGCTGGTGACTGTACAAGCTGAAGACGACATACTCATCAGCAAGCCATCTGCTATACCGTATGTGGATGCAGCAGAGGAAGCTTTAGAAACCGCCTTCCAAGCATTGGAGATAGCCAATGTTGAAACGTTTCCCCGAGAAATGAAGAGGGTAGCCCATATGCTCACTAAGAACGGATACTTGCCAGGACAAGGATTAGGCAAGGACTCCCAAGGAATCCCGGAGCTACCCATTATCAAGGATAATCCGGGGAAACAAGGGTTAGGATACAACCCCGTTAAAGATCAAAGAACGAAGAGGAATCAAGATCCTTCTCGACGTTCTTTAAGCCAGATCTTTAGGAAGGCTGGTTCACAAACATCAAGGCCGGCTGTCGTCATCAAGTGTTTTTCTTCTTCCGATAGGGATGTATAAACTCGATGACTATTAGAGATCACTCCTCGGGGACAGCCCGACCCCCGAGCCTCGATAGGGCACATTTTTCCACTATGATTATAATAAAATCATTCATTATTATTTCTTATTGCTTCTTTTCTTGCTTGCAATAAAATTCTAAACCACGTTATTTAACCCTGTTTGAATAAACATGAATGAGGTTAAAATCGTCTTAAATAAACCCGCATCATTTTTATGTGGAAGTGTGTGTGACAACTTGGAGCACCTTCCCTTGGCCTCAAGTGCCGTCATGGATAAAAAGAAATCCATTCAGGACAAAAATCCTAAAAAAACAAAAAGCTCGGCAGGAAACCCAAAAAAGGGGGCTGCGCAAAAATAAGAGCAAAGGACCCGCTAGGAATCCCACAAAAGGGTGACCTAGGCAAAAATTAGGGTTACAAAATAATGAACAAAAACAAAAGCCCGCTAAAACTCCACAAATGGGTGTTTTAGGCAAAAGCTAGGGCAATCGAAAAATAGAATAAATCCATGATGGTACCACCAACTGAATTCAACAAAGGGGCTCAAGAAAAGCTATCCAAGTTGTCAAATCACAAATGTTAATAACCAAGATGTGCTTAACTTCATAAGTGTTTAATCAAACAAGCCTAAACACTTAAGCCTACCATTGGCCAAGCCATTCTTACAAAAACCATTTTTTAAAAAAATAAAAATAAATCCCCTCTAAAACACAAACTTTCGAAAAAAAATATATCCTTTCCTTCTTTTCTCTCTTGTCCCAACGATTTTTTAATAATCTAGTGGAAACATGGAGATATAGTGGTCAATAGGAGGGTTGACACATCTTCTAAAGGAAGGGAAGGATCATTTGGTTGATGACACCAAATCTCAATGTAATATGCATCATTCCTCGGTTATAGAAGTCGGCAGCGCACAGTCCGTCTTGAGGAATGGCAGAATCCAAACGTAAACGCATCGGTTAATTCTTTTGAAAGATAAATCAAATAGAATTAGGTGCATCATACCGCATACATGCATACAGATGATAGGTGTACTGGAAGATCACTTATTCTCTATTTATTGAAAAAACAAAAACAAAAACAAAAAAAACAAAAAAAAACAAAAAATATAAACTTCAGAAAAAAACAATGCGCCCGTACCATGTTCAGTACACCCATGCTAAAATCAGGGTTATGAACAAAATTTCAACTCAACACGGGCGTACTGAAATGGATACGGCCGTATTGGCCATAAAGAAATTTTCAAAGACCTCGTCATGAGGCAATCACATAAAATAGAAAAAATAGAAAAATTGATTGTGTATGACAGCAGTCAACAAAAAGCCAAAAACGGAAAAGAAGCATTGTAGACCCCTAAAATTGTCCGGGTCGGAAATAAAACTCGAAGACCCTCAAAGATCGAAGGAAAGTCAGCCAGAAGGACTCCTAGAAGACCATAGGATGGCTATCTGTAGGTTTAGAGGTCTTAGAGTAGCTTAAAATAAGGAAGTGGAGGGAATGAAGCCCAATACGGCCGTACTGAACTTAATACGGCCGTATTGAAGCTTCAATATGGCCGCAGTGAACTCAATACGGCGTATTGAAGTTTTTGAAACTTCAATACGGCCGTACTGAAATCAATACGGCCGTATTGAAGCTTCAATACAGCCGCAGTGAACTCAATACGGGCGCATTGAAATTTCTGAATTTCAATACGGCCGTATTGAACTCAATACGGCCGTATTGAAGTTCAAAAATTTCAATACGGCCGTACTGATTCTGTAGCCCGTATTGGGCCTGTTCCCTATAAATATGACGTCAATTGGACGTCATTCCACACTTTTACACACAGTTTTAACCCTCTCCTTGAGTATTCTGGGGTTTTTGAGCAGTGTTCTGCCCTAGAAATCACTTGGAGAGTTGATCCGACGAAGTTCTTGAGCCCCGAGCCATTTTGCTTGAGGATCGAACCTAGTCGAAGGGAAATCCTCCGGATTTCCATAGTTAAAATTTTATAGGAAGGGAGCGAGCGGGCTTGTAGAGCGAGGGAACGCCAAAAAGCTTCCCAGTTTTACGAAATATATAAAAAGCACGCTTCAAAGGTTTCTTCTTCAAAATCCTTCCTTTTACTGCTTTCTGTGTGCATATTTAACTGTCATCATGTAGATAGTTAATTTATAATCGCTTATAATAAATAGGGGTAATTTAGTAATTTTATATTGTTATTTTAGAAATAATCTGTCATAGGGAACCCGAAAGGGGCGCTGTGGGGTGCTAACACCTTCCTCACGCGTAACCGACTCCCTTACCCGACTCTGGTTGTAATGGCCGAAGTCGATTTTTGAATCGATTGCCTTATCCCTTTTTCCAATGTTTTGAGTAAAACATTGGTGGCGACTCCAAAGAACCCTCCTTTTATGAAAACCGCTAATCCATGGAGGGTCCCGCTTGGGATTAACATGGATTGGTGAGACATTTAATAAATAAATTGGATAAGATCGACAAGGTCTCAGTTTGAGAACAAGTCGTTCTAATAATCCAATACATTTTCAAAACTAAAATAAAATCGAGCTCGACCGTCTTCGCGACAGCCGAGGCCCGTTTGGGCCGGTGGCGACAGATGGCGACTCCACTGGGGAAGCTTCGAGAGTCAGTCCCATTTAGTGACAGATTATTTTTAACAAATAATAGTTAAAAATTACTTCGTTACCCCTTGCTTGTATGATAACATGATTTATTATATGGCTTTAAATAACTGTTGTATGTTTAAATTTACGCAATTGTTTGAAATAAATTGCACACAAACCTTTGCACACAACAGTTCCCTCTATACCCGGGGGCATGAGTGATTAACCATAGGGAGTGGATGTTAGTACGGCCGGTTGTCGAATGGGTCTATAGGTGCCCGTAGACCGTTGTCGGAAAACATCACTCAAGGTGATAACCATGAACTTGAGTCCGACGGTGCGTTGGAGCTTTCCATCGACCTACGATGAGAGGAATTGGGTCCCTATAATGGGGGCACCTTGGGGGCCTTGGACTGGTGAGAACAGTTAGAACCTACCTTGAATATGCACCATTTCTGCAGGATACCCCTACCTCGTGATTCGCTCGTGACTGTTCGTGGATGAGTGAATTGTTTGTGCATTGTTTATGTGACATTGTTTGAGCATACATTGCATTATTTAAACATACAACATTCCCTTTTGAAAAATAAGAATAAACGGGAATAAGAATCTTCCATTACATGGTGTTAACATCTACCTTCATCACATTCATATAGGTAGTTTCCATTTTCACCCAAAAAAAAAATAAAAAATAAAAATATATACAAAACAAAATACCCGAAAAAAGAAAAAAGAAAAAAGGGTTATTTATCCAAACCAAGCAATATCATGCATCATCTTAGGAACATCCTAAAAACATGATAATGCTTAGTTGAATAAACACTATGCATGCATATTCAACCTCATCATCTCATATCATGCATATAGATCATGGAGAGATCTAGGAGTCATTCATACATCTCTCCTAGTAATCCATTAATAAACATTAATAAAAAGAAAGAAATAATCGATGCGTATATTCAAAGAATGGATCACACGCCGTTCGTTATCAAGTGTAAGCCAACAACCGCGCCAAGCGAGCACACGTCAACTCCGTTGTTGGTAATCAAGACAAACAAAGGGGAAGGTCCAACACCATTAAGGATCACAGTTCCAAGGCCTTTCCCTTACAAATCAAACAAGGCTGTGCCGTGGATATACGACATCCACTCTTCTGCCGACAGCGATATCTCCAACATCGCTGGACTTGGGGGCATGACTAGGAGTGGTAGGATCTACACTCCCGATGATCTTCATAACAAAGCCCCCAAGAATAAAGAAAAAGAAGAAAAGAAAACCAAGGAAAAAGAATCCGAGGAGGAGACTGACAAGCTGTTAAAATTTATCCGACAGAGCGAGTACTCCATCGTGGATCAACTTCATAGGACGCTAGCAAAGATTACGCTGTTGTCGTTGATCCTAAGCTCCGAACCGCATCGACAAGCTTTGTTGAAAGTTTTGAACGAGGCATATGTGTCGCATACCATCTCCCAAGACAAGTTTGAGGGGATTGTTAGTCACATCACGGCTAATGATCACCTCACTTTCACCAATGAAGAAATCCCCGCCGAGGGACCAAATCACAACAAGCCCTTGCACATCTCTGTAAAGTGCAAGGAGTATCACATCGCAAAAGTCTTGGTAGACAACGGATCTTCCTTGAATGTGATGCCCAAAAGAACGCTCGATCAAGTGGCAATCAAGGGAGTCCAAATGCGCCCGAGCAACATGATCGTTCGAGCTTTCGACGGTTCTAAAAGAGAAGTGGTGGGAGAAGTCAATCTTCCAATCCAAATTGGACCCACTATCTTTAAATGTCGAATTCCAAGTGATGGACATTACTCCCGCATACAGCTGTCTCCTCGGCCGACCTTGGATTCATGATGCAAAAGCTGTTCCTTCTACGCTCCACCAGAAAGTCAAGTTCATAGTGGGTGACAAACTGGTGACTGTACGAGCTTAAGATGACATACTCATCAGCAAGCCATCCACCATACCTTATGTGGATGCAGCAGAGGAAGCTTTGGAAACCGCCTTCCAAGCATTGGAAATTGCCAATGTTAAGACGTTTCCCCGAGAAATGAAGAAGGTAGCCCATATGCTCACTAAGAACGGATACTTGCCAGGACAAGGATTAGGCAAGGACTCCCAAGGAATCCCGGAGCTACCCATTATCAAGGATAATCCGGGGAAACAAGGGTTAGGATACAACCCTAATAAAGATCAAAGGACGAAGAGGAACCAAGATCCTTCTCGACGTTCTTTAAGCCAGATCTTTAGGAAGGCTGGTTCACAAACGTCAAGGCCAGCTGTCGTCATCAAGTGTCCTTTTCCTTCTAATAGGGATGTGTAAATTCAGTGACTATTAGAGATCACTCCTCGGGGACAGCCCGACCCCCGAGCCTCGATAGGGCACATGTTTCCACTATGATTATAATAAAATCATTCTTTATTCATTTCTTATTGCTTCTTTTCTTGCTTGCAATAAACTTCTAAACCACATTATTTTTTAACCCTGTTTGAATAAACATAAATGAGGTTAAAATCGTCTTAACAAAAATAAACCCGCATCTTTTTTATGTGGAAGTGTGTGACAACTTGGAGCACCTTCCCTTGGCCTCAAGTGCCATCATGGATAAAGAAATCCTAAAAGATAATAAGCTCGGCAGGAAACCCAAAAAGGGGACTATGCAAAATGAGAGCAAAAAGACCCGCTAGGAATCCCACAAAAGGGTGACCTAGGCAAAAGTTAGGGTTACAAAATAAGAGCAAAAGACCCGCTAAAACTCCACAAATGGGTGTTTTAGGCAAAAGTTAGGGCAATCGAAAAATAGAATAAATCCATGATGGTACCACCAACTGAATTCAACAAAGGGGCTCAAGAAAAGCTATCCAAGTTGTCAAATCACAAATGTTAATAACCAAGACGTGCTTAACTTCATAAGTGTTTAATCAAACAAGCCTAAACACTTAAGCCTACCATTGGCCAAGCCATTCTTACAAAAACCATTTTTAAAATAAAAATAATCCCCTCTAAAACACAAACTTTCAAAGAAAAAATATCTTTCCTTTCTTTTCTCTCTTGTCCCAAACGATTTTAGGATAATCTAGTGGAAACATGGAGATATAGTGGTCAATAGGAGGGTTGACATATCTTCTAAAGGAAGGGAAGGATCATTTGGTTGATGACACCAAATCTCAATATAACACGCATCATTCCTCGGTTACAGAAATCGGCAGCGCACAGCCCGTCTAGAGGAATGGCAAAAATCCAAACAGAGAAACGCATCGGTTAATTCTTTTGAAAAAAGAATCAAATAGAATTAGGTGCATCATACCGCATACATGCATACAGATGATAGGTGTACTGGAAGATCACTTATTCTCTGTTTATTGGAAAAAACAAACAAAAAAAAAAAAAAAACAAAAAATATAAACTTCAGAAAAACAATGCGCCCGTACCATGTTCAGTACACCCGTGCTAAAATCAGGGTTATGAACAAAATTTCAACTCAACACGGGCGTATTGAAATGGATACGGCCGTATTGGCTATAAAGAAATTTTCAAAGACCTCGTCATGAGGCAATCACATAAAATAGAAAAAATAGAAAATTGCTTGTGTATGACAGCAGAAAATTCGACAAAAAAAGACAGAGATTCCGCATCATACAGAATAACTGAGCCTGGAGAGGCTTGCCGAAATAATACTCATACGAAATAACTGAGCCTGGAGAGGCTTGCCGAAATAATACTCCCCAAGAGACATCTCGGCTTGCACTCTTGGGCTGAACAGAAACCATACAGAATAATTGAGCCTGGAGAGGCTTGCCGAAATAATACTCTCTCATCATAACAGAATAATTGAGCCTGGAGAGGCTTGCCGAAAGAATACTCTCACAAAATAACTGAGCCTGGAGAGGCTTGCTGAAATAATACTCTCACAGAATAACTGAGCCTGGAGAGGCTCGCCGAAATAATACTCTCGCAGAATAATTGAGCCTGGAGAGGCTCGCCGAAATAATACTCTCGCAGAATAATTGAGCCTGGAGAGGCTCGCTGAAATAATACTCTTCTTCATCAAAGAATAATTGAGCCTGGAGAGGCTCGCTGAAATAATACTCTTCTTCATCAAAGAATAATTGAGCCTGGAGAGGCTCGCCAAAATAATACTCCTCAGAGACATTTCTGTACAGAAAAAGCCGAAACTAACAAAAAAGGCAAAAATACAGAAAAAGCCAAAATCAACAAAAAAGGCGAAATACAGAAAAAGCCGAAACTAACAAAAAAGGCAAAAATACAGAAAAAGCCAAAAAACGACAAAAAAGGCAAAAGATTTAGAAAATCAATCGCCTCATACAGAATAATTGAGCCTGGAGAGGCTTGCTAAAATAATACTCCCACAGAATAATTGAGCCTGGAGAGGCTTGCCGAAATAATACTCTCAGAATAACTGAGCCTGGAGAGGCTCGCCGAAACAATACTCTCTGACCATACAGAATAACTGAGCCTGGAGAGGCTTGCCAAAATAATACTCTCACAAAATAATTGAGCCTGGAGAGGCTTGCTAAAATAATACTCCCACAGAATAATTGAGCCTGGAGAGGCTCGCCGAAATAATACTCCTTCAGAATAACTGAGCCTGGAGAGGCTCGCCGAAAGAATACTCTTTCAGAATAATTGAGCCTGGAGAGGCTTGTCGAAACAATACTCATTCAGAATAACTGAGCCTGGAGAGGCTCGCAGAAATAATACTCCCCCAGAGAAACCTCAGCTCGTGCTCAAAACAAATCCCCAGCGAGAACTATCAAAGCAAAATCGACAAAATTCCCAATGGAAGCACGATCGCCCAAGCAGTATATCTAGTCAAAGGACTTAAAACTTCCTCAGTGGAAGATAGCTCTCTGACTCAAGCGCTGAGTGAGGCTAAGCCTGCAGAGGCTTCCTAAATAATACTCTGGGATACATAAGATCCCACATTCCCCAGTCGCCTACTCAGAGGCATCCCTGCAAAAGGAGAAAAATCAAAAAACATCAATAACCATTCCCCAAGCGGAATTTGGCACTCAGCCGAACACTGAACTTCAAATCCCCAGTCGCCTACTCAAGAGGCACCCCTTCAAAAAGAGAAAAAATCAAAAAGATCAATAACCATTCCCCAAGAGGAATTCGGCATTCAGCCAATCATCAAACATCAAGATAATTCGCCTATTCAGAGGCACTCTTTCAAAAAAGAGAAAAAATCGAAAAGATCAATAATCATTCCCCAAGCGGAATCCGGCTCTCAGCCTATCATTGAACATCAAGATGATCTGCCTAACAGAAGAGGCCAATCACAACCAATGACAAAATCCCCTGGCGGATAACAGCCTACACAGAGGCAACAAAATCCAAAAATTAAAAAGAGTTACCCGAATAAGGATAACCGGGATACTCCACCAACGTCCAAAGGACGTCAGCCAATCATAAGGCACTGCTCATCTCAGAAAGAGCATCTTCGTGTCTACACCCCAAGGAAACAGAAATTCCTCAATGGGCGCCAACTACTCAATGGAAAGTTGGGACACAAGAACCTATGAGTAACTGCACATCCCCTAGACGGATCCCTGCGTTATCCAGCCCTCAGTGGCACAAAAATCAAAAACAATCGTCGAAACAGCATCGTGGACTGTGGAGACAAAATCAACATCCAGAATCCCCAGCGGATAACAGCCTATACAGAGGCAGCAAAAATCAGAAAATCAAAAAGAGATACCCGAATAAGGATAAACCGGGATACTCCACCAACGTCGAAAGGACATCAGCCAATCATAAGGCACTGCTCACATCAGAAAGAGCATCTTTGTGTCTGCACCCCTAAGGAATCAGAAATTCCCCAGTGGGCACCAACTACGCAATGGAAAGTTGGGACACAAGAACCTATGAGTAACTGCACATCCCCTAGACGGATCCCTGCGTTATCCAGCCCTCAGTGGCACAAAAATCAAAAAACAACCGTCGAAGCAGCATCGTGGACTGTGGAGACAAAACCATCACAAATCTCTGGAAAGGAGGTACTCACTGCTCACCGTCGTCACAAAGGTACTTAGCTTCCGGCTCGAGCAAAGAGCGAAGCTAAGCCTGGAGAGACGGTACTCACAGCTTCCAGCTTGGGCAGCAAGCAAAGCAAAGCCTGGAGAGGCGAAACTCACACTGCTCACCGTCGTCACAAAGGTGCTTAGTTTCCGGCTCGAACAAAGAGCGAGACTAAGCCTGGAGAGGCGAAACTCACACTGCTACCGTTGTCACAAGGGTACTTAGCTTCCGGCTCGAACAAAGAGTGAAGCTAAGCCTGGAGAGGCGGTACTCACAGCTTCCAGCTTGGGCAGCAAGCAAAGCAAAGTCTGGAGAGGCGACGACTAATACTCACCCTGGAGAGGGCAAACTCAGCTGCCTAGGTCGTCAGAAACAACCGAAGCAGAGCCTGGAGAGGCGGTACTCAATCATCAGTGATGTTAAAACACTGATGTCTAGCTTCCGGCTCGGGCGTCGAGTGAGGCTAGGCCTGGAGAGGCGGTACTCAACCATCAGCGTCGTCAGAGACACGTCGGTGTTCAACTTCCGGCTCGGGCATCGAGTGAAGTTGACCCTGGAGAGGGTAAACTCAGCTGCCGAGGATGTCAGAAGCGCCGAGGTATGCACTCACCTGGAGAGGCCACTCAACAATTTTCCACCGGAAGACATTACAAGTCAGAAGGTCGGTACATCACCCGGACAATTGGGTCAACTCCTTTACTTGTCAGCCGGTACACCAAAAGGCCGTCCGACTAAGTAAAGGGGGGGCAGCTGTAGACCCCTAAAATTGTCCGGGTCGGAAATAAAACTCGAAGACCCTCAAAGATCGAAGGAAAGTCAGCCAGAAGGACTCCTAGAAGACCATAGGATGGCTATCTGTAGGTTTAGAGGTCTTAGAGTAGCTTAAAATAAGGAAGTGGAGGGAATGAAGCCCAATACGGCCGTATTGAACTTAATACGGCCGTATTGAAGCTTCAATATGGCCGTAGTGAACTCAATACGGCGTATTGAAGTTTCTGAAACTTCAATACGGCCGTACTGAAATCAATACGGCCGTATTGAAGCTTCAATACAGCCGCAGTGAACTCAATACGGGCGCATTGAAATTTCTGAATTTCAATACGGCCGTATTGAACTCAATACGGCCGTATTGAAGTTCAAAAATTTCAATACGGCCGTACTGATTCTGTAGCCCGTATTGGGCCTGTTCCCTATAAATATGACGTCAATTGGATGTCATTCCACACTTTTACACACAGTTTTAACCCTCTCCTTGAGTATTCTGGGGTTTTTGAGCAGTGTTCTGCCCTAGAAATCACTTGGAGAGTTGATCCGACGAAGTTCTTGAGCCCCGAGCCATTTTGCTTGAGGATCGAACCTAGTCGAAGGGAAATCCTCCGGATTTCCATAGTTAAAATTTTATAGGAAGGGAGCGAGCGGGCTTGTAGAGCGAGGGAACGCCAAAAAGCTTCCCAGTTTTACGAAATATATAAAAAGCACGCTTCAAAGGTTTCTTCTTCAAAATCCTTCCTTTTACTGCTTTCTGTGTGCATATTTAACTGTCATCATGTAGATAGTTAATTTATAATCGCTTATAATAAATAGGGGTAATTTAGTAATTTTATATTGTTATTTTAGAAATAATCTGTCATAGGGAACCCGAAAGGGGCGCTGTGGGGTGCTAACACCTTCCTCACGCGTAACCGACTCCCTTACCCGACTCTGGTTGTAATGGCCGAAGTCGATTTTTGAATCGATTGCCTTATCCCTTTTTCCAATGTTTTGAGTAAAACATTGGTGGCGACTCCAAAGAACCCTCCTTTTATGAAAACCGCTAATCCATGGAGGGTCCCGCTTGGGATTAACATGGATTGGTGAGACATTTAATAAATAAATTGGATAAGATCGACAAGGTCTCAGTTTGAGAACAAGTCGTTCTAATAATCCAATACATTTTCAAAACTAAAATAAAATCGAGCTCGACCGTCTTCGCGACAGCCGAGGCCCGTTTGGGCCGGTGGCGACAAGCATGGATACAAAAAATCCAACAAAAAAATTGTACAGAATAACTAAGCCTGAAGAGGCTTGCCGAAACAATACTCTGCAATGTACAGAATAATTGAGCCTGGAGAGGCTCGCCGAAATAATACTCTCTCAGAATAATTGAGCCTGGAGAGGCTCGCCGAAATAATACTCTCTCAGAATAATTGAGCCTGGAGAGGCTCGCCAAAATAATACTCCTCAGAGACATTTCTGTACAGAAAAAGCCAAAACCAACAAAAAAGGCAAAAATACAGAAAAAGCCAAAATCAACAAAAAAGGCGAAATACAGAAAAAGCCAAAATCAATAAAAAGGCAAATACAATAAAAGCCGAAAACGACAAAAAAGGCAAACATGGAAAATCCACAAAATTGTACAGAATAATTGAGCCTGGAGAGGCTTGCCGAAAGAATACTCTCACAGAATAACTGAGCCTGGAGAGGCTCAGAATACTCTCACAGAATAACTGAGCCTGGAGAGGCTCAGAATACTCTCTCAGAATAATTGAGCCTGGAGAGGCTTGTCGAAAGAATACTCTCACAGTATAATTAAGCCTGGAGAGGCTTGCTGAAATAATACTCCCACAGAATAACTGAGCCTGGAGAGGCTTGCCGAAATAATACTCTCAGAATAACTGAGCCTGGAGAGGCTCGCCGAAACAATACTCTCTGACCATACAGAATAACTGAGCCTGGAGAGGCTTGCCAAAATAATACTCTCACAAAATAATTGAGCCTGGAGAGGCTTGCTAAAATAATACTCCCACAGAATAATTAAGCCTGGAGAGGCTTGCCGAAATAATACTCTCCAAAAGACGCCTCAGTTCGCATTCTCGGGCTGAACAAAAAACCAATTCATCATACAGAATAATTGAGCCTGGAGAGGCTCGCAGAAATAATACTCCCCAGAGAAACCTCAGCTTAAGCTCATGGAACAAATCCCCAGCGAGAGCTATCAAAGTAAGATCGACAAAATTCCCAATGGAAGCACGATCGCCCAAGCAGTATATCTAGTCAAAGGACTTAAAACTTCCTCAGTGGAAGATAGCTTTCCAACTCAAACGATGAGTGAAGCTAAGCCTGAAGAGGCTTTCTAAATAATACTCTGGGATAACATAAGAACTTCAAATCCCCAGTTGCCTACTAAGAGGCATTCTTTCAAAAAGAAAAATCAATCAAAAAAGATCAATAATCATTCCCCAAGTGGAATCCGGCATCGAGCCAAACATCAAGCGTCAAGATGATCTGCCTAACAGAAGAGGCTAATCAAAATCAATGACAAAATCCCCCAGTGGATAACAGCCTACACAGAGGCAACAAAATTGAAGAAATCAAAAGAGACTCCCGAATAAGGATAACCGGGATACTCCACCAACGTCAAAGGACGTCAGCCAAACATAAGGCATCGCTCAATTCAAGAAGAGCATTTGTGTCTACACCTCAAGGAAACAGAAATTCCCCATGGGTACCAACTAAGCAATGCAAGTTGGGGCACAAAAACCTATGAATGACTGCACATCCCCTAGACGGATCCCTGCATTATCCAGCCCTCAGCGGCACAAAAATCAAAAAAAAAACAAACCGTCGAAGCAGCATCGTGGACTGTGGAGACAAAATCATCACAACAGAATCCCCCAGTGGATAACAGCCTACACAGAGGCAATAAAACTAGAAAATCAAAAAGAGTCACCCGAATAAGGACAACCGGAATACTCCACTTACGTCAAAAGGACGTCAGCCAAACATAAGGCATTGCTCAACTCAAAGAGAGAGCATCTGTGTCTACACCCCAAGGAGTCAAAAATCCCCATGGGTACCAACTAAGCAATGCAAGTTGGGGCACAAAAACCTATGAATGACTGCACATCCCCTAGACGGATCCCTGCGTTATCCAGCCCTCAGTGGCACAAAATCAGAAAAACCGTCGAAGCAGCATCGTGGACTGTGGAGACAAAATCATCTCAAAGCCTAAGAGGCAAAACTTAGCTACCGAGGTTGTCCAGAGCACCAAGGTATGCACAAGCCTGGAGAGGCAATACTCAGCTACCCAGATGTCCAGAGCACCGAGGTATGCACAAGCCTGGAGAGGCAATACTCAGCTACCCAGATGTCCAGAGCACCGAGGCATGCACAAGCCTGGAGAGGCAATACTCAGCTACCCAGATGTCCAGAGCACCGAGGTATGCACAAGCCTGGAGAGGCAATACTCAGCTACCCAGATGTCCAGAGCACCGAGGTATGCACAAGCCTGGAGAGGCAATACTCAGCTACCCAGATGTCCAGAGCACCGAGGTATGCACAAGCCTGGAGAGGCAATACTCAGCTACCCAGATGTCCAGAGCACCGAGGTATGCACAAGCCTGGAGAGGCAATACTCAGCTACCCAGATGTCCAGAGCACCGAGGTATGCACAAGCCTGGAGAGGCAATACTCAGCTACCCAGATGTCCAGAGCACCGAGGTATGCACAAGCCTGGAGAGGCAATACTCAGCTACCCAGATGTCCAGAGCACCGAGGTATGCACATAGCCTGGAGAGGCGGTACTCAGCTACCCAGATGTCCAGAGCACCGAGGTATGCACAAGCCTGGAGAGGCAATACTCAGCTACCCAGATGTCCAGAGCACCGAGGTATGCACAAGCCTGGAGAGGCAATACTCAGCTACCCAGATGTCCAGAGCACCGAGGTATGCACAAGCCTGGAGAGGCAATACTCAGCTACCCAGATGTCCAGAGCACTGAGGTATGCACAAGCCTGGAGAGGCAATACTCAGCTACCCAGATGTCCAGAGCACCGAGGTATGCACATAGCCTGGAGAGGCGGTACTCGGCTACCCCGAGGTTGTCAAGAACACGGAGGTATGCAACTGCCAGTGAGGTTGTCAAGAACACTCTGGTATAGCCTGGAGAGGCGGTACTCGGCTACCCCGAGGTTGTCAAGAACACGGAGGTATGCAACTGCCAGTGAGGTTGTCAAGAACACTCTGGTATAGCCTGGAGAGGCGGTACTCGGCTACCCCGAGGTTGTCAAGAACACGGAGGTATGCAATTGCCAGTGAGGTTGTCAAGAACACTCTGGTATAGCCTGGAGAGGCGGTACTCAGCTACCGAGGTTATCAGAAGCGCCGAGGTATGCAACAACCTGGAGAGGCTACTCAACAATTTTCCACCGGAAGACGCTACAAGTCGGAAGGATGGCTTATTCCCCGGACAATTGGGTCAACTCCTTTACTTATCAAACGGTACACCAAAAGGCCGTTTGACTAAGTAAAGGGGGGGCAGCTGTAGACCCCTAAAATCGTCCGGGTCGGAAATAAAACTCGAAGACTCTCGAAGATCAAAGGAAACTCAGCCGGAAGGACTCCTGGAAGACCCTGGAAGACCCTAGGATGACAATCTGTAGGTTTAGAGGTCTTAGAGTAGCAAAAAATAAGAAAGTGGAGGGAATGAAGCCCAATACGGCCTCCCAAGGGTTCAGTACGGCCGTATTGAAGTTTTTGAACTTCAATACGGCTGCACTGAACTCAATACGGCCGCACTGAACTTCAATACGGCCGTATTGAGGTTTTTGAACTCAATACGGCTGCACTGAACTTCAATACGGCCGTATTAAGGTTTTTGAACTTCAATACGGCCGTATTGAATTCAATACGGCCGTATTGAAGTTCAAAACTTCAATACGGACCGTATTGATTCCAGGGACCGTATTGAGCCTGTTCCCTATAAATATGACGCCATTTGGACGTCATTACACACTTTCACACTGAGTTTTAACCCTCTTCTTGAGTATTCTGGGTTTTTTTTGAGCAGTGCTCTGCCTAGAAATCACTCGAAGAGTTGATCCGACGAAGTTCTTGAGACACGAGCCATTTGCTTGAGTTTCGAACCTAGTCGAAGGGAAATCCTCCGGATTTCCATAGTTAAAATTTTGTAGGAGGGAGCGAGCGGGTTTGTAGAGCGAGGGAACGCCAAAAAGCTTCCCAGTTTTACTTGAATATAAAAGCACGCTTCAAAGGTTTCTTCTTAAGACCTTCCTTTTACTGCTTTCTGTGTTTATATTTAAACTGTCATCATGTAGATAGTTAAGTTATAATTGCTTAGAATAAATATGGGTAATTTAGTAATTTTGCGCTATTATTTAATAAATAATCTGTCATAGGGAACCCGAAAGGGGCGCTGTGGGGTGCTAACACCTTCCCCACGCGTAACCGACTCCCTTACCCAACTCTGGTTGTAATGACCGAAGTTGATTTATAAAATCAATTGCCTTATCCCTTTTTCCAATGTTTTGAGTAAAACATTGGTGGCGACTCCATGAACCCTTCCTTTTTATGAAAACCGCTAATCTATGGAGGGTCCCGCTTGGGATTAACATGGATTGGTGAGCCTTTTAATAAATTGCTCGTTTGACGAGGTCTCAGTTCGAGAATAAGTCATTCTAGCAATCCATATTTTTAAACAAATAAAAGAGTCCAACCATCCTTCGCGAATGCCGAAAGCCCCGTTCCGGGCCGGTGGCGACAGATAATAAATAAAGCAAATAAATTGATATTGAAAGGGGAAAGAGGAAAGAGTATAGGACAAGGAGAATGATCAGTAGATTCTCAAAAAGCATTTCATTCGTATGATATACCAAAAAGTAACATGCAAGCCCATTTAACAAAAAAAATGTCATACTAAAATCATGGGAATGATCAAAGATTGCATTACAATTACTTTAAAAATGAATTAAAAATCATTGCAAATTAGATGATTTTCTAGTTGTGAAGCTCTACATAAGAGCCATATGGATATACCAAGTTGAAGTGATCATCAACATCTTGATCTTCTTTAGCCATATCCATTTGGTTTGCACTTTACTTCAAAAACTCTAATAGAGATCGCAAATGAAAATTCTCTCAATCCTCAACTTTTAATTCTCCATATGAGTCACTCTCTTCTCTTTATTTTCCTCTACCATTCTTTTTTTGTCAGCCCTAGGGAGTTTGTACCCCAACCCACATCGATTCTTATTCTTTGGAAACTTTATAAACTTTGTAACTCTTTCCAGTTTTTTTCCTAATCTATGCCCCAATTGATACCCTTCATTCACCATGACTCTCACTACCATCATTGTTGCACTTGATGGTTATGGATTCTTCAATAGAGACTCCACATAAACAATGTCGGTAACTTCCAAAAAAAATGAAAAAGGCTTTTAGAGCATCTTTAGCCACTTCAATATAACGGGTGGGTGTAGGACTACTCACCAACACATCTTCTTTGCTTGAAAAAACCACCATCTTGTCATCTATTATAAACTTCACCTTCTAATTAAGGAGGAGGAAACAACCCTAGTTGAATGAATCCATACTCTACCCAGTAAGCAAATGTATGTTGGTTTCATATCCATGACTTGGAAGATGATATCAAAAGTGAAAGGACCAATTTAAAAAGGGATCTTGATCTCTCCCATAACTTTCCTATGTGATCCACTAAAGGCCCTTATAATCATAGAACTTGGTTTCATGTGTGTCCCATCACAAGGCAATCATTCCAACATTGTTTTTGGCATCACATTCAATGGAGACCCATTATCAATTAATAATCTAGTTATAATGTGATTTAGACATGTTACAAGATATGTAAAGCCTTTTTGTGCCTTATTCCTTCAACTGGATTTCTTTATTTGTAAAAGTGAGGAGATTATTGGTTGTAATGTTGTTAATGATGCCCCTAAACTTGTCAGTGTGATGTCATTAGCCACATGTGCTTCACTCAAAACCTTTGTCAATAACTTCATATGACTTTCTAAATTTATCGACAAAGGTAGTAAATATACCCTTGCAACGTACAATTCAACTAGTCAATGAGCTTATACTCATTTTGTCAAATGAATTTGAGGAATTTCCTAGTTTCTTCATTTAACGCTTCCTTCTTCTCATTTTTATAAATAATCTTATTCTTAATATTTTTATAAACTCCTATGGCTTCTTCATCGACAATTATCTTTCCTTTCATCCCAAGATTCTTGACAAGTCCCCCTCCCGTAATTTTTGAAGAGTATAGATTCTACCACTACATGTCATTCCACCTACTTTCGTGATATTCGTAACAATTATTCCTCCAATGTTGAGGCCCTTATTTTGTTGTTAATTCATATTGCCACCCATTTGCACATCTGCACTTTACTTTCATGGTATTGTCACGATGTCTTTATAAGGAAGGTGAATTGGAACTTGCATAATAAGGGGCTTAAGGGCATTGAGTGTTGGCAAAAGACGCATTTCTAGTGGAGTGTTGTTAGTGGCCTTAGGGTAGTGACATTTGGCTTTCCTTTTAATTGATCCATTAACACATCATCTTTTATATGAAATTGACTTATTTGAACCAAGTTCAAGTCAATCAACCTTTGTAGAATCAGCTTAAATTCATGACACTCCTTAATAGAATGTGTAGCTGTTGGGTGATGACCCACGTTTCTACTTTAGGGGTCTCTCCTTCAATCATTCCATATCTACACAATTTTGAAAAGATGAATCCCATAGGGATTTTGATCTTTCCTATATCCTTTACCTGTTGACTGAGTTTTTCTTCAATAACATTTATTGAAGTGGCCCCATGACCCAAAAGTGGATTATTCCCTACATTTGGACTATTTTCTTAAAGCACAAAACCCCACATCTATTAAGTCTTGTACCTTATGCTTCAACCCCAAACATTTTTTAGTTGAATTTCCTATAGCCCTTGCATGATAGCCACACATGCACATACATACACACTAGTATTTTAGTTTGTGCATTACCTATGTTATAAGTTTATAAATATAACTAAAATTTAAAGTAAATTATGTATATAAATAAATATTATGTTTGAATATATAAATTATATTTTAGATTTATTATAAATAACTTATATTGTTGCATAAAATTATTTTTATTTATTGATAATTTATTTTAAAATATTAAAATTTAATTCAACGAAAAAATATGATAAATAAAATCGAATTAGATATGAAATTGAAAGAATCTCTAAATCCCTCTCATCAAAGAAAAGATCATAAAAAATTCTCCCGCAAGATAATTGTTTGTGTTTTATATATAGGGGTTGATACATTTAAAGGAGGGATCTAATTACTCCAAGAGTAAGTCTTGGTAAACTTACTTTACTTAATAACTCATGTTTTACATCAAATTTCAATGATCCAACCATTAAATTAAAAATTAATGAATTGAGTAAGTTTACAAATTTTTAAAATATTTGAAAATCATATGATACTTTGTTATATAGATTCAAATCAACGTATAAAATGTTTTTATGATTATCCCTCAATTTGTATTAATGAAATGAAGTATCAAATAGTTTTCAAATTTTTTAAAAAATTGTAAACTTGATCTATGCATTAAAACATTTTAATTTAAAAATTGAACTTCAAATTTAATGTGGAACATGAATTATTAAGTTAAATTAACGGTTATCCATCAATTTGACTAAATAACTTATGTTCTATATCAAATTTTAAAGATTCAACTATTAAACTAAAAGTTCTTTCCGTTTCATTAATTCAAATCAACATATAAAATGATTTTATGTTTATTTGTCAATTTGAATAAATAAAATGAAGTATCAAATAATTTTCAAATTTTTTTAAAAATTGTATACTTAATCTATACATTATGAACCTTTAATTTAATAGTTGGATTATTGAAATTTGGTGTAAAACATGAGTTATTGAATCAAATCCAACAAGACTTATTCTTGAAGTAAGTGGATCTCTCATTTCTTTCTTTCTCTTTCTCTTTCTCTTAATCTCTCTCTCTCTCTCTCTCTGTATATATATATATATATATATATATATATATATATATATATATATATATACTGATGGAAACCTCAAGGAGGAACTTGATTGTTGTAGCTTCTCCTTCAAGATTCTTCCTAGATCTTTTCCTTCTTAACACTCCTCAAGCTTCTTCAATGTCTCCAATGGAAGAGGAAGCTTCTAGACTCACCTTTAATGGTGAAGAACTCTCTTTTAAGTGGTGCTACTTCAAGAAGATAAATCACTTCAAATCTCACCACACTCTTAAAAAAGATGATAAAAGAATTGAAAGCAAATCAAAGAGAGAATTGGAGAGAATTCTCGGCCACAAATTTGAATATATCATCAAACGTTCCTACAAAATGGATGAAACTAAAATATAGAGTTTAGTTGGCTTATGGTGCAAGATAGACTAACTATGGTTATCTATCTTGTACTTAAGCTAACTAACTCTGGTTAAATGTCTACAAGTCTAGTTACTTGTTTAGAAGCTTATGGAGCAAACTAAGCTAATCCTAGTTTAAGAATAACCTTGATTAGCTTTAAATTAACTCAAACTACCTAACTTAATCATTACAACTGCTAGACTAATGATTACTTTTAACAAGTTTGTTAAAATGTCACTATCAAAGCCATGTGACTTAATTTGTAGCTTAGATGGCAAGCTTGGCATGGTTTGGACGTCCAAACCACTTGCATGAGCAAGTGAACATCCAAACCTGTGGGCCATAAAGAGATTTGGGTCATCCAAGCCCAAATAAGTCTAACAAGACTTTGATAGTTACACCTTCCTTAATCTACTAATTACACCCTTAGGTAATACAAGGACAAAATTACCTACACTACTTGACCCAAAATACAAGGCCGAAAATATCTTAATACAATCACTACTGAAATGGATTACAAGTAAGAAAAATGTATAATAACAATAAGAGTCCTTTAAGGTAGGGCACATTACAAAACAAAGGCAAGTACCCTACAATTCTTCAACCCAACTTTATCAACCTTGACCCCTTTTTGGACTTATCTCTTCCAAAGGGATTCTTGGGAAGTAGGTTTCCATCATCCACTCCCTCTTCAAAAGGATTTATTCTCAAATCAAGTGGTTCTTCCACATAGACAACATCACCTACAAGACAAATAAGAGACAAATCATTAGAGATATTTGTGGAAAATGCACCCTCTAAGGAATTCCTTATATACTCCTAACAAGGTTCCTAATACTAGGAAGGATAGACTCTCTAAGAATAAGGATAGGATCCTCACTATAGTGTAGTCTATGTGTAAAACTAAATCCTAAAAATGTGAAGGTACTAAAACTATAACAAACTAAGGAAGTAGTCCTACATACTAAGGTATCTTGATTGAGGTACGCTATGTAGTAACTTAGGCGTCTACAAGAAAACAAAGTGAACATAACAAGGAAATTACCTAGACAACCCTTAATAATATTATTTGTTAGATACAAAATGAAAGAGGGTGTAAAGAAGAGTCTAGAAGTCTCATATAATCTATTTTTTTTTTGAAGGGAAGTAGTCAAGTTAAGTTAAAAAAAAAAAGAAGCTTGAACTTCCTTTAAGATCAAAAAAAGAAAATAAGACACCATGAGATGTATCTAATAAATAATATAAATCAAAGGTTGGGTGCTTTATTAGAACAACTAAAGTAGAAGGAGTCATAAATAGGCAATGGTTGTCTACTTTGGGCACCTTCAAAGTAGTAGCTTAATAAGTAGAACTAGGTGAAGTCTACTTCTTCTTCACTAGACCAAGAACTTGATATCCTTTCTTTTTAAAAATATTTTGGTTTTGGATCTTAAGTTCTAAGTCCATGGCAGTAGTAGAAGAAGACCTAAAGTCTTTATGAAGAATAAATGTCTTTTTTCAATCTTTTTTAATAGAAAAGTGACTATCCTTTATCACAAGATTGTTGGAGGAGACACTATCCTCCTTTCTCTTCTCTAAGAGTAGTTTCTTCTTTTCTTTTTCTCTTTTCTTTTTCATTTTGAGTTGATCCTCTAAAACTTGTGAAGGTAATAGAGGATTCAACATATACCTTTTTCCTAGATGGGTAAAACGTATCTTATTGGTGAGTCCATCATGGATGGCTTGCCTATCATAGTGCCAAGGCCTCCCATGTAATACATGATTTGTATTTGATAAATCATAATTTTCGTGCATTTTCTTACCTTTGTAATCTCCAATTAAATATTGTTAGTGCCTAATTGTTTTCTCTTGCCATATTTTATTGTTTTGAGGTTTATTGGGCTATTAATCTAGAACTTCATTTAATTAGATTTATTAGCTTAATTAATTTCATAATCATTTTGTAGAGGACGTGGAAGCACTTATTGAACTAGGAGCACTGCCACATGGACCTGCCACATAGACCAACTTCAGCATAGTTTTTATTTTATTTTTCTTATTTCGTATTTTGGTGTGTAATAGGCCAACTGGGTCAGCCCAAGGGTTGGGCCCGAATTCACATTCTCAGAGGGGACAAAAAGAATTTTTAAGTCTGGATGGTACATGAGGAGACACAACCGCCACTCCCTTTTTGGCTCCTGGACGAGTTTTAAAGGAAGCCATTTTTGGAGACTCACTTTTCTGTAGTTTGTTCCTTTTTTGCATTTCGTTTTCTTTTTCTTCTTCCATTTCTCTCTTCGTTTTCTTCTTTTTCTTCCTCCATGGAAGGATAAACTTGTAACACTTTCTAACTCAGTTTAATGCTCATTGAGATCTATTTATTTCACTGCATCTTCGTGTTCTAACCCTTGTATTCTCCATGCTTAATGGTATTTGTTCATCTAGATTGAATGTTTTGTTCATGGTTTGCTTAATCCCGTGAAACAGAGAAATGAATGTATGCTAATGCTTCATTTGTATGTGTTCAAAACAAGAGTAATTACATTCAGTGATTACTAGAAACTGAACCAAGGTTTAAAATGATTGAAGATAATATTTTGAACCGGTGTGTGTGTGATAACTAAGTTGGAAAGTGTATTGTTTTATTGATTACTGTTGACGCATTTGTTCATTTGAATCTGAAAACCCCCTATAATGTGTTCATGTTTGCATTATAAGAGCCTCTGACTAGCCCATTGCTCCTTGAGAGAGACGACCTAGGAGTCACTTCCTAGTATTACATATTTCATATTCTATTTGATCTGGTATGGCATCGGTCAGTATTCATGGGAATTATGTCACATAAAACTTCATCTTTGTATTTCCCAATGATGAAAGAAATGTTTACTTGGTCATTGAATTTTATTGGGCCATCCTCATTAAGCCATTGTAATTTGTAACATTTTGGATGGTAATAGGACTCAAGTGTAGTTTTTTAATCAACCTTGCACTACAAAAATTATTACAAGATTCACTATCCACAATGAGAGAACAAGTATTTTTTTTTTCAAAATCTTGCATCTAAGATGAAATAAGTTCTCTCTTTGGGATTGGTCTTGCTCTTGTAGTTGGTTTACAAGCAACCTTTGAACAACAAGAAGGTCTCCATCATAAGGTGGAGCATCTTCACTAGAATCTTGGATGTCTTCTTCACTAAAGGATGAATAAGATGTAGTGTAATCACTACTATAAATGTCATTGCCCCTTAAAATCATTATTTTCTTAGTTGGGCATTGGGAGGCTATGTGTCCTCTCCCTAGATATTTAAATCACTTGATAGAACTTGTCCTAGATTTTTTTAAAGATTTATCTTTAGGCTTTTCTATGTTGGATTGGGAGGAAAACCTTTCTTTCTTGTAATCTTTCCTAGGGTAAGAGGTAGACTCCTTCCTAAAGTTAGATTTTCTCCTTAATTAATTTTCTACCCTTACACAAAGTTGAACTAGTTCATTAAGGTCCTTATATGGAAAAAGCTCAACCTTGTCCCTAATGTCTATGTTAAGGTCACTTTGAAATCTTGCAAAGGTGGTTCTTTCTTCTTCCCTAATTCCCGCCTTTAGCTTAAGCAACTCCATTTGATGCCTATATTCTTCCACACTTTGATTTCTTTGTTGGAGTCTTTGGAGCTTGTCCATTAACTCCCTCTCATAATAAGGAGGAGTTTTCTCCTTAAGGTACCCCTAAGTTCATTCCAATATATAATGGAAGGCTCGTTCATAATTTTTCTTTTTCTCATTAGGGAAGTCCACCAATGCAAGACACTCCCTTGAAAGCTAAGGGTGACGATGAGAACTCTTTTCTCTTCACTCATATTGTGGCTAGTGAAGAGTTGTTCTACCTCTATCTCCCAATCTAAATAATCTTATACATTATCTTTACCATGGAAAGGAGGAAGGTCTACTTTAGGTTCTCTATGAGAGTGTTGCTCTTTCCTAGGCCTATATTGTCTAAAGGGTTTTTGATAATAGCCATCATCATGATGAATACTATAACACCTTTCACTTGAAGTGATGTGGTTGTGTGTATGTTGGCTTTTGGGCTTAGATGCTCCTTTTACATGCTTGCCTTTAGAAGGCTTAAAAGGTTTTTCACCATTACGGTGTCTAGGTTTGGAAAGCCTAACATCATCATAGCCCTTTGGCTTGTTAGATTCACCATTCCCATTAAAATGGCTAACCATAAGTTTGGCCAATATTTCTCTAATAGCCTCATTATTCCTTCTATTTTTCTATATATATTTTCCTCTTTCTTTTTTCTAATATATTCTTTCAATTGCCTAAGTTTTTCTTTAGTAGTATTTCTATCACTATGGGAATTATAACCATGCATACTACTATGCCTAGAATGATCACCCATCTTTGCTTGAAAAGGATTTCACAAAATTTGCGAATAGAAGCAAATATTGAAGTGATAAAGATTTTCACAAAAACGTTTAAGTGTGTGTTTGCATGAGACCCCTAGTAGGTAAAAGAATAGCCTTCCAAACGAGTTACCTAAAGAAGAATGGCCCTAAACAAGTATACTAACGTAAAGCAAGTAAAGGAAAGCAATTAAAACATATACTAGTTGTTTTTCCCTAAGGTGAAAGTCTAAGTGACACTTAGAGACCCTTAAAACACTTTTAAAAGTACTAAATGAATTATGAAGCTAGTAAAACTAAACGAACCCCTAGTGAAAGCCTAAGTGGCACTTGGAACCCCTTATAACACTTCCATAAGTACTAATGAGTAATAAGTTTCACTAATAATATGTAGGAGTGGGAGAACACTAAAGGCTTCCTAAAACACTCCTAAAGGTGAAGTACAAGTTTAGGAAGGCAAGAAATGTCAAAGAAATTAACCCAAAATAAAACTAAATGAAATAAAATTAAAATTAAAATGAAATACAATTCAAATAATTGAACATGAAATTTGAAACAGATTTGGAGACAAATGGTGACTGATTTTGTGATAGATTTTCTTTTAATAGATTATTTTGGTTTCTAACTCCTTCGCTAGCCGTTCAATTTTTTTTTTGCTACAAAATGAAAGCCCAAGTTAGTATCACTAAGGTGTTTCTCTCAAGTTTGGAGGTGCCTCAATCCTTCCAAGTTGCTACCCCCTTTGAAGTTGATCCAATGTGTCTCAAATTATCCACATTTATCAAGTGGTGAGTCCTTGAATGTGTACCTACACCACAAGAATGCACAACTCACCAAGAGAGACAAGAAGCCAACAACCAAAACTGAAAAAGCACAATTACAAAAGGCTAAACTCATGTAGTAAGAGATGTGACAAACTCAAAGAGAGAAAATAAAGGACAATTTCAACACTAGCTTTCAAAGGAAAAGTCCTAGAATTGGCTCTAGAGTTGATTACAAAATGAAACAAAAATTTGTGCAATTGATTTGAACAACTAGAAGGTATATCCAGCCAACAAAAACATAGAGCAAAGCCAAGAAACAAGTTCCAAAAATATAATACCAAGTACTCTAAAATTTGTTTAGTTTTGTTTTCACTTTTTCACAAACTTTTTGTATACTTTTGTTCTTTTTCTTTGGTCGCCTTCCTGGCTCTTTCATTTAAAAAAAAATTGACTGTGAGCACTAAAAATAGAGGATAAAACTAGGAACAAATGGTTTATTGGTGGTAGAAAAATGTTATAGAAAGTGTGAATGTATTAGAGAAGTTTTAAAGACATTTAAGACTAGTTTTGTTTCTAGTTTTCACTAGGTTTTGAACACTTATTTTTATTGCTTATCTCACACTTTCTATTTAGGTTTTAATGTTCAATTAAAGCACAAAAGACTCAATGGAATTGCTGCCCTTAAATTGCTAAGCAAGAATTAGCAAATGAAGTTCACAAAAATATGACACTAGAACATGTTAGATCTAAAAACTTGTATAGGATTCATATAATGAGCACTTCTAAGATTTGTATTAGGTGCAGGCAACAATGTTTATGACACAAAAACAGAGTAATGTTCAAAGATTAAAAAGAAAAAAGGGCACACAATGAAAGTAATGACATATAAGGACTAAGCAAGACAACTAGACAAAACTAAATTGAATAGAAAATTAAAAAAAAAACACCTGACCATACACTTATTTTAGGATTTTTATTTTGACCAAATTTTAATGGAACCAATCAAGATATAAGCAAGACTTAATAAATTAAATGCTAGTTTATAGAATACCTAAAGCACACAATGAAGATTGATTCATATGAATTGATGCATGAATCAAAAACTACAAGACAAAGTGAATTGTTCTATAGAGTTATATATGTGACACAAGAATAATTCTAATCATAAAAACACAAGACAATCAAGAAATAAAAACATGTTGATCGAAAGAAAAGACACAAAGAAGCTATGGAAAGAGTTTACCAAGAAGACCTTGCTTTGATACCAAATGATGGAAACCTCAAGGAAGAGCTTGATTGTTGTAGCTTCTCCTTCAAGTTTCTTCCTAGATCTTTTCCTTCTTGACACTCCTCAAGCCTTTTCAAGGTCTCAAATGGAAGAGAAAACCTCTAGACTCATCTTCAACAGTGAAGAGCTTTCTTCAAGTGATGTCACTTCAAGGTAAAAGATAAACCACTTCAAATCTCACCACACTCTTAGGAAAAGGATACGAGAATTGGAAGCAAATCTAAGAGAGAATTTAGACTTTTGAGAGAGAGTTTGAGAGAATTCTTGGCAATAAATGATGGAAATCTAATCCTGAGGATCCATTTGGAAGAGACAAGACCAAGAAAGATAAAGGTTGATCCATAGGAGAACTCGCACTTGAAGACCATTAGGCCTTTAACTAAGTCCATGGTTAGGAGGCTAGAGAAGGCTTCTACAAAGGAGGTGTGTGACACCCTCTACCCCAACATACATATACAATCATTAAAAAAATGCTTTAATTAAAATCTTTCATAAATAAAACCAAATTCTCAAATATCTTATGTAGAGAATTCACATTCATAAGCTCATAAACAATATCTTCAACACAGAAATTACAAAGAAATAAAACTGAGTTTTCAAATAGTTTAATGGAAATAACATCCTAAACTAAGCCTAGCTATGCCCGAATGTCACATATCCTATAAGAGCATGCCCAACTGAAGCCTAAGCCTCATCACCAACATCCTCATGCTGATGATCACCTGCAACACAATTTAAACACAAAAAAATAATAATAATAAGGGAGTGAGAAACATCTCACTCAGGTTCAGGTGCAGAAATAAAGGTTAGATAGCACACACAACAAACATATTACAAGTCATAAACAACAATCACATGTAAACAATACACATACATAATCAATATCATATGTACACTCATTTATCATGCAATGATATCATGGACTCGACTCATAAATGCATGTGGCGCCAGTCACGTGTCTCATCACATATCCCATCATATCATCTCGTCATATCATCATGTTACGTCGTGGGTGACCCTAAGGTACACCTTGTTAGCTTGTTACATCATTGGTGACCCTAAGATACACCTTGTTAGTTTGTTATATCACCAGTGACCCTAAGGTATAGCTTGTTAGTTTTTTACATCACCAATGACCCTAAGGTACACCTTGTTAGCTTGTTACATCACTTGGTGACCAAAAGGTACACCTGATTAGCTGGTTACATCACTTGGTGACCAAAAGGTACACCTGATTAGCTGGTTACATCACTTGGTGACCAAAAGGTATACCTGATTAGCTGGTTACATCACGTGGTGACCAAAAGGTACACCTGATTAGCTGGTTACATCACTTGGTGACCCAATGTACACCTGGTTAGCTCATAAATGCAAATGATGCATGTCACACATTCACGATATCATATCATAGATCATATGTTCACCTTTCACATTCTCACATCATATTCACATAGTCTCATACAAGAAATTGCTCATAATCATATACATAAAAAAAAGTACATAAATCATACCAAGAATTTATCCAAAACATGAATCCATCATCAACTTCACATATAGTGCCTCAAATCATCCATAGATCATATTCCTAATTTTACTTCATAGGTTTTTTCACAAGAACCCATAGAGCACTCTAATTCATATCAAAACTTATCTGTTTTCAAAATTAATCACATATTCATACATCTCATTCAACAAGGAGCACAATAGAGCAATTAGAAAGCAAAACAGAAAACATTCATATTTTGTCTGTTTCTTGTGACACCCTTACTACCCTAACACATATATATTGTAATAATGTAAATAAACTAAAGAATAAAATTTTCAACATTGGTAAAAAGGTTCACACAAAACCTTCATAATTGTTCTTCAATAACCAAAATAATTGAAAATAAAACTTGGAAAGTAAAACTTAAGAGGTTACACAATGTTTTCAAAATAATAAGCACAACTCCATATACAAATAAAATCCATGTCCTAAAAATCCTCTGCCCCGATGTCAGAATATCAGAACATACCCACAATTAAACCGTTGGCATTCTAGATGCCACTCATAGCCGGGTCTTCCTCACCTAAAACATCCACAATTTCACAGTGAGAAAAGAAAACATCTATATGTAAAGCACACAAGGAAAAACACAACATAATCTCATCAATTAATGAAGTCTTTACAAACATATCCATACATTATAATTCTATCAATCATGCATCATATTCACATCACAATTTCACAATCACACTAATCTATCACAAATCTTGCAATTAACACTATGCCAATGGTCACGCCACCTCAAGGTCGTGTCACTCTAGACATAAGTAATACGTATTAATTGCCTCACTCATCCCACACTATGCCAGGGGCACGCAATCCCTGTAGCATAACTTACCCAGGGTCGTCTCATCCTTGTTCATATGTGTGAGGAACCACAATTACATCACAATCACAATCATCACAAATCTTATTATGTCAAGGTCACGCTACCTTTCAGCCTAGGGTCGTGCTCACCCCTGACATAACACTGTGTCAAGGTCACGCTACCCTTTTAGCAGCCTAGGGTCATGCTCATCCCTGACATAATACTGTGCCAAGGTCACGCTACCCTTTTAACAACCTAGGGCCATGCTCACCCCTGGTCATCAGTATGAGGATCCACAATCACATCTCATTCACATTCCACACATCTCATTTCATAACTCAAATTCCATATTACATACAGATAAGTCCACACAATACAATGATTCACATACCCATCAAGCAATTCACCATGAATACACATCTATAACAATAATATTTATAAATTAATATAAAACCCAATTAACTCACCAATTTAATACAATATTAAAACAAATAGTAAAACCCCCAATTTTTCCAAAACCTAACTCACAGGCACTTTTTTACAATTTTGTTCTCTCTCCCAGATCATCATTTTCACAAATTAAATATATATTTCTAATCTTCAATACATACAGAATCTAATGGGATCATCAATTTCTTAAACAGAAATAATTATAAAATTACCTATAAACCTAAGGGATTCTTCCTCTACCCAATTCCCTCATTTAACTCTACATACAAATAATACCCTTTTCCCCCGTACCTCGATAAGTAGTAGCTGAAATCAAAATAGAGATCTCATTGGTCTCCTCCTCTGAGTGCCCCTCGGTCTTCAGAGAGTGTAGAAGGAAAACAAGAGAATATGTAGAAGAAAGAAGTCAGAACTGAAAGAAGTCAAAACTGAAAGGTGTGATTTTTGGGAGTGTTAGAGCGCTCTATTTATAGGCATCAAGAGTGGCCAGAACGGCCTGTTTCAAATCCAGAACGGCCCGTTCTGAATTCTTCGTCATGTGTAAAATTTCACATCCAAAACGACTCGTTCTCAAACCATAATGGCCCCGTTCTAGGGTTGCATTTAACTCACAACGACCATATTTGGAACGGCCGTTCTTAAACCAGAATGACCAATTCCCAACTAGGGTTACAAGCCTTTTTTTTAATTTGGAACGCCCCGTTCCAATGTAGGAACATTTCGTTCCCAACTAAGATTTGTAGGCACTTTTAGTATTTTGGAACGGCCCGTTCCAATCTAGGAACAGTTCTAAGATACTAAATCACCCTCATTTTAGTAGTTTGGAACGGCCCATTTCAATTTGGGAATGACCCGTTCTGGGCTACTAAATCACCCCTATTGGGCTTTGGGCCCTCATACAATCTGTGAAAATCGGGCTGTTATAATTCTCCCCTCCTTTTAGAAATTTCGTCCTCGAAATTCACCTGAAAATAGAAATAGGTAGACTTCTCGCATCTTGCTTTCTAATTCCCATGCAACCTCACTACCTTAATAATGTAAAACTCTAACAATCTCACCAAAGAATGTATATTATCAACGAGGGTAAGGCAAGTAAACTTGGTGAGTCTATCCACTATAACCCAAAAAGAACCAAATTTCATAATCATCTTAGGCAAGCCTACAACCAAGGTTTATCTACACACCATATCACTTCCAAAATGGGACGTCTAAAAGCTACAAAAGTCCTAAAGACTTCTAGTATACTAAACACGAGTACACAAATTTCTCTACTCCTCTCTTCACCTTAGGCCACTACGCTTCCGTTACGCCACTCTGATACATCTTAGTAGCTCCTAAATGAATGCTAAGAGTACTTTTATGTCCTTCCTCTAAGATCATCTTCCTTAATTCGAGATTACTAGGCACCCACATATTATTCTTGCACCTCAAAACAATGTCAATTCCTACTCAAAAAAGGTTATATATACTCCTACCAATCTTCTCCACTTGGTTCACTAAGAAAGGCTCTAACTCCTAGGCTTCTCTAATCTTATCCATTAACTCACTAGTCACTTTCAATATACCCAATTCCATGCTCCTAAGGGTGAGGTCACACATCACGCTTAAGTCTCTAAATTCTTCTATCAGATCCAACCTTTAAATCATCAAAGATGATGTGAATGGTCATCCTAATCAAGGCATCTGCCACAATATTAGTTTTACTTCTATGATCCTCTCCAAAGATCAAGCACCTAAGCGTAAGTTCACTAGGTATACATACCAGATCTCTAATTTCACCACTCCATCTATACCCAAGTCAAACTCTTATCCATCACCTTATCCTATAGCCTCATGTTTTACCACCAAAAATGAATAATCTAAAGGTGTTTTTCCAATTCCCTTTGACAATCCATTAGTTACTCGAGTCATACAAAGTTTCACACTACTAGGAGTAATCTCACAAGTCAAACTTAAATTCTTAGACCGAGCCAAAAGGTCCATCTCTCTAATCTTAAGGGAATTTAACTGTAGAGGCTTCCTACTCAAAGCATCAACCATCACATTGGCTTTACCAAGATAACAACTAAGATTAAAATTTTATTCCTCAAGAAATTCCAACTATCTCTTGTCTCATATTCAACTCTTTTGGTCAAAAGATATTTAAGGCTCTTATGATTATTAAATACCTCAAGCTTAGAATCATATAGGTAGTGTCTCCAAATCTTAGTTTAAATATTAAAATCTTGTTACATTTCTCGTAGGGTTTCCCGTAGGAACCCATAGAGCACTCTAATTCATATCAAAACATATTTATTCTCAAAATCAATCACATATCTACTCATCACATCCAACAAGAAACCCAACAGAACAATCAGAAAGCAAAATAGAAAACGTTCATATTTTTCCTGTTCCTAGAACCATGCATCAGGAAAGGGATTGGGGGCCAATCCTACTACCCAACAATTATTCCCACACCCCCGAGCGAGGTTTCTCACTCCCCCCTTACCTGGATAAGTTGAAGACGAAGCTAGAGAGGAATCTGGTTGATCTCCTTCTCTTGGTTCTCCTTGGCCTCTAGAGAGTGTGTCTAGAAATAGTTCTAGAGTGCTCTATTTATAGATTTCAGGAGTAGCCAGAACGGCCCGTTTCAGATCCAGAACGGCCCATTCTGGATCTTTTCATCAGGTGGAAAATTCACATCTGGAACGGCCTGTTCTCAAACCAGAACGGCCCGTTCTGAAGATGAGTTTTAACTCACAACGTCCATATTTGGAACGGCCCATTCCAAACTTTGGAACTACCCGTTCCCAACTAGAGTTATAGGCCATTTTGGTGGTTTGGAACGACCCGTTCCAATTTGGAAATGGACGTTCTGGGCTACCAAAATTAGGTCTTTTTAGTAGTTTGGAACGACCCGTTCTGGGCTACTAAATCACCTCAATAAATCTTATGAAAATTACTAAATTACCCTTCATAAAAAGTATGAAAACTGGGGTGTTACAATTCTCCCCCCTTTTAGAAATTTCGTCCTCGAAATTTACCAAACACCTGAACGGATGAACTTCATGGATCTTGCTCTTTACTTCCAAATAACACTTTCCTAAATATTTCTCATCACGTTTCCGCTACGCCACTCTGATGTAGAAACTATACTAGTAGAAAATTACATGTAACTTCACTACTTCACTGATGTACAACTCGATTAATCTTCCCAAGGGACATCTAATATGAATAAGGATAGGGTGAGAAACCTTGGTCAATCTATCCACTAACCAAACAAGATCAAATTTCTTAAGCAAATTAGGCAAAACTACAACTAAGTTCATAGATATAGAATCTCACTTCCAAACTAGGACATCTAATGGCTGTAAAAATCCTTAAGGCTTCTAGTGTTCTACCTTAGACTTCTGACATACTAAACATAAGTAGACAAATTCCTCTACTTCTCTCTCCACCTTAAGCCGCCTGAACATCTTTCTAAGGTCTTGATACACCTTAGTAGCTTTCGAGTGAATACTAAGAATACTCCTATGTCTTTCCTTTAAGATCATTCTCTTAATTCAGGATTACTAGGCACCCAAATTTTGTTCTTGCACCTCAAAACAACGTCGATTCCTACTCAGAAAAGGTTATCTATACTTCTACCAATCTTCTCCACTTGGTTCACTAAAAAGGATCTGACTCCTGGGCTTCTCTAATCTCATCCATTAGTTTGCTAGTCACTTTCAACATACTCAATTAAATGCTCCTAAGGGTAATCTCACACACCAAACTTAAGTTTCTAACCTCCTCAATCAGGTCCAACCCTTAAATCATTAAAAATGATAGATGAATATTCATCCTACTCAAAACATGTGCGGCAATATCATCTTTTCTTCTATGACCTTCTCAACAGATCAAACACCTAAGCGTAAGTTCCCTAGGTACACATACTCGGTCTCTAAGTCTTATCATCAAAATGAATCAACTAATTATGCTCCTTCAATTTTTCTTTGACAATCCACTAGTTACTCGAGTCATACCTAGTCTCGCATTACTAGGGATAACCTCATAAATCAAGCTTAAATCCCCAATTTGAACCAAAAGATCCATCTCTCTAATCATAAGGGAAGATAAATATAGAAGTTTCCTACTCACAACATCGGTCACCACATTGGCTTTGCCCAAATAATAAATAAGATCAAAATCTTATTCCTTAAGAAATTCCCACTATCTCCTTTGTTTCTTATTCAACTCCTTTAGTCAAAAGATATTTAAGGCTTTTATGATCACTAAATACCTCAAGCTTAGAATCATATAGGTAATGTCTCCAAATCTTAGTATAAATATCATAACCACTAACTAAGGTCATGGGTAAGGTAAGTCCTCTAATGAATTTTCAATTGCCTAAAACATAGGCTACTATCCTTCGTTCTTGCTTCAACACTCCATCCAGAACCATCTTTAGAAGCATCACTATGCACCATAAAAGACTTACTATAATCTAGTAGTATTAACACTAGTCAATCTTCCCTTAAGAGTTTGAGAACTACTCTCGTACTTACTATCCCACACAAAGACAACACTCTTCCTAGTCGACCTAGTCAAAAGTAATTTTATCTTAGAAATTTCTTCAATAACTCTCCTATAATAATAAGCCAACCCAAGAGACTTACGTATCTCCCACTTACGCATAACTTCTATCTTTGATAAATCTACGCTATACCTCCGCTAGAATTTACAAGACCTAGAAAACTTACCTCATACTATCAAAAATCATACTTAGATAACTTAGCCTAAAACTGTCTTGGATATGTCTTCAACCTCAACTCCAATATGATGATATCACACCCTATGGTTAATCTTACTAAACACCCACTAATTGATCCATAAGGTCACCTATCCTCATATTAACATACATGCATATCAAATCATATTAGAATACCTACTTTAAACCTTCATATATACCATCCCTAAGAGCGTATGAATCAATCACCATTTACACCATATAGCGTGTACATGGACCAACTTTACCACATAGCATAATACAACCTTAAACAACCTTTCAATCCACATGATAACACCTCAAGACATCATAACAAAATTAGTTTTTATCATTGCATTGCTTAACAACTCAAAACATCATGGCACCATACATATCCCTCCAACAACGGTCAAAGAAAATGATACATAGAGAGTTATACTCATCCAAATGATCTCAAACCTATCTCAAACGGAGGCTAAAAGAATAAGCTACAACTTCTATGAAGACATGAGATTCTAAAAGATCATCTTCTTAGCTAAAAATTCAAAAACCACAATATATATATTCAACGCTTACAACTAGACCTCTGTTTTACCTAATTTCAGTTCCATTGGAAAGATAACGTCCAAGGCTACAACTTTTGTGAAGACCATCAAATCTAAATCCGTCAATAGCAAACTCGTACGGGCACAACAAAACTGCAGTGCAAACATCCCCTACACCAGACAATAATAGTGTATCAACCTCTAAAGCCACGAAAATACCTCTATCCTTTCAGACTCACTCCTTTCCTCCTCAGACTCATATCCGAGCTACAATGCTACACCAAAACAACTCACATATTCCACACAAAAGACTTAGAGTTGAAATAAATTCCTCATGCAACCTAACCCCTAACAAGGTTAATATGCAAGCATCAAAACTTATGGAAATCAACACTTCGACCTTTGACCAAGAACACGCAAAGCTCCAATGCTCAACACATAATCTCTTGGATTCAATCACTACAACTATATATTACAGAAACTCCATCAACCATAAACTCTCAATACACTCAATAAATCAATGTCTCACCCAAATCTAAGGTCCCAATAATTTCTAGTTGATTAGCACAATATCTTGTTTACTACTATTCGCACATATGCTTGCAACACAAGCGATATCACTCATCCACTACTTCTTACGTAAGTAAGAAGTATCAAACAATTAAGCATTCATAAGAATGAAGAAGAGCAGTCATAATGATATTATCTAACACTATCTATCATTCCTCTAATTATAATATAATCTAACAGTATAAAACTCAACAATATCAACACAAGGAGAACATCATCATCATCATTATCAAAGCAACGCATCATCAAAGTACAAAACATTGTCAGAGTACACAATAGAATCATGATAAGTACATAACTCACGACTGATTGGATCGACCTACTCTGATACCACTAAATGTGACACCCTTTACCCCAACATACATATACAATCATTAAAAAAAGTGCTTTAATTAAAATCTTTCATAAATAAAACTAAATTCTCAAATATCTTATGTAGAGGATTCACATTCATAAGCTCATAAACAATATCTTCAATGCGGAAATTATAAAGAAATAAAACTGAGTTTTCAAATAGTTTAATGGAAATAGCATCCTAAACTAAGCCTAGCTATGCCCCAATGTCACATATCCTATCAAAGCATGCCCAACTGAAGCCTGAGCCTCATCACCAATATCCTCATGCTGATGATCACCTACAACATAATTTAAACACAGACAAATAACAACAAGGGAGTGAGAAACATGTCACTCAGGTTCAGGTGCAGAAATAAAGGTTAGATAACACACAAACACACAACAAACATATTACAAGTCATAAACATCAATCACATGTAAACAATACTCATACATAATCAGTATCATATGTACACTTATTTATCATGCAATGATATCATGGACTCGACTCATAAATGTATGCGGCGCCAGTCACGTGTCTCATCACATAACTCATCATATCATCTCATCATATCATCATGTTACGTCGTGAGTGACCTTAAGGTACACCTTGTTAACTCGTTACATCACTGGTGACCCTAAGGTACACCTTGTTAGTTTGTTACATCACCAGTGACCCTAAGGTACACCTTGTTAGCTTGTTACATCACCAGTGACCCTAAGGTACACCTTGTTAGCTTGTTACATCACTTGGTGACAAAAAGGTGCACCTGATTAGCTAGTTACATCACTTGGTGACCAAAAGGTACACCTGATTAGCTGGTTACATCACGTGGTGACCAAAAGGTACACCTGATTAGCTGGTTACATCACTTGGTGACTCAAGGTACACCTGGTTAGCTCATAAATGCAAATGATGCATGTCACACATTCACGATATCATATCATAGATCATATTTTCACCTTTCATATTCTCACATCATATTCACATAGTCTCATACAAGAAATTGCTCGTAATCATATACATCAAAAAGTACATAAATCATACCAAGAACTTATCCAAAACATGAAGTCATCATCAACTTCACATATAGTGCCTCAAATCATCCATAGATCATATTCCTAATTTTACTTCATAGGATTTTTCACAAGAACCCATAGAGCACTTTAATTCATATCAAAACTTATCTGTTTTCAAAATTAATCACATATTCATACATCTCATTCAACAAGGAGCACAATAGAGCAATTAGAAAGCAAAATAGAAAACATTCATATTTTGTCTGTTTCTCATAGGGTTTCCCGTAGGAACCCATAGAGCACTCTAATTCATATCAAAATATATTTATTATCAAAATCAATCACATATTTACTCATCACATCCAACAAGAAACCCAATAGAACAATCAGAAAGCAAAACAGAAAACGTTCATATTTTGCCTGTTCCTAGAAGCATGCATTAGGTAAGGGATTGGGGCCAATCCTACTACCCAATAATTATTTCCATACCCTCGAACGAGGTTTCTCACTCCCCCCTTACCTGGATAAGTAAAAGACGAAGCTAGAGCGAAATCTGGTTGATCTCCTTCTCTTGGTTCTCCTTGGCCTTTAGAGAGTGTGTCTAGAAATAGTGTCAGAGTGCTCTATTTATAGATTTCAAGAGTGGCCAGAATGGCTCGTTTCAGATCTGGAATGGCCCATTCTAGATCCTTTCATCAGGTGGAAAAGTCAAATCTGGAACGGGCCGTTCTCAAACCAGAACGGTCAGTTCCGGAGATGAGTTTTAACTCACAACGTCCATATTCGGAATGGCCCATTCCCAAGTTTGGAACGACCCGTTCCCAACTAGGGTTATAGGCCATTTTGGTGGTTTGGAACGACACGTTCTAATTTTGAAACGGACGTTCTGGGCTACCAAAATTAGGTCTTTTTAGTAGTTTGGAATGACTCGTTCCAATTTAGGAACGGCCCATTCTGAGCTACTAAATCACCTCAATAAATCTTATGAAAATTACTAAATTACCCTCCATAAAAAGTATGAAAATTGGGGTGTTACAAGGTGCTTCTTAGACCTATGCTCAATATGAGCATTAGGTATGATTTTTCCTCCATTCTTGTACCTTGTATATAGTAGATACTTGTACAGGTGTATTTTTCCTTTGTATTTGTAAGACAACTTTTCCTTTTCTTATAGGTCATCCTTTTAGGATTTTAGTGTATGTTTTTTGCAGACTTTTGCTCCATTTGACCTTGTATAAGGGTTATTTATTTTCATATTTTTGTAGTAGAAGTGGGGTGACAAATAGTAAAATGTGTAGGTGAAGCTAGCAGTTGGGCCTATAGTGGGCCTAGGCTAATTTTTACACATTGGGCTTGTTTTCTTCCATTTAATCCAAGGAATTGATTTAGCTAGGTCTCACCCTCATTAGGTGAACCTAACTAAACCAATTCCAACATTTTTGGATTGGATTAAGTGAAGGAAAACAAGATGGGTTGCCTAGCTCTTCTAGCTTCTCCCACACACTTGGATAGCTTGTGCTACAAGCTTCTAGCTTAGCTTGCTCCCCAAGCTTCTTAGTTAGAAACTTGTTCCACAAGCTTCCAAGTTACTAGACCGGTTAGCTTGAGTGTAAGAAGGCCAACCATGGTTCTCTTTGAATCATAGTTAGTCTAGCTTGCACCACAAGCTTCTCCCTCACTATTAAGTCTTTTCCTTTACTTTGTAAACATTTTTTATGCAATATATGAGAGAATTCTGAAAATTGTTGTGAGTTTTCTCTCTTCCAAAAGTCTCAAACCTCTTTGATTTCAATCCAATTCTCTTATCCTTTTCATACAAGAGTGTGGTGAGGATTGAAGTGGTTAATCTTCCTCCAAGGAGTGACACCACTTAAGAGTGTTCTTCACCCTTGTTGGTGAGTTCCAAAGCTTCATCCACCATTAGAGGCTTTGGAAAAGCTTAAGGAGAACCAAGGAGGCAAAGATCTAGGGAGGAACTTGAAGAGAAGCCAACAACAATCCAGTTTTCTACTCAAGTTTCCATCAACAAATTTGAATATATCATCAAAATTTCAACAAAATGGACGAAACTACAATATATAGATTTTAGTTGATTTATGGTGCAAGCTAGACTAACCATGGTTAAGTGTAACCATGGTTAGTTGTCTTGTATTTAAGCTAACTAACTCTACTAAATGTCTACAAGTCTAGTTAGTTGTCTAGAAGCTTATGGAACAAGTTAAGTTAATCCTTGTTTAAGAATAACCTAGGTTAGCTTTAAGTTAACTCCAACTACCTAACCAAATCATTACCACTATTAGACTAATGATTACTTTTAACATGTTTTTTGAGATGTTACTATCCAAGACATGTGACTTAATTTGTAGCTTGGATGACAAGCTTGGCATGGTTTGGATGTCCAAACCACTTGCATGAACAAGTGAACATCCAATCCTATGGTACATAAAGAGACTTGGGCCATCCAAGCCCAAATAAGTCTAACAAGACTTTGCTAATTACACCTCCCTTAATTTATTAATTACACCTTCAAATAATACAAGGACAAAATTACCTACACTACTTGGCCTAAAATACAAGGCAAAAAATATTCTAATACAATCTTTACTGAAATGAATTACAAGTAAAAAAAATGTATAACAACAATAAGAGTCCTTTAAGATAGGATAGGCCTCCAAAGGTCGGTATCTAACAAAATAAGGGTAAGTACCCCATAATTATTCAACCCAACTTTATCAAACTTCACCATTCTTAGAGTTATCTCTTCCAAAGAGATTCTTGAGAAGCAAGTTTTCATGATATATATATATATATATATATATATATATATATATATATATATGAAAGATGAGAAGGGATCTGTTTACTCTAGGAGTGAATCTACCTATGCTTATTCCATTCATAACTCATGTTCTACGTCAAATTTCAATGATTCAACTGTTGAAATTAAAATTCTTAATACATAAATCAAATCTGTAAATATTTATAAAAAAATAAAAATCATTTGATATTTTATTTCATTAATTCAAATTGATTTATAATTATAAAATCATTTTATACATTGATTTGAATTAATGAAACGAAGTATCAAATGATTTTCAAATTTTTTTAAAATTTGCATATTTGATCTATGCATTAAAAACTTTAAATTCAACGGTTAGATCGTTGAAATTTGATATAAAACATGAATTATTGAACATAAAAAATTTATATAAACTTATTTCTATAGTATACGGATCCTTCCTCGTGAAAGATATATAGTATATTTATAATCGATTATAAAAGAATTGATAGATGCATATTTTTAAAATTAATATCGATCATCTTGATTAATTATAATTAATCAAGCTCCTACATGAAAATATTAAATAGGAATTGTATGTCTGATCATGAAGTAATCTAAAATTTAGGACATGAAGCTTACTAATTTAATAAATTTTTCGTAAATTCTATAACATTTTCATAGGAAGTTCCACCTTTGTTAACCGCTTTTACAGCTAAGTTCCTCCATTGAGTGGCATTGATCTTCATTTCTTTGCCTCTATCCATTATCTCCTTTATGCAATTCTTTAGAGCTTCTCGTCCCACAATCCTTTCCTCACCGACCGGAGTTCTAATTCCTATTTTCCAAACATCTGTAATAAGTTTGTGTTTGTGCTCTGATCTGACCACCATGGTATTGCAACTGTTGGAACACCCAAACATAAAGTTTCTAATGTAGAATTCCAACCACAATGTGTTACAAAGCATCCTACAGCTTCATGAGCAAAAACTTTTAGTTGGGAACACCATGTCATAACCAAATCTTTTTCTGTTTTTTTTCAAAGTCTTTAGGTAGTTTATTTTCTTCAGAAGCTCTAACCACCCACAAGAAATAATTTGAACTCTCTCTAAAACAAGAAGCAAATTCTTCCATTTGCTCCTCAACAAAGGTAACCAAACTCCCAAAAGATACATAAACAACTGACCCTTTTGGCTTATCATCTAGCTATTCCATGCATTCTTCGCTCTTGAATTTTGTAACTTTATAATCTTGGTTATCATCACAATGATAATCTAAGAAGAAAGTTGGTATATTTGGTCCTATGGTCTTGAATTTTGGCCAAATCTTTGAAGCCCATTCTGATATCTAATATAAACATTATTGTCAGTCACTAAATATGCATGCTAAATTAGGGTATATAGATTGAGAACTCTTAGGTATTGTAAAAGAATTAGAATTATAAACACGAGTCATACAATTATACTTAAATAACTAATATTAAGAGTTATTTAAAATTTTAGTCGGTATAAGGCACATGCAGATAAATTTTATTTTAAATATGACTAAACTTTACAATAAATTATATTTTTAATACATAAATTATATTATAATTAAAAATATGTTATAAATTATATTTTTATATATGATAAATAATTTATCATTGTGATGTAAAATTATTTTTAACTATTGATAATATTTTTAAAAAATGAAATTGAATTTAGAAATGAAAATTAAAAAATGATAGGTTGAAAAATATGATAAATCTATAATTATCATTAAACAATGATTACTAAAAAGTATGGTTTTGAAAATAAAAAATTGGTCGGTTGGCCAGTTCGACTGGGAAGTGGTCCTCAACCTTTTAGGTTGCATTTGATCCCCAAAATAGCTTAGCGATGAATCCGTCAAAACTTGTGAAACTTATAAAACTAGTCTAACCAGTTTGAATCAGTTCAATTAAAAAAAAATATTTCAAAATTTAATTCAAAATATTTTTAATAAAATGTATATTTAAAAAAATTATAAATTTAAATAATTTCTTTTTAATACTTATCTTATAAATATAATTTAATCATTTATGTTAATTTTTAATTTTTAATACCTTATTTTTTATAATTTATATTATATTAATTTGATATTCTTTATTCTAAATGTAAACTTCTTATTATTAATATATTATTATATTTTATTAAAATTTAGACTTAATATTATATTATATTTTATTTAGCACTTAAATATTATATCACATTAAATATTGAGAATTTATAAATAATATTTTATTTTAATTTTTAGTATTATAAAATTATGTTATTATATTTATTTAATATTATTTTTATATTATTAATAATTATTATTATTATTTTATTAATACTAATTAGATCACAGTTTGACCACGATTAAATTATTAAACCTTGAATTAATATTTAAATTGATTCAATGTATGATTCAATATTTAAAACATTGTTAAAACCATTCTTCAAATATTCGAGATAATCATTTCAATTTATATAAAAAGAGAATTAGTAATCTCCTCCATGTACGTTTTATCTTTTTTATTTTGCCAAATATATAATAATTTATTTATACTTAGTATTTCACTTTTGTGTACAATTTATTTAGAATAATTTAACCTTTTACATAAAAAATGAAAAAAATAAAAAAAAAATTGTCTAATGATATTATATAAAATTACAAAAAAAATCTTTTAATATATATAATAATGACGTACTATTGACGTGAATAATTAAATAGAGACATAGAATGTCTCTTCTCTCAATATTACTTATATTTTTTTATTTCTAACAATAAAATGAACAGTTCTCATTTAATACCCTCCTATCGTATCTTGATACAAAAACTTCAAATTAAAAATTAAATGCATGCTTGAAAACAATTTTGTAAAATGTAAATGTACTATCTAATTTATTTTTAGTTGTTATCTTTAGATCACCACGTGAGTCACTATGTACATGAGCTTATAAAAAAATATTATCTAATTTATCATTATGTTCTTACCTCGTTTTCCAGCTCATAGAAGGTGTTGCACAGGATCCGATCAGCTTTATCAATATTTGAGAACTGAGCCACAAGCAAATTAAGCAAAGTGCGATCTTCTCCAAAGAAGAAAGAAGGCATGTCCTGAGGAAGAAGTTTGGGCAAGAAAGGAAGAGAAATCTCATGATCTGTGAGGGGAACATGCAACTTTCCCAAATGAACATGGTAATATATACTATTAACAGCCATATTCTGAGTGAGATAAGAAGCTCCAACTGTCCCAAATCCCTTAGCAACATCAAGTGCCCAAGGGATGAATGAATCATAAATAATACAATCAACATGCTCTTTTGAGTCACCAAGTTTCTGAAGAAGTTGAGCAAAAGTTTCTGGCCCAACTTGCCAAAAGCGATCCAGATAGGCCTTGGAGCTTCCAGCTTCCTCGATGCCACCGTTGTCAAAGCCATCAGAGATGGTTTCAACTGCAATAGAAGGCACTCTTTGCATGATGTTGTAGTAGGAACGTGTGGTGACAAATGTTATTCTCACCCCTTGGTGTTCCAATAGCTTGGAGAATTGAAACATGGGGTTGATGTGGCCTTGTGCTGGATATGGTAGCACCAAACAGTGTGCTCTCCTAGCCATGCTTTTGTCCTCCATTCTTTTTTTCTTCTGATGAGTGTGAGTAGAATGGATAATTGTTGAATTATGTCTTTTTTATTTTAATATTACAAAAAAAAATTGTCAAAATATTTTAAATATATTTATAAAGTTTTACGTTTTTTATTCATATCAGAAAATTGGTTTCTCATTAATCAATTTCTCACCTAAATTTTTTTTTAAAAAAATTTATTTGTGCCTTGAGAAATTGGTTAATGGTTCCTCAACTGATTTTTTTTTATTTTCTATAATTTTGTTTTTATAATATTGTTATTTTTTATAATATATTTTTATTTAATTTATTAACTTGAAGAATTAGTTAATATATAAATAAATTTATGATTTTTATTTTATGACTTTAAAGTTTTGTAAGAAGAGAGACTATAAATAATTTAAAGATGTATAAATTCATTATACAATACAAATTAAAGTGCGTTTATACATTACCGAAAACATAATCTTCAATTACATTGCAAAAAATATATATAGATTAATTTTCACATGTTCTTCAAAATAAAATTCATAGCACACATCACACATAATTCAAAATAAAAAATAAAGATAATTAACTTTTACGCATACTCTAAAATCAAATTTATAAGCAATAATTAATGGTTCATGTGTCCACCAAGTACCAAAATGGTCTTTACTTATCTTAGATAGGCACGAGTCAATTAAGAAACATAAGAATTGATAATGGGTGAATATCAGAAAATTTTGTATATGTGTTTTACGTTCGATACATTGTACAAACTTTTATAAGGCAATTCAAAAATGCATGCAAGTTGTTAACATTGGTTAGTAATTTTTTTTTCTTTATTCTTGTAATCAAAATAATTAATTTCATCAACTATTTTTCAACTTAATGATTTTGTATGGTTTGAATTCCCTAGCATATGGCATGATTAAGTCTACATTCAATTACTACTATAATATCTAAGGACAGAATTAGAGAGTGAAAGTGTTATTCACAAGATAAATGGACTCTCACATGGGATGGAGGTCAAAGATGAGGGCATATGACCACACATTTAGCAGAGATAATCAACTTAGGACATATAAAAATCAGAAACCTACCAATTAGAGTATTGATTGTGTCGACTTACCAAAGGCGTAACAACTTATTGAGTGAAAAAGGGAGAGAAGTCATAACTAAATTGAGATCGGATCAAGTATACTTAGAAATATTAAATAAGGCCTTAGTTGACGCACAAACAAAGGCAAACTCTTATCATGTGCTTGAATTTGATAGATGCAATATGCATTTCCTGGGGCAAGAGATGCTTAACCCAAGAAAGGCACGATTAGTTGAATAATTCACAATTAGTTTAGATGAAATGTGGTGTGATTGTGACAAATTCTAAAAATTATATATGTCTTGCTCATTATTGCTTGTAAAATGTGCTCACCATGATTACATGTCTTTCATACACTTTATTTACACATTGGAATATGTTTTCAATGCGTACAAAGGATTGCTTGGAGAGTTGGGCAATGAATCACAAATTTATCTCAATCTAGATATGAAAAGAAATAACAAGGGTTGTTCAAAATCCTCACTTATACACACAAAAATAGACGAGAGAAGCTGGTCAACCGAAAAAGATGTTTCATGTGTATGAATCCTGATCATGCTAAGGAAAAATATCTTTATTGTGTGAGAACTTTCAACCAACAACGATAATTTCTATTTCTATTGTTGTACCTTTCATTTTGTTCTTTAAGTTATTTCGATTTAAAGTCAATTTTAATAATTTCATATGTTATTTGATCTTATTTTTACTAATTATAATATATTAAAAATATTTATGAAAAGAATATTTTTACTTTCTTCTATTAACTTATCTAACATACATATTACAAAATTTATTAATCATCATTAAAAATATTATATTTATAATAAAAAAAACAAATATATTATTATAAAATATGAATTTATTTATATATTAACTAATTTTCAAACTAATAAATTAAATAAAAAAATATATTATAAAAACATTAATATTATAAAAATAAAATTATAGGAAAAAAATTACAGATGAGAAATTCATTGCCGATTAACTAATTTCTTAATGTATAAATGAAATAAAATTAAAAATTTAAAGTAAAAAATTGATTAGTAGGAAACCAAATTATTAACATGAATAATAAACATAACACTTTCATAAATATATTTCAAAATATAATATTTTGAAAAATTTATTTATTTTTATAGTACTTAAATAAATTAATTAAAAAAAAGTCGTTTATTTATTCTATGTTAGAGCCATGAAAAGGACAATTAATTGTGGACGGCATATCTACGCTAGTGTTGCATGCCACATAGCTAATACCAAGGAACCAATTAAGGAAGAGTCTGAATTTGAATTACATTTATGTTGCGGACATAGGACTTTTATTATATTTTGTACTTTTGCATGTTGGATGGAATTAATAGGTGTGGTCCATGCAACATTGATTGATGCATAGTAGAAGCATTCAAAATGGGTAATGATGTTTACCATTTTGACTTAATTGCACTTTTCTACCAATATTTCATAATTTTGTAAATTTTACTATTCAATTTTTAAAATTATACATTTTAATACTTATTAATTGATTATTTAATATTTAATTAACTGCTGACATGACATATTAATTATTTTATGACACACTAATAATTGATATAAATGACATGTTAATTAATGATATGTGATTATTAACATAACATAATGTATTGTGTAATGTTTCGTATCAACAATATATTTCATGTTAATAATAATCAATTGATTATTAATAATGTTATTCATTCAATTAATGAGATAATAAAGTATAAAACAAATTTAAAAGCTGAATAATAAAATATATAATTTTTAAAATTAAGTGACTACATTCGTTATATTGTAAAACTTGTGGAAAAAAAAGTGTAATTAAGTCTATGGTTTTTAAATATCAAATTGTCTATTATATTATTTATTATACTTTTGTTTTTCTGTTTTTGTTTTTAAGCTAAATAGGGTTTGATATTTTCAAAACATGTACACTTTGGTCCTCATCTTGTTGTTGCTCATGCATTATGCTTTAAATATATTATAATAAATTCAATTCAGAAACTAGCATTCCCGTGATAAACTACTGCACTTCTGCAGTATTGCATTGGAATTGCTGACTGCACTTTCAAACTACTGATATCAATCGATATTATATTAAAAAGAATTAATCATCATATATTATTAGTATAAATTTTTTTATATTGATAACTAATTATATTTTTAAAATTATTTTATTTTATTTTTATTTTATTAAATAAACAATTTATATAATATTATTAAAGAATATGATTGTTAATATAAAAAAAATTTATACTAATTTAAACTAATAGTGTATAAGTGAGATTAACTCTATTAAAAATACTAAAACTACATTCTACGAAATTGCTTAATATGTGGTTCCTATCTAGTCTTTAAAGATGTCTACCATATTCAGTGACGCATTCGTTCGATATACTAATATTAAAATAAGTGTATTTAGAAAAGCTTTGAATAACTCATATTATTCCAATTCATAATACTTGCTTTATCATTTTATATACTTCCTAATTAAGGTGAATATTATTCCAATTCATAATACCTGCTTTATCATTTTATATACATCCTAAGGTGAATCTAAACGTGCACTAAGGTTGATGGGTGAACAATTTTGATGGTATATTTGGTTTAGGAAAGAAAATGAAAAGAAAAGAATGGAAAGTGAAAAGATTCGTAAGTTATTTGATATGGATGAAAATGAAAACAAAAGTTAAGTTTGTATAAAGAGACAGAAATAATCCTATTAAAAAATAAATACTAGAAAATGGACATGTTAACACCAAACAAGTTGCTCTTCACGTTATACTTTTTCTCTCCATTTTTGGCTTTTTACTAAAGTAGGATTATTATGAAATCTATTTATTAAAGTGAGATTATTTTAAAATAATTTCTCACTTTAAAATAATCAATATAGAGTGCCAGTTAATAACCACAATAATATTGATCGTGTCAAGTCAATTTTTGTCACTTAAAAATGACGCAATAAATAAAAACACATGTCACTATTACTAGTGTTGCAATGACCGTAGCTAAAAAAAATCAGCCAGTGCTGAAAGGGACAATGACAGCAAATTTTTGGTTTTTAAAGTTGATGTCGCAATGGACACTTAGCAACATCTGTTTTCTTCTTACTAGTTTTGGACATTGGCAACATGTTTAAAAAGTAGAAATAAAAATAAATAGAAAAAAAAAATGGTTTAGCAATGGACACCAACTACAATTTCTTTTCTCTCGTTTTGCAGGGACTACTAACAATTTGTTTTTATACTAGGTGTGCGGCTAGTGAATACAGCTACACTTTTTTTTTTTTTTTTTTTCTGTTATATGAAAGTGGGTAAAAGATATCAAATCAAGAATTAATTGATGCAAATGGCTGTTACAATAATTAATTAATTACTAGCGACATATTATAAAAAAAAAAAACAAAAGTCTCGCTGTGGCTCAAAGTGAGAGATAAAAATTAACAAAACAAGTGTTGTTATGAAGCCAATTGTTAGTCACCTAGTATTGAAGTGAGTTTCATCAATAGTAATATCGACATCACGTGTTCTATTTGATGTTACTTTTTTAAAACAACAATTAAAATAACAACGTGGTAGAGGTGTCATTTGATTGACTAACGATATCCTGTATTGACTATTTTTAAAATAAAAATTTGTTTTAAAATAATCTCATTTTAATAATATTTTATTATAATAACTTAGATAGAAAGAAAAAAAAAAAAAAAAAAACCCTTTTTCTTATGTAACTCAACTTTTTTGATAGTAGTGTGAGTGATTCTGATCTTTGAGAGGAGAGAAAACAGGTTTATCTTATTTATTCAATGTTAAAGCATTTCAACGTGAGACGTAATATCCTACTTTTCACAAAATATAATATAAGTATTTAATTAATAATTTTAATATTTTTATTTTAATTAATAAGAATTGTTTAATATTTATTTTAATTATTTAATATGTTTTAAAATATAACATAAGGTATTTTTATTGAAGATTTTAATTAAATATTTTATTTTAATTAATTAATAGGAAAGAAAATTAGTAATTAAGGTTATATGTTTTAACTACAAGAGGGTTAAGGTTAAATTTATAATAAAAAAATAATAAAAAAAAGAGTTTTGATCAGTTTTTACGCATTTTTCTATTTTACCTACACGCTCTTCCTTTATGCTCAGAGCTCGGAGATTAGGAGCAAAAAGGAAACTACCTCATAGTCAATCATCCATCTTTTTTTGTTCAATAAGGTAAGGGGAAGTGAAAAACTTCGCTCTGGATGAGGGTTTGTATGCCAGAGAGTGAGATTAGCCCTCAATCTTGTGTATGTATCTCTATGTATGAGAGATTTCCCCTAATGCTTTTGTTTTGATCTATGTTCTTCTTACTTATAAGTAATGGCATGAATTGTTGGAATGTATGATCAATTATATGTTGAGATGTAATTGTATGAACTGAGGTTTTTAGGGGTCCCATGGGAAACTCTAAGAGAACTTGTTGTGATCATTTGTGAAACTATTGATTGATATGTGCAAATTGAGTAATTTGAAATGTTAATTGCATGTTATAGAGTAATTGTATCGATTGTATATGTGTCTATGCATGAAATTGGATGTGGATAACTTGTAGTCGTTGAGAAGACATGATTTCCATGCAGAAAGATCGTTCTCACTCAGTGAGACATATAAGGTCGCTCAATGAGAAGCTCTACAAAGCTCAACTCACTCAACTAGATGTTGGTGGCTTAGCTACATGTTATTTGCTCAACGAAAGGCTCTAGGGAGTTGATGGATTCCTCCTTCCATGAATAACGTATTGTAGGGAGAGGAAGTCCTTGCCCTTGATCTTGTTCACCAAAGGGAAGACACAAAGGAGATTTTTGGGGTGGGAAAAGGAGTGGTTTGCGTGAAGGTGTTTAGGGTGGCGGAAGGTGTTTAGGAATGGTGGTGGTTGCTCACAAGGTTGGCTCACTCCAATGAAAGGTGGAGGCCACTCTAGGGTTCCTATTCTCCAAGGGTGGAGATAGGAGGAGGCTAGCCGAAACTATCCTAGGGACTAAGGATGGATTTTGAGGCACAAAAGGCTCACTCAATATCATATAATCCAAAGTATTTACAAGTGGTGGGGTGTGGGGTATTTATAGGAGGGGAGGCATCTAGGGTTGCATTTGGAGTGTGCATGGCCGAAAATCACAAGGCAAATGCACTCCAAATGAAATGCCAAATGAACCCTAGATGCTACTTGGTGACCAAGTTTGGAATCTATGGGTCTAGATTGGCTATATCAAGGTGCATGATATGATCATGCAACCTTTGCCCTCCACTTGGGCCTAAGCCTTTCTATCCCCAAAATAGGTCCAAATCTCACCAAAATAGGCGTCACCTCCTAATAGAAATACCCTAGCCCAAATTAAAAACCTAATTATCTAAAGCACCCCATAATACAAGGGTAAAATGGGAAATACAAGGAAAATAAATCCTATGACTAAAATACCCCAAAATACAAGGGTAAAAATGGAAAATAAAATAAATCCTAAATTAATGAGGCTTAGGAGAGCACTAATACTCTATGATCATGAGGAGAGTGTCCCTAGGTGTGTGAACTCCCTCATCCTCTTCAACTCTCCTAGTCATGGACCTAGTGATGGGGCCCACATGTGTCTTCAAGGATGGTCCTCCATCATCCCCTCCTTCTTGAAAAGCATCTGTCCTCAGATTAGATTCGTCATCCAAATCCTCAGCTCCTAAAAATGGGGTGAGATCACAAACATTAAAAGACGAGCTAGTGCTATATTCAGAAGGAAGGTCTAATTTATATGCATTGTCGTTTATTTTGTGAAGGACTTGGAATGGTCCATCTCCCCTAGGGTTTAGTTTTGACATCCTTTGAGTAGGAAATCTATCCTTCCTCAAATGAAGCCAAACCCAATCCCCAACTTCAAAAGTAAGTTTCTTTCTTCCTTTGTTGTTGTATTTGGCATATTTTTGAGTTTGTTGTTCAATTTGACTCTTGATCTTTTCATGATATTTTTTAATGAAATCCGCCCTAGATACTCCTTCTTTATGAAACAAGGAAGGGGTATTAGGGAGGGGTAAAAGATCAAGAGGAGTGATTGGGTTAAAGCCATAGACAACTTCAAAGGGGGAAAGATTAGTAGTCTTATGGACTACTCTATTGTATGCAAATTCTAAATGGGGGAGACAATCATCCCAAGTTTTCTTATTTCCTTTGAGGAGTACCCTCAACAAAGTGGATAGGGATCTATTTACTACTTCGGTTTGGCCATCGGTTTGAGGATGACAAGTAGTAGAATAGAGGAGCTTAGTTCCTAATTTTTCCCATAGCACTTTCCAAAAATGGCTAAGGAACTTAGCATCCCTATCGGACACAATTGTTTTGGGTAGACCATGCAAGTGGACCACTTCCCTAAAGAAAAGTTTAGCTATATAGCTAGCATCATCCACTTTGTGGCATGGTATAAAATGCGCCATTTTGCTAAAACAGTCCACTACCACAAAGATGGAATCAAATCCCCTTTGAGTCCTTGGAAGCCCAAGCACAAAGTCCATGCTAATATCTACCCAAGGGGAGCTAGCTATAGGAAGGGGGGTATAGAGTCCATGAGGCATTACTCTTGATTTGGCTTTCAAACAAGTAATGCATTTAGAGCAATGCCTTTGGACATCTATTCTCATGTGGGGCCAATAAAATTTAGCTTTCAAGAAACCTAGGGTTTTATCAACCCCAAAATGGCCCATGAGACCTCCTTCATGACTCTCTTGAACCAAAAGTTTTCTAATGGATCCTTGGGGTATGCAAAGTTTGCCCATTCTAAAAAGATACCCCTCAAGAAGATAGAATCCATCAAAAGGCTTTTGGAGACATTTGGCATAAGTGGCTTGGAAGTCTAAATCAAGCTCATACAATTCCTTTACATCATCAAAGCCAAGTATTTGTGTCCCTAACGTGGAGAGCAAGGTGTGCCTCCTTGAAAGAGCATCGGCTACCACATTGCTCTTTCCCTTTTTATATTTGATGATGTCGGGGAATTGTTCAAGATATTCCACCCACTTTGCATGCCTTTTATTCAACTTCCCTTGCCCTCTAAGATACTTGAGTGACTCATGGTCGGTGTGAATAAAAAATTCCTTAGTCACCAAGTAGTGCTCCCAAACTTGGAGAGCTCTTATGAGGGCATAGAGTTCTTTGTCATAGGTGGGATAATTCAAGGTGGCCCCATGAAGTTTTTCACTGAAGTAAGCAATGGGGTGACCTCCTTGAAGTAACACAACACCTATGCCCAAACCGGATGCATCACATTCTAGCTCAAAGGTTTGATCAAAATTTGGTAGAGCTAAAATGGGTGCATTAGTGAGTTTCTCTTTTAGGGTTTTGAATGCTTTTTCTTGGGCTTCACCCCAAAGGAATGGTACATCCTTCTTAACAAGCTCGTTAAGAGGGGATGCAAGTGTGGAGAAGTCTTTTACAAACCTTCGATAGAAGCTAGCTAAGCCATGAAAACTTCTAACTTCTCCAACACTCTTTGGGGTGGGCCATTCTTGGATAGCCTTTATTTTCTCGGAGTCAACTTGTACTCCTTCTTTGCCAACAATGAAGCCCAAAAACTTTACTTGCTCTTGACAAAAGGTACATTTTTCAAGGTTGGCATAGAGGTGGTTGACTCTAAGAATTATTAGGACTTGCCTTAGATGTCCAAGATGTTCATCTAAGGTCTTACTATACACAAGGATGTCATCAAAGTAGACAACCACAAATTTACCTATGCAATCCCTAAGAATATGATTCATTAGGCGCATGAAAGTACTAGGGGCATTAGTGAGGCCAAAAGGCATCACTAACCACTCATATAAACCAAATTTGGTCTTAAAAGCGGTTTTCCACTCATCACCTTCTTTGATTCGAATTTGGTGATAACCACTCTTAAGGTCAATCTTGGAAAATATGATGGCCCCATGCAATTCATCTAACATATCATCTAACCTAGGGATTGGGTGCCTATATTTTATTGTTATGTTATTGATGGCTCTACAATCAGTGCACATCCTCCATTTGCCATCTTTCTTAGGCACCAAAAGAACGGGGACGGCACAAGGGCTAAGGCTCTTTTGAACCCAACCCTTCTTCAACAAGTCATCAACTTGAGCTTCTATCTCTTTGGTTTCTTGAGGGTTAGTCCTATAGGCGGGCCTATTAGGAAGACTAGAACCCGGTATGAGGTCTATTTGATGTTCTATCCCTCTTAAAGGTGGAAGTCCACTTGGGACTTCTTGAGGAAATAGGTCGTCAAATTCTTTTAAAAGTTTTTGAACCTCATGAGGTAGAGACTCAAGCTCGTGACTAGTGGCAGCTACTGTCTCTTTGAAGTAGAGAAGGTATAAAGGTTGTTCACACAAAAGAGTTGTCTTAATATCATTTTTAAGGGAAAAATGACTTTTGTGCACAACTCCCTTAGAGGAGACACTAGCCTCTAAGCTTGATACCTTCTCTTCCCCTTCTTCATTCAAGGGGGAATTTTTCTTTTTTTTTTGTTTTTGTTGTTTTTTTTTTTTTTGTTTTCTCTTCTTCTTCTCTCTTGGCTTTCATTTTTATTTGGTCCTCATTCACTTGTGAAGGTGATAGAGGACACAAAATAATTTTCTTACCTAGGTGGTGAAAACTTATCTTATTAGTGAGGCCATCATGCATGGTTTTCTTATCAAATTGCCAAGGCCTCCCAAGTAAAATATGGCTAGCATCCAATGGCACTATATCACATAAAATTTCATCTTTATACTTGCCAATGGAGATAGGAATATTTACTTGTTGGTCAACTACAATCCCTCCTTCCTCATTGATCCATTGCAACTTGTAAGGTTTAGGATGAGGTAGAGTAGTCAAAGCTAATTTGTTAACCAATCTAGTACTACAACAATTACAGCTAGATCCACTATCCACAATGAGAGAACAAATGTTGTCTAAAACTTTGCATCTTGTGTGAAATAAGTTCTCTCTTTGGGATGGATCTAAGTCACTAGATTGATTACCAAGTAGCCTTCTTACCATTAATAAGTCTCCTTCACATGGGTAAGTCTCTTCCTCGGATGCTAAAACTTCTTCTTCATCACTTGAAGATGAAGAAGTAGCTTCATCAAGGCTACTATAGTGATCTTGGCCCCTTAAAATCATGGTTTTCTTAGTGGGACATTGTGAAGCAATGTGCCCACGGCCAAGACACTTGAAACACTTGATGTCACTTGTTTTAGTGTCTTTGGAAGACGTCCTTTGAGAGATTTCTTTTGCTTTTTCTTTGGGAAAAAGATTGGAAGAGGGGCCCTCCTTCTTAAAACTCTTGGAATAAGATGGAGTGGAGCTTTTTCTAAAAGTTTTTCTTTTAAGTTGGTGCTCCACCCTAGAACAAAGTTGAACAAGCTCATTCAAATCTCTATATGGTAAGAGCTCAACTTGGTCCCTTATTTCAAGGTTAAGACCACTTTGGAATCTTGAAATGGTGGTCCTCTCTTCTTCCCTTATCCCAGCCCTCATCATGAGTAACTCCATAGTTTGCCTATATTCTTCCACACTAGATGACCCTTGTTTCAATCTTTGTAGCTTATCCATAAGCTCACGGTCATAGTATGGAGGAATATGCCTCCTTCTCAAGGCACTACGGAGCTCATTCCAATATTGAATTGGAGGCTCATGGTTTATTCTCCTTTCTTTTTCTAAGGAGGTCCACCAATACATAGCATACCCTTGGAAGCTAAGGGTTGCTAAAGAAACCTTCCTATCTTCACTCACTCCATGGCAAGAGAAAAGTTGTTCCACTTTCATTTCCCAATCTAGATAATTTTCAACATTATCTTTGCCATGAAATGGGGGAAGAGTGATGTTAGGTTCCTTATTGGAAGACTCCCTATGTCTATGATGCCTTGGGGGTCTTTGATAGTAACCATCATTGTGATGGCTACTAATGAAGATATCACTTGGAGGTTGGGTATGATGCCCTTCCTCCTCATGAATACTTGCATGCATATGCCCCTTTCCTCTTGAGGGTTGAGGAGAAGTGACTCTTGGTCTTGAACCACTAGCCTCTCCTCCCACAACTAGCCTAGCAAGCAATCTTTTTATTTCTTCATTATTTTTTTCAAACTCTTTTTCTTTTCTTCTCAACTCTTCCTCTCTTTTTATATTGTCCTCTTCTTTTTTTCTTAGGTACTCTTTCAATTCCCTAAGTTCATCCCTAACACTAGACCTAGTACTACGAGAATTACGACCATGGACACTAGAATGATCACTCATCTTTGATCAAGAAAAGGTTTTCACAAATTGTTTTCAAAAAGGTTTTGAAAAGGTTTTCACAAAGAGTGAGTGATAAAAGAGTTTTCACAAAAGGTTTTCAAGGTGCAAGATAGGTAGGAAAAAGGCCTAAGTGTACAAAATGAACTTTCAAGGGGAGGTGGACTACAATGAATCACTTAATAACCAAGCCCTATCAAGTAAAAATCACTAAGCCTTTTGCTACTTTTCTTACAAAAACAAGTTGGCACAACAATAAAGTGTGTGTGTGCACGTTACCCCTAATAGGCCAAAAGCAAGCCTTCTAAACGGATTTGGAGACAAAGATAAAAGCCTAAGCAATTATACTACCAAAAACTATAAAACATGCAAAAGGAAAGCACTTAAAACATGTTCTAGTCGAGGTCCTAGGTGAAGGTTTTCAAATCACCTTCAACTACACGAACTAAAAACCAAGTTGAAGAGGTTTAGGAATGGCCAAATTACAAACCAAATGAAAGAAACCAAGGCCCAAAACAAAAGAGGCCGAAAGCAAGAAAAATCAAGCAAAAATAAAGAAAAACAAAAATTAGGTCTTCAAACTCCTCCACTTGGGTTCCTTCACAAGAAACAAACGTGTTAGTCCTCTCCAAGTGTTTGATCACTCCTTTTGGTGTGGTGTAAATCCCTCCAAAGGCTAGGCTTGGATTCGGTTCACCCCTCCACTCAAATCCACCAAAGGGTGTGATAGTTGGCTAGAAGAGTTCTTCACCTACAAGTAAAGTGAAACCAACCCAAAGCAAGAGTCCAAAAAGATAAAACTGAAAAGGCACAATTAGGAAGGCTAAACTCAGAGGGAATTGATGAAGACAAAACACAAGAGGCCAAAGAGAAGACAAACTAAAAATTAAGACTCAATCAAAAGAAGGAAGCACACAAAAGATTAAACCTAGAAAGGCACTAGAATAGATTAGTGTTTATGCTCACTTGATTAAGTCTTTTAGTGATTCGGTCCAGCCAAAATTAAGGTCCCAAAATAAGGTCAAAAAGGTCACAAGTCCAACTCCAAAGCAAAGGTAATGGTCCAAGTCCACAAGTCTAGCAACAAGTCCTTTTTGGTCCAAACTTTTTTTTTGATACCCTTTTTTTTTTGTTCTATTTTTCACGTCTACTTTTGTTTAATAGTCCTTGGGTCCAATTTTTTTTTTTTCAATGTCTAGTCCAATGTTGCTTAGGTTTTGCACTTGTGGGTGGTAAATTTAGGTCAAATTTTAGAAGAGAAAGAGTAGGACAAGTGGCGTGAATTTAGAGGTCCTTAGGGAATATTTTTGAGTGGATTTGGTTTTGTTCTTTTTAGCACAAGTTGTTATGCACCAAATTTCAGCACACCTCTTAGATTCTTTTAGGGTTTCTTTTGGCATAGAAAGACAACCAAATCAAATGAGAATGCAAGGGAGAGTGGGCGGTTATGCATGTGCAAGGAAATGTTTACACATAGAAATCACAAAATCACTTAGAACATGCTAGGACTAAATAGCATGCATGAATGACTCCTAGATGGTTCATATATGTCACGCCCACTATGTAATGCAAGATGGCATATTTTGTTGATGTGTTTCATGCAAAGTGTTTGGCACATACATGGAATTTATGTGGACAAAATATAGGAAACAAAAGACAAAACTTTAGGTGGATTCAAAAGTAAAAAGTATGTTCATGGCATGTTCATATGAGACTCAAACAAAAAATTTAGAAAAGCAAAGCAATAACCTAATAATGGAAACCTAAAAAGACAAGGAAGGTTCACAAGGAATGAGAAAAATGAACCTAAAACTATTCGGCCACACAAAGAAACAAGGATGAGAAAAAAAAATGACCGAATAGAAAAGAAGACAAAAAGGACTAGATTTTACCCTTGATGAACCAGGCTCTTGATACCACTTGATGGATTCCTCCTTCCATGAATAACGTATTGTAGGGAGAGGAAGTCCTTGCCCTTGATCTTGTTCACCAAAGGGAAGACACAAAGGAGATTTTTGGGGTGGGAAAAGGAGTGGTTTGCGTGAAGGTGTTTAGGGTGGCGGAAGGTGTTTAGGAATGGTGGTGGTTGCTCACAAGGTTGGCTCACTCCAATGAAAGGTGGAGGCCACTCTAGGGTTCCTATTCTCCAAGGGTGGAGATAGGAGGAGGCTAGCCGAAACTATCCTAGGGACTAAGGATGGATTTTGAGGCACAAAAGGCTCACTCAATATCATATAATCCAAAGTATTTACAAGTGGTGGGGTGTGGGGTATTTATAGGAGGGGAGGCATCTAGGGTTGCATTTGGAGTGTGCATGGCCGAAAATCACAAGGCAAATGCACTCCAAATGAAATGCCAAATGAACCCTAGATGCTACTTGGTGACCAAGTTTGGAATCTATGGGTCTAGATTGGCTATATCAAGGTGCATGATATGATCATGCAACCTTTGCCCTCCACTTGGGCCTAAGCCTTTCTATCCCCAAAATAGGTCCAAATCTCACCAAAATAGGCGTCACCTCCTAATAGAAATACCCTAGCCCAAATTAAAAACCTAATTATCTAAAGCACCCCATAATACAAGGGTAAAATGGGAAATACAAGGAAAATAAATCCTATGACTAAAATACCCCAAAATACAAGGGTAAAAATGGAAAATAAAATAAATCCTAAATTAATGAGGCTTAGGAGAGCACTAATACTCTATGATCATGAGGAGAGTGTCCCTAGGTGTGTGAACTCCCTCATCCTCTTCAACTCTCCTAGCCATGGACCTAGTGATGGGGCCCACATGTGTCTTCAAGGATGGTCCTCCATCAGGAGTTCAACTCACTCAGCAATTGTTAGATGATTGTTTTATCCTTGTGATCTTGATACTACCTTTTTGCTAATGATTAGTTGATGTATTTGAGAATGCACATGAGATATATGAGGTGATATGAGGAATATGTGATATGTGAAGTGAGATCATGTGTATATTATTGCATTGAGTTTGTTTGACATGCATCATGTGCATAAAAGATGGTTTTCAAAGGGTACAATATAAAATACACTGCCAGGGAAGGTCCCTTGTGTAAAAGCTTGGGAACCAACCTTAGGGATAACTTAGTTTGCAAGTCCTAGTCTTGCTCTCGTGAGCATGGGATGTATCTTGTGTGGCTTAGCTATCCCAACCAAATCGTGATAGTATGTCTTTTTAGTGAGAGTGTGTAGAGGGTGTGACCCAACATGTACTGCTAGACTACTCTACGTGTATTGCTAGCGACAATGCACAAGTGTGATAAGTGATTTTTTATTGACATTATATCCATGATAACATGTAGTCTATGTCCATTGCATGATGCATTATAATATAACTGTTATTGTTTATTATCCTATGACTAAATGACTATGGTTATAATGTTTGTCTATGTATGCTATATCTTGTATTTCTTGTTTGTGTTTGGCTATCCGATTTGCATTCCTTTATTGTGAGTCAGAGTGAGATATTTCTCACTCCCTTTGTTTTGTGTTATTTTCCTTGGTTGTTATGAAGGTGATCATTAGCATGAGGTTGAAGATCTTAGTGATGAGGCTTAGGGTTTAGTGTTGAGTTTTTCTCTGATAGGACATGTGATATCGGGGTGTAACTTAGACTAGTTTATGATATTATTCTGTTGAATTATTTTGGAAAACATTAGTTTTATTTCCTTATGATTTCTTTGATAATGTTATTTTGTTAAGTTAAGAATGTGATACTTTCTATCTAAACACGTTTGGTTTATTTATGAAGATCATATTATTTAATTTAATTTATTATTTATGTATTATGACATGCAGGGTAAAAGGTGTCACACGAGAGCTTATTGTTAGAATTTTTATTTATTTGGGCTACTTTTATTGGTGTAATTTTGTTTTGTAAAAATGGATTAAATGTTATCTAACATATATATTTTATTGTCAACTCATTTTATTATGTGATCTATTTTTTATTTGGGAATCACCATGCTAGTATATATAATTATTGGGTCAAGTCCAATAAGCAAGTGTGTTAAGTTTTTTTTATGTGGTCTAATTGATTTAGTATCTATGATGAACGAATATTAAGTTATGGTTTCAAAAATTGAAAGGATAGGATCCCACTAGACTCCTATATGTTTTGTAACTGTCATTTTTTCTCCATTCAAGAGACATTGGTCCCAAAAAGGAGTTATGGTGGAATACTTGTTCTTAAGGTACACAAGTGAGTGCATGGCCCACATTGCGATAACATACTCACTACAAAGATGTCTAAGAAATTTGATCTTATTTAGTTAGTGGATAGACTCACCAAGGTGGTTCACCTTATCCTTGTTGATATTAGATATTCTTTAGAGAGTTGATAGAGTTGTACATCAATGAGGTAGTGAGGTTACTTGGATTTACCTACTAGTATAGTTTCTAATAGGCAACCGAGGAGAGTGCGACCTAGGAATTTGAGAGTCAGATGCAAGAGTACTGATGTCATTCTTTGCATGTAAATTTCGGGGACGAAATTTCAAAAAGGATGAGAGAATTGTAACATCCCGAATTTTCTATTAGTAAATAGTAATTATTATTTATTTTATATTTGTGGAGATTATGTTCTTATAGTTATTTTAATGGGTTTTATAGAATGTTTTAAAGGTTTTTTTTAATAATTATTAGTATTTTGATAATGAATATTTATGAAAATTATTTTTAATATTTTGATTTTTAGTAGCCTAGAACGGGTCGTTCTCAAACTGGAACGGGCCGTTCTAGACTACTAAAATGGCCTAAAAAGACTAGATTGGAACGGGCCGTTCCAATACACGAATTTATGAGTAATATGCGATCCCAGAACGGGTCATTCTGGTTTGAGAACGGACCGTTCTGGATATAAAATTTGCGTAGGACGAATGAGTCAAGAACGGGCCGTTCCAGATTCGAAACGGGTCATTCTGGCCACATTTGATGCCTATAAATAAAATGTTCTAGCACTCTAAAAATGCATTTTTTTTTTCAATTTTGATCTCTTTTCTTCTATACTCTCTGAAGACCAAGGGGGACTTAGAGGAGGAGATTAATAAGGTCTTGTTTTGGTTTCAGCTCTTGCTTATCGAGGTAAGGGGGAGTGAGAAATCTCTCTTTGGGTGTGAGAATGTATGTTGGGTAGTGGGATTGACCCCCAATCCTATGTTTGTTATATGCTTCTTTATGAGGAGTTTTTCTCAATTATATATGTTTCTTCTATTTGCTCTGTTTATATGTATATATAAATGTGTAATTTGAGATTTCTATAGATTCCCGTGGGAAACCCTAAGGGAATGCTTTGGTAATTATAAGAGGCAAATTTTAAATATTTTCTGTTTTACCTTCTGAGTTTTCTGTTATGTTCCTTGATGTTTGCTGAGTATAAATATGTGTCTAATTTTGAAAATAAACAAGTTTTGATATGAATTAGAGTGCTCTGTGGGTTCCTGTGGGAACCCTATGAGAAACAAACATATTTTTAATATTTTCTGTTTTACCTTCTAATTGTTATGTTGTATTCCTTGTTGTATGAGATGTATGAATATGTATTTAATTTCGCAAATAGATGAGTTTTGATATGAATTAAAGTGCTCTGTGAAAATGGTGAACATGATGTGATAATGTGATAATGGGAATGTGATGATGTGAATATGCTGATGAGAATATGATGATGAAATGTGATAATGAAATGTGATGATGAGATGTGATGATGTGATGATGTGATGTGTTGATGACATGATGATAATGAGACATGATAATGTGATATAGGAATGAGACATGATAATCTGATATGGGAATGAGACATGAAAATGTGATATGAGAAAAACATGGAGTCTTGATTGACATGCATCATATGCATAAATATTTTTAAGGGTACGATATGAAATACACCGCCAGAGAAAGCCCCCTAGTGTAAAAGTTTTGTAAGTCTCAGTCTCGCCCATTGTGTGCATGTGATGTATCTTGCGCGGCTTAGTTATCTCGACGAGACTCTGGTAGTATGTCCTTCTAGTGAGAGTACGTAGAGGGTGTGACCCGGCATGTACTCCTTCACTACTTTTCGTGTATTGCTAGCGGCAATAATAGGGATGGCAAAAATACCTGCACACGCGGGTATCTGCGGGTAAAATCCGCTATGGATAATAAATGGATAGGTTAATTGGATACCCGCAGATAATGGGGACGGATAATTTTTTACCCGTTTATAAACGGGGCAGGGGTGGGTATGATGATATCCGTACCCGCGAATACCCATTTAATAATATTTCTTAAATATTTCAATTATCCTTGTACCATATAACCCTAAAACTACACTCTCTCATCTTATTTTCTTACAAAAGTGAGGTCGATGAAGTTATTAACATGTGTTAAACATGTTATAGAATTATGTTGGATGTAATTTGATTGATTTTCTAGCTTTGATTCGACCAATAAGATTTATGTATTTTAAGTTGTTTACTTTCGTTTAGAATTATGAGATTGAATTATTGTAGCTTTGTGATGAGATTTTAACTTACTTGTGAGATTGATGTATTTTAAGTTATTGATTATCTTGTATTTTTATTATTATTTCAACAAAATTAACGTTAAATACAAGTTCAAAATTAACATTGAATTTTTATTTTTAATATTTCAATGACATTAAATATAAACTTCAACTTATTTGTAATATAATTTTTTTAATTTCTTAAAAAATTTAGAAATATCCATGGATATCCGTGAATATTTAAGAAATTCATGGATACCCGCTTAATGGATACCCGAACGGATATGGGATGGATATGGGGCCAATTTTCATCTAGCGAGGCGGGGCAGATTTACTATTACCTGCCCCCATTGGGCCCCATTGCCATCCCTAGGCAATACGCCATGTGATATGTTACTGGCCCCACATGCATGATAAAATATAGTCTGTGTCCATACATGTCCATTTTAATGTTATATGAAAAATTGATATGTCTTGGATGATTGAAATGTGATATTATTTTTAATTTATCTATGTTATATATGTTTTGTTTGTGTTTGGCTATTCGGTGTATATTCCTACACTGTGAGCCAGAGTGAGATGTTTCTCACTCCCTTTTCTCGTGTTATTTTTTCTTGACTGTCTTACAGGTAATTATCAGTATGAGGCTGAGGATGTTGGTGATGAAGCTTAGGCTTCTATGTTGGGATTTACTCTGATAGGACATGTGACATCGGGGCGTAGATAGGATTAGATTAAGATGTTTTTATTAAATTATTTAGTAAGACCTTATATTATTTCTTTGTAATTTCTGCTGATTAAGCTACTGTTTAAGTTATGGATGTGGTACCCTCTATTTAAACATGTTTGGTATTTCAATTATGAAAAAAAATTATGTTATTCAATTTTTGTTATTTGTGTTATGGTATGCGGGGTAGAGGGTGTCACATTAAGTGGTATCAGAATAGGTCGATCCAATCGGTCATGAGTTATGTACTTATCATGATTCTGTTGTGTACTCTGACAGTGTTTTGTTTGTTGTATACTTTGATGATGCTTTGCTTTGATAATGATGAAGATGATGTTCTCCTTGTGCTGATATTGTAGAGTTTTATATTGTTAGATTATAGTGTATCTAGAGGAATGATAGATAGTGTTAGCTAATATCATTATGACTGCTCTTCTTCATTCTTATGAGTGCTTAATTGTTTGATACTTCTTGCTTACGTAAGAAGTAGTGGATGGGTGGTATCGCTTGTGTTGCAAGCATATGTGCGAGTAGTAGTAGACGAGATATTGTGCTAATCAACTAGAAACTATTGGAACCTTAGATTTGGGTGAGGCATTGATTTGTCGAGAGTTTATGGTTAATAGAGTTTCTGGAATCTATAATTGTAGCGATTGAATCCAAGGAGGCTATATATGAGAATTGGAGTTTTGGTATCCTTGATGAGTGATTGAAATGTTGGTAATTCTCTTGAGGGTTGGTGCTGTCATGTTAACCATTTATGGTTTAGGTAGCATGTGAGTTTTATTTTCTAAGTCTGTTGTGCTAAATATGTGAGTAGTTTTGGTTTAGGATTGTAGTGGGAAACTTGAATATGAAGTTGAGGTGTGAGTTTGGAAGGGTTGAGGTATTTTTGTGGCCTTAGATATATTGATACACTTTTGCTGTTTGGTGTAGAGGATATTTTCGCTGAAGTTTTGTTGTGCCCGTATGAGTACCGTATTGACAGATTTAGATTTTATGCTCTTCACAAAAGTTGTATCCTTGGACGTTATCTTTCCAATGCAACTAGAATCAGCTAAAACGGAGGTCTAGAACTCCATTTATAGCTACTTTGGTGATCAAAGGTCTAGCTGTAAGCGCTGAATATATCTGCTGCGGTTTTTGAAATTTTTAGCTAAGAATATGATCTTTTTAGAATCTTATGTCTTCATAGGAGTTGTAGCTTATTCTCTTAGCTTTATTTTGAGATATGTTTGAGATCATTTGGATGAGTATAACTCTCTAGGTATCATTTTCTTTGATCATTGTTGAAGGGATATGTATGGTGTCATGATATTTTTGAATCGTTAGGCAATGCAAGGATAAAAAAATTGATTTTGTCATGATGTTCTGAGATGTCATATGGATTGAGAGGTTTTTTAAGGTGGTATGATGCTATGTGGTAAATTTAGTTCATGTACATGTTATGTGGTGTAAACAGTGATTGATTCGTACATGCTTAGGGATGATGTATATCAAATGTTTGAAGTAGGTATTCTAAGATGATTTGTTATGTGTGTATGTTGATACGAGGATTAATTAGTGAATGTTTCTGTGTTTAATAAGGTTGACCTCAAGGTGTGATATCATCAGATTGGAGTTAAGAGTGAGGATTTATCCAAGACAGTTTTAGGCTAAGTTATCTGAGTATGATTTTTGGTTGTATGAAGTGAGTTTTCTAGGTCTTTTAAATTTTAGTGGAGGTATAACGTAGATCTATCTAAGGTAGAAGTTGTACTTAAGTGGGAGATACCAAAGTCAATTAGTGAGGTTAAGAGTTTTCTTAGATTAGCTTATTATTATAGGAGAGTTATTGAGGAAATTTCTAAGATAACATTACCTTAGACTAGATTGACGAGGAAGAGGAGTTTCCATTGTGTGGGATGGCAAGTATGAGAGTAGCTTCCAAACTCTTAAGGAAAGGTTGGCTAGTGCTAATATTACTGGATTTTAGTAAGCCTTTTATGGTATATAGTAGTGCTTCTAAGATAGGTTTGGGCGGAGTGTTGATGCAAGAAGGAATGGTAGTAGCTTATGCTTCTAGGAAATTGAGAAATCATGAGAGGAATTACCTTACCCATGACTTTAAGTTAGCGGTTGTAATATTTACACTAAAATTTGAAGACACTACCTATATGATTCTAAGCTTGAGGCATTTAGTGATCGTCAGAGCCTTAATTATCTTTTGACCAAAGGAGATAGTTGAAATTTCTTAAGGTCTAGGATTTTAATTAGTTGTTATCTAGGTAAATCCAATGTGGTGACTAATGCTTTGAGTAGGAAACCTTTACATTTTCCTTCCTTATGATTAGAGAGATGGATCTTTTAGTTCAAATTAGGGATTTAAGCGTGACTTATGAGGTTATCCTTAGTAGTGTGAGACTAAGTATGACTTGAGTAACTAGTGGGTTGTCAAAGGAAAATCGGAGGAGCACAATTAGTTGGTTCATTTTAGTGACAAGATATGAGGTTATAGGACAAGGTAATGGAGAGAAGTTTGCCTTGGGTATAGATGAAGTGGTAAGAATTTGAGACTGAGTACGTGTACCTAGTGAACTTATGCTTAGGTGGTTGATCTTTAGAGAGGGTCATAGAAGAAAAGCTAATATTGTGACAAATGCCTTGAGTAGGATGACCATTCACCTACCATCTTTGATGATTTAAGGGTTGGATTAGATTGAAGAACTTAGAAACTTAAGCGTGATGTGTGAGCCCACCCTTAGGAGCATTGAATTTAGTATGTTGAAAGTGACTAGTGAATTAATGGATAAGATTAGAGAAGCCCAAGAGTTAGATTTTTTCTTAGTGAACCAAGTGGAGAGGATTGGTAGAGGTATAGATAGCCATTTATGAGTGGAAGTTGATGGTGTTTTGGGGGTTTAATGATAGGATCTATGTGCCTAGTAATCTTGAATTTAGGAAGATGATCTTAGAGAGAGGACATAAGAGTACTCTCAACATTCATTTAGGAGCTACTAAAATGTATCAGAGTGGCACAGCGAAAGCGTGGTGACCTAAGGTGAAGAGAGAAGTAGAGGAATTTGTGTACTCATGTGTAGTATGCCAGAAGTCTAAGGTGGGAACACTAAAAGTTTTTAGGATTTTTATAGCCTTTAGACGTCCTAGTTTGAAAGTGAGATTTTATATCTATGGACTTAGTTGTAGTTTTCTTGGCATGCTTAAGAAAATTGATCTTATTTGGTTAGTGGATAGACTCACCAAGGTGGTTCCCCTTATCCTTGTTAATATTAGATATTCTTTAGAGAGGTTGATAGAGTTGTACATCAATGAGGTAGTGAGGTTACTTGGATTTACCTACTAATATAGTTTCTAATAGGCAACCGAGGAGAGTGCGACCTAGGAATTTGAGAGTCAGATGCGAGAGTACTGATGTCATTCTTTGCATGTAAATTTTGGGGACGAAATTTCAAAAAGAAAGGGAGAATTGTAACATCCCGAATATTCTATTGGTAAATAGTAATTATTATTTATTTTATATTTGTGGAGATTATGTTCTTACAGTTATTTTAAAGGGTTTTATAGAATGTTTTAAAGGTTTTTAATAATTATTATTATTTTGATAATGAATATTTATGAAAATTATTTTTAATATTTTGATTTTTAGTAGCCCAGAACGGGTCGTTCTCAAACTGGAACGGGCCATTCTAGACTACTAATGGCCTAAAAAGACTAGGTTGGAACGAGCCGTTCCAACACACGAATTTATGAGTAATATGCGATACCAGAACGGGCCGTTCTGGTTATGAAATTTGCGTAGGACGAATGAGTCTAGAACGGGCCGTTTCGGATTCAAAACGGGTCATTCTGGCCATATCTGATGCCTATAAATAGAACGTTCTAGCACTCCAAAAATGCATTTTTTCACTTTTGACCTCTTTTCTTCTATACTCTCTGATGACCAAGGGGAACTTAGAGGAGGAGATTAGCAAGGTCTTGTTTTGGTTTCAGCTCCTGCTTATCGAGATAAGGGGGAGTGAGAAATCTCGCTTTGGGTGTGGGAATGTATGTTGGGTAGTGGGATTGGCCCCCAATCCTATGTTTGTTATATGCTTATTTATGAGGGGGTTTTCCCAATTATATATGTTTCTTCTATTTTCTCTGTTTATATGTAAATATAAATGTGTAATTTGAGATCTCTATGGATTCCCATGGAAAACCCTAACGGAATGCATTGGTAATTGTAAGAGGCAAATTTTAAATATTTTCTGTTTTACCTTCTGAGTTTTCTGTTGTGTTCCTTAATATTTGCTGAATGTAAATATGTGTCTAATTTTGAAAATAAACAAGTTTTGATATGAATTATAGTGCTCTGTGAGTTCCTATGGGAACCCTATGAGAAATAGGCATATTTTTAATATTTTCTGTTTTACTTTCTGATTGTTTAGTTGTATTCCTTGTTGTATGAGATGTATGAATATGTATTTAATTTCGCAAATAGATGAGTTTTGATATAAATTAAAGTGCTCTATGAAAATGGTGAACATGATGTGATAATGTGAATGTGATGATGTGAATATGATGATGAGAATATGATGATGAAATGTGATGATGAAATGTGATGATGAGATGTGATGATGTGATGTGTTGATGACATGATGATAATGAGACATGATAATGTGATATGGGAATGAGACATGAAAATGTGATTTGAGAAAAGCATGGAGTCTTGATTGACATGCATCATATGCATAAGTGTTTTTAAGGGTATGATATGGAATACACTGCCAGAGAAGGTCCCCTAGTGTAAAAGCTTTAGGGATTAGTCCTTGGAGATAACTCGATTTGTAAGTCCCAATCTTTCCCATTGTGTGCATGGGATGTATCTTGCGCGGCTTAGCTATCTCGACGAGACTCTGGTAATATGTCCTTCTAGTGAGAGTGCACAGAGGGTGTGACCCGGCATGTACTCCTAAACTACTTTTCGTGTATTGCTAGCGGAAGTACGTCATGTGATATGTTACTGGCGCCACATGCATGATAAAATATAGTCCGTGTCCATACATGTGCATTTTAATGTTATATGAAAAATTGATATGTATTGGATGATTGAAATGTGATATTATTATTAATTTATCTATGTTATATATGTTTTGTTTGTGTTTGGCTATTTGGTGTATATTCCTACACTGTGAGCTAGAATGAGATGTTTCTCACTCCCTTTTCTCGTGTTGTTTTTCCTTGACTGTCTTATAGGTAATTATCAGTATGAGGCTGAGGATGTTGGTGATAAAGCTTAGGCTTCTATGTTGGGATGTGCTCTGATAGGACATGTGATATCGGGACGTAGATAGGATTAGATTAAGATGTTTTTTATTAAATTATTTAGTAAGACCTTGTGAGACCCTTCCCTCTTTCTCTTTTTCTCCCCTCATTTTCACTCTTTCACTTCCACTCACTCTCATTTTCCTTTTCTCTCCTTTCCTAGTAGCTGATTCCTTCTTCTTTGTAGTGGCTGTGGTAAGCTTGGTTGCTGAGTAGGTGGAAGAGCTTGTGGATGCACGGATTTCCTTCTTCCTCCTCCGTTCACCATCTTTTCCGATCTTCTTCTCCATTCTCCGTGATCCCGAAGCTCGGATTCTTCACCGAGGTAAGGGAAGCTAGTCCTTTGATTTGTTTGGCTGAAAACGAGTTCTAAGAACTCTTTTGTGGTATAACGTTTGCTACATTTGAGCTGAAAACTGCTGAAATTGATGAATTGGGGTTCTTCGGGTTTTCGAGGTCCTTGCGAAAATTTTGAGTAAATCTTGATTTGTGTTTGCATGTCGAAAATGAGACGTTTTTGTTGATACGTGGTGAGAATGGGAATGTTTGGCTGGGTTGCATGTTGATTTTCGCAGGTTTTGATGGAATTTTCGAAGTAGGTGAGGGTTCCTGTTTGAATTCGCGCTGGGCGCAGTTCTTCGCGCTGAGCGCGACTTGAAATGGGGACTCACTGGGTGAATCGCGCTGAGCTCGGAGAGAACCGCGCTGGGCGCAATAGACCTCTGTAGGTCTCTGGTTGAGACGCGCTGAGCGCGCACTTGAACGCGCTGAGCGCGCATTTGAAGTTCCGAAATTGACTTCATAGTCTTCATGAAAGTTGTAGCCTTGGATGTTAGCTTTCCAATGGCGCTGGAATCACCCAAAAAGGAGTTTTAGAACTCCAGTTATGACTGTTTTAGTGAAGAGAGGTCAAGCTGCCAGCATTACGTATAGCTGTTGCGGTTTTTAGAATTTTTAACAAGGTAGATGAAAGAATTAGGACTTGGTGTCTTCATGAGAGTTGTAGGAAATTGGATTATCTTTCATATGAGATAAGGATGAGCATGGTAGGAGTAGTATAACTCATGATGTGTTATTTTCTGTGAAGGTTGACATTTTCCATTTAGTGATTTGGTTAAGTTTAAAGTTGTTTTAGGTGCTTAGGTTGATTGGTGTTGTTTGGGTGGGTAATTTGACAAGATAGATGAGTTGTAAATAAGAGGATTGGTTGGAGTATGTGTTGAACATGTCGTACGTTGTGAAATTGTTGATCATGCTATTTTATGTTGTTGATGATGAAATGCCACGCTGTAATGGATATATATGTATATGTTGATATTGATGCGTTGCGCTGAGCGCGGCCCTTGTCGCACTGGGCGTGAGACTCCTTGGGAGTCTCTGCCTTGTGGGCGCTGGGCGCAATTTGAATTGTGCTGGGCGCGAGACCAAGGGGAGGTCTCTGCCTTCCCCGCGCTGGGCGCGGGTATGGGCACGCCGGGCGCGCGAGACTCCTGGGAGTCTCTGCCTGGCATGCGCTGGGCACGTGTGAGCCTTGGGCTCTCTGGCTGAGTCCCGCCAGGCGCAGGCATACCTACGCTGGGCGCGCTAGCCCCTGGTGCTCTCTGGTTGTACCGCGCTGGGCGCGACCATGAGTGCGCCGGGCGCAGAGATGAGAAATTTATATATGTTGGTTAATGTTGTTTTATGCTTAGTTGAGTTGTAGACGAATATAATGTGATGACTAATGGATGATGTTGGTTGATTGATGTTGAGTTGTACAGTTGTGTTGTGTTGCAAGTTGATATGTTGAGTTGCAAAAGTTGTGTTGTGTTGAATGCTGATATGAATTGCTGTAGGCCATAATGGCTGAGTTGTTGTAGGCCATAATGGTTGAGTTGTTGTAGGCCGAAAGGCTGAGTTGCTGTAGGCCATAATGGCTGAATTGTTGTAGGCCATAATGGCTGAGTTGTTGTAGGCCATAATGGCTGAGTTGTTGTAGGCCGAAAGGCTGAGTTGTTGTAGGAGATCTCCGAGTTGATATGCGTGACGACGCATTGTGTGCTGATTTCTGATTATGCTGTAAGATCGATGAGTTGTATGCTGAAGATGTGTGTTGTTATGGCTAAATGATGTGGTGCTGATTCTAACCGCTAAGGCGGTGCTGTTGTTGTCGCTTTGCGGTGCCGTTATAGCCACCCAAGTGGTGTTGTTGTTGCTGCTAAGCAGTGCTGATATTGCCGCATTGCGGTACTGATATTGTTGAGTGGTATAAGCTGTATAAGTATGCTGATAATTGTATCTGTTGTTTATTTATTTTGATATATATATATATATATATATATATATATATATTTGTATGTTGAATTTTAATTACACTAGCTTACCCTTTTGTTGTCTCCATGATATTGGACTGCGATGATCATACTATGTATGGGAGCAGAGCAGGGATAGGTGGGCGTCTAAGGATGAGTCTTCGGCGGACCAGTAGAGCTGATCGTTTTTGTGACTATTTTGTTATGCAGCTACTTGGGATAGTAGCATTGATTGTACTTTGTGTTGTACACTCTAACTCTAGTCGGATAGAGACTTTGTATATATTTATATTCTAGATCCTATATTTATATACTTGTCCTTTCTGTCTGGCGTTTCCGGTGTACAGTGGTGTGTGTGTAGTGACCAGCCAGGTCGTTACAGACCTTATATTATTTCTTTGTAATTTTCGTTGATTAAGCTACTGTTTAAGTTATAGATATGATACCCTCTATTTAAACATGTTTGGTATTTTAATTATGAAAAAAAATTATGTTATTCAATTTTTGTTATTTTTGTTATGGTATGTGGGGTAGAGGGTGTCACAGTTAGGAATGGTCAAGATAAGGGGACATGGATTCAAGCTAGTGTGCGAGCAGCTTTGGACAACATTGGGGTTCTAAGAGTTTCCAAAATAAGGGTTCCACTGCCAAGGCAAATCAAGCTATTGATAAGGGGGCTTTAGCCTATTGTGATGGCTCTATATCCACAGCATCTCATTAGGAGAAATTGGTATTTTTATTTCAACTTTAATCTCAATATTGTATGACTCTAATACTATAATTAAAATTCGAGCTGCATGGTTTTATGACTGATACAAAATTAAGGACACACTTACAATAGGTTATCTACAAATATATGTACAAGACTTACAATAGTTCTAGGATCTCTATAAGGCTAACTATCCCTTTCGTTTGAAATAAATATTATTAAAATCAAGTGTGGTTGCATGTCCCTTAAAAAGACACAAACACAAAGTTCTAATTATATGCAATTGTTATCTAAAGGTAATACAATAGACAAAAAAAAAATGTATTTGTTTGAGTAGGATGGACTTAGGATTACCATTGTAGGAGGTGCATATGTTAATCTATATTATACATTATGCAATATTTTTTACATTGTTGCATTAATGTCTTCATGTGGGAAAGTAAGCACTATAATTTAATTTAGCAATTTCCTTGATGCTTTATAATGGTTAAGTATGCTACCTTATTTATGATCTATAAAAATTTATGAAGATATATCTTTTATAATTTGTAATGATGTTGTAATTTTAGCAAGAATCTAATAAAAGTTAAACCATTTATAATTTATTTACTTTTATTGCATGTTCTTGTAAAGAGAAATATATTTGATGTTCTTGTAGATCCATTATACATGTTGTATAAAATTTTATGTTCACTCTAAAAGATGATTTGTAAAACTTATTTAAATATGTAGTCTAAGGAGTTTCAATGACCACCAATTGCATGGGAGGTAGTGGAAAGAACAAAAAAGCTGAAGACTAGAGCTTGGGTTAATGACAAGACCCGGGACCTTGCTGTAAGTTTTACCTTTCAACTTTTCTAAATATATTTTAAAGTTTATCTTTATGTATTAGTTCTAAAAATATGATGTTTTAATTTATTTTGTAGGAAAGATATCAAAAACATCAAGAGGAGGTCGTACAGTGTACTGGGGAAGGAACATCTACACAAGAGTCTCTTGCCTCTGTCAATGAAAATGAAATATATTTAGGTGTTGTAGGTCAGAATGACAAAGGACATGTGTATGGACAACTTGGTACTTTGAGCAAAAAGTTTAGTCGGTCAACACGTGCTCAATCTACTTTAAGTCAACCTCCGATGGTAACTAGAGGCAATCACTAGTGCAAAAAAGGTATTTTACGTCAGTTATTTTGGGGCTTTTACATCGTAAATAAGTTTGACGTCAATGCGGGAGACGTAAATTTACGTTGAATCCACCATGTCCGACGTAAAATGGCTTCCATCATGCGTTGCCAAATTATCCTCCCCGTCATCGACGACGTCTACCTCTCTCGCGTCACCGACTAAAAGCCCCAGGCAAGCTTTGAGCCCTAAACCCTAAACCCTCTACCTGCATGAAACAACCTCACGCGCTGCCCAACCACTCTCCATCACCATCCTCGACCTCATAAACCCCAGCATCATGTCCCCCACGACGCCAAAGCCCCCCAACAAACACACCACCCCCAAGGTGGCACTCATGTCCCCCACCCTCGAACCACACGACACCGTGAAGTCCCAAACCGCGACCTCCACGTCATTACTCCAACTCGCCAGAGGAGGTGATCCCGCTGAGGCGCGCCTCCAGTGATTGAGGTTAGCGGAAAAACACATAGAAGGGAGGGTTGAATATGTGTGTATTAATATGAAGGAATTTTATAAATGTTTTCGCAAGAGTAATGCTCTTCGTCTAATGCACTTTTGAATGTCAGACGGTTACACAAAATTTGGTTAACATAATGTCATCGCATTTGATGGATTCATCGTCTACTGAGAAAAATGTTTTATAATGATAATTATTGAAGTTCTAACATTTTCCTTTTCAAGATAGTTTCATTTGAAGACAAGTAGAGGATAAAGTTTTTCAGTCTAATATGTTTGTTAAACATAATTTGTGTCTTCATCTGAAAAAAAGGTTTTAATGAAGAATAGATAGTAGACGAAGAGTAATTGTGATTTGACAATTGAAAATAATCTACGTCTGAAATATAGATAGAGTAGTGCAATCACTTTTATATTGGTTCGCTCAACTGAGCTACGTTCAATCTCCTTCAACTTGAAGGGTTCCACTAGATATGAAATGAAGAACATTTGAGTATTATCGTCCACTCCTGGACCTGAGTATTCTCGACCACTCCTGGCCCTGAGTATTCTCGACCACTCCTGGCCCGCCAGCTTCACTCACTAGCGCTAGTATTCTTAAACCACTTTTGGTTCTCCAAGTATTCTCAACCACTCCTGGCCCACCAGTTTTACTCACCAGCACTAGTATTCTTAAATCACTTCTAGTTCTCCAAGTATTCTTGACCGCTCCTGGCCCGCCAGCTTCACTCACCAACGCTAGTATTCTTAAATCACTTCTGGTTCTCCAATCTCGACCACTCCTGGCCCGCCAGCTTCACTCACTAGCATTAGTATATTCTTTTCAACCACTTCTGGCTAGCAGTGAGTATTCTTTGACAAGTCCCTCCAGGCTTTACAAGTATTCTTTTCCTAGCCTCTTCAGGCTTTACAATGTTGGCTAGATAGTTTTGGCTTGAGTGCATACATAACTCTCAAAGAGAGGATTGGGAATTTCCTACACTCACTAAGGTTTGCTACCTTAGTTTTATAGAGACTTGTGTTTGAGTGTTTGGGTTACTCTCATGGAGAGGATACATAGGTTTACAACACTCACTAAAGTTTAGTCCATCACTGACATTTCCAACACCTTAGTGTACAGAGATAAAGATACAATATTACATTGTACATATGACTATGTATGCTCATCTCTAGTCTCTGTCTTGTGGGCTTGATATCACTCTTTTTCTTCCAATCAAAAAGCCAACCTTTTAAGGTTTGAGGTAGTGATATACATATATTCTTGTTGATTCTGCCCGTTGCTTGATTTTGAATATGTCCGTTGACGCGGAGCTTTCTGTTGCATATTTCCGTTGAAGCTGATATAGTCGTTCATGACTAGTTTGATCCTTTCAATTAATGCATTTGGCCTTGCATTAAATGTTGCTTCCTGTTCTTAGAAATTGCGTGTATTCTTTTCTGTCCTGTTACAACAGTGTTTGACTTTATCTGAGACCAAGAAATTATTTTTCTTTTTCTGGTCATGTAGCAATATAGCCATTGTCCTTTTCTGAAAAAGTGATGCATTTTTTCTGACACATACATGCTCTGCTTTTGCGTACTTCTCTTCTTCTTTGTTTCTTCATTTAGATCACGTGTTTTACGTTGAAAGCTTTTGTGTGGTCATAGATGATGTCTTAGCTTGTTTCTTGAGACGTGATTCTTTATTTGCTTGCGTGTCAGTCTTCATCTTCATTTGTTGTTCATTGTTTCCATCTGGAGTGTCTCTCAGTCTGTGTTTTCTTTCGTCTGATGCATAGTTGGCTTTCTTTTTGACCTTAGACATATGCCTCGTCTGATTTGCGCTTTGGGATGGTTGTACTAGACATATTTTTGTCTGAGTATTTTATGATCAACTGGCACATATACGTGTTCCAACTATTCTTTTCTTGATGCTCGATTTCCTACATCACTTGTTTCATTTGTCTTAACTTGTCTGGTTCGTGTCTAGCCTTGACTATTCCTGATAGGCTTTGTCTTATAATTTAGTGTCTCATTCTGGTGGTAGTCTTCTTCCGTCTGTAAGCAGACTTCGTTCTTATGCTTGATTACCTATCATCTGGTTTGTACAATCTTCATGGATTGTGACATTTAATGCTTCTGACTTAGCATTTAATGTTTGCTTACTAAGTCTGTGCCTCTCGAGATTTTTTGTACCATTTTTGTGCTTCTAGGACTAGCATTAAGATATCTCTGTACTTTCTTGGTTTTGTAGTGACAGAGGCATTGTCCTTTTCTGACTGGTAGGTGTACTTGCTTTAATACACTCTATTTTGATTTGTGGATAAGCGCTCGTCCATTTTTCTTATCTTTCTTCTTCTATTTTGATGTCTTCATGTGTTTTTGGAGAAGTGTGGATGCTAGATAATTCGTCTCGTTGTGTCTTCAAACGCAATACAGCTTTCTTGACCATCTTCTGCGTATTCGAGTCTTTGTCTAGGGTGCTCTTGCTAGGATTTGCCCGTCGTCCATGGTTTTGTATCATCTGAGTCTTCATTATTTCCCTTCTTATGTTGGGCTCGATTTTGTTTGATTATTTGATCTCCTTATCTGACGTCTTGTTAGTTTTTGCCCTGCATCTTGGTTGCTCGTGTCCTGTTCTTTATTTCTTGTGTAGGTGTCTTCATCTGATGTATTCCCTTCGTTTTCTCAGCCTTTATCCAATGCTTGCCTCACATCTCCTTGATTTTGGTATGGATGTATATTCTCTATTCAGTAGTTTACCTGTACTTGTATCTGAAACACTAACACACTTGTTAGTAATAACAATATATATTATATTTGTCTCATTCAAAATCTTGCTCGGAATTACTTTCGTCTTCGTCTGACTTAACACAGTGTCGCCACGTGGTCGTGCCAAATGCATTTGATGGTTACAGAGTACTCAGCGGAGATACTTGATAGTGCACTCAGCGATGACGCGGTAGGCGTGGCAGAGGGAGGCAACGGAGGCATCATTGGAGAGGAGCTCGATGAGTTCGAGGATGTGGAGGGCGGTGTCGGGGCGGGAGGCGTGGAGGAGGAGGGTGTGCTTGAGGCAGAGATCAGGGCCAAAGAGAGGGTGTGACACCCTCTACCTCGCATACCATATCACATAAATAATAAAATTTGAATAACATAATCTTTCATTATTAAAATACCAAATATGTTCAAATAGAGAGCACCACATCCATAACTTAAACAAATAACATAATCAACGGAAATTACTAAAGAAATAAGGCTAAGGTTTTCAAAATAATTTAATAAAAATAACATTCTAATCTAATCTTATCTACGCCTTGATGTCACATGTCCTATCAAAGAAAAGCCCAACACTGAAGCCCAAGCTTCATCACCAATAATCCTCAGCCTCATGCTGATGATCACCTATATAATAACCAAAGGAAAACAACACAAAAGAAAAGGGAGTGAGAAACATCTCACTCTGGCTCACGGTGTAGGAATACACATCGGATAGCCAAACACAAACAAACATGTATATTTGTACATAGCATAGATAGATTAACAATATCACATTCTACTCATCAAAGGCATACAAATCACTTTAACATATAACATTAAAATGCACATGTAATGGATACGGACTACATATTATCATGCATGTGGGGCCAGTAACACATATCACATGACGTATTGTCGCTAGCAATACAGGAGAGTAGTCTAGGAGTACATGCCGGGTCACACCCTCTGTGCACTCTCACTAGAAGGACATACTACCAGGGTCTAGTCGGGATAGCTAAGCCGCGTAAGATACATCCCATGCACACAATGAATGAGACTGGGACTTCCAAACCGACCTATCCCAAGGACTGATCCCCAAGCTTTCATACAAGGGGGCCTTCCCTAGCGGTGTATTCCATATCATACCCTTAAAAACATTATCATATCACATTATCATGTCTCATTATCATATAACATCATCATACCTCATTATCATATAACATCGTCATGTCTCATTATCATATCACATCATCATGTCTCATTATCATATAACATCATATCTCATGTCTCATATTCACTTTTCACATTATCTCATCATATTCACATAGTCTCCACAAAGCACTTTAATTCATATCAAAACTTCTATTTGCAAAATTAAACATATATTCGTACATCTCATCCAACAAGGAATACAACAGAAAAATCAGAAAGCAAAAAAGAAAACACTCATATTTTTCTTGTTTCTCATAGGGTTCTCTCAAGAACCAACAAAGCACTCTAATTCATACAATAAACATTTAAAACATTACAATTTACTCTTACATACATACTAATTACATCAATTAGAACATTCAAGAAGAAACAGAGATGAAACAAATACAATTGGGAAAAACTCCTCATACATGAGCATACAACAAACATAGGATTGGGAGCCAATCCCACTACCTAACATATATTCTCACACCTAGAGCGAGGTTTCTCACTCTCCCCTTACCTGGATAAGCAGAAGACGAAGCTAGAGCAAAATCTGCTTGATCTCTTTCTCTTGGTTCCCCTTGGTCTTCAGAGAGTGTGTCTAGAAGCAGTGCTAGAATCTGCTATTTATAGATGTCAGGAGTGGCCAGAACAGCCCGTTTCGGATCCGGAACGGCCTGTTCTAAAACCTTTCATTGTGTGTAAAATTCACATCTGGAACGGCCTGTTCTAAAACCAGAACGGCCCGTTCTGGGGTTGCGTTTTAACACATAATGGCCATGTTTGGAACGGCCCGTTCTTAAACCAGAACGGCTCGTTCCCAACTAGGGCTATAGGTCATTTTAGTAGTTTGGAATGAACCATTCCAGTTTGGGAATGGCCCGTTCTAGGCTACCAAAAATAAGTCATTTTAGTAGTTTGGAACGGCCCGTTCCAATTTGGGAACGACCCGTTCTAGGCTACTAAATCACCCTTATTAGGCTTTGCGCCTTCATATAATCTGTGAAAATGGGGTGTTATAGAGGGAGTGAGGTTAGGGCTTTTTGGACGGAGTCAAAATAGGCACCAATTGATAACATATACTTACATTAAGATCTGACGTAGATTTCAAATTTTACGTCAAACCTTGTGGTGTCCGACGTAAAAAACTTGATTATAATTTCAAAAAAAGCCACCGTATTTTTTTACGTCAAATTTTTCTTTGTCTGACGAGAATACAGTGACGTAAATTCTCATATTTTGTACTAGTGAATAGAGGAAATGCGTCAAACAATTGAAAAATTAAATGCTGAGCTTCTAGCAAAGGAAGATAAAGAGAGGATGCTTGAGCAAAAGATGGAACAATTAATGAAAAATCATGAGTTGCAGATTGAGCACATGAGACAACAAAGTGATGTATGCATCAGCAAGATGAGCAAATGCAATTAATCTTACAACACTTTTAGATTAACTATCTTATGCCAAGGCCTAGTATACTAATTAACTAGAACTCTAGATGACCCTAGACACCATGTTGAAGACGAGCAAGATGATCATGTTGATGATACACCGAAAGATTGTTGATTGCATGTGTATTTGTCTTTTATGATATCATATACTTGTTTTAGTTTACTTATATGTTATATACTTCATTTTAGATGGTTTTAGTTAGTTGTGGTTTTGAAGACTTGTTTTGGTTTTTACTATTAGTAATATGTCATATACTTTTATTTTGGAAGTTTTATATTAGTTGTGGTTTAGAAGACTTTATTTGATTTTTACTATTAGTTATTAGTTATATGTCATTTTTATTTTGGATTCTTTTTTATTAGTTATGATTTTGAAGATTATATCATACATTATATATGTTAATTACTTTTATTGTGATATTAGTACTATATATGCATTATCAATTTTAGTGTTATTATTTATGACAGTTAAACAGGTTCAAAATGGAAATTAAAATAAAAACAAATAAATAGTGCTTCAGGTATAAATTTAGCGACGGATTTTTTGTCTCTAAAAAATAAAACAAACTTAGCAACCGAATTTGGGACAGAATAAAACTTATAATGACTAAATTTGCGACGAAATATAACTCATAGTGACTGAAAAATGTGTCACTAATAATTTAGTGACACGAATAGTGATCGAATTTTCGAGCCTATAAAATTTTAAAAAATAAAAATATTTAGTTATTGATTTAGAGACTAAACTAAACATTGTTTTTATTTTATTTAAAAAATAAAAACATACTTAGCGATCGATTTAGCAACGTCTCATTCGGTCACCATGTAACGACCGGCCTAGCCGTCACACAACAAAACATCACTACATGGAAAATAGAGTATGCATATAAAAGAGTAACTATATATACATATGTCTAGCCTGGGGCTCAACAATTCAGTATCTAAAATTAACAAAATAGCTACACCAAGTAGCCCACAGCAAAAGTCAGCTCCTATTACCACCTGTAGCCCGAGTACTACTCTTCATCCTATCGCTGCTCTGCTCCCATACACAATATGATCATTGTAGTCCAACCCACATGGAACAGGCAAGGGTAAGCTAGTGAAAAGAATCAACATATAGTTAAATTATAAGCATCTTTCAACTTAACAGCACATCATCATTCTCAACAGATTTAACATACAACACCTAACAGCATAGAGCTACATCATAGCTACACAACAGACTACATATATACAGCTCTTATCAATCATCAAATCAACACAACAACAGCTTATGCGTCGTCACGCATTTCAACTCGAAGATCTCCTACAACATGGGTGAGCATTTTAAGTGGCTAGGTCCTACCGAACCGACAGCAAAGAACCTTTTTGGGCTTGCTAGGTAAACAACAAATTTGGATGCCAATCCACAGCACGATAACGATTTCTCAAACTTTGCCACTTAAACAAGGAAGTATAGTACTATGTCAGGATAGAAAAGCTGGGTTTTAGGCCTACCACGACATTAGCTAGCTTAACTAAGCCACCTATGGAATTAGCCTACCGACTATCCTCCAAATACTACAACCTTCCGATACTCAGTTAGGAACTAAGTTCTGGACTTCGTACTTTACTCGATTGGCCGCTTGTAATCGGTATAGCTCGACCTGGCCCCTATACCGTGGTCGCTTTGTACACGTGTGCCTCGACCTTGCCCACACACGGGACCAACTAAGTACTAGAGGAGAACAACACAATGTCCACTCCAAGGGACAGCTTCCAAAGGAGGGTTTTCAACAAATTGGGCTCTCTAAGCACCATAGCTTCCTCAATCCACACAATAGCATGAGCAACTTCAAAAACATCTCCTCTAGTCCTAGTGATCAATAGCTCATCATTCAACAACACAGCTCAGCTCAACATCATTAACAACTTAAACAACATACAACACAACTCAACTTAGCATCATTAACAGCTTAAACAAAATTCAACATTTTCAGAGTTATAGAGTAAAACCCTTCCACGCTCGGTGCAATAGAATTTGCACCTGGCCTAGACCCAACCTGAGAGCTCCAAAGCTCTTACACGCCCGGCGTATAATTATTACGCCGGTGCAATAGAAGGTAGAGACTTCTAGAAGTCTCCCAAGCCCGGCGTACCAAACTCGCGCTCGGCACAAATAAGGCAGAGACCTCACCAAGGTCTCACACCCAACACGCTCATTCTACGCCCGGCGCCACCCCAGGAAGAGACCCCCATGGAGTCTCGACGCCCGGAGAGATCAAATCAAGCCCGGTGCCATACCAGTAACCCAAAATGTTGAGCCACTATCTAATATCACGCCCAGCGCGGTTCTCCCCACACCCGGCGTGATTCACCTAGGGAATTCCATTCCCAACCTCGCCCGGCGCAACCAACCTAGCGCCCGACGTGCTTGGTCAATGGAGTTCTCTGATGAACACACGCCCGGCACCAAGAACTACGCCCGACGCAATATCAAACAGCAACCCTCACAACTTCAAAAATTTCAAACAAAACTTGCAAATCAGTCAGCTCAAATACATGCAATCCATAAAATGAACTACATTTACATCATACAACTCAAAAACCATCTCTTTTTCAACATGCAACCATCAAACGCATAAAATCCCCATTTTCCCAAAACCCCAAAAATGAACAACTCTTCAAATCCGACCATTTATCTCCTGAATTCAAGCATTACTTGAGTTCCTAAACCCATTTACAAGCAATCTGCACGAAACCTAACTTCCCTTACCTCGGAGAAGAAGAATTCGAGCTCCCGGGGAAGAGGAAGAGAAGAAGGGAAATGGAAATAGGACAACGATGTCGGTGCTCTCAGCTAGCTCCTCTACTCAGCACCTATAATTCACCAAGAAGTTTGAAAATTTCAAACTAAGGAAAAAGAGAGAGTGGGAAGAAATGAGAAGAAATGAGAGTTGTGGAGGGGAAGGGGGAGACAAGGAGCGGGTCTTGCACACCAATTTGGTCCCCATTTCCAAGAGGGACCAAAATGATAGTGACCATTTTGCGACCGAAAATTTCAGTCGCTAAATAACGAACTATGATATTTCCATCTCTATATGGCTTTGTGACTAGGATTTTTGTAACTACTTAAATGCAGTCGCTAAGGTAAATAGCAACTAATTTGAGCAATTTAGCAACCGATTTTTGTAGTCACTAAATGCCTTTTTTTTGTAGTGCTCTCATTGAAGAAAAGTTCTTATAATCATACTCGTGCAAAATAGATGTTCGTATTTAATATATAAAAGTTGATATAGTTGACATCACATGTCATTAAAAATACCACAATTTTAATACACGTGTGAAAGAGAAACTCTCTCCCGCATTATGCTCTTGAAATCATATTCATGTGAATTTCTTTTCTTTCCTTTATTTCTAGTGCATAACTATTTTATAACTAAATTGCATGTATGTTCACTAAGAATTATTTTATTTATTTATTTTAATCTTAATGACTTTATTTTCTTGAATCTGAATTATTTTTTAGTGAACATGATTTTCAAATCTCATATTTATTTGGTTGATCTTATTGTAACTAACATATTTGTTTTAAATTTTTAGATAAGATATATTAGATAATATAAATAAATAAATAAAATAGTACAAAAATTAAAGATAAAAAAAGTTAAATATTTCATTAATTTTTTGAATTTTTATCCTTTAAACTTTAAATATAAGCTACCCATAATCATTAATTGGTTAAATTATTTTATAATTCATCACATATAGAATTATAAATGAATTGAGACATGTCCATTTTTAAAAAGTGATATACTCTTAATTATAATCAACCATCACATGGAAATATAAAATAGGAATTGTATACATGAGATCACGAAATATAAAATAAGAATTGTACATGCGATCACGAAGTAATTTCTAATTTAGGACATGAAGCTTATTAATTTAACAAATTATTCGCAAATTCTATAATATTTTCATACGAAGTTCCACATTTGTTAACCGCTTTTGTAGCTAAATTCCTCCATTGAGTAGCATTGATCTTCATTTCTTTGCCTTCATCCATTATTTCCTTTATACAGTATTTTAGAGCTTCTCGTCGCACAATCTTTTTTTCATCAACTGGAGCTCTAATTCCTGTTTTCCAAACATCAGTAATAAGCTTTGCGTTTGTGCTCTGATCTGACCACCATGGTATTGCAATTGTTGGGACTCCCAAACACAAAGTTTCTAATGTAGAATTCCAACCACAATGTGTCACAAAGCATCCTACAGCTCCATGAGCAAGAACTTTTAGTTGGGAACACCATGTCACTACCAAACCTTTTTCTGTCTTTTTCTCAAAGTCTTTTGGTAGTTTATTTTCTTCAGAAGCTCTGACCACCCACAAGAAATAATTTGAACACTCTCTCAAACAAGAAGCAAATTCTTCCATTTGCTCCTCACCAAAGGTAGCCATACTCCCAAAAGATACATAAATAACAGACCCTTTTGGCTTATAATGTAGCCATTCCATGCATTCTTCGCTTTCGAATTTTGTAACTTCATAATCTTGGTCATCTTCACTTCGATTATCTAAGTAGAAAGTTGGTATATTTGGTCCTATGGTCTTAATTTTTGGCCAAATCTTTGTGGTCCAATCTGCTATCTAATATATAAAATAATTGTCAGTCACTAAGCATTACATATATGCATGCTAAATTAGGGTATATAAAGTGAGAACTCTCGGTTATCGTAAAAAAAATATAATGATTAGTATTGGTCATACAATTATACACATAGATTATTAAGATTAAAAGATAATAAATATTTTAGTCATTGTAGTGTAGATGATAATTTTTATTTTATACAACTAAACTTTGCAATAAATAATTATTTTTAATAAATGAATTATATTAAACTTAAAATTATAATAAAAATAATTTTAATGCTATAAACTATATTTTATATTTATAGTAAATCATTTATATTATGATATTAAAATTGAATAAAATAAGAAGAAAAAATTCTAAAAGTGATCTCAGTGAAAAAATAATATAAAAAAAACGTTTCCATTGAACAATGATCCAAAAAATTCTCTCGTTCAATATAATTATATAAATTTATATATTAATTAATAAGATTAATAATCACATAACCACTTAAAGAAATCATATACCTTTTTTTTTATCTTGGTCATCCAAACATATGATTCAACAATTTATAATTATAATTTTTGTTTCTAGCTGACAACAAAAAGGTGTAAAAAAGAAAAGCAAAAAGAAGAGTTCTCATTTAATATATCCTCCAAGTACATCTTGATACAAAAAACTTGAAACCGAAAATTAAATGCATTTAAGTTGAACAAAATTTGTATAATGTATATATATTCTTCTCACCTCTTTTTCCAGCTCATAGAAGGTGTTGCACAGGATCCAATCAGCTTTGTCAATATTTGAGAACTGAGCCACACAGAAATTAAGCAAAGTGGGATCTTCTCCGAAGAAGAAAGAAGGCATGTCTTGAGGAAGAAGTTTGGGCAAGAAAGGAAGAGAAAACTCATGATATGTGAGGGGAAAATGCAACTTTCCCAAATGAACATGGTAATATATACTATTAACAGCCATATTCTGAGTAAGATAAGAAGCTCCAACTATCCCAAATCCCTTAGCAACATCAAGTGCCCAAGGGATGAATGCATCATAAATAACACAATCAACATGCTCTTTTGAGTCACCAAGTTTCTGAAGAAGTTCAGCAAAAGTTTCTGGCCCAACTTGCCAAAAGCGATCAAAATAGACCTTGTAGCTTCCAGCTTCCTCGATGCCACCGTTGTCAAAGCCATCAGAGATGGTTTCAACTGCAATAGAAGGCACTCTTTGCAAGCTGTTGTAGTAGGAACGTGTGGTGACAAATGTTATTCTCACCCCTTGGTGTTCCAATAGCTTGGAGAATTGAAGCATGGGGTTGATGTGGCCTTGTCCTGGATATGGTAGCACCAAACAGTGTGCTCTCCTACTCATGCTTTTCTTCTCCATTCTCTTTTCTTCTGATGAGTGTGGTGTTGGAGTAGAATGGAGAAGGGTTTATTTATTATATGTTAGAGCCAATAAAATTAAAGGACAATTAATTGTGGACTAGTGTTGCACGGCATACTACATACTACTAGAATTTATTTTATTACATACAATTTTTTATGCAAATTTTATATAAAAATTTACAGCAAACATTATTTTTACGGATTTTTCTGTAAAATTTTATTTCTAGGTAATATCTTTCACTACACCAAATAAAAGAAATAACGTCGCATAATTTGCGGCAGTTTTAAAGAACCGCCTGCGTTTTTTAAATTTTGTCTAAAAACATTAAACTTACGGTAGTTTAACATAACAGACGCAATTTTCAATTTTTTTCGGCGGTTATTATAGAACCGCCGCAGGTAAGTTAAAAATTTCACCATAAGTGAAATGTTCCCTCCCCTCAAATCAGAAACGTAACCCTAAACAACATAATCCCCCTCTCTCTCGCTCCATTCTTCTTCTTATCTCTCGCTCACGGTCACGCCTCTACTGCTCAAGCGTCATGCCTCTAGCCTGCCACTGCGCTCGTCGCGATGTCGCCGCTGCGCGTTCGTCACCGCTGCGCGTCGTCACCGCTGTGCCCCGTCGCCCCTGTGCCTCGTCGCCGCTGCGCCTCGTCGTTGTTCTGTCACTCGTATTCTTTGGAAAGTTTGGATAATTAGAATTTTTATGACATTTTTTATCAACTATTATTTTTTCTACGTCATTTCTAAATCCAAGAGAATGATGTTTTGATTAGATTTTTTTAATATATTTAAAAATTTATTATATATACTGCCCTGATTCTTAACTATTTTCTCTTAATGTAGCACACATCAATCAGTCCAGACCGTAAGCTTATGACTATTGTTGGAGATAACATAGATGGACTGCTAGTGGATCCACAAAATAGGAAGGTACATGGTTACTCTGGTCATGCATTTATTGGAAATTTTTGTTCGAGTACATTGTTTTCCTTTTTTATTTCTTGTTGAATATTCTTTTACTCTCTTTTGATGGCCTTTTAGTTGATCCGTTTGCTAATTAATCAAATCTTTTAATTTTGTTTCTCCTAAATTTATGTCTATAATTATTTTTTTTAGTTGTTGCTGTTTGAATCAATTTCAATTTCAAATTCAAATTCAATCTAAATTTGAAGAATTGTTATTTTTACTCTATGTTTTCTCAGTAATTGGTTTTCTAATATGGTTTTGTTTGAATTTAATTATGGGTAGATTTAACCATCTGCTACGAAAATTTTGACTTGTACTTTTATAGGTAAAGTTCTAGTCTTCACTTTAATCCAAGCCGAATTAATTATAGAGTGGCTATCGAAGTGCTCTAGAGCTGGTTCTTCTTTTGGACTGAAATAAAGAGGTGAGTTGATCATTTCCAGTTGATCATGTTCTCTTTTTTCTAATGCTTCACACTGTTTTTGCCATTTCCAGTTGATCATGTTCTCTTCCAGATTCGATAAAGCTTCTGGCGTGAGAGAGAGGGTGCAAGACACCCTCTCTAGTCACCGCAACGAGTTGATCTCTCTTCTCTCCAGGTGAAAGTTAGAGTTGTGATTTTGGCAACCGGGTATTCTTAGATTCTCCGTGAATGATAAGTATGTGTGTGATAATAACTACTATTTTTGTTGCAAAGGTATGTTGCTGGGGGCAAAGGAATACTACAATCACATGACCTGAGGCACGAGCTAGAAAAGATTCTTGAAGAGGATGAAGGGATTTGGAAACTCAAAGATAGCCCCTTTGTCAAAGAGCTAGAATCTGCAAAGGTTAGCTAAGTATATTTTCGTAAGTTATAGCTTTGATAAATGACATACAATAGTTGAATTTTCTCGAGTTTTCCTTGTCATTGCAGTTTTTAAAAAGCTTTTGTTCCTGTTATTGCCACAGGAAGCCATAATTATACCTCCTTTTGTGTCAATGGCTTTGCATCCAAGACCTGGTGTTTGGGAGTATGCTCGTGTTAATGCATTTGAACTCAATGTGGATAATCTGAGTGTTGCAGAATATCTACGATTCAAAGAAGAACTTGTAGATGGAGAGTAAGGGTTATCTTTGTTATGTGCATTATTTTCTGCACTACTTTTTGAATTTATTCTTTACCATCCCCCAAAGTGTTGAATGAAATAAATGAATTGCGTGGCATTCTATGGTTTCAGTTTGGCTTCACGGAGAAATGAAATTATTACATGATGATTTTTGAAAATTTGATCCAGGTGCAATGGCAAAAACGTGCTTGAAGTAGATTTTGAGCCATTTAATGCAACATTCCCTAGACCAACTCGATCATCCTCTATTGGTAATGGGGTTCAATTTCTCAACCGTCATCTATCATCATTCATGTTTCGTAACAAAGAAAGTTTGGAACCTCTCCTTGCTTTTCTTCGCGCACACAAATATGATGGCCATGTAAGTTTGTCTAAAAGCATCATTCAATCATTTAGAAACAGTGATATTTATTTGTAGAAATTTTGACCGATGCCCAGAAATCTTAAAATATCAATATAAAGATATATTCGTTCGATGGTGAAGATTTGTTCTTTTATGGTTTTTGTGACACCCTTCTACCCCATAATAGATAAGTAACAACAATAAGAATAATTCAATAAATATAACATCAAGAAGGGTCCACATATTTTAATAAAAACTCATAGGTTCACAAGTCTTGAAATAAATAGAAATAATAATAATAATAATAATAAAGTTTTACTCTTAAAAGAAAATTATCAAGGTCTCTAAAGAAAAATGAAAGGGATCCAGAATTTACAAATATAAGGTGAATATAAAACTCCTAAAAATAAGTCTCCTCAAACGAAAAATAACAATTCATAACTAAAGCATCCTAAATTCATGCCCCAATGTCACATCCTATCAGAGCAGAACCCTTTCCCTTTAGAACTCAACACTATGAGTGCCTTCATCTTCACCTAAAAGAAAACCACATAAAAACAGGACGGTGAGAGATAGATAACATCATATATGAACATAGAGCTACCCAATTCCCACCCCACACCGTGCACCAAAATATCATCATTAACTATAAACAACAAATACATCTCATATAATTACCAAACATCATTTTTTTTCAATCATACAAGCTTTCATACACATGCTCACTATATGCTCATACACATCTCCTCTCCTAAGAGTCTCAACTTGGCACTCCGCACAATGGGCATACCTCGTCAATTCCCTTAGTTGTTGCCAATGCGGGCATACCGTTCTCACACCCTCCCAGGGCCGGTATGTTGCACGGTTAAACACCCAGCGGCCCGTGCAAAGGCAATCCACCCACCGTTAAACCCTCTGTGGTCAGTGAGCTGCGCAGTTAAACACCCAACGGCCCACGCATGGAATGCCTCCCGTCATGGTCCCCCCTGTCTCAACCCCTCTCTGGGCCCAGGGTCCAATGCAATATAGCCACGTCTGGCTTCTCAAGCACCACATGCAACTCATAAGTCTCATGCAACTCATGCATCCCACGTAACTCATAATTAATGCATCTCCATTATATAACATCATCACATGTCAATAACAATCCATGCAATATCATCCTCACATGCTAGGTACCTATCATTAAGTTATCAACATCATAGACCACAAATTTCACATAATTCTTCACACACATCACAATATCTATGACATTCAGTTAATAATTTAACCATAACTCGAGATATACATATCCTTTCTAAGTGATCCCAACTCCATTAGAATCCTAACATCAATATCTACAACTTTCATGAAGAACACAAATCCTAATAAAGTCGTTTAGGTTACCATTCAGGGCTCACAAAAATTGATGTTGTGGTTCACACACAGATTGGAAGGCTCAAATTGCAACTCACATAACTTGATCAAATATTAATATGTTTACACGATTCTTGTGTCTAAATGGTAGCCCCAGATGTCTAGTTTCTAACAAAACAAACGGCACTCGATTTGGATAACTACACAGAAAGATATCGTAAAATTACAAACGTATGTCGGGGTCTCGACGCCCGACGCCCAAAACTGGCGCTGAGCGCCCAAATCTCTGCCCAGACTCCCCTCTGTGAAATTAAACCTGCGTTTTACGAGTTCCAACAAGGTTTTTACCAATTTTCACTACTTCTACACCCCGTTGGTTCAATTTAACTCCATTTATATTCTTCATACGTTCCAAATCAATCCATACACATCTCAAGCCTCAAAAATTGGTTTCCATTGGTTTTACAAAAAAAAAAATCTAAACTCTTCTTAACACATAAAATTCAAGTCATCAAATTTAAGGATAAAGAATTAACAAGAAATCCCCAATGGAATTCAAAGACAATTCAAGAAATAAGTTCTTCCAAATGAATTAAGAATTTAGAACATCGATTGCACAGGTAATCGTTCAGAATTTTAAATAGAGTTCCTAGAGGGACTTAGGGATTGCCCTCACTACCCGAACACCCCTATATTCACATATGAAGAAACCCATCTCCCCCGTACCTGGATGAGCAGAAGATGAATGGTCTTGGTGTGATCTAAGATCGTTCCTGAGTACTCTTCCTTAGAGCTCTTTGTTTCTCCTTTTTTTTTCCCTAACCCTTCAGAACGCAAATGAGGCAGATAGGGTTAACACCACCTGACTCCTTTCTTAAAATTAATCCATTGGACTGGGTCAACCCAACCCATTTTCCTTCTCTTCTAACCCACTTCTAATTTTCCTCAAAATAATTAAATAAAATAAATACATGTATATTATAAAATATTTTTTCTCTATAATAATAATATATTTCTGACCCTAAATATAATAATATAATTTCAATAACAAAATATCATATAAAATCAACCTTCTCTTAAAACATATAAATATTTATTTAAAAATGCTAATAAAAATACTTATTTAATACATACAAAATAATTGTCCAAAATAATAATTATTTAAAACGTACAAAATAATATTCCTCTATAATTATTAAAATAATTATGACCAAATACCATCTAATAATAATAATAATAATAACCTTTTTGAAAATTGGGATGTTACAGTTTTGACCATGTAAGTTCCTAGTTTACCCAGTTTTGTGCCTGAGCTTTGATACTTATGTGGCACATGTTCAGCCTATTTTTGACCATGTAAGTTCCTAGTTTACCTAGTTTAGTGTTTGTGATGCAAATACTTTTTTCTTTTTTTCTTATTCTGAACTGTTTTGAACAGGTATAATAAAAGTCTATTAGGAGATCATATGGGAAAGTTCCCAGCTCCTTTTTTGATGAATACCATCCACTTTACAATTAGTTTTCCTTATGCAAATTGTTAAAGGAAATCAGGTATCAAATAAAGTCTTTAAAAAATTGTAGATTTTATTGTCCAAGTAAAAGTTCAAATCTAATTTGTTATTATTATAATTTCAGGCAGCTGAATTGAAATCTCCAGTAGATTTGAGACGTTCTTCTCAATCTAGCCATGTTCTTGAAGATAATGGAGGATCACCATGAGGAACTATTTAGAAATTTGCTTCAATTTTAGTTTGTTAGGAGCTTTTAGAACCATCTTTATATTTTTGTTGTTTTTATGTACCTAAGTTTCTTAAACTTAAGGACCATTTCTATGTTTGAAAGATACAAAATTTGGATTTAATATGTTTATTTAATGAATGACATTTTTATTTGCATCATTTATTTTAGTTTATCTTGATCACGTGTTTGAGATGATAATTTAAACAAATAGGTTGAAAATGTAATTATAAAAAAACATTTAGTTACAAATTGGACGCGAAATAAATTGTGGCAGTTAAAAACTGCTACAAATTGTTAATTAAAATGCATGTTTATATTTGCGGCGGTTTCCAAAACCGCCATTACTTTTTAACTAGTTTCAGTTTTCAAAATAGCGACAATTTTATAACTGCCGCAATTTTATCAATTATGTTGCAGCTGTTTTGAAAACCGCCGCAAAATGTAGTCGCGACGCACAACATTACGGTGGTTTACAAACTGTCGTTATATAAGTTTGCGGCGGTTAAAACCGTCGTCGCTTTTACTAAAAAACCGCCGCAAACATACAAGTTTTTTGTAGTGTTTGTGCATAATATGTTTTTGCGAATTTTAAAATTCGCAAGAAATTTTCCTGCAGAATTTCTTGCAAAAAATTCGCAGGAAACTTTCCTGCGAAAAAAATTTGCAAGAAAGTTTCTTACAAATTATTTAGCAAGAAATTCTGCAGGAAAATTTCTCAAGAAAACAATTAATGAAATTAGTACCAATTCTATTAATTATTTTTCAACTTTCAAATGTTCACAATGAATCCACCCAAAGTATTAAGAAATTTTCTTTCACACCTCCACCATGTGCTACATAACCTTTAAACTCTTAGATTGTACATTATAAGTCTAACACTCAACCATACAAATCAATTTGTAAGGTAAGTATTTTCCCAACTTATACACTTTTTAATTATTTTATTTCCAATCGATGTGAGACTTAAAATTTTCTTTAAATATTAATTAGATCATATCTTTAAAAAAATAATTAATTCATTATATTGAACAACAAAATTATATTATTATAAATTATTTTAACTCTTAAAATATTCAATATTCTAAAAAAATATTTTTTTATTAAATAATTTATTTTAAAATTTATTATTAAATTAAAACTCGTTATCATTAATTTATACATTTAATTAAAAGAAATATTTAATTTATTAATATTTTAAATTAAAATTAATTTTTATGTAATATTTATAAATGATTTAGTAAAATAATATTCTATTAAGTAAACACTTTTAATTTTAAAATTTTATAAATTATCAATAAATTAAAACTATCATTAAATTATCATATTTACAAAATTTTACATATTGAATTTAATTAAAATTAAAATGAATTATATGTTAAGTCAGACAAAGCAATTTCCAGCAAGATTTTGAATGAGACAAATATAATATATGTTATTTCTAATAACTGTGTTAGTGTTTCAGAAAAACATAAGTACAAGCAAGATGAAGAATAGAGCATGTGTCACTTCCTACACCAGATCCAAGACAAAAGTGGTTAAGCACCAGATGAAATCCGTCCAGACCATAGACAAAAGCTTCAAGCATCAGATGGAAAGATCAAATGAAGCCAAGTCTAGCACAAGAAGGACAATGATCAAGCTTTAGACGATACAGACCATAAACAAAAGCTTCAAGTATCAGACAAAGAATGAGTCAAGGCAAAGCACAGCATGAAGATCAGAAGAAACAAAATCAAATGATAGATGGAATATTAAATGTGCGCCAGACGATAATGAATTAAATATCAGACAAAGGTATGTCAAGGACAACCTAGAACGCAACGTAAGAAATCAAACGAAGGTTGGTCAAGAAACAGGAGAAAGTCAACAACACATAAGAAAAAAGACAGCACAGACTGAAAAGTATTCCAGACGGAAATAAAGTTTGTCCATTTACACTATTAACCAGACCAAAGAAAGTCAAAGAATTAAGGACAAATGCTCAGACGAAGATCAAGACTTGAGATGCATATGGACTACTAGACGCAGACAAAGACTGCCATGAAAGCATTCGAAGAATCAAGTCTCAAGAGACAACTCAGGCATCGTCTACGATCATACAAAAGCTCTCAACATGATCACGCGTTGAAAGGAAAATACAAAGAAGAAGAAAAACAAGGCAAAACCAAAAGCATGCATGTGTCAGAAAAAGTACATTACTTTTTCAGATAAGGACAACGCTTCTACAACTACATGACCGAAAAAGGACAAAAAGTTCCTAGGTCTCAGCTAAAGTCAGACACTGCTGCTAACAAAATGTAGAAGACTTCACGCCATGTTAGGAAGCAAAATTTAATGCAAAATCAAGTTCATTAAATGAAAGATCAAACTAATCATGAACAACTACATCTTACTTCAACGGACACTTTCAACGGGCAAATTTTACAAGACTATATATGTATCCCTACACTTATCTTTACATTCTTGCAAATTTGATTATATGCTTAATGTTATATGAAATGAAACATGAACATTGCATATAAGACTATTTGAATTTTAATTTGCTTGTAATCTCAACATCATGTCATATATACTACTATGTATCAATATACTTCTTTGGAAAGCCTTAGAAGAGGTTTTTTTTTTTAAACAAAGGAGATTTAGAAGAAATTTTTTAATAACCAATTTACCCTTTCTTGGTTAAGTCATCTTTTCTAACATTAAATAATTATATATATATATATATATATATATATTTATTTATTTATTTATTTATTTATTTATATTAAGGGATGATTATAACTCCATAAGGAGTATGTTAAACTCTCAAAATGTTGCATGATAACATGTTATTCATAGATTTTTGTTGATTTTATTGTTAAGTCTTTGACAAAACTTCACTTTTCTTGTTAAACATGAAAAATATTTAAAGAGATAACATGTTATTCATCTCTTTTTGAGCATCTTTGGTTGGGAAAGCATGCCCTTGCTACTGATGAAACATGCCTGTGCTTCCCTTTTTTTCTAAAGAAGCATGACCTCGCTAATAAAGAAGCTCACCCTTAGTTATTAAACATAATTGTGTTTGTTAAGATGCACAACTGTGCTTAGTAGTTCATCCTAATTTTTACTATAAATAAGGATATGTCCAAACCACATTTTTAGCAACCAAATTTTAGTTGAATTTTATATTTTCTCTTATTCTCCTATTTTAGGGTTGTGATGCAATTCCTAATGATGAATTAAATGAATTCCTTTTTGTTAATTTTTGTATTATTTTAATGTTTTAATTTTTATCCTAATTAATTGAAAGTGCATGATCAAACTCTTTTGATTAACAAAACAATAAAATAATTGAATTTTAGAAATTTGCATGATTAAGCTGTTTTCTTAATCCCTAATTAAGTTAATTTATTAATTCGCATATGCATTTTTATGCTTTGTTTTATGAATAAACTTCTTATGATCGATTTGAAGTTTTCCTAAAATAAAAACTGAACTATATTTTGTTATGTTTTCCTTTAGTGAGTAAGTTGCCTCCTAATTGTGAAGTTATTTTCAATGTTGTATCCTCTAGGTTTTTAAGTTGAAAGTTGAAACAATATGGTGGAGGTTGAACCATATTTTCCATAAGTGGCCAACGAGTAAGGTATAAAGTCGGGGTCAAAATCTCTAACTAAGTATTGAAAAGGTGTGCAATATTTGGAGGATAGTTGTTGGGTTAATTCCATATAAGTTTAGTTAATGCATGCTAGTGTAAGTGGTAAAACCTAAGAAAATAATTTGTATTTTGGTCACCATGTCAATTGTTGTAGTTTGGTAGGGTCAAGCCAATTAGATTGCTCACTAAGTTGAAAGAGATATCCAACTTTGATATGCGTGATTACACGTTAGTTGTTTAGTTGATTTGTGTTGCGCAGTTGTTCAACTATTCAATTGTTAAGTTGTTAGGATGTGAAATTTGTTAAAGTTGATATGCTTCTAAGTTTTAAAACTGATTTGAAGTTGATTACTTCTATAATATGATATTTTCTTTCACAAACTTTTTCCATGTGTTGCCTTGCTATAATTATACTTGGTAGGGAGTATGTTAGGATAAGGTTGAAGGATATGCTTGTGGATGACCATGCTAGATATGACACCTTTGTTTTGTAGAGTTGTTCTGATACATCATGTATATAAAGACACTTGATCGACTCTAGGATTTATGTTTTAAGTACTTTTATATTAAATGTATACGTATATATGTACATGGACTTTTTGTAACCCTATATGGAAATTTATGTTTTCAAGTCAAGTTTAATAGATTATGTTTTCTGCACCTTATATATATATATATATATATATATATATATATATATATATATATATATATATATATATATAACTGTTGCATGAATTAATACTCATGTAGTGTTTGATGATAATTCTAAGCTAGTAGATGTTTACATTTTTCGTTGTACTATAATTATACTTTATTAATTATATTGACCTACCAGATCGTTATAAGATTTGTTTTTATGTTTTCTCACACCTTATATATAATCTAATAATGTATTAACAATAAGATATTTTTTTTGTCCAACCATATATATCTATACCTTTCAGCCCACAAGGTCATAAGCTAATCTCGCTCGCAATATTGTGATTAATGTTGACTCAAGGGTTTTTTCACACCAAACATGGGATATCAATAAGTTTTCAAGTAGAATTTAAAAAAAAATGTCAACTTAATATAAATAGAATTATAAAAAATTAAGATATAAAAATTGTAAATTAATATAAATTACTGAATTGTATTTTATAAGAAAATTATTAAACATAATAAATAAAATATATTTTAAATATGTAATTCTTATTAAATGTTTGTTTTTATTTATCTAAAAATATATATTTAATTATATTTTAAAAATTAAATTTTTTTTAATAGCACCAATTCAAATCAGTTTTCTACATTGGTTTTTGACCACTTTTCACTAGTTTTGATTGTCTAAATCGCTTCAATTTTTTTAGTTAACTACAAAAATGATGATTCTAAGAGGTTAAAACATGTTTCTATTCCTTATAAAAGGAGAAAAAAATAATTTTGATCTCTCAAATTTTTATTTTTTTTATTCCTTTAAATTTAAAATTAAATTTTTAGTTCATACTATTATGTGATTCTTATTAACTATATATATATTCACCAAGAAGGTTAAGTGATCATTTGAATTTAAGTTGTGACACTCACTACCTTACATACTATTATAAACTCATAATTAATCAAAGATAAGACAAATTTTTGGATTAATATTTTTGAATAAAACAAAGTTCTCAAAACTCCTCATGCCACATAATCAAACAAATACAAAAAAACCTAAAACAATGCTCAGTGATTACAAAATAAAATCTAACAAATAGTTCTAGCATAAAGAAACAACAAAATGGAAAACATGAAATCCTAGCAACAACTCTAACGTCACATCCTATTAGAACACAACACCAATGCAAGGCCTAACTCTCATCTCCAACCTCATCACTCTTAGGATGAATCTCACCTACATAAATACATCAAAAGAAATCAACAAAGAAGAAAAGAGAGTGAAAAACATTTCACATTGATTACCGGTATAAGATGTTGTTGGGTAGCTGCACACAACAAAACATTACATATTCACGTCACATATCATATATAGATCACTAAGTAAACAATTGTATATTCAAATATTTCATGAAACACCATATACAATATTTATAACTTGCATCTATTCAACCCACATCGTTATATTCACAATAATGCAATGGACACGAACTTCCTAGACTTAATGCATGTGGAGCCACTAAACAATTTCAATTATTTTCCTAAGGCACAACTGGAGTAGCCTAGGAGAACATACCAAGTCAAGCCATCATAACACTCAACACTAAGAGGATATACACCAAGGCACATTGGGATAGTGGTGTTGTGCAAGTTACATCCATTGTACATAATAGGTGGAATTGGGGCTCCTAAACTTAGTTATCCCCATGCTTTTACATAAGGAAGGCCTTTTCTAACAACGTATTCCATATCATATCCCTCACAAAACAATTGATGCACATGATGCATGTAACACAAGACTTGATGCATATTCATATGAAGCATATTCATATTACATACTTAATCTAAATCAAATAGCAATTGCATCCTAGCTAGACAATCTTTCCCAAACCTCATCGAGACTAAACCACAGGTTGGACTTCACATCTCATGACCATCACATGATTCACGCATAATACATCTCATGTCTAATAATATTACTAAGAAATCACTCTCACAACTATATACATACAACCAATGATAACTCAATACAACATTCTTACTTAACGAATATATTCACTCAACATCATGTTTCCCACCAAAATATCATAGCATACTTACAAAATAATAATTACACAGGAAATAAAGTGATACTCGACATGGGGCACCTTGTGCCTGGTGTAGTCCATGTAGAGAGCATACATTGCTCTTTAGATTAATGATCTTGACCGGTGTAATCCTTCTATGCCCAACAAACTTACAATAAGGCTAGAGGTCCCACGCTCGACATGAACCCTTCATGCTTGATGTTAAGGTCATAGAGAATATCCTTTGCTCTCTATCACTCTTGTGCCTGGTGACCATTGATGGCACTCGTAGTTGTGTTAGGAACGACATTTTTGTAGCAAGTGCATAAAATTGCACAAGACATCCCACATTCAATTACACGAATTTCAATCGGTAAAAACATACCAAAAGCATGATTAAATGTTAATAAGCCATCAATTTACACCCTTTCTTGCATCCTCCTTTACTAATTTAGTTTATTCTATCCTTAAGGTTCCCGTACGAACCCACAAACACCCACAGATTCATGATTACAGGTAATTATACAAAAATACAAAAATAAACATTACCACTCACTAATTGCTATAATTAAAGCAGATAAAAAAGACATAAAATATAAAATCACAAGTTACAATCAAGAATTAAGATTTCTCCCTCATACAACATACACAATAAGAATGAGATTGGTGACTAATCTCACTATCCTACAAATATCCCACACCCAAGAGTAAGATTACTCACTCCCCTTTACCTTAGTAAATCCTAGTTGATGGGTGCGGATCTTTGAGATGCTTTCCATGATGTCTTTTGTTCTCCAAGTTCTTTAGAGTATATAAGCATAAAAAGAAAAAATGAGATGCATAAAAAGGAAACTGACGTTAATACCTTGTAAAAACTCTCATGTTTAAATCTTTAGTTAATTACTTTGACCATGGTTACGTTTCCCCTTCCTTAAAATAATTAAATATGGTGTATAATTAAAATAATATAATTTAAAACAAAATTTTCCAATGCACATAACTAAAATAATTTATGAAACATTAATTTCTTTTTATTTATCGATAGTCATATAAAAACTTTTAATTATATAAAATTCTTACTAGTTTATTTAGAAAACTTGAGGTGTTACACAAGGGACACACATAGCTATAGTGCAAGTAAAAGTAATTTTTAGTGACAAATATTTATGTCACTATAGGGTGTATATCACTATATGTCATTTTTTTAAGTGAATAAAACGTTAAAGAAATATATTTTACAAGTATTTCCTAGGTATGAGAGTTAATCATTGGGAAGCATCTACGCATTGGTAGTAAGTAAACCACACAAATGAATTTGACATCATATCATAACTCAAAATCTTAAAACATTCGGTAGGTGGATCTTTTTCATTTATATACTACTCAACATATTTAACTTTAACTTGAGATTCACTTTATACTTGAACTTCAACAATATTAAAACCAAAATTTATTCATTTTATAATAGTAAAAAATAATTATTAAAAAACTAGAAGAATAAAAATAAAATTTTTTATTTTATAAAAATCAAATTAAAATCCATGTATACTTAAAAAAATATTTAAATATAATTTAAATCTGAATGTTGATAGACTGAAAAACAATTTGTTTTCAGAACTATAACGTGAACGATGATTAAAAAATTTGACTTCTAATTTTGTTTTTTGATTAGCTAAAAGAAATGTATTAAGGAGACACTAGGGGTGTCAAACCCAAATACAAAAATGTTGAAAAATAAGAAAGGAGTTACAAATAGTCTTATACTACTCCAAAATTATATATTCCTATCATGAGTAATACATGACATGAATTTAGTGTTTAATCATTAAAAAAAAAGTATTATGGTTTTATTTATAAACACTCATTTGTAAAACGAATGGGTTAATTTGACTCATAGTAATAAGAAATTGAAGTAGTATATACCGAAGGATCTAAAATTCAAAATTTTAAATTTTATATTATTTAACCATTCAATATCTTTTGCATGTATCTCTTTCGTATCGAAAATTTGCGTTGCGGAAAAGGATTAAGACACACCCACCAATCATCTTTAGAAATGGAAATGCCAACCACCCATTTTAATATCTAACTAACACGTAACTACGATGTAGTCATCTTTAATTGTTCCACCTTAGACTCAATAGAAAATGAAAATGAGATCGAGACATTTTCTATTTCTATATTTATTTAAAAATATTTAAAAATTATTAATATTTGTTAAATTAATTAATGTTGTATCTGATTTTTGAATTTCAAAATCTTGTATTTGAGTCTTGGATAATTAATGTTTAATATTATTTTTTATTATTTAAAAGTTTTAAAATAATTTTTTGAAAAAAATTATGAATAATTATCTTTATATATAGATATAAATATAGCAAACACATTAAACAAGTTGTGTAGAATATATTAGTACTCGTTCTGTGTACAATAAATATTACGTTAGAAAAAATAATAAATTTTAAAAAAAAGATTAGGTTAGATTTTTAATATAATATTAATTATTTAATTTATTTGTGTTTCTAAAAATATCATTTAAAAGATGTATTTATTATTATATTGTTTTTAATGAAGAAAATTGATTTTTATAAAATTATATTTTTATTTATTTATTTATTTGTCAATTACTTTATTTGTATAAAATAACTTTAAAACAAAAAACGAGATTGATAAGTATTATTTTAATATAATATTAATCGTTATCGATTGTAGTTTGAATTGCTGTCAGCCACTCTGGTATGCAATATACTTCAGAAGTGCAGTAGTTTATCACGGGAATGCTAGTTTCTGAATTGAATTTATAATAATATATTCAAAGCATAATGCATGAGAAAGTGAGCAACAACATCATGAAGACAAATGTTTTATTTAGGGTTTTATTGTTGTTGCGGTGGTCGACCCAATTGCAGCCCGTAATTGTAGCATGATTTTAAATTACTTAAAATTTTATAATTTAACTGCAATATAACAATAATAATACAATTTTAATAGATTTATAATATTTTTTTTTCAAGAGATTTTAAAAAAGGGAGAAAGAGATTTTGAGTAAAAAAAATAAAAAAAAGAAATCTAATTATTTATTTATATTTATGCAAATATATAAAAAATAATTTCACACTGCAACGACCGCAATCTACTTTCGCAATAGACACAATATACGCAGCTACAGTAGTTGTAATTGCAACTACAATCGTGACCGCAACTACAATTTAGATCCATGGTTTTGATTATCACAGAGTCTTCCTTTTTTGCTACGTTGGAATTAACCGTGTCACTGCCACTACTAAAAAAATGTCATTTTCTTACAAATTCTCTTACAAAAAAATATTTCGCAGAAATTTTTTACAAATTTATTTGCAAAAAATAATTTACAGATAATTCTTACAAATTTTGCTACAATTTTAATAATCATAGAAATTTTGTTCCATGGTAAAAATTTGCAAAAAATATTGTAAGAATTTTAATTTGTTTCTTGTAGATTTTCTTGCAAAAATAAATTCGCAAGTAATGTTTTTACTAAATGGTAGAAAAATTTTGCAGGTAACTTTTCCTGCAAATTTTAATCAGCAAGAAAAATAAAAAAAATATATTTAAATTTATAAGTTTAATATTTTAAAAAAACTTCAAGTCCCACATCGATTGAAAATAAAACAATTAAAGAGTATATAAGTTGGGGCAACACTTATCTTATAAGTTGATTTATATGGTTGAGTGTTAGGCTTATAATCTACAATCTTAGAATTTAAAAGATTATGCATCACATGTTGGAGGCATGGAAACAATGTTTCGGTTGAATTCATTGTGAGCATTTCAAAGTTGAAAAATTATTGATAGAATTTATAGTAATTTCTTTAATTTTTTCGTAAAAAATATTCCTGCAAAATTTCTTGCAAAAAAATTCACAGGAAACTTTCCTGCAAATTTTTTTTTACAGGAAACTTTCCTGCGAATTTTTTTCGCAAGAAAATTTCCTGCGAATTTTAAAATTCGCAAAAAAATATTATCTACGAAGGTATTACCTGCACATAAAATTTTGCAGGAAAATTTGCAGGAACAACGTTTCCTGCGAATTTTTGCAGGAAAAGTCGCATGTAATAAGAGAAGTTTTAGTAGTGTGCTAGAAAAATGTCATTTTTCTGCAAATTTTCCTACAAAAAAATATTTGCAGAATTTTTTTGCGAATTTTCCTGCAATAATAATTTCACAAAATTTTCTTACAAATTTATTTGCAAAAAATAATTTACAAATATTTTTATGAAAAATAATCTACAAGAAGTCTTTGGTAATTTTGCTACAATTTTAATGATCGTAGAATTTTTTTTCCATGGTAAAAATTTGCAAAAAATGTTGTAAGAATTTCATTTTGTTTCTTGCAAATTTTCTTGTAAAAACAAATTCGCAAGTAATGTTTACTAAATGGTAGAAAATTTTGTAGGTAACTTTTTCTGCGGATTTTCCTGCCAATATTAATCTACAAGAAAATAAAAAGTTTAAATTTATAAGTTTAATAATTATAAGACTTTTAATTAAAAAATATTATTTGACAAAATTATTTATAAATATATCATTATAATGAAGTCAGCGGAAAAAACACATAGAAGGGAGGTTGAATATGTGTGTGTGAACAAACACTACTAGAATTTCTCTTATTACATGTGACTTTTCCTGCGAATATTTTTGAAAAATTCGCAGGAAACGTTGTTCCTACAAATTTTTCTGCGAAATTTTATCTGCAGGTAATACCTTCGTGGATAATATATTTTTGCAAATTTTAAAATTCACAGGAAATTTTTCTGCGAAATTTCTTGCGAAAAAAATTTGCAGGAAAGTTTCTTGCAAAAAAAATTTGCAGGAAAGTTTCTTGCAAAAAAAATTCACAGGAAAGTTTCCTGCAAATTTTTTTGCAAGAAATTTTGCAGGAATATTTTTTACAAAAAAAATTATAGAGAAAAATATATGGCAAATTTATATTATTTTAGTCATATCCACTTGTGACCTACATCCAGTCCCTAACCAACTCAATTGAGATTTTCCACTAATCTTTCATGTCATAAGTTTTATAATAATAATACCACATGCAATACACTTCTACATCACCAAAGAAACCATTTCTTACACTCGAAGAAACACTTACTTGTAGCACTCACTATAAGATTTTTTTTCTCCTAAAACATATACTTAAGAAAACAAGTTACGGATATTAAAGAATGAATTCACTTGATGTACAAAATATTTTAGAGTAGGTGAATCAAACCAATGTAGTTTATTCTATAACTCCATGAAGATGTTGATTAATTCAATTCTTGAATCCTTTCTTAAGGTTCCCACAAAAGGTATCAAACCTCTTCTTGCAAAGAGAAACTTTTTCAAAGAGTATTTTCAAAAGTAGTATCACAAATATTTAAGTTCTCTTAGTTCTGAATGTGAAAAATGATATATAAATTTTTTTAACAAAAATAATCGATTATTTACATGAATAATTTCTTATTTTATTCTTTTCATATCTGGAAATAAAAAAATAGTTTAACCAATTATTTTGAGTGACAATTGATTATTCCAAAAATTTATTACTGAAATAATCAATTATTTTGTTGAATAAATTATTATAGCAAAGTTTCTCAAGTTACTGAAAAACAAAGCAAATAATGGATATTACTTAAGTTAATCAATTATTTTAAGTGAAAACTTAATTTTTCAATTATTCATATCAAACCTTTTTTCAAATCATTTTTAAAACTTGTTTTCGTCATTAAACATCATCTAGATAGAGATGTTAGGCTAAGTTACCTAAAAAGCACAAAGCACACAAGTAACAGAACTTAAACACACAACAAGATACAATTTGCACTTTTATTTTTCAAGAGGATTATATTTGTAATCATCAAAACTAAATACACTATGTCTTCATCTTGAGCTTGATCAACATTTACAACATCAAAGAACTAAAAACATAAAAGTATCAGTCAAGTAAACTCTATACAAGCTATATCAAATTAGCATCCACATAACACCATCATCCAAGATGCTACCAAAATGCAAGCTCGCCTTCCAACCTAATCCTAACCTACTTTTATACCAAGTATAATTATTGTAGTTCAACACATGGAAGATAAGGATAAACTTGTGTAACATTAATCAACATATAAACAACTTAAGCACAAGATACAACTTTCAACTCAATCAACATAACAACAAGCTTCACCACTTTAATGACCTTATTCATCATAAACAACGTAACAATTTAACTTGAGAAACTTTATGACCTTATACAAAAAATTTAACTTATGCAACTTTAACAATTTATGTGTCGTCATGCATTTTCACTTTAATAATTTATGTATTGTCATGCATTGATCTCCTAGCTACCACTTAGTGAGCAGTCTAAGTGGTTGATCTTATCAAACCACAACATCAAACTTGTTATCTCTAGGTCAAATATAGAATAACTTTAGGCATAGTTGTGACACCCTTTACCCCGCATACCATAACGCATAGATAACAAAATTTGAAGAACATAATCTTTCATAGTAAACTATCAAAAGTGTTCAGATCACATCCAAGACTTAAACAAATAACAAAATCAGCAAAAATAACAAAGAAATAATGCTAAGGTTTCCAAAATAATAATAACAACATCCTAATTTAATCATATCTATGCCCCGATACATGTCCTATCAGAGCAAAGCCCAATATTGAAGCCTAAGCTTCATCGCCAACATCCTCAACCCCATGCTGATGATCACCTATATAACAATCAAAGGAAAACAACACAAAAGAAAAGGGAGTGAGAAACATCTCACCCTGGCTTACGGTGTAGGAATACACACCGAATAGCCAAACATAAACAAAACATATATATGTACATAGCACAGATAGATAAACAACAATATCACATTCCACTCATCAAAGACATAAAAATCACTTTAACATATAACATTAAAATGCACATGTAATGGACACGAACTACAGATTATCATGCATATGGTGCCAGTAACACATCACATGGTGTATTGCTGCTAGCAACACACGAGAGTAGTCTAGGAGTACATGTCGGGTCACACCCTCTGCGCATTCTCACTAGAAGGACATACTATCAGGGTCTAGTCGGGATAGCTAAGACGCGCAAGATACATCCCATGCACACAATGGGCAAGATTGTGACTTACAAACCGAGTTATCCCCAAGGACTAATTCCTAAGCTTTTACAAAAGGGGCGTTCCTTGGCGGTATATTCCATATCGTACCCTTAAAAACATTTATGCAAATGATGCATGTAAATCAAGACTCTATGCATTCTCATATCACATTATCATGTATTATTATCATATAACATTATCATGTCTCATTATCACATATCCTCATATCTCATGTCTCATATTCACTTTTCACATTATCTCATCATATTCACATAGTCTCCACATAGCACTTTAATTCATATCAAAACTTGTCTATTTACTAAATTAAACACATATTCATACATCTTATCCAACAAGGAACACAACAGAATAATCAGAAAGCAAAATAGAAAACATTCATATTTTGCCTGTTTCTCATAGAGTTCTCTCAGAAACTCACAGAGCACTCTAATTCAAACAATAAACATTTAAAACAATACAATTTACTCATATAATTGCCTCTTCAAACAATCTCCTCTTACAATCACCAATGTATTCCCGTAGGGTTTCCCATAGGAACCTGTTCTTACCGGGAATCCGAGGTAGGGATGATCCACTGGGTAAGATCGGTGAGCCTCCTTCACGGGTACGTTGATGCTCCAAGATGGGGGTGGTACCTGCAAAAGAGACTCTGATGCCAAAGTTAGTGTTTGTGGGTGTATGAGTCTCGTATAAGTAATGCACGTACCTTTGTGTGTATTAGGGTTTTGTTGGGCCTTGGGCCCGAGATCAGTTTATGACCTAATTGGATAGCGAGCCGATGTCGCCTAGCGCGTGTCCGAGGTCACTCCGCGCTGTGATGCCGAGCTCGAGCTCGGCATAGCGGTACGGATAGTACACTAGCCTCCCGAGCTCCGAAGACCGTAGGTCGAGGAGTTAAGACCGAGCTTGACAAGGGGTCGTGACTTTTCGCGTACACCTATTTGTCATGACGCCATGTGTCATAATCGTCACCTCGTTACCATAACGCGTGGGCGGCGCGGTGACAAGATTGTATTTTTATTTATTTGATGATGTGGCCTCTTTGGGCCGATGTGGTGTTCTGATGTCCATGTTTCATGGTCGGGCTGAGGAGCTCGGCAATAATGAGCTTACTGCTTGGTTAGGCTGGTAAACCTTTGACCGAGTCAGCAGATTGGTGAGGGACAAGTCGGCAACTCGGTTGGCCAGTACACTTGCCCCCCAACCACCGAGTGATGTAAAAGCAAAGGGGCTTCTGAGGAGTTCCCAAATTTATTGTTTGAAGGTTGAAATTCGACCTTGTTAAGTAGATGTGATCTCAAGGTTCGGACTCGACCTTGGCATATCAAGGTTCGAACTCGACCTTGGTTAAGAAAATGTGATTTCAAGGTTCGGACTCGACCTTGGCATATCAAGGTTCGAACTCGACCTTGGTTAAGAAAATGTGATTTCAAGGTTCAGACTCGACCTTGGCATATCAAGGTTCAGACTCGACCTTGGCATATCAAGGTTCGAACTCGACCTTGGTTAAGAAAATGTGATCTCAAGGTTCGGACTCGACCTTGGCATATCAAGGTTCGAACTCGACCTTGGTTAAGAAAATGTGATCTCAAGGTTCAGACTCGACCTTGGCATATCAAGGTTCGAACTCGACCTTGGTTAAGAAAATGTGATCTCAAGGTTCAGACTCGACCTTGGCATATCAAGGTTCAAACTCGACCTTGGTTAAGAAAATGTGATCTCAAGGTTCGGACTCGACCTTGGCATATCAAGGTTCGAACTCGACCTTGTTAAGTAGATGTGATCTCAAGATTCAGACTCGACCTTGGCATATCAAGGTTCAAACTCGACCTTGGTTAAGAAAATGTGATTTCAAGGTTCGAACTCGACCTTGGCATCAAGGTTCGGATTCGACCTTGGCAACGTAATTTGTATTTGAAGGTTCGAACCCGACTTTAACATCAAGGTTCAAACTCGTCCTTGGCAAGTCGTCATGGTTAATGTGCCAATACCGAAAATGTATGGGAATGGAGTTGCTTTGTTGATTTATTTCTGAGGTGTGCCTCGTTAAAACCTTCCTTAGCCAAAAACTCTTTTCTTTAGTGGGAAAAAAGGCTGAGGAGGAAAAAAGAGTACATCACCTGAATTTACAAGTTAAGAGAAATAAAATTTGAGGTGGGTCAAATTTCAAGTTCCAAATTTTCCTTTGGAGGGGTTTGTTCTTGCTTCTCCCCATAATCGCCAAACAAGGTCGCCAACTTTAAATGTTCGTGGCCTGACCTTGGTCTTGCTTTCCTTGTGGTTTGTCGCGAATTGCCTTGCGGAACTCGGCATGCTCCTCCATCTGGATGTACCCAGCAGCGCGAGCTCGGAGCTCGTCCATGTCGAGAGGAGGTCGTCGGCAAAGGCTATCGATGAAAGGTCCTGGCTTCAACGCCATGAGCATGGAGTGCAGTGCGACCTCGGGATTCAGATTTTGGATCTTTACCGAGATGGCAGCGAATCGTTCCATGAACGTCCGGAGTGGCTCGTCGTCACTCTGTCTGAGACTGGCTAGGGCAGCTGATGTTATGTGATGAGGTCGGCTCGTCACATACTGTGTTGTGAATCGTCTGACCAGGGTGCCGAAGCTGTCAATTGACTCGGCAGGTAGCTGGGTGTACCAGTTGAGCGCGGCCCCTTTGAGCGAGGTCGGAAAAACCATACACAGGATAGCATCCTCATTAGTGTAAAGATTTACCTGTGTGGTATACAGATCAATGTGCTCGTCCGGATCCGTGGTGTCGTCGTAACGGTCGATGTGGAGAGGCTTCCACCCGAAAGGGAGAGGTGTTTCCATGATGCCGTCCACAAAAGGATGACGGCGGAAGGTCGCCTGATTTCCCGTGACGTGGGCAGGAGCGTTGCTTACGTCATGTGCCGACCTGTTGGTCGGTATGTGAGACCGATGTGTGGCAGGCCTGGGGGTTGGTGCCCTAGTCGCTGTTGGCGGTTGAGAAACCGAGTGCCCTTCCTCCTCATGCAGGTTACTTTGTTGAGGGGGTTGATCAGAGGGACGCCGAGGGAGTTGAGCGCGAATACGCTCGTTCTCGGCGCGTAGCGCCGCTAGGTCAGCCTCATTAGCGGTACGTGTCGCGGCTAGGTCAGTTTCGTGCTTAGCACGCATACTTTGTAGATCTGCGGCGTGTTGCTACCGCATCTGCTCGACTTGCTCGATCAGTCGTCTCAATGTTGCTTCGTTATCCATGTTAGTGGTGTGATCTAGGTCGTCTGTTGCGCGTCTGCTATGGCTTTTGGTGAAAACCATAAGCGTGGCCGATAAGAGCTGTCTTGATCGGCCCCACGGTGGGCGCCAAATGTTCTTACCGGGAATCCGAGGTACGGATGATCCGCTGGGTAAGATCGGTGAGCCTCCTTCATAGGTACGTTGATGCTCCAAGATGGGTGTGGTACCTACAAAAGAGACTCTAATGCCAAAGTTAGTGTTTGTGGATGTATGAGTCTCGTATAAGTAATGCACGTACCTTTGTGTGTATTAGGGTTTTGTTGGGCCTTGGGCCCGAGATCAGTTTATGACCTAATTGGATAGCGAGCCAATGTCGCCTAGCGCGTGTTCGAGGTCACTCCGCGCTGTGATGCCGAGCTCGAGCTCGGCATAGCGGTACGAATAGTACAGAACCCATAGAGATCTCAAATCATACAATTATTTATATATAAGAAGAGCAATAGATGAAACAGATATAATTGGGAAAAACCCCTCATACATGAGTATACAACAAACATAGGATTGGGGTCAATCTCACTACCCAACATACATTCCCACACCTAGAGCGAGGTTTCTCACTCCCCCCTTACTTGGACAAGTAGAAGATGAAGTTAGAGCAAAATCTGGTTGATCTTTTTGGTCTTCAGAGAGTGTGTCCAGGAACAATGCCAGAGTCTGCTATTTATAGATGTCAAAAGTGGCCAGAATGGCCCATTTCAGATCCGGAACAACCTATTCTGGATCCTTTCATCATGTGTTAAATTTGCATCTGGAACGACCCATTCTTAAATCAAAACGGCCCGTTCTAGAGTTGAGTTTAACTCATAACAGGCATGTTTGGAACGGTCCGTTCTTAAACCAGAATGGTTCGTTCCCAACTAGGGTTATAGGCCTTTTTGGTGGTTTGGAACGTCCCGTTCCCAACTACGATTTATAGGCCTTTTTAGTAGTTTGGAACGACCCATTCCAATTTGGGAACGGCCCGTTCTGGGCTACTAAATCACCCTTAATGGGCTTTGTGCCTTCATAAAATTTGTGAAAATTGGGGTATTACAATGGTGGCCTGTTTAATAATTTAATTTAGTTTCTCATATTTCACCACTTAGGTTAGGAAGGTCTAGTATAATTGTTAAGTATAGCACAACTTGTTTGTGAACTTACCATGATATTGACATGCATCAATCAAGCCCTAAATGGAATTAGTTCGTCGTTTATCCTCTTAGTACTATGCACTCGATTAAGGATTGTGGCATCTGACTCCATCCCTTAATTACTCATTGGTTGCTTATGTCAAGTATCGCTCGGCTTGGCTCCGATACCATTTTCAACATCAAATCCTAAAGGAAATAACTTCTTGATCAGCAAGCAATTTACTCATTGAAGGGTTTCAACTTTGAGCTCGTAGAGTACCATAACTTAAATCCACATTATAACATCTTATTTTTCATAAAATATAATATAAGTATCTTATTAATAATTTTTGGTGTTTTTATTTTTATTAATGAAAGATGATAAATATTTATTTTATTAATTGTTATATTTTTTGATAATTAAATGTGTTGGTTTTAATGATTATTTGTAATTATTTTATATGAATATATTGTGAGGTTTCATAATTAAAAGTTATATTATTTAATTATTTATTATTAATTAATAAAGAAGTGAATTAGTAACTAAGGTTATGTATTTTAACTACAGGAGGGTTAAGGGAAGATTAAATTTTTAAAATGGGAGTTTTGATCAATTGTTACGCATTTTCCTATTTTATGTACACGCTCTTCTTTTTACGCTCAGAGCTCGAAGATCAATAACAAGAAGGAAATCACCCTAAAGTTGATCATCTATCTTTTTCTGTTCAACAAGGTAAAGGGGTTGAGAAACCTCACTCTGAGTTTAGGTTTTTATGTCGGGTAATGGGATTGACCCCAATCCTATGTATGATATATGCTTACGTATGAGGCGTTTCCCCTAATGCTTTTGTTTTACTTTTTTTTCTTCTTACTCATCATTAATGGCATGAATTGTTGGAATGTATGATCAATTGTATGTTTTGGGTAGCAATTGTATGATCTGAGGTTCCTATGGGTTCTTATTAGAAACCCTAAGGGAACTTATTGTGATAATTTGTGAAACTATTAATTGATACGTATAAATTGAGTGATTTGAAATGTTAATTTCATGTTATAGAGTAAATTTATCAATTGTATATGTGTTTATGCCTAAATTGGATGTGGGTAACTTGTAGTCACTAAGGAGACATGATTTCCACGAAAAAAGATCGCATTCTCACTAAATGAGGCGTGCAAGGTCGCTCAGCAAAAAGCTCAAAGGCGCTCAGCTCACTCAGCTAGATGTTGGTCACTTTGCTAGATGTTGGTGGCTCAGCTAGATGTTATTTTCTCAACGAGAGGCTCCATGGAGCTCAACTCGCTCAAAAATCATTAAATGATTGTTTTATCCTTTTGATTTTGATATTACCTTTTTAATAATGATTAGTCAGTTTGTTTGAGAATGCACATAGATATATGAGGTGATATGCACTACTAGAAAAATTAATATTTGTGACGAATTTTGTGACAGAAAAAATAGCATCGCTAATAGTGACGCATTTTGTGAGGGAATTTTAAGTTTTGTGACGGACAAGAATTTATTGACTTTTGTGACGGATTTTGTGACGGAATATATTCCGTCTCTAAAAATCCGTCACAAATTCCATCACTGAATCAAAAAAAAAATATTTGTGACGGATTTTGTGACGGAAAAATTTTCGTCTCTAAAAATCCGTCACAAATTTCATCACTAAATAAAAAAAAATGTTTGTGACGGATTTTGTGACGGAATGAACTTCGTCTCTAAAAAATCCGTCACAAATTTCGTCACTAAAATGAAAAAATTTAGTGACGGATTTTTCCCTCTCAAAATTCCGTCACAAATAGGTTAAAATATTTTGTGAAAAAATTTGTGACAAATTGTTCCCTCTCAAAATATTAAATTTTATTTATGAAACTTTTATATTTAAGAATTATGCATAATTAAAGAAAATATGTTAAATTTTTTTAAAAAAAATAATAAAATTAAAAATATTTTATTTCATTAAAGGACTGAAAAAATTATGAAATTCATTTAATTAAATAAAAAACTGTCAATTTTGAACATAAGAAACTAAGACATTCATTAAAAATATTTTTAAAAAAACTTGTGAAATACAAAAAAAAAAGAATATTAACTTAATTTTGGCTTAATTACATTTTTTATCCCTCAAGTATTGTAATTGTGCAATTTTGATCCCTAAGATTTTAATTGGATAATTTTAGTCCCTAAAAGAATTGTAATTGTGCAATTTTAGTCCTTTAATTTTTAATTGAACAATTTTAGTCCCTCAAAAATCATAATTATGCAATTTGAATCTCTCCCATTAAAAATTTAATAATTTTAAAATTTTAATATATATATATATATATATAATAATTTAAAATTATACAATTATTTGCTTATTTAAGTTAACATATACTATAATTTTTATTAATGTAACAAATGATATATATTTATTATTACTAAATAAATAAAATTTATATATTATTAATAATTTAATATTGCTAATAAATTAATATCAATAATATTTTAAAGTAATTAAAAAGCCCCGTAAAAAAATACGTATATTTTGTTGCCTAAAATAAAAAATTCGTGAAGTTTTTGCATGAGTGATTTCGGAAGCGGAGGCGCCAAACGAAACTTTCCAAGCAAACCCCGCGCGCGCGAACATTCAAATAGCGACTTCGATCTAATTTGGATTCCACAATCTCCTCCTCCTATTCTCGCCATTTTCAGCTCCCTAATCCCTTCAAAATGCAAACGCCAAATCCTAGTTAACGTCGTGTTTGGGATCCAAACCCACAAATGGACGTTTCCGAGTTAGCCAAGAAACTCGCTCTCTCCGACTCCAAACTCGTCGTCCAGAAAGCGGCGGAGCTCCGCCGCCTCTGCGACGTCTAGTTCGATTCCTCCGTCATCGGAGTCGTATGCCTCTTCTTTCTTCCTCTCATTTCCATTCCAATCCGTTTAATTCGTTTGATTCTGTTCTGAACCTCTTTATATGCTTTTCTTAGGGCGAGGTCGCGAAGTCTCTCATATGCTTGGAAATCGCCACCACGAGGCTCGGCGTTATCTTCGACCGATCCTCTGCGGTGAGGCTCAGCGGAATGTCCGAAAGAGCCTACATCAGATCCTACAACTCGCTCCACAACGACCTTGGCGTCAAGTTCGTTTTCGCTTTTCTTTCATTCTTTCAGCTTTTCTTTGTTTTCTTTCTGTTAACGGAGTGTTTGGTATTTCAGGATGAAGATAGATGTGAGGGAATTGGCGATTCAGTTCGGTTGTGTTTGCATTATTCCTCTCGTTCGCGACGGTCTCAAACTGTGAGTTATCCGCCACGTGTTTGATGAAACGCCGTCGTTGTTTCGCGTTTTGCTGAATTTTGTCTGTTGTTTGTGTGCAGATATAAGGATCGGTTTGTCTCGTCGTTGCCGGTCTCTCGCCGTGCAAGCGCTGATTTCACGCGTCCTGTGTTCACCGCCGTTGCTTTTTATTTGTGTGCTAAAAAACACAAGGTCCTGTGTCCGCAGATTTCTGTAAATTGATGGATTTTGGTGGAATTGTGACTGATTTATAGCCTTTATTGTTACGTGAAATGTCCTTTTGCTTTGGTTTAAGTTGTGGTTGTGTTTGTTTTGCAGCTGAAAGTAGACAAACTTAAGTTAATTGAGCTCTGCGATACATCTGAATCTGAGTTTTCTAGTGTAAGTTCTGTTAGTGAATGTTGCGTTTGTAATGGTTTTATTGGATTTATAATGATGATTAGTGTTGGCAATTTTAAAATGGGTTGTGAATGGCTCTGCTGTAGGTTTATGTTACTATGAAGGATTTGTGCCATGATGTTTTTGGGGTGGCAAAGGAAAAGAAGGATCCTAAGGAACTGCAGTCAAATCGAGGTATACATCTTTCTCTATTTGGTTCTTCATTCTTGATCATAATGCTTCCGCGTATAACTTAAAGTGGGCTATTCTATTCATGTATTTAATAGCTATTTTTGCATTGAGCAAATTCCTTTTTGTGTCTTTCCGTCTTTCTGTAGACTTGCTTGATGTTTTGCCAAGTAAAAGGAAAGCTGAAGAAGGTGGTTCATCCGATGATGGTGCAGAGGTACTATTGTCTAGCATATATATTTATATATTTTTTAATCTTACTAGCATTTTTGTTTAATTGGAAAAATATTTTTCGCCCTAAAGATTTCTGTTCCTCAATAAATTCAACGGGCACTGCACAAATATACTGTTAGTTTATTTGTTCTTCTATTTCATTATGTTTCTCTATAGATTATTTTGTAACAATGTCTTTTGTATTGTAATGCTGGGTTTTAGTAGTAAAAAGTCAGAATAACTAAAATTTATTTGATCCATTAGTTTCTCCTTATGCTTCAATGTGGTAACCATTAACTATCATTTCCAAACATAGATGCACGGTCCCATTAAGTCAGGTGTGTCTGATATGGGGGATATGATAGCAGAGTACCCAAATTTCTACTTAGCTATTAAAAAAGCCACCGAAGGTTTGCCTTGACTTTCAGTTTTCACTTTCTGGTTTTCTTAAGACACGAGATTAGCTGGCTCTCCGCAACCTAAATAAGGACTATGTCTGCTCGGCTTTAAGATTATACTGAGATTTATGAGAAGTTGCTTATTGTATGGAGTCCTCTCTATTTTAGCAAAGGGTCAATTTTAGTTGATTCCACCAACTTACAGTAATTTCAATTTGGAAAAAGAACATGGAGGTTATTTCACTTGTAAATCTAATGTGTGTGAGAAGGTCAAGCTTGCTATTGGTGATTGTAGTGGAAAGGTTTGAAATCCTTTATAATATCCTGCTCTGTTATAAACTGTTTGACGAATTTTTTCCCCTGTATTTGAATTTTTGTATGATTTGATTTGGAACATGTTGCCTCTATTAATTGTATGTTTGGTAGATAGGTATAAGGTCATCACTATATAAGCAATCTAGCTTAGTAAAATTAGGTTGCTTCATGTGTATTGTTTGAAGGGGTTTCTTTGCCTAAATGTGTGCCTTGTGGATTTTGATCTCTAAATGATGAAAAGTATCATGGCTATGGATATACTCCAATGAAGCTTTACTGTCATAGTTACACTGATAGAGGTCATTCATTATTTTTCATGTGTTGTCTTGCCGATTAAGCACATCATTAAACTTGGGAACTCCTCTTGATGTCTGTATTGTTCTTTTATTGTCTGGTAATCGATTACATGTATAGGTAATCGATTACCAGACTCTTAAAACAATTGTTTCCTCAAATTTAGTCATCAAACAGTTAGCGAGGGATTCATCTCAGTTAGTGACGGATAAAATCCGTCGCAAATTGTGAGGGATTTAATCCCTCTCAAATAGCGAGGGATTTAATCCCTCTCAAATAGCGAGGGATTTAATCCCTCTCAAATAGCGAGGGATTCTTTCATTCTCAATCCCTCACAAATTGCGAGGGATTTAATCCCTCACAAATTGCGACGGATTTTTATTAATTTCTAAACATTTATTGTTACAAATTAGTGACGGAAATTATATTGTTTGTGACGCCTTAATTCCGTCACTAATTGTGACGGAGAAAATAATCCGTCACTAAATATTTTGTGACGCCAAATTTTGTGACGGAATCATTTCCGTCACAAATTCCGTCACTAACTTATTTGTGACGGATTTTATGAAGTTTAGTGACGGATTTTTTCCCTCTCTAATTTTAATTTTTCTAGTAGTGATGAGAAATATGTGATATGTGAAGTGAGATAATATGTATGTTATTGCATCGAGTCTATTTGACATGCATCATGTGCATAAGAGATTGTTTTTTAAAGGTCAGGATATGGAATACACTGTTAAGGAAGGTCCCATATGTAAAAGCTTGGGAACCAACCTTGAGGATAGCTCAATTTGGAAGTCCCAATCCTACCACTACAAGAAAAACGTAATTTTCTGATGGACATAATCCGTCGGTAAAAAGGAATATCCGTCAGAAATTCTATCTTTCCGATAGATGCAAATCCGTCGAAAAAAAGGGCGTAAAAAAATTGTCGAAAACAATTTAATTCGTCAAAAATTTTCGACGGATGATTCTGTGGAAAACAATTTAATCCGTCAAAAATTATCCCTCATACTTGACCTCTTAAGGGCTCTATTCCACGATACTTCATTTTTCAGCGTGCTTTGTCCTTACTCGCACTCTTTTTGGAAAACTTTCTAGAATGTTACTCATCCCTAAATTACTCCAAGTCAAACACGCTTAATTGTGGAGTTCTAACGAGATAAGTTACTAAAAAGTAAATGCATCTTATTAGTATAAGTAGTACAAATTAATTTCTTTAAGTCATCCTCAACTATACAATTTCATATTTGTACAATCTCTGGATCCTTCTCATTTCGATATATCCGAACTATTATAAAAATATAATAATTATATTATATTTCATTAATCTATATTTGTATATATACTTACTTTTATAATTAACAATCTACTTATTTCTATTTAAAATTAATATTATGATAAAATTTAAATTATTTATTATAAATTTAAATTTTAAATAATAATTTATATATTTTAAAATATTATTTTATAATTTATAATGATACTATAATTTATAAATTATAAATATTTATTTATTACATATTTATAAATTATATTTTAAATAAATTATTAATTAACTTAATATATTTATTTATCTTAAAGCTAAGATATAAAATTGAAAAAATGTATTTATCCTTGTTTTATTTTCTAATTATTAACCATTAATAAAATAATAATTTAAAATCTTATCTAAAAATATCATAATATTTTCATATCAAATTTAAAACCAGATATTAGTTATACAAAAATATTCAGATCATATAGTAAATTGTCAATAAGATTCTAGTTAAATAATTTAAAATAATTAAGTTTTCAATTATATTTTTAGGAAATAATTTATTCTATAGCTAATCAATTCATCGGAAATTATTATATTTTTGACAAATATAAATTCGTCAAAAATATTTTGTTGATAATATAACTTTTCCTACAAATTTTTTATTCGTCGATAAAATCCGTCTGAAATATAAATTTTTTGACAGATTGGTATCCGTAAAAAATTATCTGTCGGTAAAATCCGTCAAAAATATAAATTTTTCAACAAATTTGTATTCGTTGGTAATATAACTTTTCGTACAAATTTTTTCCATCGGAAATATAAATTTTTTGACAGATTTGTATCTATCGGTAAAATTCGTCAAAAATATAAATTTTCTAATAGGTTTGTAATCGTTGAAAATTATTCATTGATAATAAAACTTTTCCTACGAATTTTTTCTCGTCAGTAAAATCTGTTAGAAATATAAATTTTCTAACAAATTTGTATCCGTCGATAATTTGCATTTTTCTTGTAGTGTACCTTCGTGAGCATGAAATGTATCTTGTGTGGCTTAACTATCTTGACCAGACACTAATAGTGTGTCCTAATGAGAGTGCGTAGAGGGTGTAATCCGACATGTATTCCTAAACTACTCTACATCTGACGCTAGTGACAATGTAATGTTTTACTAGTACCACATGCATGATATCATACCTCTTAATTTTATTAAAATTTAAAAGAAATAAAGAAAGATAATTATATGGGTAGTTGTAGGTAGTTTATTCACAAAATTGAGAGGTTGTTTCTCTGTTTTTTTCTTCTTCTTAGTAATAGAGGATAAAATGGTCACTAAAAAGTATAGATAAAAATGGTTACACATCCTCTATCCCCTTTATAATATGCATAAGTATGATAAATCTTTATATACTAATAGAAAAAAGACACTTCAATATTTTTTTACAATAAAACTAATAAAATAAAAATAAATAGGAAGTTAGTATCATGGGGTGGATAGTTAGTATGATGGAGTGAGTAATTAACTTCTTAACTTCTTGTGTACACATTCATTTCTAAATTATTCTAAGAGATTCGTGGGTGGAAAAAGATTAGAATACAATAGAGAAAGAGATACTTCATGTCTCTTAATTTTATTAAGACTTTTTAAAAAAAATAGAGAAAGAGAATTCAATGGGCATATGTGGGTGTATATTCACAAAATTGAGAGGTTATATATATATATATATATATATATATATATATATATATATATATATATATATATATATATATATATATATATATATATGCAATTGAAGATAAAATTAGAGCTGTCAAAACGGGTCACCCCAGCCCATGTTGGCCAGCTCACCTTGACCCACTTTAAAAGCAAGCCAATCCAACCTGGCCCACTTTTAATTTTCTCAAAAAATATTTGGCCTGGCCCGGCCCACCACGGGTTTGTGGGTTATATGGGCCAGCCCACCAGCCCACCAAAAATAAAAAAAAAATTATCAACAAAATTTTAAATTTTAAATTAATTATAAATTAACATAATAGTCATAAAATTAACATTATTAATAGTCATAAGTCATAACTCATCACACAAAATTAAATACAAATCATGATAAAAGTCCAAAATAAAAATTTTCATTATCCCATCATACAAAATTAACTACAAATCATACTTAAATTTTTATTGCAAAAAAAATTAGTGGGTTGGTGGGCTACCCGGCCCACCACGGGTTCAGCCTAGGATGGCCGGGTCAAAGTGGGTCGAGTTAAGATATACCCACCTACCATAAAACTTTAATTCTTTTTTGCTCGGCCCAGCCCATTTTCAAGGTGGGCCGGGTTGGCCCACGGGCCTTAGCTCACTTTGACCGCTCTAGATAAAATGGTTCACTAAAAAGTAGAGATAAAAAATAGTTATACATTCGCTATCCCTTGTATAATGTCTAAATTTATATAGATGCATAGATGCATACATGTATAGATATATTGACTAATGTAAAAAAATAAAAAATAATAAAAAGAAGAAGAAGAAGAAAGGTATTTCATGTCTCCGTGTAATTTTTAAAAATAAATAGTAAAAATAATTGAAGTTGAATATGTATGGGTGATTAAATATTAGAGGGTGTGAGCAATTTTGAGTAGTTATTTAGAGGGTATAAGAAATTTGAAAAATAAATTTATAAAAAAAGTAAAGAAAAAATTAAAAACTAATAAAAAATAGTATGGGAGAGAAACAATGTTTTGGAAGTCAAGAAGTAAAAATATCAACAAAATATGTGCATAAAAAATTGTATCATCTTTATTAATAGTATAGATATATTGAATAGTAGAAGAAAAAAAATACTTTTTTTTGTACAAGAAAAAGGTACTATGTGCCTCATTATATTTATTTTTGAAAAGTTTTAGGAGAAAATGATTGCATTAAAAAAATATTAAGTTTTAAAAGTAGATCACTATATACAAGAGTGAGTATTTTTCTTTTTATTTACTATGAAGAATGAATAGATTTTAAAATTATAAAATGTGTGGAGAGGTAAAAATAATCAATAAAAATTAAAATTAAAATGTAGTCACTACAACATGTATCTCCTTTATAGTTTATAGTTTGTATAAATATATAAATATAAATAAATCAACTCTTATATATTAAATTCAAATATCAATTTTGCGTAAGAGCGATTTAGAAATTTTTCTTTAATGAAAGAATTTTTAGATATTTTTTTAATTTTTTATTTAATTTATTTTTTTATTTACATAATTATTTATAAATTAAGTTTTAATATTTTTAAAATAAATCCTCAATAAATGAAAAAATATTGTGGTATAATATAAATATTTATTATAAATCTAAAATAAAATTATATATTTAAAGTATTTATTTATATACATTTTAATTATAATTTGCATATTCAAATATAATATTATTCCTTTGTATTATATATTTTATATTTACTTTAATAATTTTTTATCTCTTATCTCTTTAAATATATTATTTTATATTTATTTTATTTAAAAAAATTATAAATTATTAAAAATAATTTTATATCATAATATAAATTATTTTTTAGAAATTTAAATATAATTTATATATTCAAAATGATCTATACATTACAAATTTCAATTATAATTTAATGTGCATATGATAAGAAATATCTTTATTATAAATTTAAAGTAAATAATTTTTTACATTAACGTACTTAAAATGGTACTTATATAAAATTACATATATTATTTTTAAAAAAATGTTAACAAAGGTCCTAATACGAAATTGGAAAATTTAATAATATTATTTATTCATAATTTTAAGTTGGAAAAATATTTCAAACTAAAGTAAAGACTGTGAAAAGTTCTGTTTAAAGTTTAAACAGTGGAAAGTAGAAACTCCAGTTCCAAGGGAATACTGTGAAACTGTTAGTATCATAACAAAACCCAAAATCGCCGTCGTTACTCTTCGCATAACTTCGTTTTGAGTTCACTGTGGCTCTTCTCCGTTGTCGTTTTGGTTCTCCCTTTTCCATTCCCATTCAAACCCTAATCTGCCTTCAGATCCCAAATTGGGAACACCCCGTCGCCGCAATGTCCGATTCGGTTCTTCCCCTCGCACTTCTCACCCTCACATTGATGTGTAGCCTCGCGAATTCGATGCGGTTCGAGCTTCAATCGGATAACACTAAGTGCATTACAGAGGACATTAAGACCAATGCGATGAGTGTGGGAAAGTACAGTGTCGTTAATCCCAACGAAGGGTTCCCTTTTCCCGATTCCCACAGGATCGTTGTCAAGGTAACTTCGTGATTTAATCGCTAAACCCCTGTTTTCACTCTGAAAATGCACTTTCCCTAGGTTTTAAATTGTCCAAAATTCTTGACAAATGCTGCTGAATCAACACAATTGCGGTAGCAGACACACTAAAAACCTTAATGATGCGGGCAAAATCTCGTTTTTTAAGGATATAATTTAGATGTAGTACCTTAGATACTGTTGCTACTGCTCTCCAATCAAAATTGAAATTTCGCTTCACTAAACATGTTGACATTTAATGGAATCTTTTATTAAACAGATTGCTGAGATCGGGAAACAGAACCGACAATACTTATAATACTGTATTTAAGTTTTTTTTTTTTTTTAAAACCTTGCTTTTAAAAATAAAAAATAAGAAGAATTGAATCTTATAATGTAAAACATTGAATCTTAGATGGCACAGTTGTGCAATGATTCTTAATATTTGTGGTTTGTTTTGAGGTTCTGAATTTGCAATGTTCTGTAATTGTTGGGATAATGGGCTCCTGTGGTTTATCTCCGTGGGATTGTCTTTGAGATTTTGTGTGTGTGTATTTGCAAGGTGAGTTCGCCACATGGGAACAGTTATCATTATGGGGATCATGTGGATTCTGGTAATTTTGCATTTACTGCAGCTGAGGCTGGTGACTATTCGGCTTGCTTTTGGATACCGGATGGCAGGCCTGCCCCCGCAATGGTGACTGTTGACTTTGAGTGGAGAAGTGGGGTTGCAGCCAAAGACTGGTCCAAGGTTGCCAAGAAAGGGCAGATTGAAGTAAGTAGTATTCTTATGTTTCGTGGCTCAGCATTTGATTGTATGTATATGATCAGTAATTTGTTATCATTATTATAGCATTTTATTTCTTTGTGTTGGTGCTCTTTTGAAACATCATAGTCGTTCAGATCCTGAACATTCAGGAGGTCTGTATTAGGCAGCTTTCTTTCGGTGTAAAAAACTGAATATGATCAGTAGTTTGTTATCATTATTATATCATTTTAACTCTTTCTGTGTTGGTGCTCCTTTGAAACATCGTGGTCGTCCAGAGCCTGAATATTCAGGAAGGCTGTATTGGGCAGCTTTCTTCCAATGTAAAATACTGAATATGATCAGTAGTTTATTATTATCAATATTATAGCATTTTAACTCTTTCTGTGTTGGTGTTCTTTTGAAACATCGTAGTTGTCCAGAGCCTGAATATTCAGGAGGGCTGTATTGCGCAACTTTCTACAAATGTAAAAAATTGTTGAATCTCTATTGCATTGATCAACAATGTAATTCTGCTAAAGTTAATTTGATGAATCTCTAATTTTCCCCCCTAAAAAGTTAGGTTTAACATACAGCCCAATGGCAGGCTTTAAACATGTAGGGGACTTCATTTAGTGGATTTATTTGCAATTCCCTTAGATATATTGTCTAAATGGTATTTCTTTCCTACAAGATATTTTGCTCAGTGCCCAAATAAGTTGTTGCTGGCTCTTTTCATTTAAAAATAATTATATTTTAGACTTTCAATGAATAATTTAAATTTGTGATATAAGGTTTTTTACAATATGAACAAATTATTTTAAAAATATTAAAATTTAATTTTGAGAGAAATAAAAGAGGGTTGATTGAAAGAGATGGGTTGTTAAAAGAACAAGGAGGGTAGTTTGAAATGGATGACAGAATTTTTGTTGGCTAGTAGCTTATGTAAAATACACCTCCAAAGGAGATTATAGAGAAAACATAAAGAGACTGGGAGTCTCAGTCTCTAAGTTGTGTCTTCTAATTTATAATATAGGAGTAGACTTGTACATTGCACATACAAGTTAATCTTTGCTCTTGTCATGGTTTTGGATAGTTGCATGATTATTCACTAATGTTATGCTTGTGTCTTTTCATTCTATCTGGAATGCACTGAAACAGTAAGCTTTGTTTTGGTTTGATTGGCTACTTTTAGGAGATGTGGATAATACAAATATAGGGACAATATCGAAATGCTCTTGTTTTCCCTTTTCTCTCTTTTAAAATCTTTAACAGTCTAACCTATTTTATCCAGCTATTTTCTCTATGCTGAAATCATAATTATCAATCCAGGGTAGCAGTGTGTAATGGCCAACCCTAAGAAAGCTATAGTTGTATAAAGGAAATCAGGATGGTTGCTAATTTAAATATTACAGTACAAACTAAATAATGTATGCCACATATATAAATACTCAAAAACTAAAATAAAAATTGCAGAAATTTATGATAAATTATAACTCTGTTTACACACAATCACAATCAATCTTGGAGCAATAAGAGCATAGGAATGATGGCAAATAATAAAAGATCTTGGTGAAAATAATAGGGAAAAAACCTCATTAGATAAAAATTAGGAGAATGTGGACTGTGAAGTTTAAATGAAGGAGGAGAAGAGTATATACACACAAAGAAGAAGAAGAAAAAACACGATCACAATTTTACCGCAACCTTAAACAACAATGTTTCAGGGTAAGATTTCGTTTATAAAGCCCATCACAAGAATGCCAATATAGCACACCACAATTGCAGCCATGGCTGCTACTAAAAACTTCTCTAATATTTGAATTCTGTAGTAGCCTAGGGGGCCGCTCCACTACTCCACTATAGCATCATAATAGCGAGTTACACAATATATCTGTGTAAAAGGCAGTCAACGTAATTTTATGGAATCCTGGGTCTGGTTGTATTCATAGAGAAATCAAGGAACCAGCATAACCTGTTTGAGAAAGAATGTATAAGTAACCCAGATTTTGCTTTATACGAGTTTTGGATCCATCCATTATAGATCTAGGTGTTTTGGCCTTTGTATGTTTGTTGATGAGTTGTTTTTTCTCCTATTTTCTAGGTGATGGAATTTGAGCTGAAGAAGCTATACGATACTGTCCAATCCATCCATGACGAGATGTACTATCTTCGAGAAAGGTATTTATGCAATTACTTCTGCCAACAAAGTCTCTTGATATTGTCGTGCCATTTTAGTATATAATGGTTCTCCATATGAACTTTGATGGAAAAATGATTTGCTGAGTTCATTCAAAAATTCTTTTAAATAGAATATCAGATGAATATATAGCTGTTGGGTCAGAAGAAATTTGAATATTTTGCTTTCTAGTTGCAGCTACTATGTGAATCAGAAAATTGTAGTCTTTCATGCCTCCAACTTGTTCCTTATTCCTAGTACCCTTGTGAATAAAATTCGTTGCTTAGATTTACCTGGTATGTTGTATGGGTTCATGAGAGTGATATGCCAAGGAAGGAAGCAAATGGTTGTTGTGCATATAACTCATGACAGGCTTCTATTTTATGTTTAGTTTTGAATGGTTTGGCGGTGGCTTTACATGGTCATGCACCCTATTGCTGCATGCATAAGTGTTTTTCTTCATTCTAATGTTGTTTTTACTGAATTTTGATGACCTTTTTTGTCCATGTGGCTGATATAGAGAAGAAGAGATGCAAGATCTTAACAAATCAACTAACAGCAAGATGTTTACCTTCAGTTTCCTTTCGATTGTGATTTGCTTGTCTGTGGCTGGTTTGCAACTATGGCATTTGAAGGCATTCTTTGAGCGGAAGAAGCTCCTTTAGTTCATCACACAAATTTTATTCATTTTTCTTCTGAATTCATTTATCGTTGTGTATCCAAATGTATGATTAGTTCATCTTTCACTTTTTACATTTTTTGGTAATTAGAAACATTAAATGTATGTTAGAATTATGAACTGGTATCAACTTTAGAAATAATAGTTACATTTCTGGAGAGGCTCTTTAATTTGTGATTCAATCTGAGCAGTGAATGTTATCGTGTTAAATTAAAGCCCATGAGAATATCCTTAAAAATACAAACGATCAAAATTGGCAATATTTATATCTTGTCAATGTCGGATTTTAGATGGAAACTTATGGCTACGTTAACATCTGAACTGGGATATGAGTAAATAGAGGGGTAAAGAATGCAACATGCAATGCAAATGATTCCAAAAATGTATTAACAATCTTTTGCAGATCATTGATTATGTGAAAGCATCCTGGAAAAACTTAATTACTTGTCTAGACAATATCTGCTGACTATCAATTCAATTGACAATTCTTTCTACTCTGAATTATTCCCATCCCATCTCACTTTGGTACCATTCCACGTATCTCAACGAGTTAATATTGCTTTAAAACTCATTTTTCATCACTTCTTTTTGTTTAGAGCTTTGGTAGTAGAGAGATGTATTGGTTTGAAATTTTAAAGGTTACAAAAAAGTATCTTGATATTTAATTCTTTTAAATAACGTAAATAAGTCTTATATTATACGATCAGAGTTTTTTTAAAGTATCAGAATATGGTTCTATCAGTACGGAAAGTCTTTTAATCTCATTATTTTTCTTTCTTTTTCTTACTTTTTTTTCTCCATCAAAATATAAATATTTCTACTTTTGAGTAATTAAACATTTTTAAATTAAATATTATATAGTTAAAATTATTATATTTTAAAAATTGAATGTAATATTAGAGCTTCAAATTTTTGACAAATTCAAAGAATAACTTATACATTAATTGTCTTTTCTAAATTAAATATTAAAAATTTAAATTAATTATTATATAAACAATATTTACTGAAATAAAATCTCAATTTTGATTAAAAAGCACTAATACTTATGGCATTATATATACGTATTTTTTTTTACACCAACATTATATTTAAATTTTATCTTTTGTAGATATGATATTTTAAGAGTGAATACAGTCAAATCACTTAGCGTAAATATAAATACATTTTATTTTTAAAAATGATATGCTTATAACAATCCTCTTTGGAATGTGTAAAATATACGAACACGGGTGCTCTGGTATGCTATGCTCACCATTTGTCCAACTACCATGCATATTATATCCAAAGTTCAAATCTTCCCTTAAAACTTATCCAGCAAATAGCAATAGATAGAAGGTAAAATGACATAATGCAGAACACTTAAACGCATTCAAACTTGGTAAGCGGGAATAATATAACACAAACTCAAATAACGGATATTATTTGAATTCCAAAGCCAAACCTCATATTCAGTTTGGATCAACATTTCTTAAAGCTCAATACTTGACAGTAATAGTCTAAACACGCTGTAAGGTATAATGGGATGACTTTCATTCACATTCACACAGTAATAGTCAACATTTCTTAAAGCTCAATACTTAACAGTAATAGTCAACCCTTATTTAGTAGATAAAAAGCTATGGGATGACTTTCATTCACACAGAAACCTCTGGTTTTTAGATTACTAATCATCGTAAGTTGTGCGATGGTGATGCTTGTGGTGATGCTTCTTCCTCCCATCATCCTCATCTGAGTCATCTCCCTGCCATGGTAGGAAAACATCATAAAATGAATACCAATTTCTATACGAAGAACTTTATATAGCATGCAAATCTAATTATTCATAACTATTGAGAAGCATTTTATTCTGCTTGCAAAACCTATGAAGACCCTGGCTAAATAAAAGTTAAGAAGACTTCTGAGAACTTTTTTATTAAGAAAAAAACAGAGAAACTCTCAAAAGTTCTTCAAAGTTTTATCCATTCAAACTCTAAATTTGTCATTATTAGAATGTTGGGGCATGGGAAGTCTGTATATAGATTGCAAAACAGAGCAAGAATTATCAAAGTCTCATATTCTCCTTTTGTTCTCTATTATAAGCAAAATAAAATACACTTTTTTCCTTAAATATAAACAAATTTCAACAACTTTTATCTCATTTAATGATACTCTCTTTACAATATCTCTTTTTTAATGCATGACCTTTCAGTTGCATTACTTTTGACATTTATAATAAAGACAATTTAAAAAAATATTACGAGTAGTAAGATTAAATACAAATTACTAACTTATTTAATATGCACAAAATCAGTTTTTTTAATGCTTTTAATAGAGAAAAGAGGGTATACATGATAGGCACTCAAATCTTTGTGTTTATATAATAGCCTTACATACATGGTATCTAGATACTCATGGAGAAGCACATCACGGCACTTTTATGCTTATAGCCGGAATATTGTTAAAAATGGATGCATATGGGTTGTTCAAATTAATATGGAATTATTATATCATACACTTTCTATATTGTCCCTGGTTGATGCTATTAGGTTCGATTCAAAGAATCTATTAAATGTTTCCAACGTACTTATGACTTTGGAAGATGGGGAATGGGAAACCATTAATAATGCAAAGAATAACCAAGGTACTAATAACTTTGGGGGATGGGAAATGGGAAACCATTAATAATGCAAAGAACAACCAACTCAAAACAGTGATTAAAAAGATAAATTCTGTAATAGAATTTCAATATTTTCATTGAACAGAGGAAAGCCTGCTCAAGAACCACATAGAACTAGGAAGTTTTGGTTAAATAATCAGAATATCACTGCAGCAATATCTATGATCAACAAAGACAGAGGCACCATCTAAAGGATTAATCACGTAATCACGTAAAAGTGTATTTTATTTTGCTTATAAACAGAAGCAGAAGAACAGAACTTTAGATAGTATCAATTTTGTAGTCTCTCCATATGAGACTTTGTCAGTGGCAAAAAACACGTGTTTATGGGTTGGATAGCTTGTTGGTTGTATACTCAGTAATCATATTCATTTAATAATTCAAATAATATTAAAAAAAAATTAACAAAGGGATACTACTACTTTTGAAGGCCACAATAAGAATTTACACATGCAATTCCACTAGAACTTCCAAACAAAGGAATGATATGGAAATTCTATCCCATTCCATCTGACATCACATTCTGTTCCATTAACAGATATTATAAATTATCCAAAGAAACCTTAGAAAGTTAGAACTACCTGCACTTTTCAAGATTATAGTACTTAAAAATAAAACCATTAATGGTGAAAAGTTGCTTTGGAGAAAATAGTTAAAATTCATAGGAGACAAACCATATGTTGCTAAACAAATAGAAATTATAGAATACATAAAATGTAAACTGTAGTAGAGGAAATGCTGAGAAAGTCAGACTAGTTTCATAAGAAAAATAGATATAACATGTTAACTGATATTTGGTGAAGTTACGCATTTCAGGCCAGCCTTAGCACCCTGATCCTTCTTTCCATGTATCCATTAGAAAATAAGTTCAAAAAGCTTCATGACCTTTTAAACACAATACACCAACTGGCCAATGTATAAAAGCAATGCATCAACGTAATCCACTCAATCATATCAACAAATTGCAACTAAATACCAACATAAGGCTTTTAAACTGTAAGCAATGAAGAAAACCAAACACATCCAAATCCACGAAGATACATCCTATATGAATAATCATAAGATATTCGAAAAACATTTAAAAATTACATTATAGTACTATATCAATTAGTTCAAGCAATTACAGTATTGCACAGCACAAATAATTTAAGACAATCATACAGTTAATTTAAGTGAGGATTGAAGAATATTATTTGCAATGGCAAAGACACCATTTTACTTGAGAATCAAATGAGTATATAGTCTACGCACCAAGAACAAAACTTAGGTATAATATCATAGCTACTGCTGGTAGTATTCTTCGATTAGAATTTAAGTACCTCAGTAATCAACATATACAATTAACATAACCTTTTATTATGTATATTATCAAGGTGAAACTTCAATTTTGATTAGAGAACAAGTTCATCAGTAGCTATGTTATTTTACTTTAGTTTTGTCCACGCACCAAAGGTGTACAACATTGTCATCTAATTACAAATTATCATATAAAATACATTTGTTGACTTTTACAATAATAACTACCTTAAAATCCATATTAACATATCTGATTGATTACCGGTGTAAAATTAGACAAATTAATGATTGGTTAACAATGTAAAGTTTAGTTGAGAGTGCATAAATATAAAACTCGAACTACATTACACCAAGTTACCAAATAGTTAAAGGAATGTATGAAGTAGAAGTACTACTCACATATTTCTTCTTTCCATAGCCCTCGTCATCATCATCGTCACGCCTCCCATAGCTGGGTTTGCGGAACCCCTCATCATAGCCATACTCAACCTTTCCTCCCTGGCTCTCATAGTTGCTGCTCCCATAGCTAGGTTTCTCCTCATACTCACTCTTCCTTCCATAGCCATACTCACTCCCTTGTTCCTCCCCATACCCACTACTCTTCCTCCCACCATACCCACTTCCATACTCACTCTCCTCCTTCCTCCCACCATACCCAGATCCATACTCACTCTCCTCTTTCCTCCCACCATACCCGGATCCATAACCCGACCCATATTCAGTTTCCTCCTTCCTCCCACCATACCCGGATCCATATCCAGATTCCTCCTGCCTTCCACCATACCCTGACCCATATTCAGATTCCTCCTTCCTTCCACCATATCCTGACCCATATTCAGACTCTTGCTTCCTCCCATACCCGGATCCATATTCAGATTCCTCCTTTCTACCTCCATAACCCGACCCGTATTCAGATTCTTGCTTCCTTCCACCATACCCAGATCCATATTCAGATTCTTCCTTCCTTCCACCACCATACCCAGATCCATATTCAGATTCCTCCTTTTTTCCACCATACCCATATTCAGACTCCTGTTTCCTTCCACCATACCCGGATCCATATTCAGATTCTTCCTTTCTTCCACCATACCCGGATCCATACTCAGATTCCTGTTTCCTTCCACCATACCCTGACCCATAGTCAGACTCTTCCTTTCTTCCACCATGCCCGGATCCATATTCAGACTCCTGTTTCCTTCCACCATACCCAGATCCATATTCTGATTCCTCCTTTCTCCCACCATACCCGGATCCATATTCAGACTCCTGCTTCCGCCCATACCCAGATCCATATTCGGATTCCTCCTTTCTCCCACCATACCCGGACCCGTAACCCGACCCATATTCAGAGTCCTCCTTTCTCCCGCCATATCCGGGCTGGCCGGCGGCGGGGTTGAAGGAGGCGGGGGCGGGGTGGGGCTTGGGGCGGGCGTAGCTGCTGTACTCGGTGGCGAGGGCTTCGTCGGCGTAGGCGGAGGGCTCGGCGGAGGAGGTGTACTGGGGGCGGTCGTAGTCGAAGGCGTCGGAGGAGGAGGCGGTGTTGGCGTAGCAGGTCTCCTCGGAGGGGGGGAGGGGGCGGCCGTAGGTGAGGGCGATGTCGTAGCCGCCGCCGTAGGGCGTCGGGTCGTACTCGTCGTAGTCGTCGACCGTGTCGTCGCCGCCGCGGTTCCGGGAAAAGAACGACATTTTGAGTGATGATTGGGAGATTGGAATGACGAATGGTGAAGCTTCCGGATCCTCAGCAGAGATGGTTTGTGCTTTATAGCGGAGAATGTGGTGAACGATGTTGATGTTGATGATGATTGTGACCGAGTCTCAACGACATCGTTTGTGGTCGTTTGCTCTTGATTTTTGTTTCGTGGACCCTACAACGCTACATCGTGGCGTGTAATAATCAAAATCACACTATCGTTAATTACTTATTTAGGTTTTAATTTTTCTCCGTGTTGTCAGAACTTAATTGGTCAGATTCGGAGTGATGTTACGAGTTCATCACTAACTAAACTATATAAATTAATATTAATTAAATGATTTAAATTTTATATTGAAAATATTATGTGTAAGTTAAACTTCTCGCACATTATATAAAGTGAGATGCTAGTATAATACTTTATGATGTATTTATAAGAGAAGAAAGAAATAGCTAAAAAAAAATATTGAAAAATAAATAAATAGAAACAGATAAGAAATAAAATGAAAAAATCAATTATTATTTTATTTAAGAGAAATAAGAAAGAAATTGAGAAGAAAATAAATTTTTATATATTTTTTTATCATAATTTATCATCTATATGTAAATATGTTTTAATCAATTATAAATTTTTTTAATTGATTTAGACTTTTAAATCGATGATGTGTTTAAAATATTAAAAAAAATAATTTTGCTGGTATTTTAAATATATCTATATCTTTACTCCTCCCGTTTAAAATATATCACCAAGTCATATGTTATTAATTACAAATATATTATACATATGTACATATATTTATATTTTAATTTATATTAATTTATGTAGTTCAATCTTTACTTTCTCATGTATTTATTCATACAAAGCTAAAATAAAATAATTTTAGATAATATGAGATTTGAATTCAAGTGAATGTGATTATTTAAAAAGTTAGTGATCACTAAACCAACATATTCTACTATTATATAATTAATTTAAATAATTTATTTAATATATTTTCATTTTAAAATTATATATTAATTTAAACAATTCAACCAATCTATAATTTAGTTTCTCTATTAATATTATACTAACTACAACTTTCTAAGAATTTCTTTAAGATATAGTATAAATTTTATTAAAATTTATAAATATAAAATATATATGACATAAATATTTTTTTAAAAAATTAATAAATACTGAATCATGTTATTTAACTGATGACTTATCAATTTAACCTTTAATTTAGTACTTTAACTAATTTGATGATAGATCTAGTTTTTTAAATATTTGTTGAGATATTAATAATAATAAAAAAAACTCTTTTATAGATGTTGTTTATGAACTAAAATTTTATTTATTAACTAAAATTTATTAGAAATTATAAATTTGTGAGTCTCACTCTTTATTTATTGAGTTTTTGACTTAATGTGGAGAGTGAATTGTAGAGATTAAGGATAAAGAATTTCTTACCTATAAACATAGAGATAAAAGTACTTTATGTTTTTTTAAAAATAAATTAAAAATAATGAACGGAATAGGTATTAAAAGAATGTGAAAATGTTTTTAATTATGACGTGAAAGATGCTAGTTAGTATTAAAAGGTTGTTGATTTTCAAATTTTTTTCGACCATTTGAAAAATGTAATAGGCAACACAATGTAGATACCAAAAATGGTTGTCTGCGGACAAATTGTATAATGTTTTATGTAAGTTAAGCGGTTATTTTGTTTTGTGTACATTCACGAAAATTAGTGGGTAGTATCAATATCATTGTTATAATAATAATAATAATAATAATAATAATAATAATAATAATAATAATAATAATAATAATAATAATAATAATAATAATAATAATAATAATAAAGTAAAGTGTGATTTGTGTCGACTGTGCGTTGCAGTTGAGTAGAAGACGTGTGTAAGTATGGGCAATGTGAATGTGGCACACTGAATTATGTTTCTTTCTTTTCAGCTGATTGGTACATTCCACTTATCTTCAACCGTCCCTCACCCTTTGGATCCATCTGCTCACCTAAATTGGCCTATCCAACACTCACAAAGCCCATTTTGCCTCGTCATCCCTTCTAAACAAATTTCCTGAATTGGCCCAATACAAATGTGCTCACTGCTTAGGTGCAGAGATTTTAATTTAATCATCGTATTCATACAAACTATTTGCTATTAGAATTAGTATGATTAATTTTTGTTGAAAATAAATATTTTTTAATATAATTGTAACATGCACGGGAGGGAAGGAATGATGAGGTGGATTAGGAACGAAAAGTGGTTACACAGAATAAACACGTAGAGTGTGATCAGCAATTAACAAACAGAAGGATAAGCGTGAGGAAAAAGAGAGAGAATGTTTTATTAAAGAATTTTGTGCAATGAGAGAGACATGTGTATGGTACAACTTCTCTCTAAATTCCTTTTCTCTGTCCATGTTGTGCCCATTTCTGCTCCTCTCTGATTTCTTCATTCTGTTTCTTGGTACAGGTTCTGCAATTGCGGTGGTTGTTGGTGTATTATTGATATTATTGCTCGTGTTGTTTCGTAATGGTCCTTAGTTGATTTGATTTTAATTTCATCTCCGAATACCACTAATTGTAACTCGTTTTGTTATTCAAATAATACGAATTAGTATGGTCTGTTTCTTGAAATAATTCTAACCTGAAAAGTACTATTTCATTGGTGCTTTCATTGACACCATGGTTGAGAATACCCGTTTTAAGGAATTACAAGTTGAAGTTCGAGGTCAAGCGATTGATATAAAGAAATTGATGGATCTCTTAGAACTTCGTGATCGTGAGCAATGAGCGCACACACAGTAAGTTCAATATGACGCTCAAAATCGCATGGATCAGATCCAACAATCTTTAGATCTGCTGATAAAATCACAATCACATTCTCAACTCCATGGTGGGTCGCCAACGAACAATTCCGGGTGCAAAGTACCTTCGATACGAAGTGCATTCCAAGTTAAGGACATCTCCTTGGGTTTTCCTCACTTTGATGGCCAATCTTCAGTGTTGGAATGGATATTTAAGGCAAAGAAGTTTTTCAATTATCACAATACACCGGACGCTGATAGAGTTGATATTGTTGCAATACATTATGAGAAAGATGTAGTCCCATGGTTCCAGATGCTACAATGGCTATCTATAGTGCAGACTTGGACAGAAGTAACATCGGCGTTGGAATCACAATTTGGACCTTCTTCTTTCGATTGTCCGATGGCGGGGCTTTTTAAGTTGCAACAAACCGGTACTATTTCTGATTATTATCTGAAATTTATGTCTCTCGCAAATCGATCCTTTGGTTTACAGGATGATGCATTGTTATAGTTTTTTTTGAGTGGTCTTCATGTTGAAATTCGTCGTGATGTTATTGTTCAGTCACCAACCTCATTGTTGAGGGCGGTTGTGTAACAACTCGATTTCCACAAATTATATGAAGGCCTAAAGCCCAATAAGGGTGATTTAGTAGCCTAGAACGGGTCGTTCCCAAACTGGAACAGGCTGTTCCAAACTACTAAAAAGGCTTATAAACCCAAGTTGGGAACGAGGCGTTCCAACTCACCAAAAAGGCTTGTAACCCTAGTTGGGAACGGGACGTTCTGGTTTTAGAACAGACCGTTTTGGATGTAAAATTTTACACATGACAAGTGAGTCCAGAACAGGGCGTTTCGAATTTGAAACGGGCCGTTCCGGCCACTCCTGATGCTTATATGTAGCACGCTCTAGCACTCCTAAAAACACACTTTTCACTTCTGACTTCTTTTCCTTCTACACTCTCTAAAGATCGAAGGGAGCCCAGAGGAGGAGACCAACCAGATCCTGCTTTAGTTTCAGCTACTGCTTATCAAGGTACGGGGGAAAAGGGGATTATTTGTATGTAAAGTTACATAAGGGAATTGGGTAGAGGAGGAGGCCCGTAGGATTATGGGTAATTTTATAATTATTTCTGTTTGAGGAATTGATGATCCCATTAGATTTTGCATGTATCGAGGATTAGGAATATGCAATTAATTTGTAAAAATTATGATCTGGAAGAGAGAATGAAATTGTAGAAAAGTGTCTGTGAGTTAGGTTTTGGAAAAATTGGGAGTTTTACTAATTGAGTTAAGATTCTATTAAATTGGTGATTCAATTGAGTGTTATATTAATTTATAAATGTTATTGTTATATTATATGGTAAAAATTGATGATCTAGATGTGGATTCATGGTGAATTGCTTGAGGGGTATGTGAACCATTGTATCGTGAGGACTTATCTATATTATGTATGTGATGTGGAATTGAGTTATGGACTATGGTGTGATGTCTTGGTACAAATGTATACATATTGTATCTACCATTTTAATATTGAATTGATAACATGATGTGGCGAATGGTATATTATGACTTAATTGTTCAATTAATTATGATGTGAGTATGTTGACATGAAATGAGATGTTTTGAATGTGAATGTTATGTGATTGTGGTTCCTCACACATATGACCAGGGAGGGCACAACCCTTGGGTAAGTGATGCTACAGGAATGGCGTGACCTTGGCATAGTGTGGGATGTGTGAGGCAATTAACACGTATCACTTATGTCAAGATGGCACGACCTTGGGCAAAAGATGTTACAGGCGTGACCTTGACATAGTGTTAATTGTAAGATTTGTGTTGATTATGAATAAAATGTGATTGTGGTTCCTCACATTTATGACCAGGGATGACACGATCCTTGGGTAAGTGATGCTACAGGGATGGCGTGACCTTGGCATAGTGTGGGATGTGTGAGGCAATTAACACGTATCACTTATGCCAAGATGGTACGACCTCGGGCAAGAGATGCTATAGGGGTGGCGTGACCTTAACATAGTGTTAATTGCAAGATTTGTGATGGATTGGTGTGATTGTGAATTATGATATGAAGATGATGCATGATTGATAAAATTATGATATATAGAAATGCTTGTGAATATTTCATTAAGTAATGAGTTATGATGAGATTATGTTGTGTTTTTCCTTGTGTGCTTTACATATAGATGTTTTCTTTTCTCACCGTACAATTTGTGGATGTTTTAGGTGAGGAAGATCCGGTTATGAGTGGCATCCAGAATGCCAACAGTTGAGTTGTGGGTATGCTCTGATATTGTGACATTGGAGCAGAAGATTTTTAAGATATGAATTTTTATATGGATTTGGAGTTGTACTTATTATTTTAAAAATAATTTATAAACTCTTATGTTTTATTTTCCAATTTCTATTTTTCAATTATTTTGGAAATTGAAGAGCATTTATGAAGATTTTATATGAACCCTTTTTACCAACGTTGAAAAATTTATTCATTAGTTTTATTTACATTATTACAATATATGTGTTGGGGTAGCAAAGGTGTCACAGGTTGCATTGGCCAAATTGTATGAGGAGAGATATTCACCTGTAACTAAATCTGGTACTGGGCCCATTCGACGATATTCTCCTATAATTTCGTCCTCGGCTACTGTTCCTCAACATCAATCTAAGTCCTTGACTAAATCATCACTTCCACCTTTACTTCCTACTCCAAATAGTCCACCATTGAAAGATACAATTGTTCGAAAAATGAGTTCAGCTAAGATGCAACTCCGTAGAGAGAAGGGCTTATGCTATTTTTGTGACAACAAGATTACAGTCAATCATCGGTGTCCGAATCGACAATATATGTTTTTGCAACTTGATGAGACAATCATTGATGATGGTGATGCACCGTCTCCTGATACCGATCAACAGTTAAGTGTTGTAGAAATCGTTTTAGATGATCATTACTTGTCCCTTAATGCTTTAAAAGGGGGTACAAGTGTGGGTACGATCAGATTTTTGGCATATGTAGACAAGTTGCCCGTAACAGTGTTGATAGATGGTGGTAGTTCTGACAATTTTCTACAACCTCGTATTGCAAAGTTTTGGAAACTTCCTGTTGAGCCAGCTCCTTCGTTCAAGGTGATGGTAGGGAATGGCAATTACATGACAACAGAAGGATTAGTACAACATTTGGTCATTTAGGCGCAAGGCAATATGTTTCAATTACCAGTATATCTCCTTCCTATTTCTGGAGCTGATCTTATTTTAGGGGAAAATTGGTTGAAAACAATTGGGCCACATGTGGCTGATAATGAGTCTTTGAATATGAAATTTCTATATAATGATAAATTTGTTACGTTGCAAGGTGATGTGGATCATGTTCCTATGCAAGCTCACTTACATCGCATTTGACGTATGGTTAATACCCATTCTATTGCTGAAGTTTATACAATGAAGATGGTGGATACTAAGGCCCCAACTGTTCCATTACCTGAGTTGCCCGATGACATGGACCCCAAATTGGTTCTACTGTTGCGTAATTACTCTTCTGTGTTTGCGACTCCAACTTCTTTACCTCCTCATTGCGCCCAAGATCATTCTATTCCATTAATTGAAGGTTCAACTCCTGTGAAAGTGAAACCATATCACTATCCTCATAGCCAAAAAGAAGAAATAGAGAAGTTAGTGGCTGATATGCTTACAGAGGGAATTATTCTACCGAGCAAGAGTCATTTCTCCTCTCCCATAATTCTAGTGAAGAAAAAGGATGGTTCTTGGCGTGTTTGTATAGATTATTGGGCTCTTAATGTTATCACTTTCAAGGATAGTTTTCCCATTCACACTGTAGATGAATTGATAGATGAATTGTTTGGTGTTTCTTTTTTCTCCAAATTGGATTTGCGATCCGGTTACCATCAAGTTTTGTTGGCACCTGAGGACAGATACAAAACTGCATTTCGCACACATCATGGTCATTTTGAGATGCCCTTCGGATTGACTAATGCCCCAGCCACGTTCCAAGGTTTGATGAATGATATTTTAAAGACATATTGCGAAAGTTTTTGCTTGTTTTTTTTCGATGATATTCTTATATATAGTTCTGCTTGGAATGATCACCTTTTCCATTTGGAGGTGTTCTTGAAAATACTTCAGCACCATCAACTTTATGCACGTTTTCCAAGTGCTCATTTGGAGTAAACGAGATTGAGTATCTCGGCCATACTCTATCAGGTTGCGGAGTGGCTATGGATACTACAAAGCTAGAAGTCGTTCGAGCTTGGCCACAACCAACGAATTTAAAGAAATTGCATGGTTTTCTTGGATTATCAGGGTATTATAGACGCTTTGTGAAAGGTTATGCTCAGTTGGCAGCTCCGTTGACTAATTTATTAAAGAAGGATGCCTTTCGATGGATTGAGGCAGCTACAATAGCTTTTTCTAACTTGAAGGAGGCTCTTATGACAACACCTATTTTGGCCATTCCCAACTTCTTGGAACCATTTATTCTAGAAACTGATGCATCTAGTTCTGGAAAAGGAGTGGTGTTAAGTCAAGGAAATCATCCCATTGCATATTTCTCAAAGAAGTTGTCCATGCGAATGCAGAAGCAATCCGTGTATACGCGCGAATTTTATGCCATTATGGAAGCGTTGGCTAAGTTTCAACATTATTTACTTGGACACAAATTCATCATTAAAACAGATAAAAGAAGTCTCAAAGAACTCCTTGAACAGCGACTACAAACCCCGGAGCAACAACAATGGTTACCCAAATTTTTAGATTTTGATTTTACCATACAATACAAACCCGGAAAGGACAATATTCTAGTTGATGCTTTGTCACGCGGCTTTATGATGGCATGGTCCACACCGTGTAATAAATGGATGACAAAAGCGGCAGAATTAACTCAAACAGATGAGACGTTGAAGAAGTTGTACAATCAATGTGTAACAGCTACAGTTCCATCACAGGATTATGCGTTAAAGATGGAGTCTTATTTTAGAAGGGACGAGTTATGTTACCAGCTCATGAGGACCTAATTAATCAAGTGTTATGAGTTTCATTCCTCAAAAATAGGTGGTCATATTGGTGTGTCTAGGACTATGGCACGAATTGCATCTCAATTTTTTTGGCCAGGAATGAGACAATGAGTTCAAAAGTTTGTGAGAGAATGTCAAGTGTGTTAGCAAGCTAAAGTTGAGCAAACCTTACCCGCGGGGCTGCTGCAGCCATTGTCCATTCCTCAACATGTTTAGGATGATATCTCCTTAGATTTCATCACAAATTTACCAATATCCCATGGGTTCTCTACTATTTTGGTTGTGGTAGATAGGCTCTCCAAATTTGGACATTTCATTCCGTTGCCAGCAACATATACCAGTAAGGTAGTAGCAGATGCTTTTGTTAATAATATTGTGAAGTTATATGGGCTCCCTAAGTCAATTGTTTCAGACTGTGATAGGATTTTTATTAGTTCTTTTTGGAAGCATATGTTTAAGGCTCAAGGGACTACATTGGCAATGAGTTCTTCGTATCATCCACAATCGGATGGCCAAATTGAAAATTTGAACAAGACTTTGGAGATGTACCTTCACTATTTCGTGTTTGACAATCCTAAAAGTTGGCACTCAATGTTGACATGGGCATAATATTGGTATAATTCTTCACTTCATCAAAGCATTGGAATGTCTCCATTCAAAGTTTTGTATGGCAAAGATCCACCTTCAGTGTTGCGATATGAAACAACTGTTATTGATCCTATTTCAGTCCAGGACTTGCTTCGTGACCGGGATGTTCTATTACAACAATTGAAGTCGAACTTGCTTAAGGCACAACAATACATGAAATGCCAAGTAGATAAAAGACGAAGAGATCTTCATTTTGCGATGGGCGACTTGGTACTTGTTAAGTTGCAACCTTATAGGCAGCATTTAGTGGCTTTAAGGAAGAATCAAAAGCTCACCATGCGCTATTTTGGACCTTTTGAAGTTGTAGAAAAAATCGGAGAAGTAGCATACAAATTACAATTGCCAGATACAACTCGAATTCATCCCGTGTTTCACATATCTTTACTCAAGAAATTTGTTGGGAGTCCTTCACAGCAATATATACCGTTGCCTCTTACCACTACTGAGTTTGGTCCTTCGGTACACCCATTTCAAGTCTTGAATGTTCGTACTATCATGCGTCATTCCAAACCAGTCCCTCAAATTTTGATTCAATGGGGTTCCTTAGGGCCTTCTACATCTACTTGGGAGGATGTTCAAGAGATTCAAGATTCATTTCCCGAGTTTAACCTTGACGACAAGGTTGCTTTTGATGGAGGAAGTATTATAACATGCACGGGAAGGAATGATGAGGTGGATAAGGAACGAAAAGTGGTTACACAGAATAAACACGTGGAGTGTGATAAGCAATTAACAAACTGAAGAATAAGCATGAGGAAAAGGAGAAAGAATCTTTTATTAAAGAATTTTGTGCAATGAGAGAGACATGTATATGGTACAACTTCTCTCTGAATTCCTTTTCTCTATCCATGTTGTGCCCATTTCTGCTCCTCTCTGATTTTTTCATTCTGTTTCTTAGTACAGGTTCTGCAATTGCGGTGATTGTTGCGTATTATTGATATTATTGCTCGTGTTGTTTCGTAATTGCCCTTAGTTGATTTGATTTCAATTTCATTTCTGAATACCACTAATTATAACTCGTTTTGTTATTCAAATAATACGAATTAGTGTGATCTGTTTTTTTGAAATAATTCTAACCTGAAAAGTATTCTTTCACTAATCTATTTTATAATCAATGTCGAAATTCATGTTTTAAATAATTTAGTTAAGAAATATAAATTGAAATCATTGTGTCTGTTAATGATGATGTGAAAGAGGATTTGTTGTTGAAAAATCTGGCTAGACAGAAAACAGGAGAAGTTTTCAAATGCTGCATTCTGCTTCTTATCATGAATTTAGCATGACACTTTTTCATCATGAATTGCGTGTGTGCATCATGAAGAATGCTAAGATGACTCCGTAGCAAAAGCTTGAATAGAAAAACCTCAAAATAACTAGTACATTAAGGGACTACAAAAGTTTATGAACAAAGCTAGCTGTTTGGCTACTTGTCACACTTTTTTTTAATGGAAATATAACATTTATATTATATTTATTGAAGTGTAAACTTTTTTAATATTCAGATTCATAACAAAGCCACGTGTATTATGTGAAAATACCACAAGAAGCATCAAAACGATAAAAATACATATCTGTCGGTGTGAAAAAAAAATACAATTTAGGTTTTTAAGAAACTAAAATGAACAAAAGAAAATCTTAAAGAAGTCACATCTTTTTAATTGTATAGCTAGTACAAATAGAACCAATAAATTATAAAAGAGTATTTAAAACATCTAAAGTAAAGAATTTATAATGTTATCGTTCAATTTATTAAAGTATTTTATAAACTTTCTTTACTTTACCTATTCTCTAAATTTATACAATCTAAGTAAAGAAAAAATCTAAAATAAATAAATAAATAAGTTCTGCACGCACTCATATTTTTAGTTGTATCGTACAAATAGAAACAATACATTATAAAAGAATATTTAAAATATATAAAGTAAAGAGATATATAAAGCAAAAAAGTAAAATCGAATATATCCTTTATAAAATATCAATATATTATAAACTTTCATTACTTTACATATTCTCCAATTTTAAATGATTTAAATATTAATTTTTAGGCATCAGTTCGATAACCATTTTATTTTGGAATAACGTTATTTTAATAATAATTTATATAATAAAAAAACAATGTAAAATAAGATTTTTTTTTCTTCTAAATGTCAATGCAAACTAAGATAAATAACAAGAAAGAAAGAAATAAAAACATATCATAAAAGAATGTTTAAATATGTTTTTCGTACTCATTAAACGAATGAGTTTTGATAATTTGATAATTTAATAATTCATTAAATATGTTTATCATTTTAATAATTTATCTATTTATTATAAAATCAAAGACTATTCTAGTCAATATATACAACAAATTGTGCTTTGAGAGATAAAAAATCAAACAAAAAGATTTTACAGAGATAAATATTTTTTTTTTATTTATATTTTACAATGACCAAAATATATTTACAAATTTTTTTAAAAATGAAAAAGAAATTACATCAACCAAAATGAAAACTTAATTATAAGAAACATATTATCTTTTTAATAACATATTTAACATATTAGTTAAAAACATATTTAACACTAAAAGAATATTATAAGAAAACCATTATCTTTTTTATAATATTTTTTAGGCTTAAATATGTTTTTAGTCCCTTAAATTTAGGATAAATATATTTTTGGTCCCTCAAATTTAAAATTATTATTTTTAGTTCTTGTAATTTTAAAAAATCTTACTTTAGTCTTTATATTTAAATTTTATTAAAAATTTATCAAATATTATTGTATAAAATCTACCTATTCATGTCTCTATTAGCGAAAATATCACATTAAATCTGATTAATATTACATAACTATCTTAATTAGTCACTTTCAAATATGTTATTGATAATTTAAAAAGCTAAAACAAAATTTTTAAAAATTACAAAAATTAAAAATAATAATTTTAAATTTAAGAAATAAAAACAAATTTATCTTAAATTTAAGTGACCATGATCATATTTAAGCCTATTTCTTTTGTTTGTGCATAAAATTTTTGATAAGAAGAAGAATCAGAATGTAGGCAAGAAATATTGTTGCATAGTGGATACAATACAATGTGACCCACATGCGAAGAATAAAGAAACTCTTATTATTGAGAGTGTGTTGAATGAGGAGAGGGAGTGGTAAGAATAAGAATGGCAGCAGCTTTTGTATTAACTGTGTCACAAGACGGAACAGGACAGTACCGGACGGTGCAGGAGGCCATAGACGCTGTGCCGCTCGGCAACACTCGCCGGACGCTCATTCGGGTGTCGCCGGGAACCTACCGGCAGCCCCTCCACGTGGCAAAGACTAAGAACTTCATCACCCTCCTTGGCCTTCGCCCTGAGGACACTCTTCTCACTTGGAACAACACTGCCACCTCTATCCATCACCATAAGGTATCATTATGTTACCTACTCACACATTATCAAGTTTTTTTTTTTTTTTTTTAATTTACAAAGAGTTCATAAAACTTTATTATTAAGACTAGGTTAAGATTTAGAAAGTGTTGTTGATGTGTTTTTTTATTTATTTATTAAAATTAAAAATTTATCTGGATAGTATATGTAATAAATAATTTTATTAAGAATATGTTTGGATATAGATTAAATTTTTTTTTAATTGAAACATAAAGAGCTTTTTTGGTGGTTCGGGCCTAGTAATTTTTTTTCTCCATGTTCTTCATCACATTTGGGGAATTGGGTTTGGGTGAAATTTGAAACTTGTTTGGTGGGGGTAAGTGGTGACTTTTGTGCTTTTCTGGCAGGATGCTAAGGTGATAGGGACTGGGACCTTTGGTTGTGGCAGCATCATTGTGGAAGGGGGGGACTTTATTGCTGAGAATATTACCTTTGAGAATTCTTCCCCTGAGGTAATGTTCATTGTTAATAAAGTTTAGGACTATGTTGATTACTTTGAGAAAATATTTTTTTTTAATTATAAAAATGACATTTTTTTAGAGTTAAAATAGAATACATGTATATGGTAAAGATTTTATACACTGTAAATTTTTTTATACCATCATTTAATAGTAAATTGTTGTGTGATTGAAAATTCTTGAATTTCTTAATAATTAAGGAAGATTTTAATTTTGATACATTAGTGCAAAGTTTTGTATTTCATCAATAATTAGAAATTATTGAAATCATTCATGTTATTTTTAAAGTAATTTTTAAAAAAAATTATATTTTCCAATTATATGATAAATTGATAATCTGTGATCAGGCATGAGAATAGAAAATGCCATTGTTAATTAGTATTTTTCAATTCAATTCATTACTTTAAAAGTACTGATATATGGGGTGATTCTTAGTGTAAAATCTTTAATCCGACAACTTAACAAAATTTAACTTATTTTTGTTTTACTTTTATATTTATTATTAATGCAAGCCTTTGTAAATAGAAGAAAAAGTGAAAATAAGGTTATAAATTTTTAATTTAAAAGAAAAATGAAAAATAAAATCAGGAAAGAAATATTCCAACTAAACAAGCTTAGTGTTTTAACTTTTAAGGTGTTAGCTTGTTTCTTTGTCATTGCTTGGCTGGATAACATCATTTTGGAAAATGAGCATATATGATATGCCAATTTGATAGTCAAATTTGATTGTTCTTAAAACTTTGGCTAAGATGGTTATATGTGATGGGTCCACGACAAAAAGTGTTGATCAAGGAGTTAACTATTAGAAATTTTCAGATTTTACACCATCTATGTTCGTAAAACGATGAAGGTATTTAGGATGGTTTCTCTCTGTAATTTGAAGGTGTCTGTCGATTGCCAAAGATAGATATGTCAATCGTCTTTTATTGTATTACCAGTCTAAGGTTATGTTTGGACAAGTTTGTCTATAAAAATAAAAATTAAAATAAGTTTTTCTATAAACTAAAATTAGTGAAGATAAGAATAAGATTTTATAAAAGTTAATCAGAGAGACTTCTATAAATTAACTTGTATTAACTAATTTAAATTTATGTAAAAGTTTTTCATTTTTCTTTCTTATCTTATACTCTTAGAAATGCTTTTAGAAAAATTTACCCAAATAGATCCTAAGTTGGACTTGTTGTATGTTATTTACTGAGATGCTTTGTTATTTTTTGCTTTCTTCATCTCCAAACTAGTTAGTATCTTCATAAGCTTTTTGCATATATGGTTTTGACTTATGTACTGATTTTTTTGTTTCCTTCTTTTAACTACAAGGGTTCAGGGCAAGCAGTGGCAGTTAGAGTAACAGCAGATCGTTGTGCTTTCTATAATTGCAGGTTCCTTGGATGGCAGGTATTTCACTCTCTTGATGTTTTAATTAATAGGTTAGAGACTTCTTAAAATATTTTATATGGTGATTTGGTCAAGTTGAATTGCTGAAGAGAATTTGACGACTCAATGAATTCTGTTCCGAAATGGAAAACACATAAAAAAGTCTAGCAGTTGTCCATGTCCAAGACTACTCAAAAATTGTAACCTTCCTCTTCTTAACCATTGAAGGTTATATACTTGTGTTTAAGTGTATTAAAATCTCGAATTCTCTAGAGATGATTTCTAAAAGTCCTGGCATGATTACATCTGATATTAGTTATAAAAAATATCTATAGTTTTTAAGGCCAAACCATTGGACCTTTGTTTTGGCTAAATTGGTAAGTAACCAACATAATGGTCTGCATATGTCCAATTGGATCGGTTTACTCTAAATTAGCTGTGGGCTCAGATGATACAAATTCATTGAATTCATCTTGCTTATGAAACTCTTTTAAAGTACATTTATTTGGTATTTTTGGTTTGATGAACTCTTTGTGTGCAAGTTATAGTGTGCCTGTATCCTTTATAGCCTGTTGTGTAAAGTTATAATATCTTCAATTAACAAGGGGGAATAATAGGTAGACTAGATGGTTTTTGAGGAAGTGAGGTTATAAACTTCTTTTGTGATTATGGTGCAGGACACTCTGTATTTACATTATGGGAAACAATATTTGAGAGATTGTTATATTGAAGGAAGTGTGGACTTCATTTTTGGTAATAGCACTGCACTCTTGGAACATTGTCACATCCATTGCAAGTCTGCAGGGTTCATAACTGCACAGAGCAGAAACTCTCCACAGGAAACAACTGGTTATGTATTCCTGAGGTGTGTGACCATGTCCTTCTCTAGTATTTATAACCTCATCTTCCCACCTTTCATATTGTATTTTAGTCATTATAAGATTATAACATGTTCAACAAGAGACAGTTCCAAAGCATCATGTTTTCCTACAACAACGTGAATTCAGTTTTAACTTCTTTACATGGGAACTGAACACTCTAGAAGTCTATGAATCCTATAGGAAATCTTTTAGGATATTCAAAGAGAATCATTTGTAAGGATAAACATCTTTGAATCTCATTCACATTTATTTGTATCACCTGTCTTTAGAGTGTCCGCAATACATTCTCTTCTAACATTTTTTTAAGACACTTTAATATTAGTTAAAATTAAGGAGATTTGTTAAATAAGAAGTAAAACTCACAAAAATGTATAATTTCCCATAAATTTTAGGTGATAATAAAATATTTTCAAAAGAATGTCAGAGAACGTGATTCTAGCCTTTTTCATTGGAGCTCATTCTGTAGCAATTTTCGCTCTTCTGCCTTCTGGTGTTTGGTTGATGTGTTAAATATTCTGTTACAACTTCCAAATCCTTTTTGAGACTTGGAATTGAATTATGCACTAGTACATGTTACGGTTACTGGTAAACATGTACTTTTCTTATACTTAATACTTATTTCAAAATTGGTGTACAATGAAATAATGTGAGGTGAAGAATGTCTTAATGTTGTGAACCTTTTTTGTTCCTTACATTATGTGCATTTTCTGGTGGCATTGCAGATGTGTTATCACAGGTAATGGGGGAACTTCATATGCATATCTGGGACGACCATGGAGACCTTTTGCAAGAGTGGTCTTTGCATTCACTTATATGGATCACTGTATAAAGCCTGTTGGGTGGAATAATTGGGGGAAAGTTGAGAATGAAAGAACTGCTTGCTTCTATGAATACAGGTACTCATTCACTTATATGCTATTAATTGCATATATATATATATATATATATATATATGAATCCAATTGTTTCCTCATTCAATCCAGGGATCTTACTGCAAATTAAGGTTGAATTTAGACAGTGAACTCGGTGTATAAAATATGGTATATAATATTTTGTAACCAAATTATACAAAAATAAGTTTGATTTGAAACAATAATGCAAGACAAGCACTTCAGAGTATTTTGGCAAATTAAAAAATTGAAGTTATAACGTGATAAAATACTTCTAAAAAACAAGTAGACAGGTAAATATACAGACAAATAAGTCTTAAATATGAATACACATAGAGAGTAAGTCAATATATTTATGTTTTCTTATTAACAAATTCCAATATAAATAAAACATATATAGTTGAATTCTTTAAATATGTTGTCAAGAATTTAAAGTGTATGAAGAAAATTTTATTAAAAGAGAAAATATTTATTTTGGTTATCTCTACCCATCGAAGAAATTAGTTTTAGTTTTGGACCGTAATTAGTTACGAATATCCTTGGTATTAATTTTTTTTAATTTAATTTAGCTACATATTTATACTCGTCTCTTTAAGATGGCATAATATTTTTTATGCAAGTGTTCTTTGAGCTTATATACTTTTCCTTGCTTGAATAGGGGTACTATATCCTTTTCTAAAATTTTCAAATAACCAAAACAAAAAGTAAAAAACGGTAATTAAGCAAAGATAAATATTTCTTCTAAACCAAACTTTAGAGGGTTTAGCGATAAAAAAAAAAAAAACAAAAACAAAACCATCTAGGGTATAACATGAAAATCAGAAAAGTGAGTAATAATTGAAATAATTTTCACCTGCCTTAAGTTATAAGATTTAATAATTATGTAGTCTCAATGTAAAAATATTAATATCACTTTTAAGATAATTATTTATAAAACTAACAAACTCACCACATATATATAGTTTGTGATTAGATATCATTATAAAATTATTGGGTCGTTCTTTTTCTAAGTTTTACAATTAATGGTAATGGTTGTTTATTGATCGAGTTGAAGAAGTTTGGAGTAATTTTATGAAAGTACAGGTGTTTTGGAGGAGGTTTCTGTCCATCCCAACGAGTAAAATGGGCAAGAGAATTAAGGGATGAAGGAGCTGAGCAGTTTCTGATGCATAGCTTTATTGACCCTGAAACAGAGAGACCTTGGCTTGCTCAAAGAATGGCCTTAAGGATTCCATATTCTGCTTAGAAACACCTCATTGTTCATCATAATATTGCTCCACTGTTTCATGTCATGTCTATCCAAATAAGAAACAAATTGTTTTTCCAACAAGTTTAAGTCAACAAATATTTAACACACTTTATTAAAAGCATAAGTCTTAAATGATTGTTACGTTTTTAATGTAATCGAAATTTCTTTCATTTGAATGTTTTTTGCTTATCTTTTGTTTGATAAAATATGCAATTTTGTTGTGTATATTTCTGACATGGGCTTGTCATCAACCAGAAATATTTACTACCTTAGTTATAGATCATTTTTCCTTCAGCTAATTAAGATTTTTTTTTTAAATAATAGAGACGACAAAGTTACTTAAAGAAATCGAGTATAACCAACAACTTGATAATATATTAATATCAATTTTGGTGGCATCATTAAACTAAGAAATGAAAAGTTAAAATCTACTTATAATAAGGATAAATCATTTATATAGGACAGTGTAAATTTGCATTTTATAGAAATTAAAATTTTATAATATAAAAATTTTAAACTATGAAATGTAATATTTTGATGTAAGTAATATTTAACGGGCAAAATTTGTTGTATTAACTTTTATTAGTTATCATTGTTATATTCTACTTTTTTAAAACATTTTTTTCTTAACTAACAAGTCGTTAGATTTAATGAAACTTGATCTTATTAAATAAAAGGTTTCAAAAGTTTTGTTGATAATAAATATAATTGAGATAATAAATTTTAGAAAAGTAATTTGAGTTAGACTATTGAACTTGATACATGGATAAATGATGTGTAACCCTTTTTAATAGTCTAGAATAGATGGGACATAAATTTTTTTCAATAAAAAATTTTATTAAAAATATTCAATCAAGTTTCTTGACAAAGATTACTTATCATAGTAAAGTCGTAAATATTTTACACTAATAACATAAAAATACTATTTTATACTTTTTCCCGCTTAACTTTCATAATTATTCTATTTAATTTTCATTAATATTAATAATTGTATCAATTTTTATATTTGTTTTTAATTCTCAGTAATCTTCTCATCCATTTAATCTCAATAAATTAATATTATATTGATTTAAATTGAGAACATGTGAAAATCTTATGCATAAGGTATGTTTAAATTTTTATAATTTATAATTACAATAAATATAAAATATAAAATAATATCAAACTAAAAAAGTTAAATATTTACAATTAATGGTACCGATAACATAAGATACAAAACTATTATTTATAGATCAATGAAAAATCCATATTATAATACACAGTAAACAATTAATTGAATAACATTCAGTTGTTATAATTAAGCAATTTAAAAATAAGACATTCAAACAAATTTCGGAAATAATGGCCGTTTCTTTAAACTTATTTTAAATAAAATAATTAATTTCTATTTTTTGTGTTTGTCTAAATTGTTTATTTTTTATATAAACATTTTCTTGCTTTTTTCTATTTTTTTAATACCTTTTTTGCTTTTCATAAGAAGCAATTTTTATCTTTTTCTTAAAAAATTACTTTTTAAAAAACATTTTTTTAATAATCAGTTTTTTTTTTTAATTTAAACAAGCTAAGTCAATCATAAAATAAAGAAAATTTTGGGATTCACTTTGAGAATAATTTAAAGATATCAAAACAAATAAATGACACAACATCCTACGATAAAGAACTAGCGAGACTTAAAAGAAAAATAACCTAGCAACCACATATATATATATATATAACAACAAATAAACATAAATATGGTTGTCTTTAGTAAAAAAAACACATTTACTTTTTAAATTATACCATCAGATCGGTATCCTACATTTTATTTGTATTAATATTTGTTTCATTACATAAACATTTTAACATTATTTATTTTGTAGCAATTCTTACAATATTATTGTTATATTTTATATGCTTATATTTTATTGTACTAACCTCATAAAAATAATATATATATATATATATATATATATATATATATATATATATATATACTTATTTTCAATACAAGACTTAGAGTTTGATCATTATATTTTGCTTTCATTAATGAAAATGGATTTTTTTTTTTAAATTTTGAGAAAAATAAAATGAAGATGATATATATTCTATGAAGAGTGACATTTATAGTTCTAAAACTTTAGTTATGTAACGACCCGTCATGGTCTCTACACTTAGTGGAATCATACTACTGCTAGTGAAACTAAGAGAAATATTAAGCTGGATAACTCATACATACATGTACAAATAAAAATAAAAATAACTAAGTTTTTGGTTATAAAATAGAACTTCATATATGTACAGTTGTTTACGGTGGAATTGGTTTATGGATTATTTTTATTCGAACTAGCACGAATGATGTTTCAAGTTAGGTATTTGCCATTTTTAGATATTTGAAGAACAAGAGATTGAGCAGAAGATTTAATAATTACTTGTTTCTAAATATTCGTCAATGATTAACAAGCAATAATTTTCATGCATATAAATCCCCAAATAAACTGAATGAACGATACATATATTTGCAATACAAATCATGGTTCACTTTCACATCACCTTAAAGAGTTACAATTATAAAGTTATATGACTACGTGATTAAAAGAAGAAAAGACAACTAAACTAATCCTAATCCTAAAAAGAGAAAAGAAATATGGCCGAGAAATGGTCATACCTAGAAGCAATTCCTTGCACGAAAGCCATATGCGCAGGCGGTGAGTGCTTGAGAGTTCAAGTATGAGTTTTCCGACCCTTGTGAAGGTGTATGTTTCTCGTATTTATAGAGTTCAATCAAGAGTAGTTAATTTCGCGAGAATCCATCGTGGGTGTATAACTGCTGTCCACTACATCACTTATGTGGGCTTAAAATGTAACTTCCTCCAACCGTTCTCCCCACGTGCTTTACTTCCTCGATCCGCTCTTTAATAACCACCTTGGTGCAACTGCACAAGAAACCTCCAGTAACCTCTCTACTCTTTTCGAGCACATCGTTGTTCTACTCGACCAATTTCTTTTTGATCTCGAGCACGAACAAATAAGGTTCCTAATACGTTCCTGGTAGGTGTTTGACTATTATCTTCCTTTCGAGTATCTTCATACATGTAGATTTCGACTTGTATGATTTTCGAGTAGCCCTAACAAATGCCTAGGAATTCAGTTTCGATGAACATACTGGGTGGAAGAAGAACTGAATTCCTATCAAGGTTTTTCTTCGATGCTTTCTCGAATTGTCTCGAATTGTTTTACTTGACGTTAATTGGTGATTCCTTCGATGAAAACCTATTTCTGACCATCAACTTAATGCACTGACCATTTGATTTGACATTGATTACTCTGACGGTGCATGCTTACGTTTTTCCATAACTCTGTCTGTGCACTAACGTCTTGGTGGCTGTTTCAAATTTTGATTTAAAATTTGAATTAAATTTATGGACCCGTTTTACCTTAGGCCCATTCATCCCCTTAAAACTCTTTTTACCCTAAGGTGAAAATCACTTTCACCATTCTCTTCCTTCGCGCACAAGTTTCCCTTGTCTTCTCTCTGCGCTCTCTGGTTTCTTGCTCACCATTCTCACGAGCCTTGTTTGCTCTTCACTATCGCCATGGCCTCTTCTGCTACGTCTACCTCTGCCGCCGTAGCCTCGGTGGTTTCCCCACCATGGCCTCTGCATCATCTCCTACAATGGCCTCTGCGTCGTCTCCTACAATGGCCTCTGCGTCGTCTCCTACAATGGCCACTGCATCCTCCACTCAGACTGCTCCTTTATTGATGGCCAATGCCAAAGTTTGCACTGTCAAAGACGGAGATGAGACTTGTTGGTCCCTATGGTCAGAATCTAGAAGGGGGGGTTGAATAGATTCTGTGTTATTTATGGCTGCTTTTTCTTCTTTCAAAATCTTTACTAACCAAATCTTGATTTTAATCAAACCTTTAAACACAAAAGGTAATTCAGAGTTATATATGCACAGCTTATCCAAAAAGATTTGATTAACACAATTAATACAAAATTCGTAAAGATTGTTTTTATCAATTACCAAGAATTTATTTAAGTTCAGTTTTTGCAGATAATGTTTTTCTTCATACAACATTAATCAAGAAACTTATACAGAATGTAAAGAGTGTAAGGGTTAAGAAAATCATGCACCAAGATATATACTGGTTCAGCCATACAAAGGCCTACATCCAGTTTCAGATTTAGATACACCTCTAAATCCAGTCAAATCCACTATTGATATTCTTTACATGCACCCTGCACAAGCAATATCCAATCAATGAATTTAACAAACAAATCTTGTCACCCGCAAGACTAACAAACCATTTCTTGAAACCACAAGAAACATATAACCCAAGAATATTGATCCCACAATATCCTACTTGAGAAAAACCTATCTCAAGATTTCTCTTTACACAACTCTTCCAGAGATTCTCAAATCTCAAGAATTAAAAACCATTCAAATAAAAACTAAAGATCAGAAAAGAGTACACCTGTTTGTGTAGATATGATCTTCAACGACTTAAACCAGTTTGAAACGAATTTTCTATAAGAACTTCATCTTCTTGAATTGATCTTGCACAATTTTTCTCAAAAGTTGATTTTCAGCAGTTGATACTTTCTTTCTTTCTTCAGAAAATCTTTTTCTCTTTTGCAGTCACATGTATTCTGAAAAGTCTCTTTTTTTTCTGTGTGTAATAATAATTTTTAAAGCTTCTGTTTTAATCTTAAAAACAATTATTGTGTGCAAGGAAACAGTTATTTCAGTTAATTTCGTAACAGAGATAATCTATTACCTGTTTAGGTAATCTATTACCACGAATCAGAATAACTGAATTAATTGTTTCAGAAACTGTTTTAATCTATTACCAAATAAAGTAATCGATTAATACGAGTCACAAAATAACACAAAACTCACATAGGATCAGAGGTAATCGATTACTGTAAGAGATAATCGATTAACACGATTCTTTTTCCTCTTGAAATCATCAGAATCAGTTTGGAAATTTATTACCACATATGGTAATCGATTATTCCAGATTCAATTAGTTTTTCAGCATGAGTCAGGTAATCTATTCCATAACTCAGAAAATTTCTGATGTTTTCAAGTTTTCATTTAAAGTTTCAAACACTCAGTAATATATTACTTCATGTTCTCAACAATGAATGAAATAAGAAAGTGAGTATTATGGTATTTTTGCCTACACGTTAATTACTAAATTTTAACTCACCACAAACAAACACATACAAGCCTAATCTTTTAAACAATCAATACATTATCCTTTTGACATAGGCTTAAAAATAAAGAACAACATGAACAAAACATCAAAACAAAAACTTCCAGAGAACATCTTCCAGATGTAGATTCTTCAATCTTCAACAAGACCTTCGTCCCCATTCTGGGCATGGAAGAGGCAAGTCTCAAAATTTTCCAATCCCAGGTACTTCTTCCCTTATCTTTAGAGGATGGTTCTGTTCATGCTTTCTTAGGTCCTTTCGTTGGTCAAAATAAGAAAAAATTTGGGAATTCTTTGCTACCTAAGGATTCCTCCACACTTCCTTTCATTCATTCTACAGAAATAGACTTAGCCCTTTTTGGAGATACCACTAAGATTTTTAGGGCATTCCCACCTATCAAAGATAGACATTCATCCTGGTTAACACGTGTGGAGAGTTTGATGCATTCCCTGTGGGAAGAAATTGGTATCTCTGAATTTATCCAATTAGCTAAGTTTGATTTACATTTGTTCGATCCTCAAATGCTTCTTTCCGCTATATTCTTTTGGAATAGAGAAACTCGAGCCTTCGAGTTTCCTTGTGGGTTCGTGTGTCCTACCTTGCTCGATATCGCTGCTATCACGGGTTTAGCACCTACTGGGGATAGGTTCTATCCTGATGTGTTTGAAGAGAAGATTTCGATCAAGGAGACCTCAATATCTTGGGATAAGAAAACTTACTTAGCCTTCATTAATGCTCACATGGGAAAAATCCGATACTCCTGTTTCGACCTCGGAGCATATTACTTTCTTAATGTATTGGCTATCTGCTTGTGTTTTCTGCACCCCCTCACTCCAGGTTCCCAAATACTATTACATACTGGCTCAAGCTCTTCATTTGAAAAAGAAAATTTGCTTAAGTAAACTTTTGTTGGCCTCCCTATACACTTGTCTCGATGAAGCCTCGGAAAGCCTTTTTCGTGAGTCTGGTCCTCGGAATCTCTCTGGACCACTATGGTTACTTCAATTACGGCTCAACGCAATTTTCGAGAAGAAGCTTTCTCTAACTTCATCCTTCACTCCGGTATGTGAACTCGAGGGAGCCCGTTTGACGACTCTCACTCCTCGAAAGCGTTCAATTAATAATTTTGCAAAATACATTGACGCTATTCTCAGCTTCACCGAATTTAGTGAAGACTTAGCCCCTTTCATTCGAACTACTTTGACGGGCCCGTCTTGGCTTCGACAAAATAACCAAGTTGGAAGCATAACCCCGGATTCAAATGAGATGTGGTTTGGGTTCCTATCTTGGGATGTAATAATCTCTGGAATGAGACAAAAAGATGTTAGGGTCTACCCTTATCAACCTCAGCTCTTCTCTAGACAATTTGGTCTGTGCCAGATGAAACCCCTTCTTCTTCGTCGAAAAGAAAGCATTGATGCTGATATTTGTGTCGAGACAGGAAATTACGAGGAAGTTTTAGAGTTTATTCTACGCCCTGAGAAACAACTTAGGCTCACACCTTGCACCTTTTCTTCTTCTTTCTTAGTCTCGAAGTGTTTTCTTCGATGGTGGTGTGAATACTATGTTGATAAAATTCTCAACTTTGATGATTTTCTGAAGAAGCTGATTAACTCTCCTCTTTCTTCACAGGGCCCGAAACAAACAGGTACTTACAAGAACCAAACTATTATTTATCAATTCGAGCAATTTTTTAAAGTTTGTTATCGACTTGACAATATTGGTCGAACCATCTTTGATGCGTCTGTCTCTTTATCGAAAATGGTACAAAGGAACATCCGCTCGAAAAAGGTGATTAATCCTCGAGGAAAAACTGATTTTGAAAAATTTTGTCCTAAAAATATACCTTCTCTTCCAAATGCTCGTTTTGGTTTGGTTAAACATTTATCTCACCCTCCTTGGGTGAAGACACTCGACCCATTTTACCTTGAGCACAAAGCGATTCCTGTAAAGGATCAAGTTACCTATGCAAGATGTTCCGTGTACGATTTTCCTCAAAGGAGATGGTGGCCATTGTGTTAGGTCGATAATACCAACCCTCCTCGTGGTAAATGACCTTAACTAAAAATTATTGTCGAATTCCATTTTATACTTATCTCATCCTTAACATGTGTTATGTAGCTACTATCCCTCAACGTGTCCCCCAACATGTTGAAGAGACTCCCAACTGGGAGAGTGATGATGATGACGACAAAGGGTCTTCACTGAAGGGTCGAAAAAGAAATAGTGCTTCTAACAAGGTTTCCCTATGCTCTAAGGTACAACCCTCTTTGATTTACCCTTTCAATCAAATTTTTGGATTTACTTCACATTACCTTTACTGATTCTTCTCCTATTTTCAGAGTCTCGAAACCTCGAAAAAACAAAAAGTGGACTCGACCAGCACCAAGACTGTGAGTGATCCGTATTTGCCCTGTTATATCTTCTTGTTTATCACTTTCACTTTCTTATTTCTTCAGGTTTCGACCACCAAAAAACCAGATAAAGGAAAGGGGAAATTAGTAATTCCTCTTCCTAAGAAAACTCAAAAGCCTCATGTCGAGAAGCTTCTCAAGGATGCTATGAAGTCTATTCCCAAGGTACTTCAACTTTAACTCGATTCCCAGTTTTCATGTGCCTTCAATTTTTTCTAAGACTCTTCCTTGTTGTAGGATGTCGAGATAATCCAACTTGATTCCTCTCGGGAAATTTCTAAGGATATTCCCCCTCTTACTAGGGCATCTCAGCAGGTTCGACTTTCTTTAATCCTCACTTTTTCTGTACTTTTTCTTTGTCCTTCTACTTCACCATTTTTGCAACTGGCCACTCCTTAATTGAACATTGTCGAGATGGCCTCGATGATGGCTTCAATAGAGATTCCTCCTCAAAGTGATGAGGGAAAAATCCCTTTATCGGAACCTCTGGTGAACACTCCTCACCAGTCTTCACAGGGTGAAGCTCCTTCTTTCGAGCTCAAACCTCCAATTGGCCCAGATCGTGGTATATATTTTTTCTCTTATTAATCACTATCAATTACTGTAATACACTTTTCTTACTTTCTTTTCTATCCATGCAGATTCCACTGAATCTCCGAAGCCCTTTACCCCTTCTCCTTCGACCCAAGGTGGGGTCGAATCTTCAACACCAGCACTTTCTTCGATCCATTCGACTGATTTGGACTTAATCAATTTTTTCAATGAAGAAGATGAAGAAGTCAAAAACATTTTCGATGTTCTTGACAACTGGACAAGTGGTCCTTCTGTCTCGGAAAAGGCTCCTGAACAAGTTTCTGAGTCAACTCCTACTTTCCAATCTCTGCTCGAGTCTTTCAGGTCGAAGGCCTATGTGAATGACCTTGATCAGGCATTCCTCATTCCAGAATTTAAGATCGAGGTCGAGCAGATGGTGGAGGATTTGCTGGCTTACTCGGATCTTCCTCCTGAGATCCATCTTGAGCTTCAAGAATTTATCAAGCCATTCACCCTTGCTTGGGATCTTAGGTCAAAATGGTCTACAACATTTCAGGAAGTGGCCCAAGTTGAAGTTGAGAGTGAGGGAGACCGTGCCAAACTCGAGAATCTTCGGCAGGAGTTGCTCTCCATCAGGAAATCAACTGAAGAAATGATTCCTGCCTTGAAGAAACTACAACAAGACGAAGGAGATATAGAAAAGTCCATTGAGGCTCTACAGCATGAGTTGAATAACATTCGCTCGAAAAAAGACGCTTTAAAGACTCAGAGTCAAGAAATTATTCAATGTCAAAAGAGTCTCAAAGAGGAAGGCAAAGTGATTTCTTCCAAGCTTGTAAAGACCTTGGAGCAGAAGAAACACTTGAAGAATCAATGTGCCTCTCGAAGGCAGAACTTGGATGAAGCTTATCATGCCTTTAAAGATTTTAAGTCCAAGTTTTGTAATAATTAAATTCTCGAACCTCGATTTTGATTTTTTCTTTATGTTGGATGTATACTTTAGTACTTGATCTTTTATGAAATCATTTTAAGTATTTTCCATTAATTACTTTGCTTGCTGCATTCGAATTTATTCCTTTAATCACGTATGCATTTTTCGAGTATACCTATTCGATTATAAAGGGACCTTCCCAATTATAAGACTACTTTCCTAAGTGTCGAGACTTTTGATCCATGGGAAGAATCACTTTTAACACTAAGTCTCCAACTCGAAAACCGCGCACTTTGACTCTTTTATTGTATGTTTTCTAGATTCTTTCCTTTTGTTGAACAAGATTTTGTAATGCTATCAACCTTTCTTCCTCTAAAGATACTAACTCGTCTTACATTAAATTCTAATAATCTTCAATAGGCAAGTCATTCTGCTTTTGTATATGAATCGATTGTAAGTTAATATCTATAGGAAGAATAGCCTCATGCCCATACACCAGTTTGTATGGGGTAGTTTTTGTGGCATCTCTTGGTGAATTTCTATAAGCCCACAACACTTGGACAAGTGTTTCGTGCCAATTTTGAGGCTTGCTTGAGATATGTTTCTTGATTAAACTGATAACTATTTTATTAGCAGCTTCTACTTGTCCATTTGCTTGTGCATAATACGGTGTCAAAGTTATTAACTTAATTCCCCTTGATTGAGCATATTGAGCAACTTTTCGACCTGTAAAAACTGTGCCTTGATCAGTAGTAATTGTTTGAGGAATTCCAAATCTTGTTATGATGTGATCTTCAACAAAATCTATTATGTTTTTTTTCTCGACTTCTTTCAAAGGAATTGCCTCAACCCATTTTGTGAAATAATCTATGGCAACTAATATATATTTATGATTTGTCGAGGAGGGTGGATGAATTTGCGCTATTATAACAATTGCCCAACCTCAAAATGGCCAGGGTTTAATAATCGAATGTAATTCACTTGCTGGTACCCTTTGTATCGATCTATGTCTCTAACATTCCTCACATCTCTTTGCAAATTCGATGCAGTCTTTAATCATGGTTGGCCAATAGAAACCTTTTCTCGACAAGGTTCATTTCATCTTTTCACCTGCTTGGTGTGCTCCACAAATACCTTCATGTACTTCTGCCATAGCTATGTATTCTTCATGACTCCCAAGGCATTTGAACAGAATTCCATCGAAACGTCTTTTGTATAACTCATTATTTAGCAAGACATAGTTGAGGGCTTGGAGTTTGATTTTTCTTTCCACTTTCAAATTTGGATTTTGCAGGTACTTGACCAATTCTTTCCTCCAATCTTGCTGACTCGATGAGCTGACACTTAGACTCTCTAGATGGCATATCAATTCATTTTCTGTATGAATCAGAGATTCGAGACATTCCTTACTTACTTTATACCCCGATGCCACCTGAGCCAATTCATTTGCAATTGTATTCGCATGTCGAGAAACATGTTGTAATTCAACCTCATCGAATGCGTTTAGTAATTGCACAGCTCGAGTTTTGAATTCGATTAGTTTTTCATTCAAACACTTATATTCCTGAGTTAGTTGTTTAATGACGAGTTGTGAATCTCCTCGAATTACCACATTCTTAGCACCTAACTCTTTAAGGATCTCGAGTCTAGTAATGAGCACTTGATATTCGGTTTCATTATTCGAGTATCCTCTGTTTGTTTTTAATGACAACTTAGTTGGAATTCCTTCAGGGGAAATGATTAACAGACCTATCCCAGTGCCTAGTTCATGTTTCGAGCCATCAAAAAATAATTCTCAAGGTTTGATGGTTAAGTAATTGATTTCTTTAGTTATTTTCGAGTGATCCGCGAGAAAATCCGCAATTACTTGTCCCTTTGTGGATTTTAAAGGCTCGAAATTTAATGAATATTCAGTTAACGCAAGTGCCCATTTGCCAATTCGAGAGTGTAAGACAGGTTTACACAACATATACTTAATAACATTACTTCGACAAAATACGATAACATCAAAGGGTCTAAGGTAGTACTTCAACTTTGTACAAGCAAAATAAATACTTAAACATAATTTTTCTAAAGGAGTATATCTATTCTCAGCTCCTACTAACATTCGACTTAAGTAATAAATGACTTTTTCAATGCCATTATCATCATCTTGCGCCAGCATGCTCGCAATGGTCGAATAGTTAGTTGAAATATACAGCTTCAATTGTTTCTCTTTAGAGGGTGCTGCAATCACTGGAGGATGAGCCAAATAAGCTTTGATTTCATCGAACGCTTTCTGGTGCTCTTCTTCCCATCGAAACTCCTCTTCCTTTTTCAGACGTAATAGAGGAGAAAATACTTTAGTTTTGCCAGATAAATTTGATATGAACCTTCTAAGAAAGTTTATCTTACCTAAGAGAGATTGAAGCTCTTTTTTGTTCGATGGAGGTTTAGTTTCCATGATAGCTTTAGTCTTGTTTCTATCCACTTCGATCCCTTTCAGGTGTATGAAAAATCCCATAAACTCTCCTGCTGTAACACCAAAAGCACATTTTAATGGATTCATTTTTAGACATGTTTCCTCATTCTCTCGAAAGATAATTTTAAATGGCATAAGTGTTCCTTTTTTTGTTTTGACCCGACAATTATATCGTCAATATACACTTGTACAAACTTACCAATTAAATCATGGAATATTAAATTCATTGCCCTCTGATAAGTGGCACCTGCATTCTTCAGTCCAAATGGCATCATCACCCATTAATACACGCCTAAAGCACCTGGACATCGAAAAGCAGTTTTCGATACGTCATTAGCTGCAATATAAATTTGGTTATATCCAGAATAACCATCGAGTAAACTCATAATTTCATTATCTGCAGCAGCGTCTATCATAGTCTCAGCAATAGGCATAGGATACTCATCCTTGGGGGTAGCTGTGTTGAGATCTCGAAAATCAATGCATACCCTGAGTTTTCCATTCTTTTTGATAACGGGCACAATGTTTGATATCCATTCGGCATATCTCGAGGTTCTAATGAACTTTTCTTTTAATAACCTCTCAATTTCTTCTTTTATCCTTTCGATTACTTCAGGAGCGAATCTTCGACGGCTTTGCTTAACAGGTTTCTTTCCAGGAATCATGGGTAACCTATGCTCTACCAATCCTCGATCCAATCCCGACATTTCATCGTAATCTCATGCAAAGCAGTCTTTATATTCATGCAATACTCGAATTAATTCATCCCTCAGCTTTCCTTGCAAGAGTTTACTAATATAAGTAACCTTCTTATTTTCGACAGTCCCCAAATTGATTTCTTCGAGTGGGTCCTGAGATTCTAACTTGTGTTCTTCATTGGCCGCCCTTTCGAATCCCTATGGTGAATCGTCGAAAATACAATCTAACTTTAGTTCCGACTCTTGCTTTTTGTCTTCTTTCAAAATCTCGACTTCTTGGTCCATTCGATCTTTCTCACTTTTTTATTTTTCTTTTTCTTTTCTGACCTCTCGGTCCATTCGATCTTTCTCTATTTTTTGTTTTTCTTTCTCTTTTCTGACCTCTCGGTCCATTCGATCTTTCTCTATTTTTTGTTTTTCTTTTTCTTCGGCCCACGTGGCCGAACTACTTTCATCATTTCCCGATTTGTTTGACATCCCTTCCTTGTCTTGACATTCTTCGGCCATGTCGGCCGTTCGATTGGCCATGTAGGCCGACATTCAAGCTAAAAAGCTCGAATAAGGATCCTGATCCTTCATTCTTCGACTGGAGCCGAATCTGTCTCGGCTCGAATAACAAACCCTCTTTTTACATCCCAGCAAAACATTTTCTTAACACCTTCTTCTTCATCCATAACACCAGCATTGTGGGCATCGAAAGGCCTTGTTTTCACAAATGCAGTCAGTTGTTGATCTGCGAAGTACATACCTACCTCATATTCTTTTTGATCCGCATCGAGCACTTCTAAACCTTCATCATCATTCCAAAAGAAAATCTTTTGGTGAACAGTTTAAGGGACAACTCCTACCCCATGAATCCATTCACGCCCCAACAAGACATTGAAATTTGCCTTCGATGGAGTTACTATGAACATAGTAGTTCTTTTCACGCTTCCGATCTGAACATTGAGCAAAATCATGCCCTCAGGATGTGATGACTTTCCTGCATAATCTGAGATAAGTATGTCATGGGGTTTTAAATCAGTCGTGGACTTTCCAAACCTTTTTAGCATAGTCCTCAGAAGTATGTTGACAGTTGCTCCTCCATCAACCAAAACCTTATTTACCTCATGCCCTTCGATCATCAAGGTTAACAGCAAAGGCTTAAAGTGACCCTTCATCTCTTCAGTGGGAGAATCAAACACAATTGAGTTAAATTTGGGAATAACTCTCGAAATTTGGTTGTCTTGGTGGGGCATTCCATTTTCCCACTGGGACGTTAGCATTCGGCACAAAGGTATTGCCGAATTTTGATGAGTTGTGCATCTCCATCTTACCCATAGGGGCATTATACTGAGGCATGTGTACCTGCCTCATTTTTAATTCAGTGTTTGACCCAGGGTTAGGTTTAACCTTCTCTCGAAGTTTTTCAGCTCTGTAGTTTTTCATGATCTCCGACTCCTTGAAAGCCTTAGCAGCAGCTCTGTCGAATACATCACTGCATCGAGGACACAACATAACCTCTCTATCAGCCTCCTTTTTCTTGGACAAAAACTCGACCAAACTATCTCCCTCTTTTGGATAGATAGGTTCTTCGTCCTTAGCAAAGTCATCCATCAACTCCTCGAGTTTTTCATCAAAAATAGGCTCAATATTTTCATCATCCTCGACGCTAACTTCGACCATATTGATTCCTATCGAGACTGGCTCTACATATCCAGTGTGAGCTGTAAATGGGTCAGTGTCCACTTTCGTATCCTTTTCCTCGAAAGCCAAGCGACCATCAGTGATCGCTTTCTAGATCATATCCCTGAAACGCACACAATTATTAGTCCAATGACCATACATATCATGATATTTACAAAATTTCTTCCCTTTTCTCTGTTCAAATGGTGGAATTTTATGGTTTTCTGGGAGTGCGATCTGCTTATCTTTTAATAAAATATCAAATATTTTATCTGCCTTAGTCACGTCAAAACTATATTTCTTAGTCGAACTCCCTTCCATATTATCTCCAGGTTTTAGCATTTGACATTGATAAGTAGGACCAGGACGTAATTCTGCTATGTTAACCTCAAAATCCTGACTCGAGATCTCACAATTAGCATCCTCACCTATCTCTGTGTTCTCTAAATAAGCCACTTTTCTTTTCGAACAAATCTATCAAATTTCTTCAACCTTTCCTTTCCCAACTTAATTTGTTCAATCCTCCTTATTTTTTCTGCCAATTGGGCCATATCCCTTAATTGTTCATTGACTAATTTCTTACGAATCGAGAAGTCTAATCCTGTTGCAGCAATCTTAACTAATTCATGTTCAAGAATATTAGTATAACATCGAGATTTTAATTGCTTGAACCTATTCAAATAGTCATCTAATGTTTCATGATTTTGTCTTTTAACATTCATTAAATCAACTATACTGACTTTTGTTTCTCCTCGAAAGAAGTGTTCGTGAAAGTTACCCTCTAATTGAGCCCAAGTGTTTATCGAATTAGGAGGCAATGTTGTGAACCATGTAAAAGCATGCTTAGTCAGCGTACTCGGAAAATACTTCACTTTTAAATATTCATTATTTGCTAAATCCCCACATTCGACTAGATATCTAGCTATATGTTCAATCGTAGACTCATTTAACTCTCCTGCAAATTTCGAAAATTTCAGGACTTTTGCCCCCTAGGCAGTTCTACCTGAGTTATATAATCTGGAAAGGCTGACACAAAATAGGGACGCTCATTTTGACCTACCTCGAAACAATGCCTGTTTAATACCCTTTCTACAATTTGATCAAAATTTTCATCAGGGTTCCTATGAGGTCGACCTACGTTCTGAGGAAAAACTACATTCCCACCTAAATTTTCCACATCGTTCAAATTTTCACTCATGGCTCTCGAAGGTGGAACATCACCCAATTTATCTCCTATTTTATTTATCAATTCATACAAGGGGGTCATTATGTTGTGCATTTGAGTTGATAACAAATTGACCATGTCATGATTACTATGGTCCATTTGTTGTCGAAGGGCCATCATGGCTTGATTACTGATACCTGTGGGGATATAACTACTCTGTCGAACCATAGACCCTTCGTGACTTGTCCCTACATGTTGATACGGGTCTTGCATAACAAAACCCAGACCATTTTGGCCAGGATTATATCCCTGTGGGGATACATGCATTTGTGGATTTGGTCCTAAATAGGGTATTGGCATCTCAACATGTACTGGTTGGGTATTTCGCTAGTTTTGTGGCATACCCCACGGATATTCTCTAGTGGTATTGGTAGCATTCGCAAATTCTTGGGACACATTGGGTTGCCTAGCCCAATTTTCGAGTACAACAGGGGGAGATGTTGCCCCCCTTGTTTCATTATCGGGGTTGGGATTGCCTTGTTCTATCTACTTGATTATCATTGTTCATTTCACTCCTACTATTAGACGTAGACATGGTTCTTCCACTCCTGAGTCTCATACAACATGCATACCTAAAACTAGTTCAATTATGTTTACAATTAAACATGTCCCACCGGACGTGCCAATTTGTTTACGGTGGAATTGGTTTATGGATTCTTTTTATTCGAACTAGCACGAATGATGTTTCAAGTTAGGTATTTGCTGTTTTTAGATATTTGAAGAACAAGAGATTGAGCAGAAGATTTAATAATTACTTGTTTCTAAATATTCGTCAATGATTAACAAACAATAATTTTCATGCATATAAATCCTCAAATAAACTGAATGAACGATACATATATTTGCAATATAAATCATGGTTCACTTTCACATCACCTTAAAGAGTTACAATTATAAAGCTATATAACTACATGATTAAAAGAAGAAAAGACAACTAAACTAATCCTAATCCTAAAAAGAGAAAAGAAATATGGCCGAGAAATGGTCATACCTAGAAGCAATTCCTTGCACGAAAGCCATATGCCCAAGCGGTGAGTGTGTATAACTGTTGTCCACTACATCACTTACGTGGGCTTAAAATGTAACTTCCTCCAACCGTTCTCCCCACGTGCTTTACTTCCTCGATTCGCTCTTTAATAACCACCTTGGTGCAACCGCACAAGAAACCTCCAGTAACCTCTTTACTCTTTTCGAGCACATCGTTGTTCTACTTGACCAATTTCTTTTCGATCTCGAGCACGAACAAATAAGGTTCCTAATACGTTCCTGGTAGGTGTTTGACTACTATCTTCCTTTCGAGTATCTTCATACATGTAGATTTCGACTTGTATGGTTTTCGAGTAGCCCTAACAACAGTCATCCCAAAAATAATATTCCCTAGTGATAGTCAAGCACAGACAAAATCGTTATCCAAAATGGTAACTCTAACACGAGGATCAAAACTCCCCGTCTCGCAGCGAACACCTCAACTCCAAGCTAGCCCTGACCTACTCCCATACCAAGTATGATCATCGCAGTTCCACCATATGGAAACAGAAGCGTAAGCTAGAGTTCAAAGCCAATCATACAAGTACAGAATAAAATCTATACTACACATCATCCAACTATCAATCATATTCATAGAGTCACACCATACACTCTATCCAATACTACTCATGCATAAAATACAATCCACCAATCATGAAGTCAAACACCACACTTCATCATATTAATAATCATGCAATAAATGCATCTCATGATAGATATCAATGCATATCAATCATCTAATGCATCGTCACGCATATACCTAGGAGATCTCCATAACAATAGAGTTGTATAAGTGAAATTTCATCCTACCGAAACCACCCCAACCGTTTTCACGCCCAATGCGCCCGCTCGGTCACAGCTAAACAAGATATAATCCTCACTCGAGTTTACTCAGATGATGTCGCTTACACAATTGAAAGTCCAGATCTACCGTCAGGTATAGCACAGCTGGGTACGGGCTTACCACGACCTTAGCATGCATAACCAAGTCAATTGTGGAGTTCGCCCACCGACTATCCGCAAGGATCCACGCACCTTCCCGAGTACTTGGTTAAGGGAATAACCCTCGACCTCATACCCCGCTCCAAACTAGCTAAGGACTTAGAGGAGACTCACCCAACCCAGTGGCCTATCTGAGCACCACTCTCCCAAATCTAGTGGTCTCCCTGAGCACCACTCTCATATATCAGTGGCCTATCCAAGCACCACTCTCAAGAGACTCTATGTGAGCTCTTCCAGTTCGAAAATATTTTTCCTCTCCTCAAGTCCTAGGCTAGACTCATGCCATAAGGCATCACATGCAATTATGCATCATACATCATACATGGTATGTCCACCATCATGATCAACAATCATACACATGTCATAAAACATTACATGCAATAATGCATCATACATCATACATGGTCTACCACCATTATGATCAATAAACATACCCATATGAACATATACACATGTCATATCATATTCAAACATTCATACGTATCATCAGAAGGCATACATATGAATCACCCCTCACCATACATCATATATCATACATACATGATCTAAAACTTCAACTTTAAACATGCATAAGCATCAATTCATTCATAAACATATTCACGCCCGGCGTAGCCTGAGCTCGCCCAGCCTAATCCCAACCTGAGAGTCCTAAAACTCATCCACACCCGGCGCGTTCAACTCACGCTCAGTGTCCTTGAGACAGAGACTTCTAAGAGTATCCACGCCTGACGCAACCAAATCACACCTGGCCCAACATCCAACCCAAGAGCCCTCAACTCTTCCACGCTTGGCGCGCTCAACCTGCGCCCGGCCTAAATCCCAGTCAGAGAGTTCAAAACTCTCATCCAAACTAACAAATTCAACCACATGAAAACACAAAACACAATGCATAGGCTCCATACGACTCAAAATAAACTTAAATCTCACATGCAAACACAAAACACAATGCATAGGCTCCATACGACTCAAAATAAACTTAAATCTCACATGCATCCAACCTATGCATGAAAATCATCAAAATCCTCCTTTTTCTCAAAACCCCAAAAATGAGATTTTCTTCAATCCATCTATGGATTCTCAACATTCATGCACCTATTGAGTTTGTAAACTCACATGCAACCTAAATAACAAACATTCTAGCTTCCCTCACTTGAAAATTGGCTCAAAATAGCCAATAACTGAGAAGAAGTAGAACTCCCTTCTGAAGCTCAACTCGTAACTTCAATCCTCCCAAAGTAAGCTTCCTAATCTGAATTTCAAGGAAAGACAGAAGGCATTAGTGATCTAGAGGAGAAAAGGAATCATACAGAGAAATTTGGGAGAGAAAGGAGCTCATAGACCCAAAGTCCTTCTCTCTAAAACTTCTCTCTAAAAACTCGTTCTCCTCAACTACCCCAACCCCTATTTATAGAAGTTCCGGAGCCAGAACGGCCTGTTCCGAATCCGGAACGGCCCGGTCTTCACCCCTTCATCATGGGCAAAAATCACATGCAGAATGACCCGTTCTGAAATCAGAACGGCCCGTTCTGGGACTCATCCAGAACGGCCCGTTTTGGAATTTGGAATGGTCCGTTCTCCCTCCAGAACGGCATGTTCTCAACTATGTTTTTCAGGTCAATTTAGTAGTTTGGAACGGCCCGTTCTAGTTTGGGAACGGCCCTTTCTGGGCTACTAAATCAACCACATTGGGTTTTTTTTTTCTCTACGTTACAAGTTATGTGAGAAAAAAAAAAGATAATAAAATAGAAAGTATCTTTACTTACCATTAATTTGTGAAATTGTCATTGTACCGACTATATTCGATCCAGGTTCAAATATTATTGTTCTGTATATTAAGGACTCAAAAGACCTCTTACCTATTTATATTTTATTTTACAATGAATATTAATATAAATATTATTTAATTTATATATATTGTAAAATACATACACTCATATTTAATAAGATTTAATTATTTTACCACTTCAATCTATTTATTAATATAACATGATAATAAGTTAGATTTCTATTAAATGTATATAGTTTACATCGACTACTATTGTGTATAGAAATTATAATTAAACTCATGATATAAATAACTATATATATATATATATATATATATATATATATATATATATTATTTATATATATTTTATTTTGTTTTAAAAATCATTATATCTTGTATTGAATGTTAACTTTTTTTAACTATTGTTAAGTTAGAAACTTACATGAATTGATCTACTTGTTCCTTGGTTGAATGATGATATCATTGGAATCTTGTTGGCTTACGTGAAGATATTCCAAACTTATTGTCCCACGTATTTTGCAAGTCATACTTTAATTTGCTCACTATTTGTTGTTGCCAACACGTTAGAACACTAACTTCCATCCAATGCACTGCCCCAAAACCAAAGGGTTTGCCGGCCCACATATTTTGTTTCCACCAAAATCAACTTTTGTGGACCACAAATTAGCACTTTTAAGGAAAACTAAGACCTAATCACATGCTTGCAAGCTTTTGTTACCATTCTAGCAAAGCCAAATGGTCCCTTAAACCAACCCCCAAGTAATTCTTTCAAGTCTTGGTTGACATTTCTTTCAAGTGTTGAACTCACACAATCTTAATGTCTTGTGGTGACTTATAAGCTCACAACTAACAAGTTACACTATGGTTACCTTAACTATGATTAATTAATGGATAATGGTCACTACAATATTAATTAATTGGAACTCACTCACCAATTTAGTTAAATACCATGAATACATAGATGGATGAAAAAGAAGTACAATAATAGCATACCTTGCTGCGTTGATAAGGCATCTAATTTATAAAGGTAGATATATTCATTGTGTCAACCATATTATGGCTAGCCTTCTCTTGGTTCCTTTCCAACCCAAATTACTAAAGAAGTTTCATATAAAGGCAGCATCAAACTCCATTAGGAATGAGAAAACTTCCTCATTCAGTTTCAGAAGCAAAGCCAATGTTCCTATTTATGAATTGCCAGGGGTATGCCATTCTCACCCTCTTCATCCTCCCTTCTTAATTTGATAGAGGGTTTATAGTTTTCCTTGATAAACTATTCATCTGTCACAACCGAAATCACAACGATGTCTGAAATAAATGTTAATGTGCTTTGCAGGCTTCCTTTGATCAATATATGGATGACAAGCAGAGAGTTTTTAGAGCTGTGTTTTCTGATAACAAAGGATTAACTACACAGCTCAATGAGGTAATTAACTTTCATTCATCATCTATGATGGGAAAGAAACTAGGAAATAAAGAGTCTTTTGTATAAACCTCTTTAGAATTACTTCTAGGAAAAGTTTGTTTTATTTTTCCTTATGCATAAACTAATTTTAGTTTATAGAGAAGTTTATTTATTTATTTTTATTTTCTTATCATTCTCTGGTAGAAGTGCTTCTGGAGAAGTTAAACAAAACTTGATTCTTGTCATCTCAAAGTGCTTTGTGGTGTTATATGTATGCATGCAGGAAGTGTGGAGGATTAAAATGCCTCCCATACAATGCTTATTCTTAAATATCAAGCCAACAGCAGATGTCAGGTTAACATTCAAGTCCAATGGGGAAGATTATCCCCCTCACATTCCTCATCATGTCACAAAAGTTCTTGAGCTTCACTTTGTAAGCATTTCCATTCTAACATACCTTGGTCAGTTTCTAATTTGTTAAAAGACAAAACTTAGAGATATATTTTTTTTAGGTATATTGGGTGTTATTTTTCAATTAAAATTGAAATCTCATCCAAGTAATCTATATCAGCATAAACCTTTGTCACCTTGATTTCCAAGGTTCAATTCTGATAAAAATAAATAAAAAAAAGCACCAGAAGTACTTAAAGAACTGCATGTAAGTTCTTTTTATTTTATTAAACTTTGTAGAGATGGACATTTTGTTTTGCAGATAAGGTGGGAGCTACAGGGTCTGAATACCTTTAACAAGAATCCTTACCACATTAGCCTAGATGTTAAAGGTTCTCTATACCCAGAAAGGAAGGGAAAATATAGCTGGCTTAAGAATCAAATGGAGATGAAGATAACCTTTTGTGTTTCTCCAGGAACAACTTTCATTCCTGAAAATATATTAGAGGATGCCTTAGAGCTGGTTAGACTATACCTTTGATCACTTCCTTTCTTCCTATTTAGCTCATGCATGAAGATAATTTGTTTGAATCATATTATTGATGACTTGCTGGTTAATTCACAGGTTTTCAAAACAGTGTTGGATGAAATGAAGCAGGAATTTCATGGTAGATTATTAGAAGATTATAACAGGTTCAAGAGAAACAAATCCAAGAAGAATTCTGTATAAACTTTGCTATTCTATTCTAATAGCAAGAACAAATCAATTCTGATTAACAATGTTATCCACTGATCCTGTTACCTCATCTCTAACTACTTAAAACCTGTTGCTTTTTTGCTTTGTAAATAAAAAAAAATTACAATATCCACTAATCTGAAATCATAGTATAATAAAAATAGTCATTATAATAAGGAAAATGATAATATAATTTTTAAAATAGTCATTATAAAAATCAATAAATTTATTATTAAATGAATAATAATATAAAAAAAATTTCCTCAAGGTCAATGTATAAATTATTTTTCTTTTTTTCTTATTCTACCAAAATAAGAATCTGATTTTTTAATTTTTAAATAAAACATATATAGAATAAGGAAGGAAAACGTATTTGATCAATTTAATGAAATGAAATACTTTTTGAGTGTTGTTTGTTTTAAATATACAAGCAACATATTTTGGTTGATGGTTCTTGATATTTTTCTTCTTATTTTATACAGTTTTGCAAGCAACAAATTTGATTAGTTGATTAATTGATTTTGTTAGAGGATACAACTAAACGATAAAAAAAAATATAAAAAAAAAACCACTCTACCTAATAGGACGTGTCGGTAGATATTTGTGTAGCGTGTGGTTTTCACTTTCGTTAGATGTTTATTGTTTTGAACTTTTGATTTTCTCTCGAACACGTTTCAATTTTGATTTTCTTTCGAACTTCAAAATTCTAACTGAAGAAGCCCGAGAATTGAGAGCAATTGAAACAAGCAAATGTGCATTTTTACTTGTTATAATATAGGTCGTGTTAACATGCCCTATGTCACTTTGAGTTGGATAATTCTTTAATTTTATTCGACTTTTTTTTTCCCTTTTTTTTCTTTTGGAATGACTTAAACTCAATTCAATTTTAATATGATATGATTTTAATATTTTTTATTATATAATGACGATAATAAAAATCAAATTTAAGTCTTCAAAGTTCAAACCTCTATTCCAATCTTCATATATACTAAATCGACCGTTAGAACTTTTATAAACATTGTTCAATTTTGTTGACAACTCTAATTAATGTTTTAAGTTTGTTAATCATTATAACACCTTCCCCCATAAGCCTAATGGGATAAATCATCGACACAAAAAAAAGGTAATTACTATATATAGTTATTTATAATTAATTCTACCATAAATTTAAAATTAAATTTATGTTTCAAACTTATCCTTTATTTTAATTAACTATTATATTTAATGTTAATTATAAATAAATGCATAAAAAATAAAGTTAATAATAAATAAAAAGTATAAAAGAAATTTAATTATGATTAATTTTAAAAACTAATAATTATTGATAATTAGAATCAAAGAAAAATTCAATTTATTACTTATAATTAGGATAAGAGATAATACTATTTAAAAAAGAAAAAAAATCAGAGCTTAATGTTTGATTTGGTAATTATTAATCTATTAAATTAATATTTATTTTATAATAAACATGGATAGGAGAAAAATATTTGTGCAAGTGATTTTAATTTTTAGTAATCAATAATGTTTATAGTCTAGAAACCGAAAAATATCACCTCACTATAAGTTATAATGCGAATAAAATTATGAGCAACGTATTTGTTGGCCACTAATACATAGCTAACTCAAGTTATGGTAAAGTAGGCGTAAAATTTTATGACCAATAAAAAAAAATATTAAAAGAAAAACAATGCATCACAAATGTTCCTCTTGTGAACTATTTGTTTGCCAATTTTTTGATTGATTTCTATTATGAATAAATTGTTAGGTAAACAATAAAAGTACAAAAAAACATCTATCCCTTTAGATGTATTGTGCGTATTTTTAAAATGCAAAGAAAATGTTAGGGGGGTATGTTTTTTTTGCATGTCAAAACTACACCAAAAAACACTTAGGAGGATAGGCATTTTGTGTGCGTTTTTGAAATGCACAAAAAAAAATGCCTAGGGGTAAGTGTTTTTAGTGCATTTTTGTGCTTTATCTCATGAACCCATGCATAGTTTAATGTGTCTTATCCCATGAACCAATGTATAGTATGATGCAGTGTAGGTATTGTCTAGGGGTGATGAACAAAAAATGCATAGGAGGCGTTTTCTATTAATCAGGTCACTTCCAACTTTGCAAGCAATGCAGCGTTTCGTCTCGTCACTCCAATGTTTGGTCCCATCAATCTACCATAACTCGTTTGAATTTTGAATCGCATAAGGGGTGAGGTGTTTATTTATAACACCACCACCCCTTAACCTTTTCACTCTCTATTTCATCTTCTTCACCCTCGTTATATTTTTCTTAACTCTCATTATATCGTCGGTGATTTCTCTATTTGCTTTCTTGCGAAATTTTACAAAACTTTAAAAGTTTTTTCATAGTATCCAGTACAACTTCAAAAAATTTCAAAGGTTTGTTCGTTGTTTTTTTTTTTTCTATTAAAACTTGTCTAATTGACAATGAATTTCATTTGTTTATTGTATTTTAACAGCCATCAATTTTGTGATGATCCGGGTTATCATTTACGGGTCAAATGAAAATTATTCACATTAGTCATGAAATTAATTATTCATTCTTAAAAAGAAAAATCTAACAAACTTAAATTACTTGACCATCAAATTATTTCTTCCATCACTTGTAAGTATGTATCTTCGTTTCATTAGTCCACCTAACTACAAAGGTCATGAGATTACAAATTATAAAGATATCGAAGCATGTTTAAAGTTTTTCAAAGCTAGTTTAATAGCATAATGATCGAGTTATATATCAAATTTGATACTTTTGGTCCTTCATTTTCTTTATCTAATGTTATTACAAATGAGACTAATTAACGTTAACACTATATCAATTAATGACACACTTGACAACATCTTTATTATTCATACACAGACTAGAAGACAATAATATGTCATGGTAATTGAAGAAGCGCATATTCCTAATGGTAATTATTCAGACACAAATGTTGAAGGCGATTTTGATGCAAACATTGAGCCTTTAATGAGTATTCAATCGCCATTTAACGCAACACCTCCTACTAATAATGAACAAGGTATTGATGTTTTTTTTGTGATTGTTAATTTGTTGTGTATTTATTGTCAAAAACATTTTTTTGATTACTATCTTTGTTCTATAGGGAAAATCCAACCTCCGTTTTGGAATTCAATACCACATTACACATACATTGATTGGTCCCACCCTAATCAAGAGACATGGTTTAATGGTTTAGATGTCCCTAATTTATGGCATGTGGGGGACAAGTTGTATGTTGGGCTGTGATTTCACACTAATGCTGATGTGAAAATGATTGTAAAATATTATTCAATGAATGCACATTAGACTTCTTGTGTTATTAAGTCTGGTTTGGAGGTTTTGTCCTTAAAGTGTCCAAACAACAATGATAGTTGTCCTTGAAAAATGAGAGGAATAATGGAAGTAAAATGAACAATAAATGGATCATCAAGAAATGGGGTGGTCGACACCCATGCATTAATGCGATATTATCTCAAGACTACAACAAATTATATTCTAAATTCATTTTTTGTTGTATTTTGGGTAGGATTTATTATTTTATTCATTAAATCATAAAAGTAATTAATAACATCTTATTTATATCAAACATAATTAACTATATTGCTAATCATTTTAAGTATAGTCAAAGAAGATGCTTTAGTATCCATTTCGTTAATACAAGAACGAATTAGTGGTCATCAGTTTACAAGGTATTATACATGAAGGCTTGGAAGGCAAAGTAAAAAAGCAATATCAAGAATTATTGGAAATTGGGATAATTCATATGATCTATGCCAAGATGGATGGATAGGATGCTTGAAGTTTTTCAAGGTTTAACATACATTTTTGAGACAATAGATTAAGTCTTAAACAATACACTTGATGAAAATTTTTGTCAATTTAGACATATGTCAAATAGATATATATTTACATATATTATACTTATAGTAACACTTTTTGTATCTCACTGTATATAACATTTTTTGTAGTGTTAGTTTAATTACAAGGTATTATACATGAAGGCTTGGAAGGCAAAGCAAAAAAGCAATATCAAGGATTTTTAGAAATTGGGATGATTCATATGATCTATGCCAAAATGGATGGATAGGATGCTCGAAGTTTGTCAAGGTTTAACATACATTCTTGAGACAATAGATTATGTCTTAAACAATGCACTTGATAAAAATTTTCGTCAATTTAGACATATGTTTTGGACATTCAAACCTATATGTGATGCATTTAACTTCACCAAACGTGATATACAAATTGATGGGATGTTCTTGTATGGAAAATATCAAGACATTCATTTAATCGCCACAACACAAGATGGTAATTCTCATGTGCTTCCAATAACATTTGCAATAGTTAAGAGAGAAATGTTAAGCAACTAGTCATGGTTTTTGGCAAAAATTTGCCAATGTGTCACTCAATGTTTGATATCAAACCGTCATCAAAGTATTAAGTCAATAGGGGGGAGTACAAGCCTAGGTTAGTAACCACCTAATGCATACCACGTTTATTACATTCACCACATTGCTAGCAACTTCAACCATCGTTCCAAAAATGTTAAGTTGAATTAAAATTTAATTAACTTAGGTACATCCTTTATTGTTATTGAATTACATGCAATTTTAACACAAATAGTAGTCAAGTTTCTTTATCATAGATACTTTATCGTGAATTTCACATAGGGTACACAACTTGCAAGCATCAATTCCAATGGAGACTAAACAAGTTTCATGAAATAAGTCTAGAAGTACGTCAATGGATTGATGGATTTCCCTTGAGAAATGGAGCATTGCAAACAATGATTATGGTCGCAAATATGGTCATATGACAACAAACTTCTCAAAGGCTGCAAATAAGATTTTAAAAGAGGCTTAAAATTCGCTTATCACTACTCTAGCTAAATGCATATATATTTAGATTGGTTAAGTACTTTTATCAAAGACAAGGTGGAGTTGTGGTTTGAACAAGGTGAATAATATTGTCGTAAACTAATGGAGGCTATGCAAAAAAGATCAAGATGACACAACCTCTTATGTTGTATGCAAATTTGATTTTGAACCCACAAGGTTGGAGGTTGAAGAAACATTTAATCTAGTAACTTAACGAGGTGGACAAATTTGGATAGTAATACTTAATGATCGAACCTGTGAATATAGTGTTTTTCAAGCACATAGATATCCTCGTTCATATGCCATAACTATTTGTGCTTATATACATGTCAATTCATATAATTATGTTGATCCAATTTATTCAAACCAATACATAGTATAATAGTGGTATCTAATTGGTAATGATGTCAACATACGACCTAGTTATGGACCCTGTATTATTTCTGATCAGATAAAGTTGCATGTAAAGAAACATCCAAAGTCTACTCGTAGAGGCAATTAAATGGATTGAACAAAATCACAATGTAGACAGCGTTGTTGACATTATAGGATTGAAGGCCATAATCGGACAAATTGCCATCAACTAGCTGAAGAACTTAATGTAAATCACAACAATAGTTAAAGTATGATGTGACTTAAGTATCCGTTTGTGTATGTAATATTATCTAATCAATGTTGTATATCTTTAAGATAATTTACCTTGTTATGTAAAATGTATTATTTTTCAGTACATTATGGTCTTCAATGCATAATAAAATTAAAGCACGAACCATTCATTTCATTACATGTGAACAAAGTACAATTCTAAAAACAAAAATTATTCCTAGTGTGTGTTTTAATATAGTGAACAACATAAATGAATTTGTATTGAATATCAAGGTTGCTACTTGGTCAATATTTGCAAAAAATTGTTAGGTTAACAATGGGTGTTTAGAGCATCAATTTTTCATTATAGCTTAGACCACACTAACTAGTCCAAGAATCAAAAGAGTAGAGCTAGATGAACTTAAAATAAATTACACCTAACCAAAATATTATACCAATAAAATGTAGATAGAGAAAATGAAGAAATTTGAGATAAAAAAGGAGAAATGAAGGAGATGAGAAAAACTTTTGTAGAAGGAAACACGAAGATGTTTATGACAATTAAGAAGCAAAGTAAGAGATACAATATATAGACAAATTCCATAAGGAAAGCAAATGAATCGATGTAATTAAACAAAATCCTCATAAGTAACACGAGAAATCCTGACAAGGAATGCAAGCGAAGTGGAGAAAACACCACAAACCAAAGGCATTATTTTTGCATAAAAAAATTGGGCGTGACAAATGCATAAAAATGCTTAGGGTGGTAAGTTTTTTGTGTGCACTATTGAAATACACAGAAAACACCTAGAGAATAAGCATTTTTTGTGCATTTCAAAAATGCACACAAAACACCTACATTCTTAGGTGTTTTTTGTGCTATTGGAGATAAATTTTTTAAGACAAATAGAATTTTTCCATTAATTAATATTGAGGACTGTTGTGTCAGATTATAGAGTTTTAAGGTTAATGACACATACCTGTATCTATTTACGTTGACAGGAGATTGCAACAGAACAACCTTCTGCTGTAATGATCTTCCTTAGTCCTCAGTCAAATCATTGAATTCCGGAACTTGATATTCTCTTTTAATGGGGAGAATAGAAACGTTTTTTTTTTTTATTTGGTATATTAGGAACCATGACCATCTTTTTAATTTTAAACCTGTTTGAATTTTCATTAACCCCTAATAGGTCAAATATGATTTTCACTTATTTAGGTTTATATTAATTTTTTCTATTGACAGTCTAAAAGCTCACCAAAATTAAATCACTTTTATTGAACTCAACTAAATATAAATAATTAATATATATATATATATAGTTTATATTAATTATTAAAAATAAAATTTCTAACATATGCATGTTAAAACTGCACACAAAACATTTATCTCTAGACATTTTTTATGCATTTTAAATATGTACAGGAAACATCTAGGAGGTATGCATTTTTTGTGTTTTTATGATTTACACAAAGTGTTTGTGCATCCAAAACTTTTATTTTGGTAAGTTGTTTTTAAAATTATTTATTTTGATTTTTTTAATTTAATCTGGCCTAAAACCCGAGATTCTTTACAATTTTTTGTCGAATTATTTCAAGTATTTCTTTTCTTACATGTCTTTACTTTTAATGTTAATATCATTAAAACTATAATCTACAACGACGTGAACATGTTGATCTTCTCTTTCCTGTAAAAAGTTTTTATCAAAACACACACGTTTTCGTTTCGTTATCTATATATATACTTGTGAATCGTGATGCTGATTTTTTGGATCCACACAGTAGATAACTGAAGCCTTTGTCGGATAATATTAATGTCCACCAGAAGAAGACAAAATATTAGTCCTAAATAATTTCTAGTTTTGGCACCAACTCATAATGTTTTTTCCACTTAAAAAAAAATAGATATTTATACAATAAAATTAAAAGAAAAAAGTTAGTTAACTATGGAGATGCGGGGGATCGAACCCCGTGCCTCTCGCATGCAAAGCGAGCGCTCTACCATTTGAGCTACATCCCCGATGACAATATTGATGCACTGTTACTTATAATTCTAAATATTAAGGATAAAAAAAAGGCTTTTTCCTTAACCTTATATTGAAACCTAAACTTCTACATTATTTTGGCAAGATCAAACAAAGTTGTATACAACAAATTAGGTCTGGGCAAAATTTTTTGACCGATCAGACCGACGATCAGATTAGGTGAAGTAGATTGATTCTTAGGTATTTCAGATTTTTTCGGAAGTAACTTTCAGGTTCAAACGGGTTTGAACGAGCGGATTTGGTGTTGAAATTTTCTCATCCAATGTACTCGAATCCGACCGTTTATTTTCCTCGTCTTCACCCTTTATTTTCTCTGTATTTACTATTTATCGTCTTTTACTTCGCCTTCTTTCTTCTTCTTCTTCACTCTGTCTTCTTTCTTCTTCTTCTTCTTCACTCCGTAAAAATCTTCTTCTCTTCAACCTTTCCCTGACATGGCCACCGCCACTGAGAAACTCCATGTTCCCTACTTTGGTTGACGAAGGTAGTGATGCGAAGATCTGAAACTCCGCGATTTCTCCCAAATGAAACAGTGATGGAAACTGGTGAAGGGTGACGATGGATGGAAGAATGAGACGCTAGAGAAAGCTTCTCAAACCGATAAACCCATCCGATGAACCTGTAACCCACACGGATTGTACCCGCCAAAACTCGAGTTCTTCGTCGGTCAAAAATGACCCCTGATTTTTCTTAATCAGTTTCAGACAATTTTAAGAATTTTGGTCCGAAACCGACCGTGACCGACCGATGCTCAGGCCTAGAACAAACTAAACTAAGTCTCGGAGGCACCTTTCACGTCTACTCTTTTGTTTAATGAGTTTCTGACACTGGAGAAGAAAAGTTCAAGTAATGTTCAGTAGTTATATATTAAACGAGATATTATTGTTTAGAACTTTTCAAATATATGCGAAAAGAAAAGTGCATACAGTTGTTGAAACTAAAAGCTACTCATTTCGTGTTCTTTACAGTTAGTGTACTAGTAGACACCTCACCTCCTCGGTCAGGTCGTAGGCCAAGATATCCACCAAAACAGGAGACATTACCCCTTCGGCTTCGAGACAGGCCGAACACCTCTTCGGCCTCAAGGCAGACCGAACATCTCCTCGGCCTCAAGGCAGGTCGAACACCCCCTCGGCCTTGGGATAGGCCGATACCTCCACCATCACCAAGGACAGGACAAATATCCGTTTGGCGTTAAAATGCACCTTCTCGGCACTAACCCAGGCCGAACACCCTCTCGGCCTCAAGGCAGGCCGAACACCCCCTCGGCCTCAAAGCAGGCCGAATACCCTTTCGGCCACACGCCTGGCCGAGAACTCCAACAAAGAGTGCAGGTTTGACAATAATTACTTGTTATACAATAGTTGCTACCCTTAATTAAGAATGATGAAAGATAATTACATATTACCCATCTCCCAAGAATGAAGGCCCACCGGGCCCACACATGTCACTATAAATACACAGGTGATGTGACATAAATGAGGTACGTTACTATTCAACAGAAAGACATTTATTGCTCCATACCGAATACTTACTTGATCGTTGGAGTGCCTTTGCAGGTACCCTCCCCACCCCGTGGAGATAGTATTCGGTCGGCACCGAAGACTTAGAAGACTACGAAGGAAGAACAAGAGGAGTGTTTCTACGCAGGAACAGTTAAGCTAGCTTTCATTTTTCCTAACATTAGTTCTCGACTAGAAGATGCACTTCCTCATGCTGCAAAATGAAATTTATTTATACAGCAAATTTGTATAATTTCTTTTATTACTTATGAAGATAGATAATAAAAAAAAGTGTGTAATAAGATTACTTAAGTGATGAAGATAAAGAAAAAATAAATAAATATTATTGGAGAAAGTGTTGTACAAAAAATAATATACTTTTAGACTTTTAGTCCCAATCAATTTCCTTTTTCAAACAGTGTCTATCAGGTTAAAAGGTTATTCACCAATAGTCAGAGCAAGAACAAGAACCATGCTTGAAACTATGAAAACGATAACGATCTCGGACAACAATTTCACGTTTGTATATACCAGAAGCAATCTTAATTGCAGAATGACAGTCCTGGCATATCCTCAAGTTCTTGAAAATGCACAGGGAAGAACCGGGTGTTGTGCTCATTAGGCCAAAACAAAGTGCTAGCTTCTCACTATGAGTGAACAGCACTTGTTCTGCCTCTTCCAATGCTTCCATGCAGTCATCCGCATTGGAACAACCAAACAAAACTTGACAATTTGTGTTGGGAACATAGCCAGCCAGCCTCAGCTTGCAAATCATGTCATCAAGCTTCATGTAAATATCTGCAGTTCTTGGGTGTGACTTATCCCCAGCAATGAACTTATGAAGTTGGCCATCAACATATATGGAACTCATTCCTGGCACCTTTCTGATACCCCTATTCTTAAGAACCTTCCTAAGGGAATTTGCCTGGTCTACCTTTCCACACAATGCATACATGTTGGAGAGCAGGATATGATATTCGGTGTTGAGGGGATCGATCTGAATCAACTCTCTCATAATCTTCTCCCCCAGCCTCAACTTTCCATGTGCATAAGAAGCACCCAAAAGGGACCCTAAAACAACTTCATTTGGAGGAATTGGCATTTTCCTCACCAAAACCTCAGCTTCTTCTAAGTGTCCAGCTCGACCTAGAAGATCCACCGTGCAAGCATAATGCTCTATTTCTGGCCTCACTCCATAAACAGATTCAAGATCATGAAAATACTGCCAACCCTGTTCAACTAGACCCGAATGGCTGCAAGCACTTAACAGAGCCATGAAAGTCACAGCATCAGGCTTCACCTCTTCCACCATGCAACCAAACATATCCACTACAACCTTCCCCATCCCATGCATAGCCAACCCACTAAGCATGGCATTCCATGCCACCACATTCCTCCTTGGCATGTGCCTAAACACCATCAAAGCAGTCATTATCCTCCCACATTTGGCATACATATCAACCAAACTTGTCCCCACCATGACACCCAAATCCCACCCCACAGCCTTAACAGCATAACAATGAACCCACCTTCCCACACTCAAATCCCCAGACTGAGAACAAGCAGACAAAACAGAACACAGAGTAACATTATTCAACCCAAACCCAAACCCACAACCAAAAACAGTATCTTTCTCCTTTTGGTTCCATACATATGTTGTCCTTTGAAAACGTTTCTGTTCAAGATCCTGTTGGGTATTAAATGTGGACACCTCTTCATATGGAGGTTCGAACCTTAGTTCACTATGTTGGAAAGGACTAGCCCTTTCCATTAGACCTAACTCCAATTGATTACCAAAAACCATATTTTTCTGTTCGAGAAACCGTCGAGCACTAAATGTAGGTACTTCGTTTTGCGGGAATTTAAACTTTGATTCACCCTGTAGAGGACTAGCGTCTTCCGCTAGACTCAACCCCCTTTGGCCACCAAAAACCATCTCTTTAAGAAGCAGAAAAGCCTCTTTTGTAAGCCCACTCTCAACGTACCCCTTTATCAAAACAGTCCAAGCAACCTCATTTCTCTCAGGCATTTCATCAAACACCACTCTCCCACTCTCCACACCCTCCCATTTCACCACACCTTCCAAAACCACAGTCCAAGACACCACACTAGGTTCCTCAATCTCTCCAAACACCCTTCTAGCCTCACGCACGAGCCCACACTTGACATAACCATCCATCACCGCATTGCAAACCTTGGTGTGCCCCAAAAACCCAAACTTCACCACACCCACGTGCATTTGAGGCACAAGGTTGGTGTCCCCAAGCCTGGCACACGCGCCGAGGGCGCAAATTAGGGCTACCCCGTCGACGGGGAGGGCGCGTTGGCGCATTTGGAGGAAGAAACGAAGGGAATCGAGGGGGTGAGAGCAGCGGATGAGGGCGGTGTAGTCCACGGAGTCCTTGTGCGAGTGGGGAATTTTGTCGAACAGTTTGCGCGCGTGGGAGGGGAGGGTGCAGGAGGCATAGAGGTGGAGGAGGGCGTTAAGGAGGAAGTGGGAGGCGGAGGAGAGGAGGCCCGCGACGGTAGCGGCGGCGTGGAGTTGCTCGCCGGGGCGTAGGGCGGCGGCGCGTGCGCATCGTCGGAGGAGGGAGCGCAAGATGAGAGCACATTGTTGTTGCGAGCTATGTGACCATCTCATACCATAATATGATCATGATTTGTGTTGGGATTAAGATTCATGCTTATAGTTTTGGGAGTTCCCGGGTTAACGTATGTTTAATAGTATTTTTAAGAGAGAAAGCAGAAAAGTAAGCTTAAAAAAATAAAATAATCTTTTTAATAAATTAAAACTAACTTATTTACAAGTTAAAAATAAAATTTTAAAAAATTAATAAGAAAAAATATGTACAAATTAATTTATATTTAAATCAATTTTAATTTATGAAAAAAATTATTTTATCTTCTTTTTCTAATTTTTTTTAAAAATACCTTTAAAGAAGTTTATACAGATAAATTCTAAAAAGCGCTTGGGATTAAAGAGGTCAAGTATTAACTCAAAGAAATCATATATTGCACTTCTATAAATTAATTTAAATTTTAGATTTTCTTTTACTATGTATACTTTCAGATAAATTTATCTATAGAAATCTTATGTTGTGAATGAAAACAAAATAAATTGAAAGAAAATTGTAAAACGTGTTTCTAGTATTAAATTAAGGGGGAATATATGCTTTATGTATTTAGTACGCCAAACTACGCTAATTTACCGTACTTCAGTTAATTTGCATGATAATAATGTTGCGTTTTAAATTTCACTTCCATTTCACATCATCCTTTTCATTTCACTTCCATACCTTCAAGGACTACTGCTTGGTATTCCTATTCCTGGGGGCTCAAGATCATGGTTTTAACATTTTTTTGTTCTAAAGTTATTCTACACAGGATTTTAAGCAGGTGAATTACATGCCGCATTGTAGCAACATAATTTACTCCAATGGATTAGAACCAAAACTCGTTTATATTTGAACAGCAAAACCAACAAGAATTCTGGTTTCTTGATAATTCATGCAACAGGCCATAAAGAAATAAAAGATCAATATTCCATACATGCCAAACCCAGCATTAGATACATACATTGAAAGAAGCTAATAGTATCAAATTATCTGGCAGCACTGCACAACACACCATCTTTGTCCGAACACTCAAATCATAATCAGAAGAGAAGGGGGGTCAATGGGAAATAATTGCAATCCTTGTATCTTAGCGACCTTTATGGCCATTGCAAGGAAAGGTCAGTCATTGGCTATTTAGAAAGTTTGAAGTACAGGATCAAGACGATGGCAATAACCAGGACCAAAACAATGCCACCAATAATCCATTTATTCTTGTTCATCCTTCTTGACATGTTGGTCAAAATTTTCTTGCTCTTGCCAATGTTATCATCAACTCCATGAAGCTGCATGAGGGAAAACAACCATCAGTAGATCAAAGTATATGTACTTTTATTGTCTCACTCTCATCACTATTGTATTGATACTACTCGTTCTTCTATTCACTACTCAGGGAAAAGAAAATTTTATGTTGCACTTGAAATTATCTATAATAGAAAATTAAAATCCTTGTGTCATGTTACTAATAGTAATAGAATTACAGACACATCATCTATTGAAAAGAAAGAAAAAAATTACCGTGTTATGCGCATGCAATAGAGATTGTCGCTGTGAATGCAAATCATGAAGAATGGAGACACCGAGCTCTTCTGTTTCCAACATTGTTCTCCTACTTTCCTTAACTCTGTCACTGGTTTTATTCAACCTCTCAGTTGACGTCATTAATCTTGTCCTCTGATCAGCAGATGCCTAATGTATTCACATTAGAAGTTGGTGTCAGCTTTGGTATTTCCGATCCAAGAAAACAGGAGTTCAGAAATGAAGTTTGAATCTAAGCTTAGTCATTCTTCGTATCAGGAAATCAGACAATAGAAATGACATTGGGCACAATTGTCAATAATGTAGCTGAGGAAATTTATAATCTAACATATATATAAATCTCCGAGGTCTCACCAACTAGTTTGCCCAAAATCAACATCAAAGCATCTACTTGTAAAAAAAAATTAATCATATTAAAAATCTATTTATACATTAATGATCAGATTAAACCTTTAATGCTTATCCTAATCTAATAATAACTTAGAATGATACATATCTATCTTATCAATAATTTTACTTAATCTAAATAAGTTAAATATAATTTATACAAGAAAACATAAACTATTACAATTTTAAAATTGGTATAAAGTTATCTTTCCATTACATAGGCAACAAACTAGTATTATTAAATGTTAACATAATTGTCTACATTGTATGTGAAAAGGGAGAAGGCCATTGTAATTTGTAAGCATATACAGGGCTATTGAGAAAATCAATTGTACCTTCAAAAAAAAAAGGTATTTCTATCATAAAACACGATGAAAACAAATTGACCACACACCAATGGGAAACAATCAATCCTCATAAAAGAATCAATTAGATAAAAATTTCTATGATCATCCAATGCTCAAATAATCAATTGGATAAAAAAAAAACTCTAAGATCATTTCTAGACAATTAATCTTACATTTGACCTCTAAAAGGTCTAATATTTTGGTTGAGTCAGATATATACTAGAAATTATCTGTCAACAAAAATTATAACTACTCTATACAATTAATCTACCATTAAAGATTGCTTCTCTTTCACTGTTTGAACTTTGAAGGTATATCCTTCTTGAAGTGTGAAATGATACATAAATTATACAGTCCTTTTTATTTCAAATTAAAAGTTTCAAGTGGTAATCATAATGTTTACAACTTCAATAGGTGTAATTTGAAAATAATAAAATATATTGCCTAAACTTCATTTGCTTTGTTTCACCATTGACGAGATGGATGCATCTCATAAATGATTGTAATTATCAAGAACATAGTCATAGTCATCAAACTATGTCAATGTATAGAATCATGATATACACAAAGTATGGACAAATTACTTATTGATCAATAAGAGTCAAATACTATTTTGGTCCACATACTTAGATCTTAATTTCCTCTCTGTCCCTACCATTCAAATAGCTTCAAAGAAGACCCTTAATTGATCATTGATGTAACAGTTACAACGTGAACTACAAATCAACTTTTGTTTACAATGGCTAAAGAAGTAGAAATGAGGGAGGGAGGTGGCTTGCTTGACAGGGAAAAGAAATATCAGCAACAATAAGCCATCACTTAACCCATCAATTTTAATAAAAAAAAAAGTATATAACAGTATAGAAAAAGGATGATCAAATTGTATCCTCGTTATAGTTTCACAACAAAACTAATCATCATCAAGTACACAAAAGAGGAAGTTAAAATAAATGAATCATACCGTCATAGCATCTGCCATGCCTGATTCCAACAATTCATCTCGTGCAGAAGGATTTAAGTTACCAGATACAATTTTCTTGATTTCACTTTTAAGATTGTTTAGATCAGATTTATACTCCCGCAACTTAGCAAGAAGTACACCCTTGACGTTTGGCTGCAAACTTCTTGCCTCGAGGTCCATTTTTCGAATCTACAAATTCATTAGCTAAAACATATCAGACCCTCAAGTGTACAAAAAAAATAAAGCCATCTTCCCAATGAGGGAGAAAAAGAAGTACCAAAGCCTCTGCTTCATCAATTCCAGACTTTATTTCAGAAACTTTTTGCTTCTTTTGCTCTGCAGACAAACAGAATAATAAAAATTATAATGGAATATATTGCTCAAAAATATATCATAAGGTTCGATGCTTCCCCCATCCAGATAAAGGTTTTCAATAGTTTTCCATTCCAATAGTTCATTACTTCAAGAATTAAGACATTCTTTCGTGAATATGTTTATGTTATCCATAGGAATTTATAGAGAAGCCAAATACTGTTGTCACATAAAATGAGTATTAGAATTCACTTCAGTCTGTGATGCATGCATTAGAATTATTCCCCCATCCACTCAACTAACAAAAAGAACAAAAATGAGGCAAGGCGTCAAACATAATGGGAGAAAAACAAATTGGGAAATAGTTAAGTACAAAGATACAAAAGTGATAGCAAGGTGGCTTCACTAAGCCATTGTTAACCTTTATAATCTAGTGTTCAAAATCCAGAGCATGCAGTTTCTGCTCCTAATCAAAGCTTACAACATCAAGAAATAAAACCATAAAGACTGCAATTCTGACACACTAGCTAGACTAACAACATTGCCTCTACACCTTTCCTTTGTAGGCATCTGCCAAGAGATTTTTCCAAAACTGTCAAATATAGGAAGATACAAATACAGTCATGTTTCAATCATGACTAAAGAAAAATAATAGGATCAGTGAGACTTTGGAAAGTATAAAGAGGAGAAATTTTCTTGACGGAATTTCTACCAACAGGAGCTACACATCAATACTTTTTCAGGCCAAAAGAAGCTCTACACACCAATAACTGAAAGGATCCTAATTCATGCAATACGCCATTATCCAAATTCAAGCAATGTAACTGAATTCTGTGATAAAGGAGTTCCAATAATATTTTAAAAAAATAAAAATCTACGAACTCGCAGACTTTTAGACTATATTCTACATTTGAATCAATACAAATTAAATCAAACACAGAAGAAGACTCGTCAATTTTTAAAAAAAAAAAAACAAAGTAAGATCAAGTAAAAATGCTCTAGTACCTCCATTAAGAGCACCAGCAGCAGTGCACTTTTTCGCTAGATTCGCCGAAAGCTCGCAGTATTGGCGTTCGTATCCCTCGAACACGTTGCTCATCGTCCACGACCTTCGTCACTCTCTGTTCAATTCACGATCAACAAAACGAAGAAAAAATAAAGGAAAATTAGAAACAAAAACCTCTCATCCAATTAAACAAAACGAAATCGGAACCTAGGGATCGAGAATCCGGCTCCGAAACCCTAATTCTTAGGCGTAAACACAAAAGGTTGGAGGACAATCGGCGTCGCGAGAATCGAAAAGTGGTGACAGAGAAGAATCGGAAGTGACGAAGGTACCTGCGGTGGGCGGAGATGACGTGGAGGCTCGAGAAACGGCGGGAATTTGGGCGGAGAAGGGTGGCGAAGAGGAGAGGGTGCGTTTTGTTTGGCGGAGGGTTCAAAACGACAAGGCAGGGAGAATAATTAGTGGAGGAGGAATGATGAGGGCATATTATTCTCTCTTTGGTAATTGGTGGAAGGGTTTGTCTGTCAGACACTTCAATTACTCATAAACTAAATTTTGAGTTTAGTAAGTCGGAATTGTGGAGGATGACTAGGAATGCTTCTTGACTTTTTCTTTTTCTTTTTCTTTTTTAAACTGTATTTATTTATTACTACTGTTACTGTAGTAACTGAAAATGTTATTACCAGGTAAATTAGTATACTTTACATATAAATATAAATAAATAATACATGATATAAGGACCAACTCATTAGTATGCCAAAAAAAAGAAAAGAAAACAGGTTGAAAACTTTGGTTTGTCTCACTTAAAGGTAGGTTGACGAACCAACTCAATAGTTTACAAAAAAAAAAAAAGTAATTTATTTTGAGTTACTATTTCGACATATTTTTTTCTTGATATTTAAAGGATTTATATAAATAAGTGTACTCAAATAATAAAAAAAATCTCAATTTTTTTTACATAACAAAATAGATATGTAATTAATTAATCATAGTAATATTCATAGCTTTATTTATTACACAACAAATCTCAAATTATATATATATAAAAAAATCAAATATATAACAAATTTGTTACACTATAAATCACAAATTACAGACTATACACAAAATAAAATTGAAATGATTTAATTAGATTTACATTAAAAATAATATATAAACAAAAAAAGGGCTAGTAGGGTCAGCCCCCATTTGGAGGGCATGTTTGCAGGCTAGGTGGATTGGTAGGCCAAAACACTTGATCAATCTCGCCAATTTTTTATGGTAACCAATTTTGTCACCTGTAATGTTGAATATATGTTTGATTTGCCTTGTATGATGACCTCATGAATTATATGAACTATGTATCTTTTATATATCATCATACATTCAATTAATATATACACACTTTTTAGAAAAAGAAAAGAAATAGCATTTGTTGTTGTGTCTTATGAAAAGAATAGAAGTTGATTTTGTATTAATCACACCTTTATCGTAAAATATAAAAAAAAACATTTTGTAAATGCTATATGTAAATGATTTTGTACACACTCACGCTTTAAATAACAATGTAACATACATCTCTTTTACATGACAAATGACCTACTATACCCTCCTCACAATGTGCAAAAAGTAGGATTTGCACAAAATATTTTGTCTCTTACATTTGTGTCCTAATATATCTCTTGGGACTTTATATAAGAGCATCTGCAATACGGGTTGCTTATAAGCAACTCCCTGTGCCACATAACTGTCACATCAGTTTTGGTCCACAAAGTGGGTTACTTAAATTTTAGCAGAGTTGTTTCTACAAGTAACTCTGCTAAAATTTAAGCAATCCACTTTGTGGGTCAGAGCTGATGTGGCAGTTATGTGGCATAGGGGTTGCTTATAAGCAACCCCCATTGGAGATACTTTAAGAAGATGCACAATATTGAATGTAAGAAATCTTTCTCGACAATCATATTCTTAAAATGTTCATATACTAATAAATTAGAAAGTTATATTTCTTATTTATACTAAAGTTACCTTGAGGAGATGATCTCTATTAGACAATCTATGAATTGCTCCACAATTTTAGAGATAGTGAATATTTTGTGATCCCAAAAATTTTGTGGCCTTTTATATCATCACTCTAGTAAATTAAACACTTGTAAACATTCAACCTTTGTGTGTTGATAATCTTGAAGAGGCTTGTAAAAAAATAATACATGAAAGTCTAGTATTGTGTTGTGATTAATAGTTTGTAAAGTCTAGAGAAGTTAAAGATATTTTATTTACATTCAATGGTTGGATATTGAATTCTTTAATAAAAGAAAGAATAAAACCTAATTCTTAAGGATATGCATCTTTCTTTATTTATTAACTTACTTAACTAACATGGATTGAAAAAGTTTTAAAAATAAGTTTTTAAATACACAATTCAATCTCTTTTTGTGTTACTTGTGTATCTTGCTAATGAAAAATAAATTCAAAATATAAAAAGATGTGTGCTTGAATATTATAATTTCTCCGTAAGTAATGTCAGGAAAAAAAATAAAAAGAAAAAAAAAATTCTCCCGAAGTCAAAATTAGTATTTATATTAGTTAATTTGTAATATAAAAAAAAGTTTCATATTAGTCTTTAAGTTAATTTTGAATATAAATAAGTTTATTTTCTTACTTTTTCTCCTAAAAAAAATACTTACGCATAAATTTATTTAAACATAAATAATAGATATAGACTTTTATGCGGGCCCTTACAAAGAGCACAGAGAATTGAAAACGACGAAATGCTAACTTCACGTTTTTATCCATGAGAGGTGTATTTAAAATAATAGTGAAAATTAGATTATTTTAATAATTTATAATAAAAATACATTTTGTTTGGATAAACATGATGAAAAGTAATTTTAAAATATTTAATTTTATTTAGATGAAAAAAATCAATTTTTGTATATTAACTAAACTTTAGAGAAAAATTGTTAAAAAATAATCATAAATTCAAATATTTAAGATACATAAAAACAACCTATTTGATTATAAACATAAAAAGAAAGTAACCTTTTAAAAAATTTAGTTGTTAAAGTATACAAATTTTTAAGAATTATATAACACTACTAGAATTTCTCTTATAACATGTGACTTTTCCTACGACAGGAAACGTTGTTCCTGCAAATTTTCCTGCGAAATTATATCTGCAGGTAATACCTTCGTGGATAATATTTTTTTGCGAATTTTAAAATTTGCAGGAAATTTTCCTGTGAAATTTCTTGTGAAAAAAATTCGCACGAAAGTTTCTTGCAAAAAAAAATTTGCAAGAAAGTTTCCTGCAAAAAAAAATTCGCAGGAAAGTTTCCGGCGAATTTTTTCGCAAGAAATTTTGCAGGAATATTTTTTATGAAAAAAATTAAAGAAATTACTATAAGTTCTATCAATAATTTTTTAACTTTCAAATGCTCACAATGAATTTATCCGAAGCATTTGTTTCCATGCCTCCAACATGTGATACATAATATTTTAAATTCTAAGATTGTAAATTATAAGTCTAACATTCAACCATATAAATCAACTTGTAAGGTAAGTGTTTCCCCAACTTATATACTCTTTAATTGCTTTATTTTCAATCGATGTGAGACTTGAAGTTTTTTTAAAATATTAAACTTATAAATTTAAATATATTTTTTTTTTATTTTTCCTACGGATTAAAATTTGCAGGAAAATTCGTAGGAAAAGTTACCTGCAAAATTTTTCTATCATTTAGTAAACATTACTTGCAAATTTATTTTTGCAAGAAAGTCTGCAAGAAACAAAATAAAATTCTTACAATATTTTCTGCAAATTTTTACCATGGAAAAAAATTTCTATGATTATTAAAATTATAGTAAAATTTGTAAGAAATATCTGTAAATTATTTTTTGCAAATAAATTTGCAAAAAATTTCTGCGAATATTTTTTTGCAGGAAAATTCACAAAAAATTCCTATGAATATTTTTTTGCAAGAAAATTTACAAGAAAATGACATTTTTCTAGTAGTGTAAAGCTCAATACAGCTACATGAGAAATATAAACATGTATAATATAAAAACATAAAAACAATGATTCTTGATGAATCAAAAATGAAGATTGTTTTCTTGATATAGATGATTTCAAGTAGGAATGTATGTTGCAGCTTTTGAACTAGAGAAATTAACATATTTTGAAATAGTCTTAAAAATTAAGATTAGATGTTGAATTAATGAAAAGCATGGTAATATTGTAAAGAAGATACTCGTACCCCTTGGCCTAATCCCCTCATTTTGGTGGAGCCTCAATAAGAACGACAACATAATACAATTCTGAAGAGAATATAGAAAATTCATTATTTAACTTATATATTTATTAGATAACAATTTTAGAATTGTAATAATAATTTTGTTTATCATTGGATTAAATTGATTTTTGGACAATTTGTTTGTAGAATACCATTCTATATTTTCAATGGTTGGATTGTCAAAAAGATGTTTAAGGTTGGAAGAAAAAGTTTCACAATGAAAGTTATTCTTTTGAGTGTTTTCATCTTCCTATTTTTCATTCTCGGAGATCCACATACGAAATTTTGTAACACCCCATTTTTTTTATAAAATATAATATATAGTGATTTTATTAAAGGTAATTATAATATTTATTAAAAGGTTAGAGGGATTGGCCCCAGTCCCATAAGTATTCTATTTGATGAAATTGTGTGTATTTGATGAAGTTTGTCAAGTAGATTTTGAATATAAATTTTATTTGGTGATCCGATACTTCTAAGGTAATTAATTGAGTACTCTGGAGAAAGGGGTTAGAAACCTAAGGGAAAATAATTATGAATTTTAGGGATAAGAGTCATAGACGTTTAATTGGATGAATTTGTATTGAACGATAAATTTTCTGGGCTAAATCGAGTTTTGGCTGTTTAGATTTTTGTATAATCGTTTATCATGATGTTGTATGAGATTATTTGTTCCAATGATGGCGTGTTTGGATGTTGGATTGCACGCAGCACCGAGCTCGGGTGCTCGATGCTGGGCGTGCCTTCATGCGTATGATGACACTACCTAGATGTGTTGGCGTCGGGCGTGAAAATGTCCATGTCGGGTGTGAGGTGACCAAGATGCTTCTGTCTTAGCTTAAATTCAAGCTTGGATTTGTTAAGCTGGACGTGGATTTGTTAACTAAAGCATGGATTTGTTAAGTGGAGCTTGAAAAGATCAAGATGCTCTTTCTCTCGGCTTAAAGTCGGGCATGGATTTGTTAAGCCAGACTTGAAAAGATCAAGATGCTCTTTGTCTCGACTTAAAGTAGAATGTGAAAAGATCATGATGCTCTCTATTTCAGTTAAGAGTTGAGGGTGGGTTTCCAAGTTCGACATAGATTGTCAGGAGGCTCTTTTATGATGTTTTAAATGATGATATTATGATGTTAATAATTGATTACATGATGATGAATGTATGTGTTTGTGTGTGTGTGTGTGTGTGTATATATATATATATATATATATATATATATATATATATATATATATATATATGAGGAGGGTTCACCGGTGTAACTTTTACTAAGTGTTTCATCGCTCAATAATTTTATATTAAATGTGAATTTTATAAATCCAACCGTTAGATTAAAAGTTCTTTACTTTTACATCATATATACAAAATTTGATATAAACATATAAAGTGATGTGAAGTTATAATTCAATGGTTGAATTTACTAAATCCACATTTAATATAAAGTTATTAAACGGTGTAATACTTAGTAAAAGTTATACCAATGTCATTTGAACCCTCATATATATATATATATATATATATATATATTCTATGAATGATGATTATTATTTGGATGGGTGAGAATTGATGTGGATAAATATAGATGTTGATGAATGATGAATGATGAATGATATGATGATCATGACATAATTATATAGAAGCATTTGCATGGTTGTGATATGCATCATATTTGCATGATTATGTAGTTCTGGTGGGAAGCTGTTAGTGTTCTGGTGGGAAAACTTTTGTGTTGGTAGCTTAAGGTTAACCTTAAGTACCAACTATATATTCTCGATGATGGTGACCAAGTACCCATGCATTTAGATGTAGGTATACATCGCATTGCATTACTGTGTATGTGTTTGTGAGTGTATTGATGGTGTATATATTTAAAATTAATGTATTAATTGTTGTTATTTATATTTGTTATCATGAAGGGATGGGATGCTGAGGGTTGCATCCCATTCCCTATAGTGTGAGATTATTCTCACTCCCTATTGTTTATTGATATGTCTTTGTATGTTTTACAGACGAGAATCCTCATTTTTTGGAGGAGTAGGAAGAGATCTTGATGGAATCATGCCTTGGAGAGCAAGAGGTGATACCTTAAAGGAACCAAGAGGAATGAGATAGACATGAAGATTTGGGTCAGTCAAGGCCCAATGGGCCCGATGGGCTTGGAAGGCCCAAGTTGAGCTTCACATGGGCCATATCTTGATGTATCCATTTTCTTATATTTTGTATATATTATATTAGTATAAGTTTTATATATTTTGGTCTTGTATTTTGGACCACATAGAGTAGCATTTTGGGCCATAGGCTTATTGGGCCTAGTTTTGGGCTTCATGGGCCTTTGGGCTTTTGGTACCCAATATTGGGCTCATTTTGATTCTTGTAATTTTTCCTTTTGATTGTATTTGGTTGGGCATTGTATTTAGGCCATTAGAATAAGATTATGAATGGAATTTTTAATTAGGCAAAGTTAGCTAAAATTAAGGTTACATTTAGGAGTAATTTGAGTTGCATTTGGTGCACATGGGCTAACCCACATGGTGCTGCACATGGACCACCCAAATCAACATCAAATTAACTCTAAATGCAACCTTAATGCACATGGAATCAGCTCTTGGACGTGCACATGGAGCTGCCAAGAAATTTGAATTTCAAATCCCATTTGAAATTCAAATTTTTGGTGCCAATTTTGCTCTTTGAGTTGGCACCATTGTGCTTGCTTCCTTAGCCTATAAATTAGACTTTTCTCTTCACATTTCAGCACTTTGAATCATTAATCAGATTTCTGAAAATTATTCAGCCAAGTCTCTCCTCAAAGTCACTCTCACCTAGCCTAGGTTCCTTTGAACTTTCTTTAGGTTTAGCACCTTTTTGAGTAATCCATTACTCACCTTGCTTTGGTGCTCCCTTCTTCTTCATTCTTCCTTTTTCTTCATGTCATCAAGGTTCTTCCTAGCTGGAATTTTCGTCCAGCAACCTTCAAGGAGAAGATCAAGTGGCCAGAGCAAGCTTAAGGTAAAGAACATTCATCCTCCTCACCTAAGTTTGCCATCAGATCTAGGTCTATGTGGAAACTCTAATGCCAATGTGATATTGGGACTAGGGAGTAGTTAGGAATTTTGTTATCTCTTTGTTTTAGTCCAATATATATATTCAAGTTGTAATTTAATTGTAATTACTCCATTAATTACTTTTCAGATGAACATGTTTATTTTATTTATAACTTTGATGAGGATGAATTGAGATATTATGAGCTATTTATATGCATTTTATGGTATTACTCTTGGGATAAATGGGTGTCACAAATTTGACATTCATTGAGATAAGGGGTTTTAGGTAGAAGTATACCACCTTACCTTGATGGATGCTAAACTACGTATGTAGATTTCTGAGATCATCTTTATTTTCACTCCTAATGAGAAGTAAGAAGATGAAAACCCTCAAATAAATAAATATTTTTAAATATAAATTACATTTTATATTTATATTAAATAATTTATATTGTAGTGCAATATTATTTTATTTATTAATAATTTATTTTAAAAAATACTAAAATCAATCCCCATATATAAAACACAAACAATTATTTTATGTGATAATCTTTTAGGATTTTTTTTTCTTGACAAGAAAGTTTTTAATTTTTTTTTAAATTTTATATTTAATCTAATTTTTATTTATCATAATTATTCATGACTTAAATTTTAATATTTTTTTAAAATAAATTACCAATAAATAAAAAATAATCTTATGATATAATATAAATTATTCTTAAATTTAAAATATAATTTATATATTTATAGATATCTATTTATTTAAAATTTAAATATAATTTATATATTAAAATATAATATTTATTTATATATATATAGTTTATTTTAAATTTAAGTTATATATAATAAACATTTAACATCTGCATTGCACATGTTAAAATACTAATTTTACTTATAAATAAATATTATAAATAAAAATTAGAATAAATAAGAAATAAAAAAATCTTTAAAATATTTTTCATCTAATAAAAGCATCTAAAAGCATTTTTTTCAATTAAATTTTAATATTTTAAAATAAATTATTAATAATTAAAAATAATCTTACCTTACAATATAATATATTTATATAAATTTTAAATATATTGGTATTTAAATAATATTTATTTGTATTATAATTATTAACGAGGTTGAGACCATTGTGTCTTTATAAATTTTATTTAAATAAAAAATAAAAAGAGAATAGATAGAAAAAAACAATAATAATGTTTCTTCAAAAGTGATTATGTGTTCTTATTAAAAAAAGAAAAATTTAACAAAAAAATCATCTCGCAATTACTAAAAAAGAAAATGTTAATAAAAAATATAGTTATAAATTTAGGCATAATTTATAAAGAATAATGAGACAACTCCATATATTGTTTAAGAATAAAATAATTTAAAAAATAATGGACTCTAAAATATAATATTTCTTTTATTAATACGATAGATAATGTCATAGATTATAAATTTTAATCGTATAATATACATTCATTTCGTACGATACACATTATAAAATACTATTTACATACATAACAAATAAACTCAAAAGAATGATATATAAAACATTAATATTATTAATATTTTTTATGGTATTGATACAACTAAAGTTGAACTACAAAGAAAGAAAGAATGACGATGAATAAATAATTTTTCACATGCAAGCATTAATTACTTTCTTGAGATAAACGTAATAACAAAATAAAAAAGGGTAATACATAAAGTCCAAAAGAAGAAAGGACGCCACCCATAAAGAAAGAAACGAGGCAGCAGCACGTGTACGCTGGTTTTCATTTTAAGATTGACACCAACGACACATTGTTGAGTCGAGTGATTTCGGTTACTTATTTTCCTTCTTCTGTCTTTACCACCACCCCACTTCTCACGCTTCTCTCTTTTGCTTCATAACCAGGTTCTCTCTCCAACTCTTCTAGTTCTCTATTAATCCTCTTAAGTGTAATGTGTATATGACCTTTGTTTGATTACTATGGACATGCAGTTAGCAAATTGGCATGCTCCACTCTGAATTCTCAAAGCAATAGAGTTTCAGGGTTGTTCTTATTTTTGTATTTAAGGGTGATGGATGGATTAGATTTGTGAGTTGATACATATATGGAATGTAATAATAGCATTAGAAATGGTGTTGTGCAGTGGATGATATTCGAGATTTTGAAATTACAGAAATTCGTGTATCCTGAAGTAGCAGTCTAGCACTCACTGGAATCTAAACTACTAGTTAGAGATCTCATATTGAATACCTCTGATATGGTCAAAATATACTCTAAGTGAGAAACAATCTTTATCTTACAATCCAGTTTATAAGGTTGAATTAAGGTCAAATCCATTTTTTTAAGTCTACTTGAGAAGAAAAATAGAGGTTTTGGATGAAATGGAATGAAGCACATTTAATTAGGTTCTACTCCATTTCATCCAATTTTAAACTATTCAAAGAATGACAACTACTAACTAATGTTGTTTCATTCCATCCCTTTCCACTAATCCAAACATAGCCCAAAAGTTTTTTTTTTTTTTTTTTTTTTTTATCCAACCAATACTCCAAATAGCTGATAATGAAAACATTGCTGCCAGATCCATATCTGTTGATTTACCCAAAGGGCCAAAACTTAGGGTGGCCTAATGCACAAGACTCAAGAGGCTCTCACCTGAAGTAGATGTGCACAGCTTTATCTCTACAAGAATGGAGATTATTTCCTAAATTTGAATCCATGACTTTCAAGTTACAAAGCAACAATTTGTTGTCCTCAGCCTTGCTTTTCCCAAAACTTATAAACGGAACAATTTTGTTTGATGTTTGCAGGACAAGCTCAATGCCTGCGAAAAATGTTAAGTTTACTTCAAAGGTTTTGATATATTGGGTACTGCAAAAACGGTTTGAAATCACTTTTAAATTTACTAATACACGTAACACAAACACAAGGAGAAGCTTCTTTAAATAGTCTGCAAAGTATAGATCTGCAATAGGCTGTAGCATTAATCCAGTGGGTGCTACAGGTTCGATGAAGAAGGCATCTGTTGCCTTCCAATGATGAATGACAATTGACAAAAGAAGAAATTTTACCCATTGTTGAAGAAAATTGATCTGATAAATGAAGCATGAAAACACCCCAGATTAAAACTTATCCATCATTAAGATTTGAGGAGAACTAGAACCTGTGAAGTGTAAAATATACCTTTGAAGCTTGTTGTTTACAGGAAATACAATATAGACACCAGAAACCTGAGGAAGAAATATAATTGACCCCACGGTTCTTCACAAACTTTATGCAAGAATCATCACCTGGCTTTAATCCAAACAAGTAAAAGAAGTATATTCGAGGGTTGGATTTTTATAAGATTGAAGAATATGCATTTACTTCATGCTTAACTCACCTATTTTGTAGGATACTATGCTTGTCCTTGTTACCATATGTTGGAGCTGAAGTAGTGGCCCTTCTGTATGATTGTTTGTTTGTTGGTATCTGAATATCTAAATTGTCAATAGTTTGCACATTATATATGCTAATTAGTAATTACAAAGGACCATTATATTGATTCTGTTCCAGATTATCTATTAATGGTATATTATTCTTGCAGGTTCAAACATTAACGGATCCAGTTTGTTTGATTTCTAGCCTACGGTGGTGTTATTGAGTGTAAAAGTCTATGTGCTGGTTTTGAACCAACTTTAAGCGATGATTCTTTCTGCCCTTCTTACTTCTGTCGGAATTAATCTTGGCCTCTGTTTTTTATTTTTCACCCTATATTCTATATTGAGAAAGCAGCCTGGTAATATAACTGTATATGCACCACGCTTAGTTGCTGAAGGAAAAGTTAAAGAGGGTGGTTATTTTAACTTGGAAAGGTTGTTGCCTACTGCTGGTTGGGTGAGGCAGGCATGGGAGCCTTCTGAGGATGAATTTTTATCAAATTCAGGCTTAGATGCTTTTGTCTTCATGCGAATATTTATCTTTAGGTGATGTAAAATGTTTGATTGATTCTTAGTTTGAAGATGTATCATGGCATATCAAAGTGAAATCTATTAGCTAACTTAGGCTTTTGTGGTTTTAATCATTCTGAAGGACTTCCCTGCATTACATTTACCTGTTTCAAGGATCAATGTTAGGCTTAAGTTTATATATTTTAAGGTATATGTAAATGTGCATTGATGATTTCTTCATCAGAAGAGGATAAATGTATATGTAAATGTGCATAGATGATTTTTTCATCAGAAGTGGATTTTTTTATTTTATATTGTTATTGGTTTTAGGCTGTTGTATATTCAATTCAATAATCTTTTTTCATTCTTATTTTACCTGATTGATACCAAGTTTTTCTGCTTGTTTAATCGAATGTCCAACTTCAAGTGAATTTTAACGTTTTAAAAATGTACAACATATTCATACGTAGCCAACTAAAGTGAGTGAGATGATTTTTTTATCTTATTGCCGACTCAATCATTTGTTCATCACAATTTTCTAATCACATTTCTGTAAAATATGTACAAAATTTTCTATTTTCTGTGACCTTGTTCTGTTTATTTGAAGGACATTTTATTTGTTTCAGCTGATCCTTTTTCTTCTTTTGGTATTGTACAGTTTAAAAGTATTTGCCGTTGGTGGAATTATTGGCATGTCTGTTCTTCTTCCAATTAATTATATGGGGAGTCAGCTTAGTGATGATTCGGATTTTCAACACAAGTCTTTGGACTCATTCAGTATCTCTAATGTTAACAATGGTTCAAACAGGTGAATGTTATGAATCAAGATAAATTTCATTTTCTCCAGTTGTTGAACTGGTTTCATGTGTGGTTTTTATATGAATAGTCAGGATTTACCTTACGGTGAATGAAACTGATGAAATCAAGACATATGACATTTTTACATTATAAGTCAATTAAATTCATGTATGCTCTCATTTCTATTGAAGTTTGAGAGAGAGAGAGAGATAAAACGAACAGAGAAATGTTTTCTGTGTATTATTCAACTTGTTGAATGAATCTGGAGTACATTGAGGTATTTATAGGACTAACAGCTTCTAACAGATGCAGTTAATCTAGCTTCTAACAGAAGCTATACAGTCCTAACTAATTGAGGAAGTTAGTTATAGATAGTAATAGAAAGAATAATCCTATGCTACTGTTGTACAAGAAAATAAACGAGTTGCAACTACAAGAAAATCAAGCAGAAACATAAAAGGAGAATAAGGAGTAAAGGTATATTCCAATACCTCCTGCAAGGTCAAGTAGACACAATACGTGAATCAGCCAGCTTGAGCTTGGAACACAAAGCACAAAACCAAGAAGGAGGCAGGGCTTTGGTGAGCATATCAGCACACTGATCAATGGAGGGAACATGAACCACATGAAGCTTCTTGGCAACAACTTTTTCACAAACAAAGAACAAATCTAATTCCATTGTTTTGTTCTAGCATGAAGGGCTGGATTATGCACCAGGTCAACAATACTCATATTATCAGAGTATGACAAGAGTTGAGTAGGGGACATGAAGTTTAGATAATAATGATTGAATCCTAGTTACTTCAGCAGCTACCAATGCCAAGATTCTATACTCAACCTATGTGTTGGAACGATCTACTACTGTCTATTTCTTGGACCACCAAGAGACCAGATTTGGTCCAAGAAAGATAGAGGCTCTTGATGTGGACTACTCTAGAGATAAGGTAACCAAAGAGTTTATAAGTGGGAGGTAACCCTCACCTTACAAAGTTGGTTTTTTAGGGTTAAGCTAGGATCTTAACCCATATTCTAAGATGGTATCAGAGTTATTTAGATTCACTCTAAAAGAGTCACTTACCATTGATACACGTATCAAGTCCAATAGTGTTGGGCATGGGGGGATGTATTGGAAAAAATCAAAGTCCCACCTATCTTAGATCATTAAAAAGGACCACCCATCATTTATCTACGTACCAAGTCCAATAGTGCTAGATGTGAGGAGATGTATTGGAAAAAACTCAAGTCTCGCATCTCTTAAGATACGGAAAACAAAGAGTTTAAAAGTGGGGGACAACTCTCACTTTACAAAGTTGGTTTTGTAGGGTTTATCTTACAAAGCTAATTTTGTAGGGTTGAGTTAGGCTCTTAACTCACATTCTAAGATTGACCGAATGGCCATGGAGAATTTGGGAGTGCTGGTTGAAAATGCAGAGTTCCCAAGAAATCGTGTCTTGTAAATAGCAAAGAATCCTTTTTACAACAATCCAGTGTTGCTCGAGGGGATTTGACATAAACTGATAGACCTTGTTACCTAAGAAGCTTAATTTTGCTCTAGTTACATGCTTCTTCTGACTTGCCTGGCACTGGCAGGATCTTGGTGTTCACAAAACAAAGTGAGAAATTGGTTTTGGAATTTTTCTCTATAAAGTTATTGTAACTACTATATAAAGTCATTATGTAATATGTATCGCCTACGAACTTCAGGAAGAGATTGTTCATTGTGTAAAACCTCATCTCTGAAGTTTGTACAATTCAAGTTTTTTACAAGAAATCTTAACATTTTGAACAAATTACAATTTATTTGACTTTTCTGTACTGTTTTTTTTTTTTTCTAATTTGTTTTTTGACCTCTATAGCTAATAACTGGCTTTGGAACTGAAAAATTGTAGTGTTAGAGTTTATATAATCTTACAGGCATCATTTTTCTATGTTCATTTTCAGTTCTCAAAGTAAGCTGATATATGGTAACATTCTGCATATTAGCTGATCCACCTAGGGGTAGTGATTTCTATTTGGTTCTTTAAAATTATTTGATTTAATGGATTTGGATTGTTGGATATTCTATCGAGTTGACATCTTGTTATGATGTGAATTCAACTGGGTAAAAATTGAAGACTGATAAGTCCAAAGTCATATAATAAAAAAAAAGGATTAATGGGTTGAAATTTAAGTAATTTGGGGCTGAATAATTAAATAAGTCCATTATCTTATTTTTTAATATAATTTTCGTTTTATTAATTTTATTAAATAAGTCAGATGACTTTCCAAATTACCTAGGCTAGCATTTAGTGTTTTACGCTTCTTAGTGGAATTTATGAGTTAGTGGGCTAGTGAGGAGTCAATTCTAATGAATATTAAGTGTTAGTGGGAAATTAGTGGGAATTTATGTCATCTTGCCCATCTAAGCTTATAAATAGGAATCTTATATAAAAATTTTGGACAGAGAATGAATTATTCAGAATTTGGATATTTTCCAATTGAGAGGATTTTCTCTCTATAAGTTCTTAGGAACCACTTTTGATTCTTATGTTTGAATTTCATAATTCAAAGTGGCGAATCTTCCTTAACTTATCGATCTTTAGGGATTGTGGCGTTGTTCTTCCATTTCTTACCTCAATCCATATTTTTTTTCCCTTTTAATTTCTTAATTATGAGCATTCCAGCCTAGATAGATCTGTAAAACAAATTGATCCCTCTGGGTTCATATCATTGTTCACTATTTGTGGTTTTTATCTTTAATAGAAAATGTCATTGGCTAACACTTAAATCTTCATCAGATCTCTCCATTGTCTCCCCTAAAGGGAATGGGAAGTTTCAACTAGATTACGAAGCTTGAATTTTGATTGTCATGCTTTTACTTTGTAAACCCTGGTTTTTAAATAAGTCATTTCTTCTCCAGAATATGCAAGTTTATTTAGAAACTTAAGACAAAATTTTATGTGTTCATTTACTGTGGTGAATACACGACATGTTTAAATGAAAGATGTGTTTCATGACTGTTCTTGAAATGTGTTGCTTTCTACTTAGTTTTTATCTAAAATTAAAACTCGGACATTCTGATCATACCTTTGGCCTTTATCCAGGTTATGGATCCATTTTTCTGCTGCATATATTTTCACTGGAATTGTTTGCTATCTTCTTTATAATGTAAGTTTTATTGTTTATGTTAGCTTTCAAAATGCTGTCAATTTTTTTCCTTTTATTTTATAAAGTTAGAGATAGAATTTAATGTTTAATGTTAATTCCTTATGCAGGAGTATTGGTACCTTTCATCAAAAAGAATTGCTTATTTCTATTCATCCAAGCCTCAGCCTCATCAGTTTACCTTATTGGTTCGTGGTATTCCTGTTCCACCTGGAAGTACATGTCATGAAACTGTTGAGCGTTTTTTCTTAGAGTATCACCCATCTACGTATCTCTCTCATTCAGTGGTCCGCCGAAGCAACAAACTTCAAAGTCTTGTTGTAAGTGTTTTTCTGGAGCTCCAACTGATTCAATCTTTCTCCCTTAACAGTTGCTTAACTTTCATTGTAAATTACTCCCATGTAATACCTCATTTTGTTATTAAGAAAAGAACACATTTTCCAAGTATTTGCATGTCAAGTGTGAAATATTGCTACTTTTACCCTGCTAAAGAAGAATTCATTAAAAAAGAAGAGCTACAGTGAAGGATGATCAGGGAAAAGAACATTGACTTGTGAGAACAAACCAATCCTGGACAAAGAAACTCCATCAGAGAGAGAACCCATGAGCTGAATCCCAGCATCCAAGGAAACTAGCCCATTCTATAAACATCAGTCTTTTGCTCCAACATACCTCCAAGGAGAGCAAAATTCCAAAGCACCATGTTAGACTAAGTGTGTGTTTGGTTTCCAATTAGAAACCCACAAAATCACATCCAATGGAAAAAACAGAAAAATTTATGTGTACCTTTTCTGTTCAACGAAACTCAATGATAAAACAAACATACCCTAAATAGTAGCATGACATTTCATAAATTACTGCATATCTTGTTATCATGTTATAGTAAATACTATGTTGTGAACTGATGGTTCAACCAGTGCATATTTTCTTATACTTTCAACTTTACTTTTTCTTTTTTTCCTACAACCCTACATATTGTATATTGTGTTGCATAAGTGGCAAATCTATGTCTTAATGCTTTGTGTAACTACCTTTGATGTGGTGTATTTTCATGCTGAATATTGAAAATTAAGTCTTGTAGATTAGCAATTCTTGGTTCATTAGATAAAAGTTGAGGTTGAAAAGTTCCTTGAAAAGGTGAAGTAACCTTTTTGTTAATATTCTGGAGATTGGACAATGTGTGCATTATTCTTAAAATATTTCAATTTCTGTTGAAGGTGAGGTTTTGGATTTATTTGTGTTACTTTTGACAGACTTTCCCTGAACTGTGTTCCTTTTTTTTTTTGTGTTGTTTTACCCTGTTGGCTGTTTTGTTTCCAGTAAATAGCCTCTGTTTTTGGAGGTGGGGGAATGGTGGTGCATTTGAGTTTGACTTGGGCATTATGTATCTTCATGTGTTGAAGTTAAACTTCAAAGAAATTTATTCTTGTAAATAATGTTTGTTCTTTCTTCTAGTACTACCCACATTTTGACTATTAAATTTTGTTCTTTGAAGAATGACGCAGAAAAACTGTACAAGAGGCTTACCCATCTGAAACAAAAAAATGATGCTCCTAAAAGGCACAGGCGTGATGGGTGTTTGGGACTTTTTGGCCGAAAAGTTGATATAGATCATTATGAAAGGAGATTGGGTGATATAGAAGATAATGTGAGAACAGAACAGTCCTCACTAGAAGCAAAGGTAATCTTGTTTAGGCATTAATAACCTCACTACTGGAATTATGAGAAAATAATTATGTTTCCTCTCAAGTCTAAAACTGTTTTATGTCTGGTTTGGATTGCATGGTGTCTAATAACGAACTGAAATGCTTGGATTATCAGTTGTGTTAAACCAAATTGGTTCTCACTGCAGATTTAACCTATATTGTGCTATTAAGATTTGGTGTTATTCATTATTGGCAATCTGGTTAAATATTTGTAGAACTATTTGGCAATCTGGTGTTGTTCATTATTGACAAAACATGGTAGCAAGAAGCAAAATATTGGTAGAACTACATCTTCAATTCCAGCTCCTTTTCAAATGAGATGAGATTCGAGAAAGAAAATATGCATGGGAAAGAAACTCAAATGAAATTGTTTCCATAATTGTCAACCATTAGCTATGTTCTAAACTGAAAAATATTTGTATTTGTTAGATAAAAGAACCTAATATACCCATTTATTACTTAACACCATAAACAACAAATATATTATTGAATTAACTAATGTAATAATGATTTTGTTTAGAACTACGCTAGTTTTCTCCTTTAAACAATACATTGATTACTAGATTTGGATCTTGAGAAGTTGTGTTGTGCTCATGGATATAGTTTCCAACAATAGATATATTCGTTAATAGTTAGGTTGTTATGGGTCTTATGCTGATGTGTAATACACCCACTTATTTTGTAATCACTTTCAACTTAAAGGAAGTTCGAGCTGCCTTTGTCTCATTTAAGACACGATTTGGTGCTGCAATAGCTTTACACATCCAAGAAAGTGTCAATCCCACAGAATGGATCACTGAGAAAGCTCCTGAGCCTCATGATGTTTATTGGCCTTTCTTTACCGTTTCATTCATTAAAAGATGGATCAGCAAGCTGGTAGTTTTTGTTGCATGTACTTCTCTTACAGTTCTTTTTTTGATCCCAGTTGCAATAGTACAAGGTCTTACCAATCTTGATCAATTGGAAACATGGTTCCCTTTTTTGAGAGGCATACTAAGACTGTAAGTGAGAATTCTTACCTGAATTTTATCTTTCTCTAAGTACATGGATCAGAGTCATATCATAATATACTAGAGTACAGTTGCATGCAGACTTCCCTTCTCTATTTCTTTCAAATATAGTATCATATGCCATTTGATTTAGCGATGTAAACCCTATGTTTCCCACTTTTGACATTTGGATTTCTCCTCTTTGTTATTTAGAATGTAATGTAGTGTAATTGCAACTTCACTGAATTCCTTTATAATTTAGAAGACTCATACTTTCATTACCTGTGACACGTTATTTTATCACAGATTGCATTTTATTTTTAATGTGTTGACATATTTTCATCTTTCATCTTTGATAGATTATCTAAGTTATTTGTTATGAAGAAGGGCTAGCCATATTTTAGTTGCCAATGTTACTTTTATTTCCTTGTGCTGTTTTTTTTTTTCTTGAATTGGTTCATGTATTTGTGCTTTAGGCAATCTCCATTTAGCTCTCTGTTTCTTCCTGGTTTTTCAAGAATCAAGATTGAGAAACACATGCTGGCTAACTGTTGGTTTTCTTTGAATAATCATATCTAAATGATTTATAATTTTGGTCAAATATTAAGCACAACTTATCAACTATTTTGGTTCAGAAAGAATTGCTATTTTTGGTGATGTTATGCAACTTATAAAGCTAGAGGCATAATGCCTGCTGTGATTTCTGAGGATATTTCAATTATTGCATGGAAAGCTTCACAGAATCAATTCCATGTGTATTGTAGACCAGACAAATGAAGTTGAAGAGAAACTGTTTTTGAATTGAGATCATGTGACAATTGTTGGGTGAGGATTTTAGGGGTTTTTGTGGATATTTTGGTTTGTCTTCTTAACTTAGAGGCTTTTCCTTCTACTCAGTGTAGAGGTTTTGTCTGAAAAAGGAATTTAAGTAGTTGTGAAACTATGTTGTTTTTGCTGCTATTGGAAGGTTTGACATCTCCTACCTCAATTCTTGGGGTGTAACTTATATATTTGTTAGACAACTTCACTTAATGTCAATTGGTTTTTAGATGGAATCTAACATGATATTAGAGCCTATATAGTCAGGTCTTGGTAAATCTTGTATTCTGGTTGGCTTGCCTTTTCTAGCAGGTATCTATGGAGGGGGGTGTTGGAAGGTCCCACTTCGCCTGTCTTAATACTTGGAGTGCAACTAATATATCTTTTGGGAAGCTTCATTTAATGCCACTTGTTTTTGAGATGGAATGTAATAGCTGCTCTGTGGTGTATTTACCTTGAGCACAACATGACAATTTAGTCATAGAGTTACTGCACATCTTCTTTGGGATAGATTTGTTTGTCTATCCTTTTTGTGGGTTTTTCCTTTTCTAGTGTTGTTTCTTCGTCTGAAATGAAGCTCTCTTGTGCTGTTGCCTTTTTTAGTTTATACCTTTTCCTAGCTTCTCTATGCTTTTGGAGAATTTGTGCTTTTTCTTTCATCTATAGATGAAGACTTCTTTTCTTGAAATCTTATTATAGAATTGTAGTAGAGGTTGTATATAATAATAATAATAATAATAATAATAATAATAATAATAATAATAATAATAATAATAATAATAATAATGTTGTAATTAGAGAAAAATCTTTCTAATTAGAGAAAATATTTGTAGAATCTTCTATTTATTTTTATTTTTCCTTATTTCCTTATTTTGAAAATTAGATTGTTACAAATAGGTGGAATGAGAATGTAATAGGTATGAATGAAAATAATAAAATCAATTCTCTTTTTCAAGTTGGTATCAGAGCTCCTGATCTTGGGAGCTCCGTTTCTGCTGCAACAATAGCCACCGCCGTCGTTGTCCGACCACCGCGGTTGCTGCTGTAGCCGTTGGGGTCGTTGATAGGACAGAAAGGTGCGTTCGACTCTGGCAAATATAACGTCAGAAGTCATTCTGGGAAAGATGTAGCCACACACCTACCTTTGGCGAGACCCACTCGCCCCCGTCGTCACAAAATGAGTCGCCGGAGCCTCTTGAGTTCGTTCCACTGCTCGATGATGTCCCATTTGGCCTAGATTTGAGTAGATCTGAGGTTTGAGTTTTGCTCCTTTTTCCGGTGTAGTCCACTCATTGTTGTCGTCGCGAATAAGGTCACTGGAGACACCTGATTGCATTCCAAGGGATGTCTGAGGTAGAAATTATTCCTTTGGGTCCTAATGATCTTCCAAATGTGGTGGGTCCCTATCGGTTGGATGGTCAGAATTTCTTACAATGGAGCCAATACATTCGAAGGATTCTCAAGCGATGTTCAAGACTAGACCACATAGATGGTGGAGGGACAAGACCAGAAGACTCTAATTTTTCAATTTGGGACAATGAAGATTCATTAATTATGACTTGGATGTGACATTCCATGATTCCTGAGATAAGTCAAAATTATATGTTTTATTCTTCTACCAAAGAGATATGGGATGATTTACAAAATACTTTTTCATTAAAAAAAGGATTTTGCTGCATGCTATGACATTGAAAGTAAGGTATTTAATACAAAACAGGACTCTCTTTCCGTATCAGAATATCACAGAATCCTGAATGGACTTTGGATTGAATTAGATCAGTACTTGACAATAAAGATGTGTAAAACAGATGTTACCGCACATGCTGAAGTCGTGGAAAGAGGAAGAATTTTTAAATTTCTCCATGGCCTGAATCATGAGTATGACCTAATTAGGGTACAAATCATAGGAAGAGAAAAATTATCATCTCTATTAGAAGTATTCTTTATGGTAAGAGGAGAAGAAACTCGGAGAGCTGTCATGCTTGATGGGGGGATCTCCAACATAGGCTCTGCCATGACAACTAGAAAGGGGGTCCACAAGGGAGCAAATGCGGGAGGAAAGTTTTTTGAAAAAGGTAACCGTGGAGACTATTGTTCATACTATAGAAGATCTGGACATAACAAGGAAACGTGCTTCAAACTCCATGGAAGAAATAATGTTCTTGAGCGCATGGGAAACAACAAAGGGTCTACTCAAAGATGGGCAAATCATACTACCTCATAATAGGAAGTCATCAATCAATCCAGTACTTCACCACTATCAGATCTTGATATGAAAGCTTATAGGGAGGAATTTGAGTGCTTGAAAGCAATGGTTGAATCAATAAGTAAGCCCTCTGGATCATGTACTCTGTCCATGAAAGGTAAGATTTCTCTCAATATTGTTGGTCTTGTGTCTCAAGGTATTTGGATTCTTGATTCGGGAGCAACCGATCATATGACACCTTTTCGTGTGATCTTCAACTCATATGTTAAAAGAAATAAAGAATAACTTATTACAGTTGCGAATGGTTAGAGTGTACCTATATGCGGTTCTGGGAATATAATTTTAGAATCATCTATTGTATTAATGGATGTTTTACATATTCCACAACTAGCTAATAGTCTTATCTTTGTGCAAAAACTCACAAAAGATTTAAATTGTTCAATAACATTTTTCTCAACTTATTGTGTTTTTTAAGACCTTGTCATGAGGAAGACGATTTTAACTGCTAAGGGACAGAGTGAGTTGTATCTGTTGGAATCTGAAGACCAAAGCAAAACAAAAATCATAAGTCAACAAACTACATCTGAGACATGGGCAAATTCCCAAATATGGCTACATCATAAAAGACTTGGGCATCCTTCATTCAACCTTATCAAATTCTTGTTTCCTCATTTGTTTACTAGGGAGTTTGTTAAATCTTTTAATTGTGATATTTGTTAATTGTCGAAAAACCACCGTGTATCTTATCCTATTAGTACTAAAAAGAGTACTTCTCCATTTGATTTAATTCACTTTGATGTTTGGGGACTTGTCGTAGAATCTATTTTTAGAGCCAAATGATTCGTTACTTTTATTGATGATTGTATCTGTGTCACGTGAACATACCTTATGAAAAATAAATTATAAGTTTTTCAAATCTTTGTTAATTTTTTCCGTCTTGTCCAAAATCAATTTGGAAAAAAATATCAAAAGAATCTAGTCTAATAATGGTACTGAATATGTGAATCATGAATTTCTCAATTTTTTGTCTCAGAATGGTATTGTTCATGAACTAACATGTGTAAACACCCCTCAACAAAACGTGGTTGTAGAAAGAAAGAATCGTCATATTCTTGAAGTAGCTAGAGCTCTTCTTTTTCAAATGTTTGTTCCAAAAAATTACTAGAGAGAAGCTGTGTTAACTGCCACGTATCTCATTAACAGGTTACCTAGCCGTATATTAATCCTATAGAGTCTCTATTGTCTTTTGTTCCCTCTTCCCCCTAGTATCGAGTCTTTGGATGTACTGTTTTTGTTCACTCTCATCATCCTAATTGTAGTAAATTAGATCCCAAAGCTCTTAAATGTGTCTTTATTGGATATCCTTATAATAAAAAAGGGTACAAATGTTATCATCCTCATAGTCGTCGTGTCTTTATCACCATGGATGTCACCTTTATGAAACACAATCCTTTTATGTCAACCTGCCACTTCAGGGGGAGAAAGCACTTGAAGTGGAGGAGCTTTCCTTTTTGTCATTATCATATTTGTCTTTGCAGGATGTCCAAGATCTGAGCAATGAAACTACCATGGCCCACAGTGAGGAAGAAGATAAATGTTTTGGCAAAAATTATGAAAGAAGAAAACAACCCACTTTGACTCTAGAGCAAGAAAAATTGTCTAATTCGGAGGTGAGGATCCTTGAAGATAACAATAAGAAGGTAAGTATTACTGAGGATTTACCCATTGCATTGAGAAAGGAAAGAAGGTCATGTGCTAAATATCCTATTTCTCGATATGTTTGCACTAACAATATCTCTGATAAGCACTAAAGCTTTATTGTTGCCATAGAAATTCCTACCTAAATCTAGGAGGCCATGAAAATTGAACATTGGACTCAAGCCATGAAAGAAGAGATGAATGCAATAGATAAAATTTCAACCTGGGAGATTGTAGATAAGCCAAGAGACAAAAAGGCTATAGGGTATAGATGAATATTCACAGTGAAACATAAGACAGATAGGACAATAGAAAGATATAAAGCTAGATTGGTGGCAAAGGGCTACACCCAAACTTATGGGAGTGACTATTAGGAGACATTTGCTCCAGTGGCAAAGATGAATACAATTTGAGTTGTTCTCACTTTGGCTGCTCATTTTGGTTGGGACTTACACCAATTAGATGTGAAGAATGCCTTTCTTCATGGAGGTTTGGAAAAGGAAGTGTACATGGAAATTCTCGCAAGTTTTGAAGTGCAAAATGAAAGAAACAAGGTATGCCTCCTAAAGAAAGCATTATATAGTCTTAAGGAGCATGGTTTGGAAGATTTACAAAAGCAATGGTTTCCTTGGGATACAGACAAAGCCAAGGAGATCATACTCTATTCATAAAGCACTCTTCTACAGGTAAACTCACTCTATTGCTTGTCTATGTGGATGATATGATTATTGCAGGAGATGATGAAACAAAAAAATTGGCATTAAAAGAAAAATTGGTAGCCTAATTTGAAATGAAAAACCTAGGAAAACTCAAGTACTTTCTTGGAATAGAGGTTGCTTACTCCAAGAACAAAATTTTCATCTCCTAAAGGAAATATGTAATTGATTCCCTCAAAGAAATAGGAAAGATGGGATGTAGAACCTCAACAGTTCCTATAGAACAAAATCATAGAATTGGAAGTGAAGAAGGTACTCTTGTAGAGAAAGCCCAATATCAAAGATTGGTAGGAAAATTGATTTATCTATCACACACAAGACCAGACATTGCTTATGCAGTTAGTGTAGTGAGTCAATTTATGCATGACCCAAGAGAGAGACACATGCAAGCAGTTGACAAAATTCTCCAGTACTTGAAGTCAAGTCTAGGAAAGGGGCTATTGTTCAAAAGGGAAGACACGTTGACTATGAAAGTATATACTGATGCTGACTATGCAAGTTCTATCACTGACAGAAAATCTACTTCTAAGTATTGTATATTTCTTGGAGATAGTCTGGTAACGTGGAGGAGCAAAAAGCAAGATAAAGTATCTCGTTCTAGTGCAAAAGCTGAATTTCGAGCCCTTGCTCAAGGAATGTGTAAAGGACTCTGGATGAAAATCATTTTGGATGACCTTAAAGTTAAGATGGACAACCCTGTGCAACTATACTGTGACAATAAGTCTGCCACAAGCATTGCCCATAATCCAGTACAGCATGACAAGACCAAACACATTGAGATTGATAGACACTTCATCAAAGATAATCTAGACAGAGGTTTTGTGATTACAACTCATGTTCCTACAAAAATCTAGATAGCATATATTTTTACAAAAGGGTTCCCTTAAGGTAGATTTCAAGATCTTATAGGCAAGTTGGGAATGGTTGATATCCATTTACTAACTTGAGGGGGAGTGTTGTAATCAGAGAAAAATCTTCCTAATTAGAGAAAATATTTATAGAATCTTCTATTTATTTTTCAGCACATTTTTCCTTATTTCCTTATTTTGGAAGATTAGATTGTTACAAATAGTTGTAATGAGAATGTAATAGGTATGAATGAAAATAATAAAATCATTCTCTTTTTCAAGTAGTAATAATAATAATAATAATAATAATTTACACAAGAGATTGATAAGAACCTTGGGAGACATACACCACAAATGCTTGTTGTTGTAGTTGAACAGCGTAGGCTAGCCTTGTGCAAACACTACAATGCCGACATTACCAACCACACCAATTGTTTGCAATTGAGACATGGTAGAAAGCTCTAATACCAATTGATAAGAATTTTATGAAAACTATACCACAAATGCTAGCCATTTATCAATCTCACTGGAATCCCATACTTCCAATGTGGGACTCTCATACCTTGCAATTTTATCATCTTAACATAAACACGCACACACAAAAAGTAGAATTATATTTGAAATTTAAATAAAAAACCAATAACTTTAAAAATACTAAATAATACCCTTGATGATCAAAGTATATTTGGCTAAGTTTGAATTAGCCATGCTCTGTTACAATTACTCTAAACAAGTTTATTGTATTTTAGTAAGGAGTACGAAGCTAGAATCATACATTTGATGACATCTTGAGCATTGCTAGCATCTTATTTGGTTAAAGCAAGCATGGATAAGATTGGACAATTAAATTGGTATAATCGAATAAGAAAGGAAAAGAAAGAAAAAGAGGGAAGGATTACATACTTCCTTTGCATTACATGCTTCCTTTGTTTGGTTCAATAAATGAGGATGTTAGAGATAAAAACCATTCATGGGCATGCACTTAACGACTTAAGTTTTTCATTAAAATGCTTCTAGATATGTGATCGCCTTTATAACATTGGTTCATGACTTTGAACCTTGCCATCCCTTTTCTCATTAAGTAAAATATACTTAAACAAATTATTCATACTTCCTTGCAATTGCATAGATGCTTACCCTTCAAATTAGCTTGTTTATCTTTTCTTTAATCTTCATCATATATAGAAATCCTTAATACCCAATATATGTACACAAATCTACATTATATGGTTTTTTGGCAATACACAATTTCCTTAAACAGCTGACTTGTTGAGTTTGTGTTGTACTGTTGTAAGATGTGAGTATTGTTGAGTTTTATCAGTAGCACTAGATCTTACCATGTCATGGATTTCAACTGAAGTTTCCCAATATTTGTTTTCAGGTCAGTTGTGAGCCAAGTTATAACAGGATACCTTCCCAGTTTGATTCTTCAGTTGTTTCTGTCATTTGTTCCACCTATTATGATTATGCTTTCATCCATGCAAGGATACATTTCATGGAGTCAAATACAAAAAAGTGCATGCACTAAAGTATTATGGTTTACCATTTGGAACATTTTCTTTGCGAATGTACTATCAGGGTCAGCTCTCTATCGAGTGAGAATCTTTCTTGAGCCAAAAGAGATTCCTAGAATACTAGGTGAAGCTGTACCGTCACAGGTGAGAAAGTTATCCAATATTATATATAGGAAGATCTTATCGGTGGTTTTGTAATTTTGTTTCTTAATATTATTATATATTCTGTTTAATACCTAAAAGCCCAACTTTAAAAATGATGGTTCATATAATTTCTCCATGTTGTATAAGATAGCAGTACCTTTGTAAGGTGTAGAAAAAAGGAATAAAGATGGTTGTGTCCATTATATTCTGAATATACAGGTTGCAGCCTTATTATATAGATAGAGGGGCTACTGCTATTACAAGTAAAGAAAATAAAGGATAATCACAAATCTAGGAGCTATTTATGCGAATGACTATATTTCTGATTTGTAAGCACTAACAAATTTTTTCCTTGCTATTTGATACAACAATAATTAAAAAACTTTCCTACTTTTCTTCAATATTTCAATGTAAGGTATAACAGATAAGGTATTTTTATCATTATTTGCAAGTTTGATGGTCTAAAGCAGGCATGACGTGCAAATTTGTAGTTTATTTGTTTAATCTGGTTGTCCTAGAACTTCAACACTTATTAAAATGGGTTTTATTAGGGTGTTACAAAATGGAGGAGATCATTAATACTGAAATTTTAGGGATTAGCTGGAAAAGAGAATATATTTCTCTAATATGACTGAATAATTGAGATACATAAAAACAACTGTATAACCCTATTTATAGTAATAATCTAAACGTTCAAGTATAGTACATGCCCAATCTAATGAAACTTGACTCGAACACAATATAACTCTAATATTTAACACTTCACTTCAAACAATAGCTGACTAATCCCTAAGATTGATATAAACACTTATCAAAAGAATACAACTTAAACATAATGAACTCCACAAATCATGAGATTCAAATATGACTTGAAACACAATAGTTAAGAATACAGGCATCCCATGGCACTTTTGAGAGACAACACATGGGCATGTAGACCACCAGGGTGATGGACAACCTAAAGAAAAGTGTTGCCATGAAAGAGTCACCACAATAGAGGGACTAGAATCACTAGACTATTGGCATGATGCACATGGTGCTGCTAAAATTTGATGCTATAGGAAGGGCAAAGTGGATCTCAACATGTTGAGGGATTTCTTTGTAGTGAGATAATAGAGTGTTCTTTAATTGCTGATATGCTATGAGGAAAACTTCACATGCTTTGATCTGCTTTTTTCTACATGATCATGTACTTGCATAGTTTATTAACCCAGTATTGATCAGGCAGTGGGATGCACTTCCATGTATACTATATTTGTTTTCCAAATCCAATATACTTTGAAAAATCATTAAAGTTTCGTGAAGTTTTTCTATTTGTAATTATTCTAAAGGAATTCATTGAGAACGAAAGCGAAAAAGGAGTAAGTTGACAAAAGGATACTATATTATATATGAGCTGAAAGGAGCAACTTTGTTCCTCTAGATAAAAAAGTTATGAGCTGAAATGCAAGTTCTTTCTTTCTTATTTTTTTGGGGCAAAGAATAAATCTACTGAGAATTGAGGCAAAGATAATAAGTTACATAGAGAAAGGAAGATAAGGATCCTCCTAAACAAAAGAACCAAGAAAAAAGAGAAAATAAATGTAACAAAGCTTCCAAATAACTCCACATATCTATCAATGAAACCTCAATAAAAAGACTATATGCTTTACCCCAAATAGAAACCAAACGCCTTATCTTATCCCAAATCAAGTGTTGTACCAAAGAAACCTTAAAAACATGAGAGTTTCACTCCAATCAAATGCATGAAATTTTAGCATCTAACATAGATAATACATTCTAGATGGATGAGGATCTAAAACTAAATTATGAAGATATATTTGTGTGAATTGTTTGATAAATTTTATAAAGGTTTTGATAAAACTAGGGTTACCAAAATATTGAGGGAAAGCACTTTTTATGGAGTCTTTTAGTGTATTTTGTTAGAATGGAATGCCTGTGATGAAATTAGTGGAGGAGAGGCTTGGTGTTTCTTTTCAACTAGTTCCATTGATGCTCCAATCTTCATCCATGGAACTCATAACATTGGAAGCAAAAAGAAAATGGTGTAAAAGAAGAGAGGATTGTGCGCCACTTCAAGGTAAAGATGAGCAAGAGATGAAAAACTTGTCATAAAAAGGAATTTCTTGATAAAAGTTCATAACGAGAAGTGTCTCCAAAGAGAGAACTAAGAGCTTTTGAGAGAGAAATTTGTATTCAATTTCAATAATCTAAAGTGACGTGATGTACATGGAAGAGGCTATATATAGAGTTTGGTAGCTTGTAGTGCAAGTTAAACTAACCATACTTATATGTAACATAGGTTAGGTTAACTTGTACTCAAGACTACCAACTCTAGTTACAATTTGAAATTTGAATTTCCCTCCTAAAAATGCCACTATCCTAAATCTAGAAGAGCTAATAGAAGTATGTCACATGGTAAGGTACAAAAAGTGGTTCATGTCAACATCCTAGGTCTAGAAGAGTCGATGGGAGCTTGTTACATGGCAAGGTGTCAAAAGTGTGACTAGGTGTGACACGTGCCTTGTTGGAGTTTGAATGATTAAGAGAGCATCTCATCCACCAAGTGGACGTCCAACCACATGGACCCCATGTCCAATGATGCTCTCATGGGCCATTCAAGCCTAACAAGAACATATCTCATTTTCTAGTTACAACCCCTCTAAAATACTATTTACACTCCTAAAAATAAAAATTACAAAGAAATAAATTTCTACACTATTTGACCAAAAAATACAAGGTCAAAATTAAGAAAATGTTTACAAGGAAAAAAATATATACAAATAAGAGAAAGTAGACTACTAAAAGTGATCCAAAACTCAAATAAGAGCTTGGATCTTCTTTCTTTAAGTCTAACCCACTCCTCTTGGCTCATTTTGGTGTTGGCCCCTAAGTGACTAATAGTAAAGAGTAGTACTGTGAGGGAAGAGTGAAAAGAACCCCCCCATTGGGGAGTGAAATGGAACATGAAACTGTAATCTCACAAGCTGTGGGAAGAGCCAAACTCAAGGCTTTGACTTTGTTGTCCTAGGCCATCACTTTTCCCCTTCATTTATGTATGGGATATGATTGCACTTATGGCTTCTTTCTGTTCTATTTATGGCTGTTTCAACAGAGTTTCTTGCATTCTTGAGCCTTTTCTCTCTAGTAATATTTTTGTTATTTCTAAAAATACTTGTATGGAGACATATGTCATGTCCATCCTTATGTTCTAAGGATGTGGGACTTTGATTACATACCAACAATGTTTATAAGATATTATTCCACAAATTTGAGGACATGAAGTTTCTTTATTAATATTCTATATATTTGATGCAGGCATCCTTCTTCATATCATATGTTGTGACTTCTGGATGGACCACTATAGCATCAGAACTCTTTCAATTGACAAAACTTATTTCCAATTTTATAAGTAGAATTTTTGGTGGAAACAGTGATGATGATTTTGAGCCCCCATCAATTCCCTACCATAGTGAAATTCCCAGGATTCGTCTCTTTGGTCTTCTTGGTGTAACATACTTCATCCTTGCTCCACTGATAATTCCATTTCTCTTGATCTACTTTTGTTTGGGATACATCATTTTCCGCAATCAGGTTTGCAAATTGCTTCTTTCCCCTTCAAAATACATGATTTGGTGTTCTTTTTTGTAGTATGTCCCTTTGGTTGTTCTCTATCTAGGCCATTGTACAATCGTCTCTCAATGTAAAACACTATGATTGCTTAATTAGATAAATGGTTACTTTACTCTTTTTTGCCATTGCAAAACTGACATAAAATGATATTGTAGAATAGAACAATTTGTTCCTAAAATTTATCTTTTGCAATCATTATTGGTTTACACCTTACAGATTCTATTAAATGATAGTCTGGTGCGGGGAAAATCATTTTATGGAGTGTGCTTTGTGTGTGTGTTAACCAACAATTTCCTTTGCAACTTTCCCAACACTTACGATCCTCACTCCTGTTTAAAGGGAGAAAAAGAATTTAGTGATCATATTGCCATCTGATGCTTATAGTTTCATCCATAAAATCAAATTAATTTTGTTTTATTTAGTTCTCTCTGATATAACTTTAGAGCTATAAAAGGGTCAGTTGATGGGCATATAATGAAATTTGGAAGCCACCGGACTTCACAGTGTCTTGAATAAATGGTTGATATTATTTCCTCTGTTTTCTTCAAAATTAAAAAATCTTTCAAGAAAGCATTTTTTTTATACCTAATTCTTGTGATATATTAAATGTCTTTCGGTGACAGCTGTTGAAAGTTTATGTGGCAAAGTATGAGACTGGAGGACAGTTTTGGCCTACAGTACACAACTCCACAATTTTTTCGTTGATACTGATGCATATAATAGCCATTGGTATTTTTGGTTTGAAGAAGCTTCCTCTAGCATCCATATTGACTCTTCCTCTTCCAATTCTAACACTTCTATTCAATGAGTATTGCCAGAAACGGTTCTTCCCTACATTCAAGGATTATCCTGCTGAGGTATGTTAATGGTTGATATAATTAATGCTGATTTATCTTATTCTTCATTATGATGTTGTAACTTATATGCTTTCCAGCTTCCCATAAATTGTTGTGACTTGTGATTATTATGTATTTTCTGGCGTTGTCCCTAAAGAGACATTAAACTTCTATAAATCGTTCATTTTGTATCTTCTACCCTAGCCTAAGGATGCTACCGCATTGGATCAACAATTGGGATTTAGGACTCATGAATAAAAGTTAGTTCTTTTCTTTAGATTCTGAATCAGTTCTATCAAACCCCTGGTTGCTACTTAGTAGTTGATTAACAACTAAGTTACTGTCATCTAACAATCACAGAATGCAGATGAGTTGGTTCTAGATGTAGAGAATATTGGAAAAATTTAAGATAAAAGGGTTATTAGTTTATTAGTTTTATTGTTAGTAATTTTGGGATTGTACTAGTAGTACTAGACCTTGGCCCAATATTGATTAGCATCTAACTTGTGTAAGCTTTTCAACTGTTGTTACGACTTTTTAAGGCAAGAATGCCAAACTTCGCTAAGTTTATAGGTGTTTATGAGGAATATAAATCAGAGAACTTATAAATTGGTGAGATGCATAAGCTGATTTAAACTTATGTGAGAAGTTTGATTTGTTTATTTTCTTCTCCTATAAATGCTTGTTAAGAAATTAATCCTAAACTAGCTCTTAGTTATTTATATAAATTGGATTAAATTATTATGTTATATCACTACCACTTTTGGATCAATGTTTAACATATATTATTAGCTGTTTTTCCCTTTCTTTTCCTTTTTCCCTACCCCTAACCTTGTAACATACTTGTGGTAAAATTATGATATTTTTCCGGAACATTACATACTTGACAACGATCCTGATATGGAATTTGTTTTAAATTTTCTTTAAAAGATATCTTGGTGGTAAGTGAAGAAACTGCTGGCGGTAAAACTTGAGTATGTCGATTCCATTACTATCTGGGAAACGGCTTGGTTTGGTTTCAGTTCTCATTTTAGTTCCAATGGTGTGCATTTGTCTTGTTGATTTGGTTTCATTTAAACTATGCTAACCCTGACAATCTTTTATCAGCGGTTGCACTATACCATGAAAGGCATGCTCATAATTTTTTTTGGCATTTCCTTCTACCTCAAAGTGGCATTTTTGCTACTTATTCTGTTTTTCAATTGAGTTGTTGCCCTTCAATTTTCCCTTTTGTATTCTTATGAATTTATATCTTCCCATATGCAGTGTTTGATCAAGAAGGATAGAGCAGACGAAAACGAGCATAACATGCCTGAATTTTACGACAAGTTGGCCAATGCATACAATGATCCAGCTCTGATGCCAAAGAAATATTCTGAAAGGTCTGATAGTCACAGATCTCCACTTCTTCATAGCTCTGAATAGTTCATAGCTACATTCCTATGGGGTTGGGTGCGACTGTATATAAGGCAATGTGTTTTCACTTTGACTTCCTTCTGGTTTATTTGGTTGTCCTTGGTGTAGCATATCTGTTGTTTTCTTGTAAATTTTTAGAATTGTGAATTTAATCTTATAACAGTGTGGAAACTTGTAACGACTGTGCCAACTTGTAACATCAGTATAAGCAACTTCACGGCCGTATTTTTGTGAGCACCAGCATGGTAGCATTCGTAGTGAAATGAAATATAGTAACTGCAAAGTGTAAGAAGTGTTAAGCAACATATTTTCTGAGACAATTTTTTCAACACTCTTTATTATTAATTTAAATTTATTGAAAGCTGCACAACCATCGTAGAGACTCATTAAATAAAGTGTAAGACTTACAAATTTTATGATTTTTAATAAATATCAACCAATCAAAAAGAGTGTTAAAAGTGTAATAAGATGGTAGGCTGATAGAAATGTCTTGGCATTTGCAATGAGCTTAACTAAATTTTACAGATTCATTGACTATAATGTGAATTGTTCAAGTTTTATAAATATTACTTTGGTTTTTTCTCTAGTTAATGTGGGATATCAACTCTAAGAACTGATATCTCGGTGACTATACGCTATGATGTTTCACTCAACCTTTTTGGAAACACCTTGTAATCCTTTTTAAGACATTGACAAGATAGGCCGCAATTAAGGCGACCTACAGATGACTGCAGTTGAGGAGACTTCCAACAAAAAGGTTAAATGTTCTTTTTGATGGTACGATTAGCCCGCAGAAAATTTTCAAGCTCCAACATCATCTTCTCATTAGAATTCAATTTGGCTAATTAGCAGTCCACCAAAACATTAGTATTGGGAAAAATTCAAGTCCCATATCAACTAGAGATTAGACAATTAAATAATATATAAGTGTAACAACCCGCCTGGCTGTCATACTGCAGAACAACACCTCACACTACTAGAATATGCATACATAAAAGAATATATACATATATCCAGCCCTGAGGCTCAGCAAGTCAAAGTATATATATTAATATTACTAACAAAATACTACTCCAAGGTAGCCTACATAAAAGATCAACTCCAAGAACCACCTGTGGCACTATTGCTACTTTCTAGCCTATCCCTGCTCTGTTCCCATACATAATATGATCATAGCAGTCCAAACCACATGAAAACACGCAAGGGTAAGCTAGTGAAAATAATCAACATACATATATAAATAAACAACTTACAACTCATCAACAGAAACATCTTCAAATAGTTCAACATACAACACCACAACATATATACAACTCAAATCAACACAAGATCAACACATCAACAACTTATGCGTCGTCACGCATTTCAATTCGGAGATCTCCTACAACATGGGTGAGCAGTCTAAGTGGCTAGGCCCTACCGAACCGACAACAAAGAATCTTTTCGGGCTTGCTAGGTAAACAACAAATTTGGATACCAATCCACAACACGATAACGGTTTCTCAGACTTTGCCACTTAAACAAGGAAGTATAGTACTATGTTAGGATAGAACAGTTGGGTTTAGGCCTACCATGGCATTAGCTAGCTCAACTAAGCCACCTATGGGATTAGCCTACCGATTATCCTCCAAATACTACGACCCTCTGATAGTCAGTTAGTAACTAAGTTCTCGACTTCATACTTTAGTCAAATTTGGCCACTTGTAATCGGTATAGCTCGACCTAGTCCCTATACCGTGGTCGCTTCATACACATGTGCCTCGACCTTGCCCACACACGGGATCAACTAAGTCCTAGAGGAGAACAACACAATGTCCACTCCAAGGGACAACTTCTTAAGGAGGGTTTTTCAACAAATTGGGCTCTCAGAGCACCACAACTATCTCAATCCACATAATGGGATGAGCAACTTCGAAAATATCTCCTCTAGTCCTAGTGATCAACAACTCATCATCACTTAATCAGCTTACAACTCAACAACACAGTTCAGCTCAACGACTTAAACAACATACAACTTTCCAACTCATCATCTCAATCAACTTTCAACTTAAATAAAGTAGTCAACTCACAACATTAACAACACAATTCAATAGCACAACAACTTCTCAACAGTGTTTAACATGTTTTAGCAACAAAACAACTTATCCAAATCATACATACAGTATTTCTACACAAATACACAATTATGATTCAACACACAACTACATCTTCTCATCATACCACAATATTCAACATTTTCTTAATCATAAGACCAAACATTTCATGCTCGACGCAAGTAAACTCGCGCCCGGCCTAAACCCAACTCGAGAGCTCTTGAGCTCTTTCACGCCCGGTGTAATATCACTATGCCTGGCGCACTTGTAGGCAGAGACTCCCAGGAATCTCCCATGCCCGGCACGCCCAACTCACGCCCGGCGTAAAATCAAGTAGAGACCTCACAAGGGTCTTGTGCTTGGCGCACTCCTCTGAGCATGGTGTTGCCCCAGGTAGAGACCCCTAAGGAGTCTCTACGCCTGGTGTGCTCAGAGCACGCTCGGCACCATATCAGTAACCAAAATCACAAGGCAAACATCTGATATCACGCCTAGCGTGGTTCTCCCCACGCCCGGTGTGATTCATCCAGAGGCTTCCATTCCTAATCTTGCCCAGCACGACCAACCTCGCGCCCGACGTGATTCGACAATGGAGTTCCTTGATGAACGCACGCTCGATGCTAAGAACTGCGCCTGGCGTGAACTCAAACAACAACCCTCACAACTTCAAAAATTTCAACCAAAAACCTGAAAATCAGCCAACTCAAACACATGCAATCCATGAAATGAAATACATTTACTTCATATGACTCAAAAACAAGCTTTATTTCAACATGCAACAATCAAACGCATCAAAATCACCAATTTTTCCAATTTTCCTGAAACCCCGAAAATGAGAAATTCTTCAAATCAATCAACGATTCTCAACATTTTTACTCCAAATGAGTTCTTAAACTCACACACAACCAACTAGTTTACAATCTAGCTTCCCTCACCTCGTAAAGGAAGAATCCGAGCTTTGGGGAAGAGAAAGAAGAAGAGGAAGAAGATTCGTGCTTCCAACTAGCACCTCACGCCTCTACTCAGCACCTTCAACAACAACAACACCACAAGGAGGCTCAAAATCTTCTAGAACAATAGAATAGGAAATGAGAAGAAAAGAGAGTGTTGAGGGGAAGGAGGAAGAAGAAGAGCTTGCGGGTCTTACAATAAGTAGAAAGTAACCCTCACCTTATAATTTGTAGGGTTGAGTTAGGCTCAAATCCACTATTTTGATATGGTATCAGAAGACTTTTTCACTTCTACATAATCTGACTCTGATTTTTTTCCTGCAATCACCATGGTTGCTGCCTCCACGATTCAAATTGATCAACATGATCCTCTTTTTATTCACCATTCTGATCATCCAAGGCAAAGCCTCATGTCCACACCTTTGAACGACGACAACTTCAGATCTTGGAGACGTGCTGTTGTTATCGCACTTGAATCCAAGAACAAGATGGGTTTTGCTTATGGTTCAATTCCGAAGCCAACTGATTCAACTAAACTTTCTTTGTGGAAAAGAAATGACAGTATCGTCAGATCTTGGCTCCTCAATTCAGTCAACAAAGATATTGCTACAAGTCTAATTTACTCCTCTGCAACTGCAATCTTGTGGGAAGATTTAAACTCCAGATACAGAAAACAAAATGGGCCCCAGGTTTTCCAGTTGAAGAAAGAAATTTTTTCTTGCAATCAAGGTTCAATGTTTGTCAGTCAGTATTTTGCCAAGATCAAGAGTCTTTGGGAAGAATTGAGTGATTTTCAACCCCCTAACTCTTGCACATGTGCTGAAGTGAAGCCTTTGCTTGAGTACCTTCATTCTGTGCGTGTGATGTCTTTTTTAATGGGTCTCAATGAAAACTATTCTCATATTAGTGGCCAGATATTACTAATGGATCCTATTCCTTCAATCAGTCGAGTTTTCACTCTTGTGGTTCAAGAAGAAAAAAGACAGGAAGTTGGCATCCCTACACAGCAACCCAACTCTAAACCTTCCCAGTCTGGATCAAACAAAAAGGAACGACCAAAATGCAACTACTATAGAATGCTTGCTCATACAGAAAATAAATGCTATAAAAAGCATGGATACCTTGTAGGTTACAAGAAACCCTATCACAATGTAAATCAAGTCACTGATTCACATGATTCCAACACATGATTCCAACACAGGAGACAGTCCAATGCAGTTGACAAAGACTCAATATGATCAGCTACTAAATCTCCTTCAAAGTCAGGTAGCACCTATTGGAAAATCACTGCAGTATAAATCTTCGAGTTCTCCACAAAATGGTAAGTTAAGTTTTTCTTTTTTCAAGAACCTAGCCTTCACTACATATCCACACAAAGGAAATTCCTCAATCTGGATAGTAGACTCTGGGGCTACTACACATATTACATGTTCTATGGATAATTTTATTTGCTATAGCAAATTAGAAAATCAATTTATTTATCTTCCTACTGGAAATGCTGTTGAAGTAAAAGCCATTGGCACTGTTAAATTGAATAACAATTTCATCCTCCACAAGGTCCTGTTTATACCAGAATTTATAGTCAACCTCATATCCATAAGTTCCCTAACTCAGTTTACTAGGAACAAAGTTTTTTTTTATCATTCTTCTTTTGTCATACAGGATCACCAGGGTTCGAGGGTGATTGGCAAGGGTAACATCTTGGATGGCCTCTACATTCTTAAATGTCCAAACATTAAGCCTTCTAGTTTTGTTTTGCATTCTTCAAATCATACTGTCACAACTGCTAGTAATAACAATGATAGGAGTACTACTTTAAACAAATGGCACTACAGATTAGGCCATTTATTTGATGATGTACTTAGAATAATACATACTAATAAGAGTCTACACATGCCTAGTAAATTTTCATGCAAAAATTGTGATATATGTCCTTTAGCTAAGCAAAAATGCCTCCCTTTCCATAATAAAAACAACTTGGTTGATGATTGTTTTGACTTGGTTCATTGTGACATTTGGGGACCCTTTCATCAAGCCACCAATGACAATCACAGGTTCTTTCTCACTCTTGTTGATGATCACAACAGATTTACATGGATATTTCTCTTAAAATCTAAAGATCAATCTGCTGTTTGTATACAAAGTTTTTTCAAACTTGTTAAAACTCAGTTTGGTAAATTTATAAAATGTTTGAGAAGTGATAATGCCAAGGAATTATTATTAACTGATTTTTTAGCTAATGAAGGAACATTGCTTCTATCCTTACACACCAAAACAGAATTTAGTAGCTGAGAGGAAACATCAACATCTCTTAAATGTGGCACGATCCCTGATGTTTTAGTCCAAAGTACCAATAGAGTTTTGGGGAGATTGTATTTTGACTACTACATACATCATAAATAGACTCCCTACACATGTCCTACAAAAAAGAAGCCCCTATCAACTCCTTTATAACAAAGAACCTGACTACAACAACTTTAAGGTCTGTTTTGTGTTATGCGACCACCCAGAAGCATGATCGACACAAATTCAGTCCAAGAGCAGAAGCCACTATATTCATTGGTTATCCACCCGGTGTAAAAGGATATAAATTATACAGCCTTGAAACAGGGAAGATTCTAGTCTCTCGTAATGTTATCTTCCATGAAGAAACCATGCCTTTTGTCATTAAGCAGTTCACATTTACATCCAACAGCAGTCAGAGTCCAGATCCTTTTTGCCACACTATCATTCCTAAGCCAGCAAAAAATCAGTCTATTGAGCAAGAATTTTATGAGCAACACTTAAATGACAATCAAGATGCTTCTACATGCCCTATAGCTAAAACTGAACCTGCTGAAATTGACCAAGATATCCCCACTCAGAATCCAACTTCACAGACACATGACACTACTAGAAGATCATCTAGACAAACCAACCTTCCCTCATACCTAAATGATTGCCAAGTCTCCATTCCCAACCTAAAATCCTCTCATTCCATACACCACTTCATTTCCTATGATAACTTATCTCCTCAACATAGAGATTTCACCATGCAAATCAGTGGTATCTATGAACCAACCTACTACCATCAAGTTATTCGATTCCCTGAATGGAGGGAAGCAATGGCAACAGAATTAGAAGCCATGGATGTCAACAACCCTTGGGATATTGTACCATTACCAAAAGACAAAAAGGCTATAAGCTATAAATGGATCTATAAGGTCAAATACAATGCTGATGGCACTTTAGCAAAAAGAAAAGCTAGACTTGTTGCAAGAGGCTTTACACAAGAAGTTGGCATAGACTTCCTTGACACTTTCTCACCAGTGGCCACCATAACTACTGGTCGGGTTCTTTTGTCCCTTGCTGCCATTAAGAAATGGTCTTTCATTTAATTGGATGTCCAAAATGCTTTCTTGAATGGATATCTGACTGAAGAAGTTTATATGAAGATACCATAGGGATACAAAATAAATCAAAAGGATCAAGGTAATCTTGTGTGTAAGCTGAATAGGTCCCTATATGGTCTAAAAAAAGCCTCAAGACAGTGGTTCAAGAGGTTCTCTACATCATTGAAATCTCATGGTTTTATTCAGTGCATAAGTGACTACTCTCTCTTTAGTTTTGGTAGTGGAAACAACATAGTTTACCTACTAGTATATGTAGATGACATAATACTAGCAGGACCATCTATAGATTCTTTGCAAAAATGTCAAAATCTACTTCACAATTTGTTTAAACTGAATGTTGTAGGAGATCTCAAGTAATTCCTTGGGTTGGAAATTACTAAGTCAAATCAAGGCATTCACTTATGCCAAAGGAAATATACTATTCAACTTTTAGAAGACACAGGTTTTAGCAATGCAAAACCAGTTGTTGTTCCAATGGATCCAAACCAGCATTTTAACTCAACTGATGGAGAACCACTTCAAGACCCTTCTGCTTATAGAAGGCTGCTCGGAAGACTCATGTACATTAGCATATCTAGACCTGATGTTTGCTTCGCTGTAAACAAGCTAAGCCAATTCATGAGCCATCCTAGGACACCATACCTTCAAGTTGTTCATCAGGTTCTACGCTACCTGAAGGCAACTCCAGGGCAAGGCATTTTTTTCTCTTCCCAATCCAAGTTCAATCTGAGTGCATATGTAGATGCAGACTGGGGAAGTTGTGTTGACAGCAGAAGATCCACCACAGGTTTTTGTATCTTCATGGGAGATTCTCTTCTAACATGCAAAAAAACAAGCTACTGTATCTAGATCTTCTGCAGAAGCTGAGTATAGAGCAATTTCTTCTATTACTTCAGAATTATTATGGCTCAAACAACTCCTAAGGTTCTTCCAAACTCAACCTCAAATGGTAATGGTGTTATGTGACAATATTTCAGCCATATATCTGTCAACTAACCCCATCTCCCATCAAAGATCAAAACACATAGACATCGATGTCCATTTTGTCAGAGAACATGTTGAATCTAGTTTCATCAGGCTTATCCATGTGAAGACAAATCAACAAATAGCAGATCTCTTTACCAAAGCTCTTCCAAGACATAGGTTTGAAGATCTAGCAAGCAAGTTGGCTCTCAAAAACATTTTTCGTGCAACTTGAGCGGGGCTATTACAACATTCCGTTTACTAATTGTATTTCAGTTTTGTATTATTTTATTAGTTAGTATAACTAGTTTAGCCGGCCCAGGCAGGTTCAGTTTTGTTTCTCATTCCGTTATATATTTGTACAGTTTTGTTTTTCTGCGATTACACTCAGAAACATTATTGCATGAGTCTATTTTTTCTTCTCAATCTCCTTCCCTTTCTCTCTGTTTTCCGATCATTCCCTCAACCGTTGATGAAACTATGATATGATATCAGAGCTATCCTAGATCCTTAAAATGGGCCGCCTATCCTAGATCATTCAAACACTCACCATTTATCCACGTACCAAGCCTAATAGTGTTGGACGTGAGGGGGTGTATTGAGAAAAACCCAAGTCCCATATCGACTAGAGGTTAGGCAATTAAATAATATATAAGTGGAAAACAACCCTCACCTTACAAGCCGGTTTTGTAGGGTTGAGTTAAGCTCAAATTCATTATTCTAATAATTAGTTTGTATTTTATTACAAGTAAACCATATATACCAGGCCATTATAAAATATCAGGATCCAAAATCACCCTACTCTTCCTCATCATATAAATACCACAAAGATGATGCAATCAAAATGTTTAATTTGAAATGCCTCAAAAGGATATCATATGACAAAATGTTGGCCAGATATCACACTTAAAAAATGTTGAATGTTACTTGCTTAAATATAATTTTAAAGAAGTCCTTTTTTTTTAAAGGAAAAAAATGAAATTAAAGTAAAATGAATTATTTTGTTGAGAGTTCAAGTTTAGTGTAAACATTTCTCTTCCTGAAATAGACAACTAAAGTGCTCAAGAATATGGAATTGGTGAACCACCCAACATGATTGACATGGGTTTGGTATCTTTCTTCTTTGGGCCGATTTCGTAAGAAACTTGAACAAGGTATGAATACAGTATTGTTCTAGCTTCCACGTGGCAGAATAGCATTTCACAAGGACATCTTCTGGATATCACCATGCCTGTCTGTAACATGCTGATTCAGTCAAATTTATATCTCAGATTATAAAAGTGAATAAACAATTTTCAATTCCTCATTCATCGCCAAGAAAGGTGAAGCATATTCTATTGTGTTGCCAGTGATTCTACTATGAGAATATAAAAAACCACGAAGTGGAGAAATTGTTTGCAACTTGAGATCTAATATTAATTGAAAATTTATAACTCTATGTATTTTCTTACTCTATATGTGTCATCAACACATTTTTGGTCATTGATGCTTGTGATCAATATTGTTGATAAAATCAGCATTTTATTTTAATGTGTGACGATAGTTTTGTGAAAGAGTAGATGGTCATAGAAACTAAATAAATTGCATAAAGGCAAAATTTGTCAGTATATAAAGGACTCTGTCACTTACGTTGATATGTTGGTCGAAGTAGACCCCTCAACCAAATATATTCCTTGACATTTTTATTATTATTTTCCATATATATATTATATATATGATAAAACTATACCATAGTTTTCTTAGTCTAGATTACATATATCTTTTATTGTAGGTAAACATTAAGTAATCAAATTGGTGAGTGATTAATCAAATGATGCAAGAATTTTTATTTTTATTTTTTATTTTTTGCATAGCAGCTGACTCGTATTTTGGTCATGCGTGACTTCATGACATTAGTTATCATTGTCTTTCATTTGTCAAGCATTGAAGCTCCATCCAACTGATTATAAATCCCATGTATTATACTTAGCGTTAATGTTAATGATGCTTCTCGTGCAGTAATATAGCTCAGAGCTCAAAACTTTGCCATATGGCTAATATTATAACAGCCATTTTATTTTTTTTGAAATTGATCGAATTTTCGCCATGAATTTAAGTATTGACTGTATCCTTTTTCCCTTTTTAGTTTTTAGTTAAGGTACGATTCCAATTCCAAGCTAACATTTGTGGGGGTCATGTGTCACCACATAAAGAGCTGAAGTATGGAGTTCTTTTACGATTATAAAAAGCACCTTCAATTAATTTATAAGAATATTGACGTTTTTGTTCCATCCAAACATGAGTAAGTGCGTTTTTGTTTTCATTTATAGGTTATGAATTTTCATTTAGATGATGAAGGTAAAATATTGAGAGGATAAATTATTATTGAAAAACTTTATTGACTACTAAGACATAAGTTACACTAAAAGTCATTAGTTTAGTTGGTTTGACATTTATATTTCTTAATTAAAGATTGAAGTTCAATCTTTATTTTGAGTATAGAGTCAGATATATCACTTTACTCCTATAGAGACGATTTGATAAGAAAAGTTATATCTCTTTATCAAATAAAAAAAATAAGGCATGTGGATATACACACATTCATAGACACACATTACACCAAAGATAGTTATTTGAATTAAATATGATTATTATAAGTGATAAAATTTACATACTCAATGACATTATAATTAAATTTAATGTACTTAAAAACCTTGTAACCGAATTAATACCCATGCTTAACATGGGAGCTAAATATTGCAAAGTCCCAACTTAGAGATAAAAGCCATGATGAGTTATTTGGGTAAAGTTTTGGATAAAGAATCGATTAATTTACCATGAGAGTTGACATCAACTAACTTGAAAAAAAACCAAATTCAACATGTTATGAAGTGATAATTAATATCCATATGTTTGGAACTTTCATGACATGTGGAGTTGTTAGTTAACTAAATTATAGATTTGTTGTCTCATAAGATCTTAGACAAGTCAAAAGTGATACCAAAGGAATGAAGGAGTTACTTGATCCATAGTAATTTTGAAGTTGAGGTGACTAATGCAATTAAGGTGGACAATGTGTATCCTATACAAAATGACACAAGTGTAGTCCATCATCAAATTCATTAAGTGAACATTAGGGTCCATATGTACCTTTCACATGACTCCTAATAGAGATTGATTTGTCATATATAAAGTGATTGATAGTGACAAAGTTCTAATGGGTAACAATGGTGGTTGTAGTATAGCTAGTAAATGTATAATGCAAATTAAGATGGATGATGGTATTGTGCGAGCATTAATTGATGTGAGTTATGTGCTTGAATTTCTAAAAGAATTTAATTTCTTTGAGCATTTTAGATTTTTTTGTTCATATTGATTAAAAGAAAGAGTCTTAATAGTTTATAGAGGTTCCATAATAGTTATGAAAGGAAAGTTAAAATTTGACTATATATCTTGTAAGGCATCATAGTGGTAAGTGCAATCACAATTTCTTATATTTCAGATTGTGATTAGAATTGTTTTTGGCACATGAGATTAGGTCATATGAGTGAGTGTGGGATGGATGAGCTTAGCAATAGAGGCTTGCTTAGTGGGCAAAGAACAATGAAGCTATATTTTTGTGAGCATTATGCTTATGAAAAACAATGCAAAGTAAAATTTAGCACTAGAATTCATAGAACATGAGGGACTCTTTGGATGTTATCGTGTATTGTGATAATTAAAGCACAATTCAATTAACAAGGAACCAAATGTATTATGAGAGGATAAAACATAATGTTGGGATGCATTTCATTCTTGATGTCACAACATGAGGTGATAGATTAGTTGAGAAAATTGTTACTTCTAATAATCCAATAGATATGATGACAAAAACTCTTCCATTAGTAAAGTTCAAACTTTGTTTGGACTTAGTTAGAGTTACAAATGTCACTTGACATTAGAAGTGAATGGAATAGCTGAACAATGAAAGCCATACACATAAAATTTAAGCCAAGGTGGAGATTTGTTACGTATGGCTTGAAGACAATTTTCATATTTAGTAAATAGTTATAATTCATTCATTCATATTGAATTAATGGTTTAGTTAATATTAATCATTCATCAAAGGCTTGGGTTCCATGTATTCTAATATAAATAAGTGTAAATGATTGCAACAATTCATTCAAGTAGAAGAGTGAAAACAAAAAGATCTATTCCTTAGTGAGCATTGTGAGATAAAAAAATTTATTTAGAATTCTTCTTTGTAATTTTGTTCTTTCTTAATAATAGAGTTTATTTTTAGAACTAATTATCTATGTAGTCAAATTTATATGAAATATGATTTTACCATAATAAGTACGTAAACTATATAGGCCAAACTATTAATTTTGAATATGGATATTAGATGCTTAGGAATCTAATAAGAAAAAATGAGGTAGTAGCACTAGTATTAGTTAATAATCAACAAAAAAAAACTACAATTTTTTTATATCTTGTGCAAGAGTATTTTTAAGAGAAGATTTTTAAGAATTTTTATAATTTTATATTTAGTTCAATTTTTATTTATCATAATTATTTATTAAATAAATTCTAATATTTTAAAAAATAAATAAATAATTGTTCCAGTAAAGGGATAGCAACCGGAGAACCCTTAGTGATATAACCCTAAGAGAACCTAGCCGCCGTCCTGACCTAGCACATTCAAAAATGAGAATAACCTGCCTTTTACCAGTTTCCTTTCTCCTTATTTATATGGGTCATATATGCGTGATTCGGATCATCGATCCTCATTCCCTTAAATGTGTGCGGATCCCCCTCTTTAATGAGCCTATGATCTGCCTTTATGATCATAATCAAATCTACGCAAGAATCACGGAAATCACAACCTTGATTAGTTTTACCGGAACTCACTCATCCATACACCTATGACTAGCCTAAAGTCCGGGATGTTCGGTTGGATGGGGATCAAGAAGATATATCTTGTTCGAACTGCTCAGAAAATTGGAGATAAGGAGGGTACACAAACCCTCCTGGCTTATGTGTTATTAAGGCGAAGACATTGATCGGTCAGATCGACAAATTGGAGACTCGGAGGGTACACAACCCTCTTGGCTCGAACGTTGGTGACGCGTAGAGACAGTGATCAGTCAGATCGGTAAATTGGGGACCCGGAGGATACACAGACCTCCTGGCTCGAGCGTTGATGACGTGTAGAGACATTGATCGGCCAAGTCGGCAAATTGGAGATCCAGAGGGTACATAGCCCTCTTGGCTTGAGCGTTGGTGACGCGTAGAGACATTGATCGTCCAGGTCGACAAATTGGAGACCCGGAGGGTACACAACCCTCTTGGCTCAAGCGTTAGTGACGCGTAGAGACATTGATCGGCCAGGTCGACAAATTGGAGACCCGGAGGGTACACAACCCTCTTGGCTCGAGCGTTGGTGACACGTAGAGACATTAATCGATCAGATCGGCAAATTGGGTACTCAAATTTATTCCACCATGCAATATTCTCACTTGAGCGAGAGCAGCTTCAAACCCTTCAACAAACTTGTTGGCAGCATCAACCTTCGCAGCATGCACGCGGCCTTCGGATTGTGCTAGCTCTCCTTTCAATGACTCGGTCTCGGCCTCAAATATTTGGGCTGATTCAAAGGCTTTTTCCCTAGACATCTTCAATGCATCTACCTCAGTCAATAACCGCTTCTCAACTTCTTGAAGTTTTTTCTTTTCCTCTTCAAGGGCTTGACGCTTTTCTAGTAGATTATCTCTCTCAGAAGTCACCCATTTCAGATCGGCCATACCCTTTTTGTGTGCTTCTTCAAGTTGGGAGTATTCCTTGGCCTAATGCTTTATTTCCCGAGCCATCTCCCGAACCCTATCCTCATTCATTATGGAAACCACAGATAGGCGATCGGTCAGAGACTGAATTCCCTTAACCACGCTGAAAACCTTCAATTTCTCCAGGCAGGCCATGTCTTCCTCAAGCAAATCGGTGGATCGAATATGGGCTGAATGGTTAAACTTGGCATCCCAAAAGGACTTTGCTTGCCCAGCTTCAGTGCCACGGTTAACTGGATCCCAGTCATCACCCATTCCCGCGGAAATGGTTCGCTCAATGGATTCCACCTCCAAATCTTGTGGTGTTACCTTTTCGTGAACAAGATCAACCACGTTTAGTGCCTCCACGACAATGACACCTTTACCTTTCTCACCCTCTCGTCGACGCTTCTTTGAGGTATCTACACTTCCCTTGTCCTTGACAGGGTGTGAGACACCAGCACCTGAGGTTTCATCTGCAGCCATTCCGGTTGAGGTTTTCAACATAGCAGCCTGTTGCTTCCAGATTTTTCTCAATTCCCGATTTGACATGCTCGTCATATTTGCTGCAAACAAGACAGCATTAGAAGATTAAATGACAAAGTACATCCGCAAGAAATGTAATTTTATAACAAGTGGTAGATAATTACCTATATAAATCCTCAAGTCCCTGGGTCTAAATTCTAAGTCTAGTAACTTGGCCGTATGGAACACAGTGTTCAACTTCTCTATTTTTTCCACATCCGCTCGGTCAAATTCCGATAACTCATTAGCTTGCAAGTTCCTATAAACCTTAGCCGTTTTACACCAATAGTGCGGAAACCCATTGAACGGGGTTGGGTTATGCCTAGGACATCGTATTCAAAAAAAAATAATTTTTAAAGTCTTTATAGGAGGATTGGAAGAGACTTAGGATACCTCTACCAGCCACCCCACTCAAGGAGACCCAACTAAGCCTCTTTTTAGGCCGATATTCAAAAAAGTAGAAAAACTTTTTCGTCGTGGGTACTATATCAAAGCCTGAACACAACACTTCAAATGCTCTAATGAATGCCCAACTGTTGGGATGGAGTTGTGTTGGGGCAACATCCAGGGCACTCAACACGCCAGATTCACACCCCGTCAGCGGCCACCTAACCTTTAACTTAGTGATCAATGTTTCATAACAAAATGTAAATAATTCATTATTTGATTGAGGGCCAACACACACAGGTTCCTTATCTACACAGGGTTCACATGTGATATCTTCTTCCCTACCCTCTCACGTAAACACATGCTCCCTCCTCAAGTCATTCATATAGTCCCAAGTGCAGCAAACAGAATGGATTTTCAATACATCTGGCTTCGCCCAAGGATACAGTTGGGCATAATCCGTAGTTCCTTCCATGATTAAAATAAATAAAGCTTCAAGATTTTAACCAATACCTAGCGCTGCCAACTAATATACAGAAGGAATGGGGCGAGAAAGGAAGTCGTACCTAGGCGGGGGATGGCAGAATCGTTACAGAGAGGATGGCTGAACGACACGACGGAGATCCCACTCCAAATGATAACCTAGGGCGCAAGGGTGGAAGAGAGGGAGAGTAAAACGCCTGTAGTTGAAGCTCCTAATATAGGAACACAAAGGTTGTATGGAAAACCCCGCAAAAACCAACAGTCACGAAATAAATGAGTTTAACCCTTGGTTAAAGGTATTTGAAAAATTAAATTATATTAAATATATAAATAAATAAATTATATAAATAAGTCATAATGGTGACTTATGCGTGAAAAGTAGCATCGCTTTAATGAGTCGTCAAAGCATTTAATGTAGGTTACAAAATATTTGTATTCCCAAGAGACAGGATGTATGGAGGCAAGCTAGGTGTAAAATTGATGTCATAATTCCTTCAGGTCTCCATTAGGCCGAGTTGGCCAAGCATAGGCTCTTCGCGTTGTGAGGACTGTGTATCCTCCGGGTCACCAATTTGCCGATCTGACCGATTAATGTCTCTACTTGTCACCAATGCTCGAGCCAAGAGGGTTGTGTACCCTCCGGGTCTCCAATTTGCCGACCTGGCCGATCAATGTCTCTACGCGTCACCAACGTTCGAGCCAAAAGGGCTGTGTACCCTCCGGATCTCCAATTTGTCGACCTGGCCGATCAATGTCTCTACGCGTCATCAATGCTCGAGCCAGGAGGACTATGTATCCTCCGGGTCCCCAATTTACTGATCTGACCGATCAATGTCTCTACGCGTCACCAACGTTCGAGCCCAGAGGGCTGTGTACCCTCCGAGTCTCTAATTTTCCGATATGACCGATCAACGTCTCCGCCTTAATAATGCATAAGCCAGGAGGGTTTGTGTACCCTCCTGATCTCCAATTTTTCGAGCAGTCCGAACAGAATATATCTTCTTGATCCCCATCCAACTGAACATCCCGGACTTTAGGCTAGTCATAGGTGTATGGATGAGTGAGTTCTGGTAAAACTAATCAAGGTTGTGATTTCCGTGATTCTTGCGTAGATTTGATTACGATCATAAAGGAAGATCATAGGCTCATTAGAGAGGGGGATCTGCACGCATTTAAGGGAATGAGGATCGATGATACGAGTCACGCATATATGACCCATATAAATAAGGAGAAAGGGAACTGGTAAAAGGCAGGTTATTCTCATTTTTGAATGTTCTAGATCAGGACGGCGACTAGGTTCTCTTAGGGTTATATCACTAAGGGTTCTCCGGCTGCTATCTCTTTACTGGAACAACCAAGTTACGAGCCAAACTAACAACCAACGGAACATGAATTCGAATACAAAAGCAAAAACACTAAATGCACAAAAGATAAGCCCAAAGTAAAAGTATTGGCAGTAAAACAAACGAGTAGAGACATCCTTAATCATCCTCGGGGGGATCAACTAGCTTTCCATCAACAACTTCTTTGAAATACCCCACATCACTCAAATTTATTCCACCATGCAATATTCTCACTTGAGCGAGAGCTGCTTCAAACCCTTAAACAAATTTGTTGGCAGCATTAACCTTTGCAGCATGCATGCGGCCTTCGGATTGTGCTAGCTCTCCCTTCAATGACTCGGTCTCGGCCTCAAATATTTGGGCTGATTCAAAGGGTTTTTCCCTAGCCATCTTCAATGCATCTACCTCAGTCAATAACCGCTTCTCAACTTCTTGAAGTTTGTTCTTTTCCTATTCAAGGGCTCGACGCTTTTCTAGTAGATTATCTCTCTTAGAAGTCACCCATTTCAGATCGGCCATACCCTTTTTGTGTGCTTCTTCAAGTTGGGAGTATTCCTTGGCCTGATGCTTTATTTCTCGAGCCGTCTCCCTAACCCTATCCTCATTCATTATGGAAACCACAGATAGGCGATCGGTTAGAGACTGAATTCCCTTAACCACACTGAAAACCTTCAATTTCTCCAGGCAGGTCATGTCTTCCTCAAGCAAATCGGTGGATCGAATATGGGCTGAATGGTTAAACTTGGCATCCCAAAAGGACTTTGCTTGCCCAGCTTCAGTGCCACGGTTAACTGGATCCCAGTCATCACCCATTCCCGCGGAAATGGTTCGCTCAATGGATTCCACCTCCAAATCTTGTGGTGTTACCTTTTCGTGAACAAGATCAACCACGTTTAGTGCCTCCACGACAATGGCACCTTTACCTTTCTCACCCTCTCGTCGACGCTTCTTTGTGGTATCTACACTTCCCTTGTCCTTGACAGGGTGTGAGACACCAGCACCAGAGGTTTCATCTGCAGCCACTCCGGTTGATGTTTTTAACATAGCAGCCTGTTGCTTCCAGATTTTTCTCAATTCCCGATTTGACATGCTCGTCATATTTGCTGCAAACAAAACAGCGTTAGAAGATTAAATGACAAAGTACATCCGCAAGAAATGTAATTTTATAACAAGTGGTGGATAATTACCTATATAAATCCTCAAGTCCCTGGGTCTAAATTCTAAGTCTAGTAACTTGGCCATATGGAACACAAAGTTCAACTTCTCTATTTTTTCCACATCCGCTCGGTCGGATTCTGATAACTCATTAGCTTGCAAGTTCCCATAAACCTTAGGCGTTTTACACCAATAGTGCGGAAACCCATCGAGCAGGGTTGGGTTATGCCTAGGACATCGTCTTCAAAAAAAAACAATTTTTAAAGTCTTTATAGGAGCATTGGAAGAGACTTAGGATACCTCTACCAGCCACCCCACTCAAGGAGACCCAACTAAGCCTCCTTTTAGGCCGATATTCAAAAAAGTAGAAAAACTTTTCCATCGTGGGTACTATATCAAAGCCTGAACACAACACTTCAAATGCTCTAATGAATGCCCAACTGTTGGGATGGAGTTGTGTTGGGGCAACATCCAGGGCACTCAACACGCCAGATTCACACCTCGTCAGCGGCCACCTAACCTTTAACTTAGTGATCAATGTTTCATAACAAAATGTAAATACTTCATTATTTGATTGAGGGCCAACACACACAGGTTCCTTATCTACACAGGATTCACATATGATATCTTCTTCCCTACCCTCTCGCGTAAACACATGCTCCCTCCTCAAGTCATTCATATAGTCCCAAGTGCAGCAAACAGAATGGATTTTCAATACATCTGGCTTCGCCCAAGGATACAGTTGGGCATAATCCGTAGTTTCTTCCATGATTAAAATAAATAAAGCTTCAAGCTTTTCACCAATACCTAGCGCTGCCAACTAATATACAGAAGGAATGGGGCGAGAAAGGAAGCCGTACCTAGGCGGGGGACAGCGAAATCGTTAACAGAGAGGATGGTCGAACGACACGACGGAGATCCCACTCCAAATGATAACCTAGGGCGCAAGGGTGGAAGAGAGGGAGAGTAAAACTCCTGTAGTTGAAGCTCCTAATATAGGAACACAAAGGTTGTATGGTAAACCCCGTAAAAACCAATAGTCACGAAATAAATGAGTTTAACCCTTGGTTAAAGGGGTTTGATAAATTAAATTAAATTAAATATATAAATAAATAAATTATATAAATAAGTCATAATGGTGACTTATGCGTGAAAAGTAGTGTCGCTTTAATGATTCGTCAAAGCATTTAATGTAGGTTACAGAATTTTTGTATTCCCAAGAGGCAGGATGTATGGAGGCAAGCTAGGTGTAAAATTGTTGTCATAATGCCTTCAGGTCTCCATTAGGCCGAGTTGGCCAAGCATAGGCTCTTCGCGTTGCGAGGACTGTGTATCGTCCGGGTCACCAATTTGCCGATCTGACCGATTAATGTCTCTAAGCGTCACCAACGCTCGAGCCAAGAGGGTTGTGTACCCTCCAGGTCTCCAATTTGCCGACCTGGCCGATCAATGTCTCTACGCGTCACCAACGCTCGAGTCAAGAGGGCTGTGTACCCTCCGGGTCTCCAATTTGCCAACCTGGCCGATCAATGTCTCTACGCGTCACCAACGCTCGAGCCAAGAGGGTTGTGTACCCTCCGGATCTCCAATTTTCCGACCTGGCCGATCAATGTCTCTACCCGTCATCAACGCTCGAGCCAGGAGGATTGTGTATCCTCTGGGTCCCCAATTTACCGATCTGACCGATCAATGTTTCTACGCGTCACCAACGTTTGAGCTAAGAGGGTTGTGTACCCTCCAAGTCTCCAATTTGCCGATCTGACCAATCAACGTCTCTGCCTTAATAACGCATAAGCCAGGAGGGTTTGTGTACCCTCCTGATCTCCAATTTTCCAAGCAGTCCGAACAGAATGTATCTTCTTGATCCCCATCCAACCGAACATCCCGGACTTTAGGCTAGTCATAGGTGTATGGATGAGTGACTTCCGGTAAAACTAATCAAGGTTATGATTTCCGTGATTTTTGCGTAGATTTGATTACGATCATAAAAGCGGATCATAGGCTCATTAGAGATGGGGATCCGCACGCATTTAAGGAAATGAGGATCGATGATCCGAATCACGCATATATGACCCATATAAATAAGAAGAAAGGGAACTGGTAAAAGGCAGGTTATTCTCATTTTTGAATGTTCTAGGTCAGGACGGCGGCTAGATTCTCTTAAGGTTATATCACTAAGGGTTCTCCGGTTGCTATCCCTTTATAGGAACATTAATAAATTAAAATAATATTATGCTATAATATAAATTACATATCATAAATTTAAAATATAATTTATATATTTAAAATATCTATATATTTAAATTTAAATTTATATATTCAAATATAATACTTATTAAATATATACTTTATTTCAAATTTTAATTATATATAATAAATATTTAATTTATGCATTTCACAATCTGAAAACACTAATATTAACGTAATATTACGATTCAATTATCTGACCGTGTGCATATAAATAAAATATTGTTAGAAAAGAAATTATTTCAATAATGTATACTAAATTAACATTTAACTATCAATGTGAGATATCTAGTTGTAAAAAGGAAAAGAAAAAAAAAAGTTAATATTAGTGATATGATTAAAAAAAAGAAGTTAATAAATAGCATAAAGGTCAGGTTTGTATCTTTCTGCACGTCATCGTGATAATTTTTATTAGTTTCTTTTCTAAAAGTAATTTATTAATAAAATAATTTTTTGTTCTACGTAATTCAAGTAAAATAACGTGAACAATTTTCTTTCTGAAATATATAATTATGGAATCCAGCAATAAGAAAAGAACTATATGGAATTGAATTGATCAAACACTGAACATGACTCATATATTCAAACCTGATTCCAAAGAAATTTGTGTTGAAACACTGTCAATTTTGATAAGGTTGGAATAAAATTGTAGTAAAATTGAGACAATTCATTCGTTAAAAGGCTTCCACGTGGAAGGAGGAGGAGCTTCGTAAATAGCATCTTCCTTTGAATATACAGCCACCGTTTAGTTAAATTTAGGGTTTCATTTTTATGTATCTAACTCTAATTTCTTTTATATTTTATATCATGCAAAAATTTATTATTTCAACTTTAGAAAAAATAGACTCTGTGTGCAGTTGTTAACCTGTTACTGTAACCAGTCTTAGAAACATAAGGATTATTAGTAATCCTTAAATATATTTAGTAGTTTTAATTTTGATTGATGTAAAATATTTTTTTTATTTTAAAATTTGAAACAATTGTTTTTGATTTATGTAACATGAGTAAATTTTAGTTTTAGTCTTTATAAAATATTTTTATTTCATTTTTATTTCTCTAAAATCATTATTTTTAGTCTCTAATGATAAATAACTAATATTTATTTTAAGAATTTATAAAATAAATTTAAAGATATCTTAGACTATAAACAGTTAAATGTTACCTTGAATAATCACTTAATTTTATGATAGATATAATTAACAAAAGATCACATAATAGTAAAAATTAAAAATAAAATTTCAAAATATATAAGAAGAAGAAAAAAATTACAGAAACTAAAATCAATACATAAACTAAAAATATATTTTAAAACATCAAATTCATGCTTCAATCACTTTAGTAATGAGATTGAAGTAGAATATACAATATTTTAAGTGTGAATTATGTTGCCACTATATTATAATGATGAAAATAAAAATCATCCTTTAAACCTTTGCGCGATTATTGTATGGGATTTCGTTTTTCAATTAAAAAAAGGAACAAACAACTCATAACCAGTCATTCATGTATGCAAGGTGAAGCATATTCTGATTCTTCTGGTTTTGTTCTTCATTTTCTAGAATTAAAAATAAAATATAAAATAAGAGAAGAAACTAGGAACAAAGTGGAAATTTATCACTTCAATTATTTTCTTACTTATATGACATACACCTTTTTGGTGATTGAGACTTGTGATCAAATATTATCGATAAAAAATAGGATGATTATATATATATATAGAGAGAGAGATGTTAGTTAATATCAAAGGGGGTGATATCATAGAAAACTTGAAAAAGGACATAAAGGCAAAATTTGTTGTTATGTGAAGGACTTTGTCTCATCTTTGGTTGTTGATTGAAGCAAACTCCACAATTATATACATTGTTTTTCCTTTTTCGTGTGCTTGTTTTTTCCTCTGACTTGCTCTTTGGTTGCTACTATGACAATTTCAGATTCTAGCTAAGTCAGGGAAAATATATTCAACCAAATTTGATATTTCTTTTAGAGAATATACTTTTATCATCCAAGAGGTGTTCAAGAGAAAAGAAAAGAAAAACTCATGAATGAAGTATTTTTTTGATAAAAGCCTGGTCAGTGATGAGGTTGGTTTTGGAAATCTAAAATATAAAAGATTAGAAGTCATTAAAAATATTTGGAAGACTATCATGAAACTATTACAAATGGCGGAGTTATCCATCTCAATGGATTAGGAGATAGGTGAATTTTGATTGGTAACTATTTTTTTTATTTATTATTAGATCTTCAAACCATTCTTTTAGATATTTATCTAACATTGGGAAAAAAAAGCTAAAATATAAAAATCTTCATTTAACTATTTTTGTCTATCAAATGAAAATAAATTCTGTATTAACTTTTGGTGAAGAGATTTTCTTCAATAGAATAATTAATGTCCAGCTGAGATGGTGATAGAAGAGATCGAGAAAAGATAAAAATATAAAAAAAATAAAAGAGAGAGAGAGAAAGTAATAGATGTGTACAATTTATCTTTTGAATGTGTAAGTTAAATTAGCTTAAAGAATCATATTAAAAATAAAATGTTTGAAAACTCGATTTTGTAAGCTCAGTTTGGAACACAGGGATTGATGTAGTGTTCTCAAAATCAATTTTTGTTTAAGTTAAAATATTGTTTGATCAGTAAAAATCATATTTCGCAAGTATAAATTAATTTTTAATTATCAACTTCAAAATATTATGTGAATCATATTTATAAATAAAAAAATGATTTTATTTTATAAAAGATGCACTATATATAGGTATGAAATTTAACAAATATTCTAAATTAAATAATGAAATCTTCACATAAGAAATCATAATGATCAACTTTATAATGAAAGATTGTTACTAATAAAAAAACCACTTCACATCACCGAGTAAAGAAATAAAAACAAAATTATATTTTTTTTAACGACCCGTCATAGCCATCTCACTTCACAACACAAAATTAACTGCACATATGAATATATATTGAAGACAGTAATATAATATGAGTTAATCACCTATACATTATCAGTATAAAGTTTTTTTACACTAGTAACCAATCAGATGTTTTAATAGTGTCTTTTTCATTTTAATTTAATTAAATAAGCAAATGACATGACAGTATTAGAAGATCTGATTAATTGCTAGTGTAAAAAAACTTTACACTGACAGTGTATAGGCGATTAACTCATATAATATATGTAACAACATCTCCTGAATATATATATATATATATATATATATATATATATATATATATATATATATATATATATATATATATATATATACACACACACACACACAACTATGTTGCTTGTCTAGCAACTACCTACAAATATCTACACAAAATGTCTACCCACAACTGGGCGACTACAAAATAACATCCAACTCCAAGCATCACCAGATGCTCTACTGCAACTCTCGAGTCTATCCCTTCTCTGCTTCTATACATAGTATGATCATAGCAGTCCAAATCATATGGAAACATGCAAGGGTAAGCTAGTGAAAAGAATCAACATATATTTAAATAAGCAACTTTCAAAATAACAAACACTATCATCATTCTCAACAGGGTCAACATACAACACATGGCAACACACAGCTCAATCACAGCTTCACAACACAACAACATATATACAACTCATATCAACACTAATTCAACTCATCAATAACTTATGCGTCGTCACGCATTTCAACTTGGAGATCTCCTACAACACAGGGTGAGCAGTCTAAGTGGCTAGGTCCTACCGAACTGACAATACAAAACCTTTTTGGGCTTGTTAGGTAAACAACAAATTTGGATAACAATCCATAACACGATAACGGTTTCTCAGACTTTGTCACTTAAACAAGGAAGTATAGTACTCTATCAGGATAGAACAACTGGGTTTAGGCTTACCACGGCATTAGCTAGCTCAACTAAGCCACCTATGGGATTAACCTACCGACTATCCTCCAAATACTACAACCCTTCGATACTCGGTTAGGAACTAAGTTCTTGACTTTGTACTTTACTCAAATTGGTTGCTTGTAATCGGTATAGCTCGACTTGGCCCCTATATCGTGGTCGCTTCATACATGTGTGCCTCGACCTTGCCCACAAACGGGACCAACTAAGTCCTAGAGGAGAAAAACACATCATCCACTCTAATGGACAACTTTCCAAAGAGGGTTTTCAACAAATTGGGCTCTTCCTAGTGATCAACAACTCATCATCACAATTTTCAACTCATCATCTCAATCAACTTTCAATTTAAACAACGTAGTCAACTCACAACTTTAACAACACAATTTAACAGCACCACAACTCCTCAACAATGTTTAACAACATGTTTTAGCAACAAAGCAACTCATTCTAATCATACATACGACATTTCTACACAAATACACAACTATGGTTCAACACACAACTTTCAACTCGCAACTATATCTTCTCATCATACCACAACATTCAACATTTTATCAACTAAACTCACGCCCGGAGCAAATTAGCTCGCACCCGGCCTAAGCCCAACCCGAGAGCTCTAGAGCTCTCCCACACCTAGCGCGGAATATCATGCCTGACATCCTTGTAGGCAGAGACCCCCAAGGGTCTCCACGCCCGGTGCACTTGACCTGTGCCTAGCGCCAGTCTAGACAGAGACCTCACAAAGGCCTCTATGCCCGGCATACCCAGATCATGCCCGACGCCATATTAGTAACATAAATTCCAAGGCCACCATCTGATATCACACCCAGCGTGGTTCTCTCCACGCCCGGCGTGAGTCATTCAGAGACCTCCTACTTCAAATCGCACCTAGCGTGATTTGACATTGGTAGTCTCTGATGGATACACGCTCGACGCCAAGAATTGCGCCTGACGCAAATTCAAATAGCAACCTCTAAAATTCAAAAATTCCTTCAAAACTTGAAAATCAACAACTTCAACCACATGCAATCCATGAAATGAAAGGCATAAACTTCATACAACTCAAAAACAACCTCAAATTCAACATGCAACCATCAAACACATCAAAATCATAAAAAAAAAAACCTCATTTTTCCCAAAACCCTGAAAAATGAGAGATTCTTCAATCCAACCATGAATTCTCATAATTCATTCATCAATTTGAGTTCTTAAACTCACATACAACCAATCAATCTATAATCTAGCTTCCCTCACCTGAAAATTGGCTCAATATGGCCAAGAATAGGAAGAAGAAGAAGATTTTCCTCCGAGCTCAATCCACGGACTTCAATCCTCCATAACAAGCTTCTTCACTTGAATATCAAGAAAAGGTAGAAGGAATTAGTGATCTAGAGAAGAAGAATCCAACAGAGAAGTTTGGGAGAGAAAGGAGCTCACAGACCCAAAGTCCTTCTCTCTAAAACCACTCCCTACGTTTTCTTTGAGAATGAGCTTATGAGACTTCCGTCTCAGAGAAAATCTTAAATACTCTTCTCTCTAACCTCCACTAAATCATGAACCAACTCACTACGTCACATTCTTTCCAAAAAAATTCATACTAAACACGTTTTTTTTTCTTAAATGACTCTTAATTAAAGATAATTTATTTGTAAAAAGAAATTTAAACCTTAAAATAGGAATGACATGACTAATGTTTATCACTTTCTCTTATTATCAATAACTTAAAGCATTTTTTTTGTTTAAATCTTAAAATTTCCCAAACCATTATAAGCTCAGCAACGGTAACTTTTACTCACTAACAAGATATTAATTGGATTCTTTAAATAAAATTTTAAGTTTAAACTGCGACTGAAAAAATGCGATAGGAAACAAATCTCAAATCGATCTTTATTAAAAAAATAATTACTGAAATTCTTCTGTAAATATTAATTATAAAAAAATGTTAAATATTTCAATAACCTAAATAAAAAAAAAACTTTTAGCTGAATCACTATCTTGAAATTCTATAAACTAAACTAAATATGTATTTAATAGATGAAGGGTTTGTAGCAAAGTCCTTGTTAGACGAATTCTCCCAATTATGGTGGATATTACTTTTTTCTTTGCTTTAAAGATATTATGAAAACTCGTTTTTAAGAAAAATTGTCCTGTTGTATGAATTTTTAAATATTGTTGGTTGTTTTAGGTGATGATGTAAGAACTCAATTAGGAAGTAAAATGAATAATGGAGGCAATGATATTAGTTAATATCAATGTGATAATAAAATAAACCCTAGAAAACAGGGAAAAGCCCAAATTTGTCTCGTCTTCACGTCTTTCTAACATTTTTAATTTGGTTTGCGTCTCATTTCAAGTAACGGCACAGTACGATTCGTTTTCTCACAAGTCACCATCATTCTTTTTTATTATTAATTAATTTATTATTGTAAGACTATAAGCATTTTTCAATTTTTTCTTCACCGTTTCTCGTTTGTTCTTATCAAGACAATATTTGATTCCGAGAAAGTCAAAGGCAAAGGAAATGAACACAAATGGAGAAGAAATTTTTTGTTCAGGTTAATGAAGATCTCTAATAGTGAGTTTACGTGGGAAATTTTAATGGAGTAATTCATTTGTTTGAAGAATTTTAAATTCTTTAAGGTGAGATACTTTGTTTAGATGGAGAATTTATAAAGAATTTGAAATCCAAGCATGTGAAATTCTTTGAAACAGTAGAATTTCAAATTCTTCCAAAAAAGTAAGAATTTGAAATTCTTTATATTTTTTTCCTTATTTCACTTATACATTTTATCTTATATCTTCATATTTTTAATTATTGAATATTCAAAAATATTTTAAATATTATCTAATATTAATTTTTAAAATTATTAAATATTTAAAAATTGGTTAATATTTACTTTTATAAAATTTTATTTAAAAATCTCAACATATAAATATATTCTTTAATCAATTTTATCATGATATAATCAAATTATCATATCCAAAATAACAATTTAAAATTTTAAAAAAATATGAATTGACTTATCCAAACAAAATATTTTAAGAATGATAGAAATTGAAATTAACGTAATTCAAATACCAAGAATTTCAAATTGCTTGAATTTGTAAAATTTCTCATCCAAACACACCATAAAATTTTAATAGTTTAATTTTGATATGCAATAATGGTAATATATTAAAATTAAATGCGAGTTTCAAAAGATAAAATAGGCTAAAAAAATTAATTTTGATATATTGTTAGTATAAAATATGGCACTATTAATTAATTAATTTAAAATAGCTTACACATAATTATAATTTTTAAGTAATTATTATTACAAAATTTAACAACTTGCTACCTATCGTTTTTAACCAAAAAATACATAGACTCTTCTCAAAATAAATTTTAAAAAATAACCCTTCTTGAATAATCTTTTTATAAATACTTCTAAAAAAATGTAAAATATATTGAACTTCTTCATAAATTAAAATTAACTTACACATGTTAACTTATTTTTTCTCTTATAAATTCAAATAAGACTATATTAATTGATGATCGGATGAAAATATGAAAATTTCTTTCAGTTTTAGTAGATTGTAATTAAATTTCAATAAATAAATGCAAAATTAGTTGCATTTGGTGTATGATATATGCTACGAGCATCAATCGATAATATTTCACAAGAAGATGATTCCTATGTTGATCCAGAAACGTCACTATCTCGAGTGGCTGCATGACGAAAATCCCATAAAAGCTTTGCACATTAAAATATTACATGATCACAAAAATTATTGATCAATCAATGGTTGATGACGACATTACAAAAAGTTTTTGAAGAAAATCACATTCTTTAAGTTTTCAAGTGGGCTAGACTTGGCATGATACTCATGGTGGGGGCATCGAAGAAATCGCATTTCTTGACATTCATCAGCAATGACGAACACAAAACATTAGTTTACTATTTTGTGTGTTTATGAATGATTAACGATAATGGCATGGACATTGTTTTAGGATGAAAGAGACTTCTCCTACCTACTGTTAATAACTTGGGAAAATATTTGTTTGATAGTTAATAAGCATGTATTTAATAACTAACATAATGTGGTATAATTGAAAAATAATTTTGTCTTTTTAAGTATGTGTTTGGAGTTAAATCTATAACATGAATGACTTTCTCTCCACATTCAACAGAAGTAATTAGAAGTAATTTCTGCATCAATTGAACCTATTACCATGATCTTTTACCATTCATGTGATTTTGCCATATTGTTCTAAACACGATCTGAACATACAATCAAGGCTTTCATTTTTAGTTTCATGTGAATGGAAGAGTCCAAGAAAAATCGATTATTTAAATAAATTTTCGTATTTCAAGAGATTAGTCTCTGCATCAAGATCGAGAATGCATTAAGTGTAAAAAAAATGATAATATACTTTATCTGAGAGCCTTGATATCCTAAACCAAAGGCTAATAGCATTGCATACTTCTTACCATAACTTCAATGCGTACTTTTGTTTTTTACCCTTCTCATTCTATTGGCTGGACTAAACTTATATGTACGGATCTGTAGAATAAGTTCATAAACAAACAAGTCTAGTATATGCAATCAAAGTTGATAATGAAAATATAAATCAAACTATAAGGTAAAATCCAAACATCAACTGTAGCTTGTTAAGTAGTCTAGTTCCTGCTGCATAGCACATAGGTTTTGGCTATTCAGGTTGTTTTTCTTGGTGTCTTTCTTGACAACTGAGTGGGAAGCCCTCTCTGTCTCACATTTCACTTCTTGCCTTGGACAAAGTGGCAAGGAAGGGTAATATTTGGGTGCAAAAATGATAATTAAAATTTGAAAAGATCATAGATCACACAAATTTAGTTTGTAGCTTTGGATCACATACATGAAGTGGTAATGACAAATTCAGGCTTGCACTATGGCATAAAATATGATGAGGTTTTCAAATAAGATCACACAAGAGAAAAAATTTGTGCCCTTTGTCCGAGTCAAACAAGCTGCACCAATTACAAGGCATGAGAAACTGCCAAATGTTTGGATATAGAAGCCGAAATCATAAAGAAACAAATACAAGAAACTAATCAGTGTGACCTGGTCATCAGATCTAAAACTCAACTAGTTCAAAGGATCACTCCCTTAAACCACATATAAAAGCACAAACCAGCTAAAGCAAAAAGCATAGCATAGCACAGCAACCAAACTTCAGTGCCTTCTAGTACTCATACACTCACCCATATAACATAATCTTAACCAAACAAACCAAGTTTCACTACAATTAAAGAACCACCTCACCTGTAAGCTTAACCAATTCAAGAAACAAAGATCTCAAAAGGGGTAGATGGCAAGGAAGAGAAAGGCTACTACTAGTGGTGAAGTAGTGGAAGAGAGAAACCTAGGTGAGGGAACCATGGCTTGGGATGATATGATGAAACAAGCTGCAGCACTTGGAGGAGTCCAAAGAGCCAGGAAGAGGTTTGTTGGTGTGAGGCAAAGGCCTTCAGGAAGATGGGTGGCTGAGATCAAAGACACCATTCAGAAGATAAGAGTGTGGCTAGGAACTTTTGACACTGCTGAAGAAGCTGCAAGAGCCTATGATGAAGCTGCATGCTTGCTTAGAGGTGCCAACACAAGGACAAACTTCTGGCCTTGTTCTCAATCATCTTCAAGTCCAGCTCTTTCTTCAAAGATCACTAATCTTCTCCTTCAAAGGCTTAAAGAAAGGAACAACAACAACAACAACACTTGCTTCTCTTCCTCTCTCGTCAACCACCCACAAATGCAACAACAAGTTGACTATTCTTATGCATATGAAGCAGGATCAACACAATTCTCAATTGATCAATTCACTGATTTCCTCAATGACCCTGAAGACTACAGCACAAGCAACAATGACTACATCAACAACAGTGCACAAATTGATTACATTACTAGCAGCTTTGAGTCATGTTTGACTGAGAAAGATGTGGAGACAGAAATGGATGTGCAATACAAATCCATCGATGTGACAACACCACAGACTTCAAGCAATGACAGCAATTCAGGAGTGGAAGAAGAGAGAGAGGAGGACAGTGACACTGATTTGGGAGGCCAAAGCGCTGATTCGGATGTCCATGATTTTAGGTTTTTGGACAACATTGCTCCACCTAACTACTATTCTCCCTTTGAGATGGCTGAAGAGATGGAGGAGCCTGTGGAGCCTGAGAACTATGGTGGTGATGAGCCTTCAATGCTTAGAGCTGTCATGAAGAGAATGACATATGAGAGAAAGTTCTCAGCTTCTCTCTATGCATTCAATGGAATACCTGAATGCTTGAAGTTGAAACTGGAATCAGGAAACATGAAGAAGGGAAGAGGACTAGCTGATCAATTAACCAACCTCAAAATGGCTTGCAGCAAAAACAAAGTTGAGAAGAATAACAAGGAGGAGAAAGAGTACATGGAAACAATGGATAGGAAACATGAAGAACACCAACAAACATCAACTGACATGGATTCATCTAGTGTTGATGGGGAACTGTTGCTTTGGAATTCACTAGATCTTCCTCCTATTTGCTTTGTTAACTTGCTAGAAAACGGTTCATTCAATTAGCAGTATCATTCATTATCTGTAACAGTGACACTATATTTGTTGAGCACAATTGTATTGTAGCATTAGATTTTGTAGTACTCATGAAGTAATAGCTTCTGATATTCGAAATGATTTATATTTTCTTATTTCATTGATAATTCCTGGTACCAATAAGTAACATTGAATTTGAACCTGTAACAGAAACTAGTATTGATATTGAATTTGAAGTTTTTCTTATTTCGTTCATAATCTAAACCTGTATCAAAGTATTTCTTATTTTATTCAAGTTCATATAGAAACTCAATAGATATTGAATTTGAACCTGCATTTGATAAAAATAAATAAATTCTTCCTTCACCCCAGTAATTTTGCGAAAAGTTTTCATATAATTAACATTTTACAATGTTTGGGGAGACACAAATATATCAACTGGCCTCCACTTAATAGCTTAAATATTCAGAAATGTTATCCCTTTATGCTACGGTCACTTTAAAGTTAAATATTAAAATAAGTAAGGACAATTAAGTAGTTGTTTGGCAATTTTGATTTAAAAGCTCATTATGTAACATGAACTAGTTTTTTGAACGAGAGAGTAACGGAAGCTAAGGTATGTAACTTTTTTTTAATAGTTTTGTTTCATTTTTTGGAACGAATAGTTTTGTTTCATTATTTCACATGGACTAGTTTTTGGACGAGAGAGAAATAGAGGCTAAGGTATGTAACTTATTTTTAAAAGAGAGGAGCGCAGCATTATACTCACTTCTTTTTTTTAACAGTCTCTTATATTATTGTTAAAATCTAATGAGAACTACAAAATTATTAGTGAATCTTATAAAATAAGTGAAACTTATTAAAATTTGTGTTTTAAAAAAATTTCAACCAAATAATAAAAAATGTTTAAAAGAATGTATAGCTAAAATTTCTCTAATTCAACTTTTTATAAAAATAAAGCTTTTTTATAAAATAAAAATAAATAAATAAAAGTTACCCGCGCCGCTGTAATACAAAATTGAAGCAATTAGTTGAATCAAATTTTGTTTTAATACAAAATTGCAAGCCTACAACTACAGATGATATTTGAGAGGATTTCAATTTTAAATTAATTCTTCGGAGGATTTCAATTTTTAAATAATTTCCTCAATTCATTTTCTCACATTTATTGCTCGATTCACATAATAAAGTCATGATTAAAAGTTTTTTTCTTTGAATTTCTTAACCAAGAGTACTTGTTAACTTCATCCCAACCAATTTCTATTGTATTATTTCGATATCTTATCTTTTACTATATTCATTTTGATATTTGACTATTTAAATTCAGGTTGATTTCAATTTTATAACACAATTTTACTGATTCAAGACAAAACATCTTGTCTCAACTCAAATTTAAAAGATAAGGACCAAAACAAACATCTTAAAAGATAAAAGAACAAAATGAATCTTAAAAATAATTAAGAACTAAAATATAAGTTTCCGAGAAAAAAGAGGAAGGGATGCGGAAAAGGATAATCGACAACCCCCCTTATCACAAAAGCAACACATAAGATGGATGAAGTAGCTTGATTAACCATAGATCATTAAGTCTGCTCGAAGAAAATACTAACTCAGTTTACATGGATTCTAAAATACATAAACTGACCCTTAAATAACATGCACCATAAGAGAAGCGGGGAGAAAATGCTAATCTGCAAGCTCATGTTCGATGCAGCAGCCTACGCAAACAACCCCTCGGCTTCCAAGTGACAGACATAAGCAGTCAATTACAACACTAAGTTCAATACCATAAATGGATGTCTGCTGGAGAAAATTCCCAGGGATTTCATGGGATTGAGAAAATTCAATTCACTGTTAAAAAGTCGGACCTAGTCAGATCCCATGATTAAGGAAGCAAGTGCCATATTTAGATTGCCTCAATCATGATCACCCATAAAAACTGGGGTACGCTAAAAAGTTCAAACAGATAGATGAACCCATACTGAAAGGGCACTGATATGTACAATGTAAGCTTATTCACATGCAGCAACACAAGACACCTCCGTTCTCCATTTTGACTTGTGAGCTTTACACTAGAGAACACGAAGCTGTGAAAGGAAAGCAGCACAGAGATCCAAGAACAGAAACTGCGGACCCTGGACCCTTTGAAGATCAAGCAGATACTTCTCCTCACGAGTTTTGTAAAGCTGTCAAAGAAATTAACCCGAGTTTGAGAATGTTCAATAAAAAAAAAATTTAATTAAAAAAAAAACAGAACTATCCAATAAAGGCAAGAATTAGTCATACAAGAGAATCTCATTCGCCAAATGTATCTAACATACTAGTCTCTGCAATGAAAGGATTATCACATAGTAAACCCAAAGAATAAGTCTAATTATCTAGTACTAGTATTAAAAAAAAGGAGGTGGGAGGAAGGGAAATAGTCCAAAATTCCTTCAACTGTGGCTCTTAAAACAATGAAAAACTACTACCAAGCCTTTAATTAAACATATCATTTAAATACAAGCAAAATAGATATATTTATCAGGATAATTACCTGCACTTCAAACTTGACCACACTTGACTTAGAAACAACTTCATTTTCAATAAATCTGGTATCAGTTTCAAAGAAACGATTACAGTCCAAAGAATAGTTAACCATTTCATGATGACCAGGAATGCTAGCAACCCATCTGCATTTCATGTTATAATGTCCAATCTTCTTCCAGCAAACATTTAATCCTTGAAGAGCTTTAAGGACCTCAGTCATTATTTCACGCGGTTGGGCTCGAGACTAGCACAAGTTAAACAAACATAACCAACAAAGACCTCAGTCAAATGTAACCATCCAAATAAGTACATCAGAACTGCAATATTACTGATAATAATATAGAAATGCTAGAAACAGATACATAACTCAATCATTGGCTAAAATTCATTGGAAATGACAATTTTAAGGGTTTCGCGTATTTAATGAGTCTTAGTTTTCAATAAATTTTAACTAATACTGCCTCCAGTCCTATTTATAAGCAACATAAGACAAATCATCAAGACTAAGAAAAGTAATTATTATGGTTATTCTTAATTAATTCTAACATAAATCCAAGTTTTATTCCAAATATACTTTTTACTTTAAGTGGTTATTATATTTAATGCTAATTATTAACAAATGCATAGAAAATGGAGTTAACAATAAATGAAGAGTATAAAAAAATCCAATCCTGGATAACTTTAAAAGCTGATGATTGTTGCTTATAATTAAGATTTAAAAAAATCTAATTTGTCACTTATAATTAGGACCAGAGGTTACGTAAGAAAAACCTTCAATCAGCAATTTTGACGCCTCATTCAGAGATGGAACCAGTTCAGGACAATTGACATCTAATAATTATTTCATTAAACGGCTAGGAACCATCTCGATGATAGCTGTATAAATTAAATACAGTAAGCAGGAGAAACAGAATCAGGTCCAGCATGAAAACAGCTAACAAGTAAAACACTGCACCTGTAGCCCAAGGGCCCATTTTCTCTCAACAGGGAACTGCTGCCGCATTCCTACTCCTTGATAATCCATATATCCTGTACTGTGGTGTCCAACAATTGGAGAAGCAACTTCGTTGGAATGCATATGGTTGAAACCAGAATCCTACGCAGTCACATTATAAACCAAAATTAATAAGCCTATCCTGTTTTAAAAAGACAGAAATGCAATATCAAGAATAGAAAACATACAACTTCATGGTTACGTTACAAACTCCAAGAAGAACTATGTTCAGCAATGATGCATCGATATGGTATGCATATCGGATACTACATGTATCCGATATAGCGATATAATTATTTTAAAATATATAAGATATGATACGTGTAAGATACGTGTCATCATATGTATCAATATTCATGAAATATAATAAATGTTTAATCGTAATTTTGATCAAAATTCATAAACATTAAATATATAAATATATAATTGCTATTTTGCAAATCTAAATTAAAAACATTTATTGTACATTACTAAAAACAAATAAATTATAAATCATTTCATCATAAATTACTTTTTATTATTTATAAATAGAAATAATATTACCAATCTCATTTCTTTCTTAAAATTATCTATATAGAAGATAATTTTCATTTATAGTTCATCAAGGGTCACTATTTCTATGTTTCTATATTAAACAAATGTCTATTTAGCTGTAATGGATATTTCATAATTTTTTAAAATTTGAATACATTATCGATACATATCACCAATAAGTACCAGTGAAGTATTCAAGAGTATTGAGATTGAATAAAAAATCTTCATAATATTTTTATAGGCTGGAATACTTCACCGATATGTATTGGTGAAGTATCCATGAGTATTGTATCGGATACGGATACGTGAAACAAATTGAAGTATCAGTGCTTCATAGATGTTCAAGCTAGAAAGATAAATTCAATCACATGGTTACTCATAAATCATAGATCTAATACAGAGTAATATGTAATTTTGAGACTACTGCAGCACATTTCAAATGGGGGATATAATTTGCTAACAAACTAAAAATGTGTCTTATCTAAAGACGGACAACTAATGAAATCTTACACAACTAAAGGAAAAACAAACCCACCATTGTCTCTTGAAATTCAGCTCCAAGATAACCAGTAGAAACACGAAACCGGTTGTCCAGTAACAAATAGTATGTTACAGTACCCTGCAATACATGGAAAGTGATAAGAGACAATATACCAGGTGCTCTTAAGGTGAAAATGGAGATTACAAACCTCATTTTGTATCCTGTTACGAAGAGATTCAACCAATTGATTCCTGTCAAATCCCATATTAACCACTTCTTGAAGAATCTCCTCATCAATCTACAAAACCATGATATTCGTTGATTTTTCTCTTTTGGATTGATAATAACATATCACCACATTATCTGCAATACTTAAGCATGTGATGTTTGAACTTTGAAACAAACACACAAAAACAACTAAAATCATCAAGTATGCTACAGAAATGCAAAAAGAAACCAAAACCATAATGGCAAATGGTGATACAATACTTATTTATGGGCCTAAGTCATGTAATGGGGCAAGATGGGACTCAGGAATCAGGATAACTATTGTATTTGGATCCAAATCCCAAATAAGCATGTGATCCAAATACTACATTTCAAAAGACAAAGAAATGGCATAAGGTAAAGGAATTTGGTATGCAGAGTTGGCAATTCAGTTAGGAGAGTGGTTGGTATATAGAGAAGAGAAGCTGTGAGGCAAGCAAGGTTTCTTTTTTTCTTGACAGAATAGATTTCTTTAAGAAACCTGAGGCTTTGGTTGTGACCTTGAAAATGCTTTGGCTTGGTTCTTTTGAATTAAATAACACTCGTACACCGGTTCTGTTATTGGGAGTCCGAAGAGATGGCTTGTAAATCTACTCAATGCTTAAACCCAAGCACTTTTGTACAAAGGAAAAAGGAGCAAGCTTGAGTAGTGCTAGCAGATTAATTTCATTAGCCAAAGGTTATTTAAAAAAGGAAAGTGAAATTGAAAAATCTAATAAAAGCATGGAACTATTTGGCCTCAGCTTATATGATTCAGCACATGCCTTATTTCACCTCACCTCCAATACCACTGGATTAACGTAACTTTAACAACTAATAACAAAATAGTTCCAAATATATTGACAACAACATACACTTTTTTTCAACCAAAATGTTGGTAAGTGACTATCATGTAGAATATTAAATATTACAAAAGGAACTATTGCATGCACTAAAAAAATTTTAAGAGAGAGAGAGAGCCCTGTAAACAAGTAAAAACCAAACCTTTTTGGCTTGTTGCAGAGTATCTGGTGGTGGCACTGCTAAGTAACGCGGCAGACGAACTTGAAACCATGGGTGTTGACGTATCTCAGGTATGGTCATCCTCTTCATGGGATCCACAACAAGCATCCTTGGTATCAAATCTCTAGCACCAGGTGATAGATGACTAGGGAGAGTGTATATCCCACCCTATAAGAAATAATAATTAGTGAGGTACACGTCAGAAGAAAAACTAAATCTGTTCACAGATATCATCATTGATTGTAGGATATGCACGGGGTAAATGCAAAAGTTAACAACATCACACTTAACAAATAAGACTGGGTCATCTTACATGCAGAAATCACCAGAGCAATAGATCATGTGTAGCAACACAGAAAGATGAGAATCATGAAATCATGGCATGAATGAGTGCAAAAACGTAAGATGAGTAGGATGACACATCATGATCCTGGTAGGCAGAGAAAACTGGCAAAACCTTCTACATATTTCATAATTTTTCTTCCCTATGGATCCTACCTCCTTTCTCCTTTAGATGTTGATTTCCTCCCTAATGTCCATGTGACTAATAGTATATCCTTTGGAACCTGGACCCATTCCATCCCATCAGGAATCTTCTAAACCATAGGCCATTGGCAAGTACTGAATAGCACTTTCCCTCCCACCTGTCAAGAATTGTAGTACTGACAATGGGAATGGTATTGGAATTTGGAACAACTACCCCCAACTCTTTCCATGCCTGTATATTTTTTTACTGGCCATCTTCAAGTGTTGTTATTAACCTAAATGACGCAATATAATTCTCATTTTAGTGGGTCACTTAGCATTATTTACTCTTAGAGGTTAATAATACATTTGTTAAGGATTATAATGATAATTTAAAGATCTGATGTGTAGCCTTTTATGCATAGCAGTGTTACTTCAAACCAACTTATCTTTGAAACAACAGAGGAATGCCATTAACATTCATTTAAACAAAGACAGTTGAAGATATAATTAAGTATTGACCTAAAAGTTATTGAGCCACTCTGGATTAGTCATAATCTCCTTCAGCACAAGGACAATGCCAAGCTCAAAACCCAGTAATAAAATGATTTGACATGACAGTATAGTAGGTAATCTGACTATCAGTCCTTTGAAACCAACAAAAAGAAAAGGGAAAAATAATAATAATTAAATTAAGAACAATAATACCTTTATTTTTTTGAAGAGATTGGGAATGTTTTCATCATCAAAAGGAAGAGTGCCACAGAGAAGAGCATATAAAATTACACCACAGCTCCAAACATCTACTTCAGGTCCAGCATACAATTTCCCAGAGATAACCTGTGAAAAACAACAGTTTATCCTTGATATTTTAATCACAAGAGTTCTCAAAAGTAGTAGTGCTATTCCATAACAAACCAATTATTTACAAACCTCTGGAGCTGCGTAGTTAGGGCTTCCACAACTTGTCTTGAGAAAGTGACCATCACGCATGATGTTGCTCAAGCCAAAATCAGCAATTTTGATATTAAATTTTGAGTCCAAAAGTAAATTCTCAGGCTTCAGGTCCCTATGAACCACCATATTCCTGTGACAGTACTCCACACCAGAGATTATCTGCTTCCATAACATAAGTTTGATTAAATAATCTGTGACAAGCACAAGTTTCTGAAGCACACAAAATATTACAAATTATACCTGCTGAAAAAAATGGCGGGCTTCATCCTCTTGCAGCCTACCCTTCTCTACTATGTAATCAAAGAGCTCTCCAGATTTCACATACTCCATAACAACATATATGTCTGTTGGGGTTTCTACAACCTCATAAAGTCGTATAATGTGATGATGCATAAACAATCTCAAAATTTTGATTTCTCTTCTCACTGCAACAAAATGGGGGAAACAACACTAAGCATATTTAACCATTTTCTACGTACCAGTAGCAAACATGCAAAATTTAAAAACCATAGCTAAAGTGATTCAGCTATCAATCCCCAAACTCCATATATACAACAAATCAAAGGTAAAATATATTATAAGCATATTTAACCAAACAAAACTTTGTGGTATCAAACATGTGAATTTGAAAACAATAGATAAATCAATTCAGCCTCAATATGTGTGTGTGTACGTCTACATATATCTATAAACTTATATTGGAAAACATTTGAAAACTAAAAACAATTAAAATCAGGCCCCCCAGTTAGAGATACACAGTAAAGGTTATATGTATGCAAATGATTCAGACCTTTTTCTTCCATTTCCATGTTTTTTATCTTGTGGCGGTTAAGAATCTTTATGGCAACTTTATGACCAGTCAGCACATGCTCTGCAATTTTCACCTTGCCAAAGGATCCAATGCCAAGTGTTTTTCCCAACTTATAATTTGGTAGAAACATGTCTACGCTTCCACCACCACTACGGCCAGTAGATCTGTCCATTTTTATAACCTAGAGGAAAATTCAGAAAGAAACGACAAAAAAATTAGACACCTAAAAGTATATAAACATAGATACAAAAACGAAAAATAGATTGAAAACTTTAACACATAAATGAAACATAAATACTTGGATCATATGCAAAATGGTCAAAGAATGCCAAGGGAATTTGTAATAGTTGTACAAATTCAATTGGCATCCCAAGCATAACTTTACAGTCAGTTATACCTTCACTAGGGTGATGGAGTTCAGAGAAAGAAGGGGAGGTTACTTCTCCCACCCACAATGATAGGCTGCAAAAAAAGGCATCATATGTGCTACAAAGCCTTTATAAATGATAATCAAAACACTTGAGTGCTATGAATATTGTATACCAACAGATGAGATGTGTACTCAAGACCTTATATGGTGCACGGAATCCAAGCAATCTGAATTGCATTATCTAAATAAAGAGTTTATGTGATGCTATTAAAGTTAAAAACCAAGTATTATTTCATTTATTAATGCAATTAAACAAAAGATTTAAATAATGTTTCAGTCCCTACAATTTCCTGACTTTTTGATCCCTGTAACTATTCTTTTTGGAATCCTTATCATCTCAGATAGTGACACTTACCATCTAACGATGAAAACGCTATGGCGGAACAGTGGGAAACAGGATTACTACCATTTTAAATATATTACTAGTATAATGCAAACTAAATTATTTATACTACTCATAAGTACTTAGATTAAAATTAAACAAATTCAAGATAAATAATAAGTCACGATTTACACACAGAATTGTTGCGGAAACGTCTAGCAAATTTTAAACCAAAAGCAAAACAAGAAAGAAAGAACACCAAGGATTTAACGAGGTTCAGCCAATTATTCCTACTTCCTCGGACACTACCAAATATATTTCACTAAGAAATATTACAATAGAGAGAGAAGAGAAAACTACAAGCCTTAGAAGTTACAAATGAACTTGTAGTTGGGATGATCTCAAAGTGAAGGGAAGGGTTTCTATATATAGAACCTAAGGCACTACACATTCCCAAACCTATCCAATGTGGGACTAATTTGGCCACATAAAAAAAAACTTATTCGATGTGGGACTAAATTTGCCACACCATATTCAACAAATCTCCACCTTGGCAAATTTCATATTTTCAAATCTCTCATCTTTGATAGTGTCTACCAATGCAGTCTTCAAATTTTGATAATATTAATCAAGTCCAAACAGTGTTGGAACTTGATTGAATCTACTACCTTTGTCAACATATCAGCTGGATTCTCTGTGGTCCTTATCTTCTGGATAGCCACTCCACCTTCTTCGATAATCTCTCTTATGAAGTGGTAACGAACATCAATATGCTTCGTCCTTGCATGGTAAGTTTGATTCTTTGCCAACATGATTGCACTTTGACTATCACAATGCACCTTCACATGCTTTTGTAGAATTCCTAATTCACCAAGCAACCCTTGAAGCCAAATTGCTTCCTTCACAGCCTCTGTCAAAGCCATATACTCTGCCTCTGTTGTAGACAAAGCTACAGTTGACTGTAAAGTAGACCTCCAACATACTGGTGCTTTTGCCAAAGTAAAAACATAGCCAGTAGTTGATCGACGATTATCCAGATCTCCAGCATAGTTGGAATCACAATATCCAACCACATTTTGACCATCTTGTTCCTGCTGAAATACCAAACCAACATCTACAGTGTTCAGAATGTACCGTAGAATCCATTTCACAGCTTGCCAATGCTCTTTTCCTGGATTATGCATGTACCTGCTCACAACCCCTACTGCATATGAAATGTCAGGCCTTGTACACACCATAACATACATTAAGCTTCCAACAGCGCTAGCATATGGAACTTTAGACATGTAGGCTTTCTCTGCTGCATCTCTTGGAGATAAATTTGCACTGAGTTTAAAATGAGAAGCAAGTGGTGTACTAACAGGTTTGGATTCATCAGATATGCCAAAACGTTTTAGTACCCTTTTCAAATACTCTTTCTGAGTTAAACAAAGTCTTCCCAATTTTCTGTCTCTACTTATCTCCATGCCAAGAATCTTCTTTGCTTCACCAAGATCCTTCATTTCAAATTCACCATTTAATTGAGTTTTTAACTTCTCAATTTCCTCTTTGTTCTTGGAAGCAATCAACATATCATCAACATAAAGAAGAAGATATATAAAAGATCCATCATGCAGCTTGCGCAAATACACACAGTGATCGTACTTGCTCCTTGTGTACTTTTGCCTCAACATAAACTTGTCAAATCGTTTGTACCATTGTCTTGGTGATTGCTTCAATCCGTACAACGATTTTTCAAGTTTACAAAACATATTTTCTTTTCCAGCAACCTTGAACCCTTCAGGCTGAGTCATATAGATTTCCTCCTCCAAGTCTCCATGTAAAAATGCCGTCTTTACATCCATTTGAACCAGTTCCATATCCAATTGTGCCACCAAAGCCAACAGAACACGGATGGAAGAGTGTTTTACAACTGGAGAAAACACCTCATTGTAGTCAATTCCTTCCTTCTGAGCATAACCTTTGGCTACTAACCTTGCTTTGTAGCGCACTTCTGACTTGTCAGGAAATCCATCTTTCTTTGCATATACCCATTTGCACCCAATTGCTTTCTTTCCCTTTGGAAGATTTGCTAACTTCCAAGTCTGGTTCCTTCTAAGGGACTCCATTTCTTCGGACATGGCACTTCTCCACTTATCTTCTTCTGAACCTTTGACTGCTTCAATATAAGTGGTAGGAATGTCATCACTTGCAACTGGAGATGCATAGGACACCATATCAACATAACGAGCAGGCATTATGGTTGTCTTCTTTGGCTTTCTTAATGCAATTGATTCAAGTTGCTGTGGAGGTTCTTGGATATGAACCTCTTCTTCATCTGACTCCTCATCTACCATAGGAGTTTTTTCTTCATCATTTGCTGGAAAAACAATCTTCCTTTCAAACTCCACCTGTTTTGGAGTACCATCCTTCTTTTGTTCTGTTGTCACCTTTCCCAACATGGTAGATTCATCAAAGGTGACATCCCTGCTAATGATTGTCTTCTTGGTCTCTAGGCACCAAAGACGATATCCTTTTACACCAGATGCAATCCCCATGAAAATTGCTTTCTTTGCACGAGGATCCAATTTTGACTCCTTAACATGATAATAAGCAGTGCAGCCAAATACATGTAAGGAATCATAATCTGTAGCAGGTTTTCCGAACCATTTCTCTAGTGGTGTTTTGCCACCAATTGCACTTGATGGTAGGCGATTGATAAGATGACTCGCATATACAACAGCTTCAGCCCAAAACTGTTTGCCCAATCCAGCATTGGACAACATACACCGAACTTTCTCCAGCAATGTTCGATTCATGCGTTCTGCCACTCCATTTTGTTGTGGTGTGTGCTTGACTGTGAAGTGTCTGACAATGCCGCTTTCTTCGCAAGCCTTCTTAAATGGATCACTCGTGTACTCCCCACCATTGTCTGTTCGAAAATGCTTGATCTTTCGCCCAGTTTGGGTTTCCATCCTCTTTTTCCATTTAAGGAAAATTCCAAGCACCTCATCCTTAGTCTTCATTGCATACACCCAAATTCTCCGGGAAAAATCATCAACAAAGGTGACATAGTAGTGGTTTCCTGCCAATGATGCTGTTTTTGAAGGTCCCCACACATCAGAATGAACATAATCCAAAATACCTTTAGTATCATGGATAGCTGTTCCAAATTTCACCCTTGTCTTCTTCCCTTTGACACAATGCTCACAAAAGTCCAATTTGCAAGCCTGAATATTTTTCAACAATCCTTGTTTCATGAGTAAATTCAAGGATCTTTCACCAGCGTGTCCCAGCCGCATATGTCATAACTTGGCCGACTCCAACTCCTTCTCGTCACTGGATGCCACTGCTACAGTTCCAATAATAGTAGTACCTTGGTAATAGTACAACCTATTATTTTTCCGAACTCCTTTCATTACCACCAGAGCTCCAGAGATTATCTTCATTACTCCACCTTCTGCGTGTACCGTGAAACCCTTCTCTTCTAAGGCTCCCACAGAAATGAGATTTCTTGATAAACTCGGGACAAAACGAACATCCTTCAAAGTTCTGATTGCTCCATCACGATTCTTCAATCGAATAGAACCAATCCCATGTGTGGTAAGAGGAACATCATTTGCTGTATAAACAACTCCTTCTTCTAGTTCTCTGAAATCATAGAACCATTCTCGATTAGGACACATATGATTGCTGCATCCCGAATCAAGAAGCCAAGCACTAGAAGAGCTGGTTGAACCAGAAACAGCAAGTGAACAATCTGAGTCATCAACATACTCAGCTACATTTGAATCTGCAACAGTCTTAGATTGACCTTTGTTTTTTAGTTTAGGACAATCTTTCTTCCAATGCCCCTTTTCTCGACAAAAGGCACACTCATCTTTCCCAACTTTAGCCTTCGACTTCGATCGCTTCTTCTTTCCTTTCGCCTGGATCACCGGACGTCCTCTTGCAACCAAAGCTTCATTAGCCTTCTCTGAGCTATCTTTTTTGTCTTTTCTCCTCAGTTCATAGCTGTATAGGGCTCCACAAACTTCATTTAGAGACACAGCAACCTTCCCATGGAGTAGAGTTGTTTCCAGAAACTCAAACTCTTCAGGAAGTGATCCCAACAACATTAGGGCAAGATCCTCATCTTCAAAAGTCACGTCCAGGTTTAACAAATCAGCAACAAGCTGATTAAAACTAGTGATGTGATCATTCATTGTGGCACCAGGAATGTAAGTGAACCGAAACAGCCTTTTCTTCATGTGAAGTTTATTCTGACTGCTTTTCTTCAAGAACTTTTCCTCCAACTCCGTCATCAACTTACTAGCAGAGGTCTCTTTGCCGAATGCATACTTCTGCTCTCTTGATAAGCATGACCTTATTGTACCACATGTCAATCGATTGAGGGTCTTCCAATCTTCCTCTCCCATACTTTCTGGTTTCTTTCCTTCAATTGTAATGTCTAGACCTTGCTGAAAAAGAGTATCTAGAACCTCACTTTGCCACATACCGAAATGACCGCTGCCATCGAAAATCTCTACCATCAACCTTGGATTCCCACCAACAGCTCTTTGCAAAATGCTTGAAGAAGCATTCAAAGTTGATGATGTAATTCTAAGTGGATTTTCTTCGTTTGCCATCTCAGCTCAATTCGAAAAGAGTGTTTAAAATTTGCTAAATGTCAAATAATAAAAATAGGTCCAGGATTAAGGAAAAATTTTCTGATGTGCCGACTATAGAATACCTACAGCGCACAGAGCATAGTGTTTTTTTCTTAAAATAACCAGGCTCTTGATACCAATTGTTGCGGAAACGTCTAGCAAATTTTAAACCAAAAGCAAAACAAGAAAGAAAGAACACCAAGGATTTAACGAGGTTCAGCCAATTATGCCTACTTCCTCGGACACTACCAAATATATTTCACTAAGAAATATTACAATAGAGAGAGAAGAGAAAACTACAAGCCTTAGAAGTTACAAATGAACTTGTAGTTGGGATGATCTCAAAGTGAAGGGAAGGGTTTCTATATATAGAACCTAAGGCACTACACATTCCCAAACCTATCCAATGTGGGACTAATTTGGCCACATAAAAAAAAACTTATTCGATGTGGGACTAAATTTGCCACACCATATTCAACAAGAATCACTATCAAATATCAATCTAGGAGCAATAAGAATATAGTAATGAAGTCAAAAAAACAATGAAAGGTCATCGTGAAATTAATAGAAAAGGAACATAACAAGTTAGATAAAAATTGGCAAAATATGAATTGGGAACATAAAAACAGTCTTGTATAGCATATAAGAATGGAAGTCAAATTATGGGTGACTTTTCCTGGAATGGTCATGGAAGAAGGGTATCAAATCCTGTTATGTTTTTGAAGAAAAATATGCATTAGAAAATAGTGGGGGGAAATCACAATTTTACGTTAAAAAAAAAAAAAAAAAAAAACTAAACATTGTTTTAGGGGTAAAAATAGGCTCTTGAAGCCTATATCACGGCAGTGCTGCTATAGCCTGAGAAGAGTCATTATGTTGGCCCCTGTTGCAGCCACAATATCCCCTGTTTGGATCTCAAAGTGGCCCAGGGTAGCTCTGCTCCACCACTCCATTACAGCTATAGCACGCAATTGAATTGACTACTTTTGAATATCGATCCATCCAGTTTTTATTCGTTTCAGTTTTGGTTCTTACCATTAAGGCATTAGTTAGAATATTTTTCACCCATTTGGGCTTTTAAGTCCTGATAGTCTTTATTATTAAGGTACTACTCCCTATTTTTCATGAAGGATTGGTTCCTATAGTTTCCACTTATTAAGTTATTGATCCCTCCTGAAGCAACACCCAAATCGATAGAAATTATAGGGAGTAGGGGCAAAAATCTTTCTTGTATTGTTTTACTTAGTAAGCTTCTCATTTATTTTAGTCCCCATTGAGCCCTGGATCTGGTTTTCATATTTGGCAGCTTCCGATATCTGGAGTAATTTGTATGATGTTCTTGGTGAGCAATGAGTTTGTCAAAACTCCCACAAATCTTCAGAAGTTCTTTTGTAGTAATTTTAGATGTTTTGGCACAGCCAATCAAGGTAGTCAACATCAAGATTCCAGTCAGACTCGGGAAATGGTCACAGGATCATAACTCATGGAATTGTAACACAAAGCACAAGATTTTAAAAGATTTATAAAATCCAAATATATGCATATAATATATGAATCTAAAATACTATAAATAAGAGGGAAAAAACCATTATAACACATGGAATACTTAATTAAACTTAAATTCGTAATTATAAATTCATAAGCATAATAAAGTCAGTAACTAAACTCCATACTCCAGACAGAACTGAAATGAGCAACAAAACAACTTAAAATATTGCACTGCAGCAGCAAAACAGCTTTAAACACCTTGTTTAGAGTTTAGACCTCTAACTCATAAAGACTAAAATAGATCATCCAAATTAACGGACACCATGCTGCCAAGGACACCAAAAAGCTTTGACATTGCCTCAGTTTGCAGTTCTTTGCTGTATTGAAAGAATTGCTCAAATATTCTTTAGTCAGCAGTCTTCTTTGGAGCTCATCTGGGATCAAGTAGTTTTTGTAGCTTCTATGAGGTGTTCTGCTAAACTGCTAATGGTCTTTTTAAGGTAGTGTCTTTGTTATATCTTCAGAGATTAGCATGCTCTGTTTCATGGTTCTTGATCTGTGCTGTCTTGGCATTTTTTTCCCTTTATTCTTTACTTTGTTGCCTTTTTTCCCCTTAAATATTTTTTATCCTTTACTATTGTATCTTTCTCTTCTCTCAATAAATTCTTTGTTTATTAAAAAAAAGGGTACTTTAGTGGTCCCATTTTTCCATGAAGAGATAGGCCTTATATTTTTCAGTTCAATTGTATAAACCAAAACCCAAATGGATGTGAACTATAGGGACTAAATTCATTTAAAATTGTCAACCTAACAACAAAATCCTTACTGTGTTTTAATATTATTGAGATCCTATATCGATTAAGATGTGGTCAATGTAATCCTTATAAGGTTCAAGCAGACTTCAACTTACAAGCTGGTTTTTGTAGGGTTGACTTAGACCCTAAATCTAAATTATAAATTTGTAATTCGATGTCAAAGCCCGGCCTAAATCCATTATAGGGTCAGCTGTATTTGTCTACATTCTAAATGTCTATTCCTAGGCATGAGGGGTGTTGTTACACAGGCACCCACATTTGTCCCAGCTCCACATGTCTAGTTTTGAGCGTGAAGGGGTGTATTTAGATCCCACATCAACTAGATATGTGACCAATATAGTCCTTATAAGGTTTGGACAGTCCTCAACTTAAAAAACTGGTTTTTGTAGTGTTTGGCAAGCCATCAGAATGGGTCAGCCCTGCTTGCTGGTTAGGGCTGCCTGCCCTTACAATGAAGTGTCTCACTCTAACACCATATGAAGAGCCTTTCTGGTACAAAAGAATTTAGTGTTTTAGAAGACTCAAAGTAACAATTATTTTGAAACACAGGGTGTAATTGATAGCTGTAAATAACATAACATGCCCAATCATCTAAACAGCTGAAGGTTACACTAAAGGAGGGTAAATAGTCAAAATATATGAATTGTCATTGTCAGGTGTTTGGGACTCTAAGCAGCAGCAATGAGACTCCATTGGGTTCATGGAAAACATCTGCTTAATTGCCAGCATTTGGTGTATAACTCTAGAAAGCATATACTTTTTCCTGTTACCAAATTCGTCACAAGGCACATCTAACTTCGTGAGGTGGCAAAATGGATCGGCTCCTCGTGCTGTTTGTGGTGCTGCCCTGGCCCATGCCTATGGCATCTTATGCAAGCCTTTTTGGTTCACGCAAGGCATGCCCTATCAATAGCTGGAAAAAATCCAAAATGTACAGCCATCTAACTTGTTAACTTTGTTGCTAATTGAGTTAACTTTGATGCTAATTGGGCTGAACAGTCGGAACATCAAAAAAAAAAAATACAAATCATCCGGTCTTCGGCGCCTTTTTCCATTAGACATGCAAACAGTTGCCGCCTTTCTTCCAATACACATGTAAGCTAAAGTATTGGCACATTTCTTCTGTTCCATTAGACACGCAACAATTGGTGCCTGTCTTCAGTTAGATATGCAAGCTAAGCTATTGGCACCTTTCTTATGTTAAACATGCAAGCTATCAAGCTACCCACGCCGCGCACATCAAGGCGCCAAAACCCCCTAAGGTCTCAAGCCAACCTTAGAGTGACCACCCTGCTTCCTGTTCTCAAAAAACCTACCTCCTCAATCATATACCTCAATTCCTTTTCACCACCACATATAACAACAAGTCTCTCTCAATTGAACCACACAAACAGCAAATCCAACCCTCACTCAACAGATTCAAAATGTGGCCATCTACCACGCCCTAATTTTTCTCATTTGGAGAAATTATCAACATTAACATCAACACAGAATCACGCACGCACACATGCAAAAAAGTGTCCCACAGGGACGCATGACAACAGACACAAACTTCAAAATCAAAAAATCTGAAAAACCTATGGGAAGTTGAAGTTGAACAAATCGAAAAAGAAACTGTAAATGGAGGGAAAAATAAAATAAAAAAGCGAATAATGCGGCAGTGGAGGTAGTTAAGGCATTGAAAATTGAGATCTGAGAAAGCGTAAAGAGAAAATGGAAAAGGAGAAGACTCACGGAAGCGGAAGAGGGGTGGCTAGAGTGGTGGATTGTGAAGGAGGGTTGAAGAGAGCATTGTTGTTTGTTCGTTCGATGCTGCTGCTATTATTATGCTAAGATGCTGCGTTGCGTTTTCCTTACCGCTCTATTCCCTTTGCCACGTAATTCCTTTTCTTTTCTCTCTTTCCTTCTTTCTTTACCATTTTCTCAAAATAATAACAAAAATAAGAACAATGTTTTTTCATTTTTTCATAATTTATTTTAAAATATTAAAATATAATTCATAAATAATTATTAGTTAAAAAGTTAAAAATCTCTAAAAACATTCTGGAAAGAAAAATTCTTAAAATAGTTTTAAGATAAAAATTTATATTTAATATTTAAGAATTGATTAAATATCAACATTTTTTTATAAAAGTTTTTTTAAAAAAGAGTTTAAGATAGATTTTTAAGAATTTTTTAACTTATTATATAACTTAATTTTTATATAATAATTATGAATTAAATTTTGATATCTTTAAAATAAATTATCAATAAATAAAATTAATATTACACTATAAAATAAATTATTTATCATAATATATACATAATTTATTATAAATTTTTATTAAATATAATAAATATTTAAGTTGTGAATAATACAGTTTAAAATACTAATATTTTGAAAGTTGAAGGAGAAAGACCAAGATAGAAGGATGAAGATTTAATTTCAGTTCTCAATATCTGTAATATTTTCTACGAATAAAATAAAATATTTAATATTTTAGAAGGCAAAAAGTGCAACAAATGTACACCTTACACATTTATATTCATATCTTCCTACAAATATGCTTTCCATACAATAATTCAACTAATTTTATTTTACAAATGATTAATAATTAACTAACATAATCAATCTCTATATTAAAAAATATAAACTAATATATTGTAAGAGAGTAATTTTAGAAATTTTTCTTCAACAAGATAGATTTTAAGGATTTTTTTAACTTTATATCTAATTTAATTTTTATTTTTTATAATTATTTATGAATTAAATTTTTTATATTTTATAATGAATTATCAATACATAAAAATAATATTATGCTATAATATAAACAGTCATCATAAATATAAAATATAATTTATATTTTAAAATAATTATTTATTCAAATTTTAAATATAATTTATTTATTTATATACATAATTTATTTTAATTTTTAATTTTTATAATAAATATTTAATTTGTGCGTTACACGTACTAAAATGCTAATTGTATATAATTACAAATTCTAAATATTAATATGAATAATATTAATCATTCATAAGACCATATTTTGAGAAGAATTAGAAGAAGAAAAATGTTAGGGAATAAAATTCCATAGCATGGATTAACAAGTTAAAATTATTTTCATATGTAAATTAATGGTTAAAACTCTATTTTGGTCCCTTATAATCTTTTTTTGTTTCAATTTAGTCCCTCATTAATTTTTTTGTCTCAATTTGGTCCCAAATTAATTAATTGGTTTCAATTTAGTCCTAAATTAATTAATTAGTTTCAATGTGGGACTTTCCGTCCAAATTGCTCTAAAGGTGTTAACTTTTGGCCACGTGGACGCCACGTAGATGCATACGTGGCATCCACGTGGATGAGAATTTTTTTGAAAACACCTGGACCCAGAATGGCCCGTTCTGAAACCGGAACGGGCCGTTCTGAGTGCACTTTTGGTGTGTTAATTTTGCATCCGGAACGGCCCGTTCCAAGTGCAAAATTAACACAACCAAAATGGCTCGTTCCAGTTTCAGAACGGGCCGTTCCGGTTTTATTTTATTTTTTTATATATAAAATATTAATAATTTTATAAAATATATATTATTAATTATATTTTAATTATGTTATTATATCCAATAAAATAAATATATTAATATTTTTTTTTATATTTTATTTTATTATGTTTATCTTATTAATTTTTATCATTTTATTCCTTTAATCTTAAATAAGTTGCAAAAAATTATAAAGTGATATTCCTTTTATCTTATTAATTATTATATTTTTTAATAAAATTAATTAAGAATATTGGTTTAATTGCATTTTTTATCCCTCAAGTATTACAATTGTACAGTTTTGTGATCTCCAAGATTTTAATTGCATAATTTTAGTCCTTAAAGAATTGCAATTGCGCGATTTTGGTCCTTCAATTTTTAATTGAACAATTTTAATCCCTCAAATATCATAATAGTATGATTTTTGTTTCTCCCATTAAAAATTAATAATTTTAATATATATATATATAATGTTTTAAAATTAAATAATTATTTATCTATTCAAATTAACGTATATTATAATTTTCGATATTATATCAATAATATTATTAATATATTTATAGATAAACTAATAATTTGATAAATATAACTTGTTATATATTAATATACTTTTACAAAAATATAAGTATATTAATTAGAAATATATATCTGATCTTATATATTTATATTTTTGTAAAAGTATATTAATATATATTAAGTTATATTTATCAAATTATTAGTTTATTTATAAAAAGGGTAAAAAATATTATTGATATTAATTTATCAGTAATATTAAAATACTAATAATATATAAATTTTATTTATTTAGTAATAGTAAATATATATCATTTGATACATTAAAAAAAATAATATACGTTAATTTAAATAAACAAACAATTATATAGTTTTAAAACATTATATATATATATATATTAAAATTATTAAATTATTAAATTTTTAATGAGAAAGACTAAAATTCCACAATTATGATATTTGAGAGATTAAAATTGTTCAATTAAAAATTGTGAGACTAAAATTACACAATTATAATCTTTTAAGGACTGAAATTACTCAATTAAAACCTTAGAGATCAAAATTGCATAATTATAATATCAAAAACACAATTAAGTAAAGAATATTTTATTCACAGTTCTGGAACGGGCCATTCTGAAACCAGAACGGCCCGTTCTAATTTCAGAACGGCCCGTTTTGAAAGTAGAACGGCCCGTTTTGCTTCACTGGTGGTGTTTTTGCAACCAGACGGCCGGTTCCGGTTTCAGAACGGGCCGTTCTGGGTCCAGGTGTTTTCAAAAAAATTCTCATCCACGTGGATGCCACGTATGCATCTACGTGGCGTCCACGTGGCCAAAAGTTAACACCGTTAAAGCAATTTGGACGGAAAGTCCCACATTGAAACCAATTAATTAATTTAGGACTAAATTGAAACCAATTAATTAATTTAGGACCAAATTGAGACAAAAAATTAATGAGGGACTAAATTGAAACAAAAAAAATTATAAGGGACCAAAATAGGGTTTTAACCTAAATTAATTTATCTATCAAATTCAAAAATTCAAAGCCAAACATAAAAATGAGAAGAAAAAAATTGGTAATGTAAGCAAACAAAAGAAAAGCACAAAATAACTAAAGTGGAATGTAGCTAGTGTGTATAGCATCTCCATGGAGCGTTAGGGAGATACTTGGAGGAGTTAATTCTAGAATCTCCAAGCCTTCATCTTCTACAAATCCCATTTTTGTTGAAATGTCAAAATGTGTTGTCTTCTACTAGGGACAGAATATTGGCAAGCCAACCAAAGAAAGAATTTAATGTTTTCAGACATTCTAGCCTTCCACAACCATCTCCAGGATTGGTGGTTGCTACTTTCATGGCTCTCTTCTATATTATCCCAAATGAGAGTATCTGGAGTGTTGTCGTTTAGGTGATATTTTCTTTCTTTCAACTCAATTACTATTTGATTTGGGAGGTGTGTATACAAATGGGAGAATTGCCATTTCCCATTATAGTATAATCTCTTATTCTATAGTTGGAATTAACAATATACACAGTCTACTTTGTTACAAAGTGGATCCATACCTGACCAATTAACAAAACATAGGGAGCTACCTACATCACCAATTTTATACGAATATCCCTCCTTAAAGTTTTATCAATAATATCACAATTTTTCTTTGGAATCTAGTTAATTTGCATACTGTAGGACAAGATTGCATTAAGCACTAAGGAGGCCAAAATTAGTCGACCAACTTTGTTTAACAATTTAATTTTCCATGAGGTGAGTTTAGACTAGAGCCTATCCACAATATGTAAGAAATTAGTATTCCAAATGCGACCCTTCCAAATTGGAAACCCAAGATATTTTCCCAAAGTGGTTGTACTTTCAATGATGATCAAGTGGATTTTGTTTTGCTTCCTTCTAATTATCCCTGTTGGGAACAAGGCTTAAAATTTAGCAAGATTAACATTGAGTCCTGAAACTTCATTGAACTTATTCAACAAATCTTGCAATATCTTAATTAGCTTGTGAGTTGGATGCCTTTTGGAATATAAGAACATCATCTGCATAAAAATAAGTGTGATTGTTACTTTCAAGGGCTCCCAAACTCTCATATTTACCTTCTTTTGGATAATAAGTGAGAGTTTTTCCATACACATAACATAGATACAAAGAGAGTGAGTCTCCTTGCCCTTATCCCTTTAAGGCTGAACTTGGGTAACCTCTTACTGCTCTAGAGAAGAGATAGGGTTGAAGATGTTACACATTCCATAATAAGCTTTATTGTATATTGGAAAAAATCCAAGTCCCACATCGACTAGAGATTAGACAATTGAATAGTATATAAGTGGAAAGCAACCCTCACCTTACAAGCCAGTTTTGTAGGGTTGAGTTAGGCTTAATCCACTATTCTAACATGGTATCAGAGCCGATGGTTCGACCAAGTGACTGGTGATCGGCTCAGACGAGTATTGGTTGGATCTAAGAGTGGGATCCTAAATGGAATTGGCAGGAGATCCAAGAGTATGATCATCCCTTGTACTGAAAGTCTCCCTAGAGGTGTGGAGGACGTGTGTCGTTGAAGTGCAACGATAGTGCAAGTAAGGCCACCATTAAATACTCGTGGACGAAAGAAAAAAAGCTTCTGCTTGAGGAGGAGTGTGACCATGTGGAAGGGATTCACACTTGAGGGGGAGTGTTGGAGTTCAAGTGTGAAGTGAAGTCCCACATTGGTTAGAGTTGGGCATGTTGAGTAATATATAAGTGAGAAAGACCCACCTACCTAATGCCTTAAGGTTTTAGGTTATGTTGTGGTGTCAAGCTCACTTGTGTGACTTACTCACTACTCACTATGTGGAATGCTCCCCAGTGTTCTAAACTCCCCAACATGTTAGAATAGTGGATTAAGCCTAACTCAACCCTACAAAACTGGCTTGTAAGGTGAGGGTTGCTTTCCACTTATATACTATTCAATTGTCTAATCTCTAGTCGATGTGCGACTTGGGTTTTTCCCAATACACCCCCTCACGTGAGGGTTGCTTTCCACTTATATACTATTCAATTGTCTAATCTCTAGTCGATGTGCGACTTGGGTTTTTCCCAATACACCCCCTCACGTCCAGCACTATTGGGCTTGGTACGTGAATAAATGGTGGGTGACCCTTTTTTTAATGATCTAGGATAGGCGGGAGTTGGGTTTTTCCCAATACACCCCCTCATACCTATGAGGCATGCATCAATGGTGGGTGACCCATTTTTAAAGTGGATCTAAATGGCTCTGATACCAATGTTGGGGAGTTTAGAACACTGGGGAGCATTCCACATAGTGAGTAGTGAGTAAGTCACACAAGTGAGCTTGACACCACAACATAACCTAAAACCTTAAAGCATTAGGTAGGTGGGTCTTTCTCACTTATATATTACTCAACATGCCCAACTCTAACCAATGTGGGACTTCACTTTACACTTGAACTCCAACATTGTAATAGGAGGAAATCCAAAGTCTACAAGGCATTCATGCAGATATGACTAGGCCATATTATATGTTTTTTCCAAATCAAGTTTATATGCTACCTCCCCCTTATGCTTCTTAGATTTATGCATGTTGTGCATGTTTTCTTGAAGGACTAAAGCATTGTCGGTAGTTCAATTCCCCTTCCTAGGAGAAAGTTGTTTTAGAAAGTAAATGATTGTTATTGCTAAAGTTAATATAAGAAAACAAAAAAATTTAAAATGAATAATATATAATTAAGACCAGCTAATGTTAAATGAAATAATTATAGACAAAAATTAATATAAAAATTAAAAATAAGAGTAAATTATGTTACATTCCCTAAGAAATTAAATTATTATATTGTCTTTTCATTTTGTGTTAAAATCATAGTTTTAAAAACGGATCAGTCATCAAATTGGTTTAGGGTACTAAGTCAGTAGGTTAAAGGTTGAACTGGTAGGTCATTAATTGAATCGTATGATTCGATTTTTATTAATTTTTTTTAAAAAAATATTTATATTAAATATATTTTATACTTATAAATTTCAATAAATTCGTATTCTATCTTAAATTTTAATTTTTATCTTATTTAAAATTATCTTTATTTTTATTTTGTATAAAGAAATACATAAAAAAAATTTGCATGTTAAACTATATGTTAATACAAATTAAAAATATAAATAATATGCATATATATAATATACTTGCAATTGATATCACTTATAGATATTATATTATTAAATATATAATTTAAAATTAATAATACTATAAAAATTATTTAACTTGCATATATTACAAACAAATACATTAGAACAAATGGTTATTGTTATGTTTGATAAAGTTTTTTACTAATGAAATAAAGTATCAAGTGATTTTCAAATTTGCAGACTTAGATCTATGTATTAAGAAGTTTAAATTTATATATATATAAGAAAGTAATATTGTAATCAAATGTAAGAATCTTTATCTTTTAAGAAATTTATATAAATATTCTTAAGAATCTTTATGAATTATGAGTAATCATATGGATTTTAGTCTTTTAAAAACTCCTTCCTTACCAAACGCTTCCTTAATTTCTCACATTTGGTTTATCATTTAAAAATATCACTTATAAAAAACATAGTTTTTCGAAAATGTTTTTTCTACATATTTTTCACTCGATTGTTTTCATAGGATTGTTTTCATAGGGACGATGAGAATCTAACATTCTTGAGTTAAAATGAATATTTTACTATGTAAAAAAATATTACATTATCTTGATTTGCCTAATTAATATAGTAAAAATATTTTAATTTTTAAATAATATTTATAAGTATTTTTAAAATTATTTATGACTAATCAAACACATTTAACCATTGATAAGAATCATGATTTTCATTATTTATGATTCTTATAATCCCTGATATATAAAAAATTCTTCTACAAACACCCTCAAAAGTAATTATAGTATATTTTAACCTTTTAATGTCTAAAACTATTATTATAACTAAAAAATTTACAATAAAATGAAAGAAAAAAACACCAAACAAACATGAAAAAGGCATGTTGCTAGGTTTTTTTTTTCTTTTACAGGTGACATGTTGTTAGTTGTTCTAACAACTTTAAACATGAAAAAGGCATGTTGCTAGTTTTGTTTTTCTTTTACCGGAGACATGTTACTAGTTGTTCTAACAACGTTGAAGATAATATTTCATTATTTGAAAGAAAAAGATGACTCAATAGAAAGAAAAGAAAAGAAAATTGATGTAACATTTGCGAATATTGGGGTCAAATATAACACTGTACACACCTTATATATTTTTAATTCATAAAATTTAAGATAAATTAGACTTTTAGTTTCTTTATTATATTAAATATGTAATTTAGATTTTCAGTTTTTAATTTTATAATTTTAATCCCTCAATTTTATAAAATCTATAATTTTAATTTTCTCACTATATATTCATTGTTAAGAGATAAATAATACAATAACTAATATTTAATAATATTTCAGCTAAATTATATTTTTATATAATTAATTTAATTTAAAAATTAAATTATTAAATTTTAATATAAAATATATAGACTTACTCTAAGTAGATATTACTTTATATATATATATATATATATATATATATTTTTTTTTTTTTTATTTTTTTTTTTTAAGATACTAATGTATTTGTTTTTATTTAATATTTTATTTATAATATAGAAAGAGAATTAGTCGCAAAATTTATAGAAATATATAATATTATTATTTATTAACCATTATAAATATAGTATTCTCAAAAACATCTTTTATTATGTTAAAGGAGTCAAATTCTTTTACTTTTAATCTTCTTGTGAGTAGTTGAATTTGCCAGATTAGTTAAAATTAGTTTTTCTAAATTATTTAGAATTTTGTGTTCCGATGCAAAAATAACAAAAGTAAAAAAAAATAAAAAAAAAATAGCGTATATACATATAAACATAGTGACTATGGCCTTAACTCTAGGTTGTTGTTGATTATTTGTGTTTCCCAAATACATTTCCCAAGAACACAAGATATTTTGTAGTACTTTATATTTATGGTGTAGTGTCTTATTCTTTTTTTTTTCTTTCCCTTTCAAATACTACATTGAGAGAAAATTGACATGTAGCAGGATAGTAAAATTCAATGAAAAAAATAAAACATTCTTTAATCGTACCACCTTCCATTTTGGCATTGTTACAAGTGTATACTATCATCCTATATTTGAGTGTCAATCCTGTTTATGATAGAAGGGAATGAACAATTAACTCTTGTGATCAAAAGGAGGGAAGTGCCACCATGATGTCACGAGAGGTCAAGTCAAAAACTAAAAGGGCTTAGATACCCCTAATAGAGTCCATCAATGGCCAAAATGTTTTGTTAGACACCCTTGTAGTGGTTAGGATTACACCACTCCTGCAATTCATGCCTCATTTGTCTGTAAACAACAAAATGATTTATACGTATGCATCAGTAGTTCACATGTAATGTTATTTTAAACAACAAAAAGATTTTATTCACTCCAAAAATGGGGTAAAGGTTGATCATTTTCAATTTGTTCACAATACTTTTGTATGTGTGACATTGCCCCAAATATTAAAATTATATGTTTTACCTCTTCCAAATCTTGATTTTCGAGCTGCGCGCCTTATACCATTTTCATTCCATTGTTCGTCTCTGTTGGCCTAAAAAATTTTCGGTAAAAATCAATATGTAATTTGATACAAATAGAATATTTTACATTTAAAGTAGCATAGTGAAGGTTATTTTCAACTATTATTCAAAAAAATAGTTCAAAATTTTGCATGCACATGCATGTCTTATACAAGAAATTATTACATGGTTTAAGACAATCATGTAGCTATGTTCTAGCTAATTTCTACAAGATATGTAACTAGCCTTTTCGATTTATGAGAAAAAGTTGACTAAATTCGGTTAAGTGTCACGTGCAGATTGTTTGCAACCATAGTCTTGGATCATGTTATAATATACATGTCAAGTGTTAGTTTCCACTATCCAAGCCTGAAACTTATGTCAGTTTGTGTTTGACAACTAGTGGCAATTTGAGTTTAATTTGACTAATGGTAACCTTGTGGTTTTGTATGATGAAGTGATCTAAAACATATGTTTATATTCACCTGAGGACTTCATATTTACCTGAGCATTTATCAGTTCTGCGGGGTCAAAATCCATTGTCACCCTTTGATTGGTTAAGTCATATGTGCCTTTTGCAAAGTGCGGATCCAATGCACTAATTTTACTTCTTGAGCCATCTGATAGTGTGGATGATGCATCTTGTTTTCTCCTTTTTGCCCATGTAAAGTCATTAGTAGATCCTGGGTGTACTGGTACACTATAGCCATTACCATTAGCAAGATTCATGATTTGGGAGGTCTCAGACATAGCATCCATTGTAGGCTTTGTGTGCATGGCTCCTCCTTTTCCCTTTGTAAGATGTGCATTTCCATCATCTCTACGAGCATTTTGAGGAATGTTCTGCATATCATTCAAAGAAGGTAAAATAAATATGTAAAAAAGTAGTGATGTTGTTTAGCATTCCATTGAAAACGGAGTACCTCTTTTGAAATTGATTTGCCAAAGTTATTTGGATCTTGCAAAACCTTAGGGACTCGTCTTTGCTGCCTTCTTGATGTTGCAACCTCTCTAATTTTACCTCCACTCTTTTTCCTGAGAGTAAATATTTAGACTTAATAATAGAAACAAGAAATGAAGTAGTTGATTTGATCAGAAGCTCATGATCAAATACACTATCCTATTTTAATAACTTGCTCGGTTCAGATGAACAAACATGGTCCAAGTTAATGGTTTGAATGAACATTCATAAGGATTAAAAAAAAAAAAAAAAAAAAATCAACTCTCATTGTTCTTCCATGTTTAGGCCCTGTAGATTAAGCAACCTATTTGATCCATAGAGTCATAGACCATAAGCACATGTTGGAACAACACAAAAGAGACTCAGGAATATGACTCAAAGGTAACTCCCGGGTGGGTAAATGTACACAATAGATCATTTGGTAAGGGAAAATAGTTTGTTTCCTAATTTTGAAAGTTTATATATAATAAAATTTTGTTTTCACCATTTCTTGTACAAACTTTTGAAAATAGGAAACTAAGTGAAAATAAGTTAATATTGTGACTAAGAGTGAAAACAGAAAATGGTATCTCAAAGTAAACAAGCCTATTCTCGCAAAGGAAAAGATTTTTTTCAAAATTTTAGACCATGACCCTTCATGTCACATGGTAGTAACCTTACAAAGCTACAATTGCATCAAGAATAGAATTAAAGTTGGAGAAAATTCAATTACATAGACAACCATCCCCATGGCAATTTTTAAGAATAAGAAAGGCCATAATAATTTACCTGGAAGAATCTTCCTGACATTTGACATCCATTTCTTTGCTAGGTGGATATTTTGGCAGGCTTGATGGGCTACAAGCATATGGCTTGACATTGAAATACTATAGAGGGAATACCATGAAAATAAAAATAAAAAAATCCAAGTTAATTATACATAATTGGACAACATTAAGCAAACGTCATAATAAAGTAACATCTTTAGAATAACAACTATGAAGTATATGCACAAAGATTAAACAAAGATCATAGCAAATTAACATGTTTAGAATAATAGTTATGAAGTATATGCATAGAACATCAATTCTCTATCACAATATAGGATCATATATAAGAGTCTTCTGAAAATGAAGGGTACAAAATACATTAAAAAAAATGGAATTTACCTCAGACATTAGGGCAGAGGAGGCTGTCCCCCTGTTGCTTGGGTCAATGGACAATAAAGTCTCAAGTAGGACTACAGCAATTACAGGAAAATCTGCACACCTCTCCCGTAAAGAGCTTTCATAATTAGTCTGAGGCTTAAACATTGTTGAATGAGGAAGCTTATTCTTTTTCCAGAACTCCTCAGGTGGAGAACCACACAACTTAAAAATTTTGTGTAATTGTTCAACCTGTAGACTCAAGAAAAAAACATATAATATGTCAAAGTACAGAAGTAAATTTCAAAATTAGTGAAGGAAATGAAACGGTGCATGGTTTGTGCTATTTTTATAGTTCTTAGTTGTCCTATTTATGCTTTTCCTAGGCAATAGTTGGTAGCACATTCAAACTAAACACATTTATTTTCCACCAAGAATTTCAAACTGAATGAAATATGCGTGCATGTCTACATTTGTAAATAGAAGTACTACACAACACAGATTAGATACATCAAGTATGAGGATTACCTCAGTTCTCCCCTTAAGGATAGGCTTCCCAAGAAAAAGTTCAGCAAATACACAACCAACACTCCACAGATCCACTGACACTCCATAGTTGGTCGATCCCATCAAGAGCTCAGGAGGACGATACCATAGAGTCACAACACGACTTGTCAAATGATGTTTGTTATTTGTGCTAATTGTATTTGCTAATCCAAAATCTCCTATCTTAAGAACACCTTCATTGTTCAATAAGATATTTGATACTTTGATGTCTCGATGCATGATACCACGCATATGACAATGCTCAAGTCCACTTAATAACTGCCTCATGTAACATTTTATCTGAGAAGGGAAAACAGTAAACATGCATGTAACATGAACATCAAATGTATATAAGTGGCCTATGCCTAACCAACTTTTTAACACCCAAAATTAAATAAAATTGAAAATAAAAATAAATAAATAATCCTTTGATCTATATAGTTTTATGAACTTTATGTTTTAGTCTCTATAGGTAAAGACATTCCGTTTTAATTCCTATAAATATCATTTTTGTTTCCTTTTAATTTTTGTCATCTATTATTATAGAGATAAAGGTAAAATTTGTGAAACTAATGATTAAAAAGAAACAAAATCGGTATGTATAATGACTGAATGTTTTAATTATAAGGATTAAAATATAAAGTTCATGAAACTATATGAACCAAAAGAGTATTTAAAAAAAAAAATAACACGAGCAAAGTTTTGTAGCATAACATGAATGTTATTGCCAAGTGCAGGTTTGGATAACCATTTTGAATGTACTTTTGGGTGCTAAATGGTAAACATACTTTTGTAGAACAATATTCTCTATATCTTTTATTATGAATGTACTTCTAGAAGGGGTGCAATGATTATCCAAACATGCACTTGACCCTTATACACACAAAGTTTATAGCTTTAATGACACTAATTTATCATAAATGAGATGCTAACAAACCTGTGATTCAGAGAACACAATATCAGGACGTGATACTAGGCCAGCAAGATCATGCTCCATGTATTCAAATACAAGGTATATGCTGGTTGACATACGAGAAGTGATTATGCCCTCCAATTTCATGATGTTTGGGTGGTCAAGCCTGCGGAGAATTGTTATTTCTCGTGCCATGAACCTAATGCTCTCGGGTTGTAAATTGTCAAAGCGCACCTTCTTCAAAGCAAACATCTTCCCAGTTTCAACTTCACGAGCTCGGAACACACTGCTATATGTACCTTGTCCAATCTTTACAAATGGAAACATTGATAAACAAATCATAAAATCCAAATTGGTTTAACCAGATGCTGACAACATGATGTAGCAAATACAATAAATTATTGCATAATATGTGACTATATATGCTTTTGGTCAATCTTTACCCGACACTCAATCACATTTGTCAATTTACGAAAAAAATTAAGAACGTGTTGCACGGAGATTGGTTAAACCACATGGTGTTGGATCATATAATAATTTTCCAGCAAATACAGTTTACTAAACATGCAATTACTCATTGTTAGTGAAATAATCTTTTGTAGCTTATGCTTAATCTATAGTTTGGGACATCTTCATTCAAAACCAAATACTCCATAAACATAGCTCACTCAACTCAGCTACGTTCAATAGTTTAATTTTTTTAGTACTTAAATTAACAATATCAACGAATACTATTATTATACTTTAAGTTTCATATTACCTAAATTTCTAGAGTATTTCATACAATGATCAACTTTTTTTTTTGAAGGATTGTAAAAGAAGACCAAAAGAGAGAAAGTAAAAAAATATATATATGATGGCAACAAGAAATAATGACATTTGTTTATACAACGGACTGATAGAGTGACATAAACATTAGAATCGAAAACCAAGTTGACAGTTTCAAAGTTAAAAATGAACTGCTCCGCCAATGCTATTAGGGAGGACCTTTCCTAATAGCTTCAGAAAGTTACAAATTAAAAGTTAAACATTACATTATCATCATTTATATCAATTTCAAAACAACATATCATTCAGAAGAAAGAGAGAGTGAAAGAAAAATTAAAAGAAATTTTGAAAGGAACAGTACAAAATGCAACATGCAACATAGGCACCAAACAAAACTAAGTACAATATTTTAGCTTGTATTTATCTTATTCTTCTATTAAAATTAAAAGTTCTTCTCTATAAACAAGATAGAATAATATCATAATAAATGTTATCATTAAAGGTTGGCTTCATAGTAAAAATTACTAGATAAAAACACTAAAAAATGAAAAATTGTTATATAATCCCACATAATCTCCGCAACTAGTCCAACTGAGCATGCATGAGTTATTACAATATCTTTAGCGGTATCGATATCAATTTCAACAGATAACACACAATGATCTCCCCATGACACAATTGAATTTATTTAATAATACTCTCTTAAATTGAAAATATTAAACTTAGTGCCTTTGGAATGACGTTATTTACGTTATACTCAAATAACACGTTAGAATTGACAATAAATGCAGAAGCTACAAATATTTGCTTCTCTGAAACGAAGATCCAAGTTGACGTGATTTAGTTCCAAACACATACTTAGTTGTGTCTCGTGAAGATTAGTGGACATGAACACATGTTACAAGGTTTAGCTAATAGCATGTTTACCTTTTCTAGCTTTTGAAAGGAATCAGCTTTGAGGGGGATCCACCCTTGAATGGCTTCAGCTGCGACACCAGTGAGCCAAGGAGGCCAACCAGCTGCATTCTGTTCAGCCTCTGCATACCTCTGAGCCAACCCAAGCCTGAAGCCGAAAGAAGACCCATTACTCTTTCTTGAAGCATTCTTCTTGAACTTATCCTCTGAACCCCTTTTGGATTCGGGTCCCAGCCACGCCGAATGGCCCTTGGAGGAAGCCGGAACCACCTCCGAAATGACCATCTCCCCCGGCGACGGAGAATAGGCTCTGGCAACCACATTCTTCGAGTTAATGCAACCCATTTGGTTAAGAAGAAGAAAACAACAATGGATGATGGTGATTGTAGGGGAGAGTTTCCCCTACATCAGCACCCCCCAATGCGGTTGCTGCACCCAGCACAAGGGGATTCAGAAGAGAGCGAAACGAGACAAACACACAAACAAGGGCATTCAGAATTGCAGGGGAAAACGGAGCCTTTGTTTTGGAACAGAGCAACCTCTGTTTTTTTTTTAATTTTTTTCTCTCTCTTCCCCTGCTTGTCTCTGTTCTTCCACGAAATTGGACGCAACCCTTTTGGGGGTTTTCCCAAGAGGGTGTGCGAGACCCGCGGGAAGAAATGGAGGCTTTGTTAAGGAACAGAGCAGGTTAATGAACAACCCTTTCTCTTCCTTCTTTCTCCAGCGTTTTCTCTCTCCTCCCCTGTTTTCCTCTCTCTTCCTTCCCCTGTTTCTATCTCTGTGCCAATCCTTTTGCGAGATCCGTGGGGCAATGGGGGGTGGAGGAGTTTCAAGCGCGAAAGGAAAGGAACAAAACTTCGTGGGTCTGAATTGGGTCATGTCATATTTGTTGTTGAAAATTAAAAGAAAAAAAAAATGGATGTGACAGTTTGGATTTGGAGGGTGTGGTGGTGGGTTAGGAATTATGATTTGATTTTTCTGTTAGTTGCTTTCAAGTTTTGGTTGGACACAGAGTGAACAAAGTGGCAATGAGAGAGTGGGGTGTGTCGTGCAATGGTGGCACTGGTTGCAGCCAATGGCTCCACTCCATGCATGAATGTAAAATGGAAGATCATCAAATTTAGGTGCATGTCTCATTTTTGTTAGCATTTGTATTATTTTACATATAACTTTTAAAAATATAAATATATATTATAATTAATTTTTACAAATTTTTATATTTACGATTACGAGTAAGGATCAAAATAAATTAAGTCAGATTATGTTATATTATAATTTAATAGGTTTAAACTTAATTTTTTTTTTAAATACATGTCTTAAATATGACTTATTTATCTATCATAGACATTTTTTAAATGTTTAGTTAGAATTACAATCCTAAAAATATACTTTATAATAATTTAATATTAATAAAAATATAAAAATAAATATGATAAATTATATAAAAAAATCAAGTTTAATTTATTTATGATATAAATATATTTTTATTTCTAATATAATTTTTCAGATGATAATTTATTTCAAAAAATATTTTATAATAAAAATTCTTAATAGAATTTAAATCTTCCAATATTTCCTATTCCAATATTTCCTATTTTGAATTTTTTAATCAACGTATATAATTTTACAATCTTTACTATTTTAATTTTTTTAATTAATGTATGCATAAATAGAAAGTACAAAAGATAAACATACATGTTGTAAATTTTATTATATCAAAAATTAAACTTTTTAAAAAAATTAGTTTGTTATTAAGGAATATTTTTTATCACATATAAGAATGAACCTCCTTCGAAAGATTGATAAATATGAACAACTCTTTTAAATTTATATTTTATACATATGATAATTTAAATATATATTTATTTTATTAGAATATAATATTTATTTTTAAAAAAATATATTATTTTTTTATTAAAAAAAATGGTAGTGGAGGTAAGTAGCCACACTCTCTTATACATAATCTGTCGCTGGAATTATTCAAACTATAAAATATTTTCATGAGAAGAAAAAGGTAGGTAGAGACAAATATAATTAAGTAATGGATAATACGATGAGAAGAAAGAGAGTCATAAAGTTTAAGAAATGCTTTTTTTTTTTTTTTTACACCAACAAGTTTAAGAAATGTTTAGAAAGAAATAAACAATAATAAATATTATATACTAATCTTGAGAATTTAACAACAAGAATACAAAAATGTTAGTAGACTCCAAATGTTAATTGACATTTAAATATAGAAAAAGAAAAATAAGTGTAAGTACAATAATAGATATAATGTGATAAAAAAAAATTATTAGTAGTAATAGTTATAGTTATTGATAGAATATATAATATGTGAAAATATCCGCATATCATTACTCTTTATAATAACTAAAAATGGTGAATGTGTCTCTTATAATTATAGATAATCAAAATATTAAAAAATTTGTATGTAATTGATGTAAGAGTTTTTTTTTATATCTAAAAAATATAATGATTTATTTAAAAGTGCAGATTAAAAACAGTTACATACTTCAATATCCTGTATAAATAAAATGAGTGTCAATCATAAAAGTTAAAATTTATTTATTTTTAATTTTAAATAGAAAACAATATAAAATATTTAAATATTTACATCTAAAATTTACTTTTAGCTAATTTGTTAATGTTAAATATTCACCAATTGTCTTTTCGTCACCTACCATGCAATATATTTTCTAATCTGCATGATTAGATATAACTAACTTCTTTACTATTGAATAATAGTAATTTTTACTTTTAGCCTTTGTCACTTTAATTTTGGGTTGAGTCGTTAATGTTATTATTCACCAATTCTCTTTTTGTGACCTACCATGTCATATTTTCTAATATGCATAATTGGATATAACTAATTTTTTCTATTGAATAAATAGTATTGGACGTATGACTAAGTGTGTTGTTAAATATTAAAATATAGGTTTTTTTTTTAAAAAAAATGAGAATGAAAAAACATATTTTAAAAAAAAATCTTGTTTTTCGCAAACAACTGTGAGATAAAAAAAAAAAAGATATATTTTTCAATTTTGTTTTCTTCGTCACTGATTACTAATACCACTTGTTGTTAATAAATACTTTAGAATTATTTAACAAGTTTTAGAAAATCAATTAATCTTTATAAATTTTTTAAATTTCTATTCATATATAGTAAGTAAATATTTTATATTATGGTTTAATATATCCAAAATTTCCACATGGATATAAAGTTATTAAAATTAAATTAAATATATTTTTAGTCTCAACAAAATACACAAGTTTTTGATTTTGATTCTCATAAAAAAAAATTCCTTTATTTTCCATCCATCAAAAATTTAGAATTCTTATTTTTACTTTATGTTATTATGTAATTATTTTTAATTACTTGTTTATTTATTAAAAAATTAAGTGATTATCTTGAGTATTACTTGCAACTATTAGTAATATCTTGTTAGTGTATTATATTTCAAAAAAAATTATAAGTTCTTAAAATAATTATTATTTTTATATCTTAAAATCATCATCAGAGTAATTTTAGATTTAAAAAATAATTAAAAGTAAAAATATTTTACATAGACCAAAATCTAAATTTACTCATCTTATAGGGAAACAAAATATTTTACAAGAACTAAAAATAATGTTTACCAATTTTAGAAGGATTAAAATAAAGAAAGTTTTTACAGAGATTAAATTCAAAACTCGTTCATTTTATATAAACTAAAAATATATTTAAACCTTAAAATTATTATAACAAAAAATTCAATTGATTAAAAAATTGAGAGTTTTCATGACGTGAACTTCAAAGAACATAAATTAAGAATTTAAAAAGTTTAAATATTTGGTTCATTTTTCTTTAAGTAATTAAAATGATTTAATGAAGAATAGTGAATATCATTTTTTTCTCTGTATTTTATTTTGGTATAAAGAATAGGTATTTTCTTTACATGAGACAATTATACTTTTTTTTAATATTTAACACAATTATATATATATATATATATATATATATATATATATATATATATGACTTAAACTCAATCACTAATCAAATTGAAATAATTATCTGTCAATTGATTCATGTAATTGGTAGTAATATCATTATATTTAATAGAGAATACTGAATATTATTTTATTTAATATGTATCTTTAGACACCATGATACCAAAACTATAAAAAATAAAAAATAAAAATAGCGTGGTGAAAGATTTGGGACACACAAGAAAAAAAGAAAGAAGATGGGGGACTTTGCAATGAAATTGAAGGAAATGTGTGAAGAATTTTATCTGTATATGTAACATCACTGTGTCTGTAGTGCTACTTACAACCACTGTTACAGTATTGAATTACTACTAAGTACTAAGCAATGAAAGGAGTTCCATAACATAGAAAGGACTTCAATCATGTGATGCCAACTTTCCCATTTTCTTTCTCAACATTCTATGGCTATCCTTGCATCAAAGACTAGACAAAACCATGAAATGCCATAATTATTTGAAATATTGGTGGTGAAAAATTAGGATAGTGTGCGTAATATCTTAAGTTAGAATCTTATATCATTGTAATATTTTTTTATGGTAACAAAATTATTTGAAATAATAATCTTCACACAAGTAAACAACTTATACAAACAATTCCATAATTTACATGGACAAAAGAAACATTCACACACATAGAACCTACAAAACAATACACTTATTCACCAACTACAAAGTTTCATAGCTATCTTGGCACCACAATTTATACAGTTCTCTCAACAACCTTGCATGTCAAGATGGGATACTAATTAAAGTAAAAAAGGATGAACCAGATATTAGTGGTAATGGCTTTGATTTTATACTATAATTTGCACTTGTTTTAAGCGTAAATTCACTTTGGTCATTATTTTCAAAATCCATATCTTTAAGCAAAGGATGCATTTCAGGCACTACTTTATGTGGCTTTAAAGGCATTGAATTGTAAGAAGCAATATTGTGGCTGCTGTTTCTAGTGGCAGGCACATCATGATTATGCTTTCCCTCGTAGGTTCTTACCAATCCATTGAAGCTCTCTCAACATGATTTCTCATATTACATCATGCACTTTAAAGAAATTGAGCATAGGACAAATTAAAACATTATTTGAAAGGCAAAATAGTTAATGGAAAGGTTCAAACTAAACTGCTCATTGAGAAAGGGGTGGATTCTTATGTACAAAAAATGATAAATTAATAGGGAGGAGATGATATGATAAACTAGAAAGTGCTTACAATTCGGAATAAGTAATCAAAGCAAGGTATAATACAACGAGCAAGTGCTTCATGGAAGTTATAAACAATCTCAAATAAGAGTGTAATTAAGTAATTAACAATGTCATAAAAGAGAGGAAACACACTGAATTTACGTGATTCAGCTGATGTAACCTACATCCATAAGCAATCAAGAGATTTTACTATTTTTTACACTAAGAGAGAACATAACTCCATTCCACTTTCAAAACCTAGCTCCATTCCACCTTCAAAATGAGAGAAAAGAAAACAATTAGAGTCAATTTCTAAAAATAGTTACCATTAGTATGTTTTCAATTTTTAGAAATATTGTTGATCTAGGGTTTGTTTGATTTCCTTCTCCCTTTCGGGTTTTAACTTTTTACAATTATTTTTTTAAAACAATGTCACACTATTTAGCAGTCAATTTCTCATCCAAAATCTATTAAGCTATAAAATTTATCTTTAGACCAAGTGTTTCAAAACCAATAAAAAAAAAACTGATAGATGTTTTCCTTTCCCGTCTTGTTGAAGTAGGGAATTCATCTGTGATTCTGGCCATTCTTGTAGGCATGCCCTGAAGGTTCTCTTGAAAGTTCCTTCCAGGTAGTGCACACAGGGTTGTTTCTGTTGTAAATGTTTTGGAAACAATTTTTAACTTAATTTGAGAATAAATGTATCAAACAAGTTCTTTTATGTGACTAATCAGGTTCTCCGATAGATATTAGCTTTCAACTAAGGTGGTGGATACTTCACATCTATAACATGGTGACAAAAAAAACAAGTTCTTTTATTTTTGTTAGCTTTTGAGATTCTAAACAGTTCTTGAAAAGAGAAATCAGACGCAGCCTTAATTTGTTACCTTCTGTATTCGGTTCAGAAAATAAAAATTCTAAAAACACGATTGATGTATCCATTTTCAATAAATTAAAAAAGAGAGCCAGTCTTTTCAACATTAATAACAGCAGAATTCGCCACATTTATTTTCGTAGTATGAAGGTAGTGCACACAAGTAAAAACTTGGCTATACACTCTCACACATCACAATGACAAAAACAAGAGAAACAAGATCTGATTTACCTGGGAATATAGACCATATATGAAGAGAACCCCAAGGAATTGTGATATGATGATAGAAACATCCTGAGTGATTAAATTCAATAGGTTGTATTCCATTTCTTTTTCATCACAAAAATGTAGGTATAGAGTGAAGCAGCAAACACAAAGGAGATTACCTGAGAGAGGTGGCTTGTAGCAGAAGAGGATTTAGTGGATGAATTGTATGGAAGTGATTGGTGTGGATCTTGTGACTATAACAACAAAGGCAAATGATGATTGAAATCATAAAACTTGAATCTTTTAAGTGTGTTAAAAATTGACAATTAAGGCAAAGCAAAAATAAATGCATTTCTAAAATCAGTAAAATAGAAAGTTGAAAATTACCAGCAAATATATAATGCAACTGATGCCAAAACCATCTAATGGCAGTTTGAAAAGTTAGAAAAATGACACTAACATTTTTTTGAATAAACTTTGCAGTATGCATAAAGTTTAATAGCTTGAATTCAAATTACAAAAGCCTTCCAAAGGGAAGTCTTTAGTTGAATTTTTACCCCATGGAAGACAATAACACCAACAAGAAGTCTTTTTCCTCTAAGCAAGATCGGCTACATGAATCACACAACACTATTGATCTTGGTTAAAGACTAAATTCTTAGAGATATAGAACTTGTTTAGATACAAGTTTAGAAAAGCTTTTGAAAGCTTTTCTACTGAAAATAAAGAGTTTTTTTTTAGTAAAAAAAACTTTCAAAAGTCCTTCTAAACTTGTATCCAAACAAACTCATAATTTGCTTCTACACCATGGAAGACAACAAGGAAAAATTCTTGGTTAGAAATGATGTACAATGTAGACTTTGCACAAGTCTACATGATCAATACAAAACTGCAAAACAACATGAATTTTAAGTCAATTAAAACAGTTTTCCATTGTCTCAGAGAAAGGTGGTCAACATGAAGTCACATAAAACCTGGAATGCTATAAAAAGTTTAGAAATGGGTTGTAAACAAAAGCAATAAAATCCTCATATCCACATATAGTTTCATAATCACGAAAAACCTTCGGCACACTAAAGCTTTAGTATGGAACTAGTACTTTTAACTCTTTCATGCACAATTCAGGCTGCCGCACAATGTATATTTGGTCGCCAACTGCATTTTCTTTATAATTATCTTGATTTCGGTGCCAAGTCCATAATGCATATGTCGAATTCACAACCTGCAATAAAATATATAGGATGGTAAAGTTTTTAAGGAAAGGATTAATATCATATTGAAGAGAATTCATGGACTGTATCCATGTCATGAACAAAAAAGAAAACTCAATGAAATATTATAGCCACTCACAGAAAAGGTTCGTCCAAAATATAGCCAGATTTTTCGGTGTTTTAGTATCTTTGTGCACAACTTAGAAATAAATTTGTATATATACCTAGTTACCTACAGATGTAATTGTATAGTAAATTATTAAAACAATAGCTGAACCTCAACTATTTTGAAGGTAATAAGAAGATTCAACTCTCTGAAGGATAATGTTAATTAACACATTTTCATATTATTTGTGGGATCAATTATAGCAATCTCTGGACATATTTGGATAAACTTCTTCATAAACACATATAAAAGAAAAAAAATTAAAAGGAAAGATAAAATAAGCTCCTTTATAAGCTGAAATTTACTTATGCATAACTTAATAATGAGTTTTTGGAGAAGCTAATATGAGAGAGCTTTTACAAATTAGCTTATGGAGAAACTTATTGTATTTTTCTTACCTATTTTTCTCTTTTAAAAGTGTTTCTAAAGGAGTTTATCCAAACAAACCCATTATACAAGAGTAACAATATTATTCACATTCCAGTGGAAAGGCAACACCACCAAGAACAAATCATTTAGTGATTGAGCTATCTGAACTTGTAGGCTGGTTACATAGCAATAGAAACAAAAATAAAAAGGTTCATAATCCGAAGATTTTACCTCGAGTATCCCATGTCCAAAACTGCTTTCTCTAAATGCACTCCACTCAGGTTGTTTGTTCCAACAAAAGTTGCCTTTGGCAGGACCAGAGGTAAAATTTAAATGGCAAACTCCTCCAAATTCTGGTACGTTATCTCCAGCAGAAGGACACTGTCCAGGGTCATCTGCATGATCAACATCTACTTTCTCAATATTTCCACCATCTCCAACAATTATGTAAACAGGTCCACAAGGATCCAATGTGTAATTATAAACTCTATTCATCCGCTCATAAGCATGAACCTGCAAGATGGACAACACGTTACACTGTTTATGTAAATAATAGGAAAAAAATTACATCTAAAATAAGCTTAATTTAAGACAACATATCTGCGGATAATTCTATCCCAAAAGAATATATTCAACTGGAAATAACTCTCACCACAAAATGTATTGCATATTCAACATTTTTAGGTGCAGAAATGATATAAGTATCAAAGCAATAGTGCAGATCTAAATTCTTAGCAGCAGGAATAAAGTTAATAAGCTACAAAATCCAATGCATTTGGAACTAAATGTGCATGGACAGGATTCAATTATCAAACCGGTACATACATCACATCTAAGTATTTTAAAATTCTGTTCACCTAAAATGATTTCATACAACTCAGATTCTGAATTCATTCAAAACCCCCTCATGATGGCACAGTAATTTATTCATAACGAGAACCATGACTAATAGGACAACTCTAAGGCAAAAGTATTGCACTCAGATGATTATGGTCACGATATGATTATTTGAAAGGTTCAACTACTTAAAGAAGGAGTTACCACTGACTGGAATGTCATATCCTTGTTCTCTTATAACTGACTAGATATTAAAACCCCAGCAAAAATCGGTTGCATCAAGTGTTACGATCAATATTGCATATTAACAGACGAATAATTTAATTGAAAAAACTGTATGCAAAATTAGATATCATTGCCGGAAGAAGGTTTATATCTTTACATATTTTGATGAAAATTTCCTTGGTATAAATAAGTGTTACAGATATTGTGGATATATTACAGATATTATGGTTATTATTCTCACTATCAATTAGGGATGTGATTATATTAGTTTTCATAATATTAGAGATTAGTATCTCTATCATTTATTATATTCACTCTATAAATAAGATTGGTATGTGTACAACAATACACACAATTCCTGAATCACAACAATAAGTTAACAAGAAAATAAAGCAACATCCATGGATTAAGTTCATATCCTTAAAAGCTCTTGTTTTAGATTTTTAGGCTGCAAATAATTTATTTTTTTTCATATTTACGTAATCCAATAATATATTAACAAAATAACTCAATCATAAAAGAAAACATATGTAAAACTGAAGAAGAGAAATCTTGGATATTTTTAATGTTCTAAAATTGATACAATTTTTTTTTAAAAAAAATAGAGTAAATTTAACTTACATGACCATTAAAAACAATGTCAACCCTGTATCGATAGAGAAGTTCTTCCATTTCTAATCTCATACACTCAAATTCTTGATAGTGTGAAGCATAGCTGTTATACCAAGGAGAATGCCATGCAGCTACTAACCAAGGGGTTACACTACGGTCTATTCTTTTCAGATCTTGCTTCAGCCAAGCAAACTGTGCTCCTGGATTGAAGAGATCCAGTGAAACATTAATTTTTTCAACCATCTAAAATTATATGCATTGACTGGTTTACATGAGATAAAATAAACTGTATCAGTTATTATTTACCAGTACTATTGTAATCAACATATGCTCCCAACATGATAAAGTGTATGCCCCCAGCATCAAAAGAGTAGTAGAAGTTACTTTTAGAGCCACTTTCTTCGGCAGGAACTGCAAATCGCGTCAAGTATGATTTGAATGTGATCCCACCAGCTTGAGGTTCAATCTCATGATTCCCTTCAATAACCATCATTGGAACTTCTGAGGTCAAAGGCTCCATAAACCTGATGTATCAAAAAACAATTTTTTTTTTTCAACTAAATAGTGGTTTGTCCATCAACTATTTGTGTAAGAGATTCTAATATTTCACTACCATCCCCTCCCCAATATGTTTGTCTACTGAGCATATGATGGATATTATTATTAACATTGTTTAGAAATAGACCTATCAAACAAAGTAGTAATAATGTAGCATTTCACAAGCCCAACAACATACAACTAAACGAAAGAAAATGCAGAATAATAACAAAGCAGAAGAAACATTTAGCAAAAGCTAGTAACTGTTCACTAATATTTTTGTGCCACCTTCAGGTGTGTTTGGGAACCAAATGGGGTTGAAAAAAAAAAACTACAGTTACAAGATTTTACTTTTTTTTTTTATCGAAACACGTGTTTTTCGTTGAATATGGTTTTAAACTGGTATCCAAACATACTCTTAATAAATTAGGTTGCACAATTATCATTTTCAAAATTAGGAAGTAAAATGCCTATTCATCCCCAAGTTTAGATGGAGCAAAGTGAACTTTGTTAAGTTATTGTTCTGTTCAATACTTTAATATACAAAAAGGTCAGTATGCTTCAGCTAAGACTTTATTACATAAATTGTCATAGAACTCAGAACTTCAGGTAGGTTACCTTCCCCACCCATCCCATCGGGGTTGATATGTCTCTCTGATAGGAGCATCTGGAAATGCACATGAAAAACATGAAGCTCCTTTTCCACCCGTTGTAAGATACTGATTTGCATATGTTAAATCTCCAACCATTAGAATCATTGAAGGATCATTGTAAGTGAGATGATCAATAGTTGATGTAGAATTGCTTGTGAGGCCCAAATCTCCAATAACTGCTATTCGAGCTGGATAATTATTTGGACTTGGTTTTGGAAAAGTCTCAAAAAAATGCTCTTGGCTCATGGCTGGAATAGAACTATCCCCACACTTGTAATAATATCTGGTTCCAGGCTCAAGACCTACACCAAGAAAGAAACAAGTACCATTAAGCATTTCAGATTCTGATACTTTATTTCAAATTTTATTTTTAACAATAAATGATTAGATTTTGTTATATGATAGGGGATATGATTAGAAGAGCAATAAATGAAGAATGTAGATGGTTCCAGAACTGAGAAGTCTGAAACTGCAATGAACAAAGTTATACATATACCACAACTTTTGACTGGAATGCGTAGCATACAGAAAGAAGCAGAGATTTGGAGACCATAAAAACAGCTTTCCATTAAAAGAATTTTATCAAAATAAATACCTTTCACAAATTTATCGGACAAATAAATAGGAGCAAATTCATCTATCCAACAATCAATTATTATTTTGCCAATCATGTCACAAGGCAAACATCAAACTGAAGTAATGCATCCAAGAACTTAATATCACCAACAATAACAACAACCAAGCCTTTTCCCACTGGTTGGATCGGCTACACCAATCTAACCATGTCATAAATTAAACCATGTCTATATGAACACATCTACATAGTTTCTACAAAATCAACCAGTGGTATGTCCTTTGTCAATAATAACTGCTTCCAACTCAGCACCAAACAAACACTACCTTCCATTTCAGCAAAAGTTTAAACAAGAAGAAACTCAACGTACCTTCGAGTTTCACATGGTGAATGATACCAGAGGTGTAATTCCAGAGGCCTTCAAAGGGATACAACTGACTGTAAACAACAGAATCACCTTTCCCAACACCTGTGTATTTGCCACTCTCTTTCCCATACCACACCTCACTTCCAACAGATGCAGGATCCACAGGGGTCACATTGAGGCCAATCTGTGCATCCCCTTATCCAAAACCAAACAACACAACCATGTAAGAACAACTTGATGCTTTAGAATACAACACCATAATCATCAACTAAAAAAAAAAGTTTAATTTCTATGTATCGACAATGCTACAACTTGTATACTATCAACCAATCAGAAACCATGGTTAGGATGAACACACAAGGATTTGTGATAAAACTATTAGACGAGAGTGTAAAATTCCTTTATACTATAAATGCATATACTTCTGTATAAGACACAGACTCGAACACAGTCTCGAATCATTCATTAAACTGAAACAATCCTTTACCAGTTGATCTACATGCTCATAATTGTAAATGCATATACTATTGAATCTTTAAAAAGAACAAAAGTTTTGGAAATTCTGAGGAGAGGAGATAAAGTACCAGTGACCCAAGAAACCCACATAGAAGTTGGTGAGGAAATTGCAAGAGCAATCTGTTCAGGGAAATTTAAAGTGACATTCTTTCTGAGCCTTGGATGAGTCATGGGCAAGTCATCACTGCCCCGTCGCAGTGATGGGTCGAACCGGCGGGTCACAGGATCAAATGGGCCATCCAAAGTGGTGGGAATGTGACTCTCAGTCACTGCCATGATGATGATTATGTTGCTCATCATCACCAAAACCATGGCCAGTGACATGCCAAAGGTGAAGGTTTTCATTTCCGACACAAAATGAATGAACCGTTCTGTTTCTGAGGATGTTGACGTGTTTAAGGATAACTAAACTAGATTATTAACGAGGTTGATCATCGTGGTGCTACTGTGGATACTTGAATTTGAAGTTAAGTAGTTCAATGTCATGTGCTGTTGCCATGTTAACATCGGCATCTCCGTTATTATATTGGAATATGCTGATTCTTCATTTTGTTTCCGTCCGATTTATTCTTAAAAATGTTTCAAACATTGAAATTTGAATTCAATAGGCATGTACTAAAAAATTACTATCATCACTACGCGCGATTGTGTATTTCATTTTGTGTAAAATTACATTAACATATTTTATATGTAGGATATAACATATAAATTTATATTCTATTGTGTCATTAGAGTTAATTCTCATTCTGATAGATCCATCCTATTGGGAAATACTACACAAGATGCAATGCACGGGATTCTTAAAATTTATTAAAAATACATTTAATTATCTTTTTAGTGTTTATAATTTTATAAAATAGTTTTAAGAAGACCGATAATGTTATTTACTTTTTTATTTTTGTTAAAGAAGAATTTTATAAAAAGATGTAATTATAAAAAAAAATTAATGAGACAGAATTCGTTGATATCAAGTTTAAAAATTTACATAAAATCTTATATTTTCAATAATTTTTTGTATAATGTCAAATAAAATGATTGAATCGTTAGATTATATGTATATTTAAGAACATGTATATCAAATTTTACATTATTTGAACTTTTCTATATATGTTATCCTAAAATTTATATTTACACATTTTAAATACCATATTATATATGTTAAAGTAAAATAATGTGATGAATCATTAAATAATTTTGGAATCATGTGAAATTCGATATATATAATTTTAAAGTATAATATCACATAATTTAGTGGTTAGATCGGGTAAATTTGCATTGAATAAAAAATTATTAAAATTATAAAATTTTGTTTCAATCTTTAGATCTATACATGGTACTAACATATCTCAACTCATTTAATATATTTTTATGATTAATATATCTATTTTATTAATAATAGATTTATGTAAACTGAAAATTTTTACTTCTTATAAATGATATAATGTAAGTATTTTATGTATTTTTGTGTTAAGTATTTAATTCAGTTGATGTAAACAAATATTTGCAAGCTAGAACGATTACCTTCTTGTTTCCTCATTTCAAACATGTTCTTGTCTAAACATGATCTTATATGATTGAAAAGTAATGGGTGCTTTTAGCATTTCTTTTAAAATAATTTGTGTAGCGTGAGAAAATCTTTACAGGTTTTTATTTTTGTTGGTTATCAACTTCGTGTTAATAAAAATATATCTATCAGCAAAGTCAAGAGTTGATATTTTTTATCTCTAAAATAGAAAATGTTATATTTAAAAAAACAAAAAAGCAATAAATATTTTTAAAACATGCTAACCTTAGAGTTTTCAGGAAAAATATATTCAATCCAAACTATTGGAATATAAACAAGTCTCACATCAATAAAATAAGATAAGAAATTATAACTTATAAAACACAAGCATACTTCAATGATTAAGAAGCCTTTTAGGTGATGACCAAAAACAAAACTGTGAGGGTTTAAGCCCATCAGTGATATCAGAGCCACAAGGTTGGATTCAGTGACAATCCTTATAACTGATACAAACAAGTCTCATATCAATAAAATAAGAAAAGAAATAACATGTCTAAAGCGGACAATATCTAATCATTATGAAGTTATGTGTGAAATAACCTTATAAAAATAACACTTATAAAATATCTCCTCAGACAAATATCATAAAATAACATCATCACAAACTACTATATCATTATATTATTTCTACATTATTTTTAGTACGTATCAAATTAAATTTTGTTGACCGTGACTTAAAATTTGTATTCAGTCTTATATGGATCATTTTTTAGTTTTATGGGTAGTTGATTTCGTCTTAGTTTGATTGTCATCCCTACCCAAGGGTAATATATTATATCAACTTCGTCTAAATACTAGTTAAAGGTAACCTGTACTTTTTTGCTACGCAGTTTTTGGAATTTAACTGGAGTTTAGGTAGAAACTAATTGTTAAGAACCCAGCTCCAGTCGTTTATAAAATAATGTGTAATATGGCAAGCAAAGGAACAAGTGTTCAATAATGCATTTATGCTCTTGAGACAATTTTTATTTTGAGATTGTTCTGTTATGGAAACTCCTCTCTTTTCTCTCTCTTTTTTTCACTTGAATCTTCCGTTATATTGGGTTTTTTGAAGATTTTTTTCCCTTCTCTACTGATACAATATAAGTCATTTCAAGAAAAGCTTTAATTACCCTTATGCAGTACATGCTATATTTCATATATAACTACTGGCATTTTATTTTGTACATCAATGAAAATGGTGTTTCTGTGTTTGCATTTGAAATTGGAGTTTTTAAGCTTTTCCCCTTCCTAAGTATAAAAAAATTTAGTTTTATATTATCAATCAATAGTAAATTATCATATTTATGACTTTTAAATAGTTTTTATAGAAGTAAATAATATTTTATATATTTCTTATACTTGGAAAATTTTAATTAAAAGTAGCTAATTTTCTTTTTGGGTTCCATTAGTAGGTTGCATGAGAAGATGACATGTGGCAAAAGTTTCCATTTGACTCTCCTTTATTTGTAGATTTGTAGATAGTATAATGGTGTGTTTGGATGAGGAATTTATATAGGGTAATTCATTTATTTGAAGAATTTCAAATTCTTTGAGGTGAAATGCTTTGTTTAGATGAGGAATTTACAAAGAATTTGAAATCCAAGCATTTGTAAATTTCCTTAAAATAGTAGAATTTCAAATTCTCTAAAAAATGAGAGAATTTGAAATTCCTCATATTTGTTTTTCTTATTTCACCTATATATTTTATCTTATCTCTTCATTCTTTTAATTATTGGATATTCAAAAATATTTTTAAAATTATTAAATATTATCTTATATTAATTTTTAAAATTATTAAATATTTAAAAATGGATTAATATTTATTTTTATAAAATTTAATTTAAAAATCTCAACATATAAATATATTTTTAAAATCAATTTTACTATGATGGAATCAAATTATCATATTCAACCTAACAATTTAAAATTTAAGAAATTTGAATTGACTCATCCAAACAAAATATTTTAAGAATGATAGAAATTGAAATCAAAGTAATTCAAATACCAAGAATTTAAAATTCTTTGAATTTGTAAAATTCCTCATCCAAACACACTATAAAAGTATATAGATTTGCTCTATATAATATTCTAATTGCAAACTGTTTTATGAGGTAACATCTATCATTTGAACCGAGGTTGGATTTTTAATCTAAAATATGACCTCAAATTTGGTTTGATCAAGTTTACCAGTGTGTTGGATTTTCTTCAACCAAACTACATTCCACCGGAGGCTCAATAAATATATTAACTAATATTATTCATTCAATGGATGCAAAAAAGAAAAATATAGATACACAATCAACTCTCTGAACGATTTTAGAGAAAAAGCTAACATAGGATTCACAATTTGGTCTCAAAAAAATAAGTAGATGAGACAGCCAAGCCTTGCACATCATATGTTCGAACAAGTCTTTGCCTCTTGTCAGGTGTCTCCAACCAACAGAACTCCAAATGGAACGATTTTGATTCTGCCACACTTTTTGCTACATCACAAGGGCACCCCATGTACATACCACCGGGTAATAGTATCATCTGATAACCTCCATCAAATGTAACCAAATAGTCTGACACTGTGCCAGTCCAATGCACGTTGGTAGTAACATTTTCCCCTTCAGATGTTGAAGTAACATCCTGATATCCATTCCAATAACAGCATCAACAACAAAAAAACTCTAGTATTGAGAAAGTAGTATTAATTTTAAGCACAAAACGTAAGTATAGTACCATGGGTACTGTTTGTATTGTTTTCTAATCAAAATTGAAATCTCATCTTGTATTAAATGTAAATGTATATTACTGAAGTAAAATTTTAATTTTAATTGGAGAACGACACCAACAATGACACCAACAATACCTATGGTACTATGGTTCAGTGCCTGAGTTTTGTCCTAATTTTAAAACATCTTGCGGTCCACAAGTCCACAACACATGAAGGTAAGGGGAAAGGACTTTTGTGGAGACAAATAGAAGAAATTGCTTGTTTAACAAACATTAGTACATTACTCAAATCAAATATATACCAACAGAACCTGAAATGGTGGGGTGAGGAAGTAGACAGAAGAGAATGTCACTCAATAAAGATTCTATATGCCTCACATAGTAGAACTAACAAGGCAAAAGAGGCAAAGGGCATAAATAAACTATCTTGCAATTAAAATTTTGACTTTTCCACAAACTATTTGCAAAATTGAATGCTTTAAGAATTCTGTTAAACTACAATTTCACTATGTCAATGCGACTTTTCTTATTAAGTTGTAAAATACCTGAATAAGTTGGCCATTGTCATCCATCTCATGTAAAACAACAGTATCTGCATTAGCAATTGTAGATCCATATACACCACTTCGTTTTGTAATGGAATGGCCCTTCCATTTACCAAGAAAAGGTATAATCCTACTCTTCGCATCCTGACATCAATTCAAAAGGAATGGAGAGGTCATAAGAAACTTTAGACATAAGATCTTGTCCTGCTGCTGTAAAAAGCTGGTAGAACTCTTGAAGTAAAACTCCTTTACAAAAAAACTTGCACTAGCTTGGGTGGGGACTGGAAAATCTGCATTAGATATACACACCAAAAGAGAAAGTTACACATCTAAGTTAAGCTCACCCTAGAACTGTCAAGTAGAGGAGGAGTCCCATCACTTCTTTCCTCTAGGAAGATGATAAGCATATCAACAGTGCCTTTTGGCTCCAAAATGTGAAAGGCTCTTGCTCGCATATCTCTCTGTAGAGAGTACAGGCAATTCTCACATACAACAGAAGGTCGCCGAGAGGGAAGCTTGAGATTTCTGCATCATTAGGAAGTGTAAAGAATCTAAGATATAAAATATAATGTATAGAAAAGTAATTTAGTATGCCTTTTATTTTTTCATGCTGGAACTCACAGGTCAAATGACTCAATAAAAACCCATTTATCCAAACGGGAAGAGGTTCTTGTTATTAATTTCATGTAGTAAATGTAACAGTACTAAAATGGAAAAGAAATCAGAATAAAGGAAAAGGCAAGGAATGGCAGTGATTGTATTCTTCTATCAGCAAATAGGTACCAATAGTAAAGGGTGAGTACAGAATTAGAGAATATGAGGTGAGAGAGAGAAATCAGAAAAATACAGATGAGAAGAGAAAGAGACAATTCATCATTCTACACTACTCTCACTAAAGGGCAAAAGTTGTTATTATACTGCCAGCCTACTTTCCTTGCACGAAATCTCTCAGCCTAGTGTTGGTCATCTTAGTGCGTGTGCTCCTCCTGAGCAAAGCATTCTCTGGAAAGGCTGCCACGTGTCCTTCCTCAATAACTAACTTATCATTTTCTGCCTGAAGAGGAATATTCTCCTCTGGGCCCATGACAATGCTTCCCCCATTGAAAATAACCTTGTCCTCAAGGTTGAAATTGGGATATAGGTGGCTCATGTCCTCTGCATTTTCCCAAGTAGCTTCAGAAACCTCTTGTCCACTCCACTGAACCAGGACCTGAGGAATGAGTTGCTCTCCTTTAAGAATCGTACGTCTGTTGAGGACTTGTAGAGGTTGCAGCATGATACCTTCTTCATCAATAAGTAATGGAAAAGGAATAGTTGTTGCAGTGTCATCTCCCTTGAATTCCTTTAGCTGTGAAACATGAAAGATAGGATGTATTTTAGCATTGACTGGCAGCAGTAACTTGTAAGCCACCGAACCAATCTTAGCAAGGATAGTAAAAGGGCCAAAGTATCTCATGCTAAGTTTTTGATTCTGTCGCAACTGAACTGAATGCTGCCGATACGGTTTCAGTTTCACCCACACTTTATCACCAATCTGAAAGTGTTTCTCAATCCTCTTCTTATCTGCTTGATGTTTCATGTACTGTTGGGCCCTGAATAAATTCTCCTTAAGCTTGTTCAACAAAGCATCTCTGGCTAGTAAGGAATCCTTAACTGATTGGTTATCAGATGGTGACGGTTGATACCTCAATAAGCCAGGAGGGTCTCTGCCATAGACCACTTTGAAAGGAGTCATGCCAATGCTATGATGGAAGGAAGTATTGTACCAATACTCAGCCCATGGTAAAAAATTGACCCAAGTCTTAGGTGATTGTGAAGTGAAACACCTTAGATACAACTCCAAGGCTTTGTTGACAGCTTCAGTTTGCCCATCTGATTGGGGGTGATAAGCTGTACTCATGGCCAATGTGGTGCCTTGTAGTTTAAACAATTGCTGCCAAAATTTACTTGTGAAAGTCTTATCTCTATCAGAGACAATGGACTTAGGCATGCCATGAAGTCGAACCACTGTATTGCAGAACAGGTCAGCGACTTGAGTGCTTGTATAATCTGCTTTCAAAGGTTGAAAATGGGCATATTTGGATAACCTGTCCACTATGACCAGAATCACAGCAAAGCCTTTTGAAACTGGCAGGCCAGTGATAAAATCCATACTGATATCTTCCCATATCTGAGAAGGGATGGGCAAAGGTTGCAACAGCCCAGCAGGTTGCACAGCAGCATATTTGGCTTGTTGACAGATGGAACAATGTTGTACAAACCTGTGTATTTGTTCCTTCATTTTGGGCCAATAGAACTCTGCTTTCACTCTGGAAATCGTCCTTGCAATTCCAGAATGACCGCCAATGGGAGAGCAATGATATTCTTCTAGGATTTTGGATATCAAGGGAGACTGCTGTGGAATTACCAATCTGCCTTTCCAAAATAGAAGTTGATCCTTACTAGAAAGATGAGGATTCTGATTGTTACCCAGCTCACAATCCTGTAACTGCTGTTTCCAATACTCATCCGTGGCAATGTCGTGTTTGAGCTCTTGCAAAAACGTTGGCTGAGTTTCAGACCAAGCCATGTAAAAAGATCTGGACAAAGCATCCGCAGGAATGTTATCTTTCCCAGGTTTATACTCAATTTTGAAATCATAGCCAAGAAATTTGTGAAGCCATTGTTGTTGCTCAGGGGTTTGAATTGTCTGATCTGTTAGATGGTGCAAGCTACGTTGATCAGTTCTAATTGTGAATTGGTGGCCCAATAGGTAATGCCTGAATTTAGCCAATGCCTCTGTGATGGCATATAACTCCCTGGAATAAGCAGATTGCTTTTGCATCCGAGGGGATAGCTTTTTGGAGAAAAAAGCAATAGGGTGTTTGCCTTGGCTGAGTACAGCGCCTATACCAGTCCCTGATGCATCAGTTTCTAATATAAAAGGCTGATTAAAATTAGGTAAGGCAAGCACTGGAGCTGTGGTAATGGCTTCTCTCAAGCTCTGAAAGGTCTTTGATGCAATGTCAGACCAATGAAAAGCATCTTTTTTGAGCAGGTTTGTTAACGGTTCAGCAAGAGCAGCATAATTCTTTATAAACCGTCTATAGTAACCTGTGATGCCTAAGAACCCTCTGAGCTGTTTGAGATTTGTTGGCTCTGGCCAGTTTAAAATAGCATGCACCTTTGCTTTGTCCATAGAAACCCCTTTCGCAGAAATGGTATGGCCCAAATAATCTACTTGTTGTGTAGCAAAAGTGCACTTAGACAACTTTGCATACAAAACATGAGATTGTAGAAGCTGTAAAACCGCTTCTAAATGTTGGAGATGAGAGGACCAGTTGGGGCTATACACGAGGATATCATCAAAGAATACAAGAACACACTTTCTCAGTAATTTCTGAAACACCCGATTCATTAGTTGTTGAAATGTGGCAGGGGCATTGGTAAGCCCAAAAGGCATCACCAACCATTCATAATGGCCTTGATGCGTTCTGAAAGCAGTCTTGTGTCTGTCCTCTGGCTTCACAAGAATTTGATGATATCCGGACCTCAAATCCAACTTTGAAAAGAATTGTGCACCAAAAAGCTCATCAAGTAATTCATCCACAGTTGGCATAGGAAAATTATCCTTAACTGTGATGGTATTAAGGGCCCTATAATCAGTGCAAAATCTCCATGATCCATCTTTCTTCTTGACTAATAAGATTGGAGAGGAGAAAGGACTAGTGCTGGGTGTAATTATGCCTTCAGCGAGCATATCTGCAACCATCTTTTCAATTTGAGCTTTTTGACTGTGAGCATACCTATACGGTCTGACCTTAACAGGATTACTGCCTTCTATTAAAGGTATGGAATGATCCTGAAACCGTTGAGGTGGTAGACCTGAGGGTTTGGTGAAAACCTCCTTATAAGTATGCAACAACAAAACAAGTGTAGGTTCCAAATTTTGAGGTATTTCCTCACAGAATTCAGACTTGTTGTCAGATTCTTGTAGCTGTATAGAAAACACTTCAGCAATGGCATGAGTTTGATGGAGCCTTTTGATATGGTGAAACTGGGCTAGCTGAGGCAAGTTCTGTTTTTCACCATATAAGGTGATAAACTTACCATCTAGCAGAAATTTGAAGGCTAGAGCACTGTAATCAGCCACATGAGGGCCTAAGGTTGCCAACCATGCTGCACCTAGCACCAAGTCTGCTCCTGCTACTGGTAACAAATAGACAGGAAATTGGAGAGTGTAGCCTTGCACCTCAACTTGCAGGTCAGAAATAAAGCCTTCAGCAGACATTGAATTTCCATTTCCCACCATCACTTGGAAATTTGGGGCTGGTTCGGTTGGTAATTTCAGAAAGTGAGCAATCCGTGGCTGCAAGAAATTATCAGAACTGCCACTGTCCAATAAAATGTTTACTGGACAACCATTAATTCGACCCTGGAACTTAATGGTACCAACTCCACTATTGCCTTTTAGAGCATTGAAAGACAAATGATGATCAGTTGCATCCTATGGTAAGCAGTCTACAGAATCAGTCTGAATCACATTGTCCTCATGGGTGTACTGCTCCTCATCAACTTGCAGGATCATGTAATGCTTGTTAGGACACCTATGGTTTGGGGAAAAACGTTCATCACAAGTATAGCAAAGGCCTTTTTCGCGCCGAATCTGCATTTCAGTGGGTGTCATTTTTTTAATAGGATTGGCCGGTTGGGCGAATGGTTTAACTGTGGGGGTAGGCAAGAGAGGGGGTTGGGAATTTTGTAGTTTAGGATATGTGTATGGGGTGGTCTGTGTGTAAGGTTTATATGGTGGTTGAGATTTTGGTTTGGGAATGTATTTTTCTTCAAAGAGTTTGGCTAAGGACACAGCCTTAAGAATGGAAAGTGGGTTTTGTGCTATAACTTCTCGTTTTAAGTCTGGTTTAAGGCCACTAATGAAGCAATCTAGGAGGGCATCAGGACTAAGGCCATAAACTCTATTAGCTAAAGACATAAATTCATTATAGTAATTACTAACAGAATTTGATTGAGAAAGCTTAAAGAGTGTAGATCTAGGACAATCATAAGGTGAAGGACCAAACTCTAATTCCAAGGCTTTTGCAAATTGTTTCCAATTTTGAAAAGGTTGAGTTCTAGTAATCATCTGGAACCAAGGGATCACATCCTTTTCAAAATGTAGGGCAGCAATAGATAATCTATGTTCATCAGGTGTCCCATAAAATTCAAAGAATTGTTCTGCTTTAAACAGCCATTGCAAAACATTTTCACCATCAAAGCGTGGAAAATCAACCTTAACATTTCTCACATGGTATGGAGGTTTGGGCCCAGGAGGTGGATCTGAGATGTTTGTGCTTACCGTGCTAAAAGGAGGTGGAGTATGAGGTCCTTGATGAACCAGAGTAAGTCTTAGTTTCTCCAAAGCAGCTTCAATTCCATCCAAACGGGTAGCAGTTTGTTGATCTCGAGTGTCTAATAAGGCAGCAAAGTCATTGTCGCGTTGCTCTAACAGCTCTACAACTTTCTTCAAATCACGAATATCTGAGGTCACCTCTTTCATGCGAGTATTCTCAGCCATTTGCAGAAAAGTTGATGTAGCAGAATGAAAGCACCAATGTAACAGTACTAAAATGGAAAAGAAATCAGAATAAAGGAAAAGGCAAGGAATGGCAGTGATTGTATTCTTCTATCAGCAAATAGGTACCAATAGTAAAGGGTGAGTACAGAATTAGAGAATATGAGGTGAGAGAGAGAAATCAGAAAAATACAGATGAGAAGAGAAAGAGACAATTCATCATTCTACACTACTCTCACTAAAGGGCAAAAGTTGTTATTATACTGCCAGCCTACTTTCCTTGCACGAAATCTCTCAGCCTAGTGTTGGTCATCTTAGTGCGTGTGCTCCTCCTGAGCAAAGCATTCTCTGGAAAGGCTGCCACGTGTCCTTCCTCAATAACTAACTTATCATTTTCTGCCTGAAGAGGAATATTCTCCTCTGGGCCCATGACAGTAAATGGTGTAATTTTGCACATTAGGCTGTTAAAGATTAAATGGGGAAGAGGAAAACTGGAAAACTAAAGAAAACCTAAGGAGAAACTATTAAAAATGATCTTCCTCTAAATGGTTTTAGTGAATGGCATCAATTACTCGGTGTGCAGAACAACCTAGTCGAGTAAAGTTTGGTTGTTGCTGTCAAGGTTGTTCTAGGATGTTCCAGATTAATCAAAGTGGCATTCAATCCCAAGGCTTTGACGCAAACAATTGATAATATTATTAAATATAATTAACAAAACAGGGTTTGTAAGTTTTCTTTACCTACTTTGCCAGAAAGATCATAGATAATACTAGCATTAAGTCATTACTTGAGTTAGTCCCACCTCAACAATTGGACAGCATATAGGAAAATATGTTGGTAAAGCAATATGATGTAAATAATCAAGCAACACTATTGAGGCAAAATGATGTGGTTCCTCAAAATATTGATAGCATGAGTTAACAGGGCCGTAGAAATTAGGATTTAAATAAAATTTAATTGGTTTAAAATGGACTTGTTTCGACTAAAGCAAACAGCTCAAAGATTTCATTCTAAGTCCTGTTACCGCAGGTGTATAACACAAACACACAACACGCCAAGGTAAATCATGTTTTAGAGAGAAATCCCCAAATAGCTTGTAAAAATATTTATAGATGGCTTCAGTCGTGAAAGCTATAATAGCATAATTTTTTCACATAACAGAGTTACAGAAATTATAATGTTTGTTAAATTTACCAGATTAAGCAGGCAACTGGTTTAGCTAGTGTATTCTACTCAGAGATTTCAATTGAGAATTTGAATTTTCCATTATGTTTTATGATCACTAATATAGTTTTTATCTTTACCTTTTTCCAGCTTGAATTACTCACATGTATCCATATTGTAAATTATTTTTCAACCCTTACACATGTTACTTCACATCAAGTTGAAAATTACTATCATCAAGAGCAGTAACTGCAGACTCACATTTCAATTTTGATGTTTAATAATTTCTTTCTCTTTTTAAACTGGCTTTTGCAAAGTTATCTTCCTAGTCTTCCGTTACTAAGAGTAGAACCAAAGGTCTAGCCTACCACATGCCTCAGATTAACACTTCAATTAGGCATGTTGCCAAAATGATCTGACATGTAATTAGCAAGTATCTCTACAACATGGCAATACAAACATGTTAGCCACATTCTATTACCATCTCCAACAAATGCAGCCCTGATTTCATTCACTAATGCATGATAAATGTTTATAGGACAGCATTTTTACCTAGGTGATTCTTCACCGGTGTCATCTTCTCCAAGAACACCTTGCCTTAGTACCGTTTCCAACATGCCAGCTGTTTGGTACCTCAGCGCAAATGCTCTCTCAGATGGGAAAAAGCCTATCTGCAAACTAATTGTGATAAATATTGTAAAGAAGCAATGGGATTACAAAGAAAGAACCCAAAGGTTCTAAAAAAATTAAATGATAGTTTACACTTCAGTTCAATGTTCCAGCATAAAAAGAAAATCTCACTTGTTGATATTTGTCGACAGTAAACATATTGGTTTCTTTAATCTTATACTCTGCCCATTCTGCATCATTCTCATCTCTATTAACTGCAGTACTTGATGATGGTTGTTTAATATACAGCCTGAAAGGTGCAACAGCTATACAATTTAAAATTTGAAAAAAAAAAAAAAACTACAGTAGTAAGCAACATAAGATGTCTTTAAACCTTTTAAGCAAGCTGATGATGAACAAATATCACTCAGATTCAAATGATTTAATATAATGGGGTTAGAGCTTAATAGATTCAATCCATTCTCCTTTTAAAGGATCACATCATAAAGGTTATATATTTAAGGAACTGACAAAATTTCAGATGCATTAGGTTTATTTTAATTGATATGCATTTACTAAACATTAAAAAAATGTCATTTATTTTAAACTTTTGTCATGTTTTCCAACATTTATAAAAATAGAGGGGGGAGGGGGGTGAAAACAATATTTTGTTTTTGCAAATTCTGAAAAAATAAAAGGGAGAGAAGACCTTTTATCACAATTTTTTTCTATATCAACTGAAAATAAAAGTAAAAACAATCCATGCGCATTGTTTACAATTCCTCAAGATTTATAATTGTGTTGCACTGTTTTCCCTTGATTTTTTCAAAAGAAAAGAAAAGACGCATGTTGCCAAGAGTGAGAGAAAGGTTGGTTACGTTTGAATGAGACTCATGAGCTCATCTTCCCCATAAGAGCTAGCAGAAAGCTTGGTATTCAGTTGTTGCAACATATTCCCACATGAATCGAATTGCTGCAAAACAAAGAGGAAAACAATGTTATCGAAAACTTAGGCGTGGTTATTTAAGTACTTTTCCTATTGAAATTTATTTCAACTATAACAATCTTTACAATTTAATTTGTATACGCTATCAATATAAAAAATAAAATAAAATTACACAGTCAAATAATCATAAATCATGATAACTACAAATTTTACGATAATTATTATGAAAATTAACAAACTTAACATACGTGGCAATAATGATCAGACAACACTGGTAAACAACCTCTACATTATCATCATTCACATTAACTATTTACTCTAATATTTAAGAGTTTAATTTGTACCGATTATTAGCGCAATAAGTTAACACTACCAACTAATCAGAAATGATTATAGATATGAATTTTACGATACTTAATGTAAAAATTAGCAAACTTAACATACACGTCAATTTATCGTAATAGTTATCACTGTTAAGATAGTTAGTGTAAAAATCAACCAAGTTAACTTGCATTACATGTCAAATAGGGATAGGAAAATAGCACTAGAAACAATCAACTAACAAATAAGTATAACTAAGTTTTGTTTGTCCGTAAAAAAAAGAGGTTTGAAATGTTACATAGAAAGAACCGTTCCACTTTCCGGAATTAAGGTTGATGAAACGTCGCAGGTTGTCGATGCTCATAGCGGCTTCTTCAAGAGTTTGGGAGGAAGATGATGAGGCTCTGAGTCTGGTGAGGGAAGAAGAGAAGGGAACGGAATTAGGGTTAACTGAAAGGAAGCGAATGGTGTTGTTAAGGTTGGGAAGTGAAGGAAGCCAAAGAGAAGAACACTGAATTGAAGCCATTGTTATGTACTGTGTGTCTCTTCTCTTCTCTAGTTTACGCTAACATATCTTATCTCTCTCCCACCAAAAGTCACTGTTATTCGTATTTTGGGCCGGGCTCCACCATTGGGCTTAAAATTTAATGTAGCTATATATACACCTCTTTTTTATTTTTATTTTTTATATTTTTATATAAGTATATCTTTATTTATTTATTTTTAAAAAAAAAAAGAGATTTCTAAAATATTTATAATTTTTTTATTTTTTATTTTAAATTTTACACCTTCAATTTTAATTAATTTTTTTTTTCACACATGTCTTTCTTTCTCTCTTTTAGTTTTTACATGCATTATTTTATTTTTCTCTAATTTTTCACTTATCTCAATAAGTAATTTTAGTTTTTATTAGTTTTTGCATTACTCTCTTCTTTCCTCACCTCTTTCACTTTTTCACATGCACTCAGACCATAAATCTAATACATAACAACATTGTAATTATGTATGATTTCCTTAACAGTTTTTACTAAACTAAATACATTTTTTTTTCAACACTTCTCTCTTTTTCATCACTCTAAACACAATAACTTTAATATTCCAAAAAGTATTTTTTGACAGTATGTTATTTTACATAATTTCGAAAAGTTTTTTCTAGAACAATAAATTTAATATTTCGAAAAGTATTTTTTGAAAGTATGTTAAAAGACTCAATTACAAAACATGATTTCAGTAATATTAATATTACTATTTCGAAAAGTACTTTCTGAAACACTAAAATTATTTGACGTTGTATTTTCTAGATGTGTAAATTGGAGAAGTACTCAAAGAAAAAAAATGCACATTTGACTTGACACTTTTGATGCTGTTGAGAAAGTCACACACATCTATAATGTTGTCGAAAACTAGTTCTACATCCTTGGCGTGTGAAAAAAAATAAAACCGGGAGGGAGAAGATAATAGTAAAAAAACTAAAAGAGGAAGGGGGAGAGAGTAATATAAAACTGAAAGAATTAGAACTATCTATCAAAATAGGTGGAAGTGGAGGTGGAAAAAAGATAAGGGAATGCATGTGAAAACTAAAAATATGAAGAAAGGAAGTGTGTGAAAAAAATGTTGGGGTGTAAAATTAAAAAATATAAAAATTAAAGATATTTTAAAATTTTAATTATTTTTTATAAAAAAAAGGTGTACTTATATATATGAGGAGAGTTCAAACGACACCGGTGTAACTTTTATTAAGTGTTACACCACTCAATAACTTTATATTAATTGTGAATTTTATAAATTCAATTGTTAGATTGAAAATTCATATCACTTTATATGTGTATATCAAATTTTGTTAAAATTAAACAACAATTTAAAGGAGATCTATCAAAGTGTTCATATTTTAGTATATTTTGAAATGAATATATTATGTCAACTTTGTTTTATAAGAATGAAGTATCGAATTATCTTGGATTAATATAAAATTTTGTATATATGATCTAAGTGATATAAATTTTTAATCTAACGGTTGGATTTACAAAATTTACATTTAATATAAAATTATTGAGCGGTGTAACACTTAGTAAAAGTTACACCGGTGTCGTTCAAACCCTCTTCTATATATATATATATATATATATATATATATATATATATATATATATATATAAAAGGTGTATAAATCATGAAACTTTAACGTAACATAGTTGCCTTTTCTTTTTCTTTTTTAGTTGCATCATTTTTAAATATTTTTTTAATAACGTTCAAATATTTATGAATAGAGATGATAAATCTTCATCATAAAATCTAACTGGGCTTTAGTGAGATCTCACTCATTATTTTATGTTTATAAACTTCACTTTTATAAATTAATTTATAAATCATGTTTAGAAATTAATTTTTCAAAAACATGTTTAATATGCTAAATTAAGATTCTGAGGAAAAAAAAACAATGTTTAACAAATTAAAATTTTGGAAAGGTTTTTAAATATACTCTTCCAAAAATTTTAATTGTGAAATATATCAAACATTATTTCATAATTAAACTTTTGAAAATAATTTATAAATTCTTTATTACATTAAATAAAAAATTGAAACGAAAAGTAAAAAAAGGTTTAATTACATTTTCAATTCCTCAAATATATTATAATTGTGTAATTTTTAAGATTTTAATTAAATAATTTTAGTCTTTTTAGTATTACAATTATATAATCTTTTTACCTATTTAAATTACATATATTAAATGATATAAATTTATTATTACTAAAATTACTAATATATATAATTTCAATAAGCAAAATTTTGTATAATTAAAACATTTGAGAGACAAAAACTATACAATTACAATATTTTAAAAACTAAAATTGCTTAGTTAAAATTTAAGAGATTGATATATATAAATTAAAATAATATTGTTATAATTTATAGTCTAAAACCACGCACATTTTAAATTTTAAAGTACAAAATAATATATTCCTCAAATTTTAAAAAAGTAAAAAAGTAATTAAGGTTATAATAATAGTGATTAATATAATGTGCAAGTAAAATTATCATTTACCACAACCAAATTAATGAAGCATCTAGCTAGCATGGGCTAGTTGAAGTAATTAACATGCATGCAGAAAGTAAGCAATTACAAAGCCATTTTATGGTTTTCATCTTTCAAAGGCAATAACAAGGCACTCATTCATATACTCTAGCCCATCAAAACCAGCTTGACATGAGCAACCATGATCCAAACACCGGTGACGATGGAGGGCCAAAAAGCAGGAGACACGGCCGCAGACGACGGAGCCGGAGACGGTTCGGCGGGTTGCTGGTGTTGTTGGACGTTGACAGCAACCTTCATGCCGTGAAAACAGTATCCTCCGGCGGAGAGGAAGTAGTAGGTCTTTGCCTCTGTCAACTGCACCACGTCGCGGCCACCGCGCGTCACGTTCTTCATGAAATCCCTCTCTTCGCACTTCTCGTAGCTTGTCTTGTTCACTTCCAGAACGTTGAAGTAACGTTTGTCGAACATGAACACTAATAATAATAAAATACAACACTCACTATTATCACTGAAAGCATTGGCTATTAAATATACTTATTCCTTTTCAAAATACATAATAAATAAATGAAGAATAATGATAATTTAATTGAATAACTATAGATCACTAGGGTTAGCTTAATGGTTAGGTAGGGAAGGTTGAGGTAATTAGAAGTATGAAGACCTACGTTTAATCCTCATTGCGACTATATTTGTAATCTTTTCTATTTTTACTCAAAAATACAACAGGTGATAAAAACACAACAGGAGATAGAAAGTTATGCATTTTAATTCTGTTGAATAAAAAGGTGATATTAAATAAGAAAAATAAGAGAACTACCACACGATGGAGTTATAGTAGAATATATATGTAAATCTTAAATTCAAATTTAATTCTCGTAATTTTTATTAATAAATAAATAAATAAGATGATGTAATATATTCATTCAATCACATGTACGCCAATCACTATCTAATGGTAAGTAGTTACATAAATTAAGTTTGTTATTTATTAAAATAAATATAATAAAGTTATAAAAAAAAGCTTATCCAAATTTAAAGTACCTTTAATTTTATGAAGCTTCCAATTGCGTTTAGAAGTTTGTCTCCGATTTGAGAGTTTGCTTGTTCAATGTGTGATTTTCTGCTAGCCAATAGTCAGTCTTCGTTCTTTAGGTTAATTAAAGCTTTCATTCTCAACGTTTTGAAAGGAAGATTCTTTTTCTTTTTCTTTTCTGTTGCGATCTTATGTTTCTCTTCACTCTACCTTTAACTTTTTCTTTTTACTATATACTTATTATATGACTGTACTTTTCAAATTTCAATAGTATTACAACTTCCAACTTCCCTTATCTGATCTTTATCTTCCCTTTCTAGATCAGGAGTTAATTATATTAACGAGTAGTATTGCCACTTAATTAGCAAAGTTTCTAAATTTAACCAAAAGAAAAGTAAAAGGGTATACCGTATCTTTTCTTTTATTCTCTCTTTTACTAATAAGAGTAGTATCCTTGGCCAATACTCCAACCCACGTAAATAAATTAAGTTTCTGATATTGCAATTAAACCTTTGACAACCCTTTTAAAAGGAATTCTAGATTAAGACGACAAGTTAAAATTCCAAAATGTAATTACCAATTTGAAGTCTTATGAAGGAGCTCATGTGCTAATTAATGTCTAATTACAACTATCAACAACTATTAATTATTTATTAGGAGTGCTATAACACATTTTCTAACATACTTAAAGATATTTTTTATTAGTTAAAATTTATTGAAATAGCGATTCATTAGATAAAACGTGAAATTCACTTTAATTTTAAATAAATTTCAGCTAAATAAAAGCAAAGAATGAGTCTAAAATAATACGTTTGATGGTTATATTGCTAGCATTAATTATGTTAATATGTGAAGAAAGAAAGAAGAAAGGAGTTTTGACATCCCTATGCAGAGAAAATGTGTTGGTCATAATTGTATATGCAATGGTTTTTTATCAAATTAATTACTATTATTTTATTTTATTGCACCTTCATTAGTTTGTCTCTCGGAAATCAAATATCATCAGAAAGACGACAATATTGATCCAAAAAAAAAAACAGTCCACATTATTAGATCATATCTTAACGCTTATATATCTCATGAAGTTCCAATCATATAAAATTTTGAGAGTTAATATTATATCATACCATAGCTATTTGATGAAACAAGAAAACAAACGAAGATACATATAGAAAGTGATGAAGGATAAGGAATTAAATTAAAAATAAAATAAAAAGTCGTTAATTAAAAAATATAATAATTAAAAGGTGTTCAATCAAATTTTATAACAAAAATTAGTCATCAATATATACTTAAACAATATGATATCAATAACATGGTTAAAAATTAAGAAGAGAAGATGAGTATGTACTTACAAAGCCAATCTCCAACATAGACATGCTGTTGAGAAGACCATTCAGTGTAGTTGACATCATGATCAATCCAACCTCTTGATCCTCCCACCTTATGAAGCACCGGACCTCCCATGACCACCAACAACAGCCACCCCATTACCGCCGTGCTCGCCGCTAATGTCGTCGTCGAAACACTCCATTTCTCCATCACTTGCCAAACAAAACAACAGCAGAAAGATCGATAGATAGATAAATAGATAGATACAAGTATCTCAGGAACTAGCTATAGCTATATCTCTATCTCAAGGACCATGACATGAACATGTGAATGTATGTAACGTGTGAGTTAAATAGTGGGGGCATGAACTAGATGGAGCAAGGACTCGTAAAGTGGTGTGCCTCGATAATGGCACCTTTAAAGAAGGGGCTCAGTGACAGCTAAACGTAAAGGCGTTTCGCATCGATCACAACACGCTATTCTTGTTCTTGCCATGTTATAACAAGTTACAACAAAATTAGGATCCCACGGTTTTGTTCATGTAATCAATGTTAACATTTTCACACTCTCGCTCATTATTCTTGTCTTTTAATGCAATTTCAAGTAAGTAACTGCCAACTTCTGCACATAATAATAATAATGATAATAGTTAATGATGGGTACACATGATAATGATGAGTGTTGTTTATGCAATTATGCTATATATTGCTATCAGACGTTTCAATGCAGTCAGGCTAAGAATGCTTCAATTGCGCCTTACGGGTAACGTTAATATATACATTGATCGTTTATATTTCATTAATATTAACATGATATAATAATATTGGGTATGAGCCGTGAATTCTCATAAAATTATCTCATAAATTTGAAGATTGTTATTTTATTTAGCGGAATAGAAAAAATTTATTATGTTTTTCTACTAATAAAAATTATAACAATGACAACAAAATTCAAATTTAAAACTCAATCTCTTATAAGTCAATCCTAGTAATTTTTATTAGGGTTTTTACAATCACATGCATGTAATTTTCTCTTACTTGAATTGTGATATAGTGATGAGCTTAAACTAGGGATAATATTGAGGAATTTCATCACTGTTATGTTGAAAAAGTACTTTGTAAGGTGTAGCACATAAAAACATGCAAATGGCGTGTCAATTTTTTTTTTTAAGCAATAGCGTTTCTTTTTTTAATTAAAAAATGGCCTGATTTTATTACTAAGAAATAGCCCACAAAAGGTCATACAAAATCAAGGTCTGAATTTAATTTGTGTTTTTTTTAGCCCAACTTGTTGTAAGGCATGACCCATATCAAGTTTGAAATCGGCCCGGTATCAACTCAATAAAGTATATGACTTCAACTTTAAATTGTGTGCACATAGGCCTTTACAACCTATTATGATCATGTCTTAATCTAAGATTAATTTACAAAAATTCTGCAAATTGAAAGCCTTGAACTTCATTTTAAAAACTCAAATTGAATAATATTTTTTTATTTGACTTGCTATAGTCTATATAACCTTTATTGAGCCCAATTGGCATGAAATGTTGAGCTTGAACTGTAAATTTTGATTTTTGAATACAAATTGACTTTATATTTTGAAAATAAACTATAATCATAGTGTAAACTTTAGATGTTGAAGTTATTGTCTCTTCACTTTGACTTGTGAAATACAACATTGGAAAAACTACTATCAGACTCTTTCTTTCTCTTTTAAAAAGAGAAAAACTCTAAGCAATAGAAATATATGACAATAATGGATCAACTAATGAGATTTTAATGACTTTATTGTTAATTTGTTATGCATATGTAAGCATTGTATCATCATAGTGTTAATCGATCAAGAGAATCTAGTTAGCTAGTTAAACAAATTGTATGTGTTAATCTAGTTAGCTAGTTAGCTAGTTAATGACTTTATTGTTAATTTGTTATGCATGTGTAAGCATTGATAGCAAGTTCGATTCTTACCCATAAAAAAATAATACCAATGAAATCAATTTGACATCTTTAATTCTTATTAATATATTCTAATTAAATTTGTATTAATATACACTTTATTTTGAGAAATAAATTCTTATTAATATATAATTATTAAAAATTACTTTTTAAAAAAAATTAATACTTGGTCCTATTGTTATCAAGAACATAAATCAAAAGAAAGGTCATTAAAATGAATTGTTCAATGTATTAGAAATCTTGTAAGAACTACATTTTTGTTAATCCAACCTAACTTGTTGGTTTGTCAAATTAGGTTTAATTAATTTGTTTATATAAATCTTGAAATATTGAGTTCAATAGGTCCAATAGCTTTTAGGCCTAAAATTCACGAGCCTAACTTGACCCATATGATATATCAAGAAAAATCAATTTATTCAATTCTTTTTACATTACTAATTTGAGATTTTGATTGAGACTAATTCATCAAACTATCGGATTAGTTAATGAATTAAATCAAGTTTGACAGCTCCATCTATAAGTTAATTTTAAAACAATAGATCTAGAGTATAAAAGATATTAGTCAAGATCAAGATTAGTTGGCATCTTTTGTTATAACAAACTTTATTATTAGCTTTATAAACTCATATCTTGTATTTGTTTTAATACATCAATAATAATTTTTTCTTCAATTTTCTTCACATGGTATCAGTATAACCTCTCGAACCTTAGGGCTATGGTAAAAGCTTCCGTATCGCAACCCTTTCTTCCCCAAATGTTTTCTTCTTCCATCTCCAACAAATTGAGCGATCATAACTTCGTTACCTGGTTTGAACATGCTGAATCAACGATTAAGGGCCACAAATTGAAGCAACACATCATTGGTGCAAACGCAATCCCTCAAGAATTCCTATCGAAGGAAGATGAAACCAAAAATAGGGTTAATCCTCTCTTTGAGAACTTCGAACAACAAGATTCTCTTCTCAAATCATGGATGTTAGAATCCATGGAATCCTCATTCAAGATTCGAGTGACAGGGTGCACCTAGTGTTACCAGATTTAGAGTGTATTGAAAACGTATTTTGCTTCCCAAACAAAGGCAAGGGTCAAATAGATCAAGATTCAACTTCGCAATGTTTGTAAAACGAGAAGGATGAGTCAATACCTATTGTAGATAAAGCAATTAACAAAAACATTGGTAGCGATTGGCTCTCCAGTGTCTTTGGAAGAGCACATCAATTTTATTTTCGATGGATTGTCGGAGGAGTATGACCCTTTTGAAACCTCGTGTCTAACGAGGAGCAAGCCTTATACAATTCCTTAGATCGAAGCTCTCCTACTTCATCAAGAAGAGAGGCTTGAACGTCGCAAATAGAGAGAATCTAAAACGATTCAAGCAAATCTTGCCCAAAACTCCGAAATGACAAAGAGGGGAGGATCAAACTCTACAGGAGGAAGAGGCTTTGGTCGAGGACAAAATCGAGGAAGGGGCCGTTTTGCAAAGCCAGGATACAACAATGGAGGACGTGGTCCCAAGATTCAGTGCCAATTGTGCGACAGGAATGGACATTCGGCTTTTTACTCCTGGAGATGATTTGATGAGGATCTTTCTGATCCAACCACGCAACAAAACACAACAATTAATCACAACACTATAGAGAGTCAACAAGAAGCTATGTTGGCCTCTTCTCTTCATGCACAAGTAGATGACATGTGGTACCCGGATTCAGGAGCATCCAATCACTTGACAAATGACATTTCCAACCTGATTACAAAGCAGGAGTACCAAGGTAAGCAACATGCTCTTGTAGGTGATGGTAATAGCCTTTTAATCTCTCATATAGGACATTCTAAAATGCATAATGTTAAACCAAATATTATTTTCTCATTGCCCAACATCATGTATGTTCCTAACATATCAAAGAATTTGCTTAGTATATCAAAATTCACTAATTATAACAAGGTATTTGTAGAATTTCATCCTAATAAATGCATTGTAAAATCTCAGGAAACAAAGATGGTTCTTCTCAAATGGCATCTTAAAGATGGATTATATGTCTTTGATGATCTTTGGCCCGTTCACACACACACTGAATTTGTAAAACCATCGGCATTATCATTGCTCTCTATAATATTGTATCTTGTAATGATGTGTCAATCTGGCACTCTAGGGTAGCACATTGTTCCTTTAAAGTACTGAAACGTGTAATGACATCTTGTAATATTTTTGTTTCAGAGAATAAAATGTCATTTGTTTGCTCATCTTGCTGTATTGGTAAATCTCATAAATTATCTATTTTCAATATCCAACATTGTTTACAAAGACCTTCTTGAAATGATCTATTATGATATTTAGGGCACTTCACCTACACCAAGTAGAGATGGATCCACGTATTATATAATATTTGTAGATGCCTTTTTGAGGTTTACATGGTTTTATTTCTTGCATACTAAGTATGAAGCTATAAATTGTTTTATTTAGTTTAAGAATATGGTTGAACTTCAGTTAAACAAAAAAAATAAAAACCTTACAAATTGACGAAGGCAAAGAGTACATTATTTTTTCTAAATTTCTCAAGAAAAATGATATTCAACATATATTTAGTTGTGCATACACTTATGAACAAAATGGCTCAGCTGAGAGAAAACTTACGCACTTGACTGAAATTGGGCTCACATTATTAACTGAGTCTGGTTTATCTTTTCAATTTTAGAGTGACGTTTTTGTTGTAGCAGTTTTTGTCATAAATAGAATACCTTCATCTGTAATAAAATGGAAATCCCTTTTTGAAATGTTTCATAAACCTCCTAATTATACTCTCTTTAAGCCATTTAGTTATGTTTGTTTCCCTCATTTAAGACCATACAACAGGATAAAAATGGATCCAAGATCTCAATTGTATATTTTTTTAGGGTATAGTACAACTCATAAGGGTTATAAATGCATGACATCATCCGGAAAGATTTATGTCTCAAGACATGTGATTTTTGATGAAAAAACCTTTCCTGTGAAAGAAAACAATTTTTTCAAAGAGAAGCATGCTACGCATAGCCCTGTGAATACCTCTTACCCAACTATACCTATTGTGCACAGTGTTCCACATCATGTTAATGACATAATTGTTATGGATGAAAATCAAACCACCATACCTGAAAATACCAACAACTATCAGGTAGCAAGTGGTCCTTCTTCTCATCATAACATATCTAATAGTATAGATCAACATATAACTAAAACACACATAATATGATAATTAGGTCCAAGTCTGGTATATTCAAACCTACAGTCTTCATTGTTGAAACCGAACCTAGTACTGTTGCTTTAGCTATACAAGATCCAAAATGGTTTAATGCTATGAAAGAAAAGTACCTTGCTCTAACTAGGAATCAAACATGGGATTTAGTCCCTCTACCACCACATCGAAAAGCAATAAGATCAAAGTGGATATTCAAATTAAAATACAAACCTGAAGGAACGATATCTAAACACAAAGCTAGACTTGTGGCTAGGGGTTTTAGTCAACAAAAAGGCCTAGATTATACAGAAATTTTTAGTCCGGTTATCAAACCCGTAACTATAAGAATAATTCTTTCTATTGCTCTCACAAAAGGATGGCTAATAAGACAAATTGATGCCTATAATTCTTTCCTAAATGGTTCATTAAAAGAAGATATATATATATATATATATATATATATATATATATATATATATATATATATATATATATATATATGAAACAACCTGAGGGGTTCAATATTCAACATCCTACTCTTGTCTTCAAGCTTAAAAAGGACATATATGGTCTTAAACAGGCCCCTAGAGCTTGGTTTGCTAAGCTAGCTTCTACTTTGATCACTTTTGGTTTTAAACCAGAAAAGTGTGATAATTCTCTCTTTATTCTTGTTAATGTTATTCATACAATATATATATATATATATATATATATATATATATATATATATATGAAGTTTAATGGAAAACACACAGAAGGGGGGGGGGTTGAATGTGTGTGAACGAAGGATTTAAAAATGTCTTTGCAAAGGTGCTACTTTCCGTCAGAAAATAATATTTCAACTACGTAAGGAAAGTGCAAGATTGGTTAGAAAGAACTTTGCATTTGAAGATCTATCGTCTATTTGAAAATGTTTCCTCAGTCAAAAAAATATAAGTTCGTCTAAATATTGTTTAGAAAAATAGACAGTAGTAGACGAAGTTTTTCAAAGTGATAAGTTAATGTGAGTAAAGCGGCATTTCTAAATCAAACGACAATGAACATAGTTTTTATACTAGTTCACTCATTCTTGAGCTACGTCCAGTCTCCTTCAACTGAAGAGTTCCACTAATCACAACGAATTACAAGTATTCTTAACCACTTCTGGTTCGTCAACCTCACTTGCTGACGCTAGTATTCTTAAACCACTTTTGATTGTCCAAGTATTCTCAATCACTCCTAGTTCGTCAACTTCACTTGCTGACGCTAGTATTCTTAAATCACTTCTGGTTGCCCAAGTATTCTCAACCACTCCTAGTTCGTCAACTTCAATTGTTGACGCTAGTATTCTTAAACCACTTCTGGTTCTACAAGTATTCTTTTGCTAGCCTCTTCAGGCTTTACAGACGATAGTTGTTTTGAGTGTGTTTTTAACTCTCACAAAGAGAATGGAATGGTTTCGACACTCACTAAGGTTTTCAACCTTAGTTTTACAAGAATGTGTTTAGAGTGTGTATGTAACTCTCATAGAGAGGATAAAATGATTTCTACACTCACTAAGCTAATCTATCTTAGTTTTACACGGATATTCAACTTTTGCACAAGAAGAGAGGTAAGATTGTTTTGACGCTTGTTTTTACTTATTGCTTGTTGCTTCTTTTCTCTTTCTTTTCTTCTCAGGTCTTGTTATTTATTGTAACAGCCCAAAATCCCTGGGCCAGAGACCCAATTGATTGCTCGGAACAGGCCGTTTCAAAAGTGAAACGGGCCGTTCCGAAATAAGAAAAATGCCCAAAATTGAAGAAGCAGAACGGGCCGTTCTGGTGGGAGAACGGGCCGTTCTGCTGGGATTGAGAACGGGCCGTTCTGGTTTTGGAACGGGCCGTTCCAGTTGAGAATTTTGTGTAGTTTCGAAGGGTCCAGAACAGCCGTTCCACTTTTGGAATGGGCCGTTCCGGTAGGTGAGCCTGAAATCCTATATATAGCGCCCCTCACCTGTCATTTTCACACATCTCTCATTCTCTCTTCCTATCATCTTCTGTTCTCTTTTCTTTCCCTCTTCTTCTCTCTGAAGACCAAGGGGCACTTAGAGGAGGAGACCAAGAGATCCCTGTTTTAGTTCAACTGCTGTTTATCCAGGTACGGGGGAAAAGGGATTATTTGTATGCAAAGTTACATGAGGGAATTGGGTAGAAGAGGATTATGAATAATTTTATAATTATTTCTGTTTGGAAAATTATTGGTCTTATGTGATTCTGTATGTATTTAGGACTATGAATATATGATTAATTTGTAAAAATGACGCTCTGGGAGAGAGAACGAAATTATAGAAAAGTGCATGTAAGTTAGGTTTTGGCAAAAATTGGATTATTTCTGTTTGAGAAAATTGATGATCCCATTAGATTTTGTATGTGTTGAGGACTAGAAATATATATTTAATTTGTAAAAATGATGATCTGAGAGGAAGAACAAAACAGTAGAAAAGTGCCTGTGAGCTAGGTTTTGGAACAATTGGGGGTTTTACCGTTATGTTGAAATTATATTAAATTGGTAATTCCGTTGAGTATTATATTAATTTATGAATATTATTGTTATATTACTTGATAAAAATTGATGATTTAGATGTGAATTGCTTGATGTGTATGAAACCCATTATTTTGGACTTATTTGATGTGTGTATGGTATTGAGCAATGAGATGAGATGTTGTATGCATGTGATTATGATTGTGGTGCCTCACATCAATGACCAGGGATGGCACGGCCCCTGGGTAAGTGATGCTACAGGGAGGGCGTGACCCTGGCATGGTGTGGGATGAGTAAGACGATTAACACGTATCACTTATGTCAAATATGGCAGCCCTGGCATAGGGTTAATTGCAAGAGATTTTGTGGATTGTGATGTGATGATTGTGGTTCCTCACATCAATGACTAGGGATGGCACGGCCCCTGGGTAAGTGATGCTACAGGGAGGGCGTGACCCTGACATGGTGTGGGATGAGTGAGACATTTAACCCGTATCACATATATTAGTTGTTGCGTGGCCTTGGCATAGTGTTAATTGTAAGATTTATGTGGATTGTGATGAATTGATTGTGATGTGATTGTGGTTCCTCGCACTAATAACCAGGGATGATACGAACCTTGGGTAAGTGATGCTACAAGGACGAGCGTACCCCTGGCATGATGTGGGATGTGTGAGGTAATTAATACTTATGTCAGGGGTGGCACGACCTTGGGCAAGAGATGCTATAGGCGTGACCTTGGCATAAGGTTGATTGCAAGATTTGTGATGATTGTGGTGATTGCGAATTGTGACGTGATGATGATGCACGATTGATAAAGTTATGATACATTGAAATGTTTATGAATATTTCGTTGAGTATCGAGTTATAATGAAATGATATGTTGTGTGTTTGTATGTACTTTACATATAAATGTTTTCTTTTCTCACCGTACAATTTTGTGGATGTTTTAGGTGATGAAGATTCGGCTGCGAGTGGCATCTAGAATGCCAACAGTTAAATTAGGGGTATGCTCTGATATTGTGACATCGGGGTAGAGGACTTTTAGAATAGAATTTTTATATGGATTTGGAATTGTAAATATCATTTTGAAAACAATTTGTAAACTCTTGTGTTTCATTTTCTAAATCTTTATTATTGTGCTTATTGAAGAACGATTTTTGAAGTTTCTCATGTGAACCCTTTTACCTTTTTTTAAACATTTATTTGTAAAGTTACAGTATATGTGTTGGGGTAGTAAGGGTGTCACATTTAGTGATATCAGAGCAGGTCGATCCAATCGGCCGTGAGTTATGAGTCTACTATGCTTGTTTGGTAGATGAATGATGAAATGAATTGTGGAACTGATTGATGTGCTAATGATTAACGACTATGTTTGTTGTTTATTTAATTGTGTGTACTCTAGCAATCTTTTGCTTTATGATGAAGATAATGATAATGATGATGATGTTTCCCTTGCGTTGTTAGTGTTGTGCTTGCACTTATATTGTTTTCTCATAGTTTGGCTAAAAGACATGATATAGCTTAGTTGATGCTATTCATGATTGCTTATTTATTTTGATACTTCTTGCTTACGTAAAAAGTAGTGGTTGAGTGGTATCGCTCGTGTTGCGAGCATATGTGCCAGTAGTAGTAGACAAAGCCTTGATAATCAACTAGAAAATATTGGGACCTTAGATTTGGGTGAGACATTGATTTGTCGAGAGTTTACGGTTAATGGAATTTCTAGAATCTATAGTGGTAGCGATTGAATCCAAGGAGGTTGTATCTGAGAATTTGAGTTTTGATATTTAATGAGAGGTTGGAACGTTGGAAATTTCCTTAAGTATTGGTGCTTACATGTTAACCATTTATAGTTTAGGTAGTATGTGAATTTTATTCTCTAAGTCCTTTGTAATGAATATGTGAGCTGTTTTGGGTTAGGATTGTAGTGGAAAGCTTGAATATGAGTTTGAGGTGGAAAGGAGTGAGTTTGGAAGAGTTGAGGTATTTTTGTGGCCTTAGATATATTGATACACTATTGCTGTTTGGTGTAGAGGATATTTTTGCTGCAGTTTTATTGTGCCAGTATGAGTACCGTATTGACAGATTTAGATTTTATGATCTTCACAAAAGTTGTAGCCTTAGACGTTATCTTTTCAATGGAACTGAAATCAGGTAAAACGGAGGTCTAGAACTCCAGTTATAGCTACTTTGGTGATCAAAGGTCTAGCTGTAAGCGCCGAATATATCTGTAGAGGTTTTTGAAATTTTTAGCTAAGAAAATGATTTTTTTGGAATCTTATGAGTTGTAGCTTATTCTCTTAGCTTTCTTTTGAGATAGGTTTGAGATCATTTGGATGAGTATAACTCTCTGTGTGTCTTTTGCTTTGACAGTTGTTGAAGGTAGGTATATGCTTTCATGATGTTTTTGAGTTGTTAGGCATAGCAAGGATAAAAATAGATTTGGATATGATGTTTTGAAGTTTTTTTTTATTGAGAGGTTGTTTAAGATGATATGATGCTATGTGGTAAAGTTGGTTCATGTACGTGCTATATGGAGTAAATGGTGATTGATTCATACATGCTTAGGAATGGTATATATGAAGGTTTAAATAGGTATTCTAATATGATTTGATATGCATGTATGTGGATATGAGGATAGATGACCTTATGAATTAATTAGTGAATGGTTGTGTGTTTAGTGAGATTGACCTTAAGATGTGATATCATCATATTAGAGTTAATTATGAAGATATATCCAAGATAGATTTAGGCTAAATTATCTAAGTATGATTTTTGATTGTATGAGATGAGTGTTCTAGGCCTTGTAATTTCTTGTGCGGATATAACGTAGATCTACCTATGGTAGAAGTTGTGCTTAAGTGGGAGATATCAAAAGTTAATTAGTGAGGTTAGGAGTTTTATTGGGATAATTTATAGGAAATTTATTGAGTAAATTTTTAAGATAGCGGTTCACGGTTTAGGCTGCTCTCGTTTCTCTCGTCGCTACTACGGGAATCGCTGTTGCTTTCTTTTCCTCTGGTTATTAAGATGTTTCAGTTCACTAGGTTGTATCTTGCCTACCCATGGATTCAGCAGCAGTTCGAAAGGTTAATCTATATCGGGAATTCCTGGACCTATGCTTATTCTTTAACTCCCCAAAACATTTCGTCGCTTACTTCTCTAGGCCGCTTACTATTACCTTTGACTGGATTGACTAGGAAAGAGTTGCCTTTGTATGGTATAACAAATGTGAGAGTAGTTTTCAAACTCTTAAGGAAAGATTGACTAGTGTTAATACTACCGTATTTTAGTAAGTATTATGTGGTATATAGTGATGCTTCTAAGATGGGTTGGTTGGAGTATGGATGCAAGAAGGAAGGGTAGTAGCTTATGTGTCTAGGTAATTAAAAATTCATGAGAGGAATTACCTTACCTATGATTTTAAGTTAGCAGTTGTAATATTTAGAGACACTTATAGACACTGCCTATATGATTCTAAGCTTGAGGTATTTATTGATCGTTAGAGCCTTAATTATCTGTTGACTAAAGGAGTTAATTATGTGACGAAAGAGATAGTTTAATTTCTGGAGGACTAATATTTCAAACTTAGTTGTTAATTGAGTAAAGTCATTGTGGTGACCGATGTTTGGTGTATGAAACCTTTATATTTATCTTCCCTTATGATCAGAGAGATGAATCCTTTTAACTCAAATTAAAGACTTAAGTTGGGCTTATAAGGTTACCTTTAGTAGTGTGAGACTAAGTATAACTTGAGTAACGAATGGATTGTTGAAGGAAATTGGAGAAGCATAATTAGTTGATTCATTTTGGTGACAAGATATAAGGCTATAGGATAAGGTGATGGATAAGAGTTTGACTTGGGTGTAGATGGAGTGGTGAAATTAAAGATCTGATATGAATACCGAGTGTACTTACGCTTAGGTGCTTGATCTTTAGAAATGATCATAGAAGTAAAACCAATATTGTGGCAGATACCTTGATTATGATGACCTCTAATATATCATTTTTGATGATTTAAGGGTTGGATTTGATTGAAGAATTTAAAGACTTATGCTTGGTGTGTGAGATTATCCTTAGGAGCATTGAATTGATTATGTTGAAAGTGACTAGTGAATTAATGGATGAGATTAGAGAAGCCTAGGAGTCAGATCCTTTCTTAGGGAACCAAGTGGAGAAGATTGGTAGAAGTATAGATAAACATTTTTTAGTAGAAATCGACATTGTTTTGAGGTGCAAAAACAAACTTGGGTGCGTAGTAACCTTGAATTAAGAAAGATGATTTTAGAGGAAGGGCATAACAGTACTCTTAACATATATTTAGGAGCTAATGAGATGTATCGGGACCTTAGGAGGATGTATCAGAGTGTTGCAGCGGAAGCATGGTGGCCTAAGGTGAAGAGAGGAGTAGAGAAATTGTATACTCGTGTTTAGTATGTTAGAAGTCTTTAAGAATTTTGTAGCACTTAGACGTCCCATTTTGGAAGTAAGATGATGAGTGGATAGGCCTTAATTATAGGTTTGTCTGAGACGCTTAAGAGGTTGATTCTATTTGTGTTTTAGTGGATAGGCTCGCCAAGTTTACTTGTTTTGCCCTTATATATCTTTTGGTGAAATTGATAGAGTTGTACATCAATAAGGTAGTGAGGTTGCATAAGAATTAGAAAGTAAGAAGCGAAGAGTCTACCATTGCAAAAATTTCGGGGACGAAATTTCATAAAGGAGGAGAGTATTGTAACAGCCCAAAATTGCTGGGCCAGAGGCCCAATTGATTTCCCGGAACGGGCCGTTTCAAAAGTGAAACGGGCCGTTCCGGAATAAGAAAAATGCCCAAAATTGGAGAAGCAGAACGGGCCGTTATGGAGGGAGAACGGGTCGTTCTGGTTTGGAGAATGGGCCGTTCTGGTGGGAGAACGGGCCGTTCTGGTTTTGGGGTAGTAAGGGTGTCACATTTATAGCCTTGTGATAGATCTGCCCATTATTTGAATTTGAATGTGTCCATTGAGGCAGAGCTTTCTGTTAGTGCAGATAAAACGTTCGTTCATGGCTACACAGATCTTTTTCATTTAATGCATTTGATTTTGCATTAAATGTTTTGCTTGCTTAATCTGTGTTACGTGAAGTCCTTTGCATAATTTGTCTCCTTTTATTTCTGACTTCAATCATGACCTAGGTATGTTTGTCCTTTTTTTGGTCATTGTAGCTGCGGAGGCGTTGCCTTTCTTTGAAAAGTAGGACACACGTAGCTTTGACTTGTGAATTTCCGCTCTTGCAAATTTCTTCTTTCTTTTCGTATCTTTGATAACTCAGTGCGCTTTTCTTATGAATGGAGATGATGTATGATCTTCTTCGTTGTAACTAGTGGACTCTAGACACTTTTCATCATGCTTCGTTTGCGTCTGGAAAATTGAGTCTCTGTCTAAGAGTTAGACTTTGACTTTTTCATCTCGTCTGATCAGCCTTGAGGGTGAATAACTCTTATTTCGTCTGGAATGTTTCTTCGTCTTGTGTTATCCAACGACTGGTGATTGTTTTGTTGACTTAAATATATATGGTTGACCCTTGAGCTTTGTCTGATGTTTATTTGGTGCTTGAGCCAACTTTGTCTTGGTCCTGCTTTGCTCTTGTCTCTGATTTCTTATATTGTGCTCTAGATTGTTCTTGACGTATCTTCGTTTAGTATTCATCATCTTCTGATACGCAAGCCATGATCCTTCTATTATTTGGCTTGTTTTGTCTGTTCTTATACATATCTAAAACACTACTACACAGATTAGTAATAACAATATGTATTATATTTTTCATATTCAAAACCTTGCTGGGAATTGCCTCGTTTGACTTATAAAAAAAAAAATATATATATATATATATATATATATATATATATATATATTAGTATATGTGGATGACATTTTGATTACAGGGAGCTCTCAAGCATTAATATAGAATCTCATTAACAGATTGAATACTCTGTTCCCATTAAAAGATTTGGGAAAGTTACATTATTTTCTAGGATTGCAAGTTGACTATGACACATAGGGAAGTATGCTTCTAACTCAATCAACATATATAAATAATTTGCTGACTAGACTTAATATGCAGGATTCAAAACCAGTAAAGACACCTTTTCCTCTTAACTGCAAAATGCCAACAGATTCAATAGAAAACTTTAACAATCTCGGTCTATACAGAAGTGTTCTTAGAGCTCTTCAATATGCCATTATGACACGACCCGACATAGCTTACTCTGTAAAAAAATTGTGTCAATTCATGCACAAACCCTTGGAATTCATTGGAGATGTGTAAAAAGATTTCTACGATACTTGAGCGGCACAAAAGACCAAGGATTAACTTCCATAAATCACCCAGTCTGACAATAACTAGGTTTGGAGATTCTGATTGGGTAGTTGATAGGACAGACATGAGATCTACAACAGGATACTGTGTGTATTTGGGAAAAAATCTAGTATCTTGGATGGCTAAGAAGCAACACAGAGTTTCAAGATCAAGTACAAAAGCAGAATTTAGGAGCTTGGTTGCCATAGTAGCTGAAATTACATGGATTCAGTCTTTATTAACAGAATTGCATGCAAAACACACCAAACCACCATTAATTTGGTGTGACATCTTGGGTGTTGTCCTCCTTACTACAAATCTAGTGCTTCATTCCAAGTCAAAATATTTTGAACTTGACTTGTGATTTGTAAGAGAAAGATTAGCTCAAGGTCTCATTGAAGTCAAACATATACCTTCACAATTTCAAGTGGTTGACCTTCTAACAAAGTCTCCTCTTAAAACCCAATGTTGTTTTCACAGACAAGTTTAATTTGAAGGGGGGCTATAAAGGATATTAGTCAAGATCAAGATTAGTTGACATTTTCTGTTATAACAAACTTTATTATTAGCTTTATATACTCATATCTTATATCTGTTTGAATACATCAATAATATTTTTTTTCTTGAGTTTTGTTTTCTTCACATAGAGAGTGAGTTCGGAAGAAAGAAAATGAATGACTAGAAAATAATGTTTTTTTTTAAAAAAAAATTATGTTAAAAAGAAAAATAGAAAGATGATTAAATAATTTATTAAAAAAGGCATATTTATTAATAACGGATTGTGTGAATATTATTTACCTTTTGATCTATTAAGGGTATGCTTATTCAACTTCTCTAATTTTTTTTCACTTAAAAATATATTTTTAAGTTAAAGCTAAAAATAAGAATTAAAAAAAGTAGATATTATTTGTTAAATTTCATTTATTCATACTTCTAAAAATTTTCAATCTTATTTCTCTTCTATCAAACAATTTTGATGTGTATCATTTATATATATACAGCACACATGAATTTTGATGTGTATCTTTTATATACAGTTTTGGATTTGGGTTTCCCAAAATTGAACTCTAAACCGATGTTTTTAAAATTTTAAAATTTAATTATATTGTAATATAAATGAATAGAGTGAAAAGAGTATACTTATTGTATCTAAGTTTTTAGGAGGAGCAGTTAGTAATATTAAAAGGTGCAGGGACGAGGTTTGTAAAAAAAAAAAAAAGAAGAACTTTCCGAATTACCTATTGTGTGTTCCATTTCCCACGAAAACGGTGAAGTGGTGAAGTGGGAGGAAAATCAAAGTAGTGGAGCATGAAATTCAAGGCATTCGTAACCTCGAACGGCGTGAAGCTCCTGGAGAAGAGGTTCCTCCCGGCGCTGGAGAAGATGGGGAAAGCGTGCCACCTGTGTCTGACACGGGACCACGCCATGTTCCTCCACAACCTCCTCAACGGCGACGGCATCCAGTCCATAGCGCAGTTCCGGAAGGAGTCCCTCTTCCACGAGTACCGCATCAGCAGCCAGAACGATGACCGCATCGCCTTCGCCCTCGACCTCTCCCTCCTCCTCCGCGCCCTCCGCAGCGCCGTCGCCGTCGCCTCCCACTCCTCCGCCCGCCTCGAGATCAAGCTCGTCAAGAAACTCCCTCCCAATTCCACCCAGCCCATGCCCTTCCTCACCCTCGAGACCCGCGCCTGCAAGTCCGCCGTTATTCAGGATATTCCCATCTCCAAACCCTTGTCGCGCGCTCTCCTCCTCGACCTTCAGACCGCTCTCCACGTCGCCCAAGACATTCCTCAAACACTCGTTCAGGTAATTCTGTACACAAAACATGTTGCCTACAACACAAGGTTATACTCGAAGTGAGGGAGATTTGTTAAAAATCCCACATCCTTTAAGAATAAAGTCATACTAATACTAGTGTATATAAGTTAGAAATAATCTTTACCTTATGTGTTAGTTTTGTTAGATAAGTTACGGCTTATCAGGCCACCGCTATTATGATGTCTAGTCTGCAAATTTCATGTCTGAGATGTCCAATCCTTGACCTAAGGAGGGTGTAATGGAGATCTCACATCATTTAGGAATAAATTCATAATAATATATATAAGTGGGGTATAATTCTCATCTTACAAATTGGTTTTGTAAGATTAAGTTAGGCTAAGAGAAGATGAATCAATCTAATTTCCTTTTCCAATGCAGGTGCCTGACTTGAGTCAATTGCTAAACCTGGTGGATCGGATGAAGCTGGTTGGCGATGTTGTGAACTTGTTCATAAGTAAGCATGGGGATTTCAGAGTGCAGGTTTCGACCACACTGATCAGCCTGGGTGCTGAGTTTCGGAGACTGCCTGTAATCGGAGAGAAAACAGATGCTCCTGCTGAAGATCAGAATCTCAGTGCTCAGACGCGATCAGCAAGGTCCATTTCTAGAGGAGATGGCCAATCTGTGCAGGTGAGTGTGAAGCACTTCGCCAAGAGCCTCCACTGTCACTTAGCCAGACCAGATTGTGCTTTCTATGGGATTGCTCCGCAGGGAAGTTGCCTCACACTCATATTTCAGTTCTTCCTTCCCGGTTCTGATCAGACCGATAAATCAATCAGCTTGCATTGCAGGCTTCCTGTTCTTGACCCTGGTTCTGCTTAAACTCGAACAGTCTTCTTCTTATGTATAAGTTCTTTCTTGATCATCTTCCGAATGTGATATTGACTTTTTGTATGTTTGACCAAGTTTAGATTACATCTAATATTAATGATAATGATATAGTTGAGTACTGTGACAGATGTATGGATACAAAGTTTCTTAGTTACCCTGATGTACAAGATGGGATAAGGTCAGATGGCAAAATGAGGCTATTGAAAGTGTTAGCTTTTTGAAGTCAGAGTGATAATGTGAAATTGAAACAAACTGCAACCTAGAGTAATTAGATTTTAGAGCAATTAGTAAGGTTAGGTGTTTGCATATACAGGTCATTCCATAATAAAGGAAAAAACGCAGCAACACATTCTTTTGTATTTGGTTAAGATCATTGTTTAGTGATGTCCCAATGTTACTCCCTAGTAAAGAGTGGATAGAAAAAGTCTATTAGAGAATGTTGTTGACATTTCTTTCAGCAAAACTGAAATCGATGGCAAACAGGTAAGTATTTCTTGAATATTGTCTGTGTAATAATGTGTTTGGGTTGTTAACTTCAAGTACATCCAAAGTTCAAGACCCATTTCTATCGATGCAACTTGGCTTCCTATAGCCGCACCTTGTACTTTAAGAATTACTTTAGGTCTTGATTATATAATTTATTATTATGTATTTATGAGTTCATTTAGTTTGACTACTTGCTAAACCAATTGAATCATGAAAATAAAACTTACTCAAGAACTATCTTTCTCTTTAGTTATTCTGTTGAATCAATATTTAAAATAACTGGTTTTTGGCATCTTGGGCATAGTATATAGAATTAAAGTAAAAAAAGTAAAGATTTATCCTGAGTTAATTTAAAGTCAGTTTAGATTACGAACTACTTTAACACTATCCATTTAATGTGGGGTTGATAACTATATCCTTAAGAATGCAAGAAATGAATATGACTAAGTGGATAAATATATAAAGGAGAATAATCAACACTTGGCACTGCTTAATGTGAAAACATCACCCATGGATGATCCATTTTGAGGTCAACAATCGCCTCACCGATAATGCAATAATTAGCTTAAAGAAAATTTCTTTGAGATTGTTTTAGGATGTGGTCTGAGATGTCATTACCAGTTAGCAGAAATAATGACTTAATGGATCCCATGTAGAATTAACCTCAACACGAATGCTATCTTCATGCCACTTTAGCAGAAACCACCGTCACTGACAAAATAGTTAGTGTGAGTTACATTCTGTGGATGATCATATTTGCTAGTTTCGTAATCAGTAGCAAACTAGCATGCTCTTTTTGTGCCTAACTTTCTATTATATACAAAATCTGTGAAAACCAGAGTTATGGTCAGGTGAAGATCAAATAATAACTTGGAAACTGCCCAATTACATTGTTGGATTTGAAGTTCAATAATCAACAATTTGCTCACAGCCACACATGCCAGAAAGGGAGGTAGATAATTTTTGAGTTTGCTTAAATGCTTGTCCTTGGCCCATGTATGTAGTTAAACGTTGGTGCTCTAACAATATTGTCTCCTAACTCTGGCAAACATAACAAGTACAGTGCAGGCTAGAAGAAGCATTACCATCGGTGGTGAGCCTGACCCCAACATCTCCAATCTCCATGGCTGTTTAGCACAAAACCTCTGCAACAAACACTCCTATTCCTTCTGTAAGGGCATAGTTATGTTTTTTTACCTTTATATGAAGTGTGAAACCCCTTCTTTCCCCTCAAGACTTTCCTTAAATGCTTAATTCAATTTCAAGTTGTAAAAGCATTTTGACAATGACAAGCTATTCATGTTTTCCTTTCCAAGTATGTTTGGAAGGAAAGGGCGACAGGGTTTAACTTCAACTCCTCAGAGTTTATCAAGATCATTAAAACTATTGCGATCACATAACAATACATTATTAAAAATCACGAGGGAAAAACCCAGAATGAAAGCACCATTATTGTCTCGGAACACATCCCCACAAATAGGTTTAAAAATCACGAGGAAAAAACTCACCTCCAACGTCTAAATAGGTGGCTTGCATAATACTGAGAGTCACTGAAGGCAAAGACTAACCTTGGCTGGTAGCCATTGAACGGGGGAGACAACTTGGCTTGCATAGATGAAGAGTGAAGAATAATGAAAGAAAAAACTAAATTCCATCTATTTTGTATTTTTGTTGGGAAAAAATAAAAAAAATTATATAATTTTGTGACAATGATTAAGTTAAATAATATTAATAGAATATGTATTTCGACAACCAAATCATTTTTATTATTATAGAATAATATAGACTTTTTGAAACATTAAAAGGTTAAGGGAGGATGAAACAGAAAAAAAAAATTTTTATAGGGATTAAAAGTGAAAATGCACAATTTATAAGGACAAAAATCATATTTAAACAATTTTCATTCATAATTTAAAATGAAATTTGTTTTTCAATTTTTCAATTTTATTATTTTATTATTTATATATAGTTGAATAAATATGTTTAAATAAAAATTAAAATATTGTCAAAAATTTGATTTATTTTAAAAATAGATTATAGATTAGTAAAAATTACATGAACTTTTGTACGTACGTGTATTTTAATGATTGCAGTTAATATTATTTAAGTGACTAATATTTCTTTTAGTATTCATTTACTAATGTATTTATAATTAGATATTTTAGTCTCCATATATTTCTATTTAGTTAACTTAATTTACTAAATTTACCTAGTTAAATTATATTGTATTAATTAATTAAATTTTTGTGTGTAAAATAATAGGATTAGTAATATGTAAGTTTGTAGTTATAGATTTTAGATTAAGACATTGGTTTGTGTAATTTAAGTATTCACACAAATTCACCCATAAAATTCACAAGAATCGTATCATAATATTCTCTCAAATTTATTAAAATATTTATTTTCAAATATAATTTTTTAATTTCTTTATAATTCTTCTTCGTCTTCTCCATTTGTTACTAAATTATCTTTTTTTCTAAATACACCATTAGAGATCGTTAATTTAAATGGTTGAATTCATATACTTCGTAATGTTTGAATGGTTATACTTCTTAATTAATGATCAAATATTGATTTTTAACTTGAGCAACTAATTGCATGCTAGTATGTAAAATCTTATATGATAAAACAGTATTATAGCTTTTAGAAAAGGTGATCTTATCAAATAAAAATGTTTTAAGTTAGTAGTGATGGGACAATACAGCACACTGACGGTGTGACCGTAAAAAGTAAATATGAGTTTGATAAAAGCAGTATAGCGAGTAGGAATAATTAGAGAATCTAAAGTGATTTAAAATTGATTTAATGAGTTTGAATTTAATTTTTTTTAGTGTTTGAATTAAATCTAATTTAATTTAATTAAAATTTAATATTTTATAAGTTAGATAATGAATTATATATTTTTTAATTCATGACTTAATTCGATCTAATTATATATAATAATAAGAAGAATAATTTATTTTATATTAATATTAATTGTTTGAGTTAATAATAATTTAATAAATTAATAAATTCATTTTATATCATTATTTATTTTATTTATTGATAATAATGTATTTACAATAAAATATCAAATAATTTATCTTTTTATAAAATATTAAAAATTTTGCAAAAATAATAAACTTAATTATTAATGTAATTGAACCATCCCAATCAAACTCGTTTGTCATCAAGATGGATTGTGTTAAATTTAAAAATAGAATAGGCAAATCTAACTCAGCCCAACCGTTAAATTTTTATTAGATTAGGTAACATACTTATCTAAAATCAGTCTAACGCAACTCATATATATGGATATACTCCTATTTGACAACATAAAATTACTGCCATATAACTTAACATAATTATTATTTTAAAGGCAAAATTTATGGTGAATCTAGGTTTTATATGGTTCACATGTAAACCAGTAAAATAATATGTATTTTTCATGTGATTCATGAATGAAGAAAAAAAAAGTATTATTAAAAATATAAATTATTAAATTGAACAGTTTAAATTTATCTGATGATAAATTTTTTATTAATGTATTAATTTTATTTTTTTATGATAATTCATCTTTTTTTATTTATTTAAATTATTTGATCATGTGAGGTCCCGTAAAACCCCCTCTCTTTCTCTTCTCACTCACTTCTTCTCTCAACTCACTCTCACTCTCTCCTTTTCCTTGTGGCTGATTATTCTTCCTTGTGGTGACCTTGGATTTGAAGGTGCTGATCAAGCTTAGGTGGGGCTAGCTAAAGTTGTCTCTCTTCCCCGTTCGTTTTCAAGCTTCTTCTTCTTCTCTTTCGTTCTCCTATTCCCGGAAGCTCGGATTCTTCTACCGAGGTAAGGGAAGCTAGGTTTTTCGTTGTTTTTGGATGAAAATTGAGTGCTAGAAACTCATTATCTGTTGGTATTGGTTGATTTTGGCTGAATGTTAGTAAAAAATGGATTTTTGGAGTTTGAGGGTTTTGGATGAAAATTTGGGTTTTCTTGATTTAATGGTTGCATGTTGAAAATGAAGGGTTTTTCGTGATGTTTGATGAAAATGTAGTACTTTGGGCCGATTGCATGTGGTTTTTCCTGGTTATTTTTGCAGGGTTTGAAGAGATTTTTCGAACTTAGTGAGTTGCTGCTGGGTATCACGTCGGGCGCAGTTCTTCACGCTGGGCGCATGACCATCAGAGGGCTTCATTAGGCAAGCACGCTGGGAGCAGTGGTGTATGCGCCGGGCGAGCTTGAGAATGTGAGCCTCTAGATGGCCTATGCCGGGCGTAGTGAGAAGGCGTTGGGCGCGATATCAGTAGATTACTCAAGTTTTGTGGTTCTGATGTGGCGCCGGGCGGGACTTTGTCACGCCGGGCGTGGGGACTCCTTGGGAGTCTCTGCCATAGGTGGCGCTAGGCGCAATTTATATTGTGCCGGGCGTGAGACCCTGGGAAGGTCTCTACTTACCTTGCACCGAGCGCGGGTTTGCACGCCGGGCTTATGAGACCTTGTGAGGTCTCTGCCTCCTATCACGCCGAGCGCAATAGGAATTGCGCCGGGCGCGATGATCCCTGGTGCTCTCTGGTTGTGCCACGCCGGGCGCGACCATGAGTGCGCCAGGCGCGGATGAGATGATGATTTATATGCTGAAAATTGCTGACAAATGTAGATATATGCTGAACTAAGCCAAACTTGATGAATATGATGTGCTATTAGAAGTTATTGCTAATCAAGGATGTTAGGTTGTGCTGTGAGCTGTGTTTAGGTGTTAAGCTGAGTTGTGTTGTATGCTGATTTAAGTCGTATGTGATGTATATTGCTGTGCTGTGCTGAGATGTATGTTGTTATTAGCCGCTATGTCGGTGCTGTTATTAGCCGCTATGTTGGTGTTGTTATTAGCCACTATTGTGGTGCTGCTGTAGCCGCTATGTCGGTGCTGTTATTAGTCGCTATGTTGGTGCTGTTATTAGCCACTATTGTGGTGCTGCTGTAGTCGCTAAGTCGGTGCTGTTATTAGCCACTATTGTGGTACTATAGCCGCTATGCCGGTGCTGTTATTAGCCACTATTGTGAAACTGTTATAGCCGCTATGTCGGTACTGTTGTTGCTGAATGTTGTGATATTTAATCTAATGTTGTTAAGCTGGCTGATGTGCTGATAGCTGTAGTTGTTTATCCTTCATATTTCATATATGTATGATGATTATTTTCACTAGCTTACCCTTCGCTGTTTCCATATGTTTGAGCTGCGATGATCATACTTTTGTGTGGGAGCAAGGCAGGGTTAGGTTGATGTTTTGCTGAGGAAGGTCTGCAGCTGGCAGATGAAGTTTATTTCTTTTGATGTATTTATCTACTTAGTTAGCAAATGATGGATGTATTTTGTTTTGTACACTCTAACTCTAGTCGGATTGGGACCTTGTATATATATATTCTAGATCCTATATTTATATACTTGTTCTTTTCTGTCTGGTGTTTCCGGTGTGCTGTGCTGTGTGTAGTGATCAGTCGGGTCGTTACTGATCATCTCTTTCATATTCAATACTTCAAATTCAATTTTCAATATAAAAATCACTATTAACTGTTGTATCAAATTGGCGGACGCAAGTCGTATAAACCTGGAACCTGAAACACTGAACAACGGCGTTAGTAAAATTCTCCCTGAGGCGTGTGATGGCACTGACCTTAAGGACTTATTCGCGGTATACGCGCAAGCCCCCCAGGATACAATAGGGTCGTCTCAGTAACAAGGAGCAGAACTGGCAGTCGAAGACTATGAGAACTCAGAGAGAGGTAGAGAAAAGCATTCAGGTTCTTCTTAATTAAAATTGTCGTGTCCTGTATATATAGAGTCTCAAAAACCCTAATAGGATCTGACCGTTTAAAGTAATTAACCCGAATTAATTAAAATAATAAATCTGGATAATTAAAGAAAATTAATTCGGATTTGTAACGGTAAGATTTTAATGACAGAATCAAATTTCAATTTGAAATATGAAAAACTATCTTTTTCAGATAAGGTTTCCTTAATTAATTAAATTAATTTAATGTAATCAAAATAACAATATTTCTAGATCTCATTTTATTTTGGAATATCATATATGTACAACAATCCCCCACATATTTCAAAATAAAATACTTTATTTTGATTACATTAAAAATAAGAGATAAAGAAAAGAAACTGAGTTCTCATATTGGCTGTAATACATTGGACCTGGTATAACAAGCTATATGAACCAGTCCTAGATTGATAATACTTAACATACAGTGAGATTGGTGTAGCAAGCTATATGAACCAATGCACTTGATGTATATTAGTGGTTTTATCAATCATATTACACCCCCACAATTCACTGCCGTTATCGTTGTTTTGCGCTACTAGGCCATGCGCGTGCCCGGTATTCATGAGTGCTCTAGAGATCTAGCCAAGATCTCATGCAAGCGGCCCCACTTGACACTCATATAGGTGATTTCATCAAGTGTATGCTGCAAATCATACACCACCCATAAGGGATATGAAAATTATTAAAAGTTTTATAATGTGTCAAGCTTTCTCATCATAAAGCTTAACAATAAAACTTACCATCTCAGTAATGCAGCTCTAACACTTTCTCATATTTTAGGAAGGGATAAAGATGTAAGAAATTTAGTGCTAGCAGAACTAACAAGTAACTTGTTCTTACCCATATGAACCTTATTCATGGGATCTCCAATCACAAAGGTTGGGTTACCATCACTTGTTTGTTTTCAATTGGCTTAATAAAGTCTCATTCCCCTTGATGTTTGATATAACAATATCTTCCTTAGGAATTTAAGAGATAGGATTGGCCAAATCCATTATTAACTTCACATAATCGATAAATTCAATCATTTTATATAAGCAATTGCTTTACCACATTATTTTCAACGTTATATTCCCAATGGAATACTTACTAAGAGGTTTTTCAACCATGCAACCTCATAGTCAATCATATCAAGAGAAATAAACTCTAACTCAACAATTATTTAATTGGTTGATCTCAAAGTAATTGCACCACATCCAAGTGTAGTGACATAACTACAAATGGATTTTGTCTCATTTTGATCAAAAATCAAATAATAATCATCATTGTATTTCTAATACAATGGAAAATCCACCATGTTGAATACCATCAATTTATGGTATCTTTCCAACATCTCATAGTATTAAAAATTATAATATAGATAATTTCACACTTCATTATGCAATTAAAATATTTAATCAAATAATATACTAGATCAATACTAGCTATCTTCTCATAACTTGAAGTTTCTCTCTCATGTAATGTCATGTAGGTCAAACTCATATATAATCATGTATTACCTCGAAAGTAAATAAAAAAAAATATACTAGTCATCAAATCAAGTATATGATCACAAAAATATGAGGGAACTTTAAACCAATATCTCAATATATAGCAAATATGTTCAACAACACATAAAATAATGTACCTAAAGCTCATCATATATAATTATATTGGTGTTAAAGGGAAGTTTCATCTCATTTATGAAAATTAATAACAATAATAAGGTGTATTAATAATTAAATATTCTCATCATGAAGAGAATCTAAAAATATTCATTGCCTACATCATTTCTCATATGATGTCTCGCAATTACTCTTCTCATCCTCTCATCACACCTCATCTTTTCTCTTAAGTGATAGTATTTTTCAAGATCATACTATACCACTAGTTATATCTGTCAAAGCTATATTAATCAACCTCCAATATTATAACTATACTTTATTTTTTATTTATTTTATAAAAAATTACCTTTTGACTTTGCAGCTAAGCCAAGGAAACCTCACTTGCACCCAGTCACATTCCGTAACAAATTTCATATTGTTTAATGTAGTTGTACTCACCGATCAATATACCCATTAAATCCAAAAATTACAAAATTTCAAAGAGATTTTCATGGACAACATAAGTCCTTAAGATTGTTGTATCAAATTGGCGGACGCAAGTCGTATAAACCTGGAACCTGAAACACTGAACAACGGCGTTAGTAAAATTCTCCCTGAGGCGTGTGATGGCACTGACCTTAAGGACTTATTCGCGGTATACGCGCAAGCCCCCCAGGATACAATAGGGTCGTCTCAGTAACAAGGAGCAGAACTGGCAGTCGAAGACTATGAGAACTCAGAGAGAGGTAGAGAAAAGCATTCAGGTTCTTCTTAATTAAAATTGTCGTGTCCTGTATATATAGAGTCTCAAAAACCCTAATAGGATCTGACCGTTTAAAGTAATTAACCCGAATTAATTAAAATAATAAATCTGGATAATTAAAGAAAATTAATTCGGATTTGTAACGGTAAGATTTTAATGACAGAATCAAATTTCAATTTGAAATATGAAAAACTATCTTTTTCAGATAAGGTTTCCTTAATTAATTAAATTAATTTAATGTAATCAAAATAACAATATTTCTAGATCTCATTTTATTTTGGAATATCATATATGTACAACATTAACTTTGTAGCCACGAATTACCATCGATATTGCTCGATTTGACACTTTTGATGATTTTATGAATTATCAACGTCCCCATGATGATAATCGACATAAACCATGAACTCTAAACTCCAAACACCTCTTTCCTTCCAAACATAAATTATTTTAAATATATACTAAATTTGTCCTCCATAGCTGATGCCTATTTTAAAATTATTTACATTCTCACCATGTCATGTTAAATATTTTATTTTATTTGTTCAATTTGGCTCTAAATTATAATCTTAAATATTCCAATTTTTCTACTAGATAATTAAAATAGCTATTAGTGTGATTCACATTGAAATGTGCAAAATCAATGTATAGTAATGACTAATAGTATGAAGCTAATAAAATTTCGAGCTTGTTACGCTAGACAAGTTTAGTATATTGTTCAATGATGTATAAGTGAATAGTAATTATTTTTATTAAAATTATTTAAAATTATTAAAATACCCTTTTTTAATATGATGTCTCCTTCACCATACGTGTGGCCGCATGACCATCTTTTCACTCAATTCAACTAGAAATTGAAAAAGGTTTTCAAACACACTTGGGAAAGCATTTTTATCAATTCAACTAGCAGTGAAGTTACAACTGATGCTTCCAAGGTAGATTTTATTTAACTCAAAATTGAGTTTCAAGCATCAAAACCAAATAACATATTCTCCTTTTTGTATTATATTTTTAAAATATGGATGTCTAATAAAATATACATGTTTTTTTTTTAAATATAACACTAAAACTAAATTAGTGAATTTAAAACAAAACAAAAAAAACTTGAAAGAATCCGAGCCGTGAATAGTTCTATTTATATATTTTTATTAGAAATGTTTATTTCATTTTGTATACATTCTTTTTTCATTTCCTACATAATTAAATAAAAAAAAATTGCTTCTTTTCCAATCAAATATTTTAAAACTGATATATTTTTTTATTTACATTTTCTTCTAAATTAAAGATACTGAATAATAATTGTGTAACTTACTTTCAGGAATTTGAACTAAAAAAAGGAATTAGAATTTAATTAGTTGTGTTGGTCATTAATTAAATCACCGACTTTGCAGGTAGTGGTAGAGTGAAAACGGAAATAGATCTCCTGATTTTATAGGAAAAACGTTATGATAATTTAATATATTTAAATTATTAAATTTATAATAATAGATCAGATTATAATATGTATATATTTAAGTTAAAATATATATTATATATGTGTTATAATTTAATTTATTTTTATAAATTTAATGATTGAAATGTATTAAATTATCATAATTTTAATATTTTTAAGATAGAGAATCCGAAGAAAACGTGTAGGAAGAGAGTGAAGTAGTGAAAGAAAAGTGTTATTTGTAGCAGGCTCTAGCAGTAGATATAGATGCTCCTTCATCCTTATCCGAAGCTACCTTTTGCTATAACAAAGTAAGGATAAGTCTCTCACAATTTAAAATTACTGAAATAAATAATTTATTTTATTTTATTTAGTTCGTGGCTATAAATTCGTTATTATTAAGATGATTCTACACATGGATGGAAGCTGTTATGAGGAGCTCATGTTCTGAAGCTTCCAACTGTTCTCAACATGACCCAAATTCTCCTTCCAGCACTGATTCAGGTACTTTCATGATTGTTCCACCTTAGTCACAGGTTCAGGTGTTAACAGGTGGAGCTATTTTCAACTTTGTATTTGATGAGTTTGATTAAGATTAGGGTATACTTGTATTGTTCAGTTAATATCGGTTGTTAGTTAGCATATGTATGTTTAAGACCCGTCTAAGGAGATGAGTTTGTTGTCTTTCTGTGTACACTCGGGATCAATTTTACCCTTCAAGTTCAAACTCTCTTCTAATTTCTACTTTCTACTTTCTGTGCAGTTTCCAACTTATAACTCAATTGGGAGTTTCATGTCTCAACAATTGGACGATGTATTGAATGTGATATTATTTGGTAAGTATTTATTTACTTATAGTTTAATATATAGAGAGGTTTTTTTTTATTTTTTTTATTTACTTTTCATTCTTTTTTGTTATAATTATTTTGATTATTAAGAAATTTGGTATAAGATTTTTTTGGAAAAAAAATATTCATGATATATCAATTTTAAAAATGAATTATTTGTCAAATTACCTTCTTATTTTTTGAATTAGTTTTTACTTGTAGACCAATAAAAGTTATTTTATCACTTAAAATTAATTTTAAAGTATTAATTCCAAATATGTCTGTTCACTTGAAATTTTTTTATTTTTGCTTAGTCATGGAAGTAAATTGGTTGTTTCAGCTCATAAGTATATTGAAGTCTTTTATTCATAAAGTCTCTACGTAAAAATAAAAGCTTTTTTTTTGAAAAAAAAAATTAATATAGAATTCTTTCAAAATCTAAATTCAAGTCTTAGAAGACTAAATCGACTTTAAGTCATTATGTATCATCTAAGAAGATTACAGCGATAAAAAAAAATAATAATAAATAAATAAATAAATAAAAAAAGTTTCTTTTGAATTTTCTTTGAAAGATAATTTTAAAGAAAAATTTAAGAAAAAAATATTAAAGACTTTTTTTTTTTTTTTTAGTTTTGAAGATGAACATGAAATAGAGAAAATAAATAAAATAAATAGTAGTTGTAACGCATATTTTTATAGTTAATATAAAATAAATTACTCACCAGTCATATTTATGTAATTATTACCGTAATATTCTGAAATTTTGATACAATATTATGAGTTTTCTTTGTAACGCCTAATCATATTAATATTAATTTCAATAATATACGTATATATATATATATATATAATATTTATAGATAGAAAATACATGTATAGTAATAATATTATACATAATAACATACTAAAAATATTTACCATTACGTGCATAGTTACTTATTTTTATATATATATTATATATTATTAAAAATATTTACAATACGTGCCTATTTATATATTATAATTTCTTTTTCTACTTCTTTTATAATATTTAGATGGATGGTTGAAACAAATTTATAATTGTATTCACATGGTTAGCGGGCGGTAAAAAGAAAGTGACTATTATTGGGCCGTCGATCATTGTAGGGATTTCTTGGTTTGGAGAGAAGGTAAAAGTAGGGGTGTTCATGGATCGGTTTTTTCAAAAAACTGATCCAAACCGAACCGAACCATTTTATAAAAGTGGATCAGTTAACCGATCCATTTTTTATAAAGTAGATCGGTTTGGTTTTTTTAAAATATAGATCGGTTTTTTTGAAATTGGATCGGTTCGGTGCGGTGCAGTTATCCACTTTTTTACTCATATATGGATCGGTTTTTTTAGAAAATCAAACCGAACCGAATCGATCCACTTTGTAAAAATGGATCGGATAACTAAACCGGTTTTATAAAGTGGTTCGGTTTGGATTTTTTTTCAAAATGGATCTGATTTTTCAATATGGATCGGATCGGTTATGGATCGGTTCGGATCAATTAAGATTTTTTGCACACCCCTAGGTAAAAGTCGACACTGCCACTCCTTTAAATATGACAGCGTTTGCTTCCACATCTACACTCCATGTAGTTCCAGAAAATACTGCAGATATTACTGAGGGAAAAAGTCCTGGAATGTTGGGCGCATCCATCTATATATAAATTAATACAAATTTTAAACAAAAAATATAAGGAGCGAAAACAATTTTTAAAGAAATATTTATGATCACGTAACATGCGTAGAAATAGTTAATAATAGAAAAAATATATAAAATTTTGAATTACACTTGCAGTGACTAGTAAGGATAAATGAGCATTACAATATCAACCAACAAAAGGATTTTTAATCTTAATTTAAATTCTCAAGGTCAAACTTTCAACTACAAATAATTTAAATTTTATCTTCTATGACCATGGAATAATATTTATCTTTAAAACAAATCAAAGATATTTTAACAAAATTATATTATAGTTAATCATAAAAACAATTACGTTAAATAAATTGGAGTATTTATCATTATTTAAGCTCTAAATAAATAACATACACTTTAATGAAATATATTAAGAGCATCAATCAAGTAAATAATAATGATAATTATTATAAAATAATTAAACAATATAAAATATGAACATATTAATAATTATTATGGATAAAAATAATCATAAGTTAAGCAAATAAATGAGGTTAGGGACACCCCACTAAATAAATATACATAAAAAAATAACATAAATAAATAAACATAGTAGTATATAAAATTTTAAAGAGATAAAGTTCTCCTCCCCTTAACTTAAAGTTGTCTATCTTTCTTTCTTTTTATCTTTCTCTTTCTTTCTCACTTTTCTCTTTTGCTCTCCGATCACTACCTCTTTCTCTTTTTTTCACTACCTCTTTCTCTTTTTTTTTCTTACCCCGATTTTGTTCACTCTGTAATATTCCTAAACTCAGTAGTATAATATTATAAAATTTTCTTGTTATTATTTTATTAGAATAATGATTTTAAATAAACTCTAACATAATATTCTGAATTTTATTGTTAATCTTTTATTTTTAGAATAATGATTTTAAATTTTTATTTTTATCATATTTAAAATAGATAAAGATGGATATTTTATTTTGATACTTTATAATAGAAATACTTATTATCCAATTTTATTTTTTTAAATAATATGTGTATTATTATATATAATTGTTAAAATTTTAAATGTTTATAAATGATTATATTAATTTTTTATATATAGATAAATATATTATAAAATAAAAATAAAAATCTGCTAGATAAGAATCTACTGCAACTATGTACGAAACTTATACATATTTATCACCTTATTGATGACTTCTTATCTCTAAGTAACGAGATTCCAAAAATTTATCAACTATATATATATATATATATATATATATATATATATATATATATATATATATATATATATAAAAGGTTAAAAAAATAATAAATAAATAAATAAAAATCTGCCTATAAATAGGTCAAGGAGGGATCAAGACAGTAACGGTAGTGAGCAGAAAAAAAATAGTGGAAAGAGAGCACTAGAGTGAGATTGAAAAAGGAGAAAGAAAGGGTTAGAGAAGCGTAGTAAAATTTTCTTCGTAGTTAACTTGTGATAATTCTACCTTCTAAGATAAGGGGGAGGAGAACTTTATCTCTTTAAAATTTTATATACTACTATGTTTATTTATTTATGTTATTTTTGATGTATATTTATTTAGTGAGGTGTCCCTAACCTCATTTATTTGCTTAACATATGACTATTTTTTTTTATAATAATCATTAAGATGTTCATAGTTTATGTTGTTTAATTATTTTATAATGTTTGTCATTTTTATTTAAATCATTGGTACTTTTAATATATTCTTTTTACGTAAATATATTTATTGTAAATGATAAATATTGTTCTATGACCATAGAATATAAAGTTTGAATTATTTGTAGCTAGAGGTTCGACCTTGGAAATTTAAATGAGTAAGGACTTATGGTGAAATACCCTGTTTGATATTTGGTTGATATTATGATAATGTTCATTTATCCTGACTAGTCACTATTAAAATAATTTAAATTTTATTATACTAATAAAAAATTAGTTTTCATGTTTACTATAGATAATCTTGTTCTTTATTTAATTAATTATATTTATTTAATAAGTGTTCTCACTCCTTATTTTTTTTGTGAAAAATTTAATATATCATAATATATATGGATCTACAGGCTATACCAGGTCCTTTTACAGTAATTATCACTGCCATTTTTCCCGGGGGTAATTGGGGTGTAGACAGTATCTCCAACTCAGTCACTTTTCAAGGCATAGGGCTGTCTTCGTTCGTCTTCTTTCCCGATCGAGAAAATCCCACTATCATAGATGGACCTATTATAGTGACTTTCTTTTTACCACCAGCAAATCATACAAATCCTATTGTAAACTTATTTCCACCACAAATGTAAAAACTATCGTAGTAGTAGTGGAAAAAAAAATATAATATGTAAGGCATGTACTCTCAATAATAGTAGAATAATATGTATGTAAATATTGAAAATAATAATGTAAGATATGAGTAGTTTATAGTTATGTATATATTTTTGCAAATATTTTAAGATTTTTATAAGTTAATTATGTGTATCTGAGTTTGAAAATTTCCTTTTATTACTTATTTGTGTTCTCAATCTAAAACAAAATATATATATATATATATATATATAAATTATATGCAAATATATAAACGTATAAAATTAGGGTTAATATTTATATTTTAGACGTTACATTTTAGTGGTATCAGAGCAACGTTCCATGTGTAACTTGGGGAAATGTGCTAACCATGTTTCTAGTATGATAAACTAATCTATAAAATTTCAGATGAACAATACGGGCCTATAAATAGGAGGAGATAGTGAACGGAAATTGTGTGAAAAGAAAGAGAGTGAACTGCGTGAGAAAACGTAAAAGAAAAGAGAGAAAGAAAGAGAAAGATAAAAAGGAGAAAAAAAAAATAAACGACTTTAAGGTAAGGGAGAGGAGAACTTTATCTCTTTAAAATTTTATCTACTACTATGTTTATTTATTTATGTTATTTTCTATGTGTATTTATCTAGTGAAGTGTCCCTAAAATCATTTATTTTCTTAACATATGATTATTTTTATCCATAATAATTATTAAGATGTTCATATTTTATATTGTTTAATTATTTCATAATGATTATCATTGTCATTTACTTGATTGGTGCTCTTTAATATATTTCATTTACATAAATGTTATTTATTTAAAGCTTAAATACTGATAAATACTCAAATTTATTTAATGTGATTGTTTTTATGATTAACTATAATATAATTTTGTTAAAATATATTTGACTCATTTTGTTATTATTTCTTCAAGTATTTAAAGATAAATATTATTCTATGGCCATAAAAGATAAAATTTGAATTATTTGTAGCTGGAGGTTTGATCTTGAGGATTTAAATGAATAAGGAGTTAAGATTAAAAATTCTTTTGTTGGTTGATATTATAATGTTCATTTATCCTGACTAGTCACTGCAAGTGTAATTCAAATTTTTATATGTATATTTTCTAGTGTTAACTATTGTTACGCATGTTATGTGATTATAAATATTTCTTTGAAAATTGTTCTCACTCCTTATTTTTCTTGTTTAAAATATTTAATTAAATATGAAAAATAGATGGATCTACTAATCGTTCCAGGCCCTTTCACTTCCGTTATTACTGCAGTTTTTCTAGGTACCAGTTGGGGTATGGACGCATCTGCAAATGCCGTTACATTTCAGGGAATAGGAATATCGACTTTTGTATTTTCACCAATCCAGCAAAATCCCGTTATCATAGATGACCAAATAGTAGTCACTTTTTATCTACCTCCAACAAATCACGTTAATCCAATAGTGAACTTATATCAACCCGACATGTAAACAGTATATAATTAGTATAAGAAATAAGTAGATTATAAGTATGTACATTATTATAATTTTTTTTTGTTTAATATATGATGCAAATATAAAGTTCTAAATGTAAGCAAGTTTATAATAAAAAAATTTCTTTTGTTTTATGTATAATAATATTAATGATATAATGTACTTAATTATTACATACGTATAAAATTGGGATTAATATTCCCACGACTAGGCGGTTACATTTTAATGGTATCAAAGCAACGTTCCATGTGTAACTTGGGGAAATGTGCTAACCATGTTTCTAGTATAATAAACTAACCTATAAAAATTTCAGATGGCAGGAAGAAGAAATATAGAACTGACTGAGGCTATGCAAGCTATTAAGGACATGGCTGCCGCCTTGTTAAGAAATCAACGACCGAAAGGAATGGGGGAGTCATAAGGATTGGTTGAATTTAGGAGAAATAAACCTTCTCATTTTGACGGAGGGTATAATCCTGAAAAGGCTGAATTATGGATTAAAGAAATAGAAAAAATATTTCGAGCCATGAACTGTCCTGATGACCAAAAAGTAAATTATGCAGTATTTATATTAGTAGGAGAAGCAGAATATTGGTGGGATAGTACTAGAAGACTATTAGAAGGCGGAGGAATAATTATTATATGGGAAGTGTTTAGAGCTAAATTTTTTGAAAAATATTTTCCTAATGATGTTAGGAGGGCTAAAGAAATAGAATTTATGCAATTAAAACAAGGGAATATGATAGTGGGAGAGTATGCTTCAAAGTTTGAGAAATTGGGAAAGTATTCTGTTTTCTTTTATCACCTTGATGAAAGGATGAAGTGTATTAAATTTGATGATGGACTTAGACCAAAATTAAGAAAGGTAGTAGGGATATTAGAAATCTCTGTTTTTCCCACATTAATACACAAGTGTCAATTTTTGGAAGGTTTTGATCATAATAAGGATAATAGATCAAAATCTTTTGGCCCTAAGTTTAATAAGAAAATGAATAATGAAGGAAAACCTTATGATCGTCCACAATGGAAACCCCAAACTTCTCAATTTGCAGGAAATTCCAGTAGACCCATGAATAATCAAGCTAAGTGTCTTAAGTGTGGACAGGGTCATTATACTAAGTATTGTCATCTCAAAGGACCTGTTTGTTTCAAGTGTGGAAAGTCTGGTCATGTGTTTTTTGAGTGTGGACAACCAAAGGCACCCGCGAATACTTCTGGACCCAAACCGAGACCTCCTACGACTGGGAGAGTTTATACCATGACCGGAACTGAAGTTTCTCAAAAAAATGATTTAATACAAGGTAAATGTTCATTAAAGGTAAAACTTTAAATGTATTGTATGATTCAGGCGCAACTCATTCATTTATCTCCAATGATTGCGTTAAACACCTTTAATTACCAGTTTCTTCTTTAGAGAATAATCTAATTGTTTCAACCCCTACAAACAAATCTGTAATTGCCAATAAAGTTTGTTTAGATTGTCCTATTTTTATTGGTGATAGAAAATTTCTTGTAAATTTGATCTGCTTACCTTTATCACAATTAGATGTGATTTTAGGTATAGACTGGTTATCTTCCAATCATGTCCTTCTCAATTGTGCAGAAAAGTCTGTAATGTTTTCTGATTCTAAGGACCTATCGATTTCATTATCCAAACCAATAAGCAAGTTTTCGTGGGGTAAAGTTCAAGGATATCTAATCTTATCTTCTATGGAAGCTAAAGAGAAAGTTGACTTGAAAAACATAGCTGTTGTTCAAAATTTTCCTGAAGTTTTTCTTAATGATATTCCTAGTTTGCCACCTAACAGAGAGGTTGAATTTTCAATTGATTTAATACCTGGAACTAGACCAATTTCAATGGCACCTTATAGGATGTCACCTTCTGAATTAGCTGAGTTGAAGAAACAATTAGAAGAGTTGCTTATCACCTTGGGGGGCTCCTGTTTTGTTAGTTAAAAAGAAAGATGGAAGCTTTAGGTTATGTGTAGACTATCGGCAATTAAATAAGTTTACCATAAAGAATAAATACTCTCTTCCTAGGATAGATGATTTGATAGATCAATTGAGAGGAGCCACTGTGTTTTCTAAGATAGATTTAAGATCAGGATACCATCAAATCAAAGTGAAAGCAGAAGACATACAGAAAACTGCATTTAGAACAAGGTATGATCATTATAAATATCAAGTGATGCCTTTTGGAGTAACCAATGCACCTGCAGTGTTCATGGATTATATGAATAGGATTTTTCATCTGTATTTAGATCATTTCATTGTGGTCTTTATAGATGATATCCTCATATATTCTCGAACTCATGAAGAGCACGAAGAACACCTTCAAACTGTTCTCCAAATTCTGAAAGATAAACAACTGTATGCCAAACTTTTTAAGTGTGAATTTTGGTTAGAGGAGGTTAAGTTTTTAGGACATGTGATTTCCAAAGATGGAGTGTCTGTGGATCCGTTTAAAGTAGAACTATGGGAACTCCAAAGACGGTGATAGAAATTCGTAGTTTTTTGGGTTTAGCAGGATATTATAGGAGATTCATTGAGGAATTTTCTAAAATAGCTATGCCTTTAACTCAACTCACTAAGAAAGGACAACTCTTTGAGTGGACAGAAAAATGTGAGAATAGTTTTCAAGAGCTTAAGAAAAGATTAACCATTGCACCAGTCTTAGCCTTACCCAATCTTAATGAACAATTTGTCATATTTTTTGATGCCTCAAAAATGGGATTAGGGTGTGTTCTTATGCAAGATAGAAGGGAGTAGCATATGCTTCTAGACAATTGAGAGCTCATGAAAAGAATTACCCAACCCATGACCTAGAACTGGCTGCCATTGTTTTTGCGCTCAAGCTGTGGAGACATTATGTGTATGGTGGTAAGTTTGATATTTTTAGTGATTATAAGAGTTTAAAATATTTATTTGATCAAAAGGAACTAAATATGAGACAAAGAAGGTGGATGAAATTTTTGAAAGATTATGATTTTGAATTACGTTACCATCCAGGAAAAGCCAATGTTGTGGCCGATGCACTGAGTAGAAAATCTTTACACATCTCTATATTAATGATTCATGAGATGAATTTGATAGAAAAATATAGAGATATGAGTTTATCAACTATAGTAAGTCAGGATAGAATACAATTGTATGCAGTTCAAATTACTAGTGACTTACATGGACAAATTGGTGTACACCCTAGGGCAACAAAAATGTATCAGGATCTCAAGAGAATGTTTTGGTGGCCTAAAATGAAAAAAGAGGTAGCACAATATGTAGCTACATGTTTGATTTGTCAAAAGGCCAAGATAGAACACCAAAAGGCAGCATGAATGTTACAACCCTTAGATATACCTTAATGGAAATGGGACAGTATAGCAATGGATTTTGTAGTTGGTTTACCACGAACAATCCATAAGTTTGATTTCATATGGTTATCGTGGATAGACTGAAAAAATCTGCTCACTTCTTACCCATTAATATTAGGTATTCACTAAAAAAATTGACTAAACTGTACATAAGGGAGATTGTACGATTGCATGGTGTACCATCTAGCATAATATCTGACAGAGATCCTAGGTTTACTTCTAAATTTTGGGGAAGTTTACATCAAGCATTGGGAACTAAGCTTTGTCTTAGCTTTGCATATCATCCTCAAACAGATGAACAATCAGAGAGGACCATACAATCCTTAAAAGATTTATTGAGAGCTTGTGTGCTAGAGGTAGCATAGGTATGGCACCCTATGAATCTCTATATGGGAAAAGGTGTAGAACTCCTTTGTGTTGGTTTGAAACAGGAGAAAATTTAATCTTGGGTCCTGAATTGGTGCAACAAACCACGGAAAAGGTCAAAATGATTCAGGAAAAATTGAGAACGACTCAAAGCAGGCAGAAAAGTTATGCTGATAAAAGAAGACGACCTCTTGAATTTCAGGAAGGTGATCATGTATTTTTGAAAGTTACACCAACAACTGGTTTTGGTAGGGTAATGAAATCAAAGGAACTCACACCTCGATTTATTGGTCCTTACCAAATCCTTAGAAAAATAGGTTATGTTGCTTACCAAATTTCTTTACCCCCTTTTCTTTCTAATCTTCACAATGTCTTTCATGTGTCTCAATTAAAAAAAAATATTTCTGATCCTTCTCATATAATAATGCCTGATACGGTACAATTAAAGGATAACCTTACATATGAAACAATGCCTGTAGAAATCACAGACAGAGAATCAACCAACTGAGAGACAAACAGATTTCATTGGTAAAGGTCATTTGGAATGAAGACACGGGAAACGCTACGTGGGAACTGGAAGAGAAAATTAGGAAAAATTATCCTTATTTATTTTAAGCAATAAAAAAATTTCAAGGACGAAATTTATGTAAATAGGGAAAAATTGTAATATTCTCAAATTTTTACTCTTCTTAAGATAGTAATCTAAATTTATAGTTATTATATCTATATATATATATATATATCTAATAGAGAATAAGTAAAATATTTTATATAATTACAATATATTTAATTTTTATTACAAAATTTTCAGTAAAATAAAATAGAATTCTATAATATTTATTCACAATTTTATTATTATTATTATTAATTTTTTTAAGACTCTTAAATTTAGTTAATATATTTAAAATGAATAGATAAATACTAGTAGGTTATTTTTATTTATATTTAGTAAACTAAATATATATATATTATATATATATATATATATATGATATCCAATTATATTATAAATATTTATAATATCTTATTATAATTAGATAACAAAACAACTTATTATAAGGTAATAGACATATAAAATGGAATGGTTGAATGGTTTGAGTAGTTATGCATAGAGACTATAAAGTATAGGTCATAGGTTCAACTCATGTTGGGTCTTTATTATATCTATTTTAGTAATTAAATAAGTTTTTTATTCAAAATATATATAAATATCTATATATATATGCAATAATAATAATTTGCAGCGCTATCTATATATATATATATGCAATAATAATTTATACGGAATAATAATTTGCAGCGCTATCTATATATATATATATATGCAATAATAATAATTTATACGGAAAAGGCAGTTACGTGGGCAATTATGTATATTACGTGTATTAGCAATAAATGAATGAGATTACGTGTCCCTGGTGCATTGCCTTAGAAATGAATTTATAGTGTCCCTAATTTATAAATGAATGAGACTACGTGTCCCTGGTGCATTGCCTTAAAAAAATAAACGACCTTAAGGTAAGGGGGATAATAACTTTATCTCTTTAAAATTTTATCTACTACTATGTTTATTTATTTATGTTATTTTCTATGTGTATTTATCTAGTGAGGTGTCCCTAATCTCATTTATTTGCTTAATCTATGATTATTTTTATCCATAATAATTATTAAGATGTTCATATTTTATATTGTTTAACTATTTCATAATGATTATCATTGTCATTTACTTGATTGGTGCTCTTTAATATATTTCATTTACATAAATGTTATTTATTTAAAGCTTAAATAATGATAAATACTTAAATTTATTTAGCGTAATTGTTTTTATGATTAACTATAATATAATTTTGTTAAAATATCTTTGACTCGTTTTGTTATTATTTTTTCACGTATTTAAAGATAAATATTATTCTATGGCCATCGAAGATAAAATTTGAATTATTTGTAGCTGGAGGTTTGACCTTGGGGATTTAAATGAGTAAGGAGTTAAGATTAAAAATCCTTTTGTTGGTTGATATTATAATGCTCATTTATCCTGACTAGTCACTGCAAGTGTAATTCAAATTTTTATATGTATATTTTCTAGTGTTAGCTATTGCTACGCATGTTGTGTGATTATAAATATTTTTTTGAAAATTGTTCTCACTCTTTATTTTTCTTGTTTAAAATATTTAATTAAATATGAAAAATAGATGGATCTACCAATCGTACCAGGCCCTTTCACTTCCGTTATTATTGCAATTTTTCCGGGTACCAGTTGGGGTATGGACGTATCAGCAAATGCCATTACATTTCAGGGAATAGGAATATCGACTTTTGTATTTTCACCAATCCAGCAAAATCCCGTTATCATAGATGACCAAATAGTAGTCACTTTTTATCTACCTCCAACAAATCACGTTAATCCAATAGTGAACTTATATCAACCCGACATGTAAACACTATATAATTAGTGTAAGAAATAAGTAGATTATAAGTATGTACGTTATTGTAAAAAAAAATTTGTTTAATATATGATGCAAATATAAAGTTCTAAATGTAAGCAAGTTTATAATAAAAAAATTTCTTTTGTTTTATATATAATAATATTAATGATATAATGTACTTAATTATTACATATGTATTAAATTAGGATTAATATTCCCACGACTAGGCAGTTACAACTATAAATACATTTACTTTTAATAATGACATAGCACAATTAAAAGATATAATTGGTTGCCAGTGTAAAAAAATTTACACGGGCAGTGTATAGGTGATTAACTCTATATATTTTGTGGTGTAAGTAATTTCACAGTAGATAATTATGCTCAGGAGAGTAGCATTAAACGAAGGAAGAGAAAGTGAGAAAAAAAAGAGAGAAAGATAAAAGCAATTTTATTTCTTTTAAGGAAAGGGAAGGAGACTTTTATCTCTTTTAAATCTTTATGATTATATTTATTTTATGTTTGTCTATGTAACGCCTAGTCATATTACATATTAATCTCAATATTATACGTCTATATATATACATATATATTTATAGATTAAAAATATAAGTATATTATTAATAATATTATATGTGATAACAAAGAAAGATTTTTCAAACTCTTTTACATATGATTAGTTTACAACTTACTTACATATTAAACTAAAAATATTTATCACTATGTGCGTAGATACTTATTTTTTTACATATATATTACAATATTTACAGATTTGGCTGGTGCAGATTTACAATAGGATTAACATGGTTTACGGGAGGTAAATAAAAAATAACAACTATAGGGTCATTGATCACAGTTGGAATTTCTTGGTTTGGAGAGAATGTGAATGAAGACACTGTCACTCCATTGAAGGTAACCGAGTTGGCTAAAGCATTTACACTCCACGTAGTGCCAGAAAATACTGTGGATATCACTGAAGGGAAAGGGGTCGAAATCGCTAGGGAATCCATCTATATTTATTTATTTATTTTTATAAATTTATTACATATATTACACAAGAAACATAAGGAGTGAGAATAATAATCCAATAAATATCAATAATTACACAATTTGCATAGAAATATTTAATACTAGTAAATATTAATTTTTTTATATAAAAATTTGAATTATACTTGTAATGACTACTTAGGATAAATGAGCAATAATAAATAACTAAAGGTTATTTCACATTAAATCTTTACTCATTTAAATCCCCAAGGCAAATCTCCAACTACAAATTAATTTAAACTTTCATTCTTATGACCATAGAATAACATTTATCTTTATAAATGAATGAAGATATATCAATAACATAAGTTTAAGATATTCTTAATAAAACTATATTATAATTAATATTAATATCAAACAAATACTTGAACTAAATTATGTAAATGGAATGTATTAAAGAATATTAATCAAATAATTGACATTGATAAATATCATAAAATAATTAAACAACACAAACTAGGAACACCTCATTAATTATTATGAGAAAATTATCATCGATTAAGCAAATAAGTGAGGTTAGGGACACCTCACTAAATAAATATATATAAAATATAATATAAATAAATAAACATAATAATATATAAAATTTTAAATTTTACTTTATGTTATATTTATTTAGTGAGGTGTTCCTAACCTCATTTACTTATTTAATTTATGATACTTTTAACTCTAAATAATTAATAAGGTGTTCTTGATTTATGTTATCTAATTATTTTGTTATTTATAACTGTCATTTATTAGATTAATATTCTTAAATGCATCTCATTTATGTAAGCTATGTTATACCAAATTTTAAATAATTAAAAATATTCTAAATTATTTAGCTTAAATATTTTTATATTAATTCTAACTATAATTTAGTTTAAAAAAGCACTACATAGTATTGCCACCTTTTAGGATAAATCGATAATAAATATAAATATAAAGAAGAAAATTAATTAAGTGGCTAGTATTTTTGCCTATTTATATATAGAATACCCTATCTTCAGTCTCAGCAAGTATGTTATGAGATATAACAAAGAGGAGTGCACCTTCTTATTTGGAGGCAAGGTCAGTCATTCTGCTTTGATTATGCTGTTAACCACGACTAATATGACTTAACCAAGTCAGATGGCCTCAGATATGACAATAGGTACATTCTTGTCAAACATGTTAATAATCTAGGTTTCCCTATAAACATATTATATTATCTTAGCAGGAATTAGCTAACTATGACACAAATATTTGTGTCATATTATTAGATATATAATAAAAACTCTTATAAATATTTGTGTCATTAAGGGTATAAAATAATGAGAGCAACCATCTATATGCCATTAAAAGAATAAACTAAGGTTCTAATATAATAAAACTCTAAATTGTATAATTTCAAATGATAGGTAGAAGAAATAATGAATTGACATGGCTCTAACTCTATTAAGACAAGAAAAGAAAATTTAAGACATGTTCAAACCACAAGGATTAATTGAGTTAAAGAAAAAAAAAACTATCACAATCTGATGGAAGATACTATTCAAAGAAAATTGAATTATGGATTAAATAAATGAAAAAATATTTTGTGCTATTTATTGTCTTGCTAACCAAAAAGTAACGATGTCTTCATATTAGTGGAAAAGTTAAGTATTGTCTTAAATATTTAAATAAAAATAAAATTTTAACTTAAACTTAGATTAATAAAATAAACGTATTTGTATTTATAATTTATTAGAAAACGAAAATGTAAGGAATACGATCATAAGAATTTCTTTGAAAAAGTATATATTACTTTTATTTTATATCTTTAAAAGATTTTCTTTTAAAAGAATAAATCTGAAAAATAGTCCCATTAAAGAACGATCCTAAAATTGTTGTCCAAAATTGTTAATAGTAATTAATATATAATCATTTTGGATAAGTGTGGACATGTCACATAGAATCTATTTAGATACAAATTTAGAAACATTTTTGAATTTTTATTTCTAAAATATTTTTTATTTTCAGTAGAAAAATTATAAAAACATTTATAGTATGCATCTAATCATGTTTGTAGAATATTAGAAATGGTATAAGAGACTAATAGTTTTGTTCACAAGGTTGAAAGGTTGAGAGACCAAAAATTTTCAGGGCCGAAAAGTCCAAAAAGTCCAGTGGGCCAGCCCGTAAATCTTAATATGTTTTTGCTTAATGTATATCTTAAATTTTCAAGAAAGGGATTCATGTTCAATTTGCAAAACTTTAATATAACTACAATTCTGTTTAGATATAAATTTAGAAGAATTTTTGATAATTTATTACTAAAAATCGAGTTTTTTTTTCAAAAAAAAAAATCTCTGAAATTTTTTTTAAAATTTGTATTCATATATAAGACACTCAATCTCAGTTAAATGATTTTCAAGCTAACATTCATTTCTTCCAGCAACAAATTATGAATAGCTTTAAGCATTTTTTCTTCTTATTATAAGTGATAGTCTATGACACCTTTATGATGATTTTAAAGAAAGAGAGGAAATAATTATGACATAAAATTATAGAAATCATTTTTTACATAAGTGATCATTATATTTTTTTTATGTTTCATAATATATATATATATATATATATATATATATATATATATAATATAGAACTACACTCTAATATATAACACACCTATTACATCAGCCAACAAAAGGAAAGAAAAAAAAATGACTACTCGTCCAAACTCAGATGGATTAAATCATATTTAACAGAATGTTTTATCTAAAAATTGGCACACGAATTAGTTTAACTAGGAACATACTTAAAGCTAACAATATAGTAATCATTATATTATCATGATAAATATCATTTTTTTCAATAATATACATACTTTGAACCTTTAATACTCTTGTAAAAAATGTTAACGACACTTTTTCTAATACTCTTATTATTATTATTATTAATTAAAATTTATTACAAACCAAAAAATGTAATATTTTTTTTTTGTTTTTATAAGACAATTTTGAGGTTTTTATTAATCCTCTTTTATTTTGACTCCTTAATAAATGCCAATTAGTTGTCAATGATAAATTAATTAATAGTTAAGTGACATGAATTGGTATAACTGATAAAAAAAATAATTAATGTCATCTTAAACTTTTAAAATAAAAATTAAATAAAAATAAAATTTTACTAAAAATCTGACAATTAAAAAAAGAACAAAAGGAGTAAAAATCACAATATTTATGTCTTACATTTTATTTAATAAGTCTCTTTAGCGGTAAGACCCATAGATATTTATAACTTTTAACCAATAATAAAAGAAGTATTATTAAGAGTATTAGAAAATGTCACCAAATATTTAAGATTAAGTGACTTTGAGTCTATTTAAAGATAGTTCAGCGGTAGGGGTTGATCCACGCTTAAGCAAGGTCAGGGATTTGAATCCTGCCTTGTGTATGCAGTCGCGTTAAATCTTAGGGCCAGCTATCCCATCTTTTGAGGTACCTCTAACGTAGCGAGAATATTAGTCACTCCTATTGACGGTGGATACTCAAGGGACGAACAAAAAAAAAGTATTTTTAAGAATTTTTTTATTGACAAATATTCTTTATTTTTAATAAAAAAATTCTAAAAACATTTTTATCTTATATCCAATCATCTTAAATATTAGATGCATCAACCAGATCAAACACGTGTTAAGTGGTGCTTTTAAAGTGTAATGCGGTAGGGCTTTTAGTTCTTGAGATGTTAAGACCATTTTGGAATGAGTTCGTTTTATGCAGTTGTCCAACAATAAGCAGTAGTCAATTCAATTAAAAATCGTTAATGAATCTAGATTATGATACAATATGTGATATTAACAATTTAACATTAAACAATATTGATATTTTAGTACAGGTTAAATATTTATTATATTAATTAAAATTTATAAATAATACTTAAAATTTATATAAATAAATATTTTTAAACATATAAATTATATTCTAAACTTTTAATAAATAATTTATAAGAATTAATTTACTTCAACACATACTTAACAACAATAATTAAGATATTTAATTATTTTATAAATTCCTATATTTATTTTATTTGCATTATCTCGTAGCCAACAACAATAAACTATTTCCTAAAAGTGGTTGAGTTCTCCAAATATTATTTTCTCTCAACATTTTCTTATTTCTCACATAAACCTTTGTGATCAAATGTACGTAAGTACCAACGAGTCAACAGTTTGAATAGTATTAGATTCAATTCTTTTAAGTAAAATTTCAAAATTCAAATATTTTGAAAAAATAGCACAATTGAAAGAAGAAACCTTACAAAATGTGACTAACTAGATTTTCTAACAAAAAATAATCTTCAGTGAAGTGAATGAATATTTCACACGATAACAAATTAAACTCTACCTTTTATGAAGTTTACATATGAATGCTCATAACTGTACGTTCAAATGATGTTTTAGAGATCCAAAGAGAAACACGAAAATTAATGGAAAGTAAACTGCAGTGATGCTACACGCACATGGACAAGGTCCTACCAGTCCAAAAGCACAACATCACATTCCCGCAATTCCCGCATTTGAATTCTCCAATAAATCAAATTAATTTAAACAAGTTTGTGACATATTTCTGATCAATAACATGCAGAAATACACCACATTTTGAAAATCAAACACAACCACTACCTAACTCGAGAAACATCACCCTTTGATCAATTTGAGGCCAACAACTAATATCACAATGCAACCAACAATTTCAATTACCTTTGAAGAAAAAAGATTGTAACACAACATGAACACTTATCCATTAGTGTTGTTCAATGGTGGTGTGTAGTAGTATGTATCATTACCAGAAATGAATGAATGCATCCCATGCTGCTCCAACGGCAAAAACAAGAGGCATGAGAAAAATGTGGCCTCTAGAGTAAAGGGTTGGTGCCCCTGACTTTATAGGGGAAGCCTTTGGTGGAGGTGGTAGCTTTTCAACATGAACTGCTACCTTCATGCCACTAAAGCAGAAACCTTTGCCACTGATGAGATAGTAAGTTTTGGTCACATTCAGTGGAACCACATCTCTTCCAGCTCCCCTAGTCCAGTTCACAAGTGGATGATCAGAGTTGCAACTTTCATAATCTGTCTTGTTCACTTCCAGCACACTCATCTGGTTCCTGTCATACACAAAAACTGCCAAACTAACCAAGTTAGCATGATAAAAGTAACTAGGCACCATGAAATCCATCTATCCCCAAAGCACACTCTTGGTTCGGAGCTCAAAATTAGCACACAACCACACAGGTATGTTCATTCCAATTTCCAACTACAAACAACTATTTCTGTGCTTCTATTAACAAAAGTTATGGTAAAAAAAATAATGAACATCTATAACGGCGTGTTGGATTTCATTAACAAATTAAGCCACCAATTGAGGGTAGAAATCATTCCATTTATTCTAGTTTACCTCAATTTTGCTGAGAATTTGATGGGAATATTCATTAACTTTAGTTTAAGAGTAAATTACACTGACACCCTCTGAGATTTTGTGAAATTGCACATAACTGACAACTCTCATCTTTCTAGCATTTACAGCATCCTCCCTTATTAAGGAGTGTCAGTGTAATGTTTACCAAGCAATTAAATTGGGTTAGTGTAATGTCCAAGGAGTACCGGTATTATGCTTCTCAAACAATTAAAGGGGTTAGTGTAAGATCAAAAAAAATATTAAAAAAAAGTAAGCAGTGTGTCTGCAATTTCACAAAACCTAGAGGGGTGTTTATGTAATGTACTATTAGGTTAATTCGGGGGCGCATAAACTTGAGCAGCTATCTTTAATTCACAGAAAATAGCAGCATACAGGGCATCTTAAGATAGCTAAAATTGTTTAAAAGTTAAACAAGATCTGCAACTCTCTACATTTGTTTAACATTTCAAATGCTTGGTTGATATTCCAGATTTTTGTTTAACCAATGATAGTGTTATTTTCCTGACCTTATCTACAACATTGGTGGTGAGTATCCAGTACTTACCACCACTGGGATCTGAGAAAGTAGCACAAGACAACAAAAGCATAAAAAAAAGGATCCAATTATCCAAACCCTATTTCTTATTTACACTCCCCTCTTGACAGAAAATGCAAATTAAGAAAAAAAACGAAATGGGACAGAGAGAGGGAAGAGAAACCCCAACGGCATTCCCCTAAAAATCCCATTTTTACACCTATTTTACATGTTAGACAGAAACACACAATACAACAGCATCCAATGTCATTTCCTTTTCTTATTCAGCCAACATGGGTTCAATAAAAGACTCAAAGATTAATTAAAGACACACAAAACCAAAAGATCTGAAACCATCTGATTTAGACCCTCTTGGTTCAAAAGATAGTAAATTAAGCAACAAAAAGCTACCAACTTTAATCAACTCACCCTATTCCTGAACCAGTTCAGATCCGGTTCACAGAGAGGGCACAACAACAAGAACCATGAAAATTGAAAACAAAGATTCATGCATAGAGAGAGAGAAGAAGAACTTACAGAGCCAGTCATCAAGGTAGAAATGTTTGCCTTTGGTCCATTCAGTGTAGTTAACATTGGGGTTCCAAAACTTGTTGTTTCCAACAGTCCACTTTGTAGCAGAAGCTTCTTCTGGCAACAGCACAAGAATGGTGAATGCTACAAAGAGAAGCAGCATGGGTGGTGATAGCACCCTCTTCATCCCTTCCATCAATAACTCTTTTGCTTGCTTACAGTTACCCTTCTCCACAGTTCAACAAACTCTCTCTGGAACACTCTGGCTGTCACAATGTTCTGTTTTTTTGGCCTTTTGAGGAACCTTTTGGTTCTTTTAATAGCATGTAGTGTCGAAGTTGTATTTGCTTATTTAATTTCATGGGGCTGTTGCTTTCTACTTTCTAGATCTACCATTGATTTTTTATCATCAAAAACTGAGGGAAATTCTACACATTTTTTTTTTTTGTATTGAGATTTTTGAAGTGTACAATGGAAATTGTACATCTTGTGTATTATAGAAAATAATTATTTATGGAAAATAATATGCTGAGGAATATTGAGAATTTATTTATTATTATATAAAAAGGAGTTAAGAAAGATATAACTCTCCGTATTCGATTAAGAAATATTAAATTACTGTATTTGTTATTTTCATATATAAGATCATTTTATTTTATTTGAAAATCTTAAATAATTAGTGAAGAAAAATATGTAAAAGTATTTTAATTAGAATGTAGCGTAAATAATTTTTATATTTTAATTTAATAAAAAAATTATAATATATAATGTTTATTTTAATAGTTACTTTAAAAGCTATATCTAAAATTATTTATAGTTGACTGAGCATATTTCTGACTGGAATTATTTAAATTATTTTAATAAATAATTATCATGATTTAGCCACAAAACAATTTATCAAAGAGTTAGTACTGAAATTCTTTCGAAACTACTTGTTCAAAGTCTCGCATCAAGTATGTCAACATTTGTAAAAAAAAAAAAAAAAAATACTGCTCACTTCAGTTGTTAATATATCAAATACTACATTATTTATAATTAATTTTAGAGAATATTTTTTTATATGTAATGAGAGTGTAGAGATTTTATAATGTTATTCTATTTGAAATCATTTTAAGTTTAATATTTATAGTAATATTATAAGAATTAATAAATTTCTTTCATTTGATAATTTGTGATTAGATCACAATGTAAAAAAGTTTTGCATAATCGATACATTCTAATTCAATTATTAACTTATATATTTGCCAGCTTTACAAATAAGAAAAAATTAGTTTTAATCCTTATATTATTATTTGTTAATTTATATATCCTTATGAAATTAAAAAAAAATTATTATAAGTATTTACTAATTACATGATATGCATATAGATATACCATATGTCACATGACTTCCCAAAGTGGTCGCATAACATATATCTACGTACATGTTACAATATTATTAATTTATTAATTGTTGATAAAAAAAATGTTTAGGCAATTTTTTTCAAAAACACTTATAGGAGGCAAAAATAGAAAGAAAAATGATTAAATATTTTTACAAACTAATTTATAGAAGTCATTTTTTATTAATTTTTTCAAAGTTTTATTTTTAACTCACGCATTAGCTAATTTTAATTTGTGAAAAAAAATTATTTCAAATTTTCTTCTTATTTTTCTTTTGTAGAAGTATTTATAGAAAAACATATTCAAACTAGCTCAAAAATCATTTAAAAAAGACTTAAATTCTTAAAGAGCATAACTATCCAAACAACCTCATAAAAAAAATTAAAGATTAAAAACAAAAGGTTGTGATATTTACAATCACATAAAATATGTCTAAACCTTTTATATTTTACAAAAGTGTAAATCAAGGCAGAAAGTATACATATTCAATTTGTTCTTTTTCTTTTTGGTTTGACTGTATTATTGTAATTTCTTGAAAAGTATACTTTCTTTCTCTTAAAATTTATTTTCCCTTTTCGACATCATAAGATTAAGATGTACCTTTTACTTCTATGATTTTTTTATGCCTATCTTATATTTGGTAAAGAGGTGTATAATAAATGCATAAAAGGGTATTTTGACTCCAAATAAATAAAATTAAAAGACATGACTCAAGTCAAAACATTGCAAGCTGTAAATAAAACAAGGGGGTTGCTACTGTACCCCTAATAAATGAGGGGTTTAGGTACTGTATCTGATGTGTATGTACACATCATTTAAATGCTTAATTATACAGTAACCCTTATTTTACCGTGATCTCTCTTCTTCCCTCCGTCTCCTCTGCCCCTCCCTCCTCTCCTCCGCCCCTCCCTCTTCTTCCTCCTCTCCCGCCCTGTTGACTTCTCCACTGCTGCCACCCACTCCCCTCCACTAATGCCTGCAGATTGCGCAAGGGAAAGGCCTGTGCAAGGCCTGAAGATGAGGAGACTGAAATCGCCGAATCGCACGGGTTTACTTGGAGAGAGAGGGCTTTTGCAAGAACAGTCATAGGGCTCGTTCTTTCACTTTAAACTGAGACAAATTTCCTACCCCGGCAGCTTTCTCGTAAAATTAAATTAGGGCATAATAAGAAAAGCCGAAGCAAAGCATTCAAAAATATGGCTAGTAACAAATACGACTTCGTCCACTGCAACGAATAAAACAATAAGATGATAGGGGTATGCAACTCCACCTGTTGTGTTCTCCACAACTCGCCGGCAATCGTGGTCTTCGCTTTCGCTATCTCGTTCGCCGGCCCGCAGAAAGGGAAGAAACAGGAAACCAGAAAGATTTAAAAAAAAAAAAATGTAAACTTCATATTAATCATTTATCTGACGTGGATGTAAATTTTAAATAATTAAAAAATTATAAATAACTTAAATTTACACGTAAGTGGCACATCATCAATAGTACCGGTATCCTTCTTTTATAGAGGGTACCGTAGAAATTCTCATAAAACAAATAGTAATAACATTAAAGTATATCCTAGGATTGCATGTATATCCCTGGTTCTCATCAAGTCTTGCCTCCGCTGTAAAAGGAAAAAAGAAACATAAAAAAATACATTCACTCTCTACATGCTTTGTGTTTGGTAAAATAGCTACTTACTATACTTATTGTAAGATATATACTTGGAATTCCTTGAACTTAACTCGTACTACGAGCTAATGTTTTATTGTAGGATCATGAAGAACATGCATTATAGTTCTAAGTTTTTTTTTTTTTATCACCATGTTTTCAGAGTTACTCACCAACTTAATTTGTTGAGAATTAATCTATGCCAAAAAAATTAATTAATAATTTTTAATATAATTTCTCCTCTCAAATATTTTCTTTTATTTAAAATTTAAAAAAATTGAGTTTAATATCACTCAAATCAACATCTTATTAATAGTCTTACGTACAAGTAAAAATGTAATGTGATATATTTTAACTCATTTTTCTAGAGTTAGGTAAAATTTATTTTGATAAAATTGAAAGAAAAATGATATTAGAACGTGTTTTTGTATTGAAAAGTGCTCAAATTAGTTTTGAAGATAAAAACAAACAGTCCAAAATTGAGCTTCCATGCATTTCTATGGGCAATTACTTCATGTGGGGAAGTGTTGATTACCTCACAATTAGCAATTCATTGTGAGTTCGAATTGTGTGAGTAGAAATTAATGAGTGGAAAAAAAAATGTTCCATGGAATTGAATTTTAATTATATACCAGCATAACCGATAACTTTCATGAAAAAAGAAAATTCAAAAACAGCCTATTCTCTTCAATAAACAGAAGAGAGAGAGAGAGGGTAAATGTATTAAAGATGAAAGTCAAAATATGTTGTTTTATTCATAGTTTTGCCACTATTACTCTAATCGAACATTATATTCTAAACTTTACTTACCTTGAAAAGCAAACGCTAATTAAATGGCTTGTGTATTCTTTGATAAATGGTTAGAAAAATATTATTAATAAATGAACAAACACATATCAATTTGACAGCTAGATGAAAATATAATATAATATAATATATTCTAATGTTACAATCCTTATCTTGTCATTGTTATTTATGTTGTGTTGGTTGATACGAACATGGTGTCAAAATGGGAAATGGATCCCCTGACTTTGTGGAAGGAAAGTTAGGGTAAATTAATACATTTCAACCGTTAGATTTGTAATAAATGATCAGATTGTGACACGTGTACATTTAAGTTAAAATATATATTGTACACGTGTCACAATCTGATTTATTTTTATACATTTAACGGTTGAGATGTATTAAGTTACCATAACTTTATTTCCCCAAAGTCAGAGAATCCGGATCCGTCAAAATGACCAATACCTTTTCTTCTTTAGCAAGAGCGTGGTCCAGGCTTTCCTAAAATCACGAAACCACAACACAACCAGTACATTGAATACGACATGCAAACTTTCGCTGTCTCATAACTATTTTTATATTTTCAATACGAGTGTAGTGTGACGATTACTTCCTCAATCTGTTTACAATTTGCTGTACACCACATACAAAATTGGGAGAGTAAGTTACCAAAAAAAAATTAAAAATAAAAATGAAATCATAACATTATCCCATGACTCGTGGAGGGTGAACAAGTTTGTGAAGTTTTTTTTTTCTTTTTTTTCTTTCAAATTGTTTTCATGTTGTGGGTTTGACCTTTGTGCAACAGCTAAATAAATGGATTAATTTGTGTAGATTTCAATTACAAAAGTAATGGGCATAGCATAAATGATGGTGTTTGGTTGGCCAATTTCCTCTCCCAAAACCTTTTTTTGATCCATTTGGTGGGGATCGTAATTGATGGGCGAGGAGTAAGGGGTAAAGTGATATTGCTTATTATTTCATATTAGGGGTGTTTGAAGTTAAATGGCATAAATTATTTAAACCGAGTTATTCAACCTGCCTCTTTTAGTTGCAATTTTGATTCGAGTTGGTGAACAATTTGAATTGGATAATTATGATGTTAGATCATGCTTGGCAACAATCATGAAATGTGTCCTTTGATTCCTCAGTAGAGCCAGTGTATCATTTTTGGATTAGGAGTATCATCTGTGGTACACCAAGAAATGCGAATAAAATAAATCCTTTAAATAAAACTAAGGCCATTCACAACTTGTTTTAGAAAAGTTAAAAAAAATTAATGAACAAGAAACTTAATCGGGGATTAAGGGTATGTTTGAATAAATTAATAAAATGAGGGTTGAAACAAAAATAAACAAACACAAGCTAGTGTAACGATCTGACGTGCCGTCACACTACGAAACAACATTATACACTACTGGAATATATATACTAAAATAGTATAATAAAATATTTACAGCACAAGTTGCTAATCAAGCAACCAACAACAAACAATTATATACAACAAAGAATGCTACTATAAGGTAGCCTACAAAAAAAAAATCCATCTCCAGGCACCTCCTGTAGCCTCTAACAGCTATCTCCCAGCCTATCCCTGCCCTGCTCCCATACAACGTATGATCATCGCAGTCCAAACCACATGAAAACATGCAAGGGTAAGCTAGAGACAATAAACAACTCATAAATATCAAATATGAAACACAACTATATAATCATCTTCACATCCTACACAATAAATAAACAACAAATATATTATACATCTTAACATCAATTCAACTTGATTTCACATATCAACGTTGTATCAACACCTCAACACAACTTACAACATAACAACACTATCATCATCCTCAACAGAATCAACATACAACACAATCACAACTTAACAATATAATAACATAGATACAACTCTTATCAACAACAAATCAACTCATCAACAACTTATGCGTCGCCATGCATTTCAACTCGGAGATCTCCAACAACTGAGGTTGAACAGTCTAGGTGGCATAAACCCTACTGAATCTAGCGTTTGACCTATCTCAACCAGGTCAGGTATAGAACAGCGTTAGGAACTCTGAAGAGAACTAGGTATAAACAACAATAGGCAATTGCTCAGGTATGCCACTTAGACTTGGAGGTTCAGTACTACTGTCAGGACAGAAGGGTTTGGGTATGAGCCTACCACGACCTTAGCTAGCATCACCAATCCACATATGGAGTTAGCTCACCCACTGTCCTCCAAGTATCACGCACCCTCCAGTACCTAGTCAAAGACTACATCTCTAACTAGATACCTTACTCAAATTGGTCATTCAACCATGACATGGATCGACTACTTCCATGTCGCCCACACAGTACTAAGGGATTCAACTTTAAAACAACTTTCAACTTATCTCCTTAGTATTATGTATCTCAACATAGGACATATATCTTCATCATATGTCCCCAACTTTTCAACTTTACAACAATAGACACCATAACAACTTTACAACAATAAACATTTGGCCGCTTGTAATCGGTATAGCTCGGCCTAGCCCCTATACCGTGGTCGCTTTGTACACGTGTGCCTCGACCTTTCCTACACACGGGATCAACTAAGTCCTAGAGGAGAACAACACAACGTCTACTCCAAGGGACAACTTCCCAAGGAGGGTTTTTCAACAAATTGGGCTCTCAAGCACCACAACTATCTCAATCTACACAATGGGATGAACAACTTCGAAAACATCTCCCCTAGTCCTAGTGATCAACAACTCATCATCACAGCTTAATCAACTTAACAACTTAAACAACATACAACTTTTCAACTCATCATCTCAATCAACATTCAACTTGAACAATATAGTTTATCAGCACAACAACTCATCAACATTTTTTAACAACACATTTTAACAACACAACGTCTCATTTCAACTTTAAACAACACAATCATCATAAAATAATATATTTTCAACACATGGTATAACATACAACTCTTCTCTAACAACTTAACAACATAGTCTACTAATAACATCTATATAAATCACACACATCTACACACTTCACATCATGCTTCTCACAACTCACAATATTATCATCATGCACTTCACAACTTTCAACTATATCATCTCATCATGTTTCACAACATAAACATGTCCACACATAACATATAGCAACTTTATCAACTTAATTTCAACATGCTTCAACAATATCATAGATCAACACACAACTTGTAAACAACTTCACTATACTCAACTTGCATCTCTTCATTTCACTTTCTACTCATCATACATCTCAATATAATTATACAACTCCACATGAGTTCCTAAACTTACATACAACCAAACAACATACAATCTAGCTTCCCTTACTCGAAGATTGGCTCAGAATAACCAAAAACTGAGAAGAAGTAGAATTTCCTTTCCGAAGCTCAACCCAGGACTTCACTCCACCCAAAGCAAGCTTCCTAGTCCAGAGTCCTTCTCTCTAAAACTTCTTTCTAAAAACCTCTCATTCTCCTCAACTGCACAACCTCTATTTATAGAAATTTGAACTAACCAGAACGGCCCGTTCCAAATTCGGAACAGCCCATTCTGGGCTCCTTCATCATGTGTCAAATTCACATGCAGAACAGTCCGTTCTGAAATCGGAACGGCCCGTTCTGGCACGTCTAGAACAGCCCGTTCCCAAACCGGAACGGCCCGTTCTGGAGTTAAATTTAACTCACAATGACCACTTTGGAACGGCCCGCTCTAGTCCAAGATTCATAGGCCTATTTAATAGTTTAGAACGGCCTGTTCCAGTTTGGGAACGACCCGTTCCTGTTTGGAAACGACTCGTTCCTGTTTGGGAACGACCTGTTCTAGGCTACTAAATCACCCTTGTTTTAGTATTTTGGAACGGCCCGGTCCAATCTAGGAACGCCCTGTTCCAGTCTACTAATTACGTTACAACTAGCATAGTTCATTAATATATGCATTAAGGGTATGTTTGAATAAATTTTTCTAACAACACTTAGAATAGGGGAAATAAATAAATTTTTCTATAAGCTAAAAGTAATTTATATAAAATTAAAATCAAGATTTTGAAGAAACTAATAAGAAAGAATTTCTATAAATTAATTTAGACATAAACTAATAGAGAAGTTTATGTCATTTATCTTTTCTTTTTCTAATTTGTATAAACTAATAGGAGAAGCTTATCCATACAAATTCTAATTTGTATGTCGGACACGTTAAACATTAAAAAATGCCTAAACACACACTAGTGCAAAAATTGGATTTAAAATCGAACTTTTAAGATCGTTTATAAGGTAACCGATCTTAAAAGTGACGCGGTGGCAAATTTGTAAATAAAATGAACACTTTTAAGATCGGTTAAAATTTAACCGATCTTAAAAGTACTTTTAAGATCGGTTAAAAAAGAAACGATCTTAAAAGTGACACTTTTAAGATCGGTTACAAAAGAACCAATCTTAAAAGTACTTTTAAGATCGATTATAAAAGAACCGATCTTAAAAGTGTCACTTTTAAGATCAGTTATAAAATAACCGATCTTAAAAGTACTTTTAAGATCAATTATTCTATAACCGATTTTAAAAGTGCTACTTTTAAAATCGGTTATTTAAGAACCGATTTTAAAAGATCTATTTTTAAAATCAGTTATTTTAGAACCGATTTTGTATGTAATATACAAAATCGATTCTTCAATAACCGATTTTAAAAGTATCGTCAGAAATCTTTTATATTCCCCTCTATTCTCATTCTCTTTAATCTTTCCCTTCATTCTTATTTTTAATCTGTGACGCTCTCATTTTTTAAAGTCTCCAATAAGGTAAATTTTGTTGTCGTTTTCGTTTTAATTTTCGTCTTCTCATGTTCTTATTTTGTCTCTTTTCGTTTTCTCACGCTTTTTTTTTTCTCTATTTCAGGCTCATTTTGGCTAAATTTTGAACCTGGAACGGCCCGTTCTCCAAGGAGAACGCCCCGTACTTAAAATTAAATTTAGGTCTTTTGATTAAACTGGAACGGTCCGTTCCAGTTTAATTTTTTTTCCCAGCCAGCCTTTTAAGATCGGTTATTAAACAACCAATCTTAAAAGTTAACTTTTAAAATCGGTTGTTTAACCGATTTTAAAAGTCTAACTTTTAAAATCGGCTCTTTCAAAATCGGTTAAAGAACCGATTTTAAAAATTAAAAATAACCGATTTTAAAAGTCTTTTTTTCACTAGTGACAAACCAACTACTATTAATTTATAAGAAATGCCTTTGTAAAAAAAAAATCTCATGCAAAAATTCCTCCGCGTTAGTTGGACCATTTTATCACCTCAGGACTTAATGACACCATTTTCATAAATAGTAGGCAGGAAAATTGCTGTTTTAAAATGAAAACCACCAAACATAGTCATTACTGCCTTCACTTTTTCAAAACAACCACATGGAAACTGTTCACTTCTTTTTACTGTAATATATACTAGTAATACTAAAAAAATTGAAGTTACAATGCAATCAACACAAAAGAAACATAATATAAAAGGATGCCATAAGTTATTACATAAAATCCCGATATTAAATTCCTTGTATGTTAATTACAAAGCTGGTATTTATAGAGAAGATTCAGATAAAACTATCAGAAAATATAAAATACCCTATGAACATTTGTAATTGGAAAAGTACGTGTAATGTTCAATCCAACCTTCTCAATAAATAAGCAACTTGAACTTCCTTTGTCAATGGCATGATCCAGTCACCATATAGATCAGCAATCAAGTTTGGATTTATTTTGTAGACCGGCTCAGTTCGATGTTCCTTCATATTTACAATCACCTCTTGCCCATAAGTCTTGGTCTTCATGTCAACTCTCCTCTTAATTGCCTCTTCAACTTCAGGATATGTTAGCAATTCCATTAACTTGTCCTTGTCCTGAAAAGTCACCGTGATAAAACAAAGTTGATTCTATGAAAAATCCAGCCAGCAGAAAAATGAAATGAAACCAAAAATTGTCCCTTAAGGAATGCAAAATCTTCAAACTTGTAGGCATGTCCATCAAAATCAGTACCATTTACCAGTAACCAAATCGATTTATACATGACCCAGAGAAACTTATGACACAAATTAACATGATTAGTTGATAGTTAATTATAATGTTTCCGATTTGAAGCAGATTTATGACGCAAAAATTAGCATTATTAGTTGATCGTTAAGCATAATGTTTCCAATTTGAATTAGATGTACCATCAATAATGAGTTTCCAAGAAAAGTAGAAAAATAACAAGAATTGTTTTAGAGCTTGCCAGTCTGGCCCTCTAACAGGTATTTGTATGTACCTGTGCTATAATGGCCTCTTTATATGCTTCAGGATTAGCTCGAAATTTTGCCTCAGCTACATATTTTCCATAATGGATTCTCTTTGAAATAACCTGGAGTCACAAGAAAACAAAAGTTTCCATCAATGTAAAGGAATTTATGATTACAATCTAAACTTACTTGGAGGGACAGATATTGCTGAACTTTTCAACATAAAGCAAGCTAAATGTTGACTAAGGAAACTAGCAAGTTGCAATAATTTGTAAAAATCCCAGTTCACAAAATTTATAATTGGCATAACAAAATATTAGCGTATGTTTCGACAGGAAATTTTAGAAAATCAAAAAATTTGAAATTTTTGATATTTGAATTCCCTTGATTTTAATTTTTATCATTCATTAAATGATCATATAGGAAAGTATTTGTAATGGGTATCCTCCATTGTTTTCTATCACTGGTATTTTTTTTTCAATGGGGGAAAATATGACTTATTTGTTATGGGAACTTTCATGCAGATCTCTACACAAGGCCTGTGCATATTGGAGAGCATGATATGAACCTAAGCAAGAGTAAACTGGAAGGCAAGAATGCCTAGTCCTCTGTTTTCTTTAGATTGGGGGGAGATGTTATGTAGACGGCTAGAGAGAGATTTGAGGAGTCACCACAGATTACAGATTTGAGGATCAGCTTTTTTTGTTCTTCAACAAAATAAAATATTGTTTCACAAACATCAAACCAATTCGTCTTGACATTGCACACGTAAAAAGCTAAATACCGAGGAAACTAAAAAGGATACTTTAAATGATGGTATAGATAGATTTATATATAATAATAGATAATAGATAATAATACTTTATGCTTTGAGATCCACTAATATGAAGTAAATTAAATAATCGAAAATACAAACTGGTACAACCCCTGGACATAATTTTAATTTGGAAATGAATTTAACTAAAAGGAAATTAATAATGTGTACCTGCAAGCATATTACATCACAAACAGAACTGGATCCAGAGTTTCCATCATCTCCTTCCTTGACTATTTGTGGGATAAGAACTCTGAAGTATAAACTCCATACTTTATCATTTATATTAATTGAATCAGCAATAGGGTGCAACACCTATTCATATATGACACAGGAATTCAGCGAAAAATCAATTAACACAAAGATATAACAACAAATTCATTAAACACACAGAGACAGAGAGAGAATTAAACTTTAATTTTTTTAATTAACAAGCTGATTAATTTTCCATTTACTCTTCATTTTAATGATATTATTACTTTGTGCAAATGTTTTGGGCTGAAATAATCTAATACCTTACACTATCATACAGTAGAAATTTCCCTACTTGGTAAACATTTTTTCCTTTTCATGCAACTAGAATGTTTTAATTTCACCGTAATCACAAGGACATCCTCTTACACCAATCCTACTTTTAAGACTCTCTTCCTTTAAAAGAATCCTTTCACACTAGATTTTTGCCAATTTACAATCAGTTTTAAAATTCTATAAAGACAGAGAAACGAGTAATTGACATGTCACCTTTACGCCTACATAGCTAGTCTCACCACCGGTGTTATGATTATGAATGGCAATTCGTAAACTCCTACATGCTGCCTGAATGGACTTGGACAGTAGGAATTTACAGACTTCTACACATTGTTATTCTATCTACGTGAAAGCATAGTTCTATCCCCAAGTGAACATGACAAATTTAGTGACTACAAAATCTCAAGGGAACAACCTTGATTACTGCTAAGGAATATGTTTTACCTGAGGGTACTGCAAAGGTGGTAACACTGGTTCAGGCAAGCTATCTGGAAAGAATGGATGCTCATCAGGGCTCTTGTACCTACCCACCTACAGAACAATTGGAAACACAGTCAAGAAAATTACCATTTATATATTTATACATATCAGACATTTGTACCTTTAATTTATCAATTTTTTTATAAAAACGTTTAGTCATTCATTTCTTTTAAGGCTTAGGTCCACACCTTGGCATGAAGCTTCTCAGTTTCCCTGAGCATGTACTCTACCAATGAGCCATGAAATCCATCCATGGAGAATGCATCAGGGTCATATGTATCTTCATTGTAACAGTATTGTGATCGCTCCAAGAGACTGAAGATTATGCTATCCTCTTGACGAATTAGAGAGCGCCTTATATAATCAAGTGTCAAGTTCTCACTCTCATCAATCCTTTTCTTTAATGGCACTGACCTACACAAAAGAAATAAGATAAATTTAAAACATGACTGAACAACATAGAAGCCCCACCCCACTTCACACAAAACAAAAACTGAAAACACAACAATAAGAAAAAATGAAAAAAAAAATGAAAAGAATAAAATATGAATTTATTTCTATGCAATGATAATATAAAACTAACAACGAATCAGAAATCCTAATAGTTATGATGATATTTAAAGCAGGAATCGTAAAAATGATCAACATCATCATGCATGAATCACTAAGATCGGCCTAGTGATGAGGATCGAAATAAGTATATGAGAACTTAAGTTTGTATTTATTATAGTTATTGTAATATTTTCTACTTATTAAAAAAAACTTAATATTTTCTCATAATATATTTAATGAAAGGGAAAACATCTTCTATATTAAGAATAAAAAAACAATTCCATACATACACTTCATCCTGAGGTAATTGAGCAGGTCCCTTGTTAAAAACATAAATAGGAAAGACCATTGCTGTTAAATTTTCTGATCAAGAAAATGCAACTAACCCAATTACATGCACTTTCCTCTTTGCTAATCCACCAATTCCCGTTGAACCCCAAAGGTTGGGGATCAATTCGATAGACAAATTCAAACACATGCACCCAATTGCAGAAAGAAAACAGAACAACCAAAAATCGGAACTTGTGGATTAAAAAATAGATTTTGAGAAAAAAACCAAAATAGAAATTTGAAGAGAGAGAGAGAGCAGAGTGGGCCTTACTCAACAGAAGGCGAGTGTGCCCGGAGAGAAAGATTGGATTTTGAGGCAAAAGGCGTAGTGGGGTTGAAGAAAATTGAAGCCCTGCGAGTGGTGTGATGAAAAGCACAAGTGGGTGTTGAAGGGGCTCTTAGAAGCTTAGACTCCATTGGAGAGAGAAAGAAAGTGAATTGTAGTTTTGGAAAGTAGTGTGTGAAGAAGAGTTGGGATTAAGAAAGAGAAATTAGTAGCATATGGTGGCTGAGAATTCAACCGCAAAATGCATTCATGTAGAGAGTCCTGAAACGTAGTAGGTGTAGCTGTGTGAGACAGTACCAAACCCTGTGACTTGTGATGTTAAAAGTTTGGTAGGGGATTCCATTTTCACATAATAAAATATATTTAAAAATTATTAATGTTTGATAGATGAATTAGTGTTGTGTTTGAACTTTAAACTTAAAAGTCTTGAACTCAAATTTTATTATTGTAAGAATGATTGATTTTTAAAAATATTTTTTATTATTTAAAAATTTAAAGATAAAATCATTAAAAAAATTAAATAAGATAATCTCTTTTATTATATTTTTTTTTATCGATTTATAGATATAAATAAAACTCAAATTAGAACTGTTATTCGTAAAATCTAATTTTTTTTATTTAAATCAAAGTATCCCTCGGTTAAAAGTTAAACACAAGGGGATCCAAGTATTAGTATACATTTAAGAGTTCAACTTTTTTCCACAAATTTCATTAAGAATAACTTTCTACAAAAATTGTTATTCATTAGATTGATTTAGACTAATCATCATTATAATACTGTGATTATTGTTATCTAAATGGTTTTTCACATAAAGAGACATCATTCCGACATGTAATTGCATGATTAATAGTAATTATATTTAATATTTTATTCTTATACTAACACTTTTTTAACCAATATGTATAATTTATTGTGTTAGTAGCATTTAAATTTGGATATAAAATCATGATCACACGTACACTTTATCTAAATAGGATCAATCCAATAAAAAAAATTAAATCCCTTTATTAAACTAAAGAAAAAATCAGTGTTAATAATTTATTAATAGATTCGCAATTAATTAAAGATATAAAAAGAAAGTGTTAATTAATATATTTTAAAGTATATCTTTGTTTGATATATTTAAAAGAAATAATATTCACATTTCTTTATTATATATGAAAGGGAATGTAGTGTTCTTTTAAGTTATACTACTCTCTTATATTTGAATTTTTTAAAAATATCATTCCCTTCTATACACAAATATTATTGGTTGTCAAATATTTCTTTTTTAAGATTTATGTTATTCTATTTCCTCATTTAAATTATTTTATTATTTATCCTATTCTTTTGTCTTTTTTTTCAATTAAATTAAGTTATTTTTCGTGTTCTTATTTTGAGATTGATGTGAGGCATTGGATTTGGAAGGCAATTAGTGTGCCGTCAAAGCTCGGATCAAATTCCATATTTACACATTGTTTGCCATAAAAGAAACATCAAAGGAATATAATTAATACACATTTTTTAAGAAACTTTTCTTTATTTGGTATATATAAAAATTGAAAGGAAAAGAAAAAGGAAAAACAAATATAAATTCCATGCTAAATTCTCTCGCTCCAATTTGGAAAGAAAACAAAAAACACAATACTCAATGATTACATAATTTGCATCATATCATGTAAAAGCAAAATTATTATATTTTAATTTTACTAGGCTCATTTATATCTTTTAAAATATATTTTTATTTTCTGTCATTATCTGCTACCAAACAACTAAATAAAATCATCTCATTTTTTCTTCTTTTCATTTTCTTTTCTTTCGCTTTCTTTCATTAACTCAACAAATAAAGTTACAATATCACTCCTAGTTTTGAAATTTATCACAGTCTATTATAGTCAACTTTTGTAAAAAAAAACAAAAAAACAAAAAAACAATGGTCATCAGTCATCGCCAACGTCAACGGTAATTGTAAAATTAAAACTATTACTAAATTTTAATTATTTTAATTTATTATGTTAATAATTATTATATTAAGATATATTTTATGTTTTATCCTTTAACTTTCAAAATACTCTCTTCTGTATTTTTTTTTTATTTTCTCTTCTATTTTGTAAACTTATTTTTTAAACAGCTCGCACACTTAAAATAATTACTCAAAAATTATTAAAACCTTTTAATTATTAATTATTCACACAAATTTGACATAATTTTTTTTTTACATAAGACACGAAATACCCATTTTACACTAATGTTAATAAAATATATTTTCTTTTGGTATAATATTAAAATAGATTTATAATATGTATGATTATAATTTTTTAAAAATAATTAAATAATCATTGTTTAATTTATAATTAACTAAACGGAAAAACATATATCATGCATCATGTTTAACGTTTACTACCAAAGTTTTTAACTATTATCTCTCATTCAATAGGTTTGACCTATCTAACTTACCTACTCTTTGTTTTTATTATTATCCCTTGTTAAATAGGTTTGACACTTTGAGTAAAACCGATTAGGTTTTTTTTTTTACTTTTTATTTTTAACTATTAGATTAATATTTCTCTTTTAAATTTTTGTTAAGTGTTCTAAAATATTATAAAATAATTAAAACTAAAAAAATATAAAATATAAAAATAAGAAGATCTTTAACTTTAGCCTTAAAACTTTTTTTCTTTAATATACATATTTTTCATTTTTATCCCTATATTTCTTTTCTGTCTTTTTTTTTTTACAGTTTTTCATGATGTGTCCATTAAATAGACATCGTTTCAAATAAATTTTAGTTTTTTTTTGTTTGTTCTTGGAGGATTCCTGCAGTGACTAATCACCTCGCTAAGTTGGAGGCACCTTAAAGGGTGAGATAGCTGGCTGTAAAATTTAACGCGGCTGCATACACAAGGCAAGATTCAAACTCCTGACTATGTTTAAGCGTAAATCAACCCCTATTGCAGAACCACACACTTGGGGTTCAAATAAAGTTTAGTTGTTTTTATATTTGATACGTCATGTATAAATAATAAAAAATAACAGCAAAGATAAATAAATAAATATATATATATATTATAGGAACAAAAAATATTTAAACATAAATATATGTTTTTAGTTTTTTATATTTTATACTTTGTTAAAATATTTTATTTATTTGTGTAACATTTTAACATATTTGTCAAAATTTGAATGAGAAATAATGATGTAATAGATAAAGTGAAGAAAGTGACTTTTATTTTTGAAAATTATTGAATCCGTTTCTCAATTTGACCACTCTAACAGTGCATGTGCAATTAATTTTTATTAATTAATCAGAAAATGATTATGATTCGTAGGTGGCGTGCGTCCACAAATACATATTCTGTTTCCATCTGTCCACGTCACTTCACATGCTTTTACTTTAATTTCTTTAATGAGTTTTTGTTAACTTGTGAAGTATAATATTGGAGTCAACTTTTAACAATTATCTTTTATTTGCAATTAAATTTTTAAATGATTAAAACGTGAGATATTAATGTATTATTTTGACAACTAATATTTTGATTCATCTCCTTTATTTTCTGTTTTAGTTCGATCTTTTGACTTCTTTCAAATTAATTTTCTGATTAAGTACTCTTACATTTGTTCTTCAATCTATTTTAATAACAGGGTATCAATTTTTTTTTTTTGTTTAAAGTTAGAAAATCAAATCTATTTTTTCAATACAAATAAAACTACCAATGTGGGTTAGGTTTAGCAAAAAAGATTGTTAATCCTCCATAACATGACAAAATAAGGTGGATTGTCCACATTTAGTATTTAATACTTAATATTATTTCAAACAAAATAACTTTTGAAAGAATAATGTGTGAAAAATGTAACGACCCGGCTGGTCACTACACACTGCACAACAAAATGACACCACAAAGAAAGAACAAGTATATATATATGTACAGACATCTAGAATATATATATATACACAAAGTCCAAATCTGTGTCTACAACAGAGTACACAAGTACAACTCAAAATAGGCCAACTAGTGGCTAAAACATCAAAAACATCAAAAGAATCAGCTCAACTGCCAGCTATAGTCTAGCCTCAACTCACCAAACACATGAAAACAACAAAGGGTAAGCTAGTGAAAAGAATTCAGCATACATTTATATATCATACATGAATGATAAACAGCTACAGCTATCAGCACATCATCAACATACAACTCATCAGCTATACAACATAAACAACAATAAAACATACAATGCGTCGTCACGCATATCAGCTCAGAGATCTCCTACAACAGCTCAGCCTTACGGCCTAACAGCTCAGCCTTACGGCAATAACAGCTCACAGCACAACACAACTCAGCAATATACATCTAATACAGCTCACATCATAATTCGTCAATTTCAACTCATACTCAGCATAAAACAACATTCATCATCATTTAATTAAACCTCACCTCCGCGCCCGGCGCACTCCTGGTCGCGCCCGGCGCAGCACAACTAGCGAGCACCAGGGGCCAGCGCACCCGGCGCAAAAGTGCCCGCGACCGGCGTGACCCATCCAGAGAGCCCAAGGCTCCTTCGCGCTTGGCGCAATACAAATTGCGCCCAGCGCAAACCCAGGCAGAGACTCCAAGGAGTCTCACACGCCCGGCGTGCCCAAACCCGCACCCAGCGCAGGGAAGGCAGAGACCTCCCAAGGTCTCGCGCCCAGCACAATTCGAATTGCGCCCAGCGCCCCCCCATGGCAGAGACTCCCAAGGAGCCTCCACGCCCAACGCGACAATGATCGCGCCTGGCACCACACCAGAAACCCCAACCATGTTATCTACTGATATCGCGCCCGACACAATCCAAGTCGCGCTTGGCGCGGGCCATCCAGAAGCTCACATTCTCAAACTCGCCCGGTGCACACATCTTTGCGCCCGACGGGCTTGCCTAAATGGAGCCCCCAGATGGTCACGCGCCCGGCGTGAAGAACGGCGCTTAGCGCGAAGCTCAGCAGCAACCCTCAACTTTCGAAAAAATCTTCAAAACATGCAAAATCAACCAGAAAACCAACATGCAATCCATCTAAAAGTCCACATTTTCATCAAACATCCCGAAAAACACCTCATTTTCAGCATGCAACCAACAACAATCAAAACCCTGAATTTTCACCCTAACCCCGAAAACGAATTTCTTCAATCTCAGCACGAAATCATTAAACCATCAGCCTACAAATGAGTTTATGAACTCATTTCCAACAAAAAATAGTCCAAAAACTAGCTTCCCTTACCTCGGTGCAAGGAATCCGAGCTTCTGGGAAGAGACGAACGACGAACGGAGGAGAAGAGTGACGGAGAAGAAAGGAAACAGCACAAATCCACACGGCTCGACCAGAAAATCAATACCTACTCAGCACCTTGAATCCAAGCAAAAGAGGAGAAGGGAGAGTTTGAGAGGAAAGAAGAGAGTGAACCAGCAAAAGTGAGTGAGAAGAGAGTTTGGGAAAGAAAAGAAAAAGGAAAGGGGTCTCACAGAAAAAAAAAATTATAAATGTATTATTTAGATTAATTTGGGTACTCATGTTGATGGTCACCTTGAATGATTTTAAATCAACTCTTTTAAAAATAATTTTAACTAATTTTAATTCAAATGAGAATTCTTGTTTTTCTCTATTATGATTTGTTTGATTTCAAGAAGAAAATATCACATAAGGACGAAAACCAACATTAGAAGTCTTTTATCCATCGTTTGAAGAGTTTCATGACGTGAGAAGGAAAAATAAATATGTTGATCCACTTGCTATTCAATATCATATAAGAGAGAGAGAAACACTAATTATGTGCTTAAAAATCATATAGAATTTTATTATACTATTTTTTATTAGTTAAAAAAACTAAGAAAATTTTGTTTTTTATTTATGTTATTTATATATGTATATACCACTTTTGTATAATATTAATTGAGGAGAAATCAAATGACTCTAGAAGTAACTCTTACTTAAGTTATTTTACTCAATAACTCGTGATATATGTTGAATTTCAATAATCTAACCGTTAAATTAAAAGTTCTTAATACATAGATCTAGTTTACAAATTTTAAAATTTTTTGAAAATTATTTGAATTTATATAACGAAGTATCATATGGTCTTCAAATTTTTTAAAAATTTATAAACTTAAATTATACATTAAGAACTTTTAATTTAATAATTGGATCATTGAAATTCAACATAAACAATGAGTTATTGAATGAAGTAACTTAAGCAAAAATTACTATTAGAGTCATTTCATCCTTCTTCATATTAATTGACTTAAATATGTTTTTAGTCCCTTAAATTTAGGATAAATTTATTTTGGGTATTTCAAATTTAAAACTGATATTTTTAGTCTCTCAGATCACTAATAACATATATAAAAGTAACAAATTGAGATAATTATATAATACCAATTGATTTTAATATGATATTTTTACTAACAAGAACACTAGATTTTATGCAATAATATTTAATAGACTTCCTAACAAAATTTGTGTATAAGATCTAATACAAGATTTTTGATATTACCAGATTAAAAAAAAACTAATTTTAAATTTAAAAGACTAAAACAAATTCACCTTAAATTTGAGGAACTAAAAATATATTCAAATCATATTAATTTTATTTATTTTCACTTTATTTCTTATAAAAATCTATAAAATCATCTTTTTCTTTTTAGATTATTTCATAAATCAAATATTAGGAGATTAGATATGAGACAAATTTATCTTTCTCATTCCCTTAACTTGAAATTTTGATTGAATTATTTATTTAAATTTAAACTCATTTTAATCAAGACTCAATAATGAGACAAAATTATGTCAACTATATTTATTAAAATGATATATCAATCTTGATGTTGAATAATTGAATTGTAAAATAAAAATATAAACTTAAACTAAAATATATTTTATAATATATATATATATATATATATATATATAATATTAATATGAATATAATATTATATTACACAAAATATTATGTATTAAATAAAAAAAATTTATCAACATACAACTATTTAATAAAACTATTTTTTAAAAGAAGATAAAACATCATATTGAATTAAGATGAATAAAAATATTTTTTAAACTTGTCACATCAATTCAGGTTGTAAAATCTATACCCACCAGAGAAAGAGATGTATCTAACCTAAATAATTTTTTTATTCTTTCCTTATGTATAAAATTGATATACAACTTGTATTTAATTATTTATATGCATTATTCTAAGATATAAATATTTGAATTACATTCCATAATATTTTTCCTTAATTCAAACACTTAATAGAAACAACACATATTTCCCTCCTTATATTTCCAAATTCATCTTTGTTATCTCGTTTGGCAAGTGTACCAAATCGTATACGTAGTTCAATGAAAGTATGAGTATCGTCTCCTAAGGGACTTGCGCAACACTTTGCAATTTCACTTGGTATAATAACTAAGCTGTCGAAAAACAATAAGAGTTTGATTTGCTGCAGTAAATAATGTAAACAAGCAATAACAATTCTTTTTTGTGTTTTGGTAAACACTTAGAGTGCAAAACTTGATTCTAATGCAATATTAATAAATTGTTGGGGTTTGACTTCACTAAACCTTCCTCTCATGCTTATCACTAAGTTCACAATAGTTATTATTTAGAATTTATCAATCACTCTCAAAAGTAACCAACCCTAATCTCTTACAAGTTGGCATCTAAGTTACTAGCTTAAACTATCAATCTCTTGCATAGTTTAACCTAGAAACCAACTTTAAAAACAAGAGCTTAAGAAAGACCAATGGCATTTACTCTATCTCTAGCAATAAGCACCATTAGCTGCTCTATTTCAAGTCAAAGGTTTAAAATCATTTCTCAATCTCTTAAAAACCTTAAGTTCAAGTTAAGGGTGATCAAGCCATAACAAGCATTATGCACAGAAAAAGAGCAATAAAACTGAATAACAACTTAGATTGATAGCTTAGAGTTTACACATGAGAATGGGTTTAGTTACTTCAAACCCCAACAAGGGTGAGTTTAGTTACACATAGACATGTAGAACTCTACAAATGATGAAGAAAGGAAGAAGCTTGATCTTGAAGGTTCCAGAGCTCTCCAGCCGCCACACAAAGTCCAAGAATGATCCTCCTTACTTCTCTCTTCGAAAATCCCACTTTTAGGTCATAAAAGCTTTTGTCTTATGTGAATAATGACATGTCAGCACAATCCACGCTAAGCCTCAGTTCCACGCTCAGCGTGGGAATCAAAATTCTGTTCCAGGGATTCTCTGCCATGCTGAGGCTAAGCGTGGATCTGGGGCTTAGCCTGGGAACTTAAACAAAAATTCCTTCAACTTCAAATTCACCACTTTGTGCTTGACTTCCTTCCTTCTTTCCTAGCTTTCTCCTAAACTACAAAACAACAACCAAATACTTGTAAGTTACCTAAAAACATGATTAAAAAACAAAATGTGATCACCTAACAATTTAGATATGTTTTGAGTTAAAAACAAAGTCTAAAGCAAGGAAAATTGATATAAGTATTTCAAACTAGGCCATAAACTTAATGAAATCATAGCACTTATCAATCTTCCTTCAAATTTTTTTGATAGAAAATATGTAATTTTGATGGACAGGAAATCAATTCCTACTTTCCTATGGTAACTTGATCCTAATGGAGTCTCAATAAATTTATTTCTATCATGAGATGCTACATTCTATGGAAGATTAATGATTAATTTGTTGTAAATCATTAATTGCACATGTTTCTTCAATTCACTCAACAACTCATTCAATAATGATACCAACCAAAGAGTTTGGCAAGTAACACATGATTCAGCAACATATTCATATTTAGCCTCACATGTTGATAAGACAATTACTGATAGAAAATAATACAACACATCATGCATAATAGCTATAGATACAAATTATAGCATGTTTATATGACAATATATAATTTGAAATATCATATTAATGATCTGAGTCCATTAGAGTCACCTCAGGAAAAAAAGGAAATGATCATGAGTTGAAAGTTTTCTGTTCACTTTCTAAGAAATTGAGTAAATGTGTACATTAGCTTAATGAGATAGTCGATATATAACTCTCTAACAACAGTTAAGAACCTCTCAACGGACTATTCATAGTAAATGGTCCAACCCATCATAGGGTCATTTTCATTATAAGGTCTATCAACTAAAGTTCCATAACAGTTGTAATTGACATATAATTGTCAATTAATTATAATTGAATAATATTTTAATGATTATTTAATACTAGTCCAACTATAATTAAAATAATTTAACGATTACAGATTCTTTCTTAAAGCAACAAGAGATTAGTGCATTTAGAAACTTAAAAACATAACCAAATGTACTTCTCCTATCAACGTTGTCCCCACACTAGCTTAATGAGATAGTCAATATATAACTCTCTAGCAACAGTTAAGAACCTTTCAACGGACTATTCATAGTAAATGGTTCAACCTATCATAGGGTCGTTTTCATTATAAGGTCTGTCAACTAAAATTTCATAATAGTTGTAATTGACATATAATTGTCAATTAATTATAATTAAATAATATTTTAATTATTATTTAATACTAATCCAACTATAATTAAAATAATTTAACGATTGCACATTCTTTCTTTAAGCAACAAGAGATTAGTACATTTAGAAACTTAAAAACATAACCAAATGTACTTCTCCTATCAACCTTATCCCCACACTAGCTTAATGAGATAGTCAATATATAACTCTAGCAACAGTTAAGAACCTCTCAATGGACTATTCAAAGTAAATGGTCCAACCCATCATAGGGTCACTTTCATTATAAGGTTTATCAACTAAAATTCCATAACAATTGTAATTGACATATAATTGTCAATTAATTATAATTTAATAATATTTTAATTATTATTTAATACTTGTAAGACTCGAGACTCCCTCTCTTTTCTTCATTTTACTCCTTCCACCCCTAAACTCTTTCATTTTTCTTTGGATTCTCAAAGGTGCTGAGCATTAGGTAGACAAGAAAGCTTCAAAGCTCCGAAGTCAGATTTTTGTTTCCATTTCTCTTTTTCTCCTTCTTCCTCGTACAAGCCGGATTCAATGTTCTTCCTTCCCGAGGTAAGGGAAGCTTGAAATTTACCATTGGTTGTTGCTTGTAGCATGAAAGTGGTGTTGTTTGATGGGTTGGCTGAATGGGTATTAATTTATATAACATTTGAGTTGAAAGGGAGGTGTTGAGCAGAAGGGAGAAAATGTGGTGGTTTGGATCCGATTCTTGTTGCATGTGGGATATGTGATGTTTTCTGAGTTGCATGTTGATGGTAGAGTTGTTTTTCTTACAATTGCATGTGTTGGGTCTCTTTGGATTGTAGGTTTTTAATGGATTTAGGTGAAAAACGATGTGGGAAGCCGGGGAAGGACAGAAAGCTTTGCAATTTGCGCTAGAGCATTGAACCAGCACTGTAACTGTGAGAGAAAACATAGAGGCCGAGACCTGGAGTTGCAACTCGAAGTTAGGCACTGCAGCCCCACAAGAAAATGAAACTGGCAAAGTTGGAGCTGGAGCGCTGCAGCGCCAAGGGTAGATGACCGAATTTGGTCTTGGAGTCTTCATAAAAGTTGTATCCTTGGATGTTAGCTTTCTAATGACACTAGAATCACCCAAAAAGAAGGTCTAGAACTCCAGTTATGACCTTTTTAGTGAGCAAAGGTCAAGCTGTCAGGATTTAGGCTAGTTGTTGCGGTTTTTATATTTTTTAACAAGATAGATGATGGAATTAGGAATTTATGTCTTCATGAGAGTTGTATGAAATCTTCTTATATTTCATATGAGATAAGGATGAGCATGATAGGAGTAGTATAACTTCATATATGCTATTTTATGTGAAGGTTGTCATTTCACAATAAGTGATTTGGTTAAGTTGAAAGTTATTTTGAGTGCTTAGGTTGATTTATGTTATTTGTGTGTGTAAGTGGGCATGATAGATGAGTTGTAAACACATATTATGAGTTGTATTATGTGATGAAAATGTTGTGTTTTGATAATAAATGATAAAATATTGAATAATGATGTTGTTGGTGATGCTTTTGTGATGAAGATGAGATGTAAACGAGATGTATAAGTAGCTATTATGTGTTGTGAATGTTGTAAGTGGTTAGAGATGATTACATATCATGGGTTGATGTGTTGTATGTTGAAAGATGATGTTGTGTAGTATGATGAGGATACTCAGTAGTGAGATGTGAGATGCATGTTGTAGTTGAGTTGTGAAGTTATGTAGTTGTGTAGAGGTGCGAAATGAGTTGAAGAGTTATGCGGTGAGTGAGTTATTGTGATAAATAAAAATATGTTAAATATGTGGTATGTTGTTGAAGTTGTTTATAAGTTGTGTGTTGACTATTTATATGTTGTGAAATATGATGAGATGATCTAGTTAAGAGTTGTGAAGTGCATGATGATAATGTTGCGAGTTGTGAGAAATATGATGTGAAGTGTGTTGAGATGATCCAAAAGTTGTTAGTGGACTGTGTTATTAAGTTGTTAGATGAGAGTTGTATGTTGTTATAAAGTTGTATGTTGTTGTACTATGTGTTGAAAAGATGCTACTTTGTGATGGTTGAGCTGTAAGTTGTGAGTTGAGCTGTTGAGTTGACTGTGTTGTTTAAAGTTGAAATGAGTTGATAGTTGAGCTGAGGAGATGATAACTGTGTTGTTTTGCTATGACGATGAGTTGTTGATCACTAGAACTAGGAGAGATGTTTTCGAAGTTGCTCATTCTATTATGCGGATTGAGATAGTTGTGGTGCTCTAAGAGCCCAATTTGTTGAAAAAACATCCTTGAGAAGTTGTCCCTTGGAGTGGATGATATGTTGTTCTCCTGTAGGACTAAGTTGGTTCCGTGTGTGGGCAAGGTCGAGGTACATGTGTATAAAGAGACCACGGTATAGGGATCAGGTCAAGCTACATCGATTACAAGTAGTCAATTAGAGTAAAGTATGAAGTCGGGAACTTAGTTTCTAACCAAGTATCGAAGGGTTGTAGTATTTGGAGGATAGTCAGTAGGTTAATCTCATAAGTGACTTAATTGAGCTAGCTAATGTCATGGTATGCCTAAACCCAATTGTCATATCCTGACATAGTATTATACTTCCTTGTTTAAGTGGTAAAGTCTGAGAAACTATTATCATGTTGTGAATTTTTATCCAAATTTGTTGTTTACCTAGCTAGCAAGCCCAAAAAGGTTTTGTGTTGTCAGTTCGATAGGACCTAGCTACTTAAATTGCTTACCTGTGTTGTAGGAGATCTCCGAGTTAAAGTACGTGACAACGCATATGTGTTAATGAGTTGATATTGTGATGATATGAGTGTATATGTTGATGTGTTGTGAAGGTGTTGTTTATGTATTGTGTGTTGTATGTTGAACAAGTTAATGATGATGATAGCATTGTTAAATTACCTATGTTGTAAGTTGCTTTTAAATATATGTGTTGTTGAGAGGTGTGTAATATGTGTTGTTTGTTGTTGTGTTGAATATGGTGACTATTATGATGAGTTGTATAGTAGTTTGTGTTACATATTTTAAACATATGTGTGGATTTGTTGATACTATGTTGATTAGTGTTGATGTGTTGAATTAAGTTGAAATGATGTTGAGATGTGTAGTATATGTGTTGTTTGTTACTTGTGTTGGATGTGAAGATGATTATATAGTTGTTGTATTGCATATTTAATTATTATGAGTTGTTTATTTTCTCTAGCTTACCCTTGCATGTTTCCATGTGGTGACTGCGATGATTATACGATGTATGGGAGTAGGGTAGGGATAAGCTAGGAGATAGCTGCTAAAGGCCACATGAGGTGCTTAGAGTGGATGTTCCTTTTATAGGCTATCTTATATTAGCATATTTTGCTATTTATAGTTGGATGTTTTTAGTTGCTTGCTTAGTAACTTGTGTTGTAAATATTTTTATTATACTATTTAATATATATTCAAGTAGTGTGTTGTGTTATCCTGTAGTGTAACGGTCATGGCAGGTCATTACAATGCTAATCCAACTATAATTAAAATAATTTAACGATTGCACATTCTTTCTTTAAGCAACAAGAGATTAGTGCATTTAGAAACTTAAAAACATAATCAAATGTACTTCTCCTATCAACCTTGTTCCCACACTAATTTTAGTTAGAACAACCCACAAGCATATTTCCTTGATATTGCTCCTTGTTTGGAAACAAAACTCCATACTCCAAAGTTCCTTATAGGTATCTCATAATCCTTTTTGCAACATGCAAATGAGATTTCGTTGGATCATCCATGAATTGTTGCACAAATAGCTTAAATACCTTACAACATGTTTTAATAGAGTACCATCAAAACTCTCTTTATTGCCTTTCTCAAGTTTTACATTTGCTTCCATAGGTTACAATTTCAAGCCTAAAAAATAGCTAAGCCCTTCCATGTTAATCATTTCAGACTAAGATCATACACCATCTCCTCCTTTCCTTTTATCAGAAACATGAGTGGTCATGTGTGCAAATACGAAAATGTATAACATAAATGTTAAAACTAGATCGAACCAACCAAATTTTACTTGAAAAGTCAACAACCTAGTGAGCTGATCTAGATTAGAAACTGGTTTTAAAATAATAAATTTTTAAATTGAATTGTATTGGTACTAAAGAAGGACTCAAACCTTGTCCCCCACTAGTAAGAAAAAACTCACCACTAGGCTAGTTATCAATTTGATGTCATTTCTTACAAATTTATTATACATATACAATTTTATTAAATAATAAAAATTATAACTAAGCTCTTTGTTTCCAAGCACATTCCAAACCTTATCCCTCCATAATAAAATAAAACACACGTCATTATACTAAACAACCACTACATGTTATATTTTACATATACATTTTATTTTTATATTAAATTTTGTTAACTATATTAATTTTTTAAAAGAAACCATTTTTACTAGTTTAATAAATGACTTTTTTAATTCAACCTTTAAACCATCAAACTACTGTCTAGACCAATTTGATTTTTATAATACTGATTTGAAGCCTATTGTAATGTTACAAAGCTATCTTTAAGACAAGAATTATTTTTCATGTATATACTTTATTTTAACCATTCATAATTCATATCTTTGATTGATGTGATTTGAATTTTTAACGATACATATCTCATGCTTAGTACTATTTGACTTGATACCTGAAACAATACTAGACAACCTTTTTTTTTTATAATAGATTTAGTATAAGTTTTGATACCATTTTAGAATATTTTGTGCATTAGGAGTATCCTTGATCAATAATGGAAAACTAATTCCTCTTGAGAGGTAGCATTTTGGCATTTTGTTTCTTTAAACAAAAATTTCTTTAGAAAATCAAACCCTTGTTAGCAAAATGTTTAAAGACCTAACTATTTACGAACTCATGGATTTTGTTGATATAAAATAATACTTTTGGTCTGAATCATAAGCAACAAATCGATTTTTTTATCCTTAATTATAAACAACAATCATTAGTTTTTAAAATTACTCCCTCTATTTTTTTTCATAGTCGTTTTGATATTATTTTTTTTGTTCTGTTTTCATTGTCACTTTTCTAAAATTAATTATTTATTAAATTTTTTTTCATTTTTACCCTTGATAATTAATGTGTGTTTACTGAAAATGTGTTTATTCATTTTCAATGTACCTATTTCTTCACCAACCACCTAAAGGGTATAATAGGAACATAAGTAATAAATACTTTTAAAAACTAAAATATCAATCATTTCCTTAATTCTTGTGCATAAATCTTAAACGTCAAACTAAAAAAAATGGAGGAAGTATTTTGAGTTAAATTTGTTTTATACCTTTCAGTTAACTCAATTTCCTATATATTCACTTATAATTAACATTAACTATATCAACCACCTAAAATAAATAATATATTTGAAATAAAATTTAAATTTATGATATTATTAATTAAAAATAATTATATTAATTATTTTTTAAAATTTTATTAATTTGTTCTCTATTACTTATAATTAGGACCATAGGTAATACCATAAATTAATGAGTCAAATAAAATTACATTAATATCTTCCAAAATTTTATAAAATTACATAAAATTAATAATCAAATAAAGTTAATAATCAAAGACTAATATATATTTATAGGACGAGATTCTCTTATGCTTTTTTAAACAATTATAAGATGGTCAGATTGAAATGTTTTTGAAATAATCAAGTAAAGTGAATGTGATGTATAAATAATGAAATATTTTTAAACAATTAAAGGAGGTGAGTTGTGATAAAAAGAAAAAGATGTCACTGGAATTCAAAGTTCAAAAAAATTGATAAATAACATTAACAAATGCTAAGAAGTAAGAACACATTTTTTGAGAAAACACTATCTTGAATTAGTTGACATTTATAAATCTTATATCCTATTAAATGAATTCCTTTTTTATTTTTATAATTAAAAAGAAAAACTTAAACTAATAAAAAAATGTATTGAGAAAAGTTTGTTAAAGAAAGTGTTAGTAGCATACAATCACATCTCAATAGAAAAGCAGCATAGAAAGAAAGAGTAAGGTAAGTGAGAAGGAAAATGATGGAAGTGGCATCAACGAAGCCAAAGTTCGACATCGTCATCTTCGGTGCTTCAGGTTTCACCGGCAAACACGTCCTCAGAGAAGCCCTCAAATTCCTCCCCTCTCTCAATTTCAACTCCCTCGCCATAGCGGGCCGCGACCCATCCAAATTGGCCCAAACCCTCAAATGGGCGGCCCACCCCAACCCCCCGCCGGAACTCCCCATCTTCGCCGCCGACACCGCCGACACACCCTCCCTCCGCGCGCTCTGCGCTCGGGCGCGCCTCCTCCTCAGCTGCGTCGGCCCCTTCCGCCGCCACGGCGCGGCGGTGGCGGCGGCGTGCGCGGAGAGCGGCTGCGACTACCTGGACATCACCGGCGAGACCGAGTTCATGGAGCGCGTGGAGCGCGAGCACCACGCGCGGGCGGTGGCGAGTGGCGCCTTGTTGGTCTCCGCGTGCGGGTTCGACTCCGTTCCCGCCGAGATGGGCTTTCTGTTTCACTCGAGGCAGTGGGTGGGCCCGGCCCGGCCCAACAGGGTGGAGGCTTACTTGGGCTTGGAGTCGGAGAGGAGGATCGTGGGAAACTTCGGGACGTTTGAGTCTGCGGTTATGGCTGTGAAGGATTTGAAGGAGATGGGACAATCTAGAATCGATAGAGTGAAACCTAAGGTATCATTATACATCAAATTGGGTTTATAATCCTAAAATTAGGTTTCATAAATATTATTTCATCTATATACACTTTGGAAAAAAATATTGTAGGATAAATCATATCTTTTAAATTATTTTATTTTATTTTTATTTCATTAAATAAAAAATTAACATGATACTCTTAAGAGATAAGATTAGTTCTCGGTGTAAAAAAATTTTGTTAGTATTCTATATGATTTTGCCAAATTTTATTATTCACGTATGGTTGCAGATTCCTGGGCCCCCACCTAAAGGGGAAATAATAGAACACCAGAAGAAAATTGGTCTTTGGGGGGTAACACTACCTTCAGCAGATGCAACTCTTGTTGGAAGAACACTTTCAATTGTAACTGAATCCCCTGATGGTCTTCCTGGGGTGAATGAGAGTGCTGAGATGGTTGAAAAAAGGAAAGCCTTTTGGGCATCTGTGAAGCCAGCTCATTTTGGTGTGAAATTAGGCTCAAAATCTTTGTTGCACATGTTTGGGTTTATTTTTATTGGAATGATCATTGGTCTTTTAGGAAGAACCTCTTTTGGAAGATGGCTTCTTTTGAGATATCCTTCGATTTTTACCCTTGGTGGGTTCAGTAAGAATGGCCCTTCTGAAGAGGAGATCGCGAGTGCTTCGTTCAAGATGTGGTTTGTTGGACGTGGTTTCAGCGATGAGAGTCTTGCGGCGCAGGGGAACACAAAACCTGACATGGAAATTATAACGAGAGTAATGGGACCTGAAATGGGTTATGTGACCACCCCGATTATTCTGGTTCAGTGTGCTCTCGTTCTTCTCAGCCAGAGAAACAATCTACCAAAGGGAGGAGTTTACCCTCCAGGGATTGTATTTGGTGCAACTGATCTCCAGGAAAGACTTCAACAAAATGGAATATCCTTTGATGTCATCTCCAAAAGCTCGCTTTCTTCTTGACTCAGCAGTTTTGACTGGAAGAGAAGAAAAAATGACTGATCAGAATGCAAAATATAATAAAGTAATGAGAGAATTTTTTTTTTATGTTTCTACATGTTGTAAGGATACTACAGTCATATTAACACATGGCTTGATCTCACCAGCTGGATCATCAACTGACAACATTTGTTCTGGTGGATTTGTCAGACATCATAGTGACTGACTTCATTGTCTGTGGAGATCATAAATAGAAATTGTTTAATAGTGGCAGATAGCTAGTAGACACCTAATTGAGTTTTGGAAATGGAGAGTTGCAACTTTGCTTTCCTCTTATAGCCTTGTGAAATGGGCAATGCCAAGTATGAAACTGATTTTTTAGTTATTCATTTGGATCAGTAGGAAAGATTGGTATGTTTGAATGCTGCTGGTCTGAAGTATGATATTTTTTTGGCATGCAGTAGTAACTTTGGAACAAAACAGATGGTTAGTTTGGTGGCTTGTATCGCTGTGAAAGAAACAACGATATAAAGTGACAATAACCTAATAAAACTTTGCACCTACTGAAGAAAGATTACAAAAATCCTAGAGCTATTATTATGAATGAAGATATTGATTTAGTTATAAATGGAGAGTTGAGTCTGAAAAATGGCTCACCGTATTGAATTCTAGTGCAGGTTTTCTGAAATGGGTAACAGAATAAATGGTAGAGTGTGCTAATTCTCTCTAATCATTAAGAAATACAATAATGGAAGAGCTACAATTACGGTGTTAATTTTCTTAGTTGTAGAGTGTATGATTGAAGACACTATTATTTTTTTTAAAAAAAAATAATACATTAGTCCCTTAAGTTACAAGTAATAGTTATTTAACTCCTTCAGAATATAAAAATGTTATTTTAATGAAATCGACAAAATTCAATGATTTAAATCTTTATAATTAGGATTGCAAGTAGTAAGATGAATGTCGTTTAAGCTGAAATGATAATTAAATAATTTGAGACTAAAATAATACTTTTTTATAAATTAAGAGATAATATTAGTCAAAATTTAAGTAGGAAGGTTGAGAAGATCTTAGATCTAACTGTCCAGATCCTGGCACTACCTAGGGTTGTGATTCATCTTTTTGTCATTGATGAGATTCCTAATTCCATGTTTGTTGATGGATGTCAGATATAAAGTGTCGGCAAAAAGAAGAAAGCATTAAATGCTTCTCACACGTTTCCTGTTATTTGCATGGCAGCAGTCCAAAACATTATCCCACCAAATTACTTGAGTCAGAATAATCTCACAAATAACTCAAATATCTCAAGTTGATTTAGGTGGGGAATTCTACCCAACTATTTCTAAAAAAATAAAAAATAAAAAAATCCGTAAAATTCAATCAATGATGTAACAATATTCTCAATGGAATTGTGTTGTTTTTAGAAATTTATCCGTAAAATTCAATGATGCAGCAATATTCTCAATATTATGTGTATTTTAATATTATAAAAACATCTTTGATATTTGAATTTATTTTGTGTTTTTAATGTACTTTCTTTTATGGACTTTTCATTTTGCGTTTTTAATATATTTTTTTATATAGAATTTTTATATCATAGGATATAAAAACTTATTTCTATTTTTTTTAATAAAAAATACTTAACTTAAGTTCTTAATTGCTTTTTCGTGGGTTTTACAATGAATTTTTTTCCCCCTGCAAGATTTGTCTCTTTGTCAATTCTTATGTGAGAACCAGTTCTATATGTGACAGTCAAATCATTGCACTCTAATCATGAAAAAAATAAATAACAATGAGTCCTTATATTAAGAACTCATAAAAAGTTCTGATTGAAAATGGTCTAATATTAATAATTTAACATTTATAAAATTTTATTATTTTAATTTATTCTTATTTAATATAATAATGTTTATTATTAAGAATAAAGTATTTATGAATCTAATTAAGTTTTAATGCATGGATAAAAATAATTAAGTTTTAATTTATATATTTTATTTATATTTGAAAATAACTATGCAATGTTCGTTTAATTTTTTTATTTAGAAAAATTATTTCATTTAAAAAAATACTTGTAAAATGTGTGGAAAACTTGTTAATTTAATATATCGAGATTGATAGAATATTTATTTTCACATGAGTATGAAGCATGACATTTAAGTTTAAAACTTAGTTATTCTTGAAGAATTTACATTTACGATTATTATGCTAAATGATCATGCTCTTAATATTATTAATATATTTGGATAATTTAAAAATGATTTTTCATTTCAGTTATAGCAATTATTTTAGTTAATATCATTTAATTTATTTTATACTTAAAGTACAAGTAGCAAATATAAACATGAATATATAAATTCCTAGTGAATAGCAAAAATGGATACGAATATATAAATTCCTAACGAGTACGAACATATGAACAAAGATGATAATTAAAGTTTCTATATGCATAAATACAAAATTGAATACAAATATAAAATATGCAATCATGAACATATATACAATGATGTTCTCGGTGTAGTTTAATTCAGTTTTCGGCCTAATACTTAGAGTGTAGATTAGTTTGATTTTTAATTTAAAAATTCACATGAATCAAATAAAGAAATAAGTATAATATATTTTTGGTCTATATCGACAGTAAGATTTCACATTGTTTATAACGTCTAAATATATGTATAAAATAAAATATTACTATTAAATAATTATATATACAATGAGAATATACTACAAAAAAAAAATCCCATATTATATACATAACTAAAAATATGACATAATATCCTATACAACAACTAGGTAGTCAAATTTTATCAATCAACTAAATAAAATATCAACTCTCCTCCTGAGTCTCAATCAAAAAGAAGTTCACCCAGTCCAGCAGAACACCTAATCCTGATCTACTCGCATACCAAGGTATGGTCATCATAGCCCCAACCACAAAGGGAAAACATGTTAGGGTAAACTCACAACAATAATCATAAAAAACAGCGTCAACATATAATAAACAACAATAAAATTCAACTTGCAACTTGAAGCAACAACAACACATACAACAATAGGTATACAACACCATCTAATAGCAATAACATTTTCAACAAATCGTACTTTACTCAAATTGGTCGCTTATAATCGGTATAGCTCAACCGGGCTCTTATACCGTGGTCTTCATACATGTGTGCCTCGACCTTGCCCACACACAGGACCAACTAAGTCCTAGAGGAGAACAACACATCATCCACTTTAAGGGACAACTTTCCAAGGATGATTTTTCAACAAACTAGACTCTCAAAGCACCACAATTATCTCAACCTCCACAATGGGATGAGTAACTTCGAAAACTTCTCATCTAGTCCTAGTGATCAACAACTCATCATCACAACACAACCACACAATTTTTTTTTATCACAATAGCTCAACTATCAACTTATTCATATAACATTATATGCAACTTGAATGCAACATCAACTAATGCGTCGTCACGTATATACAACTAGAAGATCTCCAACAACTGAGGTTATGCAATCTAGGTGGCATAAACCCTACCGAATCCAGCGTTAGACCTATCTCAGTCAGGTCAAGTATAGGACATCGTTAGGAACTCCGAAGAGAACCAGGTATAAACAATAATAGTTGATTACTCAAGTGTGCTACTCAGACTCGGAGGTCCAGTACTACTGTCAAGGTAGAAGAGTTTAGGTATGGGCCTACCACGACTTTGGCTTGCATCACCAATCCGCATATGGAGTTAGCCCACCCACTACCCTCTAAGTACCACACACCCTCTAGTACCTAGTCAAAGACTATATCTTTAACTAGATACATTATTCAAATTAGTCATTCAACCATAACATGGATCGACTACATTCATGTCGCCCACACAGTACTAAGGGATTCAACTTAAAAAAAAAAAAACTTTTAACTTATCACCTCAGTACTATGTATCTCAACATAGGACATATATCTTCACCATATGTCCCCAACTTTACAACTTTACAACTTTACAACAATAAGCATCTTTACAACAATATGCATCATAATATCAACTTGAATAAACAACTTGAGAAACTATAGTTACACAATATCAACTTTACGACTTCACAACTATAGACATCCTTCATTCAGCTTTACAACAATAGTTATCTTGATAAGTTTAAACCAACTCAATGCAACTTAATAACTTTACAACAATAAACTACTTCAACTTATACATCTCAACTTATTAATAATTCAACAATAGACAACATGTAAACAACTTAGTTTCATCAAATACACAACATATAAACAACTTAAGCCAACAAGTACTCAACTCATCTTCATTAGGAAACTTAGCAACTTTACAACCTTATAAACAAATTCAATAGTATTAATCATCTTTCATAAACGATTGAAACAAATTTACAACATAAACAACTTATATCACAATATCATCAACAATATCATCTATCCGACATATAATAGATCAACACAGAACTCGTAAACAACTTCAACAACATACAACATATTCAACACATAATGCAACTCAACCAACATGTTTAAAAATTCATCTATCATGCCAACTTACACAAATAAACAAGATAAATCAACTTAAGCACCCAAAACAACTTTCAACTTAACCAAATCACTTTTTGTGAAATGGAATCCTTCACTTAAAACAACATATATGAAGTTATACTACTCCTATCCTACTTATCCTTATCTCATATAAAAGATAAGAAGATTTCCTACAATTCTTATGAAAACATCAAGTCCTAATTCCATCATCTACCTTGTTAAAAAATGTAAAAACCGCAATAGATAGCCTTAATCCTGATAGCTTGACCTTTACTCACTAAAAACGTCATAAATGGAGTTATAAATCTCCTTTTTGGGTGATTCCAGCACCATTGGAAAGCTAACATCCAAGGATAAAACTTTCATGAAGACAACAAAGTCTAATTCAAAAAGCACCAAACCGCTCAATGCCTCCCAAAGTGCTCAGCACTTTGCCTCCAAGGATCCTCCCTGTCACGTGGCCTCCAAAGGGCTCAGCCGTTTGAAAGGCATCCAACCCTTTAAAATGGCTCAGTCCTTTGATTCTAGAGATCCCCCTCTGTCACGCGACCCTCCAAGGGCTCGACCCTTTAAAATGGATCAACTATTTGATGATAGAGGGCATCATGTTCTTCACCATTTTTGAACTACAACCTGCACTCAGAAAATTCCCAACACATGCAACCACCTCCAAACACTTGCAACTATATCAAACAGCTAAAAGCAACTCAGAACAACAAAATGTAACTATATGATCATCACAAACACTTTTCAATTGCATCCCAAAACCCATTTTAACTTCAATTTGCACCCAACAACTCAACTATTTCAAGGAAAAACAAATGCATGAAGCTTCCCTAACCTCGGAGGAAGGAGAATCCGACTCTGAGCTAAAGAGAAAGGAGAAGAAGAAGTGGTCGCACTACTCCAGGATTGAGGAATAACTACAAAACTTCAATGAATTCCTTGCACTCCTAAGGTTCAACAACTTGCAAATAAGACCAACAATGTATTAATTTCGGCTAAAGAGTGAAGAGTGAAGGAAAGAAGGAGCTTTAGTCCATTTGAGGTTCAAAGAGGAAGAAGGAATGGAGAAAAGGAAGGAAGAAATGAGAGGAAGGAGCAACACATGCAGGTCTTATAATGGTCAAATAAAGAAATTAAGTATAATGTGTTTTGGTTTGAATTAAATGTAGACGTTTGTTAAATATATTTTCGTTGATTAATAATATATTTTTTTATATTTTTTTTCAAATTCCTTTCAATTTTACTCTTTTAGAAAATACTTTTTGATGGTATAACTTTATTCTTTTAAAAAGTATTTTTCAAAAGTATCTTAAAAAAAACTCTTAGAAAAGTAAAAATATTCTATCAAAAAATACTTTTTAAAAGTAAAAAATATATTTTCGAAAAATAATTTTTAAAATAATATACTTATTCTCCTGGAAAGTAATTTTCAAAAGTATAGTTCTACTTTTTAAAAAAATACTTTTCGAAATTATCTTATAAATCATACTTCTAGAAGAGTAAATATATTGCTTCTAAAAGTACTATTCAAAGATATATTTTAAGAATTACAAAACACAATTTTATAAATTAATTTTTTATGATAATAAAAAAAATATTATTTATAATCGATCATTCATTATAAAATTAACAGAACATACATTTTAAAATGACACTTTCAAAAAATCTATTTATCCAATATTGAATATATGGGAAAAATTAGGGTGCACAAAATGATAAAGTTAAAAATGCAAAAAAAAAAAATAAAAGAAGAATTATTTAAAGAATGATAAAGATGAGCGATGAGTATTTTGATTGCTAACGAAAAAAAATATGAAAGAGTGAAATAAAAAAATCAACAAATAATGATTAGAGAAGGGATAAAATAGCAAAAGAAAAAGAAAATAAAAAGTGAACGAGTGAAGAAGATAATTTTTTAAGTTATTTTTTTTCAAAAAGGAATAAATTAGAAAGTTATTTAAAAAATTCTTTTAGAGAAAAAGTAAAGAAAAGAGATATGTTAATTAAAAATGAGACATGAATATATCATTTGTCTTAAATGTATTATGAAACCACTCTTCTGCAATTTAATTTGGTTAATTTTTCATAATTTTAAATATCTACTATTATGTATTAGAAAGAATTATCAATTCAATGTGATGCATAACATTGCTTAAATTTTGGTTGATAAAGTCATTTGTAACTTTAACCTCTGGTTTACACGCACCAAATTTTATAAATGAATAACTAGAACATAAAAGAACAAATATTGAATCATAACTACGACATACAAATTAAAATAGTTAATAAACTTGAAAATAGGCATTAAACTTATAGTAAAACAGTAATATGTTATCATACAAATTATTTGGTGTCAGGCATTAAAATTAGACTTAAATATATTTTTAGTTCTTTAAATTTAAGATAAATTTATTTTTATTCTTTAAATTTAAAATTGTTATTTTTAATCTTTATAATTTTAAAAAAAAAATTAGTCCTTATATTCAAATTTTGATAAGAAATTTATCAATTATTATTGCATAAAATCTACCTATTGGTGTCCTTGTTAGTGAAAAAATCACATTAAATCCGATTAATATTGTATAACTGTTTTAATTTATCACTTTTAGATATGTTATTGGTGATTTAAAGGATAAAAATAGAATTTTTAAAAATTATAGAAATTAAAAATAATTTTAAATTTGAGAGACCAAAAATAAATTTATCATATATTTAAGGGATTAAAAATATACTTAAGTCTTAAAATTAAATTAAAACAATACATATTATTTACTGTGAGATTTTTAACTATTAAAATAAACAATACTTTTTGCCAAAATATAGATTTATTTGTTAGTATACATTAATTTAATTACATTTTACAAGGCAAATCATATTTATATATAATTAGTGGTTTAGTTTGAGTTAGATTCATATTCTCAAATCATAAACTAAACTGAGTTGTGCTATTAAAAAAAAAGAAGAAACTTACATGTAATTTTTGTTTTTATTTTTCATCCTTATAAATTATTATTATTTTTAATCATTCCCGTAAAATATTTCATTTTTTGTTCTTGTCGTGAAAATTCGTTAAAAAAATATTAACTTAATGATTTGATCACAAGTTACGTTAATAAAAGGTAATTTTATCATGAGTAAAATCAATGTAATGTGATTTCATTAGTGTCATATTATCATGTGTTACATCAAATGATGTCACATCTTTACATGCCATGTCAACAGCATAAGAGAGAGACCAAAAATGAAAGAAAAATTTTATTAAAAGAAATGATCTTAAAAAGATGAAAAATGGAAGAAAATTACATGGATTAAAAGAAAGAAACTTCGTATACATTAAATATAATGTATAGATTTAATTTAAATTAATATAAATTAAAAATTAAATAAAACATTTTAAATTATATTTTCACCTTTTCTTCATTTTTAGTTATTCAATATTATAAGGTCACTTATATATTCAATAAACACTCAAAATTTTTATTCACTACTATTGCTTATTTATTTATTTTTTTTAAATGCACATATCTCACAAGAAAAAATACATACTTTATATTTTAATAATAGTTGGCCTTAACGTATTTTAATTATAGATCAAAAGGATGTCATATTGGATCCAACCAATCTAATAGGTTAACCCATATAACCTGTCAACGCAAGTTAGGTTGTATTTTTCAACCCTATAATTCACACAATCAAATCCCTACATTCCATCACTCTAACATATTAAATGATGAGTTGAGTTGGATTAACTTTTTTATTGATCTATCGAATTATCTATATTTTTTTTTGACTTTGACTTATTAACTTATATTATCTTATTTGTTATTAAGTGATTATTAAGACTTATTTATGATTATATTGTATATTTATTTTATTATTTATGATTGTATTGTGAACTTTTTTTTTTAATATTTTCATGTCTCTTGTCGATGTGAGACTACAATTAAAGCAACTCACAAAAAAGATTACAATTGAGACCAACTAATAGTAACTATTATTAAGGCATAAAGCGTATATTTTTCCTATGATGTATGTGTAGGTTAAAAAAAATGAAAATGGTATACTGTGAATAAGAAAATTTTGAGTATTTGTACAATATGTAGGTGACTACCTTATACATTATATTTAACTTATATGATACTTTTTTTTTCTTTATTTTATTTAATCCATGTAATTTATTTTTATTTTTTATCCCTATAATTTTTTTCTTCATTTTTTGTCCTTGTAATTTTTTCTTTCATTTTTTAGTCTCTTTACTTTGTTACTAACATGACACTATTGCTTATGTGTCATGATGCTAATGTGACATCATGTTGATGAAATACATGATAACATAAAAACATCATAATAATATAACACTAATATTGTGAGTTGTGACATTATGTTAAATTACATAATGACTATCTTTTATTTGCATCCATGCAATAACATTATTAAATTAATATTTTTGTTATAGACTTTAATAATAAAGACAAAAAATGAAACGATTAAATTTTTCAAAGATGATTCCAAAAAATTTAAAAAAAATAACTAAATTACAAGGATGAAAATTATGTTTAAGTATTAAAAATAAAAATAAAACCATTAATTTTTATTTTCCTTCGAATTTCAATTTTGGGGTTAAATGTCAATTTATATTTAAATTGGTTCGATTTTAAACGCATAATGATACTATAGTATCCGTCCATTATCATCCTATAATTAATTGTATTAAGTAGAAAAAAAAATAGGAATAATAATGCTGACGATAATAAAAATGATCTGCTTTCCCAAAATTTTGATAAGTTAATGGAGGCCAAAATATTATTGTAGATTATGAATTTAGGTTTCAACTGGCAGGTTATTAATCAAAGATTGTCCTATGTTTGTAATATCGTAGTATTCAATCGGATGAGTTTTTATTAACCGTTTCAAATATCTTTACAGCCTTAAACTTGTAATAATATTAAAATTTTCCAAAAATGATTGAATAGATGAGATAAAGGTTCAACATAGTGTTCCTAAGTCCTAATCAATCAACATTTCTCCATTTGTAGGCTGAATAGTGGCCTTGGTACTCTGCAGGTTTAGTCCTTCGTGTTTCTTCATTTCCTGAGACCTCACAAACTCCTCAATTCTTGCTTTTAGCTCATCATCGGGAATCAACATATCCACAGTAAGATGAGAACGGTTGAACGGATCAGTCTGCACAAACAACCAAACAGAAAAAAGCATAAAACAAGAAACCTCTTTACAGTAATCAGGAACAAAAGGTCAAAGGTATGTACACTATCACTAAGAAGGTGCCTCTGAATGACAGGACGATCAACCGTGATCCTTGAAGAAGGCAAGATAACTGGATCCTTCATCAAAGTGTACTGCAATGCAATATAAAAAAGGATCATGTATGGTGTGCCAGAATTAGCTTCTCTTTTAATAGTTTTATTCAACACACTGAAAGAAGCGGAAAACTCACTTGAATTGGATCAAGGAATTCATCTGGTATTTCCCCTAGAGTAGCTTCAGCATCCATGGCTTCTGAAGCAGCAACTTTAGCTTTAGCACCAAGTTGAATAAATTCCTGTATAATTCTCCCATCCTCACCAATTCTGTGAAGGACATCTGCTGCAGCACTAAACAACTGCAGTGCAATACCAGTCAGATTGCATTTGCTTATGGTAATACAGACAACAAAATTTCTTGAAAACAATATGTAATATCTCAAAAGTCCAACAAACTCGCCTGATCATTGTATGATCGGCCATCCTTTGAGATGGCAGACGGGAAGATGGAATTCGTGTCACCCCTAGCCAGATGAACATATATGTGTACAATCTGCAAATGAATAAATTAAATTTAGTAGTTTGCTATGAAACATAAAGTTAAGTAATATATTTGTGTCACGTATTGTGCCATGTAATATAAACGAGATATAAGATTTAGGTTCCAACCTCCTCCCATCCCTCTTTCAAAAAAACCAATCAAACCATTAATATTTAATATAAAAAATAAAATAAAAAAAGAGAGAGAGAACAAAAGGGTTCTGATATTTTGCAAGCCTAGGGCAACAACTCATTATAAAATGATTCAACCAAGTTACTATTGTTGGGAGAAGTTTCCCAACAAACTAGAAGTTAAGCACATAGAATAACATCTTACACAAGAAAATAAAGTAGAGCCAGCATATGCAGAAGATTCTGGTAACAGAGGTAGAAGTGGAGATTTAATGATTTTGGTAATATATAAACAAATCCATTATGAAATGACACGACCAAATTACATTGTGTGTGTTTGGATTATAGTTAGAAAATTAAGTTGAGTTAAATTAACTTTATAAACTTAAGTTTAACTAAAAGTGGATTTAATATAACTTTATTTATGTTTGGATACCTTTATTCTAAAAGTACTTTTATTAAACTAGACACTTGTTTGGATAATAGTACTCTCTCCGTTTTTTTTTTCATTGTCTTTAAGGTTAAACACAAGAATTAAGATAATGATTGATATTTTAGTTTTTTAAAGTATTTATTACATATTTTCCTGTTATACCCTTTAGGTGGTTGGAGAAGAAATAATATTAGAAAATGAATAGACACATTGTTCAATAAACATGCATTAATTATCAAGGGTAAAAATAAAAAAGAAAATTAATAAGTCGTTGATTTTAGAAAAGTGACAATGAAAAAAAACAACAAAATCTGACAAAACGACTATGAAAAAAAAAACGGAAGGAGTAGTTAAAAGTACTTTTAAATGTGTAATTACTAAAATGTGTATAAATTTTATAATATAATATGATTATTATTTAGTTAATTATTTTTCAATTATATTTGAATTTTTAATATTATATTATTATTATTATTATTATTAAAAATGACAATAATATTATAAAGTAAATTACAAATAATACTAAAATACTTTCATAACAACTGAATAACACAAGGGCCCAAAAGAAACAAATAATCAAATAAACTATCAATAAAAAAATAAAAAAAAATTCAAGTTGTTAAACACATAGGAACTTCTATGAATTTAATAGATATTAGTGTCTTATCTATCGGATAATCAGATTTTTTAGTAAAATAATGTATTGTATACATAACCTACGTTCACATTAACTCAAAAGCAACACCTTGCTGCTTTGGTTGAGACGTGCTTTAAAACAGAAATATCATTCAACTTAATTGGAGAAAAATTTACCAAACAAATCGATTCAACATTCAATAACAAGTGAATGTCCGTTTAACTATTTAAACGGTAAACCAAACATAGCCATTGTCATTGTAATACGTTTCACAGGATCAAAAGTCAAAACTGTATTATTTAAAATGGAACCGATTTCTAAAATGGAAGTCCTTCAAATTCTAGGATTAATGAAGATGTAAATACAACATTTTCAGAATCAATCCTATTGAAGGCATGTTGACTCGGTCTAGAGTTGGCAAAAGAATAGCATATCACCTCTCCAGTCATAATTAATCACTACTAAAGAGCACTTTAAATAATTTTGAAATGTAGCTGACACAAACCTGTTTTAATAAATGCTTTGGACGAAATTCATATTTCTCAGGATCCTTCAGACTGAGCGATCTTCTTTGGGGACCCACCAATTGCAGCAAAAAGTAATTGAGCATGCTAGCCACTCTTTCAACCTTGAAAAAGTGAAAAATAAGATTAAACTCACGAGGAGAATAAGAAATTTTCCTAAGAACCTCATAGTTCAAGCACACTATTTTATGACATAACAAGATTAATAACATGCCATGGTTGGAATGAGAAAAAAATTACCATCTCAGGGAGTAGGAATGGAGCAATAATCTGCTCTGAAGTAAATGCAAGCATACTGACATCTTCATTTGCCAACTTCATATCTATCCGGATAATCTACAGAAGTATCCAGCGCTAAATGCTTTATTAAATGATTTTTAAGAAACAAGTGCAGATACATAATTATATATTGAAACAAAAAGTCAACAGACATTTTCTTGAGAATGGAATAACCGGGTTCTCTCCTGCCTCTCTTGAACTGGACGACGCTCCCACTCAGCTGTATTTGACATCTCAGCCTCCAACTCTTTTATCTCAAGAATTTTGTTCAGACTCTCATCAAGAAGATAAATACTATCATTAATCAGGAAGTTTAAGAAATTCAGATAGACACCCTTCTCCTCCTCTTTAGCAATCTGGAAAAAAAATATAGGAAAAAAATAGATTAAAATGAGCATGGTGAGATAAAAAATAAAAATCAAATCAAATATCTTCCATACATCATTACCTGTCTCCAAGCATTACGATGACTAGGAACTTGCCACAGGTATTCAAGGAGTTCGGCAATATTATGGCGGATGTTAAATTTGTCATAGAACTGTAATGGATAAGTGACAATTAAGACGATTAGCTAGGTATGGTATTCAACAACCCAGAAACGCTAATGATTTCAAATACTGAAACTCAAGGAATGTAATGCCTATATACATGTGAGAAAATAGGGAACCATAGGCATCACAATGTGAGCTATATAAAAATTAAAAAGTCGAGGTGGAACAGTTTGAAACAAAATTCACAAGTTTTGCTGACATTGCTAATCAATCACATGCATGAGATTACAATAAATCATTTATTTGTTCGTCTTAAGTCATCATTAAGTAAACAGAATCACTAACATGAATCCCCTTGTTGATGTTCAAGTTTGAGTTTCAAGAAAATCAAGAAGATAATTGATTTCCATACAATTCAACTACATTCCTTGTATTTATGTAGAAATTGATGGCATTAAGAGGAAAAAAAGGATGGCTATGCCACCAACAGTCTTGATATGCAGACTAACCTGTGTGTGAGAACCAGTGAACTCAATGTCAACATAAAGTTTTAGAAGATTCCTCACAAGATACTCAAGAGAGAGTTGGTGGCCTTCAAATAGAGTGGCTGTAGCAGTTGAACCACTGCAGAGAGGGAATACGGCAGGGGACACATGCAAACTCAATCATATAGCTTGAAGACTTGAAACAAATTTCCCCAATAATAATAATAATAAGCAAAATTTTCAATTTTATGCAGAAGAAAGGCACCAATTACCTCCTGCGGGGCATCCAGCAGTTCAAGACTTCAACCATCTTAGCTCTAAGGTATGGGTTTTTGATAAATTCAGGGCTGGCCATGAACATAATTATAAAATTCATAAACTCATCCTGCACAGAAATATAAATGTATTATCTTACATAAGAACTTCGGAGAAAAAGGATTAATCCAAGAATTAGAACTCTTTTGAGGTGAAGTCTACCAGCACAACTCCATCCAAGGCCTTTGGAATCCGTGAAGCAAATATTAAAAGTTCCATGGCATCTTCCACAAAATGTTCAGGCATGGTAGCAAATTCCATTGGGCAAGTTGGTGGTAAAGGCATCTTAAATCCACCAACTAAGCCAACCAACCAAACAATCATCAACCGGTAGAAGGAAAGCGCATTCTGGATAAGTGTGTTATCCTGAGGAAAATAACGTGAAGCCAGTAATTCAAAATGAGAACATAGCAAATTTAAAACTTATAAGCTAGAATTAACACTTAAAGTAACAAGAACTTGTCTACATCATATCATTGATGAATCAAGTATTAGATTTCAGTGAACATTTAATTTAGACGAACGTTATCTTTATAACTAGTAAGGTAGAATAGATATGCTTATCCTTTTGAAAGATCACATTAATGAATCTTTTCTTTATTATGAAACTAAGAAGCATGGGCCTTTTTAAATAGTAACTGTTATATAGTAACCATATCATATAACAGATTAACAGGCATTACAAGTACATGGACACTTCAAATACTTTAATCGCATCTTCAAAATAAATATTTATTTTTGAACTTCTATATCAATATACTGATTGGAATACCATGACAATTAGATAAATTTTAGCATTGTAATATTGTATTATGCTCATGATCATTTATAAAACATGAATTTTCTCTTGTGATTTACAATTTTTATATTATGTTAATTTTATATCAATGTCATGTCTTGTAATTTTTAACATTTTCCATATCCCTATGTACATGTCATATTGTATCTCTGTTCCCTGTCATATCTGTGCTTCCTAGCTAAGAAATAAAAAGCACCTTTAGGCTCCATCAATGCCCAAATTTCACAAAAGAAAATTAAGAAAAAGGGACACTGATGTAAGAAAAACTAGAAAGAGAACCCAATTTGTGACAAGGTGCAAATAAATAACACATACACATTATTTATATATAACACAGTCTACACGTATCCGGTATAACAAGGTTTAGTAAAAGAGTACAGCTCTAGAATACTACAATCTGTAGTACACCTTACACTCCCTCAAAGAAGAGGGTATCAATCACATGTATGCAGCTTGTTTTAAATGTAACTAATTTTAGAACCCATAAAATAAAAAGACTGATATGAAGATAATATGTGAGGTAGTTTGATTGTCATCTGTTTTTCCAGACGGCAGGAAAAGAGAAGTCACAGCCAAACAACTGCAGGAAAGGGACAAAGCAAGAAAAGAGGAGAAAACTAGTGTTTTATGCATACAGAGAAAGAAGGATCACAGATAGAGAAACCTTTTAGCAGAGAACTTCGAGAGTTTGAGTGAATGGCACTGTACACAATTAGTCTTATTTATATCAGAGCAAAGACCTATTTACAGACAATAGAAGTTGCAGTACAACTGTACAAGATTACATTTGTATTACATTAAGATCCTTTATACACTATATAACAATAGAATGTACAGCTACTATTGCTACAGAAACTACAAAGCTAATCAAGATAATTGATTTTTTCAACCCCTCAAGCTAACCAAAACAGACACATAACATGATGACTAGGAAGCACAGAAGCAAGAGAGAGGGGGGGGGACCTACCCTCAATATCTGAGCTTCATAACATAGTTTTTCCTGTGAGTATGACTCCATTTCTTTCTCAAGTCGATTAATATCCATTTCGGCCTGACGAGAGGGTGATCGCTCCTGCATGGCTTTAAGTGTGGACAGAGTATCTTCACACCTAGAAATATCCTGTATACAATGACTCCAGCGTTTATATTTTACATAACTTTACAAGAAATCATTCAAAGCAAATAAAAAATAAGCCAGCAATAATAGTTTGCCACCATAAAATAATAATACTATCAACTTTAGTTCTATCCAAACATTCATGCGATTTACCTGAACTAAGTGTTTGAAGTCAGAAAATGCTTTTAAAAGACCCAAGTTGAGCACTCTTGCAGTCATAAAGAAGCATTCACAAATAAATGAATATTTCGTCTTTTCACCACGTGCAGAATTTTCATTTGAGAGCTCACCAGCATTATTACTACCAGAACTACTGGCCTCTTGGGATTGTTGCAAGCGTTTCTGATCATCATTGTATTGAGTGGTTGCCCCAGTTGTAGCTGGGTTTTTACTATTAAGCCATTCAGTAACTTCTTCTGATGATGCATGAAGAGCAGTCAACCCACTAAAACAAGATCATGACCAAAAGTTACCTATAGGGAGATACATGAAACTTCCTTGAGAATTTTAATATTTACAACATAGCCCTCACCTTAGCTGCAATCGGTTTGAGTAGTGCACATATTTTGCATCAATTTTATCCCTTTTTGTTAAATTTGCATCTAAAAATGGTTCACATAGTCGAAGCATGACAGCACTCAGAGTTACAAACGTTCCTGAACTTGCACATGTAATAGTATCAACCTGTTTTTAAGAAAAATAAATAAATGTCACACATTCCCAAAAGACATAACCAAAACAACAGGAATAAGTTAAAAAAAAAATAAACTTCAACATGAATATGATGACAAGGAATGCAAAAAAAAAAAAAAAAAAAAAAAATCAAATGAGCAATTGAACACAATTTATCTAGTTTCACTGCATTTCAACTAAAAAAAATGAAGATAAGAAATAAATTTACCTGTATATGAGCCCTGGATGCATTTATATTGATCACCTTTGCAAGATACTCAAGTACATTTTCACGAGTATCGGCACTTTTAAGGAGGATGAGGAGTACTTCAGATAGGCCATCATATAAGTTGTTCATGACAGTTTTAATAGTGGTAAATGAAGATAACAAATCAGCCGGTCGCCTAGTTGATGCATCAGAAAAACACTGCTGCCTGGATTTTGAAGGAGAGAAAAAAACATTTGTTAAAAATGGAGCCTGGTTAAAAATAATAAACATATGGTAATGTAAACATATAGGCTTCAATAGGGAAACAAAAATAAAGAAGTGTTAGACACTGCCTTAATTGTGGTCACCACTAGCCAGCCCTAGTTGTGGTCCCTTTGGGGGCTGCCTTAATTGCAGCTTCAAGGGTGGTAGTTTAGTCCCGCATCAACTAAAGATATGGCTTAAATAACTTGGACAGTCTTCACCTTACAAGTCAGTTTTATGAGGTTGAGTTAGGTCCCAAACCTAAATTCTAAGTAGTGGAACTAGAATGTAGGGTTGCAAATAAATATTTTCCCATTAACTGGAGTTGGCTGCATGAATCAAATGATGCTGTAATGTTCTGTCATAAATCATGGCTATAAATAAATTCTTGACCTACATCCTAATTGACATTGAATTGCTATATTTTTCTTAGTCTCCCCAGTCTCTGACGACCAGACTACCGTCTATAATCTTCTCATTTCTGCTACATTGAGTTTATGCTTCCGTTGCCTTTTAATGCTCAACATTCAGTTCCATACAACATTGCAAGTCTTATAGAAATTCAGTAAAAATTTCTTTTAAGCTTGAGTGATTCTTTTTTATTACAAATAACACCTGATGCACTTTTCCATTTCATCCACCCCACTGAAATCTCTTATGGTCTCTACCTAAATAATGGACCCTAGATACTTGAACCATGTAACTTGTGGTAACTAGTATAGTTGGTTATTCAAGTCTAACCTATACGCTATGGCCCATGGTTGTTGACTTGTGTAGCCAAACTAACATTTCATATACTTTGTCTTACTTCTTAGGCAAAATCCATGATCTTCCAAAGCTTATGTCAACACTAACTTCCCATTTATTTCCTTCATTGATTCTTCAACCAAAATTATATTGTCTACAGTCAAAAAGCATGCATCGTGGCATCAGCTCTTGGATTTTCTGATTTAGGAAGTTCAACTATATGATGAAGAGATAAAGGCCCAGAATTTACAGATGGTGTACCCTATGGTTACAGGAAAATCCACTATAACCCCATTTTGTGCTCTCACCCTCATACACAACCTTAATTGCTCAAATATATGCAATACAAACACCTTTCTTCTCTAGGGGCTTCCACAAAATCTTTCTTGTCACTTAATCATGTGCCTTTTCCAAATCAATGAAGACCTCTGCTATCTCTCCATTAAACATCGCACCAAGTATCTTGTTTCCATGGCTAACCTCCAAGGCACAAATCCAAATTGATTTTCAGCAATGTGTGTCTCTGGTCTTAATTCCCTTGTAATTTGCACAATTTTGTATATCTCTTTGACTTGTATAAATAGGGATTACAGTGCTTCGCCTCCACTCTTCCGGAATTTTCTCGAAACAAGATTATAAGGTTGGAAAAAAAAAAAAAGCAACAAAAATGGGTCGTATGAATGAATGTCTGTAATGCACTAGAAAGAAGGAAGCCATCCTCCTAGCATTCTAACAACCAATCAAGTTTGACAGAGTGGAAGCAAGACTATCTTGCCTAACACAAATACCACTTGATATAGTTCAGGATGACAATGACAAAGGAGGGGAGATTAGATATAGTGTAAAGAAGCAAGCTGCTATATACAATATGATAAACAAGGGTAACCCACAATGGTAATTAAATATAACTATATTCGTCAAGGTAAGTGACTTTTTAATATTATTTTTTCTTTTTTTCGTCTAGAGAGAGCAGGGAAATTACTACTTGGCAGCTAAACACAAAAAGAAAAAAAAAATTAAAGATGCAATACTATAAACCCATATCACATCTCCATACATCTAAAAACTAGGAAGCTTCATGACTCATGAAATTGTTTAAATAATACTTCTCAAAGCCCAAAGCAAGGAATATCCTTAGGTTTCGCTTCATTAGCATAGACAAATAATCTGCTGAAGGACCAACATCCTGACCATAAACCATTTGTTTCTTTTATATAAACCCAAAGGATAGAATCAGCAAGTACATCAAAACTATACTCTAACCAAATTTACAAAAATAAAAGCAACCAATATGCAGTACTACCAACAAGTCATTGGTGATACTGGACTTGAATCTCTTAAGCAAAATCTCAGGTTTGAGTCTCGTGGTTGAAAAGAGAAACCTACTAAAGATAATCAGTCACGTTTTATGATAGAAATCAGTTATTGATGAAGCCGAAGATCCTTCGTACCAATGACAGTTCAAAATAAAATAAAAAAATCACATGCAATACTACTACTCTCTTTAGCTCCTCTGACCAAATCCAAAGCAGACAATGAGAAAACCAATGGTACCAAAAAACCATCGACACATGAATATCATCCAAACAAGCAAAATTGAGAAAGTTAAGCTCACCCAACATCAGGCTCGCCCTTGAAAAAGGCCTGATCAGGAAGAGCACTGACGTGGAGAAAGGGACCCAAAATGCTGGTCATCTCCATGGCGCGGCCGTTGATATAAACGCCTCTGGGCACCCACCACTCGTGATTCACAAGCGACTTGGCGCCAACGGGGAACCTCACCAAATACAGCAAAGCCCTGAGAGAGTCCTGGAAGTTCCCAAGAGCAGACACCTTCATCACACTCCCTCTCAGCTCCTCGTAAAGCCCCTTCAGAATCCGGTCCAAGCTGTCGAAATCCGGGTCCCGGAAGAACTCCTCAAGAAACCCCGGCGGAGCCTTGGCTCCCCCGCCGCCGCCCCCGAACACGCCGCTGCCGCCGACCTCCGCGAAAATCAGCGGCAGCAGCGGCGAGTTGGCGGCGGGGGGGTGGCGGCTGGGGAAGAGCTCCGGGTTGGCGAGGTGAATCCGGCAGTAGTTGACGCAGAGCTTCTTGGCCTGGCGCACCACCGACTCCATCTCGGAGCGGAGGGTTTTGTCCTTCATGTTGGCGATTTTCTTGGCCTCCTCGTGCGCGCGGTGGTAGCAGCCGACGAGGTAGTGGAACGGCGACTCGTGGGCGGCGGCGGGGAAATCGCCGGAGAGACGGTCGATTAGAACCCTCTCCATGCAGTCCCGCGAGAGGCGGAGGTCTTTCCCCTCGCTGAGAATCTCCGCGGCGGTTAGCTCCAAGTAGACGATTCTAGAATCGGCGGTGGCGGTTTCGGTGATGGAGACGAGGAAGATTTTGCGGATGATGATGTCCTCCACCTCCTCCGGAGTGCGTTGGGGTTTGGGCGCCGCCATGGATGGAAGCTAGCTCTGTCGAATTGGATTGATCCAAATTGAAATTGAAATTGGAATTGGAATTGGAATTGGAATCGTTTTGGGGTTTAGGAATGGGATTGAGTGAGAGTGAAAGAGAACATCAGAACATGGTTCGAGGAAGAAGGTTTCTTTAATGTATGGTGAAACTGAGTGAGAGTTCGATTAGGAATAATGTGCGTCCGGGTGTTTCTTCATTTCTTCTTTCTTCTTTCTTCTTTCATCTGCACAAACTTTTTATTTGGGACCATTTTTATTTTTACCAGTTTTTTTTTACAAGATTAAGAATTAATATAATACTTTTGTTCAATTAGGAATTATTAAATAATATTATTAATAAATAATTAGTAAATTAAATCGAGGTAACCATTGAATTAATGAATAGACTTCTTCGATGACTTTAAAAGAAGAAAGAGAGTTTGGAATAGGAAATGGTCTTAATGAAAATGATGTTAGGGTGTGTTTGCTTTTGAGGAAATATTTTTTTTTTTTAAAGTAATTTTATTTTCAAATTTAAAAAATGTGTTTGCTTTGAACTCTCATTTTCTATTTTCTAAAATTGAAAATATTAAAATTTGTTTGGATTTACTAATTTTGATAATATGTATATCTTAATAATTTTTTTTAATAAACCTATTTCTATGTTTCATAAAAAATGAGTGTCCAACCCGCAGAGAAACAAATCTAGTGATTTATTGAAACTCCACATAAAGTAGTGTCTTTTTCTACTTATATTTGTCATGAGAGACATCAAAGATATTATGTAATGATCATACAGACATAATTTATGCACACCTCAAGCCAAAAATTATTATATTAGGACTAAAAAACACACCCGATAATTATATTTATAGATTTTCCCCCCCTTCCCTTCTCTTATTATTTGTATATTACCCATTTGTTGAGTTTTCTAGAATGAAAATACTTAAACTCTATTGTTAGAATATCATGCTGGATACTTAATCTAAAGTTCATCTTATATATATATATATATATATATATATATATATATATATGAATAATTATATATTATGGATATATAAAATTATATTAAATTAAAGTGATTTAATATTGTATAAATTATTCGGACAATTATGTATCTAAAGCATATAAGATCTTTAATGTGTAGTAATTAAAGAGTAATTATATTTTATGATGGATAAAAATAGAAATATCAAAAGACAACCTTATGACTATCTATAAACAGGTTAGGTTCTTAGATCACAATATTTTTTTTTCTAACATCCAATTATTAGGAGACTGAGAGATTGTCAAAGAGTTATTTCAAGAGAGTAAATTTAATCTGGAAGGTCAAAACCCACTACTCACTTATTGTAACACCATATTTTTTTACAAAATATAATATAAGTATTTTATTTATAATTTTAATATTATATTTTTATTAATAAGAATTGTTTAATATTCATTTATTTAATATATTTTAGAATATAATATAAGGTATTTTATTTAAATATTTTATTTTAATTAATTAAGAGGGAAGGGAATTAGAAACTGTGGTTAATATGTTTTAATTTGAGGGTTAAAGGGAGGTTAAGATTTTTAAAAGAATAGTTTTTTTTATCAAACTCGCGTACACTTTCATTTTTACATACGCACTTCAAAGCTCGGAGAACAGGAGTAAGAAGAAAATCGCCCCAGAGTTTATCATTCATCTTTTTCTATTCAACAAGGTAAGGGGGTGACAAACCTCACTCTGGGTGTAGGATTGTATGTTAGGTAGTGGAATTGACCCCCAATCATGTGTATGTTATATGCTTATGTATGAGGAATTTTCCCCAAATACGTCTATTTTATCTTATGTTCTTTTTATACGTTCCTAATGACATGAATTGTTTGAATCTATGATCAATTGTATGTTTAGGTTGTAATTTTGTGTGATCTAAGGTTCCTACAGGAAACCCTAAAGGAACTTAGTGTGATAGTTTGTGAAAATATTGATTAATATGTGTAGATTAAGTAATTTGAAATGTTAATTGCATGTTATAGAGCAATTTTATCGATTGTATATGTGTTTATGCATGAAATTGAATGTGGGTAACTTGTAGTCATTGAGGCGACGTGATTTCCAGGGAGAAAGATCGCGTTCTCGCTCAACGAGACATGTAAGGTTGCTCAACGAGAAGCCCTAAAGAGCTCAGCTTGGTAAGCTAGATTTTGATCACTCAACGAGAAGCCTCAAGGGGCTCAACTTGCTCAACTAGATGTTGGTGGCTCAACTGGATGTTATTCGCTTAACGAAAGGTTTTAGGGAGCTCAACTCATTCAACCATTGTTAGATGGTTGTTTTATCCTTGTGATCTTGATACTACCTTTTTACTAATGATTAGTTGATGTATTTGAGAATGTACATGGGATATATGAGGTGATATGTGAAGTGAGATCATGTGCATTTTATTGCATCAAGTTTGTTTGACATGCATCATGTACATAAAAGATGTTTTTTATAAGGTATGATATGAAATACACCACTAGGGAAGGTCCCTTGTGTAAAAGCTTGAAAACCAACCTTAAAAATAGTTCAATTTGGAAGTCTCAGTCTTGCCCTCGTGTGCATATGATGTATCTTATGCGATTTAGCTATCTCAACTAGACCCTAGTAATATGTCCTTTTACTAAAAATGCGCATAGGGTATGACTCGACATGTACTCTTAGCCTACTCTACATGTATTGTGAAGTTAACGGAAAAAAACATAGAATGGGGGGTTGAATATGTGTGTGTGTGAACAAAGGAATTTTAAAACTATTTTCGCAAGGGACTCTTGTTCATCTAATAAAAATATGATTTTAAACATTTGAAGACTGTGCAAGATTTGCTTAGCAAAAGGTTTTGCTTTTGAGAGTTTATTGTCTGCTTCAAGGAAAATGTTTCTTAAAATAATAAGTTAAGTGCGTGCATTTTCAGTCTGAAGATAGTTGCATTAAGAAATAAGTGGTAGACGAAACTTTCAGTATAATAAATTAGCTAAACAAAATTTGTGTATGTGTTTGATAAATAGATGAGAAGTGCAAAATGTTTTACACTGGTTCACTCAAACTGAGCTACGTCCAGTCTCCTTCAATTGAAGGGTTCCACTAGCATTATTTGTTCAGCCTCTTCAGGCTTGTAGTGAGTATTCTCGACCACTCCTGGTCCCGAGTATTATCAACCACGCATGGTTCGTCAACTTCACTCGTCAACGCTAGTATTCTTAAACCACTTCTGGTTCCCCGAGTATTATCAACCACTCCTGGTTGGCTAACTTCACTCATCAGCTCTAGTATTCTTTATTCAGCCACTTCTAGCTCTCAGTGAGTATTATCGACCAACTCCTAGCCCACTAACTTCACTCATTAGCGCTAGTATTCTTTATTCAGCCACTTCTGGCTCTCAGCGAGTATTATCGACCAACTCCTGGCCCGCTAACTTCACTCATTAGCGCTAGTATTCTTTATTCAACCACTTCTGGCTCTCAGTGAGTATTATCAACCAACTCCTGGCCCGCTAACTTCAATCATTAACGCTGGTATTCTTTATTCAGAAGTGGCTCACAGTGAGTATTCTTTGACAAGCCTTTTCAGGCTTTACAAGTATTCTTTCCCTAGCCTCTTCAGGCTTTACAAATGAATGATAAATGATTTGGTTTGAGTGTTTGGCTTACTCTTACAAAGAGGATACAAATATTTTGTGCACTCACTAAGGTATATGTTCTTAAGTTACACTTATAACTCCTTAGTCTACAGAGATAAATACATCATTGTAGATTTGACTCTATAAGCTTTGTCTCTGGTTTTGTTACTTCATGGGCTTGATATCACTCTTTGTCAACGCCAACCTTTCAAGGTTTGAAGTCATGATATATATATATATATATATATATATATATATATATATATATATATAGTCTTGTAAAATTTGCTCATTGCAAGTGTCTGTTGAAGCGGATGTAGTCGTTCATGACTAGTTTGATCATCTCATTTAATGCATTAGATCTTGCATTAAATGTTGCTTCCTGTTTATAGACATTGTGTGAAGTCTTGTACGTTTGTTAGCTGCTGTGTCTGACTTTAACTGAGACTTAGGAACTTTTTGTCCTTTTCGAGTCATCGTAGCTGCGGAGCATTGTCCTTATCTGAAAAGATGATGTACTTTTTCTGACACATGCATGCTTTTACTTTTGGCGTGCTTTTCTTCTTCTTTGTCTTTTCCTTTAATCACGCGATCATGTTGAGAGCTTTTATATGATCGTAGATGATGCCTGATTTGTCCTTTGAGACTTGGTTCTTCAAATACTTGCATGGCAGTCTTCATTTGCGTCTGGTAGTCCATTTGCATCTCAAGTCTTGATCTTCGTCTGAGTATTTATCCTTAATGCTTTAACTTTCTATGGTCTGGTCAACATTGTGAATGGACAAACTTTGTTTCTGTCTAGAATATTTTTCCGTCTGTGTTGTCCTTCGTCTGATATATTGTTGACTTTCTTCTGCTCTTTGACCAACCTTCGTCTAAGTTCTCGTTGTGTTCTTTGCTTTGACTAATCTTCGTCTGGTTGACCATTAGGCTTCATCTGATGTTTGTACGGACTTCATCTGGTGTTTAACCATTTTTTCTTGTTCTTGATTTAGCCTTATTTGACACTTGTTTTGGCCTTTCGTCTGCCTTCCTTAATCTTGGTTCTGGTGTAGGAAGTGGCACATGCACATGCTTTATTCTTCAACTTGCCTGTACTTATGTTTTTCTGAAACACTAACACACTTGTTAGAAATAAAAACATGCATTATATTTGTCTCATTCAAAACCTTACTGGAAATTGTTTCGTCTGACTTAACATATTGTTGGCAGCAAAGCACAAGTGTGATGTTTTTTTGGCATCACATGCATGATAACATGTAGTTCATGTCCATTGCATAATGCATTATAATGAAATTACTATTGGTTATTATACTATGACTAAATGATCATGGTTATAATATTTGCTTGTTTATGATATATCATGTTATGTGTTTATTTGTGTTTGGTTACCCTATTTGCATTCCTACACCATGAGTTAGAATGAGATGTCTCTCACTCCCTTTGCTTTGAGTTAAATTTCATTTTTTTCTTGGTTATTATGTAGGTGATTATCAACATGAGGCTAAAGATGTTGTTGATGAGGCTTAGGCTTCAATATTGGATTTTACTCTGATAGGACATGTGACATTGAAGCGTAGCTAGGACTACATTAGGATGTTGTTCTGTTGAATTATTTTGGAAAATATTAGTTTTATTTCTTTGTAATTTTAGTTAATTATGTTATTTGGTTAAGTTAAGAATGTGATGCTTTTTACTTGAACACGTTTGATTTTATTTATAAAGAGTTATGTTATTTAGCTTTTATTATTTATGTTACAGTATGCGAGTAGAGGTTATGGGTAACACCCCGAATTTCATATCTTATAATTAATAGTATTTTAGAAATTATTTTCACGTTTAATGTATTTATTTTAGAGTTTTGAATATTATTTAATTAGTTATATGAGCTATATTTTAACTATATGATAGGATTTCTAATTATATTTTGTTTAATTAGTGGAGCAGGAGTTATTTTTATGAAATATATTTTATTATCAATAATTATGTTTAAGTTATCATATAAAAAGGAGAAGGTATGTTTAATATTGTTATTATTATTATTATTATTTATGAGAAGGGAAGGAAGGACGTGTTAGTCTTTTGTTTATTATTATTATTTATTTTATTAAAAGAAGTTATCAGGGGTTTTCTCATTTCATGCTCTCACTTCTTATCATTCCTTATTACGTGCTCTCTACTTTATGCTCTGAAGAACAAGGAGAACTAGAAGAGGAACAATTGGACCCTGCTTGTGCTTCGTCTTCCAATTATCAAGGTAAGGGGGAGTGAGAAACCTCACTTGAGGGTGTGAGAATAATTGTTAGATAGCAGGATTGACCCTCAATCCCTTGTTTGATGCATGCTTTAAGAACAGAAAATTATGAAAGTTTTCTATTTTAATATCTGAATTTTCTGTTGGGTTTCTGGTTGGATGTGATGCGTGAATATGTGTTTGATTTCGAAATTAGATAAGTTTTGATATGAATTAGAGTACTTTGTTAGTTCCAGTGGGAAACCCTATGAGAAACAATTAGGGGTATGATCTTTTGACAAGATTTGGGGTAGTTTATATAAAATTGAGTATGGATTCGTGATCTGGGTGTTATTTAAAGTGTTTTTACCGATTAAATTCTATAATTACGTGTTTGGTTGTGAAATATGTAAGATTTCGCGAAGTTAAGTAAGCAAGTTTGCATTGGGGCATCGGGTGCAGTTCTTAGCACTAGGTGCAGTTTTTAAGCCGGGCGCAGGAAATTCTTGTCGGGCGGATTTTTCTGCTTTAGGCACGACATTTAATTTGTCGAGCGCACTCAGGGCGTGTCAGGCGTGATGCTCCACTTTTAGTGCGACATTTAATGCGTCGGGCGCAAGTTAGGGCACGTCAGGCATGATCCCTATGATGTTTTACATGTTTTATGTCTTATTTGATGGTGCAAAATGTGTGGGAATTGCCTTATTTTTGTGTTAACATTGGTGACATGTTTTATGAGCATGATAAGGACAAGAATCTCCAAATGATGATCTTATGAGTATGACTATGAGAAACGTGAAATGTGAACAAATGACATGAGACATGATGTGAATTACGTGCTATTTTTAATACTATGACTATGAGAATGTGAAACATGATGAAATGAGATAAGACATGAAATTCCATGACAAGTAAAGTGATGAGTCCATGAATTGTGAATATGTGTGACATGCATCATGTGCATCTATGTGACAGGTACGATATGGAGTACACCGTTAGGGAAGGCCCTCCTTGTGTAACAGTTTCGGGGAGTCCTAGGAGTTAGTGCGGTTTGGATGTCTCAATTCTGCCCATTTGTAAGCATGAGACATAACCTGCACAGCTTCGCTATCCCGACCAAACCTTAGCAATACATCTTTCTAGTTGAGAGTGTATGGGTAGCTCCCTACATGTACTCCTATACTACCTTAGGTGTGTTGTTTAGGCAGCACACCAGTGATATGTGATATGTGACTGGCACCACATGCATGTATTTATGAGTCGAGTCCATGATATCATTGCATGATAAATGAGTGTGCATGTGATACTGATTGTGTATGTGTATTGTTTATATGTGATTTGTACTTGTGACTTGTATTATGTTTGTTGTGTGTGTTGTCTAACCTTTATTTCTACACCTGAACCTGAGTGAGATGTTTCTCACTCCCTTGTTGCTCTTTGTATGTGTTTAAATTGTGTTGCAAGTGATCATCAGGATGAGGATGTTGGTGATGAGGTTTAGGCTTCAGTTGGGCATGCTTTGATAGGATATGTGACATCGGGGCATAGTTAGGACTGGTTTAGGACTTTAGTTTCTTTCTTTTGTTTTGGAAAACCTTTATCTTTTTTTCTTCCATAATTTTCGCAAGTAAATTATGATTATGTATGCGAATGTGAATCCTTTACCTCTTTGTTAATCTAGACTTATCTAATTGAGAAAGTTTTTATTCATTCTAATTTTATCTTACAATTATTGTATATTATGTTGGGGTAGAGGGTGTCACATTATGACACTTATCATCATGAGTTTAGGTATGCTTTCACTTATAATTTCTAGTGATTAACATGATAGATTTTAGGTTATATATAAATGATAGTTTTTCATCAAAGGCTTAAGTTTGGTTTTAACATATCAATAATTGCAACAAATACATTACAAATTTGAAAAATAGAGGAAAAAAATTGGGGGTATGCAAATTTGGGGAGGAAAAAACAAGAACCTGGTTTTGGGAAGAGAGAGGAAAAAAAACTAAGTTATTATGGAAGGAATAATGAGAACCAAGTGAATGCAAGCAATTGAAAGATTATACAGACAAGAGGATAAAGTTGCCATAGTAAAAAGGAGAGTTGTGAGAAAGAAACAATATATAATTAAGAATGTGACACCATGATTTCCACTCCTCCATTTCTATTTTCAAGAAAATGATGAAAATGTCTTTTTTTATTTTCAATTTTATGATTCATTTAGAAAATGTTTTAAAAAAATATATATTTTCAAAAATTACAACAAACATATTTTCAAAACCATTTTCTATTTTCAATGAAAATGAAAATATAAAACAAGGAAACCAAACAACCCTTTAAGATAAGAGACTATACTATGTCTCATTGTGAGAAAGTGATATTATTCATTAAATATATTCATATTAAACTAGATGGTTGAGATTTTTTTTCTTCTCATTTCACTTTTGTAGTTCATCTTTATTTTTCTTGCTTGGTTTTTTTTTAATCTTTTTCTTCCTCCCTTATCCAATGTATACATGGATAGTCTACTTTCTAATGGGGGAGGAAAGGTGTTTACGGATTTCAATAACTTAATGAAGGAAATGGAGTGTTTGACAGATGTGGTTTACAAAGATGACAGTGCCTTTAAGGGAGATACTAATGACCTAGGTCCATGCCTAACTATTTCGGTCACTTAGGAAGAATTTAAGGAGTGGTGCACTCCTTGGATAAATTCTCTAGTCATCCACATGCTTGGTAAACGTGTTACCAACAAGATGATTGAGAACAAAGTTCAATGTGAATGGGGTAGATTCAAAGTTGTACAGATTATAAATATGTCCAATGATTATTTTTTGGTACAATTCATAGTAGAGGAGGACTATAAACATTCCTTTTTTGAAGGGCCATGGATGACTACAAACCACTATATTGTGGTACAAAGGTGTAGGCCCTTTGTTATGATCAATGAGAAACAAGTGGGGAGAATAACAACTTGGATACACATTTTGGGGCTTCCTATTAAGCTTTATAATGATATATTTCTCTGGTGTGGAGGTAGTAAGCTAGGGTCTATGTTAAAAATTGATAACCTAACTTTTATCCAATCTTGAGGAAGGTTTACTAGAATTTTTTTGGAAATTGATCTTGGAAGGAAGTTGGTGCCACAAATTAATGTTTTAGGTCATATTCTAAAACTAGAATATGAAGGTCTTCATTCTATTTGGTTTCATCGTGGTAAATATAGTCATTAAAAGCACCAATGCAATGATCTTATGGCTAAGGAAACCATTCCTTTACATTCATCGGGGAAGGCAATTATCTCCATGGATATTGATCATGTAAGGGTGTGAAGATGATAGATGACATTAGTCGTAGCGTACAAATTAAGGAGAATATTCCAACTACAATTTTCAAAAATTTCGAGGAAGATCACAAAGATTTTTATGATCCTTGGATAGTTGCAAGAAAAAAGGGTAGAGCGAGGCGGCTACTTTTGCATTGAGGTAGGCATTTAGATTTGATTGTTTTCAAGAGAATATTTTGCGCAATGAGGAAACAAAGAAAGTATCAAATGTGGTCATTAATATGGGCCCACAAGATCAAGGAGTGCAACTAAAAACTCATCATAGGCTAGATAGCAAGAATCCTCAATGTATGCACGTGAGGAATACAATGGAAAATGTCAAATCACAAAAGTATGAGATTGCTTGATAGCGTTGTTGAATAACTATAAAAAATTACTAGATTTTTCTCAAAGACTTGTAATGTAAGGAACAATCCAGGTCAGTCTTCTCAAAGACATAAGTCAGTATGATTTGAATTTATCACATAATGTTAGAACAAGGATTTTATGAATAAAGAACAATAATCAACAATTAAAAATGCAATCAGAAAATTTAAATAAAAATTTCAATTAAAAATTGCATCGATTCAAGATTTCAATCTTTGTGACAAAATTTTCATAGTTCAAATAATAATATGAGTTCAATCAACCTTAAATTAACATGAACATAATTAAAATGTAGATTTAACTCTACATTTATTAAATTTTATAAAAACATAAAACACAATCGCGATTTCACAATTTTCATGAAATTCAAGAATGGTGAACGATTAATTTAGATAATTTAGATTATTTTAGATCTAAATCTAAATCTAGATTTAGATCCAAAATAATCTTCAAGTTTGTTTTGAATCTATTAAAATATAACTCATAATCATGAAAAACGAAAATAGATCTAAAATGAAGACGAAAATGAAGAGAATTCATATGATAAAATTATATTAAGAACTCGAATGTTACCACAATTCATGCAATCTTGAATCAATTGAACATACTAAACATGCATGTCTATCAAGTTGTTGTAGTTAATTCGTGTAGAAAATGTAGAGAGAAAAATTTGTGAGGGAGAGAGAGAAAAAGAGAATTTTAGAAAAATTCATAGATGAAACAATTATAAAATTAAAAAAAAATGAAAGAAAATGTACAAAACAAGTCTTATAACACCTATTAATATACCAAATTAGTGAGCCTAAACAAAATATTTACAAGGTTCAATCCATTAATCAACTAATCAATAAGGTTAAACTTTTTATATAATAAGTTTCTACAGTAAACCCAAAATAAAGTGTAAAGGTGTAATATTGTGGCGCATTTATGGATACGGATAACAAGTAAATTTGTACCCATGGTTAATACCTGAACCCATTTCGACTTTGATAGAGAATACCTTATTTAACCGGATACAGGTATGAGTAATATCTGATTTATTATATTGGATATATGGATGTGGATGGATATACACATACCCAACACTTGACGGGGATGAAAATGGGGACATAAATCTCATACTCATTAAGCATGGGGATTGGTATGGGTATAAGGACGTTGATGAGTATAGGGCACAAAAACAAGGACAAGGATAAGGATAGTGAAGCCTGTACCCACCCCACCCCTAATGCACGTGGCATAATAAAATTAACAGTCATGGTGTCGATTAGAAAGAAAATATATATAAGCACTCTAAGGCTTCTTATGTGGTGGGCCCAAGTGTTGGGGATGCATCTATCATGCAAATCTAGAGTGAGGAGTCACATCATGCTATATCACCTCAACATGCAACGGGAATAAAAACCTCTTGCATGCAAGAGCCTTTGCTTGTAACAAACACATGATCCTCCCAAATAAAGAAACTAGAGCTTTTGCATTGGCCTTGAAAAAACATCTAAATCTGGCCAACAATGATATGCAACTTCCCTTTTAGAGCATGCAAGCCTCACATGATGGTGGCTTTGGGCAACAAGAGTCAAATAAGGTGTTGGAACCTAAACTTAAAAACCCTAGCCAAAGAATAATATGAGTTGGAATTTTTTGGGTGCAAGTAGCAAAGTTTTTTACATATGGTGAATGATTTAATCTATGAATTTGATGTAGGAGTGTTGTGTCTTCCTAACACCCATATTATAGGTAACAAAGCTTGTAGTATCGTCTCCAAATTATGTTTGAACTCTTCACATATTATAAAGGGTCATGACCAAGCAAGAGGTATATGTTGTGCTTGGGATTCTTCTAGGTGGTGCTTGGAGGTTCTAACTTAGTCAAGTCATTTTCTTCATGTCTTGGTGGCTTTGTGAGGGAAACATTGGTTCTTAACCATGGTATATACTAGCCCACACTCTCAATTTAGAGTTGGGTTAGGGATCTCTTACGATATCCAAATTTTTTTTTGGGTCATGAGGCATCATTGGTGATTTTAATATGGTGCTATGAGATCATAAGAGAAGTGGAGGTGTTATACCTTTGTCATGGAGAAGTGATTCAACCTTTCGAGCATGTGTTCAGGAATGTAGCTTACTATATATTGGCTTTAAAGGTTAGTGGTTCACTTGGAAAAGAGGCTTTCTTTGTGAAAAGTTGGATTGTAAGTTAGCTTTTTATGATTGGCAAGTGGAATTTCCAAAAGTTGATTTGTTCCATCTTAACCCTTTAAAGTTTGTTCATTGCCCTATTCTTTTGCATTTTAATCCCTTGGTTATTGGCAGGAGGCAGATAAGACCTTTTAGGTTTAAGGCTGTTTGGCTGACTCATGAGGGCTTCCCAGATGTCTTACGTTGTGAGTGTGACTAGGATGAGGATTGGAATAAAATAATTCTCCATATAAAATCAGCATTAAAAGATTGGAATAAACATATTTTTGGGAATATTTTCTATTCAAAGAGATAATTACTAAGGAGATTGAATGGTATTTCACAAAGCACAACCTATGGTGTTAACCCATTTTTGTATAAATTTCAAGACAAGCTCTAACGGAGCATGATAACATTCTTGCTAAGGAGAAATAAAATAATTATCCATATACAATCAATGTTACAAGATTGGAATAAACATATTTTTGGGAATATTTTCTATGCAAAGAGACTATTACTAAATAGATTGAATGGTATTTCACAAAGCATAACCTATGTTGTTAACCCATTTTTGTATAAACTTCAAGACAAGCTCTGACGAAGTATGAAAACATTCTTGCTAAGGAGGAATTATTGTGGCTCCAAAAATCCAAATGTAAATGGCTCCAGCTTGGGGATAGGAATACTAGATACTTTCATGGTACCAAAATTGTCCAATGCAGATGGAACAAGATTGAAATGCTTCAAATAGAAGATGGTAAGTGGGTAATTAATAAGTGTGAGTTGGAAATACTGGCAACAAATAACTACAAGAACCTTTTCTCAGATATAGGAGATTATACACCTTTTAGTTTAAGCAATTACTTTCCTAACCTACACGAGATTACTTACCATAATTTAGGAAGAGGTATAAATGATGAAGAAATTGCCAATGTTGTGAGAAGCATGTGAGGGTTTAAGGCTCCAAGAGTAAATGACTTACAAGTTATTTTCTATTAATCCCAATAGGAGACAATAGGGCTAACAATATGTTCTTTCATACATGACATGGAGTTGAATCTCACAAAGATATGAAGTGTAAATGAGACACTTATAGTGCTTATTCCCAAGGTAGAGAAAGTTGTTATGCTAAAACACATGCGACCCATTAGCCTATATAATGTTTCATATAAAATATTTACAAAGGTTTTGGCACATAGATTGAGGAAGGTGATGCAGGATTTGGTTGGACCTAATCAGTGTGGTTTTGTTCCATATAGATAGAGTAGTGATAATATAATTATCACACAAGAAGTTATTCACTCCATAAGCCATAAGAAGGGGAATAAAGGATGAATGCTGATTAAAATTGATCTAAAAAAATGATTGGTTGAAATGGATGTTTGCAAAGAATAAATTTATAAACATTGGGTTTCCACATAAATTCATTAAGCTGGTGTGGCAGTGCATTTCTACTCCCAAGATGAGGTTGTTATGGAATGAATATATGTTGGAAGAGTTTCAATCAACTAGGGGTATTCGACAACGAGATCCTTTATCTCCTTATTTGTTTGTGATATGCATGGAACATTTATTTCATCTTATTGAATTAGTAGTTGCTCAAAAATTATAGAAGTCAATCCAAATTTCCAACCAGGGTCCCTCTATATCCACTTAGCTTTTGCTGATGATCTCGTGTATTATTTGTTTAATCATCCTTAGATCAAAAGCTTAGTATTGAAAAAACTAGAATATTCTTTTCTAGGAATGTTTTTCAGCCTGTTAGACAACAAATTAGTAAGTAATTTAGTTTCTAACATACAAACTACTTGGGAAGATACTAAGGGGTTCCCTTACACCACAAAAGAGTAAGCAAGGTGATGTACCAAGGAACCAAATACAACATACAACCCCGCATTTTTAAAGTTATTATAGTTTACTATTTGGAGACTTCTTCGATGTTTTTATTTATTTATTGAAGGGCATTATTGGCTATAGAATATTTTCTTTTTTTGGGCGATGCCTTTTCTTGATTTTTTAATTTGTTCCCTATTTTAGTGCTAACTTTTTAAATGCAAAGTTGATACCGTACTTTTTTTGTGTGTTTCTTCATGTTCTTAACTAGTTTCATACACTATTTTCGTGCTTCTACGTTTTCCTACTCAGTTTTTGATTTTTCAGTTTAGATTGTTTTCAATCCTTATCTTTGCGAATGAATATTATATGATGTTCACTTTGGAGGTGTTGATTGAAGCTTTTACACGGTGGTTTGGGGTTTGCATCAATGGGCAATGCAATACATTATTTAGTGGGTTGTGCATCCTTTGGTATGACTAATGAAGTGCAGACCCTACCAACCTTATCGTTGACCCTCATTTTGTTGAAGACACTCATGAGATTCTATCAATAACCATGAGTTGCGGTGGAATACTATGGTTGAGGAGTTGGAAACATCCAATTCTAGCTAACAAGTCAAAAACCACGTTGCAAAGTGTGATGATAGCTTTGTGTGTGGAGGAAGTATTCTCTATCATGGGAATGAGTTTCATCTTCGATCATGGATCTTCTACTTTGCTATAAATGTGAATTTTTTTGTTTATTTTTTACTTATTCATCGATTTCACTTTTGTCTTTTTAATCTATTTGATTTTTAGGTTAATCCATTAAGTAATTTGTACATTGGATTTGGGTTACCTCTCACATTGTTGGATTTATGGTTTTGTGTGTTCGTCGCAACTTGAATATGGGTTGTATATTCTCTCACTAATTTGAGGCTTGGCCTAAAGTTAATAGTGACATGATAAGTATTTTGGTTCAATTTTATATGTGATTATAGTTGTAAGGTAAAAAATTTTGCTTTATTCTCGTATGTTTTTAGGTTTGGATTTTAGTTGTGAACAATTTTGTGGTAACGGATGACCTTAAGCCACATGTGGGTTTTTTGCAAACCCATGGGACTCTTTTCATTTGAGTATGTTTGTTAGTTATGTTCATGAAAATATATCAAATCAAATCAAATACATTATGCAATGGAGAGTTTGAATCAAATCAAATATCAAATATATTATACAATCGTGTTTCGAGGATTTCATTGGGTATTTTTGTTTTCTCAAGGGAATTTTTGGTCATGAAATTTTATCAATGGCCAAGTTGGTGAAGATGGATGCCCACGAAGAGCATTTGAACGTGACAATGGGACTAGACAAGGGTAAATATTTTCACCAACTAATGAATAATTTCTTTCTTCAACTTATGTTTCTATAAATAATGATATCAATTATCCTAATTGCATAAATGAATTAAAGTGTGGTGGTGCTGGACAAAGGAACTGGGGTGCACAATTTAATGAAATTGTCAAGTAAGCAATTTTTTGTATTCATAACTTTAATATGAATGAAAATTCATATCACAATTCTTGTAAAATAGTCTTATGTTTCTATTTGTAATTATTGATTATATGTTCCTTTTAATGTTAAATGTGCTTCGGGTGATTGAGGAAGTGGCTAATGAATATGAAAAGAATTTGGGTGAAGAGAAGCCTAAGGGTAAGGTAGATGCAACTTAAGGAAATAAGGATAGTCCTACTATTGTAAATGAAGAAATACAGCCCAAGGATAAGGTGTATGGTTGGTTTATTTAAAGTTTTTGGCCCCATTTTTTCCTTCATTTCTAATTATTTTTTTATAATTTTATATTAATGATTCCTAATGATATTGCTTGACACTTTAATTTTCTTTACAGGGATCTGACAAGGAAAAACGCAAAAATGCTTTAGATAAAGAGTAGAAATCTACGAAGGTGTGACATTGTGTGATAACCAAGGTTAGTGTCACCATACCCAATTGTACCTTTTTTTTAGGAAAGTCATCTAACTCTAATTTTTGTGCAATTTCATCATTAATGCTTATAGGGACATAAAGATTCCTCATGAACCACCTGTTGAGATTTCCGTTGAAGTACTTTTGTTATAATTGTAAATTAGTTTAATTCTATCAACGGTCTCAAACACGGCAAGTATACCGGCCGTTCAAGTAGTAAAAATATCGTATCCACAGGGATTAGAAGGTAAAATAAGCATTTATTGACTATTCGTGACTAAAGAATAATTCCAATTTATAGTTTGTCATGTAAGTGTGAGATGAAGAGCATGACTATTGGAATGTTAAAACTATAAAAAGATTAGTTTTAGAATGGGAAAGAGTAGAAATGGGATAATGGTATTGTGAGGCTGTGGGGGTCAGATTTCACCGAACGTAACACTAATGTATCCTTAATCTCTTGTTAAATTCATTGCTTAGTCAACCCAATAGTTTACTCAAACCTAATCCCTTAGAGCAAGAGCCTAGGTGTGGATATTGAATATCAATCCCTTGAGTATCCAATATCTACACCCGCATTACGGGCTAGGGTTTAAGACTACTAATGGGCCAAGCTCCATTCCTAGATACATTTCCCACTAGGCATTTGTTTCAGAGCTAGTTTCAAAGGTTATTTTCCAATACCCATGGAACCTATATCATGCAAGGAGAATCAATCCAAGGCAAGCATTAAGAATAGAAACAACACAACAATGAATGAACAACATATATATATATATATATCATTGAAAACGTTAGGATTACACTAGAATTCGTTGGTTACATCTAACCCCACAAAAAATGGGTGGAACCACTCAAAATTGAGGGCAAAACAAAATAGAGATGAAGGGAGAAATGAAGAAACCGAAGGAAAGACCCACACACTAACAGCTCCAAGCTCCGGGAATCCCTTCCACAGCTCCTAAAACTCGTCCAATGTGTGAATGGAGGTTTCTCCCCCGAAAATGGCTTCAAATACGGGCCTGGGAGATCAGATTAGGGTTCCGCGCCCGGCGCGTAAGTCTTGGCACCCGGCGCGAAGCCTTCCCAACAAACTCTCTGCCTTAAGACATGCGCCCGGCGCAATTCATATTGCGCTCGGCGCATTGGCTTCCAGAGACGAAATACTCTGCTTTGCTCGCCCGGTGCGGGTCTTATTGCGCCCGGCGCAGCACCTCTTCTCTGCTCCTTAGCCTCTTGGATTCCCAATCCTAAGAATCTTCAATCCTCACTTCTCTAGCTCAATACCTGCACAAAAATGAGGTGTATTAAGGTATTGTTAGCTAAATTTGGGTTAGTTATATCTGCACACAAAATGAACCAAAAAGAGAACAATTATATTGCAATGGTTCAAAGGATGAGTGAAATTCGTTCAATAAGTCTCATCCAAAAAGAGGTAAAATTGAGACTTAACACCACCTTCTACCAAATCCTCATACCTATGTGAATCCAAAAGGCTTTATTTTCCCCAAGAAGATAAGTTAATTTTGCAAATTTAATATACTTGAGACTACATTAACATCATATTGTTTTTCTTAGTATTGTGTTTCAATCATCAATAGTTTGCTTTCTAGCATGACATATTATCTCACCTTGTGAAAAATATGATGATTTAAGGAATTTGGTGTTGAGAAGGATCAAATTTAGATAATAACTCAACTTATACAAGTTCCTAAATTGTAATAATATACTTTTTTCTTTATTGCAATTCCAGTTTAGACAATCATATGCCTGAACTAATATTACATTGTATGAATTGCATCTTTTGTTGTTATAACAATTGGCAGAGTTGTGAATTTGACATGCATATTTTTCCAATTGAAAATATGTTAGATTCCTTATCATTGAACATATATTATTAGTATTTAAAATGCACAACATGAACATGTACATTTTGAGAGAATGAAAGAATAATATATTTGAGGGGTCACTCATTGTTAAGCTTATTGGGCCTGCAATTAGGAGCTAACAAATAAATAAGAGAAGAGGTAGGATGAAAATTGTAGGAAGACAAAGGAGTTAGAATGAGATTGTAATAGAAAGGACAATTGACAACTTATAAGTGAATAGAGAGTTGAAAGCAATTGTATAGAGATGGAAGGTTAAGGAGTCGAGAAGGGAGCAAGGAATTTGTTAGAATGAATATTTTGTATTGAGTGAAGAAGTTGGTTCTTCCTTTGAAAATGGTTTATAATTTTGTTTTCTTTATTTTATTTCTATTGTTTATCTTGTAATAGAGATTTTGATATTGTTCTAATTCAGTATCAACATTTCTTTAGCTTTATCATTCTAATTATGATTCTTATCAATTTTCTTAGTGTTATAAATATTTAGTGAATGAATAATTTGAACAAAATTGTCTTTGATAATTTTTTTTAACAAAAGGAGAATTAAAACTTACAAACTAAAAATCACAAAAGAAAGAGATTTTGCTATATTCATAAATAAAGGAAAATATATCCAATTAAACAATGTATAAAATATCTTAAATTCTTCCATTGATGTTAAGACCATGCTTGACAATATTTTCTTATTATCGACCACCTAATTGACCTATTTGAATATATATTTGCAAAAATCAATTAGTAATAAAACCATCAACCTAGAATTAGGGTGAAACGTGGTGTATCTATTGTTGAGTAGAAAAGTTACAATAATTGAGTCTATTTCCACTAGGAGGTGACCCATAATGCCTTTTCCTTAACTATCTTCAACCTATGGAATATGGTCCATAACTCACCTTATACACTTGATTTATAAGCAAAAAATAAAATAAATAATATAGTAGAGAAAAATATTAAAAAAAAATTATCTAATGAATCGTCAATTGTAGGTAAAATTATTTTTTATGATTTTTTTACACGAAACACAATTGAAAAATAACATATCACTACATGTAAAATAATAAAAATAAAATTAATGGCATTAATTTTAATTATAAAAAAAATCATATTGTATTATTTTCAAAAAATTAATAAATTAAATTAGTTTTTTAATTAATGGAGAAGTAAAATTAAACTAATTAAATAAAGATTAAATTATTTTTTTAATTTAGGTTTCACTTACTTTACCTTTTAGGTCACATAATTTTAAAAATATTTTTTTAACTTTTATATTTTGTTTTTCAATTTTTTTAGTCCTTATAATTTATGATAGATCATTTTAGGCTAAAAACCTATTTTGGTCCCTTATAATAATTGTTTGTTTCAATTTAGTCCCACTTTTATTTTTGGTTTCAATTTGGTCTCAAATTAATTAATTGGTTTCAATTTGGTCCCAAATAAATTAATTGGTTTCAATTTGGGACTTCCGTCTAAATTATTTAAACGGAGTTAACTGTTGGCTACGTGGATGTCACGTAGATGCATAGGTGGATGCCAATTTTTTTGAAAACACCTGGAACTAGAACGGCCCGTTCTGAAACCAGAACGGGCCGTTCTGGTTGCACTTTTGGTGTGTTAATTCTGCATCCGGAACGGCCCATTCCAGGTGCAAAATTAACACACTAAAAGTGAAACCAGTACAGGCCGTTCTGGTTTCAGAACGGACCGTTCTGGTTCCAGACTGCTAAACATAAATAATCAATGATTATAGTTCACGGTTGTGAATCATGGAAGGAAAAAAACCCAAGGTACAAAACATTTCAAATATTACCCCCACTAACCATATGCAGAGACAGATCTAAGTTAATTATAGTGGGGGCACTTGACCCCACTAAAATTTTTTTCATTCTATTTTTTTTATATATAAAATATTAATAATTTTATAAAATATATATTATTAATTATATTTTAATTATGTTATTATATCTAATATAATAAATATATTAATATTTTTTTATATTTTATTTTATTATTTAATTGTTTTTTATTTTGTGGTAAAATTATCTTCATTTTTAATGAAGAAAAAAATTACTTACTTCAAGAATAAGTCTTGATAGATTTATTTTATTTAATAATTAATGTTGTATATCAAATTTTTAAGAATTTAATTGTTAAATTAAATTTTTTTTCATGTATAGATCAAATTTATAAAAAATTTATGATATTTCGTTAAATTAATTCAAATTAACATATAAAATATTTTTGTTTTAAATGAATGTAAAAATTTAGAAGACACTAAAATAAAATAAATTAATAATTTTATTATGTTTATCCTATTAATTTTTATCATTTTATTCCTCTAATTTTAAATAAGTTGCAAAAAATTATAAAGTGACACTTAAATATTTCTTCAGACAGAAAGAGAAAAAAGTTATTACTTTATTTAAAAGACAATTGTATTTTATAAAAATAAGTAATTTTAAAACTTTTACCATAAAAAAAATATTTTTCAAAATTATTATATTTTTTAATAAAATTAATAAAAAATATTCTATTCTCAGTTTTGGAACGGGCTGTTCTGCATCCAGAACGCCGTTCTGCTGTACTGGTGGTGTGTTAATTTTGCATCTGGAACGGCCCGTTTTAGATGCAAAATTAACACACCAAGAGTGCATCCAGAACGGGCCGTTCTAGTTTCAGAACGGGTCGTTCTGGTTCTAGGTGTTTTCACAAAATTTGGCGTCCACGTGGTATCCACGTATGCATCTACGTGGCATCCACGTGGTCAACAGTTAACTCCGTTTAAATAATTTGGACGGAAGTCCCAAATTGAAACCAATTAATTTATTTGGGACCAAATTGAAACCAATTAATTAATTTGGGACCAAATTGAAACCAAAAATAAAAGTGGGACTAAATTGAAACAAACAATTATTATAAGGGACCAAAATAGGTTTTTTGCCATCATTTTAATTCTTATACTTGCAATTCTAATTTTTTTTAATCTTTATCACTATTTTTTTAACGGCCATGGAGAAATTATGAATATTAAACTAAAACAAACAAAAAAATTTCTTAATTATTATCAACTAACTTTTATATGTGAACTTTAAGTAATTATAAGAGATATTATTTGTCAACTTATTTTTGTCACATTGTAATTTATACATTTTAAAATTTTAAAAAGGATAATGAACAATAAATTTTAATGTTTGAAAGGATATTTAAAATTATAATATTTATTTTCAACTCTTTTAACAAAAATTCTAATATTTTAATTAGAAAATAATATACAATAAATTCTTGTGAATAAAGAAAATTGTTTGATTGTAATATTTTTTAATTCATATGTCTAATATATTTAAAACTTTTAAAAAATAAATTGTGAACATTAAATTACAGCGAATAAAAAATATCTTAATTACTATATGTATAGATAATACATCCATTAAAATTTATCAAATAATATTTTTAAATAAATCAATTATTAATATAATTATACATTACACGATCCAACCCACTAGTTCTAGATAAAATCAGGCAACGCTTAAGCTCCTAAAAAGTCAACAAGTTATCTTTTACATGGAGTCTAATCCTCTCTAAGTCTGTAATATCTACATTTCCTGCATATGCAATGCATACAACCTTTTTACTAAGGGAACTATGTGGCGAGTTGGATAAGAAGTGTAGAAGATTCTTATGGGAAGATATTGAATTAAGAAGAGCAATACATGGAGTGGCTTGACCTACAGTCTTTCAACCAAAGATTAAGGGTGTTGGGTCTTCAAAGTCCTTGTGATATAAATTCATTATTTATGATGAAGAATTGCCAGGAGTTATGTACCAAGTCAAAGAAACTATGGGTCCAAGTAATTAGAGTGAAATGTAAATGTGACAATGAACTTAAGCTTGATACATCATCTCATATTAGGAAATATCCTTTCTATGATCATTGGGCATGGCTCACCAACACTACATGTAGAGGAGGATTCTGGCTTGGGGAGGCTCTTTGGATGGATCCTTCTCTACAGGTTATACTTATGATCACCTAAAGTCCCTATATGAAACTACTTCACAAGTGGTTTTTAAAATCATTTGGAAATAGGAGGGGTTGGAACTTATAAAATCTTTTATCTGGAAAGTGGCGCATGGGAGTTTACTTACAAATTAGAATCGTGAAAGGAGGGGAATGGCAGTTGCTACCACATGTCCAGTTTGCAAGACTTTGGGTGTTTAATCCTAGTGCTTAGTTAGGGTGGTAATGGTATTTTAATGAGGATATGAAAGGCTATTTTCCTCTATTTTAATGAACCATGATAGTATAAATAGAATCTTTGAAATGTAAAATTAGGAGAGGAAAAAGATAAGTAATTTGGGAAATAAAGCAGAAAAATAATAAAATGAAAAATTCAACCATCTAAGCTAAAATTAATACATCAAATAAATCATAATACTTATCCATAGTGCGAGACATTCTCAAGTCTTCCATTTCTTGTTAAGGGTCCAATAACATGAAACAAATAGGCAAAATGTAAATCATGTGTCTCACTATGACATATGAAGAGGTAAAGGATGGAGAGATAACACTTGACACATGCACTTCCTTATTAATGATCCATTTTTGTGAAAAATCACCACCATTTGTTTCTTGTCGAATTTGATTTCTTCTTCTTATTTATTTTTTGTGTTTACAACACTCTTCAGATATGACGTCTTAGTGGCTCCACTCTATTGTGACACCCTATACCCCACATATTATAATACAAATAACAAAATTGAAATAACAATTTTTTTTTCAAAATTGAAATACCAAACATGTTTAAATAAAAGTTACCACATCCATAACTTAAATGGTAGCTTAATCAACAAAAGTTACAAGGAATTAATATAAAGCTTTCCACAACAATTTAATAAAATTCTATCTACGCCCCGATGTCACATGTCCTATCAGAGCAAATCCCAATATAGAAGCCTAAACTTCATCACCAACATCCTCAGCCTCATGCTGATAATTACCTGTAAGACAGTCAAGGAAAACAACACAAGAGAAAAGGGAGTGAGAAACATCTCACTCTGGCTCACAGTGTAGAAATATACGTCGGATAGCCAAACACAAACAAAGCAGGTATAACATAGATAAATTAATAATAACATCACATCTCACTCATCCAAGACATATCAATTCTTCATATAACATTAAAATGCACATGTATGGACACGGACTACATTTTATTATGCATGTGACGCCAGTAACATATCACATGTCATATTGCCGCTAGCAATACACGAAGAGTAGTCTAGAAGTACATGTCGGGTCACACCCTCTGCGCACTCTCACTAGAAGGACATACTACCAGAGTCTCGTCGGGATAGCTAAGCCATGCAAGATACATCCCATGCACACAATGGGCGAGACTGAGACTTCCAAACCGAGCTATCCCCAAGGACTAATCCCTAAAGCTTTTACACTAGGGGGCCTTCTCTGGCGGTGTATTCCATATCGTACCCTTAAAAATATTTATGCACATGATGCATGTCAATTAAGACACGATGCTTTTCTCATATCATATTATCATGTCTCATTATCATATCATATTTCCTCATCACATTTCATCATCATGTTTCATCATCACGTTTCATCATCATATTTCATTACCATATCACATTATCACATGTCATTCACAATTTTCACAAATCACTTTAATCCATATTAAAACTTGTCTATTTTCAAAATTAAACACATATTTACACTCCATAAACATCAAGGAACACAACAAAAAACTCAGGGGATAAAACAAAAAACATTTAAAATTTGTCTGTTTCTAATAGGATTTTCACAGGAACCCATAAATCACTCTAATTCATATCAAAACTTGTTTATTTTCAAATTAAACACATATTCATTTATCTCATTCAACAAGGAATACATTAGAATAATCAGAAAGAAAAATAGAAAACATTCATATTTTGCCTGTTAAAATTACAAATTCATTCCCTTAGGGATTCCCATAAGAACCTATAGAGATCTCAAAATTATACATTTATATTTAGATAACATGCAAAATTTGTCTATTTCTCATAGGGTTTCCCGTAGGAACCCACAAAAATCTCAAATCATACAATTAATTACATACAAGATGAACAATAAATGAAACAGATACAGTTGGGGAAACCCCCTCATACATGAGCATACAACAAACATAGAATCGGAGGCCAATCCCACTACCCAAAGCAAGGTTTCTCACTCCCCCCTTACCTCGATAAGGAGTTGAAACTAAAGTCGAATCTTGCTAGTCTTCTCCTCTAGGTTCCCTTGGGTCTTTAGAAAGTGTAGAAGAAAAAAGAGGACAGAAGTGAAAAAATGTGTTTTGGATTGCCATAACGTTTTATTCATAGGCATTAAATGTGACCAGAACGACCCGTTTCGAATCCAGAATGGCCCGTTCTGAAATCATTTATCATGCGTAAATTTCATATCCAGAAAGGCCTGTTCCAAAACTAGAACAGCTCGTTCTGAATTTACATTTTACCCACAATGGCCATGATTGGAACGGCCTGTTCTCAAATCGGAACGGCCCGTTCTAAGTTTGAGTTTTACTCATAAAATTATGTGTTGGAACGGCCCGTTCCAACATAGTCTTTATAGGCCATTTTCGTAGATTGAAACGGCTCGTTCCAGTTTGAGAATGACCCGTTCTGGGCTACTAAAAATTAAAATATTACAAAAATAATTTTCATAAATATTTATTATTAAAATACTAATAATTATTAAAAATCCTTTAAAACATTCTATAAAACCCATTAAAATATCTATAAGAAAATAACCTCCATAAATATAAAAATAAACAATAATTAACCTATTATACTAATAGAAAATTCGGGATGTTACATCTATGACACTTTACATTGTAACACTTCATTCAACTCTCTATGACTTCCTAATAGAGCTAAAAGGAGTGGGCTAAACTTAAAGGAATAAGACTCAAGCTCTTATTGAGCTTTGGGTCACTTTTAATAGTCTACTTAATGGAGCTAAAAGGAGTGGGCTAAACTTAAAGGAATAAGACTCAAGCTCTTATTGAGCTTTGGGTCACTTTTAATAGTATACTTTATCTTATTCATAAATATTTTCTTAATTTTGACCTTGTATGTTTGGGTCAAATAGTGTAGAAACTTATTTTCTTGTAATTTTCTTTCTAGGGATGTAATTAGTATTTTAGAGGGATGTAACAAGAAAATGAGATGTGTATATTTGACTTGAATGGCTCGTGAGGGAGTGGTGGTTTGGGATCCCCAAGGTGGATGTCCATTTTGTGGATTCCTAAGCTCTCATGGCTATTGAAACTCCACCAAGTCACATGTGTTACACCTAATGTCACTTTTAGCACCTTGTCATGTGACATGCTCTCATTAGCTCTTCTAGATCTAAGATGTAGACATCTAGTCAAATCTTTTACACCTTGTCATATGGCATGCTACCATTGGCTCTGTTAGATGTAAGATAATGACATTTTTAGGAGGGAAATCCAAATTTGAAAATGTAATTAGAGTTAGTAGTTCTAAGTATAAGTTAACTTAACCTTGGTTACATGTAACCGTGATTAGTTTAACTTGTACCACAAGCTACCAAACTCTACATGTAGCCTTCACCATGTGCAATCTCGTTACTTTTTGAGGTTAATAAAAATTTAATTTCTAAAATTTTCTCTCAAAAGCTCTTAGCTCTCTACTTGGAGAATTTTCTCCTTATAAATTTTTATTAAGGAATTTCTTTTTGTGACAAGTACTTCACCTCTTGCATATCTTCCTAAAGGAGTGGCGCACCATATTCTCTTCCTTTCCACCATTTTTGATGCATTTTTGAAGCTTGGAAATCCATAGATGAAGATCAGAGCATCAATAGAGCTAGATGAGAAGATTCAACATGTTTATCCTCATTAGTTTCATTAGAATCCTTTGTGAATAACCCTTTCTAAGATGTTCAACTACCTTTAGGATCAAGGGCTATCCCTATAAACCAATACATGACTTTTTAGTGTGTTTTGTGCAAACTCGCACACTTTATGAAAAAAGTCATTCATCCGTAAATTACTCAGAGTCAAACACAATTAATTATAGAGTTTTTAAGTGATGAGCTATCGAAAAGTAAATGTTTCTTGTTGATATAGGTAATACAAATTAATTCCTTTAATTCATCCTCAATTGCACAATTTTACACATGTACAAATATCTTAATCTCTCTCGTTCTGATGTGTCATGCTATTACAACGTTCTTCATATGTTTGTTATATAATAGTATTTTTTGCAAATAATTTGAGAGAGAAGAGCTAACAACATACTCTTCTTAATAGACTTTCTTTTATTAGTTATAATTTATTAAAAATTACAAAATTGAGAGATAGAGAAAAAGTCATTAAATAGAATGTGAGATCCACCAATTTTTATATTTTTCAATAAATTATAATTAATTAGAGTGAGTGTATTCCCAACATTTCTCTAATTCAATATTACAATTTGTAATTGTTTTTCATGTTAATTGACTACTTTAATTTTTACTTTTAATTTTCTTAATTTTATTTCCTAGTTAGATTAGTTGTTGTCTTTGATAAAGTGTTTGTTTATTTTAAGAAGCAGATTTTGACACTTCGACAACATTTGAATTTGAGTCTTGTGATGAAATAGAGTGATTTTGATTGATTTTTTTATTATTATTTTCAAATTTTTGCCTTTTTTTTTTTATTTTTTCATAGATTAATCCTCCCTTATCTTGAATAAGGTAATATATTGTGGTTATTTGAAGAAAGAATGACGGTGATTTATATAAAGGGGAAAAATGATTATTAGATCCAAATTTTGTATTAATTTTGTTTGTATTTCTTTCTCCGAAATTCATAATATCCAAAAAAAAAAATAGGAGATTTCTCTGGCATGAACTTGGACATAACTTTTTAAATGATATGCATTTGTATAATAAGGGTGCTTTGTTAGTTGACATGATTAGTTTCTAGATGCATTTAATCTCAAAGTTTGACAAAAGTCGAACCTAATTAATTCTCAAGTTCAACTGCATTCAATTAAAAATCAAAATGAGTCAATAATGTTGGTTTATTCAAGTTAATATGTTAACTAAGAGTTGAAAAGAAATTGACAAATATTTTAGAGACAAAACAAGCATAACATACAAAATTATCAAACCTTCAAAATATTACTAACATTGTTAAATATGTTCCCTACATAACATATGATTTTGAAATAAGATACTTTGACAAGCTTTATTTTGTATAATATTTGTATCTTTAAATTATGGGTTAGAAATTAAATTGTATAGAGGATTGAAAGTACTTATAATTTTAAAAAAGTAATGAAGAATTAAGTGACTTAATTATGGAAAATGTGACAAGAAGAATGTGGCGACTTAACTAACAATGAATATTAAAAAAAGGTTATCTATTTTTCAAATCCATCAACCATAAATACATTCACACAATTTACAACTTTGTCCCTAATTCATTTTTCACTTAAACCCGATTAGAAAGTCATTTTCATCGTGAGCAATTATGTAAACTAAAGTTAGTTTAGTGAAGTTAATTAATATTAGAATGTTTAATAATTAATCCATGTATGCATTGTAAATTGATATATGTAAATGATGCCTAATGTTTTATTCACGTACTTGAGTATGCGTTAATTCAATTGGAGTTTTAATTAGTTTAATTTATTGCAATGCTGTCTTTTTCATCTAATTTATATCAAGGTTGTGGCAACTACTAGGCCAATTAGGCATCTTCCTTAAGCCCCCAATTTTTTAAGTTTTTTTTATAATATTTTTATTAGGTGATATTTATATAATATAATATATTGTGCAATTGTTTTATTTACAAGATTATATAATTTTAATATATATACATAATAATTATTTAAGTATAATTTTATTAAATAATTATTTAAAAATTAGGAAATTATTTTTCATTTATATTATTAGACTTTAACTTTCTCATCCCACCCTTAAAAAGAGACAATTTTTTTAATAATAACAAAAGTGTCTCTTAATATTAACATATAACTTCAATTTGATGAATAAATGTAATTCTAATTAAAGTATTAGTGATAAGAGATCACACATTTAATTAAAAAAATTATAAGATTATTATATATATAATATCAATTTATTTATGCTGAAAATCACTTTGAGTAATTTTCAAATTATGCATCCATGTTTATTTTGTTTGTTTGACTCCTAAAAAAATGAAAACATTGAATAAGGATGAATTTAAAAATAATATTAATTATACTATTCTTGTAAATATTTTTAAGTTTTATCAAATATTATAAAGGTTTAAAGTACATTATTTAGTCCTCAAACTTTTTAGAAATTTTTAATTAGGTCTTAAATTTAAAAAATTATAATTAAGTCTTTCTTCTTTTTATATTTAATCTTTTTATATTTAATCTTTTATATTTAAGTAACTTAGTTCTTATTTTTAGAAATTCATTTACAATTTATGGAATTTCACAAAATATTTTGATTATCTACATACCTATAAAATCATATTAGATTATTATTTAGTGTTAGTGTCATCATCTATATATATTAAAAATATTTTATGAAATTTCATGGATTATAAACAAATTTTTAATCCTAAAGATTAAATTATAAAAAATAAAAATATGAAGGTTATGTTTTTTTAGTTAAAGAACTTAATAAAAACTATAAAAAAAATTAGGAAACAAACGATGTATTAAATTTAGGTTCAATTATCATTGTGACCATCTTTGTAATCTTTCATATCTTAAAAAAAAAGACCTTAATTTATTTATAAAAGAACCTCATAAATTCCATCATTAATTTATGTCAAATGATTTTTTTTCCTAATAAATGTATCATTTCTAAAATATTTTTGGCAATACTTGAGAAGAGCATGAAAACAAAAATCATGTTCTCATGTCTTTTGTTTGTTTTTAAATATTTGTTGATTTTGGAAAAATGTCTCTTCTCTTCAAACTTTCTTTATAAACATAACACGATCTATGATATATATGGGCATGAAAATATACTTTGATATATTTGATCATGACTATGTGTTTTATATAAATAAATATATTGTTTGAAATTTGAACTCAACTAGAACTTATATATTTGAACAATCTTGTGTTTTTTAAAAAACATGTTTGTCACTATTAAAAAGGAGAGAGAATAATAAATATTATAGGAGTATGATTTTAGTGTTAACAAATCCAAAATTTTTTGCAAAAGTAAAAAAATAAAATAATATATATATATATATATATATATATATATTAAATGTCAAAGACGATACAAAAAGTAGAAAATGCATGACAATCCTTCAAACTAAATATTTTATATGTCTAAGATGAAAACTTTAAATATCACATTTAATATATATGATATTTCTATCATATACTTGCGTGTTATTCCTTAATAGATCGAAAAAAATAAATTTTTTCTTTATACTTGTAATGTATAAAGGAATGGGGATTTGATTTGCATAAAAAAAAAGACAAATAGATATCTCAAAGTATGTAAAGTTAGTTAAAAGTCATTTAGTGACATGCACAACAATTTCTTTCATTTTGTACTAAAAAGGTAATAAGTAGTCTCATTGATCATATAAGAAGTAACCATTTGATAAAATATATTTAATGCAAATATTTATTACACTAATAAACACTTAACTCTACAAGGAGTAGGACAAAACAAGTCGACAAGTATTACTCAATAATTTACATCGATCATCTTCACATATCAACTATATAAAGGAGTTTGAACCTCATAGAGAAAAGAGAGAAATTATTTCATTCAATTTATTATTCCTTTTTTTGTAAATCATTGTACTTAAAGTTTATTACGTCTTGTGTATAACTCGTTATTTTATCCAACTTAAAAGTGTGTATTTTAGCTTGAAGCCTAAAGAGACTTTGTTATTTAAAAAAATACTTATGTTTTGAAGCCTGAAGAAACTTTGTTGTTTAAAAAATATTTGAGTAGTTTGCTTGAATAGACAAATTAAAGAACATTTAAGTTGAATCAAAAGTGACTTATAAAAAAATATTTACATCTTTATGAAAGATAATAAAACTTGATAAAATTAATAAAAAATTAAATGTAATTTTGATAGCTGAGATGATCTAATATAAAAATACTTTAATTCCCCTTTTTACTTTACTTACACTCATTTAGACTTGCGTAACTAATTTGTATAATTGACTCGATATTTTACTATATGTTATGTTACTAGGGTTTATATAATTTATTCAATTTAATTTCTTAACTTTCTAAAACAATATAGTGTGGTCCTTCCTGCCCAACTACTACTACAACATTAATTACGAGAAGTTAACATCCGTATGACAAAAATATTATCTTACATTATTTTAGAAAATAAAAAAATAAATTGAACTTTGTATTGATTAAAGTATCGAATAAAATAAAATAAAATAAAAAAGAGAGGAAAGAGTAATTTTGGAAAACATATTTAAGGCGAAAGGAAAAAATACTAATTTAAGCGGAGATGCATTTAAGCATTCAGATATGATGATGGCCTTGGCATGGGCTGGGGCCAGGTGAATGAACACGACGTCGTTTTTTTGGGAGTTGGTTTCAGTTAAATTGAACAAATGCACCGTTTCTCTCTCTCTCATGGTGCCACTGTCACTCTTCTCTTCTCCTTTCTGCTTTGCCAATTCTCTCTTTTTTCGACAAATCGGTATCATATTCTTTTCCTAGCCCAATTTGATTTCTTATTTTTCAGATGCTTAGTTCGGATTAGGTTTTTCAACAAATAATTTGGGATTTCTGCTTGCTATTGGTTTTCGTGGTTGATTAAAAACCTCTTATTTTTATTTTTACTTACTATTTGGATTGGATGCTGACGTTGATGGGTGCTCTGGTTTGTTTTATGAAGTTAATTTGGTTTTTGAACCACCCTTTTGAATTGGGGTCTTGCTGTGAAATGGGGTGGACTTTGATATGAGCTATGCAGAGGAGAAAATATCAAATCTGTGTTTTCTTTTTGTATTCTCAAAATTGTGCCTTTTTAGTCCTCTCCCGATCTTGAATAGGGTGAATAACTGAATATAGTCATTTGAAGAAAGAAGGACATAATATCATAGAAGGACCAAAATGATCGGTTATTAGGTTTACTTTTTATGTTAAAAGAATTGTGTGTTTCCGAAATTCATTATATTCAGAAACAGGAGATTGCCTAGTAAGTTTTTTTTATTTTTTATTTTTTATCTGCTATCAAGTTATTGGAAACTTGGACTTGATTTTTTGGCTGGTGTGCATTTGAGTAATGGGGTGCTTTGATAGTTGATTTGATAGTTTCTCCTTTGTCCCAGCATTTCCTGAGGTTGGCCATAGCAGAAACTTTATTGTCTATCACTAGGTGGTGACTTGTGATGATGCTAAACGTTTATACAGCTTAGCTCTCTAGTTAACTTATGTTATGTAGTTGAGTCAATTCATATATGAGCAGGAAGCTAGTTAAACATGTTATTGGTATTTGATTACTGATTGAGCTATCTTTAGTTATATACTGTCAGCTATAGTACTATTTTGTGCATGCCCTCTAGATCAGAATGGTGAGTACATCCATAAATATCTACATTAATCTTCTTGATGTCTAGTATTCTGTACACAAAGGTAGTTGGAAATTCTTCTTAGGAGTTTGGACTCGAGGGAACTTCTTCAAAACAGAACTTATTAAATTCTTGCTGTCTATGAGATATTGTTTGCAAATGTATTTTCTTCTACAGGCCCCTGAAAGATTGTCATATGTAAACAATTAAAACAGTATAAAACATGCATAATAGGCATTTTTACTCGGATATAAGTTTCTTTGGTTTGTTGTTTGATATTTGTGTGGGTTGGGGGGAGTGTTTTATAGGCAGACTTTGATTGAATACTGAAAAGCTTGATTTTGTTCCTGGTGGAATTTTTAAGCACATTGCTGTTAGTTTCGAATACATAGGTCATTGTGGCCAATTCCCCCTCTTGACCCAACATACAAATAACTACAAGCAAACTATGCTTCATATTTAGGAAATAACAGGCATGAATTATAGTATTCGTTATTTCTTTCATGAGTATGATTAAAGAAAGTACTCTCTGAATGCATGGGACTGGCATTCTTGCTGGTTGGCTTGCCCTTCGCTCCCAAAGAAAAATGAAAAAAATGCATTTGCATAGTTGACAAAGTATTCTGGATTCTGGAATATACTTATTAGTTTATTTTGTGATCGATATGATTTAAGAAGTATATGAAATGCATGTAGTATGAGGTTGAATCATTATGGCCGAACTAGTCCACTTGCTCTTAAAAGAATGAGTTAAAATAGAAAGATAAAAGGAAACTTTTTGAGTATCAAAAATGATAACAACTTGATTATGGTTATGGTTATAGTAAGTGTGTGTGTGTCAAATGCATGCAGTGGATTAAGTTGATTGGATATGATCATGAACATGCAGGATGGGTATATGTGATCATGGCTATTGCTTTACTTAAAATGGAGTTAATTTCTGTTTGTGCAACATTTATATTATTGAGTTATGATGTTATTATTATGACTTTTTTCTAATATCTTTTGGATTATTCTTTTTACTCATCCATGACTCTGTCGTACTGGCTTGTTTCAGATTTTATGCTTTGGGTCAGTCGTTAATGATAACTTGACACCTGGATGATGCTTTCTGATTGGTTATTTACATATATTATAATTCAGAATGTGGAACTTTGCATCAAATTGCATTGCTGGAACTGTGGGACTGAAAAATGATTCTTCAAAGCATAATCATTCTGCTTCGGAATGTTCTGATGATGAGACTTCTATTATAGGCAGAGAGGAAGGACTGGAATGCCCGATATGTTGGGAATCTTTCAATATTGTTGAAAATGTGCCCTATGTTTTATGGTGTGGCCACACCCTTTGTAAAAATTGCATCCTCGGACTGCAATGGGCTGTTGTGAAATTTCCAACGCTGCCTGTTCAACTTCCCCTTTTTATCTCCTGTCCATGGTGCAACCTTCTATCTTTTCGTTTAGTTTACAGGGGAAATCTTAAATTCCCTCGCAAAAACTATTTCCTTCTTTGGATGGTTGAGAGCATGAATGGTGATAGAGTGAAATCATCACATTCACCTTTCTGTGGGGATAATCAACAACACTCCATTAAAGACAATTTAACCATGGGATGCCAAGTAAGCCATGGAAACCTTCGGAGGGGGCAAGTCCGCCATCCAGAAACATCAAGTTCCAACCAATATCATGGTAATACTGGTGATCACATCAATACGGAAAGACTTCATGTTTATCTTCGGAAGTCACTGGTCTTCTTTGTCCAGTTGACGGCTAAGTTCCCATTGGTCATTATATTTCTATTAATCATCCTATATGCAATACCAGCCAGTGCAGCCATTTTGGCTCTGTATGTACTTGTTACAATTCTGTTTGCCCTCCCTTCATTTCTCATATTGTACTTCTCATATCCTAGTTTGGACTGGCTTGTCAGAGAAATCATCACTTGAGATTGTGAACTAATATAGGCTCCAACTTTGCAAGCATTGATACTACAAGTTTGCCTCAGCTAGTGCTCCCCTTATATCTTCTACTATGTAATTAGCCGACTTCCCCATTACAAACTATCATTTATCTTCCCATTTAGGGGACCCTCTAATCTCTGTATACTTAAGTCTTGATTTTAGCTTTGGTTGTACTTGGCTAGTTGGTGGGTGCAATGTCAGTTTTTTGCATTAGCATTGATGTCAACCAGGGCTGAGGGATATGGTAATGATAAATGCTTGCACCATTTCCTGGTGGCAAGTATTTGTTTGATTAATCATTAATGTCAAGTTTTGTTTTGTATGGATGGACACATGGATGTTACTTCCAATAGTTATACTATTATTATGTTTGTAAATTGTATATATTAATTGAGTTGTTTGTAAAGCAATGTGTGGCAATACTATCTGCTTAAGTTGAAATTAGTGATATTACTGTCTCTGTTTAAGAAATATATTTTTCATGGTGTGGCTGGCTGTGTAGAAGGTCTAAGATATGTATATCTCACACAATATTGGCAAAGCTTTTTTAATATATGAACTGCTCATGCTACAATCAGTTGTAGGTATATTGGCTCTTGTGTGGATCACAATGACTTACAAAGAACTTGAGCACACTTGTATTTTCTTTGTTACAAAGAGAACTTCTGATGCAACAAGTGGTTAAGAAAGTAATTTATTGATTCAGTTAATACGTGGTTAATGAAGTGATAAATGTTAATTAATGATTATTTTTTATGTAGCCAATATATAAACAAAATTTAGTTTAAATGGTTAAAGCAAAGTGTGGTTGCCAAATTGTATGCTTTTTTTTTTTGTACAGCTGACTGTAATGAGATTCCTTTAGAACATCACCTCTTCTGAGTCTCAGTGATTGAAATGATGCTAATTAGGGCCTCACTTAATTCTTAAACTTGGAGTGGGGTAAACATTTTCTTAGTTTAAAATTTTGTAAACAAAAAAAGAAAAACAAAGATCTATGGCCCAATGTTTACAGACTTTATACTTTTTTGTAATTTGTTAAAAAAAAAAAAAAGAGAAGAAAACCGTTCGATGCTGATTATCCATGCATAAAATGAAACTAAAAACAAATGTATACGAATTAGTTATCTAGTATATTATGGCTATTCTTCCACAAAACTTGTTTTTCGAACTAATATAACCAAATTTGGCAGTATTTTTAAATGTGATTTATTTAGGTCATATGAGTATGATTATTATTTAAAATAATAACAAGACAATGATAAAAGAGTTCAAACATAAGAGTCTATACACAATCTTAATTTTTCTTACAACTAAATCAATCATAATACTTTTCTTCTTTTCAATATAATTCGATCTTTGAGAGACAATAACAGATATGTTATCTCTATAAATAGAAAATTGTCTTATCCAATAAAATTAAAATTTAAGAAGGTGGTCCTTTTCAGAAATATTTAATTTTTATTTTCAAATATTTATATGAAAAGTGAAAATAAATATTTATTGTTTGTAATTTTATTCAAAAATTAAAAATTAAAAAAAAGTATATATTTCATTAATTAAACATAAAATAAGAAATGAAAAAATCTAGAAAAAAACGCCCTAAAGTCTCCCAACTATTTTAATATTAGAAATCAATTTATCTAATAAACCTGGTAAGAGGAATACTCTGGAATTTCCCACTTTATCAACCACAAGAGAAAATAAAATAGAAACTCTGAACAAAATAAAACTCGTCTACGTTGTTCTAGAACAAGGACGAGAAAGTTCTCTTCTTCACAGCATAGCACTTGATCGTTTAGTTTTTTTTTTTTAATAAAATGAGGTAATGCGTTTGTCTAAAATATTTTAAAATTAATTTCCTATTTTTAAAAAAATTATATTTAAAAAAACCACTTTTTTCAAAAAAAGAAAGGTACTTTTTAAAAATATATTTTATTTTATTTAAACAAAATGACCAATAATCTTATTGGACAAAACTTACAGGTGATTAGGCGTTTTCAGTATAGTTTTTAATCAAAATTAGATGCTGTTTTGGATAACATACATTACCCTTTCATGCAAATGGATTATTAATTTCAAACTCTAATTTTAATTGGCACTGAAAAAAAAAAAAAAAAAAAAAACTGTCCCTAAATTTTGTCCTAATCATAGGTTAGTTATTTTTCGTTGCACACTTCAACCTTATATTACTTCACGCCTTCCACAATTAATCTGAGGCTGATAAACATCTATGCAGCACAATCCAACAACCAAAGTCCACGTGTCCAAAGCACATCCGAGAATGTTTCCCATTTGGACTTGTTACACTAACAAAACCATTGTTTTACGGTGACAAAGGTTTCATCAAAAAATGGTGGCACCCATTGCTGTGTCTTCTCCAAAGTCCACACTTTTGCAGAAACCCATCTACTTGGGTGACCCAAGTTCAAGTTTTGTTGGGGGTTTTTTGAAGGGTCACAGCTTGCACGTGAAAACAAGGCCACAGAGAAGAGATGTGACCAATTTGGTCGTGGCTTCAGCCACCACCCCAACCGCCACAAACACCAATGCTGGTGGCAGATTTTACTTCAACATCACTGGATTTCCTTTTCCACTTGGTCCTTTCCTCAACAGGCGCACTATTAGGACTGAGGTGTGCCATCTTGCTTTGTCTTATGTTTGGTTTTGTTGCCTATTTTCATCATTGAGTTGATTCTTTTTTTTAAATCATGTTATTGGTACTATCTTTTGGCTTCTATAATTACTATTTTCTGTCGAGAAACTTGAATGAAAACTTTTAGTGAGGTCATTGAGCTCATTTGGTTGGGGTTTTCTATTCATTGAGTTGCCTCCTTATGACTTGATGTTTATAGTGATATATGTCTTCTTAGGTGTTCTATTTGCTCCAACATTTTTCTTTTGAGTTTAATTTGCATCATTGCATGCATGTAAAAATCTGTATTTTGTCAACTAATCATAAATCATTCCTTGTAAGACTTTTAAAACTAGTTATTGTGAAAGTTAACAAACTATGCAATTTGTTATTGAATGAAAGTTTAAAAGATTGTAAAAAAAATCTTTACAATGTCTGCGTGTATTTATTCTTCTCCTTTTCTAAATTCTCTAGGAACATAATTCCGTGTTATATAGGATAGATTGTAATTTTGAATTTTGATTGAATGAGCAATGAAGAAATTCTTGATACTTGACGTGCAAATCATGTGGCCTATACTTTTATTGGATTCAAATCAAATTCTTTTAACTACTTAGTGAAAAAGTTTTGTTTTGTTTTGTTTTGACTTGACTTTGCACGTAATGCTTCGTAATTAGTCGAATGTTGTTGTTATTTCCTTGTACATAGAAATCCGGTTATTTATTGGGAACATTTTGCTATAAATTTTGTCTGGAAACTCTGCTTTTGAGAGATTAACAGCTCCTATTCTCTTAATCATGGTGTAGGCTGTGAAGGGTTGTATATGGCTATTCGAACAAGAGCAGGCATTAGGATTCAGCAGTGTCTCCACAAACATTAGAATGACGGTTATCAAACTCAAATCTGGGGGCTTATGGGTTCATGCACCCATAGCTCCAACTGATGAGTGTATTCAGGTTCCATTTTGACAACCTAGTCTCTTACTTTGAGCATGCAAACTTGTAATAAACCTTAATGAAAGTAAAAGTAAAACACTGCTTGTGCCATGAAATGTGTAAACTTGTATTAAGCCCCATTATTTTGGTCAATTTTTATAACAACAAAAGTCTGATTTTGTTATGTGAGGTTGGTTACGTTGAATGTACGATGCCATTGGGCTCAGTTAAAGACTTAATTTATCTATTTCGACAGGTTTTACATAGGCTTAGGACCGAGTACGAGAGTCATGAGACATAGTTGGAATTTTTTATAATGATATGAAATTGTCTCTATAAATTACACATTCTTTTGGAATTTGGACTATTTTTACTTGGAACTAATTGAAGTCATTTTGTTCAAGGAATAGCTTCATTTTTTAGACTTTATTTTGAATTCACATGTTGGATTGTTTCACATTTTGCAAACTTTGTTCTTTAGTAATGCTGATAGGCAATTTCTATGACTTGATCAAGGTTTTTTTTCTTTTTGATTCTTGCAGCTTATTAAGGAATTGGGAGCTCCAGTTGAATATATCGTTCTCCCTACTTTTGCTTATGAGCACAAAGTATTTGTTGGTCCATTTTCTAGAAAATTCCCCTCTGCTCAGGTATGGGTGGCACCAAGGCAATGGAGTTGGCCATTGAACTTACCCTTGGAATTCTTCGGCATTTTTCGTGCTAAAACCTTGAAAGATGAAGATTTTTCCGCTCCTTGGGCTGGTGAAATAGAGCAAAAGATTCTAAGCTCACCAGAAGTTGGTAGTCATCACTTTTCGTTACGTTTTGGGGTGTGTTTGGTTAAAGAGCTTAATTAAACACTTATTTAATGAGAGTTTGTTACATGAGCTTACTTTGATAAGCTTTACCATGAAGTTTATTGGAATAAGCTAACAAAAGCTTATAAGAAGTTTATAATTTATAAGCTTAACCAAATATTTGCTTAATTAATTGTATAATAAGATCTTCTAAATGCCGTTTAATCCCAATAAATCCGTTATGAAAAATCTCATTTGCTTGTGGATTACTCTCAGGAATTGGACCCTATGTGGAGGTAGCTTTCTACCACAAACCTTCAAAAACACTATTGGTGACAGATGCTGTTATTTTTGTCCCAAGACAGCCTCCTGAATGTATAAGCAAAGATTCCTTGTTAGCATCTGCAAAAAATGGTTTGGCTGTGAAACTTCTTAGTAAAGGAAAGGAGGTACCTGATGAACCGGTTGTTGACGACAAAAGGAACCGGCAAAAAGGTTGGCTTTGTTATTATCATTATTTTTTTTTCCAAGATGCACAGAGCACATTACTTTTTATTTGACATCCAAATCAAGTAAACATGATGGTTCTATTTTGCAGGATGGGAAAGAATGGTTCTACAAATATTGTTTCTTGGTCCATCGAATCTCTTAGAACCTAATGCAAGCTTTGCACAGATGTCACAGAAGTTGATTGTTTCACCTATTGTGAAGACTCTGGTCTTCAGCAAAGTTCCTGAAAAGGTAATATTCTCTCTTATATAATTTCTTTTCTAATAAGAATACTTTAATCTGGTTCTACCTCTTGTAGAGCTATTAATTGAAAACTAACTATTCAACCTTATAATATTTTCTTTTTTACTTTATTCTGACCTGGATGTGGTTGAATTTATCAAAGACAGATGTCCTTCAATGTAAATGATCACTTGGATGTTCCAAGAGTTATGTCCTTCAATTTAAAATGATCATCATTTTCTTTGCAAATTTTTTAAAACAGAGACATTTTGAAACAAGATGATATTTTAGTAACCATTACCAAAAACCTGTCATGATATCCATTAGAATTTAATTAAAATACATTGACAATGTAAAGTTTTTTACATTGTCATTCAATCACAAATTATTATATATAATAAACTTATTGACTTTTATGATAATTACTTTAAAAGTCATATTACTATGAATTCTAGTTGACTAATAGAGTAAAAATCTATACACTAACCGTATATGAAAACTAACTCTCAACTAAAAATTAAAACAAAACAAACTAAGGGTCTGTTTGGACAAATTTTTTCAAACGCACTTTTAGGAAAAAAAATAGGAAGGAAAAATGCAATAAACTTTTTTATAAGCTAATTTGTAGAATCTTTCTTCTATTAGCTTCTCCAAAATCTTAATTTTAACATATACGCTAGTTTTAGTTTATAAAGAAGTTTACTTCAAATTTCCTTTTTATTTTTTTCTTTTAGAAATGTTTTTGAAAAAGTTTTTTCAAATAGGCTCCAAGTCAATTGTAACAAAGTTGAATTGAATATTGTGGGGATAAAGATATAGGAAAATCTCCTCAATTCACATTTTGCTCCATTATGATCCAGGTCAGAGAGTGGGTTGATAGCATTTCGCGAGATTGGAGGTTCAAGAGAATAATCCCTGCTCACTTTGCTGCCCCAATAAATGCTAGTAGGTCTGATTTCAGGGCTGCATTTGCATTTTTGGATGAGTTTTTGGGGGAAAGCAATGCTGCATGGCCCTCACTTTCACTTCTCTTCTCATCAATCATGGGAAAGGCAGCCAGCTACTTTCCTCCTGATGACATGAGGACCTTATCATCCCTTGACCAGTTTTTGGTGTCTGTTGGAGCTGTGAAGAAAACTGTTTCAGGCAGGAAAAGGTGAGAAATAGAAAGGTGCATCACAACTTGGCCTGCCAATACTTGTTAACTCTGCAAATGTAAAATAAGTATAATTTTGTTACATTAGGATCTTGTTTCTTAAGGAAAGTGTAAATGTTGTTTCACATTGGACTACATAAATGTGTTTAGAAAACAGGGAAGATGTTTTGCATGGAAAGATCTTTGAGACATAAGTGAATGGATATACACCAACATGGGTGGTATAGTTGGCAAATAATGATGTTCTTTTAAGTATGTGGTTAGAAGGGTTTTTTTTGTTTCCCCTATCCGTAAGTAGTCAGCAGATTGATCTTTTAAGTTTGTGTGTATAGAAGAATTTTTTTCTTTTTTGAAGATGTCAGTTTCTTAAATTGATCTTTCTATCTTAAGTGATTAATTATTAACTCTCGGCTAGGATGCATAAATATAAGGTTGGTGCATTTTATATACATTAATTTTGATACTTTATAAATATATGATAATTTACTATTGAACAACAATGTAACTCTATCTAAATTTAAATATGTTTTTAATTCTTTTTATTTAAGGTGAATTTGTTTATGATTAGTTAAATTTAAAATTAATATTTTTAATTAATGTAATTTCAAAAAATCATATTGTCATCTCTTGGATTGAATTTAATATGATATTTTTATTAACAATATTTTGAGCAACAATATTTGACACATGGGAGTGTTAACAACATACTCTCTATCACACTCTTCTTAACACACTTATTCCCATTTGCCAGGATTTATTGAAAAAATTTAGAAAATTAGGAGGGAGGATCATTAAATAAGGTGTAAAAATTTACCAAATTTTGTGTTTTTTAAGAATGTTCAATCAATTAAAGAGTTTGTTTGTAAAAAGAAAATGTATTACTAGCACTTCTATTTGACACATTTATTAATGAAATTTGAACGGATGAACTAAAATAATTCTTTTTTAAAAAAAATTATAGGAGTAAAAAAATGAATTTTAAATGTATGGGATCAAAAATAAATTTATCTCATTTTATAAAATAAAAACATTTTAGTTTTTTTTTATTATATGTATAATATAATTAATTTCTTTATGTAAAGTAAAAAAACTTTGGTATTAAAACACTTGACTAGTTGCTATCTTAGCAACCACGAAGAAGATATGAACACATTCAGCCACAGTTTTCCTTTCCTTCTAGATCGTGTGATTACTGCAGGAAATTGCTCATCACTTTAGATATCTTATTATATCAGCAAAACAAGAGTCTATTCACATGGCCAAACCAAACTTTACAATGATTCATTTGTAGTGTATTATACTTAACTAAAGATTAAATGCCATATCATTTATAAACTAGTTTAATTATATGGCTTACATGAATAACACTGAAGTATAAAGTATTGTAATTTGTAAAGAAAAAAGAAATTGATTGGAATGATGTCCAAGCTAGAAGCTTCTAGCTTCTTCTTCCTTTGCTTTTCACAATATGGAACTGCTTTTGCAGCCACCAAAAAGGGCCTGGTCCTAAATTTTCAAGGCCCATAATGTTATATTGATATAATTACTTATATTATAATATTCAAAAAAATAAAAATTGAAGATAATTAAAAGGTTACCCATTTCACTTGAATTAATTATAACTTTTACTTTCTCACTTCTCTCATCTCCAGTAATTAATTCTCAACTAGTAATCTCGCTTTTTATTTGAAATATCCAAAAACAATTAGCAAATATGCGATACTCCTTCACTTGTCTAATAATTCTTTTTATTCTCAATCATTTTTACTCCCTCTTTTCACTATTCTACCTGTACCATATAATATTAGTATTTGAATATTTCTTCAAAAAGTTGTGTTGCTGAATTGCCCATGGCAATCACACCATATTGAAGAAGTTCGTTCCAATCAACACCACGATTTAGAGATCACCTCTTGCTCAAAGTTTCTCCTTGCCATGTTGTAACAATTTAAAGGTTTCTTTACTTGATGAAATGTGGTACAGGTCCATCCGACTAACAATGTTATAATAGGATATACAAAAAGTATTAATAAATATAAGTATAAATCTATTTGACATATAATATACACAATTTTAGTATTGATTTTGAATAAGATTCAATAATATATATTGTGTGTCATTATAGTCTATACTTACACTTTTTAATAATATACCAATATATATATATTGTATTTATAGTGTAAGTAAAACTAACTTTTAGTGACAAATATGTGTCTCACTATATGATATGTATTATTGAAAAACATTTTTTTTTTGTAGTGGAAGGACACCCAATTTAGGTATATATATTTTATTTTGTTTTATTTTTTTGTGAACCAATTATATAATTGGGAGACTAATACTTTTTGAGACTAAAATTTATTGAAGTAGGTTTTACATCCTCCAATAAAGTTTTCTTCAAATGTACAATCAGTTACTCAAATTTCTATTGACGTACTTAAGGAGCTTATCTATCTACCAACTATGGTAGATCTTGTTAGTAGGTACATCATATTTAATATGGTATTATATATAAAAAAATGTTAGTAACACATTTTCTAATATACTATTTTAAATACATTCTCTCTAATTAGTTAAAATTTATTGAAAAATAAAAAAATTATTGAATTTTACATCTTATTTAATAACTTTTTCTCCTAACTTTGTGATTTTTAATAAATTATAACTAATGAGAATAAGTTAGTTAAAAATATATATATATATATATATATTAGAGAATATGTTTCCAGCAGTCCTCATTATATATACTTGGCTCAAGTAAAATAGAAAGATGAAATTCAAGGGGAAACTATAAGAAAAAGGCCTATAAGAAAAAAGTGTTTCAATCCTTGTTATTAAACCATCCATATGCATGATATTCCCCAAGTATTACAATGTCATTATAAGGGTTTTTTTTTTAATCACTTCTTTCAACCTTCTTTGATGCTTTGCTATAATTGGTTTGGTGGGAAATTTGATTTAGAATTCTATTCCTGGGTGTTTTCATCAGGATGTTGAATTTGTAAATGTTGAAAAGGGAACATGGAACATATATTTAGGGGGATTGGAGTAATGTTGTTGGCCATATATATAGTGGCCATTTATCAAGATGCTCAAAATGTTGATGATAAATTCATATGGGTGGGCCTTTCAGGCCCAGAATGGTGAGAATATTGGCCAAGTCAAATAGACGTGTTGAATTAGTTTTTGAAAGATTTTCCAACACACATGTCTTAATGATACATAGAAATATAAAAATGACAAATAAGACTTATCTTCAGAAAATGCTATGCCTTTTGGCGTGACTTAACTTTTAAGTAGCATGCCCCAACTATAGATAACATTAGATGAGATTAGTTAGATGGCTATGGCCCAAATCAGGTTGTCATAGAATCTAAGTGAAATTTAAGATAAATAAAATAGTGGGAGCACAAGAATATATATTGTTGCTCTTATTTCCTTGTTCTTCTAATCAAAAAAGGAATGATTCCACATTCTTCTCTTGGCATGTGTTTGGTTGCACATCTTATATACATGTCCCATTATTTAAATAATGTCAAATAAGAAAAATGATGCAAAAGTTATAAATAGTAGCTTTTTTTTGTTGATGCTTAAAACTCAAGACCAAAATGAGCTGATTTTGTTGTATTGTTTGTTAGATATTTCAAAGAATATCAAAGTCTCACATGATTAATTTTAAAATTAAATTAGGGAAAGTATAAAAATAATAGATATTTTTATTTGTCATCTTTGACTTAGTGAGCAAGGATAATTTCAAAACACTGCATTCTAGATTTTATTCGGAGACTACTAATGCACCACGTGAATAAAAATTCTCGAAAGTAACATTTCAATTCGTGAATAAAAATACGCGAGTCGGTGTATTTGCAACAGCAATTTTAACATATTTTTTTTCACACCCAACTTAACATTTTCAATAATAATAAAAAATAGTGATGATAAACATATTTTTCTTTTTCTATTTATCTCTATTATTAATAAATAATATTATAAAAGAAATAAAAAAAATGATTTTTTAAGCAAAATTTTGTGTTAAAATCTTGTGAATAAAAGAAGCATAGTTAAAAGAATATCTTAATAAAAATAAAAATTAGTTATCAATAAAATTAATAAATACTTTATAATAACAATAATTACGAAATGTATAATGTGATAAAAAGATACACACACCAAATAAGTTTACACTTTGTTGATAGTTATCGTGTATCATAAAATAAAGAAACTGGTGTTGACATTGGCATACTTAATCCTCCTAGTTGGAGGGTCACCTTGACTAAGCTTAGCCACCAACTTACAACCTCATCAATTTCATTTATTTATTTTTATTTTTATTTTTTCGAGAGGAATCTTAGGAGATTTTTTTCTTCTTATCTTTTGTTGGGTTATCTTTTCCTTGGCTCTGTGAACCACAACTTTGTTAATGCTTGAAGGCATGCATGCTTCCCTACATTGATGCAATTCGACTTCCTTCCCATAAAAAATAATTTGAAAGGCACAACTTTTATTAGTTTTCTTCTCCCTTAAACCACTCTAGATCTTTGAGAACCCCACATGGTGTCCAAGTTTGTGATGAAAAAAAAATATATGCTTCACATGAGACCTTATGGGACCCTTGGTTGGTGCAAAATGCAGGGAAAAGTTTGGCACACAAAATTAATGGGTTAATAATGGGACCTATGAGTCATTTCTACATTGGCTGCATGCTATCATGGAAGTGGAGCATACACCAAAACTTTACATGGGATAGAGAAGCCTCACTTTTACAATGTATCATATCAATGATTATCATATCCATATAAGTGATAGTGATTAATATTTTTTAATTAGATTATTTAGAATTTAAATTTTAGTCTTTAATGTAAAATAAATTATATTAAAAAATAATAATCATTTTGTGTACATTCATGATATTTAACAAAGATTTTGTTATTATTATCAACTATAAATATTTTATAATAATATCATAATTACCTAAAGTGAAAAAAGAAATACTAATGATTACCATGAAAACTATTGCACTGCTTTGCCAATGACCTTTTGGTTAGAAGCTAGCTTGTGGAAATCGAAGCTGATCCAATGTGTGGAATTTTGTATAATTAGTAAGAATTGTCAACCCTCTTTTTTTTTTTAATGATTATCAATATTTTAGTTTGTTTAATGTATATGTATATTTGTTATATACAATTAAAATTTATATTAAATTATTTATATATATATATATTATGTTAAAATTTTTAAAATTTTAAATTATATTTAAAATTAATATACATAAATATTTTAAACATATAAGTTATATTTTAGATTTATAATAAATAATTTGTATTATAACAAAATTTATTTATTTATTGATAATTTCTTTTAAAGTATCAATATTTAAAGTAATAAAAATTTATGATAAATAAAAATTAAATTAGATAAAAAATTAATAAAATTTATACAAATTCTCTCATTAAAAATAATTTTTAAAAATACTCTCACACAAAATAAATATTTGTATTAAATACATAGGAGTTGATTATTTCTTACGTGACAAATAATTTTGATTAAGTTTAAATAAAAATTCTCATCTAAATTTTTAACACAATCATGTAACGACCCGGCTGGTCACTACACACACCACTATACACTGGAAACGCCAGACAGAAAGGACAAGTATATAAATATAGGATCTAGAATATAAATATATACAAAGTCCCTATCCGACTAGAGTTAGAGTGTACAAAAACAAAATACATTATCAATGGCAACACCAAGTAGCTGAAATCAACAAAACATCCACAAAGGTCAACACTGCCTGCCAGCTGCAGACTCGCCACTAGCCACCCATCCTATCCCTGCTCTGCTCCAGTACATAATACGATCATAGCAGTCCAACCACATGGAAACACAAAGGGTAAGCTAGTATAAAAAGATCAACATGCAACAAAATTTAAGTAATATAAACAACTACAACTATCAACACATCACCAGTCAACATTTCATCGATTGTACAACAAACCATCAATTGGCAATTAATGCGTCGTCACGCATATCAACTCGGAGATCTCCTACAGCAACTCAGCCATTATGGCCTACAACAACTCAGCCTTTCGGCCTACAAAAACTCAGCCTTTCGGCCTACAACAACTCAGCCATTATGGCCTACAACAACTCAGCCTTTATGGCCTACAGCAATTCGTATCAACATTCAACACAACACAACTTTTGCAACTCAACATATCAACTTGCAACACAATACAACTGTACAACTCAATATCAAATTGCAACACATCTCAACTGTACAACTCAACCTCAACTTGCAACACAACTCAACTTTACAACTCAACATCAACTTGCAACACAACTCAACTTTACAACTCAACATCAACTTGCAACACAACTCAACTTTACAACTCAACATGTCAACTTGCAACACAACACAAATATACAACTCCACATCAATCAACCAACATCATCCATTAGTCATCACATTATATTCATCTATTTCAACTCAACTAAGCATAAAACAACATCAACCAACATATAGAAATTTCTCATCTCCGCGCCCGGCGCACTCGTGGTTTCGCCCAGCGCAGTGCAACTAGAGAGCACCAGGGGGGCCAGCGCGCCCAGCGCAAGCATGCCCGTGCCCGGCGGGACCCAGCCAGAGAGCCCAAGGCTCACTCACGCCTGGCGCAATACCAATTGCGCCCAGCGCCCACAAGGCAGAGACTCCCAAGGAGTCTTACGCCCAGCGCGACAAGGGTCGCGCTCAGCGCAGCACATCAACATTATCATTCAGCTCAATAATCATTCATCACTAACAGCTTAAAACAACATGATCAACACCTAATACGACCCAACCATCTTATTTACAACTCATCTATCTTGTCAAATTACTCACCCAAACAACAAGAGTACACCTAAGCACCTAAAACAACTTTTAACTTAACCAAAATCACCAAATGTGAAATGGCGACCATCACAACAAAAAACGCATCGGGAGTTATACTACTCCTACCATGCTCATCCTTATCTCATATGAAAGATAATCAAATTTCCTACAACTCTCATTAAGACACCAAGTCCAAATTCCTTCATCTACCTTGTTAAAAATGATGAAAACCGCAACAGCTATAAAAAAGGTGACAGCTCAACCTCTCTTCACTAAAACAGCCATATCTAGAGTTCTAAAACTCCTTTTTGAGTGATTCCAGCGCCATTGGAAAGCTAACATCCAAGGCTACAACTTTCATGAAGACTACAACGTCCAATTCTGAAAGCACCAAGGCGCTCAGCGCCTACAAAGCGCTCAGCGCTTTAGCTCCAGGGATTCTCCTCTAGCTCTCTGCCCCAAAAGCGCTCAGCGCCCTAAAACGGCTCAGCCATTTTGTCCCAGGTGGCTCTCTGCCCCCAAAGCGCTCAGCGCCTTAGAACGGCTCAGCCGTTTGTGACAGCAAACACAAACCCTCCTCCATTTTTGAACAACAACCTGCAACAATCCAACAGCCCAAACACATGCAAACCCTCTAAAGAACTATACTTTTGTCAATCAACACAAAAACCCCTTCTTTTTCAACATGCAACCACGAATCATCAAAAATCCCAAATTTTTGATCAAAACCCCGAAACCCCGAAAACCCCATGTCCTTCAATCTCAGCTCAAAATCATCAAACATCAAACAATCAAAGAGTTCCTAGAATTCGTTTTCAGCCAAACAAGTCAAAGGACTAGCTTCCCTTACCTCGGTGAAGAATCCGAGCTTCGGGACTGCGGAGAACGGAGAAGAAGGGAAACTTGAATGAAGAAAGGAGGAAATCTTCAGCTAGTCCTTGACTAAGCTTGATCAGCACCTTCAGATTCCAAGTATCACCACAAGTAAGAGAAAGAAAAGGAGAAGTGAGAGCCTTGAGAGGGGAAGAGAGAATTTCTAGTGAGAGTTGTGAGGGGAAGTGTGTATATGTATCAGCCACGGGTCTCACAACCTCCCCAACAACAAGAGTTTTCGTCCCCGAAAACAGACCTACTTGGGAAAAGGAACGGATACCGCTCCTTGCACTGCTGCTCCACCTTCTAAGTAGTTTCACCAGTAGCTGCATCCCACAACACCTTTACCAGGCAATAGACTTGCCCCTCAGCTCCTTCAGCTTATGATTAACTACAACTACTGGCAACTTCTTAAATATCAGATTCTCCTTCACCCGCACATCATCTAGTTCAACCACATGACCAGGGTCATGGACATACCTCCTCAGCAGAGACACATGAAATACATCGTGTAGGTTTGAAAGAGATGGTGGCAAGGCCAACCGATAAGCAACCGAACCCACACGCTGTATGATCTGATAGGAACCAACAAACCTCACACCTATACCAAAAGTCGAGGCACCTTCAGAAACACATGTTCCCCTTCATCAAACTTCAAAGGCTTACGCCTTTTATCAACATATGACTTCTTCCTACTCTGAGCAGTCTTCATCCTCTTCTGAATCAACTTCATCTTCTCAGTAGTCTGTAGGATTAACTTCGGCCTCACAGTCACTGACTCACCATATTCATACCAGCACAGAGGAGTCCTACATCTTCTGCCATATAAGGCTTTAAACGGCCCCAACCCAATACTAGCATGAAAACTATTCATGTACGTGAACTCAACCAGCGATAGGACCTCCTCCTCAGCTTTCCAAGTGGTCTAACACATAAGCACTCCGCAAATCCCCCCCCAACACAGCTTTCTTCAGCTCAGAATCATGGGGTAGGCAAATTCTGCCCTTACACCTCAAGATTCCATCTCCGCCCAGCTCAAAACCAACAGCCTTCTCAGTTTTCAGTAAACCAAGAAATTTCACCAGCTCGACATCTTGCAACTGTTTCTGTCCAACCTGCCTCAAGAACTCACTAGTTATGGTAATCACCCCACAACTAATATGATCTTGAGCTAACTCCACACAGAGATTTAGATCTCTGAACTCCTCAACCAGCTCCAGCTCCCCCACCATCATACTCGACATGTGGATGGATTTTCCTACTCAGCGCGTCCGTCACAACATTGGTCTTACCAGGATGACACAGCAACTAGAAATTACAATCCTTCAGAAACTTCATCCACCGCCTCTGCCTCATGTTCAACTCCTTCTGATCAAACAAGTACTTCAGACTTTTGTGATCATGGAAGACGCTGAACCGAGCACCATAAAGATAATGGTTCCATATCTCCAAGGCAAACACCACAGTTGCTAACTCCAAGTCATGAGTGGAATAATTTCTCTCATGATTCTTCAATTGCCTTGAAGCATATGCCACTAGTTTCCTGTTTTGCATCAGCACGCACCTCAGACCCTGGTGAGAAACATCACAATACACATCAAAGGGCTCACCAGAATCCAGCAACACCATCACAAGAAGGTAGTCAACCTCCTCGTTAGTTCATCAAAGCTCCGCTCACAGGCATCGGTCCAAATGAACGGCTACTCCTTCCTTGTCAGTTGGATTAAAGGCGTCACTATCTTGGAGAATTCCTCAATGAACCTCCTATAGTAACCCACCAACCCACAAAACTCTGTATGTTAGTGACAGTTCTTGGACGCTCCCACTGCAACGCCGACTCCACCTTAGTCAGATTGACAGCAATTCACTCAGCTGAGATCACATGGCCCAAGAACTTCACCTCACCCAACCAGAACTCACATTTTGAAAGCTTAGCGTATAGCTGCTTCGCTTTCAAAATCTCCAGCACTTAACCTCAAGTGCTCTCCATGCTCCTCCGGGGTCCTTGAATAAATCAAGATATCATCAATGAACACCACAACGAATTTATCCAAGAACGGTCGGAAGATATTGTTCATGTAATCCATGAACACAGCAGGGGCGTTGGTCATGCCAAACAGCATCACAACATACTCGTAGTGACCATACCTAGTCCCGAAAGCAGTTTTCGGTATGTCACCCTCCTTCGCCCTGATCTGGTGATAGCCTGACCTTAAGTCAATCTTTGAGAAAACGGATGCTCCCCTCATTTGATCCATCAAGTCATCTATCCGGAGAAGTGAATATTTGTTCTTAAGGGTCAACTTGCTCCACTACCAGAAATCATCACACAATCGACTACCTCCATCTTTCTTCTTCACCAACAACTCGGGAGCACCCCACAGCGGTACACTCGGTCGCACCAACTGCTTCTCCAACTGATCCTCCAACTAAACTTTCAGCTCAACCAGCTCAACGGGGGCCATCCTATAGGGAGCCACCGACACTGGTCCTGCACCTGAAACCAAGTCAATGCTAAACTCCATCTCCCTAATAGGAGGCAACCCAGGCACCTCATCCGGGAAGAGCTCAACAAAATCCCTCACCACATCAATCTCAGCAATGACCCTCTCGGTCTCCACACTCATGGCAGCAAGAAGAAGACAACACTATGCTTCCTCCCTCAACAATAATTCAGCTAGACCAGCTGAAATCAACAGCTCCTCCTCCACCTGAGGAAAGATCAACCGCCTATTGGCACAATCTATAAGGATACAATTGACAGACAACCAATCCATCCCTAAGATTATATCCTCCCAAGGTAAACAGATCAAGTTCACCTTGTACCACTCCACCAATGCTCAGCCTCCCCAACCAGCATGTAGACAGCCTATGCCAGCCTCCTCTCCTGAGAACATCCCAACACAGTCAAGATCTTCTCCATCTCACAGATCCAGTGGTCAGCTACCTCTGGAACTACATCTCCCTTGAACTAAGGAAGACGACATTTCCAGAACCCAGCTAGATCCCGACTCTCCTACGACCCCAAGGGCCTTGCTGCACCAGCTACAGCTCTACCAGCGTCCATCCTAGAAAAATAAGCATTTTGCTGCTGCATAGCCATAGCCATCATCTCTATGGCACTGGCTATCAGCTCATTGGTTATAGTCATTGTCTACAGAAGTAACAGCATCTTCAGTACACAATAACTAAACCAAACAACCATCAACAACACAACAAAACACCACAGCAATCAACACAACAAACAACACAACAAGACAGCACAACACAGAGTTTAGCACAACAAAAGCCTAAAGGAACCACCCCCAAAGAGTGTCCACTAGACTCGAACTGCTCTGATACCACTAAAGTGTAACGACCCGGCTGGTCACTACACACACCACTATACACCGGAAACGCCAGACAGAAAGGACAAGTATATAAATATAGGATCTAGAATATAAATATATACAAAGTCCCTATCCGACTAGAGTTAGAGTGTACAAAAACAAAATACATTATCAATGGCAACACCAAGTAGCTGAAATCAACAAAACATCCACAAAGGTCAACACTGCCTGCCAGCTGCAGACTCGCCACTAGCCACCCATCCTATCCCTGCTCTGCTCCCGTACATAATACGATCATAGCAGTCCAACCACATGGAAACACAAAGGGTAAGCTAGTATAAAAAGATCAACATGCAACAAAATTTAAGTAATATAAACAACTACAACTATCAACACATCACCAGTCAACATTTCATCGATTGTACAACAAACCATCAATTGGCAATTAATGCGTCGTCACGCATATCAACTCGGAGATCTCCTACAGCAACTCAGCCATTATGGCCTACAACAACTCAGCCTTTCGGCCTACAACAACTCAGCCTTTCGGCCTACAACAACTCAGCCATTATGGCCTACAACAACTCAGCCTTTATGGCCTACAACAATTCGTATCAACATTCAACACAACACAACTTTTGCAACTCAACATATCAACTTGCAACACAATACAACTGTACAACTCAATATCAAATTGCAACACATCTCAACTGTACAACTCAACCTCAACTTGCAACACAACTCAACTTTACAACTCAACATCAACTTGCAACACAACTCAACTTTACAACTCAACATCAACTTGCAACACAACTCAACATGTCAACTTGCAACACAACACAAATATACAACTCCACATCAATCAACCAACATCATCCATTAGTCATCACATTATATTCATCTATTTCAACTCAACTAAGCATAAAACAACATCAACCAACATATAGAAATTTCTCATCTCCGCGCCCGGCGCACTCGTGGTTTCACCCAGCGCAGTGCAACTAGAGAGCACCAGGGGGGCCAGCGCGCCCAGCGCAAGCATGCCCGTGCCCGGCGGGACCCAGCCAGAGAGCCCAAGGCTCACTCACGCCTGGCGCAATACCAATTGCGCCCAGCGCCCACAAGGCAGAGACTCCCAAGGAGTCTTACGCCCAGCACGACAAGGGTCGCGCTCAGCGCAGCACATCAACATTATCATTCAGCTCAATAATCATTCATCACTAACAGCTTAAAAAAACATGATCAACACCTAATACGACCCAACCATCTTATTTACAACTCATCTATCTTGTCAAATTACTCACCCAAACAACAAGAGTACACCTAAGCACCTAAAACAACTTTTAACTTAACCAAAATCACCAAATGTGAAATGGCGACCATCACAACAAAAAACGCATCGGGAGTTATACTACTCCTACCATGCTCATCCTTATCTCATATGAAAGATAATCAAATTTCCTACAACTCTCATTAAGACACCAAGTCCAAATTCTTTCATCTACCTTGTTAAAAATGATGAAAACCGCAACAGCTATAAAAAAGGTGACAGCTCAACCTCTCTTCACTAAAACAGCCATATCTAGAGTTCTAAAACTCCTTTTTGAGTGATTCCAGAGCCATTGGAAAGCTAACATCCAAGGCTACAACTTTCATGAAGACTACAACGTCCAATTCTGAAAGCACCAAGGCGCTCAGCGCCTACAAAGCGCTCAGCGCTTTAGCTCCAGGGATTCTCCTCTAGCTCTCTGCCCCAAAAGCGCTCAGCGCCCTAAAACGGCTCAGCCGTTTTGTCCCAGGTGGCTCTCTGCCCCCAAAGCGCTCAGCGCCTTAGAACGGCTCAGCCGTTTGTGACAGCAAACACAAACCCTCCTCCATTTTTGAACAACAACCTGCAACAATCCAACAGCCCAAACACATGCAAACCCTCTAAAGAACTATACTTTCGTCAATCAACACAAAAACCCCTTCTTTTTCAACATGCAACCACGAATCATCAAAAATCCCAAATTTTTGATCAAAACCCCGAAACCCCGAAAACCCCATGTCCTTCAATCTCAGCTCAAAATCATCAAACATCAAACAATCAAAGAGTTCCTAGAATTCGTTTTCAGCCAAACAAGTCAAAGGACTAGCTTCCCTTACCTCGGTGAAGAATCCGAGCTTCGGGACTGCGGAGAACGGAGAAGAAGGGAAACTTGAATGAAGAAAGGAGGAAATCTTCAGCTAGTCCTTGACTAAGCTTGATCAGCACCTTCAGATTCCAAGTATCACCACAAGTAAGAGAAAGAAAAGGAGAAGTGAGAGCCTTGAGAGGGGAAGAGAGAATTTCTAGTGAGAGTTGTGAGGGGAAGTGTGTATATGTATCAGCCACGGGTCTCACAAATCACATTTTTTAATACTTATAATTTATGTGCTTAGTGTTGAGTGGTACTTTTATGTTAAGGCACTTTTCTGAAAATCTTTTACAAAACTTATAGTGTTTTTGTTTGTTTATAGAAAATCATACTGAATACAAAATCATGATAAATTCACTACAAAAGCAACTATTTATTACTTCTAAAAATTAGAAAGAGTTTAACTCACTAGTGTGTTTGGAAATACATTTTCATACGTTTTTTCTTCACGTCTAGTATAATTTTACGTAAAAATCATTATTCATTGCTTCCAGTCAAACGTGATTTTTCACTTTTCAACACTAATGCAAACACACGCTTAAACACACATTCGATTAAATTTATAAAAGTATGTAACTTTTAATTTCTTATGATTAAGTTGGACTGTGTTTTTTGAACTTATCTTAGTGTCGACTTTGATCATGGACAATTTATACGTAGTATTGTTTTATAAATTGTAGAAAACATAATGAATATATTAGTTTTTGACTTATTAAATTTATTGGTTTATGATAAAAAATAATTAGTTGATTGATAAGTCAACAAAATAAGAACAACTTAAGTTTTACTTGTTGCATCAATGACAAATCACATAAGTTCTTTCGTGGATGCACGATGGATACTCTCTATGCAACATCTCTAAGCAAGTCATATAAAAGTTAATGTCTAACTTGTATTCACGATTCGATCATATTAATGGCTGAGAAAACAATTTTGTTGTTTTAAATTATTGATGTGATATGACGATATTTAAATTAAAATTACTAATTTGAGTTTAGAGAGTCACAAAAAATTTATATAGCTTATAAATTGGAATTTTGACTCTTGGTAATGGAGAAAATTTAAGTTAACAAATTTTTTTTTCATTTGTGTTTGTGAATCTCTTAAGAAAGATTAGTCACGGTCCAATATATTAGTTGGTTTTAAACAAATTTTAAAGTAATATTATTTCAAGAATATATTATTTAATATATTCAATTTTAATTGATGTAAGACTCATTTTATATTTAAATTTTAACATTGTCTCTTAAGTGTGAATTTTTTTTACATGATTACATTCTCCCTCTTTTTTATCTATGACTATTCAATAATAACCTATTTGTATATTATGAATGATTACACATTCTTATATCTCTTACTAATTCATTTTTTAAGATTTTATTATTGGATTCATTATCAATTCTATTAATTAATACTTATATGAGTAAGTCAAGAATCAAATTATCAACTCTCGTATTATTATTAGATAAAAAATTAAACAATAAAAAGTATTTAATTTATGAATAATGATAAATCATATAAATTAACTAGACATCACACCATATTTTAAAAAATATAATTTTAAAATTTAAGATAATAAATAGATAAATTTTTCTCATTTATATATTATTTAATATGTATAATTTTAAGCCTCGAACATTTAAAGAGAGTTAAGTAGTTTTAATAAATTTTTAATCTGTGTGAATGAATTGATTAATAACAATTTACAGCAATTCATAAAGAAGAGAGAAGGTATGACCGACAAAAACTCGGTTTACGTGAACACTGTACCTGCCACCTGTACCTGCACCTGCAAGTCCATTAAAAATTAGAATCTGGAAAATAAAGTAGGTTTGAACACTATTTTAATTCAAAAGTTAAAATTTTGAATCGTTTTATTCTGCCAAAATAAAATAAAAATAGATTGAATCGCACTTTTTATGACTATTATACATTAAAAAAAAAGTTCAATATTAATAATATAAAAAAAATTAATTGTCATACATTCTTTATGAGAAAAGTTTTATCCAATAAATCAATTAAAATGTATAAACTCTTTATACTATTAATTCATAAAATATTGACTCTATTATAAATATAAATTAAAAAGATTAAATACATAACTTAACAATAACAAATAGTCTGGTACTAAAATAAATATTTTAAAAAAAATAAGTTATATACTAACATGATAAAATATTTTAATACAGTCGCCCAATTACAAATAAAGAATTATGGACATATCAATAACTTTTACAGAAATAATTAAAAAATCATATCAATAATGAATAATATAAAATATTTAACAATATCATAAATATATACAATGAATTAAACTCAAATATTTATAAAAAGTTTTTGACATTATGTTTAATAGAATTGGAGCCACGTAGAAAGCAGGTAAGTTTGTGGGCCCACTAGTGGAATTAAAAAAGGGTTTAAGTGAGGGTTCACATTTGATATAATTTGTAGAAGTAAGAACATTTGGTTGGTCCAAGATGGTGAGTTGTTGATTGCCAAGACTAGAATAATTAATTTCTTAAATACTTTGTTGACTCATGATTTGCCGTTTTAGCCTCATCACAATCTGTCTTGCCCAACATAATCCGGTTAAATTTCATGTCTTCTTCTCACTTCTCACACTCCACATTTCTAGTGTCAAATATTGGCCAAAGGTGCATCTACCCATTTATTGGTTTTTGCCTATTTTATCTTTTGTAAATAAATTAATTATAAAATGTTTAGGTATGAAATCTCTTGGTAGAAGATTTATTAGTTATTCTGGTCTAGAATATTTAATGGATGTAAAATTAATATTTTTTTGAAAATTTAAGAGTCACTACATATAAACTAGGATGATGTTATGAACATGAATCTCTTATTTCTTATCATGATTTCGCAAGTTACATTGTATTCTTATTAACATTAATAGACTCATAAAAATTGACATTTATAAATGTTATCATGCCTATTTTGTAAATTATGACATCTTGTTTTCAACTAATTGTGAGAGGAACGGTTTAAAAGTTGACCAAGTCTTGTCATGTGGTACATTTGACTAGTTGGTCAATCATAAATCAAAGGACTTACTCGATTTGCTTGGTTGGCAAGAGATTGATACAATATACAACTTTTCAAGTTCGAGTGACAAAGGCACGAAGAGTTTAAGACTGTGATCAAGCTACTCAGTCATTGGGAGATCAATGTAGTACACAACCATCTAAGCTCGAGTGTCGTGGTCACAAAAAGTCTTAATGGTCAGGGAATTAACTCCATGTTATCTTGTCTTTTTTGGCTTGTAATAGTTTTGACATGTTGTTTATCCTTGTATTTGTTACTTGTGCATTGCAGTTGATTAAAGTGTTCTTGGTTTGCTTAGTCGCATACCAATTTAAATATTGTTGATCAACTATTACTTGATTGTTAGGCCATTATACTTGCTCAATTATATGTAGATTTACCGAGTGAGTCTATTAATTCAATCATGCACTCATTGAATATATTATTAATAGGAAGTTTGTTGAGTTTTTTTCTAATTTACACATATCATTATAATCTTGAGTATGAGTCAATGTAGTTTAGACATTTTGGACATAGCATAATGGTATGCTCTAAGGTCCATTTTTGGTTCATTTCCTTGATTTTGAACATTTAAGGATTTCATTTGTTTTTCTTTGTTTGGTTTAGTATGAGACGTTTTTTGAGTAGTCTTTGCAAGTGAAGTCAGTTAATTTGTGCCAAAGGTTAAGAACCAAGCTATTTTATCATGAAGACTGGTAGCACTTGGTCGTTATTCAATTTATTTATTTATTTTTGGTGATGTAATTTTATTTTTCAACACATTGCAATATTTAGGTGTTCACTGATAGAGATAGGAACATACTAGACCTTAAATAAGGGCTTGTACCTTGACCTATTTAAAGTCTGATCTGACATGACTTATTTAATAAAAAGGTTATGTTTAAATTAAAAAAAAAACTTATTTAATTAAAAAGTTTAGACTTGGACTTATAAAAAAAAGTCTATTAAGCTTGATAGGTCAACTTATTTATCTATATAATATAATAAAAAATTAATATAAATATATTATTTGAATAAGATTATCCTCTTTTATCATAGCATGAGTGTACCTTAGTATACATGAGTTATTCCTTTAATACAAAATAATTTCATTTATTCCCTCTTTATGACATTGTATATGTATCCAATACCCTTAACATCACCTCATGTACAATGAATATTTTTTTAGTTTGTAAATTGTTATCATAAGTATTTTAGTTTATGAGCCGATTATTTATAATATATCAAATTAGATATAGGAAATATTCAAAACATATTTTTTATATAATTATCCTTTTTCATTATAGATTTATAAACTTACAACTTACATGTGAGTGTACACTAACATACATGAGTGGACATGAATTGTCCCTCAAACGGAAAATGATTCACTTTTTTTCACTTTATGACACTGTATATATTTCAAAAATTAAATTTTAATAATATTGAGTAAACTATATTTTATCGTGTAAATTAAAAAAAATAAATCTTAATAACGTTTTTAAAGATAAATTTGTTAATTTTTTAAAAATTAAGTTTATTTACCTAATTAACATTATTAATATAAAATTGGTTTTTAAATAGGTTAATAAGTCAAATCAGACTTTAAGAAGGTCACATCAAACCTATAAAAAAAACTTTTGATAGATAATAAGTCAGATTTAAACTTTTATTTTGTAGAATAAATTCAATTTATACATTTAAAGTCTGGTCTATCCTGTCCTATTCCAACCCTTGTTCATCGATCTATACTTGGTGATTGAGTTATTTTCATTAAATACCAATTTAAAAAAAGTCAAACATATAGCGATTTTTTGTTGGGTGGATATGATTTTTTGATGCATCGTTACTGATGTGTTTTTATTGAGCCAATTGTAAATTTAATGAATGCTCATTTAGTGACAATTGGAATTTTATCGATTTATTTGATGTGTATAGTGGTGGTCAGTAGTTGACCAATGTATTTGCTGACTATTGTGTGTTTCTATACAAATATTCCTTTACTAGTGGTTAGGTGATTACCTATCTTTTGTAACAATTGATATTTAGATGCTTTTCATGCTAGTATTGTATTTTGTTTTCCATCTTTTAAAAGGTGTCTTTGACACTAAAGACATTTTCGGAAAAAATACCTTAAAACACTTTTCATATCAAGGATTTTTCTTTTCGTTTTTGACCTTAAAACACTCTTAATGTCAAGGAATTTTCTTTTTGTTGCACCCTCTACCCCACATATCATATTAAGTGTAATGTTTAAAATTAAACAGAAAAGAGTTCATGTTGGAGAGAAAGATATACACTAGAAAGGGGTTGAATAGTGTGTATCAAAAACTCATGCTTTTTGTAGTGAGGCAATGAAAAACACAAACAGATGAAATACTGGAGAGTGATCAAACGAAGTATTAAACACAGATGAAATGGCACAAGTGTTTTTATACTAGTTTGTCTCCAAGCCAGAGACTATGTCTAGTTCTCAATCCAACCAGCTTGAGTTCCACTATGTTCAACAAGATACAAGTATTCTTTCACAAGCCACTTATGGCTCAAACCAAGTATTATTTCACCAAGCCTCTCTAGACTCAAACCAAATATTCTTTCACCAAGCCTTTTCAGGCTCAAACTCAAGTATTCTTTAAAAAAGCCTCTTCAGGCTCAACCATTAAGTATTATTTTGAACAAGCATCTCCAAGCTCAACCTTTACAAATAAGATTGCTAAAAGTTACACTTATAGCTTCATCTCTTCTAGACATGATGCTACACAAAATTTGGCACAAGAAGTCTACAAAGAATTGTACACAAGATTTACAATAAAGATATTCTCTATGGAGCTTCAACTTTGTTCGTTAAAGCGTTTGATGAATTTTAGTTGCTCAATGAATTTTGAACTTTTATGTATAACATTTTTTCTTTGTATCAATGTATTTTGAAAAATTATCACTTCTATCTCTCTCTTCTATTCTTTTTTTTTTGTATGAAGGCTTGATCTTTATATAGTAGTTTTGAATAAGATGACCATTGCAACAACAATCAAATTTAAACGTTCATATTTCTACATATGTTGCTTTGTCCGTCTTCCTGGTTGATCTTCGAGAATACTGTTGATGCATTTAATGTGAGCATTAAATTATCAAAGATGTGTGTCTCTCTTATCTGATCCAAGAAGCTACTTATCATCATTTCCTTCCATTTTGAGTGTAGCATAAAAGTGTCAACGTAGAGCAATTGGGGTTGGAGTAGAGCAATCCTTTATAGTCTCTTTTCCGTGATATCTAGGATTATGCTTTTTGACTTTTCATGGAAATTTTGTCTTTTTGCTCATTAATGTTCTTCGAGACTTTCAGAAGCTCTTTTTGTTCAATTTGCTGAGGAATATCACATTAAATGAAGTGCAATGTCAGTCGTATATAATAGTTTAATCAAACATATTGTGTGTTTTGTCTGAAATCTATCATCTTACAGATGATATGTGTTATCTTCACCTTTCGCCTGATCTGTTATATCTTTGAAGAATGCTGACTTTTGTTTGCTTATGAAAAATCTTTTTGTTTGTCATCATTAAAACTAAAGGGATCATTTGTACGTAGTCTTAAAACAAGATTTTTTGATTTAACAATTGATAACATACTAAATGAAAACAAAATACCAACAAGTGTCTATTGATAAAATAGTAAAAGAAAAAACTAATACTCATCCTAAACATGACCATACAACAAAATTCAAATCTTAACTAGGTTTCAATGTCACATCCTACCAGAGCATGAACCCAAGGTAAGGTCTAAGCCTCGCCTCTAACGTCATCAACTTCATGTTGAGTCTGATATGCAATAATATTTGCATAAAACAAATATAAAATCCGAGAGTGAGTGAGAACCATCTCACTTTAGCTCACGACATAAAATATAACCAAATAATCAAACACATAAAAACTATAACAACAATGAGAAGAATAACAATCTCAAGGTATAACATTGACATTTGATAACAATAACTAGGAACAACACAAAAGATAATATAACGTATTTCATCACAGAAACATCAATGATTCACTACACAATTGCACACACATAATGCTATAGGCATAAACTTCACAGTGAATGCATGTGACGTTAGTAAAAAACACATCATGGCGTATTTTCATAAGGCATACATAGAGAAGCCTAGAAGATCATAATGGGTTATACCCTCATCGCACTCTATATTGGAAGGAAATACACCAGGGCATATCAAGATAACAATGTCGTCAAGATATACCTCATGCACACAAATGAGTGAAACTGGGGCTCCCAAACCTAACTATCCCCAAAGTCATGGATCCCTAAGAATTCACACAATGGTTGACCTTCCCTAGAAGCATATTTCATATAATTCCCATCAAAAACATTTATGCATATGATGTATGTCACATAAGACTTAATGCATTATCATGTTATCACAACACACATTCACAATTGTACATTCATTCTTGTTTATCTCATATTCACATCATGACTAAGCCTTGGCTTAGACTTTCCATCACATGACTCTCACAAGATCCATACACATAGAGATATTAATGCTAGCACAACATCATTCAATCCAATCATCCCTCACAATCATATCAATGGCATACTCACACACCACAACCACTTACCAACATTAATTAGTATGGAAATTACACTTATTAAAGATACATCAAAGCAAGAACAAAAGATCTCAATATACAGGGAAGTGCCTAGAGACAACCATCTCTTGCCTAGTGTGAGGCATTTATAAAGCACAAGTTGCTCTCAAGAGGGATCACACCCAACGAGACCAAGCTCACGTCTAGCGGAAACACCACAAAGAGCCCCTAGAGCTCCCATGCTTGGTGTAAATCAACCAACATGAATGACATAAAGGTAATGCTTGGCATCGCATAAAAAACACAACATAGCAGATGCACAAATTTCATATAATAAGTGTCACTCATCAAATCTACAATTATTATCGGTGAAAACATTCCAAAGGTCAAGTTACACTTCTAAAAGCCAATATTTACATATGTTCACTTGTTCATATCAACTACTCATACAAACACCAAAAAGCATTCCCTTAGGATTCTTGCAAGAACTCATGCACAATCCAAAATTCACAAGATTAATTTAATACGTACAATTAAACATACATACGTATCAATAACATTAATTAGAGCATTGAAAAATTATATGGAAAGCAAAAACACAAGACAAGTCACAATTTTAGGATTTCTCCCTCATATGACACATACAACAACGAAGAGATTAGGGACCAATCTCACTATCCAACATAAACTTCACATCTAGAGCGAGACTACTCACTTCTTCTTACCTCGGTGAATGCTAGACGAATGATGTGGATCTTCAAGGTTGTAACACCCTATAATTTTAATATTTGATATTTATTTAATTTATAAATATTGTTATAAATTATATAAAAATTTGTATTTTATTTGGAATGTGAATTTCTTTGTTCTGTTTACACATATAATTTAAATTATATATATATATATATTGATATTTACAAATTTAATTATTTTAAGTTGTTAATTCTTTGTTTTAGGACATGAATTTAAATATTTTATTATGAAAAATTTAATTTTGATTTGAAAGAATATTTTCAATAAGAACTAAAATTTAGTTCCAAACAAAATTTACTTATAACTATTAATTTGGAGCAAGTGTTATATATATATATATATATATATAATACTTCTCCTTCCTTTAATTATTTTATAATCTTATGGATTTAAACTAGAAGAGAGAAGGATTTAAAGTCTATAGAATAAAAAAAAGTGAGAGAATGCTACTATTCATTAATATAACTTAAGCTTATCTTTTAAGTTAAGTTTTTTTTAAACCAAAATTTAATATTTCACTCTCCTCTCCACTTTCACTTCTGTTCAGCCACTCCAAGGAAGGAGAAAAATATTTTCTCTTCATCTTCCGCATTTCTCCTTCTTCTCTAGAGCTCTTCTTCTTGTTCTACTCAAACTCAAGGTAAACAACTTAGTTTTTTAACTTCCTACTTCATCTTCCTTTGATTTTCTTCTTCTATTTCTCTTTTAATTTACCTCAAGCTTGTTCTCCTTAGGAGAAATTGTGTAGAAGCTTGTTTTGTTCATTCCATCATGAGAAAAGTTTCATTAAGGTAAGGAGATTTGATCCCAACCGTTGAACTCTTGCTTGTTGTAGTTTCCTTTGATCTTGAAAAATGGAATCTGTCAAAAAATTTATGAATGCCCTGTTCTAGTCTGCACTGGTATACTAGTTATTTTCAATTTTTTTATGTCAAAAATGGATTCATTGGGTATGAAAACCTAGGGTTTGATTGAAATATCATTCAAAACAGAGTTTTCTAGCAAAAGATACGATTAAAACAAGTTTTTATCACTTTCGTAAAATCTTCTTTTTTTTTAGCACAGAATGTTATAATTCTTTGAGATGATAACCTTGTGCTAACATAGTTTCTAGTGTTTTAAATGTTCTTACCAAGTGTGAAAATGTATGTTTACTTATTTATTTTGTGAAAAACTGATGTATGAGTAATTTAGCACTTATAATCAAGTTTTGACACTTTTACACTTGTTTTGTTTTTTGTAGTTGGTTTTTAAGATGATTTAATTTCACTATTTTGACCTTAAAAATGAATTTATTTATGAATTTTTTATGCTTTGTATGGTTTGAAGAACCACGACGTATATTATTTTATAATTTAAAATTTATGATTATGATATGAAGTATTTACTTTCGAACTTAGGATAGTTTTCAAATTGATAAGACCATCAGAGTGAAACTCTAACAATTTAACTACAACATGCAAATTTATTTCTTGAATATATTGGATTGTGAGGTTAGCTGAGTCTGAGGGTGTCTGACCTTCGACATATTGGTTAGAATGATATTGTAATGCAAGGACATTGCTTGGTAAATCTGAATTATTTGGAATATATGAATATACATCCATTATGTCATCTGTCTGTTTATTTGGCTTTTCTTGTATTTTAGTTTCTTTTGAACGCTAATATGCTATAAATGTTTTGTATTATTTTCTTTCAATTGGTTTAATGATTATTATGGCATAGAAATTATGTATTAAACAATAAATTTTGGGTTATGGTATAAGGAAACATTAGGTGGATGTGTGGATAACTACAGAGATACATTGGGGTACATGAAAATATGTCTTTTGACTTTGTGAAGTTGGAAAGTGGTGAATTTGACCAGCATTTGGTGTAAATATTTGACATGTTAGAAATCATAGGCCTCACATTCCACTTCTAATATTAATGCGAACTTTGCTTTTAACCAATGGGTCATATGTGCTGACATTATATTTGTTTAGAGCATTCACCAACCGACGATTAATTATCCACATGTGACATAAGACCATCATGACCAAAGAGGTTTTGATGGCAACATTTGGGCTCAAGTTAATAGATTAATGTTTTGATGACCTTTTTACGAGACTTTAAAATAAATTGTTGATAAAATCATTAGAGATTGTTGAGTGATAGTGTATTTGCTTATTTTAAGATGCATTATTATATGCTTGCTATTATGTTTATGGAGTTTGAAGAGTGGTGGAAAACTCACGCTTACAACCTATATTTCAGGAGATGACGACACTTGGAAAGACCCTTCATCTTGTTGAGTTTTGTTACAACTAAGAGGAAGCTTGTGAAGCTAGAAATCATGTACATTTTAGTTATTATAGGTTCTTATGCCTTAGAAGAACAACCCAATCCTCAAATCACTATAGAGGTGAATGTAACTTTTATGATGCTTTTTGGGTAGACACTTGGTATGAGGATTCAACATGTACGTTACTATTATGTTTACTATGACACGAAGAGACTTACAAATGCATTGAGGTTTCTTCAAGAGCTCTTCGATCATGATGCTTATGATAGATCTATCTGATAAACTTTCCAACAGGATATTGGAGTTCAGGTATATGCTGATGAAGGAGACTTTGACTTTGAAGACATGACTCTAGAGGAACGCGATTTATGTGATAGGTTGTTTGGGGAGGTTTAGTTTATATAGGTTGTCTATTTTCCTCTTTCATTTTGAGTATACTGCTTTGAGTATAAATTATTTCCTTTTTGGATGTGTATTTGGGGTGGGAAATTTTCTATATTTTGTTTGTTAAGACCAATGATGTAATTAGTGTCTATACCTTATATTTTGTAGGGTTCTGCATCTTCTACTTCTTTTTGAAAAATAATTATGGATGTATGTAACATACTTTATATGTACAAAGATATGACTCACCTTAGGTTCTTGCATATCAAGTTATATATCTTTTAAATTATCATATTCCTTTAATTATACTTATTTCTTCGATAAAGATTCAATCTATCACAACCTTTTGAAAAGTGTAATTGAAATAATTCTAATTACATGTTTTAATATGCATTGATTTAAATATTATATTGTTTATACATGTTTTTAGAAATTTTATTATTGATTATATTTTGCCATGTTAAAAGGAGATAAACACTGCTAGAAATAAGGAAAAATAAGGATAACTGTTATGATTTACATCGTTAGAGTTAACTAAATCACACAATTTTCAACATACCATAATTGTTAATTATCATGAAATAAATTATAATTAATGATGTTGATTTTTTCTTAATATAATTTATATGATTATTAAATTCATTTATTGCATTGTTAATATTTGAGACTATGACATGACCTTTGTCAATTGAACTTCTATGAACATCCAAATCGCTTTGAATGTGACACATGTCATCCAAATCTCTATGAATGTGACATGTATCACCCAAACTTCTTTCAATGTGACATGTGTAATTTAAACCTATTTGTGGATTCACAAATGCATTATTAAAGCATCTTCAATAGGAGATGCTTGTTGAGGTGCTTCAATGAATCTCCAGATACTTGAAGTAATTCTCCTGTTGAAGAAATAATATTCTAGTTTCAATGGGAACCACCAAGAAATTGTTACATAATCAAGTCAAAATAATATATATATATATATATATATATATATATATATATATATATATAATATGAGTTTCTTAAAGTTTCTTATAATCCCTTCTATTAGAGAAAAATTAGATATGAGTTGTTTGGTAAAGATATTGACAAGTACTTACAAATACATATATAATATAAAAATTATTTATTTCCATAAAAAGTATTTAAGATTTTAGTTTACATAAAATGAAAGAATTAATTATGATTTAAATAAATATCCTCTTATATAATATTAGTTATAAAATTTTGAGTATTAATTAAAATAATTAAATTAAAAAATAGGTTGAAATGTGTTTTTATTCATCTTTTAAGTTTAGTAGTTGTGCAATCTTAGTTCCTTAAATTTGAATTAAGCAATTTTAATTTCATAAGTATCACAATTGTGTAATTTATGTCTCTAAATTTTTAGTTTAACAATTTTTGTCCCTAAAGCATCATAATTGCGTGATTCCTGTCTTTTAAGCATCACAGTTATACAAATTTTTACCTATTTAAGTTATATATATATATTAATAATTTTAACAATAATAAATTTATATAATTTAATAAATGAATAAAAATTAGAATATATAAGGTCAAAAGTTATATAATTACGATATTCGAGAAATTAAAATTGTATGATTGTGATATTTAAAAGATTAAAATTATTTAATTAAAATTTGAAAGACCCAAAATCATATAATTGTTACTTGAGAGATTAAAATCGTTCGATTAAAATCTTAAAAAATTAAAATTACATAATTATAATATTAGAGGATAAAAAATAAAATCAAGGATAAAACTGGAAAAGCATCGAAAAAATCAGAACATGTTATTTTCAATTTGATTTATTCTTTTAGCAAAGTAATTTTGTATTTAATTAAAAAATCTTAAGAATGTAAGAAAGATAAGAATGTAGTCGATTGCCCATATTCAAGGTAATGTGAAGATTTAACTTGCACGTACTTTAGACAATCAAGTCTAATTGATTAATTTATTTAAACATGAATATTGAATAGCACAACAATTGCATAAGGATTTGAGTTTCTCGTTATTATTTACGTTCATTGTGCACAAAACAACAACAATTGTACAAAATTCGTAATAGGTAATTAATTATTACCCTATCGAAATGAATAAATTGTGCTTAATAATTTATATTTTTAAATATATAATTCATAATTTTTAAAATTTTATATTTTTATAATGAAAATATAAATTAATACATGAAATATACAGACATTAAAAAAAATATGATTTATATATATATATATTAACTGATGAATATTAAATATAAAATTTTGAACATTGATTAAAATCATTTTTTTTCAGTACATATGAGATAAAAGAAAAGAAAAAAAACAAGTCTAAACTACTATAGTTAAGTAATTATCTTCCAACGAGATGGTTAAAAGAAAATGTTCAATGTACATTACTAATTTTTACATGATTACTAATCTTAACTAAAACATTCACATATTGATTATCTTCTTCAAATGTATGTTGCAGCATGCGCATCTAATTTCTTTCAAGAATAATTAATTAAAAGTTAAAATATATTATTTTATATTTTAATGCATTGTATATAACAAATTAAAACATTTTATTTACATATTCAATGAAAAATCTTAAAAGTAAGAGAATACTATGTAGCAAGTTTTTGACCAGATCAAAATGTAACGACCCGACTGGTCACTACAGACACAGCACAGCACATCAGAACACCAAACAGAAAAGAACAAGTATATACATATAGGATCTAGAATATATGTGACACCCTTCTACCCCAACATTAATACACAATAAATGTAAACAATTTTTTTTTCCTTTTTGAGTAAATAAAATCTTTCGTAGTTGACAAATGTCTCAAATATCACAAGGTAGAAGATTCACATTCATAACTCATAAATCATCACTCCAATGTAGAAATTATAAAAGAAAAGAAGTTAAGATTTTCAATACAATTTAGTGAAAAACAAGAAATCATATATATATACAAATAATAATAAAGGAAATATAAATTAACTCCAGTAAAGGTGGCAGTGCCTCCTGGTTAGGGATTAATTTATAACTTCCAAATCATGTAATAAAAATATAACAAAGATGCACATTTGGGTCTTTTATCAAAAACGTTCAAATTACAATTCTTAACATACATTTTCCTTGGATTATAAACTTTATCTACGTTATCTCTTCGTTAGAAATTACAAAAGAAGAGAAACTAAAGTTATTAAAACAATAACATATTAAACTAAGCTAGCTATGCCTCGATGTCACATCCTATCAGTGCATGCCCGACTGAAGCCTTAAGCCTCATCAACCACATCCTCATGATGTTGATCATCTGCAACATAATTTAAACATATACAAAAAACAACAAGGGAGTGAGAAACATCTCACTCAGTTTCAGGTGCAAAAATAAAGGTTAGATAGCACACACACGCACAACAAATATAAGTCACATGTAAACAATACACATAAATAATCAATATCACATATATATTCATTTATCATGCTATGATGTCATGTATTCGACTCATAAATGCATGCATGTGGCGCCATAAGGAAGTTTCACATATCATCATTGGTGACCCTAAGGCACACCTGGTTACATCACTGGTGACCCCAAGGTACACCTGGTTACATCACTGGTGACCCTAAGGTACACCTTGTTAGCAAGTTACATCATGTCATCCTTTTTCATGTTCTCATAATCATAACTTGTCTCAATAGTCCATTCATAGGTCTCATGTCATTTGTCCATATTTCACATGGTCATGTCATAAATACTCCTCATAAGGTCCGCATAGGTATCCATAAAGAACATTATCACTCATATTAAAACTTATTTATTTTAGCATTAATTCCATATTCATTTATTACTTTCAAGGAACAAAGTAACAAGGAAACAAGTAACAAGGAACCAAGTAACAAAGAACAAAGTAACAAGGAACAAAGTAGACCAAATAGAAAAACAGAACAACAGGCAAGGGATTGGGGGCCAATCCGACAATCAAACTATCTAACAATTATCCCCACACCCCCGAGCGAGGTTTCTCACTCCCCCTTACTTGGATAAGCAGGAGTTGAAACTTGGGCAAGGCCTCATCCTCTAGATTCCCTCTTTCTTTCCCTTTCTTTCTCTCTCTTTCTTTCTCTTTCTCTCTTTCTCTCTCTCTCTCTCTCCTTCTCTTTCTCTCTCTAAAATTTTCACTTCTTACTCAGTTATAAAATTTTCACCCCCCCTGCCCCTATTTATAGGCATCCTGGCGCACCCGGAACGACCCGTACTGAATTCGGAACGGCCCGTTCCGGAGCCTTCAAATATACGTAAAATATTAAACTGGAACGGCCCGTTCCAAAAATTGGAACGGCCCGTTTCCATAAAGCAGAACGGCCCGTTCTGGGGTTCACTTTTACACAGATTGGCCATAACGAGAACGACCCGTTTTCAACTTAACTTTTTAAGTGTTTTTAGGAATCCGGAACGGCCCGTTTCCCTTTGGGAACGGCCCGTTCTGGAGAAATCAAAATAATCCTTTCTACAAATTTGGAACGACCCGTTCTACTATTGGAACGGCCCGTTCTGCCACCTCAAAAACAATTTGTCTCTATTGTTTGTAACGGCCGTTCCACTTTTTGGAACAGCCCGTTTTGGGCCTAAAACAGAATTTTATATAAAATTTTCATAAATAATTTAAATGATTACAAACCTTTACAAAACCCCTTTAATTAACTAAAATAAATATATGAAAATAAATAATAATCAACATTGTATGAGTAGAAAATTCGGGTGTTACAATATATATATATATACAAGGTCCAAATCCGGCTAGAGTCAGAGTGTACAAAATATATCCAGCAAATGCTAACTAAGTAGCTAAATACATCAAAAGAATAAAACTCCATCTGTCAGTTGCAAACCTTCCTCAACTGAACACCAACCTAACCCTGCCCTGCTCCCATACATAGTATGATCATCACAGTCCAAACCACATGGAAACAACAAAGAGTAAGCTAGTGAAAAGAATCAACATGCATATATAAAATATGAATGATAAACAGCTACTGCTATCCGCACATCAACCAGCTTAACAATATCAGCTTAAAATATCACAACATTCAGCTATAACAGCACCGACATAGCGACTATAACAACACCACAATAGTGGCTATAACAGCACTGACATAGCGGCTATAACATCACCACAATATTGGCTATAACAGCACCGACATAGCGACTATAACAACACCACAATAATGGCTATAACAACACCGACATAGCAGCTATAACAACATATAGTTCAGCACAGCACAACAATATCATCAAATACAACTTAAATCAGCATACAGCACAACTCAGCTTAACATCTAAACACAACTCACAGCACAGCTTAAACACCCTTATTCAGCAATAACATCTAACAGCACGACATATTCATCAATTTCAGCTTAGTTCAGCACATATCTACATTTGTCAGCAAATTTCAGCACATAAGTCATCATTTCACCCACGCCCGGTGCACTCATGGTCGCGCCCGGCGTGGCACAACCAGAGGACACCAGGGGACATTGCGCCCGACGCAATTTCTATTGCGCCTGGTGTGATAGGAGGCAGAGACCTCACAAGGTCTCATAAGCCCGGCGTGCAAACCCGCGCTCGACGCAAGGTAAGCAGAGACCTCCCCAGGGTCTCACGCCCGACGCAATTTAAAATACGCCCAGCGCCACCACTGGCAGAGACTCCCAAGGAGTCTCTACGCCCGGCGAGACAAGGTCACGCCCGACGCCACACCAGAACCACAAAGCACTGTAGACCCCTAAAATTGTCCGGGTCGGAAATAAGACTCGAAGACTCTCGAAGACCGAAGGAAAGTCAGCCGAAAGGACTCCTGGAAGACCCTGGAAGACCCTAGGATGATTCTTCATAGGTTTAGAAGTCTTAGAGTAGCTTAAAATAAGGATGTGGGAGGATTGGAGCTCAATACGGCCTCCTAGAAGTTCAGTACGGCCGTACTGAACAATTTGAACTACAATACGGCCGTACTGAAACCAATACGGCCGTACTGAAGTTTTTGAACTTCAGTACGGCCGTACTGAATTCAATACGGCCGTACTGTAGTTCAAAACTTCAGTACGGGCCGTATTGATGTCAGAGGCCGTACTGCGCCTCACTCCTATATATAGGACGTCATTTGGACGTCATTCCACACATTTGGACACTTTTTCCAGATTCTTGGACCCTCTTGTTGAGCATTCTGGGGTTTTTGAGCAGTGTTCTGCCCTAGAAGTCTCTCCGAGAGCCGATCCGACGAAGTTCTTGAGTTCTGAGCATTTAGCTTGAGGATTCGAACTAGTCGAAGGGAAATCTTTTCGATTTCCATAGTAAAAATTAATTTTTAGGGAAGGAGCGAGCAAGCGTGTAGTGGGAAGGAGCGCCAAAAAGCCTCCTAACGTCTGTTTAAATATATAAAAGCACGCTTCAAAGGTTTCTTTTTCAAAATCCTTCCTTTTACTGCTTTCTGATTGTTGCATTGCATATTTAGAATTTTCATCATGTAAATATTCCGCTTATAATCGTTTCTAATAAATAGGGGTAATTTAGTAATTTTACACTGTTATTTATGAAATAATCCGTCATAGGGAACCCGAAAGGGGCGTTGTGGGGTGCTAACACCTTCCCCGCACGTAACCGACTCCCTTACCCAACTCTGGTTGTAATGGCCAAGGTTGATTTGCGAAAATCAATTGCCTTATCCCTTTTTCCAATGTTTTGAGTAAAACATTGGTGGCGACTCCAAGAACCCTTCTTTTTGTGAAAACCACTAATCCATGGAGGGTCCCGCTTGGGATTAACATGGATTGGTGAATCATTTAATAAAATTGTTAGTTCGATGAGGTCTCAGTTTGAGAATAAGTCGTTCTAACAATCCATCATTTTTCAAAACCTAATAAGAGTCCGACCATCGTCGCGAATGCCAACGTCCGTTTCGGCGGGTGGCGACAGATGGCGACTCTGCTGGGGAAGCCTCGAGAGTCAGTCCCATTTAGTGATGGATTATTTCTAAAATAAAAGTTTAAAATTACTTCATTACCCCTCGCTTGTATGATAATATGTTTTATCTAGCTGGCTTTAATAACTGTTGTATGTTTAAATTTTCGCAATTGTTTGAAATACAAACTGCACACAAACCTTTGCACACAACAGTTCCCTCTATACCCGGGGGCATGAGTAGAAAGCCATAGGGAGTGGATGTTAGTACGGCCGGTTGTCGAATGGGTCTATAGGTGCCCGTAGACCGTTGTCGGAAAACATCACTCAAGGTGATAACCATGAACTCAAGTCCGACAGTGCGTTGGAACTTTCCATCGACTTACGACGAGAGGAATTGGGTCCCTATAATGGGGGCACCTTGGGGGCCTCAGACCAGTGAGAACAGTTAGAACCTCCTTGAATATGCACTTTTCTGCAGGATACCCCTACCTCGTGATTCGCTCGTGACTGTTCGTGGATGAGTGAATTGTTTGTGCATTGTTTATGTGACATTGTTTGAGCATACATTGCATTCTTTAAACATACAACATTTCCTTTTAAAAAAAGAATAAATAGGAATAAGAATCTTCCATTACATGGTGTTAACATCTACCTTCATCACATTCATATAGGTAGTTTCCCTTTTCACCCAAAAAAATACAAAAACAAAATACCCAAAAAAAGAAAAAAGTTATTCATCCAAACCAAGCAATTATCATGCATCATCTTAGGGACATCCTGAAAACATGATAATGCTTAGTTGAATAAACACAATGCATGCATATTCAACGCCATCATCTCATATCATGCATTCTTATCGAAGATCATGGAGGGATCTAGGGAAGTGCATTGCATACATCCCTCCCAGTAATTCATTAATAAACATTAATAAAAAGAAAGGATTAATCGATGCGTATGTTCAGAATGGATCGCACGCCATTTGTTAAGTGTAAGCCAACAACCGCGCCAAGCGAACGCACATCAACTCCGTTGTTGGTAATCAAGACGAATAAAGGGGAAGGTCCGATACCATTGAAGATCACTGCTCTAAGACCTTTTCCCTACAAATCGAATAAGGCTGTGCCATGGATATACGACATCCATTCTTCTGCCGACAGCGATATCTCTAACATCGCTGGACTTGGGGGCATGACTAGGAGTGGCAGGATCTACACTCCCGAAGATCTTCATGACAAAGCTCCCAAGAATAAAGGGAAAGAAAAAGAAGAGAAAACCGAGGAAAATAAAGAATCCGAGGAGGAGACTGATCAGCTATTAAAATATATCCGACAGAGCGAGTACTCCATCGTGGATCAACTTCATAGGACGCCAGCAAAAATTACTCTGTTGTCGTTGATCCTAAGCTCCGAACCGCATCGGCAAGCTCTGTTGAAAGTCTTGAACGAAGCATACGTGTCGCACACTATCTCCCAAGACAAATTTGAGGGGATTGTTAGTCACATCACGGCTAATGATCACCTCACTTTCACTGATGAAGAGATCCCCGCTGGGGGACCGAATCACAACAAGCCCTTGCACATCTCTGTAAAGTGCAAGGAGTATCACATCGCTAAAGTCTTGGTGGATAATGGATCTTCCTTGAACGTGATGCCAAAAAGAACACTTGATCAAGTGGCAATCAAGGGAGTCCAAATGCGCCCGAGCAACATGATCGTTCGAGCTTTCGACGGTTCTAAAAGAGAAGTGGTGGGAGAGATCAATCTTCCAATCCAAATTGGACCCACCATCTTTAATGTCGAATTCCAAGTGATGGACATTACTCCCGCATACAGCTGTCTCCTCGGCCGACCTTGGATTCATGATGCGAAAGCTGTTCCCTCTACGCTCCACCAGAAAGTCAAATTCATAGTGGGTGACAAGCTGGTGACCGTACAAGCTGAAGATGACATACTCATCAGCAAGCCATCCGCCATACGTGGATGCAGCAGAGGAAGCTCTAGAGACCGCCTTCCAAGCATTGGAGATTGCCAATGTCGAAACGTTTTCCCGAGAAATGAAGAAGGTAGCCTACATGCTCACCAAGAATGGATACTTGCCTGGACAAGGACTTGGCAAGGATTCCCAAGGGATTCCCGAGCTACCCATTATCAAGGATAATCCGGGGAAACAAGGGTTAGGATAGGACCCTAATAAAGATCAAAAGACGAAGAGGAACAAAGATCCTTCTCGACGTTCTTTAAGCCAGATCTTTAGGAAGGCCAGTTCACAAGCGTCAAGGCCGGTCGTCGTCATCAAGTGCTCTTCTCCTTCCGATAGGGATGTATAGACCTGATGACTATTAGAGATTACTCCTCGGGGACAGCCCGACCCCCGAGCCTCGATAGGGCACATGTTTCCATTATGATTATAATAAAATCATTCTTTATTCTTTCTTATTGCTTCTTTTCTTGCATGCAATAAATTTCTAGACCGCATTATTTTTAACCCTGTTTGAATAAGCATAAATGAGGTTAAAATCGTCTTAATAACAATAAACCCGCATCATTTTTATGTGGAAGTGTGTGACAACTTGGAGCACCTTTCCTTGGCCTCGACAGGTGCCATCATGGATAAAAAAAAGAAATCATAAAAACAAAAAAAAAGGCTCGGCAGGAAACCCAAAAAGGGGGCTGCGCAAAAATAAGAGCAAAGAACCCGCTAGGAATCCCACGAAAGGGTGACCTAGGCAAAAGTTAGGGTTGCAAAAATGAACAAAAACAAAGGTCCGCTGAGACACCACAAAAGGATGTTTTAGGCAAAAAATAAGGACAATCAAAAAAGCAAAAGAAATCCATGATGGTACCATGAGCCGAATTCAAAAAGAAAGGTTCAAGGGAAGCTATCTAAGTTGTCAAATCACAACGTCAATAACAGGACTTCCTTAACTTCATAAGTGTTTAATCAAACAAGCCTAAACACATAAGCCTACCTTGGCCAGCCATTCTTACAAAAACCATTTTCGAAAAAATAATCCCCTCTAAAACACAAACTTCTGAACAAAAAATATCTTTCCTTTCTTTTCTCTCTTGTCCCAAACGATTTTAGAATAATCTAGTGGAAACATGGAGATATAGTGGTCAATAGGAGGGTTGACACGTTTTCTAAAGGAAGGAAAGGATCACTGGGTTGATGACACCAATCTCAATATAACACGCATCATTCCTCGGTTACAGAAATCGGCAGCGCACAGCCCGTCTAGAGAAATGGCAAAATCCAAGCAAAGAAACGCATCGGTTAATTCTTTTGAAAAATAAATCAAATAGAATTAGGTGCATCATACCGCATACATGCATACAGATGATAGGTGTACTAGAAGATCACTTATTCTCTGTTTATTGAAAAAACAAACAAAAAAACAAAAAAAAACAAAAAAACAAAAAAAATCAAACTTCAGAAAAAACAATGCGCCCGTACCATGTTCAGTACGCCCGTACTAAAATTAGGGTTATGAACAAATTTTTAACTCAATACAGGCGTACTGAAATGGATACAGCCGTATTGGCCTTTAGTTGCACATTTAAAGACCTTATCATGAGGCAATCGAATAAAATAGAAAAATAGAAAAAAATTGCTTGTGTATGACAGCAGTCAACAAAAAAAGCCAAAAAACGACAAAAAAGGCAAAAATTCAGAAAATCAACCGCATCATACAGAATAACTGAGCCTGGAGAGGCTTGCCGAAATAATACTCCCTCATCATACAGAATAACTGAGCCTGGAGAGGCTTGCCGAAATAATACTCCCCCATCGTACAGAATAACTGAGCCTGGAGAGGCTTGCTGAAATAATACTCCCGCATCATACAGAATAACTGAGCCTGGAGAGGCTTGCCGAAATAATACTCCCTCATCATACAGAATAACTGAGCCTGGAGAGGCTTGCCGAAATAATACTCCCCCATCGTACAGAATAACTGAGCCTGGAGAGGCTTGCCGAAATAATACTCCCTCATCATACAGAATAACTGAGCCTGGAGAGGCTGGCCGAAATAATACTCCCTCATCATACAGAATAACTGAGCCTGGAGAGGCTTGCCGAAATAATACTCCCCAATCGTACAGAATAACTGAGCCTGGAGAGGCTTGCCGAAATAATACTCCCCAGAGACATCTCAGCTTGCACTCTTGGGCCGAACTCCCAGTGAAAGCTATCAGCGCAAGATCAGCAAGATTCCCCAATGGAAGCATGATCATCCGAACAGAATATCCGAGTCAAAGGACTTTGACTTCCTCAGTGGAAGATAGCTTTCCAACTCGAGCGACGAGTGAAGCTAAGCCTGAAGAGGCTTTCTAAATAATACTCTGGGATACATAAGATCTTCAATCCCCATTCGCCTACTCAGAGGCACTCCTTCAAAAAAAGAAAAAAAAATCAAAAACATCAACAACCATTCCCCCAAGCGGAATCCGGCACTCAGCCGAACACCAAACATCAAGATAATTCGCCTACTCAGAGGCACTCCTTCAAAAAAAAGAAAATCCGAAAAGATCAATAACCATTCCCCAAGCGGAATCCGGCACTCAGCCGAACACCAAACATCAAGATAATTCGCCTACTCAGAGGCACTCCTTCAAAAAAAAAGAAAATCCGAAAAGATCAATAACCATTCCCCAAGCGGAATCCGGCACTCAGCCGAACACCAAACATCAAGATAATTCGCCTACTCAGAGGCACTCCTTCAAAAAAAAAAGAAAATCCGAAAAGATCAATAACCATTCCCCAAGCGGAATCCGGCACTCAGCCGAACACCAAACATCAAGATAATTCGCCTACTCAGAGGCACTCCTTCAAAAAGAGAAAATCAAAAAGATCAATAACCATTCCCCAAGCGGAATCCGGCACTCAGCCGAACACCGAACATCAAGATCATTCGCCTACTCAGAGGCACTCCTTCAAAAAGAGAAAAATCAAAAACATCAATAACCATTCCCCAAACGGAATTCGGCATTCAGTCAAACACCGAACGTCAAGATAATCCGCCTAACAGAAGAGGCCAATCAAGATCAACACGACAGAATCCCCCAGCGGATAACAGCCTACACAGAGGCAACAAAATCAGAAAATCAAAAGAGTCACCCGAATAAGGATAACCGGGATACTCCACCAACGTCAAAAGGACGTCAGCCAATCATAAGACATTGCTCACCTCAGAAAGAGCATCTTTGTGTCTGCATCCCCAAGGAATCAGAATTTCCCCAGTGGGCACCAACTACGCAATAGAGAGTTGGGACACAAGAACCTATGAGTAACTGCACATCCCCTAGACGGATCCCTGCGTTATCCAGCCCTCAGCGGCATCAAAATCAAAAACAACCGTCGAAACAACATCGTGGACTGTGGAGACAAAATCATCACAATAGAATCCCCCAGCGGATAACAGCCTACGCAGAGGCAATAAAACTAGAAAATCAAAAAGAGTCACCCGAATAAGGATAACCGGGATACTCCACCACCGTCGAAAGGACGTCAGCCAACCATAAGGCACCGCTCACATCAGAAAGAGCATCTTTGTGTCTGCACCTCCAAGGAATCAGAAATTCCCCAGTGGGAACCAACTACGCAATGGAAAGTTGGGACACAAGAACCTATGAGTAACTGCACATCCCCTAGACGGATCCCTGCGTTATCCAGCCCTCAATGGCACAAAAATCAAAAACAATCGTCGAAGCAGCATCGTGGACTGTGGAGACAAAATCATCACAAATCCCTGGAGAGGGCAAACTCACACTGCCAACGTCGTCAGAAACACGGAGGCAGACCCTGGGGAGGACAAACCGCAGACCCTGGAGAGGGCAAACTCACGCTACCAAAGTGACTAGAAGCACGGAGGTACGCAACCCTGGGGAGGGCAAACCGCAGACCCTGGAGAGGGCAAACTCAACTGTCAAGGTTGTCAGAAACACCGAGACAGAGCCTAGAGAGGCGGTACTCAGCTACCCCGTCGTCAGAAACACGGAGGTATGCAACCCTGGGGAGGGCAAACCGCAGACCCTGGAGAGGGCAAACTCAGCTGCCAAGGTTGTCAGAAACACCGAGGCAGAGCCTGGAGAGGCGGTACTCAGCTACCCCGTCGTCAGAAACAACGGAGGTATGCAACTGCCAATGTCGTCAGAAACACAGAGGAAGAGCCTGGAGAGGCGGTACTCAGCCACCAACGTCGTCAGAAACACGGAGGTGTGCAACTGCTAACGTCATCAGAAACACGGAGGCAGAGCCTGGAGAGGCGGTACTCAGCTACCGAGGTTGTCAGAAACACCGAGGTATGCACGAGCCTGGAGAGGCGACGACTAATACTCAACCTGGAGAGGCTACTCAACAATTTTCCACCGGAAGACACTACAAGTCGGAAGGATGGCTTATTCCCCGGACAATTGGGTCAACTCCTTTACTTGTCAACCGGTACACCAAAAAGCCGTTTGACTAAGTAAAGGGGGGGCAGCTGTAGACCCCTAAAACTGTCCGGGTCAGAAATAAGACTCGAAGACTCTCGAAGACCGAAGGAAAGTCAGCCGAAAGGACTCTTGGAAGACCCTGTAAGACCCTAGGATGATTCTTCATAGGTTTAGAAGTCTTAGAGTAGCTTAAAATAAGGATGTGGGAGGATTGGAGCTCAATACGGCCTCCTAGAAGTTCAGTACGGCCGTACTGAACAATTTGAACTACAATACGGCCGTACTGAAAACTTCAGTACGGGCCGTATTGATGTCAGAGGCCGTACTGCGCCTCACTCCTATATATAGGACGTCATTTGGACGTCATTCCACACATTTGGACACTTTTTCCAGATTCTTGGACCCTCTTGTTGAGCATTCTGGGGTTTTTGAGCAGTGTTCTGCCCTAGAAGTCTCTCCGAGAGCCGATCCGACGAAGTTCTTGAGTTCTGAGCATTTAGCTTGAGGATTCGAACTAGTCGAAGGGAAATCTTTTCGATTTCCATAGTAAAAATTAATTTTTAGGGAAGGAGCGAGCAAGCGTGTAGTGGGAAGGAGCACCAAAAAGCCTCCTAACGTCTGTTTAAATATATAAAAGCACGCTTCAAAGGTTTCTTTTTCAAAATCCTTCCTTTTACTGCTTTCTGATTGTTGCATTGCATATTTAGAATTTTCATCATGTAAATATTCCGCTTATAATCGTTTCTAATAAATAGGGGTAATTTAGTAATTTTACACTGTTATTTATGAAATAATCCGTCATAGGGAACCCGAAAGGGGCGTTGTGGGGTGCTAACACCTTCCCCGCATGTAACCGACTCCCTTACCCAACTCTGGTTGTAATGGCCAAGGTTGATTTGCGAAAATCAATTGCCTTATCCCTTTTTCCAATGTTTTGAGTAAAACATTGGTGGCGACTCCAAGAACCCTTCTTTTTGTGAAAACCACTAATCCATGGAGGGTCCCGCTTGGGATTAACATGGATTGGTGAATCATTTAATAAAATTGTTAGTTCGATGAGGTCTCAGTTTGAGAATAAGTCGTTCTAACAATCCATCATTTTTCAAAACCTAATAAGATTCCGACCATCGTCGCGAATGCCAACGTCCGTTTCGGCGGGTGGCGACAAGCACAAGTCACCTACTGATATCGCGCCTAGCGCCCTCTCACCACGCCCGACGTGGGCCATCCAGAGGCTCACATTCTCAAGCTCGCCCGGCGCATACACCACTGCGCCCGGCGTGCTTGCCCAAATGAAGCTCTCTGATGGTCACGCACCCGGCGCGAAGAATTGCGCCCAGCGTGATACCTAGCAGCAACTCACCAAGTTCCAAAATTTTCTCCAAAACCTGCATCAAATCAACTTTCCAACACATGCAATCGGCCCAAAATACCACATTTTCATCAAACAACCCAAGAATACCCGCTTTTTCAACATGCATCCATCAATCATCAAAAATCCCAAATTTTTCATCTAAACCCCGAAACCCTGAAAACCCGTTTTCCTCAAAAACAGCCAACAATCATCAAATAATCAAACCATCAATGAGTTCTAAACTCAATTTCGTACAACCAGCATGAATCCTAGCTTCCCTTACCTCGGTGCAAGGAATCCGAGCTTCCGGGAAGAGAAGAACGAAAAAGAGAAGACGAAGAAGAGCTTGAACGAACACGGAAGGAGAATAAAGAACTCCGAACACTAGCTAGCAAAATCCAACTCACTCCGCACCACCACCTTGTAACAACCAAGAAGAAGAACCAATGCAAAAGAGTGAGTAAGGAGAAGTGAGTGAGAAAGAGAGGGAGAAAATGAGAGGAGAGTGAAGTGAGTAAGGAAAAAGAAAGTCGGAACGGGGTCTCACACAAAACATGCTATTTTTTTTCATTTTAATATATTGTTTGTAGCAAATTAGAAAAAAAAATTAATTAAAGCATCATAAACACGACTTTATTAGATATTTGGAGGGACATATCCTTAGGAGACTACTTTTGTTTCTTTGTTACTTCTTCTGTTGTATTTTGTTTAAGAGAATTTTTTTTTCATTTTTATTGTTATTTTATAATATTAATGAATCATAAATGTTTTATTTTATAATTTATTTTTAATCAATTATTTTAGAGTGAGAAAATAAAAAGTATAAATAAAAAGATAAAATTAATATGAAGACAATAGATGTACTTTTTTCTTTTACAAATAAATAAAAGGTATACTTTTTTTTACAGCAAAGACAACAGACACACTTAACACTTTATAATAATTATTATATTATTTAAAATATTTATTTATTTATATCTGTGTCATAATAGACAAGCATCAAACAAAATAAAATGAAAGGGGTGATCTATAACGAACATGTCTCTTAGGATCTTACCATTCATTGAGCTAATGCCTTCTAGATAAATTTTAACATTGAGTGTTGAAGATATGTTACTTGCAACCCTTAATTAACGAAAATTAAAGTCAATATAGGGATGGCAAAAATACCCACACTTGCGGGTATCTGCGGGTAAAATCCGCTACAGATAATAAGTGGATATGCTAATTGGGTACCCGTGGATAATGGGGACGGATAATTTTTTACCTGTTTATAAACGGGGCGGGGGCGGGTATGATGATATCCATACCTGCGGGTACCCGTTTAATAATATTTCTTAAATATCCTAATTATTTTTGTACCACATAACCCTAAAACTATACTCTCTCATCTTTTTTTCTTACAAAAGAGAGGTTGATTAAGTTACCAACATACGTTAAGCATGTTATAGAATTATGTTGGATGTAATTTAATTAATTTTCTAGCTTTGATTGGACCAATAAAATTTATGTATTTTAAGTTGTTTACTTGCGTTTGAAATTATGAGAGATTGAATTATTGTAGCTTTGTGATGAGACTTTAACTTACTTGTGAGATCGATGTATTTTATGTTATTGATTATCTTGCATTTTTATTATTATTTCAACAAAATTAACGTTAAATACAAGTTTAAAATTAACATTAAATTTTTATTTTTAATATTTCAATGACATTAAATATAAACTTAAAATTATTTGTAATATAATTTTTTAAATTTCTTAAAAAATTTATAAATATCCATGGATATCCATGGGTATTCAAGAAATTCATGGATACCCGCTTAATGGATACCCGCGCGGATATGGGGTGGGTATGGGGCCAATTTTCATCCAGCGGAGCGGGGGCGGGTTTACTATTACCCGCCCGCATGGGACCCCATTTCCTTCCCTAGTCAATAATCAGTTAAGATTGAAGAGTTGAAGCCATATTCATTTATTGCTTTTAAATCATTTTTATAAGCCTTCCTGAAATTATTGATAGGAAGAAAATGAAAATTATTTGTCATTCGTAAAGAAAATAATTTCAAAGCATATACGTTGGTTGGTTCGAATGGTGTAATGACGAGATCTTTAAGTCTTGAGTTTAAATTTTGATTTGATAAAAAAATTGATTTTAGGAGAGATAATTTTAATGTAGTCAAAATCTTGATAGACATTTCTATCAATACCATGGTAAAAAATCAATGTTGATGACATAATTTTTGGTGCCATTAATGAAAATATCTGCCAAGAATTTTCCAAGCTTATGCAGGATGAATTTGAAATGAGTATGATGGGAGAACTGAAGTTCTTCTTAGGACTTCAAATCGTCTAGTCAGACGAAGGTGTTAAAATTCATCAAACAAAAAACACTAAAGAACTGCTACAAAAGTTTAAGATGAAAGATGCGAAACCAATGAAGACACCAATGCATCCTTCAACAACTCTTGGTCTAGACGAAGAATCACCAGACATTGATAGCACAATGTACCGAATAATGGTTGGTTCTCTCTTGTACCTAACAGCGTCGAGACCCGACATCATGTTTAGTGTCTGCATCTGTGCTAGGTTCCAAGTACGACCTAAGGAGGTACATTTGCAAGCAGTTAAAAGAATTTTAAGATATCTAAAAGGAACACCTAACGTAGGCATCAACTTTTATAGAAGCCAAAACTTTTCTCTTCTAGGATATTGTGATGCAGATTATGCAGGAGACAAATGGGAGAGAAAGAGCACTAGTGGAGGATGCCATTTTCTTGGTCGTTACTTAGTTTCATGGACTAGCAAGAGGCAAAGCACGATTGCCCTATCCACTTATGAAGCTGAGTATGTTGCCACAGGACAATGTCTCATGCAGCTACTATGGATCAAACATCAACTGGAAGACTACGACATTTATGAAAGTAGTATTCATGTACTCTGCGATAACACTGCTGCTATTAACATTTCAAAAAATCTTGTTCTGCATTCTAGGACTAAGCATATAGAGATTAAACATCATTTCATTAGAGATCATGTGCAAAAAGGAACATTTGAACTGATTTATGTTAAGACTAAAGAATAACTTGCTGATATCTTCACTAAACCCCTTCAAGAAGACAAATATGTCTGGCTGAGAGATAGACTAGGAATGGAGTTGATAGATGATCACTAGAATGTCATACTCACCCTCTATTTCTTTTTGCTAATTACAAAGGGGCAGAGAAGAAAGCATAAAATCTATCAAACTAAACCCAATCACGTAGTAAGGGGGAGAGCATTAACTTAGGGGGAAAAACCTTAGATGAAACAGAATGATTATAGTATCCCCTACATTACATGATAGATTATGCTCTGTATTTGGTTACATGCTCTGTATTTGATACGAACTTGATAGATTATATTTATCATCATCAAAAAGGGGGAGATTGTTAAGTCAGACGAAGCGCATTCGCAATTCCCACCAAGGTTTTGAATATGAAAAATATAATACATATTGTTATTACAAACATGTGCATTAGTGTTTCAGTTGGATAACGAAAAGTCCAAACAATGGGATATGTTCAAACATAATCTGGCTAGACAAAATGTCAGACGAGATTCAGGTTTTCGAATCCAATACAAAGTCTATCAACAAAAGCCTGAGGCATCAGACGCATATTGGCCAATACATCAATATGAATGACCAAGGTATCAACAAGAAGTGACTATCAGAAAGAACCAATATAGAAGATGAAGTTACCACTTCCACACTTAAACGAAAAGGGTCGTCAAGATCAGACGTAATATCTTGTAAACAGACGATGTAGAGAATGCTGAAGCACGTTTGAAGTCCACTAATCACATTGAAAGGAATTATATAAGAAACACACAAGAGGACATCATCAAAAATTGGGCGAGCATGCATTCACAAGTCAAAGCTGAGTGCGTCAGAGAAAGGACACCTACTTTTCAGAAAAAGACAGCACTGCAACGGCTAAACTGATGAGAAAAGTACAAATATAATGAGATCATGATTGGAGTCAGATATCGATGAAATCAACTACACAAAAAAGCTCCACAAATACAATAAAATATTTAATGCAAGATCAAATGCATTAAATGAGAAGATCTGCATGAACATGAACAAAACCTCCATCTACAACGACACAAGTCTACGCTGCAACGGAAAAATTCAAATTTGAAGCAACGGGCAGATTTATCAACAATATATAAATATTGAGGTCAAGAAAAAGAAGAGAGAGAACAGAGAAGCTGAGAAAAACGAGCAATACGAAAAAGAAAATCAAGAGCATAAATCAATCTTTTTCTTCTCTAAAAAGATTTCCTGTATATATGTGTGAGTGTTGCCAATAGTTTATCCTCTCTACGAGAGTAACCAAACACTTAGACACCTATCTCAGAAAAACTAAGGTTACGCACCTTAGTGAGTGTAGAAGTTATCCAATCCTCTCTGTGAGAGTAATACACACACTCAAAACCCACAACTGTTGTAAAGCCTGAAGAGGCTGGTAGAACGAATACTTGTGAACCAGAAGTGGTTGAGAATACTAGCGTTGGTGAGTGAAGCCGATGGGCCAGAAGTGGTCGAGAGTACTTGTAGAACCAGAAGTGGTTAAGAATACTAGCGTCTAGTTGACGAGCCAGAAGTGGCTGAGAATACTTGTAATCCTTTGTGATTAGTGGACCCCTTCTGCGGAAGGAAACTAGACGTAGCTCAGATTGAGTGAACTAGTATAACTATTTGTGCATTCTCTTTACTTTCCAACATTACATACTTTGCACCTGATTTACTTCGTTTTTCAACAAAGCTTTGGACGAAAAGTTAATTGATCTTGTTGAAACTACTTTCCCATACGATAACGTTTTCCAGACTGAAAACCATTTTACTTTATCTTCTACGTTGAAAATCAGTTTTGTTAAAACAAAAGTCATGAGACGAAGATTCTACTTAAAACTGCCAATAGCACTCTTGCGAAAACGTTTAAAAAAAATTCCTTCGAATTCAAACACACACATTCAACCTCCCCTTCTGTGTGTATTTCCGCTAACTTCAAGTTGGTGGGTCGGGGCAAATGGATGGGGCTAGTCCGTTTTGACAGCCCAACTTATAGAGTAATATATATATATATATATATATATATATATATATATATATATATATATATAAATTACTAGAGTCAACCTAGTAGTAAAATAACATGTACATGATATTATGTTCAAATCTTGTTGTCATTATTATAATATCTACATATAAAAAATGAACTTAGATATTAAATCCAGTGATTTCAATCACTTTAAATTTATTTTTATAAAACATTATAGCATAATTATATCACATGAATTATTAATTTTTTGTTCAATATATTAATTGTTAAGGAGAAATTATTTTATTTTTAATCATACTATTAATGCGAAGTATCTTTCAACTTTGTGAATGACTAATCTTTGTCAAGAAAATTGGTTGATCATCTTTAATATGATTTCCCTTTCCAACCACCCTTATTCATACAACAAGATTCGAGTTTAAGGCTTTACTTTTAAAGATTAAGTTGGGTTCTATTAGATCAAAAGGCGATCTTAGACCCCTCAAACTTTAAGTTTTTATGATAACAAACATAGATATTTTATAAGAGAAATTTTTTTAGATCCAGCCTTAAAATGAATAGACATAAGACAATCTATTAAGATGATTAGTTATTAAGACATTAAATCTCACAAATGAAGCACTTCTTCTGATAGACAAATATTTTGTATTTATATCATTTATGATGTCTAATAACAAGAATCATCTTATCTACATGATTCCTTAATTAACAAATTGAATGAAAAAACTTCTTCGGTACTAACAATTCACTAAAAGAACTAAAGGTGTGTTTTGCATTAGAAAAAAGACTAGCATATCTCGTAAAGCTACATAAAAAGTTGATTCAAACTAACACACACGTGGTTCCTCTATTTTAATACACAAAAGGTGATAAATAACTTATTTGATCAAATAAAAAGTGATAATTTGGTGAAATGCATTTAATGCAAACATTTAATGCATTAATGAACATTTCTCTCCATATCAAATGAACATGAAGACAAAGGAAACAAGCAGACACTCAAGGATTTGCAATGGTCATCTTTATGAAGCATTTGTATAAAGAAACTTGAAGATTTAAAAGAAATAAAAGAGATAGATTTGACACGAACATCATTATACATTTATTTCTAAGCCTTGTAGTTAATCATTTTTAAGTTTGTGTTATTGCTTTGAGCTTGAAGAGACTTGACTATAAAAAAAATACTTGGTTGTTAAACCATGAAGATGTTGTATTAAAAGAATACTTGAGTAGTTGTTTGAAGAGGCAAGTCAAAAGGTTGAGCCATAAATGACTTATGAAAGAATATTTGTATCTTTGTAAAAGATAGTGAAACTTGATTGAGTTGATCAATAATTAAACATAGCCTCGGTGGTTAAGATGAATTGGGGTAAAAATACTGTGTTCTTTTTACTTCACTCTTTGTTTGCTTTCTTACAATCTTACTACTACTTCCTTGCTTTAAAAAGTGTTGAGTTTTTGATAGACATTATTCAACTCCTTCTAATGTCTTACTTTTCTTCACAGGTTCCACTTAGATAACTTTGTTATTGAAAAGTTACTAGTATTTTAATTTGTGCATTTCATAAGTTTAATGTTTATTATATAAATAAAATTTATAATAGGTTATATTAATTTAATATTTATATTTATTTGTAATACAAACACATACAAATTAAAATAGGTAAAAAAAATTAAAAATATTCTTAAAAATCTCCTTATTAAAGAAAATTACCTATAAATATTTTTATTTTTTAAACATAAGCATCTAAAAACCCTATCTACAATTTTAATAATTTATATAATACTCATATCGGATCTAAAGTTATTCTTGAATATTTTTTTTGGCAAAAATACATTTTTTGTTCCTTATATTATTTATTAGTGTCAATTTAGTCCCTTTAATTAATTGAATCAATTTAGTCTCACATCTTTAAAATGTATCTTAATGTTTGATTTTCCATTTTCTCCGTTTAAATACTTAACAGATTTGACATGTGTCATGCTACGTTTCATGTTGTCATGACACATGTCATACTGTCATGCTATCATGTCATCACGCCACGTGTCATGCCATGTGTCATGATGTCTAGCCATGTGGCATGACAACATGACACGTGACATAACACGTGTCATATCCGTTAAGTATTTAAACGGAGGAAACGAAAAATCAAACATTGAGATACATTTAAAAGATGTGGAACTAAATTGATTTAATTAATTAAATTTGGATTAAATTGAATCTAATAAATAATATAAGGAACGAAAAGTATATTTTTGCCATTTTTTTTCTTACCACGAGTATCCACTCGGTCGAAAACTAATTATATTTGCGTTACTATGAATGATGTTGACTCAACAAATTTTTGCATATGATAAGGATAAAAATAAATTTTTCGGTAAGCATATCATCATCACAATATGTAATTTGATTACAAGGTGCCTACATGCTATGCTAACACAACAATTTATTGATATATAGGGAGGAAAGATTCACTTATTTCAAAAGTAAGTTTTGATAAATTTACTCTAGTTAATAATTCATATTCCACGTCAAATTTTAATGATCCAACCGTTAAATTAAAATTTATTAATGTATAGATCAAGTTTACAATTTTTTAAGAAATTTGAAAACTATATAATATTTCGTTATATAAATTCAAATTTACATATAAAATACTTTATCTATGAATTTGAATATGAAATGAAGTATCAAATAGTTTTCAATTTTTTTTAAATTATAAATTTGATATATGTATTAAGAAATTTTAATTTAACGGTTGAATATTTAAAATTTGATATAAAATATGAGTTATTAAGTAGAGTAAACCTACCGAAACTTACTTTTGCCCCCTATTTGGTAAGGGGGAGGAAACAAAGGGAATAGAAAGGAATAGATGAGAATTAATTTGATAGAGAATAGGTAAGGAAATAGAGTGAAATTTATAGTTAATTGGTAGAGTGAAATTAGGTGAAAAATAGAGGTGCATTGATATTTAAAATTGTATTTTATTAAGTCAATTTTTTATGTAAAAATAAATAATATATAAAATTACCGTTTTAACCTTTCATATATTAATATCAATCGATACCTTTTTTTTTAAATTTTTTTATCTAGATAATACATTATAGTGATAGTCTATTGGAATATATGGTGAGTGTGATTCTCCATTTTTTATACACATAATGAAATACAATTCTAGTATATTGCAATATGGTGAGAAATTTGAAAATCACAAGTCAACCATAAATCAATATCACAAATACCATGATTCAATATCAAGTATAACTATTCACCATATCTGATTAGCATGCAATTGGTCCAATATCATATATCATAATCGAATATCATAGTGACCATAATGAAATATCACACAACATAATGAATATAGGTGAAATATTATACACAATATATTCAAATATAGTTTAACATTATGCAATATACCTAACTATATTCGAATATCCAACACAAAAAATTCAAATATCATACAAAAATATAGGTACCAATACACAACATATTTGAATACGATATACAATATAAATGCACATAATGGTTTGTTTTATATTCAAATATGATACACAATAAAAGGTACCCAATGAAAGTCACAAGAGTAAAAACAGACGTGTTGTTGAAAGAGACTGAGGACATTGATGTCTTTGACCTGAATTCTGTTCAAATCTTTCATTTTTTTTAAGGTAATTACTGTTTAGATGAATCTCATATAAATTCCACTTAAATTTCTTCCTTTTTCCTTTACTAAACATGACTATCTTTTTTATTATTCCACTTTCCTCTCTCCTCCTCCCCTCAAATTTATCTCTGTTAAGCATAGGGTTGAAGTAATTGGATCTTATTTTTTAGTAACCATCTATATAGTTTCTATTTTTATTAGACATTTTTACAACAAAATTTAAAAAAAAAACACTTAGGGGGTGTATTGGATTAGGATTTTAAAGGACTTTTTTAGTTGAAAAAAGTCCTGTGAATTTTAAAAGACTTTGCAAGATTTTCATGACTTTTAAGATTTTGTAGGATTCCACAAGACTTTCAATCAGGATTTTAATGGATTATGCAAGACTTTTAAGTTAAGATTTTAATGGATTCTGTGGGACTTTGTGAACTTTGCAGAATTTCATAAATTTTTGACATAAGATAAGAATTCAAGATTTTTTTCATACATTCAAATTTAAAAAGAGTCAAATATAAAAAATAATAAAAAACAATAATGTCTGGATAAATAATAATAATTTTTTGTAATATCATGTCGTTCTAAAAAGAATTCACCCACATATCCATAGCTATACTAGTCCTTCAAACATTAGTATCTTTTCGCTCTTGCTCCTGTGTTTTAATAATAGACTTAAAATTATGATTTTTATTAATCAGTAATGTTGAAGATGAAGGTTCGTCCATCACTTCAATTGAAAATTTATCATAATGACATTTTTTACGAAGAAAGTTATGTAGTTCACACATGCTAAAAATTATTTTAAACAACATTTCAAATTTTTTATAATTTGTGGTTTAACATATTTTATTTATAATTTTATAAATGATTAAAAAAAATAGTGGGACAACTACCCTACTCTCTTATAACTAAATATGTCCCTTCATTTTATATCGGTACTAAAGTAAATATTTACAAACATCAATTGAGAGAAAAAAAAAATATCTGAAATATGTTACAGGTACAATTTTTTTTTTAATTTTTAATTGCTTTCAATTATTCGCTCGTGAAGAAATATTTTTAGTATTGAATTCTAAGATACTGCAATGTCTTATGTTAATTTTCTTTTTTAAAATATAAAAATATTAATTTCATAATATAAAAATTTAAAAAAATAAAATTCATAATAAAAAAAAGAAATAAAATAATTGTTGAGTGAATGATAACAATAACAAATTCAAGAGAGGGAGAGATCACAGTTTTTATGTTGAGAGGGTTCTTCTCCCAACTAAGATCCATTCTTATCTCATTCTATTTACAGAAATCCTAACTCAAATTCATCTTTCACACACAAACACACACACACACACACACACATATATATATATATATATATATATATATATATATATATATATATATATATTGTTCTAATAAATCTAAATTGATTACAAGGTCTTGAAGATCTATAGTTGATTATAGAGATAATGATATCAATTTTAGCTTTCACCTTTCCCTTTTCTTGACGCGTGTTATAAAAAAAATTACTACTTAAAAGTTAAAATTTCAAGTGTTTTCTGTGTTATATAACTGAGAAACAATCTCAATTAAATAGACCAAAATAGAGCAAGTCAATTAAAGAGAACGGAGAGAAAAATAGAGCAAGTTAATGACACTATCATTTATGTATAGAAATTTCACCAAATAGGATAATAGAATGAGAACAGTAATACAATATTATATATAAGTAATAGTGATATTATTAACAAGAGAAAAAAAATGGAGAAGACATGAACATAGAAAAAAAAAATAGATGAAAAATCCACTTGGAAATTCTTGAAGCACTTGAAAAGTCACTTCAAACAATCTTCCAAAATCATGGGTTTGGATAGGATTGTTTTATGAATTTGGTATTTATAGATACCACTAAAAAGTATCAAAATCCCTCTAATACAACAATCCTTTAAAATTCTTATATTTTTGAATATCAATGGATTATTTTTAAGTTGTAAAAAGTCTCAAATGAATACCAATGGATTTTAATGAACTCTTTAAAAAATCTTAAAAATCCTGATTGAATACCACTGAATTATTTTTAAGTGACCTAAAGTCTTGATTGAATACCAATGAATTTTTTTACTCAAAAAAAGTCTTTTAAAATCCTATGAAATCTTAAACTAATACACTCCCCTTAGTATGATTATCTATTTTAATATTTTAATATCTTAATTTTTTTTGATAATTTTCTTTCAAAATTATTTTTTTTATAATTTTTTTAAAAAGTCTTGAAAACAAATATAAAGAACACGAAGTGCCCGAATTTTAAACGTGATGTGTTGGGAAACGGATGAACTTTTATCTGTAATGCACCGATTGTGAAACGAAACGAACTTCTTTATTCGTGTGAAACCTACTAAGAAACTGATTTTTAATTTGAAAGGAAAATTTCATAATGGTGGCATAGTTAATGTCCAAAACCGTTCATTCTGCAATTTCCAATAGGTTGACAATCCCACCTATCATTTATTTTTTGGAAGGATTTTCGCATCACCATTCAAAAGTTTAATTGAAACTCAAAATTAAGGATTGATCGGTTTAAAATAATATTTTTTTATTTTTATTTTTAATTAAAATATTGTATTATGATCCATATAAGATGATTAAAAAAGAAAACAATCAACTGAAAGAGATAATATTTGTTAACTTAACATTTAATTGCTGACTATTTAAAAAACTAATAAAATTAGTAACGATATATAACAATAACATAATGACTGACTTATATAATAAAATTAAAATTTAGAGATTTAGATATACAAAATTCTTTTAACAACTTTTCAGTTATCTCTATCATTTTTTATGAACTAAATTGAGATATATAAATAATAAATTTTCTCTTTAATATGATAATTAGTAATAGTACATTAAATAAAAGTTTTATTTATTTATTTATTTATTTATTTTATGATGATAATAATGTGATTAAAATACAGGATTTTGTGTTGTATATATTGTTCAAACCTTTTATTTATGTTTAGTTTATTGTTAAAATCTTGTAAACTTACGTTCAACGGAAAATATAAGAAAAATTATTTTGTATTTTAGTATTTTGAAACGCGTAAAAATCATTAAAAAAAAATGAATTTTCAAAGACGCTTTAAATTGGCTATTTTTGAATACGTTATATATGTACAAAACACACTTCAAACAACAAAGCAGTATTTTGACAAAATAAAATTTACTAATAAATGTATACTTAATAATCAGAATCATTAAAGTCCATTTAGGTAGCATGTATAGGATTTTAGCTTGTTGCTATTATTGATAAAAAAAAAATATCAAATTAACATTGATTTTTTTTAAGAGTTTGAAGTTGAGTTATCTAATACGAGTCCCAATTTTTTTTAATGATAAATGATAATATTAGCCTATTTTATAGTATATCATCATCAATTATTATTTTTAAAAAAAATAAGAAATACATAAAAGCAATGCAAAACAAGAAAAATAGAAGCTACATGAGAAAAGAGTACTCAAGACCTCAACTTGAACAACAAACATAATTCAGAAAGGCATATAGACCAGACAATCAACACATAAGGAGAATTTACATGTAACTTAACCAATCAATATTTATTATTTGAATGATCATGGATAAAATTGATTTCGGTTAAAAATGATTTTAAAGTAATCTTATTTATTATTGAGAGTTTTTATTATAAAAACAAGTTAGTAGTAAACTCAATATGAAATTTTTAATCCAATGCATAAGTTACATAAATTTAGAATCAATTATGATCTAAAAGCAAATTCTTAGACATGAAATCAAATATAGGAAAATTAATTTCAAATTTTATTAATTGATATTTCAATATAATATTAAAAAATTTAAAGTAAAACTAAACACATACTAAATGCATGTATAGTTTTAATTTTCTTATGCAAATATCCACATGACAAAAGGTGATTAATTTTCTTATATAAATATCCACATCACAAAAAAGAGGTTAATTTTACATAGATGAATATAAAAAAAGTTAACATACACATAAACATCGCATAACTAAACATTAACAATTTTAGGGTTTTAATAGTAACATTGACTTTAGTTAACACATAATTAGTTAAGTTGATTTTTCCTTTGACTCGAGGTGTCATGTTAAAAACAAAAAGAATAAAAAAATATTTTTTTATTCACTATTTCTCAAATAAATCATTAAAAATAACAAATAAACTAAACATAAGCTAATGTTTTTATAATAAAAATTTTATAAAAAAATCAAACACAACTAGTTTGACTATTGATTTCTTTTCTTTTCTTTCATTTTACAGACCACATTTCAGTAAAACATTTTAACGTTTTCTCCAACCAAACCAACCAACCGTTCTCAAGTTCCTTAATAAGCTTTGCGTGCAACTGTGCATTATAAAATTTCTGATCACACTTTCCTAATTGCATTCTTGTTTTATTTGAAGCCAAGACCCAAAAAAAAAAAAAATGAAAAAAATTGAACGCTTCTCTCTCTCTGTCTTTCTCTCTCATTGGATTCTGTAACAAACCAACGCAGTGAGGAGACACGCAACACATAACCAGAAACAGCACGAGAGAAATAAACACTTGCTTGCACGTTCTCTTCGCAGTGGTCCCTTCTCCTTTTCCTCCTTCTTCTTCTACTTGACCCTTCACCATTCACTTTCTCATTATTCCCCTTTTTCCTCTTTTTTCCTTTTCTGGTTATCAACCACCCCTTGTTTCTCTGAAAACAACAAGGTATGTTTCTTCTTCTGCTCGTTTCTGATCAAAACCATCATCATCTGGGTCCTGTTTGTTTTTCTCTAAATGCAAATGGGTTTGTTGAAAAATTTGATTTTTATGGATTGAGGCGCGTTTTCTGAACCTCCCCTGGTTCATTTTTCTGTTCTATTGGATTGGTTTTCATTTGGGGTGCCTTCGTTTTTATTATTTTTAATTAAAAATTTGATTTTTTTTCTCCGCTGTTTATTGTTTTTTCTGGATTGGAATATCCTTTAAAAATGTTTTTTCTGTGGTGGTGGTGCAAGAAACACAGATTTCTTAGCCATGAAGTTTTTCAATGAGTTTTGTGATGTCGGGTTGTGATTTTTGCTGAAAAATCAATTTCAGGTGATGTTTTGCTTTTGGATGAATATTCCGCCGCACTTGTTTTTGATTGGGTTATGATTCTCGTCTCCCTGTTGGAATATGTTGCATTTCTTATTCTTCATTGATTTCCTTGGATGATTAGCTGCATGTTCATGTGCTTGATGGGTGTCTTCTCTTTATAGGGTTACTATTTCACAATTATGACACATAAAGTCTTGTAGTACCAACGTTTTCAAGACACGAGAATGTAATTTATTGAAGCATGTTTGTGAGAAACAGTGGTTTGCCAATTGGGGGGTATCATGATTTTTCTTTTGGATGTTTGATGACTTCTTTTCTTTTCTATGTTTGTGGCTTTATGGCTGGTTCCTGTTGCACTGATCATTTTCATGTATTTTATTTTATAATGGCAGAAAAAAGTGTGATGTTCTGGATTGAATAGAGAAAAATCACATGTCAAACAAGATAGGCATTTTGTGCAATGAAAGATTTTGTAAATTTCTGTTTAGATCAGAAAATTTTTCATGTTTGTCATCGCTGTTGAGACTAGTCTTAAAAATGCTTCTATCTCTGTGAAGCTTTCAATGATTGTGATTTGAAGGGTAGATGAATAGGTGGTAGTTGATACACTTTCATACGTTTACACCATAAACTTGTAGATATTAGTGGTTTGATCTATTTTATGTAGTTCTACTGAAATATTGAATTTGAATGTGCTTAACTTTCTGTACTATTTATCTGCCATATCCTAAATTAGCTTTCTTTTTTAAGTTTCAGGGATTGTTGTCCTGAATCTTGTTCTGCTCATCTGCATATCTCATCTACCATATAATGGCCAATGAAAGTGTTGAATTACCGCTGACCCCAGAAGTAACCAAGTCACCTGGGGTTGAAATAAAAAAGCATTCAGCTGGCAAAGCTAGTTCTGGAGCTAGTGTTGAAAAAAGTGTTCCCAATTATCTCAGAGCTTCCACTGGTTCTTGTCATGATATTTGTAAATATGGTGGGAAACATGCATTTGAATTGAAGGAAAGACGCTCTATACCTAATAGAGCTACAAGGAAACAGCTTCACCAAAGCTCAGAAGGCAGGGTTGGTGGGACAATGATGTCAGTTGCCAGGCTCAGTGCATCTGTAGATTCCAAGCCAACAAAGATGTCGACGGTCAAACTCAAGAAATCAGTTGATTCCAAGACCTGGATTTCTGATACCTCTGGCACTTATAAGCTGGAACTTCCAGCAAAAGCATTTGACAGCCAAAAAGAAATAGGGAATGAAGTTATGGTTAACAGGAACAAATCATCATTGACCAAGGTTAAACCATCACTCCTGAAGTCTCATACATCTCCATCATCAAGCCAAGAAATTTTGTCAATTAAGGAGGTCCGATCCCCATCAAAGTTAACTTCCAAGAAGGTGGGAACTACATCAACATCCAGGAAGGTGGAAGCTCCATCAAAATCATCTCCCAATAAGATGATGACATTAAAATCTACTTCTAATAAGGTGGGAAATCCATCAATATCAACTTCCAAGGTCAAAACTTCGTCAAAATCAGCTACCAATGTTGTGAAAACCTCATCACAATTATCTTCTCTCAAAGGTAAAGAAATGAAGTTGTCTGAAAAACGTGTGACTTCTTTAAATTCAAGCAGTGTCAGAAGGAAACAAATGTCTTCTATGAATTCCTCAGATGGTGTCGGTGGTCAAAGATTTAATAAGATCAAGATGGAAAAGGGGGTTGCCTCTTCCAAAGCAGCTTCAAAAAAACTGATGGCACCTTCAAATGCTTTTTTGTCCCCGAGACCTTCCCTTCTAAGAGTTGCAAGTATAAATTCAAGAAAGCATAAGAGCCTGAAAATTGCACCTCATCTTAAGAATCAGCGAACTGCTAGAAAGGTTGAACATGAGGAACACAACAACAATGAGGTAGAGGAAAAGACTCTGTATGTCATCAAGATGGAAGGTGAAAACAAAACTTTGCAATCTGATCAAAATGCAAGCTACGATGATGAGTCATACCTCCCTCAGTTGTCATCACCTAAGTCTTCAGTATCCTCAATTTCTCAATCCTTATCCCAAGGAGATCAAGAGGAGTCTGAATATACAACTAGTGAATTTGAGGATGATTCTTTTTCAGGAAGCCATGAAATTGAATGCATGGGAAATGAGGAGGCATTGGAAGCTGAGATGAAAGTCAAGCCCAAAAAGGATGGGGTTGCATATTCCAAAGGCAAGGACAACCAAATGATAAAATTAAAGTTCAGAAGGGGAAAAGTGGTTGAAAATGAAACTCAGATAAGTAGTCCAAGGAGGCTTAAATTTCGGAGAACAAGAGTGCTGGTGGAGAAAGCCAATGCTAAGGGTGTTGCCCGGAAAAGCTTTGAAAGAAGAGATGAAGCCTGTGTTGACAGCAATGATGCTACAACTGGTCCAGAGAAGGTTGTTTTGAGACATCAAGATATGCAGGACAAAAAAGATGCACAGGGATTGCTAAATAATGTTATTGAGGAAGCAGCAAGTAAACTGGTAGAAGCTCGGAAGAGCAAGGTTAAGGCATTGGTTGGTGCCTTTGAAACTGTGATCTCTCTTCATGAGAAAAAGCCTTCTGCAAGTGCAAACACAGTCACTTGATGGAGCCTGGATAGACATTCTCTAGCGTTTTCATTTGTTTTGTAAAGAAATGGTAGGAAAATAAACCTTAGCTCTGGTAGTAGTTGTGAAGCCAACAAGCTGAAGGTATTGCAGAAAGTAGAGGTATATTTGCCTTGAATTGTTGTCTTTAGAAGCTCTGCATGTAGAGTTGAGAGGGGGATTTTGTGTTTGGAACTTGCCTCAACTTGCACGATATACTTTTTGTTTCATTCTGCCTTGGAAATCCATACCTATTTTGAATGATTTGTTTCTTCTGATTTCAAATAAAATATCAAATAGTGATGCCAGTGACTTTGTACTTTTACTGGAAAGGAAAAGTGCTTTGAACGTGTGAAAATTTCTGTTACTTCTTTGATGTTCATACGAAAGTAAGAGTTGTCACTTGTCAGTATTGTGCATGCTTTTTTAGTAAAATAATTTTCTCTTAGATCTATGTTGTTTTCTTTGGTTAACTAATTAGTTTGTGAGGGATGATAAGTGTTGGAGTTTGAAACATTTTCCTGAGATTACTGTATTCTTTGGCAGTTAATCTTGGGGGATATTTGGCAACATTTAAACTAGCATAAAAGCATAGTGCAAGAAGTCTACCCTCTCCATAAAGAAAATCTTTGGCATTGTGTCTTAACTTCCGTTTAATATTATTCTATTTATAAAAAATTTGTTAGGATTAGACTATTAGAACATGGTGATACTGATTGATGACCTGGATAATGAAAATCTTGGTATTAAAGTTCATATTATTATTATTGTGTGCCCTCAAAAAATTTGCTATGATTGTCTTTGTGCAGATTGCATCATTCTCCCATCGCTTTGATAATTTTGTGGTATTTGTTTACCACATGAGAAAGTGTCAAAGTGATACACCACCCAAACGGGAAAGAATTACATATCAGCTCTAATTCATTGTGTATTTTTTCATTAAGGATATCATTCAATCAATAGTCAGAAGTTAGTTCTGTAATTCTGTTTATGGGGTATAAATCACTAAATTGAGTTTTAGCTCTTTCAACAAAGTTTTATTTATACACATGGCATGCTTAGAGAACTGAAGTATTTATTAATTTGTTAGTTAATTAGACCATGTTGGTATTTGTTGTTCGTATCAACTTAATTCTGACTTAGGAAACAGCTAGCATGATGTAAAATATTTACTAAGGTTCAAATTTCTCCCGGTGCTATTTGGAGAATTGCACTTAAACATGATTGTCATTGAAAAAAATACATGTAGAACCAATAAAAAAAAGCAGCACGCTTAAAAAGTTAAAATACTTGTTCTTTATGGATTCACAAGAAAATAACATTATTTTGCTCGATTTATAAAATTAGAAATTCATTTATCTATATTACCCTTTCATTCCAATCTATTAATACCTTTTTTCATTTAAATTAATGAAAGATATAAAAAAATAATTTATAAAATGCAGTAATAGAAAATAAAATATAAAATATTCACTTACACTCTATAGCAACTAGCGATTGCATTTTGCTCTTTAATTAAGAATTAGCTAAACATGTCCATTTTAAAATTAGTTGTCCATTGAATCCCTGGCAGAGTTTCCTTTTTGTATGTTATAAAATTATAGAAAACTTAGCTTGAATCTTTGGTTAAACTCAAAATAAAAAATCTGTATTCAAACACATCTAATAAAAATATTATTTTATAATATTGGTGTGAAATGTAATTGGCCATTGTGCTGGCTAGCACTTATCAATTCTTAAACTAGGCAATTATTTAAAGAAGAAATTTTGTTTCTTTGATTAGATTCCTGATTCACTTCAAAGAGCCACTAGCAGTTTTAAATTGAGATTTTCTAATTTTTCTGCTTTTAATGAAATAAGATAAAAGAAAGCTTGTAAAAAAGTATTTAAAAGACGAAATACAACTAGCTTAAATGTAAATAAAAGCTATAAAACTGAGTGAAGAAGATACATAAGATCGATCTTGATTGTGTGTGTGTCTAAATTACAACGTTATTTCCAACATTTAAAATGCCTAAAACATTTAGAAATGTCTAACACATTCTAATAACCCACTTCCCTATATTATTGTAAGTAAAATGAGGGCAGTGACATCACTTTTACTATGCATTCATAAGATAATTATTCCACCTTGTCATGTTTCTTAATCACTTTTTTTTAACCGTAGATAATATACTTTATATCAATTATTTTTTACCCCTAATTTAAATGTATTTAATATCATCTTCAAAAAAATATATTTTTGAATTTCTATATCATTATACTGATTGGAATACCACGACAATTAGATAAATTTTAGCATTGTAATATTGTATTATGTTCATAATGTGATTTACAAATTTCATATTATTACTTTGAAGAAGAGCAAAAAAGAAAAAGAGGTGTAAACTGTAAAGCCCACAGGCCCAAAGAGTATTTGTGGGCCGTTCAAGCGCAAGTTTATGAAATTCTTCATTATTCACTCATACAGCGAACCGTAGCAGAACTCTCCGCGGTCACACTTGGAACCATGGCAGAATCCTCCGCCGCTGCTCCTCCGCCACCACCGGTGACCAAAAGCTGGGCTGACGAAGCCGACGAAGAAAGCAGCGCCGCCGCTACCACCGAGCCTGAAGCCTCCTCCTCCGTCAACGTCGACGCATTAACCATCGACGACAACAAGAAGAATCAGCCGAAGCTGTTGGACGACCCCGACGACTCCAACATCCAAGCGGTGCGTTTCGCTTCCCTCACACTCTCTTTTTCCATCGGCTAGGGTTTTTAATCGAACGCTAGGGTTTTGAATTGTGCTTAGGTTACCTCCGGCGACACGCCGTACACGTCGGCGGCGACGTTCGAGGACCTTAACCTGTCGCCGGAGCTTCTGAAGGGGCTCTACGTGGAGATGAAGTTCCAGAAGCCGAGTAAGATCCAGGCGATAAGTTTGCCGATGATCCTGAGTCCGCCGCACCGGGACCTGATCGCGCAGGCGCACAACGGCTCCGGCAAGACCACGTGTTTTGTGCTTGGGATGCTGAGTCGTGTGGATCCGAAGGTGCAGGCTCCTCAGGCTCTCTGCATCTGCCCCACGAGGGAGCTTGCCATTCAGAACACTGAGGTGCTCCGCAAGATGGGCAAGTACACCGGGATTGCCTCTGAGTGTGCTGTGCCCATGGATAGCCGTGATGCCTTGCCCATCGCCAAAAGGGCGCCGATTATGGCGCAGGTCGTGATTGGGACTCCCGGGACCATTAAGAAGTGGATGAGCTTTAAGAAACTTGGGGCCACCAGGTTGAAGATTCTTGTTTTCGACGAGGCTGATCAAATGCTTGCTGAGGTAATTCTATTGGCTGTTCAACTTGTTGTTCATCAAATGATTGCTTATGTGATGTAGCAGATTGTTGGATTTTTGCCTTTTTCTGAAGTCGGCAATTGTTAACACTACTGCATAGTGTTATGATTCTTCCTGAAATTGTTATTACTGCATTTGCCATTGTTTCACAACAGAATTTACATGTTGTAATTTTGATGTATGGTAAGTTGTCACCCTTCCTCATGTGATGGATAGAGAGGAAGATAACAGTTGTAGTAGTAAAACACTTGGGTTGGCAGTTTTCTCATTTCTAGTTTGTAATTTCTCTTTGGTAAATACACATTCTGGATAGTTTTAGGTTCAGGGAATGCTGGTGTGGCCATGGGTTTTTGTTTTCTCCGACTTTTAATAGGGTTTGGTTGGTGAATATGCTGTGCCTTGATTGTTATAAGTTGTGCTGTTGCAGGATGGATTTAAAGATGATTCCCTGAGGATAATGAAAGAAATCGAAAGGGTCAATTCTAACTGTCAGGTTTGTGGAATTCTCTCTTGCATAGTATGCTTTCCTGTATCACAACATTTCCATCTGTCCCAATAATTTCTTATACAGATTTGGCTACTCACTGACATGGCATTATTTTTCATCAAGTGTCCATTTGTTTTAGTCTTTTAGATTTTGGTAGAATTGATTTTGAATTGTTGGAACATGATTGATTGAACCCAAATTAATCTCAGCCATAGATTTCACATTGAAACATGTGCCATTGTGTGTCAAATTGATTTTCTTAGTAAAAATCAAATAAGCCCTAAATAACTGCATGAATACCTGTTTTGCACCATTACCATACAAATGATGTGGTAGTCTCTTTGATTTGTTTAGCCTTCTCAACTTTCTTAGTTATTTCTGCATCCATAGTGATTAATGATAGCATGCACATGCCAACATACATGTAGTTGATAAAGGATGTGTAATTTATAGTCATGCTTCAACCTGTCCTTTCATTATTTCATGCAAAATTTTACGTGCCCTTGGCCCTTCTAGAACCTGTGAAAGATGGAAAAAAGCCATCCATTCATCTTAAACCTTGTAAAAAATAGTTTAGTGAAATATATCATGTTCACTCAAACAAAATTGCATATATGTAAAGATTAAATCTTCATTTGGTTTGATATTAATTGATTGCTTTTGCTTATAAGCAAGGTTATCAACAAGGTTATACGGCGGATGGCGGCAAGGACCTTTAAGTGCCATATTGCCATGGCGGACATCATGGCGGACCAAAAAAAAAAAAATATATATATATATATATAATATGATGCAAAAGCAGAAAAATAACAAACACAGTCACATATTAAAACCAACAATATAACAATCTAAAATTCATGGCATTTATAATCTATTGATAGTCATCATAAAGAAACATAAACCCTAACCAACAAAAATAACCATCAAAACAAAGCAACAATGTTAAAAAATAGCAAAACACAATTGTCATTCCTAAAACTATTTTGTTTAATCCTCTTCACTCTTCATCCTCATCAATGTCTGCATAATTAATTTCCACATGATGATGTTGCTCATTCAAAAATCCTTCTGCTTCTCCATCTGAATGTATAGCATTTGGTTCCTCCTCCTCACTGCTAGTGCTAGAATCTTCTGATGCCTCAACTTCTTCAACCCTTTTCCCCTTGTTCTTTGAAGCTAATCCTTTGGCTCTTTTAGAAGTATTAGTAGATGTTCCTACTTGCTCCTCCCCACTTGCTCCTCTCCTTTTGTGACGCCTAGTGTATTGTCTAGGCTCATCAAGTCCTGAAGCTTGATAAACTTGTCTCCAAGTTAGGTCATCATCTCCTTCATGAACCCTCTCATCTTCACCTTCTTCCTCATCCATCTCTCCAATTAGCCACTCATTGCAATCATCAATCCCATTGAGACTAATGGGATCGATTTCATCCTTAAGGTTATACCTTTGATGGAGTGCTTGATTATACATGACAAATACCAAGTCATGTAGTCTTTTATGCTCGAGTCTATTCCTTCTCTTGGTATGAACCTAAAACAATTAAATAAATACTTATTACTTAAGAAATAATAAGCAAAACATTGATTATTAACTTTAAATTGGAATTAAGAAATTAATTACTTGCTCAAAGACGCTCCAATTACGTTCACAACCCGAAGCACTACATGTCAAGCTAAGGATCCTTATTGCAAGTTGTTGCAAATATGGAGTATCTGAACCATACATCCGCCACCATTGAGCTACAAAAGCAAACAAAATATGTTAACACAAACACTTGAGCAAATGACTTTATGACTTAGAGAATAAAAGTTCAAAAGTTGCAATGTTTTGTCTCTTACCCGGTGCAACTTCACCCCTCATTGCTATGGCAGTTGTGCACCCAAACATACCACTCGCAGCTTTATAGTGAGCCAACTCCTTATGAACAATCTTTTCCATCTCCAAATCTCCCAACAATTTATTGATACAATCATACAAACCCCTAATAATCTCACCATTAAACTCCATCTGTGGGTTGGCATAAAAGAACTCTGGGTTCAAAAAGTGACCAGCAGCATGTAAAGGGCGATGCAGCTGAATATCCCATCTTTTATCAATGATTTCAAACACATCCTTGTATTTGCTTTCATTTTTAAAAGATTTCACAATGTTTTCCTTTGCCTTGTCCATTGCCTCATATATGTAGCCCATGGCTGGTTTTTTCTCACTATCCACAAGCCTAAGCACTTTTACAAGAGGAGCCATCACTTTCAGAATGAAAACTACATTCTTCCAGAAACTAGGCATCAAGACAGTTTTTGTGGCTTCCTTTCCCTTGGCCTCCTTTGCTAGCTTGTTTTCATTCCACTCTTCTGACACAAACATCTTTCGAAGATTAGTTTTCTCTTGATGAATCCTCTCCAAGGAAAGATAAGATGTGGCAAATCGAGTGATTGCATGCCTGACTAATTCCCTCCCCCAGTAAAGAACCTCAACATGCTCAAAGTGCTTGAATGGCTATAAATGAAGCCAACAAGAGAGATAGCTCGCTGAATGGTCTTCTTTATATGGGGCAGCTTGCCAATGTCCTCTAACATCAAATCTATACAATGTGTAGCACAAGGAGTCCAATAAATTTTTTTTCTTTTCTCCTCTAGCAACCTACCAGTAAGAACATAATTACTTCCGTTGTCCTTTATAACTTGGACAACCTTTTCCTCTCCAATCTCCTCCACAATAGAATCCAGCAACTCAAATATTTTTTCACCGGTCTTTACATAATCAGATGCATCAACTGACCTTAAGAACATTGTCCCAGAAGAGGAGTTCACCAAAAAGTTGATTATGCTTCTTTGTTTCCTATCAGTCCAAGCATCTGACATTAAGGAACACCCAAAACTTGCCCATTGATCCTTTAGTGGCTTCATTAATTCATTAGTGAACTCCACTTCTTTTTGAAGGAGTGGTACTCTAATGTCATGATAGGAAGGAGCTTTCAAATGCTTCCCAAAATGCCCAATTTCACGAATCATATCTTGAAAACTTTCCAACTTTATCAAGTTGAAAGATATGTCAGCTTGGTACCAAAATCGTGCTATATATTGGTAAACCCTTTCTACAGCTTTTTTATCACAAAGCTCTCTTATGCCCGCTTGCACCACCTTGTCTTTTCTATTTTTTGCAGCTGTAGATTGAGGTTGATTGTAAAGGTCCATAGGTCCCTTCCTAGTATCCTTCAATCTAAAATCACCAATTGGAGGTAATCGAGAATCAGAACCTCCAAATTCCATAAATCCTTCTTCACATTGTACCTCAATCTCTTGCATTGCCTTCTTGAATGCTTCATTTTGCCTCTGCTTCTTACCATCCATAGCTGCCCTTATCTCAACTTTGACAGCTTCAGGAGCCATCAAACAAGCTGTAACATTGCCCGCCTTTCCAATCAAATGTTGTTTCACCCTTGTGATACCTCCTTTCATAACCTTCCGGCAATAATTACAAAGAATCTCATTTGTAGCATTCTCTCTAACCGGTGTACAATGCTTCCAAGCAACGTCACTCCTCTTAGAATTAATGGAACTAGAAGATGACATTGTCGGTGGCCGAGAGTTTGAATCTGCCTCCCCTGACATTGTTGGATTGTCGGATGCGGTGGCAGTGGTGATGGCAAAACTCAAAGGAGGAGGAAGAAAATCTCGTCGGAGGTCACGGTGGTGCGATCGGAGGTCACGGTGGCGCGCAGAGGTGACGGCGGAGGTGGTGGTGGCTCGCAGGGAGGCTAGGGTGGCGTGCGCGGAGGCAGCGGCGGTGGTGGCGGAGGTTATGGTGGCGCGACAGTGATGCAAGCGGAGGAGGAGAAGAAACTCACTTCTTAGTTCTTACGTGATGGTGGCAGCTGCGTCGGAGGCAGCGACGGTGGCAGCTGCGTCAGAGGCGACAGCGGCGGTTGAGTCGTCGGCGAGGGTGGCAGTTGCGTCGTCGGCGACGGTGGCAGATGCAGCGTGGGAGTCGGAGCAGTTGCGGGGGTAGGTTTGCACGAAAGGGGCTCTAATTGATTTAGGGTTTCTAATGCCCTATTTCATCTGTTGGGTGCCCAACCCGGAAAACAAACCCGGGCCCAAACCAGAAAATAAAAAAAAGGCCCAAAACGAAAAAAAAAGGGCCAAAACGAAAAACAAAAAAAAAAGGCCCAATAATGGTGCCATGTCCGCCATTCCTGCCACGGACCGCCACGCCAAACCCGCCGTAATGGCCGCCATCTCCAAAATGGCGGAACCCCGCCATTTTTACCCTAAACCGCCGTAAAGGATTGCGGCCGCCGCCGCCACGCCGTTATGGCGCCGCCATAACCGTTTTTTGACAACACTGCTTATAAGTAAATTCAAATTGCATGGAGGGTAAATATAAATGTTCCTAGCTACACTTACTATTTGTGCTTCAGAATCATTATATCTGCATTTCGAGCAAACCTTTTATCTTTTACCAGTTTGCTTGCTATATATGTGATTCAATGTTTGTGCCTGCTTTTATGTAGTGTATTTAATTTTGAAGTTTCTTTTTTATCTAAGAAAATTTTGATTGGCCTGTATGTCTGCAGGTTCTTTTGTTTTCTGCTACATTTAATGACACGGTCAAGAATTTTGTTTCAAGAACAGTCAAGAAGGATCACAATCAACTATTTGTAAAGAAAGAGGAACTATCTTTAGATGCAGTGAAGCAATATAAAGTGCATTGTCCTGATGAACTTGCTAAGATTGAAATTATAAAAGATTACATATTTGAAATAGGAGAGAATGTGGGGCAAACCATCATATTTGTGCGCACAAGAAATAGTGCAAAAATGTTGCATAATGCTCTTGTTGATTTTGGCTATGAGGTTACATCTATACAAGGTGCTCTTGATCATGAACAGAGAGACAAAATTGTCAAGGAGTTCAGAGATGGTTTGACTCAAGTTCTTATATCAACAGATGTTCTTGCTCGTGGTTTTGATCAGCAACAGGTACTGAATTGGTTTTCTTCACTCTTATCTTTTTGTGTATGTCCTCATTTGCTTTTCAATGTGATGACATCCTAAAAATGAATATTTATTCAGGTTAATTTGGTCATCAATTATGATCTTCCAGTGAAACACACTGCTGAGTATAGCCGTGAACCTGAGCCGGATTGTGAAGTCTATTTGCACAGGGTTGGCAGAGCTGGGCGTTTTGGGAGGAAGGGTAAATTTCTAGAATTCTCTGCTTACTGTTATGTAGTTATCATAATATGTTACAGTCGTAATAAGTGAGCTTCCTGTTACCTTTTATTTTTTGTGTGGTGCTAGTGTATCTAAGTTAAATTCTTCATATTTAGACATGGGTTTATATCTCTTAACAAATCACTGTGCTAGCTTTAGCCTTGCTTTCAATGTAAACTTAAGCCCTAAATAGTTGTCTTGTTATTTTTTTTCAAAAGGGACAATTATTTTGCCACCATATTTCAATATATATTACACTGATGGGACTATTAAGTAATATTCCTAGCCTGTTGAGTAGGTGGAAAGTGAATGTTATTCTGAACTCGTTAAAATCTAGATGAAAATGAGAAATTAAACATTGATTATTTATCTGGAATTCTATAGACTTTTACTGTGTCTAAATTCATTTCCATTTTCCATCTACTTAACGTAGCAGATATCCTTAGTTGGACTGGTTAACCCTGCTCAGATTTTTCTTCTGAAATATGCACTTGTTTGGCCACACTATCACCTCCTGCAATTTCAAATTTTGTTGCTATACCCTTTCTAAAGAAAATAATGCATAATTTCATTCTTCATTAAGTTATGAATGATATCTTAATGATACAAAATAGTGAAGTTATTCTTTTCCATTTGTTTCATTTGATCCTCTACAGGGGCTGTATTTAACCTGATATGTGATGAAAGGGATGCGAGGCTCATGTCAAAGATTGAGAACCATTTTGGCACTCATGTTGCTGAGGTATGCTACTTGATGGTTCTTGGATCATGTTGCATAACATTGATTCTGCAAATTTTGATTTTGCCTTGTTATGTGTGGAAAGAGTTGTGAACATTATTTTGTTAATGTCATTGGGGATGCAGGTGCGAGCACAAAGTGTTGAAGAATATAAAGCTGCTCTCAAGGAAGCCGGTTTACTGCAATGATGTGAATCTTCAGAAGTTGAAGGATGTTGATAACTTGTGTGTTTCTCTTGAATGTGCCTGTGTATACTGGCTAACGATTTTGGCCATATCTATGAATGATTTACGGACACACATGCGGATCATGGTTTAAGTTTTGGGGATGGGGAGTTCTTGTTCAGTCTGTGCTTTTAATGCTGCTGCCGTGGTTGTTTTCCTCCTTATATTAGCTGTGTGTAACTTAGGATTTTTCTTCAGCATTTTTTTTTGAGACTAAAAATATCAGTATCATTTACATATAAACAGCTGGATGCATAAATGAGGTGTGTAAGCTTACTTAGATATCAACGTGTCACAGCATAAAAGATGTTATTATGATGTACAATTAATATTATAAAAATATTCGACCTCTTTCTGTCATACAAGTTTGTCAAGGTCAATAAAGAGCTGTTCTGGTTCACCCCAACTCACTGATAGATCAACCTCATTGTGCCAGTTTTCTAGGTGTAACAAAATTCCAAGTTTTATACAAAACGCTTTGAGTACCAAATGTTTTTAACGCCCATGATTATTATACTTGCATCTTATTTCTTTATCTTCCTACTCAATTTTATTTTATTTTTGAAAATTCTATTCTCTTTCCTTCGTGTACCCCTTCATCTTATGCTCTTCATCTATTTCATACATCTCACTTATTCTTCTATAAACATTGTTCTTTCTTGTTTTCCATTAATTTTTCAGAGCTTTTTTTCCTGTCTTCTTCGCAAGCGTACTGTTTTGAGTCCTAATTTTGATGGTATTAGTTGCTATGTCAAGATACAAAATGAAAACAATTGTGTATCTTGCCAAGATTTTGGCGAGATACGGGTCAAGAGTATTATTGTCAACAAGAATGATAAGGGGTGGGAAAATCAAACAAGAAAGTGTGAAATCATGTAGAGAAGTGTTGACACTTACCACTTTGTGCTTTATTTACTTGCTTAACATAGTAAACTTGACCTGGGATTTTTCTGGACTCCTTTTCTCCCATTATCTCCTTTCATTTACCCCTTCCTTCTTTTTTTCACTGACATTGTTAGACTTTGTGTAGGCTTGTTAGTTTCTTTGAATGTTTCAATTTAGGCCCACTAGATCATTTCCTTATTAGTCCCACTCTTGATTTGACTTGTAAGTTTATTTAGATACTTTAATTTAGGCCAACTCGATCGCTTCCTCAAATAAAAAGTTAATCAAGTAATTCTAGGCCGATTCAATGAGTTTGTATATATTTGTTTATTTATTTTCATCGATTCTTCAAACCATACAATATTTTTTTTGGTAAGTCTTCAAGTCCTGGCACAGGACAAACCAAGGTCACCAACAAAAGGATGAATATTTTTGTGACCCCAGTTAAGAGGAAACAAATTATTGTTCCTTCAAATAATTTATTTGACTGTGAGATTTTTCAAATAAAAGGGAAGAGCTTTTGGTGGAGAAATGGCAAGCTAACGCAATAATGCGGAGGAGAGAAGAATATAAGGTTTACTTAATCTATGGTTGATTGGCTATAAAGTATTGCCAAAATTGAATGCCTTTTTAAGCCAACGAATTTGGAAAATTGAAATATACCATAAGATTGAAAGGTGCTTCCGAATCACGCGAGTAAAAGGGTCGATGGTACCTCAACACTTGGCTTCGATAGTGACTAAAAGAGTTTCAAAAGCTACAAGTGAGAGTCAAGACTGAGGGATAGGGACCCCATTCAAGGAATGGAATAACTAGCAAATTTAATCTATACAATAGTTTCCCTTGAGTGAAGGAACGCTTTTCAAGTAAAAGTATGAGGGCCCTCACTCATGTCAAACTCTATACAAACTTATAAGAACAAAGTCCATCAACACTATAGCCACTTTCTTTATGCATTATGCATCTACTATCTTATCATCAAAGTTATTAGATTAATGTTATGATTAGGTAATTTATATTTGCATGTTATGAGAACAATCTATTTAATAAAGAATCTGTATTTGATCTTTATCACATGTAAAAATTTGTGAATAACAAGATTAATCTTTGATTAAATGAATTGAAAGATATTTATGATAAAATAATACCTTCTTTGATTGATACTTTGAACACTCGTAACATTGCTAGGTTTCTTGCTTTGCATTTGACCACTTGAGCATGATAGAGAGGTTTGTTATAGTCACCATGCTTCACCTATCTTATTCTAGATTTTTGTTTCCATTGCCTGCCACTACTTCTCCAATTAATTCAGTTGCTTCTTTTCTGATTATTCCCTCTTATCCTCTCTCATTGGAAAACTGTTAATAATTTCTACCTTAATTGTCAATTGTCCCAGCCCCACCTCTCTTGGCAGCTTCTCAATATTTTCTTTGCAAGTTGGGTGGTTGGTTGGTTTCTACTCACTTAACCAATGCATGTATTAAGCTTTTAACTTTTGGAGATGTTTCACTTATTCATAGTGATATGTGAAATGTGAAATGGATTGATGATATATCTAGATTAATGTTGACTTGTTCTAGCATGTTGCAAAATTGAGGTTGGAATGAGGTTGGTTGAGATTTCAACAGGATTGAGATGTTCCGGAGAATGGGTGGAATACTGCAAAAGCATTTTTACACAAGTCATTAAATTTTTTATTAGATTGAAGAGATATATTAAATGCATGTATACTATGCTACATGTCATCAACGCAACACTATATAGGATAGTCCACATGTATCATAGTGGGATTTTTTTTCTTCTTTTTCTTACATAATATATAGCAGTGGAAATGAAGGAACTTTGTGTCTTTGGAGAGTCTTCTTTTAAATACAAACATATTAGTGGGGATAGTGGACAATTATTGACAATTTTAAAAACAAAACTTTCATGAAAAAAAAACTTTTCTCTTATTTATTAATTATTATCATACAACAACTTATGCAATTTTTATAATGAGTTAAAAATGTCAAAATAATATATACACTAAAAGAAAGAATCCCTTTATATATATAGGTATAAATAATTCTAAATTATTCTCCTAATTTAAAATGTAGTAACAATATCAATTCATAATATCATTATTCCTCCCACAAATTTATTTCTAGACTTATCCTCCTATTTTATCACTTAGATACTCTCAATGCCCTATTTCTCTCTTTTCATTTTGTTGTATATTTTGTAAGTTCTATGATTTTCTAATACATCAATTATAGAAAATTAAAAGGATCTTTAAAATTTATGATACTCACATAATAATAAAAAATAGTATGTACCTTTCTTCATAATATAAATCTTCTTTGATCCTTAGAGTATTTTGATCTTCTTGAGAAGAGAATCAAGATTTCACTTCCTTTGACTCTTTTTTTTTGCTCTCTCTATCTTTTATGATGACCAGGGTTTGAGAGAATATTTTCTATCAGGCTGTGGATCTTGTTTAACATTAGTGGCTAAAGATCGTTATTCTCATCAAATAACAATTATTCTCAAAACTACTCTATTAAGTTCATTTATGATTTAGTCTCTAATTATTTAATTATTTATTAATCCTTTTATACATCACATATTTCTCACATGAAACATAATTATCTTACATATTTTATACATTATCTCTTGTTGTAACTAATAGAAAAAAAAAATTTTCTCTCTCTCTCTCTATGCTATTTCAAGTTCTTATATTTAATTACATGTACATTTTAATGAGTTAATCACATATATACTGTCAGTGTAAAGTTTTTTTACACTGACAACCAATTATATTTTTTAATTGTGTCATGTCACTATTAAAAGTAAATGTGTTTATAGTGACATAACACAATTAAAAGATATAATTGGTTGCCAGTGTAAAAAAACTTTACACTGACAGTGTATAGATGATTAACTCCATTTTAATATCTTAATTATATTTTTTTTTTAATCAATATATTATATTTTATTACTTTTTTAAATCAAATTTCATTAAAAATAATTTTATATTTAAATTATTTAAGATAAACAAGAATAACTATTTTGAATGATAATATTATTAAGAGTTATTTTTTTATGAGTCTTTCTTCGACTATAGTGTTTTTTGGGAATTTTTTTCTCAATCTTTCTCTATGTTTTTCCTTCAACTCATCATTTTCATCTTTATTTTTAAATTGAATTTTAATATATTTTAAAATTATTAAAAAAATCTTATATCATAATATATTTCATAAATTAATATATATATATATAATTTATATGTTTAAAAATATTTATTAAATTTAAATTTTAGTTATAATACAATTTATATACTCAAGAGTATTTATCTATTTAAGGTTTAGTTATTATAAAATAAACATTTGCTCTATATATTAAAATACTGTTAAATGTCGTTTTGGCGGATACCTCCTAATGCAAATGTGATTTGTTAATTGGCTTAACTACACATTTAGTATCCATCATATCTAATTCTTGATTTCAATTTTTAATTTTTAAATTTATAATTTTAGTTTTTTAATCTTGTAAATTCACAATTTTGGTCAAATAATTAAATGTTCATATATTAATAATTAAATTATAATATTAATCGCATTAAGTAGATGATGTGGGAATTGATATTTAATAATATTTAAATTAAGTTGACTTATTTTCCCCCAATTTTTATCTATCTTTTTTAATATTTTTATGAGAATACAAATAGGCTAAATCTATATTATTAAGGGGAAAAACCGTTACCCTAATAATATATTCCTACTCATTTAGTTACTTATACATGGCTATGCAACTAACAAAATTACTAATTTTTAGATGAAATTATGGATAAATTATATATACTATCAAATGTATAAATTAATTGACCTGACATTGTTGGTCTTAGTGGAAATTAAGATTGATGCTTTAATAAACAATCTTTGAAGAAAATAAGAAGAAAAAAAATGTTGTATGTTTTACTATAACAATGGTCATTATTTTAGAAAATAAATTTTGACAAATTTTTTATATAACATAATATTTGATTTGTTTTTCCAATATTTACATATTGAATCATATATTTGAAAGGTTTGGTCAAAGGATAGAGTCGAACACTCATTGAATCTTATCGAGGATTAGATAAGTTTACAAGTAACTTAAAAACATCTCTCAAGGTAATTTAGTAGATAATGTGTCTGTCATCAAGGTCCATAACCAATAAAATTAGTATACATAATAACTTTTAAAGAAAATATTTTTATATTTATTACAACATTAATTTCATTGACATGTTTATGATCGAGGACTAACTAAAGTATTGAAGTGTCTTTTGCAAGTACTCTCATTTTACCTTATCGGACAGGTATACCCGAAGACTATAAGGATATAAAGGACAAAGGCTATGAAGATGAAGACTTTTTACATAAGAATTGAAGTGATAAAATTACTAATGTACCCTTATGCAAGTACATTTTTGGCGCTCACTATGGGGCCCATTTTTAAGGCCCTTGTTATTTGTTTATTTTGTAGGAAGAATAACTTTTGAAGGATGGTGACTACAATTTTGCATGGCCCGAGCAAATGTAGAATTTATTGTTATGGAAGATCATATTGATCTTTTGGATGCTATGAAATTACTAAGGAAAGAAATGATTGTTATTCGATAGGTCCTGAGTGTGATGCTCAGGAGCTTTCGACACTAAGGAGGGAGAATGCTAAGTTGAGGAATATCAATATATCTTGGGTTCCTACATGTCAAACTAATAATGAAGCATCTTCATATCATGTATCGACAACTTCGCAAGTGCAAGTACCCCATGTACAATTTTCAATTATTCCTGAACAAGGCCCTCTTTGGTATAGAACTTTGATCGGAACATACAAACACCCTTTTACATAGAGAAATATGGAGACTTCGACACTAAGGAGGGAGAATGCTAAGTTGAGGAATATCAATATATCTTGGGTTCCTACATGTCAAACTAATAATGAAGCATCTTCATATCATGTATCGACAACTACGCAAGTGCAAGTACCCCATGTACAATTTTCAATTATTCCTGAACAAGGTCCTCTTTGGTATGGAACTTTGATCGGAACATACAAACACCCTTTTACATAGAGAAATATGGAGACTATGTTATTGAATAATTGGAGAAATCTTTCGTTGGAAAAATATGATGGATCTTGGACCCAAATGAACATTTGAATGCATATTTGACACTAGTTAAATTGCTTATCAAAGAGGATGCAACTTGGTGTCATATATTCCCGAAGTCTTTGAAGGCTAGAGCCCTCAAATAGTTCATTAAACTTCCCTAGGCTCAATAAATTCTTGTGAAGAATTATCAACTTTGTTCATAATACAATTTGCTATTAGTCAGCCTTACCAATTAACATCATTGGCATTGGTTAACATAAGAAAAAAAAAAGTCATTTTGGTGCTTCATGGACCATTTTAATAAAATTGCTATGGATATCAAAAATCTAAACCTAGTGGTTGCAATGGATAAACTGGACACTGCTCTAAAACTGAGTCCTTTTGTGAATAGCTTGTGTAAGAAACACCTGTTAGATATGAATAACTTAAGGAGGATGGCTAATAAATATATGCAAATGGAAGAGTTGGCAGAGTCAAGAAATCAGGCTAAAGTTAAGCTTGCTCCGAGTAAAAAAGAAAATGAAAGAGAAACATTCCAAAAAAGTAGAAGAGGAGATAACTCTAGGAATTATTAGCCTAGAGGTCCTTGATACACTACGTACAGACCCCTTAATATTAACAAGACAAGGATTCTTGAACAAGCATTGGCTTCAGAGACATTAACTATTCTGAAAAGGGCTCATACACCACCAATGATAGATCTATCAAAATCTTGCACATATTATTAAAACCATGGGCACTCAACTGAAAAGTGTGCAACGTTGAAGGACAGGGTAGAAGACCTATCATACAAGGATAGTTAAAAAAATTTGTTCAAAAGTATGGGTCTAATTAGGGGCATGATCATAGAAGGGAAATTTTCTCCCCCAAGGATGAGAAAGAGAAAAAAAGAAAAAGAAAACAAAATGGGGTCGTAATCATTCTCGAGAAAGGAAAGGACGAGCTTGTGATAGTTCGAGAGACCAAACAAAAAGGATAATTAATACCATTTTTGGAGGGTTTTCTAGAGGAAGGACTACTTCTTCGACAAGGAAAAGACACTAAGGGCAATGAGATCAATTAATATTGTTGAGGAGAGAAAAAGGACGAGGATGCTAAATATTACATTTATTGATGTTGATTTCCAAGGATCAGATCCTCTTCTGATCCAATGATAATTAGTGTGGAGATTAATAATTATATAATAAGGAAACCCTAATTAATTAGGAGAGTTCAACTGACATACTCTACTGGAAAACATTTACATTAATGGGTATACTCGAGGAGGAATTGATGCATTATGATGAACTATCAGTGAGATATAAAGGATAAAGACTATAAGGATATAAAAGATAAAAACTATGAAGATGAATATTTGTTAAATAAGGACTAGAGTGATAAAACTATTGGTGTACCCTTGTGTAGGTACAAATCATATAATTAAGATCCCAAACAATGATAAGGAGAACAAAGATAAAAATAAAAATAAAATAAAAATATAGTGATAGAAAGAGAGAATATTTGTTGATGATTATGAAAGTTCAAACTATCAATTAAATTAAATCAATATAAAAGTAAGGTTATAAAATTATTTAATTACAAATACAACTATGTATAAACTTTAAATTGATATTATCAAAATGAAAAGATTAGTTATTAAAGAAATAAATAATACTTAAATGTTTTCTCTTAAAAGAGAAAAATATGATTATCTTTGCAATAAAGAGTACACATAACATAAAATAGTATATTTGTCTAAAAAAATTACTTTTATTTCATAATAATATTATAAAAGAGAAATAAAACATTTTTAAAAACGAATAATACTTAAATGTTATTATTTGTGCGACCATACATACTTAAGTGAAAATAATCAATTCAACACATTAAAAAATTTAGAATTTGAAAAAATCAGGAACAAGTTCCATTACTTTTAAGATACATGTGATTCAGTTCAAATATTAAGCATGCAACTATTGTAAATAAACATTTAGGATAAGAGTTTTGAACATGTTAGGCAAGATTACCTCCTACCCCATCCTCCTTATAAATCCAAAATTGTGAATTTGATTAATCCAATAAAAAGAAAAAAGAAGGTTGAGTTGAGTAAGTCAGAAAGAAACAATAATATAAAAGCAGCAACTTGATTTTGGTTAAGCTTAAAAAAAGGGAAAAGTAGAAAGATAAAGCAGCAAGTTGCAGATAGAGACATAGAGTCTTGGACACAAAGATACCCAAATCAGTTCAAAAATATGAATATAAATTTTACAAAATAATTAATAATAACGAAAATGAAAGGCCAAACATTAATAAAGTGACACATGGCAGCGTGGACTGTAGCAGTAAGAATCACCTTTTAGGTAAGGAAAAAAGAAAAGAAAACCTTTAACAAAAAAGAGTTTTTGATAATTTTAAGGAACAAGAAAATAACGTTAAATATTCATTCGTTCAGGACACTTGTCACCCTTGCATTTGCTTTTTTATGGATCCAGATATTATTTTTATATTATATATATAAAGCAATTTTTCTGTCTAGTTCTGCAATTCTGAAAGAAAAAAAATATATTAAGAGACAATAATAGGTTATTCTGCATTTTTTTAACTTAAAATGTTCATTTTTATTTTAATTTTGAATAATGAAAACATATAAAAGAATATTTTCTGAAATAATTTATCGGATAAATCATATTTTTTTCCTCTATAATATGCAACTCATAAATTCATAATGCACACAATTTGTGTTTTAAAAATATTAAGTATCACTTATAAGTAGTTTGACATTTATATTTTTAATTAAAAATTAAAATTTAATCATTATTTTAAGTATATAATTACGTTGAAGAAATCACTTTATTTTTAAAATGAGTTGAGCTAGTGATAAAAAATTATATATCTTATTTATAAAAAAAATTATCAATGGATTTACTATAATTTTTTTAAGAATCATATTAAAGGTGATTTCTTATTAGTTAATGTTATAATTTATTTTATATTAATAATGCATTAAAGTTATACATAATTAGTAGAAAAAGACATTCCATTATTTTTTTATACAAAATTAGAAAGTTATACAAAATTAAAAGTCCTCCATGATTCATATTTTTAGGTGTGTTACTTTAAAATTAAAATCAAAGAAAAAATTAATATAATAAAAGTTAAATAATAGTAAATGATTTACAATTAGAAAGTGTGGAAGTGATTTGGAGTAATTGTAAGAGTAAAATAAGATTAAAAAAAAACTGTGTACACCAAAATACAGTATATTTCCTTTTTATAGTATAGATAAAAAAAATCGTGTTTTATTATTTATAATTTTAGAATTTATCAATTTTCAATGAAGTGTTGAAACAAGTTGGTTGAAATTTGAATACCCTACTGTCTTATTACAGAATTAGCCTTCGAAATGGCACTTTAGATTTTAGAATTGTGCAGTGCCAGCTGGACAAAGATGACGTGTCGAATCGTTATTTGTGCTTGACAGAGTCATTGCTCACCAAGGATGTTAGTTACTCTATGCATGTCTTCAATATATTACACTTTCTCTTGCAAGCCTTGTTTCACTTTCTTCCATTTCTTTCTTCTTCTCTCTCTCTGCATTTTTTCTGCTTTCAGTGTGTTCTTCTGTGCCTTTTCTGGACCGAATTGCCCCTGGTCAGAGGTGAAAATTATAGACGGTTTTATTGCAACTTCTGCAAGCAAGTTCTGTGCTTTCTCCTTTTTTGTTTTTGATTTTGTTGTTTTTTCAGATACCCTTTTCCCTGCTCCCTCCCCAAAGCAAACCATTGATTGGTTTATGGCCAAAGCTGGTTCCTTTAGCTAAGGCACAATCTGGGTTTTGTTTTAGTTTGGTTTGATTTTTCTTGTTTTTGATCTAATTTCAAGTTACTGTGATCCATCCTACTCTTTTTGGGTTTGGGTTTGATTTTATTTATTTATTTTTCATTTTAGTGGAGGGTATTCATAAATTTCCAATTTTGAGTGGGGATTATCAATTATGTGAATTCTAGTTAAGGGTCATTTTGGAATTTGGATTTGTCTATGTTAGTAAGGAGTTTATGTTAACTTATATTGTGCCGTGCATCATGCTTGTTAACTTTGGTTATGATGTGGCTGCTGTAGGTTATGTTGTTGTTGTTGGGAATTGAAAAATGTGATATATCCGAAGCTCTGAATGCGAGCTTTTTTTTCTGCTGCATTTAGTTATCTTCTTTATTTATGTTGAGTTTGGTAAGTTTTGAACTCATGGATGCTTGAATTTTGAAGAAATTTAAGGCTGGTCTTGGTTGCAGTGTATTTTCCCTTGAATTGAAATGAATTGAGCATCCCTTTCTCCGGGATTTGTCTATTGCTCGAGTTTCCTTGTAAACAGCATTGTTGATATCTTATGCCTCATTATATTTATATTGTTCTATCAGTGTTTTGCTCCTTCTCTTCTGCCAGCAAGGAACTATTGAGAAAATCTTGGAGGTGTTTAGTTTTGTAAATTTCAAGCTTAAAAGGTTTAGTTTTCAGGGTGAGAAGTGTGTGTTGGGAGATCACACATAAACTAGCAATATGAGACTTGGGTTTTTCACAATAGGAACCAGTATAGAACTTTGCATCCTTTATTTTCTTGTTTTTGATCTGATTTCAAGTTACCGTGGTCTATTCTTCAAAATTCAAGCATCTATGAATTAAAAGGCACCACACACCAGTGCATTGGAAGAAGAAAAACATTTCTCTTCGTGAACAAACTTTTGAGTATTTTAGAAAGCAACCTGATGAGGTAAATTCTTGTTATATAGTGTATGCCTTGAATGCTTTTATTTGCATTGTTTAGTATTGGTTTTGTCAGTTATATGTTTCTTGAATGCCATGAAATACCAAATTAAGAATTTTGGTCATTAGCATTTGTCAAATGTACAAACGGCCTAGATATGACAATTTTTTTTTTTTTTAATAAACTGATATGTGTTCTTTGTAAATGCCAGAATGATTCTCGCAAAACAGTATCGATGCATACATTCATCTAGCTGTCAATGTACCAAGGGGCATTTAAGTGAAGATGTGATATTCTTGGTGTTTCAGCATTTGAATTGGAACCCCAAGCTAATTGCATCTCTATCATGTGCGTGCAAATGGTTCGACGATCTTGCAAAGCGAGTTCTATGGAAGGAGTTTTGTCGGACAAGAGCTCCTAAGATGATGCTTGATCTGCAATCCAGTGGAAGCCACAGTGTAGATGGGAACTGGAGGGCTCTAGGGAAGCTTCTTATATTCTGTTCTGGTTGCAAGAAAGGTGGCTTGTTCAATAACGTTCAGGTTCCTGGTCATTTTGTTCACAGAACTCGATTTTCCAGAACCTCAGGAAAGAGCTTTCTTATGCCTCAATGCATAAATGATGTTTTGTATGTGTCTGATCCTTGTGAGCATCTTGACCAAGGTGAGGATGGTGATTTAGGATTCTTCAGAGGAATTTTCAAGTCATTTGCATCATCAAATGTCAGGAGGATGCTTATTAACAGAGGTGCGCAGCTCCATAAAACCGAGATTTGCCCGTATTGTAAGGCGAAGTTGTGGAGCATGCTGCAGGCTAATATGATTCCACAAAGTGCTAGTTGCAGGTTGGGTTCCTATGAAGACTCTGTTGAGTATTATGTGTGCCTTAATGGTCACTTGCTTGGGGTCTGCACATTGTTTCCATTGTCTGATTCAGAAAGTGTCTGAGTAGTAATGTAAGATATTAACGACTCTCGGCCTCAGGTATTTACTTATATCTTTAAAGTCCATAACTTGTCCTATTTAATTTCCGTTTTCTTTAAAACAAAAACTAGTTCTTCTTCATGAAGTAAAGATTTTAGGCTTGAAATGTGTTTTCCGGTAAGAACAAAACTTAAGGTACATGTATTGTTAGTGCTATTCTCCAATCAAAATTGGAGTTTCACCTTAGTAATATGCGTAATAAAGGATTCCATTAAATTTAAGCACAAATTATTGAAGTAAAATTTCAATTTTGATTAAAGAATAATACTAACAATTTTGTACCTATTATTTGTTTGGTACCATAGATATTGTTGGTACCTGAGGTTTATCCTTATGGTAATTGTGACAAATGGTTTTCATTGTTGAGAACTAGACCCATTTTCATGAAATTTAGTTGTGTTAATGGCCAACATGTGTTTTAGCTGACTGATACCTACCAAATTGTATTTAAAGGTTTTGATTAACAAATTAATGTTGTCTTGAGTATTGTTTAGTCTAACAATTTTGCAGACATATATGCATTTCCTACTTTATTCTGAAATCTTGATTTTCCTTGGACAGATTGGAATTCAGTATTCACATGAAATTTGGTTGAACACTTCTGGTCTACTATTCATGGGTAAATTTCTGATCAACAACAGCTGAAATGTTCCATTATGCTTCATGCTGCTGTCTCAGGATTTTCCACAGATTATGAATATTGCCAACAAAATTTTTTATGAATCAGATAGAAGGTTGTTGCTGATTGATAACTGTGGTATACCGTGTATATTGATGTGTGAATAGGGAGACAGATTTGGTTGTTCAATAATTCACACTTGTCAAGAATCATTTTGATATAGTAGCATTTTCCTACTCAAATTCATTTGAGGAGCACTAATGCACCGGGTGCTATTCAAATAGATATTTATATTATTTTGTGTGACTAAATTCTTGACTTTTATAATAATTATTAAATTTTTAAAATGATTTCTAATTGACTAATAATGTAAAGTATTTTTCATCAATAGTGTATAGAAATTAAATTTTAAAAATAATTATGGTTTGATTTTCACAGCAAGTATTTGGAAACGATTTTAAAGAGATATTTGACGTGGGAAATCCCATATTGACTGAATCTGGTAATTGATGCTTCCACCTTTTTTTAGCAATTGGATTTGGAAAATAAAACTAATGTTTTTCCCTATCAATGTCTTGCTGATCATCTGAGTCGTTACTCTTGCGGTGCAATATTTCCAGATTTTAATGTAAACATTAAACATTCGTATAAGCAATGGAAGTCTTTACAAACTTTTACTGTCGATTAACCATTTTATAAAAAAATTGTATCATATACTATGCTTTTGATAATAATGCTACATTTTTCAAATATTACAGTGGCGAATTTTGTAATTTGGAAAAAAAAATATTTAACTATGTACGTAAATAGCACTTGCTCTTTGAAAGTAAATCCTCACCATTCTAAGATAGGTATGGTAAAAGGTAGAAGCATCTTGACTTCATTACAATTGGGCTTCTATTTTAAAACTTACCAATTACATAATAATAATAATAATAATAATAATAATAATAATAATAATAATAATAAAAAATTAAAAAATTGTCATCTTATATGTTTTGTGGTAGGGTGTAAACTGATATAGATTGTTTTACACTTCGTATAAAACTGATTGCATCGATTACGAAGTGATTTTTATCTTAAATTTTCTATGTTCATATCTTTTATCTATTCAAATGGACATTCACATATTTCATTGTACCTAAATCATTCATTAAGGAAAAGACAATAAGACATACACAGCCTGGGAATAGAGCCTGAGTTGTCTCTAATTAAGGATGATTTTTGGGCAAACATCAGATTCTTTTACAAAACAAATTTCTGCAGTATTTGCTCAAATCATGCATTTCAGTCTTCCTTTCAATAGCTTAATGGACATTAATTAGTTACAATGTATCAAAATTACTACTCAGTCTCTTCATCCTCTTCCTCTGCTCCAAAATCCAATCCAGAAATCTTCATCTTTCCTATGTTAACTGCATTATTCCAACAATCAAATAAAACACAGTAAGGACGCAAGGGATGAGAAATTGGTCCAGATATATATAATGTATTAAACAAATTAAACTGTTTGTAATCTGTGTTTAAGCTCATGCAACATGCATGCATAAAACTTCATTCAAATAAGACTTGGGAAAGAAATTGCTACTTCCCCTACATCTTCCAAAGCTAACGCAACACCATCACGTTGATGCTATTGATGAATTTAGACAAAAGGTTTATTTAGGATGCTTTTAAGAGTGAAGCAGTAACAAGAATCACAAAAACTCTTCTCAATATTGAGATGGTAATCTAATGATCCAAAATAATGCATGATTCTTTGTGAAAGGGAAAAAAGTGTTTGGATGCAAGTACATGCCATAATGTGGCAATCAAAATATCATAATAATCAAACGTAGTCACATCTGGAACCTGCAACCTCAGGCCTCAAATGCTCAGGTTCAATCAATTAATAGTTATAAGTATAATAACTTTGATGCTGGTTTCTTTTAATGATTAAACAAACTTCATATTTTGCCTCAAATAGTCAAGAAGAATGTCATAGGGATAGGTGCAGATTGGATGGCATGATCAAATCCTAGTCTCTTGATGTCCCTCCATTCTTTCATTTAAAATGCATGTAAAGGGTAGCAGGCCATAACGGGGAAAGAGCAAAGAAAAGCACCATAACCATAAGTGATCAAATATCCCAGAATTGTGTAATGATAGTAACACTATCATCCAAGACCAGGTCCTTGTTTAGATAAGTTTCTCCTTAAATACTTATAGTAGAAGAAAATAAGAAAGCAAAATGAATTGAACTCCTCCCATAAGATAAAATCAACTAATGCACTTGACTTTTAGAGAAAGTCTCTCATTTAACTTCTTCAAAGGTTGAAGTGTTTACGTTGGTTTTAGCTTACGAGAGAAGTTCAATTATTTTACCTTTTTCTTACAAGTGTTTATAGAATAATTTATCTAAACTGAGCCTTAATACAATTTGGAGCATTTTGCAGATTAAATCAAAAGGAATTCTTTAGATGATAAGATTAAAAAATGCAGATATAATGGAAGTCCAACATAGCACTAACCATCTCCATTTAACTGAAAGCAAAACATGAAAAAACCCTTGAAGGTAGAAGGTAGAAGGTAGGGAAGTAAATTGCGTCACATTAACTTACCAACAGCATCCAGACCAGCTAATTTTGGCAAGAACTTCCTGATGTGGTCTTCAGCTGCTTTATCAGCTTTCAGTGTCTCACACTCAAATGACACTGAGATTCTTTTCTTCCCATCCTTTTGTTCAATCATACCTGTGACATCCTTATCCCAACTGTTCAAAGGTGAATGCAAACAATGAATTGAACATACCAGCCATCCACATGTAGCGGTCATCATAAATTCAAAATGAAGAAAAATGTAAATGAACGAGTACTTCAATTTGTGAGGGGAAATCAAGTCCTAAAGAGAAACTAATTTGTAAAAACCAGTTAACTGGAGAGTGCAAACAAAGAATTGGCGGTAAATAGAGAAAATGTAATTTGATAGATAATTACTGAAGAATACTTATATCAAATATAGGTTAAAATAAAGAATTGGCCCCATAATTTTGCCAGATTTAAATTTTGATTAATATATATTTTTATATTTATCAGTTTCTTTTATTTGGACTTTGGTCTTTTAGGAACCAATACCTTAATTGCAAACTATAAGGAAAAATCTTTCACAGACAATAGGGGCAAATATGTTAATTCGTAGTAACTATAAGGAATAATATAAAACCGAAATGAGTGGATAATATAGTGACTAAAATCCAAACTGTGTGAAACTATAGTGACTAATTGTTCAATCTCAAATAGTATATCCAAAATTAAAACAAATTAGTGTCTAGTACAAAAAAATTACTGTGCACAAGGAGTATCTGAAAACTAGATAATGACTTGTGTGGATTATCCGACTATGTGCCTCTCATTAGCTGGCCTGTTCTGTTGACATTATAGACAGTTACATCTAAACAGTTGCCTGATTATAGAAACGTAGTTTTATCTTAATAACATTATTCTCACTGTTTAGCATGAAAATTATACATATTAAGAATCAAATAAAATTATATAACAAAATCATAAAACCGGGGTGGGCACTCAAAAAGAAATATACAGGAATATCATATCTAGAAGACTGTGCTTTACCCGTGAGCATGATCAATACTGTGGAACCGAGCAGCATCATGCCCTTTGCACTCCACAACAGTGGTTTGTTCTTTCTTCATCTATTTCATGAAGACCAAATGTGAATAAGTGTACAAAGCACAGCAAAAGATAAACAACAGAAAAGGCACAATTACTACATTGAAATCTGTGATCGAGAGTTTGATGAGGCGATAATCCTCACCCCTACTGCATTCCCTTTCACATTCCAATTCTTTCATCATGAAAAAGATGCAAAAAAGAGACATATATAAGTAATTACTAAATGGATTTGATAGAGTATACAAATAGTTGTACAAAATAATAAAAGCATTGGCTCACATAGGATCATGAGCAAGTAACCAACATACAGATAAATCAACAAGCTAAGAACAGATTCACTAAAGGATATCGACGACCCTTACAAGCTGGTAGTTGTAGCTACATACCTTAGCAGAAAGGCTGACAAGAAGTTAATAACTTAATATTGTTTACAAATTTAATTATAAATCAAATAATATGGGGACCTAAGGGCCATGTATTTCAATTCCTTATACAATACATGACCAAAGAGGGACCCTTAAAAATTTCTGTAAAATATATATATATATATATATATATATATGTATGTATATATATATATATATATGTATGTATGTATATATATATATAAGATCCAGTTAGCTTACACCCATCATGAAGCCCAAAAACAGAAAAAGAATAACCCCACTGCTCAAAACATCAACCCTTGATGCCAAAAGTCCATTATGAAGGAATAATTCTCATATGAGAATCACAAACTAATAGTGCCCTATGAGAGAGTGCAATTGACAACAAAACTATACCTGAACCTATTTTTCTGACAATGGCAATACAATTAAAAAAATGGTCCTTTATCAAACCTAGCTCGATTCCAGAGATACTAACAACTCAATCACTTGCTCTGTAGAAAACAATTAGTACCAATTCCTTATATTCTAATGTTCACTACTCCCCCCTAACCTGATGAGTATAATGGTAGAAGGAAAGAACTCATTTTCTACCTTCACTCAAAAGCTAAAGAACATACATCAAAATTGTTTACCTAAGCAATCTCAACTTCAAAAATTGAGCTGACAATAACCTCAAGTTAAAATAATCATTTGATCCCTATAGGTGATACTGATTTAGGAATCAATCCCAGAATGAATTAATGAAGAAAACAAAAGGTTTTAGTCCCCATAATAAGAGCACATACTCATATAGGATTAAAACTTAGTTTTCTAGGAATTAAAGCTTCAATAACATAGTAGCAACATGTACCAATGTGTACTAATAAAAGCTTATAAAGATTAAAACTTGGAGTTTTTTTTTTTTCTCATTCAGGAACTGATCCTAAATGAATGTCAATGTCATTTGTAGAGGTCAAATGATCATTATAAGTTTATAACCTAATACTTGGAGAGAAGGGATTTTTTTAAAAAATTTAAACAGATATTAGTTAAACAAAGAAAAACATCTACATATATGATTTACCAGTGCCACAAAGGCCATAGCAAATAGAATGAGGAAGTTGGATGAAGTGTCCTGAGAGAGAGCCACATGGCAACAATGCTATTGATGCTACTCCTTCCATCTTCCCCACATTCCCCTCTTCTATCTCCTCTGCCTCCCCAAAAACAAAAAACAAAGAAAATGAAAAAGGGTACGTAAAAAAGAAATGGGAAAACAATTTGAAACGCAAAGTTTCGATTTTTAACACTATAATTGCGCAGGGGATAAGAAGAAAAGACCAAAAACTGACCCATATGTGTGTAAGATAGACTGATAGAGAATGATGAGTGGTTCGGTTTTGTGACACAGCAAACATCAAAAGGAAGAAGAACAGAGAAGAAGGAGCCGAGGATGAAAAGGTTAATAAAGATATTGTCGTCTGCCTTCTTTTTCACCTTCGCATTTTACTTTTTGTCGTTTTTCCTTATCTCAATTTTGTTTTTCTATTGCACTGAATATTTATTTTTCAGTAAAAATATAATTTAATAAATTGAATATAATCTTAAATAAAACTTTCGGATATTGTAATTTATTGTTTTTTTTTATATATAATTTATTTTCATTATATTTCTTTTGAAAATCATTTCTATAAAATTTTAACATTTTTTTCTTACCGGCAAACTATGATAAAAAAAATGTTACTAAAAGATGATGTCATGATGATATTATCATGCATTAAATTAGTATAAGGTTATTTCAAAGTCACATTAGCATAACATTAGCATAATATGTAATGTTATCAATACAATAGAAATAAAAATAAATAAATTTACATGGAATTAGAGATGAAAAATGAAAAATATTTATATGAAATAAAAGGGAAAAAAAAGTTTCATATAAATTAAATATGATGTATATATTTAATTTAGATTAAAAATTAAATAAAAATAATAATTCTATAAATAACTTTTTTATCTTTTCATTTTTTCTTTATTCAACATTATAGGGTTAGTTATATATTGTAAAAATTTTACTCAATAGTAATTATCTTTGATCCGTCTCATTTACAACTCAATAGGAGTGTCCTAATAGGTCTAACTAGGGATGAGTATGTGGATCCAAGTTTGCGAACCAGTCTATTTAGCCCGTAGCTCATGTAGATATGAACCCAAGTTTTTTAAATCTATATAGGAATAGCAAAGTTCTTGGTTGAACCCCTAAAGTACACGAACTTTGCAGGCTTAATTTGCAAACCCTACAGGTAATCCATTTATTAATAAGTTATTTTTATGTATTTTTCCCTCGTGTATTTATATCATTTTTTATGTATTTTTCTCTCATATTTTCATAGGTTAATAAAAGGGAAATGAATTTTATTGATTTTTTTTGGTATTTATAGAAAAAAATAGATATAATTGGACTCACGGACTGACCTATTTATCTATGGGTTTTGTAGGTCGAATACGAACTAAAAAAATTACTTTTTTTTATTTTGTCGATCAGACTTATATGACCCGTTAAAAATGCGGACTTTGTGGGTTGAACCTTAAATGGTCGAAATATATATACTCACCCCTAGGTCCAACCCAACATCTTGACCCATATAATCTGTCAAAACGAGCTGGATTAAGTTGAGTTATACTTTTGAACCCTACAAATCACACATTCCTTGATCTGTAGAGTTGACCCATTAAGTAATCTATATTTTTCCTTGACTTTTACCTATTAACTTATATTATTTTATTTGTAGTTAAGTGCTTATTATGACTTATATATGATTATATTATATACTTGTTATATTGTTTTTGATAGAATATTTATGATTGTATTGTAAACTTATTTTAATGTTGTTATGTCTCTTGTTTTTTAAAGACTAAATCATTACTCTTGCTGTTACATTAAGATACCTCCCTACTATTAAGACATAAATCGTATATTTTTCTTATGATGAATGTGCATGTTAAAAAAGGAATGAATGTTGTGTAGTGAATGAGAGATTTTTATAGTATTTATGTAATATTTAAATGGTCTTATAGTGTTAAACAAAGAAAAAACAAAGAAGGGAAGAAAAAAAGTAATTATTAATTTTTCTTTGTTGTTTAATTTTTAATTTATCTTAATTTAAATTAAATTTACACACTATTTTTAACACCTTTTATGAAACTTCTTTTTCCTTTTAGTCCATGTATTTTTTTTCATCCTTGTAAGTTTTTTTTTTCCTTTTCCTCCATGAGATTTTTATTTTTTCATTTTTGATTCTTCTATTGTGTTGTTGACATGTCATTATTGCTGACATGATATGTGATTACATAGTATTATATTAACATGACACTAATGATGTAATATTATGCTAATTTGACACATGATGTCATTATGTCACTGTCTTTTGTTAACATCACATGTGATAACATTATCAATTTAACATTTTTGTAATAAATTTTAAGGGCAAAAACAAAAAATGAAATGCTCAAATTTTATAGAGATGATTCCAAAAAATAAATTTAGAATGATGAAAAATAAAAAATACTAAATTCATATTTAAACCTTGAATAAATGATCAATTTAGTTCACATATTCTGTCATTTTTCCTAAATGAAGCATGTTTTTTTTCAACAACATACCTACATGGCACAAATATATTATTGAAAATAGTACACACGTAGAAAATATGTGTGATGCATGTAGTGGTGTTATATGTAATTTTAATTTTTAAAATTGTAATATAATATCATTTAATATATAAAATGTAATTTAATATCACTTTAATTCATTTTTTTATGTTGACTTTACAAGTAACTAGATGATTTAGAATATTTCACTTTAGTTATTGAATTTGTTATAATTTTGTTTTAAGTAATTGTGACTTAAATGTTTAAATGATATTGTCAAAAAAATATTTACATAATAAAATATATAATTAAATTAATTTTGTAAATAAAATGATTAATATGTAAATTGTTTTATAAAATTAGTATTTGATATTGTATATTTATTTTAAGTATGTTATATCCTTATTCTAAATTCTAATTGTCAATATTTTTTTATACTTTTTTATTCAATTTATTTATAAAAATATATAAATAATTTTTATATATATTTTCTTTATATTTTATTTTATTCTCGTAATTAATATACTTATCAATTTTTTTTATATTTTTCTCTATTGCTCAAATATTTATTACTTTTGTTTTTAAAGGTTATAGAGTCTATATATCTTAGTTTTCATTCGAATAATTAGAAAATAAAATAAAAAATTAATATTATTTACAGGAAGACTAATATATTTAACAATACACTATAAAAATGATACTCAACATTATTCTCATTTTGGGTTTTTTTCTCTTTTAAGTTTCTATTTGTATATATTTTATATTTTTATAGTATATAAATAAAAAAGTTTTTATTATCTCTAAATAACAAATTTATTTTAATAATTATTCCACTTATCAATTATTCTTTTTTTTTTTTTATCATATCTTAAAAATATTTATTACTTTCATTTCCTAGAAATTGTACTGTTTATGTCTTTATATTCTATTATTTTATCTGAATAATTACAGAAAAAAAATGCACAAATACTGGAAGACTAAAATTTCTTGGGTCAATGAGTGGAATGGGAAAATTAATGCATTATCGACCATGCACTAGATTCAAAACTACTATGAAGAGAAGTTAGGTAAGTATTGAAAAAAGAATTTAGGCAATCACTGAAATTTGTAAGGTAGGAACAAATTATAGACATGTAAGAAAAATAGTTAGTAGGAAGACTTTTTAACCCACTACAACCTTTGTTACATGTGCAAGACCTGGAACAGATAGAATAAAGTGATAAGCATATATCACGAGCTTAATTCACCTATACATCTGTGTTTATGCTTCATATTTCACTTCAGATAACAGTTTTGCTTTTGCCAAACCACTTTCAAGTGTATATATATAGAGAGAAAGAGCAAGTCTTAGTACATCGAAACTTAACTCTCTTAAATGAGATTTCAGATTCAAATTTTGTAAATAAATAAAATATTATTAAAAATAGAGATCGCACCGTAAGTGATTAACTATGTTTCTCAACAAAAACTAATTATTAATTATTGACTAAGTCAATGGTAATCCCTCTAATCCATGAAAAATTGAAAATACAGTCCTCTTGTAGAATATTTTCTTTTCCTTCTAATTTAGATACTTGACATGAATAGTTATTCTTTTTCTAATATCAATTTTTAAAATAAATTAAGGATAACAATTACCATTAAATATATTACATATATACCAAAAATTTGCTCCTAATCCATCCATGGACCAAAAATATATTGCTACTATGAATTTATTAATTGAACAAAAAATCATAGCTCCTCCTTTACACAATTACACTACCGTTTATTTTCATAAAACCAACACTTCTTTAGCATGGTATTTGTATTGACCAATAGAAGTTATTGTATGAAGATCTATAAAACATCAAGCTATGAACAGGACAAGAGTACCATTAGTATAAGAAAACGATCTATACTCAAAATTTGTTGTGAAACGGACCTAGCTTGTGGAGAAACAAGGAGCCATGACATGCATTCACAGAATCTGTGAAAAGCCTTCCCAGCTGTCTTTAATAGAACTGGATTCTGAATCAGCTTCAACCCTCCTAAAAACAAGCTTCTGCTGGGGAAGTTGACCATTGGAAAATGCTGTGACTTCTGTATCTACTAATATTATGTCCTCTTCCTTGAACTCTCCTCTAAGAATACCCTTGGCAAGTTCATTCTCCACATTTTGCTGAATTACTCGCTTGACGGGCCTGGCACCATAGTTTGGATCATACCCCAAACTTCCAAGAAGTTGGATAGCAGCTTCTGTCACTTGGATTTTCATCTTACGATCTGCAATTCTCTTCTGCACACGATCCAACTGTAACAAAGGTAACAAGTGAGTCTTCAGGTGTGAAATTGAAAACCACAAAACAATTCCCAGAATTCTCTCTTTCTTCATCAATATGTACACAGGTAATTCTTTTTTTTAGGTAAAATATGTTTTTTGTCTCTTAAAATTCTCAAAATTTGGTTTGTTTCTATAAAAAAATAAATAATGTTTTTAATCTTACATTTACCAAAAGTGATGTGGTTTTAGTCCTTCGTCAAGGACTTAAAACATTAAATTTTTGGTAAATGTAAAGATTAAAAACATTAAATCTTTATACAGACTAAAACCAAATTGAGATCTTTTGAGGGACAAAAAACATTTTATCCTTTTCTTTAGGTGAGTGTGGAGAAATGGACTTCAACATAAATGTATCAATTAGTGAGGAAAATTACCTGTAATCTGACAATACTACTTATTTGGTCACGGTCTAGAGGCCGGAAAACAATATATTCATCAACTCTATTCATAAACTCTGGGCGAAAGATTGATCTTGCAGCATCCATTACCCGCTGCTTTATGGTTTCATATGCTGACTCTTTGGGCACAGTGTCATCATCTGTGTTGAGAATGTATTGTGATCCAACATTTGAGGTCATAATGATAACAGTGTTGGTAAAACTTACGGTCCTGCCCTGTGAATCAGTAACTCTTCCATCGTCCAGAATTTGAAGGAATACATTGAAAACATCTGAATGTGCCTTCTCAATTTCATCAAACAAAATGACAGCATATGGTCTGCGGCGAACTGTCTCTGTTAGTTGCCCTCCCTCTTCATACCCAACATATCCAGGTGGAGCTCCAATCAATCTCGAAACTGAAAGCTTTTCCATGTACTCACTCATGTCAATTCGTACAAGTGCTTCTTCTGTATTGAACAAATATGAAGCAAGGGCCTTGGCTAGCTCTGTCTTTCCTACACCTGTCGGTCCCATAAACATGAAGCTAGCAATCGGCCGATGGGGATCCGAAAGACCTGCTCTCGAACGCTGGATAGCCTCAGCTACTGCCTTGACAGCAGGATCTTGACCGACAACACGCTTGTGGAGCTCTTCCTCTAAATACAACAGCTTCTCTCTCTCTGATTGTTGAAGTTTTGAAATGGGGATACCAGTCCACTTACTCACAATTTCAGCAATATCATTTCCACTAACTTCCTCTCTCAACATCGACTTACCAGAGTTCATATATTCGTGTAACTCCTTTTCTGCACTTTCAAGTTGTCGTTGCAAGGAGTTTAGACTACCATACTTTAATTCAGCAGCGCGATTAAGATCATACTCTCGCTCTGCCTGTTGAATCTCAAGGTTTACCCTGTCTATCTGCATATATATATAAACACTGGAAATCATCAAAATCAGATTTTAATATTCCAATTAATATAAAATCATGTCAATGCATACTTACCAAATAGATCCATACACATGTACTAGTTCAATGTTATGAAATCCAACAAAAAGCTATCTCCTAAATGTTCACTTATTTATAAACTGGGAAAGCACCTTCAGCAAAACATAATAAAAATCAGATAGCATACCTCCTCTTTAATTGACTGAAGACGAGTCATTACAGACTTTTCATGCTCCCATTGCTCAGTCAATTCATCTTGTTTCTCTTTTAAGAGAGAGAGTTCTGCATCTAGACGATTTAATCTATCTTTAGAAGCCTTGCCTGTATCGTTAACAAGAGAGAGTCTCTCCATCTCGAGTTTCAAGACTGACCGATTAATCTCATCGAGTGCAGTAGGTTTAGAAGTAATTTCCATTTTTAGTTTAGCAGCTGCTTCATCAACCAGATCAATAGCTGCAATTCAGAAGTAGCTAGCAATTAACACTTTGTGCATTATTGATGCCAGTCCACACACAAAATGTAACACAGTAATAGTTTAACATTTTTCTTTAAAAAATATTGGAATTTTTATTAAAGGAGGGGAAAAACGCATTAGCTAATGAATAGTCTAAAATTGATATTGACTGCACGTTATGCAAAAGACAGCATTAACCTCTAGTTATACTGGCATGAGACTCGTAATCCTAATCAAATGAGGAAATTGATTAGGAAATATGATGTAAAATGGAACCACTCCCAGGAGATCATCAAAGATACTGTAAGATATTCTAAGATACAAGAATTTTGAGATGTTTTTCTATATATTCTAAGAGATTTTACAAAATAAATTCAAAAACAAATAAAAGATAAGAACTAAAGAGAAGTTGTAGGCTATATATTAATCATTCAAATGAAATACTTTGAAAATGAATTAGACTATGGTCATACAAATGCTCCCGACAGTGGGGAAGTGCTATATAACTTTAAAGATATTTACAAAACAAATTCAACCAACACTTTATCATTCATTCCTTAGACATGATATGCTATTCTCTTAGCATTGGGATTTCCATGGTTTTGAGATGGGAGCTACAGCAAAGAAATTCTGCTGTAACAATCATCTGTGGATTATTAAATATAAACTGAATTTTCAAACTGCAAGCTTCAATCAATCATAAAATAATCTAATCCAGAATCCAAACCTTGTTCTTTTAAAACTATTAAGGAATTCATAATATTAGAACAATAATTGTTTGCAGGAAAAATGCTAATGAAATTCCCAATCTTGCGTAATTTATTGACTTTCCATGAGTCTTTGGCTACTAATTAATACCTTTATCAGGCAGAAACCTCCCACTTATGTATCGATCTGAAAGAATTGCAGCATCCACAAGTGCACTGTCAGAAATGCGAACTCCATGATGCAGCTCATATCTTTCCCTCAGTCCCCTTAGTATTGAAATGGTATCTTCAACTGAAGGTTGGTCAACATAAACTTGCTGAAAACGACGCTCAAGTGCAGGGTCCTTCTCAATATACTTGCGATACTCATCTAATGTTGTTGCTCCAATACATCGCAGCTCTCCCCGACCAAGCATAGGCTTTAAGAGATTACCAGCATCCAAAGCACCATTTGTAGCACCTAGCATATGATAGATAAAATTGCAATCAAATTCAACATCCACATTAATTTCAAATCAACATTGCTACAAACAAATAGAATATTTTGGGAAAAAGATATGAATTAAAAGTATCATCTTTTCTGATCCGAATATCCATTGATCTGAAGGGTTCTCATATACCAATAAAGCATCAGAGAGAAAGCAAAACAAAAGTCGAAAGAAATTGAGAATAGTTGTCTAGACCCTTCAAAACAGCTTTCTAACATTGGCAAACCCTGAAACACATTACCTGCCCCAACAACTGTATGGATCTCATCAATGAAAAGGATAGTTTGACCATCAGATTCTGTTACTTCTTTGAGAACAGCTTTCAGTCTATCTTCAAATTCTCCCCGGTACTTTGCTCCAGCAATAAGTGCACCCATATCAAGGGATATAAGCTGAAAAGCAACAAGTGTATCAGATCAATTTTACAACTCCTGGTTCAAAACAGAGAACAAATTAAGATAAATATTACATTCTTTTATAATAAATCAATGGAGTTAGGGGTAGAATTTGTAGAGGGTATAAGAGAAATCAATATAATGAAAATGAGATAAAAACTTTAAAAGCCAGTTCTTGCCCCTTTTTCTTCCATTTTCAGCTTATCAAGAATATTAGAAATTTAGAGTAGCCTAAACATTTGATAAAGCACATACCCTTCGATTCATCAAAGCTTGAGGAACATCTCCTTGAACAATTCTTTGAGCGAGTCTGTTTCCAAGGCAGTGTTAGATCAACGTTTAATGAAAACTAACAAAAGCATCCACATAAGGTACAAATATTTGACCTACTCATCTTCAAACAAAATTATGAGAAAAAACAGCACCTCTGGTTTGAAAAAGAAATTATTTCAATTGCATCAATCTCCATATGGTTTCAATAAATCACATCACCTGACCTGATGTGGCTGCAACATTGCGGTTGATGCAGTGTTCACAACTACATCACCTGCAATTACAGGTTGAATTCACAAGAAAAACAGCAACGGCCATAATGTTGCTGCTTTTTTTAAACAACATAATATTTCATGATTGCAAACTTGGAAAAAATGCCAGAACCCACATCGCAGTAGCCACAATGCCTGCAATCACAGTAACTGCAACTGCAATTTAAATTGATCGTGATGACAGTAACCATAGTACCATATAATTGATTATATTGTTTCTTCCACTCTAAATTCTAATCAATGCTGGAATAGAAAAGCTAATGCACCACTGGGTAGCCCTTTTTTCCCTAAAAGCCTAAATGTTTGGTATAAATTGTTATTTCAAACAACAAGTCACCTCTTACAACCAATTCCTAGTTTTAAGGAACTTTTCTTTCAAAAGCTTAAGAGAAAACTATCATTTTAAATTAGGCCAATCTCTTAAACTTACTTCCTACTTTTATGAAACTTCTATTTTTATATATTATACTTTCATACAGAATGTAATATTTGAAACAATTATCATTTGTTTCTTAAAATATTAACAACAAAATTGCACCACCAAAAATAATTTTTGTATCTTGTTTTACACCTACATTGTGGGTGCCATTCTTGTATATATGAAACGGGCTACACATGAAAATGAAAAACAAGCAACAGATAATAGTAGCAGGCTAGCAGCACGTAAATTTTAACAAACAAAAAAGAAACAATAAAAATGCTCGACAATAATGTAAACACAAGCAACAGTTAGGAGGATCTAAGCACTTACCCTTCAGATATCGCAGTCTTTCCAACACCGGGCTCCCCAATTAGCACAGGATTGTTCTTTGTTCTCCTGGAGAGAATCTGAATGCACCTGCGTATTTCATCATCTCTGCCTATGACTGGGTCAAGTTTTCCTGCTTTAGCCATTGCGGTCAAATCTTTCCCATACTTTTCCAAGGCTTCATACTTCCCTTCAGGATCTATAACAAATTTAAATTGAGGCTTAAGAATCACTAGATATTTATAATAAAAAATATCATGTATAGACACTAATAGCCCAGGGAAAAGTCAAGCACATCCTGAATCCTCAGGTTCACAGCAGTCAAAAGATATTTAAGTCTTCAATGGCAGATGATTAACAACTTTTAACTCCCCTCCCCAAAAACAACAGCACATAACAAGGAAAAAACAAATTGACAACAGAGACAGCAACATAAGATATTTTATAGTTATAAAAAACGGACAGATAGTAGATGACCTTGATCAATAACTGACTGGCGTCCCCGAATGGACTCTATGGCAGATTTTAGAGCTTGTTGAGATATTTGAAAATCTCTAAACAATATCTTCCCAAATCGTTGATCTTGGGCAAAACCAAGAACCAAGTGTTCTACTGACACAAATGAATCTCCATATTCTTTCTTGAAGTGCCTGGCTCTCTGAATCAATGCCTCCAAATCACGCCCCAACATTGAACCAGCTGATTCCCCTAGTACCTAACATAATTGGACAAGTGTTTAACAGTCATGTTCTTGGGCTACAGACTTGGCTAGTAGTTTACTCAGCCAGCTAACAGTATACAAGTGTATTTTATAGGTATCATAAAAGATACAATGAGTGCCCATGTGTTTGCTCCATATCATTCGCATAGGGCTTCTGCTCAAAAGCATATATTGACATCTAATAGTGAATTTGGGAATTCCAGTCATATTATCAGAGGCTATTAATATAAAATAAAAGAATATGTAAGTCAGCAATATTTCCAACATCAATAAAATAAATAAGTCCTTTCTAGCACAGAACCACTGGTGAAAATCTAAGCTATTATAGCTCATACTGAATGAAAAGTGCGAATGAATGTGAGATTTCACACACAAAATGATATAATTTGAATAAAGGAAAATGTATAAGGGTTCATATTGCATATCACCATATATTAACTTTTTTGATCAAAATTAGTTTTGCATTTTACTCCTGATCTCTGCAATTTTTGCTTTGGATGAGAATGCTTCATAAACTTTGAAGATAGGTCAGACCATAACCACATATGTGGCAGTTCTCACATTAGTTTCATCTCAATGTTACATCATTACAAAAAAGAATTAGATGGCCATTACTTTCCTTTCAAGCATCTGTTGTCAAGCTTGCATTTTACTAAGAAAAAGTTGCAAATTTAATACAATTTCTATTTAGCATTAATTCTAAAGGAAGAGTATGCCCAAAACCTAAGTTGCAAGAAAATATGGGTAAAACCAATAAAATCCCACACCTACAAGAATACCAACAAGAGGGAAGTCAGACTACTATAACAAGCTAAAGACATAAGCACCAAAGGATTTCAAATTATTTGACTTGGTCAATCACCTTGGGTTGCCGCCGAATGTGCTTATCGGTAGCCTCTAGAAGCCGAGTATTATCTACCCCAACCTTGGAAAAGATCCGGCGAGCAAGTCCATTCTTTTGCTCTAACAAAGCTTTCATCAAGTGCTCCGTCTCCACAATCTGATGCTTGTTCTCTTTAGCCACTTCTGGTGACGAGATGATTGCTTGCCATGCCATTTCTGTAAATTCCTGCTGTGAAATCTGCCATTGCATCAAAACCCAACATCAACAACTACACCTCATAAACTCAATTAGTATCACAACTCACAAGTGATCCAAAATCACAAACAATTCAGATTGCCACAACTGAAATCGACTTGAGTCGTGTTAAGCCAGGTTAGACCCGACATGCATAGCCAATATCAAGCCTTACATTAATTAAACTACTTAAACTAACGACATCAATTTTCAAGACAATAAAGTGTACTTTTCTATATATGTTTATTTAGCACCAAGGCCAAAAACGAGACCCAAAATAAATAAAGTATTAAATTAAATTCTTCCAATAACATGTAAAAGCTCAACATCACGACCATAATACAACATATAAAATTAATACAAAATTAACATAAATCACATTTCTTAAATCCAAGGAAAAATGAATCATAACAAAATCTTCCAATTTATCTAATTATTATGATATCCCCATCATCAGCCTTCACGTAGAAGTTAAAAATTTTAAAAATAAACAAATAAATAAACACGTTTTTAATCCCCGCAAATAAGAAAATGTTTACTTTTAGTTTCAGAAAGAACCATCTCCAGTTAGTATCTCGTTTATGAAAATGTATCAGACATAATTTTTATCCTTCTTAATCCTTATTCACTTCAATTAACGTTGTCGCAAACATAGAACACCTGGCACATTTTCATATTTTTTTAGAGATTAAAAGCGTAGGCTTTCCTATTTACAAGCGCTAAAATCATATTTAACACATAGTTAAACATTAAGTATTCGAAGTGAACTGAAAAGTGACACCAGTATTATTATTTTCAAGTATATAGTAGTTCCTTCCCTGATAAGCTCACTAACATTAATCTCACTTCCCAATCCCTAAAACCAACTAAAAAAAAAGTCTGAAATAATGAATATTGTTATGAATATGAATGCTACCTTTCCACTCGAAGAAGCCGTGCAGCGAACAGAGAACCGTGTAGGGTTTCTTCGCGCTCTCGAAGACCCATTTGAGAAAGCTTCTCTTTTCTTCAAAGCAACCGAATTCAGAGTCTTGACGCAAGTGGGGTTCGCGGGAAAGCTGAAGGATACTTGAAACGGCGCGAATCGGGCGTGGTTTCTGCGGGCGCGAGTTGGAGCGGTGTGGCGAAGAGCTAGGCCCGAAAACGACGTCGCAGAGGCCATCGCCGGAGAGCGGAACGGCGAGGTGGTTGTGGGTGGTGTGAGGCTGAAGGTTGTGTGGGTACGAAAGCAGAGCATGCGAATTTGTAAGAGCTCATGCTACCATGGCCACGCTGTTGGATACGCTGGGTGCGCACTGCGCCACCTTAACCATGTTCACAAATGTGGCTGCGTTTAGATATCATTGACTGGATCATATTTTTACTCTAAATTACTTTTTTAGTGTTGGAAAATATCTAATTTATGATTTTTATTATTATTAAGGAGTATTTTTCATTAAACATGTACATGACTTTTTTTTAAAAATTTAATAAATATTAAATAAATAGACATTTTTTAGCTTAATTTTTTAATTTTCTAAAATGTCATTTTAATTTAATCATTAATGCAAAATTTAATAATTAATAAATGAATATGTGATGGGTGTGATATTAGAAGAAACTTAAAAAGGAAAATTAAGCCTATGTATTACTTGATTTTATTTAATATGCCTGTATGTCATAATTTAATGTGATTTATTATTAACTACTTCGCGATTTTAATAGTATTTTAACTTTTACATGAATATATAAGTAATACTTGATTAACCAATACATTTTTAAGAATAAAGTGATATTTTGATTGAGGAATTTTGTATTAAAAAAGAGATTGAGTATTGATCGTTGAGATTAATGAACATAAATGTTAAATTATTTGTGTTAATAATATTATGTGTGATTCTCACATATAATATAATATAATATTATGTGTATTCTAATTTATAATATTGAAGTGGATTAATTAAACTATTATAATTTTAAATTTATTTTTTTTAAAAAAAATATTTTCAACTTGTGATACAATATATTAAAATTTAAATAAAGTCAGATAAAAATTAAATTAATAAATATTATTTGAAAAGTAAAAATTATAAATAAAGATAAAGTATTTAATACAAAAGAGTTCACGTGATTTTTTTTTGAAGCAAAGTTCACGTGATTTAATATGCATATAAGAAAGTTTATATATCAGTTATATGTATATAAGAATATTTTTGTCATGTAAATAGATTTTTTTTTAAAATCAAAACTTAAAACTTCATACATAATACTTGTATCGAGGTAAATAAGAAGACCATGTGCCGCGACACGTGGCACGTCATATGTTATCGTCTAACTCACCTCATTTTGGCCTGAGGCATTCGGCTGCGTTGTCTCAGTCATACCAGTTCTCGAGATGGTGTTAGGCATTCTGTCGCGCTATCTCGGCCATACTGGCTGTCGGTACAGTTGAGGTCGAGTGATCAAGAGGTTGACATTAAAGTCATTGTAATTTCGGTCCTCGGCCATATCGACAACCGAGACCCGAAGCACAGCTTCAGCGAGATACCCAAGTAGGTTATAAGGGAGCTTCATCAACAACTCGTACCTCTCAACTCGGCCATGGCCAAAAGGACCGAGACCATGACATGAGTAGCATGATAATCACAATTAATAAGGACAGCACGAGATCAAGAGATAATTAGTCATCAATCACCATATTACCTAATTTGGTAGATCATGGAACGAGGCCCACCACACATAGGACCCATTATGGTTAGTATAAATAGTCACATAAAATGAGGTATGGTCACTGTTTATTTATTACTATTATCGATATTCGTGTTTGTCCTGACTTGAACGTTGTAGTGCCTTTTGCAGGTACCTTCCCCCTTGCATTGTGACTTGGAGCTCTCGTTCGACTTTCAGAACATCAGAAGATTACTAGTGTGCCCTCAGGCAGGTACAATACTTTAATTCTTACCAATTAATCAACTTTAATGACCATACAGTAATAACTTAAACATTTTTTTCTTCTGCATATTCAAATTTATTTAGTATGTTTCAAATTATCTTCTTTTATCTGTGATAATATAAATGCAAAATATTAAAATATAATCAAACACTTTTTAAATATATTCAAGAATAATATTTCTAATTATAATATTTATAAAAATGTGATTTTCAAAATGTAATATAATCCTTTGAAAGAAGTACATCCTTATATTTTTTAATTCATAAAAATGTATAATTACATTAATTAAAATAATTACAATTATTAACAATTTACTCAATAAATACCAAACATTTTAAATTTGTAATAGCATCTTCTAAATTTGATTCTAGAAAAAAATATTTATAATTTTTTTCAATACTTTCTTATTAATATTATCATTACTCATAAATATTAGTAAATTTTACTACTAACACCATTGAGTAGAGAGGGTATTAGGTGGGGAGAATATCTTCATGCAGTGATATTGTAATTTGTAATTAATAATGTTGGTGGTTTTGTGAGCTTTTATTATTAAATTAGTAATTCAAGTAGAATTTGAGTCATCTACTATGTAATTAAGATATAATATTTTGAGTCATTTACTATAAACTTAAGGTATAATGTGATATGGGACTTGTTGGAAAGATTCTAGTGGAACTTGATACTCTTTCGAGTGTTAATTTTTTTGAAACAATAAATGTTGTAGACATCATTCCTTTACTTTTGGTTAATAGAATTGTGAGTTTATTGAATGATCATCAAAATGTGTGATGAAGTCATTTTTTAACGAAAAAAATTAGATTGTAGACATGTTTTCTAAGAATGAGAATTCTATGTTCTGAGGATTGCATCTTTTCTCCCATAATTTAGATTCCTTTGCTTGCTAATATTTTAACTGTATTTTTTTTGTGATTTTTAATTTTGATTTTTAACTCTCTATGTAAAAAAATGAATTACATAACTACAAAAAATTATAATTTCCTAATATATTTAACTAATAATAAAAGAAAAGTGTTAAAGTGAATGTGATTATCAATCTTTTTTTACTATAAAAAATTATTTTTTGAAGTGAAGGTACATTTTATTAAAGCAGTGAAAACTTTAAAACTTTAGAAAATCAAATTAAAACATTTTTTAAAATGATTGTCGCGAATGACAAGTTATCCCTTATATTAAAACTATTTTTTTTATGGTATATCACCATTAACATTCAATTTTTTATGTAGTTTACCAAAATTCAACACATGGCATAAAATCATAATTCAACTAATAAATTTGGACCTTTAGCAACAAAAGAAAAACTAATAAATTTGGGTAATCACTAATGGAAGAAAGATATTACAAATCGTGCATTTATTAGTAATTTTAAATAACTATAAATGTAAACTAACGAACTGTCAAGTTAAGGCGAGTCATTTTTCTCCTATTATTGATAAAGTGCAGTGGCAATTGGCTTCTTGGAAAGGCAGGGTTTTAAATCGGACAGGAAGAGTGACTCTTGCAAATTTGGTGTTAGCAGCAATCCCTACTTATACCATGCAGTTGCAATGGATACTGCAACAGACATGTGATACTCTGGATCAGATGATGAGGCATTTTATTTGGAGTGGTACCATACAATGAGGGTTTCATCTAGTCAATTGGGACACAATCACAAGGCCTCGTAAGTTTGGAGGTCTGAGAGTGTGTATCGCCTGATTTTGGAATATAGCATTACTTGGAAAGCTACTCTGGGATTTTCATAATAATGATGAAAAGTTGTGGGTCAAGTTGGTTTGGACTAAGTATCCAGGGAGGTTCTTATGCGACAAGTTGTAGGTGAAGGGGTCATACTTTTAGACTGCTCTTTGTAAGACATATGAATCATTAAAAGAAGGCTTTTGTCTACAACTTGGAAGAGGTGAGGTTCTCTTTTGGTATGACTGTTGGTTGGCTGACTCACATTTGTGCTTAGAGGTGCCATATGTCCATTATCAGGATGTTGGACTTCGTGTGTGTGACGTTGTGCGAGAAAACCAATGGCAACTACAACAACTTTACACTCCTATATTAGAGGGATTACGTAATCAAATTCAAGAATATCATGTAACTCTTCACCCTTCGTTATCAGACATGATGGTGTAGGGGGCGAGCATTTCTTGTCAGTACTCTGCTCGAATAGGATACCTTTGGCTCTTAGAACATGCGAAAAGGTGTTGTGGAACTTCATGGATGTGGTTATGGCAGCTAAGGGTACCTGAGAATTTGAAATTGTTTCTTTGGAAACTGTCACAGAATAGCCTTCCATCGCAATAGTGGCTCATGTCAAGACATATGGACCAAGATTCTTGGTGCTCGAGTTGTGGTAGGTGTCATGAAGATACTTTCCACATATTTTTGGAGTGTGATAATGTGGTGGCAGTATGGAATAACTTGGGTCTTAGTCGTAATTCTCTCTCTCGAACGTCTTTGGTATGGCACGATTGGTTGTATGAGTGTTTCTCTTCTTAGGGCTCATTAGGTTTGGTGGCATTGTGGGAGATTTGGTTGGCTCGAAACTCTGTTGTGTTTCAGAATTGAAGGGTCCCCACTCATATTGTGGTGTCACGAATTTGGGCATTATATGGTGTGATTGAATGTGTCTTTCACATTGAAGCCCCACCACGGGAGGCTCGGTGGGTCTCTTGTCTTTCGTTGAGTTTGGATCAGATTGCAGTGCATGTAGATGATAGTACCTTGGGTTGCTTAGGGCCTACTAGGTATGGTGGCCTATGTAGGGATAATAGTGGAAGTTGGCTCATGGGTTTTTATGGAGATGTTGGGGTTATAGCTAATTTAAGAGCAAAACTAGCGGCCATTTTAAAGGGTTTGGAGTTGACGTGGCAATAGAACTTTAGAGATATCATGTGTATCTCTAACTCTCTTAATGCTATGAATTTGATATTGGGACCATTAAATATGCCGGTATGTCATAATTTGATATTGTGATATTAGAAGAAACTTAAAAAGGCAAATTAAGCCTATGTATTACTTGATTTCATTTAATATGCCAGTATGTCATAATTTAATGTGATTTATTATTAACTACTTCACAATTTTAATAGTATTTTAACTTTTACATGAATATGTAAGTGATACTTGATTAACTGATATATTTTTAAGAATAAAGTGATATTTTGATTGAGAAATTTTGTATTAAAAAAGAGATTGAATATTGATTGTTGAGATTAATCAACACAAACATTAAATTATTTGTGTTAATAATATATTAGTTTTGTTGCTTAATATGTGTGATTCTCACATATAATATAATATAATATTATGCATATTCTAATTTATAATATTGAAGTGGACTAATTAAATTATTATAATTTAATTTTTTTAAAAAAAAGTATTTTCAACTTTTGATACAATATATTAAAATTTAAATAAAGTCAAATAAAAATTATATTAATAAATACTATTTGAAAAATAAAATTATAAATAAAAATAAAGTATTTAATACAAAAAAAAAGGTTCACGTGATTTAATATGAATATAAGAAAATTTATATATCAGTTATTTATATAAGAATATTTTTGTCATGTAAATAGATAGTATCTTTTTAAATAGAACTTAAAACTTCATACATAATAATTTAATTCTTACTAATTAATGAACTTTAATCAACATACGATAATAACTTAAACATTTTTTTTCTACATATTCAAATTTATTTAGTACATTTGTTTCAAATCATCTTCTTTTACTTGTGATAATATAAATGCAAAATATTAAAATATAATCAAACACCTTTTAGATATATCCAAGAATAATATTTTTAATTATATTATTTTATAAAAATGTGATTTTCAAAGAAATACATCCTTGTATTTTTTTAATTCATAAAAATGTATAATTATATTTAAAATTATTAACAATTTATTCAATAAATATTGAACATTTTAAATTTGTAATAACATCTTCAAAATTTGATTCGAGAAAAAAAATTATTGATATATTTTTTCTATACTTTCTTATTAATATTCTCATTATTCATAAGTTTTAGTAAATTTTACTACTATGAGTATAGAGAGTATTAGGTGGGGAGAATATCTTCATGCAGTGATATTGTAATTTGTAATTAATAATGTTGGTGGTTTTGTGTGCTTTTATTATTAAATTAGTAATTCAAGTGGAACTTTGAGTCATCTATTATCTACTTAAGATATAATATTTTGAGTCATTTACTATGAACTTAAGGTATAATGTGATATGGGACCTATTGGTAAGATTCTAGTAGAATTTGATACTATTTCGAGTGTCAATTTTTTGAAACAATAAATGTTGTAGACATCATTCCTTTACTTGTGAGTCTATTGAATGATCATCAAGATGTGTGATGTAATCATATTTTTAAGGAAACAAATTAGATTGTGGACATGCTTGCTAAGAATGAGAATTCTATGATCCATGGATTGCATCTTTTCTAGAATTCACTCCCCTAATTTAGATTCTTTGTTTGCTAGTATTTTAATTGTATTTTTTTTCATGATTTTTAGTTTGATTTTTAACTCTCTATTTACAAAAAAAAAAGTGTTAAAGTGAATGTGATTATCAATCTTCTTTGACTATTAAAAAAATGTTATTTTTATACTCCTTAATTAAAGAGTTAGCTTAGGATTTATTTTTTTTCTCTCATTTTGAGAAGTTCTCTCTCCATGTGAGATCCTGACCTAGTTTCTCTAGCACGCATCACTGTTGCTACTACATACACATGGCAAACAACACGACTCCAAACGTAACGACATGGCTGTGGATTTTGATAACAATGCTAAAATTATCATACCCAATGTTCCCAACATTGAGCCGTCGGTAAATCTTCCACTATGTCTAATAGGGAGATTCTTGACTGAACGTTAGATACGCGTCCATATCATGAATGAGCATATGAAAAAAGTTTGGCACTCACGACGTGGGGTATCCATCAAAGAGGTTGCACCAAGACGTTTTCTCTTTCAATTCTTTCACTAGCTTGACATGCAAAGAGTCCTAAAAAGAGGTCCCTGGTTGTTTGATTGCCATTTTCTCTTGCTCAACATCATCCAAGATGGAGAAATCCTAAGCCAAATCCCTTTTTATACAGCACCATTCTGGGTGCAAGTGCATCATTTTCCTATAGGATTTATGTCTCTAACAATGGGACAAACTATTGCCAACTCCATTGGTGAGTTCCTCGAATATGATGAGAAGAACTCATCAAACTTCTAGCGATCGTACATGCATCTACGTATCCTTATTGATGTTCGTAAGCCTCTAAAGAGAATGAAATGTATCAAAAAACCCTGGGGGAGAAGCAAGAGAGGTTTCATTCAAATATGAACGCTTGGGCATGTTTTGCTTCTTATGTGGCCTTCTAAGAGACATGGAGGACTACTATGAGAAACTGTTTAGTATAAACCATGATGATGGTCATTGTTCATGGGGCCCGGAGCTATGCGCCAACCCTAGAGGAACCACCCATGGTTCGCCTTGGTTATGTTTTGAAGATTCAAATCAGTGGGACGTGGGGATGCAAGAAATTCAGGATTTAGTGAAAATTTTGCATGTGCTAGTTATGGTAACAATATCTACCAAAACGATAACATAATCACACTCAAAGTTCTCAGGATTCATAACAGGAATATCTTAACAAAGGATATCTTTCAAGATCCGCCAGTTTTGTTCTCGAAATCAACCTCTAATCCTGACCATGCAACAACCAGCTATGCCATAGAAGATGATGGCATTACTAACACTAAGGTTATTATTGCTAATAGAAAACAAACAAGGATTGTTGAAGTTCACCATGAAGACTACCATAAGGAAAATGATACCATGGCTACCACAAAGTCAGTTTCTTTTTTATCAGTAGGCCCTGGAAACTAGGCCTGACATGGCCCATGAGTTTTCTTAGTTGAAACTATTAGGGCCTAGGCAACCTACGTGCAATTCCTATCCTTAATGACCTCATTCAGGCATATCACTTGGATGTTATGTTCCTATTCGAAACTTTGGTACATGCAAGAAGATTGGATGAAATACGTTATAGATTTCACTTTGATTTGTCCTTCGTGTGGATAACGTTGGATGTAGTGGGGGTCTAGCATTGTTATGGAAGCATCCTTATGACTGTCAACTTGTTAACTACTCCTAGAATTTCATCAATGTCATTATTTCCTATGCTCACAAGTCATTATGGTGTTTCACAAGGTTTTATGGCTTCCTAGAAAGATATTGTAGGAAAGAATCATGGGACCTTCTCTGACACCTTGCCCAAGACACCTCTATCCAATGGTGTATCTCTTAAATGTAGAGGGCAATCTCGTTACGGATCAACAGGGTCTATGATCTGTGGCTTATCATTATTTTGAGGATCTATTCAAGCAACAAGTTACTGACAAGCAGAAGTCGTAGACCATATCACACCCAAAATCACAAATGAAGACAATGATACTCTGCTAAGATCTTTTTTATTGATGAATTTTGAAAGGCATTATTTTCAATGCATTCTTATAAATCCCTAGGTCCAGATGGCTTAAACCCGGGTTTTTACAAGCGTTTTTAGGATTTACTTGGCCTAGAAATCTACCACGTAGGAGTCCAATGGCTTGAGTAAGGTTCTTTCCCAACGCAGCTTAATAACACCAACATTGTTTTAATTCTAAAAGTGGGCAACCCCACAACCACGAAAGACCTATGCCTAATTTCTCTATGCAACTTTCTTACAAGTCAGTTAAAGCCATTTCTACCCCCAATGTATCTTTGTTGAACAATCAACTTTTGTTGAGTCTTGCTCCATACTAGACAACGTATTGGTTGCCATAGAACTACTGCATCACATAAAATGTAAAAAAAGGTAAAATGGGAGAGATTGCTCTTAAGATTGATATTAGCAAAGCGTTTGATCGTGTAAACTGGGCCTACCTCCAAGCTGTGATGAGAAATTTGGGTTTTCATATATGATGGGTCCACTGGATGCGTCTGTGCATGACCTCTGTCAACTTTAGCATTCTCATGAATGGTGAAACATCTGAACCAGTCATTCCAACTCATGGATTAAGGCATAGTGATTCATTGTCTCCTTACCTTTTCATTCTTTACGCTGAAGGTTTATCTACACTCTTAAAAAATTGAATTTCATGGGATTTACATGGCACCAAAATATGTAGGGGAGCACCACAATTAACGCATTTGTTGTTTGCGGATGATTGTTTCCTATTTTGTCAAGCTTCAGTCTTAGAGTGCACAAAACTTAAAGAGATCCTTAACCAATATGAGAGGGCTTCAGGACAAGCTATAAACCTCCAAAAATAAGAAGTTTATTATAGTCATAACGCACGCATGAGCATACGTGAGTCTATTAATGACATTATGGGTGTCACAGAATGTATTGGCATTGGCAAATATCTAGGCCTACCATCCATGATAGGTTGCAAGAAGAAGGCCATATTCAACAACATTAAGGATAGGATTTGGAGGAAAATTAACCACTGGTCGGGTAAGCATTTGTCCAAAGCAGGGCGTGAAGTTCTTCTGAAATTTGTTGCTCAAGCAATCCCTTCATATTGGATGAGCACATTCCTTCTCCCAACACTCAGTGATGAAATATAAAAAATGATGAATTCCTTTTAGTGGGGTTCAAATAGAAATGTTGGACATGGAATACATTGGTTAAATTGGGAAAAAGTATCCATGCGTAAGGAATATGGTGGAATGGGGTTTTGTCATCTCCATGGCTTCAACTTAGCTATGCTAGGGAAGTAAGGTTGGAAGCTTTTAACAAACCAAGATGCTATCTTATCTCGGGTTTTCAAGGAAAAATACTTCCCAATAGGGGATTTTTTGGAGGCTTATTTGGGACATAACCCAAGTTATGTTTGGTGTAGCATCCACGCTTCATAGGTGGAGGTTAAGGGAGGCTTGAGATGGTGCATAGATAATGGTCAAGACATTAATGTATGGAAGGATCCTTGGTTGTGAATCTCTGAAACTCCATATGTGACCACACTTAGTCCACCAGGTCATGAGAACTTATTGGTATCTTATCTTGTTGACACAATTTTAGGTACATAGAACCACAAGCTTCTCTCTTCACTATTTTCCCAGTCAGATGTTTCTGCCATAACTGACATACCTCTCACTAATCTTCATGAAAGGGATTCCATCACCTAGAACCTCTCTAGAAAGGGTAGCTATACTGTAAAATCAGCATATTACTATATCATGGAGTCATTTTTCTCTAACTCACACCTTAGAGAATCGGGTAATTGGTTGCAACTATGGAAACTTAAGCTACCACAAACAATGAAGATCTTTCTCTGGAGAATATTAAGGGATTGCTTACCTTCTCGCTATCGCTTACAACAATGAGATGTGCCATGCACTATTCTTTGTGCTGACTATAATGTTTGTCTTGAAAACGAATGGCATTTATTTTTTGATTGCATTGAAGCTTAACCCATATGGATTGCTTATGGCATTTGGATTCTTGTATCTCATGTTGTAAATAATAGGGATGGTTTTAAGTAAATGCTTGGCTATTTGTTAAATACCCTTAGTCATGAAAATGCAATCAAAATGGTGGTCAATTTATGGTGCATTTGGCGGCGCTGAAATGAAAAGATTTGGTCAAACACCACCACTCCTCCTCATATAGCTATCTCCCAAGCCATGTAGAAGTTTGAGGAATGGCAACATGCACGTGCAAAGGAACACCCTCCTCCCAAATAGTCATTAATTCCTAATAGCTGGACGCGTCCACAAGCAAGTTTCATCAAAGGAAATATTGATGCATCTATATTTAAGGAAGACAACAAAGTAGGCCTTAGGATCTATTTACGTGATGCAACTAGGACCTTCATCAAGGCCAAGTTAGGTTGGTTCTATGGAGTAGTCTTGTCCCATGAAGTAGAGGCCATGGCTCTCCTAGAATCCATCTGTTGGGTGTGTGATCAAGGTTATACCTATGTTACACTAGAATTGGACTCCAAACAAGTTATAGAGGACATCCTAAACTCCACTATCTATTATTTAGAATATAGTCACATTCTCCATAGATGTCATTCTTTACTCAACTCTCATCCAAACTTATTGGTCAGGTTCATTCAGAGGCAAGAAAATCATGTCGCTCACTCCTTAGCTAGGGTGTCAAGATGTTATGCTAGTTCCCATGTTTTTTTTATTCCAACGTGTATTGTACCTCTTATTTTGAATGATATCTGATAAGTTTATTCTCTTAAAAAAAACTAAAGAGTTAACTTAGATATAGGAGCAAAAGTGAAAGTACATTTTATTAAAGTAGTAAAAACATTAAAACTTTAAAAAATCAAATTAAAACATTTTTTTAAATGATTGTTGCGAATGACAAGTTATCCCTTTTATTAAAACTCTGATTTTTTTTATGGTATATCACTATTAATATTCATTTTTATTTATTTATGTAGCTTAGCAAAATTCAACACATGACATAAAAACATAATTCAACTAATAAATTTGGACTTTCAGCAACAAAAGAAAAACTAATAAATTTGAATTATCACTAATGGAAGAAAGATATTACAAATTGCGCATTTATTAGTAATTTTAAATAACTATAAATGTAAATTAACGAACCGTCTGAATAAAATGATGTAAGATATTTGTAAATATTAAATTATACATATATATATATATACATATATACTAATATATATTTTTATATAATAAAAGTAATAGAAGAATATAGAGAAAAAAATGTACTTTTCATACCTTATAATATCTAATTAATAATTTTAGTCTTTTAATTTTTAATTTTATAATTTTAATATCTAATTTAATAAAATCCACAAAAATTATTAAAAAAATCATATAAAAATCATAAGAGTATAAGTTAAGACATGAGTTATTGCACCGGTTATTCTTTGATAGGTTGTAATTCTATTCAATTTATCATTTTTTATTTATTTATACTATATATTTATACTAATAATAAAGAAATATTTGTTTATTGTATATCATTTTTGAACTATTTTATTCTAATAACTTTTATATTATATTTTATTTTATCTTTTGTTTATAATACCTAAAACTAGAGCTGTCAAAATGGGCTTGACCCGTCTTAATAATGGCAAAATCCATGAACGAAAGAAAGGAGACTCAAAGAATCTGAAAAGAAAAGAGAGTATAGAGAAAAAACAGTTTCTTGATTTGATTCTGAATAATATGATATATACAAAGGTAGTCATCATATCTTTATATACAACCTAACTAGCTGTTAACCATCATGGTTAATTATCTAACTAAGCTAATCAACTAACTACTATTAGTTAAGATCCCCCCTCAAGCTAGAATGAATATCATTCATTCCAAGCTTGACATGTAGGAATTTAAAAGCTGCAGGAGAAAGAGCTTTTGTGTATATATCAGCCAATTGATTGGCAGAAGAGATTGGAAGCAATTTGACTAAACCATTTTGAACCTTTTCTCTGACAATATGACAATCAATTTCAATGTGTTTAGTACGCTCATGAAACACGGGATTTGCAGCGATATGAAGAGCAGATTTGTTGTCACAGTATAAAGTAGATGGCTTGGTAAATGAAACAGCAAAGTCTTGAAGCAAGAAGGTCAACTACTGTAATTCACAAATAGTACTTGTAAGCGCTCGATATTCAGCTTCAGAAGAGCTTCTAGAGATAGTAGCTTGCTTTTTGGATTTCCATGAAATCAAAGAAGAACCAAGATAAACCGAATAGCCAGTAATGGATTTTCGAGTATCTAGGCAGCCAGCTTAGTCAGAGTCACTAAAAGCCTGAAGATGTAAGATGCTGGAAGTAGGAAAGAAGAGACCAGTGCCAGGAAAACCTTTAATGTACCTTAGAATTTGATGTGCAGCTTGGTTATGTGTTGTTGTGGGATTAGAAACATATTGGCTTAAATGTTGCATAACATAGGTGATGTCAGGTCTAGTATTCGTGAGGTATATAAGTCGGCCAATGAGCTTTCGAAAAGAAGAAGTATCAGTGGAAGAGAGAGGAGAGCCAGCAGCTTGATGAAGTTTAGAATTGTAATCAATAGGAGTTGAAACAGGTTTGCAACCAAGCATATCTGAATCACTTAAAATATCAATGGCATACTTCCTCTGATAGATATTGATACCAGCAGAAGATCTTGCAACCTTAAATCCTAAGAAGAATCGCAAGTTACCCAAATCTTTGATCTTGAAGGTGAGATCAAGTAATCGAGTGATGTTTGAAATTTCCACTATGTCATTTCCTGCCAATACTATATCGTCTACATACACTAGTAGGGCAGTAAGAGAGTTGAAACCATGTTTTAAAAACAAGGAGTGATCTGCAGAACATTGCTTGTATCCATGAGAGATGAGAAAAGAGGAGAGTCGTGCATACCATTGTCTATTGGCTTGCTTCAAGCCATACAAAGATCGCTACAGTTTACAGACTTTGTGTGGCTGATTATGGTAAATTCCAGGAGGTAAAGTCATGTAAACTTCCTCATGGAGATCTCCATGTATGAAAGCATTGTTTATGTCTAATTTCTTTAAGTACCAATTTTGAGTAGCAGCCAAGACAAGGAGCAGCCTTACAGTAGTAAGTTTGGCAACTGGAGAGAAAGTGTCGAGGTAGTCTTGTCCTTCAATCTGTGTGTAACCCTTGGCCACTAACCTGACTTTATATCTTTCAATAGATCCATATGCTTTATGTTTGACTTTATAAACCCATTTGCAACCAATTGCTGATTTATTAGGTGGTAAATCAGTAAGCACCCAAGTATGGTTAGACTCAAGAGCATGAATCTCAAAATTCATGGCTTCTATCCAATGTGGATATTTTGTTGCTTCAATATAGGATCTTGGTTCTTGACTCTCGGAGATATTAATAATAGCTTTTCTATAAGATGGGGACAACCGTTCATATGAAAGAACGACTCCAATAGGATATTGCTTTCATGATTTTTGAGAAGATGTTGATGATAGGAAAAATGTGTGAAAATCTTTGAATTTGATAGGTCTATGGGATTGTCTGGATGATCTTCTCAGGATGATAGTGTCATTAGTAATAGGTGTGTCAGGGGTAATACTAGGTTTAGCCATAGGAGAATGAGTATTATTACTTGGTGTAGAAGAGACTATATTTTCAATGGTGAACGGTATAACAATTGTTTGAGGTAGTGGCAAGACATCAAAGGATTCAGGTTTGTTTTCAGCCGTGTAAGGAAAACAAGTCTCATAGAAAATTACGTTTCTAGAGATATTGAAGGATCTGGAGTTAAGATCAAATGTAATATAACCTTTTGTGTTGGATTTAAATCTAAGGAAAATAGATGAGACAACCCGAGGATCAAGCTTCTTCCTGTTAATAGTCAAAGTGCTGGTATAGCACAAGCATCCAAATACCCTCAAAACAGAGAGATCATATGGTTTATGATGGAGCTTTTCAAAGGGAGAAATATTACCAAGGAATGGAGTTGGCATGCAGTTTATGAGAAGTGAAGCATGTAGTAAGGCATATGACCAAAAAATTGGTGGGAGATGGGCTTGAAACAATAAAGATATTCTAGTGACATTTAAAAGATGTTGATGTTTTCGTTCAACAACGCCATTTTGCTGTGGTATTTCCACACAGGAGATTTGGTGAATAATTCTTGTTTCCTCATAGAAGCTTCTCATTATAAACTCAGACCCATTATCAGATCGGATCTTCTTAACTTGTACCCCAAATTGTTTTTCAACATTCATAATGAATTTCCTTAAAAGGGATTGTGTCTCGGCCTTAGAGCACATTAAGAAAATCCAAACAAACCGTGTGCAATCATCCACTATAGTTAAAAAATACTTGTGACCATGCATAGAGGAAACATTACAAGGGCCCCAAATATCAACATGAATCAAATCAAATGCGGAAACAGACCTTGAATCATTGTTAGGAAAAGAAATTTGTTTCTGTTTAGCATAGTGGCAAGTATCACATACAAAGTTTTTGTCAAAATCAATACTGGGAAAAAGTGTTTCAATATTTGCATCCTCTCAATTGAGGGGTGTCCTAGTCTGTAATGCTAGATGTCAGGTGGAAATTTATTACATGTGAGAAGAGACTTTTTACAAATAGATGCTACTAAATTGGAATTAGTATTTGATGGCTGAAGAGGAAGTCGATCCAGCCTGTATAACCCCTTAGCAGCTTCAACTATACCAATCATCCTCTGGTTGTGTAAATCCTGTATGACACACTTATTGGAGGCAAAAATCAATTTACATGGTAGAGAAGTACAAGCTTAGAAACCAATAATAAATTAAACTGAAAATATGGTAGATAGAGAACATCATCGAGGTAAAATTCATCAAAAAAACATATAGTGCCAACATGTGTTGCTTGAACTTGGTGACCATTGGGCAATTTCACTAGAATGGGATTAATCTTCCTATATTTCGAGTATAAATGTAATGAAGAAGCCAAATGATCAGTGGCTCCGGAATCCAAGATCCATGAACAATTATCTTGTTTACTCACATTACAAGTAAATGTAAGTGTACGATTACCTGTTTGTGACCCAAAAATTTGGTTTATGTGAGAAGTGCTTGAAGCAGAATTGCTGCCTTGTGAATGTAACATATTCATTAGTTGTTGATATTGTTGAACGGTCAACTTGACATCTGCCATTGGACTTTCTTGTTTCGAGTTACTAGAACCTGCAACCACTAATTCTTCCTTCACAGTGTTATTAACAGCAGAACCAAATTTTTGAAATTTATGGCCTGGGGGATAACCATGTTTCTTATAACAATCATCAACTGTATGTCCAGCGTTTCCACAATGTGTGCACACTTTGCCATGTAAAATACTATCATTTGTCCCCCCTCTACCAGAATTACCTCTGCATCCTCCTCTACCACCTCTAGCGAAACCAAGATTTGGAGGGAATCCATGTTTCCTGTAACAATTTGCCTCAGTATGATAGTCTTTCCCACAATATGTGCAAGTCGTTTTAGAACTATTAGATGACGCTGCATTTATAGAACTTGAAGTATTCTCATGATTAAACAAATTTGCATCACTATTATTAATCTGTCTCTCCTGTTGAACAACATATGAGAAAACTTTGCTAATCGAAGGCAATGGATCCATCATCAAGATATTGGATCTAACATTGCTAAAGGATTCGTTCAAGCCCCTAAGAAATTGCATAACATGATCCTATTGTTTTCTTTCCATAACAGTTTTAAAGCATCACAAACACATTTATTCTTACACTCACATTTAGGGTCAGGTCTGTAACTTTCAACTTCATCCCAAATCACTCTTAGTTTTGTAAAATATTCAGATACAGATCTGTCACCTTGTCTAATAAAAGCCATTTGTTGCTGTAGGTCTGAAATTCGTAACAAGTCTCCTTGTGAATATCTCGATTTAAGGTCTTTCCAAATATCCCTTGCATCATCCATCCAAAGCACACTTTGTTGGATTGGCGGAGATACAGAATGCACTAACCAAGACACTACCATATTGTTGCATCGCTTCCAAGTAGAGTACAAAGAATGATCCGGCGTCGGACGTCGAATTGTGCCATCAACGAACTCTGATTTATTTTTCGCACTCAAGGCTGTGATCATTAACCTACTACAAGAATTATAGTTACTTGAATCAAGAACCGGTGAGACCAAAGCAATCGCAGGGTTTTCCCCTGGGTGCAGGTAATATGGACTGTGTACGTTTAATGATGGATCTGATTGGGATGAAATCTGGACTTCTTGTTTATCGTTTTTCTCATCCATGATTCAATTGGACCGTGCAGTTGAATGGACGAAGGAACAAGAAGGATATGAGAGAGAGAGCGCAGCAGAGCTCTTCAATTAAAGAGCTCTGATACCATCTTAACAATGACAAAATCCATGAACGAAAGAAAGGAGACTCAAAGAATCTGAAAAGAAAAGAGAGTATAGAGAAGAAACAGTTTCTTGATTTGATTATGAATAATATGATATATACAAAGGTAGTCATCATATCTTTATATACAACCTAACTAGCTGTTAACCATCATGGTTAATTATCTAACTAAGCTAATCAACTAACTACTATTAGTTAAGAGCCCGGTGAGCCAACCCGGCCCACCACGGGTTCGAGCCGGGTTGGGTTGAAAAAAATTTGAAAATTTCAATACGGGTCAAATTTGAACCCAGGTCACTAACAACCCGGTACACCTGGGTTAAACCCGTGGTGAGCCGGGCTGGCCCACCAACCCGTGATTAATTTTTTTTATAAAAAATACAATAATTATGGGCCATAGTGCAACCCAACATGAGACAATAATGATTTAATGTTGAATTGTGATTTGTAATTTTTATGATTTTGGATTGTATTTGAAGTTTAAGATGATTTTGGATTATATTTAAAGTTTAAGATGATTTTGGATTATATTTATCTATTTGAGATTATTTAGATTTGATTTGATTGTATTTAAAATTGTCATTTAATGTTTGGAATGAATGATTCATTTATGGATGTTTTAATTAAGAATCTCAGATTTTTAAAATAGGTTTAAATTTTTGGGCTTTAGTTGTATATTAAAAAAAATATGAAAAAGATTATTTTTTTTAAAGGTGAGCCAACCCGTTTAACCCACCAACCCGTGGTGGGCCGGGCTAGGTTTGATTTTTTTGAGCTCATTGATAAATGAGCCAGGTTGGGTTGACCCACCAAATGGTCACCCCGTAGTGGGCTGGGCCGGGTAGCCCATTTTGACAGCTCTACCTAAAACTCACTCAAATGTTTTAATTATTAAATGTCAACTGTCATTCAACCTTAATTAATTTTATTTTTTTATTTATTTTTATTTTCTTAAAATTACATAGAAGTAAGAAGTGTCTATTTATGGTATTATTTATAATAATAGATAAAATGAATAGCTTCTTTCCCAAATATTTTTGATCCCCATTTTTATGAGACCGTATTGTCTTTCACAATTTTCTTAAAAAATAAATTTATTTATTTATATCTAAACTTTTATTTTTAGGTTTTGGTCTTTAACTTCTTTAAGTAACTGCCAATTACATTTTTATTGTAAATAAAAAAATTTCGTTATTCACACAATTTTTTTCTTCTGTCTTCTCATTTTTTTTTTTATAATTCTTATACAATTACTTCCAAAATTCTTTTTTTTTTAATGAAAAAGAAATAGAGGCTCTATAAAGAGGAGAGGATACAACTTTTTGTAACTGCTGTTTGATATTGACTTCTAACTGTTTTATCCCTTATTTATTTATTTAATTTTATTTTTCACTGTAACAATATGATTTCTTCCGATTTCTGTTTAGTTTTTTTTTTCTTCTCTTTTTCGTAAAACATTTTACTCACTCTTTTTAATGACTATTTACTATATTATTTTTCTATTTTATTTTTATTTTTAAAAAAATTTATACTATATATAAAAGAGCCATAACTTTTTATTACTGTTTTAGTCTTTTTTTTTTTTATTTAAGACTATTTTACTCCTCATTTACTTTTTTTTCTTTCACCTTAACTACTTGATCTCTTCTAATTTCTTTTTGGTTATTTTTTTCTCTTTTCCCCGAAACATCTCTCATCTTACACTCTTTTCTGCTGAAGCGCGGCATTTGTCCAACTAATTGAAGTTTGTCCATCATTCTTGGAACCACATGTAACAAATGTAACTCAGAATCTCTTTGGATACAAATTTAAAAGTGTTTTTTAAAATATTTTCTATTGAAAATAAGGAGTTTTTCTCATTAAAAAAATTGTTAAAAATATATCTAACTTATATTCAAACAGATCTGAATACATGTCACAAGTCAACAAGGACACAGATGATGAAGTAGCCCTTGAAGCCTGTGAATTTTGTTTTGTCCCCAAAATTTGTAATGGTAGCCAGCCTGATGGATTATACTAATTAACACCCAAGTTCCAAGCCATTCTAGAGTCCAGCTATGTATATTTATTTTATACTTTTGTCTGAGATTGATAAATTGAGTTTATTTTGTCTGCAGTCGGTTACTAGGATGGTTTATTTTATATTCCATCTACACTCATGTATAAACAAAAATACATATTAGTAGTACATGATCTCATCTAATTTTTTTCCCAAGTTTAATATAAAGAATATTAGGGCTATGTATAGACATAAATTTTTTATGGGGTGATCTACTAAAGTGAGACACTATTACAAGTTATCATAATAGGACTCTTTTGACTTTTGAGACTATTTACAGTACCACATAAAGAGACATTAAGTAAATTAAAGCACATTTTCATATTTCAACAGGTTCATCTCTAGAAGCATTTTGCATCAGCCATCAAGCTGAAGCAGGAGTATAATTTTAGAGTTCGTCTCAATCGGCATTTATACCAATTGGACAATGAGGCAACAACTAGATGCAGAGACCAGAACAAAAAAGATCTATGAAAAAAGAGAAACCAAGAAAAACTGTCTTCACAACCCAAAAACTCTTTACCTGTTGTACTCATGATGAGGCATGCAACCAAAGAGTTTGTATATGAGCAAATCTTTTAAAAGCCTTAGATTACTTTTAAAATGAATACAAGTGTAGCTTTCTACCATCTAAAAAGATGACATCTTCAATTCAATCCGGACACTACAATATCACACAAACACATTTGCTCATCTTTGCTTCGCTTGCTACTTTCTTATCTGTTGCAAGAGAAAAAGACCAGAATGTCAAGAAAATGAATCAGATAAAGCACCAGAACCAAATGAACTCAAAACTGTTCACACTTAAGTGTATAAGTTTTATATGTAGTCATATTTTTTTTGTGTCCAATAGTCGCAATGAAGTAGAACCTATGATCTCATGTTTATTACCTGAACCCATTAGGTGGACCTTAATAGTTATAATTAGGTTTATTTGAATAAATAACTTAAAAGCTTCTTAAGTGTTTATCATATAAGCACTATGTATAAGTTGTTTCTACAATTAAAGAGGAAATTGGGTTTAATTGTTTTCATATAAGTTGTAAGTTGTCTTCATAAGTTATCATGGAGAGGAGAGCTTATTGAAATAAACTGAAAACAGCTTGTGGACATATTATAAGTTATTTATATAAGCTTTCTCAGGGAGTTGTTTGGATAAACTTCTTCAAAAACATTTCTAGGAGAAAAAAATAAGGAATAATGAAATAAGTTTTTTCGTAAGTTAATTTGTAAAAATTCTCTCGTATTAACTAATGGAGAAACTTATTTCATTTTGGCTTCTTATTTTTTTCTTGTAGAATTACTTCTAGAGAATTTTATCTAAATAGACTCTTACACAAGTACTTATATCGTAAGATTAGTCCAAATAAATTGCAAATAAACTCTTCCAAACAAATTCTAATTCAAGTAGTTTACTTATCAATTTGCACATGGAGTAAAGTGAACTACTATCATTGTTACAAGCAAAGTGTTTTTCCAATGAAATCCATTCAGTTATTAGACCACTACTCACAATTTGAAAAGAATATGTTTAGCTAGAAACAGTGAAAAGAACTTGAACTCAGTCCAGTGTCATACTTTAAAAGAAGAACATTTTATCTTAAAGATGTTTATACAAATAAAATAGACTTTTGACATGCCTTTAAAATGAATAGTAATTAGGAATACTAACCTTTCTCCACAGAAGGTGGTTGCACAACCACGTGCATTGTTGTAACTCCACCAGGGAGATCACACAATGGACTCTGACATTCTCCCACTGTTCTGTTGTTCTCTAATATTTGTCCGGCACTAATTAACTTCATATCTTTTACAGTTCTTGGACCATACTCATTATCTTCAAAACAGAAACACAAACTTATAGATCTCATATATATCACTAAAAAATAAAAATAAATATCATTGAATGCATGATATCACAATTTCCAGTTAAAATATCATCACGTTTTTTCAGCTAATGCATGTCATTTTCTTTGTTGTCAGTATTATGTGAACACATTAAATGAAATTCATGAACACCTAGCTACAATCATACTCTTATGAAATTACAAATGTCATGGGTTTAAACTACAGTTTTTTTTCCCTTCAAAATTTAGCTTATGGTTTTGATAAATTACCATGACATAAAAATTTCATTATTATATGGAGGAACAAGCAGACAACATGGAATAAGAGAGGAGTTTAAGTTTAAGGAACTACTTACTGAGAGACGTGTAACAATTATATCACACTTTTATAGTTAAAGCCTAAATTCCGGATCTTGTCTGCTTAGATTCTACGAAGCTAATGCTATTAATGCAAAGCCTCTTTTTTTGAAGGAAAAAGGGGAGATAACTAAACCATAGCACAACATAGACATACTCAACATACATGTTCAGAAGGATCTGCAGGACAGCATATCTCTGACATAAAATGAAGGTCACAAGATTTCATTAACTGGAAATTTCTTCTTGTTTTTGTTATAACCGACATATAGTTCATTCTTTGCTCTCAATTCTCATCACAAGCATGATATGCGCCCAAACCTTACAAGTATACCTAAATCAAATGAATCATGACTTATTGACTTCTACTGCCTCAATATTTCCTTTCTGCAAATCAATATATTCACATCAAGGGTCCTGTGCCTCCATTTTTTCACTTTATCTAACCAGCAGTCTTTCTTATACAGAGTTCATCATGACAAATAACAATTAGGAACAAACCACCAAAAGAAACTAACAAACAGGAATAATACAACACGTTCCAAGTCTTCTGACATTAACATCTTAGTGTTAGAGACTGTTTGGATAAACTCTTTTATAAGTACTTCTAAGAAAAAAGAAAAAAAAATGAAATAAATTTTTTCATAAGCTAAAATTAGTTTATGTAAAAGTTAAAATAAGTTTTTGGTAAAGTTAATATGAAAGAACTTATTTATACATAAGTTAATTTTAACTTATAGAAAAACTTATTTCATTTTTCCTTTGGATTTGTTACTAGTGTTTAAGGAGAAATTTATCTAGACATACCTTGATAGGAGGACCAAAAACGATTCAAAAGAAGAAAGAAGACACACAACTAACCTTTTGGCCATTGAGCAAGAATACTTTCTTTCAGTGTTGCAATACTAGTAGCAGCAGCATAACTTTTGGGGCCAATATCCGTACCATCACTCAACCGAAACTTGATTTCTAACTGATCTTGGCTCCCAGCCATACTCCGAGATTAAGAAACTTGTGTAATCAGAAATCAAATAGCTTCAACCTCAGACCAAGAGAATGAAATAGTCCAGTGAATCACTTCAATTGAGTTTTCACTTTTCAACCATGAACAAAGGGGATTAAATCAAAGTATCTCACTGGAGTAGTATTCTGCAAAATTTGATACAAAAGAAAAAGGATTAGTCCTCACTCCTCTCAAGTGACACTCAATACCCAAACAGTATTCAAAATCTCAAATTCAAATGGTATACTAGATAATAATGGAAAAGGAAACCATGAAGAGGTATGAAATATATAGATTTTAAAATCCATGCACAAGAGCATGAATAAAAGACAAATAACAGAATATAATGATAGAAATCCAACAAAAAAGCAATACTTAAACGGAAACAATAAACATGATAACAGAATTCAACACACTGACAAAGGAATCTTTCTAGAACAGCCACAAGCCACAAGCCAAAAACAAATCCATACTCAAGAGGGCACTTGTTAAATCACAGAACCATCTTGAAATCCCAACTGGGCCACCAGCAAAACCAGCAAGAAATCCAAAAAAGAGAACTTTGAAGGATTTTATAAATTGGGTGAATCACTGATCTGGTTGGCGATTGCATCAATCAGAGAAATGGATGGTGTTTAGGAAATCACAGGAAAGGAAGCATGAGAGGAGAAGGGTGTGTAGGAGGTTTTCAATTGTTGTTGTGTTAATTTGAGGAACGTATTATTCTTTCTCATTATTCATGCGAAGAGGGTCAACTTTTGGCTGAATTTCGGTGTCAGAAACTGTTGAAAAGGCTCAATCAAAGAACATGTCACTCGCACGCACATTCTTAACATCTGCGAACTTACCATCCTTTTTTCCTACCGTTTCTTCTATAGCCAGCCAGGTCAATGCAACAATCTTACGTTAAATCAAAACTAGCATGAATTCGTTATACCGGTACAAGGTAAAACAAAAACATATCTAAAATCTTTTTTTTTATTTTTTTTTACAATTTTTAATCTTTTTACATTTACTGTCGTAACTTTTTGTAAAATGCAATATAATAAAATGATTAAGACTTACTAACATTCTCATAAAAAATGCTCTCTCACAGATAGTTCATATTTATATAAAAATTTCTCTTATAAAATATATTCAATTATTTTTTCTTGAAAATGTTATATTTTTAATCTTTACATTTTATAAAGACGATTCGATTATACTTCCTTAAATACATTTTCTTTGTAACGTTTCAAGACTAAAAACAATAAAATTCCTATTAAATTTTTTAAAAAATACATTTTTAAAATAAAAATATGCTAATATATATATATATAATATCTCTAGTAGTCAATTTGCCACATGATTGTCGTATAGTATTACGTATATGAAAGAGAAAAACTAAAACCATAACTCTTTAAAATGGGTCACAAAGAGACACCAACAGCCTTAGCAGCCAATATTATTGTCCATTGTGATGGAGCTGTTATTCAAACTCCTAAACTTGATGTGCTAACAAACCCATTCAAGGTATGACGATGACTAATAGTATAAATTCTGAACAACCATATATGTAGGACCTCAACTTAGAAAAATAGTTAAATGAATGCTAATATTGTTTAGCATTTTCTTTAGTTTTTGCATGTTAAACATTTTTCTAAAATGTGTTTGAGAACAACTAGTTAGCTTAGTAGTGAGGTTTTGGTTGATTGTATATGATGTTAGATTCTATCTTTGTTATTATCATTGTACAACCTGAAATGAGTGTTTGAAGATTCTTTATTTTAATTTTTTCACCAAAATATTATTTCATCTATAGTTAAAAATTATTTTCTTTCAAGATTTAGAAGTCACTCAATTAAGTTTTATCTTTTATATTAAAATATTTTCCATTTATGTAATCAAAAACTGAACTTCAAACAACATATCTAAGAGATTCAATTATTTACTAGTTATGTCTCGATATTTAAAGATTCTTTATAATATTTAGAAGATTAGTCTTTTCCTACACAAAACAAAACTAAATGACACTTGTTAATTTTTAATCATGCAACCAAAATACTTGTCAACTAGCATGAGTAAAGAAAATGCGAAAAAGGGTTGGTAGGTCCATACTTTGATTTTAAACGTCTTAAAAAATAAGATAAGATCCTTCACGCACTTTGAAGGGATCATTAAAGGGGAATAGTTGTAAATGGAATTCACGTCATCACCAACTTTGCAAAATCCTTCTTTTATATTCTTCTTTTTTATTTGGTTAATACTTAATGTACGTTAAAGTTAACGATCTAAAGATCATGTAGAATCTCGTTACCATTGGTACTTTTGGACTTGTGTGAACAAGGGGAATAAATCAAAATCAACCCTAGTCATAGCTTCAAAATCTATGTATATCAATGTTGTTATCAATTTACTGTTGAAATTTTTTTTACCACAAAAGTAAAAGAAAACAGATAAGTAATCAAATAAAGAGAAGAGAAATAAAACAGAAGACAGTGCAAGAAAGAAGCTAAAAAGATTGTGATAATGTTTAAAAGGCAAACTGAATAGACATTGGTCCAATGATTATTAGAAAATGCAAGAAAAGTTCAGTTTTAAAACAATGAGCATTAAATATTATCAACTAAATATACATAAAGTCTATTCGATACAAATGGTTTGGTACATGAGAACAATTCCGTAAGCACTAAAATCCAGACAAGCATCAAACAAAGTAAGAAAACTAGCATATAAATAACATACATTTCAAATGTAATAAATCTTCCTTTCGTAATAAAATCTTTTCACTTTCTTATTCATTAAACATTGGCCCTAATACAACTGAAAAAAGAAAAGCTTCTATTACCATAAATTTGAATTTTTGAGTTTAATTGATATGCGATGTTGGTATAAAAAAAATTATATGATCAATAAATCAGAAATCATCCTTAATAAATTTTTTAAAATAGTTATCATAAAAGTCAATAAATTTAATATACATCACAATTTGAGATTTCACAACAATGTAAAATATCTTTACACTCTTAATGCATATATTATTTATTCTTTCTATTAATTTTTGTTTGTTTTTTCTTAGTATCAACTTGTGAATGCGTGAGGGGCAGAGATGACTATAGGAATTACACGAATGGAGACGAGGAAAAAAGAATTATCTGCACATTTCCAATGTCTGGTAATCGTACACAACGAATAACAATATATAGATATATAGATATATCCTACAGACAGTTCCCCAATTCAATGGACCTGTAACAAAGCAATCTCATGAACTACTGTTCCTACAATTCACCATCATGATAGCAAATCCAATGGGGTGAATGTAAAAATTGGTGCTAACAAAAATTAACAAACTAAAAAATGATGGGGGAAAACACTGCACTAGTGGGGGAACCTCACAAATTAACTGTCCTAGCACTTGTGTTCTCAACAACAAACTAGTATGATGACACAGGCACATGACCATGACCTTTTCTATCTTCAGCATTTAGTTTATTCTCCAACATTCACTAAGGAATTTTTGATATAGTAGCCCCACATAAGACCAATAATAGTATCCTTTCACCAACCAAAAATATAGGACGCGTTTCAAAGTCACAAGACTGTTTGATTCTCAAAGCCATGCCATGATGGCAACTGTGTGTGCAAAAATGTAGGGGGTGGCAGCAAATCCACCCACCATGTCCTCATCACTTTGCCCTCTCAAACCAATTTTCTATTGCCTTCTCAAATTCATCTTGAAGAAAACCTCAAGCCGCAAAAATTTAGATGAAACCTCTATTTACTCGCCCCTTTCGTAGTATATGCATGCACTTCAAACCATTGTGCATCTCATGGCAGACTATGAATCTAATATGTGACAGTTCCTAACAAAATCATTTGAATAATTGATATACTTGGTCCAAAATGGCCTAAGATGTTCAAAGCCAATTTGCAACCATGGTTTCGACTGGCCGTTGTAATGAATAACAGCAGCCTGCTTCACACTCTCAACATCAGTTTTGTTCTGATAACCCAAGCCAAGCATGTGCCAAGAGGGGTCAATTGGGTGAATATGACCTTTGAATGCAATCAAAGCCGGGGGTAGGGTTCCAAGCTTCCACATCGTCAGGTTTGACTTCAGATTCTGCCATACAGAATAGAAAATAAGAAACTAAATGTCACACTGTTCTCATAATATCACGTAACACATACATAAACACACGTGTATATGTGCACACAAACATACAAAGTAAACCACCAATTTCATCATTGAAGAATTAACTTTCCTAAGAGGTCCTCAAAGTAAAAATTAACTACTTTGGTAGTCAATGTAGTGTTAGAAATTGTGCCCAAGTACCTCAAATATTAAAAAAAAAAAAAAACTTCAAATTGGTCCCTAAAATTTACTGAAATACATCAACTTATGGATTAAAGAGGAATATTCAATATTTCAAGGATTAAAAATAATTTTCATACTTTAAATCACTCGGGAGAGATGATAATAATTTGAGGATGAAATTGATGGTTTATTCAATATATATGATTATATATGTAATATATGTATGCATGTGCCTATTTGAACCAATAACACGTCATTAATTTAAAATTCAGAATTTGCTAGAACTTTAAATTATTGATGAATAAATGGATTGTATTAGTTTGAGTATATACGGGCCTTACCTCTTTCAGCCAGGTATGATATGTCTCTCTTATGTTTGTTGCTCTCCACATACGCAAATCAAATACATTCATCCCATAAGCCCAAGCACACTCATCAGGGTCCAAATGCTGTGCAATGAGCGGGTGGGAAAAATTGAAGTAGTTCCTAAAATGCTTAGACATTACCCACTCATCTTCACCTCTGCAAGTTTCCACGGCTCCATTAACTTTTCCATTCAGATCAATTTCCCAAAGCGGAGACAAGTCACGTTGAACCACAACATCATCATCCAAAAAAACCACCTTGTCAAGGTTTGGGAAAAGCTGTTCAACACACAAGGCAAACACAATCAGCACAAACAAGAGAAGGAAAATTTTCTCCAAAATGTAAAATGTTCCTGTGTCAAATTAGCTCATAAGATTGGTACATAAGTGCTAAATGCTAATGAAAACAATGTAAATATTCCATAAAACACCACTTTCTTTAATTATTGTAATTTGTGAGAATTCAGAGATCTTCAGTACTGATAACCCACTTTTGCCACTACAAATTCAGTTAAGAAGCTTTTATGAGCTTAAAATGCAGAATTTATTTACAGATAATGTTTAGCTTGGAGTGAGCCAGTATAGAAGCCATGTTCTAACTTCTAAGGTCTTAGGTCAGTCATTCATTTCAAGTTTCATTCACTCACTATATACTATAAAATATAAAAATCACATACAATATAAGATTCTTTGCCAAACCTAATAAAAATGCATTATTCCCAGTTTTTTTGGTGAATTATGACCTGAAAAGTTTCAATTTCACCAATATTTAGAGAGAGAGAATAGCCAGATTGAGAAAGACAGAAAGAGTGATAGTTGTTGAATCCAACTTACCTCAGGTATGTAAATGCGGAGATGATTGAGTAAAGATATATACTTTGGACTTCTAGCCTGCAATGTTGAGGCAAATTTACGTGGATTGGTATCACTGAGATTGGTTTCAGAAAAATGATTCCCATGGTAGTAATTCCTGATCCCATTTTGATTTTCTACGGCTTCAAGCACTGGAACATTTTCTCTAGTCAACCAGTCAAACTGGTGAATGCCTCTAACTTCAACTATAGCAGGAGAGGCAGGATTTAGTGCAAACCATGAGTGCATACCAGCATAAGTTTTTTTGTCAGTGATGACATGGAAGACTATATTCTCAGGTTTCTGAGATGACTGCACAGTAGAAGTAACAACTACTGAAGCAGCCAAGATGTTATCAGTTGAAACAATAAAATGATGGTAAGAGTTGTCAGACAGTGTGGGTAGTAACTCTGGAGGAGGCAGCTGTTTGCGGGCATGAGCATTTGACGAATATTCATCGGTCAAACGCAAAGACAGACAATGAATTCCTTTAGGGATTGAACTTGCTGCAAAGTGTTTATTCATCAGCTCTGAAAATTTAGATTGTCTGATTTCTCTCTCAAATTTCTCCATCTGTTCAAAGAAACATTGCAATGGTTATCATAATAAATGTGACAATACTATGTGATAATAAACCAAAGATATACACACTGTCTTTGCATTCATAATAGTCTTACATATACACACTAATTTCTCAAACTCCTAGCATAAGCCATAAAGCAATGGTTATCGTTCATGAATAATTAGGGCTGTAAACCGAAATCAAGATGAACACAATAATGATACAACGTACTGCATAATATATATTTGTGACGAGAGTATGAAGACCTCAAAAAATACTACCAACCAAAGATAAATAGCATTAAATATTCAATAGTTCTACATAGTTGAAATGAAAAGAATGTTTAAAGTTTAAACAAAGAAAGGAAAAATGAATAAAAACATAAAGTTGTGACAGGCAAACCAAAAAGTAAAATAGTAATGTAAAATGATTTCAAGATAAGCCTTAGATTTCTGAGTTATATAAACAACTTGAAATTTCAGATAAGTGCAACCACCATGGTACTTGCCTGTTAAGCCACGCTATGAAATTTGCACCTTTTTAGTCACTATTCCAAAAAATACAAAAGGAACAAGCAATTTTGCATTTGGCAAATCATCCAAAAGGTACTCTTATTATTGTCTTGTTTATATGATGACTTATGATTGTTTGTCCAGCATCTTAAAATAAGTTTATAATAAACCACACTACCATAATAAAAAAGTATTATTTATTGTATGACATACAAAACGAAACGATCTCCAGTTTCCTAAAATCCAGATAATGGAAGACTGAAAGTAAGCATAATCACAATACTTTGCATAACAGAACCAAACTAAAAATTGAATTTCACAGAAGATGATGACCAAAGCAATCTACATAATCTTGAAGCATTCCTGATTGACTTTATTATGAGATTGCATCAGAGTAATAGGCAGCAGAGTATAAGCCTTTTAGTGTAAATGCTACTATACTAAAACACAGTACACAAGTGGATAAAATGCAGCAAGAATCATTGATTAGAAATCTTAATCTCTGATTTTCTAATCAGCGGTTTTAACTGCACTTTATACTCTAAATTTTATCCTCCACACTTTAGAGGAGCTAAATCCCAAAACCAGACTACATTGTCTTGCATGTTCAAATGAATATACAAAAAGGAGGAAATATAGGGATGTCATAAGCTGAATCATTGTATCAGCAGACAATGTGTCTTTATTGTAAACATTCTTTTAACCACCATTCATATATAGCACATCAGTTATCCCAACCTCAACCTTGTGATATTCGATTTTTAGTAATGCCTAAAATGTATGTTTTCAATTTGAGTAAATAACTTAGATTTGAAAACATCAACAGAATTCAATTTCAGATAACCTGTTCTCTACTTTTCTTATGTTGTACAATGACAACAACAAAGATAGAATCTAAGATCTCATGCAAGCTACCCAAAACCCCCCACGACTAGGCTGACCTTAGTGGGTAACCTTTCTGTACTTGATACCAATTAATAAATAAATATGTGATACTTTATAAAAGTGTAACAAGAGACTTACGATTCCCCTTAACATTAATGCAAACGTTTTTGCATCATATTGATTGTTCCTCATATCAGAAACCAGTTGATCAAATGAATCTGGAAGCTTTAGAGCAGATGGAATATCCCCAGTCTTTACTTCGTTAAGTATCTTGTAAAAATCTCTAACTAGTCTCTGCTGCACCAATATAGTCACCACAAAAGGGTTCAGATATAGTTATTTAACCAAAACTTCAGTAGATATCGTAATGTAATCAGAAACCTATTTGAGCACAATTATTTACCGTTGAATCATCAACCCTACCAAGAAGCCTCGGTCCCAACCGCCTACCTAAACAATCTGGAGGAGAAAAACCAAAGAACCAGTCAAGGATCAAAAGTAGACAAAAGGTTAGACATAAATTGAACAAAACAATGACCTTTCAAAACCTAATATGGATAACATAATGAAATACAGATACAAACACACAAGATGACGCTTTAAAATGGTAGAAAAATCCAACAAAAACAATTGGTAAAGCATAACCGAGCTTCATAAAGACAGGGGGCTCAAAGAACACAAACACTAGCCAGGATTTAACTAATATATCTTATTAAAACATAATAGTTTTCCAGTTTTAAAATGCAAAGCATGTAACAATTTGTTATGGGAAAGAATGTCAGAAATGAATTAATTTCAGAAAATAATCATCATCATCATCATTATTATTATCATCATCATCACTAATCCAGAGTTCAAGCATAACCAAACTATGCAAATGATCATGAAACACTTAACTTCCCAGTCACACTTGAGATCTTGAAATGCAGGCAAAACTAGCTTAGCTAGAAAAGGAAAAAAACACTTTGACAACCATAAAGGGAAAAATCTATGATTGCAACAAAACAATTCCGGCCCCCCGCCGGGCCGCCCCCCCTAACACATGAACAAAGTTTTTAACCCCAACATCCAAATGAAGATCCATCCTAGCACAAAAGATAACAAACAAACAAACAAACAAATGCCAATCCAATTCATCCAAAATCCACACACATAAGCGACAACAGCAAAAGCCGTATCATTTATCCCACCAGGCAAGCTCAGCTACATGGATTGCATGATACCATTAGGTTCAATTGAGTTCCAAATACAAATATATACACAATGTAACCAAATGAATAACTATAATGGCCTTATGATCAAATATCCTATCAGGTGAGGTCGGCTACATGGATCACACAACACAACATCAATTTTTTTTTTTGACCATCTCCATGTCATTCATTGTATGGCAAAACTGAAAACCAAGAACTAATACTGAAGGTGGGCTACATGGATCACACAACACAAGGTCATCTAATTAAACTAAAGACAAATACAAATATACATACACAACGTAACCAAACGAATAAACAAATAATGGAATGATGATAAAAACAAATGAAGGATTGGGAAATTGTGTACCAAATGAGGAGCACTTGTTGACACCTTCAAGGGTAACAAGAGCAGTGAGAATGAAGACAAAGGGCAACAAGAAAGCGAGGATGAGGATGGTGTGGAAGAGGGTTCGATAGGAAATGTGGCAAGCTGCGACCTTGATCTTCATCAAGTCAATAAACCCATTGTTGCTCGATATCGTGATGCTTCTCATGCTAGGCGAGAAGTGAAGCTGCATCGTCGTCTATGCTGCCGCACCACCACCGGATCGTTGCCCCCCACAACAACCCTACCAACTCTTGTTCCTGCACCTGAAACTGAAACTGAAACCGAAGCCATCTTCATCACCCATGTCCCCGCAAAACCCACCATCAGATCCACGATCGTTCGAGGCTCTTCTCGAAGACCGCATTGGAGTTTTCAGCCAAATGGGTGTCCGACTCTCGCCCAAAGGAATCAACTTTCTTCTTCTGCCTTGTGGGTGCCAAGTTCCCCTTCCATGGATCAAGAACGGAGAGAGAGAGAGAGAGAGCGAGAGAGGGAGACAGAATGAGAGAGAAAAATATGTTTTCTATTTCCGGAAAATTATGAAAAAATTAAAAGGAAAGAAAAATATGAAAACCTTTTGTTTTCTGAGTCAAAACCGTGTTGGGTTAGAGAGAGAGAGTGTGTGTGTGAGGAGAGAGAAACGTGGGGTGAGTGTTTGACCTTGAGATTAGGAACTAGGACATGGTTTTTTCAAGTTAATTTTAGGTAGGTCCTATGTTTATGGACAAGTCTTTAGGATTATGTGGACACCATTGTGTGCAAGTGGTGGTTAATTTTAGTTATTCTCTCTTACTTTTTTGTGTTGTGTTAGTGAGAAAAAATGGGGTTTAAATGATTAGTATGTAATTGAATTTTTTATTTCCATGTGTTTTGAATGTGAAAAATATTTATACAAAAAAAATTATCTCTTTAAATCATTAAAAAAAACAATATATTTTTCTTGTCATAGTATTTTTTTTTAACTTATTATAATAAAGATTAATCTCATTTATGGTATTATGATTGTTCTTGATTTGATGTGTTTTTATATATGATAAAAATTAAATATATATTTTTATTAAATAAATCATTTTTATAATGCGTAAAAGTAAGGATCCTGATTGCTAAGTTAACATGTGAGATTAAAAAAGATTAGTACATGAATATTGATATAAAAAATAAAAAAGTCACTTGAATAAAAATATAAAAGTAATAATAATAAAGGGAATGTAAATTTTCTTTACCTGAAACCTACACATGTCATAAATAATACAAGAGCTAGAAAGGGTTGTGAAGGGGGCAATGCATTTATACCAAGTTTTGTTGCAAGAGGAGAAAGGTAAGATGGAAGAGGAAATGTAATAGGGAGAAGCTTGTATAAGGCTATCATAAAAGAATAAAGTGGGGGCATGTATGGTAAAATCATAGAGTGAGATTTTTTAACTAAAACTCTAATGGCGCATCTAATGAACATATAATGCTTAGCTTCACATATCACATCTATACCAAATTTAGGTGCCTTTGATTGTATCAAATGGAGGAATATAGGAGACTTTACAAACCTATGAAACTAAGCAAGGTGGGGTACTTTTTTTTTCTTTATATATAACAAAAACTGTAATGCAGCTGCACAGGTCACGTCTGTACCAAATATATGCATCTTTTTCTTGTATGATGGATATTATAAAAAATTTGAGGAGTGGAAGGTTGTATAAACCTATCAAACCAGAAAATTTAAAAAAATAAAATAAAATAATATATATATAAGAGAGAGAGAGAAAAAAAACTGAAATGTTTGCACTGAGCTTACTCAGGAAAGGTGGGAAAATGATTAGGGTTCTTCCTCATAGGTACAAGGGTAACTTATAATTTTATAGTGATGAAGAATGCAAAGTTTTATTGAAATCTATCCCACATGGTTATTGGTTGAATTAAATTAAAAAATTAAATCTATTTAAAAAATTAATGGTGGTTGGAGTTATAAAAGTTTTCATGAGTGTATCTATACTATAAGAAAAATGTTATACAACGGTGATTTTGGCATAGCGGGTTTTTTAATCCTATTTCACATTTATAATCTTCTCAAATTACTTACAAATTCCAATTTATTATTTATTATTTAATTTATATGAGAAATCTTACTCACACTCTTATTACTTGAAGTAGTATCTCTGTTATTACTTGAACAATTCTTTTAGTATCTCTATTATTACTTGAAGTTTACTAAAAACATTGAAGTATTCATTAAATAAAATATAAGATTTACAATTTTTAATTTTTAATAAAATTAAACCTATATCTATATTTATATAAATGAAATTTCTTATTTTTATGTACACTTTATTTGGGAGAATTTAAACTTTTTAAATAAAAATAAGAAACTGTTAAGTGAAAGTTATGAAAGACTTCAAAAGTCTTTTAATGCATAATAACTGTAAATTATTTTATTAAGGTGTGCATAGTTAAACAGAGGTAGAAAGTGTATTTCTCTCACTAGTTAATAATAAAGAGAATATCTCATTTTTAGAACTATTTTGTCCCTATACTACTTCTATTTCTTTTTTATTTGCTTTATTTTTCTTTACTATTTATATCACTATAAACTTCTCACTCTTTTCATTAATCACCTAATTATATCACTATAAATAACATTGTGTTAAAGAAAGTGTCATTGACATTCATCTAATTATTTAACCTCTATTATTTCATTGACAAAACTTAAAACTTATGTATAGTTCTTTATATACGATTAATATTATTCTCTTATTAAAGTTAGAATTTTATCTCGATAATATACATGTGATTTTAATGCAAATTTTATTAATATATATTTATACATACTATTGAAATTAAATAATTTTGATTAGAAAATAACATCAACTATACCCAATAAACTTTACCTAAATTTTAAGACAATGTTAATCATTTTTTACGAAAGTTAATTGCTAGATATTTTAATATTAACCTATGATATTATTAATCATGTATTGATAATTATCTACAATCACATTCATTTACTTTTAATCACATGTGAGATAAAATTATTCATATTTATACTTGTAGTTAACTTTACTTGTGCAATAAAATTATCTGTTATTAAATATTTAAATAACCTCATTACATTATCAACTACACATTAATCATTATTTATATTTATGTTTAATTATTCTTAACCATATTAAAAATAAAATTAATCATATTTATCCATATAATTAAATTTTCATACCAATTATTTTAATTTCTTAATATGGTAAGTATTTAATATTTTTAATAATATATTAAATACATTTATTTTTATTTAATATTTTATTTATAAAAATATTATATTTATTTCAAAATTATTAATGCATTTAGTATAAACTATCCTTGTTTAGATTTTTTTACTCAAATAATACTATTTTAAAAAAATTTACCCAAACAGTAACTGTGCAAATTTATTTCCCCAACTAGCACCATTTACTATTCACGTTTCAGAACGGGCCGTTCTAAAATTAGAACGGGTCGTTCTAAAATTAGAACGGGTCGTTCTAAAATTAGAACGGGTCGTTCTAAACTTAGAACGGCCGTTCCGAATTAAAAAATAACACATGGAAAACAAATTAGAACAGGCCCGTTCTGAAAGCAGAACGGGCCGTTCTGACCTACAAATAATTTTTTTTTTCGATTTTCACTTCAAATACCCAAACTTAGAAACTAACATCAAATAATTAAATTTATTGAATATTAACATTATAAATATATCTAAATAAATTTATTAAAATTCAATACAAAAATAAAGACCAATGGTGGCAGAAACTGATTATGTTGTTCTCTAATGTCCATTTTTATTTTAATCCTGCTGAACTTTGGCCGACCCTTGAAAGTTCGCTTGAGTTCTGGATTTGGCCACAAAGTTGGACCAATGTAAGTAGGCCAATAATCTTCATGTCGGAGCTCTCCAAATGAAATGTTTGACCCACTGGAAGATTTACAGTAAGGCTAAATGAAATGTGATATGATTGCAACAAGTTCCAGAAAGGTATATGAAGGACAGTTTGGAGAGCTCCGACATGAAGATTACATCCGAGAAAAGTTTGACCCGCTAGAAGATTTACAGTAAGGCTAAATGAAATGTGGTATGATTGCGGCAAGTTCCAGAAAGGTATACGAAGGACAGTTTAGAGAGCTCCGACATGAAGATTACATCCGAGAAAAGTTTGACCTGTTGGAAGATTTACAGTAAGGCTAAATGAAATGTGGTATAATTGCGGCAAGTTCCAGAAAGGTATATGAAGGACAATTTGGAGAGCTTCGACATGAAGATTACATCCGAGAAAAGTTTGACCCGCTGGGAGATTTACAGTAAGGCTAAATGAAATGTGGTATGATTGCGGCAAGTTCCAAAAAGGTATACGAAGGACAGTTTGGAGAGCTTTGACATGAAGATTATTGGCCTACTTACACTGGTCCAACTTTGTGGCCAAATCCTGAACTCAAGCGAACTTTCAAGGGTCGGCCAAAGTCTAGCAGGATTAAAATAGAGATGGACATTAGAGAACAACATAATCAATTTCTGCCACCATTGATCTTTATTGGTGTATTGAATTTTAATAAATTTATTTAGATATATTTATAATGTTAATATTCAATAAATTTAATTATTTGATGTTAGTTTCTGAGTTTTGGTATTTGATAAGTGAAAATCGAAAAAAAAAATTATTTGTAGGTTAGAACGGTCTGTTCTGAAAGCAGAACGGACCATTTTGATTCCACTTTTTATGTGTTAATTTTGATTTTGAAACGGCCCGTTCTGATTTTTTTTTCCATGTGTTATTTTTTAATCTGGAACGGCCCGTTCTAATTTCAGAACGGGCCGTTCCGAAACATGAACAGTAAATGATGCTAGTTTGGGAAATAAATTTGCACAATTACTATTTGGGTAAATTTTTTTTTAAAATAGTATTATTTGAGTAAAAAAATCCCTTGTTTAATATGATTTTGTTTTGTTGTTAGTGCTTTTTAAATAGATATTGTTTTATTCCACATAAAGATCAAATTTTTAAACAAAAGAGTATGAGTGTGTTTGATAAAACTAATTTATAAGCTAGCTAAAAAACTATAAGCTTATAATTTAACCAACTAAATTAAAAATATTTGATAAAATTGTTAAGTCAGACGAAGACATTCCCAGAAAGGTTTTGAGTGAGACAAATATAATATATGTTGTTATCTCTAACAAGTGTGGTAGTGTTTCAGATATAAGTACAGATAAACTGAAGAATAGAGAATATATATCCATATCAGAATCAAGAGATATGAGCCAAGCATTGGATAAAGGCTAAGCAAACGAAAGGCATAAGCATCAGACGACACAAGGTAGAAGGCTAACATAAACACTCAACAAGACCATGCAAAATACAGTCGAAAGGTAGCACATAAAGACTCAGATGGAAGATGATCAACGACCAAGAAGAAATGGAAAGCCTGACCATATACAAGGTTGACCAAGACGAAAGAAAAGTCAAAATGCTGATCAGACAAAGGTCAAAGTATTAAACTAAATTTAGACTACCAGACGTAGACGAAGAATGACACACAATCACCTGAGAAATCATGGCTCAAAAGAAAATTTGAATATCGTCTACACTCACAGAAGAACACACGAAGTCATTTGAATTATTAGAAGAAAAGAAGAAAGAAGAAGAGCATGCTCAAACGCTAAATCATGCATATGTCAGAAAAAGTACATCACTTTTTCAGGCAAGGACAACAGTTCCACAGCTATAGGGTCAGAAAGGGACAGAAGTTTCCTAGGACTCTGCTACATTCAGATATAGCTACTAACTGAGCAAGAAAACTTCACGCATTGTCTAAGAACAGGAAGCCACATTTAATGCAAGAATCAGAGCATTCAATGCAAAGATCAAACTAGTCGCGAACGACTATATTTGCTTCAATGGGAAGTTGCAACGGGTAGAAATCACAAGACTATATAAGCCTCAACTTCAAACCTTAGATGTTGGTTGTTGCTGTCCAAAAATGGTGCAAGTATAAAGAAGAACTATGTTCAACCCATAAACATCAGAGACCAGAGATGAGCCTATGTAGGCCTATGTACAATGTAATATTGTAATTTTATGTTGACTAAGGTGTTTGAATTGTTAGTGATGGACTAAACCTTAGTGAGTGTTATAAACCTTTGTATTCTCTCCATGAGAGTAACCCAAACACTCAAACACAAGTCTCTGTAAAACTAAGGTAGCAAACCTTAGTGAGTGTAAGAAATTTCCAATCCTCTCTATGAGAGTAACCCAATATACTCAAACCCGACTATACATTTATCAACATTGTAAAGCCTGAAGAGGTTACGGAAAGAATACTTGTAAAGCCCAGAGGGGCTTGTCAAAGAAAACTCACTACTAGCTAGAAGTGGCTGAGAAGAAAATACTAGCGTTGGTGAGTGAAGTCAACAGGCCAGGAGTGGTCGAGAATACTTGGAGAACCAGAAGTGGTTTAAGAATACTAGCATTGGTGAGTGAAGCCAACAGGCCAGGAGTGGTCGAGAATACTTGGAGAACCGGAAGTGGTTTAAGAATACTAGCGTTGGTGAATGAAGCCGACGGGCCAAGAGTGGTCAAGAATACTTGGAGAACCAGAAGTGATTTAAGAATAGTAGCGCTAAGAGTGAATTGGCGGGCCAAGAGTGGTCGATAATACTTGGACCAGGAGTGGTTCTAACCTAGGTGGTTCACAATACTCACTGCTAGCCTGAAGAGGCTGAGAAGAATATGCTAGCGTTGATGAGTGAAGTCAAGGAGCCAAAAGTGGTCGATAATACTTTTTGTATTGAATTGCTTATCTAATAAAACCCTTCAGTTGAAGGAGACTGGATGTAGCTCAGATGAGCGAACTAGTATAAAATGATTTCATTCTTTTATTTACTTAGACGCAAACCTTTCTTACTAATTAACCTTTGTGAAAAACTTCGTCCAAAGTTTACATATCTTTAAAACTACTATTAGACGAAGGCGATAAGTCTGCTTGACAAACTTATTACATTGAAAATTTCATTTGCTTCTTATCCTTAAACGAAATTATCTTGAAAAGGAAAATACAAGAATCTTAATCATTATTGCTATATTTTCCTACAACAGACGATACATATTTCAGACGCAGTAATACTGTATTAAGAAAATTTGCATAACCGTATGATATTCAAAAGTGCACTGGACAAAGACTCTCACTCTTGCGAAAACAGTTTTAAAAATACCTTGTTCACACAAACATACATATTCAACCCCCTTCTATGTGTATTTTCGCTAACTTCAAAAATTAGTTAATGAGCTAGTTAATAAATGTAAAATAATATAAAATAATTTTCATAATAAGAGTAAGAAAATAACATGATAGACAAAATAGTTTGTAAATTAAAAAAGAATAGAAAATAATTTCAAATAGATTAATGAGAATAAAAAAAGAAAAAAAAAACTAAAAACTCATAAGCTAGTACTTCCATTAACTTATGAAAATAAGTTATAAACTACTAAATAAGGCATACAAGTTTATTTTTGTCAAACTAACTTATAATTTATAAAAGAAAAACTTGTAAACTCCTAAAATGTCTTGTCAAGCATAATTTATATATGTGAAAGAAAAAAAATAGAGACTTAAAAATTATAAACCATCAAAAATTTTAAAATGAAAAAAAAAAGCCACGAAATGAATAATTTGGAACAAAAGTGGTATAAAAAGGATTTATAAAAAAATATTTTTTACTGCATATAGAAAAAAATTGTTAGAAAATACAAGTCATTATTGAATACAAAATTTGCATCATAAATGATGGGACAATTAAAAGATATAATAGATTGCCAGTGTAAAAAAACTTTACACTGGTAGTGATTAACTATATATATATATATATATATATAAAACATGTTTTGAATTAGCTTTTAATAATGATGTACGATAAATTTGTTAATTTTTATAATAATTATTCTTAAAATATACTAATTAATTGATATTGTCAAAAGAATTTTACATTAATAAGTTATAGAACTTGTAAGAATGCAATTTAAAAATAATTTAGATAATTTCTCTATTAAAAATAAAAAAGTATTTTGTAAAGATTAAATTCTCAAAAAGACTTTTAAATTTATATTCAAATAAACACATATTCATTAATGTTTTTTGGAAAAACAAAAGAAGATAAGTAAAGTACATACTCTTCATTCATATTGTAGCATTGTAAAATAATTTTATTGGGTCCTTTGTGATGGTGCAACTGTAGAAGGAAACAAACATGTCGTGAGGAGCAGCATGGAGAATTTGTTCCCCTCACGAGGCAAAAGTTATACTGTGGGCCATGAACCCTCATCAGAGGATTCCTTCCTCCACATTACAAAACATCTCTACTTGCTTAACACTAGAGCAAACTCTTCAAACAAAGAAAACTTAGCACAATTTATTTTAGGGTTTAATATGTTCACTACTCTTTGTAAACATGACGAACTTTAGTTTTAATCTTTTAAAAAAATAATTATAATTAATCTAGTGGTGAGAGAGATTTTGAGAATAATATAAATATTTTCATTTCATTGTGTTATTGTAATTTTTATGAATAAAAAATATTATTAGTCTTAGATTTTATAAATTTAGACAAGTTACATGACAGATTGTCTTCAAGGGATTGTTGATGTGAAATATGAGGATAGAGATTATTTTTAAAAGATAATTTTATCAAAATTAAAATTAAAAAGAAAAAAGTTAAACAAAAAATTGTTATACTTTTAAGGATTTAAAACATTTTTATATTGGGGAAGACAAACATATCCCTACTTCTCAATTTTGTCTTTTGAACTGTATACTGGGGAAGAAAAATAGTTGTAATTGGACTATTTAACATGTACAACTGGATACAAAATTGTACGATGCTCACTGTAGAATAGGATGGGACACCACTTGTGACCATGTTTTGGAAAATTTCATGTCTTTATGTGCTACACACTCCTATTATAATAATCACATTTGGCTTTGTAAGACATTTTTTTTCCTGTTTTACTTTTTAAAAATAAAAATTATGGAAAAATTTCTCAAGTTAAACCCAGGAAAACATTGAAAGAAATTCTAAAGAGGAAATTCTTGACAAATAATATCTATGAAATTTTGGTCTTTAACTGCATTGGATGGTATCATGTGATTCTTGTAAGTTGTAACAACTCGCTCATTTTAGTAGGGATAAAAGAAATAAACAGAAAAAAGATGAGTAAGAAAGAAATAGAAAAGACATAAATAGGTGAAAAGTAAAACGAAAAATGAGTTGTTTGATTTAAGAAAAATATAAGCTAGAGACGAGAAATATTGTTGTGTAAAGGTGATCTAACACTAGTACAAAATCTGTTATTTACATCACTGTTTTGTTGTCAAAAAATGAAAAATTTGACTAAAAAAATCTGGTGGCATTTTTAAAATTTAAACCAAGTTTTTTACATCAGACACCACTAGATCCGACGTAAAATTTAAAATTTATCAAGTGTCAAGTAAAATTAATTAATTAATTTTTAATTTCAATCGATTGAAATGAAATACAACGGATGATGAATATATTATCAAATAGGTTCAATCGATTACTTTTTAATTTCAATGGCTTGAAATGAGATAATGGCTTGAAATGAGATACAATGGGGATAAGGAAAAGTTATATCCGTAATGATCTATCTGATTCTTATACTTTATAGTTCAACAAAATTAGACTGAAAAATATATATCTAATAACCTAATTAAGGTTAACATGCAAACAATTTTTTGATATATATACATCAATATAAATATAAATATATATATATATATATATATATATATATATATGCGTGTGTGTGTGTAAAATTCATCAACTGAAAACATAAATGTAAGCCCTTTAATGAGACTACAATTATAAACTATACATATAGATATAGTAATCCGAATTGAAAACATAAACTTAGGTTGTCAACTAAACAACTACTATAAAACAATTACATCAGAGTAGCCCAACAACCATTATCATCCCCTAGCATGACTCTTAAAATGCATTCAATCTCTAACCTATTCTTGTCTTACTCTTATAACAAGTATGACTATTGTAGTCCAATCACAAGGAAAATTCAAAGGTAAACTTGGATTCAAAAGAAACAACATGGTATAGAAGTATTAAACTAACTATATAACAACTTAACATTCAACAACAACCTAAGGCTCAACTTAACAACACAAATCAACATACCACATAGTTTTACAACTTATCAACACAACAACAATTCAACTTACAACACCACCATATGACTTATCAACATGTCAACTTAGCATATGAACAAAAAAATTTATCAATCACAATATATGCACAACACAACAACTACGAGCATCGTTACATATTTTAAGTAAAAGATCTCTTACAACACAGATAAATAGTGTAAGTGTCTTGACCCAACCGAACTAATTTAATAACATGATCTTTTGGATTTGCTAGATCAACAAAAATTTGGATATCAATCTACAACACAACATGGGTTGTTGAATTTTGCCACTTAAACTAAGAAAGTCCAGTATTTTTATTAGGGACAAAACAACTTGGGTGTGAGTCTACCACAATTTTAGCTTGCATAATTAAGCCCATAGAATCGATCCGTCGACTATCCTCCAAATATTATATCCCTTGTAGTACTTAGTTAGGGAATTTTGCCTCCGACCTTGTTCCTTACTCAACTGGTCACTTCATATACGTATGGCTTGACCTTACCGCATATGGTTCAACATTGGTTAGTTCTAATCAATATGGATCAACCTGACCCTTGTACCATATCAACTAAGGACCTAGATGAGACTCAATACTCCATTTCAAGAGACAACTATACCTAAGAAGGGTTTTTCAATAGTTGAACTCCTTGTTTCAAAAACTTTTGTATATCTTTGGCAAGTGTACCAAATCATACAAGTAGTTTAATGATAAGTATGAATATTGTTTCCCAAGGGACTTACGCAATACTTGACAAAAACTACTAATTATACTAACAATTATACTCTAACTTGATGGTAACTAGAACAGAGATCAATCTTAGAGAAAACCTTAGTAGCTCCTAGTTCATCTAACAATTTATCTATTGTAGGTATATGAAAATGGTTATACACACTAACAACATTAAGCCCTCTATAATCAACATAAAACCTCCAAGTATCATCCTTTTTTTAAACAAGTAAAACTAGTGATAAAAATGGACTAGTACTAGGTTTGATAATATCCTTAGTCAACATTTATGCATTAAGGTTGGTCATTATGGTCTTTTAGGAGTGAGGGCAGTGGTACGGTTTCACATGAATATGGGAAGAATTAGGAAGTTAGGGAATGTGATGGTTATGAGAATGATTTGGGGGTAAGCCACAAGGTTAAGATGACTATCAGAAGGAATGGTTGAGGTGGGAATGGAATGTTTACATGGAGTAATATGGTCATTCGATATAAAGATAAGATGCATGGAAGCAATGAAGCCTTGTTGTTTGTAATGACACACATGGTGAAAAGAAGCCAGTGATGGATAAAAACTTTCTCATGTAATAATAATGGGCTCAATATGGTAATTGAAAGTTAGGACAGTTATAGGGAAATCAACTTGAATTTTCCCTAATGTGTGTAACCAGACAAGACCGAAAACTACATCTACACCCTCAATTTAAACATGGCATGTTGAATAACAAAAAAAAAATCAGGACATAACTTCTGGCTAGCAATATGATCTCTGTTACCAACCATTACTTGAAAATGAGTGGAAGATATCATCTCTAATTGCAAATGACAAGCCAAATGAGGTTGAATAATATTGTGGGTGCTTCCTATATCAATCAACAATAAAACTAACAACCCATTAATAGTACCTTTAAACTTGAGGGTTTGAGGAAAAGGTAAGCTAGTCAATGCTTGGGACAAGAGTTGAAAATGAATGGCTGGATTATGATCAAACGTGTCCAATGTAGAATCATCAATTTATTCCATTGTGGGCTCAATAGACGATTCAGGTTTGTCATGGGCCAAAAGAATTAGAAACGTAGGTGTTGAACATTTATGACCCAAATGAAATTTTTCATCACAATTATAACATAATCCCGTAGCTTGAATCTCCTGTAAATTTTGTGCATAGAGCCATTTAATGGGTAATGTAAGAGGGTTAGGGTTATTGGGGGTATGTGAAAAAGGTTTAGGTTTGGTGTACTAGGAATTGGTGGTGCTAGGGTTGGAATTAGAACAAACAAAATGGAGTGTAATATCTTTAAATTTTGCCTTAAACAATTTTTAGCTAGCTCAATAACCTAAGATACCATTTGGGGTTGAAACAGAGCCATTTCATTATGAATTTCTAGTACTAAACCTGAAATAAAGCAATTCTTAATCATGTTAGGGGGCACACCAAAATCCCTATTGCACAATTTTTCAAAATATGCTTGAAAATCAGCTATAGAACTAGCTTGTCTTAATTTCAACAATTTAGCCTGATGGTTCCCATAAGAAGAATGGCCAAAATGAATCTCCAAAGTCCCTAGAAAACGAATGCCAATCACCTAGTGTACTGACCGTACCGCGAAGCCGAGCTCCGAGCTCGGCATCACAGTGCAAGATGATCTCGGGCACGTGTCATACGACGTCAGCTCGGCATTCAGGTGAATCACAACTGATTCCCGAGAATCTCGCCCATACGAGATCCATTATCTAATCACTGATTACCGAAGATCTCGCCCCAGACGAGATCCGCTATCATATCTTATCTCAGGCCCAGAGCCCAAAGCAACCCTAATCCACTCCAAGGTACGTGCATTACATATACGAGACTATTACTCATACAAACCCTAACTTTAGCATCGGAGTCTCTTTTGCAGGTACCACCCCCATCTTGGAGCATCAGCGTACCAGTGAAGGAGGCTCACCAATCTTACGTGGAAGATCGTCCCTACGACAAATTCCGGTAAGAACATTTGGCGCCCACCGTGGGGTCGATCAAGACAGCTCTTATCGGCCACCTGTATGGTTTTCACCAGAAGCCATAGTAGACGCACAACAGACGACGCAAACCACGCAACCACGATGGATAACAAAGCAGCGTTGAGGAGACTAATCGATCAGGTCGAACAGATGCGGCAACAGCACGATGCTGACCTGCGCAATATGCGTGCTCAGCACGAAACCGACCTAGCAGCGATGAGAACCGCGAATGAAGCGGACCTAGCGGCATTACGCGCCGAGAACTAGCGCATTCGCGCCCAACTCCCTCGGCGCCCCTCTGATCACTCTCCTCACGAGAGCAACATCCATGAAGACGAGGCACACTCGACCTCTCAATCCCGGACCGCGACTAGGGCACCGACTTCATGACCTGCCACGCACCGATCTCATGTATCGACGCACAAGTCGGGCCCAGACGCCAGCAGAGCATCCACTCATGCCATAGAAGGCCAAGAAACCTTCCACCGACATCCTTTTATGGACGGCATCATGGAGACCCCACTCCCTCGTGGATGGAAACCTCTCCACCTCGCCCGCTATGAGGACACGACGGACCCCAATGAGCACATTGACCTGTACACCACCCAGGTAAACCTCTACACTAACAGTGACGCTATCCTGTGTAGGGTTTTTCCGACCTCGCTCAAAGGAGCCGCACTCCACTGGTACACCCAGCTACCCGCCAGATCCATCGACAGTTTCAGCACCCTGGTCTGGCGATTCACGGCGCAGTACGCCACAAGCCGACCTCATCACACAACCTCGACTGCCTTGGCCAACCTCAGGCAGAATGACGATGAACCTCTACGAACCTTCATGGAACGCTTCTCCAGCACCCTGGTCTGGCGATTCCCTGCACTCCATGCTCATGGCTCTAAAAGCCAGCCCCTTCGTCGACAGCCTATGCCGAAACCCCCCCGTGATATGGACGAGCTCCGCGCTCGCGCGGCCGGGTACATCCAGATAGAGGAACACTCCGCTTTTCGTGACCAGGTTCGCGGAAAAGGTCCAGCAAAGTCAGAACAAGGGCATAAGGACAAAATCAAAGTCAACAACGACAGCCAATTCAAGAAGTCGACTAAGGCAAACAGAGGGGGCCGGGGAGATACGACTTCTACACTCCCCTGAACGCGCCTAGGGTACACATCCTAGAGGAAGCCAACAACAACAATTTGCTCGCCCTCCCACCGCTGGGTCACACTCCCAACAGCGCCGACAAGTCTAAGCACTGTCGGTACCACAGAAACCATGGTCACACCACGGAAGAATGTCGCACACTCCGGGATCGCAACGAGGAGCTCATTCAAGCGGGCCACCTCGACCAATACATCCAGCGACAGCAGGGTAATAGAGGCGGCTATGGAGGTCGAGGACGCGGAAGAGGTCGAGGTTCAGGAGCCCGCACTGACTCACACCCGGGTTCCCAACAAAATGCTAGCGGTGTAGTACAAGCCGAGATAAGCCAAGAGACAGAGTCGGCTCCCTTACGGGGAGTAATCAACACGATCGCAGGTGGTTTTGCGGGAGGAGGCGCTAGCCGCTCGGCCCGAAGAAGACACCTGCAGAGCATCAACTGCGTCCACTCTACCACCTCGGCCCCACACCAAAGCTCTCCGCCGATCTCCTTCTCCGACGAAGACTACGCCGGCGTCAACCCTAACCAGGACGACCCCATGGTCATCGTTGTGGAGATAGCCAACTGGAAAGTGCAGAAAACACTCATTGACCAGGGAAGCTCGACTGACGTCCTGTACTGGCCAACGTTCCTCAAACTAGACATCCCTCACTCTCTCATTCAACCTCACACGGAGCCCCTAGTCGGCTTCGCAGGAGAGCGAGTTCACACTCGGGGATACGTAGACTTGCTGACAACTTTCAGAACGCCACCGGATACAAGGCGGGTCATGGTCTGGTACCTCCTCGTGGAAGCCAACACTTCCTACAACATCATCATCGGGAGGTCAACCTTGAACCAACTCGGAGCGGTAGTTTCAACCCCACACCTCACCATGAAGTTCCTGGGAAAGGACGGTAAAGTCATCTCCGTCAAAGCTAATCAGAAAACAGCTCGGCAATGCTACGCCGAGAGCCTGAAGACTTCCTCGTCGAGCAAGCAAGCAAGGGGAATCCCCCCACCATAGCTCCTTAAGTTTTTAAGTCTCTCTTCTTCTTCCAGTGTGAACAAAGCTGTGCACTCTTTTCCCGCCTCAGCCTTTGACTGAGAGGGTTTTTAACGAGGCACACAAGCACCATAAATAAAACTACTCCTTTCGCTCATCTCATATTCTTATTTCCCTGATTATCTAAAGGACGAAAACGAACTCTAACTGTGCAAACGCTTAAATCCGAGGTCGAGTACGAACCTCGATGCTTCCGTTAAAGGTCGAGTTCGAACCTTAATCAAATAGCAAATCCGAGGTCGAGTACGAACCTCGATGCTTCTGTTAAAGGTCGAGTTCGAACCTTGATTAAATAATCTATCTCAAACCCGAGGTCGAGTACGAACTTCGATGCTTCCGTTAAAGGTCGAGTTCGAACCTTAATCAAATAGAAAATCCGAGGTCAAGTACGAACCTCGATGATTTCATTAAAAGTCGAGTTCGAACCTTAATCAAATAGCAAATCCGAGGTCGAGTACGAACCTCGATGCTTCCGTTAAAAGTCGAGTTCGAACCTTAATCAAATAGCAAATCCGAGGTCGAGTACGAACCTCGATGCTTCCGTTAAAGGTCGAGTTTGAACCTTAATCAAATAGAAAATCCGAGGTCGAGTACGAACCTCGATGCTTCCGTTAAAAGTCGAGTTCGAACCTTAATCAAATAGCAAATCCAAGGTTGAGTACGAACCTCGATGCTTTCGTTAAAAGTCGAGTTCGAACCTTAATGAAATAACATATTCGAGATCGAGTTCGAACCTCGATGAAACACGCATCACCCTAAATCTAAGGTCGAGTCTGAACCTCGACACTGTCGTTAAAAGCCGAGTACGAGCCATATACCTAAGGTCGAGTTCGAACCGTGACGAAACATACATGACCCTAAACTTAAGGGCGGATACGGACCACCTATCCAATTCACTACACTCCGGTTTGAGGTCGGCTCAGAACCCCGGTGCTAATAAATCAAGGTCATCGAACCTTCACAGAAACGCTCACCCAAACAGAAGTCTGAGGTCGAGCCCGAACCTCCCTTAGCATATGAGGTCGAGTACGAACCACAGCATCCGGATCCGAGGTCGAATACGAACCTCGCCAAAAATTCGTTTTGTTCAAAACCGAGGTCGAGTATGAACGTCGATGTCCCCGCTTAAAAGTCAAGTTCGAACCTTAGCTAAATCATCTTGCTCAAACCTAAGATCAAACCCGAACCCCACCAAAGCCTAAGGTCGGATACGAACCTCGACACTTTCAAGGTCAAACCTGAACCTTAATAAAATCGATCAAATCCGAATCACAATAAAATCAGTTGCTCAAAATCGAAGTGTAAGGGCGAATACGAGCCACGACACTCCCGATAAAGGTCGAGTCCGAACCTAACCAAATCGTCTAATTCAAATCCGAGGTCGAATACGAGCCTCAACACATTTACTTAAGGTCGAGTCCAAACCACTAACCTGAGGACGACTTTGAACCCTGGCAAAGCACACCCCACTCTCAATACTGGGGTCGAATTCAAACCCCGACACGACCAACTTAAGGTCGAATTCTGACCATAACTCCAGTCTAGGGTCATTTATGAACTTTCACAACAATTACTTAGTCAAAATTCGAGGTCGAATACGAATCTTAACACATTCATTTACGGCCGAGTTCGAACTCCCACGAAAAGTCCTACTAAACAAAAAACTAAGGCCAACCTCGAACCTCGACTTCACCAACTCAAGGTAGAAGTATCACCATATACAAAAGCATATAACAGACACCAAACATGTGCCTCAAACAGCGCGAACAGCCAAAATTGAACGCAAATACGGACAAGATAGAGCAAAATATATATATATACAAACAAAGTTCTCAAAATTCAGTACATCAATTCAAGCCAAAGAAAAATAAACCAAGCTATTACAAAGGCGGCCTAGGCTGAAGCACCCCCGCTAGAACTGTCGTCGGCATCGTCCTCCTTGACTAGCCTCCCAAAGCGGACGACTTTCTCCACATGCATGGAAGAAAACTCGAATCCGGGAGCAAGAAGCCGAGCCTGACGAGCAACCTTTTGGAAGCCCTTCTTGTGCTCAACCACAACGGAGCGTTCGTCCTCACAGCCACCAAGAATGACCTCGCTATGGGGGCGCTCCTCAGCCGCCGCCGCCAACTCTCCCTTAAGAGAGGTCACAACGTCCTCCAGAGCCCGCACTTGGCCATAAGAAGAGGTCACCTCATCCTCCAAGGAGCGAGCGCGACCTCGAGAGAAGGCGACGAGCTCCTGCAGCTCCCCCACCTGAGAGGCATAAGCCTCATTGGATCGCAACGCAATCTCAAGAGACTTCTGCACCCGTGCAAGGTTGACACGCGCAGAGCGGAGCTCAGCCTCGTGCCGCTTCGCCTCACCAAGGGCTGCGCTAAGAGCTTTATTCTCTTCCCTCAGGATCTTGTTTGCCTCCTTCCAGGGTTGAAGTCGGCCCCTCAACTTGGCCAGGTCCTCCTGCTGCTTGGCCAAATCCTCCCGCTGTTGGCCCCACTTGGGCTTCCAATGGCCCATTATGCCCATAACCCTCTGTAGAAGGACCTGGGCCGCATCAAAACTCTCTTCGGGATCGACCCCGTCTATCAACCCCTGGTCCTCGGAGCTCAACGAACCCTAAGGGTAGAACTTCTCCCCGGTCACCCCCGCGCTCCACAGCGAATTCATGTTGGCGGAGGCGCTCACGTGGTCCAGCCGCACTTTGGAAAGACCCTTCCCGAAACGGTGAGCCAGATATCAGCTCCGAGAAGCCTCCTGCGACGGGCCAAGCGGCGGCGCCGAAGCGGTAGCCGCAGACTGAGGAACCTCATGACTAGGACCTCCTCCACGGGCCTCAGCAGAGACAGAAGCCAGCGTCCCCTGCTCGACATCCAGAAAGTCCACAATGGGGACCCCCGACCTTGCCTGCGAAAATCAACCCCATGTCAAAAATAAACAAGGTGACATACGGGGAACCACAAAATCAAGTAAACCCAGCAGCTTGGGCGACTCACTCGGCAGCCTGCGTCGCCGCCTCAAGGGCATTTCCTGCCTGCAAAAAATGCCCCAGGTCAAGCGACTAGAAAACATAATAAAAGGATTAACGAAAAACCCAAGAAACAAGATACTCACCACCTCAGCAACTCGAGCAACTTGCTCAGCAGCCTGGTCTCCCACCTCGGCAGCGGTCGCCCCGACCTGCGAAAAGATACACTCTGCCTCAATAAACCAAACCAAGTCAGCACAAAAGACGCGCATAAAGAGATAGGACACTCACCTCGGTGGCCTGCACAGTAGGCTCAGCAATCTGAGCCACCTCCTCAGAGGCCACCTGGGGCGGTGGACTCTCGGTGAGATCCACCGCATCAGCATCGGCGGCCTTAAAGGCCACCTCCTCGGCGTCCGCAGAGGCAGAAGTCCCCCCAACCTCCCTCGCTCCCCTCTTCCTTTTTCGGCTGGCCTGTAGAGGGGGAACATCCTCCTCTTGGGGCTTAGGGACCTCGATTTCTGTGACATTGTAGCGATGCTTAAGCTCGCACCACAAATTCTTCCCCATGATACCTACAAGCAAGAAGCAAAACACATCAACAAAAGAAAGCTACACAAACCCCAAGCCACCAAAAAACAAAAAAAATACTCACTCTCCAAGCCCCTCTCCCTGTATTCCGAGTTCGCAAGCGACAGAACGAGCTTGCAATCCAGCGGGCGAGGAAGCGCAGCGAGGTTGTCGATAGCGGCCACCTCCGAGGCCGTTAGTTTCACCTGGCCTACCCCGTGAAACCTAGACGGCTTGGGGCACCAGTAGAAAGGGAATTTCGGCAGCCCGCCGAAGTAAAATGCCCCATCCTCCAAGGGGTCAACATCCACAAGAGCAACCCGGAAAAACTCTTGCTTGAAATTTTTATACGACTGGGAGTAGGGGGTAAACAAACCCCCATCCCTACTCCCACTCAAGGACAGAATGCCATATGGCGGAACGCCTAACTTCAACTGATAAAAATGAAGAAAGACGGGAAGGGATACCTCTATCCCCAAAACTGTACACAGGACTTGAAAAGCCCTCAAGAAACCCCAACTATTGGGGTGCAACTAGCAAGGAGCCACGTTGACATGGTTCAAAAAATCACACTCAAACTGAGTGAAAGGAAGACAGACGCCTAAATCCCTAAAGAAACAATAGTACATATAGAAATGGGGAGAATCGGTAGACTTCCCCATGTACACACCCTCACCAGCCTGACAGGGTTCAAGCCGGATCATTCGGGAGATAGAAGGGTCGCAAACCCTGCACGACCTTACGACCCTATTGACCTCAAGAAAGGTCCGAAAGACACTTTGGACGCCCCCCACCTCGCACTTGACCCAGTCATAGCCAGGAATGCCCAGCTCCGGGCCCCGGGGCGGATCCCTCTTTTCGGCAGCGGCTTTCCCGGTAGCCACCGCCTTACCACGAGCCTTGCCCCGAGAAGGCGCAGAAGAACCGGCACCACTTCCCCCAGCCATGAAAAAGACAAGAAAGACTTAAAGAAGGTTGGGGAAGAGGGAAAAGGAAGACTGTAGAAAGGAAGTACTTGGTACTCTCCCTCAAAAATCAACCCTAATAGTGATTGGGTTACCGAAAACGGCGGCAGAAACGGAGAAGACGGAGACGGAATGGTGGGACGGGGCAAAACGGGGCGGGCTGGCCCGTTTTGCCATCCCTAATTGTGGGCCATGAACCCTCATCAGAGGATTCCTTCCTCCACATTACAAAACCTCTCTACTTGCTTAACACTAGAGCAAACTCTTCAAACAAAGAAAACTTAGCACAATTTATTTTAGGGTTTAATATGTTCACTACTCTTTGTAAACATGACGAACTTTAGTTTTAATCTTTTAAAAAAATAATTATAATTAATCTAGTGGTGAGAGAGATTTTGAGAATAATATACATATTTTCATTTCATTGTGTTATTGTAATTTTTATGAATAAAAAATATTATTAGTCTTAGATTTTATAAATTTAGACAAGTTACATGATAGATCGTCTTCAAGAGATTGTTGATGTGAAATATGAGGATAGAGATTATTTTTAAAAGATAATTTTATGAAAACTAAAATTAAAAAAAAAAGTTAAACAAAAAAATGTTATACTTTTAAGGATTTAAAACATTTTTATATTGGGGAAGACAAAGATATCCCTACTTCTCAATGTTGTCTTTTGAACTGTATACTGGGGAAGAAAAATAGTTGTAAATGGACTATTTAACATGTACAACTGGATACAGAATTGTACGATGCTGACTGTAGAATAGGATGGGACACCACTTGTGACCATGTTTTAGAAAATTTCATGTCTTTATGTGCTACACACTCCTATTTAATAATCATATTTGGCTTTGTAAGACATTTTTTTTCCTGTTTTATTTTTTAAAAATAAAAATTATGGAAAAATTTCTCAAGTTAAACCCAGGAAAACATTGAAAGAAATTCTAAAGAGGAAATTCTTGACAAATAATATATATAAAATTTTGGTCTTTAACTGCATTAGATGGTATCATGTGATTCTTGTAAGTTGTAACAACTCGCTCATTTTAGTAAGGATAAAAGAAATAAACAAAAAAGAGATGAGTAAGAAAGAAATAGAAAAGACATAAATAGGTGAAAAGTAAAACGAAAAATGAGTTGTTTGATTTAAGAAAAATATAAGCTAGAGACGAGAAATATTGTTGTGTAAAGGTGATCTAACACTAGTACAAAATCTGTTATTTACGTCACTGTTTTGTTGTTAGAAAATGAAAAATTTGACGTAAAAAAAATGCGGTGGCATTTTTAAAATTTAAACCAAGTTTTTTACATCAGACACCACTAGATCCGACGTAAAATTTAAAATTTATCAAGTGTCAAGTAAAATTAGTTAATTAATTTTTAATTTCAATCGATTGAAATGAAATACAACGGATGATGAATATATTATCAAATAGGTTTAATCGATTACTTTTTAATTTCAATGGATTGAAATGAGATACAATAGGGATAAGGAAAAGTTATATCCATAACGATCTGTCTGATTCTTATACTTTATAGTTCAACAAAATTAGACAATGAAAAATATAAATCTAATAACCTAATTAAGGTTAACATGCAAACAATTTTTTGATATACATACATCAATATATATATATATATATATATATATGTGTGTGTGTGTGTGTGTGTGTGTGTGTGTGTGTGTGTGTGTTTTTGTGTGTGTATGTAAAATTCATCAACTGAAAACATAAATGTAAGCCCTTTAATGAGACTACAATTATAAACTATACATATATATAGTAATCCGAATTGAAAACATAAACTTAGGTTGTCAACTAAACAACTACTATAAAACAATTACATCAGAGTAGCCCAACAACCATTATTATCCCCTAGCATGACTCTTAAAATGCATTCAATCTCTAACCTATTCTTGTCTTACTCTTATGACAAGTATGACTATTGTAGTCGAATCACAAGGAAAATACAAAGGTAAACTTGGATTCAAAAGAAACAACATGGTATAGAAGTATTAAACTAACTATACAACAACTTAACATTCCACAACAACCTAAGGCTCAACTTAACAACACAAATCAACATACCATATAGTTTTACAACTTAACAACACAACAACAATTCAACTTACAACACCACCATATGACTTAACAACATATCAACTTAGCATATCAAAATGAATGCCAATCACGTAGTGGATGATTGTGATACATCCATTTAAACCAACTAAGGGCTCCCCCTTGCATATAGAAAGCTACAATAGGAACCCTTTGATCCCATGGAACTTGGTCAAACATAAAATATTGATCAACTTGAAATAGCCAATCCATGGGTTCTGGAGTATCAAATGTTAGAAGTTGTAGTTTAGGAGGTTAACTCCAGAAATGGGGAAAAAGAGGAGGTGGAGGTGATGTAGAGTGCACAAGGGAGGGTGAAGTAGGGATAGTTGACAAAGGAAAAATTAGGGCCATATTATCAACAGAAACAAAAAAGGTTTGGAAGTAGTGTTGGTGGTTTGATTGGTAAAAATAGTAGGGGGTCAGGGAAAAGACAGAGAAAAATAAGGGTGTGAAAGTTGTTGTTGGTAAGGAAAAATTTGGATAGGGATATATAGTTGTTGCAAAGGAATTTCGGAGGTGGATCAGGTGAAATTGAAAATGTATTCAAGGATGTAGTAGGGTGTCTAAAGTGGTCAAGTAGGATTGTCATAATATGGGTGAGGGATTCTTAATTCTAAGTAACAACGAATTGAATGGTAGAGTATCGTGAATCAAATAATTTTGATTAAAATTAAAATTGGGATTGTAAGTCAGTAATTTTGGTGGTAAGGTGGAAGAGGGGGTCATCTTCTTGGTATTTTTGGAAGGCATGGTGATGAAATGAAAGCACCAATAATAAGGATTGCTAAAGAATAGAGCTACACTAGGTTAAATATTATAGAAAATCAATTAAAAAAGTATTTTGGATATGAACATAGAGATCGCTTAAAGCATCAATGAGAAAATTAAATTATGTAGATTTAAAAGAAATATCATAATAAATACCATATCATTCTCTATATATATGATGATTTTTCACTTTTTTTCCTTATCTATTTTTTTTATAAGTCTCTCTTCTAATGGTCAATTGCATTTATTATTATATAAATATTTTAAAATGTTCTTATTTAATTAAAAAAATTTTAGACAAAAGATGATAAATTCTTGAAATTAATTGAATAAAAACTCTCTCTCTTATTACGATCAGAGAAGATAAATAAATACATTAATATCTCTCTTCCAAACATTAATTAATTAGGTGAAAATAATTAAGTAAAAAGATAAAAGACTAATTTAAAAGAGAATTTTAAAAAATAGTTTTATACCGGATAGGTCATTTGGCCATTGAAAACCGACAAGTCCGAGACCCTTTCAGCGCTTTTGACGATAGCTGAATGGATCACTTGATCACCTTTTCAACACCCTCGATAGTCAAAGAGATTGCACTAGCGAATTTGACCCCTGCCTTCGACGCTTTCGAGTGTCAAGGGACCTATGTAGGAAAGACATTATTGATCGGGTCAAATGAGATACAAAGGCCTTCAACTTAAATTATTATGACAAAGGTGATTCCAACTTAATCACCTATACGGAAGTAATCTTAGATTGCAGTCCATTGGGATTTGGGTCCGTCACGGTCAGTATAAATAATTTGTATTTCAATGTAAAGTTATTGTTCATGATTCACATTTAATACATCGAGAGAATAACTTACTTAAAAGTCAAAATGTTTTTTTACAGATGCATCCCCTCTTAATGTGGACAAGCAACCGAATCGAAGAGTGAAGAGGAGTAAATGGATTAAGAAGGGAGAGAATGAAATATCTTATTACAGGTACATGTTTCAATTAATGACAAATTTAATACTCTTAATTAAATAAACTATTTTTAAAAAAAAATATTACAATTATGCCAAAAGTTAGAGGTAATAATATCATTGAAAATTTGGTTATTAGTTGAAATTAATCGCATCATATGATTCATGTAGCCGACTACCTTAATTTGTGGGGGCAAGTTTTGTTTTTGGGGTTTACACGGATAGCCATTTGAAGCATTGAATTTGTTCTATGAAGTATTTGATCAAGTGGAAGCATCTGCATATATGCTGCTGCAACTATTATGGCTTTACTTTCGTATAGTTTCAACTTAGAATATCTTAAATGACATTTAAATCTTCTGTTGAATCAATTATTCATCTAGCTGAATAAGTTGCTTTAAAAGTTGTTTCCCACTTTCTCCTTATTTATTATGAACCAAAAATGGAGTAATGTGGTATAATATCATATGATAACATTAACTTAATGATTTATAAAAATGTATTAAATAAAAAATTAAATACATTTAATATCTTAAAACATATTCCCTTTGAACTTATATATAAATAAATAATAATAATTTGACATAGATAGAAAAAGTTAATTAAATATATTTAATTGTTACTATTTTACATAAAATATACACTACATTTTTTAAAATATTTTTAACTATATCTATAATAAACAATGTTCTTATTTATTATTTTAAAGATATTTTTAGATAGTATTCTCATTTATTGTTTTAGAGATATTTTTAGATTAAGAGTAATAAATAAAGTTGACTAATTAAAATTTACTTATATTTTAATCTCAAAAAATTTAAACATTTTTTTAGTTATATATTCAAAGAGAGTAAAAAGTATTAATACTTTCTTTTATGTAAAATTTAGCAAAATTATTATGACTATGTTGAAAATAACAAAACAGGATAAGATCCTACTAGCATGTACCTTAGGTATTCTATTGGTCGAGGAATAATTTAAAATGAAAACAAGAATTAAATTTTTTTGTACTTTTAATATTATAATTTTTTTTCATTACTAGTTAGCATTTGCCAATTGCCACATAATCATTCCTAAGAATGTTACACTTGACACTAGACTTAATTATTAGTATAAATAAGTATTTTTACCTTGTATTTTATACACTTCAAATCAATTCAATCTCACATGGTTCAGACTTTCTCTAATCCTTGAATCTCAACAATTCCATCAAATTTTTAGCCTTGCTAGTAAAATAAAATGGAACAGAGAATAGAAACTTTTCTGTCTTCCAGAAATTATCCTTTCACTTCATTTCTATCATCATTTATGACATCTCTCCTTGATTTCCTTACCCGATCACAAATATTTGGTGGTCCTCCATTCTCCAAAGGCTCACTCTGTTCACTACTACATGTCAAAAGTTCACTCTGTTCACTACTCCAAAAGATCACAAATATTACTTGTTCACTTTGATTTTTAGTCTCACAAGTTTCACAGTTAAAGCACTTTTAGTCTTTAGCACTAGTGTGTTGAAGATCTCACCCTTACCACTAATATGACTGACACTCTTCTTCCCTCTGTTGAACAAAGGCCCCATTTTTAGTTGGTGACACACCATTCCTTGTACTGATTACAACACATGGAACTTCTGACTTCATCAGCAACTGATTGGAATCTCCATTTACATCATCAGCTGCATAATAAACAGTACACAACCTGCCAATCCTTTCAACCTGTCCCTCAAATGCTGCAACAATAGTTTACTAGTCCATTACTCCCAAAAACTATGATTAATTCTTTGTTGCTTTGACATGTAGCCGATGTTTGTTTACACCACAAACAATAAGAAATCTACATGGTATAACTTTTAATTTTTATAAAATTATTAAATTTAGTGTGCATGACATTTTTAATTAATTGACCATTTAAAAATTCCCCACACTTTCTATGCATGTACTATTTTTTAAAATTAAAATAAAATGAGAAGAAAAAGAAAAGAAAAGTCAAAAAACCCATGTTGGATTACCCAAGTAAAAACAATGTGGGCATCATTATTCATTGGAAAAGGTGAATTTGAGAGTTGAAGATGGAGTTGATTTTAGCCAGGTATTCGAGGTGGCTTGTGTCGGTAGGAAGAGTGATGAATACGGTCATGAAGACAGGATTCATGTGCTTCTATGACATTGGTTTGTTGTTTGTGATAAAGAAAATTATGAGTGAGGTGACTAAAAGAGAATTTTAATTTTTAAGGCCTCAACTCAACTATGGATGGAGACTGTTGGTGTGTTAGGATATGATGTGGTTGTGAGAGGTCTTAGATTTTCATTGTTATGTTCAGTCCTTTGGGGAAGGCATTCTCATCGGTGTGGGGCGGTTTCTAATAATGTTTGATTCATTTGTGCTAACTACCAAATATAACATGCTTAGTTTGTTATAATATTTAACTATTCAACTCGTTTCATTTTTATTATAAAACACTTTTAATCAAATTACACAAACTAATTTAAATTGTTATATTAGTTAATTTTATCAAATTTATAAAAAAAAATTAAGATTTATCAATTTTATCATTCTCATAAATAATTAAACTTTCATGAGAGATGAAGATATTATCCTGTAACAAAACTTATGTATCAATATGGGCAAGAATAATAAATATCAAATTGAAGAGAGTTTAAGAAGTGGGAGAAAAAAACATACTCAAGATCTTTAACAGGGATAAATAAAGAAAAAATCTTTAATAAAGGCAAATAAAGAAAAAATAATTTAATGTTTTTTTTGAAACTATAAAATGTCTTATAAAAAAGGAGAAAAAATTCTTGTAAAATATGTCTCGTAATAAGGACGAGGCTATCTTTTATGAGTTTTTATGTGTTTGCTGATTATGCTACCTTCCATAAAAAAATTGGAACCTAAAGATGCCAAGTGATTCTGGGGACTTTGATTTAAAAATGAAATAAAAGGTTGAATGTGGTAAAGATGAAGGAGCATAGAGGAGAGAGCATTCATTACATCACTCTCTAGTTCATTTAGAATAGTCAAAACAACAGTTGTGGCTCTGAATTTTTTCTGCCACTTCAATTTCAAATTCTACCATTAAGTTATTAAGATCTGGTTCTTATACATTCACTTCAACTCTCATCTGAGTTTATGATTACAAAAGCCAATAGCATGTGTTCATCATGCACAAGCAATCAAAACATTCAAGATAACATCAAAATAATTTTAATAAGGTTTCTACGGTCTTTATTGAATTGTTATTTAAATATCAGCAGAGTAATATTTAGTAATAAAGATTGTCTCAACTTGTCAAACAAGTGGTTCTAACCAATAAAACAATAACAATAGCTTTGACCAATAATCAGCATGGGAGAAAAGTAAAACACGTTCCTTAAAAAATTTATTATATTAATGGATATGTACTTTTGTTCACGGGATTGCTCTTGCTTTTATTGTTAATTTCACCCTTTTGGTATCTCTATTTTCGTGGATATGCAGTTTTACTACATTTAATTTAAAATAGAAGTATTTAATTTTTTAATTTTAAAATGTAAAATTTTGATTTTTTTCATTAATTTTAATATTGTCTAGTGTTTATCATCACTTTAATGAACGTGATATTTAGTAACGTGACACATATAAATAAAAATTAAAAAGAATATAAAAAAAGAATTTCATTTCTATGAGCATATATCAATATTATCATTACAATCAATTCTTATTTTAGTTTTGTACTATAATGAGAATGTAAATCATTACAATCACATTTTTATTTTAGTTTTGGACTATAATGAGAATGTAAATTTTCACTTCCAAGAACTTAGGACTAATATGTCTACATCTTCCAGATTCTGAAGTGACTATTTACTCATTTTTTTAAGCAACACATCACTAATCACTTTGTCCAAGTTCATGTATGAACGACCACCAGGTCTAGTGTCCTCTTCTGCCTTCTTCTTCAACTCCATAACCTTTTCTCTCATCTTCTTTCCTTTCTCTCCCACCATCAATTCATTAACCAGTTTCTCCACCTCCTCTCTCTTCACATTGGCATCAATTTCAATCCCAATGTCCCATTCATTGCAAATGTACCTACAGTTTGTTGGCTGATCAGCAAAAAAAGGCCAACACAACATTGGCACACCTGCACAAATGCTTTCAACTGTTGAGTTCCATCCACAGTGAGTCAAGAATCCACCAACTGCAGGGTGGTTCAGCACTTGTTCTTGTGGACACCAGCCTGTTATTAGGCCTCTATCTGAAATTTCACTGACAAACTCAGATGGTAAGATAACTGATCCAGCAATGACAAGGTCAGGCCTAATGATCCACAAAAAGGGTCTCTTGCTGTTGGCCAAACCCCAAGCAAACTCTAGAAATTTTTCTTGTGACATAACTGTGGTGCTACCAAAATTCACATAAACAACAGAATTTGGTTCCTTGGATTCAAGCCATCCAAGACACTCAATATCTTCCTTCAAAAGACTGGAACCTAAAGTTGTCAAGTGGTTCTTCTGAGGACTTTGACTCAAAAATGAAGAGAAAGGGCCAATGGGGTAGAGGGAAGGGAACTTTGAGGAGAGAGCATTCAAAACATCACTCTCAAGTTCATCAAAACTATTTAAAACAATAGCAGAGGCCCTGGGCACATTATTTGCGTTTTCAATAAGAAAATTCACCATAAAGTCATTTGGATCTGTTATCCTTATAAAGTCTGGCAGGTCCTTCAGTCTAAAGTCTTTAATACCAGGAATGCAGTCCACTTTTGTGTCCAAATACCCATTTGTCAAACAACTCTCATCTGCAGTCATATTTACAATAGTCAATGACTCTATTGTATGAATATATAATACAAACAAGCAATTTCTGCATTAACATATATCCATTATTTATAACTAATAAAAACTTGAAAAAAAAATTAGAATAATTTTTAATTGTATGAGTTAGTTTTAGTTTATGAAGAAGTTTATTTAATTTTTTCTTTCTATTTTTTCTTCTTGAACTTCTTCTGGTGAAATTAGATACCTCCAATTATTATTTTAATGTATATTAAACTTATGATTCATGCTGGAATTACTTATTTATATGTACTTTACAAAAGAAAGAGCTTAAATATATACCTTTGAGTGGTATGAGACCTTTATCAAAAAGAGTTTGAAAGTCCAAACCAGACAAAAACAAACATGCACTGGCAGCTGGTAATAGAACAATAGGGAGTGCAAGTTGTTCAGCAGCCTGTAGGGTGAAACTCATGGACCAATCAGAAACCAAGCAAGTAACTGGAGGAACAAGACCCTTAGTGGCAGAATCATTAAGTCTAGCAAGAAGTTCACAAAAGGGTAAGAGCAAGTGTTTTCTTATTGATTCACAAATAGAGAATATGTCTTGACTATCACCACGTCCATCTGAGATGGTCTCAAAGCAAAAGTCTTGGAGGCCATCAAGAGCATTGGGAGGCATTGATTGGAGCAAGAGTTTGTGATTGTTTTCAGTGTTGACAAAGGTTATGTGGAAGCCTCTAAGGTGAAGCAACTTGGCTAGTTGGAACATAGGATTGATGTGGCCTTGAAATGGAAGTGGAACCAACACAGCATGTGGCTTCCTTGTTTCAGAGTAACTCATCTCCAAATTTTCTGTGGAGTGTAAGATGAGGTTAAGATAGAATAAGGGATGAGCATGCACTATCTTATAACCTTTTATAAAGGGAAAATGTCTTTGTGGTTCATGCTACGTAGAAGTCTTAAATTCGTTTGGTTTCAAGGAGGTAGGAATTTTAATGCAGACGAAGAGACGAGTTGAAACTTTTTTTTTTTTTTTTTTTGTTGAGAGGAGAAAAATAGATACTTCTTTTCTTGCTCTCTTCTTAAAATTTAAATCAAATTTTTTTTTTAAAAAAAAATTCTCTCTCCTCTCTTTCCTTTCATTTCCTTCCAACCAAACACGAAATTTGGACTATTTCTTGAAGGAGATCAGAGGACTTTTTATGTTAGTCTAGATTTTATTGCTCTTTATGTTCATATAGCTTGTCTTACTTTTTCTTCTAGATTTTAATTTTCAATAATATTCGGTTGTTCTCCTTTTGAAAAAAAAAAGTACTAGTTATTAGATATTTTATCTTATTATATTATATTATTTTATCTATGTTTTTATACTAATATATAAAGAAAATATCATTAATTACTTTGATTTCTGCACTTGATAAATCATTATATCCTTTAATAAAAAAAATTAAAAAATAATAATATTTTTATCAATTACAAAACTTAAACTCAAGACCTTAAACCATAAAAATTAATTGTAATATTAGTTAAACTAACAAATATTGATTACTTAATTAACTACCTTTATTATTTAATAGAGACAAAAAATATCTAAACTCCACTAGTTATATATCAAGTTAACATTGAAATAGTCTTTCCTAAAAAAAGAAAAAACTCTGTCCAAGTAATGGCCAATTTAGTCAATTTTTCTTAATTTATTTATTTTAATGATTTTTTTTGGTTTATAATAAGACCTAAAAGAGAAATTATCTTATTCATTTTAAAATTAATTACATTTAATGATTGTGATTAAATATATTAATTACAGGTAAATTAATTCTCAAAAAAATCTTTTTATTTTTGAATCGTAATTTCAGTAAAAAAAAATAAAAAAATTAATGTATTTTCTCATTTTTTGGAGTTTTGGGAAAAGATGGGGTTCTTTGATGATTTTGATGCATGGTGTGGTTGCATGTCGGATCTGAGGTTGTTTTTGAGTTGTATCAAGTCTATGCATTTCATTTCATGGATTGCATGTGGTTGAAATTGTTGATTTTCAGGTTTTGAAGGAATTTTTGAGGTTTTTGGAGGTTTCTAGTTAAACATGCGCTAGGCACAGTTCTTGGCGCCAGGCATGCATTCATTCGGGGCCACTAATATCAAATCACGCCGGGCGCGAGACTAGTCACGCTGGGCGTGGAGACTCTTGTGAGTCTCTATTTGAGTTTGCGTCGGGCGTGATATGAATGCGCCGGACGTGAGTATGTTTGGTATTTAAGTCTTCATGAAAGTTGTAGCCTTGGATGTTGGCTTTCCAATGGCGCTGGGATCACCCAAAAAGGAAGTCTAGAACTCCAAATATGGCTGTTTTAGTGAACAGGGGTCAAGCTGTCAACATTGGTTATAGTTGTATGGAGGCAACACCAAGGAAGCTTGAAGCTCCCAAAGTATGGAGGCAACACCAAGGAAGCTTGAAGCCCAAACAAGTTGGTTTTAGTAGCCCAGAACGGGCTGTTTCAAAATCGGAACGGGCCGTTCCCAACTCGGAACAGGCTGTTCCTATACTAGGGCCGTTCCCAACTCAGAACGGGCCGTTCCTAAACTGGAACGGGCCGTTCCAAGTTACTAAAAAGGCCTAAAACCCTAGTTTGGAACAGGCCATTCCAACACAGGTTGTTGTAAGTAAAATTCGAACTCAGAACGAGTCGTTCCAATTCTGGAACAAGCCATTCCAGGTTCATATTTTACTCATAACAAACTGGCCCAGAACGGGCCATTCTGAATCCAAAACGGGCCATTCTGGTCAGTTATGATGTCTATAAATAGACGAATCGGGTACATTTCTCAAGGCCAAATAATCAATTCAAAGCTCCTTATAGCTCGAAAATTCTCTCTTTCTCTCTCTTTTTGTATTTCTTAAGATTTTGTGAGGAACATTGTAGTGTGCCACAAAGCACCTAAAAATCTCCATATTTGAATATTCAATAGAGCTCGTTCAAGAGGTATTTCAGTCAATATTCTTTTTCTTTTATTTCTTATCTTTGATATATATTATTATACTAAAAGCAATCGTGTAGATATTTTAGAGTCAATTGTGTAATTTAAATTTCAAGCATGTAAATAATCATTAATAAAGGGGATCAAATATTTAACTTATTAATTCATCTTATGCTAGCTTCATCATAGGGTACTGATTAAGGGCGTTGTAGGGGTGCTTAATACTTTCCTTACACGTAATCGACCCCCGAACCCAATTCTGGTTATCAAGGCCATTATTGAATTTTTGAAAAACCTTTTCTTTTTCCAATGTTTTGAGTAAAACATTGGTGGCGACTCCTAAGAACCTATTTTTCAAAACCATTAATTAAGGATTAGTCTGGTTTCCGGACATTACTTAATTGATGAGATTTTCGAAAAGATGTCTAAATCATAAGTCGCGAGATCAGAAATTTACGGGTTACGACTGATGGTGACTCCACTGGAGAAATTTTAAAAGGGTCAGGCCCAAATAAATGATGAAGTTAATAAAATAAGAATAATAATTTAAATATTTTTCTCCTTTACCTTGTTTGTTTTCTTTGTTTGGCTTTGATATTTGTTTGTTTGTTTAAATTCTGCACCTGTTTGAATAAAAATTGTACACAAATCTTTGCACACAACAGTTACCCCTACACCCGGGGGCATGAGAGTATTAAACATAGGGAGTGGTTGACGTACGATCGGCCCAAGTTTGCCCTTGGAGCCAGCGAGCATTGTCGAAATCACACTCAAGGTGATAACCGGTTACTCTAGCCCGAAATACTGCGACAGACCTTAGAGTTTGCCAGCTGACGGCGACAGAGATACTAGGTCCCTAAGGGTGAAGTTGATCGCCTTAAAGCTCGGTTGGTAGCCAAGGGATACACTCAAATTTATGACCTTGATTATTGTGATACCTTTTCTCTCGTGGCAAAGATTATCACAGTTTGACTTTTCCTTGCTATGGCAGTTATTCGCCACTGGCCACTTTACCAGCTTGACATTAAAAATGTCTTCCTCCATGGTGACCTTGAGGAAGAAATTTATATGGAGCAACCTCTTGGGTTTGTTGCTCAGGGGGAGTGTGATTTAGTCTGTAAATTGCGTCGGTCATTGTATGGATTGAAACAATTACCTCGAGCTTGGTTTGGTAAGTTCAGTCACATTGTGCAGATGTTTGGATTGAAACAAAGTGAGGCAGATCATTCAGTATTTTATTGTCATTCTACTGAGAAGTGTGTTTATTTAATGGTATATGTTGATGATATAGTCATTACAGGGAGTGATGCTACCAAAATTTCTCAACTAAAAGAGCATTTATTCAGCCATTTTTAGACTAAAGACCTGGGTAGTCTGAAATATTTTCTTGGTATTGAAGTGGCTCAATCAGAGGAAAGTGCTATCATTTCACAAAGGAAATATGTACTCACTACAAGAAAAACGCAAATTTTCGACAGATATGAATCCGTCGAAAAATTTATATTTTCTGACAGAAAATTTCTGACAAATATTTCCATTGAAAATGAAATTTCTGACGGAATTTTTCGTCGAAAATTTTTGACAATTTTCGATGGAAATATAAATCTGTCAGCAATTTCCAATGAAAAAATAAATCCGTAAAAAATTTCTGACAAAAAATTTTCGACAGAATATTCTGTCGAAAATTTTTTGTCAGAAATTTTTTATGGGTTCATCAAAAATTTCTGACGGATCGAAAATTTTATTTTTAATTCTTATTTTTATTTCTAAAATTGGAATTTTTATTTTTAATTCTTATTTTTTATATAATCATTTGACTACTTTTTATTTTTTTTAAAAAGATAAATAATTATCTTAGGTGTCACCTACAACAATTACGTACTATTATCATATTAATATTTAACACCTCTAAATTTTTTTATTTTTTAAAATAAATATTATTTATCTACCTTAAAATAATCAAACTAGTGAATTTATATTTTAGAGAGATGAAAATCAAAGAAAAATAATTTACTCATTTTACAAGTACGAAACAATCTTTATAAATCTTACAAGTATGAAAAATAAAGAAAAAAATTTACAAAGACTAAAATCAAAATCACCCATCTTATAGGCCGTGTTTAAAAACCCGGATCGAACTGGCCGGTCGAACCGGTTGGACCGGGAACCGGTGGTCCAGCCAGCCCGAATCTTAAGTTGGATTGGTTATGCAGTCGATCCGTTTCAAATCGGATTGAACCGATCAATTTTCCGGTTCAACCAGTGAACCGGTGGGTCAAATCGATTCAACCACTTTTTTTTCTTATTTTTTTTTAAATTTTTTTTAAGGGACCATAAACCACAAAAATAATAATGAAAATTGAATCTCTTAATGGAAGAACAAAGATTCTTATTAAATATAACAATGACTACTTGTTCTAATGTATTTGTTTATAATATATACAACTTAAATAAATTTTATAGTATATTATTAATTTTAAATTATATATTTAATAATATTATATCTATGTAGATATTACATATATTATTTTGTGATATCAATTGCAAACATATTATATATGTACATATTATTTATATTTTTAATTTGTATTAATATACAGTTTAACATGTAATTTTTTGTATATTTTTTTACAAAATAAAAATAAAAGTAATTTTAAATAAGATAGAAAAAATGAAATTTAAAATAAGATATGAATTTAATAAAATTTATAAGTATAAAATATATTTAATATGAATATTTTTTTAATAAAAATAAATAAAAATCGAGTCATGCGGTTCAACTAGTGACCCACTGGTTCAACCTTTGACTCATTGACCCAGTACCTTAACCGGTTAGATGACCGGTCCGATTTTTAAAATTATACTTATAGGGACTAAAATATATTTAAACCTTCTAAAATTAATATTTTTGATCTTAACAATTATTTTAAATATATAATATTTATTTTTAAATATTTATAAAATACGTAGAGATGTTAGTATATTGTCTTTAAAATTATAGTAAGCAAGTTCAAGTGTGAATATTTTCATATTTGTGTGTTTCATGAGTTTTCTATTAAATAATTAGTGCATATATTAGTTTATTTAACATAAATAGTAGTTTTATATTTTATAAGAAAAAACAAATTTTTTATTTTCTAGAAGTAATAAGCTTAAAATTACATATATATATATATATATATATATATATATAATATAGGGGTTATAATTATACCGGTGTAACTTTTACTAAGTATTACACCGCTCAATAATTTTATATTAAATGTGAATTTTGTAAATCCAACCGTTAAATTAAAAGTTCATATCACTTTATACGTGTATATCAAATTTTGTTAAAATTGAACAACAATTGGAAGGTAATCAAAGTGTTCATATTTTAGTGTATTTTGAAATGAATATATTACATCAATTTTATTTTATAAAAATGAAGTATCAAATCATCTTGGATTAATATAAAATTTTGTATATATAATCTAAGATATATGAACTTTCAATCTAACGGTTGGATTTACAAAATCACATTTAATATAAAGTTATTGAGCGGTGTAATACTTAGTAAAAGTCACATTTAATATATATATATATATATATATATGAAGAGGGATCATTTTATTCCAGGAGTAAGTCTACCTAGACTTACTCCGTTCAATAACTCATGTTCTACATCAAATTTCAACGATCCAACCGTTCAATTTAAAGTTCTTAATGCATAGATCAAATCTACAAATTTTTAAAAAATTTGAAAATCATTTGATACTTCATTTCATTAATTCAAATAAACGGATAATCATAAAATCATTTTATAAATTGATTCGAATTAATGAAACGAAGTATCAAATGATTTTTAAATTTTCTAAAAATTTGCATATTTGATCTATGCATTAAGAACTTTAAATTGAACGGTTGGATCGTTAAAATTTGATGTAGAACATGAGTTATTGAATAGAATAAGTCTAGATAGACTTATTCCTGGAGTAAAAGGATCCCTTCTCTCTCTCTCTCTCTCTCTCTCTCTCTCTATATATATATATATATATATATATATGAGAGTTATAATTACACCGGTGTAAATTTTACTTTGTATTACATTGCTCAATAACTTTATTTTAAATGTGAATTTTGTAAATTCAACCGTTAAATTGAAAATTTTTTACTCTTAAATCATACATACAAAATGTTATATTAATCGAAGATGATTTCTTATAAAATAAAATTAATTCTGTTAGAAAATTTATATTTTCGATGAGAAAATTTTTGTAGGAAAAGCTATATTATTGATGGAATATTTCCGACAAATTTATATTTGTCGAAAATGTAAGAACTGATTTTAAATTTGATATGAAAATATTATGATATAATTAGATAATATTTTAAGTTAGTATTTTATTAATGGTTGATAATTACAAAATAAAACAAGGATAAATACATTTTTTGAATTTTATGTTTGATTTAAGATAACTTACAAAATAACTCTTGGTAAAGTTATTTTCGCTCAATAACTCATGGTGTGTATTGGATTTCATCGATCCAATTAATTGTTCAATTAAAAGTTATTAAATTTTACTAATAATTAATATATAAAAATTTAATTAGCTTTGGAATAAATTATTTTCTAATTAACAATATAATTGAAATATTAATTATTTTAAATTATTTAACTAAAATCTTATTGAAAATTTACTATATGTTCTTAATATTTTCGTATAACTAATATTTGGTTTTAAATTTGATATGAGAATATTATGATATAATTATATAAGATTTTAAGTTAGTATTTTATTAATGGTTGATAATTAGAAAATAAAACAAAGATAAATACATTTTTTAAATTTTGTTTGATTTAAGGTAAATAAATATATTAAATTAATTAATAATTTATTTAAAATGTTAAAATTTAATTTATAAGTATGTAATAAATAAATATTTATAATTTTAAATTATATTATCATTATAAATTATAAAATTAAATAATTTTAAATAGAAATAAGTAGATGTTAATTATAAAAGTAAGTACATATAAATAAAAATTAATTAAATATATTATTATTATTATTATTATTATTATTCGTAATATAAAATTATTATATATTATTATTATAGTACAAGTATGATATTGTATATTTGAGGATGACTTAAATTAATTAATTTGTACAAGTTATACTGACAACATACATATAATTTCAATAGCTTACTCATCAGAACTTCACAGTTAAGCGTGCTTGACCTGGAGTAGTATAGGGATAGGTGACCTTCTGGAAAGTTTTCCAGAAATTGCGCAAGTAAGGATAAAACACGCTAAAAAGTGAAATGTCGTGAAATAGAACCCTTGGGAAGCCAAATATGAGGGTTGTTACATTAATAAATTTATTAAAATTAAATAAAATTATAATTTTCGATGGAAATTTCTGTCAAAAATTTCTGATGGATTAAATTATTTTCGACGGATTTTTTTTCGACGCCACTTTTTTCGACGGATTTAAATCCGTCGGAAAAAAAATCGTCAAAAATTTACTTATTTCCGTCAGAAATTTCCATTGGAAATTAGCATTTTTCTTGTAGTGACTTGATATTTTGAAGGAAACAGGTTTTGAAAACTGCAAGCCAATTGACAGTCCTATGGATTCAAATCAAAAGCTAATGGTAGACTAAGGTGAAGTTTTTCCGGATCTAGAAAGATACAGGAGGCTGGTGGGGAAGCTCATTTATCTCACTATTATAAGACCAACAGATATTTCATTTGCAGTTGGAGCCGTTAGTCAATTCATGTAAAATCCCCACATTGACCATTGGAATGTTGTACTTCGCATTCTCAAATATATTAAAAGGGCTTCAAGACAAGGATTGCTAGATGAAGACAAGGGAAATACTCAAGTCATGGGATATTGTGATGCTGATTAGGCTGGATTTCCCATAGATAGGAGATTTACCACAGGATATTGTGTGTATATTGGAGGAAACATTATTTCTTGGAAGAGCAAGAAACAAAGTGTTGTTGCCCGGTCTAGTGCGGAAGCTGAATACAAATCTATGGCTCTGGCTACTTGTGAACTTGTGTGGATTAAACAACTTCTTCAAGAATTAAAATTTTGTGAAGTTAAACAAATGAAGTTATACTGTGATAATTAGGCAGCCCTTCATATTACATCCAATCCAGTGTTTCATGAGAGAACCAAACACATAGAGATTGATTGTCATTTCATTTGGGAGAAATTGCTGTCCAAGAAACTTATCACTGAGTTTATCAACTCTAATGACCAACTTGCAGACATTCTAACCAAGTCTTTAAGAGGACCTAGAATTCAATTTATATGTTCCAAGCTTGGTGCATACAATTTATATGCTCTAGCTTGAGGGGAGTGTTAAATCAATGGTTTAATATTTGTTATACAGCTTTTATAAAGCTATTTTTAGCCTCTCTTCTACCGACAGGGTAGTCTAGGTCAATAGACCATATTAGGTTTAGATTTGGTTTAGATTGTGTATCTTTATATATATATATAAAACTGCAGCTCATAGTGCAGTTCAGTTTTTTGGTCATTAATTCAAATCATAAGTGTTCTCAAGGCCATTTTCAAACCTAAACAATCAACTCTAAACCTTCTTTGCAATTTAAGAAAAATCCTATCTAGAATCTATATTACCAATTTCTTGTTAAGAAAAATTGAAAGGACCAAATTTAAAATTGCTAAAGGCTTATAATTCAAATTCTTCTTTTGACCTTGGCATTTTTTGATCTTTGCAACTGATCATGCCTCAGTGAATTCAATAGTTCAAGACTTCAAGCAATGTGGGAAATAACACAGTAATGCGACATGCATACAATCACATCACAGATACCATCTAAGGTTAGAATTGGCATATGCTAAAATGACATGGAGAAGAAACCTTCAAGAGCCCTCCTATTTTGTACACCCACTGTTTACTAAAAAATAAAATCCGAAGTCTAGAGTTATTTATGTGATTGTTCTGGTAACATCAATGAAGTAATCAAACAATCACATCAACAATGATTTGCATGTTAGAATACAATAGAGCAAAATCCTTCGATAAAATATCCTCATTTTAAAAAGTATCTAGCTCACTAGAATAATTCTTCTCAGGTACAATAGACAAGTTCGGGATAGAATAAAAACATACCTGTGTTAGTTGTCTTTCATGGTTTCCACGTAGAAGGGTAATATTAGCTGGGTATCTATGAAGTCAAACAAAAATAAAAGGATGCATAAATAAAAACAGAAATATTTATAAAATCACAATAATTCTAATTCTAATTCTAATTCTAATTCTAATTTATAACATTTGAGATCCACACATAATCACTAAATTACAACCATGAGGAAACAAAAAATTATTATTAAACATCAAGATATAACTACGAAGAAGTCATAGTATAATTCTAAGTCACGTGAGATGCAAGCATACATGGAAACTGGAAACAACTTACCTAGCTTTTAGAAGTAAAAGAATGGTGAATACATCAAGACTATTGTAACCCCGATCAACAAAGTCTCCCTACCACACATTTAGGAAGACATGAGATGCTGTAAAAATGCATAATGACTTCATCCAGTTCCAAAAGAGAAGTGCAGTAGTGCATACATACCATAAAAATGTAATTTGTCTCTGGAACATGACCCCCAGTCTGGAAAAGTTTCATTAGATCATGAAACTGACCGTGAATATCACCACACACAGTCACTGGACTATTGACAGGCTGCACATTTGACTCCTCAATAAGGATCTCTTTAACCTGAAACATTAATCACCAGTCCAATTTAAAACTTAAACTAAAAAAGCTGCAACAAGTCACAAAACAAGTTAACCCGAGGTGAACAAATAGAGACCTAGCACCAGAGTTCCAAAAATAAAAAAGCAATATTACTGCAGATAAAACACACAATAGGAACAAAAAAAATGCACACCGCACAAGATGGAAACGAGAGAGGTTTCCATTGGAGACAAACAGTGCCCTAAAGTTTCTTTCAGATGCAAATTGCCTCATCCGATTGGAAAATCGGGTAATCAATGAAGACAAGCAGATGATTGAAGCGGTTGTTTCGAACATTTGAGAGAGTTGAAAAAGGAACACAAGCAGCGTGACCAGTAATTCAAATTGAAATTGCAACCAAAAGTGAAACCCTAAAAGGAGAAAGTGAAGAGCGAGTATACGTATTCGCGAAGAAGTTGAAGCTCGTCTTCAAGAAGGTGCTGGCTATCCTTCACCTTCGACATCCACTGGTCCAAATCCATTTCTCACTCCCGCACCCTTCCGCGCTGCATAGCACAACTCAAAACTCTACTCCTACTCGGGTTAGGTTCCCCCCGGTCAAAACTAAACAAGTTTTTAGGATCTTATTATTTTCTACCAATTTCTAAAACAAAATGAAAAATGTCTGACCAATTATTACTTAAATAAATAAATCTTTATATATAAAAATATTAAAATAAGGTATATTAAATAAAATTAAGGTAATGTTTTTTTTTAATGAAAAAGTAAGGTAATATTACGTTGGATAAAATTATGAACTTCCACATCTTTTTTATTTTTATATAAATTACTAACTCTTTTGGGTGGGTACATTTGAGAAAAATAAATAAATAAATAAAAGAAACAAATGTTGGATAAAATTATGAACTTCCACATCATTTTTTACATGAATTACGAACTCTTTGGGGTGGGTACGTTTGAAAAGGAAATAGAAGAAACAAATATTGGAGGATGGAAGTAAAAATTAAGGAGTTAGAGGTTGTGGTACCTTCTATTCAAGAGTTAGATTCACTTAGATATTTGGGAGCAGTTGTCAATGGTTACTCCTATTAATGATAAGGGGAACAATTGTATCATGTGATACTTATTATGATCAACTCTCTATATTAGGCAATAAAATAGTCCACATGTTCCATTGTGGACTTGCCATATATTCAAGAAAATATAGCAAAGTTTGGGGTCTTAAAACCTTTTAACAAATGCATCATTTGATCAACCCATTAAGGATAGGTTTCTTGTACATCATTCTCTCCATAGGTTTGAGTTAGAAGTGTAGACACCAAATTTCGTTCGGGCGCATATAAACAAGGACATGGACTTCTGTTATGAAGGGAATGAGCTCCCGAAGCATGCCAACAACAAGACAGGACTTTAGAAGGCCCAAAAGCCCAAATTTAACTATTTTTAATGGCCCGGAACGGGCCGTTCTTGAGTTGGAACGAGCCGTTCCAAGGCTCCTAAAAGGCCAAAAATCCTAAATTGGAACGGGTCATTCCAAGATCGGAACGGGCTGTTCCAATCTTATAAAAAGTGGGTTAAAACCGTTACTGGAACGGGCCGTTCCCAAACTGAAACGGGCCGTTCCAAGTTAAGGAAAAGGCCTAAAAGCCTTTCTTTGGAACGGCCGTTCCAGCATAGCCAAGTGTGTGTTAATTGTGTCTCTGGAACGGGCCATTCCAATTTCAGAACGGGCCGTTCCAGTTACCAATTTAACCCACAACGACCATATCCAGAACGGGCCATTCCGATTTCGGAACGGGCCGTTCTGGACCCTTTTTAAAGTCTATAAATAGACAGCTAGGGCTCATTTCTCAAGACTCCAAAATTTCGTCCAGACTCCTTAGAGCACGAAATTTCTCTCTTTTTCTCTCTCCCCATCTCTTTTGTATTTCTTGAGATTTTTGTGAGGCATTGTAGTGTGAAGAGTTGCCACAAAGCACCTAAAATCTTCCTGTTTTGAAGATTCAATAGAGCTCATTCAAGAGGTATTTCAGTTAATCTCTTTCTCTTTTTTTTATTTATTTATTTCTTCTCTATAATAAATATTGTTATAATAAAAATAATCATGTAGACATTTTAAGATTAATTGTATAATTTAAATTTCAAGCATGTAAATAATTACTAATAAAAGGGGATTTAATATTATATTATTATCATTTATAATGCTAACTTCACCATAGGGTACCAATTAAGGGCGTTGTAGGGGTGCTTAATACCTTCCCTACACGTAACCGACCCCCGAACCCAATTCTGGTTGTCAAGGCCATTATTGGATTTTTGAAAAACCTTTTTTTTTCCAATATTTTGAGTAAAATATTGGTGGCGACTCCATGAACTCATTTTTTAAAACCATTAATTAAGGATTAGTCTGGTGTCCGGGCATTCCTTAATTGATGAGACTTTTCAAAGGATGTCTAAACCATTAGTCGCGAGATAAAAAATTTTCGGGTTGCGACAGATGGCGACTCCACTGGGGACGTTTTAAGAGGGTCAGGCCCAAATAAATGATGAAGTTAATAAAATAAGAATAATAATTTAAATATTTTTCCCCTTTACCTTGTTTGTTTTCTTTGTTTCGCTTTGATATCTGTTTACATATTTAAATTCCGCACCTGTTTGAAATAAAATTATACACAAACCTTTGCACACAACAATTCCCCCTACACCCGGGGGCATGAGGGTATTAAACATAGGGAGTGGTTGACGTACGACCGGCCCAAGTTTGGCCTTGGAGCCTTCGAGCCTTGTCGGAAATCACACTCAAGGTGATAATCGGTTACTCTAGCCCGAAATACTGCAACAGACCTTAGAGTTTATCAGGTGACGACGATAGAGATACTGGGTCCTTATAATGGGGGCACCTTGGGGGCCTTAAGAACAGTGAGATTAGAACTTTCCTATACAATGCACTTTTCTTATAGGGACCACAGACCAAGGATTTAAACGTGGCTGTTCGCGGGTGTACATTTGTTTGAGCATATGTGTGTTGCATTTGTTTGTGTTTATTTATTTTAAATGGATAAGAATTACAAACAAATAGATATTAATAAAAAAAATATGATAAAAATTTAACTCCCTTCTATATACCCTAACTCTAAAGCATCATATAGGGTAGTTTATTTCAAAAAAAAAAACAAAACAAAAAAAATCTAGCAAAAAAATCATGCATCATAACCCTTAGTCAAAAACATGATAAATTTTAGGCAGAAAATAAATATCATGCATCTCCTAGGATAGTGCATTAGCATATATTCATTAGAAATGGAAGGCACACATAATAGTATGCAAAGAATGTTCTCTAAACAAAAATCAATGAGAATGATATCCGTTGAATCTCTCATGTGTCTTTGCATCCTACTTTACGTTTCATATAGATAACACACCTTCCTTGTAAATAATAAATAAGAACAAAAAGGGAAATCTAATTTGTGTGTGTTAGCCGGATAATGGAAATTACTGTAATCAAATGCGAACCTGACACATCAAATCGGGGAACACTTATCAGTAATTGGGGGCATCACACGCCCAAATTGACGATTCAAACATCGAGACTTTCCCATGCGGAAACAACAATTGTCGGGATAAGAGGAATGATCAAGAATAGACGAATCCTTGCTTTTTAGGGAATTACAAGACAAAACCCAATTGAAGAATAAAGACATTGCATACAAAAACCCGTTAGGATGAAAACTCGTAAAGGGCGTCCTAGGCAAAAATTAGGGTGAAAAAAAAATCAAAATCAAAATCCCGATAGGATACGTCCTATGCAAAAGTTGGGATATATAAAAATAAGAAATGTCTATCTGAGTTGGAATCGAAAGGTGGCTCGAGTATTCCCTTCGAAAGCAAGAATTCACAAAGGTTTCACTCCAAATGCAAAACACTGACGTTCAAGCAAGTGGAAAGGTTTTCTTTTGAAAATTATCAAATCATTCATGACTCTCTAGGGGCAACCTCTGTCTATCTCTCTGTGTATGAATCACGAACTCGGGGCATGCCCGAGACTTCGAGCTTTGCTAAAGGGGCACGTGTAAATTGAAAGCACTGTTTTAAATGCCATAACACTCTTTCGTTTCTCTTCTCCCTTTAAATATTCACTCTAGGCCTCATCCATCAACCCTTAATAAACAAAATGTATTTGCGACAAAGATGTTACTTGATAATAGCATGGGAAGGATAACAAAGGAACAATCAAGAATCCAAACATGACTAGGGGTCAATAAAAATAGGGCGTCCCACACAAATGCTGCAAAAATGAAGGCTCGACAGGAAACCCACTAAGGGGGCTGCGCAAAATTAGGGCAAGATCCGTTATGGGGCCCACAATCAAAAAGGGTGACCTAGGCAAAAGTAAGGATCAAAAGAAAAATGTCTGCTAGGAAACACATCCCGAGTGACCTAGGCAAAAGTTAAGACGTTAAAGCAGCAACTTGAGTTGAAAACCGAAAGACAGCTCAGGGGAATCATTCAATCAGAGCGCGACCCCAAGTCATCACTCCACTTTCCAAAAAGGCTAAAACACAATGATAGCTTCCTTGCAACAAATACATTTTGTTTAATAACCCTAAACACCAAAGCCTACCTTGGCCAGCCCTTCTTCTAAAAAACCCTTTTTGAAAAATCCCTTCTAACAACCCTTTTGAAAAAAAAAAAATAATAATAACATTCCTTCCTTCTTTTCTCTTGACCTTTATGGCATTAAAATAGCACTGAAAAGATACACAAAAAATGCACAGTGAATACTCACAGAGGGAAGACCGAGATGTCCTCAAACAGAGGTTAGAGACGCTGGACCACACATCGACTAGATAGTCAAGGAGCCACTGAAGCTTGGGCTCAAAAGAACATATCCTGACATTAATCAAGATTGACATGGATAGAAAGAAATCGTCAACATTAACCTTAATGCGTACAGATTAATTTCCTGACATAAAAAAAATGAATTGCATCTTTAGGAATAAACACATGAGCATAAACTGCATCGCATGCATATGAGTTAGGGGCATATGGAAGGGCGTTACTCAAAAAAAAAAAAAAAAAGAATCATTCTTGTCTTGCATTTTCATTGCATCCATGCATTCTACTTGCTATGGGTCAGAAAGACTCATCAGGACAAAGCACTCATAAAAGCTCAATAGCCAAGCATGAGTCGAAGCGGTGTCAAATGGCAAACCCAAGTGATTCTATGTGCCCACTAAGCAAATACATATCAATAGTGGAATAGAATCAACCAAATAAGCAAACCCATAAGCATGAAGAGGCCATCGCGTCCTACTCCTCAACCGAATGATGGAAGATTCATGAAAATGCCAAGACCATGAATGTTTTCCTACCAAAGCCAAGAGTGGCTTCCAAAATAATACTCCTCAATAAAGATCCAGCAAATAACATCATGGGAATAGATCCCTCCACCAATGATGACAATAAAAAAGCAAAAACAATATCAGAAAAAGGCAAGCTTCACAAATGTTGAAAAAGCTGAAGCATTTAGAAAAAATAGCAAAAAAGGCAAGCTTCAAACATGAAAGAGCCGAAGCTAAACAAAAAAATGAAATTCAGAAAAAAAAAAAAACCTACCACAAGCAGGCGCCTGGAGAGGCATCACAATACTCAAGTGACAGGGGCAACACTGGAATCCCTGCCAACCATCCACTTCTCTGCTTACCAACACAGGGGCACATCAAAACTCTCCTGCCCATCCACCTAGGGGCAGTCTTTCATCGCACAACACCATTGAGAAGACATCAAGTACAAGTACAAAGTGGGTTACCTGACCTTAGTGAAAGGGTTGCTAGATCCCCAAAACTAGTACAAAGTGGGTTACCTGATGTAGACCCCTAAAATTGTCCGGGTCGGAAATAAGACTCGAAGACTCTCGAAGACCAAAGGAAAGTCAGCCGGAAGGACTCCTGGAAGACCCTGGAAGACCCTGGAAGACCCTAGGATGATTATTCGTAGGTTTAGAAGTCTTAGAGTAGCTTAAAATAAATATGTGGAAGGATTGAAGCCCAATACGGCCTCCCAGAAGTTCAGTACGGCCGTACTGGACAATTTGAACTACAATACGGCCGTACTGAAGCCAATACGGCCATACTGAAGTTTTTGAACTTCAGTACGGCCGTACTGAGACCAATACGGCCATACTGAAGTTTTTGAACTTCAGTACGGCCGTACTGAATTCAATACGGCCGTACTGTAGTTCAAAACTTCAGTACGGGCCGTATTGATGTCAGAGGCCGTACTGCGCCTCACCCCTATATATAGGACGTCATTTGGACGTCATTCCACACTTTTCCACACTTCTTGGACTCTCTTCTTGAGTATTCTGGGGTTTTTGAGCAGTGTTCTGCCCTAGAATTCTCTCCGAGAGCCGATCCGACGAAGTTCTTGAGTTCTGAGCATTTAGCTTGAGAATTCGAACTAGTCGAAGGGAAATCTTTTTGATTTCCATAGTAAAGATTAATTTTTAGGGAAGGAGCGAGCGAGCGAGTAGTGGGAGGGAGCGCCAAAAAGCCTCCTAACATTTGAATATATAAAAGCACGCTTCAAAGGTTTCTTCTTCAAAATCCTTCCTTTTACTGCTTTCTGATTGTTGCATCGCATGTTTAATTTATTCATCATGTAGATATCTTATTCATAGCCGTTTATAATAAATAGGGGTAATTTAGTAATTTTACACTGTTATTTATGAAATAATCCGTCATAGGGAACCCGAAAGGGGCGTTGTGGGGTGCTAACACCTTCCCCGCACGTAACCGACTCCCTTACCCGACTCTGGTTGTAATGGCCAAAGTTGATTTATGAAATCAATTGCCTTATATCTTTTTCCAATGTTTTGAGTAAAACATTGGTGGCGACTCCAAGAACCCTTCTTTTTGCGAAAACCACTGATCCATGGAGGGTCCCGCTTAGGATTAACATGGATTGGTGAATCATTTAATAAAATTGTTAGTTCGATGAGGTCTCAGTTTGAGAATAAGTCGTTCTAACAATCCATCATTTTTCAAAACCTTAAAAAGAGTCCGACCATCGTCGCGAATGCCAAGGTCCGTTTCGGCGGGTGGCGACAGATGGCGACTCCACTGGGGAAGCCTCGTGAGTCAGTCCCATTTAGTGATGGATTGTTTTTAAAATAATAGTTTAAAATTACTTCATTACCCCTCGCTTGTATGATAATATGTTTTATCTATTTGGCTTTAATAACTGTTGTATGTTTAAATTCTCGCAATTGTTTGAAATACAAACTGTACACGAACCTTTGCACACAACAGTTCCCTCTATACCCGGGGGCATGAGTGGTAAGCCATAGGGAGTGGATGTTAGTACGGCCGGTTGTCGAATGGGCCTAGGTGCCCGTAGACCGTTGTCGGAAAACATCACTCAAGGTGATAACCATGAACTCGAGTCCGACAGTGCGTTGGAACTTTCCATCGACTTACGACGAGAGGAATTGGGTCCCTATAATGGGGGCACCTTGGGGGCCTCAGACCGGTGAGAACAATTAGAACCACCTTGAATATGCACTTTTCTGCAGGATACCCCTACCTCGTGATTCGCTCGTGACTGTTCGTGGATGAGTGAATTGTTTGTGTATAGGTTTATGTGATATTGTTTGTGCATTAAAAATAAACCTCGTGATAAGGTCTAAGAATAAACCTCATGCATAAAAATGTCATGACATGAGAGGAAAAAGACCATGTGTGAAAATATAATAAAAGTAAGGAGCATGTGCACCATTACCAATAAGACATCATGCATCCTCATAACCATTCATTTTAGGCTCACCAATACCCCTTGACATGAGTAAAAGAAACCCATGACTATTGAGATTCTCCGTTGGGGAGAGATCATAAGTCAAGGAGGGTGGTAAACCTCCGTCTTAAAAAGGCAGCGCCTTAAAGATGGAAGGTTACCAAGCTCATGTCAAGTGTGTATTCATTCCATAAATAAACTAATTAGATTAAGCATTCATTTTAGAAAGTGGCTGGTCATCTCTCTGTCCTCACGCGCGCGCAGAAACTCAAGAAGATGGACGCGTTAGAAGAACAAAATAAGAAGCTTACAGCCGAGCTCTCACAGCTCAAGGAACAGATGGCGCAAATGATGGAACTCATGCGTCACCAAAACATGCACGGGGCTCACCACAGTGACCATGAGTCCCATCATGAGGAGGATCACGAGGAAGAGCAAGATCCTCCACGAGCTGTACCCCTTGGGACGGGGATTATGATTAGAGAACCCGAGGTTTCAAAAGAACAATTTCACGCTCTCGAGGATCGGCTGAGAGCCATGGAGGGGCATGATTTTGATATCAAAGATGCCGCCGACATGTGCTTGGTGAGGGACATTCAATTCCCTCCCAAATTCAAAGTGCCAGATTTCCCAAAGTATGTGGGATCGACTTGCCCCAAAAGTCATCTCACCATGTATTGCCGAAAGATGGCTGCATATGCCACTAACGAAAAGCTCTTAATTCATTGCTTCCAAGAGAGCTTGGCTGACACCGCACTCAACTGGTATATGCAGCTGGATGGAAATCAGGTGTGTACATGGAGGCAGTTGGCCGACGCCTTTCTCAAGCGCTATAAGTATAACATCGACCTAACACCCGATAGGTCCGATCTCCAAGCCTTGAGTAAGAAAAATGATGAATCCTTCAAGGCGTACGCCCAACGATGGAGGGAGTTGGCGGCACAGATAGAGCCCCCGCTGTCGGATAAGGAGACGGTGTCCTTATTCATAAATTCGTTGACCGGCCCCTATTATGACAAAATGATAGGGAACACGACAACGCTCTTCTCGGACATCATCACCATTGGAGAAAGAGTGGAACAAGGACTGAAAAGTGGGAAGCTAGCTGGGCCTTCCCAATCATTTGAAGCCAAGAAGACCTTTGGGAAGAAGAAAGAAGGAGGAGTCAACGCCGTAACTATCTCTTCATCTTCCTCCGCTTCGAAGTCAGGAAAGTCGCAGTACAACCCTGTGAAGAAGTTTGATAAACTTCCGACCACATATAGCGACCTCCTGCCGAAGCTAATACAAGATCATCTTCTGGCTTACATTCCACCGAGGAAAATTGATTCACCTTACCCCGATTGGTACAATCCGCAAGACAAATGTCTATACCATTCGGGGGCACCAGGGCATTCAACGGAGAACTGTAGAACTCTCAAATATAAGGTCCAAGACCTTATCGATGCTGGGTGGATCACTTTTGATTCGACAGCGCCCGACGTGAGCAAGAACCCTCTGCCGAAGCAGGAGTAGAGAGGAGAGCAAGCCACGATAGGGCCCCTCCACATTTTTCTTTTTGGGACTCATGATCAGTACTCGAGATCATGAGATCCTTTTCATGTAAATAAGGGTTTTTTTGTACAGTTTTTTATACATATCAATAAAGAGGCATTTTTCACACATCATTCTCTCATTTGTTCTTTTCCCTCTTTCCCTCATTAACATTAATAATTCTAAACCTAAACAGAACCAATAAAATAATTATGTCTGTAATTGTTCGCTCTGACCGGGATCCGGAAGTTGAGGATGAATGGGTTGAGCTGGACAGTGATGAGGAGGCCATCTCTCCGGATCTGCAAAGACTGCTAGATCAAGAAGCTCGTCTACTCCAACCGTGTCAAGAGAAATTGGAGACTGTGAATTTGGGGGCAGGGCCGAGAGATAAAAAAGGTCAACATTGGGACCCATATCAGTGATGAAATAAGGACACATGTTTCCGCTATGATTATAATAAAATCATTCTTTATTCTTTCTCATTGCTTCTTTTCTTGCTTATAATAAAATTCTAAACCACATTATTTTTAACCCTGTTTGAATAAACATGAATGAGGTTAAAATCATCTTAATAATAATAAACCCGCATCATTTTTATGTGGAAGTGTGTGTGACAACTTGGAGCACCTTCCCTTGGCCTCGACAAGTGCCATCATGGATAAAAAGAAATCCTTTAAAATAAAAGAAGCTCGGCAGGAAACCCAAAAAAGGGGCTGCGCAAAAATAAGAGCAAAAGACCCGCTAGGAATCCCACAAAAGGGTGACCTAGGCAAAAGTTAGGGTTGCAAAAATGAAAAAAAAAACAAAAACAAAAAAACAAAATCCATGATGGTACCACGAGCCGAATTCAAGAAAGGTTCAAGGGAAGCTATCTAAGTTGTCAAATCACAACGTCAATAAACAAAGATTTTCTTAACTTCATAAGTGTTTAATCAAACAAGCCTAAACACATAAGCCTACCTTGGCCAACCATTCTTACAAAAACCATTTTTGAAAAATAAATCCCCTCTAAAACACAAACTTCAGAACAAAAATATCTTTCCTTTCTTTTCTCTCTTGTCCCAAACGATTTTAGAATAATCTGGTGGAAGCATGAAGAAATAAATCATCACTGAAAATGGATCTAATCTGAATAATAAAATGGTGGAAGAACTGTGCCAAGAATTCAAGATCCAACACCACAACTCTTCCCCATATCGGCCGAAGATAAATGGGGCAGTCGAGGCAACCAATAAGAACATCAAGAAAATAGTGCAAAAGATGGTTGTCTCATTTAAAGACTAGCACGAGATGTTACCCTTCGCTCTTCATGGTTATAGGACTTCAGTACGCAGTTCTACCCGTCGAGGTCGAAATACCTTCTCTAAGGGTAATCATGGAAGCAAAACTTTCCGAGGCAGAATGGGTTGAAAGCCGATACGACCAGTTGAACCTTATCAAAGAGAAACGGTTGAACGCCATATGCCATGGTCAAGCCTATCAGAGGAAGATCAAAAAGGCTTTTGACAAGAAAGTCCATCCTCGAGTCTACCATGAGGGAGAGTTGGTAATGAAGAAGTTGCTACCCGCCCAAAAGGACAAAATCGGAAAGTGGGCCCCGAATTACGAAGGACCATACATGGTGAAGCGAGCCTTCTCAGGAGGAGCATTGATCCTCACAGACATGGATGAAGAAGAACTTCGATACCCAGTCAACGCTGACGTGGTAAAGAAGTGCTACGCTTGAAGACGTTGCTTGCATAGGCCCGCTAGGATGAAAACTCGAAAAGGGCGTCCTAGGCAAAAGTTAGGGCAAAATAAAAAGCCCGCCAGTACAAGGGTGCTAGGCAAAACAAAGGCGAATATATCCCCGCTAGGATACGTCCTAGGCAAAAATTAGGGGCAAAAGAATAAGACACAAAAACAAAGCAAGCAACGATCACTTGAACCGAAAATCGAAAGGCGGTTCAAGTGATTATCTTCTAGAAGCAAGCGTCTTGCAGAGTCTACACTCCTGGCTCAGGCATCTCACCCGAAGCAATTAGGGGAACGTAAGAGCAACAATTACAGATATAATTGTTAAGCCTGATGTATATAGCCTACCCTAGCCAGCCATTCTTCAGAAATTCCTTTTGTATATCTTTCTGTAAAAACATTTGTGAATATCAATAAAATATCTATTCATTTCTCTTCTCTCTTGACCATGTGATTATGCCTCTAAATTGGTGTTTCTTAAAAATTGTATGAAATTCCTTTAATAATCGGTCAATAAAGAAAGTTGGAGGGGTTCCTATAAAATCCGTAATCTCCTGCGAAAAAGGCTCACAAAAATCTTCCCTCATGTCGACGACAGAAATTCCTCCAAGAAAAGGAGGATAGGGAGAGCCATTCATTCTTCTAAAAACATTAACAAAATAATTAAACTTGCATTTTATGCATCACACACACATTAGTTGCACATTCAAAGACCTTATCATGAGGCAACCGCATAAAATAGAAAAAATAGGAAAAATTGCTTGTGTGTGACGGCAGCCAACAGAAAAAGCCGAAAAATCGACAAAAAAGGCAAGAATACAGAAAAAGCCAAAAATCAACAAAAAAAGGCAAAATACAGAAAACCCAACAAATTGTACAGAATAACTGAGCCTGGTGAGGCTTGCCGAAATAATACTCCCCAGAGACTTCGCAGCTTGCACTCTTGGGCCGAATCCCCAATGAAAGCTATCAAAGCAAGATCAGTAAGATTCCCCAATGGAAGCAATGATCATCCAAACTCAATATCCGAGTCAAAGGACTCAGACTTCCTCAGTGGAAGATAGCTTTCCAACTCAAGCGACGAGTGAAGCTAAGCCTGCAGAGGCTTTCTAAATAATACTCTGGGATACATAAAGTCCTCAAATCCCCATTCGCCTACTCAGAGGCATTCTTTCAGAGAAAATCCAAAAAGATCAATACCCATTCCCCAAGCGGAATTTGGTATTCAACCACATACCGAACGTCAAGATAATCCGCCTAAACAGAAGAGGCCAGTCAAAACCAATACGACAGAATCCCTCAGCGGATAATAGCCTACACAGAGGCAACAAAAATCAGAAAATCAAAAAGAGTCACCCGAATAAGGATAACCGGGATACTCCACCAACGTCGAAAGGACGTCAGCCAATCATAAGGCATCGCTCACCTCAGGAAGAGCATCTTTGTGTCTGCATCCCCACGGAAACAAAATTTCCCAATGGGCACCAACTACACAATGGAAAGTTGGGACACAAGAACCTATGAGTAACTGCACATCCCCTAGACGGATCCCTGCGTTATCCAGCCCTCAGCGGCATCAAAATAAAAAAACAACCGTCGAAGCAGCATCGTGGACTGTGGAGACAAAATCATACGACAGAATCCCCCAGTGGATAACAGCCTACGTAGAGGCAATAAAACCAGAAAATCAAAAGGAGTCACCCGAATAAGGATAACCGGGATACTCCACCACCGTCGAAAGGACATCAGCCAACCATAAGGCACCGCTCACATCAGAAAGAGCATCTTTGTGTCTGCACCCCCAAGGAATCAGAAATTCCCCAGTGGGCACCAACTACGCAATGGAAAGTTGGGACACAAGAACCTATGAGTAACTGCACATCCCCTAGACGGATCCCTGCGTTATCCAGCCCTCAGTGGCACCAAAATCAAAAACAATCGTCGAAGCAGCATCGTGGACTGTGGAGACAAAATCATCACAAATCCCTGGAGAGGGCAAACTCACACTGCCACCGTCGTCACAAACACGGAGGTATGCAGCTTCTGGCTCGGGCGTCGAGCGAAGCTAACCCTGGAGAGGGCAAACTCACACTGCCACCGTCGTCACAAACACGGAGGTATGCAGCTTCTGGCTCGGGCGTCGAGCGAAGCTAAGCCTGGAGAGGCGGTACTCACGCTACCCCGTCGTCACAAACACGGAGGTATGCAGCTTCCGGCTCGGGTGTCGAGCGAAGGTAAGCCTGGAGAGGCGATACTCACGCTACCCCCGTCGTCACAAACACGGAGGTATGCAGCTTCCGGCTCGGGTGTCGAGCAAAGCTAAGCCTGGAGAGGCGGTACTCACGCTACCCTGTCGTCACAAACACGGAGGTATGCAGCTTCCGGCTCGGGTGTCGAGCGAAGCTAAGCCTGGAGAGGCAGTACTCACGCTACCCCGTCGTCACAAACACGGAGGTATGCATGAGCCTGGAGAGGCGACGACTAATACTCAACCTGGAGAGGCTACTCAACAATTTTCCACCGGAAGACACTACAAGTCAGAAGGATGGCCTACTCCCCGGACAATTGGGTCAACTCCTTTACTTGTCAACCGGTACACCAAAAAGCCGTTTGACTAAGTAAAGGGGGGGCAGCTGTAGACCCCTAAAATTGTCCGGGTCGGAAATAAGACTCGAAGACTCTCGAAGACCAAAGGAAAGTCAGCCGGAAGGACTCCTGGAAGACCCTGGAAGACCCTAGGATGATTATTCGTAGGTTTAGAAGTCTTAGAGTAGCTTAAAATAAAGATGTGGAAGGATTGAAGCCCAATACGGCCTCCCAGAAGTTCAGTACGGCCGTACTGGACAATTTGAACTACAATACGGCCGTACTGAAGCCAATACGTCCATACTGAAGTTTTTGAACTTCAGTACGGCCGTACTGAAGTTTTTGAACTTCAGTACGGCCGTACTGAATTCAATACGGCCGTACTGTAGTTCAAAACTTCAGTACGGGCCGTATTGATGTCAGAGGCCGTACTGCGCCTCACCCCTATATATAGGACGTCATTTGGACGTCATTCCACACTTTTCCACACTTCTTGGACTCTCTTCTTGAGTATTCTGGGGTTTTTGAGCAGTGTTCTGCCCTAGAATTCTCTCCGAGAGCCGATCCGACGAAGTTCTTGAGTTCTGAGCATTTAGCTTGAGAATTCGAACTAGTCGAAGGGAAATCTTTTTGATTTCCATAGTAAAGATTAATTTTTAGGGAAGGAGCGAGCGAGCGAGTAGTGGGAGGGAGCGCCAAAAAGCCTCCTAACATTTGAATATATAAAAGCACGCTTCAAAGGTTTCTTCTTCAAAATCCTTCCTTTTACTGCTTTCTGATTGTTGCATCGCATGTTTAATTTATTCATCATGTAGATATCTTATTCATAGCCGTTTATAATAAATAGGGGTAATTTAGTAATTTTACACTGTTATTTATGAAATAATCCGTCATAGGGAACCCGAAAGGGGCGTTGTGGGGTGCTAACACCTTCCCCGCACGTAACCGACTCCCTTACCCGACTCTGGTTGTAATGGCCAAAGTTGATTTATGAAATCAATTGCCTTATATCTTTTTCCAATGTTTTGAGTAAAACATTGGTGGCGACTCCAAGAACCCTTCTTTTTGCGAAAACCACTGATCCATGGAGGGTCCCGCTTGGGATTAACATGGATTGGTGAATCATTTAATAAAATTGTTAGTTCGATGAGGTCTCAGTTTGAGAATAAGTCGTTCTAACAATCCATCATTTTTCAAAACCTTAAAAAGAGTCCGACCATCGTCGCGAATGCCAAGGTCCGTTTCGGCGGGTGGCGACACCTGACCTTAGTGAAAAGGGTTGCTAGATTCCCAACACTAGTACAAAGTGGGTTACCTGACCTTACTGAAAGGGTTGTTAGATCCCCAAAACTAGTACAAAGTGGGTTACCTGACCTCAGTGAAAGGGTTGCTTGATCCCCAAAACTAGTACAAAGTGGGTTACCTGACCTTAGTGAAAAGGGTTGTTGGATCCCCAAAACTAGTACAAAGTGGGTTACCTGACCTTAGGGAAAGGGTTGCTAGATCCCCAAACTAGTACAAAGTGGGTTACCTGACCTTAGTGAAAAGGGTTGCTAGATCCCCAAAACTAGTACAAAGTGGGTTACCTGACCTTAGTGAAAGGGTTGCTAGATCCCCAAAACTAGTACAAAGTGGGTTACCTGACCTTAGTGAAAGGGTTGCTAGATCCCCAAAACTAGTACGAGATTGAAGAAGGTTACCTAACCTCAGAGTGAAAGAAGATACAAATAAAGGAACACATTATCACAAGGGAAACAACGCAGAAGCACCAAAGAGACGAAGAGAAGACCCGGACGAAATGTCTATGTCTTTCCTTGCCTTTGGAAAAGCAACACATTACTATTCCAAAGGACAAGTAAAGAGGGGCAGCTGTAGACACCCAATTTCGTCCAGGGGCATACAAACAAGGACATGGACCTCTGTTATGAAGGGAATGAGTTCCCGAAGCATGCCAACAACAAGACAGGACTTTAGAAGGCCCAAAAGCCCAAATTTAACTATTTTTAATGGCCCGGAACGGGCCGTTCCAAAATTAGAACGGGCCATTCCAAGGTCCAGAACGGGCCGTTCTTGAGTTGGAACGGGCCATTCCAAGGCTCCCAAAAGGCCAAAAACCCTAAATTGGAACGGGCCGTTCCAAGATTGGAACGGGCCGTTCCAATCTTATAAAAAGTGGGTTAAAACTGTTACTGGAACGGGCTATTCCAAGTTAAGGAAAAGGCCTAAAAACCTTTCTTTGGAACGGCCGTTCCAGCATAGCCAAGTGTGTGTTAATTGTGTCTCTGGAACGGGCCGTTCCAATTTCAGAACGGGTCGTTCTAGTTACCAATTTAACCCACAACAGCCATATCCAGAACGGGCCGTTCTGATTTCGGAACGGGCCGTTCTGGACCCTTTTTAAAGTCTATAAATAGATAGTTGGGGCTCATTTCTCAGGACTCCAAAATTTCGTCCAGACTCCTTAGAACACGAAATTTCTCTCTTTTTCTCTTTCCCCCTCTCTTTTGTATTTCTTGAGATTTTTGTGAGGCATTGTAGTGTGAACGGTTGCCACACAGCACCTAAAATCTTCCTGTTTTGAAGATTCAATAGAGCTCATTCAAGAGGTATTTCAGTTAATCTCTTTCTCTCTTATTTATTTATTTATTTCTTCTCTATAATAAATATTGTTATAATAAAAATAATCATGTAGACATTTTAAGATTAATTGTATAATTTAAATTTCAAGCATGTAAATAATTACTAATAAAAGGGGATTTAATATTTATATTATTATCATTTATAATGCTAACTTCACCATAAGGTACCAATTAAGGGCGTTGTAGGGGTGCTTAATACCTTCCCTACACGTAACTGACCCTCGAACCCAATTCTGGTTGTCAAGGCCATTATTGGATTTTTTAAAAACCTTTTCTTTTTCCAATGTTTTGAGTAAAATATTGGTGACGACTCCATGAACTCATTTTTTAAAACCATTAATTAAGGATTAGTCTGGTGTCCGAGCATTCCTTAATTGATGAGACTTTTCAAAGGATGTTTAAACCATTAGTCGCGAGATCGGAATATTTTGGGTTACGACAAGAAGCCAAAGTATTTAACATGGTTTCAGCAATCATTCCAAGATCTACTAATGGCATAATGGTGGTCTTAGCAGGTTGATAGTTGAATTGGCTCACAAAATTTGGTCCAATATTCATTTCATTATTAATGTAGGAAGATTCTGTACTATTTGTCACTCCTATCAGGTTTTGACCTCCTTTAGTTGGTTAAAGGTAAGGTAAGCTCGTATGACCAACAACATTAGGTGATCTCCTAAACATTCCCACCAAGAAAGCAATATATCAATTAGTATAATTGTATGGCTTATTTTCCCCCTAATAGTGGTAGTATATCACATGTTAGCATTAATTGACATAAAACAAGTATTAGCCACCAACGACCTAGGGAAGACACTTGGCTAACTGTTTATCATCTAGGTTGTCAACACCACAAGTGACAATAAAATGGGTTGTGCATTTTGATACATAAGCATAACAAAAGGATTCAACTAGACTAACAAGGGTAATCGTGCATGAATTTGTCCATTGTTTGTAGGAGAATCTAAATTAATTACCTGATTGACCATTCTTGTGTTCCTAGGAAATGAAGTAGGCGAGCCTTTGTATACTCCTAGCCTCAAAATCTCTTGTCCACATATCTCATTTTGTACCATGGGTTTGATAATTTTGGATAATTGTCTAGATAATTGGTAGATGATGTCATGCATTTCCATGTTTATTTATTGACAAAAGAATGATTTTGTCATCATTATAGAGGCATTAACAATCACTGGAGGGTTGGCTATTGAAGTAGTCACAATCTAATTAGTTGGAGGGTTAATTAGATGACGGTGTAGTCATCATCATTTAGAATGATGGCATTGAAGTTTGAATAAACACACAAAAAAAGAAGTTGAATGTGTATGAGTCTAGTTTTAAAGCTTTTATCAAATGGGAATTTATGAGTTTATATAAGTTGTTCGTCCGAAAACATGAGGGGAAAAGGATAGAATAAAAACACTTTGTATTTTTATATTGGTTCACTTAATAGAATTACATCCAATTACCTTCGAACTTAAAGGGTTTCACTAACTTGGAAACTTTTACAAACAAGCATTATTTATGCCACTCTTAGTAATACCAAGTATTCTTTATATCACTCCTAACCAAGATACAACCCCTCGTTGTGATATTTTTTAACTAGCATATTCAAGCTTACAAGAAAAAAGCTTGAGTGTTTACAAGCAAACTTTTACAAAGAGGTTGATGGAATAACACTAAGACCGAGAAGACCAAGAGGTGATATATTAAAGGAGGCAAGAGGAATGGGTTAGTGAGGCCACTTTTGGACCTTAGCTCCTAAGTTCTTTTTAATCATAGAATTTATTTTACTTGTATTTCCAATTTTACCCTTGTATTTTGGGGTGTTTAGGACTTAGAATTTATTTTCCCTTGTATTTCCTTTTTTACCCTTGTATTATGGGGTGGTCTAGATGATTAGGGTTTTTAATTTTGGGCTAGGGTGTTAACTAGAAGGGTGACACATTTTTTTGGTGTTCATTGGATCTATTTTTGGTGTTAGAAAGGCTTAGGCCCAAGTGGAGGGCAAAGGTTGCATGGTCTTATCATGCACCTAGATATAGCCAATCTAAACCCAAAGATTCCATCCTTGGCCACCAAGTTGCATCTAGGGTTCATTTGCATTTCATTTGGAATGCATTTGCCTACTCCAAATGCAACCCTAGATGCCTCCCCTCCTATAAATACCCAACACCCCACACCTTGTAAATACTTTGGATATTGAATATAAAGAGAGCCTTTAGTGCCTTTATATCTTTCCTTAGTCACCCTTGGCTATTTTCGGCCAAACCCTACCATCTTCACCTTGAGAGAAACAACCCTAGAAGTGGCCTTCATCATCATGAAGTGAGCCAACCCTAGAGTACCATTCTCAAGCATTTCCTCAAACACCTTCTACCCAACCTTCATTTTCGTCCATTCCATCATCATCCACCCTAAAACCTTGGTCCACCTTTGAAGAACTTGATCCTTGGAGAAGGCGTCCTCCTCCTTGCTCATCATCTCAAGTTCATGCAAGTAAGGATGCCATCAGAGGTTATGTATGTTTAGGTACACTCGACAAAGGTTTAGCTTGCTAGGTAATGATAACCAACTTAGACTTTCTTTAATCATCAATTGGACAATGGTCTTACAAGACGTTTACGACTTAGAGAGATTTTGTCAAAGTTTTTGCACAACTAAATAGGGTTTATATAATATTTGCAAAGTGCTACAACTATTAGCTTTTACTCTTCAAGTTTTTTTTTTTGCATTTATAGGCTTAAGGGATATATCTATCGGTGAAAGCCTTAACACTTGGCTATTTGAAATGAGATCTTTGATCTTCACAATATGGTCATTTTTCAACACTTGTTTAGATGCTTCAAGGCTTCATAAAGGCTTAGGCTTGATAAGGGAATGAAGAATATAGCTTTGACTTTAAACAAGCTACTATATACACTGATAATTCTTTTTGTGACTTACTTTCCTTTCCTGGATGTTGCATTTGGTTCAAATGTACTGTACCAATCTGCGCATATACACAGAAGAATAAATAAAATAGTATAACATTTATATCATCCACATATTATCATGGTGCTTATTAGATATGTTTTCAAATGTTTGAATATGTTTATACGAGGCACGAAACATTCAAACAAACATTGAACTTAGGAACACTTATAAGATGCAAAGGCTCACCATAGTGCATGGGATGTTGAACACATATGTTGATTATCCTATTTACTATGTGTTACACTTGTCTCATTTCTATGATTATAGAATGGTTATTTATGAAATCATTTTTATTTTTCATTCCTTTTACATCCTTGGAAACATGCTTCCTAAAATGACTTGGACAAATATAAGTCTCTCAAGATCATTGTTTTTGTAATCATCAAAATTGAAGTGTTGAGCTATGGAAGCTTCTTTTGTTTAACAAATTCCCCTTTTTTGATGATGACAAACCTATGACTTGATTCATTACAATAATGAAACACGTTTGTCATGCATTTACATCTAAGATTTATATGTGTTTAAGGAAAAGATATCATAGTCGATAAACATTTCAATATGAAGACTCCTTCTAAGTCTATGCATCATACAAAATGATTGTACTATGATACAGAAGTGTTTCTACAAATCAAAGCATATATCATATAAGTATCAAAGCAAACATATCATACCAATATGAGAGCCAACATAATAAATATAAGGGTATTAGAGTAATATATATGTACTGAATCTAAGCTAAGATGATAGAGCTTTATAAACATATACACAAATTCTTAAAAAATTGATAGAGGACCATCATCCAAGGCCATATGACCTTTGACAAGGTCTATCGTTAGGAGGCTAAAGGAAGCTACTAAAAAAAATGTGTTTTTTAGACCTTTGCTTATCATGAGTATAAAGTATATGTTCTCCTTCTAGTTGCTTATATATACTTTGTATAGTTTACTTTTCATTCCTCTGTATATAGTAGTTAAGTGTATAAGTTATTTTTTTCCTTGTATTTAAAGGTGTATATTTCTTTGTTTTCAGGTCATGCCTTTAAATTTAGAGACATGTTCCTTATTGAAATGTAGTCGATTTGGCCTTGTATTCATGGTCACCAAAATTTAGTTTTTTGAGTTTAGTAGTTGGAGTGGAAATAACCATTCTAGTAGTGTGATAATAGCCATTCTAAGTGGTGTGAAAGTAACAAAGGTGTGGAAATAGCCAATATTGGGTTTGTTTTTCTTCTCTTGGCCTAAGGAATCGATTTGGTTTGGTTCAACCTTCATTTGGTTAACCAAAGCAAGCCAATTCCCTAGTTTTTGGTTTAGCTAAGACAAGTCAAGGCAACCATGGGCTACCCATCTTGGCTATTCTTTCATCTTGGAGCCACCTCTCCAAATTAGCTAGAGACGAGATGACATTTGGCACTTGCTCATTGACTTTTCTAGATCTAGTTATCTCTTAGACATCTCAAACATATCCACTTAGCTTCTTTATGATTGGTGAAATTAAATCTAAGTGTCTCCTCTTTGTCTCCTAGATGTTTAGCTTCCTCTCTAAGCTACCTAACTCTATATATAGGAATTTTGACCCATTTTGTAGACACTAAGATTTATATAGAATTGGATCAATACTTCTCTCTAATTCTCTCTCTCAAAGCTTGTGTTTCTCTCTTTAAATTGCTTTCTTTTCTCTTATCTTCTCTTGACTATGGTTAGAAATTGAAATGGCTTATCATTCTTCAAGATTATAGGACCATTAAGGAAAGCTTCTACATTGCTTTGTTTAGTGAAAATGGCTTCTAGCATCCATAAAATCCATTCAAAAAGCTTGAAAGAGTCCAAGAAATGAAGATCTTTCCTTAGAAGCTTGAAGGAGGAGAGACCTCAATCCTGCTTCTCTTAGAGTTTCTATCAAAAACATATTTATACAAATGATCAAAATATTTGAATGATTGTTGCTCCATCTCTCCATTTGTCATTATGAAAAACAAGGGTGAGCAGGACATCACTTTTTGGGTTGGCTAATCCTTCTTGGTTAGCTGTTGAAGTATGGCAAAAAATTAGTCGAACTTAGTTTCCATCTTGGCACCAAAAGTGTCAATCTTGGCATCAACAATTTCTCTAGCCTAGGAAGAAGTGACAAACTTTGGTACAGAAGCAACAATTAAAACAAGTGGAGCCTCAATAACAATAGTGTTTGAGATAGCATGGATAACAAGTTTAGCTAACTATGTCTAAGTTTGTAGTGGGGATGGCATCAAAGATGAAGTTTCAACCACTTGAGTTTTTATGGACAAAGGCGACAATGGTGCTTCAATCATGTGAACATCCATTCGATTGGACGTGTATGACGGTCATATCTTTCGACATGTTCCTCTAATGTGAGAAACCAATCAAGAATCTTTTGGCTTGGATAACTTGGCAAGCTTTGTTTCCCAACCAAAACCTTGATTAGAAAGATCACAAAAGGCAATGATAATAACATACAAAATGTAGTCTCATCTCCCAAGATTGGCCTTGTGTTATTTCAAACCAAGTAGCAAGGGTGTTACTAGAGTTGAAATCATGCATTCGACACTCCATTAGCTTGTCGAACTGAGTGGGTATAGTCTTCTTCTCCTTCTTTGAAAGCCCATTAGATAGTGTGAGCTTAAAGTAAGGTCGAGGTTGCAAGGAAAACAATGAAATTAAAAGAAAGGATTAAGGTTCAAATGTGAAGTGTGAGGTGCAAAATGTTTAGATTTAGAGTTATGAGTGCTAAGTTTTTAAATTTAACAATTTCTTTATTAAATTCAGACCAAGTCTTTTTTTTAATTGGATGAACCTATCATCAACAAGGGATTTTGTAAAGAGATCAACAAGTTTCTCCTTAATGTTTATAAACTCAAGACTTGTTTGTGGTCAAGATATGATATGAAAGCAGAATAGATAAGAGTATGATATGATAAGAGAAAGATGAACTTTAATCTTATCACATGTTTGGTGTATATAATGAAAACAAACAAGATAACATTATTTCAACAATATAGGTTTTGTATTTAATATATATCAATAAGATATTATATAAAGTATATTTAAATAACAAAACTTTTGTTTCATTAAAATACATAGATTTTTTTTAAAAAAATAAATTTTAATTTAATTATTAAAAATTTATATTAAAATATAATTTTAATTATATAATACAAACTTGTTTATAATATTTTTTTAAAATATATAAATTAAAAAATATTTTTAAAATTAAAACTATTATTCAAATTTTATAAAAAAATATTTAAATAATAATTTGTTTTAATATTATTTAATGATATACATTAATTTTACATCTCAAAATTATTATAATTATATATAATAATAAATGTTGAATGTAAAATTTTTAATTTATATTATATAATATATTGTTAAATAAATTAATATTTAATACCATATATGTTATATTTATTATATATAATTTTTTATTTTGTATATAGTATAATATAATATAATATAAATATAATTTATAACTTTATCATTTTAGTTAATAATATATATGTTATATTTATTATATATTTTATTAGTTTATACATAATATAATAAATTATGACATAATGTATACAAAGAAAAGAGAAAAGAATTTATATTGTTGATTATTAACTGAACTATTCCTTAGGATAAAAAAATACACTAAGGCAACATGATATGATAAGAGATAGGATATGACTATCATATCCTATTGGTATAACAAATAACAATTATAATAGAATATAATAATTATTTAAACATATTCTTGTCACCAAATGGGCCTTAATGTTTATTACACTCTAAATATAGTCACTTATTAAGTGATGTTTAATTTCCATATGTTTTTCCTTAGAGTGCATTATGGATTTTTGGGCAAACTTATGGTTGTAGTAATATCATAAAGAATAGAATTGTGTTACTCTCGTAAATATTGTAGTCCTCAGGTTGATGTTTAATTCACAATAGTTGTGAGAAACACAATAAGACACTATTGAAACATATTCAGCTTCACGTGTTGATAGTCCAATTATCACATGTCTTTTGCTCATTCAAGAGACTAGGTTGCATCCAATAAAGTGACAGCTTCCACTGGTGTTTTTCCTTTTTATACAGTCTCCAACATAATCAACATCATAGTAAATTACTAAACAATGATCCTTACTTCTCTCAAAGCAAAGACCGATCTTAGTAGTGTCTTTTAGACATTTAAAAATATGCATTATTTCTATTAAATGTACCTCCTTTAATCAAATTGAAATCTAACACATAAGTAGATGTTACACATGATATTTGCTCTTGACGATGTGAGGTATAGGAAAGATCCTATCATTCCTTTGTATGTGATTTGATCCACTTTCTTTGAATCCTTGTTTATTCTTGGAGCAGACTATGGATGCATTGGTTTAAAAGCTCATTTGTTTACTTCGTCTGATGTATACTTATGTCTTTTTCGTCTTATTGTATATGAAGTTTAAAGTAGAACTTGAGTTCACCCGACATGCATTAGGGATCACAAATAAGCTCATACTCATAGGTAATTTTCAAACTTGTCTTAACTTTGACAAGAAATACCCACTTTGACTAGGCATGGGGTATGGGTAATACCCAATTTATTATATCGAATATGGTAATGGGAATTGGTATATACTTATTTGTCTCGTCCTCATCCCTACTTTAACTTAATTTCTAAAACACCCTTAGATTTTTAGGTATATACTTACTTGAGATTTATGTAATTCTTATTCTATTTTGAATTTATGTGATGGAAACCTACTTCCCAAAGCTTCCTTTGGAAGAGATAATACCAAGAAGGGTGAAGGTTGATGGAGGACCATCCATAGGAAGCTCACACTTGAAGGCCATTGGACTTTTAACTAAGTATATGGTTAGGAGGCTTCTACATAGAAGGTGCTTCTTAGACCTATTGATGCAAACCTTTAGACCAAATCGAATGGCTTTGGATTTTCCTTTAAGTTCCTCCCTAGATCTTTGGCTTCTTAACACTTCTCAAGCTTCTCCAAGGTCTCTAATAGAGGTAGAAACCTCTGGTTTCACCTTAGGAGGTAAAGAACTTTCTCCAAGTGATGCCACTTCTAGTTAGAAGATAAACCATTTCAGATCTCACCACACTCTTAGAAAAAGGATAAGAGAATTGTATGCAAAATCAAAGAGAGAATTTAGGCTTTTGAGAGAGAGAATTCAGAAGAGAAAACTCGATAATCCTCATACAAATGATCAAAAGTGAGTTTTACAAGTGAAACAATCTATATATAGAGGTGGAATACCTTGTAGTGTAAGTTAGACAAGGTAGGGACACTCAGATCCAGATTAGCCAATCATTGAGTGTCAAGTGTCACCTTGTCTCCCAGGGAGACAAGGAGGAGACACTTAGAGCTAGAAGAGACAATCAAGAGGTGCCAAGTGTCACCTTGTCTCCTTGGCTAACCAAGAGACAAGTGTGTTGGAGAAGCTATGTAAAACTCAGTCACTCCCATCTAATCCAATCCAAAAAACTTGGAATTGGTTTTGTTGGATTCACCAAATGATGATGAGACCTAGCTAAATCAATTTCTTGGATTAAATGGAAGAAAACAAGCCTAATATAAAAAATTTGGCCTAGGCCCACTAAAGGCCCACTAAGGCCCAAGCACTAGCTTCACATACACACTTGATATTTACTACCCCACTACTAAAACTAAAAATGAGAAAATATATGACCCTTAATATAAGGTCAAGAAGTAAAAGTCTTCATGCAACATATCCTAAAATCCTAAGGGTATGACCTACAAAGAAAGATAAATGTGTCTTACAAATACAAAGGCAAAAATACACTTATAAAAGCATCTACTATGTACAAAATACTATACAAGATATATAAAATAGAGACTAAGGAACTGTTAGAGGAATTATACTCAATGCTCATTTAGAGCATAGGTCTAAGAAGCACCTCCTCTATAGAAGTCTCCTCTAGTCTTCTAATCATGGACCTAGTTAAAGGCCCAATGGTCTTGATGTATGAGCTCTTTGTGGATGGTATGGTCTTGATGTGTGAGTTCTCTGTGGATGATCCTCTATTACCTATGTTTTATATGAGCATTGAGTATGATTCCTCCTTTTAGTCTCATAGTCTTTATTGTACATAGCTTGCATAGTTTGCGTTCTTTTACCTTGTATATAATAAATACATGTATAAGCTTATTTTGTCTTTATATTTGTAAGGTACGTTTATCTTTTTTTGTAGGTCATACCCTTAGGATTTTAGGATATGTTGCTTGGAGACTTTTACTTCATTTGACCTTGTATTAAGGGTCATATATTTTCTTATTTTTAGTTTTAGTAGTGAGGTAGCAAATAACAAATGTGTAGGTGAAGCTGACAATTGGGCCTTTAGTGGGCCTAGGCCAAATTTTACATATTAGGCTTGTTTTTTTTTCATTTAATCCAAGGAATTGATTTAGCTAGGTCTCACCATCATTTGGTGAACCTAACTAAACCAATTTCAAGATTTTGGATTGGATTAGATGAAGGAAAACAAGCCTTGGCCGTCCATCCTCCTCCATGGCCGAGTAACTTGTCTAGCTTCTCCAACACACTTGTCTCTTAGCTTGCTAAGGGGACAAGGTAACACTTGGAACTCTATGATTCACTAATTTATATCTAAGTGTCCTTACCTTGTCTAGCTTGCACTACAAGCTTCTCCACTAAAACTCACTTTTGATGCATTTATAGAGCTTTGGCCAAGATTTTCTCCCTAAGTTCTATCTCTCAAAAGTCTAAATTCTCTCTTTGATTTGTTTCCAATTCTTGTATCCTCTTTCTAAGAGTGTGATGAGAGTTGAAGTGGTTTATCTACTAACTTGAAGTGGCACCACTTGAAGAGAGTTCCTCACCTTCTAAGGTGAAACCAGAGGTCTCTTTCTCCATTAAAGACTGTAGACACCAGGTTTTGTCCGGACTATTCTTACAAGTGTTGGGATGCCTCTAAAGTAATAAGAGTGACCCTTGAGGGTCTAGGAAGGCATTGAAACAGGCTAAGATGGAGCCTAGAGGGCCTGACAGACATTTTTGGACGAAAAAGAGCCTAAACCCTAATTTAGGCTCAGAATAGCCATTCCCAACCTTGGAATGGTTGTTCCTAATGACAATTTTCAACATAAACCCTAGATTGGGAATGACTATTCCCAATAACCCTTCTTAATTTTATTTTGATGTTCGAAATGGTCATTCTAGTGTTGGGAATGATCGTTCCCCTTACCTAGGTGCCTATAAAAGCCTACCCAAGGCTCATTCTTCTAGACACACTGATGGAAAACTTGTTGAAAATCTGGATTGATGTTGGTTCCTCTTCAAGTTCCTCCCTAGACTTTTGGCTCCTTGATTCTCCTTAAGCTTTGTTGAAGCCTCCAATGGAGTTAGAAGCTTCTAGGTTCACCTTAAAAGGTGAAGAACACTCTTAAGTGGCGCCACTCCTTGGAAAAAGATTAGCCACTTAAAAACTCACCACACTCTTCTATGAAGAGGATAAGAGAATTGGATTAAAATCAAAGAGGTTGAGACTTTTGAAAGAGAGAAAAATCAAAGAACAACTTGTGAATCTCTCAAAAATGCATCAAAAGTGTTTACAAAATGTAAGAAAAGATTTATATAGTGAGGAAGTGGCTTGTGGTGCAAGCTAGTCTAACTATGGTTCATGTAGAACCATGGTTAGCCTTCTTGCACTCAAGCTAACCAGTCTAGTTACTTAGAAGCTTGTGGAACAAGCTTTAGCTTCGAAGCTTAGGGAGAAAGCCAAGCTAGAAGCTTGTAGCACAAGCTATCCAAGTGTGGGGGAGAAGCTAAGTATTCGACCATAGTAGGCTTGGGTGGCCCTCTTCCAACTTCCTGACCATGGACCTAATTAAAGGCCCAATGGTCTTCCCGTGTGAGCTTCCTATGGATCAATATTCACCCTTCTTGGGCTTACCTCTTCCAAAGGGACCCTTGGGGAGTAGATTTCCATCATACCCTCCCCATTCAAAAGGATTTGTCCTCAAATCTCGAGGTTCTTCCATATAAACTTCATCACCTACAAGGAAAACAAGAAACAAAGAATTAGAGATGATATGTTCATATAATATGTGTGGATAGCGCACCCTATGAGGATTTCCTTCTATAGTTCTAACAAGATTTCCTAAACTAGGAAGGATAGACTCTTTGAGAATAAGTATAGGATCCTTACTATAACGTAGTCTAAGTGTAAAATTAAATCCTAAAAATGTAAATGTACTAAAACTATAGCAAACTAATGAAATACTCCTATATATTAAGGTATCTTGCCTAAGGTACCCTATGTAATAACCTAGGCGCCTATAAGAAAACAAAGTGAATATAATAAGGAAACTACCTAGACAACCCTTGATCATATTATTTGTTAGATACAAAATGGAAGATGGTGTAAAAAAGAGTTTAGAAGAGTCATATAATCTAATTTTGTTTTGAAGGGAAGTAATCAAGTTAAGTTCAAATTAAAGAAGTTTGAACTTCCCTTAAGATCAAAAATAGAAAATAAGACACCATGAGATATATCTAATAAACAATATAAACCAAAGGTTGGGTGCTTTATTAGAACAACTAAAGGAGAGGAAGACCTAGATAGGAAATGGTTGTCTACTTTGGGCACCACCAAAGTAGTAGCATAAGAAGTAGGACTAGGTGAACTCCACTTCTTCTTCACTACGTTAAGAACTTGAGATCCTTTCTTTTAAAAAATATTTTGGTTTTCGATCTTAAGCTCTAAGCCTATGGTAGGAGTAGAAAAAGAGCTAAAATCTTTGTGAAGAAGAAAATTCTTTTGAGAATCATTTTTAATAGAAAATTGACTTTCTTATAGGGCGTTGTGGGGTGCCTAATACCTTCCTCACACATAACCGACCCCCAAACTCGACTCTAGCTATGAAGGCCAAAATCGACGATTTTGAAAAATCTTTCTCTTTTTTCTATGTTTTGTGTAAAATATCGGTGGCAATTCGTTTGAACTCTTTTTCAAAACCACTAGACGAAGGATTAGTCCGGTCATTGGGCATTCTAAAGCTAAAACTGGAGGTCCAAACCATCTGTGGGTATGATCATAATTTTTCAGGTTCCGACAAGTGGCAACTCCATTGGAGAAGCTAAAAGAGGGTTAGGTCCATTTAGTGAAAAATTTAGCAAAATAACGGGTAATCAAATTTCTACTCCTTATACATTATTTGTAAATATTTGTTTTTAGTGTGACTTTAATAACAATATGTTTGTTTAAATTTCTGCACTTGTTTAAGAATAAATTGTACACAATCCTTGCACTTAATAGTTCCCTCTATACCCGGTGGCAAGAGAGCTATGACCATAGGGAGTGGTTGATGTACGACCAACCATAGAAAGGGTCTTAGCTACTGATAGGTCATTGTTGAAATCATGCTCAAGGTGATAATTAATTACTCTAGCTTGATACGTTGGACAGGTCACTAGAATTTGCTAGTTGATAGCGACAAAGATACTGGGTTCTTATCATAGGGGCACCTTGGGGGCTTTTAAGAACAATGAGAACAATTAGAACCACCTGATACCATGCACCTTTCTCTACAGGGACCTCAACCCTTGGAATTGAACGTGACTTTTCGTGGGTGTACGTTGATTGAGCATATGTGTGTGCATTTGTTTGTTTACAATTATTTGTTTTCAATAAGATTGGATTGGAAGTTTAGACAAATAACAATTAATTAAGGCCTAAAATTAAGGAAATTAATACCCTTTTGTACACTCTTAGATTACCATTCCATTAACATCATATAAGTAATTTATTATTTCAATAAAAAAGAATAAAAGAAAATTACATGCCTTTATCATGCATCATCCCCCTTTAGATAATGAAAGCATGATAAGGTTTAAGCGAATAAACACCATGGCATGCATTCTTAGGCTAGATCATTAATTCCCATTCATTTTATTTTACTAAATATGAAAGGTATAGATAGTAGCATGCATGGGAAGTTGAAAAAGGCAAATGTTTTCAGCCACTCAATGCCGAGGGTTAACACTATGTGTGCATTGATGTTGAGAGAGGCCCAATTGGACTTTGAGAAATGTTATGGAAAGGTCCTCAATTTACTATGGATAACTATCGACCTTGCCTTCGTGAAAGTCTTGGTATACTTCTGGAGGCCAGAACTCCACTGTTTTGAGTTTCCACACCTTGACTTAGTACCCACTCTTAAAGAATATGATATGATAATCAGATGGCCCAAGTCAGTCGGGGTCCATACCGTTAGGGAAGATTGTATTTCCATAGAGAGAGTGGTTAAATTGGTCAAATTACCCTTTCACCTATCTGCCTTGGAAGGCAATGGAACAATAAAAGGATGGAAGTTTTCCATCTTAGAAGACCATCTCTTCTCTTTAGCTGATTAGGGAGATTGGCCAAGCTTCAACAAGACTCTCGCCCTAATTGTGTTTGGGACCATCTTATTCCTTTTTCAGGTTGGGGTGGTGGACCACGCTGCAATGGATGCCTTCTTTGCCTGGGACGTACACTTGTAAAGTCCCTTGCCCGCCATTTTTGCCAACATCCTAAGTTTTGTCAACATCTTCCATCAAAAATCGGGGAAGCATATGAGATGTTACTGATGACTACTATATGTATAGACATACACCCAATTCTTTGCTAAACATCACATGGGAGCATTGCTTGATCTGTTGAGAAGCTTCTCCAAGATACCTGCATCAAGGAAATACGTACTGGAGTGGAAAACTATGTTAGAGTTATGCCGAGGGTTCCTTTGCTTGGATCTACCCTTGGTTTCGTTTCAGAAACATGTTGTTCTGATGCAGTGATTTTTCGAGCATTCCTTTGATGGGTCTGAGAGGATGCATAACCTATTCCCCGACGCTAGCACTAAGGCAACTCAGGAGGACTTAGACCTTGCCTAGATTGGAGGACTGTGTTATCTTTACTCCCTTGAGCAACGACAAGTGACGAGCGTCATCAGTAGGGCTTTGGATAAGCTAGTCAATTTTGGAGATGATGAGCTAGGAAAGCCAAGGGTAGCTTTTTCTAGTGACTACAACTAATGGAGAAATGAGAGACAGTTAGTTGGTATTTCTAAGCTAGTCCTTTCAACTGGGAGCAGTCAGTAACAAGTCGATGCCTTAACCAAGATAGTGGAAATTTTAGAGGCTCAAGTAAAAGCCCTAGAAGAGAAATACAAAGAATCCAACCTCACTATTGACGGTCTACAAATGCAATGCAAGAAGAAAGAAATGGAAATCGAATGCCTGAAAGACGAGTGTGTTGATAAACATGAAGAGGTCAGCCACACAATAAAGCTACAAAGAGCCGATTTGGGTGATCAACTTTAGGAAGCTATATTGAGGATAACACAACTTGAGGCTGAAGTTAAAGTGCAGGCATGGTTGATGAGCCAAATGCAGGAAGACCTATCTACGACTTGATTTGAGGCTAAAAAATGGTGGGAAGTTTCTCAACAACGGACCACTTCCTTCTCCAATCTATAACAACAGGAAAATAGAAGGTATAAGCAGTTTAGAGTGTTGAGTCTAAAGCCTTTTTGAAGATGTAATTTTAGTTTTGAGATAACTTTTTTTAAGTTTGCTTCATTTTATATTTTTGGCTTATGTTAAAAGGATATTGTATTGGTTGTTTCATAAGACTTATGCTTGTATGTGTTTGCTTATTATATAGTTTGTTTTCAAAACTTATCTTCTTTTTTAGTAAACGTATCTCAATGTTTCTCATTTTATGAGAAAACATAATGTAATAGATTATCAAGTTTTGGTAATAGATTACAAAGTGTTTTAACATTAAATGGAACTTGAATCATTCAAAAGAATTCAATGTTAAGTGAGGTAATAGATTACCATTTTAGGTAATAAATTACTGAAACTTAGTATTTGAATTGAAATTCATAGTTCTCACTGTTTTAATCGATTACCATTTGTGGTAATAGATTACCATGGTGGCTTTTGAGTGAAACAAGTATTTTTATCATCGGGTTAATCGATTAGCCATTCTAGTAATTAATTACCTTTGTACAAATTGAGTTTTATGCTTATTGAGAAGCACATGTTAATCGATTTCCATGTCTGGTAATAGATTACGTCTGTTCTAAAATTGAAATGAATGTAGCTTTTATGTGAGTGGTGCATAAGTAATTGTTATTGAATTTTTTTTTAAAACATGTTAATATTTTTTTTCTGAAAAAAAAAATTATATGTTACACCACGTTTTGGTTCACATTGCTTTTTAACACTTTTTCCACTAGAACACTAGCATTTTTTGTTACATCCTCTTGTAAAAAATATATATGTATGATTCTTTTAATAAGATCAAGGCATAAAATTTTATGTATGATAAAATTTGTAACCATGTATGTTGATGCGTGAAATAATTATTATCAATATATTATGATATAGGAATTTGTATAGTTTGCATATTTAATATCTATGATTTTTTTTAATCATGTGTTAATAATTGTATATGATACAATTCCTTTTAATTAATTAGTTAAGAATAAAGAGTAGCTTGATAATACAGGAAACTTATAATTAATAATTAATTATAACATATGATGCATTTTAGTTGTATATTGAATGCCTAGGTTACCCAGGGAAGTATTAAATTTAATTTGTAGATTCCAATAAGAATGTCCTGACAACCAGAAACTTATGTGGTATAATATTATTTTTTTTGTGTATGTGATACATGTTATCTTAGGCTATATATGAGAAACGACTTGACAACCAAGTAGCTTGTATATAGTTTTTGAGATTTTCCCATAATATAAAATATTTTGACATTTTTTTCTTTTATTTAATTTTCTATACTACAATATGGCTTCTCTGTCACTTGGTGGTATCCTTGAAACTGATAAACTGAATGGAGCCAATTATGATGATTGGTTTCGAAACTTGAGAATCGTTCTCATGCACAAGAGGCTTGTTGACATCATTGATATACCTACTATAACAACACTAGCTAGCTTTGATGATGTTTAAGCAACCAAAACTTATGAGAAGTACTTGGAACAATGTAATATCAAAAAGTGCATCATCCTGGCATCCATGAGTTCTGAACTTCAAAGGCAACATCAAGATATGGAACAACCCATAGTCATTGAACATCTTAAGAAGATGTATGGTGGATAGAGCAAGACAACTAGATACTAGTTATCTAAGTCTTTGTTCAAGTTCTCAATGATTTCCAATGATCAAGTTGGACCTCATGTTCTAAAGATGATTGACCTTATTAAATAACATGAGAAGTTGGGGTGCATAATTGGGAAAAAGCTTTCTGAAGACTTGATTCTGCAATTACTTCTTAACACTTTTCTCAATTCATAGTGAGTTTCAATATGAATAAGATGAATTGTGATTTGCATGAGATGCTTAACTTGTTGACTGATTATGAGAACCAAGTTTCATCTGAGAAAAAGAAAGTAATTGTCATGATTGTTGGAAAGGGCTCAAAGAATAAGGGCAAAAAAATTTCAACAAGAAAAAGAAACCATTAGAAGCTAAGGGTGGTGTGACCAAACCAAAGTAAAAAAGGTTAATGCCGCCCAAGTCAATGTTGAGTGATTCTTCTATCGGGAGAAAAGACACTAAAAGAGAAATTGCAAGAAATATCTTGATTCTCTAAAACAAAAGGAACAAGGTGAGACATTAACAAAAACCATTTTCATGAATTATTTAATTGTTACTAATTTTGCTATGTGGTTATTAGATACCAAAAGTAGTTTTAATATCTGCAATTCGTTGTAGGGACTATAGATAACTAGACAGTTGAAGAAGGGTAAAGTCACCCTTCAAGTAAGGAATGAAGCAAATGTTGCCACCTTAGCTTTAGGATCAATTTCTTAAATAATGCATACTGACAAAGTACTAGTGTTAGAGGATTATTATTATGTTCCAAATTTGTTTCAAATGTAATTTCAATTTCTATGTTGGACAAATGTAGTTTTTGCATTGTTTTCAATAATGACATTTGCTCAATTTATCATAATGGTGATTTATATGCAAATGGTTATCTCCAATGTGGCATATATATCACCTAATGTTAATTATTTCAATTTTTCATGTTTCTTCTGGTCTTAAGAGACAAAGATATAATCAAATAAATAAATCATACCTTTGGTATTGTAGGCTTGGTCATATAGGTGAGAAAATAATCAACAAGTTAGTCAAGGAAGGTTATCTTGATAATTATGATTATGAATCATATGAAACTTGTGAATCATGTTTCAAAGGAAAAATGACTAAAGTTCCATTTATTGGAAATGAAGAGCGAGCTTCTGAATCATCAAGACTAATTCATACAAATGTTTGTGGCCCTATGAAAATTCAAGCCAAAGGTGGATATTCTTATTTTATAACATTCACTAACGATATGTCCAGATATAGGTTTTTGTATCTTATGAAATATAAATCCGAATCATTGGAAATGTTCAAAAGATTTCATAGTGAAGTTGAAAAATAAACTGGCAAGAGCATCAAAATGCTTAGGTCGGATAAAGGAGGAGAATATCATAGTGATAATTTTATTGACTATCTAAAAGAGAATGAGATTCTCTCTTAGTGGACATCTCTAGGAACTCCACAACACAATGGTGATGGAAAACCATTCTTGAAGATCATAGGACCTTTGACAAGAGCAGTGTCAATAGGAATGCAAGAGGAGTGGGCTCAAGGTGAAGATAAAATGTCTAAGCTTTTATGGAGCTATAGGCTTATTTCATAGTTCATCCTTATTTTTGTATATTTTCCTTGTAAATATTTTTCTTTATTTTGACCTTGTAATTTTTGTCAAGTAATGAAGGTAATTTTGTCCTTTTATTGTTTTTACTTAAGGGTGTAATTAGTAGATTAGGGGAGGCGTAACTAGAAAAGTCTTGTTAGACTTATTTGGTTTTGGATGGCCCGAATCTTTTTATGGCCCATAGGTTTGGACATCCACTTGCTCATGCAAGTGATTTGGATGTCCAAACCATGGCAAGCTTGCCATCCAAGATACAAATTAAGTCACATGGCCTTGATAGTTACATCTAAAAAAACTTGTTAAAAGTAATCATTAGTCTAGTAGTTATAATGATTAGGTTAGGTAGTTAGAGTTAACATAAGATAACCTAGGTTATTCTTAAACTAGGAGTAACTAAGCTTACTCCATAAGCTTCTAGATAACTAACTAGACTTGTAAACATTTAATTAGAGTTAGTTAGCTTAAATACAAGATAACTAACCATGGTTACATTCAACCATGGTTAATCTAGCTTGCACCATAAGCCAACTAAACTCTATATATTGTATTTTTGTACCCATTTTGGAAGAGTTTTGAGTAATATACATGATTTGGATGAAATTTATCTCCAAATTCTTTCTTAAAGCTTGTTTCTCTCCTTGAAACTTGATCCTTTTATCTTATACTATCTTGAGTGTGGTGAGAATTGGAGGGACTTATCACTCACATGAGTTTGGTGTCACCAAGGGAGAATACTACCCATCCACGTGTGTTTGAAAAATGGCTTCTAACACCTTAGGAAGTCATTGATGAAGCTAGAAGGAGACCAAGAAGAGAAAGATTCATTCAAAAAGCTTGACAAAAACTACATCAATCTAGTATTTTTCTTGGAGTTTCCATCAAATGATGTGTTTGAAAGGAGAAATCGAACCTTATTATTATATATGGTTAGGTCAATGGTGGGGTTCACTGATCTTTTAGTGAATATATGGGGCTATGCTTTAGAAACAACAACTTATCTCCTAAATAAAGTGCCTTCAAAATCAGTTTCTACAACTCCATATGAGATATGGAAGGGACGCAAATTAAGGTTTGGGGATGTCCAACTTAAGTTAAGAGATTACAAACAGATAAACTTGATGCAAGATCTAACAAGTGTCGATTTATTAGATACCCCAAAGAAACAATGGGATATTATTTCTACCATCCTTCTGACAACAAAGTGTTTGTAGCTAGCGGAGCAACCTTTCTTGAAAGGGAAGTTATGGTAGAAGGAAGTCATGGAAAATAATTAGAGCTTAATGAAGCTTAAGAGAAGGATGAAACACCAAAGGGTCAAGTACATGTGAATAAAGATGAGAGCTCTTGCTTGAATGTTCTAAACTTAACAAAAAGGTTACCAACCTCAACAACTACAACTCAAGAGCCAACTATAATTCAAGAATAGGTTAATGAACCTGTCTTAGAACATATTCAACAACCTTTGAATGCAATACAAAGCCCTCTTAGAAGATCTAATTGAGTACATTGTGCACCTGAAAGAATAAACTTATTGGTGCAAAATGACACGTCTAATGAGGATTATCATAATGATGATAATCCTAGGAGCTATGAAGAGGCTATGCGAAGCTTGTATTGTGATAAATGACAAGAAGCCATGGAATCTGAAATGGAATCCATGAAGATCAACAAAGTATGTGATGGAGAACCATCCTTGGAGCTTCATGTGGGACCCATCAATAGGTACATGGCTAGGAGATTGTAAGAGGATAGGAGAGCTAACAATCCTATAGACATGCTTCTTGTGGTTAAAGGATATTAACAATCTCCTAAGCCTTGTTAACATAGAATTTATCTTTTATGCCTATTTTGCCCTTGTCTTTATTTTTCCCATTTTTACCCTTGTATTTTGGGTATCTTAGACATGATTTATTTTACTTGTATTTCCCATTTTAACCTTGTATTTTGGGGTATTTTAGTCATAGGATTTATTTTTACTTGTATTTCCCATTTTACCCTTGTATTATGGGATGCCTTAGATTATAGGATTTTATTTTTGGACTAGGGAATTCTATTAGGGTGAGAAACTAGGCCTAGATATGTTTTTTGGTGAACATTGATCTATTTTTGGACTTGGAAAGGCTTAGGCCCAAGTGGAGGGCACCTAGGTTGCATGGCCTTATCATGCACCTTGTTGTAGCCTAGCCAAACCCAAAGATTCCATCCTTGGCCACCAAGTAGCATCTATGGTTAATTTGGGTTTTATTTGAAGTGCATTTGGCATGGAAATTTTGGCCATACACTCCCAAATGCAACCCTAAATGCTTCCTCCCCTGTAAATACCCTAAACCATGCACCATGTAAATACTTTGGAATATATGAATTTGAGTGAACATTTTTTGCCTCAAATCCTCTCCTTAGTCACCTAGGTCATCACGGCCTAGACCTCCCCTCTCCTCCCTTGAGTGAGTTTAGGGTTTATTGAGTGGCCTTCATCCCCACTTGGTGAAGTGAGCCAACCTAGAACCACCTAAACACATTTCCCTTCCATTTCTTCCTATTCGCCCACCATAAACACCTCACGCCCATTGTCCTTATTTCTCCACCCTTGAAGGAATATCCACCATTGAGATCATCACCTTGGCTTTAGCAAGGAGTCTCTCTCCACCTTGGACATCTTGGTCTCTCCCATGGTGGAAGGAGTCCATCATTTGGTATCAGAGCTTAGGTTGTCTTCAAGGGTAACTAGTTTTCTTTTCATCTCTTTGAGTCTTTATCTTTGTTTGAGTCTTGATTTGCATCTTATTTATGACTCATTTTCATCCATGAAATCTTGATATAAAAATGTCTCTTTATGTTACTCCATAGTTCATTACTTGTTCATGAGCCTCCTTTTGTGCTTTAGGGTTTTTCTTGAGTCTTAGGTTCTTGTGTGCCATTTTTGTTTTTTTACTCTTGTTTATTGGAAAGATATTTCAAGAACATGAAGAACATATATGCATCTCCTTTTGATCCTTTTTACCTTTTAAGTTTTGTCAAAAGTGTGTTTCTCTCACCCATCTCAAAAGGACAAATATCTATATGTATGATGCACCCATTTGATGTCTGAGAAAAATGAAAATATTTGATGTATGTGCTTTTGCATGAGGTGGCTAAAAATTTACTGCACCATTTAGAAGTCATTCATGCATGTTGATTAGTCCTTGGCATGCTCCAAATTTGTGTTGAAATCTATATGTTATTTGCTTCCTACACATACATGATTGGCCACCTTTCCATGCACATCATTACATGACTATTCCTTTGTCCTTTGTGCACATGTGTGAGTGGTTAAATTTTGTGTGTGAGTGCTAGAATCTTTGACAAAAATCTGCACAAAAAGAAAGAATTAGTACAAGACACACTCCACTCACAATATGCCTCATCACCCACTCATGTGTTGCCACTTGTCTCTCTAAATTTGACTCCTTTTTGTGCTGCATTTTTAATCACCCACAAGTGTAAAAACCAAGCAACATTTAAAAGAAAAATAGAAACAAAATCTGGACAAAAAAAAAGAAACGTGACCAAAAAGGCCAAAAGAAAACAAAAGAAAACAAAAGGATTTGTTGCTAAACTTGTGGACATTTGACCTAATTACCCTTGCACATTGGAGTTGGATTTGGACTAAATTTTTGGACCTTATTGGACCCTTTTGAGACACAAAAACGTGGCTGGACCTTTACAAAACAAGGACTTAAAATTCACAAGTGCAAACCATTAAAGTTTAAACTCCATTCTAGTGCCATTCTAGGACTTTTCCTTTGTGTGCTAGCCTTTGTAATGTGTCTTAATTTTTGCTTGTCTTCCTTAGAACTCTTATGTTTGTCTCATTAATCTCTCTTTGAGTTTAGCTTTTTAGTTGAGAATTTTCAGTTTTGTTTCCTTTGGCCTCCTTCTTGTTCTTGGTTGGTTTGCTATCTTTGGGTGTAGGTGAAGTACTACTTCCAAAAACCCTTAGCAAATTTCTTTGGGGGATTGAGTAGAGATCAAATCTGTGGAGATCCCAAGTGCTTTGGAGAAGGATACCATATCTCAAAGAATGCAAACAATAAAGGAGAGGACTAACATAGTTTGTTCCTTGTGAAGCGGAGCCAAATTGGAGGAGTTGAAGACTTTTAATTTTATTTCTTTCTTACTTGTTCCTTTTGCTCAATTTTTGGCCTCTTGTATTTTGGGCCTTTGTTTTCATTAGTTTTGGGTTGTAATTGGCCATTTTTAAACCTCTTCATTTTAAGGTAACTCGAAGTAGTGCTTGTGGGAGTGGCTTGAATACCACCGAGGTCACTTCAAGCTCCCACCCTAGGGAATCCGACTAGCATATGCTTTAAGTTGATTTTCTTTGCATGTTTTATAGTTTTAGTAGTATATTTTCTTAGGATCTTTATTCTTACTTGTTTCGTTTAGAAGGCTTCAATTTTCCTACTAGGGGGCTGTGCACACCACACACTTAACTTTTGTGCAAAAAAATTGTTTTGTAAGAAAGGTATAAGGAGGCTTAGTGATTTTTACTTGAAAAGGCTTGGTTTTTAAGTGATTCCTTGTAGTCCACCTCCCTTGATAGTTCAATTTGTACATTTAGGCCTTCTAATACTAATCTTGCACCTTCAAAACTATTTAGTCCAATCTTTTGAAATCTGTTTGTGAAAACCTTTTTGATCAAAGATGAGTGATCACTCTAGTGTACATGGTCATAATTCTTGTAGTACTAGGTCTAATGTTAGGGATTAACTTAGGCAATTAAAAGAATACTTGAGAAAAAAAAGGAAGAAAATATAAAAAGAGAGGAAGAGTTAAGAAAAAGAGAAAAAAACAATGCTAGAAATAATGAGGAAATAAGACAACTACTTGTTAGACTAGTTGTGAGAGGGGAAGCTAGTGGGTCAAACCCTAAAGTTCCCCAACCTAAGTCCTCAAAGGGCAAGGGGGTTAGAATACCTTCAAGTGTTCATGAGGAGGAAGAGCATCATACCCAACCTCCAAGTGAGATCTTTTATAGTATTCATCACAATGATGATTACTATCAAAGACTCCCAAGACCACATAGACATAGGGAGTCTTCCAATAAGGAACCCAACATCACTCTTCCCTCATTTCATGGCAAAGACAATGTTTAAAATTATCTAGATTGGGAAATGAAAGTTGAACAACTTTTCTCTTGCCATGGAGTGAGTGAAGAAAGAAAGGTTTCTTTGGCAACCCTTAGCTTCCAAGGGCATGCCATGTATTGGTGGACCTCCTTATAAAAAGAAAGGAGAATAAATCAAGAGCCCCCAATCCAATATTGGAATGAGCTCCTTAATGCCTTGAGAAGGAGGCATATTCCTCCATACTATGACCGAGAGCTTATGGATAAGCTGCAAAGGTTGAAACAAGGGTCATCTAGTGTGGAAGAATATAGGCAATCTATGGAGTTGTTAACGATGAGGGTTGGGATAAGGGAAGAAGAGAGGACCACCATCTCAAGGTTTCAAAGTGGTCTTAACCTTGAAATAAGAGACAAAGTTGAACTCTTACCATATAGAGATTTAAATGAGCTTGTTCAACTTTATTTTAGAGTGGAAAATCAACTTAAAAGAAAAACTTTTAAAAAAGACTCCACTCTCTTATTCCAAGAATTTTAAGAAGGCGGGCCACTCTTCCCAACCTTATCCTAAAGAGGAAAAAGAAAAAGAAAAAGAAAAAGAAAAATAATCTTTCAAAGCACCTTCCAAAGAATCTAGGTCAAGTGAAATCAAGTGCTTCAAGTGTCTTGGAAGAGGACATATTGCTTCCCAATGTCCTACAAAGAAAACTATGGTTTTAAAAGCCCAAGACCATTATAGTAGCCTTGATGAAGCTACTTCATCTTCCTCTAGTAGTGGAGATGAAGCCATAGATTCCGAGGAAGAAATCTTACCTTGTGAAGGAGAATTATTATTGGTTAGAAGGCTCTGTAGCAATCAATCTAGTGAATTTGACCAATCTCAAAGAGAGAATTTGTTTCAAACAAAATGCCAAGTTCTAGAAAACACTTGTTCTCTTATTGTAGATAGTGGGTCTACTTCCAATTGTTGTAGCACTAGATTGGTTGATAAGCTAGCCTTAACTACAAAACCTCATCCTAAACCATATAAAATGCAATGGATCAATGAGGAAAGAGGTATTGTAGTTGACCAACAAGCAAGCATACCAATCTCAATTGGTAAATATCAAGAAGAAATTTTGTGTGACATAGTGCCATTAGAGGCTAGTCATGTCTTGCTTGGAAGGCCATGACAATTTGACAAGAAAACAATCCATGATGGCCTCACAAATAAAATAAGTTTCCAACACTTAGGCAAGAAATTTGTGTGGTGTCCTCTATCACCTTTACAAGTGAATGAGGACCAACTCAAATTGAAAGCCAAGAAAGTTGAAGAGGAGAAAAGCAAAAACAAAACCAAAAAGAAAAGAAAAGAAAAGAATTCTCCCTTTTGAGAGAAAGAAGGGCTAGGTTCAAGAGAACCTTAACCCTTGTGTCATCCTCATTCTTTTGGTGCCAAAGAAAGATGGCAATGGGGGATGAACACCTTTTATAAAAGCCATCATTGAATAAAATATAGGCACCCAATCCCTAAGATAGATGACTTGATGAATGAATTGCATGGGGTCACCAAAATTTTGGAAATTTGCTTATGTGCTTGGTTGGTGATGCCTTTAGGCTTCCCAAATTCCCCTGACACTTTCATTCATCTAAATCATCTACTTAAGGATTGCATACATAAGTTTGAGTAGTTTTTTCCCTAATTGTGGTCTCACATCTTTTGAAGGGACCAATGGAATGGATGAGCTTAAAGATTTGAGGTCAAATCCTTCTCAAAAAGGAGGGGATGATGGAGGACCATCCTTGGAGCTTCATGTGAGACCCATCAATAGGTACATGGCTAAGAGATTGGAAGAGGATAGGAGAGCTAACAATCCACCATTGAGGTCATCACCTTGGCCTTAGCAAGGAGTCTCTCTCCACCTTGGACATCTTGGTCTCTCCCATGGTGGAAGGAGTCCATCAGTATGGACTTTGGTGGAAGCTTTTAAGGATGTAAAATCTATTGATTGTAAATGGGTTTACAAGAAAAAAGATTCGAGTTGATGGAAAGGTTGAGACTTATAAGGCTCTCCTAGGTGCTAAATAGTATCGTCAAAAAGATGGAATAGATTATGATTCAACCTTTTCCCTTGTGGCAATGATCAAATCAATTCGGATTCTACTTGCCATAACAACATATTATGATTATGAAATATGGCAAATGGATGTGAAAACAATTGTCCTTAATGGTGAGTTGAAAGAGGATGTGTACACGACACAAACCATAAGGGTTCACGTTCATGTCTAATCATAACAAAGTTTGCAAGCTGCAACGATCCATTTATGGATTGAAAAAAGCTTCTAGAAGTTGGAGCATTCGTTTCAACAACACTATTAAAAGTTCAATTTTGTTAGATGTGAGGAAGAACCTTATGTTTATAAAAAGGTCAGTGGGAGCACAATCATTTTCTTAGTGTTATATGTAGATGACATATTACCAATTATAAATGATATACTAGTGTTGCAAGGTACAAGGATTTGGTTATTTGAACAATTCTCCATGAAAGATTTGGGAGAAGTGACTTATATTTTGCACATAAAGATTTATAGAGATATATCTAGAAGGTTGCTTGGACTCTCCCAATCTATGTACATTGATACCATCTTAAAGAGGTATAACATGGAAAATTCCAAACGAGGCTATTTTCTTACAGGTGTTGGAGTTACTCTTAGTAGGGAGCATTGCTCAAAAACTCCTGAAGAAAGAGAACGCATGAGTAGAGTACCATACACTAGTGTAATGGGAGTTATCATGTACACCATGACTTGTACACGCCATGATTTTGCTTATGCATTAAGTGTAACTAGTAGACATCAGGCTAACCCTGGTGAGGAACATTGGAAAGTGGTTAAGACCATACTTAAGTACTTAAGAAGGACTAAGGATCAATTCCTCCTTTATGGAGATTCTGAATTAAAAGTAAAGGGATATACTGATGCGAGTTTTACGTCAGATAGAGATGATAACAACTCTATTTCAGATTATGTGTTCATTTTAAACAATGGTACGGTGAGTTGGAAAAGTTCCAAGCAAGCTATTGTAGCATATTCAACGACTGAAGAAAAATATATAATAGTAAGTGAGGCTGCAAAAGAAGCAATTCGGATGAAAAAGTTTTTATCTGAACTTGGCGTGGTTCCTTCAATAAAAGATTCGATCCCTTTATTGTGTGACAATAATGGAGCTATTGCTCAAGCAAAGGAACCAAGATCACATCAAAAGTCTAAACATATTTTGCAAAGATATCACTTGATTAGGGGAACCTCCATGATGTCATTGGTGAATGGATGCTTCTTAAACTCTTTCAGCACAATAGCAAAATGTGGTACCAACATCTTAGCCTGTCGAGAAATGGGCATTGAAGCTTCAGTCTGCCTAAATGTATGAGTAAGCCAAATTCTCCCTCACTACAAGAAAAATGCAAATTTTCGATGGATACAAATCCGTCGTGAAATTTATACTTCTAACGGATTTTACCGACGAAAAAAAAATTCATAGGAAAAGTTATATTATCGATGGATAATTTCCGACGGATACAAATCTGTCAGAAAATTTATATTTGTTAAAAATATAAGAATTTTTGACAAAAATTGACAGTCATATATTAAAAAGATCATCAATAAATTATATATATATATATATATATATATGAGGAGGGTTCAAACGACACCGCGGTGTAACTTTTATTAAGTGTTACATCGCTCAATAACTATATTAAATGTGAATTTTATAAATCCAACCGTTAGAATGAAAGTTTTTTACTCTTAGATCATATAAAGTTATTGAGCAGTGTAACACTTAGTAAAAGTTACACCGGTGTCGTTTGAACCCTTCTCTCTCTCTCTCTCTCTCTATATATATATATATATATATATATATATATATAGAGAGAGAGATAAGGAATCAAATGACTCACAAAGTAACTCTTAGTAAAGTTACTCCGCTCAATAACTCATGGTGTATATTGAATTTTATCGATCCAATTATTAAATTAAAAGTTATTAAATTTTACTAATAATTAATATAGAAAAAATTGATTATCTTTGGAATAAATTATTTGCAAACAATATAGTTGAAAAATTAATTATTTTAAATTATTTAACTAGAATCTTATTGACAATTTACTATATGATCTTGATATTTTTGTATAACTAATATCTGGTTTTAAATTTGATATGAAAATATTATGATATAATTAGATAAGATTTTAAATTAATATTTTATTAATGGTTGATAATTAGAAAATAAAAAAGGATAAATACATTTTTTTAATTTTATATCTTAGATTTAAGATGAATAAATATATTAAGTTAATTAATAATTTATTTAAAATGTTAAAATTTAATTTATAAAAATAATATTTTAAAAGAGAAGGGTTATATATAATAGCCCTTAGCGACCAATCTTGCTTTGTGCTTTTGTATAGTTTCATCAGGATTAAGCTTTGTTTTATACACTCATTTTACTCCAATGATATCTTTTCCATTAGGGCAATCTACGAGCTCCCATGTATTATTCTTCTCAATCATTTTAATTTCTTCTTCCATAGCCTTAACTCATACTTCTTGGTTTGCTGCCTCTTCAAAGCTTCCTGGTTCAAGTATGGCCAAGTTCCAGGTTTCATATATATCTCGTCTTGGAGTAGACTCAGGTGATGATTCTTCTTATTGTGGAACTATTCTTGGAGATTTTGGAGAGATAACAATGTCTTGATTGTTGTCTTCCAGACTTGATGTAGTTGGTTGATTGATGGGCATGTATATAGTCTTCTTCTCAATTCACTTTTCTTCCTAGTTCCAAGTAGCATTTTCATCTACTTCAATATCTCTACTGATTGTTAGCTTCTTTGTCTGAAGATTGTAGACTCGATAGCCTTTTGATTGTGAACTGTATCCCAAGAATATGCCTTGTACGGTCTTGTCTTCTAACTTATGCCTTTTTTCATCTAGCACATGAATGTAGCAGATAGATCCAAAGACCCTTAGGTGCTTAGCTAATGGCTTCTTCCGGCTCCAAACTTCTATTGGAGTCTTGTCCCGAACTACCTTAGTAGGACATTTGTTGAGTAGGTAGACTATAGTGTAGACTGCTTTAGCCCAGAATGTATTTGGCAGTCCTTTCTCCTTCAACATCGATCTCGCCATCTTCATGACTGTGCGATTCTTTCTCTCTGACACACCATTTTGTTGTGGAGTATATGCGACTGTAAGTTGTCACTCTATGCCTTCATCTTCTCAAAATTTGTCAAACTCGCGAGATGTATACTCCTTGCCACGATCACTTCTAAGTACTTTTATTTGTTTTCCACTTTGCTTTTCAACAAGGGCCTTGAATTTCTTAAATATTCCAAAGACTTCTGACTTTGTCTTCAGAAAATAGACCCATGTCATTCTAGAAAAGTCATCAATGAAGAGGATGAAATATCTGTTGTTGGTGTGTGATGGTGTCCTCATCGGTCCACAAACATCTGTATGAATTAGCTCCAACAAGTCCTTGGCTCTCCATGCATTACTGCTTGAGAACAGTAATCTATGTTGCTTTCCGAGAAGGCATCCTTCACAAGCTTCATTATTTTCCTTTAGGCTAGGTAGATCTCTCATCATACCTTTCTGATATAGAAGCTTTAAGGCATGAATATTGAAATGGCCAAATCTCCGATGCCAGAGCCATGAGTCATCAACTTCTACCTTCATGGAAATATTAGTGCCACGGATGAAGCTTAAAGGAAAGCTTTTATTTCTCTTTTCCATTTTTACTTGGCCAATCTCTACCCGTTTACTATCATAAATTTTGCATATATCTCTTTCAAAATGAAAAGAATACCCATTTTCCATCATTTGGCCAATGCTTAAAAGATTTTCTTTAAGATTGGGAACTAGTAACACGTCCTTGATGAGTCTAGTACCTTTCTTTGTCTCCACCATGACAGTTCCTTTTCCTTGCGACTCCATCATGGTGTCGTTTCCCAGTCGAACTTTGACTTTGACAGAGTTATCAATGTCTTTGAAGATGCTTTGGTCCTTGGCCATGTGATTGTTGCATCCAATATCCAAGTACCAGCTTCCATCTCCGTTGTCACAAGATATTCTTGGTTAGCATAGAACAGAAGTTGCTCTTGATTATGCTCTTCGGCAAAATTTGCTTGATGTTTATTTTTGTTACGACAGTACTTCTCCACTTGACAGGGTTTATTGCAATAGTGACATATTGGCTTTCCACGATGCCAACAATCTTTTTCTGTATATCCCGGCTTATTGCAAATACCACATGAAGGGTATTTATCTTTTTTGTTTCCAGAGAAATTTCTAGAATCTTTGTTTCTAGAATATTCTCCAGTATTTTTCTTTCCTCCATCTTCTTTATTTCTAGACTGTAATTTAAGCTTTGATTGAAATGCATTTTCAACTGAATTTGTATCGACACGGCTATTTAATCTTGATTCATGCGCTCCGAGGAGACCAATTAATTTACTCACCGATAGAGAAGATGGATCCGAGGAAGTTTCTATGGAAGCTACAATGGAATCATATTTTTCCGTGAGAGTGATAATAATTTTTTTCTACCACTTTCTTCTCCTTAATTTCTTTTCCATACAATTTCATTTTATTAGCTATTTCTTTTATTCTTCCACAGTATTCTTCAATGGTCTCTGATTCCTTCATTTTAATGGTCTCAAATTCTCTTCTTAGATAGTGTAGCTTGACGAAGCATACCTGTTCATTGCCTTCAAATTCTTCTTCCAAAATATCCCTTGCCTTTTTTGCAGTATCTGTGTCCATGATCCTTCTAGCGATAGTTTCTCTCACAACTTGTTGAAGAACAAAAAATGCTTGGGCATCCTTTTGTTCACAATCTTCTAACTTCTTCTGCTCCTCCTTAGACAGAGTGATAGTATTATCTGGTTTTGTAAAACCAGATTGAACAATATCCCACAGTTTTTGTGAGATAAAATATGTCTTTAGTTTGAGCTTCCAAAGATCAAAATTTTCACTAGTAAAAACTAGTAAAGGGACAGATGAAAAGTTAACGGTATTGGAGGCCATGGATCAAAGAAAAATGTTTATAAGTATAGAAGGGAATTTTAGAAGTAGTTGGGTGATTTTTCTACGCCTAGTAGATGACCGAACGTAGCTCTGGTACCACTGTTAGTATATGATAGTTGTTAAGGGAATAGTTGGTGAAATAATAGAAACTTATTTGTATTTAGAGAGTAGTAGTAGTGGTGGTAATTGTTCTTGTTACAATGAAGTTCCAATTTACCTATTTATAGGCATGGTGCTCCATCTTTGGATGATGGTGAAATTATCTAGAATTTTCTAAACTCTACAAGTCTCTACACTCTTTTAGTTTTTTCTAGAAACTTATACAACTTTTCTTATGTTTTTAGAATTTTCTTTTTCTTTCTAAAATTTACATCATAATTTAACACAAAGGATTGGGGATTCAGTGGTGTAATGTTAAGAGGTTGTACGACATGAAGACACTAAGTACATTCTAATATAATCTCATTCTTAATTTAGATTTCTCTTTAACGTCGGAATATCTTTACAAACATCGTTATTTATATTGATAGAATAAAGACATGATCATTGTTCCACTTGCAAAATTTTAATAATAACAAGAAAAATTCTATGGTACCCACATTATTTAAGAGGGTACCGGTACAGTTATAATTATAATTTTATTTTATATTTTATTTTTTAATAATTTATTTAAATAATATTTATGATATTTTATTCTTTTAATTTTTTAAATTATTTATTCATTTTATTTTTATTTTATATATTCTAATTTTATTTATAAGAATATTATTATATATTTAAATAGTTTAATTTTAATAATTTTTTAAGTATATTTTTGTCTTTTCACTTAAAATATTAGAATTTCTATATTTTAATTTGAATTATTTTTTAAATATATTTTTATCTTTTGTCTTAAATTTTTGAATTTTTATATTGTAATTTTAATAATTTTTATTTTTATTAATTTTTTCTTTTTTAATATTTTATAACATTATTAAAATTTTATAATTTTAATCTCTATAATTTTACCTTACTTTTTATTTTATAAATATAATTTAGATTATTTATTTATAATTAAATTAATTTTTTTAAATTTTTTATAAATTTACATAAAAAAAAATATTAAAATTCTTCGATATCTTTAGATACTGTAGCAACTCCCTAATAACAAAACCATAATAATACCAATTACCATATCACTGCTCATACAGTAACTTTTACCTCATCTATCATCTTATTTCATGATGCGTTCATTATGTCGCGACTCCACTTTGTAACATTTGCCTCTATTATTGGAAATGAATAGGGCTGAATTATTGCGAAACAGCTGGAGCAGTCAAGTCTGTTAATCTATAAGTTGAGACAAGAATCACGATCCCTCACTGTTAATTTGTTATCTTCTTTTCCCATATCTTATTCCTCATCATCACTGTTTTTTTCAGGCATGGCGTCTTCACTCGAAAACCTCCTCGAACGCGCTCGTCCCTTCCTTCGCGGCGAGCTCGAGTCCATCGACGAGAACTTGCCACGCCTTGTGGGGGTCCTGCAGAGTGTTGGCGCCGGCGAGTGCTGGCACAAGCACGGCAGCTTCCTCCACCACCTTGTGGACGTGTATCGTATTCTGAGCCTCTGGAAGGCCCCTCACGCCGTCTCCCTCTGCGGTCTCTTCCACTCCGCGTACTCCAACTCCTACGTCAACCTCGCCATCTTCGACCCTTCCACCGGCCGCCAAGTGGTTCGCGGACACGTCGGCCAGGAAGCCGAGCGCTTCATTCACTTGTTCTGTGTGGTCCCCAGGCAGCCCCTCATCCACGACGATCTTCTCTTCCACTACACCGACGCTGAGCTCGTGCAACACCTGGCTGAGTCAGAGGTATCTCTAAGTAACGCGAAGGAGAAGGGCGTGTTCGATGTGGGAGAACGTTGGAGAAAGAAACTGCAGGCTCTGCTTCCCGCTGAGGGGGTAAAAGTTAAGCATATTCGCACGGGTGAAGAAGTGCGTGTTTCTAGGAGGGTGGTGGCTTTTTTTTTTATGATGACCATGGCGGATTTTTGTGACCAGTTTTTTGGTTTTCAGGATGAGTTATTTGACAACGCCAATGGTCGCCTTGAGTTTTCAGGGAACAATTTTGGTGCTCTTTGGCCGGGGGATGGTAAACCGGGTCTGTGGTTGAGTTCAATTTCAAGGATGGGAGCGGTGTACAGTTTGATTGCGAGGGAGGAGGAGATTTTTATTCAAGAGAAGAGAAGTGCAGGAGTTGGGGTGGTTGATCTTGAGAGAAATGAAGATATGGAATTGGTTATTCCGCCGGTGTTTGATAAATGCAGGAAGGTTCTGGACGCGGGGGATCAAATAGTTGCGAGGGATTTGTACTGGGAAGGTGTTTTCAAGAAGGGTATGGGGCTGGGGAAGGTTGAAGAGCTGTTGGTGGGGTCTATCAGCAAAAACCCATTTGTTGGAGAGCCATATGTGGTGTTGAGTCAGGTTTATTTGACAGAGGGGAGATTTGAGGAGGCTGAGAAAATGGCACATAAAGGACTCACCCTTCTGCTGGAATGGGGATCTCCGTGGGACAAGAGGACTTCCTGGGAAGGCTGGGTTGCGTGGAGTAGGGTGCTGTTCATGAAAGCAAAGGAGAAATCTTGGCCTCACACTTCATGGGGCATCCTCAATTTGGGTCTTGTCAAGTAACCTGCCTTAACATATATAATATGGTATTGAATTCAACGTGATAAGTAATAAGCTAAAGGAATATATATGAATAGTTATTATGGTACTATATGTTGAACAAGATTCTCTTTAGCTAAATTACGATCTTGCAAGATAATATGACCAGTAACAATATTTATGCCAAAGAAGAGATCTTGAAGTGTTTATTTTTCTCTTTAGTATGTCGTGCATGAGAAAAGGTTTGATTGTTGTTGTAATTAATGATGCTTAATTACATTATTTCCTTTAGTGGAAAGAATTGACTATTCTTATTGTTGCTAAAAAAAAAGTTTTATAATTATATATTCGATCTTGGAAAAACATAAAAGTGAAACTTAAAAGAATTTGTATATATCTCTGGATCTTGCCAACCATCGAATTCGGCTACAATTTTTTTTGAGAACTTCAATCCAAGGCCTCCACATCGATCACGCACTTTCTTTTCTTTTCATTAAGAATAATTTATTTATTTATTAAATATATTTTTAGTTCTTATAATGATTAACTTTTGATTTTAACCCTCTTAAAATATTTTTTATTTTTCATCTTTTAAAATTAAAATTTTTATTTTTAGTTCTTATTATGTGTGTGTTTGAAATCAAATCCAAAATATGGATCATCACTATCTCTATACATCCAATAGAAGCAATAAAGAGTAGTTCCTCCATCAATTTGATGTGATTTGCCTGGATGTGGATCTAAACATCCTATTTTGTGATCCTTTTTAACTACTTTTATGGTTATAATATGATTAAGTGATCATTCTCAATGACACATGCAACCATAAATGATACTATGTTAGTATGCAATATATAATTCTAAAAGTTTTTGTAAATTTTTAAAATGAATGTTATTTATATACTTTAAAATCAACATCAAAGATAACAAAATAGTAACTTTAGATTTTAGAGGGATGAAAATCAAAGAAAAATATGTTATAAGGATTAAAACCAAAATTAACTCATGTTTTAAGGACCAAAAACAACGAATCTAAATTTTAGAGGAATGAAATTTTTCATCACAATTATAACATATTCCCGTAGCTTGACTTTCTCAAAAATTTTGTGCATAGAGGCATTTAATGGGTAATGTAGGAGGGTTAGGGTTATTGGGGGTATGTGAAAGAGGTTTAGGTTTGGTGTATTAGGAATTGGTGGTGTTGGGGTTGGAAAAATTAGAACAAATAAAATGGAGTGTAGTATCTTTAAATTTTTCCTCAATCAATTTAGCTAGCTCAATAACCTAAAATACCATTTGGGGTTGAAACAGAGCCATTTCATTATGAATTTATAGTACTAAACCTGAAATAAAGCAATTCTTAATCACATTAGGGGGCACACCAAAATCCCTATTGCACAATTTTTCAAAATATGCTTGAAAACCTGCTATAGAACTAGCTTGTCTTAATTTCAACAACTTAGCCTGGTGGTTCTCATAAGAAGAATGGCCAAAACGAATTTCCAAAGGCCCTAGAAAATGAATGCCAATCACGTAGTGGATGATTGTGATACATCCATTTAAACCAACTAAGGGCTCCCCCTTGCATATAGAAAGCTACAATAGGAACCCTTTGATCCCATGGAACTTGGTAAAACATAAAATATTGATAAACTTGAAATAGCCAATCCATGGGTTCTGGAGTATCAAATGTTAGAAGTTGTAGTTTGGGAGGTCAACTCTAGGAATGGGGAAAAAGAGGAGGTGGAGGTGATGTAGACTGCACAAGGGAGGATGAAGTAGGGATAGTTGACAAAGGAAAAAATAGGGCCATATTATCAACAGAAACAAAAAAGGGTTGGAAGTAGTGTTGGTGGTTTGATTGGTAAAAATAGGAGGGGGTCAAGGAAAAGACAGAGAAAAATAAGGGTGTGAAAGTTGTTGTTGATAAGGAAAAATTAGGATAGAGATATATAGTTGTTGTGAAGGAATTTAGGAGGTGGATCAGGTGAAATTGAAAATGTATTCAAGGATGTAGTAGGGTGGCTAAAATGGTCAAGTAGGATTGTCATAATATGGGTGAGAGATTCTTGATTCTAAGTAACAACGAATTGAATGGTAGAGTATCGTTAATCAAATAATTTTGATTGAAATTAAAATTGGGATTGTAAGTCAGTAATTTTGGTGGTAAGGTGGAAGAGGGGGTCATCTTCTTGGTATTTTTGGAAGGCATGATGATGAAATGAAAGCACCAATAATAGGGATTGCTAAAGAATAGAGCTACACTAGGTTAAATATTATAGAAAATCGATTAAGGTATTTTGGATATGAACATAGAGATCGCTTAAAGCATCAATAAGAAAATTAAATTATGTAGATTTAAAAGAAATATCATAATAAATACCATATCATTCTCTATATATGATGATTTTTCACTTTTTTTCCTTATCTTTTTTTTTTTTTTTTATAAGTCTCTCTTCTAATGGTTAGTTGCATTTATTATTATATATATTTTTTAAAATGCTCTTATTTAATTAATAATTTTTTAGTCAAAAGATGATAAATTCTTGAAATTAATTGAATAAAAACTCTCTCTCTTATTAAGATCAAAGAAGATAAATAGATACATTAATATCTCTCTTCCAAACATTAATTAATTAGGTGAAAAATAATTAAGTAAAAAGATAAAAGACTAATTTAAAAGATGTTAAAGATAATTTTAAAAAATAGTTTTATACTGGATGGGCCATTTGGCCACCAAAAACTGACAAGTCTGAGACCCTTTCAACGCTTTTGACAATAGTTGAATGGATCACTTAATCACCTCTTCAACATCCTCGATAGTCAAAGAGATCGCGCTAGCGAATTTGATCCCTCCCTTCGATGCCTTCGGGTGTCAAGGGACCTATGTAGGAAAGACATTATTGATAGGCCAAACGAGATACAGAGGCTTACAACTTAAATTATTATGACAAAGGTGATTACAACTTAATCTCCTATACATAATCAATTATCAACGTATTACCTAATTAGTAATCCTAGATTGCGGTCCATTGAAATTTAGGTCTGTTACGATCAGTATAAATAATTTGTATTTTGACGTAAAGTTATTGTTCATGATTCACATTTAATATATCGAGAAAGTAACTTACTTAAAAGTCAAAGTGTCTTTTACATATGCATCCCCTCTCAATGTGGACAAACAACTGAATTGAAGAGTGAAGAGGAGTAAATGAATTAACAAGGAAGAGAATGAAATATCTTATTACAAATACATGTTTCAATTATTGACAAATTTAATACTCTTAATTAAATCAACTACTTTTTTAAAAAAATATTACAATTATGCCAAAAGTTAGAGGTAATAATATCATTGAAATTTTGGTTATTAGTTGAAATTAATCACATCATATGATTCATGTAGCCGACTACCTTAATTTGTGGGGGCAAGTTTTTGTTGTTGGGGTTTAGAGGGATAGCCGTTTGAAGCATTGAATTTGTTCTATGAAGTATTTGATCAAGTGGAAGCATCTGCATATATGCTGCTGCAACTATTATGGCTTTACTTTCGTATAGTTTCAACTTAGAATATCTTAAATGACATTTAAATCTTCTGTTAAATCAATTATTCATCTAGTTGAATAAGTTGCTCTAAAAGTTGTTTCCCAATTTCTCCTTATTTATTATGAACCAAAAATGGAGTAACGTGGTATGATATCATAGGATAACATTAACTTAATGATTTATAAAAATGTATTAAATAAAAATTAAATACATTTAATATCTTAAAACATATTCCCTTTGAACTTATATATAAATAAAAAATAATAATTTGACATAGATCGAAAAATTTAATTAAATATATTTAATTTTTACCATTTTACATAAAATATACACTACATTTTCTAAAATATCTTTAACTATATATATCTATAATAAATAATGTTCTTATTTATTATTTTTAAGATATTTTTAGGTAGTACTCTCATTTATTGTTTTAGAGATATTTTTAGATTAAGAGTAATAAATGAAGTTGACTAATTAAAATTTGCTTATATTTTAATCTCAAAAAATTAATTTTTTTTACTTATATATAAATTCAAAGAGAGTAAAAAGTATTAATACTTTCTTTTATGTAAAATTTAGCAAAATTATTAGGACTATGTTGCAAGAAAAAAAAAAGAATAATATCCTACTAGCATGTACCTTAGGTATTCTATTGGTCAAGGAATAATTTAAAATAAAAAAAAAAAGAATTAAATATTTTTTGTAATTTTAATATTATAATTTATTTTCATTACTAGTTAGCATTTGTCAATTGCCACATAATCATTCCTAAGAATGTTACACTTGACACTAGACTTAATTATTAGTATAAATAAGTATTTTTACCTTGTATTTTATACACTTCAAATCAATTCAATCTCACATGGTTCAGACTTTCTCTAATCCTTGAATTTCAACAATTCCTCAAATTTTTAGCCTTGCTAGTAAAATAAAATGGAACAGAGAATAGAAACTTTTCTGTCTTCCAGAAATTATCCTTTCACTTCATTTCTATCATCATTTATGACATCTCTCCTTGATTTCCTAACCCGATCACAAATATTTGGTGGTCCTACATTCTCCAAAAGCTCACTCTGTTCTCTACTCCAAAAGATCACAAATACTACTTGATCACTTTGATTTTTAGTCTCACAAGTTTCACAGTTAAAGTACTTTTAGTCTTTAGCACTAGTGTGTTGAAGATCTCACCCTTACCACTAATATGACTGACACTCTTCTTCCTTCTGTTGAACAAAGGCCCCATTTTTAGTTGGTGACACACCATTCCTTGTACTGATTACAACACATGGAACTTCTGACTTCATCAGCAACTGATTGGAATCTCCATATACATCATCAGCTGCATAATAAACAGTACACAACCTGCCAATCCTTTCAACCTGTCCCTCAAATGCTGCAACAATAGTTTACTAGTCCATTACTCCCAAAAACTATGATTAATTCTTTGTTGCTTTGACATGTAGCCGATGTTTGTTTACACCACAAACAATAAGAAATCTACATGGTATAACTTTTAATTTTTATAAAATTATTAAATTTAGTGTGCATGACATTTTTAATTAATTGACCATTTAAAAATTCCCCACACTTTCTATGCATGTACTATTTTTTAAAATTAAAATAAAATGAGAAGAAAAAGAAAAAGAAAAGTCAAAAAACCTAACCCATGTTGGATTACCCATGTTGGATTACCCAAGTAAAAACAATTTGGGCATCATTATTCATTGGAAAAGGTGAATTTGAGAGAGTTGAAGATGGAGTTGATTTTAGCCAGGTATTCATGTGCTTCTATGACATTGGTTTGTTGTTTGTGATAAAGAAAATTATGAGTGAGGTGACTAAAAGAGGATTTAAGGCCTCAACTCAACTATGGATGGAGACTTTTGGTGTGTTAGGATATGATGTGGTTGTGAGGTCTTAGATTTTCATTGTTCTGTTCAGTCCTTTGGGGAAGGCATTCTCATCGGTGTGTGGCGGTTTGCAATAATGTTTGATTCATTTGTGATAACTACCAAATATAACATGCTTAGTTTGTTATAATTTTTAACTATTGAACTCGTTTCATTTTTATTATAAAACATTTTTAATCGAATTACACAAACTAATTTAAATTGTTATATTAGTTAATTTTATCAAATTCATAAAATAAAATTAAGATTTATCAATTTTATCATTCTCATAAATAATTAAATTTTCATGAGAGGTGAAGATATTACCTTATAACAAAACTTATGTATCAATATTGACAAAAATAATAAATATCAAATTGAAGAGAGTTTAAGAAGTGAAAGAAAGAAATATACTTTCATGATCTTTAACAAGGGTAAATAAAGAAAAATAATTTAATGCTTTTTGAAACTATAAAATGTCTTATAAAAAAGGAGAAAAAATTCTTGTAAAATATGTCTCATAATAAGGACGAGGCTATCTTTTATGAGTTTTTATGTGTTTGCTGATTATTCTACCTTCCATAAAAAAATTGGAACCTAAAGATGCCAAGTGATTCTGGGGACCTTGATTTAAAAATGAAATAAAAGGTTGAATGTGGTAAGATGAAGGAGCATAGAGGAGAGAGCATTCATTACATCACTCTCTAGTTCATTTAGAATAGTCAAAACAACAGTTGTGGCTCTGAATTTTTTCTGCCACTTCAATTTCAAATTCTACCATTAAGTTATTAGGATCTGGTTCTTATACATTCACTTCAACTCTCATCTGAGTTTATGATTACAAAAGCCAATAGCATGTGTTCATCATGCACAAGCAGTCAAAACATTCAAGATAACATCAAAATAATTATATTAAGGTTTCTACGGTCTTTATTGAATTGTTATTTAAATATCAGCAGAGTAATATTTAGTAATAAAGATTGTCTCAACTTGTCAAACAAGTGGTTCTAACCAATAAAACAATAACAATAGCCATGACCAATAATCAGCATGGGAGAAAAGTAAAACACGTTCCTTAAAAAAATTGTCTTCTATACTGTCCGTGATTTCTGTTGAACATATACCAAGTTTTCTATTGAACATACCTAATGGATATGTACTTTTGTTCACGGGACTGCTCTTGCTTTTATTGTTAATTTCACCTTTTGGTATCTCTATTTTCGTGGTTATGCAGTTTTACTACATTTAATTTAAAATAGAAGTATTTAATTTTTTAATTTTAAAATGTAAAATTTTGATTTTTTTCATTAATTTTAATATTGTCTGGTGTTTATCATCACTTTAATGAATGTGATATTTAGTAACCTGACACATATAAATAAAAATTAAAAAGAACATAACCTTTCGTTTCTATGAGCATATATCAATATTATCATTACAATCAATTCTTATTTTAGTTTTGTACTATAATGAGAATGTAAATCATTACAATCACATTTTTATTTTAGTTTTGGACTATAACGAGAATGTAAATTTTCACTTCCAAGAACTTAGGACTAATATGTCTACATCTTCCAGATTCTGAAGTGACTATTTACTCATTTTTTTAAGCAACACATCACTAATCACTTTGTCCAAGTTCATGTATGAACGACCACCAGGTCTAGTGTCCTCTTCTGCCTTCTTCTTCAACTCCATAACCTTTTCTCTCATCTTCTTTCCTTTCTCTCCCTCCATCAATTCATTGACCAGTTTCTCCACCTCCTCTCTCTTCACATTGGCATCAATTTCAATCCCAATGTCCCATTCATTGCAAATATACCTACAGTTTGTTGGCTGATCAGCAAAAAAAGGCCAACACAACATTGGCACACCAGCACAAATGCTTTCAACTGTTGAGTTCCATCCACAGTGTGTCAAGAATCCACCAACTGCAGGGTGGTTCAGCACTTGTTCTTGTGGACACCAGCCTGTTATTAGGCCTCTATCTGAAGTTTCACTGACAAACTCAGATGGTAACATAACTGATCCAGCAATGACAAGGTCAGGCCTAATGATCCACAAAAATGGTCTCTTGCTGTTGGCCAAACCCCAAGCAAACTCTAGAAATTTTTCTTGTGACATAACTGTGGTGCTACCAAAATTCACATAAACAACAGAATTTGGTTCCTTGGATTCAAGCCATCCAAGACACTCAATATCTTCCTTCAAAAGACTGGAACCTAAAGTTGTCAAGTGGTTCTTCTGAGGACTTTGACTTAAAAATGAAGAGAAAGGGCCAATGGGGTAGAGGGAAGGGAACTTTGAGGAGAGAGCATTCAAAACATCACTCTCAAGTTCATCAAAACTATTTAAAACAATAGCAGAGGCCCTGGGCACATTATTTGCGTTTTCAATAAGAAAATTCACCATAAAGTCATTTGGATCTGTTATCCTTATAAAGTCTGGCAGGTCCTTCAGTCTAAAGTCTTTAATACCAGGAATGCAGTCCACTTTTGTGTCCAAATACCCATTTGTCAAACAACTCTCATCTGCAGTCATATTTACAATAGTCAATGACTCTATTGTATGAATATATAGTACAAACAAGCAATTTCTGCATTAAGATATATATCCATTATTTATAACTAATAAAAACTTGAAAAAAAAAATTAGAATAATTTTTAATTGTATGAGTTAGTTTTAGTTTATGAAGAAGTTTATTTAATTTTTTCTTTCTATTTTTTCTTCTTGAACTTCTTCCGGTGAAATTAGATACCTCCAGTTATTATTTTAATGTATATTAAACTTAAACTGTATAGATATATTATAATTCATGCTGGAATTACTTATGTATATGTACTTTACAAAAGAAAGAGCTTAAATATACATACCTTTGAGTGGTATGAGACCTTTATCAAAAAGAGTTTGAAAGTGCAAACCAGACAAAAACAAACATGCACTGGCAGCTGGTAATAGAACAATAGGGAGTGCAAGTTGTTCAGCAGCGTGTAGGGTGAAACTCATGGACCAATCAGAAACCAAGCAAGTAACTGAAGGAACAAGACCCTTAGTGACAGAATCATTAAGTCTAGCAAGAAGGTCACAAAAGGGTAAGAGCAAGTGTTTTCTTATTGATTCACAAATAGAGAATATGTCTTGACTATCACCACGTCCATCTGAGATGGTCTCAAAGCAAAAGTCTTGGAGGCCATCAAGAGCATTGGGAGGCATTGATTGGAGCAAGAGTTTGTGATTGTTTTCAGTGTTGACAAAGGTTATGTGGAAGCCTCTAAGGTGAAGCAACTTGGCTAGTTGGAACATAGGATTGATGTGGCCTTGAAATGGAAGTGGAACCAACACAGCATGTGGCTTCCTTGTTTCAGAGTAACTCATCTCCAAATTTTCTGTGGAGTGTAAGATGAGGTTAAGATAGAATAAGGGATGAGCATGCACTATCTTATAACCTTTTATAAAGGGAAAATGTCTTTGTGGTTCATGCTACGTAGAAGTCTTAAATTCGTTTGGTTTCAAGGAGGTAGGAATTTTAATGCAGACGAAGAGACGAGTTGAAACTCTTTTTTTTTTTTTGTTGAGAGGAGAAAAATAGATACTTCTTTTCTTGCTCTCTTCTTAAAATTTAAATCAAATTTTTTTTTTAAAAAAAAATTCTCTCTCCTCTCTTTCCTTTCATTTCCTTCCAACCAAACACGAAATTTGGACTATTTCTTGAAGGAGATCAGAGGACTTTTTATGTTAGTCTAGATTTTATTGCTCTTTATGTTCATATAGCTTGTCTTACTTTTTCTTCTAGATTTTAATTTTCAATAATATTCGGTTGTTCTCCTTTTGAAAAAAAAAGTACTAGTTATTAGATATTTTATCTTATTATATTATATTATTTTATCTATATTTTTATACTAATATATAAAAAAAAATATCATTAATTACTTTGATTTCTGCACTTGATAAATCATTATATCCTTTAATAAAAAAAATTAAAAAATAATAATATTTTTATCAATTACAAAACTTAAACTCAAGACCTTAAATCATAAAAATTAATTGTAATATTAGTTAATTAAACTAACAAATATTGATTACTTAATTAACTACTTTTATTATTTAATAGAGACAAAAAATATCTAAACTCCACTAGTTATATATCAAGTTAACATTGAAATAGTCTTTCCTAAAAAAAGAAAAAACTCTGTCCAAGTAATGGCCAATTTAGTCAATTTTTCTTAATTTATTTATTTTAATGATTTTTTTTGGTTTATAATAAGACCTAAAAGAGAAATTATCTTATTCATTTTAAAATTAATTACATTTAATGATTGTGATTAAATATATTAATTACAGGTAAATTAATTCTCAAAAAAATCTTTTTATTTTTGAATCGTAATTTCAGTAAAAAAAAATTAATGTATTTAAATCAATATCTAATATTACTAATTTCAAAAAAACAATTAATAATATATAAAATTTTGAATTGTTTTTGTCTGTCATAGCAGTTTCTCTAAACTGACAGCATAATAAAATTAGAATTTTAATATAAATTGTTGATGTATTTAAAACATTATCTATTATTACACCACTCAATTTTCATATAATATTACTGGGTAGGGATGGTTGTGACTCAATGTTAGCTGGAATTGATATATTTAATTACCACCATCAAAATATTGTAATCTCCAGCCCCAAGTTAGTCAAAATGGGAACGGGTCAGGTTGAAAATGTTGACCGCCAAAAAATAATAAATTAAGAAATTAAAAAAAAATGTTATTGTACAAGGTTTTTTTATTTTTAATTACTTTCATCTCTAATCATACTTTTTTTCGATATCTTTAAATTCAATTTTCAATAGTGTGTACATTTGATTGTTTTGGAGATTCCTTTTTGAATGTTTATTTAATTTCACGTTTTAAAAATTTTAAAAGAGACAAATAAAGAAGAATTACAAAACTAAACTAAGTTTTGAAAATTATGTGATTATTAAATTTATTATAATGACAGGTCACTGGTCGTTTTTAAGACTCTATTTTGAGTATTTTCATATAAATGAAATTGTTATATTCATTATCACATTATCTTCATAATATTTTCATGGTTATGCGCACAATTTTAGTTAATTTACTAAATGAAAATTTCTATCTGTAGTTCATACTAATATTATGCAGTAATATATGCTTTTGTTTGTATGTAATTTTATTGGGAAATACATTTTTAGAAATCAATATATAACTTTTTATTATCATTTCTTATTATTCTTAAAGAATAATTTGCTTCCAAACATCATATACGCGTACACACTAGAAATATTTATTTATAATTGTTGTCATTATTTAAAGAATTTTTTTTAAATGAAATTTTTTAATTTAATTTGTAGTCAACTATATCACAAAATAGTAATTAAATAAATTATCATTTAGTGAGACACTGAAATTATTAAATTAAAAAATTTTACATGTTAGAACAATAAAATTATTAACCCAATGATCCTGAGCAGAACACTAAATGAAGCTTCCCGTTGTAAATTTTTTTTTTAATTAATTAAATAAACTATTTATAATTTTTATTTAACTATGGCAATCAAATATAATTTATAATTTATTTAATAAGTGTGTTTAGTTTATTTTAATATAATAATAATAATAATAATTATTTTAAAAAATAGTTAATATTATTAAAAATATTTTTTGACTTGATAAGAATGATTTCCTACTTCTATGTATCTTCTATTATTAAATATTTAGTAATATTTTCGATATTAATTTTATGATTTCAATTTAAAGATCAAATTTAAGATAATAAGTTATCACAATTGGTATCTTAAAATTTTTGTGTTATGATATTGAAAACTGGATCTGTCCCGCTTCGTTGTCATCCCTAAACCCCTCATCCCAACTTGTGAGTAATTGTTAGATGATCCTTGGCTATATAATTTTTAATTACTCTTCATATAATATATAATTAAATGTAATTAATTTGTCTCGTATGTAGAAAAAATTAGGCTAAATTACATTTTTGGTATCTCTATTTTTATCAATTTATAATTTTAGTTCATCTATTTTAAAATAGAGATATTTAATTCTTCTAATTTTAAAAATATGAGATTTTAGTCCTTATGTCCAATTAATATCTACTAATTTTTATGTCTTAATGTTTTTCTATACTTAAATGATATAATATTTAGTAATATGATATTTAGAAATTAAAAAATTAAAAAATATATAAATAATATTTTTATTAATTAAATAAATATTAATCACTTATAAAAATAGATACAAATCAACATCTTTTGTATGTTATTTTTTATTTTTATTTTTATAACAAATAATATCAAAATTTAGCGATAAATAAATATTAAATTGGTGATAAAACCAAAATTTTATATTTTTAAAAGCAAGAAACTATATATATCTATTTTAAAATAGAGAGATCAAAATTACAAATCAATAAAAATAAAAAAATCAAAAGTACAATCTAGCTAAAAACTTAAATACATATTACTTATGTTGTTCCCTTTCTTAGCACTTAAGGTAGTATTATATACCAAAAGTAATATTATATATTCCATTTATTCTCTATTAAATATAATACAAAATCATACATTTTTTTCTTAAATATAAATAAATTTTAATTATTTTTATTTTATTTAATAAAATATTAATTTAGGAGATGTTAAAAATATTTTAAATTATTAAAAAATTTAATATTTTCAAATAATTTAACCTATTTTTTTAACATATAATTTAGTTGGGAGACTACGTGAATAGTGACGACCATGAAAGTTGAAATATATATATTTTTTGAAGTAGTTGAACACGTGATGGTATTCAAGTATTTAATAACTTTTCCACATGTGTGCTTTCCCTCTTCACATAGAAAGTATCCAAAAATTGTACCACATTTCAATTAAATACATATTTATCCTCATAAGATGAGGGTTATGGTGGTTGATCCATTAGTTTAAACCATTAGATTTATTTTATATCTATAATCTTAAATGTAAACACAACAACTAAAAGAAAGAGAAAAAGTAAACGCAAGCAACTAAGTAGATTCAAAATAATATCTATTACAATAATTTAATGATTCAAAATTGTTGATCAACTATGTGGTCCACTCTACAATCTGTCTCATAATAAATGTTAAAGATCTTTTCAGCTGCACATTTTTTTTTTTTTTTTATGATTGACGTATCAAATTTATACTTCCATTTTATATATATATTTTTGTTATTTATTAAATACTTGTTTTTTATTTATATTTTAAATATATTTTTTAAAAAATAATATCTTGGACAGAAATTGGAATTTACAGGAGATATGACTTATTTGTTTTGTTTTTTTATTTTACGATTGAAAAATGTATTTTGCGCAAAATTTAAAATCCATGATTTTGAAATAACTATCCTGTAAAAAACAGAATAAATGATTTTCTTTCATATTTTCATAAAAATCACACTTAAAATTAAATTATTTAATTACAAAAAAAATTTAAAAAATTATATATCTTTAATTTATTATTGAATTTGAGGATATGTAGGAGTAACATAGTAAGGAAACACCCTTTTCCGATTTAAAAATATTTTCATATTTTATTAAAATAAAAAACTGAAGATATAAGATGACTTTGTCAACTAAACAATTGAAATGTGAGATGAGTTGATCAAATTGGATAAAGTGGTTACAAAATAGAGAAAGTAAACATTTTGTTATAACTGCAAAACTATAAAAAAGAATAATAACCAGAAATCATGAGATAAAGTGATAAACAGTTATCAGCAAATTTTTAATTATAAAGAGTTTGCACACAGAAGAAAAGGACTCACGAAAAAACTCTCAAGATCAGAAAGCAAGAAAAGAAGAAGAAAAAACACTTTTTTTTCCTTTTCTTTTTTCTCTCAATTGTTTTAGAATACTGTTCCATGTTACATGTGTTACGTACGTTGCTGCCATGTTGGAAGTGCATGCAAGGCTCACAACATGACAAGCCACAGGTACGGTTCTTTATTTCAGTTTTGATTTTATTTGTTTTTATTATTTTTTTTTACTTTTCTTTTATATCAAAATTTGTTTCTGTGATGTTGTATTTGGAATAATGATAATGTCTATTATCTTCTTAACATGAATAAGTAGAATGATGTGGAAACGTGTGCAGTACATTTCCCGTAGTTAAATTTCATTTTCTTTTCTCTTGAAAGATGGAAATACATATAAAAGTAGTAGTTTGTAAATGTTAAAAGTATATGTATAAAAAAAAATAGTGATTCAAGATTTACATTTAAAAAAAAAAAACTCATGTTTTTGAATCGGTATATGAGTTTTACGGTTTAAAATAAAAATTAGGTTTTTAATTCAGGTTTATTAATGTCATTTGAATCAGAAGGGATTATGAATAACCATTTTTAATTTATATTAAAATGAGAAGATTTTTTTATTATTAAAAATGTAAAGAAAAATATATATGGAATATCGTATAAATTTAATAATAATTTTATTTTTAATATTATTTGATTATGAGAGTTTAATAATAAATTATTTGTTAACTTAAATTATTTTTGTATGAATAATTTATTTTAAATAAAATACTTTATAAATGAAAGTTATTCTCTCTTGATAAAGTATTAAAAAAAAATAAACATAGCATCAATTGAATTTTAATTATATATTTAACATTATTGTGAGGATTAATGAGTAATCATTCGCTATTTTAAACTTTTACACAATTTTTTTAAAAGAAAATAATTAAAAAACCTCTTCACATATAAAAGCTTGAGAAAATAAATGATAAAAAATATTTTTAAAGATTAAATAAATATTTAAAAACTTAATAATTTTATGTAATTAATCAAAGATATTATTCTTAAAAGATGTTACAGTTTATTAATATATTTGTTAGATGTAATTGACTTTCAAATCAAACTCTTTTAAAAATTATTATTCTTTAAAGGGTTTTCTAAAGTATTTTTCTTAAAATAAAATATTGGTGATAGTTTTATTAAAAACATGTTTGCATCATTTTCATTATAATTCCAATTGCAATAAATTGTGACTTCAAGGGAAACATTTTGAGAGTTAAACCTCACATAATTAATTATATAAAATTGTAACTTGATAAATATTCTCTTAAGTCAAAAAACGATTTTAAATCCTGTATTTTTTCATAAATTTTAATGATAACAAATATCAAGTCTTTTAACAAGAAAACATTTTAAAAAAGTCATTGTTTTAGACTTTGTAACACGAAATAACATTTGTAAGATGAAAAAAATCAGATGAAGTATACAATTGTCTATTATGTTCTTAACGTTTATTATTTATTATGACTGACGAGCTTAAATTTTCAAATGAATGTTCTATACCTTAACAGATTGAAAGTTGTTGTCTTGGAACTCACATTCTATTAAAGGTGTATAAAAGGATGTAGAGCATTAGAACAAAGGCCAAAGATCCCATATTTCATGGAAAGGGCATAGGAAAAAGACTACATCCTCGCTGCACACTAACTTTATTTTGCTACTCTACTTTATTTTATGGGTTGCTTAAATTTTAGCAAAGTTTCTTGTAGAAGCAACTTTGCTAAAATTTAAGCAACCCATAAAGTGAACCAGAACTGATATTGTAACGACCTACCGTGGTCTCTACACTTAGTGGAATCGCACTAAGAATAGTGAACTAAGATAAATAATAAAGTTGGATAGCTTATAAATACATAAATATGAAAAATATATGAATCATTAAATTTTTAAGTATTAGGTATTTATACAGTTATCCAAAAATACTATCTCCTAGTGCCGGTCAAGCATAAACGGCTACCTAAGGTGATAACTCTAACACGAGGATCAAAACTCCTCGTCTCGCAGCGGTCACCTCAACTCCAAGCTAGCCCTGACCTGCTCTCATACAAGGTATGATCATCGCAGTCCATCCACATGGAAACAAGAGGGTAAGCTAGAGTTCAAAATCAATCATGAAGCAAGACACCACACATTTCATCATATTAACAATCATGCAATAAATGTATAACAATCATCACCACAAACAACTATACAATTCAACATAAAAACCCAACTCATTCATACAACTTAGAAGCAACTTTAATATAACAACAACAACAACAATATACAACTTAATATTTAATGCGTCGTCACGCATATACAATTGGGAGATCTCCAACAACTGAGGTTGAGCAGTCTAGGTGGCATAAACCCTACCGAATCCAACGTTTGACCTATCTCCACCAGGTCAGGTATAGTACAACGTTAGGAACTCCGAAGAGAACCAGGTATAGACAACAATAGGCGATTGCTCAGGTATGCCACTTAGACTCGGAGGTCCAGTACTACTGTCAGGACAGAAGGGTTTGGGTATGATCCTACCACGGCCTTGGCTAGCTTCACCAATCCACATGTGGAGTTAGCCCACCCACTGTCCTCCAAGTACCACGCACCCTCCAGTATCTAGTCAAAGACTGCATCTCTAACTAGATACCTTACTCAAATTGGTCATTCAACCATGACATGGATCGACTATTTCCATGTCGCCCACATAGTACTAAGGGATTCAACTTTAAAACAACTTTCAACTTATCACCTTAGTACTATGTATCTCAACTTCTGGCCGCTTGTAATCAGTATAGCTCGGCCTGGCCCCTATACTGTGGTCGCTTTGTACACGTGTGCCTCGACCTTGCCCACACACGGGATCAACTAAGTCCTAGAGGAGAACAATATAACATCCACTCCAAGGGACAACTTCCCAAAGAGGGTTTTTCAACAAATTGGGCTCTCTGAGCACCACAACTATCTCACTCCACACAATGGGATGAGCAACTTCGAAAACATCTCCCCTAGTCTTAGTGATCAACAACTTATCATCACAGTTTAATCAGCTTATAAATCAACAACATATATCAGCTCAACAACTTTCAACTTGAACAACACAATCAACTCACAACTTAATAAGCCTAACAACTTAAACAACATACAACTTTTCAGCAATAGAGGACTTACAACTTTACAACAATAGACGACTTACAACTTTATAGCAACTCACAACAATACAACTATAGACATCTTACAACAAGAGGCAACTTACAACAATAAGCATCTTTCAACAATAGGCAACTTATACAACTTTAAACAACTTTTACATCAATAAACTACTTCAACTTATACATCTCAACTTATTAATAATTCAACAATAAACAACATAAAAACAACTTAGTTTTACCACATATAGCAACTTTAACAATGTATCACATATTATCAACACACAACATATGAACAACTTAAGTTAACAACTACTCAATCCACATCCAACAACTTAATCATTCTACACTCTAGCTTCCCTCACCTGAAGATTGGCTCAGAATAGCCAACAACTGTGACGAAATAGAATTTCCTTCCAAAGCTCAACCCGGAACTTCAATCCTCCCAAAGCAAGCTTTCTAATCTGAATTTCAAGAAAAGCCAAAAGGCATTAGTGGTCTAGAGGAGAAAAGGAGTCAAACAGAGAAATTTGGGAGAAAAAGGAGCTCACTAACCCAGAGACCTTCTCTCTAAAACTTCTCTCTAAAAACTCACATTTTCCTGAAGGCCCCTAACCCCTATTTATAGACTTTTCGGAGTGGCCAGACGACCTGTACCGAATCCGGAACGGCCCGTTTTGCACCCCCTCATCACGTACAAAATTTTCATGCAGAACGGCCCGTTCTGAAATCAGAACGGCCCGTTCTAGAACTCATCCAGAACGGCCCGTTCTCCATCCAGAATAGCCCGTACTCCCCTCCAGAACGGCCCGTACTCCATCTAGAACGGCCCGTTCTCCAACTAGAACGGCCCGTTCTCAACTACGTTTCACAGGCTAATTCAATAGCTTGGAACGGCCCGTTCTGGCTATTAAATCAGCCACATTTTTTTTTTACGTTACAATACTCCCCAACAAATAGGAATTTTCGTCCCCGAAAATAGGCTTACCTGAAAAGAGAAATGGATACTCTTCCTTGAACTGACTCTCCACCTCCTAGGTAGCCTCACCAGTAGCTGCATCCCAAAGAATCTTCACTAAGCTGATGGACTTGCCACGAAGCTTCTTCAACTTGTGATTAACCACAGCTACCGGTCTCTTCTCATAGGTAAAGTTCTCTCTAACTTGCATCTCATCCAACTCTACCACTTGACTCAGGTCTCTGATGTAGTTCCTCAACTGTGAAACGTGAATCACATGCTCTCCCTCTTTAAATTCTAGAGGTTTCCTCCTCCTATCAACATATGACTTTCATCAACTCTGGGTAGCCCTCAACCTTTCCTGAATCTATCTCACCATCTCAGTAGTCTAAAGAACTAACTCTGGACCAACCATTACTGACTCACTTTCCTGATACCAACATAATGGAGTCCTACACCTCCGCCATACAAAACCTCAAAAGGCGCCATGCCAATACTCAAATGATAACTGTTATTATAAGTAAACTCTACCAATGGTAACACCTCCTCCCAGCTACCCAGATGATCTAACACACAAGATCTCAAGAGATCCTCCAATGACTGAATTATCCTCTACGACTGACCATCTGTCTGAGGATGATAAGCGGAGGTCAACCTCAACCTCGTCCCTAAAGCCTGATACAGAGTTTGCCAACCTGGAAGTAAACCTTGGATCTCTGTTAGAGATAATACTGGAAGGCACTCCATGCAACCGTACTATCTCTCTAATATACAACTGTGCAAGCCTCTCCAAGGACCACCTCTTGACAGGAAGAAAGTGCGCACACTTTGTCAACTTATCAACAATCACCCAGATAGAGTCACTATTCCTAGCTGTCCTAGGCAACCCAACCACAAAGTCCTTAGTGACACTATCACACTTCCACTCGGGAATCTCCATCAACACTAAACTCAAAGCACTAAGCTCAAAATCAGTTGCCCTCTTAGTACCAAGCAATCCCAAAATTCTCAACAACTATGGATCCTGTAATTGCTTAGTTCTCACCTGTCTCAAGAACTCATTAGTTATGGTGATCATACCACAACTAATGTGATCTTGAACAACCTCCACCTCAAGTCTCAAATCTCTGAACTATTCAATCAGTTCCAACTCCCTAATCATCATAGTCGACATATGAATGAATTTCTTAATCAACACATCTGCTACCACACTCGCCTTCCCAGGATGATACATCAACTGGAAATCAAAGTCCTTTAGGAATTCCATCCACCTCCTCTCCCTTATTCAGATCCTTCTAATCAAACAGGTACTTCAACTCTTGTGATCACTGAATACACTAAATCTTGCACCATATAGATAGTGCTTCCACGACTTCAAAGCAAACACCACAGCTGCAAGCTCCAAATCATGGGTAGGATAATTCCTCTCATAAGTCTTAAGTTTCCTTGAAACATATGCTACTACTCTCCCTTCCTGCATCAACCCACAACCCAACCCCTGGTGAGAAACATCACAGAACACATCAAAATACTCATCAGTGTCAGGTAACACTAAAATTGGAAAAGTAGTCAATCACCCCTTCAATTCCTGAAAACTCTGCTCACAAGCGTCCATCCAAACAAAAAAATTGATCCTTCCGAGTCAGTTAAGTCAAAAGGCATTACTATTCGAGAGAAACTCTCTATGAATCTCTGATAGTAACCCGTTAACCCAACAAAACTCCTAATCTCCGTAACAGTCCTCAGACGCTCCCACTGAATCACAGCCTCCACCTTGGCTGGATCCACTGCAATCCCCTCTATCAATATCACATACCCCAAAAACCTCACCTCAGACAACCAAAACTCACATTTAGACAGCTTAACATACAACTACATCTCCCTTAGCACCTCTGAACCAACCTCAGATGCTCACGGTGATCCTCCAAAGATCTAGAATACATCAATGAAGACCACCACAAACCTGTCCAAGAATGACCTGAAAATCCTGTTCATGTAATCCATAAACACTGTTGGAGCATTAGTGACACCGAAACACATCACTATGTACTCACAGTGACCATACCTAGTCCTGAAAATAGTCTTTGGTATGTCACTCTCCTTTACCCTAATCTGATGGTATCCAGATCTCAAATCAATCATCAAAACACCGAAGCTCCCCTCAGCTGATCCATCAAATCATCAATCCTCGAAAGTGGATACTTATTCCTTATCGTCAACTCATTCAGTTGCCAATAATCAACACACAAACGGCCCCACCATCCTTCTTCTTCACTAACAATACCGGGGCACCCCAAGGAGAAACATAGGACCTCACCATCTGTTTCTCCAACAAATCCTCAATCTATTTCTTCAACTCTACCAACTCAGCTTGAACCATCCTATAAGAAGCCACTAATACTGGTCTTGCACCCAGTACCAGGTCAATGCTAAACACAACATCACGCATAAGTGGCAATCCCGACACATCATCTGGGAACACCTTAGAAAACTCACTGACAACCTAATCCTAGTGATGGCCCTCTTCGCCTCAACACTCAAAATGACAAACAACATGAAGTACTCAGCTTCATCTCTCATCAACTACTCAGCTTGACCCGCTGACAACAACACCTCATCCTCTAACTAAGGAAATACCAACTCTCTTCGAGCACAATCTATAAGAATGTGATGGGCAGATAACCAATCCATCCCTAAGATTATGTCAATATCTACCCTGAGCAACACAATTAGGTTCACTTAGAACCTCCTACCAAACACCCCTATCGGGCATCTCACATACATCTCCAATGTCACCAAAGAAAATTGAAGCCATAGTAGTTACATACAAATCAACGTGCCATGCAGACACCGACAACCCAATCTTCCCACACAATCAACAGAAATAAATGAATATGTGGCACTAGAATCAAACAGGAACAAAACATCCTCACCTGCTGCTTTCCCTTCCCTCTTCACCAAATCTGATGAAGTGGAAGTCTCTACACTTGATAAAGCAAACACTTTCCCCGCAACTGTAGGCTTGACTAGCCTCGGGGCATTCCAGATGAAGTCGGAAGTGTCTGACAATCTCTAGAGATGTGGCCTGGCCTACCACATCTGAAGAAAACATTCCCCGGTGGGAACAATCTCTAACCATGTGGGCTTCTCCACATTTGTAACACTGCATTGACTGTGCTCCACTCTAAGGAGTAACAGGATGAGGTCCCCTACTAATAGCACCTCTTTGAGACTGAACAGGCATGACATAGGATCCCCTCTACTGTCCTCCCCTCTTAGATCCGGATGATCCCTCCTGAACTCTAGCAACCTTACCGCTGCTACCACCACCTTCCAATCTCTCAACAGTCTTTACCTTCTCAACCAAGGTAGGAAACTCCACTATGAACATAGGGACTATGAGCCTCTTCATCTCATGCCTCAACCCCTCTACAACTCCCTACATCTCCAAGCCTCAGATACGACCTGAGAGTAGAAACGAGCCAGATGCTCAAATCCTCGTAGCATAATCTGGAACATACATGCTCCCTTGCTGTAGTCTCATGAACTCAGCCTCCTTAGCATATCTAACACTGTCCGAGAAATACTTCTCCAATAAAACTCTCTTGAAGAAATCCCAATCTACAACCACACCTCTGCTCTCTATCATCTGCCTGGTGCCTCTCCACCAGTACACAATCTCGCCCACTAGCATGTATACTGCATAGGCCGACTTCCTCTCCTCGCCCACTGAAGATCTTCTCATCTCACACAACCACAAATCTATCACATCGAGATCTGAATCCCCCTTGAACTGAGGAGGCTAACATCTCCTGAACTCTGCTAAATTTCTCTCATCTTGAGAGACCACCGGTCTAACTTCCTCAACCGCAGTCATACCCGCCTCCATCTGAGCAAAGTGAGCACTTTGCTGCTACATCATCATGGCCAACATCTCCATAGCCCTAGCGATCTGATCAAACTGAGGCCTCACCACACTAAAAGAATTCAAACATTCTTTTACTAACACTTCACCACTACAACTCACCAATACTAACACATATCAGAGATATGACACAACAGAAACCTAGAAGGATCACTCCCCACAGAGTATCCCAAAAGACTCGACCGGCTCTGATACCATAAAAGTGTAACGACCCACCGTGGTCCCTACACTTAGTGGAATCGCACTAAGAATAGTGAACTAAGATAAATAATAAAGTTGGATAGCTTATAAATACATAAACATGAAAAATATATATGAATCATTAAATTTTTAAGTATTAGGTATTTATACAGTTATCCAAAAATACTATTTCCTAGTGTCGGTCAAGCACAAACGGCTACCCAAGGTGATAACTCTAACACGAGGATCAAAACTCCTCGTCTCGCAGCGGTCACCTCAACTCCAAGTTGGCCCTGACCTGCTCTCATAAAAGGTATGATCATCGCAGTCCTTCCACATGGAAACAGGAGGGTAAGCTAGTGTTCAAAATCAATCATGAAGCAAGACACCACACATTTCATCATATTAACAATCATGCAATAAATGTATAACAATCATCACCACAAACAACTATACAATTCAACATAAAAACCCAACTCATTCATACAACTTAGAAGCAACTTTAATATAACAACAACAACAACAATATACAACTTAATATTTAATGCGTCGTCACACATATACAACTGGGAGATCTCCAACAACTGAGGTTGAGCAGTCTAGGTGGCATAAACCCTACCGAATCCAATGTTTGACCTATCTCCACCAGGTCAGGTATAGTACAAAGTTAGGAACTCCGAAGAGGACCGGGTATAGACAACAATAGGCGATTGCTCAGGTGTGCCACTTAGACTCGGAGGTCCAGTACTACTGTCAGGACAGAAGGGTTTGGGTACGAGCCTACCACGGCTTTGGATAGCTTCACCAATCCACATGTGGAGTTAGCCCACCCACTGTCCTCCAAGTACCACGCACCCTCCAGTATCTACTCAAAGACTGCATCTCTAACTAGATACCTTACTCAAATTGGTCATTCAACCATGACATGGATCAACTATTTCCATGTCGCCCACACAGTACTAAGGGATTCAACTTTAAAAACAAATTTCAACTTTAAAATAACTTTCAACTTATCACCTTAGTACTATGTATCTCAACTTCTGGCCGCTTGTAATCAGTATAGCTCGGCCTGGCCCCTATACTGTGGTTGCTTTGTACATGTGTGCCTCGACCTTGCCCACACACGGGATCAACTAAGTCCTAGAGGAGAACAATATAACATCCACTCCAAGGGAAAACTTTCCAAGGAGGGTTTTTCAACAAATTGGGCTCTCTGAGCACCACAACTATCTCACTCCACACAATGGGATGAGCAACTTCGAAAACATCTCCCCTAGTCTTAGTGATCAACAACTTATCATCACAGTTTAATCAGCTTATAAATCAACAACATATATCAGCTCAACAACTTTCAACTTGAACAACACAATCAACTCACAACTTAATAAGCATAACAACTTAAACAACATACAACTTTTCAGCAATAGAGGACTTACAACTTTACAGCAATAGACGACTTACAACTTTATAGCAACTCACAACAATACAACTATAGATATCTTACAACAAGAGGCAACTTACAACAATAAGCATCTTTCAACAATAGGCAACTTATACAACTTTAAACAACTTTTACATCAATAAACTACTTCAACTTATACATCTCAACTTATTAATAATTCAACAATAAACAACGTAAAAACAACTTAGTTTTACCACATATAGCAACTTTAACAACATATCACATATTATCAACTCACAACATATGAACAACTTAAGTTAACAACTACTCAATCCACATCCAACAACTTAATCATTCTACACTCTAGCTTCCCTCACATGAAGATTGGCTCAGAATAGCCAAGAACTGTGACGAAATAGAATTCCCTTCCAAAGCTCAACCTGAAACTTCAATCCTCCCAAAGCAAGCTTTCTAATCTGAATTTCAAGAAAAGCCAGAAGGAATTAGTGGTCTAAAGGAGAAAAGGAGTCAAACAGAGAAATTTGGGAGAGAAAGGAGCTCACTGACCCAGAGACCTTCTCTCTAAAACTTCTCTCTAAAAGCTCACATTTTCCTGAAGGCCCCTAACCCCTATTTATAGACTTTTCGGAGTGGCCAGAACGGCCTGTACCAAATCCGGAACAGCCCGTTCTGCACCCCCTCATCACGTACAAAATTTTCATGCAGAACGGCCCGTTCTAGAACTCATCTAGAACGGCCCGTTCTCCATCCAGAACGGCCCGTACTCCATCTAGAACGGCCTGTTCTCCAACCAAAACGGCCCGTTCTCCAACCAAAACGGCCCGTTCTCAACTACGTTTCACAAGCTAATTCAATAGCTTGGAACGGCCCGTTCCAAATTGGGAACGACCCGTTCTGGCTACTAAATTAGCCGCATTTTTTTTTACATTACAGATATGACAGTGATGTGGCACAGGGAGTTTCTTATAAGCAACTCCCATTGCAGATGCTCTAAGTAGTTTGATCTATCAAAAGATAAGGAGTATGGTTAGGTGAAAGACATTAATTGAAGCATTTAATGCACCAACAAATACTTTCTCTCTCTAGATTAGATGAAAGAATACGATGAAATAGTTTTATGAGTCAGACTCAAGAAGCTGCAATGGTCATTTCTTTTGAAACTACTATATAAGAAGCTCCAGAACTCGAGAAAAAGAGAGACATTAAGAAGATTTTGAGATACAAAGAAAAATATACAACTCAATAATATCTTCTTCAAGTGTTTTATTGTACTTGAATATTCATTGTAATCACGTCTAAAAGAGACGACAATTGCAACTTTGTAATACTTTCATGACCATTGTTATAAGGTAGAGCCTAGAGAGACTTCACTTTAAAAAAATATTTGGAGTTAAGCTTAAAGAGACTTATTTGTAAAAAGAACACTAGAGAAATGGCTTGAAGATGCTAGTCAAAGAATACTTATGTTGAGACAGAAATGGCTTGGTGAAAGAATACTTGTAACTTTATTGAAAGTTAGTGGAACTCAATTTGGTTGGATTGAGAACTAGATGTAGTCTCGGTGGTTGAGGTGAACCAGTATAAAAACTTCTTGTGTTCATTGATTACTCTTTCTAACCTTTCATTTGTTATAGATACTACCTTACTTGCAAACATATGAATTTTTTATATACACTATTCAACCCCCTTTCTAGTTTCTATCTTTTCTCCACATATTCATTTTACACCTCTTGAATGTTATTCTATTGTAAATATCCTTATTCTTGTAAATATGATTTTGTTTGGTTTTACCATAGGTTATAATTTTTTTTGCACATATTTGTGTAATTTGTTCCTTATGCAAATTTTTATAGTTGTTAGGGTTATAGATTTGTATGTCTCCTAACACTCTACTAAAACTTATACATGCTTTGTACCTATGCAGCTGTGCAAGTCAAAGAGTAGAAGGTGCCTTAACGACTATTAAGAGTTTCATGCTTGATAGCGTTGTCGAGTCACTATCAAACATAAACTAGATTTTTTTCCAAAGATTTGTAATATAGGAAACAACCTAGGTCACTCTTCTCAAAGACACAAGCCAATTGGATCCAAAATTATCATGTAATTATAACAAAGAAAAATTAGAATATTACAAAGACAAATAAAAAATTCAATCAGAAATTACATCGATTCAATATTTTAATCATTGTGGTAAAATTTTCACGGTTCAAATTATAATCCAAATTCAATCAACTTAAATCAACATAAACATAATCTAAATGTAGATCTATTGAATTTCATAAAAACATGAAATGCAATCGCGATCTCACAATTTTCTTGAAATTCAAGAACGATGAACAATTGATTTAGGCGATTTAAGTTATTTTTGGTTTAGATCTAGATCTAAAACTAATCTTCAAATCTGATCCATATCCATTAAAACAAAATTCATAATCATGAAGAATGGAAAATGGATCTAGAACGAAGAAGACAAAGAAAATTCGTTAGGTAAAAAGATCATAAACTCGAATTTTATCGTAGTTCTTGAAACCTAGAATCGATTAATGAACTAGGTGCACATCTTCATCAAGACACTGAAATTCCTTTGTGTATAAAAATGTAAAGAGAAAATCCCAAGAGAAAAAAGAGAGAGAAGAGAAAATTTAGAGAAACTTGTAAAGGAAGCAACTCTAAAATATGAAAAATTAGTGTAAAATATACTTAACAAGTTTCACAATAACTATTAATAGAGAAATATGTCTAATCAGAATATTTATAAGACTCGACCCACTAAATCAATTAATTACATCCTAAACAAATCCTAACATTACATTTAAAAAAAAAAATATTATGCAGGGCTACAACTTTGCAACACACTTTTGGGTCACTTAACATCTGAATTGACCTTTTCTCCCAACAGAGAAGTTGTAGAACCCTCTCTTAACTTTCTAAGGATACCAAGAATGCCTAAATTTGATGCCAGGAGCTCTATATATGGTCTGCACAAGAAATAATGTCAAAATAGAAAAAATTTAAAAATTAACTAGAATTTACAACTAAGACCAAAATGACTCACTAGAATAAATCAAAATTAATATATCATATTATGATATTAATAAAAGTCAAATAAACCAAAAATAATACTTAGAAAGATATACAAAAATTGATCTATCAATGCTCACTTGTCAGTTGTTGAATTATCATTCAAGTTGTTACTAGCTAGTATCATGGGTTAGTCATATTGATAGGATATTTTCTCTTTTTGTGATTGATTCATTATATCCACAACAGATATGTATGTATATATATATATGTGTGTGTGTGTGTGTATATATATATATGTATGTATATATATATGTGTGTGTATATATATATATATATGAATGTTTTATTAAGTTCTATTAACACATTCAAAAGATTACATGTTATATCTGCTGTTGATGTAAGTCAACATTTCTATTGGCAAATAGGGATTTTCCAAGTACATGCCCAAGTATTTATTACTTCTTGGGTTGTAATTTCTTTCTTATTAGTTTCATCCATTTTAGTTATTCAAAATCTGCAAACCATTCCCACTTTTGCAAATAGGCTTCTTAAAATTTGTTATCTTTGGCTTTTAAAATCGGTTATGAATAACTGATTTTAAAAGCTTTGCATCATTCTAACACAAACATGACCCTTCTCGCTCGTTCATTTGCTCCCTCCACCTCCCAACACAAGTTGTCACCTCATGCAATTTAGAGTCCCCATAACATATTGTTTGTTGAGATTTTAGTTTATGGCAGGCAAACATTCAAATAGATTGAGTGGATAACACATACATTAACGATACAAATCATTGTCTAGTTCACATAATTGTCAAGTTACAATATATAACAATCTTAAGAAGAAAATAAACTATGAAACTAAGCTATACTAAACTAAAACAGTCCTAGACAAAGAAGAAAAATGTGGCCAAGAAGTCATACCCAGCAATCCTGTGCATGGAAGCCATATGCACAGGCAGTGAGTGCTTGTGAAAGTGAAAGTATGATTTTTCCAACCCCTTTAAGTGAGATTGGCCTCTTCTATTTATAGATTTTGTTTGAGGAGCGGCTTCATGGTAAAGTCCATCGTGGTCAGCATAACTACTCTCCCACTACGCAGTTTGAGTAACTTCTCCTAATGCTTTTAACTGTGAGTAACCGCTTGTCACACGTTTCTTTGTTCGACTCTCTAAATAGCTCTTCAGGGGCGATCAGTGCTTGTCTATTTGGTAACTACCATGAGACTCTGACGTAACTTCTTAAATGTTCATAGTCATTGGTAACCTCCCCCTCCATCTTCTGATCTTCGAGTAGTTCTCGACTATGTGCATTTCTTCAACTCACTCAAATTTTTTTTTTATATTTTTGGGAGGCGTCTTTTGTCATGGTTACCTTTCTATCTTTGTACTTTTCAAGTGATTCTTATAAATATTAGCTCGAACAATCCCAACACATATATACAAAGGAAGAATTCAATGAAGTATTGTTGAGCCTACCGCATGGGTCTAAGCCCAATAAGGTTAGTATAAATAATGTCAAGTTAGGAGACAGAAGGTACATTTTTAGCATTTATTACAACATTAATTATCTGAAATTGTTTGGAACTAAAGATTGACTTGAGTATCGAAACACTTTTTATAGGTACCTCCTTTTCTCCTTGAATAGATAAGTTCTAGAACCAGCCACCCTAGGAAGAACAAAGACTTTTCGAATAGAGACTCAAAGTGATATGATTATTGATGTGCCCTTGTGCTGGTAGAGTAATGGTTCCAGAATTTGTGTTATCTATTCTTTTAACTAATTGATGTCACTCCTTAGTTCCTCATTACATTATTCTATCTCATCCATGATCCTAGGCAAGGAATGTGTCTTATAAAGATGTCGATGAAACATTTATATATATATATATATAATACTCTTGGTGCATAGAAGACTTCACGAGTATAAAAGAAAAAGAAAAAAGAAACAAAATTTTGGAAAAATTATTTTTGTGTTCAATATTGGAGGCGGTTCCCCTTGTATAGGTACCAGAGGCAATACTCCTTAGGTCATTAAGTGGTTGAAAGTTAGTTTGATGGAATATTCATTCCTCAATAGATAAATAAAGTTTCATTTACCAATAATACATGATATGACCTACATTTTGAAACAATGACCAATCATCTCAAAATAAAATGTGGCTGATAATTATCTAAAAAAGAATTCTCCCCTCAATACATTATGTCTAAAACAAATTTCATATCAAGCGAAATGTGATATCATTTATTTCACTTCTAATTTTGAAATACATCATTTGTTCATAATGGATTATAAGAATTGCATTGTTGCACTTTACATGAGACTCGTAGTTAAACTCTGACAATATTTCACGAGCTTAAAGATCTTCTAAGAAAGCTTCATTTCAGGATTTAAGTTGATTTCTTCTTTTGCTTCATGGACATGTGATTTCAAGTTTGTTGTTTTTTTTTTTTTTTTACACAATTAGACATATCTTTACATGTCTTTATTCCTTCCTTTATCTTTTTGTGATAGTGCACAAAAATCGAATGAAACTTCTTAACATCATATTTTAATTTGTCTCACTCTAACGTCAACTTGTTAATTTCTTTAAAGCATCACTCTTCATTTTGATTTTCCACCATGTACAAGTAAGAGATGTCTTTAGCCAAATTCCACCATTTGTTTGCTTTCAGGTATGTCTTAATTAGGTCTTCTTGCACATGTTCTATTTTTTTTTCTTAAGCAAGATCATTTGTCTCCAAACCCTTTTTTTCTTCATGGATCTTGACCATTTCCCTTCCCTCTCATTGCATCAATTTTGTCTTGCATATCCTTAGAAGGGTTTCTATATCTTTTTCCTACATTTTCATTACTTTTTTTTATATGAACTGAACTTTCATAAGCATCAACACACTCGTCTTTTTGGTGTTTGATTTTCATGTTTTCTTTTGATATTGTCTCTTAAGAATCTCTATTTTGAATTTGCATGCATTTTCTTCTCTTGTTCATTTGGGCATTCATAATTTATAATTGAGAAATCAAAGAAACTTATGTTTGGATGCATTCATAGGATTGGACCTCTTCATGTGTGACTTCTTTACGAGTCAGATTGGGAAATCTTTGACCTTTCTCCATTCTTAATATTCCAAAGAGACTATCACACGAGGCTTTCCAAACTTTGTCTCCCCTTTCCTTCTAACATTTCCTCAAAAAACTTTAACTTCTGCCATAAGTACTCCTAATTCTCCACTCTAAGGCAAGACTCAAGTCCATTAAAGTTGTCTTAGAGCTATAGTCAAGGTGTATGTTACACATCCTCTTGGTCCCGTCAATGGAACATTAAAGAAAATTATACTTCTAGATGGTACCTAGAACATACCTATGGAAAATGTTTTGCTTCAAATATTGAGAAATCCTTTATCCATTTCGCAACTTCTTGTTTCTTCACTATTATACGATGAAAACTTCTTAAAGGATATGACATGTAACCCACATGATTGGATGCATGTAAATGAGTTATGACTCAAACCTTAAACATGCAATAAATGATTACAACATCATAACACCCTATTTTCTTTTCATGGCATACTTCCGTAGAAATGAAATTATCTACTATAATAGTTGGAATGAGATTCACTATGTGTTTCATAGATAAAGAACACGTCTATAGTTTTACTTGATCAATCATACTCAGGTGAATAAGAAAAATATCAACTTATAAATAAGTAGTGTTAGAGTCTAATTAAAGTATTCCCAATTTCTTTTTTTAGCCATAGTTGTCAAGTGATGTTTTAGTAAGTTCTTATTCCACCCTTGATTTGAGTCCTTACTTCAAAATTCTACTTAGTCAAAGTTTGATTGAAGTAGTGTTAGAGTCTGATTGAAGTATTCCCAATTTCTTTTTTTAGCTAAAGTTGTCAAGTGATGTTCTAGTAAGTTCTTATTCCACTCTTGGATTGCTTCCTTACTTCCAAATTTTGCTTAATTTATTAGTAAGATAATCAACCTAATTATCTTCCTTCCTACTATATAGTTCCCTTTATTGAGATAAACCTCAACCTTTTCTTTGATGGGTAACTTTACCATCATATCATATTTCTCTATCGTAGGAACCAAAATCTAAATGAAGCAACTCGAAATGTCTAAGATTTAAATTCCTAAATTGAACTAGACCACTTAGTATCAAGGTTTCCACTAAGATCAACAATAAATCTAAAATAAAATCATATTTCTCTCAAAATTCAAGCAAACTGCCTTGTTCATCTTTCAACAAATCTCACCCACTTTTTGAGATTGCCTTTTAACACAATAATTCTGATACTCTTATTGAACCCTAATGCATTGCTAGTATGATTTTGAATCATCTTCATATTAAACACTAATAAATACTTTCCATTGATAATAAGAAAAAATTACATGAGACATAGTTAATTGAGAATCATGCAATGTAATATGCTTTTAATATGGATGAACCTTTTTTTTCCTTTTTTTTTTCTTTCAAAATGCGTACATTAATTTTTATTTTTATGCCAGAAAGAAAACTTAGGCTCTAAAATGGTATTAGATGCATAAGACAAATGCATAGTGCATAAACATATTAATGTGTTTCTATGGTAAATGTTAGGATGAATATGTACATAAGAAGGGAAAAGAAAGGTATTTTTCCTATGTGACCTATTAAGATAAACTTAGGGTAGAAAATTTCTAAGGTCATAATCCAAATTTTGGAGGTCACTAAGTCCACATATTAGTACAAGTTTTGTAACTGGATTTAGATTCCTAAAGATTTATGGGTCCCTAGGTTTCCTTTATCATATATGTAAAGATCTAGTCCATGAATCAATCATAAGTATGGATAATACCTTTTCGATATGACTAACCCATGATATTAGTAACAACCTAAGTGATAACTCAACATCTGTCAAGTGAGCATTAAACCTCTCAATAATAATCATCAAGACACCTTTTACTATTAAACTCGGGTATAGAACCTAAAGTGTGTGTGAAGTATAAGTGGTAGTGGAGTGTTTGTGGGAAACATACAAACATGTAACCCTAACAACTATCCAAATATGCAAAAGGAACAAATCACATAAATACGCACCAAAAAAACTTCTAATCAATGGCAAAACCAAACAAAATCATATTTGCAATTGAATAACACAAAAAAAATACAGGTAAAATGAATATTTATAAGTTATAATTTTTTGTAATTATTATGTAAGGTGTTACTCTCAAATGTCCTCAATGGAGTTGTCATCTATCACAATCAATTTTAGTTATTGATTTTTCCTCTTAGGCAATCAAGATAGTACTTTATTTTTGCATTTTTAAAGTTCTATTTTTCACTTTCAACTCTATTGTTCGTTAAACCCTAATTTTTCATCCAACCATTATTATCTACATTCAATGCAAGGTATGAATTAATGTTTTAAATTACATTTGTCTTTACAATTTTTTTTTTTGTAATTTATTGAATATTACTTATGCACAATATGAAAAGAATAGCTGGTTGGGTTTTTTTTTGCAAGTTAAATGTGTTAGTAATGTATATAGAATAGTGAGGAAGATAGAGGATAGAGGTATTATATTGAATTTAACTTTTTTTTTCTTCATAATTTCAAAAAAAAAATTCTAGATGTTTGTTTTAGTGTTTCAAAAAGTAATTTTTTGAAACACTAATGTTGTGCCTTTTGAAAGTGTGAAAGAGGAAGAAGTGCTTGGAAAAAAAACACATATCGAACTCAATACCTTCGCCATTATCGAACAACCCCCACACTCCTACAATGTCGTTGCATGCAAGTTCTACAGGTCAAGTGTGTATGAAAATTGAAAGAGGAGAATGAAAGAGTAATAGTGTGAAAGCTTGTGTATGAAAATTGAAAGAGGAGAATGAAAGAGTAATAGTGTGAAAGCTAAAAGGGAAGGGAAAAAAGGTTAATATGAAAATTGAAATAATTAAAACTATCTAGTGAAATGGGTGAGGGTGAAAGTGAGGAGAAGGTAAGAGGGTACATGTGAAAAATGAAGGTGGGAGGGAAAGAGGCGCTTGAAAAAGAAAGAGAAAATGTTAAATTAAATGATTGAGACGAAAATTTTAAAAATTAGAAAAAAATATTAAAGATATTTTAAGAATTTACCTTTTTAAAAAAGATGGCGGCATATTTATATATTAAAAAAAGAGAGTAGAGAGATGTATATATTAATTAGATTAGATACCATAATAGTTGAATCCGATCCAATTACATCCCTAGTAGGTACATGAAATCAAAGACCATCATGAGTAGTAGCATAGTTCGCCTTGAAGGTTTGAAAAAAGGACAATTGTCATAAGTTCATCATTGATAGGACCTTAAAAAAAATACAACTCTAATTTTTCAAACAAAAAAATTACCCTTTTAATGTCAATTTTTTTAATAATGTTTTTTCTCTTGTTCTTTTTTAATTAATCGACTACAAATAATAAATTTTTAACAAATTAAACATTTAGTTTTTTTTTCCAAAAATATTAAAGAAACTTTAATCATTTTCTAATTTTTTTGTGTATTATTTTTTTGGTGTATCATTTTCTAAATTTGTGATAACAAATACAATTTTATATATATATATAAAATATATAATTTAAAAGATGATTATACTTTTTATATATTGAATTATAAGAAACTCTTATGATAAATTGTATCTTTTGTTTTTTTAGGTGATAAACACTATAATAATTTTAGATAACACATTTTATTGTTGATAAAAAATAATATAAGAGTTTATTGAAAAAAAAATCAATGTTTTTAAATATTTATTAAAATCTTGTTTACATTATGTAAAAAAATGTATTATTAATATTAAAAAATTACACATTATTTTTATTAATATAATACATATTTAAATTTAAAAATATTTATATAAGAAATCTCTAAACTTACAAAATGTCATGACCGCCCTGACAGAACATGCAATGATTAAGAAGTGTGTATCTTTTCTTCCGTAGCGAGTCGCAAATTCATGTCCAAGAAAAACCCAACTTCGATTTTTCGATCAAATATAAGTGACCTTTGCTCTAATACAAGATAGAACAATATTAGACCCATCCATTACAATCAAAAATAAAATTACTCAGATTTGTCACACTAATTTAGAAAACATATTTGAGCTAAATTAGAAATAAATCCTTTAAGCTTCAGTACCAAGAAAATTTACGACACTTCAAAGTCCAGCCAAAAAATAAGAATCGATCGAATCCTAAACCAACTTAAAGACGCAAATGGATTTCCTAAATATCTAAAAGAGAAACACATGCCTTTCAAAATAAAAATGAAACACAATTTCATTTTGGAATGGCTTAAAAAGCCAAGCGGTGCATCATCTATATCAAAACCACAAACACTCAATACATGTTTAAACGGTGGATTTGTTAGTCTCTAGTTTTTAGGGATAAGGGGTAGCTTATTATATAATTAAAATCCAATAAAAATTGTAGATAGTTACAAATAAATCAAATTAATATAACTAGACATGCAAACCTTTTTTTACAACAAGAATCAAATGTAGTACAAAATAATTATAAGAAACTAAATTAAAAAAAAAAAAATGGACGGGCCAAATAGACGTTGGATAAAAATAATGATGTGGCAATGTTTGTTTCGTGGAGAGACCCCATGCACGTGAGGCAATTACTTCTTACAAATGGACGATCCAAATTTGGAGACAAGAAGTTCAGAAAATAATAATAATAGAGTTTACCCTTGGATGTGCGATACAAAATATCTACACATTATTATAGTCCCTTGAAACTTAAAAGTGCCGCAATGATGTGACTTCAACGCTCTAACTAAATCCATCCATAACTCCACATTAAAATACTTTCTTATGCATATCTTTTTAAATTAAGTTAATTACTTATAAATTATTATAATAAAATTTTAACAATAACATAATATAATTAAAAGATATAATTAATTGTCAATATAAAAAAATTTTACATTCATAATATATAGATAATTATTTTTTTAAAATTATATTAATAATTATGAAAATTATTAGAAATAAAATTTACGGTCAATTTTTATTGCAATTATCTTTATAATTTTGTTGTGGGTGTAATTAGCAAAATAACATGGAGACGTAGTATGATGACGTGGCAAGTGCAGAGCGCGGCACGCAGCAGTCTGAAGGGGCATTCGGTGAGGTGGAGGACAGAGGATAAAATGGAGATTGAAAGAGCGAAAAGCTCGTGAATCGGTGACACATCCGTATCTAGACACAGTACAGTAAAGCACCATCTCCATTATAGTCTACGACACACACAACGCACACAAAGACCCAACCAAGCTCGTGATCAAGATAAGAAACAACCCTCTCACTCTCACTCTCACTCTCACTCGGAGAAGAGAGAGATTGCGATTACATTCACACAATGCCTTCCACAATGCGCTTCTCTGCCACCTCAACCGCCGCCGGCCCGCTTCCTCGCCGGAGCTCCGTCGCCGGCTTCATCGCCGTCGCCTCCAGATCCTCCGCCAAATCGAGGCTCAGGTTCATCGGGAGGAACGCCAACTTGAGCCTCCGGAGGAGCTCTTTCGCCGCTGTCAAGTGCGTCTTGCAGGATCCCCTCGCTCAACAACAAGGTCTCAACCTTTCCGCTCCCTCTCTCTCTCTCTGCTCTTTCATTGCTACCGTTATGTTCTATTGTTGATTCTTTGGTTTGCTTTCAGCTCTTCGCGCTTCGTTTTCGGCATTGAAATCAACTTCGAATTAGCCACGTTTAATTTCGACGGAATTTTAGCACTGTCAACTTCTTAAAGGTTTAACATGAGAGAATGAGTTTAGGAGTTAAATTGGAGAGTGTTAACCTATAATAGGAAAACTAAATTGTGATCCTCAAAAACCAGGGGCCTTTTTGCAGCATGCACCCCCTCTCCCTCTCTCCATACACAGACACTATAAATAATATATATATATATATACATTTTATTTTATTTTTTTGATCGTTAAGATTAATTTTTTTTATAAATAATGTTGATTATCCACCTGTGATTGGTTGACCAAGATTTACATAAGTGAGAGTGTGGAGGAGCGAGTCTCGATCATATAATTCAAATCGATGGTTAAGATTAAAATTAATTAAAATAATTTTGATCAACCATTTATAATTGTATGACCAACATTAATACATATATATGTGTGTGTAAATTATAACTCTGGACTTGAGAAAATACTATGAAGAATAAATGGAAATAAACTAGTACTCAATCTCATCGGTGCTAATATACACCCACAGAAAATAAGTTTCACTGTATAAGTGTTAAAATACTCACAACTTGGATTTCTTAAATTTCTCCCAAAGATATAGGTTGTTAAAATGCTTTTTTTTTTTCCTAGAAAATAAGTGGAAGTGTGTGTGTATAAACTATAAAGTGGGGAAACTAATTTTACATTTTAAGAGTAAGAGTAACTTGTGACCATTCAATCTTACAGTGGTAGTCAAGACTAAAAGCTATTAAAAGGTCACATGATCAAATTAAAATCTCTAAAATAAAAATTTCCCTCTCATTTGATATTTGTGTGTGGTATAATATGCATACTCCTGCCTTGTGCTTGTTAAAATTGAAAAAGGACTGAGATTCAATATTTTCTTGGTAACATGTCTGTAAAGCACACTTATGATATCTCAATTTTCAACCATCAAAGTTCTTATCAAATGGATGCATTTCAAGTGGTTTTGATTTAACAATTGCAGAAGAAGTTTGTGGGTTTTAGTTATTTATTTTCCCCCCCTTTTTTGTTATAAATATAATGGTTGAAAATCATCCTATTAAGCTGGCTAATTGCTGCTTTGAGTCATGATATGTTATTCAGCAGTTTATGGGTTTCGATCCTTTTTTTGTGCTGACATGGTGACACTAATAAATGGTTTATCTCTGGAGATGTATACTAGGTCAGGAGGAACTCGTTAATCTGTTGTTTGGATGAAATGAAAGAAAATGAAGGAGGGGAGAAAATTTTGAAATTTGAAATGAAGGGAAAGCTTGCAAAGATAATTCTGTTCCTTGAATTTTCTCTGGTTTGCACTTTTTCTTTATTTTCTCTTAAACCAAAGAGGTAGAATTTTCAAATTTCCAAAATTTTCTTTCTCCTTAGTTTCTCTTCCTCCATCCAAACATATAGTAACTAAAAATTATCTGGAGCTAACAATTAATATTTTGTTATCTTCTTTTTGGGAGTAGAATAAGGAAGGGAGCTTTCAACAGAAATTATTCCCCCATCCCACCCCACCCCACCCCACCGGCTTTTTAACAAGTTACTAACAGTTATCCTTGTGCAACAACTTCATTATGACCTAATTAATCATTTTTGTTTATTGCTTGTTTTAGAACCTACAACCTCTCTCACGCCAGATGCTTCGTCTATTGCCTCAAGTATTAAATACCATGCAGAGTTCACTCCATTGTTTTCTCCAGAGAATTTTAATCTACCACAGGCATTTTTTGCAACTGCACAAAGTGTTCGGGATGCTCTCATAATAAACTGGAATGCTACCTATGATTACTATGAAAAGCTGAATGTTAAGCAGGCATATTACCTTTCAATGGAATTTTTGCAGGTTGGGTGCTACCATAATTATTTGAATAGCTTGGAATATCTCTGACATATAATGTTTGTGACCATTTATTATTCTGTCTTGCAGGGTCGAGCATTATTAAATGCAATAGGCAATCTAGAGCTAACTGGTCCCTATGCTGAGGCTTTGAGCAAGCTCGGGTATAAATTAGAAAATGTGGCATGCCAGGTGTGACATTCCCTACTGTATCTCTTTCTCATTTTAATTCTAAAATGTGGCATGTTTCACTGCTCTCTTAGTTTACTGTTTATATAACCAGAAGCCCACAAGTCAACATGGAATGACCTCTTCAAATAAACTAACTGATGCACTTTTCAAAATGAATGTTAGTTAAAAAAGGACCAATTAAGTTTTTATTTTTTGAATATAGCATATTTGCAACGGAGAAAATTAAGTGATGTGCTTCAGATTCTTATCAAGTTCCTTTTTCTACATTTTTTTTTTCCAAATGTTGCTAGTTATTTTACTGAGCACATACAGCAACAAGAGTAATCTAAATCAAAATTTATATTTGGCTGCACTTTCCTAGAGTAATGCATTTTGTTTGGCCAATGATAGGAACCAGATGCTGCACTTGGAAATGGTGGTCTTGGGCGTCTTGCTTCATGTTTCTTGGACTCTTTGGCAACCTTGAACTATCCAGCATGGGGTTATGGATTGAGATATAAGTATGGCTTATTTAAACAGCGAATAACCAAAGATGGGCAGGAGGAAGTTGCTGAAGATTGGCTTGAGGTATGTTTTATTATTTATTGACAAGTGCTAATAGACTTAAAAATCAAAATTATAATGTTTGCACTTGGTCTTTCAGTTCTGTTAATATTTCTTTCTTTGCTTGTGATTTTCTCTAACAGATGGGTAGTCCCTGGGAGATTGTTAGAAATGATGTTTCATATCCTGTAAAGTTCTATGGCAAGGTTGTTTCAGGGTCAGATGGTAAAAAACATTGGATTGGAGGAGAAGATATAAAAGCTGTTGCACATGATGTTCCTATACCAGGATATAAAACTAAAACTACAATCAACTTAAGACTTTGGTCTACAAAAGCGGCATCAGAAGAATTTGATTTATATGCTTTTAATGCTGGAAGGCACACTGAAGCATCTGAGGCTCTAGCAAATGCTGAAAAGGTTTGGATGATATAGCTAATGTAAACTCCTCTATAAATAGTAAAAGATCCTATGAATGGACCAATTGGTAATGGTGTTAGAAAAAGTATATAGAAAATAATTATTACAAAAATCAATCCTCTTCAGACTTTTGAGTGTAATGTGTATGTTTTCATATTTTGTCTTTTAAGTGTCTTTCTATAGTGACCTATGTGAGTTTGTACTTTGGTGTCCATGTCCAGTGTTAATGATGTCGAAAATGTTTGAGTTACTGTTGATAATAAGGAGGCTTTCTGATTAATTTCAATTTTGTCACAAGCAAAATGCAAGTTAATAAAAGGACATATTGCATGGTATTTTTTTTTTCCAAAATGCAGATATGCTATATACTATACCCTGGGGATGAATCAATAGAGGGCAAGATCCTTCGTCTCAAGCAACAATATACTTTATGTTCTGCTTCTCTTCAAGACATCATTGCTCGATTTGAGAGAAGATCAGGAGCAAATGTGAATTGGGAAGAGTTTCCTGAAAAAGTTGCAGTGCAGATGAATGATACTCACCCTACATTGTGCATCCCAGAGCTGATGAGAATCTTATTAGATGTAAAGGGTTTAAGTTGGAAGGATGCCTGGAATATTACACAAAGGTATTCTGTCTTATTTATTTTACTTTTTAAGTTTTTTTTTTTTGTGGGATAGAGAGGTGTCTGGCGATTTCTTTTTATCCGTTAATACATGATCTGAGTTGGTTGATGGAATTTATACTGTCTGCGACTGTGATCTAGGTCTGTAGCATATACAAACCACACTGTTCTTCCAGAGGCATTAGAGAAATGGAGCTTAGATCTTATGCAGAAACTGCTTCCACGGCATATTGAGATAATAGAAATGATTGATGAGGAGGTAATACTAAAATATATGCGCATAAACTCTTTTCTTTCACGGTCCGTGCATTGAGTTGTTGCTGATATTCATGCTTTACAGTTGATTCGGACCATAATCACAGAATATGGCACAGCAGACTCAGACTTGCTGGAGAATAAATTGAAGGAAATGAGAATACTTGAAAATGTTGAATTGCCTGCAGAATTTGCAGATATACTGGTTAAATCCAAAGTGGACACTGATATTCCTAGTGAAGAGCTGCAAAATTCTGAACAAGTAGAAGAACAAGAACAAGAACAAGAAGAAAAAGATGATGATGAATTGGAAGAAGCTATTGCTAAAAAGAATGGAACAGATGAAAGTTCCATTGAGGATAAGAAAGAGAAGTTGCCTGAGCCAGTACCAGAACCACCAAAATTGGTTCGTATGGCCAATCTCTGTGTTGTAGGTGGTCATGCAGTGAATGGGGTTGCCGAGATACATAGTGAAATTGTAAAAGATGAAGTTTTCAATGCATTTTATAAGGTAAATAATTCCTTGGTCAATGTGACGTAATGCTTCAATTTGGTATTCTTTGTAAATACATATCTGCAACGATAGCTTTTTCCCAGTTGAAATCACCAAATAGCACATACCAGTCAACACTTATCTATGACCAATGGGAGGAACAATTTATTCTTGGAAAAAGGGGCATAATAGCCATATAAAATATGGATATTTCTACATTTTTCCTGTTTCAAAGTATTTCCTCCATGCATGCTGCTATTAAAAGTTAAAAAAAAATTCTGAGATTTTTTATGATATGCATGTAGTATATGTGCCTTTGATAGCGCTTCAGGCTTTTCTTTAAATTATGACAAGATCAAGGGAAATTGTTTATAGCATTGACCTCTATGCCACGGTTCTTGTAGTTGTGGCCTGAGAAATTCCAAAACAAAACAAATGGTGTAACACCGAGGAGATGGATCAGTTTCTGTAATCCAGATTTGAGTAAAATAATAACCGAGTGGGTAGGCACAGACGATTGGGTCCTAAATACCGAAAAATTGGCCGAGCTACAGAAGGTAGATACTAGTTACCATTATCTAATTTGTTGTTATCCTAGTCTTAAATTTTTTTGTTCATAAAATTGATAAGGGATTTTCATTATTTTATTTTATTTTATTTTATGTTTATTCCTTTTTTTGAATGTCAAGTTTTTCTGCTCAGCACCAATTATACTACTAGATAGCCTAATGCTTCTCAGAAACAAATGATCTACGATTATGGAATTTTATAATTCTCAATACAAGTTTTCCCAAAGTAACCAACTATAATAAGAATTATAATTGCTTCCATCTATCCTATAAAATGTAACTATCTTGCATTTACTGATCTCCTTCAACAAATGATTTTTCAATGAAATAAATTGTGTCTGGTGATGCAGTATTCAGTAAGTTATGGAATATCTGGTTTGTTTAAATTTCAAATCTGAATTCTATGGATTCCAGGATTAGCTTAATTTCATTCAGCCTCCTTAGAATACATATTAAAACCAAATTGTAAATTCAGTATGCCTGTGCTTCTTTATCTTAAAGGAATCAATATAGTATGTTGGTTACAATTTATGGGAATTTTCTAAACTTGGTAAATTAGCATTCAGTAATCAGCGTGTTATAGACTAAGTCGAATTTCCATTAGCCTCAACCTATTTCCCAAGTCCCTGTAATTAAAGTTGACCATACTAGTATCATTTATTACTAGTTTGTAGACAATGAGGATCTACAAGTGCAGTGGAGGGAAGCAAAAAGGAGAAACAAAGTTAGAGTTGCAGCATTTATCAAAGAAAAAACAGGTTATTCTGTCAGTCCCGATTCAATGTTTGATATCCAGGTAAAATGTTTTCTTTAGATTGGTTATTTTCTTTTTCGTTTACCACCAATTTTGATTGCACTATTAGTTTTAAACATGGAACGAGGGAAATTGAAAAATGTTATAAAAGTCCCACATTGGTCACTGGTCACAGATTTTCTTATTTAAGAGAAGTAATGATTCTTCTTCTGCCTATATAATGTACAACAACGAACATTCTTAAGAAAGTGGATTTGGTGTTTAATTCAACCTTACAAAACCTTAAAAGGTGAGAATTGGACATCTCGAGCGAGAAATTAACAAGACCAGATATTTGCAGATGGTCTAATAATGGTCCGAAAGCAAGTGATCTGATTAGCCCAACAAAAATAATTGCTAGGATAGCTTTTGGTATTATCTTAAAAAAGTAGATTTGAAGCTTAACTATACAAAATCAGCTTATAAAGCGATGAATGTTCTTCACTTACACTATTTTAGTCATATCATTAGTTGATGTAGGAACTCCAAGAAACATGAAAATTGCCTTTCAAATACCTAAGCTTGCTTTGTTTGATATATAGGCTAGGACAACCCAGGCTGTAGGTCATTGATAGGCTACCTATTCGATTCTCACCCCTATTTATAAGTTATTTTTAGTGACAAAAACTTAGGTGCAGTACTATAGGTATTGTGGATGTTGTTCTCCAATCATAATTAGGTTTCCTCTCCATAATACGCATCTACATTTAATGCAGATTTCGGTAATAAATATTTATGTGTATTACTGAAGTGAAATTCCAACTCTGATTTGAAAATAGCACTAATAATACTTATGGTACTACACTTGAGTTTTGTTCAATTTTAAACATCAAATTTTGCACTTTGAAGCTACAATCCTTTCTTCCAACACTTCTGTTATTTGTAAATTCAATTTTTACACACTCCATCAGTTTACCCTATATAGTCTTGGTAAATTGTTGTCTTTATTGTTTTCTTTTAGGTAAAGAGAATCCATGAATATAAGCGACAATTATTGAACATATTGGGAATTGTTTACCGTTACAAGAAGATGAAAGAAATGAGTGCTGCAGAAAGGAAAGCAAATTTTGTTCCTAGAGTTTGTATATTTGGTGGAAAAGCATTTGCTACATATGTGCAAGCCAAAAGAATTGTGAAATTTATTACTGATGTTGGGGCTACAGTAAATCATGATCCTGAAATAGGAGATCTACTTAAGGTACGTGACTTTATTTTACAAGAGTTCTCTTCATTTGTTGATTTATGTGTTGTCCAAGAGTTATTAGGCATATTGTTGAAAAAGATGTAAAGCATTATTCTTGTAATTGGACCTCAGGATCTTTTTTGGGTTTTATATTTGACTTTTATGACCTATAAGCAAGTTGCTCTTATGTTTTTATTTTGAAATCAATGTTCATTTTCTATAGGAAGATTTTTAGTATAATTTTAACATGAAGGCCACATTGGAAATGTAAGTCCTTATGGTATGACATTCTACTATGCAAATATTATGATATGGAGCCAGAGAAAGGAAAAAGCAAGAAACAACTGTATGACTAAGTATTAAATATGGATGGAATTTTGCCTTCTTGGATTGTTTGTTAACTTCCTACCTTTTATTTTGGAAGATCAGATTTTTGCAAATGGATGATGCAAAATATTGTTAATTTGTTGATTATTTCCTTGTTTATATTTAATCAGGTTGTTTTTGTCCCTGATTACAATGTCAGTGTTGCCGAGATGCTTATTCCGGCAAGTGAATTGTCACAACATATCAGGTAGTAATATTATTTGGATTATTATTTGGATTTTACACTTTCACATTAATGGTGATCTGCATGCACTAATTAACATGATTCTGTCATTTGTACAAATGCAACTGTACAAATTTTTACACGAACAGCTTATAAATAGAAAAATGTTGAGTCAATTACATCAAATTATCTATAATATTCTTATGTAGATCAAGATGTAGCTTATACGAACAACCGCTGCTACTTATTTTGTGCATGGAAAATTGGATATCTTATCTTGAAGAAAATCCTTAAAAAATTGTAAAAGTTGTTTTTGTTGCGTCCGAACATTACATATGCAACCTAGGGTTGTTTAGGAAGTATGAAGAAAAGCTTCTGGTATGGATAATATAACCATTTTAGGGAAAACGTTTTAATTTTGGTCTAGAATTTACCCAATATAATATAACCATTCGTGTACTCGCGCCTGACAGCTTAAACTTTTACGGTGATTGGTTCTTGAAATGTAATAAAAGTCTATGGCCAAATGGTCAACAGTATAATTCTCACCTCTCCAACTCTGCTTCATTGAAATAAGTTTCTGCCCAAGATTTCAGTGACCTGTGCATTGTCCACACGCGTCATCCCCGGGTTACAATGAGAATAACTTCTCACCTCAAAATTGTGTTTCCAAACTTTTTGTTGATGAGGCCAGAAAATGGCTACTCTTTGATCAAGTGAATTATATTATTATTATGGTTATATTCTTAAAAAAAATGCATTTTATTCTCCTATGAAACTTTGCCAATTAATGATCTGTTTGGAAATCCATCCAGTCATGCTGAACGCCAATGACATGTAAAGTGAGATTGGTGTTCAACGTGCATCGGGAAGTGGGATAGAGGTAAAACAGACACGCACCCACACACTAATTTGTATTCCCTGTTTCTCTCGTGTAGTACTGCTGGAATGGAGGCAAGTGGAACTAGCAACATGAAATTTGCGATGAATGGCTGCATATTGATTGGAACTTTAGATGGGGCCAATGTTGAAATAAGGGAGGAGGTTGGTGCAGATAACTTCTTCCTCTTCGGTGCCAAGGCTCATGAAATTGCTGGGCTGAGAAAAGAAAGAGCTGAGGGAAAGGTCTGTCGTAATACCCATGTGCATTTTAATTACTATGGAACATTGTTAATGCCATGCTGTTTGGGGCAGCACAGGAACAAATATTCCACTGTTGAAGCTTCAAATGTTAATAATTTGTTAAAAGAAATTCATAATATTATTGATAAGAATTATGAATGAAGTCCATTGTTTGATGAAATCTCAGTCTTGGGTTTCTTAGAAACTTCAATGATTGTAAGTTAACCCAGTAGGTTTTTTGATTCAGTTTGTCCCTGATCCACGATTTGAAGAAGTCAAAGAATTTGTCAGAAGTGGTGTTTTTGGATCTTACAATTACGACGAATTGATTGGATCCTTAGAAGGAAATGAAGGTTTTGGTCGAGCAGATTATTTCCTTGTGGGCAAGGACTTCCCCAGCTACATAGAATGCCAAGAGAAGGTTGATGAAGCATACCGGGACCAAAAAGTGAGTTTATAAACTTTTTCTTATTTGCTAACGAATATTTGTTTCCACGTGCTTGCCTGTTGAAAGCATGCACCAATTCCTTGTTTATTACAAGCATTTTTCATCTGATATTCACTATACTTTTCTGGTCAGAAGTATTTTCTCTCATTTACGTGTTCTATCATATCATACAAGTACAACTTGTTTTTGAATTATATTCAGTTGTGAAATCCTTGGTTGTTCTGTTCCTTCATGCAACTATGGACATTCGAAGTCCTACATGCATCAACTTCTGTTGGCGTTCATGAAGAACAGGCTAGTTTCATGTTATGTTATCTTTGACATTAACATTTGTGAATGATGTGGGTGCAGAAATGGACAAGAATGTCAATATTGAACACGGCAGGGTCGTACAAGTTCAGCAGTGACCGTACGATTCATGAATATGCGGGAGAGATATGGAACATTGAGCCAGTGAAATTGCCGGAGAGGAGTACATAATGAATGAATAGGTACCACGTGGTTGTGATGATGATCACTGCTTAGCTTAATTCCTCGTACCAGAAAATAAAAATAATTTTGTATAGCGACGCGCTTTGCGGCTGCGCTCGCTCTTGGTCAAAATAATAAGCTAAGCTTCTAGTTCTGTAATTTATGCATATATTATGGGTACTACGTCGGTGTAAAGTTAGCAAACCTTTGTCTAATAATGAATGTCAGATTCAATCCCTATGTTGTCTCGGCTTCATTTCTTACGTCTGCCTTCAAATCCAAAGAGTTTGTAATACTCATGCAGTTTAATCAATTTATTTAATTTTTTAAACCACTCCATTTATTATATGTAATTAAAAGGTAACAAAGTGAAATATTCAATAAATACTAAAATCAAAGCGATCAGTCATCAATGGTGGCCCCAAAAAATATATAATAAAATTAAATGGACAAAATATCAAATATCAAATATATATTACTAAATTCAAAGATAAACGACTTATTCGAAATTTTATTGCATTCGAACCAGCATGCATCTATTTCGCTTAACATTCTCAAATATTTAGTGTGATTGGATTGTTACTCTCCAATATGTCCTTAGAAATGCAAATGTTGATGCGCACTGTCTTGCCAATTTTGGGGCCTGACAACATGTTTCTTTTTGTACTTCAGAGAAGCCTTTACCGTATCTTGCTACTAATTGCTTTCTTTAGCATTTCCAATGAAGTAAAAAAATAGGTTTAAATATATTTTTAATTCCTTAAATTTAAGATAAATTTATTTTTTTCTTCAAATTTAAAATTATTATTTTTAGTCTTTTTTAGTTTTTATATTTAAATTTTGTTAAGAAATTTATCAAATATTATTACATAAAATTTACTTATTGGTATTCATGTTAGTAAAAATATTACATTAAATCCGATTGATATTATATAACCGTCTTCATTTGTCATTTTTAGATATGTTATTATAAATCTAAGGGACTAAAACAAGTTTTTTGAAAATTGTAGGAACTAAAAATAATAATTTTAAATTTGAGAGATCAAAAATAATTTTATTTTAAATTTGAGGGACTAAAAACATATTTAAGCCTAGAAACCCTAATGGAATGAATAATAATTAAATTAATTATAATTCAAAATAAATTTATATTAATTAAAAATTGAATAAATTTTAAGTAATTTATATATTGATTATAACGATTAAAATTAATTTATATTGATTAAAATTTAGATAATCCATATAAGCTATGTTGATGAATTCAATCACTTTCTTTTTTGTTTAGTACCACTATAATTAGGATCTTGGACCCTTAGTAGTACATCAAGGTATTTTCGTTTGCGGGGATTAAACTTTGTGTCTTCCACAAACTCAACGTTTATTGTCAACTAAGCTACACACATTGAGTACAATTCAATCAATTCATATGCATTAAAACATTTCAAATGTTTATTTAAAAAAAAACATCGTTAATAACGTTGAATATGATTGTTTATTTATTAAAAACTAAGGGGGGTGTATTGGATTAGGATTTTAAAAGACTTTTTTAGTTAAAAAAAATCATGCGGATTTTAAAAGACTTTGCAGGATTTTCATGACTTTTAAGATTTTACAGGATTCCATAAGACTTAAAATCAGGATTTTAATGGATTCTGCAAGACTTTTAAATCAGGATTTTAATGGATTCTGTGGGATTTTGTGGAGTTTTGACATTTGATAAGATTTAAAAAAAATGCATACATTCAAATTTAAAAAGAGTCAAAGACAAAAATAATATAAAAAAATAATGTCTAGATAAATAATAATGATAATTTTTCATAATATCTTATCCTCTTTTTATAGCATCCACTATCAATTGTAACAATTCATCGGAATCCTCCTTGGTCCAAGCTTCATAGTTTTCTTTCTCTTTTCCTTTTTCTTTATTATTTCCTTGTGAATCTCCCATTTGAATTACTAAAACAATATATGTTGAAAACTAGTTATATAAATAATTATGGATAAGAGACAAAATCAATAAAATTATATTATTATTTTTAGAAGCACACCAATCATACAAGATCGAATATATCTTAACTATCCAAATGGATCAAATACCTCAGTCATTATAAAAAAATATATGTAAAAACGGAAATATAGAAAATATTTAAATATATAATTTTTTTTATATAAACGGAAGTATTTAGATATAGAGAATATATATATATATATATATATATATATATATATATATATATATATATATATATATTATTTTAGTTATATATTATATAATAATTTTAACAATATTTTCTTTTTTAAAAAATAAGCTAATGAAGGCATAAATCTTAAACCTTAAAAAATTAGACACTGTAATGTCTTATGTTAATTTCATTTTTTTAAAATATAAAAAAAACTTAATTTCACAATATAAAAATAAAAAAGAAAAATTCATAGTAAAAAAAAATAATTGTTGAGTCATAAAAGGATGAGGGATAAGAGTAACAAATTCAAGGGAAGGAGAGAGTTCGCAGTTTTTATATTGAGAGGGTTCTTTCCCAACTAAGATCCATTTTCATCTCATTCTACTCACAGAAACCCTAACAAATTCATCTTATAAATATATATATATATATATATATATATATATATATTATAGAGATTATGATATCAATTTCATCTTTCACCTTTTTCTTTTCTTGACGTGTGTTATAAAAAAAATTACCACTTAAAATTTGAAATTTCAAGCATTTTTTTGTGTTATATAAAGGAACAAATTTAATTACATAGAATAAATAAAGCAAGTCAATTAAAAAGAACGAACAGAAAAATAGAGCAAGTCAATGACACTATCATTTACATATCAGAGTTTCACAAAATAAGGGAATTGGATGAGAACAATACTACAATATTATATATGAACAATGAATAATAATGTAATATTATTAGTAGAGAAAAAATGGAGAAGACAGGAGCATAGAAAAAAAAATGAAAAACTCACTTGAAAATTCTTGAAACACTTGAAAAATCACTTCAAACAGTCCTTCAAAATCCGATGGGTTTGGATGGGATTGTTTTATGAATCTGGTATTTATAGATAACACTAGAAAGTCCTTCAAAATCTCTCTCACACAACAATCTTTTAAAATCCTTATATTTTTGAATACCAATGGATTATTTTTAAGTTGTAAAAAATCTCAAATGAATACCAGTGGATTTTAATGGACTCTTTAAAAAATCTTAAAAATCCAGATTGAATACCACTGGATTGTTTTTAAGTGATATAAAATCCTGATTGAATACCAAGGGACTTTTTTACTCAAAAAAAGTCTTTTAAAATCCTACGAAATCCTAAACCAATACACCCCCCTAAATTCAAGCATTGATGGATTAAAAAAATCTAGAGAATAATATGGAAAAGACAACAATACGTGACAAAGTTTTAAAAAAATATACTCACCTAATTATTTAAATTGATCAATGGCTACAAGAATTTTTTCATATATCTGCATACACTTTTAGGACAATCAATAAACTTGTGAATATAAATATCATATATCTACAAATATGGGATACATCGTGGGTGGTATTTTTCATCCTATATTTAAATATTAATATTTTTTTCGTGTTTTCTTTTTTTGATTAAATATTAACATATTTTCATATAATATCTTTTATATGATGTAAGTATGCACTTCTAAGTCTTAATATGTTTTTATATTAGTTTTTAGTCTTTGTATAAAATATATTTGACTCTTTGTATGTTAATAAGTTTTCTTGTATAATATTTGTCTCTAAGAGATATAATTGGTGGGTTGATTTGTGGAGAATTGACAAGGGAGAGTTAATTACTAATGGTTGGTTTTCTAGTAGGTGTAATAAAGTTGTAAGGGATGGGACATATACATTTTTTTAGCAGGAGGCTTGGTGTGGCCCAACAGCTTTTTGTGTAAAATATAAAAAAGTTATTCTCTATTGCGACTAATAAAAGTGCCACCATTGCTTATTTGAGGGTAATAGTGGATGGGGACAAAGTGTGGAACTGGTCCTAGAGGCGAAACCTGTTTCAATGGGAATGAAGGTGAACTATTACAACAATTGAAAACTGACATTGATTTCTTGCACCTGTAATCGGGAGTCAATGATCATTGGGTCTGGTCAGCTTCGAAAGATGGTGAATATTCTGTGAGGTCAGCTTACAATGTCATTGTGAATAAGGATATATTTGGTGAATTTCCTCTATATAATTACCTATGATCCAAGTTTCTTCCTTCAAAAGTGTCTAGCTTTGCTTGGCGATCTATGCTTAATAAATTACCAACAAAACAAAACTTAATTAAAAGAGGGATTCTACAAGATGGAGATGGATACTGTATTTGGTGTGGCCATGATCTGAAGATAGTGTCCCATTTATTTTTTGAATTCCCTTTTGCTTATTGCATATGGATGTTGTGTTTAAATTGGTTTGGTATAACGTCTGTGCTCCATAATTCTTGCCACCTTCACTTAGCACAGTTTGTGGGTTTACCTATTTGCTCTAGTGTGGATTGGTTAAGATGGTCAACTGTGTGGATGACTGTTTTATGGTCTCAATGGATTACTAGGAATGAGGCTATTTTCTCTAATAAGGTCACATTACATTCTGACTTATTGGAGTTGATTCAAATTCATTCTTGGAAGTGGCTTAAGGCTAAGGACCTTTCTTTCCAGTAATCCTTTTCATCTTGGGTTGGCTCTCCCGCTGTCTGTCTAAATTTTTTGGACATATACTCAGTTTCTGAGCATCTGAGTATGTAGGGTGAGATTATACTTAGGGGAGATCACATACTGTCATCATCAAGGGTTCAAACACTATCCTTGTGTGAAATCTGTGGTAAATCACTTAGTAATTGCTTATTAGGTGTCGTATCTTCTTTTACTGTGGCTGTAGAATAGGCACCGTGTTTTTTAGTTGCTACAAGTATTCTTTGATCTATTGTATTTGTATATAGGTTAGAGTATCACTTGTACTCCTTTTTAATAAATCTCTTTAGCTTAGCAAAAAAGAAAAAGAGATATAAATGTCAACACCTTTCATGTAAAACATGTTTTAATAATATAATTATTTAAAATTTCATTCCGTAGTAATATACCAAGAAAAAATGTTAAGCAATTTTTTTGAAAAAAAAATCAATAAAACTATAATTTATTTTTAATGAAATCATTTAATTAACTTTTTATAACAAATAATACAAATTTATATTAAAATGTTCAACTAAAGAGAAATTTTTACTATTCTTATTCTAAAATTTCTTTTAAATTTAATCTTTAGCGATCTTGTGAATTTGTTGATATCCTTATTTACATGTTCATAAAGATTTAAGGAAGAAATTTGAGAAGTGAAACGTTTGTATTGAAACCATAAAAATTGTAATTTAATTTTAAATCATGACAGTAATTTCAATTTCTCAAGGATTCAAATGGGTTCAATCTAATTTCAATTAACAAAGAGTAGGACATGGTTTAATGAAGTACAAGTTTGTATCTTAAGAGAAAATATTGGTTATATTAAGATAAATCACCTTTAAAAGAAATTGAGAAATATGATTGTAATTATGAATACATATAGGTAAAGCCTCAACAATGAGTACACACTACAAGAAAGGAAAGCCATAACACCATCCATAACACATTATTTTACAGTTTACAAATGATCATATTTTAAAAAATCAAAATTCACTCATTTTATAAATACTAAAAAATAATTATTTTAAATTTTAAAGATATGGAAATCAAAGAATATTTTTTTACAAAAACTAGAATCAAAACTCCTTGTTTTATAACAGATTAAAAACATGCCAAAACGTTCTCAAAACATTAGCAACTTTTATGGTTGGAGTAGGTCCAAAATTTTCTCATTCAGAAAAGAACATTCACCAAACTAAAAGTAACACCATACTAATCAAATAAAAAAAATCCTTGTAAACTCATAACAGCCAAACAGTGATGAATTGCAGTACAAAGAAAAGCAAAACATAGCCTCCTACTTTCCCATAACTTATACTCATTTATGCCAACTACTATGGGAAAGTGAAAAATGGCAAAGAAAAAATTGTTCAAAAAAGTATAGTAAATAATTGAACCAAACAGAATGCCTCAATCCTTGCACCCCTTTTATGCCACGGCTGGCATGTCCTTAAGCCATGGATCAAGTGGCTTCCCAATTGAGTACACAATGAAGCCAATCTCACGTAACTTATCAACATCCACAATGTTCCTTCCATCAAACACAAATGCTGGTTTTCTCATGTTGTCATACACCTTCTGATAATCAAGGGTCTTAAACTCATCCCACTCGGTCAAAATGCAAACACCATCTGCATCCTTTGTGGCCTCATATGCATCCCAAACCACACTCACTTTCTTCTCAGTTGTAGGACTAGTTGGCTGCAAGTGAATGGGGTGGTCCCAATCAAACTTGTTCATCCAAAGATCCCTCTGAATTTGGTCCTCAGTTACCTGCGGATCATAGATGCTTAGACGTGCCTTGTCACCAAGTAGTCCCTTGCACACATCAATTGCTGGTGTCTCCCTTGTGTCCCCAGTGTCCTTCTTGAATGCAAACCCCAGAATTGCAATCTTCTTGGTAGCAACCGTGTTGAACATTGACGAAACCACACGGTTCACGAACCGGCTCTTCTGGTAGTCATTGATCTTGATCACTTGTTTCCAGTACTCAGCCACCTCTGGCAAACCATTGCACTCACAAATGTAGACAAGGTTCAGGATGTCCTTCTGGAAGCATGAGCCACCAAAGCCAACACTAGCATTCAAAAACTTTGGTCCAATCCTTGTGTCAGTTCCAACAGCATAGGACACTTGTGTGACATTTGCCCCAGTGGCCTCACAAAGTGCTGACATAGCATTCACAGATGAAATTCTCTGCGCCAAGAAGGCATTAGCAGCAAGCTTTGACAGTTCAGCAGACCACAGATTTGTGGTTAAGATTCTCCCCTCAGGAACCCAATGAGCATAAACATTTTTCAATGTTTGAATGGCTTTTTGGCCTTCTGGGGTTTCCCTTCCTCCAATGAGGACCCTATCTGGATTGAAAAGGTCTTGGATTGCAGTTCCCTCAGCAAGGAACTCAGGGTTTGACAGGATTTGGAACTTGATGCCCTTGCCATTGTGAGTCAAAATTTTCTCTATGGCCTCAGCAGTTTTCACAGGGACAGTGGATTTCTCCACCACAATCTTGTCACTCTTGGAGACGTCAGCAATCATGCGAGCTGCACTCTCCCAGTATGTCAGATCTGCAGCCTTGCCGGCTCCAAGTCCGCGGGTTTTGGTCGGCGTGTTGACAGAGACAAACACAATGTCAGCCTCATAGACATGTTTCTCAACATCTGTGCTGAAGAAGAGGTTCTTGCCACGGCATTGCTTCACCACACCATCAAGGCCTGGCTCATAGATTGGAAGCTGGTCACTGTTCCATGCTGCAATGCGGGATTTGGAGATGTCAACAACAGCCACTTCAATGGAGGGGCACTTCAGTGCAATGACTGCCATTGTAGGACCCCCCACATATCCAGCACCAATGCAGCAAATCTTCACCATTTTCCCTTTCTAAACAACCTATCCAATGAGGGGATTCAAATGCATCAGTAAATAAATACAAGTATACGACAAAAGCCAATTTAACAACTAGGGTCTGATTAAATAAACTTCTCAAGAAGCATTCTAAGAAGAAAAAATAAGGAGAACAAATAAAGTAAGCTTTTCCATAAGTTAAAACTAACTTCAATCACAATTTTTTTTGAGAAGCTATATGAGACTCTTCTACAAATTAACTTATGTATAAGATGATTTTAGATTATAGGAAAACTTATTTTCCTTCTTATTTTTCTCTCCTAAACATGTGTATGCAGAAATTTATCCTTTCCCTATATCAATCATGTTCCTTTTGAGTAAATAGTTCATGCATTAATAATATTGTAAAAAAATTTAACATTGTCATTAGTCATTCAATCATAAATTATTATATATGATAAATTTATTGACTCTTACAATACTTATATTAAAATTCATACATGACATGATTTTTTTATTAGTTAACAGTACATAGAAATCGAACTCCTTTTTGATACGCATAATAAGGGGAAGATCAATTTGCATTATATCCATTTTAGAGGACAATGAGACAAGGCACCATAGCTTGTCTTCAGAAGTTACAGAAAAGAATTCATATATGTTAGTGGAAAAAGTCAATAGCACACATCAATTTTCTGTGAAGATTCATTCTCAAGGCCAACAATGGCACAGCCTCACTAGTAAGACTGGCCAACCGAAGCTACATGTTAATGTGTTCCAGATTTTCTTCTAATCATACAGCAAGTACTCAGAAATAGGATTAAAAGCATCCAGATCTAGTAGATGCATCCAGAGTATGATGACTTTGATGATGAACTTTTAGACTACTAGAAGTTGACCACAGAGAGACCAATCTTAAGAAAGTATTGTCAGTAGATCTAGGACTCGGTAATGAAAAAAAAAATGCTTGATATTTCTATTAATACGTCAACCACTGATTGCAGTAGATCCAATTCCAAAGAGGTTCAAAACAAAATCCATGACAGCATTGAATCAAACATAAAATTGAACAACTTACCACACAAGAAAGAGAAAATGGCTAGAGATCTACACACCTTTACACAAATCAGAATCAAACCCATCAATCAGCAAGAACTAACTATACCCCATCACAATTTTTAAGACCAAATTTACTGCCTAAGCTCATAACATGATACCAGAGTAAAAAATATAAAGCTTTAAAATTCGACAAAATCTTTAACACAGGACACCAAATCAGGAAATGGGTGTCAAGTAAACTTTACCTGCAGAAATGAATCTCCTTGACTGAGAAAGAAAGGAAGAAAACAAGAACAAGGAGAAAGAGAGAAGCTTATGTGGAAGAAGTGCTTACAAAGGTTATATATAATATAAGCAAATCTTGGTTTTGTAGCTGTTATTACCAAAAGGGTCAAGCTTTCATAGTGAGAGGGATGTGTTTGGTGCAGAGAGGCTTTCTATTGCATTCTGGTGGGTCACTCTTCTAGAGTGAAAGTAAGGGCAATATTGGGAACACAAGTTAATTCACACAAGTGCACAATGACATCTTAGCACGTTTCCACTTTTTGTGTGTGTCTCAGTTTCTGTGTCAACTTCAAGCACGTCGATCGGCAATGTCATTAGTCACCATCGCCTTCTTCCTAAGAAGCTCTCTCATTTCCTCACTCATGCAAAATTATTTTGGAAAGTGAATAGCATGAAACTATCTCACGCTCTATATATGTGAAGCATAACTAATTTTGTCAATGAAATTTAGTGAGTATTTTTAGTGGATTGTCCATATCATAAAAAAAAAATTCATTTATAAAACTCAAAATTTAAGATTTCTATTTAGAATGCTGTAAAATATATATATATATTTAGAACAACGAAACATTATATGTAGTGAAATAAGATTATATCGTTAATGTACTATGTAAGGATGGAATTTGTTTTGATTATTCTAATTTATATAGATAAAAAAAATATAAATAAAGTCCATCATATATAATAAATTAGTTGAATGAAACCAATTTATATATATAATAGTTTCATTCAACGAATTCATTATATATAACTGAAATAGTTTATAATACTGTTTATATTACATCGACCTTTGTCATTAAATTGACCTTTAATTTACCACTAAATTGGTTTTAATAATCATGATATTATATTGATTTAATAATTATGATATTATTTTTGTTTGAATGTCATTACAAAATATAATTGTCTTTATACTATTTATTCATATAATAAATGATATTCTATCCTAATGAAATAATAAATGCTCTTATATTAAAGTACTACTATATGATAAAATTAATAATTAATATACATTCAATTTATTGAAAAGTAACGCAATTATCAAAATTATACTCTTTTTTCACAGGAACAAAATTTCACTTTTTTTACACTTTATTCCTCCCCTATTTTTATATCTTTCTAAATCAAATTTTTATCTAAATTTTAGTATGTTAAAATCACAATATACTTAAATTAAAATTAGTAATAAACATTTTTTTACTTAGTCACTTTAAAAGAGCATTTTTCATTCCATCTCATATTTTTAATTTAGATGAATTTTCTTATCATGCTTATGTTAATATGCTTAATATAGTTAAATACAAACCGGCCGATTTCCATTTGTCTAATTTGAGAAAATAACGGTGCTATTTGAATTAACTCTAGTTAATTATTACATCTTCTTCAAAAAGTAATTTACTCCAATCATTACTTCATCTTCTCTGAAAAGGAATTTACTCCAACAATCTCTAAGGTCTATAATTATTGGTGAGGATTATATGAGCAAGACCATCATGTGCACTTATGTAGAACTAGGTTAAAATATTTTACGAGCTTTCATTGAAGCACATTGTGCAAACTTCAAAATTAAGGATGCACTTTGCTTCAAAAGTTAGGAAATGTTGAGTGCATGTGAAGCTAGAAAGAGGAAACAACCAACAACTCAAGTATATATATATATATATATATATATAAGCTGAAAGAAACAAGAATTATGGGATGGTCTATGGTCTTGATGCCTTAAGAAACTATGCAAGGTACAAAATAAAAGCTCGGTTTCTATGGATAAAAATAAAGTAGAAAAGAGAGATGAGAAATAAATATAAATTTCCATTATTTATTTGAGAGGAAGAAGGGATGAGAAAAAAAAAACCAATAAAACATATTTGTTTTTATCAAAACTCAGTTACTTATATCATCAAATTAATTTTATTCAACATTTTTCATGAATTTACTAAAATTTTGACTAATTTTCTTTTACTTATTTTTTCAAATTAATTGAGTATACTTTTCGTACTAAAAACACAGATAAGATATATAAAAACATACAAATACGTGACTATTTTCGAAAACATCTTTAATAGTATAAGTGATAGATCCACATTTAAGTCAGAGTGGACAAATACATCATCTTATTTTAATTTAAACAAGTTACTATTTTTGACAACATCTTTAATAGTACACAGTGATGGATCCACATAAGATTGGACAAATTCATTCCCTTACTTTAATTAAATTATTAGTGTGCGTAAGTGTGTATGTATGTTATTCAATGTTTTTCAAGAATTTACTTAAATTATGTGCATGTTATTCAACATTTTTCATGAATTTACTTCAATTTTGACTAATTATTTATTTATTTATTTATTCAAATTAATGGAGTATATTTTTCTTACAAATTTTAACATTTATATTTTTAAATTTGATCCACTAAATAAAAAATACATATATAATATAGGAAAATATGTAAATAAATTACTATCTTTGGCAACATCTTTAGTGGCACACAACTACACCCCCTCACTTTAATTAAATTATTAATGTATATGTGTGTGTAAAAGTATAGGATTCTACACCCTTAATATTATATAATGACCCTCCCGACCATCGATAAAAGTTAAATTCTTTAGGTTAATTAAAATATCTTTTTAATTCCTATATCTTCATTTACTTTATATTTTAGTTCTTATATATAGTTTAAATTTTACTTTTTGAGTCCACATTAGTCACTTTTAGTAGGGGTATTTATTGGATCAGTTCAATATGATGATCATCCAACAATCTAAACAAAATCAATTAAATTGGTTTGATTTTTTTCGAGTCCAATCCAAACCAAACCAATTAAACTCGATGTTGATTAGTTTAAGTATCGGATTTACACATTTAAAATTCAAACCAACTTGAGTCAAACCAGATGATTTATATAGTATTACTTTTTTTATTTGATTAACAATTAATATATATGTATCATTTTAATTATTTTGAAGATATTTTTTTTATAACAATATGTAAATGTTTTCATTCTTTTTTTCAAATACTTAAAGAAATCAAGAAAAGCTATATTGCAATATATTAAGAGTCATTACACACACTATATGGAATTTGAAATCTTTAAGTAGATTAAGAAAATAAATCAAGAGGAATTATATTGCAAATCTATCAATTTAGTTAATTTTTGATAATATATCGATTGAGTTAATGTTGAAAAATCTATTTATTTTGAGAAAAATATTTTTAATTTATTTTTTATAAAAAAAATTCGTTAAATATTCGATGATCTGAATCGAATCAATCCAATCAACATCGGATTAGTTAGCTTTGGATTAAGCAAAAACAATTATGACATTTGAACCAATCTAAACTAATTAAATTTAATTGGTTTAAATTTAATTTTTATCCAAATCCAAACTAATCTAACTCTTGCACACCCCTAATTTTTAGTCCATATAATTTAAAAATGGACCTTTTTAGCAATGTTTAAAAATCGAACCGATTATCAAATCAATTAGGTTATTAGATCAATAGGTCAGAGGTCAAACTAGTGAGTCACTAATTGAATCACATGACTTGATTTCTATTAAATTTTTTAAAAAAAATATTCATGTTATATGTTTTATACCTATAAATTTCAATAAAATTTATAGTCTCTTAAAAAAAGTCTCTAAAAAAGTTATAGTCAATATAATAATAGAACAACCAAATTATACATTGTTTGAACTGCATAAGTTAATATGATTAAATATATAATTTTAAATTAGAAATATGTTATATAAATTATTTAATTCAATCATTTTTAAATTAAATCATTTAGGAGTTTTATCTTTAAATAAAACATAATTTAATAAAGTATATTAGTACATATATTATATTTGTTACAAATTATATCAAGAAATCAATTGTCTTAGTAGTAAGGCATTCTCACTTATATGAGAATGACTTGTGTTTAAGTCTCACTAATAACATTTTTAAGAATATTTTACTTGGATTTTTTAGTACACCAAAGAATAATCAATATTCGACCAAAAAGTTCACTGGTTTGATCGAAAAATCAGCCAGGTCACACTGGCTCTAAGCGGGATGGCGACATATCCAACCCAATGTGTGACTCAGACCGATTAGGTCATCGATTTTTGATTCAACCAGTCGATCTAGGCCGATTTTCAAAATTATGTTTTTTAGTCCATATACTTGCTTTTTAAAATACTTTTTATCCTTTGTGCCTCTTTTATGTTAAAGTAACGGAGGTCTTCAACCTTGTGCTTCTAATGTTGAATTTATTTTGCTAGAGTTATACTCTTAATGCTTTGTTTGTCTCTTTTACTTTCTCATGTGAAACTTATTGTTGAGACACCCATTGTCTAATTTTTTTTTGCAATTGTCATACTTTGATGACTCGTATTCATATAATGTTGATTGGAAAAAATTGGATAATGGATATCTCAACAATGAGCGTTGTAGATGAAGGTTAAAAAAGACATGAGACATCAAAAAACCTAATTTAGGATAACTCTAGTAAAATAAATTTGAAATCAAAAACAAAAAATTGAAGACCTATGTCATGTTAACACAAAAAGAAAATACAATATTTTAAAAAAATTAACAAGGATTAAAAATGATTAAAAAATAAGTATAAAATCTTTAAAAATCTATTTTAAATTATATATATAAACTAAAACATAAAATAAGTGAAATTATAAAAATTAAAATATATTTTAATCAGTTTTTTTTAATTAAAATATAATAAAATTATTCTTAACATGGATCAAGCCACAATCAGGACGGTTGAAAAGTTAACTTCATCAATGAACCATCCAACTCTATGTGCATATACTTTATAAATATAATACATTACTATTAATCTACCAATCAACCGAGAGTATTGGATCTACCAATACTATCATAGTACTTCTTTAGTAGTCATTGTCACTGGGTTTGTCTTCCCACTAATTCGATCAAATTGAATGTTGATGGAAGCTACAACCTCATGTCCCATATTCGTGGATATTTTAGTTGCTACTAATTATTGGCTTTCCTATGTCATCATTAATGGTCATTTCATTTATTTTAGACATGCTAGATAAACTTTTTCAAAAGTATCTACAAGAGAAAAATATATGATATAAAAATGAAATTAGCTTTATAAATTAAAATTAATTTATATATAAATTTTTAAAAAAATATTAGGAAGGAGATTTTACAAATTAGCTTATACATAAATTAATTATGTTAAAAATTATTAAGTATGATTCTGACATAACTCAACCTTATAAAATTGACTTATAAGGTAAGAATTAATTCTTACTCATATCCTCTTTTGAGCATATCACTAATCGATATAAGATTTACAACACACTTCCTTCATTTGTAAGATTGAACATCTTAACTAGGAAATTTGCAAGATTGGGCATTGCAAGTAGTTTACAACATTTGCTAATATGGTACCATCATAAGAAAAAAAATTATAAGTCTAATTCATCCTTACAAAATTGACTATAAAACAAGGATTACTTCCACTTGTATACTCTATATTAGTCGTCTCATTAGTTGATGTGAGATTCTAACAAAAATAATTTTATTCAATTTGATTATCAAATAGTTCAATTCGATTATATATATATATATATATATATATATATATATATATATAATTCAAGTCAAATTTTTATGAAAATGGATCACTTTTTATAATTTAGTTTGTGACACCCTCTACGCCGACATAATACGCAATAATTGTAAGATAAAATTTGAATGAATAAAAACTTTCTCAATTAGCAAATAGGTAAAGGATTCACATTCACATACATAATGTAACACCCCATTTTTATTTCATTTTTTATTTTATTAACTTGAGGGTATTTTGGTAAATTTTATAAAGGTATAGGGGTGATTTAGTAGCTTGGAACGGGTTGTTCCGGAATTGGAACGGGTCGTTCCAAACTACCAAAATATATGCGAGTTCGTTGCCCAGAACGGGTCGTTCTCAAGTTGGAAGGGGCCGTTCTGGACTATTAAAAACTGCTTTTAACTCTAAGCGGGAACGACCTTGGAACGGGCTTGGAACGGTCTTGGAACGGGCTTGGAACGGGCTATGGCAGTTGTGAGTAATAAATGCAACCAGAACGGGCCGTTCTGGTTTGAGAACGGGCTGTTCTGGGTGTGATTTTTACCCATGTTTTTATGGTCCATAACGGGCCATTCTGAATTTGGAACGGGCCGTTCCGGCGAAGTCTGAGGCCTATAAATTGAGCTCTCTGCCACTCTGAAAAAGCACACCTCTCACTTTCTGACTTATTTTCTTCTGCTCTCTCTTCTTTTCTCTCTACTTTCTGCTTCAGACCGAGGGGAACCCAGCGAGGGAGACCAACCAGATCTCGTATAAATTCAGCTTCTACATATCCAGGTACGGGGGAAAAGGGATTATTTATATGTAGAGTTACATGAGGGAATTTGGTAGAGGAAGAGCCCCTTAAGATTATGAGTAATTTTATAATTATTTCTGTTTGGAGAATTATTGGTCTCATGTGATTCTGTATATAATTAGGACTACGAATATATGATTAATTTGTAAAAATGATGCTCTGAGAGAGAAAACGAAATTATAAAAAAAAGTGCCTGTAGGCTAGATTTTGGAAAAATTGGAATATTTCTGTTTGAGAAATTGATGATCCCATTAGATTCTGTATGTGTTGAGGATTAGAAATACATATTTAATTTGTAAGAATGATGATTTGAGAGGGAGAACAAAACTGTAGAAAAGTGCCTGTGAGTTAAGTTTTGGAATAATTGGGGGTTTTACTGTTTATGTTAAAATTATATTAAATTGATAATTCTATTAATTATTTTATTAATTTATGAATGTTATTGTTATATTATTTTATAAGAATTGATGATCTAGATGTGAATTGCTTGAGGGATGTGTAAACCCTTATTTTGTTAGACTTATATGTTGAGTATGTGATATGGAATTGTGTATGTGATATGGAATCGTGATATGAGATGAGATGTTGTATGGACATGATTAAGAATGTGATTGCAAGGTGTTTCCTCACACTAATGACTAGGGATGGCACGACCCCTGGGTAAGTGGTGCTACAGGGAGGGCGTGACCCTAGCATGGTGTGGGATGAGTAAGACAGTTAACACACACCACTTATGTCGATTGTAATGTTATTGTGGTTCCTCACGCTGATGCTTCAGGGACGAGCGTACTCCTGAATGACCAGGGATGATACGAACCCTGGGTAGGTGATGCTTCAGGGACGAGCGTACTCCTGGATGATCAGGGATGATACGAACCCTGGTATGGTGTGGGTTGAGTGAGGCAATTAACCCATATCACTTGTGTCAGATGTGGCGAGGTCTTGGCATAGTGTTAATTGTAAGATTGGCTTGAATTATGGATGTGGAAATGATATTGTTAATTGTAAGATTTATGTGGATTATGATGGATTGATGTAATTGTGAATTGAGATGTGAAAATGATGAATTATAATATATATATATATAAATGCTTGTAAATATTTTATTAAGTAACAAGTCATGATGAGATTACATTTGTGGTGTGTTTGTATGTGCTTTACATATGAATGTTTTCTTTTCTTACCGTACAAATTGTGGATGTTTTAGGTGAGGAAGATCTGGCTACGAGTGGCATCTAGAATGCCAACGGTTGAATTGTGGGAATGCTCTGATATTGTGACATCGGGGCTAGGGATGGCAAATATACCCGTACCCGCGGGTAATACCCGAACCCGTCCTGACTTTGACGGGGAATACCCTGTTTGACCGGGTACGTGTACGGGTACGGGTAAAACCCGATATATTAAATCGGTACGGGTACGGGTACGGGTACGGGTACGGGTATGTACTTACCCGCCCCGTACCCGTACCCGTACCCGTCCCCGTTCCCATTTTTAATTTAATACCACTTTCAATTTAATTATATTAAAGAATTTTAATATTTTTTTATGTATAATTATTTATTATAATATGAGATAAAAAATAACTTAATTATAATTATAAAAAATAAAAATTTTGACGGGTACGGGTACGGGTATGGGTATACCCGATACCCGACGGGGACGGGGATGGGGATGAAAATCACATACCCGACGGGTACGGGTACGGGGATGGGGATGAGTTTAGCTCGCGGGGACGGGGACGGGTATCATGAAACCCGTACCCGCCCCGCCCCGTTGCCATCCCTAATCGGGGCAGAGGATTTTTAGAACATAGTTTTTATATGGATTTGGAATTGTAAATGTTATTTTTGAAAATAATTTGTAAACTCTTGCGTTTCATTTTTATTATTTTGGTTATTGAAGAATAATTTTGAAGATCCTCATGTGAACCCTTTTATCAAAATTGAAAAATTTATTTGTAAGTTTTCATTATTACAATATATGTGTTGGGGTAGTAAAGGTGTCACACATAATCATAGTTCACTTGCGGAAATTACAAAATAAATAAAGTTAAAGGTTTTCCAAACAAAGAAAGAAACTAAAGTCCTAAACTAGTCCTAACTATGCCCTGATGTCACATATCCTATCAGAGCACTCCCAATTGAAACCTAAGCCTCATCACCAACATCCTCATACTGATGATCACCTACAACACAATAAAAATACACATAGGGCAAATAGGGGAGTGAGAAATATCTCACTCAGTTTCAGGTGTAAAAATAACAGTTAGGCAACACACACACAAGTCATAACGAGCATAACCATAGCTACAAAATAATCAGATGCAAATTCAAATTATACATATAACAATAACGCATACACGGTCATTCATCATGCAATGCTGTCATGGACTCGACTCATAAATAAATGCATGTGGCGTCAGTCACGTGTCTCATAATCACATATCACGTGATATGTTGCCGAAGCAACATACCTGGAGTAATCTAGGAGTACATGTTAGCTCAATCGTGCACTCTCAACTAGAAAAATGTACTGCTAGGGTCTCGTCAGGATAGATAAGCCGCGCAAGATACGTCCCATTCACACAAACGGGCAGAACTGGGCCTTCCAAACCACATTATCCCCTAGGACTCTCCAAGATGTTTCACACTTGGAGGGCTTTCCCTAACGATGTACTCCATATCGTACCCCGTCACATAAATGCATATGATGCATGTCACACATTCACAAACTCATGGACTCATCACTTTACTTGTCATGGAATTTCATGTCTTATCTCATTTCATCACGTTTCACATTCTCATAGTCATAGTGTTCACAATAGCATGTCATTCACATCATGTCTCATTTGTTCATATTTCACATAGTCATACTCAGAATTGTTCCTCATAGGATTTCGCACAGGAACCCACAAAGCACTCTAATTCATATCAAAACTTATCTAATTTTGAAATCAAACACATATTTACACTTGTTGAGCATCGAGGGGGTTACCACACATATACACATGTCTCCACATTGGTGAGACATTGTTCGTTTTGGGCCCAAGCCCTCACAGTTTTACTTTTGGACATCACCCAAAAGGACCACGGTTTACCCCCTCCCCTGCAGTAGAAACTACGAGTATTATCCGATGGTGGCCTACAGAGCTCACTCACGCTTTGAGTGCTTGCATCGTCGCTCCATCATGACCTCCCTCATGACAGCGGGACACGCCTCCTAACCCTCCATGTTAATAGGAAGCCTCTCTTCCACATGGACCCACCGTTAGGAAGGCTTTTGACACAAGGGATCCCAAACTTGGATCCACCTGCCAACCATCATACTCGTCGAACCGGTCACTTGATCAGACCATCGGCTCTGATACCACTTGTTAAGCATAAGGGGGTTACCACACATATACACATGTTTCCACGTTGGTGAGATATTGTCCGCTTTGGGCCCAAGCTCTCACAGTTTTGCTTTTGGACATCACCCAAAAGGCCTCTCAACCAATTAATGGAGACAATTGTGTGTATATTTAAACCCATGTCCATCCTTTTGTTTGAACGATGTGGGACTTTGCTTGCATCCCAACAACACTCAACATCACACAAGGAACACAACAGAACATTCAGAAAGCAAAAAAGAAAACTTTCATATTTTTCCTGTTCCTAGAAGCATGCATCAGTAAGGGATTGGGGGGTCAATCCTATTACCGAGCAATTATTCCCACACCCCGAGCGAAGTTTCTCACTCCCCCCTTACCTGGATACGCAGAAGATGAAGCTAAAGTAGAATCTGGTTGATCTCCTTATCTTGGTTCTCCTTGGTCTTCAGAGAGTGTGTCAAGGAGCAGTACCTGAGTATGCTATTTATAGACATTAGAAGTGGCCAGAACGGCCCGTTCTAGATTCATTCGTCATGTGTTAAATTCGCATCTAGAATGGCCCGTTCTGGAGTTGAGTTTTAACTCACAACGACCATGTTTGGAACGACCCATTCCCAACTAGAGTTTATAGGCCTTTTTAGTAGTTTGGAACGGCCCTTTCCAGTTTGGGAACGACCCGTTCTGGGCTACTAAATCACCCTTATTGGCCTTTGAGCCTTCGTATAATTTATAAAAATCGAGGTGTTACATAGTTTAATTGAATTCACTATCAGTTTAGTTATGTTCTACTTTTTTTTATAACCTTACTTAAAACTTTTTGCTTAAAAATGCATTACATGGTCATTTAGCGCTAAATTGCTAATTATTTGACACTTTTGCATAGACTAGAAAAAGATATCAAGCAAATTATTAATTATTGGGTTGTGGCATAACTTTCAAGCTAATAATTATTGGGTTGAAAAGATGTACTACACAGTCATTTAATTAAGTTTGCATAAAATAAAGTAGTTCCTTTGAGTGACACTAATCTAGAGTCATTTTAACCTGTGGCCAATAATTTGATTCTTAATTAGTTTTGTTCAAGCATTAAGTACAAATCAAGACAATAAATTGTAACTTAATTTGATAAGATAACACCTTAGAAAAAAGACATTGTAAGCACTCCAACATCCAAGTCATTAGGTATTTTGATAAAGTAACAATAAAGAAATGAAAGAGCATCAACATGCCATAAGGGTAGTTTTTTTAGGGGTTTGAGAATGATGCAAAATGTGTAGAGTTATTTAGGTCGCATAGAAAATTTGTTAGGATATTTAAATGTGACAGTATCGGTCACACCCTAGAATACATTATCTATGTGTATGGGTTGATTTAAATGAGGGTCGATTTAAATGATGGTCTCAAATACCTTTTCGAATTTATCTTCAACATATATGTCATTCATGAGATCTAAATGATTAAACACATATGCTATAGGAAAAGATTAGTGATGAGTATTCTAACTAAAGTCAAGTTAGTTGTACCCTCAAATGGATGTAAAACTAAAGCTTTATATCTTTTTGTGCAAATTTAACTTTAATGTATTTACCCATAAAAAGTGTGTATGGAAACAACTTTATTAGTAGGAAGCAGCAATGACAAACTATCATACTCCTCTACAATCATATGTGGCAAAAATATACAAACTTGCATAAATGAATTATTTCTTTAGTTTAACATATCAAATTTACTTTAAAAATATTATGATTAAAAATAAACTATTTAATTTATTCAAACAAATTAAACTCATGAAACCAAAGTTAAAAATATTATCTTGAATTTAGAATTATCCAGTTTAAACCAAATCAAATCAATAAAAAATAATTTATAATGGTTAAATTTCCGACTACTTAGCATAGGAAAAAGATTAATTCCCACCACTTAAATTGTGACACCCTCTACCCCAACATACATATACAGTAATTATAAAAAATATAAAAATTTTCATCATAAAAAAATCAAATTTCCAGCCACGTAAGGGTAAAGAGTTCACATTCATAAACTTAATCCAAATAACATGCCGGTAAAATTACAAAGAAATAAAATTGAATTTTCCAAAATACTTTAATAAGAACATCTTTAAACTAATTCTATCTATGTCCCGATGTCACATGTCCTATCAGAGCAAAACCCAACATAGAAGCCTAAGCTTCATCACCAACATCCTCAGCCTCACGCTGATGATCACCTGTATATCAAACAAGAGAAACAACACAAAAGAAGGGAGTGAGAAATATCTCACTCTAGCTCACGGTGTAGGAACGCACACTGGATAGCCAAACACAAACAATACAGTTACCTCATAGATCAATCAACAACAATAGTTTATTCAATCATCCAAGTCATACAAATAGTAATTTATCATCATTTAATAATAAGGATGCACATGCATGGACACGGACTTCACATTATCATGCATGTGGCGACAGTAAAACATCACATGGCATATTGCTGCTAGCAATACACGAAGAGTAGTCTAGAGTACATGCCGGGTCACACCCTCTGCGCATTCTCACTAGAAGGATATACTACCAGAGTCTCGTCGGGATAGCTAAGCCGCGCAAGATACATCCCATGCACACAATGGGCGAGACTGGGACTTCCAAACCGAGCTATCCCCAAGGACTAATCTCCAAAGCTTTTACACTAGGGGGCCTTCTCTGGCGGTGTATTCTATATCGTACCCTTAAAACACTTATGCAAATGATGCATGTCAATCAAGACTATATGCATTCTCATATCACATTATCATTTCCCATGGTCATATCACATCATCACATTATCTCATCATATTTCATTATCACATTTCATATCTCATGTCTCAATCACATTTCACATTATCACATTATCTCATCATATTCACCAAGCCTTCACAGAGCACTTTAATTTATATCAAAACTCATTTATTTATAAAATTAAATACATATTTTTACATCTCATCAAACAAGGAATATAACAGAAAAATCAGAAATCAAAACAGAAAATATTTCATATTTTGCCTATTTCTCATAGGGTTTCCAGCAGGAACCCACAGAGCACTCTAGATCATATTAAAACATATTTATTTTCAAAATTAACCACATACTCATGCATCACATCCAACAAGGAACACAACAAAGTAATCATAAGGCAAAATAGAAAACATTCATATTTTGCACGTTTTCTCATAGGGTTTCCCATAGAAACCCATAGAGATCTCAAGTCATACAATTAATTGCATATAAGAAAAATAATAAGCAAAACAGATATAATTGGGAGAAACCCCTCATACATGAGCATACATAAAAATACAGCAAACACAGGATTGGGGGCCAATTCCACTACCCAGCATACAATCTCACACCCAGAGCGAGGTTTCTCACTCCCCCCCTTACCTGGATGATGATGGAGGTGAGTAGAAGAAATGAAACACAAACTCCTCCTAAGCTCCTCCTAGGCTCGGATCCTCTTCAATGGAGATTGAAATGCACTTGGAGAACTTATGAAGATGAAACACAATTGCGGAAATGGAAGAAGGAAGTATCCAAGCTCAAGAACTCAAAGGATTGCACACTTCAAAGTGAAGGAAAAACTAGGGTTTCCTAAGGTGTTTGAAGGCATTCTCTTAAGGTTCTCTCTTGGAATATTTTCGGTGACTCTTGAGGGAATAAGCTGAAATCAAAGTTCAGAAATTCTCATATATTCAAAAGTGTGTTACAAGGTGAGAAAGGTTACACTTATAGGAAAAATTAGGGTAACTTGGCGGCACCTTTAGTGAACCAAAGTGGCGCCAAGTTTGAATTTCAAATTTGAATTTGAAATTCAAACTTTGGCCACCTCACCTAGTCACACGGATGCTACCTTCATTTGATTGTCATTTGGAAGTGATTTGAGATGAATTTGGAGCTCACATGGCCGGATCCACTCCATGCCATCCATGTGACTCAAATTCAATTCAAATTACTTCTAAATGATAATTAAATGAAACCTAATTTTCCTATTAATGTATACTTCCTATAATCCTATGCTAATGACCGAAATACATTGGTCCAATGAATACAATGAATAGAAAAAAAAATATAAGAAGAAGAATGAGCCCAATATTTGGTATCAAAAGCCCAAAGCTCAAGAAGCCCAAAATTAAGCCCAAGACACCTAAACCCTAATCTATGGTCAAAATACAAGACCAACAACAAAGTAAATTCCTATACTAAGAAAATACAACTAAACATGGTGTTCAATCAATTAAAGCCCAAGTGAGAAGCACCCTAGGCCCACCAAGCCCATTGGGCCCACTAAGCTCTGAAGCAGTCAAATCTTCAAGTAACCTCCTGGCCATAGCTCTAGTGGTTGGGCCTTTAGCCCATGCTCTTCCATCATTCCCTCCCTCTTGAGAAGGATTCGACCTCGAATCTGAAGGCTCCTCCTCATCATCACTAGCACCTACAAAAGGTTTAAGATCACTCACATTAAAAGTAATGTTGACTCCATAATCAGAGGGTAAATCAAGTCTATAAGCGTTATCATTGATACGCTGTAAGACCTGAAAGGGACCATCTCCTCTAGGACTGAGTTTGGACTTCCTTTGTTGTGGAAAACGTTCTTTTCTTAGATGAAGCCAAACCCAATCTCCTTCCTCGAAGATCATAGCTTTCTTGCCTTTATTTCCTTGTTTTGCATACTTCTCATTTTGATTTTGAATATGAATTTTAATCCTTTCATGTAATTTCTTGATAAAGTCAGCCCTTGAAGCCCCTTCCTTATGAATGAAATGCTCAACATTAGGAAGAGGTATCAAGTCTAGAGGGGTCAAAGGATTAAACCCATACACAGCCTCAAAAGGAGAAATATTGGTAGTTTTATGAACTATCCTATTGTAGGCAAATTCAATATGGGGTAAAAACTCATCCCAAGATTTGTGATTACCCTTTAGGACTGCTCTAAGCATAGTAGACAGAGATCTATTCACTACCTCAGTTTGGCCATCTGTTTGAGGATGACAAGTAGTTGACAAGAGGAGTTTAGTTCCTAGTCTTGACCATAAGACACGCCAAAAGTGGCTTAGGAACTTTGTATCTCTATCTGAAACTATAGTCCTAGGAAGTCCATGAAGTTTAACCACATCTCTAAAGAAGAGTTTTGCAATGTTTCTTGCATCATCTACTTTGTGGCATGGAATAAAATGAGCCATTTTACTGAAACGGTCCACTACCACAAAAATAGAATCCATTCCCCTTTGGGTTCTAGGTAAACCTAGCACAAAATCCATGCTAATATCTACCCAAGGGGAAGAAGCAACAGGCAAAGGTGTGTATGTTCCATGAGGCATTACTTTAGACTTAGCTTGTAAACAAGCTAAACATCTAAAACAATGCCTTTGGACATCCTTTCGCATATGGGGCCAATAGAATTTTTCTTTTAGTAAACTAAGGGTTTTATCAACTCCAAAGTGCCCCATAAGCCCACCTTCATGACTTTCTTTAATTAACAGTTTTCTAATGGATCCTTGGGGTATACACAATCTTCCTTCTTTGTATAAATACCCCTCAGCCATATAAAAACCATCAAAAGCTTTTTGTTGACATTTTTTATAATTATCACCAAGTTCAAGATCTTCTTCATACAATTCCCTAATATTATCAAATCCAAGAATTTGAGTTCCTAGGGACACAAGCAAGGTATGTCTCCTAGATAAAGCATCAGCTACAACATTGGATTTTCCTTTCTTGAATTTAATAATATATGGAAATTGTTCAAGAAACTCTAACCACTTGGCATGTCTCTTATTTAATTTACCTTGACCTCTTAAATATTTAAGTAACTCATGGTCACTATGGATGACAAACTCTTTGGACACAAGATAGTGCTCCCAAGTTTGTAAAGCTCTAACCAAAGCATACAACTCCTTATCATAGGTAGGGTAATTGAGGGAGGCACCTTTTAGTTTTTCACTAAAATATGCAATGGGATGTCCTCCTTGCAATAACACTGCTCCTATGCCAACTCCTGATGCATCACACTCTAGCTCAAAAGTCTTTTCAAAATTAGGTAGAGCTAAAATGGGTGCATTAGTAAGTTGATCTTTAAGTAATTGAAATGCTTGGTCATGCTTTGAAGTCCATTCAAATAAAATGTCTTTTTTGACAAGATCATTCAAGGGTGAAGCAATGCTAGAGAAGTTAGGCACAAATCTTCTATAAAAACTTGCTAAACCATGAAAACTCCTAACTTCACTAACATTTTTAGGCTTGGGCCACTCTTGAATGGCTTTAATTTTCTCGGGATCCACTTGGACCCCATTTTTGCTTACAATGAACCCTAGGAAAACCACATGATCCACACAAAAAGTACATTTTTCAAGATTTGCAAATAATTGGTTTTCCCTAAGGATCATCATAACTTCTCTAAGATGTCCTATGTGATCATCTTGAGACCTACTATAGATTAATATGTCATCAAAATAAACAACAACAAATTTTCCTATACATTCTCTCAAGACATGATTCATAAGCCTCATGAATGTACTTGGTGCATTAGTTAAACCAAAAGGCATAACTAACCATTCATACAATCCAAATTTGGTCTTAAAAGCAGTTTTCCATTCATCACCCTTTTTAATTCTTATTTGATGATAACCACTTTTAAGATCAATTTTAGAAAATATGGAAGCACCATGTAACTCATCAAGCATATCATCAAGTCTAGGGATTGGGTGCCTGTACTTGATTGTGATATTGTTAATAGCCCTACAATCACAACACATTCTCCATTTTCCATCTTTCTTGGGCACTAACAATACAGGCACAGCACAGGGACTCAAACTCTTTTGAACCCACCCCTTATTCAATAATTCATGAACTTGATTCTCTATCTCCTTAGTTTCTTGGGGATTTGTCCTATAGGCTGGTCTATTGGGTAGACTAGCCCCAGGCAAAAAATCAATTTGATGTTCTATACCCCTAAAAGGAGGAAGGCCTTTTGGACCTTCACTAGGGAATATATCATCAAATTCTTTTAATAATTGAGAAACTAGAGGAGGTAAAGAACTAAGCTCAATGCTTAAATTATGAAACTGAAGCACACTTTTACAAAGAAGAAGGTAAGAAGGCTTTTCAACATTTAGAGTTTGTTTTAGAGTTTCTTGTTGAATTCCTTCTAAAGATTTCTCTTCCTTCTTCTTTGAAGAATTATGCTTCTTTTCCTTTTTGTTGTTTTTTTTTTTAATCAAGTTTTTTTTTTCTTCTTCTCTTTTCTTTTTCATTTGTACTTGATCCTCTATCACTTGTGAAGGAGACAAAGGATGAAGTACAAACTTCTTTTCTTTATGAGTGAAAGTAATTTCATTGGTAAGGCCATTGTGCATGGTTTTCTTGTCAAATTGCCATGGCCTTCCCAACAAAATATGACAAGCTTCCATTGGAACTATGTCACAAACCACTTGGTCTTCATAGTTACCAATAGAGAACTTGACTTTCACTTGTTGATTAACATTAATATCCCCATCTTCATTAATCCAATGAAGTTGATATGGTTTCGGATGGGGAATAATAGTAAGACCAAGCTTCTCTACCAACCTTGTGCTACAACAATTGCAACAAGACCCACTATCCACAATGAGAGAACAAGCATTGTTTAAAACTTTACACCTTGTGTGAAATATGTTCTCCCTTTGTGAAAGATGGGACTCATGAGGTTGGCTTCCTAGAAGCCTTCTAACCATGAGAAGTTGACCATCATAAGGATATGCACTTTCAATGTGATGGTCTTCTTCACTAGTTTCACTATCACTTGAAGTGGTAGTACTAGTTTCATCAACACTACTATAAACGTCTTCCCCTTTCAAAATCATCACCTTTTTAGTGGGGCATTGAGAAGCTATATGGCCTCTCCCAAGACATTTAAAGCATTTGATGTCACTAGTCTTACTACTAGAAGTGACACTATTTTTATTTTTCTCTTTTTCAAGACCTTTGCCAAATTTCTTAGAGGAATCAAATTGACCCTCCCTCTTGTAGTCTTTCTTAACATAAGAACTAGATTGAGTTTTTCCTTTAAAAGAAGATTTTCTCAAATTTTGTTGTTCCACCCTTATACAAAGTTGGACCAAATCATCAAGGTCCCTATAAGGGAGTAACTGAACTCTATCTCTTATGTCAAAATTAAGACCACTTAGAAATCTAGCAATGGTCAATCTTTCTTCTTCCCTTATCCCAGCCCTCATGAGATATAACTCCATCTTTTGCCTATACTCCTCAACACTCATACCCTTTTGTTGGAGCCTTTGGAGCTTATCCATAAGCTCCCTACTATAATAAGAAGGTATGTGCCTTCTTCTCATAGCACTCCTCAACTCATTCCAATAAGTGATGGGAGGATCATTGTGAAGTCTTCTCTCTCTTTCCAAGGATGTCCACCAATACATGGCTTGTCCTTGAAAAGCTAGGGTGGCCAAAGGAACTTTTCTTTCCTCACCTACTTGATGACAAGTGAAGATTTGCTCCACTTTCATCTCCCAATCCAAGTAGGTGTCCACATTATCTTTTCCATGAAAGTAAGGGAGATCAACCCTTGATTCCCTCACTTTGTGTTCTTTAATGACTCTCCTAGGTGTGGGTTGATAGTAAGCATCCATTTGGATACTACCATCATTATTTAGACTTTGAGAATCATGGGAGCTCTTGGTTGAGCTCCTTGAGGAATTTTTTTGACTTTTTGGTTTATTCAATTTTTTTAAAAGTTTTTCTTCCCTTTGCTTAATCTTTTGGATCTCTTGTTCCAAAGCCATGATTTGTACTTCCTTTTCAAGTTTTTCTTTTTGTTTTTGAAGTATCTCATCATCTTTCCAAAGTTTTAGTGCTTCAACCTCCTTAACAATTCTTTCAAAACTTTTAGGAGTATTAAAGTCACTACTACTTTGAGAATGATGACTCATGGTTAAGCAAAAGAAAATTATATGCTATGCAAAAAGATATAAAATATTTTTGAGATTTTCTAGGAATGAAAATAGCACTTGGAAGTCTAAGTGTACAAGTTGCACTATCAAGGGAGGTGAGCTACAAAGAGCCACTTAATAACCAAGCCTTTTCAAGTGGAAATCACTAAACTCCTTTGTGGTATTTCCAAACCCCAAAACTTTTCACAAAATTTTTTTGAATGTTTTTCACAAATTTGTTTGTTTTTGACACCTAACTAAGCGTGAGCAATTGAACTACACAATTCTAGACGAAATAGGGCAGCAAAGTAAACACAAATATGAACAAGAAAACTTAAAGAAAGCAAGATAAGCAACTAGTCGGATATCCTAAGTGGAAGCTTGAAACATATGAAATTTCCAAGCCACTTCCACTAGTACTACACGTGAGAATCTATTAAGGATGTAGATATACCTGACCAGCTTCTTAATACTCCCTCCAAGCTTTACAAATTGGTTTAAAAATACTAGAGAATTGACAAAAATTAAACTAGCCTAGAAAGCAATAAAGTGGCGGCTTTGGTGACCAATTAGTGGCGGTTTTGTGTTCAACTTTTCTAACACTTGTTTAAGTGTCTTAATCCGCCACTAATCCTTCAAATGGATGCTACTGGACCTGCAAAAGAAACACAACAAAGAGGTTAATGGTGGCTGCCTCACAAGGTGAAGGAAAAGGTCACTCAAGTGAAGAAAGTTTAGGAGAAGTTTTGGTCACTAAATTAGGTCAAATTTTTAGGTCTTAGTGTCCAAACTTTTCCTACTCTTTGTTGAGCAATGTTTGATCCTTGAGCAAGGATTTGAGGCCACTTCCAGCACAGGAAATTATTGAAAGAAAACTAGACAAGCAATAAAAGCACAATTTGGAAAGCTTATACCAAAAGTTAAGATTGATATATGTATATGACAAGACTCAAAGAGGTTCAACAAGTAAAACTGAAAATTAAGACTCCAAATAAAGGCTAGCACTCAGAGAGAATAGTTCCTAGATAGGTACTAGAATAGATGAACAAAACAAAAAAAAAATTGAAGACAATTGGATAAGTATAGCAAAAGTAATAGCCAAAACAATAACAAGGAATCAAGTAGGTTTTCAACTTGTATACCTCTCGGCTTTTTCCTTTTAATTTTCTTTCTCTATTTTTTTTTATAATTCTTTCTTTTTCTATCTTCAAGTTAAGAGTCCAGAGAGTATATTTGCCTTTTGTTTCAAATTTTTATATGATTCCAAGCTATAGAAAATGAGAAAACAAAACAGCCAAAAATTAGGTCAAATTCCAAGTGAAAATGAGAAACTAGTGCACTAGTTTTAGGTTTTTGTTTTGGATTCTTTTTGTACTCTTTTCTTTTGAACTTTAGGTCTTTTTCTTTTGTTTTAGGCTCTGTTTTATCTCTGTTTTCAGCCTCTAAAATTTTTTTTAAAATTGAATCCACAAGAAGAGTGCACTAGAAGTAGGTTTACACTTGAAATTTAAGTCACAAAAAATTTTTAGAAGATTTTCAATGGAAATGTGATTTGAAAACTTAAGACACAATGGAAACCTAACTCTAAAGAAACTTACTAGAACTAATAGCAAGTTATGAACACAATAAGGTAAAAGAAAAAGCACATATAGGAGGCAAGAACAAAAGCAATCCGAGAGCAACAAATTGATGAACAAGATACTAAGGAAATTTTAGGTCAACATGCTATTCAAGGAATTTTAAGACATATAAGAACTACACAAACATACTAAGACAAAACATGGATTAAAAACCAAAATCTAAATGCAATGCATGCAGTCCAATCACGGACACATATTAGGAATGGAGAGACTCAAAAATTAAAATCAAAAACAAGCACAAGCTAATAGGTCCTAAACATGTTGATTGTGGAAGAAATTCAAAAGCAATCAACAAAGGATCTATGAACAACAATTATGCAACAATATAGATCCGGAAATTGAAACTCAAATGAGACAATAAGAACACAAAAACAACACAAGAACACAAGAAGAACACGGATACAAAAATTTGAGCACACTTATCTCCTTGAAGAAACCTTGCTCTTGATACCAAAATTGATGGAGGTGAGTAGAAGAAATGAAACACAAACTCCTCCTAAGCTCCTCCTAGGCTCGGATCCTCTTCAATGGAGATTGAAATGCACTTGGAGAACTTATGAAGATGAAACACAATTGCGGAAATGGAAGAAGGAAGTATCCAAGCTCAAGAACTCAAAGGATTGCACACTTCAAAGTGAAGGAAAAACTAGGGTTTCCTAAGGTGTTTGAAGGCATTCTCTTAAGGTTCTCTCTTGGAAGATTTTCGGTGACTCTTGAGGGAATAAGCTGAAATCAAAGTTCAGAAATTCTCATATATTCAAAAGTGTGTTACAAGGTGAGAAAGGTTACACTTATAGGAAAAATTAGGGTAACTTGGCGGCACCTTTAGTGAACCAAAGTGGCGCCAAGTTTGAATTTCAAATTTGAATTTGAAATTCAAACTTTGGCCACCTCACCTAGTCACACGGATGCTACCTTCATTTGATTGTCATTTGGAAGTGATTTGAGATGAATTTGGAGCTCACATGGCCGGATCCACTCCATGCCATCCATGTGACTCAAATTCAATTCAAATTACTTCTAAATGATAATTAAATGAAACCTAATTTTCCTATTAATGTATACTTCCTATAATCCTATGCTAATGACCGAAATACATTGGTCCAATGAATACAATGAATAGAAAAAAATATAAGAAGAAGAATGAGCCCAATATTGGGTATCAAAAGCCCAAAGCTCAAGAAGCCCAAAATTAAGCCCAAGACACCTAAACCCTAATCTATGGTCAAAATACAAGACCAACAACAAAGTAAATTCCTATACTAAGAAAATACAACTAAACATGGTGTTCAATCAATTAAAGCCCAAGTGAGAAGCACCCTAGGCCCACCAAGCCCATTGGGCCCACTAAGCTCTGAAGCAGTCAAATCTTCAAGTAACCTCCTGGCCATAGCTCTAGTGGTTGGGCCTTTAGCCCATGCTCTTCCATCAGATGAGCAGAAGACAAAGGTGTGATCTAAGGTCGTTCCTGAGTACTCTTCCTTAGAGCTCTTTGTTTCTCCTTTTTTTTCCTAACCCTTCAGAACGCAAATGAGGTAATAGGGTTAACGCTACCTAACTCCTTAAAATTAATCCATTGGGCTGGGTCAACCCAACCCATTTTCTTTCTCTTTTAACCCACTTCTCTTTTTCCTCAAAATAATTAAATAAAATAAATACATGTATATTATAAAATATTTTTCCTCTATAATAATAATATATTTCTGACCCAAAATATAATAATATAATTTCAATAACAAAATATCATATAAAATCAACCTTCTCTTAAAACATATAAATATTTATTTAAATATGCTAATAAAAAATACTTATTTAATACGTACAAAATAATTGTCCAAAACAATAATTATTTAAAACGTACAAAATTATATTCTTTTATAATTATTAAAATAATTATGACCAAATACCATATAATAATTATTATTATTATTATAATAATAATAATAACTTTATTGAAAATTGGGATGTTACATAAATGGTTTTTTTTAGAAAGAAAAAAATATTTGTAATAAAAATATATTTTTTTATAGACTATAAATATCTTTTATTAAAGACAATCTTCTTGCAAGAAGATAGGATCATTATTGATTGTAAAAAATTCAAACTTGAAACTATTGATTATATTGAAACAGCTTCATACTAGATGATCTATGTATTCGGTGATAAAAACAAAAATTTAAATTGTAAGTTTGAGAAAACTACTGAAATTTGTAAACAACTTTTTTAAAATACATTGTTTACATGAATTTGAAATTTTCAAGCTTATAATTATTGTTTAACAACTTTCATTCCCCTAAAAGTTGATTTACTATTTAAAAGCATTTTTTTATCCAACTAAAATTAAATATTTTAAAATCACTTTTCAACAAACTTATTGAAACAAAATTTATTTTGATCATATTTGATTATTAAAATATTATATATATATATATATATAATCAGTTATAGAAATAATATAATTTTTACAACATTTTTAAACAAAAGTGTCTAATAATCCTATGATATTTATTTTTTGGTTTTTTATCCATTTTTTCATTTTTTTTTCTCTTTCTTAATTCTATTTCCATATGATAAACATAATAAAGATTACTTTCACCTGGAAAAAAGAGGTTAAATTATTCTTTTAATCCTTTATTTTATTTAATTGGTTCAATTTAGTCTCTTTATTATTAAAAAAATTAATTTAATATTTTAATTTTAAAGTAATTAAATATTATTTTTTTATCCAATTAAAACTAACAATTTATACTTTTGTACATGTGAGGATTGATGCTTATCATTTTTAATTTTATCATATATGCAAAATGTTAATTGATGCGTATCATTTTTAATTTATCATATATATAAAATTTTATTGTTGTTAAACTTAATTAGACAAAAATGATTATATTGTATTATTTTTAAAAACTAAGGAGCCTTTTTAATAATAAACTAAATTAAACAGATTAAAAAATTAGAGAGTGAGAGGAAAAAAAAGTATTTTTGAGAAGAAAACATATCTTTCAAAAATAAAACTCACTACACTAATCACTAACTTCGGGGAGGAAAAAAAAAAAAAAACCTCCTTCCCTCCACAAAATATTGCATCAAATTCATCTGATTAAATTTAAGTATTTTTAAAAAAGTAACGTGTAATCAAAGGAGTTATGTTTTAGTCTAGTGGTTGAGTGGGGAGGGATTGGGGTAGTTAGAAGTATGAGGACCTAGGTTCAATCCTCATTACGTAAGATTTCACAAGACTTTCAATCAGGATAGGATTGTAATGGATTCTGCGAGACTTTGTAAACTTCGTAGAATTTCATAAATTTTTTACATAGGATAAGAATTCAAGATTTTTTTTTTCATACATTCAAATTTAAAAGGAGTCAAATATAAAAATAATAAAAATAATAATAATGTCTGGATAAATAATAATAATAATTTTTTGTAATATCATGTCGTTCTAAATAGAATTAACCCACATATTCATAGCTATATTAGTCCTCCAAATATTAGTATCTTTTCGCTCTTGCTCCCGTGTTTTAATAATAGACTCAAAATTATGATTTTCATTAACTAGTAATGTTGAAGATGAAGATTCATTCATCACTTCAATTGGAAATTCATCGTAATGACATTCTTTACGAAAAAAGTTATGTAGTCTCACACATGCTAAAAATTATTCTAAACAACATTTCAATTTTTTTTATAATTTGTGATTTAAAATATTTTATGTATAATTTTATAAATGATTAAAAAAAATAGTGGGACAACTACCCTACTCTCTTATAACTAAACATGTCCCTTCATTTTATATCGGTATTAAAGTAGAAATTTACAAACATCAATTGGGAGAAAAAAAATATATCTGAAATTTGTTACAAGTACAAAATAATTTTTTAAATTTTTAATTGCTTTCAATTATTCACTCGTGAAGAAATATTTTTAGTATTAAATTATAAGATACTGCAATGTCTTATGTTAATTTTCTTTTTTAAAATATAAAAATCCTAATTTCATAATATAAAAATTAATAATAAAAAAATTCATAGTAAAAAAAAGAAATAAAATAATTGTTGAGTCATAAAAGGGGAAGGATAACAATAACAAATTCAAGCAAGGGAGAGAGATGCAGTTTTTGTGCTGAGAGGGTTCTTCTCCCAACTAAGATTCATTATTATCTCATTCTACTTACATAAACCCTAACTCAAATTCATCTTTTACATATATATATATATATATATATATATATATATATATATATATATATATATATATATATATATATATATATATATATATTGTTCTAATAAATCTAAATTGATTACAAGGTCTTGAAGATCTATAGTTGATTATAAAGATCATGATATCAATTTTACCTTTCACCTTTCCCTTTTCTTGATGCGTGGTATAAAAAAAATTATTACTTAAAAGTTAAAATTTCAAGTATTTTTTGTGTTATATAACTGAGGAACAATTTCAATTAAATAGAGCAAAATCGAGCAAGTCAATTAAAGAGAACGGAGAGAAAAATTGAGCAAGTTAATGACACTATTATTTACGTGTAGAAGTTTCACCAAATAGGGGAATAGAATGAGAACAGTAGTACAGTATTATATATAAGTAGTAGTGCAATATTATTAATAAGAGAAAAAAAATGGAGAAGATGAGCATAGAAAAAAAAATGAAAAACTCACTTGAACATTCTTGAAGCACTTGAAAAGTCATTTCAAACAATCCTCTAAAATCTTATGGGTTTGGATGAGATTGTTTTATGAATTTGATATTTATAGATACCACTAAAAAGTCCATCAAAATCCCTCTAATACAACAATCCTTTAAAATTCCTATATTTTTGAATACCAATGAATTGTTTTTAAGTTGTAAAAAGTCTCAAATGAATACCAATAAATTTTAATGCACTCTTTAAAAAATCTTGAAAATCCTGATTGAATACCACTGAATTATTTTTAAGTGACATAAAATCCTGATTGAATACCAATGGACTTTTTTATTCAAAAAAAGTCTTTTAAAATCCTATGAAATCATAAACCAATACACCCCCTTAGTATTTGTTTGCAACTATTTAATGAAAAAAATCCTTATTTAATCTCATATTTATTGAATTTTCATTTATCCATCAAAATTATATTCCTCAATATCTAATACTGATCACCGATCATAATATCATTATAAAAAAATATTATCAATACATTTTGGAATATATTCTTTATCATATACAATTTTAATATATATAAATTGCATATTTTAATAACTAAAAAAGTAAAAAAGTAATAAATATGTTAAGAGGTTATTTCATTTAATCAAGTCTTTCGTAACTTAGATTTTGATAATCAGAATTTTCTATTTTTTTATTTCACACGTCATTTTTTTTACAGCATTTAACACGATAATGTAAACTTAAAAATTATTAATTAAGTTAAAATAATTTCATATAAATTCACTCATGTGTTCGTAATTAGAAATTTTCATTTGGTATGTCGTATGTAAATTCACTGTAAATCATCTCTGGAGTTAATGGTCTATCTCGTAAGTAATTAATTGCCTTCTCCTAATTTTCCTAATTTAAACTTTTATTAAAATGTTGTAAAAAAAAAATTATTCTTCGTTATTATAATATAACGGTCGACACCAAAAACCAAAATGAAAACAGAATTTTAAATTTATTTATTAATTCATTTATTTTACACACATATAAAAACGCAACTCACGCGAAAAAACTAGCCGTTACAACAAACAGCGCCTCTCTTTCTCTTTCTCTCTTTCTCTGCAAGAACAAACCAGGTTCCTATTTTTCCTTCATTCTGTTTCATTTTCACCACGCCAAAGTCCAAAATCACTTCATTTCTCTGTTTTCATCTCTACCCATTTGTTTCTCACAACAAATTCCGAATCCAAAATGGAACTATCAAGCACCACTGACCAACCATTATCAACTCCTTCAAAGAAACCCTCAAAAAACACCGAAAATCTGAACCCTAACGTGCCTCATCACCACCATAGCCCTTTCAAAAGCCCCAATTCAAAGTCCCCTGCTTTGAGACCCTCCAAGTCCAATAATAGCAACCCAGTTGCGCGATCGCCGCAAAACAGGATCCGGCAGAGGAAGTTCGTGGTGGCCAAGAAGAAGAATCAAAAGGGTTCCCAAAACGACGCTGTTTTGTGCAAGTGCATGCACAACGGCGGCGCCAAGTGCGTTTGCGTGGCGTACAAGACTCTTAGGGCTTCTCAGGAAGAGTTTTTCCTCAAAGATAAGGGTTATGGTGGTGATGAAGGAGAAGAAGAAGCAAAAGATGAGAGTGAGAGTGCTATAGAAATTGAGGGAACAAAAGTTGAAGAAGATGAAGAAGAAGGTTGTGAAATGGAAGGAAGTTCCACTGTGAAACGAAGGAGGGAGAGGGATAGGTTGTTGGAAGAAGCGAGGAATAGTGTTCCTGAAAATGGGTTTGGGAGGGTTTTGCATTTGGTTAAGGCCTTTGAGAGACTTCTCACTATACCCAAAAGCTCAAAGGAGAAAGATCACAAGGATCATCATGATCATGATGAGCATGAGAATGATCATGATCATGGAGAGAAAGAGAAGAAGAACAAGGTGATGAAATGGGCTTTACCAGGGTTGCAATTTGAACAACATAATAAGGCACTTGAAGCTACTGATGATGCTTCTGTTTCTGGTTCTTCTTCGTCATGCTACCCATCTGGGCTGGTTTTGACATCCAAGGACCTTGGCTTGGATCAAGGGATTTTAGTTTCTTCTTGGGATAGTAGCCGAGCAAGGTTTGACTTTTGGTTCTATTTGATTTGATTAAAGACAAAACTTAGACGAAGTTGCTTAGGTGCTTTTAGAGTTGTTCTCCCATCACAGTTGGAGTTTCAGTTTGGTATATCTGTAATTAAAGTTTGCATTTGAAGGTCAACATAGATTCTTAAGATAAAATTTTGATTATGATTGAAGAGCAACACCAAAAGTTTTTGTGGACTGTAGCTAAGTTTTGTCCTTGGATTAATGTCTCTACTCACATTTCTTAAACTGTGTGTCATTTGTTTTGGAGTTGGTTTTTGTTGATTTGTATGTTGTTGGCTTTTTTTGGTGATGCAGTGTGTCTAGCAGGACTTCTGGGGGTAGAAGGAGCAGGAGAAATGTGAGACTTTAGATGTTGTTTTTGATGTATAGATTATGTGCTAATGAAGAATGGTTATTGATTCACTGATGGGATTTTGAATTATAATGATTGGTTTTCTTCAGAGCTTGGAATCTTCCTCTGGGACGTTAGGAGGGAGGAGGTGGAATAGGAAGGAGAAGCTAAAAGTCACCAGAGCAAAACCATTTAAGTTAAGGACTGAGGTAAATTATGAGGAATGGTTGATTTTTCTATGTAGTTTTTGTTTTTAATTTTTCACTTTGAGTTTGGAGTACTACTTTTGTAATCATACCGTGTAGCAAAGGGGAAAGTTGAAAGAGGAAGAATTTATGAAGAAAGTGCAAGAGATGATGTCTGAAGAAGAGAAGATGAGGATACCAATTGCACAAGGTCTTCCATGGACAACAGATGAACCAGAGGTGAGGTCATTTTTTTCATGCAAGTTCTTAGAGGTCCATATGATAAATTTGGCCTCATGTTTACTTGTTAGCTATAATGGATTACTCAGCTTAGCATTACTCTTTTGATGTCACTTGTTATAATTGTCATGTTTACTTGCTAACTCTAATGGATTACTTGTTTACTTGCTAACTCTTTTGGTGTCACTTGTTACAGTGCTTGTTGAAACCTTCAGTTAAAGAAAGCACAAGGCCTATTGACCTAAAGCTTCATAGTGATATTCGAGCAATTGATCGCGCTGAATTTGACCAACAGGTGCCTCTTTCATCCATCTCTTCCTTTTTCTTTCTCATTGTTACCTTGTATTTTCTTCATTTATTGTGATTTTTTGTGGGTGAAAATGCTACTACTTGTCATAATAATTTTAACTGCCAAATTCAATTGAGCTACTGATATATATTTCATTTGAGGAAATAATATTTTATTGTAGAAAACACAACAAAATATGAATCATTTGTTGGATGTTTTTATGTAGGTAGCAGAAAAAATGAACTTTATAGAACAACTCAAATTGGAAAGGGAAAGACAACAGAAGGTATTCCATCTACGATATTTCTATCGCTAATCTGTGAAACATTACTGAGTTACCATGTTTCCTTTTATCTAAAAAATGCTGATTTTTGTACTTCAATCCCATGTATAGTTGGAAGAAGAGGAAGAGATCAAAAGGTTGAGGAAGGAACTCATTCCAAAAGCTCAACCAATGCCTTATTTTGATAGACCTTTTGTCCCAAGGAGGTATTGGTTGATAAATTTAATAATCCTTAAAGTTTAAACAAACTGTTTCTTTTGCATGGTCTGTTTCATTTTTTCCATTGTTCTCTTTAGAACATGTCTCACTATTGTATTATTATTATTCTTTCTTTATGCTAGGTCAATGAAGCATCCAACTATACCTAGAGAACCCAAGTTTCACATGCCCCAACATAAGAAGGTTAAGTGCTTGTTATCATGGAATGACATGGACCCCTACTCCTCCTATCTCAACTAAGCTTCCAAGGGTCATTTGATGATATAAAGTGAATGAATGTTCTTTCATTTTCCCATCATTCTCTCCACTCAATGTTCAATTTTGTACATGGGCAACTCAATATATAGTTGCAAATTCTTTTATGGCAAGTATATTATAGTGCAATGATCTTTGTACCATGACTCATGGCATCGTAGTTGGATAGATGGTAGCTTCTTTTTATCGAAATGAAATGAATTTACATTTTTTTTGTGTGTGTGTGAGGATATGTCATTTATTCAATGAGTTTAATAGTTGTTCATTGTCAACCAATTAAAATAGAGATTTGTAATTGGATGACAATATGAAATTATTGTACACTATCATTATAAAAATGTTACTCACCTAATTATATCATTATAAAAATGCAAATTAATGGTAGTATATTATGATCATAAAAAAAATTTAATGTGTTCAACTTCAAATTAATAATATTAAGTTTTATGTTTAGATTGCTTTCTTTTTAGGTTATAATTACCTTCTCGATTTCTAGTGTCATGAAATTTATTTTTTAGTCCATATAATTAAGAGTATTTCATTTTAGTTTTTATACATACCATTTTTGTTTTCTTTTTCAATAATTTTTCATAAATTTTATAGTTTTTTGAAGGGCTAAAATTTTATATTTTAGTCCTCATAACAATGATGAAAACTAAAAAGAAACAAAAAATAGAACATTTTTAATTATTGAGACTAAATGGGTAATTAGATATTTTTTTTCAAATGTATACTTTTAATTTGTCTTTTAGTTCTTATAATTAAAATATTTTCTTTTAATCCTTATAGTTTTCATGAATTTTACTTTTTAATCCTTATAACAATAAATGATAGGAACTAAAAAGAAATAAAAAATGATATGTATAAAAATTAAAAGGGTAATTAATTTTTTTTAGAAATGTATGCTTTTAATTTGTCTTATAGTTTCTATAATTCAAACATTTCACTTTAGTCTCTGTATATACCATTTTTGTTTCCTTTTGATTTTTATAGTTTAGTATATTAAATTTTAATTGACTACTTTTATTTTTTTGGACATTTATAACAATAACAATTTAGGAAAAATATCATGGGATTAATAAAACTGAATATAGTTAGTTAATTGATTCTTAATAGATGTGAAATCAATTTTTTTTTTCCTTGTGATAAAGAACATAAGGAGATGAGATATTTTGTAAACATATATTTTTATTAGAGGAGCATGATCTAATTTTATCATAAGCTCTCTAATAGAGAAAAAATATGATACAAGAATCAAATATTGATAGTATCATATCATAAAAATAAGGAAACAAATTACATCTAAATATTTGAAACATAAATAAAATATTTCTATTAAAACTAATTTATTCTCTTAAAAATATTTTAGGCATATCTTCGATAGAAGTAACATATTATCCTTTGACAATAGGTACAACTAATTAAAAATAGAGAAAGAAAGTTATGCATCGAGAATCTAACACAATTTTATACCACCATCTAATCACATTATGTTTGATAACTATATTAACTCTTATAATAATTAACTTAAAGTTATATCAACTAATTTTTTATCGATCAAATGTACAAGTTTTTACACGGATACATCTTGAAAATAAAACAATTTTCTAACATAAAAGAATATAAGCATTGTAGGATCTACATGGAGGGTAGTGGGGGCAATTGCTCCCACTACCATTTGATACATACATATTTTTTTTATCCAAAAAATAAAAGTTATATTCTAATAAAATAAACATATATGTTTAAATTATCGTATGTATAAAATATAAATTCGGAGAAGATGTTCATTTATTTGATGTCTGTTAAACTTTTGAAAGAAATTAATTCTCATATGTGATAAAGAATATCCCTTAATAACCAATTATTTTTTAAAAAAGTTTAAATATAATATATATATATATATATATATATATATATATATATATTAATGCTCACATATGTAATGTAATATATTAAAAAAAATTAATTTTTGATTGAATAAAATTTGCACCATACATGTTTATCTTTTATGTTTTTTATTTATTGTATACGTTAATTAACAAAGTCAAAATAGGAAATATCAAAAGATCTATGTTTTATTTAGAATTTTTATTATAAAATATATTTTAAAATAAATTATCATATAAAAATTTATATTAAATATTAAAAAATATTTATATCATAAATAAATTAAACTTGATTTTTATAAAATTTAACATTTTTTTTATATTTTTATTAGTGATAAATTATTATAAAATAGGTCTTTAGGATTGCAATTCTAACCAAACATTTAAAAATGTCTATGACAGATCAGTAAGTCATACTTAAGATATATATTTTTAAAGAAAGTTAGGTTCAAATCTACTAAATTATAATATAATTTAGTCTGACTTATCATCTTTAATTGTAATTTAGATATAAAAGCTTGTAAAAAATAATTATGATATATATTTATACTTTTTAAAAATCATATGTAAAATTTTTAATACTACAAATATATAAATAAATATTATTTTCACTATCTAAAGTTTATGAATCCATCAATGAATATAAATAACTCATTATATCATTTCATTCATAAAAATAGCATTAATACAGTTTGTGATGTGCCATGGTAACAAATATGATGGGAAATAATGGTGCTTGTATCATAGTTGGCAAAGATTCGGCAAATTAAGATGGTTGATGGTTCATAGACATGGTGACTAAAATAAAATCAAGACGTCCTAACAAGAATATTAATGCCTTAATTTTCTTGTTTCCGAATAAAACTAATTTTAAGAGTTTTGAATAGACCGAATTGCGTCAATACAATTTTGTAGAATGAATGCAAATTCTGAATCAATTGAGCAGCTGTTGTAGAATGGATCCAAACTCATATGGAGCCCTAAGTAGCATCCATGAGATGGCCTCTAGAAGATATAAGATTCTGCTTCATGCACCAGCATCCAATAACCGAATTGATCATTATCAGTAAAAATAGCAGCGTCAAGATTACACCATTAAGTAACCAGCATTTGGCTTCAGTATTGAAGTAATCAGTACAAATTCACCATATCTATATTCACAACGCTTTCTTTTGCTATTACCTATTATTTGGAATAATCCTTAGTTTCATTAGTAAGGACTAGTTTTCACAAATTTCACTATTCTCCACCAAATAATGCAATGTTTCCCCACCAAATAATAAAATTATTCTTAAATCAAACAATTGATAAACTACCATGTAACCAAGTGAAAAATTTAAAACTATATCCTCATTTTTCTTTAATATGAATATTGCCTTGTACTTGTCAATTTATTTTGGTAGTTCCATTTGTTTTAACCACACCTTTAAACGGTATCAAGAGATTCAAGAACACAAAACCTGTCTTAGAAACTCGAGCAATGCCAATTCACTTGGGACCTTAATGAAAGGATACCCACATGCAGTCTTTTGTATTTGGGGTTCATTATCTACAAATACCTCCCATCCAAGAAAGGACAAATTCTCTCGAGAGTTAGAGATGCAATTCTTTTCGGCATTATTTTCTTAATTGTTTTGCGCTATTTGTTTAGTGCAGTTGAGAGAAAGAAAAACAGGTTAATAAGAATTACTTCAGTTCATATCGTTCAATATAATGTGAAGATAATGCATTGCGAACTCGAAACCTTAAAAGACCAAAACTCCAAACTAGAATAAAAGTTAAACATTTGACAAAAAAAAAACAAATTGTAAAATTCTCAACAAACAATACATAATTTTTCCTTGATGCCATCTACTAATAAGCAACCATAAATCCTAGAATATGCATTATCAGTTCTCAATGACATGTTCGATCAAGCGGCAACCACAATTCGCCCAGCAACTTGGTCCAGATCCCTTCGACCACTAGAAGTGATTTTCCTACCTCTGCAATTAAAATAAAAGGAACAACAAAAAACTTTAAATGCTGTAGAATAAGCTGCAGCATACAACGTGGTAAAAACATTTGAAAGAAATAGGATTGAAATAATCAATAGGAGTCTCAATCAATATCTCAAAGTAAAGACATTGGGTCTAGCAAAAGATTGAAATACAAGTATGACCTCGTCCTAAAGTTGAAACACCAAACAATTGTTCCATAAGCACTTTTTAGAATTCAAGAATTAAGAGCAAAACACGACATACCCTTTTGTATCAATCTCAACAATGTTCATGTTTTGCAATTGTATCAGAATGTGTCTGGCAATAGCACCGCTGCTCTTGCAGAAATGTGGGGGACGGCTTCCATTTCTCTTGCTTCCACCATAGATCCTCTGGAAAGCACCAACACCAAGACCGCCTCTCAAATAGATCTTCCTTGCCATGGAGGCTGTAACCAAGGTTTAAATCCCATTAGTCTAACAGAAAAATATCACAAAACACCATTTACCAAGAAAATAACCAAAGTGTGAGTGCAAGCATTCATGCTAGAACATGCCAAACTTGCAGTTAGTCAAGTGTATACTCACCAGCTCTAACATAATACCAGTCAGGATCATATGGAGCCAGCTCCTTAAATTTTGCAGTTTTCACAATATCTGTCCACTCAGGAAGCTCCATCTGTTGAACAACCAAATACAAATCAACTATTAGAAGGGAAACAATATCCTTTAAGGTTCAAATGCCACTAAATTACCACTTAAAGTGAACACAAAAATCCAAAATATGCAACATTAATAGACATTCGCAGAAACAACAGCAAGCACCATCATAATTCAACTCCAAATTAGGAAGCCAAGATAAATAAATAAATAAATGAATAAAAAATAGCAGCCAACATTCTGAACCTGAAAATTAAAGCCATCAAATATCTTCCATACACCAAATAATTTTTAAACTTCCATGATCCCCAAGTATAAAACTCCCACTTTCTGACCCACAACAACACACATTGATTAATATTCAAGATTTTATTAAACAGTCCATGACCAAAATTGTACCCACACCATCAAGGTTTTGAGATCTACGCTATTGCAATTGTGGACTCATTTGTCCACAATATCAAGGATTATGACAAATCGCACTCATGACCACAACTGAAAACCCTAATATATTACATCAAAATAAATAAATAACCATCTACTTACCAACATAAAAGAATATTAATTCGTCAGAATGTCTGCACAACAATGAATTCACTCAACACAGCCGGGTATTAACTAGTAACTACAATTTTTCGGACATCATAAACATAAGCAAAACAAAAACAAATTATTGTCATCACTACTAATTCGAAGCACATGTAACCTAAACCAAAAAAAAAAAAAACATAAAGCAATACAAACTGCAACAACGACCCAGATGAACAAGTGCATTGAAAAGTTAATAGAAAGAGGAAATTCGAGAGACCCAGAAAGGGAAAACGATCAGAGAGATAGAAAAATTAAACCTTTCCAGAACGCTTGAGGTGGGATGCGTAAGCCTTCACGAAATCGTGAGGCGAAACATCCTTCACGGTCCTCGCTGTTGCCATGGATGAATCAAAGAGAAAAGTGGTTTTCTCAGAACTCAATTTCTCTCTGCTTAGGGCTAAAGGGCATTGTCAACTTTTTCGTAGTTCTTATAAATTCATCTCAAATTAGGGTTTTCGCTTCTTTTCGGACCATGCCCGACCCGGTTCTAATGGGCTTTACTTACGTATGCACCACCAAGTCCATTTTTTAGCTCAATGTTTATTTTAATATTTTTTTTAATAAGATTAGATGTATTTTTATATGAGACAATTTTGTTCAAAAATAAAAACAATAAATTATTTTTTCTAAATATTAATATACACGAAAGGATGACGGGTCTTGTTCAAAAATAAAAATAAAAATTATTTTTTCTAAAAATTAATATACACAATTTTGTATGTATTTCTAATTATTTTTAGTTTCATGTTTGTGATTTATACAATGATGATTCTTGGAACTTCAATATCTTGGCTATTAAGATTCTTAATGAAGCAAAAAAAAAACTCATGAACCGTGTATTGAATGAAGACATGGAGGATATCATCATTTAGAGTCATTTTTTGAATGATATTTACTCATCAAACTCTACCTTCAATTGACTTTTTGTCGAGAAGTCTTCACTCATCTCTCCTTTAACAAGTTGGTTTTGGGTTTGGAAATTTAAATTACCAAGGAGTATCCTTCACTTTTTATGGCTTACCTTGTGTGGTAATCGACCCACTGATGGAAGAGCATGGACCAAGAGTCCAACCACTAGAGCTACGGCCAGAAAACTACTTGAAGATTTGACTGCTTCAGAGCTTAGTGAGCTCAATGGGCTTGGTGGGCCTAGAGTTCTCTTCACTTGGGTCTTACATGGATGACCACCTTTATTGCATGTTGAGTAGTGTAGGATTTCATATTGTTTGATCTTGTATCAAGGATCTTAGTATAGGACTTTTTGGGCTTTAGGCTTATTGGGCCTAGTTTTGGGAATAATGGACCTTTGGGCTTTTGGTACCCAATATTGGGCTCATTTTAATCCTTGTAATTTTTCCTTTTCATTGTATTTGATTGACCATTGTATTTAGGCCATTATATTAGGAATATAGAATGATTTCAATATTAGGTCTTGTAGGCTAAATCTAAGTTTCATTAAGGTGTCATTTGGCATGAATTTGGATCACATGTTTTAAGCATGGATGAGCTGAACATGTGCGGCCTAAATTCATCTCAAATGAGTCTCAAATGAAACTTAAGATGATGCTAGTTGCCATAATTCTCGGATAAGCACATGGCACACCAAAATTTGAATTTCAAATTCTATTTGAAATTCAAATCTTGGCGCCAAGCTTGTCATTTGAATTAGGCGCCAACTAGCTAGCTTATCGGGTCCTATATATTGATGCCTTCACTCTTATGTAATCACTTTGAACCTAATAGAGAATTCTGATCAGATTTGATTCAGCCTTATTCTCTCATCAAAGTCACCTTTTCACGCCTAGCTTAGAGCCTTGAAAAATTCTAGGTTTAGTCCCATTTGTGAGCAATTCATTGCTCACTTTGCTTTGGTGCTTCCTTCCACTTCAAGTTCATTCATCTTCTTCTCTTTTTGTTGGACTTGAACGTCTAGAATTTGGATCAAGGAAGAACTCCAAGGCCGTGCAACTCAAGAGTGAAGATCATCAATCTTCTTCACTAGGAGTTGCCATCATTTTTTGTATCATGAGCATGGCTAACTTCTTTTAGGTTAAGTAACTCTTTTCACCGATTGAATTCTGTTCTACTGTTCTAAAATTATCACAAATTGAGTTTCCTTTGTGGATTTATAATTTTGAAATCAATTCCTTATAGATCCAAGTGTTGATTGCCTTTTGTTTCAAATCCGCAATCAATAGTGTTCTAGGATTCAACTTGTGCCAATTTTCTTTTGATTGAGTCAATTTTTATGTTAATCTCTTGATTCGGTCATTTTGAGTCATATGCATCTGATCCTTTTTAAATTTATGAATCTAAGTTTGTCTAAGTCATGTTTAGTTCTTGAAAATGTCAAAAACATTCAAGGTATGCTTGTAAACTTGTGCTAATACAATTTTGAGTCATTTTTTAGTTTGGCTGAGACTGACCTTCACCATATGTGCTTTGCTTTTGTACTTTTCTCTTTGCATATTTGAGTTCATATTCATCATTAGACCATTGATGAATTCCTAGAGTTAGGCTTCTATTGTGTTTGAAAAGTTTTCAAAATTCAAATTCCATCTCAAAAATTTTATTCATCAATTTTCTTCGATTGATAAGTGATACATCTACTTCTAGTGCATTGTTTTGGTTTGGATTCAAATTCTGGAAAATTGTTTGCTGGAAAACAGAACAATATAGAGGAAAAGTGAATTAAAATGCTTTAGTAAAAGAAGAAAAAAGATACAAAAAGAATCCAAAACAAATTTTCAATTCTAGTGTACTAGAAATTGAGTTTTCACTTGAAATTGCTTCTTCTAGTAGATCCGGTTTTGTGAATCATTGCTATGTGATTTTCTTTGGTGTAAAAGGCAATTACCTTCTCTGGAATTGAGTCTTAAAATTAGAAAAGCAAAAGATAAGAAGAAAAAAAAAAGCAAGACAAAAAGGAAAAGTCGAGAAGAAGACAAAAGATAAAACCAAAGTTCACTAAGTGATGGATATGCTAATTTGACTCAAAACTTTTGGTGATTACTTCTTCTTCTTTTGGTTTTGTTAATCTACTCTAATGCCTATCTAGGAACATTCCTTTTTGTGTACTATCTTTCATTGGAGTCTTAATTTTTAGCTTTGTTTGATTGGCTATCTTTGAGTCTTGTCAACATAAACTTAATCCTTTGTTTGGTATAAGCTTTGCTAATTGTGCTTTTTGTTTTTGTCAAGTTTTCTTTCAAAATTCCAGTGCTGGAAGTGGCCTCAAATCCTTGCAAGAGAATCAAACATTGACTCAACAAGATTAGGAGGAGGAGTATTGCTAGTTCTAAGACCTAAGGACTTAAAATTTAACAAAATTTGGTGACCTAAACCTCTAAATTTCCAATCATAAGAGTGAACCTTCCTAATCATTGTGAGGAGCCATTGTTTTTGTTGTGTTTTGTTGTCAAACTGTGTAGGTTGCAAAGAGGATCAAGGACTTCAAGATTAGGGACGGATTAGTGAAAGAAATTGGTGGTTGGAAAATCTGTCTCTAAATCCGTTGCTAATTCCATTGCAAATCCGTCACTAAATTCTATTTTTTTGTGTTAGTTGTATTTTCTTGTAATTTTCTTTGATTCAATCAAATTGTAATAGCTTGGAGGGAGTATTAAGAAGCTGGTCAGGTATATCTAAATCCCAATAGCTTGCTTACATGTAGATCTAGTGGTAGTGGCTTGAAAATTTCATATGATTTCAAGCTTCCACTCAGGGAAAATCGACTAGTTTGTTAATCTTTACTCCTTGTTCTTGTTTTAATTTCTTGTTTGCTTTAATTGTAACTTCGACTAGCTTGTGTAGAATTTTAATTGCTCATGTTTAGATTGAAGTCAAGAAAATATTTGAAAATCATAAAGCATCAAAGATTTTTGTGAAAAGTTTTGTGGAATTGAGATTACCATAAGGGGGTTTAGTAATTTCCACTTGAAAAGGTTTGGTTATTAAGTGGCTCTTAGTAGCTCACCTCCCTTGATAGTGCAATTTGTATACTTAGACCTCCAAGTGTTAGTCTTGTTCCTAGAAAAATCTCAAAAACATTTTCTTTTTGCATTGCATATAAAATCTTCTTGAACTTAACCATGAGTAATCATTCTCAAAGTGGTAGTGATTTGGACTCCCCAAAAAGTTTTTCTCACCTTGTTAAGGAGATAAAATCACTAAAACTTTAGAGGAAACAAGAGGTACTTGCCAAAGAAAAAGAAAGAATTGAAAGAGAAGTACAACTTGATTTGCTTGAAGAAGAGATACAAAAGGTTAAGCAACAAGAAGCAAAACTTTTAGAAAAATTAAAACAAAAAAAAAAGTCATAAAAGTTCCCATAGCTCCACAAGCAAGAGGAAGTAGGAAGTTTAAATCTAGATGAATATTACCAAACTACTCCTAGGAGAATCATTAGAGAGCCAAAGGTTAGGGAATCAAGAATTGATCTCTCTTCTTTCCATGGAAAAGAGGATGTGGATGCCTACTTGGATTGGGAAATGAAAGTGGAGCAAATTTTCACTTGTCACCAAGTAGGGGAAGAAAGAAAGGTTCCCTTAGCCACGTTAGCTTTCCAAGGACAAGCTATGTATTGGTCGACAGCCTTAGTTAAGGAATGTGATAAGTGGAAGACTACTTTTAAGACTAAGTTTGAACTATATGAGTGGTTAGTGATGCATTTTGGGCTAAATAATGCACCAAGTACATTCATGAGATTAATGAATAATGTCTTGAGGGATTGCATAAGAATGTTTGTAGTAGTCTATTTTAATGATATTTTAGTCTTTAGTAGGAGCCTAAGTGATCATTTAGGACACACTTAAGACAAGTTTTGTTAGTTCTTAGGAATAATAATCGTTTTACAAATGTAGATAAATGTACTTTTTTGTGTAGATAATGTAGTTTTCTTAGGTTTTGTAGTTAGTGTTAAAGGGATCCATGTTGATCTAAAGAAAATCAAGGTCATCCAAGAGTAGCCCACCCCTAAAAGTATTAGAGATATTAAGAGTTTTCATGGTTTGACTAGTTTATATAGACACTTTGTTCCTAATTTTTTCACACTTGCTTCACTGCTCTATTAATATCTTATTATCACATTTTTCCCCTCAAATTCATGGTATAATTCAATTCAAATTAATCAGTTGATTTTTATTTTTGCTTAAGTGATATTTATTTTCTATAATTGCATTGAAGTGTAGAAAATGGCATTTAATATTACGTTCTAACAAGTAATTACTACTAAATATTAATTTCATAAAAATTAGTTTTGTAATATTTATTTAAATAATTCAATCCAAACTTTTGATAGTATAAATGTTATTAACGATTCAAACAAATTACTTTTAGTTTTTTATATATAATTTTTTATAAAAATATAAATTATTTTATTTTTAAAGAAGATAAACAATATAAATTATATTGAAACTAAAATAAAAATAAACACCACAAATAATTACGAATAATTTTAATAAGAATCAATATTAAAATGACTATCAAACTATATAAAATGATTATGAAATTATTACATAAAAACGAATGTTAATTTAAATGTCGATAATTGGGAGACATTATATTGAAAATAATTAGAGAAGATTATTTGTGTATATAATTGGTATAATTAAATTTATTAAATGCTAATAAATTTGATTTACAATTAATAAGAAAGGTTTTAATTTTAAAAGGCAAAAGAATTTTTTAAAATAAACAGTGATTTTGAACTATGTAATTTTCAATAGAAAAATCTTCAAGGTATATAATAAAATATAATTAGAGTTATTCAGATGTATGTATATATATATTTTTATACATTTTTTTCACTCATTCATAAAGATTGGTGAAATTTTTATTTTTATAAATTAATTTTCTTAGTGGCCCTTTTAAATTTATAATGTTAAGAATTAAAAAAATATAAATATATAAGTGGAAAAAAAAACATCTAGAAAACCAATATTTAATGATAAAGAAAATTACATGACGTACATAGAAGTTCAAATTAAACTGAAGTTTGAATCACAAGAAACAAAAAGCAAAATATTATAGGAATATAATGATTTGATTTTCATTTAGGTAGTTCAATCTTCTGCCAGTTGGCCATAATAAATAAAAAAAATAAAAAGAAATTACTAAAATAAATTAAATAAAAACTATTTACCAAAATAAATAATTTTGGGCACGTCAGATATTTAGAAGATGTCATTGCAATTGACGTTTTGCATGTATGGTGGTTTGGACGAAAAATGTCACCCTAAATGACGTCTTATTCAATTTTTGAAAGCAAAAAAAGTCACCTAAGGTGATGCCATGTTCTATTTTTTCAAGCTAAAAAACATCACCTTGGGTGACGACTTCTTCAATTTTTGGTGCAAATATGTTGGTACTAAAAAACGTCACCTACGATAACGTCTTCTTGATGCTCAATTCCCAAGCACCTACATTTTTAAACTATCAACAAAATAATTATAAAAAAAACTTACATTTTTAAACTTCAATTTAATTAACAAAATAATTAATCTCATATAAATTAAATTCTATAACACAAAACAAAATTATTTCCAAAAATAAAAACTATAACTAATCACTCTTCTATCCTATCCCTCAATATCAAAATCAAAATTAAAATCATAAACCACAATTATTCATTATTCTATTTCTAAATACTATAAAAAATCTAAACTCCTAGAAATTTAAATCATCAATAATATCAACAATTCACATACACAAATTTATAACCTAAAAATATAAATGCAAATAATAAATATTTCACATATTATTATTATTATTATTATAAAATTACATTTTTAAATATACATCAAAATAACAATATCAACAAATAATAAAACTTACCTTATCTTTCTTCACACAACTTTCCTTCACACTCGGCATCTTCTCTTCTTTTTTTCTCTTTCTCTTCTTCTTCACTCACTTACTCTCTTTGAATTTAAAGAGTCGGGGTAACTAAGTTACCTGGGAATCCACACTACACGAAGCTTTGCCCCTCTGCATCAACGTGGCCTAGAGTGCATGCAAGACGTCAACATGCATGACGATTTTGCTTCACAACGCAAAACGTCAATATGCATGACGTTTTCCTCTGCATGCATGTTGCTTCCGGTTGAAGTGACCGCACACTGCACTGTGCAGTAGGTGCAGGTGAAGTAGTGACAAGTGCAATAGGTGCAAGGAAGCCAATGAAGAAAAAAATAGTGAAGGAAACATGTAAGTAAAGAAAAACGTCAATATACTTGACGTTTTGCTAGTAAATTCTAACTCGTCAAACCACTTGACGTTTTCCTATCATTCATCCATGTGGTCGAAATAATTTATTTCAGTAAATTGTTTTTTAAACTTTTTATTTATGAAAATATTTTATTTTTTTAATTTATTCAGGCCAAATTGCCTCAATCTTCACACATGTCTTCTTTGCAGCTTTGTTTCAAAATGTTTGACTATCATCCAAATCAATGATTTCAATGATTTCAAATGCATCCTGATATCTTGTGCTTCAATAGAATCTATTAGATATGAAATACTCATCCTTTGAGCTTGCATGAAGTCATCAAACAATGATAAAATAAGTTGTTTGATATTTGACTAATAACTTGACTAAGCTCAATTTGTTTTGCATCCATGTTCTGACATTGATTACAAATTGTAAATATTATTAATTAATATTAATCTATTAAGTTATGAATTATAAATATATTAATAATAATAATAAAATAATTTAAATTTCCCTACTTTTTCATGTATTTCATTAATCGAAGAATTTCAAGACTAAAAAAGAACTTCATTCCAAAATAAGCGTTAGAGATTCCCATGACATGTACATGAAATTAAGAGACTATCATATTAATAATAATATTTAAAATTAAGAGAAAATATAAAATTAAAATTTTTATATATTCAGTAAAATTAAATACCTAAATTTTTCTTTAATTTTCACATTTGTAAAATCAAATCACATGTCCAGCTGAGTCATGCTTTTTTATATGAATTTGCATTTGCTCTGAATATTCCCCCACAATGTGCAACAAATAGAATTGTACCTAGATTTTGAATAAAAATTGAATTCGAGACTTTATTAAAAAAAATGGTGAATTAACATAACATAGATATATGATTTAATAAATAACTATAAATCTTGTAGAATAATATCAATAAGTTTAGTGCGTTACCAGTTTTTCACAATCTTTTTGTTGTTATCCTTCTTTACTACATGACCAATGCGATCTACAACACAAAAAATTAATTGAAAAAAAATCAATGTCTTTAACTATAAATCAAGGTTTTTTTATAAAAAAAAAAAACGTTAGAAAAAATTGTTGGATTGAATGCTTACTATTAAGCCAAAAAAATATAGTCGTTAGTCAAGGCGCAACTCTTTCTACTCAATTATAGGCCCAAACACCACATGTTGTTTGTGACTTGACTCACACAGGCCTTTGCGACGAAATAATTGATGCAATATGGCAAACAATCCTCCCCTCAACAACTGCTTCTGTTGGGTTGAACATGAGACCTTGGCTCTGATTCCAATTTGTTGATCAAACGCTTACCACTAGGTTAAAATTTATAATTGTTAGTCAAGACACAACTTTTTCTACCTAACTATAACAACCCAAGTGTCACATGTTGATTGTGACTTGACCCACTTAAGCTTTTGCCACGGGACAATTAATGTCTCAACAAAAAAAAGTTATTATAGTATTAATAATCAAATCTCTCCCTTTACATGCAATAATGTCTTTAAACGATATGAAATCAAAAATGGTATTTTGGTATTTGCTCAACATCAATTTTAGTGACATTTGTAATCTTGAAGAAACCAAGTTTGTGTTTGTGGATTGTAGTTTTGAATATGGAATTATTTGGGCTACTGATAAATTTTGTATCAAATAAGTATCATCCTCTTTCGATGGCTTTTCATATTATTCGCTAAAGATTTTTCATTGATGCACCTATCTTTCTAGACTCGAAAAAGAGAATAAAATTAAAGCATAATTAGTATAACAACTTTCAAATCATAATTAATTTTTTACAAAAAAAAATGGCATATTAAATAACCTCTTCATCTAGCAAAATCATTATTAAGCTAATAGTTTCACTTGGATTTTTATATTTAGGAATACTCCATAAACGAATTAGACAGATCTTCAATGTCCAATGAGTTCTACCAGTAACTATGTTTAATATCATAGTAGTTTTAGGAGCCATCACTAATCACTGATAGGATATTTTAGCATCTCAGTCTTAGTGAGGAATAAAAAAGTTATTTTTATTTGTAGAAGACGAAAAGTATATATAGAAAAATAGTCAAAGTAGTCTACTCTAAAAATCAATAAAAAAAATTATTTCTATTTTGATATCTCTATCTTAGTATTTTTATTTATTTTATTATTGTTTAATTTTGTATTTATTATTTAAAGTCCATAATCAAGAGACTATTATATTACAAATAATTAGGAAATATTATTTGTGTGTTTAATGGATGTAATTAAATTAATTAAATGCTAATAAATTTTATTTACAATTAATAGAAAAGATTTGTACTCTAAAAGGTAGAAAAGTTTTAGGAAAAAATTGGGCTCGAGTTATGTATATTTAAGCAGGAAAATTTTCAAGGAACTTATCATACGTTTAGTATATATATATATGAGTTAATCATCTATACACTGTCAGTGTAAAGTTTTTTACACTGGCAGTCAATCAGAGCCGTTAATAGTGTCTTTTTTATTTTAATTTAATTAAATGAACAGATGAAAAGGAACTATTAACGGCTCTTATTGACTGCTAGTGTAAAAAAACTTTACACTGACAGTGTATAGGTAATTAACTCTATATATATAGACTAAACTATTGGGCCTAACAGTTTTTTTTAAGCCAAAGTTCAACATTTTAAAATAAATAAATTTTTTAAAATTTTTAAATTTAACATTTTTATTAAATATGTCAAGTTAGATCAGACTTTAAGCAGGTTAAGTTATAAACTCTTGATTCGTGTAATAACATGTACTATATAGGTATTAAATTTATAAATTTTATATTTATGATAAATGCATATTTTAATTATTTTTAATTTTACATGGATATATATTAGTGTATATATTTAAAATTATAAATTAATTATGAATATTAATATATAATTTTATATTTACATATGTTTTTATAACATTTAAACTTATATAAATGTTTATTTTGAAAAATACTATCTTTATAAATATTAATAATATGAAATATTTTAAGATATATTTTTAATTATTAGTTTTTTTCCTTTAAAAATTATATATGTTTTCAAAAAAGAAAAAAGGCTAGATATTACTAAATAGGTAGAAAATATCAAATATGACTATTTGTTACAAATTTTCATTTTAATTTCTCTGATAGGTTTTTCCTTTTTTTCTTTCTCGATTTGTAGTTACAAATTTGTTTTGTACTTATTTTCTTTTATTTTTGGTTTCTCTTATCTATCACTTTTTATTTATCTTTTTGATACTATCTCTTCCAACACTATGGCGAGATAACATAATGGTTTGGGATTTTGCAATTGAGTCCTAAAATGTATACTTTTTTTTTAAAGGAGACACCCTAATAATACTCACTACATGATAAAATAAAGTTGACTCAATATTAAAATATTAATTTAACTAATAATAAATGAAATTTAGTAATTCATTTTTAATAATTTAAAATTTGAAGAAGAAAAAAAGTCAATTTACAGGGAGTACCAAACATCTCAAGTTATTTTTCTCTTCTCTTCTAAACCACATGTTCTCCAACTCCACTCCTTATTTTCTATTTGTTATATAGTGTCCTCTTCATTTCTTTCAACGACTATATGTGGTTGTGTTCATATATTCAACCTATTCTTTGCTTCCAAAGCCATTTTTTCATTTTTGCTTTTTGTTTGAAGTTTTAGACCAACATAACCCATCAAAAATTGTAACTTGTCTTGTCGTTGTATTTTGTTCCCTTCTTCTTCCTTCTTTTGCATCATATGTTATTCTTCTATTTTTGCATGTTAGTTTATATACCTCTTTTTTATTTCATTTTTTGGTTAGGGTTTAGGGTTCAATGTTGATTTTTTTGTGTTGAATGTTGAAAAAAAGTTTGAAATTGGGTTTGGCAATGAGTGAACCAATTGAAGATTGTCCCATGGCATATGATGGTGCTCAACACATATTTTGTTGTTCAAAACTTTAGGATTTTGTAGGCCCCACATGTGAGAAGGCCTGAAGTTCCTAAGATATTGTTTATACAATTTTTTTATTCGTAGGTTGAGCATGTTATGCAACCCAACATTTGATGACTCCATGGTTGGTGCTCCAAGGAGAAATTGGCTTCTCTAAAGGATCTTAGATATGCTTTAGTAGGATTATCCATTTAAGCATAACAATAGGTTTTGTTTTATCATTTGACAGAATTGTATAAGTAATAAGTAATTAAGAGTCACCTTTCGAACACCCACATAGAATATGTATAGTCTAACTCTCATCTAGATGCAAATTCAATATTGAATATTAGGTTTGAAATATTCAAAAGTGTGATATGGCCCCACTTTGTAGGTTGAACAAGTTATTTTTGTTGTTTACATGGTTAAATGAGAAGGATGTCTGGCTAATAGAGTATTTACCTATTATTGTTTGTAATTTATACTCTGTTTTATGTCTTGTTTAACCTTTTAGCATGTTGGATATAAAACTTATTATAATCATCTTGATTTTGTAGGATGGTCCCTAAAGCATCCCGATCGAAGAAACAAAATACTACTATTGTGGAATGATTATGATGATGAATGAAATTCATATGTTGTCACTACACATGGCTAGTCTCCCTCTAGATTTTTAGTTTTCATTTGTCACATACTTTGTTATACACATGGCTTGGCCAAAAAAAATGAGGAAGGAAGACATAATGGTGAGAAAACATTTGAGGGTAAGTCCGATAGCAAATCTGAAAGTGATGCGGATGAAAATAATGAAAAGGGTGATGGTGATGGTGCTAATGAAGAATTTGTTGGCCATGGAGATGATGATGAAACTTGTTAATTTTTCTTTAATTTTGCTTTGTAATTTTTGTTTATAGGATGTAACTATTTCTTTTTGTAATGAATGTCAACTTATTTGAATATGTTTTAAAATGACAATTGATCACCTACTTGTGTATTAAAATTGTTATTGAAGTATGCTATGTTTTAGTTATGTGTAATGGAAGTTGTGTTGGTGACATGGCCAAAAATATTGAGTTGTAAAGAATTTTGACAAACATCATTCCAACTAAATACATGTCGAAGGACTATATATCAATCACCTAAAATCCTAGTTTATAATTACAACACTTATGTTTGTGTGAAATACTATGATTAAATGATTTATAAAATATTCAATAAGATCATTATCGTTGAGTTTTATAGGGCTCTTATAAAGGATTGAAAACTGGCAAAGGTTGTTGCTTTCAATTTTTTATATATTGATATGTACCAATGCACTAGGGATGAAAAACTTAATAGTAGATACTTACCTTTTCTATTTGTGATAATATCTACAATTGTATATGAAAGAAACATGATCATCATTTTACTGGTGAGTTATATATATACATATATATACACACGCACACATATATATATAAGGAATGTATACTATGAGAATGCTCAATCTCAAACATTAAACTAAATTAAACGGCTTATATTAAAATATTACGCATAAACATCATCACGTACTACCACTATCATAGTTGTCTCTATAGTGGTGGTGGTGGCAGCAATTGCAGTGGTGGTGGTTAATGGGTTTTTAGTTTAGTATTTTGTCTTCAAGGAGATATATTTTATCAAGAGAAGTACATATTGTTGTGCATTGAGATGCACACATCTCCATAATGGTACGATGTCCACTTTGGACCTAAATCTTCACGAATTTACTTTCGGTCATCACCCAAAAGATCTTATATCAATAGAGACTTTGTGTGCTTTATAAACCAAGCCCCACATCATTAGGTATGAAACTTGAAAGCCATTTATTTTGTTTTAAAGATTGAGATCGAGCATTTGCATTATCACATAAAAATAACATTCTTATTATATACTCTCCACAAATATAGGGAGCGTTTTAAATAAGAACACCACTTATAATGAGAAATGAAAAAACTAATATCAATATTTAGATTAAAGTAGATTGATTATATTAAAATACAACAAACAAAACTTACATGTTGTAACGTAGCAAGTTATTTCAGAAGGCCCAAAAGTCTAGTATGGGTGATTCAGTAGCCCAGAACGGGTCGTTCCCAAACTAGAACGGGTCGTTCTAAACTACTGAATTGACCTGTAAAATGTAGTTGAGAACGGGGCGTTCCAAACCCTAGAACAGGCCATTCTGGTGGGAGCACGAGTCGTTCTGGTTGGAGTACGGGTCGTTCTGAATGGAGTACGGGCCGTTCTGGATGGATAACGGGTCGTTCTGGATGAGTCCCAAAACAGGCAGTTCTGCATGTGATTTTTGTACGTGATGAAGGGGTGCAGAACGGGCCGTTCCGGATTCGGAATATGCTGTTCTGGCCACTCCTGAACTTCTAAAAATAGGGATTGTGTGGTTGAGGAAAAAGTGAAGTTTTTAGAGAGAAGGACTCTGGGTCTGTGAGCTCCTTTCTCTCCCAAATTTCTCTGTATGATTTCTTTTCTCCTTTAGATCACTAATGTCTTCTGTCTTTTCTTGAAATTCAGATTAGGAAGCTTGCTTTGGGAGGATTGAAGTTTCAGGTTGAGCTTCGGAAGGAAATTCTACTTCTTCTTAGTTATTGGCTATTTTGAGCCAATCTTCAGGTGAGGGAAGTTAGAATGTTTGTTGTTTAATTTGAATGTGAGTTTAGAAACTCAATTGATGCATGAAATTTGAGGATCCATGGCTGGATCGGAGAATTCGCTCATTTTTTGAGGTTTTGGGAAAAATGGGGTTTTTGGTGAATTTGATGTATCAGATGGGTGCATGTTGATTTTGAGTTTGTTTTGTGCTGTATGGAGCCTATGCATTGTGTTTTGTGTTTGCATATGGTTGGATTTGTTAGTTTGGATGAGAGTTTTGAACTCTCTGACTGGAATTAGGCTAGGCGCAGGTTGAGCGAGTCGGGCGTGGAAGAGCTTAGAGCTCTTGGATTGGTGTTAGGCCAAGCGTGATTTGGTTGCGTCATGCGTGGAGACTCTTAGGAGTCTCTGTCTCATGGACACTGAGCGTGAGTTGAATGCGCTGGGCGTGGATGAGTTTTAGGACTCTCAGGTTGGGATTAGGCTAGGCGAGCTCAGGCTGCGCCGGGCGTGAATATGATTATGAATGAAATGATACTAATGCATGTTCAATTGATGTTTTGGATCATTTATGTATGATATATGATGTATGGTGAGGTGTGATTCATATGTATGCATAGTGATGATATATATGAATGTTTAAATATGATATGGCATGAGTATATGTTCATATGTGATGTCTTATGACATGTGTATGATTGTTGATCATAATGGTGGGTAGACCATGTATGATGTATGATGCATTATTGCATGTGATGTCTTATGACATGTGTATGATTGTTGATCATGATGGTGGGCAGACCATGTATGATGTGTGATGCATAATTGCATGTGATGCCTTATGACATGAGTCTAGCCTAGGACTTGAGGAGAGGAAAAATATTTTCGAACTGGAAGAGCTCACATAGAGTCTCTTGAGAGTGGTGATTGGATAGGCCACTAATATATGAGAGTGGTGCTCAGGTAGGCCACTGGATTTGGGAGTGGTGCTCAGGTAGGCCACTGGGTTGGGTGAGTCTCCTCTAAGTCCTTAGCTAGTGTTGGAGCGGGGTATGAGGTCGAGGGTTATTCTCTTAACCAAGTACTCGGGAAGGTGCGTGGATCCTTGCGGATACTCGGTGGGCGAACTTCACAATTGACTTGGTTATGCATGTCAAGGTCGTGGTAAGCCCGTACCTAGCTGTGTTATACCTGACGGTGGATCTGAACTTCCAATTGTGTAAGTGACATCATTCGAGTAAACCCGAGTGAGGATTATATCCTGTTTAGCTATGACTGAGCGGACGCATTGGGCGTAAAAACGGTTGGGGTGGTTTCGGTAGGATGGAATGTCACTTATACAACTCTATTGTTAGGGAGATCTCCTAGGTGTATGCGTGACGACGCATTAGATGATTGATATGCATTGATATCTGTCATGAGATGCATTTATTGCATGATTATTAATATGATGAAGTGTGGTGTTTGACTTCATGATTGGTGGATTGTATTTTATGCATGAGTAGTATTGGATAGAGTGTATGGTGTGACTTTATGAATATGATTGACAGTTGGATGATTGTGTAGTATAGATTATTGTTCTATACTTGTATGATTGAATTTTGAACTCTAGTTTACCCTTCTGTTTCCATGTGGATGGACTGCGATGATCATACCTTGTATGGAAGCAGGTCAGGGATAGCTTGGAGTTGAGGTGACCGTTGCGAGACAGGGAGTTTGATCCTCGTGTTAGAGTTACCATTTTTGGTAACGGTTTTATCTGTGCTTGACCGGCACTAGGGAATATTATTTTTGGGATGACTGTACATATATGGCGTTTTATTTTGTAATTAAGAAACTTAATTATTTTTATTCTTATCTATATTTGTATGTATAAGTTATCCAACTGAATATTTCTCTTAGTTCACTAGTAGTAGTGTGATTCTACTAAGTGTAGAGACCATGGCGGGTTGTTACACATGTAATGTCATCATTGTGATTGCTTCCATCACTACCATTATTGTCATCACTATCACCATTATTGCAATTGCACCATTACTATTACCATCACAACCATCATTGCACCACTACCACCATTGTTATTGTATCGCCACAGCTGCATTATCATTGTCGCACCACTATTGTTGTTGCACCACCATTATTGCCACTACTGTCAACAATAGTGACATCAACAATGATGGTGGTTATCATTATGGTGATGGTGGTGGTAATAGAGACAATAATGGTTGTGGGGTAGTAGTGATGGTAATGACGACAACGATGTTGTGGTGGTGATGGTGCAACAATAATAATAGTAACGACAATGATGATAATAATGATAATAATTATGATGACAATGATGATAGTAGAGATGATGACAATGGTTGTGGGTGGCAATTATGATAGTGGAAGTGATGGAAATGCTATTGAGTGGCAATGATGATAATGGAGGTGGCGACGATGGTAATTGGTGGCGATGATGGTAACAATGATAGTGATAGTAGCATTATTCTCAACACCACCACTCATTGCTACTATCACCGTTTCGTCACCATTGGTGATGATGACAACAATGATGGTGACAATAGCAACAATAACAATGATAATAACGACGATGACAACAATAGTGGGTGGTAATTATAAAAGTAAAATAATAATGATTTAATAGGAAATGTATTTATAATTAAGTTTTAATCTCAACCATTAATTATTTTTTTCTATAATCTAAAGATAATTATTTAGTTCTTTCATCTCTCTTAGTAAAACATGATCATATTGGATATGTAAAAAAAAGTCATATTATTAAAACAAAGTCTCGCTACATTTATTGATTATCTCTAACAAAAAATTTGGTTGAACCTTTAATGAGATGTCTCCTCCCAGTAACATTTTTTTCATCCATAAAATTAAATTCCAAAATTGAATATTCAAATCTAGATTTCCTTAGATCAACAATGCATTGGTATAACTCATCAAATTGTAAAAGTCTCGTGTGCTTTATTTTAATTTTTAAAAGCATCTTCATTCAAATTAGTCTAGACCGCCCATTATTTTAATATTATATCTATTTTTTATCCATCATAATCAAATTTAGTTTGAGGAGTTTACAATAAATTATTAGAACTTAATATATTATATCCATGTTTATATGTTTATAAAATTATTACATCATTGGACATCATAACACAATATTTCATTGTGCAAGTTAAGTGTACTCCTTTTTTGTACATAATTAGTTAAGTCAACACCTACTAAACATAGTAATAGCAAAAGCAGTGTCCATAGATCAATGCACTTGGAAGTAGTTACAAGCGTTGATCTTGGAGACGAACACCCCAACGTTGTCCACTTGTACTTAGAGGGAAAAATCAAACATTTCTCTGAGACAAATGTAGAAACAATGACTATGAGCCACAACATGATCTAATGTTTATTCCAAGTTAGTTAAAACTATGTCACATTTATGGTTGCACTTTCATCTAATCATCGAAGCCACACTTGTAACATTTAAACCAAACCAAATTATTGTGTTCCATTTCTCCTTTGTATTCTTCATCCACCTTCACTATTCTTTCTTCTTTTTGTGTCTTTAAGAATCTTCACACACACACCACCCTTTTCAATCGCAACGCCTTTTAACTTATATTTTCATCAACCCACTTCGCCATTCTTGTTATTATTTGCAAATCACGAACCCCTTTGGGCAGAGAAGAAGGAAAGTTTGGATCTTGGTTCGTGGGGTTGGTTTTGAAATGGCCTCTTTCTCCGTCCCATGCCCCAAGTGCCCTTCTTCTTTCCCTTTGGGGTTGAAATCCCAAAAGGCCTCATTTCAAAGTGGGTTGCGCTTGAAGCCTTCTATATCATTTGGATCTTTGTCCGTTGAATCTGTTGCATCTAGGATTCAAGTAAGAGTTTTGATGAGAGATAGAGAGAGAGATTTTTTTTTGTGAATTCCTGTTCATTGTGATTCAATTTTTGAGCATCTAGTGTTTTAGTGTGTGCTTGAGTGAGTGTTGTAAATTTGTTTTTGAATGAAATTGATCTTAAAGTGATGTGATTTATGTATAGATTTTTTTATTTTAAAAGTAATAAAAATTTTGTATAAAATTTTTGAATTAACACAAAAGTTACAGCTTCAACAAAAATCAATTATGGAATCATAACTAATTCCTTAAGATAGAGCCAGATATAGGAATTTTTTTCTTAAAATCACGTCATCTGATATTTATAGCTTGTTTGAGTTGGCGTTCGAACGTGAAAAATCACGTTTCATCAGAAGGAAAAAATTTCAACTTCTCCGTAAATGTATATATGGACGTGGAGAAAGAGTGTAAACTTACGTTTATAAATTCAAACCAAACACACACTTAAAATCATCTAAAATCACGTCAGTTTTCATTGAGCCTTTTCACTTCATTTTTCTATGGGGGAGGGGTGCAAAGTTTTATTGTGAATGAAAATTTTATCTTGATGTTAAAATGTGTTAATTATTAGATTTAGAAATTTTTACCATAAGTTACCCTATTTTGTACATTGTAGGCTGCTAATGTTGAAAATTCTAATTCTGCCTCAATAGTGGTCAATGGCCCTAAGGTTGCTTCATCAAAAGAAAAACAAGACCAGAATGGAAAAGTATCTGGTGGCACCAGCGCAAATGAATCTTCAATTACTACATTCATGTCTCAAGTTTCAGACCTTGTAAAGTAAGATTAAGCATCTTCACTTTGCATGCAATCACTTGTTCTTTTCTAATGATCATGTCTATGTTAGGACATCCTAGTTCCCATAGTTTTTATTTTATATCATTTCCATGCCAGACTTGTGGATTCAAGAGATATTGTGGAACTTCAACTTAAGCAATCAAACTGTGAGCTCATGATAAGAAAAAAAGAAGCATTGTTGCCTCCACCGGTTGTAGCCCCAGCATCATCACCTATGCAATATGCCACATTTCCTTCTCCACCAATGCCTCCACTAGCAACTGCTTCTGCCCCTACTAGCTCTCTGACTCCAAAAGCAGCACCGAGCTTACCTACCCCCAAAAAAGCAAGCACATTTTCTCACCCACCGATAAAAAGTCCAATGGCAGGAACGTTCTACAAAAGTCCAGCACCTGGTGAACCTCCATTTGTCAAGGTATGTAAACATATACATGGTTATAGTTTATGGGTATATTCGGATAAACTTCTCCTAAAGCATTTCTAGGAGAAAAAAAATATAAAGAAAAATTGAAATAAACTTCTTTATAAGCTAAAACTAATTTTTGCATAAGCTAAGAAATTTTTTTTTTGGAGAAACTAACATGAGAAATCTTCTATAAATTAATTTATGCATGAGCTAACTTTAGTTCATGGAGAAACTTATTTCATTTTTTTTCTTCTATAAATGTTTTTGGGGTGGTTTACCTAAATAGATCCAAAATAACGCAATTTTTTTTCTTTCTATTAAGGTGTCAATTGGAAAATGATAACTTATGAAACTAATTATTGCCATGTTTACTAAATAAATTAATGAATAGCCTAATTATTTTGATATTGCTTCAGGTGGGAGATAAAGTGAAGAAAGGACAGGTTGTTTGCATTATTGAGGCTATGAAACTGATGAATGAAATTGAGGTATGCATATTTTTTGTTCCTGTTTGTTCTTGTACATTATTACATTTATTTTTCTCCTTTTACTATCTTGTTTAGGAGATTTGTCCCATTGTATAGTATAGATTATCGTCCCATATAGTAGTACATAGAAGTTTGTAATACAAGGATTTGAGCAGTTAATAAATCTAAAAGCATAGACCTGTTAAAGTTGTGTTCAAAACCTGTTTTTGTTTCATTATTGTTATCTGTTTCAACTACATTAACACTCTAATTAAAAAGTTTATGTTGGGAGTGGTATGAAGGGGTTAGGAAATAAGTAAACTATGTGGTAGTGAATAATATGGGATAACATTTGTCGGGGGTGGGGGGAGGGGGATTAAGTTGGTATTAGGAAATGAATAAAATGAAGAGTCATTCAGAGTGAGTTATGTGAAATATTTTCCCAACATATGTGAGGAAAAAGGACCCTCTTAGAGCCTGTTGGACTCAATTTTTGCTATTATAATATAAAGATGGAAATATGTTCTTAGTCTTTGTTTTATTTTTTAAAAAAAATTCACTTTTAGTCTCTGAACAAATTGTTTACTAGTTTAGTTTCTAAATTTTTGTTGATTTCACCTTTAATTCCTGAACTTCTCCTCCTGTTAACATTTTTGGTCCCTAATGTTTAAGATTTTTTATTCATGAAAGAAAATCTTAGGAATTAAAACCAAATAAAATTTGTCTAAAGACTAAAAGTGAAAGTTGACCAAAGTTCATAAACTAAAAATATATTTAATCTTATAAAAACTCTCCTTCTACACCAGATTCTATTAACCAAAAACAAAATCCTCTAATTTCTTGGTTACCTTTCATTACATGGTGGCAGGCTGATCAGTCAGGAACAGTAGCTGAGATACTAGCTGAGGATGGGAAACCAGTTAGTGTAGACACGGTAATCTTACTCTCCCTTTGTCTATGTGCGTGTGTGCATGTGAATGTGCGTGTTTGTCCAAAAACTACATGCTTCATTTCTCTAATTGATATACTTGTGCTTCATGCAGCCTCTTTTTGTAATAGCTCCATGAGTACCAAAAGGGACCTTACTTGGAAGTTGATGGGAAATCTCCCTAGTTGGACAACATGATTTTATATTTTTTGTTGTTAAGAAACCTTTGCCTTTTTAAGCCCTTACCCTTCCTCTTATATTATTAAGATAATGTAGGCATAAAAGCCCCAACATATCAAAATGAATATCAAACATTGTAATTTATGTAGTTTTGATATTTGCAATATTTATGTTTTTGCATTTATTTTCTGATGGTGCCTTGTTTCTTGTATGAACTTGTTGTCTGGATGTAACATTATTATAGTAATTTGTTATATATCTTTATGAATCAAAATAGTATTGAATCTTTCCTCTAATGAAAATTAGGCCACTTTTATGTATTATGGCATCCCAGCTTTTGAAGTAAAATCCCTAGTCACCATTGTGTTTAGATCAATTCATGAAAGTACACAAACACTTTATGAGATTTCATGAAATTACATTGACATTCTTCACTTTTTTAACATTTACAATAACCTCTCTTACAAGAGGTCATAAGTAAAAAATTTCAAATAATTAAAGAAAATTAATGTAATATCTAAGTGGCGTTAGTTTTATCTTTTTCAAACAACTAAGACATGTTATTGTAGGGTAAAAAAAGTAAGGATTGTTTGTACAATTTTATGAAATCTCAAGGTGTCAGTTTAATTTACTCAAAGTAGTATTTATAATTTGTTATCAGCGTGATAGGCACAATCATACATATATGGGAATTTGAGTTTGAGCTTGTTGAATTAAACCAAAACTCCCAAATCACGTTGGTGATATTGATGTCTAGTTTAAATTGTTACATCTTAGTAAGATGAATTTGTTCAAATATAATTGAACTGATATTACTTGTGCTTCATGTAATCAACATTAATCGGTGAGATATGAGTTTTGTTGTTTAATTAAACTGGTATTACTAAACTCAAGAGACTGTTTAAACTCTTCGTATGTCCCCTCCTTCCTCCATAGATATGTTCAGTAAATTGCTGCTATTTGTTTGCATGCTCTCATTCACAACTGTGGGAAAAACATCAAAATGGAAAACATAATCCACAGACAGATGCATTTAACACATGGAGTCTCCAATTTATCATGAAAACATTGTTGATATTCATTGTACCAGTGAACCTTTTCTCCATTAATCATTTTTTTCTCTAAAAGTTGGTTTGTGATTTTAGTTCCTCAAATTTAAAATTAATCTTTTTAGTTTTTATTATTTAAAAAAAAAAATAATTTTAGTCTTTATACTCAAATTTTGTTAAAGGATCTATAAAATATTATTGCATAAAATCTATCTACTAGTATCTTTATTAGTGAAAATATTATATTAAACCCAGTTGATGATGTATAATTGTTTCAATCAATCACTTTCAAATATATTATTGATAAACTAAAGGACTAAAATAATATTTTTGAAAATTATAGGACTAGAAACTATTGTTTTAAATTTGAGAGATCAAAAATAAATTTATCCTAAATTTAAAAAATTAAAAATTTATTTAAATCCTAAAAGTCTTTTATTTTGTATTTTGAAAAAAAATATAGATATTTTTCAAATTTTGGTTTATTTGCAATATAACAATCTTCTACCTATTTATTTATAAATAAAAAATCTACCCTTTTATAGATTTTGATCCTCACTTTCCCACTTATTTTTATTTAAGTCCTAATACCAATGAACATTGTGAGCCAAGAGTAGTATTAAAATGAAACTTCTATCATTGTTGGGCTATATGGAGCAAGAATGTGATAAGGATGCACGAGTTGAGTTTGGTTTGGGAAAAATTTTGATTCGAATCCAACCAATTGAGATTGGATTGTTTTAGATTGCATAATTGGATTTTATATATATATATATATATATATATATATATATATATATATATATATATATATATTTATATTAATTAGTATTTTAATGTGTATAGACAACAAATTTTATAATAAACTAGCAAAAAAGGTATCATTGTGGGTGTAGATGTTATAAAACTGTAGAGAAGTTGTAGTTTATTAAAAAGAACTATATAAATAAAATTACTAAATTATCTTATACTAAAAGAAGAAGGTGTCCAATTATCAAAATAAATAGAGAATAAAAATATCTTAAAAATATATTCACAAAAATATTATATCCTCTTTATATATTGTTATAGATTATATATATATAGTATATTTAAATATATAAATTAACTTTAAAATTTATATAAATAAATATTTTTAAATATATAAATTATATTTTTTTTTATAGTAACACATAAATTATATTTTAGATTTATGATAAATAATTTACTTTGTAGCATAATTTTTTTATTTATGAATAATTTATTTTAAAAATATTAAAATTTAATTCATAAATAATTATGATAAATAAAAATCAAATAAGATAAGATGTTAAAAAAATTCTAAAAAGTCTCTCATCAAAGAAAAATTGACTCTCGTACAAGATAGAGGTTTATGTTTAATATATAAGGATTGATATATAAAAGTAATACTACAACTCTTAACCACTTTTTTATCTCCATTTTGGTAAGATCATTTTACTCTTAAATACATATAAATATATTAATTATCTTTATTTTACTCCACTCCTTTTGACACTCTTTTCTCTCACTTTTATAACTTGTTCACTTATATGGTTATCTCTACACCCCCTTAATACTCACACAAAAATCACTCACACTCTATTATTTTTTTAATTTATTTCTTTTTTAAAAAAAAATTAGAGACACTTCCCCTAATTTTTATAAAATTATAAAAGAATAAATTTAGAAATTGCATACATATTTTTTTATATCTTTTGGATTTTACATTCAATTTAAATACAAGAATAAGACCAAAAAGTAGAAGAAAATTTTGATTTCGATTGGACCAGAAGATTTGATTGGTCCAACATATGCACACTTGATAACCAATTAGATCAGATCGAGTTTAATAATTCAATTCAATGTAACCTATTGAACTGATTTAAACCAAAAAAATAAAAATTAGATTGGGTTAAATTCATTGAGTTGCATAGTTCAATCTGATCTATCTAGAATAATTTTTTTTTATTTTTGGAAAACAAATCATGTCTCTTAATTTTAAAATTCTATTAAGGAAATGAAATGAGAAAATATGATCTATTGTTTTTATCATTTCAACAAATATTGAAAATAGAAAAATAATAATTCAATTTTTATAACTTTTGATTAAAAAAATATATTGACTAAATTAAAAAATATATATATATTTAAATTAGAGTAACAATTTCTTCTCTCGATAAACACTTAAATTACATTATACCATCATAAAAATTTACACTTTCACCCATATGTAATTAAGGATAGCAATAGGGTGGGCCAGATAGTGGCCACCAATCCTACTAGAGAAAAGTTCTTTTTATACTCACCTTATATATGTAGGAGTATCTATAAAATGGATATTGATGGAATCACACTAAGGCCAAGAAGACCAAGAGGTGATATATTGAAGGAGGTAAGAGGAATGGGTTAGTTTTGAAAATCATAAGAGGAGTGAGACTGGCCTAGACATGTTTTTTGGTGGCATTGGATTTATTTTTGGACTTGGCAAGGCTTAGACCCAAGTGGAGGGCACCTAGGTTGCATGGTCAATCTTGAAGAAATTGATCCAAGGAAGGTTTTCTTCACATTGGTCATCATCTCTCCACCAATGCTACTAAGGATGCCATCATCCTCAAATTTTATTAATACTCATGAATATTTATGGATACCTATACATATTGTGAATTATTTTTTAGAAAATTTTACTAATGACATTAAAATAATCTTGGCTTTGTGTTCTTCCTAATTTTTTTAGAAGTGTTTTTTATTTGATATTATTTTACCACTTCAAAAAAATCATAAATATAGAAACAATTGATAATTTATTCAAAATATAACAAATTATCAATTGATCAACACAAGCAAAGTCAACAAAATATGAAGTTCCTACTTAACTTAATACAATAAACACTAAAAAATTGTATTACATTTGTAACATCCCAATTTTTATTTCACTTTTTATTTATTTATTTTTAATTAAGGGTATTTTGGTAATTTTACAAAGGGAATAGGGGTGATTTAGTAGCTTGGAACGGGCTGTTCCGGAATTGGAACGGGCCGTTCCAAACTACCAAAAAATATGTGATTTAGTAGCTCGGAACGGGCCGTTCCGGAATTGGAACGGGCCGTTCCAAACTACCAGGTTGTGTGTGAGTTAATAGCCCAGAACGGGCCGTTCTCAAGGTAGAACGGGTCGTTCCAGACGATTAAATATGCCTTTAACCCTAAATGAGAACGGGTCTGGAACGGGGCGTTCCCAAAATTATGGTCGTTGGGGGTAATTAATGCACACCAGAACGGGCCGTTCTGGTTTTGGAACGGGCCGTTCTGGATGTATTTTTTAGCCACATTTTAAGGGTCCGGAACGGGTCGTTCCGGATTTGGAACGGGCCGTTCCGGCGTAAAAAGCCTATAAATAGAGCTGTTTGCCACTCCCAAAAAGCACACCTCTCATTTCTGACTTCTTTTCTTCTGCTCTCTCTTCTTTCCTCTACTTTCTGCTTCAGACCGAGGGGAACCCAGCGAGGGAGATCAACCAGATCTAGTCTAGATTCAGCTTCTTCATATCCAGGTACGGAGGAAAAGGGAATTATTTATATATAGAGTTACATGAGGGAATTGGGTAGAGGAAGAACCCCTTAGAATTATGAGCAATTTTAGAAATATTTCTGTTTGAAGAATTATTGGCATTATTTGATTCTGTATATATTTAGGACAATAAATATATAATTTGTTTGTAAAAAATGATGCTCTAGGAGGGAGAACGAAATTATAGAAAAGTGCTTGTAGGTTAAGTTTTGGAAAAATTGGATTATTTCTGTTTGAGGAATTAATTATACCATTAGATTCCGTATGTGTTGAGGATTAGAAATATATATTTAAATCGTAAGAATGATGATCTGGGAGAGAGAACGAAATTGTAGAAAAGTGCCTGTGAGCTAGGTTTTGGAACAATTAGGGGTTTTACTGTTTATGTTGAAATTATATTAAATTGGTAATTCCGTTGTTTATTATATTAATTTATGAATAGCATTGTTATATTATTTGATAAAAATTGATGATTTAAATGTGAATTACTTGATACGTGTGAAACCCATTATTTTGGACATATCTGATATATGTATGAAATTAAATTATGAGATGTTGTGTGGAATGTGAATGAGATGTGGTTGTGGTTCTTCACACCTATGACCAGGGGTGAGCACGGCCTGAGATTGTTACATGAGTATCGTGACCTTGGTTAACATGTCAGGGGTGAGCACGGCCCTAGATTAGGGGTAACGTGACCTTGGCACAGTGTTATATCAGGGGTGAGCACGGCTCTGGATTGTTACGTGGGTATCGTGACCTTGGTTAACATGTCAGGGGTGAGCACGGCCCTAGGATAGGGATAACGTGACCTTGGCACAGTGTTATATCAGGGGTGAGCACGGCCCGGGATTGTTAAATGGGTAGCGTGACCTTGGCATGGTGTGAAGTGCAAGATTTGTGATGATTGGTTTGATTGAGAATTATGACGTGATGACAATGCATGATTGATTGAAATACGATATGTTGAAATATTTACGAATATTAAATAATATATTGTGTTTTCTTATGTGCTATATATATAGATGTTTTCTTTTCTCACCGTGCGATTTGTGGATATTTTAGGTGAGGAAGATCTGGCTACGAGTGGTATCTAGAATGCCAACGGTTGAATTATCGGGATGCTCTGATATTGTGACATCGGGGCAAAAAGGATTTTTAGAACATAGGTTTTTATTGTAAATGTTATTTTGAAAATAATTTGAAAACTCTTGCGTTTCATTTTTTTGTTATTGTGGTTATTGAAGGATAATTTTTAAGATTCTCATGTGAACCCTTTTACCGAAATTGAAAAATTTATTTATAAGTTTTTATTATTACAATATATATGTTGGGGTAGTAAAGGTGTCACAACATTACAAGTAGTCACAAGCAAGGATAGCATTATATTCATCCATGTCCCATTTACAAGTGGGTATAAAAAAAATCATTTTTGTTACATGTGGATATCCGTTAAATTACTTATTATCTATGATGTTTTATCCATGAATATACACATATTGCAAATAAATAAATAAAATCATCTCTATATGTAACATAATTGACGTGTCACACTTTAATTGATTCCAATCTAAGTATTTTAAGAATAATATTTTTTAGTATGATTCTCAACAGTTACTTTTTAATACTTGTTATTAATTTTTAAGTTAAAATAATAATTTTGAATAAAGTTTTAAATGAAAAATAAAGATATTTAAATCTTGTTTCACCTTCATAAGTTATAAAATCAATAATAAAGTATTGTAATTAGATAAATATTAGCAACACACTTTTTAACATTTTTCTTAACCCATTATCTATTATTAGTTAAAATTTATTAAAAACAAAAAAATTATGAGTCGCACTTATTAGATTTTTTAGAATCTAGAAAATTTATAATTCTTAATAAATTTAAACTAATTAGAAAGAGTAGATTCAAAAAAAATACGTTGGAAATTGTGCGACTAACAATTTTCTTTAAATATATATATATATATAAATAAAGAACTTTTACAGTTATTATACTAAGAACTATTTGTTTATATTTAAATGAATTAAAGTGAATTATATTTGAAACTTGAAAGAGTCAAAATTTTAAAATTAAAAAAGAAATAATGAATTGAAATATCTCTATTTAACCAAACATATATTATGCTCTTAATCTTGTTTCATGTGTTTTCAAACAAAATAATCTCATGTTAGCTTTTATAATGAGTTATTTATAAAAATCTTAAATGTAGTAATTAGTATTGTCCAAATTTATTATCACAATGATTGACACGACCATTACTAATTCACACAAGTGGTAATAATTTATATTTCTTAATTAAAGTGTTCGAATCCTAATTTTAAGTAAAAAAAATAAGTTATATTAGTATGGAATATTCATTTCATGTGTGCTTATAGGAATATTTTTCGTGCTAACAAATTTATTTTTGACCATAAATACTCAGTACCAATGTTAAAAAAAAAAAAAAAATTCACACGACAGTTTTATATAAGCTTAGTTATATAATAAAATTCATAAAAAATCTTAAAAACTGAGACAATAATAAGACTCTTTTGTTTAGAATTATACAAAAACCTTAAAGTTTACAATTTCATAATTAAGTAGGCTCATGATTCTTTGTAACTCATGACATTGAAAATATGAAGAATCTTTAGTCAACGTATCTGAATTTTTTGGCCTACGGTAGAAAGAAAGACTTTAGAGAACGACCGCACCCATATGATCGCTTGATAGTTGATTGATATTGATATTGTCCTTCTCCGCAATCGAAGAAACGATTTTCCACTTGTGTCAAATCGGTACAAAAATATAGTTGCAATCATTATATTTTTTGTAATTACATCACTCATCTTTTATAATGCAAGGATTGAGTTGTTCGTTGAAATTGTTTCTATTAACGGGTTTAAAGAGACTGTTTGGTTCAAAAAAAAAGTCTTTCCTTTTTACTATTTTCTACTACTTCTACTTCCTATACAATTTTTTTAAAAAAGATGCAAACAATTTTCTGGAACCAAACTAACCCAAAATATCAATTTAAGATTTTATAGCCCAGCCCCTACGATGTCTTGTATCCAGTTGATGATTTCCAGTAATAGTTAAATACTTGGACCTTGGCCATGTCAATGGGAGAATGATCAACATAAATTATCAGTTTATTATTTCAGTCAGCCAACTCAATTCATAGCAAACCAAGCTTTGTTATATAAACAAGCAAATACTGTGGTATGGGGGTAAAAACCAATCAAATTTGCTATTTAGATAGCTAAATTTTTCATCAACAAAAAAATGCAGCCACTATATTATTTAGACAGCTAAACCATATTACAGAAGGAAACAGACAAAAATCATTGTCATCTAAGAAAGGCAAGGAGTATTCCATGCCCTTGCTTCCCTACATTCTGTTTCCTTAACCCCTATTCTGTTGGCTCTCATCCTATACTGTATTTTTTTTCTTCTTCCTATTTAATGTACAAGTTAGCCTATCTATCATGTACTTACATCAATCAATATCAATATTGCCTAGAGCTTCTAAGGCTACTCCTGCGGCCACTAAAATTTATATTGCGTGTCGCACTTCCACCAGTCCAATCATCATCATCCTCATCCTCGTCGTACCCACCTGCCACACGTGCACCTGCCACGTGTGCAGATTTCCGAACTTGAACTTTTCTTGGTGTAGTTGTAGGTCGCTTTCGTTTTATATTTGCAGTGTAAAGCCTATAATCCATAGTGTCTTCCCTCAAAGCATGTTTAAATTCCTGGTGCAAAAATGAGAAAGGAACCCTCAATCGTATCAGGTGCAGCGAAGTGTATGAAAGAGAAATACATATTCACTCAAGCTACAGTACCTGATATCTTTGAACCAATTCTTGCGGACTCGTAGGCAAACTGAACTGAGATTCATCAATATTTAAAGCAATATTCTGCCTGGAGATAACTTCTCCAGGTTTTGGTTGTTCATTAGGAGAATAAGCCTGAACAAGTGGGAGCATATCCAAAATAGAGAACTGTTAGTTTTCCTATCGCATAAATTCCTAGTCAAGGATATACACAATATTTTACTGTTGAGTAAATGATGATAAAGATGCATTATATATAATTATACCTGACAACGGGCATCGTCAAGACTGTACATGATTTTCAGGTGTCTTTTAAGCTTCAAAAGAAGCTGCAATGCAATTGCTGATAAACAATCGGCCTGCACAAGCATAGGTAAACAAAATGGATCATTTGCATATGAATACAACATCAACTAATCCAAATGTGTATATTCTACTAATGTTCAAGCAGTATTACGAAAATATTATATATTTGATATTCTTACATTGAGCAGGACATTCCATTATAAAACTTTAAACATTCTTTGTCAAAAAAAAAAAAAAAAAAAAAACACTCATTGACAAAGTTAATGACTGCGAGTTTCAAAATACCTGAACTTTCTCCAGATCATCTTTCGAGAAGGAAACAGAATCTGTGAAACCCACAGCATGTAAATTTGCTTCAGGCAGTTGATGATTTGATCCATTTAAATCTAGTGATCTCATATCATTGGAATTGGGCTGAGCATCTACATTTTGCTGAAATGTTCCATTCAAATCCACTGACATTACTTGGGTGTTAACAGTAGGCTCCTCTGGCCCCTGTTGACACATTCCATTCCCATAAGGTGTGCTATAACGTAAAATGCTTGAACACCAGGCTTTAAAGTTCGCTTCTAGTGGCCCTTCCCTTACTTGAACTATTCGATTGATAGCATAGATTAAATAAAGAGGCTCATCAGGCGAAATGAATGGCAGCAATGCTAGGACTTCAGTACAGTATCTGCAGAAAGAAAAGAAGGAAAAAGATCATTTAAGAACCCATATAATATAAGAAGCATAGAATAGCAACAGTTAGAACTTACGTTAAAAAAGCTATTACTAATTTATTCCATCTTGGATTATCAAACTTTCGCACAATCGAGGACAAAAATTTGTTCCTTGATACCCGGTTCCCTCGAATGAGCTTGTATATTCGAGAAACCCCAAGTTTAGCTTGTGCAAGTAACCCAGCATCAGGCTTCCCTTTTCCAGAAATAGGGATTTTAGATTGGATCCTATGATCAAAATTTTCAGAACTGCCACAAATAGATTGCATAAACATAAATGACATTTGAAGTCCATCACCCAAGCGGCTTTCAAAAAATGCAGGGTACCTGAAAAGATGCTATAATTAGCTAATAAAACCAAGTTCAAATGCACCACATTCCAAAACTATATATTGGAGAAATACTTTTCATTCATATTCATCAGAAGATGATGAGCCAACTTTGAATTTGACTCCAGAGGATCTGTTTCAAGTGCTATAAGGTATGGAACACAGGTGATTGGATGAACAAGACCTTGGCGCAGCACAACTTCAACTATCTGCAGTAGTAACAAATCCCTTATTCTAAATATGCAAAAGCAAAAGAAAACTAGACCATTTTCAGTGGAATGCTAAGGTCCTGGTTGTTTTTACATTGCAACTTGTTCAAACTGAACTTGGGCCACAGCAATAATGTTTTGCTAGAGAAAAAGTACATTGGAAGTCACACTTCTCCGTTTGCAAATCTAGATAATGCTAATACAACCAGGCACTTAATCTTCCAAAGAAAATAAGCATCAACACAACTGATAATTTAAACCATATTGCAATAGACTGATAACTAGCAACTGCAAGATTCACCTTTAAACTACCCTGAGAAGCATTTACCTAATTTATCATGCCCTTTACTTCACCCTCACCCATCAACACAAAAAATTTGGAGGAATAGAAACAATCATAAATACAATACACAAGCATACACTCTTCTGTTCATTAACTATTATTGGTTCCAAGACTATTTTAATTGTTCTATAGCATTTGGCTTAAGAATGTCAAATTTTTGCCATAATAGAAGCCAGATTCTGACCTTCAGGGCTGATTGACGAACTTGTTCACAGAAATCCAAACACCTGCCCAAAATATTATCCCAATACAACTGAATTATACCCCCACATATGTTTGTATCCCCGGCACCAGCAGCAACAGGTACAATCTGCCCAGCTCCTACAGAGTAATTGGCAACATTTCCATCCTCTTTATCTGTTCCTATTTGGCTTTCAGCATCTAGAAGATACTCAAACATATTTTGCAATCCTTGAATCTGATTACCATAAAGATTTAGTATACATAAACGTTGAAATTTAATATAGAACGTTATTGAAAAGAATAAGCCTGCCAAGACTTACTCTTTAAGTAACCGAAATTTAATATACATAAATATATATAGAAAAGATTCACTTACTCCAAAATAAGTCTTGATAGATTTACTTCAGTTAATCACTCATTTTTATAACAAATTTTAATGATCCAACCGTTTCATTAAAAATTCTTAATGTATAAAGTCTAGAAATTTCTTAAAAATTAGAAAATCATATGATATTTCATTATATATATTCAAATCAACGTATAAAATGTTTTTATGATTATCCATTAATTTGAATTAATAAAACGAAATATAAAATAGTTTTCAATTTTTTAAAAAATTTGCAAACTTAATCTATTCATTAAGAACTTTTAATTTAATGGTTGAATTGTTGAAATTTGATTTAAACATAAGTTATTGAATAAAGTAAGTCAATCAAGACTTACTCTTAGAGTATGCGGATCCTCTCTCTCTCTCTCTCTCTCTCTCTCTCTCTCTCTCTCTCTCTCTCTCTCTCTCTCTCTCTCTCTCTCTCTCTATATATATATATATATATATATATATATATATATATATATATATATATATATATATATATCAAGACAAAATAAATTACCTTAAGTCGAGTATCAGCAGCAGAGGATAATGTTTCCTCCATTATTTTTCCAACATCATTTTCCAACATATATTCAGGCCTGGCAATGAGAACAAACCCTAGTGCCTACAACAGTTACAATAAAACATTAACAGACTTCAAGATTAAACACAGATAAGAACTAAGTTGACAAATAAATCTTACCTGCAATGATCTAACCTTGATGACAAAATCCTCCATAGAGAGATACTTCAAAAACAATCTTAAACTGCTTCCAACATCAATAAGTTTATTACTGGTACTTGCTAACAATTGATTTCCATAACGGAAAAGCAACCCAAGACAGAAGAGAGATCGTCCAACTTTCTGTACATAGCAGGGAACAATCAATTTTTTATTTTACATCCCAAAAAACAATTAAAACAACCTTCATCATCAATCTAAATAAAAGATAAGTGTAATATAAACACTCTACAACACAAAAATACATTATAATTTTCATATCCAACTCCAAGCTATATATTCAAGACCATAATTCTCTACATGAGCTATATAATCCAAGAAATAACAGCTTTCCTTGACACTAATTTAATTACCAATTATCAGATGTATGCATTATTTAGGATAATCATAATTTTTAAAGAAACGATAATTGAGTACTGAAATCAAATCAACTTAACCCACCCCCTCAAGCCCAAAACTGGACAAGTCAAATGTAAGGTTTGCAAGACCAGAAGATTAGACATCTACTGGTAACCCACATCGACTGGATATGCTCTAATGACCAGTGTTGTTAAATGGAAGCCATGGCAGATGGCGTTGGCAATTCTTCAACAAACAGCTATATCATGGTGGTATGGAGGGTTTTAAATGGCAGCCCATGGTGGCCACCATACACAAAATGCCTGTGGCAGCCATGGAGGTAAATCGCATAAAAGCATTAAAAATAATTGGGCCAAGTAGCCCAACCTGTATCCAATCCATGAAAGTGTTTAAAACCTTCACAAGCAGAAAGTCAGGTTTCTCTTTCTCCCTCACAAGTCTTGTGCTACCAAGCATCCAACCTCCAGCAACCTCGAGCCCTGGCAACCTCTGTCCTCCTTTCTCAGGCACACTCCATTTCCAATGAACAACTGTTTTTTTGTTTTTTATTTTCTATTTTGTTTTCTTTAATTATTTAAATTATTTTTTGTCTCTATTTTTTTCTTTAATCATTCTTTTAAAATTCTGTTTTTATCTATAATATTTATACTTCTTTTTTCTAATATTTATACTGGTTGTTAATTATTATTTTTTAAAAGTTGTTATATACTGCATAACCTGTTTCAATTCCATTTTCTTTGATTACTCTTTATACTGTTTTGAATTAGCCTTTTTATATATATACTGCAGTTTTGAATTAGCCTTTTTCTACAATGGCTGAAGCTTCCTTCTGTTCCATACTTCTTGACATCATTCATTGGGATTTTTGTTTCTGCCATTTTTGAATTATACATATGTATTTTTACTTTATCCACTGTGACTTCCAACACAACATCCACCATATGTATGTATTATTATGGAGGATTTTCGGATCACCACCATCACCTGCCATCCGCTATTGATAACACTGCTAATGACTAATACTTTTCCACCCAAAGCTGGGCTACCTCTACCCTCCCAAAAAAATCTTGTAAGGAGATGTTTAGCCCTCTTCCTAGCCAATGTGACACTTTAACAAGAATAAATAAATAAAAGTTACAAATGATTTCCACATTACAATCTTTCTAGGTAATGTGCATACAGCATACAACAAGTTATCAATAAGTTGAAAAATACTGCTAAAAGTTGCATGTGAATAAACTTCAAAATTGGATGTACCATATCAAAATTCAAATTTTAACATGAATTTAGCAATAAACCTGCTTGTTATCAACTGCTTGAGTATCCAAACATTTGAAGAAGTATTGAATAAGTTGTTCAACTACAGCAGCCCCTTTTCCAGCCATCTTACTCACAGAACAGAGGCACCTGATACAGAAAAAGTAATGAGATCCAGAAGTAGGTGAAAGGAGAGCAAGCTCCCTTCTCTTAAAGTGGGGAAAAACAATTTCTTTTTTCTAATCATAATCAAGAAAATTAACACATAATATAATTGCAAACTATAATCTTAGATGCAGTTCAAGGTTTTCAGAAACATTTCACAAAATACAGTCATAAAATTTCTGTTCAAAGACATGCTTTTACACTGGTATTTATGAATTGCATCAGAAAAAATATTTAGATATTCTCATATTATGCATCAAAAAATTTGTTTAGTAACTACAAACTGTTGCACATCAGGAAAAACTATAGAAATCCACGTATGAAGCTATCAGCTGGTCAATTTCGGGATGAAGTGAAACAGAAGAATTAAAAGGACACAGCTAACTGAAGAAAATAATTCTAGGAATCGTAAGTACTTGATACAGGCATGGACAACTGTCAAGAAAGAATGCCGGACAATCATCAGTTTCAAGTCTTGCTCAAGTTCCCCAACAATACTTGGAGGTAACTTCCCAAGCAGGGGCAGCACAGCATCAATTATGAATAGTATACTCTCAAGTAGCTGCGCAACCATGCGATTGTCAACCTGAAAACAAGATATGGTGCACTAGTCATTTTCAAATTATACTTTCTTGTAGGCCAAAAAGACTCGAAAATATAATGAAATATCAGAGATCAAAAACTACATGACTAATAATAAGTAGATCAGGACCAACGCAGAAACTAAGTGCCTAATAGAATTTTGGTTGGATATCCAAGTCAGTAATATGAAATTTCATATAGTACATGTACATGCCTATCTGAAGTCTTAAATGTGGAAGTAAGAGGGGAGGATGGGGGAATGAGATTGATATGCCTTGTCCCTGCCCCAGCACCCTGCCACAACAATTTATTTTTTACCTATATCAATACTATTAAAAAATTTAATGCAATGCCTCGTGACAATTCAACAAATAATCATATTTATTATTTAAATAACAAATATAGTATTATAAGTGGAGATTCCAATCATAATATAATAAAAGGACAGCCTTTAATCATGAGCTGGGTCACTTAGCATACTGAACTCCATGTGAGCCGATTTCACCAGCAGTGTAAGTGAAGCCCACTAAGAGGTACCATGAGTCAAAAGCCAAGCAAACGCTTAATCAGGAATTTAGTGCCAGACCCAAAGAACATTGGAAGCCTCATAGTTTGGGCAGGTCCCCGACGAGCAGAATGGCTAAAATAAAGAAAGGCATCAAGGTTTTTTGTGATTATGAAGTACATACAAGCTCAAAATAGCAAGTTTATCATTTTCTATACACTCAACTATACACTGATAGTCATTATTTGGCTGAAAAGGTAGAAGAGAAGAAATGAAAATATAAAGATGAATGTGTGGTCACCCAAGGACAAAATATGAAATGATTGTATACGAGGTGGGGCATATTTGAATAAATTTCTCTATAAGCACTTCCAGAAGAAAAAAAATAGGAAAGAAAAATCAAATTAACTTCTCCATAAGCAACTAATGCATAAGCTAATTTGTAAAAACTCTCTCATATTAGCTTTTCCACAATTTTATTTTTAACTTGTGCATACACTAATTTTAGCATAGCTTATGAACAAGCTTATTTCATTTTTCCTCCAAATTTTCTTCTCCTATAAGTGCTTTTAGAGAACTTTATCCAAATTTAATCTTATTGGTATGGCACCAATTGAGGAAAATTGACATGAGAACAGTTAAGATGGTTTGGACATATACAAAGAAGGCTACTGTTATCCAAATATACTCTTATTGGTATGGCACCAATTGAGGAAAAATGACATGGGATCCATTAAGATGGTTTGGACACATACAGCGAAGGCTACTGAAAGCCCAAACGAGGAGAGTAAATTGCATGGTTTTTAGCCTGGTGAAAAGGGAGAGGAGGAGGAGAGCAAGAAAGACTTTTGATGAAATTATGGGGGACTGGGGGTTTCTTCTCAATGTTGTTTGCTATATTAAAGTTATTTTGAAAAACGCTTGTGCCAAAAATAAAACTTCATAATAACAAGAAAAATTATCAGACTTCGTATGTACTCACAAATATATATATATATATATATATATACACACACGCACAAGTTAGAATTATATCTCAATCTCAGTGAAATTTCAGCGGCATATCTATTTTTTTATTATTTTAATAATGGTTATAACTTATAATAAGATATATAAATAAACAGTATATATGCATAACCAGAAAGGACTATAGAGAATGGTGATAGTTAGCAACTCCCTATTAAACAGGATTATGTGAGACAATAAAAAAGCAGCAGAGGATCCTAATTTCTGGTCTGGTAAGAGGACAAGTGGGCCATTTACTAATTATTGGACAGTTTGGCTCTAGACACGGACAAAATAATAAATTAGAAGGAAAAGAGAAATAGAGGGGTGGGGCATACATATTGGAGATTGTACACAGACATTTGGGGGGAGAGTCCTGAATCTATTGAACATCCAAGGGATGCTTATTCTTGTATCACTGAACTTCTGTTAATTCTTCTACCTAACCCAAATTCAGTTACCTCATCAGTACCAGATTTAGGTATGGAACTCCACCAATAACATCAATTCTTTTCTTTCTTCTCATCTACTGGTCCAGTTTTATCAGATGGAATATACATCTCAACCTCGGCTCACCCAAAGCTCAAAACGACTCCAACATGGACATGACACAGCAATGCTGAAATCTGATAGAACTGATATCATAACAATAGGAAAGAACAGGTTTTTATTGAATGAAACTAGGAACCTCCCTGGGAACTAAAACACAGCTCCAGATATTTCCAAATGTCTGGATCCCATCCTTTCTCTGGTTTCTCAACATAGTTGTCAATTCTGCATAGCAGAGTGGCACAGCCAACCACAAAAGTGGGATTGCAGATAGCCGGATGACCGCCATTCTAATATTATATATATATATATATATATTAAATAATTCATGATATACATAAGCTAAAAAAACAAAAATAACTCAAAATTCATGCATTAATCATTTCCAGTAATAAAAGTTCATAGTACTTAAACAAAAAATAAATAAAAAGTCAAGGAGAAGAGGTGCCTAAAGCTTTAAATCATCTAAAGCAAAAGCCTAAAGTACTAAGGAATAGGATAACAGTACCACTGATGATGTCTATAATTAAAGTACTAAGCTTTAAAAACCTAAATAATTCGATCTTCATCCTGCTGACCACTGATGGTGAAGAACAAAACATAAAAGTAAAAAAATGAAGAGAATAACAAAAATTGATGCTGTTTGCCAACTATAAAAAAAAATAAGAGAAAAAGGAAAAGAAAGAAAAAACAAGGGAACAGAAAAATAAATAAATAAAAATAAGAAGGGAAAAAAACTCTAATTAACTGAAGTAATTTTTTTATTTTTTGTAAACAGTAAACTATTCTGCCCCAACAACTCCACTCTGCAATTTTGCACCTGCTCCAGCGCTACGAGGTTACTGTAGCATCAAGGAGCCTCTCCGCTGCAATACTGACCACTACGGCCTCTATTGTCAACATAGTTTCTCAATTATCAAAACCCCCCTAAACTGTGTACAGTTGTTCCTATTTATAGGCAGCTGGTGGTATATGATATGGATACACCAGTGATTTGGTCCCAGCAAGGGCACATAACAGTCCACTAACATAGATCCACCTTTAATGGGCCTAATCATTTGCAGGCCCAGTCTCCTTCCATCTAACGCAAACCCTTGTATTTCTTTGGCCAATTAACCCATCTAACTAATTACTAACATAACTAACTAATGGGTATCTATCAAAATCACCTTTCAGTACATGTATGGTGCTAATTAAAGCAACAAAAGAGAAATGTTGCACAATTCATAAAAACACTGGAGTAGCCAATATATAAAAGATAACCTGAGTCTTCAAATATGGCTGCAAAGTAACAACAAATTGAGATGGGTTTGAAGCTGGTGCACAGAGAGTTGGGTCCACAAGACAAAATGCATGCAAGACTAACACATACGGAAGTGCACGCACTTCAACTTCATCACTGTTCATTTCATCAACCTGATCATGAACAAAAACTGTCATTTGCATATCAATGTAGCCAGGCACAGAAGTTAGCATATAAACAAGATACTATCGTACCTGCAATATCTTCTCCAGCAAGCATTTGCACATCATCTCACAACGCTTCCGCACTGTTGCAAGGGACCCTGGGTTGACCCCAATGGCTTTTGCAGATTGTGGCAAAAAATCAAGTGACAAATTGCGCTTTATTACAGTTACAAGAAGCTGATTAATGGGTATAACAGGTTGATTATTGCGCATTTCTCTCAACATTTCAACAATTTGCTCTGTTTTCTTAACTATCTCAAGTGGAACAGTACTGCCATCCCCAAAGACCTGAGTTTGCAACGCAGGAGGCTCCTCAAACCAGAACTCATTAAATGTTTTGCAAACAAGGTCCTGAAAAACCAAAGCATAACAGAGAGAACAGTCTTAACAATTGAAGAGAGTGAAAGCATTGACAAAAGAATCAACAAACATATTATAGGCTTAAAATCAAATAAGTACAAGTTTACATCCAATGACTAGTAATTTACATGGAATGATGGAACTACCCATTTAAAGAGTGCCAATGAATCACATATCATCAATGCTATAGAACAAGACCATGTTGAGAAGAAAGTATGTTAATCTTCAAACAAAATTATAATTTACACTAAGAAGCATAAATTATAATTCTAGACAGCTAGGTATATAGAATTTCAGATACACAGTAACATATCTTAGATGTTCTAGCAATAATTTTAAAATACCTGGATGCTTGCTTCATCATCACTGACACGTGAAATGATCTCTATGCATGCTCTTGTAAAGCCAGAGAAGTTGGCATTTGAAGTGCACATATCTCGAATGATTTTTATAGCTCGTTTTCGAACACTTAGTCCAGTATCTTTGATTCTCTCAGCAATCTTCTCGAAATACTACAATACACAATTGAGAAAACTATTTAAACAATTCATCAGCCCCAGGCATGAAGTGTCTCCATGCATAAGAAGTTTACATGAAAGAACCAATTTTGCTATTGACCATTAAGGAAAGATCCTGTGACACATACCTTAAAACCCACATCTGGATGTGAAGCAATATGCCTACCAACAAGTTCCAATGCTGCTTCTCTAACAGATATAGCAGAATCACAAAACCTTCCTTCAACAGCTGATTGTATTCGCTTATCACCCAATACCTCTGGATCAGCCTCTACAATGATACTAATCTGCTCATTACATTAAATGAAAGACGAGATTAATTTGGTGCAAAGAAACTATTATAAGCATCACATTTTCACTGGAAAGTAGGAGACTTGAAAAATATTTAAAACTTACTGCTTTTAAAGCCTTAGCCCTAATAACTGGAGAGTTCTCCCTCATGCTTGTCTGTACACAACATAAGAAAAATTAGAGAAGAGGCATGATTTTAGACAAATTATGGAAAGGATAAATATCAACATACCAGAAGCGTGTGAATAATCTTATCAAATCCTCGGCAAAATGAACTGTTTTGGCCCAAAGCTAAAGTAATCTTCTTGATTGAATCCCGTGTCAACATTGAAGACACAGTACCAGAATCCCGTACTATGATTTTTGATTTCATTCTGGTAATGTAGTAAATGGACTTTTGCTGACAATTTGAATCATCTTTGTACCACAAGCACAGATAAAACCTGCACATCATACACATGCATTACCTTTGCATATTTATAACTAAAATGACAATTTTAAGATCTGTCTAGAGTACAAACCAGCAAATGAAAAGATGCAGATCATCAGCAGAGGTGGCATCTTGAAGGAAATTCAAAAGAAACTGTTGAACAATCTCATGCTTAGGAATTTCAGTTTTTTTTGACACATTGCGATTTTTTTTAACATCATTCTTGCTCTGAGAATTGCAACATGATTGTAATACAAGTAGTTGCTTATGACAGATGCATGTCTGGCAGGACCAGTTTCGACTGGAAACTTCATGTTCTTTAATTCCCAGGCAATCAGCATGAAAAAGCCTCTGGCAATCATGACATATGAACAAATTTTCTACCCTTCCCCCCAAACAGACACAACAGGCATCGTTTGGAAGATGCTGGGTAGCAGCATCCTGACTAGGTAAATCCTGAAGAATCCAGAACTTTTCCTGGCTACAAACCAAAGCATCACGCTTCAACCTTGCAGCAATTGTACCAAGAATATCAATCGCCATGGAACGAACAGAGACGTCCTTAGATTTCGGCCCAGCATTCTGAAGTAGTAGAACACAGAGAACCTGAAACAACTCAGAAGTAAATTAATCTGATGCAATTACCAAAATAATATGTACACATATGCAGATCCCTACACTAACACACCCATGCACAATCTACCTCTAGAATAGGAGCTGAAGCAGGATATTCAGGTAAATTTAGAGTGGTCAGTAAATCCGTAACAAGATTCTCTATTATGGTTTTCAGCTCCGAAGCATCCTGAGTCTTCACACTTGCAAAACGCTGAAGTACACGGCTCCAAAATAGACAGCAGGCTTCTGTCGTTGCCTCATGGCATTTAGTTGGATAACTAGCATCAACCGAGGCTTCTAATACAGCATTACCATTTGATGCTTTTCTTAAGGCATCAGGAAGGTTAGCACTGCAATGAATCAACTGAATAAGCAAAGCAGTAACCATTTGGATCTGCCTTTGCTCTTCTTCACGAATGTGATAAGATCTTAAAGCTCGTTTTGAAAACGGTAACTTCCATAAAAGCTGAACCACTTCATCTATCACATAAGTGCGATGTTGTGTGTACAAATAGAATATCTGCACCACCATATTGGAAAAACAACAATTATATAAGAGAATATGCTCACAATTATAGAAGAGAACTATACCATCATATGAGCATTAAAGATAACAATTACACAGCTGTAAAAGTGAAGTATCAGTACCGCACTGAGTAAACTGATTGCCTTCAATTGCAAAAGCTGGATATTATCAACCAAAAATGTTGTAATGCTTGTTTTTACAAGTTGTAGTATGCAACTATCTGATAACCTCTCTATTAACAACAAATCCTTCAGTAGTCCAAGAACAGTGCACAACTTCTGAAGAATAGTATTCACAGCAGTAGAGAGCCTGAAAAAGCAAGGACCAGCAACATAATATTAACAAATGCATATAGTAACTAATCTAACTCTAGATGCATAAGAAAACCAACTGAAAGGACATATAATGTGGACAAAAATAATAATACCTGCTCGATGCTGATTTCTTCGACTTTGAAGCCTTACTAGTTCGCCGTTTCTTGCTGGCTGAACCAAATTCAGCATCATTTTCTTCATAATCATCAACTGGAAAAAAAAAATATAAAGATTAGGAGTTTAAAACCAAAGAGGAAATAATCTCTTCCATTCTCTCCCATAATTTCCATGGTCCCCAATGGGCCCTATTATATATTTTCTGTGAATTTTGTCATCCCATGGTGGGCCTCAAAGAAATCATAATACATCATCAACTACAAACAAATTTTAGTCAGAGATACAATTTAAAAGGAAAGTGCTGCACTTTCATACCATTTTCATCCTCCAAAATGTTAAATTAAGAACTGTAATATGTATCTGTGTGTTCTATTCCGCACAACTGCACAAAAACTAAAAAGGCTAACCTTCAAATGCAGTGTTTTCACTAGGTCTATGTAACGCACGGTATGATGGATCACATGCACACATAACATCCATTATCTGATGCCTGGAAAACTCCAGAATTCTCTCAATGATCTGACATGGATAAATTACTTTCAGACATTATAGATTATAGTTAAAAACAAAAAAGGTAACAGCCTACACAAGTTATGAAATCCAAATCAACATAATCATCAGTTTCACACATAAACAGAAATAATTCTCTCCTGCTGAAGGAGCTTTATCTTTGTATATACTTCCTTTGCCAGAGAAATATCCTAATAAATTTCACGTTATTCACAGTAATAATATTTGCTTTAAACTAGCATAAACAAAGAGCATACCTCTTCTTTATAAAGTTGCTTTGGCATATCCGTATGAGCCATCACTGCTAGTGCAGCATGAATGGACTCTAACGCAATTAAAACAGAAGAAACTAACTCCGAATCCGACTGAAACAAAGAATAATAACAAAAGAAATCATTAATATGAATTCACTATGTAAATTATGATTAAAAAACTGAACACAACTACAATACCTTAATCTATAATCTATAACACAGGGGATACGTTATTGTAATAACCTTTTATGGTTTCATTTTTTAGCAGACACTTCTACCCCTAAATTTATATTACACACTTCATAATTGTTAAAACTATTCACCCTCCATAATTAAAATAACCACCCATTACAGTTATTTATTTTTAAATCTTAATATTTTTTCTACAACCATCTTCCCAAAATCTTTCAACAAAAATAAATACACAAAAGCACAATGTGCCTCTTTCCCCTACTAGTACAACTAATGGGGTCAACTAAATGAACCAAACAGAACCTGTTCGGATCTATCAAAAGCCAAATCTTAAATAAATCCATGGTCCATCTATTGCAAGGTCATTATAATGGTCTCCAAGTGTTTACTTCAGTCTTCCCAGACCTCCTTTAATTTAACTACATGATTTTAAAAAAAAATAGCTTAACATATAAAGATTTTGGGCTTAAATAATATGAATAGTTTATTCACGAATGGGATCAAGAATAGTATTTGACAAGGCAATGTAGACACGTTACTACCATATAGTCAGATTGACCATGACTGTAGTATTGCATATATTGGTGAAACCTCAAGAACTGACATATATACTCAACAGACAATTTTTCACCAAAAAAAATAGGCAAACTAGATCTGTGTGCTAAAGCCATTTTGATATTAAGTTTCTGTTTACTACCCAATAGCAGATATAAGTCATATTTTAATAAATTTTATTAGAAAAATTGAGGTCATTCACTGTCAACAAAATCCAAACAAGCTTAAAAAATTCAGTATACACTAATACAATATACAAAAGAATTGAAAGGTGAACTTACATTATCACATTCCTCAATTGACAGGCCTTCTGCTCTATGTATCTGATGATCTAGAACTGTTAATAATCTAACAAGAACTTCTACAGGAACCAAATGCAGAAGTTTCTTTTCACATATAGATGTTATTTCATTGACAAGTAATCTAAGATCTGAAAGAGGCAATGGCAACCATTCTGCTTCATCTCGATCATCACCATGAAATTCAGATTTGTTGCACAAGTCCTCCAAAAACTCATAAAACCTTTCAATGTGGGCACCTACAAAGATTAAAAATACCAGTTGATTACACATGTAAAAACAGCATGCTTGCAATGTGTGCCTGCAGACATGTACTTGAAGCTTAGCAGAATCAGATGCTATAGATATAGAGAACAAACAATAACATTAAAATGTAGGATTTTAGGAACCAGGCATGCAGCAACCTTCCAGCTCAGTAGAATCAGGTGTTATAGATATTCTAACGCCACCTTTCAAGAACATAGAGTAAGAGTCTCTCTAATTTATATATTCAAATTTATAATTTAAAAATATATAATAGAAGTATATATATTAACAGTATATTGTTTAATAATTTTGTAATTTACAATTTTATCTCTTCAATATTTGAATTGAATTTTCATTTTACATTTCAATACAATAATATTATTTTATCAAAGTGATTTATTTTTACATAAATGATGTTGGGTGTGTGTGTAGTTACTAATTAAAGTAATTCAATTGTACAAAATGATTTCAAATCAGCTAAAATTTGAGTTAGTAGTGTTCAAGATTAAAAAGTACTTGCATACATAGAAATAGAGAACAACCGACAACATTAAAAGTAGGATTTTAGGAACCAGGCATGCACCAACCTTGAAGCTCAGCAGAATCAGGTGCTATAGATATTCCATCGCCACTTTTCTTTTTGACTTTTGATTTTTTAGAAGATAATGTAGAAATATCCTGCCAAATCATTTTGAAAATTAACAAATGAAAAGAATCAAATATCAACTGCAAATACCAATATATTATATATATCTATACATTTGTGGAAACATTATCAAGCTGGTGTGTATGTGTTGGATTGTAGTCTTTTGGAATCTGACTTTGGATAGGAAGACTTGATTCAGACTGCCTCTTTTCAGGTAATGCACTACCAGAGATCTGCTCCTTGACAGGACCTGAGAAACTTGACCAATACAATAAACAATAAGCAGAGCACCATTAAATTATTTAATGGAAAGCCATAAGATCAAAATAAAACATAAGATTTAGGAGGAAAAGGTAAACAGAGCTATAAGTTTGACAGCACAAAACCAAGCTCTAGTTTTACCATGCAAGAAAAACACACTAAGCAACTTGAAAGTTATGATTAACAGTAATTAGTCAGCATGAAACCAAACTTCATTCAATTACAGAAGTTCCTCTTCAAAATAAATCTCATTCTGACTAAACTTTCCCAGGTGCAAAGGTAATCACACCTTCCATCTCAGTCAGATCATTATTGAACAATGAGCAACAACAAACCCATGTGATTTGAAACAAATACACAATGGTGACATTCAGGGCAGAAACCAAGTACTCTGTTTACCTGCAGCACTGTAATCGTAATCAAATGCTTCAGGATAACACCTCAGAACTTCATCGTGAAGTTCTAAAGGAGGCTCATCATCATCCTTGTTCGGAACAACTTTGGCGTCATCTGTTAATTTCCTATAGAGGACAAAATGAACAAAGTTGTATTAAATTCAATAATAAATCCCATAGTAACAGCAGCAATGGTAACAACACAAACATCACTGAAAAGGATGATGACAACAACAATATGTATCCCTTTACCGAGTAGACGTGTCAAATTTTAACAAAGCAAAATAAATTTGGACACGTGAAAACAGCTCAAATAAATGACATTCTATTTATAGCAAATCAACATGGCAAATAAAACGCCACTGGTTGGCGCAAAATGCGTTCTTAAAGTATAGTTAACTATTCTCAACTAAATCCTCTCTCCTTGAAGTTTTAAAAGATCAAAAAGAAGAAAAAAAATCAATTAAAGTTCTCACAAACTATAGCATTAAACACTATGCACAAGATTTTAAAAAACAGTCCGCAACCATGATTTTGACTGCGACATCAAGGATTTTGAAGTGCTCATGACCACAATTGTAACCACATTCGTCCCCAATATTAAGGAATGCGACAAAACCATAACTGCAATTTAAAACATTCGTCTGTGCACTTTATTAAAATAGCATCTAATATACTTACAAATCCAAAACTAATCTGCCTGTGACCTAAACATGAAAGCTTCACGTTAACAGACAATGAAAATTAAAAATAAACTAATTATAAAAAGCAAAAAAATAAAAAAACATAGAGTTAGCGAGAACTATAACTAAACAAGTAAGCAATCAACTACCTAGGTCATGCAATTCATAAGAGTAACAAAAGTTATGTCCTATCGCATACGCTACAGTAAATCGAATGACAATTCAAATGCACGTAACTTCCACTCAAAACCGCGAACTTCAATTGCACGAAAAAAAAGTAACAATTCAGTCAAACTCTCGAGCCTAATTCAGCACATGCTAACGAGATTCGTGGATTCAACTTCCTAGCGACTAAAACCTCGAAGCGCGCGTAAAATGTCAACCGAAAACCGAAGGAGAAGCTTACAAGTAGGACATATCAGCGCGGCGGAGCAGCTCGGCGATCTTGCCGGACTGCGAGAGCACGTCGACATGGTTGAGGCGCTCGGGCGACTCGACAAGGGGAGGGTCCTGGACGGTGGCGCCGCACCAAACCGGGAGCAGCGGCAGCGGAAGGTAGGAGGCGACCTCGGAGTGGATGGTGTTGGAGAGGCCGATGCCACGGTGGCCGGAGGCCGCAACGACGCCGGGAGGAAAGGGAAAACTCATTGAATTGTCACAGGAGGAGCATGAAGGGTGAAAAGGGAGAAATCTGAGGACGAATTGAGAGGAATTAGGGTTTGGATTGAGAGAGAGAGAGAGAGAAAGGAGGAGTGTGTGAGCCCTAGAGGGATAGATTTGGAAGAGAATTGCGAAGTGAATGGCGGGGAAAAGAGTGGATTTGCCAAAAGTGTGTTGGAAATGATTATCGCAAGAGGGGTTTCCAAAGTGGATTTGGTTTTTATGTTGTCAGAGAAAAACCGAGTCCAGTGAGGAATTACGTCAATGCCCCTATCCTTTGTGCAAAGATTGTCACAGAAGCTATTACGCAATGGGACTTGAAAAAAAATTAACTAGTAGTGTGAAGAAATGTTGTATAATCAATTATGTAGTACTGTCTTAAAATGACTTATAACAGCCTTGTCTTAAAATGACTTATAACAGCCTAACAGTGATTTCGAATTTGAAATAAAAGCTTTCTTCATTATAGTTACACGTAAATATTCCCTACTTCACTAATATAGATTCATTAGTCTGAGAAGGCATACGCATGGCAACGGGGTTCGGCGGGCGCCCTTGTCCCTGCAAATTTAAATTGCCCCTGTCTCTGCCCTTAATATCTGTTGAGAGTAAAATTTAGGTCTTCATTCTCGCTTTTGACAGGGTTTGAATTTCTCCGCCCCGCTCCCGCTCCCATTTTTATTTTTTTTCTTCTTTTTTTTTAAATAAATATGAACAATTTAAAAAAAAATAAAAGAAAAATAAAATAATATAAATTTTTATATATAAATATTTTTAATTTTGGTTTATATATATATAAAAATAATTTTTAATTATATTATTAAGCGGGACGGGGGTGAGGGCGGGTATGAGGGCAGGGGCGGGGTGGGTATAACATCCTCGTCCCCGCTCCCAATTTTATCAATCGGGGAAAACCTGAACCCGAACCTCATAAACACGGGTTTTCCCCATCCAAATTGGGGCGGGTTCAGGCGGGTGTACCCACGGGAGCGGGTTAGATTGTCATGCCTAGTCTAAGTAGAATGTAGTTACTGTCAATTTCAAACAAAAAACATTTTTAACTTTTATTAATTATTATCATGTTATTTTTAGTTTTTTAAATTTAAAATTATTCATTTTTCAGTCTTTATAATTTTTTAAAAAATTGTAATTTTTATATTAAAATTTTTTTAAAAGATTTATCAAATATTATTATTGTATAAAATCTATTTACTAGTATCCGATAAAAATATCATATTAAACCTAGTCGATATTATTTAATTGTCTCATTTGTGTTATTGTTAACCTAAAGGATTAAAATATAATTTTCTTAAATTACAGAGACTACAATAAACAGTCTTTTATAACACTTAGAATGTTTACTTAATCATTTAATTAACATAAGACTAAAAATAATAGTTTCAATTTTAGGAAGATTAAAAATAAATAAAAAAATTTATAGAGTCAAAAGTAACTAAGGAACTAAAAAAATATTTTTAAATCATTTTATTTTATTTTTATAAAAAAAACTTACTTTATATTTTTAAAATTTTAAAAGAATATAACAAGGGATGTTAGTATTTACAAATAAAATTCACAAGTAGAAAACGGGTACCTATGACTACGTACCCGTTAATATTCAACCTACATAAATAGCCATATATATATATATATATATGAGGAGGGATCATTTTATTTCAAGAGTAAGTCTACCTATACTTATTTCGTTCAATAACTCATGTTTTACATCAAATTTTAACGATCCAACCATTCAATATAAAGTTCTTAATACATAGATCAAATCTGCAAATTTTTATAAAATTTGAAAATTATTTGATACTTCATTTCATTAATTCAAATTTACGGATAATTATAAAATCATTTTATACCTTGATTCGAATTAATGAAACGAAGTATCAAGTGATTTTCAAATTGTTTAAAAATTTGCAGATTTGATCTATGCATTAAGAACTTTAAATTGAATGGTTGAATCATTGAAATTTGATGTAGAACATGAGTTATTAAATGGAATAAGTCTAGGTAGACTTACTCCTGGAGTAAAAGGATCTCTCCTCTCTCTCTCTCTCTCTCTCTCTCTCTATATATATATATATATATATATATATATATTGACTTTATTGTGTTGAATCTATTAATATTCTAATTTTTAAGATGTTTTCAAATTTGCATTGAATGTGATTTTATTGACTTTTGTAATTTCATTTGAACTTATATAAATTTAATTTTATTTAAATTTATAATAGTTAAGTATTGTATTTTATTATCTTTTATTTTGATTTACGTGTAATCGAAATATTTTATTTTAACAATTATTATCTAAACTTTAAACTTACTGGTATTTTAATATGTGTATTACACAAGTTAAATACTTATTATATGCAAATTTATAACGAATTATATCTAAATAAATATTTATGTTTGAATATATACATCATATTTAAAATTGTATAAATAGATATTTTTTAACATATAAATTATATTTTAAATTTTTGATAAATAATTCATATTGTAGCATAATATTATTTTTATCTATTAATAATTTATTTTAAAATTTAATTTGTAAAAAAGAATGAGAAATTATTTGTAGGAATAGATAAATTTAAGAAGTTGTAGAAAAAAAATAAAGAAGAAAATGGTCTATGTAAATATGGAAACCAAAAGTATTTATTATAAGATATTTTTTTTATATAATACTAGGGAAGTTGAGGCACTTTGTGCCTCTATATTTATTTAAAGGTGTTTAAAAATTATTAATATTTGTTAAATCAACTAATGTTGCAATTAGTCTTTGAATCTCATGGTCTTGTATTCAAATCTAGGGTTTAGTTAATTTTCAATTATATTTTTTTATTTAAAAATTTAAGGGTAAAATAGTCCAAAAATTATATACACAAAAACAAGATATCTCCTTCATAATAAGTATAGGAAAATTGTGTTTAATCCAATTTTAAAGTTTTGGGTTTGAGTCTTGAGTTGGTAAGAATAGATAATTTTAAATATTATTTTTATTATTTAAAAATCTAAGAATAAAACAGTTCAAAAATTGTTCACACGAAAATAAGAAATTGTTAATAATGAAAACAAAAAATAGTTATTATAAGAGATATTTTTTTATATAATAATAATAGTAATAATAATATAATGTAGTTTATAATAATACTTTATCAATAGAATTATGTCAAGTGAATGTATATTAATTTTTAATTTTGAGTACACGAAAAGTATATATATATTGTATGTGTGTGTATATGTGTTAAAATACATTGAAACTAAATAACTTTGATTAAATTTAATGTTGAATTATATGATATTATAATTAAGATCATATATCAAAAAATTTATATTACTAGTAGGAAAAAGGTATTTTGTATATATTGTATTAAAATTAGAAAAATAATTATTTTTACGAAAAATTATTATGATTTCAAAATAAAATAATAAAAAATGAGAAGCTACTTGTAAGAAAATGTAGTATTAAGAAGTTGAAAAAAAATAAGATGATTAATATAAAAATATAAATAAAAAATATAGAAGAATCTCCTTTATATATAAATATGGATAATTATAGTTCACACAAACAAGAATATTTATAATATTAAATAGATATGATCTATAAAAAAAATTAGATGAAATTAAATTCATAAAATTAGTTTTGGTTAATTTTTTTTAACAAATCAAAGTATACGTAGACTAATCATTGATATATTAAATTGAATATATACATATAAATAAAGATAAAAAAAAATGATAGTTTAATATGATATTGAAATTTTGCTTTTGACTAATTGCAAATAGTATATATGAAATGCACGTTTAAAAGATTAAAATATATATATATATATATATTAAAAATAATTAATTAAAAAACATGTTGTAAAAGTCTCTTCAATTTGTAATGTAAAAATAGATAATAAAAATATATTTATTAACAATATATTACTTAATAATTTGTAATTCAGAATTTTAGCTATTTAATATTTCAATTGAATTTTTCATTTTATACTTCATACTGTAATATTATTTTATCTATTTAATTTTTATATGAAAGATATTATATATATATATATATATATATATATATTATTGGGTGATAATAGATAATTGAATAACAATATCAATCAAACTTAAAATTAATTTATAGTGTCTTTACGTTGTTATTTATGATTTATTTATATAATATTAAAAGTTTGAATATAAGTTATAAATGTTTTTATGAATTTATGAAAAAATAAAGAGTTGTTTTTTTAGATAATCTCTCGAAAGTCTTTCTAAATTTGTATTCAAAATGTTATAAATTCTAAACTTATTTCTATATTAAAGTTGGACATATTATATATATTATTAAAGTCTAAATTGATTTATTATTTATATAAGTTTATTTCTAACTTATTACTTATTTAAAAGTCAATTTTATATTAATAATAAAATAAGTGAATGAACTTATTTTAAATAAGTTAATAAATTTATTTCTAAAAATTCGTATGAGTATATTTTTAATTTATATAATAAAAAATAATTTACTTTATTATTATTAAATTTTAGATTAAAAAAAGCTAAACATAAAAAGAAACAATATCCAGACATGCATATTCATCTACATATTATGATTAAAGAGGATAATCGTATAAGTAAAATAGATTTTTTTTAAAAATATTATATCATGCCTTTGTGTCATTTAATAAAAAAAATAACATTTCTAAAGGAAAAAAGTTAAAATACGTCTAAAACATATCTATCAGTATTATATATACTCATTAATGAAAATAAAACAACATAATCTTGCAAATCATTATATATATATTTTTACTTATCTTTAATTAGCATTTTTCATTAGTATTTAGTTTAGTTTTCACTAATCCTATCAAAACAATTTATTTTGATGGTTCATACATGATATAGCATGTGACGTCTAATTTAGAATTTAAACTAATTTACATATTAACTAAAACATTAAAAGATGATAAATTCATATCTAGTGGCTAATTTTAATTTTTCACCAACCTTTTGTCCTTCTCATTTTATTATTATGTATGTATTAGTCTTGTGATTTATATCAATATCTCATATCACGTGAAATAAAGAAAATGTTTATTCTGCTAGCATATTTTACACACACAAAAAATTGAAAGTACCAAATTATATAACGTGCTAATAGTAGAAAAATATTAAAAATAAAAATAAAAAATCAACAACAAAAATCTTTAATGATGGCAATGTTTTTAAGTTTTTAACATCCTAGGAAAAAAAAACCAAAAAAACATAACTTAATATGATAAAAAGGAGAATAAATGGGGTGATTGAAAAATACTTGACATTTATTAATATTGTTACTAACTTGTTAATTTTGGTTAATTAAAATATTATAATAAATATTTAAAATTTTGTTATTGGATCGAAAAAAAAGGGAGTGAAGTGTCATTTTTTTTTTGGTAAAATAAGAAAGATTATAAAATTGGTCACAATGAGGATTGAACCTAGGTCCTCATGTTTCTAACTACCTAAACCTCTTCTCACCCAACTACTAGGCTAACCCTAGTGGTCAGTGTTATCTTTGAATAAGCTTAGATTTTAGTTTCATTTAAATAAACTTTGGGTTGTGATTTACTCTAAACTTAAAATAAGTAATATATGGAATTCGTATTATTTTAAAATGCATAAAGAAATATTTAAATTTTAAATGCATATATGTGTTTTACTTTGGGTTGCAATCATTTATGTAACACCTATTTTCTAAAATAATAATATTATTATAATTTTATATTTTAGTCAAAATTATTTTTATTTTTATATGTGGGAAGATATTTATATTATTTATTTATTTTAATGAAAAGAAAGGAAATGGGTTGCACTAATCTGATCTAATGAAATTTTTAGAATAGGGGTCGGGCAGAGTTAATCTCATTTGTTTCATTTTGTGTAGGGTTATAAGAGAAAATAAAGAGGAGAAGAGAGCTCTAGAGAGAAGTGTTTAGAACCATCTCAAATTGCATCAAAATGTTCCTATTGACACAACAAGGAGGGAATGAGTGATTTATGTGTGGGATTGCAAGAGATAATGGGTAGTGGGAGAAATCCCAAAATTCTTAAGATTTCTCAATTTCTATACTGATGTTGCAATTGGCGATTTAATTATGTTCTATATTAATTTATGGTCCTGATTCTTGTATTATTGTTAAAATTGAGGTTCTGATCGATAATTGAGTCCCCTTGAAATGTCTTTGTGGATTAGGTTTCATTAGGAATTTGGATATTGTTAAATGAGATGTGAGCTCATGAAATTGATGATGCATGTTGTGTTTTTGTGTGAAAGAATGATTGTATGTTTGATATTGAATTATTGGGATGTGCTCCGTAAGTTAGGATTTTTGTAGATTAATGAACACCTTTAGTAATTGAGAGATTTTACTTATGGACGTACCTTAGTATTTTTGTAATATCTTTTAGTATAATTAACCAAAATCAATTTATGTTTGTTGTGTTAGAAAATAGACACTTAGAATTATAATTTAGACTATAGAATCGTGTAAAAATATTAAGAATTGATTCAATTATACTGATAAAATTTGAAGTATCTGATTTAATCTAAACCTTTTCTTAATTTATAATTTTTTAATGACGTGAAAAAATCTAATTGAATGTTTTTATCACATATAGGGTAGTGGCTATACAAATGTTTCTATCTAATATGATAGAATGATGAAATTCTTAATATAGTGCGCCACTTCTTCAATTGTGCAAAACATATATTTATTATATTGTTTTCCTAAGCATGATTCTAGTAAAATAACTCTTCATTAGCGTGGACAATTGTTAATACTTAACTATTGCAAATAATATTATTTACCTTTATAAGAGACAATAAAATATTCTCATCAATGCAACCATAATCAATAAGACAACATGAATCTAAATTTACAATTACATCGTTTTAAAACATAGAACTACACATTTACTTTCTATGTTCACAATGATATTAACACAAGCGAAAATTTTAAAATTTTAAAATTTCATACCAATTCAAACAACCAATTTATTTTTGAAAGATTGTCACATCACGTAATATTTTAGTATTTGAAATTAATTTTTATAACACACGTATGAATTTCATATTTCTAGTACAAATATTCAAGACATTTGTTGCATTTCTGCCTAATCTCATGCAATTCTGGGATAATCAAAAACATCCAATGTAACTGTTATACAAGTTTCGACTAAAGTCCCTGTAAGCATCCCTAAAAATCAACATTAGATTCAAATGCAAAGTTGAAGGATCATGTGGAGTAAGTTGATGTGACTATAGATATTTTTTATAATAAAAAACTCATTATCTTAAACCATTTTAATCTTCACTAGTGCCATTTTGATAAATCAATTTTGGTTTAACAAGCAAGTCACTTTACGATCAACACTTCATAACAATATCTATTGTTATTTGTCTTGACTTACAAAATCTAAGTTGGATGCTTTTATTCTTGTGTGATGTGCAAGTATACTAAAAAAAAAATGCATTTTGCTTCTCAATAGTCACTTGTCTAAATTGCAATAATGCTCCTTATAACCTTAAAATATGACAAAGATTTAGAAATGTGTTTATGCATATTCTCAATTTTCATATACAATAAGAGACATTAATGATGAAGTTGAAAATATCCTTATATATTTTATACCTAGTAAACTTTTTTCATAATAGTTCCTCTCGATGGAATCTATTTACTATATAATAAAAACTAACTACAAATATTACATGTGTTGGTTTTTTAAGTTTTTTTTTTCAGCTAAAATGTTTTTATGTATTATTTTTTATTCCTTTTTATATTTTTTTTTCTATTTTGATTTTATTTTGGTTACCTTCCTTGAAATTTGAATTCCGCAATTCGATGTAACTCTCTTGTCCAGGTTAAAATCCCTCTCAATCAAACTCTTTTTCTCTTCCTTTTTGACTTTTTTTTTGTCTTTTATAATTTCATACACATTTCCTTGAACATTAGTTCCTTTCACCTAAAACAACTCTCATTATCATATATTAAATTTCAAATCTCCACTTTCACTGGCTACTCTTTCTTCCTTGTCCACTTTATATCAATTTAACATATTTTTAATTTATTTATATCAATTTAATATATTTATATTTTTGTAAAAGAATATTAATATACTAATTTTTATTTATCAAATTATTAAATATATTATGAATATGCTAATAATATTATTAATATTAATTTATTATTAATTTTATTAAAATAATAATATTTATTTATTTAATAGTAGTAAATATATGTTATTGAATGGTTGAATGAAAATTATAATATATAATTTAAATAAGTTAATAATTATATAATTTAAAGTTATTATGGAAAATAATAATATATTAATATTATTAGTATTGATTTATTAATAATATTGTTAATACGGATATATATATATATATATATATATATAATATGGTATATATATTTGTATATTTTTATTTTTATTTAATATATATTTGTATAATTTTTATTTTTATTTAATATACATATATATATTATCCCTTTTATTTACGTATTAAAAATTATATTTAGTGATTAAATATTTTATTTTATAGTCAAGACTCAAGAGTGACGAGTTTAAATTTTATTTTGATTAAAGGATCCAAAATATATTTAAATATGACTTAAGGATATTCTAACAGTAGCATCACTTTGGCCTAATTATATATATATATATATATATATATATATATATATATATATATATATATATATATATATATATATATATATAAAATCACAACAACTTATAATACCGCTACTCATGTCTCCGCTCTTCCTCCATTATTTTGGGATTTGAGTCCATTTTTTCCAATTTTCCTTTCATCTAGCTTATTAATGATCCTTTGCCCATACTTTATTTTTTAATATGCCAACATTTTTCCTATAAAAAATACTAACATTTTAAATTAAAATCATTATTAAAAATTATATTAATAATAACTTTGTTTATACATATTAAAATTTAATTATATATTTTTTCAAATAATTAAACTGTATTTTTAATAAACATATTCACATGCATGATTGACCATTAGGATTAGTCTAGTGATTGGATGAGAAGGAATTGAGATTTGGGATAGTTAAAAATATGAAAACTTAGGTTCAATTTTCATTACGATCATCTTTATAATATTTCTTATCATTAAAAAAAATAAAAATATTTACATGCATGTATAAGTTGAAGATCATTATATTTCGTTAAATTAAATTTCATTAAATACCAAAATAATGATACTATAATACATGCATATTACTCTATAGCCATCCTTAGCTATGTCAAGCAGGAGATTTGGAGCATATAGAATGACACAAACAAAAGTTAACAACTTTCCTCATACATTTTTTAATCAATAATGGAGAATTTAAGTTGAAAAAGAAATGAAATAAAAATTAGTTTCAATATATCCAGATATTATTCTCATAAAGGAATGTTATTTATGTTGGCACTATTAACAATTAATATGATGAAATTTGAATATTTTAATTATTCAAACTATATGCATAATAGGATGCAACAATTAATGCTTTATAAAATTCATATGAGAAATGTTGTCACACTTAATGTTTTTATTAATCTTTGTTATTTTTGTCAATAATTGTGTTATGGTGGCTTGTTGTTGAGAATTTAGGAATTCTCTTGAGTTTTACGTATTTAAGGGGTTTGTTTAGGTAGAGGTCTAGTTTAACCTTAAGGGAAAAAATATATATAAGGTTTCTTTTAAGACTTGAACTTCATAAATTCATTCTTAAGAAATTTTAGAGAAATAGTCTACAGAGAAGGTCTTTAGAAAACGAAGATTTATTCCTTTCTTTCCCTTACTGAATCCTTATACTATTTCCATTCAATTGTTTCAAAGTGACTATTATAGAGATTCTAGCTTTGAGAGCTCCAAATTAGAATTGGTGGTGATTCCATGAGTGGTCTCCCGAAGTTTAGTTCCTTCTTTCTTCTATGATTCTTATGGACTTAGAAGTAAGGGAAACTAGATCTTAAATCTAGGTTGAATTTGTTGTTATACGTTGTTGAATTACATCCAAACCATGGTTGCGTTGATGATTGAATGACAAAATTAATGTGTTGGTGAGTTTTTGGTGCTTTGAAGTATGTTGAGGTGGTTTGAGTCATTTAGTGGTTACATGTTTTTACTATGATGATAAATGAGTTGTATATGATTAATGAATATGTAGCATTATGTTCCATGTTGAGAATTTTTTGAGTTTCAGGTGGAATGAGCAAAAATCAAGATTTTGCCAAGTGTAGAAATCACCCTCACGACGAGCCTGACTCAAATATGGGGTTTTCTACTCTAATCACAATAGGCATAAGATTGGCAACATTGGGCGTGATAAGGAGAGAAAAATGTTTTTGACTTGGTCATGTTGGACATGGTTTGAATGGCGTTAAGCATAAGGGGAAAGAAACGTCTCTGACTTGGTGACGTTGAGCCTTATGGAAAGGGCGTCAGGTGTGATCCAGACAAAATCTCTCTACTTAGATGATGTTGAGTGTCAATTCACTGACATTTGGGCAAGTCAGGTAGAGACTTCCTATCTCAAATGAGGTTGAACATGGAGTTTAGCCATGCCAAGCGTGAGAGCAACAAAGACTCTTTGTCTCATCCACGCCAGGCATAAGTTGAGTGACATTAAGCGTGGGTGAGCCCAGAAGCTCTCTGTCTCAATGACATTGGGCAAGGGAAGAATGGCGTTAGACGTGGGCTGCCTATTTACAACGTGTTGTTTTTGGCTAAGTGTTGAGCATTGTACGAGTAGTAGAACTTATATGTTGTTTGTTGTTGTATGATATCATTTATTTATACATTGATGTATATAGTTGATTACACCATTGGAGTATAACATGAGTTTTATGTTATACCATGTTGAGTAGCAGTGTTGAAAATGTTTAAGGTATGAAGTTGCATTGTGTTAATTGACTTGGGATTAGAGGAGATGTTGTTTTAAAAGTTGGATATCTCATTGTGAGGTTATTATTGTGGTGTTGTACAAGCCTAGTTGTTGAGAATCCTTTTAGAGTACTCTTGCAGTGGATGATTAAACCTCTTTTAGGGCCTTAGTTGATATAGTATGTGGGCGGTCAAGGTATATCGACTATAAGCGACTATAGTATATGGGTTAGGTTGAGTTATACTGATTATAAAGCAACCATTGTTGATTCATATATTGGAAAAGTTGAGACATATGTGTATAAAATGATTAACCGAGTAAGTATTGGAAGCGCGTAGTAATTGAAGGATAATTAGTGAGCTAATCCCATATGTGGCTTAGTTATGCAAGCTAATGTCATGGTAGGCTCACCCAAGTTGTTTTACCCTAATAGGAATATTAGGCTTCTTAGTTTAAGTAAAGAAATATGAGAAATCATGTGTTGTGGATTTGTATCTAAATTGGTTGTTGATCTAGCTAGATTGAAATGATTGCATTGTTATTGATTTGGTAGGATCAAACCACTTAAATAATAGGTTGTATAAAAAATTCTTAATAGCTAAGTTATACAATAGGATGAAGGGGATGTATTGTTTGTCATATAGAGTTTGGTTTTTTAATAATGGATTAAAATAATTTTTTTCTTCACAAGTTTAATTTTTGCCTGTCATTCATATGTAATAAGCTAAAAGAAATAAGGTAAAAAAATAAGGCTCATTTTTTTTATCATGAATCGTTTCACAATCATAGATTACATCTGATCCCAAATTATTAAAATTTTCATTTTTACATGAATCTTTCTCTATTCTTGATCACTGTAAACAAGTATTATTTTCTATCTTGCCTCTATAGAGAATATTTCAAGTATTATTTTTACACTTATTTGTTTAGGAACAACCCATATATTATTTCAACAAAAGCTCACAAATTTGAAAAACTATAGTGTTTTGGGAAACAATTTATTTCAACTCAAATTGTCATTCAGCTCGAAGGTACAACATCTCTACTTCTTTATCTCTTTAGACAAATGTGAACGTTCATTTTGGAGGCTCCAAACAAAAATTCAAACACACTCTTAAACCTATACTATTTTTTGTGTAAGCTTGCATGCAATAAACGATAGTATAAAAATACTCAAATTTTACAAAAAAAATTTTTTGCTGATGAAGACTTGAAAAATATCTGCAAAAGATAGACATCTATCTATGTTTTGAGTCAATTTGAAGGTTGATTTATGTTTTTATATATTGTTTTAGTTTTCTTTGTGTACATTAGTTAGTTTATTTTAAATTTATTGTTATTTGATAACATTGATACATTCTTATAGTAATTATTCATTGTTATTAATTATTGTCAGTTATCACTAACTTTAACTTTATTGTCAACTCTCTTTGATTGCTAATTAGTTTATTTTCTGCACTATTTCAATTTAAATGATATATATTGTATTTTATATAGGTTTATATTGAAATGGATATAAATATATTGTTTTGAACTACAATGTATTTTTATGTGCAGGTTTAGAAAAATTCAAAAAATGAAAAACATAATAAAAAATACACTTTTTATGGTGGATGTGATCATAATTGTCATAAAAAGTGCATATTCTATAGTGGTGTAATAATATATGTAACACCTTGTTTTTTTATATAAAAAAATATAAATATTTTATTAATAATTTTGGTATTTTTATTTTTATTAATAAAGTTATTTAATATTTATTTAATTATTTAATATATTTTAGCATATAATATAAGATGTTTTAATGAAGGGTTTTATTTTAATATTTTATGTAATTAATTGAGGAGAAAAGAATTAGTAATTGTGGTTAAATATTTTAACCATGAGGTTAAAAGAGGGGTTGAACTTTCGAAAGAGCATTTTTCCTTGATTAGTTTTATAGTCTTCAATTTTTCATGCACGCGCTTATGCTTCAAAACTCAAAGAACCTGAAAGAAATGGGAACCACCCCAGAGCCTTGCATTCGTTGTCTAATGCTTATTTAGATAAGGGGAGTGGGAAACCTCACTTTGGGTGTGAGTTTGTATGTCGGATAATGGAATTGACCCTCAATCTTGTGTATGTTGTATGCCTATATATGAGGGGTTTCCTTAAATGTGTTTGTTTTACCTCTTATTCTTCCTACGGCTAACTAATGACATGAATTATTTGAATAATTAATCAATTGTATGTTTTGGAATGTAATTGTATAACCTAAGGTCCTTAATTATGGGTTCCCGTAGGAAACACTAAGGGAACTTGTTGTGATAGTAGTGTGAAGATACTGGTTGTATGTGTAAATTGAGTAATATGAAATGTTAATTGCATGCTATATAACATGTTTACCGATTAATTATGTGTTTTGGTGATTTGAAGCGTGACTCATAATTTTGTGCTTTTCTACTATGCGTTTTGTTTTTGATACGCCATCAAGCACCACTTGAGGCGCATTGGACATCGTTGAGGCCGAGAGAAAAATTTGTTCTCAGGGTCTCTCATGTCGAGCGCGGGAGGATCTTCATCAAGCACAAAAGCTCATGGGTTTCTTGTGATGATTCCATCGAGCATGAGGTAATTCATGTCAAGCGTGGACATTCCAAAGAGCTCTTGGTGGTGTTCTCGTTGGGCGTGGGCTCGGTTACACTGGGTATAGTCCAAACAAAGACCAAAGTGATCCTCTAAAGGTATCACCTTGAGCGTGGGGTATGTGCCACTGGACATTGTCTTGCCTATGAATCCCCTATTGTTTTTTTTTTGTTAAATTCCATGTTGTGATTTTTGTATTGAGATATTGATGTGGATGTGAATTGATATTTATATACAAATACATGAACGTGCATGATGAGTAGTGTGATATGAGAAGTATGTTAAATGTGAAACTATAAAATGAAGTGAATGTAATGCATTGAGTTTGTTTGACACACATCATTTGCATAAAATTTTCTAGGGTACGATATGGAATACATTGCTAGGGAAGGTCCCTCGTGTAAAAACTTGGGAACCAACCTTAGGGATAGCTCGATTTGGAAGTACTAGTCTTGCCCTCGTGACATTGGAGATTATTTAGGATTTAATTCATGTTATTTAAATTTAGTTTAATTTTAATTCCTTTGTAATTTTGTTTATTTTCGTCAAGTTTGGTTTATGTTAACGTGATTCTCTTCATATGTATCATTTTAAACTTAATATTTCACATGAGGTATTTTAGTTTATATTATTTATGTGTTATAGTATGTGAGGTAGAGAGTGTCACAATACACGACATAAAATGTGTACTTTCTATGTTGCATGTGGTCACACCCATCATAGAAAGTGAGTATCATTGTGATTAAATCATCATATTTGATACCCATACCATGACAGATGTTGACCACCCAATATAGAAAGTGAACTTTTTATGTGGTGTGTTAACCTATCATAGAATGTGTGGACATTCTATGTCTTTAAGGTATATGTCGTGTCTAAAATCGACATAGAATGTCCACTTCAACTGATATTAAATATGTTCTCCATATAGATACAATTTTTTGTACCATATCTAAATTAGTTCATTTGTTCTAAATTCCCCTTTCAATCTAAGTCGTATGTAACTTATGTATCGTTTATAATGCATAAAAAAAAACAACATAAGGCATCTAAATCTAAGCATTACATCGAGTTCCACACATTTCTTCTGAATTATAGTGACTTGTATGTTTTGCAATAATTTTGAATCCTTGTAAAACTTTATTTGCAGAAAATAAAAATCCTTGTACAGACAAGCTTTAAGAAGCTACATTTGGTCAAAGTTTTATTACCTTTATAAATCAACTTATATTAAGCAAATAGTAAGGTTCTTGGAAGAAATTATCAAATCCAGGCCAATTAAAGGTAAGCGGTGGTGAACCAATTAATCTAACAACTTATTATACAATTAGGAACTACAAATATATCATTGGGTTAACAAGTGAAAGCACAACACGTAATATTCTGAGCTACCCTACTTGTATTTGTATTCAATAATTAATTATTTTATATGCTATATATAATTCCATATTCTTTCATGACTCAATTTATTCTTCTCTCTTTTCCTCCCCCCTCTCTCTCTTCTGATCTATCAATTATACAATTTTCTACTAGGATTAAAAAAATCATGGCTCAAACTCTACCATCTCTTTTCCACCAATTAATGAGACTTATGTTTAATATAATTTAAGAACACTAACTAATTTTTTATGGTAGACTCCAACTTCAATTTTTAACTTATTTTGACGAGTCTCATTTTTATCTCTTTACTCATACTATAATTCCCATTTATTTATTTTTAATATTTTTATGAGTAACTTTACTTGGAGAGTTAACTTTTCCCTCGTACAAACAACTTCTATAAGAACTTATTTACTTGGATGGTACTTTTAAGTTGTTTGACTTAAGAACAATGCAAACAGTTTTGTAAGAATGAATCATAAGAACTATAATGCATAATCTTGTAAGAAGTTGTGAATTTTGTATATGAGTTGGATACCCCTTATACCTTTTATTTAATGCATGTCTATTTACCAAAAAACACCAACATAAAAAACTCTTTAAAGTTATTCTCTCTCTCTTTCTCTCTCTCTTTTACAAAGAATATCATTAATCATTAATTAGATATTAATTTCTTTTGAAATGTAGAAGTAAATTTTGTCTCTTTCAATCAATCTTCTTTGTACGTGTAGTTAAGAATGAAACATCTAACAACATAAATTCAACTAATTACTGATTGTGATAAATTTTATTGTTCATTAAAGTTGTTCTTAATGCCTGCTAATACATTTGGAATAGAATCATGCATGAGAAGGAATACTTATGAAAAAAATAACCATTCAAAGTTTATCATCTTCTTTACAAAATAAGTCTTGAGTTTATCATAAAAGATTAATTAGTATCCCTTGACAAATCAAGATTTAGATTCTTGATAAAATAGCCATATTTAGAATAAATTTTCAATGCAAGAATTCACTTCAAATTTTTAACTCTATTTAATTTTAGTATGTCTATCATATTATCACATATGATTTAAGAATAAGAACACTTACTAACAATTACTCTAATATAGATTTCAATTTGAGCTCTTAACTTAATTTTAATGAATCATATTTTATGTCTTTACTCACACAAAATTTTTAATTTTAATTTATATTTTTTTTCAAAGTATAATTAAAAATCCGTTTGAATATGACCTAAAAACATTTTTTTAGAGTTTTTTTACTAAAAACAAAAAATATTTTTCAATAGAAAACTCTTAAAAACATTATTAGAATTGTATCCAAACATGCTTTAAGTAACTTTGCTTGGAGTTGTTTTTACTTATATAAAACAACTTTTGTGAGAATACCATAAAAACTAATTTATTCCGATGATATTTCTAATGATCTGTTCTGATCGTCACACTAAACAGAATCACTACTACTAGTAGGGAAAACTAGTATACTATAACATGTCAAGATTAGAGGAGAGAACATGTCATACACATATAAAACATGAATATAAAAGTAAAACACATATACTAATATAGACAAGTTATATATATATATATATATATATATATATATATATATATATATATATATATATATATATATATACAATAATCCCAAAATAATCTTATATCCTAGTGTCGGTTGAGCACAACTATTCAAGCTATATGCAATAACATTACCACTAACAAAAGATCACACCACCTATCAGCAACAGCTCCTCAAACTTAGCTTTGATTTGCTCCCATATAACATATGATCATTGTAGTCCAAATCACATGAAAACCAAACAGGTAAACTAGAGTTCAAAAACATGTAAGTATAAAAAACAATTCTATAACCTACAACATCGTAGCAAAACATACACGAAAGCCAAATACCCTAAAGCAAACATGTAACACCATGTCAAACAAGACATTCAACAATGCACATGATCACACCACAACATACATCATATGCAAACATCTCAACCAATGTATCATTACACATTCACCAATGAAGATCTCCTAATAACATGAGCTATCTAAGTGACTCCACCCTACCGAATCAACCTAATCGTTTTCGCACCCGAAGCGTCGGTTTGATCACAACAAAATGAGATACCAATCCCTCCTCTAATTTCTTGGTTATTGTCACTTACACTAGGAAAATCTCTTTTTATCATTAAGAATAGTACAAGTAGGTATAGGTTTACCACGACCTTGACATGCATTACCAAGTCACATGGAATTCGCCCACTAATTATCCTCAACAAACTACATAACCTTTCTAGGTACTTGGTTAAGGGTTGTAGCCCTAGACCTCCTACCTTACTTAACCACTAACTAAGGACTTACAGGAGACATCAACACACCTCAAAAGCCACTCCAATAGACACACCAAATCAAGGAGGGTTTTCCAATAATGGTCTACCCAAGCACCACTCCAAGATTCTCTATGTGGAAGCTTTAGTTCTCAAACAGTTTTTTCTCCTCAAGTCCTAAGTTAGCCAACATTCTTTAATGTCATATCACATTCTAAACATCTACACCTCACTCTACATCATATATATGCATTACATCAAGTCAATACATATAAAGGTCAACAACATCATACAAATATACAACATACATATGCTCACCATCATCCAACACCATATAATCATCTATATAAGTGATATCCAATTAACATATATAGAACAATCATTGTGCACCTTACAACATGCAATAGAATAACATAATCTACTCATGTTCATTATACAAGCTCACCAAAAACACCGAAATATCATCCAAACATCCCATGCTTGACGCAACATGCCTCATACCCGACACTACTAAGGTAGGGAGCTCTTTATCTCGCTCACGCCCAATGCCATCCAATTCGTACTCGACATGATCGAGGTAGAGATCCTTTAGGACCTCATGTCTGACATGGAAAAACCTAGCCTGACCTCATATTAGATAGAGAGTCTCTACTTGACTCACGCCTGATGTCACCTCAACGACGCCCAACGTCACCAAGTTAGAGACTTCCCCATATTCTCACGCTCGACGTCATTCAAACAATGCCCATCACCATCCCAATATGAGATGAGTCTTTCTCCTCATGCCTGGTGCCATCGATCTTACGCTCAACATGACCGAGATAAAGACCTTTGCTAGGAACTACATCCAGCGCCATGAAGGTGTGCCTAGCGTGACATTAGAAATCTACGAATGCAAACTTAAAAAAATTACTTCAATCCTCCTAAAATACAAAAAATCCAACACATGCATTACAACCAACACATGCATACACGTCTTATAACTCAAAATTCACCAAGAAACAGCACATGCAACTCCAAAGAGGATCAAAATCATCAATTAGGCATCATTTTCCCAACCTTCACCAAAACCCCCACCAACACAACCTTCCAAATCCGAAAATCATTCAATTCAAGGAACAATTTAAAATCCTACTCACATGCAACACAACCAATCACTCAATCAATCATCCTAACTTCTCTTACCTCAAACTCTAAGTAACTGAGGATAAGAAGGAAGAAGCAGATGAATTTTTGAGCTTCGAGCTCAAAAGCTCTACACTAGCCCTAACTCTCTGATTCTTAGCTCAAGCTTCGAATCCATTACTTCCAGCTACGAATCTCACACACTTGAGGAACCTAGAAGGAAGAAGGGAAGAAAAAAACCATCAGTCAAAACTTCTCTCTCTAAGGTTCTGAAGAACAAGAGATTATAAAAATTTGCTCAAAATAGAAAGCTTATATACCTTTCCACCCAAGGTCAACTAGACCATTAATCAAAGATCCTCACTGTTTATCCAACTCACCTAACTACAGTGTTACAATATTTTTAAGTTTAACTTTAAAAACCAATATAAACAATCTCATTAAAATTTGTTTGTGCAAAAGATATTATGTGAATGTCAACCGAAATTCAGAGTAATTTCTTTCAAAGATCGTAGATAACTAAATTGAATTTTGTCTCTTTTAACAAACTCTTCTTCATAAACATAATTAAGAATGAAACTTCTAATAACATGTTTAAAGAACCCAACTATTTACCATGTTGAATTTTTTTTTAAAGTTGTTCTTAGCACATGGTAATGTATCTTAAATAGAATAATGTCCGAAATAGAATATTTGTAAAAAGAAAAAGAAAAAGAAAAATTGAACACCTAGTTGTGTGGGGGTGGCCTCGTTTAGGCTTGTATGATGATTACCACGTCACAAGGTGTGGTAAAGCAAAACAGGAAAAGCGAAGGTGTACCACGTTAGACAAAACATGTTGGCATATGTGTGGGTCATTGGCCTCCAACCAAGAACCAGGGAAGGTACTCATCAGTGACTCACTCATGCCCTCATCCTCATGCATATATCCAAAACACACACACAGTGGCACCTAAATTCTTCTCTGAAAACAAAAGGAATAATAAAGCAAGCCAGGAACCTGCACATGGCACTGTAAGCAAGCTAAAGTGGTGCTTATCAATGAAACCCAAAAGATGTTACATCACATCCCTTTGCGTTTCAGGGCAATTCCATTTCCCTTCATCATCTTGTTCCTTGTGTACATACAAAACGCATTCTGTTTCTACAGGGTGGACAATGACTTAAGCTCCATGCACTGCAAAAGTAGTACTTGTACATATGTATATGCATGCCTATTACACGACCATGTTTATTTCACTCCATCGGTTTTTCTAGTAATGTACATAACATGTCATTTCCCTTTATTAATTTAAGAACCTTGATTCCATAAAAGCAATACACTGCTTCGTTCTTCTTTTCCAATTTACTAGATCTTTATGATGTTAATTGGAGAAATTAATTACCTTCATTATTATAAGACTGATGGCGTGAATGTAACGACATGTTGCTTGCTCTCGTACTCAAATGTTAATTAGTTTATGAATTTAATGAATTAGTCAATCCATAAAACCAAATCATCGTGATACTACCAATTAGTCATTAATTCAAGTAGAATTAGACTATCTTTTAATTAGATTGATTCGAGTATAATGAATGAAAAAAAAAATACTTGAGATGAGAGATTTCACAAAAGATAATAAATTTCTTGATCAAATGATTTATTAAGTAGTCTTGAACAATGTGATTTTTAACAAGTATTTAAATGATATATAATCAAATGTTACAAGTTTTTCTTGTAAATTAACAAATTTAAATATATCATATAATGAATGAATGAGATCATAGATATTAGATGGTTATGAATTACTTAATAATTTCTCTCTCGATATTAATAATTGATAAAATTAGTAAATATATGCCAACAACGTTTAACATAATTGGTAGATAATTGAGTTCTTTAAAATGTAGACAAAAGTTTGATTCTCTTATTACATATGAAAAATATTTTTTGTGAGAGTTTGGTGATCTTCATGTTTTTGAAAATATTTAGTCTGTAATTTAATTTTATAATTTTTCTTAATTTAGTTTATTTCCTAAAACAAACGAATTAATAAAATTAGTTTGATTCATGTCCAATTCTCAACTGAATCAAGTCTTTCCCACATGTAAAAAATAAAAAATAAAAGCCGGACAATAAATCAAACAACCTATTGGACAGCCACACACTTGAATGTGAATTAATTCGATGCAAACGAATACATTGATTTTATGCAATAACGTACACATATTTATTTCATTCCTTTGATACATATGCGAATATTTTAAATATATAAAGGATTGGATCATATGCTTTAATTTTAATGTATGATTATAACATCGGATATTTTAATGTCTCTCTCTTCCTTTCTTCATGTTTAATTAGTTTTATAACATGGTCATGGCTAATACCTTTTGATGTTTAACAATTATAGAACTAAAACAAATTCAAATATTGCTAAGATCTACTTATAAATATATATATATATATATATATATATATATATATATATATATTATTTTTATTTTTTCTATGAGAAAGAGAAAGTGGTTTCAAGCAGCTCTTCCTTTCCACTCAAATCCGAATCCAATTGGATAACGCTAAAGACTTCGTTTGAGTCACATGTAGAACTACACATGTCACACATGCCGAATAGAAAAAGTTACGAAACCAAAGTACATATGTAATAGATTAATTCTATATATACAGAATTTAATTAAAATATATTAAAATATTATCTAATCATAGATAAAATTGTTATACACGATACTTTAAAGTGCGTAGATCAACTCGTTGGGATTATTATTACTCAACTAACTAGAAATCTTGAGTTAAAATTTTAGGTGTAATATATTTAAAAGGGTCTTGTCACTTATTGAAAAAAATACAAATTTTACATTTATCAGAGATAAGATCAAAATAAAATATATAAATAAAAAATTACTTTTATTTTATAAATTAATTTTGTAAAAATAAATAAAGTTATAAAACTCATATTTTAAATAGTATTAGAGTTATCATATATTTATTAATAAGGTTACCATTATTTACGTACATTTCAAATATCAAGGTTATTCTATAAGTCTAAGATTTTTCTAAAAAAAAGGTTATTCACTATTTATCTAAATATCAAGCTTAATAATACAAAAAAAAAAATACGTAAAAAAAATTCAAATTTCAAATTAATGAAAAATTAATAAAGTCAAAATAAAATGTATAAGTAAAGGGATTTTATAAAATGAAGTTAAACTCAACTTCCCATTTTTAACATAAACACAAAGTGATTCCAACCTACTTAATGATTTTTCCATAAGATGAAGATAGTAAAACATATGACTTCATGCTTCATACATAATATCCCATCTATGTTAGGCCAAGTAAGTGATTTTATAACTCATATATACATAATTAAAAAAAATATGATGAAACAAATCCATTGATCCTATTTGTCACTAATTAATTGCATGTTGTACTGGAGGAAGAGGGGGGAAAGAGAAGATTAGATAGCTGCCACTTGATCAGTTCCATGCAGGGAATGTGCAGAACATGCTGTACATTTCGTGCTGCTTCACTGTCCCCCCCTTTGTCACATGCTTTCTCTTCCTCAAAGACCATGCATTCCTCTCTCTCTCTCTCTCTCCTCATGTGCTAGCCATGTGCTCTCTTCCTGTAACGGAGCCTTGCTGGCCCATATCATCTTCACATGCACTCTTTAGGGCATGCCACACCCCCAACACAACCCACACCACCCTCTTTTCCATACTCAAGTGACCCTAATGCCCCTTTCACCCTCTTTCTTCTATGGTAAATTCTTTCAAGATCATGCTCTTTATGGAAGAGAAGCTTCCTCTGGTGAAATGTGAATCATCAATCCCGTATACCATCATCTTCTATTATTACCATAGTCACCTTTTGTTTAAGTGTCTTTTGTCCTCTTTCGATGGTGCCAAATTGGTAGCATACAAGGTACAATTCATGAAATATTTTATTGTCCCAAGCAGTACTCTTGATTTGTGGATTTGGGTCGGCTTAATTCAACACCTGTTGTGGTCTATAATAAACCTTGTCAAATCTAATCGCAACATTATTATGCTTGAGAATGAGCAAATAGTATATATCTAAGTTTATATATGTTCATGTGCAAATATCACCATTCACGACAAACTGCACAAGTCTTTTCTTCAATACACTCAATTTGTACATGTTTGTCTTTTCATTTTTTTTATAAATATTATAGTATTTAATAATTGTGTTTCCCAAAGGGAGAAAAACAATATGGAGAACCCTTTGGAAAGGGGGGGAAAAACAAGAGAGATCATTCGTGTAATAAGTAATTGCACGACAAATTAAAATTAGGCACATCATTAATGAAGTTTTGATGAGGAAATTTAGTTTTAAATCGAAGAAATGATATTCATGTGTGTGTATATATATTTGTATATTGTGAAATTAACCTATATAATAAGTATCTTACGTCGTAAAAAGAACATGTTATGTTAACATTAAATAGGAAGTGATGATGTATATTATGTAGTAGTTAATCTAAAAATTTTATTACCCCATAATGAAGACCGTACATGTGAAAAGAAGTATGAGAGGAAATGATGATGTATATTATGTATAGTTAATCTCACAAATTTATTACCCAATAATGAAGAACATGTTAAAAAAAGTATGAGAGGAAATGCGTTATATTAACATTTTTGAACAAGACAAAGACAACATATTATTTAATTGTTATAAGTGAAAAAGTAAATTATAAGTGAATCATACCTAAAAAAAAATTAATATTCTCAAGAAGGGTTGTATCAGTATCATATAAAATAATTAACAAATAATAATGCTTAATATAATGAAGTAAACATGATCAACGTTGCACTTAAAACAAACAAGGAAAAGCACCGCATCTGTATCTGTATTTCATGTCATTATAAATTAAACTCTCTTCCATTAAAAAAGAAACACAACACTAAAACTAATATCCTTTTCATGCAATTATTTATGATAGTAGTTCTATCAAAGAACAATTTAATTAAAGTAATTAATTTGTAGAAAAATGGTCAGTAATGTATTCTCCTAAAAGGGAAAAGGACCACTTTGATTTCTACTTCCAACTTCGAGAGTGTCCTCTCCTGCTCAAAACAATGAAAAATAATATTAAAAAAATGCACAAAAGTATTAGCAAAAGAAATTGATAAAAGGAAAGCACAAATCAAAAGCTATATCACCACATGACAAGATACTTTGAGAGGTACAATGAATGTTTTGAAAACAAAAACAAAAAAAAATAAAAATAAGCACACCAAAGTTTACCACTACAATACAAAAAGCGATGCATGCTCAAAATCTAAAGACACACTTGTATTTTAAAACTTAAAATGAATCGAGTATCATGATCGATGCATATGCATGATGATGAGATTGGCATGAATTAATTGACCGTAACAAATGTGGTGTAATTTTCATTTTTGGATGAAGATGTGGGGGCAATATGGTAATTAAGAAAAATGTGAAGTTCCCGGGACCTTCACATGTGCCGTTACAGAAGGGCAGGCTTTTCTGCCTCTCTGGCTCGCAAGTTGTGCCTCTCTTCCCGCTTTCTTTTTTTCATTTGGGGTCACATACCCAAATTACCATAATAACCTTCTTGCATGGAAATATCCAATTCTTTATATCACTTGGTCCCACTCTTTTTATGTTAACAACAATGCTTGCTTTCACCAAAGGGGTGAGGATTAATTGCATTCGTCCTTATTTAGGTGGGGAAGAAAAAATATGTTTTCTTCACGTGTTTGTATACACGTTCCAAACGTAGAAAACTACGTTTAACGTGGAAGCTATTAATAATAGCTTCTACATTAAACGTGATTTTCTATGTTTGGAACGTGTATACAAACACGCTCTATAACATATTATAATCTCACATGATTAATTTATAATGTCTGGATTTTTCTCTATTTCTACCACAAATCATTGTAATCATATCTTTAATTAATATAAAATTTCACTTATTTATTAGTAACATTGATTCAATCATCTCTTACATATACATGACTTCCTAATCGTTAAAATGAGAATTCGTGATCCTTTCTTTATATTTTGAAGCATCAACTCATCTAATTTTATTTGACAAAAATAATAATGTTGACGAAACAAAATATGTTTAATTTGATTGGGTTATAGAAGATTTTACCTTTGATTTTCTTAAAAAGTTTGATTGACTAGCTTTGTGCCTTGTGGTGATGGGGGCTAAAAACAGAATGTGCACACTTTTTGTGACTGTAATTTAACTGTGTTCCATGGCCAATCAACAAATTGAGACATAAGGATGGAAGTTGAGACATAAGGATGCAAGTTGAGACATAAGGATGATAATTATAAATAATAAAAAAACTATACATAGATTCCTCACATTTTACATGTGAAAAATTAACGAATATCCATTTTCAGACTTAAAAGAATGAACTCTTCGAGCAGCACAATTTCAATAATTCAGTTAAAATTAGGATTGAATTAGAAAATGAAGGTGTAATTGAACTGTTTATATTTAATCATTTATTAAGTTAACACACTTAGCTACTAAAACCCGAAAATATAAGTAGTAAATTTAAAAGTATTTAATAGCGGATTTGTGCATTAAACTCGTGGTTATGTATCATTATATTATAAATTAATCAACAATTTTAAAAAAAAATTTATACGTAGCATATAGACAAATATATCAAGGTCGGAGGATATTATTTAGTCACATGTCGAATTTTGTATTTATATCACTTAATAATATATTATTAAATACAAAATAAACTAATTCTATAGTTAAGTTACTTTTTCTTCTTCTAAAGTATATCAAGTTTATAAAATTTTGTACATATAAAAAATTGATCAATATTTCATGGCACTATATATTTTTCTTTTAACAATTAAGATGTTATTTAAAATATAAATAAATGCTTATCAATGGTGCTACATAACATACTAAATTACTAATGCATATTTAAATTATGTAAATTAAATATACAAAATTTTAAAAAATTTTGTTTTTGTTTACAAAAAACTTCATAATAGAGAAAGACACAATTTAATATAAGAGTAGAGTCAATCACTAATGACTTTGAGAGTTTCTATTAAAATTATAGACCATTTACCTCTTCCAACAAAATTTCACTCGAAAGGATATAAAATAAAAAAAATTTGACTTTGATCTTAAATCTTAATCAATAGAAATGAAAAAATGTGATTTAATAGTTATATTGATTAATTTTTTATCTTACATAAAATTATTGAGTGACACGACTTTAAAAAAATTAGCACATAGTATTAATTGATCCAATCTCTTCTTAACACATGATCAATTGATATGAAGTGTCTAACTTATGTATTTATATAACTTTTTATCTCAACATTTTTATCCAAAAAAATCTTACCTAAATTAAATAAAATTATCATGAAATTTTTTTCTTTTGAGTATTTATATAAAAAATTTTAAAATTATTAGATGACTTGTAACAATACCACATCCATTGATTCATGTAATTGATGTATATCTCATCAATTTTTTAATTAAAAATTTAGATTAAGATAATACATAATTTTATATAAATTAAAATTAACTATTAATTTTTTAAAGATTTATAATATAAAATTACATATCATTTACTTTTTCCTCAGCATATGTCCACATAAAAAAAAAAAAAACATGAGAGAAACTAAATTCAAACTAGATCCTAATTAGTAATTAAGAGTAAAGAGAGTTAACAACTGTTTTACCCCCAACATATATATCTTCAAATTTGATTCAACTAAAGTTGATTATCAAATAAAGTTTTTCTTTTTTGAACATATGGGAGTGGCATTTCCGTAGTAAGGAAGATGATCAAGTGGCAATCTCTTGGAGTCCCACTACTTAAACCCAGAACCCCCCCTCTCCTCTGATCACCAAGTCACACTCAAAAAAACACAACATCCCCACACCACACCAAACCAAACTCTTTTTCTTCCTCTGTTCCTTCTTGGGTGGCCATGACCACAAACACAAGGCACAGTTACAAACTCTCCATCAAAAGAGCCACAAGAAGAAGAAGAAGAAGAAGACAGCCACCCCAACAGAGAAAAATCTCATCTTCAATTGCCACCTTCAAACCCATGCAAAAGTGCAACAATGGCCTCTCTCAAAAGCTTCAAGCCCTCAAGAGCCTCATCCCCACCCACCACGGAGACACCGTCATACCCGACCAACTCTTTAAGGAAACCGCCGATTACATCGTTTTTCTCAGGACTCGTGTCGCCCTTCTTCACAAGCTCATCGAGTATTACGGCAACCACAACCACAACCACAATGTTTTATTGTTATAGCTTCACTTCACCCTTAAGCTTTCTTTTTATATCTTTTTTTCTTTTGTCCTTTCCTTCATCAAAAAAGAACAAGAGAACATCTTTCCTCCACCTTTTGGGATTTTTATTTTGTTAGATTTCGCTAGGGACCTTGCTAGAGGAGAAATGGAGAAGGGAAATTAATTAAGGTTGGGGATTTCGGAATTTGTAAAGAAAATCCAATGCATGTAACCATTTTTATTTTTTTATTTTTATTTTTATTTTTTCGTTTCTTTACCATTATCAATTATCATCGTTGCCATTGTTGGATGGTGTTTCTCTAATCTTCCGTCATTGCAAAAGCCAAATTTGTAAGCAGTTAATTTGGTGTCAAGTGGATGAATAAAGCCAATACACTGAAATGGAAATTTTAATTAGGACAAAATTAGTTACAGTACGGTTCATACGATTCTTTAATCAAAATTAGAGTATTTAACTTCGATCCTTATTAAAAAAAAAAAAAACTTCATATAAATAAAACATTTATTAATCTACCTGATTCCAATTTAAGTCAATTTTGATACTTGCAATTTTTTATGCCAAGGATATAAAAGGCCCTGAGTTTGATACTTACACTGTTCGATTTGGATGGCACATTATTAGAAAATTTTAGCTTGGTAGCTAGTGAATGTAATTCCGTACTAGTTAAACTTTGTTAATAAAAATGCATAAAACTTCAATTGCTGTAAATCTGTAATAGTTAAACTTGGTAAAGAAAAATCCCAAGCGTGTAGTTTAGCGGTAGGGGTTGATCCAAGTTTAAGCAAGGTTAGGGGTTCGAATCCTGCTTTGTGTATGCAGCCGCGTTAAATCTTGGGACCAGCTATCCCACCCTTTGAGGTGCCTCCAACGTAACGAGGAGATTAATCACTGCTATCGGCGATAGATACTCTAGGAACGAACCTAAAAAAAACTTGGTAAAGAAAAGTGCATAGTTTTTAAAGCACTTTTGGTCGTATTTTTCTTAAATCAGAATTAGTCTTTTCTCTCAATAATATACGTATTAAAAGTTTACATTAAAGGTAAATGCTGTTAATTTTTTTTTTTTTTTATTTATTTATAAATAAGTATAGGTTATATCAAGATAAAGTATTAATTCTAACTAGAAAACAAGAACCATAGCTTTCCAAACAAAAATAGAACTATAATTAAAATATCTGCTTCAATTAGTACATGGTTAGTTTGTTTATGATTGTGACGAGAGCATGTGGTAAGCAACTTGAAATTTAACCGAAAGTTAAACGAAACTGTGACATATTTGTCATCAGGTGCTAAGCAATTGACATAAAAAAGAGACTTGGGGAGAGCATGTTTTCATTATCACGTAGGTGTCTACCTCTAGTGATGTTTCATTTAAGGGCATGGGCTAGTGCATGGCACACAAAGTGCGAGAGTGAGTCTCTCTCAGAGAAAAAAACTGAAAAGGCACATATATCATCATCATATCGAACACGTAAATCCATTCACAGATTATTTCGAATATACATCAATGTAAAATATTCTCATAATACCATAGACAAATTTGATGTTATTTTTTTTAATCACAATTTAAGCTTTACATATATTATAAGATGAAATTATAATTCTAATAAAAAATGGTTGTGGTTTATGTATTTACCCAGCAAACCAAATTCCAATGCAAGGAAAAAAGAGAGAGAGAGAGAAGTGAGTGCATCTGCAAAGAATTATGGGGTGGCATGGTGAGTGATATTTGAGATAAAATATCTGAGTGACATAGACAGCGAGGCCCTCATTCCTGGGCTCTTATGAACATGCTGTGGTTGTCATGACCTTGACATGTTCACTCTATGAGTCAATGAACCCATGTGCAAAGCCAACCTTCAACCCTTCCCATTTTCTCTCTCTAATTTCCAAGCCCACTTACATTAATAATATGTTTAGACGAAGAATTTTATAAATTTAAAATTTTTTAAATTTTTGGTATTTAAATTATTTTACTTTTAATTTCTATATAATAATTTGATTTCACTATAGTAAAATTAATTTTAAAATATATTTATATGTTAATATTTTTAAATTAAATTTTATAAACATAAATATTAATTTATTTTTAAATATTTAAATTTTTTAAAAATTAATATTAAATAATATTTAATAATTTTAAAAATATTTTTAAATATCCAATAATTAAAAGAATGAAGAGATAAGATAAAATATATAGGTAAAATAAGAAAAATAAATATGAGAAATTTCAAATTCTCCTATTTTAAGGAATTTCACAAATACTTGAAATTTTCAAATTCTTTGTAAATTTTTCATCCAAACAAAGTATTTCACTTTAAAGGATTTGAAATTCTTCAAATAAATGAATTACCTTATATAAATTCCCCATCCAAACACACTATAAAAGGTTTATAAAACATCATCTAGGTTTTCTATTTATCAACAAGATTCTAAGTAGTATAAGATTTGGTTGTTTTAAAACAAATTAATCATCATCAAAGAATATATATAAGTATGTACGAAATATAACTGAATAAACTATTAAAATTGACTAATCAGATTTTTAACAGAAATCAATAAAATTGTTGTAAAAAATAATGTGGGTTATCTATTTTCACAATGCACCCTTTTGTATTATATATATGTGTGTGTGAATTTTCATTTTTGTTGCTATTATTGTTTGGTTCACTGACATGCATACCGTTTGTTATTGGGAAAATATTAATAAATTTAAACTATGTGGTGTTTTTGTGGAGTATTTTCTATCCCTCTAGGGAATTTGCTTTGTCCCATGCTTTGGAACAAAGACAAAACAGAGAACAAGAGACATTTAATTTTTTAATTTTATTTATTTTTGAAGGATAAACACTAGAGAAAGCTCAGTGGAGACCCAATGAGATGGGAGAAGGGCAGTGGCGTGAAGACAGTTAGGCCATATTGCAATTGTCTTATCCCTTATTTTATTTTCTCGGATTATTCTTATCATCATTGTTACTCATTATTAGGAGTGGATGTTTTTGTAAGATTAATTGAGGGAATTGATGATGACATACGATTGCAAAAGGGATGGAAGCACTTTCATTGATGGGATAGTATTTTAGGGTGCATTAAAATTTATAATAAATTATATAAATAAATAAATATAGTATATTTAAATATAAAAATTATATTTTAAATTTATAAATATATAAATTATGATAAATAATTTGTATTATGACACAAGATTATTTTTAATTATTGATAATTTATTTTAAAATATAAAAATTTAATTTTAAATAAGTATAATAAATAAGAATTAAATTAGATGAAAACTAACACAATCCTTAAAAACTTTCATAGTTCATTTAGAAATGCTCTTATATAATATAGTTATTTATATTTAATATATAAAATATCAAAATTAAAATGATAGTGTCTTAGTTCAAACTTAAAATTATGTAAATTTATTCCAATTTCCATTACTAAAGTAATTCTAATGATTCATATTTAGATAAATTTAATTATGAAAAGTCGTTAAAAAAAATAATCCAATGCAAGTGATAAAGGTAGGAATAAATAGTATATTTATTTTAGTTATTATTTTCTAAATTAATCACAAATAGCTAGAGGAGGATGAATTGAAAAAAGATATTAATTGTATCAATTCTTTTTAAATTTAGTGAACAATCTAATGTTGATGTTTTATTTATTTTTATTTTTTTAAAATTGAAAGTATTAAAAGAAGAAAATAACAATTCAATATTATTATTAAATTATATCAAAATATTATATTATTTTTCAGATATATGTATTACTTATAAAATTTATTATATTAATAACACTATAGTGGCCGTTGCTACAACCGAGAGAAATTCTTCAACATTAAACTTGTTTAAGTCTAATCCAAGATTAATATAAAATAGATTAAGTAAATTGTTCATTTTATCTATTTAGAATAAAATGTTAGAATTACTTAATTAATTTTAAAATTTTGACAAGTTATTTTGCAACTTAAAAGTCAGAAGATAAATATAAATCAATAATTTATATTATATTTAAAAATTATATAAAAACAAAAAAATATTGACACAATCCTAATCCCTAAGCAAGGGACTCAAACCGTCAAACGTAAAATGATGTGTATGTTTGATTTATCGATGAAAATCAATAAAATCATGTTAAATGAAAAAGATAAGAATTTATGTTAAATGAAAAAGACAAATTTTTTTGTTTTTTTAATTTAGTTCATAGAAATGTGTAAATTTTCAATGGATTTCCAAACACACTCAAAATTTAATTAGAGGAAGCATTTATTTTATGAATAATTTTACTTATACTTATTTCATTTAATAATTTATGTTCTATATTAAATTTTAACGATTCAATTGTTGAATTTAAAGTTCTTAATGCATATAATAAGTTATAAATTTTTAAAAAATTTAAAAATTATTTGATATTTCTTTTCATTAATTCAAATTGACGAGTAATCATGAAATCATTTTATATATTAATTTAAATTAATAAAATAAAGTATTAAATAATTTTTAAATTTTTTAAAACTTTGTAAATTTCATCTATATATTAAAAACTTTATATTTAACAATTGAATTATTAAAATTTGATGTAAAACATGAGTTATTAACCAGAATAAGTTTAGGTAAACGAATCCTCCTCATAATTAATTGCATATTTATATTTATCTCTTTTTACTTAATTATATTTATCTCTTTTCGCTTGCTTTTTTTCAATAATGAAAGATCTCATATACTAGTTGTTCAGATATGTTTCAATAATAATGAAAAAACAAAGGTATCTAAACTCTAGACTGGTTGAGCAGTACGTGGGTTGTTATAAATATATTCATGCTAAATTTATTTTTTTTTATAGATAAAAAGAATATATTTATCAATTTTTCATCGTTATTGTATGGGAATCATTAAAATATTTTATTATTATTATTTTTTTGGTGTAAAAAGAATAATTAATTATTTTTTTGACACAGTTATGAAATTAAATAGATACGGTTTCATTATTAAAATATAACTAAATATTATAAGAATATCGTATGTTTTCATAATTATATTATATACACCACTATAACGATGTAAAATATTTTACGTATTTGTTGTATATTTTGTGAATAAAGTTCGTTTTAATTAAAATAGGAAGAATTTTTTTTTTATAAATATTGAGCTAATTTAGTCATCTTGTATAAATATTTTCATACACAAAATTTATGGTATTTGATATGACAAAAATATTTGTTGTTTAATTTATAAAAAAGTCATGTCTACGGAACAAAAAAGAGGAGGAAGGATATGACAAAAATCTCACCTTTTATTACTCAAGAAATTATGGGATAGGTTTTTTCTCAAATGCAAAAATATTTATTTTCACGTTGTTATATGGATACCATTCTGATCCTTAGTCATTGTCGACCAACACATCCATCGTCATAACCCACCATCATCACTAAAATAATAAATTTTTTATGATAATTAATATTAAAAATGATATTATATTAAATTTAAAATTATTTTTATTTGTATTATCCATTATTTATCAAGTGATGTACATAATAAAAATTTGTCTAATAATTTAAGCATTAATCATCTTACGATACCTTTACTTTTCATGCATAAATTTTATAATATATAAAATTAGTGGTCAAAAAAATATTTCATTAACTAAACGAAAAATTAAAGGCAGAAGTATCACATTATAATTCTCCAAAATATCATGACTAAAATTGAAAGAGATTACAAAGAACAATGACTAAAACAGAAATATCTTAAAAGGAACTAAATTCCATATGTAATGATAAAAGAGCAATGATCCTTAACTAAAGTTCCGATGTCATATCTTATAAGAGCGATCACAATATATATAAAACTCAAATTTCTCTATAATTAAATTCATATATGCATAAACACACAAAAACAAGATAACAAAAGGAAAGGGAGAGTGAGAAACATCTCACTCCGACTATCGGTATAGGAAATGACCAAGTAACTACACACATACAATAACATAATAAATATCATACATGCGATTTCAATAAGAATTATTCCATCTATAACATATAACAATTAAAACAATAATCATTCATTCACATTCTATCACATCACATCTTATTGTATATCAATGTCACAATTTAAACATAATTGGTATATTATTTTCATGCAAGGACAAGACTCTCCTAACTACATGCATTTGGTGCCAATAATTAAACACTTTATCCTTGTTCAAAGGCTGAGTAGCCTAGGAGTTCATGTTGGGTCAAGCTATCGCAACACTTTACACTTGGAGAAAATACCTTAGTGGTGGGTCAATGTTGACCAAGTTTCACCTCATGCACACAAAGTGGTGGGGTTGGAGCTCCTAAACCTAGCTATTACCAAGGTCATGAATCTCCTAGCTTTTACACAAGGGAGACCTTCCTTGGTAGCATATTTCACATCATACCTATCACGAAAATGCACTATGCAAATGATGCATGTCATACAAACCCTATGCATGGTCACAAAATTCACATTCACATGATTTCACATTTCACAAGTCACATCACTACCAAGTTATACTTAGGCTTATTTGTAACACTGTTGATTTTATGATTGTTTTATTAATTATATTAATTTTGTTGTTTAGATGTTTGTCGTTATTGGGAACTTAGGATCAAGGGACCTTGAGAGTAAGTTGGTCTTTGGATAGCTAAACTAGAGATAAATGGAGTTAGCTCAAGAAGGTAAAAAATGATTTTCTAAAGTTTTGGACCTCATAACTTATGTTTTTTTTATATAAATATTATAGAGAGAAGTTAGTTAAAAGTTTTATAAGAACCTAAAATCTCCTCTTTCTCTTATTCTTTTGAAACTCCTTCTTTTCTACTTCTTGTAGTTGAACGAAGCTATTGTGTTATGAGTTCAAGACTTAAAGTTGAAGTTCCCAAGTGAAAGTTGTTCGGTTTCATTCTTCCCCTCTTCTTCTCCTTGATTTTGGTTCTTCAAGAGGTAAGGAAAGCTTGATATTTGGATAATCTTGTTGTAGGATGAATTGTGTTTATTAGAAGCACTAGATTCCTAGCTAACATTGTTTGAAATCCATGTATGATGAATTGTAAGGTTGAGATGTTCTAAGGGTTGCTTATGAAAGTAGATGGTGATTCTTCCTAATTCTAAGTTACTTGTTGTTTTTAGTGTTGTTTTTGGACTTTATATGATGCAAATGTGTTGTATTTTGTATTGCATGTTGTTGGGCTATTGAGTTTTAGGTGATTTGGGAAGAGTTTAGTTTGTGCTTAGATGTAGAACTAATATGCTAGGTTTGCCTTCAAGGCGCTAGAAATGACTCCAAAAAGGGGGTCTCTGTCTTACTTATGATGGGTGTAGGGTTGGGTGTGCGAAGAGAGAATCATCTCGAGTTGCAATCATGCAGGGTGTATTTTGAATAGTGTCAGGCATGAGGAAAAAAACTCGTCTCTATCTAGATTTGTATCGAGTGCTAATGTGAGTGGTTTCAGGTGTAAATCAAGTAGAGGCCCGCTGTTGATCAGGGTCGAGCGTGAGTTTTTCCATGTTAGGCGTGAAAGGGTGGGACACTCTCTATCTCAACCATGTTAGGTGCAAGTAGTTTGGTGTTGGGCATGCGTGAGACAGAAAACCCCCTATCTCAATGGCACTAAGTGTCTTGGGAATGATGCCAGCTGTGGGTTGCATGAATTCTCATATGTATTTAAGTTATTTTCTAGATCCAAGGTGATGAATAAGTTGTGTGATAGAGGATGTATGATGATGAATCTATATGTTATGAGTTGATTTATTACATGAGGATGTGTATGCTATTAAATTATGAGTTGATAAATGCTTAAATTGTAAAGCTGCATGTTGTTAAATTGTTCAAGTTGTTGAGTTGTTAAGCTATAAGCATGTGGTAGCGATACATGTCTTTGCTAAGATACATAAAACTATAGGAGAGTAAGTGTTGCTTTCAAAAATTAACATATTATTGTGTTGATATATGTTGTGGCGTTCTAAGAGCCCAAGTGTTGAAAACTTTCAATAAGTAAGTTGGTTTCTAAATGATAAGCTATTGTGTTGTCTCCTCTAGGTTTTATGTGATATTCATATGTGGGCAAGGTCAAGATATACATGTATAAAGTGACCAAGTTAAGTAAAGTATGAAGTCGAGGACTTAGTCCCTAATCGAGTATTGGAGGGGCAAAGTATTAAAGGATAGTCAGTAGGTTAATTTAACATGTGGCTTAGTGATGCAAGCTAATGCCATGGTAGGCTCATACCCAAACTGTTCTACCCTGACAATAGTACTAGACTTCCTAGCTTAATTAATTGGCCAACTTGAGAAATCAAATTGAGTTGTTAGTTAACCTGGTTGAGATAGATCACAAGTTGTGGTTCGATAAGGTCTAACCATTTAAATTACTCACTTTTGCTGTAGGATATCTCCATAGTTGATATGTGTGATGAAACATTAGATATATATTTATATATGTTATTGTGTTGAAGTTGATTTAAGATTTTTGAGTTATCTATGAAGTTAGACATGAAAAACACATAGAAGGGCGGGTTGAATATGTGTGTGTGTGAACAAGGAGAAGTTTTATAAACTTTTTGCAGAGATAACTTGATTCGTCTAATCAAGGTTTTAAAAACGTTGGACGACTATACAAGGTTTGCTTAGCTCAAGATGTTTGCGTTTGCAAGTTTTATCGTCTGCTTTGGGAAGATGTTTCTTAAAGTGATAAATTAAAAGTCTGTATCTTCCATTTAAAGATAGCTGCGTTTTGAAAATAAGCAATAGACGAAACTTCCAGTTTAATAAATAAGCTGAACAAAAAAATTTGCATCTGCGTCTAAAACTTAGTTTTTTTAAAAAAATGTTGGACGAAATTTTACAAGTGATTCATCAGTTAATTCACGTCCAAAATATAGATAAATAGTGTAGATGTTTTTATACTGGTTCACTCAAATTGAGCTACGTCCAGTCTCATTTAACTGAAGGATTCCACTAGATATGCAATTCAATATGTAACATAGTTTAAAAAAAATGGCAGATTCAGTAGCCAGAACGGGCGTTCCCAAATTGGAACGGGCCGTTCCAAACTACTGATTGGGAACGGGCTGTTTCAGAAGGAGAACGGGCCGTTCTGGAAGGAGAACAGGCCGTTCCGAATAGAGAACAAGCTGTTCAGATGAGTCCTAGAACGAGCCGTTCTGATTTCAGAACGGGCTGTTCTGCAGGTGATTTTTGTGCGTATTGAGGGAGTTCAGAACGAGCCGTTCCGGTATCGGTACAGGCCGTTCTGGCCAATCCGAAAAGTCTATAAATAGGGGTTGGGGGCCTTCAGGAGAATGTGAGTTTTTACAGAGAAGTTTTAGAGAGAAGGTATCTGGGTCTGTGAGCTCCTTTCTCTCCCAAATTTCTCTGTATGATTCCTTTTATCCTCTAGATGACTAACTCCTTTTGTCTTTTCTTGAAATTCAGATTAGAAAGCTTGCTTTGAGAGGATTGAAGTTTCGGGTTAAGCTTTGGAAGGAAATTCTATTTCCTCACAATTGTTGACTATTTTGAGCCCATCTTCAAGTGAGGGAAGCTAGAATGTTTGTTATTTAGGTTGCATGTGAGTTTACAAACTCAATAGGTGCATGAATGTTGAGAATCCATAGATGGATTGAAGAAAATCTCATTTTTTGAGGTTTTAAGAAAAAAGAGGATTTTGATGATCTTGATGCATAGGTTGGATGCATGTGAGATTTAAGTATTGAATCATATAGAGCCTATGCATTGTGTTTTGTGTTTGCATGTGGCTGAATTTGTTAGTTTGGAAGAGAGTTTTGAACTCTTTGACTAGGTTTTAGGCCGGGCATAAGTTGAGCATGCCAGGCGTGGAAGAGCTTAGGGCTCTCGGGTTGGATGTTGGGTCAGACGTGATTTGGTTGCGTCAGGCGTGGATACTCTTAGGAGTCTCTGTTTCAAGGACACCGAGCGTGAGTTGAACGTGCTGGGCGTGGATGAGTCTTAGGACTCTCAGGTTGGGATTAGGCTGGGCGAGCTTAGGCTACGCTGGGCGTGAATATGTTTATAAATAATTGATTTAAATTGATGCTTATACATGTTTAAAGTTGAAGTTTTAGATCATGTATGTATGATATATGATGTATGGTGAGGGGTGATTCATATGTATGCTTTGTGATGATACTTATGAATGTTTGAATATGATATGACATGTGTATATGTTCATATGGTTATGCTTATTGATCATAATGGTGGTAGACCATGTATGATGTATGATGCATTATTGCATGTGATGCTTTATGGCATGAGTATGTTTATTGATCATGATGGTGGGTAGACCCTGTATGATGCATAATTGCATGTGATGTCTTATGACATGTGTATGATTGTTGATCATGATGGTGGGCAGACCATGTATGATGCATAATTGCATGTGATGCCTTATGGCATGAGTCTAGCCTAGGACTTGAGGAGGGGAAAAATATTTTCGAACTGGAAGTGCTCATATAGAGTCTCTTGAGAGTGGTGCTTGGATAGGCCACTGATATATGAGAGTGGTGCTTAGGGAGGCCACTGGATTTGGGAGAGTGGTGCGCAGATAGGCCACTAGGTTGGGTGAGTCTCCTCTAAGTCCTTAGCTAGTGTTGGAGCGGGGTATGAGGTCGAGGGTTATTCCTTTAACCGAGTACTCGTGAAGGTGCGTGGATCCTTGCGGATAGTCGGTGGGCGAACTCCACTATTGACTTGGTTATGCATGCCAAGGTCGTGGTAAGCCCGTACCCAGCTGTGCTATACCTGACGGTGGATCTAAACTTCCAATTGTGTAAGTGACATCATACGAGTAAACCTGAGTGAGGATTATATCCTGTTTAGCTGTGACCGAGCGGGGGCATTGGGCGTGAAAACGGTTGGGGTGGTTTCGGTAGGATGGAATTTCACTTATACAACTCTATTGTTATGGAGATCTCCTAGGTGTATGCGTGACGACGCATTAGATGATTGAGATGCATTTATTGCATGATTATTAATATGATGAAGTGTGGTGTTTGACTTCATGATTGGTGGATTGTATTTTATGCATGAGTAGTGTTGGATAGAGCGTATGGTGTGACTCTATGAACATGATTGATAGTTCGATGATGTGTAGTATAGATTTTATTCTGTACTTGTATGATTGGTTTTGAACTCTAGCTTACCCTTCTGTTTCCATGTGGTGGAACTGCGATGATCATACTTGGTATGGGAGCAGGTCAGGGCTAGCATGGAGTTGAGGTGTCTGCTGCGAGACGGGGAGTTTTTGATCCTCGTGTTAGAGTTACCATTTTGGGTAATAGTTTTGTCTGTGCTTGACCGACACTAGGGAATATTATTTTTTTTGGGATGACTGTACATATATGGAGTTCTATTTTATAACCAAAAACTTATTTGTTTTCATTTTTTATTTGTACATGTATGTATGAGTTATCCAACTTAATATTTCTCTTAGTTTCACTAGCAGTAGTGCGATTCCACTAAGTGAAGAGACCATGGCGGGTCGTTACACAATACAGAAGTATTGTCGACCATTCCTGGCCCATTGGCTTTCCTTACAAATGCTAGTATTTTCTTATCAGCCTCTTCAGGCTAGCAATGAATATTATGGATCGTCCAGGTCAGAACCACTCCTGGTCCAAGTATTATCGAACACTCCTAGTCACGAGTATTCTCAACCACTCCTGGTTGGCTAGCTTCACTCACCAGCTCTAGTTTCTTAAACCACTTCCGGTTCCCCAAGTATTCTCGACCACTCCTGGCCCGCCAACTTCACTCACCAGCGCTAGTATTCTTTGTTCAGCCACTTCTGGCTCTCAGTGAGTATTCTCGACCAACTCCTGGCCCGCCAGCTTCACTCACCAACGCTAGTATTCTTTGTTTAGCCACTTCTGGCTCTTAGTGAGTATTCTTGACTAACTCCTGGCCCGTCAACTTCACTCACCAGCGCTAGTATTCTTTGTTCAGCCACTCCTGGCTCTTAGTGAGTATTCTCGACCAACTCTTGGCCTGCCAGCTTCACTCACCAACGCTAGTTTTCTTTGTTCAGCCACTTCTGGCTCTCAGTGAGTATTCTTTGACAAGCCCCTCCGGGCTTTACAAGTATTCTTTTCCTAGCCTCTTCAAGATTTACATATGATAGACGTGTTTGGTTTGAATGTATGGGTTACTCTTAAGAAGAAGATACATAGATTTCTACACTCACTAAGATTTTGTTCCTAAGATGTACACTTTTGGAACTCCTTAGTTTACAGAGAGGATTACATTAAGGTACATTTGACTCTAAAAGCTCTATCTCTGGTTTGACATCTGCTTGGGCTTGATATTACTTTTTTTTAATGCAAAAAAAAAGCTGACCCTTCAAGGTTTGAGGCAGTGATATATATAGTCTTGTAGAATATGTCTGTTGCTTAATCTTTGAATATATCCGTTGAAGTGGAGCTCCCTTTTGCAGGTGTCCGTTGAGGCAGACATAGTCGTGCATGATCAATTCATTCTACTTATTTAATGCTTGAGTTTTTGCATTAAATGTTGCTTCCTGTGATAGACCCTGCGTGAAGTCTTCTTTGTCTTGTTAGTAGCTATGTTTGAATATAGCAGAGACCTAGGAACCTTTTTGTTCTTTCCTGGTCACGTAGCTTGTAGAATGTTGTCCTTAACTAAAAAAGTGATGCACTTTTTCTAACACGCATGCTTTTACTTTTGCGCTTGATTTTCTCGTTTCTTTCTTCTTCTATTTTCACGCATTCAATTTAGAGTCCTTGTTTTTGTGTGGTTGTAGACGATGCCTTGATTTTTCCTTTGAGACTTGATTCTTCATATGCTTTCATGACAGTCTTCATCTACGTCTGGTAGTCTTTGTGCATCTCAATTCTTGACTTTCTCCTGAGTATTGACCAACTTTCTGAGTCTTGTTGACTTCCGTTTGATGCTTCTTGACTTGTCTGTGTGACGCTTCTATCTGTCATCTTGTGTTGTCTGATGCATATGTTTGTTTTGTTGGATCCTTGTTTTGCTTGACCTTGCTTCATATTTTGGCTTTTCCTGCTCCTATACATATCTGAAGCACTACTACACTTTTTGTTAGTAACAACAATATGTATTATATTTGTCTCATTCAAAACCTTGCTAGGAAGTGCTTTGTTTTCGTTTGACTTAACAATCTCAAGCTAGATGTTGTATACGTTGTGTTGTTGGTTGAAGAGAGGTTTGTTGTTTTCTATGAAGTTGGATATGTTGTAATTGTTATGAGTTTTTCTTTGTGTATACATGTTGCTTTATTTCACAAGCTTACCTTGTGTTTTCCTTATGGTTGGAATTGCGATGCTCATACTTGATATGAGAGCAATACATGATTAGCTAGAGTGCTTGGTTATTTAGGTGGTGAGTTATGCTGGTGGTGATTCTTTTATATTGTCGTTGCTCCAATGTAGTGTGGTCTTGTATAGTTGTTTGATTGATGTGTTGGGCTTATTTTACACACTGTTATGTATTTGATGTAGTTGTATACACATTTGTACAGGGTATGTATATGACCCGTGAGGATTTTATTTTTAGTTGTTTGTTTTCTTCCCTTTACAAATATAACTTAAATATCTATTGCATGATAACTTTAGGTTGTTGTTGTTAATTCATTTTTGTTGCGTAGTAGCTGAACCATGATAGATGTAGTGACCTGTCTGGTCATTACATTATTTACACAACCATTTACACTTATTACATAATATACCTCACAATTTCATAGGCTCACATTACATTCTCAATTTCCAACATTGTGCACATAATTCCTATCTCAATCATTAGTTCATAAGGTTTACTTATCAATATATGCAAATGCATTAAGCAAATATTCATGTTATTTAGTTTTGGGAACAAGTTAGCACACGATGTGGCTTACTTTGTGCTCGACATGATAGAGGCTGAGAGCCATTGGAAGAATCACACTCAATGAGTTCATGACATGGAGCCTTTGGAGCATCTGCACCCGATGTGACCAAGCTCACGCCCAATGTCAACAATCTCACGAGCATTTTGTGGCTTTCATGCTCATCATGCACTTCCCCACGTCCGACGTGATTACCATATTGGTCCCTCTATTACTTTTGTGCTCAATACGGTATTAGTAAATTCTTTTACCCCATATTTGCAAATCACTCTCATATTAGGTTTTACCATATGCTAAGAATAGGGTATCTATATTCTAGTTAATTCGTTCTTATTTAGAGGAATTGTAACAGCCCAATTTTCACTGGGCCAAGAGCCCAATTAAGGTGATTTAGTAGCCCGGAACGGGCCGTTCCAAAATTAGAACGGGCCATTCCAAAATTAGAACGGGCCGTTCCAAATTGCTAAATAGACCTACATTTGGTAGCCCGGAACGGGCCATTCCGGATTTGGAACGGGCCGTTCCAAACTATTAAATTTGCCTATGATTCTTAGTTGGGAACGGGCCGTTCCGGATTTCAGAAATGGCCTTTAAACCTTATTGAGAATGGGCCGTTCTGGTTTCAGAACGGGCCGTTCCAAATTATGACCGTTGAGAGTATTAAATGCACCCCAGAACGGGCCGTTTTGGTTTGAGAACGGGCCGTTCTGGATGTGATTTTTACTCGTGTTTTAAGGGTCCAGAACGGGCCGTTCTAGATTTGAAACAGGCAGTTCCGGAGACATCTAATACCTATAAATTGAGCTTTCTGCCACTCCCAAAATGCACACCTCTCATTTTCTGATTTCTTTTCTTCTGCTGTCTCTTTTTTCCCTCAATTTTTTGCTTCAGACCGAGGGGAACCCAGCGAGGGAGACCAACCAGATCTTGTGTAGTTTCAACTACTTTTATCCAGGCACGAGGGAAAAGGGAATTATTTATATGTAGAGTTACATAAGAGAATTGGGTAGAAGAAGAACCCTTAGGATTATGAGTAATTTTATAATTATTTCTGTTTGGAGAATTATTGTTCTTATGTGATTCTGTATGTATTTAGGATTATGAATATATGATTAATTTATAAAATTGATGATTTGGGAGAGAGAACGAAATTATAGAAAAGTGTCTGTTAGTTAGGTTGTGAAAAAATGGATGATTTCTGTTTGAGGAATTGATGACCTCATTTGATTCTGTATATGTTGAGGATTTATAAATATGCTAATAATTTGTAAGAATGATGATCTGGGAGAGAGAACGAAGTTGTAGAAAAATGCCTGTGAGCTAGGTTTTGGAACAATTTGGGGTTTTACTGTTTATGTTGAAATTATATTAATTTATGAATGTTATTGCTATATTACTTGATAAAAATTGATGATTTAGATGTAAATTGCTTGAGGTGTATGAAACCCATTATTTTGGACTTATCTGAAATATGTATGGAATTGAACTATGAGATGTTGTGTGGAATGTGAATGAGATGTGATTGTGGTTCTTCACACCTATGAACAGGGGTGAGCATGGCCCGAGATTGTTACATGGGTATCGTGACCTTGATTAACATGTCAGGGGTGAGCACGACCCTGGGATAGGGATAACGTGACCTTGGCACAGTGTTATATCAGGGGTGAGCACGACCTTGAATTGTTACGTGGGTATCGTGACCTTGGTTAACATGTCAGGGGTGAGCACGGCCCTGGGATAGGGATAACGTGACCTTGGCACAATGTTATATCAGGGGTGAGCACGACCTTGGATTGTTAAATGGGTAGCGTGACCTTGGCATAGTGTGAAGTGCAAGATTTGTGATGATTGGTGTGATTGAGAATTATGATGTGATGACGATGCATGGTTGATTGATATACATTATGTTGAAATATTTATGAATATTAAGTTATAATGAGATAATATGTTGTGTTTTCTTATGTGTTATATATATAGATGTTTTCTTTTCTCACCGTACGATTTGTAGATATTTTAGGTGAGGAAGATCCGGCTTTGAGTGACATCTAAGATGCCAACAGTTGAATTGTGGGTGTGCTCTGATATTGTGACATCGGGGTAGAAAATTCTAGGATATAGATTTTTATATGTATTTTGAGTTATACCTTGTCTTTTGAAAACGATTTGTAAACTCTTAAATTTTACCTCCCAAGTTTTATTTCTAGTTATTTTGGATATTGAAGAAAGAACAGTTATGAAGTTTTATGTGAACCCTTTTACCAACGTTGAAAATTTTACTCTTTAATTTATTTACATGATTAATATTTATATATGAGTTGGGGTAATAAGGGTGTCACAAGATTCCTTCTCAAAATTGTTTCTCCAATAATTTTAAAAATACTTACAGGTTTATCACTCATTACAATTTTGTATTTTAAAAACTGATATTAAATTAAGGATTTTATTTTCATTTGTTTAATATATTATTAGTGCAAAGTAATTTGCATAATTTTAATTATATATAAATATAAACTTAAATGTTAAATTAATTAAATATAATATCATTTTTTATTTATAATTTTTTATGTAACGGATTGATGGAAGAGCGTGGGCTAAAGGCCCAACCACTAGAGCTATGACTAGGAGATTACTTGAAGACTTGTCTTCTTCAGAGCTTAGTGGGCCCAATGGGCATGGTGGGCCTAGGGTGCTTCTCACTTGGGCTTTACTTGACTAAACACCATGTTTTATTGTACATTCATAGAATAGGAAGTTACTTTGTTTTTGGTCTTGTATTTTGACCATAGATTAGGGTTTGTGAACTTTGGGCTTGTAATTGGGCTTCATGGGCTTTGGGCTTTTGATAACCAATATTGGGCTCATTTTCTTTCTTTTAATTTTTCCTATTCATTGTATTTCTTTGACCATTGTATTTAGGTCATTAGTTTAGAAATTAGGAGGAAAAACATGTTTAAAAGGATTAGGTTAAACTAGGTTTAATTTAGCTTGCATTTAAGTTGCATTTGGAGTCACATGGATGGCGCCACCTTGGCTGAACATGTGTGACCCAAATGCAACCCTAAATTCAAGTTAAATCAAACCTAAACTCACTTAGCTACTATGTGAACCGGTGACACACATGTGATGAGAGATTTGAATTCAAATTTCAAATTTGAATTCAAATCTTGGCGCCACATGTGAAGCCTTTACATTGGTGCCAAGTGGCTTTCAAATCCGGTCCTATTTAAGTTTCCCTCCAAGCTCTTTGTACACACTTTTGAACTTCAGAAATTTGAGAGCAATTATATGCCAAGTTTCTCGAAAAGTCACCGAGAGTTTACCTTTCAAAACCCTAGGAACCATACCTTAGTTCCTACCTTTTGAAGTGAGCTTTCCTTTGCTCCTTAAGCTTGGATGCTTCCATCCTTGGCTTAAGCCTTTACTCATCCAAGAATCCTCCAATTCAAGTCTCCATTTCATTCAGTTCCAAGCTCCATTGAAGAGGTCCAAGCTTTGGTGAATCCGAGGAGAAGAACACCTTCCACTTCTCCTAGTTTTTTGCCATCATTTTTGGTATCAAGAGCAAGGTTCTTCAAGGAGATAAGTGTCCTTAATTTTTGGTCCATTTGTCTTGTTTTTCTTGGTGTTCTTGTTGTCTTGTTTGAGTTTCTTTTTGGATCTATTTGATTTGAATTAATTTTTGTTCCATAGATCCATTGTTTGATTGTATTTGAATTTCTTCCACAATCAATATGTTTAGGACCTATTTGCTTGTGCTTCTTTTTGTTTTTGTTTGAGTCTCTCATTTCCTTGCATGTGTCCGTGATTGGACTTCATACATTTGCATTAGATTTTTGTTTTGAATCCTTGTTTTGTCTTAGTAAGTTGTGTTTAGTCCTTATATGTTGCAAATTCCATGAATAGCATGTTTAACCTAGTTTTCTTTTGAGTTGATTGTCTATATTTTGTTCTCGGTTTGCTTAATCTTTGTGCCTACCTATATGTGCTTTTTGTTTTACCTTATTGAGTTCATAATTTACTATTAGTTCTAGCAAATTTCTTAGAGTTAGGTTTCCATTGTGTACTTAAGTTTTCAAATCACTTTCTATTAAAAAAATTCTTGACACAATTTTGTGTTACTTAAAATTTCAAGTGATTCATCCTACTTCTAGTGCACTATTTCTTTTGGATTCAAATTTTAAAAGTGTAGTGGCTGGAAAACAGAGAAAAATACAGAGCATGATGTTTCAAAATAGTTAAAAAAAAGTGAACAAAAGAATCCTATCAAAAACCTAAAAACTAGTGCACTAGTTCATCCAATTTTCACTTGAAATTTGTCAATCTAGTAGTCTTGGTTTTAATACTTTGGAATTGTGAAAAATTTGAAAACAAAAGGCAAGTGTCTTCTCTGAAATATCAATTTGAATTCAGGAAAAGAAAAGAATAAAAAAAAAGCATTTATCGAAGCAAAAGCCGTGAAGAACAAAAACAAGAAAATACACTTGATTCCTCAAAATTCTTTGGACTACTATTTTGTTTGTTCTTATTCAATTGCTTCCAAATTTTTTGTGTGTTGTTAATCTACTCTAGTGCCTATCTAGGAACCTTCCTAATTGAGTGCTAGCTTTCTTTGGAGTCTTATTTTTCAGCTTTCTTTGTTGATTATCCTTGAGTCTTGTCATAAACACTTTATTCTTCACTTTTTGGTATAAGCTTTATAAATTGTGCTTTTGTTGCTATCGCAACCCGAAAATTTCCGATCTCGCGACTAATGGTTTAGACATTCTTTTAAAGATCTCATCAATTAAGGAATGCCCGGATGCTAGACTAATCCTTAATCAATGGTTTTGAAAATAGGTTCTTAGGAGTCGCCACCAACATTTTACTCAAAACATTGGAAAAAGAAAAGATTTTTAAAAGGTCCAATAATGGCCTTGATAACCAAAATTGGGTTCGGGGGTCGGTTACGTGTAGGGAAGGTATTAAGCATCCCTACAACGTCCTTAATCGGTAACCTATGATGAAGTTAATGAGATAAGAAATAATAAATTAAATATTAGATCCCCTTTATGAATTACTATTTACATGCTTGAAATTTAAATTACACGGTAAACTCCTAAAATATCTACATAATTGCGTTTATTATAGTAATATGTAAAAATAAAAGAAGACAAAGATAAAACAAGAGATTGATGAGTAATACCTCAAGCTTTATTGGATCTTCAACTATGGAGGTTTTAGGTGCTTTGTGGCAACCTTTCACACTACAATAAGCCTCACAAAACTCAAGAAGTACAATAGGAGAAAGAGAGAGAAAAAAGGGAGAAATTTCGAGCTCTATGGAGCTTTGGACAAAATTTTGGAGGCCCTCAAACTGTTGGCCGAGATTTTCTATTTATGGGCATCAGATGTGGGCCGGAACGGCCCGTTCCGGATCCGAACGTTATGCTGTATATTTGTACCCTAGAACATCCCGTTCTGACATCAGAACGACCCGTTCCAGATAACAATTTTTAGGCCATTGAGAAGTCTCAGAACGGCCCGTTCTAATTCGAGAACAGCCTGTTCCGAACTTGGGAACGGCCCGTTCCGATTTTGGAACGGCCCGTTCCGGGCCACTAAAAAAAGTTAATTTGGGTTTTTGGGCCCTCTGATGTCCTATCTTGTTTGTATGCCCCCGGACAAAATTGGGTGTCTACAGTTGCTTGTCTTGTTTTCTTTGACTAAACATTCTATGCTGGAAGTGGCCTCAAATCCTTGCTTAAGGATCAAACATTGACTCAACAAAAAGTAGGAAAAGACTTGGACATTAAAGACTTCAAAATTTGACCTAATTTAGTGACCAAACTTTTCCTAAACTACCTTCACAAGAGTGATCATTCCTTTAACCTTGTGAGCAGCCTACATTAACCATTTTGTTATGTTCATTGTGCAGGGTCCAGGAGAAACTTAATTCAAGGGTTAGTGGCAGATTGAAACACTTAAACAAGTGTTAGAAAAATTGGACAACAAATCCGTCACTAATTTGGTCTCTAAAGCCGCCATTATTTGTTTTCTAGTGTAGTTTAAATTTTTGCAAATTCTCTTGTATTTTAAATCAATTTGTAAAGCTTGGAGGGAGTATTAAGAAGCTGGTCAGGTATATCTAACCCTTGGTATCCTACTCACGTTTAGTACTAGTGGAAGTGGCTTGGAAATTTCATATGTTTCAAGCTTCCACTTAGGGCAAACCGACTAGTTGCTTATCCTTGTTTCCTTTAAGTTGTTTGATTATAAATTGGTTTACTTTTCTGCCTTGTTTCGTCTAGACTTGTGTAGATTTTAATTGTTCACGTTTTAGATAGCTTCAAAAACAATTGTGAAAAGCATACAACATAAAATTTTTTGTGAAAATCTTTGTGGAATTGAAAATACCACAAGGGAGTTTAGTGATTTCCACTTGAAAAGACTTGGTTATTAAGTGGCTCTTAGTAGCTCACCTCCCTTGATAGTGCAACTTGTACACTTAGACTTCCAAGTGCTATTTTTGTTCCTGGAAAATACCAAAAATATTTTATCTCTTTTGCATAGCATTTAAACTTCTTATTGCTTAATCATGAGTCATATTTCTCAAAGTGATAGTGATCTTGAATCTCCTAAAAGTTTTTCTAGAATTGTCAAGGAGGTTGAGGCACTAAAACTATGGAAGCAACAAGAGGTACTTCAAAAAGAAAAAGAAAAGATTGAAAGAGAAGTACAACTTATTGCTCTTGAGGAAGAGATAAACAAAATTAAGCAACAAGAAGAAAAACTTTTGAAAAAATTTAATAAAAGAAAAAGCCAAAAGAGTTCTACTAGAAGTTCCAATGCCTCTACAAGCCAAGAGGATGTAGGTAGTTTGAATGTTGATGCATATTACCAGCCTACACCTAGAAAAGTCATTAAGGAACCCAAAGTGAGGGAATCAAGGGTTGATCTCCCTTACTTTCATGGAAAAGAGGATGTTGACACCTACTTGGATTGGGAAATGAAAGTGGAGCAAATCTTCACTTGTCATCAAGTAGGTGAAGAAAGAAAAGTTCCCTTGGCCACCTTAGCTTTCCAAGGACAAGCTATGTATTGGTGGACATCCTTGAGAGAGAGAAGACTTCACAATGACCCTCCTATTACTTATTGGAATGAATTGAGGAGTGCTATGAGAAGAAGGCACATACCTTCTTATTATAGTAGGGAGCTTATGGATAAGCTCCAAAGACTCCAACAAAAGAACATGAGTGTGGAGGAGTATAGACAAAAAATGGAGTTGTATCTCATGAGGGCTGGGATAAGGGAAGAGGAAAGATTGACCATTGCTAGATTTCTAAGTGGTCTTAATTTTGATATAAGAGATAGAGTTGAGTTACTCCCTTATAGGGACCTTGATGATTTGATCCAACTTTGTATAAGGGTGGAACAACAAAATTTGAGGAAAAATCCTTTCAAAGGCAAAACTCAAACTAGCTCTTATATCAAGAAGGACTACAAGAGGGAGGGTCAATATGATTCTTCTAAGAATTTTAGCAAGGGTCTAGAAAAAGAAAAAGAAAAGGAAAAAGATAAAGATAAAAATGTTATCACTTCTTGTAGCAAAACTAGTGACATCAAATGCTTTAAATGTCTTGGGAGAGGCCACATAGCTTCTCAATGTCCAACTAAAAAGGTCATGATTTTGAGAGGACAAGACATTTATAGTAGTGTTGATGAATCTAGTTCTACCACTTCAAGTGATAGTGAAACTAGTGAGGAAGACCATCCAATTGAAAGAGCATATCCTTATGATGGTCAACTCTTGATGCTTAGAAGGCTTCTAGGAAGCCAACCTAATGAGTCTCACCTTTCACAAAGAGAGAATATTTTTTACACAAGGTGTAAAATTTTTGATAAAGCTTGTTCTCTCATTGTGGATAGTGGGTCTTGTTGCAATTGTTGTAGCACAAGGTTGGTGGAGAAGCTTGATCTTACTCCAATTCCCCATCCGAAACCATATCAACTTCATTGGCTTAATGAAGATGGGGATATCATTATGGACAAGCAAGTGAAAGTCAAGTTCTCCATTGGTAACTATGAAGATCATGTGGTATGTGACATAGTTCCCATGGAAGCTTGTCATATTTTGTTGGGAAGGCCATGGCAATTTGATAAAAAAAACCATGCATAATGGCCTTACCAATGAAATTACTTTCACTCATAAAGAAAAGAAGTTTGTACTTCATCATTTGTCTCCTTCACAAGTGATAGAGGATCAAGTACAAATGAAAATGAAAAGAGAAGAAGAAAAAAAAAACTTGATAAAAAAAAAAGAAAAGAAGCATAAATCTTCAAAGAAAAAGAAGGAAGAGAAACCTCTTCCAATAGAAGGAATTCAACAAGAAAACACTATAAAACAAACTTTACTTGTTGAAAAGCCTTCTTTCATTCTTCTTTGTAGAGGTATGCTTAACTGTCATAATTTAAGTCTTGAACCTAGTTCTTTACCTCTTGAAGTTTCTCAATTATTAAAAGAGTTTGATGATATATTCCCTAGTGAAGGTCTAAAGGGCCTTCCTCCTTTTAGGAGTATAGAACATCAAATTGATTTTGTGCCTGGGGCTAGTCTACCCAATAGACCAGCCTATAGGACAAATTCACAAGAAACTATGGAGATAGAGAACCAAGTTCAAGAATTATTGGACAAGGGGTGGGTGCAAAAGAGTTTGAGTCCCTGTGCTGTGCCTGTATTGTTAGTGCCCAAGAAAGATGGAAAATGGAGAATGTGTAGTGATTGTAGGGCTATTAACAATATCACAATCAAGTACAGGCACCCAATCCCTAGACTTGATGATATGCTTGATGAGTTACATGGTGCTACTATTTTTTCTAAAATTGATCTTAAAAGTGGTTATCACCAAATAAGAATCAAAGAGGGTGATGAGTGGAAAACTGCTTTTAAGACCAAGTTTGGACTGTATGAGTGGCTAGTTATGCCTTTTGGTTTAACCAATGCACCAAGTACATTCATGAGACTTATGAATCATGTCTTGAGAGAGTGTATAGGAAAATTTGTTGTTGTTTATTTTGATGACATTCTAATCTATAGTAGGTCTCAAGATGATCACATAGGACATCTTAGAGAAGTTTTGATGATCCTTAGGGAAAACCACTTATTTCAAATATTGAAAAATGTAATTTTTGTGTGGATCATGTGGTTTTCCTAGGGTTCATTGTGAGTAAAGAAGGGGTTCGTGTGGACCCCGAGAAAATCAAAGCCATTCAAGAGTGGCCCAAACCAAAGAATGTTAGTGAAGTTAGAAGTTTTCATGGCCTTGCAAGTTTTTATAGAAGATTTGTTCCTAACTTCTCTAGCATTGCGTCACCCTTGAATGAGCTTGTTAAAAAAGATGTTTTATTTGAATGGACTTCAAAGCATGATCATGCATTTCAACTTCTTAAGGATCAACTTACAAATGCACCCATACTAGCTTTGCCAAATTTTGAAAAGACTTTTGAGCTAGAATGTGATGCATCTGGAGTTGGCATAGAGGCTGTGTTATTGCAAGGAGGACACCCCATTGCATATTTTGGTGAAAAACTAAAAGGTGCCTCCCTCAATTACCCTACCTATGACAAGGAGTTGTATGCATTGGTTAGGGCTTTACAAACTTGGGAACACTATTTAGTGTCCAAAGAGTTTGTCATCCATAGTGACCATGAGTCACTTAAATATTTAAGAGGTCAAGGTAAGTTAAATAAGAGGCATGCCAAATGGCTAGAATTCCTTGAACAATTTCCATATATTATTAAATTCAAGAAAGGAAAAACAAATATTGTAGCTGATGCTTTATCTAGAAGGCATACTTTGCTTATGTCTCTAGGTACTCAGATTCTTGGATTTGATAATATTAGGGAATTGTATGAGAAAGATCTTGACTTTGGTGATAATTATGAAAAATGCCAACAAAAATCTTTTGATGGTTTCTATATGGCTGAGGGGTATTTGTACAAAGAAGGAAGGTTATGTATACCCCAAGGATCCATTAGGAAACTATTAATTAAAGAGAGTCATGAAGGTGGGCTTATAGGGCACTTTGGTGTTGATAAAACCCTTAGTTTGCTTAAAGAAAAATTTTATTAGCCCCATATGCGAAAGGATGTCCAAAAGCATTGTTTTAAATGTTTGGCTTGTTTACAAGCCAAGTCTAAAGTGATGCCTCATGGTACATACACACCTTTGCCTGTTGCTTCTTCCCCTTGGGTAGATATTAGCATGGATTTTGTGCTAGGTTTACCTAGAACCCAAAGGGGAATGAATTCTATCTTTGTGGTGTTGGACCGTTTCAGTAAAATGGCTCATTTCATTCCATGCCACAAAGTAGATGATGCAAGCAACATTGCAAAACTCTTCTTTAGAGATGTGGTTAAAATCCATGGACTTCCTAGGACAATAGTTTCAGATAGAGATACTAAGTTCTTAAGCCATTTTTGGCGTGTCTTATGGTCAAGACTAGGAACTAAACTCCTCTTTTCAACTACTTGTCATCCTCAAACAGATGGCCAAACCGAGGTAGTTAATAGATCTCTGTCTACTATGCTTAGGGCAGTCCTAAAGGGTAATCACAAATCTTGGGATGAGTATTTGCCACACATTGAATTTTCCTATAATAGGGTAGTCCACAAAATTACCAATATTTCTCCTTTTGAAGCTGTGTATGGATTTAATCCTTTAACTCCATTGGACTTGATACCTCTTCCTAATGTCGAACATTTCATTCATAAGAAAGGGGCTTCAAGAGCTGAATTTGTTAAGAAAATACATGAAAGGATTAAAGCTCATATCCAACTCCAAAATGAGAAGTATGCTCAACAAGGAAATAAAGGAAAAAGACCTATGATCTTCGAGGAAGGTGATTGGGTTTGGCTTCATCTAAGAAAATAACGTTTTCCTAAACAAAGGAAGTCCAAACTCAGTCCTAGAGGAGATGGTCCCTTTCAGATCTTACAGCATATCAATGATAACGCTTATAGACTTGATTTACCCTCTGATTATGGAGTAAGCCCTACTTTTAATGTAAGTGATTTAAAACCTTTTGTAGGTGCTAGTGATGATGAGGAAGAGTCTTTAGATTTGAGGACGAATCCTTTTCAAGAGGGAGGGAATGATGGAAGAGCATGGGCTAAAGGCCCAACCACTAGAGCTATGGCCAGGAGATTACTTGAAGACTTTTCTGCTTCAGAGCTTAGTGGGCCCAATGGGCTTGGTGGGCCTAGGGTGCTTCTCACTTGGGCTTTACTTGACTAAACACCATGTTTTATTGTACATTCATAGAATAGGAAGTTACTTTGTTTTTGGTCTTGTATTTTGACCATAGATTAGGGTTTGTGAACTTTGGGCTTGTAATTTGGCTTCATGGGCTTTGGGCTTTTGATACCCAATATTGGGCTCATTTTCTTTCTTGTAATTTTTCCTATTCATTGTATTTCTTGGACCATTGTATTTAGGTCATTAGTTTAGAAATTATGAGGAAAAACATGTTTAAAAGGATTAGGTTAAACTAGGTTTAATTTAGCTTGCATTTAAGTTGCATTTGGAGTCACATGGATGGCACCACCTTGGCTGAACATGTGTGACCCAAATTCAACCCTAAATTCAAGTTAAATCAAACCTAAACCCACTTAGCTACTATGTGAACCGGTGACACACATGTGATGAGATATTTGAATTCAAATTTCAAATTTGAATTCAAATCTTGGCGCCACATGTGAAGCCTTCACATTGGCGCCAAGTGGCTTTCAAATCCGGTCCTATTTAAGTTTCCCTCCAAACTCATTGTACACACTTTTGAAATTTAGAAATTTGAGAGCAATTATATGCCAAGTTTCTCCAAAAGTCATCGAGAGTTTACCTTTCAAAACCCTAGGAACCATACCTTAGTTCCTACCTTTTGAAGTGAGCTTTCCTTTGCTCCTTAAGCTTGGATGCTTCCATCCTTGGCTTAAGCCTTTACTCATCCGAGAATCCTCCAATTCAAGTCTCCATTTCATTTGGTTCCAAGCTCCATTGAAGAGGTCCAAGCTTTGGTGAATCCGAGGAGAAGAACACCTTCCACTTCTCCTAGTTTTTTGCCATCACTGATGAAGGATTACAGGAATAGCAAATTGTAGAGTATGATTGCTAATTATTGTTGGGGAAGTTACCCATGGTAAATGATGAAGTTGGTAGATAATCACTAGTTATGGTAGTTTTTTTAAAAATATTTTTTTATTGCAGAATTTATCTAGAAGATGTTATGTTAAAAAATTTATTAAAATTTTTAAATTAAATTGAATATTATTTTATATTTAAATAATTTTTTAATAAAAATTTATAAAATTAACAATTTTTTAAAGTATTCGCTTTAAGTGACCTAAGTCAAATAACATCTCTAAACGTTTTCACTTACTTGCTTTAAGTGGTCTCCATGGGCACTCTAAGCAAGTAAGCCTAGAAACACATGCATGAACTTAAGAACAATTCATCAACTCAAGGAAAACAACAAATAATTCAAAATCCTCTCATTTATGACTCAAACCCCACATGCAACTCATCATATACCATCTACTAACAACATACATGTCATAATTAAAGAAAATTACAACATGCAACAAGAGTTCTTAGCAAGATCATTTATTCTCCACTTTCACCAAGAAAATATCAAATGAAGAACACCAAATTCTATTTTTGAATTCAACTTGAATGCTTTTCAAAGCATGAATCAATCAATTATAAACAATAATTAAAATATAAAAAATTAAACAATAATCTTTCCTTACCACAATTGCTCCAAAAAAAACAAGGAAGAAGAGGAGAAAACTTGAGAATCGATAACTCTCCAAGCCTGAATATCAACTTCTACCATGCCAACTAATGATCAAGGTAAGAAAAGAGATCTTCTAGTGGAATTGGATCAAAGATCATACTCTGTTGGCCCTAGAGCACCTCTCTCTAGCTTTTTTTTAATAAAATTATAGAGTTATGAACTTATGAAGTTCATTCATTAAGCCATATCCTCTATAACATAAGTTTAGAGTTATCTAAACTCTAACTTCTACTCCACAAAGTTTAAAATAACCAACAACATAAAAATATAATTCTTAATTACATATATCACAAATATACATAATTAAGGAATAACATGGTGTTACAATTAATGTAATTAATATTTATGATGTTGTTACCGTTTTTTTTTTGCCAAGTGACATCAATTGTACTGTGGTAGACGTCTAGGTGGGTCAATTCACAGTCGACACGTGGCACTTGGACTGTTACGCTTAAGTAGAAAGAGTTGCATCTTGACTAACAACTATAACTTTTTGCCTAATGATAAACACTCGATTCAACAATTAGAATCAAAGCCAGGGTCGTGTGATCGATTCCCAATGGGAGCAATTGCTAAGGGGGAGATTGTTTGTTGGGTGACATCAATTGTCCCATGATAGATGTCCAGGTGAGTCAAGTCACAATTGACACATGGTGCTTGGACTGCTACGGTGAAATAGAAAGAGTTGTTCTCTACCTAATAGTCATAACTTTTGGACTAATAGTAAGTGCTCAATCCAACAAAATTCTTATATTAGTGTGTTATTATATTATATAATTAATAAAATTTGTATTTAAAAAATTGTTAGAGAAGAGTTTTAGAGAAAAAAGTTGTTGCACAAGTCGTTCCATTTATATAATGAAAAACATTTAAATATTTTGTATCCACATATTTAATTATAAAGTCTTATGAATAATATATATATATATATATATATATATATATATATATAATTTTTTGGAAAGTTTTTAATTTAATTTTATTAATGTGTTATTTTTTTTTGTTATCATTACGTCAAAATTTTAATACATATTTTTAATAAGTGATATTTTTATATGAATTTTATAATTATTTTTATTTAAAAAGTGCAATAACTTAAAATTAATGTAATTAATATTTTATGATGTCATTATAATTTCTTATATTAATGTGTTACTATATTATATAATTAAATAGAATTTTAATTTTTAATTTATAAAACTTGTGTTGAAAATTTGTTGAAGAGAAAAAAATTCAGCAAACCTTGTTGCTTTTATATATATATATATATATATATATATATATATATATATAATTTTCTAATGTACATTTATTTATTTTTCCATCTAAATACGTTAATAAATTATAACTAAAATCATATTAAGAAACTAAAGAAAAACAAGTAGACTTATGTTAATAAATGCTTATGAAATTTATTATCTTATATCTTTTTTAGTTAGAATATATTGACATTCTTTTAAAATTCATCTATGGTATAACCTGTTAATATACTCAAAATAAAAAACAAATGAAAGTAGCTTATTGTAATATTTTAATTTTTCAGTTACAATTTATTTTTCTTTTACTTTACATAAATAATATTTTTTTAGTAAGTTAAATTGATATAAGTTGTAACACTAATTATAGAGTTGTTTTTGGAGAGTGAGAGCCAAATTTTCCTTTTTCTTTTCTTTCGTTTCCTTCTGGACTGAGAATTCTCTGCTCCTTCTCTTTCATTTCTATAGTTGGCCAGAGTAGTAGGAAAAGTCTCAATTGTTGAGTTGCAGCTTGTCTTCGAAATCATATTGAGCAAGTGAAGCTTCTTCATCTTATTATCTCTTCTTGGAAAATTTTGACTCCCTAAAGATGTAAGAGAAACTGAAAATCTTGGGTTTTTGGTTAACATGTGGGTAGTTGAATGAATTGAAACTTTAAATTAGTAGAATTTCTGAAAATTTGTGGCTGTGAGGATGGATTCGAAGTGGCTACATGTTGAAACTCCAATTTTGGTGTTTTGGTGTTCTTGATAAAAAAAGTTTAAAAATGTAAATGCTTTGATAGGAATCTGTCAAGGTCCAATACTTTAAACTATAATTTTCAATTGATGGAAGACCCAATGATAGGAATAAGATCAAACATAGTTAAAAATAATAAATTGAAGAGCCCAATCAGTCCAATACCAATTACTAAATATGCTACATTGGGTTGGACTTTATTTGAATGGTTTACTTAGCTTTTGGGCTTAAAAGTTATTTAAGCCTTTTTCTTATTTTATTGTAATTTTTGTTTTATTTATTTTTATTAAAATAAATCAGATGATTTTCCATGTCTTTTAGGCTACTTAGTGGAAAATAAATGCTAGTAGGAGTTAGTGGGATTTTATTGCTTAGTGGAGCTTAGTGGAAATTTACTACACGTAAGTGATAAGTTGTTGATCTTAGCCTATAAATAGGAGCATCTTGTAAGCATCCAAATCAGATTGAATATTAATATTTTGAGTTTCTCATTTGTGAGAGATTTTTCCTTTGTTCTTGAATTATAACTTGATAGTGTTGGTTCTATCGGCAGGTCGCGGTTAGGGTCACACTTCTTTATTTGATAACTTTGGTTTTACTGGTAGGTCGCGGTTAGGGTCAAGTTCCTCTTTCTTTCCTATACCTGTTTCAAGACGATCCATTTATGTTCCAAAATCTTATCATTTGGTATCAGAGCTTCAACTCTTGATTTCAGGAGTTATCTATCCTTTACCTTTTGATCTTCTTAAAAAAAATGGATGTTGATCTCAAGTTGTTGATGAAGGAGTTTCAAACAGGATTCCAATTCCTAAATGCAAAATTAGATAATCTTGAATTTGCATCTAGATCTAGAAGTTCGAGGCAACACACTTATAAAGGGGAAGTATTCAAAGGGGCATTGTCAATGGAGAAAAACAAAAGAGTAGAGAAATCAAAAGAAGCTAAGATTGAAAGAATTAAAGAAATAGAGATGAGAAAAAATAAGTTGAAAGAAGAGGAGGAAGGGGAAGAAAAAGAATGCAAAGTTTTATGTTCTAACCCTTTGTTTACAAGTAACGATTCTCTATTGAAGGGTTTTGATGAAGTTGTTCCAAAGAAGGAATGCAAAACATCAAATGAAAATGAATTTGAATTTTCAAAAATACAAATTTCTGAAATGGTTGAAGGAACTCATTATGGATTTATTTCTTCTTTTCAACCTAAAATAAATTCTTTTGTCTTGATGCCTAAAGAAGAATTGCACATAAAGATTCTATGGGTAAAGAAATTCAATGAGACAACAAATCCATAAACAAAGCAAGAAGACGGTTTTGATTCGAGGACGAATCACATCGAAGAAGGAGGGAATGATAGGAATCTGTCAAGGTCCAATACTTTAAAATATGATTTTTAATTGATGGAAGGCCCAATGAAAGGAAGAAGTTCAAACAGAGTTAAAAATAAGAAATTAAAGAGTCCAATCAGCCCAATACCAATTACTAAAGATGCTACAGTAGGCTGAACTTTATTTGGACGACTTACTTAGCTTTTGGGCTTAAAAGTTATTTACGCCTTTTTCTTATTTTTGTGTAATTTTTGTTTTATTTTATTTTATCAAATAAATCATATGGTTTTTTGTCTTTTAGGCTTCTAAGTGGAAAATAAATGCTAGTGGGAATTAGTGGGATTTTATTGCCTAGTGGAACTTAATGGAACTTAGTGGAAATTTAATACATGTAAGTGATAGATTACTTATCTTAGCCTATAAATAGGAGCATCTTGTAAGCATCTCGATCAGTTTGAATAAATATATTTTGAGTTTCTCATTTGTGAGAGATTTTTCCTTTGTTCTTGGATTAAAACTTGATAGTGTTGGTTCTACCGGCAAGTCGTGGTCGGGGTCACACTTCTTTATTTGATAACTTTGGTTCTACCGACAGGTCGCGGTTAAGATCAAGTTCCTTTTCTTTCCTATGCCTATTTCAAGATGATCCATTCATGTTCCAAAATATTATCATTGGAATGATAGACACCTATCAAGGTCCAATACTTTAAAATACGATTTTCAATTGATGGAAGGCCTAATGAAGGGAAGAAGACCAAAAAGAGCTAAAAATAATAAATTGAAGAGCCTAATCAGCCCAACACTAGTTACTAAAGATGCTACAATGGGCTAGACATTATTTGGATGGTTTACTTAAAAGTTATTTAAGCCCAACATTAGTTTTTGGGCTTAAAAGTTATTTAAGCCTTTTTCTTATTTTATTGTAATTTTTGTTTTATTTACTTTTATTAAAATAAATCAGATGGTTTTCCATGTCTTTTAGGCTACTTAGTGGAAAATAAATGCTAGTGGGAGTTAGTGAGATTTTATTGCTTAGTGGAAATTTACTATATGTAAGTGATAGGTTGCTGATCTTAGCCTATAAATAGGAGTATCTTGTAAGCATCCAAATCAGATTGAATATTAATATATTTTGAGTTTCTCATTTGTGAGAGTTTTTTCCTTTGTTCTTGGATAATAACTTGATAGTGTTAGTTCTACCGACAAGTCGCGATTAAGGTCAAGTTCCTTTTCTTTCCTATACTGGTTTCAAAATGATCCATTCATGTTCCAAAATCTTATCATGATTCCTTTGAGTTTTGGTGCTTGTATGTTGTCTTTCTTGTGTTTTCTGGGTTGCATGAATGAATGTAGTAGAGATAATGAGGGTGGATCATATTTAGGAGGAAAATTGGTGAAATGTAAGTGAGGAACGAAAGGGGAAGCCATGAAAATGCAATTTTTTTGCACTAAACGCTATAGCCATGGGAGAAAATGAGACAGTCAAGACTACAGTCGTGGTTTAGTGCTGCAGCTATGGGAAAACTGGGATGGCCGAGACTTAGCGTTGCAACCGTGGTTGGACGCTGCAGCGGTGGGAAAAGCTAAGTTGGCCTAGAGTCAACGTTGGAATGCTGATTGAGCGTTGCAGCAGTGAGGGTAAATGATAGAATTTGGTCTTGAGGTCTTCATAAAAGTTGTAGCTTTGGATGTTAGATTTCTAATGACATTGGAATCACCAAAAAAAGAGGTCTAGAACTCCATTTATGACCTTTTTAGTGAGCAAAGGTTAAACTGTCAACATTTAGACAAACTGTTGCGATTTTTACAATTTTCAACATTGATAGATGATGAAATTAGAACCTGAGTTTTGCATGAAAGTTGTGAAAAATCTTCTTATCTTTCATATTAGATAAGGATGAGTTTGATTGGATTAGAGGAACTCCAATTATGTTGTGTTATGTGGAAGTTGTTGTTGTTTGCTAATTGATGATTACATGTTGAAAATGATGTGTTAACTCCCTTATAGCATATGGTAACATACAATGTCCTAAGTTGTTATATAATTAATTTTTGATATTTAGATGATGTTAAATGATAATAATTAATGATGAATACTATTGATGTTGTGCTGTACATTGTTGATTAATTTGATGAAAGTGAAAGTTGTAAAGTTGCATGCTGTATAAAGTGATCAAGCTGTGAGCATATGGTTGAGATATATGTCTAAGTTGAGATACACATATATTAGAGGTGAATTAAGTTTTTTTAAAAGTTGCTTCCCTTTAAGGTCTATGTGGTTTTGGTATGGAAGTAATTGAACCATATCTTAGTTGAATGACTAATTGAGTAAAGTACGAAGTCAGGGGTTAAAATCCCTAATCTAGTATTAGAGGGTTATGATATATGGAGGATAGTTAGTGGACTAATCTCATAGGTGGCTTAGTTAAGCTAGCTAATGCCATTGTAGGTCTATACCTAAACTGTTCTACCTTGACATAGTACCATACTTCTTTGTTTAAGTGGAAAAGCTGGATAAATCAAACTAAGTTTTCTATACTATACCTGACATAGACTTCTTATGAGGCCTAATACCTTACCTGGTTGAACATGTTGTAAGCTGTGAGTTGTCCTATTGTCGATCTATGCTTTTGTTGCTTTAGTTGTATTATTGTATATTGTTTCTTTCATAAGCTTACCCTTCTTTTTCTTGTGGTTGGAATTGTGATGATCATACATGATATGCGAGCAGGGCAGGATTAGGCAGTTAGCTGACGAGATGATGGTTGTTTTGTATGACTATTCTAGTGGAGTCTTATTTTGAGTGTCCTTAATTGATTGTATAAAGTAAAATTTGTAGTTGTTTATTGATGATGTATATTGTATATGTACTAGATTGATATATTCAACACATTCTACTTTATGCATGATTTTACTTCAACTTTAATGTCGATTTTTCAATAATAATAATTATTATTATGATAAGCAAGTCATTATTATTGGTTAACTAACACAAACATGTTATAAGTAATAAAGATTTGAATTCATGGATAAAGACATGAGTTTGTAGATAAAAGTTTTGAACTTAACAATTTAAATGAGTATATATTTTATGAAACGGATATCCTTATGTTATGGTAAAACTCATTTATTCCTATTAGTCACTATAAAACTTGTCAAAATCTGATCATAAAATAAAAAAAATTGTATGTACTTATTATAAAAGGAAAAATTGTATTGAAGTATGATTCTATGATTATTTTTTTTAACGATCTGTATGATATTTGTTCTCACTCCTTTTGTATTTCTTGTTTTCTTTGGACATTTTTTTAATTAAAAAATACATTGATTAAAGTAAATGGATACTTTGAACCTTGAACCGTTCACAACACTCATTCATGTTGTATTTTCAGGATTATAATAAACGATAAACACCCAAAATAATCCAGTTACGTTCAAAGGACAAAGTTTCTCAATTATATTACTATTCAATGAGTCAATGTCAATTATCCTAAGTAATTATGTGACTACCAACTTCACTTTTGTGCCACTAATCATATTAATTCGCTATATAATAATATACATTCTCTTTCTTTATGAAATAAACATAAGAAATAAGAAAAAAGTTTATATAAAAAAATATTTCCTTCTCTTCTAATCAGTTAGGGTAAGAATGTTAATAGTAGTAATTTGTAATAAAATAAATGTCTAATCAATAAACTTGTTTTTTTTAACTCAACATTTTTTTAGTATTATAACATGTATTATTTAATTAATTTCATATAATGCTAATTTTTAAAAATAAAATAATGAAATAAATAGCAATAGTTTGTAATTAAAAGAGTGTTACACTCATCAAATTCTTCTCTCTCTCTGTATATTCTTTCGATTCATTTTTTTTTTACCACAATCAAACAAACAAAGCCGGGACAATGATTGATGATGAGAGGCCAGGGATCTAGACAAGGGGCAAAGAAGGTTTTATGACTTATTATGGGGGTGGGGATGAAGTCAGTGGTCACTACCCACTAGGGTGTTACCTACACAACTATTGCAAAGGAGTAGTAACTTTCATCAGGCACTCTCAACCCATGATCTTCTGAGTAATATGCTGAAGAAAAGAAACAGATTGAAACACCAAGCACATTGTGTGGTCCTTGCTACACCAAATGCCTAGACACTTCAAGCTAGTACCACACTAGAAAGTAGACACACAACCTACAACATGGAAGGGGAATAGACTTGACCAGCCCTGTAAACAAAAAGAGAAACACTTACTAATAGAGGCCATGGGGCTGATAGCTTAGTTTAAATAGCGATGTTTATGTATAGTCCATGCTCCATGGTGAATTTTAACTTTTATTATAACGTAGTGAAACAGTTTAAATATTTGTTAGAAGAGGTGTTGTTTATGTTTGAGATGTCCATTTTAAATCTTCAACGTAAGGAAGATGTATTGGAGATACAACAAATCAGAACAAGCTAGTAATTCTTTGCTACCAAACTCCTAAATAATCATATATCTAATAAGGAGTTCAAATATGATTGCTATTACTGTTGTTATATAACCGATATAAAATTATTTAATTGTGTTTGTTTTATCTAACAGTAATAATTGCTTTCAAAAAGAGTATTTATGGGAACCGACAAAAATAAAATCTTTGGGAAGCACAAAGATTTGTAACAATTTTAGAATTGTTAATGAAATATCAGATAAAGTAAGCTGAACATTATGTGCAACTAAGATGACCAAAATTGATTAGTAAAAATTGAGTAATGTTTAAGTGAATTTCTATTTAGCTTGTGAAGCATATGCCCGTATGCATCTCAGAGATCAAATAATCGGATAGGATCATAGGATTTCAATATTCAGTGCTTAAAAAGCTTTAAGATCAGAGAGAAGAGAAGGTAGCTTCTTAAAAAAGCAAAGACTGAAATTTATATGAAAGCCAAGGCAGCAACTGCAAGAGTGGCAGGGCAATAAACACCCGAATCTGAATGAGTTCAAACAGATGCTTCAGTTTCACTTAGATTTAATTTTATTTTAACAGTGAAAGGGACCTCCACTAGTAGGTGAATAAGTTTCAGTACCCTTTGTTTACATATATATCATGATGTTTATAGACTATAATCATAGAGTTAATCACTAATATACATTATCAGTGTAAAATTTTTTTATATCGGCAACCAATCATATTTTTTAAATAGTTTTATTTTATTTTTATTTCATTAAATAAGCAATTGACGTGATACTATTAAAAGATACGATTAGTTGTTAGTATAAAAAAACTTTACACTGACAATGTATAGGTGATTAACTCTTATTCATAAACTAGATGAATTCATGGCTAAAATTTAAAAACGATGGCATCTGCGTGATGATTGATGCGTTTGTGATTTTATTATTATAATACAATAATACAATTGAACTAAAAAGAGAGATGAACTCGCTGTACAAAGGAATACATACAGAAACACAAAAGAGGGGAAAGGAAAGGAATCCGAAAGCATGATTTAATTAAGAGTCTGTTTAAATAGAAGTTTAGAAGTGTTTTTAGAACTTTTCTACCAGAAAAAGTTCTTTATTTTCAATATAGAAGTTTTAAAAAACTTTATAAGGTTGGATCCAAGTAGGCTCCACATCTAGAAAATGCTTGCAACTCTATGTTTTTATCCAGCTGATGAAGCTGTCTAGATTATTGTTTGACAAACCACCTTGTCCAGTTCCAATTTGAACCTTCTCCTTGAGATCTTTAACCCTTGCTTTGAATTGTTCATCATTCAAAAGTTGCTGGATTTTGCTTCTGATTTCACCTTGTGTGATCATGCCACTCCCATCTGGTTCAAGCCCTAGCCCTACCTTCCAAACATCACAAATGTAACTCCTATTTAGGAACTGATCAGCAATGTAAGGCCAACACAAAATTGGTATCCCATTGCAGACACTTTCCACTGTGGAGTTCCAACCACAGTGGCTTATGAAGCAAGCAACTGAAGGGTGGCTCAGGATTTTCTGCTGTGATGTCCAACCCAACATCCTACCACGGTCAACTACCCTTTCTAAAAATCCTTCTGGATATGCATTTTTTGACCCTTGTGTTATGTCCGGTTGCACAACGCACAGGAAAGGTCTATTGGAAAGTTCAAGACCTAAACACAGTTCTTGGAATTGGGAAGGACTAAAAGTTGTAATGCTTCCAAATGCAACATATATTACTGAACATGGTGATTGTTGATCTAGCCATTTCAAGCAAGTAAGGTCTTGTGGCCAGAAATTTCCTGCAGAGTGATTGCTTGACAGAAGTGGCCCTATAGGTTTGATTTCTGGTGCCATAGAAAATGTTGCAGATTCAAGCTCATAAGTTGAATTGCAAAGCAGCCATTCAGCTTTCTGAATGGACTTTGTGTTTTGCAACATGAGTTGAAAAATGTGCTTATGAATAGTCTTGTTCCCCACACAAAGCCAGACAAGTTTTTCTGTACTTACACTTGGCATTGTAGGAGCTAGCTGAATCACCTGTTTTTTCATTGGAGTTCCTGGATAATTTAAATGTTGAGTAAGACATAAATACTAACAAGGAAGTTTAGGTAGACTTATTCTATATAATAATTTATGTTCTACGTCAAATTTCAATGATTCAACTATTGAATTAAAATTTTTTAATGCATAGATCAAATATGTAAATTTAAAAAATATTTGGTACTTTGTTATATAAATTTAAATCAATTTATAAAATATTTTTATGATTATCTGTCAAATAGTTTTCAATTTTTTTAAAAATTTGTAAAGTTGAACTATGTATTAATAATTTTTAATTTAATGATTATATTATTAAAATTTTATGCAAAAACATGAATTATTGAGTGAAATAAGTGAATTCCTCTTCTCTATATATAAAAAAGGGATTTATTAGAAGTAGAATGATTCCATTCAAGATAACAAAAGTGGGGAAGGTTCTTAATTTTTATAACCCTCTTTGAAATTTGTATTTTCACCATACTTGATGAGAATTGATAATTATTGTAAATCATCCTAGTTGAGAAAGTTAAACAGATCCTGTTGTATTAAAAGAGAAACATTGTGATTCAAATTTCAATGGTAGAGATATTTTCTTAAATTAGGTCTCGCAATGTTTCTTTATTTACATTGAGAAGGTTTATCGGTTCGAATTCTCGATGTTAATTTACTACTTTTACACTCATTTCTTTTTCATTTATAGTACCTACTTTGAGTACTCATAGAAGAGAATCTAGTGTGTTAATTCCCTACAATAAGGACAGTAACCTAACATGCTGTGATTTTTATGAGATGATTCATTGGACAACTTTTTAGTGAGATATATCATATATATGGTGCTTGCCTATCAAGTCATCAATTAGGTTTGATGTAGTAACAACTCAATAAAAGGAGGCATTTAACTCAACAAATGTTTCTTAGTCTATAAAATTGTCTTAGGAAGGAATTAGAACATCATATGGATATCATATGCCTTCTTACTTTTCCATGCAGAATGATATATGTGTTTTAAATATGACATGGCAGAATATGTACTTCTTGGATTTACGACTTGATTGCACATTAAAGACTGATGTTGAATCACTTTTTTTTGTCATTAATATCATTTAAAATAAAATAAATAAATAAATAAATACAAGGAATATGAACTCACCATCTTGATCTATGATCCCATTATGAATCAACTTTGGAATGTTCAATCCCAACACCAACTGTGCAGCTGATGCAGGACAGAAGGCTGCTCTTCTAATTCCCTTCTTTTCTGCAATATCAAGTGCCCATCCAATGCTTTGATCAGCAAGGACACATGTAATCTTCTCACTCTCTGATCCATTGATGCATTCAATTAGCTCCTCAACTTTCTCTGGCAAAACCTTCAAGATTGCTTCAGATGATTTACCTGGCTTTTTCCTGTCCTCTGAGGATTCTAACCCATCAGATATCCACACTAGACAAATTTGAGATGACACATCATTCCCACTTGAAAATGCACTCATGATCCTCTCATGATTATCTTTGGTGTTTACAAAGGTTACCTTGATTCCTTGTTTGGCTAAGAGTAGTGAAAACTCCATTAGAGGAATCACATGCCCTAGTACTGGGTAAGGTACGACCATCACATGTGGCCTTGCCATCCTGATTCTTGTTCCTTGTTGTGCAGATTCAATTAGTTCTTGATATATATATACAAATGCAAAGTTAATAAATAAGCAAAATTAGGGAATGTGACGATGCCAAGTCAATAATTCTTAGTTTTTATGCAAGTAAATTCGTGCAAATTATTAGGATTAGAATATTCGATTGATGACAGAAAATAAAAAAACTTATCATGATAAATGTGGGCACAGCTCTCCCTGGAATTTTCGAACCTGAAATGTGTCCATCGCATGAACAGTGTGCAAGGAGTGTTACAGTTGTGTTGGCTCTATCAAAGTAGCGTTTACATAAGACAAAAGGTTGATACAATGACACGCATGAATGGTTTTTGTAAACATTGAATAGCCTTAATTAAAAATATATTAGTCAATTAAAAAACATCTCATACAATGGAACCATTCACATTGGAATAATAACGGGTATTTCAATACACGCAATGCAAAAGAGAAATATTTATTTCATATTATTCAAATTTATAATAAATAAATACTTTAATATAAATTATAATATATTTAAAATTAGTAATAAAGAAGTATTTAATATATAAAACTTATTTTAATATATGAAAACAATTTATATTTTTTTTAGTAGAATAGTGTTATAATACTGGACCTCAAACATACTATCTCAATCTATCATCATTAATATATTATGATATAAATTTATCTCTAATAATTGATAACTTATTTTGAAATATTAAAATTTAATTTAAAGATAAATATGAGAAAATAAATGAAACGATACATGGGATTAAAGAATATTCCTAAAATAGAATTTCCATTAATATATGAAAAATAATATAGAATTGCCATTCAAACTTGGGTGCTAAACTTGAAAGGTGAAATAGGGACCATTTAACAACTATCCTCCTGTTTGGCTTGGTGTTAACATTGCTTTCAATTTTTGCTTAATTTAATAGGGAATTATTACGGTATTCTTATAAATTAAAATATATAAATATAGTTAGTTTATTAAATTAATAAAAATGATATAAAATGTAGATTTTGTTTTTTATTATTATTTTTTATTATTTTTTTTCTTTTATATTAATTGATATGCTCTTAATAAATAAATGATCTAAATAATTAATTTACTATTTATTTTTACCAAATATTGGTCCAAGTATTTCAAATCATATATTTTATAGAAATCAAGATAATTTTGAAAAAATACAATAAGATTTTATTTGCTAAAGTTGAGGGAGATTTTGTAAATTTTTTATTCAATTTTCTCCTTATAATTTGTACACAAATATAATTTTTTTTTAATTTATCATGACTCATAATATATAAAAAATATTCTTATTAAATCCAAACATTATATTTATATATATATATTAAGAATTTTAAAAAATATATATTGAAATAAAATATATAAACATGTTAAAAATCAAACAATTCTAAATCAAATGTTTAAATATTTTTTTAAAAATAAAACAATTCCAAAATTCTTTAAATATATAAAAATATAGTAGAAAATTTTAATTTAATAATATATAAAATATAATCAGCACTACATTTATAATAGGAAATTGCATAGCCGTACCCTTTTGTTCTGCATGAAACAAGAGAAACAAATCCTCGCTTTCATGGACAAAATCTTCTCTTCTAAGTGACTAAATCGACTAAAATATATTTGTATGAAGGTGGCAGCGTACCAAGTCAGGACAGTTTTATTAGAAAATTTCAGTTTTCGAAAGTTAACATCGCAACTTACATCATATATACAATTAATTATTTATCTAAACTCACTTAGTTAAGAATAATGTGTTAAGAATTGCTGTGATTCTTTTGTATCATATTTGATTCTCATAAATAAAAAATATTAATTAATTGTTTCTTTTATTTTTATACACATGTTAACAAGACATTTTAATTTTTTTTATTATCATTTTATGTTTATTTTTTTCCCCATGTATATCGTTTCTTAGAAGTTAGAAACAGTCACAATTAACTACTCTCAAACTAATTATAGTGAAGATCACATGAAAGATGACTCATACAAATAATTAAAAATTAAATATTACTGGGCTCACTTTGTAACATAGTAAATAATTTAGAAGGCCATGAGTGATTTAGTAGTCTAGAATGGGTCGTTCCAAACTATTAAATAGGCCTATGAATCTTGGATTGGAACGGACCGTTCCAAAATGGTCATTGTGAGTTAAATTCAACTCTAGAACGGGCTATTCTGGTTTTAAAACGGGCTCTTCTAGTTTTAGAACGAGCCGTTCTAGACATGCTAGAACGAACCGTTCTGGTTTTAGAACCGACCGTTCTGCATGTGAATTTTACACATGATGAAGGAGTCCAGAATGGGCTATTCCAGATTTGAAACGGGCCGTTTTGGCGACTTCAAACTTCTATAAATAGAGGTTGTGCAGTTGAGGAGAAAGAGAGATTTTTAGAGAGAAGTTTTAGAAAGAAGGACTTTGGACTATGAAGCTTGCTTTGGGTGGATTGAAGTTCCGGGTTGAGCTTCGGAAAGGAAATTCTACTTTTTCTCGATTTTTGGCTATTCTGAGCCAATCTTCAGGTAAGAGAAGCTAGATTGTATATTGTTTGGTCATATGTGAGTTTAGGAACTCATATGGAGTAAGAATGTTGAGAATCATTGATTGATTCGAGGCCTTTCTCATTTTTTTTGGGATTTTGGAAAAAATGGGGTTTTTGATGATTTTGACGATGCATGGTTGATTTCATGTTGAAATTGAGGTTATTTTTGAGTTGTATGGAATTGTAAAATTACATTGAGAAATATGATGAGATGATATAGTTGAAAGTTGTGAAGTGCATGATGATAATATTGTGAGTTGTGAGAAGCATGATGTGAAGTGTGTAGATGTGTGTGGTTTATATAGATGTTATTAGTAGACTGTGTTGTTAAGTTGTTAGAGAAGAGTTGTATGTTGCTATAAAGTTCTATGTTGTGCCATGTGTTGAAAAGATATTATTTTATGATGATTGAGTTGTAAATTATGAGTTGAGCTAATAAGTTGTTGAGTTGATTGTGTTGTTTAAAGTTGAAATGAGATGTTGTGTTGTTAAAATGTGTTGTTAAACAACATTGATGAGTTGTTGTGCTGATATACCATGTTGTTTAAGTTGAAAGTTGATTGAGATGATGAGTTGAAAAGTTGTACGTTGTTTAAGTTGTTGAGTTGAGCTGTGCTGTTGAGTTGTAAGCTGATTAAGCTATGATGATGAGTTGTTGATCACTAGGACTAGGGGAGATGTTTTCAAAGTTACTCATGCCATTGTGTGGATTGAGATAGTTGTAGTGCTCTAAGAGCCCAATTTGTTGAAAAACCCTCCTTGGGAAGTTGTCCCTTGGAGTGGACGTTGTGTTGTTCTCCTCTAGGACTTAGTTGATCCCGTGTGTGGGCAAGGTCGAGGCACACGTGTACAAAGCGATCACGGTATAGGGGCAAGGTCGAGCTATACCGATTACAAAGCGATCACGGATAAGGGCAAGGTCGAGCTATACCGATTACAAAGCGACCACAGTATAGGAGCAAGGTCAAGCTATACTGATTACAAAGCGACCACGGTATAGGGGCCAGATCGAGCTATACCGATTACAAACGGCTAATTTGAGTAAAGTACGAAGTTGGGAACTTAGTTCCTAACCGAGTACTATACTTCCTTGTTTTAGTGGCAAAGTCTGAAAAATCGTTATCGTGTTGTGGATTTCTATCTAAATTTGTTGTTTACCTAGCAAGCCCAAAAAGGTTCTGTGTTGTCGGTTCGGTAGGACCTAGCCACTTAAACTACTCACCACGTTATAGGAGATCTCCAAGTTGAAATGCGTGACGACGCATAAGTTGTTGATGAGTTGATTTGTTGTTGATAAGAGTTGTATATATATTGTTGTGTTGTTAAGCTGTGATTGTGTTGTATGTTGATCTTGTTGAGGCTGATGACAATGTTGTTATGTTGTAAGTTACTTATAAACATGTGTTGTTGAGAGATGTGTAATACATGTGTTGGTTGTTGTTATGATGAATATGGTAACTATTTCAAATGGTTTGTATAGTAGTTGTGTTGAAGTATTGATCAATGTCGATATGTTGAATATAAGTTGAAACGATGTTATAATGTATAGTATATGTTTGTTTATCTTTTGTGTCGGATGTGAAGATGATTATATAGTTGTTGTGTTTCATATTTGATATTTATGAATTGCTTATTGTCTCAAGCTTACCCTTGCATGTTTCCATGTAGTTTGGACTGCGATGATCATATGTTGTATGGGAGTAGGGCAGGGATAGGCTGGGAGATAACTGCTAGAGGCCACAAGAGGTGCCTGGAGATGAATATTTTTTTTGTAGACTACCTTATAATAACATATTTTGTTGTATATAACTGGTTGCTGTTAGTTGCTTGATTAACAACTTGTTTTGTAAATATTTTATAATACTATTTTAGTATATATATTCTAGTAGTATGTAGTGTCATTTTGTAGTGTGATGACCATAACAGATCGTTATACACTTTTACATAATTATTATTTTTATCATATTTTTTTTCCCAGTTTGGATATTAATCTAGTTTTATAATTTTTATGCTAGTTTTTTTATTATTTTTTTTATAATCATATTATTAGTCCTGTGAAGGCGATTTTATCAATAACTAAATTTATATAAATAATTTAAAGAAGATCTCCACTAATTTTATCCTACTAATTTGATGATTCATATAAATAAATTTATGAATAATTTTCACATTTTAAATTAATTAAAAAAGTTTTAGATTACATCGTAACATTGAAAATATCATTGATTAAAAATGACATCCACTCAAATTTAAAATTAAAATGGTCAAAATGAATGTTACTAAATTTTTTTTCCCACAATGACTATAAGGTTGAAAATATGTTTTTACTAATTAATAATGTGATAAAAGGATAAAAAAATATTATTATATAAATTATTGTAGAGTTATTAAATGAAAATAACTAAACTATTTAAGAAGAAAAAGATACTTAACAAACAATTTTTTTTTTTGAATACATCAGAATAGTTTAGAAAATTTTAATTGTTCTTAAACTTAAAAATTTGGTAATTTAGTCCATAATTTTATACAAGTTAAATAATTGAGCCGTTAAACATATTTTATAGCAACATGAAATTGTCATAAAAATATCGATTTTTGAAAATTTTATTAATTCTAAAACATAATTATAAAAATTATAAAAGATTAATAATCAAATTAGAAATTAATTTTAGTTTTAAAACTTGATTAAAAATTTTGAAATAGTTAACAAAAAAAAAAAAAGAATGAAAGTTGCACCAAAACGGCGTAGTATAGTGATACAGTCTAAAACCCATGGCAAGTTGGTAACCGTTAAACCCTAGCCTCTTCTCCCTCTTCGCTTCGCGTCTTCGTCTCTCGCACTTCGTTTTCGCCTTCACCTCGCAGAAGAAAGAGCGTAAAGGAGAACGAAGATGAGCATGGGCGACGAGAGTGGCGAAGGGAGCACGAGGAGGCTCCAAGTGCGCTTCGTCACGAAGTTGGATGCGCCGTTCAAAGTTCCCGCCGCCGCCATTGCCATCCCTGCCGACCTCGCGCGGTTCGGCCTCTCCTCGCTCGTCAACGCGCTCCTTCAATCCAACAGTAATTTCAATTTCTAGCGCCACGTGCTCTTTTTTTTTTTTTTTTTGTAATTTGTTTAATTTTAGATGCTTGATGAAATTCGGTTAATCTTGTTGCCGGTTGATGTTTGCAGACGCTGATTTTGAGCCGGAGCCATTTGATTTTTTGATTGATGGAGAATTTGTTCGGATGTCGCTTGAGCAGTTTCTTCTGGCCAAAGGAATATCTGCGGTAATAAGTTTAAAACGATTACAAACGCTTTTCTCGTTGTCTCTTTTATTTTATGATTGTATCTGTAAGATAGGAAGTGAAACTGCTAATTGATTTTATCTGTGTAGTACGAGAATGCGGTTTATTTTGTGGAGTTGTTTTAAATGTGAATTTAGCTTGGGAGCTAGGTGTTTAGATAAGTAGGACTAGGGGTATGTTTGGATAAATTTCTTTAGAAGCATTTCTAAGAGAAAATTAGGAAGAAAAATTGAAATAAGTACTTTATAAGCTAAAATTAGGCTTTGCATAAGTTAAAAATAAGATTTTAAATAAACTTACTGAAGATAACTTCTACAAATTATCTTACAGATAAGCTAATTTTAGCTTATGGAGAAACTTATTTCATTTTTTTTTTCTCTTAGAAGTGTTTTTGGAGAAATTAACCCAAAAAGATCGTAAGAGTGCTTGATTATTTATTGGACTCTAATGATTCATTTTAGTTTTGTAATAATTTTTGTTAAGGTCTGCTTTGATAGCATAAGTTTGTTTACATAAATAGTATCAAATGTGGTGATGCAATGGATAATGGGTGGTTGTGAAGGAAGTTGCAGCTGTAGCATACTTGTTGCTAAAAGATGTGCATTTCCTGCAGTGAGAGATAGAGGAGGGAAGCTAAATCTCCATCCTTGGTTTTATTTTCCAACCTTAGCATAAGTGAGTGACTTCAGGGTTAACAGCGTGAATGTGAAACATGATAGAAGGCAATCCAGGTTTCGTTCCTCTAATGGGGTAGTTCAGGTTGTGGTAGTACAGTATGGGTGTAACAGTGGTAGGTGACAATTGCACTGTATTGATTGATTGTGACTCAGTTGGACTTTGATCAATTGCTAAGTTGTCTTTAAGATAATTGGTTGCAATGAGTGTATTCAACATTTCTATAGTTATTTATTTATTTATTTTTATAAATATAGAAAACTGATATTCATGAAAATTCTGTACTTATGTGACTTCAACGCAGATCACAAATTAAATTTTTTTTTTAGCTTTCATTCATGGGAAACTGAATAATATACAACTTTATGTTATGCCACTTAGTCTCTTACAAGGAAGTTGTTGAAATTTCAGGGAATGAAATTGGGATACAAACAATAACTTGTCCATTTCTTTAATTTATGTTTCTTAACATAGGAAAAAAACCATTGTTACCTTTTGTTGTGATGTCATAGGATCATAGCTAACTGTCCTGAATGATCAATTATAGGAAAGGATATTGGAAATTGAGTACATAAGGGCTGTGGCCCCACGAAAGGAGGAAGACCCTTCTTTACATGATGACTGGGTCAGTGCTGTTGATGGTTCTTCTTCTCGGTAAGCTTGCAAATGTGTAATACTTTGATGGGAAATTTCTCAAAGACTTCTAGCAATTCAGCCCTTCCATAATGGTCCTAGTTTGTGTTCTCTATTAACTCTTATTATGTTTATTAATGCTGTCAACCAGAAATATGCCAATATTTGTATGCGAAGCTCCTTTTATTTAACCATTGTTTGTGAAAGATTTTACTGCAGTTGGAAGATTGAATTTAAATTAGTTTGATTGGTTTTTATTGGCCCTTCCCTTAATTTGTTAATCATATTTGGTGATGATGGCAAGAGTGATTGGTCTAAACTTTTGATAATATAGGGTTTGAGTACATCATCTCTATCAGATTCAGATGTTCAATGTTTGAGATTTATTTTTACATTGTGATTGATAGTGGCAGTTGTCAGAGGACAGAAGCTGACCCTCTTTGTGAATAGTTTATTTATTTATTTATTTTTAATATTTATATATATACATATATTTTTTAATAATGTTTTGGCCAGTGTTATTGTAAAGCCTTTTAGTTTATTTTTAACTTGTGACGTTGTGAAATTTTCACTGGCTAAAATATAATTATTTTGGTTCTGATTTAGTATGTTGAATGATTTTTTTACATGTATGTCCTTCACTTAGAATTTTAAGTTAGTGTTACTATTTCTGCAGGTTCTTTTTGACAGGATGTTATGATGGTTTGGGGAGGTAATAGTCTTGCACAGATTTGTTCTTTTAGAATTATTGGCACATTGTATTATTGATTAATATTATCATTTGATTACTTTCTCCATCTACTGGGCTTCCACTATGATATGATTAAATTCTATTTTAGGGTGTGGAAAGGTGCTGGAATATGTACCCATATATTGGATGGACATAGTGATGCGCTCACTTCTGTTTGTATCATTAATCCAGAAGGTATAGAGACAAGTCTATTCCACCACAGACTTCCAACTTTGTTTACTTTTCTGATTTCCAGTTGTCAAAATTTTGTTGATATTTAATTAATTTCTGATGAGAAGATGATAAAGTTTGTATCTAACAGTATAAGAAAGAAGATTATGGCTATTTTGCCTTGGCTATCAAGTTCAAAGTCATTCTAGTAATTTGGCTATTTACATTTTGTTTTTTCCCCATTCCTTTATAGGATTGGGATGAGTATGCTTTATTTTTCATTAGTTAGTATTTCAATGTTTTAATTTTTTTTAAAAATACTTCTCATTTATAGCATAAGATATGCTTATATATGCATCAGAGCAAGTTAGTCAAAACTGAGTTTCCGTGTTGGAATAGAATGGGGTTTAGGATTGCAAAACAAGTTGTAAGAATCAATTAAAATGCAAAATTATATATGTTCGTGTGTATGTCTGATTGTCTTTATGCGCATAGAAAGTAACATAGATTAGAAAAATAAATTCTACTGTGGAATGCATTCTGGTTGGGGCATGGAATGCTTGAGAGGCCAAAACATATTGGATTGAACAATCCTGTGTGTTGAAGGCTTTGAAGCACAATTTTTACAACATTGCATAAGGGTCATGTTTGGGTTTTCAGTGGGGAAGCCTTTTACAAACATTTGTGCTCATTTCTTTGTGTAATCTACGTATTGTTCCATAATATTGTTATTTTATTATTCTAAGATATCAAGATTTGTTCTGTAATCAGGTATGGAAACAGTTACGGTAGCTACTGCTTCAAAAGATCGGACATTGAGGCTATGGAAGGTAACAAAAGAAGCTGCTGTGCTACAGTTCCTCATACTGTGATTATGCATTTATGCTTACTATGTTATGTTATATTTTTCCATTTGTGAAAGCTTAATATAGAGGAGCCTGTAAACCATCCTATGAGGGTTAGGGCTTACAAAATTTTGCGTGGTCATAAGTCTTCTGTACAGACTGTTGCAGCACAGACTTCTGGAGAAATGGTTCGTATTTGGTTTTCGTTTTTTACATCCCACCTTTCTCTCCTTGGGTTATGACTTATGAGTAAAGTAATAGTGGTCTGTAACATTAGTCTTCTTCTCTTGTTTCATACATAGGTGTGTTCGGCTTCTTGGGATTGTACCATCAATCTGTGGCAAACTAATGACTTCCCTGCGGAAGATGACCTAGTGTCTAAGAAGAGAAAAGTTGGAGGTCAAGTTGAGGAGTCACTAGTAGAGGTTTGTAGAAGTTCCTTACACCTTGTTTATCTTCTTGTGCTTTTGAAATTGGAAATTTTGTAGTCACAAATATATTTCTTCCAACATTTTATATTTAGAAGTATGTTTTAACTTCCAAGGGATCATCAGAGATGACATTTTACTCTTCTTTCTCTGCGTATTGTAATTGACGAGTGGAATAGTAAAATGTTAAGGATGCCGGTGTGATGATTTGCTGTATGTCTTTTCTACTGGTTGAATGCGAAGTAGCAAGGGTACTGTTTCAGCTTGTGCCAGAGGCTGGAGGCCACAAAGAAGATGTTTTTGAAACTATTCTAGAAGATATTTGACCATATAATTCTGTGTCAAGTTCAAAATTCTTTTAATATTATGTAGTCCTGTAAAATTGTTAATTAAACCTTGTAGACTTTGTTACTATTTTCTCCCCTCTAAATTGTTGTTACTTTCCCTTTTGATGTATTAATCTTTAGTTTTCATTGACAAATAGTTTTTCATCAATATTATTCTGTTGTATTGTAGGGAGAGGCATTTACTACCCTTGTAGGCCATACACAGTGTGTATCTTCTGTGGTTTGGCCACAACGAGAGTTTATCTATTCTGCATCATGGGATCATTCTATTAGGAAATGGGATGTTGAGACCGGCAAAAACTTGACAGATATAGTAAGTTGAAAAATGGATGCTCCCTTTTTCCGATTTGTTTAAAATTGTACTTTTACCTGATGATGCTCTGCTATTGATTAATTATTTGTTTGTAGTTAGGTGACTAAACTATTATTGGATTAGGGCATGATTATCATTTTTCTTCTCATGTTCTTGCTATGAAAGTATGAAGGTTAAATCTGTGTTTCTTTAATTCTTGTTCTAGTAGCTTCGAAATTTATTTCTTTCTCTGGATAAGATTTTGTCTAATCTTTACATTTAGTCGTGCTAAATCTTCCAACATTTTTTACCTCAATTAACTGCTAATTATATGTTGTTTTTACGTGGTTCTGGTAGCCCAAAGTTGTGTTGTTATGAAGCAATCTTGGCTTTGGCAATTGATTATGTTAATTTTGGAGGGGTATGTTGAATCAACTCTAATGTTCTTTCATCTAAAAAAATGAAGTGCTTACTGTGCTGGATGAAGTGGAAGACTGTGGTGGGAATAAATCTGATTCATTATGATAAATGCAATGTTTTCTGGTTATTAATTTATTTATTAATATTATTTTCCTTCATTTATTCTAAATCATTTTCTGGACAAAATCATTGTTGAAAATGGTTATGTTTGGCTATCAGAAGTAGTCAAGTGGGGGTAACAAAATTTAAAAAAAATAAAAAATTGATTAGATTGTTTTCTGTGTATAATAGTTCTGTGGGAAGGCTCTTAACTGCCTTGATATTGGTGGGGAAGCTTCTGCTCTGATAGCTGCTGGGGGTTCTGACCCTGTTCTTAGGATTTGGGATCCTCGTAAACCAGGTCGGTTAAACAAAGTTAATTTATCATTTTCTCTCACCTCCCACAATCACATGATTGCTAGTATCTTATAGAACATTTTATCTTTTACTGCAGGCACTTCTGCTCCTGTTTTTCAGTTTGCTTCTCATACTTCTTGGGTTTCAGCTTGCAAATGGCATGATAGCTCTTTGTTTCATTTGCTTTCTGCATCCTATGATGGGAAAGTTATGTTGTGGGATCTGAGAACTGCGGTAACATATCCTTAGTATCAATGATTTTTTAATCCTGATTAAATATCTATCTTTAAGCCTTTTACTGATAATTTTCTCCATTGATGTTGCAGTGGCCTCTTTCAGTCATCGAATCGCACACTGACAAGGTATAAAGCTTTGAAACCACTTTATAGCATAAAAGAAAAAAATACCTCTCCAACATATATATATATATATATATATATATAAGGAGGGATCCGTTTACTCTAGGAGTAAGTCTATTTAGACTTACTCTGTTGAATAACTCATATTCTACATCAATTTTCAACGATCCAAACGTTGAATTTAAAGTTTTTAATGCATAAATCAAATTTGTAAATTTTTAGAAAATTTGAAAATCATTTAATACTTCATTTCATTAATTCAAATCGATGAATAATCATAAAATCATTTTATACATTGATTTGAATTAATAAAATGAAGTATCAAATGGTTTTCAAATTTTTTAAAAATTTGCAGATTTGATCTATGCATTAAGAACTTTAAATTCAACGGTTGAATCATTAAAATTTGATGTAAAATATGAGTTATTGAACAGAGTAAGTTTAGATAGACTTGTTCCGGCAGTAAACAGATCCCTCCTCTCTCTTTATATATATATATATATATATATATTTATTTTATGCTCTAGAAGAGCCAAAATTGGCATTAATAGAATTGTCATGTGTTTAACTCAGGTATTGTCTGCTGACTGGTGGAAAAGTGACAGCGTTATTAGTGGTGGAGCAGACTCAAAACTTTGTATTTCTTCAGAAATCCCAATAGTGAGGTAAACTTAAACCACAGTATGATTAATTTTTTTGAGTTGGTGGGATAGAGTTCTTATATGTAGGGAACGGTTCAAGTTTTTAGCCAATTTTGTCTAGGCACAATGCCAAGGGTTTTATCCGCTGTTGTGAACGAAGTCCTGTGTATTGATGTAAACGCTTGAAATTATTCATATATCACAAACTCATTCTGCATGAAGAATCTTCAGATAATTTACTTATATGTGCGATACAGTTTGATCCTCATTTGGTTTGTTTCTGGCTTAAGCGCGTTAATCATAATGCTGAAATTCTTGAATATATTGGTCCTCCATCATAAAGCATACACGAGCCTTCCCCAACCATTATACATATCCACGCATCCTCCCTTGCCAATCAAATTTAAATAGTATCCATTGTTTTTATCCATAGTTGTAGAAGATTGAATTCGAAAGTAAAAGAATATAGTTAAATGATAAAATAGTGGAATCTTTATAAGTTAGATGAGTCAAATGAAAGAATATTGCTATTGTACGTTAAATGATCAACTGCCTTAATCTAATTCTATTCCAACTGTGGCTTCCATCAAGATTTTTAAAACCGGTCCGCAACTGCGATTTTGACCGGATTTTGTGGTGTCTGATTGCAATTGTAGCTACATTTGACTGCAATATTAGGGAATGGAATGCAGTGCAGCGGCATTTGTTCACAATTAGTCCCTTTTCAATTCCAAACTCATTTTTACTATCACAAAAATTGATGCTAAAGAGATACAAGCATACATCTACACCCGCCACTTACTGCAAAAGCCCATCTTTCCTATGGTGTACGTAGAAAAAGTCCAATTAACAGGATCATTTTTCTGAAATCAACCTCTAACATGATGTACATGTTTTCTTCTCTTTCCTAGCCTCCTCAATAACTTATAAGTCACAACACCACCTATTATTTGTATTCTCCAATGAATGCTATAAATGATTTATTAACGCTATCTTGCTAAAAAACGGAGTTCACCACTCGGGTTATGTTTGATACCTATGTTCACAAAACTGATTTTGTATCCATTCTCGGCCAATTTATGCGAGTTTATGAACGGATTCAGGGGTAAACTCAACGGGTATCTAGACTTGAAGCATCTTTAGAACGAGGTCTTTCTAAACCATTTAAAATAGTTTATTAAAATACTATTTTAGTATGTCCAAATTCATAATCTAAATATTTATTATATATGACTAAAATGAATAATAAATTATGTGTATAAATAAATATTATGTTTGAATATATAGATTATAATCAAATTTTAAATAAAGATATTTTTAAACATAAATTATTGATAAATAATTTGTATTATAGTATAAAATTATTTTTTTATAATTTATTTTAAAATATTAAAATTTAATTCATAAATAATTATGATAAATAAAAAATGAATTAGTTATGTAGTTAAATTTTTTTTAAAAGCCTTTTCGTCAAAGAAAAATTCCAAGAAACATTCTCACTCAAGATTATTGTTTTTATTTAATATATAAGGGTTTAATATTATAATTTGACTTTGATTTTTCATACTTTTTTGGATACTTTTTTTATTAAGTCATTATAAATTATTTTTATTTAACATATGTGTTTAATATTATTGTTAATTTTAAGTAAGATTTTATTTATTTTAATTTTAAAAACTGTTCTATTGAAATAATAATTATTGTAATTGTTAACATTATTCTATAAATAATATATGTAGTTGGAAGAAATTAAGTTGATCGAGTTTGTTAATTGGAGTTTTATGATTGTTTTTAAAACTTGCAATTATGAAAATATTGGAATTTGGTAAGAAAAATAATGACAACATAGCATTTTTAGAGGCTTAGTAAGTAATTAATATTTTTGATAATCAAAATTTTTTGATTTTGGTTATTGAATAATGAAAAGTAAGTGTTTTAAATAAGTTATTAGAAGATGAAAAATTAACTCAACATAAATAAAGTAGCCACTGATTTGAAAAGGCAAAGTCATGGGAAAATGAGTGACTTCTGCTGAGAAGAACAATATTCATACCCAACATGTTCATAGGCTAATTAGTATTTTTCTGATAGGTTCCCGATTCGTTTAGTTACATGTAGGAACCCAGTAAAGCACTAAAGCCTAGTGATCTGCTTATGAGTACTGATTCTCCATTCGGGGAGGGACTAAATTTTAAATAACAAATGAGAGTGAAAGTTTCTTAGAGGACAGAGAAAACAAATTGATAGTAATAAGAACCTAAACTAATAAATCGATTCATTCATTGTAACTGTGTTTCCAATTTCTAGTGATTTTCTGGGGCACGCACAGAATTACTATATATATGTAGACAATACCATCCATAAAGAAATAAAGTCCCGTGCTTATAATTGTGATTAAATTTTTTGCATATATAATGTCACGTTGTTAAAAATTTCACATCATGAATTTCTTAGCTTAATTAGCATAACTAAAAGGACAGCATCACTCTCACAAGAAAAGGGCAGCATCACTTTTAAGTTCAAACTACGTTCAAAAGACATGAAAGAAAACATGATAGATAACACCATAACCTAGATAAACTAGACCATTAAAATAAACACTTCCATCTTCAAGAACACTGCATGATTACGACCAAGACAATCGTCATTTTCAAGATTTCAACCATTCAACAAATCTAAGAATATTGTTTGATGATCCACTGCCTTCAGAAACCATCTCCTTCAGTTCTAGAGACCTTGCTCTTATTTGTTCATCACTAAGAAGTTGGTTTAATTTCTTCTTAATCTCCCACCGTGACACAAGTCCATTTTCATCTAAGTTCAATCCCAGTCCAATCTTCAACTCATCACAAATGTAACTTTTGTTATATAATTGGTCAGTAAAATATGGCCAACACAAGAAGGGCACCCCATTACACAAACCTTCCATGATAGAATTCCAACCACAATGGCTAACAAAACAAGCTATGGCAGGGTGGCTTAGCACTTTCAATTGAGGACTCCAACCAACAATCTTACCTTTACTCCCCAATAATTCATTAGGGTATGTCATCTTCTTGTCTTGACACACAACCCAAAGAAAAGGTCTATTGGTGAGGTCAAGTCCAAGAGCTAGTTCATTAAATTGGTTTTGGTCAAAAAGAGTGAAACTACCAAAGGCAACATACAAGACAGAACAAGGAGGTTGTTGATTTAGCCAATTTATGCAAGAGTAATCTTCTTCCCAAAATTGCCCCATTGATCTTGCGGTTCCATTTGTATTGTCATAACTTCTCAACAATGGACCAACTGGTAGGAGCTTTGGAACATAAGATAATGCTCCAGGTTCAAGTTCATATGTGGTGTTGCAAATGCTCCACTTAGTCAGATTTGAGTGTTGCATACAGTGCACCAAATATTTGAATATTTTCTTCTCTGTTGTTGGGTCATAGATATTTGACCACCAAATGGCTCCTTTGTCCATTGCAGGCATGCTTGGTGATATTTGAAATGACCCTTTTGTAATTGGGAATCCTTCAGTGCCAAACAAAAAAGGAGCTGTTAGAACTGTTTGATTTGACAGAATGTTTTATGTATTCATTTTCTCATTTGACAAATAACAACAAAATTGTCACATTGTTTCTTGTATAAAAATAAGAAATAAAATAAAAAGATGATGATATCTTTGTAGATGGTTATAAAAATAGGAAATAGGAAATAGAAATATATAATTTTTTTCTAAAACCAAACTACAAACCAATACTTTCTCAAATAAGATATACTTACCATTAGAATCTATGATGCCATCTTCAATGAGCATAGGGATGTTGTATTGCAAGGCAAACATAGTTGCTGAAGCAGTCCAAAACTGTACTCCTTTGATTCCTAGCTTACTGCCAACTTCCAATGCCCAACCCATTATCACATCAGCAACAATGCATGTGATTTTGTCATCATCATTCAAATTAATATCTTCTATAAGCTTCTCAAGCATGAAAGGCATGGTGCTTAGGATAGTATCACATAGCTTGCCCAAATCACTTCTGTCATCATCAAGTCCTAAACCATCAGGGATTGAGACCAGCTTTATTGGTGAGTCATCAAGGCTTTCTCGCTTGGCCATTGAACTCATCAACCTCTGGTGGATGAATTCTGTGTTCACAAAAGTGATTTTGCATCCATGATCAACCAACTTTTGTGAGAAGTTCATCAAGGGATTCACATGTCCTTGTGCTGGAAATGGAACAATTAACACATTTGGAATGTTCATGTTGTATGTGTTTCTACCACTTTTGATTTGGAGACTTTCTGTCTTGGGCTATTCAGTGTAGTTTGCACTTTATACATGGTTTCTTTATATACTGAAATAATACATAAAATGGGAAAATTATTTAAAATGATATAACCAATATAAATATAATATTTTCTATCGGCCTGTCATGCACATACATGAATAATATATCTAAATTAAAGAAGATTTAAATATCTTTTGTCCCTTTAATATATCTATTTTTTTTTTCATTTTTAATCTCTAATAAATTTTTGTTTAACTTTCGGTCCGTATTATATATTTTTATTTTACTTTTAGTCTTCTTTGTTAAATATTCACCGTTAATAGATGACATGTTTGTTAATTTTACACATCAAAATGTATTTTATCTTGTTACATCATTTTATTTTTAGTGTCACTTAATTTATTAAACAATTAATACTATTATAATATGCATATAGAGCGCAACACACCGAATGCAACATTTAGGTTGGCTCGCAAAAATGACTAATGAACACAACATGCATAATAATTTAGGCTGGCTTGCGAAGGAAATTTTTTTGAAATTTAGAAAAAAGAATATATTATAGAAATTAGAAAGATATTTAAATCATTAAAGAATGTATAAAGATAATACTACTTTATTCTACAAGTTGTATTGGGGTTAGTTACAACTAAAAATATTTGTGATTCTAAACTGATCACATTTGAGAGGCTCAATTGGAAGCGTGCGGTTAGTGGACGAGATATAAAAATCTGCAGGTAATAGAAAAATATTATATATATGAAACAAAAGAGTGACTAAATTTTTTTAATTGAGTGCACAATTGATATATAAAAAAGTCTTATCATATCTAATTTTTTAATTTTTTTTTCCTTGATACTGGTATCTCTTAATTTGTCGGACAAGAGATTAATCTGCTATCAATACTTTGACCATGACTCAAAGTTCTACACACTTGAATAGTATATATAATTGCATTGAATTTGTTTCACCTTTGATCTCATCCATGAATTTTATTGGATAATTCTATATAATAAAGAAAATATTTTATAATTGTTATTCATCAATTACCTAAATTATACAATTGCAATTTAATTGTTAATTAAATTGACGTAGAAATTGCACCGAACAAACACACAGGATTACAAAACTTAAATTAACACTTATGTTATAGTTGTGTGGTGTGGTTTAATTATTATTTGTTATGTGCAAGTTTTAATTGATGTTAATTGTTAGAGTTGAGCTAATGAGTGCGACTTTATTTCAATTGAATGTATATATTGGCCTATCGGAATCCATTTATGCTTATGTAGTGCTATGTATGCAAAGATTTTTGCTACTACTGGTACAGTCACATATTGCTTGAATCTTTTAGAAATTTGTTTATTTAGAAAGATTATAGTCAAATTTTGTATTTTTTGATTTTGTTCTATATATAGAGAATTAAAAAATAAAATGATGAGGTTCCACTTGGAAATCCTCAAGAATTCCCTCAATGCTCCTCGGTTCCTTGGAAAATTGACAAGGAATGGAAGCTCCAAGAAGCACCAATGTGACTCTAGCTTGCGTCTAGCTAAGTCCGGAAGAAGGAAGAATTTCCTAGCTCTACAAGGAGAGGATCTCAAGTAGGGTAGAGTTAGGGAGGGTGACTTTCGGATAGGTAATTTCTATGGAAAGAAATCTCATCAATATATCATCCAAAAGTGTTACACAATCCGGCCATAAAGGAATTTATAGTAGAAATTAGGTTAAGGGTTTAAGTTGGGTTCACCTAGAGTTAAGTAAAACCATGGTATGGTTAACTTAACTCTAGGCGCCAAAATTTGAATTCTAAATTCAAATTTTGGTGCCAACCGGCCACCCCCTCCATGTGCTCTCATTTGGCATGTAATTAGGAGGCCATTTGAGTTGCATTTCGGATCACACCATGTGCATGTGTTGCACATGGCCGAAATGCACACCAAATGTGCTTCTAATTACATGCTAATGTAGATTCACATGTAACCTAATTAACTCTAAATTCACATGACCTCTAATGAAAATCCTACACTACAAGGCCGAAAATACAAGGCCCAAAAGAAATACAAGGCACTAAGGCCCAATCCTATTCTAACCCTAATCTAATGGGCTTGGGCTAAAGCCCAACAAAATAAAGTGATGGGCCTTTCTTGGGCTTGGGCCCACTCTTCATGCATCCTTCTTGCCATTGCTCTAGTAGTTGGGCCCTTAGCCCATGGGCCTCCTCCATCATAAAACCTTAAACCCTAATTTCAATCTCTAAAAGATATCAAAATAAATTCATAAATTTTATAAATTTAAATAATATTTTATTAGGCGCAAATTCGGAGAATAAATATTATTATAATTTTAATTATCATAAATTAGATTAGTTTTATTGTAATTGAATTTACGCAAATTAGACTAGGAGAATAAATATTATTATAAAATTAGACTATTTTTGGTAATATTTTTTATTATATAATTTTTTTTATTATTGTAATTTTTTAATTATATAATTTCTTTTGTTTATTATTTATATTTATATATTATCTATAATAATTAATTTTTAAAAATTTATCATAAAGTGTAGTGTGAGTTGTCAAAAAATGTAGTATGAGTTGTAAAAAGTAAGGGTGCTTATAAACAATTTTCATTGCAAAAATTGTAAAAGTATAGTATGAATTGCTTATGAGTGACGTAACACAGTGGAACCTATTTAAAGTGGTTGGGAGTTGCTTATAAGCAACTCCCATTGTAGATACTCTTAGATTGTATTTGAATAGTTGGGACTGGAATCCAAATTCTCACAATAATTGAAAAATGCCTAGTCACTTGAGTAATTTATATGTTTGAAATGTGTAATTTCTTTAACATTTCAAAGTTATTGAATTTTATCTTTTTTCGATCCGATGAATTTCAACATATTTATATAGTTAAGATTTTAAGAAATTGGAAATTGTGTAATTATAAAACCATGTTATGAGTGTTATTAATGATTGGTGTATGATTAGTAAGAATGCTATTTAATGATGCATTTGCTTGTTGAGTAAGTCATGATTTTGGACAAGAGAAAATTGATTCTTGTGTAATAATTGTCATGGATTGTTATAAGTTGTTACCACCAAAGTGGGACTACTTGTATTAGTCCATGAGATTTTTTTTTTTGTAATTTTGAGGAATACTTTTGATCTTTACATGTGATTTCCTATCTAAAGGGGATGGTAGTATGTTTGGGTTAAAAGTTAAAAATGGACAGAGTTATTAAGGAATGCACTAAGCTAAGGATTTGTTTGTCCAAAGGGGACAATTTTTTGAACTCATTATGTGGTCATGGATTAACCCATGTAAGGATTTGACTAAAGTTGCGACCTTAGTTTGTGCATTATACCCAAAGGTGAATGTACTATTATATTGGCCTCACAAAGTTAGTTTATTTCTCTTTAAGTTATATCTAGTCTTGTAATATATTATGATGGATTCATATTTTGTTTTAATTGTATATTTATGGGATGAGGTTATTAGAGAACATATTGATCTAGGGATTTGCAATCCAAAGAAGACGATTTTCTGAATTCATTGTGTTTTCTTTTGGCTAAGGTTATAACCATGGTTTGTGCATTCTACCTAAATGTGATTATGCTATTATATTGGCCTCACAATGTTAGCTTGTTTCACTTTAAGTTATATATTATCCTGTAATATATTTTGATGCATTCATGTTTTTTCTTGAATGTATATGTGTGGGATGAGGTTATTTGAGAACACATGGATTTAGGGGTTTGTCTAACCAAAAGAGACAATGTAACACCTTGATTTTTATAAAACTAAATTAATAATACGTGGTATTTATTTTAATATTTTAATGTGTTTATTAGAAGGATTTTTAATATTATTTAGCTATTTGATATGAGCTTTATTTATTTTTATATAAAACATATGTTATTTTTACTAAAACGGAGAAGTATATTTTTATATTATTTATCTATTTTATGTGAGCTCTATAAAGCATGATTTTTAATTAATATTTAATTATTTGATATGTGATAAATTTTTGTGAAATGTATTTTATTAAAGTTAAGTATGTGTTATTTTAATTAAAAAGGAGGAAGTTTATTTGATTATTTTTAATTATTTTATAAAAAGGAGAAGGGAGGATGTAGTGGTAATTTTGTTGTTGTTGTTGTTGTTGCTATTATTATTATTATTATTTTAAGAGGGAGTTGTCAGGAGTTATATTTCACATTCTCATTTTCTACTTATTTATCTACTACGTGCTCTAAAAACTCAAGAGAACTAGGAGGAGGAGATCTCTAGGGAACCATATGTGCTTCATCTTCTGCTCATCTAGGTAAGGGGGGGGAGTGAGAAACCTCACTTTTGGGTGTGAGAATATTTGTTGGATAGTCAGATTGACCCCTAATCCCTTGCCTAATGCATGCTTATAGGAACAGACAAATTCTGAATGTTTTCTATTTGATATTTGATGATTTTGATTTGTTCCTTGTTGGATGTTGTGCACGAATATGTAATTAATTTTGGAAATTGGTATGTTTTGATGTAGATTAGGGTGCTCTATGGGTTCTTATGGGAAACCCTATGAGAAACAATTAGGGATATGATCATTTGTCAAGAATTGAAGTGTTTAATGTGAAATTGAGTATGAATTCATGTGCTAGAAGTTATTTGAAGAGATTGTATTGATTGGATTACATGAATATGTGTTTTAATGTGAAAATTGAGTGATTGCAAAGTTTGGAATCATAGTTCACGTTGAGGGCACTAGGCGTAAATTCATGGGTTGGGCAGGAAAGTTGAGTCGGACTCAGGAAAATTGTGCTGGGTGTAGGAAAATTGCATCGGGTGTAGGAAAGTCACGCTGAGCGCGTGTGAAGCTACACTGAGTGGATTTCTCTGCTTTAGGCATGGAATTAAATTTTTTGAGCACGTTTGGGGCGTGCCAGGCATGTTGCTCTGCTTTTGGTGCGACATTTAATTTTCCAGGCGCGAGATGGGGTGCGCCAGGCATGACCCCTACTGATGTCTACATGTTTTCTCATGTGTTTGGAGGTATGAATTGTATGTGAGCTGTTTTGTATTGATTTGATATGAATTATGTGTTCTTATGAATGTTATGATGAAGAGAATCCTTATGTATGTCACCTTATGAATATGATTATGAGAAATGTGAAATGTGAACAAGTGACATGAGACATGATATGATATGACAAGTGAAATGTTGAGTCCATGGATTTGTGAATGTGTGACATGCATCATATCCATTTATGTGATGGGATACGATATGGAGTACACCGTTAAGGAAGGCCCTTCAGGTGAAACATCACTACAAAAAAAATTGGATTTAGCGACCACCAAAATCGGTCGCTAAATTGCTAAAATCGGTCGCTAAATTACTAAAATCGGTCGCTATTTTCCTTAGCGACCGAATTTAAGTAGTCGCAAAAACCCTAGTCGCAAAGCTATATAGCGACCAAAAAAATTTTGGTCGCTATTTAGCGACCGAAAATTTTGGTTTAGCGACCAAAAGTTTTGGTCGCTGTTTAGTGATCGAAAATTTCGGTCGCAAAATGGTTGCAATGATTTTGGTCGCTGATGTGTATGGGGACCAAATTAGTGACCGAATAAATCGGTCGCTAAAGATTTATTTTTTATTTTATTAAATTTTATAGACATTGCAAATTCGGTCACTATGAAATACTCATATTTGGCCTCTCAAGGATTTTATTTCACAATACTTCACTTTTCAGCATGTTTTGTCCTTAATTACACACTTTTTGGGAAACTTCCCAGAAGGTCACCCATCTCTATATTACTTCAAGTCAAACACGCTTAACTGTGGAGTTCTTATGAGATAAGCTACAGAAAGGCATATGCATATTGTCAGTATAGGTAGTACAAATTAATTCATTTAAGTCATCCTCAAATATACAATCTCATACTTATACTATCTTTGGATCCCTCTCATTTCGGTGTATCTGAACCGTTATAAAAATATAAAAATATATTTAATAATTATATTACCAATAATAATAATAATTATATTATATTTAATTAATCTTTATTTATATATATTTACTTTTATAATTAACAATCTACTTATTTCTATTTAAAATTAATATTATGATACAATTTAAATTATCTATTATAAATTTAAAAATTTAAATAATAATTTTTATATTTTAAAATGAGAAGGGTTATAATAACACTGGTATAACTTTTACTAAGTATTACATTGTTCAATAACTTTATATTAAATGTGAATTTTGTAAATCCAACCGTTAAATTAAAAGTTCATATCACTTTATATGTTTATATCAAGTTTTGTTAAAATTGAACAACAACTTGAAGGTAATCAAAGTGCTCATATTTTAATATATTTTGAAATGTATATGTTACGTCAATTTTATTTTACAAAAATGAAGTATCAAATCATCTTGAGTTCATATAAAATTTTGTATATATGATCTAAGAGTAAAAAACTTTCAATCTAACGGTTGAATTTATAAAATTCACATTTAATATAAAGTTATTGAGCGATGTAATAATTAGTAAAAGTTACACCTGTGTTATTATAACACTTCTCTTTTAAAATATTATTTTTATAAATTAAATTTTAACATTTTGAACAAATTATTAATTAACTTAATATATTTATTCATCTTAAATCTAAGATATAAAATTAAAAAAATGTATTTATCCTTGTTATATATATTTTCTAATTATCAACCATTAATAAAATACTAATTTAAAATCTTATTAAGTTATATCATAATATTTTCATATCAAGTTTAAAACCAGATATTAGTTATAAAATATGTTAATTTGCATTAGAATTTTATTTCAACATGAAACTTTAAAATAAATGTGTGAATAAAAAAAATTCTGTTAAAACAATCACGTATTCTATTTGATAGAGAAAAAAGCAAGGAAACACATTGTGATGTATTAAAAACTGATCAAAAAGAACCAGAGGGTGGTTTGCCCAATTAGTTAAGGGGGAAGACTTAATATTTTCTCCACGTAAGTATGTGTGTGGATTCGAGCTCTACTGCCAGCAATTTTAACCTTTTTAAACAAAGTAGGTGTATTTGTAATAAAAAGGAGGTGTATATATCATAAGTTAAATACTATGAATATCTATGAGTAAATTAAAATCAAAGGATAATAATTTTTTTAAATTACTAAAAAATATTTCATTTTATAATTGTTTCACAAATTCTTACTAATTTTTGTATAAGTCAATTGCTTTTAAACAATGAAACTAGCACGATTATATCAATTGAATTGAATGATTAAGCCTAACTTTTAAAATAACAATTGAAATAAAATAAGATTCATGAAAATAATTTCAAAATATATTAGGTAAATAGTTTTTATATATAATAAAATTAAAGACAAGGATTAAAATAATCAATAGAGTTAATGTAATATTCATTTATAAATATTTAAATAAATTATAAGTAGCAAGGTATTATTTAATTGATGTTTAAAATAAAATATTTTATAATATCTAAATGAATTGATTTTTTTTCCCTTCAAAAAAAAAAATGAATTGATTTTTAAGATAAACTATTATATACATATTTAATTAATATAATTTTAAAATATATATGTATAATTAGATATATTTTAAATAAATAATTTTATATTAAAAATTAATTTATCATTAAACAAAATAAAAATATTCCAAAATATGTTGTTGTTGAATCAGTTTCCCATGGTGGGATCATATTCATATATAATAATAGAATCATGTCTCCTCAAAAAAGCGATATCTACTCCAAAGTACTACGAGCATAATCGAAGATAGATGGTATAACGTATTTTAAGTAATTGATCTCATGTGTTATTGGTGTATATATTTATATATATAATTTATTTTATAATTTTTACTTATTAAACTAATGGAACATTAATTATATTTTATCAATTTTAGATTTGTTTGATAAATTTTTATTAATCCTTATATAAGCCAATTATTTTTAATTTAATGGAACTAACGTGTTTATATCAATTGAACTATATGTTTAAGTCAATTTTGAAAATAATAATGAAAATAAAATAAGATTTATGAAAAGAAGTTTATTTATCTTAACTAAATTGGAAAGCACAATAAATTATGTATTTTCATATTATCTAATAATGTAATAAAATATTAAGCATGGTAAAAGAGAAATAAATTTCTCAAGAGAAAAATAAATAAATTTTCTAGATAAATTATTATTTAAATTAGTCTATTTTTTAAAAAAAGATTCAATTAAAAAGATTATTATTTAATTTTCATTTATAGCATTTTGTTTCTCATTTTTTTATACATCATGATATATTAGTTATCTATTTTAAATTATATAATGTGTATTATTTTAAAAAACAAATTAATTTTATTGGGAGGGTATTGATTTTTATTTCTTATCATTAATATTTTTATCATTATAAAAATAATATTATATATTTTTATATTTGCTTTCATTTAAAAAAAATATTTCTAATTTTTTTAAAAAATTTACATTTAGCGACCATTTTAATTTGGTCGCTAAAATTATTAAAAATAATATTTTTTTTAGCGACCTATTTTAATTTGGTCGCTAAAATTATTATGAATAATAATTATTTATTTATTTTTTAGCGACCGATTTTAATTTGGTCGCTAAAATTATTATAAATAATAATATTTTTTTAGCGACCGATTTTAATTTGGTCGCTAAAATTATTATAAATAATAAAATTTATTTTATTTTTTTAGCGACCGTTTTTAATTTGGTCGCTAAAATTATTATAAATAATAATTTTTTTATTTTTTTAGCGACCAAAACCGTTCCGTCGCTATTTTAATCAACAATTATTATTTTAGCGATCGATTTAGCGACCAATTATTTGCCACTAAAAAATTCGGTCGCTAAATTGGTTGCTAAATAAAATTTGCATCCAAATCAAATTCGGCTGCTAATTATGTCACTACTAGCGACGAAAAAAATCGGTCACTAATTTCGGTGGCTAAATTGACTTTTTTTTTGTAGTGCATCTCGGAGGAGTCTTAGGGGATAATGTGATTTGGAAGGCCCAATTTTTTCCGTTTGTGTGCATGGGACGTATCTTGTGCGGCTTTGCTATCCTAACGAGACCCTAACAATATATCTTTCTAGTTGAGAGTGCATAGGTTGAGCCCTGCATATACTCCTATACTACTCTAGGTATGTTGCTTTGGCAACATACCACGTGATATGTGATGAGATATGTGACTAGCGTCATATGCATGCATTTATGAGTCGAGTCCATGACATCATTGCATGATAAGTGAATGTGAATGTGCATGTGTTTTAATGTATTTATAACTCAAGAGTTGTGTTTGGTTATGTGTAACTTGCATAGTATTTGTTATGATTGTGTGTGTGTTGCCTAACATTTATTTCTACATCTAAATCCAAGTGAGATGTTTCTCACTCCCTTGTTTCCTTATGTGTATTTTTATTGTGTTGTAGGTGATCGTCAGCATGAGAATGTTGATGATGAGGTTTAAGTCTCATTATGGGGTGTGCTATGATAGGACATGTGATATCGAGGCTTAGTTAAGATTAATTTAGAATGTTACTCTTGTTAAATTGCTTAAAAGACCTTGATTTTATTTGTTTTTTTGTAATTTTTTTCATTTAACTATGATTTATGATTTATGAATGTGAGCTCTTTAACCTTATGTGGTTAGAGACTTGGATTTTATTTATGAAGAATTTTATTTATCTCTATTTATTGTATAATTGTATGTGTAGGGTAGAGGGTGTCACATATAATCTTCTAAACTCATTATATGTTCATGGATTAACCCATATGAGATATTGGTGAAGGTTGTAACCTTGGTTTGTGCATTCTGCCCATAGGTGATTGTGCTATTATATTGGCCTCACAATGTTAGCCTGTTTCACTTTAAGTTATATCTAATCTTGTAATATATTATGATGAATTCATGTTTTGTCTTAACTATATATTTATGGGATGAAGTTATTGAAGAACACATTGATCTAAGGGTTTGTCTACCTAAAAGGGACAATCTTTTGAACTCATTGTGTACTCATGAATCATCCCATTTGAGGTTTTGGCTAAGGTTAAAACCTTAGTTTTGTGCATTCCACCCCCCTCATGGGAGTCCAGCGCCCTCGCTGGCACACCGGCCCGGGTCCAGGCTCTGATACCAAATGTAACACCCCAGCAACCCGCATGTGGATATTGTCCGCTTTGGCCGCAGCCCTCACGGTTTTGCTTCTGGCAATGGCACTCATGCCACCCCAAAACGCGTCCACACAAGGAAGGTATCCACACCCATATATATGGCATGCTTCGTTCTCCTTCCTAACCGATGTGGGACTTCACACACAATTTTAGCTTGTATCATTTAAAGCTATACCTTGTCTTGTAATGTAACCCAATGCATTCATGTTTTGTCTTAATTGTGTTTTTCTAGGATGACATTATCAGAGAACATATTGAGCTAGGGGTTTGTTTGTCCAAAGGTGACAATTTTTGAATTCATTGTATGCTCATGAATTAACTTATTTGAGATTGTTATTGAGGCTGTGACTTTGGTTTGTGCATTTTTCCCAAAGGAGAATGTGATCTTACATTGACCTCATTATTGATATTTGATATGTCTTGTGTTATAACTTGTATTATATTTTCTTATTGAACCTTGGCCGGGTGATAGTGATTTTGCAACCTACACTTTTCTATTGTTAAGAGCATTTAAAATTTTGGAGAATCATTGATGGAAGAGCTAAGACCAAGAAGGGTGAAGGTTGATCCATAAGAGAGCTCACACACTTGAAGACCATTTGGCCTTTAACTAGGTCCATGGTTACGAGGCTAGAGGAGGCTTCTACAGAGGAGGTACTTCTCAGACCTATGCTCAATATGATCATTGAGTATGATTCCTCTTTTTAGTCTCATAGTCTCTATTGTACATACCTTGTATAGTTTAAGTTCTTGTACCTTGTATATGATAGATACTTGTATAGGTGTATTTTGCCTTTGTATTAGTAAGACACTTTTTCCTTTTCTTATAGGTCATTCCTTTAGGATTTTAGGTTATGTTGTTTGGGGACTTTTTCTCCATTTAACCTTGTATTAAGGGTCATTGATTCTCATATTTTTAGTTGTAGAATTAGGGTGACAAATAGTAAAGTGTGTAGGTGAAGCTAGCAATTGGACCTGTAGTGGGCCTAGGCTAATTTTTACATATTGGGCTTGTTTTGATCCATTTAATTCAAGGAATTGATTTTGCTAGGTCTCACCCTCATTAGGTGAACCTAACTAAACCAATTCCAACATTTTTGGATTGGATTAAGTGAAGGAAAACAAGATGGCCACCTAGCTCTTCTAACATCTCCCACACACTTGGTTAGCTTGTGCTACAAGCTTATAACTTGGCTTGCTTCATAAGCTTTGAAGCTTAGCTTGTTCCAAAAGCTTCCAAGTTACTAGATCGGTTATCTTGAGTGTAAGATGTCTAACCATGGTTCTCCTTGAACCATAGTTAGCCTAGCTTGCACCACAAGCCACCTCCTCACTATATAAGTATTTTTCTTCACTTTGTAAACACTTTTGATGCATATATTGAGAGAATTCCGAAATTACCTCTGAGTTTTCTCTCTTCCAAAAGTCCCAAACCTCTTTGATGTCAATCTATTTCTCTTATCCTCTTCATACAAGAGTGTGCTGAGATTTGAAGCGGCTAATCTTCTTCCAAGGAGTGGCGCCACTTGAAAGTGTTTTTCACCTTCTAAGGCGAACCTTGGAGCTTCTACCTCCATTGGAGGCTTCAACAAAGCTTAAGGAGAATCAAAGAGCCTAAGATCTAGGGAGGAACTAGAAGAGAAACCAATAACAATCCGATTTCCTCTCAAGTTTTCCATCATTTGGTATCAAGAGCTAAGTCTCCTTGGTAAATTCTTTCTTAAGCTTTTCTTTCAATTTTGTTTGGTCAAAACATGTGATATTGTGTCTAAATTTGTTTCCACTTGTTTGTTCCTTTATTGTCTTGTGTATTGTGTGCCTTGAATTGTTTTTGTGTCACAACTACAAATCTATAGAACAATTCACTATGTCTTGCTTGTTTTGATTCATACACCACTTCTTGTGAATCAATCTTTGTGTGTGCCTTTAGGTATTCTCTGTATGTGCTTTTTAATGTTTTGGGTTTTCTTTCATCTTTTCTTGGACTCCTAATAATTCGGTTAAAAGAAAGAAACTCCTAAAAGAAACTAGACTAGAAAGCATTTTTCATTTCTTAATCTCCTAGTTTTGTCTTAGAGTCATGTGTAGTTGTTTTACTTGTTATTACATCTCTTGTGTGCCTTTTTATTTTTGAATCTAAATACATTTGTCTCTATTTTGTTGTGATATCATTGCTAACTGGACATGTAGTAATTCTAGATGTGCTCATTGAATGATTCCTATGCATGTTATTAGACCTAACATGTTCTAGAGTCAATTTTTTTGTGAACCTCAATCGCTAATTGTGTAACACCCTCTACCCCAACATACATATACAGTAATTATAAAAAAAATAGAATTTTTCATCATTTAATAATAAGGATGCACATGCATGGACACGAACTTCACATTATCATGCATGTGGCGCCAGTAAAACATCACATGGCATATTGCCGCTAGCAATACACGAAGAGTAGTCTAGGAGTACATGCCGGGTCACACCCTCTGCGCACTCTCACTAGAAGGATATACTACCAGAGTCTCGTCAGGATAGCTAAGCTGCGCAAGATACATCCCATGCACACAATGGGGAGACTGGGACTTCCAAACCGAGCTATCCCCAAGGACTAATCCCCAAAGCTTTTACACTAGGGGGCCTTCTATGGCGGTGTATTCCATATCGTACCCTTAAAACACTTATGCAAATGATGCATGTCAATCAAGACTCTATGCATTCTCATATCACATTATCATTTCCCATGGTCATTGTTATGTCGTTTGGCAAGTGTACCAAATCGTATAAGTAGTTCAATGAAAGTATGAGTATCGTCTCCCAAGGGACTTGCGCAACACTTTGCAATTTCACTTGTTATACTAACTAAGCTACCAAAAAGCAATAAGAGTTTGATTTGCTGCAGTAAATAATGTAAACAAGCAATAACAATTCTTTTTGGAATTTTGGTAAACACTTAGAGTGCAAAACTTGATTCTAATGCAATATTAATAAATTATTGGGGTTTGACTTCACTAAACCTTCCTCTCATGCTTATCACTAAGTTCACAATAGTTATTATTCAGAATTTATCAATCACTCTCAAAAGTAACCAACCCTAATCTCTTACAAGTTGGCATCTAAGTTGCTAGCTTAAACTATCAATCTCTTGCATAGTTTAACCTAGAAACCAGCTTTAAAAACAAGAGCTTAAGAAAGACCAATGGCATTTACTCTATCTCTAGCAATAAGCACCATTAGCTGCTCTATTTCAAGTCAAAGGTTTAAAATCATTTCTCAATCTCTTAAAAACCTTAAGTTCAAGTTAAGGGTGATCAAGCCATAACAAGCATTATGCACAGAAAAGGAGCAATAAAACTGAATAACAACTTAGATTGATAGCTTAGAGTTTACACATGAGAATGGGTTTAGTTACATCAAACCCCAACAAGGGTGAGTTTAGCTACACATAGACATGTAGAACTCTACAAATGATGAAGAAAGGAAGAAGCTTGATCTTGAAGGTCCTAGAGCTCTCCAGCCGCCACACAAAGTCCAAGAATGATCCTCCCTACTTCTCTCTTCGAAAATCCCACTTTTAGGTCATAAAAGCTTTTGTTTTATGTGAATAATGACATGTCAGCACAATCCACGCTAAGCCTCAGTTCCACGCTCAGCGTGAGAATCAAAATTCTGTTCCAGGGATTCTCTGCCATGCTGAGGCTAAGCGTGGATCTGGGGCTTAGCCTGGGAACTTAACCAAAAATTCCTTCAACTTCAAATTCACCACTTTGTGCTTGACTTCCTTCCTTCTTTCCTAGCTTTCTCCTAAACTACAAAACAACAACCAAATACTTGTAAGTTACCTAAAAACATGATTCAAAAACAAAATGTGATCACCTAACAATTTAGATATGTTTTGAGTTAAAAACAAAGTCTAAAGCAAGGAAAATTGATATAAGTGCTTCAAACTAGGCCATAAACTTAACGAAATCATAGCACTTATCAGTCATATCACATCATCGCATTTCGTCATCATATTTCATTATCACATTTCATATCCCATGTCTCAATCACATTTCACTTTACATCATCATATTCACAAAGCCTCCACAGAGTACTTTAATTTATATCAAAACTCGTTTATTTATAAAATTAAATACATATTTTTACATCTCATCAAACAAGGAATATAACAGAAAAATCAGAAATCAAAACAGAAAATATTTCATATTTTGCCTATTTCTCATAGGGTTTCCCGCAGGAACCCATAGAGCACTCTAGATCATATTAAAACATATTTATTTTCAAAATTAACCACATACTCATGCATCACATCCAACAAGGAACACCACAAAGTAATCAGAAGGCAAAATAGAAAACATTCATATTTTGCCCGTTTTCTCATACGGTTTCCCATAGGAACCATAGAGATCTCAAGTCATACAATTAATTGCATATAAGAAAAATAATAAGCAAAACAGATACAATTGGGAGAAACCCCTCATACATGAGCATACATAAAAATACAGCAAACACAGGATTTGGGGCCAATCCCACTACCCAGCATACAATCCCACACCCAGAGCGAGGTTTCTCACTCCCCCTTACCTGGATGAGCAGAAGACAAAGGTGTGATCTAAGGTCGTTCCTGAGTACTCTTCCTTAGAGCTCTTTGTTTCTCCTTTTTTTTTCCTAACCCTTCAGAACGCAAATGAGGTAGATAGGGTTAACGCTACCTGACTCCTTAAAATTAATCCATTGGGCTGGGTCAACCCAACCCATTTTCCTTCTCTTCTAACCCATTTTCCTTCTCTTCTAACCCACTTCTCTTTTTCCTCAAAATAATTAAATAAAATAAATACATGTATATTATAAAATATTTTTCCTCTATAATAATAATATATTTCTGACCCAAAATATAATAATATAATTTCAATAACAAAATATCATATAAAATCAACATTCTCTTAAAACATATAAATATTTATTTAAATATGCTAATAAAAAATACTTATTTAATACGTACAAAATAATTGTCCAAAACAATAATTATTTAAAACGTACAAAATAATATTCTTCTATAATTATTAAAATAATTATGACCAAATACCATATAATAATAATTATTATTATTATAATAATAATAATAACTTTATTGAAAACTGGGGTGTTACAATTCTCCCCTCCTTTTAAAAATTTCGTCCTCGAAATTACCTGAAGTAAATAAAAATGGATATGTCTCCTGCATTAGACTTTCTAATGTTCCACCTTAGGCTTTTGGAATACTACACACAAGTCCACAACTTTCTCTACTCCTGTCTTCACCTTAGACCACCACGCTTCCGCTACGTCACTCTCATACATCCTCCTAAGGTCCTAATCCATCTAATAGCTCCTAAGTGAATACTAAGAGTACTCTTATTGCCTTTTTCTAAGATCATCTTCCTTATTATTAGACACATAGATTCTATCCTGAAACCACAAAACACCATCAACTTCCACTCGAAAAGGGCTATCTATACCCTTACCAATCCTCTCCACTTGGTTCACTAAGAAAGGATCTAACTCTTAGGCTCCTCTAATCTCATCCATTAATTCACTAGTCACCTTCGACATACTCAATTCAATGCTTCTAAGGGTAAGCTCACAAATCAAGCTTAAATCTCTAAACTCTTCAATCAAATTTAACCTTTAAATCATCAAAATGATAGATGAAAGATCATCCTACTCAAGGCATCTGTCACCACATTGCCTTTACCTAGATAGCATCTGAGATTAAAATCCTAGTCCTTAAGAAATTCCAACTATCTCTTTTGGTCAAAAGATATTTAAGACTCTAACAATCACTAAATACCTCAAGCTTAGAATCATATAGGTAGTGTCTCCAAATCTTAATGTAATATCATAACTACTAACTCATAGATAAGGTAGTTCCTCTCATGAATTTTCAATTGCCTAGAAACATAAGCTACTACCTTTCCTTCTTGCATCAACAATGCATCCAAATTCATCTTATAAGTACTACTATATACCACAAAAGGCTTACTAAAATCCAATAATATTAACACTAGTCAATCTTGCCTTAAGAGTTGGAACTACTCTCATACTTACTATCCCACATAAAGAGAATACTCCTCCTAGTGAATGTAGTTAAGGGCAATGCTATCTTAGAAATTTCTTCAATAAATCTCCAATAATAATAAGCTAACCTCATAAAACTCTTATCTTCACTAACTGGCTTAGATATCTCCCCACTTAAACACAACTTCTACCTGAGACAGATCCATGTTTACCTCAACTGGAATTTACAGGAACTAGAAAACTTATCTCATACAATAAAAAAATAATAATAAAATAAAATAAAATAAGATAAAATAAAATAGTAATACTTAGATAACTTAACATACAACCGTCTTGAATATATCTCCACCCTCAACTACAATATGATCATATCACACCCTAAGATCAATCTCACTAACCACACGACATTCACCAATTGATCCCTAAGATCATCTATCCACATATCAACATACATGCATATTAAATCATATTAGAATACCTACTTTAAACCTTCAAATATACCATCCATAAGCATGTACATGAACAACCCTTACCACATAGCATCATACAATCTTAAACAACCTCTCAATCCACATGAAAACACCTCAAAACATCTTAACAAAATCAATTCTTATCCTTGCATTGCCTACTAACCCAAAATCATTATTACAGCCTACTTCTCCTTTCAACAACTATCAAAGAAAATAACACACAGAGAGTTATACTCATCCAAATGATCTCAAACCTATCTCAAACAAAAGTTAAGAGAATAAGCTACAACTCCTATGAAGACATAAGATTCTAAAAAGATCATCTTCTTAGCTAAAAATCTCAAAAACCGCAGCAGATATACTCAGCACTTACAGCTAGACCTTTGATCACCAAAGTAGCTATAACTAGAGTTATAGACCTCCTTTTTACCTGATTCCAGTTCCATTGGAAAGATAACGTCCAAGGCTACAACTTTTGTGAAGACCATAAAATCTAAATCTGTCAATATGGTACTCATAATGGAACAACAAGACTGCAGCGAAAATATCCTCTACACCAAACAGCAATAGTATATCAATATATCTAAGCCCACAGAAATACCTCAACCCTTCCAAACTCACACCTCAACTTCATATTCAAGCTTTCCACTACAATCTTAAACCAAAACAACTCACATATTCAGTATAAAATGCTTTTAGAAAATAAAATTCACATGCTACCTAAACCATAAAAGGTCAACATGCAACCATCAAACTCTAGAAATCATCAACACTTCAATCACTCCTTAAGAATACCAAAACTCCAATTCTCAACATACATCATCCTTAGATTCAATCGCTACAACTATAGCTTTAAAAAATTCCACCAATCGTAAACTCTTAATACACTAAAAACAATCAATGTCTTACCCAAGTCTAAGGCCTCAATAGTTCCTATAATATTAGCACAATATCTCGTCTACCACTACTCGCACATATGCTTGCAACACAAGCGATATCACTCAACCACTACTTCTTCCGTAAGCAAGAAGTATCAAACAAATAAGCAATCATAAGAATGAAGAAGAGCGGTCATAATGGTATTAGCTAACACTATCATGACTATCATTCCTCTAATTACAAAATAACTTAACAAGAAGAACATCATCATCATCAAAGCAAAACATTATCAAAGTACACAACAAATAAGACACAATCAGAGTACACAACAGAATCACGATAAGTACATAACTCACGGCCGATTGGATCGACCTGCTCTGATACCACTTAATGTAACACCCTCTACCCCAACATACATATACAGTAATTATAAAAAAAATAGAATTTTTCATCATTTAATAATAAGGATGCACATGCATGGACACGAACTTCACATTATCATGCATGTGGCGCCAGTAGAACATCACATGGCATATTGCCGCTAGCAATTAATGTGACACCCTCTACCCCAACATACATATACAGTAATTATAAAAAAATAGAATTTTTTATCAATAAAAATCAAATTTCCAACCACGTAAGGGTAAAGAGTTCACATTCATAAACTTAATCCAAATAACATGCCAGTAAAATTACAAAGAAATAGAACTGAATTTTCCAAAATAATTTAATAAGAACATTTTAAACTAATCCTATGTATGTCCCGATGTCACATGTCCTATCAGAGCAAAACCCAACATAGAAGCCTAAGCTTCATCACCAACGTCCTCAGCCTCACGCTGATGATCACCTGTATATCAAACAAGAGAAACAACGCAAAAGAAGGGAGTGAGAAACATCTCACTCTGGCTCACGATGTAGGAACGCACACCGGATAACCAAACACAAACAATACAGTTTCCTCATAGATCAATCAACAACAATAGTTTATTCAATCATCCAAGTCATACAAATAGTAATTTATCATCATTTAATAATAAGGATGCACATGCATGGACACGAACCTCACATTATCATGCATGTGGCACCAGTAAAACATCACATGGCATATTGCCGCTAGCAATACACGAAGAGTAGTCTAGGAGTACATGCCGGGTCACACCCTCTGCGCACTCTCACTAGAAGGATATACTACCAGAGTCTCGTCGGGATAGCTAAGCCGCGCATGATACATCCCATGCACACAATGGGCGAGACTGAGACTTCCAAACCGAGCTATCCCCAAGGACTAATCCCCAAAGCTTTTACACTAGGGGGCCTTCTCTGGCGGTGTATTCCATATCGTACCCTTTAAACACTTATGCAAATGATGCATATCAATCAAGACTCTATGCATTCTCATATCACATTATCATTTCCCATGGTCATATCACATCATCGCATTTCGTCATCATATTTCATTATCACATTTCATATCCCATGTCTCAATCACATTTCACTTTACATCATCATATTCACAAAGCCTCCACAGAGCACTTTAATTTATATCAAAACTCGTTTATTTATAAAATTAAATACATATTTTTACATGTCATCAAACAAGGAATATAACAGAAAAATCAGAAATCAAAACAGAAAATATTTCATATTTTACCTATTTCTCGTAGGGTTTCCCGCAGGAACCCATAGAGCACTCTAGATCATATTAAAACATATTTATTTTCAAAATTAACCACATACTCATGCATCACATCCAACAAGGAACACAACAAAGTAATCAGAAGGAAAAATAGAAAACATTCATATTTTGCCCGTTTTCTCATAGGGTTTCCCATAGGAACCCATAGAGATCTCAAGTCATACAATTAATTGCATATAAGAAAAATAATAAGCAAAACAGATACAATTGGGAGAAACCCCTCATACATGAGCATACATAAAAATACAGCAAACACAGGATTGGGGGCCAATCCCACTACCCAGCATACAATCCCACACCCAGAGCGAGTTTTCTCACTCCCCCCTTACCTGGATGAGCAGAAGACAAAGGTGTGATCTAAGGTCGTTCCTGAGTACTCTTCCTTAGAGCTCTTTGTTTCTCCTTTTTTTTTTCTAACCCTTCAGAACGCAAATGAGGTAGATAGGGTTAACGCTACCTGACTCCTTAAAATTAATCCATTGGGCTGGGTCAACCCAACCCATTTTCCTTCTCTTCTAACCCACTTCTTTTTTTCCTCAAAATAATTAAATAAAATAAATACATGTATATTATAAAATATTTTTCCTCTATAATAATAATATATTTCTGACCCAAAATATAATAATATAATTTCAATAACAAAATATCATATAAAATCAACCTTCTCTTAAAACATATAAATATTTATTTAAATATGCTAATAAAAAATACTTATTTAATACGTACAAAATAATTGTCCAAAATAATAATTATTTAAAACGTACAAAATAATATTCTTCTATAATTATTAAAATAATTATGACCAAATACCATATAATAATAATAATTATTATAATAATAATAATAATAACTTTATTGAAAACTGGGGTGTTACAAATTGTTTCTTAGCAATTTAAGGTCAGAAATTCCTTGTGTCTTTTGTGTGCTTATTTTGAAAAAACAAAACAGAGTAAGAAGTGTATCAAAAATGAAAATCAAAAGTGTACAAAAAGAAGAACAAACTAGTAGCAAAACTAGTAACGATTGTGATTGAAATTTTACTTGTACACATACACTTCTTATTCCTCTTTTCTCCACCACTTGGAAACCTCTTTTATAATTGTTTGGCATATTTTTTTAAGTTCTCATATTTAGTATAAAAAAAAGAAAAGAAAGAGCCAAGAAGGCAACAAAAGAAAAAGAAAAGAAAGCAAAAGCTAGAAAAAGGAAATTGAAAAACAAAGAAGTATTAGAAGCACTTGCCCTTAAAATTTTTTGTGTGATTTTTCTTGAGGTTTAATTGTTGTCTAGTGGCTGGAAAAACATTTATAAATACTCAAAATAATAGCACAAATTTTGTTTTGAATTTTTAATCAACTCTAGAGTCATTCCTATTACTATTTCTTTGAGTGCTAGTGATGAAATTGTCCCTTAATTGTTGCTTTGTGTCTTTCTTTGAGTTTGTCACAATAATTCCTATTTAAGTTTAGCCTCTTCTAATTGTGAATTTTTAGTTTTGATTTTATTGGACTCCACATTCTCTTGATGGTTGTTAAGTCTTGGTGAAATTAGTCCATTTTCAAGTCATCACACTTGGAAATGAGTGGATAATTGAGACATATTGGATTCATCTCAAAGAGGCTACAACTTGAGGAAGATTGAGGTAATAAAATCCTTGAGTGAAACACATTAGAAAGACTCACTTGTTTTTCTCAAGATTACAAAAGATATTTTTCAATACCTAATGAATCAAATATCAAACTATGGCTGATCACTCCACAACAATAATTAAAAGAAGAAACAAAATATTAACATTAAAATGGAAAGACATATATTATACCGCTCAATAACTTTATATTAAATATGAATTTTATAAATCTAACCATTGAATTATAACTTCATATAAATTTATATGTTTATATCAAATTTTGTTAAAATTGAACAATAACTTGAAGGTAATCAAAATATTCATATTTTACTATATTTTAAAATGTATATATTATGCCAATTTTGTTTTATAAGAATGGAGTTTCAAATCATCTTGGATTAATATAAAATTTTATATATATGATCTAAGAGTAAAAAACTTTCAATTTAACAGTTGGATTTATAAAATTCACATTTAAGATAAAGTTATTGAGCGGTGTAATACTTAATAAAAGTTACACCGGTGTTGTTTGAACCCTTATATATATATACATATATATGTCTTTCCATTTCAATGTTAATATTTTGTTTCTTCTTTTAATGATTTTTGTGGAGTGATCAACCATAGTTTGATATTTGATTCATTAGGTATTGAAAAATAGTTTTTGTAATCTTAAATTGAAACAAAATACCTAATGAAACTTGTATCTAGGGATAGAACTTGACTCACTAGTTGTCTTAAACCCTTGCTATAAATGCAAGTTTGTTTGTTAAGTAGTTAAGGAATTGATGCTTAATAAGGGAACTTAGGCTCTCTTCTAAGGAATTAGGGTTTGAGTAAACTAATGAGTTGTCACTAAAATTAAATGTGAAATAAGATTGTGTGATTACATGCATGAGAGTGAGGTTCAAAAAAATCTAATCCCAACATTAACATTCCATACCATTTTCTAATCTAATTCGTGTTCTAACTATTTGATAAAATACCAAAAAGATTTTTAATTTCTCTTGCATAATTTTACTTCTTTACAAACCAAAACTTAAATTATGGAAATATTCTTTTTTTTTTTTTAAAATTAGTTGTAAATTGTAATGATTGTCATGTATTATACAAGTCCTTAGGAGAAACAACAAAATACTTTTCACTAACTACTTGTACGATTGATACACTTGCCAAAATCGTTTAACATATGTGGTTTTATTAGATGCAATGACAACAAAATCATTATGAGTTATTATAATTTGCTTGGTTAGTGGAAGCATGAGATATGTTTTGCCTTCTCCTGTATGGATAAATCTTCTAATTTTGGATTTTAGTGACATTTTCATGTAATATGTTTTTTCAGTATAAACTTGTCATATATACACATGAAACATGACAATATTTTAGCCTAGTGTCATTAGGGTCACCATGTTGGAACTAAGACATAATATTTTTAAATTCAGTATCATTAGGACTTTATGTTGATGGTTGACACCACGTTGGAGTTGAGACATAATATTTCCAAACTTAGTCTCATTAAAACAACTACGTCAGTGGATGACACCAAATTAGACTTGAGGATAATATTTTTAAGCTTGATGTCATTAGGATCGCTATGTCAGTGGTCAACATCATGTTGGAGTTGAGACATGATATTTTTAAGTTTAGTGTTATGGGGACCACCTTGCTGGTTTTTGACACAAAGTTGGAGTTAAGGCATAAAATTTTAAATTCGGTCATTAGAACCACCATGCCAATGGTTGATGCCATATTAGAGCTGATATAATTTTATTTGAGAGCTAGGTATCATTGAAACATGATGGTTTTGTGGTAAATCGTGTAATTCCTCAAGCTTTTAGGCATTGGAGAGAAATTGAGGACTGAAAAAGAAAATGATAGTGTGGTTGTATGATCACATTGACATGTCATTTTCTTACTACACTCCACATTGATGACTAGTTGACAAAGTTTGTAATATTTGTAATCAATCAAGGTGTTGCACCGATAAGGGATATAATTGTTGTTATAGTTCAATATTGTATGAATTTTCTTGGATGGAGTCTTAATTAGGTGTTGTATCTTAAGATCGTATATTTTGTGGGCACAGTGTGAGTTATTATCTTGAGGGTCATTTTCAAAAATCGTTTAAAGTTCCCAACTAAAGAATTAATTTGGCCCAAGTGGGAGAATGTCAGAATTTCCTATAAATTTTTGTGGGCTACAATTAATTGTGAATTTTGTTTCGCAAAAAACAGACTAATATTATGATTCATCTAATAATACTTAAATCCACTGATAATGTGATCAAATATAATGGAATTTGGACATCTAATTCTAATTAGTGTGAAAAATAGTGTAGGGCTAATTAACCTTGAGGCTTATGATAGGAGGTGCTTAGTGTTAATTAAATAGTATGCCTAGATCTCTTTTGTCATCATGAAAATAAATAATTGCTCTTTAGGTTTGTCCTATTGAAAACCTAGAATATTTGAGTGTGTGATCAAGCACAAGAAAATTTGGTTTCTTGGTTGTAGACACTTTAATAATACATAGAGAACTCTCAAACATTGATCAATCACGCCTTTAACAAGTAGTTGTCTAATTTAAATTAGTGTTCTAAATGCATATAAAATGATCCTCTTGAAATATTTTTCTTACATAAATATCCATCAATGTGACTTATGAGAGTGAGTTTTGTGTTATTACAATCACAAAGTTAATTTAGCTTCTTACTGTTACATAATATTTAAAGTTATAAAAATAATTTCTTAAACATTAAAAATAGAATTAATTGGCTATATACTGTCAGTGTAAAGTTTTTTTACACTGGTAACCAATCATATCTTTTAATAGTGTCATGTCACTATTAAAAGTAAATGACATGGTACTATTAAAAGATATGATTGGTTGTTAGTGTAAAAAAACTTTATACTGATAGTGTATAAGTAATTAACTCTTAAAAATATGCTATATATTTATTTAAATTAAAAAATACTTTAAATTAATCCTTGAACATAAGTAAAATATATTAACTAAATAATTAAATTATAAAAATATTCTATATTTTAAAGATTACTTAATACTTATAAAATTTTATATTATATTAAAAATTATTTAAGAGAAAGAATAACATTTGAGAGATCAAGCTAATGTTTTCCTCTTATTTTTATTAAATGATATTTTACTTGTAAAACTATGAAAATATGTTTTTTGTTTTTAAATATTTATATAGTTGACTTTTTTTTTCTCTATAAGTAATTTGTAGTAGTTTTTATTATTATGTTGTTCTTTTTTATTAGCAAACAAGGGCCAAATTAACTCCAACAAAATCTAAATTAAAACCCACTAGAGAAGTAAGTTGAGGGTACATCAACTATAACCCCCAAAGATAAAATGGGCGGAACCCAATCAAAGATATATAACAAGATCATAAATACCTAAGCCAACCTATCAGTCACTTGGTTGACTTCTAGAAGAACATGCCCTAAGAATCCACCCTAGAAGAAGCAGCTAGCCCATGAATCAGACAAACCAGTTGGGCATACTGATGAGATTGAGTGCAACCTTTCACACAATAAGGTTAATAGCTGGTGTCAAAGAATCTGATTCACCCATAATCTGGAAAAGCTTCTATTTATGGCAATGTGAACTATCAATGCAATTTTCCACAACTCTGTTTGGTTTAGTAAGGATGACCAATGACCTCTTCTTATTGTAGCTAAGGCTACAACTATTTTTTTTTTTTAATAAGAGACAATCTTGTTGGAGTAAGACTAAATTATTATGTACAACACAAAACTTTAATTTAAATGTTTAATATAATTTTTTAAAATTTAAATTTAAAACTATTAATTAAGTTAAAATGGCTCTATATTAATTCATCTACGTGTTTGGTTTCCATTTTTCACCATCAAAAATTGTTATTTTTAAACAGTCAAAATTGTGAAAATAAATACAAAGTGAACTTCCACCCAACAATTTTCTTTAAAAGTATATTACCTTAGTAATTTTAAACCAAATATTTAATTTGTTGTGATAAACCCGAGTCTGTACAAGCCTGATTACAATCTTCCAAAATTTCACATTGCAAATGACGTTATGATTTATTTTTTAAAATTTACCATTACATTTTAAACCAAAATACCTCATTTGTTGTGATAAACCCAAGCCTGTACAAAACTAATTACAATCTTTCAAAATTTCACATTGCAAATAACGTTATGATGGATGGCCATAAAGATTTATCTAGAAAAGGCTCATGATAGATTAAATTGGGATTTCATTAGACAAACTTGATCCGATATTGGACTCTCGCAAAAAATGATTGAGTTAATATGGTATTGTATATCTCTTCTCTGTCTATGCAAGTTCTATAGAATGAGGAGGCATTAGAGGATTTTAATCCATCCCGTGGCATCAGACAAGGGGATCCCTTGTCCCCATATATTTTCGTGCTATGCAAGGAATCATTTTCACACATCTCTCATTCTCTCTTCCTATTATCTTCTGTTCTCTCTTCTTTCCCTCTTCTCCTCTCTGAAGACCAAGGGGCATTTAGAGGAGGAGACCAAGAGATTCCTGTTTTAGTTCAACTGCTATTTATCCAGGTACGGGGAGAAATGAAATTATTTATATGTAGAGTTACATGAGGAAACTGGGTAGAGGAAGAACCCTTAAGATTATGAGTAATTTTATAATTATTTCTGTTTGGAGAATTATTAGTCTTATTTGATTCTGTATGAATTTAGGAGTATGAATATATGATTAATTGGTAAAAATGATGCTCTGGGAGAGAGAACGAAATTATAGAAAAGTGCTTGTAAGTTAGGTTGTGAAAAATTAGATGATTTCTGTTTGAGGAATTGATGATCGATTCTGTATGTGTTGAGGATTATAAATATGCCAATAATTTGTAAGAATGATGATCTGGGAGAGAGAACGAAATTGTAGAAAAGTGCCTGTGAGCTAGGTTTTGGAACAATTGGGGGTTTTACTATTTATGTTAAGATTGTATTAAATTGATAATTCCATTGATTATCATATTAACTTATGAATGTTATTGCTATATTACTTGATAAAATTGATGATCTAGATATGAATTGCTTGAGGGATGTGTAAACCTTTATTTTGTTAGACTTATCTGTTGAGTATGTGATATGGAATTGTGTATGTGATATGGAATCGTGATATGAGATGAGATGTTGTATGGACATGATTAAGAATGTGATTGCGATGTGTTTCCTCACACTAATGACTAGGGATGGCACATCGACCCCTGGGTAAGTAGTGCTACAGGGAGGGCGTGACCCTAGCATGGTGTGGGATGAGTAAGACAGTTAACACACACCACTTATGTCGATTATGGCAGCCCTGACATAGGGTTAATTGCAAGAGATTGTATGGATTGTAATGTGATTATGGATCCTCACACTCATGCTTTAGGGACGAGCATACTCCTGGATGATCAGGGATGATACGAACCCTGGTATGGTGTGGGTTAAGTGAGGCAATTAACCCGTATCGCTTGTGTCAGATGTGGCGAGGTCTTGGCATAGTGTTAATTGTAAGATTGGCTTGAATTATGGATGTGGAAACGATATTGTTAATCGTAAAATTGTGTGGATTGTGATGGATTGTATATATATGAATTATGATGAGATTTCATTATGATTTGGTTGTATGTACTTTGCATATAGATATTTTCTTTTCTCACCGTATAAATTGTGGATGTTTTAGGTGAAGAAGATTCAGCTTTGAGTGGCATCTAGGATGCCAACAGTTGAATTGTGGGTGTGCTCTGATATTGTGACATCGGGGCAGAGAATTCTAGGATATAGATTTTTATATGTATTTGGAGTTATACATTGTCTTTTGAAAACAATTTGTAACTCTTAAATTTTACCTTCCAAGTTTTATTTCTAGTTATTTTAGAAAGAAGAGTTATGGAGTTTTATGTGAACCCTTTTACCAACGTTAAAAAATTTTATTCTTTAGTTTATTTACATGATTAATATTTATATATGTGTTGGGGTAGTAAGGGTGTCACATTTAGTGGTATCAGAGCAGGTCGATCCAATCGGCCGTGAGTTATGAGTCTACTATGCTTGTTTGGTAGATTAATAATGTGATGAGTTGATTGTTGAACTTATTGATGTGCTAATGTGATGATTGATTATGTTGTTGTTTATTTATTTGTGTGCATTGTGTTCTCAGGATTTGCCTGATAGACATGATATAATTTGATGATGCTATTTTTGATTGCTCTTTGTTATTCGGATGATTGCTTATTTGTTTGATACTTCTTGCTTACGTAAGAAGTAGTAGTTGAGTAGTATCACTCGTATGGTGAGCATATGTACCAATAGTACGGACAAAGCCTTGATAATCAACTAGAAATTATTGAGACCTTAGATTTGGGTGAGACATTGATTTGTCAAGGGTTTACGGTTAATGAAATTTAGGAATCTATAGTAGTAGCGATTGAATCCAAGGAGGTTGTATCTGAGAATTGGAGTTTTGATATTTTGATGAGAGATTGGAACGTTCCTTGAGTATTGGTGCTTGCATGTTAACCTTTTATGGTTTAGGTAGTATGTGAATTTTATCCTCTAAGTTCATTGCACTTAATATGTGAGTTGTTTTGGTCTAGTATTGTAATGGAAAGCTTGAATATGAGTTTAAGGTGGAAAGGAGTGAGTTTGGAATGGTTGAGGTATTTTGTGAAATGTTAGTACACTATTGCTGTATGATATGGGGAATATTTTCGTTGAAATTTCGTTGTGCCAGTATGAGTATCATATTGACAGAATTAGATTTTGTGGTCTTCATGAAAGTTGTGGCTTTGGATATTATCTTTCCAATGGAACTAGAATCAGGTAAAACGGAGGTCTAGAACTCCAATTATAGCTACTTTAGTGATCAAAGGTCTAGCTGTAAGCGCCAAATATATCTACTGCAGTTTGTGAAATTTTTTAGCTAAGAAGATGATCTTTTTAGAATCTTGTCTTCATAAGAGTTGTAGCTCATTCTCTTAGCTTTCTTTTGAGATAGGTTTGAGATCATTGGGATGAGTACAACTTTCTGTGTGTCATTTGCTTTGACAGTTGTTGAAGGTAGGTATATGCTGTCATGATGTTTTTGAGTTGTTAGGCATAGCAAGGATAAAAATAAATTTGGATATGATGTTTTGAGGTTTGGTCATTGAGAGGTTGTTTAAGATGATATGATACTATGTGGTAAGGTTGGTTCATGTACATGCTATATGGTGTAAACGATGATTGATTCGTACATGCTTAAGGATGATATATATGAAGGTTTATAGTAGGTATTCTAATATGATTTGATATGCATGTATGTTGATATGAGGATAGATGACTTTATGGATCAATTAGTGGATGTTTGTGTATTAATGAGATTGACCTTAGGATGTGATATCATCATATTAAGAGTTAAGTGTGAAGATATATCCAAGATAAATTTAGGATAGATTATCTAAGTATGATTTTTGACTGTATGAGGTGAGTGTTCTAGGCCATGTAATTTCTTGCGGAGGTATAACGTAAATCTATCTAAGATAGAATTTGTGCTTAAGTGAGAGATACATGAGTCTATTAGCGAGGTTATGAGTTTCTTGGATTAGCTCATTGTTGTTGGATATTTATTGAGTAACTTTCTAAGATAGCATTACCTTTGAACATATTGAGTAAGAAGAGTGTTATTTTTGTGTGAGATAGTAAGTGTGAGAGTAGTTTCCAAATTCTTAAGGAAAGATCGACTAGTGCACTAGTGTGAGCATTGGCCGATCTTAGTAAGCCTTTTGTGGTATGGGTTGATGTTTCTAAGATAGGTTTGAGCGGAGTATTGATGCAAGAAGGAAAGGTAGTAGCTTGTGATTCTAGGCAATTGAAAACTCATTAGAGGAATTACCTTACCTATGATTTTAAGTTAGCAGTTGTAATATTTAGAGACACTTAGAGACACTGCCTATATGATTCTAAGCTTGAGGTATTTATTGATCGTTAGAGCCTTAATTATCTGTTGACTGAAGGAGTTAATTATGTGACAAAAGAGATAGTTTAATTTCTGGAGGACTAATATTTCAAAATTAGTTGTTAATTGAGTAAAGCCATTGTGGTGACCGATGTTTTGTGTAGGAAACTTTTATATTTATCTTCCCTTATGATTAGAGAGATGAATCCTTTTGGCTCAAATTAGAGATTTAAGTTTGGCTTATAAGGTTACCCTTAGTAGTGTAAGACTAAGTATGACTTGAGTAACGAATAGATTGTTGAAGGAAATTGGAGAAGCATAATTTTGGTGACAAGATATGAGGCTATAGGATAAGGTGATGGATAAGAGTTTAACTTGGGTGTAGATGGAATGGTGAAATTAGACATCTGATATGTATACCTAGTGAACTTACGCTAAGGTGCTTAATCTTTAGAGATGATCATAGAAGTAAAACCAATATTGTGGTAGATGCCTGGATTATGATGACCTCTGGTATATCATTTTGATGATTTAAGGGTTGGATTTGATTGAAGAATTTTGAGACTTATGCTTGGTGAGTGAGATTATCCTTGGGAGCATTGAATTGATTATGTTGAAAGTGACTAGTGAATCAATGGATGAAATTAGAGAAGCCTAGGAGCCAGATCCTTTCTTAGAGAACCAAGTGGAGAAGATTGGTAGAAGTATAGATAATCATTTCTGAGTAGAAATCGACGTTGTTTTGAGGTGCAAGAACAAACTTGGGTACTTAGTAACCTTGAATTAAGAAAGATGATTTTAGAGGAAGGACATAACAATACTCTTAACATATATTTAGGAGCTAATGAGATGTATCGAGACCTTAGGAGGATGTATTAGAGTGGTGTAGCGGAAGCATGGTGGCCTAAGGTGAAGAGATGAGTAGAGAAATTGTATACTCGTGTTTAGTATGCTAGAAGTCTTTAAGAATTTTTGTAGCACTTAGACGTCTCATTTTGGAAATGAGATGGTGAGTGGATAGACCTTATTGTAGGTTGTCTAAGACGCTTGAGAGATTGATTCTCTTTGGGTTATAGTGGATAGACTCGCCAAGTTTACTTGTCTTACCCTTATTGATAATAGAAATTCCTTGCTGAAATTGATAGAGTAGTACATCAATAAGGTAGTGAGGTTGCATAAGAATTAGAAAGTAAGAAGCGAGGAGTCTACCATTGCAAAAATTTCGGGGATGAAATTTCTTAAAGGAGGGGAGTATTGTAACAGCCTAATTTTCACTGGGCCGTGGGCCCAATTCGTTGCCCGGAATGGGCCGTTTCAAAAGTGAAACGGGCTGTTCCGGAATAAAGAATTTGCCTAAAAAACGTAGTTGAGAACGGGCCATTCCAGTTGGAGAACGCGCCGTTCTGGTTTGGAGAACTGGCCGTTCTGGAAGTGGCACGGGCCATTCGGCTGGGATTGAGAACAGGCCGTTCCGATTTTGGAACGGGCCGTTCCAGTTGAGATTTTTGCGTAGTTCTGGAGGGTCCAGAACGGCCGTTCCACTTTTGGAACGGGCCGTTCCGGGTTAGTGAGGCAGATTCCTATAAATAGGAGGCCTCGCCTCTCATTTTCACACATCTCTCATTCTCTCTTCCTATTATTTTCTGTTCTCTCTTCTTTCCCTCTTCTCCTCTCTGAAGACCAAGGGGCATTTAGAGGAGGAGACCAAGAGATTCCTGTTTTAGTTCAACTGCTGTTTATCCAGGTACGGGGGGAAATTGAATTATTTATATGTAGAGTTACATGAGGGAACTGGGTAGAGGAAGAACCCTTAAGATTATGAGTAATTTTATAATTATTTCTGTTTGGAGAATTATTAGTCTTATTTGATTCTGTATGAATTTAGGAGTATGAATATATGATTAATTGGTAAAAATGATGCTCTGGGAGAGAGAACGAAATTATAGAAAAGTGCTTGTAAGTTAGGTTGTGAAAAATTGGATGATTTCTGTTTGAGGAATTGATGATCGATTCTGTATGTGTTGAGGATTATAAATATGCCAATAATTTGTAAGAATGATGATCTGGGAGAGAGAACGAAATTGTAGAAAAGTGCCTGTGAGCTAGGTTTTGAAACAATTGGGGGTTTTACTCTTTATGTTAAGATTGTATTAAATTGATAATTCATTTGATTATCATATTAACTTATGAATGTTATTGCTATATTACTTGATAAAATTGATGATCTAGATATGAATTGCTTGAGGGATGTGTAAACCTTTATTTTGTTAGACTTATCTGTTGAGTATGTGATATGGAATTGTGTATGTGATATGGAATCGTGATATGAGATGAGTTGTTGCATGGACATGATTAAGAATGTGATTGCGATGTGTTTCCTCACACTAATGACTAGGGATGGCACGACCCCTGGGTAAGTGGTGCTACAGGGAGGGCGTGACCCTAGCATGGTGTGGGATGAGTAAGACAGTTAACACACACCACTTATGTCGATTATGGAAGCCCTGACATAGGGTTAATTGCAAGAGATTGTATGGATTGTAATGTGATTGTGGATCCTCACACTCATGCTCTAGGGACGAGCGTACTCCTGGATGATCAGGGATGATACGAACCCTGGTATGGTGTGGGTTGAGTGAGGAAATTAACCCGTATCACTTGTGTCAGATGTGGCGAGGTCTTGACATAGTGTTAATTGTAAGATTGGCTTGAATTATGGATGTGGAAATGATATTGTTAATCGTAAAATTGTGTGGATTGTGATGGATTGATAAATTATGATACATGCTTGTATATATATGAATTATGATGAGATTTCATTATGATGTGGTTGTATGTATTTTGCATATAGATATTTTCTTTTCTCACCGTATAAATTGTGGATGTTTTAGGTGAGGAAGATCCGGCTTTGAGTAGCATCTAGGATGCCAACAGTTGAATTGTGGGTGTGCTCTGATATTGTGACATCGGGGCAGAGAATTCTAGGATATAGATTTTTATATGTATTTGGAGTTATACATTGTCTTTTGAAAACAATTTGTAACTCTTAAATTTTACCTTCCAAGTTTTATTTCTAGTTATTTTAGAAAGAAGAGTTATGAAGTTTTATGTGAACCCTTTTACCAACGTTGAAAAATTTTATTCTTTAGTTTATTTACATGATTAATATTTATATATGTGTTGGGTAGTAAGGGTGTCACAGCGACCGCCAAAATCGGTCGCTAAATTTCTAAAATCGGTCGCTATTTACCTTAGCGACGGAATTAGTGACCGAATTTAATCAGTCGCTAAAACCCTGGTTGCTAAGCTATTTAACGACGAAAAAATTTTTGGTTGTTTTTTAGCGACGGAAAAGTTTTCGGTCGCAAAATAGTTGCAGTGATTTTGGTCGCTGAAGTGTATGGGACCAAATTAGTGACCGAATAAATCAGTTACTAAATTGGTCGCTAAATATTTATTTTTTATTTTATTAAATTTTATAGACGTCGTAAATTTGGTCGCTACGAACCACTCATATTTGGCCTCTTAAGAATTTTATTTCACAATACTTAACTTTTTAGCATGTTTTGTCCTTAATTACACAATTTCTGGAAACTTTCCAGAATGACACCCATCCCTATATTACTCTAAGTCAAGCACGCTTAACTGTGAAGTTCTGATGAGATAACCTACCGAAAAGTAGATGCATGTTGTTAGTATAAGTAGTACAAATTAATTCATTTAAGTCATCCTCAACTATCTAATCTCATACTTATACTATCTTTGGATCCTTATCATTTTGGTGTATCCGGACCGTTATAAATATATAATAATATATATAATAATTATATTATATTTAATTAATCTTTATTTATATATATACTTACTTTTACAATTAACAATTTACTTATTTCTATTTAAAATTAATTTTATGATACAATTTAAACTTTTTATTATAAATTTAAAAGTTTAAGTAATAATTTATATATTTTAAAATGAGAAGGGTTATAATAACACCAGTGTAACTTGTACTAAGTATTACACCGCTAAATATCTTTATATTAAATGTGAATTTTGTAAATCCAATCGTTAGATTGAAAGTTCATATCACTTTATATGTTTATATCAAGTTTTGTTAAAATTGAACAACTTGAAAGTAATCAAAGTGCTCATATTTTATTTGAAATGTATATATTACGTCAATTTTGTTTTACAAGAATGAAGTATCAAATCATCTTGAATTTATATAAAATTTTGTATATATGATCCACTACACCAAATAAAAGAAATAACGTCGCATAATTTGCGGCAGTTTTAAAGAACCGTCTGCGTTTTTTAAATTTTGTCTAAAAACATTAAACTTATGGCGGTTTAACATAACAAACGCAATTTTCAATTTTTTTTCGGCGATTATTATAGAACCGCCGCAGGTAAGTTAAAAATTTCACCATAAGTGAAATGTTCCCTCCCCTCACATCAGAAACGTAACCCTAAACAACATAATCCCCCTCTCTCTCGCTCCATTCTTCTTATTCTCTCTCGCTCACGGTCACGCCTCTGCTGCTCAAGCGTCATGCCTCTAGCCTGCCGCTGCGCTCGTCGCGATGTCGCCACTGCGCGTACGTCACCACTGCGCGTCGTCACCGCTGTGCCTCGTCGCCCCTGTGCCTTGTCGCCGCTGCGCCTTGTCGTTGTTGCCGCTACTCGTCGCCGTTGCTGCCGCTACTCTTCGCCGCTGCGCCTCGTCGTTCTTCTGTCACTCGTATTCTTTGGAAAGTTTGGATAATTAGAATTTTTATGACATTTTTTATCAACTATTATTTTTTCTACGTCATTTCTAAATCCAAGAGAATGATGTTTTGATTAGATTTTTTTAATATATTTTTAAAAATTTATTATATATACTGCCCTGATTCTTAACTATTTTCTCTTAATGTAGCACACATCAATCAGTCCAGATCGTAAGCTTATGACTGTTGTTGAAGATAACATAGATGGACTGCTAGTGGATCCACAAAATGGGAAGGTACATAGTTACTCTGGTCATGCATTTATTGGAAATTTCTGTTCGAGTACATTGTTTTCCTTTTTTATTTTTTGTTGAATATTCTTTTACTCTCTTTTGATGGCCTTTTAGTTGATGCGTTTGCTAATTAATCAAATCTTTTAATTTTGTTTCTCCTAAATTTATGTCTATAATTATTTTTTTTAGTTGTTGCTGTTTGAATCAATTTCAATCTAAATTTGAAGAATTGTTATTTTTACTCTATGTTTTCTCAGTAATTGGTTTTCTAATATGGTTTTGTTTGAATTTAATTATGGGTAGATTTAATCATCTGCTATGAAAATTTTGACTTGTACTTTTATAAGTAAAGTTCTAGTCTTCAGTTTAATCCAAGCCGAATTAATTATAGAGTGGCTATCGAAGTGCTCTGGAGCTGGTTCTTCTTTTGGACTGAAATAAAGAGGTGAGTTGATCATTTCCAGTTGATCATGTTCTCTTTTTTCTAATGCTTCACACTGTTTTTGCCTTTTCCAGTTGATCATGTTCTCTTCTAGATTCGATAAAGCTTCTGGCGTGAGAGAGAGGGTGCAAGACACCCTCTCTAGTCACCGCAACGAGTTGATCTCTCTTCTCTCCAGGTGAAAGTTAGAGTTGTGATTTTGGCAACCGGGTATTCTTAGATTCTTCGTGAATGATAAGTATGTGTGTGATAATAACTACTATTTTTGTTGCAAAGGTATGTTGCTGGGGGCAAAGGAATACTACAATCACATGACCTGAGGCACGAGGTAGAAAAGATTCTTGAAGAGGATGAAGGGATGTGGAAACTCAAAGATAGCCCCTTTGTCAAAGAGCTAGAATCTGCAAAGGTTAGCTAAGTATATTTTCGTAAGTTATAGCTTTGATAAATGACATACAATAGTTAAATTTTCTCGAGTTTTCCTTGTCATTGCAATTTTTAAAAAGCTTTTGTTCCTGTTGTTGCCACAGGAAGCCATAGTTATACCTCCTTTTGTGTCAATGGCTTTGCGTCCAAGACCTGGTGTTTGGGAGTATGCTCGTGTTAATGCATTTGAACTCAATGTGGATAATCTGAGTGTTGCAGAATATCTACGATTCAAAGAAGAACTTGTAGATGGAGAGTAAGGGTTATCTTTGTTATGTGAATTATTTTCTGCACTACTTTTTGAATTTATTCTTTACCATCCCCCAAAGTGTTGAATGAAATAAATGAATTGTGTGGCATTCTATGGTTTCAGTTTGGCTTCACGGAGAAATGAAATTATTACATGATGATTTTTGAAAATTTGATCCAGGTGCAATGGCAAAAACATGCTTGAAGTAGATTTTGAGCCATTTAATGCAACATTCCCTGGACCAACTCGATCATCCTCTATTGGTAATGGGGTTCAATTTCTCAACCGTCATCTATCATCATTCATGTTTCGTAACAAAGAAAGTTTGGAACCTCTCCTTGCTTTTCTTCGCGCACACAAATATGATGGCCATGTAAGTTTGTCTAAAAGCATCATTCAATCATTTAGAAACAGTGATATTTATTTGTAGAAATTTTGATTGATGCCCATAAATCTTAAAATATCAATATAAAGAGGTGAGTTTTGTGCCTGAACAACGGTCCATGCACTAGCTGTGTTATGCGCCAAAGTGTACTTATGTTGTTGGACGTTCAGCCTATTTTTGACCATGTAAGTTCCTAGTTTACCCAGTTTTGTGCCTGAGCTTTGATACTTATGTGGTACATGTTCAGCCTATTTTTGACCATGTAAGTTCCTAGTTTACCCAGTTTAGTGTTTGTGATGCAAATACTTTTTTCTTTTTTTCTTATTCTGAACTGTTTTGAACAGATATAATAAAAGTCTATTAGGAGATCATATGGGAAAGTTCCCAGCTCCTTTTTCGATGAATACCATCCATTTTACAATTAGTTTTCCTTATGCAAATTGTTAAAGGAAATCAGGTATCAAATAAAGTCTTTAAAAAATTGTAGATTTTATTGTCCAAGTAAAAGTTCAAATCTAATTTGTTATTATTATAATTTCAGGCAGCTGAATTGAAATCTCCAGTAGATTTGAGACGTTCTTCTCAGTCTAGCCATGTTCTTGAGGATAATGGAGGATCACCATGAGGGACTATTTAGAAATTTGCTTCAATTTTAGTTTGTTAGGAGCTTTTAGAACCATCTTTATATTTTTGTTGTTTTTATGTACCTAAGTTTCTTAAACTTAAAGACCATTTCTATGTTTGAAAGATACAAAATTTGGATTTAATATCTTTATTTAATGAATGACATTTTTATTTGCATCATTTGTTTTAGTTTATCTTGATCACGTGTTTGAGATGAGAATTTAAACAAATAGGTTGAAAATGTAATTATAAAAAAAACATTTAATTATAAATTGGACGCAAAATAAATTGTGGCGGTTAAAAACTGCTACAAATTGTTAATTAAAATGCATGTTTATATTTGCGGCGGTTTCCAAAACCGCCGTTACTTTTTAACTAGTTTCAGTTTTTAAAATAGCGACAATTTTATAACCGCCGCAATTTTATCAATTATGTTGCGGCTGTTTGTGTGGCTGTTTCAAAAACCGCCGCAAAATGTAGTCGCGACGCACAGCATTACGGCGGTTTACAAACTGTCGTTATATAAGTTTGCGGCGGTTAAAACCGCCGTCGCTTTTACTAAAAAACCGCCGCAAACATACAAGTTTTTTGTAGTGATCCAAGAGTAAAAAACTTTCAATCTAACGGTTGAATTTATAAAATTCACATTTAATATAAAATTATTGAGCGATGTAATACTTATTAAAAGTTACACTGATATTATTATAATCCTTCTCTTTTAAAATATTATTTTTATAAATTAGATCTTAACATTTTAAATAAATTATTAATCAACTTAATATATTTATTCATCTTAAATCTAAGATATAAAATTCAAAAAATGTATTTATCCTTGTTTTATTTTCTAATTATCAACCATTAATAAAATACTAATTTAAAATCTTATCTAGTTATATCATAATATTTTCATATCAAGTTTAAAATCAGATATTAGTTATACAAAAATATTAAAATTATATAGTAAATTATTAATAAGATTCTAGTTAAATAATTTAAAATAATCAAATTTATCATACAACAATAAAGAAGTACTAATAGTTAAGAAAATACATTTGTACTCTTCCTATTAGAAAGAGAGAGGATGTTATAATTCTTTTTTTTCCTTAAGATATCACATCTCTTCTATCAATAAAATTTAAATATAAAAATTTATTTAAAAATAAAGTTATCATAAGTTAGAAATATATATTATAAATATGGATCAAAATAATAATAAATTTTAAAAAATTCATATACTCTAATTAAAAAAATGCCTAAAAATACAATCGTAAAAAAAACCTCTAAATATTTTTCACATAAATAACTATTGGTATTAATTATGTAGAAGTGCATATAAATATTTTTTTATTATAAATTAATGTCTTGTTCTTACAAAAAAGAAAATGAGATTGATACTCAACAACAATGTTATCATCACTTAGGAATTTATATTTTTTTTAAGTTTTATTTAGCGACTGAATAAAATTCCGTCACTAATTTTAACTAATATTTAGTGACCTAATTCAATTCTTTCGCTAATTTTAACTAATATTTAGCGGCCGAATTCAATTCCGTCGCTAATTTTAACTAATATTTAGCGACCGAATTCTGTCGCTAAAAAAATCAAAATTTCTTATTTAGTGACCGAATTCAATTTTGTCGCTAATTTTAACTAATATTTAGCGACCAAATTCAATTCTATCGCTAATTTTAACTAATATTTAGCGACCAAATTCAATTCTCTTGCTAATTTTAACTAATATTTAGTGACGGAATTGAATTCGGTCGCTAGTTTTAGCTAATATTTGGCGACCAAATTCAATTCCGTCGCTAAAAAAATCAAAATTTCTTATTTAGCGACTGAATTTAATTCATTCATAACGTTTTTTACAATTTAGTAGCTAGCGACCGAAATAGTGACCAATTTTCTAGCGACGACTTATTTTGGTCGCTAAATCAGTCATCATTTTGATTATTCAGAATCGATCGCTAAATAGAAACTGATAAATTTTGGTCGCTAATTTCGGTTGCTATGTTGCAATTTTCTAGTAGTGTTTTCTCTGAAGCGTCCTTAGAACAAGTTGAAATTATTAAAGCTTGCCTGGAGACATTCTGTAGCAGCTCGGAGATGAAGGTGAGTCAGGAAAAGACGAGAGATTGCTTCTCCTAAAATGTGGGATGGAATGTAAAGAATGAAATAAGTTTCTCACTTGGTTTCCAACGTACTGGTGACTTGGGTAAATATCTTGGTGTCCAACTTCATCATGAGCATGTGAGGAAACAAAAACTCCAAATATTAATGGATCATATCAACAGAAGGTTAAACTCTTGGAAAACTAAGTCCCTCTCATTCGCAGGTTGCCTTACATTATCTAAATTGGTCTTTGTTGCTTTACCTTCGTATACAATGCAAACAGTTTTCTTTCCTAAAGATTTGTGTGGCGATATTGATAAGTCTAGTAGATCTTTCATTTGGGGGAAGGATGGCTATAATCAACGTATCCATGCTCTTGCATTAAAAACTCTTTGTAAACCTAAAGATGGTGGAGGTGTAGGTTTAAGGGAGGCACGTGAGGTTAATCTATCATTTATGATGAAGAATTGTTGGGCTCTATGTTCCCAACCTAATAAGCTTTTGGGTTCAGGTGGTACGGTCTAAGTATGTGTGTGGAGAAGATATTATTTCGGTGATCCATAAGAAATCAATAGCGTCTAACCTTTGGAGAGGAATTTGTGAAGTGTGGGACAAGGTTGTGCATAATATAGCATGAAACATAGGAAATGGTAAATCTACTAAATTCTGGTTTGACCGCTGACTTCCATCCAATGTGGTTCTTAGTGAGGTGGCTATTTAGACGG